>NC_092127.1:86996368-91996368 GCF_043159975.1 Macaca nemestrina | reverse complement strand
TGGGGTGTCCTCAGGATTCTCCTGAAATCTCTTCCTCAGCATCTGGCTCATGATAAGGTTTCAGGTGTCTTGACGGTATCCAAATTTTTTGTTGATTCAGTCCTGGAGAAACACAAGCATAACCTCTACCCCAAGTTATTATTTTACTTGTTTCCCAACTTTTTGTTATCGGATCTCTCTTTCTACCAAACCAGTTGTTCTGCTTCTGTCTTTGCAGCTGGTCTTTGTAGATGCTGTTCAGCTGCTGATAGCATCTGGCCTTTAGACAGACTCAAAAAATTTTAAGTTAATAATGCTAGATTCAGTTGCATCTGTGGTGTTCCACAGTCCCTGTTTTCCCCACTCTGCTTTTGCAACTGCTGTTCCAGAGAGAGAGTCATTCTTTCCACTATGGCTTGTCCTTGATAATTATATGGGATACCAGTAATGTGTTTAATATTCCATATAGAGAAAAATGTAGCTAGAGCTTGGCTAGTATAGCCTGGGGCACTATCTGTTTTAATAGAAGCTGGAATGCCATCACTGCAAAACACTGCAAAAGGTGACGTTTAACACAGGCAAAAGACTCTCCTGATTGGCATGTATCCCAGACAAAGTGAGAAAAGGTCTCCACACATACATATACATAAGCTAGTCTCCCAAATGAGGGAACATGTGTGACATCCATTTGCCAAAGAGAATTAGGTTCCAATCCTTGAGGATTAACTCCTCTTGTAAAAGATAAGGAATGAACCATTTGGCAAGTTGGGCATCGCTGGATAATAGCTTTAGCTTCTTTCCAGGTAATGCTATATCTGAGTTTGAGACCAGAGGCATTAACACGGGTTAAATTGTGAAAGTGTCTAGCATTAGATATTGCAGTAGCAACTAGGCAATCAGCCATTCAATTCCTTTCAGTCAAAGGTCCTGGAAGAGTGTATGAGCCCTACTGTGAGTGATGTAAAAAGGGTGCATTCTACTCCTGACTGCTGTTTGCAATTGGGTAAATAAAGTCATCAGTTGTTCATCAGTATGAAATCGTAACTGAGCATTTTCAGTTAATTGTGTGGAATGAATGATGTATGAAGAATCAGAAATCACATTAATAGGTATATTAAAAGCAGTCAATACCTCAATTACAGTTACAAGCTCCACTTTTTGAGCTGAAGTATATGGTGTCTGAAAAACGTTACCTTTTGATCCAGAGTAAGAAGCTTTACTATTACTAGACCCACCTGTAAAAATATTTTCAGCACCTTCAATTGGTTTAAATTTAGTTATTTTAGGGAGAACCCAATTAGTTAATTTCAAAAATTGAAAGAGTTTCATTTTAGGAAAATGATTATCTAGAATACCCACAAAGTCAGCTAAATGGTTTTGGCAAGTAAGACTATTTATAAAAGCTTGCTGTATTTGTGCCTTTGTGAGAGGACAATAACTTTTCCAGGATCATATCCATGTAGGTTAACAATCTGAGTTCTCCCATTTCCTATCATAGTAGTGATTTGATCCAAATAAGGAGTTAGACTCCGTGAATTAGTATGTGGAAGAAAAAGCCATTCTACTAAGTCCTGCCCTTGGACAATAACACCAGTAGGTGAATGCTGAGTTGGAAAAATTAGCAGATCTTGAGTTTTCTCTGGTTCTATTCTATTTATTTGAGCTTTATGGACTTGCTTTTCCGTTAGCTGCAGCTCTGCCTCAGCTTCTTTTGTTAATTGCTGATGGCTAGTGAGACTAGGATCTCCTCTTAGGATAGAAAATAGATTACTCATGGCATAGGTAGGAATGTCCAGGGTAGGTCATATCCAATTAATGTACCCTAGTAATTTTTGAAAGTCACTTAATGTTTTCAATTGATCCCTATGTATGGTTACTGTCTGTGGCGCAATGGTAATGTCATTTACTAACATCCCTATAGGTTATAGAACTCAACTAATGGCTCTTAAATCAGTTAGCATTCTCCATTTACCAGATTTTTTCTTAATTACTAAAACTGGAGAATTCCAAGGGGAAAATGTTGGAGCTATGTGTCTGTTTTCTAATTGTTCATTAATGATGTCCTCTAAAACCTCCAGTTTCTCTTTACTTAGCGGCCATTGTTCTATCCAAATTGGTTTATCTGTTAACCATTTTAAATGTATAGGTTCTGGAGGCTTAACAATGGCTGCCATCAAAAATGATATCCTAAACCTTGGCGGGAACTGTGTCTTTCCGCTTGAAGCGGTTCCTTCAAACCTTGCAAATGTTTTCCTAGTCCCATACCAAGGACATACCCATTTCATGCATCATATGTTGACTTGAAGGCTATATAATAGTTCTGGAATTAGAACTTGTGCTCCCCATTGCTGTAATAAATCTCTTCCCCATAAATTTATAGGTACAGAAGTTATAATTGGTTGAATAGTCCCAGGTTGGCCAACAGGCCCTTCACACTGCAAAATATAACTACTTTTATATACTTCAGGGGCTTTACCAACTCTAACTATGTTAAATTCATGGGTTGAATTCGCCACATGGATGGCTAGTGCTGTATAGAAATGATTGAAATGTCCACTCCTGTATCTACCAAACCTTTAAATTTCTTTCCCTGAATAGGGAAAGATAAATTTATCAGTATTTTGTCAATATCAGTAATTTGATTTATCAGTAATTTATCAGTAATTTGATTTACTCAATAAGTTGCTTTGCCTTGTTTATTTGTGCTTCCAAATCCTCCTGTTCATTTAATTTCACTTTTCCCCATTTCCACATACAGTACCATCAGGAGCTGTGCTATATACTCTCCTGGCTCTGGTTTCCAGGGAAGAGAAGTAGATATAACAATTTGAATTTCCCCATTGCAATCTGAATCAATGACTCCTATCTGTACTTGTACCCCTTTTAAATTTAAACTAGACCTTCCTAGAAGTAATCCTATCATCCCCACTGGCAAGGGTCCACAGACCCCTGTTGGGACCTTTTGTGGGGGTTACCCAGGCAGAAGTTTCACCGCTTTTGTGCAGCATATATCTACTGCAGCACTACCAGCTGTGAAGGGGGACAGACATTGTACAGGGGTGAGGGAATGGCCTGAGCCAGAAATGCTATGGTTTGGAAGGGGGCCCAGAATGGGCCCCTCATGGTGTTTCCTGAATTTAAAAGGAAAAGGCTCAAATATAGCTATAATATTTCCCTGTTGATCTAGGGGTTGTATTCTAACGGAGAACTGCCAAGCCTCCAAATCACCCTTTCGTCTAGCTTGCTGAATTCCTGCCTGAATAGAACTGAGAGCAGACACTCGAGATGCTGCTCTAACAGTCACTAGGGCAACTACTTTTTGCCCAGTGTCCTCTGGAAAAGAAAGATCTAGAGGGTTATGCCACTGTTTTTCTTCAAAATAATGAGGGAGTGCAGAAGGGTATGGATGAACCTCTTCCTCATTTGCTGCTTTAGCTTTAGCTGGCAAACAAACCTGCTCTTTTACTTATTCTGTTACTTTGTTATACTCTCCTTCCCCCTTATTATTAGTGTTAAGAGGTTCCAAAGTGGAATGAACCAGAGCTCACACTTGTCCCATTGTTACCCTGATGCTTCCGAGCTCTCCTTCTCACTCACCACGGGGATTGCTTTAAGAGTACTAGGGTGTCCTCCAGCTTAGTTCCACATTCTCCAACCATCGCTCTGGTGACCCTTCAACCTGGATTTCAGCCCCACGTATGGGTGCTGCTTGCCAAGACCAGCTTGGTTGGGGAGACCCTAACCCAGCAGCACTAGAGGAATTAAAGACACACATACAGAAATATAGACTGTGGAGTGGGAAATCAGGGGTCGCACAACATTCAGAACTGAGAGCCTTGAACAGAGATTTACCCACAAATTTATTGATAGCAAACCAGTCACAAGGTTTACTAAAAGTATTCCTTAAGGGAAATAAAGGGATGGGCCAAAATAAAGGGATGGGCTCTGGCTAGTTATCTGCAGCATGAACACGTCCTTAAGGCACAGATTGCTCATGCTATTGTTTGTGGTTTAAGAATGCCTTAAGCGGTTTTCTGTCCTGAGTGGGCCAGGTGTTCCTTGCCCTCATTCCAGTAAACCAACAACCTTCCAGCATGGGCGTCAACACCATCAGGAGCATGTCATAGTGCTGCAGAGATTTTGTTTATGGCCAGTTTTGGGGCCAATTTATGGCCACATTTGGGGGCCTGTTACCAACAACAAATAAAATATTAATGAAAGTATGTCAAAGAGTGTATCCAGGAAAATAAGTTACAAGAATAGCAGTCTCAACAATCTATAATCTTAGTTTGACATTTCTTCAAGCATTTTCCTAGAATCATTTAGTTATTACCCATAGCTCATTATTTTTTTCAGACTCCTATTCACATGCCAAGTGTTAAGAATAAGGATATGTTTTTTGAAAAACTGAACTCTTAGAGAAGGAGTTGATTAAAAACTTTTGCCCACACAACCCTCATTGCTAAGTTTAATATTTCAAAACATCCAGTCAAAGTTATTTTTGAACAAAAATTACATTTTTCATTAAATAGTTCATTTTTCAAACTAATTGAAGATGTCAGACTTAGTTTGTAATCTATTAGCAAACTAAATGGTGTAATGCCTTAATAATATTTATGCCATATTAGATAAGAAATAATAGTAGATATGGCACTGGCCTAATAACACAGTCTTGGGCTCTTATGTAGAAGTATATATTTACTGGGCATTCATGCTGCCACCACTATGATTCAGTAGGGAAAGACAGATTAGGAACCAGAAACTGGTCTCATCATACTTGTGTGACTTTGAGCAAAGTACTGAAGTTCCCTAAGCCTTTCCTGTCATCTCTCCAAATAGAGTTGTGGTGAATATTAAGTACAATCAAATGTATAAAATTTCATTTTCTTTGTGCTACTGTTGCTACCCTGGTCTCTGTCATACTCCAGGTGAAAGCAGCAGAGAACAGAGGACATTCTCAGGAAAGACTAGGGAAAAGAGCTGGAGGACAAACAGGAGGCTCTCTCACCTCAAATTGCAAGTCATGGTAAAAATAGTAAAGAGGAAGATAGCATTTTAGTGACTGTTGGAGGCACATGATCCAGCACATGTGAATAGCAGTGGCTAGCATGGAGTTAGAGCTTAGGCAATGAACCAGCCTCCTGGAAAGGTCATGAATGTGGAGTCCAATGAGGGAATTAAGAGTATGGCCTTAAAAGAAAGACACTTAGGTATACCTAGACCACAATTGGACTCTGGAATATTGTTATATTAGGTTTACTCTAAACCTATTTAAACCATAGTCTCTGACTCTATCTACTTTAATTGGGCAAACAGGCTGTGGAACACATTCATTATTTGCCATTCTTTTTCTTCCCACTGCAAAACAAAGTTTGTGAAACCAAGAAAACTCTAAACATTTATGAAGCCTTTTATTTTACAATAACAATTAGTACTTAAAAATAAACATTGGTATTTTAAATACAAATTTAATTTATCCTAATTTATTTCAATTAGATAAATCTCCCTAAGTGCCAATGACTAGATTATTTTTAGTACTATATTCTTATAAATATTTATGTTGGTGCTAGAATTTATTTCACAGGATATCCTAGACACAATTGAGATAAAATTTTGTTAAAATCTTTCAATATGTTGAACAAATCTATAATATACAGTAATATACAGGAATAGAAAAGAAGTATTTATTTTACCAGTTCTTTCTTACAATATCTCAATTTCTGGCAGTTAGGACAAGAGTGGGTCAAAATAGCTTTTTAAATACCTAAGATATGAATTAGCTGGGTGTGATGGCACATGCCTGTAATCCCAGCTGCTCAGGAAGCTGAGGCAGGAGAATCGCTTGAATCCAGGCAAAGGCTGTAGTGAGCTGAGACAGTGCTACTGCACTCCAGCCTGGGTGACAGAGTAAGACTCTGTAAAAAATAACAATACTACAAAAAGGCCGGGCACGGTGGCTCAAGCCTGTAATTCCAGCACTTTGGGAGGCCGAGACAGGTGGATCACGAGGTCAGGAGATCGAGACCATCCTGGTTAACACGGTGAAACCCCGTCTCTACTAAAAATTACAAAAAACTAGTTGGGCGAGGTGGCAGGCGCCTGTAGTCCCAGCTACTCGGGAGGCTGAGGCAGGAGAATGGTGTGAACCTGGGAGGTGGAGCTTGCAGTGAGCTGAGATCCAGCCACTGCACTCCAGCCTGGGCGACAGAGCGAGACTCCGTCTCAAAAAAAAAAAATAAAATAAATAATAATAATAATAATAATACAAAACAACATACAGAAAACATATGGCATAGTTTTCTAATTCCTGACAGAGATCTCTTTAGGTGTGGACATGTCATTTATGTAGCAGTATTCAGAAATCTAAAACAAACACCAAGTTTAGAGATGTTACAAATCTCAGCATCTTTAAATGGTAAGACATGAGCTGATGACGTAAAGAGTTTAGACATGATGATGCTAGAGTCAAATGTCTCGAGGTCGATTTAAATAACCAATTACATTGTGTTCAAATGAGTTAGAGAGATTTAAGTGGTATTAATGAAACAAATTCGGCAGTACTTTTAAAATCACTTCTATGCATAGCACCTAACCACTTTAAATCTATCCATTCTTACTTAGCTGCTATGGCATATACTTTAGACCATAAAGCTCTTTTCACTTTCCCAAGGTTCACATTTCATCAGATGCTTTTCACTGCATTGCTTAAGAAGGCTAAATTTGTCATATTAAACTTAATCCACATTTAAATACTTACACAAATAAAGTTATAAAAATGATTTATTTCACGATCTTGACATTCTTGACCAAACTCAGGAAGCTAAGGATAGACAGTATTGCAGTGTTGGAGAGCAATTAGCAATTAGGAATATTTTAACTGAAAGAAAATCACACAGTATCCTATTTCTTTAAAACGATTTCCCCATTAAAGGGAGGAGAAAAAATCCTGACATTGGCTAGTAAAAGTCATTAAAAGAAACATAATACAACTGCAAATAGAAAAAAGTACTGCTGCCAGAAAGAAAATGGTGTGACTAAGATGCCTGCAACTGTAGTTAGCAGTGAAGAACTATAGCACTTTGAACAGTAAATCACATTTACTGCAATATTGGAATGTAGAGTTATTTTCTCAAAAATATTCTGCCTCTTTTCATATGCATAAGTAATCCTGCCCATAACTGATCATTATGAATAACCAAGCCAACATTTGGGGCATTGATGGAAAATTGATGGCATTCATTTTTATGATTTCTTATTCTATAAACATCAAGTAATACCACGTAGTTTAGAAACTGGGTACTTTCTGAAAATTAACGAAGCTCTTTAATTCTTCCAAACACAACAGTTACTATCTAACACAATAGTAAAAGTTCCATTTCCAAGCCTCTAACTGAGCTCATGTAGTGGAGAGTATATTTTATGAATTGATTCAAAGCAACTCCTTTAGGCTCTCACTAAGTAGGTACAGTACAAAGTGATGCTGGCCCTATGAGTCAGTCAGTCTTACTCTAGTTAAATACATACAAAGAGAAAGAAAACCATGCAGCATCCTAGAATCCGGGCTTGAAATCAATTTGTGTTGAGAACAAAAATGTCTCCTTTATAAATATTTATAAAATAGGATTTCAGATTATATGTTCAGCATTGAATGATGTGTATTATTCTTATTAATGTTTTGTAAACATTTTTACAAAAAACAATATGCTTTACTTTGCTTCTAAGTATTAAGTAGAATTATTGCAGCATCTGCTACCAATGGCTGAGTGCACAAGCTATTCATGCCTTGTCGTAAATTCCATGATGCATTAAGATGTCATTAAATGTACCTTCTGTGGTTGTCTCCTAATTTATATACCTTGTAAATCATCAGGTAAAAATCAAGAGAGCTGGGGAATAATCTCCTATGCTCTTCCCTTCTGCCACAAACTCAGTGCCATTCATAATCTTCATCCTAAGCTGTATCCTACTCAAATGCATCTTCGAGACTATGCCTCAGAACACTTGATAATGTATTCAATAAACACAATTGTTAATGGTTTCTAAATGGTGTTTATGAGCATAGAAACAAACTTAGGGAGTAGGCTAGCAGAGTATAGATAAAGTTAAAAATGCCAGTGAAGTGTGGAGTAAAAAAGGTCACCTTTTCAAAGAGCCAGCAAGAAGAAATTGTAAGAAAACTGAGATTAACAGTGTCTCTTTTCTCTCAGTCTTGTTTTTAATGCCCTCACCATATGGTTCTTAGAGCACAGAATCTCTGTATTAAACAAAGCTTAGAGCTCACCTGGTACAACTTCCACCTATTGCAGGATTCCCATAGATTAGTGTCCATCTGTTGTCTGAGCACATCCAGAAATGAAAAGCCCACAATTTTGTAAGAAACTCCATCCAATTTGTCATTTAGACTAACATGCTTTTCAGTTATGGAAGGAAAAACCATATTTAACTGATGATGCCTTGTTTTCTCCTGTTTCACAATAATGAACAGTGGTTATTTTCCTTCAGTTTTCAGTGACCAGACTGTAGATTTCTCGTGTTAAGCATCACTCCTTTGTTAAAGGACAATGTCACTGCAATATCATTCCTCTGATTTCTGTTACCTAAGGCATTTAGCCCAGAAGCTGCTAATAAAACTAACATCATTTCCACTTGCCTGACTAAGTCACAATTGTAAGGATGCTGGGCAATTTTGACTGGGAAGAGTACATTTGCATTTTTAGTAAACTAAACTTAGAACATTAATAATGTTTTTTCTATTGTAGAGAAAGATAGGAATTTTAATGTTGACTGTTGCATTTTGATGAAGTTTTGATGAGATTAATATCCAAAAGAAATCTAACATAAAAGATTTTTAGGACAATGTCATTGTGAATGGAAAAATATGTACGAATTTTGTATCCAATACCTTAAAAAGAGGAGAATAATGGGGAATAAGATAGGAAGCATAAAGTCATTACTGAGCAATATATGAATCTGAAATGAACCATAATTTTGCCAGATTAAATCAATTTGTTTCATTTTGAATTTATTTCTTCCAGAAGTTTTTAAATAAATAGAACAACCTTTTATTTCTAGATCAGATTTTTTTTCATATGTTATGTGACAGGTGACTTACAGATTGTAAAAATTCCAACCACTAAAACCAGAGGTCACTTGTCATAGGTTTTTAGATGAACCTCTAAAGCTTTGCCTTAGAGAGAAAGACATGGTTACCATGATGGACAGTTTTTAAAACATTGTGACATATAGAAGAGACCTCAGCTCCTTGTGTTTCCTTGTTTTTTGTTTTGTTTTGTTTTGTTTTTTCTCAAAATACATATATCGGTCTTTGCAACAGTGACTTCTTGAACTGCTGTTGAAAGGGCCATGGTGAGAAATGGGAATTTCTTGCAGTATCTAATCTGTATTAAAAGCACCAAGTTTCCTTTTGTTTCTGTCCCTCAGAAAAACACTACAGTGTCCCGAGGAATCAAGGGAAGGGAAAACGATGCATATGGGGTAGAGAGGTCAGCCATAGGAGAGCAGAGAAAGTTGTTTCATTTTTAAAATGTATTAAAATATTGTGCACTGCTTTAATAGAGCATTTTGCAACATATTTTTCTTTTGAGGTGCACTACAGGCAATTTCAAGCAGCAGGTATCAGGAGAAAAATACAGGCAGCAGAAACAAATCGAAGTGTACCAGCTTCTCTGACATTTTTCTCCTCTTCCATCTGTGAGGTTTCTTTGGGCACACCAGGGTCTAGAAAACCAATTTTAAATGTCACTCTCATCAGAACACAATCATATTTTCTATCAAATGGAAAATCTGATTCATTCTCAATAATAACACGTATACAATATTAAACCTGTGTTAACTCAACTTCTCAGAAGGGATTAAGATCCTGTTAATGTCAGAGAAAACAAGCACGTACTTCCCACGTTATGATTTAGAAACCAAATTTTCCTTGTATCCTAATCAGTGACAATTATTTAGAAGTCTCGGAAATGAGTTTATGTAGACAGTACAAGGCTGGAAAGCTAATATAAAAAAGTTCACATAGACAAAAAAAAATTTTTTTTTTAGATTTCAAAGTCATATAAGTTTATGCATGGTGGATTTCACAGAACAAATCTTAAAGATACTTGCAGATTACACCAGGACTTTGAGTCAATCTCAGATTTACATAAATTAAAAAATAGAAAATTTCTTTAAAATCACCCATCTTCTCCCTAGTCATCAGAGAAGAAAATCGAGGCTTCCTTACCTTGCTCTTATCCAAGGGAAACTGGACACTTGGTAGTAGAAAAATGACCAAAGCTCTTGGCTCCCATTTTTCACTCAGTGTTTTTTCTTTTACAAAGCATACTGAAACGTCCAACAGTTTTGCATTTCCTTTTTGTAACTTTAACTGTGTGAATCCTGAGTACCAGAACATAATATTTCAACATAATAATGATATATATCATGTTTTGCTTTCTATATATATACTTTACTAGGCAATTTGGCTTCATTTATTCTAACTTATTTGAGTTAAGTTTGATTGAAAACAATTTAAACATTTTACACAAGCTTAGAAAATGACTCATGAGTCTAAAGTTACAGAGACTAATTTCAGGAAATTTAGTAATTAGAAAATTCTAAGCTCCTTGTTCCATTTCTCCATTCCTCGCTTCTGTTTTTCTTTTATATTAAAACTGTTTTACCGCATGCTATCTCTCTCTCGAGAAGTTCTTAGCCTCATCTTTCTAGAAATTTGACCAGACAGGAGACTTCAGGTAGTCATAGACCCATCAATCCACTGATACCTCCAAAGACTAAAACCAAATTCCTGAAGAACCTCTTCCTCTTCCTCCTCGTCTTTCTTCTTCCTCTTTCTTTTTATCCTCCTCTTCTCTCTCTCTCATTTTTAATTGATAAGTAAGATAATCTGATTGTCTTCCTTTCATTAATTACAATAAACTTTTTTGAAATTCTATACAATTCAACTGATACCTATCTTCTAAACACACACACGGAGAGAGAGAGAGAGAAAGAGAGAGAGAGAGAGAAACATACATTGTTTGCCTAACAAAACAGTGAATTCCTTAAGGTAGGGTGCCATGTTTTATGCTTCTTTTATATCCTCTAGAACACTGAACACACAGTTGATAATAAATAATATACTGATTGATTGAACTGTCCATGCTTGCCATGAATTTTGATGCAGTCTAAGACAGTTTCCCTGAATTACTGCCTCAAAGATTAGCCATGATTGTCTTCAGTTTCGGACATGATTCAGAAGTATGTGACACATTCCACTCTTTTCTCTACTTAATGTATTCAGATGGGAAAGGATTTGAAACTCAGTTTCTAATGATGGCAAGAGTCATTCCCTTTGTATCCAGAGAGTATTGTATAATGGAAAAATATATTAGAGTCCCATAGTCTAATTTCACTTCTTTCTCTAATAATGTAACCATGGGGAAATTGCTGAAATGCTCTGGTTTCAATTTCTTCATGAAGTGCCCAGATTATAAAATGGTAGAAGAATATGGAAGAAGGCAAAATAGACAAGAAGCTTCCAAACTGTGTTCAGTCCATTCTGAGGTTCCTGTGGTACTTGGACCTTTCTGAGAAAACTTAATTAGTTGCTTAGGGAGAAGTGGCCAAGTGGGGAAAATTCAGTAAGGTGCAGCTTTGTTACTCCCTTCAAACTTCAACGAAGGGCCTCTGTTTTTATTGGCTGTTGTCAGTTTCAGACATTGGAATTCTGTGATATGCTTTTCTTAGAAAAGTTTTGCTGACAGTTTTTCTTAACTATAGAACTATAGAACTCAATGATATTTCAACTTTTAAGTTGTGTGTCATTGAGATTTTTTTTTTTTTTTTTGAGATGGAGTTTCGCTCCATCACCCAGGCTGGAGTGCAGGGGTGCCATCTCAGCTCACTGCAAGCTCCACCTCCTGGGCCCATGCCATTCTCCTGCCTCAACCTCCCGAGTAGCTGGGACTACAGGTGCCCACCATCGTGCCCTGCAAACATTTTTGTATTTTTAGTACAGACGGGGTCTCATGATGTTAGCCAGGTTGTCTTGATCTCCTGACCTCATGATCCACCCGATACTCTCTGAGGAGTTAGAATGTCCTGCCTCTTTTACGTTTCTCATTCTCCAGCTTCTGCAGAGTCCTGTGGCCCACACTGTGGCCGGGAGTAAGCCTGTTCATAGAGCCATAGAGCCTTTGCAGGCAACACACTAGAGGCCTAGTGTGGCCCCCAGTGAAGATGAAACGTCCAGATCAGAAGAACCTGGTGGATTATCACTGGCAGTCTTCTGATCTCTCTGTCATCAAATGAAACTGGCATCAGATACAACCTTTCCCAGCTTTCTTTCTTTTATGAGGAAAACACCTGGAGCCTGGAGAAAGAATAAATAGAAAAATTCCAAATGTATATGAAAGCATCCAAATTACAAGTTTGAGAATTACCACTTATAGGGGGCAAACACAAGTTGGTGGGTTTTTAAAAGTAGGTCTTATTTATGATAAGTTTTATTTCTCTTGTCTGGAGGAAAAGTGGGGGTATGGGACACTGAATACAGTAGTGAAAATTGCTGAATGATTAACATTTTATCTTTAATTGACCTTTCATTAGGTATTTTGCTGTGCCAAATATTGAATTAGACACAGTTGCTCTCCAATGATGTCATTTTTTGTTAGAGTTTTTTATTACTATCCAACTCTAATCCATTCTTATGCCAAAAAACCAGAGAATCAATTAGGGACAGTAGTGTCTGTGGGACCTGTCTTGAGGAGCATAATGTGTGTTTTTTCGGAGTTAAGTCTATGTTTCTATGTAGTAATCCATGATCATCTCTGCTATGTAGGTAGTCCCTCCTTGCCATATTTTTCTTGGCAGAAATATTTAAGAACCTGTTCATGGATGAGTACTCCAGAAACCTATCCCTGACATATATTTTATATATATATACACACATATACACACACACACACACACACACATATATATATATATCTCTCACAGGTATATGATGAGTGACCTATTGTACCATACAACAATAACAATGACTATATGTACACTTACTCCTCTGCCAAAGATTTTCTGCATTATGGTTTCATGTGCAGTATAAACCATTTCACCACTGCTTCAGACATGAAAGTTGTACCTTATCACATGTTATCTTACTGAGTGCCAGTATCAGTTAGGAGTTGTGTTTTGTTACTCATAACACATATCAGACTCTAGCAGCTGAAATAAATTAGTGTTCATCATCTCACAAAAGAACAAGTCCAGCAGTAGGCATTACAGAGTTGGCAAGGTGACTTCATAATGTCATCAATCACTCTGGCTCCTTCCATTTTTCTGTTCCACATCCTGCTACGTCTATTCAAAGAGAGAAGATGGCATTAGAACTCCAAATACCATTTGTGTATTGCAGCACAAAGAAGGGCAAGGAGAATGAAAGGGCAACGGGCAAAAAGGCTCCTCCTCCCAGCCAGCTTAGCTCCATCTGAAGCCATTTCAGGAGTCTCACCAACTCCATGTGTCTATATCTCATCAGCTAGAACTTGCTCACAGGGTCACAACTAGTAAAGAAGGGATGTGTATGTAGTATATTAGCTGTATCATGGGACTAGATTTCTTCCTAAGAAAGGAGAGAAAGGATGTTAAGTAGTAACTAGCAATTTTTGGCACAGTGGCCCAAAATTTACCAAGTATTTTATTTAATTATTTTTAATGGCTTCATGTTTTGATTATATGTATCCTTGAATTATATTGCTTTCAAATTATGCATTCTCATGGGTAGCACAGTTCATAAAATGTCAAATATGACCAATGATGAGTGGAAAAGTATTACAGAATGTGTATTTAAAAAAACTGAGGCAAGTTTATTAATTTGCTAAGAATTACATTAAAATAATTTAAAGAGGAATGCCATAATATCTGAAGACTCCTTTTTACCAAGTGATATAACACAAAGTTAAAACCTTTTTGAGGAAATAGTAGTGATTCAGATTCTAAAGAGATTGATAGCATAACATTAAATATCTGAAAATAATAAGAATCAAGAAAAAAATAATTAGGTTTCTGTTCTCAGTGATGAGTAAATTGTTAAAGTATTTTAAGGTATTTTATCCTAATATGGTCTGTTAAAGTATTTTATCCTTATATGATTCCTCATTAAATAAAGAAAAGTGACTTTATATTTGACTGTACTTCAATTCAATACATAGAACAGATATAGTATAAACGTTGACTTCGTAAATGAAAATCACGAAGAAGTAACTTCTCTAGTGAAATCTAAGGTCATTAAAAAACTACTCAGTTGATTGCATTGTTATCAGCTTTAAAAATTGTTTTCTTGATTTATAATTTATAATCATTTTGACACCGATCATGCTTCCAAAGAATTTTATACCTAAAACAGCTGGTATATCCTAAAACAAATTTTAAATATTTTCATCTTGGTACAATTTCCACAACACATCTAAAAATTACATGCAATACCAAAACCATAGGCTCACTCATTTAATAAAACAGATTAGAGTTTTAAATTTAGAAGAAAGAGCAGACAAAACACAAAACATTTCCAACCTTTACTAATCCCATGAGAGAAAAATGTATTTTCATCTAGTACTAATGGGAGACATTTATTTCCTTCCCAGTATTTTATAACCTTAATATCAAGAAGGAAAGTCACTCTAACATTCATTCTAAGATTTACTGCATTGTCATTTTGCTATTTTATCATGGTGTCTGAAATTATGAGTTTCAGAGTCATAGTATTAACAGACTAGTATAATATCACTTGGGATTTAAGTCTTACCTATCTTTGAGATAAATAAGACATAGCATCATGGAAGCTTAGAACATGAAAGAGGTCATTTAGCCCAATTTACTGCTCAATGAAGAAGTTACCTCTGTGTCACTTTCAACATATGATCATCTAGTTTTGTGCAAATCTCAGAACCTAACAAAAAATTTTCAGTGTCTTATTAAAGTGTGCCCTGTAACAAACATAAGAATCAATATTTGTCCTAATTTCCTTACACAGAGAATTTTCACCTCCCTTACTTGAGATGTTGCACTTCTACTGATGTAGCCTAAAATGCTTTCTCTGTCTTTGTACCATAGCTTACTGCTGTCTTAGTATGAACTTAGAGCCAATTAAAATCGCTAGGTTATTGTTATCTGAAATTCAGTTAAGTCAGTTCTCTGAAAAATGTAATGAGGAATATTTTCAGCAGCTTCGTTGAAATCCAAATGTCTGTGGCCCTCACTATCCAAGTTAAATAATTCCGTCAAAACAGGACAAAAGTCAAGAGAAATAAACATTATTTTTATTCTCAATAAACAGTCAGGCTTTATCCATACTTTCTTAAGTCCTAACATAATTTTGTTTAATTTCATTGAGATTGTTGCTGAGCCCAATTGTATAAGTTTGTAGAGAGCAAACTTTTATAAGAAAGAAAAAAAAAAGTACAGACAACTTTCTCCTAGTCCTTCAAATTATCATCTGTGAGTCTTCAGTTATCTCCAATAATGGGTCTGTAATAAATGTTTCAACTTATTTCTTGTTCATTGAATGTGACTTATCTGGGCAAGAAATGTGAACTTGTGTAATTATAGAATATTATAATAACTATAATGACTAATATAAAATATAATAATTATAATTATCAGTTGATGTCTAATAGCTCCCTTATGAAGTTCAGGATTTTTTTTAAATTAGATTTTGTTTATCCTTCTACCTTGAAGATTATTTGTTTAAAAGATTAGAAATTAAGTGATTCTCTTTGCCTCTCACTAGTTCCCACTGTATCTGTTAGTCAGAGTACTGCATATTTTCCCTAGTTCAAAGTCTAGCATGTATAAACATCACCTAGTAAACTCTCTCGTCTCAGAAAGACTTGAGTGTGGCTCAAGAAGTCACATTTTTTGAAATATTACATGTGATTTTGATGCATAAATTACGTGGACCATAATTTGAGAAATATTGCCCTATTTCTTTTACTTTGCAATTATTTTAAAATTGTGTTGTAAGAACTTGCTTTTATATCACCTCACATTCTTCCTAGACCATGTCTTTTGAGAATATTCAGCTTTGTGACCATGTCTATACTCTCTTGAAGTTTTTGTGGCCCGTTGTCTTAACATCAAAATTATATATCTGAGTATAAATGTACTTGTATGGATATCATAAATTCCAAGATGATATGATCACTTTATTCACTTACCTAGTATTATAGTTACTTTATTCATTATTGTTCAATTAGTTGTTTATAAGCCTATTCCCTTTTGTAAAAGTTGAGCACTATAAAAATACCTCAGTGAAACACAAAATTAAGAGATAATGTTTATAGAAGTGTTTTATAAACTGCAAAGCAGATATTTCTGTTTAATTTGGGTCATAGTCTATACAGGAAACAAATATTTTGTGACAACTTAAAGGTTAAATCCTATTTATCCTTACAAGTAATTTAGTTATAATAAAAATATGACTTATCACTATAGTTTTCCTATACTCTGTTATTGAAGTAGCGGAAATTTTTTCCTCACCCACTACAAGGTTCATGCAGACACCCTTATATCAAAAGAAGATTAACAATAGAAAAACATTCAAATGTATGTAAAATAAGCCTTCAGAAATAAAGATGAAAAGATCTAGAGAAAGCTGTTTGCTTTTACAAACAGACATGCAGAAGTATAATTAAGAGACAAAAGAGAGGATCTATTGGTAATAAACTGAGGAAACTTCCTGAGGCCTGTTTGTTTAGATGCTTTTTTGTGTTCTTGTGTGACATTTCTTCCTTTTGGGTATAGGGCAGGACACCTGACACGAGGGTCTTCTGGGCAGAAAGGAGAAAGTTCAGCAAATGGCCTTCCTAGACTTTATGGCCTGCTTCAGGGAGAAGGCGGCAAGTGAACATCACAGAGACCTTCCTGCTTCTGCAGTTTTTCTCAATGTCTTTCAGTATAAAATGCTCAATAGGCCAAGGTGCCATATTTGGAGGGATCATGTTCTTGAACACTAGCAATAATCAAGATAACTATGGGCAGAGCCTCTTTAATCTGAAAATCTGAAATCTAAAATGCTCCAAAATACAAACCTTTTTGAGTGCCAAAATGACACTCAAAGGAAATGCTAAATGGAGCATTTCAGATTTCAAATTTTTGGATTAGGGATGCTCAACCTGTAAGTACAACGCAAATACTCCAAAATCTTACAAAAATCAAAATCTGAAAGAATTTTGGACCCCAGCAGTTTGGATGAGGAATATACAATATGCTCTACAAAGTAATTGCTGTCATGTCTGGACATTTTTCTGAAGACTTTCTGTGTGTGTACTCTTAACAGGAAAAACAAACTTTATAAAATATTTGAAGAGGCTTTTTCTGAGTCAAAATCAGTGACGATGGACTGAGAAACAGTCTCAAGAGTTCTTAAGAAAGTGTGCCTAAGACAGTCAGGTTACAGTTTGGCTTTATACATTTTTGGGAGACAAAAATTATAGGTAAATCATAAATCAACACATGGAAGGTATACATTGGTTCAGTCTAATGAGGCAGGATATCTTGAAGTGGTGACAGTGGGGCTTACAGGTTTTAGGTAGATTCAAAGATTTTCTAATGGGCAATTGGTTGAAAGAGCTAAGCCTTGTTTAAAAACTTAAACAGTAGCAATAAATGCTTGAGTTAAGATAAGGGGAGTTGTAGAGGCTAAGGTTCTTGTTATGCAGATGAAGCCTTCAGAGAGAATAGATGGTAATATCTCTTTTCAGACCTTAAAGGTATCAGAATCTCAGGCTGTCATTTAATCTCTCCTAGATCCAGGAAAAGCCTAGAAAGGGAAGACCTGGTTGCATTAAGGGATATCCTGCATAGATGCAAATTTCAAACTGCAGTCCTACTAATTGGAAACTATCATTACACCTCTTTTAGAAATGGAGAAACTAAGATTCAGTGATGCTGATGAGCTAGTGCATTGAGTCATAGAGCTAGTAATGAGAAGATGCTAGATTTAAATACAGCCAGAAAAGCCACAGCCTTAGTGCTTCTAACATTTGCACTATATTGCTTGGTAGTGGTAACATACAAGGTTGTACAGGCAAATGTAGGCTCCATAATGACTTGGGATTTTTAAATTATTTAGTTTATCAAATCCAGCTGGTACCACACTGATTTTTATTTACCTAATAATTATTTAGGAATAGTCTAAATATTTATCTCTTACAGTAATCAAAGATGAAATATGTTTCTTTTTCTTGTTTTTATTTTTACTTTTCATCTCCATAGGTTTTAGGGAACAGGTGGTTTTGGTTACATAAGTAAGTTCTTTAGTGGTGATTTCTGAGATTTTTGTGCACCCATCACCCAAGCAGTGTACACAGTGCCCAATTTGTAGTCTTTTATTCCTCACCCTCTTCCCACCCTTTCCTCCCAAGTCCCCAAACTTCATGATATCATTCTAGTGCCTTTGCATCCTCATATCTTAGTTCCCACTTAGGAGTGATCATACAATGTTTGGGTTTTCATTCCTGAGTTACTTCACTCAGAATAATGGTCTCCAATTCCATCCAGGTTGCTGCAAATGACATTATTTTGTTCCTTTTCATGACTGAGTAGTACTGCATGGTATAGATATACCACTATTTCTTTATTCACTCGTTGACTGAGGGGCATTTGAGTTGATTCCATATTTTTGCAATTGTCTGATTTTGCTGCTATAAATATATGTGTGCAAGTATCTTTTTTTGCATAATGACTTCTTTTCTTCTGGGTAGATATCCAGTAGTGAAATTTCTGGATAGAATGGTAGTTCTATTTTTAGTTCTTTAAGGAATCTCCACGTTTTCCGGAGTGGTTGAACTAGTTTACATTCTCACTAGCAGTGTAAAGGTGTTCCCTTTTCACAACATCCCCACCAGGATCAATTTTGTTGTTGTTGTTTTGATTATGGCCATTCTTGCAGGAGGAAGGTGATATCGCATTGTGGTTTTGATTTGTGTTTCCCTGATCATTAGTGATGTTGAGCATTTTTTCATATGTTTGTTGGCCATATGTATATCTTTTTTTTTTTTTTTGAGAATTGTCTATTCATGTCCTTAGCCCACTTTTTGATAGGATTATTTGTTTTTTATTTGCTGATTTGTTTGAGTTCCTTGTAGATTATGGATATTAGTCCTTTGTCAGATGTGTAGATTCTGAAGATTTTCTTTCACTCTGTGGGTTGTCTGTTTACTCTGCAAATTGTTTTCTTTTATTGTGCAGAAGCTTTTTGGTTTAATTAAGTTCCATCTATTTATCTTTGTTTTTGTTACATTTGCTTTTGGGTTCTTGGTCATGAGGTCTTTGCCTAAGCCAACGTCTAGAAGGGTTTTTCTGATGTTATCTTCTAGAATTTTTATGGTTTTAGTTATTATATTTAAGTCCTTGATCCATCTTGAGTTAATGTTTGTATAAGGTGAGAGATGAGGATACAGTTTCATTCTTCGATATGTGGCTTGTCAATTATCCCAGCATCATTTGTTCAACAGGGTGCCCTTTCCACACTTCATGTTTTTGTTTGCTTTCAAGAAGGTCAGTTGCCCATAAGTATTTGGCTTTATTTCTGTGTCCTCTATTCTGTTCCATTGGTCTATGTGCCTATTGTTATGCCAGTACCATGCTGGGATACAGCAAAGGTGGTGGTAAGAGGAAAGTTCATAGCCTTAAATGCCAACATCAAAAAGTCTGAAAATGCACAGATAGACAACCAAGGTCACACCTCAAGGAAGTAGAGAAACAAGAACAAACTAAACCCAAACCCAGCAGAAAAGAAACAACACAGATCACAGCAGAACTAAATGATATTGAAACAGAAAAAAAAATACAAAAGATAAGTGAAACAAAAAGCTGGTTCATTGAAAACATAAATAAAATTGATAGACCATTAGTGAGATTAACCAGGAAACGAAGAGAGAAAATCCATATAAGCTCAACTAGAAATGAAACAGGAGATATCCCAACCAACAGAAAAGCAAAACATCATTCAAGGCTACTATGAACACCTTTATGCATGCAAGTTCGAAAACCTAGAAAAGACGAATAAATTCCTGGAAATATACGACCCTCCTAGATTTAACCAAAAAGAAATAGAAACTCTAAACAAGCCAATAACAAGCCGCAATATTGAAATAGTAATTTTAAAAATTGCCCACAAAACTAAGTCCAGTACCAGATGGATTCACAGCTGCATTCTATCAGACATTCAAAGAAGAATTGAAAACAATCCTATTGACACTATTCCATGAGACAGAGAAAGAGGGAATCCTTACTAAATCATTCTATGAAGCCAGTGTCACCATAATACCAAAACTAGGAAAGGACATAACAAAAAAGAAAATTACAAACCAATATCCCTGATGAACATCGATACAAAAATCCTTAACAGAGTACTAGCTAACCAAATCCAACAGCATATCATAAAGATAATCTAGCATGATCAAGTAGGTTTCATACCAGGGATGCAGCATTGGTTTAACCTAGACAAACCAATAAATGTGATGCAGCACCTAAGCATAGTTAAAGACAAAATCACATGATCATCTCAATAGACTCAGAAAAAGCATTTGACAAAATCCAGTATCCTTTTATGATTAAAGCCTTCAGCAAAATCAGCACAAAAGGAAAATACCTTACTGTGATAAAAGACATCTATGACAAACCCACAGTCAACATAATGCTGAATGGGGAAAAATTGAAAGCATTCCCTCTGAGAACTGGACCAAGACAAGGATGCCCACTTTCCCCACTTCTATTCAACATAGTACTGGAAGTCCTAGCCAGAGCAATTAGAGAAGAGAAAGAAATAAAATGTATTCAAATCAGTAAAGAGGAAGTCAAACTGTCACTGTTTCCTGAAGATATGATCATATACGTAGAAAACCCTGAAGACTCCACCATAAAACTGCTAGAACAGATAAATAAATTCAGCAAAGTTTCAGGATACAAAATTAATGTACCTAAACTAGTAGCTCTGCCATACACTAACAGCAACCAAGGATAATCAAATAAAAAGACTCAACCCCTTTTATGATGGCTGCAAAAAAATAAAATAAAATACTTAGGAATATACCTAACCAAGAACATGAAAGATCTCTACTACAAAACACTGAAAAAAAATCAGAGACAACACAAACAAGTGGACACACATCCCATGCCCATGGATGGATAGAATGAATATTGTGAAAATGGCCACACTGCCAAAGGCAATCTACAAATTCAGTGCAATTCTCATCAAAGTATTATCATCATTCTTCACAGAACTAGAAAAAACGATCTTAAAATTCCTATCAAACCAAAGTGGAGCCTATGTAGCCAAAGCAAGACTAAGCAAAAGCACAAATTTGAAGGCATCGTATTACCTGACTTCAAACTATAGTATAAGGCTGTAGTCACCAAAGGTTAAGTATGCTTCAATAGAAAAAGGGAGTAAGTGTGTATTTATACATTGATTGTCAACTTCAAGATATTTTTTTAATTACAAGAATATTTCACAGTATTCTTCCATGTCATCTTTTTACATGTTCAGAAGAAAGCATCTGATTGAACTAAGATACAACAAGATGTTAATGACAACCATTCAGCACTTGTCTACTTCTTCACATCTGTTTGCATTTTTAAAGAGAAACTTGTTAGCCAAAGAAACAGTTGGTTTTCTCACACTTGCCTTTGCATTTATAAAGTGGGTCTTAAAGCCCTACAATACTTGTTTTTGACCTAGAGAAAGTATTTTTACTTCCTTTAAATTGCCTTAACACTGAAATTTAATATGGATTAAGCCTCAAATATAAATCTGAATCACTGTTAATTTTATAAAGATAGCTACCATGGAGAAAAGTAGTTATTATTACAGGTGTTCATCTTCAGAACCAAATTCAAATTACAGCTCTAATTTCTTTGGAGAATTGCTTTTCACATACCTGAATCACTTCATTATGAAACATTATTTTGCTATAAACATCTTATTGTTCTCTCTTGCAACCAGATGTGCTGAAGACAAGTCTTTCACTTAAGGTAAATTATGTGAGAATAGAAATAAAGAAAATCATTTTATCTTTTATTTAGTTGGAAAGTAAGCTACATGTTGGCTCGTATAAAAATAGCTAAGAGTGAGTTGAAAATCTTTAAGATTTTCATTTTCCTGGAATACTACTGTTTGTTGTTTTAAGAGAGAGGGAGCAAGTAAGAGAGAAGAAGGGAGAAATGAAAGTTTTGAGAATGTAATGGGATTCAGACACTACACATGACTAATTGCATGTACACTAGACCGAGTTCTACCACTGGCCTGAAGGAAGTATTTTGTTTACTTTATGAAGGTTCATTAAACCCATGCTTACAATGTAGTTCACAAACATTTGAGAAAATAATATAATAGCTTAATACGACAGTGGAGGAGAATAGGATAACCAAATAACTCGCAACTGTTCTAATGAAACATTTTTTAAAACCAGAGTTTCTTTTGTTTGCTTTTGCCTTTGTCCATTTTCTGTTGCTTATAACAGAATACCCAAAACTGAGTAATTTATGAAAAATGAAATTTATTTCTTACAGTTCTGGAGACTGGGAAGTCCAGTGTTACAGAGACACATTTCTTCTTACTGGTGTAAACTCTGCACAGTCCTGAGGCAGCACAGGGCATCACACAGTGAGGTGGCTGAGTGTCTAGCTTAGATCTTTTCTTATATAGCCACCAGTCTTACTCCCATGATAACTCATTACTCCTTTAACCCATTAACCCATTAACCCATGAATGGATTCATCTATTCAAGACAGCAGAGCCCTCTGACAAAGTCACCTCTTAAAGGTCTCATCTCTGAGTATTTTTACACTGGGTATTAAATTTCAACATGATGTTTGGAGGGGAACAACACTCAAACTATAGCCCTTAAAAAATACTCACATACACACACACCCATGCACACACACGTGTGTGTATATATGTATATGTGTGCATATATGTATATGTGTGTATATGTGTTCATATGTGTTTGTGCATATATATATACACACACACTCAAATAAAACCTGTTATTAGTAGTATACACATTTGTTTTTATTAAATAGTTGTAATTATAGGTATATTAGGAGCTGGGATTTAAGTCTCATGCCTAGAATTTACTGGGAAGAAGAGGCTTATCAAAGGATATGGTTACACACCCAGAGACAAGTAAACAGGCAAGATCCTGGTCTCAGGGCATTGTTCACGTGGATGAATCAATTCTCCAACTTGAAGAGCTAAGCTATGGTTACAAAAATAATCAAGAAATAATTTAGGGGTAAGACACATTAAGAAAAAGGTAGAGTAGTAAGAGACCAGACTACGCTACCCTAAAATATACCTCTTTGGCATAACGATTACTTTGAGCTAAAGGCAATTAGGAAGAAGAAGATACAGGAAAAGCTCTTTGCCCTCCCCTATTTGCCTAAAAGAAAGACGTAAATTTATAAAGGTGTTCGTCCTCCCTTCTCTACTGGGGAGGATAAAGGTTAATCTCTGAGAACTACTTAAGGCGCTTGTCAGTCTAGAGATGGCACTGGAGACATCTACATGACAAACTCTCATTTATTTGCCTCATCACAATTTGCCATCCCTAGAGACCCAAAGTCCTTTTTCTTTGTGTTTTCACTTCTCTAAAAATGTACAAGTTTTATTGAGGATGTTCTATTAGCCATATTTCTAAGCCCCTCTTCGAGAATTCACTGCACATTTCCTACGTATATATGAAATATGCATGCTAATAAACTTCTGTTTTTATTTTGTTAATCTGTCTTTAATTACAAGGGTCTGTCCCAGCTAAGAACTATAAAGAGTAGAGAGAAAATTATTTTTTCTCCCCTACAGTAGTAACTGAGGTAGAAACAAAATATAGATTCTGAACTAAACCAAGGTTAGTTTATAGTGGTTCTTCTCCAAAAAAGGTTTGCAACAAATTACAGTCTTGTTATTTGGGGCAGCTGATTGCACCACAGTCTGATGAGGGAATCCCTAAAGACACTATTAAGAAGATATTGTCCTATCATTACTGACTTAATTGACTCCTTTGTGATTTAGGAGACTCTAAGACCTCTAAGCCTTGGGATCCTCTGTATCCAAATCTTCTTCTTCCAGGGTCCTGCCGCTCTCCAGATCCAGGGCAAAAGTCCTAAAAGGTGACAAGTCAGACAGAAGTTCTCCCCAAATTTAAGATACAATATACAATAATAATAATGAATATAAGAGCTACTTTTCATGCCCAATTTCTCAAGGTTTGAAGCTCCTTCCTAGTAAGCTGTATTTTTCAAAATTTAAATGTTTCCAAACAGTTCACCTAAATAGTGTAGAGTAATGCACAATGTTGATGAGCATTGAGTGAATTTTGGATTTATATTTATATGGACTAGATGACTAGTATGTGGTAATCATTATGAAGACTGTGTCTATAGTGGGCAAATTTAACAAATCACAATTAAAATCATAATTTGATTCTATTTCACATATTTGTATCATTTGTATGAAAAGGGAAACATTCAGAAAGACAGGAAAATATTTTCCTTCTTAATATTTAAAAGTAAAAGTTGTACTTTTATTTAAATACAATTGTTTGCCAATGTCCATTTAAAATGATACTTATTAAAAATGCATCATATACTAATAAGAATTAAAGACGTTACTGTATACCAAAAATAGATTTTAATTAATATCTGCTTCATTTGCAAAATATGGATTTAATACACAATTAAAATATGTCATATAACCTGAAATACATAGGAAGGTATAACATTAATATATTTATATTCATTTGGTTTAAAAAATTACTGTATTATATAAGAATTATATATTTTATTCATTATAAAATATGAAGCCAAATGAAAAAAGTAAAATGATAACCACCTATAAGTCTACAACCAAGAAATTACAATAGTTTAAAATTATATCTGGCATAAAAATGTATAAACAGTTGTTCATATGCTCTGTAAATGTAAGCCTAGATCTACAAACTTAGTTTCATTTGTTCTACTAAAATATATTTCCACATTCTGAAAATGGAATTTGTCTTAATGAAAGAAAAGTATAGGAAGAATAATGAAAATTATATATAAATACAGGGTTAAGATTCAGAACATTATTATTATTATCAACATTTTGAGACAGGAGTCATGTTATGTTGCCCATGTTTGTAGCAAATTCCTGGGCTCAAGTGAGTCTCCTGCCCCAGGCTCCTGAGTAGCTGGGATTTAAAAGCATAATTAATGAGGGCCTTCTCATTATTTTCAGTTCTGTATGGTCAATTAGGCCAGAGCCAAGAAAAAAGCAGCTAGTGTTTAGCCGTAATATCCAGGAATTTTGTTTATCAGACAATTTTCTCTAATGCATTTAAAAGCATTTACTTCAAAATTTGGACTAATTACATTGAAATGGTCATTTGTTTTGTTTGAACTTTCAAGTCTTTTTAAAAACTATGTATTTTTTTCACATAGCATTGTCCTTCTGTCTGCCAGCCTCTCCTGGGGCCCTAGCGTGGCCACAGCTGCTTGCATTGTAGCCTCGGATGCCAAACCAGAGTGATTCTCAGGTGCCGACATCACAGCTCCTTCACTGGCAGACTATACCTAACCATCAGAGAACTCTAGCAGGCCGGCGCATGCCAGTGCACAACCACACACTTGCAGTCTCCCCTTATAGCATCCTTGGCAGCTTTACAAGCGCATAAACACACACAGCCCCCCATCATCACTTTGTTGGCACATGCGCACAGGCAGACCTTGGCTTTCCCAACTCCTCCTGTAGTGCATGCATGGGCATGCAGCCTGCTGTCCCTCCACCACTGGGGCCCTATCCCTGATGACATATAGGCACCTTGCTGCACTGTTGTGCATGCACTTGCATTATTGTAGCTAGGGTACCAGGAGCACCTTAGTTTCTCCAGTACAGTAGGTTCCTAATCTCAAAGGGTGAGAGAAGAAAGCCAGGGGCCCAGAACCAGCCCCCAAGAGTTAGAACATGAAGCCAAGGAGTGCTGAACTGAGCCTGGGCATCCTGAAATGTTCCATAAATGAAGACAGTTGACTGAACCCACCTTATACCACAATCAAACCCTCAAGGACAACAAAAAAGATAAAAGCAACAAATCCCATTGAAAGGACAGCAACTTTAAAGACTAAAGGAACATCAGCCTACACAGATGAGAAATAACAATTGCAAGAACTCTGGAAACTCAAAAAGCCAGAGTGTGTCTTCTTACCTTCATATGACCAACTAGATTCCCAGCAATGGCTTTTAACCAGGCTAAAATGACTGAAAATATAGACATAGAATTCACAATGTGGATAGGAATGAAGATCATTAAGATTCAGGAGAAAGTCAAGACTTGGCCCAAGGAATCTAAGGAATACAATAAAATGATACAGGACCTGAAAGACAAAATAGTCATTTTAAGGAAGCACCAAGCTGATTTTATGGAGCTGAAAAATTCACTACAAGAATTTCATAACAAATTGCAAGTATTAACATCAAACAGACCAAACCGAGGAATGAATCTCAGAGCTTGAAGCTTGGTTCTACCAATCAACCTATCAGACAAAAATAAAGAAAAAGAATGAACAAAACCTCTGAGAAATATGGGATGATGTAAAGAGACTAAATCGACTACTCATTGGTATCCTTGAAAGAGAGGAAGAGAAAGCAAGCAACTTGTAAAATATATTTGAATATGTCATCCACAAAAAATTTTCCAACCTCACTGGAGAAACCAACATTCAAATTCAGAAAATACAGAGAACCCCTATGAGACACTGTACAAGACAACCTTCCCCGCAACACATAATCCTCAGATTCTTCAAAGTCAGGATGAAAGAAAAAATCTTAAAGGTAGCTAGAGAGAAGGGACAGATGATCTACAAAGGGAACCTTATCAGGCTAACAGTAGACCTTTCAGCAGAAATACTATAAGCCAGAAGAGATTGGTGGCCTATATTCAGTATTCTTAAGGAAAAGAAATTCCAACCAATAATTTCATATCCAGTCAAACTAAGCTTCATAAGAAAGGGGAAATAAGATCCTTTTCAGACAAGAAAATGCAAAGGGAATTTGTTACTAACAGATGTGCCTTAACAATTGGTTCTAAAGGGAATGTTCAATAGGGAAATGAAAGACTGTTACTGGCCATACAAAAACACACTTAAGTATGTAGACCATTGACACCATAAAGCAATTACACAATCAAGTCTGTATAATAACCAGCTAACACTATGATGACAGGATCAAATCCACACATGTCAATATTAGCCTTAAATGTAAACATGCTAAATGCACCCAATTAAAAGGCATGGAATAGCAAGTTGAATAAAGAAACAAGACCAATTGTATGCTGTCTTCAAGAGACTCATCTTACATGCAATGATGCGCATAGACTCGAAGTAAAGAAATGGAGAAAATCTACCAAGCAAACAGAAAATGAAAAAAGCAGGAGTTGCTATTCTAATTTCAGACAAAACAGATTTTAAATAAACAATGATCAAAAAAGAAAAAGGACTTTATGTAATAGCAAAGATTCCATTCAACAAGACTTAACTATCCTAAATATATATATATGCAGTCAGCACAGGGGTGACCAGATTCATAAAACAGACTCCTAGAGAACTGTGAAGGGACTTAGATAACCACAAAATAACACTAGAAGACTGATATAGTGTGAATGTCTCCCCTAGGTCTCATGTAGAGATGTAATAGCATTGTTGGAGGTGGGGACTGGTGGGAGCTGTAATGGTTATGGGTGGTGGGAATCCCTCATGGCTTGGTGCTGTCCTTGAAACAGGGAGTGAGTTCCAATAACATCTGGTCATTTAAAAGTGTGTAGCACCTCCTTCCACCTTGTTCCCACTCTGCAATGTGAGATGCTTGCTCCCACTTCACCTTCTGCCATGAGTAAGTTCTTTCAGGCTTCCCCAGAAGCCTAGCACATGTTAGTGCCATGCTTCTGTACAGCCTTCAGAACGTTTAGCCAATTAAACCTCTTTTTATAAATTATCCAGTCTCCATTATTTCTATATAGCAATGAAAGAACAAACACCTTACTGACAATATGAGAAAAATCTTCAAGGCTGAAAACTACCAGAGATATTCAAGTCATGAACTCAAAACTTGAGCAAATGGACCAAACAGACATGTACAGAACACTCCATGAAAAAACAGAAGAATATGAATTATTCTCATTTGCACATGACACGTACTTGAAAATCAACCTAAAAATTGGCCATCAAACAATTACCAGCAAATTCAAAAAAACGGAAATGATACCAACCACACTCTTAGACCACAGCTGAATAAAAATGGAAATCTAGACTTGTAAGATCACTCAAAACTATACAATTATATGAAAGTTATACCATCTGCTCCCGAGTTACTTTTGAATAAACAATGAAGTTAAGGCAGAAATCAAGAATTTCTTTGAAACTAATAGAAGCAAAGATGCAAACCAGAATATTTGAGACCCAGCTAAAGCAGTGTTAACAGGAAAGTATATAACACTGGATGTCTACATCAAATGTTAGAAAGATCTCAAATTAATAAGCTAACAGAAAAACAAGAGCAAACCAACCCCAAAGCTAGCAGGAGAAGAGAAATGACTAACAGAGCTAAACTTAATGAAATTGTGACATAAAAAACATTCAAAAGATCAAGAAAATTAGGCTTGTTTTGTGAAAGAATAGATAAGACTGATAGACCACTAGTTAGACTAATTAAAATAAAAAAACAGAAGATCCAAATAAACACAATCAGAAATGACAAAAGGAAAATCAATGCCACAGAAATACGAAAATACCCTCAAGACTATTAAAAACACCTCTATACACACAAACTAGAAAACCTAGAAAAAATAGATACAATTCTGGAAATATACAAGCTCCCATGATTGAAATGGGAAGAAACTGAAACCCTGAAAAAGTTAAAACAAGTTCTGAAATTGAATCAGTAATTAAAAACCTACCAACCAGAGAAAAACCCTGGACCAGATTCACAGTCAAATTCTACCAGATGTATAGAGAAAAGCTGGGACCATCCCTACTGAAACTATCCCCCAAAAAAATTGAAGTGAAGGGACTTTTCCCTAACTAATTTTATGAGGCCACTATTTTTCTGATACTAAAATCTGGCAGAGACATGACAACAAAAGAAAACCTGAGGCCAATATCTTTGATGAACCTAGATGCAAAATTCCCCAGCAAAATACTAGCAAACAGAATTCAGCAGCACATGAAAAATCTAATCCACTACAATTGGGTAACCTTTATTTATGGGATGCAAGGTTGGTTCAACATATATAACTCAATGAATGTGATTCAAAGGTAAAAATGAAAAGGCATGATCATTTCAATAAATGCAGAGAAGACTTTCAATAATTCAACATCCCTTCATATTAAAAAATCCTCAACAAACTAGACATTAAAGGAACATACCTCAAAATAATAAAAACCATCTATGACAAACCCATAGCCAACATCATACTGAATAACCAAAAGCTGAAAGCATTCCATTGAGAACTGGAACAAGGCAAGGATGCCTATTCTCACTAATCCTATTCAACATAGTACTGGAATTCCTACCCAGAGCAATCAGGCAAGACAAAGAAATAAAAAACATCCAAATAGGAAAAGAGGAAGTTAAACTATCTCTCTAGATGCTGTGATTTTATACCTAGATAACCCCACGGTCTTTGAGCAAGAGCTCCTAGATATGATAAACAACTTTAGCTAAGTTTCAGGTAATGAAATTAATGTAAAAAAATTACTAGCATTTATATACACCACCAATAGCTAAGCTGAAAACCGAATCAAGAATGCAATCCCTGGTTCTAGATCCTTGAAGAATCACAACACTACCTTCCTCAATGGTTGAACTAACTTACATTCCCACCAAAAATGAAAAAGAGTTCCTATTTCTCCACTGCCTTGCCAGCATCTGTTGTTTCTTGACATTAATAATCACTATTCTGACTGGCATTGAGATGGTATCCTATTGTGGTTTTGATTTGCATTTCTCTAACATTGACCCAGCAATCCCATTACTGGGTATATATTTAAAGCAATATAAACCATTCTTCTATAAAGACACATGCACATGTATGTTTATTGCAGCACTATTCACAATAATGAAGACATGGAACCAACTCAAATGCTCATCAATGATGGACTGGATAAAGAAAATGTGGCACATATACACCATGGAATACTATGCAGCTATAAAAAGGGATGAGATCATGTCCTTTGCAGGGACATAGATGAAGCTGGAAGCCATCATTCTCAGCAAACTAACACAGGAACAGAAAACCAAACATCACATGTTCTTACTTTTAAGTGTGAGCTGGACAATGAGAACACATAGACACAGGAAAGGGAACAACACACACCTGGGGCTGTTGGGGAAGGGGGAGCGAGGGGAGGGAGAGCATCAGGACAAACAGCTAATGTACGTGGGGCTTAAAACCTAGGTGACGGGTTGATAGGTACAGTAAACCACCAGGGCTCACGTATAACTATGTAACAAACCTACACATTCTTCACGTGTATCCTAGAACTTAAAGTAAAAAAAAAAAAGAAAAAAAAATGCAATCCCATTCACAATGGTCACAAAAAATAAAATAAAATAAAATAAAATAAAATAAAATAAAATAAAATAAAATAAAATACCTAGGAATACAGCTAACCAGGGAAGTGAGAGATCTACAAAACGAAGTACAAAATACTACTGAAAGAAATCAGAGATGACACAAACAAATGGAAAAACATCACATGCTCATGGATAGGAAGAATAAATACTGCCTAAAGCAATTTACAGATTCAATGCTATTCCAACTAAACTACCAACGATATTTTTTACAGAATTAAGACAAAACTATTTTAAAAAGACAAAATTAATTTAAAATTCACATGGAATCTAGAAAGAGCCTAAATATCCAAAGGAATCCCAAATTAAAAGAATAAAGCTGAAGCATCACATTATAATGACTTCAAATTATACTACAAGGGTACGGTAACCCAAACAGCACAATACAAGTACAAAGACAGACATATAGATGGATGAGACAGAATAGCCAGCCCAGAAATAAAGTCACACACCTATAACCATTTGATCTTTGACAAAATTGACAGAAACAAACTATGGGTAATGGACTTCCTATTCAACAAATGATGCTATGATATTGGCTAGCCATATGCAGAAGATTGGAACTGAACCCCTTCCTTATATCATATACAAAAAATCAAGCCAAGATGGATTAAAGCCTAAAATGTAAAACCTAAAATAATAACTCAGAAAAACACCCAGGAAATACCAATTCTGGATGTTTGCCCTGACAAAGATTTCATGATCAAGCCATCAAAAACAATTGCAACAAAATAAAAATTGACCAATGGGACCTAATTAAACTAAATCATTTCTGCACAGAAAAAGAAACTATCAACAGAGTCAACAACCTAAAGAATGGCAGAAAATGTTTGCAAATTGTGCATCCAACAAAGGTCTAATATCTAGAATATGTAAGGAACTCAATTTAACAGGCAAAAAACCAACAACCCCATTAAAATGTAGGCAAAGGACATGAACTGACACTTGTCAAAGGAAGACATACACATGGTCAACAGGCATATGAAAAAGTGCTCAGAATCACGAATAATTAGAAAAATGCAAATCAAAGTCAAAATGAGATACCATCTCACACCAGTCAAAATGGCTATTATTAAAAAGTCAGAAAATAACAGATGAAGATATGGAGAACAGAGAACACTTATACACTGTGGATAGGAACGTATATTAGTTTAGTCACTGGGAAAGCAGCTTGGCAATTTCTCAAAGAACTTAAAACAGAACTATGATTCGACCCAGGACTCCAATTACTGAGTATATACCAAAAGAAAATAAATCATTCTACCATAAAAACACATGCATGTGTATGCTCATTGCAGCACTATTCACAATAGCAAACACATAGAACCTAAATGCCCATCAACAGTAGATTTGATAAAGAAAATGTGATACATATACACCATGGAATGTTACACAGTCATTAAAAAGAAGAAAATCATGTCCTTTGCAGCAATATTGACAGAGCTGGAAGACATTAGCCTAAGCAAAGTAACACAGAAACAGAAAACCAAATATCACGTTGTTCTGTGTTCTCAATTATAATTAAGAGCTAAACATTGAGTACACACACATGGACACAAAGAAGGGAACAATAGACTCCAAGGCCTACTTGAGAGTGGAGGGTAGAAGGAGGGTGAGGATGTAAAAACTACCTATTGTGTACTATGCTGATTATCTGGGTAACAAAACAATCACGAATGTATACCAAATCTCCATGACATGAAAATTATCCATACAACAAACTTTCACATATAGGCCCTGTATCTAAAATAACAATTGAAGGAAAAGAATGATAGCTAACATTTATAAAAAGCTGATTTAATGATAGGCTTTTTCTAATTTATTTTCTCATGCATCAAGTCTTTGAGTCCTTAAATTAAACTTTAAGTTTGGTACTCTTATTATTCTAATTTTAGGGTAAGGAAGCAAAGCTACAGAAAAATCACTTGCTCAAAGGTGGAAAGTGGCAGATACAGGAGTCACAGCTAGGACTCTGTTCAGTGTCCCTTCTCCAAACATTTGTGTGACACTTCCCTGAGACAACACATAAAATGCTCCAGGGGGCTGGTGGGTGCATCTGCAAGGTGGAACTGTAAACCCCTGAAAAAACATGATGGGAGAAAAGCAAGCCAATCTCACTCCAAACCAGAGCCAGAGCTTTTCTTTATGCATTGTAATGATCATTCATTCTCATTAGGATGAGACCATTCCATCCTTATACATTACCACACTAACACTTGATTAATAGTTACCATTAGGCAGCTACCTCTCTGTGATGGTTAATATTGTCAACTAGATGGGATTAAAGGATGCAAAGTATTGTTCCTGGGTGTGTCTGTGAGGATGTTGCCAAAGGAGACTAACATTTGAGTCAGTGGACTGGTGGAGAAAGACCCACCTTGAAGCAACTCATCTAATCAGCTGACAGCACAGCTAGGATAAAAGCAGGTAGAGGGATGTGGAAGGACTAGACTGGCTGAGTTTTCCAGGCTTCATCTTTCTCCCATGCCGGATGCTTCCTGCCCTTAAACATCGGATTCCAAGTTCTTCAGCTTTTGGACTCTTGGGTTTACACCAGTGGTTTCCCAGAGGCTCTGGGGCCTTCAGCTGCAGACTGAAGGCTGCACTGTTGGTTCCCTACTTTTGAGGTTTGGGGACTCAGATGGGCTTCCTTGTGCTCAGCTTGCAGACAGCCTATTGTGGGACTTCACCTTGTGACTGCGTGAGTCAATATTCCTTAATAAACTCCCTTTCATATATACATCTATCTTATTAGCCCTGACCCTCTGGAGAACTCTGGCTAATATACTATCAAAAGAAACAAAACAGATTAACAATTACATTTGTTTCCTGGTGATTCTAATTCTAGATGGCCTTATTTCTACAGTAAACTGCAACCCCAAAATATTGCATTATTATCCAATAATTGCCATGTTTATGCATTACTATAATTTATATAATGTTCATTTTATCTTCTGGGTTCAAAAAACTCAATTTCCCTCTTTCACTTTAAATTATGGTAGTTGTTTTATCTATTTCCCCAAACATCTTGTTTCTGATCCAAAATACCATAATATCTATAGTATCTACGTCATTAAAGCATCAAGGATACAACTAAAAAATTGAATTCCTGTTTTTTCTTCTGTATAAAATCAAGTATAACATCTAGATCATTTTTTTTCTAATGCAAGTAATCTGTGGCATGAGGAAATAGCCTTAGTGTATACATGACTCCATAATTTCACAGTACTTAGTAGCATTATAATAGTATTTGCTAGTATTTTACAGGTATTTGACATCATTTTTATTGCCTCTCTTTAGCACTCAATGGTAGCACTGAATATACTATCTCTTCTTTGAAATTTCAAAATATGTTTGATGCAGATTCTGTAAACATTTTTTGTACAATATGTAGTTAAAACAGTGACAGAAAGCCTCAACTGCAGCACCCACACATTCTATATTCCAACACATGCTGAAGATTTTAAGAATTCTGAAGCAATGCTACCACTTTTCAAAAATGCCTGTGAGTCATCCCTGGGAGGCTTTCCCTTTCTCTTCCTAAAACTATAATAAAATGCTAGTGAACTGACTTAAATGATGATCTGTATCCGTTATAATAATAATAATTAAAAAAAACTTTCAGAAATAAATTGAATTATATTTTGACCTGCCACACTAATGGAGAAAAGCATACGCCTTCTTTATCATACATCTTCCTTGAAGTATATCTTAAGGTCTCTTTGTCACTGGCATCAACAGCTGAAACATTAAGCTCTCTTGGCTCCTTTAGTAGGAAGATCCAGTTTGACCTAAGTCATTAGAGGTAAAAAGTGCCTATGATTTAGGGGCTCTAATGCAATAGTTAATAGCTCTGCTACAGTAGCACATTTTATGTCCCCAGTAGATGCTTCCTGTTTCATTTATTTTAATTATCCAACATTTTAGATACAATTCTTTTCACCCAACTTCCTTGTTTTCTTAGAGTTAATTGCTGTTCATAATCATAGTACTGGATCATTGAGGAAGAAGAAAGTAACATTCTTTGAAGTCATGTATTCTTCCTGCTGATAGCAGAATTATTCCCTAAAGGATATTTCTAGCACTTTGTCCTTTTCAGTTACAATTGTCTTCAGAGACATGATTTCTATCACTTTCCCTGAAACATCACTTGACCCATTATTAATTTAATGGATTTTATAATTTTTTCCTTTTATATGAAAAACATACATTCTATTTTCTTAATTTCATCTCACTTTTACTAGATATGAAACATAATGGCTTAAGTAATTTCTCTTCAATTTCTAACAACTACATTCTCTACATAAAGTAGTGACATAAAATGATCATAGTGTAATTTTTATCTGTATCACATAATATCAAATTGGCTTTTCACCTATTTTATTATGAAAATTGATCTATACCTTAAGATATTTACATTTCAAAAGCACCAAATAGTTAATTAATAGCTGAGAGAAAAATAAGCAAAGTATTTTCTTGGATAATCATAGTCTTCTAAAATTTTATTTTTAAAATAATACATTCACTTGGTGTAAAACACAGCAGGATCCAAAAGTTATATAATTAAAATAAGTCTCTCCTACACTTTGTTCCCAAGAACTCATTACCCCAACCAATCTATCCATCAGTCTTTCAAAGATATTTTCTTACGTATTATCTATGCAAGCAAAAAAACACACACGTATAAATATAATAAATTACTATACACAAAAGAAACAACGAAACAAAAATGGTAGCACAAGATAAAAATTATTTTGCAACTTATTACACTTAATATATCATATTGGTCTTTCTATATTATTGCTAATAGAGCTGCCTCATTCTCTTTGATAACTAGTTCCAAACTTTTAGCACTACAAGTGGAAAAATGTAGCCAGATTCTGAATTGATTTGAAGGTAGAACTGGCAGGATCTTCTGGGTGTCAAGAATTATTCCAAGTTTCTTAAAACTGAAAGGATGCAGTCACCTTAACCTAAGTTAGATGATTATAAGTAGAGAAAGAGCTTGGGAGATGATCAAGAGCTTAGGTTTGAACATGTTAACTTTGCAATACATATTAGCCTTCATAAATATATATAATTACATATTTAAGAAATTTTACATCTACTTCCATTTTATTAGGAATTTTCATCAACAATGAATGTCAAGTTACATCAAACATTGATCCTAAATTTATGGAGAGGCAGATAGGAATTATTGATTATTTTAAACAGTCTGATTATAAGTTCCATATAATCAACATCATGATTATCTAATAACTTAATGAGATTTTTAAATAGTAGCTCTTTTCTGGAGTTTCCATATTGGAGATTGATATGTATATAGCAAAAAACTACATATCCATAATTATTCAGGAAGGCTACTGTGTTGTGTCATTACAGAAACGATCTCATTCTATTCTCTATGTGGTGTCTGGAGTGGAACACAGAGGGCCTGATTTTAAATTTGTTTGTTTTTCTATATTACCACATGAGAATATAAAAGCAGATCAGATGTAAATACTGATCAACAATGACTTTATAATCTGAAAGTAACCTATTGATTAGTGTGTGCCTGCCCAAACTATCTTTTACATGTTAGGCATAAAATTCTAAGCAGAGACAACCTTGTTGATGACTATTCATAGCATTGCTAGGGGCACTGTTCTTGCCCAGAGTTAGAACAAACTAGCACCTCATACAAACCAAACATTTTCAGATGGATTTCTTCATTCTTTCTTGTCCTAGGACTTCTGGTTGCTGCTGCTGTTTCAAACACTGTCAAGGACTTCCATTATAATCAGCCACCTCCTGCTGAGGACTTGCTCCCCTCAAACCAGCACTCAATTCATCCAGACAAGGCTTTCAGTTGGGACATCTGTGGTCCACAATAGAATGAAACCATAATCAACAATCTGGTTAATCTGAACCACCTGTCTCATTTATATACAGTTATTTTGGTGCACATTTGAACTTTCTTTGATTTGCAAAGTGAAAATGCCAACTTTTCAATTGTTAATATATTTCAATTATTTTATAATAAGAAGAAATTATGTGTGTACTATTTATGGGCTAATAAAAATCTTAACTGAGGTGAAAAGATGAGCAACTGGACAGATTAAACCGAAACTTTCTTTTTAAAAAATTTAATTGTATATATTTAAGATGTACAACATGATATACATCCAGATAATAAGATAGGTACTATAGTCAAGCAAATTAACACATTCCTCATCTCACATAGTTACCCATTTTTATGTGGCCAGAGCACCTATAATCTACTGTTTAAGCATTAAACATCCCAAGTGCAATACCATATGTATTATTAACTATAGTCCTCATTTTGTACATTAGATCTCTGTACTTGTTCACCCTACATATCTGGCACTTTGTATCCTTTGACCTACATTTCCCATTATTTTTCCCCATGCACTCCTCTTCCTGATTACCACTGTTTTATTCTCTATCTCTGTGTATTCAACTTTTTTTTTTTAAGTTTCTACATGTGAGATGATGCAGTAGTTTTCTTTCTGTGTCTGTCTTATTTCACTTAGCATATTGTCTTCCATTTCCATCCATATTGTGGCAAATTGCTCCTACACTGTAGGTGGGAATGGAGATTGGTGCAGTCATTGTGGAAAACATTATGGTGGTTCCTAAAGAAATTACAGATAGAACTACCATATGACTCAGCACCCCTTTTCTGGCTATATACCTAGAGGAAATAAAATCACCAACTTGCAAATGTATTTGTATTCCCATGTTCAGAAGGTACCAGAAGTTATATAATCAAAATAAAAGTCCCTCCCACACTTCGTCCCCAAGATCTTATTACCCCAACCAATCTCTCCATCAGTCTTTCAAAGATATTTTCATACCTATTATCTCTGCAAGCAAAACAAACACATGTATAAATATAATGAATTACTATACACAAAAGAAATAATGAAACAAAAATGGTAGCACAAGACAAAAATTATTTTGAAACTTACTACACCTAATTTATCGTATTGGTGTATATCAAATATACGTCATTTCTTTATCCATTTGTTCACAACACATTATATATACGTATAGAATGGAATGGTATTAATCCCTTAAACAAAGAATTTTAAATCAAAACTTTCTTGAGGCCCTCTCAGCATATATCCAATCAGTAGATACTCAGTTTAAAGTTAAGAGGAGGAAGAGGAAATAACAGGAGAAAGGAAGAATAAGGAGGAAGAGAAAAGACAGAGGAAGAGGGAGAAGTGGAAAGGGAGTAGGAGGAAGGTAAAGGTGAAAGGGAAATAAAAATGGTACAGAGTGATATAAAGTACATTCTGCTCCATTTATAGAATCTACATTTTCTGCATCTACCAGCATGAGAAAGGAAAGTTGGACATTAACATGGAAATTTCTTTTCCTCATAAATCCAGTAGCCAATTTGTATTGACTACAGACATTAAGTTAGGACATTTATTAATGCTTTATTTTCAATTCTCTTTTGTTCTTGCATCTGCTTTTGTATGAATAAAGCCTGCACTGTTATCAGTTCTGTCCTCAGTTTTCTTAGTGGACTCAGAAGCAGTAATTCTGGAATACTAAAATAACACATATTTTTTAAAATCACTAAGTGCCTTCTAAACTGTTCCTTTCAGTGTTTTCTCAGGCACATAACAACAACAGAAAAATACATTTGATTTACTACCTTTTTGTTTTTATTTTGTTGATATTTGTCAAATTTTAAACATGATGCCAAAAAATAATGATACCTCTATAGTTATAAACTCCACTTAGAGAAAAATTTCTGGTGGTAAAAGTATAAATCAGAAAATTTGCCTACTAAGATTTCTTTCTTGAGACAGAGTCTCACTCTGTCATCCAGTCTGGAGTGCCGTGGCATGAACTGTGCTCACTACAACCTATACATCCCAGGTTCTAAAGATTCTCCTGCCTTAGCCTCCCAAGCAACTAGGATTACAGGTGTCCGAAATCATGTCCAGCTAATTTTTTGTATTTTTAGCAGAGATGGGCTTTCACCTTGTTGGCCAGGCTGGTCTCAAACTCCTGACCTCAAGTGATTACCCAGACTCAACCTTCCAAAGTGCTGGGATTATAGCTGTGAGCCACTGCATCTGGCTAAGATTTCTTTTCGAAACCGGAATTTTCACGTGCATCCATATGAAGAGACCACCAAACAGGCTTTGTGTGAGTAATAAAGCTTTTTAATCATGTGGGTACAGGTGGACTGAGTTCAAAAAGAGAGTCAGCGAAGGGAGATGGGGTGGGGCTGTTTTATAGGATTTGAGTGGGTAGTGGAAAATTACAGTCAAAGGGGATTTGTCTCTTTCAGGCAGGGGCGGGGGTCATGAAGTGTTCAGTGGGGGAGGTTCTGAGCCAGGAGAAGGAATTTCACAAGGTTAATCACTCAGTTAAGGTGGGGCAGGAACAAATCACAATGGTGGAGTGTCATTAGTTAAGGCAGGAACTAGCTATCTTTACTTCTTTTGTGATTCTTCACTTGCTTCAGGCCATCTGGATGTACACACGCAGGCTTGGGCTCAGAGGCCTGACATTCCTATCTTCATATATTGATAAGAAAAAACAAAATAGTGGTGAAGTGTTGGGTGGTGAAAACTTTGGGGAGGTGGTATGAAGACATAATGAGCAATGTTTCTCAGGGTTGCTTCAAGCAGGATTAGGAGCTAATTAGGGGCTAATCTAGGTGGGAACCTAGAGTGGGAGAGATTAAGCTGCAGGAAGATTTTGTGGTAAGGAGTGATATTGTGGGGTTGTTAGAAGGAGCATTTGTCATATAGAATGTTTGGTGATGGCCTGGATATGGTTTTGGATGAGTTGAGAAACTAAACAGAAGACACAAGGTCCAAATAAGAGAAGGAGAAAAATAGGTATTAAAGGACTAAGAATTGGAAGGACCCAGGACATCCAATTAGAGAGTGCCCAAGGGGGTTCAGCGTAATTACTTGCTTGGTTGGCAAGTTTTTGGGAAAAGATCATTAGTCTGTTCTACCTTTCCTGAAGATTGAGGACGGTAAGGGATATGAAGTTTTTACTGAATACCAAGAGTCTGAGAAACTGCTTGAGTGATTTGACTAATAAAGGCCGGTCTGTTATCAGACTGTATAGAGGTGGGAAGGCCAAACTGAGGAATTATGTCTAACAGAAGGGAAGAAATCACCATGGTGGCCTCCTCAGACCCTGTGGGAAAGGTCTCTACCCATCCAGTGAAAGTATCTATCCAGGCAAAGAGGTATTTTAGTTTCCTGATTCAGGGCATGTGAGTAAAGTCAATTTGCCAGTCCTGGACAGGGGCAAATCCCCAAGCTTGATGTGTAGGGAAGGGCAGGGGCCTGAGAAATTCCTGAGGAGTAGTAGAATAGCAGATGGAACACTGAGAAGTGATTTTTTTGAGGAAAGATTTCCACAATGGAAAGGAAATGAGAGGTTCTAAGAGACGGGCTAGCAGCTTGTAACCTATGTGAAAGAGGTTATGAAATGACATCAGAATAGAATGGGTCTGTGAGGCTGGAAGGAGGTATTTTCCTTGGTCTAAGAACTATTTGCCTTCTGTGGGAAGAGATTGATAGGTGGAAGTTTCAGTAGGGAAGCAGATGGGAGTGACCAAAGAGGAGAAAAACTGGCCATGAGGGACAGAAGTTGGAATGCTAACTCCTTTTTTAGCTACTTTATCAGCATAAACGTTGCCTTGAGCAATGGGATCTGACGCCTTTTGATGGCCCTTGCAGTGAATGACTCCAGTTTCCTTTGGAAGTAAAACGGCCTTGAGAAGAGTTTTTATTAAAGAGGTATTAATGATGGAGGACCCTTGCGTAGTGAGGAAATTTCTTTCAGTCCATATAATAGTATGGTGGTGCAGGATATGAAAGGCATATTTAGAGTCAGTATAAATATTGACACATAATCCCTTTCCAAGAGTGAGGTCCCAAGTTAAGGCAATGAGTTCAGCTTGCTGAGAGGTAGTGGAGGAGGGCAGAGTGGTAGCTTTAAGGACAGATGTGGAAGATAGTATAGCATAGCCTGCCTTTGCTGGTGAGTGGTGATTAAGCCTGGTGGAACTGCCATCAATAAACCAAGTGTGATCAGAGTGAGGAACAGGAAAGAATGAAATATGAGGAAACAGAGTGAATGCCAGATGGATCAGAGAGATACAGTCACGGAAGTCAGGTGTGGTATCAGGAATAATGTGGGAACTAGCCTAAAACAATAAGGTCAAATTGTTTGGACAGAAAGGCTACAGGGGGTGGTCCTGGCTCTTATGTAAGAATTTTGACCACATAGCCCTGTACTTTGGCTGTGTGTAATGAAAAGGGTTGGGAGGGAGAGCTAGTGTGGGAGCAGCTTCTAGCACTGTTTTTAAGGAATGGAAAGAGGAGTGGCGAAAGGATTTAGGATCTATGGGGTCAGCTAGGTTTGTGTTTGTGAGTTTATATAATGGTTTAGTCAGGATGGTAAAACCAGATCTCCAAAGTCAGAAGTACCTAACCATGCCTAGGAAGGAAAGGGGTTGTTGTTTTGTAGAAGGGGGAAGGGGTTGGGGATTGGGAGATCAGCCGGACACAATCAGCAGGGAGAGCACGTGTGTTTTCATCAAGAATTATGCCAAGACAGGTAATGGATGAGGAAGAAATTGGGGCTTGACTGAAATAATGGGGTCTATCCGTAAAGCCTTGTGGCCATACAGCCCAGGTAATGTGCTGAGCCTGATGGGTGTCAGGGTCAGTCCAAGCGAAAGCAAAGAGAGGCTTGGATGAAGAATGCAAAAGAATAGTAAAGAAAGCATGTTTGGGATCCAGAACAGAATAATGGATTATAGAGGGGTTGTGGAGGGAGGTATTGAGGATAGGAGAGTATATGGGTTTGGCACCATGGGGTGGATAGGCAAAACAATTTGGTTGATAGGATGTAGATCCTAAACTAACCTGTACGACTTGTCCAGCTTTTTGGACAGGTAGAATGGGGGAATTGTAAGGAGAGTTTATAGGCTTTAAAAGGCCATGCTGTAACAGGCGAGTGATAACAGGCTTTAATCCTTTTAAAGCATGCTGTGGGATGGGATATTGTCATTGAAATTAGGGTGATTAGGTTTTAATGGGATGTTAAGGGGTGTATGATTGGTCACCAAGAAGGGAGTAGAGGTATCCTGTACTTATAGCTTAAGGTGGGGAGATACAAGGAGAGGATGTGAAAGAGGCTTTGCACTGGGGAAAAGGGCAGCAATGAGGTGTGGCTGTAGCCTAGGAATAGTCAGGGAAGCAGATAATTTAGTTAAAATGTCTGGACCTAATAAGGGAGCTAGGCAGGTGGGGATAACTAAAAAGGTGTGCATAAAAGAATGTTGTCCAAGTTGGCACCAGAGTTGGGGAGTTTTAAGAGGTTTAGAAGCCTTGCTGTCAATACCCACAACAGTTATGTAGGCAAGGGAAACAGGCCCTTGAAAAGAAGGTAATGTGCAGTGGGTAGCCTCCGTATTGATTAAGAAGGGGATGGACTTACCCTCGATTGTAAGAGTCACCCAAGTGTCTGTGATGGTCCAGGAGGCTTTCGAGGTGATCGGGCAGCATCGGTCTTCAGCTGCTAAGCTGAGCAGGTCTGAGAAGGAGTCAGTCAGACAGCCTTGGGCCAGAGTTCCAGAGACTCTGGGAGTGGCTGCCAGGCAATTTGGGCAGTCTGATTTTCAGTGGGATCCTGCACAGATGGGACACGGCTTAGGAGGAATCCCGGGCTGCAGGCATTCCTTGGCCCAGTGGCCAGATTTCTGGAACTTGAAGTAAGATCCTGATGGAGGAGGTCCTGTAGGAATTCTTGACTGCTGCAGCTTAGGCATTTTGAAGTTCTTGTGTTCTGGAGATGTGGCTGGGTTTTCTCTCACAGTGTACGCAAGGAATTGCAACTCAGAGATATGTTGCTACTTGGCTGTCTGTACTCTATTATTGTACACCTTGAAGGCAAGGTTAATTGAGTCCTGTTGTGGGGTTTGAGGGCCAGAATCTAACTTTTGGAGCTTTTTTAATGTTAAGAGCAGGTTGAGTAATAAAATGCATATTGAGAATAAGACAGCCTTCTGACCTTTTAGGGTCTAGCACTGTAAAGCATCTCAGGGTTGCTGCCAAATGAGCCATGAACTGGATTGAGTTTTTATATTGATGAAAAAGAGCCTAAATGCTATCTGATTTGGGAGAGGTCAGATAAAGAAATAGAAACATTAACCTTGGCTATGCCTTTAGCTGCAGCCCCCTCTTTAAGAGGAAATTGTTGGTCAGGTGGAGGAGGGCTAGTCACGGAACAAAACTATAAGCCAGACTGAGTGTGTGGAGGGGAGATAATAGAAGGATTATAGGGTGAGAAGCGGAGGCTGAGGAAGAATTGGGATCTGGCTTGGCCTGGTGAGGAGCAGCCTGGGGCAGAGAGGAGAGGTCAGATGGGTCCGTAGAAAAGGAAGATTGAAAAGACTCAGAAATGCTTGGGGTTGGGACTGAGGGGACAGGCAGGAGGGAAAGAAGGAAGATTTGGGATGAGTTGCATTGGGAACAGAGACTAGGGAGGGACCGACATGTGAAAGAATGCCTGGACATCAGGCACCTCAGATCATTTGCCCAGTTTTTGACAAAAATTATCTAGGTCCTGTAGGATGGAGAAATCAAAAGTGCCATTTTCTGGCCATTTAGAGTCATTATCAAGTATGTATTTGGGCGAAGCGGTGTTGCAGAAGAAAATAAGGCATTTAGGTTTTAGATCAGGTGTGAGTTGAAGAGGTTTTAAATTTTTGAGAACACAGGCTAAGGGAGAAGAGGGAGGAATGGAGGATGGAAGGTTGCCCATAATGAAGGAGGCAAGCCCAGAGAAAAGAGACAGCAGAGACGTGGAGAGAAGGGGTGGGGGGTGCTTGACTCCCAGGAAAGTGGTGCTGGCCACTAAGGGTGAAGGATCAAGGCAGGCATCCCCACGGAGATCAGACACCTCTGAACATGGGTGAATAATCAAGCAGGCAGCCCCACAGTGACTAAACACCAAGGGAAGGCTGTCTTTCCTAGTCCGTGACCAGTGCCAGAGTTTTGAGTTCACAGATAAAACGCGTCTCCTCTGTCTCTACCAGAAAAGGAAAGGAACTGAAATTAAGAGAAGGGAGAGATTAAAGTGTGGTTACAAGATTGAAAGGAGAAAGTTGATGGATAGTAAGAGAGGTTGGAGAAGAAAGTAAAAAGAGTCCACTTACCCAATTTAAAATTGGTGAGATGTTCCTTGGGCTGGTTGGTCTGAGGACCAGAGGTCGTAGGTGGATCTTTCTCATGGAGCAAAGAGCAGGAAGACAGGGGATTGATCTCCCAAGGGAGGTCCCCCAATGTGAGTCACATTTCAGCACCAAATTTCACGCATGTCCATGTGAAGAGACCACCAAGCCGGCTTTGTGTGAGCAATAAAGCTTTTTAATCACCTGGGTGCAAGTGGGCTGAGTCCAAAAAGAGAGTCAGTGAAGGGAGATGGGGTGGGGCCATTTTATAGGATTTGGGTGGTTGGTAGAAAATTACAGTCAAAGGGGTTGTTCTCTTACGGGCAGGGGCGGGGGTTGCAAGGTGCTCGGTGGGGGAGCTTCTGAGCCAGGAGAAGGAATTTCACAAGGTTAATCACTCAGTTAAGGTGGGGCTGGGACAAATCACAATGGTGGAATGTCATCCATTAAGGCAGGAACCGGCCATTTTTACTTCTTTTGTGATTCTTCACTTGCTTCAGGCCATCTGGATGTATACTCGCAGGCTTGGGCTCAGAGGCCTGACAGGAATCTCCCTATTTTACAGTTTTCTAGCCTTTGGCTAAGGAAAGTCCCAGGGTTAACTGTTTCATGGTTCAGTCAGCTAGCAAGATATTGAGGAAAAGTGAAAAGTCAATGTAAAGAACAAAGCAAATACAGAAAAATAGAGTAGTTTTGCTATGCCTTTGAATACATTATACGTATAATATATAACATGCATTATATACATAAAATATGCTTTTTATATATAGTATATATCACATAGATAATTGGTTCTGTTTCTCTGAAAAGATTCTATGGAGAGAATATGAGAGAGAGGAAACAAGAGAGACAGAGAGAAACAGAAACAAATTTATGGATACATATCCTACTGGTTCTGTTTCTCTGGAGAGAATAGATATATGTTCTCTAGAGAGAGAGAAGGATTTATGATGGGAATTGGCTTACATTATTATGAAGGCCGAGAAGTCCCATAATCTGCCATCTGTTTTCCAGCTAGAGAACCAGAAAAGCCATGGTTTCAAACAGTCTGAGTCCAACAAGTCTGAAAGTCGAAGAAACAGGAGCACTGATGTCAAAGGACAGGAAAAGATAAATGTTCTTGCTCTAGCCCAATCTCCCTTTTTCTTCTTTTTTGTTCTATTCAGGCCCTGGATGGATTGGATGAGGGCCACCCACGTTGGTGAGGGCAACTCTTTACTCAGATTCAAATGCTAATCTTTTCCAGAAACCCCCTCACAGACACACCCAGAAATAATGTTTTACCAGCTTTCTAGGCATCCCTCAGCCCAGTCAAGTTGCCACATAAAATTAATCATGACAGAGCATGTATATCAATAAGCAGGTGACTCTGGAATTCTCTGCCTCAAGTTTCATGTTAGTGAGGCTCTGAATGCTCAAAGATATGCTGACTACACAGAGTAGAGAAGATCCTGGAGCAGCTAATTCAGCTGAATATTTGATTAAATGTGGTCACCTATGAAGAAAATAATTACGCTTTTTATTAGGTTGTGCTTTAAATTCTCTAAATTTGCCATTTTCTTTAATAATTAACTCAAGGATTATCCTGTCTCAAGAAACTTAAAAAAGTAAAACAGGCAATTTTTGTTTATTGAAAGAGAACTGTGGAAACAAAGACTTTTCATTAAAAATCACTTTCTTAGAAAAATTATTATGTGACAATACTCATTGCATAACATAACAGTGAGGAATAGATTGAAATACTAGAGAAACAAACCGTCATGTGCGTCCATGTGAAGAGACCACCAAACAGGTTTTGTGTGAACAGCAAGGTTATTTATTTCATATGGGTGCAGGCGGGCTGAGTCGGAAAAGAGAGTCAGTGAAGGCAGATAGGGGTGGGGTCGTTTTATAGGATTTGGGTAGGTAGGGCAAAATTACAGTCAAAAGGGGTTGTTCTCTGGATGACAGGGGCGGGGGGGTCACAAGGTGCTCAGTGGGGGAGCTTCTGAGCCAAAAGAAGGAATTTCACAAGGGAATGTTATCAGTTAAGGCAGGAACCAGCCATTTTCACTTCTTTTGTGATTCTTCACTTGCTTCAGGCCATCCGGATGTATAGCGCAGGCTTGGGCTCAGAGGCCTGACACAAACCTATAATTATATTCGTTAATCTTATTTTCAACATTTGAAAATGAATTGTGAAAAATTTTATTAGGTGTCCAAACTTTATAAATGCTTTATATATTTAAAGATTATTTAAATTTTGGACAATGTAACCATTTTTCCTCCTTTACAAAGTTTCTAATACTTTATATGTTTCCATTCTTCTTTGGCGTCATGGAGAAAATAATTCCCATTGAAGAACAGAGATTGGTCTGTATAATTATTATTTGACACCATGTATATTTACCAGATGCTTTCTGCATTTATGGCATTGAGGCCCCAAACATACATGGCACAGGAAAAAGACCAGCACACAGCCCTTTCCAAAGAGTTCAAGGAGAATTGACTGCTATTTTCTTCTTTAACAAAGTGTCTGCATTACGACTGTTTCAACTTTCGAAGCTTCTGAACACAGAACAGTTTAATAAGCTCAGTGATCTCTAAGAAACATTTGCCAGAAAGAAAACCTGCAGATCATGATTTCAAAGTGACTCAAACAGAGCTTTTTGCTACAAAGTGCCTTTTCAATTAGAATGCTGGAAATCAGACAGTGCAAAGATGTAAGGTAACCAGGGCAGGCAAGTTAGGGCCGCCTATGGCTAGATAGGACTATTCCTTTCTCGTTTAGTTCAGTTCCTTGAAGAAACCTGGGGTGCAAGAGCAGCACATACCAATTTCTTGCATTTTCTCCCTTGTTTTGGCCTTGAGTGCCTTAATATGGTGTGTTATTCCTTCAAGTCTACTGTGAAGCTGCTATTAGTTTTTAAAAGCTTTTGTTTCCAAGAAGTAGGCTGCTACCTCTCCCACAACAAGAAAATAAAATTACTAAGTACTACAAGCTTGGGCCTGTTTCTAATCATTGGGAGATTAAATGAGGGGATCGTTTGACAGTCACTGTACGCTGGAAAGATCAACTAATGACCTTTATTACTAATGACCTGGGCCCTCAGGCAATGAACCTAGACAACACTGATTAAGAGAGAAGCTTGCTGGTTTTTACAGCCATACAAAAATTGAAGGAATCTTTGTGTTTAATAGAGAAGGAGTAGGGCAGAGAAAGAAATGTAAAAATGAATGAGCTATTAAAAAAAAAAAGTTTTTTTTTTCTTCCATTGTGCTACATATTAGAGAACTAGTTAGTAAATAGTAAGGCTCAGAAATATTTTTGAACTAATGTGTGGGACTGAGTCTTTGGAATAGACAAATCTTTAAAAAATAACAATTATCCGCTGAATCCTGCAATCCTGTTAACTCTGTCTGCATGTCCCTAGAAAATGTATCATGTCTAAACACAGGTACATCAAGCACCACAGACGTAGCGGAGTCTTCACAACTTCCCACCTGACCTTTGTAGTGAGTTTAGCCATTAATATAATAATAGTCCTCAGGGGTCTCCTCTGTTAAGTGCTCTCTCTGGTCTCCTGAAGCGGCACCAGAGGACTGTTCCACTGCGCCTCTTGGCAGGGTGTTTTTACACAGGAACCACCCACTGCTTAAAACACTTCCTTGAGATTCCTGTCCAAACTTTATTTAACCATTGTTAGTCCATTTGTCCATGTCCTAGGGGTGTAATTAATGTAGCTGCTTCATATCCGCTCTCACTTGAAAAGGACGTTAATACTTAAATCCACTCTGGTCTCAAATATTTCAACCATTATGTTCACACATAGTGATACTTTTTGTAGTTGCATTAGAAAATTATCTTATAAACATTATTTGAAGAAGAAATATTGTGAAAAACCACAGAAGCAGATCATATAAAATTAGAATCACACACAAGCCAAACACCTCACGAAAGTCATCAGTTTTACCAGTTGGTTATATTTCCGAAGAATCTATCGTTCTTTAAAAAGTGAGTTCACAAAATGTATAGAATTCTTACATTCCTCTTTTTATTGTACAGCGTATTGTGAACATTTTCCTATGATGTTGGGAATTGAACTTTATTGGCAGTCCATGCTGAACATGTGGAATGTGCTACTCCAACAGATATTCCAGAGGAAAATAAACAGATCAAGCAACACGCTATTTCAAAGCCAATCAGCACATAATTAATAGCTAACTGTTAAATTCAGCCTCTTGGTTAATATATGAACTGGTTGTGAGAACTGACAAATTGTTTCTAAGCTCCCGAATAATATTATTAATTTAACTAGCTTATCACTTATTAAAATTCTTTCCCTAAGAAGAATAAGATACAACATTAGATCATTGTTAGAGGAAAAAACAATTAACTCTATTTTAATGGGTCCAGAGTATTAATTATGTAGGCGATGGTTACACTGAAAGCCTATACTTCACAACAACACACTGGGTCCATATAACAAAGCTGCACTTGTTCCCTTCAAATTTGTATAAATTTTTTAAAAGTGTTTTTTCTCCTCTTTGTAGACATATGTTGAGTTTGACAATCATACCTTTGGATCTGTTTCATTCCTTCATGCATGCATTAATTCAACAAACATTTATTACTAGAGATTATGTTAGGTGGTGTCAATACTGCAGAAAACAATAGAAAAGAGCTTGACACTCATGTATCTTACATTCTAATAATGGGAGCATATACAATCTAGGGAAGAAAGAGCAATGTGCTAGACAGCTTTCTGGAAGGAATAAATCTCTCAACAGAGTTCTTCCTGAGGAGGTAGCATTGAAATTGAGACCAACGGATGACAATGAGAAGAGGTGTGGGGAATGTATTTCAGTCAGAAAAACATCTGCAAGGCCCCTGAGGCAAGAAAGATCTCGGTTTCTTTGGGAAAGAGAAAGGAAATCAGTTACTGGTGAGAGCAAGGTAAGGTAAGAGAGGTATTGAAGTGAGGATGGAGAGGAGCTGGGGCCAGATTTGTGCAGCGCCTTCAAGGCATGGCAAGTGTTGGGGCCGAACTGAAGGCAACACATTATTCCTGTTCTTGGAGGTCCCACAGAAAGGTGAGAATTTCCACTTCTCAGAAGGGAAACACAGTATGAGAATCCTAATCCATTTACCTGAGAAGAATAGAGGAGTATGTTGGTTTTAGTCTCTTCTGCACCCTTGTTTTGGCCTAAGAGCTCCGAAAATGGGGACAATTCCCTGCAAACCCTGTTCTCCATGAGGAAAGCCAGGGTCCAGGCCTGCCTTCTAGAGGCAGGTCTGTAAGTCGGCCTCTCTCTGTGAAGTCATGATTCTGCATGTCTGTCTTCTCTGCAGACTCAAACATGCCCTTGAGCATGCCTCTTGCAAGGGCTGGATAAATGATGAGTACATTGTGTTTGCCATATTATCTAAAATGTATAATAAAGACTTAACGTGGCTGCCGTGCCACTTAAAGATATGAACTGATTTATTCCTCAAAACAACCTTGAGGTGAGTATGATTATTTTTCCTATTTTACAGATAGAGAAATTGAGGCACAAATAAATTAAATAACAACCCAATGTACAGTGGAGAGCTAGTTAGTAGCAGACCTGGAATTTGAACTAGGTTGGCACTAAAGTTTATGCTTTCAGCCATATCATTAATGTCTCTTCAACTCTGCTGTGTATCTGCAATACTTTAATGAAACATTTAAATATTAGTGTGGAAGACAGACCATAAAATGACTACAAATTATCTTTACTTCTTTGCATTCATGGCCTTGTGTAACCCTTTCACCTTGAGTGCAGAAGGGACCTGTTACTCGCTTTTAACCAATAAAATATGGCAAAGGGCTGGAGTGTTGCTTTCATTATTACATTACATAAGATTGCAGTTTTCATCTGGCTAAGAGTCTACTGGCTCCCTCCCTTGCTGGTTCGGATGAAGTAAGCTTGCCATTGGAAAGGCCCACACAACAAGAAACTGAGAATGGCCTTTGACCGACATTCATCAAGGGTCTGAGACTCCCAATCTGATAGCCAACAAGAAACTGAATCCTGCCAAAAGTGAATCCTTCCCTTGTTGATTGTCAGATGTTTGCCCTGCCCTACTAATTCCTTGATTGTACCCTTGTGAAAGGTCCTAAGGCAGAGGACCTAACTAACCATGTCTGGATTCCTGACACAACAGAAACTATGCGATAAAAAACATATGTACTACTTTTAGTCACCAAATTTATTGTAATTTGCTATGCAGAAATAGATGACAAATTCAACTGGTAGTAGGGCATATATATTGGCTAGAGTGGCAGCATATTAGTGACATATTGGCATCAATACACTGTTTTCTCCTTATCTTCTATCTCTTGTTCAAGTTGTAATACTACTATAGCCTGAGTATTCTTTCTGGAACTGGATATATCATATGCTTTCTAGACCATGACTAGTTCTTCTCAAAAGGGAAAGTCAACTAGTCTGGGCTGCTTTCCTGGGATCATCAGATCCACAGTTGGTAGCCTTACTCATGATTACCTGCAGTCCCCTTGCACGGCTGTATCATATCGTTTTCTTCACTGGACCATCCTCTCAAGACCGTCCATTGGAAGCACTTACTTTCTCATTGACTCATACCATGCACGACACATCCATGAGAAGTAGAAATACATTACCACCAGTCTAATTTCATTGTTTTGGTTAGAATAACAACAAAAAAAGAAAAAAAAAAATCCAAGCCAATAGTCAAGTGGCAATAGCCAGTACAAGGTTGTTACTTTTGTTCTCTTATCAGAGTCCTTATAATTTATAACCAAATTATATTTGTTTTCTCCCCTTTACTCACTGACTCAGTGAATGCTTATTGAATGGAAGGAATAAATAAAAGCATCAGTTGATTTCACTTATGGCAAAGATCGCTGGACAGTGAGAAGCACCAGAAAGGAAAAACATAAGAAAGAATGATAAGATGAAGAGACAGAGAAAGAAAAAAAAAAAGGAGTACAAAAAACAGTACACTTTGTCTTTACCTGAAAATAAAATTTGCCCTGACATTTAAAGTGACAGTTAAGCAAACCGACACTAAATCCTACATGTAACTATTCCCTACTCCATCCTTTAACAGGTCTAGAGTCAGAACAACTTTCATAAGTGCTGTGGCTAACTTATTGTCTGTGAGATTTTAAAAACTATTCCATTTACTAAAAAGATTTCACTATTCAATAGTACCTGTTTAGTTTGTGGGTTATTATTAATTTCCATTAATTTAAAAAATCACAAAGGGCAGCAACTATTTTATGCATAAACATAATTGCATCCCCCAAAGATTTTACTGCCTTATCTTGCAAGGTCTTGTTGGTGGTGTTGGTGGTGGTGGTGTTGTTGGTGGTGGTGGTGGTGCCTTTGGTTTAATATTAATGGGGCATTATATGAAGAATACAATTTAGAACATGACACAGGCTAATTCCCAGCTGAAATAAGGTGTTTTTACAAAGTTAACACATTTTTAAAAGAAGAGAAAGTATAGTAGATTCAAAATCGTGCACTTCAATTTACACAAAATATTCACAGTGTATTATGTCACAGGTTAAGAGAATAATGATTCTAGATATTGAGGTTGGACCAGACCTATAATCTCCAATGATCAGCTAGAATTTTAATGCAAAATACTTAAATTATCCACAACAGATCACTGAGAAAAGTATGTATGGTCAGCTTGGGATTTTGTGCTCTAAATTTATCATTTCAAAACCTTCATTTATAATAAAGACATGAAAAAGTCAACATCCTCAGCATTAAAAAGGTCAAGTTTCATTATTAACCTATACTTCATTTATGCACTGGTTTATTTTCTCACCAAATAGATTTTCTTCCTTTTTAATTATCTGTCTTTGTCAAGTATGCCACTGAACACCAGAGACTCAAGCCAAAAATATAGTCATTCTAGGGTTTGATTTCTCATTTAGCCACTACTCTATGCATTGGTCTCAAGGACCTGTTGGTTCAGTCTCCTTACTACACTGTGAATCCACTGCTACCCCGTCACTATTTCAGATTCCTTTTAAATATGGCTTGCCTCTGTTTCTGAAATAGTCTCCAAATTTGTCTCCCTGCTTTGTGCTTCCCTCACATCTTTCCTCCACAGTTCATGTCAGTGTGATATCCCTACAATCAAGCTCACTCTTATCAATCCACCACCTCTAAAACCATCTATAGTTTCTCAATACCTTTTGACTAAAGTGTCAATTCTTCAAAATGACATACAGAGTCCTGAGGAATGACACAGCAACTTTCAGAATTCTCTGCCTTCAGCCATTTTTCTCCTAACATAGCCCACCCTGTACCGTTCTTTTTCAAACTGCTTAGATGTCTTGTCTTTGTGAGGCTCCCTCACACCAGTCAACATCCAACCTGGTTATGCCACGTCACGGTGTCTTTTCTATTTCTGGTTGCTCTCCCTAGAAGATCTTCACTGCTCTGACCAGGTAAAGGATATTTGGCCATCTTTCAACAAGACTTCCTAACCCTTCCCCATCCAAACAGAATTGAGCACTTCTAGACTTTAGCCATTGTTAACTTTCTACATATTTTCATAATCTGTAATACTTTTATACATATATTTATGTGTTGTTATTCCAAAGTAGATCATAAATACCTAAAATAAGTTTGTTTTTTGCATCCTGAACACCTAGAAAGAATGCCACAAATGTTCATTTATGGATTTATTTTGAAATAATATATATTCTGATATAAACTATTCAATTTATATAGCTTCATTTATTGTACATTTGATTTTTATTTGAACAAAAAATCATAAGGTCATAATAATATACAAAAATGTAGAAATACAAATGTTTGACATATTATCCATTGTGAATTTTTCTTGAATATTCTCTCTTTTACTTTGCTTTATTCCCCATTTCGAGAAGTTAGACTTTTTCTTACTCAATACAGTATCTCGTGGGAGTGATGGAAAAGGTAGAAAAGAGACTTGTTCTGCCTGTAGTCTTCCAAGAGTCTAGTTCCCTTAGTAAATGAAAAAATACGATGTATACAATAAGTATTTAAGAGGGGTACACTAGGCCAGGTGCAGTGGTTCATGCCTGTAATCCAGCATTTTGGGAGGCAGAGGCCAGTGGATCACTTGAGGCCAGGAGTTCAAGACCAGCCTGGCTAATGTGGTGAAACCCCGTCTCTATTAAAAACACAAAAACTATCTGGGCATGGTGGTGCATGCCTGTGGTCCTAGCTACTTCGGAGGTTGAGGCACAAGAATGGCTTGAACCCAGGAGGAGGAGGTTGCAGCGAGCTGAGGTCGCGCCACTACACTCCAACCTGGATGACAGAGAGAGATCCTGTCTCCAAAAATAGGTGGTGTGGGGTAGACTAACGAGGGCAATCTCTGCTCTTATCCCAAATGGAAAGATGTCTATTGGAAAAGACACAAGGGAGATACAGGACATGATGAGGACAAGATATTAAAATGGGCGATTCCCTCCCAGAAAAATAGAGTCTGAGCCTTTCTTCACAAACAGCACCAAAGAAGTGGAGAGCAGGCCCTCAGCCTTCCGGGGATTTCTGTGCTCTTCTTTGCATGGAAAGAGCAGCATGATGGTTGTGCCTATGAATATGACCTGAGCGTAGAGGAAACAGAACCACCTGATGAGTCAAGGAGGAATAAGAGATGGCTAAGTGGCAACTTAGTGGTATATATGGATTGGTAAACAGTCCAGACAAAACTGTGGATTCCACCAAAGAATGTCAAAGAAGACATTGAGGCCCCAGTGAATCCTTCCAATGACTTTTATAACATTTCCTGAAACTTAATATAATCTTAGGAAAAAGAAAGAGATTGGTTATATCTTGAATAAAATGGTTTCTGCCATACTGGCAAAAATTTATTTGAGTTATAGAAAATAAACTTCTTGAGGAAACAGATTCCTACCTGCTACGTAAGTTTGAGGCAGAGCATTCCAAGACAGAAACTTTGTTTATAGCCAATATTTGTTCCAGTTACCTTAATAACAATACTCTTCATTGAATACTGCAGCAGTCACTCAGGTGATTGAGTCAGCCATTTATATCGTCATGATTGACAGGTTTTCAATCACTGAACTTTTGCTAATTAAATACAAGCATATATGCTTCACTACCCAGGACTATTATGTTTACTGGTTTCAATGTCAACTAATTCTTGGCTTGATTTCAAATATATCACATTTTAAGTAATTCAAGGTATGACTTTACAAGAAAAGTCTTCAGAAAGCTTCACCATCCCCTCTAGCACAACTAAGAATGAATAATTTACACCTTTCCCAAGTAGCTTACTGCTTTATCTCTTGTATCATAGATATTTATATGACTTTCTTATTATCTGTCCTAACCTATAAGCTCCTAGATGATCTATTTATTTTTGTGTATTAAACATTTTTATATCTCCCGTAGGGTCTTGTAAACTTATTTAAAGGTAGAGGTGCTCAGTAAATATTTATTGAACCAATGAATAAAAGAGTAAGCCAAATTTTCTATGTCCTCATTCTGTGAAGCCAAAATCACAAATCCACATTAGAACCAAAGCACATTAGGATAGAAAAGACTTATGCCTACAGCCAAGGAAGATGTTAATATAAAAACTGATTATTTCTTAACTATTTCAAATCTAGCCATTGCTAATAATGAAATGTCCTGGTAAGACACAAGTTATCTTAAAAGTGACCTTTGCACCTTATATAATATTTAAAGATATTTGTGGGGATTTTTGGAAGTTCCATATCACTTTGGAAACATCTTCAACTCGATTATTCATGCCGTGAGCGAGACAACTCTCCCTGGGGGATGTTTCCCCTCTGTGTAGTTGGGAGTCTGAGTAATGTTCTCTTGAAGATTGTCTTATTCCATGAGGTGAGATACTGCATTTGGTACCAGCTGCAATCTCCACATGGTTTTCTGCTTTCGTTTCAGAAAAACACATTGAAATAGACACATCTGAACATGATAAATGTAGGGATCACTGTTGCAGAGTCCTGTGCACTGTAGGAAAGGATGCAGACAGTCAGTCAGATGGAGAGTTTAAAAGGGCATCCTGGCTGCCTAAGCAATCTGAAAACCATCAAAAGTGATAAATCTAGTGATATACGTAGGTCATGTTCCAACTTCACAGTTTGAATATAACCAAAGTTCAATTTGTGATCCAATTTCTCTCCTACACACTATCAAAGTATGCTTTCCTTTCTGAAAAATATCACTTTTTGTTAACTGGGGTTCCACTCATCCACTTACACCAAACATTGAACTCCACTAGTTCTTTTATTATTCATTGTCCATAATGAAACTGTGTTTATGTTGTATATAATCTAAACATCCAATATTGTCTTATCGTGATTCTGTCTGATACTTATCATTTAAATGTGTGCATGCTCCCGCCACTTATGTATGTTAACAATGCCTGCCCTAGACTATATCCACCAAATGTCCCAACTAAATTGATGAAATGTGACAAAATGAAAAATAAGTTTTGCTTTGTATCATTAATACCTATTGATAGATCTCCTAAAAATTTAATTTATTGACACTTTTCATATTTTGTAAGAAGCTACTGTCTCCTGGGCACTGTGTTTGGCGTTGGAAATACATCTGACTGACATACTGAAAAGCCCTAAATGGAAAAGTGCCCACTAATGACTCAGAATGAGAACATTCATAGTGACGATGCTGACAGCCAACCGAATTAAATGACAGAAAGTTAGGGATGTCTGATTCACCTCTCTTCACACACACATTGAAACACAACACAAAAGAAAAGGTGATATGGAAAAATTTAACAGCACTGGAAGTTAAAACTGTTTTATTTTAAGTCTGACAAATACCAATAAAACGTTCACTAACCGAAGTTCTGATGAAGCCCTGAGGCAAGATAGCAGATACACACAAAGAAAAACCATGATATGTTTCTGTTCACTCACCAGTACTGTACTCACTCACCCCAAGTCTCCAACAAACCCAGATATTTTTGTGGCCAGAAGGAAATAAGCTACTCCCTTATAATACCGAACCCGGTTTATAAAGCATTCAAAGCTGTTTTAAACTTTCTCACGATCTCTCTTTACACAATAATTCTTTCCCACATCAATTTCTAGAGATGTGGTGCATTTCACAGAGGAAAAAAAGAAGTGCTTTAGAGCTTTATGTCTGGCCATAGCTGTAAGGGACTGAGCCTTGCCAAGGCATAGGAGCAATGCAATCTGGCCATTGTAACCTACCATTTATTATCCTGGAAACACAGGATCTATAAAGTGTTTCAGTTTATTCAGAAATAGGTAATTTCTGATTCAAAATTAGCGGTACCCATTCCTTCTTCCTTTTAAAAATTGTGAACACTGAAGTAAAATAACAAAGTCTTGAGAACTGTAGGTCAAAATATTAATAGCTTTTGTCTCTTTTTCACCTTGGTGTTTTCAAATTTTCTAAAATAAACTTGCATTATCCTTGCAGTCTTGAAAAACTAAATGCTCTCCAAAATAATGCTGAGAACCAGTTTAAACTAGGTCAGTCTTATGCTTTTAACAGATACCAGGACAGCTGGGATCTTGCTCTATTGGATTTGATTCAAAGATGATGTAGAATTTTGTGTTCTACACAAGAACTGCCATATGAGTCAACAGAGTTTATGACCTTGCTCAGACTTTAACTAAATAGGCTGGTATACCAAGCCCTTGAAATTATCTGCCTTGGAGGAAACACAGTGAAGTGAAATTAAACCAAACAATTTACTAGAGCACAAAAAACTTCTTCTGGTACCCAGAACGATCGACAATAAAATATGTTTTGGTGATGAAATCATGGATATGTTATGACAGGTTTAATTTCAAGTTTTAAGGCAAGGTCTATGCAAAATAGAAAAAAACAAACTCAGGTATTCAGGTAGCTCGGTGCAAGGGTTAAATGGATTTATGTTCAAGTCTTATAAGCAGTAATCACACAGGAAAAGAAATAATGAGAAGGATGACAGTAATAATAAGTGAGAAAACTAATATAAATGGTTAGATGATTAGTAAGAAAATGACTCTATTTTATTTAAAGTTCAAAACTGCCCCAGAATATTGGTTTTGGTAATACCATAAATTGTCTAAGGGTGTTATCTTTCCTACTTCTTTCTCATTAATTGACTTGGCATGGTACTTTACATGTAATTGGCAAGCTACCCTGCCAGCTTATCACCTGTCTCAGATGTACCCTTTTCCTTCATGCCTTTCACTATGAATCTGGAGGTACTCAGTTCTCAAAAATTAAAAACCAGTCCATATTCTGTAAGTGTGGTGTCATACACAAAAAAGAAAAAAGAAAAAAAAAAAAAGATGGGTCTATGAATGAATTGCATTTATTTTCCTGGAACAACAACCACAAAAAAAAAAAAAAAAAGAAAGAAAAGAAAACAACAAAGCAAAATACTATATTAATTTACTGCTAGAGACCAAATGAACAAAATCACTGGACTTTGTAAAACCCTATTGTTTTGCAAAACTTACTGACACCTGGTGGCTAAATTTCAACAGACTTTGCAATAAACAAAGAAGAGCTCTTTCTGCCAGGCAATATCTAGGATTTGCAACACACTTGACATTGAGGGAACACTAAACACTTACCTCTAGTCTAAGCAGAGTAAGAAAATCTATGTCAAAGCAGAACTCTGCAATCTATTCTTGTTCAATGACACTCATGAGTATTCATTTTCAAGTTTTCAGGTGTGAAAACTTGAAATTGAATTGTCAATAACTCAATTCATCTGCTCCAAGTTACCTTGTGGAGAACACCTGAGAGGTTGGGGGCTGAAAGAAAATCACCAAGAGGTCTTTTACTTATCTTGAATAGATTTTGGTCCTTCTTCCTTTACATACAGATGAACTACTAAAAATATCAGTATTTCTTTTTAAACCTCTGCATTATGTGATAGATGTTCATTTTATGGTCTAGTTATTTTTCTCTCCAGATAATAAGCAACATAAAAATTATATAATTTCACAGCTCAGAGAAACTGTATACATTGAATTAGTGGTAGCTTCATGCCTTCCCATGGTTATAATTTTGTCCAGTGCTTCTCAAACTCTAGTGTGTGAAGAATCACTGTTTTCTTATTTTAAAATGCACCTTGACAGGGCACATGTCTAGGGCATCTGATTCAAGTAGATCTTGTGTGGATATCTGGACTATGTACTTTTAACTTATCCTTGGATTAGTTCTTAGAAATCCCACTGGAATCGGTCTCTCGTCCTTCAATTTTGTCTGACCCTTCCCAGATTCTCAGGATACTGATTGTCTCTATAATCCTCAACTTTCTGATCAATTTCCCAGCTAGATTCTGTTTCTACATCTTCTAATAACATCATTCTGATTTTCTTTTAGGGAGCTCCTCTACAATTTCAGTCACGTTGAGCCAATGCAATTCAGAAAAGCCTAACCCCATGCCTACTGGAAGTTTGGGCATGTGAACCAGGCCTGGACAAGCAGGTTATTTCATTTCCTAGCCTATAGTAATTAGTCTGGGGTGGGTAGATGACCTGGAATTAAAGGAGGCTTTTATTATGATAGTTGTTGAGAAAGAAACACTATCCCTCATTGGGGTCACTTAGCTGGTAGAATATGACCTTAGAGTTGCTATTGGCCATCTATGTCATTCTGTACGAAAAATAAAATCACACACATAAAAACAGAGCTAAAAGATGTTGAAACACAGCTTCCGCAGTCACTGTTTGTCTTTGAGGTTTTTATTTTTTTTTTTTGCTTTTTTGTAAATGATTCAATCTCATCATAAATAACCATAAAGGAGCTCAAAATAAATCTAAGAATGAAAAGGTTAGGAATACATAATGGATTATTAAAGGAAGATAGAGGTTTAAATAACAACTTTGGGAAATGTAAATTTATCAGCTATGCTAATCTAAGTTTAGGCATATTATATAGCACAACACTGAAAACATGTGAAAGTAGCCATGAATGTATTATTTCTGACTGCAATAAGAAAGCTCTTCATATATCACCAGAAGATAGGATTTTGCAATAGTTTTCTGCTAAGGGCTCAGTATCCCTTTCTTTATCTACAAAAAGATTTTTTTTTCAGTAATGTGTATTAATTCATAACATAATGTTGGATATGTATCACTTTAATAATATTTCATTTCCTCTTTAACCTGTTAATGCAGTAAATTACAATATTAGATTTCCTAACATCAACTAATCTTTGAAGTCGTAAGACTACTTCATGAGTTGTTTTCTTTTAATACAGTGTTAAGCTATATTTGCAAAGTATTACTGATTTGCATTAATTTTGTTGTTTTGGTTTTGCTTACCTCACAGAACTAGTGGAAAGATCTAGAAACTTTAAAATAAAATAAGAGTTATAACTTCCTTGAAGGGTTGGCAAAATTTAGTTTCTATGTTGCATTTTAGTTTTTTTTTTTTTTAACTTGTGATTCCCTGACAAAAATCCTTTGCTTGACCATCAGGTTCCTCTGAGCCCAACTAGACCCTGTCCTGGGGTATATCCTTCAAGAACCCAATTTTAGCAAGAATTCTGCTAAGTTAGTTTAGCCAGGATCTTCCACCCTTAATATTAGATCATCTTCAATATCTGATCGGGTTCCTCTTCCTCCACCATTCCCCAGGGAATGTCTGATCACAGTGGTCCGCCTTCAGCAAGAATCTGGTTAAGCTGGTTTTAGCTATAATTCCTCTTTACCCCTGAGTTTTCTCTTAGTAATTTTGCATCCACAATCCCCTACTTGGCTCCCTGGGTATAAATTCCCACTTTTCCTTGTTGTATTTGGAGTTGAGCACAATCTCCCCACCACAAAATCCCACAGCAGTAGTCCCTATAGCTATCATGATGGTTTCCATGAATAAAGTCTGCCTACTATTGTCAGGAATCAACCTCAATTGTAAATGTTTTCAGATTAGGGACTAGTCCTGCCCCTCTGCACAGCTAATACTTAGCACAGACTTTGCCATGTAACAGATCTTAGATGAATATATCTTCTATCAATTAAGGTAATACAGTTGGATAATTTTTTGGATCTGGCCAAGCAAAAACGAAAAAGAAACTTTCTTTGAACTGTCAAAATATAAATCAAATCAAATTAGCAAAGGAAATGTTAATGTTTATTCTCACACAAGTGCAGATCGTGATCCAACAGACTCTAAACTCAAAGTAATGGGTTAAAAGCTCAGAGAAGGGCTGTTACAGGCTGGCTCACTTAGTGAAAATCAGGGAGTTTTTTTGACCTGTACAGTCATGGGTATTATGGTGGGATTCCAGATAGGAGGGGATCAATTAATAGGAATTATTTTTACCATTTTTGGAAGGTGACTTAGTTTTATTTTTGATTATCAGAGGCATTTACAAGAAATAGCCTGTTTAGTTTTACTTACCTTCACAAATAAAGAAAGATTAACTTTTGCTTGTGGGGCCTAGCTGGCTTGCTCTGCTTGGGGAATTCTCAGTACTGAGATCCATTTTAGTTTAGTTTAGTTTAGTTTAGTTTAATAATTCAAACTCTGTGTAAATCCTTCCCAAGCAATCCTTCCCAAGATCAATCCTTAGATCTCTCTGCTCTAAGATAAGAGAACATAAAGTTGTTTAATGACAATATTGTTAATTTGATACCATTTCTTACATTTCTATGGAATGTTTTTGTTTCTGTTTTAGCTAGTTTGTTATGCTATTATTCCTACATGCAAAATGATTATTTCATGTGATTCAGATGGAAGAGAAGCCTTGTCTAAATTCAAACAGCAAGTTAGCCCACTGTACCATATAGGCAGTCAATCTATGTCAGCTCAAGTTCAATCATCACAGCAAGGCAACAAAATCACTAATCTGATGAAAATAATGAGGACTAGTAGAATATAATCGTATGTAATGACAAAGATTTAACAAAAAGAGGTTATCGTGTACTGTATAAGCAATAGTGTTTCAGTTCAAAGTTCATATTCTGCAGCTTACTGAACATCTCTTCAAACTGACATTCATTCAGTTTCCGCAGCTCTTGAATATCACAGCATACAGCCATACATTAAACATTAAAATGTTCATTTTGTCTTTTAAGAAATGACAGCCTTCTAGAGAAGATATTAAGATAGAAAAGACAACCAAATTCTGCACATTAAAGGTGTGAAATGTTTTCAATAACCTGAAAATCTCTACCTATGTTCTGCTTTTTCCAAAACAAAGGAACTGAAATACAGTGAGACGATAATAAATGCACATATATTTGTTACTCATGTTATGGAGATGAACCCTTAAGTTTTTGTTTCCATTATAAGCAATTGAAATATTTAGCATATTCTTGAAAATAAAAAACATAGGAAAAGTACTTAATATTCAAAACAACTCTCCCATATTCTACTAAGTATTTTTTTCTATTAAATGTACTCAGCTCATTTCTCCTTCTAGACTGCTTAAGCTCTTTCATGGGATAGATGATGTCTTACTTATCTTTATATCTTTTAATATGCTTAGCATAATGTCATTCACAAAGTAAAACATTCTGTAAATATATTTAAATTTTCCTTTTAAAAAAATATTCAAAATATACCACTGTGAAATGATAACATTGAGAGACCAAATTAAATGGAAAGTTTAAAAGATACACTAGAACCAAACAAGCCATATAGCAAACATGATTGAGTGTACAACCCTTAAGTAATATGTTACTCTCTCTATAATATAAATATTCCTCTTTGGCTTGGTCATGCAAGGCTAAATATCGCATTTATTATTATATGACATGTTTCTTCCAAGCACTTAAATATTTCTATAAGGTTTTGTATTTCATTCTGTTTTGTTTCTGGATTAGAAGTTCTTGCAATTGGAATTACTAATTAGGAAAATTCAAGGAGTTCCAAGTTTAAGTTTGCATGGTTTTCCTAAATGTAGGAATTTTTAATGATATCCTAAGCTTAAAAAAAATCCTAAAAAGGAAATTATAAATTATATTGGCATGAGAGACAGATTTTAGGCAAATGGACACAGATGGGAAGTTTCAGAACTTTATAAAATTCTTAAATAAATATTTTTCTTCCAATCTTTTTCTTTGGTGATTAGATTCACTTTGTAGAGACTGAAATCAAGTGAATTATTCACACATGCACTTAGTACTTTTGAAACAGTGGTTGACAAGTTTTCTCAGTATATTTTTCTACATTATAAAGTGCCCCAAGCACTGTAGTAATTTCTCCCAAGGAATATATAAATTGTCTTATATAAACTCTGACTATTGTTGCTGAGTTGGGCTTTAGGATTTTCTCTTCGGGGCATTATAAGAAGTTAAGCACCTGTATTTGCCTTAAAATTCATTGTCCAACCACATAAGCCTCCAATATGACAACTCTGATTATTTTAGGGCTCTTTTGTCTAACCCTAAACATTTTTTACAAAATCGTTTTAGATTTTATTTTTTATATATGAGTATAGGGAGGAAAAAGTAGTATCTTTTTCTTACCCATCACAAAGTTTATGTCTGAGGCCCTATAACAAAAGACAGATTAACAAGAGAAAAGCATACAGATCAATTTAAGTTTTGCATGGCATGGGAGCCTTCAGAAATTAAAACCTGAAGAAACAGGGAAAACTGTACTTTTATGGGCTGTTGTGAAGAAGTACAATTAGAAGACAAAATGATATGATAAAATGATAATAAAATTGGGGAAACTTAGCAAATCCTCTTTGATCAGAATCTTCTTGGTGTCTCTTTCTTCTTTCATTTCCTCCAGGTACAGGGAGGAATCCTCTAGAATGAGGGTCTTATGATCTTTAGAGCAAGGTCATAGAATTCTTCTATGGCCTGAGTCAGAGGAGAACAGTGGGAGAAGGTCAGATAAACCTTCCTACTTCTGCCATTTTAAAAAAATGTCAAGGTGCTGTATTTGGAGGTAGCATGCCCTGCATCCTGTAAAGGACAATAATTATTTCAAGAAAACATAGCCCTTGAAGGCCAAAGTGTGTGCCAAATGGAATGGACCACACTTCTCTAATAAAGTAGTTAATTTTTTTGAATGACTATTATGTGTCAGGCTAGGAATTGATGAGAAACAAAGTGGTGAATTAACTAGGTGTTGAAAGAAATAAAAGAAAAAACGTTTTGTTGAGGAAGCTAGAGATAGGAGTATAGTTGCAGAGGCCTAGGACATATATTACATCATTCATTGATCTTTCCACACCATCTAACATTTCTATATGATGAAACTTTGCCTGCAGAGGCCCAGGACATATATTACTATTCAGTTACTCATTACTCTTCTCTCCAAGTAGGACTATGCTGAGAGAGACTGAAAACCAAGCGTAGCAAAGTGTTCTTTATTTACAATTATATTGGTTGTCCACAAGGATGTATACCACAGGGAAGGAAGGATTAAGTTAGTTTCCCTGTAATTTATTCAATGGTAAAGAGTAGCGAAAATTTTCAAAGTAGAAAGGAGTAAGAATAGCATTAAGAATTGAAAAGCCTGGTTCAAGTATTTAAATTTTTATTCCTCTGTAGATTTGGAAAATGAAATTCTGTAGAAAATGCCCTAATTTACCAAAGCCAGACACTTAGAAATGGATATATAAATATATGTTTGTTTTCTGAGTTCCTGGTTAAGTTTCATGAAGGAGAAAGAAACCACATTTGCTGTGTTTATTTCCTACTCAAAGCCACAATGCCCAGATTCAGTAGAGGTTCAATAAATACTTATTGAATTAATTAATAGACGCATTAATTCTCAGTCTATAAGCTGTATCATCATTTTCCTGTTTTGAGTAAGAAAAAAGAGAAGTAAAATGCTTTAAAATGCTAATATATATCAATAACTAATATTTTAAAAACTGCTTCTTAGCTACCAAGCTAAATTTCCAGTCAGGTCAAAGCTAAGGAGTATCATCAACTTGTGAAAATAAGTTTAGTAACGCAAGTGTAGGCAGCACAATTGTGTAAAGAGCATCATTATGATTCTTTCCCTTTTTTCTTACTCACATTTAGGAAACCATCAAATTGTGTTCTGGCATGCACAGCATAATGGGAGAATAGGGTGGCCAAAGAACATGGCATTCATTACTGAATTTGAACAGTATGATAAAACCTCATACCCCTTAATAAGTCTCAGAGCAGCACATGTTCTAATATTGAAAATGAAACATTATTTGTAAAGAATTAGCATGCCAGAAAGTCTTGTCAAGTTGAGGTTTTAAGAATCTTTAGATAGCTGATATTTAAATAAATAACAACCTCATGATTGGAAGATGCTTAATTCAGTTAAGTATGTACTCTCCAAGCTAATGAATTGCTTTTTGAGAGAGAATCACAGTACATTTGGATGATAAAGTAAAATTAATTAACTCAGTGTCACAGTACACAGAAATTTTGAAACACAAAAAGCACATAACCTGAGCCTGAGCCAGAAACTGGATTTTCCAGACGTAGACCTGGATGATAGCTGTAATTCATGTCATTTTATGACATTTCATGGAACATTTGGTCATTATGACATTTATGATGCAATGAAATAGGCCATAAAATGGTGTAAATTGTTGGGAACAAAAGACATTCATATATGTGATGGGCATTTTAGTTTTAATCAAGGTATTAGTAGGTTAAATCAAAATTCAACTTAGAGTTGGATGTTAAAGTTTTAATTTAGCTTTCTTTCTTTTTTCATTCTCCCTCCCACTCTCCATCTCTCTCTTTTTCTGACTACTTTGTTTTCTTTTCTATGAAATCAGATGTACAGGACTACAAATTTTAAAGAAGAATTTTTTTCATATTTTCTGTTTCCATGTTTCTAGAGAGTGAAACAAATTTATGAACCCATGAATGAGAGAAGCAAATTCATAAATTGAAAATTACATGGTTTCCAGTTCATTTGGATATCTCATGCCTTTCTGAAATGTGGAAAATGAAAAATTTCTGGTAGTAAGTGATGACTATGGTTTTCCTATATCTGGTAATATTATTTCCCAAAAACTTTTTTAGCACCTGCTGTCAGATTTTTTTAAATGTCAAAATTGCCCCCATCAAATTATGCACAGAAATTAATAATAAAGTGTTTTCCCGGGAAATAGATTTTAAAGGCATATATACTGATCTGAGCAAGAGAAAGACAAATAAGAGCACTTTACTAAAAAGGTTTGGCTATTCTTTTAGATCTCATTAGTACTTTGTTTAGTTTAGTATTTATAAAGTTACCAGAGTATCATTTGAATATTAAATGACACTGTATACATTAGCAACAAGCTGTTCTGAAAATATAATCATCCACTATGCTAAAATAAGTGTAATGGTAAAAGGCCCAGTTACAATAATACATGAAGACAAATAAGAGTATTACTATTATTGCCAAGGATACAACATCCTAACTCACACTATTATGGTTGTTCCACAAATAAAAATATGTTTATATGCATCACCAAATGCATATAAACAACACTATTATCTAATTATTATCTGTTGGCAAGCTCACTTTTTACTACCAAGGTTAAAGATAAAGGCAGTTGTTCAAAATACTTCAAGTATTAAAAATAAAAAATATATAGAAGTATTGTCTAAAAATTTTTCCAACATTATTTTTCATGTTTTAGGAAAGCATATTTTTACATAAATAAACTCTGGAACATGAAAATACAATTAATGAAAAAATAATTATCATAATATGATTACTTTTATTTTTCAATATATTTGAAGTATGTTGTTGAATTTACCATCTCTCATTTAATCTACAAAGCAAATTTTTAATGTAGATATTGTTATGTCTATTTTACAAATAAACTTAAAGTAAATTAATGTTAATTTCCTTAGGGTGGCACAGCTGATAAGGGTTTGAATCTACACCTGATGAATGCCAATTTTCCTGGGTTTTTGTTGCTGTTGTTATATTGTTGTTTGTTATTGCTATTTTTGTCGTCATGAAAATTGGAACTGTTTCTTGTGGTATTTGTGGTCAAAGATCAGGATAATTTTTTGTTGTTTGTCTGTCTGTCTGTTTTTTCTTGAGGTTGAGTCTCACTCTGTTGCCCAGGCTGGAGTGCAATGGCAAGATCTTGGCTCACTGCAATGACCACCTCCCAGATTCAAGCAATTCTCCTGCCTCAGCCTCCTGAGTAGCTGTGACTAGAGGCACGCACCACCATGCCTGGCTAATTTTTTGTAATTTTAGTAGAGATGAGGTTTCACCATGTTGGCCATACTGGTTTCGAACTCCTGATCTAAGGTGATCCCCTTGCCTTGGCCTCCCAAAGTGCTAGGATTACAGGCATGAGAGATCCGGGTAATCAGTAGGGATTTTTATCTCCCACAAAGTTCATATTTTGAAGCCCTAACCCCCAATGTGATAGTATTTGGAGGTGAAGCATTTGGCAAATAATTAGGTTTAGAAGAGATACTGAGTGTGCTGTACTCAAAATAGGATTAGTGCCTTTATAAGAAGAGGAAAAGACACAAGAACATTATCTCTCTCTTTCTCTCTCTCACTCCATGTGCACACACTGAGGAAAGACTGTGAGTACACAGAGAGATGGTGGCTGTCTACAAGCTAGAAAGAGAGCTCTCCCCAAGAACCAAAACTGACAGCACCTTGATCTTAGACTTCCCAGCCTCTAGAATCGTGAGAAATCAATGTTGTTTAAACCATCCTGCCCATGGTATTTTGATACAGTGTCCAGAGCTGACTAATATAGAGGGAAAAGTCAAAAGGTTTTATTGGGAGGGGTCTTTTTTTATTTAAAAAAGTGTTGTTATGAGGAAATAAAGATTAATCTAACTTTACAAGGAGAGTCTCTCCCTGATAAGCTTCATCATCCTGAATAAGACTATATCACCCATAAACACTCTCAGATTCGGATACACCAAACATTAATTGACAAGCTTCATATGCTAGGCTCTATCCTAGATCCTTCAAGTAAAAATAGATAATTTTATTCCTCAAGAAATCTCTAATAACTATCTGATTATTCCCTTTTACAGGTGGTAAAGCAGGCTTGAGGATCTCTCTCAAGGTCACATGATGATTAAGTTTCAGGACAAGGCTCTAATCTTATGTCTTCATACTCCCAGTAAAGCACTCCATTTTCTATATCCTCTTGTGTAATTATTTCATTGATCCATCCTGGAAACATGAGTGCATATTCCCTACAATCCGCTTTGTTGCTGAAATTATTATTGATTGCAATATATTAATAGTATCAGTGAATTCATTTTATAGAAACATTAGATTTTTTAGTACCAAAAAAATTGAAACCACAGAGTTTTGTGTCCTTATGTTTTTAATTGTTCGATATTAATTTTCAATTTATATACAGTAAAATTCACTCTTTATGACATAAAGTTCTATGAATTTTGGCAAATGCATAGAGTTGTGTATTCACCACCACAGTCATAATATAGAACAGTTCCATTCTCCTAAATTTTTCTTCTGTGGTCCACTCCCTTCCACTTTTCCAAATCCCTGGAAAACACTAATATGTTCTTATAAATACAGTTTTGTATTTTCAAAAATATTATAGAAATGGAATCATTTAATAGGTATCTATGGGGGTTTAAGTTCTTTCACTTAGAAAAGTTAATTTGAGATATGTTTATATTGTTTCATAAATCTGTATTTTCTTCTTTGTATTCCTGGGTAAAATCCTTTGTATTGATATATTACAATTTGTTTAATCATTCAAAAATTGAAATACAAATGATTTTGTTCCAGATGTGTGATGGTTAAGAATAAAGCTGATATCTATTCAGAAACAAACTTATGTTTAATTATAAATTTGTATTTCTCTAGGGAAAATACCTGGAAGGATTGTTGGTTCATATGGCAAGTATATGCCTAACTTTACAAGAAATTGCTAAATGATGTTCCAAAGTAATTGTACCATTTTACATTCTGTATTAGTCAGGGTTCTCTAGAGGGACAGAACTAATAGGATAGATGTATATATAAAGGGGAATTTATTAAGGAGCATTGACTCACATGATCACAAGGTCAGGTCCCACAATAGGTCGTCTGCAGGCTGAGGAGCAAGGAAGCCAGTCCAAGTCCTAAAGCTGAAGAACTTTGAGTCCCATGTTCAAAAGCATGAAGCATCCAGCATGGGAGAAAGATGTAGGCTGGGAGACTAAGCCAGTCTAGTCTTTTCACATTCTGCTGCATGCTTTTATTCTGGCCACACTGGCAGCTGATTAAATTGTGCCTACCCAGATTGAGGGTGGGTCTGGCTTTCCTAGTTCACTGACTCAAATGTTAATCTCCTTTGGCACACCCCCAGGATCAATACTTTGCATCCTTCAATCCAATCAAGTTGACACTCAATATTAACCATCACATGCTCTTACCACCAAATGGTTCCAGTTGCTCCACATCCTCACCAGCACTTGGTACTGTTAGTTTTTGTTTCTGATTTTGTTTTAGCTATGCTAGTAAATAAGTACCAGTATTTCATGTGATTTGAAGTTCCATTTCCCTAATGATTAATTTTGTTGAGCATCTTTTCATATGATCATGTGTTATTAAAACACCTTCTTTGCTGCAGCATCCAGATATTTTGCTCATTTTATAGGTTTATTTTTCTGTTTTATTTTTATAATTTTAGAATTTGAAACTCAATTTCTTTGTCAGTGTGATTTGTAAATATTTTCTGCAGCTCTGTGGTTGATGCTCTTATTCTCGTGATAGTTTCTTTCACAGATCAAAAGATTTTAATTTTAATAAACTCTAATTTATCAATTTTTCTCTTTTACATTATGCTTCTGATGTCTTATGCAAAAACTCACAAACCAAAGATTATAAAGATATTAATTTGTGATTTCTTCCAGAAGTTTTAGAAGTTTACATTTTACATTTAGGCTTGAAATCCATTTTGGTCTACCCTTTATAAAATATGTGAGGTATGTGTTGTGGTCCATGGTTTTGCATATGGATGTCCAATTGTTTTAACACCATTTATTGAAAAGATTATTTTTCTTCACTAAACAGCATTGGTGCCTTCATCAAATACCAGTTTATTATTTGTTTGGGTCTATTTCCGGACTATTTATTCTGTTCCATTGATTTATGTGTTTATGTTTTAACCAACAACACATTGTTTTTATTACTTTAACTTTGTAGTAAGTCTAGAAATCAGATAATATGAATATTCCAAATTTGTTCTGAAAGGGAAAGAACAAGGAGGATTGCATTCAATGTTTTATATGGGCTAAATATGGAGATACTTCACGTCATTATCAAAATGTAATCATATAGCCACACATAAATGCAAGTGATGCTTGTAAATGCAGTTAATATCTATCTAAGGGAAGAAAAGGACTCAAGTTTGATAAACAGTTGGCCAGTTTCTGCAACAAACATCGATACGTATTTTATTTCATTTTTAGTGACAACGCAGCCAGAATAGACTAATTTTACTTCAACTCTATCTTTCCAATCTCATCTTTCATTATTATTTAATTAAACTTTACTCAAGTGATACATCCCTATGTTCTATGATTATGTTTTCCCCTATTTCTTCTGCTTTACCTTTATTTCTCAAAATTTCTACCTGTCACTTCCAGATTGTTTCAGGTATCACCTGCCAAATGAGATATTTCTGGATTCCTTACAATAGGGATTATCTTCCCTTCTTCTCAACCTTCATAATACTTTAGCAATGTTTTAATTATAATTTTCCTTTCTACATAATTATTTATATACTCTTACGACTTTTAATAGGTTTATAGTTCTTGAAGCGAATGGCCATAGTTTATAAATATGTAAAATTCATTCCTGCATCCATAACAGAACTTAGTAAATGTGTTTTACTGTTGATGGTTCAGCCAAATGGCCCTAACATTCTTAGTGAATTAAACTGAAGTCAGCATCAAGTCAAAGCTCAAATAATAGAATATCAGCATTCATATGGCATTTTGTCATGACCACATATAGGGACCAAAGTATTGCTGTCTAAATTATAACTACTAAATCTGTCAAGATTAAAAAAGGTGACTGACAGGCAGAAGGGTGGGCTCCTGTTTCCCAACACCTAGAAATTATGGTCATCCTCATGGCCATGAGTTTTTTAAAATCACATAAGTTATTGCCAAGAGAAGAAAATAAATTTATACCTGTATTACTTCCTATTCTTCTTGTCCATCTTAGGCTAGTTGAGATTTCCAAAGGGACTTTGAGGTATAAACTTGAGAAGGAGGAAAAGAAACAAATAATGAAATAAGGGTGGTGACCCTGAGCCTAAGGTAATTTGAAATATTCTTTGAGCATGTATAAGTCAACTCAGTGAGTAATAAAATAAAAAGCATTATCTGGCTCAAACCTCATTAATTAAATTAAAAGGTCCAATTCCATTAATTAATTTAGTCTACAATATTCTAATAGAACTGCTGTGCATTCTCAGCATTTTTGTACCTAATTTCTGTTGTTGACAGTCCCATTCTACTTTAATTTTCTCCACGTTCCATTGTGCAGCATGATTTGTATTTTTAATCTAGGCGAATGTTGTATTTAAACAGTTATGTACAAATAGCCCACACAAGTATATCTTTTTTCTTAAACATTACATTTGCTCTTTTATTTCTAGGAAAATTGATATATTTGTTAATATGCACACACTTATGTTGATGATTTTTTTGTCTTCTTATCCAAAAAGTATCATATCTCTCAAAATGTTATCATCCAGTTTCTAAAACCAGAAATCTAAAATCATCCTCCATTCTATACCATCTGAGTTTTAATTTAGTCAAGTTCAATTGATTATACCTCCCAGAGATAAGTCTCTTTTCCTACCCAATCATCATTGCCCTACTCAGATATATTTATCTAATTGCCTGAATTACTAAAATAGCTTAATAATCTGCCTCTTTCCCCCTAATCCATTAGTAACACTGCATTCATTGTTAGTAAATACTCTCAATTATTCTCCTTTTTAACGTTTCTTCAGAGACTGATCATTACCTCATAGAATAAAATTCCAATTTCCTAGGAATAACGCCCTTCAAAAATTTTCTCAGCCCTAATTAACTTTAAGGGTTTTGTTTGTTTTTTAACTTGGGTCTTAGAAAAGTAAAAAACAAAACTAACAAACAAACAAAACCTGTTGTATTTATATGGTATTTTCCTTTGAGAACAGTATTGTTTTTTCCTCAACTATTCAAATGGATTCTTAGCCTTCCCAAAATTTAAGATCTATTGTCTACAATTTTATCCATGACTTGTCTCCATAGCTTCATGGCGCAGCATGCTTCTCTATATTCTTGCAGCTTCCAGAAATGCCTTTCTCCTCTTATGTTTTAACTTTCCCCATCCATACAAAAATCCCATAACACAATGTAATTTAACTACTGTACAAGCTCCATCCCACAATTCAAATACCTCTTGCTTCTTTTCAGTTCTTACTCCAACTTTATTAAAATCTGTTAGATTATTTACTCCTAGTTTGTTAAAATTTATTAGATTTAAAGACTTCTCTGAGAAACTAGTTTATTTCGTATACTGCTTGTGGTAGCCTCTTCTAAAATAGTTTCAAATGATGCCTGATGCCTAGTATTCATGCCCTTGTGTAATCTCCTCCATTTCAATGTCAATCGAACTTAATTATTTGCTTCTAATGGATAGAATACAACCAAAGTGATGGAATGTCATATCCAACATCAGCTTAAAAGAAAGATTCTAGCTTCCATCTTGCTAACCCATTCTTACTCTCTCATTTGCTTGCTTTTATGAAGAAAGTTATCATGTTGTGAAATGCTGTATGGGAAGAGGTGTATGAGACAAAGTACTAAGATAGGTATCTGGTCAACAGCTCATGAGGATCTGATTCCCTCAGTCCAGCTGCCAGAGAAAAACTGAATCCTGCCAACAACCACATGAGCAAGCCTGAAGATGACCTTTCTTCCTGTAGAGCCTTGAGATGACTGCAGCACCAGCTGACACTTGACTGCAGTCTGTGAAGGACCAGAGTGAGAAGACACAATAAAGGCATTCCCAGACTCCATCCACACAGAAACCTGAGATAATAAATGTTGCTTTAAGCCACTGTTTTGAGGTAATTTATTACTCAATAATCTATCATAAAGATAGATTCTATCTTTAGAATAGAAGAAATAGAATCTATCATAAAGAAGAATATACAATAGAGAAAAGAATGTGAGTTTTGGAACTAAACCAAATTGAGTTAAATTCTACTTCTGCTGTATTGTTAACAGAGTGTAGATTAGTTACAATAACAGTTTCACTACTGACCAAATTTGATATCTATGTTATATGGTTGTTGTGAGAACTGTACCTTACAAATAACAGATGCTCAATATTATTGTTATTCTATTGTTTGTTTATAGGAGTGACCCTTCTGCTGATATATCAGACTCTTAAAGGCAGGAACAATGTCTTTATTCACTTTTGTATCACAACAGTTGACATATGGTATTCAATAGTAAATGTTGAACTTTAAGTAATGAAAAATGTGTATTACAATAATTCTTTCTCTTGAAAGCATTCAGACACATATGGTGATTTGAATTCTTAGTGATTTAGTGCTTAGCCATTGAAAAAGCAAAACCTGGACCTTATTCCTTTATACAAAAGCTGAAAGTTTATTTTGCACACGGCTTTTTTCCCCCTTCATCTTCAAGCAACCATGGTTTTCATGTAGGCTTTAATGTCAAAATATGTTCATTATTAATTACTTCGTGTAACTCCAATCAGTAGTGAAAGCAAAACCTTCAAAGAATGCTCATCAAAGTAAAAGAGAGCCAAAGTTTCATTCATCATTGTTGAAACCATTGTTCTCTCTACTTCCTCCCTCACTTAGAGTTCGCAACTTAATGAAATAAATAAATAATATTGTAAGGCACACTACTCTGTAATTCCTCAAGGATAAATTTTATTGTTTATATATTAAAGACAGGTTTCCCCATAAAAGCTCTGATTTTCAAAAAACCACCTCCCATCTATCTCTCATCTCTTAACATTTTTAATGAGAGAACCTCAAACCCTCACCTCCAGACTAAAGTTATTCTTAAGTAACAAGTCTTCTCCACTCCGATATGGCTTGTCACAATCTCCTTAAAAAATGCTGCTGTGTCTCCCTTCTAACAAAGGCATCTCTCAATTGCACTGCATTACCCCCACAACTATTATTTTATTTATTTCTTGTCTTTATAGTAATATACTTCCAAAGAGTTTCCTATATTAAAAATGTCCTCCAAACTCTTTTCTCTAATTCTGTCTTGTAAACATTTGAGTTAGTCTCTCACTCTACAGCTCCACAGAAATTACTGTTACCCAAATAGCAATAATCTTGATGCAGCTAATCCAATTATCAATCCTCAACCCTAATTTTGAGGCATCACAGTTCATTAAAAAATTTGCTGTGGTAGGTCACTCCTTCCTCCTTGAGATATTTTCTTCATTTAACTTTCTGGGTGCAACCATCTCCTGGTATCTTTCTCACATCATTAGCTGTCCCATCTCAATCTAGTTTTTGGTTTCCCCTCACCTTCCAAATATCTTAATCTAAGAGCTCCCAGAGCTCAATCATTGGACCTCTTTCTCTCTATAGTTTCACTGCTCAATCAAAATATAAGCTACAAGTATGAGTCAAATATGTAATACTAAATTTTCTTCCAGCTACATTATCAAGAAAAAAGAAACAGAAAAAATAATTTTAATTATATATAATCCAATGTATTGAGATATCATTTCAACAACTAGTAATATAGATAAGTTAGTAAAATGTTTGCCATTCTTTTTTGCATACTAAGTCTTCAAAATCTGATATACATTTCACACTTAACAGTATGTCTCAATTGAGAGTAGTATTTCAAGTGGTCAGTGTCTATATGTGGTTGTGGTTACCACATTAGACAGAGAATATCTATATCCTCACTCCCTTAATATTTGCTTTCTTGTTTCATGGTGTTAAATACCTTCTGTATTAGTCAGGGTTCTCTAGAGGAACAGAACGAATAGGATAGATGTATATGTGAAGGGGAGTTTATTAAAACGTATTGACTCACACGATCACAAGGTAAAGTTTCACAATAGGCCATCTGCAAGTTGAAAGCAAAGAAGCCAGTCCGAGTCTCAAAACCTGAAAAGTAGGGAAGCCAACAGTGCAGCCTTAAGTCTGTGGCTGAAGGCCTGAGAGCCTCTGGCAAACCACTGAGGTAACTCCAAGAGTCCAAAAGCTGAAGAACTTGCAGGCTGATGTTTGAGGGCAGGAAGCATCCAGCACAGGAGAAAGATGAAGGCTGAAAGACTCAGCCAGGCTCCTCATTCCACTTTCTCCTGCCTGCCTTTTTCTAGACATGCTGGCAGCTGATTAGATGGTGCCCACTCAGACTGAGGGTTGGTCTGCCTCTCAGTCTGCTGACTCAAATGCTAATCTCCTTGGGCAACACCCTCACAGACACACCCAGGCACAATACTTTGCATCCTTCAATCTAATCAAGTTGACAATGTTAACCATCACAACTTCTTTATGATGATGACTCCCAAATTTGTACTACAAAGCCAGATGTCTTCTTTGAAGTTTATACTTTTATATACAACTAACTATTAATACTTGATGTTTATATTTGAATACACAACACTCATCTCAGAGTTAACATATCCAAAAACAAACTCCTGATCTTTCCCCTTGATTTCCCCCAACACACATGAATGGAAGCATTCTTCCCCATTTGATTTTATAGCAAATGTCAGGATTCCAGTTATTCAGTCCAAAATCTTGAGTCATTCATGATTTGGTTTTGCTCTCACAATCTACAATCTTGTTGACTTTACTTTCAATGTATTTCCAGAATCTGATCATTTCCCACCAACTCAAGTTCACACACTATAATCTCTTGCCTGTGTCAATGTTCTAGTGACCCAACTAATCTCTTCTCTTCCTTATATATTTCCCAACACAGTAACTAGGGTGGTCCAGTTAAAATATATCAGGTGATGTCACTTTTCTTTTCAAAACCCTCAACAACATACCATCTCACTCACAAAAATAGTAAACATCTTAGACCCAGATATTCATCTTCTTTTCATCTCCTGTTGCTCTTTCTGCACGGGCACACCAGCACTCTTGAACAAGGATTACACTTGCTCTTTGCTTTGCCTGAAACATTTTTTGTTCATATATTCACGTTGCTGACTCTCTTTTTTCAGTCTTTACCCTTGTGTCTTCTTTGACCATTTAAAAAAAAGTTGCCACCCCTTCCACTAGCATTCTTCATTCACTCTCTTTGCTTTATTTTCCCCCATAGACATTATCTCTATCTGAAAACTATATATTTTACTTAATTATTTTGTTTATTACCTGTCTTCCCCACCAGAATGTAAGCTCCAATCAGGGTAAGTATTTGTGTCTGTCTGGTGAACCACTGGACACTTACCACTGAAAGAATGCCTAAGCATAGAAGGTGGTCAGTAAATGTCTGTTAAATAAACATATAAATAAATTAACTTATCATAGTATTATGATGACTTTAAAAAATAAGCTGTTTAAGAAATAAATACATCTAGACAAAGACACAGCACATATTTTCTTATCAATCATTCTTGTCAATTGTGGCATTATTTTGTTTGCTATTACGTAAAGCATCACATCATGAAGTGTAAGGCCTATCTAATCATGTGAAATTGGCTCATTTCTCACAGAGAAGAATAAGGAAAGGGAAGCAGAAAATAGGCCTCTCTCACCCCATAAGTATTTTCAAAATAACTAAATAATTTTAATAATGACTACTACTGGTTACTGCCTCTTATTGCCAAACTTATCGTTATTATATAATATTTGCACATCCTTCATATAATTAATTGTTAACAGGTAATACTTACATTCCGAAGGAAAAAAAAATCACTCAACCACTCCTACCCATTTTATATAGTCTGAAAAAGTAGCTCTGAAATAGACCTTGGTAAAATAGAGCAAATAATAATCACTTCATCCAAAGTTATCAATACGTCTCCATCAAGTAGTTTCTCAGATGAAAGTTAGAGACACACAGCTCCACCTGCTGCATTTATTGATGCCTGGAGTGTAAAGTAATTTGGATGTGGTCCAAATATCATTTATCTTTTGCTGTTTTCTATTACTTAATTTACACATTTATTTTTGTACTAGATCCTGAACAATTTTTTTTTCTTTTGGTACTCAGGCTATAGTCAGAAACTGTGGACATGTTTAAAGCACAGGTTATTCTAGAGGGAAAATAACAAATATCATTTTTGGGAAAGCATGCACTGATGTTATCTAATAGTCTGTGGGATTTCAGTGCTCTCTTTCAAATGCAACTTAGTTAAAAAAAGTTTTCTGGTTATTTCATATTATATGAGATTTAGAGATAATGTGAATAGAGGATAAGAGCACAGACTCCAAACGTAGCATGCCTGGATTCCAATTCTCACTCTGGCCCTTACTGGATGTGTGGTCTTTAAAAAGTTACTTAGCCTTTCAATGTCTCATTTTTCTTGTGTACAAAATGCGATACTAATAATCTCTCCTGTATAACATTGTTATCAGACAAATTAATACATGCAAAGCATTTGGAAAAGTATCTAGAATCTATATAATACTTGATCAATAGATGAATTATTACTATTATTATATATTATAATTCCATATTATATTATATCTATTACTAACAAAATACAAACCTTTTTCATGATCATATAGCAATAACAAAGAAGTATTATTTACCTCCAATCTGGTAAAGAATGTAGAAAATTCTCTGGGAAATTTTTCAATGAGTTGACGTAATACAGTCTATAAAAAGAAAAAAAGTCAAAAAAGATATTATCAAACTTATCCTATTAAGGTATTTCTCTGGTGTAACCCTGGAAGTATTATGCTTTGGGGCATGCAAATTAAGTGCAAATTCCCTATTATGACATTTAAAATGTCATTTATCTATTTATTCAAAAATGCAATTTTTTTTTTCATCAATTGTTGATTGATGGCTTACAATGCCAGGTTCTAGAGACACAATGAACAGAATATGACTCCTACATTCAAAGTGTTTATGATCTGAGAAAACATAGACAAATAAATAATCACAAAAAATTAAGAACTATTACAATCAAAGAAAATATAGGCTACTAGATGAATACAAATGGATAAGGGCACATATCCAGTATTTATAGTAAAGAGCTTTAACAGAAGGCTTCCTGGAGTCATGAAGTCTAGGCCAACTCTTGAAGGCTAAATAAGGATTAGTCCGTAAAACGAAGATAAGATGTGGGAGCATGATCTCATTAGATAAGATAGTATTAGAAAATTTGAAGATCAAGAAATAACATAGAACATTAACAAAACTGAAAATAGTTCAATTTGATTATTGTTTCAAGTGACATCCAAATAGAACCAGACAAGAAATGAGTTTTGGAAGATTCAAAAAATCAGATAATCACAGGATATTTTCTGACAGTAAGATGAAGGATTTGGGCTTTATGCTGAGTAACAGAGGCATAAACTAATCAGACTTTTTATTTAGAAAATGGGGTAAAGAATCTGGCAGGGAGCAATGGGAAATCTGGGAGACTGGTGAGAAAGCTGCTGTAGATCTAAGTGAGATAAGAAAGTAGCTGACTTTGAGGACTTAAGAGGTCAGTCCAGTGTGTGCCCTGTTATGTAAACCAGAATGGCCAGATTCATTCTGACACCTTCTTCTCCTATCTTCCCACCCCATATTCATTCATATTCATATTCTTATCCCATAATCATGCCACATTCATGCTTAAAATACTTCAAAAACTCTCCATTTCCTAGAATGAACATAAAATTCACTTAACAAGACCTATGAGGCTCTTCTCAGTCTGACTCATGTATATTCGGCCAAGCACAACATCTCACACCACTGGCAACTAGGCCCTGCCCTGAGGATACTTCCCCTTGCCACAGGACCTTTGCTAATGTTTATCCTCTTCTCTCATTTTTGACTGATAAATCCTCACTCTTACTTCTTGCCTCATCCCATCTTTCCTTTTTTTTTTTTTTTTCTTTTTTATTTGAGACAGAGTCTCACTCTCTTGCCCAGTCTACAGTGTAATATTGTGATCTCGGCTCACTGCAACCTTCCCTCCTGGGTTGAAGAGATTCTTATGCCTCAACCTCCCGAGTAGCTGGGACTAGAGGTGTGCGCCACCATACCTGGCTAATTTTTTGTATTTTTAGTAGAGATGGGGTTTCACCATGTTGGCCAGGCTGGTCTCAAACTCCTGAACTCGGGTGATCCATCCACCTCGGCCTCCCAAAGTGCTGGGATTACAGGTATGAGTCCATCTTTACTTTCTCAGGATACCTTTCCTTGGTATCCCAAAGTTAAATTATGTTATTTTAGTGCTTTGTCTCTCTCATTCACATATTCATCACACTTAAAACATTTTATATATTGGCATGGTTATAGAATTAATGTTTATCATTTGTTTCCAACACTAGAATGTGAACTCCATTAGGAATGGATTCATGCCTATTCTTGCTCCTCATAGTTGACCCAGTGTCTAACACAGTGTCCAATATACTGTGGTGTTCAGTAAGTATTTTTTAAATGACTGAATAACAAAGTGGTCTTTGAAGGAGGAGAGGGGGGAAAACACAATGCTAAGCTTTCTGATTTGGACAGACGAATATATATTAGTATGCCTATCTCTGGCAGGAAATACATAGGCTTATTGATAGAGACATGGAGATAATCTCGCAACATGTTGTAGTTAATATACCTTTAAGACATCCAGGTAGAAGTACATGTAGGTCGATATGTAGCGCTGATGCTTAGAAGGTGGATATATCTGGAAGTACCAAATTGAAATTCTTTAAAATATAAATTATAATTGAAACTATGGAAATGGATGATGTTGTCTTGGCAGTCTGTCTACTGAGTAAGAACAGGTCTAAATAACTTTGAAAAGAATCTTGAGTTTCACCAACATACCAGCATTCAAGAGGGAGTAAAGGTGAGATAGTCCTGCAAAGGAGACTGAGAAAGTGGCCAGGGGAGAATCCTGGAAGCCAAAAGAAAGGGCATTTCCAAAATAAGCCTACAGTCAAAGTGTCATCTATGTACAGAAAAAGTCAAAAATATATTATTGAAACTTGTAGTTGAGAAAAATGAGAAAGTGACTAGAAAAGATAAGACACCAAACTTAATTACTCAGGAATGTTGAAAGTTCAATTTATATTTTTATACCACATTTATGATGATAACAATAAAATTGATTATATAAATTATTTTGCATAAGGGGTGAGGATTCTGGATATAAATAAAAAACAAAAGTAGATGGTTGAATTAATTCAGGGTTTTTTGTTGTTGTTGTTTGTTTGTTTGTTGTTTAGATGGAGTTTTCACTTTTGTTGCCCAGCTGAAGTGCAGTGGCATGATCTGGCCTCACTGCAACCTCTGCTTCCTGGGTTCAAGTGATTCTTCTTCCTCAGTCTCCCTAGTAGCTGGGATTACAGGCATGCACCACAATGCCAAACTAAATTTTTTTTTTTTTTGTATTTTTAGAGAGATGGGGTTTCACCATGGTCTCAGCCAGGTTGGTCTCAAACTCCTGACCTAATGATCTATCCCTCTCAGCCTCCCAAAGTGCTAGGATTACAAGCATAAGCCACCATCCCTGGCCTAGAGTTTGGAGTTTTAATGCAAGTGTGTGACAAAAGACCAGAAGTAAGGCAGTGTGATAGTGATGACTGCTTGCAAGGGATGGACTACAGAATCCAAGATGGATAGGACTGTGAGGAAAGGCAATGTCTTAGTCAATTTAGTGTTGCTATAAAAGAATACCTGAGGCTAGATAATTTACAAAGAAGCAAAAAGTTCATTTGGTTCATGATTCTGATGGTTGGAAAGTAGATTGGGCATCTCCATCTGGTAAGGGCCTCAGGCTGCTTTCACTCATGGAAGAAGGTGAAGGGAAGTTGTCCTGTGTAGAGATCACGTGATGAGAGAAGCAGCAAGAGGGAGAGAGGCAGGAGGTGGCTGGCTTTTTATAACAACCAGCTCTCCTGAAAACTACTAGAGTGAGCAGAGCACTCACACACCTCCTTGCCCGGGAGTGCATTTAATGTTTTCATGAGGGACCCACCTCCATGACCCAAACACCCTCCCTGAAGACCCACCTCCAACATTGGGGATCAAATTTCAACATGAGATTTGGTGAGGAAAAACAAACCATATTCAAACTATAATAGGCAAGAAGATGAAGATGCATCAGGAGAATTAGAGGAATCAATGGACTGGAAGCTCCAAAGAGTTTGAGATATAGCAGAAACAGTGGAAAGCAAATTAGAAGATAAAAGAGGTTTTGGTCAGAGACTGCAGAGTTTGAGTTTAATATTTCAGAAATGAAGTGGCTGTAGGTTGTGACAAGTACCAAGATAAGTACCAGGGTATGATTGAAAGAGAATGTGACTGAGGACTAGTGTAATCTTGTTGAAAATGGGAAAGTCAAAGAACACAGAACCAATCAGGGTTTTTGGATGAATCATTTTTACTGGGTTGAAAAATTTTTCCCCAAATTCATGTGCACTTGAAACTGTAAATATGACTTTATTTGAAAGTAAGATATTTGCAGATATAATCAAGTTAAGATGAGACCATAGTGAATTAGGGTGGGGCCTCATTCAAGTATGACAGGTGTCCTTATAAAAAGAAAAAAATTGGAGCATGGATATATAGATAAATAGGTTAGAAGTTCATATCAAGATGGAAGCAGAAATTGGGGTCATACATTCAGAGACAAGGGAATGCCAAAGACTGCTAGCAACCATCAGAAGCTAGAAGCTAGAAGCAGCCATCAGAAGCTAGAAGCAAGGAAGGATTTTGCAAAAAGCTTTCAAATACAGTATGGTCCTGCCAACAGCTTGATTTTGGACTTCTACCTTCAAGAATTGTGAGACAATATATTTCTGTTGTCTTAAGCCACCCACTTTGTGGTAATTTACTATGGTACCTCAAGGAAAGTAATATACCATCCATATTGATATTAAACTCGCTTAGTATAATTGCAGGATTGAGATGAGGAAGATTATGTTTAAGTCAAAGCTAAGGACTGCAGATTGATGGGTATAAATAGAGACTAATGCATAGACTGGTTTACCGAATAAACTAAGATTGGGTAAGTTGGACAGGGTTTTGAAAGCAAGTAACTCCATCAAAACTATGGAAGGAATTTATTATGGCTTGAATTTATCATTCTAAAAAAATTTCTAGTCCAGCAGAACACGACAGTGATGGCATTAATTTCCCTTTCAATATCTCTATCCATTTAAAGAGAAGCAGGCTCTGATTAATTGGAAGACCTCTTCCACCCTTCTGAGAAAATCAGACTCAAAAAAGTTGATTTGGGAAAGGCACATCTATGTTATTAGCTAGATTTAATGGGCAAATAAAATCTATTATGTCTGGTAAGAACAATTTTGCTTTAAAAAATAATTTTTAAAAACTTCTGGTTGTAAAAGTAGCATATGATAATCGTAAAGTGATTCAGACAGTGCTTAAAAGAATAAAGAGAACAGTAATAATTCATAATTTTACTACCTAGGGGGAATTTTACTACCATTAATACTATAGTATATATAGAATCAAATAAGTATTACACACTTATTTTAACAGTATTAAAATTTCAATAGATGCCAAACATTTAATTATATGAAGAATCATAATTAATTTAGTGCCCTAAAGACGTTATTTTTCAAAGTATTATTATTATAAGCATAATTCAGTTAGCATCTTGTATAAATATTTTTGCACACATACCAATCATAGAACCTTGGGAAGAAAACCAATGAAATACACTTATCAACTCAGATGATAGGTGAATCAGAATGTACTAGTTGCTGTAACACTTCACCACAAAATTTAGTGGCTTAATGCAGTAAAGTTTATTTCTTGGTCATGCCACAGTCTATTATGAGGAAAGAAGATTTTTTTCAAGTGGTGTTTTACGGACTCAGGTTCATCCTATATCAACACTCTGCCATTGTCTAGGGACTGGAGTCCTTCGGTGGGTTCGCTACAGAGAAAGTGCGGAAGATCACTTAACAGGTTTTTTAGGAGTTGGACCTAGAGGTATCACACATCACTTTGATCCACACTCCGTAATTAAGTCATATGATCATATTTATCAAAAACATTGTCTAGCTATGTGCCCAAGTGGAAAAGGAATATGTCTTTTGATCAACCCATCACAGTCTCTATTTCTCTGGTCCCCAAATATTAGTTGCACATTTTTTTCTATTTATTCGTTTCTCAGAGATATATTCTGAAATAGCAGGCATTGGTGAGCAGACATTTAGAAATTCCACTAGGGAGGCCTTATAACCACCCCTATAAGTGGAAGATATTACTAGACACTCTTTTTCGGCCTTCGCTGGTTTTACAGCCTATTCCTCTTCACGCAGTATGAGAACTAAAACATTATTTTATCTTTTGGTTAGTGGCTTTCAAGTTCAGGCTCACGTATCCTTTGGTAATATTATTATATTCTCTCACAAATGTGTTCTCTCTTATATTTGCTTCCAGTGAGTTCCATGTGGCACTAACTAGAGCCAAAGCTATTTTTCAGGCAAAAAAATTCTCAAAACCTTTTCTTGCTTTCTCAAACCCATGGGGCAATCTCAAGGTAACAGCAATTACTTTGGCCAACTTAAACAATAAGTGGAATGTCCTATGTTTAATCTAATCTTTACCGCAGAAATGACTCATTGTTTTCAATTTAGAAGCTTTGCAATATCTTTGGTGCTTAAAGCTTTTTTCAGTCTTGTCTTTAACTGTTTAAATCTAGGGAGTGTAAGGTTTTATAAACTTTTATTGCTCTAAATCTCTGTGCTCTCTAAATTCCTTTTCGCATCCAGTTACTCACCAGCCAAGACTTTCTTGAGCTCATCATTTTCGTCTAACTTGACAAAGGTAGCCAATAATGCATACCAACACACACACTTTGGTTCTTTCCAACCACGTTCTCTAGAAGTATAAGATCAGTAAAATACGTAGTCTACTTTCCAAGTTATCACAGGCAAGAGCTTCACCAAATATTCCACTGCCATATTACTACTAGACTGCCATCTTCCTAGCCTCTGATAACAGTTTCCTCGCTGCCAGGCATCTGTCTACTTAACTCAGTGCCTCATATATTAGGTTTTGCTATGCCAGCATTGCACTTTAGTGTATAAATCAGTGTTTATTAAAAACAACACCCAAATTTTGGTGAATTAACACAAATGTTTATTTTCTCATCATGCAATTATGCAACACATGGGTTCTTTGTTAGCCAGCTGTCCTGAATGGGTCTTTTCCACACAGTGAATCATGCTTTCAGACAGCTTCCAACCCATAGTTCCTCCATCCTTTAGGGTTTTAAATCCTATGCTGAATTATCATAATTCAATTGTTAGATATGAAATAGGATATAATAAATCATGTATGAAATTTTTTAGTGCTCAGGATTTAAGGTGGTATCTAACACTTCCAACAGTTTCCATTGGACAAATCTTAGTCACATGACCACTTAGCAGAAGGTCTACCATCTAATAAGAAATCTTATTCAGCTATATGCCCGTGAAGAAACAGGAAAGTGGGCTTACTGAGCACTTGTCTCGATAAACTTATTTATATTTTGATATATGTTACCACATTGTCCATCAGAAATACACCAGATTATCTTTCTTTCAGCATTGTGTAAGAATCCTCACCTTCCTTACAATCTCACCAACTTTGGTATTGTATTATTAAGGTCTTTAATAACTCTCATTCTAGAATATAAAACATACAATTTCATAAATTTTTTTTAAGATGTAGTCTTGCTCTGTTGCCCAGGCTGGAGTGCAGTGGCACAATCTCGGCTCACTGCAACCTCCGCCTCGAGGGTTCAAGCGATTCTCCTGCCTCAACCCCCTGAGTAGCTGGGATTACAGGTACCCACCACTAAGCCTGGCTAATTTTTGTATTTTTAGTAGAGACGGGGTTTCACCATGTTTGTCCTGATCTGGTGATCTGCCCACCTCAGCCTCCCAAAGTGCAATTTTATAATTTTTTATGCTTGCATTTAATTAATATGAATTTAAAATCTTCATTATTTTTTGGTCATCTTTATTTGCTATTTTATCTGTTCCTGTTATTTGTACCTTTGGTATCGGGCCATTCAGCTTCTTCTTAATCAGTGTAACTAAAAAAATAACTCAGTTAATTGCTTGTGTGTATGTGTGTATTATATATACATACACATAATAATATCTAATATATATTAGATATAAACATATCTAATATATACACACAATTATATAATTTATATTTAATATAATTATATATTATAAATAATTTATATATAAGGTAATTATATATAACACATATATAAGGATCATATATGGATATATATAAGTCTTCAATTTCTTTTCTTTTTTTGGCATATAGGGTAAAAATTTTTCATATGTTCACCATTTCTTTGAATTCTCTTTCTGCATATTAATTGAACTCCTTACTATTTAAAAAATTATTTGAAGGTATTTTTTCTTACTTTAAAGTTTATAATCTCTTATTTGTTAAAAAATTAATCCTTTAATTTCCATGTAAGTTAAAGCAATTATCTATCTTTTTGTATAAATCTTTTTTGAGATTATGCTATTCCTTGGCATTACCTTGCCTTATGAATTATGACTTTTTTGTTATAGTTGTGTATGTTTACTCACATTAGAATTGGACATCATGCTTTTAACCTGCCTTTGATCTCCCAAAGTGTATGTTGATTCTATTTTAATATTTGTCCCTGTTTTACCCTGAGTTCATTTTAAAACTTCTCCTAAAATTTAGATATTCTGCAAATGTATTCAATCTATTTTGTCTTTCAGCTGCATGAGAAAGATCAGACAAAGTATAATAACTTATGAGATCATTTAATTTTCTACATTTTGGAAAGTACCATTAAATTCAGTTGGGGTAACATCACATTGAGAGGTGAAGCCAGCTGGACTTCCTGGGTCGAGTGGGGACTTGGAGAACTTTTCTGTCTAGCTAGAGGATTGTAAATGCACCAATCAGCGCTCTGTGTCTAGCTAAAGGATTATAAATGCACTGATCAGCACTTGGTAAAAACTCACCAATCAGTGCCCTTTATCTAGCTAAAGGATTGTAAATGCACCAATCAGCACTCTGTAAAAACACACCAATCAGCACTCTGTGTCTAGTTAAAGGATTGTAAATGCCCCAATCAACACTGTAAAATGGACCAATCAGCATTCTGTGAAATAGACCAATGAGCACTCTGTAAAACGGACCAATTAGCTGGACATTTGTGGGGTCAAATAAGGGAATAAAAGCTGGCCACCTGAGCCAGCAGTGGCAACCTACTCAGGTCCCCTTCCACTCTGTGGAAGCTTTCTTCTTTTGTTCTTCACAATAAATCTTGCTATTGCTTACTCTTTGGGTCCACACTACCTTTATGAGCTGTTAACACTCACCACAAGGGTCTGCAGCTTCATTCCTGAAGTCAGCGAGACCACGAACCCACGAAGAGGAACAAACAACTCCAGACACGCCACTTTAAGAGCTGTAACACTCACTGCGAAGGTCTACGGCTTCACTCCTAAAGTCAGCGAGACCAAGAACCCACCAGAAGGAATAAACTCCAGACACACCATTAGGCAGTGATCATGTATGTTCTATCATTTCATGAATAAAGCTATTTTGGTAAGAAAAAACAAGGCTATTTCAAAAGTGACCTGCATCCTTTCTTTATATGTTGTTGTTAATCCACAGTTGCAAAGAATGGCTCTTAGAAGACACTTTCTTGAAAATGGACAATTCTAAAGTCTGTACTTCTCAAATTGAGCTAAAACAAAACACCGTGGCACTTACAGATTTACATAACACTGAGCTCAGCTTGAAGCTTAAAGTAAAACTGTTATCCAAGTAGGTAATTGAAATTTGTTAGATATTTGTGTCAATAGAAACAAACTTTCAACATTGACATATTTGACTATTTTCAAATATTGATGTATTTGAATATTTATATATAACTTAATAGGAAAATACATATGAAAATCCTTTTCCTCTTAGTAAAAGTGATAAAGCAAAATTATTTGAGTCACAACTAGGAAAATGAACAATGATTACTCTTAACTTATACAAAGTTAATAACCAAGATATTGGATATCATTACTTAAGGAAATTATCTGTATCAGTTATCTTAAAACAGAGACTTAAAACTTAGTGGATTAAAATAACAGCAATCCTTTAATTTGATCACAAAATGCAATTAGGACAATTTTCAGAAAGGTTTCTCATCATTCTCTCTGCAACACTCACAGGGTGGATTCTACAAGCTGGAGAATCCACTTCCAAGATGGTCTATACACATGGTTGGCAAGTTAGTAGTAGCTGTCAGCAGGGAGTCAACCTGATCTGGGGATCAGGAGGTTTGATCACTTCTCTATTTAGGCCTCTCCATTATCTAGCTCCTCATAGTGGCTGGGTTCCAAGAGCAAGCATGCCAAAAATTCAGTCAGAAGTTGTATTACTGTTTATGACACAGACTTAGAAGTCACAAGGCATCATTTCTAATATAGATATAATTACATCCAGATTTGAGGAGAGGGAATATAGACCTTATCTCTGGCTGTAAGGAATATTAAAATAATATTTTAAGAGGAGAATGTGAAATGGGAGATATCGTGGGTATTTTTGGAAATGTTATTAAAGCAATGTCGTTAATACCTAGGTCTCAGATCTACAAGACAATAGAAACTGTACTTTGAAAATGCATCCATTGATGTTTGTTTTTCCAATATTTTCTCCTTTTCTTAAAACAAATTTCTTAAACAAAACAATCTTCTTTATGAAATGCAACAAAAACTGTATATGTGAAAGAGGAAGTCAACTAAATTTCCTTAGAGTCACTCGTTTGAGTAAGTCATTATGAGAAAACATAAAATCTTGGTGCAAACAGAATCAAAACATTTTTCTGCTACATTTGATATCTTTTTAAACTTTTTATTTTATACATTTTATATCTCTGTACTGTGATTTCTGTGTGCTTTCTTGTAATATTTGAAATAATCCATATCAGTTAAGCCATAATTATTTTTCTATTGTTGAGCAGATATAACCAAAATAACAATTTAAAAAGATAAAATATAAATCAAATTTATGTCAAATAAAGATCATTTTCTCATTGTCAGGAGGAGAAAAGCAAATATTTATTGCCTTAAAACAAACACAAAAGAGGCCAGGAGATGAGATAATCATATCTTAAGAGATAGAAGTTAAGCTTTTCAATTATTGTTTGTATATAATTCAATGTAAGTATCTTTTATATGAAATATCAGATTATAAGTAAAAGTTCCAGATTATAATTAATCCCCCAAATAAGATCTCATTCTTCACAATGAATTTTCTTAGGATTCCTTTCCGTGGGAATTATATTTTTCAGAATTCCTAAAATGTATTAAAAACAGAACTCAGTAAAAAGGTATAATTTAAAATTTTTTAATAAACTGTAAAAATTAAATTAGACTATCGAACTGGTACCATGTCCGAAGCATGTTTAGTAAAATATACATGAAACCATTCTGACTAAATTAAAATGTATGCTAAGAAAAGTACTAAAGAAAACCCCCAACAATCTGGGAAAATTTATAGTCTATCTGATAAATAATTGATATATTTTATTTTTTCAGTGATTTCCTTATGACATACATGGGCAGGAAAACTTAGGTTATCAATTTGACATATGGGATTTTTATCTTAACACAGGAACATAAAGAATATAGAGTTTTGCAACCCTGTGGTGACAGTTCACTGTTCAAAAAACCTCAATTATTCAGAAAACAGCCAAAAGCTTAGATGTAGGCAGCCAAAACAGTCAAATGTAAACACATTGAAGAGCTTCTCAGATATCCAATCACAGCCAATTTACCATTATTTCATATAACACCTTATCAAGCTAGATTAGCACTCTCCAACAACACAACAACAACAAAGGCATGCTTTCAACAGCATGGGAGAATGTAGAAAGGAGAAAAGTTCCATTGACTGTATGTATGTGATTCAGGAATTTTGTTGCGTATTTTTTAAGTGTTGTTCACTTGATTCACACAACAGGCACTTCCTATTATCCTCATTTTTCAGGTGAAGATAGTGAGCTTCGTTTAGTTTGAGTAGCTAGCTAGCCCACAATGGGAGATCCAGGGTATAGCTGAGGTTTTTCTAACTCCAAGGTTCCTTCAGTTTTCACTGTAAGTATACTATCCTGTTTCCTCTGGGAAGACAAGAAGTGACTGCTGTGGCAGGTGTACTGACCACAGGATGATTTCTGACAGTTTGACATCAAGACAGAACCAAACACTGCAGAATGAAACATTGAGAACAAAATGACAGTCTGGGGCAATTTATGTTTAAGGAAAGCTTTCCAAGTCAGCTCAAATGACACACTCTATTACAACCCAGATGAGTAACTAATACTGAAAATAAATTTCTCCACAAAAGTATGTAATAGAATTCAGAAAGATTTTCATATCTATAATCCATCCATCCATCCATCCATCGATTCATCCACCCATCCATCCATATTTTCTCTACTTAGAATATTTGATTACACTTTGATTACAGGGAAAATAATTAGGTTAGGGGTCAGGTGACCTGGGCCCCAGGTCACTCTGTCAAATCCATACTGAAAGCCTTTCAATTTATCACCCTTTTACTCAGCCCAATCCTCATCCCTCACTCCACCACTTACTCTGTTTTTCATTCTCTGCCCTAGTTGTTATTTTAAAAGTGCTGAGGACATTCACTGTGAGTTTTAGGAGTTAACTCAAAATGGCCATTTAATGTGTTAAAATCACTTATATGTTTTTGTTTTTTTATTATACTTTAAGTTGTGGGATACATGTGCAGAACATGCAGGTTTGTTACATAGTTATACACATGCCATGGTGGTTTGCTGCACCCATCAACCCATCGTCCACATTAGGTATTTCTCCTAATTCTACCCCTTCCCTAGTCCCCCACATCCCCCTTTTAAAATTCTATTTTTCGACAGGGGTGTCATTAATTAAATATCCATAGCAAAAAAAAAAAAAAAAAAAAAAAAAAAAAAGCAAATTAGAGATTCCACTTTGGGAAAGTTCTACAGACATAGTTAGAAAAATATTTGCCCCATTGTGTATTTTACTCTACAGACAAGCTTGTTTGTATTTTCAGAAGTAAAAGCATTATTAACAAACTAATATTAGTTATATTTCTATTATCATTGTGTATATTAGTTACATAAATTAGGCCGTTTTTGGACTTTTTCCAGTTATCAAACTTCATAAATCTTTCCAAAATGACCCATTTTAGTCAACGTATTCACATAGAGACATTTTAAAAGGCATGGAATTTTACTGGAATGTACAAATTATTATCATTACGTGTCGCAAGTAGGAACTCAAAACATGCATTTTCCATTCAAACTATTCCTTATTTAAAGATGAATTCAGATTAGGCATATGTAGCACATGATTAGGCATGCAACACTTGTTGTTTTTCATTAATAGTTCCTAAATGTTAACGTCCTCAAGGAAAAGGATATTTATCTAATTTGTGTTAGGCAAAGTTCATTTGAATCTGGTCTTCTCCATCATGTAAATCCCAGGAGTGTGCAAAACACTTTGCACTTGAAGTTAATGGAAACTAGTTTGCCTGTCTTCCCTTATTCTGATTAATTTTGATTGGATTTTGGATGAGGTCGGATTTTTAACTTTTTGTTGAGACTAATGAGATAGTGGGAGGAAAATGACATTGTGGATGTGTGTTCTGTGACAGGTACTAGGCTTTGATTTTTTTGTCTCTGTCCCAGATATTAGCTCATTAATTCTTCACAATAATTCCGGCAGATAGAGTGTGTTAGGTCAAGTTAGAATATGAGGAAACTGAATCTTAGAAAGCTTAGGAAACTTAAGATATTTTCCCAAGCTACATAGAAAAAAGCAGTGCCAAGAATTTGAATTCATGACCAGCTATAAATTAGATGTCAGACAATACAAATCAATTATATAAAACATGTGATCTAAAATTTTCTAGCTAGATTCAATGTAAAATTATATTTCATTAAATTGCCATTTGTAATAAATAATATGTGTTTTATTTTATGGCTTTTATACTTATGAAAATACCAGGTTTTTTCTGATTTTAATTTGCCCTGAATAATTGTAGCATAGTTTTTATAAAGTTTCAATTATTAAAGCTTCAAAAACCTTTAAATATATTTGTAACCCTTAATTATTGAAATTCTATAGAAGTTTAACTATTTTACACTTATGAAATTCCTTGAAAGCAGTACAAATGTTTGTTTTTAAAGGTGTTCAACTAAGACGCAGGAAAAAATGGTTGCTTTCTTGGATGAGTTTGTCAAATTCTCTTCTGCACCATAATGAAGCCATTATCCTTATTTCTTTCCTCTCAATTTGTCACTCATTAATCATTCACTATTTTGTTGCTTCATATTGTCACATCATTCACTGTGCTGCTTTTCTCATTAGGCTCATCCAAATGATAAATTACTTCCTGAAAGGTTGAGATTTCAGCCTTCCTTTTTTACCAGTGCTTCCATTGATCTTTTTTTTTTTTTTTTTTTTTTTTAATTACACTTTAAATTCTAGGGTACATGTGCACAACGTGCAGGTTTGTTACATATGTATACATGTGCCATGTTGGTGTGCTGCACCCATTAACTAGTCATTTACATTAGATATATCTCCTAATGTTATCCCTCCTCCCTCCCCCTTCCCCACAATAGGGCCTGGTGTGCAATGCTCCCCTTCCTGACTCCAAGTGATCTCATTCTTCAATTCCCACCTATGAGTGAGAACATGGGATATTTGGTTTTCTGTTCTTGCTATAGTTTGCTGAGAATGGTGGTTTCCAGCTGCATCCATGTCCCTACAAAGGACACGAACTTATCCTTTTTTAGGGCTGCATAGTATTCCATGGTGTATATGTGCCACATTTTCTTAATCCAGTCTGTCACTGATGGACATTTGGGTCAATTCTAAGTCTTTGCTATTGTGAATAGTGCCACAATAAACATATGTGTGCATGTGTCTTTATAGCAGCATGACTTATAATCCTTTGGGTATATACCCAGTAATGGGATGGCTGGGTCAAATGGTACTTCTAGTTCTAGATCCTTGAGGAATCGCCACACTGTTTTCCACAATGGTTGAACTAGTTTACAGTCCCCCCAACAGTGTAAAAGTGTTCCTATTTCTCTACATCCTCTCCAGCACCTGTTGTTTCCTGAGTTTTTAATGATTGCCATTCTAACTGGTGTGAGATGGTATCTCATTGTGGTTTTGATTTGCATTTCTCTGATGGCTACTGATGATGAGCATTTTTTCATGTGTCTGTTGGCTGCATAAATGTCTTCTATTGAGAAGTGTCTGTTAATATCCTTTGCCCACTTTTTGATGTGGTTGTTTGTTTTTTTCTTGTAAATTTGTTTGAGTTATTTATAGGTTCTGGATATTAGCCCTTTGTCAGATGAGTAGATTGCAAAACTTTTCTCCCATTCTGTAGGTTGCCTGTTCACTCTGATGGTAGTTTCTTTTGCTGTGCAGAAGCTCTTTAGTTTAATTAGATCCCATTTGTCAATTTTGGTTTTTGTTGCCATTGCTTTTGGTGTTTTAGACATGAAGTCCTTGCCCGTGCCCATGTCCTGAATGGTATTACCTAGGTTTTCTTCTAGGGTTTTTATGGTTTTAGGTCTAACATTTAAGTCTCTAATCCATCTTGAATTAATTTTTGTATAAGGAGTAAGGAAAGGATCCAGTTTCAACTTTCTACTTATTGATCTTTTATGCTATTCTGGTCATTCCTGAGGAAGTGGTCTTATCACCTCCATGCCCCATGTGTATGTGCTCAGTTCATGTGGGCTTTGTTCTGTATTATTCATTTAAGCAAAAGCAAACAAAACAGGAGATTCATTACTTTTAATTAAAATGAACCATGGCCTAATAAGAACAGCATATGCAGTGAGCAGAACTGTTTCTCATCTTAGGACTGCACTGGCAGAAGATCAAGGAACTGCTCAGCAGTCTCTTTTGCTTGGCCTGTACAGTCATTGACAGTCCAGCATCCAGACCTGAAGTGAAACATTAGAAGGAATTTGCTGCAGAAAATATGAGATGAGAGAGAGATCTACATCTCTGCTGATCTTCAAGGGCTCTTGCCAGCATCATTTACAGGTATTTTTGCTCATATTAGGTCCAGAGTTTCTTCAGAACTAAATGTCTACCTCTCAATATTGTCTCTAACTACCTACTCATGGGCAATTCAATCATTTGAAAATATTACCAACCACTGGCCAGGTGCGGTGGCTCACACCTGTAATCCTAGCACTTGGGGAGGCCAAGGCAGGAGGATCACGAGGTCCGGATATGGAGACCATCCTGGCTAACATGATGAAACCCCATCTCTACTAAAAATATAAAAAATTTACTGGGCGTGATGTCGGGTGCTGTAGTCCCAGCTACTTGGGAGGCTGAGGCAGGAGAAAGGCATGAACCTGGGAGGGAGAGGTTGTGATGAACCAAGATTGTGCCACTATACTCCAGCCTGGGCAACAGAGCGAGACTCTGTCTCAAAAGAAATAAATAAATAAGAAATAAATAAGAAAGAAAATATTACTTATCACTTAGTTACAATCAACGTGGGACTGGTGGAGTCAGTTAGTGGGTAGATTTCTTGTAATAGGGCAACAAGTAATCTGGAATTAGCACCCAAAGGCATCAAAGAGAGAAGGAAGGTTGCCAAAGGACAAAGGCTTCAAGGGAGATATGTTTATTGCTTTAAAATTTGCTGCTTTGGATGCCTTTCTCTCACTCCTTCCACCTACCAGCATTCTGTCCATTCTTCAAGGGAGAGCTCAAGTTACACTTCTGAAGGAAACCTTGAGTCCTTCTCTACTGGCGTGATGATTGTCCCCTTTCCTTGCATTGTCTTGTCACATATTTCTCATTTCTGTCAGAAGAATCCCTCACCAGCATTGTTTTAGTTATTTATGCGTCTGATTACTCACTGGATCATAGAGGAACTATATAAAAATTGATTTTTCTGTTTAATCTCCCTTTGTACCTACTGCCGTGCCTGCATGGAAGAGAAACTCAATAAATGTTTGTTGAACAGACCTAAAATATCAAAACTGTTGTTTGAATGTGGCCAAACTGAAAGCTCACAGTGTAATTTGATTCTGTTCCATAACATCAAAGGTGCTTCCATCTAAACCCTGAACTCTGCCTTCTGATAAAGATTTCTGCAATTACTATAGAAGAGTGTGTGCGTGAGTGTGCCCATATGTGCATGCACGTGTGTGTGTACTTCTATTTAAAAATTATTCTAATGTAATTTTAATGATTAAATAGATTGCCTATGAAATAACAAGTGAGGATTTTTTTAGTAAATTTTATAGGATACATAACCAAAGGGAGTGTTCTACTTCAAAGAGTTCCCTTGGGGGAACACAATTTATTCCATTCCACTGTCTTTGCTCAGAGCAGTTTTGGAATGAAATTCCTCTTAAGAATTTGCCTTTTAAAAAGAAAAAGAATTTGCCCTTAGAATTTGCTGTAGAAAAAAGTCGTCAACCTCATTACTTTGTAGTCATAAGACATGCTCTCTTATCCTGAACCTTTATTTTCTCTTCTTTTCCCTTCCTCTATCCTAATTTTTTGATGTTAAGTTCTACAATTTCCTCTTTATACTCTATTGGTACAAGAAAAAAAGCCACTTAGAGAAGAGGTAAAGGTAGCAGGCTTAGGAAGGCCTTTGTAAAGTATGCAACACATAGTAATTAGAAATGTTACCATTTTTAGGCCATTTATGATTCATTAAGCACCTTGATAAGTACTTTATACGAATTATTTGTTCCTTCCCAAAACCATCATTATGTTCTATAAATGAGAAAAGTGAAGTTACTTGTCTTGCAGCTAGTTAAGTGGTGAAACAAAGACTCAAACCCTATCAGGTTGACCTCAGTTCCTGGGCTCTGAGTAACTACCCTAACTAGTTTAGATGAGTTTTGGCATAATTGTAATTCTGTCCCTTGTCATTGTGCACTCAGCACTATAAAAGTACTCCAGTTTGAGGTTCCTTATCCACTGTCTTTAGACTGTGCTATTCATGGGGGAGTTTTCTATACTTTTCACTTTTCTCTCACTTTGTACATTATGATATTATGCAAAATTGTTGTTATGCTTGCTCTTTGACTATTGAGCAATGAATACTATTGGGGACTAGAATATGCCACCCAAAAATATGCTGCTTAGGTATTTTGATTATTTTGAGGCAAAGACACCTGAAAAACAGCAAATGCTGGGAAAGGCTCTCCAAACTCCCCTTATTTGCCTAAAGACAGAACCTCCAAGAGGAACTCAGTTATCTCCTCCTTAGGGATTTCATCAACCAGGGAAGATTGACTCATCACAGGTGAGGAGCCCCGAATAAGCCCCCCAATTTTAATTGTCCAACAGGTTATTTCTCCCCACTGCACAGACAAAACCAATTCACTGAGACCATGGTATTGCAGTAAATGAAGAGTTTAATTAATGTTAGGCGAGCCATGCAGAAAACAGTTATTGTTCAAATCAGTCTTGCTAAAGGCTCAGAAGTTAGGGGTTTTCAAGGATAATTTGTTGGGCAGGGGACTAGGAACCAGCGCTGATGACTGGTTGGGGGTGCAATCATAGGGATGTGGAAAATGGTCCTTGTGCACTGAGTCTACCTCTGGGTGGGGGACCACAGGAATAGTTGAGTGATGAGTCTGGGTGGGGTCAATCAGTTGCTTGAAGGCAAAAGTCTAAAAAACATCTCAAAATACCAATCTTAAGTTCTACAATACTGATGTTATCTATAGGAGCAATTGGGGAAGTCACAAATTTTGTGACCTCTGGCCACATGACTCCTGCTCAGATATCAGATAGACATTATACCTACATTTTACGAGAATCCAGACTCCTCTCAGAATCCTAAACTTGTGGCCTTTCAGTTGTCTTACAAAGGTGGTTTCAGCTCCCAAACAAGGAAGGGATTAATTCTAGGGAGGGACTATTATCCTCCTTGCTTCAAAGTTAAACTACAAACCAAGAGAAGTGAAAACATTCTCAGAGACTATCATATCTCCTCTCTTGTCTTCTGAGGGCCCATTTGTTTTTCCTCAAAATCATTTGTTCTTCCACAAGCAGCCTGCATCCCCTCCCCATTCTCTTATTGAGATGCTAGATAAACTCTCAGATCTCATCACATTTTTTTGGGAATTCACATTTTTTCCTATGATGCTCCCATGCATATAATATTAAAAAGTAATACATTTGTATACTTTTTCTCCTGTTAATATTCCTGTTGTCAGTTTGTTTTATAGACCCAAATATTTTATAAACCTAGCTATTGAACCTAGGATGCTAGAGAGAATATCCTTCCTTCCCCTACAATACCAAAATCCCTATTAGGTCCTGCATTTTCTGATGCATATGATCACATGCTGAAGGTGATACAGCATCCATAACAAAAAAAAAAAAAAAAAAAAAAAAGTATCTTCTCAGGAAAAAAGGTAACAGTGCTAGTAGTAAGCTGATTTTTACTTTGTCTCCTAATAACACTTATTTAACATTCCTCAAAAAGTAATGCAGTGATTATATGAAGAATTAGGAAAGAATAAAAAAATGGGATTGGATCATAAATTTTTTTTCAGGAATTATTAGACTTCTTGTAACCTATATAAGCCTTGGTACATCATTGAGAGGTCTAAAATATATTACCAGTACTCTGAGCAACTCATTGGCTTGTGAGGAAAATAAAATATGTTCAATTAGATTACTTGTGTTGTTTTTCAGGGTAACTTGATGCCACATTGGATTATGATAACCAATGAGGAGGGAGCTCCTGTGTATAAAGGGGTTCTTACAAAGTAAGCAGCTCAATTATCTATCCTAAGCCTAAATCCTTTATGTAGTAACCCTCCCTGTGGTCATCCAAATTTTACTTGAAAAGACTCCCTGCAAAAACCATTTGACCTTGACCTTTTCACAGTTCTGACTTTTAGATATATTTTTCTCTCTTAAGTCAAAATTTATATCCCAATCTTAAGGCCACACATGCACACAGACAGGCCAGTTCTTTTTCCATTTGAAATCTCATTAGATTATTTTAATGACAGCTATTGATTTGTATTCTCTGAGTTGGGATTTGGGCAGATTAGCCATGAGCAGCCTCCTTAAGTATTTCTTGTAAACCATAGTTTTAAGTTTATTCACTCATTCATCAAACATTTGTTGAGCATCTATTATATACAAGATACTGTCAAAGGAAATAGGAAGATAAGACAAATAAGCTGTTCTCTTGAAAGTTGTATTCTATTTAGAAGTAATAGAAAATAATCATATATACATACATATATACACACACACACACACAAGATAATTTTAGACAGTATAGAAATACTGTCTTTACAAAATATAAAACACAATGTTGACATAGAGATCACTGGTAAAGTAAGTTAGGTATGTGTATTTGAGGAGGGTACAATTTTGAATAAGGATACAATATCATTACGCCCTACGTGTACTCACTCTAGATTTATTTTGAATTATCAAATATACAAATCTCCTGTAGGGTATAAGGATATTGTACAAACTGAGTGAAAGATAAACAAGGTCACACCAGGAAGTAGTTTATCATGAATTTTAGGGACTTTGATGTATGTGCAGTAGGAGCCATTGGAGATTCTCAGGCAGAAGAAATATATAATTTGACCCACTCTTTTTTATAAAAGAATCAACCTACCATGAAGACAATAAACAGTGCAGCACACAAGTGAAAGTAAGGAAGACCACTTGGGGACAATTGCAGTGGGTTAGGAAAGAGATAATAGAAGCCTGGATGAAGGTGGTAACAGTGGAGATAACAGATACATAGTATCTGTAGTAGTGGGAAATAGATCATTCAAGATAGTTTTGCAAGCAGAGTCAACAGGTCTTGCTGATGAGTTGCAGTTCCAAGTGACAGAAGAAACAAGGAAAGGAATAATAATGATTTCTGGAATTTGGACTTGATTAAAGGGGGACAGAGCAGTGTGGCATTTACTGAGATGCAGAAGACTGGTGAAAGGGAACATTTAGAAATGAGGTGTAGGATGAGGAGGAATGAATAGTTATCTTTGAAACATACTATATTTGCAAAACTTATTAGAAATCTAAGTGGAGATGCCTCGTAGGCAGGTAGATAATGAGAGCTGCCATGGGTTTTAAATGTAAAATTGGGAGTCAGAAGCATGCCAGGTGCTTCTGAGTCATGAGACTGCCTTAGATCATCAAGATGTCAATGTATAGACAGAAAAAGACATGAGACTGTGGTCAAACACTTGGAGATTTAAGATTTGGAAGACATCCACAAGAAGAGAAACAAGCCAAGAAGACTGAGACTGCGCAGCAGGTGAGACAGGAGGAACTATGACTGTAGTCTGACAGCCAAGCAGGATGTCAACTTTGCTGAATATTTCCAAGAGATCAAATAAAATGAGAACAAAGTTTTGAATATAGGATTTGGCAAAATAAAGGTCACTGATGTTCTTAAAAAGAGTGTTTTCTATGAAGTAATGAGAGGAATGCCAGTTACAAGTCACTAGCAGAGAGAACAGAAGGTGATGTATTGGTGGCACTGCATATCTCTTTTGGAAACTATCACTTTTATCAACTTTTACTGTGAAGGAGAGCTGAAAAATGGAAAGTCATGTGAGTGGAACTTGGAATCAAGGAACCTTGTTTTATGTTTTTAATTTAAAAAATTTCAAACATAAAGTAATCAACATAAAGCGAAAAATATAATAATGTAGGAAAAAGGGAAACATAATTGCTGGAATAAAGTTCTTGAAAAGACAAATACTAATATTTTGGAGGGTTCAGGCCAGGAGGGTTGGCTCACACATGTAATCCTAACATTTTGGGAGGCCAAGGCAGGAGGATCACTTGAGACTAGGAGTTCAAAATTAGCCAGGGAAACATAGTAAAACCCTGTCTCTACAAAAAATTAAAAATTAGTCAGGCATGGTTGCATGTGCCTGCAATCCTAGCTACTTGGGAGGCTGAGGCAGGAACATCTCTTGAGCCCACAAGTTTCAGGCTGAAGTGAGCTATGATTGTGCCATGGCACTCTAGGCTGGGTGACAGAGCAAGATCTTGTCTGTAAAAATAATAATAATGATAATAATAATGATGATAATAATAACAATGAAGAGTTCAGGAACCAATGGAAGATTTGACCTCGGGAGCAGGGATGAATTTATCACTGTATCACAAATTTTCTCAATATATTACCAATGTTTGAAGTATTATTAATATCAAAAAGAATGTATTATGTAAATATATATAATGAAATGTTATAGTAATAAATATTGTTATATTTATACATAATATATCATTACATATTATATCTACATATTATATAAGGAAATGTTAAATATAAAAATAAATTTGTAAATTACAGTCTCATTTTAAGCTGTTCTCATATAAAAGAGCTAATTAAAAGTTTTATGAAAGTACTTTGAGTTTTAAAGGCTGTGAGTATAAAATTACTTCTTTTAAACTAATTATAATGGAAAATAGGACTCAACATAAGAATCTCAGAGAAACATAATTTACAGTTATTATTGTTATTTCTGTTGTCTTTCCAAGATGAAGGCAATTCAAAGAAACGTTCTGTAGATAGTTTTCTCTTGGTAGAATACGTGAAAAAGTAACAATTGATGAACGCAATTTATTGATTGATATTTGATGGTCAGTCAATGAGCTTCCTTTTTGTTTAAGGCAAGTTTATTTACTGTGTTTATTATTATCTAGCCACGGGGATAATTTTTTGCTGTTCAATTGTTTCTAATAATTGACAATGTTCAAAGGTAACTGCTAGAATTACATTTATCAATACACACTGGGTCATCTCATTGCCTAGCATAGAGCATGTGACTAAACACAAACGTACATGAATGAATGGAGCCTAAAGTAAACATACCCATGGATACAAACTCTGGCCATGCTCTAGCACCAAAGGCAAATCATGCTTTTGATCTTACTGTATATTTATTACAGGGATGTGTCTTAGGAAGAATGAAACACAATGCAGAACATTTTTCTTTGACAGACAGTTGCCTTAGAAGATCTCTTTCCACAAGTTGTTCTTCTCTTACATAAATCTTTGAGATCAACAAGTAGGCCCTTCCAATTAACAACTATAGCCCCATAAGATGACATGGAGAAATTATGATTTTGCACACCAATACAGTGAGGGGGTGGAGAACAACAAGAAAAAGCCACAATTAATTCTATGAACTTATAATAGACAATCCCAAAATTTCATAAAGAGAAAATCAGTTAAAAGCAGAGTGAGGAAAAGACAGAGCCTGCTGCCAATGATTCACAGCAGTGAATGGTGCTGGAAAACATAAAATGCAGACCAATGCATAGCAAATCAAAGTCAAAAGAGATCCATTTCCAGGATCCCTGAGAACTTGCCCTCACCAGCCAACTGAAGGGCCAGTACTAGTTCCTAGACAAGGGGTTTGGTAGTTGATTAACCAGATAAACGGAAAGTTGAAGTGGGTTGAAGGCTCTTAAAGTTAACTGTGCATATTGTTGACTTTTATATGCACTACTTGGGAATGTGGAGATTGGTGCAATTGTTGCCTAAAGAACATTTCTGTCTCTCATCTACAAAATGTTTGAGGACCTGAAGTTTGGGGCTGATCTGAAGGTTGCATCTTCATCAGGGCCCAAGTTACAAATGTAGAGGACTTAATAGGTAAATATAAGTGCACTTGCAGAATGTTCCTTTATTCAACCCATTTATATATTTCCTTGTTTATATGAGACCTTTTGTATTAAGATGTAGATATTCTCAAGTTATTAGTACACAGACATCTCTTAGAATTAGCCAGCTACTACAGAAACTATAATTGATTAATCTTTCTTTTGCTCTACCAATCTCAGTAGAGAATGTAGCTTTCATCATGCAGTTTCTACCCGATATGAGGCAACTACTTGCGCTCCAGTCATTGCGTTCACATGCAAGCAAATAGGATATAATATGACAACAAAAAGTGCACTGTCTCCTTTTAAGCACACTGACTGGAAGTCAATGCGACAAACTGACAAATATTTCAATGGCCCAGATGTAGTTCTATGGTCACAACTTCTGAGTTTTAGCAGTTGGAAAACTTATTTTTTATTTTTTATTATTTTTTTTTGAGACGGAGTCTCGCTCTGTCGCCCAGGCTGGAGTGCAGTGGCACAATCTCGGCTCACTGCAAGCTCCGCCTCCCGGGTTCATGCCATTCTCCTGCCTCAGCCTCCCGAGTAGCTGGGACTACAGGCGCCCGCCACTGCACCCTGGCTAATTTTTTCTATTTTTAGTAGAGACGGGGTTTCACCATGGTCTCGATCTCCTGACCTTGTGATCCGCCCGCCTCGGCCTCCCAAAGTGCTGGGATTACAGGCGTGAGCCACCGCGCCCGGCCTGGAAAACTTATTTTTTATTCTAGAGTTTTATGTATTCAAGTGAAGCTCTAAAGAAAGGAGGGTGTGGATATTCAGAGGCTACCAGCAATTTCTGCTACAAAACCACTTAAATGCTTATATATATATATATATATATATATATATATATATATATATATTTGTAGATAAATACAAAGTTATCCAGATATCTATTGCTAATGAATACAGATAACATGGGGCTGGGCATCGTGGCTCACACCTGTAATCCTAGCATTTTGGGAGGCCAAGGCAGGTAGATCACCTGAGGTCAGAAATTCAAGACCAGCCTGGCCAATATGGTGAAACCCCGTCTCTACTAAAAAAACACAAAAATTAGCCAGATGTGGTGGTGGGTGCCTGTAATCCCAGCTACTCAGGAGGTTAAGGCAGGAAGAATTGCTTGAACCCAGAGACAGAGGTTGCAGTGAGCCAAGATTGTGCCACTGCACTCCAGTCTGGGTCACAGAGTGAGACTCCATCTCAAAAAAAACAAAAAACAAAACAAAACAAAACAAAACCATGGATATGGGCAGACAACTAATAATTGATGCTACAATACTGTGTGATGTATATGTGTGTGTGTGTGTGTGTGTGTGTGTGTGTGTGTATTTCTGCATATATATGTCTTTCTCTGTGTGTATAATTGTTGATCCTTTACTAATGTTTCTGGTATTGTTTTAAATTTTATTTACTCCTAAAACCCATTCATGTTTGAGATGAGAAAACTGAGGCTTTGAAAAATTAAGAACTCACTGAAAATCTTGAAACTTGGCTTTCACTGGCTTTAAGATTTGTACTCTTTATTAGGATGGATGGATAAATGGATGGATTAATGGAATTCAAATAGACTGACAGATGATGACACAGGATAGATAGATAGATAGATAGATAGATAGATAGATAGATAGATAGATAGATAGATAGATAGATGTTGTAGTACTTACTACACTTAAACATTGTTTTCATTTTCTGGGGATACTGTATCAAAGCACTACAAACTGGGAGACTCAAAATAACAGAAATTTATCTCTGAGAGTTCTAGAAGTTAGATGTCAGAAATTAAGGAATGGGCAAGATGGATTTCTCATGGAGGACTCTGAGATTGTCTTGCACGCCTCTCTCCTGGCTTCTGGTGTTTTCTGGCAATCCTTGGCATCCCTTGGCTTGTACATGCATCACTCTAATCTCTGCCTCTATTGTCACATGGTGTTCTTCCCTGTATGTCTGTCTACAGTCTAATTTGTGTCCACATTTCTCTCAGACACCAGTGGCTGAACTAGGGCCCACCCAAATCCAATTTAATCTCATCTTAACTTGATTGTATCTGTAAAGACTCTATTTCCAAATTACATCACATTCCTAAGTATGGGAGTTAGGACTTCAGTGTATCTTTTTGGTTGTCACAATTTAATCCATAACAGAAATTTATTTGATATGTTTAGGTTAATTTTCAACAAAAATTAATCCTGATTATTCAGTTCTATTTTTATCTTAATTCACTTTTTCTTAAAGTTACAAAGGAAGAGTATTCGTGAAGATGTGCTTAACTATAAAAATCTGAACTCAAATGGATTCAGTTATACATCCAGACTTACTCTATTTCAGAGCTTAGGTAGTAGGTACTTAACCGTGTCTTATAATGTAAAATCACCTATAAAAAAAGAGAAGATAATTTAACATTTGGCTAATTGGGGAAAAGATTCCTTCCTATCAAGATTTATTTGTAACCACATCATAATCTCCAATTTGGTTTCTTTCAATATATACTGAAATATACCTATGTCTTGGAATTTATTGGATCATAAATAGATTAATAATAGATATTGATGTTAAATCAAAAGCTAGATTATAGTTGTGGGAACAACCGATGCAGCCACTGTGTCCATCAAGAAAAGATCAACTTGAAAATTTTCTAGTATTTTCTAGTAATGGCATTACAGTCTCTGTCTTTAAAGCTCAATTCAAACACCAAATATAAACAAAGCATAGTAGATATCAAAACCTAGATATGTAGAGGCTGATATAACTTAACTAAAGTTATATTTGAGAAAGCATATGATATATGCTTATTTGAATGGAGAGAAACATTACAAGATGTACTCTTGAAATTCAATGTGAAGAGTGAGTAGATAATGACACAATTAAAAAAATGATTTAAGGAAGTTTTGTCTGTCAGTTGCATGTAGAATGGATCAGATGAAGAAGACTGGAGTTAGAGAGAACACATAGGAAGCTCTTTGATTCATCTCTGTATCAGGTGATAAAATTGTGGATTAGGATGTTCACAATAAAAATAAAGTGAAAAATCTTAAATAAGACATTATAAAAATTGAAAGAAAAATTCACAATTTTTGGTGACTACATATGAAACAGAAGGATTGAGATGAATCATGTAATTCAAAATTTGGAGACTGGATGACTAGCTTGAATCAAGGCTAAGAGGCAAGAGTTTTTCATTAAATACAATTAACAAAAATGTCACTAACTGTAAAAAAAAATTACAATGTGTTCCCTTCTCTCTATTAGAACTTGGAAATAAATAGGAGAATGTCAGGGCAAACTGTTTTTTGTCTATCTTTGAGTGTCTAAGCAAAGCCTACAGCCTCCTGATATGCTCCCTCTATTATTCTGTTCCATTTTTATCTGGTCTATTTCATCCTTCTTAATGGAATTTTGGGACAAATGCGTAGCACCCACTGCCTCTAAGAGACATTTTTGGTCACAGATCCCATTGAACTTTCAAATCACATTTTCTCAAGCTTAATATTTTAAACTATCTAAAAGATCAAAGAAGAAAATACATGCTAAAAATTACACAATGGGCAGAATATGGTATATTCAAGAAAATATACACAAATCTGCTTTATCCCCTGAAGCTAAATAAACAATAGAGACTTTAGAAACTTTATTATTATTTTATGCTTTTATATTTTTTATTTACATAAATTGACTTTAAAGGGTTCCAATTATGATGCTTTAATGATTATGCAAAGGACATCATTTAAAAATTCCTAGATCTTATTTCAAGAGCTTTTACATTTGTTCTCTTTTTACCACAAAATGTTGAAGACCCAAATGTTAGCAATGATAGAGAAGTTTGGTTAATAAATTCCCATGTTTAGCACAGAATTGTAATTGAGATATTATAAATTAAAGTCAATACTTGTTTTAGGAGTATCTTAACAAGAAATAAAAATATAATTTGCATAAACTATATACTTTTTGGATTTTTTCATAATTCAGTGTCTATGGTTTCAAGGAGCTTATGCAGTTCTCTGAAATTATTTTTAAAACTGAAGACGTCTTGTTATACACTAGTAAATGGTATAATAAGAAAACATTAAAATAAGCAATGGTAGTTTTTAAAAAGTTATTAAATCTCTTAAGAAAATAAATATATTATTGTGATTAAAACTTAATTTCAGAGAATTTGGAGGTGGATTTAAGATTAGTAAGTATTAAATATTCTTTGAGATATATTAAAGACATTAAATGATTGTATTTCCCTGAAACTTGTACCCGCCTGTGAAAGTTGCCAGAGTTCATTGTAAGAGACAAAATATTTAATTAAAATGCCTTGATACCACACACAATAGATCGATTCTTATATGAATTTATGACAGTTCAGCTTAGTTCATATTTTAAAGTAAAAATTATAGGGAGTTTATTTTCAATTATAGTGTAAAGCAGGAAAATGCTGTTTTATAGGGCTTCTTAAACATTTAGTGTTGTCTTGTTTTTATTTGAAAAAACATGCAGTACAATAGCTATTTTACATACTGCTATCTTTTATTGTAGATATCCTAACAAAATGGACTGTGAGAAATTTAGTACTGATTATTCTTTACTTTGACAACCTATCACATACAAGAACACTAAGCCAATGAACAGTTACTCAAAGCAAAAATCAAGGAATGTTAACACCTAACTGATAACCTGGTCTAGATCTATAAGTGCTTTAGCAAATAACTTATTCACTTTTATCAGTATCATAAATATGGTACATCAAACAATTATAAGATGCTCTTTTATGGAGAATGATAAAGTTGATAGAAAACCATTTTCTTTCTCATCAAGCCTATCAGTATATACAAATGAGGTTTGTCCACAAACAGTTATTTCCAGATGCCTATGTATTGTTAGTATTCAAATTCTATGTGAGAAATGCAGAGTATAAAAAATTGTATATAGATATAGCTGTTGATATAGATAAAGATATGTCTGTTTCTCTGTATCTATGCAGAAAGCTGCCTTGAAAGTTTACGACGTTACTTGAAGAATGGCTTTGGGTACATTGCGAATTGCTAATGATAAAGAACAGATGGGATTGATTGCTAGCTCAGTGTGAATCGGGAAGAAAGCGCCTGCAGATATTCAAGCCTGGTGTGGAGCAGCCATTCCAGATCCAATAGCCCAGGATTATCAGGGTGAAAGAACCAGGCTGGTGAGCACAATACAAAGTTTGTATAAAAGAAGTGAAACTAGCCTAGTAATTACTTGATTATGGAAAGGAAAATATCAGTTATGGAGGGAGATGTTTTAAATGAACTAAAAAAGAGGGACATACTGGTCTTAGTAGGCTTCAATTAAAAAGTTGCAAGACTTGTTTTACTGGCACTAGGGGATGCCCAGTAGTGATTTGTGTTCTGGGAGGCCTTTTTTTTTTTTTAACTCAAAGTCAGCTCCTCTTTTATTTTTAGGCCCACTAAGTCTCCTCAGAAAGAAATATGCTAGTCAACTGGCAAATCAGAATCAAATATCCATACAATCCACAGTGAGACAAATTATTTAAATACCCACAAATGTAGTAAGCATGTTCCTTGGATCTCTTATTCTGGTATACTTAATATCTGAGGAAGATAAATAAATTATTATTGTGAAATAATGAAGGACAGAAACATCTTAATTGTCATCTGAGGATGGTTACGAGATGGACTATTGACTTATTTTAGTGTACAATTTTACAACCCTTCAGGTACATAAAAATGCATGGTGTGTATAAGCCATTATTCAGTTAATGAGATGCTAAACTACAATTTGTGTTGAAATTGTCCAGTGCTGCTTTTCATTAAAGAGATAATGACTCAGAAGATATTTTAGGTGTTGCTACAAGCTGCTGTTTCCATTATATTTTTATTTGGCAAATTGGGTCACATTGTATTACAAGAAGATAATCTATCCTACAATATGCCCATGTTACTTGATTTTGCAACACAGAAATGATGGAAAGTGATAGCCCCTTTGCACCTGGCATGCAATCTCAGCATAATGCCATGTTTAAGCAAGTCAGCAGACCTTTATGCAATAACCTAAATTTTGCTTTAAGGCACCTTTGTGTATATTAAAGTGGGCTCTTGGAAGGCAAAACATCTGCGACAGTTCAACATACTAAAGTAGATAATGTAACAAACTCTGATGGCTTAGAGCTCTTACATTGCATTTCTCTTGGATTTGTTGGCTTTACAAATAAGCTGAGTGTGTGATCACCACAAAACTCATTAGTTAGAGGTAGGAAGCACCTGGCCATTGTTGACGTGTTAATGGTGACTCCAAAAGTAACAGACGTTTTTTGGGAAGAATAATATACGTAACAAAACTTCAGGGCAATTTTCTAAGCCCTGAAAGTTCCCTTGGTTGGGTCCCTTGGTACAGATCTCCCTACCTAGAATCTAGATCTCTCAATCTCACCCTTAGTACAAAATTGTGAGACCATGATGGAGAAAAGGCAATTCCTACATGTTTTACTATGACCATAATTCCCGTCACTGATGAAATAATAGTAAAATTGGTCAACACTTACTTTTTGTTGGTAATGAAAACTGTCTCACAGAAATAACTCAAGTAATATGTCTCCAGACAGGGCTTAGCAAATTTGTCTGTGAAGGGCCTGATAGTAAATATTTTAAGCTTTATAGGCTGAACTATTCAACTCTGCCCTTTGAAAGCAATGAAAGGGTTTCTTTGTTTTACAATAAAACTTTATTTATAAAAACAGGCAATGCCCCATAGGCTATACTTTGTTGACCCCTTCTCTAAAGCCATATGAAAATTAATGCCATGATCCACTAATCCTATTGCTTGGTATGTACCTAAAGCAAAATATTTACAAGATTAATTTTTAAAAACTATTCACACCCTAGTATTTATAACAGTGTTATCCATAATGGGGGAAATTGCAATTGTTTTTATTCAACAACAAAGATATAGTCAATCATAATAACTAGAGGTAACATTATGCATCTGCCTAAACATAATTGTAAAAAATGTTTTAAAATATTGAAATATCTTTGTGACATAAGATTAAGTGAAAAATTCAGGCTACATAAGTTTGTATACGTTACAGTAGAAATTATATAGGAACATATATAACAAAATATTTTTAAAGTTTAGAATATAAATAAAAGCTAAATTATTCAAAATGTATACATTTAAGACAGAGGGAAATCACTAGGACATATCCATATATTAAATCAGCAGTGTATCACTGTGTTGGCCACTGGGATCAAAGAAATAAGTGATAGCCCTATCCTGAAAGAACTTTACAAATAATGGAATATGAGGAAGAAGATGAAATGATGGCACACCTTCCAGTGGATAATGAGGAGGAGATTCTAAGGGAGCAGTAACAGCGTAAAAGTCAGGTGAAGAATCTGCCATAAAGGAACTTTATAGTTTAGTAAGGCTTGAGTTGTTTGGTTGGAATAGGGAGAGATGAGGACAAATAGGCTAGATCACAAGAAGTTTTATATGACATGCCAAGGAGTTTAGACTTTATCCAGAAAGCAGCATAGATGATAGACATAGGCTGCATTAAGAGGTTTAAATTTCTAGCCAAATAATCACTAAAGAATAGTTTTGTAACAATAAAAGAACTACTAAATAAAGGAAGGAAAATAGAGAAGAAATAATTATGAGAAATTTTGGAAAAAAAAAGGGGGGGCATTAGCAATCAGAGTTTTGAATCCCGGGTCCTCCTCTCACTAACTAGGTGACTTTCAGCAAGTTTGTTAGCCTTTCTGAGTTTCCTGTCCCTTATTTGTAAAATAGGCATTGTCATACCTTCCTTGACTGAGCATCACAAAAATTATTTTTAAAAGTGTTTATAAAATCACTAGCACAATGCGTGTTTGAAGAATAAATACATAATTAGAAGCTGGCATTACTTGTAATGATACTGACTAGAAGTTTTAGAGGCTTAAATGAACAGAGAAAAAGGAAGTTTAGAAAGTATAGAAAGATTAAGGAAGCCCCCAGATAGGTGAAGGAAAAAGAGGAATCAAAAATAACCTTTTGGAGGATAATACCATTAGTCCAGTGAAATTAGAGGAAAAGAAGCCAGTTTGGGAGCTAGATACATAAAATTTTAACTTACATTGGAAAATTGCTGAAGTAATTGAAGTGCAAAAATATTGGAGTCTGACCCAGAACTGAAGTAAAAATGTAAAAATGTGATTTCATTGGAGTTTGCTGATACAGAATATGTAAGATACAATGCTATGATAAGCAGGACTTGTAGGTGTGGGAAAACAGGAAGTAAAGAAGACAGAAGAGAAAATATTATCTAAGTATATAACTTAAGGAGAGCGGTCAAGATGTGACCCGCCATTGTTTATACATGTCATTTGGAGATAATTTTCTAATTATTCATTAGTGTGAAATCTATTTTGGTTTGAAAGATGTAGCTATCATTGATATAAAACTTCATATTTCCCAAGGAATTCAAAGGTAGTGGAAAATCAAGAATATCAAGTTCCAGCAACAGATCCAATTTATTCATAATTTGTTTGGCAATATTATTGATTGGCAATGCTAGTTTCCTCCCAGAAATCAATTTTGTTCCCGTTAGTACATGTCTGAGCAGAGACGGTGTGGGAGCATATATAGAGCCCCTCCTTCTATTTAGCTCTTCATCCTGTCTAATCTGGAATGCGTCTCAATGTTCTTCATTATTGTGCACTATTTTCTCACTCAATATATAACTTCTCTAAGTCTGGGAGCGGTGGCTCACGCCTGTCATCCCAGCACTTTGGGAGGCCGAGGCAGGCAGATCATTAGAGGTCAGGAGTTCAAGACCAGCCAGGACAACATGGAGAAACCCCATCTCTACTAAGAATACAAACATTAGCTGGGTGTGGTGGCGTGCAACTGTAGTTCCAGCTACTCGGAAGGCTGAGACCGGAGAATTGCTGGAACCCGGGAGGCAGACGTTGCACTGAGCTGAGATTGTGCCACTACACTCCAGCCCGGGAGACAAAGTGAGATTCCGTCTCAAAAAATTTAAAAAATAGATATAGATATAGATATAGATATAGATGTAGATGTAGATGTAGATGTAGATGTAGATATAGATATAGATGTAGATATAGATATAGATATAGATATAGATATAGATATATAGATATAACTTCTCTAAAAATAACTTGCTGACTGTGTTCTTGTCTATGACGTGGTAAAGCTAAAGAGGCTTTGAAATCTGTAAACAAATTAAGCTCATTGCTTTACCTTTGTCAGAAACTCATTGATTCTGTTGCCTGGTGAAGGTTAATTAGTTTGTCAAGCCTGATACTCATCTTTCGTCTTCTTTCCTTTTTCTTTTTTCTGTTTGTTTGTTTGTTTTTTTTTTTTTTTGAGACAGAGTCTCACTGTGTTGCCCAGGCTGGAGTACAGTGGCACGATCTCGGCTCACTGCAAGCTCCGCCTCCCAGGTTCACGCCATTCTCTTGCCTCAGCCTCCCAAGTAGCTGGGACTACAGGTGCCCGCCACCATGCCCAGCTAATTTTTTCGTTTTGTTTTGTTTTTTTTTAGTAGAGATGGGATTTCACCCTGTTGGCCAGTATGGTCTAGATCTCCTGACCTCATGATCCACCCGCCTCGGCCTCCCAAAGTGCTGGGATTACAGGCCTGAGCCACCGCACCCAGCCCCATCTTTCTTCTATTAATCCATGCTAAAAGATGGTATGTTTTCCATACCATCTTTTACTTGCTTAAATGTTCTCACTTTTTACAATCGTTTAATCTAATACGTTTCTTCTTAATAGGGCTATAGTTTTCCTTTTATGGGGTTCATACTTATTGAGCTTCTGGCTATAAGAAGAATATATCAACTGAATTTTGCTCGATTTGATATTTATATTGTATTTTAGCAAATGAATTTGCTCTATTGAAAAATGTGATTTCTACAGTTATCTCTATCAAATTATCTAATTACAAATAAATAAAGCTCATGTGAAATTGAAAAATACAATTAGATACTTACACATCTTTTTGCAGTGGAAGAAAAGACAAGAAGATTCTGGAAAAGCCAATTTCATCTTATATCTGGCCGTAATTCATGTAATATCATATTAAATCAGGCTCTTTGACAGAAACTTCACTTTAACAACAGCTTCACTTAGAATGTTTCTATAGTGATCAATTAAGGGAAAATGTGACTCCTAGATATGTATTATCTTGGTTATTTTAAATACTACTACCATACTTTCTAGATACCATAATTTTTATTAGACTCATTTTAGCTTAGTGAAATAAGATACAATATACCATTAATCCAAAAACATGACAATATAAAGTGATCAAATGATAAGAAACTGTATTAATCTTTCTATCTATTGCAAATTATATCTGTAAAATGATATTGTGGTCATTTAGAACTGGCAAGCAGACCTAAATAGCATGGAGCAAGTAATAAATTATGGCTGAAATGGAGAATTCTGAACAACGGGGTAAAGTGAAGCAGTAAAATATATATTTAATGATTGACAAGAAATCAATGAAGAATAGACTTGGCCACTTGGCAGCATGTTGAAGAAGCATAAATTTAGTAGAAATAGTACAATGTTAACTTTACTGATTTTACAAATTATGTGTAATTTATTTAATTATATTAACTTAGCATCTGTTTCACAGAAAATGCTATGTTAACTATTGGTTGGGAAAAGAAACATTTTTTCTACCTTTAAGTAGAGACAGGATTGTTCACAAATAAAATACAGGTGTTGACAAAGAGCAGAAGGAAGAGAGAGTGCTGAATATGGTTTAAGAATATATCCTAAAAATGAATTGGGTAGTTTTATAGTTTCAAAATAGAACAAAGACATTGTGGTTTGAAGGGGGTGATTTTAAAGCTTAATCCATCAAGAAGATTGCAGATAGAGGACGTGCCCAAATGTGTGGTCTGAAATCTATTGGATTCTCTAGCTTTTTACTAACTAATGGATTCTAACTTATTGGCCAGACTCCAAAATTCTATCACAGGTAGCTTCAATGTTTTAACACAAAAATTAATAAAACAAACACTATCTATAAAAATTAATGAAGACAAAATATTTCAATGACATTTTTCAGAAACAGAGTAGAAGAAAAAATATACACACATATAGCCTTTGGTAAAATTCCCTGATTTAAAAAAAATCAATCATGCACACAGAAGGAAAAAATGACAACCATCATGCATAACCCATTTTTGTGTTCTGTTATGTCTTATCATAAATTATAATGAGGAGAAACAAAGAAAATAAATTAGTGTTTATACCTTTGATGTCAGGCATTATCAATTTTTCAATAAATCTTAGAAGAATTTGATTATAATAGTATATTATTCTTTCACAGATATTAATCTAAGGAAGAGTATTATCCATATATTTCTCATTTATTCACAGTACAGATATTTCTTTAGTGTATATTAGATGCTGGAAACGTTGCTGTTCAGTGGGGATACCTTAGTCTGCAGTGTTACTGTTTTAATGGAGGAATTACAGAAGATGACAAACATAAATAACAAATCTCAGGAACTTTTGAATGGCGACTGGAATGGAACAGACAATGAGTTAGCTACATAGAAGAAATATTTAAAGGAAATCTGTTGAATAGAGAAAAGTTTCAATAAGCAGTTGATTACATCACTTCGAGGTGTACAGGGTGGGTCTGGGGTGTCAGAGAAAGTGAAAATCATTTAAATAAAGGGAAGTAATAATTTCAGTCTGAATACACACAAATGGAGGGGTGTGTTCATTCTGGGTCATACTCTTAAAGGTACATATATTGGTAAACTCCGAAGTAGTCAATACAAGACAAATAGTCTGGTGAAGATCTCGAATCCTTTCTATCTAAAGGTGAGCTCCCACAGTTATGGAAATATTTAGGCTAAATAGAGGCCCCCTGGGAGTGGTAAAGGCTCTCCAGGAACTTAAACATGTCCCAAACTGAGGACATTATGGTTGTTCTGTTTCCAACAAGTAGATCTTATGAGCTCCAGTCAGAGGAAGCATCAGCTCATTTGTTAATTTAGCTCCCAAGTTCATTCACAAATTCTAAAAACATAACAGCATTATTCCAGTAAGTCTTCTAGTAATGTCTTTCAGATCCATCAGGAAGCAGTCTTATGGAAGTTGCTTGACTTGAGAAACTACTGAATTACCTGGATAGGTAAACATTTAAGGGATGTTACTACACTTAGTAAGGATGTATTGATCAAGGAAAACACAGGACTTCCGCTTTGATGCACAATAAGGGTTTGTAAAAACATTACTTAACATCTACAACCATCTACAACTTTAGCCTACCTGGTTGAAGTCGATCTATGCTATTGGCCAATTCCCTTTCAGTGCATCAATCCTGCACTTACTTAAAATTGAAAGACAAAGAAAAATATAATGTATATGTACCAGTGAAAACAGACTGTTTTAGCGAAAACAACAAAAACCTATTCAGATACAAACAGAATTGGATAAAGTATTCTACCTAAATTAAAATAACCTAATCTAAATGACAAGTCTGGAGCTCAACAGGGTGAAAATGCATCTAAAAGTAAGATCACCCAGTTTTGAAGTCCTGAGCTAGAAACCACAAACTTATGGTCAACAATTCTTGGCCAATGTTCATTCCCAGGAGGGTAGTCACTGAGAATAAAAAATAAGTCACCCATCTCATTCACCAAAGGAATCCAGTAGGTTGATCTTACTGTATGTGCAACTTGCCTGTGAATTAAACTTTCCCCCATCCCTCCCCCAATCCTCAGCCAACAAATATATCCAAAGGGAAGAATTAGCCATGCAGAGTTGAAAAAAGGCCTCCAGTTCCTGTACACCCTCAGCCTCCATCTCATCCTCTTAGGACCAGTACGCACACACACTATGGCAGACTTTCATGTCTTCCAGTTCTACTACTGCTTCCTGAGTGATAGGGAGGTCACATGGTGCATGTAAGTGTCAGGAAAGGCTGCTTAGAACACCCTAATTTTCCAAACAAGGGAAAAGATAGGGGTGATGTTGGGGCTTCCTTCAAGCTGCAATAAAGGATTACTGGAACAGATGGGACAATGTGAATATACAGTTACTTGATTTATTAACCAGCATGTTCTGATCAGAATCAGCAAGGAGAGCAACTCCTCTGCAGCATTTAAGAAATTTTCAAATAAGAATGTTTGAATTTACATATTAATGCAAAATCAAAAAGCAATGTTTTCTTTAGCCTTTTTAAATTCTATCTTGAACTTCTCCCAAGGTTATCTGTGCCACATCTCAAGGTGGTATCTCTATTCTCTCTCTCTCTGTGTCTCTCTCGCAATATGGTCTGTAAGAACAATCCCTTAGTCTCAAAGGGCTATCTAACATTACGCAAATTATGCTTGCAATATATCACCTTATACCTCCATGTCCTTATATGCAATAGTTTGCTGCCATAGACTGCCTTTTCTGTTGCCTACACACTTTATCTTTGATAACTCTAGTATTGTTTGCTTTTCTTCCAAGTTTGTGCAAAATACATTATCTTCTGTGATCAAAATCATGCACATTCACATGTGTGCATGCAAACACACGCACACACAGCTGACTGTGTTCCAGTATATTTTATACTCATCAATGATATTAAACTAACCTCTGTGTCTTCACTCTTATTGTATTGGTTTTTGTTCTGGTTTTAGTTTCAAAGTTTTCCTCAGATTACTAAGTGTATATTTTCTAATATGTTAATATATTTGTCTATTTTTTAATAGTTTAATTCACCTAAATAGGGGCTAAATCTGAGTATGCTTTTTTCTAGTCCCTTAAAAAGGGAAAAGAATAATTCTTAAAATTTCCTCAGATGGTCAGGAATAATATTAAACTATTCTGATTTTGGAAGGGAGTTGGAAATCATCAAGGATTTCTCATGCTCCTAATTATTGGTAGTTGCTGTGATGCTGTACTAATATGGCCTCATAAAATACTTACCAATACATGTAAAATCCAATTATTTTCATAATCCTTTAAAAAATTACATTGGAAAACTTTTCAAATAGTTGTACTGATGTCACATACAAACTCTAAATAATAATGGTGAAATAAAGTTTTAAATAAAACTTGTAATCAATTCCTTTTAACCAACATCTTTTTTTATAAATATTTTGTTTCATAATAGTTTTAGATTTACATGAAAATTTCTGCAATAGTACAGAAAACTCCCGTATACCTCACACCCTCAAACTCACTCTCTGTTATTAACATCTTATAGGAATTTGATATACTTGTTATAATCAATGAACCACTATTGAAACATTATTATTAACTAATGTCTATACCTTGGAATTTCTTTTGTTTTTATCTTGACTTTTTGTTGTTGTTCCAGAATCCTATCCAGGATTTATTACATTTAGTTCCTATGTTTCCTTAGGCTCCTCTTAGATATGATGAAATAGTTTTATTTTTTTTTATTAACATCCAATTCCTTCAAGAAATGTGCCCTCAAAGATGTTCTTAGTATAAATACTGCAAATTATTATTCCAAAGAGTAATTTCCATAGGTTATCCAGAAACTAAGGTATTACTGTACATAATAGAGATATATCGTAGACACCATAACAGAAAACAAACCCTTTTTCTTCTTCCTTTTTACTTTCTCACTCTTTTCTTCCCTTCCCTCCCACCATTCCTTCCTTCCTTCCTTCCTTCCTTCCTTCCTTCCTTCCTTCCTTCCTTCCTTCCTTCCTTCCTTCCTTCCTTCCTTCCTTCCTTCCTTCTTTCCTTCCTTCCTTCCTTCCTTCTCTCCTTCCTTCCTTCCTTCTTTCCTTCCTTCCTTCCTTCCTTCCTTCCTTCCTTCCTTCCTTCCTTCCTTCTTTCCTTCCTTCCTTCCTTCCTTCTCTCCTTCCTTCCTTCCTTCTTTTCTTCCTTCCTTTCTTCCTTCCTTCCTTGCTTCTTTCCTTCTTTCCTTCATTCCTCAAAATATTAATTGACTTCCAACTGTGTGCTAGGCACTGTTCCATGCTGTAGGAATTCATCCAACAGCAAAGCAGTAGAAAACCTGCTTGGTGGGGCATACGTTTTAGAGGGGAGAGAAACATGTAAAACAAATAAACATAATAATTGAATTACGTCATACTTTAGAAAGTGATAAAAGCTATGAGGGAGACAAAATAGTGCAGCATAAGGAGGAGTGGGAGGGACGATGTGATCAAGGTCAGCCTCACTGACATAAGAGGAAGGAACTCCTTCAGCTCCTTCCTCTTAAAGCTGAAAAAGCTTTTTGTGCAGAGGTAAGAGTGTGTGCAAAGGCTTCGAATCAGGAGCTGCCTCAGGTGTAAAGAACAGGTAGAAATTTCAGCATAGGTAGTTGGAGCAAAGGAAGGAAGAGAGGGTAATAGACAATGTATGCAGCAAGATAACAGAGGGCCAAATCTGGTAGATTCTTGAAGGGCTTTGTAAGGATTACAACTTTAACTCTGAGAAATATTGAGAAGATTTGAAGAGTTTGAGCAGAACTATTCCATAATCCATAGTGAAACAAAATCACTCTTGCTGCTCTACTGGGAATAGAATATAGGAAGCAAGAGTGGGAGCTGGAAGAATGTAGGGAAGCTACAGTGGCAATCTAGGCAAGGGATGGTGGTGCTGTGAAACTAGATATGGAAGCAGTATGGATATTTAGGTGTGGACTAGTTCTGGAAGTATTTGGAAGCAAAGCCAAATCAATTTTCTAATAAATTAGGTGTGAAGTATAGAAAAATGGAAGAGTAAATAGGACTCTAAAGACTTTGGTCTAACCCACTGAAGAACAGGCTTGCCATTAGTAGATGACAAAGACTGAAATGGAGCAAGTTTGTGCGGGGCAGAGTTAGCAGTTCAGTTTTGGACTTGTTGAATGTGAGATGGCTATTAGCCCTCAGAAGATATTGAGTAGGCAGTTGATTGTATAAGTCTAGGGTTCAGAGTAAAGTTACAAAATGCAGATATATAAACTTAGTACCGTTAGACACAGATAGCATTTAAAACCATAAGACTGCAGGTGATCCCCAAAAGAATAAATGTTTAATACAACTAGGTCAAAGTACTAAGGCCTGGCCCCTCCAAGAACAAGAAGTTTGGAAGACAGAATGAGTTGCCAGTGAGGCAAGAGGCAAACACAAGAGAAATGGGAAACTGGAAGCCAAGTGAAGAGACAAAGGGTCTCTAAGAAGAGGGAATGATTACAGGAACCATCATCACATTTGCAATTTTGAATTGAAGCATTAAGGACTTGTGAGACAATTTTATATTCACTATAAAAGTTAATTAATATGGAGGAAAACACATAGATTTTGGATTCAGACCTATTTAAATACAAATCTCTATGTCACTCATGGTGTGATCTTGGATAAGCTGCAAACTCTGCTTATACCTCAGATTTCTGAGGAAAGCACTTCCTCCAGCCTTCCCCTGAAATTGTTTATCAGTTTCCTATATAATAACAAGCTACAGTGGATGAAAGTATTGTCTAATACCTGTGTAGATATTTTAATGTTTAATTTTATTTCTCACTAAATCAACTCAGATATTTTCCTGCAATAAGAATAGAACAGTATCAATGAATTGGCATCATCTTAAGAAAGCCACACATTTTTAATCTTTTTTCTCTCTGCCTCATTTAAGTCCATGCTATTTAACTGTATCTTGGCTGCAAGTTATTTACAGGAGTCATATGAAAAAGTAAGTGTTCTATTAGTGCTAAGATAGTCATCTTTGCCCTAGTAACTATAACAGGTGGTTTTAAAATTCAGTACTTCTACCTATCTAAATGAAATGGGAGAAGAAAGGAAAGGCATAGTTGAAAGGCTGCCAATGAGGGGCTATATTCACAAGATGACCTAATTTGCAACTGGAAAATGGCAAAAATGGCTTTGGAATGAACAGTTGAGTCCCAAGATAATGACTTGCGATTCTCTGGCCATAGAGATAACCAAGGGCATAGCCAACAAGAGGAGAGGTTTCTTGGGAGGCAAGAACTCACCCACAATTATAGGATGATAGTTGCTTGAAGTCAATTATTCATACTGGTGAATTGTCAGTTAGGATGTTCAGTTTTATGTCCATGTAAAAGCCTTGCAACTCATATTTTTCTCAAATTCAGCAAAAAGGAGACTCTGTCCTGACTGAAAGAGCAAATTCTAACCATTCAAGAATGATTTTTCTCAGAAGGAAAGGACTGTCTATGACCTTAGTGCAAACATAGATTTGGGGTCAGAGGAATAAATGTCTTACATGGAGTAGAAAGATGACATCCATCAAGTCAAAATCGAAGTTGACTAACAAGCAGGTTAGTGTGGCATTGGTAGCAAACTAGAGAGAGCATATCTTAGCCCGAGTCAATGGTCATCATTTATTCAGCAGAGAGCCACTAGAATGGTACTAAGGTCACCAAAGCTCTGCGAGAGGAAATCATTAATAGAACTCAAGGATGTTAGTCAGCATTGTTGGGCTAAATTTAAAAGACAGACCTAGAGATGTGGGAGCCCCAGTGATTCCATTGATGGGTACCCATCTTTATTTACCTTTCCTGTGCTTCTAGAGAAGAGTGATGGGAAAACCCATTTTATGTCCATGTGAACATTTGCATCAGCATCTCACTTTCTCTGCTTTGTCTCTGACAGAATTGCAAAACTCATAAAGCCAATAATCTGTTTCTCTATCTCTAAACAAGACCAGCTAAATCATTTCAAACAAAATACAAATACATGCAAAAAAAGACCCCCAAATAAACCATATCATCCTGAGCAACTACAACCTCATATTATACTTGATGAATATTGAATGATGAACTGAACACATTCATATCCAACAAACTTCAACGTCAGAAAATGTTTTGTTGTTTCTACTTTAGGTGCTTTCTATTTTATTTCCTCTTACTATGAACTCAGTAAATGTAGAGAATACCTAGCCATCAATCTTTGTACTGTATCTGTTCCATACATGAAGACTATTATTAAATTTCCTTCATGATCCTCAAACCCACTTAGCCTTCTCTTCTACAGGCTAAATAATTCATCTCCCTTTTTTATTTCAATCTTGTCTGAGTTTCTTGCATTAGCCGGGAGGAGAAATGCTGAAGTCACAGGAGATTTTTTAACTCAATACTCTTTTAGGATGTTAAGAGTAATAAGAATGGTGACAGCAATGGTGTGTGGAGATGTCATTACCAATACATGATAACTAATGGAATTTTTTGAAGACATTACTAATATCTAAATAATCTCACACTTTGAGTTTTGTGTAAGCCAGGAAAGATGATTTTCAATGAGGGAGAATAAAAGGTTTTGTGCTTAGTCGTCTTTAAATATATATGCGCTTGTTCTACAGTTCATCAGAAATTTAAATTTTCCTGTTTAATACGCACTAACTAGGTTCACTCCATAAAATGACAATTGCCTTGGAGTCTTCTCTCAGAGAAGAATTGGATTCTTCTCTGAAGAGTAGAGAAAAGAAAAATGGTTCATAAATTCATAATGGCCCCTGAGGGGAAAAAAATCTCTAATTCCATTCAGAGAAGTTGAGTATAAGGAATGCAAGCTATTTATCAGCCTGACACTCACATTCAAAGAAGTGAGACATACAAAGTTTTCAATTGTGAAAAAGTTTTGCTACAGAATTCTGCCCAACATTCGGTTCCTGTGTAGTATAACAGAAGGTCATCCTGAGCTGGTTTATGTCAAGAAGTAGTAGATTCCAGAGAAGTTGAACATCTTTTCCTCCAGGAGACAGAATAAATAGCTGATGTTACCAAACTGATTCCAAAGTTGATATAAGAAGATTAGACAGCTACAACTTAATCTTCCCTGTTTTTGTGAAAAGTGGCACCATCATATCAGAGCTTTACCAGAAAATCCTTCAAATACTAAGGTGTTAACCTATACACGTCTCCAGAGACTATTCATTTCTAAATATTTTATTTAAAACAAATGTAATAGCCATAGCAACATTCTATCCCTTCCAGATATATGAAGCTCTCTTGCCTTAAAACTTAGAAAGATCACTAAGGAGACCTGTTGTCATCACTATGAAGTACACATAATAGAACTCTGTCATTTACCTCAACCAAAGTTCTTACTAGTACTCTATTCACCCAAGCGGTATGTGTGCATCTCAATTTTAATTGTATGTCTTAATTCACAGCCTCACTTTAGAGTCAGACTCCACTAAGGTTTTGAGGAAAGAAGGTGGGGAGTGGTGAATCTCAAATTTTCAATATCGTTATTAGTGAGAAACTGAATGGATAACTGGTTTTCTGCAAAGCATGTTTTCTCGAGGGAATGCACTCACTCTGGTTAATCAACTGGCAAACAAGACACCTACGGTTATCTCTTTACCACCCTATTGCCCCATCAATAATGTACAGACTGTCATTAAGAAGTCATTTCTCCCTTCTGGGCTGAATTTTTAGATGTGCATCATGTGGGAAAAAAATAGGAGTTACGGAGTGGAGACTATAGGTCACTCTGTAATCTCAGAAACATGCTGTGTTATTCTGCCGACAGTCCATCAAGATATGTTCCAAGGCATGCACCAGTGCATATAAAAATATATAGGCTGGGACCCCCAAACTCATTTCATTAGGACCTTTCAAGGTTAACATTATAATCATGCTTCAGGGCATAAACTTATTGCCAGCTGAGTGCAGGAAGACATTTCACTTCTGTGGAAAGACTGTTCCCAGTGGGTCAGTTGCATTGTAGGTATGTATTACCTTTTTTAGCCATGCCAAAGTGTGTTCCTTGTCTTTTTCTTCATCTTACAGATTTAAGCTTAAATAATCAAACAATACTAATTTTATAGTTGTAAATAATTCTAATCTGAGATTTTGTTTTCTCCTTTTTGTTTTGTGGTTTTCTAGATTTTCAATTAGTAATTTACCAACAAATTTACATGGGCACTATATATATAGCAGATCTTCAAATAATGTCATTTTGTTCGATGTCCTTTTATTGTAATGTTGATGAGAAAAAATAAATCAATTCCCAGCCAGGGCCATTAACCCTGTGGAGTCCGCACATTCTCCCCATGTCTGCATAGGTTTTCTCTGGGTTGGATGAATGGACATGTCTACATGGTCCCATCCAAGTGAGTGTGTGTGTGTGTGTGTGTGTGTGTGTGTGCACCCTGCAAGGGGATGGTGTCCTGTCAAGGATCAGTTTCCACCTGGTGTCCTGAGATGCTCGGATACACACTGTCCATCTACCACCTTGAACTTAAATAATCATCTTACTTGTTTTTATTAATCTTTCTTAAATGTATATACAGGTCACATGTATTTCTATGTTTAATGTTAGTAGTGTTTTTGCCTTTATTTAGTTTGGTGATGTTTTTGTAACCATAAATATGCCATAAGAACTTGACTGTTGTTTATACCAATTAGCCTGTGGCAAAATTGGTTTCCTTATCAGATGTCTCACTTAAAGTCACAGTTTCCAAGAACCTATGGATAATGCTAAGTGAAGACTTACTGTATTAGGATTTGCCATTATCATCTAATAAAAGATGATTTACTTGAATAAGGACACTAGAGGTACTGTCAGCAATAATATTGGGACTAAACCGTTTCTATTGTTCAGAACTGTACCTGATGTTTAGCAGCAAATGCTGGATATTGTATCAATGTGGTTTGTTTGTTTGTTTGTTTATTTATCTATTTATTGAGACAGGGTCTTGCTCTGTCACCCAGGCTGGGGTGCAGGGGCAGAATCAGTTTACTGCAGTCTAGAACTCCTGAGGTCAAGTGCTTCTCCTGCCTTAGTCTCCCAAGTAGCTGGGACTACAGGTGCATGCCACCATGCCTGACTCGTTTTTGCATTTCTTGTAGAGACAAGATCTCCTTATGTTACCGGAGTGGTCCCAAACTCCTGGGCTCAAGTGATCCTCCTGCCTCTGCCTCCCAAAGTGCTGGGAATACAGACATGGATCACTATGCCCAGCCAATGTAGTAGATTTCTGATTATTCTGGACGCTCACCTGTTCAACAGCATAAAAGACACAGAAATGATCCTTGTCACAAGCTCCTGCTGGTGAAACCTTGCTCAAAGTGCCAGCAAAGAAGTCCTCCCCAGAGTCACATCCTGCAAATATTCAACTCCCATATATTACAGAAGTATTAAGGTAGAGAGGTGAAGAAACAGTTTCGAACTCCATAAACAGGAGACAGAAGGAATATGAACCTTATTAGCATGTCATACTATCACACCTTTAATAAGATTTTTCTGGAATTTCTTGCTTGTCACTTCCCTCTTTTGATAGGTTGTCTCTTTCATCTCAATTTAGGACCTGGAAAATATTAGATAAATTCAGAGAAGGTGTGGACCATTCTCCAGCAATTATTTCAGATTTTTCCAGCAATACCATCACTGAGAAGGAGCAACTCTTACATTTTCTTTCTAATCATACAGGAGTATCATTTACATCCCCAACAGCTGCCCTTGTGTTTTGACCAGCTTGAAAAATCACCTCAAGCAGCATGGTTAATGACTTATCAGCAGAGCTTATCTGCTGAGGCAGTAAAGCACTGACCCAAACTGCCTGGGTTCAAATCCCAGCTCTACCACTTAATTAGGCAATTACTTAACATGTCTTTGCTTCAATTCCCAGCTCTACCTGCTGCCATATTTGGGGATGATTGGGGTCAGGGTGAGAATTACCTGAGTTAATTCAGAAAAGTGCCTGGTAGAGAGTAGATATCCAATAAGTATTTATTGAACAAACAAATGTAAAATATATAGGTGTATTCTTGGCCCATAGTTACTACTCAATTATTTTGTTATTGTTAAAAGTATTACATTACATCAAAAAATATTGACCTCATTTATAGATAGAACCAAGCAAAAGCTGCCACTCTTGTTAACAAACCCTGTCTTGGGCAGTGACTTTGTTGTGCATGTCAGGAATCATAGAATTGCAGAATGAGAAGGCACCTTTAAGGGGAGAATGTCAAATTGCCTAAAGAATCAATTGCCATAATGATCAATTTGCCTAATGACACATTCATCTAAAATGTTCACTTATCAAATATACAACTTTTCATCTGTGCTCAAGTAGAGTTAGCTTAGAGGCATTTTTATCATTTTTCACAGGGACCATTTTGTCTACTTTTGAGGGTTTCCAAGGTATTTCACCCAATTAAGATTAAATGCTTAAAGTGTTACAAAAATACATTTAAGAAAAACACAAAACACCATATCTCAAAAATGCTTAGAGTGACATCTTATTATGTATAAAATGCTACTTGTATGACAGATTTTTATTAGGAATCTGATTAAGGTTAATGTGTGTTTCAGGGGACAGGACATTAGAAGAATTGATTTTAGGTGAACTGACCTTAAATCTTCCTAAGGGTTGGGATGTGAAAGCAGCAGCATCAGTTTGTACTGGTGTCATTCTGCTGACTTTTCTCTGTGACTAAGTTCAGCTCTGTCACTATGTGCTGCCAGAGCTATTGTGACTGCTTTCAACTTTAGATCCATGACGAATTTCCAGATTTGAAACTTGCTTGCCCTCCTTGGTTGACTTTAGGACAAAGTAGCAAGAAGTCTGTGTTTTGCACAGACTCGATGAGGCCACAGAAACTCATTTGTCCTATAAACAATGGTGCACACGATTTAATATAACAGCTTCTTTCCATTTGACCTAACTTTCTTTTTTTATTTTATTTTATTTTATTTTATTTTTATTTTTTTTTTAATTTATTTATTATTATTATACTTTAAGTTGTAGGGTACATGTGCATAACGTGCATGTTTGTTACATATGTATACTTGTGCCATGTTGGTGTGCTGCACCCATCAACTCATCATTTACATCAGGTATAACTCCCAATGCAATCCCTCCCCCCTCCCCCCTCCCCATGATAGGCCCCTGTGTGTGATGTTCCCCTTCCTGAGTCCAAGTGATCTTATTGTTCAGTTCCCACCTATGAGTGAGAACATGCGGTGTTTGGTTTTCTGTTCTTGTGATAGTTTGCTAAGAATGATGGTTTCCAGCTGCATCCATGTCCCTACAAAGGACGCAAACTCATCCTTTTTGATGGCTGCATAGTATTCCATGGTGTATATGTGCCACATTTTCTTAATCCAATCTGTCACTGATGGACATTTGGGTTGATTCCAAGTCTTTGCTATTGTGAATAGTGCTGCAATAAACATACGTGTGCATGTGTCTTTATAGCAGCATAATTTATAATCCTTTGGGTATATACCCAGTAATGGGATGGCTGGGTCATATGGTACATCTAGTTCTAGATCCTTGAGGAATCACCATACTGTTTTCCATAATGGTTGAACTAGTTTACAATCCCACCAACAGTGTAAAAGTGTTCCTATTTCTCCACATCCTCTCCAGCACCTGTTGTTTCCTGACTTTTTAATGATCGCCATTCTAACTGGTGTGAGATGGTATCTCATTGTGGTTTTGATTTGCATTTCTCTGATGGCCAGTGATGATGAGCATTTTTTCATGTGTCTGTTGGCTGTATGAATGTCTTCTTTTGAGAAATGTCTGTTCATATCCTTTGCCCACTTTTTGATGGGGTTGTTTGTTGTTTTCTTGTAAATTTGTTTGAGCTCTTTGTAGGTTCTGGATATTAGCCCTTTGTCAGATGAGTAGATTGCAAAAATTTTCTCCTAACTTTCCATAATGCATATTTTAAACCTCTCATCTCCTCTGATAAAAGGTATTTTTATTATCAGTTGTCCTTCAGAAAATAGAAAAGATAATGAAGAGACAGAAGGGCAGGGAGTTTGCCTATGGAAGAAAACTATGGGAGAATAGTCAAAAGGTATAGGAACCCCTACAATTTCTAGGCAAAGGAATCCTAAGATATATAAATGTGGACTCACAGTAGCTCTTTTAAAACAGTGGCCAACACACAAAACTTTTTTTTTTTTTTTTGAGATCAGTTTTATTATCATTGATTCTAGCTCTTATGTGGAAGAGTCAATTCTCTGCTATTACTACTTTGCAAGATACTTCTCTAATTGTACAAGTACTGAAACAGTAAGGAATTTTTGTTTAAATAAGAATGTTTAAATTTTCCTGAAGGTACAGAACTTGCTAGTCCTCAGGATTTGTTTAAAGTTCTGTCTCTGTAATGATGTGACTGTGTCCATCACATCATGTTGTAACTAGTAGTGTGGAAACTGACATCTGCCTACCAGTAATGCTGGTCATACCTCACTGCTACTCCAACTGCTCACAGTCCAGTTCAGCCTGCCACCCTGAGCTCCAGCCAGCTGTCAGGACTGTCACAGCTGCCATCTTATTTACTGCCATAAGCTTTCTTGGCATTGTGGGCCCAGACACTGCTGAGATGGCGCCTGTCATTGGCTGTAAAAGGCACAGGGACGAAAGACTCTGAGAAACCCTGGGAAGGTGCAACATGTTCAAACCACCTGACAGTGGAACCAGTCAGTGCTGAAGTCTCTGAGGTTGTTCTTTATTGACTGATAAGATTGGACAAGGCACAGTAGGCCCACCAGAACTCCTATTCAGAGTTGTTTTAATTGAATGTGTCACTGACAAGGGACAATCACTTGGGCTGTGGCATCTATTCCAAATGAAACAATTGTTTTAAAGTAATTGGTCTGACAAGAAGGCTGGCAAACATTGAGGATAAGATGTGGGCATTTCTATGAGGAGAGACAGGCATTTCTATGAGGAGAGACAGAAAACATGTTCCCTGTAATTGCTACGGCTAAGCTTTCAAACTTTCCCCTTTTCTTCTCATGAAACAAGTCTTTTAAACGCCTCTGATTGACTAAACATTGAGCAGTTCTAGAGACACTGCTTTGCTTTTCCTGTCTTTTACATACGTAAGAGGCTCTTTTTCAACTTGTTTAAATTACCTAGCCACAACAATTTGCAATACATTTAATAGGAAAAAAGCGAAAAGGGTTAGTCTCTGAACTTCTTTGCCATCTCACTGTTAGCATCTCCTCATACAAGGACTGCAATTATGCATTGTAAGACAGAAGGTCAATTACATCAGCTAGTTAGCACATATTGAGCGAGATTTCCCCACTATGTAAGTGGCACGTTGGGAGAGTGACTGAGTCTGCAAGAGCCAAAAGCATCTACGCAAGTGGTACTTAGCCATATAACAAACATACACAACAATAGGATATACAACACATTAGAAAAAGAGAATACATGATACATTCTAACCCGTGATCATTTTATATACTCTAGACAATATGATCCCCCCATTATAATGATAAAATCATCATTTTAATAATATTTATAAACTACTTTACATACATTACTCATTTGATCCTCACAATATATAAGGTAGGAATTATCCTTACACATTTTATATATAGGAGGAATGAAGTCCACCTGCATGACTACGTGATACAGATGAACAGGAAAGCAATGTTTTGACTTTAAGTTATCATTTTTTCCATACATCACAATGACTAATTTCATCTTTAACCCTCTTCTATTTTTGCCATATTGAATGTGCTCTTCCTATGAAATCATATCTAATTGCAAAGTTTTAACTAAAATATGTAAAAAGGAGGAGAGGAATGTATTATCCTTCCTCTAATACTTTCCTTTGTGAACCAGAGTTTCTGCTATTAGTTACTAGGTACATACAGTGAAGCAACTGCATGGTTAAACATACATGTTCTACAGGGACGTCACACAGGTTTGAAACTCAGCTCTTGATATCCTGTAGCTGTATGAAATTAGAAAAGTTACTTCTCTGTGTTTTTGTTTCTTCAGCTATAAAAAGAGGATTCATTAATGTATTCATTCATACATACCTTCATTCAGCAAGCATTACATACCCATAAAACTCAGGACACTGCTGCCCTCAGCTCTGCATATATAACCAGAAACAACCCAAAAATAATACTGAGTTACATTACCAGGGAAGACCATCAGTTAATGAATAAATAATAAATACACTGGGTAGCAATACTTGTAATGAAGGAGGAAGTTGACTGGAGGTTAGTGGTGGGAGAGTAGTGAGAATAGTGCTATTTTAGATCAAATGGTTTAAAAAAAAAAGGTATATTTTCAGAGATGACATTTGAACATTTGAAACTGTGGGAGGAAATCATGTGAAGATAATTCCAGGCAGAAGGAAAAACAAACACAAGATCCCTGAAGCAGGAACATGCCTGTGCATGCTCAAGGAGCAGCAAAGACGTGTACTGAGAGAAGGATAAGAGAAATCGAGGAAACTGTAGGCAATAAATTAGCAAAGTAACCAGTTGTCAGTTCAGGTAGGGCATTGGTGGTCTTCATAAAAATGTCCAATTCTGGTCTAAGTGTGATGGAATCAATGGGCATCTTTGACGTATAGCAAACGTCACTCTAACTACTGTAGGAAGAATAAGTTGTAAGAAAACAAAGCAAGAATGGGGAAACCAGTCAGAAGGCAGTTACCAGTAATCCTAAAGAGAGAGATGGTAGAGGCTGGGATAAGGGCTGCTGTCAAAAAGGTAGTAAGGAGTAATCATGTCCTTTGCTGATGAATTGGATGTAGAATGGGAGAGAAAGATTAAAGGTGATGGCATTTGACCCAAGCTATTGGGTAAAAGGTGGACCCAATTACTAAGCTAGGAGATATTAGAGATGAACAAGTTTTAGGAGAATTAAAAGTACCTACCTAGTAGGTTTAGTGTGAAAATGAAAGCTTTCAGTACAGAGCCTGATCTATAGTAATTCTTCAATAAACCTTAAGTATTGTTATAATTATCATCATAGTCATTATTATAATTAAGTCCTGTAAATTTTATTTCCTAAATAGGTATCAGATGCATTATTTCCTCCCCATGATCATTGTTGTGCTTTGGTTCAAGTCCTCAATATCTTTTAATTGAATTCTTGCAATGGCCACCTGATTTTCCTGCATCTAGACTAGACTATATTTAATTGATTTTCTTTGCTATGGGCAGAATTATCTTTCTAATGTGTAAACCTGATCAGGTTTCTTCCTAGCTTAAACACTTCAGTGGCTCTCCACAGCCTATAGAATAAAGCTGTGACTACTTAATGATCTGGTCCCTGACCATCAGCACTACCCTCCTGTTTTCTTCAAGTTTCAATAATATCAAAACGCCTGTGGTTCCTCTAACATTGTAAATATTGCATGCCTCCTTGCCTTTACGTACGTTATTTACCTTTCTTGGAATACCCTTTTCATCTCAATGACCTTGTAAAATTTAATTCTTCAGTTTAAATCCTAATTAAGAATCACCTTTTCCATTGAAGCATTTTATTAACTCTCTCAGAGAGAGTGGCATCGCCACATTGTTCCATGTCTTGTACTTAATCCTTGCACTGTAAATAGTACATTCATTTCTTTACATAGAGAGAAGTTAACATGCATGCTTTTCTCTTCAACACAATTATAAAATCCTTGAAGGCAAGGCTATGTCTTCTTCATCTTTGAATGACTGTCTGTGCACAATTAGTGGCACATATATTTCCATCATGAGTTTTGTGACTTAACCTGAATGGTTTGTCAGTCTTCTCTGACATCTAGAGTAGTGAAGAAGAACTACTCTAAATCTCTAATTCTTCTTCACTACTCTAGATGTCAGAGAAGACTCAGACGTTAGTGCACCTTCTGTATCATATCATATCACATCACATGGTTTTCATTATATCATTGCTGCTTAAGATGGTTTTAGTGTATATTAGTCCATTTTCACATGCTGCAAAGAATTACCTGAGACTGGGAAATTTACAAATAAAAGAGGTTTAATTGGCTCAGTGCTTTCATGCTTAACAGGAAGCATGACTGAGAGACCTCAGGAAATTTACAATCATAGTGTAAGGCAGAGGGGAGCACACGTGTCTTCACATGGTGACAGGAGAGAGAGAGAGTGTGTGAAGGAGGAAGTGCTACACACTTTCAGACAACCGGATCTGGTGATAACTTACTTAGTATCACAAGAATGGCAAGGGAGAAGTCTGTCCCCATTATTCAATCACCACCCATCAGGTCCCTCACCCAAAACAGGGGAGTTTTGATTAGAGATGAGATTTGGGTGGGGACACAGAGCCAAACCATATCACAGTGCTTTGACCAAACTTCCTTAGTTTATTATGAATTTTCCAATGATGTAATGACTGTTGACACAAGTGAGTTATGCCAAATTTGAAAATATAGGCTGGGCGCAGTGTCTCATGCCTGTAGTCCTTGTACTTTGGGAGGCCAAAGCAGGAAGATTGCTTGAGTTCAGGAGTTTGAGACCAACCTGAGCAATGTGATGAAACCCAATCTCTACAAAAAACAAAATAAAATAAAGATGAGCCAGGCATGGTGGTGTGCATCTGTAGTCCTAGCTACTTGGAAGTCTGAGGCAGGAGGATCACTTGACTCCATGAAGCTGAGGCTACAGCGAGCTGACATCATTCCACTGCATTCCAGCCCAGACAACAGAGTAAGACCCTGTCTCAAAAGATCTTCAAAAATTAAATAAAAGTGACTGTGGAAATAAGACTTTCCTTTGCCTGGAATAACTACTGAATTCCATCAAATCTTTTGATACCATGTGTATTTGTTATCAAAACACCAGGGGTTTGGTCTAGGTCCTGTGGCTTGCCACACAGAAAGCCAATCACTGAGACAATGAATATTTCCAGGAAATAAGGCTTTATTCAGGTGCTTCAGCTGAGGAGATGGGAAATCAGTCTCAAAGCCATCTCCTCAACCAATTAAAATTAGAAGTTTATATAGCAGGGAAAAAATGTAACTATGTGTGGGAAAACACAGATTAGAGAGTGGTAAGGAAGAGGACTTGGTCAACAGGAAACAAGTGGTTGGTTAGGCAACCATGACAGGTAAAGTGTCTGGTGTCTCATTGTCCAGATGTGGTGATCTGGTAAGTCTCATATCTTTGATTGTTGGCTTCTGAGAAAGGAATTCAGATAAGACAAATGTAACTTTCTCATGTTTTAAGACTGGGAAAGTCAATTTCTATGTTTATTCAAAATAAAGCATAAACATCAGTTCTACAGGACAATTGTGCCAGTTTCATAATTTATCCTTTTCTCATATTACTACCCCAAACTATTAATACCAAACTAGCCTCCTTCTGTATATTTTTATAGAATTTATGCCAGGGAGCTTTCATATTTTGACTATTTTGAATATTCTTTCCTGTTTTCTGAAACTGTGGGACCAACATAGGCAATGTATAAATGATCCCTTTCATGAAATCTTTACCACTTACTCTGGTTTGCATAGGCAATGTATAAATGATCCCTTTCATGAAATCTTTACCACTTACTCTGGTTTGAATTAATATCTCCCTTATCTGAGGTTATAACATTATCTATAAAATTTGTTTTGGTTTCTAAATATACAAGATCTCATATTATATTAGTACTATTTCATTTGTGCATTTGCTATTTTGCTAAAAGTTTTTAATATCCTCATTTGAAAATACTGTCACATATCTCTTCTGCTCCTCTCAAAGCCATGACACAGTTTGACCTTAGTACAGGTGTTCAATGATAACATACTGAAGTGAAAAGAAGAAGGTATAACATGATGATCAAACCCATAATTACAATCACTTCAAGCTTACATTGATGGACTCTTGCCTGATCCCAGGTAGAATATCTTTTTGAGGACCTCAATCAAGGCAAAGGGTAATAAACACCTACTTTTCTTTCATCTATAATCATATCAGGAAAATGAACTAAATTAACTCAACATTTGATAATTCTTTTTAGAGTTAGAAAAAAGAGTTTATAGTTGCAAAATAAAAGCAAATTTCATTTTACCTTTAATATTTTAAGGATAACCTAGAAGTGATGTCTTAATATTTTAAGGATAAACCAGAGGTAATGCAGGAATGAGGAACCAATATTCTCAAATCTTTCAATTTCCTTCTCCGAGGAACATAGACCCTTTGTGAAAATAGTTGGCTAATTTTTTTTAAGTCCTACAAGAACCAACATCTTGAGGGCCAAAAAAAATGGACCTGAAACCTAGAGAACCACTCTGTTCTCCAGAAACTATCAGAGAAATAAATAATTAAGTTCACCAGGGTTTAGGGCTTTCTGGGCCCCCGTAATAATGATGTTATCAAGGTAGATTCAGTGTTTTACTTAACTGTATTCCATTCTTGATTTTCAGTCCTGAAACAAGATGTTTTGAGTGAGCTCTTTTAAAGTATTTTCTCCAGTTAACACATAATAAAAAGTGAAATAAGAAAACAAACCATTACAGTACACAGACTAGGGACTGTTTCCATTACTCATATGAAATCTAGTGTAAAGATTCCTCATTAGACAATTTCATACTGGCCAGACAGACCCTCTATCTATTACTTCTTTGTCAAAGTAACTTTACAGATGAAAGTCCAGAACAAAGGGCATTTGAAATGAATTAAAAACTGTGACAGCTTTTCTAAAATGTATAGCAAATTTTATACCCCTTCATGTTATTTTTTTCCCAGGATAACCATTGGCAAGTGGTCAGCCTGTCAGAACAGAGTCCAATTAAAATTATATATCATTGCAAGTTTTCTCTTCTCTGATGTCAATAATAGAGATCTTTCAGATAGTTCTCTAATATCCACTCCTGGGAATTTTAATTTCCTGACAAATCTATCATCTATAATTTACCATCAGGAATAGTCAGTCTCTGAGCATTGATAAAATAGCACAAATCCTGCTACTTCCCTTAGCACTGTGACAAAGAGACAATCTTTACAGATCTCACTGTGGTGCTGTATTCTTGTAATCTTAATATTTGTGTATCTGAATACTGTAGGATTAAAATTCATTCATAGGTTCAATAAACTTGTAAAGGAATATATAAATATATGATATCTTAGAAAAATATTTCCAAGTCTTCAGGATCTCCAGGGCCTCTCAAATTCTCATTATGTTGTTATAAATCTTTTATACATGTTTTGACTATATAAACAAAAGATTTTTATTCACTCATACAGAAAACTCATACTCACATTTTCCTTGAGAGTATACCAAGAATGAGTAGAGATATTTTGAAGAGGAAAAATTTCTAACAGAAGTCAAAGCTACACATTTTAACCATTAGGAATTTGCTGATTTTGAAATGAGTATGTATTCATTTATGTATAATACAGCATGTTTCCTTGGAATGTACAGAAAAACGTGGGATTTGAGGGAAGCAAGAGTTTTGTACATTTGAGTTATTAACAGCTTGTTATTTGACTACTCAAAATGGAGGCTAGCAAACTAATCTAATTTATTTACATAGACTAAACTGCATTAATAATAAAAATACTGTCAAAGTATCGTGGGCAGCTATTTAGCTTGTTTTCAATAGTTACAAGCTTCTTTATAAGAGATTGCTAAGTGGGATCACTTAAATGTAAGAACGCTAAGACCTCAGCAACGCAGAGCAATGTGCATACTGGGTGTTCTAAGCTGAATTCTTCCACCGTAAAAATGCCTATGTTGATGCTCTAATACCCAGTACCTTAGAATGTGACTGTATTTGGAGACAGGGATTTTAAAGAGTTAAGTTAAAATGAAGCCATTAGGATAGCCCTAATCCTAACTGATGAGTGTCCTTTTAAGAAAAGGAGACGAGGACACAAGAAGAGACACCAGGGAAACACACACAGAAGAAAGACCATGTGAGGACACGGTATAAAAATAAAAGGCAGCCATCTGCAAGTCAAGGGAGGCAATGGCATCCCAAATGGAACTGAGGAAGTAATATTTCTTGAAGAAGGGTCCCTCACCCCATACAAATAATCGGGAAGAAAGAGCACAAGAGAACAAGTTTGTATTTAAAGCCCCGTGCGAAGAAGCATAAGCATAGACAGTGTTACAGACCAAGTATTCCAGTCTGCATTCTGAGACATAGCAATAAAGGAAGGCTATGCAGTAAATCAATTCTGAAATAAGGCGGAGTAGTGTTCTGTGTCAGGCAATTTGTCCGTACAGCGAAGGACCTGACACAAGCCAGAGGTAAGCCAAAAAAGAGTTAGGCATAGGGTAGGTAGTAAAGCAGCAGGCCTCTTAGTACTGGTTGAGATTTAGAGCAGGGCCACCATCCTTGATTACCAGGTAGAGTAGAATGGGAAGCAGGTGCACTCTCGGTGTCATGTGAGGATGGAAATGCTAAAACCAGAAGCAGAATGAACCTCGTCTGCCAACTATTTTTCATTCTGATAGCCAGTACAACAGATCTTCTATCTAGATTGCCACAGATGAGACGTGAGGATATCGGAGAATTGGTGCAGGGGTGAGGTGGGTTCAAGTGGGTGTATACATGTATGCAAGAATCCATTAATCATGGTTTAGTCAGTGGATTCTAGGTCTGGGTGCTTATTCTAGGTGCTTAACTTAATATAGTTAATCATTTATTCATTCAGACACTAATTAAAATGTGAAAATGTATGGAGAAATCACAATAGCTGAAGCTTTTTTCTGCCACAATTGATTCATTAATTGATGCTAGAAATGGGATGGCAGAGAGGGAGGTTAAACCTCAAAGTAATACTCAAACATAGCTACAGGAGAAGAGGCAGAGAAGTAAAGGTGTGTGTGATATTCGTTTAGATAATCAACAAATCAATAAAATGTATTGTCCTTTTATGACTTACCTAGTTTTTCAAATGATTCATTAAATAATTCAAGAAAAGTATAAAACATAATCTCAAATTTTAGGGGATAATTCTCTTATTTAGAAGAAAAACACATTTACATAAAAACATAAAGTATTTTCATGTAAAGTGGAAAGGAGGGTTACAAATAACCTTGTAGAGAGATGATCCAAGCATGGAAATTTCAGTGTGAATTGAGACTTTGTGCCTTGTAAGTGAAATATAGCTTGGATTGGCACAATAGAAAAAGAAGGCCTTGAAACCGGCCATCCTGAGCAAAGGTTGTGAATTAAGAGAATACTGTGGTTTATTTTTAATGAAAGAAACAAATTAATTCTATCTGAGAGAGATTAGTTGAGAAGGAGAGAGAACTTGAGAGTGTTGAATTCCCCAGGAAGGAGACTCTGAGACAGAGATGGAGATTAGTACACAGAAAGTGCATTGGCATTCAGGAATGCTCTCAGGATCAGCATCTGTGGCAGGAAAGAGAAAGAAGCAGGATGGAGCAAAGGGAGATGTGTTGGGTTCCAAGCCTGTTTCAACAAAAGGCCTCAACTAACTGTAGAGGAAACTGAGGCTAGATGACCCTTCAGAGTTACAGAAAGGGAACTGCGTCTTGTAGTCTTATACTTACCTGTCCATTGAATGTAGACTTCCCCAGGAAGGGTGTGTTATCTTGGATAAACCAGTTCTCTCTAGCTGAGCACAGTTTCCTGGAGGCCTGACAGCTGGAGGTAATCAGCGGGCAACTGGAAGACTAAGTCTTTGAGCCCTAAGGAGATATAGATGGTGCAGCATCCACTACGATTCATTCTTCTACCTCTCAGGTTCAATTCATGGTATCAGATCTTGGAGCAGATTCTCCAGGATTCTGGTGTGCTCGTTTTCCTTAGGAAATCTTAGAAGAGGAAGACTAGTGAGAAAAACTATAGTCCCACTGCTACAGCTGATTGTGGGATCACAACTGATACTCATGGTCTTCCTCCTATCCTACATTTTAGATTTTTCTATCCTCAGCTAGCACTTCAGCTGGTCTAGGTAGCTTACCAGGTGATGTGACCATGATACTGATTCCTATGGAAAGTGAACCTGCCTTCTTAGACGGTTTTATGCACTAGCCCACTTACTGTCAATGGCGAGCAAGGGACTAGCAACAGGTACCAAAGTGAATCACCTGGTGCCAAACATTTTCCTTCCTGTTTTTCTTGTATAATCATGCTGGTTATCAGAGTAAGTTGCCCTTGCCAGGGTGGTCCCTTGGCATAGGGAGCCCGATATCAGGCAACAATCATAATTTATAGTTCAGTGAGATGTTTGGTAAGTGCTGAGATGGAGGCATTCTGTCTTTGCAAGTTAGAACCTTTAACCTCATGAAGCTCAGAGTTGATGGAATGGGAAACGTTAATTTCTGAAGGGAGTTACTGGAAGTAATGGGAGTTAGAGTCACTTTCATCTCTACTCTTTGGTTCTTGGATTCATATCATTTACCTGTCGGAGATGCAGCACCTTCTGTCTACACCGAATCCTGAAGGATAGCATCCTATGCTCTCGAAGTGCTGTCTATAAGCTGGCACTTTAGCGGTGCCTTCGACAGATTAGTTCATTACTATATCAGGCTGAAAGCTTCTAGATGATGTGGTATGTGGTGTGACCAGGCAATGGATTCCTGTTCTGAACACTGGGTAAGACATCATGAAATTTTATTGGGACAATTGCCCTCAACCTTCTGATCATCATCCTTGATTGCTTTAGGTTATTTATATTGAGCCATACCCTTATTGGCTACCATACCCTTATTGGCTACCACCTGTCTTTCTCCTAAAGGAGCCATGCTCCATTAACCATCTCCATAACTCTCCATGTGTCAAGCCACCCTTTCCCTTCCCCCACAACTACCTTGCCACTAATTACAATAATTACATCCACCTGGATTCTGTTGGTTCTGCCTCCCCACCTGCCTTGTATTATTTGGGAATTCTATCATTCCCACTGCTCTCAGGGAACACTGTTCTGTAATGGCATATCCTACCATCATCTTGACCTGACAGAGACAGGCATGACTGAGCTTCTTTGTGATATGGTTCTCTTATGGCCAATACATTTTTTATTGCTTCAGTAAATAACGAATACTGGGTGCTCCTAAGGAGCAGAATCTGTGGTGGTCTTTGAGACCTTACATAGTATAATTATTCTGACATGCCCTCTTGGTTGAGGCTTTAAATCCCTCCTTTTCTGCCTGCTATGAGTATTTGGGTATCTTTATCTCATTTTGTGCTGCCCCTTGATTTTTTTTTTTTTTTCACTTTCTAAGGCACATTCTAGAAGTGTGTTCCTGAGATCTGTGTTAGGATGTCAAGTCCTATGTCTTATAGCAGTGAGCTCATTTTAATAACTTCTCCAACTTTATGTTCTTCTGTTCCATTGAGATAGCACCCTCGAAACCTAATTCTGTCAGTATCCTCCCAGTTCCTACTGGTATATGTTGCATAGCTTCCACACTTCTTTGGAAGTGTAGTTATTTTTCTCCACTAAAAGGCACAGCACTTTCCTGGCCAGATTATATTAGGGCTTAGCCCTAATTATTGCCTTAGTGTCCAGGAATGGAGGTAGGGAAGTTTCAGAGGTGGGGGTAAGGGTGTGTCTGTCACATTTACTTGTAGGTAGAAGCTACTGCGTCTGCCTCAAACCTAGGGAAACACTAACCCTTAATAAGAAGGAGTGAGTCACTTTGCCAGACTCAGAGGCATTAGGCACATTTGATAATTATTTGAGTGCCTCAACATGGATGTACCATTGCATGACTCTGGGCCCTGATATTTGTATAGTGTCCTTGACTAGGCATTTTGTGGAGCTCTGCTATAGTTATGATTAAGACCTAGACTTGGTCTGCAGATTTCTGTTCTCAAGGTTGAGGAAATGAGATCCTCTTTATATTCTAGCAGGAGGGCCCTTAGCTTTCATACTTAGTTTTAATTCCCAGTTAATCCTCCCAGTCTTTTGTTATCTTTTCCCAAGGCATCAACTGTACCTAGCAATAGACATACAATTCCATTATTTTTACAATTAATATTTCTTTATTTTTCTTAAATACCTGAAACACTGGCCCCATTAATACAATCCCTTCCACAGTCATATCATTCTAGATCACCACTAGTGATCATTTTAAGGATTGCATTTGCCACCTTCTTCCAGCAGTTATGTGTGCTCCACTGATCACCAGTGGCTGGAAGTCCTTCATGCTAGAGAGCCAGAGATTGATCAGCTCCAGAATCTCATCTCAGCCTCTGTTTTCTCACTACACTCTTACAACTACTCATAGAACCAAATGTTGCAAGTTAGATTCTTCTGGAAGAAGATTCTGAGATGGAGAGCAACATGCAGAATATGTAGTGGGGAGTGGTCTTGGAATCAACACCAGGTGCAAGAAAAGGAAGGAGGGAGAATTGAACGAGGGAGATACTATGTTGTTATGCAGTCTACACAGATTTAGCTAATCTCTTGGGGAGCTCAGAAACTGCTATAATCCTTTGTATTTGACCAGCTTGTGGCAAGGAGGCCAGACCTTTATACCCATTTATCAATCAGTCATTGAGTGTAGTCTGCCCATGAGAAAGGAACATGGCCTAGGTTGAGAGAGTTCTCTTTTCCTGAGGGCAATTTCTGGAGAGATCTTATGGATAAGTGCTGTAAGTCAGCACTACTCCCAGTAGCTGGGAAAATATATCTTTCAGTCCTAAAGAGGTATCTGGAAAATGCATCACAGCAGTCACTAGTGAGGAGATGTTTTAAAAAAAGGAAGGTTTTATATACTCATTTTGGATAAAAGTCTCTTCCTCTCCCTACCACTGTTCACTTTGTATAATCACAAAATTTATTCAACATAACAATTTGAGCTATCATATAAAAAACATAGAATTTATTGAAATTGTGAGAACACAACTGCATCAATACTGATTCCTTAGCAATGTATTACAGGTTATATAAGATTGAGATTTTCATATGACAAAACTATTTTAAGTGTATCAGAAACTTGTAAGTTTAAAATTTTAAAATGTATATTAACTTATAGATTGACATGACAATAAGCAGAAATCACAAAGAGGTAGAAATGTCTAAAATAAAAGATGATTGGAACGCAAAGATACAGAATATTTTTAGAAGATTATACAGGACGAGAACAAAGAAAATATATAGGAGAACTGTTTACAGCTAAGTTGTTCACCACACAGAAGTTTTGGAGAGAATCCAGCTTAAAGCTATTGAAAATATAGGTTTTTATTTTGTAGTAGATACCACTCTTATCATAAGAATCATATGGGATGCTTGTTACGAACCTTGTTCTACTCTAAACCTATTGAGTCAGACTCTCTGAAGTCAGGTTTCCCCACAAAAACCTTCTGAGAAAATTATTTGAGTGCAAGTAGTATATTTGCAACGTGATCCTAGGAAGGTCTGGGATGCTCAGGGAGTGACACATTTGCAAGGTGAGCCTAGGAATGGCCAGGGAGCAGAGAAATGAAACAGGGAAGGAGAGGCAATAAGGCAATAAATTGTGTATCACTGAGCAGGTCACCCCTGTGGGTAGCTGAGCCTGAATACTGTTGGGTAATTCTGGAACCATGTAAAATCTATCTCATATTTATCCCATCCAAGGGATGAGGAGATTCCAATACTGATTAGTCACTGGTTGAGGGTTGTTCTCAAGAGCAGTAATGCCCCCAGCACTTCTGGTCTCACATGCATGGCCAAAATAGAGCCCCCAGGTATAGAGTTGTACTTGTTTATAGTGGGAAGCAGTAAGACATAGGCTAGAAAGTGAGTGCAGGGTGGTATGGATTGTGGACTGACAGTGTCTTCTAGAAAGCATTTCCAGAAAAGGAACCTGGAATTAGTATTTTTAATGTATTCTTTAAGTAATTTCTATGATTAGATAAGTTCAGACAACACTGCTCTAATACATGATAATGGAAAACTACATAAATGTTAGAAAATGGCCAAGATAATATTATTACTTTCATTGGGAAGGTAATATTATTGAAGATTGGAAGGGCCAAGTGATATAAGAAGAATGAACACACAAAAACAATCAAAGGAATTCAGTAACTGTTCAGTTAGATAACACTTCAATGATGCATTTCAATAATCTGCCTACTTAGGGATGCTGTCATTGTTATTTACTTATTTCATGAGTTTAAAGGGATGCATTAAAATGTTAAGTCTATTATCTATTAAGGGTTTAAGTTCCTGGCAATTTCTTTCAGCATGCTTTGAGTAGAAAAATACTTTGAGCTAAAAATAATTAAATTGAATACTGTCTGAAAGAATGAAGCATATCTTCCAGATGTGGTCTGTATTCTCCTTTGATATTTATAATGAATTTAGTAGCCACATTTGGGGAATCATAGAGCTACCTCTTTAAGCCTCAATAAGTGGGCTCATCAACAATGGGAACATATTGGCTGTCTCAGATATTTCATAATTGTGTTCAATTGATGATGTAAATTATTACAGTGCTACTCTTAATGATGCATATTAAAGCAAAGTTGAAACAAAAATAAATTTAGGGAGGGATCAAATTATGGATTGCATATCAGGGTGAAAAACATTAAAAAGTCATTAGTATTCATTTTCCTAGCTGTGTTTTCTTAGGATATCTCTTAGGATATCCAGTTTTCATTTTGAGACTGAGAATCGTAGCTGGAAGAGCTGAGTAAGGAGCAAATCATGTAGGGCCTTATAAGTTAGAGTAAAATATTTGATTTTACTCTAAATGCATTTTATTCTAAGCTTAAGTGATTTTTGCAAAAGTAGTTTACATCTTTAAAAAATTAGTCTACCATACTACAGGTGTAAGGGAAAAAAAAATTTCCTCTATCCATCTGAGTTTTCAGCTGGGGCCCCTGTAACAAAAGACAAGTTAATGGGAGGAAAGCAAACATGTTTATTGACATGTGTATTGCACACATAACATAAGGGAGTACCCAGAAATGAGTAACTCAAAGAGATGACTTAGAACTCCAGCTTACATAGGATCTTCAAAAAGAACAATAGCTATGTAGAAAAATGACGGGACAGAGAAAGCAGTTTTAGGTCTCCAAGGGTAACAAACTGTGGGAAGGTAAATATACAAGAGAAAACTAATAAAGGTTTGTTTGCAGATTCTTCTGGTGCCATCTCTGGATTGATAAAAGCCTAGAGTCATATCCGCTAAAGAAGTACATATATCCTGCCTATAGGCAGAAAAGGGGAAGAGTAGACAGCACTTTTCCTGGGTTTTCTGTTTCTTAAGTGCTTTTAGCTCAAAATAATTCTATGCCAAAAATGCATATCTTGGGATGGCATATTCTGGTCCCCTATTGTGATATGTTGAGGTGGCACATTTTGATCTCCAAGAGAGGCAAGCAAAGGCAAACACTTAAGAGAGTACTGCAGTAATTCAGATAATAACAAGAAGGAACTTCATTAGGGAGTATAATTTGATGAAGCAGAATGGATTTATTTGAGACAAATGTTTCAGATAGATCAATAAATTTAACTGGTGAATTGGATATTGGTTATTTAGTGAGTATGAACAATAAGTGAGTGTTTAGTTATTTCATGAGTATTAACAATTTCTTCTATAACCATTACTCAAGAATAAAGGCAAAATAAAGATATTTTCCAATTAACAAACAAATTGATTTACTGCAAACAAAACTGCTAAAGCATGTTCTAAAAGCCCCATCTTAGGAAAATAGAAATTTAACCTCAAAAGCTAGACTGTGACATGAAAAAGAATAAAAAACAAGCAAACAAACAAAAACTTTGGCCAGCATGTGGTAAATACTTGCTGCATAAAACAATGACAAAATATGACTAGTCTATAAAATTAGGAAAACAAAATGGAATTAAAACAGAAAAATGATGAAAGACATAAGGGGATGAGCAAGGTTAAAGTTTTCTGTTTCTTGTATTGCTCAATAAGAAAGTTGAGACATGGATTCATTTCAGACCTTGTTATATATGTAACTAAAAATGTGAGTATACACTAAAAAATAGAGTTTCCAAATTGAAAAACATAATAATAATAAATGGATAAAGAATAATAGCAAGGGAAAAGGAAGCTGAGAAGAATGGAGATATATGGATAAAAATAAAGTAGAAAATAAATGGTATAATAAATACAAATATGTTGGTAATCACAATAAGTATAAATGAATTAAATTAACTAGTTGAAAATAAATACTTCACATTTTTAAACAATACAGCTATAGTTTTTTTTATAAGAAACATGCCTAAATCATAAAGATGAAAATTTGAAAATGAAACCCAGAATGGTTAAATATACTAGACATATATTACCCAGAATGCAACTGATTTGGCTATATAAAAATGAAATAAATGATGCTCTAAGATTAAAAAAAAAACAACCTCTCAGGAATAGTAAATATTGATTGATTCAGCAGAAATATATAATTCTAAACATTCATGTGCCTAATTACATAACTCTAAAATGTAGAAAACAAAAGTTAACGGAATTATGAGAAATCACCATATCAGTTAATATTGTAATGTATGAAAAACAGTGAAGAGTGTGTAGTTTTGGTTCATTGATATTAACAACAAATGACCTCAAATTTAATGGCTTAAAACAGCATTTATTTTGTTCTTGAATATGTAATTTGAACAGGGCTCATCAAGGATAGTTTGTCTCTTCTCTATTCATTATCATGTAAAGTAGCTCAAAGGCTGAAAGCTCTAATCATCTGAAAGTTTTTGATAACTCACATGTCTGGAATCTATTGTTATTACAGCAATTGAGCTGGAGATATTGGTCAGAATATCTACATATATCCTGAAATTCTTCATGACATGGTGGCTAGGTAACAATGATGAGTATTCAAAGGAAGACGGAAAGAAAGAGAGAGAGAGAAGTTACATCATCTACAAAGATCTGCCCAATTTTTAGTGGAGAATAAACACACTCTACCTCTTGATTAAGGAAGTGGCGAGGTTCTGGAAGAGCATATGAGACTGGAAATATGGGCGTGTCCTCTTTTTGGAAAAATGTAATATGCTATAACTTTATACCAGATATGTATGACAAAAAAGACATATAATCAATTTAACAAACAATTACTTAAACTTAACTACTTTAACTACTGATCTTACTTTAACTTAGGTACCTTGGATAACCAGAAACCATACTACACAAAGTGGTCTATATAGTTAATGCAATCTCTACCAAATTTCAATGTCATTTTTCACAAAATAATAGAAAAAAAAAAACCCTAAAACTCCTATGGCACAACAAAAAATCCAAGTAGCCAAGGCAATCTTGAGCAAAAAGAAAAAAGCTGCAAGTATCACACTGCCTGATGTCAAACTATACTAGAAAGCTATAGAATTAAAACAGCATGATACTGGCACAAAAATAGACAAATCAACCAGTAGAACAGAATATAGAGAGTCCATTAATGAACACACACATTAACGGTCAATTGATTTTCAACAAAAGCGTCAAGAACACACAATAGAAAAAAGACAGTCTCTTCAATAAAGTGTGTTGAGAAAAACTAGATGTCCACATGCAGAAGAATAAAATTGGACCCTTTTTCTCAGACCATGTAAAAAATCAACTCAAAATGATTAAAGACTTATATGCAAGACCTGAGCTATCTGCTAGAAGAAAACACAGAGGGGAAACTACACAAAATTACTTTGGGCAATGATTTTGTGGCTTTGATACCAAAACTCAGGTAACAAAAGTAAAAGTAGACAAATGAGATTACATTAAACTAAAAAGCTTCTGCACAACCAAGGAAACAATTAGCAGAGTAAAGCAATAAGCCTCAGAGTGGGAGAAAATTTTGCACACCATACATCTGATAAGGGATTAATATCCAAAATACGTAAGAAACTCTAACAAGTCAATGGATATTAAACAACCTAATTAAAAAATGGGCAAAGGACCTGAATATACATCTCTCAAAAGAAGACATAAAAATGACAGGTGTCTGAAAAAATATTCAACATCACTAATTATCTGGGAAATGCAAATCAAAATCACAATGAGATATCACTTCACACCTGTCAGAATGGATATTATCAAAAAGACAAAAGATAGCAAGTGTTGGCAAGGATACAGATAAAAGGGAATCCTTGTACCCTGTTGGTGAGAATGTAAGTTGGTGCAGACGCTATGGAAAGCTGTATGACGTTTCCTCAAAAAATGAAAAATAGAACTACCATATGATTCAGCAATCCCACAACTGGGCATAAATCTAAAGGAACTAACATCAGTAGGTTGAAGAGACATTTGTACTCCCATGTCCTTTGCAGCATTATTCATACTAACCAAGGTATGGAATTAATCTAAGTGACCATCCATGGATGAATGGATAAGGAAAATTGGTATATATACTCAATGGAGTACTACACAGCCTTAGAAAATAAGAAATCCTGTCATTTGTGCAACATGGGTTAAGTTGGAGGACATTATGCTATGTGAAATAAGTCAAGCATGAAAAGACAAATAGCACATGATCTCACTTAGTTTCAGTTTCATAGGAGAAATACATTTTTTGAGATCTATTGAACAGCATGGTGACTATAGTAAATAAAATTGTATATTTTGAAATTACTAAGAAAGTAAATTTCATATGTTCTCATCACAAAAGTGATAAGTATTTGAGGTAACAGATATATTAATTAGCTTGATTTAATCATTCCACATTGTTTTACCTATATATATATATATCATAATCTTATGTATTATAACATTACTTTGTATCTCATAAAGGGTTATGATTTGTCAATTTACCCTAAAATAAAAACAAAGAAAAAGCCAAGAGGGTGAATTGGATGCAGGATATGAAAGTAAGAGTTAAAGATGGCTCAGAAATTATTAAATTGTATAACTTAAAAAGGTACAAACATTTTAAAATAAAGCAGTGTAAAGTCTTCATTGGTTTTGGCTCTTTCCCCTCACATTTTGGATTAGTGGTTCTCAAACCTGGGTGTGTGGCAAAATCACCTGGAGCTCTAACAGAGAGTTCAGAGTTGCAGGCTCCTGTGTGCCAGATAGAACTCAAGTCTATAGTTTCACCAATTACCTATGTGGTTTTCATATATGTCTGAGTTTAAGAACCATAGGTTTGGATAAACAACACCTCTTAGGGATATTGACTAATAGCTAAAGTTGTTTTTCAACAGAAGTCACACACACACACAAAAAGGAATTTATTTATTTTCATTCCATGACTAGGGACTGTTTCTTTATGTTGGCATTTACTGAGTAGAAAATGAATCTTACTATGAAATGAATCCTCTTTTTTATTCCATCTTTTCTGTTTAGACTTAACCCCTAGACTGAATAAATTCTCCAGTTTCCCATATAGTATTTGAGAACAGCATTGTCTTGGTGCCTGTTGAACATACCAGGCAGGTGAGTGTAATTCTCCTACCGTCCTCACAGATGCAGAAAGGAATACTTGCTGCCACAGCGGAGCACCAAGCAAATATTTTCTGCTTTGCTACACTCACCCTCTTGCTCTTTGGGGCTTTAAGTTTCCCATTGTGCCCTCATTCTTCCTCAGAGGAAATTGTACCACCCACAGGGATCATGCTGTGTTTTCAAATCCTGGTGGTAATGCAACAATGGTCATTCCTGGAATTGGTCAAACACACAGAGAGAAAAACAGTTCCTGTATCTGGGTCAGCCCAGCTGCTGCTGGCTTAGGAACAAGCCTGGGAAGCCCCAGACGTGGGAACCTGTGTTTTGTACCCAGTTCATTTTTGCACAGCAGGCTACTTCTGTGTGGCTGAGATAGTGCTTGATGAGATGCAGTGGAGTGATGGGGAATTCAGGGGAGAGAAGTGAACTTGGGGAAAAAATATTGGACAATAATGTAAATGAAGTAAAGGTAATGGCCAGCATTACCAGGCTCCATTGCTTTCAATAACACAAATGCTTTCAAGAAGATGAATTTCTAGGACAAGAGAAAGACAGCACAGATACAATCTAATTAACAGAACTGTTATGGGCAACTGATTCTATTATTTTCAATAGGCTGAATCAGAGAATCTGTTCAAACATAGTCATACCTTATAATAACATTTGGAAGGGTGGCATGTACAGAGGCAAAACCGAATTGAACGTTTTCATACTCCTTCACATAAATATCCAAAGATGTGAAGTTTCAGAATGACCTAAAGTAAACACTAATAAAAGGAATCCATGTCATGCTAAAGCATTAGTTAATATAACTGAGACTTAAAGAAGAAATCAAAATCCTCTCACTCTGATAGTTATCTTTCATTAAAGCCAAACCTTTCCAAAAAATTCGTGCATTAGCCACATCTATGGAATTATCTGAGGAAAGCAGATAATTTTAAGAAGCTATTATAATGTATTTCTACAAACTACTATATCATATACTATTTTACTATATCTGAATATACTGGTAGGTATTTGTAACATTTTATTTAACATTTTGGCTAAAAGCTATCAAAGTATTTTTGCTTTAATTTTAAAGCAATTTTCCTAAGGTATTTTTCTTTAGTTTTAAACCAGAAAGAGAAATATGTATTAGGAGGTTTTTTGGTAAAGATATTTCTAAAGTTATAAACATGTATTTGTAAAATTATTTTCAGCTAGGCGTGGTGGCTCACACCTATAATCTTAGCACGTTAGGAAGCACCTCAGGGTGGATCACCTGAGGACAGGAGTTTGAGACCAGCCTGGCCAAACCCCGTCTCTACTAAAAATACAAAAGTTAGCTGGGCATAGTGGCACGCATCTGTAGTCCCAGCTATTTGGGAGGCTGAGTCAGAAGAACTGCTTGAACCCAGGAGGTGGAGGTAGCAGTGAGCCGAGATCATACCACTGCACTCTAGCTTGGGCAACAGAATAAGACTCTGTCTCAAAAAAAAAAAAAAAAAAAGAAAGAAAGAAAAATTTAAAAAATTATTCTAAAAACCCAGGGTAATTTATCCCCACTGATGGTCCAGATAACTATGAGAAAAATGGCTGAACAACATCTACATTTTAGTTTCCTTACTGTTAAGTGAGGAGAATAACAGCTCTGCACTAGTTTCATGAAATTTATTAAAATTCTTAGAGGAAATATGCCTCATAAATTTAAGGTTACTAACATTAAAATAATAACAATTGAGTTTGATATCACAGAGATTGAGAAACACACTATACTTGGAAATCCTTGAAAATAAAACTGGCCTTTCCTGTTTCCAGGGATATTGGTGAATCAATACACTAGTGGGATGGATTTTGGTAGTATTTTAAATGAGAAAGAATTTTTAACTGTAAAGAGCTTAAAGAGAATATAAGTTTTAGTATTCTTATTAAAAATATACATGTGTCTCACAACTGTAGGTTGGAGAATCACAGTCAGTCTCTGGCTTTGGAGAGAAACAATGTAAGAGCATATTTTTACAAGATCACATAAAGCGGCCAGGGGCTATGGCTCATGCCTGTAATCCCAGCACTTTGGGAGGTCGAAGCGGGCAGATCATGAGGTCAAGAAATCAAGACCATCCTGGCCATCTGTACTAAAAATACAAAAATTATCTGGATGTGGTGGCGCACACCTGCAGTCCCAGCTACTCAGGAGGATGAGACAGGAGAATCATTTGAACCTGGGAGGTGGAGGTTGCAGTGAGCCAAGATCACACCACTGTACTCCAGTATGGGCAACAGAGCGAGACTCTGTTTCAAAATAAATAAATAAATAAATTAATTAATTAATTAAATAAAATCAGATCAGATAAAACTTACCCAGTTTTCTAAATTCCATGTCTAACTAGGCATAACTTTAAAATAAAAAAAAAGTACTCAAGCTACTGACTCAATAAATAATTCTTTATTAATCAAATGTTTATTAAACTGCCATTCTCAATACTTCTCTCTAAGGGGTTTATGAACTTTTGGGAATCAAAGATTCCTTTAAGAATCAAATAAATTTTCGTATAAGGAGTAAGGAAAGGATCCAGTTTCAGCTTTCTACTTATGGCTAGCCAATTTTCCCAGCACCATTTATTAAATAGGGAATCCTTTCCCCATTTCTTGTTTCTCTCAGGTTTGTCAAAGATCAGATGGCTGTAGATGTGTGGTATTATTTCTGAGGACTCTGTTCTGTTCCATTGGTCTATATCTCTGTTTTGGTACCAGTACCATGCTGTTTTGGTTACTGTAGCCTTGTAGCGATCATTAAAAAGTCAGGAAACAACAGGTGCTGGAGAGGATGTGGAGAAATAGGAACACTTTTACACTGTTGGTGGGATTGTAAACTAGTTCAACCATTATGGAAAACAGTATGGTGATTCCTCAAGGATCTAGAACTAGATGTACCATATGACCCAGCCATCCCATTACTGGGTATATACCCAAAGGATTATAAATTATGCTGCTATAAAGACACATGCACTCGTATGTTTATTGCAGCACTATTCACAATAGCAAAGACTTGGAATCAACCCAAATGTCCATCAGTGACAGATTGGATTAAGAAAATGTGGCACATATACACCATGGAATACTATGCAGCCATCAAAAAGGATGAGTTTGTGTCCTTTGTAGGGACATGGATGCAGCTGGAAACCATCATTCTTAGCAATCTATCACAAGAACAGAAAACCAAACACCGCATGTTCTCACTCATAGGTGGGAACTGAACAATGAGATCACTTGGACTCAGGAAGGGGAACATCACACACAGGGGCCTGTCATGGGGAGGGGGGAGGGGGGAGGGATTGCATTGGGAGTTATACCTGATGTAAATGACGAGTTGATGGGTGCAGCACACCACATGGCACAAGTATACATATGTAACAAACCTGCACGTTATGCACATGTACCCTACAACTTAAAGTATAATAATAATAAATAAATTTAAAAAAAAAAGAATCAAATAAAAACCAAGAATCTCACTATCCCTCATTTCTAGGCATGTCTACAAAATTGTACTTAGAATTTGAAGAAGTCCTCAAACCATTTGAAAACTAGGTAAAGAATGCATCATATCCAGAAGGGCTAAGATAATCCATCCAACAATCACTATTGAGCACTTGCTTTATATTGAGAAATGCTGCAGATCCTGAAGAGGTACAGTGAAAGAGGCACTGTCCCAGTGCTGGTGGCACTACACATATATTGGATAAAATGTGTATCTTACTTCATCACAGAAATGACTTCATTTGACCTCACAAAAATGAACGGGAAGTAATTATAATGATTACAGTTGAATATTGAATACAGTAAGAGAATTGAAAATATTCAGCTAAATGAAACAATAAGCTTTTTCTCTTCCCCCTTTTTTTGCTTCCTGCTTTTTACTATCACAAAATGTAAGTAAACAGGACATCTAAATTTTGCTTTTAAAAAGTACATTATGCATTATAGTTGAGTTAATAAACATTTTTCGGTGACTGTAATATGAAAAGCACTATGCTTGATACGGCAAAAGTACAAATCTAAATATTTCAAAGTCATCTTTTATTTCCATTTGTTTCCATGCTTTCTTTCATAGTCATATGTTCTCTCTCACTGAACACTTGCCCTTAAAAATGGTATTTTAACACTTGACTATCTCTTCAGCAAAAGTCATCTTATTGAAATAATAAAACCGACTGTATCCTGCTGAGCATGATATTCTGTAAGGAAACAGAGAAAAGGAATAAAGACTTGTTTAACACTGTGAAGGTAAAGAACAATATACAATATGTCGAGAGATAAAGGATAAATGCTAATGTTCTATGCTGTGAGGTTTTGAACAAAGAATGCAATAGTACTATTGAGATAAGGAAGTTCTAACAGGAAGTCATCCTTCTGTCTGCATTTTATTGTTTCTCATTTGGAAACCAATTCATTGGGTCACTGGAAGGTGGAGGAGTAGACTGAGGTAGACAATATAAACAGAGGCAAAATAATGGAGACAGATCCCCTTAGACGCCCTCTGAGAGCTGTTTATGAGTGGGTGTGCTTCTGTTATAGAGATAGACACCCAATAAGATCCTTGCATTTCTGAAACTATTCTTCACCTGGAAAGGAAAGCAAGAAGCACAAATAATACTAACAATAAAAAAAGCAAAGGACAGCAGAATAACAAATAACCACATAGAGTCACTTCGGACCTATTCTGAAACAACAGAATGCACTTTAAAAAGCACTAAAAACAATAAAAATTCAGTCATCATGAAAAAGGAGAGCCTTAGCTGCAATAAAGGCAGTCAATAAAGAAGCGCTCTCATTTAAACATCAAATGCACATTGTTTTGCAACACCTGTTATTCAGCCATAATAGCTTTCTTAACCTGTCAAAGTGTTTAAGCTGAGGAAAAGAAATGGGCCTCCAGCTGTGCAGTTCTGTGAAGAAAGCCTGTGCAAAGCGATATTAGTTTAATGAAATGTGTACAGATTGTAATTGTGGTAATAAGAGGGCAATTCCCTGAAGTGCCATAGGAAGGCGGTGAGCGCAACCAGGCAGAAAACAGAAGCTTGCAGGCTGAGGAGAGAAAATATGGCCTGTTCAGTAGAGAGGGCAGGAAGTGAGCTGGAAACATCAGGGAAAAAGAAATTCTGTGAATAGGTTTTCCTTTGACTCACTCAAAGAAAGAAACCAGGTCTACAAGGGGTTAAAACCCTCTCCTTGCAGCACAACTGACCCAGAGCTAATCTGAATCAGTGTTAACTCTGGTGCCTCAGGTTCTGAGGAACTCAAGGGAAACAGCTCTTCAGTCCTTGACAAGATGACAATGACCCTTCTGAAACTCATATTCAGGGTGAGAGACAATGAATAATAAAAAATAAGTGAGGGTTAAAGGGAGTAATACAAAAGAAGAAATAAAAATAAATTGCAAACCAAATATGCATTGGCTTACTTTTGTGTTTATCTAGGCATCGTCCCAGAAAAGAACATTCTTTAAGGGTATTCCTAAGAGAAGGAGCCACTTCTATCAATTACTTGATAGAAAATCAATGTGCCATTATTTTAAACTTCCCTAATAATGTAAAAGTCCTAAGAGCAGAAGCCCACAAACAGAAACCTCCAGAGGAATCAGTGCCAATGCAGAAAAATCTAAATTATAGTGGACAAATTACTGAAGGTCCAGTATGGACAAGTCTGAGAGTTCAAAACTCTAGGAGACCCTAGGAGGTTTGATAGGTTAGGTGTGTTAAATGCACTGGCGAGCCTCCATGCTTTTGTGAATTTTATCTCTTGGAGCTCTAAAAGGCTCTCAGAGTAAATATTGGAGAAAACCTCATCTTTCCAGCAGAGGAGAAAGAAGAAAATCTCCTGAAACTAGTAAGTGACTATAGCAAGGTTGCGAGACAAAACGTTAATATACTAAAGACAATTGCTTTCTTTTACACCAAAAATTAACATGTGGAATTTGAAATTAAAAACACATTACCATTTACATTAGCACCTGACAAAATAAAATATTTTTGTATGAATCTAAGAAAATATGTATAAGACCTACATGAGGCAAACTGCAAAACTCTGATAAAAGAGATAGCAGAAGAACCACATAAATGGAGAGATATTTCACATTCACAGAAATGTTGCAAAGATGTCAGTTCTTCCCAACTTGATCTGTAGATTCAATGCAATCCTAGACAAAATCCTTGCGAGTTCATATATGGATATTGAAATACTGATTCTAAAATTTATACAGTGAGGCCAAAAACAAGACTATCCAAAATAACATGAGAGGAGAAGAACAAAGCTAGAGGACAGACACTACCTGACTTTCTCCCTGTAAAGCTATGAAAATCAAGTAATCAGAGTGTTATTGGTGAGAGAATAAACAAACAAATAACTGAAACATAAAGGAGCCCAGAAATAGCCCTGCAAAAACATAGCCAATAGCCAACTTACCTTTGACGAAGAAGCAAAGGCAGTGCAATGAAGCAAAATCATCTTTTCAATAATGGTGTTGCAATAACTGGACCTCAACCTGCAAAACAATGAATCTGAACAAAAACCCTACACCCATCACAAAACTTAACTCAAAATGGAGCACAGACTTAAATGTAAAACACAAAACTAGAAAGCTCTGAGAAGATAATATAGGAGAACATTTAGACGACCTTGGATTTGGTGATGACTTTTTAAGTACTACACTAAAGGCATGATTCATGACAGAAAGTATTGATAGCTGGACTTCATTAAGATTAAAAACTCTGCTCTGCAAAAAAAAAAAAAAAAAAAACATTGTCAAGAGAAAAAAAAGAAAAGCCATTGACTGGGAGAAAATATTTTTTAAAAAGCATATCTCACAAAGGACTGTTGTCCAAAAAACACAGAGACCTCTTAAAACCCAACAATGAGAAAATAAACAACCCAACTAAAAAGTGGGTTAAAGACCTTGACAGACACTTCACCAAAGAAGAGAAACAGATAGCAAATAAGCATATGAAAAGATGTTCCACATCATATATTATCTGGGAAATACAAATTAAAACAATGAGATATGACTACTCACCTGTTAGAATGGCCAAAATTCAGAAGACTGGCAACATCGAATGTTGTCAATGATGTGAAGCAACATTATTAGAAATGTCTCTGGGAAGACAAAGTAGTACAGCCACCTAGGAAAACAGTTTGGTTGTTTGTTACTAAATAAACGTACTTTTACTACACGATACAGCAATCATGCTCCTTGGCATTCATGCAAAGGAGTTGAAAACTTATTTCCACACAAAAGCAGCAAGCCCCTAAAAAAATAAAATATTTTGTATAAATATAAGAAAACATATATAAGACCTATATGAGGAAGACTACAAAAATCTGATGAAAGAAATTGCAGAGCTACATAAATGGAGAAACGTTTCTTGTTCATGGACAAGAAGACTCAATATTATCCATCCTGCACATGGATGTTTATAGTAATTTCACTCATAGTTGTCAAAACATGGAAGCAACCAAGATGTTCTTCGGTAGGCAAATGGCTAAATTGTGATAGATCCAGACAAAGGACTCTCATTGAGCACTAAAAGTAAGTGAGCTATCAAGCATTGAAAAGACATGGAGGAAACTTAGTGCATATTACTAAGTGAAAGAAGCCAATCAGAAAATCTGCTTGTTGTCTGAATACAACTATTTCACATTCTTGAAGAGGAAAACATGTGGAGACAGTAAAAAGACTAGTGGTTTCCAGGGTTTAGGAGAAAGGAAGGGATAAATAGGCAGAGCACAGAGAAATTTTAGAGCATGAGTGTATCATGGTGGACGTACCTTTGTCCAAATCCATAGAATATACAACACCAAGAGTGAATCCTAATGTAAATTGTCAACTTTGGGTGATGATATGCCAATGCAGGCTCATCAATTGTAATAATGTACAGCTCTGGTTGAAGATGTTGATAGCCTCCCAGTATCTACACAGATGCACAATCAGTGGTTTTATGGACAATCTCTGTTCCTTCCTCTCAATTTTGCTGTGAACCTCAATTGCTAAAAATAAATAAATAAATAAAGTTCAGATGATTCCTGACTTAAGATGGTTAAACAAGATTTTTCAACTTTATGATGTTGTAAAAGTGATATGCATTTGGTAGACATCATTGTACTTTGAGTACCCATACAACCATTCTGTTTTTCATTCACTATCAGTACAATATTCAATACATAACATGAGATATTCAACAATTCATTATAAAATAGACTGTGTTAGGTGATTTTGCCTGTCAGCTCATGTAAACATTCTGAGAATGTTTAAGGTAGGCAAGTCTAAGCTATGAGGCCTGGTAGGTTAGGTATATTAAATGCATTTTCAATTTATGATATATTCAACTGACGATGGATTTATCAGGATGTAACTCTTTGTAAGTCGAGGATCATTTGTCATTTATATAAAACTTTTTCAAATATGTGTATATATATATATAATATATCTATCTTTTAGATCAATAATATATATGCAGGGATCATTTTACAAAGTAAAGTAGCTTAATCCTTAAATAAAATTGATCTTATAGAGCTTGAGCTGTAGAAATGATCTGTTGTTATTTTTTCTTCATCATACCTCAAACATAGTATAAGGTGGTTTACACTTTAAATTTGAAACTTACATGCATGTCCTGGCTCTACAATTTTCTGTCAGTTAGCCTGTCTGACAACTCAGTTTCCTCACATGAAAAATGAGAATAATAACCTTGCTCTGTCACCCAGGCTACAGTATAGTGGGGCCATCTTGGCTCACTGCAACCTCTGTGATTCTCCTGCCTCAGCCTCCAGAGTACCTGGGATTACAGGCACCTGCCAGCATGTCCAGCTAATTTTTGTGTTTTTTTGGTATCTTTAGTAGAGACAGGGTTTCACCACATTAGCCAGACTGGTCTCAAAATCCTGACCTTAGCCCACCTCAACCCCCAAAGTGCTGAGATTACAGACATGAACCACCACACCAGCCCTGTATTTTAACTTTTGCTAGGCTCATTCACAAACGTTTTAAGTAGTTCTGATAAGTCTGCATCTACAGTTGCTTAGGGACAGATACCCTGAGGTGTTGAGCTATGAAAAGACATATCCTAGTAAAGCATAGGGCAAATGAGCCTAGACTCTTGGATGGTTTGAAATTTGATATTATAATAAATTTTAAAATCTTCTTTAAGAGTTAAAAATTACTTAGGACTGAGTATATCCTATTTTCCTCCTCCACATAATTACTGGGCATTGAAATCATGCAGATATTTAGTTAACTACTCAGAACACAATTGATATTAACTAATGCTTACATATTGCTTTATAGCATGTACAGCATTTTCACGCTATATATGTCTCACATAATTTATGTGAGACACTTGAGAATATGTCTAAGAAACAGGAAGCCCTTCATAAATACTTTTTTGGTAGTTTAATTATCTTCTACAACTCATCAGATGAGGAGAAATAATACTGTAGTTTATAGTTAGCAAATAGAAAAACTGGCTCAAAAGAGAAATCACTTGCCTCAGTTTACACTACTAGGAACTGACAAATTAGAAACTGAACCTAGATGATACAATACCAAATTGCATATCCTTATCATTACTCTGTGTGACCTAATCCACAATTCATGAAAAATGACTAACCTGCAATGGATAGAAGATGATATTAGAAGTTAAAAGACTTCATGTCCTTCTAGTGGCCCGATGTATTACAGATGACACTTACTTTCCCTGATAATTTGTTAAAATTGTCTTGCAAAATTACGTATTGCAGTTCACACCTACAAAAACTATGTTATCCTGTGACATTTTCATCACAGATTTATCTTGTAGATAATTAAGCTACCATTTGAAGAGAACATACTATTCCTGAGGTCCTATAAAGCTAAAAACACTTTCATCATTTTTTAAATTTAATCCTCACCCTACCATAGGTGGTAAGTAATATTATTCTTCATTCGAGGGATAATTGATAAGGAATTTGAGGCTTAGGGATACAAATTGATTTACCAGGTACATCCAGTTAATTAATAGTAAAGTTAGGATTCTAAGCCAAATCTGTTTGCACTGTCACCACCACACTGTAGTACCTTGGGGGAAACAATGAATAAAAAAGTTAAATAAGCTTTTTATTAAATTTTTTAGTAATTCTTAGGTCTTTAATATAAATACAATGAGCCTCTCCAGATGAGAGTATAGAATGCATCATTACTCATATTTCTATGATAGCAGAACTATTTTTTTCAGAACATATTGTGGAAATAGTATTCTAAGACTATCAACTTCAGGAATTAGATGATTTCCAAGAAAACTTCCAATTCTATAGTTTTACTCTTAACTTTCCTAACTGGATCTCTGTTCTCTTTACATCTGGATCTGCTTTTTAACCAAGCCAGATCTCAGGTTTCTCTATTGAAATGATATCACATAAACACAGAGTTGTTGTGAAGATCATAGGTGCCATTTGATACAAATAACACAACAAAATAATGCAAAAAAAAAGCATTTGTTTCTAAAAAGTAATAAGTACTATGTAGATTTAAGTAATATTACAATAGATTGTATCATCGGTTGAAAAGCCAAGATAGATTTTTTCTAACTTGAAACATATTTTAAAAGTATTGTTCAAATAAGTGAAAGATTTTGGCAAGTGACACATGAGATGAAACTTCAACTGAGTTGAGGAGAATTTTAATCTATCTCCAAACTGACAGATCTCTTGACTCAACTTTGTCATTTTTGCTTACTCCCACATGTTCTAACTTTTTTTGACATAAAATTCTGTACCAAATAAATTTAAGGAGTCCAGCAAGCTGAACGTCTCATCTCCGACTTGTGTTCCTTTTAATGAAAGGTTTGAGGGTTTCTGAGACTTTCCCACCTGAGACCTCATGTTGGAAAGGGACACCTTGCTTTTCATTGTCTATACTCTACTCTGATTTGTGATATCACGTGGAGGATCATGACTGATAGAATCTGACACATCTTGTCATGGAGCCAGATGCACCTGCTGGGAAGCCCACTAAGCAACAAGTTTCAGCAAAGGCAACTTGGAGGATAAAAAAGTGTGTGTGTGTGTGTTGGGGGGGCGGTGATTCAACTTCCTAAGTTACAGAGAATCTTTCCCAAATCTAAGCCAAGGAAATGATTTACAATAAAATCAATGTACACTTTTGAATATAACAGGATTCTTGGCTAATCCTACATATATAACTTCTTGTGATTGCTTTTAAAATAAAAATTAAAACATACTCAATATTTTACAAAATGAAACTATTCATCTAGTATTTTTTTTTCAACTTTTATTTTTGACTCAGGGGGTAGATGTGCAGGTTCATTACATGAGTAAATTGTGGGCCACTGAGGTTTGGTGTATGAATGATTCCATCATCCAGGTAATGAGCATAATAACCAAAAGGTAGTTGTTCAAACTTTGATCCCTGCCATGCTCCCCAACCCAGTAGTCCCCAATGTCTATTGCTACCATCTTTATGTCTGTGTGTACTCAGTATTTAGCTCCCACTTATAAATGAGAGTATGTGGTATTTGGTTTTCTGTTTCTGCATTATTTTTCTTAGGAGATGGCCTCCAGCTGCATCCATGCTGCTCCAGAGAACATGATTTCATTGTTTTTATGGCTGTGTAGTATTTTATCATGTATATGTATATGTACCACATTGTCTTTATCCAGTCCACTCTTGACATGTGTCTAGGTTGATTCCATGTCATTGCTATTATGAATAGTATTCTGATGAACATACAAGTGCATTTCTTTTTTTTTCTTTCTTTCTTTCCTTTTTTTTTTTTTTTTTTTTTTTTTGAGACAGAGTCTCACTCTGTCACCCAGGCTGGAGTGCAGTGGCACGATCTTGGCTCTCTGCAAGCTCCACCTCTCAAGTTCACGCCATTCTCCTGCCTCAGCCTCCCAAGTGGCTGGGACTACAGGCGCCCGCCACCACGCCCAGCTAATTTTTTTGTATTTTGTTTGGTAGAGACGGGGTTTCACCGTGTTGGCCAGGATGGTCTTGATCTCCTGACCTCCTGATCCACCTGCCTAGGCCTCCCCAAGTGCTGGTATTACTGGTGTGAGCCACCGCGCCCGTCCACAAGTGCATGTCTGCTGTCCCATTACTGATTGTATACCCAAAGGAAAACAAATCATTCTACTAAAAAGACATATACTTGTTTTTTTCTGGAGAAAACAGAACACTTATACACTGTTGGTGGGAGTGTAAATTAGTTCAGGCGCTGTGGAAATCAGTTTGGAGATTTCTCAAAGAACTTAAAACAGAATCACCTTTCAATCCTGCTGTCCTGTTACTGATTGTATACCCAAAAGAAACAAAACTTGTAATCAGTAATGGGACAGCAGGATTGAAAGGTAATTCTGTTTTAAGTTCTTTGAGAAATCTCCAAACTGATTTCCACAGTGCCTGAATTAACTTACACTCCCACCAACAGTGTATAAGTGTTCTGTTTTCTCCACAACCTCTCCAACATTTGTTGTTGTCTTTTTAATGGTAGCCATTCTAACTTGTATGAGATGGTATCTCATTGTGGATTTGATTTGCATTTACTAATGCTGTGCATTTTTTTCATATATTTGTTGGCCACATATGTCTTCTTTTGAGAAATTAGACTAGCTTTTTTTTTTTTTTTTTTTTTTTTTGAGACGGAGTCTTGCTGTGTCGCCCAGGCTGGAGTGCGGTGGCACGAGCTCAGCTCACTGCAAGCTCCGCCTCTCCAGTTCAAACCATTCTCCTGCCTCAGCCACCCTAGTAGCTAGGACTACAGGCACCCACCACCATGCCCAGCTAATTTTTTTGTATTTTTAGTAGAGACGGGGTTTCACAGTGTTAGCCAGTATGGTCTCGATCTCCTGACCTCGTGATCCATCTGCCTTGGCCTCCCAAAGTGCTGGGATTACAGGCATGAGCCACCATGCCCAGCCAAAAATAATTTTGGGATTACATAGTAGATGTATATATTTATAGGGTATGTGAGATGTTTTGTTACAGGCCTGGAATGTGAAATAAGCACATCATAGAGAATGGAGTATTCATCCTCTTAAGCATTTATCCTTGGAGCTACAAACAATCCAATTACTTTATTTAAGTTATTTAAACAATACAATTAAGTTATTATTGACTATAGTCATCCTATCATGCTATCAAATCATAGGTCTTGTTCATTCTTTCTATTTTTTGTGCCCATTAGCCATCCTCATCCCCATCCCCACCCTCTACTACCCTTCCCAGTCTCTGGGTAACCATCTTTCTACTCTCTATGTCCATGAGTTCAATTGTTTTGACTTTTAGATCCCACAAATAAGTGAGAACATGCAATGTTTGTCTTTCTTTTCCTGGCTTATTTCACTTAACATAATGATCACCAGTTCCATCCATGTTGTTGCAAATGACCGAATCTCATTCTTTTTATGGTTGAATAATACATAAAGCACCCTCTCTCCACAGAGGATGCTATCTCAATCTAACAAACCATCATAATATATATGTACCATATTTGCTTTATGCATTCATCTGCTGATGGATGTCTTCCAAATCTTAGCTATTGTAATTTGGTTCCTTTCAAATCTTAGCTATTGTAGCAAACATTAGAGTGCAGATATTTCTTTGATATACTGATTTCCTTTCTCATGGATGTATACCTAGCAGTGGGATTGCTGGATCATATGGTAGCTCAATCTTTAGTTTTCTGAGGAATCTCCAAATTGTTCTCCATAATGGTTGTAGACTAGTATATTTTCAATAAAGTTCAAACTGCTTTGGGGTCATCCGATACTAGCAAGTTTTTAAAAACAGGAAAGAAATATTGTTTTTCATTGAATTCTAATAGAATATTGCAGGAAAATGGTCACTTTTCTCAGTGACCTATGGAGTAACTTGTGTTTTGTGTATGAGGGTGGGAGTATGTGTTTTCACACAACTGTCAGCCTTAGCTTCCTTCTTTTAGTGAAGCTGTTGATGTTGCCATGGGAAAATGTCTGCCTAGGTATTCAGCTGAGCTGACTTTATTTCTGCAGTCTTAACATTTAAAAAAATATATTTGCATTCTAAGAAGAAGGCCTGACATCTATGAGCATCAGGCAAAATGGGTTTGAACTTTGGCCTTTCATCAACTCATCCATTCCAGTGACACTGAATTCTGCACATGCTTTTTAATTTAATTTTATTTATTTATTATTTTTATTTTATTGAAGCGGATCTCACTCTGTCGCTCAGGCTGGAGTGCAGTGGCGTGATCTTGGTTCACTGCAACCTCCGCCCATTGCAACCTCAGCCTCCCAGGTTCAAACGATTCTCTTGCTTCAGCCTCCCAAGTAGCTGGGACTACAGGCACACACCACCACACCTGGCTAATTTTGTCTTTTTAATAGAGATGGGGTTTCACCATCTTGGCCAGGCTGGTTTTGAACTTCTGATCTCAAGTGATCCACCCGCCTTGGCCTCCCAAAGTGCTGGGATTACAGGAGTAAGCCATCGTGCCCGGCCTGCACATGCTTTTTTAAGCATCAGAGAAGTACATGTTGCTCCCATATTAAGGAGCTGATCTTTTCCTCCACATGCTTTTCCCTAATGCTTATCATCTTTCTTTTTTTTTTTTAGTAGAGACGGGGTTTCACCGTGTTAGCCAGGGTGGTCTCGATCTCCTGACCCCGTGATCCGCCCGTCTCGGCCTCCCAAAGTGCTGGGATTACAGGCTTGATGCTTATCATCTTTCATTCAACAACTGAACCCCAAGAAGGTATCTCTTGTCTTACCCTATTTTCCTCAATCAGCAAAGTAAATGAAATCAACTTTAGGTTAATATGAATGAATTATGCTTCCATAGATAGTTATGCCATTTCTCTAATTCTGAAAACAAAAATTCCTGGTACCTCATTAAAAAGAACATAAAACTTGATCCAGTAGGGTAAAGGTGGGAAATTGTATGGCCCAGAGAAGCAAAGCCCTCTGAAACACTTCTACCAAAGGACAACTCTGACCAGGATTATAAGAAATAAGAACATAGTCCTTGCTGTATGTATTAATTCAACAGAGCCTCTGCCTATACAAATATTTCCCAGTTAAGAGTAAAAGGCTCAGTTTCTGATTGTTTGCAGAATAAACTCTATTCATAATATCACTTTTGCTGTCAGTAAATGTCACCAAGGTGAGAATTGTCTATTTTTATTCTACTTCAGCCTTCAGCTTCAGCAAAAAATTTCAGAGAAAATGTATGAGTTACCTGTCTTGAAAGGCCTTGTTCATTGAGTCTTCTGTATGTGCTCCCTAGGCATCTAGAAGTTTTGCAGTGTTTCATTCAAGCTGTTCAAGGTTGAGCATCTATTCACAGCACTTTGCAATTGAAGCAGTCATAGCTTTTCCAAACCAGCCTGCCTATTAGGTCTAGGCCTTTCTATGCCCTGTCTCAGGGAAAATAATCAGAATAGCTTCCTTTTCTCTTTTCTGTACTTTATTATATGTTTCAAGGTTGACAAAAAAAGGCAGGATCAATGATTTTCCTTTACAATATGACATAGCTATTTCTTGCCCACAGAATAGCTACCATAGATTTTTTTCTCAGAGCACTGGTTGTGATACTAGATGAGGTTGGTTTTAATGAGCCAGTTTGGGGCTGCTTGACTCCCCTACTCTTCATAGGAGTAATTCACATATAGTCTTTACGTATATCCCTGCTGACACTTTAAAACAATGTGCTTGTTTTCTTTTAAGCACAGTACACAAAATGAAGCTCAGTCGCCGCTTCATCCACACAGAGGCCAAGACCGTATTTGAAAAGCTAAAAATAGAAGAATCTTTTTAAAAATATATTATAAAACACAAAGCATTCATTCTGACTGCGTCTAGAATACTCATTAAACATCAGGAACAGTATTAGCTGCATCACCAGAGATTTCTACACCTTGATTTTAATTTACTTTGGTGATATGACTATTAGCAATATTCTTTTTAGGTGTGGCAATTCCCAGGTTTGTGTTGAACAAATCCTAGTCATGTTTCTTGATATTGGGAAGATAATATCTCTGCTCTAGATGAATACATAACCAAGGGAAATAACATTTTCTAACAAAAACTGTAGCTGTCAGTTTTATTAACACATTGACTAGGACAGCAGAATTTCTAATAAACACAGTTGATGTAAGGTGGCTTTTTAGCAGCTTTACTCCAAACTGAGGCCAAGACAATTCACAGGTACCCTGAACTCATGAGGAAGCCAATTGTTTTCTCTTCCTTGAAATAAAAATGAGAAGCTTGAAATACATAGTTTAAGAGCACATACTGAAGTCAGCTATACTCTGCCAGTTATTAACTATTATTTAACCCCATGTGATCTTCAATTTTCCTGCCTCTACTGTAGGGATAAGAACAGGCAGGTGGAGATGATTCCCATGGGATAGCACGTAGCCTGGCACATGATAAACGTATAATAGAGGTAAACTTTGTTGATGCTAAACTATGTTTTCTTAACTTTTGCCAAGAGCATGAAGAGTTCCCCCAATTTCACCAAAACGGAACAATATTTCTAGACTCTTAGCCTAAATTCAATAACATAGTAACCAGCGGATGTTCAGAACAATCACCCCACCTTACACTCTGTGGGTGCAAAACGGAATCATCAGCATTTGAAGCTCCTGTTTACTCATTTTCTAGACTGAAATTCACTTCAGGTGGATTTCCTCAACAGCAACCAAATTGAGACCGTTCTGCCCACATAATTTTACTGCCTATTTTAGTTCTTATAAGCTATGATATGTAAATTAATAATTAATGATATGTAAATAATTTACATATCATAGCTTGTGAGAACTAGACTATACATAAATATATACATGCACACACATACACATTGGTGATAGTAGGACTGAGGTTCTGTGACTTCATGGTGAAAGTGTTTGTATTAAATTACCTGCCTTTAGGCCAGGCGCGGTGGCTCAAGCCTGTAATCCCAGCACTTTGGGAGGCCGAGACGGGCGGATCACAAGGTCAGGAGATCGAGACCATCCTGGCTAACATGGAGAAACCCCGTCTCTACTAAAAAATACAAAAAACTAGCCGGGCGAGGTGGCGAGCGCCTGTAGTCCCAGCTACTTGGGAGGCTGAGGCAGGAGAATGGCGTGAACCCGGGAGGCGGAGCTTGCAGTGAACTGAGATCCGGCCACTGCATTCCAGCCTGGGGGACAGAGCAAGACTGTCTCAAAAAAAAAAAAAGTTACCTGTCTTTTAAACTAATATGTCTCCTAAATAGGCAATTCCTATCATCAAATTTTATTTTCTTTCTTTATGATTGTATTTCACCCATTGCTAATTCCCTATTTTTCCTGGTTCTCATGAACTTCTTCCTTTATATCTTTTTGATTATCAGTTGTATGAGGACTGTGCCCCACAAAATGTTTTAACTAGTAACAAGTTTATATTTATTTACTCACTGAGCAAACATTAAGAAGGCGTGTACTATGTGCAAAAAAATGAGCTAAGGATGGGCAAATATACAAGGATAAACAAGATAAAGTTATTGTCCTTAGGGACCTCACACTTAGTAGAGAAAATAGCAAAGTACTCCCATTAAAGAATACTGTAAGACAAATTCTGGTAAGCTCCAAACATTGTCATCTCATTGGCTTATGGTACGAGATTTCAGTTTCCGGCCTTGCCTTTTTTAATGTCCACCTTGTGATGGAGTCATAATGATCTAAAAAATGCAAATTAGATCATTGCTTACCTTAAAACCCATCAATGGCTTCCATTGCTTTCAAGACAAACTTCAAACACCACAGAATGATGTTCAATGCTTTTCATGATCTGATCTCAGTTTAGCTCTCCAGTCTCCCATTTCTTTCCTCATTGATCTCAACCCTCATCCCACTTTCTGCTTACTTGTGTCCACCACAGAAACAATATCCTGTTTATTGCTCTATCCTTAGCACCTAGCTGTGCCTGGCTCACTGAAGCCAATTGATAACTATTTTAATTAAGGAGGGAAATCATGAATCTTTATTGAAAATATTGAATTCAAAGTTTTGGCATAATATTTAGACTAATATATTCAACAGTTAACTGCACATGTTGAGTTGATGCTTCAGCTAGAAAATGTGGCTCATTATATATATATACTTATATATTATATATATAAGTTATTACAAACACATGCTCCTTTAAAGCATAGCAACAAACCAGAAACCAATAAGAAAGTTTAAAATAGTGCTAGATGTTGAGTTACATATATTTACACATGTTTCTTTATGCTAGGACTTGGGAAAGACTCTACCATGCTATGGTGAATCCTCAAGAAGAGGTTATAATTTGCATATAATTTGCATATATTTTTAAAATATATTTGACCAAATAACATTTTTCTCACTGAATACCACTGATTTATATATGTTTAGAGAGGAAACAAAAAGAGAGGATAAAGGAAACATAGTAAATAAAGGTACCAAGGAAAACTGGTAAGTGAAGCATCATGAAAATAAAAGAATCAAGAATAAAATGGTGTTCAATAAATTAAGTAATGTTGGAGGATCAAAGAGGATTTGACTAGTGTAAATATTTCTAACAAAACAAAATATAACCAGTTTAGAAAATGGGTTGGAATGGAACAGAACGGGAAAAGAGTAGTGAGTAAGAGATGCAGGCACACAATAAAACAGTGTCATAGAGGATAATCCTTTGTGGAACTTTAAAACAGCTATCCAGAATTGTCCTAATGCTATGAAAAGGTGAAACCACCACTTTGACCTTCCAACTACATGAAGCACACCAAAGTAAGTCAAGAATTCTACAGTCTTAATTCAATTCATTTAGTATGTGTAGGCAAAACCCAAAATAGAACCTGGCTAATGTTCGTGTGTGGTGGAATTTTGTAATTGATGGGCCATAGTCTCTAAATTGAGCTTATTTATTTATTTTTGACAGTCTAATTCATTAGAGCAAACACATCGACTGTTTAACATTCCAGAATCATTTGCTGAGGGACACATAACAAATATGACCCCAGAGAGACTACTGACTGCCAATATAAGTGTGCTTACTTTACATTCGCTGTCCATTCACCCCACTTTCATTCCATTTTACAGATCATTTCTCTGTTTTACTTCACTTTTTCGCTTTGGAATCAGGTTTTCGATGAGTCTCATTTTCTGCTTATTTTCCGCCCTCCTTTTTCTTCCCTTCTCCCCGACGAACAAATGCTATAGAACAGACAGACTCATTCATCTCTGGAACCTTATCTGGGGGAGCATATGTTTCTTTTCTTTGAGGTCAGATTAACTATTCCTTATATGCAACAAAAAGACAAAATATGTGTTGGCAACAAATTCTCCTATGGTTAACCATCATTTCTGTCCACTATGTTAAGCCAATTTCACATGCTTAAACATGCCTTTTGTCATCAATAACAAAAGCAAAAGGCAGCTGAACTCTGGTTAATAAATCATTTTCTGAGGCAGAAAGACTGCTTGCGAAATATGATGCCAGACATTCAAGACTATTCTCTACAGAGTATTAGTCATGGGTTCACCCAATTTTCTCATGATTAAAACTGTTTTAACAAAAGACATTTTAAAGAGCACAAAGAGTAATTAAATTTAAAAACAAACTCCCTAAGTAGTTGAGGCCGACTTTATATTTGCAGAGTGGTTTATTGGATAAATCATATTTCCACAGAGAGGAATAAGTAATAGGAAGATGTTATAGAGGTATTTCGTATTTCAAGAAGATAAAACTACTAAGAAATGTTAGAATTTCTATGTTAGCTTGTATATTTTTAAGTCATTTGACCTATTTGAGCTTCCATTTTTATTAATTTGAATTAAATGCATTCATTTACTATTAACAGGGTATCTGAAAGTACATCGTAAAGAATTTATCATAAAAGACAGAATACCTAAGCATAATAAAAGAATAAGCTTGAAATCTTGACATGCTGACAAAAAACTGAAAGAAAATGAAGAAAAGAAAAGAGAGAGAGAGAGAAACCTCTGGAAGCAACAATATATTCAGCTGAAATGGACATATATTTAACCACACACACACACTCACACAGACACAAAGATACGATGACTGTTATGGCAAAACTTTCTTAAAGGTCAAGTTCTAGTGAGACTAGCTATAATTATCACTCAAATATTTGAAATTACAGCATAAACAGGACTAATTATTCATATTCTTGCATTTAATTTTACTATACCATAAAAAATGTGCTGCATTGTACACTCATTCATGTTAGGTAGTACATGCATTCAATTCAGGTAGAACATTTTCGGGTCAGGTGATATGTTTAGAAATTCATCTTCGGGTGGTCAGGGATGAATTTTTCTGGCCTATTATCTTCTCCTCCCACCCAGCTGCTATATGACTTTTAGAGCTTGAACATGCTTCCAAACTCTGAGCAAAGGGGAGTAAAAGCTTTTGAATACAGAGGTGCCACTGCAGGCAGAATTCCCCGTTGCCATGCTTACTGATGAATGTAGGGGAGCAACTAACAGTCCTGGCCAGATGACATAGTCATCTCCAGTGACATCTAAAAATGATATTGTTTCCCAATCAGATGAGCAACATTACAAAATAACATTGTCCATATGGGCACATTAGAGGAAAACTAGGCTGAATGGCTTTTAAGGAGATACAGCAAGCTGTGCTTTGACAGGAATTGTCCATAGCCAGTAGAGACAAGTAGCAAATCTCTGGCTATTATATAGCTTGCTGTAGTCTCTCTAGCAACATGCTCTATTTATATAAGTGCTTTGGCCTTAAAATAGTTGGGTTCTTATTTAGCTGAATGTACTTATAATAACCATATAACACTTAGATGCCAGTTACTGTGCAAAATATTAAACATTCATTATGTCTGTTTTACGTGAGAACATTGAGCTGATAGACCAAATTCTTCAGCATATCCCTTGTTATTATATTTTTATTAGCATTTTTAAATAGAAAAAAACACTACTGTGAGACAACTTCTGTCTAAATTTGAGGCTAGTTCTATTCCATACGTCTAATACTACCTCTGCCATCTTTATAAGGTAATATTTATCAAACACGTACTATTCTACAGGCATTATTTTAAATTCCTCATTCATTTAATGTTCAAAAAAAAATCTTGAAATGTTACCATCTTCAACTTACAGATGAGGAAACTGAGGAGCAAAGGGATTATTTACCAGAAATTTTTCATGTGGTACGAGGCACAGATGGAATTTGTAACCTGGCATTCTGTATATTTTTACTCACTTTAATATACTGCCTCTTCTAGCTAACTATAAAAAGTATTTCTTGTTTTTAAAATGTTGCACATCTTTAATAAAATAATGTTGGTAAAAGGAGCTTTGTATTTTGAAAAGTATTCTGCAAATGGCAGTCATTTATTCACCTATCCATTCATGCATTTATTTATTTTATTGCTTTATTCTACTAAAGAATGAAGTCATCTAAATCAATAGAACACTAATTACCAAACCTCTGTACTGTTTCACATGCTATACTGACTTTTCACCTCTCATCTAGAAACAAAGGATGAATAATATTTATGATAACCTATTCATTTTAAAATTATACCCTGCTAATTCAAATATGGTTTTACATGTGCAAGTTTTGTTCTGGTCACTTTTTAAGGTATGTTTCAGACAGGAATAATTAGATTGAAACTTACAAATATTTATCAATAAGATGGTCAGTTTATATAGTGCTTTAACTTGGCAGCACCTGCTTCAATTTCTCCTAACTTCCTGGAAAAGCTTGGAAAAGAAATACGTCATTCATATTTCTGTTCAAGTAACATTCCTTAAAAAAGCCTTCCTGACCTTCCTGTGAGAAATGATGGTCTTTCCTCTTTCTCCCCACGTTAAGGTACTTCCCAATTTTGCCTTATTTTCTTTAAAATTTGTATATCAATGGGAAATCATCATTTTTGTGTATGTATTATTTACCTTCTATTCCAATAGAACAGAGTCTGACACATGGCTGATGTCCAATAAATATTAGCAGAATGAAGGGTGAATAGAAACTCTTATGTGCCAGGATGAATATAAGGACATGTCCTTCACTTTGTCAAGAACAACTGAGGCATATCAACAACTGGCATCTTAAAGTAAAAGTGTATATGCATATAAAATACGGTATAGAGCACCTAATTATAACTTTGGAAAGGAAAATATCAAAATAATTATTTATAGAAGTCTTGAAGAGATGACACCTATGTGTTAGCAGTGGAATCTTTAAGAAATAATTATAGATTTGCTCTTTTGTTTGTCTCTTTTTAGTCACTCGTTTATATTCTATATTGTCTAGAATAAATTTCTGTTAGTTTTCCATATCCATGTGGGGGTACAGAATATCTACTGACAATAAAAACATTGGATTAGTGTTATAGACTGAAACTTTGTGGCCCCTTAAAACTGTTGAAGCACTAAAACTCAGTGTGGCCATATTTGGAGATGGGGTCTTTAAGCAAGTAATTAAGTCAAATGAAGTCATAGGTTTGGGCCCTGATCCAATGAATTAGTATTCTTATATTTTAAAAAAGACACTAGAAATCTCTCTCTCTCTCTCTCTCTCTCTGGGCATATACCAAAGAAAGACCACGTGAGCACCCAGTGAGACTGTAGCTGCCTACAAGCCAAGAGAAGAAGCCTCAGAGTGAAACAGGCCTTAGTGGCACCTTGATCTTGGACTCCCCAGAGCTGTAAGAAAGTGAAGTTCTGTTGCTTAAGCCTCCCAGCCTGGAATTTTGTTATAGCAGTCTAAGCTAATTTAGACAGTTGGTAAAATAGCAAATCAATCATGATAAAGTTGTTTGCTCTCAAGCTACATACTGAAATAAGGACAAAAGCCATACAAATCTTTGACTTTCCATAATGTTAAAATCAGAAAATCCAAGTAAGTTTTGAATTAAATGTGCTTAGTATTACGTGCATGTCTTTGTATACTACCAGATCACTTGTGGGTATGAAATAAAAATCTCTATTTTTAGATGTGCAAATGAACATCTTATACAGGGCGCAAAATCTCTTCTGAACCTAGTAATTCAAAAAAAAAAAAAAAACACTCAAGAGAGGTAATAAAATATTGCTGTTTAAAGATGTTCAATGCAACATCATTTATAATAGCAATGTCTAAATAAAGTGATAATTCAAGGTATATTACTACAATAGAGGGATACAAGTAATAAACATCACACTTTAAAGAATAATGCTTTGGAAAATCACTGATAACATATAATTAAGTGAAAACAAATAAGAAAGAATATATTGCAGGATTATAATTTTCTTAAAAAATTGTCTATAGTATAGAGATGCATTTGGGAAAAGCAGCATAATAGTAATCTTTGAGACAAGAAGTTGTTAATATTTATATTTTATTTTTATACTCTTCATAATTTCAAAATCTTCCACAATTAGCATCATCAGACAAAACAATTATAGATTATTTTTTGAAGTACAGCATTTCCTCTTACTATAATCTTGAGAAATTCAGAGACACAGTCAATATCAAGGAATATTAAAAAATAACATGCAACAAGAACATATAGGGAAATATATAAGTTATGATTAAGAAGCACAAAAGTGATATTAAAAGATAGAAGGGAAAAAAGTTGATATATTCAGCTATCCAGTAAAATGTTCCATTATTTCTTTCCATGAGACGAAACATAAGAATTAACAGTAATCCCTTTCCACCAATTTAGCACCAATTTTAATCCACAATTGTGTATCAAATTAAATTTATTTTCTTCTTTAGTTTTGCTCCTATCTATACTTTCCTTTGTTCAATACAGTTCTACACTGAAGCCAGTATAATTATTTTTCAAAAAATAATCTTATCCCAGCCCCTACCTCTAATCTCAAACTTTTAGTTATTCTCCACTGATTGTGTAATAACGGCAAGCTTTCTTCTAAGCCTAGCATGATCAAACCCTGTCTGCTTCCTGTATGGCACTCTTTGTGATCCGATTTTCATGATCTTATTTTAGTTGATCTAAGGTACCACGGGCCCTTCACACACACAGATTTGAAGATACTCTTGCCTGCCCACTGTGTGAATCAGTCTTCTAATTTTCTTCACAGGTTACTTTGCCAAAACTTGCCATGACGGATTAATAAGTAGTGTTCCCTTATTAGAAGCACTTTTAACATCATGTGTCTTTTCTTCACAACAATTAGCTTGTAACAATGCATTTATCTGAATGATTATTTTATAAATATGGCTCTTCTTTGAATTCTAAGTTTAAGAAGCTCCATGAACTCAGGACATTATCTACTTTCACTTATTGTTGTACCCTCAGACTCAACAAAATGTCTAGCAGGTGATTAATTAACAAAATATCTAGTAGGTGATTAATAAACATTTATTGAATCCATATCTTCAGATTATTTTAAAAACCTGTCAATCAGAAAGAGAAACATTGAAGCACCCATTAGAAAAATGAACAAAAGACATAGATAAAAACAAGAAAATTGATTGATAAATATATAAAAATATAGTCTTTCAAATCACATATACAATAAATATGATGTGCATATGCAAAAACTAAGAAACTTCTAGTCATACCTCAGTGTTAACAGTGGCATTTCCAGGTGTTGCTGCTACAAATCTTTTTATTTTCTTTCATTTACTTTTCCATATTTTCTCATGTGATTATGACAAACTTCTATTAATGTTATTATTATTTAAAAAAAAACAATTACTTTTGACTTCTAGGTTAAAAAAAGATTCAAACTAACTTAAACAATAAGGGTATTTATCATCTCATGTAACAAGACGCTCAGAAATAAGGAAGTTTTCTAGGTTGATAGATTCATTAACTCAGTGTTATCATCAAGAACCGAGGTTTTTAAAATTCCTCTGCGTCATCTTTCATCTGTTGGCTTTTCCTTACCTTGGGCCCTCAGGGTCCAGGGTTGACAGCATCAAGTGAATCATTGTCCTTCTTTTTCACATCTTTTGAAAGAGTTGGAGAAACCTCTCCCCCAATCATGGACTATAATTGGGCAAACTTAGCTCATATGCCCTCTTCTGCACAAGTAATGTCACCAGGGCAATGCCATGCATTTATTGGCTTAGATAAATCAGGCTCTGGTGGCTCAGTCAGTTTCCTCTCAGTTACACTGGGGACACATGCTTACATGAACAAAATTGGAGTTCCGTAACAGAAGAAAAAAGGTGAGAAATAGATACTAGATAGGCAACTAATAAGATCTGCATTACGCTTCGTTGACACACATAAAAATGTTTAAAAATAAAACAGAGAAGTAGGCAAAACATGATCAAATAACTCTAAGCACAGGAAAAAAATGTCTTATGCACATTTTGACTTTTCGCAATTTATATATTAAGGGAATACATGTAAATTTTCTCTGAGTCCCAGTGATAAATGTCAACTTTATGTCTTCCCAGATTAACACACTCATTCTGGGTAAAGAAAAAAAAATACATTTTAAAGTATACTGTTCTGCTCTGTATGCTACACATTTGATTCAGCCCAGATATCTATGCAGATCTACAAAAAAATAATAAAGTGGAATGCTGAAAGGAGCATCCAGTTGGTTCAACAGCATGGTGCAAATAACTTAGTTAAATGCACCCAACCTACTTTCACAGCTGCACGTGATAAAATTGAGGCTTCCACAAAGATTGTAAACTTGTGTCCACTTGTTTCTAGTACACAAAGGACAGATTTTCTGACTTAATAAAATTAACACAATGGACAAGTGGCAGTATCTCTAGCATATTTATATTGCAGCTACCCATTAAAACCTCAGGAATTAGGCTTTTAGAGGGCAACAGAAATCCAAGAAGTGTACTTTGGAATTCTAGTGTACTTTAAAATTATGGATTTCCTTCATATTTAATGACAGAGTTCCTAAAACATAGATCAGGTTGAAATATATACATACAAATAGTTCTTTTTTATAAAATTTGCATAGTTGCTTGTGTGGGTAGTTTAATTATTTGCACAATATAATAGTTTTGAATACCTTGTCATTGAAAATTTTGATAACTTATATGAATAATTTCCTTTCACATTTATATATTGTGATTAAATGAAGGAATAGTGTTCTCAAGTATAACTGAGATTCTAGTTGGATCAATGTACCTTGGATTTTCTTATAACTGCTGTAGGAAGAAAGAAATACTACTTTTGACCCTCTTCTCAGGAGTTTCTCCATGTAAACTTTGATTCTCAACAGATTTCTCAAGGAAACTGTAAATTACAACAAACCTCTAGATTTGGATATGCTCTCAGGGCATCTAACCCCGTCAAGGTCCTTGAAGTTGCAGATAGACACATTCAGACACTGTTTCTACTTCATGCTTCAGCAGTAAGCAGGAGGAAAGATATGTTCATTTGTGAGGACATATAGTTCAACAGGGATTTTACTTCTTGGGTATCAGTTGAGCACCAGTATTTACTTGCTCAAGCCAATCCGATCAGCAGAGTAGGGAGCCAGCGTCCATGTGCTTCTTGTTAGGTTGCCCTGAATGGATTCTCTCCACATGAGGGTTATTGCACGAGGAATGAAAAGAAAAATAAAAACTTTGTTTGATCTTTGTTTTGGAGTGAACTTACTTTCTATTCATATTACAAAAGCGTAAGTAAACATGGAAAACTACAAATATATACATCCATAATCTCCACATAATTTTAATAAATCCAGGCAAAGAATAAATAGATCCTGTCAAGTTGTAGGAATTTGTCTTTGTATATTACGTATGATATATTAATGAACATTTTTATAAATATTCTGATGAAGGAGTTAATATAGTATATGACTTATTTTAGGCATAAGGTTATTGTCAGTAAAGTGACTATTTGTCATTCCCTAATATGATTTCAGTCCTTTTCAAATAGTTGCTGTTGTCCTTATAAAGTCATAAGTCAAAGAACCTTACTCAAGTACAATTAAGAACAGAAACGTTAAGTCATAAAATGAATTGATCCAAAAAACATTAATAGATGGTATAATAGTGCCTAATTTAAAATAAGCAGTGTTTCTTACAAAGCAGGATGCTGTGGAGAATCAAAGGGAGCTTACAATATGAGTCTCCTTTCAAAGAATTGAATGTGTCACTGTTAGTGGACAAGGCGCTCATAAATGAATTATAGTAAATAGTGATGTTTGTCAGTATTTTGCTACATACAAAATAACTGATTCCAAGTGTAGATACAGAAATCTACAATGCGGGAAAAATTGGAAAATTTTTTTTCTGAAAGAGACAGAATTATAGAGGACTAACAGCTATGATAACAGATTATTAGGAACATACTACAACCTCTAATATACAACATATAGCCACCTAGAATTAAAAGATTACATTTCCCAGCCTACCTTCCTGCGAGATGTGGTCATATGATTAAGTTTTGTCCAATCAAATGTAAGATGAACTTGAAAATTATAAAACTTCTATGAAAATTATAGCACTTGCTTCATAAAACATAATTTTTCTGGAAGAGAAACCCTTTTTCCTCTTGTTTTCTCCTTCTGTGGGCCTGAAATTTAAATATTATGACACTAAGATGGCCATCATTCTAGGAACAGAAACAGAATCAATGATGGCTTCTTTTGTATAAGATAGTAATGAACTTCTATCTTGTTTACATTACCACCATTAACAAATATAGCTAAACCTATAATAGAGACAGGTGACAATAGGGAAAGTAAGGGCTCTTGCCTGGGACTAAAACAAGTTGTTTTCTTTGAAGTGGTTGCTTTGGGAAGAATATGACAGAGATTACATCTGCTATCAGAGAGAGCAGATTCTTCTTCTAGAGAAGAAAAAGATGCTGGGCAAGAATATTGTTTCTTTTCTTGATATCTTTTCTTAAGATAATCTTGAAGGTTCAATAAATTTGATTGAGTTGCGTTCTTTTGCAATGATAAGACAGAGGCTACATTCATATATGTCAGTTTTGCTATGAAACAGAGGTCAGCTGGGCTTAAAGAATTTTCGTTGTTATATATTTTGTCCCAAATATATTCCAAAAGTCAAGAAATAGCTTTGAATTGAATTTTACTTAATAAAGTATGAATATATAAAGGCATAGAGGTGAAAAACAATATATTCAAAGTATTTGACCAATAAAAATGACAAGGCAAGTTTCTTTAAGAGCTTAATAAAGAAAAGGCATGTTAGAAAACAATTTGTATCATCTTTCAACCGTTTATACAATATAATTTCTCTTAGGCAGGGAATCTTAAGCAAACAACAAAATAGAAGAATTTGGAGATTTTTTTTAAATTTGCTTTTTGGAATAAATGTTCCTTAAATGTTTAAGAACCACAGTTACTAAATTATGTTTTCAATGTTCAAAAGAGTTCACATTATCTTCAAAGTAGTGACTAAATTAAAATAAAATTACTATGTGTAAAACTTCAGAAATTATTATGTTTTCTTGCTTTGTTTTGTCTTCATTATGTATCTATATTATATATGTAAATATTGTAAATACATATATGCAAAATTTTCTGTAATAGAAGGAAATAAAAACAACTATGTACTTATAAATATATAAACAAACATGGAAGATTTTACACTCCTCGGATGGAGAGAAACACAAATTTCAAAGGTACTGGTAAAACCAGAAAAGAATTAGATAAATTACAGACACAGTTTGCCTCCCTCACCTTTTATAATTTTCTATCTGCATGTTGGAAAGATAAAATGCAGAAGCATTTTCAAGGATTATCTTAAAATCCTTTCCAAATGCCACTTGCCTTCTTGCCTAGATTAAAGCTACATTTCTAAATTAACACAGCCCCTTGCTTAGATTTAATTTGTGCACTTTCACTTTTTAAGGAGCTCTTCTAGACACTGGCTTAGGAGCCAGACATTTTAGACAAAGAGTTGAGTCCTATTGGGAAAACAGTTGGCAGGGGAGATCCCTCCCCCTAGTTTTTTGAGTATGAGGGTCTGTCAGTGTCAAATCTAATTGTTCTCAGGGTTTCCCACGATTGATGGAGTTGAAGCCAACAAGTCCATAACATATCTCATCGTTATTGCTCTCTCACCGTGGGGTTGATTGGTGCACCTGCCCATGTCTGACCTGCTCTACTTGCAGAGTAGAGCTGCCTCTAGCCCCAAACATAGGTTCTCTTGTCATTTAGATGAAACAGAGATTGGTTAGAAAATTCATGAAGAAACCAATACAACCAATTTAAATATGATACAGGCAAAAGAAAAACTGATCTCTCTATGTGAAGGATAATATGGATGTGTACTTAAACATTAAATAGATGGGCATAAGTATATACTAGCCACAAACTACAGGAAGAAAGACTTAGATGTAATAGCACATCGTGGAGAGGTAAAGAACACACACTGAGAAAAACTGCAGCTCTGATGGCTGCAGAGTCCAAGAGTCAACAAGTTATAGCCTAAGAAGTTCATGGAGATCATTTTATGTAGTATGAAATAAGAATGATAATCACACATCTCATTCTGTGTTCCTGGTGCTATGCTGCTTCTGACACAGTGATCCCTTTGAAAGGGAACTGTATGGAGAAGAGTACGCTTATGTGAGTTAATGAGTATAGCTACAGAGGTCATTTTCTTTTAGCAGAGAAATAATTGCCTATGAGGAATATATCTTAAAATGTTCAGATAAGTCATAGTATAGCAAGTGCAAGCACAAATATGTCTGCGTGCATGTGTGCATGTGTATATGTGTAGTGTGTGTAAAACTACAAAATCAGTAATTTATCTCAAGACCTGGAAGCATGTAATTATTGGTGGCAAATATGTATAGACATAAATGTTTTACTATAAATATGAGTTCTAAAATTATAACACATTTTCAGACTAAAAATCCAGAATGAACAAGATTCTTATAATTGTTTTCTTTTTCTGGCTTGGAATCTTGATTTTAACATCAACAATTAATCAACATAACTTAACATGGTCAATTGGCTTTCCATCCCAAAGGCCATCATATAGGACGGCAGTATGTTTCCTCTTAGAGACCGTGCCAGTTTCACTGCGGAGCAGATGGCAAGTCAACTGGGTTTAGGTGGGTAGTCTAGATTATGTCATATTAAGTGACATCTTCCAGCAGGATGTCAATTTCACCGGACGCTGGTGCCACCTTGACACACCACTAAACTATCTGCTGCTTTCCATCAGACCTGTTGCCACATGAAAATAGAGAATCTCCAGCAGTCATTGGAATATTCTAACAGTGTAATCCTAGAGGTTTATTACAAAAACACTCCAGGCTGCAGGTGAATTTCTGCCCTTTAACTGTTCAGGGGAGTGCGTATAATTTCATCCCACATTCTAGAAGAACTATTGGGGTAGCAAACTAGTATGTATCTTCTCTATACATCAGACATTTAACCCACAACTTTTTGTCTGGTTGAAAAAACAGATAGTGATACTGTATTTTCTTTCTCCCATGAAGTATAGTTGCCTAGGATAATCAAAAATCAGCATGTTCACAGTACAAAAGATTTTTAAAAGTATAAAATTCCTCCTCACTATTAAAGAAAACATATCTGATGCCCTATTTAGTTTAAACTCAGGCTAGGTTTGACCTGAATTTCTATAGTCTTAGAATTAGCTTGGAGCAGAAATAATTTCCTCTTATACTTTCCTAGAGCTCTGACTTTTATTTGACTTTAGCTGAGCACTGCCATTTCTACACCAGAACATGAACCCTCACTGGTATTCAGTTCCCCTGAATTGAAAAAGTGTTTCAGCCAACAATTCCAGTAGGTATCATGTAACTGGCATAGCCATGGCAGAAACAACACTGCGTTCTGCCAACATTCCATTTCATCTTTCCTGGGCAGCTTTATTATTGTGCATATGTTTATGGGCATGAATCTTCTTGTCTAAAGATTACAATACAAAAAAGAGGTCTCTGCCTCTGAAATGAGGACTAAAGCTTTAGAATGTAGTGTCTTTGATAGCAAAAGTTGTTGCTAGGCAATTTACATCCTAGAGCATAAAGGTAGCATACATTCCTATCTTTCTGCCAGATTGTAATCAGTTTTAAAATGGTCTCTATTTCACTGAAAGAAATATGCAGATTACCTTTCATCAGTATCTTTTAAAATTATTTGAATGCTTAGCTATTTCTTTATTTCTTGAATAAAATAGGAGTTTCCCTGGTGCATTTGCTCAATTTTTTATGGTATCCTTGAGGAATGATTGTGACCTTTCAACCTCAGTCTAGCATGCCTGAGTTCATATAATGAATTATCAACATTTTTAGTATGAGAAGAACCAAGCATTTTCCACTGACATCTTTGGCTTTGGGTTTAGCTTTAAAATTCATGTCATAGACACCTGTCACGAGGAGCCGCCAACATATTTCGTTCAAAGTTGACTTGTAGAGCCTTGGCTTGTGGCTAGGGCAGATGACAAGAAGTGATAAGAAAAATTTCAGTGGATCTGTATCTCACCCAGAATTGCCATGTGAACTCAGATAACATACATGTTCCATGTGTCTGTGGTATGGGAACATTTCACTCAACTTGATCTGTCTTTATGTACAGTGCACAGTAAAGCACCCATGCTGAAACAAAGATGGTCACTTTGGTTTACGTGTTTTCTGACATACCTTCTTTTTACCCTCTACTCCCAACCCAAGGCTCAAAGTCAATTTGTTTCTCTGTTTCTTTATTTGGTTAAGGGAAATTTAAGGAACCTACTCAAGGCAGACATGCAGGCACTGTATCAGTACTCGATCTATATGTTCTTATTTCATTCTTGCACCATTTAAAATAGGCATTATTAGCTTAGTTTTATAGAAAAGAGAAGCCAAGAGAGTTTAGGTAACTCTTCAAGACACGAGTTAGAGCTAAGGGCCAAGATTTGAACCCAGGTCCAAATGACTTCGGAACTCATGCTTTTTTCTACCACCAATGATGGCGAAAAAAAAAAAAAATTCAACTTTTGATGGGCAGTCGCTTCCAGGAACTTTGTCTTGAAAAAGATTCTGAAGTCAAGTTAAGGCCTAAGAGGGGAAAGTACTAGGATCTGTTAGTGACACCTGAGCAAGTTGGAAAAGGAACTTTTATGATGGGTGTTGTGTCGCTTACATGAAACCATTTGATCTACCAGTACAAAGCCTGCTTTTTAATCTACAGATTGGAAAACAGGATTTTATGTTTCTTCATGTTGTCACTCACAGATTAAGTGACATTATAGTAGGTTCTGCTATAATGCTTGCTTTGAAAACACAAGTTTGTTACAATAAGATTGCTATGTTAAGAAACAATGTGAGCATAACATAAATTTCATATTTGCTCATCCACAATTTCATCAGTGAAGAAAAGCTAGGTGATGTCAGAAAGCTGCACTTTCCTGAAGCAAACCACATAAGCATATATAAAATGCACACAGGGCTAGGTACTGTGTCTCACACTTATAATCCTAGCACTTTGGGAAGCCAAGGTAGGAGGTTCACTTGGGCCCAGGAGTACAAGACCAGTCCAGGCTACATAGCGAGGCCCCATATCTACAGAAATTACAAAATTTACCCAGGTGTGGCAGTGTGTACTTTTATTCTCAGGTACTCAAGAGGTTAAGATGAGAGGGTTACTTAAGCCTTGGCGGTCAAGGTCACAGTGAGCTAAGGTTGCACCACTGCACTTCAGCCTGGGTGAAAAAGTGAGACCCTGTCTCAAAAAGTAAAAAACTAAAAAATAAAATGCACAAGCATGCACACCTCAAACATTGACCTATTGTCTCAATTCACTGAGTGTGTTAGGAGCCACACATTTCCATATCTGGCATTACAAATTTCCAACTGATTTCAAACACCCTCCTTCACCATGTCACAATAATTCTCAAGCCACAATGCTTCTGAGGTCCATTTCCAAGTGAACTTCAGATCTATCAACGCGAAGTGCCATATTTAACTATTTATCTATTTGTTTACCATTTAAAATCTGTAAACTATGGCACCATTTTATTAGATTCTTATATATTTTTGTATGTATCACTGAAGAGAATTTTCAGTGTTTTGCCTCTAACCTCATTTTTCCTATAAGTACTGAGATCTTGATTATGTGAATTTTTAGTGATTTTTAGGAATGTGTATGTCTCAGTATATAGTGGCACTTACTGCTACGTGCTAAGATAAGACTTTGATAAACAAGTATTTAAAAAACACACCTGGAAAGAATGCAACTGATCCAACAGCAAACCAAGGGTAGGGCAACAGGAACAATCCCCCTGGCGTACAGGCAATAAAGAGAAGCACATCAGCCTGCTTTTCATTATCACCACACACAAGTGACTCTAAAGAATGTTGGGGTAAATTACTCCTCCATGAAAAAAAAACTCTTTTGATAATCTAAATTGTAAACAATTGCTGCAGTTACTGTTGAGTTTTACTAATCTACAAATAAGATTAACATGAGCACATTTTTATGGCATATCCTTTAATAAATACTATTTCCTACATTAAAGTGATTTCAGGCAAATTCCATTTATACAGTTGCCACTGATATGTGTGAACTCAACTATACATATTCATATCAGGTGTAAATTCACAGCAGCTCGGGATTGTTCAAGCTCACTCTCGGTGCTGTTCATTTCTCTATTGCCTGTGAAAACCCTGTGTTTATTTAGACTAGAATTCTTATATTCAGTTTGTTAGATTAGAAATAAACAAAACACAGTGATTTCACAAAGAAATAGAACTTATTTTTTTTTCAATTCTGTTCATTTGTGATTTCAGTGTAAAGCAGTGAGACAAAGAACAAATTATAAATCATAATAATTGGCCGGGTGCCGTGGCTCATGCTTGTAATCCCAACACTTTGGGAGGCCGAGGCAGACAGATCACAAGGTCAGGAGTTCAAGACCAGGCTGGCCAATATGGTGAAACCCTGTCTCTACTAAAAATACAAAAATTAGCTGTGCATGGTGGCAGGTGCCTGTAATCCCAGCCACTCAGGAGGGTGAGGGAGGAGGTTGAACCCGGGAGGCGGAGTTTGCATTGAGCTGAGATCTCACCACTGCACTCCAGCCTCAGCGACAGAACGAGACTCCATCTCAAAATAAAAGAAAAACCCATAATATTTGTAATTGGTATGATAGGCAGAATAATGACCTCCCACAAAATGTCCGTGCCCCAATCCCTGTAATGTATGAAAATGTCACTTTACAGGAAAAAAAAAAAAAAATAGACTTTGAAGATGTACTTAAATTAAAGGTCTTGTGATGGAAAGGTTGTCTGGATTATCCAGATGTGCCCAATGTAAGCACAAGGGTCTCTGTAAGTGAAGAAAAAAAAAATAAACAGAAGTCAGGAGAGTGAGAGGAGCTGTGATAAGGAAAGCAGAGGTTGGAGTGGTGTAATTGCTGGTTTTGAAGAAGGAAGGAGCACAGACTCTAGAAGCAGGAAAACATAAGGAAGGCGATTCTCCTCTGGAGGCTCCAGAAAGAACACAGCCCTGCCCAACAGCTTGGTTTTAGCTTCATGAAACCCATTTTTCATTTCTGGTCTCCAGAAGTGTAAGATAGTAAATTTGTGTTGTTTTAGGTTGCTAAGGGTGTGGTAACTTGTTACAGCATCAACAGGAAACTAATACAATTGGTTAAGTGCAGTTTTTGTTCACACACAAAATATTTTAATAAATTTAAATAGCTTTACAATTGCAAGTAATTCTCTTTCTAAATTTGTTTATTAAGAAGAAGTCAACAGAATGATTATTACTAAATATAACATGTTGTCCCTTAAAATAATTATTGTCACCAATAAGAGAAGAGTGTTGAAAGGAAGATGTCAGGTATGCTTGTATGCTTGGTACCTCACAGCATGGTGCTAACGTTCAAGAATTCTGTTGGCATTAAATAAAGGCATACCTGAGCTCTTCCCTATTCCACCACACTTACATGCCATCTTCTCTGATTCATGAATTTCCCACCTTTGCTGCCTCCATTATCTTCTCCATTTAGAACTCTAATTGAGTTAAAGACAATTTTTAAAAATTTGTATCAATATATTTATACTGCAGGATGAAAAATGAACAAAGATAAATTGCTTCCCTGACTTGAACAGTCACTATCATATCTTTGAGGGCAGAGACCAGGCTTTACCCAGGCTTCCTACCGGCATCTCAAACAGTGTCTGGCATCAGATAGAACAATCAATAAAGCTTGATTAATAAATGAACAACACAAAGAGAAGTTCTACATTTTGAATGTCCCTGCTCCCCAGATATCTCCTATACAACTCTGAGGTGTCTTTTAATATTCTGCTTCAAAGATAGATGTTTACCAAAGTATTCCTAGGTACCCTCTGCCCAGATCCTAACTCCTTCCTTTGCCAAATTCTCATGGCCTATTTGTACTACCATAAAGCTCTTAACATGGCCTGTCACATAGTAAAATAGTTATAAATAATTTTATTTCTTCTGCTAAATTAAAAGCTCTTAATGGCTAAGGGCATGCAGTTTCTTCAAATCTGTGGTCACTATAGAAGCTATAGGATAATTTGAATATGTTACATAATCAGTAAATCATTGTTCAAGTTGAAATTGCCATCTCATCAAAACCAACTTCATTTCTATTCAGTCATGTTTGTAAAGGTATAAACATCTTTACAGATACTTTCAAACCCATACATGTAAGATCATACCTTCCCTCGTTACTGGTACTTTTTTTAAATAACATAGTGTATCAAAGGAAAAAACTTCCCCCAGGGAATTCATTCTTTGAGATTTCAAAATATGTTATATATATTTGTCCATGGCCCAGGATATAAATTAGTTATTTTTCCTTTTCTTATCAAAATTGAACACTTTTAAGCTGTGTCTTTTTTATGTACATTTATTTTCAACACATTTTCAAAACATTTTAATCTCTGTAAATCCTCAATGGGCCCCTCCTCATGTTGCATTACTGCGTGTCATATTCTTGGCTCTTCTAAGTGGCCTATCAAGATTTATGGAGACTAAATGTAAATACCTTAACAAAAGATTTAACGTGAAACTGCCATTGTAATTTAAAAGAGTACATTTCCCATAGTCTTTCTGGAAAACGAAAATAATCGGGGTGTCAACCTTATTTCTCCATGTACAAAGGAGGCAGACAGCTGGAAATTCAGGCTATCAAACTGTCTACATTTTCTCTTGCTTTCCAGACATGCCAAGCTCAAAGCCAGTGCACTACTACCTGTTTGTGGCACTAACCTACTTACATCAAAGGGCCCCAGAGAACTGGCAGTTTTCTGAAGCCTGATGAAAAAACTTGCACAGAACAATCGTTACGAAGAATAGGATCTGGCTCTGGCTCTCTAACATTTCTGTCATCAATAACCCATACAGTGGAATCTTAGATAAACCAAGTCGAACTGTCTTGCAACAAGTAAGTGCTGAGTTTTTATGAAACAATGGGGTTTTTTAGGCTAACACAGAAAGAACATTTGAGAGAAATGAATTTGGCTGGAGGATACTGAGGAGAAGATTAAGTCTTTGCTCAGATGAGGCTACTCTGCGAAGTATGAAAACTCAGTAAAATACAGAAAACATGTCATTAACAAATACAAAACCCATACAAATATCTTGTCACAAAATTCAAAATTTATTTTAAATGCAAATGGTGGTTAAGGCTATGTTTTCATAGATAGTAAGATTTTAAATATCTCAGAAGACATTTGCAAAATTTTTTCCTGAAAAAATATATGAAACATATGACATTTTGACACTTGAATTATCTGTAAAAACACAGCTCCTCACTGCTTTCTAGTAATCCAAATGAGAAGAGATGTAGTAACTCCAAGAGATGATGGAGAGAGTGTTCTTTTAAAATATAGGTGGTAGCATGTGAAAAGGTGTGCAAGAGCATTTATCATCAGGGACATGCAAATCAAAACTACAATGAGATATCAACTCACCCCAGTTAAAATGGCTTATATCCTAAAGACAGGCAATAACAAGTGCTGGCAAGGATGTGGAGAAAAGGGAACTCTCAGATACCATTGGTGGGAAGGTAAATTAGTACACCCACTATGGAGAACAGTTTTGAAGTTCCTCACAAAAACTAAAAATAGAGCTATCATATGATCCAGCAATCCCACTGCTGGGTATATACCCAAAAGAAAGGAAATCAGTATCTCAAAAAGATATCTGCAGTCCTGTGCTTGTTACAGCACTGTTTACAATAGCTAAGATTTGGAAGCAACCTAAGTGTCCATCAACAGATGAGTGGATAAAACAAATCTGCTACATATACACAATTGAGTACTATTCAGCCTTGAAAAAGAATAAGATCCAGTCATTTGCAACAGCATGGATGGAAATGGAGATCATATGTTAAGTGAGATAAGCCAGACACGGAAAGACAATATTGTATGTTTGCACTTATTTGTGGGATCTAATAATCAAAAGAGTTGAACCTGTGGACATAAAGAGTAAAAGAATGGTTACCAAAAGCTGGGAAGGGTAGTGGGGGTCCAATGCTGGGGAGGTGGAGATGGTTAATTGGCACAAAAAATAGTTTAAAGAAATAAATAAGGCTTACTATTTGATAGCACAGCAAGATCACTATAGTCAAGAATAATCAAACATTTAAAAATAACTAAAAAAGTATAATTAGATTGTTTGTAACTCAAAGGATAAATGCTTGAGGTGACAGAAACCTCATTCTCCATGATGTGCCTATTTCACATTGCAGGCATGTATCAAAACATCTCATACGCCCCATAAATATATAAACTTACTATGTACCCACAAAAATTAAAAATTAAATTAAATTTTTAAAAAATTTTAAAAAACATAGTGGTATGCTGAGTTGTAAGTATTAAGGAAATGTTGTCAATATTAAGGAATTCTAATAAACCATTGGTAGTTTGATATTGACCACAGTGGAGATATTAACACCTTAGAAATCAGCAAGCTCATCATGTTAAAAACTCCCAATAAACCAATAAACTAGGTATTGATGGGATGTATCTCAAAAAAATAAGAGCTATTTATGACAAACCCACAGCCAATATCATACTGAATGGGCAAAAACTGGAAACATTCCCTTTGAAAACTGGTACAAGACAGGGATGCCCTCTCTCACCACTCCTATTTAAGATAGCGTTGGAAGTTCTAGCCAGAGCAATCAGGCAGGAGAAGGAAACAAAGGGCATTCAATTAGGAAAAGAAGAAGTCAAATTGTCCCTATTTGCAGATGACATGATTATATATTTAGAAAACCTCATCATCTCAGCCCAAAATCTCCTTAAGCTGATAAGCAATTTCAGCAAAGTCTCAGGGTACAAAATCAATGTGCAAAAATCACAAGCATTCTTATAAACCAATAGCACACAGAGAGCCAAATCATGAGTGAACTCCCATTCACAATTGCTTCAAAGAGAATAAAATACCTAGGAATCCAACTTACAAGGGATGTGAAGGACCTCTTCAAGGAGAACTACAAACCACTGCTCAAAGAAATAAAAGAGGACACAAACAAATGGAAGAACATTCCATGCTCATGGATAGGAAGAATCAATATTGTGAAAATGGCCATACTGCACAAGTTAATTGATAGATTTAATGCCACCCCATCAAGCTACCAATGACTTTCTTCACAAAATTGGAAAAAACTGCTTTAAAGTTCATATGGAACCAAAAAAGAGCCCACATTGCCAAGACAATCCTAAGCCAAAAGAACAAAGCTGGAGGCATCATGCTACCTGACTTCAAACTATGCTACAGGGCTACAGGAACCAAAACAGCATGGTACTGGTACCAAAACAGAGAGATAGACCAATGGAACAGAACAGAGTCCTCAGAAATAATACCACACATCTACAACCATCTGATCTTTGACAAACCTGACAAAAACAAGCAATGGGGAAAGGATTTCCTATTTAATAAATGATGCTGAGAAAACTGGCTAGCCATATGTAGAAAGCTGAAAATGGATCCCTTCCTTACACCCTATACAAAATTTAATTCAAGATGGATTAAAGACTTAAATCTTAGACCTAAAACCATAAAAACCCTAGAAGAAAACCTAGGAAATACATTTCAGGACTTAGGCATGGGCAAGGACTCTATGATTAAAACACCAAAAGTAATGGTAACAAAAGCCAAAATTGACAAATTTTGGAATCTAATTAAACTAAAGAGCTTCTGCACAGCGAAAGAAAATACCATCAGAGCGAACAGGCAACCTACAGAATGGGAGAACATTTTTACAATCTAACCATTTGACAAAGGGCTAATATCCAGAATCTACAAGGAACTTAAACAAATTTACAAGAAAAAATCAAACAACCGCATCAAAAAGTGGGTGAAGGATATTAACACACACTTCTCAAAAGAAGACATTTATGCAGCCAACAGACACATGAAAAAATGCTCATCATCACTGGTCATCAGAGAAATGCAAATCAAAAGCACAATGAGATACCATCTCACACCAGTTAGAATGGTGATCATTAAAAAGTCAGGAAACAACAGGTGCTGGAGAGGATGTGGAGAAATAGGAACACTTTTACACTGTTGGTGGGACTGTAAACTAGTTCAACCATTGTGGAAGACAGTGTGGCGATCCCTCAAGGATCTAGAACTAGATGTACTAGTTCAACTAGTTCAACTAGATGTCAAATCAAATGGTGATTTGACCCAGCGATCCCGTTACTGGGTATATACCCAAAGGATTATAAATCATACTACTATAAAGACACATGCACACGTATGTTTATTGTGGCACTATCCACAGTAGCAGTGACTTGGAACCCAAATGTCCACCAATGACAGACTGGATTAAGAAAATGGGGCACATATATACCATGGAATACTATGCAGCCATAAAAAAGGATGAGTTCATGTCCTTTGTAGGGATATGGATGAAGCTGGAAACCATCATTCTCAGCAAACTATTGCAAGGACAGAAAACCAAACACCATGTGTTCTCACTCACAGGTGGGAATTGAACAATAAGAACACTTGGAAACAGGGTGGGGAACATCACACACCAGAGCCTGTCGTGGGGTGAGGGAGGGGGGAGGGATAGCATTAGGAGGAATACCTAATGTTAATGATGAGTTAACGGGTGCAGCACACCAACATGGCACATGTATACATATGTAACAAACCTGCACGTTGTGCACATGTATCCTAGAACTTAAAATATAATTAAAAAAAGAAAATACATATATAAAAAATAAATCTACTAAAGCATTAATTAAAAAAAAAAAAAAGAAATCAACAAGCTCTAAATTAGGATGTCTGTTTCCACCTCCCCCTGACTGGTTTGTAAGCACAACACTAAAACTAGGAAAAACCTTTTCAATAATTCGTTTTGCTTGTTCATTAAATCTAAGTGAAATGATAAAATATTTTCTCATTTTTCTTCTTTCATTGAGATTATTACGTAATTATATATAAAAGCAACTGGTAGTGTTATTCTAAATAAATTCAGCGATTCTACTTTGTACAGATTTAATTTGTACAAAAAACTGCCTTTAATTGGATTTTACCATAACATGATGAATTATCATTAAATAGAAAGTTTGGGGACTGATGTTTATTTTTCCATAGAAATTATTACTATAGGAATAGAAATCATGTGAACAAGGAATGTGAAAGTATTTGAGGACAGATTTTTTAGGAGCCAGCACTTAAATGGCATCATTCATATCAAAAACTAGGGTTTGAGTATCTAACTAGAGCAATAGGCATGGTTTTGGAATTTGGAAAACATATCCTTACATAGCTTAATATTTTAAAATTAAATCATGCTTATTTATGCATAATTATTTAGCATACTTTATGGAACATTGTATAGCTTCGTGTGAGTTGCTTCATATTCTTGGAAGAAAAATGTATATATTTTAATAATTTAGATTGGCTTCTACTTAGCTCTCTTTGCAGGGATTTTACTGCACAGGATCATTGTTATTTTGTAATTGCTATCATGTTGTTAGGTGTGCCTGTGTTTTATCTCCTTAGCTAGTTTCTAAGGACCTCGTCGTCAAGAAGTATATTTTCTAGTTTCTGTCTAAAAGACCTGCAAGGTTACAAGGTTACAATGAATGCTTAATTGATGTTGGATAATTGGATAGATATTTCAAAGAAAGTTACTAGTATTCTCAAGTGGAAAAAAAATTTTGTTTTATGAATCTTTACTTGAGTTGGAAACTTAGTTTTAAAAGGAATATTGTTAAGAAAAATGTTTTATTATTATATTACATGTAAACACAAAAACTTACTCTCCTTGATAAATATCTTTCTCATTTTACTTGGCAGTTCCCTTAAAGCAAGGCTGATATTTTGTCTTTTTGACAACTTTGTATGCCGATCACCTAGAATGGTGCTTTGCAATATTTGATTATCAACAAATATTCATTAAATGACATATTAGCGCTCTCCTAATAGCTACAGTAGGAACAACAGCTCAGATGTCTAAGTTCCTAAGTGTCAGTTTCTTGTGTTCTTAATTGCAGTTTCTAGTTGCTTAGTAGTAGATTGGAAAAATGCTAATAATATTTGTAAGACTATTTCATATTGAACTAACTCTTTTTTAGCTTTAATTAGTTGTTGATTCTGTTGGGCTACGCAGATAATCATATAATCTGAAGATAAGATAGCCAGGCTCTTCAAACCTGTATTATCCTGTTTCTGTGATGGATATTCTTATCTTGTTCTTAATCTTAAAAAATGCATTTAGCACGGTGTTTGCTTAAAATACTTTGGTAAATACTCTGTACCAAGTGAAATTCCCCTTTTGCTCATGATTTTCTGATAATTTTTAGTATAATATTGATTTTGAACTTTAGCTCATACTGAGGTAATTGCAATTTTAATAAGTTAGACCATGTATATGTTGAATTACATTAATATCTTTTTTATAATGAACCATCAAGGCATTTCAGAAATAAATTCTACTTGGTCATGATATATTAACTTGTAATATAAATATTACAGTCATTTTTCTAATAATTCATTTAGGAATTGTCTATGTTTTTAATTTGAGCAGTCCTGTAATTTTGTTTTCTTTAGAAACTGGTCAGACTTCATTAGCTCCCTATTCAATACCAAACCCTCATGTCTTCTTTGCTAATAAAATTCTAATGTATTCAGTACAATGATCTTGTAGTTCATGAATCTTGATCAATCTAAGCCAGCAGTTCTCAAACCTCTTTTTTCAGGTCCCTTTTATATTTTCAAACAGTATAGAGAATCCCAACGCTTTTTTATTTATGTGGGCTAAGTCTACTGATAGTTGCTGTACTAGAAATTAAAACAGTGGCGGGGCGCGGTGGCTCACGCCTGTAATCCCAGCACTTTGGGAGGCCGAGACGGGCGGGTCACGAGGTCAGGAGATCCAGACCATCCTGGCTAACACGGTGAAACCCCGTCTCTACTAAAAAAAAAAAAAAAAAAAAAAAAAAATCTAGCCAGGCGAGGTGGCGGGCGCCTGTAGTCCCAGCTACTCGGGAGGCTGAGGCAGGAGAATGGCATAAACCCGGGAGGTGGAGGTTGCAGTGAGCCAAGATCTGGCCACTGCACCCCATCTTGGGCGACAGAGCGAGACTCCGTCTCAAAAAAAAAAAAAAAAAAATTAAAACAGATAAATGTTTAAAACACAAAAATGAGTGAGTATACATCCCATAACCATCAGAGCATTGACATGATCATACATGAGGTGATCTCAGGAAACGGGAAAAAAAAAAAAAAAAAACTGAGTGAAAATGGCAAATAACATCTTGGTATTATTATGAAAATTGTTTTGACCTTACAGATTTCCTGAAAAGAGGGGAGATCCCAGATCAGCCTTGGAGAACCTCTGATGTAAGTAAATCAAAATAGTCACGCCCCTAGTTTTCCAAATCTCCTTACAGCAACGTGTTACCCAGTGATCTGATTTTGGCCAATGGGATTTGGGCAGAAGTAAATAGAGGAGATTTATGGGAGAGCTCTTATTTTAGTGATAAAAAGGAAAAAGTGGGAATGTGACTGGCTCACCCTTTCTCCTCTGTCATTGTCTTAAAAGTGGTTATAAGCTGTGGAGCTGCAACAGGCCGCTTGCAACCATAAGACTGCAAAAAATGAGGCTGGAAGTCAACCCGTAAGGTGACAAGAGTAGAAAGTTAAAAATGAGCCCGAGTCTCTTATTTCATCATTAAGTAGCTGAATGAATAAAAGAGAATCATACCTCCCAGTGTCTGATGAGGGAAAATAAATCCCTGTTTATTTAAACCATTGTAAATTATTTTTTCTGTTACTAGAAGCTGAACACACTCCTTATCATTATCTTTAATCAGCTTTGAAATCAAAGTTTTATTAGCATTATAAAATAAGTTCAGGGCATTCCCATTTCTATTTTCTGGCACAACTTACAGAAGACAGAGAATATTTTGCTGAAAAGTTTGGTTGGTACTATGTATTCATAAAAATTGTCTGAATCTGGAGTATTTGTTGTTTAGTATATATTTTACAAGATTTGGCCCTTAATTTATATTCTTGCCTTTTTAGCTTTTTAGTAGTTTCAATAATATCAAGTGTTCATTTTTTGTCCTACCAATTTTGGCATATTTTTTTAAATAAATGTTTTTATACTTTTCAGTTTTCAAATGTATTGCTGTTCTCAATATTTTTAGCATGTTTTAACCTTGTTATGTCTGACTAGTTCTCTTTTAACATTCTCTGCATATTTTCTTGATCTGTCTTGCTGTAGGGTTGCCTCACTTGTGATTCTTTACAAAAAACTGATTTTCAATTTTCTGTATCTGTTCCACATTTTTCTCTATTTCATTGTATGAGTTTATTTTGTTGCTATTTTCTTATTTTTGGGGTTACATATTTGGCTCCTTGGCATTCAATCATTTTAAATACAAACTACAAATTTCTCTCTACAAGCTGATTTTAAAATATTTTATTTTCATTTTATGCACATATATCAATAAGTTTTTATAAAATACAGTTATTATTGGTGTCCAAATACTACAAATGGTTTCTTTTTTAGTTAATTGTATAGCATGGCTATTTTTCTGTGTCATGACTCTACAGCACTGTTGTAATAGCTGTTACTGTTCCATCATAGGGCTATGTTTTAGTTGGTTTAACCAAACTTCTGCTGCTGAATATTTCGGTTGTTTCTAGTGAATTTTTTGTTTATTCATTTTTTTAAATTTAGTTTTAATTGTTGTATTTACATAATAGTTTTACATATGGAGTACATGTGATATTTTGATAAAAGTATACAATGTGTAATGGTCAAGTTGGGTTAACTGAAGTATCTACCACCTCAAGCATTTATCATTTCTTTTTGTTAGGAAACTTTGATTCCTTTAGTTATTTTTAAATATGCTATAAATTATTGCTCACTGTAGTCACCCTATTGTGTTGCAGAACACTGGATCTTATTCCTACTATCTAACTGTATTTTTGTCCACATTAACAATCCCTTCTTTATTCTACCTCCCTAAAACCCTTCCCAGACTCTGAAAACCATCATTCTACTCTCTGTCTCCAAGTTCATTTTTTTATATTTTAGTTCCCACATGTGAATGAGAACATGCGACATTTTCATTCTGTACCTGGCTTATTTCACTTAACATAATGTCCTCCACTTCCATCCAGATTGTCACATACTGTTTTCTCTGTGCCGCATAAGCCCCAAAATTATTAGTGCTTTTTTAGTTCCCATATGTATAATATTTTTTAGTTATCATCTTTTAGCTTCAAATTTTATTGCAACTAAATTATGAGTTTTTAAAGTTATATCATTTTGCTAGTTATTTTTTGAAATTTTATTTGCAAACTTAATCACAGTAACATTTTTGAGTAGACCATGTGTGCTTGAAATGAATATATATTTACTGGCTATAAAGATTTGTTAGTTTGGTTTTATAATTGCTACCCCAGCTTTTCTATTGAATTATATTTGCTTGGAGTGTATTTCTCTATATATTTACTTAGAGAAACATACTGATTACATAATTTTATCAAATAGAGAACAGCTGAATGTAAAAACTAGTATTCGACCAACACTGAGGCAAAGGTCAAATATCACCACCAAATAACAAACGTGATAATGTGATAGTTCATCCCAAAATGATAATTTTATTACAATTTTGTTTAGCGGTCAAATTTGAGAAGTTCGACACTTTAATGTAGAAATAATTTCTTAGCACTGTTAGCTGCTAGACTGCTCCTGCAGGCATGATACTGCACACTTAGGATATTAAATAGATATCCACTTTCCACTGAAGCTAGTAGAAAAGTGAGAGTGTCTGATGCCAGGTATTTTCAGCTGTTAATGGTCATATTACCAAGTTATTTTACCAAATTAAAAACATATCACTCATTGAAATCCCGATTTAGACAATGTGATAGCACAATATAATTTGTGCAATTACTCAGAGGCTTTGCGTACCCTTTGAATATGTTTCTGAATAATTAAAAATACATATTTAAGATCATTGCATACAAAATATATAGAGAGAGATGATCAATAGATAGGTTATAAAACTGACTCTGAATCTTTCTGACAAGAGAGAACCTTTGCAGGTGGACTTATAAAAAAAAATCTGAACGATAAAGGCAGAGAAATTTCAGCAGATACCTACAACTAGCCCATTTTTTTATGCAAGCCACACTTCCTTCTTAATAAGTTCTGTTAAGTTGCTATTAAAGAGTGCATTTGCCTCAAGCAGTCTTTTAGATATGTAAAACCTGATGTTTCATCTTGTTTGAAAACATCGTATGAATATAAATCAAGAAAGGGTGGAAGAATAATATTGAAGCGAACAGTCAGCTATGTGTCCTTCCAAAATGTGAGACAAAACCCAATATCAAATAACAGATTTTGAAAAAAAATGTGGCAGCTAAAGCCGAACTTAAGATCATCCTTCATTTCCAACCCTTCTTCATCCTATATTGTCAATCTGTCTCTCTCGATAAATATACCACTGGACTTATTTTTGGTTTAACATCCAACATGAGAGTTGCTGTTTATTGATCATTGAGTTAATCTATATTGTATATTGTAATTATTGTTTTATTGGGATTTATTTCTGACATCTTATGTTTTCTATTTCCCTTTAGTTTTGGTTTCTATTTTTCTCTTTGCTTTTATCTCTTTAAAGATATATTTTTTAACTGACAGATTAAGTTATACATTTGATTTTAATTTGTGTGATGTTGACAACTTTTTAATACTCATATTTGTGTTATTTGTCTCTCTTAGTTCGTTAAGCTATTTTTTCAACAAAACAGATGTCTTTGCATACAATAATCTTCTTATTCTTCCCTTCCCCTCATGCCTAGATATGCCTTAAATTTTACCCCCTTCTTCTGGGACTCCTATACATGAACATTGACCGTTTCAAGTCTATCCTTTATACATTTTGTAATTACCATCTTTAATCCACTCTAATGCTCCTATTCCTTCTGTGAAATTCCTCCACTGAATCTCTCAAGTCACTAACTTCTTTTTTGGTTTTATCTATTTGTCTTAGTACTTTCTTAAAAAAATTAATGAGTAATAATGCACATAACATAAAATTTATCCTTTGAAGGTATACAACTTAATGGTTTTTTAGTATGTTCACAGTAGTGCAATCATTACCACAATAAATTTAAAATTTTTTCATTATCCCCCCCAACACACCCTGTACCCATTAGCAGTCACTCCCTGTTTCCTTCCAGTTTTGTCAGATCTGGGCAACCCTGATGTATTTTCTGCTTCTATAGATTTACATATACTGGCATTTTATGTAAGTAGAATCATGCAAAATGTGGTCTTTTGTACCTGGTTTCTTTCATTTGGAATAATGTTTTCAAGGTCCATCCATGTTGTAATGTACATCAGGACTTCATTTTTTGTTGCTCAATAATATCCCTTTGTATGGGTATTCCACATTTTAATCCATTCATAAGTTGATCAACATCTGTGTTGTTTCTAATAGTACTGCTATTAATATTCATATACAAACTTTTGTTTGGGCTTGTGTTTTCATTTGTCTTGTAGACAAGAATATACCTAGGTATAGAACTGCTGAGTTATATGCAAACTCCATGTTTAACCACGTTTGAACGGTCTGTCAAACTGTTTTCCAAAGTAACTGTACTATTTTTCATTCCAACCAGCTAAATATGAAGGTTTCAATTCCTTCACATCCTTACCAACGATTATTATCTTTTCTTTTTCTTCTTTTATTTCATTTTCTGTGAACATATAGTAGATGTATAGATTTATGGAGTACATGAGATATTTTGGTATAGATATGCAATGTATAATAATCACATCATGGAAAATGGAGTATCCATCTTCTCAAGCATTTCTCTTTTGTGTTACTAACAATCCAATTATACTCTTTTACTTGTTTGAAAATGAGAAATTAAATTATTATTGACTATAGTCCTCTTGTTGTGCTATCAAATACTAGGTTTTATTCATTCTATTTTTTTTTGTACCCAATGACATTCCTCACCTCCCCCCAAATCCTCCTCACTACTCTTCCCAGCCTCTGGTAACCATCCTTATATTCCCTATATTTATAAGTTCAATTGTTCTGATTTTTAGCTCCCACGAATAAATGAGAACATGTGATGCTTATATTCCTGTGCTATTTTATTTAACATAATGACCCCCAGTTGCATACACATTATTGTAAATGACAGAATTTCATTTTTACTATGGCTGAAAAGAACTCCATTGTGTACATGTACATTTTTTTATCCTTTCATCTGATGATGGACACTAAGGTTCCCTCCAAATCTTAGCTATTGTGAAGAGTGCTGCAACAAACCTGGGAGTGCAGATATCTCTTTGACATACTGATTTCCTTTCTTTTGGGTATATATCCAGCGCTAGGGTTGCTGGATCATATGGTAGCTCAATTTTTAGTTTTTGAGGAACTTTTAAACTGTTATCCATAGTGGTTGTACTAATTTACATTCTCACCCACAGTGTCTGAGGGCTCCCTTTTCTCCATATCCTCACCAACATTTGTTATTGCCTGTCTTTTGTACATAAGTTATTTTAACTGTGCTAAGATGATACTACTTTGTAGATTTAATTTGCAATTCTCTGATAATTAATGATATTGAGCATGTTTTCATATGCCTCTTTGCCATTTGTGTGTCTCCTTTTGAGAAATGTCTATTCAGATATTTTGTCCATTTAAAAATTTTGATTACTAGATTATTTTTTCCTATAGAGTTGTTTGAGCTCCTTATATATTCTGGTTATTAATCTCATATCAGATGGGTAGTTTGCAAATATTTTCTCCCATTCTGTGCGTTATCTCATTACTTTGCTGATTGTTTCCTTTGCTATAAGGATTTCTAACTTTTGATCTCATTTGTCCTTTTTTACTTTGCTTGCCTATGCTTTTGGGGTATTACTCAAGAAATGTTTGCCCAGATCAATGTCCTGGAGAGTTTCCCCAATGTTTTCTTGTAGCAGTTTCATAGTTTGAGGCTTAAATGTAAGCCTTTAATCCATTTTGATTTGATTTTTGTGTAAGGTGAGAGATAGGGGTCTAGTTTCATTCTTCTGTATATGGATATCCAGTTTTCCCTTTCCCAGCACAATTTATTGAAGAAACCGTCTTTTCTTAATGTATGTTCTCAGCACCTTTGTCAAAAATGAATTCACTGTAGGTGTGTAGATTTATTTTTGGGCTTTCTATTCTGTTCCATTGGTCTATGTGTCTGTTTTAGTGACTTTTTATTATGACATCTATCTTGTTACATATTGGTCTGTTCAGGTTTTATATTTCTTTATGGTTCAATCTTGGCAGGTTTTATGAATCTAGGAATTCATTCATTTCCTCTAGATTTGCCAATTTATTGGCCTATATTTGCTCACAATAGCCACTAGTAATCCTTTGAATTTCTGTGGTATCAGTGTAATGTCTCCTTTTTAATCTATGATTTTGTTTTGTTGGATCTTTTTTTCTCTGTTAGTCTGTCTAAATGTCTGTCAGTTTAATCTTTTCAAAAGACAACTTTTGTTTCATTGATCTTTTGTATTATTTTCTTCATTTCAAATTCATTTATCTCTCTCTGATCTTTATTATTTATTTTCTTTTACTAATTTTTACTTTAATTTGCTCTTGCTTTTCCAGTTCTTTAAGATGCATCATTGGGTTATTTATTTGAAGTTATTCTTCTTTTTTGATGTAGGCACTTAGAGCTATGAATTTCCCTCTTAGTAATGTTTTTGCTGTATCCCATAGGTTTAGATATTTTGTGTTGCCATTATTTGTTTCTACAAATTTATCAATTTCCTTCTGAATTTCTTTATTTATCCACTAGTCTTTCAGGAGCATGTTGTTTATTTTCCATGTGTTTGTATAGTTTGCAACATTCCTCCTGTTATTGATTTCTAGTTTTATTCATTGTGGTCAGAGAAGATGCTTGATATTATTTCATTTTTTAAAATGTTTTAAGACTTGTTTTTTGACCCAATATATAGACTATTCTTGAAAACAATTAGGTGCTGAGAAGAAAAATGTGTGTTCTGCAGCCATTGGGTAAAATATTCGGTAAATATCTACTAGATTCATTTGTTCTATGGTGCAGAGTAAGTCTAATGTTTCTTTGTTTATTTTCTGAGAGATCTGTCCAGTGCTGAAACTGGGGTGTTAAAGTCTACAGCTAGTATTGTATTGGGATTTCCCTCTCTCTTTAGCTCTAGTGATATTTGCTTTATATATCTGGGTGCTGCAGTGTTGAGCGCACATATATTTATAATAATTATATACTCTTGCTGAATTGACCCCTTTACCATTATATAATGACCTTCTTTTTCTATTCTCACAGTTTTTGCCTTGAAATTTATTTTACCTGATATAAGTATAGCAAATCTGCTCTTTTTTGGTTTCCATTTAGATGGAATATCTTTTTCCAGCCCTTTATTTTCAGTTTTCTTATGTATTTATAGGTGAAATGTGGTTCTTCTAGGCAACAGATCATTGATTCCTATTTTTTCATCCATTCAGTCACTCTATGTATTTTGATCTTTTCATTGAAGAGCTTAGTGTATTTACATTCAATGTTATTATTGATAAGTAAGAACTTACTCCTACCATTTTGTTATCTCCTTTCTGGTTGTTTTGCAGTATTCTCTTCTTTCTTTCCATCTTTCTTGTTTTCCTTTTAGTGAAGGTGATTTTCCTTGGTAGTATTCTTTAATTTCCTGCTTTTTAATTTTTTTATATCCATTGTATGTTTTTTGATTTGAAGGTACCATGAAGTTTGCCAATACTGTTTTATAACTCGTTATTTTAAGCTGTTGACACTTAATACTCTTTGCATAAACAAAACAAATAAACAAAAAGAAAGAAAAATAATAAAAACTCCTCACTTTAACTTCATCCCCCTGCTATTTCACTTTTTTTTCTCCTTGTACTTTCTATGTAATAAAAATAATAAGACTATTGTATTTTCTATGTCTTGAAAAGTTGTTATATTTATTATTTTTAATTGGTTAATCACTTAGTCTTTCTTCTTAAGTCAATACAAGTTTATATACTACAATTACAGTGCTATCATATTCTGTGTTTTTCTGTGTGCTTACTATTATCAGTGAGTTTTGTACCTTCAGATTGTATCTTCTTGCTCATGAACACTATTTTCTTTCAGAATGGACAACTCCCTTCAGCATTTCTTGTAGAACAAATCTGGTGTAGATTAAATCCCTCAGGTTTTGTTGGTCTGGGAAGCTCTTTATTTCACCTTCATGTTTGATGGATATTTTCACTGGATATGCTGTTATAGGGTAAACAATTTTCCTTGTAGCACTTTAAATATGTCATGCCACTTTCTTCTGGCCTATAAGGTTTCCATTGAAAAGTCCGCGGCCAGATGTATTGGAGCTCATTTGCATGTTATTTGTGTCTTTTTCTTGCTGCTCTTAGGATCTTTTCCCTATTCTTGACTTTTAGGAGGTTGTTTATAAAATACTTTGAGGTAGTCTTCTTTGGGTTAAATCTGCTTTGTGTTCTATGACCCTCATGTACTTGAATGTTGATATCTTTCTCTAAGTTTGGAATTTCTCTGGTATTTTTGTTTTGAATAAACTTTCTATCTCTATCTCTTTCTCTACTTCCTCCTTAAGGCCAATAACTCTTAGGTTTGCCCTTTAATGCTACTTTCTAGATCTTGTAGGTATTCTTCATTTTTTTTTAATTCTTTTTTATTTTGTCTCTTTGGACTGTATTTTCAAATAGACCGACTTCAAGCTCACAAATTCTTTCTTCTACTTGATCATTTTTTCTATTAAGAGACTCTGATGCATTCTTCAGTATGTCATTTGCATTTTTCAACACTAGAATTTCTGCTTGATTCTTTGTAATTATTAAAATCTCTTTGTTAAATTTATCTGATAGAATTCTGATTTCCTTCTGTGTGTTATCTTGAATTTCTCTCAGTTTCTTCAACACAGCTATTTTGAATTCTCTGTCTTGTTTCTCCAGAAATGGTCCCTGGTGCCTTATTTAGTTCATTTGGTAAGGTCACGTTTTCCTGGATTGTGTTGATGCTAGTAGGTGTTCTTTATGCTCTCGGCATTGAAGAGTTTGGTATTTATTATAGTCTTCAGAGTCTGGGTTTGTTTGTGCCTGTTCTTGGGAAAGCTCTCCAGGTGTTCAAAGGGACTTGGGCTCCAAGCCCTATAATGCTGTGGTTTTTGTAGACTCATAAAGGTACTTCCTTGGTGATCCTGGATAAGATCCAGGAGAATTCTCTAGATTATCAGACAGAGACTCTTGTTCTTTTCTCTTACTTTATCCCATGCATACAGAATTTCGCTCTCTGTTCTTATGCATCTGGGACTGGAGATGTGGTGATTCAAGTACCTTTGTGGCCACCACCACTGGGACTGCACTGGGTCAGACCTGAAGATAGCATGGCACTGGTCCTTCCCTTCAGGGTGGTAAGTTTCCCTAGACCCTGTACATGTCCAGAAATGCTGTCCAGGAACCTAGGCCTGGACTCGGTTTCTCCAAGAGCCTGCTTGTTGCTCTATCCCACTGTAGCCAAGCCGGTACCTGATTTTTGGTTCTTTTGACGGTGCTTTTCTGTATAAAAATAGTTGTTAAAATTTGGTGTTCCAGTGGGAATGGAGGTGGTGGAAAACAAATAATATAGGCTTCTACTCTGCGCTCTTGCTCTGTCTTCTTATTATCTTTTCTATTATAGCCATCCTAACGTGTGTGGAGTGATATCTCTTTATGGTTTTAATTTATGTTTCCCTTATGTCTACAGATGTTGAGCACTTTTATGTGCTTATTGGCCATGCGTACATACATCATCTTTGAAAATATGTCTGTTCAGATCCTTTGCCCATTTTAATTGTTTTCATTATTGTCTTTGTCTTTCATTATTGAGTTTTAAGTTCTTTATATATTCTATCACATATGTGATTTAATAATGAGACATATGTTTTGCAAAAATTGCCTCCATCCTCTGAGTTGTCTTTTCAGTGTTTTGATGGATGCTGTACCTTTAACATGATAAAAATAAATAAACATGTATTGGATAAATGCACTAAATCATGAATTCTTCTAATTATTTCTGTCAGTCAGTTCAATTTCTATTTATAAACAAATTTTCTTGGAAACTTACATTCCTCTGAGTGCTTCAGCTTCATTGATTTGTTATTAGTTACTTAGGGGAACAGTTGTACACAGCACAGAGATTTTGCCCCTAGGACAATTTAGCGGAAATATGTGGGACACAACTCGAGGAAGAGAGTCTTTGTTATTATCAGCTACTCACCCACCTCTGGTGCACTCTGTTCCCATACTCCACCCTCACAAAGTTACTCTGTCTCAAACAAAAATTCCCATAACTTGACTCATATGATGTTTTCGTTAGATTATATTTTGTTTTGTTTTAAAATCAACATCAATACTTGCCCTTGAATTGATATTTTCTCAGTATATCTTTTTTGATCCCTGGCTCTGTTCTTTGCCCTGAGCTGCTTCTCTCAGTTAGAATTACTTAGATAAAGAATGGGGAGAAGAAAATTCTCAGGGGCTAGCCCACTTATTTGCTCTAAATATAATCAGTTCAGCTGGACTTCCACATTGTAGTGATGTCACCCTGTCACCTCTGGCTGGTTCTGCTTTGGTACTACCAGTTTTATGTGCACAATAGTGCATATACAAGCAACTGCCCCTTCAGGGTTAAGTAGGGGAGAGAAAAAGGCACAACCATAAAGCTGTCACCCAGTATGTGACATCTAATTCTCTTCTGACCTCAACTCCCAATGTCTCCATTGCAGATAGAGTCCCAAATATTTTCTCTCTCCCTAGGAGTTTATTACCATTTGTCTTAGGTCACAGAACACATCAGTGTCATTCTCTTTTCTTTGTCTGGTTTTAGGTTTGAGGAGTAAACCAGCAGCCATGGCAGTTCATCTTGTTAGGACTCAGAAGAATTTTTTTTTCTTGTTAACTATTTGTTACTGGAAATTTCATATTTAAAAAATTCTTACCCTGTGTCACTGAGTATCCTTGTCACTTTCCCTAAAGGTTACTAACATTTAACTAGCATCTAGAAATAACCTTTAAAATACTATTTACAATAACGTCTCCCAGGATTCACAAAAAAACATACAACATAAAATGCTTTTATTAATAACGTAAGAAAGAGTAAGTGTGGGAAAGAAGAGTTTGGGGGAAAAGTATATAGAGAAAGAAATCTTTTATCATAAATACATTGTAAATAGAATATTTTTTAAATACTGATTTTGGCAAATGCCTATGGTTTTTCTCTTCTCCTGTTTTATTTTATTTTTTTCTTTAGAGATAAGATATCACTTTATTACCCAAGCTGGAGTGCATTGGCATCACAGCTCACTGTAACCTTGAACTCATGGGTTCATGAGATCCTCTTGCCTCAGACTCCTGATTAGCTGGAATTACAGACACACACCACCATGTCCAGCTAATGTTTTAAATTTTTGTAGAGACAGGGTCTCACTATGTTGCCCAGGTTTGTGTTGAACTCCTGGCCTCAAGTGATGCTCCTGCCCTGGCATCCTAAAGCTCTGGGGTTACAGACATAAACCACCATGACTGGCCATGGATAAAACCTTAACTAAAGGTAATATTTCAAGTACAAAGAAAAAAAATTGGGGAAGCAAGGAAAATAACAGCTTAAGAGAATTTGAGACAGGATACCCTTCCAATGTCCCTCGAATGTTGAAAATTGCTTGCGTATTTATCTAGAACTGTAGCTGTGTTATCAGAATTAGAGCAAGTTAGATAATTATCACATATGAGATAAAGTTGATCTCCAGTTTTTCTCCTACAGCTGTTTTAAGAATGCTTCAGTCTATAAAAAAGTTTCAATTGAAGAGTAGTGATTTTCTTATCCAACTTACAAGTAGTATATGTACGAATTTAATGATTTTTGTTTTTCATTCTAAAAAAGTCTCCAGAAAAATCAATCCATTTCAGAATGTTTCTTTTCTTTCAATGGCAAACAACGTGCTTTTCAAGAAATGTTGATGCAATTAATATTGATATAATAAAGAAATTTGAATCATATTCAAGACAACAGAAGAGTTGTCTTGAATGCCAGTTAAAATTTCAGTCTGTCTTCTATTAACAGTAGATGATAAATCAGTTTCAGTGTTGTGATTGCATATTGGTAAAACAAACCTAGAGAGGGAGTGACTTCACTAAGATGGTAGAATAGAAGGTAACCTGCACATATCCCCCAACGACGAGAATTCTGCACCCATCCATAGTCAACAGTCTCTCTACAGGAGTTTCAGGATTCAAATAGAAGTTTGTAAAACCCCAGCGGAGCCCAAAACCTTGGAGGATCATTTTGAAAGTGCAGACTCATATCCAAGTGGCTGATCTGCCAAGCTTGCTTCTGGGTTCAAACGTTGAAATGTCTCAGTCTCCCAAAGGGCTTGGTTATAGCCCTGACTGGCCTAGAGCATGCAACCAAAGCCATCTGCCAAGGGGTCCAGAAGGAACTGCACACACTAGTGCCTTGGCAAAAAGGCTTGTCTGCCTTCAGCTATGAACCTGAAAGTTGTCCTGTGTCTCAGCTGCAGTCACTCTCAGCTGCTCCCTGAGCTCAGAGCTACTCACACAAGAACTCACAGGGAGACTCACCCATATCTTGTAGCCCAGGAGTCTGAGCCTCCCTGATGGGCTCACAAACCTCCATCCCACAGCAGATCCCAAGAGGACTCAGTCTCAGCTCCAGGTCCTCCCATTGTAGTGAGGGAATTATCCCTCTTTGCAGAGGTTTTCTGGGAGACACAATTTCCTCTGAGGCAACAAGACTGTACTCTTCAGCCTCTGCCCCACAGCAAATCTCAAGGGTGGGGGCAGTTTCAGTTTGAGTCCATCCTGATGTAGTCAAGAAACTATCTCATCTATGCTGTGAGAACTTCTGGGAGATGCAATACTGTCTGAACCCATAAGAAGGAAGCTCTAGCTTCTATCCAACAACAGATTCTGAAGGGGTTCACATGCAGCTCCAGCCCCTTCTACTATAGTTGTGGAACTCTCTTATCTGTGTAGGGTCCTCTTAGGAAACACATGCCTTTCAAGCCAATGAGACCAGGCTCCATCCCACAGTAGATCCTGGAGGGACCCAGTCTCAGTTCCAGCCACTTCTACCACAATGAGGGAACTATCCTATCTGTGAAAGTTTGTTGGGCAGCGTGCACCCTTATGAACTAAAACTAGGATCTCCAAACTCTTTCTACAGCAGATGCCAAGAGTGCTGAGTCTCAGTTCTGTTCCCTCCTACTATAGTTAAGGAACTATCCTATCTGTGCAGAAACCTTCAGGGAGATGCACATCCATCTGTGCCAATATGGTGCACATGGCAGCCTGCATCACACAGCAGATCTCAAGGGGACCCAGTCTCAGCTTTGGCTCTTTCCATTGCAGATGGAGAACTATAATATCTGGGCAGGAACTTGCTTAATGATGCACACACCTCAGAGTCATGACCAGGCTCTCCAGCGTCTGTCCTAAGCATACCCCAAGGGAGTGTCACCTCAGCTTTAGGCCCTCCTGCTGAAATTAGAAACCTATCCTGCCTTCCTAGGACTTGCTAAGAGACACATGGTCCTCTGAGCCAACAAGACCAGGCACTCTAGCTTTTGTCACACAGCAGATTCTGAGGGGGCTCAGACTCAACTCCAGACTTTCTGCTACAGCTGGGAAACTATTCCATCTGTGCAATGATCTTCTGGGAGATGAACACCCATCTTGTCCAACAAGACAGTCACCAGCCTCCTTCTCACAGTAGATCCCAAAGGGTCACAGTATCAACTTTATCTCTTCTTGCTACGGTTGGGAACCCATTCCACTTGTGCAGTGACATGCTGGAAAATATGCCCATCCAAGCCACTGGGACAGTCTTCTGGACTTAGTTCTCTGGCCAGCATGTCCACACAGTCCCAGTAACCTACTTGGGTCTTCCCCAGATCTATCTGGGCTGGAAAGCCACATCAACCTCACAGTCTTGCAAGACATCCAGCAAGCCTGGACTTAGAGCATCCTTTAGTGCTGATGCAGGTGTAGTGGTCACAGGTTCAGGGAAGATTATGGTCAATCTGCTTAGAATCCCTGGAAGACCTTCTAAGAATAATCATAAAGTCAGAATTCAGAGGCTAAAATTATTACCTAATCCCTGATGCATATACATTGTCACATATCCACAGTCATAAAGAACATTAGGAAAATATAAACTTATCAAATGGACAAAATAAGGTAACAGAGACTGACCCTAAAGTAATGGAGATAAATAACCATTTTAAGGAAGCTCAACAAATTTAAATAAAACACAGAGAAACAATTCAATATTTTATTAGAGAAATTTAACAGCGAGACTTAAATAATTTTTTAAAAATCAAACAGAAATCCTGGAGGTGAAAAATACAATGAATGGAATGAAAAATGCAATGAAGCACATCAAAAACATAATTTATCAAACAGCAGAAAGAATCAGTGAGCTCAAAGACAGGCTATTTAAGAATATAGAGTTAGAGGAGATAAAGGAAAAAAGAATGAAAGTGAATGAAGTAATCTTGTAGATTCTATAGGACAACATCAAAAAGGCAAGTATGAAGGTCATTAGTGTTAAAGAGGGAACTGAGAAAGTCAGAGAAATAGATTATTCAAAGAGATAATAACAAGAAACTTTCCAAAACCAGAAGCAGATGTAAATGTCCAGGTACAGGAATGTCAAGGGTCAACAAGCAGATTCAACCGAAATAAGAATACCCTAAGACATATTATATTCAAAGGTTCAAAAGTCAGAGACAAAAAGAAGATCCTGAAAGCAGCAAGGGAAAAGATGCAAATAACATATAAGGGAGATCCAAAATGCCAAGCAGCATACTTCTCAGTAGAAACCTTATGAGCTAGAAGGGAGTAGGATGACATACTCAGAATGCTGAAGAAAATAGAAAGCAAAAAAACTGTCAACAAATAATACTGTACTCAGTAAAGCTGTCCTTCAGAAATGAAGGAAAGATAAATATTTCCCCAGACAAACAAAATCTGAGGGAATTGATAACTACCAGACCTGTCCTACAAGAAATGGTAAAAGAAGTTCTTTAAAACGAAAAAAAAATTTAAACAGAATGCTACCAATATTGTAATTATGGTATGTAAACCTCTTATAGCTTTACTAAGAAAGCTAAAACTATTAAAAATACCAATAACAATTTGTTGAGAGGCAATATATTAGTGTAAATCACAACACCAAAAATTCAAAATGTGGGGGAAGAACAGAATTAATGTGTACAGCATTAGTTTTTTTTCTTGTTGGCTTGGTCCTATTATTTTTGGAAATCAAAGTAAAGTTGGTACCATTTCTTAAAAACTTCTTATAACTATAGGATGTTTTTTGTACACCTCATACTAACCTGTAATAGCACTAAAAGTAAAAATCAATAAATTAAAACATACTACCAGAGAAAATTACTTAACCACAAAGGAAGATGGTAAGAAAAGAAGAAAAACAGACAGGAGTTACAAAACAACTAGAAAACAAGTAACAAAATGGTGGTGGTAAGACCTTCCCTATCAATAACAACATTGAATGTAAATGGACTAAATTCTCTAATTAAAAGACATACAGTAAATGAATGCATTTAAAAATAGGACCCAAATACATGCTGCGACAAGAAACTCGCTTCACCTATAAAAATAAATTGAAGGCCATTTGCACTAACACGTGAAACACAATAAGGATGCCCATTTTCACCACATTTATTCAACATAGTTCTGGAATTATTAATGGGAGTAGAGCAATTAGGCAATAGAAAGAATAAAAGGTATCTCAATTAGATAGAAAGATATCAAATTATCCTTGTTTGCAGATGGTACATTATTTTTATATAAACTAGTCTCTACCAAAAACTCTTAGAACTCACAAATGAATTCAGTAAAGATGCGGGATATAAAATCAACATATAGCAACCAGTAGTGTTTATATATACTAACAGCAATCAATCTGAAAAAGAAATCAAGACAGCAATACCATTTACAATAGCTACTTAGAAGTCAATTTCAAAAAAGAAGTGAAATATTTCTACAAGAAAAGCTATAAAACACTGATGAAATAAATTGAAGCGACACACAAAAAATGGAAAGATATCTTAGGCTCATGGATTAGAAGAATTAATATTGTTACAATGTCTACACTACCCAAACCAGTCTACAGATTCAATGCAATCCCTATAAAAATGCCCATGACATTCTTCACAGAAATAGAAAAAACCATCCTAAAATCTGCGTGCAACCACAAAAGATTCAACATAGCTAAAACAATCCTTGCAAAAATAATAAATCTGCTGGCATCACACTATCTTATTTTATATTATACTACATAGCTATAGTATCCAAGACAGCATGGTACTGGCATAAAAACAGACACCTAGACGAATGGAACTGAATAGAAAGCCCAGAAATAAATCCATACATCTACAGCCAACTCACTTTCAATGAAGGTGTCAATAATATATATTGGGGAAAGGACAGTCTTTTGAAAAAAAGTTGCTGGGAAAACTGGGTAACCACATGCAGATGTATAAAACTGGACACTTATCTTTCACTTGGTACATAAATCAACTTAAAATTAATTAAATATGTCCATGTAAAACCTGACACTATGAAAAAACTAAAAGGAAATATTGGACAATGCTATAGTACATTAGTCTGGGCAAAGATTTGTAGGCTCAAAAGCACAGGCAACCAAAGCAAGAATAGACAAATTGAGTCACATCAGACTAAAACACTTTTGCACAACAAAGAAAACAATCAATAAAGAGACAACCTACAGAATGGGAGAGAATATTTGCAAACTATCCATCCAAGAAGTAATTAATAACCAAAATATCTAACAAACTCAAACAACTCAATAGCAATAAGTAATCTGATTAAAAAATGAGCAAAAGACCATAATAGACATTTCTCAAAAGAATGCATATAAATGGTCCACATGTATATGAAAAAAAAATGCTCAACATTCCTAATCATCAGAGAAATGGGAATCAAAACCACATTGATATATCATCTCACCCTGGTTAGAATGGTTATCAACAATACAACAAAAAAAATCACAAATGCTGACGAAGATGCAAAGAAAGAGGAATGTTCGTACACTGATGGTGGGAATGTAAAGTAGTATAGCCATTATGGAAAAGTATGGAGATTCCTAAAAAAAAAAAATAGAACTACTATGTAATCCAAGAATGCCACTGCTGAGTGTATATCCAAAAGAAAGGAAATCAGTATGTTGAAGAGAAATCTGTACTCCCAATTTTATTGCAGTGTCATTCACAACAGCCAAGATATGGGATCAACCTGTCTCCATGAACAGATGCAGAAAGAAAATGCAATATATATACACAATGGAATATTATTCAGCCATACAAAATAATTAAATCCTGTCATTTGCAGCAACATGTGTAGAACTGGAGGCCATTATGTTAAGTGAAATAAGCCAGGCACCGAGACAAATATTGCATGTTCTCACTTATATATGAGAGCTAAAGCAGTGGGTGTCATGGATTTAGAAAGTAGAATGGTGGTTACCAGAAGTTGAGAAGGGAAGGGATGAAGGAGGATAAAAAGAAGTAGGTTAAGGTATACAAAAACACAGTTAGATATAAGAAATAAATTCAAGCATTTGATATTAGAGTGTGGAAATTATAGTGGACAATAATTTATTGTATGTTTCAAAATAGCTAGAAAAGAAGAACTGCAATTTTCCCACCACAAAGAAAAGATAAATGTTGGAGGTAATAAATAAACCAATTACCCTGTTTTGATCATTATACACTGTATACAGGCATCAAAATATCACATGTATCCCCAAAAATATACAACTATTATATATCCATAAAAAATAAACTTAGAAACATCCGGGCATTTCCAAACACAAAGTTAAATCTCATCCATGGTACAGAGTATACTTGGCTATTTTTATACTTCTCTAACAACCTGGTAGGATTTCCATTTATTGTAAACACTTTGATGTGGACGGTATTCATTTTGGGAATTCCTCATATGTTATTTCTGTGATTATAAAGAGGACTAAGAACTAAGGTGAATTATCATCTGATGAGGTTGAGAACAGAAACCATTAGATTTTCCACCCCGAACCCCAAACTATATCTTTTATTCAAATCAACCCAAACTTCTTAAAATCAAGTTAACAGAACCAAGTTTACATTTTTCAAAATTCATAATAACACAGAAACCTCAATTAATCTAAACATTAAATTCAACTTAGTTTTCATTCTTTCTAGTTTCATATCTAAACACCAGTCTCATTTGGTATTGCTACCACTTTGTTAGTTATTTGTTCATGAACTCAACACATTTTCACCAAGCCAGAAATTCTTTCAAGTTCTAAAGATTTTTCTCTGTAGAACAGTTCCCTTGCTTACAGAGCTTACAATTGAATGAAAAAAGACAAAGAATTAACAAGTAAACAAATAAGCCAGATAATTTCAGATCATGATTGTAACTACGTAGAAAAGGAAACTGGATGCTGTATTGGTGTGAGAAGGCAGTGGAGGAGGTGGCATTAGGTAACGTGGTCCCTGAAAGAGCTCTCCAAAAATGAGCAAGCTAAAATTTGAATGATAAGAAGCAGTCATCCATGTGAATATCTGAGGAAAAAAACATTTCAGGCAGTAGAAAAGGCAAGAATAAAAGACGGAAATTCAAGAAATCAAAGAAACAAAAGCTTGAAATGTGGTTGAATTCAATTTAGTCATTAAATACTGTAAGGGCATGACCATAATGTGTTGGTTTGTCTGCAGCAATCTGTGTTTATGCCTATTGCCCAGGCCTAATGACTCATCTAGTCACTCTTAAAGTGGTCTGAATTCATGAGAAAATGATATGGTCACTTGGGTTATAAATATGAGATAACTGTAACTACTCATAAGATAATACTAGAAATTATGAATATAAATTTTACCATATTTATTAAACTTAGAAAACTGGTTTGACACATTACAAATATTTTCTTAGGGAAATTCTCTGACTTTAGAACAACCTATTTTATCATCTTTTTCTATGATTCTTATACTCTGTCCTGTTAATTTTTTACCTATGAGCTCCAAAGTTGAAAAAACAAAATGAAAACAAAGCTGAATCTTAAAACAGACCACTCGGGGGCAGAGCAAGATGGCCGAATAGGAACAGCTCCAGTCTCCAACTCCCAGCGCGAGAGACACAGAAGACCGGTGATTTCTGCATTTTCAACTGAGGTACTGGGTTCATCTCACTAGGGAGTGCCGGACAATCGGTGCTGGTCAGCTGCTGCAGCCCGACCGGCGAGAGCTGAAGCAGGGCGAGGCATCGCCTCACCTGGGAAGCGCAAGAGGAAAGGGAATCCCTTTTCCTAGCCAGGGGAACTGAGACACACAACACCTGGAAAATCGGGTAACTCCCACCCCAATACTAAGCTTTAAGCAAATAGGCACACCAGGAGATTATATCCCACACCTGGCCAGGAGGGTCCCACGCCCACGGAGCCTCCCTCATTGCTAGCACAGCAGTCTGCCATCTAACTGCAAGGCAGCAGCGAGGCTGGGGGAGGGGCGCCCACCATTGCTGAGGCTTAAGTAGGTAAACAAAGCCACCAGGAAGCTCGAACTGGGTGGAGCTCACAGCAGCTCAAGGAAACCTGCCTGTCTCTGTAGACTCCACCTCTGGGGTCAGGGCACAGCTAAACAACAACAACAAAAAGCAGCAGAAACCTCTGCAGACACAAATGACTCTGTCTGACAGCTTTGAAGAGAGCAGTGGATCTCCCAACACGGAGGTTGAGATCTGAGAAGAGACAGACTGCCTACTCAAGTGGGTCCCTGACCCCTGAGTAGCCTAACTGGGAGACATCCCCCACTAGGGGCAGTCTGACACCCCACACCTCACAGGGTGGAGTACATCCCTGAGAGGAAGCCTCCAAAGCAAGAATCAGACAGGTACACTTGCTGTTCAGCAATATTCTATCTTCTGCAGCCTCTGCTGTTGACACCCAGACAAACAGGGTCTGGAGTGGACCTCAAGCAATCACCAACAGACATACAGCTGAGGGTTCTGACTGTTAGAAGGAAAACTATCAAACAGGAAGGACACCTACACCAAAACCCCATCAGTACGTCACCATCATCATCAAAGACCAGAGGCAGATAAAACCACAAAGGTGGGAAAAAAGCAGGGCAGAAAAGCTGGATATTCAAAAAATAAGAGCGCATCTCCCCTGGCAAAGGAGCGCAGCTCATCGCCAGCAACGGATCAAAGCTTGACGGAGAATGACTGACGAGATGAGAGAAGAAGGCTTCAGTCCATCAAACTTCTCAGAGCTAAAGGAGGAATTACGTACCCAGCGCAAAGAAACTAAAAATCTTGAAAAAAAGTGGAAGAATCGATGGCTAGAGTAATTAATGCAGAGAAGGTCCTAAACGAAATGAAAGAGATGAAAACCATGACACGAGAAATACGTGACAAATGCACAAGCTTCAGTAACTGACTCAATCAACTGGAAGAAAGAGTATCAGCGATTGAGGATCAAATGAATGAAATGAAGCGAGAAGAGAAACCAAAAGAAAAAAGTAAAAGAAATGAACAAAGCTTACAAGAAGTATAGGATTATGTAAAAAGACCAAATATACGTCTGATTGGGGTGCTTGAAAGTGAGGGGAAAATGGAACCAAGTTGGAAAACACTCTTCAGGATATCATCCAGGAAAACTTCCCCAACCTAGTAGGGCAGGCCAACATTCAATCCAGGAAATACAGAGAACGCCACAAAGATACTCCTCAAGAAGAGCAACTCCAAGACACATAATTGCCAGATTCACCAAAGTTGAAATGAAGGAAAAAATCTTAAGGGCAGCCAGAGAGAAAGGTTGGGTTACCCACAAAGGGAAGCCCATCAGACTAACAGCAGATCTCTCAGCAGAAACTCTACAAGCCAGAAGAGAGTGGGGGCCAATATTCAACATTCTTAAAGAAAAGAATTTTAAACCCAGAATTTCATATCCAGCCAAACTAAGTTTCATCAGTGAAGGAGAAATAAAATCCTTTACAGATAAGTAAATGCTTAGAGATTTTGTCACCACCAGGCCTTCCTTACAAGAGACCCTGAAGGAAGCACTAAACATGGAAAGGAACAACCGGTACCAGCCATTGCAAAAACATGCCAAAATGTAAAGACTATCGAGGCTAGAAAGAAACTGCATCAACTAACCAGCAAAATAACCAGTTAATATCATAATGGCAGGATCAAGTTCACACATAACAATCTTAACCTTAAATGTAAATGGACTAAATGGTCCAATTAAAAGACACAGACTGGCAAACTGGATAAAGAGTCAAGATCCATCAGTCTGCTGTATTCAGGAGACCCATCTCACACGCAGAGACATACATAGGCTCAAAATAAAGGGATGGAGGAAGATTTACCAAGCAAATGGAGAACAAAAAAAAGCGGGGGTTGCAATCCTAGTCTCTGATAAAACAGACTTTAAACCATCAAAGATCAAAAGAGACAAAGAAGGCCATTACATAATGGTAAAGGGATCAATTCAACAGGAAGAGCTAACTATCCTAAATATATATGCACCCAATACAGGAGCACCCAGATTCATAAAGCAAGTCCTTAGAGACTTACAAAGAGACTTAGACTCCCATACAATAATAATGGGAGACTTCAACACTCCACTGTCAACATTAGACAGATCAACGAGACAGAAAGTTAACAAGGATATCCAGGAATTGAACTCATCTCTGCAGCAAGCAGACCTAATAGACATCTACAGAACTCTCCACCCCAAATCAACACAATATACATTCTTCTCAGCACCACATCGCACTTATTCCAAAATTGACCACATAATTGGAAGTAAAGCACTCCTCAGCAAATGTACGAGAACAGAAATTATAACAAACTATCTCTCAGACCACAGTGCAATCAAACTAGAACTCAGGACTAAGAAACTCAATCAAAACCGCTCAACTACATGGAAACTGAACAACCTGCTCCTGAATGACTACTGGGTACCTAATGAAATGAAGGAAGAAATAAAGATGTTCTTTGAAACCAATAAGAACAAAGATACAACATACCAGAATCTTTGGGACACATTTAAAGCAGTGTGTAGAGGGAAATTTATAGCACTAAATGCCCACAAGAGAAAGCAGGAAAGATCTAAAATTGACACTCTAACATCAAAATTAAAATAACTAGAGAAGCAAGAGCAAACACATTCAAAAGCTAGCAGAAGGCAAGAAATAACTAAGATCAGAGCAGAACTGAAGGAGAGAGAGACACAAAAAACCCTCCAAAAAATCAATGAATCCAGGAGTTGGTTGTTTGAAAAGATCAACAAAATTGACGGACCACTAGCAAGACTAATAAAGAAGAAAAGAGAGAAGAATCAAATCGACGCAATAAAAAATGATAAAGGGGATATCACCACCGACCCCACAGAAATACAAACTACCATCAGAGAATACTATAAACACCTCTATGCAAATAAACTAGAAAATCTAGAAGAAATGGATAATTTCCTGCACACTTACACTTTTCCAAGACTAAACCAGGAAGAAGTTGAATCCCTGAATAGACCAATAGCAGGCTCTGAAATTGAGGCAATAATTAATAGCCTACCAATGAAAAAAGTCCAGGACCAGATGGATTCACAGCTGAATTCTACCAGAGGTACAAGGAGGAGCTGGTACCATTCCTTCTGAAACTATTCCAATCAATAGAAAAAGAGGGAATCCTCCCTAACTCATTTTATGAGGCCAACATCATCCTGAAACCAAAGCCTGGCAGAGACACAACCAAAAAAGAGAATTTTAGACCAATATCCTGATGAACATCGATGCAAAAATCCTCAATAAAATACTGGCAAACCGGATTCAGCAGCACATCAAAAAGCTTATCCACCATGATCAAGTGGGCTTCATCCCTGGGATGCAAGGCTGGTTCAACATTCGCAAATCAATAAACATAATCCAGCATATAAACAGAACCAAAGACAAGAACCACATGATTATCTCAATAGATGCAGAAAAGGCTTTTGACAAAATTCAACAGCCCTTCATGCTAAAAACACTCAATAAATTCAGTATTGATGGAACGTACCTCAAAATAATAAGGGCTAATTATGACAAACCCACAGCCAATATCATACTGAATGGGCAAAAACTGGAAAAATTCCCTTTGAAAACTGGCACAAGACAGGGATGCCCTCTCTCACCACTCCTATTCAACATAGTGTTGGAAGTTCTGGCTAGGGCAATCAGGCAAGAGAAAGAAATCAAGGGTATTCAGTTAGGAAAAAAAGAAGTCAAATTGTCCCTCTTTGCAGATGACATGATTGTATATTTAGAAAACCCCATTGTCTCAGCCCAAAATCTCCTTAAGCTGATAAGAAACTTCAGCAAAGTCTCAGGATCCAAAATTAATGTGCAAAAAATCACGAGCATTCTTATACACCAGTAACAGACAAACAGAGAGCCAAATCATGAATAAACTTCCATTCACAATTGCTTCAAAGAGAATAAAATATCTAGGAATCCAACTTACAAGGGATGTAAAGGACATCTTCAAGGAGAACTACAAACCACTGCTCAGTGAAATCAAAGAGGACACAAACAAATGGAAGAACATACCATGCTCATGGATAGGAAGAATCAATATCGTGAAAATGGCCATATACTGTCAAGGTTATTTATAGATTCAATGCCATCCCCATCAAGCTACTAATGAGTTTCTTCACAGAATTGGAAAAAACTGCTTTAAAGTTCATATGGAACCAAAAAAGAGCCTGCATCTCCAAGACAATCCTAAGTCAAAAGAACAAAGCTGGAGGCATCACACTACCTGACTTCAAACTATACTACAAGGCTACAGTAACCAAAACAGCATGGTACTGGTACCAAAACAGAGAGATAGACCAATGGAACAGAACAGAGTCCTCATAAATAGTACCACACATCTATAGCCATCTGATCTTTGACAAACCTGAGAAAAACAAGAAATGGGGAAAGGATTCCCTATTTAATAAATGGTGCTGGGAAAATTGGCTAGCCATAAGTAGAAAGCTGAAACTGGATCCTTTCCTTACTCCTTATACGAAAATTAATTCAAGATGGATTAGAGACTTAAATGTTAGACCTAATACCATAAAATCCCTAGAGGAAAACCTAGGTAGTACCATTCAGTACATAGGCATGGGCAAAGACTTCATGTCTAAAACACCAAAAGCAACGGCAGCAAAAGCCAAAATTGACAAATGGGATCTAATTAAACTCAAGAGCTTCTGCACAGCAAAAGAAACTACCATCAGAGTGAACAGGCAACCTACAGAATGGGAGAACATTTTTGCAATCTACTCATCTGACAAAGGGCTAATATCCAGAACCTACAAAGAACTCAAACAAATTTACAAGAAAACAACAAACAACCCCATCAAAAAGTGGGCAAAGGATATGAACAGACATTTCTCAAAAGAAGACATTCATACAGCCAACAGACACATGAAAAAGTGCTTATCATCACTGGCCATCAGAGAAATGCAAATCAAAACCACAATGAGATACCATCTCACACCAGTTAGAATGGCAATCATTAAAAAGTCAGGAAACAACAGGTGCTGGAGAGGATGTGGAGAAATAGGAACACTTTTACACTGTTGGTGGGATTGTAAACTAGTTCAACCATTATGGAAAACAGTATGGCGATTCCTCAAAGATCTAGAACTAGATGTACCATATGACCCAGCCATCCCATTACTGGGTATATACCCAAAGGATTATAAATCATGCTGCTATAAAGACACATGCACACGTATGTTTATTGCGGCACTATTCACAATAGCAAAGACTTGGAATCCACCCAAATGTCCATCAGTGACAGACTGGATTAAGAAAATGTGGCACATATACACCATGGAGTACTATGCAGCCATCAAAAAAGATGAGTTTGTGTCCTTTGTAGGGACATGGATGCAGCTGGAAACCATCATTCTTAGCAAACTATCACAAGAACAGAAAACCAAACACCGCATGTTCTCACTCATAGGTGGGAACTGAACAATGAGATCACTTGGACTTGGGAAGGGGAACATCACACACCAGGGCCTATCATGGGGAGGGGGAGGGGGGAAGGGGGAGGGATTGCATTGGGAGTTATACCTGATGTAAATGACGAGTTGATGGGTGCTGACGAGTTGATGGGTGCAGCATGCCAACATGGCACAAGTATACATATGTAACAAACCTGCAAGTTATGCACATGTACCCTGGAACTTAAAGTATAATAATAATTAAAAACAAAACAAAACAAAACAGACCACTAAAAATATGTCTCGTACTATGAGATTTCTTTAATTATTGTTACTGTCCTCTTAATCTTTATTATGTACTGGGAAGCGGAACTATGGGAATGCAAGTGATTGATTAGATTTTTACCATGCTCCTTAATATGTGCTCAGCCATGAGTTTATTTCCCAGTTCTCTGCAGCCAGAAGGTGTGTATGATTTGAAGCCAGTTTGAAGGCTGACTGCATAGACACCCCAGGACCGGACATGGAGATTAACAGTTAAAATGTGGGATGTGCAGTACAAATATGCCAAAGAAGCATTCTTTCCATTTTCAAGCTCTTTTAAATCATTTATACTAAGTGGAAAGCACTGTGAAATACATATATTTTTACATGGAGAGAGAGAGAAAGGTTAGATAGAGATAGATAGATACATAGATGCATAGATGATAGATTAGATGATAGATGGATGACAGACAGACAGATGATAGACAGATAGATATAGATAGATGAGAGAGAGAAAGAGAGAGAGAGAGAGAGAAAATACATACAGTTTCTATCAGACCCCCAGTAAATAACACTAATTGTTTTTATGTTTAAAACCTCAACAATCCTGAGAAACTAAAAAGCATAAACGTTAGACAACAAAGGTCAATGGGGATGTGTATAAAAGTGTTTCTTGTGGTATTTTTAAGGTTTGATTTATATCACCAGCCAAAACATCACTCGCATTTAATTTTTTTTCTTTTTTAAAAAAGAAAATTCAGAGAATTTAAAGACATTCAAATGTGCACTTGGCTCCAAGAGCCCTGGGGGATAAACATGATAAAGTCACATACTTTTATCTCTTTCTAGCATTCCATTTGTGCATATGTATTTGTCAGTGGGCTAAATATTTAGAAGCCAACTGTGAATAGGGAGGTATAATTAATCTAACAATATAATATGTTTGTTAAAGGAGTAATTGATCTTGGAGTGCATCAATCACTATACACTCACCAAAATAAATATTCCTTTAATTCTACATTCTGTACTTTAAGATTAACGTGAACATATGGGGAAAAATTACTTGGAAGGAGATTTGAAAATATAGTATCCAAAACATTAAAAACATAATATTGTGTACTGGAAAAATAGTATATATCTAAAATTCATCCTTCAAAGAATTCGGCATCTACAATATTCCGGGCATTTTGGCTAGCTATAATATTTAGTGAAAGGAAAAATTGCTATTCTCACAAAGCTTGAATATTAAGAAATTGGAGATGTCTTTCATGGGAAATTAAAACTATTTTAAATTAAATGAAAAACTACATGTGCAAGCGGGATTATTTCTTATGTATTGTCTTAGAAGGGAGAACAAGAAAGAAGAGACCTGGGCCAAAACTGGAAGGAAGGGCTGAGAGGAGAAGCTACCTTCAATATCAAATAAAATCAAAAATACTACCATTTCTTCATTTCTTCAACTACAAGGGAGAAAAATTAATATATTTTCCTGAGTCATCACAATTTTCATGGCTGAGACCCCTATAACAAAAAGACTAACAAGAGAAAAGCATACACATTTATTTAAGTTTTGTATGCCACAGTAGCCTTCAGAAATTAAGCCCCAAAGACCCAGAGAACACTGTATTTTTGTGAACAGTCACACACATGTATGATTCGAAGACAAAAGGAATGATCCAATGATACTAAAGTTGGGGAAAGTTAGCAAGGTCTGTTTGTTCAGTTTCTTCTGGGCCTTTTTGTGTAACATTCCTTCCCTCAGCATATAGGGCAGGACACTTGTCACATGAGCGTTTTCAGGGGAGAGGAGAGGAAGAAGGTCAGAGTCACTTTCCTCAGTTTATGGTTTGCTTTGGGGATGAAGAGGTGAGGGGAACTCTCCTCACTTCAGGAGAGAGGGCGGAAGAAGGTCAAAGAGACCTGCCTGCTTCTGCAGTTTTCTCAATTTCCTTCAGCTTAAAATACTCAGTACACCAAGGTGCCACATTTTGGAGTAGCATTTCCTGCGCTCCATCACAATATACATTTGTTAGGCTCATATAAAAGGATCTTTGTAATATACCAGGAAAAGCATTAATATTCTCACATTCGAGTAGTATTTAATTCTTATATTTCTAAAATTAAGTTTTTGGTTCCCACTGATAAACATATGCTACTAGTTATGATTATTAGGCTGTAGGTAGTACAGAAATATTTTTATGAACAGTTTTATATAAGTTTCCTGCTATAAATTTACCTTTTTGAAAGCAAAAGCACTAAAGTAATGCACATCACGTACAGTTATTGTGTCGTCCACATTGAAGTGTCCATATTAGAAGTGTCAATGGTACACCAAAAATGAAACATGTATTCTGGATGTGATAACTTCTAATGGCTATTGTTATTCTGCCAAGATGGTTTGGTAGATTGAAATTTCTGATATGATCCAATGTTTACCTATTTATCCAAATTAACATCTAAATTAGATTCAATGTTTACCTATTTATCCAAATTAACTTCTAAATTACGTAATACGTTGCTAGAAAAATAAAATCAATGCTCTATCCATACTTAAATATAGTATTGGCAAATTCCTAATCATGCCCAGACCTAGTATATTGCTTGACACTAGAAATAATCGATGAGAGTATTTTTCTACTGCCTGAAAGATTCACACACAAAAAATTGTATATGTAGATATGGGACCTCAAGAGATGTTTCTGAAGTCAGAATGCTACTGGGCCACTAAGGAATATAGCTCCAGGCCAAAATCCTGTCATGACCTTTCAGGCATAACCACACACAATCACAAGGCCTTGTCTGGCACATCTCAGACGGGGAAACTGCCCTCCCTATACCACAGCCAGTACATCATAGTTTTCTGGAGCGCGTTACAGTCAAAAACATCCCCCTCCAGCCCCCGACTTCTGCCCTGCCACAGCTGACCATATTCATACTCTCATACACTATCTGCATTCCTAGCCCAGCTTCTTCCACTTGGAGGTCTCCTTGTTGCGGGTCTTGCCTGAGACACTTTTATCCACTTTGACTTGGTACTTTTCTATACCTAAGCCTTCCCCTTCGCTCTCCCCTGCCCCAAACAGGTCCATCAGAAGGAATGAAACTTTTGTTTGGGTCTCCTCGTCAGTGAGATGATTCCCCTCATCTGTGCTGCATCTATCTACTCCACACCCTGTGGCCGTTCCACGGGGGAAATGAAACTGGAGGGAGCAGGGGCCTCTCTTCTTGCCCTTTGTTTGCACTGTAGCAGTAAGCAAAGAAAGACTTGATTGTTACTTTAACTCATTGTCCTAATTGACCACCTGGATATATAATTGCATGACAGTGACTAAAATGGTTTTTGTACTAAATTTACCCTGAAAGTTGTTCATGAAAGGAAGTTGCTAACATTCCTTCTCCAAGAATTAGAAAGGGATTTGCCACCATATGGCATCATGGCACATGTTACTTATCACTATGAATAGAAATTGGCAAATATTAAACATCATACAAGAATTTCAGCATAATCCAGATTTTCTCAGAAGCACTCATTACCCAATTAGCCTAATGAAATGCAAATATTTGTATAATTAATTAAGGAAATCCTTCCTATCTGTTTAAGTCTGGTTCAGGTCATACCATGTATTCTCCACCCCCAATTCCTATGACATTTATAACTGCAGGTGTAGACAATCTATCCTTTCAATGCTATTTTATTATATTTTCCTCACATTTCAACCATATGTTTGCCATTATTTGACATAGAATGTAGTTACTATGCACATCTTTCTTTTTCTCTCCATAGATTGCAAGCTCCTAGAATAAACTTTGAATTCATCATTTCCACTTAACCATTGCAATTATCACTATGTTTTGATTGCAATAAGCATTGAAAAATATTTGTTAAGCCAAAATATTGATGTTAATTTGGAAGTTGTAAGAGCAATTAATCACCGAACAGCTTCAAAAGCAAACCCTGTCCAGGAGTCATTTTCTGGTGGAAATTAAAGCTTAGGCCTTTTAAATTTTTTAATTATGAGATAATTGTAGATTCACATATAGTTATAAGAATTAAAACAGAGATATCCCATGGACACTTCATGCAGTTTCCCCCAATGGTATCACCTGCAAAACTGTAGCACAGCATCTCAACCAGCATCTTAACACTGATACATAACAAATTTCAGCCCCACAGGGATTCTTTCATCCTGCTGCTCTTTTCTAACCACAATCATTGCCCTCCGACTACCCCTTTATCCCCTGGCAAATCCCCTGACAGTAGTTTATTATAATTTCTGTAAGTTTTTCATTTCTAAAAAGTTACATAAATGGAGTTTTATAGACCATAACCTTTTAAAATTAATTTCAACTTTTATTTTAAATACATAGGTTTCATGTGCAGGTTGCTATATGGAAATATTGAGTGATGCTGAGGTTAGGGGTATGGATCCCATCACCCGGGTAGTGAGCTGTATTAGTCCATTCTCACACTGCTATAAGAAACTTCCTAAGACTGGGTAATTTATAAAGAAAAGCAGTTTAATTGACTCACAATTCCACATGGCTGGGGAGGCCTCAGGATACTTACAATCATGACAGAATGGGAAGCAGGCATGTCTTACATGGCAGCGGGTGTGACAGCAAGTGTGTGTCTATACAGAAAAAGCTACCATTCATAAAACCATCAGATCTCATGAAAATTCACTCACTATCAAAAGAACAGCATGGAGGAAACGGTCCCCATAATCCAATCACTTTCCAGCAGGTCTCTCCCTAAACACCTGAGGATTACAATTCAAGATGAGACTTGGGTGGGGACATAAAGCCTAACCATATCATGAGCATAGTACCCAGTAGGTAGTTTGTCAGCCAACATCCCTCTTTCTTCCCATCTCTCCCTCACACCTCCAGTAGTCCACAGTGTCTATTTTTCCCATGTTTATGTCCATGTGTACTCAATGTTTATCTCCCACTAATAAGTGAGAAAATGAGGTATTTGGTTTGAGATTGGCTTTTTTCACTCAGCATATTTCTCTCAAGATTCATCCAGGTTGTCCTGTTTCGATAATTGGTTCTTTTTTGCTGAATAGTATTCTGTGGCATGAGTTTACCACAGTTTCTTTAACCTACTGAAGGCATCTGAGTTATTTCCAGTTTGGGAATATTATCAACTGTTACAAATATTCGTGTACAGGTTTGCAATGTGCACACATCTTTATTTCTCTGGGATAAGTGCCCGTGGGTATAATTGTTGTCTCATATGGTTGCTGTATGTTTAGTTCAAAAAGAAACTGCCAAATTGTTTTATAGAGAGGCTTCACCTTTTCACTTCCCATCAGCAAGTCTGAGTGATCCAGTTTCTCCACATCTTTGTTGATATTTATTGATGTAACGTTTTAGAATCATTACTTTAGCCATTCTTATAGGCATTAGTGATATCTCACTGTGGTTTTAGTTTGAATTTCCCTAGTGACTAATAATGTTTCATGTCCTTATTTGTCATTTGCATATCGTCTTAAGTAAAATATCTCTTGTCTTTTGTCAATTTTTTAATTGAGGTGATGATTTATTTTTATTTATTTTTTGCTTTTGAGATTTGAGAGTTTTTATTGTATTCTACGTACTAGAATCTAGTATCTTTGATCTAGATACTAGAATCTAGTATCTCTAGTGTCTTTTGTCAAATACATGGTTTGAAAATATTCTATCTCAACAGGCAATTTTTCGTTTCATCCTCTGAACAGGTATTTCTCAGAGCAAGTGTTTTAAATTGTGAAGAAGTTCAATTTGTCATTTTTTCTATTAGGGATTGTGCTTTAGCATCGAGTTTAAAAACAACCTAGTGCTAGATTTTCTTCTACTTTTTTTGTTTCACAGTTTTAGGTTTTGTATTTAAGTCCATGTCTATTTTTGAGTTAATTTTTTGCATAAAATGTGAGACTTAGGTTAAGGTGTTTGTTTGTTTGCTTGCTGGCTTATTTCTTTTGGCAGAGGTCTATGGATGTTCAATTACTCAGCACCATTTTTTAAAATGCAGTATTTTCTTCAATGAATTGTTTTTGCACCATTGCCAAATGTCAGTTGGGCATTTCAGAAAGAAAAAAAAATGAACCCTTTTTTTCTTCTATTCTCACACACCACTCAACACATTTCTGATACAAGGTGTTGGAGGGGGTTGTGGTGGATTCTCCCCACAACAAGCAGTTCTCCATCAGATACTAGATGAATGTACTATAATTCAATTCAGTTCTGACTATCCGGAGATAGCATCAGATCCCACAGGCTGAGGGCTCAGTCCCACAAGAATGTCTCCCACTTCAATGCCAATCTCAAGTCCCTGGTTGTGATCTGTGCTCTGTCCAACTGGCTATAGATCAGGATTCCTACAACTGCCTCTTTGAGTTGCATTAATTTGTTAAACTGGCTCACATAATTTAGGAAAACACTTTACTTAGTTTGCAAATTTATTATAAAGGATATCATGAAGGATATAGAGGAGCAGTCAGATGGAAACGGTGCATAGGGCAAGGTAAGAGGGAAAAGGTGTGGAGCTTCCATGCCCTCTCTGGGAACACTACCTCATGTGGCCAACAATCTAGATGCTCTCCAAATCTTGTTCTTTTAGGGGCTTATGGAGGCTTTATTACACAGTCATGGTTGATTTGATTATATCATAGGTCAAGATGGTCAACTCTCAGGACTTTACTCCTTCTCCTGTCCCCAAAGGTTGGGGTGTGGGGCTAAAAGTTCCAATTCTCCAATCGCATGGTTTGTTCCCTTGACCACAAGTCCCCATCCTAAGACTATACAGAATTCCACCAAGAGTTCCCTCATGAAAATAAAAGATATTCCTATCATCCAGGAAATTCCAAGAAATTAGAAGCTGTGTGCCAGGAAGCAGGGACTATTAGCACAATCCCTAATAGAAAAAATGACAAATTGAACTTCTTCACAATTTAAAACACTTGCTCTGAGAAATACCTGTTCAGAGGATGAAACGAAAAATTGCCTGTTGAGATAGAATATTTTCAAACCATGTATTTGACAAAAGACACTAGAGATACTAGATTCTAGTATCTAGATCAAAGATACTAGATTCTAGTATGTAGAATACAATAAAAACTCTCAAATCTCAAAAGCAAATTATATATTTGGACAAATTATATATTGGGACACAGAGACCAAATATAGAATTCTTGTTATATTACAATATCACAGATATATTTGTGTGAGGACATTTATGAATTCTCTTTCTTTTCCATTAATCTATGTACTAACCTTCTGACAATACCATGCAGTCTTTACTCCTGTAGCTATATACCAAGTTGAAATTAGGTAGATCAATTTCACTCACTTTATTTTCTTTCAAAATTGTTTTATTCTAGTTCCTTTGCCTTTACATAAAAATTTTAGAAAAATCTTGCCAAAACAACCTTAATGGGATTTTGATAGGAATAGTGTTAAACCTACACATCAATTTGGGGAGAACTGACATATTTGCTACAGTGAGTCTTCCAGTCTATGAACGTTAACATGTCTCTCCACATATTTATTTGGATTTACTTTTACTTCTTTTATCAACCTTGTGCAGTTTCAGCATATAAATCCTATGCAAGTTATGTTAGAGTTATACCTAAACATTTAATTGAGTGATCATTAGTGGTATTATGTTATTGATTTTGGTGTCCATGTGCTCATTGCTAGTATATGAAAGCACAATTAATCTGTTTCTCCTGTATCTTGTGACCTTGCTGAACTCATTTATTAGTCCTGCAAGTTTTTTGTAGATTCCTAAGAGTTTTCTATGTAGACGTGTCATCTGAAAATCAGGACAGTTATGTATATGTATTTTTCCAATCTGTATTGCTTTGCTTTGCTTTATTATACTGACTAGAACTTCCAACACTGTGTTAAATAAGAGTGATGAGAGCAAACATCCTTACATTGCCCCTGATCTTAAAAGAAAAGTATTCAGTGTTTCACCATTAAGTATAAGGTTAGCTCTAGAGAGTTTTTTTGTTTGTTTCACAGGTGGTCATTATCAAGTTGAGAAAGTTTTTCTATTTAGTTTTTGAGATTTTTTATCATGAATGAATGTTTAATTTTGTCTAATTATATATCTATATCAAAGCCTGATCATTTGGTAGACAACATTTTTGCATATTGAACAATTATTGGATCACTAAAGCAAATATCACTTGATAATGATATATAATTCTTTCTATATATTGCTAGATTTTACTTGTAAATACTTGTAAAGACTGGATCAATTTTCATGAGGAATACTGGTCTATAGTTTACTTTCTTTTTCTTTTTTCTTTTTTTTTTTCCTTTTCTTTTCTAATGCTGCCATTATCTGGTTTTGGTATCAGGGCAATACCAGCTTCATAAAATGAATTGGGAAGTATTTTCACCTTTTCTATTTTCTGGAAGAAATTGTGTAGAAGTAGTGCTAATTCTTCTTTAAACTTTGATCAAATTCTTCAGTTAAACATCTAAGCATGGAGATTTCTTTGGGGGGAATTTTAAAATGTTGAATTATATTTCCTTATTGGTTATAGGTCTCTGAGAGGAGAGAGATCTCAAACAGTTTTTCTTCTGCTCTCCTATCACAACAACAATCAACACAGAAGACTTCTGGGACCAAATGTGTATGTGTGTGTTGTGGGTGGGTAGGGTTCTCCACATACCAAGCAAACAATTAATTCTGTAGCACACACCAACTGGTTGTCCTCTAATTCCATTCCGACAACATCTACCTGAGGATAGCATCAGCTCTCACAGGTTGAGGGCTCAGTCCCCAAGACTGCCCCTCCCACACTTCCAATGCCAATTGCAAGCCCTAGGTTGTTTTACCTGTGCTCCTCATTTACCAGCTCTAAATTAAGGATCCGACGACCTTCTCCTTGGATCTCATTAGTTTGCCAGAGTGGCTCACAGAACTCAGGGAAACTTACATTTACCACTTTATTATGGATACTACAAAGGATACAGATAGAGATGCATAGGGTGAGGTATGGGAAGAAGTGTGGCACTTCCATGCCTTCCTCAGGCACAGCACCCTCCAGGAACTCTATGTGTTCAGCTATCCAGAAGCTCTCTGAATTCTGTCCTCTTGGGCCTGTTATGGATACTTCATTGGATAGGCATGAGTGACCACTATGTAGAAATGTGACTGGACAAAAAGGTTGTACTAATAGACCAAGTGGGGTAGCCTAGCAAGGCCTGTCTGTTCAGATTCTTCTTGGCCTCTCTGTGCAGCATTCCTTCCTCCAGGGTATGGGATAGAACCTCTTCTCAAATGAGGATCTTATGACCCACAATCCGCTGAGAGTCTTGCCTTGGGCTGCTGAAAGGAGGGCAGGAGAAGATCAGAGAGAAAGATTCTGCTTCCGAAAGCTTGCTTCTAAGGCCTAACATGCCCCAACATTATAACAAAGAGTAATAAGGGCAATGGAAGTGTGAGCCAGGAATCGTGGACAAAAAACCTGTGTGCGTGTGTGCGTGTGTGTGTGTGTGTGTGTATAAACACATACATATATACACATATACATATATACATATATACACATATACACATATATACATATATAATATACATACATATACATATATACATATGTATATAATCATAGGGCTATACTGCTTTAGTTGTGTCACACAAATTTTAATAAGTTGCTTTAAATTTTTATTCAGTTCCATGTATTATCTTGCCTAGACTTCTTTGACCCATTGATTATTGAGGGGCATGTTTAGTTTCCACATGTTTGGAAATTTTTCATTTGATTTTTTGTTATTCATTTCTGGTTTGATTCCATCGGGGTCCGAGAACATACTCTGTATGATATCAATTCTCTTGAATTTGTTAAGGTCTTTTATGGGCCACATATTTCTCGGTTGCCAGCATCTTCTGCTCCAAGTCTTGGATATAAGAGGCAAAAAGGAAACCAAGGGTACTCACCACTGTGTTGTTTCTCAGTCCTGAGGTCCCTAGCTTGTCTGTTTTTTCCTACTCCAGCATCTCAGAAGTGAAAGTGAGGCTTTGTTTTATCCACCACTGTTGCTGATTTTCACTATTTTTAATATATTGCTGTCATATTATGAGTACTGACATCGATTAAGGAATGAGAAACATTTGTGAAATCATCAAATCAGTCTTTTAAGGCCTGTGTTACACTCTGCAAAAGGTGAAGAAAATGACATTAGATTGATCTATTGCTTTTCTCCCAACTTTCCTGAATCCTCTCTTGCCTCTCATCATCTCCTTGAAATTCCCACTAATTTCCCAATTCTCCTTCAAACATTTTTATCAATGGCATTTAGTGAGCTACCTGGTGGTAGAGAGTGGTGGTGGTTGCGGTAGGGAGGAGGTAAAATGTGTGTGTGTAGGTGTGTTAGCTTAATATACTCCTATAGAAATTTCATATGTATTAATAATAAAGAATGAATTGGACAAAAAAATCACACCATAAGAAAATGTGAGCTGACAGTAAATTACAGGAAAGGTTAAGGACTAGAAGTACAAGTGATTGAAAAAATCATAAAGAGAAATACAGATAAATGTTACTAGTGTTAAAAATATCTGACGGCTACAAAAAGAGCACACAGAATTAAAAGCAAATGCACACCTATGTATATGTGTATATATAGGACATATAATTAATTATGAGATCAGTAAGATTCGAAGAAACAATTCACAAAAATAGGAAGTATGCATACCTAATCATTAAATGACCAAACTATTAAAATGCTAAAAGTAGAATTAATGATTATTCAGACATAAACCACTTGAATATTTATTGTGTCACATACACACTATATATCAGATCAAAATTTGAATTAGGCTCATTTGATAGAATTTCTTTTACAACAATAATACAAGAAATTCCTTTAGGACAAGAAATATCTATGTAGGTTCTCATAGCTGAGGACCACATACTAGCTGTAGGTCCAGGGAAAATACTGTCTTCAAGGCTCAGTTTCTTTATAAAATAAATAGATTAATATCTATTTCATATGGTTATGAAAACTAAATGGAAAATACATAAAAGGAGTTAGTTAGCACATTCCCTGGCATGTAGTAACCACTAAATAACTATTGGCTAAATTATTGTGTGTAGTTTATTATTTATTAATAAACAGAAATTTTATTGAGCAGTCAATGAAGAAATGTGAATTTGGGTTCTACTAATATCCCTACAATAGATTTAATATCTGCACCTTAGAACATCCCATTTTAATAATGATAATTACACTTAAAAATATGCTTTATAACCAAAAATATGTCCTTATTATTTTGTTCATAATTCTCCAGTAATTCAGAAGAAATCGGCAGAAGTAGCAATTTGAAAGATGCAGAAGATTCTAAATTGGTACTATCATAATATGATATGAATCTAGTGTCCTTTAGTCTGGGCCTCCTAGTTTTATGTAGGGTAACTAGTGACTGAATGTGAATTAAACTAATTAAATTAGAATATAATGAAGTAAATTGCCATGAAGTGCAGGAGAAGCTGATGACATCATAGTCTCAAAACATCCCCAAAAGTCAAAAATGCTTTATTCATTTTTTTCTGTCACCAAGGAGCATTGACAACCTTAATGACATCTAGGTTTATTTCCAGCCAGTGGATTTTGGACAGGGTTGAAAGTTTTTTGTTTGAATGGTTCACAGCCCCAGTTAGAAACAAAATTAGCCACTATCACGGGATGGATGATTATTTTCACAGAAGACTTCTTCTGAGTATATTTGAATTGCAAATATCAAAACCCCTAAAGAAAACGAAGGCACAAAAAGAAATGGTGCAAGTTTCCTTAAAAGTAAGTCATTATCAAGCAATTAGTGTTGTAATAAGCTCCCATTTCTTAGTTTGGAATATTTTGTTCAATATTGGAAATATAATTATGATAAAGGTTGAAGACACAGTACAGTACTTACATGTTAACCATTTATAAACATTTTATCTCTAATGACAGACAGGAGAGCATGTAATTACACTCAGCATTTCCAGAAAGACTGACTATTTGCCAAACAGCACTCCATTTGATTGCCTTTAAAGTGCAATCCTAGGTTGTTAAAGTGAAAATAGGATTTTTGGTTGCAGGTAATTAACTTCCCCCTCGTGCCCCCCACTATTCTTTTCATAGTTCTTAATGAAGGGCTTTTGAAGTCTTCATTAACAATGGGTATTTGTCAATGCCAAAAATATATAAAAAACAGCCCCAAATCCTTCAAATAACCTTTTTCTCTATCATTCTGTGTAAAATCTTTGAAATAACTAATGATGTCCTGAAAGGTGCAAAGGGCAAAGCTCACAGACTGAAATGAGGCAAGTCATCAAGCAGGATGGGAGAAGACAGCCAAAGAAAGGAAAGTAATACCCAACTGAAGGAGGATAGAGAGGAATTATTTGAAATATAGATTCTTTCAGCAAAGGCTCCTTCTTCAAAGCTTTTTGGGAAAAAAAAAATATACTGCAAAAAAATGTATGAAGTATAAGGATAAGTAAAAAATTTTAAAAGCATATTTTGAAATCCATACATGATCATAGGAGTTCATTGTGGACTGTGAATGGGTCCATATATTTGGTGGCATCTGCCTTTAACTAGGAATAAGGCCAAAATCAGTCACAGAGTTGGTCTGCTCTATTTGTCTCGGAGATCACTAGATATATTTCTAGCACTTCTTTTTCTCCTAAGAGTCTAGCATTTATAGTATCTATTCAAAAAGAACTCACAAGTACAGCATTTCATGAGCTATTGATAAGCTGTCTGAATCATGCGCCATTGTGCCACAGATTTCCTCAAGCCCTTTTCTTTATTAAGGTTCATGAACAGACTGTGAATTCCTGATTTGCCTTTGTTGTGTCTCCTCTGTCCAGTTTCTACAGGGTCCTATTTGAGACTAGTCTGCTTAGAGCTCATAATGAGCTCTCTAATGTTGATAGATTTTGGGGTCTCATATTCTTATATCTTTTTCTGAACATTCAGAATAAAGAGAGCTAGTATTAATGGAAAACATACTATGTGTAGTAACATCGTTTTCTCACTTTAACCTTCCAGTACTTGTGAGGATAGAGAGATACTTTTAATTAGTTCATCATTTCCTGGCTTCAATTCCTATTAGTCTAGACTTGGTATTCGATCACTTAAACTACTCTCCCAACCATCACTTTGACGCCGTGTGCAAATATTCTTTGACAAAAAATATCTAGATGAAATCCAAACTTCGGAATAATCTAATCATCTGCTTTATCTGTTATCTCACTCTATAGCTTATCCCATGTTATGACTTGAATACTTGTCCCCTACAAAACTCATGCTGAAATGTAATCCCCATGGTGGCAGTGTTGAGACAAAAGGACCTTTAAGAAGTGATTGGGTCATGAGGGCTCTGCCCTCATAAATAGCTTAATCTTTTTATAGATTAATAGAAAAAGGATTAAAAGATTAATGGGTTGCCATGAAGGTAGAACTGGTGGCTTTCTAAGAAGAGGACAAGAAACGTGAACTAGCAAGCTCAGCCCCCTCACCATGCGAGGCCCTGTGCTGCCTTGGAACCCTACAAAGAGTCTCACCAGCAAGAAAGCCCTCACCGAATGTGGGCTTTGACCTTGGATTTCTCAACCTCCATAACTGTAAGAAATGAATTCCTTTTCTTTATAAATTACCCAGTTACAGTTACTCTTTTAAACACAACAGAAAACAGACTAATAAATCCCACCTATAGTCTGTTCAAATGATGCCTCTTCAAATTTGCCAAAGATGTGCTTCTCTTTTCAACATACATTCTAGACTGGGCGTGGTGGCTCACACTATAATCCCAGCACTTTGGGAGGCCGAGGAAGTCAGATCACCTGAGGTCGGGAGTTCAAGATCAGCCTGATCAACATGGAGAAATCCTGTCTCTACTGAAAATACAAAATTAGCCAGGCGTGGTTGTGCATGCCTGTAATCCCAGCTACTCAGGAGGCTGAGGCAGGAGAATCGCTTGAACCCGGGAGGCGGAGGTTGCAGTGAGCCAAATTCATGCCATTGCACTCCAGCCTGGGGAACGTGAGCGAAACACCATCTCATAATAATAATAATAATAATAATAAAGAAATAAATATAAAATAAAAAATAAATATTCTATAATCTCTGCCATTTTTAATGAATCTTCTTTGATCTCCTCTAGCCATCATCCAGTCTCTTCTTTCCTTAAAAGCCTATAGTTCAGAAAGAGTGCTATATACACACTGTCTCCAGAGTCATTTAATTAGCCCACTGAAATCTGATTTCTGTACTTCACATTCAAAGTTACTATAGCTAACATCATCTATTATTTCCCAGTAGCTAAATCCAAAGGAGAGTTTTTATTCCTTCCCTCAATTGGCCTCCCTATAGCTGTATAAATATCTTTTCTCCTTTGGGTTCCAAGATTCACTCTTTCCTTGCTTTCCCATCTATCTTAGTTTCCTCTTCTAGGATGTTCTTTCTGCACTCATAGCTTGAATTCTGATGTTTCCTAAAATCAGTCCTTGACTTTTTTCTCTCCTTATGCTAACCACTTCTTCAGATCTCTTATTTCACCTAATGGCATCCGTATCTATGACTGAAGTGTGGTCTCTTTTTTGAGCTCCAGACACAGGTTTTAAACTTGAATTACAGGCCCACGAAATCTCTTTGTAAATAACACATAGTCCCCTCTTACTCTCCCCCCTACACATGAATATGTTCATCCTTTATTATTCACACACACACACACACACACACACACACATTATTATCCATAGATGAGCTAGGCCAGATTATAAAGTCTAGTAATAGATGAAAGATTAGAGATGGTAATGGTTTGACCTCGCACAAGTGTACTTTTCTCTGGTCTATTCGTGAAGAGACAATAGGAAGTACAAAGGATAAAACTGGTGAACATGACTGTCTATTTCTTCCCTTCTCTCATGAGAAGGAGCACTGAAAATTTGGTGTTCTTGACCACCCATAGAGAGGAACAAGTATGCCAAGTGAGAGAATAACAGGACTATGGGCCCAAACTCCTGGTTTCAAGTGATCCTCTTGCCTCAGCCTCCTGAATAATTGGGATTATAGGAAGAACACACTATGCCTGGCTCAAACTATGGAATCACTAGCTCTTTATCTACTGCTACCTTAGCACTCTGAAACAAAAGACCAAATAGGGCTACTGTGTTACTTGGGCCTCGAGGCCTTGACTTTCTTGCTGTGCCAGCACTTGAGCAATCCTTCTTGATCTATACTTCTGCTACCAGGCCCTATGAGTTTCCTATTTATGTCCTTTTAGGAGCTATTTGTGGGCAATCCTAATCATGGCCCACCACAATTACAGCAGTTACCCAAGTCAGAAAATTTGAAATAGTCCTTGCTTTTATACTCTCCTCCACCATCTATACCCAACAAACGATTACCTTTCACCACTTCTTCCCATTAAATATATTTTACGTACCCACTCCTGTCTGTTTCCAATGTTATTTCCACTATCATCTCTCTGATGAAATATTGCAAAAGTCTCCAATGTGGACTCTAACCTCAAACTTTGTGCTCTCTCCAGTTCATTCTGCATTCTACTGTCAGCAGGAACATCCTAAAGCATAAATATGATGCTGCCTCATTTCCTTTCAAAAACTATTTAATGACTCCCCACCACCTTCAAGATAAACTCCAAGTTTATCCAACATAAGCTGGGGCCTACTGAGTTCTGAAATCTCATTTGTCATTTCTTCTCCTTCTTCAGAGGATTTCTAATTCCTCAGGCATGCATTATGTCCTTAAGCCCCTTGTAAAATGTGTAGAATGCTGTCTTCCTATCTTCTCCATGATGTTTATGATGTTTACTAGTCTGCCAAAACTCTGCTCAGGTCTACCCACATACTCTCTGCAAAACTTATAACTGCCATTTTCAGAGCACATTCAGACTCCAATCATTTCTTTATCACCTCTTCTCCTATCACCTGAGTTCAAGTCACCATGACTTTTGAAATAGATTATTACAATATTCATCAAATTAGTCTGTTGACTTAGTGTTTTTCCTCCCATAGTAGCCAGAAAGATTCTTGAAATCCTATGTCAGATCATATTACTTCCCTGTTTATAACCCATGGATGGACTCACTCAGAGACAAAGTTAAATTCTTTATAATGATCTACACAGCACACATTATCTGGTCCCCAATTACCTCTGTGGTCTCATGTCACATGTTTCACCTGCTCTCTCACACTACTTAAGCAACACTGGCACTGTTATTCCAGCAACACACTTCCATCTTAGGATGTATTCCCTGTGTCCATAACTCCACCTTCAGATTACATACACACATATGTATATATCTGATACATACATATGTATATATACATTTCTAGCATACTGTCATGGACATAAAAATTCTTCTGTAGCCTATTAGCATCTCTAGCTGGGCCTAAGAATTAAACTAACATATGACAGATTCTCAGGAGAAAAGCATACATATTTTATTTGGTAAGTTTTCTATGTACATGGGAGTCTTCAGAAGGAAAATGAAGACCTAAAGAAGAATTTAGAGCTGAAAGCTTATATACTAGATTGGACAAAGAGCAGTAAATTGTGAAAATATAGCAAGACAAGGGGCTTGGGCTCAGCCGGTTAACTGTGGAAAAATGACTAGGAAGATAAGAGTTAGTTTGAAAAGCTTACTTTGTACAAGTTTCTCTCAGCCTTCCCTCCTCATGTCTGGTGATAAGAATGTCTTCCTTCCTTCCCATGTGAAGAGCAACCTTTACATAGAAGTTTAACCTCCTGCTTTTAGGAAGAAAAAGCAGGTCAGGGTGCCCTTCTTGCATCTACTGTTTTTCAAGTGCCTTTAACTCAAAATAATCAATATGCCAAGATGTCATATTTTGGGGTGGCCTGCTTTCAACCCCTTACAATATATATAACTATACAACCACATGCACACAAACATATAGACACACAGATATACTGATACAGGTAATTTTCTCATTCTATTCAAGTGCCACTATATGAAAGATACCTCACCTGACAACCCCAACTAAAAGAGCAATGTCTCATCAATATTCTCCATCTTCTTATCTTACTTTGGATTTTTCTCAGAGCATCACACAATCTGTTCTTTATTTTAGTGTTTCTGTTTGATTACAATAGAATGTAATCTCCATAAAAGTAGATCTTGACTGTTGTATTCATTGGTGTATCCCTGAAAGACGATAATGAATAAATGAATGAACAGATAAATGAATAAATGGAGAGATTAATCAATTATCTTCCATTTTGTTTTCCTCTCCACTATAGAATCCAAATAAAAATGCACTAAAATATTTTCATTAATTTTGTAATTCTAAAGACAGTTTGTTCCCCATTTTGAGACATTTGGAAACAAAGGTCATTACATTTTATAATATATATGTTATAAATAACATAACATTATATATATGTTGCAAATAACAGCATTATATGTGTGTATATATATACTTTCTATATGTGTGTGTGTGTGTGTGTATATATATATATATATATATCTCCCTTCATTTGTTCACCTCAAGGAGCTCTAACATTCCAGTCAAATGCCGTGTTGGGAGATGCTTAGCACCAGGGAGCTACACAACAGAGGCAATTCTTAAATGTTACATTTACTTTTATTCTCGCTTAAATTAATTCCATTTGAGAGCTAACCCAGAGCAATTAAAAATAAGATGGTTTAAATATTCCACATGTATTAGTTTTATAGCAGCATCATAACAAAGCACCACAAATTGTGTGGCTTTAGACAACAGAAATATGTCCTGCCACAGTCTGGAGGCTAGAAGTCCAAAATTCAGGTATTGGAAGAGCCAGGCTCCTTCAAAGCCCCTAGAGTCCTATTTCTTGTCTCTTCCAGTTTCTGGTAGCCTCAGGTATCCTGTGGTTTGTAGCAGGACGATTCCAGTCCCTGCCTCTGCCTTCATTTCTCTGTATCTGTCTCTCCTTTCTTTATAAGAACACCAGTCATATAGGATTAAGGGCCTACCCTACTCCAGTATAAACTCATTTTAATTAAGTATACCTGCAACAACCGTATTTTGAAATAAGATCATATTCTGAGGTACTAGGAGTCAGGATATCAACATATTATTTTGAAGGACACAATTCAACCTATACACTAGGAAAATAAAACCTCTATGTTCTGCAATGGAGGTTATACTTTGATTCCTTGCATAATCATTTATTCAGCAACTCTTTTGTGATATGCACAATATCAGATTCTGAACAATAAAAATGAATTAAATCTAGTTCTTATCTGTAGAGATATATGGAAACAAATATTTAACACTTAAAATACTACATTTAAATGTGATACGAGTGGTATCATCAGAGTACCCTGGGAGCATAGATTACGTCTGATTAATTCAGCCTATGAGACCAGGAAAGGTATTAGAAAGATAATTTTAAACTTAATATTAATGGAAGTCTAAGATCTAAGCAGGTGCAAAGATCAGAGGGGATCTTCCAGATACAAGTCCATTAAATACACATATATTGGGTATCTGCTGTATGCCAAACATAAGAGTTAGGTGCTGGCATACAGATAAAATTTGTGTTAGTTTCTGGGAATACAGGCATTAAGTGCACTTGTCTTAATGGGATATTAATTTAGTGCGAAAAACAGTAAACAGATAATGATAGAACTATGATGAAGCTGTAACAGAGTGAAGGAAAGAAATAATTAGGCTTGAATGCCACATTAACTGACATGACAATATTATGAAGACTATTCTATAAGAAAGTGAAATTATACATTCTGCTAAAATTTTTTTAAAAGACACCTATAGCGCATGCTATTGCAGAATAAGGAATACTTCAGATAGTACAATATCAATCATTTTTTCATTTTAAGTTCAGATTTTCATGCATTCATATCAGCATGCCCTTTGCTAGGTGTTACTTAGATATTATATGTTTTTTTTCTTTATTTCTTCTAAGAAAATAAAATACAATGGGATACATGTGCAGAATGTGCAGGCTTGTTACATAGGTATACATGCACCATGGTGGTTTGCTGCACCTATTGACCTGTCCTCTAAGTTCCCTCCCCTTACCCTTATCCCACAACAGGTCCTGGTATGTGCTGTTCCCCTCTCTGTGTACATGTGTTCTCAGTGTTCAACTACCACTTATGAGTGACAACATGTGGTGTTTGGTTTTCTGTTCCTGTGTTAGTTTCCTGAGGATGATGGCTTCCAGTTTCATGCATGTCCCTGCTGATACACACAATATCAGATTGTGCATATGAACATGATTTCATTCATTTCGTAGCTGCATAATATTCCATGGTATATATATACAACATTCTTTTTATCCAGTCTGTCACTGATGGGCATTTGGGTTGGTTCCACATATTTGCTATTGTAAATAGTGCTGCAATAAACATACATGTGCATGTGTCCTTATAGTAGAATGATTTATACTCCTTTGGGTATATACCCAGTAAGGGGATTGCTGGGCCAAATGGCATTTCTGGTTCCAGATACTTGAGGAATCACCACACTGTCTTCTTCTACAATGGCTGAACTAATTTACATTCCCACCAACAGTGTAAAAGTGTTCCTATTTCTCCACAGTCTCTCCAGCATCTATTGTTTCCTGACTTTTTAATAGTCACCATTCTGACTGGCGTGAGATGATATCTCATTGTGGTTTTGATTTGCATTTCTCTGATCATTAGTGATGTTGAGGTTTTTTTCACATTTGTTGACTGCATAAATGTCTTCTTTGAGAAATGTCTGCTCACATCCTTTGCCCAAACCTTTTTGATAGTGTTATTGGTCTTTTTCTTGTAAATATGCTTAATTTCCTTGTAAATTCTGAACTTTAGATCCTTGTAAAATAGGTAGATTACAAAAATTTTCTCCCATTCTGTAGATTGCCTGTTCACTCTGATGATAATTTCTTTTGCCATACAGAGGCTCTTCAGTTTAATTAGATTCCATTTGTCATGAAGTCTTTGTCTTTTTGTCATGAAGACTTTACCCATGCCTGTGTTCTAAATAGTATTACCTACGTTATCTTCTAGAGTTTTTATGGTTTGGGGTTTTACATATAAGTCATTAATTCATCTAAGTTAATTTCTGTATAAGGTGAAAGGAAGGAGTCCAGTTTTAGCTTTCTGCATATGGCTAGCCAGTTTTCCCAGCACCATTTACTGAATAGGAGATCCTTTCCCCATTGCTTGTTTTTGTGAGATTTGTCGAAGATCAGATGGTTGTAGATGGGCGTTGTTATTTCTGAGGTATCTTTTCTGCTCCATTGTTCTATATGTCTGTTTTGGTACAAATACCATGCTGTTTTGATTACTGTAGCCCTGCAGTATAGTTTGAAGTCAGGTTGCGTGATGCCTCCAGCTTTGTTCTTTTTGCTTAGGATTGTCTTGGCTATGTAGGCTCTTTTTTGGTTCCATGTGAATTTTAGTTTTTTCTAATTCTGTGAAGAATGTCAATGGTAGATTGATGGATATAGCATTGAATCTACACATTACTTTGAGTAGTATAGCAATTTTCACGAAAATGATTATTCCTAACAATGAGGATGGAATGTTTTTCCACTTGTTTGTATTTTCTCTTATTTCCTTGAGCAGTGGCTTGTAGTTCTCCTTGAATAGGTCCTTCACCTCTCTTGTTAGCTGTATTTCTAGGTATTTTATTCTCTTTGTAGTAATTGTAAGTGGGAGTTCATTCATGATTTGGCTCTCTGCTTGCGTATTGTTGGTGTAAAGGAATGCTTGTGATTTTTGCACATTGGTTTTTTAATCCTGATACTTTGCTAAAGTTGCTTATCAGTTCAAGAAGTTTTTGGGCTGAGATGATCAGGTTTTCTAAATATAAAATCATGTCATCTGCAAAAAGAGACAATTTGAATTTCTTTCTTCCTCTTTGAATACTCTGTTTATTTCTCTTACCTGGTTGCCGTGGCCAGAATTTCCAATACTATGTTAAATAGGAGTGATGAGAGAGGGCATCCTTGCCTTGTGCTGGTTTTCAAAGGGAATGCTTCCAGCTTTTGCCCATTCAATATGATATTGGCTGTGGACTTGTCATAAATAGTTACTATTTTGTGATATATTCCATCAATACCTAGTTTATTGAGAGTTTTTAACATGAAGCACTGTTGAATTTTGTTGAAGGCCTTTTCTGCATCTATTGAGATAACCATGTGGTTTTTGTCATTGGTTCTATTCATGTGATGGGTTATATATATTGATTTGCATATGTTGAATCAGCCTTGTATCCCAGGGATGAAGCTCATTGATCATGGCAGATACGGTTTTTGATGTGCTGCAGGATTCAGTGTACCAGTATTATATTGAGGGTTTTCAGATTGATTTTCATCAGGGATGTTGGCCTGAAGTTTTCTTTTTTTGTTGTGTCTCTTCCCAATTTTGGCATCAGGATAATGCTGATTCTTTTTATCCTAATACTCTTTATCTTCAACTATAAACTAGCTACCCAGGTTCTAAAGCAACAGATGATAAGTAACAAGTAAATAAGACAGGTCGAGTTTCTATCTTTCCCTTCTGTATCAAACTAATGAAAAATACAAAGGGAAGGAAAGCAACAAATCAAAAATGTTTTGATAATATGAACATGAATTTAAATTATTTCTGTGCATTTGTAATAATATAATCTTCTTTTGAATCACTGAGTTCTGTAGTTTGATAAAATTTGGAGAAAATCTTCCTTCTTACCAGAGACCTCTGTTTTTAACAAACACATTTTTTTCATGATTATCCTTTTGTTTCAAGGGTGCCTTAGAAATAGTTGTATATGAATGAATACACATAAAATAAAATAGTTTTATATGAACAAATACATATAAAAATTTTAAGAACTAAATATGAGCATACATATGCCTGTACATGCCATGACTTTATCTCTCTCTCTCTCTCTCTCTCTCTCTCTCTATATATATATATATATATATATCTGTATATATATATATACACACACACACACACACACATAAAATTATATAATACATTGACCACTGGAAGCCAATTAAAAAATTGACAGAATAATTTGCTAAAATTGTTAAACATAAAATTCTATCAGGGAGAAAATCTTTTCCTCTGCCCAAATAGGTTCTTTAATTGAGAGTCTGTGAATTAAATGCATAAAAGACAGATTAGCAAGATAAAAGACAGATTTTAATTGCCTATGTACCTAAGGCAGTTCACAAAGAAATATGACTCAAAAAGACTGGTTAGAATTTGGGGCTTATAAACTTAATAGGTGAAGGGGACAGGAAGAAGATCACTTATGAGGGAAAAATGACTTCACAGAAGTGAGGAAGGGAAAGAAAGGGCACACTTAGGGAAAACAAATGACTTTGGAAAGATAAATGGGCCCTTAGGAGAACGGAGAGGAGATACAACAGTTCCGTGGTAATTTCTGTTTAGGTGTGGTGCCAACTTCTTTTTGTCTTTGATGGTAAGAGTCTATCTTCCCTGGTTGCTCTTTGGGAGGGGATTTAAGATAATTGAATCTTTTGAGTTCTTTGCGGAGTTTCTGCTTTTAAACAGAGAAGGGATTTTGAGGACCTCTAATGCCTTCAATTCAAAATAATTTTTATGCCATAGTAAAATATTCTGGATTCCTTTAATCCAGAGAACAGAAAGATGGGTATAAAGTTTAACAGAAAAATAGAGACAACAGGACCCTCATTGGTGCTGAGCACTCTGCATCTAAGGGAATAATCTATTTGTTTTGTGATCTCACTTTGTAACTGGGTGGCTACCATCTCTGATGGAGCATTTAAGGATAAATAAGTTTCACTTCCAAGTTGTAACTTTGGGGCCAATGGGCTATCTGTGCTGTCCCTCACCTCCCTTATTTCTCTTCAGCTTTCAGAGGAAGAATAAAAACAGGTTAAGTTAGTAAAAATCCTCTTTGTGACTTATTTTCTTTTCTTTTTTTTATTATTATTATACTTTAATTTCTAGGGTACATGTGCATAACGTGCAGGTTTGTTACATATGTATACTTGTGCCATGTTGGCATGCTGCACCCATCAACTCGTCAGCACCCATCAACTCGTCATTTACATCAGGTATAGCTCCCAATGCTATCCTTTCCCCCTCCCCCCTCCCCATGATAGGCCCCAGTGTATGATGTTCCCCTTCCCGAGTCCAAGTGATCTCATTGTTCAGTTCCCACCTATGAGTGAGAACATGCGGTGTTTGGTTTTCTGTTCTTGCAATAGTTTGCTGAGAATGATGGTTTCCAGCTGCATCCACGTCCCTACAAAGGACACAAACTCATCCTTTTTTATGGCTGCATAGTATTCCATGGTGTATATGTGCCACATTTTCTTAATCCAGTCTGTCACTGATGGACATTTGGGTGGATTCCAAGTCTTTGCTATTGTGAATAGTGCTGCAATAAACATACGTGTGCATGTGTCTTTATAGCAGCATGATTTATAATCCTTTAGGTATACACCCAGTAATGGGATGGCTGGGTTAAATGGTATTTCTAGTTCTAGATCCTTGAGGAATCGCCACACTGTTTTCCACAATGGTTGAACTAGTTTACAATCCCACCAACAGTGTAAAAGTGTTCCTATTTCTCCACATCCTCTCCAGCACCTGTTGTTTCCTGACTTTTTAATGATTGCCATTCTCACTGGTGTGAGATGGTATCTCATTGTGGTTTTGATTTGCATTTCTCTGATGGCCAGTGATGATGAGCATTTTTTCATGTGTGTGTTGGCTGTATGAATGTCTTCTTTTGAGAAATGTCTGTTCATATCGTTTGCCCACTTTTTGATGGGGTTGTTTGTTTTTTTCTTGTAAATTTGTTTGAGTTCTTTGTAGGTTCTGGATATTAGCCCTTTGTCAGATGAGTAGATTGCAAAACTTTTCTCCCATTCTATAGGTTGCCTGTTCACTCTGATGGTAGTTTCTTTTGCTGTGCAGAAGCTCTTTAGTTTAATTAGATCCCATTTGCAATTTTGGCTTTTGTTGCCATTGCTTTTGGTGTTTTAGATATGAAGTCCTTGCCCATGCCCATGTCCTGAATGGTATTCCCTAGGTTTTCTTCTAGGGTTTTCATGGTATTAGGTCTAACATTTAAGTCTCTAATCCATCTTGAATTAATTTTCGTATAAGGAGTAAGGAAAGGATCCAGTTTCAGCTTTCTACTTATGGCTAGCCAATTTTCCCAGCATGATTTATTAAATAGGGTATCCTTTCCCCATTTCTTGTTTTTCTCAGGTTTGTCAAAGATCAGATGGCTGTAGATGTGTGGTACTATTTATGAGGACTCTGTTCTGTTCCATTGATCTATATCTCTGTTTTGGTACCAGTACCAAGCTGTCTTGGTTACTGTAGCCTTGTAGTATAGTTTGAAGTCAGGTAGCATGATGCCTCCAGCTTTGTTCTTTTGACTTAGGATTGTCTTGGAGATGCGGGCTCTTTTTTGGTTCCATATGAACTTTAAAGCAGTTTTTTCCAGTTCTGTGAAGAGAGTCATTGGTAGCTTGATGGGGATGGCATTGAATCTATAAATAACCTTGGGCAGTATATGGCCATTTTCACGATATTGATTCTTCCTATCCATGAGCATGGTATGTTCTTCCATTTGTTTTTGTCCTCTTTGATTTCACTGAGCAGTGGTTTGTAGTTCTCCTTGAAGAGGTCCTTTACATCCCTTGTAAGTTGGATTCCTAGGTATTTCATTCTCTTTGAAGCAATTGTGAATGGAAGTTCATTCCTGATTTGGCTCTCTGTTTGTCTGTTACTGGTGTATAAGAATGCTTGTGATTTTTGCACATTAATTTTGTATCCTGAGAATTTGCTGAAGTTGCTTATCAGCTTAAGGAGATTTTGGGCTGAGACAATAGGGTTTTCTAAATATACAATCATGTCATCTGCAAACAGGGACAATTTGACTTCTTCTTTTCCTAACTGAATACCCTTGATTTCTTTCTCTTGCCTGATTGCCCTAGCCAGAACTTCCAACACTATGTTGAATAGGAGTGGTGAGAGAAGGCATCCCTGTCTTGTGCCAGTTTTCAAAGGGAATTTTTCCAGTTTTTGCCCATTCAGTATGATATTGGCTGTGGGTTTGTCATAAATAGCTCTTATTATTTTGAGATACATTCCATCGATACCGAATGTATTGAGTTTTTAGCATGAAGGGCTGTTGAATTTTGTCAAAGGCCTTTTCTGCATCTAAGGATACAACATACAAGAATCTCTGGGACACATTTAAAGCAGTGTGTAGAGGGAAATTTATAGCACTAAATGCCCACAAGAGAAAGCTGGAAAGATCTAAAATTGACACTCTAACATCACCATGAAAAGAACTAGAGAAGCAAGAGCAAACACATTCAAAACCTAGCAGAAGGCAAGAAATAACTAAGATCAGAGCAGAACTGAAGGAGATAGAGACACAAAAAACCCTCCAAAAAATCAATGAATCCTGGAGTTGGTTTTTTGAAAAGATCAACAAAATTGATAGACCACTAGCAAGACTAATAAAGAAGAAAAGAGAGAAGAATCAAATAGACTCAATAAAAAATGATAACGGGGATATCACCACCGACCCCACAGAAATACAAACTACCACCAGAGAATACTATAAATACCTCTATGCAAATAAACTAGAAAATCTAGAAGAAATGGATAATTTCCTGGACAATTACACTCTCCCAAGACTAAACCAGGAAGAAGCGGAATTCCTGAATAGACCAATAGCAGGCTCTGAAATTGAGGCAATAATTAATAGCCTACCAACGAAAAAAGTCCAGGACCAGATGGATTCACAGCTGAATTCTACCAGAGGTACAAGGAGGAGCTGGTACCATTCCTTCTGAAACTATTCCAATCAATAGAAAAAGAGGGAATCTTCTCTAACTCATTTTATGAGGTCAACATCATCCTGATATCAAAACCTGGCAGAGACACAACAAAAAAAAGAGAATTTTAGACCAATATCCCTGATGAACATCGATGCAAAAATCCTCAATAAAATACTGGCAAACCAGATTCAGCAGCACATCAAAAAGCTTATCCACCATGATCAAGTGGGCTTCATCCCTGGGATGCAAGGCTGGTTCAACATACGCAAATCAATAAACGTAATCCAGCATATAAACAGAACCAAAGACAAGAACCACATGATTATCTCAATAGATGTGTGACTTATTTTCTAACGAGCTTTGTGGCTTAGAAAGAAAATCTGCAACTGATTAAAAAAAAAAAAAAGTTAAGGATCTTTAATTAGGACTTTGAAATCTAAACACAACAATATATCCCTGTGTGTGATTACAGACACAGGAAGCATCCAGGGTGTCAGCAGTGAGCCCAGGAATATTAGGTCAGGAAGAATGACTGAATACCAGGTGCTCACCTGAAGAGAGCTGCCTGTCCTTCTGGGCACTGCAGATGAAGGAACCTTCAGACATAGTGCCTGGCAGTCCTGCTGTGGGGATGTGAAAAGAATGAGAAAGGAAATGGTGTCTGCACAATCAGATCATTACCTTCCCTTCCTCACAGGCTAATTTTGATAACACTACCATCAAACATGCTTTGAAATTATCTGTACTAAACATACATGATGCGAATTGTAATCCGAGGTCTTTTTCTATAAAAATATTAAAAACACATTTATCTTTCTTTCATGGACCATTGTTTTCTTGTTCTCTATATTTCTACTACAAATTCTGTGGTTGTAGCTCTATTCTTTTCTATTTTTTACTCACTTTGATATACAGATGAGAGGTTTTAAAAGCCTTCTCTTTTGCTGAATATAAAAACTGAAGTGTCTCTGAAATCCTTAGCAGAGCAAACTAGTCTATCACACACCATTACTTTCTACATTGTTTGTGATTACTGGGCTGACTTTAACAAAAGGCTTCATTAAAAACCAAGGGCAAGATCCCACGTTTGTGAAAGAATCTATTAAACAAAACCAAACCCATGATATTTGGGGAGGAAAGAAAGAAAAAAACAAAGAAATAGCTGACCTATTTTTAGCATGCTGAATAAGCATCAGTACCTTCTATCAGGAGATTCTGAACAGTGGCGTTAGCAGACACTTAATCCAAATATGAAGGCAATTTGAGTTAAGCTGTCTGTATGCCTCACAGTCTTTCATTAATTATTATTAATTACAATATCAGTAAATGCACAGTAAAATACATGTGTTTTATATACACATATGTACATGTATATAAGTGTATGTGTGCGTGGTTAGGACAAATACAAGCACGCATACACACACACACACACACACACTAAAACCACATTAAGTTGAGTCTAAAAAATGTGTATGCTTTTTCAGGTGCTAAATGTGGGGTGTCAGGTACTCAGTGTCAACAAAATAAATATGATCTATTATGAGATTTACAGTCGTCCAGGATTTATAAGCCTATTTTAAGTATTATCTCTATTTTGAATAAAGAAATAACCTCACAGAACCTATAACTACTCAAAATTATGCCACAATGTAGTATTCAACATATCCAACAAGTTTCTATGCATTACCAATGAAACAGAACAGCAGTGACTAAAAGTTAACAGAATTAATCAAGGGTAGGGCATATCCCGGCTGTTACAAGTTATACAATTCTGATGACTGCTGTCTTCATCTGAGTTCTTTGCAGAAAACAAGCTTTGCAAATGAGGGTATATAACACATAAATACAATTATTTGACTTCTGATCTATATTAGAAATAAGCATGATTTTTTTTGTATAAGTAAAACTTTTGGGTATTTTTGCACATTTATTTCTTTTTCATCAATCTCGTCTAAATGTCCAATTTACATGTATCCATCAAATAAACATAGTATAAGTGACTTTATAAGAAATAATCTTTGACCTAGTCACTTATGCCATCTAGCCCATGTCAGTGATTTGAATGCATGATTTTAGGTGACAAGAGATAAGTGAAAACTCTGACACCCCAAGACAAAGCATCCTATTCACTCCATGTATGACCGTCCTCTTGTCATAATTGCCTTGCCAACATTTGGGGAAGAGGTACAAAATAGGACTACAATCCAATATTAGTACAAATATTCTTAGCTGCTACAGCATCTGTTGTAGAGACTGGTTAGAATCAGCAATCAGCACGATTGGTTTTGAGGAAACATCAAAACACAGTCTTTGTCTTTCTTTGGTTCCATATTAAAAGTGAAGTATTTTACTCAGCAATTTTTCTTCTAGTCCTGACATAATGGGACTCATGATGGGTGATGGACAGGTGGATGATTGAGTTGTTTTTGAGATAAGCACTGCTTAGTGGAAGAGTTATGGAGCACAGCAGCCAATAAAACCATCTACAACGACTAATGGATAGTGATGACAGAGCTATAAGCACAGCAGGGAACATTTTTAGCTCCCTTTCCTGTCATGGGGTGTAGTTTCCTCTGCATTAGCAAGGAGTGGGTCAACAACTGCAATATAATGCATTTTAAATTTCAAATGCGAGATCACCCTACACAAGAGAAAAATGCTGTATCAGATTCCACCTTCAGCTTTTTGGAGCCTTTGTTACTGTGTAACCATCTAACAAAACACATGGGGCTAGACGTCACAGGAAGAAAATAACCCGAATTATGACAAATTCTTAACATCTGATAATCCCAACTTGTTTACATATTGGGAGAAAGTTTGGCAAAATGATCTAATCAAAACAACAGACAGAACATCAGTTCTTCCTCAGTCCCATCCACAGAAAAAACTGTTGAATGAAAACGTTTCATTTCTAACTGCTTATTTCAGTTTCATTTCTACTATTATCTTTCCAAGTTATTTCTGAAGAGAAGTGGAGAAAAATAATGGGGGTAGAAAGAAGTCCTGGCTTGAATGTAAGCTGGTTTACTCTTGGTCAAAACTGGGAAACTTAAAGAGCAGAAAAACCTAGTTTTATGAGAAACTAAAAATTTCCTTAGAAAGAATTCAGACTTAGAGACACTAACCAACCCTTATTATTTGGAGGGCCACAGCAAAGAGAGCCACTTATTAAAATTGTCCCACTGGATATGTAGCTAAGTGGAATGTCTCATAAATAAAAACCAAATAGTCTGCTTTACTAAGATCTTGACAAGACACAGGGAGACCAGAGTGGGACATAAGAGTTCTCTGGATTGGTTTTATTTGTTGCCTCTTCAAATAGATTTAAAATATTTTTCCATTCAGTGCCTGTTTCACGGGAACAAGGAGAAGTAGATTTTCTTCTGTATGTTGTTTAATAAACAGGTTCACATGTTATTTCTTTTCATTGCCTGAGTCAGACCTGGTCTTTTGAAAATAGTTTGCAAACCATCTCCTTTTTTGATAGTTCTTGTTCTTCAGTACCATTGTGATTTTCCAAAACTTCTTGAGAGCCATGTTAATAGCCACTTACAATTGACATAACAAAAAATGAAAATTATTGTTAGTATACAGCGCCATACCACGCATTATTGTTTTCAGGTTTTCAGTTGACTGTGACCACTAGCTTTCATCTAAGGTGTGTGACCTTGCAAAATTAACAGAAATAAATCTGCGTTTACAAGGAGCTGTCGTTGCTCTTGCTGTATCTTGGTTCTGTTTGGTTTCATTTTAGCCTAGGGTCCAGTCCGTTTCGCAGGGAGTAAACATCATCATTGATACCCGTAATGTTTTGTTTCTACTACATACGGCTGGCAGAGCTAGGCCCTAGCTGACACACTCTTTTCTCAAACGCTTCACCAGGACAAATCCTATTTCACATGATCGGTACCTTCAATTTTAGACCAACCTTTTAAGGGGAGGCATTAAATAGTCCTCCAATTTGCCTCAGAACACTACAAAGTATTAGGAAATATACTATTCCATGTTTGTATGCGTGTCTTCCTCCAGCCTGTCTGTTCTTCCTTTAGTTCCTCCTTTCCACAGAAAAGGGACTGATTGATTGGATGGGTGAGCTGAGGAGGATCTGTCACCCAGTTGTCCACGTTGCTCAACTGATTTGTGAGGCACATGCCCTGGGACCTCATTCTTTGCCCCTATTATCAGGGATCTGTGGGAATGAGGCTGATTTTCCCTTGCAGCCTGTCTGTGTAAACAACCTGCATATTCTATTCCTAAAAGGACTTTCCCAAAATCAGAACTTAGGCAACGGCTACTAGAAAACTCCATGTACGGTCACAAACCCAAGCTGTGTTCGCTAATCCACTTCCACTGACAATCAAAATGATGTTTTAGTGTATATTTATTGAGCTTCTGTGTCAGTTTTTAATGAGCTCTAAGCTTGAGGGAAAAGGAAGATTGTGTACTATCTTGGTTCCATTTCAACTCTCAACTCACAGGTCCACCACCTTTAAAGCTCCAGGGCATTGTTCCCAGAGAAGATACTGGAAGGGGTAGGTTCCCAGGTACCCACAGAGGGAGGCCAAAGCAGAAGAAAAAGTCAGAAATAGTGGATGGCATTTGGCAGTTGACTGAGAATACTTATGAGAATATGAGAGATAGTCTCTGGAAACTCACAGAACAACTCAGAGGGGGTATTTCAGGAAAAACTCAGAGGTGAACTTGCAAGCTGTGGATCAAAACACTTCAAGTTATTCTATATGAGGTTTCAGCCTAGTGAAACCTGTGAAGTTTAGGTTACCTGTGCATATATATTACAGTTATAAACAACGTATATGTGCAAAGCATTTGGGAGGGGTTTATAACATTTAATTATAAGACCATATCTGTGAAGTAAGGATAACCATAATTTTTCTATTTTACATGTAGCAAACTGAAGCATAGAAGGCTAGAATTACCTCCATGCTATATAGCTGGCAAAAACTGGGGAAGGATTAAAAAGATATACGTTCCCTAATTTCCAGACTGTTTAAGTCTAGAATCATTTAGAGTTCCTTAAGCCTACAAATACTCCTTTAGAGAAATATTTATACAGAATTTTGCAAGAATATGGCATTATGTAGACATAACTAGATTCGAAAACATAGATATACTTTAGGGTTTAATAATTGTGATGGGTAGACTCCTAAGATGACTTCCAATGTTCCCTGCCATCTGTTATTCATACTCTTTTGTAAGCCCCTTCCTTTGAGTTTAGGCAGGATCTGTGACCTCCTTTTAGCTAGGAAAATTCAACAAAAGTGATGGATGTTACTTCCATTATTACATTATATGAAATTGAGGTTTCCATGTTACAGTAGACTTGGATTATTGGCTCTCCCTCTTGCTGGCTTTGATGAGACAAACTGCCATATAAAAGGGCACATGTTACGAAACTAAAGGAAACCCCCAGCTAACAGCCAGCAAAGAACTGAATTCTGCCAACTACCATGTAAACCTAGAAGAGGATCCTGCCTCAGTTAAACTTTGGATGTAGCCCCATCCCCTTTAACGTAGATACTTTAGGGTAGCCTATGCCCTGATTCCTGACCACGGAAATGGTCAGGTAATAAATGTGTGGGTTTTTAAGCCACTAAGTTTGTGATAATTTATTGTGCAGCATTAGATAACTAAAACAGTAATTGATCTATTTTCCTTTCAATAAAACAACAGGAATTCTCTTATAGGTAAAAGCTACCAGCAGGCCTAACAGTTATATTCACTCTTGTCATCCTATTTCACATGCTGCCTTAACTTGTACTGGGCCATATAATAAGCACTTGTGATTTGTGCAGCAGACACTGTCTTTTTACAGTGTTCTCCCTTATCTCCCTTGCAGAATTCAATGCTCGGTTGTCTACAGGCTAGCACTGCAAGGCCAGAATCATTTATTGTAGAGCATTTAAGAATATTTCTGTATTAACAAGTCCTTGTGACATAAACACTAATGGAAAGCATAATTCAGTCTCAAGGTACCTTATAGAACATTTATCCTGAATTGCCTTGCCAAGGCTTGGAAACAGGTGATCAACATTCTCCTCTGATGATGTATGCAGCCCGGGACTATTGTGTCAGAAGAGAAAGAAAGAAAAAAGAAATACATATATATATATACACCTCCCTACATTGTTCCCTGACAGTTTTTCATTTAGAAGGTCTATTTTATAAATATGTGTTTTTATTCGTCTTTTTCCTCATGCAAGTATTGAAAATGAGAAAGAAATTGGTTTAATCATTTTCTGAGAAATCAGCTAAATTCTAATGTTGTTTGATCATATCCAGTAGCAAAAATGTCAAGTGCATTTCCATTTAGAGTGCTTGCTTAAATAGCCGTGCAAATAGGGAACACCGGAAAATCAGCATATATCATGAGAGCGTTTTGAATTTTTTTCCAGCACACCCTTGCATTAATCCACTCTCTTACTCTTGAAAATAATGCATTTTTCCAGCACATCATTCCTTAAATGATGGTGATACATCACCACTGGAGATTCACCAGTGAGGCACATTAATAAAGGCAGACAGCTTCAGTTGTGTCTTTTGGGGAGAAGGTTTGGTTCTCCTGAGTACAATGTTTGGTTGCTTATGCCAAAAATCAAACCCAGATGTTTCAACAACTTCTATTTTCCTTGCTAGAACATTTTCCCAGATAATAATCTATGGGAACTCTCATTTCATTCTTCACTAAGAGTGCTCATTTCAAAATATTTTATTTGACATAGAGGATTAGGATTTTCTCCTTTCTTCTGAAAACTAAGGAATTAAAAAACGCTATCACAAGTAGACATCATATTCTTTGATTAGTTCAGAACTATAAAATGGTGAAACACACACATAAACACACATACACACACACACATTTTCAAACACCTATTTGAATAGTAATCAGTGAGGCTGAAAAATCCAAAATTTAGAACAATTTCTAATTTTTATTAAATTACTTTTAAATCTTAAGTATTTTTGGATTATTTGCTTCCTGAAAATGGGTAATAATGGGACCAATGGGAAAACTGAACACTGAATTTTGATCTTTAATTAGATTAAGAATTAGCTAAGTGATATTTTATTGAATAAAGTTATACGGCATTTTTTCTTATTCAAACCCAATTGTGTAAGTGCATCACATATGTAGGTGATGCACAGTGTAAACTCTAAATTCTCTTAATTCTAATATTTTATAATCTGGGCTATCCATATAGTGGGGTGAACTCTGCAGCATAACCACATTTTAACTTGGATGAAAAGAAGCCTTCATTTTCTTACCTTCATTTGAACAATTCCATACTTAAACTATGTATGATGATTAAAATGAGTATCTATGTTTGTAGTGTTGAATCAGATATTTAATCACCTCAATAATATTGAAAATAAAAAATATCAAATCTGTAAATCAAATAGTGTTCAATCTCATAATGTAGTTATAAAATTTAGAAAAATATAAAAATAAGATATGTAGAAACTCCCTAGAGTAGATTACATTTTTATGTTATTCTTGATTAATGGATTTGATGGAATTCAATTAAAGGCATCTGAGAAAATATATGTTGATTAATCATAGTAACATACTTATATGAGGGATCCACAGGAAGAGAGATCCATGTTGTTATTTGAAACATATCTTATTAAACATTCTTAGTAGAAACCACAGTGAGTATCTAATAGCATGGAATTACCAAGAAAAGGGCTTAAAACAGAAGAGAATTACTGTAAGACCCAGATTTGAGATCAGGAAAAGTCACGTCTTTATATAAAGAAAAGCTAGGTGAAAGAAAGAAACTGTAAATTCAAATTAATTGAGGAAGTCAGCACAAAGAAAAATATTAAAGAAACAAACTGGAATGTTTAAAGGCAAACACTGAGTATGGAAAAGAAACATGGTATGAAACAAACAAAGAGACTGGGAATAGATAAATTTGCATGCTTGATATTTTCCTTACAATTTCCTGAGTTTGACTGTGAATTTCAGTATTCCAGAGCACCAGAGTTCAAATTAGTAATACTAATTTTTAAAGGTTGTCCACAGAAGTTCACTAACTAGAGTTAAGACAGAGAGACTTACAAGTAAGTGTCATTTCATAGAAACAATTAAAACAACCTGGACAAGCTACAAAACTACAGCCTAAAAGAAATAGAAAATGGAGGCACGGTCAAGATGGTCAACTAGAAGCAGTGGCAATTAGAGGGTCCCATTGAAAAGATCCAAAATAGCATGCAAATCCTGCCCCAGCAAGTGAGGCATCCAGGTTCTTAGGACTGACTAGGCAGCTGACATGACCCACGGAGAGGAAGGAAGAACAGTGTGGTGCTGTGGACCACCTGAGAGCCACACAGGGCAGGGAAGCTCCCACCCCCAGCCAAGGCAGGCAGTGAGTGAGTGTGCTACCCAGTCTGGGAAACCATGCTTTTTCCATAGAACTGTGCAACCCATGGATTGAAAGATCCCACTTGGAAGCCAACACCACTGAAGCCTTGGGTCCCAACCATGGAGCCATGCAGATTCTCCACACCTAGTTGGCTAGAATCAGCCTAACCCTGCTAAGTTCCTTGGGGGAGGTGTGGCCATCACCAATGCTATGGCTGCCTGTAGTCTAAGCCATCTGAACTTCATGGAGGAGGGAAAGGAGCCATCACTGTGGCTGCAGGGCCTCCCTGCAGGAACTCCAACTCCAGCCAGGGGCTAAGGGACAGAACTCTGATCTCCCTAGGCCTGAACCTCTAGGGGTAGGGGTGTCTTTAGTCTCCACAAACCAGTAGACTTAGTCTTTCCTCTTGCTTGCTCTGAGGAATCCGGGCACCCAGATGAGTGGGTTTTCCCCCAGCACAGCACACCACCTCCACCAAGGGACAGCCAAACTGCCTCGTTAAATGGATCTTGCTTCCTGTACCACCCAACTGGGTGAGACCCTCCCCAACAGGGGTTGTCAGACATCTTACACAGGAGCATTCTTACTGGCATCAGATTGGTGCCATTTGAGGCCAGAGATCCAAGAGGAAGGAGTGGGCACCCATGTTTGTGGCTCTCCAGCCTCCTTGAGTGACATCTCCAGGCACAGGAGCAAACTAGATGAATAGGGTCTGAAGGGAACCCCCAGCAAACCACAGCAACCCTACTGAAAAGGGACCTGACTATTGAAAGAAAAACAAACAGAAAGTAACAACAGCATCAACAAAAGTCCCCACAAAACCTCATCTAAGAGTCAGCAGCCTCAGAGAAGAAAACTAGACAAACTCATGAAGACTAATAAGAATCAATGAAACAATGCTGAAAACCCATAAAGCCAGAATGTTTCTTCTCCAAATGATCACAACACCTCTCCAGCAAGGGCACAGAACTGGACAGAGGATGAGATGGATGAATGGACAGAAGTAGGTTTCAGAAGGTGAGTAATGACAAACTTCAGTGAGGTAAAGGAGCGTGTTCTAACCCAATGCAAAGAAGCTAAGAACCTTGATAAAAGGTCAGAGGAACTGCTAAAGAGAATAATTAGTTAAGAGAGGAACATAAATGACCTGACAGAGCTGAAACACAGCACGAGAACTTTGTGAAGCATACACAAGTATCAACAGCCAAATTGATCAAGCAGAAGAAAGTATCAGAGATGGAACACTATCTTGCTGAAATTAGGAAGGGAGACAAGATTAGAGAAAAAGGAATGAAAAGGAACAAACAAAACCTCTGAGAAATATGGGACTATGTAAAAAGACAGAACTTACAACTGGTTGGAGTACCTGAAAGAGGCAGGGACAATGGAACCAAGCTGGAAAACACACTTCAGGATATTATCCAGGAGAACTTCCCCAACCTAGCAAGACAGGCCAACATTCAAATTCAGGAAATACAGAGAGCCCTACTCAGATACTCCATGAGAAGATCAACTCCAAGACACATAATTATCAGATTATCCAAGGTTGAAATGAAGGAAAAAATGTTAAGGGCAGGAGAGAGAAAGGCCAGGTCACCTACAAAGAAAGGCCGGGTACCTACAAAGACTAGCAGCAGGTCTCCCAGGAGAAACCCTATGAATCAGAAGAGAGTGGAAGTCAATACTCAACATTCTCAAAGAAAATAATTTTCAATGCAGAATTTCATACCCAGACAAACTAAGCTTCATAAATGAAGGAAAAATAAAATCCTCTCCAGACAAGCAAATGCTGAGGGAATTCATCATCACCAGGCCTGCCTTGCAAGAGCTTCTGAAGGAACCACTAAATATGGAAAGGAAAAGCTATACCAGCTACTGCAAAACAAATGAAAATATAAATACCAATGATGTTATGAAGAAGAGGTATCAACTACTGTGCAAAAAAAAAAAAAAGATAGCATCATAACAATAGGATAAAATTTACATATAACAAAATTAACCTTAAATGTAAATGGGCTAAATGCCCCAATTAAAAGACATGGACTGGCAAATTGAATAAAGAGTCAAGACCCATTGGTGTGCTGTATTCAAGAGACCCATCTCATGTGCAAAGGTACACATAGGCTTAAAATAAAGAAATGGAGGAAAATTTACCAAGCAAATGGAAAACAGAAAGAAGCAGGGGAGGCAATCCTAGTCTCTGACAAAACAGACTTTAAACCAACAAAAACCAAAAGAGACAAAGAAGGGCCTTACATAATGGTAAAGGGGTCAATTCAACAAGAAAAGCTAATTACCCTAAATATATATGCACCAAATACAGGAGCACCCAGATTTACAAAACAAGTTATTAGAGACTTACAAAGAGACTTAGTCTCCCACACAATAATAGTGGGAGACTTTAACACCCCACTGTCAATATTAGACATATTCATGAGACAGAAAATTAACAAGGATATTCAGGACTTTAACTCAGCTGTGGATCAAGTGGACATAATAAATATCTATAGAACTCTCCACCCCAAAACAATGGAATATACATTGTTCTCAGTGCCACGTGGCACTCACTCTAAAATTGGTCCCATAATTGGAAGTAAAACACTCCTTAGCAAATGAAAAAGAATTGAAATCAAAATAAACACTCTTTCAGACCACAGTGCCATCAAATTAGAACTCAGGATTAAGAAACTCACTCAAAACAACACAACTACATGGAAATTGAACAACCTGCACCTGAATGACTCCTGGGTGAATAATGAATTAAGGCAGAAATCAAGAAGTTCTTTGAAACCAATGAGAACAAAGAGACAACATACCAGAATCTCTGAGACACAGCTAAAGCAGTATTAAGAAGGAAATGTATAGCACTAAACGCTCACATCAGAAAGTTAGAAAGATCTCAAATTGACACCCTAATATCACAATGAAAAGAACAGAAGAAGCACAAGAAAACAAATCAAAAAGCTAGCAGAAGATAAGAAATAACTAAGATCAGGGCAGAACTGAAGGAGATATAGACCAAAAAACCCTTCAAAAATCAATAAATCCAGGAACTGATTTTTTGAAAACAAAATAACAAAATAGGTAGACCACTAGATAGACTAATAAAGACAAAAAGAGAGAAGAATCAAATAGACACAATAAAAAAATTATAAAGTGGATATCTCCACTGACCCCGCAGAAATACAAACTACCATCAGAGAATACTATAAACACCTCTATGCATATAAACCAGAAAATCTGGAAGAAATGGATAAGTTCCTGGACAGATACACCTACTGAAGACTAAACAAGGAAGAGGTTGACTCCCTGAATAGACCAATAGCAAGTTCTAAAATTGAGGCGGTAATAAATAACCTAACAAACAAAAAGCCCAGGACCAGACAGATTCACAGCCAAATTATACCAGATGTACAAACAGAGGCTGATAGCATTCCTTCTGAAACTATTCCAAATAATTGAAAATGTGGACTCCTCCCTAACTCATTTTATGAGGCCAGCATCATCCTGATACGAAAACCTGGCAGAGATACAACAAAAAAGAAAATTTCAGGCCAATATCCCTGATGAACATCAATGCAAAAAACCTCAACAAAATACCAGCAAACTGAATTCAGCAGCACATCAAAAAACATACCTACCATGATCAAGTCAGCTTCTTGGGATGCAAAGCTGGTTCAACATATGGAAATCAGTAAATGTAATCCATCACAGAACCAATGACAAAAACCACATGATTATCTCAATAGATGCAGAAAAGGCCTTTGATAAAATTCAACATCCTTCATGTTAAAAACTCTCAATAAACTAGGTATTTATGGAACATATCTCAAAATAGTAAGAGGTATTTATCACAAACGCACAGCCAATATCATACTAACAGGCAAAAACTTAAAGCATTCTTTTGAAAACTGGCACAAGACAAGGATGCCCTCTCTCACCACTTCTATTCAACATAGTATTGGAAGTCCTGGCCAAGGCAATCAGGTAAGAGAAAGAAATAAAAGGTATACCAATAGGAAGAGAGGAAATCAAGTTGTCTCTGTTTGCAGATGACATGATCCTATATTTAGAAAACCCCATCATCTCACCCCAAAGACTCCTTAAGCTGATAAGCAACTTCAGCAAAGTCTCAGGATACAAAATCAATGTGAAAAAAATCACAAACATTCCTTTACACCAACAATAGGCAAGCAGAGAGCCAAATCATGAATGAACTCCCATTCACAATTGCTACAAAGATAATAAAATATCTAAAAATACAGCAACAAGGGACATGAAGGACCTCTTCAAGAAGAACTACAAACGACTGCTCAAGGAAATAAAAGGTGACAAAACAAATGGAAAAACATTCCGTCCTTGTGGATAAGAAGAATCAATATTGTGAAAATGGCCATACTGCCCAAAGTAATGTATAGATTCAATGCTGTTCCCATCAATCTACCACTGATATTTTTCAGAGAATTAGGGGAAAAAAAGCTACTTTAAAATTCATATGGAACCAAAAAAGAGCCTACATAGCCAAGACAATCCTAAGCAAAAAGAACAAGTCTGGAGGTATCATGCTACCTGACTGTAAACTATACAAAAAGGCTACAGTAACCAAAACAGTATGGCACTGGTACCAGAACAGACAGACTGGTACCAAAGTAGATGAATGGAACAGGATAGAGACCTCAGAAATAAGACCAAATATCTACAACCATCTGATCATCAACAAACCTGACAAAAACAAGCAATATGGAAATAATTCCCTATTTAATAAATGGTACTGGGAAAGCTGGCTAGCCATATGCAGAAAACTGAAACTGGACCCCTTCCTTACACCATATACAAAAATTAACTCAGGATAGATTAAATACTTTAAAAGTAAAACCCAAAACCATAAAAACTCTAGAAGAAAACCTAGGCAACACCATTCAGGACATAGGCATGGGCAAATATTTTATGATGAATTCACCAAAAGAAATTGCAACAAAAGCTAAAATTGACAAATGGAATCTAACTAAAGAGCTTCTGCACAGCAAAACAAACTATCATTAGAGTGAACAGGGAACCTACAGAATGGGAGAAAATTTTTGCAATCTACCCATCTGACAAAGGTCTAATGGGTATTAGAATACCAATTCCAATGTAAGCAGAACTTACAAGGAACTTAAACAAATTCACAAGAAAAAAACCAACCCCATCTAAAAGTGGGCAAAGAATATGAACACACTTCTCAAAAGAAGACACTTAAGCAGCCAACAAACGTATGAAAAAAAGCTCAACATCACTGAACATTAGAGAAATGCAAATCAAACCACAGTGAGCTACCATCTCATGCCAGTCAAAATGGCAATTATTAAAAAGTCAAGAAACAAGAGATACTGGTAAGGCTGTGAAGAAACTGGAACCCTTTTACATTGTTTGTGGGAATGTAAATTAGTCCAACCATTGCAGAAGGCAGTGTGGCGATTCCTCAAGGATCTGGAATCAGAAATACCATTTGACCCAGCAATTCCATTACTGGGTACATAGCCACAGGAATATAAACCATTCTAGTATAAAGATACCTGCACATGTATGTTTATTGCAGTACTATTCACAATAGCAAACACATGGAACCAACCCAAATGCTCAGCAATAATAGACCAGATAAAGAAAATCTGGTACATATATACCATGGAATACTATGCAGCCATAAAAAGGAATGAGATCATGTTCTTTGTAAGGACATGGATGAAGCTGGAAGCCATTGTCCTTAGCACACTAACACTGGAACAGAAAACCAAACATTGCATGTTCTCTCTCATAAGTGGGAGTGGAACAATGAGAACACATAGACACAGGGAGGGCAACAACACACACTGGGGCCTGTTGGTTACAGGGTTAGGGTGGGGAGGGAGAGCATCAAGGCAAATAGCTAATTCATGCAGGGCTCGAAACCTAGGCGATAGGTTGATAGGTGCAGCAAACCACCATGGCATACATATACCTATGTAGCAAACCTGCACAATCTGCACATGTATCCTGGAACTTAAAGTTAAAAAATTAAAACATTTAAAAAATTTTTTAACTTGAAAATGGAGTAACAAATAAACCAAAATGAACCAAGGATCCAGAAAGTTATGTGTGCTTGAATAGCCACTTTCACCCTTGACAGAGAAATGAGAGGAGGAATTTTCCAGAGATAAGATCAAGGCATATAGAACATTGACTAATCTTTAATGAATGTTCTCAGCAGTATGTAGACTGTTATAATTGATGAGAATCACTAGAAGCTTTAGCTACAGTCAGTTCATAGCCACTTGCCAAGTCTTTCTCTACTTATTCCCCATGATGGGGTATACTTAAGCCTGAGGCCAGGAAAAGATAACTGAGAGACATTCTCTCTGAAGTGCCTGGGACCTTTTCCAAGGACAAAGCAGCAATGCCCTGAAAGGTGGGTCTGGGGACAGAGCAATGAGATAAATTCATAAAGATGATACTTGACTTTTGTCAGCTGCACTGTAGAATACTAAAGGCTGGGAACCAGGCTGGAGAATAGAGATAAATCCCACTGAGAAATTCTGACCCTTCACCAAGTACATAGCACCAGGCCTCTAAAGTCTAAGGGCACGTGGCAAGACAGAAAGAGATCTTCCAAAGAGTAGAACTGGAACTCCCTAATGACCCAGAAAGCTGGAAGCTGTATATAAATATAAATATAAAGGACATCAGCAGACTCTTACCAGTGATTGGATGCCAAGCCTTGGTAAAAGGAGGCATATTAAGTCAGTTCTTCAAAATGTTTTAAGTCAGTGATTAACTGAATTTAATTAAAACAGCACAAATGTCTAGATGGAAGCAGAATAAGGATTAGACTGATTTAACGTACATCACTGACAAAAGAAGGATAACTTTTTTGGAGATAAATATTATTTACATTAATCTATTAAATACAGTGTCATGGAAAAACAAATAAAGGCAAAAAGGAACAAAGAAGCAGTGTTACCTTTGGTGAAGAGAGGAAATAGTCAATGGAAACAGAACTAGAATTTGCTCTGATGCTGGAACTATCAGACAGGAGCTTCAAAATAACTAGGAAGAGTATGCCCAGAAGAATTGGTAAACAACTTACATGTGCAAATGAGGAATCTTAACAAAGAGGTGGACATTATAAAAATGGAAAATCTAGAAATGGAAAATACAATGTCAGGATTTTTTCTATGAAATTAACAGCAGACAGATGCAACAGAAGAACAAGTAAAATTGAAGATCATTGTCAATAGAAATTATCCAAAGTGTAAACCAAAGAGACGAGAAGAAGAAAAAAATGGAACACCTGAAATCTGTTGAACAATATCAAATGGTATAATACATGTATAATTGCTGTCCCAGAAGGAGAGAAAATAGAAAATGGACCTGAAGAATTATTTTGACAAGATTATGACAGAGGTTTTTCTCCAAACTGATAAACCATATCAACTCATAGTCTGAGAAGAATCAAGAAACTCCAAGCAGCATAAATGCAAGGTAAAGTATAACTAGTTTCATAATAATCAAGCTGCTGAAAATCAAATATAAAAGAAAACAATCTTAGAATGAACTAAAAAAAAATTCTATGATTACATAGAATTAATATTGTAGCTGACTTCTCACCAGAAACAATGAGTACCAAGTATGATTGGTTGACATCTTTAAAGTGCTGAAAGAAAGGAAACAAGAACTATCAAACTGAAGTTCTATATCAAGTGAAAATATTTTTCAAAATTCAAGGCAAAAGAAAGATATTTTCAGACTATTAGATGCTGAGCAAATTCATCCTTAGGAGGCCTGCATTATATGTAATGCTATGAAATATTCTTCAGAATTTTATTCATTATATGTAATGCTAAGAAATATGAGTAAAAATATATTTTATATTTATACGTATTTTTACCCTATCTAGTCCCTTTATTGGTTTCTGCCAAATGTTACCAATTCCTGATTGTTTTTTCTTTTACAAATAGATGTACAAATTTATCTTTAAATGTTTTAAAAAGAATGTTGACTTAATAAAGCAATATACATCTAGCATATAAAAGTAAAATATATGACAATAAGAACACAGAATTATATTATTGTACTTTTTTATCATGTTAATGAAGTAATATGATATTTGAAGGTATGCTGCAGTAAATTAAAGATGCATATTGCAACATATGGAGTTATGGCTATAATACCAGTGAATGTGATAAAATGGCATACTAAAAAACACTTGGTTTACCCAAAAGAAGACAGAGAAAAAGGATACAAAAAACAAATAGGACAAATAAAGAATACAAATAAAGATGATAGACAAACTCAAACATATTGATAAATATACTTACTTAAAATGCATATTTTTAGTAGAAACAGGATTTCACCACGATGGCCAGGATGGTCTCACTCTCTTGATCTTGTGATCTACCTGCCTCAGCCTCCCAAAGTGCTGGAATTACAGGCGTGAGCAAAAATACAAAAATTACCTAGGCATGGTGGCGTGCACCTGTAGTCCCAGCTACTCGGGAGGTTGAGGCAGGAGAATTGCTTGAACCTAGGAGGCAGAGGTTGCAGTGAGCCAAGATCACGCCACTGCACTCCAGCCTGGAGACAGAGCAAGACTCTGTCGGGGGGCAGGGGGAAGCATAATCACTCCACATGAAAGGCAGAGATTGTTAAACTGGGTAAAAAAGAAAAAATCAATTATATGTTGTTTACAATAAACAGTTTAAATAAACAAAAATGGTAAAAATAAAAGCATGGAAAAATATATTATGCAGACACTGAGCACAGGGAAGATGTGCCTTTGTTAATATCAGAATGTATGTCTAGATAATGATTATCATTAGAACTAAAGACATTTTCAAAATAACTAACATGAATTCATTAAAAAGACTTAATGTATGAAAACAAAGTTTTGGGACCGGGCGTGGTGGCTCATGCCTGTAATCCCAGCACTTTGGGAGGCCGAGGCGTGCAGATCATCAGGTCAGGAGATTGAGACCATCCTGGCTAACACGGTGAAACCCCGTTTCTACTAAAAATACATTAAAAAAAAAAAAATTAGCCTAGCGTGGTGGCGGGCACCTGCAGTCCGGCTACTCAGGAGGCTGAGGCAAGAGAATGGCATGAACCCGGGAGGCGGAGCTTGAAGTGAGCGGAGATCGCGCCACTGCACTCCGCCCACTGCACTCTGTCGTATGTCCAGGCATACGACAGAGCCAGACTCCATCTCAAAACACAAAACAAAAAACAAAAAAACACAAAGCTTTCAAGTACGTGAAGCAAAATTTGAATACTAAAGAAAGAAACAGACAAAATCTACATGTGGTAGATATTTTGAGAACCTTTTCTTTAAAATGAAAAGTTGATAAAATTATCAGTTTCATTATAGAAGACTTAAATGACACTATCAACTAAGTTAGCCTGATTGATATTTGTAGAACATTTTACCCAACAGCTATCGATACACACCTTTTTTTACAAGCATACATAGAATATTCACCAAGAAGGACAATATGCTGAGGGAATGTCTCAGTAAATTCCAAAGGACCAAAATAATACAAAATAGGGTTTCTGACCACAATAATATTAATTAAAAGTTACAAACAATAAGATATCAAGAACATCACAAAATATGTGAAAATATAAACACCTTTTTAAATAGCCCATGGTCAAAATGCAGAACTGGATCAATCTGGCAAATTTTCAGATGCTGTTAGGAAACCAGGTTGTCAGTCTATAGCTATATATTTGATGACCTTTCATTTAAGAGCACAAGGAAATGATTGGTCTTTCTAATGTGATGTAAAACTGTTCTTTTATGTTTCATGATCACTGATAGTTCATTGACTACTTCTTGGAGCATAGTTCATTGAATACTTATTGGAGCCTTGATCAACTCTGCTACTCATTTCTGTGCTATATCTGGAGAATCCTTTTATAATTTCTCTGCAATTCCACATCTTATTCTTTATCCGTAGTAAAACAGTGTACTATACTAGTGCAGGAGTCAGAGGGGGCAAATATATTTAGTTTCCCCAGGAATCAAGAATGCAAATGTTATCATTCTAATTACAGAAAAGGTACAGGGAATGTTAGACTCTGGATGTGGTCAAATCGTTCTCACAGTCATAATTTAGGTAATGGAGTGTTGGCATAGCTAAAAAAAATAAATAAATAAGTTCTCTAGTATTAACCGAACATCTTATAATCAAGTAAGACAAACAAATGCAAAGATTGGGATGTTATGCAAATAATAGAACATAAAAGCCATGACGCACTTTTCAAGAAATAAGTGCAGCTGCATGAAACTCAGGTGCATAAAACTATTTTATTTGACTTCCTTAAGAATATTTGATAGAAACTGGTAAAGTACACAAAAATCAAAAGATTTAACATCTGATTGTAACACTTTATATCTACAGAATAATATTGTATCACAATATTTTCCTTTAATTTCTAGTAAGTATTGGGCTTATTTTCGCATATGTGATTTAAGTTTCTCCCTTATTTAGAAGATATCTTTGTTCTTCAGATTGTTTCTATAATCAAAATAACCTTGTTGTTCTATTTTTAAAAAATAATTCATGGAGATTACTCAAAATATCACATATAGAGATGTCCAAACTGAAGAAATATATGGAGGAGAAAATGAAGTTGCTCCTTAAGTCACCCTAGAGACCATCACTGTTTAACAGTCAGTATGCCCTCAGATTTGTTTATATACACAGACAAAATTGGAGATATATGTACTTGTGGATGTTTGTGTATAAAACATTTATTATGTGTGCATATAAGTACAAATGACTATATATAGAGAAATATACATATTGTGTATCATCTGATTTTTTCACATCATTAATACAGTGAAGTTCTATTTTATAATATATTATAGATAACAAACTCCGGTGCTTATAATAGCTGTATGCTGGCCATCTTTTTCAACATTTGACATTAATTAACTCATTTTATCTTTACAATAACTTGTGTGTTAGATACAATTATTATTCTCATACACATGTGAGAAAAAATCAAGTGTAAAGAGGTAAATTGTCCAAGGTGTAGAGGTAGAAGGGGATGACCCCTTTTCTCCCTATCATAAGGGTCATAGATGATAGCCCTAGCTAACAAAAGACAGGTTAACAAGATAAAAGCGAATTTATTTGATCATACTATTATGAGATATGGCAGGCTTCAGAATGAAGACCTAAAGATACAGGGTGAATGATCCATTTTTATACTTAGGTTTGATAAAACACGGACAGCCATGTAGAAATATAAGTGGAGAAAAAGGGTATGATCTAATGCTAATAGACTGAATGCGGAAACTCAGCAAGGCCTGTTCACATTCCTCCATCCTGGTTATAGGATAGGATCCCTCCAGAATGAGAGTCTTAAATTCTTCATAGCCAGTTACACAGAAAGGTGGGAGAAGGTTAGGGTAATATATTCAGGCTTTATGGCTGGCTTTGGGGAAAAGAGGTTCCAGTTTCTATGATGCACCTTGGGAAAGAGGGATTCTCATTTCTATGGCTATCCTCAGAGGAGACTGAGGGGTGAGAGACAGCCAAGGACAAGAGAAGGTCATAGAGAAACTTTGCTTCTGAGGCTGCTTCTGAGGCCTTTACTTTGGTGTATTGTTTTCTGACCCCTCAGGGAAGGTTAACTCACTAAGAAGCAGAATAACAAAGGACCTCCTCCTCTTTATTAGGCACTTTGTAGCCCTAGTATAGATGTGCATTGACTGATTTTATGAATCCCATATGGATGAACATTTAAACTACTTCTGTTACAATCAATGTTGCAATAAACATTCCTTGATTCTCTGGCATTTGGGAGCCTTGTAGACCTGGGAAAGACTGCTCCTCTCAGGGCTAGCTAATTTTCAAACTTATTGGCAAGCAGGTCTTTTATAGGCAAACCAACCGATGGGGAGTCTACAGCCTCAACCATCTCCTTATCTAACTCTCACACACCAAGCCCATATTTTCCCTGCACTATATCATTTTAGCACCAGGTATCAGGCAACTAGATTGCAGGAATATCACTCAAAGCCTGACAGAATCATTCAAACTAGCTAATCTTATTCAAACCTGCCTTATCTTTCCACAGAAATCCTAATAAAGGCTCTGGCCTATGACTTCTCCTAACTCATCCTCTGCCTCCTCCCCATCCTGATGTCCACCAGATGGCCCTATGTAACATGCCTGGTGTCGCCCCTTTTTTCAGTAAATATGAGTAATAAATTCTTTTTTTAAAAAAATGATATTAGCCTCTCTTTTTGCTGTCACTCAGTCACCTCCCTAAATTAAAATTCTGCCATACAAATGGAGACAATTTCTCTCCACATACCCTTACCAACAATCTTTGCAGAGAAAACAAACACACACACACAAACTGTTTCTTCTATTTGTAGTGTTATTATGCATTTTTTTCATACAGTTTATTCGTTATTTGTATTTACTTTTCTTTTTTTTTTTTGAGACGGAGTCTCGCACTGTCGACCAGGCTGGAGTCCAGTGGCGCGATCTCGGCTCATTGCAAGCTCCGCCTCCCGGGTTCCCACCATTCTCCTGCCTCAGCCTCCCAAGTGGCTGGGACTACAGGCACCCGCCATCACGCCCGGCTAATTTTTTTTGCATTTTTAGTAGTGACGGGGTTTCATCGTATTAGCCAGGATGGTCTCGATTTCCTGACCTCGTGATCCACCCGCTTCGGCCTCCCAAAGTGCTGGGCCACTGCGCCCGGCCTACTTTTACTTTTCACAGGAGTATTTATTCTGATTTTCTCTCTGCTCCAGGGAGCTATCATTCCATATTGTGGTTAAAGTTGGGTAACTATGCTTCTAGGCTACTCAGTACTCTCTAAAGGAGAGCACATGTTCCCTATAATTCATCTACAGTTAAAATAAAAGTGCTTGGGAGTTGGCCTTTGTGAGAGGAACACCTGCCTGGAGTGAGAGGAAAATAGGCTCATAAGCCCCACGAGTGATGCGTCTGCCTGTTTTGTAATGCAAAGTTTGTTAATAAGAGCCAGCTGTCTCTTACAGAGCCCGGGTGTTCCTGCTCAGAACATGTTCACTAAAGGCCCCCTCAAAATGACAACCAACTGGGCAAGTATCCTCAAGCTGTTTTTAAATTAGAGAAAAGAAGGAGAAATGGGGTTAAAAATACATTTTATAAAGCTCCTACTGAAAAACTTCACGAAGCTTTCCAATAAATTTAAGGTGGCACTCAATAAAGGAAAAACTTAATTCATTGTAAAAGTTGCTTTCAAGAGCTCATGCAAAGGCTAAGCAGTTTTTATGACCCTTACTGTCACTCATTTTCCCTTCATTTGGGCCATTTCATCAATGCAACTTCTAATCTGGTAATGATGCAGATCTTTTTTACTAGCTTAAAATATATATCAATAATCCATGTTTTTAGTCTCGTGGAAAAGAATTTCAAGATGATGATTATTCCTTGATCTGAAAATGAATGCCTTGAAATGACTTTTTCAAAATGAAGTGTTAACTCTTAACCAGTGCTCTTTTTAAAGCACTTTAGAAAAAGGATACTGTACATTTTATCTGGAAAAATTTAAGAGGCCACTAAGAACTTTTTAACTGTTCACAGAAGAAAAATTGGGAAAGACAAATTAATAGAGTTGTTTAATGTATGGGTTGTAATTTGGAATGTCCTGAAAACCAGGACCTAGTTGAAAGAGATCCTTAAAAGGATTTCATGCATTAAACCATGTCAACTCAAGCAGCATTTTACTCATTTGGAAGTCACAAATTTTGAACGATCTAAAGCAGTAATTCCCAACCTATGGGAATCTGGGAGAATTATGTAGATATACTGAGTTTTTGCATAAAGTTGAATAATATCGAAATGCAAAGCAAAGTGTAGTATGACAGAGTCGTTTTCTTACATTTAAAGAATTCTTGCAAATCAGAAAGAAAAAAACGATAATCAAAGGAAAAAATAGTGGGCAAAAACTAAAAATGGGGATGAGGTTTCGTAAAATACCTACAGGCAGGACATAAAAGTTTTAAATGTTTATTTTCTGTGGGAGAGGTCAAATGGCATAGGGTTGAGAGCACCAGGTCAGGAGGGGAAAAGACCTACAGCAAGGTACTTAAGGTATTCTAAATCTCAATGTCTTTTTTTATAAAAGAAAAACAATAACAGTTCTTACCTTACAGTGTTCTGTGAAAAGTACAAAATGAATGCATTGGTGGCTGGCATACGGCAGTAATTCAAAAAATGCTAGCTAGTATAGAAATGAACATTAAAATAACAATGAGATAGCTTTGTTTATTATTTAAAGATTTAAATAATATGATTTACTGTTAGCATGATTTTGAGAAATAAACATACCTCATGATATGTAGAAGTCCAACTTGAATCATATTGCCAAACTGGAAGGAAACTTGGTGTGTTAGGTTCTCCAGAGAAAAAGAAACAATATGATACATATAGAGATAGATATATATAGGGAGATTTATTATGAGAATTGATTTATGCAGTTATGGAAGCCAGGAAGTCCCACAATATGCCATCGGCCAGCTAGAGAAACAGGAAAGCCAATGGAGTAATTCACTACAAGTCTGGAGACCTGAGAACCAAGGAAGTCAATGGCATAACTCCCAGTCCAAGTCCAAAGGCTTGAGAACCAAGAGCTCCGATGTCAGAAGGGAGGAGAAAACAGATTTTCCAGCTTTAGAAGAGAAAGTAAATTTCCCCTTTCTCCATCTTTTTGTTGTATTTGAGCCCTCAACAGATTGAATGATGCCTACCTATGTTATTAATGGTAATGCTCATTTTGTCTACTTATTTAAAACCTAACTTCTTCTGAAAACACTCTCACAGACCCATCCAGAAATCATGTTTTACCAGTTATCTGGGCATTCCTTAACCTAGTCAAGTTGGCACATAAAATCAATTCTCACACTTGGAAATATGAATCAACAATGAAAGTAATTACACATGTAGTCTCCATAATAAACACAGTTTAAAAAATGAAAAGTATATACACAAGGTTATTAGCTAATTTGTTTCTATTATTAGCTAAAAATTTTCTATTATTAGCAAAATATTAAAATTTTCTAATATTAGCAAAAAGTAATTCTAAGCATATAAAATTCAGTGCTCTAATTCATTGTACATGTATATAATGGACTATAACACACTCATTGCCAATAATATGGTAGATTGATTTAATTACATGAAAAGACTTCATACTAAGTTGTTAAATTTTTAAGAAGATTTAAAGTGATCTTTACACAATGACATCATTTTATAAGAAGTTTTAAAACATAGCATTATTTAAAGTATAGAAAAATATATGTAAAGAATTTTATCAATTGCTGTTTCTATATAGTGAAATTTTAGTTGTTTTATTATTTTATTACTTCCTTTAATTGTTCAATAATAAAGGTGTTTTATTTACTTTTTGAACACTATATAAGTACTTCAAATAGAAGGCAAGTATATATTTCTTAATTATGATAATAACACACTTTACCATTTAAAGGGGTACATGTTAATGCCTGTCAACCTGGATCATACACTCCCTTGACAATAACAGGTAAATTAACAGGTAAATTAAATCTTACCTAATTACTTATTTCTTTATCTTATATTTTATTATCCTTATTGTTGGTAAGGTGACCTACTGTAAAGACGGAGAAAAATGTTTTGAAATCTGAGGTCCTGTCCTAGGTCTACCTTCTCCTTTGAGAAAAATTATTCTGAATATTCCTTTTTTTAAAAAAAAGTTACAAAACACATCATGCAGCTCCAAAGAGTAACATTTATTTTGCTTATTTTGCTAAGGTTTCCCATCTCATTTTTTACTGAAGAAGCACAGCAATCAATGCTAGGTCACTGTTTCATTTATTGATCCAAGAAACATTTATGTAATATCAACTGTGTGCTAAGCATACACCTGGAATTGAAGCCTAAATGTAAATATGGCTAAATATGTCAACTGCTATCTAAAACTAAGTGCTATTAATGATTGAAAGAATCTGATAATGAAAGAAATGCTAATTGCATTACTTTTCTCCTCAATCACTACAGGATAATAACATGCAATAAACAACTGAAAAATAATAATAATAAAATTCTAATCAAAGGACTGTATAGCTCTGAACTCATGTAAGGAAATTTTTTTCTTTTATTTTCTCCTTTATTTTCAACTGATGAAATTTCAGCTACTAGATTTTATTTGAATATTATTTTAAAAGGTTACAATGATAGCATTCCCGTTACTCATCTATAGTAGAGAGAAATAGGGAAGGTAAGATGGAACTATCCTAATACAGACATGTGCCTCGTAAAGATGTTTTGGTCAATGACAAACCATATATATGAGGATGGGCCCATAAAATTATAGTGGACCTAAAAAATTCTTATCACATGGAGGCATCATAGCTGTCATAATATTGTAGCTCAGTTACTTATTTTTAAATAAACCTAGTGTGTCCTAAATGTACAGTGTTTCTAAAGTCTACAGTAGTGTACAGTAATGTCCTAGCCTTTCACTTTCACTAACCACTCACTCACTGACTCACCCTGAACAACTTTCAGTTCTGCAAGATCCATTCATGGTAAGTACCCAAGAAAAGTGTACCATTTTTGACCTTTTATACCATATTCTTACTGTGCCTTTTTTTATGTTTAAATATGTTTAGGAACACAAATACTTGCTGTAGGCAATTGTGATTGCAATTGCCTACAATATTCAGTACAGTAACATGCTATCCAGGTTTGTAGCCTAGGAGCAATAGGCTATACCACATAGTTGAGGAGTATTGCAGGGTATGTCATCTAGGTTTGTGTTAGTACACTCACACAAACATGAAATCACCCAACAACACATTTCTCAGAACTCATTCCAGTCATTAAGCAATACATGACTGTACTTACTTGTTGTATCCTAGATAAAATATTTTACATATATCAGAATTTATATCAAAAGATGTTATGGGTAACTTTAATATAGGTTGAGTATCCCTAATCCAAAGATGTGAAATCTGAAAAGCCCCTAAATCCAAAATTTTATGAGTTCTTACAAGATGCTCAAAGAAAATGCTCATTGGAGCATTTCAGATTTGGGGTTTTCAGAACAGAGATGCTCGACTGGTAATGCAAATATTCCAAAATCTGAAAAAATCCAAAATCTGAAACACTGTGGTCCCAAGCATTTCAGATAAGGTACGCTCAACATGTAATACAAGAGAATACCACCTTATTTAATCATGACTGTCTGAGCTACAATGTGTGAATTCAGAAACACTGTGAATTTTCTTAGCTAATTTGTTGCTTTCTTTATAAAATGAAGATTATGAAGAGAAATGAACAACCCACAAGAGGCTCACTTCAAGTTAATTGAATCAATTTGCTTAATTTCAACAAACGTTTATTGAACACCCATTGAGTGTCAAATCTTGGGCAATGGAGTAATTGATTCATGAAGGCCTGGATGGTTATCAATTAACAGTACTTGCAATGTTTTCATTGTTGTATGTGTGATTAGGTAGGGTTCTGAGATACTTGACGTATTAAACACTATTAATTCTTAGAGGAATGATACAGAAAGTTAAATAAATATTATTTCTCTGTACTCATGACTATCACTTCTTCTGTAATAACCTTTGTTAGAAAATTGTGTATTAAAAACAAATGAAAAATTCATAGCTGATAACAAATGTAAATAGAAATCAAGTTTGCAAATTATTTTGAGACTTTACAAAAATCCTGACAAATCCACATCTGTTCTCAGAAAGTTACTCAGACATGCTAAAAAATAAAGAAAAATGAATTTATAAAATCATAAGGCTAAATGAGATTTCAGGATAAGTGTCTCCCTTTTTTTTTTTTTTTTTTTTTTCGTCTTCTCAGGAAAAAGAGTACCAAATTCTTCATCAAAAAAAAAATTTTTTTTTTTTTCCCAAATAGAGACAAGGTCTCACTATGTTGCCCAGGCTCGTCTTGAACTCCTCTGCTCAAGTGATCCTCCTGTCTCTGCCTCCCAAAGTGCAGGGATGAGCCACCATGCCTGACCAAAAATGGCTATTTTATTCATGTAATCTCCAAAAGAAATTTTTAAAATTGGGATAGGAGAGTAATATGTTCACAAAAGTAATATTTATTGAATTCCATGGAAATCCACTTAATATCACTTAATATGGACAAAACCTATTGAGCTTACCATTTAGCTGAAGATTTCCATTTTTTTAATACTGAATTTTCTTTTGACTTCTCAGATTTTTCTAAAATATTCCACACCCCCAGGCCTCTTTTTAGTATCTACTGTAAAAATTATCACATAGTTATTTTAATATGTACAATATCTAAACATCTATAATTTAACCAGAGTATAATCTTAGTGGATAAACTTTTATGGTAGATAAAGCACAAAAATTCAAGATTTTTATTTTATATCCAGTTTTCCTTGCCACCAATGGTTTATCTGAACTCTAGTCATTGGTGAAGAAAACTACTTACACAGGATGCTCGATGGTTCAGACTTGGGACAAGAAATTGTACTTCTGTTAAGTGAGGTACCCATGGGTGGTAAAAAACTAGAAAAGGAGACTGGGCTCGGTGGCTCACGCCTATAATCCCAGCACTTTGGGAGGCCAAGGTGGGCAGATCACAAGGTCAAGAGATGGAGACCATCCTGGCAAACATGGTGAAACCCCATCCCTACTAAAAATACAAAAATTAGCTGGGTGTGGTGGCACGCACCTGTAGTCCCAGCTACTCGGAAGGCTGAGGCAGGAGAATTGCTTGAACCATAGAGTCAGAGGTTGCAGTGAGCCAAGATTGCGCCTCTGTACTCCAGCCTGGCGACAGAGTGAGACACCATAAAAAAAAATAATAATAACACAAAAAAATTTTTAAAAAGCTAGAAATGGAACCTCAAAAGGGAGTTTTCAGAGTCAGCCCTGAATGGTTCTGCTTGGTCATTTGCTTTCTGTATGGCAATGTGGCTTAGAAAACAGGTCTACTCTCAGGAACGGGCATGTGGCAGATGCAAATCCACACCACCAAAAGTTGTGTGTGTCTGTGTGTTTGGCCATGAGGAATTTCTGATGATACATTGCCCTCCAGTACTCTAGTACACAAACTCTGATAAGTCAAAGTCCCTCTTCCTTCCCACTGGACACTCACTTTCAAAGTCCCAGAGAAAGGAATTTGACTGCCGAGCTTGGCTGCACTTCCAGAAGTGACCACATGAAATGACATTTACTCCAGAGAAAAGGGTGTGTGCATTTTAGGGGCACAATTCACAATTAAATACTGGGCCTCTGTATTAATCCATTTTCGCATTGCTGATAAAGACATACCCGAGACTAGGAAGAAAAAAGGGTTTAATTGGACTTACATTTCCACATGGCTGGGGATGCCTCAGAATCATGGCAGGAGGTGAAAGGCACTTCTTATGTGGTGGCAGCAAGAGAAAATGAGGAAGATGCAAAAGCAGAAACCCCTGATAAAACCATCACATCTCGTGAGACTTATTCACTACCATGAGAACAGTATCGGGGAAACCACCCCCATGATTCAAATTATCTCCCACTGGGTGCCTCCCACAACACGTGGGAATTATGGGAGTATAATTCAAGATGAGATTTGGGTGGGGACACAGCCAAACCATATCATCCCACCCCTGGCCCCTCTGAATCTCGTGTCCTCATATTTCAAAATCAATCATGCCTTCACAACAGTCCCCCAAAGCCTTAACTAATTTCAGCATTAACTCAAAAGTCCACAGTCCAAAGTCTCATCTGAGACAAAGTAAGTCCCTTCCACCTATAAGCCTGTAAAATCGAAAGCAAGTTCGTTACTTCCTAGATACAGTGGGTACAGGCATTGGGTAAATACAGCCATTCCAAATGGGGGAAGTTGGTCAAAACAAAGGGGCTACTGGCCCCATGCAAGTCTAAGATCCAGCAGGGCAGTGAAATCTTAAAGCTCCAAATATGTTCTTTTTTGATGTCAGGTATGACATCTGGGTTATGCCAATGCAAGAGGTAGGTTCCAACGGTCCTGGACAGCTCCACTCCTGTGGCTTTGCAGGGTACAGCCTCCCTCCTAGCTGCTTTCATAGGCTGGCATTGAGTGTCTGTGGCTTTTCCAGACACACAGTGCAAGCTGTCGGTGGATCTACCATTCTGGGGTCTGGAGGAGAGAGGATGGTGGCCCTCTTCTCACTTGCTCCACTAGGTGGTTACCCAGTAGGGACTCTGTGTGGGGGCTCCAACCCCGCATTTCCCTTCCAAACTGCCCTAGCAGAGGTTCTCCATGAGAGCCCTGCCCCTGCAGTAAACTTCTGCCTGGGTATTCAGACATTTCCACAGATCTTCTGAAATCTAAGTGGAGGTTCAAAAACCTCAGTTCTTGACTTCTGCATACTCGTAGGCTCAACACCACATGGAAGCTGCCAAGGCTTGGGGCTTGCACCCTCTGAAGACACAACATGAGCTCTATGTTGTCCTCTTTCAGCCACAGCTGGAGCAGCTGGAACACAGGGCACCAAGTCCCTAGACTGCACACAGCACAGGGACCCTGGGCCCTGCCCATGAAACCATTTTCTCTTGGGCCTCTCGGCCTGTGATGGGAGGGGCTGTCGTGGAGCCCTCTGACATGCCCTGGAGACATTTTCCCCAATGTCTTGGGGATTAACATCCTGCTCCTTGTTACTTATGCAAATTTCTGCAGCTATTGTTACTTTTGCAAATTTCTGCAGCTGTCTTGAATTTCACCTCAGAAAATGGGCTTTTATTTTCTATCACATTGTCAGGCTGCAAATTTTCCAAGCTTTAATGCCCTGTTTCCCTTTTACAACTGAATGCTTTTAACAGCACCCAAGTCACCTCTTGAATGCTTTGCTTCTTAGAAATTTATTCTGCCAGATACCCTAAATCATTTCTCTCAAGTTCAAAATTCCACAAATCTCTAGGGTAGGGGCAAAATACCACCAGTCTCTTTGCTAAAGCATAACAAGAGTCACCTGTGCTCCATTTCCCAACAAGCTTCTCATTTCCATCCGAAACCACCACAGCCTAGACCTTATTGTTCATATCACTATCAGCATGTTTGTCAAAGCCATTCAACAAGTCTCTAGAAAGTTCCAAACCTTCTCACATTTTCATGTCTTCTTTTGAGCCCTTCAAATTGTTTCAACCTCTGTCTGTTACCCAGTTCCAAAGTTGCTTCCACATTTTCAGGTATCTTTTCAGCAACACCCTACTCTACTGGTACCAGTTTACTGTATTAGTCTGTTTTCACACTGCTGATAAACACATACCTGAGACTCAGCAGGGAAAAAGAGGTTTAATTGGACTTACAGTTCCATATGGCTGGGGAGGCCTCAGAACCATGGTGGGAGGCAAAAGGCACATCTTACATGGTGGCAGCAAGAGAAAATAAGGAAGAAGCAAAAGCAGAAACACCTGAGAAACCCATCAGACCTTGTGAGACTTATTCACTACCATGAGAACAGTATAGGGGAAAAAACCCCCATGATTCAAATTATCTCCTACCACATCCCTCCATAACATGTGGGAATTATGGGAGTATAATTCAAGATGAAATTTGGGTGGGAACACAGAGCCAACCCATATCAGCCTCTCTGCATACGTTTTCAAATAATGATTAGGGAAATATGTGATAGGGACTAGATTTATTATCACATAAATGTTTCTGCCTTCTTGGTTACCTTCCCCTCCTCCTTTCCCCCAGGGAAAGATATAAGGTCTTGAATATACATGACAATATGTGTTATGAGTTATGATAGTAATATGTATTATGGGAATTTTTACTTGGTTATTAAAATGTGTACTGTCTTTTTCTATATATTAGAGAGTAAAGAGAAAAGGATATGTGTGTGTGTATACACACACTCCCATATATATCTATATAAAACTCCCAATTAAATATCAATATAATATATGTTACAATTAGGTTCCAAAGATATTTTAGCACTGTCAGCCTAAAAATAAGTAATAAAAAGCATGCTCATATTACCATTCCCTCCCATGCCCAAAATAATCAAACTAAGAGATGCAAAAAAAATAAAGAAACAAAAGACAGCACACCAAAGTCAAACAGGGAGTATAATCCGTCTATGAACTTCTTGTCACTATACAATTACTCTTGAGGTAGTCTAATACAGTTCAGTGGATTAAATACCATCTTTAAGTTCATGTCTTCCAGCCTTCTATATCTAGTCTAGATCATTCCCTTGAATTCCAGACATAAACCAGCTCTTTATTCTCTTCACTCAGGTATCTAGTAAACATCTCAAACCTTTCATGTCCAAAACTGGGCTCCAGAGACAGTTTCTCCTAGATCTGTTCCTCTCACAGTTCATTAGTTCTATTTTTCCCAGGGGCTTAGCCAAAATCCTGGGAGTCACCTTTTTTTTTTTTTTTCTTTTTGTTTCTTTCATATTCATATCTCATCTGTTACTAAATCCTGTTGGCTTTACTCTCAAAATATGTCCAGAATCTGACCTCTTGCCTCTCCCTCCATTGTTATCACCCACCTCTTACCTGAAACCTGGTCTCCCAGTTTCTGTTCTTACTCTCTCCTTATTCTCTTCCCCCAAAAGACACTTGAGTGATCTTGTTCAAACCTAAATCAAGTATCTCATCACTGTTCAAAACTCTGCACTGATTTCCCACCTCACTCAGATTAAAAGCCAAAGCCCTCACAAGGCCCCCAAGGCTCTTTGTGATTTGCCCTCTCCCATCCCTGTAGGGCTTCATCTCCTATTCACCTCATTCTACCTCACTCTGCTCTAATGCATCACTCTCATTGCCATTACTGAAGCAACATGCTCTAGCTTGAGAGCATTTATACTGTGCCTGGGGTTCTTTCTCCTCACGGCCACCTGGCACCCCCTATTCCTACTTTTGATCCCCCCTCAAATGTCCCTTTCTCATTGAGACCTCCCTGGCCACGCTAGCCAAAATTGCAACCCTCACTCCACACTGAAATTTCCTAATGCCCCTCTCTGCTTTAATTTCCTCCCTGGTACTTATTTAGTTATTTTAGTATCCAGCACCTCACTGCCACCCATATATGCTTCATGAGGGCGGGTATTTTTGTCTGTTTTGTTCTAATAGAGATGACCTGCACATAGTGCCTAGCTAATAGAGGTGGGCAGCACATAGTTGATACACAACAAATATTTCTTAAATTAATGAATGCATTACCCATGGAATGATGGTAGTAATCTGGGAAGATATCTGAGTCAAAAAGGAAATAAAGAAAGGGAAAAAAATACTTATTTAAGAACATCTGGGGAGGATAGCTACAATTTGCCCATCAAATGGATTAATGGATGGTGAAAATAAACCACTATCGGCCAATTTTTGTTGTTTCACTTTCTCTACCTACCAGTCTCACTGTAAAAATATCTTCAGAGACCTCATTGTTTTAGTGAGTTTCTAGCAATCTTGTCACAACCAAACTGCTTTCACAGTCCCCTTCTCCCAGCTTATACATGAATTAGAAAGGGAATACTTTAACAGTATCTGGACATGCAGGCTACATTTGTCAATGTCCAGATGTATATAATAGAGATTTAAATTGCTGAAGAGAATAAATACAATCATTGGAGCCATTTACATTTGCATTGCTTTAACTGAACTGGGAAATACGTTTGGAAAAGCAATTGTATATTTAGTGTTGATGTGTCTACCTGTTTCAGTAATTGACTAAGGGCGGGGACAAATAATTAAAAAATGAGACAACACGTGTTACACTTGTTTTTATTTCAACAAGATCACTGGATAGAAATTTTTGACCATGTTTTATAAAAATCATCTGTTCGATGCAGTAAGCTCAAGCAAACATAAATGTAACCTTCCATTTCTCTCTGAGGACCAAGTGACAATGATTCAGAAGTGCCATATTCAGAATATAATTCATAGATAATTATGTTCCATATTTGTAAGGAATCTAGTACATAAATCCTTAAATGGAGCAGTTTAACCAACTTTAAAAGAATGAACAGCTGAATTGAATTGTAATGATATAATGTAGAATCATAAAAATTGAAAGAGTATAGTCACCTTGTAAATTTTCTCCATTTCATATTTATGTTCTCTCCTCTATTTATTGTGTCATATATCAAATGATTCTGCTTCCTCAGAAACCCGTTTTTATAAAACTAGCACTGTGTTACAGCTATGGTAAATGCGGAGTAGGAAGTTAAGGATACATGACCTCATATATGTTCAAGATGGCCTTGTATGATTTCTTCAATCTTTCTGAAATGCAAAGAAGCCCTATGGAGATCATTGAATGGTGATATTTAAATACTCACTAACCTAAGATTTTGTTGGGTGAAGAAGTATGGACAAATATGTACACTTGGAAAGCAATGGAGTCTTAGCTATTTCATAGGGCTGCTGGTAGGAGTCATGGCTAATCCGATGAGTTACCAAATAAAATAAATTATGTTGTACCTTGAACAAATCCCTCATTCTGAGTGTCAAATTAAAGTGGCTAATATATCCATGGGTCTTAGAAATATCCATGATTACTGTTGATAAAACTAGATTATTTAAATTGCCACTGAATTGCGCCCGACAATTACTTCGTCATGATCAGAGAAAAAGCTGGCTGTATTTCACAAGGTGATGTCTAAGCTATTACACAATGTGATAAATGAAGCATTTGCCAGTACCTTTCTAAGAAGAAATTTATTTCATAAGCTTCTGATTTATAATTTCTAAGATATCCCTCTGTTTGTTGCTAATAACTACTTTGTCTACTTGGACTACCATGACAGAATATTCCTATTTATCTCTCTGTCACATATATTTAGGTTTCCTGAATCTCATCCATGTATATTATTTTATTAAAAAAATAAAAATTGTCATTAGCATATTTCACAGAAACATTCAATGCTATCCTTCTTTGTTATCTATGATAAGAACACAGATATGTAATATATTTACAATTTATAAAGTAGTTATATTTACAAAGCAGTTATATGACAGAAAGTTCTTCAAGTCAAACCAAATCTTTTCAGGACATCAATTTTACTCAAAAGTGAATATAAAACAATTTTTTTTTATTATATTTTAACTTCCAGGGTATATGTGCAGAACGTGCAGGGTTGTTACATAGATATACAGGTGCCATGGTGGATTGCTGCACCCATCAACCCATCATCTACGTTAGGTATTTCTCCTAATGCTATCCTTTGCCTACTCCCCTCCCTCGACAGGCCCTGGTGTGTGATGTTCCCCTCCCTGTGTTCATGTGTTTTCATTGTTCAACTCCCACTTATGAGTTAGAACATGCAGTCTTTGGTTTTCTGTTCTTGTGTTAGTTTGCTGAGAATGATGGTTTCCAGCTTCATCCATGTTCCCACAAAGGAAATGAACTCATCCTTTTTTATGGCTGCATAGTGTTCTATGGTGTATATGTGCCACATTTTCTTTATCCAGTTTATCATTGATGGGCATTTGGTTGATTCCAAGTCTTTGCTATTGTGAACAGTGCCGCAATAAAAATACATGTGCATGTATCTTTATAGTAGAATGATTTATAATCCTTTGGGTATATACCTAGTAATGGGATGGCTGGGTCAAATGGTATTTCTAGTTCTAGATCTTTGAGGAATCATCACACTGTCTTCCACAATGGTGAACTAATTTACACTCCCACCAACAGTGTAAAAGCATTCATATTTCTCCACATCCTTTCCAGAATCTGTTGTCTCCTTGACTTTTTAATGATCACCATTCTAACTGGTGTAAGTGATATCTCATTGTGGTTTCAATATGCATTTCTCTAAAGACCAGTGATGATGAGTTTTTTTTCACATGTTTGCTGGCTGCATGAATGTCTTCTGAGAAGTGTCTGTTCATATCCTTCACATACTTTTTGATGAGGTTTTTTTTTTAAATTTTCTTGTAAATTTAAGTTTTTGTAGATTCTAGATATTAGCCCTTTGTCAGATGGATAGATTGCAAAAATTTTCTCTCATTCTGTAGGATGCCTGGTCACTCTGATTGTGGGTGTTCAATCAGACTGATGGGAAAAATATTAAATATAGTTATAGTAATAGCCACAAACCTTCTTGGAAGGCCAAGAACTTTGCATAACTGTAGCAAGGGTTATGGCTAAAGGCAACCTGATCCTTAACTTAAGTGAATAGCTTAAAGTGAGTACAAAGGAAGGCAGAATAGTTTACCTAACTAGCTTGTTTACTCATGTGGTCCAAAGACTAACCTTTGATCTAGTGTGGGTGCTTAATTGCTTTCTACTTAGGAGGTCCACAATGTCAATTACACTCTAGTGATGTTTGCTCACTACTTTTGTCAATTAATCTTTACTAAACAAATGCAAGTCTCACTGACTGATCAAGCCTATGGCTGCTACTAAGTGACCCAGATGCTCAGCTGGACTGGCAAAGCAGAATATCTATGTGTCAATATACATTATTCATCCATCATTGGACCAGGGTCTGCAGGATGAACCCCTGCATCTGAGGAAAGATTCTTTGGCTGTGCAGAAGCACTTTAGTTTATTTCTCATTTGTCTATTTTGGCGTTTGTTGCCATTGCTTTTGGTGTTTTAGTCATGAAGTCTTGCCCATGCCTACATCCTGAATGGTATTGCCTAGATTGTCTTCTAGGTTTCTATGGTTTTCTATGTTTCTATGGTTTTACGTCTTACATTTAAGTCTTTAATCCATCTTGAGTTTATTTTTGTATAAGGTGTGAGGAAGGGATTCAGTTTCAGCTTTCTGCATATGGCTAGCCAGTGTTCCCAACACCATTTATTAAATAGGGAATCCTTTCCCCATTGCTTGTTTTTGTCAGGTTTGTCAAATATCAGATGGTTGTAGATGTGTGACGTTATTTCTGAGGGCTCTGCTCTGTTCCATTGTTCTCTCTCTCTCTCTACACACACACACACACACACACACACACACACACATATATATATATATGTTTTGGTATCTGTACCATGCTGTTTTGGTTACTATAGCCTTGTAGTATTGTTTGAAGTCAGGTAGCGTGATGCCTCCAGCTTTGTTCTTTTTGTTTAGAATTGTCTTGGCTATAAGGGCTTTTTTTGGGTTCCATATGAACTTTAAAGTATTTTTTTCCAGTTCTGTGAAGAAAGTCAATGGTAGTTTGATGGAGATAGCATTGAATCTATAGATTACTTTGGGCAGTATGGCCATTTTCACAATATTGATTCTTCCTATCCATGAGCATGGAATGTTTTTCCATTTGTTTGTGTCCGCTCTTATTTCCCTGAGCAGTGGTTTGTATTTCTCCTTGAAGAGGTCCTACACATCCCTTGTAAGTTTTATTGCTAGCTATTTTATTTTCTTAGTAGCAATTGTGAATGGGAGTTCACTAATGATTTGGCTCTCTGTTTGTTTTTGGTGTATAGGAATGCTTGTGATTTTTGCACATTGATTTTGTATCCTGAAACTTTGCTTAAGTTTCTTATCAGCTTCAGGAGATTTTGGGTTGAGACGATAGGGTTTTCTAAATATATAATCATGTCATCTGTAAACAGAGACAATTGGACTTTCTTTCTATTTGAATACAGTTTCTTTCTTTCTCTTGCCTGATTGCTCTGGCCAGAACTTTCAATACTATGTTGAATAGGAGTGGTGAGAGAGGGCATCCTTATCTTGTGCTGGTTTTCAAAGGGAATGTTTCCAGCTTTTGCCCATTCAGTATGATATTGGCTGTTGGTTTGTCATAAATAGCTACTATAATTTTGAGATATGTTCCATCAATGCCTATTTACTGAAAGTTTTTAGCATGAAGGGCTGTTGAATTTTATCAAAGGCCTTTTCTACATTTATTGAGATAATCATGTGGCTTTTGTCTTGGTTCTGTTTATGTGATGGATTATGTTTATTGATTTGCATATGTTAAACCAGCCTTGCATCCGAGGGATGAAACCAACTTGATCATGGTTCATAAGCTTTTTGATGTACTGCTGGCTTGGGTTTGCCAATATTTTATTGAGAATTTTCACATCGACGCTCTTCAGGGATATTGGCCAGAAATTTTCTTTTTTTGTTGTGTCTCTGCCAGGTTTTGGTATCAGGATAAAACAAAATTTTATTAAAGATAGTGCAATGGATTAAGGAGTAGAATTTTTAAAGTTATATGCATTTTTCATAGAAAAATTAATAAACTAAGTAAATTTTGTGTTTGTGTGGCTAACTCAAATTTAGCCACAGATTCTCAATATTATATATTTATGCCCATAGGACCTCAAGACATACTTAGGTAGAAATTGAGACACATTGAGTTCCTTATGTTGTTTTATTATTCTAAACAATCTAACAACTGTTTATGGTAGTCAGGGCAGAAATTAACAATCTCATTTTTACAGGGGAGGAAGCTGAAGTTAAAAAGAATTAAATTATTACCATAAAATAATAAAATATTAAGTGCTAGACCTGATCCCACATCTTTTAAAAAGTCTAAATCTCCTTTCTGAATTTTATTTGTTTTAATAATAGTTGTGATGGACAAAGAATCAGAAAGGAAAAAGTAGTTAAGGCATAGACAAGAATGGATTTAAATAATCAAATCAGGAATCAATGTTCTTCCCCAATTCTAATATATACTTTTTCTGATTTATGTACATTCATTTTGATAAATTTTATCACTAGGGAACTTTTGATACAGCTCAATTGCCAAAAGTATCTGCCATGAATCACTCACAGGTACTATCTATTATCTATCTATCTATCTATGTATCTATGTATCTATCTATCTATCTATCTATCTATCTATCTATCTATCTATCTTTCATCTACCTACCTATCTACCTATCTAGCCATTTATATGGCTACCATGAGTGAAGTGCAAGAATCAAAAGCTAAAGGAAATATTCCATGATCACAATAATGACTACGATAAAATTATTTTCTGCAAGACAGCAGTGGCCTGGTGTGATCTGTATTGGGTGCTGCAATATGAAAGTAATGTGGCATATTAGCCAAAGGATCTCAGCAGCATATGCAGCTGTTAATTGACAAAAATAAATTCAGCTGGTACATGAACTCATACCATGAACCATGTTTTATATTTCAACAATTTATGTGAAACTGAGTGCAGCCCATATGGCATAACAAAACACTCTCCATTGCCACTTTTTTTGTATCCTAAGTACTTGGATAGTTTTATGCTTCTTGAAGACAAACTCATTACTTAAAGGTGGTCGATAAATAAACCCCTCAAAATTGTTGAGATATTCCGTTATTTTGTATATCTACTAAACAGTCAATCCAGTTCAACTCAAATTGAGGGAATTATTTTAAATTTGAGTTTAAATTTCGTATTTCTTAAAATAAAAATTTGTAAAATTCAAATGTTCAAAAACTAGTGTTAATGGAATAATAATGACTTAAAATGAAATATATAGTCAGAAAAATCTCTTCATAGAGCATATATTTCATCTGTTAAGCAGACTGGGTTATGCTACAGACACTGTTTAAAACAGATACCGTTTCTTCTCAGTATACACATTTTGACTCTTGCCTGAGAATCAGAAGGAAGTTTTTTATAAAAACAACAAAAAAAGTATAAATAGCATTTTTTTCTCAATTTTTGTCTCACTTTACTAAATATGTTAACATGTATTCTATCATTTACTTCTCACAGAAAAACTAGTAAATAGACATTTTTTGTCTGCATTTTTCCATAAGAGTAAGTCCAGGTTTACAGGGGTTGAATAGCCCAAAATCACACATTAGAATTGGTGTTTGATCCTATAATGTTTACTGTATTTGTCTCTCAATGAGTATAGGGAACTTTTAAAAAGCAAAAAAAGGTCTTTTTTTTTTTATTTTCTAAGCATAGACAATCATGAAATTTGACTAGCAGACAGACTCTAAGGTGACTCTGACCTCATAGTAAAATACCCACCTGCTGATATTCACACTCCTGCATAATCCCTCCCCTTGAGTGTAGGTGGCACCTGTGTGACTTGTGCCTAATAGTATATGAAAAAGTGATAAGATGCCACTCCTATGATTACATTACATTATATAAATCTTGCTAGTCGACTGCTTTAGAGCTTCTCCTTGCTGGTTCAATGAAGTAAGCAACTATGTTGAGAAAGTTCACATGGCAAAGAACTCCTGGTGGCCTGTAAGACCTGAGGGCAGCCTCCAGCTGAAAACTGATGGGTAGAAAAAAGTCAGGGCCTTCAGTCTCACAGCTACAATGAAATGAATTCTGCAACAACCTGATTGAGCTTGAAATCAGATGCTTTCTCAGCTAAGCCTCCCGATGAAAATGCAGCTCAGTTGAAACCCTGACTGCAGCCCTGCGAAAACGACCAGAGAACCCAGCCAAGTTGTGACTGGAGATTCCTGACTTATGGACAATAAGAGGTAAGAAATTTGTGTTGTTTTATCCACTAAGTTTATAGAAACTTGTTATTGAGTAGAATAAAACTAATATTCTGGATGTGAAACCAGATTGGCAGCAATATTTCAGAAAGTAAAAAAGACATCTTCATTTCATTTCACTTGCATCTGAATCATATCTGTGTGAATTATCCTATCTTGAAATGTATACTCTAGACCTCTGAGATTACCTTAACTGTCTTGACCTTGAGACTTGGAGCAAATCCCAAAATGAATAGTGTTCACAGTGTCATCTTGTAAAGTGTACAGATAGAAGTTTTCCTTTTTTCAAGTTAAAGTATTTTTATTCTGCAAGTGAGAAATCATCTCTTGAGTCATTATTATTCAACATCAAATATGCAATATTTGAATTGAGATTTTGCTAACTTGCCAGGTAAAAACATAACATTATTCTTTTATTTTTCTTGTTGTCCCTTGATTTTCTTGAGTGCCCTTTATAAAAAGTCAAGATATACTCAGGGAAAAGGTACTGAATTTCGGAGACTTTGGGGTCATGTTGCTTAATTTCAGAAACTATTAAATGTCAGAGAGACACCTGAAAGGAAGGTGAATATGTTTGGTAATGGGGTATTCTTTTGGTTGCTATTACACTTTGAATAATGTTTGGGAGAAATTTAGCCAGATGCATTGACAAGCACTGTGGTGTTTCCAGATATTATCTGTATAGTTTTTATCACTGCCATAACAAATATCACAAACTTAGTACCTTATAACAACACAAAATTATTCCCCAGTTCCATAGGTTAAAAATCAGTACATTTGGCTGGTTTCTTTGCTCTGGGTCCCACAAGGCCAAAATCAATGTGTCATCAGGGCTTTATTTGTTCTGGAGGTTTTTGGGGAGAATCCATTTCCCTGCTCACTTAGAATCCAGTGTTTTGACAGAGTTCAGTTCCACGGAGTTGTGCTACCGAGGCTCCCTCCTGTTACTTTGCTGGATGTTGGATTAAGGTCATTCTGTTTCTAGAAGCTGACTATATTCCTTGGCTCATTGCCGCCTTCCTCCATCTTCAAAGCAAGCAATAATGGCTCAAGCCCTTCTCACATTTCATGTTGCTCTGCCTCATATATCCCCTCCCTTTCTCTTCTGCTGGATCTCTGACTGTTGGCAGAGAAATTTCTCGTTTTTAAGGGTTCATGTGGTTAGATTGAGCAAACTTGGATAATCTAGGATAATCTCCCCATCTCAAGCACTATAACCTTAATTATATCTGCAAAATCCCTTTGCCATATAACCATAATACATTCACAGGTTCTGGGAATCAGGAAGTAGGCATTTTAGGGAGTCAGCATTCTGTCTACCATATTACTCTTTAGATAAAGTTATAATTTAGTACAGTTGTATAGAGCCACAAACATTTTTAAGTTGGGGGCAATTAATTGGATCAGTCTGGAATAGGGCACACAATCTTGATTGCACATAATGTAAAATGTACAAAGCAGAAAAGCATATAATTTCTTATAGCACTTTCTCTCTTTCCTGTACAAAGACCCATCTGAAAGTTTCCCTGCAGTTACAAAAATTTGTAAAGTTTGACTTTACTCTTTTAATAGCTAGTTGTCTAACAATGACACATTCTTCTATTTTTCTCTCTTTACCCTGAATATTTAGTTCACTGACATTTAAAAAATCATAATAACACAAAACTTACATTTTTAACCATTTTAAAGTGTACCATTCAGAAGTATAAAATACATGCACAATGTTGTGTGACCATCACCACTATCTATTTCTATAACAATTTTGTTATTGGAAATAGAAACTATACCCATTGAGCAAAAACTCCCATTTCCCCTCCCCCACCCCACCCTTGGTAACTTCTATTCTATTTTCTGTCCCTAAAGATTTTCCTGTTCTAGATACCTCATGTGAGTTGAAATATATAATAGTTTTCCTTTTATGTCTGGATTATTTCAGTTAGCATAATGTTTCAAAGTCCATCCATGCTGTAGAATGTACCCGAATCTCGTTCCTTTTGATTGTTGAATAACATTCCATTACGTGTATATCACATTTTGTTTATTCATTCATCTGTAGATGGACACTGGGATTGCCCCCACTTTTGGCTATTATAAATAATGCTGTATAAACATGACCACACAAATAACTCTTTGAGATCCTGCTTTCAAGTCTTTCAGGTATATATTCAAATTGCTGGGTCATGTGACAAATTATATTTTTAGTATTTTGAGGAACTATCTTTCGTCGTGGTCACATTATTCAGTGTTCTTACCAACAATACACAAGGCTTCCAAATTTTTCCACATTCTTCCCAATACTTAAATACTTATTTTCTGCTGAGTTTTTTTCTTTTAGTTTTGTTTTTGTTTTTGTTTTTGTTTTTTTGATAGTAGGTATCCTACTGCGTGGGAAATGGTAGCTCATCATAATTTTGATTTGCATTTACCTAATGATTGGAATGATTAGTTCTGTGGTCTCAATGTCTGTGTCCTCCCAGCCCCCAAATTCATATGTTGAAACTTAATCACCAATGTAGCATTATAGAGGTGGGTCCTTTGGAAGGTGATCTAGGTCATGAGGGATCTACTCTCATGAATGGGATTAGTGTTCTTATAACAGAGGCCTGAGGAAAGCTTTTCGCCCTTCTGTCATATGATGACACATAGAAAAGATCATCTATGAAGCTGAGAGCCATCATTAGATGCATGAATATAGTAGTGTGTTGATCTTGACTTTGTAGCCTCCTAGAACAGTGAGCCATAAAATTTCTATTGTTTATAAACTACCCAAGTCTAAGGGTATTTTGTTATAGCAGCCTGACATGGACTGAGACAATGAATGATTTTGAATCCCTTTTTAATTTTTTGTTGGTCATTTGCATGTCTTCTTTAAAGAAATGTCTATTCAGATCCTTTCCCCATTTTTAATTGGGTTGATTTGTTTTTGTTTTGGAATGGTATGAGTCATTTATTCTCAATATTAAACAATATTTAGATATAGTGATTTGTGAAATGTTTCTATCATTCTATGGGTTGTCTTTTACTCTCCTCTGATAATAATCTTTGAGCACAAAAGTTTTTAAATAAGTTCAATTAATCTATTTTTGTTGCTGTTGACTGTGCTTTTGGTATTATATCTGAAAACCCATTACCAATCCAGGGTCATGAAGATTATCCTTCTAAGCTTTTGTCTGAGAAGTTTATGGTTTTAGCTATTAAATCAAGTCTTTGTTCAGTTTTGAGTTCTCACTGATTCTTACGCTTATAGTTTATGCTTCCCGATTTTTTAAGCTTTTGATTCAGACAAAAATAATTTGTTCACATTGTTGTTATATTATTTTAATGGTTTGGCAGCAGAAAGGAATTCCTCCTTATTTAAAAAAATGGAAACGTAAGAAATGAATAGTATGGTATTGGGTTTTATCTATTTTAATAAAGGTAGTGAGGAATGAAGGTTGTAGATATTTTATAAACTATGGCCATCCAACTTTTTCTCTATTTCATTTCAAAATGCACACACAGATATTCCAAAGAGCTTAAATGTTTTTCTGCTCTGTAAGAAAGTTGTTAAATTTTGTATTTACCATTGTGTAATGAAGAATTAGTCTGGCATCCCCATTTCCTGGGAGGTAACCTTCTAACTCTTGAATTTCTTCCTCCTCCCTCCTTCCTTCCCTCCTCCCTTCCTTTCCTTCTTTTCTTTCTTTCTTTCTTCTTTCTTTCTTTCTTTCTTCTTCTTTCTTCTTCTTTCTTTCTTTCTTCTTTCTTCTTTTTCTTTCTTCTTCTCTCTTCTTTCCTTCTTCCTTCCTTCCTTCCTCCTTCCTTCCTTCCTTCCTTCTTCCTTCTTCCTTCTTCTTCCTTTCTTCTCTTTCTTTCTTTCTTTCTTTCTTTCTTTCTTTCTTTCTTTCTTTCTTTCTTTCTTTCTTTTCTTTCTTTCTTTCTTTCTTTCTTTCTTCTTTTCTTTCTTTCTTTCTTTCTTTCTTTCTTTCTTTCTTTCTTGAGACAGAGTTTCGCTCTCTCCCCCAGGCTGCAGTGCAGTGATGCAATCTCCGCTCACTACTGCAAGCTCTGCCTCCAGGTTCACACCATTCTCCTGCCTCAGCCTCCCAGGCAGCTGGGACTACAGGCGCCTGCCACCACGCCCAGCTAATTTTTTGTATGTTTAGTAGAGACATGGTTTCACTGTGTGAGCAGGATGGTCTTGATCTCCTGACTTTGTGATCCACCTGCCTCAGCCTCCCAAAGTATTAGGATTACAGGCATGAGCCACAGCACCTGACCAACTCTTGGAATTTCTTGAGTGATAGGGGTATCTTTGTTATCCCATGATAGACCCCTGATCACATCTGATGTGTATGTTAATGAGGTGACTCATGGCAGGACCCCAGATCGCTTATGCTAATGAGATTACTCAGATGGAGACTAGTTATGTCAGAAAAACCACCCATGTAATTAGAGGATTTTGGGCTTTGAGCCAAGTGATACCAACCCTTCCTCTGCGGAAGGCTTTGAGATTGAGTTTATCCACATGACCAATGTTTCAACAATCATGTGTACTCAATGAAATGTCAACAAAACTTCTGGACACTGAAGCTTGTGTGAACTACCTTGGTTGTCAGTATTCTTTGAGCATTGTTGTACTTTGATACTGAGAGAGTAAGACATCCCTCTGGACAATGGAGGCTTTATAAATAGAACTCTTGCAAACTTGGTTCTATGCATCTCTTCTTTTTTCTGGTTCTCGTTTGCATCCTGTTGCTATAATAAAATTGTACCTCGGTTGTCAGTATTCTTTGAGCATTGCTGTACTTTGATACTGAGAGAGTAAGACATCCCTTTGGACAATGGAGGCTTTGTAAATGGAACTCTTGCAAACTCTGTTCTATGCATCTCTTCTTTTTTCTGGTTCTCATTTGTATCCTGTTGCTATAATAAAATTGCAATGATATGAGTAGCATTTTCAGTAAGTTCTGTAAGTCTTTTCCATAAATTGTTGGACTTAAGAGTGGTCATGGGAAACCCTGAGGTATCTAGTCAGAACCGTGGGTGGCTCTAGAAACCCCAAACTTGGAGCTGATAATTGAAGCGAGAGCAGTCTTGTAGAGAACTGTGCCTGATATGGTTTGGCTGTGTCCCCACCCAAATCTCATTTTGAAATGTAATTCCCACAACGCCCACGTGTCATTGGAGGAACCTGGTGGCAGGTAATTGACTCATGGAGGCAGGTTTTTCCCATGCTGTTCTGGTGATAGTGAATAAGTCTCATGATATCTGATGGTTTTAAAAATGGGAGATTCCCTGCACAAGCTCTTTCTCTCTTTACCTGCTACCACCCCTGTAAGATGTGACTTTCTCCTCCTTGCCTTCCAGCATGATTGTGAGGCCTCCCCAGCCATTTGGAACTATAAGTCCCTTAAACCACTTTCTTTTGTAAAGTGCCCAGTCTCAGGTATGTCTTCATCAGCAGTGTGAAGGCAGACTAATAGAGAGCTTCTGCCCTCCAGTTTTGACAAATTCCAGTACCTATTCAAATACTGTGTGACAAAGGAGATAAGCGGTTATGTGTATGCTAGAAGTGCCCTAGTACTCCACTCTCCCACCACAAGCAACTTAAATTTTACCATTAGAATAATACAATGAAAAGCCACGTATCTCCAGAGAAGTCTTTTAAAATTCAAATGCACCTGTGATTGGTAATGTATCAAATTATTTTAATCACCCATACCTAAGGCTATTTATTCTGTTAGATTAGTAAAAGCAACCTACAATCACATTGTGAAGGAGTAGGAGTTTCAAGAAAGGATAGTAACCTGAGACAATTTTCCAAGTTAGGGTTTCATGAGGAGCCCGGGTGGGCATTACGCACTCTGGAGATGTAGGTGGAAGAATGAGATTGTAAAGAGAGGGGGAAAAATGCTGTAAGAGTAGAGTGGGAGTGTCCCCAAGGCAAATCACCAGTTTTATCATTTTTCCTCAGGCTAGCTATACATTTTGAAAGAAAAATTTCTAGTCTCAAAAGTCCCGTAAGATAAATGGGTATTTGTTTGTTTGTTTTTGTAAAAGAAAGTCCTCTTATGTTTATTGTCCTTAACACAGATAACATGAAAATAGCAGGGCAGTCTCAAGTCATAAACCAACAGTAAAACACAATGAATCTTTATTTGTTGATGTAGGTACTTGCTGAATTATAGACAAATAAACCGAATAACTGTGAAGGAGACTCATGTGATCCACTAAAGGGAGTTCTGAGTTGTGAAACTCATGAATTAAGTATTCATTGAGCAGTACCCATATTTCATCCATGTACTAAATTTTATAGGGTATTCAAAGGAAAAATCAGGATCACACTATTTTCAGGAATCTTATAATTATGTTAGAATTGTATATAATTATATTTGTAATGTATAATTAATTCTAATAAAGATGGTGGAAAAAGATGAACAAGTACAGAAACATCTTAAAACCACTAGTTATTTCTGGAGAGGTGTTTCAGGAAAGCTTTTTACATAAGGTTATTTCTGAGAAAGAAACATGTAGCAATATTATGGGAATATCACAACAGGATACATATTTTGGAGAGACAGAATAAAGTATAGTATATTTGAAGAACAGAAGTAGTAGCGGCACAGATTAAAAGAGAAAGTAGGACAACTCTAGAAAATAGCAGGGCAGTGTATTAGTCTTTTCTCTTGCTGCTAATAAAGACGTACCTGAGACTGGGTAATTTATAAATAAAAGATGTTTAATGGACTCACAGTTCCACATGGTAGGGGAGGCCTCACAATCATGGTGAAAGATGAAGGAAGAGCAAAGGGACATCTTACGTTGTGACAGGGAAACTCTCATTTATAAAACCATCAGATCTCATAAGATTTATTCACTACCATGAGAACAGGATGGGGGAAACTGCCCCCATGATTCAATTACCTCCACCTGGCCCTGCTCTTGACACATGGAGATTATTACAATTCAAGGTGAGATTTGAGTGAGGACATAGTCAAACCGTATCAGGCAGTATCTGGCCATAAGTCAAGAGTTAAACCCATTGACCTTTATAAAGCTATAGAAAAGTTCAATAAAGGAAGCCAAGTAAAGGGTTAACAGGAACAGTAATAACTGTTAAAAATAGAAAAAGACTGACTTTAGTGTGGAAGACAATTAGATGGGAGTGCAACAGAGGCAAGGAAACAAGTTAGAAGTTTATTGCAATAATCTTGCTAAATGATGATGAGTCCATAATTGATTTATTGAAGCAGGTCAATGGCAGTGAAGAAAAGGGTAGAAATTGAAAATAATACAAGGATTTTATTTCTCAGTGATTGGGTGATAGTATCAACCATGAAACATATACACCCACACACACATCAAAAGGTGACTAAGTTATTGTTGTTGGAGGTGGTGGCTACAGATTGAAAGTTTTTCTTCCCTAAAAATGTATGTGTTGAAATCCTAGCTCCCAAGGTGATGGTATTAGGTGGTGGGACTTTTGGAAGGTGATTGGGTCATAAGAGTGGAGTCCTCATGAATGGCATTAGTGCCATTATAAAAAGTGCCTGAGAAAGCTCCCTTCCTTCTGCAAGGACACAGTAAGAAGTCTCCATCTGTGAACCAGGAAATGGGCCCTCACCAGACACTAGATTTGACAGTGCCTTGTTCTTGGACATCCCAGCCTCCAGAAGTGTGAGAAATAAAAGTCTGTTGTTTAAAAGCATCATAGCTTATATTTTGCTACAGCAGTCCAAATGGACACGATCATAGGTAAAAGTGGTCTTATAATTAGTTCACTTTTATCATGTAGTATTTTAGGTATCTGGAAAATTCAAGTGTACATCTTCATAAAACAAATAGAGAGATAAGCATAAAACTCAGAAACAAGAAAAACTACATTGTGACATATTTATTAATAGTTGAGAGTTAATATTAGGTTGATTCTAGTTGAAGCCTAGGAGTAGATTAAATCACCCTGAGAAAATAGATTAGATAAATGGAAGACGAAGAAGAAAATCAAATCCGTAATCCTGAAAAACACTAACTCCAAATGAGAAGGAATAGACAGATAATCCTGCAAAGAAGATTGATATAAAGAACAAGCTAAAAAGTAGAAGGAAAATAAGGAGAAAGTGGGGTGGCAGGCAAAGGAAAATCTTTCCCAAAGTGGCAGCTGACAATGTCAATTACCACATGAAAGTCACATAAAAAACACTGAAAATAGTAAGTTGCATTTAAGAATTAAAGGTTACGGGTAACTTTGTGTCATACAGTCACAACCCGGGGGTTAGCTTGACCCCTATGACTTGAAGAAGAAGTAAATGGAGACAACACAGTCTAGTTTGACTGAAAAGACCAGAAGTTGCTGAAAAGCATGCAGTGAGAGGCTTGAACCTGTGTGTGTAGCAGGACAAGCTGCAGACAAAACCTTTCAGACACTGAGTTGTAGAAGGAAAGGCTTTATTCATCTGGGAGCATCGGCAAGCTACCATCTTAAAATCTGAGCTCCTTGAGTGTACAAATTCTGTCTTTTTTAAGGGCTCACAACCCTAAAGATTTTACATGAAAGGGTCTTGTTTGATTGAGCAATCTAAGGGATATGTGACGGGGGTTTCATGCACTGGTGCTCAGAGTGAAACAGAACAGAACAGGGAGTTTCATAATGTTCTTCTATATAATGTAGTTGATTTGTAACTACTAGGTTTAGGCCAGTCTGGCCTAACACTTCCTTGTTTTTTTTCTTAAAACATGTGCGGAGTATAAAACAATATGAAACAATAAGAGAGAGGGTCTCTCTCTTCCCTCATGTGCACATTACAGAAAAAGACACCCTTGTGTATCTGAAGGACACAGTAATGGATACAGAAAACCACTAATGGAAAAGAGTTGAGATGGATTCAAGAGTTCAGGGGGAGGGTGAAGCCTCACAGTTAATGTGAACATGTGCTGAATATGCGAAAGAAAGATTATTCTGGGCTGCAGGAATCTGAGAGAAATTCGTGGAGGTCTCAAGGCTTGTGCAGGAGCTTAAATGCAGACCAAAGTTAATGGGAAAGAAGATGCGAGAGCATTCCAGGCAAGCAATGCAAAGATGGTCACACAAATTACTCATCAATTTCAGAGAAGCTTCATGGTGTGAAGATCTAAAAGTAAAAACTGAAACTTGAGAAATTTTTTTTTCCATAATGTATCCCATAAATTAAACTACAAGAGTTTTGTAGCTAATGGAATGGCCTGAAAGATATTGCCAGGTTTTCCTTAATTTACTATTGTATCCTTATTTTATTATTGTATAAATAAAGGTAGATTATATGCCACAAAATATAGTACTTAAATTCATCACATGGAACTAGGATACTTACATTCATTTCCTTTCCTTTTATTTTTAAATCATAGGGCAATTATGTTTATTTTTAATTATCATAAAAGTGTACTTGTATAATATAAACATTATTTTTTTTTTCTCTACGTTTAAAACTTTTTTAGAGATAGAGTTTGGCTTTGCCTAGTTCTGTTCTAGAACTCCTGGGCTCAAGTGATATGCCTGCCTCAGCCTCCTGAGTAGCTGGGCCTACAGGCTTGTGCCATCACTCCTGGCAATATAACAGTTATTTTTAATAAAGATAATGTATAGAAAAAAATCACTAATACTATTTCCATCCAAAGATAGTAACTACTATAGATAATAACCATATTTTTTTCTGGTAAAAATCCCTCTAATCTGCACTTCTTACATAATTGAGATGCTACAGATAGAGACATATATAGAGAGAATTCTACTTTAATTACATACATTTATAACCAGTTTTTCACGTGTTTTAAAAAGTCCCATAAAATCTTTTGAAGGACTGCAAAACATACTCTGCTATATTTTAGACATTTGCCTATTATTAACAATTCAGTTGTGTTCATTTCCATAATTCCAAGTAATGTTTATGTGCATAAATTATTGTCTACATTGAATATCGTTACCTTACAATAAATTTACAGGTATTATATTATAGAATCAATGAATGGAACTGACATATCTTGACCATCAACTTCTTTATCAAAATTGTAAAATATTTGTTTTAATGAATGACCAAGGAATCATAATTCCCATATATGCTTCAAACTTCTTTCTGAAGGCTATTTTTTTCCTATTGGTGCTCTTTGATATTGTAATGTTATGAAATTTGTGGGAAATTATTTTGTGAAAGCACTTGGTTTGTTCAGTTGAACTGAGGAACAGAAGTAAAATAGTTACAGTAAATACCTGCAACGGTGGTACACATCCACTGTGATGCATGGCAACTAAAATAAAATATGATTTATAATGGCATTTAGAACACAAGCACATTCTATTAAAGAGTGTATGTGGAAGAATGCTTGCTTGGAACCTGAGTCTGCCTGTGCCTCCCAAACTCAAAGTCAAAATTAATAGGGAACTTCCATTTATTAAATAGGTTAACATAAATTTCATGACAAACCATAGCATTCACTCCTAGAAATAGGAAGAAAGCAAGCAAGCAAGAAAGAAAGAAAGAAAGAAAAAAAGAAGAAGAAGAAGAAGAAAAAGAAAAGAAAGGAAGGAAGGAAGGAAGGAAGGAAGGAAGGAAGGAAGGAAGGAAGGAAGGAAGGAAGGAGGGAGGGAGGGAGGGAGGGAGGGAGGGAGGGAGGGAGGGAGGGAGGGAGGGAAGGAAGGAAGGAAGGAAGGAAGGAAGGAAGGAAGGAAGGAAGGAAGGAAGGAAGGAAGAAAGAAAGAAAGAAAGAAAGAAAGAAAGAAAGAAAGAAAGAAAGAAAGAGAAAGAAAGAAAGAGGAGGAAAGGAGGGAGGGAGGGGGAGAGAGAGAAAAAAGGAAAGAAGAAAGAAAAAGAAAGAAAGAAAAGAAAAGAAAAAAGAAAAGAAAAGAAAAGAAAGAGAGAGAAAGAAAGAAAGAAAGAAAGAAAGAAAGAAAGAAAGAAAGAAAGAAAGAAGAAAGAAAGAAAGAAAGAGAAAAGAAAGGAGAGAAAGAAAGCATGATAATTTTATGCATCAAATTGAGTAGGATAATGTGCCCAAATGTTTGGTCAAATATCAGTCTAGATGTTACTGTGAGGGTATTTTTTAGATGTGATTAACATTTAAATCAATAGACTGAGTAAAGCACATATAATGTTGTTGGCCTTTATTCAATAGTTGAAGGACTTATCTGAGTCCCTTTGAATTGCTATAACAAAACACCTAAGACTAGGTCACTTATAAACAACAAAAATGTATTTCTTATAGTTCTGGAGTCTAGAAAGTTCAAAATCAAGATATTGTCAGGTTCTGTGTCTTATGAGGGCCCTCTTTTCCATAGATGGTGCCTTCTAGCTATGTCCTCACATAAGGAAAAGACGAGCTAGCTCTCTAGGGCTTCTTTTACAAGGGGACTAATAAGACAGAGTCCTCGTGACCTACTCCCTCCCCAAAGGCTTCACCTTCTAACACTATCAAACTGGGAGTTAGATTTCAATGTGTAAATTTGGAGGGGCACAAGCATTTATACCACTGCAGGCCTTAAGAGAAAAGACTGTGAGGTTCTCTAACAAAAAGGGCATTTTTGTCTCCAGACTGCTTTTGGACTTAAGATTGCAGCATCAATTCTTACTGAAATTTCCAACTGCCATACTGCCTTATAAATTTCAGACTTTTTAGCTTCCACAATTGTGTGAGCCAATTCTTAAAAATAAATAAATCTCCAAGAGAGAGTGATCAAGATCCTACTGGATCTTTTTCTCTGGAGAATCCTGACTAATACAGGTAAATGGGTAAGTAGATAGATGGATGGATGGCAAATGTATGGATGGATGTGAATGAAGAGATGGATACATAGATAAAGAAATGCCGCTTCCAAGTGGTTTGAAATTTTATGCTGAAAGCACACTGGAAGAGTAGTGAAAAGATTAGGGTCTAAGTCCTGGTTCTTTCATTTACTAGCTGTGTGGTCCCCGAAAAATTTTTAATGTTTCTGAGTTAGTTTCCTCATCTATAAAATAGATCAATAGTATATTCTCTACCTATCTTGTCAGGATGTTATAAAGATTAGTAATAAAAATAATACACATAAGGACTGCTAATAGTTATTAGGTGCTAACTATAAGCCACGGAGTAATCACTTTGCATACATGATGTCATTTACTCCTCACCAAAAATCTTCATATAGAAAAAATTAATTAAAATTACCTGAATTTATGACACAAAATCTTATGTCAAATATTGTTTCCTCAGAGAATCTTTCAGGTAGATAAAATTATTATCCTGATTTTATGGCACAAAATCTTTTGTCAAATATTGTTTCCTCAGAGAGATCATTCTTGATCATCTTACCTAAAGTAGTACTCCCTCTGTGGAACTCTAATTCCCTCCCTTTTTAATATCTTGAGTACTAATTACAATCAAAGATTATCTTACTTAAATGACTTGTTTACAATTTCACTATTAACATGGCAGACAGTAGGTGCTCATATAATACTTGACAAGTGAATGAATGAATACCTGCATGAATGAATGCATGACTAATTGAATAAATGAGACTTGTTTTAGGGAGGTGTGAGTATATGATAATTCAACATATGCAACCATTCAAAATTTAGAATCAAAAGCTCTAGAGATGAACATAACTAAAGTTTACACCAGTACAAATGTGAAAGAACCTCAAAGACTCATCTCTACTCTTACCGAAGGTGCCTAAGGCTCAAAGCCACTTCTCTGGCTCCCACTTCCACTCCTCTATAGAGCCAGAGGGCTGGGAAGCCAGGATAAAGCAGGAAGATGCACTCATGAATGGTTCTTTCTCCCTGAGCAGTACTTACCTTAAAAATATATATTATTCAATGTATAATGTTGAATCTTGTCCTCCTATATAATAATTATCCTTTTAATGCACCCCAGTCCTTCAATAAAAGAGTTCCTTTGACCTGTACATTTTGGCATTGGTTTTATTTGAAGGATCTAGATGACAAAGAAGAGGATGGATTTCTTCTGCCTCCATTTCTCCAGTAGCTTTCTGGACAACACACTGCACCCTATAGAAAGAAGGAGTTCTAGAAGGTAATCAGTGTTGTCAGAAGTGGAAGCCCAGTGATGTTGGGCACATGTGCAAATCAGAGGCTAAAAAGAACTAGCACCTGAATTTTCTGATCACAGTCTAGGGTAAGCCAACCTCAAAGGAATAAACAGGAGATTGGGGAGGAATGTGAGAGGAGGGTATTTAAAGAAAAATTTTATTCATGGGGGAACTATTACTGGACAGATCATGAATTGCCCAGGTTTACACTTTAATGGCAGAGAAAGGTCTAGAACTCTACTAATTCTTTCTACCATATGGTGTTTCACCGTTTTTCTTAACTAAAAAGAATTACACAGCTTTTTCTCAATAAATACATTAGAATAATAAAAAGAAGAAAATGATATTTCAGAATATGATGAATGAATACTTGCATTTGGCAAGGCATTCTCTTCCCAGAGGCCTAATTTGGTTATAATTTCAAAAGATGATTCTCTGATGGTACCTTTACTATATTTTCACATGTCATATCTTATGCCCCCACCTAAAATGATGTTACAAATGGTCCAGCAGCTGTTGTAACCAGGCATCAACTTTTACCATTATTTAGGATTTCACTGAAATTCTGATTTAGTCGATCTTATCTTTAAATGCAAAGTCAAGTAAAAATACTACTTTCCATTTCCAGGATTAATGTTTTTAGACCCAAGCTACAAAGGACCCTCTCCATTTGGCATCTTATGGGTTGAATTTTGAGATCCCATCAAGCAAAATTAAGCATGACCTGGTAGACTGGTGAGTCTCCTGCTGGAGAAGCTGCACTTGAAAGTTCTGAGGATGATTGTTGAAATGATTCAGGCCCTCAAACTCAGTGAGACAAGCCAAACTCTGATTTGATATCACACAATATGCCAAACCTCATGCTTACCCTTCAGCCTTGGTGGACAGTTTGTGAGCTGTTGATCTCAAAGGACTTATTTATCTTTTTTTATATAACTCAAGGTATTATGAGCCTTTCTTTCCTAAACACACTCTTACCCAGAATCACGGGTTCCTTCCTTTTTCTGGGATATGCTTTTGTGCTCCTTTTGCATTCTTTCTATTGTCATTTTTTTATTTCCTGGACCCTTGTTCTTACTCATTCTTTTCTCAGTTCTTGGACAAAGAGTCCACAAAAGGAAAACTATATTTTAATGCATAGTGGCATTGGCACTCTGTCGTTTTACAAGAACGTAACAAATGCAGACTCTCCTACCAAGTATGCATGTTTTTCCATAGGCCTTAATTATATATTTATGTTAATTGAAGAAAGTGATATGCTGCAATAAACTTTGTCACAGTGTTACTGTAAGAACAATACCTGTGATGGTTAATACTGAGTGTCAACTTGATTGGATTGAAAGATAAATCCTGGGTGTGTCTGTGAGGGTGTTGCCAAAGGAGATTAACATTTCAGTCAGTGGACTGGGAAAGGCAGACCCACCCTTAATCTGGGCAGGCAAAATCTAATCAGCTGCTAGTGTAGTTATAATATAAGCAGGCAGAAATATGTAAAAAGAGAGACTGGCCTAACCTCCCAGCCTACATCTTTCTCCTGTGCTGGATGCTTCCTGTCCTCAAACATCAGACTCCCAAGTTCTTCAGTTTTGAAACTCAGACTGGCTCTCCTTGCTCCTCAGCCTGCAGACAGCCTATTGTGGGACCTTACAATTGGTGTGAGTTAATACTTAATAAACTTCCATATATATATATACACACACATATGTATATTCCATTAGTTCTGTCCCTCTATAGAACTCTGACATACAGATATCGGTACCAGGAGTGGTTCTAGAGGAAGAGAATATTAAGGATTGAGTTCTTTCATTGGTTTGGGGGTTTCTGGAGTTGGCTGCTTTATATGATTACACCCAAAAATGCTAAGGACCCTACTTCTAATAGTATGGGGAGCACTGATAGTCCTTGGCATGAACTGTTTAGAGAGTTATGCAAAATAAGTGCACTGACAATCCTGATTCATCGCTTGTGAGAGGCAAGTTTAGTGACTCCATACATAATACCTTTGACCATATGTGGAGAACCAAGGAACATAATGAAGTTGGTTGGTTGCACCTATGTGGACAAAGTGATGATAGAAAATGATGAACTCAGGGGACCAGCTTCAGAAGCAGACACTGAGCCTCAAATCTGCTAAGACAGACCTGAGTGAGAGTCTTATCTCCTGTAGAGAAAGAGCTGAAATTGTGGAAAAACAGACACAAGCTTCTATCATGTGAGTGGCTGTCCTGCAACAAAAGGTGCATGCACAGTCTAGCCAGGTGTCTACTGTTAAACTGAGGGCATTGATTGGAAAAGAATGGGACCCTGTCACTTGGAATGGGGATGTGTGGAAGGACCCTGATGAAGCTGGGGGCACTGAGTTTGTAAACTCTGATGAACCTTTTTTGCCAGAAGAAACAGCTTCCCCATACCCAGTAGTGGCAATATCCCCTCCACGACCCTTGCTGCCATCAGCTTTCCACATTTGTCTGAGGAGATAAACCCTGCACTGCCTGAGATAACAGTGATGACCTCCCTTGAGGCAGTTGCCAGGCAAGATAATGTTGATTCTCCTCAGGAGCCACCTCCAACACTCCTATTTGCTTCTAGACCTATAACTAGACTAAGTCCCAGCGGGTCCATAGAGATGAGGTTGAGAGTGTGACCCATGAAGAGGTGTGCTACACTAAAAAAGAATTTCTTGAGTTTCCTAATTTATATAAACAGAATCTGGAGAACAGGCATGGGAATGGATATTAAGGGTATGGGATAATGATGGAAGGAACATAAAGTGGGATCAGGCTGAATTTATTGATTTGAGCCCACTAAGTAGGGACTCTGCATTTAATGTGGCAGATCAGGGAATTTAGAAAGGTTCTGATAGTTTATTTGCTTGGTTAGCTGAAATATGGATTAAAAGATGGCCCACTGTAAGTGAGCTGGAAATTCCTGATCTCCCTTGGCTTAACGTAGAAGAAGGGATCCAAAGGCTTAGGGAGATTAGGATGGTGGAGTGGATTAGTCACTTTAGTCCTACTCATCCCAGCTGGGAGGGTCCAGAAGATATACCCTTGACCAGTGCCTTGTGAAATAGATTTGTAAGGGAAGCACCTGCATCTCTGAAGAGTTCTGTGATTGCTGTTCTCTGTATGTCAGATCTAACAGTGGGAACCACAGTCACTCAACTACGAAATTTAAACACAATGGGAATAATTAGATCCCAAGGTGGCAGGGGCCAAGTGGTGCCACTCAACTGTCAAAGGCAAGGTGGGTGTAGCTACCATAATGGACAGCAAAGGCAAAGTGGCAATCAGAATAGTCTGACTCGTGTAGAGCTCTGGCATTGGCTAACTAATTACAGTGTTCTGAGAGGTGAAATTGATAGGAAGCCTACTGCATTCCTACTTAATTTATACAAGCAGAACACTTCTAGGTCGTTGGACAAAAGACTACTTTGAATTATAAAAACAGAATCACAGCCTCAGTCAATTTCCAGACTTGATCCAGTTTACAGACCAAGAAACACTTGAATAAAGGGGAGGCCAGACCCCATTATATTACCAACAATTTAGGCAGTTAATCATTCTCCCATTCTTCCCCAAGGAGACTGATGTTGTTTTACCAGGGTAACTGTGGACTGGGGAAAGGGAAATGATCAGACATTTTGGGGACTACTGGACACTGGCTCTGAGCTGATGCTAATTCTAGGGGACCCAAAACGTCATTGTGGACCTCCAGTTAAAGTAGAGGCTTATGGAAGTTGTGTAATTCATGGAGTTTTAGCTCAGGTTTGACTTACAGTGGGTCCAGTGGGTCCTCGGACTCATCCTGCAGTGATTTCCCAGTACCAGAATGCATAATTGCCATAGACATACTTAGTAGCTGGCAGAACCCTCACATTGGCTCCCTGACTGGTAGGGTGAGGGCTATTATGGTGGAAAAGGCCAAATGAAAGCCATTAGAGCTGCCTCTACCTAGAAAAATAGTAAATCAAAAGCAATGTCACATTCCTGGAGGGATTGCGGGGATTAGTGCCACCATCAAGGACCTGAAAGACTCAGGGGTGGTGATTCCCATCACATCCCCATTCAAGTCTCCCATTTGGCCTGCGCAGAAGACAGACGGATCTTGGAGAATGACAGTGGATTATAGTAAGCTTAACCAAGTGGTGACTCCAGTTGCAGCTGCTTTACCATATGTGGTTTCATTGCTTGAGCAAATTAACACATCTCCTGGTACCTGGTATGCAGTCAATGACTTGGCATTTGCTCCATTCCTGTCCATAAGTTCCATAAGAAACAATTGGACTTCAGCTACCAAGGCCAGCAACATACCTTTACAGTCCTACCTCAGGGATATATCAACACTCTGGCTTTGTGTCATGATCTTATTCAAAGAGACCTTGATCACTTTTCACTTCCACGAGATATCACACTGGTCCATTATATTGATGACATTATGCTGATTGGATCCAGGGAGCAAGAAATAACAAACACACTGGACTTATTGGTGAGACATTTGTGTGCCAGTGGATGGGCAATAAATCCAGCTAAAATTCAGGGACCTCTACTGCAGTAAAATTTCTAGGGATCCAGTGCTGTGGGGCCCATTGAGATATTCCTTCTAATATGAAGGATAAGTTGCTGCATTTGGCCCCTCCTACAATCAAGAAAAAGGCACAACACTTACTGGGCCTACTTGGATTTTGGAGGCACCACATTCCTCATTTCGGTGTGTTAATTCATCGCGTCCCATTTATCAAGTGACTTAAAAGGCTGCGAGTTTTGAGTAGGATCCAGAATAGGAAAAGGTTCTGCAACAGGTCCAGGCTGCTGTGCAAGCTGCTCTGCCACTTGGGCTATATGACCCAGCAGATCCAATGGTGCTTGAGGTGTCAGTGGTAGATGGGGATGATGCTTAGAACCTTTGACAGGCCCTCATAGGTGAAACACAATGGAGGCTTCTAGGGTTTTTGGACAAGGCCCTGCCATCTTCTGCAGATAAATACTGTCCTTTTCAGAGACAGCTCTTGATCTGTTACTGGGCTTTGGTGGAAACCAAACATTTGACCATGGGCCATCATGTCACCATGTGACCTGAACTGCCTATCATGAACTGGGTGCTTTCTGACCCATCTAGCCATTAAGTGGGTCATGCACAGCAGCATTTCATCATCAAATGGAAGTGGTATATACGTGATCGGGCTCAAGCAGGTCCTGAAGGCACAAGCAAGTTATATGAAGTGGTTCAAACACCCATGGTCTCCACTCCTGCCACCCTGCCTTCTTTCCTCCAGCCTGCACTGAGGGCTTCATGGGGAGTTCTCTATGATCAGTTGACAGAGGAAGAGAAGACTAGGGCCTGGTTCACAGATGGCTCCACATGATAAGCAGGCACCATCCAAAAGTGGACAGCTGCAGCACTACAGTCCTTTTCTAGAACATCCATGAAGGACAGTGGTGAAGGGAAATCTTCCCAGTGGGAAGAACTAGGAGCAATGCACCTGGTTGTGCACTTTGCATGAAAGGAGAAATGGCCAGATGTGCAATTATATACTCATTCATGGACTGTAGTCAATGGTTTCACTGGATGGTCAGGGACTTGGAAGAAGCATGATTGGAAAATTGGTAGCAAAGAAATTTGGGGAAGAGGTATGTAGTTGGACCTCTCTGAATGGTCAAAATCTGTAAAGATATTTGTATCCCATGTGAGTGCTCACCAACAGACCTCAGCAGAGGAGAATTTTAATAATCAAATGGATAGGATGACCCGTTCTGTGGACACTACTCAGCCTCTTTCCCCAGCCACCCTTGTCATTGGCCAATGGGCCCATGAACAAAGTAGTCATGGTGGCAGAGATGGAGGTTACGCATGGGCTCAGTAACATGGACTTCCACTCACCAAGGCTGACGTGGTTCTGGCCACTGCTGAGTGCCCAATTTGCCAGCAGCACAGACCAACACTGAGCCCTCGACATGACACCATTCCTCAGGGTGATCAGCTAGCTACCTGCTGGCAGGTTGATTATATTGGATCTCTTCCATCATGGAAAGGGCAGAGGTTTGTCCTCACTGGAATAGACACTTACTCTGGATATGGGTTTGCCTATCCTGCATGCAATGCTTCTGCCAAGACTACCATCCATGGACTCACGGAATGCCTTATCCACTGTCATGGCATTCCACACAGCATTGCCTCTGACTGAGGCATTCACTATATGGCTCAAGAAGTGCAGCAGTGGGCTCATGCTCATGGAATTCTTTGGTCTTACCATGTTCCTCATCATCTTGAAGGAGCTAGATTGATAGAATGGTGGAAAGGCCTTTTGAAGTCAAAATTACAATGCCAACTAGGTGACAATACTTTGCAGGGCTTGGGCAAAGTTCTCCAGAAGGCCATGTATGCTTTGAATCAGGATCCAATATATGGTACTGTTTCTCCCATAGTCAGGATTCACAGGTCCAGGAATCAAGGGCTGGAAGTGGAAGTGGCATCACTCACCATCACCCTTAGTGATCCACTAGCAAAATTTTTGCTTCCTGTTCCCATGACATTACATTCTTCTGGCCTAGAGGTCTCAGTTCCAAGGGAGGAACATCGCCACCAGGAAACACAACAATTTCATTAAGCTAGAAGTTAAGATTGCCACGTGGACACTTTGGGCTCCCTCTACCTTTAAGTCAACAGGCTAAAAAGGGAGTTCCAGTGTTGTCTGGGGTGATTGACCCAGATTATCAAAATGAAATCAATCTACTAGTCCACAACAGAGGTAAGGAAGAGTACACACGGAATACAAGAGATCCCTTAGGGTGTCTCTTACTATTACCATGCCCTGTGATTAAGGTCAATGGGAAACTACAACAGTCCAATACAAGCAGGACTACAAATTGCCCAGACCTTTCAGAAATGAAGTTTTGGGTCACCCCACCGGGAAAAAAGCCACGACCTGCTGAGGTGCTTGCTGAAGGCAAAGGGAATACAGAACGGGTAACAGAAGAAGGTAGTCATCAATACCAGCTATGACCACATGACCAACTGCAGAAATGAGGACTGTAATTGTCATGAGTATTTTCTCCTTCCTTTGTTAAAAACATGTTTGGGCATGTATACAATTGTACTAAGAAAATATCTTCATTTTATTTCATTTCTCCTTTATCATGGGACATAACATTTATTGACTTCCCATCAGCATTTGAGTATTATTAACTTTACGTAATAGTATTTGGGCTGGGGATTGGTGTGTTTCCGGTTGTATGAAGGATAGTTGCATTATGTTAGGTGTAATTATGAACTTATTATTGTCTTTATTTGAAGATTATATATGATCTCAGGAGATGTGTATGGGTTCAAGTTGACAAAGGGTGGACTTGTGATTGTTAATACTGAGTGTCAATTTAATTGGATTGAAGGATACAAAGTATTGATCCTGGGTATGTCTGTGAGGGTGTTGCCAAAGGAGATTAACATTTGAGTCAGTGGGCTGGGAAAGGCAGACCCAACCCTTAATCTGGGTGGGGCATCTAATCAGCTGCCAGTGAGGCTAGAATATAAGCAGGCAGAAAAATGTGAAAAGAGAGGCTGGCCTAACCTCCCGGCCTACATCTTTCTCCTGTGCTGGACTCTTCTTGCTCTCAAACATCGGACTCAATGTTCTTTAGTTTTGGAACTCGGACTGGCTCTCTTTACTCCTCAGCCTGCAGACAGTCTACTGTGGGACCTCGTGATCATGTGAGTTAATAATACTAAATAAACTTCCATATACATATGATTATATTGGATTATATGTATTGGATTATATATATGTGATTATATATTTTTTATATAATTATATATAATTATAAATATATAAAATTTATATATATTTCATTAGTTCTGTCCCTCTAGAGAACCCTAATACAGTACTCATCCAACTAAACCTCTCACTTAAATGAGAGAGACCAGGTAAAAACATCTAGATGGGCTCCAGGTAGTATCCAGTCTGCTGTGGGTTTTTCTTTCTTTCTTTGTTTTACTTTTCGTTTATCTTACTTTAACTAAAGAGGGAAGAAGGAGTACTTACTTGTGGAAGTTTAACGAAAACTATAAAAGTGGCCACTAGTGACCAGTGAAATCTTGTCCATAGGATGAAACTGAATGTACAAGAAACAGCAAGGCCTGAACAATGTTCCTTTTAAAGGTGTTAATAATAGACTAACAGAAGCCAGAAACCTGTGTACCTACTCCGTCTGTGCTAGGAGGAAATGCTTATAAATAAGAATCATTGTTGAGAGAATGTGCATATACAAATGGACTACACTCACATCAATGTTTCCAGGAAACCCTGTTAAGCCTACATTTAAATATACCCTGATTATGATCAGTGCTCACCACCTTGGTTCAAACCCACAAATTCACACCTAGGTTACATCAATGACCTAATTTCCTTTCCTTTCATTCTTGACCCTCACACTGTTCTATCAAATCAGCACTTATATCCTTTTAAAATATAAATCTAACTAAAGCAAACTTCAACTCAAATTTGGCAATCTCTCACTCAGTGTGAAAGCCTTGTAATGACCTAAACATCCTTGCTGGATGTAGACATTTCTGTTTTGATCATTTATTTATGGCTATGTAACAAATCACCCCCAATAGTTAATGAATGAAAGCAACAGTGATAATTTTATTATTATACCTTATGTTTCTAGGGTTAATTTGGCTCAGCTTGGCAGTCCTCTCTCAGGTCCTCTCACGCATTCAGAGTCTGATGGTGGCTAGATGGGGCTGGAATCATCTGACAGGCCTTCTCAATTACAAGCCTGACAATTGATGCTTGCTGTCAGTGGACTGTCGGCTATACCCCTACAGGTAGCCTCTCCATATGGATTGCCCTTCTCACATCTTGCTAGCTGTGCTCCAAGAGTAAGCATCCCAAGGAACAGGAAGTAGAATATGCCATTTTCTTAAAGTCTGGCCTGGAAACTGGCACAGCCTCAAGTCAACCATACAATACTGGTCAAGCAGTCACTAGGCATAGATTCAAGGGATGGGGTCTAAGCCTTCTTCCTCAATGGGAGGAGTGCCAAAGAACTTCAGAGTTATGTTTTAAAACCACTGTAGCTGATCACTTCTCAGATCTCATTTCCCACTTCTTGCTCACTCATTTCCAGCCATACTTACCTCCTTGTTATTCTTTCAAAAGACCAGACACGCTTCTTCTTTCAGAACACTACTATTCCCTCTAGGCTCATACATGAAAATACTCCCTCTCTGAATATGCGCATTGTTTGCATTCAGTAGTGTTCCTGAAAGTTAAATCTAAAATTCTCCCCCTGAAAGTATGCTATTTACTATACTGGGTTATTGGTTTTATAAAGAAACTTGATCTTATTCTTTCCTCGTTTTGCTTAATGGATCAAGTCATCACTGAATATAAAGTGAGTTCACGAGTGATGACACATTGATATTTATAATGAATTAAGGGTATGAAAACATCTTTAACTCATGAAAGAAATTAAATTATGTTTGGTATGGTATAGTTAGTGAGGTATGAGATGAAAAGTTTATTTCTAACACGATTTTCAATAACATATATCGATATAGGGCCGGGCGTGGTGGCTCAAGCCTGTAATCCCAGCACTTTGGGAGGCCGAGATGGGCGGATCACAAGGTGAGGAGATCGAGACCATCCTGGCTAACCTGGTGAAACCCCGTCTCTACTAAAAGATACAAAAAACTAGCCGGGCGAGGTGGCGGGCGCCTGTAGTCCCACCTACTCGGGAGGCTGAGGCAGGAGAATGGCGTGAACCCGAAAGGCGGAGCTTGCAGTGAGCTGAGACCCGGCCACTGCACTCCAGTTTGGGTGACAAAGGGAGACTCCATCTCAAAAAAAACAAAACAAAACAAAACAAAACAAAACAAAAAAATATATATTGACATAAAGAGATAATCTTGGTTAATTTAGGGTTAACCAGAAAATAATTTGAAATACTTCTTTGATTTCTTTTAGTTCAAGTTTCCACTGAAATAAACATGTAAGCTATTTTATGATAGATGGAAATTGCACCTTGTATTTATCTTATGTATACTCGAATATAATGTTCAAAGTTTTGTGCTGTAACGTGATATAATAGTTTGTTCAAAGATACATTTTTTTTTGCTATCGTAGGAACTGACAAAAAATTATAAATGGATGAACATTTTCAGGCTTTTAACAAGGTAATTGAGAAATGCCTGCTTTCATGAAAAAGTATAAAATACAGGCGGGTAATATATAATGTTACAAAAATGCCCTTTGATGAATGATGAAGGAGGAAGGGCTAAAACATAATTATCCTATGTCACTCCTCAAGTCCAATTAACCACTAAGTGCTATTTATTCATTCTCTTGAATCTGTCCTTTTCTCTCCACCTTAGCACCAGCACCTTGAATTATGCCGTCATCATTTCCCAGTCCACTATGGTAACAATTTCCTAAATGGTTTCCAAGACTCCTGTCTTGCCCCCTTAAGTTCACTTTTCACATTGTCACTGGAGTAATATTTCTTAAAATAAAAGTGAATCATACAGTGACACATTTCCCTTCTTAAACTCCGTCAGTATTTCTCCATTGGCTTGAGGGAAATGTAAGTGTGGTGCAGTGTCTGCTCATTAGTTAGTTTCTCAACATGCATTCGTTGGGAATAGTGGATACAGAAAATTATGAATAAGTCAGATAGTTCCAGAAAAAGTAGCTGCAGTACCAAGACCAGGAAGGACTGATCAGCTGAATGGTCACACAAACAGCCAGATCAAAAGGAAGGGCCAACAGTTTTACTGCACCACTGAGCCTTGCCTTTACTGTACTATTGGGCTAAGGGTGAAGACACACTTCCTTTCTCTCAAGTTGGGATAGATGAATGTACTTCCTGTTATGCTGTCTCTGCCTTATTGATAGTAAAGAAGGCCAAAGACACGTGGGGTCTCTGGGAAATTTCTCTGGTTGCACTGGATTTAGTGTTTGTGGTTTGGGACCTAATAGCAAGAAACAATGGCCAGTAGTCAAATCTGAGGATTAATATCCTGGACTCCCGGAAGACTTTCCTTACTTCCTCTTCTTTCCCAGATGAGGTGATGTGTTTTTCTTTGTGCCAGTGGGAGTCTGTGATTATTTCTGTAACAGCATGTGTCAACCTCTATTCTAAATTCTTGCTTATTTTGTTCCTCCTCCACGTGTCTGTATGCTACTTAAGAACAACTGTAAGGACTTCACCTAGCACAGTTCCTGACACATAGTGGACTCTGTATTAATAAAATGAATGAATTATTGAGATGTTGAATAACATCAAGGATTGAGACTATCACTACAGTATAGTGTTATCCTCAAATCCCAGGGCTGCAGGGGCAAGTAGAGGACAAGACACTGCTGGATAAGAATGTCTCAGCTTACTTAGTAAGAATCTTGGTCTTAATATATATGTAAAACAGCTGTAAGTTAAAACATAGTGATCAGAGTTGACACCCTTGCATTATTTCCAATCTCAAAGGAGAGTGATGAATGTTTCATCATGTATGATGTTGGCTGTAGGTTTTTCATAGATGTCCTAAATTAGACTGAGAAAGTTTCCTTCTATTTCTCATTTTCTGAAAGTTCTCATTAAAATGAGTGTTGAATATTACCAGATGCATGTTCTGGTTCTATTGAGGTTATTTTATATTTTCTTCTTAATATGGTGAATTAAATCAGTCAAAATTTTAGTGCTCAACAAAGAGCATTTCTGAGATAAACTCTGATCACTATGCATTATTCTTTTCCTTTGTCATGTGATTTGATTTGCTAATGTTTTGTTAAGAATTTTGTGAGTATGTTTATAGGTTTCAGATTGTATAAGTTCTCTTGACATCATTTCAGGTTCACTGACTCTTTCCTTGTCTGTGCCCAGATTGCATTAACTGATCAAATAAATTCTTCAGGTTTTTTATCATATATTTTTATTTCTAATAAACCCATTTGTTTCATTTCTATAGTTTTCATCTCTCTCCTGTTGGACCCTAATGTTGCTAACCTCTTCTCTAAAGCATTTAGCTTATTTCTCATAGTTATTTTAAAGCTTTTGTCTGAAAATTCCAACATCTAAGCCATCTCTGCATCTGACTTTATGACTGTTTCCCTTCTGAAGATGTACTAATTTTTTTGATGTTTTATTTGTCTTAGAAGTTTGGATCACATGATAGTGATTGTGTGTTAAAAAATACAAAATAGTATAATGCTAAATAAATGTTATTTAGCACCCAGAAAAGTTTACATCTTGTGTTATTCTGTCCTCACACTGCTATAGAGAACTACCGGAGATTAGGTAAATTATGAAGAAAAGAAGTTTAATTGATTCACAGTTCCACAGGCTGTACAGGAAACATGTCTGGGAGGCCTCAGAAAACTCATAATCATGGTGGAAGGAAAAGAGGAGGCAAGCACCTTCTTCACATGGTGGCAGGAAAGAGAGAGCAAAGGGGAAGAGCTATACACTTTCAAAAAACCAGATCTCATGAGAATCCTATCATGAGAAGAGGAAAGGGGAAGTCCGACCCCATGATTCAAGCACCTCCCATTAGGCCCCTCCTTCTACACATGGGGATTACAATTCAACCTGAGATTTGGGTGGGGACACAGCCAAACCATATCACATCCCTGTTCTGTCAGACTGCCAGTATGGGGGCCTAAGTTAATGTAATCTATATTTCATTTTGTCTGAGCTTAGTTATACTTGTAATTAGATTTAGTTCACTACTGGCTTCAATTTCAGGGCAACATGACAGCCTTTCTCTCAGAAGAGGCTGGAAATGAATGACACTGTTTTTGAAAACAGCAATTTGATTTGGGGATGGTCTTTGGAAGATGCAATACACTTTTAATATCCTTACTGTAGAACATATTTTTACTCTTTAAATATACTTTTGGTGTTTTAAAAATAAGTAAAAACCTTTCAGTCAACTGTGTTAAATAGAATTAGTATGACTAAAGGATAAAATGTTATGATTGCAGTAAGGTGGTGTGGCCGCAGTGGGAAGATATTGATTTCTTAGAGTGTTTTCTGCTTTGGCCCAAAGCAAAGTTCATAGCAGATTTCAAGCAATGGCAATCTCTTTGAACTAGGTTACTACCCAAGGCAATTACTTTGAAAAGGGCAACATGTCTGAATTAGTAATTTGTTCTCATCTAGTGCTTCTCGAAAGTTAATGTGCATACAAATTACCCGGGAATTTTATTAAACTATGGTTTCTAATTCAGTATGTCTGAGGTGAGGCCTGAAATTTAGCATTTCTACTAAGCTCCCAAGTGATGTCAACCCTGGGATTACACCTTGAGGTGCGATGGTTTAGTCTCCTGGCCCTAATATCATAATTCGTGACTCCCTACTACGGTAGTTAGCTTCCAAGATGGCCCCTTTGATTCATACCTGATGGCATTGTACACAGACCAATACTGTATCTGGATTTGTTCATGTGATCAATTAAATATCAGAAGTGATGGTATGTCAACTCCAAGATTAAGTTACCTAAGACATTTTGGCTTCTGTCTTGGTTGATCTCTCTTTTTCAGTCTATCACTCACTCTGGTGGCACTAACTGCCACATTGGGAACATTCCTATGGAAAGTCTTACATGACAAGGAACTAAGGCCCAAAGCCAACAGACAGTGAGAAACTAGATTAGATCAGAAGTGGATCTTTCAGCCCTTTTCAAACCATCAGCTGAATGTATCCCCACATGACAATTTGCTACAACCTCATGAAAGATTCAGAGCTAGAATTCTAGATTGTAAGCTACTAAAATTCTAGATTCCTGATCCTCAGAAACTCATAATAATAATAATAACCAATAATAAAGCTTTATTGTTTTAATTTGGTGTGATAGTTTCTTATGAAGAAATAGGTAACGACTAGTGCAAGTAGCTCAACTTTTCTATTTTAAACTCAATAATCTCAGTAGGTTTCAGAACACTTTAGATCACTACTTTTCACTTGGATGCTACAGAGGGTTGAATTGTGTTACTCCCCTCCCCCAACCCCCCAATGGTGGGTCCTGAATTCAATAACTGTTGTCCTTATAAGGAGACACAGAGACACAGACACACAGGAAAGAAGCCCATGTGACAACAAAGGCTAAGAATAAACTGTTGTAGCTGAAAGCCAAAGAATGCAAAGGATGGCCAGCAATCACCAGAAGGTAGAAAGAGGAAAAGAAAGAAAGAGCCTCGAGAGGAAGCATGGCTCTGTCAATGTCTTGATTTTGGACTTCTAATCTCCAAAACTGTGAGAGAATATATTTCTGTTATATTAACCCATTCAGTTTGTGGTAATTTGTCATGGTGGCACTAGGAAATGAACATAGGTGCCCATCAGAATGACCTGTAAAACATATAAAAATATACATGCCAAGTTTATCTTGGAGACACTATGAATAACAGTCTCAGATGTGGGGCTCAGGTACGTGCATTTTTAACTCTAAAGCTTATGATACATAGTCAAGCTTGAGAACCTCTGAACTAGATGACTATGTAGTCCTAAATCTAAAAGTCAATGGCTTCAAGTCCTAGTGAAATTTTTTTAAGTGTGTTAATTTATAAGCCTACCTTGATTATTCATGCAAGTGCACGAAAGACATTTGTAATTATTTGCATGGATACATACATAAACCTAATGAACTGCTTTGCACATTGACATTCTAGGTGTTGAGCTGTTGGCATTAAGTTGTTTGTTTGGAGTTAATATCAGTTTTAAAGACAACTACATTTAGATGTTTAAAGATTTATAATTATCCCAAACAAGAACAACATATGGTTTTGCTCCTATAAGTGCTTCACAAAGAATAACTGCTTGCATTCTGCTGCATTTTTGGATTGTGTAATAAAGTGGAAAATTATGAGGATCTGGCTCGCCAGTTTTGACTAAAATAATTACTGAAGAAATTGAACAGATGCTGGGTATAAATAAATTTTATAAACTTAGATATTTTGGGGTTTTCTGTGGATTCTGGGCACACTTGTGGTGATATATTTATGATGGCTCAGTGAAACAATTAGTTTGTACTTTTCCAGGTCACTGCAGTGAGGTGAATCTCTCACCTCGAAAACACCATAGCAACATAGAGTCTGCATGTCATCATTTTTATCTGGCTGTAGGAGGGAAAAACAAACTCTTATTCCTATACAAGCAGAGGCTCCAGTCAGAAATTACTTCTAAAATAATACTGTGATTCTTTTCTGTTCTCTATTGGCAGTACCCAAAGCACAGGAAGCAAAATTTCCCTACTGAAAATAGAGATTCTAAAATTTGTTTCTATGAGTTTTGAGACAAGAGTTGCTACCAATAGGATATGACCTCATAAATCTCAATACACACAGTTTGGTGAGAAAGGCTGCCACTTCCACATCATCACATTTATCAAAGTGGACTAAGCCACTCATTCCCTAGCCATTACTAGGAAATTAAATTTACAACTGCTATCAATGCCACACTCAGAGTTATTAAGGTAAAATAAGATGACGGCCACCAAAATGGAGAGAAGTATAAGATTATGTTTTTAAACATCAGACACTTACCAGAGGGCAATTCTGGATGTATGATGATAACTGCATATTTAGGCAAAAGGAGTGGGCATGCAGTAGAAGCTGTGATTCACATGTGGGCTTTAGTGAAGGCCATCAAAGAGCATCAAGGGAACAAGATACAGGAGGAGGAAGATAATTAGAACTTATTCTTAACATTCCTTAATTGTCAAACCTTTATCAGTAGCAGATGGTAGGTGAGCAGGAATTTTGGGAAATAACTACCTTTTTGACATTATCTCCAATTAAGAAGTCTTTCTCAGCTATCAAGACAAACTTTGAAATTACTGTATGTTCCCAGGTCAAAATTAAGTTGGAAAGTTTAATGAAATCTGTTTTCCTTCTGTCTATCATTTACTCTTACTGTTTCCATCTGTTCTAAGGTGAAAAGATGAACTTTTCAATGATTCTATTCCAGGCTGCATACTCAGAGGCCCTCAGTGACTCATAAGTGTTACTTCTCATTGGATAACTTTTAGGGGAGAACTATCCTAATTGCACAATTAAAACAGACCTGCGAGAATGAAAATAGGTTCCACTATGTCAGATGGCCATTATGTCATAGCAAGGGAATTTGATATAAAACAACAATGGCACAAAACATTGCTACTTAGCGTTCAGTGTGAGTGCAGTACTCTTTGGAGAAGGAAACCATCCGACGCAAATGCAAGAGCAGTGTAGAACAGTTGAAGGTTTTGTATATCTCTTCACAACTCACATACTCAGCAGGATCTACATAAGACAATTGCTCTGCCAAAAGCGATTAAATATGTCTGATATGTGCATCTGATAAATGTGTCCGGAAAAAAATGACTTCACAGAACTTGATCACTTTTGACAACTTCTGTTTATATAGAACATTTGTCACTTAGTCTATGGCAGTGATTCTCAACATGTGGTCCCCAAACAAGCAGCGTCAGCATCACCTGGGAAGTTATTAGAAATTCAGATTCTCCAGCCCCACCACAGATCCAATGAATCAGAAATGTTGGGGGTGGGTCTCAGAAATCCATGTGTTAACAAGCCCTCCAGTCTTTCTTTTTGTTTTGTTTTGTTTTTGAGACCGAGTCTCTCTCTGTCGCCTAGGCTGGAGTGCAGTGGCTCTATCTCGACTCACTGCAACCTCCGCCTCCTGGATTCAAGTGATTCTCCTGCCTCAGCCTCCTGAGTAGCTGGGATTATAGGCTCTTGCCATCACACCTGGCTAATTTTGTATTTTCAGTAGAAACAAGGTTTCACCATGTTTGCCAGGATGGTGTCGAACTCTTGACCTCAAGTGATCTGCCCACGTTGGCCTCCCAAAGAGCTGGAATTTCAGGTGTGAGCCACCATACCTGGCCTAAGCTGTCCAGTATATCTGATGCAGATTGATGATTTCAGCTATGATATTAGGAATAGACTCCAGTTACTGGATAATGCCAAGTACTATACTAAGTGCTTTATAAGCATTATGTCAGGTAAACATCATGATAACCATGCAAAATATATTCTTTCATTACCCCCATTGCAGAGGTAAAGAATCAGAGGCTTATCAATGAAATGTAACTTAGCTACAGTCTGAAAGCTAACACATGGAAACTAGGTTTCTAACTACATTCTGATTAGTCTAATGCTCATACTCTTAGCTTCAGAAGAATACCCAAGCAGAAAAGGACAAGAAAAGAACTTCCCTAATTTTGTGCAAAGATATACTGTAGGGCCTATAGAAAAGTCAACTGAAGGCCCAACACAAAGAAGGCTACATACAATTTTTCTAGGAGTCAGCAATTGACCCAATGCTTAGAAAAATGACCACTCTTAAAGAAATAAAAGTTTCTATACTATGAAAAAAGAATAGCTGTACCATTTAAAAATATAATGTAATAAGTGTTTTCCAAAATCTCAGTTAAGAAGCAACTAATCTAAAACACATTTTATCAGTTAACATCTTGGAAATTGTGGCCACTAGCTTGGGCATTCTGTCTTCATTCCATCTAATGACCATATGAAGGTTATATGTAGTCTAGCTTCCCTTAGAACCATCTTTAACACATTTTATTTCTATGCTAAACATTCAGTTAAAAATAAAAGAGTGAATGATGGCCATACCATGTAAAAACCACTTTGGCATTTGTTTTATGGATTTGAGTCAAGAAAATGTTGAAAAGATTATTCAATGTTCCTCTAAGGACCCACATTAAACAAGACTTTAGTATTACTTTTCCATAATGGTGATCCGTGATGAGTCATTAGATCTGCAAGATTTTAGTGAATCTTCCAGAAAACATTGTTTTTCTGTCCAGTAGGTCTGCAAATACTACACTGCACCTAGTTACACTTATGTCTCCATTGAATATCCTCTCAGAGCCTTTAGCATGCTACTGTGTTTGTGAATTTCCAAGGGAGTCATAACATGGATAAAGTTTCCTAAATTTTTTGAACTATGGAATCTCTTTTTGGAGGATCACTATGAAAGACCAGGGTTCACGGAATATGTGCTAGAACGTATTTTTATGACTAAATATCAGGATTTCCTGAGCTATCATTATGCTCCATTTTTGTCCTATACCCTAGAACTCAGAAACAAGTCAAACGTTCTGTTGTGCAAACAGCATAGTTTAGAGAAAAAATAATTACTTCCAAAACATGTCTACCTGGACTCAAATCCCAGTTCTGCCATCTGTTAATTGTGTGACTATAGCAAGACACTCAAACTCTCTGTGCCTCAGTTCTCTCATCTGGGAAATAAGATTTTTAAATAAGCAGATTTTTGGGATTGTGTGGATGATTAAAACCTGCAAAGTGTTTAGAAGAGTATTTGGCCCACAGTAAATTCTACATACATATTTGTTAACTAGCAATTAAACTAACTATCATGGCTAATATTGTTGCTCTCTCCTGCATGGCAGCATCTATTTCTGTTTTTTCAATTTAATGTATGTGAGTCATTTATGGATGGCATACTTTTTTAGAACTATATAAATGATAGCATGAGGACAATATAAATGATAGCATGAGGACATGATTTCAAAATGAAGCAGGTGGGATAACAAGCAGTGTTCAAAATAAACCTCATCAGTCAGTATTCCTGAAAACAGTTCAGGAAAATAAATGATCTGTCAGTTTAATGTGAACATAGTTGATGGAGTCCTTTCAGTGGATCTGGCTGGTCACTGGTAGGTGCCAGCTTTGTGACATCCCACCACACTTAGTATTATCTAATTTCATTTGCTCTGACCTTAACAAATGTATGGCATCAAACTGATTTCCCAAGAACACTTTCCTATAGAGATAATGACCTATTGTGAATATATGTTTTCCTCTTAACAGTTTATTGGTGTATGTACTTTTCTGATGGGGGGTAGCATAAATTAATTTACCAGATTAATTGATAGAAGCATGCATGTCTTTATACAGGCAAAAGTGGATGCAGAAAAGGATGCAGAGGAAGCTGAAATAGCAACTACAATGTCCACAACTGGGTGACGTGGTATTGATCATACTAGTGAGTCGGCTCTGCTTTCATTCCTAGGACTGGCACAGACTCTTAATGGCAGGGGGTTGTGCTTTACAAGTAGATCTGGTGATGAAGGCATTATTTGAAGAAATGGAGAAAACCTGATGAGAGTACAGTTGTGAGACAATAATTAAATCAAGATGGAGACCAGGTTCAGAACCTGCCAGTGTTAATGAAGATTTATTCACTAGTGACATTTGATCAGATCTACTGGGTAGATTCTTAGAATTCATTAGTTAAAGACATAAAGTGGTCTCTCTGATTAAAGAGGGGAAAAACAGTAGGGAGCACCCATAAATTACTATAGCTCAATTAGGTGCAGACAGTTTAGTGAGTGTTTATTACTAGTACAAAGGAAGATTTTCCAATTAGATTAAAAGGTTTTGAAAACAACAGTTATAGGCACAGTGATTTAGGCCAATTGCTAGAATAATGCATTGTGAGAAACTTTATTGATTAAAAAGTAAACCAGTAAGTTATTTGTACTGTTCTCATTGTTTGTCAGTAGAATCCCTGCTGTGAGGTACAATTTTCTTCACAAGATCAATGGGAGAACTGGGCTAATTTCTCCTTGCCCTGAAAATTGATAAGCATATAAAGGGCAGCTATATCACTGCTGAAAAGACCAGCATGATTTATTCAGGTTAATCATCAAGAAAGTGACACTGCATAAATCACTGGGGATGTACCCTGCCAGGCTGGGCCCTTCAAGCTGGCTTCACTGTCATAAGTTGGGCCAAAGAGAAACAAAAAGAAGCCTAGGATTTAATCAGACAAAGCCTTTAGCTTGCTAAGCTGCCATGAACTATTGCAAAACATGGAAATGGCAAGAAATCAAAGGGGAGTTGCATAGATGCCTTCTCTGGTAGTGACCACTAGAAGTTACAATAATAGTTTGGTGGAATGCAGCCTAAGATGCTGTCTGGTAGCTCATGTGTCTCTTTGTTTTAAAGTGTCCGTATGGATTCTAGGAGTGCTGAACATGCCGGAAATTGCTCTGCTTGGCCACAGGTTTTGGAGTACACATTTCATTGGCCTCAATTTACTGCTTTCTGTGTTTAAATATGAAATAAAGAAAGAAAAGCAAAGAACTGATAGTTGAGTACCTGAATTCTTCAAATGCAGGAGCTGTTAATGTATGCTACATTATATTGCAACACATATTACAAAATTCTGCATAAATGGGATAAACACATTTTTTACCCTTAAAAACTCTTGTTCTTTTCTTATTATTATACTGTAAATTCTCGGGTACATGTGCAAAACTTGCAGGTTTGTTACATAGGTATATACGTGCCATGGTGGTTTGCTACACCTATCAACCCATCATCTACATTAGGTATTTCTCCTAATGCTATCCCTCCCATAGCCTCCCAACCTCTGAAAGACCCTGGAATGTGATGTCCTCCTCCCTGTGTCCATGTGTTCTCATTGTTCAACTCCCAGTTATGAGTGAGAACATGCAGTATCTGGTTTTCTGTTCTTGTGTTAGTTTGCTGAGAATAATGGCTTCCAGCTATATCCATGTCCCTGCAAAGGACAGCAACTCATCATTTTTTACAGCTGCATAGTGTTCCATGGTGTATATCTAGTCTATCATTGATGGGCATTTGGGTTGGTTCCAAGTCTTTGCTATTGTGAACAGTGCTGTGATAAACATACATGTGCATGTGCCCTTATTGTAAAATGATTTATAATCCTTCAGGTATATACCCAGTAACGGGATTGTTGGATCAAATGGTATTTCTAGTTCTAAATCTTTGAGGAATCACCACACTGTCTTCCACAATAGTGGAACTAATTTACATTCTCCAACAGTGTAAAAGTATTCCAATTTCTTCACATCCTCTCCAGCATGTGTTATTTCCTGACTTTTTAATGATCGCCATTCTAACTGGTGTGAGATGGTGTCTGATTGTGGTTTTCATTTGCATTTCTCTAATGACCAGTGATGATGAACTTTTATTCATATATTTGTTGGACGCATAAATGTCTTCTTTTGAGAACTGTCTGTTCATACCCTTTGCTCACTTTTTGAGGGGGTTGCTTTTTCTTATAAATTTGTTTAAGATTTTTGTAGATTCTGGATATTAGCCCTTTGTCAGATGGATAGATTGCAAACTTTTTCTCCCATTCTGTAGGTTGCCTGTTCACTCTATCAATTTTGGCTTTTGTTGCCATTGCTTTTTGTGTTTTAGTCATGAAGTCTTTGCCCATGCCTATGTCCCAAATGGTACTGCCTAGGTCTTTTTTTAGGGTTTTTATGGTTTTAGGATTTACATTTAAGTCTTTAATCCATCTTGGGTTAATTTTTCCATAAGGTGTAAGGAAAGGATCCAGTTTCAGCTTTCTGCATATGGCTAGCCAGTGTTCCCAACACCATTTATTAAATAGGGAATCCTTTCCCCATTATTTGTTTTTGTCAGGTTTGTCAAAGTTCAGATGGTTGCAGATGTGTGGCATTATTTCTGGTCTATACATCTGTTTTGGTACGAGTACAGCTGTTTTTATTACCATAGCTTTGTAATATAGTTTGAAGTCAGGTAGTGTGATGCCTCCAGCTTTATTCCTTTTGCTTAGGATTGTCTTGGCTATGTGGGCTCTTTTTTAGTTCCACACGAAATTTAAAGTAATTTTTTTTTTTTTTTTTTTTTCCAATTCTGCAAAGAACATCAAGGGTAGCTTGATGGGGATAGCATGGAATCTATATATTACTTTGGGCAGTATGGCCATTTTCATGATATTGATTCTTCCTATCTATGCGCGTAGAATGTCTTCCATTTGTTTGTGGCCTCTCTTATTTCCTTGAGCAGTGGTTTGTAGTTCTCCTTGAAGAGGTCCTACACATCCCTTGTAAGTTGTATTGCTAGCTCTTTTATTCTCTTTGTAGCAATTGTGAATGGGAGTTCACTCATGATTTGGCTCTCTGTTTTCTGTTATTGGTGTATAGGAATGCTGGTGATTTTCACACATTTTGTATCCTGAGGCTTTGTTGAAGTTGCTCATCAGCTTAAGGAGATTTTGGGCTCTGATGATGGGGTTTTCTAAATATACAAACACATCATCTGCAAACGGAGACAATTTGACTTCCTCTTTTCCTAATTGAATATCCTTTCTTTCTTCCTCTTGCCTGATTGCCCTAGCCAGAACTTCCAACACTGTGTTGAATAGGAGTGGTGAGAGAGGGCATCCTTGTCTTGCGCTGGTTTTCAAGGGAAAAGCTTCCAGTTTTTGCCCATTCAGTATGATATTGGCTGTGGGTTTGTCATAAATAGTTCTTATTACTTTGAGATACATTCCATCATTACCTAGTTTATTGAGAGTTTTTAGCATGAAGTGCTGTTGAATTTTGCTGAAGGCCTTTTCTGCATCTATTGAGATAATCATGTGGTTTTTGTCATTGGTTCTGTTTATGTGATGGATACGTTTATTGATTTGAGTATGTTGAAACAACCTTATATCCCAGGGATGAAGTTGACTTGATCCTGGTGGACAAGCTTTTTGATGTGCTGCTGGATTTGGTTTGTCAGTATTTTATTCAGGATTTTCTCATGGATGTTTAGCAGGGATAGTGGCCTGAAATTTTCTTTTTTGGTTGTGTCTCTGCCAGGTTTTGGTATCAGGATGATGCTGGCCTCATAAAATGAGTTAGGGATGATTCCCTGTTTGTCTATTTTTTGGAGTAGTTTCAGAAGAAATGGTACCAGTTTCTTTTTGTACCGCTTGTAGAATTCAGCTGCGAATCCATCTGGTCCTGGACTTTTTTTTATTGGTAGGCTATTAATTGCTGCCTCAATTTCAGAACTTGTTATTGGTTTATTCAGGGATTTGTTTTCTTCCTGGTTTAGTCTTGGGAGGGTGTATGTGTCCAGGAATTCATCCATTTCTTCCAGATTTTCTAGTTTATTTGTGTAGAGGTGTTTATAGTATTCTCTAATGGTAGTTTGTATTTCTGTGGGATTGGTGATGATATCACCTTTATCATTTTTTATTGCATCTATTTGATTCTTCTCTCTTTTCTTCTTTATTAGTCTGGCTAGTGGTCTATCTATTTTGTTGATCTTTCAAAAAACCAGTTCTGTAATTCATTGATTTTTTGAAGGGTTTTTTGTGCCTCTATCACCTTCAGTTTTGCTCTGATCTTAGTTATTTATTGTCTTCAGACAGCCTTTGAATTTGTTTGCTCTTGCTTCTCTAGTTCTTTTAATTGTGATGGTAGGGTGTCTATTTTAGATCTTTCCTGTTTATCTTGTGGGCATTTAGTGCTATAAATTTCCCTCTACACACTGCTTTAAATGTGTCCCAGAGATTCTGGTATGCTGTGTCTTTGTTTTCATTGGTTTCAAAGGACATATTTATTTCTGCCTTCTTTTCATTATTTACTCAGTAGTCATTCAGGAGCAAGTTGTTCAGTTTCCGTGTAGTTGTGTGGTTTTGAGTGAGTTTCTTAATCCTGAGTTCTAATTTGATTGCACTGTGGTCTGACAGACTGTTATGATTTCCATTTTTTACACTTGCTAAGGAGTGTTTTACTTCCAATTATGTGGTCAATTTTAGAATAAGTGTGATGTGGTGCTGAGAAGAACATATATTCTGTTCATTTGTGGTGGAGAGTTCTGTAGATGTCTATTAGTACCACTTGGTCCAAAGCTGAGTTCAAGTCCTGGATGTCCTTGTTAATTTTCTGTCCCGTTTATCTAATATTGACAGTGGGGTGTTAAATTTTCCCACTATTATTGTGTGGGAGTCTAAGTCTCTTTGCAGGTCACTAAGAACTTGCATTATGAATCTGGTTGCTCCTGTATTGGATGCATATATATTTAGGATAGTTAGCTCTTCTTGTTGCATTGATCCCTTTACTATTATGTAATGTCCTTGTCTCTTTTGATCTTTGTTGGTTTAAAGTCTGTTTTATCAGAGACTAGGATTACAACCACAGCTTTTTTTTCTTTTCTTTTTTGCTTTCTATTTGCTTGGTAACTATTCCTCCATCCCTTTATTTTGAGCATATGTGTGTCTTTGCACATGAGATGGGTCTCCTGAATACAGTGTACTGATGGGTCTTGACTCTTTATCCAATTTGCCAGTCTGTGTCTTTTAATTGGGATATTTAGCTCATTTACATTTAAGGTTAATATTGTTATGTGTGAATGTGATCCTGCCATTATGATGTCAGCTGGTTATTTTGCTCATTAGTTGATGCAGTTTCTTCCTAGCATTGATGGTCTTTACAATTTGGCATTTTTGCAGTGGCTGGTACCAGTTGTTCCTTTCCATGTTTAGTGCTTCCTTCAGGAGCTCTTGTAAGGCAGGTCTGGTGGTGACAAAATCTCTCAGCATTTGCTTGTCTGTAAAGGATTTTATTTCTCCCTCATGTATGAAGCCTAGTTTGGCTGGATACGAAATTCTGGGTTGAAAATTCTTTTCTTTAAGAATGTTGAATATTGGTCCCCACTCTCTTCTGGCTTGTAGGGTTTCTGCTGAAAGATCTGCTGTTAATCTGATGGGCTTCCCTTTGTGAGTAACCCGACCTTTCTCTGTGGCTGCCCTTAACATTTTTTTCCTTCATTTCAACCTTGGTGAATCTGAGGATTATGGGTCTTGGGGTTGCTCATCTCGAGGAGTATCTTGTGGTGTTCTCTGTATTTCCTGAATTTGAATGTTGGCCTGCCTTGCTAGGTTGGGGAAGTTCTCCTAGATAATATCCCAAAGAGAGTTTTCCAACTTGGTTCCATTCTTCCCGTCACTTTCAGGTACACCAATCAAACATTGATTTGGTCTTTTCACATAGTCCCATATTTCTTGGAGGCTTTGTTCATTTCTTTTCATTCTTTTTTCTATAATCTTGTCTTCTCACTTTATTTCATTGAGTTGATCTTCAATCTCTGATATCCTTTCTTCTGCTTGATCAATTCGGCTATTGATAATTGTGTATGCTTCACGAAGTTCTTGTGCTGTGTTTTTCAGCTCCAGCAGGTCATTTACGTTCTTCTCTAAACTGGTTATTCTAGTTAGCAAGTCCTCTAACCTTTTTTCAAGGTTCTTAACTTTCTTGCATTGGGTTACAACATGCTTCTTTAGCTCAGAGTAGTTTGCTGTTACCCACCTTCTGAAGCCTACTTCTGTCAATTCGTCAAACTCATTCTCCATTTGGTTTTGTTCCCTTGCTGGTGAGGAGTTGTGATTCTTTGAAGGAGAAGAGACATTCTGGTTTTTGCAACTTTTAGCCTTTTTGTGCTGGTTTCTCCTCATCTTCATAGATTTATCTACCTTTGGTCTTTGAAGTCACTGAACTTCAGAGGGGGTCTCTGAATGGACGTCCTTTTTGTCGATGTTGAGACTATTCCTTTCTGTTTGTTAGTTTTCCTTCTAACAGTCAGGCCCCTCTGCTGTAGGTCTGCTGGATTTTCCTGGAGGTCCACTCCAGACCCTGTTTGCCTGGGTATCACTGGCAGAGTCTGCAGAACAGCAAAGATTGCTGCCTGTTCCTTCCTCTGGAAGCTTTGTCCCAGAGGGTCACCCACCATATGCCACCCAGAGCTCTCCTGTATGAGGTGTCTATCGGCCCCTACTGGGAGGTGTCTCTCATTCAGGATACAAGGGCGTCAGGGACCCACTTGAGGAGACAGTCTGTCCATTATCAGAGATTGAACACTGTGCTGGGAGATCTACTGCTGTCTTCAGGGCTGCCAGACAGGGATGTTTAAGTCTGCTGAGGCTGTACCCATAACCGCCCCTTTCCCCAGGTGCTCTGTCCCAGGGAGGTGCAGGTTTTATCTCTAAGTCCCTGACTGGGGCTGCTGCCTGTTTTTCAGAGACACCCTGCCCAGACAGGAGATAATCGACCTGGAGAGTCAGTCTGGCCACAGTGGCCTTGCTGAGCTGTGGTGGGCTCTGCCCAGTTCGAACTTCCTGGCAGCTTTGTTTACACTGTGAGGGTAAAACCGACTGCCCAAGCCTCAGCAATGGCAGACGCCCCTCCACCCACCAAGCTCGAGCATCCCAGGTTGAGCTCAGACTGCTGTACTGGCAGCGACAATTTCAAGCCAGTGGATCTTAGCTTGCTGGGCTCTGTGGGAGTAGGACGCACTGAACCAGACCACTTGGCTCCCAGGCTTTAGCCCCGTTTCCAGGGGAGTAAACGGTTCTGTCTCTCTGGCGTTCCTGGTGCCACTGAGGTATGAAAAAAAAAAAAAATAATAATAATAATAATAATAAAAACTCCTGCAGCTAGCTGGTGTCTGTCCAAATGGCTGCCCAGTTTTGTGCTGGAAACCCAGGGCCCCGGTGGCGTAGGCACCAGAGGGAATCTCCTGGTCTGTGGGTTGAGAAGACCGTGGGAAAAGTGTAGAATCTGGTCTGGAGTTCATGGTACAGTCCCTAATGGCTTCCCTTGGCTAATAGAGGGAATTCCCCAACCCCTTGCACTTCCCAGGTGAGGCAACGCCCCACCCTGCTTGGGCTCGCCCTCCTTGGGCTGCACCCACTGTCTAACCAGTCCCAGGGAGATGAACTGGGTATCTCAGTTGGAAACGCAGAAATCACCCACCTTCTGCATTGATCTCACTTGGAGCTGCAGACCAGAGCTGTTCGTATTTGGCCATCTTGCCAGAAATGACCAAAAACTCTTGTTCTTTAAAAAGTATTTTAGAAAGGCTGGGCGCGGTGGCTCACGCCTGTAATCCCAGCACTTTGGGAGGCCAAGGAGGGCAGATCACGTGAGGTCAGGAGTTCGAGACCAGCCAAGCCAACAATGGTGAAACCCCATTTCTACTAAAAATACAAAAATTAGCTGGGCATGGTGGCACACATCTGTAATCCCAGCTTCTCAGGTGTCTGAGGTAGGAGAATTGCTTGAACTCGGGAAGTGGAGGTTGCAGTGAGCTGAGATTGCACCATTGCACTCCAGCCTGGCTAACAGAGTGAGACTCTGTCTCAAAAAAAAAAAAAAAAAAAAAAAAAAAAAAAAAAAAAAAGGTTTAGAGAAAAGCAAGATTCCTTTTTCATTCCCTTATCGAAGAGTCTCCTAAATGTGTTCTGATAGAGTTACCCTTTATTGGTTCTATTCTTTCGCTTTCACTTTTTGTAACTTTGACTTTCCTAACCAACACTTTGAAGCAGGAAACAGCAGTTTGAAACATCCAAAGGGCAGAATAAGACAACAAATTAGCACTCCATCTGTTGTGACATTTAATATTTGCTTTTCCTAGGAAACTGCTTATTGAATCAATTTAATATTAGCATTAAGAAATTAAGATCTTAGTTCACATTACACACACACACACACACACACACACACACACACACACACACACACACAAAATTTCCCCTGAAACTGGAATCAGGCTGCCTGATTTGAGTACCTGAACTGCTAGCTTCCTAGCTAGCAGTTCCTAGCTGCATGTGTGAAACACTGGACTAGTTTCTTAATCTCTGATCCTCAGTTGGCTTGTCTATAAAATGAAGATAATAGTCTCTCACATACATGATTGTTAAAAGGAATAACTGGAAGAATATATGCAAAGTGGTCCACATGATACCTGGTATATAGGAAGTGTTCAACATGTGTTAATTTTCTTATTTGTATTATATTTTATGTTTTTCTATAACTATATTAAATAATAACATTGACACAATATAAACATTTTCTTATCTTTCACATAACATCTAACATTTTCATCATTAACTAATTCTGACTGTATTTTTTCGATGTAGAAGAGGAAAACATGTATACAAATGGGAAATTCACTTCTCATTGTTTCTTTTTTTTTAAAAATTTATTTATTATTATTATACTTTAAGTTGTAGGGTACATGTGCATAACGTGCAGGTTTGTTACATATGTATACTTGTGCCATGTTGGTGTGCTGCACCCATCAACTGGTCATTTACATCAGGTATAAATCCCAGTGCAATCCCTCCCCCCTCCCCCCTCCCCATGATAGGCCCCGGTGTGTGATGTTCCCCTTCCTGAGTCCAAGTGATCTCATTGTTCAGTTCCCACCTATGAGTGAGAACATGCGGTGTTTGGTTTTCTGTTCTTGTGATAGTTTGCTAAGAATGATGGTTTCCAGCTGCATCCATGTCCCTACAAAGGACACAAACTCATCCTTTTTTATGGCTGCATAGTATTCCATGGTGTATATGTGCCACATTTTCTTAATCCAATCTGTCACTGATGGACATTTGGGTTGATTCCAAGTCTTTGCTATTGTGAATAGTGCTGCAATAAACATACGTGTGCATGTGTCTTTATAGCAGCATGATTTATAATCCTTTGGGTATATACCCAGTAATGGGATGGCTGGGTCATATGGTACATCTAGTTCTAGATCCTTGAGGAATCGCCATACTGTTTTCCATAATGGTTGAACTAGTTTACAATCCCACCAACAGTGTAAAAGTGTTCCTATTTCTCCACATCCTCTCCAGCACCTGTTGTTTCCTGACTTTTTAATGATCGCCATTCTAACTGGTGTGAGATGGTATCTCATTGTGGTTTTGATTTGCATTTCTCTGATGGCCAGTGATGATGAGCATTTTTTCATGTGTCTGTTGGCTGTATGAATGTCTTCTTTTGAGAAATGTCTGTTCATATCCTTTGCCCACTTTTTGACGGGGTTGTTTGTTTTTTTCTTGTAAATGTGTTTGGGTTCTTTGTAGGTTCTGGATATTAGCCCTTTGTCAGATGAGTAGATTGCAAAAATTTTTTCCCATTCTGTAGGTTGCCTGTTCACTCTGATGGCAAACCGGATTCAGCAACACATCAAAAAGCTTATCCACCATGATCAAGTGGGCTTCATCCCTGGGATGCAAGGCTGGTTCAACATTCGCAAATCAATAAACATAATCCAGCATATAAACAGAACCAAAGACAAGAACCACATGATTATCTCAATAGATGCAGAAAAGGCTTTTGACAAAATTCAACAGCCCTTCATGCTAAAAACGCTCAATAAATTCGGTATTGATGGAACGTATCTCAAAATAATAAGAGCTATTTATGACAAACCCACAGCCAATATCATACTGAATGGGCAAAAACTGGAAAAATTCCCTTTGAAAACTGGCACAAGACAGGGATGCCCTCTCTCACCACTCCTATTCAACATAGTGTTGGAAGTTCTGGCTAGGGCAATTAGGCAAGAGAAAGAAATCAAGGGTATTCAGTTAGGAAAAGAAGAAGTTAAATTGTCCCTGTTTGCAGATGACATGATTGTATATTTAGAAAAACCCATTGTCTCAGCCCAAAATCTCCTGAAGCTGATAAGCAACTTCAGCAAAGTCTCAGGATACAAAATTAATGTGCAAAAATCACAAGCATTCTTATACACCAGTAACAGACAAACAGAGAGCCAAATCAGGAATGAACTTCCATTCACAATTGCTTCAAACAGAATAAAACACCTAGGAATCCAACTTACAAGGGATGTAAAGGACCTCTTCAAGGGGAACTACAAACCACTGCTCAGTGAAATAAAAGAGGACACAACAAATGGAAGAACATACCATGCTCATGGATAGGAAGAATCAATATCGTGAAAATGGCCATACTGCCCAAGGTAATTTATAGATTCAATGCCATCCCCATCAAGCTACCAATGAGTTTCTTCAAAGAATTGGAAAAAACTGCTTTAAAGTTCATATGGAACCAAAAAAGAGCCTGCATTTCCAAGACAATCCTAAGTCACTTCTCATTGTTTCTAAAGTGAACGCTCTTTTTTTTTTTTTTTTTTGAGACGGAGTCTCGCTCTGTCGCCCAGGCTGGAGTGCAGTGGCCGGATCTCAGCTCACTGCAAGCTCCGCCTCCCGGGTTCGGGCCATTCTCCTGTCTCAGCCTCCTGAGTAGCTGGGACTACAGGCGCCCGCCACCTCGTCCGGCTAGTTTTTTGTATTTTTTAGTAGAGACGGGGTTTCACCGTGTTAGCCAGGATGGTCTCGATCTCCTGACCTAGTGATCCGCCCGTCTCGGCCTCCCAAAGTGCTGGGATTACAGGCTTGAGCCATCGCGCCCGGCCAAGTGAACGCTCTTAAGCGAGAAGATGTAATGCTCCTCTAACCTGGCCCACATACTTGGGGGTTCAGAAGTTAGAACCATCTCAAAAAATCGTCTTGAAGACATGCCTGAGGAATCAGCATTCTTCAGAGGATGAGTCAGGGTAACCAGATGCACTAAGTGTACTTAGCACTAACTAAACAATCCTTGAGGCAGACAGAAATCAGTGATCAGTAAAAGCCATTACTTAAGCTAACTAGCCTGCACTGTTTGTATGTGAATGAAAGAAAGGAAAAAAGAAAAAGCTCTAAATAGAAGTCAGCAGAAGATTGAGAGCCAAAGACTCTGACTAGGCATCAGAGAAAACGACCGTTATTCATGTACTAAGTACATGAACAAGGTGCTAAGTGAATGATTGTTTCGGAAGATTTTATAACATGGTTAAGTTGGATGTCCTACTGAGCATTTGGATTTAACACATTTTTTGGTCTTGCTAGTAGTCATGTTTCAGGGAAATAAATCCCTTGCAGAAAGTAGGTCTAAAGTACTTCTACTAATAACTTCTTCTACCTTAAAATGGAGATATTTTGAGTTTATACAATTTAAAAAATGTATTAATTTCATTTCTTATTACAGGTAAGCACTATTTAAGTATTCAAACAAACCATCTAGGACCCATTTAGGTTACAAAAGACCCATCTAGGGCATATTTATTGAGATTTACTGTTTCAGAGAGAATGCCAAATTGATACGAACTCTTCAGATGTCTGTCCTAACAATTTTCAGTTCTGAGAACACAAAATGGCTATGGACAATCAATTGTGGCACTTGAAACTGATTTGGTTCCCTTTCCAGCATCCATCCTGAAATAAAACAAGTAGCCTCATACTGAAAATCATTAGCAATCTGAACAATCAGCTTTGCAACTACCAGTTAACATTCTGTCATGGAGTCCGGTCCATGATGCCCTTGAAATATCATGAGTATCTCTTCATTTGTTCATATGTACAACCTTCATTTTCATTCTGTGTCATTATTTCTTCTACTCTAAACTGCAGAAATTGTCTTCTAAATGGTTCCATTGCTTTTTTTTTCTTTTTATTCAAAACTGTGATCCTAAAATCTTTTATAAGCTACCACTTCCTGAGCATCTACTATATGCTGCATATTCTGTGTCATCCCAAAAGCTTGATACAGAGAATTGAATCTAGTCCTCACAGTAATTCTGGGAATTAGAAGATGATAATGTAGACTGGTTCCTTCAAAGTTTATTCTAATTTTTTCCCAACGTGCCTTCCTGGGCTGAGGTAGGCAAGCTAAATGCCACATTACCCAGACTATTCCAGTCCAGGTTGCGGATGTCACTTTGTGCATTGTTCCCATGTGTTCATGCAAAACTTGAATTAGAACTGAATGAAGTCAAGAGACATACAGAACTTGAAGTCCCCATTTACCTGTTGTAGGGTATGGCAGAGATTTTGTGATGCTGGACCTGAGAGATGTAGTGGTGACTTGTCAATATGACAGTAGCTTCCTAATCATGGCAGGAGCAAACGTTTCTTTCCATGGTGGTCTAGTTCTGCAATGTGGCTTTGGGCAGCATTTTAAAACATTTATTATAAAGACCATTCTCTTCTTCCAGTGCTTCCAAAAGTCACTTAACATTCTGCGTAACTCTCTTCATGCTTAAACTATCCAGAATGGATTATGATAACTGCAACTGAGCAACAACCTGTATATGCAAATATATTCCCACTGTACGTCTGACACAGAATGGTTACATTTCTGTTAAATTTAACAGGTAGTTAATAGTAATTTAGGGTTCAAATTGAGGCAGAACTATCTGAACCATGCTTTTCACCATGATGTTCTAATGTGTGTGTACTTTCACTAGTCCATTCTCCCACTATACATTCCTTACTGCTAAAAGCATCATTTGAATTTTTCTTGTTATCAAAAGCCATTTTTAGTTTATCCCAAGCTCCTTTCTTGTGTTTTTTCTTATTTTTTTGGTCAGATAGTTAATTAGGTTCTTCTTAAGACGTTTAGAACACCCATTTGTGAGGCTAAGTTCCATTTGTCAGGGCAAACACAGATTGCAGGTAGCCCTGGAGCTGAGGAATAGCTTTGATTTTTTGTAAAAATCTGTGCATCTCCAGCTTTAGGATTAATTTTGTGCTGCTGTGTAATCTCATATTTCTCTTTTTCCGTGTTGAAGACCTCACCTTCTTGGTGTCTGGGCTTCCACAGTTTCTTCTTCTGGAAGTAAGCATCAGTAAGGTGTTTAGGGGTTTTTACATTGCTGATATCAATTTTGGTTGAGGTGGCAATGACAAATTTCTGGTGTGTTCTTAGTAGAGCAACCTGATTGAGTACCAGAGGTCCAGTCACAAGTAACAAGCTACTAGCCAGCTGCTTCAGGAAAACCACCCTCTTGCACCTGTGGTGTCCAGTGAGGACGATCAGAATGGTCCCGGGGGTGTTGCTGGCTCACAGTTTTCTCACATGCTGACTGAAGGGTTTTTGCTGTGGATCAATAACTTTCAAGGCACATCTTCAGTAGGACAATATCTAGGCGTTTTGTGAAGTTTAACCACCCAGGTACCACTGTTCTTGTCACCACCAAATGGTTTTGCAACAGTTGCAAGAACCTTCTCCTTCTTTTTCTTTTCACCCTTGGATTTAGCGGCTGAGTACTTCCTCTTGTACATGGCCTTTCTGGAATACATGGCAGATCGACAATACCTGCCAATTCCTCTGACAAGGACAGGATTGCGGCTGCAATGGGGCTTCCCCTTCTTGGGCTTTTTAGCCTTGAGGATACCCTTTTTTACGTTGGCACCAGCATCAGCCTTCTTGGCTTTGGGTTTCTTCTCTTTAGTATCTGGCTTCTCAACTTTTTCACCGGCCATGCAGATGGGAAAGAGTTCGTGTGTGTGTGTGTGTGTGTGTGTGTGTGTGTTTGTTTTGGTTTTGTTTTTTTTCTCCTGCAAAGCACTCTACATTCCAGTGATGCTGAACTTATTCCTAGCCTTGCCCATCTATGTTGTTTTCACCGTAATTCTTTCAACTGGAATCCTTTGCATTCACTTAACCCCCCCAAAAGTCTGTCTATAGCTTGAGGAATTTATTCTCAGATTATATGTTCCTCTGAGAAAATTGTAGTGTGCAATTATCTTTTCTTCTTAATTTCATATCTCATAGTATATCATTTCTTTGATAATTATACATATTATGCCTTATCGTATTTCATTTACCATTATCTTATCCATTGAATTTTTTTTTTTTTTTGAGACGGAGTCTAGCTCTGTCGCCCAGGCTGGAGTGCAGTGGCGCGATCTCGGCTCACTGCAAGCTCCGCCTCCCGGGTTCACGCCATTCTCCTGCCTCAGCCTCCCGAGTAGCTGGGACTACAGGCGCCTACAACCGCGCCCGGCTAATTTTTTGTATTTTTAGTAGAGACGGGGTTTCACCGTGGTCTCGATCTCCTGACCTTGTGATCCGCCCGCCTCGGCCTCCCAAAGTGCTGGGATTACAGGCGTGAGCCACCGCGCCCGGCTATGCATTGAATTTTTAAGATCTGTGTCCATTTTATCTTTGTGGCTAGAAAGAAGGTTATTGGCACATGGACTTCTTATAGTTCACTAAATGCTACTTACCAACATAGATCATAGCAAATCCAGGTGATTGGCTTCTTTTATTCATATAGAAAGTTTAAGATTATGGTTTTCAGTTGTAACTCTCACAAGTGTTCCATGGAAAGCTCCTTAAAACATAGATTCCTGAGCACCACTCTAAAAGTCTTACTCAGTAGGACAGGATCTGAGAATCTGTATTTTTAATGAGCTCCTGGGTAAAGTAAATGCTCCTAATCCTAGGACTACACTTTGGTCCAGTGGTAAGAATAGTGGTAATTTTTATAAAACTTTATATTATTTGTCACAAAACTATTTCATTTGCTCACTACAATAGCTGTTAAATTTCTAGTATTATCCCCAATAAAAAACTTAAGACTTTATCTATGAAGTATAAATCATTCCCTCTGGTCACACTGCTAATAAGTACACGAACCAGATTTCTAACTCACGTTCATTAATTCTATGAGAGAAAAATAAAATCGTGGTACCCCATACTCACTAAGCCAAAGGAAAAAGTCAATCTGGGAGCTGCATCATGCAAAACTGCCCCGCATTTTCTTCCTAAATAGATAGCTACAAAGATAAAAGGCTACATACCTGTCTCACAATTTGCTCACAATTCCTTGTGGGCCTCAAGGTCTTTTCCCTAAAACAGTTCTATTGAATTTCACACTGACAATGTAAGTTAACAGCTTATTTTCACAAGTACTGGACAAAGGACAGGACTTACAAGTCAACCCTCCCCTGTGCACAACTCACCTGAGGCAAATGCACATATGATAGTTTCTTCTGCTCTGTGCTGACTTCTGGAAAAATTCACTGAGTACCAGAGAAATGCATAACCATTTTCCCACTTCCTCCTCGTACATGTAAAATGTGGATTCAGTAAATGATCAAAGACTAAAAGAAATGAAACTGTTTGTGCCTTTTTTCTACCTTATCTACCCTTCCTTTTTCTTTTCCTTCTTCTTTCCCCTACTGCTTGTCCTTTCCCTTTTAATATATATATCCCAAAACCCTCTTTGGAAAAAGCACGAATCAGAGATGTTTCTTGTGGTTTTGTGTTCCTTTTTCCTGGGCATATCCTCAATCTTGATGAAATAAACCTCTAAAATGATGGAGACTCACCTCAGTCATTTTCTTTGATTTACAATTCCAAATTCTATTCTTTTCCTTGATTCCATACTGCCACTTCACTCTCTTAGAGCTTGAATATAATATATAGCAAATACTTTTTCGTTAAAATTAGTTTATTTCTTTCCATCATGAAGATCAGAAATAAAATTTTCTTATCATAGATTTATTTAATAACTTTTGGTTATACTAAATTTATATAAAAGGAGTGAAGAATAAAAGACAGTTGTATACAACTTTGATCAAATAAAAAATCTTACAGAAGAAAAGGGAGGGTGGAACGAAACAGGAAGCATATATTCACATCTCCCTGATAATCCGGAAAAAAGCTAGAAAATTGAATACATGAGTCAAGACCATTTTGGTTGCATATGACAGAAATCTAATCAGTTTAAGCAAAAAATAGAAGTTAAGGAGGTTGAGCTTCATTTAAGGTTGTATCTAGGTACTTAAACAATCCTGTTAATCTTCTCATTTTCTCTTCCACTGTCAGTAATTCTTTTCTCTGATATGAAGTATTCTCATATAAGCTATATTCTCATGGTGGCCAGAGGGTCACCAGTAGCTCCAGGGATGAATCTTAGTAGTTAATAAACCCCCTGAGAGAGACAGTCTTTCCTCATAGTTCCTGTAAAAGTTGTCAGGCTCACATCTGTTTGCTCTGATTAGCTCAATTTGAGTCATATATCTGCCTAAGAACCAATTATTGTGACTCTTTAGAGTGCAGAATACCCAAATGAGACACAAAGACTGAAAATGCTGTTGATACTAAGAGTCTGACTTTGTAAAATATTTGAAGAGATTTATTCTGAGCCAAATATGAGTGACCAGGACCCGTGACACAGCCCTCAGGAGATCCTGAGTACATTTGTCCAGTCTAGAAGGCGGGACAATTTGAAGTGGGAGAATGGGGGTGAGGGAGGGTTCCAGGTCATACTTAGATGTAGATTCAAAATTTTCCTCATTGGCAATTGGTTGAAAGAGTTATTGTCAATAGAAAGGAATGGCAAGGAATGTCTGGGTTATGATAAAAGGCTGTGGAGACCAAAGTTTTATCGTGCAGATGAAGCCTCCAGGTAGCACACTTCAGAGAAAATAGATTGTAAATTTTTTTTTTAAATCAGATTTAAGGTCTGTGTTGATGTTAATGCTGGAGGGTAAATGAGGCATGTCTAACCCCCCATTTCCCATCATGGCCTGAACCAGCTTTCAGGTTAAATTTTAGAGTGCCCTGGCCCAGGAGAAAGTCCATTCAGATGGTTGGAGGATCCTAAGAATTTTATTTTTGGTTTACTTTTGTTAACAGGTAATTTTTTAAATGGGGCACTATTACCAAAAGTCAGGAAGTTTTCCAAAGTAGGCAAAAGCAAAAGATGTCTAACAGACCACTAATTATTCGGATATAAATTACAGGAAAGTCAATATGAATCTCTATATAAGGAAACACTATGTTGGTTTAGGAGTTTGAAGAAAGTAATCATGCATGTGGATGAAAGTATGCTGATTAGATGTTTTTTGAAGAGGCTTCCATGAGGTCAAAGAATTGTAGTCATTTCAACACTACAATTATTGTTTTTCTAAGAGATTACAAATAACAAAAAAAAGCCTAAGTAGAAATAAAAGGGCACACCTATGAAGAGAAAATTACTAATATTGATGTTTTTCGGGTATCAGAATTGTGACTGGTTTTTATGGTAGGCTGTGTTATGTTCCAAATTATTTTCTGCCTCCTCCCTTGTTGGAAGATTACACATTTCTACATTTCATCATGTGAATTTCAGTGTCTTTCTATGGAAGGCATATACTTCCCTATCTCTTACACCATAATTGTTCAAATGATTTGCTCTAACCAAAGGAATGTGAGTAGAAGAAATAGTATGTCAGTTGTGTGCAGAAGCTGCAAGGTACACTGTTGGTTTTGGATTGGTCTCCTTTCCTCTGTCACAAAGATAGGACGTTCTCAATAAGGTCTTTAGGCTCCATTTTCAGCCTGGATCCTGGAATAAGGAAAAAATGTGTGATAGGAGCAGAAATACAGCTAATTGTATTTGTTAATACAATTATTGTATTGTATTAATTGTATTATTAGCTGAAATACAGCTAATACAAAAGGAAAAGAAAAAAGGATAAAGCAAAAAAAAAAAAGTATTTGTTCTTTAAAGCTATTTGAAATTTTGAGAAGGGAGCATTTGGTATAGCAACCTAAAAAAGAAAAAAAAAACTGACACAATCTTATGTAAATTTTGTTAAATGACCTGGAAAAAGGGTTGCATAGTTTTCCATACAATTTGCAGATAACACTTGGCCATCTTGAATAATGAAATAAAAACAAGAAAATTACCTGAGCCAAGTCTCAGCATTATGCTAAGAGTGTTTCCTACTTTATTTTCAGTATCTTATTTGATCCTCTCTAAAACTCCATTAAAACATTATTAATTTATTTACATATACAGAAACTCACTGGTCCAGAATTATATATCTACTGCCAGACAGATTAAAACCTTGGCTTCAAGTGCCTGGCTTTCAAGAATGTACAAATTTTGGAGTGAATAGATAATACATAACACATGTACTAAGTGCTAACCCCCAAAATGGTAATGGAACTATGGACCCTAAAAATGCAGAAATTACTCTAAAAGGCATAGAGAAGAGCATCTTTCCTAAGACACCTGAGTGAAATCAATGAGAACACTATAGACATGAGGAGGGAAATCTGAAAGGAGATACGATTAAAATCTAAAAAGTCATGTGGACTGTCAAAAAATAAACACGGTCTCAAATATAAATTTAACTGTAATCAGTTATGGTCTTTTGTTACATCAATACATTTAATTTAGAGTTAATAAAGTTATGCTATGATCAGAATTATGTCTCCCCTCTCCAAATTCATACTTGAAGTCTTAATTTCTACTACCTCAGAATGTGACCTTATTTGGAAATAGGGTTGTTGCAGATGTAATTAGTTAATGTAAGATGAGGTCATACTGGAGTAAGGTGGGTCCCTAATCCATTATGTTGGGTGTTTTTACATATAGGAGAAATCTGGACACAGGCATGCACACAGGGAGAACACCATGTGAAGATGAAGACAGAGATCAGGGTGATGGAGAAGAAACTCGGGAACTTCAAAGATTGCAGACAAACCACTAGCAGCTAGGAAAGAGACCCGGACGGACCCTCCTTCACAGGCCTCCGAAGGAACCAACTCTGTCAGCAACTTGATCTGGGTTTTCTAGTCTCTAGATCATGAGACAACACTCTCTGTTGTGCAAGACACTTAGTTTGTGGTATTTTGTCACAGCAGCCTTAGCTAACAAAGATAAATGGATTATTAACTTAGAAAATACATTGTAAATGTAAAGAACACATGTCACTTTGTAGTGATAATAATTTAATAGAATAAAAATAAGTTTGTATAAATTCATAAATCATAAAGCTATAATGAGCTGCAAAGGAAAACTGTAATATTATTGTTCATGCTTTCAGTCTTTGATGATTTCAGGGAGGAAAACCTGAAAGAAGGAAAAGATTTCATTTTGTTTTATTTTAAAGGAATAAACATTGGTGATTGCTTCGATAATTACATATTAAGCTATAATAATTTTCTAGACTTAATTTTTAGACTTTGCCAAGACTGTCTAATATCTTATAGTAAATTTTTAGTTATAAAATGTTAGCATAGTGGGAAGGGCAGAAGTATTTTGGCCTCATGTAGGAATAATATACATTTTTATACCCTCCAGCCTTCAGCTAAAAATGGTGCCCTGATGGCGGGAGAGAGTTAATTCACATCCCAGATGCTTAACTTACTCCCTGAGAGTAGATTACTCATTGGCAGGACACGGTAATTCTTCATTTTAACCATTACTATAGCATTTTGTATTGTCAAGTGCTATGTGGTTTTGCAATCCTTAAAATCCCTTGGTGAAGTAAAGGGGATGACAAACAAAATTATGTCTGATTTACAGACTGGGGACCTGGGACTCAGTCAAGAGACAAAGCCGTCATTGGTAAGGGCCATCCCAGAAGGCAGGAGCTCTGGCTCAGGTCTCTGTTTATCATTTGGAGTGCAGGAAAAAAACCTGAGGGATATCAGCTATGCATGCAACTTCTTATATTTCTTGGAACTTTAGCTCCCCACCCAAGCTGATTCTTGGCAACAGCCATCTGTCAAAAAAAAATTAAAGTGACAAAGAAAGTTAAGTACAAATTGTGTACAGTGTGCTAGAATTTTAGCTATTCAGGGTTAGAGATGTCTACAAAAGTAAAACAAAATACATTGTAACTTAACATTGACTCTCCTAAACTATATCACAAAGACTAAGGGCAAATATTCTTTACAATCTGCCACTACTTTCACAAGTTAATCCTGTTAAAAGCGTCAGTGGAAGGGCATTAAGGGGCCAGGAGTTGCTTAGAAAAAATTCAAAGAACAAATTTTCTGTTACTTAGTATAATCTCATCTAAATCCATATGAATTTGAAAAAAATTAATATCTCTACCTTGTCACTTAATGATGAGATCAAACTGCCACTTAGCATTTATTCCACCAAGCATATTTTACCTACTATCACAGCTATAAATTCAGCATTTGTCAAGTTGTTGCTTATAAAACAACGCTGGGCTTTTTGCTGTGAGTGTTTTGAGGGAATATGCTCATATTTCAGCCTGCAACCCAGGATTCCAGTTTTTGAAAACTGATAAAAATTTCAAAATGAAATATCTAAAAAAGAGTTCTTTAGAAGAAATCAACATTTGGCTCTCAATTGGAATCAGACATTAGACTATAAGGTCAGGGATGGCTGGCTAGTTCTCAAATTCCTGAAGTTGAATGTTGGCATTTCATGTCTGCTTTCAGTTGACTTTAAGATACAAGCAGACAAAACAGATATGATTTTATGTAATTTAATGTTTACTTGCTTTGATTTTATAAAGTTTAAAATGTTCTAACCCATTTTCCGGCTGCCAAGCAGAGATCTAGTGTGACCCTGGTGTCCCATTGATTCTAAAATCAATGATTGTGCTACTAGTGCTTAGAGAGCATGATTGCACTTTCTTTTTTTTTTTTTTTTTAATTTATTTATTATTATTATACTTTAAGTTATAGGGTACATGTGCATAACGTGCAGGTTTGTTACATATGTATACTTGTGCCATGTTGGTGTGCTGCACCCATCAACTCGTCATTTACATCAGGTATAACTCCCAATGCAATCCCTCCCCCCTCCCCCCTCCCCATGATAGGCCCCGGTGTGCGATGTTCCCCCTTCCTGAGTCCAAGTGATCTCATTGTTCAGTTCCCACCTATGAGTGAGAACATGTGGTGTTTGGTTTTCTGTTCTTGTGATAGTTTGCTAAGAATGATGGTTTCCAGCTGCATCCATGTCCCTACAAAGGACACAAACTCATCCTTTTTTATGGCTGCATAGTATTCCATGGTGTATATGTGCCACATTTTCTTAATCCAATCTGTCACTGATGGACATTTGGGTTGATTCCAAGTCTTTGCTATTGTGAATAGTGCTGCAATAAACATACGTGTGCATGTGTCTTTATAGCAGCATGATTTATAATCCTTTGGGTATATACCCAGTAATGGGATGGCTGGGTCATATGGTACATCTAGTTCTAGATCCTTGAGGAATCGCCATACTGTTTTCCATAATGGTTGAACTAGTTTACAATCCTACCAACAGTGTAAAAGTGTTCCCATTTCTCCACATCCTCTCCAGCACCTGTTGTTTCCTGACTTTTTAATGATCGCCATTCTAACTGGTGTGAGATGGTATCTCATTGTGCTTTTGATTTGCATTTCTCTGATGGCCAGTGATGATGAGCATTTTTTCATGTGTCTGTTGGCTGTATGAATGTCTTCTTTTGAGAAATGTCTGTTCATATCCTTTGCCCACTTTTTGATGGGGTTGTTTGTTTTTTTCTTATAAATGTGTTTGAGGTCTTTGTAGGTTCTGGATAATAGCCCTTTGTCAGATGAGTAGATTACAAAAATTTTCTCCCATTCTGTAGGTTGCCTGTTCACTCTGATGGTAGTTTTTTTTGCTGTGCAGAAGCTCTTTAATTTAATGAGATCCCATTTGTCAATTTTGGCTTTTGCTGCCGTTGCTTTTGGTGTTTTAGACATGAAGTCTTTGCCCATGCCTATGTCCTGAATGGTACTACCTAGGTTTTCCTCTAGGATTTTTATGGTATTAGGTCTAACATTTAAGTCTCTAATCCATCTTGAATTAATTTTCGTATAAGGAGTAAGGAAAGGATCCAGTTTCAGCTTTCTACTTATGGCTAGCCAATTTTCCCAGCACCATTTATTAAATAGGGAATCCTTTCCCCATTTCTTGTTTCTCTCAGGTTTGTCAAAGATCAGATGGCTGTAGATGTGTGGTATTATTTCTGAGGACTCTGTTCTGTTCCATTGGTCTATATCTCTGTTTTGGTACCAGTACCATGCTGTTTTGGTTACTGTAGCCTTGTAGTATAGTTTGAAGTCAGGTAGCGTGATGCCTCCAGCTTTGTTCTTTTGACTTAGGATTGTCTTGGAGATGCGGGCTCTTTTTTGGTTCCATATGAACTTTAAAGCAGTTTTTTCCAATTCTTTGAAGAAACTCATTGGTAGCTTGATGGGGATGGCATTGAATCTATAAATTACCTTGGGCAGTATGGCCATTTTCACGATATTGATTCTTCCTATCCATGAGCATGGTATGTTCTTCCATTTGTTTGTGTCCTCTTTGATTTCACTGAGCAGTGGTTTGTAGTTCTCCTTGAAGAGGTCCTTTACATCCCTTGTAAGTTGGATTCCTAGGTATTTGATTCTCTTTGAAGCAATTGTGAATGGAAGTTCATTCCTGATTTGGCTCTCTGTTTGTCTGTTACTGGTGTATAAGAATGCTTGTGATTTTTGCACATTAATTTTGTATCCTGAGACTTTGCTGAAGTTGCTTATCAGCTTAAGGAGATTTTGGGCTGAGACAATGGGCAAGCTGCTGGGTAGATGTGGCCTTTTTGAGTTGGACCAGTTTTTACTACAATGAGGCAGAAGAGTTTAGAATCAGTGTAATAACCTATTTAAATTGATGTCATTCAGGTCTAGAATTCTACTGGCAAAAAGACTTAGAGATGAAATTTATTGTTTGAGGAGTAACAATTTTGGACACAGCTACCACAAATCTATGACAGAGAATATGCCAATGTTATTTTAGTAAGTTTGCAATTTAATAAAATAAATACAATAATTAGACCTAATTGTATGATCCAAATCACTGCTTTTAAATCAATTATAGAATTTTTTTATTTGGTGGCACCTCTTAGTATCTACTGAGCTAAATAACTTTCTGAAAGAATAAGCAAATTGATTATCATCATATGCTATTATATGTAATAAAAGGGGAAGAGTCCTCAAACGTTCTTTTACTTCGATTTTTAAGATAAAATCACACCCATTGCAAATGTTTGGCAAGAAGCTTCTACTTTAAGGAGAAACTAAACTTTAAAAGAATATAAATTATCAATTTTGAACAGCATTTTTTTTTTTGAAATTTTTTTCTTTCTTTCTTTTTTCTTGGCCAGCCACCTTGACCTTACAGTCTAAGGCCCAAAATTTCAGTTGAGACTCAAAGGTTGACTAATAACATTGAATTCACCATTTTAACTTTTTTAAAGTGTACAACTCAGTGGCGTTTTTTATATTCACCATGTTGAACAATCATTTTCAGGGTTTGGGGGTAAGGAGGAAAGAGAAGTGACTACATGATGGCTACAGGATTTCTTTTGGGGTGACGAAAGTGTTCTGGAACTAGATAGTGAAAATGATTCCTTACTAGTGTCCCATCAAAAAAAAGAGGTAGAAGGAGCAAAAGGAACTATACCTAAAAGAACCTCAGTCTCTGTGTTCCAGGGGTGTACTCCACCTAGCTGACAGATTAGGGTTGGGGCCAAGGTTGCCTTCACGTGTGAGCAGTAGGAGGCAACTGGAGGCCCCATGTGGCATCCAAAATCTATTGGAGTCCAAAAACAAGAAGAGAAGCTTAGCTTTAGTGGACACAGGTGCATAATGAACATTAACTTGTGCTGTGGTAGATTTAGCTAGTGTCTTTTTTTACCATCCCTTTATACACTGATTCACAGGACCAATTTGCTTCTCCTTGGAGTGGCCACCAATGGCCATTCCAAGTGTTGCCCCAGGGTTATCTACATACCCCACTATTTGTCATGGAATAATTGCTAGAGACTTAACTTGCAGCCCAATGCCACATTCTGTTAAACAGTTTCATTACCTTGCTGATATTATGCTAACCTACAAACACTTGTCATTGCTACAGCAACACCTTGATGCCTTGTGCACTCGTCTCTAATCCAGAGGAGGAGCCATTGAACCACAAAAGATATATGACCCAGGATCAGCTGTGAATTTCCTAGGGGTCACTTAGTCAGGTAAGATGTGCCTTATCTCAAGCATAGTAATTGAAAAAATACAACAATTTTTCACACCTAAAACAGTTAAACAGTAACAAAGTTTCCTAGGTCTTTTGGGATACTGGTGGGCTTTCATTCTATATTTAGCTCTATACCAACTAGTAGAACAGGGATCTAGTGGGTGCTGGAATAAAAAACATGAGGAAGCATTTGAGAAGGTTAATTTACTAATGACTCAGGGAAAAAGTCTTATGTTCCTCTCTTCCCAGAATATCAATGTCTACAAATGGGATCATTATCCCTGAGTGAACCAGTTGTTCCCTCTGACAAGTCCATCAAGGGAAAGCAGTTCCCCTAGGATTTTGATCACAACTATGGAAGGATGCTAAAATCCACCATTCCCCAACTAAGCAACAGATCCTAGGAGTATACAAGTCTTGCAGCAAGTTAAACCCGTAACTACTGCTTTACTGGTAACAGTAAAAACAGGCCTGCCTATCACGGGGTGGATAGAAGGGTTGTTTGCCAGGCCTGCCTCACCTATTGACCAGGCCTCCACTTTACAAAAGTGTCATGCATACCTGCAACAATGTAGCTCCCTCTCCACCAATCCCCTGGGAGATAAACCACATGCTATTTTAGGGCCAGTACACTATCAGACCAGTACTGGTCCTACTCTGGAGCCCCCATAGTACTTCACCCAATTTTTAGTAGGATTGTTTGTCTTTCAGTTGTTGAGTTGTAAGGGTTCTTTATGTATTTTGGATATTAGACCCTATATGAGTTGCAAATATTTTTTCATATTACGTAGGTTGCCTTTTCACTTTCTTGATACTGTCCTTTAATGTACAAATGTTTCAATTTTTGAATAAGTTCAATTTACCTATTTTTTTTCTTTGGTTGCTTGTATTTGTGGTGTCATATCTAAGACTATCAAATCCAAGGTCATGAATGTTTATTTCTGTTTTCTCCTAAGAGTTTATAGGTTTAGCTCCTACACTTAGGTCTTTGTTCCATTTTTTGCTTAACTTTTGTATATTGTACGAGAAAATGCTTCAATTTCATTCTTTTGCTTGAGAGTATCCAATTGTCTCAGCACCAAATAGCCTATTGTTAAAGAGACTACTTTTTCCCATTGAATGATATTGGCACCCTGGTCAAAAATCAATTCACCATGTATTGGTTTGTTTAAAGATTCTCAATTCTATTCCATTGATCTATATGTCTATCCTTATGTCAATACCATACTCTTTTGATTACTGTAGCTTTGTAGTAAGTTTTGAAATTAACAAATGAAGTTCTGTAAGAGTATTCTTCCTTCTTAAGATTGTTTTGGCTATTTGAAGTCCCTTGCAATTCCATATGAATTTTAGAATAAGCTCTTCTATTTCTGCAAAAAAAAAGGTCATTGCAAGTCTGATAGGGATTATGTAAATCTGAACGTTATTTTAGAAAATATTACTATTGGCCGGGCGTGGTGGCTCACGCCTGTAATCCCAGCACTATGGGAGGTCAAGGCAGGCAGATCACAAGGTCAGGAGATCAAGACCATGGTGAAACCCTGTCTCTATTAAAAAAATACAAAAAATTAGCCGGGCGTGGTGGCGGGCGTCTGTAGTCCCAGTTACTCAGGAGGCTAAGGCAGGAGAATAGCATGAATCTGGGAGGTGGAGCTTGCAGTGAGGTGAGATTGCACCACTGTACTCCAGCCTGGACAGCAGAGCGAGACTCGGTCTCAAAAAAATAAAAAAAATAAAAAAATAAAAATATTACTATTTTAACTATATTAAGTCTGCAAATCAATGAACACAGTATATTTTTCTATTTATTTAGTCCTCTTTAATATCTTTAAGCAGTGTTTTCTGGTTGCCAATGCAAAAGTCTTATAACTTTGTGGTTAAATATATTCCTTCTATTTCACTCTTTTGGGCTAGTATAAATGGAATTGTTTTCTTAATTTCCTTTTTGGATAGTTAATTGCTAGTATATAGAATTACAACTGATTTTTTTGTATGTCGAACTAATGTTTTGCAACTTTGCTGAATTAATTTCATGAATCAATTTACATTATAGTAACTAATCAAGCACAGTAGAGAATGGCTTAATAATTTGGGTTCAGTAGGCTAGTAGAAAAAAAAACTACTGTATTTAAAAAGAAGAGAAATATTTTCTTATATTTTTATTTAAATTAATATTATATCTGTCATCATATATCTCTTTCACACAATAAAAGTGTATTTAAGAAAAACTCTCTGGCTGTGACCAAAATAATCATAATATACACTGGCTTTCAGAATGACTATTTTTTATGTCAACAAAACATTGTTTGTCTGGTGGATAAATAATAAACCCGCCAGACCAAACCTACGAATCATTGGATAAATTTTTTTTAAAAACCTAAGAGTTAAGAAAAACATATTTGAATTAACAGGAATAGTTTTAAAAATATTCAAAGGCCTATTTTAACACTCTAAAACTTGCAGATATTTCTTGTGCAAAAAAATTTCAGTGCGTGTGAGGCTATATGCCTTCTCTGCTGATCTATTAGTCAAAACTTTATAGTATTTACACACAAGCTAAAACCAGAGCACCAGAAAATCTACCACCACAAAGAAAACAAATACATGAAATTTAGGTCCTAAAGTGTTAAGAAAATTTGATCAATAAGCAAAGATTATTTATAAAACATTTAAAATCTTAGAGATAAGAGAGAAATGACCAAATGCCATGGAAAGAATCTAGCTCAGAGCTAATTTTATGATTTAGAAAGGGTAGAAATGAGAATTTAATTCTCTAGCAATAAAGAAAAAAAATGAAGGCAGAAATAGATTGCTTCAGGGATAAGACTGATCACAAAGAAAAACTTTAGGAGCTAGATGGTTAATGGCCAAATACAGGAGACAAAAACCTGGGTAGAATCAGATTTCAAATTAAGAGCTTCATAAACACAGTAAGTGATGTATAGGGAGCTTAAACCACATAATTGTGAACCTATAACGTATCTGATTATGATACTGGTAGTACCTGATGTCCCTACACAGTAGTGTGAAGTAACTATGTAAAACACTTTCGTAGATAAATGAAAGTAAAAAAGATGAAGGTTTATGGCAAAAATGGCATGTTGTTTAAAATAACTTTTTGTTAAGGCTAAGTTCCCTTTAATAGTAATAGTAAAGTGACCCGTTAGTTTTTTTTTATGTTGTTGTTTGTTTGTTTCTGGTGTTGCTATATGCTGTTTTATCATGCCGATCTGCTAGTGTTTGAAACTACCATAAAATGATGCTATAAACACCTTTACACAAATAAACTAGAAAATCTAGAAGAAATGCATAAATTCCTGGACACTTACACCCTCCCAAGACTAAACCAGGAAGAAGTCAAATCCCTGCATAGACCAATAGCAAGTTCTGAAATTGAGGCAATAATTAACAGCCTACCAACCAAAAAAAGCCCAAGAGCAGATGAATTCACAGCCGAAATCTACCAGAGGTACAAAGAGGAGCTGCTACCATTCCTTTTGAAACTATTCCAAACAATAGAAAAAGAGGGACTCCTCCCTAACTCATTTTATGAGGCCAACATCATTCTGATACCAAAACCTGGCAGAGACACAACAACAACAACAACAACAAAAACAAAATTTCAGGCCTATATCCCTGATGAACAGCGAAATCCTCAATAAAATACTGGCAAACTGAATCCAGCAGCACATCAAAAAGCTTATTCACCAGGATCAAGTCAACTTCATCCCTGGGAGCAAGCCTACTTCAACATATGCAAATCAATAAGAGTAATCCATCACACAAATAGAACCAATGACAAAAACCACATGATTATCTCAATAGATGCAGCAAAGGCCTTTGATAAAATTCAACAACCCTTCATGCTAAAAACTCCCAATAAACTAGTCATTGATGGAACGTATCTCAAAATAATAAGAGCTATTTATGACAGATCCACAGCCAATATCATACTGAAGGGGCAAAAGCTGGAAACATTCCCTTTGAAAACCGGCACAAGAAAAGGATGCCCTCCCTCACCATTCCTATTCAACATAGTATTGGAAGTTCTGGCCAGGGTAATCAGGAAAGAGAGAGAAATAAAGGGTATTCAAATTGGAGGAGAGGAAGTCAGATTGTCTCTGTCTGCATATGACATGATTGTATATTTAGAAAACTCCATTGTCTCAGCCCCAAATCTCCTTAAGCTGATAACCAATTTCAGCAAAGTCTCAGGATACAAAATTAATGTGCAAAAATCACAAGCATTCCTATACACCAATAATAGATAAACAGAGAACCAAATCATGAGTGAACGCCCATTCACAATTGCTACAAAGAGAATAAAATACCTAGGAATACAACTTAGAAGGGATGTGTAGGACCTCTTCAAGGAGAACTATAAACCACTGCTCAAGGAAATAAGACAGGATACAAACAAATGGAAAAACATTCCATGCCCATGGATAGGAAGAATCAGTATCGTGAAAATGGCCATACTGCCCAAAGTAATTTACAGATTCAGTGCTATCCCCATCAAGTTACCCTTGACATTCTTCACAGAATTGGAAAAAACTACTTTAAATTTCGTATGCAACTGAAAAAGAGCCTACATAGCCAAGACAATCCCAAGCAAAAAGAATAAAGCTGAAGGCATCATGCTACCTGACTTCAAACTATACTACAAAGCTACAGTAACCACAACAGCATGGTACTGGTTCTAAAACATATATACAGACCAACGGAACAGAACAGAGGCCTGAGAAATAATGCTACACATCTACAACCATCTGATCTTTGACAAACTTGACAAAAACAAGCAATGGAGAAAGGATTCCCTATTTAATAAATGGTGTTGGGAAAACTGGCTAGCCATTTGCAGAAAATTGAAACTGGTCCTCTTTTTTACACCTTATACAAAAATTAACTCAAGATGATTAAAGATTTAAATGTATGACCTAAAACCATAAAAACCCTAGAAGAAAACCTAGGCTAAATACCATTCAGGACATAGTCATTGGCAAGGACTTCATGACTAAAACATCAAAAGCAATGGCAACAAAAGCCAGAATTGACAAATGGGATCTAATTAAACTAAAGAGCTTCTGTACAGCAAAAGAAACTGTCATCAAAGTGAACAGGCAACCTACAGAATGGGAAAAAATGTTTGCAATCCATCCATCTGACAAAGGGCTAATATCCAGAATCTATAAGGAACTTGTTAAACAATTTTACAAGAAAATAACAAACAACACCATCAAAAAGTGGAGGATGAAGGATATGAACAGTCACTTCTCAAAAGAAGACATTTATGCGGCCAACAAACATATGAAAAAATGCTCATCATCACTGGTCATGAGAGAAATGCAAATCAAAACTACAATGAGATACCATCTCACGCCAGTTAGAATGGTGATCATTAAAAAGTCAGGAAACAACAGATGCTGGAGAGGACGTGGAGAAATAGGAAAGCTTTTACCCTGTTGGTGGGAATGTAAATTAGTTCAACCATTGTGGAAGCAGTGTGATGATTCCTCAAGGATCTAGAACCAGAAATACCATTTGACCCAGGAATCTCATTACTGGGTATATACCCAAAGGATTATAAATCATTCTACAATAAAGACATATGCACATGTATGTTTACAGCAGCACTATTCACAATAGCAAAGACTTGGAACCAATCCAAATGCCCATCAATGATATAATGGATAAAGAATATGTCACCATAAAAAAGGATAACTTCATGTCCTTTGCAGGGACATGGCTGAAGCTGGAAACCACCATTCTCAGCAAAGTATTGTAGGAACAGAAAACCAAACACTGCATGTTCTCACTCATAAGTGGGAGTTGAACAATGAGAACACATGGACACAGGGAGGGGAACATCACATACTAGGGCCTGTTGGGAGGTGGGGGCCTAGGGGAGGGATAGCATTAGGAGAAATACCTAATGTAGATGATGGGTTGATGGGTGCAGCAAACCACCATGCCACGTGTATACCTATGTAACAAACCTGCATGTTCTGCACATATATCCCAGAACTTAAAGTATATAAAAAAGGAAAGTTCAGGTCAACATCCACCAATGTAGAAAATCATTTAGCACTCAAAATTTCAGAGGGCATTTATACCTAAAGGTGAACTCTGCCTCCAGCAAAGTCAACATAGGAATAGATTGGGTATCTTAAAACTAAAAATGTAAATTAGTGGATGATTATTTCTTTCAGGAAATGGTTTTTCATTTACAAAATTTTTACACATGACATCCTTCTTCTAGTAATTGAAATGATCCCAATGTTAAAAAAATTTTCATAGATTATTAGAACACCTTTTATACTAAGGTGAGATAAACTCAGGAGGATATTCATTCTTCTATCCAGTGGACATTGTAATGCAATCCTGAGGTTCCTTTCAATGAAGGACTTACAGCCTCAGCTGGTGGAGAGTGATGTTGACTGACAGCTTTGAACAGTCAGTGCTTTCAAAAGATTGACTCAGCTGCAGAGAGCCACCTTGCACTATGTCACACTCATTCCTGGATGGCCCACATCCAGTGACTGATCTAGGCAAAGGTATAAAGGCCACCTATCTTAGCCCAATTTAGAACAACTCTGAAGGTCCAGTCTGTCTCCAGAGTGCCCACTAGGATTGACTGAGCCTGCTGTTGAGTTTGTATTACTGCTCAACTTCTGCTCAATCCTTCTTCCTCCCTCTCCGTTTTTAGTGTTGATCTCAAAGATTCCTTTTTTTTTTTTTAATTTATTTATTATTATTATACTTTAAGTTGTAGGGTACATGTGCATAACGTGCAGGTTTGTTACATATGTATACTTGTGCCATGTTGGTGTGCTGCACCCATCAACTTGTCATTTACATCAGGTATAACTCCCAACGCAATCCCTCCCCCCTCCCCCCTCCCCATGACAGGCCCCTGTGTGTGATGTTCCCCTTCCTGAGTCCAAGTGATCTCATTGTTCAGTTCCCACCTATGAGTGAGAACATGCGGTGTTTGGTTTTCTGTTCTTGTGATAGATTGCTAAGAATGATGGTTTCCAGCTGCATCCATGTCCCTACAAAGGACACAAACTCATCCTTTTTGATGGCTGCATAGTATTCCATGGTGTATATGTGCCACATTTTCTTAATCCAATCTGTCACTGATGGACATTTGGGTTGATTCCAAGTCTTTGCTATTGTGAATAGTGCCGCAATAAACATACGAGTGCATGTGTCTTTATAGCAGCATAATTTATAATCCTTTGGGTATATACCCAGTAATGTGATGGCTGGGTCATATGGTACATCTAGTTCTAGATCGTTGAGGAATCGCCATACTGTTTTCCATAATGGTTGAACTAGTTTACAATCCCACCAACAGTGTAAAAGTGTTCCTATTTCTCCACATCCTCTCCAGCACCTGTTGTTTCCTGACTTTTTAATGATCGCCATTCTAACTGGTGTGAGATGGTATCTCATTGTGGTTTTGATTTGCATTTCTCTGATGGCCAGTGATGATGAGCATTTTTTCATGTGTCTGTTGGCTGTATGAATGTCTTCTAAAAACATTCTTCATGTTAAACTGTGTACCAGAGGCTATTTTCCATAGATCCCAACATAACATTATAGAAAATGCATCAGAGATAGTAGAATATTGAAGAAAAATGAAAAAAAAAATGAAGGACTTAGATATTAGGGAGTATAGAATTAAGATTCAAGCTAATTAAATACAGTAGTTTAAAAAATGTTTATGTATAATCTAAACGATATGACTTTCAATTTTTAACATAATTTTTAAATTATGTTACTGGAAGTAAAAAAAAGGTATTCCCTTTACCTCCTCCCATCTATAAGAAAATATAATTTATATGCACTTTATTATTGATGAATAAAATAAGAAATACTAATAAAACTGAAAAAAGTGGAAAAATGAAACAGGGAAAGGGCAAAATTCTATGATCATTTTACTGTACCAGTTCATCTATAGTTCTTTTCCATTTTCACTTCTAATCCTGTTCTATACACAGATGCTTTTTTTCGTCTACTTTTACCAAATCAGACATTTCCTAGAGATTGTTGTTGACTCTGAATCACAAACATGTATTCTTGCCACAGAAAGCACATTGTAAAGTTTAAACATGGAATCCATTCTTATACAGCCTAAGTAGCTATATCCAAGTTTTAAGTTGTTTATGATTCATAGCATAGTAGTTTTCCAGGGCTGCCATAACAAAGTACCACAACTGGGTGGTATCTTAAATGACAGAAATTTACTGTTTAGTAGTTCTGGTGATTAGGAGTTGATCAAGATATGGGAAAGGTCAGTTCCTTTTGAGGGCTGTTAAGGAGAATCTGTACCATTCTCTCTCCTAGCTTCTGGCATTTTCTGGCAATCTTCAGTGTTTCTTTTCTTCAGGAACACTAAGACACCCTGATCTCTGCCTTCGTCCTCACTTGGTGTTGCCCATGTGTGTATGTTTCTGTATCCAAATTTCCCCTTTTATAAGGATGCAGTCATATTGGATTAGGACCCACTCTAATGACCACATACTAACTTAATCATCTGCAAACACATATGAAAAGATTTTTTCATCTGTACAAGTTGCAAGAAGTTCTACTAACATGTACATTGAGAGTAGCCTAATACTTCCAATAACATTGCTATAATATTTGTGTATATATAGTATATATATATTTTTTTCTGATGGGCTTCATCCAAATTGCTATAATATTTAGCCTGAGCAATAAGAAAACATCTTATTTTGTTGTGCAGCATTTCTTATGTTACCAACAACTTGTCATGAGCAAAATTTAACTCAACAAATCAACATATATTGACTGATTGACTGTAACATGCAAAATATTCTGCTATGTATTTTGGGTAATATGAAGACATATAAAAGGAAGACTTTCCTTTTGAAGACTTTATAATATTGTGTTTATATAAACACCAAGGATAAATAAAACAGACACACAGACCAATGGAACAGAATAGAAAGCCCAGATATAATGCCACACCTACAACTATCTGATCTTCAACAAAGTTGAAAAAAACAAGTGATGGGGAAAGAACTCCCTATTCAGTAAATTGTGCTGGGACAACTGGCTAGCCATATGCAGAATATTGAAACTGGATTCCTTTCTTACACCATATATAAAAATCAACTCAAGATGGATTAAAGACTTAAGTGTAAAACTCAAAACTACAAATTCTGGAAGATAACCGTGGCAATATTCTGGACATAGGAATGGGCAAACATTTAATGATGAAGACACCAAAAAGCAATCACAACAAAAGCAAAAATTGACAAATGGGATCTAATGAAACTTAGGAGCTTCTGCACAGCAAAAGAAACTATCAAAAAAGTAAACAGATAACCCATAGAATGAAAGAAAATATTTGCAAACTATCATCTGACAAAAGTCTAATATGCAGCATCAATAAGGAACTTCAAATAATTTACAAGAAAAAAACAGGACTTCATTAAAAAATAGCCAAAGAACACAAACAGACAGTTTTCAAAAGAAGACATACGTACGACCAACAAGCATATGAAGAAAAACTCAACATCACTGATCATTAGAGAAATGTAAACCAAACCACAATGAGATACCATCTCATACCAGTCAGAATGGCTATTATTAAAAGTCAAAAAATAACAAATGCTGGCAAGGCTGCAGAGAAAAAGGAATGCTTATATACTGTTGGTGGGACTGTCAATTAGTTTGACTCTTGTGGAAAGTGGTGTGGTGATTCCTCAAAGAGCAAAAACAGAACTACCATTCGACCCAGCAATCCCATTACTGAGTGTATAACCAAAGGAATATAAATCATTCCACCATAAAGACACATGCAAGTGAATCTTCATTGCAGCATTATTCACAACAGCAAAGACATGGAATCAACCTAAATGCCCATCAATGACGGATTGAATAAAGAAAATGTAGTACATATACACCATGGGATACTATGCAGCCATTAAGGAAGAATTAAATCATGTCCTTCGCAGGAACATAGATGGAGATGGAGGCCATTATCCTTAGCAAACCAATGCAGAAAAGGAAAACCAAATACCACATGTTCTCACTTATAAATGGGAGCTAAGTAATAAGAAGTCATGAACACAAAAAGGGGAACAACAGATACTAGGGCCTACTTGAGGGTGGAGGAGGGGAAGAGAGACAGGATCAGAAAACATAACTAGTGGGTACTCAGCTTAGTACCTGAGTGATGAAATAATCTGTACAACAGTCTTCCATAACACGAGGTTACCTACATAACAAACCCGCACATGTACCCCCGAACCTAAAGAAAAGTATTTTTTAAAAAACAAAACACACCAAAGATACAAAAGACATTTATGTTCACTGTCTGCAGTTTCAGAAAAACGTTACATAGTTCTTCAGTTTGGCCCACATCTCATCATTGCAAAATTTGTTTGTACTCTGACAGCTTAAAGTTGTAAAAATTCCTTGAATCTTGAAATTCTATGAATTTATACAATTAATTACATTGAGAATGACTGTAATAGAACAAGTACTTATCAACTGTTAAATTTAAAAACTGGTTTATTGTGGTTTAAATAAAATAAAATAATAATCTATTTTCACCAAGTTTTAAATTGGTAAACTACTGTGTTGCTCTAAGATCAACAGTTACATTTATTTGACACTCAAGAAAAATTATCCCGAGGTATCAACTTCATGTTTTTAGTTGACAGTGAAGTTTTAGTCATAGAATCTGGGTAACTTCCTGCTAAATAAAAACTTTTTTATTGTGGTTTAAATAAAATAAAATAATGATCTATTTGCACAAAGTTTTAAATTGTTAAATTCATTGTTGCTCTAAGATCAGCAGTTACATTTATTTGACACTCAAGAAAAATTATTCCCAGTTATCAACTTCATGGCTTTAGTTGAGAGTGAAGTTTTAGGCATAGAATCTGGATGAGTAATTTTCTGCTAAAAATTTGCTCTGTGACCCCTTACCAAAAAACATGCAATACATCATTATTTTTACATAAAACACAGCATGATTAATGCTATGCTCAATTTGTTGTCTCACAATTGCTTAAAAAACAATAATAATTTAGGCAAGTAAGAACTACTCTCTAAGAAGATAGGCTTGTGTCATGTTCCACATAATCCTATAGATTACACAGATCCTATTGACTTCTAAAGCAATCTACAAGATTAATTTTAAAATAAGATAACTTTTATTTTTGGAATAATGTCTTTTTTATAAATCACTTTGCTATCAGATTAAAGACATATTTAAACTCTGAGAAGATAAATTTCAGCATTGAACTTTTTTTTTAGGCTTACTAAGTGTCTCTGCTTATATTTATTTATTCACTTATTTATTATACTTTAAGTTCTAGGGTACATGTGGACAACGTGCAGGTTTGTTACATATGTATACATGTGCCATGTTGGTGTGCTGCACCCATTAACTCGTCATTTACATTAGATGTATCTCCTAATGCTATCCCTCCCACCTCCCCCACCCCATGACAGGCCCCAATGTGTGATGTTCCCCACCGTGTGTCCAAGTGTTCTCATTGTTCAATTCCCACCTATGAGTGAGAACATGAGGTGTTTGGTTTTCTGTCCTTGCAACAGTTTGCTCAGAATGATGGTTTCCAGCTTCATCCATGTCCCTACAAAGGACAGGAACTCATCCTTTTTTATGGCTGCATAGTATTCCATGGTGTATATGTGTGACATTTTCTTAATCCAGTCTATCATTGATGGACATTTGGGTTGGTTCCAAGTCAGATGAGTAGATTGCAAAAATTTTCTCCCATTCTGTAGGTTGCTAGTTCACTCTGATGGTAGTTTCTTTTGCTGTGCAGAAGCTCTTTAGTTTAATTAGATCCCATTTGTCAATTTTGGCTTTTGTTGCCATTGCTTTTGGTGTTTTAGACATGAAGTCCTTGCCCATGCCTATGTCCTGAATGGTATTGCCCAGGTTTTCTTCTAGGGTTTTTATGGTTTTAGGTCTAACATTTAAGTCTTTAATCCATCTTGAATTAATTTTTGTATAAGGAAGGGATCCAGTTTCAGCATTCTACATATGGCTAGCCAGTTTTCTCAGCACCATTTATTAAATAGGGAATCCTTTCCCCATTGATTATTTTTGTCAGGTTTGTCAAAGATCAGATGGTTGTAGATGTGTGGTATTATTTCTGAGGGCTCTGCTCTGTTCCATTGGTCTATCTTTCTGTTTTGGTACCAGTACCGTGCCATTTTGTTTACTGCAGCCTTGTAGTATTGTTTGAAGCCATGTAGTGTGATGTCTCCAGCTTTGATTTTTGGCTTAGGATTGTCTTGGCAATGGGGGCTCATTTTTGGTTCCATATGAACTTTAAAGGTGTTGGGTTTTGAGGGTGGATGTCTTGTGGATAGCTTGATGCCTTCCCCTTAGTAAAGAGTTCACAGGAGATCTGGTTATTTAAAGAGTATGGCACCTCCTCCCTCTCTCTCTTGCTCCCTCTCTTGTTGGCTCCCCCTTTGCCTTCTGCCATGATTGTAAGCTTCCTGAGGACTCACCAGAAGGTGGTGGTAGCACAACACTTCTTAAACAGCCTGCAGAACCATGAGTCAAATAAACCTCTTTTCTTTATAAATTATCCAGTCCAGATAGTCTTTTATAACTATGCAAAACAGACTAACATCCTGGGAATAAAATATATTAATGAATCAGTATAATACTATTTTAGTTGTGTTGAATTTTGAGCTGAAGAAGGCAGCTGTTCAGTATTTTTACAAACATTTTTGTCAAAGTTATGGAAATTAGCCATCCCTTTCAACCTTTCTAATTTGAAGCAATCACTGTGTTCTGCAGAATACATTCTCAGAGAATGGGTAAATCATTATCTCCCTTGGGATCTCTGGTTCCAAGCCTTTGAAAAAGGGGAAATCTTCCAGTTTTACAAAAGTTAATTGCCAGTGACTAGTCTACACGGACATGATTAGGAATGCAAAATGGGGCATATCTGGGATCTCCTAACCATCCCAACTTAATCATTATTTTTATTACTTGTTTCCCTGTGAATTCTGTGTTATTAAAGCTGAACTGCTACATCATCGATTGTATTTTATAAATTGTTAAATTTCCCTGTTATCAATAATGTCACTTTTAGTTCAATTAGCTGAGTTTTCTTTGCGTCAACATGTTCCAACTTCAGAATTGTTTGCTCTTTTTTCACAGAGGAAATGTCTTTTGAAAGCTTTACTGACTCCAGGCAGATTTCTTTCAACAATTTCTTGCTTCTTGTGGTAAGTTTGTTCCAGAGAAAGATTAATAGTCTAAGACCCTCTATCTTATTCATATTTTTAATAATATATAATGTTTTCATAGTCTTTCATGTTGTTTGATTTTATTTATATTTTTACTCATCTTTCCAAAGAGATAAATATGTGTGTATATATATATACATAAATATAATGCCTTTTCTATTTTACTATTGTATTTTTTCTGCTTATCTCTTCTGTAGTTCTCTTAAAATTATTAATTTAATATTACAGAAAGGCTATCATTTTAAAAACAAGATTATTTACTCTCCCAAAAATTTCAAAATAATTATGCTTCCCATGCAATGTTCACATATTGAATTCTCAACTTTGTTTTTAGGTGACAAGAAGTTTATATTATTTTGTTATAACAGTAGTATGAAAATTTATATATTTTTACTAGTTCTGGTTTAGAAAATGTTAATATGTAAGAAGATTATAGACATAAGAATTATTCTACTGAATAATTAAAACATTGTCTTAAAAGTTGACTGGCAATTCTCTCCCACGTTCTGAATTTTCATTTTTCTTTTCTTTTTTCATGAACAGGTTTTGCATATTATGTAATATATTATAGAGGAAAAGAATTAAAAATAAGAAAGTAAAAATCATCCCATAAGGTTTTTTTGTTTGTTTGTTTGTTTGTTTTTAAAGAATACATGCAAGGGTGTTGCAACACATGTAATGCACGTTAAATACTCTTGTTTGTCTGAGTTTTCTGCAACAAGAACTACATTTTGCATGGTTTATATGACACATAAAAAGGTAATTTCCAAAATAAATACTATAGGGATGATAGAAACCTTGGGGATCATGTACCTAGAGCTTAACCACATCACATAAAAATCTATAGAAAAATACAGGCTTCAGGACCTATTTCAGAGTACAGGCAATACTAGGTGGAGAGTTGTTAGATGTTGGAAAACTGTGTTATTCTACCACCTCACTTGGTAATTGTGAAACATCCTCTATGTTTGACATCTACTGGTCTAATATACCAACTGCTTCATTTTGGAGCTATAGAACAAAGAACTAGGTGATTAACTAGTTAGTTTAGGGTTATGTAACTAGGAGATGAGCTCAAAGTCTCCTCTCCATCAACCACCAGTTCTGTGCTGTTTTCCCAATTCAATTCAATTCAATTCAATTCATCCAATTCAATGGAAGAGCAAGTATTTATTGGCCATTTGGGGGGGAGGGGTTTATTGTTCCAATCTTGAATGATTGATTTTAGGCACATTAATGGAGATATTTTAGATACAGTTTTCTTAAATCAGAATACATTGAAAATTTCAGGAGCACTTGAATCTTTTAGAATTATGTTAATTTTAGATTTCTTGCATAAATCCACTTTCATCAATGAGGTTTCCATAGCATTTGTTAAAATTTCAAAGAGGATATGCTCCTCTAGAAACATTAAATACTATTGATAAATCCTTATCTCCAACTAATTTGTTTTACTAGACCATGTTAGTAAATGACATGTTAGTAAATGGCATTTACTAACATTTACTAACATTGCTATTAATGTAATAGCATTAATGCCAAAAGTTTTGGGATGTGATATTTAAATTTACCTATCTTCCCCAACTATGTAGGCTATTGAAGATAATTCAGTATATTGCCACAGTTTAATCATTTTTTTCTTTGCTTTCCTATTTGCACATAAAAGTTATACAAAGTAAAACATACTGAATATTCCTTTTATGATTTTTATATTCTACTTTTAGCATTTCAGAGAAATGAAGAGTAAGAAAATAAGTCAAGGGAATACCACATATGCATAACAACATCGTTCACTTTGTTTCAGCATGCCCGGTATTTGGAAAGTAATTGCATTCTCTGGTTAGAGAACGAGACTCTAAAGTAAAAAAGAAAGGCTTTTCATCAGATGTCTTTATTCAGCATTATATTTTATATGGATGCATCAGTAGTATATGCTTAGAAAGAATGCAATGAATATATATACTGCTTTTGTAATAGGAAAATTTTTCTGAAAAAAAAAAACAAATATCATGTAAGAACAGATATTTCTATCTCTAGATGTTAGAAGAGCAATTATGTTCCTGTGAGCAGCTGATGGAGGACATCATCAACATGGAAGTACTCCTTTGTGAGAGAAGTATCAGCTTACCTTTATATTAATAGATATTACCTTTGGATATATCTGTGGGAAAAGAAAAGCTATTTCAGTAAGTGGTATCTCTATTGTACTTCTCCACCTAAGTCAAAATATTCTTTCAGATGGCTTCTCTAGTTAAGGTACTTCCAATAAAAAAGATATAAAATTTCACAAAATACTCTTTTTTTTAACCAAATTAATGTCAGAATTATGACATAATTCTGGCTTCTGTATTTATTGTCCTTTTGACTCTGCTGAAGATTTGAGTAGTTAAAGGCATATATAGAAGTATATATTCTTCAATTGTTTAGACATTACATCATGATAATAGTGAGTCTAATAAGATAAAATGTTACTGACAGAGCAAAAAAGAAATAGAAATCAAATAAGCTGTTAAAACTTCCACAATATAATTTATTACACTATTTTCTCCACTGACAAGTATTTTGAGAATAAAAATCTTTTACAACAAATTTAGTTATAAAATAAACTTGTAACACATTAGAGGCTCTACTAGATATTATCTTAGCAGAAATACCATTTTTTCACTAAGCTTCAGGTATGTGAGACTACCTATATGAAAATATTTTATGTTGATGTCCATTATGGCTAGGAACAGTTGAAGAAAATGAGGCTTAACCCAAGGGCAAACCTGTGAATTGCAGAGAATTTTTTCTGGCTGTATCACTTTTACTACATTTTTTTTTTATTCATATGGTTACTCTTTCCCCATTTTCAATCATCCAACACTCTTCTGTTATCTAGCTTGTTCTTCCTTCATGCAAACATAATTAGAGCTGATAACAGCTATTTGAACATGTTAACTCACTCATTTTCTTTAGAGTTAGTGTAGTAGCTCAGCCAAGCATTAAACTTCTCTCTCATTGTAGAATAAAATTGTTTTTAATTAAAGTTAATTAAAGTAGGGAGACTCCAATGACATCATATTTACTGAAATGCAGAATAATTCTGAATGCAACTCTGGTAGCTTTTTGAGGGTCTTCAGTGGTAATAATATGAGAGTGTAGAAACAGAAAGGATAGAATTGGGACTTTGTGTCCATCTGTAATGGCAAAGTTAGACAGGGGGCTAGTCTGGCTTTGCCTGCTGAAGGCTTATTTAACAGAGGACTTGGAATGTGAGTGAGCATGCCTGGAATACTAAAACATTTCTAAGGGCTTATTTTTGTGTAACACCATGAAAAAATAGTTAAATAATGAAACATACAACCTTAACATATTCTTAGTTTCTAATGTGACAATGGTAATTCTCAAAAGATAAATCTGCAAGTAAGTTTAATAAATAAATATATTTCCTTAAAAATGGTGTGTGCTTTTTATAGAATTATGAGCAAATAGTTACATGGCAGGATACCTCATATCTAGGATATATTCTTTTTTAATTGTAACTATTCATTGAAGATATAGGATTTCATAAATTGAGAGATGAAAGGAAAGGAGCTTGACAAACTGGTAAAGAAATTCAGACATGGCAAAGAATAACTTGTTGCAGGCCATGCAATACATAAAATCTATAGAATTTATTTCTGTTTAAACCTATTTAACTGAATGGAAAACTATACAGACAACCAGGTTTTGAGGGGCCAGAAATTTGGTGAGAATAGTGAGGCAGGCGTAATACTGAGGTGAGCCTTACATTTCCCTTGAGGAATCTTTTAGTTTCTAAATAGCACAAGGCCAAAAGACCAAGAAGACAGCCACAAGGCAGATAAAAACCTAAGCTAAGACTTTGGCCTTATTGGGATGTCTCAAGATAAAACTTGTAGTTTAAGAAAGCAGGATGTCAAGAGACTAAATTACAAAGAAAAAGGGAGAAGAATAAGGGAATTTTAGCATCGTGTCATGTTCCTCCTTAAGACGTTTGCTAAATTTTATCTGGTATAGGGCTAACAGGATATCAAATGGAGTCAAGAGTAGCAGCTAAAGGTATGGGCAGCAAAACAGGGTATTTGGCAGTTTCCCAGGATTGAAGAAGAAAAAATTGGAGAAGGGACTCTAGTTAATATCCCTGACTTCTTATTATAAATAGAATAAAAGAAGGTTATACTCCAAAAACATAGGTAACAAGAATTATATCAACTCTTAACAAAAATGTGAAACTCAGCTCCGGACAAGCACAACCCCACAATGGAAAAGCAGGTCTGCCCCATATTTAAGGTACCTGAGAAAAATCTAAAGGAAATCCTCCCTGAAGGAAGAAAATATGAGACAAAACATCAAATTATATCTATAATTTTTCATTAGCAATATTCTACATGTGATCAAACTTACTAGGCATGTCAGAAGTCAGAATCAAAAAACAGAAAACTAAAACATAATATAAGCAGATACAAAGGTGAATTAGAGTTGGAGATATCCATCATAGATTTTAAAATAACAAAGAATAAAATGCTGAACAAAATTGTTAGCAAGATCAAGAATCTCACTATGCAACTGGAATTTATAAATAATAACCCAATGGAAATTACAGAACTGAAAATGTTAACATTTAAATTAAGAATGCAATAGATGTGCTTAAACAGTTAAAGAGAGGATTTTTGAACTAAGGAGAGATCATTATAAAATATACAGACTGAAGTTCAAAAACTAAAGAGAATCTATAATATACAAAAGAGCATACAAGACACATGAGACAATTTAATATCTGTAATTGTATTTGTATAACAAGAGAAGAGAGAAATGTTAAAGAAGCAATATTTGAAACTATAATAGGTGAGAAACTTTCAGAGCCAATAGAAAGACATCAACCCACACAATCCAGAGCATTAACAAACACCAAGGAGAACTGGGGCATGAGGTAGGAAAATCTAAAAGCATTAGAGTAAAACTGACCTTTTTTTAAATGCATAAAAATGTTGTAAAAGCAGTCAGATAAATAAAAGACATTATCTTCAAAGGAAAGACACTTCATTAGAAACTATGGAGGGCAGAAAACAATAGAATGACATTTTGTAAATGCTCAAAGAAAATATGCCAAACTGTACTTGTTTATTCAGCAAAAATATCCTTCAAAAAGGGAAATTAAATAAAGATGTTTTCAGCCAAACAACTGAGAAAACTCATCAACAGCAAACCTGTGCAAACATACATATTTAAAGGAATTCATTAGACAGAAGACTAATGATCTAAAGAGAAGCACAGAAATGAGAGAAGGAAAGAACAATGAAAGAGTTAAATATGTGGGTAAATCAAAACAAAAATAACCTAAGTAGACCGGGTGCAGTGGCTCACGCCTGTAATCCCAGCACTTTGGGAGGCTGAGGCAGGCAGATCACAAGGTCAGGAAATTGAGACCATCCTGGCTAACACGGTGAAACCCCGGCTCTATTAAGCATACCAACTTTTAATTCAAAACTGCTTCATAATGCAATTTGACCAAAAAAGTCTACATGCTAAAATAAGATATAATCCTACAACAACTGACTAAAGCATAACATTACAAAAATTTATTTGTATTAAAAAGATAGGTTAATTAAAAAGCAACTCACCTGATTAAGGTAACTATTTTATGTTGTTATTAAAGGCAAATGAAAAACAGACTTTATAAAAATGTAAAGATCATGTACTGGCTATTCCTGACCAGATTAGCACTTATCTCTAGAATAATGCAGATTGTCTTCTATTATAATCTGTTAATTATACCTTGGGGCCATAAACACAACCAGTTTCTAGAACAGGGATACAAATATATTGCTTTGAGGACAGAAAAATATATCCTGACCAAGAGATTGTTTATGGCAGTTAATTTATGGATTGTAAAAATGTAGTAACCATATAACTCGGGGAGGACAGGTGTACTCACTGACATGGTTTGACTCTGTATTCCCACCCAAATCTCATCTCAAATTGAAATCCCCATGTATCAACGGAGAGACCTGGTGGGAGTTGATTGGATGATGGGTGCAGTTTCTCCCATGCTGTTCTCATGATAGTGACTGAGTTCTCATGAGATCTGATGGCTTGATAAGTGTTGGCAGTTCCTCTTCCCTCTGTCTTTTCTGCCACATTGTGAAGAAGGTACTTGCTTCTCCTTTGCCTTTCACCATGATTGTAAGTTTCCTGAGGCCTTCCCAGCCATGCTGAACTGTGAATCAGTTAAAACTCTTTCCTTTATAAATTACCCAGTCTCGGGTACTTCTTTATAGCAGTATGAGACTGGACAGTAAATTGGTACAAGAAGTGGGGTACTGCTATAAAGATAACCTGAAAATGTGGAAGCAACTTGGGAACTGGGTAACAGGCAGAGGTTGGAACAGTTTGGAGGGTTCAGAAGAAGACAGTAAGATGAGAAAAAGTTTGGAACTTCCTAGAAACTTGTTAAATGGTTTTCACCAAAATGCTGATAGTGATGTGGACAATGAAGTTTAGGCTGAGGTGGTCTCAGAAGGAGATGAGGAACTTATTGGGAACTGGAGTAAAGATCACTCTTGCTGTGCTTTAGCAAAGTGACTGGCAGAATTTTCCTCATGCCATGGAAATCTGTGGAACATTGAACTTGAGAGAGATGATCTAAAATTGTAACTTATATTTAAAAGGGAAGTGGAGCATAAAAGTTTGAAAAATTTGCAGCCTTACCATGTGGTAGAAAAGAAAAATCTATTTTCTGGGGAGAAATTAAAGCCAGCTGCAGAGATATGCATAAGTAATAAGGAGCCAAATGTTAATTGCCAACAAAATTGGGAAAATGTCTCCAGGGCACATCAAGAGACCTTGGTGGCAGCCCCTGCCATCACAGGCCTGGAGGCCTAGGAGGGAAAAAATGGTTCTGTGGGCTGGGACCAGGGTTTCCACTGCTGTGTCCAGCCTCAGGATATGGTGTCCTGTGTCCCACTGCTTCAGCTCCAGCCGTGGCTAAAAGGGGCAAGGTATGGTCCAAACTGTTGCTTCAGAGGGTGCAAGCTCCAAGATTTGGTGGTTTACATGTAGTGTTTGGCCTGAGGGTGCACACAAGTCAAGAATTGCAGTTTGGGAACCTCTGCCTAGATTTCAGAGGATGTATGGAAATGCCTGGATGTCCAGGCAGAATTCTTTCACAGGGTCAGAGCCCTTTTAGAGAATCTCTGCTAGAGCAGTGTGGAAGGGAAATGTGGGATTGGAGGCCCCCTCAAAGAGTCCCCACTGGTGCATTTCCTAGTGGAGCTGTGAGAAAAAAGCCACCTTCTCCGGACCCCAGAATAGTAGGTCTACTGACAGCTTGCACTCTGCAGCTAGAAAAGCTGCAGGCACTCAACACCAGTCAGTAAAGGAGCTGCCCAAGGCTGTGGGAGTCCCCTCCCCATTGCATCAGCATGCCCTGGATGTGAGACATGGAGTCAAAGGAGATTATTTTGGAGCTTTAGGATTTAATCACTGCCCTGTTGGCTTTCAGACTTGCATGGGGCCTATAGCCCCTTGGTTTTGGCCAATTTCTCCCATTTGAAATGGGAGCATTTATCCAGTGCCTGTCCCCATACTGTATCTTAGTAACTAACTTGCTTTTGATTTTACAAGCTCGTAGGTGGTAGGGTCTTGCCTTGTCTCAGATAGACATTGGACTATGGGCTTTTGAGCTAATGCTGAAGTAAGAGTTTGGGAAGGCAAGATTTGTTTTGCAATGTAAAAAGACATAAGATTTGGGAGGGTCCCAGGGGCAGAATAATATGGTTTGGCTCTGTGTCCCCACCCAAACTCATCTCAAACTATAATCCCCACATGTCAAAGGAGGGATCTGATGGGAGGTAATTGGATCATGGGGGTGGTTTCCCCTATGCTGTTCTTTTGATAGTGACTTAGTTCTCATGAGATCTGATGGTTTTATAAGTGTTTGGCAGTTCCTCTTCCTTCTCTTTTCTGCCACCTTGTGAAGAAGGTACTTGCTTCTCATTTGCCTTCCACCATGATTGTAAGTTTCCAGAGACCTCCCTAGTCATGTGAAAATGAGTCAATTAAACCTCTTTCCTTTATAAATTATCCAGTCTTGTGCATTTCTTTATATCAGTGAGAGAACAAACTGATACACTCACCATTTAGAAGATTCTATTTTGCCTCCTTGGTGTTTTTGTTTGGCTTTTTGTTCTAAAGTAGAAGTGTTTTCTCTATCAATGAAGAAAGAATTTGGCAGAGTTACATTAAATGTTCTCTTCAGAACAGTATGCCTTAAAAACGGACTGAGCTGTGGACATTAAAAAAAAGAATAGCATATTTTAATTGTATCATTCATAAACTTTGAAGTATTATTTTACATTAATCAATAATGAACTCATTAACATATAATAACTTACCAACACCATTTATTGATATCTTACATGTTTGGATTCCTAGGGCTAACATACATAAGTATAATTTAAAATATCCAAAAGTAAAAAATAAAATAAAATATATAAAAGTTATAAGTCATGAACTTAATGCATGTTTAATGTTCTTCTAAAAGTCATATATATTTGGTAGAGGCAAAAACCTTTGATGAAATCTAAAATTTCTTTTAAAAAAAGCAATATGTACATTTTTGCATGTATTAATATCAAATAATTTTTATTCCCAAAATAAATCTTGCTTCCAATGAAAGCAGATATTGACTTTCCAGATGTGTCTTCTCTCAGCATTTATTCTTTCAACAAATGTTTGTTAAATGCATATTATCTGCCTATTTTCCAACTATTAACATGCAGTAACAAGATAAAGTCAATTTACATTCACCATTCAACATACCAATGAAAACATTAAGAAAGACAAAAATTCAAAGGAACTTTTAAAACTAAAACAAACTCTTATTTCCATTGCTCTGAGGACTGTCCACCAAATTTCTTGCAAAAAGGAGCTGATTGAAGAATGAAATTAATGGAATAGTCATTCAATCAATATTTATTTGAGTGCCTCTTATGTGATATGTATTAGTCCTAACATAGCTATTATCAATGATCCTCTTTTTTAAATCTTCTCCTCCACAAGAACGTCATATAATAGGATATATTAAAAAGTTAGAAATTGAGATGCATATTTAGTAGGTACAAGTTGAGAATATTGCATTCTTAGATTTACAGTTTTTCATTGCCTGTCTTCATGTAATAGAATGAGGGTTACAGGTTTAAAGTCAGCTTCATGTGGAAAGATAATTCATAGAAATTTTTGACTCAGATATTTTCAGTGTCTGTGGACTTCAAAATGTTACCTCCCCTTTCTGAACTTAGGTTTCATCACTTTTCAAATGGAGTCAAAGCGATCTATTTTATGTAGGTTTAGGGGTTATAATAATTGAGTTAAAGTATGGAAAGTAGTCCTTTATCTTAAAAAGGCAATATAGCTTAGTGGTCAAAAGCATGAGCCTTTCATTGGTTGAAACCCTACTCCTGCTATCTGCTTTCTATGTGTTCTTAAGCAACTTACTATCTCTGTGCTTTGGTTTTGTAGCTGTTGTTGTTTTTCTTGAGACAGGGTCTCACTCTGTTGCCCAAGCTGGAGTGCAGTGGCTCAATCTCAGCTCACTGCAGCCTCAGTCTCTTAGGCTCAAGCCCGGGATTCTCCCACCTCTGCCACTCAAGCAGCTGGGACTACAGGTATGCAACACCGTACCCTGCTAGGTGCTTTGGTCTTTACACTTGGAAAGAGAAGATGCTAAAATAATAAGATATTTTTATGAGGATTACATGAGTTAATAATGTATAAAGCATATCAAGCATGGCCTATCAAAACCATATGTGTCTATTACTATTATCCTCCTCCTCATCATCATCTTGTGTAATGTCTCCCAATGAGTAAATATTTACATCAAATTAATTAAAAATAAACTTTTATTCTTATAATTAGGGCAGTGGTAAATAGGGCAGTTAGAATTTGCCCTCAGTCCAACAGTCTGTAAAGACAGTAAAAGTTCATTGAGGTAGATTATTTTAGCATATCATTAGGATAAAATTAAAAGGAATAGTATTTCCATGATCAGGGTGAGAGCACAGAGCCAGGGCAATCCACATGTCCTACTGTTGGGAAGTTTTGGTTTTGCACAGACGCCTTCTTTTAAAAGCATAAACAAACAGAAACACAATTCCAATGCAAACAACATATCCTAAAGGAAAGTAGCATTAATTTGAAGCTATATTGTAAAAAGTCACCAATACTTATTTATAATATGAACAAAATTAAGTTTCAGAAAAAATATAAAATTGGAACTGAAGAAAGTTTGTGAGGTAGTCCCTCAATCATTAAAAAATCTAAAAAGAGCCTATCGAATAACTATGGAACTAAAGAGAAATATACATATAAGTCAAATCACTTAGAAAAATAATACAAAAGAAAAAATGAACATTCATAAAATTACCCCCAAGCTTTAGTCATAATCCAAAATATTTCATGATTTATAGAAGGAAAATTGGGAAACTTCCACTTATTCCCTCCTCCTTTTATTTATTCCATGAGTGAACATCAAGTGCCTATTATATATCAGGCACTGTACAGAAATCCAATAATAAAATTGTCAGCCAAAAATACATAATCCCAGGTTTCATAAAATCTATTACCAATAATGAGATAATCATAAAATGCATATAAAATCAAACATTGATAAGAACTCCCAAGAAGAGGTACATGGAGACAAAATAAGAAGAATGGACCAAGTAAAGGAGATCAGAGGGTTCAATAAGGACATGACAATTGAATTGAAATCTGAAGTAAAGACAGGACTTAATCAGGCAATGGTGGGGAATAGCGTTGGGGAGGCACTCCAGACTCAGAGATCAACACAGGCAAAGATCCTGTAGCATGTTGTAGTAACTGAAAGAACGCTAATAAGCCTAGAGTGGCACGGAGCAAGGTAGGCCTCATGAGGGATGATGCCATAGACCTGTGTAGGGCATGTTAAGGATTCTGGTGATGACAAAAGTAATGAGAGGCCATTAAAGTTTATTACAAAGTTGGTAAGAGATTATTGCTTTTGTAAAATCACTTATTATTGTATTTTACATTAATGTTTTTATTGTATAAATATTAAATATCCTACATGAACTTATTTACTAAAATAATTGTGTACTACTAATTTCAAAAGGAATTATTAATATTTATTTATATACATATTTTTAAGTAAGAGTAACTCATCAAGATGTTTTTCAGGTTAGAATTACCTTCTGGAGGCAGGAAAGACACTATAGACCAATGTTCAGAGGGGGAAGTATGGGTAAAAAATGAAAATGTGTGGGTTATCTACAAATAGACTACTGAGAGATTATAGAATGAGAAAAAGATCCAGGTTCAAGACTTTATGAACTCTCAAATTCATAGCCAGATATGGGGTAGGAGCCTATAAAAGAGATCAGAACATCAGAGAGTGGTATGTTAGGAGAGCCAAGAGAAGTGAATGTATATGTCTGGTTTTAAGATTTCAGTACTATTGAAAAGTGAAGTGGACAGAAATATGCCCATTATATTAAGAGAAATGGATATTAATTAGTTTAGTTGAGGTAAATTAAAATGCATATAATCCATACTGGAGAATATTGAGAAGTGAAGGGAAAAGGAGAGGAGAGGAGAGGAGAGGAGAGGAGAGGAGAGGAGAGGAGAGGAGAGGAGAAGGAAGGGGAGGGGAGGGGAGGGAAGAGGAGGGGAGGAGAGGGAAGAGGAGGGGAGGGGAGGGAAGGCAAGGTGAGGGGAGGGGAAGGGAGGAGGTAGAATAGCAACAAACTTCATTTTAAGGCATTTAGTTTCAAAAATAGGAAATAGAGATCTTTCTTACAATTTTATTTTTCTTTTGTTAACAGAAAATATTAGAAACTAAAAGACAACAGGGATTGCCTTGTACTTGAGAGAGAAATAACTGATAGTGAAATGTGCCAGAAAATACAGAAGGAAATAAGATCTAGAGTATATATGGAGGTATCAGAATAAGTGAAAAGGAGTGATTTATTCCAAGAGTTGCGAAGGATTATAAGACAAATCCAGATATATATAAATTATGAATAAAATGTAGTGGAATTGAGAGACTCTCCATCTGATATTGTTTTTCTCTCTTACTGCCATCAAGAATTCTTCCTACTCAAATTCCCATGGAAACTACTAATAAAACATACAATTAGAGAAAATCATGTGTTAAAGTTGAAGAACAGAGATAGTGATGGCAGCAGCTGCTGCAGACAGCCTGAGACTGCCATCAGACAGGCTGCAGCAGGGAGGTGCGGCCAGGGCTGCACACTCCATGGAGCCTGTAGGAGCTGGGGACAAGTGGGAGCCCTACCCCCACTAAGTTGAGGCAGAAGCTCCCTGGGTGCCACTGCAGCTACCCAAACTGCAGCTGCAGAGCCAGGTCTCCCACTCCATAGAGCAGGCAAGAGCCCCACCACCTCTAGGCACAGCTGCAGCTGTAGCTGCCCAAACCCTGGCTGCAGACTTACACATCCCTACACACTTGGGGACCCAGGAAGACCCTCATGCCCTCACAGGCTCAGAAGGCCTGCTCCTGCTGCCTGGCTTCTCCCTGCTCTCTGCACCTTCTCCAATTTTGGAGCAAAGTCAGGTGGAGCCTGGGCACCATGAAGGACAGCTGGAGGCAGACAGATTCCTGGGTGGAATGGGGCAGGTCTCCACAGAGGCCTCACCTTTTTTAGGCCAGGAATAGCCTGAAGGCTGGGTCAGGCTGCCAGTCCCACAAACCAGAGTGGGAACTTGTGGTGCCTTTTCTGGGCCTGCCATGGCTGCCCATAGACAAATTGGCATGTAATGCCTTCCCTCTGAGGCCCATAAAAGCCCCCGACTCAGCCAGACATGAGCAGATAACTGGACAACCAACTGCAGAGAAGAGCAACCCTTACTGTTGATAGAAGGAGATGTCAAGATGACCAATAGCGGAGAGGAGCTACCCACTCTAGGGCCTCCTATCTGCTGAGAGCTTCAGAGACCTGCAGAGTCACTGGGACTACCAGCTGTAGAGAGAAGAAACCCACTCCAGGGTCTCCTCTCCACTGAGAGCTGGGAAGACAATGGGATGACCTGCCTGCAGAGAGGAGCTTCCCAATCCAGGGTCTTCTCTCTGCTATTGGAGCTGAACACTCATCAGAACCCTCTGCTGTGGAAAGGAGCTACCCCCTGTGGGTCTCCCGCAAACTGTTCTATTGCTCAATAAAACTTCCCTTCATCTTGTTCATCCTCCACTTGTCTGTGTACCTCATTCTTCCTGGTCACAGAGCAAGAACTCAGGACCCACTAAATGGTGGAGTTAAGAGAGCTAGAACACAAACAGGGCTGAAACGTGCACTTGCTCACCACCTTGTGGACAAAGAGGAGAGAAGAGCTGTGACCCTTCAGGGGTCCCAGACTTGGGAGATCCCTGAGTCAGAGCTGTGACTCCCTCTTTGGAGTCCTGCAGTACCTGGCATCTCCAAGCTTCCAGGTGCCACTGCATGTCCTGGAGCCAGCAGGGAAAGCTGCTTGTGTACACCTGATCCAGCTGCAGCCTCACAGAGAGCTGACAGCCATGTTGGCACTGGAGCTGCCCACCCCGCTACAGCAGCCAGCATGTCTGACTGCGCAGAATCTGGAGCCCACACTTGCTCACACATCCTTCACTGCTCCATGCCTGACTCTTCCTTGGCAGGCATGGGACCCAGGCCAGTAGAGTGAGCTGAGCACAGCCTGCCAGGCTGAGTGGGCAGAACCAGCCCAGCAAGCCTGAGAAAAGCTCAGGCAAAGGCACCACCAGCCAGAGGTCTCAGGTCAGAAAAGCAAGACTTCAAAGATCCTGTGACAATAGGATACTAATCTCCTGAAATTTTCAAAGAATTACTGCTTGACATAACAGGGACAGCAATGGACTGAAGGGAGGGTAAGAGAGTGAATTCAGGCCTTCTGTTTCCCATCCCCAAATAACTTCCAAGAAAAAATATTGACTTCAGGAAGTTGAAAGTTTGCCATTCTCTAAAAATGAAGAATTAGTGTGGTATCATTGAGAATAGTATACTGGAGTCCGAGCAGTATTGAGAGGTCCCAGGTTTCAGTCCCGGCACCATGCTCAGCACCAACTTAGAAGTAAGCATAGTCAACTTTGTTTCAGACATAGGAATCAGACCAAAAGGAGACACTAGGATGTCTGAATTTGGGCACTACAGAAGTAGAAGAGAGGTAGAGGGATCAGGCTTTATGTAGAGCACAGGAAAGAAATGAAACTCTTCCTAAGTTATTCCCTGCAGCCATTCTCCCTATACTCTTCCCCAAAGGCTCCTAGATCTGAAGGAGACTAAATTGAAGATCGTTCTTAGAAAGATTTAGAAAACTGAGATAGTACCATACATTATAAAACAATATAAATATATAGTATTTAAAACAACATGGCTTAAGCTTAAAAACAGGTGGTAACTTTAATGAAAAAGAAGCTTGCCAGGCTTAAAATAGACATTTAGTGTATAAGCTGGCATTTTAATCAACAGAAAAGGGATTCAAAATTTGCCAGTACTGGAATAATCAGTTTTGCATTTGTAAAAATAAATATATAGTATATCTTCATGTTATGTGCCCATGCAAAGTTACATGTTTAAATCTCTAAAAATCTGGAATATTAGAGTAACTAAAAGAAAATACAAAGGAATATCATGCTTAGAATTTTGTCTTAGGAATATATCCTGACTATATACAAAGAAGTATCTGAGATGATATTTATATTGCTGTTTTATATAATAAGAAAGTCAGTGAAGTCTTTCAAAATGTCTAGAAAGAATTCCTGACGATGTTTTAGAAATTATGCCTAATATAGAAAAAATAGAATGCTGTGACAAACATATAAAGCTGGTATATTTGGTTCTAAAACACGCCTACTGTTTACTATAGAAAAAATGCCTACTACAGCACTTCAAGTCTTACTATAAAGCTGCAGTTATCAAGACAGTATTTTATTGGTGGAAAAAAGAAACAAACAGATCGATAGAAAAAAAAATATCTGGACACAGATCTTACAACCTTCACAAAAATTAGCTCAAAAGAGATCACAGACCTCAGTGTAAAATGCAAAAACAGAACACTCCTAGGAGATAACACAAAAGAAAATCTAGATGACCTTGTACTTGGCAACGACATTGATATAGTAGTGGGGCAGGGAAGGGCTGGGAAGAGAAGGGCAGGGCCCATGGGTAGGGCTCCACCCACAGACCTAGGTAAGGACAGGCATTTGTTTTTGTGCCCAAATGTTGCATTTCCCAAGACCACCCTGGCCCACCATGCCTCCATCCTGTGCCTATAAAAACCCCGAGACCCTAGTGGGCGGAGACACAAGCAGCTGGATGTCAAGAGGAACACACCAGTGGAAGAACACACCAGCAGACATCAGCAGATGTTGGCAGGCCATCCACCAATGGAACAACGTGGAGTTTGCCGGGGCAGTCAGAGGAGAGCCCGGCTGCTGAGCAGCCTGACTCTGGGGGAAAACCACCTTCACGCTACACCCTCTTCTGGCTCTCCCATCTGCTGAGAACTACTTCCACACAATAAAACCTTACATTCATTCTCCAAGCTCACATGTGATATAATTCTTCCAGTACATCAAGGCAAGAAGCCCAGGATACAGAAAGCCCTCTGTCCTTGCAATGAGGCAGAGGGTCTAATTGAGCTTAATGACACAAGCCACGTATGGATGGCTAAACGGAAAGGGCACACTGTAACACACGCCCACTGAGGCTTCAGGAGCTTTAAGCATTCCCCCCTAGACACTGCCATGCAGATGGAGCCCCACAAATTGCCCATCTACATTCTCCTCCCAGAGGTTTGAGCAGTGGGGCACTGAAGAAGTGAGCCACTCCCCCTGTTGCACACCCTGCAAGGGGAACAAGGAAATGTTTCCCATGTCAACATTTTACATACAACAATACCAAAGGCATGGTCCATGAAAAAGCAAACTGTATTTCACTAAAATTAAAAACTTTTGTTCTGCAAAAGACACTGTCAAGAAAATGAGAAGACTAGCTACAGACACCAAGAAAATATTTGTAAAAGACATATTTAATTATATTAGTCTGTTCTCACATTGCTATAAAGAACTACCCGAGACTGGGTAATTTATACAGAAAAGAGGTTTAACTGGCACAGAGTTCCACAGGCTGTACAGGAAGCATGGCTGGGAGGCCTCAGGAAACTTGCAATCGTGGTGGAAAGTAAAAGGGAAGCAAGCACATTTTCACATGGCCAGCAGGTAGGGGAGAGAGAGAGAGAGCAAAGAGGGAAAGTGCCACACACTTTTGAAAAACCAGATGAGAATTCACTCACTATCATGAGGACAGCAAGGGGGAAACCTTTCCCTGTGATTCAATTACCTCCCACCAAGCACCAAGCACCAAGCCCCTCCTCTAATGCAGAAGATCATAATTCATCAGGAGATTTGGGTAGGAACACAGAGCCAAACCATATTACTGACAAAGGAATGTTATACAAAATATATGAAGAAGTCTTAAAACTAAACAATAACAAAATAAAAGACAGGGCCAGGCACGGTGGTTCACACCTGTAATCCTAGCACTTTGGGAGGCCGAGGCGGGTAGATCACAAGGTCAGGAGATCGGGACCATCCTGGCTAACATGGTGAAACTCTGTCTCTACTAAAAAATACAAAAAATTAGCCAGGTGTGGTGGCGGGTGCCTGTGGTCCCAGCTACTGGGGAGGCTGAGGCAGGAGAATGGCATGACCCCAGGAGATGGAGCTTGCAGTGAGCCGAGATCACACCACTGCACTCCAGCCTGGGTGACAGAGCAAGACTCCATCAAAAAAAAAAAAAAAAAAAAAAAAAAATGAGTAAAATACCTGAATAGATACCTTGCCAAAGAAGATTATATAATGGCAAATAAGCATATGAAAAGATGTTCCACATCATATGTCATTAGGGAATTACAAATGAAAACAACAATGGGATACCACTACCTACCTATTAGAATGATCAAAGAGCAAAACACTGACAATACCAAATAGTGGTGAGGACGAAAAGCAAAAGTACTCTTGTTCCTTGCTGGTGGGAATACAAAATGGCACAGCCACTATGGAAAGTATTTTGTCAGTATTTTAACAAAACTAAACATATTCTTTCCATGTGATCCAGTGATCACATTCTTTGTTATTTAACCAGATGAAATGAACACTTATGTCTACGCAAAATCCTGCACATGAATGCTTACAGGTATCTTGTTCATAATTGCCAAAACTTAAAAATAATTAGGAGGCCATTATGCTGAGGCAACTCCAGTGCCTATGTAATCAAACCAAACCCAACTCAGTGTAAACAGTGAAACAAGACTGAAGCTTAACTAGGCATAGGCCACCAACTAACATTTAACTAGGAACATTCCCCTTTAGCCAAGCAAATATTTTCATTGTCTTGCTTCCATGAACACCTTATATAAATTTTCACCTCACACTCCCTAGGTGGAGTTCTGAACTACTTCTGGTCTGGTGCTGTCCAAGTCCCGAATCACTGTTTGCTCAAAACAAACAAACAACAAACAACAAAAAAACCTCTAACATTTTAATGTGCCTAAGTTTGTCTTTTAACAGTTTGCAACAAAAAATAAAGGGTTAAAATCACCATTGCTGCAAATAATACGTGGAAGTAGAATGGTAAGTATATGAAGAGACAGCTTGGGTTTGGAAAAGACTAAAAATCTGGAACTTAAGCATGAAATTTTAAACTGCAGAGCATTTGAGGAATGGGGTGATGTTAAAAGAAACCTAGAGAAAAAATTAATGGCTTAAATAACCATGACGAAGAGGTGCCAATGATGAAAGAACTAAACTTTAACACTCATTACACTGTTAGGTGAAAAAAATAAAGTGAAATGGATGACAGCACATATTCAGAGGTTCATAACTGCAAAAACATTTTCCAATTAACAACTTACTTTCTCTTAAATCATGTGCAAGTGGGAGAAGAAAAAAGACTAGCATTCTTACTAGAGAGATGAAAACAGTTATTTTGTATTCAAAGCATTTTTCACCTGAAAATAGGAATGAATACAAGATGGGTCCTAAGTGTATTTGATCTGCATTGAAACCGTGTTCAAATTGTAGCTTTCAGAATACAAAAGTATCTGAAAGTACTTGTCTGCAGCAAAGAGTGCCTAATGTCCACTTAGAATTTTTATATTCTGTGTTCTATGGATGCAAAATTGGTTTAAAATTAATATGAACTAAAGAACAATTCATTTGTCATTTCATTGAAATTATGATGAATGAGTTTGAAATATGAATTATAACTGAGGTAAAATCAATACCATGTTTAAAAAGCTGTATGTTTTCTTTCTCAAACTCATAATGAAATGAAAGGCAAAATGATTTTCCGTGGTTTATAATTCTCACTGAAATTATAAATATATAGTATATATTAATTATGTGAAGAAAAACACATTGTTTAAAATGTTTCAGTCACAAGAGGTTATTAAAGTGTTTTAATTCATATGTTTGATAGAATAGCAACTAAATATATTTTTCCACTGGAGTGATTAATGCCTTTTCAAAGCACAATGGGAAATTTTTTAAAAAATCATTACATTGTTCCCTGTCAAAGAAGGATGAGAGGATAACGACCGGTTAACTTTTGTAGTTCTGATTAGACACACACGTTAGGACAGAGAATCAACGAATACTGCAACTAATCCTACCAAATAGGTTCAAAAAGGTTGATGTCCCTGAAAGACAAAGAAAGACTGAGCAATTGTTCTAGATTAAAGGATATTAAAGGAACATGATAACTAAATTCAATGGATGACTCTGGGTGTAGAATATCATCAGGACAATTTAAAATAAAGACTATATTCTAGATAATAATATTGTAACAATAAAACATTTCCTGAATTTGATCATTTTTTGTGGTTATATAGGAAGATTATCTTCATTGTTAGGAGATACATGGTAAAGCATTTGAGTGTAAAAGATATCTGCTAGATTCAAACGGTTACACGATATATCTCCTAAGAATATATTCTCCAACAATAATAATAATTTATAAATATGTGTGTATCAGTGTGTGAGACTGAGAGAGAGAGAGAGACACCCACATAAAGAGGCAGAGAGGAAGAGTGCAAATGATACAACATATTAACAATTAGTGTTTCAATATTTGAATTTTTCAAAATAAATTTTGAAACAAAATTTAAACTCTAAACACGAAGTCACTTTTCTAGACATTCAAGTGTTCATCTTCTCTTTAGCTAATATTCTGGTTACAATTCATCTTCCCTAGAAACCAAAGTCCTCTACTCAATCCAGTATCATGCAGTTCAAAGGATGCTTCTTTTGAACAATGTCAGTTTCTACTTTATATGGCTTCAGATTTATTTTTCACTTTGAGTTTTATAAAATCTATATTACTGTGTTGCTTGGGTCCTTCTAATCGCTGAGTTTATTTGCATAAACTCTATCCACACATACTAGAGAGAAGCATTTTCTGTTTCCTGTCTGTCAGTCTTGTTATGTTTCTTTGATATTTCACTCTTTCAGATAATTAGAGAATGATAGTGGAAGCAACATTATGCTTCACTTATGAAAGCTGTACAGAGTCTTTATATAACACCAGGGCATTCACCTCACAATCAGGTAATTAGTAATTGAATTATGGTTTAACTATAGAGAATTAGCCACAATGCCTGTAGAAGGAAGTTTCACTTTCTCTTCTTCCATCAAGCCCCGCCACTACATCAACCCACTTTCCTGTATCTGCACCCCTATATTATGTCCCTTTATACTCAGTAGGGTTTTCCCTGGAAGCCCCATTTAATATTTCAACATTGTTCCTCAGACCTAACATGTGATAGCTTCCTTCTCTGCTTTAATTTTTTCTATTTATTACAATATGCATATTATATATTTTATTGTGTATTTTGCTTTGCTTCTTATCTAGCTTCCCGGAAGCTGTTTTTGTCTATTGGTTATATAGTACTTAGATCTATTCTTGACACAGACACTTGAATTATTTTCCTTTTTTTTTTTTTTTTTTTTTGTAATTCTGGAGACTTTAGGTCTTCGCTTATTTCTGGACAATCTCAGCTAAGATTATTTTGTGCATCTCTTCTCCATTTTCTTCTGTTTTTACTTGGTACTGCTATTAGGCATGTTTAACCTTCTTAAACTATTCTTCATGTATTTCTTCAAGTAAACATTTATTAAAAGCATAACATACATATAGAAAATTGCACAAGTAACTATAATTTAATGAATTTTCAAAAAATGAACACTGCTATGTAACCAACACCCAATCAAAAACAAAGTGTCACCAGTCCTCCAAAACACTCTTACGTTCCCACACCCAGTCACAACTCCCCATATGCACTCCTGAGCCTGCAAGAGCCACAAGAAACTTGACTTCTAATACTATTATTAGATCACCATTGCCTAATATTGAACTTTAGATAAATGGAATCACATAGAGAATTTCCTCTTGAGTCTGGTTTCGTTCATCCAACATTATGCTTGTAATATGGATCCGTGTGGTTGCATATAACATTCATGCTCAGTTCTCCTCTTCATTCCATTTTATAAATACACCACGATGTATTTTATCCACTCTACTTCTGACGACCATTTCTGGGTTGTTTCCAATTCTAGCTATTAAAAATAGTGCTTCTATCCATCATTGCACATGCCTTTTGGTGCACATATCTACACATTCCATTTTGTTATATACCCAAAAGAGAGTAACTCTTGGGTCATAAATTATTCATATATTTAGTTTTACAGAATCTACCAAGTAAAGCATGTGAGAGTTTCCTTTTTCCCCACATCTTTTCCAACATTTGGCTCATTCTCTCTCTCTCTCTCTCTCTCTCTCTCTCTCTCTCTCTCTCTCTCTCTCTCCATTTTAGCCATGCTAACGGGAATAAAGTAGTATAACACTGCTATGGGCAGAATGTTTGTTCTTCACCCAAAATTCGTATGTTGAAATCCTACCTCTTGCAATCTGATGTTACTAGGAGGTGGTAACTTTGGGAGGTAATTAGATCATGAAGGTCGAGCCCTCAGGAATGGGATAAGTGCCCTTATAAGAAGAGGCCAGAGGGCTAGCTAGCTTTCTTTTCAACATGTGAGAAAACAAGAAGTCAGCAGTCTGCAACCCAGAAGAGGGCCCTTACCAGAACTCAACCATGCTGGCATAGTGATCTCAGATTTCCAGCCTCCAAAACTGTGAGAGAAAAAGAATTCTGTTGTTTATAATCCACCCAGTCTTTGGTATTCTGTTACAGCAGCCCAAACTGACTAACAAAGACACTGTAGTTTTAATTTATCACTTATAATGAAGTTGAGAACGTTTTCATATGTTGACTTGTCATTTGCATATCCTCTTTTCTTTTTAATGTGCCTGTTCAAGTCTTTGTCCATTTTTATTGACTATCTGCCTCTTTTAAATCTATTTTTAGAAGTTCATTTCTAAATTCATTTCTAGATATCTGTAATTAGATATCTTCACTCTTCTCTGTGTCATGCTCTTCCATTCATTTTAATGGTATCTTTTAATCAATAGATGCTCTTTATTTAATGTCATCCAATATATCATCTTTGTATTATTAGTTAGCATTTTTTATGTCCTCTTGAAGTATCTGACTAACAACCTCATGAAGATAGTCTCCTACTTCTTCTTTTCTAGAATCTTGATTTTTTTTTTTCATTCTTAGATCAACAATACATCTGGAATCAATTTTGTATGTAGTATAAGATAGCACTCAAGATTCTTTTTATCCCATATGGAAACCCAGCTGAATAAGCACTGGTTATTGATAAGACCAACTTTCCATTGTCCTACATATCTATGGCTCTATTTGTTACTTGTGCTCTTCTCTCTCATTTGTCTCTTTATTTTTATGTCAATGTCATATTACCTAACTTATAGTAGTTTTATATAAATCTTAATATTTGGTATGTAAATCCTCTAGGCTATTTTCTTATTCATAATTGCTTTCATGATCAAATTCTATATAAATTTTCATATAAATTTTTAAACCAGCACGTCAATTTTCACACACACATACAATCCACTGATATTTTTAATTGGGATTACACTGAATTTATTTAAAGGTTAATTTTTGAAAAACTAGCATCCATAAAATATTGAATGTATAATCATAATACCTTCTTCTATTTATTGATGTAATTCCTAGTTTTGGTCAATAATTTTTTGTAGTTGTCAGTTTAGAGGTCTTGTGCATCTTTTGTTAGATTTTTGGTATTCTTTTTTATATCATTGGCATGAAATTTTTAATTTTTATTTTCCAATAATTTGTTGCTGATAGCTATAAATTTTAATTTATTTTTGTTCACCGACTGTGCTAAACTCATTTATTTTCATATAACTTACCTGCAGATTATTTTGGACTCTTAAATTTCAAAATGTGTTATCAACAGACATTTGCAATTTTATTTCTTCCTTATTGTATGGACGAAGACCTCCAGTATAGAATTGAATAGCAGTGGTTATAACTAGCATTCTTGTTGACTTCCCAGTCACAGGCAGAAAAAGCTTTCAATAATTCACCATTATAATTTTTAAAAATTTCTTTATCTGATTATATATTTCCTTATATTTCTTTGTTAATTGTTGTTTACAATGAGCATAAATTTTATTCTTTTATTTCTGAATCTATTAAGATGATCACATAATTTTTCACCATTACTCTATATGCAAATGTGGTAAATTATAATTTTTTCATGTTTTATTTTTGTTAACCTTGTTCTTCTGAAATATTTTCCAGCTTTCAAGCAGTCTTTTACATTTTTCATCTCTTTATCTTTTTGAATTGTACTGTAACTGATACCTCACATTTACCTTTACTTCTTTGCTCAGTTGTGCCCAGTCACTACATTTTTTTTATTTAACTGAATTTATACACATTTATATATAAATTCCAGATGTTTTATTAGCTTTTAATAAACATTTTATTTAGGTATAGCTTTAGGTTTATAGAAAAGTAGTAGCAAGGATATTAGAGAGTTTCTGTATGTACCATACCACTTTCTCGTATTGTGTTTTTGTTGTTTGCTTTTTGTTTTTTGTTTTTTTTGTTTTGTTTTGTTTTTGAGACGTAATTTCACTCATGCCACTTAGGGTGGAGTGCAATGGTGTGATCTCGACTCACTGCAACGTCTTCCTCTCAGGTCCAAGTGATTCTCCTGCGTCAGCCTCCCAAATAGCTGGGATTAGAGGTGTGTGCCACCATGCCTGGCTAATTTTTGTATTTTCAGTAAAGATGGCGTTTCACCATATTGGCCAAGCTGGTCTTGAACTCCTGACCTCAGGTGATTTGCCTGCCTTGGCCTCCCAAAGTGGCAGGATTATAGGCATGAGCCACTACATTTGGCCTCTCCTATTGTTATTATCTTACATTAGTATATTTGTTATCACTAATGAATCAATATTGATACATTACTGTTTAGTAACACCATATGTTTTTTCAGATTTCCTTAGTATTCATCTAATGTTCTTTTTCTGTTCTGAGATCCCATCTTGATACCATATTACATTTAGTAGATCAGGTCTTTCTGTGACTTTATACCGCACTCCTTTCTATTGCTGTGTAGTATTCCATTACACAGATGTACTAAAATTTGATTTTCCATTCACCTACTGAACAACATGTTGGTTTCTTCAAGTCTATGGCAATTTTGCATAAAGTTTTGTAAATATTTGCATGAATGTTTTTATATGGACATGAGTTTTCTAGTCAGTTGGATAAACACCTAAGAACACAGTCATTGGATTGTACAGTAAAGATACATTTAGCTCTGTAAGAAATTTTATACAAAGTTTGTGAAATATGTGGGGGAAAAACATAAAAATGCAATAGACAGTAAAAAATGACACAAATAAAAGTATGCAGTATAACAACTACTTATATAGCATTTACATTGCATTAGGTATTATAAGTAATCTAGAGATGACTTAATACTTTGGAAGATGCCAAACTATCTTCCAAACTAGTAGTGGTGCCACTGTTCATGCTGGAATTAATTCTGTTATAGTCAGTGTTGTTCCTCAACCTCACCAGCAATTCACCCAGTTCTGTCACCCAGGCTGGAGTGCAGTGGTGTGATCTTGGCTCACTAAAACCTCTTCCTCCTGGGCTTAAGCGATTGTCTTACCTCAGCCTCCCAAGTAGCTGGAATTACAGGTGCACACCACCATACCCGGCTAATTTTTGTATTTTTAGTAGACACAGGTTTCCCAGGCTGGTCTCCAACTCCTGACCTCAGGTGATCTGCCTGCCTTGGCCTCCCAAATGTTCCTTATATTTTTACATGCTTATTTACCCTATCACTGGTACTTGCCTGGTACATGTCACCATATAATAGTGGGGATAAATAGTGGGTGAATTGAATTATTATTTATCAGAATATTTGCAAGAAATCTAAATGTATTCTTGCATAGGTATATATCAACAGTCATAAAAGATCGTATTTATGTCCACTCAATTATAGTACTCAACACATGCACCCTTAAAAAAAGTCATTATTTTTTTCTGTGCCTCTGTTTTCTTCAGTTGGAATAGTTTCAGAATTGTATTAGGTTAAGTTCTTTCCCCCAGAGAGTAGAATTTTATTTTGGAAAAGGTTACAGTCTTACTTCATAATGCTTACTCCTCTCTCCTTTGAAGGAATGTTTCCAGGATTCACGCTACAAGAACTTGTGGGTGAGCTACTAGAGAGGAAGCATGTGAATATGTGGGTTAGAAAGTCTGGAGCTTTCTAATTCCCAAGCTAGTTCTGGATCAGCCTCCAGCAATTTGTCAAAATTACCATTGTATTCCTCCCAGTTGATGGATCCAGTGGTTTCAACTCCTGATCTCATTTGCTGTATCAATCTCCATTTGTCTCTGTTCAGATTTCAAAATCATGGCTGTTACTGCAACTTGTTTTTAGATGGATCCAAGTGAAGTCATTATTTTTCATTTTGTCCAGATTTTTCTTATCGTAAAGAGTGATGACTTTCAAGCTCTTTATATATTACAGCTGAACCCAGAAGTCTATTTGGATATTTGAAAAATATATCTGTTCTTTGTGTATATATGCTTTCCCGATTATTCATTCTGTGTTCTATTATATCATTTGTTTAATCATATTAATCATGTATTTCATAATCTCTTATCAGATTCTTTTATCATGTACAGTCTTCTCTTGTATCCATAGGGGATTGGTTGCAGGAACCCCAGTGGATACCAAAATCCTCAGATGCTCAGGTTCTTGATATAAAATGGCATCATATGAGCATATAACCTATGCACATCCTCTCATATACTTTAAATCATCTCTAGATTACTTATAATACCTAATACAATGTGAATGTTACATAAATGGTTATTATACTGTATATTTTATTTGTATCATTTTTTCTGTTGAATTGTACTTTTTGGTGTTTTTCTCCAATATTTTTGATCCGTGGTTGGTTAAATCTGTGGATAAGGAACCCACAGAAACAGGAGGTCCACTGTAATGTTCTCGAATATATTAAATCTCCTGTTGTTTACATGTGTTTATTCTTCCTCACAGTGGTTTGTAACTTTTTGGTGGTTGTTGTTGTTGTTAACTCATTTTCAGAGTTTAGGAAAGAAAAATTTGTTCAAAACCAAAAATAGCCCTACAGAGAAGTTTTGTGTTTGTTTCTATAAGATTCCAGGGTTTTAAATAAATCCTTTCTATCTATGTATTATAATACCAAAAGGTAATAAAGAGTATATCCATGCCTATGATTTACTCAAGCCCATCATTTGAATTTTTCCTGTTCCAAATATCCAGCCACATCCAACTCGTAGCACCAAGGCCACAGAGTCTATTTGTCTGAGATAGAAATGTTTGTGTTTATACAGCCTTAATGAGTGTGTAATTAATAGAAGTTAGGATACATCTGCATCAGTTTTGTTTCTGAATATCTAGATATGCCCTAATCACTTAACTTTTAGTGATAATGGTTAAGATGAGTATGTTTTCTTGAACTATACTGTCTACATTTAGAGTCAAGCACTGCCTCTTAATAGTTTTGTGAATGGGGCTAGGTACTCAGCTTCCTTTTCCATTAATGGGAATGAGCAGTTCTTAGAAGAGGGCTTGGGACATAGCAACTGATCAACACTTGTTAGTTATCTGTGGCATTTACTAATATCCTATTTCTACTTCTTTCTGTGGATGTTGTGTTTATTTTTCATATAAAAGTTTTAACTTTTTAGATGACTAAGTCTATTACATTTTTCTTTTGTGAGTTTCTTCCATCGTTTATGGTTATATTATTCACACCTTCACAGAGTTTATCAAAATCATCCAAAACGTAAGTAAACATAGCAGAAATGTAAGAACAAAAAAATGAGTCATTTGAATAAGTTGGTAAATTAATGAATATTAGAAAAAGAAACTAGTGATCTTTCCCCATGTCATTTCAGAAAACTGGATCATAGATTATTGGAAGCCATATATCATGCATTCAAGTGTGAAATAGGATTACCTATAAGTTGAGAAATAGTTATAGAGTTTGTTAAAGATATTTGCAATAGACTTTCTAGTACCCAAGCTACTATAGTCAAAACCGAGAAATGTGTGAAGAAAAAAAATAGTTAACATTTTAGTGACATTTTTAAAAAGTTCACAACATTCAAAAGAAATACTATAGCTGAGAAATGGAAAATGACTAAGTTATCTCCAGTATCTGAAAAAGGTCACAAGAATTGCATAGCCACTGAATTTAACCCTATCTTCTGGGGAAGCCTTAACCAGACAGTACTTTGACATTATTACAATCAAAATCTGATTATATTTAAAACCTTACTAAATGAACATTTTTCATTTTCATGGCAATTATAAAAGAGGTTTATCATTTCATAAATTAAAATGTTAAAAGTATATGATTTTAGTTTGATGATTTTAATATTTAAATTAGGTAAAAAGCATATAAATTCTTAATCATATATTACCATAATCAAATACTCTTCTTCCTTTATTCATATAGAAAAAAAAATCCCAAGCATCATCATTCAATACTAATGGCAAGAGTAAAACAGAATAACCAGATGATGATTCACCAAACGAAGTTTTCAACTTTAAAATAAATTACATATATAATGAGTTCAAGAATTCATTTTACATTCATACAGTATTCATGTTATATGAACCACAAGGCATATTAATAATAAAGTGATTTTTAAAACCTATTAAAAAGAAACCAGTCTGTTAACTGACTATACTCAAAATGGAAATGGAGAAAAAACCATTATGAGAAAGTAGGCAAATAGGCTAAAAAGTTTAGATTGTTTTGTTGATTGGATCAGGAGATAAATGCAAATGCAGAGTAGGCTAATGAAAAATAATTAGATAGAGAGCAAAGAACACTGCCAGGAACTCTATAAGTCATCTCATAGTTTGAGTAAGAATATGGCTGATAGAGTTTTTAAAGCTGCTTTTCCTTTTTTTTAAAAAAAAAAAAAGATGGCATAGGACTCTACCTACTGCATTAAGAATGGATTTGCTCCTAGGTAAGGTACTTATGTGGCATACTACATAGACTGTAGAGAATAAACATTATATTATCTCTAACAGAGTAAGTTGATAGGAAAAAGAGAGGCATTAGCATGTTTAAAGATTTTGATACATATCCTTATAAAGATTAATCCAGTGATTAAATTATACTTTAACATTCCATCATTAATTTCTTGTTTAAACAACAAAAACTAAAAGAAAAGCTTCTATATCTAGATTAAAGTTTATAAGACTCTAAGAGATTAGTTAGTACACAAAATATTTGTCAAACTTTTTTTCCAGTGTAATGGTTTCTTCAAAAATCTGTGACAGTGACAAACTTGTATATTACATTTTACTAGTCTTTGAAAGCAATGACGGAAAGTTATTTCTTTGGGTTTTAAAAATCCATATCTATGCCCAACCAAGTTTGTTTCTTTTTTAATTAATCAAAAATAAGCACATTCTTTTCTTTTCTGATTGACCATCAAGAAGAAAGGAAAACTCTAGTGCCTTCTGTGCTATCTGAAAATGAGCTTTATTGCACAGATTGCTGTAACTGACGTCACCTAAATGGGAGCTCCCTACAAGCATCAGTCATCTCCTTTTGTGCTTTATTCCATTTTCTTTCTCACATTCCTAAATGTATTGCATGCACTACCATATAAAGCTCTGTATCTGGCACCTTTGATTTTCAGAAGAAAAGGTACTTAAAAGTGGTAATAACCAGTCCGAGCAGCTTTTCTGGAGGTGGTCATGGTAAATAGAATCCCTGGACTATTAAATTTTTCCTATGCTCTATAAACACTATAGAACAGCAAATCAACTCCCTTCCAGTTCAGATGAATCCTATTTCCTTCCCCTAGTCAGAGAAAATTCTTCCATGTGTCAAATAGCCTCATAGTGATTTGGCCTACGCAGTGGAATGGGAAAATGAAGAAAAAGATATCTGAGAAAAGCAGTTTTATTTAGTCAGGCTACTTTAAGGTTTCTCACAGATAACTAAGAAACACGAGCTCTCCCACCTTGACCATCTGGCTTCTCTTTCCACACAGATATAAAAACTACAACAGAACCAAAATAAAAACCACATACAACCAAAGTTTACTGCCTTCAAAATATTATAGTATGCTGGTCTATACAATTGAATTAGCTGTCACTTTTCTATGAAATATGGATGAGAAAAACAAAGGTTGGTAATACTCTCACATATCTGGAAGCATTTTGTTTTAAACTCAGGCAAACATGTGCCATCATGATGTTCAGGTAGTGCTATTAAAATCCACCTGTTTATTGGCTAAAGGGAATGCTCAGTTTTCTAAAATAACAACCCAATGACACCTATAACTTTTTAAAAAATGCATGTTAATATATTAAAGAACTGAGTTCATGCTAAATAATTTGGATTTGAAATAACCGTAGTCATTCTCTACTTTTTTGGAATAAAATGAACCAAAACCAGAAATGAAGGAATATTGATCAAGCTAATCTGTAACAGCTGGAAGAAAATGTTGAGGATCGGCTTGACAGAAACATTGGGTTGCCCCATTATTAATGGTAGTAATGTAGAAGAAGGAACCAAATACAACTTGTAGGATGTTGCCAAGAGAGAAAGTACAGTGAGAGCGCAGAATCAGAGAGGAAGATATTAGATTCGGTTCTGGACATTCTGAGTATAATATGTCTGAGGGATGCTAGGATAAGCAAGAGAGCGGCAGTTGTACATTTGAATCTAAGATTCATGAGATATAAAATTAGTTGTTTCTGACCCAAGACCTCAAGGAAGACAAAAACCAGAGACCCAAGCAAAACCAAGTAGAAAGACCAAGCTCATAGAGCCAAAAAGGGAATCTGAAGAAATGCCACAGTAAGACACAGACACAGAAACTAAAACACAGAGGCAGAAATCTCCATGTCAAGAAGTCAAAAAGGCAAGAAGGAGCATGTGTGCCAAAAAAAGGTTTTGTTTTATGTGCAGGTTAGGACATAGTGAGAGAATGATTGGAGAGTATAAAGGACCAGTAACCAAATGAACAGATGATTAAAGAGATTTTAATTTGAGCATGTCTTATTTCTAGGAGATATGTATATATAAAGAAATAGAAATTTACATGACTAAAAAATATCCTTCTGTAACAATGAATCCTAGTGAAACCACTGTATATGATGAGCTATGATTGTAGATGGTTTATGCTTATTTCCATCTTATAAAATAAAATGAAAGTCAGATTCAGGACAATTATTTTCTGATTTTTAATATCAGCCTTCTCCCTCAGGAGAGAGAGAATTAACAATAAAATAAAGTAAGGAGGCATTGAGATTAGAGAAATATGATAGACGAATCCTCTTAATGAGACTCGGGTGATTTTAAAACACAGTTGACAGACTGAGACTGGAGGCACATTTGCCTTTCTGGTTTGTACTACATTTTCAAATATTTTCACTAAACATTTTCTGTGTTTTATAGTGTGGGGGGAAAAATTATTTTGCAAGGAAGAATTTGGTACAGTATATATTTTTCCTAAAATACATTATATTATCTTTCAACATATATTATATAACATGCAATCTTTAATATATAGTAGTCCCCCTTCATCTGCAGGGAATATGTTTCAAGACCCCTAGTGGATGTCTGAAATCTTGGATGACACCAAACACTGTATATACTATGTTGTTGTTGTTTTTACACACATTCTTATGATAAAGTTTAACTCATAAATTAGGCACAATAAGAAATTAACAACAATAATAAAACAATTATAACAAAATACTATAATAAAAATTATATGAATGTGGTCTTTCTCTTTCCCTCAATATATCTTTTTGTACTGTACTCACAATTCTTGTTATAATGTGAGATGATAAAATGCAATGAGATGAGATGAAATGAGGTGAATGACTGACACAGGCATTGTGATGAGATGAAGTGAGGTGAATGACATAAGCATTGTGATGGATGAAGTGAGGTGAATGACATAGGCATTGCACCGTAGCAGTAGGCTACTATTGACTTTCTGATGATATGTCAGATTGAGGGTCATCTGCTTTGGGTAATCCTGGATCATCAAGCCATGACAATATCGATGGTTGGGTATTAGGAGCAGTGTCGATGTCAATGTCAGTGACTAATAAGTAGGTAGTGTATACAGCTAGATACACTGGACAAAGGGATGATTGACATCCTGGGCAGAATGGAGCAGGGCAGCCTGAGATTTCATCACACTACTCAGAACGGCAATTTAAAACTTACTAATTATTTATTTCTGGAATTTAGCACTTAGTATATTTGGATCACAGTTTACTGTGGGTAAGTAACTAAAACTGCAGAAACTGAAACCACAGACAAGGGGTGGGCAGCTACTGTACTTGATTTATGGTGAAACATGCATCTTTATAAATTTGTTGCATATTATTATGTCATGTACAATATATTGATTATCACAGAGTTTAAACCGTGTCAGTTATCTGAGTAAATGTCTCCTGACCACAATCTCTAGTTGAAACAATAAAAATAGTCATATTCATATTATTAGAAAAATATGCTATTGCTAATATTTCAGTGTTTTGCAAATAATCTTAGAATACTTTAATTGAAGTGATTCTTGTATATGGTATACATTTTATCTGCAGCAAAATACCAAAATACTTCTCTGGAGATCCATAGATATTCTGAAAAGGTGACTCAGGGACCATCTTAGGGGAGGAACTAAATAGAAGTGGCAAAAAAGATCAGCACTCAACTTTCTCCCAGAAAAGCTGCAATTGTGTGTTCATCCCATTGGCTTCTTACTCCAAAATTCATTTTAACACAATGTTTTAATGTTGGGAAAAATAAAACTTAATATTCCAAGAAAAGGTTTATATCAGTTAAGGATTAATATTATAAACACAATATGAATGGAATTTGAAAAAAACATTTTTTGAGTGTTTATAGATTTATCTGAGTAATGCTATCCCTTCAGTTTCACATGACTCAAAAACAAATTTTTACACAGCAGGTACATCTCAATGGTAAATAAATCTTTTTCTTTCTTTCAAATTCACAAATTAGTTTTAAATATACATCACACAAAATCACATGAAGGCTGATTTACTTGAGAACATTTATGTGTATATTGAGTGTAAATAGTATTTTGTAAGAAGCTTATAAGTCACTCCTCCATCCTAACAACAACAAGAAAAATAAGAAATCAACAAGTTTTTTTAGTTTCATCAGAGAATTGAAGTCACAGGACAAACCACTGCCCAGAAAACTGAAGGGATAAATAGAAACAGAGAAATGCAACTTAGTGGGGCAGAAATTCATTCTGAAATTTCCGTAGGAACCAGTGCTACGGTAGGACAATCTGTAATTGATGAATTGCTGGAGGCTCAGTGTGGACAAGTCTAAGAGATAAAAACTCCAGGGAGACGCAGTCCGTGGGCATCCCCCAACTTGGGTGAGTTTCACCTCCAGGAGCTTGCCTTGGTTCTCATAGTGAATATTGGAGAAACATCTAGTGCTTTCAGCAGGGAAAGGGGAAAAGGAACCATTTTAAAATATGTGAGAGTATTCTGTTCTTAGCAGGGCCTGCTCTCAGGAAGAAAATATGTCCATACAAAACCTGCACACAGATGTTTATAGCAGCTGTGTTCATAACTGCCAAAACTTGAAAGCAACCAAGATGTCTTTCAGTAGATAAACTAATTATTAATTATTTTATTACCTAATTATTAATTGTGGTACATACAGATAATAGAATACTATTCAACAAGAAAATGAAATGGGCTATCAAGCCATGAAAAGACATGGAGGAGCCCTAAATGCATGTTACTAAGTGAAAGAAGTCAAACGTTGAGGCTACATGTGATTCAACCTATATGGCATTCTGGAAAAGATAAAACTATGGAGACAATAAAAGGATCATTGGTCCCAGAGGTTAGGGAGGAAGGAAGTGGAGAACAGAGGGTTTTTTTGATCACTGAAACTATTTTATACAACAATGGTGGATACATGTCATTATACATTTGTCAAAACCCATGGAATATACACCAAGAGTGAACCCTAATGTAAACTTTGGACTTTAGATGATAATGTTGTTGTCTCAGTGCAGGTTTATTGATTATAACAAATGTACTACTATGGTCTAGGATGTTGATTGAACGGTTGTCTTTTTGTGGGAACTGGAGTTTATGGGAACTCTCCATACATTTTGTTCAATTTTTCTGTGAACATAAAATTGCTCTAGAAAACAAAATATGTTAACAACAACAACAAAAAAGACCAGAAGAGAGTAAAAATGTTGGCTTTCTTGCATTTTCCATTCCATTTTTTAAAGCAACGATCATGGCTGAAATGAAAACACAAAAAAGTGGTAACTGTGGAGGTTGGGGAGCGGATAGTAAGCATTCCTGTGGGATGGTCGTTTTATCCCTAATATTGCTTAGAATTGCCAGCTCATGGTGGTAATACTCCAACTGACTTTTAGTGGCTTTGAACATGATTTTAAGTTTTTCTACAATATACTCACTTATTGCTTGCATGAACAGCAAATTTTCCATACTATCCCTTGGTATATATCAGGGACAAGGAAGATGGTTACAGAGAAGGAGAAGGTTTAGCCAGAATCCTTTATGACTTTTAGAGAGAAAAGCCTATATTAATGTCAGTACTTTCTTTTTAATTTCTTTTATTGAATTTTTATAAAATTATAAAAAAGAATGCTCACTGGAACCAGTAGAAAAAAACCCCACAGAGCTGTATTTTTAAAAGTTAATAAACCACCAACTCTCCTCAAATACAAAATTCTTACCTAGCAGGTAGCAAATAACTTTCTGTGTAGGTTCACCCATACTTTTCTCTTACTAAAACAAATATACACATAAAGATTTAACTTACATAAATATATGGCATTATGTAGTATGTATAATTCTTTAACATGCTTGTTTACTTAGTGATATATATGGTTCTCTACAAGTTAATTCATATAGGATTAATTCATTCTCTTAATTAATTTATTCATTCAATTAGCATTTTTTTGTTAAAAATATACTACTGTAATTTATTCAAATCTTGCCAATGGATAAGAGGGTGTTGTTTATAAAATATTGAATAAACATCTTTGAAAACAGATCCTCATATATAATTTAATTATTAGGGATAGTTTCTAAAACACAGATTTTGCTGGAGGCAAATAAATAGTTTTTCCAAAAATACTTTAGCACTTAATGTTTTCATTCTTTAATTTGCCTAACTTTTGTTGAAAACAGTATATAATTGTTTTGATTACTATTTCTCTACTAAATAATTTAAATTTCTTATGTTTATAGTCCATTTACCCTTTCTCCATAATGAACTGTATATTTGTATATTAGGTATTTCTTAGAAATCTTCACTTTTTAACTACAATGTGTATTGTATACAATGTTTATAAAAAATTTTCACTTAATCTAACATATATGCATATATGTTATATAGAACACATATATGCATATATGTTATATAGAACACATATATGCATATATGTTATATAGAACACATATATGCATATATGTTATATAGAACACATATATGCATATATGTTATATAGAACACATATATGCATATATGTTATATAGAACACATGTATGCATATATATGTTATATAGAACACATATATGCATATATGTTATATAGAACACATATATATGCATATATGTAAAATATGTATGTATTATATATGTACCATATAGTATATATGTTATATTCCATATAATATTGTATACTGCATATTACATATGTATGGTTGATATGTGTGTACAGGTCCTACATGGGTTTTCTTTTCATTATTCCATAAAATTCATCTCCTGTCATACTATCCCCCTTGTTCACACTGCTTCACTGTTATTGCTCTGCTCTCCCCTAACATACCATGAATACTTTGACCTCAGAGCTTTGCACCTGTTGATCTTGTTGAACAGAGGCTTTTTCTTCAGACTGCTGCCTGGAATGACCCTTGACTGCTTAGATGCCTCTCCTGAAAGGTAGTCTTTACAGAGACTTTCCCTGGCCGCTTACCTAAAAGGCCAGCCAACCACCACCATCAGGATCATTCCTGCGTGATTTTGGTTTCTTTTTCTTTACAACACTTACTACTACCTTAAAAAAAAAGTTAACTTGTTTATATGTTTATTTTTTCTCTGTACCATTAGAATGTAAGCTCTGGGAGGAAGAAATCTTGTCCATCTCTCTCATGCCTGTATACCTAGTGCCAAAGACATGTGGGCACTTAAGAAATTTGTTAAATCAATGAATGTATGAATTAATATATTGTATTTAATTTATAATGTGGTAAATATTTGAATAATATTCAGTTTTCCTGTACAGCATTGTGGCATGTTTTCCATATATGTGCAGGTTTTATTTGGTATCCTGAAACAAAGTTCTATAGTTTTCTTCATATGTATCCAGTAACTTAGTAAATTTACTTCTTAATATATCTAGTTTTATTTGGGACATTATAATGCCTAGTTATTTTTTCATAATCAAAAATTCCTAATTTGTTATTTTAACTTAAAAAATTTTTCTATATATAGCTTGTTCCACTGACTTTGCAATATTCTCCTAATAATGCTAATGGTTTTAATACCGTTTCTTTTTTTCTTTTTGCCATATACATGTTATTCATATCTCACATTTTAACATTTTTTCTCCTTATTTGATTATTTTTCCATATTGCATTGTTTAGAATCTCTAAAACAAAACTGAATGACAGTGATTCAAGAGGATATCACTGTCTCCATCCAGATTTTAATGGAAATAAGATTAGTGTTTTAACATTTAATATTATGCTTGCTATGAACATTTTCCATATAGTCTTTAAATTGTTTTAATGTGCTATCAAATCATATTTTAGTTTAGCTTATTATTAGGACAGGTCCCTGAATTTTGGAAGCAGATTTGCAGCATCCTTTAAAATAATTACATTGTTGTTATCATTTAAGTTACTATTGCAATTAGTTACATTGGAATATTTTCCTTCATCCCAACAATAAATGCTACTTGGTTGCAAATATCATTCTTTTAATTTCTTGATTCAGTAAATATTTACTGATCATGAGTAGACACCTGACACTTTTCCAAATGACATCTTCAAATGGATATATCAAACAGACAGTTGGATAATTAATTTCAGAGTTTGGGGACAAAACTACAGCCAGATTGGAGATATTATTAAGGAATCACCAACATGGAGTAGACCAACCTATAACAATTTCAAGGTGCTGTCACTGGGTTGTGAACAGTTACTCTATGAGAGTCCTCTGAGTGTGTGTGTATATGTTTGTGCACATGCATGTCCATATTGGTATGTAACCCCTCAGTAAATGTTAACTATTATTGGGTATTTTTTCTGGTGTTACTATTTTATTTTACAATAGCTTTTATAGTAACTGTCATTATTTCTATTAATTTATACCAGTCACATTTGTTCTCTGACACAAGGGTCATTTATAATGGCAATTTATCATTTTGTATAACAGTTTCCAATTTTCAGTTCTGAACTCCTAATCACCTGAGTGGATGCCATTAATTCTAGGGGTTTATTTATCCTTATCCTCCTAGAAAAATATGTAAAGAAAAATTTTATATCATTTTAATCTATCTTCAATCATCAGGTGTTCTTTATGATAGCTTGTCTTCGCTTTTAAATGATTAAAACCTCCTCCTTTCCTTGTTTTTATCGTTATTTACTATTTCTTCTCTATATCCTTTGACAAATCTTATCCCTAGTTTATATTAATTCAACACATACTTGTAAATCACCTACGGTATGATAAAAACCAGCATGTTAACAAAATAAAAAAGCATCATACACAAGTAAGGCTTGTGAAGAACAGGAAGTCTAATTAAAGTGATTAAGCTATCACATAAGTAATAATACAAGGTAGAAACTAATACATTTATGATATAAAGGATGAAAACGTTAAACAGAGACTCGAAGGAGATTGCTGATATTTCTGCATGGAGTGACAGGCAAGCTAACATTTAAACTGGGTTTTGAAGCATGGATTGATTTTGGAAATGATAAGTAAGTGATACACAAAGTAGAGTAAACAGAATATGCAAAGTAAATAAAGCAGAAATACTGAGTCAACTAGTATGTGGAATCACAAGTACTTTTATTAAGCTAAAATTATAAATATAAAATGAACTAATAGTTATGTTTAAAAAGCACACTAGAATCAGAAAAATGGAGGGTTTAGGAATAAATTGAGACTTCTTACTTTTTACAGTGACCTGATTGTTTTACTTCTGATAGACTAAAAGGGCAGCAACTTGAAACATGAACTGGAAAAATTAATAAGAGAGGATCACTGTAATTTTCTTATGATAACCTTGATGACCGCCAATTAGTAGGGCAGTATTTGTTTTTATGTTTATACCATTTTGTCCTGAATCTTAAATTATTTCAACATAGTCTCTAAATTATGTAGATTGTTTTTCTAAATGCTACTTTTAAATTATTTTTGTACTCATTTAGTTATAGTTTAGCTTTAATGAAATTAAATAACTGATAAATTTGTTAGGTTTTCTCTTTTGTTAAAATTTTAATTTCATTATGCTATCACGATTGCCTAATAATTCAAATAACTAAAAAAATGAGGAAGGGCTTGTCAACCGTATCTCTAGACTTACTATACATTACTAATTTGTTAAATTGATTTACAAGTATCCCAATGATAAACACAAAATGAACCCTAGAAACCAAGCCAAATATATATGAGTGTGTGTGTGTCTGCATGTGTGTGGACTTCATATGTGAAAGACCAGGCATAAGTAATTGGATGATGGATGCAAAGACAATTGTTCATCCACATTAATAATACTTGGATCCCTACAACAACAGCATACAAACAGACTCAAATATTAGATTGATTAAATAATTAAATATAAAAACAAAAAATTTGAAACTATTAGGATATATAGAAAGCAGAATATGTTTGTGTTTATGCGTGTGTATACACACACACACACACAGGCATAAATAATGATTACTCAAACAGAAATTAAAATACTTAAAATAAATAAGGAGATTGCTAATTTGCCAAATCACTGATCTCATATATATATATAAACACACACATAGTTGATTTTTATCAACTCTAAGGTTAAGGGAGAAAGATTATTCTGAATATCCTTCAGATTACACTTAGCATGACAACCTTATTTTCACCAAAACACACCAGACTATAAATGGTATAAAGTACAAACTCTTCTGTATAAAAGAAAAGATACAAAGCTTTCAAAATCTATCCAAAATCCCCAATTAAAATAGTCTTCATAGAATACTACATAAAGATAAATAATTTAGTGTACTATAAATATCCTTTCGAATCTGACATTCTATATTAAATATTAGATTGCATAATAGAAATAGCTGTAGAATTGATTAGCATCTAGATTTCTCAAATGGAATCCTTAAGATGTTCCACAGATTCTACACTAACCAGATTTTAGAGTCTTTAGGAAGATTTTAGAATTGGATATCTATGACTTATGTAAATAGATTAAGGTTTCCATTATAGATCAAGACAGAATAACAAAGACAAAATTTACCTTCTTTTATTCAACTACTAGAAAACTAGGTAAAATACATGAAACAACAGTCTTCAGCTATTGAACAGAAGGCACAGGACTATGATACTCAAGAAAAGGGAAACAAAGTGATTCCTACAATTGAATCAGCTTATTCTTTTGAAGCAGTAATGGATAATGTGTTTCCATATTTGCTGAAACTATAATTCTGTAGATCCAGGAAGCTGCACAAATAAGCATAGAGCTGAAAAACTATTTTGCACACTTGTAATAAAATATACTTATCAAATTAAATGAAACTGGTTATTTGAAAAGATCAGTATAATTGACAAACTTCAAACTGATCAAAAATATAGGAAAGACAAAAAATAATATAAAGCAAGAGAACCTCAATATGGATCTATAGATATTAGACAAATAAGGGAAAATTATGCAAAGCTAATACATTTGACAATGTATAAAAGATAGACAAATTCCATGAAAGATACAAACCACTAATGTTCACTCAATATGACTGAGTTAACATGAATAGCCCCGTTTACTAAAGAAATTGAATATCATTTAAAAGTCTCTCCCATTTAAAAAAAAAAAGAAAAGAAAGAAACGGGAGGCACAGATTGCTTCAGCAATAAATTTTATCAGACATTTAAGAGAAAATAAGGCCAATTCCACTGAAACTCTTTAGAAAAGTGAAGGAGACAGACTTCCTTACTTCATTTTAAGAGGCCTGCAATACCTCAATACCAAAATCAGATAAAAACATCATAATTGAAGAAAACTAGAGACCAATATATTTCATTAACGTAGATCCAAAACTTTCTTTTCCAAAAACTGTTTAAATCAAATTGCATAACATACAAAAAGAATAATACACTATGACTAAATGGGGTTTGTCCAAGAATGTAAGAATTGTTTAACATTTGAAAAATCACTCAGTGTAATTTACCACAGTCATAGATTAAAAAAGAAAAAAAAAAAGATTATCTTAAAAGATACCAAAACAAATCTGACAAATTTCAATATATTTATGATAAAAATTAGCAGCCAACTATAAATAGACTTATTTTCAAGCTGATAAATGACATATATGAAATGATTACAACTAATATATTTATTGATGAAAGACTGAGTGTTCTTGCCCTAAAATGAGAAGTAAGACAAGGATGCCTTTGTTTACATTTCCTATTCAACATAGCACTGGAGTTTCTAGCCAATTTAATAAGACAAGAAAAATATAAGCATACTGATTGTAAAAGAAGTTGTAAAACTTTTTTCACAGACAAAAATAAAAATCTATGTGGAAAAATAAAACAAGCTTACAAAAAAGACACGAGAATTAATAAGTGAATTTTTCTATGTCACAGGTGTAAGGTCAATGTTCAAAAATTTATTGTGTTTCTAAATACTCGCCAAGAAATGTTGAAATTTGAGGTTGAAATTGTGCCACTGATAATAGCATCAAAATGTATAAAAAACTTAATGATACATTTAACAAAGCATGTTAGACCTGTATGCTGCAAAGTACAAAACATTGGTGAGAAAATCTTTAACATTCCTAATAAATCTTTATTAATAGATTAGAAGATGCAATGTGAATTCTCTCCAAATTGATCTACCGATGAAACACGATAGAAATACCAGCAAGCTTCTTTTTCAGAAATTTCCAAGCTGATTCTAAAATTTGTAAGGAAATACATTACTCAAAATAGCCAAAATGATTGTGAATAAAATTCCAAAGATTTAGGACTTAATTTCAAGATTATACACTATAATTACACATACCAAAATAGTTTGGATATTGATTAAGATAGATATGTAGATAAGGGAAACAGAATTCAGAGTTCAAAAATTGACTATTGTAGATGGTCTGTTAATTTTTTACATAGATGCTAAAGTTATTCAATAGAAAATGGGAAATATTTTCAACAAATATTGCTGTAATAACTTTATATATTGGTATGCCAAAAATGTCTTATTTCTCTATGTCATGCCATGTAAAACAATTAAACTTGAAATAGCTCTTAGATATAAATGTAAGTACAAAAACTATAAAACTTATTGAAAATAAAATTCTGGTAGGAAATCTTTGTGTCCTTAGGCAAAGCCAAAATTATGAACCACGCAATAAAAAATTGATAACTTTGACCACATTGAATTTTTAAAAATTCTCTTCAAAAGAAATCTTAGAGAAAATAATACAACAAACCTTATCCTGGGAAAAAATGTTTTAACAACATATAGCTTATTCAGGATTGTAACCAGAGTACATTAAAAATACTTGTAGCTCAATAATAAGAAGGTAAAAACCAATTAAAGTAAGCAAAATATTTGAATAGGCATTTCACAGAAGGCTATAAACAACAAATGGGCATATGGAAAGGTATTTAACATTATTAGTCACAGGGAAATGCAAAATTAAAACCACATTACACACCTACTACAACAGCTAAAATTAAAAAGAAAATATCCAGTGTTAATGATTAAATGTAGCAACTGATACTCTCATACATTTCTAGTGGGAATTTACAATGTTTCAAACACCATGGAAAATTCTTTCCCAGTCTTTTATGAAGTTAAATATACACTCACTAAGCCCACTCTTACTTATTTACTCCAAAAAAATGGAGATATATGCTCAAATAAGGACTTGTACTTAAATGTTCATAACTGCTTCAATCAAAATGGTCTAAAACTGAAAGCAATCTAATGCCTCATCAATTATTGAATTAACTAACATAATATCGTATAGCTATATAATGTAATCCTACTGGGCAATTAAAAACACCAACCTATTAATGAAACAACATAGATAAATTTGAAAACCATTACAGTAAACGAAAAAAAAAAAAGCAAAGCAAGATCATCATGGTGGACGGGAGGCAGGACTAGATTGCAGCTTCAATTCAGACGGACAGAGCTGTGTGCAGAGGCTAATATCATGAATTTTAGCTCCAGAATGACTGCAAGAACAAACCAAGAATCCCGAGAGGACCCACAGCAGGACCCGGGAGACACCCCAAATACTGTGCTAGTATCCACAGCTGAGAGACCCACAGATAGTTCACCAGCCTGGAGCTAGCTAGACTTGCTGGGTGGCTAGGCCCAGAAAAGAGATAACAATCACTGCAATTTGGCTCACAGGAAGCTACATCCATAGGAAATTGGGGAGAGTACTACATCCCACTACCACACCCCATGGGACAAAAGAATCTGAACAATAGCCTTCAGTCCTAGACCTTCCCTCTAACAGAGCCTACCCAAATAAGAAGGAATCAGAAAACCAACTCTGGTAATATGACAAAACAAGGCTCTTCAACACTCCCCAAATATTACACTAGCTCACCAGCAATGGATCCAAACAATGAAGAAGTTTCTGATTTACCTGAAAAAGAATTCAGGATGTTAGTTATTAAGCTAATCAGGGAGGTACCAGAGAATGGTGAAGCCCAAATGGAAGGAAATGCAAAAAACGATACAAAAAGTGAAGGGAGAAATATTCAAAGGAATAGATGGTATAAACAGAAAACAATAAAAGCTTCAGGAAACACTGGACACACTTAGAAATGCAAAATACTCTGGGATGTCTAAGCAATAGAATTGAATGAGTAGAAGAAAGAAATTCAGAGCTCAAAGACAAAGTCTTCTATTTAACCCAATCCAACACAGACAAAGAAAAAAGAATAAGAAAATATGAACAAAGCCTCCAAGAAGTCTGGGATATGTTAAACAACCAAATCTAAGAATAATTGGTTTTCCAGAAGAAGAACAGAAATCTAAAAGTTTGGCAAACATATTTGGGGGAATAATCAAAGAAAACTCCCCTGGCCTTGCTAGAGACCTAGATAACAAAATACAAGAAGTACAAAGAACATCTGGGGAATTCATTGCAAAAATATCATTACCTAGGTACACTGTCATCAGGTTATCTAAAGTTAAAATAAAGGAAAGTATCTTAAGAGCTGTGAGACAGAAACACCAGGTAACCTATGAAAGAAAACCTAAATTAACAGCAGATTTATCAACAGAAACCCTACAAGCTAGAAGGGATTGGGGTCCTATCTTCAGCCTCCCCAAACAAAACAATTATTAGCCAAGAATTTTGTATCCAGCAAAACTGAGCATCATATATGAAGAAAAGATACAGTCTTTTTCAGACAAACAAATGCTGAGAAATTTACCACCACAAAGCCACCACTGCAAGAATTGCTAAAAGGTGCTCTAAATCTTGAAACAAATTCTGGAAACACATCAAAACAAGACCTCTTTAAAGCATAAGTCAGGCAGGACCTATAAAACAAAAATACAATTTGAAAAGCAAAAACAGAAAGCAAAAAACCAAGGTACACAGACAACAAATACCATGACGAATGCAATGGTACCTCCCATCTCAATACTAACATTGAATACACATGGCATACACGCTCCACTTAAAAGATACAGAACTGCAGAACGGATAAGAACTCACCAACCAATTGTCTGCTGCCTTCAGGAAACTCAGCTAACACATAAGAACTCACATAAATTTAAAGGGGTAGAAAAGGACATTTCATGCAAATGGACACTAAAAGTAAGCAGGGGTAGCTATTCTTACGGAAGACAAAACAAACTTTAAAGCAACAGTAGTTAAAAAAGACAAAGAGGGACATTATATAATGGTAAAAAGGCCTTGTCTAACAGGAAAATATCATAATCCTAAACATGTATGCACATAACACTGGAGCTCCCAAATTTACAAAACAATTACAGCACTAGACAGGTCATCAAGACATACAGTCAACAAAGAAACAATGGATTCTTTGTTGAATCCATGAAACAAATACCACAAAACAAATGGGCTTAACAGATATATACAGAACTTTCCATCCAACAACCATAGAATATACATTCTATTCAAGAGCACAGGGAACTTTCTCCAAGATAGATCATATGATAGGCCACAAAATGAGCCTCATTAAATTTAAGAAATTTGAAATTATATCAAGCACTCTCTCAGACCATAGTGGAATAAAACTGGAAATCAGCTCCAAAAGGAACCTTCAAAACCATGCAAATACATGGAAATTAAATAACCTGCTCCTGAATGAGCATTGGGTCAAAAACTAAATCAAGTTGGAAATTAAAACATTCTTCAAACTGAATGACAATAATGACAGAACCTATCAAAACCTCTGGGATACAGCAAACGTGGTGCTAAGAGGACAGTTCATAGCCCTAAATGCCTTCATTAAAAAGACTGAAAGAGCACAAACAGACTTTCTAAGGTTATACATCAAAGAACTAGAGGAACAAGAGCAAGTCAAATCCAAACTCAGCAGCAAAAAGGAAATATGAAAATCAGAGCAGAAATAAATGACATTGAAACAACAACAACAACAACAACAAAAACAAAATATAAATGAAACAAAAAGCCTGTTCTTTGAAAAGACAAATAAAATTGAAAGACCATTACCAAGAGTAATGAAAAAGAGAGAAAATCCAAATAACCTCATTAAGAAATGAAACAGGAGATATTACAACTGACACCACTGAAATACAGAAGATCATTCAAGGCTACTATGTAAACTTTTATGCACATGAAATAGAAAACCTAGAAAAGATAAATGAATTACTGGAAAAATACAATTCTCCTAGCTTAAATCAGGAAGAATTAGATACCCTGAACACACCAATAACAAGTAGTGGGATTGAAATGGTAATTTAAAAATTACCAACAAAAAAAGTCCAGGACCAGATGAATTCACAGCAGAATTCTACTAAACATCCAAAGAAGATTGGTGCCAATCCTTTTGACACTATTCCACAAGACAGAGAAAGAGGGAACTCTCCCTAATTCATCCTATGAGGTCAGCATCAACTTAATACCAAAATCAGGAAAGGATATAACAAAAAAAGAAAATTACAGACCAATATCCCTGATGAACATAGAGGCTAAAATTCTTTTTTTTTTTTTTGTTAGTATTATACTTTAAGTCCTAGGGTACATGTGCACAATGTGCAGGTTTGCTACATATATATACTTGTGCCATGTTGGTGTGCTGCACCCATCAACGCTTCAGGACACATCAACTCGTCATTAACTTCAGGTATAACATCCAATGCCATCCTTCCTCTCCCCCCTCCCCATAATAGGCCCTGGTGCGTGATGTTCCCCTTCCCGAGTCCAAGTGATCTCATTGTTCAATTCCCACCTATCAATGAGAACATGCGGTGTTTGGTTTTCTGTGTTTGCGATAGTTTGCTGAGAATGATGGTTTCCAGCTGCATCCATGTCCCTACAAAGGACACAAACTCATCCTTTTTTATAGCTGCATAGTATTCCATGGTGTATATGTGCCACATTTTCTTAATCCAATCTGTCACTGATGGACATTTGGGTTGATTCCAAGTCTTTGCTATTGTGAATAGTGCTGCAATAAACATACGTGTGCATGTGTCTTTATAGCAGCATGATTTATAATCCTTTGGGTATATACCCAGTAATGGGATGGCTGGGTCAAATGGTATTTCTAGTTTTAGATCCTTGAGGAATCGCCATACTGTTTTCCACAATGGTTGAACTAGTTTACAATCCCACCAACAGTGTAAAAGTGTTCCTATTTCTCCACATCCTCTCCAGCACCTGTTGTTTCCTGACTTTTTAATGACCGCCATTCTAACTGGTGTGAGATGGTATCTCATTGTGGTTTTGATTTGCATTTCTCTGATGGCCAGTGATGATGAGCATTTTTCATGTGTCTGTTGGCTGCATAAATGTCTTCTTTTGAGAAGTGTCTGTTCATATCCTTTGCCCACTTTTTGATGGGGTTGCTGTTTTCTTGTAAATTTGTTTGAGTTCTTTGTAGGTTCTGGATATTAGCCCTTTGTCAGATGAGTGGATTGCAAAAATTTTCTCCCATTCTTTAGGTTGCCTGTTCACTCTGATGGTAGCTTTATTGCTGTGCAGAAGCTCTTTAGTTTAATTAGGTCCCATTTGTCAATTTTGGCTTTTGTTGCCGTTGCTTTTGGTGTTTTAGACATGAAGTCCTTGCCCACGCCTATGTGCTGAATGCTATTACCTAGGTTTTCTTCTAGGGTTTTTATGGTATTAGGTCTAACATTTAAATCTCTAATCCATCTTGAATTAATTTTCATATAAGGAGAAAGGAAAGGATCCAGTTTCAGCTTTCTACTTATGGCTAGCCAATTTTCCCAGCACCATTTATTAAATAGGGAATCCTTTCCCCATTTCTTGTTTTTCTTGGGTTTGTCAAAGATCACATGGTTGTAGATGTGTGGTAGTATTTCTGAGGACACAGTTCTGTTCCACTGGTCTATATCTCTGTTTTGGTACCAGAACCATGCTGTTTTGGTTACTGTAGCCTTGTCGTATAGTTTGAAGTCAGGTAGCATGATGCCTCCAGGTTTGTTCTTTTGACTTAGGATTGTCTTGGCAATGTGGGCTCTTTTTTGGTTCCATATGAACTTTAAAGCAGTTTTTTCCAATTCTGTGAAGAGAGTCGTTGGTAGCTTGATGGGGATGGCATTGAATCTATAAATTACCTTGGGCAGTATGGCCATTTTCATGATATTGATTCTTCCTATCCACGAGCATGGTATGTTCTTCCATTTGTTTGTGTCCTCTTTTATTTCGCTGAGCAGTGGTTTGTAGTTCTCCTTGAAGACATCCTTCACATCCCTTGTAAGTTGGATTCCTAGGTATTTTATTCTCTTTGAAGCTATTGTAAATGGGAGCTCATTCGTGATTTGGCTCTCTGTTTGTCTGTTACTGGTGTATAAGAATGATTGTGATTTTTGCACATTAATTTTGTATCCTGAGACTTTGCTGAAGTTGCTTATCAGCTTCAGGAGATTTTGGGCTGAGACAATGTGGTGTCTCCATATACAATCATGTCATTTGCAAACAGGGACAATTTGACTTCTTCTTTTCCTAACTGAATACCCTTGATTTCTTTCTCTTGCCTGATTGCCCTAGCCAGAACTTCCAACACTATGTTGAATAGGAGTGGTGAGAGAGGGCATCCCTGTCTTGTGCCAGTTTTCAAAGGGAATACTTCCAGTTTTTGCCCATTCAGTATGATAGTGGCTGTGGGTTTGTCATAAATAGCTCTTATAATTTTGAGGTACGTTCCATCAATACCGAATTTATTGAGCGTTTTTAGCATGAAGGGCTGTTGAATTTTGTCAAAGGCCTTTTCTGCATCTATTGAGATAATCATGTGGTTCTTGTCTTTGGTTCTGTTTATATGCTGGATTACGTTTATTGATTTGCGTATGTTGAACCAGCCTTGCATCCCAGGGATGAAGACCACTTGATCATGGTGAATAAGCTTTTTGATGCACTGTTGGATTCGGTTTGCCAGTATTTTATTGAGAATTTTTGCATCGATGTTCATCAGGGATATTGGTCTAAAATTCTCTTTTTTTGTTGTATCTCTGCCAGGCTTCGGTATCAAGATGATGTTGGCCTCATAAAATGAGTTAGGGAGGATTCCCTCTTTTTCTATTGATTGGAATAGTTTCAAAAGTAATGGTACCAGCTCCTTCTTGCACCTCTGGTAGAATTCAGCTGTGAATCCATCTGGTCCTGGACTTTTTTTGGTTGGTAGGCTATTAATTATTGCCTCAATTTCAGAGCCTACTATTGGTCTATTCAGGGATTCAACTTCTCCCTGGTTTAGTCTTGGGAGAGTGTAAGTGTCCAGGAAATTATCCATGTCTTCTAGATTTTCTAGTTTATTTGCATAGAGGTGTTTATAGTATTCTCTGATGGTAGTTTGTATTTCTGTGGGGTCAGTGGTGATAGTGGTGATATCCCCTTTATCATTTTTTATCACATCTATTTGATTCTTCTCTCTTTTCTTCTTTATTAGTCTTGCTAGTGGTCTATCAATTTTGCTGTTCTTTTCAAAAAACCAGCTCCTGGATTCACTGATTTTTTGGAGGGTTTTTTGTGTCTCTATCTCCTTCAGTTCTGCTCTGATATTAGTTATTTCTTGCCTTCTGCTAGCTTTTGAATGTGTTTGCTCTTGCTTCTCTAGTTCTCTTAATTGTGATGTTAGAGTGTCAATTTTAGATCTTTCCAGCCTTCTCTTGTGGGCATTTAGTGCTATAAATTTCCCTCTACACACTACTTTAAATGTGTCCCAGAGATTCTGGTATGTTGTATCTTTGTTCTCATTGGTTTCCAAGAACATCTTTATTTCTGCCTTCATTTCGTTATGGACTCAGTAGTCATTCAGGAGCAGGTTGTTCAGTTTCCATATAGTTGAGCAGTTTTGATTGTGTTTCTTAGTCCTGAGTTCTAGTTTGATTGCACTGTGGTCTGAGAGACAGTTTGTTATAATTTCTGTTCTTGTACATTTGCTGAGGAGTGCTTTACTTCCAATTATGTGGTCAATTTTGGAATAAGTGCGATGTGCTGAGAAGAATGTACATTCTGTTGATTTGGAGTGGATAGTTCTGTAGATGTCTATTAGGTCCGCTTGGTGCAGAGATGAGTTCAATTCCTGGATATCCTTGTTAACTTTCTGTCTCGTTGATCTGTCTAATGTTGACAGTGGGGTGTTGAAGTCTCCCATTATTATTGTATGGGAGTCTAAGTCTCTTTGTAAGTCTCTAAGGACTTGGTTTATGAATCTCGGTGCTTCAGTATAGGGTGCATATGTATTTAGGATAGTTAGCTCTTCCTGTTGAATTGATACCTCTACCATTATGTAACGGCCTCTTTTGTCTCCTTTGATCTTTGATGGTTCAAAGTCTGTTTTATCAGAGACTAGGATTGCAACCCCTGCTTTCGTTTTTCTCCATTTGCTTGGTAGATCTTCTTCCATCCCTTTATTTTGAGACTATGTGTGTCTCTGCATGTGAGATGGGTCTCCTGAATACAGCAAACTGATGTGTCTTGACTCTTGATCCACTTTGCCAGTCTGTGTCTTTTAATTGGACCATTTAGTCCACTTCCATTTAAAGTTAATATTGTTATGTGTGAACTTGGTCTTGTCATTGTGATATTAGCTGGTTATTTTGCTCATTAGTTGATGTATTTTGGCATGTTTTTGCAATGGCTGTTACCGGTTGTTCCTTTCCATGTTTAGTGCTTCCTTCAGGGTCTCTTGTAGGGCAGGCCTGGTGGTGACAAAATCTCTAAGCATTTGCTTGTCTGTAATGGATTTTATTTCTCCTTCACTTATGAAACTTAGTTTGGCTGCATATGAAACTCTGGGTTTAAAATTCTTTTCTTTTTTTTTTTTTTTTTTTTTTTTTTTTTCTTGAGGCGGAGTCTCGCTCTGTCGCCCGGGCTGGAGTGCAGTGGCGCGATCTCAGCTCACTGCAAGCTCCGCCTCCCTGGTTCCCACCATTCTCCTGCCTCAGCCTCCCGAGTAGCTGGGACTACAGGCGCCGCCACCACGCCCGGCTAATTTTTTTTGTATTTTTAGTGGAGATGGGGTTTCATTGTGTTAGCCAGGATGGTCTCGATCTCCTGGCCTCGTGATCCGCCCGTCTCGGCCTCCCAAAGTGCTGGGATTACAGGCTTGAGCCACCGCGCCCGGCCTAAAATTCTTTTCTTTAAGAATGTTGAATATTGCCCCCCACTCTCTTCTGGCTTGTAGAGTTCCTGCCGAGAGATCTGCTGTTAGTCTGATGGGCTTCCCTTTGTGGGTATCCCGACCTTTCTCTCTGCCTGCCCTTAACAGTTTTTCCTTCATTTCAACTTTGGTGAATCTGACAATTACGTGTCTTGGAGTTGCTCTTCTCGACCAGTATTTTTGTGGCGTTCTCTGTATTTCCTGAATTTGAATGTTGGCCTGTCTTACTAGGTTGGGGAAGTTCTCCTGGATGATATCCTGAAGAGTGTTTTCCAACTTGGTTCCATTTTCCCCCTCACTTTCAGGCACCCCAATCAGACATAGATTTGGTCTTTTCACATAATCCCATACTTCTTGAAGGCTTTGTTCATTTCTCTTTCCTCTTTTTTCTTTAGATTTCTCTTCTTGATTCATTTCATTCATTTGATCCTCAATCGCTGATACTCTTTCTTCCAGTTGATCGAGTCAGTTACTGAAGCTTGTGCATTTGTCACGTATTTCTCATGTCATGTTTTTTATCTCTGTCAGTTCCTTTATGGCCTTCTCTGCATTTATTATTCTAGTTATCCATTCTTCCATTCTTTTTTCAAGATTTTTAATTTCTTTGCGCTGGGTACGTAACTCATCCTTTAGCTCTGAGAAGTTTGATGGACTGAAGCCTTCTTCTCTCAACTCACCAAAGTCATTCTCTGTCCAACTTTGATCCATTGCTGGCGATGAGCTGCATTCCTTTCGAGGCGGAGATGCACTCTTATTTTTTGAATTTCCAGCTTTTCTCCCCTGCTTTTTCCCCATATTTGTGGTTTTATCTGCCTCTGGTCTTTGCTGATGGTGATGGACTAATGGGGTTTTGGTGTGGGTGTCCTTTCTGTTAGTTTTCCTTCTAACAGTCAGGACCCTCAGCTGTAGGTCTGTTGGAGATTGCTTGAGGTCCACTCTAGACCCTGTTTGCCTGGGTATCAGCAGCGGAGGTTGCAGAAGATAAAATATTGCTGAACAGCGAGTGTTCCTGTCTGATTCTTGTTCTGGAAGCTTCATCTCAGGGGTGTACCCCACCGTGTGAGGTGTGGGATGTTGGTCTGCACCTAGTGTGGGCTGTCTCCCAGTTAGTCTACTCAGGGGTCAGGGACCCACTTGAGCAGGCAGTCTGTCCGTTCTCAGATCTCAACCTCTGTGTTGGGAGATCCACCGCTCTCTTCAAAGCTGTCAGACAGGGTCATTTGCATCTGAAGAGGTTTCAGCTGCTTTTTGTTTAGCTATGCCCTGTCCCCAGAGGTGGAATCTACAGAGACAGGCAGGCCTCCTTGAGCTGCTGTGGGCTCCACCCAGTTCGAGCTTCCTGGTGGCTTTGTTTACCTACTTAAGCCTCAGCAATGGTGGGCACCCCTCCCCCAGCCTCGCTGCTGCCTTGCAGTTAGATGGCAGACTGCTGTGCTAGCAATGAGGGAGGCTCCGTGCACGTGGGACCCTCCAGGCCAGGTGTGGAATATAATCTCCTGGTTTGCTAAGACCCTTGGTAAAGTGCAGTATTAGGGTGGGAGTTACCCAATTTTCCAGGTGTTGTATGTCTCAGTTCCCCTGGCTAGGAAGAAGGATTCCCTTCCCCCTTGTGCTTCCCAGGTGAGGCGATGTCTCGCCCTGCTTCAGCTCTTGCTGGTTGGGCTGCACCAGCTGACCAGCACTGATTGTCTGGCACTCCCCAGTGAGATGAACCCAGTACCTCAGTTGAAAATGCAGAAATCACCTGCAGTCTTCTGTGTCACTCACGCTGGGAGCTAGAGACTGGAGCTTTTCCTATTCAGCTATCTTGCTCTGGGTCCTAAAATTCTTAACAAAATACTAGCTAACAAAATCCAGCAACACATCAAAAAGATAATCCACCATGATCAAGTGGGTTTCACACCAGGGATGCAGGAATGGTTTGATATACTCAAGTCAATAAATGTGATATACCACATAAACAGAATTAAACACAAAAATCACATGATCATTTCACTAGATGCAGAAAAAGCATTTGATAAAATCCAGCATCCCTTGATTACAACTCTCAGCAAAATCAGTATACAAGGGACATACCTCAATTTAATGAAAACCATCTCTTACAAAGCCACAGCCAACATAATATTGAAAGGGGAGAAGCTGAAAGCCTTCCCTCTGAGAACTGGAACAAGAGAAGGATGCCCACTCTCACCACTCCTCTTCAACATAGTACTGGAAGGCTTAGTCACAGCAATCAGACAAGAGAAAGAAATAAAGGGCATCCAAATCAGCGAAGGGGAAGTCAAACTGTCACTGTTTGCTGACCATATGATCATTTACCTCGAAAACCGTAAAGACTCCTCCAGAAAGCTCCTAGAACTCATAAAAGAATTCAGCAACAGGATTAATGTACAAAAATCAATAGCTCTTCTATACAATAACAGTGGCCAAGTGGAGAATCAAATGAAGAACTCAACCCCTTTTACAATAGCTGCAAAAAAATAAATAAATAAAAATAGAATAAACTTAGAAATATACATAACCAAGGAGGCAAAAGACCTCTCAAGGAAAACTGCAGAACACTGCTGAAAGAAATCAAAGACATCATGAACAAATGGAAACATATCCCATGCTTATGGATGGATAGAATCAATGTTGTAAAAATAACCATACTGACAAAAGCAATCTACAAATTCAATGCAATCCCCATCAAAATACCACCATCATTCTTCACAAAATTATAAAAAAAAAATTTTTTTTGGAGCCTGCCTAGCCAAAGCAAGACTAAGCAAAAGGAACAAACCTGGAGGCATCACACTACCTGATTTCAAACTATACTTTAAGGCCATAGTCACCAAAATAGCATGATACTGGTATAAAAATGGGCACACAGACCAATGGAACAGAATAGAGAACCCAGAAGTAAACCCAAATACTTACAGCCATCTTATCTTCAACAAAGCAAACAAAAACATAAAGCAGTGAAAAGACACCATTTTCAACAAATAGTGCTGGGATAATTGCCTAGCCATATGTAGGAGAATGAAAATGGATCCTCATCTCAAACTTTACACAAAAATCAACTCAAGATTGATTAAGGACTTAAATTTAAGACCTGAAACTAAAAATTCTAGAAGATTATAGACATTGGCTTAGGCAAGGATTTTATGACCAAGAACCCAAAAGCAAATGCAATAAAAAAGAGTAAATAACTGGGACTTAATTAAACTAAAGAGCTTTTGCATGGCAAAAGGAACAGTCACCAGAGTAAACAGACAACCCATAGAGTGGGAGAAAATTTTCACAATCTATACATCCGACAAAGGACTAATATGCAGAGTCTACAATTAACTCAAACAAATCAGCAAGAAAAAAATAATCCCATCAAAAAGTGGGCTAAAAACATGAATAGCTAATTCCCAAAAGAAGATGTACAATGACCGACACACATGAAAAAATGTTCAACATTGCTAATGATCAGGGAAATGCATATCAAAACCACAGTGTGATACCACCTACTCCTGCAAGAATGACCATAATAAAAAAATCAAAAAACAGTAGATGTTGGCGTGGATGCAGTGAACAGGGAACACTTCTACGCTGCTGGTGGGAATGTAAATTAGTACAGCCACAATGGAAAACAGTGTGGAGACTCCTTAAAGAACTATAAGTAGAACTAGCATTTGATCCAGCAATCCCACTACTGAGTATCTGCCCTGAAGAAAAGAAGTCACTATATGAAAAAGATACTTGCACACACATGTTTATAGCAGCACAATTCACAATTGCAAAATCATGGAACCAACCCAAATGCCCATCAATCAATGAGTGGATAAAGAAACTGTGGTGTGTGTGTGTGTATATATATATACACACACACACAATGGAATACTACTCAGTCATAAAAAAGAATGAATTAACAGTATTTTCTGTGACCTGGATGAGACTGGAGACTATTATTCTAAGTGAAGCAATTCAGGAATGGAAAACCAAACACTGTATGTTCTCACTGATATGTGGGAGCTAAGCTACGAGGATGCAAAGGCATAAGAATGATACAATGGACTTTGGGGACTTGGGAGGAAGGGTGGGAGTGGGGAGAGGGATAAAAGACTGCAAATAGGGTGCAGTGTATACTGATATAACCAAATACCACCTGTCTATATGCCAATAATCTATGGAAAAAAAAAAACCCAGACCAAGAAGACTACATATGGTATCATTTCATTTAAATGAACTTCTAGAAAAGGAAAAATTTAACTACAAAACCCGAATAGTGGTTGTTACAGGTAAAGGGTCACAGAAAGGAAACTTAAAGAGGTGACGAAAATGATCTACTACACAATATAACTATCAAAATTCATCAAATTGAACCTTTAAATTTAGTTTTAAAAATTTTATATAAAACATACTTCAGTAAAGCTGACTAAAAAACAAACTAAATTAAATCTTTGATATTTATGTCTATTGAAGAAATGAAAACTGCTATTAGAAAAAATATATTTTATTATTTCCAACACACCATTTTTTTTACATTTTAACATCTCTAAAATTAGAATGCATCTTATACTTCATGATTTCTTAAAATCAGAATATTTTTCTTTCTTAATGCTATGTAAAATTTTACACTTGATGGTGTATTAGATTCAATAAAATATAGCAATACTAATAGTTGGATTAAGTTTACTATGTCATATTTATACCATCCATGTTTAAGAATTGAATACTTTGGGCTATTTTCAAAACTGCACTATTCCATTAATGGTACAGAAAAACACAAAACTTATAAATGACTTAGAAAAAAGCTATAAATGAGTAAAATGCACGAATTTATATGAAAATTTATTGTTTATTAGAAAAAGGTCATACAAAGTAATTTGCAATTTATTTTAATTATATAGTATTTCAAAATTGGAGAAAATACAGGTATAATATAAAAGAAACCTATGTATTTACCACCCATAATTATCAAAATTCCATCACAATTGCATCCCCTCCCCTCTTTCTTCCACAGAAATAACTACAATTCTGAAGTTGTTACATGTTCTTCACACTTGTGTTCTTATAGTTTGTATTCAAGAAATAACTAAGTCTGGGCCTTAATAAAATGGAATATAATCTAATCATCAAGATAAATGAACTAAATCTACATTTATCTACAGGGATTATTCTTGAAAACTTATCTTAAGAGAAAAATCAAGTAATGAATGTATAATAATAATAATAACAAAGTATTTCAGGCTATTTTCTATGTGCTAGACATTGTTCTAAGCACTTTAAATATATTAATTTAATCTCAAGAAAAGCCCTAAGAGTTACCCCAGTTTACAGATGAGCAAATGAGGAACAGAAAGATTAAGTATTTTGCTGAAGATCGAACAGTTAGTAATTTATTTACATGCAATCTGTCCCTAAAATAAGCTCTTACCCACTCTATCATGTGTAAATACAGTATTGTTCTTAACTGCTCTAGCAAATAGACAAAATAGAAATTTATGTCTCACTCAAACAGCAGTGAAGAATCAATGTTTCTGGCCTGCAAGGCAAAGGAGGTGAGAGGAGTGGGTAAGTAGGCAGTCTTTCAGAAACCCAGACTCATAGCAAATCAGCCATTTTCAAAAAGTGGTTTCCAAGATCGCTGGCAATCCCAGTTGAACAGAAAGAGAAAATACATAGAGGACAAAACAAATAATGTTTAAGAATCAGGCCTGGAAGTGACAGACATCATTTCCACTCACATTGCAATAACTAGAATTCAGTTATTCATCTATGGTAACTATATGATAGTCAAGATAACATGGTCTAGCTGATGGTAAGTCAGAAACTGTGATGGGTCTGAGATGTTACCCTACTTTCACATTTATATATTGATAAATAGATAGATAGATGGTGATATTGTTTGCCTGTGTCCCCACCCAAATCTCATCTTGAATTGTAACTTCCACAATTCCCACAGTTCATGGGAAGAACCCAGTGGGAGGTAATTGAATCATGGGGGTGAGTCTTTCCCATGCTGTTCTCATGATAGTGAATAAGTCTCAGTAGATCTGATGGCTTGAAAAACAAGAATTTCCCTGCACGAGCTCTCTCTCTTTGCCTGCTGCCATCCATGTAAAATGTGACTTCCACCTCCTTGCCTTCTAGCATGATTGTGAGGCCTCCACACCCATTTGGAACTGTAAGTCCATTAGACCTCTTTCTTTTATAAATTGCCCAGTCTCAGGTATGTGTTTATTGGCATTGTGGAAACAGACTAATACAGATGGACAGATAGAGAGACAGATAAATAGATAATAGTAGATATATCAGACATCTGGAACAGAAATCGGAGCTTTATTTTCTTACAATAACAGCAGCCAGAGTAACATTGTAGCAGTGGTCCCCCAAGGCTAGTACCACCTAGGTGACCAGATGAGAGGCCACATATAGTCAAATAGGTAGTTCCACACATATGCAAAGATGGTACCGTGGGAGAGAGACTCTGAAAATACGGATCTAAGGGCTTATATAGTAGAGGGACAGTTGTCCCTCCTTCCCTCTTAAATTAAGGGAGGAAAACCTTTTATTCCTAATGTAAGCATATTCACCTTGGGAAGAAAAGGGAAAGAATTTTGAGTTCTTACACTTTGAGTGTAAATATGCTTCTAGAGGGAAAATAACACTAGCATCTCTGAGTTTACTACTCAGGGTTTTCTCTTCATTTGAAATGTAAACATACATTTTTTTTCCTTCAAAGGTCTTATTTCCTTCAAAGGTCTCTTTCTGAAGAGGGTGAAGGTCCCTACCCCAGAATGTAAGTGTTTGGCTCTGGGTAAATTAGGAGAACGCTTAATCTCTAGATGGGATCAACTGACTACAATTAAGGAGACAAAAGACGCAGATCTAGTATCCATACCTTATGAAGAGAACATTTTTTTCTGGGGCAAATAAAGCAAACATTATCTCATAGTGTATCAATTTCTGTAGTTTAGATGGTCAGGACCTCATAGGAACACCAAGAAATTGAGGGAAGATTCATTTTCCTACAGCTGTGTTGGCTCAAGAAGGATAGATTTCAATGCCAGCTAGTATAGTATTATCTAGATATATAATTTGTAAATTTTTTACAGATACAATCCAATATTACACATTGGTTATGGATACATAAATGTGATAGTGATGTTATTGATATTCCCACTCCTCCCCTCATTTATTCTAATTTATGACAGGCTGATTTCCACATTTTCTACCCTCATCATTCTACATAAACTGTTCTTGCTAAGACCACCAATAGTTCCCTACTTGGCAAACCCAATGAGTTCTTTCAGTCTTCATTCTACTTAACGTCTCTTCAGCCATTGGCAATATTAATTATTCCCTCTCTCTCTTCTTAATTTCCACGCCATTACTTATATTCTACTATTCTGTTTGCCACTTTATTAGATTCTCTTCCTCTGTCCCTCCCAAAAATGGTAGCCATTCTCAGCCTCTATCTGTACATTTCCACTAAGTAATTGGTTACATTATAGAGACACTAGGATAACTTTTTAAAAACTCAGTGAAGGAGTACTTGCTTCCATGTATCTCCTGGTTTCACTGTTATAATCCAAGTAATAACACAAAACAGCTCACAAAGTACTGTCTGCATGTATAGGTTAGTACCAAATAGGCAACATATGCAGCATGAAATCTGAAAACTAACATGCCAATTTCCACTGCCCTTTTTCTGTGTTCCTAACCTTTAATATCTCTAAACATCTCTCCTTCAAAGAGCTTAGATTTAGGACTTCCCATATCCTTTCTCTTTTCTGATGTTGAAGTTCCCATTTCTGAAACACCAGTCATTGGCAAAAAGCACATAATTAAACCTATTAAAAGGCAAGCAAATACATAGCTAAACCCATTTACAGCATAAGGAATTTAGTTAATATGACTTCAGTTTACTTGGCAAATGCATTCTTCTATTCTCTTTCTGATTCACTAACTTGCAATTTTTTGGATTATTTTTTCCTAATTTTTATACCTAAGATTATTGTATTTCTTAACATATTCTAACTTTGGTGAGGTGTTAACCTCATCTTGGCTGAGACCTAAGTCCACCATTTCAAATTTTGGCAGAAAATTTTCTTTTAAAGTTACTCCAAACCCATACTCACTTTAAAAGAAAGTTACTCCACAGAAAGCCCACATATTGGCAATCTTGGGCTTTTTTACCCAAGGAGAAAAGAGCTTATCAGCTTCTTAATTTTCCTCTTTAAAAAACAAAAGATGTTAAATAAATTTCCAGCTTCTTCTTACCTCAACCCCCCAACAGAATTAGATTACCTACCTCAAAGAACTTATTCCTTTTTAAAGTTATCAAACATTTATTTGGTAAAATTTGGGCACCAAATGCTTTGTACTTGGTGCCAGAGTTACAGAAATGCAGAAGACATAGGAGAGAGCATCAAAAAGATCACTGGACAGAAGCTATACGTAGAAAGAAATGGCCTCTCAGAGGAGATAAAGCATCAGCTTTATCTTTGAATAACAAAGAGGCATTATATTAGTTTATATGAAGAAGGGATAGAAGAATGCTTAGCATGAAAGCAACAGTACATGCAAAGGCACAGAGACTTAAGAAGGCATGATGCCCTTAACTAAAGATTTTAACTTATAGCTAAAGAGTGGTGCAAGTGTAAGGAAGCAAGTCAGACAGGTAGGCAAAAGAAAGCATATAATACTCTCTGTATAATGTGAAAACAAGTGTGAAATTTATTCTGAAAGCACAGAAAACCTAATGGACAATTTGAGAAGAAAAGTAACATGATCAGGTTTGCAAAGAACTCTTGAGTGGCAGTGATGAAGATGAACTCAATGGGGCAATGATAATGAAAGCAAGCAATTAAAAGGCAAGAGGACAGTGAAGAGAATAAATGATGCCCCAGGATAAATGGGTAAAAGTCGTACCAACTTTATCATTGCATGTAAAGAATACTTTCATAACTAGTTGCCAATAAAGTACAATTTACAATGCTATAGCGATTTCCTCTTTAAAGCACTCAGTGCACACCTAGATGGTCATCTGGTAAAAATGGTGCTGAATATAGGGTAGATACAAATCTAAAAAATATTTACACTAAAAATTTTCCCTGGTGCCAAATGGAAAGAGAACTCCTTTCCCAACCATCGAAGAACTACTTGTCTTCTATTAGAACACCTGAAATTGTAAAAGTTTTTCTCTGTCTCTCTGAGATATATACAAATCTTTTTAAAATTCAATGAGCCTCTTGCCAGTTTTGATCCCAGGAATGTCTTACATGGGGACCTCTGAAAACATCTTTTTTTGAAATGTAAACATCAAGGAGGGGGCACTCTTTCTCCCTGACTCCTCAGAAGTTTAAGCCTTGATATTTGACTCCAAGATGTAACTTCCTATTCGTTGAAAACATGTAAGTTTAATTTTTCCTTTGAATGGAAACATTTAAACATAAATCCAACATGTATGTAATGGATTGCATCAGCTTGGCTATAGAAGAGTTAGATTCTTTTGTTCTTTGCCATCTCTTTAGGGATCACCTAGAATGTGAATTGTAGTCAGTTTAATGCTCATTCAATGATAAAAACTGTTTTTTTTTTTTCTTTCTATATTTGTGAGGAGAAATTTGGGGGTTGGCAGATTTTATATTTTATTATATTTCCACAAGAAGAAGAGATTCTTGCAATGCATAGGATACTAAATTGAATAACTTATGAGACTATATCATTATAACACCCAATGAGGTTAGAAGTTCAAATATCTATACTAATGTATTGTATTATATATTGGAAGATTGTATTTCTAAGATGGCTACACCAAAATCTCCCATTCCTAATCTTCTCCTGAAATGTGACCTTAGCACTCTCCAGTCAAGAGGTAGAGTCTGCTTTTCCCTTTGAATCTAGAATGCCCTCAGGGACTGTTTTGACAAAGAACATGGCAAAAGTAATGTCCTGAGATTTCTGATCCCAGGCCTTAAGAAGGCCTGAAGACATCAATTTTTCAGTTTTCAGTAGTACTGAGTCATCCTATAATATGTCTAGCTACTTTGCAGGATAGGCCACCTAGAGACCAAGAGACATTTAGTCTGTATAGAAAGAGTAAAACATCAGTTATTACAGCCTCCAAACTGAACAGTGAAACACAGCCACAAGAATAACACTGGTAAGACCCTGAGGAAAAAGCAAAACAAAACAGAACGTAGCCCAGTCCTTATTGAGAAAGTATATACAAATAAACTGATTATTGTTACTGTTTGAAGTTACCAACTTTTGATATGGTTTGTAGTGCAGCAATGGATAACTAAAACATAATTCATATCTGGAAGTGGGATGCTGCTGTAATGGAAACCTAAAACATGTAGCATTGACTTTAGGAATTGTTAGTGGGAATAGGTCTAAAGTTACCCAAGGAGAATATTAGTGGAGTTTTAAGGGAAGTGAGAAAACTACTATTGCATGCAACAGAGAAAATTATAGAAAAAAAGGGATATACAAGCTATTATTTGCTGCTAGTACAGCAAAATTATCAAAAGTGTGGCCAGGAATAACATGGAATATGAAAAGTGTACCCAATGTACTTAGTTCTGGCTAAGATTTTTCATACAAAATGCTGTAAGTGCCAACTGTCTTATTTTAGATTCCCATGACAAAATATATAAGAAATGAGATGTACTAAAGGAGATACTGTTCCATTTTCAAGCAGAATTTGGTGAAAATATTAAAAAGCCAGTATTTGCTGAGATCAAAGATGAAATTGTTTTTCTTCCTTGGTTATCTCCTAACAAACAACTACCTTATTGAAAAAGGACTCTTTGCAAAGATGGAATCCATAATGTTTCAGGAGTAAATATCAAATCAAAGGCCTACTGTGAAATCCTTTGGTAAGTTGTTAAACAGATTTAACAAGGTGCCCTATAGAACAGTTTAGCTGGACAAATGGGCTTCTATCAGTCCTAAGGAATTTCTCAATGACTCACCTTTGATTCAACACAAACAACTTTTAAGAAAATTGTCCCACAGAACCCTGAAGTATAGCAGAGACAAGGTTATCTCAAAGAGATTTGGGGGTATGAATTACATCAAATGGAGTAAATTTATAATTTGGTATCTAGAAAACCCACGAGGTTTTGAAATAACTTATATGTCCATGAGCTGGAGAGATACAGACATTCTAAAATTAAAAAGTTGCCTTTTTGCCTCTAAATTCCTTCAGACAGGTAGCGTGCTGAGAAGCTTTTCAGTTGCACATAAATGCCTTCCTCACAGAAAATGAACATTTACTTAGTGAGCAGAGTGAAGAACAACAATCAATCCAGGGGAGCAGAATTGCCCCAATCAAAGAACTCACAAATTCATTTGCCTGGCTAAAGTTTAGAATTGCTGTGGATCTGTGATGTTTATGTGCCTACAGCTCTGCTCTCTTTTACTTATATGTGTCTAAAAGTCATCTGGTCTTTGCCTCCACATTATATGTTTGATAAATGGAGGGCAAATAAATTAACTTCCTGGTTTGCCTTTAGACTAAGAGAAGCTATGTCCAAGTAGCTAATCCTGAGATACCAGCCCTGGGAAGCATCACTCAGAAATTGATACGACTTAAATGATGAGATTATAGACTTCAAGCAAATGCTGTAATGGGATTCTAGTTTTGAGGAAGGAGTAAGGATTTTCTTTGTGGGAGATACTTGAATATTTATGACCAGGAAGCAAACAGTGGTCAAAGATAGCTACAACAATATCTTTTATTCCACAAGCTTTTACACAATGTGACATTGGCATTTTGCCATCATAATAATTAAATGTATGGAATGATGCAACATTAAGAAAATATATATGCCACATACTTACATTGTCTTCCTAAATCCTAAATTAAACCATACCCATTGCTGATAAAATAAAAAAGAAAAAATGATAATGTAAAATAATTAACAAATGTTTCTGATGTTACTAACAAATGATAGTGTTTCCATTCTTCAGAATTCATATTTTAGTGTTTCAGAGAAGAATTGAATATCTATATTGAATATAGATATATAATAAACAATTTAAAAGGTAAATAAATTGTGACAGACCATATAGCTCTTCTGGTTGAGTCCTTTTCATTTTGTACATAGAATAATTCTTATTCTGCTTTTATTTTTCCTTTCCTTTATCCTATTATTCCTAGTAGTTTCTTCCTATTTTCTTTTTTAAGTCACCAAATTTTATTTATGCAATTCTATTTCTCCCTAAGCTAAAGTATAGCATAAAACCTGATATACAAAAACACAAGACATCAGTTTGTAATGCTCAAATATCAAATTAAATATTAGAAATGAAATATTAGGCTTAAAACCACTACAAACTTTTTGTACAGTATTCGTTTTTATGTGACAAGCTACTCTTTCTGAATTTTCTTTCCAGTATTGCATTTAGTATTCAGATTCTATAAGGCAATACGAGGGAGTAATATATTATGCAGTTCAGTTTGAAAAAATAGATCTCAAAAACTAAATAAATGCAGGTAAACTCCATATTAATGATCTGTATTTACAGTGTTCAAAGGAAACTCAGTTTCTTGGCAGTAAAATAACTTATTTTGCCAAATATTATAATTTTAAATGTTTGGGAAAGGGAAATATTATAATTTTAAATGTTTGGGAAAAAAAAAAAAAAACCAGAACTACAAAGTAAGCCAAATTCTAAAATTTTAACTTTCCATTGAATTCTACATAAGAAGTTTGGTAAAAAAATAAATACATAAGAAATAAAATAAAATAAGTAAATAAATGGCTGAATTAATTTATTGAGCTTATTAACATCTGTATATATCAGTAAGTAGCTATTATCCACATGAATCTAAATATTTGCTGGTTTTTTCTTAAATTTTACTATTGTAAGAAGAAAGAGAGAACTGTTTTTTGTGCTTCCAAGTTTCATAAGTACATTAAACAAATACTCCAAAATGATTTACACACACAAACATGCATACATATGTTGAAAATCAATGACAACAAATGTGTCTTATAAATGGGATGAGTAACACTTTAATAAAGGCAAAATATTTAGTAATATCATTTTCAGCAATTTTATTGTATTGCCTTAAACCTAAAAACATCTTAAAATAATCTATTTATATGCCCCCCAAAAGTATTTTCAATAAGAATATATTGTAAAGAGAATAGCAAATTAATTTACAATTTTTCATTTGCTTTTTACCAATTATAAGTACTTGCCTAGGTCAATATGGAGTTTTAACAGTTGAACAGAATGTCCTTTGTATCCCTAGGCAGACAAAATAGAGCTGCCTCAGGGAAAAAAATTTATTAAATACACTCCCCAAGACACATGCTGAACTCAAAATTACACAGCATGCATCTAGTCTCAAAAGATTGTGATTTGCTTTTCAGTCAAATGTTTCCCGCTGCTAGAAAAAATGTAAGCTTTGTTTCATGAAAAGCTTTAACCTGAGAATTACTGCACTGCCATGGTTACCCAGCAAAATAGATTGCATAATCTAGAAGGTAGCAAGAAAACATTAGGTTTCGAAAATAAAATGATCTTTCTGTTGGAAAATCATACGCGTGCCCCCTATGTTTGTGTAGGCATCTGTACAGTTTAGCCCATTCTCTCTGAAGCATCCTAACTCTGAAGAAAGTTCCCACAGAGCAATATCTGTATCCCGGCAGTGTGTGAATCATTTCTCTTATCTAATAATCTCCTACAAATGTACCTTTGGTTATGCTTTGACTTCGCTGAAAGGTGAGATTCAGCATGGGGCATTCATTTTGTCTGCCAAGTATTTCTTCAGGAGTTGTTTGTTTTTCTGCTGTTATACTTAAGATAGAAGTTCATGACTCCATTAGAAAAGAAAAAATAATATCCATATTAAAATGCTATGAAAAATAACCAAATTTTCATGATTCCATCTTTTCCCTTTTTTTTTTTTTTTTTAAAGCAGAAGTTCCTGTGAGCATGTTACACAGGACAAAAGAAGCATTATTCAAGATGAGTTGTATATAAAAAAAATAAGCATTCTTTAAAATACAAATGAGGAAATAGTTTTGAAATTTACTTATTCCCTTTACTTCTCAAGCATTAAAGAAAATCAGAACAGAAAATAACACAAGCAGGCAGCATATACACTTAGAACTACTTGCCATCTCAATCTGAGAAAAGCTAGAAAATAATTAGCAAAACTCTTGATTAAACACATCCTTTACTACATACCCAATTATAATCATTTCACTATACTGTGTATGGGAATTAGTAACTTAATAAATGTCAATTATTTAACATTATTGATTATGTTACATAAACAAAATATGTGACCTCAATACAAATGCTTCAGTTAAGTTCTAGTATGACAGAAAAAGGCAATATTTTTCTCCCCATCAGTTTTCTATCATCTACCAACAGAAATCTCCCAATTAGTAGAGAAAGTTATACATTCTGTTATTTAAAATCTTTAGTTAAAATAAGCATACATTTCTGCCAATATCTTTTTGTTAGCTAAAATTAATTTGAATTATCCTATACTCAGTATAAGATAATTACTTGGAAACTATAATTTAAAAATTTTTATGCTGAGTTAGAATTTTGAGAATGGGCGGTAATACCATAAGTGTCCATTCCATTATTCACCTTCTGTTTGCAACGCTTTTAGAGAGTCTGTTGGAGAAATGCATATGATTTCAAAATATTAATAAAGAAAACATAAATTAGCAAGTTATCACTAACATTTTTCATCCTTTTCATATTTATACACACATTCTTCTGATGCCTACATTTTTCATTATTCCTAGGTTTTCTATTATTTATTCCATTCTTATGTTATTGCCTCAATGTAAGTTATTGAGGCTGAGGTTCAACAAATTTTAAAGGTGACAGCCTGAGAACCAGTTCCCCTGACTGTGAGCAGGAAGTGGAACAGGAACAAACAGCTATAGACAGCCCTTACTAAGTGAGCTCTAGTGAAACGTGAACATTCAATAAGAACTTTTCTTTTTCCTGAAAACAAGGGTGTATGATTAGACCATTTGTTTAGTAAATTGAAGAACTGCAGGAAAGAAAAACGTAGTCTAGTCCCCATGAGTCCACTGTGGGTCAGGTAGGCTCTCATATAATGACTCAGTTTTTATTTCTGATGCAAACCATGCTGACCACCTTTAAATAGCAGAGAACTTATTAATGAGGCATCTTGTTGCTAGAGTGGCTGAAATTAAAATTTAAAGGTATGTGTCATTTTCATGTAAGATGTTAAAAGAATTTTAATAAAAAGTCCATGTTCCTCAAATTTCATATTAAGTTTAAGATTTAGAAAAATCTCCTCATAAAGATCTGCTTTAGCATAGGAGAAAACTTACTTTTTTCTTGATCATATGTAATACTATTGAATTTTACTATTAATTATAAAAGCTTTTACATATCACAAAACAAGGATGTTCATGTTGAAACCAAAGAAAAGTACATAATTATACAGTTTAGGCAAATATTGCTTAGAAATTTCCACAGTAAAATCTATAGCTGGAAAGGTAAAAAGCAACCTGAAAAAAAAACAAAAAAACCAAAAAACCATAATGATCTTGAAATCTGCAACAAATGACTGCACATTTTAACTAAAATAATAATTAAAAAAAACAAGAAACAAAAATATACCAATAGCACAGATTGTTGATTTATTTTTGACTATTGCTTCATTAAAAAATAATATCTGGATTTCTTGTAAAGATAGGATAAAAGCAGAACTGAAAAATCTCCCTCCCACAATATTTAACAAAATTAAAAAAAACATTAAAAATAACAACAACTAAAGTCACAAGCACAACCCAAATTATGAAAGGAGTACAACAGAATAGCAGCCAGAAAAAGTAGAAAGCCAAAGCAAGAAAACAGATGATCTCAGCATCATCATGTCTTGCCCCATCTCTCAAGAAGCCAGTACGTAAGGAATGATGAGTCACAAAAATCCTGTACATTCTCATCAATACTCTGTAGTTTTGAGTGAACCTAACTGAGGGAGTGACTCATGAGCCCTAGGAAAATCAGGGTAAGTCTAACTACAAACAACTTACATAATACAGGGAAATATCAGTGAGAAAATATCATCAGGAGTTTCTATCTCCAGGCACACTGTACTGAGTTAAAGAAAAGAGCAAAAAACCAAGGGATTGTCAGACTTTTAGATGGGATGAGTGTGCCCTGACATGGAAATTTGTGAAACAATATGAAAAAGCCCAAGTCTCATAGCATGAATTACACTCAGCTTCAGCTAAGGCCTCACCTGTCTGCAATTCATTTTTTCATTGATTTATTTGTTTATTTGACCATTCTTTATTGGAAAACTATTATGTATCGGGCACTGTTCTAAGCACTGAGGAAATATGAGTGAACAAATCAGACAAAAATCTCTGGTTTTATGGAACTTACACTATCATAGAGACAGGTATTAAAAACAAACCAAGTAAATTTTCTTTAATTTTCTTCACAGCATTTATTATGTTCTAATATAAATTTTATATTCAATATTCTTATAGGATATCATATTCTTACTAGAATATTTTAAATGGTATGAAGAAAAATAAAGGAGAAAAAAGAGATTGAAAAGAACTGAGGGGAAAGGGGTTCTAATTTTTAATAGGATGGTCAGGGAAGGCCTCTGGGAGAAGGTGGTAAATGAACAAAGGCTGGAAGGAAGTGAGAGAATGAACCATGTAGCTAGTTGGAGGTGGAGATTCCAGGCAGCAGAAACAGCTGGTGCAAGGGCAAGGATGAGAAACAGTCAGCTAGACAGGGTCACTTAGATGGGATGAGCTAGGTAGAGGTCAGTATCAAATAGAAGATGGGATAAAACAGTAATTGGGCTGGGCCTGGAGGCAGGTCTATTGCATAGGCCTCATATCATTCTTGAGTATTTTAAGTTTTACATGGAGTGAGAAGTGAAGCAATGGAGAGTTTCAAAAACAGGACACTCTTGATCTAACACATTTTAATTGGGCCATTCTGACTATGGTCTCAAAAATAGACAATAGGAGGAGCAAGAATAGAAGCAAGGGGACCAATTAGGAAGATATATCAACAATTCAGAGAAACAGTGGAAGCAAAAGAGGTTATAAAAAGAGGCTGAAATGTGGATGTATTTGGAAAGTAGAGCTAGTAGGATTTTCTGACTGATTAGATGAGGGTGTAAAAGAAATGAGTCAAGTATGTCTGCAAAATTATACCCTGAAAATAAAAATGTAGCCATTAGAGATGGGAAAGAATATTAAAGAAGCAGGAACTGTGAAAAAGATCAGGAGTTTGGCTCTAGATATGTCAATTTTGAAATGCCCATTAGACATCCAAATGGAGATTTGATGTGTGGAGTTTAGTGAAGAGAGTCTGACTGGAGACAAAACATAAGGTCTTCTCAACATATGGATAGCATTTAAAGCTCTCACCAAGGTTGTGAGAAATAGAAAAGAAGAAGTTAAAAGGCAGGGCCTAAGAGCATTACAGCTTTAATAAGTTAAGAAGATCAGAAGGTACCAGAAAAGGAAACTGAAAATGGCTGGTCAGTGAGACAGGATGGTGTCCTGGATGTCAAGAGCAGATGACACTAAGAATGAGTGTCAAGTGCTACGTTAAATATTGCTAATTAATAATCAGATAAGAAGAGGACTGAGAATTAACTACTGAATTTAGCCACCTGGTGATTATTGTTGGCTATGACAAGAGTGGTTTCTATGTAATGTAAAGACTGAAGGCCTACTGAGTTGCAGGGAGAATAAGAGGGAAAGAGTTGGGGAAAGTAAGTATAGAAAATATTTTAAGGAAGTTTGCAGTAAATGGAGATGGGGTATGCAGCAATGACTGGAGAGAAAGAGGAGTCAATCAAGCACTTTTAAAACTATGGCATGTAAGAACCTGTTTTTCTACTGCTGGGATCATCTAGAAGAGATAGAAAATGTTGATGATGGAGGGAGAGTGGGAAATGCTGAAGAGTGTCTTTGGGACCTGATCCAGTTCATAACTAGAGAGGCCTTGGATATGTACAGGAAAGGTTCATGAATACTACCAAATATGCAAGCTAGAGAAAATATGTAGATCAAAATATTTAGCCTTTAAATATAGCAGTGTAGAGAAAATAGTCTTAAAAGGTGGAAAATGTTGTCTAGGATAATTCAGTCACATAAAGTCAGTGCAAATACAAGATCTGAGCCAAGTTGCTCATTTTAAAAATTCAAAGAAATAGCGTAAATGAACTAGGTAAATATATCGCAATAGGAAGGAAAAAAAGGAAAAGAAGGATAAGGTTAGAGGTGGAAGAGAAGAAAAAGAAATAAAACATTATATATGGCAGGGCACAGTAGCACATGCCTGTAATCCTAGCACTTTGGGAGGTCCAGGTGGGCAGATTGCCTGAGCTTAACATGGTGAAACCACATCTTTATGAAAAAAATACACAAAAGAAATTAGCTGGGCATGGTGGCACATGCCTGTAGTCCTAGCTACATTGAGATTGAGGCAGGATGATTGCTTGAGTCCAGGAGGTCAAGGCTTCAGTGAGTTCGAGATCATACCACTCCATTCCAACCTGGGTGATAAAGTGAAACCCTGTCTCAAAAAAAAAAAAAAAAAAAAAAAAAGGAAAGAGTAAACAAGAACATTATATACAAAATAAGGACAAAGAACTCCCTGCATGAAACATAATCCAAAGACTAAAAGCATACTCTAGAGATCATTTTGAAATACAGAATAATTTGATAAGAGTAAGTAGGAGTCAATAAAATGCATCTCAGAGATGAGACGAAAGAGAACAAAAATGAGTTGAAATACAAGATTTCACAACTAAGAAAATTAATTGAAAACCAAAACAGTCAAATTGATTGGATAGATTAGAAATAGCAAGAAACAAGATAAACAAAATAAAAAGTCAAATAAGTGACACAAAGAAAAGATTTGAAGCAAATATAGGAAATTCAGAGACAAGGGAAACAGATTCTCATTGAAAGATGATATATAGACACACAAAGATAATTGAATATATGAAAAACTACTTATTAGAAACATGAGTGAAATAAAAAAATTAAGGGATATAATACAGTAATATTTCTAAGACATGAGGATCTGAATCTGAAGAGGTTATATTATATATCAGGTAAAACCTTTAACAGAATATTCAGAAATTACACAAATCATAATTAAATTATTGTGTGTCCCTGATTAAAAAAAAATACCTTAAGCAAACAGGCAGAAAAAGCAAGTCAACTTCAAGAAGAAATTATTCAAGATGCCCTTAAATTTCATCACAGCAACATTCAATTCCAGAATACAGTGAAACACTGTCTTCAGTTTTCTGATAGGGAAAACAATGTGTGAGTGAAAATTGTTATCCAGAAAGTTGACTTTCGAGTATAAAGGCAAATGGCAATTGTTCACAGGAGACAACTTAAAAGAGTATGCATGGGTTCTTGCATGGCTGAAAAGCAAACTAGTATTGAAATCCAGACATACAAAAGATAATTCAAAAATCAAGAATTCAAAAATTTTAAAAAATGAAATAGCCACGCTTAATAAAGAAATGGTGGTAAATATTGAATTCATATAGGGAACTAGAGCAATCCACCAAGAAAAAACAAAATAGAGTAAAGGCAGTCTTTAATATAAACCCTGACAAAAAGTAATAGGAACAGACTAGAAAGTGGGAGGAATAGTAAAATATACAACTTATAGATCAGGGAATAATTGCATGCAGATTAAATTGAAACACATAGTTTAAAACATTTATTTAATCACTGTTTTCTTGGCCCTTATGCTGTGAATAGCAATCTCTCTCTCTCTCATTCACTCTCTTACTTCCTCCCACGGAAGCTCAAAGCCTAGATCCATTAATACATTGAGGATATAAATTTGTGATATTTAATTTTATTATCTTGTTTTAATTTATAGCTAAAGTAATTATTTATAAAGAGATATTTCCTATATACTATTTGGCTACTCAAGGGATAGTTCAATTATAATAGGATTATAACTATTTGATTCTTTCCTTTTATTTTCCTAGTTTTCAGAATGATTAGTGGGATCCCTGAAATGGTGTGTTAGAATGGCTCATACCAGCTCACAGACCAAATTATTAAATTTTCAGAATCTCTATCAGCTAGCAATTCAAACATTGGTAGTTTAAAATCAGCCATTGTGGAAGTATTTACACCATGGAAATAGTCAAACGCTAAGAACAGAATTTATGGATAATACATTTAATAATAAGTTAAATTTGTTTCCAAGACCACGTATTTTAAAATAATGCTCACTTTTAAAAAAGTACTCATTTGAAAACAAAATATCAGAAAAAGAAAATATATTTAATATTTCAAAATGTACCATCTAATTCTTATTGCAGCCAATATTCTAGTGTATTTCCTTATATGTGTTTAGTATTTTTTTTTTTTTTTTTTGACACGGAGTCTCACACTGTCACCCAGGCTGGAGTGCAGTGGCACCATCTTGGCTCGCTGCAACCTCTGCCTCCCTTCCTGGGTTCAAGCGATTTTCCTGCTTAAGACTCCCAAGTAGCTGGGATTATAGGTATGCACCACCAGGCCTGGCTAATTTTTTTGTAATTTTAGTTGAGACGGGGTTTTACCATGTTGGCCAGGCTGGTCTCAAACTCCTGACCTCAAGTGATCTGCCCAGCTCAGCCTTCCAAAGTGCTGGGATTACAGGCATGATCCACCATGCCCAGCTAGTATGTATGTTTTTAAAAGTTAAAATGGAACTTGTAATTCTGATTTTTATACTATAAATTATAATGCAAATATCTCTTTATATTTAAATATACATTGAGTAGCATTTTAATAAGCTAATCCACTACATGGAAATAACAATGTGTGCAAATTGTCTGGAGTTTATGGAATATTTAAATATTTTCAAAATATGTTTTCATATTGATATAAATATATTTTAAAATATATTTAAACATTTTCAACAATTATTACCTGTTACCCCCTCTTTTCTGGTTATTTCCTTAAAATGTAACCTAGAATTTGGATTACATGGGAAAGGAATGGTAATTCTTTTAAGCTGTTTGTATATATAACTAAAACTCATCTATAGTTTACAGTCTACTCAACTGATTCTAATTTTGACATCAAAATTACATTTCTGCATTAAAATAAACTTGGCAGAACTGGTGGTAGGGAGAGAATGTAGGGGAAAAGAATAGCATTAGAAAATGAGAAAAATTTAATTAGTACCTATGGGAAATAATGTGAGAAAAATAACATCTCTAGTAGTTTTTAAATTCTAAGCTATGTTCCATATAATCAACTATTACACTCAGTTGAAAAATATATTTTCTTGTAAAACTTTCTACTCTTTAAAATCCTGAAGTCTGAATGTTCGATTTTCTCCATCTATAACATGTGAAACATAGGAAAACAACAACCCAAATCACACACAATGCAGCAGATAAGTAATGAAAGTGCTTATAAGGAATTTCCTATGGGATTGTTAAAATGCACACAAAGCAAAAGGAAATTGGCTTGACATTTTACTTAGAAATCCTTTTGTTTTACCAGAATTTCAAAAGAAAAACCTACGATGTCCCAGGGACTATTCAATGGCAATTGTGATGTAAATGTTTGTTTTTTACAATTGTGCCAAAAAGTTATTGTTGTCACCATGGTACAGACAAGGCAAGCTCAATATTTGTAGGAATTAGGCTTGCCCAAATGGTAAGAACGAAAAAGTAGAAATCTGAAGACCAGGCACAAAAGGACAGTCACAAATGGTTGCCTGTTACAGTAGTATTTTTTTTTTTCCATTTAGATAATCTGAGTAGGATCTTTAGCCTAGAAATAGCTAATAAAATAAGACTGAACTCATATACCAATCCAACTTGAGGTCAACGCATTTACTGAAGATGACCTCTAAGATATGTGAAGGAACTAATGCTTTCATTTTTTTGTCTTTTCCTAGTTTGGAAAAACCTTGTATTTAAAATGACTCAAATCACCCCAAATGGCATTTCTACCACTTTTAGCATGATTACCCCTCAGGTGCTGTTTGTTTACCATTGTCCCAATAATGAACAACTTCAGCAAATATGTACTTTTTAAGAAACTTAGTTTATCTAACCTGGAATATGAAAATAGAGGTTAATAGTCCTTGGCTGAAGATTTCTGGGGATATTGATTACTAAAAAATTAATAGAGAGAAAAGAGAAAAAAAAAGCAAAGAGGGACTCAAATACAAAGAGGAGTATAGGATGAGAAAGGCAGATTTAATTGGATGCATGCTGGAGAATGCAAAGGTCCTAAGTTCTCAATGGCATTGCTTTGACTGCTATGCATTGAAATTGTGCACTGATATTGTCCTTATAATGACTTATCAATTTTGAATATGCAATTTTGACACATAGTGTATAACAATTGCATGTATTTTGAATGAACTACTTTCTATTTTTTATTCCTTTTCTCCAAATGTAAAATTAACCTAACTACAGGTCAGTACTACTATATTGTGCAACTCCAGGAGGCATGCTGTATCTTAAGTGGTGGTCCTGACATTGTGCCATGTATATTAATTTATTAGTGGATGTATTAGTGGCTTTTCAACTAATTAATTATTATTTATTATGGATATTTAGTTGTACAATGGCTATGTATTTTCATTTTGAAGAGGTTTTTAAATAAAATTGACTAGCTACTATTTTTACATAGTTTCAGCAGTCTCATGGTCTGAGGACCAGCAAGAATTCTGGACCAGAAAAGAGGAGACCAAAAAAAAAAAAAAAAAGGCTTCCGGCTCTGTGTTAGATCTGTGAATATGTAGGAGTGAGTGTGAACCAAACATCGCCTTAGGTTTACAAAAACTGCAAACTCACTTTAAGACAGCTACCACATTGGATTGAGGTAATCTGTCCTACTTTAGCTGCCTACAATAGAATAGTGTAAATTTTCTCTGGAGAAAGAAAATTGTTATATAGAGACTATAATCTTTTGTGTGCAATCTCTGGATTCACAAAAAGTTAATAGGCTGATCAAGAAATAGGACCAACAGTAAAAAGATATATTAGAGACAAGGCTTACAGCTGAGACATGGAGGTTTAGATTGGAGGCTCCAACCTAAACTTCTACACATACAAAGAAAATAGCCTTCAAAAACGAAGGCAGAATAAAGGCAATTCCAGACAAATAAAAACTGAAAACCTTGATGTCAATAAACTAAGTGAAAAACTAAAAGGCAGAAATGAAAAAACAACCATCCAAGTTGAAAACACAAATGGAAAGTGTTATATACAGTTAAATCTAAATAAATAATGACTATAATAAATAACAATATAAGTGGAGAATTAAGATGCATGACAAAAGTAATACCAATCATAAAAGGGACCATAGTATTCTAAACTCTTAGAATTGCCTAGAAAATGGCAAATGGACTAAGTTATATTAGACTCCAATAAGTTAAGATGCATGTTATGATCTGTAAATCACTAACAAAGTAGTATAAAATGTATACTTAATAAGCTAATAGAGAGAATGAATTTTAAAAAACTTGGTCATTTCAAAGGCAGCAAGAAAAAAGGAAAGGAAAGATAAAACAGATGGAGCAATCGATTAAAAATAATACAAAGGACAATGTAAACACAAATATACCAGTAAATATATTGTCATAATATAATATATAATCCAAACTTGAAAATCACAAGACTTGAATTTTTTTACAATCCAACTATATCCTGCTAATAAGAGACAAATTTTAAAGATAAGGACATCGGACTGGGTGTGGTTGCATGTGCCTGTCATCCCAGCTCTTGGGAGGCTGAGGCAGGAGGATGCCTTGAGCCCAAGAGTTTGATGTAGTCTGGGAAACATAGTGAGATCCCTTCTCTAAAAAAACAAAAACAGAACAAAACAAACAGTACATCAAAAATGGAAAGAAAAAAGTTACAACAAGGTAAACCATGAGAACACAAACCAAAATATTAAAGTAATTTTAACACCAGATTCATTACTAGAGACAACTAGGAATATTTCATAATTATAAAAGAATCACTCCCCCCAGGAAGATATAATAATTCTAAATTGGTATATATCTAACACACCTTCAAAATGTACACAGAACAAATTGACAAAGGAAAATAATGAATCCAAAACTGATTGCAGCTCTTAATACATCTTTCTCAGTAACTACTCCACTTCAGTTGTGTTACAATCTAATTTCAACTGCAATACAATTCCAGCACTAAAAGTTGGTGCAAATCCCACAGGCTTAATTAAGGGCAAAATCCTCCATAGGACTGCCTTCGTTTCAGATGCCAGCTGCAAGTCCCAGTGTGTCCCCATGCCACTTGCACTCTTACCAACTGGCTATGAATTCAGGGGTTTCCATGATTCACTCAGGGTTGTTAAGGGGCTAGAAAGACTCATAGTACTCAGAAAACTGCTATACATATGACAGTTTTATTAATATTATGAAAGATACACATAGGGTAAGGTCTAGGAAAGTCCTGAATGCAGAACTTCCATGTCTTCCCCACAAAGAATCAGGGCATGTTACCCTTCCCACACATCAATGTGTTTGCCAGTCAGGAAGCTCCACTGGGCTTCAACATCCAAAGATTTTTAATGGGGTTGTATTACATCGGCATGATTGATTAAATCACCAGTCATATGATTAAGCTCAATCTTTAGCCACCTCCTACTCCCCAGCCCCAGAGGTCCTGTGGCTGAAAGTCCCTACCTTCTAACCACGTGGTTAGTCTGTGTCATGACCTGTCCCCATCTTGAAGCTATATAGGGGCCCACTATGAGTCACCTTATTTCTGTCACTCGGGAAATTCCAGAGGTTTGTGAAGGAACCTGGAACAAAGACCAGGCAAACTCTTTATTATGCCACAGTAACCAATACAGCAAATACATTCATAAGGGTATAAGAAATCCAAACGAAATAATTTATGAAATAGGCATAATTGAAATACTGAGAATACTGAATCAGTCTATTTAAAAAAAGATACACACTATTTTCAAGTGCATAGAACATTCACCAGAGTTTACCATATATTGAGTTCATGACAGATAATGGACACATGACACATCTATGGCACATTTCATACTACACAAATTATTCAAAATATGGTAATTCACTATCTTAGAATGAATATAGAAATCAATCCATAAAAATAATTAGAATCTTTTCCTCAAATGCTTGGAAATTAAGCAATACATTTCAATATATGTACAGATTTAAAAAAATCAGAATGCAAATTAGATAGCATTTTGGATTGAATGAAAATAAAAATGCAACATACTATATAAACAAATAATTATTAATTCAGTATTGTGTTATTCAAAACAGTTTATTGTTCACCATTTCATTAACTTAATAAAAAAAGTATGTTTAGAATTATAATGACATACTGATGTTATCAAAATAAGCAGAATTTGTTTGTTGAACAAAAAATAATTTTTATTATTACATCATGAAAATACAAAACATAAATTCACTATTATGAACTAAAATTTACCTATTAAAAATAATCAGCACAGAAAATATATTTGAACAGTGCTTTATACTAGAGGGCCAAAGTATTTTGATTATCTGTAGAGAAGCAAATACTCTACCTACCATCTCTTGCATCATAAAAAATTCTTCCCATTGCTACACTGTTTTCATTGTCTTTTTAAAGACTGCATAATGTTCTTCTGAGTCAATTAACATAATTAATTAACCACTTTCTATTTTTCTATTGTTGTGTATTTGAATTCTTTAATGTGTTACCAATGAAAATAGAGCTAAATTCCTGCTCTACAGCATTGTCTTCACTGTTAGGCCCAATCTGGCCCCTACATATTTCTGTGGGCTTATATCTCTCCCGGGTTTTAATTTTGAACCTGGTGTGTTTCTGCCTTTGCACGCCTGACACTCTGTAGCTCCTTCCCAAAGGTGGAAAAGAATTTGACTTTTTTTTTCTCCCAGAATTCTTAAGAGGTCAGTGTGGAAACTTCAGATGGAAATTTATATAATACAGCAAGTTTGCATTTAAGGTTTCAAGATAAAACTTTATTCGTTGGTATGAGCTTTAGACACCCAATCTATAAAAATGACAACTGATGTTCTAAATTTCAATAAGGTTCACAAAAATCTTACAAGAAATTGTAATAATTGTCTTGCCTTAACATAAACCATAAAGAACAGTGAAGTTTCATTAGCACATTGTTCAGAGAATCATAGAGAAGTTACAAATGAGAAAGAAAAGTGTGATAAAGAATAGCTTAATGAGGATTTGTGGTACACATATATAAAAATCTAAAAACAAAGTCTTTTTTTTTTTGGGTGTTAACACTAGAAAGTTACTCACAGAATTTGATTTTAAATAAAGACAAATATGCACTTTTGACATTATGGAATATAAAGGAAAACAAAATAAAAAATACTGACAATGGGTTTCCCCATTTTTGCCACACTTTAAAGAGATGGAAGGAGGCAGCTATTTTGAAGGGGAAAAATAGTGGTTTGTGCTTCAGAATCACAGATAACATCTCATAATAAGGTAATCCAGGTATCAAATGTTATTCAATTGATTATTAGAATTAATTTCAAAGATTTAAGAACACTGAAACCTTAGCAATGACTTTACATATACCATTAAGTGCCTAGTAAGAACAGAACACTCTACTAAGCACTCCTACCAACCCTCCCACCCCCAATCCGTGGAAAAATTGTCTTCCACAAAACTGGCCCCTGGTGCCAAAAGGGTGGGGACCACTGCTTTAGACTATAGAATTTCTAGAGCCGGTATCCCCAGGATTATGTCTGTGATGTGTAGAAGGTGAAGTGTACATGTGAATGAATCAATGATTTGAAATTATCTACATACTAGCACACAGATTATTAGAGAATTTAGAATCTGTGTTCTACACTTTTACTCCTTTTATATGATATGAAGAAGGGTTAACATTACCAGGTAAGCTGATACATTCTTGTCAGGCTCAAAATTGCATCTTTGGCCCTAAATTATACATTGATATGGAGAAAGTGTTCAGAGCACATCATTACAACAAACCATTTAAAATTTTTCTAGCAACAACTAATAAGGGTTTGCATTAGGACAACAGAAGGAAAAGGAAGTAAAAGTGTGGAACATAAGATTCTAAATTATCTAATAATCTGTGTGGTAGTGTGTAGATAACTGCAAATCATTGATTCATTCACATATACACTTTATCTTCTATACATCACAGACACAATTTTGGGGTTAGTGAACTTAGAAACTCCACAGTCTTGAGCAGCAGTCCCCAGTCTTTTTGGCACCAGGGACCAGTTTTGTGCAAGACAATTTTTCCATGGACTGGGGGTGGGAGAGATGGTTTCAGGTTGAAACTGCTCCACCTCAGATTATCAGGCATTAGTTAGATTCTCACAAGCAGCACACAACCTAGATCCCTCGCATGTGCAGTTCACAATAGAGTTTGTGTATGTTGAAATCTTAAGTATAAACGCTAAAAAGGAATACAGGGAAGAAATGATAATATATAGCAATATATAAATTAAAGCTGCTGGGCACAGTGGCTCACATCGGTAATCCCAGTTACTCAGGAGGCTGGGGCGGGGGGATAGCTTGAGCCCAGGAATTTGAGGCTGTACATCGCTGTGATAATGCCACTGCACTCCAGCTTGGGCAACAGAGCAAAATTCCATCTCTAATAATAACAATAGCTAACAAAGGAGAAAAACTGGAATAAAAATATTCAATTAATCCAAAAGAAAGAGAAAAAAGAGGAGTAAAAACGCCAAAGTACATGGAAAAAATAGAAAATGTATAGTAAGATTTAAACACAACTATTTTAGTAATTATGTAAATTCAGAAAGTATGAAAAACTATAATCAAAACAGAGAGACTATCAGAATAGGTTTAAAAAGTAAGACCAAAGGATGTGCTATTTATAGGAACCATGCTTAAATTATGAGGACCCAGAGAAGTGAAAGTAAAAGAATAGAAAAAGCTGTACTACAAAATACTAATTAAAATAAAGAGGTACGGTTATACTAATATCTGATTAAGAAAACTTTATGGTGAAAAAAATACTAAAGATAAAAAGCAAGATAATTCATAATGATACAATAATAATTTCAATAAGAAAATAAAACAATCCTGAGTTTCTTTGTAACTTATAACAAGCTCCAAAATATATAAAGAAAATTTTAACAGAAGAGTAAGAGGAAATCCAGATATTTGCAATCATAGTAAGAGATTTTAGTATACCTCTCTCAGTAACTGGTAGAATAAACAGAAATAAACAACAACAAAAAAACAGTAACACTGTTGAATATTTAAACATGATTAACCAACTTGATTAATTGGCATATATAAAACATCATTATGCATAATATCTGCAGAATAAAAATTATTTTCAAGCATGTAAAACATTTATCAAAATGTATTACTTGAGGATCGCTTACCATACATAGATAATAACAAACAAAATAAAAATATATAGAAAACAGAGCAATTATGTAATTAACGTAATTAATTTCCCACATTAAAAAAATGTGAGTTGGTATGATTTTGCAAGGAAAAAAAAGGAAGCAAAAACCATTCCTAGTGTAGAGAGACGCGTGTGAAAAGCATGCCATATTTGGAGAGCTGCAAGTTGCTTAAAGAGCAGCTGTTACATGTGGAAGGTGGCGAGAGATGAGACTGGAGGGATAGGTAGTGACTCTACTAGGAAAGGACCTGTATGCCTTGCTGGTTTTTTCAACATTTTTTTTTTCTTCTTATAATCTTGAAATTGTATAGGGAAAATGTAAGAAGTTAACAAGTCATATAAGAAACTTGGACTTGCACTTTGAAAGTTTCAAAATGGCAACAGTTTGAATATTGGATTAGAAGTGTGTAAAACCATAGGCAGTGAGCCCATATAGTAGGCCATTATAAAAATCTAGGCGAAAAATAAGGAGATTATGAACTAGAAGGTATAAGAATGGCCATATAAAAGATGACACATAGTAAAATTAAAGAACTACTAGGACTACATGATTGGCCTCAATAACTAAGACAGGAAAGGTAGGTGATGAGCAAATGTGAGGGTAATTGTGAGAAGCATTCACTTCAGTTTGGAGCATGCTGTCTTTAAAGTGCCTATGAAATCCCTAGCTGGAAATGTTTAGCATGGAATGCATATGCAGCTTAGAAGCACTTGGGAAAGATGTGGTCTGGATCAACAGATTTGGGATATCATAGTAGCTAAAGCCAGGACTGTGTTCGAAGTATGTGAGTGTTAATGAAAAGAAACTGAGAAGAGGAGAGAACAGAGGAGAGAAGAGGAGAGGGAGGAAAAAGAGGAAAATGAATAGAAGAGAAGGGAAAGTGATAAAAAAGGAAAGATAGGGGTGGGAGGAAGAAGAAGGAAGGGGGACGAAAGAGTATCTTCATGGTTTAAAAATATTAGTAATAGCTATCACTGATTGAGGGCTCAGCATGCACCAGACATTAAAATAATCCTGCGATATAGGAAAATCCAAAATCTTTTTTTCATACTATACTCTTACAATGAAGAATAATTCTGTGACTATACATGTGTGGAGCTTCCCCGTAACACACACACATCACACAATTCTGCAGATGATTCTGCAGTACACACCAGTTGGATGTCTTCTAGTTCAATTCAGTTCTGACACTACCTACCTGGAGAGCATGTCAGATTCCAGAGGTTGAGGGCTTAGTCCCACAAGACTGCCCCTACTTCAGATGTCAGTTGCAAAAACAGATTGTGGCCTGTGCTTCTTATTGACTAGCTATCAATCAGGCTTTCCATGACTCCTTTCTTGGATTTGATTAATTTCCAAGAACAGCTCATAGAACTACGGGAAACAATTTATTTACATTTATCCATGTATTATAAAGAATATTACAAAGCATAAATCATCAGAGGGAAGAGCTGCACAGGGCAAGGTAAAGAAAGCGAGAAGGGGCAGAGAGCTGTCATGCCTTCTCTAGGCATGCCACCCTCCAGGAACTGCCACTTGTTCAGTTATCCAGAATCTCCTCCAAATCCTGTCTTTTTGGGTTTTTATGGAGACTTCATTACATAGCCATGATTGATTGATTTCACTGGTCATTGGCGATCAACCCAACCTTCATCCTCCCTCTGCTTCCCAAAAGTTGGGAAATGAGACTGAAAGTCCCAACCCTCTAATCATGCCTTGGTCTTTCAAGTGAACAGCCCCCATCCTGAAGCTATCTAGGGTCCCCAGCCACCAGTCATCTCACTCACATACAGAAGACTCCTATCACTCCAGAGATTCCAAGGGTTCTACTGTGTGCCAGGGAACTAGATGAAGGTCAAATACATATATATGCACATATACATATATACCTTATTAGAGATCACCTCTCAAAGCCTTTTAATATTTCAAAAATTTAATTCTAACAACCCTATGAAGTGGGTATAATTATCATCTTCACTTCAAAGAAAAGGAAACTGAGTTTAGAGAGATTAAATTAATGTGACCAAAGTAATCTAGACCATAAGCAGCAAAACAAGGGCACTAAATCCAGATATTTCTGACAGGTTTCATGGTAACAAACTCTATGCAGCAGTGCCTACCTAGCCAACTTCACAAATCTAGGCCAAAATAGGGTCCCCAAAAAAGAATTGAGGAAATTATTAACAGTACCCGGTGCTGTCAAAACAAAATAAAACAAACAAAATATATAAAGTCAGAAAAAATGCTTCAAAAACATGGTCTTCAGATTCTGCATTTAGGAATCATTGCTGGCTTTGACAAAATCAGTTGCCACTGAGTGGCAGAAGACAGATCACAACAGGTTTAAGCAAGCTTGGAAGGTAAACAGATAACGACAGTAAATTTAGCCTATTCTCTAAGGCCTGGCCATGAGGAAAGAGAGGCTGAGAGTTCCTAACATGTTAGGAAAGGAGGTTTTGTTTTTGTTCTAAATGTCCCAGAGTCATGAATATATTGCATTACTGAAGAGAGAGAGTAAACAGCTGGAGAGATTACAGAAATAGGAGAAAGGAGATGAATGAGAAAGAAGTCTGAAGAAACAGAATTTAGAGGAGATTGATAAAGTGTGAGAACCTGGAGGGGGATCATGTCTAGAGGACTGAGTTGAGTATTGTCCTCAAACCCAAGGAGTGAATTTCTTCTCGCTAAGGAAGTAGATGCCCAAAGAATGTTTATAAAAGGAGGAATTGAAGTTCTTCCTGAGACTTCTAATTTCTCATGAAGAAGAAAAGTAAATTGCATTTTATTAGTCATATTAGTATTTTTCATAAAGCATATGATTTAGTATGACTTAAATGAAGAGTATACACAACTGAATCATTTATATATATCCTTATATTTTATTAGCTTCAAGGGTATAGGCTTTTACATACTTGAAAATACTAGTTGTAGATGTTTAAATAAAGGTTAAAATCACAGTTCTTTGTGCCAGCTGGCTCAAATTTTTTTTTTCAGTCTTCAATTACTTTGTGCTTTTATCTTTTTTTTTTTTTTTTTTTAACCACCAGAACTCATATACATAGTCAAGTCTGAATTTCTTTACTTGCAGCTGGCTTCTCCTGAACTTAACATTACCTGGCAAAGTCCTGGGGGCACCAACTGGTATAGCTTATCTAAAAGTTCATAAAATATGATGAATACAAACATTTAAATACAACATTGAGGATGAATTGTTTGAAATATGCATGGGTCTTTAAGCCCAAGATGTTAGTGAAATCAAGCTAAATGCAAAATAATCAGAACTTTTGACAAAATCAAAAATGTATCTGGAATATGATCTCCCTAAGGTGAACACAAGACGTGACTAATAAGTGCTATAAAGATATACAGTTATAATTAAGTGAACTACAAATCTATTTTGTTGTGGTGTAAAACACTTTCAGAGATGAAAACATTACTTATAACAATTTGCACGCTTGTAAATCACGACCTCAGTAAATCTATAAGGTTGCATTATAATAAGTAGTTATGGATATTACAAGTAAGTCATTTTTCCTTCTGGCTTTTCAGATTTAGGGTCTTGTATTCAGAAATGTATACCCGTTTGGGACACAATATTCTGGAATTTTTAACAAGATATAAAATTTCATTTTCACAGAAAGACAGCCTCATTGTAAAGACCACATATCAAGTAAATGAGAAAAGATATGTACATGTGTTTCTGGGTGCTTAGAGGGGGAAAGCAGAAAAGGGAATTGAAATAAGAAACAACTAGAAAATAATCACCCCATAAAAAGTCAACCAGTGTCTCCAGAGTAATAAATTATAAGTTGAGGGAGCAATTTAAAACCGGAAGTTAGGATATAATGCAACTTGTAAAGTTAAAATATTGTAAAGTTAGAATAAGAAATTTAAAGTAATCTTAAGGTGTGAAAAAATTTAGAACTATGCCTTTTTTTTTAACTTTTAAAAAATGTACTTGTGCTACTAAGTATAAAGTTCCTTATGAATTCAATCATCTAGAACATATTAGAAAATATGTTTCCTTTATGTTATATATACACACACACATATATATAGGGGGTATGTATATATGTACACACACACAAACACAAACACACACATAGCACACACAGAGGCAATTTGTTGTTGACGCCTAAATGTTGTGTTGAATATTTCCTACATTTTGTTTTTACATTGTAATACTACCTTTTCAGCCTGATTAAAGAAATTGTTTCAAAAAGTCACCATATTTTTAACACTTAATGAAAACAGAAGATGCAGGTAGTAGTGAAGGAAAGAAATAAGATTAAATGAAGCAACCCATAACTTTTTTGTCCGGCATTGTCCCTAAGCGCACACAGGGAAATTTCAAAGTTCCTCAGGGTCTCCCTTATATTTTCCCTCGCTTGTCATTCACAGTGGAATAAAATCCTTGAGCTATGGAGCTACCTGATTCTGAGGTCAGGTCATTTTTCACTGAAAGAACTATTTACAGGTTCATTCAAAATATCAATTTTTGTAGTAATTTTCATTTTATATATTTGCAGTAACTTTGGCTATGAACTAAATCAGAGTCACAAATTTTAAGGTTGAAAGTAACCTAGGAAATAGTCTAGTCTAATCCATTCATTTTAAGTGCAAATTTGAATGTCAATTGTAATGCACAGTGTACCATACTACATTGCCGCTTGTTCTTTCAACAGCTGTCCACTTGGAGCAAGCTTTAGGAAATATGAGACACAAAACATATGTTCTTACTTGCATTATCCTTTGTGCCATTCTTGGGACACTTATAAAAAATTATTTTTATTAAAATTATAGGCTATGCACGGTGGCTCACGCGTGTAATCCCGGCACTTTGGGAGGCCGAGGCAGGCGGATCCCCTGAGGTCAGGAGTTTGAGACCAGTCTGGCCAACAGGGGGAATACCCCGTCTCTACTAAAAATAAAAATAAAAAAATTTAGCTGGGCCTGGTGGCACACACCTGTAATCTCAGCTATTCCAGAGGCTGAGGTGGGAGAATCACTTGAACATGGGAGGTGGAGGCTGCAGTGAGCCGAGATTGAGCCACTGGTGTCACTGCACTCCAGCCTGGGAGACAGAGCAGGACTCCATCTCAAAAAAAGAAAGAAAAAAAAATTATATGATCTGGCCCTTGAGAGAGCATACATTCATACAATCATTTAATTATGATTTTTTTTTAAGACTGAGTCTTACTCTGTTGCCAAGGCTGGAATGCAGTGGGGCGATCTCTGCTCACTGCAACCTCCACCTCCTGAGCTCAAGTGATTCTCCTGCCTCAGCCTCCTGCGTAGCTGGGATTATAGGCGTGTGCCACCACGCCTGGATAATTTTTGTATTTTTAGTAGAGACAAGGGTTCACCATGTTGGCCAGGATGGTCTTGAATTCCTGACCTCAAGTGATCCACCCACCTTGGCCTCCCAAAGTGCTGGGATGACAGGCGTGAGCCACTGCACCCAGCCCATTTAAAAATATTTATTGTGCTGTTTTTATTGCAGTGTCTTGTGCTTATCTCAGCTACTAGAGAGTCTGAAGCACGAAAATCGCTTGAGCCAGGAGTGCAAAATCAGCCTGGGCAACAAAGCAAGATCCCGTATCAAAAAAATTATTGGGCTTCTAATTTGTTCCGGACATTGATGTTAATCCAGGAAGCTACAATGACAAACATGAAGGAAATGGCTCCTGATCTAACAGAGCTGCCTGAGAGTAAGACAACTTGGCTCAGTTAATAACAATAAAGTGCCATAAGAATCTCTGACTGCTATGTGGAGATTAATACCAGTACATTTTTATCTATAATCCCACATAAAAAAAACAGGTCATTTAGCTTTTGAATTTTGAATGTTTTTAGTTTCATTTTTTTTCACTTTTTAAAACCAATAAATTTTACTTATTTATTACATTATTTATCATAAATTTCTATTTATAAAGTTTCTTTTACTTTTCAAATATTTTTTTCTTCAAATATTCTAGGTGCCGAAAAGCTATTGATTTGACAAACCACATTACTAAATCCATTCCCATTAACCACAAAACAATAACTTAAAAGATTCAACCCATGATTAAATTGCAGTTTAAATGTTAACAACTGAAATTAATTTTAATACGCTGCTACCTTGTTCATTTTCCTATTTGAAATTTTCTATTACTACTTTAACAAAGAGAATATCAACCATGTTGTCTTTATGGATTGCTCACTTATTCAAATAGCTATTACTCATCTACTAAAAATAAGGTGAATAATAAAACAAGGCTTTCTGAAACTATATATCAAGGAGAAAGTTTTATAGCTTTAGTATTGCTTACAAATCAATTCCTTAGAGTTGGCCTGCCATTAGTAGCTTTTAAGACTGCCTAGAGCTGTGTCATTCACTGCTATTTTGACACGTTAATGCACTCATGTTATGTGCAGGCTGACATAACTTCTCTCTAGTTCTATTACAATAATTATCAAGACCCTTCTATGAGACACGCAAAGTTAAGCAAGGTGACAAAGAGTATGTAAATACTCAAGTATTCCTGGAGCATTCATTTAAAAAATGACAGTGAATAATTAAGAAACTATAAAAACACCAAGATAAAAACTATCTGGTGAGAACCTCATCAGAGGAAACAAACCATGAATAAAAGAGACAGTCACTTAGAAATGAGGGCTGGTACATTCAAGTATTCATTTTCTTTTTATAAAACAATGTTAAAAGTTATGACATGATAACACAAATCACACATTAAAACCCTATGACTTACTGGCAGTTTTAAATGCAATGAGTATACATTTAAGAAGTATATAATATGGGAAAAATGAAATTGCCTTCAAAAATAATATCACCTTTGGTGGGAAAATAGACATTATTCTTTTTGTGAAAAGTGAAAGTACTGTATTAATGTAAATTGGTAAATATGATCCATTCAGGGGGACAAAAATTGGCTATTGACAATAAAGTACTTAGTTTGCTTTGTCTATTCTCCCTTCTACATTTCATACGAGGCTAAATGAACAAACATGCTCCAAATGAACTGCCTGTTATGTTACTTCTGTCAAAAATAATAAATGCCTTCCTACTATCCATTTTGTCACATTAAAACAACATTTTCACCATCCTGGCTCTCTACCAGCTCAGGTTCAACACCATCCTTTTTTACTTCCAATCTGATGCTAATGCCAGGGAACATTAACAAGTTTTGATGTTCCCTCATCAAAACTTTTCTTAGAAGTGCTTTTCACTTTCACTTTCTTCTTATTATATGAATGACCCAACTATTTGTAGAACTTTAGATTCTAAGGGACAGTAGAATAAAAAAATGAGATATTTTCTCAACTTTAAAAAATGTAAAGCCAATAATAAAAACAGTGGTTTAGATTTAAGACAGAATAATTAAAAATTATAATAATTACAGAGCTGCCAATACAGATGGGGGAAGTAATTAAAAAGTCGAGCATAGAAGAGATAGAAAAGTGAAACAGAAATCAGTAAAGATCCTGTACCCTGCTTTTCACTATCCACCACAGGGAAACCTTCAAAGATGGTGGGAAGGATGCTTATCATCTCTGATAAGTGTGAGGATCCAGAGTGGAGGAAATCAGTGCTCTCTTCCCATCTGCTTGCCCTGGAAGGTATCAAAGTCTAGAAAGTTCCCCAGAATTTCATGTCACAGGAAAACAGAATTGAGATAGCTATGTGGAGAGATCAGTATAGGCAAACCCACTGAGACACCCAGAACTCCAGCGAGGTATGGAAGGACTGCCAAATTTCCCCTATTGTGAGAATTTTTTTTTGAATGAAACATAGATCCAACAGATATTGAAGCACCCTTATTATCGTAATGAAGGACACTAGAGAAAAATGGGATCAAACACAGATGCAGAAACCTCTGCAAACTCTAGCATACAGGGATGATCCTGGTCAAGAATGTACTAACTCAGTAAATGATAGCTCTGAATAGAGGATGACATTTAAGCAAATATCATGTTGCATCACTAGCCAGGACATGACACTGGTGGGAACTAGATTATTCCAGAAAAGAAAATGAGGGAAGATCAAAAGGGGACAAGAGGAGAGAAGGAAGAGGGAACAAGAGGTGGAGAGATGAAGAAAAAGGAGAAAGGACAAGGGATAGGTAATTCCTGAAATAAACTAGTTGAAGGTTCAGGCTCTTGAGTCAAAATGTCCATTTCAATTCCCAGTTTTATCTTATTTGTTGTGTAAACTTGAGTAAGTTACCTAGTCTTTCTGTACCTCAGTGTCCTTATCTGTAAAATAGGTATAAAAATAGCACCTACTCCAATGGGATGCTAGAAAATTAAATGAATCAATACATATGAATAGGGGGATAAACCATAAGAAGAGTAAAGCTTTTGTGTAAGTGGAGAGGACATTCTGGCCAAGGACAATGGAATGGTTATGGTATTTCCAGTCACAAGTAAAAGACAGTTGGTGGAAGTGAAACAATTGTATAGAGGAGAAAATGAGCTAAGTATGGAGTATTTAGAGTCTGAGTTTAAAGGGTCAGGACAAGGACTTGGCATTACATCGCCAGTGGTCTACATACAGAAAGTCTAGTACAAGTAGGTATGCGTTCAGTGCATGAACAAACAGATGTCAATGATGGCTGTTAATTGTACACTATAAACTAGACTTGACCAATCCCCAAGTCAACAGTATAATAGCTTGTACCAGTCTCTACTTGTGAACTCTGTATGATTAAGTGAACAAGTCAGAAAAACTCAAATAATAACCACCTTTGGATCCTCTTACAAGAATAAAAAAAAAAGGTTCAGATTTTACCATAACATTTAGTCACAAGTAATTAAGTCAGGCTCTTGTAAATTTCTTCTCTGTATATACTGGTTATAGAATCTTTTTAAGTTCCAGGTCTAGAATATTAAAGAATGCTATCCAAACTGCCAAGACAGTTTTAGTTTTGTGCTCTAGAGAAGATGATATTTCAGAAAAAGTGATTACAATATTTCCACTTCACAGATCTGTTATAAAATTTAATTAATCTTCATAGGCACTCACAAGAAACACAAATATTGTTTCTCTTTTAAAAATTATCTTACATGGAGAATACAAAGCTAATGATAATTCAGCTGTACTTAAATGTAAAGGGTAAACTGTATTTTCAAATAACAGAGTTTGGGGTTTTTTTTGGTTATAGAGTACGTGAAAATATAAAAGAAAAATATTAAAACTACTCTTGGTTTGATTAGATAAGTGTGGGGTCAATTTTTTCTTTAAAACAAAGGAGTCTGAAAATTAAGTTCAGACTTTTGATATTTATGTTATTAAATTTTTAAAAATATTCCACTTGTGATTTTATAATACATATATTCTGATAAAAAACACTCCACTGTTTGCTACTATTGTACATTATTAAACAGTATATTGCAAAGAATAAAATGAAATATATCATTTCCTCATATATTCCATAATCAGTACGTCATGTGAAATAGTCTTTTTTACCTTGAGCTGATTAATGTTTGACTAAACAAATAATGAATGACTTAATACAGGGCCAACAAATCAACAGCAGAAGATCAAAGAATTTTAAGAATGAAGGAAACTTAAGAAATGTGCCAGGCCAATCTACTAATTTAATTGATTGGAAACCACTCATATTCTGTTGAGTCAGTTGTCCAGTTTGATATAGTTAGAGACAGACCTAGGATAAGAAGCAAGTATTAGAAGGTTCCCAGTGCCCAGAGCAGTGCACCTCTGTAGAGCATTCAGGATCATTACTCAGAACTGACAAATACATAAACTGATACTCAGAAATGTACTTTAGACAGGATGACGTGAATATGACAGTGAAACTGGTACCAACAACAATGATAATGAAGGCCTATTACTTATTTTACATTATTTTGCTCTCTTTGGAATAACTTGAAAAATGATTAAGAATATCATCTTCAACAGAAATATACTATGATGTAATTTGTTCATATACAGCTTAAAATATGTAAAATAGAACAGAATCCTGAAGTCAAAAACAGGATGAATTGAAATTCACTTTAAAGAAAAATATCTTCCATGTCCCAACTTAATTATCATTAAAAATAGGTAGGTTAAAAACAAGATACCCAAGCTGTTCTCTGTGATGCATGCCTGTAGTATCAGCTACTGGGAAGGCTGAGGCAGGAGAATCACCCAGGCCCAGGAGTTCATATCCAGTGTGGGCAACATAGCAAGATACTATCTCTTAAAAACAAATCCAAGTATATCTTATTAAAAATATTAGTGGTAATGAGATAGCTACCAGTACTACAAAAACACCAAAGTAAATATGCTTTAAAAATAAAGCCTGGGCCGGGCGCATGCCTGTAATCCCAGCACTTTGGGAGGCCAAGGCAGGTGGATCACGAGGTCAGGAGATCGACACCATCCTGGCCAACACAGTGAAACCCTGTCTCTACTAAAAAAAATACAAAAAAATAGCAGTGCGTGGTGGCGGGTGCCTACAGTCACAGCTACTCAGGAGGCTGAGGCAGGAGAATGGTGTGAACCCAGGAGGCAGAGTTTGCAGGGAGCTGAAATTGCACCACTGCACTCCAGCCTGAGTGACAGAGCGAGACTCTGTCTCAAAGATAAATAAATAGATAAAAATAAAAATAAAATAAAACCTGAATTTTGCTGTTTCCTATAATCCAAAAATATAATTTTTTCTTAAACCTGACTCTACCTACATTCATGGGAGTGGGGAAAAGATACAGTAAAACTTGGTAATTACAAATATTAAATTAATTGAATAATATTTATACAAATGATTAGTTCAAGACATTAAAGTCTTATTTAATAATTTGATGCTACTACTAAAATAGGAAAAGAATGTCAGCATTAAAACACATCTTATCATTGCTGGCATTATCATTATAGTTCCCATGTGTTTTTCTTCCATTGAGGAGTAAGAAGAAAATGTTGCTATTTTGTTATAATCATTACTACTTTTCTTGTAGTATAGAGTTTAGAAGGTTTATTTTGTAGGTTTTTAAACTCATAATTTCAACAAGTTAGACACTTTTCCCAGTGTTTTACAAGGGAATCTGGTAGAAATGAAATCATTTTAGTAAACTTAATTATTTTTTTTCACTATGCAAGTAATTAATTTTTTCACTATGCAAGTAATACTCACTTAGCTATTTGAACTCAACATGTCAATATATACTTACTTTTAGGATCATTAGTGGGACTTGAGTCATTTATAATAACACAGATTTTGCTAGGTTAATCTGACAAACCAACCTGGAGAGTATGTGCATCTTTGTCTAATCTTAAGTAATAGTCTTGCTGATTGAAGCAGACACACAGAGATGTTAGGAAGCTGTCTTACACACGGACAAGGAAAAGGTTTCAGTTATACTGGTAAATGTTGTGGTTGGGCAGATGAAGAATAAATGAAATACTAGCATGTCCTGCAGGGGTTTTAAACTTAAGCACAATGGTTCACCATCTATATTGAATAACTTAAACACATTCATATTTCAAGGCAGAGGCTTGGAGAGAGAATCATTCATAAGTCTTCTCAGCTATGATATTACAATTTTAATTTTTTGAAATGTCATGTACTTCTGTATCACCTAAGATGTTTGTCACACGTGAATGGGAGAGTTTCTTCCACTATACTGAAGTAGCTCCTGAAAGGAGCCAGCTAGTCAAACAATTTAAAATGTCATGATTTTTAAAGTTACACCTTTAATGTATTGCAAACTATTTTCATCCACTGTATAAATAGCACATGGTATTTGACATTTTTCTACTATTTTATGGCTTAGACACATAATCTGAACAAAAATTTAGTTCACTGTGCTATAAGAGTGGACAGAGCATTTAGGAGCTTTGATATCAGATAGATTTGGACTGTAATAGAGTCTCTTCTACCTACCAGCTGGATAAATATTTTAAATACTTAGTCGCATTTTTATCATCTATAAAAATAGAGATCATATCTGCACATCCTAGGGTAGTTATAATGATTAAGCAAAATAATTATTATATAAAGTCCTAGCAAGCACATAATAGATCCTCAATAAATATGAGTTCTCTTACTTTACTATTTTTTCAAAACTCTTTCAAGGCAAGGCTATGTAAAATGTAATTTGTGATTATCAGCAAATTAGTAGCAGTGAAGAGTGATTAAACAGTTAAAAATTGTTTATTAGACTTGACAGTCTCCAAGGAGTAAGTGTTTATTAGAAAAAAATGTTTATAAGGTAACAATATGGTTTTCTGTGCAACTATTTGATTTTCTACCAGATTCCACTGTAAAACAGGAAGGTTAGAAAAATATTGCTTAGCATCAGAAGGAAAAAACATTGGGGAGTGAATGTGTCCTCTGTAAGCTGAAATAACTATCTTATTTCATCCAACAACAAATTATGGTAATTCATCCTTTATTTAGAACCTATTATGTGGCAGACACTGCAGCACTTAATGCTGGCAAAACAATGCCAAACAAATATCTATCATTACAGATCCTGAGGGCATACGACTTTCAGTAAAGTGAGAGACACAAACATGATTAAAATAATCACAGTGATAAGTACAGAATTAAAACGTCAGATAAGATACCGGAATCTCTGAAGGAGGAATAAGACCTGGGTTCAAGGGACATGGAAGATTTCTGAATGAAGAGAATTTTTCTGATCAGACATCCAACAAAGTTCTAAAATTTGGTGACAGGAGTAAGCAATGGAAACCCCAGATACACATCCCAAAATACTGGAAAGTTGAACTATAGCAAAATATGTAAGAGGTCTATCTATCTTACAACATAAAAGCCAGCAAAATAGGGAGCAAAGGAAATTAAGATAGACCTGGCTATCTACTGTTTAATGTGTCCAATTTATAATTTTTACTGATATGATCTCCCTATAGTAAAATTATTTCAATGAATTCCTAAACTTATCACTACAGTTATGCCAGACTTGTTTCTTTTTAGTTGGTGGTCTGAACTTTGTAATGCAGAGTAAATAAACAAAAAAGGTACAAATATTTATAGTGCTAATTTTCTTGAAGGAAAATTTAAAATATCTTTGAGGAGCAGCATTCATTTGCTGTTATATTATTGTGATTCTTTTTCTCAACAGACAGCTGCTTGTTTCATCTCCTTAATTTACTTTTGTCTTCTATTTACATTAATGATACCTTGCTTCTTGTAGTTTCGTTGAAATCCAAAGGATCATCAAGGCTCTTATCCCAGCCATCTTATTTTTATGGCATATGAACAAGCCAGTTCATTCTTTTTTTAATGGAAAGACTAACATATTTTCATCCTACAGTAATCCTCTTTGTTGGAGAATAATTTTTCTGAATTTCTTCCTAGTGACGGTCATCTTGTCTCCAATGCTGAGTTTCTCTTTGGAAAAGTTTGTACAACCAGTAACTGGTCTTCTAAGCAGAAGCAAGCTAACATTCTGAGAACGATTCCTCACACTGAGAAGTTTTCTTCTTAAATAGTGGCCTGTGTTTATGTATTTTCTCTTCAAGAATTCAACTTCAGTGCCTCAAACTGATTGAAACATCAAGTCGACTTTCAAAGTATAAAATTGTTTTAATATAGAACCTGCACATTATTTAAAAATTCAACATACTATATTCAAAACATACTATATTTCATAGAGACCTTCTTATATTCTACATTATTGAAATGATCCATTTTTCTCTAATTTCCAGAGTGATTACTTGAAGATATTATTTATAAAAGAATGAACATTTGGACCACTCCAGCATTTTGCTCTAATTGTACTATGATATGCTTTCAAAAGCACAACCATAAATATTAAATTTTATATAAATATTTTTAATTTAATATAATTTACTTTCACTTGAAAATATCCAGTTTTTACTGCTATTTTAAAAATTACAATTGCAAAGAACCATCACAAAAGAAAATACATGGGGCAGCCATAACCTGAATAGTACCCAGAGTTTACGCAGGACTAAGAGAAGTTTACATTTAGACAAGTCAGAGCATATAGACTTCGCTGAACAGCTAGGACATTTGGTAGAATGCAGACGGGTTGTGACTCAGCAGCAAGAACAATAACTGTCAAACAAAGGCTATTGTAATCTAAAAAGGGCTTCAAAACTCCTCAAAAAAAAAAAAAAAAAAAAACCCAAAAGAAGCTGACTTACAAGTAAATTAGCTGCTTGTCAGAATGAACATCTATACTGCTCAAAAAAATATAACAGTATCAAGGTATTAAACAACATAATAGTCATACCGCTCAGGAACCAAACAAAAACTATCGTACGTGTGAATAAGCAGGAAATTGTGATCCATAACTCAGGAAAATCAGTTCATAGAAATGAACCCAGAGTGTCTAAGCTGATAAATTTGGCCCACAAGGACATTTAAGGAGCAACTATAAGTATATTCAAAAAAAGAAAGAAAAAAGTAACTAGATCTCATTGTGGTTTTGATTTGCATTTCTCTAATGATCAGTGATGATAAGCTTTTTTTCATGTTTGTTGGCCGCATAAATGTCTTCTTTTTTTTTTTTAACACGGCAATTTATTTTATGCATTATTTAAATCTGTTGATTAAAAATGTTCAAAAGGCAATTTAAGAAACACTTAAAAATACATTTTTTCTAACTTAATGATAATCACTTAAAATAAGCAAGTCACCAGACATTCTTAAACCATTCATAACACCATTACCTTAAATAATTTTAAAATTCCAAAACACAAATATTCACTATGTAGTACAACACACTGCTTAGCAGTAAGATTAGTTTCCCTCTAATAATATACTTCATGTAGATTATTAATTTGCGGGACCCTTCAAAGTTATTAAAACTTAACTAATATAAACTGAAAACTAGAGAGGCAAGGGAGTTGAAACGGAGCACAATTCAACTCTAAAACTTTATAGTTGGTTTCTCTAAAGAGAATTTGTAAAATTCCTTATTCCAGTCCGTGTTAAAGTTTGTCTTTCAACTATTATATAAAACACATTTTTTTAAAAATCAACAGAGGTAACGTTAACATTTAGCATAAAATCTACCACAGGTTGTCTCCCAGATTGCTTCAGTATGTTTCTGTCAGGCCTACTATAAAGTAGAAAAATAAAGCAAATGAGTTTTGTTTCTTTTTGTTTTTTGGGTTTTTTTTTTTTGAGAAGTATCTATTTATATTCTATGTACACTTTTTGATTGGGCTTTTTTCTTGTAAATTTGTTTAAGTTTCTCGAGATTCTGGATATTAGACTTTGTCAGATGAGTAGATTGCAAAAGTTTTCTCCCATTCTATCGGTTGCCTATTCACTCTGATACTAGTTTCTTTTGCTGTGCAGAAGCTCTTTAGTTTAATTAGATCCCATTTGTCAATTTTGGCTTTTGTTGCCATTGCTTTTGGTGTTTTAGTCATGAAGTCTTTGCCCATGCCTATGTCCTGAATGGTATTGCCTAGGTTTTCTTCCAGGATTTTTAAAGTTTTAGGTCTTAATTTAAGTCTTTAATCCATCTTGAGTTAATTTTTATATAAGGTGTAAGGAAGGGGTGGAGTTTCAGTTTTCTGCATATGCCTAGCCAGGTTTCCCAGTACCATTTATTAACTAGGGAGTCCATTCCCCATTGCTTGTCAGAATGCTGATTATTAAAAAGTTAGGAAATAGATGCTCGCAAGGCTTTTTTTTTATATATATACTTTAAGTTCTGGGATACATGTGCAGAACGTGCAGCTTTGTTACATAGGTATACACGTGCCATGGTGGTTTGCTCCACCCATCAACCCGTCATCTACATTAGGTATTTCTCCTAATGCTATCCCTCCCTTAGCCCCCCACCAACTGACAGACCCTGGTGTGTGATGTTCCCTTCCCTGTGTCCATGTGTTCTCATTGTTCAACTCCCATTTATGAGTGAGAACATGTGGTGTTTGGGTTCTGTTCCTGGGTTAGTTTGCTGAGGATGACAGCGTCCAGCTTCACCCATGTCCCTGAAAAGGACATGAACTCATCCTTTTCTTACACCTGCATAGTGTTCCATGGTGTATATGTGCCATATTTTCTTTATCCAGTCTATCATTGATGGGCATTTGGGTTCGTTCCAAGTCTTCGCTATTGTAAACATTGCTGAAGTAAGCATACATGTGCATGTGTCTTCATAGTAGAATGATTTACTATTCTTTGGGTATATACCCAGTAATGGGATTGGTGGGTCAAATGGTATTTCTGGTTCTAGATCCTTGAGGAATCTGCTACACTGCCTTCCACAATAGTTGAACTAATTTACACCCCCACCAACAGGGTAAAATGTTCCTATTCATCCACATCCTTTCCAGCATCTATTGTTTCCTGACTTTTTAAGGTTTACCATTCTGACTGGTATGAGATGGTATTTCAATGTAGTTTTGATTTGCATTTCTCTAATGACCAGTGATGATGAGCTTTTCTTCATATGTTTGTTGGCTGCATAAATGTCTTCTTTTGAGAAGTGTCTGTTCATATCCTTTGCCCACTTTTTGATGGGGTTGTTTGTTTTCTTCTTGTAAATTTGTTTACATTTCTTGTAGATTCTGGATATTAGCCCTTTGTCAGATGGATAGATTTCAAAATTTTTCTCCCGTTCTTCAGGTTGCCTATGCACTCTGATGCTACTTTTATTTTGTTGTGCAGAAGCTCTTTAGTTTAATTAGTCCCATTTGTCAATTTCGGCTTTTGTTGCCATTGCTTTTGGCATTTTAGTCATGAAGTCTTTGCACATATCTATATCCTGAATTGTATTCCCTACGTTTTCTTCTTGGGATTTTATGCTTTTTGGTCTTACATTTCAATCTTTAATCCATTTTGAGTTAATTTTTGTATAAGGTGTAAGAAACAGATCCAGTTTCAGTTTTCTGCCTATGGTTAGCCAGCTTTCCCAACACCATTTATTAAATAGGGAATCCTTTCCCCATTGCTTGTTTTTGTCAGGTTTGTCAAAGATAAGATGGTTGTAGATGTGTGGCGCTATTTCTGAAGCCTCTGTTCTGTTCCATTGGTCTATATATTTGATTTGGTACCAGTATCATGATGTTTCGGTTATTGTAGCTTTGGAGCATAGCTTGAAGTCCGGTAGCATGAGGCCTCCAACTTTGTTCTTTTTGCTTAGGATTGTCTTGGCTATAAGGGCTCTTTTTGGTTCCATATGAAATTTAAAGTAATTTTTTCCAATCCTGTTAAGAAAGTCAATGGTACCTTGATGGGGATAGCATTGAATCTATAAATTACTTTGGGCAGTATGGCCATTTTCATGATATTGATTCTTCCTATCCAAGAGCATGGAATGTTTTGCCATTTGTTTGTGTGCTCTCTTATTTCCTTGAGCAGTGGTTTGTAGTTCTCCTTAAAGAGGTCCTTCATATACCTTGTAACTTGTATTCCTAGGTATTTAATTCTCTTAGTAGCAATGGTGAATAATAGTTCACTCATGATTTTTGGCTCTCTATTATTGGTGTATAGGAATACTTGTGATTTTTGCACATTGATTGCTGAAGTTGCTCATCAGCTTAAGGAGATTTGGGGCCGAGACAATGGGGTTTTCTAAATATACAATCATGTTATCTGCAAAGAGAGATAATCTGACTTCCTCTCATCCTATTTGAATACCCTTTATTTCTTTCTCTTGCCTGACTGCCCTGGCCAGAACTTCCAATACTATGTTGAATAAAAGTGGTGAGAGAGGACATCCTTGTTTTGTGCCAGTTTTCAAAGGGAATGTTTCCAGCTTTTGCCCATTCAGTATGATATTGGCTATGGGTTTGTCATAAACAGCTCTTATTATTTTGAGATACATTCCATCAATACCTAGCTTATTGAGAATTTTTAATATGAAGGCTGTTGAATTTTATCAAATGCCTTTTCTGCATCTATGGAGATAATCATGTGATTTTTGTCATTGGTTCTGTTTATGTGTTGGATTACATTTATTGCTTTGCGTATGTTGAACCAGTCTTGCATCCCAGGGATGAAGCTGATTTAATCATGGTGGATAAACTTTTTTATATTCTGCTGGATTCATTTTGCCAGTATTTTATTGAGGAGTTTTGCATTGACGTTCATCAGGAATATTGGCCTGAAATTTTCTTTTTTTGTTGTGTCTCTGCCAGGTTTTGGTATCAGGATGATGCTGGCATCATAAAGTGAGTTAGGGAGGAGTCCCTCTTTTTCTATCGTTTGGAATAGTTTCCGCAGGAATGGTAACATCTCCTCTTTGCATGTCTGGTAGAATTCGGCTGTGAATCCATCTGCTCCTGGGCTTTTTTGGTTGGTAGGCTACTAATTACTGCCTCAATTTCCGAAATTGTTATTGTTCTATTCAGGGATTCAACTTCTTCCTGGGTTAGTCTTGGGAGCATGTATGTATCTAAGAATTTATCCATTTCTTCTAGATTTTCTAGTTTGTTTGAGTAGAGGTGTCTTTGTTCTGGCAATAGCTGCTCCCTCATAGGTTCATCCCATGATCTTTCCAGGCTGGTTCCTTAAAGTGTCAGTGTCTCAACTGTCAATTCCTCAAAGAGACTTTTCATTTAACTCAATCCGAAGGAGCTTCTACTATGTCATTCTGTAATATTTTATTTATACTAATTTTTTATTAGTTTACTTCTATTATTTATTTTTCTTTTTTCTTCTCCCTTCACTAGTACTTAAGATTTGTGAGAGCAAGTTTATTAGTTAACTCCTGTGAAATAAATCCCCAAATTATACAAATAGTATAATGTTTTGTACAAAATAAAAATTTAATCCTTGATTTTACAATATTCCAATGTGATATTTCTGGCCAGTAGGAGGGTCTTCCATGTGTTGACTTAGGGACTAGACTCTGTGCAACTTGTGGCTCTGCCACTCCCTAGGAACTTGGAATCCTCTGTTGAATTCTCCTAGTGATAATACAGAGTAGTTTCAGAAAGAAATGATTACCTTGTGACATTGTTATTGTTGGTCACATTCTGTTACTTTTTTATCTGTGATAGTCTGAGAAAGCAAAGGTTATGCTGTACTGTGTAAATAACTGCAAAGGAATGAATATGTTTTATATCACTGAGTCTATAAACTGACATGAAATAAGTCAATCCTTAGGTAAATGTCTTAAACATTCTAAACATTTTAAATCTTTTAGGGAAATTTTGTTTGAAAACCAAAATGTGTGTGTGTGTGTGTGTGTGTGTGTGTGTATTTCAAATTGATGGAATAAAAAAGTGAATATCATTCACTGATTGGTACTTTTTAAAAATCAAAGGCAAGGCAAAGTAAGATGGTGGAGTAGAAGTTCACACCATTTATACCCCTCACAGGAACACCAAATTTTCACAACTACCTGCACTGAAAAGAAAAGCACTGTTATAAGAACCAAAAATCAGGTGAGCAATCACAATACCTGGTTTTAACTTTGTGTTGTTGAAACAGGTATTGAGAAGGGTCAGAGGGACAGTGCTGAATTGTCAATGGTACCCCTCCCCCATTTCCCAGCGGCGGTGAGCTGTGCAGAGTTTGTGCACTTTGCGGAGGGAGAGCAGAGTGACTGGGGATTTCACAGTGAACTCACAGCAAAGCTGTACTGGACTTAGCCAGTGCTCATACATGGAGGATGCATCTGGGTTAGAAGTAGCCAGAGGTGAACCACCATTCCATTGGCTGGATTAATAACCAGAATATTTAAGGAGCTCAAACAAATCTAGGAAAATTTTATAATCTGATTAAAAAATGGACATAAGATCTGAACAGACATTTCTCAAAAGAAGACATGCAAATGGCAAGCAGGTATATGAAAAGATGTTCAACAGCACTGAAATTATCAGAAAAATGCAAGTTAAAACTACAATGATATATCATCTCATCCCAGTTAAAACGGCTTTTATCCAAAAGATAGGCAAAAATAAATGTTGGTGAGGATGTGGAGAAAAGGGAACCCTCAGACATTGTTGGTGGGAGTGTAAATTAGCACAACCACTATGGAGAACAGTTTGGAGGTTCCTTAAAAAACTAAAAATAAAGCTACTGTGCAATCCAATAATCTCATTGCTGTGTATATCCCCAAAAGAAAGGAAATTAGTATACTGAGGAGACATATCTGCTCTCCTGTACTTGTTGCAGCACTGTTCACAACAGCCAAGATTTGGATGCAACCTCAGTGTCCATCAGCAGATGAAATGATAAGTATCACATAGTTACTTAGACACAATAGAGCACAATTCAGTCATAAAAATGAATGGGATCCTGTCATTTGCAACAACACTGATGGAAATGGAGGTCATTATGTTATGTGAGATAAGCCAGGCAAAGAAAAACAAACATCATATGTTCTCACTTATTTGTGGGAGCTAAAAATTAAATCAATTGAACACATGGAGAAAGAGAGTAGAGATATAGTTACCAGACACTGGGAAAGGTAATGGGGAGATTGGTGGATATGTGGGAATGGTTAATGGGTACAAAAATAGAAAGGAGTAATATGTGCTATTTGATAGCACAACAGCGTGACTGTAGTCAGAATAATTTAATTGTACATTAAAGCTATACATTGTATTACTAAAAGAGTACAATTGGATTATTTGTAACAGAAGGATAGATGCTTGAAGTGATGGATATCCCATTTTCCATGATGTGGTTATTACGCATTAAATGCCTGTATCAAAATATCTAATGTACTCCATAAATATAAGCACCTACTATGTATGCACAAAAAAATACAATTTAAAAGTTAAAAAAGAAGAAAGCTCAACAATAATTTATACAATTTGAATTCATTAGGAAATATTTATCTAGGTGTTTTCTAATGATTTTGTATATAATGTTTGACATGAGAAAATTCTAGCCCTGTGGTTAAATAGACTTTTATGTTATTTTAATCCAGTAGTAATAATGCATCATATAGAAAGATATTTAGTGATTTTAGTGATGTGAAATGTCATAGTTCAATATATATTTTATACACTTCAGATTTCTTAAATTTTACTATATTTACAGTTAAAATGTTCATACAACCTATAAAAGAATTTGAAATATGTTATTTCATTTGATTTATTTTGCTACCAACAAAATCAGCATTGTATTCCTTTTAGTTTTAAATAAATTCTTTTCTTAGATTTTTTGACTGTACATTTTCCAAAAAAAAAATCAGAAAGGTTTTCTTCTACTTGATGATATAAAGCGACATACACAAGAAAATGAAATGAATTGCAATGTCATCAGACACATAACCCAAATAAGAATTTGCTTTTCTCAAATTAAGAAAACCAAGTGGAAAGAGAGTTTCTTGAAAGCCATACTGAGTTATAATATAAATTAATTGTATTCATGGCAGTTCAGGAGGAAAATGGAACGTGCCTTAATGGGGTGACAGAAATGATTTGTTTCACTAAAATGTGCTTATACTGGTTAGATATGATGGATATAGATATGCATGGATGTGCTTATGCTACTAAAACAATGGATAAAAAAGCAAATTCAATTTTTAAAGAGAAGATACACATTTAAACACTCATGATAACATTAAAAATGTATGCCTGACACAGTTCAACAACTGTTTAGTAATGCCCATTTTACTTAGCATATTTTCTTTTCTTTTCTTTTCTTTTCTTTTCTTTTCTTTCTTTCTTTCTTTTTTTTTTTTTTTTTTTTTTTGAGATGTAGTCTCACTCTGTCACCCAGGCTGCAGTGCAGTGGCGCAATCTCGGCTCACTGCAAGCTCTGCCTCCCAAGTTCATGCCATTCTCCTGCCTCAGTCTCCCAAGTAGCTGGAGCCACAGGTGCTCACTACCACGCCTGGCTAATTTTTTTGTATTTTTAGTAGAGACAGGGTTTTACTGGGTTAGCCAGGATGATCTCAATCTCCTGACCTTGTGATCCCCCCTCCTCCGCCTCCAAAAGTGCTGGGATTACAGGCGTGAGCCACCGCGCCTGGCCTACTTAGCATATTTTCTTATAGAATTTAGAAATATAATTACATAAAGAGTCAGAAAAGTACATGCTAGGGACTCAAAAAACTATTCATTGAAAAAATAAAAATAATATAATGAAAGAATAAACTTATATGACTTAGTATTTGTATTATCCTGAAATATCAAATTCCTTATGGAATGACATTTTTTTTAATTTACCAAATTACGTTTTTTCTGTGTGTTGTTATTGTTTCTGAATTCATTTTATTAAAGTGTAGTTTATATATAACATATTTAAAATATACAGTTTGATAAGTTTTGACAAATACAAGTATCCCTATAACCATCATTTGAATCATATATAACATTACCTTCACGCCAAAATATTCTCTCACATGCCTTTGCAGTCTATTCCTCTTGCTGCCTCCAGCTATAGGAAACTTCTGATATCATGATTATTATCATTATAGATTAGGGTCATGAAATCACAAAATCTATACTACTGTGTCAATTTTTTGAGATTTTTTCCATATTATAGCATGTATCAATAAGTTCTTTTTATTGCTGAGTAACCCTCCACTGTGTGAACTGACTATAATTTTATTAAGATATCTATTTTTTGTTGACATATATTTGGGTTACTTTGAATTTGGTGATATCTTAACAAAATGGTGTGAAAATCTGTATACAAGTCTTTTTGTAAATAAGAATAAATGAGTAAATATTTTGAATACATACTTTCCTGTCTTTTGATAAATGACTTGAAATGCCAATTGGTAGGTTATACAAGTAATTTTTATTATATAGAAGCTGCAAAAATCATTTTCCAAAGGGGTTGAACTATTTTACATTCCTACAAGCAACATATGAGAGTTTCAATTCTTCCACATTGTAACCAACACTTGATTTGTTACTTTTTAAAATTTTAGTCATATAAGTGGGTGTATAATGGTATATTATTGTGGTTTTTATTTGCTTGTTTCTGCTAATCAAACATATTGAGCATCATTTCATATTTCATATTGTCTATGGTCATACTTTTTGTATTGTTTATTGGTCATACATGGTCATGAGGTATCTGTTCAAATATTATATGTAATTTTTATTAAATTCTGTGTTATTGAATTACAGGAATTCTCTATATATTTCTATTATATGTAGTTTTTCACGCCTGGAGAAATCTTACCCTATATAGACTTACAAATCTTCTCCTACGTCTTCTAGAAGTTATACACTGTTAACTTTTACATTTAAGTTTATAATCCACTTCAAGTTAAATTTAGTATATAGTGTGAATTAAGGATCTGGGTTCATATCCTTCCATATGGATATATATTCAGGATCTCCAGCAACATGTTTTGAAAAGGCCATCTTTTTCACATGGAATTTCCTTTGTACTATTTGCACAAATCAACTAGAGGACTATTACTGTATCCTGCTCTTTTTAAAATTTTAATTTTATTGAGGTATAATTTACATACATTAAACTTTACCCTTTATACATAATTCTATGAATTTTGACAAATCTATGCAGTCATGTAACCACTACCAGAGTGAAGATATTGAGTGGTTTTTTTGACCAAAAATCCTATGTGTCCTTTTACAAACAAGCCTTCTGTACACACGCAGCCCTGACAACCACTACTCTGCTTCCTGTGCTCATATTTTGCCTTTGCCAGATGTTTTATAAATAGAATCATAATGTATGTAGCCCTTTTAAGTTGGCTTATTTCATTTACCACAGTACATTGGAAATTCGTCCATGGTGTTGCATGTTTCAAACATTGATCCATTTTTGTTATTAAATACTTTTCTATTTGATGAATGTAATGCAATGTGTATATCCATTTACTGGTTGAAGAAAATTTGAGTTGTTTACAAGTTTGAGAAATTATGAACAACATTTATGTAAGGCTCATAAACATTTATGTAAAGGTTTTCTTGTGAACATAGCTTTTCATTTCATTTGGGTAAATACCTAGGAGTGGATTGCTAGTTTGTACGGTAAGTAGATATTTAATTTTATAAAATACTGCCAACCGTTTTTGTTAAGTGGCTGTATTATAGTAAATTCCCACTAAAAATTTATGAATATTCCAGTTGCTCTGCAGCTCTCACCAGTACCACCACCAGGTTTGTTGTTTGTGTATTAAAGCAAGTCCATGTGATATGTAGCACTGTCCTCCTTCCTTTGTGTAAATCCAAATTTCCATCCACAATCATTATAAAGAACTTCAGTTTAAAGAACTTCATTTAGCATATCTTTTAGAGAGTCTGCTGGCAGTGAATTCTCTGAACTTTTGTTTGTCTGCAATGTCGTGTATTTCATTTCCATTTTTGAAGAGTATTATCCCCCTATACAGAATATTGGAGTGACTTTTCCTTTTAGCATGGTAAAAACACAGTTCCATTTTCTCTGTTTTGTATTGTTTCTGTTCAGAAGTTGATAGTTACCTCTTTCTTGTTCTGATGTACAAAGTGTGACCCTTTTTCTCTGACTGATTTCAGATATTCTCTTTTACATTGATTACAATTATTATCATGCACTTTGGTGGTGTTTTATGCCTATGTTGCTTCAGATTTGTTGACCTTCTTGGGTCACTTATATTTCATGAAAATTAGAAATTTTCAGTTTATTTATTCTAATAATTTTACATACCCCACTGCTTTTCCATCTGAGGCTATAGTTCCATATGTTAGACTGCTGGATATTGCTCTGCAGGTCACTGGAACTCTGTGATTTTTCACCATCTGTGTTTTTCTCTCTAGGTTTAAGTTGAATAATTTATTTTGAATTTTGAATTTTTCAGTTTTAGAGACAGGGTCTGGCTATGTTTCTCAGTCCAGAGTGCAGTGGTTTTCATCAGTGTAATCATAGCACCCTGCAGCTTTGAACTCCTAACTTCTAATGATCTTCCTGCCTCAGACTGCCCAGCATCTGAGATTATAGGTGTATGCCACCATGCCTGTAAAATTAAATAATTTTTATTGCTTCATCTTCAAGGTCACTGATCTTTCTTTCTGCAGTGTAATTGTACTTAACACGATTTCTTGAGTTCATTGATCTATGGGTGATATGGTTTGGTTCTAGGTTGCTACCCAGATTTCATCAGAATTTGTAATCCCACGTCAAGGGAGGGACCTGGTGGGAAATGACTGGACCATTGGGGCAGTTTTCCCTATGCTGTTCTCATTAGAATGAGGGAGTTCTCACAAGATCTGATGGATTAAAAGTGACAAATTCCCCTGAGCTCTGTCTCTCTCCTGATGCCTTGTGAAGAAGGTACTTGCTTCTCCTTTGTCTTCTGCCATGATTGTAAGTTTCCTAAGACCTCCCCAGCCATGCAGAACTGAGTCAATTAAACCTCTTTCCTTTATGAATTATAGAACAAAGACATTCAAACATCACTGGCTAGTGCACAGTGAGCAAGGAAGAGAAAGTTTCCAAACTTGGTAGGTGTCAGATGACGTGAAGGCTTGAGAGACGTATTTAAAAGGTTGCATTTTATTCTGATCTGTAGCTTCCTCGTAGGAAGAACACGGGCTGGAAGAGGCCTGTGGTGAATCAAAGGACCTAGGCTCGGCCCTTCACAGCCAGTCTCTCTGCTGATAATCTAAAGGGTGCTCCATCATGGCACTCACACATCTTAAATATCTCACAACTGAGAATGAATTATCTGCCTACCCGTAACACTGCTGTAAAGAATGAAGGGTGTCCTTATTCAACTTCTCTTCTGAGGGCATTAGTTCCAGTGTTTCATACATAACCATTGGTTTCTAGCCTCTGTTTTCCTAGAAGTCACATTAAGAGCTTGTGTAAATATATTTACTAGAAGTTCACTATGGAAAACTGTTTTCAGGTTTAGACTTCTCTATTAATAAAGACCAATAAATCCTACATCAATGGTCTGGGGCTTTATTATACCCACTTGAGACATAGTTGCCTGGGAAAGAAATTTCATTTATAAAGAAAAAGCTCCCTATGGCAGAAGCATGGGGAAAAATAGATTTTTCTGACTTATTATTAAAGAGAATAACTGATTATTTGTAGTTTAGAAATACACTTATGAAAAGAGAAAGGCACATAAGTCTATGGAGTCAATTTTCCTACCTAAGTAGCTTCTGCTTTTGCTCTGAGAATATAGTTTTAATGTAATAATAACATGCTAATTTTTTCCTTATGGGGAAAAAATAAAATGCTAAGCTTAAATAAACTTTAAAAATCATATAATCCTAAATATTAATAAATGAAGAAACATGCCAATTATATAGGCTTCTATTTTGCCAGATATTTTGATATTTTTTATTTAGGTCACTATACTGGATAGCAAAATTCTGATGAGAAAATATGTCCTGCCTAGATTTATGTGATAATCAAAATGATGTATGATTTACTAAAACCACCATTCTTTTCATGCTTTCAGATACATTAAGATTTATATAATTTTATTCTACAGCACAATAAATTGATTATACGACCCTTAAATTTGATACAGTCTTTTTGAGAACGTAAGTAAAGGCTTTTAAGGTCATTAAATTTTGGTAAGAATCACCTGGGGAACTTATTAAACTCATAGATGGTTAGCTTCAGTAGATCCTGGTAGAGCTCAAATATTTGCATGATTAGCAGACACTTGACACATGTAATCTACTTACCACACATTAATATAATTCAATGAGAAACACCTCCAAAAGATACAAATACTGAAAAACCTTAATCATAATAGAATGTGGTTCACCAAAAAGAAAACTGTACAAAGAGGTCATGGGAAGTTTAATTTAAAATTAAACATATTTGTAAAATAGGTTCCTATTTTACAAGGAACCTATTTTTTATTTAACTAAGCAAATACACTTCATTAGGAAGTAAATTAAGAAAGAAAACTGTATGCATACAAAATTATAAAGATACAATTCCAGTTAATTACAAGTCAGTATCTCAGAATGCATGATCTCAAAGTTAATGCAATCCAGGGAGATATCCATAAAAGTACACAGACCAGATTCAGATAGTGGTGCCACTGAGTATGTGGGCTTTGCAGATTATATTTATGTTGTATATGCTATAGTGTTTATTGTGGGAGTTACGTGTTAAAAGAAAGTTAGGATAAATGGATGAAGTGATTTAAAAATAGACCATAGGAATAGTATAGTTGTCTTCAAATACTCAAAAAACATTCATGAGGGTAACACAGAAACCATATAAAATGTTCCAGAGGACTAGGAAAATTAAAAAAAGTTATAAGGAACGGAATTGTGTACTATAAATAGCCTTCAGCAATTATAGCAATCCAATAAAGCAAAATCATATAGAAATATTTATGGAAAATGAAGACAAGGTGATTTTTAAGTAGCCAGAATATTATGAAAGCAGGAAATTAACATGGCTTAAAAAATTTCCCAACATATTAAAGGCTGTAAAATACATATGAAACACCAGGCTAAAGGTGACATAGTGCCTAATCTCTACTTAAGCCTTTTACAAATTATATCAGAAAGTTAAACATGCTGTTCTAGATATTACGTTCTTTCAGGCAAGAATTATTTGTGTCCAATATATAGCTTATTACCCAGCAGAAAGCAGACACATCATAGATATTTCAAGGTCTAGATCTAGGTAAACTGGCAAATGCTAAGGGAGAGAAAGGAGTTGAGGAAGAATTAAAATCTGGCACTATAAATGACATAAGTGATTGTTTTCTTACACTGTAGTTTACCAACGTGTGGTCTAGAGAGTGCTTCTCCAGTTTAATGGGCAAGTAATCAATAAGATTATTGTCAAAAATTCAGATTCTGATTCAAAGGCTTGAAAGTCTGCATATCTAACAAACACCTAAGTGATGCTGATTCTTCTGATCCTTGGACTACGCTCTGATAAGTAAAGCTTGGACAACTAGGATCCAGCTAGGCTTTTTTCTTAAAAAGGCAAAGTGAGTCAACCAAATCATGATAGATTCTGATTTAGTGCATCCAAGGAGGGGCATAAAAACATACATTTTAAACATAAAGTGATTTTCTATGAAATCTAAAACTAGAGAAGCATTGGCTAATGAAAAAGGGCTGGGAGGAGGCTTTAGAAATGGGTTTGCAAACTATAAACAACAAGCTTCTTCACACATAGTCCCAGGAGCTTTACACTTTAAGAAATACCCTTAATGTTAATTTTCAAAGGATTTCCTATGAATAAAAATGTTAAGCAATGAGATTGCAAAATGATTTGCTCAGGTCCCTCAACCCCTCTGGTGATGACCCTAAGCCATTAAAAATAAGTTAAGTGGTAGAAATGGAGTGGAAATAAGTTTCAAATCCTCAGAAAGCAAAGAGGTTAATTACCAGGGTTAGTCTAGGACCCAGAACTGTGTATCTTCTATTCAATACTTTTGTTAATGATCTGGAAAGAAGGTGAAGTTTCAAAATTTACAAAAAAAATAATTATTTTAATTTTCTTGAGATTAGGGAAATTGGTTGAATTCCAAAAAAATCTAACAATATGAGGTAATTAAGAAACACAAAGGTTGATGAAATCCACTTAAAATATGCCATTTAAAATATGTAAAGGCAAAGCACATTTGAAAAATAAATTTAAATTACTCATACACATTGATGAGCTCTGCACTAAATGTAATTTTCTCAGGAATAAGATTTATGTATGTCTTTGTGCAATTCAATGAAGACATTTGTTCACTACCTAGAGGCAATAAAAATGGAATGAGGTATTAAGCCATATTAAAAGAGGCCAGAAGTAGAACACACATAGTTTAATACTTCAATTTTGAATCAATAATGTCTTCTTATCTTAAATATAATACTAAGGTGGTCAACTTAGTCATCTCATCTTTAGGAGGCTATATAGAAAAAAATAGAGAACCAGAAAAGCAATGAGAACTATTATACTCATAAGGAAAACGAGGCATACTTTAGGATAAAATGATTGAAGGGCACATTTAGTTGAAAAAGGGAAAATTAAAAAGAAAATGTAATGATATATAAAATAATGAATACTAATGACAAAACCAATTGAACACTCTAATTTACCTATATTTCTAAAGGCCATTTTCTGGTAACAGAAAAAAATACAATCCAATTACATTAGAAAGTAGACAAATATTACAGATAAAGAGTATATTGGCTCTTAACAATGCTTTTCTATGAAAACTCTATTGTAAAGGGTATTATACTATCAAGGTAAATAAAATGACAGAATAAGATTAGCAGACATTGTTTTAAAATAATAACTATAGAGATAGCTGAAGATGCTATACAGTATATTCAGTAATCTGATAAGTTAGAAGTAGGAAGAAATATTTTTCTTTGTTACTATACTTTACAGAATAGAGTAGAAAAAGAAAATGGAGAAAGAAAAACGTTGCTGTATTCAACCTGACAAGCAGAATGGATCTAATTATTTGCATCTCATATTGCTAAAAAACACTTTTAAAAATACATGAACCAAATCTTATAAAGGAAATGATTTAAAATTAAATAGATACAACGGAAAAGCTGATATCAAGATATGATAATCACTAATTAAGTAATACATACTGTATGTCAATAACTGTGCTAGATACTGAAACTAAACTGATGAACAGAAAAGACATTGTTCTTGACTTCATCAAGCCAACTTCACTGGCAGTCATACTACAATGTGAGACGTGAAATAACAGAGGAAGCATATAAGTATATGATGCAATAAATGTAGAAGAGACATATAATCCAAATTTAGGGCATTGTGTAAAGCTTTCTGAAATACCTGATTCCTAATATGGGTTTTTTAAAAAAATATTTTTCAAGTGAAGAGCAAGAGTTAGAAGAGCTAGAAGCAGTTGCATGGTAAATTCTTACAAATGAAAGAAGTTCAGTATGTCCGAACTGAAAATGAAAAGGGTAAAGGGGCTAGGGAGATAAACCAAGGCCCAGTCATCATGCCATAATAAGGAGTTGGACATTATCATGAGAAAGATGAGAAACTTTTAAATGGCTTTAAATCAGTAGATGCATATTTTTAAACTTTAATTTTAGCAACTACTCTGCCTGCAATGTGAAACATAGACTGAAGGTGGGTGATGCGGAGAAAGACTGAAGGCTGGGATTTTATAAAGATCAGGTAGATGATTATGGGTAAGGTATTGACATTGAGGATAGATAGAAGCAGACAAACTAGAGAAATGTTTACTAGGTGGATTAACGATTGAATAGGAGAGTTGGTAGTGAGGATAAAGCATTCCAAGTGATGTGTCAAGGCAGTTAAATTTGTAGTACTCTAAATTGAGGAAGCAAGCTCTATTCAACACAAAGATTTAGCTACATAAAAAGAAACATGAGCTGGGCACGGTGGCTCATGCCTGTAATCCCAGCACTTTGGGAGGCTGAGGTGGGTGGATCACCTGAGGTCGAGAGTTTGTGACCAGTCTGACCAACGTGGAGAAACCCCATCTCACTAAAAATGTAAAATAAGCCGGGCGTGGTGAGGCATGCCTGTAATCCCAGCTACTCAGGAGGCTGAGGCAGGAGAATCACTTGAACCCTGGAGGCAGAGGTTGTGGTGAGCCAAGATCACACCATTGCATTCCAGCCTGGGCAACAAGAGTGAAACTCCGTCTCAAAACAAAACAAAACAAAACAAAGCAAAACAAAAATGAGTAGTCTGCACAGACTCCTCATAAAAATGAAGAGTATGGCGCCTAGAAAAGAGCTCTCTGGGAGATATCAACTTTTTTAGTAAGAAGTGGAAAAGAAGACTAACAAAAAACAGGCAGATAGAAGAAAAATCAGCAGAGTGTGCTATTGATGTCACGAAAGCTGAAACAAGAAACAAAACAAAACAAAAAATGGAGCATCAGCATTGCCAATTATAGAGTCAGGTAGTGAAGTAAGTCAATGTCTCTCCACCAGAATGCCAGCTCCATCGGTCAGTTACTTAGTCTGCTTTGTTCACAACTACAGTCCCAGTGCTTGGGACCAAGCCAAAGAGAGTAAGCATATACTTATTATGAAGTAATAAACTTATCATCATTAATTATTCATTTATTTGGAGTCCATACTCTATTTTACACCATTGATTTAGTTCTTGAATACTTACTATAATAGCAGTACAATTTTTGCAAAGGAAACTGACTTATGTAGTTGTTTTTTTTTAATTAATTAATTAATTTTTATTTAAGTTCTAGGGTACATGTGCACAACGTGCAGGTTTGTTACATATGTATACATGTGCCATGTTGGTGTGCTGCACCCATTAACTCGTCATTTACATTAGGTACATCTCCTAATGCTATCCCTCTCCCCTCCCTCCACCCCACAACAGGCTCCAGTGTGTGATGTTGCACCCTGTGTCCAAGTGTTCTCATTGTTCAATTCCCACCTATGAGTGAGAACATGCGGTGTTTGGTTTTTGCCCTTGCGATAGTTTGCTCAGAATGATGGTTTCCAGCTTCATCCATGTCCCTACAAAGGACATGAATGCATCCTTTTTTATGGCTGCATAGTATTCTATAGTGTATATGTGCCACATTTTCTTAATCTAGTCTATCATTGATGGACATTTGGATTGGTTCCAAGTCTTTGCTATTGTGAATAGTGCTGCAAAAAACATACGTGTGCACATGTCTTCATAGCAGCATGATTTATAATACTTTGGGTATATACCCAGTAATGGGATGACTGGGTCAAATGGTATTTCTAGTTCTAGACCCTTGAGGAATCGCCACACTGTCTTCCACAATGGTTGAACTAGTTTACAGTTCACCAACAGAGTAAATGTGTTCCTATTTCTCCACATCCTCTCCAGCACCTGTTGTTTCCTGAGTTTTTAATGATTGCCATTCTATCTGGTGTGAGATGGTATCTCATTGTGATTTTGATTTGCATTTCTCTGATGACCAGTGATGATGAGCATTTTTTCTGCATAAATGTTGCATAAAGCCTGCATAAATGTCTTCTTTTGAGAAGTGTCTGTTCATATCCTTTACCTACTTTTTGATGGGGTTATTTGATTTTTTCTTGTAAATTTGTTTAAGCTCTTTGTAGATTCTGGATATTAGCCCTTTGTCATATGGGTAGATTGCAAAAATTTTCTCCCATTCTGTAGGTTGCCTGTTCACTCTGATGGTAGTTTCTTTTGCTGTGCAGAAGCTCTTTAGTTTAATCAGATCCCATTTGTCAGTTTTGGCTTTTGTTGCCATTACTTTTGGTGTTTTAGTCATGAAGTTCTTGCCCATGCCCAGGTCCTAAATGGTATTGCCTAGGTTTTCTTCTAGGGTTTTTATGGTTTTAGGTCTAACATTTAAGTCTTTAATCCATCTTGAATTAATGTTTATATAAGGTGTAAGGAAGAGATCCAGTTTAGCTTTCTACATATGGCTAGCCAGTTTTCCCAGCACCATTTGTTAAATAGGGAATCCTTTCCCCATTGCTTGTTTTTGTCAGGTTTGTCAAAGATCAGATGGTTGTAGATGTGTGGTATTATTTCTGAGGGCTCTGTTCTGTTCCATTGGTCTATCTCTCTGTTTTGGTACCAGTACCATGCTGTTCTGGTTCCTGTAGCCTTGTAGTATAGTTTGAAGTCAGGTAGCGTGATGCCTCTAGCTTTGTTCTTTTGGCTTAGGATTATCTTGGCAATGTGGGCTCTTTTTTGGTTCCAAATGAACTTTAAAGTGGTTTTTTTTTCCCCAATTCTATGAAGAAAGTCATTGGTAGCTTGATGGGGATGGCATTGAATCTATAATGATCAGGCAGCAACATTTGCCATTGTGCAATATTTGCTGTTCTGCAGCCTCCGCTGGTGAGACCCAGGCAAACCAGGTCTGGAGTGGACCGCTAGCAAAGTCCAACAGACCTGCAGTTAAGGGTCCTGACTATTAGAAGGAAAACTAACAAAGAGAAAGGATACCCACACCAAATTCCCATCTGTATGTCACCATCACCAAAGACCAAAGGTAAATAAAACCACAAAGATGGGGAGAAACCAGAGCAGAAAAGCTGAAGATGCTAAAAATCAGAGCACCTCTTCTCCTCCAAAGGAACACAGCTCCTTGCCAACAGTGGAACAAAGCTGGACACAGAATGACTTTGACGAGTTGAGAGAAGGTGGCTTCAGATGATCGGTAATAACAAACTTCTCCAAGCTAAAGGAGGATGTTCAAACTCATCGCAAAGAAACTAAAAACCTTGAAAAAAGATTAGACAAATGGCTAATTAGAGTAAACAGTGTAGAGAAGAGCTTAAATGACCTAACAGAGCTGAAAACCTTGGCACGAGAACTATGTGACACATGCACAAGCTTCAGTAGCTGATTTGATCAAGTGGAAGAAAGGGTATCACTGACTGAAGATCAAATGAATGAAATGAAGCGAGAAGAGAAGTGTAGAGAAATAAGAATAAAAAGAAACGAATAAAGCCTCCAAGAAATATGGGACAATGTGAAAAGACCAAATCTACATCTGATTGGTGTACCTGAAAGTGATGGGGAGAATGGAACCAAGTTGGAAAACACTCTTCAGGATATTATCCAGGAGAAGTTTCCCAACCTAGCAAGGCAGGCCAACATTCAAATTCAGGAAATACAGAGAATGCCACAAAGATACTCCTCAAGAAGAGCAACTGCAAGACACATAATTGCCAGATTCACCAAAGTTGAAATGAAGGAAAAAATCTTAAGGGCAGCCAGAGAGAAAGGTCGGGTTACCCACAAAGGGAAGCCCATCAGACTAACAGCACATCTCTTGGCAGAAACTCTACAAGCCAGAAGAGAGTGGGGGCCAATATTCAACATTCTTGAAGAAAAGAATTTTCCAACCAGAATTTCATATCCAGCCAAACTAAGCTTCGTAAGTGAAGGAGAAATAAAATCCTTTACAGACAAACAAAAGCTAAGAGATTTTGTCACCACCAGGCCTGCCTTACAAGAGCTCCTGAAGGAAGCACTAAACATGGAAAGGAACAACTGGTACCAGCCACTGCAAAAACATGCCAAATGGTAAAGATCATTGATGCTAGGAAGAAACTACATCAACTAACAAGCAAAATAACCAGCTAACATCATAATGGCAGGATCGAATTCACACAAACAATATTAACCTTAAATGTATATGGGCTAAATGCACTAATTAAAAGACACAGACTGGCAAATCAAAACCCATCAGGGTGCTGTATACAGGAGACCCATCTCACGTGCAGAGACACACATATGCTCAAAATAAAGGGATGGAGGAAGATTTACCAAGCAAATGGAAAACAAAAAAAAATCAGGGATTGCAATCCTAGTCTATGTAGTTGTTACGAATTTGAAAATGCTTTTTGTTTCTAAACAGAAAAAAAGACACTTTGCAAATTCTGGTGATACTACTAAAAGATACACAAGATATGTTAGAGAAAATTTCATATTTTTACTTATAATTTCTGACATTGAGCTATACTTAACTATTGACATTTTAATTTTAAAATATCCACGTATTAAAATTGCCCTTCTATACCAGATTATAAAAAGTATTTCAGTTTAATACCTGAAAACTCATTTTTATTGTGATATTTTATTATAGTTTAACTATGTCCACCACAGTAATGTTGAATGACATACTAGTATGGTACACAACTTCTATTATCAGATTCTGAGAAACCTCTGTCTCTATTAAAAACAAAATTCAATAAAGAGAGTCAGGTAGATGAATAAGCATGTGAAATGAGTCTGTGGCAAGAGGTACATGATGTGTTCAAAGGAACTGAAAGAGAGTTTAGAGTACAGAAAACAGGAGGCTAGATGAAGGGAGGGTGAGCTAGGAACCACTAGAAGATACTATGTTTGTCTACAGTCAATTGCCTCTGTGGACAAATTGACTTTGAGAACTTCTGAGACATCTAACATATCATTGGACTCAAGATACAAAATGGAATAAAATGAGTTCAGGCATGGTATGAATGACTTTTGTGGTGAACAGATCAGAGTACCAGTTTCATCAGTGCTATTTACCAACTTGTGGCCTTCAAATGTTATTTAGCCCAGCTGAATCTCAATGTCTCTACCTGCAGTTAGGATAAGGTATACATTACATCATTGTTGTGAAAATTAAATAAAATATTTCTTATATATATTGTTTCTCTAGCCTATTGCGTAGACCTAGTTAAAACTAAATGAGTGTGAGAAAGACAATGTAAATTTTCTCTGATTTGCTCAAAATTAGTTTCACTATATCTAAGTCTTTCACTTTCATAGTCACTCTAAAATACTATGTTTTCCCTTGCCATAATTAGCTTTTGGGGCCTGTAAATAGATTTGGAATGCAAATGCCTAGATTCAAGTCCTAAGATGTCTCTTATTAGTATATGTAGGGGGATGACTTGAACTATGGCTTCCCAAAAGATACGTTCCCCCAGAACCTGTGAAATTGGCCTTATTTGGAAAAAGGGTCTTGGCAGGTACAATTAAGGTGAACATTTCAAGAAGAAATGATACTTGATTAGGATGGACCCTGAAGGTAACAATAAGTTCCTTATTAAGAGAAGAAGGAGAAGAAGGTCACAGAAAGATGGAAGCAGAGACTGGAGTTTTGTTTCTGTAATTCAAGGAATTCTGGAAGCCACCAGAAATTGGAAAAAGACAGACAGAGTTCCTCTAGAGCACTGAGAGAGAGTGTGACCCTGCTGACACCTTGACCTTGTACTTTTGGCCTCCAGAACTGTTAAAGAAAATATTGGTTGTTTTAACCTATCAAGTTTCAGGTATAATTTATTAAATAATTCCTGGGGAACTAATACAGTATATTTATGACTTTGAACAAGCCATCTAAGCTATATGAGTTTCAATTTTATCCTGAATAAAATGATAAAATTATATCCTGTCACATTTAATATTGATTAAATAAAAAGATGTATAAAGTATTTTTAATTATAAAGTAGCACTTCACAGTTCAAAAGTTGAAAGATGTATATAAAAATACTTTTATCTTGGTTTATCTCCCTTTTAAATGATACTTTTAAATTAAAAGATGTGTATAAAAGTATTTTTAACTATGAAGTGCTCCTCAGTACTAAAGGTTTATTATGTTGTCTGATCTGCTGTATGGGGTCTTAAAAGTATTTTGCATAGAATGATATGTATAAATGAAGATAAATAGTGTCTTAATGTTTGTAATCTAGTAGGGCAAAGATATAATGTGCCTAAGAAATAAGTGAAGAAAAGAATAAAGAAACACAAAAAAATATTTACAGTAATACAGTATAATCTTATAAGTAATTTCAGTGGTATGTGTGGAGTGAAAAAGGATACGGGGAAGAGTGGTTTGGACTTACAACATGGAATAGCCTAGTTTAGAAAAATCTTATGCTAGTTCTGCATATATTTACCACCTTATATGGAATATTATAACAGTGTTAGTTTTAATTACTTATGTTGTTAAGATTATTTACTGTAATGACTACAGAGAAAAATATTGTTATCTCATGATTTCTAAAAGAGAAGTCAGTATAATGAAAATTAATAAGCCTCCAAGAAAAAAAGAAAATTAATAAGCATCCAAATACTTCTGTAATTGTCAAATAAAAGTAGTAACTAAAGATATTTTGAAACTGAGTAATGTGTATTTAGCTCTATCTATATGAAATCGGGCTTTCAGTTTACTCAGATCATTCACACAACTAAATACAACTTTATGCCATTTCTGATAGTTTTTTACTTAAAATTTTCTTCTGAGAATGTGGCTTCATAATTATTTCTCATCAACATCATCTTCTGTTGATCAGATTGAATTAGAACAAAAGAAATTTTCATCTCTGTTGAATATCAAGGGAGACGTAAATTCTAGTCTCTGCTTTCTAATTGATAACTATATGATTGTAGTTAATGTTTTGCAAATTATAATATCAAGATGAGGAACTCTCACTCGTGTACACAGAAAAAATAACACTCTTATTATTGCTACAAAAAATATTTTTCTAGATGTCTTTGACAATTGTTAAGTATACAGACATAGATTCAGGGAAGCACTCAAGCTGGTACCTAGGACTGGGGGGCATCTCACATCCTAGTTAGGTGCTTATGGGTCCTTAGATAATGAGATTATACACATAATGCGAAATCCAATGAGGATAAATGTAAAGATACATGCTTAAAATAAATAAATAAATAAATAAAACCTAACACATATCAAAATTAGTTCAGTTCACTTCAGAAAGGGTTGAGGATTGGGTTGTCTACAAGTCCTATTAGGGCCAAGAAAATACTGGAATTGACCAAAAAGATAATGTAATCTTACCTACATAAATAGAAAAAAATGTATTGTATAGCCAATATTCAAATTAAGACAGATTTGTATTTCATTCTATTCGGTATATCTCTGACCACACCAGGGAGAATATGGGCAAATTATTTTACCTCTCTTTGTCTCAGTCTTTTATTTGTAAAATATATACAATAAAGGAACTTACAACATAAAGTTGTGAGAAGTGAGTAAATATATGAAAAACATAATAGTTCTTACATAGGATAAGCACCAAAAAAGTGTTTATAAAATAAAAAATTATATTGGCAATTAGAATCATGATGGGTCTAGAAATTTATTGGACAGTAAGTAATTTTTCTAGCTAATTGGTGCTCACTTCTGTCCCTTCCTTGCCACGTTTTCATCGGGTTTAATTCTATTTTCTAAGTAATACTTTTTGGGACTGGATATCATATCATATTTGATAATTTTCAATTATCAAAATATGATTCTTCTGCTGCTGAATTCTTTTCAGAAAAGGTAAACCTAAAAAATGAATTTTATATATATGCTAGAGGACACACAAAACATATATGTTGAAATTTGGAATATTTTTAGAATTTTAATTTTTAAAATCCAAGAAAACTATACACTGAAGTGTAATACTTTTGAAGGCAAACTCTAATGTAAAGAAAAAAATGAAAGATATTGAGTTTCCAGATACAAATACTACTTGTGTAGCAAATATAAGAATAGTTTTTTCAAGTTCTCAAAGCATATGAGCAGTTGTTTTCCATGATACTAGTAGTTCAGTGAAATCATTTTATTTGATATTACTAATACTAGGCCCTAAGTCCTGAGAAAGAACAAGCCATGTTATTTGTTTTAAAGCAAATCAAACCAGACTGGTAGTCTTAACACTTAATCACTTTCTATTAGAGTAATAACTTGCAATCACAAGACTCTTTTCCATGGATCCTTTTTTCTGAATAATTTACATCCATTATAGAAGTAGATGGCAATGTTCCTCTTTATAGTTCTCAAGTACATCTCTAATTTTCTCTATTATGGAAGCAGTTAATGGCTTACATTCTATTTCTTTATGACATGAATGTTAATAGCAAGGATCTGGGAGATAAGTGGCTAAACTGCAATGAGTGGTTTTGTTGAACATATTCCCATTATGGCAGAAAATGAAATTGTTTTTCTTTTTTTTCTACTTGCTTTCACATTGGTATATCATGGCCATTTTATTTTTGTTACATAATAATATGTTGCTGCAAAATTCAGGAAAACAGTCACCAGACTGTTGTAGATGCTGTAAGTGCAAGTCATCCCTTTTTCATCACTATTAAATATTACATTTCTTCCTGTGAAACTGAGATAAAAGTTAGGCAAGCAGTTTTATGAATGTAGGCTCTAAATTGTGACAATTGTCAGTGCCTCCTAGGACTACTTTCACTTAAACACATCATTTATGAGTCTCCTTTTCTATTTCAGATCCTCAGTATTTGCTTATGTTTTAGAAAAAAAGGATTCTAGACATATTGAAAAGAACAGAGGACTCGGTGTCAGCTAACTGGGGTCAAATTTACTCTGCTTCTCAAGATCTGCAATATCTTAGGAAAATCCTTCTACCTTTCTTGACACATTCTCAACTTGGTAAGACTATTTTGTCTTAGCCCAAGTCTGTCTAACAACAGCAGGCACCTCTGATTAACTAGGGGTATAGCCCTCTCTTTGGTTTGGACTATTCTATCTTTGGGTTAGTCTATTCAACAGTATTTGCAAACCAAACCTCATGAGAGTGACAATGACAAGCCATTTTTCTCAGTATTGGCTCAATCTCATTATCTCAGTTTTAAGGCTTGATTTATTGAGTCCTGCTGTACAGACAGACACCTTAACATATTCAAGTTCAAACTTCAACTCCTTATTTTCTAACAATTCTAAGGTCTGTATTTAATTTCTTACCATTATCTTTAACTCTTCTAAAGTGTCATTATAAACAACCTCTGACCTATGTTTCCATTTCCAAACCCATGTTTCCAATTGCTTCAGTTTCATTTTTCTATCCTTTGAGCAGCCCCAGAGAAGTTGGAGTGTTGGATAACAGAGCAACTTCTTCCTCCTCAAAGGAAAGGTGAGAGCTGGGGTTTCTCATCCACTCATACTATGCTGAGCAGTGAGTATGACTTATGGCATCTACCAGTACAAATTATCATCACTGCTCTCCCCTTAACAGCGAGACTATGCCAATCATGAGAGAGGCCCAAGGCTGACAAGAAAGAATCCAGTCTTCAGGGGAGTCCCAAACCAAATTCTTCCCTTCTCTGAGACAGGCTGGAAAGTAGGATATCTTTTTCTGATTGTACAATGTTGTGCCAGGGTAGGCATTCTGGCAGAAGTGTGTCCTGAAGCTTCTTTCTGGCTTTGGTGAGTCTGGTTTGCTATCGCTGCAGTTGCAGGAGCCTTTCCATTAGGTTCTGGATTTCTCACAGAGGGAATTTATCTGTGAATTGTTACTGAGGCAGTGTGGGGGCAGGGGAGCAGGGTTTCTTAGTTCACCATCTTATTGATGTTACTGTCTCATTTCTCTACTATTAAATCTCAGCTTCCTCTCTGTCTTATTTTCTAATTCTCTTTCGATGAAGTGATACAAGTATATAATTTTTTTGAGCTATAAACAACATTCATATCTAAGCCTATGTGTTCTAGAACTTCAGGAATGGAAAAGGAAGAGTATAAAACTCCAATGATAATACTATTAATACTGTAAATAGTTATGCTACCCAACATCTGTTTTTAATGATTTTGTCACTTTTGCTTTGAATGGTGTGGTTGCAAACTATCTTGAACTTCATTTCATCTCAACAGGAGACACTGGCTAGTGATGGGGCTCAGAATATGCCACCCCAAAGTATGACTGTAAGAGGCCAGAATATGTCACTCGAAATAGGCCTTTGCAGCATAAGAATTATTTGAGCTGGTTATTTTGAGAAACTGCAGACACAGAAGAAGCTCTGAAAAGTTACCCTTTTACAAGTAAAATTTACCTCTATAAAGTAAATATCCCTTTGTAATGGTGTCTTTCTAAACAATAAATCACCATAGCCTCTTAATCAAAGGAGAAAGCATCAACTTAAATTTTTAAAACATACTTCTCCCTTGTTCTATGGTGCTTTTCTGGCATGCTTGTCTTAAGCAGATCTTTCCCCATACCTTTCTTTCTTTGTTTCAGAGAACTATGATAGTTAAGCCTGAAGTATAAGTAAACTCTTTGAAACGTACGCTACAGATTTACTCATTTCTTTGGGTTATTTCCCATGTATACAGGAAGTATACATGTCATTAAACCATTTGTTTTTGCTTTGTTAGTCTGTCTTATGTTATAGGGATTCCCAGTGAAGAACTGGGAGGAGAAAATTATTTTTCCTCTCCTATACTAGGTAATGTGATCCTACTGAAGATACCAGTAGGATCTCCTTAAACCTCAATCTGCCTAAGGGTATGAAATTTATATAAGATTAATTACTATGTTAAGTTTTCTCCCTGTAAAATAAGATTACTGTCGAAAGAATGATGGTGAGACATCACATTATCTGTCATTAATAACTTGATGCTAATTTTTTAACCTAAAAGGTAACTCAGAACAATTATTTACGGTTGTGCCACCATAAGAGCAAGGGGGCATAATAATTCCATAGATTAATTTGCAAAATCAACATATATTGAATGTTCACTATATGCTAAGCACTCAACATATGCCAAGTCCCACCTAAACAGAAACCCAAAATAGGTAGTACAGAACAGATTGGGAGTAGCATGAAGAAAATAATCTACTAGAAACAGGTAAATACAATAGAAACCTCATCCTTATAAACAGAAGACACAAAGATAAGCTCTTGCTCTGCATAAGTCATTCTTATCTGCCTGTATCATTCCATCAGCTACATATATTTATCATTCCACAAAGGTCTTTATCACTCCATAAATGTTTTACCATAACACATATCACTTACCTGAGCATTAGAAGGCATAAAAGAATCTTATCTTGCTTTAGATTTGAGTACAATTTTTAAAACCCCTGAAATGAACAGAGTCATTATTAGGTGTCTGAAAATAGCTACTTTGAGTGATAAAAACATTTTTATGAAAGATACAGGTAACATCTCCTACATACATTTGCAGGAATAAAGAGCCTTTGTTGCATAAATATTAGACAAAGCACTCTTCGTCTACTAATACGTAAGCAAGAAAGTGGTCATTAGAGTAAATGGTGAAGTTACTTAGGTTTACATCAGTAATGCATGGAATTAACCATATTTAATGTTATTGGAGAGGAATGAGCCATCTTCCTAATCATAATCATCTTGATCCAATTCCATCCTTCAGAAATTTTAATTTATCTAACTTATAAGAAAATGTATTAAAACAAAGGCACTTCACAATATTAGTGCAATGTGCATCAAATGCACTAGAGAAAATTACCTAATACAATTTTCTAAGCCATTTAGTATCATGAACCAGGCACTAAAAGGAGAAAATTGCATTTTATGATTTGTAGGCTGTTGAAAACATCACACACCTGAATTCACACAATCTGCATATTTTTATTCTGTTCTCTCAACAAAAAAACCCAAGTATTTAATAAGCCAGAACACTAACTTGAAGATTTTACTGCATTAAACTAAAATAGAATGATAAAACATCTAGCTCTATTTGAGAAACAAACAATAACTATAAAAAACTATAATCATTTCTCTTCTACATTTGGAATAAAATTAAAAGTCTCTCCTTGTCTTTATAGCTATTTTTTTATGAGATTGAAAGAATAAAAGGATTAAAGTTACTAAATAAGAGGACCAAAGAGAAAAGACGTGTATACCAATAGAGTACATTAATTTTTCTTAAAAAAATAATCCTGGCCGGGTGCGGTGGCTCATGCCTGTAATCCCAGCACTTTGGGAGCCAAGGCAGGCAGATTAAGAGTTCAAGAGCTCAAGACCATCCTGGTCAACATGGTGAAACCCCATCTCTACTACAAATACAAAAATTAGCAGGGCGTGGTGGCACGTGCCTGTAGTTCCAGCTACTCAGGAGGCTGAGGCAGGAGAATCACTTGAACCCAGGAGGCAGAGGTTGCAGTGAGCTGAGATTATGCCATTTAACTCCAGCCTGGCAATATAGCGAGACTTCGTCCAAAAAAATAAAATAAAATAAATCCTGTCATACCTTCTTAGGAAGTTTGTGCCAGCATAAAACTAAATTGAATAAACTGGATACAGTTCCTCATTTAGAAAATTAAAGTTATAAAGGGGGGCTCTTGATTTGTAATTCTCTAGTTAGCTATCAGAGAGAGAGAGAGAAAGGGGGTCAAAATAGTCCTTGATATTGCCATGATGATAAAGAACAAAAGTTTTTCAGATTTTTTTCAAATAAGATGCACAGTATCTATCATTTCTATCTTATCATCATCACGTAGCATACAAAATCATGAAAATGAAACACTGTGAAGAAAATTATTCCTGAATTTTTGTTGATACAATGGTACTGCAAACATGGCAGGGCCACATTTCAACTCAGCCACCCAAAACTGACTCATCTGGCCAAAATGAATAGAATGTAAAACATACCCTTAACCTTAGCATCACAAAGAGGAATAAGGTGACAGAAAAGACATAAGTGCAGGCATAGATTTCTCAGGCAAGAGAAGGAGCTACAGGGCCAAGCAAATAGACAAAAGTTATTCTTGAGGTTAACAACTAATGCAGGCAGAAAGGATTTTGCAGGGCATACTGGAGCAAAGGCAGCAAAGACTCTGCAGAAATCAATTTATAAAGACTATACTTAAAATGACCTTTGAGCAATTGCATTAGCAGATACTAGGAGTTTCTTGCAAATAGAATAAGAATCCTGAAATAAGATATATCAACACCAAGGAAGAAAGGAATAGTAACAAGAGCAAAGTGACATACACAAATGAGAAATCCAGATTAAAGCAGAACACAGACTACTTCCTAAGCCAAACGAGCCTTTCCTGCATTTTCTTAACAAGGAATAGTTGTCACTTTACATAAGAACCCTCTGGTATATCTTTCAGAGTGGCTGCATATATCTGTGCCGAATACATCCATATACTCTTATACATACCCTTATGATAAAATACATACAGTAGCATATACAGTGACATTGTATGGATTCAGGTTTTCTCAACAAATATTTATAGCATATTAATTAATAAAGTTGAGAATGAATGTGCCAGTCTGGGAAATGTTACTTACTGATTTATGGGCTATGTAAATCCTACTTGATAATTAGTAAAAATCTCAGAGTGGGGAGGAAACAGTAAAACATAGAAAATATGTTGCTCTTTAACACTGGATTGAGGGAGATGAGTGTCCACTGTTAGAGTCTTAGAAGGCAGTCTTCTAAGACAGTTTCCTCCCATCTGTATTTACAACCTTGTGTATTCCCCTCCTTGAGTGTGGGCTGGACCTGGTAACTCGCTCTCAAGAGAAAAGGTGAATAAGATCTCACTTCCGAGAATACATTAAAAGAAAGCCTGACTTCACTTATCAAATTCTTTCTGGCTCTTCTCGCTCACTTCCATGAGGGAAGCCAGCTGCCTTATTGTATGCTACTCTATAGAGAGATCCACATGTCAAGGAACTGAGGACAACCTCCAGCCAACAGCCAAGGAGAAACTAAAGCTTCAGTCTGACAGCACTGGAAGTGGCATTCTTCCCCCACCAAACCTCCATGTGACTGAGCCTAGGAGACACCTAGATTGCAGCCTTGCAAAAGACTGAGCCAGATGACACAGCTAAGCTGCACCTAAATTCCCGGGGCAAAGACACTATGAGATAATAAATGTTACTTTAACATTTAATAAATGTTAATATTAATATAACATTAATATAAGATAATAAATGTTGGGGTAAACTGTTAAACAATGACAGATAAATAATACAATATGACTTTTTAAAGAATTTTGTCTTAACATGGTTTATTTCTCCGTGGTTGTGTCGTATAGTCACTAAAGCCTGAGCAAATGCCTGAACAATTGAAAATTATGCTTTTATTACTCCTAGATTTGGAATAAATTTTGTTAAAACGACTAAGAAATAAACTGACTTCCATGAAGTTGCTTTTTAAGTTTTTGCTATATATTTATGCCACATTATATCAGCAGCCATTTCACCAATGAGATTTCCTTTCTTTTTCTCCTGGGATATCTATTTAATAACAATGAGAAAAAAAAGAGGAAAACATCTACTTACAAAAATAAAAATAATATTCATTATTTAAACATTACCAAAGAATAACAATTCTTACAAAATTAGAAGTTAAATATATAAAACAATATAATCTACTTACATTGATAGAGCTTGTTGTATTACTTCATTAAAAATTAAATGTATTGTGAATATAATCAATATTAATTTTACATCTAAGTCTAGTACTTTTATTTTTTACTTCAAGTAGGATTGTTGTGCACTTACTTCCTTGTAATAGTCTGTTGCCTAGGCCCACATATGTAGCAAACAGCATCAAGTGTGCGAAGGTCAGGTATTCCTACCCTAATAGGATATGGCATACTTTGTGTTTCTATTTATAGATGAAACTATTTCAAGTCAAACCTTTCTACAATCCCTTTTGTTCTTTATTTGTCCTCTGAAATTTGCAAAAGCTGTTCAGCTTCAATTAATTTCCTGGTTTTTTTGATTCAAGTATGACCTCATTGACCTTTGTCCTAACTTTCTGATTTCCAGAACATTAGTTATTTTGCACTGATTACTACAGTATATTTAACCTTCGATTCTCTTTTCTACACTGGAGTTTTGACCTGTTCAGTTTTAGCTCCTGCCTAAGTTATCTTACCTGTAAGTATTTTATGCTATTTCCAATTCCTAATGTCCTTTTGACAAAAAGATCAAAATATTTTAACCAACACTTCATTACTCAATAATAAATATTTAATAAATATACAGTAAGAGCCTACTGTATGCAAAGCATTTTCAATTCTTTAATTTCCTTGCCTTTTCCTTCTCCAACCTTCCTCAACTGATCCAAGTCATTTGTCCTCTGCAAGTCTCAATCTTTTCTACTTAGTAGACAAATCTGAATGGTAGGGTGATCATATTTAAACAGTGTCTGCTCTCATTGATCAGGCCTTAATATCTGACATCCTCCCAGACTACAGATTATCATGCTGACCCTAAGGATAATTTATACTCCAAAGCAGTGTAGTACAGTGGAAATCGGTCTTGGAGGCAGATGAGTCTAAGTCAAAATTCTTATTCCAACATTTTGGAGTTATGACATCATCAGAAAATTACTTTGTTTTGTAACTATGATATAGTACCCTTCTCTGCTGAAATATAACTAGGAATATTGGCTAAATAGAAAATCTAATGTGCTCTCTCATCAAACATATTGTAAAACTTTGTGTACAGCCACAAGACTCTCTCCTTTCCTTCTTGGAGTACTAGAAGTTTCTAGACAAGGGCAAATAAATCTCATGTGAAGAACATGACTGTTGAATGAGACTCCATGCCCTTTGAGAGAGGGAAAGAACTAGGTCCTCTTTGTAAATGCAAGGGAATATTTTAAAAGAGAGGACTTATCAGGCACTAGAGCAATGAAAATATGTTCCTCTTTAACACTGGATTGAGGGAGATGAGTGTCCACTGTTAGAGTCATAGATCTAAATTCTCCTTTTGTCCATTTACAAGAGAAGAGAGAAGTAGCCATAGGCAAAAATCAAAGTAAAACAAAACAAAACAATGAGAAAGCATGAATCCAGAGATTCAACATCTGGTAGCATGGAACATTCGTTTCAAAAGAGCCAGTACAACATAGTAAAGAAGATCAGAGACTTCTACTCAAAATTTATTCACAGAAGGTGACAACACGAATGAGTAAAATTGAGGGGAGGGAACTACTCAGAAAAGCAAATCTATAGGGAAATGTGTTTGACTCTTTCTTGTCATTAGAAAGAAATGGCCCCTAAAATTTCATAAAATTAAGCCAATCCTTACATAATTTATCAGTCTGGATTTCACACTATTTTTATTGCCCCATATCCCAAGTCAATAGCTTACTTAAAGGTAGTCATAGCTATAACACATACACACCCTTTAAATTATATATCTGTTAAATTAAAACTGTACTGAGAAACTATTTCTCAACTACCAGACTGGGAAATTTTAAAACCTGAACAGTACATACTGTTGGTGAGGCTGTGTGGAAATAGGCACTCCCATATATTTCTGGTGAGAATGCAAACTGGTACAATCCCAAAATAGAGGAATATATATATATATATGGAATATATAAGGGAATATATATATATTCCCTTTCTCTTCTGTCCCCATAATCTGACTTTCAGGAGTTTATCCCAAACGTATTAGGCCTACAATAAGTAAAGAGATTTGCACAAGGTTATTAATTTCAGCAATATTTACAATTGCAAAATACTGGGATGTCCAAATATAGGAAATTGGTTAAATAAGCTATGCTGAATTTACACATTGAAGTTCCATGTAGCTATAACAAGAGTAAGGAAGATTTCTATGAATTGATATGGAGGGTTCTTCATTAACACGTGTAAAAAAATCAAAGGACAAAAGATACATTGTGTGTTACATGTAGATAAAATAAAGAAAAAAAGATATACTGCATGTTGTATATGTGTATAGCATATGTATATTATGTGACCTTTGTCTAAGGAAATAGGAGCAAAAGAATATATAGATGTACATGTGCATTTAACAAAAGAAACTGAAGAATGATAAACCAGAAATCAAGAAATTATTTACCTACAAAGAGTAGGAGTCCTATTGAACCAGGTAGGAAAAGGTTGGAGTGAATAAGGTTTCTCTAAGTAGATACTGTTGCATAGTTTTGACTTCTAGAAGCATATCAGTGTTTTTCATATTACGAAGACAGTGGATGCAAACAGTGACAAATGAACCAACTTTCATTTCAAATGAATAACACAGCCACACTGAGAGGGAAAAACAAAAACATAAACAAAACTAATCCCCAGTGTTTGAACATACTTAAAAAAAATTAGTCCAAAGAAAAAGGAAACATAAAGAAATTATGAACTCTTCTTAGTAGGTTGTTTTTTATTTTTCTTTTTCACAAACGTATTGGGTATTACAATTCTGAAACTTGTTTTGCGCACGGTACTGTTGATAAAGTGAATAAATGTGTTGATTTCAGGAGATGGTTAAGCAAATGAGCAAATGTGTTGATGTTACATCTCACATTGGAAAAATCAAGTTATAAGTATGTAATCAGGGAAAAATCAACTTATGAGTATGTAATAGTGGAATGGAGAAAGACAAGAGCCCTGTAGTGGGTATTCATGTGATTGGAGACAAGTACTGACATCTATATGTGTGTGTGTGTGTGTGTGTGTGTGTGTGTGTGTGTGTGTCTCCCTCTCTCTCACACACACACACTCTGCTGAGAGGGCTGGAAACAACCATACATACTGCAGTAGCAATGAGCACATTTAGCACCCAGATCTTAATTTCTAAATACCATTACCCACTAAAAAACAAAGGAACAAAGAGCAACAATAAATAAAAATAATTTTAAAAAAGGCTCCCCAAACGAATTACTGAGTCCAGAACTTGAGCAAGGAAGATACAAAATGATCCCAAACATTCTCTTGTACCAGAAATTACATGCCCCAAAAGTGCTAAAAACAAACAAACAACAACAACAAATGATGGGTAGAGGCAGGTCAAAAGATCCTAGGAGTTATTTGAAGGGGTTAGCATAGCCAAATTTGAATGAACATCAATTTCTTTTCTTTGCTTTCTTTCTTTCTTTTTCTTTTTTTGCAGTTGTTACTGGAAAGGGGTAGCAATCCAGACCCCAAGAAAGGGTTCTTGGACATCGTGCAAGAAACAAGTTGAGGCGAGTCCATGAAGTGAAAGCAAGTTTATTAAGAAAGTAAGGAATAAAAGAATGGCTGCTCCGTAGGCTGAGCAGAGGCATGGGCTGCTCAGTTGAATATACTTGTGGTTATTTCTTGATTATATGCTAAACAAGCAGTGGATTACTCATGAGTTTTCTGGGAAAGGAGTGGGCAATTCCTGGAACTGAGGGTTTCTCCCCTTTTAAGACCATATAGGTAACTTCTGGACATTGCCATGGCATGTATAAACTGTCATGGTGCTCCTGGGAGTGTCTTTTAGCATACTAATGCATTATAATTAGTGTATTATGAGCAGTGAGGACAATAGGACGTCACTTTTGTCACCATCTTGGTTTTGGCCAGCTTCTTTGCTGCAATCAATTTGATCAGCAATGTCGTTATGACCTGTACCTTGTGCCGACCTCCTATCTTATCCTGTGACTAAGAATGCCTAACCTCCTGAGAATGCAGCTCAGGTCTCAGCCTTAACCCAGCCCCTATTCAAGATGGAATCGCTCTGATTCAAAGGCCTCTGACATAGTGATGGATTAGAATCAACTGACTATAACAGAAATCCATTAGTTCATAATGATAATAAACTGATAGTAGATTAACAAATAAAGTGTAAGGCAGGGCTCTTCTTTATAGTAAATAGGTAATAATACAATTGAAATTAGTGGCAGAGTTGGAAAAGATTTTATTTGACAGCCATTATATTAAGGATTGGAGTGGACAAAAATCATCAATTGATGCTAAATATAGGTAAGGAAAGGTTAATGAGGAACAGAATATTTATACAGTCTCAAAGTATCTCCCTATGAATTATTAATTATAAAAGGAAATGATATCTATACAGTGGAGAAAATGAGCAAAATTTTAACCAAATGATCAAAATTAATCTCATCAATAAGAGACAAATAGTCATTATGTGCCTCTATATGTAATATATCCTGAAAAGTACATATATTACTTATATATTATTCCAACAAAAAGTACATAATCTGATGCTAATTATGAGGAAGTAACAGGAAACTCCAAATTGAGAAACATTTCTCAGTTTTTTAAGTATTCTCACTTAAAAGACAAAGCCTCTTTCAGATTAAAGAAAACTAAAGATACATGAAAACTAAATGCAGTATAAGATCCTGGATTGAATATTGTATTTCCCAAAAATGCTTCAGAGAACATTATTTTGATAACAGACAAAATTAAAGTGTGAATTATTAATTACCTAAATCTATTCTATCAGTGTTACATTTTCTAAATTTGATAGCTAAACTTGGTTTTATAATACATATAGCGCCATTCTTTGGAAATGCACACTAAAATTTTAAGGCATTGGGGTGGCATGATGCATACAACTATGGGAAGTCAGGATTTACTCCCCCAAAATATAAATGATTGTTGAGCTGAAGACAACTAAGAAGAAGACACAGGAAATCTCTTTGCCCTTCCTCAATTTGCCTAAAAGCAGGCCAAAGATAAAAGATATCACTCTCTACTCTAGCTATCCCGCCTCACTCTAGGTATTCTAGATTTGCAAAAACACAATTTTTTTTTCCTGCCCTGAATCCCACTGCTACCAGGGGGAACAAAGGTTAACCACTGAAGACAATTTTAGAGTCTTATGGAAATGGAGATGGTACAGAGGAATCTACATTAACAAGGTTTACTAACTAACCTTTATCTGCCATTTATTAGCCTTCCCACAAGTTGCTGCCTCTACAGAGTCAGTTCTTTTCCTTTGATTTCTCACTTCTCTAAAAATTTGCTATTTTTTTGTTGAAGATGCTATGTAAACTGGAATCAAAACCATCTGAGAACTACTCATTCCTTGGGTGTCTTCTGCATATCCGTTAAATACACAAATTTTTAAACTTCTGTTTGTCTTTTTTGTGTTAATCTGTCTTTTGTTACAGGGGTTCATTTCAATCCTATGGGGTTTATTTTTCTCCTACACAACTTAATCTCAACTGGTTCCAAAACCTTTCTACTTTTGTTGCCATTTTTCTGTAAAATATTTCAACATAAATGGTTAAAACATTCAATATAACACTAAAGTTGAACTTCTTGGATGGTAGAATATAGTATTTAAATGTAATTAAAATAATTTTATTTATTTTTAAATTTTTATTGCCCCAAATATAAGTATTAATCATTAAAAGTTTGACAGTATAGCACAGGTTAATAAAATTAGTTTTGTTACTATACACATGTGAAATTCAATCGATGATAGCTTTCGATTGAAGCTGGTGGAAGGACTAGTATCCACAAACCAAAAATAAAGTTCTAAGGCTCCCCAACCATCTGAATGCAGCCCCTGATAGCCAGGGCTCTTAAAATGTAACTGTTGTGGGGTGAGGAGAAGGGGGAGGGATAGAATTAGGAGATATACCTAATGTAAATGACAAGTTAATGGGTGTGGCACACCAACATGGCACATGTATACATATGTAACAAATCTGCACGTTGTGCACATGTACCCTAGAACATAAAGCATTAAAAAAAAAATTAACCCAAGATACTGTTTCAGGCCATGAAGGGAAGTGGAGGTGGAACATACCTCATTACACCTCTACTGCGCTAACATCAATACAGACTTTAAGTTTTGGCCGGGCGCGGTGGCTCAAGCCTGTAATCCCAGCACTTTGGGAGGCCGAGACGGGCGGATCACTAGGTCAGGAGATCGAGACCATCCTGGCGAACACGGTGAAACCCCGTCTCTACTAAAAAATACAAAAAACTAGCCGGGCGAGGTGGCGGGCGCCTGTAGTCCCAGCTACTCGGGAGGCTGAGGCAGGAGAATGGCGTAAACCCGGGGGGCGGAGCTTGCAGTGAGCTGAGATCCGGCTACTGCACTCCAGCCCGGGCGACAGAGCCAGACTCCGTCTCAAAAAAAAAAAAAAAAAAAAAAAAAAGAAACATTTTACAACCTATTCTCTCTGAAGCCTGCCAGCTAAAAGTTACATCTACCTGGTAAAATTTTGGTTTCTACCACCTCTTATAGCAACCCAGACATTCCTTTCTATTGATCCTAGGTCTTCAGATACACTCAACCAATTTTCAAACAGAAAATATTTAAATTTACCTGTAGCCTGGAAGTTCTTGTCTTGAGCTGTCCCACCTTTCTGGACCAAACCAATGCATTTCTTAAAAGTATTTGATAGATGTATCATGCCTCCCTAAAATGTGTCAAACCAAGCTGCACCCCAACCACCTTGGGCACATGTTCTCAGGACCTCCTGAGGGTTGTGTCATGGGCCATGGTCATTCATATTTGGCTCACAATAAATCTCTTCAAATATTTTACAGTTTGACTCTTTTTGTAGACATATCTTTTGGCTTTTTTCTGCAAGTATATGTATGATGTTGTCACCAAGCCTATTACTTGAATAGTAAATATCCAAGGTATATATCTATGTTCTTTTTAAGTCCTGGACTTTACCATTTGCTCCACAATGGTGTGGAAAATTAAGTGAAATAATCCCTCAAAATGAAATTTTGTACACTGCTTGAATAAAATGCTTTCTGAACATTTTCAAGGTTCTCATCAGACTATTGGTCTCAACTATATATTTTATTTCTAATGCTTTTGCATGCACTTGCTTGTTTACATAATCAGTTGTCTGCATTTCAGTTTTCATTTGATTCATTTTTTCAGTATGACCATGGAGTAAAATGGCAGGAGGATCTGTGGACTGTGTATCATGTAAGAAATATCTGTACTCTCAAGGTACAGCCATTTGGTTACTTCAGCAGTTTCCAGCAAACTATTTTCTGTTAGTAACCACTGCTTATTACTCATTCGGGTCATCATAGATTTGTTAAGATTTTCTCTTTCTTTCAAGTAACCTTTTTACATGCAGCAGCTATTATTATTTCTTAGTTGAAGATCTTGTATAAGTTGAACATCTCATATAAGAACAGTTTCTGAAATCTCTAAAGTCATGACAAAATTTCAAAACACAAAGCACATTCTAAATGACATCTTGTATGTTTATTTATATTTGAAAATGTATCTTTGCTTATTAACATAAGGGAAATATCACGCCTTATTTATGCAAATGATTGATAGTGTGCTTTTGTATACCCACATGATACCATGACTACTACTCACAGGTAAATTCAAGGATGTCAGAAATAACTTGGAGTCAGCATTTGCCCATTCTGTCCTCCAAACTGTAAAAGCTGAAGTTGAAGGTGAATAGTACCTTTAGCACTGAACACTAAAACAGAATCCCAATTCCCATTCATTTCTGGTTTATATGGATGTCAAGGTTTTGTGAAACACACTTTAAATAGGAGAAATAAGAAAACATGGTTGGTATTAAAGATGATAAGTTTTTTATAAATTTTACCTACTATAAATCAAATTCGTATGTAAATGAATGCAAAATGAATTCAATAGGCTTTTAACAAGTTTTATCCCATTTAGAGTTCGATATTTGATCTTTAACACTAGAAAAATCCTCAGGGTAATTTGTAGTTGTTGAGACAGAAGCCTAGTTTGTTATCATCCCTCTGCAGTGGCTTCATAAAAATGCCTCAGACATTTTCTAAGCCTAAATGCAATGTGCATTTTCATTCTTCTATGTGGGTAATTTTTAATTTTCTTCTTTACTTCAAGTTTCTGAATTTACTATTTTTCTATAATTCTTCCTAATTTCTATGGCAAACTGTTTTTATAATTGGAAAAGAACTATATACATTATATAAAATTTACTTTCATAAAATGAAAATTGTTATATGTATTGTGAAATAAAAACTACAGCTAATATAAGGCTTTAAATAAGCTCTACAACTCAATAGCAGATTTATTCACCCAAACTGCACAAGTAACAGACCAGCTCTGTCAATTCTGTCAGGTGCCTAAAGTCAAATAAAACAAGAGAGAGCTTTAAATCACCACGTATGAAATCTGAAGAGAAAAGGAGGAAAAATTCAGTGTTAGCTATAAAGGCTGCATGGCAGAAACAAGGCTTTATTATATATTTATGATTAACATAGTAATCATTTTAAATTATAATATAAAGAAAAAATGGAAATATAAACACATTTTAAAGTTTTGAACTTTAAAATTGAAATTGTCTGCACTCTTCTATGAGGAGAAAAAGACAATTAAAACAACGGTATTTGAAATATAAATGAATAGATTTTAAAATGTCCTCAATATCTATGTATCCACACATATTATCATTTTCTTCATCTACAGAAAGCATGGCTTAGTGGAAATTATAGAGCATTATGAACTAATGTGGTAGGCCAGGTCTCACTAACAGCTCAACAGGCAGGACTCTATGACAAATGTTTTGGCACTGACTGAGTGGTTAAGTTAAATATTAAAAGCTGATAGATCCAGTGCCCTTATACAAAGGCTGGAATGTAACAAAAGCCCACCAAGAGTTTTGTCTAGGCTTTCCCTGGGCCTTGACACATGACAGGATAATGAAGGAATTGTTAACAGGACCCCTCTAGGATTAAACAAGCTTTATTATGGATCTGAACAATCTTCCATTTGCCATGGAAGGTAACACATTTACTAATTCCAGGGATTAGGACGTGGATAGTTTTGAGGGGCCTTTATTCTACTTATCACAGGGTATTTCATGTGACTGCAGTTGAGGAATATAATTGTTAATCTCTAAGAAATAATAATTATGTGTTTAAATAAACTCATGAAACTCTCTGTCAAAAAATGTCACTTCTAGAGAGCCAAAGTATACAACTATTGTAGAAGGGAAAATATTTCTTTCTTCACCCATTGCAAGGTTCATGGCTGACCTATCTGAAATAAAAGACAGATTGACAAGAGGAGAACATACAAATTTATGCAATATAAGTTTTATGTGACATAGGAACCTTCAGAAATAAAGATAGAAAAGACCCAGAGAAAATAATGTATCTTTATAGACAGTTGTAAAAAAAAAAAAAGTATGATTGGCAGACAAAAGAGTATGACTTAATGATAATAAACTGAGGGGAACTCAGCAAGGCCTTATTGTTCAGATTCTTTTTGGCATCTCTGTGTCAAACTCCATCTCTCTGGGTATAGGACGGAAACTTGTCATATGAAGGCCTTTAGGAGAAGAGAGGGATTACATCAGAGAGTAACCTTCCCAGGTTTTATGGTTTGCTTCAGGGTGAAAGGGGCTGGGAGAATTCTAGTTTTCATGATCCTTTTCAGGAAAAAAGTGGTGGGAGGAGGTCAGAAAGACCTTTCTGTTTCTGTGGATTTTTAACTTTCTTTCGGGTTAAATGATTAAGTATGCTAAGATGCTGTATTTTGGGATGGTGTTTCTTGCGTCCCACTTCATCACTATTTTAAGAACTCTAAGAAGTTTCCAATGTATATGTAAAAAATTTTATTTAATAGTTAATCTTCAAAGAGAAAAGAGAGAAGGTTCAAATAAGGACAATCAGAAATGACCAAGGTGAAATTACAAATAAATCACATGGAAATATAAAAGATCCTCAGAGACTATTATGAATGTTTCTATGAATTACAAACTAGACAATTTAGAAAAAAATAAATTAATTTTTGGAAACACACAAGCTCGCCAGATTGAATCAGGCAGAAATCAAAATCCTGAACAGACCGCTAACGAGTTCCAAAATTGCATCAGTGATTAAAAAAAAAAAAAACCTATCAATGAATAAAAGCCCTGGACCAGATAGACTCAGAGCCCAATTTTCCCAGACATACAAAGAAGAGCTGGAACCAATCCTTCTGAAACTATTCCGAAAATATCAAGGAGGAGTGATTTCTCCCCAACTCATTCTACAAAGTCAGCATCATTCTAATCCCAAAACCTGGCAAAGACACAATGAAAAAAGCAAACAACAGGCCAATATCTAAATCCTCAACAAAATACTAGCAAACCAAATCCAGCAGCACATCAAAAAGTTAATGTACCAAAATCAAGAAGGTTTCATTCCTGGGATTTAAGGTTGGTTCAACATATATGAGTCAATAAATATGATTCACCACACAAGCAAAATTAAAAACAAAAACCACATGATCATCTCAACAGATGCAGAAAAAGCTTTTGATAAAATCTAACATCCTTTCATGAGAAAAACCCACAACAAATGGGGCATCAAAGAAACATACCTCAAAATAATAAGAGCCATCTATGACAAACCCACAGCCAACAACATAGTAAACATGCAAAAGCTGAAAGCATCGCCCTTAAGAACTAAAACAAGACAAGGATGCCCACTCTCAACACTTTCATTTGGCGTAGTACTAGAAGTCCTAGCCAGAGCAATCAGGCAAGACAAAAAAATAAAAGGCATTTAAATCAGAAAAGAAGATGTCAAATTATCTCTCTTCACTGACAGTATGATTCTATACCTCAAAACCCCTAATGGCTCTGCCAAAGAGCTCCTAGAACTGATGAATAACTTCAGTAAAGTACTAGCACACAAAATCAATATATAAAAATCTAGCATTTTCATATAGCAATAAAGTTTAAGCTGAGAGTGAAATAGAGAATGCAATTCCATTTACCATAGCCACACACACATACACACAAATCTAGAAATATATCTAACCAACGAGGTGAAAGATCTCTATAAGAAGAGTTACAAAATACTGCTGAAAGTAATCATAGATGACATAAACAAATGGAAAAACATTCCATCCTCATAAATAGGAAGAGTCAATATTGGTAAAATGGCCATGCTGCCAAAGGCAAGTTACACATTCAGTGATATTTCTATCGAACTACCAAAGTCATTTTTCATGGAATTAGAAAAAAACTATACTAATATGTATGGAATGAAAAAAAAAAAATCCCAAATAGCCAGAGCAATCCTAACAACACAGAACAAAGTTGGAGGCATCACATTACCTGACTACAAACTATACTACAAGGCTACCAAAACAGTATGCAACTGGCACAAAAACAGGCATATAGACTAATGGAACAGAATAGAGAACCCAGAAATAAAGCCACACACTTAGACAAAGTTGACAAAAATAAGCAATGGGGAAAGGACTTCCTTTCCAATACATGGTGCTGGGATAACTTTCTAGCCATATGCAGAAGAATGAAATTGACTCCTCATCATCTAAATAAATTAACGCAAGATGGATTAAAGACTTAAATTAAAGACCTAAAACTATAAAAAACTTAGAAGAAAACCTAGAAAAAACCCTCCTGGACATTGTCTTGACAATGAATTTATCACTAAGTCCTCCAAAGCAACTGCAACAAAAATAATGATTGGCAAGTGGTACCTCATTAAATTAAAGAGATTCTGCACAGTAAAAGAGACTATCAACATAGAAAATATACAACCTACAGAACAAGAGAAAACACCCACAAATGAGGCATCTCACAGAGGTCTAGAGTCCAAAATCTATAAAAAACTTAAACAACTGAACAAGTAAAAAGCAAATAGCCTCATTAAAAACTGGGCAAAGGGCATGAACAGATACTTCTCAAAAGAAGATCTACCAATAAACATATGAAAAATGCTCATTATCACTAATCATCAGAGAAATGCAGATCAAAACCACAATGACATACCATCTTACACCAGTCAAAATGGCTATCACTAAAAAGTAAAAAAATAACAGATGTTGGTAATGCTGAGGAGAAAAGGGAACACTCATGCACTGTTGATGGTAATGCAAATTTGTTCAGCCACTGTGGAAAGTGGTTTGGTGATTTCTCAAAGAACTAATATTAGAACTGCCATTCAACCCAGCAATCCCATTACTGGGTATATAGCCAAAGGAAAAAAAAAATAATTTTACGAAAAAGAAACACGCTCTTTTATGTTCATTGCAACACTATTCAAAAGAGCAATGTCATGGAATTAACCTAGGTATCCATAAGTGGAGGACTGGACACATAAAATGTGTTACATATACACTATGGAACACTAACAGCTATAAAAAAATCACACTTTTTGCAGCAACATGGATGCAGCTGGAGGCCATTATCCTAAATGAATTAACCTAGAAACAGAAAACCAAATACCGCATGTTCTCAGTTGTGGTAGTGAAACATTGGGTACACACAGACTTAAACATGGGAACAACAGACACTGGGACAATTAGGGGAGTGAGGGAGGAGGTAAGGACTGAAAAACTACCTATTGGGTATTATGCTCAGTATGTGGGTGACAGGATCGATCATACCCCAAACCTCAGCATCACACCATATATCATATAACAAACCCGCCCATGTATTCCTGAATCTAAAACAAACATATAAAAATAAAGAGTTCATCTTTTTCTTTCTTTTCACACCTATTAACCAGGACAGATTTCTCTTAACACTACGTATAAAGTACTTAACTAGACTATTTTAATTGTTAATTGTTAATTTCAACAACAACTGTCAGTAACATATACAATACAGTTAATAATGATCATGGATGTTCAAAAATTATAATCCAAAATATACTAAAGATCCTCAAAAATAAAGTTATTATCTTTGCAGACATATATCCATTTTCAGAAATTTATAGAATTACAAACTGGCAAGAAGACACTACGAATATAACAAGCCTCCTGTAAGATTTAATTAACCTCTCAATTTAGTTTACCAAAGGAAAATAATTTATCCTTTCTCTTTCTTCTTTTTTCTTTTCTTTTTTTTTTTTTTTTTTTTTTTTAGATGGAGTCTCTTATGCTATCACCCAGACTGGAGTGCTGTGCTGTGATCGAGGCTCACTGCAACATCCACCTCCCAGGCTCAAGTGATTGTCCCACCTCAACTTCCTGAGTAGCTGGGACCACAGATCTGTGTCATCACTCCCAGCTAAATTTTTGTATTTTTGGTAAATATGGGGTTTCTAGTAAGTGGGCTGTTTTACTGTTTTCTATGACCAAATTATGTGGCCTGAAGAGGAAGTCATAGGAAGTTTTGATATGTAGCCAACTGAGACAGAAGTAGTGGGTATCCTGAGGACCCAACACTCCAATTGCATCTGAAGTAGGGAGCAGTCTTACAGAACTGAGCCCTTAATCCATGGAATCTAAAGCTAACTCCAGGTAGATAATGCCAGAATTGAACTGAGTTGTAGGACACTCAGATGATGTCTGCACAGAATTGGAGACTTACTTGGTGTGAAAGACAAACACACACATTGTTTTGTGTTTTTTATTTGTTTGTGTGTTTGTTTCTTTGCCGGAATTATTGGCATGAGCATAGTAGAGAGAAAAACAAAGAGTATTGGTTTGTTGTTTTTTTCCCCCTTTATCCACATAATAGCCAATTTCCCTGCAATTTTCAACAAAGATTTAAACCAAAAAGAAAGGGTTCCAGTAAATATTAACTAAACCAGAAGTTCTAATTATGAGAGTAGCTCTTCTTCTTACAGCAATCTAAAAATTAATCTTACCTACATTAAACACCTCGTTACTTAGGTATTGGGTTCAAAGCTATGGCACAGTCAGGCCTCCACTGGCTAGGAACTGAAACTTTAAAAATGTCTGGGAGCAGAATTAATTAAGATTTAAGAATTTTGAAGTTTCCTACTCATTTAGCATCAAATGAACAATATCAGTGCCATCTAAAAAATAAAAAAAAAGTCTGTTTTCAGCTAAGAACTCAATATTGAGAAAAGAAGAAAATATCTACAATAATCAATCTATTTTTTTCTTTAATATATTTATTTATTTTATTTATTTATTATTATACTTTAAGTTCTAGGGTACATGTGCATAACGTGCAGGTTTGTTACATATGTATACTTGTGCCATGTTGGTGTGCTGCACCCATCAACTCATCAGCACCCATCAACTCGTCATTTACATCAGGTATAACTCCCAATGCAATCCCTCCCCTCTCCCTCCTCCCCATGAGAGGCCCTGGTGTGTGATGTTCCCCTTCCCGAGTCCAAATGATCTCATTGTTCAGTTCCAGCCTATGAGTGAGAACATGCGGTGTTTGGTTTCCTGTTCTTGTAAAAGTTTGCTGAGAATGATGATTTCCAGCTGCATCCATGTCACTACAAAGGACACAAACTCATCCTTTTTTATGGCTGCATAGTATTCCATGGTGTATATGTGCCACATTTTCTTAATCCAGTCTGTCACTGATGGACATTTGGGTTGATTCCAAGTCTTTGCTATCGTGAATAGTGCCACAATAAACATACATGTGCATGTGTCTTCATACCAGCATGATTTATAATCCTTTGGGTATATACCCAGTAATGGGATGGCTGGGTCATATGGTACTTCTAGTTCTAGATCCTTGAGGAATCGCCATACTGTTTTCCATAATGGTTGAACTAGTTTACAGTCCCACCAACAGTGTAAAAGTGTTCCTATTTCTCCACATCCTCTCCAGCACCTGTTGTTTCCTGATTTTTAATGATTGCCATTCTAACTGGTGTGAGATGGTATCTCATTGTGGTCTTGATTTGCATTTCTCTGATGGCCAGTGATGATGAGCATTTTTTCATGTGTCTGTTGGCTGTATGAATGTCTTCTTTTGAGAACTGTCTGTTCATATCCTTTGCCCACTTTTTGATGGGGTTGTTTGTTTTTTTCTTGTAAATTTGTTTGAGTTCTTTGGAGGTTCTGGATATTAGCCCTTTGTCAGATGAGTAGATTGCAAAAATTTTCTCCCATTCTGTAGGTTGCCTGTTCACTCTGATGGTAGTTTCTTTTGCTGTACAGAAGCTCTTTAGTTTAATTAGATCCCATTTGTCAATTGTGGCTTTTGTTGCCATTGCTTTTGGTGTTTTAGACAGGAAGTTCATGCCCATGCCTATGTCCTGAATGGTATTACCTAGGTTTTCTTCTAGGGTTTTTATGGTATTAGGTCTAACATTTAAGTCTCTAATGCATCTTGAATTAATTTTCGTATAAGGAGTAAGGAAAGGATCCAGTTTCAGCTGTCTACTTATGGCCAGCCAATTTTCCCAGCACCATTTATTAAATAGGGAATCCTTTCCCCATTTCTTGTTTTTCTCAGTTTTGTCAAAGTTTAGATGGCTGTAGATGTGTGGTATTATTTCTGAGGACTCCGTTCTGTTCCATTGCTCTATATCTCTGTTTTGGTACCAGTACCATGCTGTTTTGCTTACTGTAGCCTTGTAGTATAGTTTGAAGTCAGGTAGCATGATGCCTCCAGCTTTGTTCTTTTGACTTAGGATTGTCTTGGCAATGCAGGCTCTTTTTTGGTTCCATATGAACTTTAAAGCAGTTTTTTCCAATTCTCTGAAGAAACTCATTGGTAGCTTGATGGGGATAGCATTGAATCTATAAATTACCTTGGGCAGTATGGCCATTTTCACAATATTGATTCTTCCTATCCATGAGCATGGTATGTTCTTCCATTTGTTTGTGTCCTCTTTGATTTCACTGAACAGTGGTTTGTAGTTCTCCTTGAAGAGGTCCTTTACATCCCTTGTAAGTTGGATTCCTAGGTATTTCATTCTCTTTGAAGCAATTGTGAATGGAAGTTCATTCATGATTTGGCTCTCTGTTTGTCTGTTACTGGTGTATAAGAATGCTTGTGATTTTTGCACATTAATTTTGTATCCTGAGACTTTGCTGAAGTTGCTTATCAGCTTCAGGAGATTTTGGGCTGAGACAATGGGGTTTTCTAAATATACAATCATGTCATCTGCAAACAGGGACAGTTTGACTTCTTCTTTTCCTAACTGAATACCCTTGATTTCTTTCTCTTGCCTAATTGCCCTAGCCAGAACTTCCAACACTATGTTGAATAGGAGTGGTGAGAGAGGGCATCCCTGTCTTGTGCCAGTTTTCAAAGGGAATTTTTCCAGTTTTTGCCCATTCAGTATGATATTGGCTGTGGGTTTGTCATAAATAGCTCTTATTATTTTGAGATACGTTCCATCAATACCGAATTTATTAAGCGTTTTTAGCATGAGGGGCTGTTGAATTTTGTCAAAAGCCTTTTCTGCATCAATTGAGATAATCATGTGGTTCTTGTCTTTGGTTCTGTTTATATGCGGGATTACGTTTATTGATTTGCATATGTTGAACTAGCCTTGCATCCTAGGGATGAAGCCCACTTGATCATGGTGGATAAGCTTTTTGATGTGCTGCTGTATCCGGTTTGCCAGTATTTTATTGAGGATATTTGCATCGATGTTCATCAGGGATATTGGTCTAAAATTCTCTTTTTTTGTTGTGTCTCTGCCAGGCTTTGGTATCAGGATGATGTTGGCCTCATAAAATGAGTTAGGGAGGATTCCCTCTTTTTCTATTGATTGGAATAGTTTCAGAAGGAATGGTACCAGCTCCTCCTTGTACTTCTGGTAGAATTCAGCTGTGAATGCATCTGGTCCTGGACTTTTATTCGTTGGTAGGCTATTAGTTATTGCCTCAATTTCAGAGCCTGCTATTGGTCTATTCAGGGATTCAACTTCTTCCTGGTTTAGTCTTGGGAGAGTGTAAGTGTCCAGGAAATTATCCATTTCTTCTAGATTTTCTAGGTTGTTTGTGTAGAAGTGTTTATAGTATTCTCTGATGGTAGTTTGTATTTCTGTGGGGTCGGTTGTGATATCCCCTTTATCATTTTTTATTGTGTCTATTTGATTCTTCTCTCTTTTCTTCTTTATTAGTCTTGTGAGCAGTCTATCAATTTTGTTGATCTTTTCAAAAAACCAACTCCTGGATTCATTGATTTTTTTGGAGGGCTTTTTTGTGTCTCTCTCTCCTTCAGTTCTGCTCTGATCTTAGTTATTTCTTGCCTTCTGCTAGCTTTTGAATGTGTTTGCTCTTGCTTCTCTAGTTCTTTTCATGGTGATGTTAGAGTGTCAATTTTAGATCTTTCCTGCTTTCTCTTGTGGGCATTTAGTGCTATAAATTTCCCTTTACACACTGCTTTAAGTGTGTCCCAGAGATTCTGATATGTTTATCTTTGTTCTCATTGGTTTCAGAGAACATCTTTATATCTGCCTTCATTTTGTTATGTACCCAGCAGTCATTCAGGAGCAGGCTATTCAGTTTCCATGTAGTTGAGCGGTTTTGATTGAGTTTCTTAGTCCTGAGTTCTTGTTTGATTGCACTGTGGTCTGAGAGACAGTTTGTTATAATTTCTGTTCTTGTACATTTGCTGAGGAGTGCTTTACTTCCAATTATGTGGTCAATTTTGGAATAAGTGTGATGTGGTGTTGAGAAGAATGTATATTCTGTTGATTTGGGGTGAAGAGTTCTGTAGATGTCTATTAGGTCTGCTTGCTGCAGAGATGAGTTCAATTCTTGGATATCCTTGTTAACTTTCTGTCGCGTTGATCTGTCTAATGTTGGCAGTGGGGTGTTGAAGTCTCCCATTATTATTGTATGGGAGTCTAAGTCTCTTTGTAAGTCTCTAATGACTTGCTTTATGTTCTGGGTGCTCCTGTATTGGGTGCATATATATTTAGGATAGTTAGCTCTTCCTGTTGAATTGATCCCTTTACCATTATGTAATGGCCTTCTTTGTCTCTTTTGATCTTTGATGGTTTAAAGTCTGTTTTATCAGAGACTAGGATGGCAACCCCTGCTTTTTGTTTTTCTCCATTTGCTTGGTAGATCTTCCTCCATCCCTTTATTTTGAGCCTATGTATGTCTCTGCATGTGAGATGGGTCTCCTGAACACAGCAAACTAATGTGTCTTGACTCTTTATCCAGTTTGCCAGTCTGTGTCTTTAATTGGAGCATTTAGTCCATTTACATTTAAGGTTAAGATTGTTATTTGTGAACTTGATCCTCCCATTATGATATTAACTGGTTATTTTGCTCGTTAGTTGATGCAGTTTCTTCCTAGCCTCGATGGTCTTTACATTTTGGCATGTTTTTGCAATGGCTGGTACCGGTTGTTCCTTTCCATGTTTAGTGCTTCCTTCAGGGTCTCTTATGAGGCAGGCCTGGTGGTGACAAAATCTCTAAGCATTTGCTTATCTGTAAAGGATTTTATTTCTCCTTCACTTATGAAACTTAGTTTGGCTGGATATGAAATTCTGGGTTTAAAATTCTTTTCTTTAGGAATGTTGAATACTGGCCCCCCTCTCTTCTGGCTTGTAGAGTTTCTGCCGAGAGATCTGCTGTTAGTCTGATGGGCTTCCCTTTGTGGGTAACCCAACCTTTCTCTCTGGTTGCCCTTAAGATTTTTTCCTTCATTTCAACTTTGGTGAATCTGGCAATTATGTGTCTTGGAGTTGCTCTTCTCGAGGAGTATCTTTGTGGCGTTCTCTGTACTTCCTGAATTTGAATGTTGGCCTGACCTAGTAGATTGGGGAAGTTCTCTTGGATGATATCCTGAAGAGTGTTTTCCAACTTGGTTCCCTTTTCCCCCTCACTTTCAGGCACCCCAATCAGATGTAGATTTGGTCTTTTTACATAATCCCATACTTCTTGCAGGCTTTGTTCATTTCTTTTTCTTCTTTTTTCTTTAGACTTGTTTTCTCGCTTCATTTCATTCATTTGATCCTCAATCGCTGATACTCTTTCTTCCAGTTGATCGAGTCGGTTACTGAAGCTTGTGCATTTGTCAAGTATTTCTCGTGTCATGGTTTTCATCTCTGTCAGTTCGTTTATGGCCTTCTCTGCATTTATTATTCTAGTTATCCGTTCTACCACTCTTTTTTCAAGATATTTAGTTTCTTTGCACTGGGTACGTAATTCCTCCTTTAGCTCTGAGAAGTTTCATGGACTGTAGCCTTCTTCTCTCATTGTCAAAGTCATTCTCCATCCAGCTTTGATCTGTTGCTGGCAATGAGCTGCGCTCCTTTGGAGGGGGAGATGCGCTCTTATTTTTTGAATTTCCAGCTTTTCTGCCCTGCTTTTTTCCCATCTTTGTGGTTTTATCTGCCTCTGGTCTTTGATGATGGTGACGTACTGATGGGGTTTTGGTGTGGGTGTCCTTCCTGTTTGTTAGTTTTCCTTCTAATAGTCAGGACCCTCAGTTGTAGGTCTGTTGGTGATTGCTTGAGGTCCACTCCAGACCCTGTTTGCCTGGGTATCAGCAGCAGAGGCTGCAGAAGATAGAATAGTGCTGAACAGCAAGTGTACCTGTCTGAGTCTTGCTTCGGTCTGAGTCTTGCTTTGGAAGCTTCCTCTCAGGGGTGTACTCCACCATGTGAGGTGTGGGGTGTCAGTCTGCCCCTAGTGGGGGATGTCTCCCAGTTAGGCTACTCAGGGGTCAGGGACCCACTTGAGCAGTCAGTCTGTCCGTTCTCAGATCTCAACCTCCGTGTTGGGAAATCCACTGCTCTCTTCAAAGCTGTCAGACAGAGTCGTTTGCATCTGCAGAGGTTTCTGCTGCTTGTTGTTGTTGTTGTTGTTGTTGTTGTTCAGCTGTGCCCCGTCCCCAGAGGTGGAGTCTACAGAGACTGGCAGGCCTCCTTGAGCTGCTGTGAGCTCCACTCAGGTCCAGCTTCCCAGTGGCTCACCTACTTGTTTACACACTTAAGCCTCAGCAATGGTGGGCGCCCCTCCCCCAGCCTTGCTGCTGCCTTGCCATTAGATCGCAGACTGCTGTGCTAGCAATGAGGGAGGCTCCGTGGGCGTGGGACCCTCCCGGCCAGGTGTGGGATATAATCCCCTGGTGTGCCCATTTGCTAAGACCCTTGGTAAAGCGCAGTATTGGGGTGGGAGTTACCTGATTTTCCAGGTATTGTGTGTCTCAGTTCCCCTGGCTAGGAAAAGGGATTCCCTTCCCCCTTGTGCTTCCCAGGCGAGGCGATGCCTCGCCCTGCTTCAGATCTCGCTGGTTGGGCTGCAGTTGACCAGCACCGATTGTCCGGCACTCCCTAGTGAGATGAACCCAGTACCTCAGTTGAAAATGCAGAAATCACCTGTCTTCTGTGTCATTCGCGCTGGGAGCTGGAGACTGGAGCTGTTCCTATTCAGCCATCTTGCTCCGCCCCCCTCAATCTTCAAATTGCAATTGACCTCTAGACAAAACACCTACTTCTGCAAAGAACTTGCATGAATTTTTAATAAGTTGATAGTAATAATCATTAGTTATGGATATTAAATGATATATAAGTGTGTTCAATGTTGCTTTCCCATTATTAGAAAAGTACATATTGAGATACACAGGAGCTTTATAGTATATACGTGAATACACATAAATACACACCCTGAAAATACAAAACATTGTCCATGTGAGTTAAAATGTTAACTATTTTGACTAATTATCCTATTCAGGAAAGTGTCTTAAAAATTTTTTCTAAACATCTTACAAAAAATTTAATCTCAAAATTTGAAATACATCCAAATAGGAGCTTTGGAATTAATAAAATACATATCTTGTTTGAAAAATTTTCTGCTGCTAAATTTGTTACTTAATTTTACAAGGTCCACTTATATTTAAACTCCATTTTAAAATAATCACAAAGTTAAGAATGGATTAAAATTAAATATTGGTGGTGAAACTTCAAAATTCTGGCCCTTCATCTTCTAAATTGGAAGTTGAGACTTAACTTCTGCCACCTTTACAAAAGAAACAAACTTTTAATTTACTTTTAATTCATGTATTTACTTGCATAGATCACTCTTTGGCTGTGTTTTAAAGTGTACCACACTAAGGTGATCTATATTCATTAAGTTCATGCTCTGGTCTCCAATAATGGAGCTTGATTTTCTCTCATGTAATCAGATTTATAAAATTTTGCAGACTAATTGAGGTAAACTGAGCAATTAAAAAACCAATTATATTTTACAATTGACCACATCTTTTACTGAAACCACTAATCCCCATAAGTTGTAGACTTATACATATAGCCATCAAAATTAAGTGTTATTATATATCAGCACTTTATTTATCTATCATGAATTATAAATGCCCAATCTAACTGATAGAACATAGAAATAATGAAAAAAGCTTGAATTGACAGCTTACTCATGATCTTCATCACTCTGGTAAGTATATTAACTTTTTCAATGGGTACTTAATGCACTGGTGTGTAATAAACCATACTAATTAACTGAAGTCAAAATAATACCATTCCACATAGCCAATTATTACACTATAAGAATTAGGTAACTCTTCAGCAGCAGTCAAAATGAAGACACTCATTGTATTTATTGTGCAATAAAGTCATAAGACAGCATTAACTCACTCATTTTAGAAGATACCTTACCAGAATCACCAGGTGACATACACATGTAATTTATATAATACAAATTATCATGATTATATAATATAATATTATTATCACTGCTATAGAACAAGACATAAAGATTATCTGATAGACTATTACTTAGAATAAATTTTGTACATGTATCTCTAAAGGAAATTTAAAGATTCTTCTACTTATTCACTTGACTGTTTAAGAAGAATCAATCATGAATGGTTTCCTACATAGATTATTAGAATCCATGGTAAACATTTCGCCCTCTCTGTCTCTCTGTCTCTGTCTCTGTCTTTCTCTCTCTCTCACATACACACAGAGTAATTTAAATTCGTCAAAGAAATACTATTTTAATTACTAATCAAGAAAACTTCCAGCCTCCAAATAACTACAAACTGCTTTAAACAAAAAGGAAAGTTTACGACTATAATCCTACCCTATCCTAGCTAAATATTTAAGTGCAAGACAACCACCATTTGATGTGGGTTGGGTCAGTTAACAAAATACTTTATTCTCACTAATTCTTCAGGTATGTTGATGAAGAGTCTGATTCATTATGTGAAATATAATTAAGCTTTCACAGAGATACAGTTATTTCAAATAAACATCAAGGTTCATTTTAAAGTCTACTTTGTAAAAAATATGCGTTCCTTTGGATTTTCCTATGAGTAAACTCAGGTTTTTTTTTAAATCAGAAAACATAAAATTATACATTTTGATTGAAAGTTAAAGTTTTTCATTTATTTATTTATATTTATTTGGATGTGATTGTAATGATGGTTAATTTTTCACTTTTACACTCTAGAGCTGTGGTGTCCAATAGAGTAGCCACTAGCCATCTGTGGCTATTTCCATTTAAATGAATTAATATTAAAATAAATTACAAATTCATTTCCTTGGTCACACTAAACACACTTTAGTCGCTCAATGACAGGTAATAAGAAATATTTCCATTCTCTCAGACAGTTTTTTTGAGCAATGTCACTCCAGAAGCACCACAAAGAGTAAAAAGATTATAAGCTTGGGCGGTTAGCACTTTGAAGTAACATAACCAAGATTCAAACCCAGGCATATCTCTGCTGTCTCTGCTTTTCCCATTAGCCAACTAGTTTTAGGAAAATTTATAACACTTACTAAAAATTATATTTGGCCCAACTCTGTAGCTATGGAGAACAATGCAGAAATCATTTAAAAGTAGATTAGGCAGTAAGTTTAGATTAATTTATATTTAACTAATAATGATGATAGTTACATGTAAGTCTGGACTCAGCCTACTTTCAAAAATAATTTGGACCTATTAATTACACTATAAAGTCTAAATATCTAGCATCTTATTGGAACATTTATCATTTAACTCATCAATTGTTTTCAAATTTCACCTTGCTGTTCACCAGGAGAAAAATGATTTTTGTAATATTATGGTCAAACACAAATGAGACAGGAGAACTGTATGCTCTGAAACCAGATCCTTGAATTTCTTTTCAAAATAGTTATAATGTGCTTAGAAAATATTCAGAAAATCAGATTATTTTATAAAACATCTGTCAAAGGATCTAAAGTTCCAAAGAATTGTAATTGTATTGTGGCTGATCTGATCTGAAATCTTCACATTATCTTTCCAGCCTGGCCATAAATTCCTGTTTCCTACATCTAGTAGGTCTAGGAATCTTTCCAGTGTCCACAATGGGACAAAATTATTCCACTCATTCTGTTCACAGTTTGTAATTATTTTTTATTTGGTCTTATTATTTTATAACTATTTAAAACAGAACTTTAACCTTAAAATAATTTTCTTTTTGCCTAGCATCTGCAGCTACATTCAACACTGGCTCCTGGAACCACCCCCTCTGCCCTAACCCCATCTCCTCCTTCTGCTCTATAGGTCCCCCTCATTATGCAAGAAGTCAGACATTGACTTTAGAATCAATGCTTTCTTCAAATGTCTTCTAAACCACAAACTGCCAATACCTATATAACATGCATATACCTAATCAGTGTATTTGTTGAATACACATTGTTGGTTGAATCAGTTAGTGGATTAGAAAATCAATTCAGTGATAAGTTTGAAAAAATAGTAAACATCATGATGCAATATAGACAAAACTCTTTTGGTAAAAATGTCATGGCAAGCAATAGTGAATGAAGACAAAACTGAGTCAATTCAGTAATAAGTAGAGGATATTATTTTTATTATAATAAAAATTCATTTGCCTATATTCTAACATTTCTCTTTCATCTGCTAATGATACTCATAATTTTACTTTTCTGATTATGTTTTTGTCAACCATCAGTAATCTATTTCTCTGATAAATATGAAATATGATTTCTCAGAAAGAGTATTTTTGAGATATGGGAAAGGAAAAGCCTAAATCAGAGCATAGTCCACATAACTGAGCAAAAGATATAGGCTAGAATGATAAGTAAATTTGTGGCACAATTATAAGTTCAACTGCTGTATTTACTCAATGCGCCCAAATGCCAGTAGTAATCCTAAAGCTATCAAAATATAAATTTTAGGTTAACCGACTCACTAGCAAGCTCTATATTATTTACACTGCAGCATGGAGATAAATGAGGTCAGTGCTATGTGAAATGCTATCATAAGCCTGGAGAAAGAAAGGTCTGCAAACTGCCAAATACTATCAAGAATGTGACAATTTCCTGATCTTTTTGAACACTGTAGTATGCTTATCGGTAAAACATCCTGGGAAATGTATTTTTTTGCAGAAACATACAATTCTTGACATTACTGACGAAAATCCCTTTACATTATTACCGTGATTCTACTTGTTAAGCCTTATCATTTGTCAACTTGTAAGCAAATATAGATTTGATGATTTCAGCTGTCATGATTTCTTGCCAAGACTGCAAAACTGCAAACAGACTTACAGGAAATTTCTAACCACTAGAAGAAGAGATAAATGTACAGAGCACCAGTTTTCATAATAGCCAGCTACCAGCTCCACCCCATTATCAACTATAAAAACTTCTAAAGTAGCAATGGAAGAGGTGTTTTTAGGATCCCTCAGAACAAGTTAAAAGAATAGCAACTGTACACTATCAGTTAACTAGCAGGGCCTTTACAATGCTACACTAAAGTAGAGAACTAGTCTCATCATGATGCAGCCATTAACAGAAATTGAGTTAACAGAACCTTTAAAAATTAGCAACATTGAGACTTCACTTTACAAATTTGGAAAATGTATTTGCTTAACCAAGAGTTCCTGCTATTTTCACATGAACTGACAGAAAAACATCCTAGCGTAATCACTGGTTCTCATAGTCAGCTTAGAGTGTAGGAAAAATTATTCCCAGTGCAATGGGCCATTTAGGACTATTTGGTTGGAGAAAAAGACAGGAAACACTGATGTATTCCAGGGACTCAACTAATGCATAAAAACCCACATAAACTTAAGGTAAAGAGATGTAAAAAGATATTCCATGCAAATGGAAACCAAAAGTGAGCAGGTGTAGCTATTTTTATATCAGATTAAACAAACATTAAAGCAACAATGTTAAAAAAGACAAAGAGACACATCACACAACGATAAAAGAATCAGTCCAACAGGAAAATATCATAATCCTAAATATATATGCACCTAACATGGGAGCTCCCAAATTTATAAAACAAGTATTACTAGACATAAGAAATGAGATACACAGCAAGACAATAATAGTGGGGGACTTCAGTACTCCACTGACAGCACTAGATAGGTTATCAAGACAGTGTCAACAAAGAAACAATGGACTTAAACTATACCCTGGAACAAATGGACTCAACGGATATTTACAGAACATTCTACCCAACAACTGCAGAATGTTCATTATTTTCATCAGCACATGGAACATTCTCCAAGACATACCACATGACAGACCACAAAACAAGTCTCAATAAATTTAAGAAAACCAAAATCATATTGAGTACCCTCTTAGAACACAGTGGAATAAAACTGGTAATTAACTCCAAAAGGAACCCTCAAAATTATACAAATACATGGAAATTAAATAATCTGCTCCTGAAGGATCTTTGGGTCAACAATGAAATCAAGATGGAAATTTAAAAATTCTTAGAACTAAATGATAATAGTGACAAAACTTATCAAAACCTCTGAGATACAGCAAAATTGGTGCAAAGAGGAAAGTTCATAGCTTTAAATACCTACATCAAAAAGTCTGAGAGAGCACAAAGAGACAATCTAAGGTCACACCTCAAGGAAATAGAGAAACAAGAACATACCAAATCCAAATCCAGTAAAAGAAAAGAAATAGCAAAGATCAGAACAGACCTAAATGAAATTGAAACAAAAAAATACAAAAGACAAATGAAACAAAAAGCTGATTCTTTGAAAAGATAAACAAAAATGATAGATCATTAGCAGGATTACTCAAGAAAAGAACAGAGAAGATCCAAATAAGCTCAGTTAGAAATGAAACAGGAGATATTACACCAATACAGCAGAAATCCAAAAGATCATTCAAGGCTACTATGAAGACCTTTACAAACAAGTAAATCTAGAGGAGATGGAAAAAATCCTCCAAATACACAACCCTCCTGATTAAATCAGGAAAAAAATAGAAACTCTGAACAGACCAATAACAGGTAGCAAGATTAAAATAGTAATGACAAAAATTGCCAACAAAAAAGTCCAGAACCATATGGATTCACAGCTGAATTCTTCCAGGCACTCAGAGAATAATTGGTACCAATCTTCCTGAAACTATTCCAAAATATAAAGAAAGGGGGAATCCTCTGAAAATTATTCCATGAAGCCAGTATCCCCCTAATACTAAAACGAGGAAAGGACATAAAATATTCTCAAAAAAATACAACTTAACATCCAACAGCATATCAAAAAGATAATCCACCATGATCCAGTGAATTTCTACCAGGGATGCAGGGATGGTTTAACATATGCAAGTCAATAAACATGATACATCACATGAACAGAATTAAAAACAAAAATCATAGGTGCAGGATATCCAGTGAACACCATCAATGGGATCAATCAAGAACCTTATCAACATTAAGCAACCAAGAAAATGTTCTCCTTCACTGCCAGATCTGAAACTTCTCTCATCCAATGAGAAACACCAAGGTGGCTGAGGTAGCATTAGCAAGAAAAATCTAACCACAACAAGAAGCCCAACACAGAAGCCTCTTTGATCCTGTGGGTCTAACACTCCCCTCCTTTGCTCATCTAAAAAAACTAATGTGGCCCAAGTGTATTGGTAGAGAGAATCTTGTACAGCAAGAACCCAGACTGGAAAGTGTTCTAGATCTTTCAGGCAGCTAACTGTGCCACAGCAAGGGAGCATCCTGTTTTCATATGTTTAAGGTTCCCCTCTCACTCTAGGAGAATGACCATGGCCCAGTCCAGGAATCAGCTCCTATCTTCTCATGTAGAAACAGAAGGCACAAGTAGAATATCCAGTGATACCAGATAAACCAAAAAGCTCAATATAACACTGCAAAGCCTCTAAAAATTAAACTGTTATTAGAGCCTTAACCCTCAAAAACGTATCAGGTACTGTGAGCTGAACCTAAACGGAGTGACTGTCTGCTAAAATAAAAAAATAAAAAAATATAACCCAGACAAAATAGAAAAAAAAAATAGATGAAATGTCTAAGATATAATTAACAATTGCCTATCATACCAAAAACCAAGATGTTCAAAACCATAAAGAGAAAAGACTGATGCCAAACTGAGAAGAATTAGATGTCATAATTAACTGTAAGGATTTTAACAGACCCATCATAAAATGATTCAACAATCAATTGCAAATCCTCTTACAAAAAATAAAAAATATAAAATGTCAGCAAATAAATTATTTAAAAGAATCAAACGGAAATTATAGAACCCAAAAATTCCGTAACAGAAAACTCCCTGGATGGACACAATAATAGAGTGAGATGACAGACGATATAATCAGTGAAACTGAGGACAGAGCGGTATAATTCATCTAACACTAAACACTAAGAAAAATATACTGAAAAAAGAACAAAGCCTAAGGGACCCAAGAGACTATATAATAATAACCAATATTTATATCATCTAAGTTCTGGATGGAAAAGAGAAAGACAATAAGGTTAAAAGCATATTCAAATAATTAATGGCTTAAAACTTACAAAATTTGATGGAAGACACATAATTACATATTCAAAGAGCTTAGTAAATTCTAAACAGGATAAACTCAAAGAAATTACTGCAAGGCAAATCTTAATCAAACTTTTGAAAATGAAAGACAAAATAAAAATCTTTAAAGCACCTATAGAGAAAGGCATCTTATTTATGGGGAAACACAAATTGGAAGGCCAGATTTGTCTTATAAAACAATGGATGCCAGAAAGAAATGGAATAATGTTTTTCAAGTGCTGAAAGGAAAACACTGTCAACATGAATTCTATATTGGAAAAACCATCCTTCAGGAATGAAAGGGAACTAAAGATATTCTCAGGTGAAGGCAAACTAAAAGAATTCGTTGCCAATCAACTTACCATTAAACATCAGGTAAAAGAAGTTCTGTAAAGAGAAAGGAAATAATAAAAGAATCTCGGAGCATCAGCAAGGAAGAAGAAACCACAGAGCAGAAATACGGATACACTCAATAGACTTTCCTTTTCCTCATGAGTTTTATAAATCACATTGATGATTAAAACAAAAATTATAACAAATATTCAAATTTTATGCCACTCTTATGTATGACAATTATCAAAGTGGTTATATAAGTAATGTTTATTTTGTCTTTGTTAGTAAAACACAAGAAGTATCTAGAGAATTAACTTCATAATTCACTCATCTTAATATGTCCACTGTATTTTTCAGAATGATTAACACATATTAGTGTTTAATAAGTATTTAGTAAATGGATGAATGAAATGGGTAAATTTTTATTTACCATCATTTTCCCTCTTCCTCTAAATAACTAGGTAAATACTTCAAATGTTAAAGTAATGATTATGCAAAGCATTTTTAAACCTGTAATTTCCTGAGAAATTATATTGTTTATAATTAGGTACCATTGTAGCCCACATTACTTTGGACCAACATGTTTCTTCGTGTTATACTATTCTAAAGATAACATTCAATAATATTCCATGGATATGTGGCTTTATAGCTTCTTGATAACTGAAGAAGTACAATGAGGATATTTCAGAAATGAGAAAATTTTTAAAAATAATAAGGACCTTCAAGTTTAATAATATAGGTAATATTAACAGTTGAGGTGGGTCATAGGACTTAGCATACAAGTCCTGTGGCCTTATTTTTAACTTAACGGTGTTTTTAATAGTGGCCCAATTCCATTCCATTGTCTGAGATCTGTAGAAGGTTGGAAGTATTTTACAGAATAGTCTTTGTAGTCCTAAAATGTCTTAAATTTCTGTTTCATACTTCTCACAGTCAATTCAAGGCCCCACCTCTATTATAACTCTGGCCCCAACATGTTACAGAATATTAAAATGGATTCGTGTTTATTTTCTAAAGGAATTAGAAACTAGGAATTAAACGTTAGGGATCCTGACCGTCCTTAAGTCTGAATGAATATACTGATAGCTGTGGGCATCAGTATATTTACAGGGATCCCTAAATAAAAATTAACTTCAGAATCCCATTCATCTTCAGGTAGTTTACATCATGGCTGTGATAGCAGGAAGAAATGACCCTGAGATTTGCTTTCTCAAATTAGGCTGAAATTTGCTTTCTCAACTTAGGTAATCAAATGTATGGTATTACAAATAGTAATATGACACAGAAAGAATGTGTGTAAGAAGTGAATCAGAACCAGTCATGGTGACTCACACCCAAAATTCCAGAACTTTGAGAGGCCAAGGCGGGCAGATCACTTGAGGTCAGGAGTTCAAGATCGGCCTGACCAACATGACAAACCCCATCTCTAGAGAAATAATCAGAACCAGCTTCCCCAAAAGATTGATAAATTTGATTTAAAAAAATTAAATACAGGCCGGGCGCGGTGGCTCAAGCCTGTAATCCCAGCACTTTGGGAGGCCGAGATGGGTGTATCACGAGGTCAGGAGATCGAGACCATCCTGGCTAACACGGTGAAACCCCATCTCTACTAAAAAATACAAAAAACTAGCCGGGCCAGGTGGCGGGCGCCTGTAGTCCCAGCTACTCAGGAGGCTGAGGCAGGAGAATGGCGTAAACCCGGGAGGTGGAGCTTGCAGTGAGCTGAGATCCGGCCACTGCACCCCAGCCTGGGCGACAGAGCAAGACTCCGTCTCAAAAAAAAAAAAAAAAAAAAAAAAAAATTAAATACTCTGTACAGGAAAAAAAATACCATAAATGCAACTGAAAAAAAAAAATACATTATCCAAGGAAAGCTTATTTATATTACACAAGACAGATATATTTTGCTTAATTTATGAAGAGCTTATACATCCAATTTGAAGGAGATAAACTATCTTAGTGTGTATTGAATATGAGATATGAACAGGTATTTACAGAGCAAAATGTACAAATCAATAATAAATATCTGAAAAGACAGTCCACCTTTACTACAAAAAGGAAATTAAAAAGGAATCATTTTCGCCAATCCAATTGGCAAATTTAAAATGTCTGATGATATCCACTGCAGGCAAGAGTGCAACAAAAAGAAGCTCATACCATCAGGGAGAATGTAAGTTGGAACACCATTTCTGAAAAATAACTTGGCAATATTTTTTAAAAATTGACAGAGATATCCCTTTTGACTCAGAAAACCCACAACTTCGATTTGTTTTACGGATAGGATTATCAAAGTTTTCCAAGATATATTTTAAAAGATATCTTTTGCAAAACAAAAATAACAGAAATACTGGGAACAACTGAAGTGTCCCAAAATACTATAAAAAAAAAAAAAAACAGCAGCTAGCACTTAGCATTTTCTGCTACCTACTCTTCTTAGCATTTAATTTGTATAGTTTTACATAACCCACACAAAATTTTGGAATTTTACCTGTACTTTGCAGATGAAAAATGCAAACATGGAAAGTTCTTGCCCAGGGTTTACAACTCTGAATTGGTAGAAATGGGATGTAAACCCCTGCAGTCTGATTCCAGAGTGCCTACTCTTAAGTAAATACGATGCAGTTAAAAACAGGTAGAAGATATATATCTATGTGTTAATATGGAAAAACCTCCAAGAGGAAAAATAAGGGATAAAATGTAGTGAAAGGTATGTTCTCTTGTATGTTTTTGTATGTGCATATAATTATACATGAAGTTTATTTTCTGAAAAAAATCACCAAAAAAAACCAATTACCTAGATTTTGCATTATATATGTGTGTTGTTTTTATTTAGCAACATCAATAGCCATTATATGGGGAAACCATTATATAGTAGGGAATAGCCTACTTTTATTAACATCTTTGTAGTTTTGTGAATTAAAAAATATATAAATGCTATATTTTAAAGTAATAAAAGTAATATTAATAAGCCATGATCAGTAATTTTTAACCAAACAATTGTTAAATTCATTGATTCATATATTAATTTAATAATTCATTCCCTTAACAAATACTTATTAAATACTTAACCATAAAACAATTTTCTAGGTCAGGAGTTGGCAAGCTTTTTCTGTAAAAGGCCAAATAGCAAATATTTTAGGCTCTGCAAATCCTATGTCTTGGTCACAACTATCTAACTCTGCCTTTGTAGTGCAAATGCACCGTAGGCAATATACAGTAATGTGCCATGTCATGAATGTTCCTGTCAATTACGGATCGCAAATGTGACTGTGATCCTTCAAGCTTCATTTATAATAAGTGCACATACAAGTGTATCATTTTTAAATCTTTTTTACTGTAGTTCTACTTTTCCCTATGTTTAATTCTATTTAGACACACAAACACTTACCATTGTATTACAATTGTCTATAGTATTCAGTATAGTAACGTTTTATACAGGTTTGTAGCTTAGGAGCAATAGGCTATACCATCTAAGTTTATTAAACCCTCTATGATGCTTGTACACTGGTGAAATTGACTAAAGAGGGATGCATTTCTTAGAATGTTTGCTCATCATTAAGTGATAAAACTTTATTTACAAAATTTAGCATCAGATCATATTTAGCCCACGGGTCATAGTTGGCTAACTCCTGTTATAGGTGCTTAAATTTAGTCTGTCTAGGTGTCTTTAGCCTAAAAATACAATAAATACATATACTTCTATAGAAAACATTCTCATATAATTTATATACGCACAGAGCACACTGTTCCATGGTGGGCAGGTCTATGCAACTTACCCGCAAGAGTCCAAGGAAGCTGAAAGGCTGAAGAAAGAAGCTGACAAATTCAGTTTCTTGGAAACATTTAATAAAGACTTACGAACAGAAGCAATCGTCTGAGTCTCAGTCAGCAGCAAGACAAGATGGGGGATGCCTGTATCATTTTTCCTTGGATCCAGGGCTTATATATACTATAGGGAAAGGGTAAGTGAGAAGGTATGTGTAGGACAACTGAAGCATGATAACATCGAGGTTATTTGCCCTAAGGGCAGGATTTACAGTAAGTGCCTATTCTTACACAAGGAATGATAGACAAACTGGAAATCTTAGAGGTCTTTCTTGAACTAGGGTTATTCAGTAGTCAATATGGTGAATTAGTATCCAAGATGGAGCTGCTTGGCCTACATGCAAACAGACACACACACACACACACACACACACACACACACACACACAGAGAGAGAGAGAGAAACATTAAAGGACCAACAAAGAAGTATACTTGACTCAAGTATTAACATAAATGCAGGTGTAAAAATTAGAATGATATAGAAAACAATAATAGTAATGCCTATATATTGTACAAATAAGTTATTACAACACAAGAAATTAGAGAAGAAAACATGATACAGCTTTATTCTCAGATTTTGCATAAAGAGGGGATGGAAATGTCAAGCAAATTAATTGCTTTCTGGATTTACATTACAATGCATCAGAAAAATAGGCCATTGTTATTTTCAGATAAGTATAAGACATCTGATATCAAAACCAAAAAGTGAATTCTTCACTAAACAATTATATTGAAGTTGTTTCTGGAATATTTATTTTAGTTGCATATCTCAATATCAAAAACATACAGAATAACCCTGCAAGTTCTTGAGAGACCAACAGTAAAAACAGTTCAAAGACAGAAGACACTAATATTATTTGATGAAATGATAAGCATGTAACTAATGAATAACTGTACGATGATAAAGAAATTTAAAACTAAAGAGAGAAAAGATCCACTTATCAGAATACTTAAAATGAATTTAAATAAAAATTTAACATTTTTATTTTATAAATCAATTTCCATTAGTAAACCCTGGATGTGAAATTAGACCAGAAAAAAATAGTTGAATACATAACATAATGGTTTACTCTGGTAGCAATGGATGAATATTTGTAGCTCAATTTTCTTTAACATTAATCAGTTTACATAATAATGAAGGCCAAGTTATATAATATTATTTCCATGTAAGTCATTACATAAGCAGACTTGCTTGATTTTTGAAGGGAAAGGAAAGGAAGTTTTAGCAGTTTGGAGAATTTTTGTACTTACAAATAAATGGTACCCTTTTTGGATAACCCGATTCTTCCACAGATCACCACACTTGAAGATGAAAAATGATGTGAAATAAGAGATAGAGGGATACAATTCTGACCAGTGTACTTTTTTATTTCTTTCAAGCAATGTTGTATCCCAGTCTGCCATGGTTCACTGAAACCAAATTGGTTTTCTCTTCTTGTATCAATATCCAAATCATGATTTTCTCAGAAGGCATACACTAACCTTCTCATTAATCCTGTGAATGTCATCAGTCAGGATGTTGGTAGCTAACCCAAAATGCCTTCTCAGAGGATGTCCATTAAGATTTCCAGAGTAGAATTTGTTGCAATTCATAAGAAATGCTAAAAAATATGCTCTTAACTAGAATATATATATATATATATGCTCTTTTTACAAATTTTCTGTGCATAGTATATCTTTGAAAAATTTAGAAAAATATCCCCATACCTGAAAATCATTTTTGTGATTAAATGAGATGCCTAAAACTAAAAACATGTGAATTGTATAAAAAGGAAATATATTAACATGTAGTCTTCTAATAAGTAAGGGGCATTTAACAAAAGTTGAGAAGAAACAGTAATTCGAAAAGGCAATAGAAAAATCACCATCCTAATAAATATAATTAACACTTAAATAATAACTAAAAATTGGTAAAATTTTTAAATTACCATACTGGGACCGGAGAACCCAAATTAATATTCATTTTTTATTTATTATATAAAAGAATATAGTAATCCACTCTTAAAATCTAATAAATGAAAGCAAAAAAAAATTAGAATGCTCACTTAAAAGGTTTGCTTCATTACAGTTGTTTATATATTACGATACTGAAATGATCATATACATTTTTTTATACCTAGGACCATGCCAATATGTTTTTGAGATCTCAATACATCAAGCTCAAGTAATTAATTCACACATATAAAGCCTACTTTTATTATGAAAATTTTAATCAAATCTTTTTTTATATTAAAAGTATATTCTACAAAGTTAAGAATTTAACTCAGATAGGCAGATTCAAGACAGCCGACTAGCTGTAGCCAGGAAGAACATCTCCCACTAAGAGACTTGAACATCAGGAAGACTGGTACACTCCAAGCAGATATTTGGAAGAAAGGCATTAATAGTCAACAGAGGGAAGATATAGGTGCTGGGCTGAAGGGCAAGGAAGCTAGGAACCCACCATGGGGTTACTGTGCACCAGAACTCATTTTTGGCCACCAGTAACTCCTGGGAAATGGGTGAGTTAAATAGGCAGGATGATCCCCTCTCACCATAGACCACTGGAATCCTGGCAGCTGGAGACTCCACAACCCCCATGGGCACTTGAGGTGGCAGAGAGAGCTGCTTAGAGAGGTGGTAGGGACAGGACTCCAGCCTCTGCAGAGCCCAGAGTGTTTGTGGTGGGAACATCTGCAGGGGAGCATTACCAGGGATGCCCAAGGCTCATCATGCTCCTTTAAGAGACCTTAGCCACAAGGGACTACCTGGACATAGCAGGACAGTATTGTCTTTGAAACAAGGCCAGTTTGATCTGAGAACTCCCTTGTTTGCTGGCCTTCCCCAGGGACCCAGGCTGGCTACACCTACTTTCAGTGCAGCCTCAGATGCCCAACTAGGGTGCTTCCCAGGAGTTCTCATCATAGCTCCTTCACTGGGAGATTATGTCTGACCATCAGGGAATTCCAGCAGAGCAGCCCTTGCCGACAGGCACCAGCCCACCTCCACTCTTCTCCCACAGTAGCCTCCTCATGCTACTTTGCCAGCAAGCACTTGTCCACAGCCAGCTCCTCCACTGCTTTGCCAGTGTACATGGGCAGACGTCACCTCCCCTCTGACAATGGTGTGCGCACGTGTGCACATCCTGCACGACACTGATGCTAGTGTCAGCGCATCCTGTGTCCCGCAGCCCTGACCCCAATTCTTGCCTAGCTATGCCACCATTGCATGTGAGAACTCGTACATGGATGCCAACAACCCCACTCTCCCACGACGACAGCACCATCACTGCATAGGTGAGTGTCGAGTTCAGCAGTCCAATGCCTGTCAGCACCCTGCTGCCACAGTGGGCATGAGCACATGCAGAAATGCTGCAGCCCCAGACCCACTGCAACAACACCCCAGCCGATGCCCCTGTATCCCATCACACTACCACTGATGCTGGAATGCATGAAGGAGCATGGATCCCACTGACACTGCTCTAAAGAAGCACTTTAGCGAGCACTACACATCAGAGTGCTGTGGCCAGTGATACAAGAACATCTCAGCCCCTCCAATGCAGAAGGTTTACAACCTTCAGGAGCCAGAGAACAAAATCAGGGGCTAAGTAAGAGCCCCCCAGATTTGGAGCATGTAGCCCAGAAATGCTGAGCCGAGCCATGGTGCCTTAGGTTCTTTCAGAAATGAAACCAGTCAACTGAACCCACATTCAAAACTCCCAAGGACAGCAAAGAAGATAAAAGCATAAAACCCCATCCAAAGGATAGCACTTTCAAAGACTGAAGGAATATCAGCTCATCCAGATGAGAAAGAAGCAGCAAAATAACTCTGGAAATTCAAAAAACCAGTGTCTTCTAACCTCCAAAACTGTACTCGTTCCTCAGCAATGGTTTTTAACGAGGATGAAATGGCTGAAATGACAGAAATATAATTCAGAATAAGGATAGGAATGAACATCATCGAGATTCAGAAGAAAGTGAAAACCCAATTCAAGGATTCTAAGAAATACAATAAAATGATGCCGGAGATGAAACACAAAATAACCATTTTAAGAAAGAACCAAACTGATCTGATAGAGCTGAAAAACTCATGTCAAGAATTTCAGAATATAATTGTAAGTATTAACAGCAGAATCAGCCAAACTGAGGAAAGAATTTCAGAGTTCACAGACTGGTTATCCAAAATAGCCAAACAAAAATAAAGAAAAAAGATTAAAGAAGAAAGAATGAAACCTCTGGCAAATATAGGACTAGGTAAAGAGACCAAATCTACATCTCACTGGCATCCCTGGAAGAGGGGGAGAGAAATCAAGCAACTTGTAAAACATTTTTCAGAATATTGTTCATGAAAATTTCTCCAACCTCACCAGCAAAGCAAACATTCACATTCAGAAAATCCAGATAAGACTTCTGAGATACTACACAAAATGACCATCCCCAAGGCACAGATTCTCCAAGAATGAAATTTAAGAAAAATCAGTAAAGGCAGCTAAAGAGAAGGGGCAGGTCACCATCAAAGGGAACCCCATCAGGTTAACAGAGGACCTTTCGGCAGAAATTCTACAAGCCAGAAAAGACTGGGGGCATATATTCAGCATTCTTAAAGAAAAGAAATTCCAACCAAGAATGTAATAACCAGTCAAAGTAAACTTCATAAGCAAATGACAAATAAGATCCTTTCAAGTAAGCAAATGCTAAGGGAATTTGTTAACACCAGACCTATCTTACAAGTGGTCCTGAAGGAGGTGTTCAATATAAAAAAGAAAGACAATTACTTGCCACCACAAAAACACACTTAAGTACATAGACTATTGACAGTATAAAGCAACTACACAATGAAGTCTGCATAATAACTAGCTAACAACATGATTACCAAATCAAATTCACATATATCAATATTAACCTTGAATGTAAGTGGGCTAAATGCCATAATTAAAAGGCACATACTGGCAAGTTCAACAAAGAAGCAAAAACCAACAGTACGCTTTCTTCAAGAGATCCACCTCACATGCAATAACACACAAATGCTCAAAGTAAATAAATGAAGAAAAATCTACCAAGCAAACAGAAAACAGAAAAAATCAGGGGTTGCTATTCTAATTTCAGATGAAACAGACTTCAAACCAATAAAGATCAAAAAAGAAGGGCATTACATAATGGTAAAGGCTTCGATTTAACAAGAAGACCTAACTATCCTAAATATATTTGCATCCAAATCAGGAGCACCAGATTAAAATGCAAGTTCTTTGAGAGGTAAGAGACTTAGATTACACAATAATAACAGTACTACACTGACAGCATTAGACAGATCACTGAGACATAGAAAAATAAATTGAAAATATGCAAAGATATTTGGAACCTAAACTTGACACTTGACCAAAGCCACCTAATAGACATCTGCTGAACTCTCTACCCAAACCAGCAGAATATACTTTCTTCTCATTTGCACATAGCACATATTCTAAAATGGACCACATAACTGGCCATAAAACAATCCTCAGTAGATTCAAAAAAGCCAAAATCATACCACCCACACTCTCAGATCATAATACAATAAAAACTGAAATAGATAGTAAGAAAATTGCTCTATACTATGCAGTTGCAGGCAAATGAAACAACTGGCTCCAGAATGACTTTTGAATAAACAATGAAATTAAGGCAGTAATCAAAATATTATTTGAGGCTAATAAGGAAAAGAGATAAAACATACCAGAACCTCTGGGACACAGCTAAAGCAGAGTTAAGAGAGAAGTTTAATAGCACTAAATGCCCTCACCAAAAAGTTAGAAAAATCTCAAATTAACAACCTAACATTACATTTAAAGGAGCTAGAGAAACAAGAGCAAACAAATCCCAAAGCTAGCAGAAAACCAGAAATAACCAAAATCAGAGCTGAACTGAAAAAAAAAAATGAGACACGAAAAACCACACAAAGATCAACAAATCCAAGAGTTTGTTTTTATGAAAGAAGAAATAAAATGGACAGATGCCCAGCTAGACGAAGAGAAAAACAGAGAAGTTCCAAATAAACACAAGAAAAAATGACAAAGGAGACATTACCACCATCTGAACAGAAATACAAGAATTCTGAGATTACTACGAACACCTCTATGCACAAAAACTAGAAAACCTAGAATAACAGATAAATTCCTGTACACATACAACCTCCCAAGAGTGAACTAGGAAGAAACTGAATTCCTGAACAGACCAATAATGAGTTGTAAAATTCAATCAGTTATAAAATGCCTACCAGAGCAAGATGGCCGAATAGGAACAGCTCCAGTCTCCAACTCCCAGCGCGAGAGACACAGAAGACCGGTGATTTCTGCAGTTTCAACTGAGGTACTGGGTTCATCTCACTGGGGAGTGCCGGACGATCGGTGCTGGTCAGCTGCTGCAGCCCGACCAGCGAGAGCTGAAGCAGGGCGAGGCATTGCCTCACCTGGGAAGTGCAAGGGGGAAGGGAATCCCTTTTCCTAGCCAGGGGAACTGAGACACACAACACCTGGAAAATCGGGTAACTCCCACCCCAATACAGCGCTTTAAGCAAACAGGCACACCAGGAGATCATATCCCACACCTGGCCGGGAGGGTCCCACACCCACGGAGCCTCCCTCATTGCTAGCACAGCAGTCTGTGATCTACCGGCAAGGCAGCAGCGAGGCTGGGGGAGGGGCGCCCGCCATTGCTGAGGCTTAAGTAGGTAAACAAAGCTGCTGGGAAGCTCGAACCGGGTAGAGCTCACAGCAGCTCAAGGAAACCTGCCTGTCTCTGTAGACTCCACCTCTGGGGACAGGGCAATAACAAACACAGCCGAAACCTCTGCAGACGCAAACGACTCTGTCTGACAGCTTTGAAGAGAGCAGTGGATCTCCCAACACGGAGGTTGAGATCTGAGAAGGGACAGACTCCCTGCTCAAGTGGGTCCCTGACCCCTGAGTAGCCTAACTGGGAGACATCCCCCACTAGGGGCAGTCTGACACCCCACACCTCACAGGGAGGAGTACACCCCTGAGAGGAAGCTTCCAAAGCAAGAATCAGACAGGTACACTCGCTGTTCAGAAATATTCTATCTTCTGCAGCCTCTGCTGCTGATACCCAGGCAAACAGGGTCTGGAGTGGACCTCAAGCAATCTCCAACAGACCTACAGCTGAGGGTCCTGACTGTTAGAAGGAAAACTATCAAACAGGAAGGACACCTACACCAAAACCCCATCAGTACATCACCATCATCAAAGACCAGAGGCAGATAAAACCACAAAGATGGGGAAAAAGCAGGGCAGAAAAGCTGGAAATTCAAAAAATAAGAGCGCATCTCCCCCGGCAAAGGAGCGCAGCTCATCGCCAGCAACAGATCAAAGCTGGATGGAGAATGACTTTGACGAGATGAGAGAAGAAGGCTTCAGTCCATCAAATTTCTCAGAGCTAAAGGAGGAATTACGTACCCAGCGCAAAGAAACTAAAAATCTTGAAAAAAAAGTGGAAGAATTGATGGCTAGAGTAATTAATGCAGAGAAGGTCATAAACGAAATGAAAGAGATGAAAACCATGACACGAGAAATACGTGACAAATGCACAAGCTTCAGTAACCAACTCGATCAACTGGAAGAAAGAGTATCTGCGATTGAGGATCAAATGAATGAAATGAAGCGAGAAGAGAAACCAAAAGAAAAAAGAAGAAAAAGAAATGAACAAAGCCTGCAAGAAGTATGGGATTATGTAAAAAGACCAAATCTACGTCTGATTGGGGTGCCTGAAAGTGAGGGGGAAAATGGAACCAAGTTGGAAAACATTCTTCAGGATATCATCCAGGAGAACTTCCCCAACCTAGTAGGGCAGGCCAACATTCAAATCCAGGAAATACAGGGAACGCCACAAAGATACTCCTCGAGAAGAGCAACTCCAAGACACATAATTGCCAGATTCACCAAAGTTGAAATGAAGGAAAAAATCTTAAGGGCAGCCAGAGAGAAAGGTCGGGTTACCCACAAAGGGAAGCCCATCAGACTAACGGCAGATCTCTTGGCAGAAACTCTCCAAGCCAGAAGAGAGTGGGGGCCAATATTCAACATTCTTAAAGAAAAGAATTTTCAACCCAGAATTTCATATCCAGCCAAACTAAGTTTCATAAGTGAAGGAGAAATAAAATCCTTTACAGACAAGCAAATGCTTAGAGATTTTGTCACCACTAGGCCTGCCTTACAAGAGACCCTGAAGGAAGCACTAAACATGGAAAGGAACAACCGGTACCAGCCATTGCAAAAACATGCCAAAATGTAAAGACAATCGAGGCTAGGAAGAAACTGCATCAACTAACGAGCAAAATAACCAGTTAATATCATAATGGCAGGATCAAGTTCACACATAACAATCTTAACCTTAAATGTAAATGGGCTAAATGCTCCAATTAAAAGACACAGACTGGCAAACTGGATAAAGAGTCAAGACCTATTAGTTTGCTGTATTCAGGAGACCCATCTCACATGCAGAGACATACATAGGCTCAAAATAAAGGGATGGAGGAAGATCTACCAAGCAAATGGAGAAAAACAAAAAGCAGGGGTTGCCATCCTAGTCTCTGATAAAACAGACTTTAAACCATCAAAGATCAAAAGAGACAAAGAAGGCCATTACATAATGGAAAAGGGATCAATTCAACAGGAAGAGCTAACTATCCTAAATATATATGCACCCAATACAGGAGCACCCAGATTCATCAAGCAAGTCCTTAGAGACTTACAAAGAGACTTAGACTCCCATACAATAATAATGGGAGACTTCAACACTCCACTGTCAACATTAGACAGATCAATGAGACAGAAAGTTAACAAGGATATCCAGGAATTGAACTCATCTCTGCAGCAAGCAGACCTAATAGACATCTATAGAACTCTCCACCCCAAATCAACAGAATATACATTCTTCTCAGCACCACATCGTACTTACTCCAAAATCGACCACGTAATTGGAAGTAAAGCACTCCTCAGCAAATGTACAAGAACAGAAATTATAACAAACTGTCTCTCAGACCACAGTGCAATCAAACTAGAACTCAGGACTAAGAAACTCAATCAAAACCGCTCAACTACATGGAAACTGAACAACCTGCTCCTGAATGACTACTGGGTACATAACGAAAAGAAGGCAGAAATAAAGATGTTCTTTGAAACCAATGAGAACAAAGATACAACATACCAGAATCTCTGGGACACATTTAAAGCAGTGTGTAGAGGGAAATTTATAGCACTAAATGCCCACAAGAGAAAGCAGGAAAGATCTAAAATTGACACTCTAACATCACAATTAAAAGAACTAGAGAAGCAAGAGCAAACACATTCGAAAGCTAGCAGAAGGCTAGAAATAACTAAGATCAGAGCAGAACTGAAGGAGATAGAGACACAAAAAACCCTCCAAAAAATCAGTGAATCCAGGAGTTGGTTTTTTGAAAAGATCAACAAAATTGACAGACCACTAGCAAGACTAATAAAGAAGAAAAGAGAGAAGAATCAAATTGACGAAATTAAAAATGATAAAGGGGATATCACCACCGACCCCACAGAAATACAAACTACCATCAGAGAATACTATAAACACCTCTACGCAAACAAACTGCAAAATCTAGAAGAAATGGATAATTTCCTGGACACTTACACTCTCCCAAGACTAAACCAGGAAGAAGTTGAATCCCTGAATAGACCAATAGCAGGCTCTGAAATTGAGGCAATAATTAACAGCCTACCAACCAAAAAAAGTCCAGGACCAGATGGATTCACAGCTGAATTCTACCAGAGGTACAAGGAGGAGTTGGTACCATTCCTTCTGAAACTGTTCCAATCAATAGAAAAAGAGGGAATCCTCCCTAACTCATTTTATGAGGCCAACATCATCCTGATACCAAAGCCTGCCAGAGACACAACAAAAAAAGAGAATTTTAGACCAATATCCCTGATGAACATCGATGCAAAAATCCTCAATAAAATACTGGCAAACCGGATTCAGCAACACATCAAAAAGCTTATCCACCATGATCAAGTGGGCTTCATCCCTGGGATGCAAGGCTGGTTCAACATTCGCAAATCAATAAACATAATCCAGCATATAAACAGAACCAAAGACAAGAACCACATGATTATCTCAATAGATGCAGAAAAGGCTTTTGACAAAATTCAACAGCCCTTCATGCTAAAAACGCTCAATAAATTCGGTATTGATGGAACGTACCTCAAAATAATAAGAGCTATTTATGACAAACCCACAGCCAATATCATACTGAATGGGCAAAAACTGGAAAAATTCCCTTTGAAAACTGGCAAAAGACAGGGATGCCCTCTCTCACCACTCCTATTCAACATAGTGTTGGAAGTTCTGGCTAGGGCAATTAGGCAAGAGAAAGAAATCAAGGGTATTCAGTTAGGAAAAGAAGAAGTCAAACTGTCCCTGTTTGCAGATGACATGATTGTATATTTAGAAAACCCCATTGTCTCAGCCCAAAATCTCCTGAAGCTGATAAGCAACTTCAGCAAAGTCTCAGGATACAAAATTAATGTGCAAAAATCACAAGCATTCTTATACACCAGTAACAGACAAACAGAGAGCCAAATCAGTAATGAACTTCCATTCACAATTGCTTCAAAGAGAATAAAATACCTAGGAATCCTACTTACAAGGGATGTAAAGGACCTCTTCAAGGAGAACTACAAACCACTGCTCAGTGAAATCAAAGAGGACACAAACAAATGGAAGAACATACCATGCTCATGGATAGGAAGAATCAATATCGTGAAAAGGGCCATACTGCCCAAGGTAATTTATAGATTCAATGCCATCCCCATCAAGCTACCAATGAGTTTCTTCAGAGAATTGGAAAAAACTGCTTTAAAGTTCATATGGAACCAAAAAGGAGCCCGCATCTCCAAGACAATCCTAAGTCAAAAGAACAAAGCTGGAGGCATCACGCTACCTGACTTCAAACTATACTACAAGGCTACAGTAATCAAAACAGCATGGTACTGGTACCAAAACAGAGATATAGACCAATGGAACAGAACAGAGTCCTCAGAAATAATACCACACATCTACAGCCATGTGATCTTTGACAAACCTGAGAGAAACAAGAAATGGGGAAAGGATTCCCTATTTAATAAATGGTGCTGGGAAAATTGGCTAGCCATAAGTAGAAAGCTGAAACTGGATCCTTTCCTTACTCCTTATACGAAAATTAATTCAGATGGATTAGAGACTTAAATGTTAGACCTAATACCATAAAAATCCTAGAGGAAAACCTAGGTAGTACCATTCAGGACATAGGCATGGGCAAAGACTTCATGTCTAAAACACCAAAAGCAACGGCAGCAAAAGCCAAAATTGACAAATGGGATCTCATTAAATTAAAGAGCTTCTGCACAGCAAAAGAAACTACCATCAGAGTGAACAGGCAACCTACAGAATGGGAGAAAATTTTTGCAATCTACTCATCTGACAAAGGGCTAATATCCAGAACCTACAAAGAACTCAAACAAATTTACAAGAAAAAAACAAACAACCCCATCAAAAAGTGGGCAAAGGATATGAACAGACATTTCTCAAAAGAAGACATTCATACAGCCAACAGACACATGAAAAAATGCTCATCATCACTGGCCATCAGAGAAATGCAAATCAAAACCACAATGAGATACCATCTCACACCAGTTAGAATGGTGATCATTAAAAAGTCAGGAAACAACAGGTGCTGGAGAGGATGTGGAGAAATAGGAACACTTTTACACTGTTGGTGGGATTGTAAACTAGTTCAACCATTATGGAAAACAGTATGGCGATTCCTCAAGGATCTAGAACTAGATGTACCATATGACCCAGCCATCCCATTACTGGGTATATACCCAAAGGATTATAAATTATGCTGCTATAAAGACACATGCACACGTATGTTTATTACAGCACTATTCACAATAGCAAAGACTTGGAATCAACCCAAATGTCCATCAGTGACAGATTGGATTAAGAAAATGTGGCACATATACACCATGGAATACTATGCAGCCATCAAAATGGATGAGTTTGCGTCCTTTGTAGGGACATGGATGCAGCTGGAAACCATCATTCTTAGCAAACTATCACAAGAACAGAAAACCAAACACCGCATGTTCTCACTCATAGGTGGGAACTGAACAATAAGATCACTTGGACTCAGGAAGGGGAACATCACACACAGGGGCCTATCATGGGGAGGGGGGAGGGGGGAGGGATTGCATTGGGAGTTATACCTGATGTAAATGATGAGTTGATGGGTGCAGCACACCAACATGGCACAAGTATACATATGTAACAAACCTGCACGTTATGCACATGTACCCTACAACTTAAAGTATAATAATAATAAATAAATTTTAAAAAAATAAAATAAAATAAAAATAAAAACACAACAGTAAAAAAAAAAAAAAAAAAAAAATGCCTACCAATGAAAAAGTCCACGACCAGATAGAGTCACAGCCAAATCCTACCAGATGTATAAAAAAGAGCTGATACCATTCCTATTGAAACTATTCCAAAAAATTGAAGAGAATGGATTCCTCACTAACTCATTCTATGAAGCCAGCATCATCCTGATACCAAAACCTGACAGAGATTCAACTGAGAAAGAAAACTTTTACCCAGTATCCTTGATAAACATAGATGCAAAAACCCTCAACCAAACTCTAGCAAAGAAAATCCAGCAGTGATCAAAAAGCTAATCCACCACGATTAAGTAGGATTTTTCCCTGGGATGCAAGGTTGTTTCAATAAATATAAATCAATAAATGTGATTTATTACATAAACAGAAATAAAATAAAAAAACCACATGATCATCTCACTATATGCAGAAAAGGCTTTTGTTAAAATTCCACATCCTTTCAAGTTAAAAACTGTCAACAAATAAGACATTGAAACAACATACCTCAGAAGTATAAGAGCCATCTATGACAATCCCACAACCCACATCATACTGAATAGGCAAAAGGTGGTAGCATTTCCCTTGACAATCAGAAGAAGACAATGATGCCCACTCTCACCACTCCTGTCCAAAATAGTATTGGAACCCTAGCCAAAGAAATCAGGTAAGAGAAAGAAATAAAAGACATTCAAATAGGAAGAGAGGAAATCAAACTATCTCTGGTTGCAGATGATAAGATTCTATACCTAGAAAATCAATCATATCTATCTGAAAGCCCCTTGATCTGATTAAAACAAACAAAAAAAAAACTTCAGCAGAATTTCAAGATACAAAAATAATGTACAAAATCAGCAGCATTCTCATACACCAAGAACATCCAAGCTGAGAGCCAAATCAATAATGCAATCCCATTCACAATAGCCACAAAAAGAAACAAATACATAGGAATACAGCTAACAGGGCAGGTGAAATATCTCTACAGTTAAAATTACAAAATACTGCTAAAAGAAAGCAGAGATGAAACAAACAAATGGAAAAACAGTCCATACTTATTGATAGGAAGAATCAGTATTGTTAAAACGACAGTACTGCCCAAAGCAGTTTATAGATTCAACACTGTTCCAAACTACCAATGACATTCTTCACAGAATTAGAAAAAAAAAAAAAAAAAAATTTAATTCATATGGAACCAAAAAAGAGCCTGAATAGCCAAAGCAATTCTAAGTAAAAACAAGAAAACACACAACAACTACAACAGCAAAAACCAAAGCTGCAGGCTTCACACTACCCAACTTCAAACTACACTACAAGACTACAGTAGCCCAAACAGCATGGTACTGGTAAAAAAAAAAAAAAAAAAAAAAAAAAAAAATCTTGAACAATGGAACAGAATAGAGAGCCCAATATCAAGCTGCACACCTACAACCCTCTGAACTTTGAAGAAGCTGACAAAAACAAGCAATGGGGAAATAATTCCCTATTCAATAAATGGTGCTGGGATAACTGACTACCCATATACAGAAGATTGAAATTGGGGCCCTTCCTTACACCATATAGAAAAATCAACTCAAGATGGATTAAAGCCTTAAATATAAATTCTAAATCTATTAAAAACCCTGAGAGATAACCTAACAAATGCCATTCTGGACATGGAACCTGGCAAAGATTTCATGAAAAAGACACCAAAAGCAATTGCAGCAGCAACAACAACAACAAAAAATTGACAAATTGGACCTGATTAAACTAAAGAGCTTCTGCCAGGAAAAGATTCTAGAGTAAACAGACAACCTATAGAATGGGAGAAAATATTTGCAAGCTATGCATTCCACAAAGGTTTAATATCCAGGGTCTATAAGTAACTTAAACAATTCTACAAGCAAAAACCCTACTTTCAATGTATCAAAAGAAGACATATTTGCGGCCAGCAAGTTTATGAAAAAAACACTCAATAGCACTGATCATTAGAGAAATGTAAGTCTAAACCACCATCTCACACCAGTCAGAATGACTATTATTAAAAAGTAAAAAAAATAAGAGATGCTGGCAAGGTTGCAGAGAAAAAGCAATGCTTATACACCTCTGGTGGGAATGTAAATTATTTAAGCCCTTGTGGAAAGCAGTGTTTTGTGATTCCTCAAAGAACTTAAAACAGAACTACCATTTGACTCAGCAATCCCATTGTTGGGTATGCTCCCAAATGAATGTAAGTCATTCTACCATAAAGACATAGGCATATGTATGTTCATCACAGCACTATTCACAATAGCAAGAATGGAATCAACCTAAATGCCTATCAATGGTAGATTGGATAAAGAAAATGTGGTACATATAGGCCGGGCAGGGTGGCTCACACCTGTAATCCCAGCACTTTGGGAGGCCGTGGTGGGCAGATCATGAGGTCAGGAGATAGAGACAATCCTGGCTAACACGGTGAAAACCCATCTTTACTAAAGAATACAAAAAATTAGCCAGGTGTGGTGGTGGGTGCCTGTGGTCCCAGCTACTCAGGAGGCTGAGGCAGGAGAATGGTGTGAACCCAGGACGTGGAGCTTGCAGTGAGTGGAAATTGTGCCACTGCACTCCAGCCTGGGCGACAGAGGGAGACTCTATCTCAAAAAAAAAAAAAAAAAAAAAGAAAGAAAGAAAGAAAGAAAATGTGGTACATATACACCATGAAATACTGCATAGTCATAAGAAGAATGAGGTCACATTCTTTGCTGCAACATGGATTGGAGCTGGAGGCCATTATCCTAAGTAAACTAACACAGACACAGAAAACCAAATAGTGCATGTCCTCACTTATAAATGGAAGCTAAACATTGAGTATATATGGACACAAAAGCAAAAACAACAAATACTAGGACCTACTTGAGGGTGGAGGGTGGGTGGAATGTGAGGATCAAAAAGCTATCTATCAGATAATATGCTTTATTACCAGGGAGATGAAAGAATCTGTACATCAAACCCCCATGACATGCAATTTATCTGTGCAAAAACCTGTACATGTGCCCTTAACCCTAAAATAAAAATTAAAACATAATAATGGCACACAAAAAAAAGAATTTAATTCAATGCAACAAGTATTTATCAAATCAATTTTTCCCTAGTACCAGAACATGCTAGGTGCTGGAATATAAACATGCCTAAAATAAAGTCCTTTCTTCAAAGGGCTTAAAATAAAATACTACGCATAAAATAAGCATACATATAGTTATAAAGCAAAAACCAAAAAAAAAAAAAAGAAAGAAATGTTTTGAAAATGTTCAACTAAATATTGATCTCCAGTGACTTTAATACCTATTTTACATTGGCGAGGGCTCATAATGGATTTCATAAAAGAAACAGCATTTAAATTGGGCTTTGAAGCTTGGGTGGGATTTTTACAGAAGATCTATGCAGATAATACTTCTCTGTGGATGACACTGTGTCAGCAACTTAATGAGGCAGCGTCTAGAAGATACAGTCACACACACACACACACATACACACACAAAATAACTATAGCACAGGCTATGCATACGCATAGTGGGGGAAAGTTCAAAAATAGGGGAACATTTTTATACAGACCGTTAAAGTCTAAAATGAGAAATTTAGACGTAGTTTAAAGAGTAATAGAAAGTCAGTCAGTACTTTGGGGCACAGCTAATCTGAATTTCTAGGACTGACAAATCCTAGGATTTGTCTACACATAGGATTCATAAATTGGAATGCAGAGAAATTTTAGCCAAAGGGGTTATTTTGGAGGTTATTGAAATAACCTAGCAAACTGAGGATAACTGTCACATATCAGAAGAATAAATAGAAGGGAAAAGATGATGTGAAAAAATGTGATGAAAATGATTGGGATAGGAGTGGGATGGATTAGATGAAGACAAAATTGACGTTAAGATTTTTCATGGTTTCATTATTCCAGTTGTTGCAGGAACTTCAAAATAATGTGCCTTCGTATTTACTTGTGCTTTTGTTTTTGCTTGCTTTTCCATTAAGTGTACCAGGACATTGGTAGGCTCTTTCACTCCAGAGATGAATGCCTTTAAATCTAGGGAGAATTTTTCATATTGCCTCTTTGTTAAATTCCTTATTTTATTTGCTTGTTCTAAAGCTTATATTAGATACTTGGTATCCCAGATTTCTTCTAACATGTTAAGCATAAAAAAGAATCTTATATAAGGATAGGTTCTACATATTCTTTTGAAAGTTTTTACATTGTGCTTTTCAAGTTATTTAATCTAACCAGAATTGATTTATGCATATGGCATGTTGCAAAAATCTAATTTCTTTTTTTCCTGTATGGATGATTGAATTTATTCTAGTGTAACTCTCAAAGTCCATATTTTTCCCACTGCTCTGTAAGTGGAAAAAACATTTAAGTCTTTGATCCATCTTGAGCTGATTTTTCTATACGGTGTAAGGAAGGGCTCCATATCCCTGTTTCATATCAAGGATCCATATACACATAAATCTGTTTTGAGGAATTCTATTCCATAAGTCTGATATCTCACTGATTTAATTACTATTGCACTATAAAATCTTGTTATGTAGTACGGGAATTTCTCCAGAATGTTCTTCCTTAGGAGTGTGTTATATATTCTTTATAATTTCAAATAAATTTTAAACAAACTTGTCAAGTTCCTTGAGAAATCCTTAGTTACTAAATTTATAGATCAAGGTGGGAGAACTGAAAGAGAATCTTCCTACTCATGAACATGACACATTTCTCCATTTATTTTGGTAGTTTAAATATATGTTTATACTTCTTTTGTTAGATTTATTTCTATGTACCCCATATTTTTTTGCTATTTACATAGTAGGTTTTAAATAATTTACATATTCTAATTACTACCAGGATATAGATATGCAATTGCTTTTAATATAATGATCTTATGACTAAACATTGCCAAAATCTCTTATAAATTGTATTATTTGCCCATAGATTATTTTACTTTTTTCTATGTTGTCAACATCATCTTCAAATAATGTCAGTTGTTGAACTTACTTTTTCATTTTATTAATTTACTAGGTGCCTATCACTAATGTTTCCCACATTTTACCAAATCTAATGGCTATCAATTTTATTTTTCAAAACCTAAAATGCATCTGATGACCCGGTAAGTCAAACGAGAATTTTTGTTCTTTACAATTCTATCCATCCTCCTGCTCCAGTCTGTACAGACCTATTCCACACCAATCTCCACACACACTTATTTTCCCCTTTTCTTACTGCTTAAGATAGTGCCACTATTACTTTGTTAGGTAGAAGTAAAAATATCAGGCATCTTTTTCTCTTTCCTGAATTTAAATAAAATGCTTGTAACATTATAACATTGAATACAATACTCTATGTTTTTGGATAGGTACTCTTAATTACATTAACAAAAATTCCTTCCAACACTGATTTCCTAGGAATTTTTATTAAAAATGTATGTTAAGTTTTATGGGACACTTTTTGTCATTTTTTTTTGGTATCTACTGAGATTACTGCATGATTTTCTCTTATTTCTTCTAAGATATTAATGCACTAATGTATTTTCTAATCCTCCATTATCTTAGTCTGTACATGGATTCGTTCTTTTATGCCTTTATTGTATAGTAAAATCTTGGAATTGAGAGAAGTTAAAGTGTACATAATCAATTGGCCATTTTCAACCAGAAGTCCAGAGATAATTTTTATAAAATGATAAAGACTCAGAGAAGGGAATAAGAAAAGACTAAGATCTTAATACCCAAATTTATAATTTACAGGTACAGATCATTTATAGGAGACTAATAAATATCTGGGAAAACGTTTAACATCACGGCTATTTTTAACATGAACATAAATATGAATAATAAAATTAGAAAAAAATACATATATATATATTTTTTTGAGACAGAGTCTCACTCTGTCGCCCAGGCTGGAGTGCAGTGGCGTGGTCTTGGCTCACTGCAAGCTCCGCCTCCCGGGTTCTTGACATTCTCCTGCCTCAGCCTCCCAAGTAGCTGGATCTACAGGCGCCCGCCACCACGCCCGGCTTATTTTTGCATTTTTAGTAGAGACGGGGTTTCACCGTGTTAGCCAGGATGGTCTCCATCTCCTGACCTCGTGATCCGCACACCTCAGCCTCCCAAAGTGCTGGGATTACAGGCATGGGCCACCGCGCCTGGCTGAAAATATTCTTTTTTAAGCATTAGAAGACATATTGACACTGTATTGCCTTACATACTATGAGTGAGAATATAAATTAAAATAATCTTCTTGAAAGTCAACTTGTCATTGTATGTCTAGGCCAGCCATTACAATTCTAAAAATCAAAGGAATCAATCTTAATGACAGAAAAAGCTTTGTGCCCAAAAATATTCAATGCAGTGTTATTACTAATACCAAATATTGGTACCAAATTTAATGTTCAACATTAATACAATGTAAAACATTGTCAGCAAATCAAAGACTTCAAAAAAACATTGACCAATGTGGCTTATTTAATAATATTGGGACATAATTACCTATTCTATTGAAAGAAAATAGATGTTTCCTCATATCATGAAGTCTTAAAAATACAAAAAAAAAAAAGATTTGTGTTATAATTTTTAATAAGTCAGCTAAATTTTTTTAAAAAGAATATGCTTTTCACTTCATAAAATAGTTTGGGGAAAAAGAAGAGAAGAATATACACTGAAATATAAGTAAATATTCCTTGCCTCTGAGTGATGAGATAATGGAGGATTTGTCCTTTTTTCCTATATTATTCTTTTATCAAAAAATACCTGTATGAAATACATATTACTTTTCTAATCACAAAATAAGTTTTAAGAAAATATGTCTTTTAGAGCAGTAAGCAAACTCATTTGTTGCTTCGGGGTGGAAGAGCATACATATTTTAAGTGTTTGTGTGAAGCAACATAAGTTGATATATAGATATTATTACTGTATGTGTCAGATCACCATATCAAAGACTTTTGTCTTGGTCAGGTACTTTTTTAGAAATGTCTGAAGAGAGCCCAGCACGATGGCTCACATCTGTAATCCCAGCACTTTGGGAGGCTGAAGCAAGAGGATCACTTGAGGTCAGGAGTTCGAGACCAGCTGGGCCAGCATGGTGAAACACTATCTTCACTAAGAATACAAAAATTAGCTGGGCATGGTGGTGGGCATCTGTAATCCCACCTACTCAGGAGGCTGAGGCATGAGAATCACTTGAACACAGGAGGCAGAAGTTGCAGTGAGCCGAGATTGAGCTACTGCACTCCAGCCTGAGCAACTCAGTGAGACTCTGTCTCAAAAAAAAAAAAAAAAGTCTGAAGAGGTAGCCAATGAAAAGGGCATATGAGATGTTCCTATCTCTAGAATTTTTACATAAGAATAGTGTGATTCATTCCACTTTAACTATTAATTATGACTAATGTGTTATTATATCATCAGGTGAGATGAGATCAAGGTGTTACAGTATACTATCATATCCATAACCAGTCAAACTTATGTTTGAAATGAGTGAACTCAACTATGCAATGACATTTGGCTCCCAGAAATGCTTAACAGAAACTTCAACTATCTTAGTAATGACTCTGAAACAGCATAAATTCTCTGAACACCACAAGGTCTTAAGAGTAAAATAATGCAAAATGAACTTTTTTGTGCATTTCGATTTAGACTTCGGTCTCTAGAGTCAAAGCATAAAGGAAAAAAAAAAAGAAAAAAATTTACAGATCTTTTTATTAAGAGTATTATTTTCCCTCAAAAGACCTGAAAATAAGGAGAAAGGCAATTGTAGCACCGATATGAAACTTGAGAGAAAAGCTTATGTTTTTGGATAACGAAATAATTAAATCAATTCTTATGAAATTCTTAGGAAAGGAGCTTTGGAAATTCTTAGGAAAGGAGTTTTACTAGGTAACATTCATCAATGCAGAACCAAAGTTTGATTATAACTTGGATACATATAAATCTAGCTATGTAGTTTGCTCTCATCTTTAAACAGGTCTAAAGACAAGGGATACTTTCTGACTATTAAAGACCAGACAAGTAAGAATTCTAACCTAAGAAAATTTGAATGACTTGAATATCAAAACTTGAATACCAAAAGAAATCGTCTAACCTCTCTCCATAAAATATATATCGGTAGTCACATTATTAAAGTGTGTCCATAATATTCACAAATCTCTTTATGGGAATTCTAGTTATAGGTACTATGTAAAAAGTTCTTGTGCAACAAAGAAATTGAATACCAAGACTGAGTACTTCTGCTTTGTACACATGAAGGACAAAGGAACAAAACTGGATGTAAATGGACAAGCAAAGATTAAATGGGGGCAGAAAAAAGCAATAGGGTTTCAAAACAGTCATTTCATAGTTTTGTTGTTTGTTTTTTTCCTTGAATTTCCAAAACAATGCATGTCTCGTGTTCACTGAAGTATATCAAAGGTTGAATGACATGTCTCCATTTCTCTTGTTAGTGAATATATTAGAAAATCTGAAAAACCAAGGAAAAATGTAAGGAAGATGAGCTGAATTACCCTGCCTTCTCTTTCTCCCTCTCTCATTTTCACATTTAGAATAATGGAGGGCATATTCCTACTCAAAGAAACTTATTTGAGTGAGAAGAGGAGTAGATTTGAGTATACTTTGACATAGAAATATAAATAATTCAGTGGCACAGAGTAGATTCCAGAAACAGATTAAACTAAATACAATAATCAAAATGGGGGAAAATGGCTACTTAAAAATGATCTTGATATAACTGCCTACATATCTCAAAAATATTTTTTACCACAAACCACACCTAAGAATTAACTTCCTATAAAGATATAACAAATCTATTAATTTTTTAATTAGAAAAATATATATATATATTTACTTTTAGAATGAGAGGTTTTCTTAAAGAAATACAAACCAGGAACTATGAAGTAATAGATATCCACAATTAAACATATAAAGTTTTTAAAATATCGAATGTCAAAAGACACCAAAATAAAGAAAATAATTAGTCAATGTTGAGTCAAAATAATATATCTTTACTATATGATGGGTTCCTTATCATTTATGTAAGTTGAAAACAAAGAAATAAAAATGGCAAAAGATATTCATGTAACTTTATAGAAGAGAAAATGCAAACAGGTAGCATATAAAAAAGATATAAAACTTTAGAAAAATTGTAAGTTAAAGCAAGGAGTTTCCACTTTTTACTTGACTGAACCATATTTTTAAATTAATAATATCTAATACAGGTATTATTCTAGGGAAACAGGCACTTTCACACATTCCCAGAAGTTGTATATAAACATAGAACTTGTTTGGAAGGTAATGTAGCTATTTCTATTAAAATTCATACATGCACTTTGAATCAATAGTCCCACTTTTAAAAGACTAGCCCATTAAAATAAAACTTCAGCCTGTAAGTTGTACACACAAGAAACATTGCTAATGTTAACAGAAATACAGAGGCATTTTTAATCACCAAAAATGCAAATTAAAATAAAATCACTGTGAGATATCACCTCATACCCATTTGGATGGCTGTAATCAAAAACACAAGAGATAAAAAAAATGTTGGTGTTGGATGTAGTTAAAAGGAAATCCTAATACATGGTTGGTGGGAATATAGATTGGTGCAACCATTTTATAAAACAATATGAAGATTCCTAAGGAAATTAAAAATAGAACCACCATATTGCCCAGCAATTCCTCTTCTGGTATGTACCCTAAGGAGTTGAAATCACCCCTTCATAAATATATCTCATTATAAGATATCTTTTAATCTTATAATAACTCATACTTATTGCAGCATTATTCACAATAACCAAGATATAAAAACAATTTAAGTATCCATCAAAGAATGAATGAATACAAAAATATGATTTTTAAGGCTGAATAATAAAATATTAATATAGAATATTATTCAGCCTTAAAAAAGGTGATCCTGCCATGTGCTGTAATATGGACGAACCTGAAATTTTTTATGCTAATTGAATTAAGCCAAGTACAGAAATAAAAATATTGCATCATCTCATTTATATGTGGAACTAAAATTAAGAAGCATGAAATATAGAAAAATAGGGAATACAACATTGGTTGCCATAAGTAGAGTGGGAGAGAAAATAGGAAATATTTTTATATCTTAGGTCAAAAACTACAAAAAAGAGGACGTGTAAAATCAACACGTCTCAAAATCTAATGTACAACATGAGGATTATAGTTAGCAAAATTATATTTTACTAATAATTTTTGTTAAGTAGATTTTAGCTGCTCTTATAAAAAGGTATAATGAGAGATAATAGATATGTCAATCTGATTCACTATAGAAACTATTTTACTATCTAGATGTATTTTACAACATTATGTTGTAAATTTCAAATATACACAGTAAAGTTTATTTTAAAAAATAAGAAATGATTAAATGAATTTAGAATACCTATTCTATTAATACATATATGTGATTAGTATGCAGTTATTAAAAATAAGTATATAATGTTATAAAAATGTTCATAATAGAAAATGTGCAAGTTTTTTATGTTTTAGAAAATGTAAATCATAGGGACAGAAAAAGCAAAATAGAAATACATAACATCATCTAGACATAACCCATGTAGTTTTGTTACATTTCTGGTTGGTTTATCAATTTCAACAGTTTATATTAAATTAGTTTTAAAGCATGCTTCATCAAAGAACACAATCAACGGAAAAGACGGCCTATGACGTGGAAACAAATATTTGCAAATAATATATCTGATAAGGAGTTAGTGTCCAGACTATATAAAAACTTTTAAAACTCAACAACAAAACACAAACAAATCAATTTTAAAAATAGGCAAAAAACTTAAATACATATTTCTCCAAAGAAGATATACAAATATCCAGCAGACACACAAAAAGATGCTCAAGATTACATATCAGGGAAATACTCATCAAAACCAAAATAAGATACCACCTCACATTCAACAGGATGGCTACTATCAAAAAAATAGAAAACAACAAATTTTGGCAAGAATGTGTAGAAATTGGAACAGTTGTACACGGCTGTTGGGAATGTAGAATAGTATAGCTACTATGGTAAATGATATGACTGTTACTTAAAAAATTAAAAATAGAATTACCATAAGAGCAAGCAATTATATATCTGGGTATATATCCAAAAGAATTGAAAGCAGGACCTCAAAAAGATAGCTGTACCTCCAGAGTAGCAGTATTCACGATAGCTAAAATGTGGAAGCAACCCAAGTGCTCATCAACATACGAATGGGTAAACACAATGTGATAGATATAATTATATATATAATGCAATATTATTCAGGAAGGAAATTCTGATACATGCTAAATCATGGAAGAACCTTGAGGGGCTCATGGTAAGTAAAATAAGTCAGTCACAAAAAGGCAAATACTGTATGATTCCACCTATGTGAAGTACTTAGAATAGTAAAATTAACAGAGACAGAAAGTAGAATGGTGATTGCCATAGGCTGGCTGACAGGAGAAATGGTGAGTTGCTTAATGGATATAAAGTTTCAGTTTTGCAAGATGAAAAGAGTTCTGTAGATTGGTTGCACAAAAAATGTGAATGTACTTAACATTACTAAACCACTATAAATGGTTAAAAGGGTAAATTTTAAGTTATATATATTGCACCACAATTGAAAATAAAAGTGAAAACTAATCTTAAAGATACTCTCCATTTCTGAAAACTTTACATGGGAAAATCTTTTCCATAGTAGAAAAGACTGAGTCATGAAACTGGGAATCTGGGTATGCTTTTATATTAATTTTTGGACTCAGTTTTACTCTAGGGCAGCTCTGTATTTGAAATAGTAATCTAGTAACCCATATTATAGAAGACTAGCCTCATATCTTTCAAGTCATCTGAGTTTTTGGAAGAAATTCGGAAAAAGGAAGATGACATTTCAAAAATATTTTACAGTATATCCGCATTGAATTGAACTGGAAACTCTTTAACAATTGGCATTTTAAAAAGAAATATATATCTAAACAGACATTTGAAGAGAGCTCCTTGAAACAAAAAGGAGAAAGGAGATGTAGTGGCACCAACAATGTAGGTTTCTAGTTTCCAACACCTAGTTCCAAGGCACAGTCTGAGCATTCTCTCTCAAAACAGATGTGATGTTCAATGACAGGATGCCCCTCTTGAGCAATTATTTGACTGAGGGTCAAAATATTATCTGGATGAGCTTAATCCTCTTGGAGTTCTCCTCTACCCTTCTGCTATCCATAAGAAAAGAACCCAATCTCTACTGGTTCTCTCCAGTGTAAAAGCTCATATTTCGTTGACTCATTTTTTTTCTAAGACCCATTCAAAGAAATAAGACTTTAGAATGTAAAAAGAGATAAATTTGTTAATACTTGAGAAATGAAACATTTTTAATGGCCAGGCCTGGCCGCCAAAAAGGCTGCTTTTGATTTATCTTACATTCTAAACCAAACATACTAAATATCTGAGCATAATCATATTTAATATACCTTTCCCTTCTCCATTTCAAAGGCAAGATAATCTGTCTAATATTCTTTAAGAAATACTACAGAGAGCAAATATCCTCTCCTTTTCCCTCATCCTCTTAAGAAAAATAAATAAAATAGAACTTCAGTATATATCCCTGTACTCTCTAAAAAATAAACCAAAGCTGCTCCTATTGGCCTAAGACCCTGTATTAACCTTTGAACTGCCTTCAGTAACGGAAAATAACCCATTAAAGAATCATGTTCAATTCTATGATGTATACATTTACTTAGTTTGACAATTATACCCATTTGCTTCTTTTCTTTCTTGATAAACAGAAACAATATTCAGCTTTACACTGTACTTCATTACTTTTTTAGCTTTTACAAGCATAGGCATGGGAACTTCTATATCAAATAACTTTCCTAAAGTAAAGAATTTCCAAAAGCATAGGAAACTTTCCAACCTAGTGAAAAATTTACATAAGGTACTTCCATATACAATATACTTAGTAGTGCTGAAAGCGTTTAGAGTTTAAAATATGCTTTCATGCATTTGACACACACACGATCTCTATGAAACATTTAAGAAGGAAATACCAGAAGCCTAAAAAGTTTGTGCTAGTTGTCTAAAATTGCAAAAACACTAATATATAGATTTGTGACTAAGATTCAGTTCATGGTTTTAAGACCCGCACTTTGAATATTGAATAAAATATGTTGCCACTTATTATTAATATCATTCTAACAATTAAATTAATAATTGGGAAATGACGTGATTTGGAAGTTTTGCATAGAGGTATTGTTTTTTAACAGTAAATTATTGATGCTAATATGAAAATTAATCACAATATGTGTAAATATACTAGAATCATCATGATTCCTATACTGTAATCAGGTTGTATTTATAAACTTAGAGAATTTCAATACCTATCAGACAATTTAGACATTTTTCAAAGCCAAATCAGGGATTTCAATAATATTTGCATTAATACAAAAAAAAAGAAAAAATCTGTGTTTAGAAACAAAGAACAAACACACTACAAGTTCCTCAGTCTCATCTCAAAACGTTCCACAAAAAAAAAATATATAAAAAAAACTAGTTCAAAGCCATGAAATTTAATTGCTGTGAGTTTTATAGGTGTCATAAAGCCTCCTGCTATGGAATTTTTAGATCTAATTTTTATTCCTAGATAAGAACTGAAAGATAAGCTACTTCAAAGCAGCAGCTCAGCCCTGTTCACCTGCTTTAGAATGATTTGAAATGATTTAGGACCTTTCAAAATACAGGATGCTGATGATGTCTATTTTTAAATGTTTGCTTTTCCCATCACATGGGGCATTTTGTGATTTTATTGCATGACCTTCGACTGCATCATTGTATGTGTTCTTAAGCATAGCAAATCTTTTTAAAATGAACAATATTTTCTAAATCAAGACTGTTAAGTATTCCTATTTTTAAGTAAGTTTTGTCTTATTTTAGACTTTAACTGGTTTCCTTACAGAATATGAATATAACCATGAGCCTTTAAGAGGCCTGCTCTCCTGTGAATACACATTTTCTGCAAATCCTATAAGTGGTACTCTCTATCAGTGAGCTGCATTGTACCAAAAATACAGAAAGTATAAAAATATTTTATTAGAAAAAAACAAATATATACAGAGAGAGAGAGATAGATCAAGTTCAGAGATACATATAAATTCTGTGTATATTTTCTCTGAGATGTGCTTCAACAAGAAAACTAATTAAAGATAATACAAGTTTGAGTCATTCCCTGGCTGTTTTTATTTCTAGCACAGCAATTTTTGTGAAAGATATTCTTTAAATCACAATCTACTTTTTTTATATATTGTAATTATTTATATTGAGTCCAAATAAATTATTAGATAATGATGGTAACTATTTAGCTTTAAGACTCTTTATGCCATTTTGTCTTTTACCTCTAAACATATGTGTTTTTAAGTACTTCCACTTTACCATCTTTCTTGTTATGTAAAAAATGCCTATAATTCTATAAATACAATTTACAAAGATAGTGCTAAGAGAAATGAAAAACTGTTGGGCATATTTTAAATTAAATTTCAAATGTACTGGCACTTACAGACTAAAATTCATATCAGATGTACTGACATGGAACTACAGTTATCTCCATTCTACATGATAAAATAATAAGAATAAAACTAAGATATAATTATAACTTAAAAGTTTTGGAAATACTTCTGGTTTTCCTTCCAACAGAAAGAAACCTTCACTAAATAACTTCACTGAGATTTTCCTTTTAAAAAGGTATTAATTTTGCCCACAATTTGATCTACGTTATTTTAAAATTTTGTATTACTGCACTAATAGCAGTAGCAGTTGCAACAAAAATGGTAAAATCAGCTGCTGCTGCTGTTGCTACAGAATCCAATGCCTCAAAATATTTTATCTCAGCTATGTTTCCTCTCTCTCTTCCTCTCTTTTTCTCTGCAACTTTTTCTCTCTCTCTATCTCATTAGGATCCCAGATTTATATAAGGAGCAGATTTTCCTGGGACCATCTTGTAGATGTGAGGAATTTGCAAGAACACTGTTGAAGAACCTGTTCCATAACTCTTGGATCCACCACCCAAATCAAAGATAGTAAAAGACATCACAGAGGGCGGAAGAAAATACTGGTGAAAAGAACTATCACTGTTCTGTAAATCCCTCACTCCATTCATTTAGAGAAATGTTAGGGGTGCATCCTTCTAATAAGTCTAGAAAGGAGTCTTACGAAAATGACTTAGAGGTTTTGGAAATACATTGCCCGAACTAACTAGACCCCTAGGTAGGGTATTGGGATTGGCATGTACTGCCAGACCTTGAAGACTAGAAATGCACAAGGTTTTCTCATAAATCAAATATGTGTCAGAAGAGATGGAAAACCATAATAGAATTGTGTTGACTGTTATCTCATAGAGCCATCTAGAGTGGCAAGTGGACATCGGCAGAAAGAGGCTATATGTTACCCAGTTGCTGCAGAGGAGAATAAATAGGTATGTGCCTGGGTCATGAAAATAGAGTTTTAGGAAAGAACCCCTAGGCCCCACACGAGTGCACATGAGGTTCTGTTTTATACATCTGTCAGCCCAGAGGGCTTAAAGCCAACTGATTACTCAATACACGTGGGAACTGTTCTCTTTTCCCTGTCCATACTTCCCATCCCTATAAAGTCCAAACCACAGCTAGAAGGTGCGGGGAAAGGAGGCAAGAAAAAGCTCAAGTCAAAGGAAAGAGATGACAACTACACAATATCCTCTTCACACTGCTGGAGAAAGAAAGGAAAAACAAGTGCAGCCAAGTCAGTTTCACAGTTTTGGGACTGTAAATGGGACTGGAACATTTTAATTTCTCTATGGAGGCTTGTTTCAGGATAAACTGACTACATTGTAATATGGTCTGTTTTCTAAAGCTGGGCAAAAAATTCATGGGCTAGTGTTTACCATTGTATTACCAGTAATGTAGCATAAAATTGAAGGTGCCTTACTGATTAAAAAAAAATTGGCCATCATATTGTAATGCTCAGAGGAATGAACGGTGGCACAGGTATAAGTGGGCGGAGCCCATGTGAGGAGAAGGGAGGAATCACTATATCCTTGCTGTACCTTTGCTGCTGGGCACGTTTCTTTCTTGCCTACCTTTGGTTTTCTTCAGCTGTGTTCAAGTATTTTCTGGAATCAATAGTGTCCTGTAGTTTAAAGCGTCTAAAATGTTGCAATGTAAACAGAGTAAAGCAACTTTCCCTGGGCTTTGCAAAAGTTGTAATTGAGAACACTTACCAGCGTGGGCTGGGACTTTAAGGAGTCTCTTTTTCAGAAAATTAAGCAGGAGAGATATATGTGATGTTTCACTCTCAGTTTTGTATTTGAAATCTTCATTTAAAATGCTAAGATGCAATATCATTCATTTTGAACCAGGAAAAATACAAAATTGTATCACCCTTTTATCTAGGCAATTCCTGTAGAAATGTATTTTTTAAATATGTGTTTTAAAGGGTTTTTGATGCTGCATTACTGCTTTGGCCATGTCGCTCTCATGACTTTCAGTGTACCAGATTCTCAGCTCCCTGAAATGTGGAGAGAACAAACTCTAGAATTACAGCAAGAATATTCCATGAGCACAGTACTGCATCATTAACATTTTTAATGGTATGAATTTTATACCATCTGTTTATGTTTGCAAATATGAAATGATTACATGTCTTAAAATGAACACTTTTTATCCTTAATTCTATATGTTTACAAATATATTTTAATTAAATTTCAAAACAAAGTTTTAATATCTAAAAAACTTACAGACCATTTTGAGTTTTTAATATAGAGGCATGGGAATATTGTTGCTGATTAAAGTTTAAAGGGACAGTAAAAGACAAAATCCACACATTGTGCTTTCTTAGCATCTTCTTAGTTTACCTACTCTGGTAGAGGAAGTAGATAGTATTCCCACTATCTTAAATAGAAAGTTCCAAGTGTGGTGTCTCACAGAACCTTCCCAAGTCATTTGGTCATCCCTACATTAATCATTCTGGACAAGGGATTGTAGTACTCTGACCAAGCATAGATCATTTCCCATTTATTCAGAAGAGACTCTGCTGTCATAAGAAAGGAGGAAGAGGTAAAAGACAGAAACAGCGAATGTCCACTAAGATAAGTATCATTATAATATCCTGAGCATATCAGTGAGTAACTAGAGGCTCAAAAATACCACAGTTCACAGATGAAAGGAAGAACTTTATTGTACACAGCTTTATGGTCTCTCTTGTCCATGGACTCTGTCTAGGGAGATGTTTGTAATGCCCTATAAAAAGTGCCTCTGATAAAATTACTAATAATTTCCATATATTTCTAAATTAAAATTAATTTTTTCTCTTCAAGGGATCTCTGAAAATTCAGAGGATCACAAATATAATTCAGATTAAATCATGTAAGAATTTATATTTGAATTGATGTTAAGTACATGTTGAATTCATTTCAAATTCAATTGCCTGTCCCTAAGTGAGTTAATATTAAATACCATATATACATTTTTATCTTGATTTATCATCAGTAAAAACTGAACAAAAATGTGTATGTATATACATATGTATTTTTGATATTATATGTGTATACATATATAATATCATATAATAGGACCACTTACAGTTCACTAAGCAAATCTTCCATTGAAAAAAAGATAATTTTCCTGAGGAGGTTCAGGCTTAAATGTTGGCTAGCTAGGAAGTCCTAATTTTGCTTCCTCAATTTTCCCAAAGAAAGATCTTAAAAATTAAGAAAGAAAACAAAACCAACAAAGCAGTGAAAATTAGGATGAGTGGCCAGGCATCTGTCTCATTTCAAAGGGAATGTCTGATAATTAAAGGTTACATGTAGCCACTGAGTGGAATCCTTTAGAAAGAAGAAAGAAATTACGTCAATCAAATCTTAATGCATATTCTTACCTCAGAGACATGAAACTATCACTAAGTAAAGTAAACAATTCATTGTTTTAATGAGTAAGAACAGTGTTCTGTGCAACTCAAAGTCATTCTCTGTTGCCCACCATTACTACAACTGAGGCTACAAATCCAGTAATTAACAGGGCTCAAAACAGAATTGTACTGGACATAACAAATTACCAGAAAGAAGCCAGTAGGAGAGGGAAATGAAGGCAAGAGTAGCCATGGGAAGACTGCACACTTTCTAGGCTATAGTTTTCATGCTTACTTCAAATTATCCAAAATTAATTCCAATCTACAAAGTCACATAGCTGATCAGGAAGTGAAAGCAGGAGATCCGGCACCAGTCCAGCACATCTCACTAAAGTAAAGTTTTAGATCAGGCAGGAAGATTGTAATGACAACCGGATATTCATGAGGCAGAGCAAGTAAGATCAATATACTTGATGATTGGCAAATACGACTATTTCCATTAAATGCTAGGAACAAAAACAATAACATGCCAGTTATAATATAAATGAAGGAAAATAGTGCAACTGGGTTGTGAGAATAAAAATATTCTTATTGAGTAATTGGAACTACAGTAAACTAAAAGTAAATTTTAGAAAACACATAGATGAAATTTTTTCCATTCATAATATACTACTATTTATAAGTATACACTAAGATATCTTAAAATTTGAATTCAAATGTTTTCTGGGAAAAAATCAATTGTCAGATAAAATTTAAACATTTATGAAGATTTTTTTTAATGTCACAGAATTTCTGCCTTCACAAGGCTTTTATCGCACAAGAATTTCAACTATGTGTGTTTTTAATCTTTCAAATAACAGATAAAGTACAAACTTAACAAATTCATTCATTCTGTGTTACCTACTAGGTGCTGATAGGCTGCTGGGCACCAATAATAAAGTGGTGGTCAAGAAAACTATGATCCCTATCCTCATGGAAATTGCAAATCTAGTATGTAGAGAGATTCAGAGCACAGAAAAAAAAAAAAAGGAAACCAGATGATGGTCACACACACACACACAAAAACAGATAAAACTCACCTATGAACAGAGATGATAATTTAGGAATTAAAAATGCCAGTAAACAATATCTAGGCTTTTATAATAAAAGACTATACCAAAAGCAAGTTTGGTTTATTCCAATATTAAAGTTGTGGTATAATACTAAAAAATATGATACATATTAGGCCAAACCATGTGTTTAGCTAAGTAGTAAAATAGATTTAGGAAAGCTAAATATGCAAAAGTAATGACTAGAATTAGCTAGAATTTGCAGAAAATAAGGTGTCAAAAAGTAATAACGTAAGAACTAAGCATTTAAAAATATACAATAAATAGATCTAACATAGGATACAATAAAGGTGACATGAATCAGTGGGGAAAATATGAGTCAATAATTAGTTATGAGACTATTAATTATTTATTACCAAAAAGAAAATTAAGTAATTACTTCACAATATAAAATAAAATAAATTTCATATGGATTATAGTTAAATGCAAAAAAGTATATTAAAAAGAGGAGAAAATGTAAATGAATAGGTATTGAATTTCAGGTTATGAAAGGTCTTTGTAAGAACAAAAGTAGAAACAGCACTCACAGAGAGCAAGAGTGAAACTCTGAAATTATGTAAATCATATATTACAAATCAATATAAAATTCAAGTTAGTTATGACAAAATATTTGCAAAACATAAGACTAAAAATGGTTTAACCTGCTTAATATATCTGAAGATCTTTAAAAATCAAGAAAAGAATATAATAGTTGAAAAATGGTGCTAATACAGGACTAGACATTTCACATACAAAAAAAAATTTGCTAGTAAATATTTAAGAATATCATCATTATTTATCCCATAATACCACAGACTTACAACAAGATACATTTTCTTGTTGTAAAATGTGTAAAATGACAAAAAAATCCACATACAACATGCACACAAAGGAAAACAAAATTACAACATTGTGGATTTTGTGAAACAGAAGGATTCATTTGCTGCTGGCCAGAAAGAATCAGTATAAACATTCTAGAAAATAATTCAGCAAAAAAAAAGGAAACAAATTGGCAATATATGTAAATTACACTGTAAATACTCAGACGATTGGCCTTATAATCCTCCTGCAAATGGGTGTACTAAAGTAAACAGTTTTAAATCTTTGGTGTCCTCTCTCTTCAGTCTGTAGACAGGGACAGAACGATGAACATACAGGGGAAGTTCATCAATGGTCTTGGTGTAAACTGGCATTTTATTACCTCTGACCATACTGTGGCCAGAAGGCAGTCATGTAGTCTCACTTACAAAGGAGGCTGGGGAATATGGCCCAGGCGTATGCCCAGAAAAAGGATCAAACAGATTTTAGTTGACACAAAGGAAAATCTGCCATGCCAAGGATCTCAATTATAAGTAGTCAAGAGTAGATATTGTAAATGCAAATACACTTGACTACACTACAGTATAAATAAAAAAAATAATGAGGAGGGAGCAGTACTCCAAAGTAATAATAATAAATGATGTTGTGACCCTTAGGACAACGAGTTATATCAGCTATTTATATAATGATGATTAAAAGCATATTTTATAATAGTAATTCATACTGAGAAATGTTCACCAAACCAATTTTTAATAAACATTTATTTTTAATAACTTTAAATTCACATAAGAATTGCAAAAATAGTAGAGTTCCTATGTATGATCTATTATTTATCCTAATGTTAATGCCTTACATACCATCTGCCAAAACTAAAAAGTTAACGTTGGTACATAACTATGGATTAAACTCCAGAACTTTCTTTTTCAACTGTTTTTCCACTAATGTCTTTTCCATTTTTAGGATCTAATCCAGAATATAACAGTGCAGTTAGTCATTTTTCTTTAGTTTCATCTGGTCTGTCATAGTTCTTCAGTCTTTCCTTACCATGACCTTGGCAGTATTGAAGAGTACTGGTCAGGTATTTTGCAGAATGTCCTTCAGTGTGTGATTGTGTAATGTTCTCATAATTAAACTGGGGTTATGTGTTTTGAGGAAGAAAAATAAAAAGATGAAATGCCCTTATTATCACACTGTATAAGAAAGTACATGATAACTTTATTCTTTGTAAGTGAGTCACTAAGTCTAGTCATCACCCGTGTGTGTGTGTGTGTGTGTGTGTGTGTGTGTTAGGGGATGGGGGGCATGGTTTACATTCTACCTGCTGGAGGTATAAGTATGGTTTACATTCTACCTCCTGGAGGTATAAGTATCTATATAGAATATTTACATTTTTCTCTATGGACAATTTATCTCTTCTGCTTCATTTGTTAAATCATTAATTTATGTCAGTCTGGACTGATGTATATTTATTTCATATTATGGATTATACTCCAGTATAACACAAAAATATAATCTATATTATTATTTATTGCTCAAGTTTCTCCAGTTTTGACCATTTAGATGCCTCTATCCTTTTGAGGTTTCTTTTACCACTTTCTTATTTTCTGGCACTATGTAAGGTGCTCTAGATTTATGTTGTATTGCTTGAGTCCTAGAATCAATAATTTTCCCAATGAGCTCTGGCTTCTTTTATTAAAAAATGGTATTTAGAAACCAAGATCTGGGTCAAGCCTAGCTTCATCTACAGCTACAAGTAATAATGGCTTATTGCTCATTATGGTGAAATAAAATGCAACACCAATGATAATTAGTTCAAATGAATGTGTATTACGTGTATATATTTGTATACCAGGGGATTTCAAAAAGTTTATGGAAAAAGAGGATCAAAAGATAAAAATAAAAAATATAAAATTCATTTATTGATATGAGTTCCATAAAGTTCAACCCACACTTTTAAGTGATAATACCAGCCATTTAGTCCATTCCTAAAGAACTGAGGGTCCTGTGGATTTAACCACATCAATGCAGTGTTCTCTACATTATTAGCTGAAGAAAAATATATGCCCTCTAAAGAGATGTTTTTAGAAGATTAGGAAACAAAAAGAATTGAAAGGAGCCAAATCAGGACTATAAGGTGAATGGCTAAGGATTTTCCATAGAAATTCTTGCAGAAGGAATGAGTAGGAGCATTGTCATGGTAGAGAAGACTCTCTGGTGAAGCTTTCCCAGTCATTTTTCTGCTAGAGCTTTGGCTAAGTTTCTCAAAAGACTCTCATACTATGCAGATGTTATCATTCTTTGGCCCTGTAGAAAGTCAACAAGTAAAATGCCTTGAGCATCCCAAAAAACTGTTGCCATGATCTTCACTCTTGACCAGTCATCCACTTTTGCTTTGACTGGACCACTTCCACCTCTCCATAGTCATCACTTCGTGCTTCATCTTCAAGATCATACTGGTAAAGTCATGTTTCATCTCGTGTTACAATTCTTCAAAGAAATGCTTCAGAATCCTACTGGTTGAAAATTTTCACTGAAAGCTCTGCTTTTGTCTGCAGCTGATTAGGGTTCAATGGTTTTGATACCCACAGCACAGAAAGTTTTTGTTCAACTTTAATTTTTCAGTCAGACTTGTATAAGCTAAACCAATTGAAATGTCTACGGTGTTGGCTGTTGTTCCTGCTGTTGTCAGTCCTTTTCCGTTAGGGCACAAACAAGGTGAACTTTCTTCCTTGCAAATTGATGTGAATAATCTGCCACTATAGGCTTCATCTTCAACATAATCTTGTTCCTTCTTAAAATGAGTTTTCCCTTTGTAAACTGCAGATTTCTTTGGGGCATTGTCCCCATTAACCTTTCATAAAGCATTAATGATTTCACCATTCTTCCACTCAAGCATTGCCATAAATGTTATGTTTGTTCTTGCTTCAATTTTAGCAGAATGCATGTTGCTTTGAAAGGGTCTCTTTTTAAATTGATGTCTTATCTTTTTAACGCCTCAAACTAGATCTTGTTCAGACATATTAGAACAAGTTAGCATGAATTTATTTGAGTGTATTTTTTTTAAATCTATGCATAGTTTTTTCAAAATACACATTTTTCATGAACTTTTTGAAAACCCCTCATATGTAGAGAATCTTTGATTTGACAATATATTGGCATTTTTGATATAATAAAATATTTCATTTACTAATCTTTCCCATTCACTGTTTTAATATAGTATTTAAAAAAAATTTTTAGAGACAAAATCTTGTTATATTGCTCAGGTTGACCTTGAACTCCTAGCCTCATGAGATCCTCCCATGTTGGCCTCCTAAGTAGCTGGGATGACTACTGCATCGGGCTTAATCATAGTATTTTTAAAATCCCAAAACTTGCCATGGTACACGATAAAGAAGATACAATATATAATGTATATTTTTACTGATATGTCAATTGTTTGTGTCCAGATATTGAAGAAATGTCAGAATAGTTCGTGAATTTCATTATACAATGAAATGCTTTGTACCATTGAGCAGACCAAAAATAAAAGATAGTGGCTCACTTCTCTAATCCCAACACTTCAGGAGGCTGAGACAGGTGGATCACCTAAGGTCAGGAGTTGAAGACCAGGCTGTCCAATATGGCAAAATCCCATCTCTACTGAAAATACAAAAACTCAGCCAGGCATGGTGACACACATCTGTAATACCACTTACTCAGAAGGCTGAGGCAGAAGAATCGCTTGAACCTGGGAGGCAAAGGTTACAGGGAGGCAAAGGTTACAGTGAGACAAGATCATGCCACTGTACTCCAGCCTGGGTGACAGAGCAAGACTCTATCTCAAAAAAAAAAAGAAAATATGTATATACACACACACACACACACACACACACACACACACACACACACTCTTATATATATATATAACATGTATACATGTATATGTATATATATTAACATCCTCAATAGTAAGACAAAATAAAGCCAAGCTAAGTGTAGTTTTAATGGAAGATAATATAAAGATGAGATCATTTGGAAAATCATAGAGAAATATGAAGGTTCCTAAAGAAGTCATGATGATTAAAATATCCAATGTTTTGTTTTTGGAAATATTCCATATTATTTCCTATATGCTTTTGGTGAAATCAAGAAGAAAAAAACATTAAGCAACGTAACTTTAATTAGCAAGGAAAGAACGGGATCAATACTTCCTGTCTAACTTTTCATTTCTTTCCTACCAAGGTTTCAACTTTTATACTTCAATTTTCATAGGCAAAGTAGCACTAGAACAGTAACTATTCATAACATATTTTGAAAAATAACATGATTTTTTATCTATCTAGAAACAGAAGGCTTTAGAGTTTCATTTTAATTGTAACATTCTCTTGGAGACTAGGAAATCATTTTTATTTTATTATTGCTTTTATCTTTTTCTATTTGGCATTATTGGTTTGTTTTAGTCTGTGGCCAAGTTTTAGTCTGTGGCCAAGAATTAGAATCAATTACATTTCCCTAATATATAAAAGGAACTAAAATTGCCAGGAAGTACACAGGAACTTTCCCACTTTTCTGGAAGATCTGCTTGCATTGCAAACACTTTTTCTCTTTTAAGATTTTATGCTTTGGTGGCATTAGTAGGTTTGACAGAGATTCAAGGGTTAAGCAGAGAGAACTCCCCAAACCAAAATATTTTTTGCACTCACTCTCTTTTTTTCTCACTAAGTGAAGAACCAGACAGAATAAGAATATGCTAATAAGATTCACAGACTGTTCCTTTCCCTTTTCTGGGCAATGGAACTTTCTTTAAGTAAAAAAGAAAGTGATACACTAGCAAGTTAGTCCAGGAAAGAAATGTGAGTTAGATACCAGCAGTGGATATAGTCCGGATAGTGCTAAGAAAGAGTGCCAGAATAATAGAGGGAGATGCATATGCTAGAAATTGGGAAACCCTACACTACATTATGATATACATCATAGTCTTTAAGAATAGTGGTTAGATAGGTCTCTATTATTATTCAGTTTTGTTGAATCAGCATTGATAGCAGTTAGTGTTTACTGTAAAAGTCTGGACTTATCAACCAAAGTGAGTAACCCTAAGGAACTGCAGCAGAATATATTTTCCAAAGAGCATCCAACATGCTCTTATACAATGTTACCTTGTCAATCCTACATTGAGTTGGAGTTTAACTCCCCTGCCATTGAATCTAGGGTGGCTTTCTTGGCCTGTCTTACAGATAGAATGTTGCAGACAAGATATTTTGGGATTTCCAGAGCTAAGCTATAAAAAATCTACAGCTTCTGCCTGGGTATCTTAGAATGTTTCTTTTTGGGAAGCTTCCTCTGGGGACCCTCTGTTGTGAGTAGCCAGCATCAACTTCCAGTCAGGAAGGTGATCCTTCTTGACTCTGTCAAGTCTTTAGATTATATCAGCTACAGCTCACATCTTTTTTTTTTTTAATTTATTTATTATTATTATACTTTAAGTTGTAGGGTACATGTGCATAACGTGCAGGTTTGTTACATATGTATACTTGTGCCATGTTGGTGTGCTGCACCCATCAACTCGTCATTTACATCAGGTATAACTCCCAATGCAATCCCTCCCCCCTACCCCCTCCCCATGATAGGCCCCGGTGTGTGATGTTCCCCTTCCTGAGTTCAAGTGATCTCATTGTTCAGTTCCCACCTATGAGTGAGAACATGCGGTGTTTGGTTTTCTGTTCTTGCGATAGTTTGCTAAGAATGATGGTTTCCAGCTGCATCCATGTCCCTACAAAGGACACAAACTCATCCTTTTTGATGGCTGCATAGTATTCCATGGTGTATATGTGCCACATTTTCTTAATCCAATCTGTCACTGATGGACATTTGGGTTGATTCCAAGTCTTTGCTATTGTGAATAGTGCTGCAATAAACATACGTGTGCATGTGTCTTTATAGCAGCATAATTTATAATCCTTTGGGTATATACCCAGTAATGGGATGGCTGGGTCATATGGTACATCTAGTTCTAGATCCTTGAGGAATCGCCATACTGTTTTCCATAATGGTTGAACTAGTTTACAATCCCACCAACAGTGTAAAAGCGTTCCTATTTCTCCACATCCTCTCCAGCACCTGTTGTTTCCTGACTTTTTAATGATCGCCATTCTAACTGGTGTGAGATGGTATCTCATTGTGGTTTTGATTTGCATTTCTCTGATGGCCAGTGATGATGAGCATTTTTTCATGTGTCTGTTGGCTGTATGAATGTCTTCTTTTGAGAAATGTCTGTTCATATCCTTTGCCCACTTTTTGATGGGGTTGTTTGTTTTTTTCTTGTAAATTTGTTTGAGTTCTTTGTAGGTTCTGGATATTAGCCCTTTGTCAGATGAGTAGATTGCAAAAATTTTCTCCCATTCTGTAGCTTGCCTGTTCACTCTGATGGTAGTTTCTTTTGCTGTGCAGAAGCTCTTTAGTTTAATGAGATCCCATTTGTCAATTTTGGCTTTTGCTGCTGTTGCTTATTCCCTTTGAAAACTGGCACAAGACAGGGATGCCCTCTCTCACCACTCCTATTCAACATAGTGTTGGAAGTTCTGGCTAGGGCAATCAGGCAAGAGAAAGAAATCAAGGGTATTCAGTTAGGAAAAGAAGAAGTCAAACTGTCCCTGTTTGCAGATGACATGATTGTATATTTAGAAAACCCCATTGTCTCAGCCCAAAATCTCCTTAAGCTGATAAGCAACTTCAGCAAAGTCTCAGGATACAAAATTAATGTGCAAAAATCACAAGCATTCTTATACACCAGTAACAGACAAACAGAGAGCCAAATCATGAATGAACTTCCATTCACAATTGCTTCAAAGAGAATAAAATACCTAGGAATCCAACTGACAAGGGATGTAAAGGACCTCTTCAAGGAGAACTACAAACCACTGCTCAGTGAAATCAAAGAGGACACAAACAAATGGAAGAACATACCATGCTCATGGATAGGAAGAATCAATATCGTGAAAATGGCCATACTGCCCAAGGTAATTTATAGATTCAATGCCATCCCCATCAAGCTACCAATGAGTTTCTTCACAGAATTGGAAAAAACTGCTTTAAAGTTCATATGGAACCAAAAAAGAGCCCGCATCTCCAAGACAATCCTAAGTCAAAAGAACAAAGCTGGAGGCATCATGCTACCTGACTTCAAACTATACTACAAGGCTACAGTAACCAAAACAGCATGGTACTGGTACCAAAACAGAGATATAGACCAATGGAACAGAACAGAGTCCTCAGAAATAATACCACACATCTACAGCCATCTGATCTTTGACAAACCTGACAAAAACAAGAAATGGGGAAAGGATTCCCTATTTAATAAATGGTGCTGGGAAAATTGGCTAGCCATAAGTAGAAAGCTGAAACTGGATCCTTTCCTTACTCCTTATACGAAAATTAATTCAAGATGGATTAGAGACTTAAATGTTAGACCTAATACCATAAAAATCCTAGAGGAAAACCTAGGTAGTACCATTCAGGACATAGGCATGGGCAGCTCACATCTTATTGCAACACAGTATGAAATTCCAACTTCCCAACTGAACCCAGTCAATTCCCAGAATCATGGGAAATTTAAAAAAAATGTTTTAAGCCCCAAAACATTTGAGTGGATAAATACATAGCAGTAGGTAATAGATAGGGAAACATAGTGCTTTTAACACATCATGAATATAAAATAGATCAGGAAATGACAAACCTTGAATAAATGAGTTCTTTTATGGTTCTAGCTCGTTCAGAAAATAGCTCATCCATAACATTTTAATATCATCTGAAGAGTGACCTGTGTATAAATACATAATGCACTGTGTTTCTCAATATAATGCTGTTTTCTTGTTAATCAAGAGTTCTCATTCACTACAAGGAGTTTACTTGCTAGGATCAATTTGAGGACTCACGCTGTGGTGTCTGTTTTGCTGTGTGTTTTATATTCTCATTTATTGTTAGGTAAGTAGAATAGCAGCAATAGCACCCAATACTAGTAAGCTTTTTATTGTTATGAGTTGTTACTTGACATTCATCAACAGAGTGGTGTTAGATATAAGTGGGCAGTAAATTTCCACCTTCATACATATGAAAGATACATAACATAGTTCAATGATTTATTACTAAGTAACTTACAAATATCAGTTCAAAAGTGACATATAATTGGCACAGGACTTAACTAGGGAGTCACTTGTTCTTGTTTTCTGATTTCCTAGGCTGATTACAGACGCTCCTTCTCATCTCCCCTAAAACTACATATACCCCTTCTATAAAGGACAAAAGAGTAAGTGCTGAAGACTATCTGAAAAGCTATTTTTGTATAAATGTCGAAGTATCTCTATTCAAATAGTGGTCAATTGTTGGAATAAAAGAAAAAAATTGAAAGGTTATGTGTGTGTGTGTGTGCGTGTGTATGTGTATTTATATGTGTATTTAATGCCTATTATCTGATTATCTCAAAATTCAAATGAAAACCTCATTTTGTCCAAGAGAAAATATGAAAAAAGCAGTACCTGGACACTACTTTCATGTTCTATCTGGAAGCTTTATTATTATGGTAACCTGCCCAACTTCATAAGCTTATGCAATCCTAAATATGGGTTTTAAATTTTTGAAGCATTAACTAGAGAACTAACACATATTTTGATTTGAGGGCTGACAGGAAGATAAATATTTTGACATGATTCCAGTGTTTTTTTCCTCACCTCTGGGCACCTCTAGGGCCTTCCCATATGCTGTTTCTCTGATAAAAATAATGGTACCCTGTTCTCTTTTTCCTAATACACAAAATGCACCCCATGCCCTACACTCACACATATAATTTCCAGACTAAATATTTCTCCTTCAGAAGCTGTCTGTTAGTCATTCCAAGAAGCTTCCAATATCCCTTCAAGTTCTTCTCTCTTGCCCTTCCTAAGTACTACTAAAGTACCTTGTGCTTTTCACATCAGAGTCTTCCCACATCATTATAATTTCTTATCCACATACTATTTCACCCACTAGGCTTTAAGCTTCATAAAGGTAGGTTCCAAAATAATATTATCAATGCTTAGGATAATAACTGTCATATAACAAAGTCTTAATATACATTTTTTAAAGAGTTATAAAACTTGTAGGAGAACTCCCTTCTTTGTGATATTTTGGTTGGTTTTCCAAAGAAATTATTTTTGAGCACTAATCTATAATTACGTAGTGCTTTAAAAACTTAATGAGTGAGAAAAGACAAGACCTCAATACTTTGATTTCACATTATATTTCCACAAAGATTCTCCCTATTTAGTTGGTTCAGTTTGAGACTTGAAGAATTTTTTTTTTTTTTTTTCGAATCAAGCGTTGCTGGTCTAATTTCAGATAAAGGGGACTTTAAACAAACAAAGATCACAAGTGAAAGAAGGGCAACCCATATTGGTAAAGAGTTCAATTCAACAAGAGGACTTAAGTATCCTAAATACATATGTACCCAACATAGGAGTACCCAGATTCATAAAGCAAGGTCTTAGGCACCTATGAAGAGACTTAGATTTTCAAACAGTAGCAGTGGGAGACTTCAACACCCCCCTCACAATATTAGACAGATCATCAAGGCAGGAAATTACCAAGGATATTCAGGACTGAACTCAGCAATAGACATAATTAACACACAGAACTCTTCACCCAACAACAACAGAATATAGATTGTCTCTCGTCACCACATGGTACATAATCAAAAATTGGCCACACAATCGGATATAAAACAATCCTCAACAAATTAAAAAAAAAAAAAACTGAAATCATACAGGGCATACTCATAGACCACAGTGTAATAAAAATGAAAATCAATACTAAGAAAATTGCTCAAAACTATATAATTACATGGACTTTACACAACCTGCTCCTGAATGACCCAGGGTGGGGAGAGTAATAAAATCAACAGAGAAATCAAGAAACTCTTTGAAACGAATGAGAACAAAGATACAACATACCAGAATCTCTGGGACACACTAAGGCAATGTTAACAGGACAGTTTATTATAGCACTGAATTCCCACATCAAAAAGATACAAAGATCTAAAATTAACCATCTAACATCACAACTAGAGGAACTAGAGACACAAGAGCAAATGAACCCCAAAACTAACAGAAGACAAGAAATAACTAAAATCAGACTGAACTGAAAGAAATTGAGATGTAATAAACTATAAAAAGATTAATGAATCCAGAGTTGGTACTTTGAAACATTACTAAGACTGACAGACCACTAGCTAGACTAATAAAGAGAAGATCCAAATAAATGCAATCAGAAATGACAAAAGATATGTTATTACTGACCCCACAGACATACAAGAACCCTCAGACATTACTATGAATACTTCTATGTACACAAGTTAGAAAACTAGAGGAAACGGATAAATTCCTGGACACACAAACCTCCCAAGACTAAACAAAAAAGAAATTGAATCCTTGAACAGACCAGACCAATAACGAGTTCCAAATTTGAATCAGCAATAAAAAGACTACCAGTGAAAAAAAGCTCAGGGCCAAACAGATTCAAAGTCAAATTCTACCAGATGTATAAAGAAAAGCTGATACCATTCCTGCTAAAACAATTCCAAAAAATTGAGAGGGAGGGACTCCTCTCTAACTCATTCTATGAGGACAGCATTATCCTTATACCCAGGCCTGGTAGCCACACAAAACAAAAAAAGAAAGCTTCAGGCCAATACATTTGATGAACATACATGCAAAAACCTTCAACAAAATACTAGCAAACCAAATCCACAAGTGTATCAAAAAACCAATCAATCATATCAAGTAGGTTTTATCCTTGGGATGCAAATTTGGTTCAACACATGCAAATCAAGAAATGTAATTCATTACATAACTAGAACTTTAAAAGATCACACGATTATTTATCTCAATAGAGGCAGAAAACACTTTCAATAGAATTAAATATCCCTTCATATCGAACATCTCAACAAATTAGGCACTGAAGGAACATACTTCAAAATAATAAGAGCCATCTATGACAAACTCACACCCAACATCATACTAAGTGGGCAAAAGCTAGAAGCATTCCCCTTGAGTACTGGAACAAGACAAGGATGTTCTTTCTCACCATTCCTATTCAACATAGTACTCTAAGTCCTAGCAGGAGCAATCAGGCAAGAGAAAGAAATAAAAGGCATCCAAATAGGAAGAGAGGAAGTCAAACCACCCTTGTTTACAGGTGACATGACTCTATAACTAGAAAACCCCATAGTCTCTGCCCAAAAGTTTCTTGATTGGATAAACAAATTCAGCAGTTTCAGGATACAAAATCAGTGTACAAAAAAACAGCATTCTTATACACAACATATAAGCTGACAGCCAAATCAAGAATGCAATCTCATTCACAATAGTCACAAAAGAATAAAATATCTAGGAATACAGCTTACAAGGGAGGTGAAAGATCACTACAACAAGAATGACAAAACGCTGCACAAAGAAATCAGAGATGGCACAAACATGTGGAAAAACATTCCGTGCTCAGATAGGAAGCATCAATAATGTTCAAATGGCCATACTACCCAAAGGAATTTACAGACTCAATGCTATTCCTACCAAACTACCAATAACATCCTTTACAGAAATTAAAAAAAAAAAAAACTATTTTAAAATTTGTATGGGACCAAAAAAGAGCCCCAAAAGCCAAAGTAACCCTAAGCCAAAAGAATAAACCTGGTGGCATCACATTACCTGACTTCAAACTATAATACAAGCCTGTAGTAATCAAAACAGCACAATACTGGCACAAAACTAGACACATAGACCAATGGAACAGATTAGAGAGCCGAGAACAAAAGCCACACACCTACAACCATCTAATCTTCAACAAAGTTAACAAAAATGAGCAATAGAGAAAGGACTCCGTATTCAACAAATGGTGCTGGAATAATTGGCTAGCCATACAAAGAAGATTAAAACTGGACTCTTTCATACACCATATACAAAACTCAACTCAAGATAAATTAAAGACTTAAAGGTAAAGTCTAAAACTATAACAACTCTGGAAAATAACCTAGGAAATATGCTTTTGTACATAGGACCTGGCAAAGATTTCATGATGAAGACACCAAAAGCAATTGTGACAAAAATAAAAACAGATAAATGGGACCTAATTAAACTAAAGAGCTTCTGCACAGCAAAACAATCTATGGACAACTTGAATAAAACAACCTACAGAATGGAAGAAAATATCTGCAAACTATGCATCTGACAAAGTTCTAATATTCAAACTTTATAAGAAACATAAATTTACAACAGAAAAAAAATTAAAAAGTGGGAAGGTCATGAACATACACTTTTCAAAGGAAGACATACATGTGGTCAACAAGCATATGAAAAAAATGCTTAATATCACTAATCATTAAAGAAATGCAAATCATAAACACATTTCACATGAGTCAGAGTGGCTATTATTAAAAAGTCAAAAAAAAAAAAACAGTGCTGGAGAGGCAGTAGAGCAAAAGGTACTCATTTTTTTAAAATTTCATTTTATTTTAAGTTGCAGGATACACGTGCAGTATGTGCAGGTTTGTTACATAGGTAAAGATGCGCCATGGTGGTTTGCTGTGTTTATCAACCCATCGCCTAGGAATTAAGCCCAGCATGCATTAGCTATTTTTCCTGATGCTCTTCCTTCCACAACACCCCCACTGACAGTTCCCAGTGTGTGTTTTTCCCTTCCCTGTATTCATTTGTCCTCATTGTTTGGTTCCCCCTTCTAAGTAAGAACTTGAAGTGTTTGGTTTTCTGTTTCTGCATTAGTTTGCTGAGGATAATGGCTTCCAACTCCATCCATGTCCCTGCAAAGGACATAATCTCATTCTTTTTTATGACTGCATAGTATTCTGTGGTATATATGTACCACATTTTCTTTATCCAGTCTATCATTGATGGGCATTTGGGTTGATTCCATGTCTTTGATATTGTGAATAGTGGTGCAATGAACATACACATGGAAGAATCTTTGTAATAGAATGATTTATATTCCTTTGGGTATATACCCAGTAATAGGATTGCTTGACCAAATGGTATTTCTGGTTCCAGGTCTTTGAGGAGTCACCACACTGTCTTCTACAATGGTTGAACTAATTTACATTCACACCAACAGTGTAAAAGCATTCCTATTTCTCCATAGCCTCGCCAGTATCTGTTGTTTCCTGACTTTTTAATAATTGCCATTGTGACTGACGTGATATGGTATCTCATTGTGGTTTTTATTTGCATTTCTCTAATGATCACTGTTGTTGAGATTTTTTTCATATGCGTGTTGGCCGCATAAATGTCTTCTTTTGAGAAGTATCTGTTCATGTCTTTTGCCCACTTTTTAATGGGGTTGTTTGTTTTATTCTTGTAAACTTGTTTAAGTTCCTTGTAAATTCTGGATATTAGACCTCTGTCAGGTGGATAGATTGCAAAATATTTCTCCCATTCGGTATGTTGTCTGTTCACTCTCATGATAGTTTCTTTTGCTGTGCAGAAGCTCTTTAGTTTAATTAAGATTCCATTTGTCAATTTTTGTTTTTGTCGCAATTGCTTTTGACATATTTGTCATGAAATCTTTGCCCGTGCCTATGTCCTGAATGGTATTGCTGAAATTTTCTTCTAGGGCTTTTATAGTTTTGGACGTTCCTTTTAAGTCTTTAATACATCTTGAGTTAATTTTTGTATAAAGTGTAAGGAAAGGGTCCAGTTTCAATTCTGTATATGGCTAGCCAGTTCTCCCAGCACCATTTATTAAATAGGGAATCCTTTCTCCATTGTGTTTTCTTTGTCAGATTTGTCAAAGATCGGATAATTAAGGTTGAATGAGGTCATGATCCTAATCCAACAGGACATGTACCTTTATAAGAAAAGGAAATAAAATAAAAGGCCACATTTGAATGTAGTAGAAGGTGGCCATATGCAAACCAGAAATAGAGCCTTCATCAGAATCTGAATTGGAAAGAACCTGCATCTTGGGCTTCCAGCCTTCAGTACTGTGAGAAAACAAATTTCTATTGTTTAAACCATGTAGTCTGAGATATTTTGTAATGGTAGCCCAAACAGACTAATGTAATAGACATCTTAGAAAATTCAGCTTTATGTCTTTCAATATGGAAAAACATTTATAATGCTGGCAGATATACTTGAATAAATTTGGCTGCAATAAACAGGGCTTTGTAATAATTAAAATACATGCATTTGGGAGGTATATAGATGCAAACTGGCCTCTTTGAATCTCTCTCTGTCACCCAGGCTGGAGTGCAGTGGCACGATCTCAGCTTACTGCAACCTCCGCCTCCCAGGTTAAAGCAATTCTTCTGCCTCAGTCTCCCAAGTAGCTGGGACTACAGGCATGTGATGCCACACCCACCTAATTTTTGTATTTTTTTTTTTTTTTTTTTTAGTAGAGATAGGGTTTCACTATATTGGCCAGGCTTGTCTCGAACTCCTTACCTTGGGATCCACCTGCCTTGGCCTCTTGAAGTGTTGGGATTACAGGCGTGAGCCACCATGCTTGGCCACCTCTTCCTTTCTTATTGGGCACAAGGCTGTGACTGTATTTCTCAGTCTATCTGATAAATAAATATGGTCCATGTGTCTATGCTCTCTCCAGGGAAATATTAATGACACAGATGGGTGCAAGAAAGAATCTCTAACTAAGGATTTCTTCTCTTCTTTCCTCTAGCTGAAGTGGAGACGACTGGAGTGATAACCACTGTGATTGCATGAGCCAAGCCTTCGACCAGCCTGAAACATTAGCTTTTAAGCCATTTGTGGGCACCCATTAGATACTGTTATTCAAATTCTGGCCCACAGATATGACTGATCCCGGGTCAAATGATGATTTTATAATACTTGGAAAATGACTTATCACCTAAGGTTGAGCTTCTTAAAGTTGGATGGCAAATTATCCATAATTGCTGTGAAAAGTTAAAGTTTACTCACGGGGTCTGAAGTTATATGGGCAAAGTAGTCATTTTCAAGTACACAATTTACATGAAATCCCATAAATGTTATTCACTCTATCATATATTTATATGTGTCTTAATATAAAATAATATTTTTATTTATTGTCAAAAAAATTATCGTAAATTCTGTTTTTCCAGAAATCCTTAAGTAAATTCACCCAGATATACCATAATGACCCTGGCCATATGCAGTTGTAATATTGATTTACTTGCAGTCCCCAATATACATAATGCTCTTTCAGACTTTACACTTTCTTTTCTTATCTGAAATACATTCTTCTTCTCTATCGGTAAACACCTACTTATTCCTCAAGGCTCAGATTATCATCTCCTTTATGGAGTCTTCCTTAACTAACTCCTGTTTCCACCTAAATATAATTAGTGTCTTCAACCTCTTGGTACACTGCACCCCTTTCTACACATCTCTGCTATGTCATAAGTTGATAATTAGGATTCTTTTTAAGTATACTTCTCCCCAGGGCAAAGTCTGTCTCACTCATTTTGGAATTTGAAATATTCCAAAATATTCTAATATTTATTGGGAGTCTCAATATTTTCAAATATATGTAGATATTTTAATCAAATATATTAGATTTTTCCTCCTCCTTCTCTTCCTCCTTTTCTTCTTTTTCTTATCCTCTTCTTCCATTTCATTTTATTTAGATAATTTTAATCTCTTTCCAAAGATTACTTCCAAAGATTACTTATAATTCTTTTGTTAGATTTATTTCTATGTACCTCATATTTTTTGCTATTTACATAGTAGATTTTAAGTAATTTTACATTTCCTAATCACTACTGGGATATAGAAATGCGGTTGCTTTTTATATAAAGATGTTATGACTACAGGTTGGCAAAATTTCTTACACATTTTATTGTCCACAGATTGCTTTTTTCTATGTTGTCAACATCATCTTCAAATAATACCAGTTGTTGATTTATTCTTTCATTTTATTAATTTTCTATGTTCTATCACTAATGTTTCTCACATGCTCTACTAAATCAAACGTCTACCAATATTGTTTTTCAACTTCTAAAATGCATCTGATAACCTTGTTAGTCCAGTTTTTGTTCTGTAAAATTCCATCTGTCCTTCTGTTCCAATCTTTACAAAGTTATAAAGTTTTAAAACACAGATATCTGGTAAATTGAAGAGTTCATATTTGGAGAATTTAAGAACATTTAAAGGCATTCCCTACTCTGTCAAAACATTAAAGATCACTAATCTTCTAAGAGTTAATATTTGTATCACCTTGAGATTCATTGCATAGTCCTGCTCAATATGGAATTCTAAAAATAGAAAAAATATTTAGTTTAGTAAAGCATCGGGTGTTCCAAAACTGTTTTTACAAAACAAAATCACAAAGTAATTTTTCTATGCTAATGTATTAATTTAAACTAGGATACTTAACATACTTAAGCTATACTTGAAAGAAAAGTATTGATCTGAGGAGAGTTTTGCATTTCTGAAGCTCTCATGTAAGACAGTACAAAATGTAATATAGAGTATCTTGAATAGTTTTCTTATACATACATATTGAGGGACAGCCTGTGATTAGCCAAACATTTCCAAAAATGGGTTTCCTTTCTCTTTTCATTTTCTATAGTAAAATGTTTAAAGGATAGAATTATCTACAGATATGTAGAGAATTTTGGTATTAGTCTGAGTTCTACAGAGAAACAAAACAAATAGAAAACGATTTGTTATAAGGAATTGGCTCACGTAACACTGGCGGCTAAGAAGTACCATGATCTAATCTCTGCAAGATGGAGACCCAGGAAACTGGTTGATGTAATTCTGAGAAACAGGGGGCTGATGGTATAAGTTTTAGTTGAGAGTATGAGAAAACTGATGTCTGAGCTCAAGCATTCAGGCAGACAGTGAATTCCCTCTTCCTCTGTCTTTTTGTCCTATTCAGACCTTCAGAGGATTGAATGAGGCCCGCCCACACTGGGGAGGGCAATCTGCTTTACTCAGACCACAGGTTCGGATGCTAATCTCAGCCAGAAACACTATTATAGACACACCAGAAATAATGTTTATCTAGGCACCCCATGTCCCAGTCGAGTTGACACATAAAATTAGCCATCATAATTTTGCATTCTACTCAGTGCGTAGTATAGTCAGGCAAACAGTATTCTTGGAGAACTGTGTATAAAGAGGTATTGCTCCTGATGTTAGCAGGATTATCAATAAGAATCCTGGGAGACTGAGTAAGACATTGTAACATCTCCTTTTAAAGGTGGATGATAAATTGATTGTATGAGTCTATTTTTCACCAACAATGTTACCTTGCTCAGAAATAAACCTGTGCCAGAGTGAATAACTTAAACTACATAGTTCTGATTGACAAGTCTAGATTTTTGCAAACATTCTCAATAAATATTACCAAAACTAAACTGAAAGTTTGAAAGTCTGAATAAATGGAAACTAAATACACTCCCAATTTGTGATTTGCATTTTAAAATCATAATACTGTAATATTTATTAAATGTTTATTTTATAACTATGCTTAGCAATTAATGTGTTACTATATTTCATCAATTGCAAGAAGCCTATGTTTATATTTTAATGCTTCTAAATATGTATTTACCTTACAATTACAGATAGCAGAATTCAGTTATTACAGCCTGTGTGCAAACAAACATGGCTGTTATTTCTAATGGCATGACTGTATAAATAAAATCCTTCAGTCAACAAACAGTCTAAGTACCAGAGTTAAACTGGTAGCATATTTTTTTCTTGCTGATACATAAAATAATATTGAATTTTACAATTTTCTCACTCATGGTCAATTTGACTCTAGATTAACTCTGTGCTGATAAGTAGAATCTGTACACAACCTGAGGGGTAGCAGTCCCAATTGCTCATCATTTTTTAAAGGAAATGTCTTATTTAAGCTTTCCAAAGCAAAGGCTTTGGGTGTATTTTGTCTCCGTCTTGATATTTAAATCTTTAAATATCACACTGCTGACTTTGATTTCCCATATTTATTTGTATATGCATAAACTTTAATTCGGTAGGTTAACTACCTTAAATAAGTCTTGTGTAGCATAGGTTGCAAAGAGATAAAAAAATAAATTGAAGACAGAATTTTCCAAAAACAATAATAAGAGTAATAGTAATAGACCTTGAAAAGCCATCAATATCATATGTTGTTGAAAGAGCCAAATAATTATTTTAACATGCAAATTTTATATAAGAAAGCCAACTACTTTATGAAGGTAGTATTAGTAAAAAAAAAAAAAAAAAAAAAGCTGATAAAAAAAGCATTTACAATCAATGACTTTTATTAATAATGCAGAAAAAAGTATTTATCACTTTTGCTACTTAAGATAAAAAACTGGACTAAACAGATACACACATGCATGCGTACACTATAGGACTTTGGATAGACAAGTGTGGATTCCTTTAGAAACAAAACAAGATGAAGATAATAGGAAGGGATGGCTTTGTTCCCATATTTACTCAGTTGTGAATCTTGAACATGTATCTTAAGAATGACAGGGCTCATATTAAAAAACAAAAAAATTATAAGAATGATTTGAGCCAATACAGTGAATTCATGAACACATTAACTTTCACCAAGTAGCTATTCAATGAATGTCTGAAATAGTAGAAATTATAACACTAACCTTGAAAAGAAGGAAAATATTTGACAACAATCTAATTTCATGTGTAAAATCTGGGAGCAGCAGCAGCATTTTGAAATATGTCAGGGTATTAGAAAGAAAGAAAGTAGGATTAGAAATTAGGATTGCAAAATAGACAAGGTGGGAATAATCACTAACATGACCAAGATAATAGAAATTTTGTAAGTGAAATAGAATTTGCAAAGGCACAGAAACCTTGGAAAGCTCTATGTGAAACTGACATGCCCATTATTCCATAGACAATATCAAACTGTTAATCAGACAAGAAATCAATCTTTCCTGACACTGAATTGTTATGAAATAAATTAACAATTATCCATGTATTAAGCACCAGCTGTTAGGTTTATAATCCATATAAATATGTAAACAGTTTACAGACAAAACTAATTCAGTTTATCAATGCAAAATAATAATGGGACTCATTGCCTAATTTTAAAAACACAAAATGATGATGCAGTAGGATATGCAAATTTTGCTGTGGAACTACAAAATAATGCTTAGATTCACCAAAAAGATGAAAGTCCAAGGGGTCTATTTGCTTTGTTTTATTAATTTCCTAGAGTTATTATTAATTTTGAAACAAAAACAATTGTGGTTATTTTTAATATACTTTGTATTTTAAAAGTATACTTGAAGCAATTTTAGCTACTGTCTTCTAACTTCTATTATACTAAAAAGCACTATTAGATACAATTTAGTAAAGACAAAATCAGATCAATTTTTTTAAACAACATAAATTACTATAAAGTATTTTGAAAACTGACTCCACTTCTTAGTTTAATATTATATTCTTCTGATTTTTATTGTTAATTGTAGAAAATGACTTTAGCATCTGTTATTTATGTATACATTTAAAACACATTGCATCTCACACATCTTATCAGAAGATTAATCTGAAATTCAGATTTTAAAAAAACACATTTTTTCTTTAGCAAAAATAAATATTAGCTTTATCCATAAAACAAATGGATTGAAAGCAGAAATACCAAAACAATTAGATTAAGTGTATTGTAAAAATATTACAGATATGACAGTGTGCTCTACTAAAGGAGGTAGTCAAACTGAAGGTGGCTTGTCATGTTTGTTTTTTTAACCTAAAAAATTGTGTAAGATACAACAAATAATGATATTACGTAATAACTGATTCAAAAATGCAATTTCTCCAGAGTTAATTGACTACATGATTCATATAAAAAATAAAACATGAAAACATTTTTAAAATGGATTATGTAAAAGTAACGAATGAAGAAAGTGATAAAATGTTTGTCATTCTGTGATCAGATAGGAAGCAAAGACTTTTTCAACTATACTCTTAAAGTATTTTAAAAACTATTCTGAAAATGATAACAAGACACACACACATTTAAGTACATATTGTTTCTGAAACCAGACATTGCTTGCCTTTTTAAAAAATTGATTTTCTATTACATTGGGGAAAAGATTCTATCAAGTCTAAGCAATTACAAATACAGAAGGAAAGTATTACAGAACCACTCTTTTAATGCTATTATTTCCTTGACAAAGAAAGCAAAATATTCTCCAATATTAAATTCAGAAGAAAGAAATTAGTTTAGAAATATTCAAGTGTCATAACTTGTTTAAATTTCCATCAACACAGTGCAAAAATATTCATCAAACACTTAGACTCATTTACTGAATGACTTGGACAATGTTTACAAGACTTCATAACAATTCTGAAGTTAAAAATAGCTTTTTCAACATTAAAAAATATTAGGTTCACACAATCAAAAAGTTTGAGAATTAAGAATATATTCTGTAATTTTTATAGCTCTCAAGTGATACAAATTTTCAAGATCGCTGTAGTTTTAGATAATCATCAGTTTAGTTGAAAGTAAAAGAGAACTCTGTGAATTTGTATTTGATGAGTAATTTGAAATTCTAAAAGCCCTTGCCCTTAATGGAAAATATTGAAGAAACCTAAAGCAAAAAGTTTCTGTACAAAGTTATTACACACTAAATGCTCTCACAGCCACCATATTAAAGGAACAAAGGCTAAGAATGTCACCTAGTCTAGGAAGAATGTTTTTGTTAGATTGTGCTAGGTTGGTTGAGTTGTCAGAATAAGATAAATGGAGCTGAGCAGTACCATTAACCTGTGACATTTTTGACAATGCAAGGGTATGTGCTGTGCAAAAAGTAGACTACTTTTTTCTTTTCTCTCTCTCAATTTATAATAGATGTAAGAAAACATAGATTAAATGTTTTAATGAAAGAAATGATCAGAAAAAGCTTATCTTGAATAATAGATGTTTTTCCACTACAGGCAAAAACACATTCCCAAATCAGAATACATTAATAAAGTATATCACATAGATTTAGTCTATATTCAAAAGAGATAAACATTAAAATACTCTTTAGGCATTTATGAAAAATAAAATCTGTTTCTCCTTATTGATAACTTCAAAAAAGGTTAATTAAAGTTAAAAGTAAGTTATCCTTTTTATGACAATAAACTCCATTTCATCCTTAAAATCACTATCAGACTTAAAATATACAAGCAATAATAGCATTTTTTCGTTTTTAGGTTTACTGAAATTTCACACAAATTTTAACATGCTTATTTTTTTTTTTTTTTCTGAGCTTCCCACTGGCATGGGAAAAGCAAAATAGTTAGATCACAGCTATGTTTTAAAAGGAAAAACTATCAAACTGCAATAAAAACTAAATATCAATTAATGTTCATAATAATAAAAAAATCTAATAAAGTCATCAATTAGTATCAATATTTACTCATAATGTGAGAAGAAATTCTAATACCTAATAATGACTTTATGCCTTTCATGTTTCAATAAAATACCTTTTTTTATAATCCTGAGTTCTTGCTCTGAAATGTAATGTACATATAGACAAAATTTAGTTTTCAAAAAGAATATAACACATTTATTGACTCACAGATATCAATGTTTCATACATTCATAATTAATAGGAACCAACAAAAAATACTGTACCAGGCCGGGCGCGGTGGCTCAAGCCTGTAATCCCAGCACTTTGGGAGGCCGAGGCGGGCGGATCACAAGGTCAGGAGATCGAGACCACAGTGAAACCCCGTCTCTACTAAAAATACAAAAAATTAGCCGGGCACGGTGGCGGGCGCCTGTAGTCCCAGCTACTCCGGAGGCTGAGGCAGGAGAATGGCGGGAACCCGGGAGGCGGAGCTTGCAGTGAGCCAAGATCGCGCCACTGCACTCCAGCCTGGGCAACAGCGTGAGACTCCGTCTCAAAAAAAAAAAAAAAAAAAAAAAAAAAAAAAAAAAAAAAAAAAAAAAAAAAATACTGTACCAGTCACCATGCCAAAGAATGACAACATAAGACTGCAGTGAGATACGGAATGTGTTTTCAATGTGACAGAGACTAGGAAGGGAAGTGGAAATAGGACTAATTTCTGCATCAATAATATGGTGCTAAAATGTTGAAGTGATCAGAATAAGGTAAGGAAGTTTATATCCTATAATTAGAAAGTTATTAAACATGACCTCAGAAATTATCAATTATTCATTCAACAACAATTCAATTGGATGTTTATTATATTCCATACACTGTTCTAATTATATTTAGAAGGGGGATAGAAAGATGGTAGATAGATGACAGATAGGTAGGTAGGTGGATCAACAGATAGACAGAGATAGACATTTCTCCCAAATATTTAAGAAAATATTATCAACCATGTTACAATATACATGTATGTGTATATGTACATGTGTATATATGTATACACACATCAGTTTTTTTAGTTTCTCTGCCATTTGCATTCTTATAATATAATAATTGAATTGATCTAAAACTTATAGAAGGACATACCATTGAATGACAGTCTTTGATGCTTCTAAGTGTTAAATACAAAACTTTAATGTTTTATTAATTTTTTTATTTTTATTGACTTAATTAAATATACAAATTAAAAAGTTGGAATATTGTTTGCTACAAACAAGCTCCCAAAAGAAAATTATATGTCCCTATATTAATGTGGCAATTCAAGTGAAAAATGAAAAAAATACTCAATAAAGTAATGAAATTTAATTCAAATTTCATTTGTTTATAAATGAAATCTATAAATATGTTTAAAATAAAACTGATTCACATAAGAACTTCAAAAGTCTTAAGACAAAATTGTAGAATTCTTTGCTATTTAATGAATTAAAATGGTTGAAATAAAGCATAGCTACATACTACAGTTGAAAGGAATACAAACATTTATAAGTATATAATATTTAACATTGCAAATTATTCCAAAGTTTTCCAGAATTTTTAAGGGTTTCTTTTGTGATAGCAAATTTGGGAAAACATGTGTTTAGTGATTACACATCTAATCTATATTCTTTAAATCCCTATCAATTATTGGTTCCCAAAAGGAACCATTTGGGAATATGGTGATGATAATTAAAAAAGTAAAACCAACAATAACAATACATAATAGTAATGATAACAATAATTATGGAAGTTAATAAGTACTTAGCCTTTATTCTATGCCAGGAGCTCTAATTCACATATAGTAACTCATTTAACATTTTGTAGCAACTATATGAGATAGGTTCATTTTTTAACATGCTAATTATATAGTATAAGAAATAAATATAATGTAAAAATAAAAAATTGTTATTTAGGACTTAACTATGGACTTGGTAGGAAATCTAAAGATGAGCTTGCCATTGATTTGTGACACCAGTAGAAAGGCATATTTATATACAATGTGCTCAGAAAATTTCTTGGCCAAATAACTTTGCTGAGTAAATGAACACTATTCGAAGAGAAGAACTAGAGTATTCTGTGAAACTGTGGTTTCAAAGGAACAATGATCAGCTTTAAATTACTTAAAGTGAAATCACAGATATGTCTGTAATTGCAAAACTGAATGCCAAAGTCAAAATACATTATTGAAAGAAGTAATGCTATATAATTATATATATATATTTTAAGTTTGAAAATAATCTAATTTTAAAGGATTAATTAATTTACAAGCCAAAAATTGGCACAGAAAAGTGAACATTCTCTATAATAAGGAATTGCTTAATAAGTATTTAAAATGAGTCAATAATTTTTAATGTTTAATAAGGGAGATAAATCATATGATTTCATTATTGATATTGATAAGTTGACAAATATGGATTCAAATGTTTTTATGTTCAAATAGTTAATATTAAGACTAGTAGATTGAAAAACAGAATATATGGCATTCAAAACTCTAACTTAGAAGACAAAAGAGCCAAACAAACACAAAAATATTTCAAAAGGCAAAAGAGCATGAATAAGTAAATATAAACAAAAAATTTATAACATATTAAATAGAACACATATAAAATTGTTAAACATTCATGCTGAAAATCGAAGATTTAGATATGTTTCAAAAGACATTTGTAATTCAAAAAAAACAGAGAGAATAAATAGTAAAATTTAGATACAGATATAGTCAAAGGAGGGGTGGGGAAAAAAAGGCACAGTCAAGAAAATAGCTTAAAAACAAGGTTAGGCATAAACATAGACTACATACCCTGCAAGACAAAGAATTATGAGGTACAAAAGAGTTCAGTTTTATAAAAGAAGTAATCTTATAATGAATATATAATGTCTATGTGAAACCTACTTTTAATGAATAAAGTAAAATATTAGCATCTTTCTCTCTAAAATTGGGGGAAAGACAAAGCTCTCACCCTTTCTATTTGATACTGTACTAGACATGATAGCCAGCACAATAAAGAAAGATAAAAGAAATAAAAGGCACACAATATTTAAAGCAAGAGGCAAAATTTCTCGTTAAGCACATATTATTATCAATGCACAAAAACCTAAGGAATATACAAGGCAACTGCTAGAAATAATAAGTTAATTTAGTTAGATTGCAAAATTTAAAATCAACATACACAAATAGGCCATATTTATATTATCAGAAAATAATTAAAAATAAAATAATTCTACTTAGAATATGCATTAATCATATGAATCAATCCTTCAGCATTAATGATATATCATAGCACTTACGTATACATATATGCATATATAAATATACACATAGAGACATATATGAACATTGATATCTATCAGTTCTATTTTAGTATTTCTATTGTGTCTGAAGCAGAACATGTTGTAACCAATATCAAAGAAAGATATAGAACATAATTTTAGCTGATTTTTGAATTCATTATAACTTTTGCTGTTTATTTCACCTTATCAAAGACCATGACAGCAGAGCAGATACACAGATTTTTTTTAAAACCTAAAACTCACTTCTTTCAACCTTTTTATATCCAAATGGAAAAAAAGGGAAAAAAAATTGAACACACATACAAATATACAGTGCTATAATAAAAAGGGAAATTCATTGATGTCTTTTAAACAATATTTTATATTGCTTTATTTCTTATTTTTCTCCTAAGTAAGAAATGTTTGCTAAAAGATGAAATAATGCCTACTAAACATTTCTTCCTTTATCTGTTTATTTGATAGTTCATTGTCATCAATATCTGGAGCAAATATGACATAAGAAAGTTGTAGGCATAGTTTTTTTTGATCAAAGCATGATTACAAGCATAAAATAATAACACCTATTCTTTATTCTCCATGGTTTATTTGGCATTTAACTTATTATGCTCTAACCAATAAATCATAAAGTTGTTTTCTCTCCAAATTATTTTATTGGCAATAATGACAAATGAAAGTGATTTGCTTGTGACTTTTACTATGCAACATAAACAGATCCAAAGAAAATAAATTAGACCTATTTGTAGAGTGTTTTCTAGGAAGACGGAAACTGCAGATAAATATAAAGATAAAAATAAAATGCTCTCATGTAATATATTATTTTGTCTACATTAATGTCAATAAATCTCATAATTCACACATTTTATATATAGTATATACCTTTAAACATGCTTATAAAAATATACTAATATTTTTAGTATCACATATTCTGTGATAAACATTGACATATTTAAGGTTTAGGAAGTACTATTGATAGCATTTATGATAAATAATATTCGGTAAAAATATAAAATGTACTTTGTCATAAATTTTGATCTATAAATATTATTTACAACAAATTTGATAGAAATATTTACATATTATATCAACTTCTCAGAACCAAAGAAGTGAAAACATTTAATGCCTATTTTATCTAATGTTAAATCATTTTCTAGAAAAATCAAAGCAGCATATAACTCGTTTTCATAAAGATCATGGTAAATAATGCCAGGAGAGGGGGGAGGGATAGCATTAGGAGATACACATAATGTAAATGATGAGTTAACGGGTGCAGCACACCAACATGGCTCATGTATACATATGTAACAAATCTGCATGTTGTGCACATGTACCCTAGAACTTAAAGTATAATAATAATAATAATAAAATCATGGTAAAATTTGAAGTTGTTTTACTAAATGTAACAAAATTATTTTACTGATTTTAAGTTATAAACAATTAATGTAGGCACAACGTTAATTCTCCATTTTTGAATTGCTGAACTTATTGAAAATATCACACAACCAATAAAATATAAGAAAATTCATGTTATCTATGAACTTTTCTTACACATTTCTATGTTAGGCTGTAATGGAATATATAAACTGAAATTTTAGAAAAAAATAATCAAAACAAAAAAAGAAAATTAGGCTGGGCGCGGTGGCTCAAGCCTGCAATCCAGCACTTTGGGAGGCCGAGACGGGCGGATCACGAGGTCAGGAGATCGAGACCATCCTGGTTTACACAGTGAAACCCCGTCTCTACTAAAAAATACAAAAAACTACCCGGGCGAGGTGGCGGGCGCCTGTAGTCCCAGCTATTCCGGAGGCTGAGGCAGGAGAATAGCGTAAACCCGGGAGGCGGAGCTTGCAGTGAGCTGAGATCCGGCCACTGCACTCCAGCCTGGGCGACAGAGAAAAAAAAAAGAAAATTAAGCCTTAGAGAACAATTGCCAAATTCAAAACAGCTGAAGAGCTATGGAACTTTTCAGTAGTAAGGCAATATTAGCCACCACTTTGAAAAATATCCAGACCAGAGTGGTAATAAATACTTGATGAATCAATCAATCAATCAAATCATGTGACTATATATTTTTCCTTGGAACGATTATATATTTTGTCATGGAACTGATAAAAATAACTCCTTATTCATTATATAACAGACATTTACTGAATGCATGTTATATGCCAGAAATACTAGAATGTAACCTCATGGAGCTTTTAGTCTAGTAGAAATTTTAACGGAACAATTTTTAAAAAGAGGTTGTTCAATTTCAATGCATAACCTTTTAAAGATATTGCCAAAATTATCTCCATTTTCTAACCGGCTGTTTAAATTATTATGGAGAAATTCTTTGGTGCTGCTCTCACATTTGATGAAACAAACTCTATACATGCATTTAGGCAATAATAACTTTCTCTTTGTACAGCCACATTTTAGTCACACAGCAGTTTCCTGAAGTATATTATCTTAATTGCCACCTAAGTAGTTTAAGTACAGCATTTTTTGAAACAGATTTTAATACTGTTATGGCATCATAGTACAATAGTTTTATTTCATTTATTCTGCATATATAAGAAATCTCCAAAATACAATCATTTAACTCTTTAGTTCTGTAAGTTACTTTAAAAGGCTTATTTGCAACAACATTAAATATACAGTTGCAAGGCTATATATCCAGACATGCTTATTAAGTTAATGTTAAATTAACTTTAAAGTAATTTGCTTGTTTAAAGAACTCTTTCAATTTACTTCTATAAGCATACATATCTAGCAGTGATTGAAGTTGTCTTATTGTGTCTTTTCCAAAAGGGACTTTATAGTACAAGTGTCTGAAATTATAAGAGAATTCGACATAACTTTATTATAAAGAGAATTTTGGTAAAATTCACCTTATTTTTGGGCATAGTTATTTTTCCAACAATACCTATAGCCTACAAACTGGGCCTTATAAACTGGGAATGACCGGGAAATAAGATACAGTAAATTCACCTCAAAGAAGGAGATGAATGTCTTTTAAACATGATTTTCAATCTTTCTAATCTCAAATATTTTAAATTCTGAAAGTCTAGACTTGAATTGATATGGCAAAGTTCACCTACCACCTGTCCAGTGACTTAAGAGAATGAGATTTAAAGATAGTGTGATGCTTATTTGATGTAACCTTTGATCTTTTGACAAACCTATGAAATACAAAATAGCTTTAGGAAAACCTTTCCTTTTAAAATGGGCATGTTTATATATTATTTAAGAGAAGTACCTGAGTGACATATTTCTTTTTGATAAAAAAATGAAAAAAAAAAAACACGTTTGTAAAGCATCTCAAACACATACAGCATCAGGACACATTAGTTTCTTTCCCTTTGAAGGAAAACAAGACACAAATTGTCACAAGAACTCATGGAGAAAATAAGCCTTCTGTCTCCCCCATGTCACTGCTTTTGACAAATGAATTACCTTTTGTTAGTCCCCAGCCAAACAAATAAGCACCTTAAAAGGAACAGATGAACACTCAACAAATGGATCTTTTTTTGTGACAAACTGTCTGGACGTTGTGCTGGAGGAATGTTTTATTATTTGATCAATGACTTGATGTGTCCTACCTTTTAATATCAAATGGAGAGAATCAGAAGACAAGCAAACATTGCCTGGCTCTAACCACTCATGGAAACTTCTAGGGAACATTTGACATTCAGGAGTTTGGGAACCCGAAACATAACATGATCTATTTTTCAATTAGGCAGATATCACTTGGGAAAGGTGCAATGATGTTCAATATTCTTTCATTTTAAGAACAACCAAAGTGATTTGCCAGAGCATAATTAACAGACTAGTAACATACCCTTTAGTATTCTAGTTTTCTAAAGCCTCCTTACTTTGAACTTTTGGTCATGATAGGTAAAGTAACCTTGTTCCCCTCTTCTCAAACACAGATTTAAGAGATATTAAGGCTTTTGTCAGTGACAACACCAGATTTTGGATGCTGTTATGTTTTCCTTCACAATGTCATGCTCAAAATTAGATAAAGTGCACAAGCAAATTGCATGGCTCAGCAGTACGGGAAAGCTAAAGGGAGCTGCGATGTGCTTTTTCTCATATTCTAAAGGTACGATTATGAAATTTCTCTGATAACTTTAAAAACTAGCCTTAATCAAATATTATTTAGAATATAACTTGGAGGTTATAAATAAACTGTTGCCTTTTTAAGTAATCCAGAGGGACATAAAAGACAGATGGAGAACTGAGCATGGCCGATTGTTTTTTATAGCTACGGTTTAAAAAAAAAAAAAAAAAAAAAAAAATCCCACTCACAAGGCAAAAAGCCTCTGCTATATGGCAGCTGCTGACTAGGGTGAGCAGAAAGTATCTTGCTGTAAAAAAAGAATTCAGCAGTACAGCAATGTGATTAGCTAAGCTCTATGGTGTTCTTAAGATAAAGGACTTGAAGCTGGAATTTTAAAGATAGAGTTCATAAAATAATATCAAGAAGGCTTTTTATTTTGCCATTGATATTCTTAGAGGCTGCGGCTATCAGAGTTGCAAATACTCTAGAATCTTAGACTTCACTAGCTGCCTTTTAACCTTTGCCATGTGGCATATGAATGTGGCTTGTTTAGTGAGTTTTATGACATAATTAATAGACATTGTCAGAGATTCTCATTTATGATCATGGGGGGTTGGCAATCCTTTGTTGCTTTCATTCCAGACTCTGAGGAATTAGCCAGATGGTATGTCCTACCACCAAACTGCAATGTGGAAGACATCCTTTTCAGGATACTTTCAAATCCTTTTTGGCCAACTTCATGGCTTCTGCAGTAGTTAAATTAGTTACAGTTTTACTTAATTAGTTCTAACTACATAGGTTGTTTCTAGATTCCCTCTAAAACTTCACTGAGATAAAAATTAGTACTGTAAATAGTTTAGTTTTCACACCTATATTTAACTTAGTGACAAGACAACACAGTATACTACAAAAATTTCATTATACATAAATTCCAAGCCAAACCCTGAAACAAACACACTCCTTGAGCCCAGAGATCACTCTCACTCGGTTGCTTCATCTTTATAAATAAATATTGGGCTCAATGATCTGATTCTTTCTAACTAGAGAAGCCCATGGGCTATAAGTCTTCCCATGTGTAATCCATCATGAGCTCTATACTGCTTTAAGTAGACCTTAATTTGGTTTTCAAAAATTAAAATATGTGGTTTTGAAGATTTGTGAGAGTCCTTGAAGTTCTATGATAAACAGCAATTTTTAGTTTTGCTTAGGAACAAATTTTATGTGCACACAGTGCAAAGCTATATGCAGGAAAGTAGGATTTATTATAAGAAAACATAGCCCTCTATCCACCATTTGCATATCAATGTAGTTTCATGTTATCTTCTTGTTATCAGTCTTATTACAGTTGCAAAGGGGCCACTTAGTTTTTTTCTTTTTTAGTATATCTTCTTTCATTTCATGAAGGAAATCAATAATGTAATATATCCTATTACTTTGAAAAATTAGTCTTTTATATAAAATGTGAATTATACATTGATGTTAACTGAACATAGATCTATAATGGAAACCAAGAACATCAGGACCTTTGGGAAATTCCTATATGCATCAATACATATAATTCATATCAGCATTTGCTAACTCTCCACCCTAAGCACTCACAGATTCCAAAAGCTTTGATACTTTATGTGAACCTATATATATATATATATACTGTTATTAATAAAGTATATTGATTTATATTCTGTAAATTAACAGAAAATGTTATTCAACTGCCTAGTAAATGATATAAATTATAATGCAAGTTATAATAATTTCAAAATCATTTGTTAATATTTAGTAACATTTGGTGTAATCTTTTGTTTGATGTGACTATCACTAAGTGATGCCTCTGTCTAGTCTATGATTTGACATAGAGAACTGCACCAAACCTTTCTAACATTAAATTTCTACCATTAAATTGACAGCTATTATGTGCCATCTGGATAGTCATTAGGTGTCTCAATAAGTAGAGAATTTCTCTTTAGATCAATAACATTGTTCATAGTGCTGACTCTTAGTTCAGCTTCAACTAAATAAATAGCAATGACATTTAAATATTTTCTAGTCCAAGTCTGAGTTCCTTATATATTCAATTTTTCTATCACCCACTAAAACATAACAATAATAAATCTGAATCGCACATTTAATTGGATTAAATGAATCATTCTGGTCAGATGAGAAGTGGCATAAATGCTTGTTGGGAGCATGGGCATGTTGCCAGGCTGCTTGAGTTAAAGTTCTGGCTCTGCCATTTAAGTTATAAATAAGCACTCAAATGCTTCAGTTTCCTTTCCTGTTGAATGAGCAAGACTCAAATGTCTTAGAATTGTGCCTGATCCTGGATTTATTGTTAATATCAATGCTATTAATGCCTGTGACTTGCTTTCATGTAGTGAATTAAATGGAGATGATATTTAACTCAGAATGCTGAAAGCAAGAATTTGCACTTCTAATACCTCCAGGCCTGAAATTACTACTGCAAGCTCCTTCCATCCTCTGCTTCCTCCTCCTTTGCTAGAATCCCCACCCTGCCAGGAAATTCAGCAGTCCCTGGTCTTTGCCTGAGGCTGTCCCATTATCCCCTATCTTTGAGTTTGCTCCATTCTCTACCTGCTTTCTTGGAGTCAAGGTGCCAAAGGGGCTACAGTCTACTCAAGCACAATTTGAGGATGGTCAGGGAAGGGCCAAGCAGTGATGGGTGGCCACAACCTCACGGTGCCAAAATGACATTAAGCATTTGTCCCCCAAGATGCTAGCACTGTCTGTAGGAAATACCACCTTTCCTTTTGGTATTTAGGTCTGTTCTGGGCAGAGGGAAACAGGTGTGAATAAGCCAGTCAAAGAGCTACAGTGGGCCATCCGGTAGTCCAGCAGGCTGGCAGCGGCCAGTGTGGCTCTAAATGGTGCTCAATCTGAGGTCCCTGGAACATGGGACGTAGATTGGACACGGAATAGGCAAGACCCTTGGGCATTGCCAGAAGGGAGATCCCATGTTGTTACCTAAGAGCTAATCTGAGAGTTTGGTCAGCAATGGCACTGACTGACCACTTACAATAGCTTAGGTAAAAAGCAGGGTCCTAAAGCCTCCCCACTTAAGATAGGCATTAACCCTTTAGTTGCTGGGGTGGTCTGAAATAGTCCTAGGGGAAGGCTGGGTGGCAAAGGCCCTGGAGTAAAGTGAGCTTGAGACAATGGCACTTTTCAACGGATATAGACATATTTCAACAACAGGTAAAGCCATCCCAATGTGTGGTGGCTAAACATCAGTCCTATCTAGATGAAGCATGTGCTCTCCACTACTCTCCCATCCCTCAGTCACGGGCTAGTAATCTGCTGCAATATGCAAACCTCAAAGAATTGTAATGCTGGGACCTACCCGACTTTAAAATAGCTTGGTAAATAGAAGGTGCTCAACAGATATTTGCTGAATAAGTGAATGAATAAATGTACCTATAGAAAGAAATCTTTTCCTGTCTTAACTTCCTGAAAGGTTTGGACCACTTACTGTCAGTGTTTGTGTTTACTTGAATCGATCTCATGCTTGCTGAAGACTCTCTCAGCAACAATTAAATTTATTACGACTAAAATGAACATAGGCTTTGAAGTCAGATACATCATAAATCAAATTCCAGTTTTATTCTTACCATTTTTAGTGGTCATGGCCACATAATTTATGTTTTCTGACGTTATGAGACAATGAGACTCATTTTCTCATAATTAAGGGTAATAATGTCTTCCTTATAAGGCTGTTGAGAGATCAAGGAAATGTATACAAACTTATTAAACTCATAACTAGAAATAAAAAATGAATAGTCCTTGTTATTGTTGTTGTATTATTATTATTGGTGATGTTATTAATACAATGCATTATACTGTCAGCATCTCCTTGTCTGGAAAAGACAAGTCTTAACACTCAGGTCAGCTCCCATTACTTTAATTAGCTACATTCTGGTTTTCCTTTCTGTCCTACACATCCAGGTTATAAACTTGCTGCATATATAGAACCAAAACCTAATTGTCTGATGATAATTCAGAACATGGTACTTCACTTCTTTTTTCACTAAAAACTAGATGTAATTAAAGAACTCCTCACTAATTGTCAGAAAATGCTTTGAGGAAAGAACAGGAGCAGGAAAAACATGCTTTCTGATGTATATCCTGCAGATCTGCCAGGCATTCCGACCATTCTTGTTACTACAGAGCAATAACATTTATTATCTTAATTATGTGTAGTATTTTTCTATAAGTCAGATAATTATTTCACCTTGTAGACCTGTGGACCCAGAGTCCAGGTTAAATGCTTCAAGAAAAAGTTATTTTGTTTCCATAATCATATTAACATTTAATGGGAAAAACAGGTATTCTTTAACACTCTGCTTTCTGAAACATTTCTTTCTCTTTAGTTCTTGTTTTGGCTTTAATTTGAAGTGGTCTTAACTGTCACAGGCTGTTTTTAGGGGAAAAAAAATAGTTTTAAAGGTTTTTTAACTTATTTTATTGATGGCCTTAGAGGTATGTTATCAAAGTTGGAAGATTAATCTCTAGCCAGTAGAAGCCGAAAACAGCAGAGGGATTCGCTGGGCTTTGCCTGCAGATGGGGATGGGCCACCAGGGGAGTGAAGAAGCTTAAAAGGTGTTTCAGTACATAATTTGGGGCAGACATTCAGATCACTGTCTTGAGATAGTAAGTTAACCAAGGTAACCATTTGAAATTGAAAATGGTTGTAACAGACCAGTTCAATTGTGTGCTACTCCTGGAGCAGCGATCCCCAACTTTCTTAGCACCAGGGACCAGTTTCATGGAAGACAAGTTTTCCACAGACCAGGGGGGATGGGATGGTTTCAGGATGATTCCAGCACATTATATTTATTATCCACTTTATTTCTACTATTATTACACTGTAATATATAATGAAATAATTATACAACTCACCATAATGTAGAATCAGCGGGAGCCCTGAGCTTGTTTTCCTACAACTAGACAGTCTCATGTTGGAGTGATGGGAGACAGTGACAGATCATTAGGTATTAGATTCTCATAAGGAGCACGCAACCCAGATCCCTCACATGCACAGTTCACAATAGGGTTCACACTCCTATAAGAATCTAATGCAACCACTGATCTGACAGGAGGCAGAACTCAGGCAGTAATGCAAGCAGTGGGGAGTGGATGTAAATACAGATGAAGCTTTGCTCGCTTGCCTGCCAACACCTCCTGCTATGCAGCCTGGCTCCTAACAGGGAGACCGGTGCCAGTCTGTGGCCCAGGAGTTGGGGACCTCTATCCTAGAAGACCAAACAGATGTCAACGAAAAGAGTCAAACTCTGTAAAATATTTGAAGAGATTTATTCTGAGCCAAATATGAGTGACCATGGACCTGTGCCCAATGTGGTCAGGGTGCAGCTTGGTTTTATACATTTTAGGGAAGCATGAGACATCAATCAAATACACTTAAGAAATACATTGGTTTGGTTTAGAAAGGTGAGACAACTTGAAGCAGGAGTTTCCAGGGTACAGGTAAATTTAAACATTCTTTAGTTGACAATTGGTTGAGTTTGTCTAAAGACCTGAGATCAATAAAAAGGAAATATTCAGGCTGAGATAAAAGACTGTGGGGACCAAGGTTTTTTGAAGTCTCATAGTGGCTGCCCTTAGAGACAATAGATGACACATGTTGCCTATTCAGACGTTAAAAGATATTAGACTCTCAGTTAATCTCTTCAGGACTGGGAGGGCCTGGAAGAATAAGATCTAGCTATGCTAACAGAGATCCTTTACAGATGCATATTTTCCCCCATAAAAGAAGATTTTGCAGAGCCATTTCAAAATATGGAAAAGAAACATGTTTTTAGGTAAAGTATTTTTATTTTCTTCTTTGTCACATAATGTTATGCCAGAGTCAAATTGGAAAGTAACTCACGACATATAGGGTTAAATAAAACCCATCTGATGAGAATTTATGGATTGTAGGGCATGGCTCCCCAGGCCCCTTAGATAGGAATTTGGGCAAGATTTAAAAAAAAAAAAAATCAGAGCTTAGTCCTCTGTGAGTAAAGTAAACCATTCTTGCTGAATATATGCAAAAGACTGTACAAAAGGCACAAGACACTCCCATCACTTTTTCCTAAAAATGTAAATAGAGATACAGAGCCCTTAAAATCATTTCAATTTGTTTACCCTGCATATCAATAAGTTTCTTGACTACTTGTGTTAGACCAGTTTTCCTGTTAGACTAGTATAATTTCCCAATACAGACATTATTGTTTATATGTATTTATTTGAAAAAAAAATTCTAAATCTAAAAATATGAAGAAAACTTATAGTTGAAAAAGATTATCACAAATGCTCAGCCTCAGAGTATCCACAGGTTAAATTGTTATTATAAAAATCAATCTTGAGTGTAAAATAGCTCCAAACTTAAAATCATGAGATTTCAAAGTAAATTATTTTGCTATAACTTATATTGCTAATTAAGCTATCTGGAACATTAAAAATTAATATCATCAGGGTAGTAGAATTTGAATTGATCATAAATACCTAAATGATGCAGATGTTTGAAAATAAAAATTTAAACATCTGAATAAAACACTTTGATCAAATAAACTTACATTTCAGACTTTGTTACAAGTTCTTCATTTTCCAACTAACAAAAGCACAATTTCCCCTCTTTTATCACTTTACAGATAACATGATGAAAGCAAAGAAGATAGGAGATGGTTGACAGGATAGTAAAAGATGAGAAATAGTTAAGAACAAACTGATGAAGGTTGTATGAACTAAAACAGAGAAGTTTGAATATGAAAAGTAAATGAAGGAGAAATGAAAAACAAGTTCGCATTATTTAAAATAATTTTCCATACTTTTGAAAACATTGGATGTTGCATAATATAAAATACTTTTGAAGTGTCTTTAATGATTCCTAGTAAATTCATAGAAAATTATTCTTGCCATATGAAAACATTCACGTATTGTGATTATAGTTATGCTAAAAATTTCTTGAGTAAAATTTTTGGTAATGCTTATTAATGTAATTGCACTGCCTGACATATAGTAAAAACAGTTGTATAATCTTAAACAGATGCTCTGATAGTAATACTACTATCACAAATTTGCATAAGACCAAATAAGAGTTTTTATCTAAAGGCTTTGAAACATCACTTATGATAAAAGTTTTATGGGGTTTTAAAAAATATTTCTATTTACACATTGTAATGAAGAAAGCAAAGCAAGAAAAAACAGTTAAAAGTGCTAGCATGTCCTCTAACATGTCCTACAAATATACTTTATTTTAGAGCTATTTTACAACTTTAAGGGAAAAATGAAAATCTGATGAAACTATGCACAATGCCAAGCACCTTGTTTTCCTTATATTAATAGATTTCACTTTTAAAATCGGTCCTTTTTGTCTCTGACCACTAAGTGCTCTCCTCAGGATTTAAAAAATAAAGAGAAACTTGCTAGTATATGTTCTCACAAAAAAATGTACTACAACTTGACACCCATAAATTAATTAGATTAAGATGTATTACATTTTGTAAAATAAAACCTGATTTCAAATCTTCTAAATTTAATCTTTTATCTAAAAACTATAATTTTCCTACCTCATTCTTAGCACTGTACACTGGGGAGATAATCAGAAATAAAATGAAATTATGCCCTAAAGGATACTGGTAGGTCATGGGAGAGGCAACACACATATACATAAAAAAGTAGCAGAAATTCTTCTGTCAACACCTTAATGAATGGTATAGACAATAACTGAAGTTTCATAAGAACATGAAAAGTTTTAAAGACAAGAAAATTTTCAAACATGAGATTAGTCATAGCTAAGTAGATTATGCAACAACTCAGTTTACTAATATTACTAAGGTTGCCCTTAAACTTAGATAGACTAAAATGATCATTGTTTGGTATGAGTTACTGGGTGCTAAGTGGGGAGTTTTTGTCCAAATGTAATGCAGTGATTCCTCATATACCTTTAGTAGGAGATAGAAATTTTTTCAACAGTAGGAGTTAAATTTAAATATGTAAACAAAAGTAGAGATCTTGGTAATAAGGTAACCTAAATTAACAAAGTGATTAGACAGATAGATGATTGATAGCTAGATAGATGATTGATAGATGATAGATAGCTAGACAGACAGATAGACAGATAGATACTATCAGATTCACTTCTATAGGAAGGTATTAGGTATTAGGGACTCAGGTGTTGCAAGTATTAAAGGCATTGCAGACTCAGGTATTAGGGAACCATGTAGCAGCACAGAATGAGAAAAGAAAGATAAACTAGTTTTCCTTATTTGTCTAATTTTTGTTATTTAACAACATATCCAAAGACTAGTTTTGACTTTATATAATATAACATCTCAATGAACAGTAGTGGAACAGATAGCTACCAATATGGAAGAAAAAAAAAAAAAAAAACTTGAATCTCTACTTCGCTCTTCTTCTACCAAAACTCCACATGGAAAGTAAAATAAAATAAAACAAAACAATAAAGTACTAAAAGGTATCAAAAGAATTTATTTTTTATGTTTTAAAGGGGGGGTTTCAATAAATGACTCTAAAGCCAGAAAACATAAAGAAAACAATTACATACATTGGACCCAACAAAAATGCAAAAATTCCCTCCAAGAAAACACTACTTTTAAAAAAGGACAAACTAGAAAAATATATTTAAGTTATGAAACTGACAAAATTATGTTATTGATAATGCAAAAAGTTTGTAGCAGTTAAGGACAAGTAGAATGACTCTTGTCTGAGAATGGTGTTTAGTGTCCAGAGGATGACCCTAAGAAAAGAATTCACATGTGAGTAATTTATGTGGGAGGTGCTGTAAGCAATGGCAGGGGAGGGAAAGTGAGATAGCGAAGGGAAGAAAGACTACTAGATCCCTCTAATAAAGGGAGTTTTATCATATCGGCTACCACTGCAGGTGGTAACAGTTTGATCCACAGGGAAACTTGGGGAAATGGTGTAGAACCCTGGCCTTAGAGATGTAAATGCAAGGGTGAAGGAAGACGGTTTTTTTTTTTTTTTTTTTTTTTTTTTTTTTTTTTTTTTTTGAGACGGAGTCTTGCTCTGTCGCCGAGACTGGAGTGCAGTGGCTGGATCTCGGCTCACTGCAAGCTCCGCCTCCCGGGTTTACGCCATTCTCCTGCCTCAGCCTCCCGAGTAGCTGGGACTACAGGCACCCGCCACCTCGCCCGGCTATTTTTTTGTATTTTTTACTAGAGACGGGGTTTCACCGTGTTAGCCAGGATGGTCTCGATCTCCTGACCTCGTGATCCGCCCGTCTCGGCCTCCCAAAGTGCTGGGATTACAGGCTTGAGCCACCGCGCCCGGCCGAAGACGGGTTTTTATCACCAACTCCTGCTAGCCATTGCTGCAATGCAGCCCCTATGGAATGTTCACTCCAGGGTGCTTGTGTTTTACTATGTGAAAAGGCAGAGTAGCTTTGGAGAATATCTTTAAGGAAAGAGATGCTGGAAGTTGGCTGGCACTCATTAAAATGGTACACCTCCAGACAAAGGGAAGGTATCTACAGCATCTGCTACATGGAGCAGATGACATGAACTGGTAATATACATTAAAAATGCACAAATGTTCAATACTCATGAAAAAATAAAGAACATCATCAATCACCGAGCAATACACATTTTAAAATATTTGGACTTTGCGTATTAAAATTATATTTTCAAAGTTTTTTTTATAATTTGAGAAAAATACACTCTCACACATTATTAGTGGATATCTAATTGGTAAAAGACTTCTGAGAAATAATAAGCCAAGGTGTTTCACAAGGTTTGATATGCATCAATCCAACAATTCCACTTTCACTCTTCACAATTTACAATTGCAACTCTACCCTTTGACACTACTGTTACCCTTCCATGCGTCCTTTTCTCCACAGTACACATCACTATGTACTAATCACATATTTGTTTACTCATTTATTTTGTTTATTGTTAGTTATCTTCACTAGAACATATGCCGCATAAGATCAATGGCTTCTGTCTGCTTTATTCACTGCCACCTAGAACTGAGAAGAGTGGCCAGAACATAACAGAAAGTCACTAAAATCTCTTGAATGTATTTCCATGATTATATCATTAGACAACAACAGAAAAACTGATCAAATAAAGTTCATCTTAATGTTGTTTATAATAGTAAAAAAATCATAAATAGCATAACAATCAAACGATGTGGTATATATAATATACATAAATACAGATTAAAAATGATATAATCTATATATTGGACATGAAAAACTGTACATGAAAAACTATACATCATTGTCACCAGAGCAGTTTAATGAACAGCATATTCAGTATGACTCAATGTTGGCTAAAATACATAGTTTTAGTATAAATCTAAACCTGGAATAATATACAGAGAAACATTAACCCTGGTTATCTCTGGCTGATAGAATTACAAATGATTTTCACTTTCTACTATGTATTTTATATAGTATGTATTTTATAATGAATTATGAAGCTATTTTCACTGATAAAACATGGTTAGTCTAATATAGAAAATCTATGGTGGTTAAAGGGTTGAATCTTAAACTTTTAGAACATAGTGAATTGGCCAAAGAGCAAACATCCGAAAATGATCAAACATTTTTATATATTATCTGATAATACTACCTCGTGAACTCTTAGGAGACCTAGACTTTCTATATTAGAGGTGCAGAAATGGTGGGAAGGGAACTAAAGCAGTTTTACTAAATAAAGCTCTCTAGTGGGATCTACTTTTGTATATTTTATAGATAACACTAAAATTAAGTTGTTGTATTTTATCTTTTCAGGATATGATACTATTAAACAAAAGTAGAACTTTTCACTTTGGTTAGTGTCTTGATTCATATTAATGTCAATTTTTTTCATTACTATTTTGGATGAAGAGATGAAATAAAATCCCAAAAAACATTTCCACTGTTTATCGAGATCAAAAATATATAAAACCCAGTATAACTATATTTTAATAATGCCTACAGCACCAAACAAGAGATTTGAAGTATTCACTTGAAAGAGCTGGCAGAATTATTTATTTCCTGTTTCAGTTTTAATAGCATATCCATGACTGATCTTGCTGCACTATTACAAGCTAGTTTTTCTTAAATTCGGGAATTATACAATTCTTCAAATTAATGTAGCTTCCTAATGCCTTGTCATATTTTAACAAAATAAGTAAATATATACAAATATAGACACTTTTAAGACCAAGTTGTGATACAAAGCTAGAACATAATTTAGGACACACCTTTTGTTCTAAATTATTAAGTAATACTGTTATTTCATATTTTTAAGATGCCACATTTGATAGTAATCAGAAGAGCTACATAAATGTATATCTTAAAACATATTATGAGATCAGGGATCTGTAAGTAGTGGTCACAGCAACCACGCAATAATAACACAAATCTTTAGGACTACCTATAGAAACACAAACAAGAAGGGTCTCTGCCTGAAGCCCTATGCTTAGAGGCCTTGAATTTCTCAAGTCTAAAAAGACAAACGTGTTAAAGAATACATGGGTATCTCAGTAACTTGGGATGCAGTACTCAGTATTGCCACATCCTAACTCATGATATTACACAAATCAACTCATGACTAACACTATTTGCCCAAGGGAAAACATTCACATTTCTTTCCTTGTGTCTTCAAAATAAAAGGTGATTCCATTCAAATGCCAAGGTTTGTGGCATGTACTGCTAACAACATGGAACAGAGATGTGCTTCAGAGTGTGGGAAGGATTTGAGTAGTGTAATTACTTAAGTAAAAGAAAAGGCATATTAATTACCTCTCAAATCTTTTCTCTCCTTTAGGACAAATGCAATAGAGTCTTATATAACAAGGCATTGTTGCTCAGTATCACTGAGCATTCCCCTTCTGTCTTCTCTTTGTGTACCACAAATTAGCATGGTCTTCACAAAAGTTGCACATCACACGGTGGCTCAGGAACATTTTAGAGTATTAACAGCTCATATTACTCTTAAATATAAATATATAAGACATAACATGCACATGGCATGAAATTATTTCTTTGGATTGGCAACTAGATGGACATTGAATACTAGCATTGTGCATAGTTTTATTTTTATGGAAATATTTAATGAGATTTAATTAAACTTTAAAATTACTAAATGAAAATTCAGCTCCATAGATTACATTAAATTTATAAATATTAATTAGCTACAAGTTGTATTTGCCCTGCAATTTTAATAAATAATTTAAATGAGTTTATAAGGAAATTTTTTAAAATATACATGAAAAATAATTTTAATGAGTTATTACACATAATTTAAAATTTTGAAAACAGCCATATTTGGTACATTTTTAATGCAACTGCAGTTTATTTTTTAATCATAGTTTAAATTGTTACTGTCAAAAGAACAAAATTATGTGAAAGATATTGATTATAACAACATAATTAGTGATTTGCCAAAATGATAAGTAGAAAAATAAATTTAATGGAATAAATTTAATGGAATAATGGAATAAAATAAATGGAATAAATTTAATAGAATAAAAAAATAAATAAAATAACTTCCTTTTTGTCATATAATAAATAGTAAGTGGCCAAGAAAAAGTTGAGCCGCTAATTCTAGTAACTTTGAATTATAAATATCTTTATTTTATTACTCAGGCAAATACTACTGCCCAATCATCACTCAGATAGGCAGAGTAATTAAATTCCATCATCTTTGCTATATGCCAACTCTAACATATAAAACTTTACACATATTTCTTCTTTATTTTGGTGAGTATAAAGGAATATCTATTAAGGCAGGATGACATAAAATATTTTATGTAGAAGTTTACTAGCTTGATGTATAACTTTAAAATATTTAGAAAGAAGGAATATTGGCCTCTACTTGTAATCCCCACAGAGGGGTGGGCCTGAAGATCCTAGTCTCAGGTGGTGAACTCCCTTAGGATACTTTGCCTCATTCTGCCTTGCTCAAGAATTGACCGATATCTACTCCTCAACTAATAGGTCACTACAGTGGTTTACCTACAGATTTTAGGTTTACAACATTGCTCAACGGGAACTCAAAGTATTACTCCAGCCAATCCAGTTCAAGTCATTTTTTTTTTATGGTATTCCACGAGTCTGATTTAAATCTAAAACTTGTCAACTAGATCACTTGTAAACAGAATGTTATGCAAAGACATGATTTCCAAATGAACTTGCTAAAATAATGAAAATCTCATCCATGAACACATCTATGAACATCTACTAGTTTTCATTTTGTAGAGGTACCATGTAAACTACTGAAGACTGTGTGAGAAACATGGTCAAAACTGCTTCTTCTTCAGAAAATGTGACTTGCACAAAATGATGAGATTTTACAAGAAGAACATATGTGATTTGTTTAATTGTTTTCCATTCCAATATGGTGAATTCTATGATGACGGATTTTTTTTTAATGTCCAGATTTTACCGCTTCCTTTTTCCCATTTCACAGGTATGTTTTCTAACAATTAGAGTGTCAATATTTCAAGCAATAAAGAAATTGAAGAGATCTACTATAATGTGCTTTGTTTCTTGTGTCAGGATTAAATATGATACATGCCTGCCATCTTTAAATTTGAGATTGTGTTCTTAAAGAAAAATGTACAATAAATTTCAGTCATTGTTCTCCAGTAGATGAATCACTAGTAACTTTACAACACTAGCTCCAAATATATTAAGTTCAATTGAAAACATTTAAAAGATAAAGCAGGATAATTTATGGTTTGACAATATGCAGAAAATAGGTCATACTTTGGTAAAGAGACAGGCGTGGCCTAGTAGGCTGCAGGAAAGTGTGACATAGGTGGAAGGATCAATACCTGGAAATAGATCCTTCAACTCTCAGGGCAGGGTAAGTTGTAGAGTGACTATCCCAGCTGTTATGTTGAAAGAGTCTAGACTCTTCAAAAAGCTGGAAGTAGCCAAGGATATCTCAGCAATAGTCACATTTCCTGCACAAGCAGGGATGCCAGCAGAGACTGGGTACCAGGCCAGACTAAGAGGATATGGACATGAGCGGGACACTTTGTGCTGCAAGGAGTACTTGATCTGCGTAGAAAACTGCTTTTTCTAAGAAATTAAATTTTCTCTAAAAAATTACATACACTTATATATGGGGCACACGTACTAAATTTAAAATCTAACATAGCAGGGCCTATTGTAGCCAGTGAGAGTATTAAAGAGATATATGCAAACACTGAAAAATAAATGCATATGCTGTAGAAATATCATTTAAGAATATAAATCCTAGAGTTCTCTGTCTCTATTATCCTCTTCTACCCCAGGTGCCTCTCCCCTACTTATTTGGTTAGGCATCTCATGTTCCTTTGGGGAGAAAACAATTAATTAATACTAAAAAAAATTCTCTGTTTTGATTCCCACAGTAAATATTAATAGGTATAATCCATATAAAGAAAAGCTCTCTGAAGTCCTCAGTAGCTTTTAAGAGAATAAAGTGATCATGAAAACAATATTTTTTTGTTGGAATCACTTCTCCAGGAACCAAGATGACTCCATATCTTTATTTGGGTGAAACTAAAGAGGATTTGTAGAGACTGTACCTCAGAAATATAAACCCATTAGCCATTTATATATGTAAAAAAATAAAATAACTTTAGTGCATGTGTAACATTTTAATCGTTATTTGGCTTGGATTGAGCATATTCAGGCTCTAGACTAACTTCTACAAAGCACTGGAGATAGAATTACAGCTTAATTCAGGAGTTGTATCATTTCATTTACAAAAATAGACTTTCGATCCCTACAGAACTGGAGCGGGATCTACTTCATTAAAAAAAAAGCAAAGTAGTCTTTTATAAGATGACTCTCAGATGGTAGTGTGTTCTTACACTTTCACACTTTATGTCAGCTCATGAACCTTGCTGGAAAGCTTGGGAACAAATGACCTTTTTATTTTTGAAGTAGTTATTTCAGATAAAGCTTTGTCTGTGCAATAAGGAGAGAAAAAGCAAAGTGCTTTGGCACACTATATAATCTTTGTAGGTTTCAGTACCAGTTCAGTGATATAATAATGACTATTTTGGGCTTCTGAACAGTTTGCCTGTGAGATTGGACATAACTCCCTTTTTGTTACATAATAGATAGCAAGTGGCCAAAAAAAAGTTGAGGTGCTAAAGCTTAGTTGACCTGGGGGACACATATTTTAAAATAACTGGAAAAATAAGCTACAGCCCACTAGTGTGTGTTCTGTGAACTTGGGACAGAATACATCTATCACTTCAGCAACAATTCATCACAATATGGTTCCTTCCAGCCTTTGGTCAGTAGTTTGGACATGATCCTCCTAAAAGAGAGACATTTGTAGTTGAATCTTTATATTATATTGACGGGTCTATTAAATTAGGTTTTGCCTTGTAGCTATTGAGCAACTGAACTACTAAGATACCCCTCTTGCCTTGACAAGAATTATTGTATGCTTCATCACATACAATGACTAGAACCAGAATACTGCAACAATCTTATCAGAATTAAAGAGGAAATGTGACACATTGTATTAGAAACTTCTTAAACACTTTCTAGAATGAATGGGAAAGGATGAGTTCTTTCTTGATAACTCTTTACTGAAATATGTCTACTAAAACATGACAATATTTCCAGATCTAGGATTTTTGCTATAATCATTCAATTCACATACAAGGCAAGTAAAATCTGGTTATAAGATTTATTAAGCACTTAGTCTGGGTCAGGGATGGTACAAAGTGGTTTATATGTATTATCTCATGTGATTCCCAAAGAACTTTAGAAATAGGTTACTGTCATTATCCCAGTTTTATAGAGGAGGAAATGCAGGCTCCAAAAGGTTAAATAAATTGCCTTGAGTCACAAAATTAGTAAATTAAAGAGCTTAGATAGATGATGTTTTCAATCACAATAATTTCATAGATTAATCAGTATATATATTATTTTATTAGGTATATTCTAGCTAGTAAGGTTTGTTCAGATTCGGGGTTCCCAATCCTAGTATGAATGAGCACGCTTGGCTAAGTCAATAATAATAAACAAAAACATGCTTTAGGATAGAAAGATTATTCTCTAAAACTGATGTACAAAAAAAAAAAAATGTTTCCATCAAGACACAAATGACTTAAATGCCAAACTAATATTAAGTGATAAAAGAAATCCCAGATAAAATGCACTTATAGCCAGGACAAATACAGTAGTGATTCCCTGGGTAATACAGAATCATCCTTGATAGTTTAGGAAAACAATTTATAAGAAGAGAAAAAGTTAAATATAGTAAAAAAGCAAAATAAACACAAAAATCGGCTTTGAACTATAGATAACTGGCTTTGCCATTTTTGAGATGAATACACTTGGGCAAGATAATTAACCTTTCTGAGCCCATTACATTATCAATAAAATGAGGATCCCAGTATTTGAACTGCATGATTGTTTTAGGATTAATAGTTGTGTCCTAAGGCCTTTGTGACAGGCCAATCCTCCACAATCCATACCCATCATATCCTTTCCTAAAATAAATTGTATCAAAACAATGCTATATTGTCTCGGTCTGAGAGTTTGAAGAACGACCTAGGATTTCAAAAAATTTACGAACGCTGAATTAGAAGACACAGGATATTGGCCATCAATGGTATCTCTACAAATGGAGATAAAAAAGGGTATAGCTGAAATTCTCTGTACTTCTTATAATCTTAATTCCTAAAAGGGGAATACGCTCCATAATAAGTATTTTAAGTGAAAATAAGTCATATTAATAGGGGAGAAAAGGCCATGGATACAGAAAAGAAAAAAAAAGAACTTCTCCACTTAGACTTACGTTCCATACTTTACTTTTCCCAACCCAATGTTAATTTTCCTAGGCCTGATCTATCAAGAACGAGTATTAGTTGTCTCCACAGAACTTTGGCAAGCATTGCCAAGAATGGTGGATTATAAGGCCTTGAATTAAAACTGAATAAGGAGGGCTCACTCAGCTTGAGCATTATTGGGGTACAGAAGTTCTACTGATTTTCGTATATTGATTTTGTATCCTGAAACTTTACTGAAGTCATTTATCAGTTCTACGAACCTTGACACGTAGCACTTAATTAAACTAAAAAGTTTTTTCATGGCAAAATAATCAATAGAGTAAACAAACAACCTACAGAATGCAATATTTTCAAACTATGCATCTGTCAAAGGTCTAATATCCAGACTCTATAAGAAACTTAAATCAATAAACAAAGAGCAAATAACACCACTAAAAAGTGGGCAAAGGACATGAATAAATACTTCTCAAAAGAAGACACACAAGTGCCAACAAACATGAAAACAATGCTCCACATCACTAACCGTCAGATAAATGCAAATCAAAACCATAATGAGATACCATCTCACACAAGTCAAATGGCTATTACTAAAGAATCAAACATAACAAATGCTGGCGAGGTTGCAAAAAGGAATGCTTATACACCGTGGGTTAGTTCAGCCACTCTGGAAAGCAGTTTGGAGATTTCTCAAAGAAATTAAAAGAGAATTAACCATTCAACCCAGCAATCTGATGATTGGTATATACCTAAAGGAAAATAAATCATTCTACCAAAAAGACACAGGTACCTGTATATTCACTGCAATGCTATTCACAATAGCAAAGACATGGAATCAACCTAGGTCCCCATTAACAATGGACTGGATTTTTTAAATGTGGTAATATACATCATGGAATACTACAAATTAATGCAGGAACAGGAAACTAAATATCGCATGTTGTCATTTATCAGTGGGAGCTAAACATTGACTACATACAGACATAAAGATGGGAACAAGAGACACTGTGAACTACTAGAGTGGGGAGGAAGTGGGGACTGCGGATTGAAAAACAACCTATTGGGGCCAGGCGTGGTTGCTCACGCCTTTAATCCCAGCACTTTGGGAGGCCAAGGTGGGTGGATCACGAGGTCAGGAGATCGAGACCATCCTGGCTAACATGGTGAAACCCCGTCTCTACTAAAAAAAAAAAAAAAAAAAAAAAAAAAAAAAAAAAAAAAAAAAAAATCAGCCAGGTGTGGTGGCACATGCCTATAGTCCCAGCTACTCGGGAGGGCGAGACAGAAGAATCGCTTGAACCAGGGAGGCGGAGGTTGCAGTGAGCCGAGATGGTGCCACTGCACTCCAGCTTGGGTGACAGAGCGAGACTCGGTCTCAAAAAAAAAAAAAAGAAGAAGAAGAAAAACTACCTATTGGGTATTATGTTTACTACCTGGGTGACAGGATCTGTACCCCAAACCTGAACATCACACACTATATCCATGTAACAAACCTGCACATGTACCCCCTGAATATAAAAGTTGAAATTATTTTAAAAATAAATAAAACAATAGAACTAATATGCAAATCTTCAAGAAAAATTTATCTTTTATGATTTAGCACCTACTAACATTTCATGTTGTCATTTTAAATAATGTAATCATATAAATGTTCTGTCACTGTAAATCATACCAAATGGGATCATAATTGTATCTATCTCATAGTATTATTGAGATGATAAACCGAAAAAGTTGGTGAAGTCGTAGCTTAATGCCCAAGCATATTTAATACTCACTATATGTAGGTCACTATTATCATAATTGTTATTGTTAATATGAGCTTGTGTTGGAAATATAAACCCATGTTTTAAAATCTGAGTTGGTACAACAGAGAAAGAAAAAGGAATTTTTCAAAAGTAAAATAAAATTTAAAAAATAAATAATTACAGATATCAAAAACTAATTCAAAATGTTGCAATCATTAGTTCAATTCAACAAATATCCTAAAATTTGTTTACAAGAGAAAATAGCCAACAATTGTTACAATTTTAAATATTGCATTTTTATAACAAAAAAGTAAATTTTTCTTTCTTATAAGGGCTTCTGAAATTTATTTCTTCTCTAACCATTATCAAACCAATCTTTTATAGTTGAATTAAAAACTTCTAAAAATAATATATATTGAAAAGCTTAAGACATATTTAACTCTAATATTGAAAATAATAATCATGAAAAACAGATACAAATCATTGCCAATGCCAAAGGCATTTCTGGGTCATTGGATCTTTTCTGGAAGCTTTTCACTGTATCCGAGAGCGGTTTCATATGTAGTTAGTCTTTTATCTGTAGGCCTGCTGTGCTATTTCAAATGGCCAGCAAAGGCGATGAAACTAAAACAGTAAGAAATTCCTTGCCAAATGATGAATTTGTAATCTTAAAATTTGACACAAATTCTATAGTTAATAATTAAAAGCATTATGTTAATATTTAAATTACTGATATAATGCACCCTACATGCAAAATTTTCTGAATTGTTATTAAAATAGTATACCATGAAATAAAGTTATTATATGCATGGGTATGCATGATGTGACAGTAGGTATATATACATATGGCATACATATTCATATGGTAAAATAGAAAATAATAGTAATTTTTACGGTTCTTAGATATGTATAACTTACTAAGCACTACTATATAGCAGTCCTTTTCTTCCAAGTGTTTTCTATCCTTTATCTCATTTAATCTTCACAAAAGCCCAAAATGTAGATGCAATTATTACTTGCCTTTCACAAATAAGAAACCTATATATATAGAGCTTAAGTATTGCTTAAAGTCACTGACGTCAGCAGTGGCAGCAATACAATTTAAGCTTGTTTCTGTCTGATTCCAAAGCTCATGCTTTTAGCCACTAAGCATATTGCCTTTCACAAGGAGAATAAAATTAATGACAGTCTAATATGAGACAGGCACTTCACACACTCTCTCATTTTCAAAGATGAGGAAATTCACAGAGGTTAAGTTACTTGTAAGTGCTAAAGCTCCAGAGTACGTTTATTAAAGTATAGCCAATGGACTATGCATCTCAGAGTCACCAGACACCATTTAAAGGGTCAGATTTTCAGCTTTAGTTCCAGATTATAGGTTTGATACATCTCAGGGAAGGCATTTTTAAGAAGTTTCCTTGTGAGGTACTCCACAGTTCTCAATTGTGTGTGTTTCTGATAAGAAGCTTTCTATTTTTCACCTCAGTATCTCCTATGATAAAGTAGGATAGTTATGTCATGGGATCCTTGGGGTGATGCCTCACCAGCCAGAAACCTCTGTGGCCAGTGGTGCCTTTGCCCAAGTTTTGCTCAGGCCTGCTGGGCCCACTTGGCCTGGCAGGCTGCACTTGGTTTGTGCTACTGGCCTGGATCCCATGCCTGCCAAGGACAAGCAGAGTGGTGAGGGGTGTGTGAGTGAGCAAGCGTGGGATCCAGCCACTGCACACAGGCAGGGAAGCTGGCTGTTGCAGGGTGCATAGCACCAGGTGCCTGCATGGATGCTGGCTCCCTGCGAGGCTGTGGCTGGACCAGGTGTACTGTAAGCAGTTTCCACAGCTGGCATCAGGGAATGCGGTGGTGCCCAGAAGCTTGGAGATGCCAAGAACTGCAGAGCCCCAAAGAGGGTGTCACAGCACTGGCTTGGGGAGCTCCCAGGTCTGGGCTCCCCAAAGGTCTGCAGCTCTTCTCTCTTTGTTGCCTGGAACATGGCAAGCAAGAGGAGTATTTCAGCTCTGTTTGTGTTACAGCTCTTTCAGCCTCACCATTCAGCGGTTCCCAAGTTCTTGTCCCACACCCAGGAAGAATGAGGTACAGGGACAAATGGAGGGTAGGCAAGGTGAAGAGAAGCTTTATTGAGCAGCTCAGAGGAGACCAACAGTGGGTAGCGCCTTTCTGCAGCAAGGATGTCCCAACAAGGGTTCAGCTCTCAGCAGACAGGAGACCCTGGGGTGGGTAGCTCCCCTCTGCAGCTGGTTGTCCTGTTGTCTTTTTGAGTCTGGCTGAGTCCGAGGTTTTTATGGGCATCAGAGGAGAGGAAATACATGCTATTGGTCCATGGGCAGCCATGGGTGGGCCTAGAAAAAGTACTATAAGTTCTTACTCCAGTCTACAGGGCTGGCATCCTGGCCCCTAGGCTTCAGGCTAGACCACCAGGGACCCACCTTTTTCCAGCCAGGGCCTATCTGCCTCCTGGTACTGCTCATGGTGCCCAGGCTGTTCATGTTGAGGGGTACCTGTAGGCCAGCACTGAGCTGCCCTCAGCACTCCGTCAGCTTCCCTCCCATGCTCATTGGTGCCCAAAGTCTGGAGGGGGCTGAGGTGGCAGGGGGGTGGCAATGTTATCACTGCCCCAAGCATGCACACATCCAGCTAGATTGAGACAGTGCCCAGGCTCGGCCTCAACTTTGCTCCAATATTGATGTAGGTACATACCAGGAGCAGGGAGAGGCCAAGCAGCAGAAGCAGGCCCTTCCAAGCCTGTAGGGGTAGGGGAGACCTTCCTGGGCCCCAGGAGTGCAGAGATGCCTGTGTCTGCAGCAACTGCATGGGTGGCTGCAGTTGTACCCAGAGGGCAGGGCCTCTGCCCGCTCCCAGTCCCTGAGAGCACAGAAATGCCCAGATCCACAGCCACAGCTTAGGTGGCTGCAGCTGCACCCAGGGAGCATAAGATTCCAACCCTGCAAACTCAGAAGGGGTCAGAGCTTCTACCTGTTCCTGCCTCCCACTGGCTTTATGAAGCATGCATCCCCTGCCATTCCTCCTGCACTACAGCCAGCATCATGGCAGTGGCCTCTCCAGATGGCACACCCACCACTGCCATCAGTTATAGAGTGGCAGGAAAAGATGAAATTCAGTTCCCAGAACATGCAATGTTACCATGTAACTCTCTCATTGATTCACATTCAGGACAAAAAACAGACACCTAATAAATAATACTTCCTTAAGAAATGCCTTTTAGATTTTCTGATGTTAAAGGATCAATAAGTAATATATACAGAAATTAGATAAGAAGATGCCCAAATATTTCTTGGCTTTTGTTTATGAGTTTCAGAGACTTTGTGTTTCAAACATATTTATATTCTTCCATAGATAATCCATCCTCAAACTGTTGTTTACAAAATCAGGGAAAAGAACAAAGCCACTTTAGAACAATTGACATTTATTGTGTACTTACTAGAGGGCAGGTATTGTGGTAAGCCTTGTGAACTTGGTAAATTATTATATCTGTTACATAAGCAAGAAGCCTAAAGTTTAAAGAGGTTAACTAATCTGATCATAAAGATATTATTGGAGCTGGGATTCTAACTCAAGACTATTTGATTCCAGAGACCTCAACTATGCCAGCTCATTTCATCCACCACCAGAAACACCACCTCCTAAATCACCATTAGTCCAACCACCTTTATAGTTACCACTACCACCACCATTATCACCATCACTGACATCATCGTGACTACCTCCACTATCACCACCACCATCATCACCACCACCATCCCACTTCTTGCCCCCAACCTATGTTTCTAAAGCAGTCAGTTTCCAGTGCACACTTTGGTGGTGGTAGTTGTGGTAAATAAAGGAAGTTAAAAATTAAAAATAAATATCCCCAAACTACTGAATCAGTATCATCCACAGTGGAAATTAGAAATATAAACTTTTTTCCTCAGGCAATTCTCATACAAAGTAAAACGAAAGGACCATGACAATATGCAATAGTGCTTCAGTTTAATTCAGTGTATTTCAATAACTAAAATACTTCAACAAACATTTTTAAGGCCACAAAAACATAAAGAATAATAAACTTATAGATGCAATTGCTCACTTTTTTGTATTTTGTGGCAGTTGGAACAGTAGGACCTAGTGTAGTTTTCAAGCAAGTGTCTAGCAAGACTTGAGATTAAAACAATTTGATTTGTAAGGAAGGAATGATTCCCAAAGTACTAATTTATCTCCATAATTTAGAACAAAGAAAGCTGTGGATTTTCTGTCCAAATTTTGTATTTTTACCTGCAGGTAAGGCATGTTAATGAGAGTTGGGTAAGATGGTATCTCACACTTTAATATGGCACCAAAAAACTTATATTAAGAGATTTTTTTTTCAAACCCATCCTTCCTTACATTTATTTGCATCATATAACTACATGCCAAACCAAGCATAACCTGGGTATTTTGACATTATCATACTTCACACAAGGACATTTTAAGTAAGAAAATTTGGAAAATGATGGCAGGTGTCTACATTTTGCCATTCTCTCATTACTCTCCACAGGTTCCCAGGTTAGTCATTTGAAACTAATTCATTAATTACTTAATGAATTGTGCACATATGCTCAAAGATACAATGGCAAGATTGCTCATTGCAGCATTTTCTACGCAAAAGAAAAATGTTAAAATAATCTATTTGTCCCTCAGTAGAACAGAAAACAGTGATTTATTTATATAATAGGATATTATTATCAATAATGTAAATTACTAAAATCTACATGTTTTGACATGACTGTATCTCAAAAATATTGCCTCAAAAGAGGCAACTGCAAAAGTTTATTTATAGTATGAGTCAATTCACATAACTAATTAAATATATTAAAAAACAATATATAATGAGTATTTGAGGACTGCACTGAAGAATGAGAAGAGTGTCAGGTGAAGGTATTCAAGGCAACAGTCAAAGCCAAAATAAAGGAAGATAGACACAGAGACAGATACCATATTCTAGAATTAGCCAGCAGTCCTTCATAGGAAATTGTTAGGAAATGAGACTGGAAAGATAGACAAGTGGCCAGACTGTGAAATATCCTGATGGCTATGCTAAGGAATTTGGGATTAACCATATTGGAACTAATACAAATGTCATTTAATGAAGAGCGAAATGACCAAATCTATGGCTTAGGAAGATAACTGTCACTGCCAGATGGAGAAATCTGTAACAGAATGAAAAGTCTGTGCAGTAACCCAGGTAAAAGATTAAAAATGGCTCTGAGAATAGAAAGAATAGCATGAAATCAAGAATAACTGTAAAGACTGAATTCACAGGGCTTAGTGGTCAAGAGAAATGAGAACATGGTCAAAGAATAAAAGAAGAAATGGAAGGAAGGAAGGAAGGAAGGAAGGAAGGAAGGAAGGAAGGAAGGAAGGAAGGAAGGAAGGAAGGAAGGAAGGAAAGAAGGGAAGGAGGGAGGGAGGGAGGGAGGGAGGGAGGGAGGGAGGGAAAAAGAAAAGAAAAGAAAAGAAATTGAAGTTGATATCAAGATTTCTAATTTGAACTAATGTGTGGGAAGATAGAGTAGATTTAATGGAGGAAGCAGAGTTGACATTATCAGCAGGTCATTCTGAAGCTGATCTTAGTAGACCAGAAACATCCAATCCTCATAAGAAGAATGAAATTATATAAAAATGTGTTTGTTTGTTTGTTTGGATTACGTGGTATAAAACTGATAATAAAGGTATAACACTTGAGAAGAAAATAGGACAGGGCAGAATTCTGAGGAACAGTCATAGGCTGGCATTAAGCAGCAGGTAAAGAAGAAAGACATATTACAGAGGACATAAACAACGATCCAGAGGCTAAAAAAAAAAAAAAAAAAATCAGGAATATGTCACATTTCAGAAACAAAGGGAAGAAAATGTATACTTGGCAAATAGAGAAGAGACTAGCCAAATGTATTTTAAGGATGTTTTCAAACATTCTGATGGCTGAGTTTATTTTCATTAAGGTAATACTTCACAAACTCTGACCTAATTAGTCTGCAAAAATATATATTCTCATGTATATTTTTGGGACTCCTAAAGGTTACCTGGATGTCACATGAATGTTATATGTTATAGTCTCATACCCAACATATTAAAAGTTAGGCATATGTATGAAGGAAGTGACTAATAGTGCTTCTACTGAAGACATAATCTTGTAGACTCAAACATGGGGGTATAGTTTAGAGAATAATAAGGAAACCAGTAATGTACTGACAAAATGTAGCTTAGAATTGCATCACCACTGATGTCCTGTTCTATTTTTATTTTTATTTTAAATTTTTCTTTGAAAGTTTATTGCATCAAGTTTCAGCATGAAGTCATTATAATGCTAATGAGGTTATACATATTAAAAGAGTTACAGTAAAGCAACTCTACATGTGCAGCAGCCAAATCTAATATATAACAAATTGGATTTATTCCCAATGTGAAGGGCTTCTCATTATAGATAATTGCTCTGAAAAGCACATTTTTTTATTATTGCTATATTCCTAACAAAGGTAAAAAGGTATCCTTTTTTAAAAAAATTATAAGTATAATTTTTAAAAAACCTATCCAAGAAAAAGAAACTTCATTAAATTGTTGATAACATTTTTTGATGAGCAATAAAGTTTCAATCTTAAGGATTCAAATTGTAAATTATTAACATGTATTGCCTGTAATGGTACATATGCTGCACCTCTGTGGTTTCTCAGAGTGATCTTCCCCATACATTCTCAGTGGGACAATATTGATTAACTAATAAGTGACTATAAAATAAGCCTAAATATATAATTAAAACCAAATATATTTCCTAGCAGTTCCCAAAAGATTCCATAATTTTCAAATAATTATTAAAATGGAATCAATAGTGGTTGGTCACGATTTGGACATTCAGTTATTTTTCTCAAGTAGTTAATTTAAATGATCCATTCAAATGATCTATATCATGCAGTACTTCTTGAAACAGAACTTTGAAACTCTTAATCTCAATAGTGCAACTGGAGAAAGCATATAAGTAAAATGATGAGCTTTAGACTACAAAGCATTCTTTTGCAGCAGATTGAGAGCTCAAATTATGCTATTTTCTCTTACTCAGATAAATTTATTCTTGACCTTGCCTATTATTACATAAGAAACCACTGCTAAGAATTGCAGTTAACACAGCTATGAAACTTTAATATCATCTTCCCTTTTTACAAGTGGTGTGATTTTCTGTCATTACCAAGATAGCTTAGATTGGGATATGAAGGCAGATGTACTGACACATTAGATAACCATATACTGTTTAAAGGACACAGGAGTAGCTTCAAAGAAGGGGAATGAAGCTTCACAACAGGTCCCATGTCATGTCATCAATAACAGACCTGTCATACTAACGACTAAGGAAATGCAGGGAGCTGTGACAATGGGAACATTCATCTTGCTCTTCTCTGGAAAAGGTGCACCTGTATCCCACTGCACTCTGTCTTCTGCTACCTCCCACCTCCCTGACTTTTGTTCTCCGTGACAGTGAAAGCGATCGTGAGAATGTGGTCTATCTATCATCCTCTCATCCTGAAAGGCACCTTGACTACAGTTAACGACTGTAATAAGGCCAAACAATAGATACAATACCCCAACCTCTCATTTTCGGCTTTTCTAAAAATGGACTCAATTGAGATTTTAAAAAAAGATCAAAGGATTCCACTAGAAAAGCAAATAATATTTTTGTAACATCTCACATATTTTGCTCTCCTAGTTCATGTCACACATATCTACCAATATTTAGATAGGAAATGTGACTGAAAAGCAATGAGACTGATATTCTTGGGTAGATTATACAAGCAACAGCAATATATGGCTACATACTTATAAACTTGCATATGTAGGCCCCATATTTACCAATAACATTTTTTAAATTTTGCATGGTGCGATAACAGTGCTTCCCAGCAATAAAGCAATAATGCCTTTTGGCAACAAACTATGCATCTTGTTTTTGTGTTGCACTAGTTATTCTCCACAAAACAACTAAATGTATAGTGTAAGACTGTAAATATAGAAAGAAATTAAAAGAGTAAAGTCAAATACATAATTTGAAAACATGCAGAGATCAATCATTCAATGAATGCTTATTGAGTACTCATTTAGTGTCAGATGGCCTCTGGAGGAGTTGGACTAAAGGAGGCTGAAACCTTACTTTGTTACTTTGTCACCTACATGGACTTGAAAAAATTACTAAAATAATCTGTGCTTCAAGTTCAACATATGTAAGTGAGCATGGTAACAGCACCTATCTCTTAGGATTGTTATGAGGAGAACTTAGACCAGCGGCCTCACACAAAGAAACCCCTGAACAAATTTTTCATTATTGCTATATTCCTAAAAACTAAAGTGTGAAAATATATTCTTTAAAACATTAAAAAATAAAAACTCTATCCAGTAGCAATTGCTTTTGCTGCTGCTGGTACTACTACTATTATTGTCATTACTATTATTTCTGTTGCTGCTGTTTTTCCTGCTATACTACATGCCAGGCACTATAAGGTATTTTCAATTATTTTGATTATCACAAAAAAACTAAACAATAGGTTTTCATTTCCATTTTACATTGTAAAACACTGTCTCAAAAAAGTTAAATTTTTCACACAAAGTAGTAATTCTTTTTTTTTTTTTTTTTTTTTTTTTTTTTTTAGACAGAGTTTCACTCTTGTTGCCCCAGCTGGAGTACAATGGCACAATCTTGGCTCACTGCAACCTCTGCCTCCTGGGTTCAAGTGATTCTCCTGCCTCAGCCTCCCAAGTAGCTAGGATTACAGGCATGATGCACCACTACACCCAGCTAATTTTTGTAACTGTTTAAGTAGAGACGGGGTTTCTCCATGTTGGTCAGGCTGGTCTCAAACTCCCAACCTCAGGTGATCTGCCCGCCTCAGTCTCCCAAAGTACTGGGATGACAGGCGTGAGCCACCGTATCTGGCCACAAACTAGTAATTCTAAAGTATTTCTTTACATCAGTATTAAGAACTCCAGGGGATGTAAAAATTAATGCAAGCTATCTGCTAACAATTAAAAACCTTCCAATATAGCAAGCAGAGTTATGTGGATATATATCCACAAATAGCTATGACATAAGATAGTAATACAGTGAAACTTTCAAGAAGTATTAAGACATATAGGGTCAAAGGAAAGGAATTTTAGGGGTGCATCTCAGGAGAACATGACTGAGTTTATCCCGAGGAGATCAGTATGCATTTAACTGCCAAGGGGAAGAAGAGCGTTATCTTCTCTTGTCACAGGAAGGCTCATGATAATATTGACTGTAAGACGACAATAGAATGTAAAATTCACATTAAAATCCAAAAGAAAAGGCAGTTGGAGGCTTCTTGTTACTTCCTTCTATGTGCTGTTTTTAAAATCAGGAAGTCACTGGCTTTTTGAACTTCCCCAGTTCCCTTCATGTTAGCAGCAGATTCCTGCCCTGAACCTGAGTGATGACCTACATTGTGTACAACACATCCTAATGTCTGAGAAAAAGGTACACTTGTGCTGCTTTCCAGAAGTGAATGCATTAGAAGCATTAGATTTTTATAAATAAGCCTGTAGGGAGAAAACCCTGATGCAAACTGCTAACAAGCAAACTCAAATCACATATATACTAAGAAAATTATGGGAAACAATGTCAGTGATTTTACAGTTGATGTTACAAGTGTGGTGGGTAAAATCTGCATCCAATGAACAACAGCACTTACAATTTTAAACAAAAAGTAGGTATCCCACAACAAACATTTCAGCATGTGGTTATCTATAGAGAATATTTATGGGTTCATGGAAACAAGTCAACAGCCATTAGAACTTTAAAAAATAAACGCTTCAATTATTACTGAAAAGATCTTTTGCCTTCACAGCAAATGGATTTATAGAAAAATTCAAATTCATGATAATTAGATAAAAAATAAACACATATTTAACAAATATTTTAGTAACTAATGTATAAGTATTTGTTGACCTTTTCTTTGTCTAAACTGATATAATTATTCACTCAGGGCTTGTCTTCCCAAAGTACCCAGAATCTCCCCTTCTTTCAAAAGTCTTCATTAAATTGTCAGCTGAGGCTTGTAGCCTCTGGCTTCAGTTATATTTTTTACCAGGATTAAATTAAAGAATATGGGGCTTTATATTGTTTTTTTATGCATTGGCAATGTCCCATAATTAAATATGAAAAGAATAAAAATTCAGAAACATATGTGATTTTTCTATCACATCTTATATCTTTACTCTGGTGTATAAAATATTTCTGGCATTTTGCTATATATATGTATGTATTCTAAGTGTATCTTTTTGTAAGTGGTTTATATCATTGCAATGAAATTTCTCATTTTATGTTTTAAATTTAATTTTTCTTTAAAAGATGATTTATATTACCATAAATTAAAAATGTCAAGCAGTTTATCACAGATTTACCTAAAATGGCCATTGGGATCTATCATTGACCTAAAGGGTTTAACACAAATTATGCATATTATAATGTATCCTTCAAGTCTAGACCGAAATATTCTCTGAAATTTGTTACCAGCCTTAAGCACTCACTAGTGATCTCTCCCTTCTTGGATCTTCTCTACTACTTACCATTCAAGCCTTCTTTTTTCCTCTTAACTACTCCATGCAAGTGTATACACAGTCCCTCTAATCAGATCAAAAGCTCTTTTGAGGGCAAGAGTGAGAGTAATAGTTATTTTACATAACAGAGGTTCAACATTTTTTGAGTCATTGATGATAGTGAAAAAAGAGAAGAAAAAGAGAAGAAACAAAAGCAAAAAATTGGGAAATGTATTATTTCCAGGATATTGTAAATTTTAAATGTGATTCATAATATTCAGAATATGAGGAAGTAGAACTCTAGGTGGTATTTGGAAACCTGATACGAAACAGCAGTAAATTGGTCAAAATAATCCAAAGCGCTAAAGCAATGATTATGTGGGTATGTTTATTCCATGTAAAATTTTCTGGAGCCCAAACTGAATTTTTCCTCACTGTTAAACAGAATAGCATGTTAAAAAAAAAAAAAAAAAAAAAGATGGTGCTGAATCCTCTGCAATCAAACCCTGAAACATTTTCAGAGTTCTAGAATGCATGAACACTCAAATTTCCCTAGATTCAAACACCAGTTGCCTAAAACCACAAAGCATTGCATTGCTATTGATGACATTATTGCCAGTTTTAAAGAGATTAACCAAAGCAAGTATTCATTATTCATATTCAAAATATGTATTTTCCCAATAATTTTGATCTAAGTCCTGAAATTAAAATGTTACATAAAATTCTTACCATATTAATAATTATAATACATGTAGGGGAAACAGGGCACAATAAAAAAGCATTTGAGGGATGAAATCTTTAGTTTGACCCTCTATAATGCCTCTTACTAACCATTATTACCTAAGGTAAAGCCATGTAATCTCTTTTGACCTCAACTGTACCAAGTATATGTTGATAATATTGAAGTATCCATTCTTTTGGGGTTTTTTTATTTTTATTTTTATTTTGAGATGAAGTTTTGCTCTTGTTGCCCAGGCTGGAGTGCAATGGCGCGATCTTGGCTCACCACAATCTCCGCCTCCCAGGTTCAAGCAATTCTCCTGCCTCAGCCTCCCAAGCAGCTGGGACAACAGGTGCAGGCCACCACACCTGGCTAATTTTTGTATCTTTAGTCGTATGTATAGTATATACTATATATATACAGGCTATTACTGTATATATATATATACACACAGGCCATTATTTTGTGTGTATGTGTATATATACACTATATATACACTATATATACACACTGTATATATATAGTATATATAGTATGTGTACATATAGTATATATATAGTGTATATAGTACATATATATGTACTATATATATACACTATATGTACACATACTATATATACTATATATATATACAGTGTGTATATATAGTATATACATTTTTCTTTGGTTAGCTCTGCTGGCACACATAGTTGATACATGTAGTTTTCTGCTGTACAATTCGAGACTATTCAGTAGCTTTATGCATGTCAAACAACAGTTATGAAGTTAGTGATAGTAGCTTACCTACCAGCTATTTCAGATTCCAGTCACTAGTTTTAAAAATGTGAAAATGTGTGGCAGCAGCTTCAGCTCCTCTGCTGGACTATATCATGGTGTTTTGCAAGTTATTTCTGAAAACCCATCCTGGAGTTCCCCACATCAATTTTTCCAACAAGATAATAAGCACCTTATTCCCTGTATTAAATTAATTTTTGCCCAAACAAATTGATTTTCTTTTTCCACATCTGAAACCTGTGTGATACACAACTATTTTTATGCTAATACTACTAAAATGCAGAAAACAGAGTTGGAAGGAAGGAAGGAAGGAAGGAAGGAAGGAAGGAAGGAAGGAAGGAAGGAAGGAAGGAAGGAAGGAAGGAAGGAAAGAAGGAAGGGTGGGTGGGTGGAGGGAGTATGAGCAAGATGCATTAGATTAAAAGGCAGTAAAACCCTTGTCCTGGTTTCAGTACTGCCACTAACTCATTAATATGACCTTACCAAGTCACTTAAAGTTTCCAGACCTCAGTGCCTCAACTATAAAATGACAACATTGGAGGATGTATTCTAAACGTTTCCATGAATTCTAAAATTATATGCCTTGATAAATTAATTAAATTTAAATCATTAGCTGCACTGCCACAAGGTTCCTAAATCCCAACACAAATGACTTGTTTCACTTATAACCAGAAGAGACAAAAACCTGCATTTTTAAACTCTCTGATGACTTCTACTTTTATCAGAGAGTAAGAACAAGCAGATGGTTACTCATATGAACAACTTTCTGAATTAGATAGCTATGTCAATTTAAAGCCTTAACAAATTTATATTCATAGTTGTTATTTTTTGTTTTTTCAAAATTAAAAGTATGAGGTAAAAAAATTACTTTAAAGTCAATTACTGAAGCATTTTACTCAATATAAATATTGTCCTAAAGCAGTACTCCTAATAGACAGTCAGGCACTATCTGCTGATAAAACATAAAATGTTCTTTGAAAATGAAGATTGTTACCTGTTCAGTAAAAACACTTTAAAAGAACTCTAAAATGGTTTGATGTATTGAACAGTTGAGTAGTATGACATGGCACTTACTGTTTTTTAATAGCTCTACCATTTTCTTAGCAGATGATGCAGAACCAATTATAGCTATTATAACAATTTAATCATGAAAAATAAATGACTGGGTTGTTAACAGCCTGACCAATTTCTAATAGTTTATAAACCCAGATTTAATAGATGTCTGCAACACTTTTGAATGTGTACCTGTATTCTCCAAAACCTATATGGCAGAGACTGGTAATTTTAATATTCCAGCTTTTAACTGGGCCCTTTACAGCTGACGGCGGCTATGGATCTCTGAGTACTGGCCATTAGCAAGTAAAGAAAATCACTATACAATTACAAAAATATTTTTTATGGCAAATTTGGGATTATTTCCTTCAAAAGGACAAGAGCTACCCTTTCCTTTCTCTCCCTCCTGACATACAGAACTTAGATGTTATGTCTAGAATAGCCATCTTGAACCAGAAGGGTGAAGACACATGAGCAGGCTTCCTAAATGGTGAGCTGGCTGAAGCCCATGATGCTGGTGACTTCATGGAGCCTCTATATGAGCCTTAAGCTCCCTACTTCTTGTTACAAGAGAAGAAGACATTTCTATAGTTACTTTTATTTTGATTTTATATGCAACTGAGCCTACTCTTAGCATAGGTATTTTTACGATTAGGAGATTGTTGTAGTTCTCATTCAAATTGCATGTATAAATTTTTTTTAATTATGAAAAACCTATATATACATCATTAAATATTGTTCTTTGGGAAAAAAAAAGCTATATAATTGTTTCTTTAAATGTTTTGTAGATGTTAGTAATTATATGTGTGAATATACCAGCAGAAAAAAAAAAACAAACAAAACTGCTACAAGGAAATATACGCTTCAACAAAAATATCCAAGTTAATTTTAATCATATGTATTTTAACACATGATTTAGAATTTACACTTAGAGGATTTTTTCAGTTTTCTAATTGGGATCACTATGAAATCAGGCCAGTAATGAGCATATACAGCTAATTAATAGATGTACATTAAATTACAGATTTCTCTACTAACATTGAAAAGAAACTAAAGGATCCACTTAGTAAGAATAAAATGAGCACACAAACAAAACATTTAAAAACTATATGTAAGTACAATCAAATTCAAATTATTCATTAATACTTTAGGGTAGACATATTCAAATGTCTCCTTTCTTCAAATGGTGCCTACTGATTATAAAAAAAAAAAAAGTATTAATGTAATCAGCACTTACCATGCACCATGCAACCTAGATACTTTTGTCATAACCCATAGTGTCACAGGAATAGATACTATTATCACGCCCATTTTAAAGGTGAGGAATCTGGAGCTCAGTTCTCAAATTCTGTGGATATGAGTAGGGTCAGAAGAAATGGAAGAGCCAGGTGGACCTCCTTTGTCTGTCTTATCAGAAAAGGTAAATTCTTAACCATTACGCTATGTTACCCATGAAGACCTGAGTAATAACAATATATAAAATATGTTGCATTTATTTATGACTTCTTCACCTCCAAGAACATATCCTACTCAGCTAATAATAGAAAGGAAGAAACAACTAAAATAGGAATTTGGCTTTAATGAATTAACCATATAAAGTTCTAATTATTTTGAAAATTTATAAAAATATATGATTTTTGATTTATGTTATTTGTGATTTTATTCAAGCATATATTTGCATTACTCATTTTAAGCTGTTGGAATCTGCATTTCAATTCCAGCTGCATATGTGGTAACACAGTAATTATTAAAACTGAATTTCCTGGTGAAATACAGATGTAAAAAGAAACCCATTAGTGATGAAGAAAATTTTTTTTAAAGTGAAAAGTCTAAGAAAATAATTTTTCCTAACTATAAAATATAAATTTTGAATAATGTTGAGTGTTGAAATGAGTAGTAACTCTGACCTCAGAGGTGAAGAGGTTCATTTCATGTTTGATATAGAACAAGAAAAAAATTTATTAAAATATTTCAGGATGTGTTCTAGTTAGTACAAAAAAACCAGCATTTATGGGAAAAATTCTGTGCTATAGTAGGTATCAGTGAAGCCTCATTTTATAGCCATGTTCAGTGCCCAAAATATAGAAAAATTTTTTAAATTAAGCTGTGACTGATGTCACTAGATTATCTATATATTGGTTAATTGGCACTGTACATTCAGAATTTAATTTTTTAATTCTCCATTTTTATAGTAAATGATAGCACAACAGGAGAAACTGTTTCTTTTCAATTGGAACTAATTGTATAAGCAATTCAGCATTTTACAAAAGGCATGACTTTTGTTTTTAATCAAATTGGCAGTTATCATATTCATTTTAGAAACCCAATTTATGTGTTAAAATAGCATGACGTGAAGATTATTTAAAATAGATTTTCTAGGTGTGGCAGGGATGCTTTAACATTATTCATTATTGTTTATTTAATGTATTTTTATGTCCTGTTGATGTCTGTCTTTTTCTTCTGTGATGTAACAATACAAATCACATAATGATCTGCACACAACACTGTTACCAGTTTAGCATTTGCAGTGTTAGTTCTGCTAATATAATCAACTATCCAATCTGAGTCAAGCAGTCGTGAGTAAGAAACATTTATATCAATTACTATCATTCTAAATGATTACTAGTAATAAGCAATATTATTGAAAATGTTTAGGACCATTTCTGCAGTATCTCTGTAATACAGACATGTGTCTGGTTGATATTTGTCTACTCTATGTATTTTTTCCTACAGGTTAATGTTAAAAGCAGAAAGTTTATGTTACCAGATCTAATGAATTATATAGGTCACAATAAACTCTCTACTAGGCATATAAAAGATTTATTAACCTCAAAAAGTATGTCATTTAAAAAAGAACATAGTCAAGAGAGTCAAGATAACATACTGTGAAAGCTTAGAATATTCTATAAGGTGGTCCTTTCTCATTGCTGAGATTACATCTAAGTTTCCATTACTTTCTCTCAGAATTAAGGTTTCTATTGTCAACTTCCATAAAACCGAAAAATAATTACAAAAATTACATCACAAAGACAACCAGGTAATGTTACGTTTCTAGCTTCCTATAACCATCTGGAATATTACTAAACTAATTCTCCAATACAGATACACTTTGCATAAGCACACAGAACTATGCCATGAATAATATCCTATTTGTAGTTTTTGACCCAAATATTTCTCTTTTACTTTCTCATTTTTAATAGGGACATAATTTATAATAGTAACAGTTAACATTTACTGTAATATATGTCCAGCACTATCCTTAGTACTTATGCATATGGACTTGGTAAATTTTAACAGTAATTATAAAGAAAGCATTATTATTATATCCATCACCATTATTAGATGGGGAAACAGAGCCATATAAACCTTAAGTAACTTATCTAAAGTCATACAGGTTTATGTAGTGAAATTCAGATTTGAACACGGGCATCATAGTTTAAGTCCTTGGTGCTAACCATTACTCTATCATGTCTCTTAATATTGCAATAAGAAAATAAAAACTCAATTAGAAAAAAAAAGTAATTGACAGTGGTTCATAGCAGTAGGACCATGGGAAACTGGAGACTATATGATTCACTGAAAGAAGCAGATGCTATGCAGTTCCAGCCAACTGTTGTCATGTAGAAATGTATTGGGTCAGCATTTCATTTTACCCTATCTATAAGCTAGTAAGTTAGCTGGTAACTATTTCATGATACTGGCAAAAAGAAAAAGAGATTCCTGGGTCAGATACAAATTAACTTTGTTACTCAAAGCACAGCAAGCAATATGGTCAAAAGCATATTTGCATCAGTTCTCTTTTCTTGTCACATTACAATGAGTCCTTGCCCAGATTTAAAGTAAGTGGTTTCTAAATGATGCATACATAGAATTACATACACAAAAGGAAGCTATTCAGTCATTAAAGCTTTGCATTTTATACTCCTCTAATTGCATCAATTAAGTGACATTTCCAGAGAGTCATGCTTCATAAATCAATAATTTCAGATTTATTTACAATTAGCAACACTGACAGAGAGGTACATTCTGCTATAAAAGCATTACTTAGATAAGGACTCTGTCTCTGGTAAATACCACTAGTGTGATTGCAATGATGTCTATCATTAACATATTTATAAAGAGCTTTGATCAGGAAAAAAATCATATGATCATTTCAATATATGCAGAAAAACATTTGACAAAACCCATACCCATTTATAACAAAAGCTTTCTGCAAACTAGGAATAAATGGGAAGTTCCTCAACTTGAAAAATAACATCTACAAAAAACCTATAGATAACCTCATATTTGATGTTGAGACACGAGATGCTTTTCTCATAAGATCAGGAACAAGAAATGTATGTCTCTTCTCACCACTACTATTCTATATAATAGTATAAGTCCTAGTTAATACAATAAAAATGAAAACTAAATAAAGGTATACAAATTGGGAAGGAAGAAGTACAATTTTCTTTTTGGAAAATTACATGTTATCTATATAGAAAATTTCAAAGAAACAAAATCCTTCTGGAACTAATAAGCATCCATAGTAGTGTTGCAGGATACAAAATATACACAAAAGTCAGTTGCTTTCCTATATAACAGTAATAAACAATTGAATTTATAAATTAAAACACAATGCCATTTATATTAGCTTGCAAAAATAGAAATATTTACATTTCAACTTGACAAAATAGGTACAAGAGATATATGAGGGAAACTATGAAACATTTATGAAATAAATCAAAGCTATAAACAAAGAAATATTTCAAGTTCATGAATAAAAACACTTTTTTAAGATGCCAATTCTTCCCAATTTGATCTATAGATACAATGCATTCCCAGTCAAAATCTCAGAAAGTTATCTGGCGGATATCAATAAACATTCTAAAGTTTATATAGAAAGGAAAAAGATCCAGAATAGTCAACATAATACTAAAGAAGTAGTCAGAGGACTAACACTACCCTTCTTGAAGACTAACTATAAAGTATAAAACTACAGTGATCAAGGCGGTGTGGTATCAGCTAAATCGATTAATGGAACAGAATAGGGAGCCCAGAAATAGACCAACACAAATACGGTCAACTGATCTTTGGCAAGGGAGCAAATATTTCAGTGGAGGCAGGATAATCTTTTCAACAAAGAAAATGGTTCCAGAAAAAGTGGACATTCACACGAAAAAATACTAAGTATGAACCTAGACAGAGACTTTACATCTTTTACAAAAAGTAACTCAAAATGGATCATAGACCTAAATATAAGATACAAAACCATACAACGTTTAGATAATAATATAGAAGAAAGTCTAGGAGCAAATTTTTGCATTTGCAATGAATATTAGATACAACACTAAAAACAACACAAATGAGCAAAAAATGTGGTAAGTTGCTCTTCATTAAAACTAAAAACTTCTGCTCTGAGAAAAACACTATTAGGAGAATGAAAAGACAAGCCAAAAACTGAAAGAATAAATTTTCAAAACCTATATATTTTAAATAAAGGACTTTTATCCAAAATATAAGACTTTTTAAAAAATATAAAATGGGAAAAAGATATGAACAGACACCTCACTAAAGAAGATATACAGACGGCAAATAAGCATATGAGAAGATGCCCAAAATCATATGCCATCAGGGAATTGCAATTTTAAAAGAATTAAAAAATGCCAGTACATATCTATCAGAATGGCTAAAATCCAAAACACTGATAATAAAGAACCTTGATGAGGATGTGAATCAACAGGGATTCTTTCATTGCTGATGGAAATGCAAAAGGTACAGCCACTTTAGAAGACAATCTGGCAGTGTCTTATGAAGCTAATATAATCTTATCATACGATGCAACAATTACACTTGTATTTACCCAAATAAGCTGAAAATTTATATAGACAAAAAACCTGCACATGAATGTTTATAAGAACTTTATTCATAATTTTCAAAATTAGAAACAACCAAGATGCCCTTTATTAGGTGAATGGATAAACTATGGAACATCCATCCAGTGGAGTGTTATTCAGTGATAAAATAAATGCGTTATCAAGCTATGGGAAGACATGGGGGAACATACATATTAAGGACAAAAAGCCAGTCTGAAAAAGCTATATACTGTATGACTGTATGATATTCTTGAAAAAGCAAAACTACAGAGATAGTAAAAAGATCATGATTGCCAAGGGGTCAGAGGAAGGGATGGAGGCATGAATAGGTAGAGCATAGAGCTTTTTTAAGGCAGTAAAATTACTAGGTATGATAGTGTATGGGAGATACAGGACATTATGTATTTGTAGAAACCCATAGAACTCTACAACACAGAATAAACACTAATGTAAATTATGGAGTTCATTTAATAATAATGTTTCAATATTGTTTCATCAGTTGTAATAAAACTATCACACTACTGCAAGAATTTAGTAACAGCAGAACCTGGGGGATGTAATATGAAGACTGCGCGTTTCAGCAAAAGTTTTATGTAAATTGAAAACTGCTCTAAAAAGAATGTCCATTTTTGTAAAAAGGCAAAGATAACAGTCAGACCAATACAGTCTGTAACACAAAGAACAGAGAACCGTATTAGGTCAGACTATATTAAATTGTCAATATTTAACATTGTTGACCCTCAAAATTCATAATGTCATATGATTTGTATAATTGAATTGTAGATGAGGTCAGAGAATGTGGATTGTTTAGGGGCAAGAATGGAAGAAAAAGCATATTAGTTAGTTCAGGTAACAGCACTCAGTCTTCACATGCACTACTTATAAAATAGAAATCCACTAAATGTTCTCATGTCATGAACACAGTGTCCTGTCTGAAAATTATTAACGTTGGATTAAAGTTTTCTTCTCCTTTCATGATGTATGTCTTCCAAGATGCTCCTTTCCTTTTTCTTTTTCTTTTCCTCTCTCTCTCTCTCTCTCTCTCTCTCTCTCTGATTTTACACTTTAAGCATATTTAAATCAATAAAGCAGTTACTGAAGCAGTATCACTTTATCTAGACCAGCACTTTTTAAATACAGCTTCCAATAATTAAAGATACAAAAGTAGCACTTTACTTTTACAAGGTGAAAACTATCATCACCTTTTTTCTCAGTAAATTAGAGTAATTGATTTTTTTTACATTTTACTGACAACAGCTACTCAAAATGACTTATATATTTCAGACTCATGATAATTAAGTTCAGGCTATCATATCAGAGTCAATTATCAAGAAATTAATGTTTTCCAGGAAACAAAATGGACGATCTTACAAAACTGTAGGCCACTGATAACAGGAGGTAGCCAGAAGGAAGCCACTTTTAGTCCTCAGGGCAAAACCAGAAATCTATATGGGCAAGTCAGTACTAATATAGTACAACCAAGAGTAGGCAATAGGTCCTATGTATATAAACCAAGGATCATTCCTGATGTATAATGATTACACAAACTGACAGGGACAATCTGCTCCAAGGTCCAACACTCTTAACCAGTATTGAGAAAAGCAATCACCTAACATCTCTCTCCATAACATATCTGGCAACCAGCTCACTCTGGAGAAAGAGAGAGTTTAGGTGCTCAAGCTTGTTTAAGCAACCCTGGTTGAATATAGATGGTATTTGTTTAGATCTGTGGCTGTTAATTTACATGATTCCATTAATATTTCTTCTTTCAACTTCCCCTAAAGCTAAGAAAGAAAGCTGCATTAAGAAAAGAAAGAAAGATAAAGGGAAATAGCAAAACTTGGGACTCTGAAAAACTGTGAGTAGAAGAACACATTATTTTGTTGCCACACCCACTGTTCTTCAAGAGTAGAATTGTTAACCAGGCACTTAAACAGGTTGAATCAATCCTCTCAGAAACGACTAGGTCAATATCAGTGACAGAATCCATGAAGATGAAACATTATTGCACCCAAGTATCAATATCCTGTAAGAACGTAATTAGTGTGACTTTTGAAATGGTAGTTAGGAGGCAGGACTAACTTGCAGCTCCCACTTGGATGGACAGAGCAGCATGTGGAAACCTACATTATGAACTTTTTCTCTAAGAACTACCAAAGGAAGGTATCAGGAAAGCCGAGATAATCCACAGACCCTTTGAAGAAGATGGATTACCACTGTAGGTTCCATGGGACAGCTGAGGAACTGTCCCATGGGAGAGTAAGTCAGTTTGCTTTCTTAGCTGGGAGTCTTACAGCCTGGGGCAAGTTCTAAGCCCTGTTCACCAGCTGCCTGGAAATAAACTGTGCTGTTGTGGGGGCATGCTGAAAGTAATACCAGCCTTTTGGGGTACAGGCTGTGTGGGAGCTTGGTGAGGCCAGTGGCTCTTGGCTTTCCCCAACTTCCTTGGTGATCTGTGTGATGTAGCAGAAGCAGCCATAATCCCCCTGGGAACATAACTCTATTGGACTGGGAACCACAACTCCACTTCTCACAGCAGAACCAGCAAGCCCCCCCACCCCCGCCCAAGGAGAGTCTAAGCTCAGACACACCTAACCCTGCCCCCACCTGATGATCTTTCTCTGCCTGCCCTGGTAGCCCAAGAAAAAGGACTTAATCCCTTGAAAGTTCTATGTCCCCACCCACCACCTAACCCTAGGGCAAGCTTGAATCTTCTTATACAACCAAAGCTGATTTGCTCTTCAAAGCACCAGCTCCTGGCTGGAGGCAAAATGATACAAAACCAGTGCACATAACAAGGTTTAAGGACCCTCCCAGAGGCCACTTCACTTCCTGGCTACCTTCACCAGGAGTAGGCGTTGCTATCCATGGCTGACAGACATGAAGATGAGTCATATCACAAGATTCTTTGCAGACATCCCCAGTACCAGGCCAGAGCCTGGTAGGTTGACTGTGTGGCTAGACCCAGAAGAGAAATAACATGCTCTCAGAAAGCCCCATCCCTGGGGAAAGGAAAGAACACTGCATAAAGGGAGCACCCCATGGGACAAAAAGAAAATCTGAACAGCAGCCCTCAAGTGCCAGGTTTTCCCTCTGATATAGTCTACCAAAATGAGAAGGAACCAGAAAAACAATTCCAGTAATATGGCAAAACAAGGTTCTTCAACACCCCCAAAAGATTACACTAGCTCACCAGCAGTGGATCAAAACCAAGATGAAATTTCTGAATTGCCAGAAAAAGAATTAAGAAGGTTGACCATTAAGCTAATCAAGAAGGCATCAGAGAAAGGTGAAGCTCAGCTTAAAAAAATCAAAAACATGATACAGGATATGAAAAAAAAAAAAAAAAAAAAAAAACCCTCAAGTGAAATAGATAGCACAAATAAAAACCAATCACAACTTCTGGAAATGAAGGACACACATAGAGAATTGCAAAATGCACTGGAAAGTATCAGCAATAGAATTGAACAAGGAAAAGAAAAAAATTCAGAAATTCAAAGACAAGGCTTTCAAATTAACCCAATCTGAAAAAGACAAAGAAAAAAGAATTTAAAAAAATGTACAAAGTCTCCAAGAAGTTTGGGATTATGTTCAACAACCAAACATAACAATAATTGGTATTCCTGAGGAAGAAGAGAAATCTAAAAGTTTAGAAAAGATAATTGAGGGAATAATCAAGGAATTCTTCCCCAGCCTTGATAGAGATCTAAACACTCAACTACAAGAATTAAAAGAATATCTAGGAAATTTATTGAAAAAGATCATTGCCTAGGCACATAGTTCATCAGGTTATCTAAAGTCAGGGCAAAATAAAAAATTGTAAGAGCTGTGAGGCAAAAGCATCAGGTAACCTAAAAAGGAAAACCTATCATATTAACAGGAAATTTCTAAGCAGAAACCCTACAAGCAAGGAGGGATTGGTGTCCTATCTTTAGCCTCCTTAAAAAAAACCAATTATCAGCCAAGAATTTTGTATCCGGTGAAACTAAGCTTCATAAATGAAGGAAAGGTACAATCTTTTTCCGACACACAGATCCTGAGAGAATTTGCCACTACTAAGCCAGCACTACAGGAACTGATACAAGGAGCTCTAAACCTTGAAACAACTCCTTAAAATACACCAAAATAGAATTTCCTTAAAGCATAAATCTCACAGGAGCAATAAAACAATAACATAATGAAAAAAAAAAAGGTATTCAGGCAACAAATAGCATGATGAATAGAATAGTACCTCACATGTCAATGCTAACATTGAATGTAAATGGCCTAAATGCTCCACTTAAAAGATACAGAATGGCAGAATGAATAGGAATTCACCAACCAAGTATCTGCTTTCTTCAGGAGACTCACCTGACACATAAGGACTCATATAAACTTAAGGTAAAGGGGTAGAAAAAGGTATTCCATGCAAATGGACACCAAAACAAGCAGGAGCAGCTATTCTTATATCAGACAAAACAAACCTTAAAGAAACACAGTTAAAAAAGACATACAGGGAAATTGTATAGTGATAAAAGGACTACTCTAAAAGGAAAATATCACAATCCTAAATATATATGCACTAACACTGGAGCTCCCAAATTTATAAAACAAATACTACTAGATCAAGAAATGAGATAGACGGCAACACAATAATATTGGGGGATTTCTGTACTCCACTGACAGCGCTAGACAGGTCATCAAGACAGATGGACTTAAACTATACCACGCATCAAATGAACTTAACAGATATTTATACAACATTCCACCCAACAATTACAGAATATACATTCTATTCATCAGCACATGGAACATTCTCCAAGACAGACCATAGGATAGAACACAAAACAAGTATCAAAAAATCCAAGAAAATCAAATTATAGCAAGTACTCTCTCAGACAACAGTGGGATAAAATTGGAAATATATTCGAAAAGGAACCCTCAAAACCATGCAAATACATGGAAATTAAATAATCTGCTCCTGAATGATCATTGAGTCAATAATGAAATCAAGATGGAAATTAAAAGACTCTGAACTGAATGATAATAGTGACAAAACCTATCAAAACATCTGGGATACAGCAAAAGTGGTGCTAAAAAGAAAGTTCATAGCATCAAACACCTATATCAAAAAGTCTAAAAGAGCACAAATAGACAATCTAAGGTCACACCTCAAGGCACTAGAGAAGTAAGAACAAACAAAACCCAAAGCTAGCAGAAGAAACAAAAGAACAAAATTAGGGCAGAACTAAATGAAACTGAAACAAACAAACAAACAAACAGAAAAGATAAATCAAACAAAAAGCCAGCTCTTTGAAAAGATAAATATAATTGATAGACCATTAGTCAGATTAATCAAGAAGAGAGAGGATCCAAATAAGCTCAATTAGAAATGAAATGGGAGATATTACAGTCAATACTACAGAAATACAAAAAAATCATTCAAGGCTGCTATGAACAATGTTACACACATAAAGAGGAGATGGATAAATTCCTGGAAATATAAGACCCTCCTAGATTAAAACAGAAAAAAATAGAAATGTTGAGCAGACCAGTAACAAGCGGCGAGATTAAAATGGTGCTTAAAAAGTTACCAACAAAAAAAGTCCAGAGGCAGACAGATTCACAGCTGAATTCTACGAGACATTCAAAGCAGAATTAGTGCCAATCTTATTGACACTATTCCAAAAGACAGAGAAAGAGGGAATCCTGCCTAAATCATTCCATGAAACCAATGTCAACCTAATAGCAAAACCATGAAAGGACATAACAAAAAAAGAAAACCACAGACCAATGTCCCTGATGAACATAAATGCAAAAATCCTTAAAACAAACAAACAAAAAAAAAACAAAAAAAAAACAAAAAAAAAACTAGCTAGCCAAACCCCAAAGCATATAAAAAAGATAATCCACCATGATCAAGTGGGTTTCATATCAGGGTTGTAGGAATGGTTTAATATCTGCAAGTCAGTATGTGTGATACACCACATAAACAGAATTAAAAACAAAAATCAGATGATCATCTCAATAGATACAGAAAATCATTTGACAAAATCCAGCATTGCTTTGTGATTAAAACCCTCAGCAAAATTGGCATAGAAGGAACATACCTTAAGGTAATAAAAGCCATTTATGACAAACCCACAGCCAACATTATACTGAATGAGGAAAAGTTGAAAGCATTCTTCCTGAGAACTGGAACAGGACAAGGATGCCCACTTTCCCCACTTCTATTCAACACAGTGCTGGAAGTCCTAGTCAGAGCAATTAGACAAGAGAAGGAAATTTATTTCTTCATTCAAATTGGTAAAGAGGAAGTCAAATTGTTGCCGTTCACTGATGAGATGACAGCATACCTAGAAAACCCAAAAAGCTCCTAGAACTGAAAAATGAATTCAGCAAAGTTTCAGGGTACTACATTAATGTAAACAAATCAGTAGTCTGCTATACACCAACACTGATCAAGCTGAGAATCAAATCAAGAACACAACCCCTTTTAAAATATATGCAAAAAAAAAAAAAAACTACTTAGGAATATACCTAACCAAGGAAGTAAAAGATTTCTGCAAGGAAAACTATGAAACACTGCTGAAAGTAATCAAAGACATCACAAATGGAAATACATTCCATGCTCATAGATACATAGAACCAACATTGTGAAAATGATCACACTGCCAAAGCAATCTACAAATTCAATACAGTTCCCATCAAACTGCACTGTGTGTGGAGACTCCATCATTCTTTATAGAACTAGAAAAAAAAATCCTAAATTTCATATGAAACCAAAAAAATAGCCCACATAGACAAAGCAAGATTAAGCAAAAAGAATAAATCTGGAGGCATTACATTACCCGACTTCAAACTATACTATAAGGCCACAGTCACCAAAACAGCATGTTAATGGCATAAAAATAGGCACACAGACAAATGAAACATAAATGAGAACCCAGAAATAAAGCCAAATACTTACAGTCAATTGATCTCTGACAAAGCAAACAAAAACATGAAGTGTGGAGAGGTCACCCTATTCAACAAATGGTCCTGTAATAAATTGGCAAGCCACACACAGAAGAAAACTGAATCTTCATCTCTTACCTTATAGAAAAATCAACTCGAGATGGATCAAAGTCTTGAATCTAAGTCATGAAACCATACAAATTCCAGAAGATAGCATTGGAAAAACCCTTTTAGACACTGGCTTAGGCCAAGACTTCATGACTAAGAACAGAAAAGCAAACACAACAAAAATAGAGATAAATAGGTGGGACTTAACTAAACTAAAAAGTTTCTACACAGCAAAAGAAATAATCAGCAGAGTAAACAAACAACCCACAGAGTGGGAGAAAATATTCCCAATCTATACATCTGACAATGGACTAGTATTCAGAATCTACAAGGAACTTAAAACAAGTCAGCAAGACAAAAGAAAACAATCCCATCAAAAAGTGGGCAAAGGATGAGAGTAGACAGTTCTCAAGAGAAGATACACAAAGACGAATAGCCAACAAACATTAAAAAGTGCTCAATAGGCATTGTAATTTTGACTTCAAAAGGCCATTTCACTATTCTATCAGTCCAGCTGCTTCAGGATGATGGGGAACATGGTAAGACTAGTGAACTCCATGAGCATGAGCCCACTGCCACACTTCTTTAGCCATAAAGTGAGTGCCTTGGTCAGAGGCAATGCTGTGTGGAATACCATGACAGTGGATAAGGCATTCTGTAAGTCCACTGATGATAGTCTTGGCAGAAGCATTGCGTGCAGGATAGATAAACACATATCCTGAGTAAGTGTCTATTCCAGCGAGGACAAACCTCTGCCCTTTCAGAAGAGTTCCAATACAACCTGCCACCAGGTAGTTGGCTGATCACCCTGAAGAAAGGGGCTATATTGAGGGCTCAGTGTTAGACTCTGCTGCTGGCAAATTGGGCACTCAGCAGTGGCCAGAGCCAGGTCAGCCTTGGTGAGTGGAAGTCCATGTTCTTGAGCCCATGCATAACCTCCATCACTGCCACCATGGCCACTTTTTTCATGGGCCCATTGGGCAATAACTGAGGTGGCTGGGAAAAGAGACTGAGTGGTGTCCACAGAATGGGTCATACTATCTAATTGATTACTAAACTGCTCCTCTGTTGAGGTGACCCATTGGTGAGCACTCACATGGGATACAAATATCTTCACCTTTTTTGACCACTCAGAGAGGTCCATCCACATACCTCTTCCCCAGATTTCTTTATCACCAATTTTCTTATGCTTCTTCCAAGTCCCTGACCATCCAGCCAAACCATTGGTTACAGTCCATGAATGAGTATATAATCGCACATCTGGCCATTTCTCCTTCCAGGCAAAGTGCATAACCAGGTGCACTGCTCAAAGTTCTGCCACTGAGAAGAGTTCTCTTCACTGCTGTCCTTCAAGGATGTCCTAGAAAGAGGCTGTAGTGCCGCAGTTGTCCACTTTCGGGCGGTGCCTGCTTAAGATGCATCATTGCAGGCCTGGGGAGAGGAGGCAGTGTGGCATCAGTGGAGACCATGGGCATTTGAGCACTTCTTCATGTAACTTACTTGTGCTTTCAGGACCTGCTCGAGCCTGATCACTTATATGCTACTTTCATTTGATGATGGAATGCTGTTGTGCATGACCCACTTTATGGATAGATGGGTCAGAAAGCACCCAGTTAATGATAGGCAGTTCAGGTCGTGTGGTGACTTGATGACCCATAGTCAAACGTTCAGTTTCCACCAAAGCCCAGTAACAGGCCAAGAGCTGTCTCTCAAAAGGAAAGTAGGTATCTGCAGATGGCAGGGGCTTGCTCCAAAATCCTAGAGACTTCCTCTGTGATTCACCTATGGGGGACTGCCAAAGGCTCCAGTCACCATCCCTATCTGCCACTGATACCACAACCAATTGGATCTGCTGAGTCACAGGGCCCCAGAGGCAGAGCAGCTTGTACAGTAGCCTGGACATGTCACAGAGCCTTCTCCTCTACTGGACTCCACTCCAAGATGGCAGCTTTTTGTGTCACTCGACAAATGGGCCAGAGCAACACACCCAAATGAGGAACGTGTTGTCTCCAAAATGCCAATAGGCCCGGTAGGCATTGTGCCACTTTCTTGGTTGTAGAAGGGGTGAAATGCAGCAAGTTATCCTTCACTTTAGAAGGAATATCTCAACAGATCCCACACCACTGCATCCCTAGAAATTTTACTGAGGGAGAAGTTCCCTGAATTTTAGTCAGATTTATTTCCCATTCTCTGGCATGCATATGTCTCACCAATAAGTCCAGTGTGTTTCCTACTTCTTGCTCACTGGATCCAATCAGCATAATGACATCAGTGTAATAGACCAGTGTGATATCTTACGGAAGTGAAAAGTGATCAGGGTCTCTCCGAATAACATTATGACACAAAGTCAGAAGTTGATATACCCCTGAGGTAGGACTGTAAAAGTATAATGCTGGCCTTGCCAGCTGAAGGCAAATTGCTTCTGGTGGGCCTTATGGACAGGAATGGAGAAAAAGGCATCTCCTGAGTCAATGGCTGTATAGCAAGTACCAGGAGATGTGTTAATTTGCTCAAATCAATGAAACCACATTGGGTACGGCAGCTGAAATTGGAGTCACCACTTGGTTAAGCTTACAACCAGTCCGTTTATTCCCCAAAGACCACCAGAGACTGCAGTCAAAGCCAAGCGGCAAGGATCTTTATTGCAGGTTCGAACCTGGACCCCCGGCCGAGTGTCGGGCGAGAGCCCAGAGGAGGGTCCGGAACTGTCTTTTATAGTCAGCAGTAAACAAGTACAGAGTCATAGGGGTCTTTTTGAACGACGCAGGCTTGGGATTGGTTGATATTTGAACAGTGCGAGTTGGCTGTTCTTGATTGGTTCCTGCCATCTCCCGCCATCCGAGCTATTTCAGTTACTCTTGTGACATGTTTATAACCTCTGGCAGGGATTTTCCTAACCGGTTTGTCCCGGCTTCAGTTCCGGGAGCCAACTGTATTGTTCCTCCCACAACAACAATCCACTGTCATTCTCCAAGATCCATACGTCTTCTGCACAGGCCAAATGGGACAGGTGAATGGGGATGTGACGGAACTCACCACCCCTGCATCTTTCATATCCTTGATAGTGGTACTAATCTCTGCAATCGCTCCAGGGATGTAATATTGTTTTTGATTTACTATTTTTCTAGGTAGAGGCAGCTCTTAATGCCTTCCATTTGACCTTTCCCACCATAGTAGCCCTCACCCTACCATTCAGGGAGCCAATGTGGGGGTCCTGCCAGCTGCTAAGTATGTCTATTCCAGTTATGCATTCTGGCACTGGGAAAATCTCCACAAGATGAGTCCAAGAACCCACTGGACCCACTGTAAGTCGGACCTGAGCTAAAACCCCTTTAATTATCTGACCTCCATAAGCCTCTACTTTAACTGGAGGACCACAATGACATTTTGGGTCCCCTGGAATCAATGTCAGCTCAGAGCCAGTGTCTAGTAGTCTCCAAAATGTCTGATAATTTCCCTTTCCCCAATGCACAGTTAACCAGAAGTCTCCATGGGGAAGGACAGAAAAAAGATTAACAGCATAAATTGTCGGTAGTGTAGTGGGGTCCTCCCTCCAGGGGACCCGGCCTCCCCATCATTCAAGGGGTTCTGGGTCTGTAAACCTGCTCGAGTCTGGAAATTGATTGAGGGGCCATGATTCTGTTTTTATAATTCAAATTAGTCTTTTGTCCATTCGACCTAGAAGGTTTCTGCTTATATAAATTAAGTAGGAATGCAGTAGGCTTCCTGTCAATTTCACTTCTAGGAAAACCATGATTAGTTAGCCAATCCCATAGCTCTACATAAGTCAGACTATTGATGACTGCTGCTTTGTCTCTGCTGTCCGTTACAGTAGTTACGTCCACTTTGCCTTTGACAGTTGAGTGCCACCACTTGGCCCTTGCCACCTTGGGATCCAATTACTCCCATTATATTTAAATTTTGTAGTTGAGTGACGGTAGTTCCCATTGTTAGCTATGACGTATAGAGAAGAGCAATTACAGAGCTCTTCAAAGATGCAGGTACTACCCTCACAAATCTGTTTCACAACGCATTGTTCAAGGGATATCTTCTGGGCCCTCCCAGCTGGGATGAGAAAGTCTAAAGTGACTAATCTAGTCCACCTTTCCAATCTCTCTAAGCCTTTGGATCCCTTCCTCTACATCAAACCAAGGGATATCAGACATTTCCTGCTCGCTTACAGTGGGCCATCTTTTAATCCATATTTCAGCTAACCAAGCAAATAAGCTATTAGAACCTTTTTAACTCCCTGAGCTGCAACATTAAATGCAGAGTCCCCACTTAGTGGGCCCAAATAAATAAATTCAGCCTGATCCAACTCTATGTTCCTTCCAACATTATCCCACATCCTTAATATCCATTCCCATGCCTGTTCTCCAGATTTCTGTTAAGTTAAAAACCCAAGCAGGTTTTTCAAGTGTAACACACTGCCTCATGGGTCACACTCTCAACCGCACCTCTAGTGACCCGCTGGGACTTTAATCTAGTTATAGGTCTAGAAGCAAATGGAGGCATTAGGGGTGGCTCCTAAAGAGAATCAACATTATCTTGCCTGGCAACAGCCTCACTGGAGGCCCCCACTGTTGCCTCAGGCAGTGCAGGGTTTATCTCCTGAGACAAAGGTGGAATGGCTGATGGCAGCATGGGTCAAAGAGGAGATATTGCCACTACTGGAGATGGTGAAGCTGTTTGTTCTGGCAAAAAAAGCTTCATCAGAATTTACAAGCTCAGTGTCCCCAGCTTCATCAGGGTCCTCCCACACATCCCGGTTCAAAGTTGTAGGGTTCCATTCTTTTCCAATCAATGCCCTCACTTTAACAGTAGACACCCGGTGAGGCTGTGCATGCACCTTTCATTGCACGTCAGCCACTTGCATGATAAGAGCTGTGTCTGTTTTTCCACAATTTCAGGTCTTTCTCTGTAGGAGGTAAGACTCTCACTCAGGGCAATCTTAGCATATTTGAGACTGAGTATCTGCTTCTGAAGCTGGGAGTTAGAATCCCTAGATTCATCGTTTTCTTTCATCACTCTGTCCACTGAAGTTTGGAGCAACCAACCAGCTTCATTATGTTCCTTGATTCTCCACATATGGTCAAAAGTATTATGCATAGAGTCATAGACTCCTTGCTTCTCACAAGCAGTGAATCAGGAGTGTCAAATGCATTTATTTCGCATAACTCTCTAAACAGTTCATGCCAAGGACTATCAGTGTTCTCCATATTATTAGAAGTATAGTCTTACCATTTTGGGATCTAATCATATTAAGTAACCAACTCCAGAAACCCCAAAACCAGCAAAAGAACTCTATCCTTAATACTCTACTCTTCTAGAACCACTTGTGTTACCAAAATCTGTATTAGTCAGGGTTCTCTAGAGGGACAGAACTAATAGGATATATATACTATATATAATACATACTATATATATACTATATATACACACTATATACTATTATATATATTTAGGATATATATAGTATATATATTGTAAATATAGTATATATACACTATATATACTATACTATATATACTATACTATATATACTATTATATATTTAGTACATATATTTTTATATATTTAGTATAAAGTATATATATAGTATATGTAGTATATGTAGTATATACACACTATATTGGCTATATAGAGTATATATAGTGTATATATACTATTATGTATACTTAGTATATATAGTTAGCATATATATATTATATATACACTATATATAGTGTAGTATACATAGTATATATACACTAATATAGTATGTGTATATATACACTATATATAATATATATATACTAAATACAGTGGAGGCTCACTGCAACCTCCACCTCCCAAGTTCAAGCAATTCTCGTGCCTCTGCCTCCTAAGCAGCTGGGACAACAGGTGTATGCCACCACACCTGGCTAATTTTTGTATCTTTAGTCAAGACAGGGTTTCGTCATGTTGACCAGGCTGGTCTAGAACTCCAGACCTCAGGTGATCTGCCCACCTTGGCCTCCCAAAGTTCTGGGATTACAGGCGTGAGCCACTGCGCCAAGCCCAGAAATTCTTAAAGTTCTGGGATTACAGGCATTAGCCACTGCACCCAGCCCAGAAACTCTTTATATAGTGTATATATAAATAATAGTATATATATAGTATATTAGTATAATATATTTGTGTGTGTGTGTATATATATATACATATAAATAGGGGAATTTATTAAGTATTAACTCACATGATCACAAGGTCCCACAATAGGCTGTCTGCAAACTGAGGAGCAAGGAGAGCCAGTCTGAGTCTCAAAACTGAAGAACTTAGGGTCTGAAGTTTGAGGGTAGAAAGCAACCAGCATGAGAGAAAGATATAGGCTGTGAGGCTAGGCTGGTCTTATCCTTTCACATTTTTCTGCCTGCTTTATATTCTAGCTGTGCTGGCAGCTGATTAGATTATGCCCACCCAGATTAAAGGTGGGTCTGCCTTTCCAAATCCACTGACTCAAATGTTAATCTCCTTTGGCAGCACCCCCACAAACACACCCAGGATCAATACTTTGAATAGTCTGTATCCTTCAATCCAGTTAAGTTGACACTCAGTATTAATCATCACACCATGAAAGAGTTTATGAACTCCATGTAAAGGATCCATAACATATAATCATCCAAATGATCTTTCTGGATGGAAAGTTATCCTTAAGATACAAAGAGCTTTCTCTATTCTGATACAAGAACTATTTACATAATATGTCTGGATTCCTCTCAACACAACCCAGAGAAGATCATACCTCTGACAGATATCCCAAGGCCTAATACCATAGGCTGAAAATAGATTTTCCCAGACAGAACATAATATGTCTCCTAAAATTTAATGACTTAGGAAGTTCAAAGGAATATCAAGAGTTCTGTCAGAAGAAATGAAGGAAGAGAATTAAAGCAAGGTTGTAGTCCATGGAGAGTCAAAGACCTTTTTAGAATGACAAATGACAGGTAGCTTTTAAACATTCACTTTGGGGTATTAAGTAATGTGCCATGACCTTTACAATTGAAGTGCAAAACCAATTTCTAAAACTGAAAGTTTAAATCACATTTTCAAATAATATAAAATACTGTCTCACAAACATTGAAACTATAGTATAAAACTGAGTTTGTGAAAGGAGAAGTTTAGGCTACATTCTAAAATATATTTCATAGCTACAATTGAAAATTTTCTACAAAGATAATATGAACAGTAGTAATAAACTTAGAAACTGTCATTCAATATTAAAAAGCATATATAATTTAAATCATGCTTTATCATTCCTTATAAGCAATCTATCAAGAAAAAATATGGAAAAAATATCTTAAAATATTTTAAAAAACACTGGGTATTGCTTGATTTGTATTAATATATAACATTATAATTCTGCTCGGAAATCTTTGGTGTCTATAGTTCAGAGGAGAAAAATTAAAACTGTGTATTTTTGATACGCTTTGTGATCTAATACTATCTACATATCTAATATCATTCTATTCATTTTATATTTTAGTAATACTAACAGTAAGCTTGACAAGGATATTCTATTCTCCAGTGCCTCTTTGACTTTGCATATACTGTTTCCTTTGCCTAGAATAAGCCCCATTGGCTTGTCTAAGTAAAAATATTCCCATTACTCTTTTATATTTCATATAAAATACTTTCTGAAGTCTTACTCCCTTTGTCTAACCTAGAAATTCTTTTTTTTTTTTTTTCCTCTGAGCTGGAGTCTCACTCTGTCACCCAGGCTGGAGTGCAGTGGTGCTATCTCGGCTCACTGCAACCTCCACCTCCCAAGTTCAAGCGATTCTCGTGCCTCTGCCTCCTAAGCAACTGGGACAACAGGTGCACGCCACCACACCTGGCTAATTTTTCTATCTTTAATCGAGACAGGGTTTTGTCATGTTGACCAGGCTGGTCTAGAACTCCAGACCTCAGGTGGTCTGCCAACCTTGGCCTCCCAAAGTGCTGGGATTGCAGGCGTGAGCCACTGCACCAAACCCAGAAATTCTTTATCATATTGGTACCTTTCACCTGTTAACAAACAATAATTATTTTATTATAATTAAAATGCTTATAGTTTCTCCTTAAAAGATTGCTATATATTTGAGAATGGAGATTTTTCATTTTTGGACTCAGAACCTATACCAGACTAGGATCATATTTATAAACTAGAAATAAATGAATATAGCCATGAAACAAAGGTAACAGTAACAATAACATATGGCCCGACTGTATATCAAGTACTGTAATAAATGCTTTCTTCAGTATATGTTTGCACTACATTTATAGTAGTTTTTATCCTTGTATCTGAGCTATCAAGTGATCAAAGTGCAATTTATACTATTTTCTCTTGATCCAATGAATCTACCTTTTCCTTGTAACTGTAGCTTTGAATTTTTATTCGTAAATAGGGGAACTCTTTTTCTAACATAATTTTATGCAAGTATATAATATATGAAGCATAGGAACTGTGGCCCTTCTGATAAAAGCAGATAACAGCAGACTAGATACATATACCCAGCACCCCCTTATCTCCTGCAAGTAGCTTGTAGGAACCAATATAGAGACTAATGCCCTAAAAAATTTGTTCCCATCTCTACTTACTGTCAATCTGTATGTTGAAATCCTAACCCCTAGCGTGATAGTATTAGAAAGCTGGTATTTGTAGATGATTAGGTCCTGAGGTAGAGCCTTCATGAATGGAATTAGGCCCTTATAAAAGAGAGCTCCTTTGCCCTTCTGCCATGTGAGAACACAGCAAGAAGACAGCTGTCTGTGAATCAGGAAGAAGGTCCTCACAAAACACTAAATTTTATCTAGGAGTTTCCAGTGTTCAGAGCTATGAGAAATAAAATTTTGTTGTTTATAAACCACTCAGTCTCTGGTAGTTTGTTAAAGCAGCCAAAACCAACTCAGACACAGAGAGAATGGTAGTCTGAAAACCCAACTCAGGGAAGGGTGAACATTTCCAAGAAGAATTATCCATTATATTAAATGCTGCTGCTAGGTTAAGTAAAATAAGGAGATTCAACACAGGATCTACTGCAGGATTGCACAAAAGATTTATGAAAGTCATTAATGAGCCATTTCTGTGGAGTAGTTGGGGAGAAAGCCTTATAAGTGTCAAATTGAAAGAGAATAAGAAAAAAGCAAATGGAAACAATGAATGCATGCTAGTACTTTGAGTAGCTTTTTAAAGAAAAAAAATATAGAAACAAGGTTTTAATTGAAGGAAAAAATGAGGCTGAGAGATATTTTTAGATTGGACGAAATGCAAAATGGTTGTATGTTTCATGAATGATTTGGCAGAGAGGAAAAAATGAAGTAAAGGGAGAAATTGCTGGTACAACATCATTGAGCAGATGAAGCAAATGAGATCTAGCAGGTAATAAAAGGTATTAGGCTTAAGTAGGAACAATGATCAGGTATAAAACCATCTTTATAGGGGTATTTATAATAATAGAAAAATTGAAAACTTTTTAAAGATCTTTCTGCCATTTTACATTATTTTTCTGAGAATAAGCAATACAGAAAATACTTTTTTCTATTTTTAGTGAAAATATAATTAAATTGCATACATGCTAATGCATTTTCTCATTTCTGTAGTATAAAATTATTGTATTCTGTAATTTAAAAACAAAAAAACAATATCTACTAAAATTTAAAATTTAAATTTCTTTAAAATTACCCAGAATGAGGGTTTTAGACAAGTGGGTAATCTGCTAACAAAAGGATTTTTTAAATAAATTCCTTTATAATTTTTCATTTAATTTGAGTAAAATTTTCTTTTCATAAAAATATATCTTTGTTAATTTCTGTACTACTTGAATAGATGTGTAAATGAAATTAATTGCACTAAAGTTTGTTCTTTTGTGCTTTTTCTAAGTTTTCATATTCATGGGATATTTATCAGTCTAAAACGTGATGTGAAGTCTGAATTCAAACTTCTAAGTGCACAATTTTCGTCAAAAGAATTTCAAAGCAATAGAAAGTAAATGACTCAATTGAATTAATTAGTACTATCACACATATGCATCAATTTCTAGTTTATAAAATAACAGTCAAATAAATGTTTTGTTAAAATATAGTTGACTTTAATAAAAAGGTGTTAATCTATTGTAATAAACAATAAGAATCTCAATTTTTAAATTAGAACTGAAAATAAGTAATAAACTAAACCTAGAGTGTGATTCCAATTCTCGACACGTTCTGGATTTATACATGGTAATATTTTATCTCACTTATATTGTCTTACCCAATTCTGCTATTAAAAATTCACTCTGAAACTAATCTCTAATTGAGATTTTTCAAGCAATTATGTAACCTGCAAAAATTAAAAATTATACTCATAAAATGAATTGTGTTATTGAACTTCAATTAATTTCAGCAGAATTTTTGCTTTTTTAAGAGATATATTTAAATCTTTTCTAATATTTAAAGGATTTTATAACGTGAAATTCATTGAAGTTTCTTCTATTTAGCTTTTTAAAATATTCTCACATAGTCACTATCTAATTTAAATTTCTGAAAATCAATATATTTGAAGCAAATAAAAAGTCAATATATTTGACTTGATCATCGTATTTGAAGCCTTATCTAAATCTTAAAAAAATTTTTTGGTCAGGAGACTGATTCAACAAAAGAATGTGAATGAATCAATAAAATTTACTGTTATTTTAAAAGAATATATACATATTCTTTTCACTGATAACAAGTCAATGAGGAAAATTTTATGTCTAGATAAATATTAGTGATTTATGAAAAGAAAATCCAGCTTTTCCATTTTGCTAATTTATTCAATAAACATTTACTAATATATTATTAGGTGCCAGATTCTATGGGTGAAACCTGAATAATATACAATTAAATAAATCATTGCCTTCTTGAAACTCATAATGTAATACTGAGAGTTCTCAGTTGAAATTATAAGTGAACTTTTATAGATTAAGAAAACCTTCTAAAATTGTATGCACATTTTTTGTTATGAGCATACACACATTTTCTCCCTAGCTTTTATTAGATCTTCAAAAATATCAATGATGGTAATCCAATAAATATCAATAACTAGAAGGAGCAAAAGAGACAAACAGCTTAGCTAATAATTGAAATAAAATGGGCAAAATAAGATATATGCCAAAAGCAACTCTGACCTTCCTCCACCCATCAAAAATGGGGAGAGAACTAATTCTATCTGGGAAACTCAAGAGAGAATTTACAAAAAAAAAGAAAATAGCAAGCAGACATTACAAATGTGGGTGTACAATTTAAGAAGCCTCCAGATTTTTGCAAATATAATTGTATGGGCCACCCGTACTGGATAGTTGGGGATCTTTGTGGACCTAAGACATTAAAAATGTATAACTATCTCAATGGCAGATCATACATTTAAGTAATTTTCAAGTATAACTGAATTGCAATTCTAAATCAATATCATGCATTTCTAGAATTATCTTTTTCTGTTAAAAAAAAAAAGTAAAATGTTTATGGTAAATATGTTCTCAAGAGTCACCAACTTAAACTTACTAAAGTCATGAGAGAGTGCCATATTAAAATGAAAGAACAAGTTAACAATAAAAAGACCTAGTAATTTATTAACCTATCAACTTAAAAGTAATTTCTTTAAAGAAGGAAAATTATCAAAAAAGTATTTATTGAAAAAGGTTTTTAATTATCCAAGGAAATAATTTGGTGTTGAAAAGCCAAAAAAAATTACAGACTCAGTTCTCAACAGAAATGTTATCTTGAGGTTCAGTAAATATAGGATATAATAGTCTGAAATTTCAAGAATACCTTAATAAACAACACTATAAAACCCATAAATGTGTTCTCTGACATGGGAAATAATTTTGCATAATAAATGCCGATCATAAAGTATAAATATATGACATTAAACTCATAAAATATTAAGAAAGTAAAAGCAAGAATATCTTAAATACTAGAAAGATTAGTGGGAACATCCTTTACATAGAATGCATCACAAAATGAAAAAGGATACCATTAGATTGGCTGACATTTATTATTTGTGGGTAACATTAAAATGAGTTTTTTTAAGGACAGAAATTGCTCAACTAAAGATGTAATATGATTTAATATTATCAAACTATGAACAACTAAAATACCCAACTTATCAAGACCAATACCTTATTAATCAATACTTAATGACCTTCCCTTACTGTGCTCATCAATCTAAAGTAAACAAACGTCATAAATTTTGTCCAGTTCTCATCAGTTCCCCATTTACAAGACTTGCCTTAAGTCACCTAGCATAGATCCTAAAATCATATAAATACCCTCCCTTGACTTCTACCTTCGAAAATAGTACTAATACTCTCGAGAGATTCTCCCTTTCTGAAGTAAGTCTAATAAAATTAGCTTTGCTTAACCAGCAGGGATTAGTCATTGTCTTTTGGAGGAATCAACAGCCAACAGGATAACAATTCTTCAGTTACTCATTTTCATTTCTTTTATTTTCTCCTTGGATGGAATGCTGAAAAGTATTTAGATTGTGACATTTTATTTTTATTTACCTTTTTTTTCTTTTTCTTTCTCTCTCTTTTTTTTTTTTTTTTTTTTTTGAGAAGGAGTCTCACTCTGTCATCCAGGCTGGAGTGTAGTAGTGAGATTTTGGCTAACTGCAACCTCTGCCTCCCAGATCCAAGCAATTCTCCTGCTCCAGCCTCCCGAGTAGCTGGGACTGCAGGTGCATGCCACCATGCCTGGCTAATTTTTATATTTTTAGTAGAGACAGGGTTTCATCATGTTGGCCAGGCTGGTTGCAAACTCCTCACCTCAAGTATCTGCCCGCCTCAGCTTCCCAAAGTGCTGGGATTACAGGCATGAGACACTGTGCCTGGCCTTAGATTGTGACATTTTAAGTAAGAAGAACAACAAATATTCAATATAAATAAACTTGTCATTAGCCCCAAAAAGGAACACTCATTTTGGTTTGCACTCAGAATTAATTCTTAAATTAATTGTTACATATCACTATAAAATATTTTACTTTCAATAGTTAGTAGGGTAGGAATGGGGAACCTATTTCATTCTAACTCTCAAAAGGGCAATAAAGGACTATTGTGAACACAGTTTCTAAAATCCTTCAGGTTATGATCAGAAGGTCCATAACTTAAAAGACACTTTTATTTATTATGAACTTAGGTACAGAATCCATGTTCATTAAAAGAAAATAAAAGATCAACACACAATTTTATTCGATCCACAGGGCTTTCTTGTAAGCTATCTGATAAACAATTATTTCAATAAATACTAAGAGATTTCAACGTATGGATACAAACAAGTATGTAAACAAGTGAACTTTAATATTTGTAGGAATATAAATAAATTATATATATGAATACTGTAAAGCATATTTAGAGATAGAAAAGTTGTTTAAATAATTCTTAAATTCTTAAATAATTATTTTTAAATGTCAGACTACATCTTCAAAAATCTCCTTAGTCAAAATATTTTCATTAATCAGCAATGTGAATAAAATATATGGAAATGACTTTAATATATCCATTCATAGTGCTTTCTAGAAATTAATTCTATTCTTGTGTCATTGATAAGAAGGAAATATTGACAAACCTCATATGTTGCCGGGCCTGGAGTAATCTCTTTGGACTCTTCAAAGCGCTTTGATGCTTTCACAAATAAGGGTATGGGGCAAGATTTCCTTAAAACAGGATTGTATGCTGCAGGACCTGAGAGATAACAAATGTAAAAATTATGATAAAGTATGTTTTAAAATTATTGATTTTGGTCATATGAATATTAGGTTTGTGCTCTGAATGTATAAAATTAGCTTTCATTTGAACCCATTATTTTTGAATGCTTAAAATCATTTGGTTTATGTCTTTGAAATATGATAAGCATAAGGTGGTGGCATCTGTTTACCTAATAATTAAATATATTACAGCAATAATTTCCAGAAAAGAGAAAACAGCAGTACCCTCTCAATACACTTTTACATCATGAATGAAGATGCTTCACTCCTATATCCTAAATATTCATTCACATGTTCAGTGAGGAGTTAGGGCTTGAACTGTATTTGGAAATACAGCAGAAGGGTGCTTTAATAGCATTCTGGGCACTAAACATTACAGAAATCCAAACACAAAGAAGGAATGTATATGGAGCAATCAAACGTAGTAAACAGATGGTTTGCATGGAACAGGGCCTAAACCTAAATAAGGATTTCGGTACTTAAGCCAATGGGTTCCAATTTATATTCTTTAATGCCCCCAAGTTCTTACAGAAGTGACCAGAGGATAATTTGTAGGTAAAGTCCAAGTAGAAAATATTTGAATTATTTTCATTCACAACATCTCTAAAAACTTTTGAGAACCACTTTCATAGACAATGGGTAGCTCTTAAAAGTTTTAGATTAAATAGTCATGAAAAGTAGTAGTTTAGAAAGTAAATTCTGGCAGATTCTTGATTCTCATGAAGAGTGTACAACCAAGATCCCTCGCATGTGCAGTTCAGGATAGGGTTCGAGCTCCCATGAGAATCTAATGTCAGGCTGATCTGACAGGAGATAGAGCTCAGGCAGTAATACTCACTTGCCTTCTGCTCACCTCCTGCTGGGCAGCCTGATTCCTAACAGGCCATTGACAGGTATAGGTCCTTGGCCCAGGGATACAGGACGCTGTGGTCTAGTGAATGGAACCTAGCTAGTACAACTTCACAGAGAGAAGACAGGGAGAGGTAATTTTTTTCCTCATTCATATTTTAAACAATACTGTTGAGTGTTTATCACATGCCAAACCTTGTGTTTCAAGAGAATGTTAGAGGTATACTATATCAAATGTTTCAAAAGGAGAGAAGACTTAGGAAGGACACTGTAGAATATGTGGAATATAATTTTAGAAGAATGGTAGTGAAAGAAATTGAATTAGGGGGCATCAGACAGGCAACGTATGGGTAGAGAAAATAAAACCTTTGGTCATAGAATATTGACAATAAATATAAACAGTGAAATAGAAGACTGGATATAATGATATTAATAAAATACAAAATTAATTTCTCTATATTTCCCTAATAAGCATGCAATTCAATCTACCTGCTTTGGCAAATACATTCTTGTTGATGCTTTAAAATCTAAAATATTTTAAAATTAATAGGTTCGTATGAAACATTTTAAATGTTTTTAGCTTCATTAATATAGGACATTTCAAAATTTAAGATAAAGGAGGACATCTAGGCTCTAGCCCAATCATTCTAATATCAGCTCAATGAAGATATAGGTATCTAAAATTCTTTGTGAGAAGCTAATGTATTTTGATATATCAAGTGAAAAGTTGGTATTTAAAATAAAGGAGGACATCCAGGCTCTAGCCCAGTCATTTTAAATTAGTTCAATTAAGATATAGCTATCTGAAGTTCCTTGTGGGAAGCTAATGTGTTTTGATATGCCAAGTGACAAGGAAAGTGTTTTTGCCAATGTCATCTTACTATAAAACAATAGCGTGCACAACTTTGGAATAATATAATTTATATTTACAGTGCAGAGGAATAATGCACATATACATACATAACATCTTTACTGACAGACATTCATACACAAACTATGCAAGGGAAAATATATCATCAACCACAGTACTCAGAATTAAAAAAAACACAAACTATCATCCGAAGCTGGGTATATCATTATTCCGCAGTCAGTTAATTGAAAACTGTAGTTTTAACCATAAAGATTTATAAAGGTTAATGCAACAGGTAAGGTTATTATCCAAACACTATTGTAACTGTATCTTTCATTTTCAATTGTGAAGAAATATAGTCTATTCTCTGCCCTTACCATCAGGCTACAGCAACTGATAATTATTTACATTCATAGTTATAACTCATTAAAAGAAAATAAATTATTCAAATGCAATTGTAGATTTCTTTTTATTGGAATTCCTTTGAGGAACATTAAGTGAAACAAAACTTCTCAATATGCATCTTGCTGCATTTTAGCACTTAGCCTGCTTTAAGCTACAGAATATTTTTTAAATTAAAAAAAGGCTTATCATACTCAGTCTTAAAATATATTTTCAATTACATACGCTATTGCTTATATGATACAGGTCAAAGACTTACATTGCTTCATCAGCTCTGATTCACAGCTAGATTATGCAGAAACTATCTTCTTTTTAGATACCAAAATGTCACATTTTAATCACAGGTCATAAGGAAGAAAACTTCTCATTCCAAATCAAACACCTATGAAAAGTCTGCCTGAATCATGGCTAGTATATAATGGGAAATTCAAGAGTAGGTGATTCTTATAATTGCATATTTTCCAGCCCTGTGCCAACTCAGTCTCTATGAAATGTCAACCAATGCTACAGGGCAAAAATGGAACGTAACAGGAACAGTGAGTAATTTAAAACAAAAACCTATGTTTCTGTCCCTTCAATATGAACATCTTGGTACATTAGAGTGGCCTCAGAAAAAAACAACTTCTATAAATAAAGCTACAAAATCTCAGATTTCATAAGTTGTTTGCTTTATAATGAGCTAAAATTATAAATAATGTAATAATTCTTGCTATGAATACTTTTTTTCATGTGAAGGTGACACAAATCTACTAACAATTAAATATCCTATATATGAGCATACTAAAACCCTGGAAGAAAACCTAGGCAATATAATTCAGAACATAGGCATGGGCAAAGCCTTCATGACTAAAACACCAAAAGCAATGGCAACAAAATCCAAAACTGACAAATGGGATCTAATTAAACTAAAGAGCTTCTGCACAGCAAAAGTAACTATCATCAGAGTGAACAAGCAACCTACAGAATGGGAGAAAAGTTTTGCAATCTACCCATCTGATGAAGGGCTAATACCCTGAATCTACAAAGAATTCAAACAAATTTACAAGAAAAAAACAACCCCATCAAAAGGTGAGCAAAGGATATGAACAGACACTTCTCAAAAGAAGACATTTATGTGGCCAACAAATGTAAGAAAAAAAGCTCATCATCACGGGTCATTACTGAAAATCAAATTAAAACCACAATGAGATACCATCTCCATCTCATGCCAGTTAGAATGGTGATCATTAAAAAAATCAGGAAACAACAGATGCTGGAGAGGTTGTGGAGAAATAAGAACACTTTTACATTGTTGGTGGGAGTGTAAATTAGTTCAACCACTGTGGAAGACAGTGTGGCAATTCCTCAAGGATCTAGAACCAGAAATACCATTTGACCCAGCAATCCCATTACTGGGTATATAATCAAAGGACTATTAATCATTCTGCTATAAAGACACATGCACATGTATGTTTATTGCAGCACTGTTCACAATAGCGAAGACTTGGAACCAACCCAAATGCCCATCAGTGATAGACTGGATAAAGAAAATGTGGCACATACACACCATGGAATACTATGCAGGTATAAAAAAAGGATGAATTCATGTCCTTTGCAGGGGCATGGATGAAGCTGGAAACCATTATTCTCAGCAAACTAACACAGGAACAGAAAACCAAACACCACATGTTTTCACTCAGAAGTGGGAGATGAACAATGAGAACACGTGGACACAGGGAGGGGAACATCACACACTGGGGCCTGTGGGGGTTGGTGGAAGGCTAGGGGAGGGATAACATTAGGAGAAATACCTAACGTAGGTGACGGATTGATGGGTGCAGCAAACCATCATGGCACGTGTATATCTATGAAACAAACCTGCACGTTCTGCACATGTATCCCAGACCTTAAAGTACAATTTTAAAACAGGGGTTAAAAATCATTTAGGAAATTGTCCATTGAAATTTCATGATTTTAAAATGTCATTTAGAAAGTTTATACATTTATGGAACACATTTTCTCATACTGATCATATTGATTTTATTCTTCAGCTTTACAAATGAAGTAATAGCAAAGAGAAAAGACTCGTACACAAAGAAGTATCATCATCAATGCCAGAAACACATTTAGGTTTAATGTTCTTCCACTACCTCTAAGACTAGATTTGATTAAATGGCACTTCAGATTATGACCACAGAACTGCACAGTCTATTAAATTGAACTATAGGTAACAAGAGAAAAAAGAGTCCCAATACTACACAAATTTTAAACAAAATACCCATGTTTATTTTCGCCATCCCCTTAAACTATCTGTTCAAAAACAAAATTACATATTTTGCATATTTTATTTTAATTATGCAATTAAAATATTACATATTTTAAGAAATGAGATTTTACATATTCAAGGATATCTTAAAGTTATTATAGAGTATCTGGAAGTTATCGTGTACAAAGCCCCTAAGAAATTGACTATTTTCATGCACTCCAAACTAAGTAAACTGAGAAATTCATCTCCTGGCATCTACCTAAACCATGCACCTGTTAAAACATGTGTTCCTAGAACCGATTAAGCTATAAGGCTATCACTGTTATGACATATAAATATAAAATCGTATGGATTTGGCTGGACTGAAATATCTCTTCAGACAGCAATGTCTGTTTATCTGTGTACCTCTAATACATACTTATCAAAATGTGCATCCATAAGCTCTGTCAAGTGAAGTCTTTCAACTGCTGCTATAAAAAAGATCCTTCCACTCTGTGATAACATAAGTACATTGTAGGTAAATTTGAATAACTTTCACCAGTCATAAATGTGAGTGTAACACAGTTTCTGTGTGAATTATAGGAACCAGCTGGAAGGAAGGATAAACACCCTTCCCCTAAAACCATTTTGAGTAGGCAGTACCTAAATATGCAACATATGAATTATTTTTAAGAATGAACAGAATTACCAAATAATAAAATATGAAGTTGTCTTCAAGGTAAACAGAATGTTTCACAATTGTCCTGAAATATTAGTAGCAAATTCTCATAATTAAATTTCGGTTTTATACTTCACAGTTCTTATGTAAAGATTTACAGCCATATTGCAAAGAAAATTATCAAGGCAAAAAAATAGAATAAGTCTCAACATATATTTGAAGTTCCCTTAGATCACCATTATCAGGACTAAATTAGCACCACTCTATCAAGGCTAAATTAGCAAGGCATTCCCACTGTCAAGACTGATACTTATCTCTGGGAATATTACATGTACAAATCAGGATAATGCTAAAACATGTCACATCACAGATGAAGTTACATAAAGTCCTTTCAATAAAATATCAACTTCATTTTAAAAATAATTAAAACATTTGATTTAATTAAACTAAATTCTTCACAAACATTAAAGAAAATCACTAATTTATACCATTTAAATTGTGACTACTTGCCATTTTTCTCAACTTGTTAAAAATTGTAAGGCTTCCAAATATGTTTGGATTTGAATCTGCTGCTAACATCTTTACCTGTATAGGTCTGCTAGGAAAAAGCTAGACTCACAGAGTTTAGAGTTTCCAGAAAGAGGAGCCTACATTATTTATTTAGTGAGGAGTCAATTAAGCAAAGATTAATATTTCATTTACAACTTAAATGAGCAACTTCTCTATCCTAAAGCAAATGTATTTTATAGATGAAATGAATGATACAATACTTTTCATGCTTTGATGTCATCAAATATTTTTTACATTCATTGGAGATTAAACAAGAACTGTTAGATTAATCATTGACTATTTCAGTAACCTTTGTCCTCCTTTTTAGTAAACCAAAATCTATATATAGATTGAAATCTAAATAATAATGTTTTTCTTCACCCTTATAGTTTTCTTTGGTCACTATGATCCTGTAATCATGTAATGTAAATATTCTCTAACCTTGTTCCTATGTCCTACTAGAATAAGAGACAGCAGACTACTGTGAGAATTCAGCAGGATTCTTCCCTTTCAAAGCTTCTCATCAACTAAGGTTGAATATTCCTAACCCAAAAATCTGAAATCCAAAGTACTCCAAAATCAATCTGAAACTTTTCAAGCATCAACATGATGCTCAGAGAAAATACTCATTGATGCATTTCAGATTTTGGATTTTCAGATTAGGGATGCTGAACTGTTGAGTATAAATAATGTAAATATTCTAAGATCCAAAAACCTTGAAATCTGAAACACTTCTGGTCCCAGTCATTTTGGATAAGACATACTCATACTACTGGTTAATTTTAATCAAGACTAATAACAGTGGAATTTTTTACATTAATAATGTCTACTTCCAAATAATTAAGGGATTCCTCATCTGGCTTTAGTATCTACAGCTCACAGGGTTTATTGGCTCTCCTTCTATAGCTTTAGAAATGTTACTCCGCTGGCCTCTGGCTGAACTTGTTGTAGGGCATGACATATCAGACTACAAAACAAAAACAATCGTATGCAGCATCATATATTTTATGTTGTTCATGGACCACAGACATCAGAATCATCCCAATTAGTGTAAAAATGAAGATTCCTTGGATTCATCCCAAAATAATAAATCATATTCTCTGAAAGTGGGAAAAAGAAAATAATTTCAACAAAACCCATTGCTTTTGACCTCTAAACTACAATTTAGTGTGTTGCTGTTCTTGAAAAATATTTATACTTTAAATCAGTTTTCTCTCAAATAATCTTGGTAACCAGTGATCCAGACAAAGAATAAACCTTCTGAAATTCTGGATGAGACCATAATTTTCTCTGAAATATATCTGAATCTTATGTGCCTGCCTACGGTAGTAGAGCCTCAATAAATGCTTATTGAGCTGAACTGAACTGAATCAAGAAAGGAAGAATCAATTTATGAGCTACTTGGAATCTACTTCTGTGACTTTAAGCATTTTAACCATTTTCTTGTCATTTTACTTTCTTTTTAGTATGTCCATGAAAAGAAATAGATGGATTGAAATCACATTTCTGTTTATAATATGCAATAGCATTTAGATGATATATCACATAAATATTTGTAATTTGTCATTATTTGTAAATATGTTAGAGCAATTGTCACCTGGGAGGAAAGAGATTAATATGAGACTGGCAGTATTAAGATAGGAAAAAGACTTTCTTTTCAGTGTACATCCTTCACTACAGTATGAATTCTGTTATGTGGATGTCATACTATTTTAATCTTGGACCAAATTTGCAAACTTATTTCATGATCATTGAAGAGGCAATGTTGCAAGTATAAGTATATTTTCATCTCTATGTTATTTTAGCCTATTATTTCTAGAATAAATCTTAACCTAAATTGAAATTCAAGCTTCCTATAACCATGTGACCTTGATTAATTCTCTAAATCATGCTCAGCTTTAGTCTTCTCCTTTGTAATAGAAATAAAAAAAAAACAGTTCAGAGAAGTTAAACAACTTTCATAAGTTATAAAATGAATAAGGACCAAAGTACCTGCTTTTCATCCTTGAATATCTCTGAGAGGGTAGAAGGGGGAAAACTGTTATTTAAACTTCACAGGGAACAGAGTTAAATAGCAGAGCTGTGGCTTCACTTTATGGTTTTAACAGCTCTTTTTACTACTTCATGCTGCCTTCTTAATCTCCATTAGATGTATCAGCACCTCCAAAACTATCAAATTTGCCAAACAAATATCATATTAATCAAATGACAATGTTATGCTTTTACCTCAGCATGACAATTCCCTAAAAGGTGAATTGGGTCTAGGAGATGGATTAAATAAGCATAGTTGATAAATTGAGGGAATCTTTTTCTTGAATTAATTACTAATTCACTAGCATACCAAAAATAAAGGTAATTTTTGTTTTACCCATGTATTTTAAAAGTACTAAGTATAAACACATTTAAGGAAAGCACAAATATCACAATTCTAAAAATCAAGTTGTCTTCAAATCTCCATATTACCACACTGCCAGCTGTCAAGGCCGCCACACACTGCTACTTTCAAAGCCTGTTATAAACAACAATAAAACAAATTCTAGAGTTAAATGCTATTTTTCTAGAATCCAATAGCACTACATCCCATCTTTGGGTGAAGGCTGCCTCTCTGTGGTAGAATGCAATGTGATGTGTTCCCTGAGAGACAATCTTCTCCCTCATATTTTTAACTAGAAATCATCTGTATAATATTAAAAAAACATACAGATTTAAATACAGTGCCTTAACAATTTCTTTCAGGATTATACGTTTGCCTTCATGTTTAAAAAGATCTTTAAACCACAAGGAACAGCCTCATTCATTTAGGCAAGCATGTATAGCAAGAGATGAAAACAGTGTTTTTTGCTAGTAACAGAAATCAAGTAAAAACGAAGTGCTCAAATAGAACAGTCATGTTTGCTGTCTCTTTTGAAAGCTGAAGTCATTATTCACTTTACACTGAGTGACCTCTGCTGGTCAGAAAGACACATATTAATGGACATCATATCTACCAGAAAGCAGCTGTTATCTTAATTTCCCCAAGTAATTACTCAGATATATTGTGTGTCATAAGAGGAAGTTGACTATTCACTTACACTGCAACAACACAGGAACATATCCTATTTCAAATACTGAAAGTCAAGAAGCAAATGTCAAATGGCTACCTCTTACAAACACTGAGTAAATTGTTATTTCCTCACTAATGTCCATTGCTAGTTGAAATAAAAGTAGACTCAAAAGGTCTTCTTATTATAAGAATTATTTTGAAAGGAAGTATGCTCTATAAAAAAAAATTTAAGATTTTGGTATTTTTAACTACATGATGACCGAAAGCTTAGCATTTGTACACTATTAACTGAAATAAACAAAACATATTTCTACGATAAACATATGACTTGTTATAGCTCAGAATTTGTTTAGCTAAGCAATATAGTTACAAAAATGACATTTACATTCTCTAAAACAGAACATGATACACATCAGAAACTGTAAAACCTAATTAGGAGAAGGTATCCAGAGGGTCAGAGTAAACGTTTAAACAACCAGTATCAAAATGTTCGTTTTAAACCATATACCACTGCAAAAACTGTGCAGATTGTTTTTCTTTATAATTTTAATAGAGGTCACAATGTTTGACATGAAATTTTTATATCAATAAAAACACCAAAGAATGTTGTATGCAAAAATTTTTTCTCAAGAAAATTATTATATAAACTGATTGCTAATTATTACAATGTCCCCCTCCCCTCTTTTTTTTTTCCTTTATAACAATGTCCAGGAGGGGGGGGGAAAAAAAAAGCATATTTGTCTTTGCTTCAGCAAATACTGAAATCTATTTATATGCAAATAAGGTATCCATGATTAGTATGAGAAAAGACTTGTGTATAAAGGAGACATAAATTATCACTAGAAGCCATTAATGAAATCTATTTCAAAACATAACATTTTACAAGAGCCCTCACTCATGTAATATTTGTTTAAGCCTCGAGGGGAAGTGGTGAGTTCTACACTTAGATGAAATCTGATACTACGTTATTTCCTATACTAATTTGTTTTAGAAAATGAATGTATCCTTTCCTTAAAAATGACTTGATAATTCTAACTCCAGTGAGTCTTTTTAGAGAACTTCATCATTAAAATCAGAGCCCTATGTGTTTGTCACATAATTGCCACACTTTTTGAGGGGTTTTATTTTGTGTTTGTTAGAATAATTGTCATTCTTTAGGGTTTAAAATATTAGCATTCATTTTTATATTCTACATATATTCATTTTTGTATTCTGCATATAAAAATGAACAAATAAATGAGTCTTAAGAAGGAACATGAGTTTTTCTGGAATAAGTTGAATTTCTATTGAAAATAATAAAATAAGCAATAATTAATAGACCTATAAAATACTTTTGTATACTTTTTTCATTTTCTTTTGGGGTATCTTGTTCTCCTTTTCATCATAAATTTCTTGTTTAGTCCATATTTGAGTCTCTGCCAATTTTTTTTCTTTTTTTTTTTTTTTTTTTTGGGACGGAGTCTTGCTCTGTCACCCAGGCTGGGGTACAGTGGCGCGATCTCGGCTCTCTGAAAAATTCCGCCTCCCTGGTTCACGCCATTCTCCTGCCTCAGCCTCCCAAGTAACTGGGACTACAGATGCCCACCACTACATATATATATATAGTATATATAAATACTATATATATAGTATATATAAATACTATATATATATAGTATATATAAATACTATATATATAGTATATATAAAATATATATATATAGTATATATAAATACTATATATATAGTATATATAAAATATATATATATAGTATATATAAATACTATATATATATATAGTATTTTTAGTGGAGATGAGGTTTCATCATGTTAGCCAGGATAGTCTCGATCTCCTGACCTCGTGATCCAACAGCCTAGGCTTCCCAAAGTGCTGGGATTACAGGCGTGAGCCTCCGTGCCCAGCCAAGTCTCTGCCAGTTTTAAATATTGCAGATATTTCTTCTTTCTGTCATCTACTGAGCTTTTCCTAGGATGCCCAATGTTGAAGAGAAATCATTCGTTTTAAAATAGCTAAGCTCAGATTTTTTATATAAATATATATATAGTTGTTCCTTTTGGAGTTTTTAGTAAGAAGTATTTCCCCACTTTCAAGATTGTAACAGTATTCTTTTAGACACTGAGGACTCCAAAAGGCGGGAGGGAGGGAGGTGTTAAGGGTTGAAAATACCTATTGCATGCTGTATTCACTATTGGGATGATGGATTCAATGGAAATCCAAACCCGGCCATTATGCAATATATTCATGCAGCAAACATGCATGTGTTCCCACTGAATCTGATTTTTTTTTAAAATTAAAAAATCAGTATTCACTGATATTTTCTTCAAATAACTTTGTAGTTTTACCTTTCCATTTAGGTCTTTAATCCATATAGATTCCATTTTTGCACATGGTATTTTGTAAGGATCTAATCCTATTTTCTCTGGTAAGTGTATTGGTCCGTTTTCACACTGCTATAAAGAACTGCCTGAGACTGAGTAATTTATAAGCAGAAAAGGTTTAATTGACTCACATTTCCACGTGGCTAGGGAGGCCTCAGGAAATGTACAAGCGTGGTGGAAGGTGAAAGGGAAGCAGTCACTTCTTCACAAGGCAGTAGGAGAGAGAGCATGAAGGGGGAAGTGCCACTTTTAAACCGTCAGATCTAGTGATAACACTATCATGAGAACGGCATGAGGGAAACTGCTCCCATGATCCAATCACCTCCAACCAAGTCCCTCCCTCAACACGTGGTGATTACAATTTAAGATGAGATTTGGGTAGGGACACAGAGTCAAACCATATTAATAAGTTTGTCAGTTTTCCCAGTATGTCAACTAAATAATTTTTGCTTACCTATTGAGTTGCAGTGACATCTTTACAATAAATTGTCTTCACATATACATTAATCTGTCTCTGAATTTTCTGTTTCGTTATCCATTTGTCTTGCTTTTGTGCCAAAACCACAAAGTTTTTATTAATATAGATTTGCAGTGTGTCTTAATAAATGCTATTGGGATTTCTCCCCCTCTCTATTCCTTTTTTTAGGCTCTTCATATACCTTTATTTTTACACACATTTATATGTGATCATTAATTTCTTCAAAAAGTCCAACTGGAATCTTAAGTGGGGTTACATTTATAGATTAAGAAAAGTAAAACTGATATCTTGATTATATAAAGTCATCACATTCAAGTGCCTAGAATAGCTTTTCATTTATTCAGACCATTATCTATGTCTATTATTAGTTTAAAAATTCTCTATGAAATTTTTTTTCTTATTTAATCCTAGGAACGTTATTTTTATTGTGAGTTGTATGTTATTTCATTACTCTTTTGAAAATGATCACTGCTGGTATTGTAAGCCATTATCTATCAAGCAAGTGTGGCAAATTTTCTTATCAGTCCTAGCAGTCTCTGGATATTTTTTAAATTTGCTATTGATGCTATAATTTGCAGTTTAAAGTAGGTTTATATCTTTTATTCCAACACTTCCTTCTTTTTGTGTTATTAGGTATTCTATCCTTAGGTATTGATGTGAACCACCTACTTCATTAAGAAGGTATGGTAATAGTAGGTATCCTTGTCTTCCTTTCTTCAAGAATAATGCCTTACGGTTTTAGCCTTTATCAAGTTAAGAAAGTTACTTATATTCATAGCTTTCTGAGATTTTTAAATCACAATAGGTTTATAATTTAAAAATTGCTTAAAAAAGAGTACAGTAAAGAAATATGAGAATATCCTACAAAATACTGCTCCCAGAACTCTTCTTGACTCAAATCCTGTTGATTTATCTTTTCTTTTAGGTGACTAGGCAGTTTAGAATGCAATTTTGTTTGCCTATCTCCCCCTACTATGCTTAATACTTGCTATTAAGAGAAAGGAGCATGTGCCAATGAGGATGAGGTATGATAGTGGGAAGGCAGTCGGGTGTTCTATTTATTCATCTTAACGTCCACTAATAAATTCATCCTAAAGTCCAATAATACATACGTCCCTTCCTCTGCTAACCTACACAGAGTTGCAAGTCAGAACTGTTGTTGAAAGGGAGACCAAGAAGTGAACAGTACCACTTTTTCTTTAGTGTACCCAAAGAGCACTCAAACTAGATAAATATTTAGTTTTTGTTTCCTTAAGAATGAACACACCAAAATTTACTTGGTAAATGATGAGAAATAGCCACATGAAAGACAAAGACCAAAATAAATAGAAAAACTGACCCTGAAGAAAAAAAAGATAGTTTAGGAAAATACAGAAAATATATAACTTTCAAAATTGAATAATATCATAAAATATATTCACAATAATATTGCATCTATAAAACAAAGAGCATTCTGAGAACAATGTACTCCAGGAGCATTGGTATCAGGAACTGTTGGTATCAAAAATTTAATTAGATAAGAAAAATAGCTTACAAAAACCCTTACAGAATTTAGAGCAAAAAGGTAGAGAGAGAAAAAAAATATGAAAGATAAAAAGATATTTAAAAAATAAATTCTATTGGAGCCAAAATCCATGTTTCCAGAAAGACAAAATTAAAATGCTGAAAATAAATTACAAAATACAGATTGCTTAAAAAGGATTGAATTCTTCAAATGTAAAAGGACATAAAAAACATAAATGACCTAAGTCCAGGCACTGAAAGATATTCAGCCATAGATATACTACTGTGAAATTGTAGAACACTAAGAATTTTTTAAAATTCTAAATGTTTCCCAAAAAAGGAAGGTAAGTCCCCCACAAAGGAAAAAAAAAAAAAAGCAAAATGCCTTCTGATTGTATTGGCATCAGAAAAACCAGATTCTAGAAGACAATGAAGCAAAATAAAAAAATGTAAGAGCAAAATGAAGATATCTTAAAATATAAAGTCCTGCCATCACCTCTATAAAATGAAAGCACAGGTTTACTACAAATCAGGCCTAGAGAAAAATCAAATCAAACAAAACCAGATAGAGAAAATGTGGTACAAATATACCATGGCATACTACACAGCCATAAAAAGAATGAAATCATGTCCTTTGCAGCAACATGGATGCAGCCAGAGGCCACTGTCCTAACCTAAGTAATGCAGAAAGAGAAAACCAACTTCCTCATGTTCTCACTTCTATGTGGGATCTAAACATTGGGTACACGTGGACATAAAGATGGGTCAATAAACACTGGGGAATACAAGACGGGGCAGTGAGGGAGGAGGGGCAAGAGTTAAAAAACTGCCTAGTGCTTACTATGCACTCTACCTGAGTGATGGGTTCAGTCACACTCCAAACCACAGCATCACACAACATATCCATGTAACATTTGCACATGTACCCCTGAATCTAAAATAAAAGTTGAAAAAAAACCTCTAACGACTTCACCAAGGGACTCTGAGAACTAATAAATGAATCCAGTACAGTTGCAAGATACAAAATATACACACAAAAATCAGTAGTGTTTCTAGGCAATAACAACAAACTATCTGAAAAAGAAATAAAAAAAAAATCCCATTTACAACAGCAGGAACAAAAGGCACTTTAAAATGAATTGGCTTTATGAAGTCTATGCTTCTAAACACTTATGACAAATTGTATTGCTCTTGTCTGGATCCTTTAGTATGTTTCCTATAGTCTTTTACCTTAATTCCTTCTTCGTTGTTCCTTGCTACCACGAAGTAAAAGGCCTCAGGACATAACTCAATCCTCTGGGGTTGACAGATCAGAAAGAGGGAAAGCACCTGCCTCCTTGATTCTTACTGCAGAATCATGTGAAACTGGAAGCACAAACTTAGAGTATTACTGTTATGAGGAAGATAAACTCTTCATAAATACAAATGTTAAGATGTGTCTCATAGTTTTCATGTGAATGTTACTATTTTGTCATTATTTAAACAATTTAGTGAAAAGAAAATCTTATTAAAATGTACTTCAGATGCCAGATATTAGAACCGTAAGTTAGAAAGAACAGAAAGGTTAGTGCACTGAAAGAAAACTGAATTGCTCAGTGACTTATAATACTAACCCAAAGCTTTCTCACAAGACTAACTTCACTTCAGATTTGTGAAAATTTCTGATTATAACAGTCATAGAACAAAAAGAGAAAGGTAACATATCATTTTCCTGACTAAATATATCAGGGACCAACAAGCTTTTGCTACAAAGAGTCAGATAGTAAGTATTTTAGGTTTTACAGACTATAGGATCTCTGTTGCAACTATTCAACTCTGATATTGTATCACAAAAGTAACCATAGACAATTATAAATGAATGAGCATGACTGTATTCCAATAGAACTTTTATTTATGGACACTAAGATTTGAATTTCATATAATTTGACACAAAATAGTATTCTTATTTTGATTTGTTCTTCTTCAAACATCTAAAACTTCAAAACCATGTTAAGTTCCTGAGTTGTACAAAAATAGGTGGATTTGTTTTGCAGTCTTTAGAGACTGCCAACTCCTGGAGTAAGAGAAATAATTCTTGTAGTCCAATTTGTTTTCACCTACTTCTCCACTACCATGAAAATAAATCTAATTTCATATACACCCTGGGCTTTGGAGAAATCTGTTTTGGGTGTCTGATCTCTAGGGAAAGCTCTTATATAAAGCAGATGTTCCCAATCAGTTGCTAGAGGATTCATTACAAGGGACTTCACATTAGTGTTTGCATAAAACAATGTCTATGGACAAAATAAGTAAAATGATTCATGGTTACATGGAAAAAAACTCAAGAATCCTCCATTCTTCTTACCACTACTAATTGTATCTTGCTTTACTTAAACCTAAAAATTTGGAAACTTTTAGCCAAAATAAAGCAAAAGAAGCAAGCACCCTCACCCTTTATATCTTTATTTATCATACTAATTACAGAATATACGTTGCCACTACTTTTTATTATTTGATATCACCATATGAATGGTTTCACTTACCCATTATTCACTGTTTTATTGTGTATATTTGGCTAACTCGTCATCTTAAGAAAAATATGTATTGCAAAGAAGTAACAGCAAGATAGTAAGAACTTACCAACTTAAGAAACACCTCAATCTGAATTAATGGAAATTATAAATGAAAAAGAATAATTTAAGTGAATATACTTTATTATTTTATCAATGTATAAGTAGGCTAAAGTAAAAAAATATTTGAGTGGTTTATTTTAGAGTAACCACAGATCTCAGCTGGCCCGGAACAATGCCAAATTAGAACACTTGTCCTGTGTACAGTTATTAATAAGTGCCCCATTTCATTCTGAAAAGCACATCCATATGGAGAACAAATTGTATGGTGGTTGTAATTTTAGGAAACATAAGAGACTATTTTGTAGTGTCTGTCTGATCATTCTATTTTCTAAAGCTCTTAGAAGAGCCTAATTCTGATGTTTGTTCTTTTTACAGAAATGCTATTTACTTGTTAAATTTTGAATTATGGAGTGTAAACTCATGTCCAGCAGGATTTATTTCTGAGAATCTTGTGAGGCCTTGGTTGAGGGCAGTTCCCTTCCAGACAGGTTTTGCTTCTGCCAAGCATCCTAGGGATGGTACTATCACAAAACTACTTTATATGTTATTTTCTCAGGTTAAAATCTTCCAAAACCATGAATATAATACAAATGCTATTTGAACAAGTGCAGATTTATTATTATGAGTTATCAGAAAATAATTGTATTTTAAATCCAGGCCAAAATAGAATTCTTTCTTGCAGTTTTTCTTTGCTGGTGCGTGGGATTTTTTCCACCAACATATTATTTCACTGATAGAGCCCTTAGAAAATCTTCACTTTATATATAGGCATCAGTTCTACTCACCAGCATCTAGCTGACATGGTTATCAAAACCCAAACAGTCTACATTCCACAAGACAGTCAAAGCGTTAACAACTACTTAGCCCTCAAGACAGGACACCTCTAGAAAGTTTTTGCTTTCTTGAAAACTCATCTCTTCATTTCAAAGGATGCTTGCCATACATTATCTAGCATTTTTATAGTGTGAAGAGTTTCAAATGATCTAATATTCTGTATTTCCAGGAATCAAATGGAACAAAAATGGGAAAGAAAAGCATAAAACTAGCAAAGGACAAGTTGGAGAGGTAAGAAGAAAGCCTAAATAGTGAATGTAATTGATGTTAAGGGAGGAGAGATTTTCAAGAAGGACGTGATCAACCACCTGTTGCAGCAGTAACAAGATAAGAAAGATAAAAAGTCAGAAAAAGAACATTAGCTTCACATAAATGACTTCTAGGAACTTAGGAAAGTAATTTCAGAATAATATTTTGGGTAGTGATCCCTGAAAAATATACAATGTATTAATTTGAAGAAATTAGCAGAAAAGAAGAAGAAAAGAAAAGAAGAAGAGAGACATACGATAATCTCTCGAAGCAGGCAACACTTCATCAATGGAATAATTATAAAAATTAAATAAAATAATTCATGCAAACTCTAAGCAAGGTGCTTTGTGGACACTTCATAATCACAGTTACTTTCACCATGCCTTTCCTTCCTCCATGAGAAAATAATAAAAATACTTTAAGATGCTACAAGGTGAGAACTTTAGAAAATTGAATTCTCACATAAAGTATCATGCAGGAAAGTGTTCACACAGCAGGCCTGAGTTGCTCAAACCCTGCATATTCCCAAGAAAGATCTGTCTAATGTGACTGACCCCAAATAAAAACTCTGAATATCAAGGTTCAAGTAAGCTTCCTTGTTTAACAACACTTCCTTGTTACACATGATTTCTGGGAAATTAGTACATCTAGGAAACTCCACTAGGCGCGAGCAGCTGGAACCTTGTGCCTAGTTCCTCCTGGACTTTGACCCATTTACCTTTTCCCTTTTGCTGATTTTAGTTCATATCCTGTTGTAACAAATGAATAATTTTGTAACTGAGTGTAACAGTTTTTCTGAGTCATAGGAGTCCTTCTAGTGAATCACCAGTATTGAAATTGCTCTCGGGAACCCCCAATACAACTACAAAATGGTTTTGTATGTTTCCTAAAGTTATGGTGACATGCAACTGATTTTCCAAACTGTATGTACTCTTCAGAGTGAAATGAGGCACTATTAATAGTTACATGCGATACAAGGGGGAGATTAAGCTTCAAATTAACATATTGCACTAGGAAATTTTTATCATAAGTGAAAATAAAGACAAAAGAATTTAGTAGATAATTAGGTATCTTAAGGGGAGAGCCAAAACTTTGGAATAGACAGTGTGAAGAGTATTCACTGTGTCAAATAGACAAACATAACTGAATTGCCAAATAGTGGTCAGAGTCCAATTGTATTTATGAGAATCAATTTGGAATGAGTCAGACATGCTCAGGAAATGGAAATTTCTCCATAGGTCCTCTTCAGTAAAGGAACTGAAGGAAAAGAAAGCAGATTGTGAGAAGACTTTTAATTCTCACCTAATTACTAATTAGGACTTCTAATTACTGCCCATTGCCCTCAGATGTTTCTTCAGGTCTCTTTCTATGCATACGTATAACCATCTTCCCACATTGGGTCCCTACCATACCTTGACAATAATACCCTAAAGTTCTGGAATCCCAAGTTCTAATCTACAATAAAAAGAGTATTTTTTCTAATTAAAAAATAGTGCATACTCATTATATTTAGAAAAAATAAAAATATTAAATATAATGAAGAAACCACTTCTTATACAAAACCCTTATGATTTTGCTGCATTTCTTTACATCCCTTTTAAAGTGAAAATATTAATAATTACACATACAAGCAGTTTTAATTTTTAATGGGACTCCTCTACAGAAATTTTAGTGTACAGTTTCCTTCAATTAATATTTACTATAAGCATAATACCAGTAAATTGTAAATATGCTTTAAAGGTATAACCTTTAAATGACTTTATAATATTCTGTCATAATGAAGCATTCAATCCCTTAATTTTATAGATGAGAAATCTGAAGCTTAAAGAGGTTAAGTGACTTCTCCAAAGTCACAGAGCTAGTTTTGTTAGATTTAGGAAGAGAAATCATTTCTCTGAAGTTCTTGTTTAATATTTTATTACTTCACTTTAATCTACCCTGTATAGTGCCACTCATATAACTGTCCTAAAATATTGAACGTATCACATCACCCCTCTGCTTTAGAGCACAGGGACCCAACTGCATGGGAGAAAATGTCCAAACTCTTCACCCTAGTATTCAAGGTCTTTTTAAAAATCAGCTTTATACCACTTTCCATGTCCTAATCTGATACTTTATATTAGTTATTTGCTTATACTTAGCCCATACCATTACCCTGGGATATGGTATGCTAATTACAGAACCCGAGACTTATGTATCTTGTTTCCCTCACCAAGATTTAATTTCCTCCTCTCTCATATGTCCAAATACTAAAACTCTTCAGGGCTCTATTCAGATCCTACATCCTTCATAAAGCCTTTTCAACCACCATAACTCACTCTAAACTCTTAGTTCTCTAAATTCACAAAGCCTTTTTCCATATGAATAGTAGAGTATCTTCCCATCAGATGTAAACTATCTCAATTATTCATTGCCATGTCAATCTCCTCTGCAAATGTGATGCAAAGAAAATATTCAACTCTACTGACTAGACTCACTTCAAATTCATAATAAAAACCTCAGATGGGTTCTTATTTTTCAATGTGGTAAAATATACATAGCATAATATTAATAATTTTAACCATTTGTAAATGCACAATTCAAGGGCATTAAATTCATTCAAAATGTGGTGTTATCACCACCACCACCACCACCACCACCACTTCCCAAAACTTTTTCATTATGCCCAATAAAAATTATATACCCATTAAATAATAACCTCCCTTTTCTCCCCTCCACAGCTCCTGGTAACCTGCATTCTGCTTTCTGACTCTATGAATTTGCCTATTCTAGGTACCTCATGCAAGTGGAACTGTACAATATTTGTTGTTCTGTGTCTGGCTTATTTCATGAAGCATCATATTTTCAAGCTCTATCCATGTTGCAGCATATATCAAAACTTCACTCCCTTTTACAGCTGCATTGCATTTCACTGAATGTATATAACTTATTTTGCTTATCCACTCATCTATTGATGGACACTTGAATTGTTTCTATCTTTTGGCTATGAAAATTGGTATACAAATATCTACTTGAGTTCCTGCTTTCAATTTTATTGGATATAAGCCTAGGAATGGAATTGCTGAGACATATGGTAGCTCTATGTTTAACCATTTTATATTCCCACCAGCAATGCACGAGGGTTTCAATTTCTTTACCTCCTAGCCAGCACTTATTTTACATTTTTTGTATTATAGCCATCCTAGTAGGTGTGAAGTGGTTATCTCATTGTGTGTTTCCCTAATGACTAATGATGGTCAGCATCTTTTCATGTATTTGTTAAACATTTGTATATCTACTTCAAAGAAATATCTATTTATGTCTCCTGCCCATTTTCTTTTTTTTTTTTTTTTTTTTTTTTTGAGACGGAGTCTAGCTCTGTCGCCCAGGCTGGAGTGCAGTGGCCAGATCTCAGCTCACTGCAAGCTCCGCCTCCTGGGTTTACGCCATTCTCCTGGCTCAGCCTCCCGAGTAGCTGGGACTACAGGCGCCTGCCACCTCGCCTGGCTAGTTTTTTGTATTTTTTAGTAGAGACGGGGTTTCACCGTGTTAACCAGGATGGTCTCGACTGCCCATTTTCTTAAATTGGGTTGGGTTTTTGTCGTTGTTTTTGTTGTTGTTGTTGTTGTTGTTGTTTTGAGTTTAAAGAGTTCTTTATATCTTTTGGATATTAATTATTTATCAGATAAATGATTTGCAAATATTTTCCCCCATTCAGCAGATTGTCTTTTAATGAAGGTCATTTATCAATTTTTTCCTTGTTGTTTGTGCTTTTGGTGTCACATTCATGGAATCACTGCCAATGCAATCAAGATTTCCCATAGTGTTTTCTTCTAATAATTTTATATTTTTAGCTAAGTTTAGGTCTTAAATAAACTTTATAGGAGGCCGTTGGTTTGGACTGAGCTCTTGCACTAGGTTCAACAAACCACACCAAATTGGAGTTACTCAGGCAGAAGTTCCACACCACTAAGCTAAAACTGAGTTATTCATCTGACCTTCCAAGAAATTGAGAGAAAGGGATAACAGCCAAATCCTCAAACAGTCCCTGTTTTAGCTGGAATGCTAAGAAATTCCACTCTGCTATAATATTTCCAAGGAAAACTCTGTAATGACCAATCTGCTTTTGTTTTTTGTTGCTGCTTTCCTCAGCCTTTGTCTGTCTATAAAGCCAAGCTCCTATGCTCACTTCATCAGAACACTCATTCTATTTTATAGAATGAGATGTTGCTGGATTCTAGAATTGCAAATAAAAGCCTATTAAGGTATTTGAACTAAATTTGTTATAATTATGTGTTTTAGCAGTCTTTAATTTGAGTTAAATTTTGCATCAGAGTCTGAATCCCCATATTCAGATCGCTAACTCCCACTTCTATGAACTCCAAATGTTGTTAGTCAATTATATAATATCTGTCTGTCTATGTACATGCCCACTCTCCTAAACGACTAATTCACAATTTTTCTCTTCTCACTCCATAAATCACCACTCTCAGCCAATTACAGTACTCCCTATTTTGTCAAAAAAATTAAGGCAATCTGAGGAGGTTTCTACAGACCTCCACTGCCATCTGTCCAACTACCAGCATCTGCACATACCCCATATTCACAGTTAAGAATAAGGGATTATACAAGGCCTTAAATATCAGGAGGTGAAAATCATTGAGGCCATCCTAGAAACCTACAAACCACAACCATGACACAGAAATAAACTCTAGCTCATTTTGCTGACTACAGTTTTCAAAACATCACTCTGATGAATGGATGACTAAGGTTAGTGAGGTCAAATAAAGCAAAAAAGAAAACCAGAAAATAAACTTAAATAAAATTTTCTGCTTATCTTCAAACTTTAAAAAATCCTCTGTGGTAAGTTTGGAGGAGGAAAGAGCATACTTTCTCATATTTGTCAACTTCATTTCTCTAATAAATAACTAATAAACAGGCATCTTTAATTATGTTTTCTCAGATACAAAATATTTCAAAATCTAGCAGAGAATGGTTAGCCATGTCTATCAGAAATTCAAGCATGCCCACTAACAATATACTTGTAACTGCAAGCAGAGTCTAACATATAAAACTTTGAAAAACATTCAGCCTGAGTTACTCATTCATAGATAGCAACCCTAGTTCAAAGAGGGAAAACTGTGCTCTTTTGCAAGCTCTAGTATTATTTTCTGTTGTAAGAATTCATCCATGTTCTGCAACTGAGTTATCTTTAATTACACTGACATATGCCTATTTTCCACAGACATCCTTCATTTTCTTATCTCTAGGACTATAAATTGCCAATTTTTTTAAGAAAAAAGCAATGATGTACTTCATACTGCCTTCATTTCTCTTCAATTTTATTTGATATGTTTACAAACTATCTGGCTCTCAAGAATAGACTGTCAATTGTGTGCATACCTAAATTTGACCAATACTTTCTTAAAGAAATCAGCTAAACCTTTATATTAAGTTGTATTCACTGGGTTCCCTGAATAGGTTGCAGACTGATCAAAAGCTCCAAGTTTATTATCATAGAAAATGACCCTCTATGAAAGATGTGCAAAATTCATGTTATTATTTTATGGGTTCCTGTATCTATTCCATGCTTTTCGGTTTTGAATTTTAAAAAGTCCTTGGATAGAAGTCTTAGGAAAGAAAGCCTGATGAAAAATGCTCTAAAGAGTTAGAATAAATATTCATGGCACTAGCATAGGTCACATGAGTGACAAAAAGCTGGCACCATGACATAGAAAAGCCCTTCAAATTCAGGTTTTATGGTTCCTATTGTACCAATCAAAATTGCCTATCTTTCTGATTGTTTCTAACTGGAATTCTTTTTTCTGTCTCTCTCTTCTCCCTTTTCTCTGTCTGTCTCTCTTTCTCTCTCTCTCTCTCTCTCTCTCTCTCTCTCTCTCTCTCTGTTTTTGTTTTTCTCTCTGTCTTTCTCTTGTTCCTCCCCACAACTAGAATTATTGCAAATTTTTCTATTTGTTGAAGGACATGAATGAGTCACTCAATGACATGTTCTACCTTGGTGCATTATGATGTTTTGTTGTTGAGAAATCATTAGATAAACAAAATTATTGAAAGAGAAAAAAGGAGATTGTGTTTCTTAATAAATTATCCCAATTTCCTGTAGTTTTGTTTTGTTTTTGTTTTATTTTGTTTTGTTTTGTTTTGTTCTTTGAGATGGAGTCTTGCTCTTGTCACCCAGGCTGCAGTGCAATGGCACGATATCGGCTCACTGCAACCTCCACCTCCCGGGTTCAAGTGATTCTCTTGCCTAACCTCCAGAGTAGCTGGGATTACAGGTGCCCGCCACCATGCCCTGGCTAATTTTTTTTTGTATTTTTTTAGTAGAGATGGGGTTGCACTATGTTGGCCAGGCTGGTCTCAAACTCCTGACCTCAGGTGATCCACCTGTCTCCGCCTCCCGAAGTACTGCGATTACAGGCATGAGCCACCACTCCCAGCCTCCCTGTAGTTTCAACAAATGATTTTGCCTGCTACTTCAAGGGGAAATTAGTGTCTTTTAGCAAGAACTCCCTCAATTACTTGTCCCCTCCTATCATTCCAAGAAGCATAGGAGCATTTCTACTATTTCTATTTTCTTCCTTTTTATTTCAATGGGGGAAAAAAAACCTGATTGCAGGTCATCAGAAATAAAGGTAAAGCATATTCAAGAATGTTTCACATATGTCTGATTCAATTTCTATGTGTTCATCACTTTGACTCCCTCTTTTGTTATCTTATTCTCTTTTGGTAGATGCACCCCTCTTTGCTATCAGCAAGTTGCAGAAAAATAATCAAGGCAGCAAGCTACAACTGCAGATTGTACCCTATACCAATCATGTGTAAGAGCCACTGTAAGAAGGCACCCTACCACGTAAAGCCCCCTGGACTTCCCTCCAAGCAGTAAAAACACCAGGTGAAAGATATGAGAAAACATGAATTCATAGATATTTTCTATATTTACACTGATGACAGCCATATTACATGTATTGTCCATGAAGTCAAAAACTTGGTACAGTCCCTCTTATTTACAATTCAAGTCCTTCTCCTCATTATCTCATCCTTTTCATCTTTTCTTGGTAACCAAAACCCTTTGCAAATGCCTCCCAGACCTTCCCCCCATATAAAGTTAATTAGATCCCGAGCAGCTCTTCTAATTAAGCTTACTTCAACCACAAATGCATTTTCTCATTTTATTATCACTAACACTAAGATGAGGTACTGTGATTAACAATTAGGTGAACGCTCTGTTCCATGAGATTGAGTCTCAAGTGCAATATGGTCTTAACTCAGGTTTGTGGTCACAAGAAAGTATCAACACTTTGCAAAGTCCTTGAAATCTTCTTTAGGTCACTCAGTGCATTCCAGAATTCAATGAATTAACACTTTCTATTTTTACTCTTAATCTGAACATATATCCCTAACACAAAACCATAGATCTTCTTCTGATTAATATTAACAACATCTGATATACAAATACACTAAAACCTCCACTAGCTCAAAAATATCAAGTTTCCAAACAAATGTATTCATGCATTATTAACAGTCAGTAAGTTCATCCTGTTTCTGTATGGTGTATGCTTTGTTTGTTATTTTCTTGTACATATTTAATAGAGTTGTAGATAGAAGACAATAGCTTGGAAAAGTTGTGAGGTTAAAATGTGTGACTATATCATTAGTCCTATACTAGCCCCAATCTACCACACAAAATTAGAGAAAGACACTTAAACTTGCTGACACTTAGTCACCTACAATGAATAAAATTTCTGCTTTACAAAGTTGTTGGTAAATGTTGCTAAATGAGATAAATTGCAGAATACTAAACAATTTTAATTAAAATTATTATGGTTATTATTTTCATACATAATTTGAAGGTGTTTAGTCGAGGCTCTAGGGGTTCTGAATTACTGGCCTACAGTCTTTTAACTGGAATAAAAATGGTACATTAAGAGGTAGGACAGGTATTTCAGGAAAAAATAATTTTTGTTTATTAAAGTACCTTAAGGGACCATTTCTGTAAGAATAGAAAGGCCCTAGAAGGTGTTCTGCAAGGAATGTGTAAAAGAAAAGGGAAAGGGGAAGTGGGAGGAGCAAAAGGACTTATAAAATAACAGACATTTATGAAAATCAGTCTACTATAAAGACACATGTACACGCATGTTTATTGCAGCACTATTCACAATAGCAAAGACTTGGAACCAACCCAAATACCCATCAATGATAGGCTGAATAAAGAAAATGTGGCACATATACACCATGGAATACTATGCAGTCATAAAAAATAATCAGTTCATGTTCTTTGCAGGGACATGGGTAAAGCTGGAAACCATTATCCTCAGCAAACTACTCAGGAACAGAAAACCAAGCACCGCATGTTCTCACTCATAACTGGGAGCTGAAAAATGAAAACCAATGGACACAGGGAGAGGAATATCACATACCAGGGCCTGTCAGAGGGGAGAGGGGAGGGAGAGCATTAAGACAAATACCTAATCCATATCGGGCTTAAAACCTAGATGATGGGTTGACAGGTGCAGCAAACCACCATGGCACATGTAAACCTATGTAACAAACCAGCACATTCTGCACATGTATTCCAGGACTTAAAGTAAAATTTTTTTTTAAAATGACAGATATTTGGTTTTATTTTGCTCTGGCATTTCAGATATGAAAAGAGTAAAGAACGCAATAATTAAAGAGACAAGGAAATTTTAGATGGAAAAACAGAAAAAAGAAGAATTTAGCAAGATGGCAGGAAGCTGGGGATAATAAAGATGCCAGGGAAGCCCTGTAAAAGACAGAAAAAATGAATATATAATATTTACATTAAATTCTTGCTGATGAGAAAGACAAAATGCACTGAACAAATAATGAGATGTTTTATTGAAGCTATTACAGAGATGATGTCATTAGTGAGAAAAGTCTCAAAGAAAAGGAAGGGTGCTAGAAGTTTTATAGAGGCAGGCAAACAAAGTCTTCCACAAGTCTCATGGGAGTCATGAGAAAGAATGGAGACTGGTGTTAGAGTATGCGAGGGCAGTGTGGTGGTACTTTGCCATTAGCCTTTATTCTGAACACAAAAACTGGGGGGACATCTTAACTTTCACTGCTTTCCCACAACACAGGGCTCAGAAAAAACAATTAACATTGTCACTTGTCTCTGAAATAATCCCCCTTCTTTTTACCATCTACCTTTAGTAAATTCTGCTGTGTAAGGTACTTTGAGAGAACCAAAGGAAAAGAGAGTTAAATTCTATGTTTTAGACCGATGTAACAGAGGGAAAAAAATAATCCAGGTGGTGAGATAATAAGAATTGAACAGAAAGAGGAAATTAAAACAAGAGGTGGTCAGAAAGAATGTATACCATCAAGAACCTTTAGCAATATTGCAAGGTCAGGAAGTAAGGGGTTGGATGTTTCAATGTATGCAGAAAAGAAAGTTGGAGGATTTAGCAATTCCCAGGTGGTAATATTTGGGGAATTCACATAAAACTAAAAAAATACGTACTCATAAGGAAATATAAAAATATTTAAGGGGCCAGCAAAATACTTGTTTGCTGGAGTTTCAGGTGCAGTATAAAAGTGCACCCTAAGGAAGGAGGTTGCATTCCTTTATCTACCCATAATAAGCCAGAGAGTTTTAGAGATGCCAGTTTTGGAGACTCTAGGAATTATAGGCAACTGAACTATTGCAAGACCTTTCTAACTGTCAATCTGCTTCCACTGTTCCTCTTTCCAATCTATTCTCAACATTAACAGAAGTTTCCTCAAGTATGAATCTGATTGTGTCACTTCCTTATTTACAGCCTCTGATGGCACACCAAGATCATTCATTATTTAAGCCAATATAGTTATAGTATAATCTGCCACTCTCATCACCACTTACCATGTTATATTATGGGCTATCGCTCAAACAGGGCAATTCTTTCATGTCAATCTATTGATTTTCACATCTAAATAGAATGCATTACTCCTAAAGCTTTTTTCACAGTTTATTTTATCAGCAAATTTATCACAATAGCTCCAGTTGCTGAAGTTCAGATTTCCCCACTGGACTAAAACATCAAGGATAAGAACTGTGGTTTAGATTTTACATATCCACCCTACCTTCTATACCCTTCCCAGAATCTAGCTCTAGGTATATGTTCAGTAAATGTTTTTAAATAAATGAACCACAGTGCTATAAGTACCTTTATTCTGATAAGTAAATAAGGCAAGGCAAGATCATATCTGGATATATATAATTCTCATGAAAACATAAATTTCAGTTTATACAATATACATGTTGAAACGTGATAATCTCTCAAGGATTATATAGAGAGGCCATGAGCTTAAAACAGTAGGTTGAAATACATAGTCTTTAAAATTCCATCCAACACTACAAGTCAATAATTCTATGGTTAATAAGTTAGAAATGGAAACAGATGAGAATCAGAAAGGAAATATAATACTAAGCATCTAAAGAAGGTCACCTTGTAAGGGAAGATACTCTAACTCAAATCCTTACTGTCTATGTACATACCTCTTAGCAAGGGTCAGCATGCTTGTTTCCCATTGCTGCTGTAACAAACTACCACAAATATAGTGGCATAAAACAAGACAAATTTATTATCTTATAGCTTTGGAGGTCAGAAGTGGAAATGGGTCTTGATGGGCTAAAATCTGGGTGGCTGCAAAGCTGCATTTCTTTCAGGAGGCTCTAGGACAGCATCCATGCCATGCCTTTTCCAGCTTCTAGAAATCACACGCATTCCTGGGCTACTTCAAAGCCAGTAGTGGCAGGTTGAGTGTTTCTCACAATGCATCACTCTGGCCCTGACTCTGTTTCTTTCCTCTTTCACTTACAAAAACCCATGAGACTACATCAAACCCACTCCAATAGTTGAAGATAATCTTCCCATCTCATAGTCAACCAATTAGCAACCTGCAACTTTACTTCTCCCTTGCCTTATATTACAGGTTGAATTGTGCCCCCCTAAAAGATATCTTGAAATTCCAACTCACAGTGTTTCAGAATGTGACCTTATTTGGAAATAGATTTATTGCAGATGTTATTAGTTAAGATGAGCTTACAGTGGGGTAAGACAGGCCCTTAATCCAATATGACTGGTGTTCTTACAATAAAAGAAGACACAGAGAAATGAAGACACAAACATACAGAGGGAAGATGGCCATGTGATGATGGAGGCAGAGATGAGATTGATGCACCTAGAAACACCAAGGATAACCAACAAACAACAGGAGCTAGAAGAAGTAAGGAAGGATTCTCTCCTACAGGTTTCAGAGTGACCAAAGCTTTCCCAGTACCTTGACTGAGGACTTCTGGCCTCCTGAATTGTGAGACAATAAATTTCTGTTGATTTAAGCCACTCAGTGGTACTAGGTGCTACTTAGTTATGGCAGCCCTGGCAAACCAATACACCATATAATATGACATATTCACAGGTTCTGAGGATTAGGACCACAGATATCTTTGGGAACTATTATTCGGTCTGCTATAGTCCGTGGGGGAAGTGATAAAAATAGAGGACTTTTGCCCTCTAATTAAGAAAGAACAAGATAAATCTCTTTCTGAAGAAATGGAGATGATGATCTTTTTTCCTTTTAATTTACATACTGTCCTGAGGCTTTTATCTTCCTGGAACTTCTATTAAGTATTCCAGATCACTTAGCAACAATTTTCAACCACTGCTTTTTTTTGCTGATTTACTATTATGTTAAGTGCTTACCTCATATGTGTGGATATTTTAAGTTCAGTTTGGGCAAACACGGGATTTAAATGGAAAATGCATAGCTGAAGTATAGACTAGTCACTATGCCAGAGGCTAAGTGGACTGGGAAAAAAATCTATGCCAGCTCAGTGTCCTTGAGTTTTCAGAAAGGAAAAGAAGAAAGGTTCTGCTTTCCATTTTTGGAGGTTTTAAAGTCATCTCTAAATTTGTATTCAGTGAAGCTAATGTCTAACAATACTTTTAAAAGTGGCAAGAGTTCTTTCCTTTACCTTATTTTGAAAGAAATATATTTTTCCAAAGATCTTTTAACCTCACAGAAGCAAAATGACTCATTTTCCATTGTTTTTTTTTCTGTCAGATTTATCTTTTCCTTTCTTAATAGAGCAGGATTAACACATTTGTCTTTTGAGATAAGGCACACTCTGTGCTGTTCCCTAGTGACCAATCTTTACGGGAACATTAGACTCAGATCTGTTCTGCCCACACAACTAGTAGCTGATAACAGAAGGGACAGGAGAATGTGCATGGGGACAGTTAAAAGAATGAGAGCTTTTGGCCTAACAAGAAGCTTTCTCCATATGAAAAGAATCCCATTTGCCTTAGAGATGTGCACACCATTAACAAATATGCACACTTACTTCAATTATGGGACACATGTAGCTAAAAATGCCTCAGGGGAAAACATATAGAGAGAAAAATCTTATTTTACAACAGCAATGGAAAAGAAAATCAAAGCTATTGCCTCTCTGCTATTTGGAAAGTATTCCACAGTAACTTCAAATATTCTCAATTAGAAGCAAAAAAAAAAAAGCTTCAAAACAATAAAATAAGTCATACAAGAATGCTTTGATTTATTGTGATATATTTTCATTTCCTGAGTTATTACTATCAGATTATGAAAAGATATTATTCCTAAAACTATATGCTAAAAAAGAGGAATAATGAGTTCTAGTGTTTGCATAAATATCACTATATCCCCTTTCTCTGATATTTAAAGCTTCCTGATTAAATCTTCCCTAATGTTCTTTCGATTTGACAATCAGAATATAAAATAATCTATGTTATATTTTGGATGTAAATCTTAACATACCACCATCTACCCCAAGTATGAAATAAAGCCCAGCATACAGTTATCTATATAGTGTCAGTTACCTGCGTAGCATAAAGGTGGTACGTAGTCAATTTAAGCATGCTGCCCTAACCTTGCACCTTGGATTCTAAAAAACAAGAGACTAATCATTTTATATAGAAAAATAAGCTAGAAGTCTACAAAACAAGAAACAATTTAAATCCAGCAGGAAGGATTTTAAAGTTTGTGAGCATATTTAAATATCAATTCATCCAACATGTTTTTAATATTTAGTTTACTGGATTTCAGCACATATTTCTGTGACAGATGACATGTAACGAAGGCAAATAGAGAACCTACAAGTAGGGACCAAATATTCCAGTTTGGCCAGGATAGTCATATATTATGCCTATTGTCTGGGCATCATTAATAGAACACAGCTTCACAATTTATTTTGGGGTCTTGTTCCCCTAATACAGATATTTCTGGCATTCTAGAGAGAGGCATTCCCTCCTGAGACTCCAGCCCCATGGAGAAAAACTATGACCAGCCCTAACAGCAAGGGGAATTCATTCCACGTGATATTATGCAAATGTTGCTGATTACTTACCAATAGCAATCAGTATGGATATTTCTACTGATTTTTATTGACATTGCTGGGTTCAACATTTCTTAACTCTAAGATGATAATATCAGCCACATTTTTTATTACATAATGATGATTATCAAACATCCATAATATGGTCTTCAAGGCCTACAAAATTCGGCCCAAGTTCATTTCTCTATCCTCATCTTGTACCACCTTCCTATCCCCTCCCTATTTCAGCCATACGTGCCTTTTTTTAGTTATGTGAATTTCATGCTCAGAATCATAGAACATGGTAGAGCTTCTGCTTGGATCACTCTTCAAATCCAACCTCCACAACACCACACACACACACACACAGGCACAGACAGACACATACATGCACACGCACACACAGAGTGAACTTACTTTTAGAGTCCTCAACTCAAATGGAACTTGCCTGGGGTGGACCACCTTAATTTTAACCTCAAGACTAGAACAGATTCCATCTTATACACTCTCACAGCACACCTTGTTTTTTATTTATAGCACTTACTTCAGTTTACAATTAGAAAATATTTGTATAATACCTGATGTTTTGCCCTTTAAGCTATAAGATACATTAGATTGGGGCTATATGCATTTTGTGCACTATTGTATTTGACACACGCAGCATAGTGTCTATTACAAAGGAAATGCAGCACAAAAATAGTTTTTCTGAAGGTTAAAGGACACAAGGCTGGAAAGATGAGAATATGTCAGATGAGAGAATTTGTACCCAAAATAATCATCACAGATTAGAGAGGTAACCTATCACAAATGAAATACAGCAGAGATAAATTCTAGATACCTCAGTTTAAACCAAAGAAACAATTATACAAGAAGAGGGTGAAGAAATTAAAAGTATACATATGTTTAAAAGTTGATGAGAGGATTTTTTTTACCAAAATAGTAAGAAATATTTCTGTTCTTTTCTTTCTACCCTTTCCCTTATTTCTCCCCACAAGAGAAAAAGTATGTTATTTAATTCATATGATGGACAGAATCTAAATTCCATGGAGTCTCAGTCAGTGACCAAGGACACGGCATTGGAAAAGTATTACTTTCTTTTTCTTTGCATCCTAGACATAGCTGAATCCAGAATAAGGGGTGCTAGAACCTCCTCCACACAGAATGACTATGCAGGGCCCTGTCATAGTTTTGAAGTTAGTTTTAATATCAATATTCTAAGTGCTGACACTCTAATATAATTCTCAGTGGGTACTGTTTGCGTTCAATTTACTTAGCATGGAGGATGTAGCTAACATACCATTACCTGGTGCATAACACAGAAATATTTTTTAGAATGGTCATGAGGATTAGCCATGATCAGTAACAGATATATTCAGTACAATTGCTGAAGAGATGTTAAAATCCTGGATTGAATAATGCAGAATGTAGAACAAAAACAATAATAAGCACATTCTACTCAGAACTGCTCAGAACACTCTTGGCGTACTGTTCAATCCAGGAAACTCCACTTTAAGTAATACACTGAGAAAGATAGAGCATAGTTTGATGCTGTTCAAAATTGCATTATTATTCCTAATTATATGCTGTCCTCCCTAAAAGAGGCTTGTAGATGTCTTAACTTGCTATGTGACAATACATCCCAGTGGGAGGTTTATATTTTCCCACCCCATCTATGATAGATTTGGACACGTGATTTACTTTAGCTTAAAAAATAAGTAAAAGTGATTTATGCCCTTCCTGAAGAAATTTTGCACTATTCCTTCTATTAGATTGGCATAACTTAGGGGGTACTCCTTCAAACTAAGTCCTAAAATGAAGCTATATGGAGAAGAACTTCAACAAACCAATAGCTGATGTGTTATGTGAAGGATAATAAATATTGTTGTAACCACTAAGATTATGGGGTTTTTACTACTACAGCAATGATTAGAGAAAACTGACTAATGCATACAAACAAACTACTTCAGAGTCGGACAACCTGAACAATTAAAGACTTTGAATCTACTTCATATTAGGAATAGTTGAAGGAACTGGGATGTTCTATTTGTCAAATAACAGATGTGGAGACACTGTAGTACTCTTCAAATATTTAATGAATGGGCAAATATAAGAGTAGTAGAACTGTTCTGAGTATTCTTATCAGGTCAAATTAGACCCAATTACTGGAAGTTTTAGGGAAACCCATGTCGGCTCAATATTAGAGGGAACGTTCTAACTTTCAGAGGTGGTCAAAGATGAAATTGGCAGTTTTAGGATGCTATTGAGAGGTACTGACAGCTCAACATATTTAGTCAAGGATGTTTTCGTTGGGTCAATAAACTAATATGGTCTCTATTTAAAACAAAACAAAAGATTTATAACAAAGTACCAAAGACTTTCCCCATGTCCTAAAGACCAACTGTCCATTATGTCTTGGTTTTCTTCTTTCATTCTTTTTTTGTTCAACCATTGTGTATAGTAATTGGCAAAGAGAAGAAAGGATTACTTTTTAAGTCATAGGCTTCAAAAATTAAGTCTCAGACTGGATGCAGCAATCAAATATTGAGAAATATATTATTCCCAAAGACTTAAACATTTAAAATAAAACAAGGAATAACAAATATAAAATTGCTTTTATCTCAAACACTATTCAAAAATAAAAATACTAACGAGTACACAAAGATTTATGAAATGATCATCTATTGCATGTGAGCAGAACATAATTTCTACTTATCTATCTAGAGTCTATATGTATTTGTAGGCCTTATCATAACAACTAAAGGAACATTTTAGAAATGTTGATTTTTCCATCCAATATAGAGTTTGTAAAGTTAAAATGTTTTAATAGCAAGATAAGCCAACTTTGAATTAAAAATCAATGAATCACATCTTCAGAAGAATTTTCATGCTTGTTTTTATGAGAAAAATAACTCTTTAGTAAGTTTTATTTTGCTTTTGTTTTTGTCAAACAAATAAATTCAATGTCATCTTAAAAATTAACATATGAACTGTGGCTGCCAGCATCTGTTTCTTCTATCTCTTCTAATTAATTTTATTATATTTAATTTTTAGTTATTATAACATATGCTTAATTTTATCACCCACCATAATGTATTTTTTTCAAGCAGGTAGTGTACAATCACTAAATAAGTAAACATTTATTAAATCTCAATAACTAATTTAAAATAACTAGAAGAATCAGTATTTTTAAAAAGTGAACAAGATGTTCTATATGTCTGAAATTCCAAAATATTCAACATAAGCAACTGTAATACATTTTTGGTGAGTCGTAAGAAAACTTTTTGGCATCAAATTTAGAAGTCACAGTTATTTTATGACTTAAAAGGCAAATGAAACTCAGTTGTTGATAATTTGAGAAAGAAGCTTTATAGTGTTTATCCCATTACCAATTATGTTTATTTTTCTCTTCTACCAAAATGTTGATTAAATACCAAATACAATGTGTTTGTTTAATCAGCTCTTTCATTTCATACTTATAACAACTCGATGAAGAAGTGCAGTAACTGAAACAGGGAAGATTTGATTTCATTTTGCCTCATCCTTGCTAATTTTTTAAAGATTTTTACCATTTATCCTCAACAAAATAGATTTCACTTGATAGGAAACAATCATATAGAGAGCCTGAATATCTCTGACAATTAAACATGGTGGCATGTTTTAATAATAAACTGGATTCTATTAGAGTTTAAATTTACAATATAAATACAATTTGCTGTACTTAATTACAAAGAGAAGGAAGGAAATAAATATTATATAATTTATGTTTCTCTGCAGTTTGTTATTCATACTTGGCATTTATAAAATTGCAATTTTGGAAGCAGTTTTTAATAAAAATGATTTGCTTTGTCTTCTAAATTGGTAGATTGCATTACATAATGAGCATTTGAATAATGTGTTATTTTAATCAGTTTATCCATATATATATATATATATAAAAAACAAGCCCACAAAAAAATTGTGTCTGATTTGGCTTTTTCCTAACAATCTGGCATTTTTGAGATAACCAAAATTGATTGAAACTCAATAGAGGTTAAGAGTCAAGAGATGAGAAGAGAAAATCAGAAATAATAAAGATAAAACATAGAGTTTGCCAGGCACGGTGGCTCATGCCTGTAATCCCAGCACTTTGGGAGGCTGAGGCGGGCGGATCACGAGGTCAGGATATCGAGACCATCCTGGCTAACACCATGAAATCCCATCTCTACTAAAAACACAAAAAAATCAGCTGGGCATGGTGGCGGGCACCTGTAGTCCCAGCTACTCGGGAGGCTGAGGCAGCAGAATAGTGTGAACCCGGGAGGCAGAGCTTGCAGTGAGCCAAGATCGCACCACTGCACTCCAGCCTGGGAGACAGACAGACTGTGACTCTAACTCAAAAAAAAAAAAGAAAAAAAAGAAAACATAGAGTTAACCTGTTGATTCTAGGTTCATGCAAATGACTTGCCAGGCCAATGAGAATTTAAAGACACAACGCAAAGACTTAAAATGGGTGGATAATGTTAACTTGAATAAAATCCAATTTATAAATTTAGAAAAAAGAGAAATGGAGACTTTATTTCTTATAGTGTTACAGCCTGCAAGATGGCCATTCTGACAGGCTGGGAAGCATAGCCTCTGGCCAGAAGCCAGAAACAAATATTTTATTGGGGGACGGTGGTGGGCAAAGGGAACAGGAATTTATGCTGAGTGGAGTGGCCACATATACTTATTTAATAAGCTATAGGAGGAGTCATTAATATTTATGAAAGGAGAAATGTGCATATGTGCAATTGTGCTTCATGCTTCTCCGTGTTCAAGACTGGCAGTAATAGGAAGGTGTAGTTTTTGGCCCTCCGATGTCAAAAGGTAAAGGACATGAAACCTTTACCACACATTCTCATAGACTGGCCAGAAGCACTCCATAGTTTGGTGGTCTCTCTTTTTGTTTGTTTGTTTTTGTTTTTCTTCCAAGACAGAGTCTTACTCTGTCACCCAGGCTGGAATGTAGTGGCATAATCTCGGCTCACTACAACCTCCACCTCCCGGGCTCAAGCAATTCCCCTGCCTCAGCCTCCCAAGTAGCTGGGACTACAGGCATGCACCACCATGCCAAGCTAATTTTTGTATTTTTAAGTAGAGATGGGATTTCACCATGTTGGCCAGGCTGGTCTCGATGGCAGTCTCTTATCAGGCAAAAGAGGAGGGACAGTGTCAGGCAGTTGTTTGATATTAGTGGTGGCATTTTTTGAAAGGGCTAGTTTCTGTTTAGCCTTTAGAAAAGAAAGCCTAACAGCAGTTAGCAAAGCTGCAGAGGGGGAAAAAGGTGTGTCTAACCTCCTATCCTGACATGGGTGAGAATTCAGTTTCCAAGGTTATTCTGGAGTTTCTATGGCCAAGAGATGGTCTCTTCAGTCAGTTGGTGGACTGAGAGTTTTATATTTAGTTTACAGTATGCACAATGTAGCTTGTACTCTTCCACTTTTGCCAATGACAGAACACACTCGGGTTAACCTAGCACAGAATGAGAGCCACATGGAGTACATATAAGTTGTTCCAGTTGCTGCAGCAATGGGCGGCTTCAATTCCCAGACATGTGAACAAGCCCAGTCAAGATCAGTTGAACTTCCTGATCAACCCCCAGCTTTTCCCAGACAAAAGAGCAATGAATGCATGCCCCCAAATTCTAGGGTAGTTTGTTATGTACTAAAGTAAAAAAAAAATAATAACAGATAATTTGTGATTATCAGACATAATTTTTGGATATTCTGAAGTACAACTGGTACCTTAACTACAATAAAATAGACCTAATACTTAAGCACTAAAGGAGCCTACCCTCACAAAAAAAGTTATTAAAAAAATCATCTTAGTTTCAATTATTATATATATAGAAAATACAAGTTTCTAATGCATATATGAACATGTAAAATTTATGAAAACATATATATGTATATATTTATATTGTGTACATATATACGTGAATACATAGACATGTCAAATTTATGAATATGTATATATTTATATCTATAGACAGCATCTACCACATCCCATGCACCATTTTAGTATATGGAAATGAACTAACCAGACAACATCTTGCCATTACAGAGTTGAAATTCTGGGGGTGGCATACTAATGATAAATAAATTAACAAAAAATATGAAATAAGAGTCCAGGCATGGTGACTCAGGCCTGTAATCCCAGCACTTTGGGAGGCCAAGGCAGGCAGATCACTTGAGGTCAGGAGTTTGAGCCCAGCCTGGTCAACATGGCAAAACCCCACCTCTACTAAAAATACAAAAATTAGGCAGGCATAGTTGTTGGTGCCTGTAATCCCAGCTACTCAGGAGGCTGAGGCAGAAAAGTCGCTCGAACCTGGGAGGCAGAGGTTGCAGCGAGCTGAGATCTCGCCACTGGACTCCAGCCTAGGCGACAGAGTGATACTCTGTCTCAAAAACAAAATAAAATGAAATAAAAGACATGAAAAAAGTATCACAGATAAAATAAAGTAGGGTAAAGCGGACTGTGAGTTCTAAGTGTGGAGTTATCAGGAAAGGCTTCATTGTAAGCTGAGATCTGAACAGAGACCGGAAGGAAATCAAGAACTGACTCAGGTGGATGTTTGGAGGAAGAACATTACAGGGTGAAGCTCACTTGGCAAGCACAAGGAACTGCCATGTGCCTAGAGTGTAAGGAGCAGCGGGGAGAAAAGAAGGAAATGAGTTCAGAGAGGCAGCTGCAGGCTAGGATAAGGATTTTGGTTTTTTAATCGAAACAAGATTGCATACTATTAGAGGTTTTGAGAAAAAATTAACATGAGAATGAACCGTAGAAGCAAGGGAAGAAGCAAGTATACTTGCAGAAAGTTAGCTTGCAGAAATCCATCTAAGATCTTCAGACCAAATGTTAACATTAGAAGTGCTGAAAAGTTCTCGGAATTTGGATGTATTTTGAAGACAGATTCCACAGCACTTGCTGATAAACTGGGATTTGTGATTGAGAGTACCAGAGGAATTAAAACTGAAGGTTCTAAGAAACATGAAGAATGGAATTGCCACTATTGAGACAGGGAAGACAGGGATCAGGATGTAAGAGGCAGGGATGGGATGAGTCAGGCACTTGGTTTTTAACAAGCTCTTTTTTCTTTTTGTCTGTGTTTTGATTTGTGTTTTGAGAGGCCTATTAACCACCCAAACAAATATGTTTCATAGGCACTTAGATATACAAGTCTGGAGCTCGGGAAAGAAATACATGCTGTATATATAAATTTGGAAGTGGAAATCTAATAGTAGTAGTGCCCTAAAGTTCAGCTTAAGCTTTGGTTTTGAGGAAAATTCTATTATTCAACTTTGGAAAAGTGAATATACTGAATGTTGCCATTATTTCTTGTACTTGTGAACAAGGAAGTTGCCATCAAATCCTATTGGCATAACAACAAGGTAATGAAACAAGGCACACCGTGTCAATGTCAGGTCAATCCAGAGGGATAGGAAGCACATGGGGGTTTAAACAGAAAAAGTTTAATATGAAGAATTATTAACTATGATAAAAGAGTAACTCTAGGATATAAGAAAACTCTGTACCATGCCCTAGGACTAAGATAGAGTACCTAACGAAGGACACGACTTGGAAGGGGGACTCTCCTTCCTAAGGTTAGGATTCAGACCTTTTTGGAGAAAGTTAAGTTCAGTCTACTGGATGACAGAGAAATTTATCAGTTTGCCCAGACCGGAGCTGGTCTGTAGGTGGGAAGCAGGAAGCATCCTTTTGGAGCGCAGGAAGGGCACAGAGGAGACACAGGTGGGACATAGGTGAGCATAGCTAGGCATGTGAGCATGTAGAAGGAATGGGGTTTCCGATGAAGGAGGGAGCTTGGAGCCCACATTGCCCATGAGGTGAGCCACTACCCACAGCAAGGTATGCAGACAGGGAGAGGGAATGGGGAGCTGGGGCACAGACTAACGACAGCTAGTGGGGATAGACAAATGGGCATGCAGAGGGAAAGAAGCCCTGGCATGGCAGAAGGCCCTGGAGCACAGAGTGTCCAGGTCAGGAGTACCATGGGAAACAGACCTGGGGTATGGATGTGCAAAGGGAGAAATAGGAGTGTCAGTGTGGAAAAGTAGATCTATATTAAAAGGGCAGCAGGAAACTGATCACTAGGACCGTAAAGGGCAGTGAGATTGCTGAGGGCCTGTACATTCTGAATGGATGGCTGCAGATGCACACTACCCACACCACTGACCCACCACGCAGTTGCCAGAAACTGGAGAGCCCCTTCCTCCTGAAATGTCCCTTCAGCACCCTCTGCTGAGAAAACACAACATCATGCTCATTGTCAAGGAGAAATTCTTAAAGGAATTTGGTCCATTTGAAGAGCGTGTATTAAAAGGTAAATTTTGGAACTGAGAGGCAATAAATTGAGAGCTGGAATATATGCCATTAAGATTTATAATTAATATCTGAATGGCTACTCCCAGGTAAGCATTCTAGAAATAACTTTTAGTAAAATTCACTAACATTCACTATGTGTAACATATGTTGAAATCGTATCATTCAATCAAAATGTAATTGTATGTTTATTGTTGCAAGAGTAAGAAATGGTTGTGCAATTTGTAACGTTTTATACAAAACAATTATTAATAACTGTCAGTTTTTAAGGTAAATAGTGAATATACTGACAGTCAATACCCCTTTTACCAGAGAGTTTGTTAGGTAGATAACTTGAGGAAGAATAAATCCTTTTTTAACAATAAAGGCTTATCAAAATTTAAACAATAAATCAAGAAACAATATTTGTGTATTAGCTTACACTGTAATTTTTGTAAAATGTTTGCTGCCTTAGCTTCAAAACATTAATGAAATAACCTCTCAGTATATATTTATTTTGTCATCATTTAATTTTATTTAGACCATGAGTACTAAAAGAAAAAGTTCTATCTGAAAATTCTTCTCAAAATTATAACAATAAAATAAAAAAAGAGGTATCCAACTTTGTTACCTCAAAATTTAACCAAAAAGAAAACATCCAAAAGCAAATGAATGTATTTTGAATTGTCTTCTACTAAACATAACACAGGATATAAACATAAAGAAAATGTTAGGTGAAAATTCAGAGATAACTTGTCATTTTTTTTAAAATTTATTTCTTATTATTATACTTTAAGTTGTAGGGTACATGTGCATAATGTGTAGGTTTGTTACATATGTATACTTGTGCCATGTTGGTGTGCTGCAACCATCAACTCGTCATTTACATCAGGTATAACTACCAATGCAATCCCTCCCCCCTCCCCCCTCCCCATGATAGGCCCCAGTGTGTGATGTTCCCCTTCCTGAGTCCAAGTGATCTCATTGTTCAGTTCCCACCTATGAGTGAGAACATGTGGTGTTTGGTTTTCTGTTCTTGTGATAGTTTGCTAAGAATGATGGTTTCCAGCTGCATCCATGTCCCTACAAAGGACACAAACTCATCCTTTTTGATGGCTGCATAGTATTCCATGGTGTATATGTGCCACATTTTCTTAATCCAATCTGTCACTGATGGACATTTGGGTTGATTCCAAGTCTTTGCTATTGTGAATAGTGCTGCAATAAACATACGTGTGCATGTGTCTTTATAGCAGCATAATTTATAATCCTTTGGGTATATACCCAGTAATGGGATGGCTGGGTCATATGGTACATCTAGTTCTAGATCCTTGAGGAATCGCCATACTGTTTTCCATAATGGTTGAACTAGTTTACAATCCCACCAACAGTGTAAAAGTGTTCCTGTTTCTCCACATCCTCTCCAGCACCTGTTGTTTCCTGACTTTTTAATGATCGCCATTCTAACTGGTGTGAGATGGTATCTCATTGTGGTTTTGATTTGCATTTCTCTGATGGCCAGTGATGATGAGCATTTTTTCATGTGTCTGTTGGCTGTATGAATGTCTTCTTTTGAGAAATGTCTGTTCATATCCTTTGCCCACTTTTTCAATAAAATACTGGCAAACCGGATTCAGCAACACATCAAAAAGCTTATCCACCATGATCAAGTGGGCTTCATCCCTGGGATGCAAGGCTGGTTCAACATTCGCAAATCAATAAACATAATCCAGCATATAAACAGAACCAAAGACAAGAACCACATGATTATCTCAATAGATGCAGAAAAGGCTTTTGACAAAATTCAACAGCCCTTCATGCTAAAAACGCTCAATAAATTCGGTATTAATGGAACGTACCTCAAAATAATAAGAGCTATTTATGACAAACCCACAGCCAATATCATACTGAATGGGCAAAAACTGGAAAAATTCCCTTTGAAAACTGGCACAAGACAGGGATGCCCTCTCTCACCACTCCTATTCAACATAGTGTTGGAAGTTCTGGCTAGGGCAATCAGGCAAGAGAAAGAAATCAAGGGTATTCAGTTAGGAAAAGAAGAAATCAAATTGTCCCTCTTTGCAGATGACATGATTGTATATTTAGAAAACCCCATTGTCTCAGCCCAAAATCTCCTTAAGCTGATAAGCAATTTCAGCAAAGTCTCAGGATACAAAATTAATGTGCAAAAATCACAAGCATTCTTATACACCAGTAACAGACAGAGAGCCAAATCATGAATGAACTTCCATTCACAATTGCTTCAAAGAGAATAAAATACCTAGGAATCCAACTTACAAGGAATGTAAAGGACCTCTTCAAGGAGAACTACAAACCACTGCTCAGTGAAATCAAAGAGGACACAAACAAATGGAAGAACATACCATGCTCATGGATAGGAAGAATCAATATCGTGAAAATGGCCATACTGCCCAAGGTAATTTATAGATTCAATGCCATCCCCATCAAGCTACCAATGAGTTTCTTCAGAGAATTGGAAAAAACTGCTTTAAAGTTCATATGGAACCAAAAAAGAGCCCGCATTGCCAAGACAATCCTAAGTCAAAAGAACAAAGCTGGGGGCATCACGCTACCTGACTTCAAACTATACTACAAGGCTACAGTAACCAAAACAGCATGGTACTGGTACCAAAACAGAGATATAGACCACGCTACCTGACTTCAAACTATACTACAAGGCTACAGTAACCAAAACAGCATGGTACTGGTACCAAAACAGAGATATAGACCAATGGAACAGAACAGAGTTCTCAGAAATAATACCACACATCTACAGCCATCTGATCTTTGACAAACCTGAGAGAAACAAGAAATGGGGAAAGGATTCCCTATTTAATAAATGGTGCTGGGAAAATTGGCTGGCCATAAGTAGAAAGCTGAAACTGGATCCTTTCCTTACTCCTTATACGAAAATTAATTCAAGATGGATTAGAGACTTAAATCTTAGACCTAATACCATAAAAATCCTAGAGGAAAACCTAGGTAGTACCATTCAGGACATAGGCATGGGCAAAGACTTCATGTCTAAAACACCAAAAGCAACAGCAGCAAAAGCCAAAATTGACAAATGGGATCTCATTAAACTAAAGAGCTTCTGCACAGCAAAAGAAACTACCATCAGAGTGAACAGGCAACCTACAGAATGGGAGAAAATTTTTGCAATCTACTCATCTGACAAAGGGCTAATATCCAGAACCTACAAAGAACTCAAACAAATTTACAAGAAAAAAACAAACTTGTCTTTTTGGAATCCTGTACTATTGCTGTATTTTTAGATCCAAGGGCGGAAATGTTAAAGATAATTTATTCTCAAGTGATCATGTGAAATAGCAGGTGTAGGCAACAATTTTACATTAAAATTTAAATTTAAATATTAAATTTTAATTTTAAATTGTTGCCTACACAACAATATTCAAAAAGAGCCATGTACTGTACATTAATGAAATTGCATCATCACTCCTTTTATACTATGTCAACAAAAATTTCTTTCATATGCTTTTTCTATTTTATGCTTTCTTAGTTTTAAGCTCACTTCTAATTTCCTTTCAGAAATAATTCTTTCCTATTTTCTTTTTTATAAAACATAGTAGTGAACTCCATGATAGAAATGGACTGTACCTTTAATCATGAATTTATTTGATTCAAAACCAAATTACATTATTGGTGCTATTTCTAATGTGGACATTGAAATTAATGTATAATTAATTTATTATTATTATTATTATTATTATTATTATTATTATTATTTTTACAGACAGGGTCTTCTTCTGTTGCCCACACTGGAGTGCAGTGGTGGAATCATAGCCCACTGCAGACTCTAACTCCTAAGCTCAAGCAATTCTTCCACCTCTTAAGTAGCTAAGTGCATGCCACCATGCCTGGCTAAATGCTTTTTCTATCTAAGAGATGGAATCTCACTATGTTGTCTAGACAGATCACAAACTCCTGAGCTCAAGTGATCTCTCTGCCTCAGCCTCCCAAAGTGCTGAGATTACAGGCATGAGCCACCACATCCAGCCTACTTTTAAATAAATAGAAAATATGTTGGCAAAAATAGTCACATTTTATCCTAAAATTACTATACTGTATTTATACTTTGAAAAGTTCAATTAAAGAGCCAAAACATCAATTATATAAACATTTATATAATATTAAGCATTGCAAGGTGATGTAGGAAATGCAAGGAAGAACAATGCCCCACCCCTAAATTTCTCACAACCTATTGAGGAAAGATAGGCACAAATAAACTATTAAAAATATCAGAAAGCTTGGCATGACGATACATGCCTGTAGTCCCAGCTACTTGTGAGGCTGAGGAGGGAGGATTTACAGAGCCTAGGGGTTCAAGTCCAGCCTGGGCAACATGGTGAGACTCTGCCTCTAAAATATAGGGTGTGTGTGTGTGTGTGTGTGTGTGTGTGTGTGTGTGTGTGTGTGTCAGAAAGACTGCAATAAATGCCACAGTAGACCTTCAATAATTATATTCCTCCCATTTTAAGCAAACTGGTCTTTTATTTACAAAAATTTCTTTAAAGATAAGCTTTTGCTTATGAAGCAGTTTTCGGCAGTCCTCAAGATTCGTATTCTATTACATATGATATAGTAACTGTAACTTACTCTTGGAGTAACTTCAGTTCTCTCCATATTACTTTGAGGATTACCTACCCTTTTGAGTTTTAAGCAAATTTGGCATAAAACCATATTTTACAACCTCTGGGGTATAGGACCTTCCTACCATCTCTGGAAATTTTAGGACTTAATTCCTTATAATTTTGTTTTTATGGCCAGTGAACCATTTTATTTTCTTCACCCGCACCTCCTCAAGTCAAAACCAACAAATAAACAGTTTGACAACAACTCGGTTCTACCATTTTGTGACTTGCCTAAGAAATTCACTTACTTACACCAAGCATATCATGGTTATATTCTTGCTATAAAGGTAATGTTTACAGTAAGGACTAGGATGAAAATCAGGGTGTTTGCTGTTGCCCACAACCTCATTGCTACCTTTTGCTTTCTCTTGGTGTTACTTTGTTCACTCTAATAGTTAGGATTAGGTTTGGATGAATATATCTGAAAACCCAGAAGAAAAGTAAATTTTAGCTCATTCTAACACACTCACAAAATCAGCAGTATAGGATCATAGTGTTGGCTCCACACTAGTGAAGAACCCATCTCCTTTCCATCCTCCTTTCCCACCATACACAGAACTTATCTTCTAACCTCAAAACCACATAAGACTGTAAAAATGGCTACTGAGGTTCCAGGGAGAAAAAAAATAACAATAAATAAAAAAGAGGTGGAAGGTGCAAAGTGCATCCTCTGCCAGCTGTCTATCTCCACTTTTAGGAGTCTTCCCATAAGACTGGTGCAGTGATGTCCGAACACAGGCAATGGTTACACCTGGCTATGATTGACCACTAGGTTTGTAGTCTTCTGGCTGGATACATAGCGTTCTGAATAATTAAATTCTGATTAAGGGAAGCTGAAATGTAGTCAGACTATCCTATTTACCATCCTGTTATGATAAAAAGGGCTCATAAATAGAAAGGAATGTAAAGCATATGATAGAGAAAGAGTAGATTACTGGGAATAATAAAAAGAGATGAAGAAAAGTAAATATGGCCCTTGGAGAGTAGCACTGCAATGTAAAGAGAAATTAACTGAGGGATCAAGGTGAAGAGAATATGATAAAAACAGAGGCAATTATTTATTCACCTACTATTTACCAAACACACACTTGGTTGCTGAATGTACAATGGCAAACAAGAGAGATACAATCTCTGCCTCTATGAAATTCATATTCTAGTACTTTGAGAGCAATAAAAGCACAATGTCTCTAAATTGTTAGTTGGAGGACCAGCCGCAGAATACATTGGCCTCAATATTTTATAATATCCACAACAAAGTAAAACAAATCCTCAAACTCTCACTAAAACTTTAGCAGAGAAAGAGTCTTTAAAATTGCTAGTGGGAGCAATATGGTAAAGAAATTAGTATTTATTATTATTATTATTTTTAAGATGGAGTCTCACTCTGTCTCTAAGGCTAGAGTTCAGTGGCACAATCTTGGTTCATTGCAACCTCCACCTCCTGGGTTCCAGTGATCCCCCTGCCTCAACCTCCTAGGTACCTGGGATTACAGGTGTGCACCACCACAGCTGGCTAATTTTTGTATTTTTAGTAGAGGTGGGGTTTCACCATATTGGCAAGACTGGTCTCGAACTCCTGACCTCACGTGATCTCCCCACTTCGGCCTCCCAAAGTGCTGGGAATTACAGGCATGAGCTACTGCATCCAGCCGATTATTACTGTTTTAAAATATGCAAAATATCATTGATGTTTTTAAATTTTGAAAACTGTATTTTAGTAAAAATTTTAAAAAGGAGTTATGTTCATTTTGCTATTTGTATATATACATAATATGTACTTTTACACATGTATATTTAAATGTGCTAGGAACATTATCATAAGTTAACCCTGTAAGGTAGGCACTAATAGTATCATGAAATTTTACAGATGAGAATATTGAATAACAATATATTGGGTAATAACTTGTTCATGGTCATATAACCAATAAGTAACAAAGCTGACATTCAATTCTGGAAGTCTGGTTCCAAAGTCTGTACTTGTAACCAACTAATTATGCTTCCCCTCCATTGCCTATTCATTGTCTCCTTTAACTTATTTTCCACTCCCATTACTTTAATTTTATTACTATTAAATATTCTTTAACCCCAGGAACTATAAAGAGGCTATTCTCTAAACAAAATATTACAGCAAGATGAATGGATTAGGGAGAAGAGTGAAGAGAAAAAAGTTCCATTTGGTGAGATCTGTCTAATGTTCGGAAGAAGCGGCATTTAATATGTTATTGGAATAATAGGTGAAATTTTAATAGGAAATGTGGACAGAAGGACATTGCCTATAGGAAAGAAAAATAGTCTGAAAAAGCACTAAAGCCATTAATATATACTATGTACTTTAATAAAATTAAATAGATAAATCATAGAAAGATAATATCTGAAAAATCTCCAAAAACTAGAAAATGTTCTTTATTACTATTGCTGTCTGTTTTTCGGTATAGTGGGATTTGAAGAAGCAACACTGTGAAACTAAAAGAGCACTGCAGTGCATGCCAAAAGTCTACAATTTTGTGCTGGTTTCCTTCCACTTACTAATTTTAGGAGTAATAAGAGAATAATAATGTCAATCTATGCTGCCTACCTCACAAGTTTCTTTTAAGAATTAAAAGAGATTTTTAAGTACTTTGAAAACTATTAAGTACTATACAAATATAACGTTAGGTTGTGATGATTAATCATTATTATACATGAGCTCAGTAAATAATAGAGGATGGTTAAAATGCACTATCACACTGAAAAATCTATCCAAGAAAAACTTCACAAAAATGCAGTAACAGATGTTCCTATTTAGTTAAAGGAGACAATACTATTGGGCCTTCAGCTTATAGCTTATAGTTAAATTGTAATAACAACAGCTTGTTTAGGTTTGTCAGTTTTTTCTCTGTCAATTTTTAGCCAACATTATACCATAAAATAGTCTCTTTCTTTAAATCAGACAGAAAGGTCCTATTCTGATCCGACTTTAAAAACTGATCCAAGGGGAAATTTAATCATGCCTCCCAGGCAGCATAAAATTGAGCCAACAATTCCAATTCCTATCAGGAATCTCCCATACAGACCCTATGCTATAAGTAAAGCAATGCAGTTTTCTGGTCCAGCACAAGATTTTCCCAGTCATGTTGTTATACCTGGTTCTATTAGCTCTAGGGAATGGGCAAAAGGATTGCAAAATCAATGGAAAACTCTCAGTTTCTTACCTTCTTCTTTCATATAAAAGCTATTCCTTGGTTGGTTTTACAGTCAAATATATGAAGTATTATAAACCCCTATCATTTTGTTGAATAAAAAGATATATTCAGTTAACTTCTTTATTCTAGATTTCATTATTTTAGATTAGATACTTTGGGCCCTAATACTTGCTTTAACTAGGATAAAAATCATTGCTCTTCAGTTGTTTCATTCATAGTGGATTAACCATTCTTCTTTATTTCTCATATTATATCTCTGATAGAGTATCAACCTGCACTATCAAATTACTGTCTATCAATATTCTGCTTTTAGAATCTATCAATCAGCCGAAGATGAAGATGATATGCTATATCTGTGGCCTATTCCTTATTTGTAAAATTAAAATTTAATTGCATTAAATTAGGTCTAAAATAATAGAATAGCTCCATAATTTGGAATATTCTCTACGTGTAAAAAATTCTGTTTTTTACTAAAAGACAGTTTGTTACTTTTTAAAAACCAAACTTTCTTGATTCACTTTTAAATTGCCTCTGCCAATTATTTATAACATTTCACTATTAGAGATCTGAATATGGTGTTTATCTTGCTATAGTAATGCTGTGATATTGAATATGGGAAAAAATCACTAAGGGAATTAAGACACCAAGATACAGTGCCAAAAAAACTTTCCTTCATCGTTTCTGAATATTTTTGTCCCAAATGAGAAAAGTATAAATGGTAGCAGTAAAAAAGAAAACAAAAGTAGAAAAGTATAGTTCTACATTGAATCAATAGGAATACAGCAGAAACTTGACTCTGGAATATTTTGCCCTATTAGTCAATGATACATGTTGCTTAATATTACTATAGTATGACAAACAAAAAACACTAAAAATTAACATAGAAAATAATATTTATATGTTTGGTCTTATAATCAATTGGAAATGATTAAAGAGAACAATCTAATGAGTTAATCTATGCATGAATTCTTGTTAGCTGTCTGTTCTCATGCTGCTAATAAAGACATGCCTGAGACTGAGAAGTCTTATGTGAATCACATCTATAATTTCTGACAAAATTTAATCTTTCTGTATCTCTTCAAAGAACCACCAACTAAAAAAGTATTTTTAAAGAATTCTGCCTGAGATGCTTTTGAGATTTCTAATTAAAGACAAAATGTTTTACATGTGAGAAGACAGAGGTGCTACAATGTTCTTATACTTTTCTGTATCTTGCCTAGCTAACAAAAATATGTATCTTTTAAAATACAAGCAGCCTAATTTTACTAGTCTTTCAAGTACGTTATAATTATACTGTCATATATTTTTCCAGTAAGAAATTTTTAACAATAGAAATTAAATGAAAAACAAATTTGGCATATATTTAAAAACTGTTCACCTAGAAGCATATAGTACCCTAAACAGTAGGCATTGTGAAATGCAATAATAATTCCAAGTCACTTTATTATTATATTATAAAGATGTACTAAATCAAAACATCAGAAAGTAATTACAGTCTATTTTTATTAGAGGGTTTCCCTTTACAGTGTTCTACCACTTACTTTTACCACCATTAAAAGAATAATTTCATGTCATTGATATAAGTTTCCCCAAGCATCTTCTATTTCAAATTATACAATAATTTGTACTAAAACATAATTGTATATAGGTTTGTGTTCATACAAGTGAAGAAGTTGATGACTAGGAGAATGGATCTCTTTAAAAGCTTTGTTCAAATGTTATAGTGGTTATGACAGAAAGATATATGTGAAGAAGAAAATGGAAGAAGATAAAAGTAAAACATGTATCAGGATATAAAAAACTAAAATACAAGAACAAAACAAAAACAACAACAAAAATATCTTCTTTCCCACCTGGTGCCAGACCTTCTCCTATAACTGCTTTAGGTTACAGAAATACTTTGGTTAGCTACTTAGAGTTGGAAAGAGAAAACTCAATAGACATAATCTTTATGAAGACCATAAAAAGAAGACATAGCAAAAGATAAAAAAGAAAAACTATATGAGTTTAAGAGGGATGTATGGAGTATGAGAATCAGCAGGAAGAGTAAGGACTGAAGGTCCAGGAAAAGGGCTACTCCACTTAGTGGTGGTGAGAGTTGCTACCATAGCTGTGACTAAAGAATCAAATAACGTTTAAGAACACAAGTGTCTAATATTCAATGTTTAAAAATCAACTCTGAGCTGTGATTTACACACAATAAAACATTTACCACTTTAATAAGTTTTGACAAGCTTATCTATAACAATCAAGATATGGAATATTTCTACCACCCCAAAAAAGTTTTCTTATGTCACTTTATAGCCAGTCACCCTTTCCCTGCCATAGACATGAGTTTGTCAATTAAAAAAAAAAAAAAAAAAAAAAAAAAAAAATTCTTACCAGGATTTGGATTCAAATTGCTTTGAATTTAGAAAAGAATTTTCATTTTAATAATATTATGCTTTCCAATGCATAAACATGGTATATCTCTCAATTAATTTACTTCCTTATTTTTTTCAGTGATATTCTTTAGTTCTTATTGTTCAGATTTTATATATTTTTTGTAAAGTTTTCCTCTAAATAGTTGACATTTTTGATGTTATCATAAGCCACATTTTAAATTCAGTTTTCAGTCTTTGCATTGCTAGCAAGTTCAAATGCAGTAACCCTCCCTTAGTGCAGTTTCACTTTCTGTGGTGGCAGTTACTTGCAGTCAAGTGTAGTCTGAAAATATTAAATGAAAATTTTCAGAAATAAGCAATGCATCCATTCTAAATTCTACACTGTTCTGAGTAGGGTGAAAGAGTTTAAAGAACTCTGTGTGAAATCTCATACTATCCTACTCCATTCCACAGGGTAGGTGAATCAACTCTTTGTCCAATGCATTCATGCTAGACTGGCTAATATGCCACTCACCTGTTGGTCACTTAGTAATCATCTCAGTTATCAAATCGACTATGGCAGCATTGTTCTACTTTATTATTAACTATTGTTGTTAATCTCTTACAGTGCAAATTTATAAATTAAACTATATATAGGTATGTATCTATAGGAAAAAACACAGTATAGTATAGGTACATTCTAGTACTGTCCATGGTTTCAGGCATCCACTGGGGTTTTGGAACGTATCTTCCTGGATTAGAGGAGACTACTGTATGCCAATATTTTATTTGACCTTTCATCCTGTGAACTTACGGAATTTATTAATTAGTTCTAGCAGCTTCTTTTTAGATCTCTTGAGATTTACTACATACAAAACCATATCATGTGCAAATAAAGACAGTTTAATCATCCTGTGAACATTTCATGCATTTTTTTTCCTTCGGTGCCTGGGTTAGACCCTCACATAAAATGATGGATAAAAATGGTGAGAGTGAATTGAGGAAGACTACTTCTATTACTAATTTGCTGAGAATTTTTAACATTAATTGGAGTTGAATTCTGTTAAATGCCTTTTTCGCCCCTCTGCTCATGGGTTTTTATTTTCTTTTACTCCATTAGTATATTAAATTGCATTGATTTATTTTCAAATGTTAAACAACTGTACATTTCAGAGATCCATGACTTGATGTGAACGTGTTTAACCTTTTTATATTTAGCTAAATTCAACTTGATATTTTGTTAAAGATTTTGTGTCTGTTCGTGAGAGATACTAATTTGTAGTTTTCTTATATTGTAATCTATCTCTATGGCTTTATTATTCAGGAAATGTTGGCCTCATAAAAAGGTTAAGTAATATTTTATTCTTTTCCATTTATAAAAATTAGTAGAATCACTATTTTTTGCTTCTTAAATGTTTATGCTTGATATCTTCTTGTCAGATAACTTTTAATGAAGAATTCAATTTATTTGATAAATACAGAACTGAGCTACTCAGATTTTCTAATGTTTTTGATATAGTTCAGTAACTTATGTATCTTCAGGAATTTAACTATTTTATCTAAGCTATCAAATTCTTTGGCAACTGGATATTGACATATAGCTATTCATAATATTCATTCTTATCTTTTTAATTATATTTTTAATTTTTCTGGGTACATAGTAGGTGTATAGATTTATGGGGTACATAACACAGTTTGATGCAAACACACAATGTGTAATAATCACATCAGAGTAAGTGGAGTATCCATCACCTCAAGCATTTATCGTTTATTTTTGTTATAAAGAATCCAAATAGAATCTTAGTTTTTTTTTATTATTATTATACTTTAAGTTCTAGGGTACATGTGCATAACGTGCAGGTGTGTTACATATGTATACTTGTGCCATGTTGCTGTGCTGCACCCATCAACTCGTCAGCACACATCAACTCCTCATTTACTTCAGGTATAACTCCCAATGGAATCCCTCCCCCCTCCCCCCTCCCCATAATAGGCCCCGGTGTGTGATGTTCCCCTTCCCGAGTCCAAGTGATCTCATTGTTCAGTTCCCACCTATGAGTGAGAACGTGCGGTGTTTGGTTTTCTGTTCTTGCGATAGTTTGCTGGGAATGATGGTTTCCAGCTGCATCCATGTCCCTATAAAGGACACAAACTCATCCTTTTTTATGGCTGCATAGCATTCCATGGTGTATATGTGCCACATTTTCTTAATCCAGTCTGTCACTGATGGACATTTGGGTTGATTCCAAGTCTTTGCTATTGTGAATAGTGCCACAAAGAACATACATGTGCATGTGTCTTTATAGCAGCATGATTTATAATCCTTTGGGTATATACCCAGTAATGGGATGGCTGGGTCTAGAACTTCTAGTTCTAGATCCTTAAGGAATCGTCATACTGTTTTCCACAATGGCTGAACTAGTTTACAATCCCACCAACAGGGTAAAAGTGTTCCTATTTCTCCACATCCTCTCCAGCACCTGTTGTTTCCTGACTTTTTAATGATCGCCATTCTAACTGGTGTGAGATGGTATCTCATTGTGGTTTTGATTTGCATTTCTCTGATGGCCAGTGATGACGAACATTTTTTCATGTGTCTGTTGGCTGTATGCATGTCTTCTTTTGAGAAATGTCTGTTCATATCCTTTGCCCACTTTTTGATGGGGTTGTTTGTTTTTTTCTTGTAAACTTGTTGGAGTTCTTTGGAGGTTCTGGATATTAGCCCTTTGTCAGATGAGTAGATTGCAAAAATTTTCTCCCATTCTGTAGGTTGCCTGTTCACTCTGATGGTAGTTTCTTTTGCTGTGCAGAAGCTCTTGAGTTTAATTAGATCCCATTTGTCAATTTTGGCTTTTGTTGCCATTGCTTTTGGTGTTTTAGACATAAAGTCCTTGCCCATGCCTATGTCCTGAATGGTATTACCTAGGTTTTCTTCTAGGGTTTTTATGGTATTAGGTCTAACATTTAAGTCTCTAATCCATCTTGAATTAATTTTCGTATAAGGAGTAAGGAAAGGATCCCATTTCAGCTTTCTACTTATGGTTAGCCAATTTTCCCAGCACCATTTATTAAATAGGGAATCCTTTCCCTATTTCTTGTTTTTCTCAGGTTTGTCAAAGTTCAGATGGCTGTAGATGTGTGGTATTATTTCTGAGGACTCCGTTCTGTTCCATTGCTCTATATCTCTGTTTTGGTACCAGTACCATGCTGTTTTGATTACTGTAGCCTTGTAGTATAGTTTGAAGTCAGGTAGCGTGATTCTTCCAGCTTTGTTCTTTTGACTTAGGATTGTCTTGTCAATGCAGGCTCTTTCTTGGTTCCATATGAACTTTAAAGCAGTTTTTTCCAATTCTGTGAAGAAACTCATTGGTAGCTTGATGGGGATGGCATTGAATCTATAAATTACCTTGGGCAGTATGGCCATTTTCACGATATTGATTCTTCCTATCCATGAGCATGGTATGTTTTTCCATTTGTTTGTGTCCTCTTTGATTTCACTGAGCAGTGGTTTGTAGTTCTCCTTGAAGAGGTCCTTTACATCCCTTGTAAGTTGGATTCCTAGGTATTTGATTCTCTTTGAAGCAATTGTGAATGGAAGTTCGTTCATGATTTGGTTCTCTGTTTGTCTGTTACTGGTGTATAAGAATGCTTGTGATTTTTGCACATTAATTTTGTATCCTGAGACTTTGCTGAAATTGCTTATCAGCTTAAGGAGATTTTGGGCTGAGATGATGGGGTTTTCTAAATACACAATCATGTCATCTGCAAACAGGGACAATTTGACTTCTTCTTTTCCTAACTGAATACCCTTGATTTCTTTCTCTTGCCTGATTGCCCTAGCCAGAACTTCCAACACTATGTTGAATAGGAGTGGTGAGAGAGGGCATCCCTGTCTTATGCCAGTTTTCAAAGGGAATTTTTCCAGTTTTTGCCCATTCAGTATGATATTGGCTGTGGGTTTGTCATAAATAGCTCTTATGATTTTGAGATACATTCCATCAATACCGAATTTATTGAGAGTTTTTAGCATGAAGGACTGTTGAATTTTGTCAAAGGCCTTTTCTGCATCTATTGAGATAATCATGTGGTTTTTGTCTTTGGTTCTGTTTATACGCTGGATTACATTTATTGATTTGCATATGTTGAATCAGCCTTGCATCCAAGGGAAGAAGCCCACTTGATCATGGTGGATAAGCTTTTTGATGTGCTGGATTCAGTTTGCCAGTATTTTATTGAGGATTTTTGCATCGATGTTCATCAGGGATATTGGTCTAAAACTCTCTTTGTCTCTGCCAGGCTTTGGTATCAGGATGATGTTGGCCTCATAAAATGAGTTAGGGAGGATTCCCTCTTTTCCTATTGATTGGAATAGTTTCAGAAGGAATGGTACCAGCTCCTCCTTGTACCTCTGGTAGAATTCAGCTGTGAATCCATCTGGTCCTGGACTTTTTTTGGTTGGTAGGCTATTAATTATTGCCTCAATTTCAGAGCCTGTTATTGGTCTATTCAGGGATTCAACTTCTTCCTGATTTAGTCTTAGGAGAGTGTAAGTGTCCAGGAAATTATCCATTTCTTCTAGATTTTCTAGTTTATTTGTGTAGAGTTGTTTACAGTATTCTCTGATGGTAGTTTGTATTTCTGTGGGGTCGGTGGTGATATCCCCTTTATCATTTTTTATTGTGTCTATTTGATTCTTCTCTCTTTTTTTCTTTATTGGTCTTGCTAGCAGTCTATCAATTTTGTTGATCTTTTAAAAAAACCAACTCCTGGATTCACTGATTGTTTGGAGGGTTTTTTGTGTCTCTATCTCCTTCAGTTCTGCTCTGATCTTAGTTATTTCTTGCCTTTGCTAGCTTTTCAATGTGTTTGCGCTTGCTTCTCTAGTTCTTTTCATGGTGATATTAGAGTGTCAATTTTAGATCTTTCCAGCTTTCTCTTGTGGGCATTTAGTACTATAAATTTCCCTTTACACATTGCTTTAAAGGTGTCCCAGAGATTCTGGTATGTTGTATCTTTGTTCTCATTGGTTTCAAATAATATCTTTATTTCTGTCTTTGTTATGTACCTAGCAGTCATTCAGGAGCAGGTTGTTCAGTTTCCATGTAGTTGAGCAGTTTTGATTGAGTTTCTTAGACCTGAGTTCTAGTTTGATTGCACTGTGGTCTGAGAGACAGTTTGTTATAATTTCTGTTCTTGTACATTTGCTGAGGAGTGCTTTACTTCCAATTATGTGGTCAATTTTGGAATAAGTGTGATGTGGTACTGAGAAGAATGTATATTGTGTTGATTTGGGGTGGAGAGTTCTGTAGATGTCTATTAGGTCTGCTTGCTGCAAAGATGAGTTCAATTACTGGATATCCTTGTTAACTTTCTGTCTCGTCGATCTGCCTAATGTTGACAATGGGCTGTTGAAGTCTCCCATTATTATTGTATGGGAGTCTATGTCTCTTTGTAAGTCTCTAAGGACTTGCTTTATGAATCTGGGTGCTCCTGTATTGGGTGCATATATATTTAGGATAGTTAGCTCTTTCTGTTGAATTGATCCCTTTACCATTATATAATGGCCTTCTTTGTCTCTTTTGATCTTTGATGGTTTAAAGTCTGTTTTATCAGAGACTAGGATTGCAACCCCTGCTTTTTTTTGTTCTCCATTTGCTTGGTAGATCTTCCTCCATCCCTTTATGTGTGTCTCTGCATGTGAGATGGGTCTCCTGAATACAGCAGACTGATGGGTCTTGACACTTTATCCAGTTTGTCAGTCTGTGTTTTTTAATTGGAGCATTTAGTCCATTTACATTTAAGGTTAATATTGTTATGTGTGAACTTGATCCTGTCATTATGATATTAACTGGTTATTTTGCTCATTAGTTGATGCAGTTTCTTCCTAGCCTCAATGGTCTTTACATTTTGGCATGTTTTTGCAATGGCTGGTACTGGCTGTTCCTTTCCATGTTTAGTGCTTCCTTCAGGGTCTCTTGTAAGGCAGGCCTGGTATTGACAAAATCTCTAAGCATTTGCTTATCTGTAAAGGATTTTATTTCTCCTTCACTTATGAAACTTAGTTTGGCTGGAAATGAAATTCTGGGTTTAAAATTCTTTTCTTTAAGGATGTTGAATATTGGCCCCCACTCTCTTCTGGCTTGTAGAGTTTCTGCCAAGAGATCTGCTGTTAGTCTGATGGGCTTCCCTTTGTGGGTAACCCAATCTTTCTCTCTGGCTGCCTTTAACAGTTTTTCCTTCATTTCAACTTTGGTGAATCTGGCAATTATGTGTCTTGGAGTTGCTCTTCTCGAGGAGTATCTTTGTGGTGTTCTCTGTATTTCCTGAATTTGAATGTTGGCCTGCCTTACTAGGTTGGGGAAGTTCTCCTGGATGATATCCTGAAGAGTGTTTTCCAACTTGATTACATTTTCCCCCTCACTTTCAGGCACCCCAATCAGACATAGATTTGGTCTTTTCACATAATCCCATACTTCTTGAACGCTTTGTTCATTGCTTTTTCCTCTTTTTTCTTTAGACTTCTCTTTCGCTTCATTTCATTCATTTGATCCTCAATGGCTGATACTCTTTCTTCCAGTTGATCGAGTCGGTTACTGAAGCTCGTTCATTTGTTACATATTTCTTGTGTCATGGCTTTTATCTCTGTCAGTTTGTTTATGGCCTTCTCTGCATTGATTATTCTAGTTATCAATTCTTCCATTCTGTTTTCAAGATTTTTAGTTTCTTTGCGCTGGGTATGTAATTCCTCCTTTAGCTCTGAGAAGTATGATGGACTGAAGCCTTCTTCTCTCAACTCGTCAAAGTCATTCTCCATCCAGCTTTGATCCGTTGCTGGCAATGAGCTGCGTTCCTTTGGAGGGGGAGATGTGCTCTTATATTTTGAATTTCCAGCTTTTCTGCCCTGCTTTTTCCCCATCTTTGTGGTTTTACCTGCCTTTGGTCTTTGATGATGGTGACGTACTGATGGGGTTTTGGTGTGGGTGTCCTTCCTGTTTGTTAGTTTTCCTTCTACCAGTCAGGACCCTCAGCTGTAGGTCTCTTGGAGATTGCTTGATGTCCACTCTAGACCCTGTTTGCCTGGGTATCAGCAGCAGAGGCTGCAGAAGATAGAATATTGCTGAACAGCGAGTGTACCTGTCTGATTCTTGTTTTGGAAGCTTCGTCTCAGGGGTGTACCTGGCCGTGTGAGGTGTGGGGTGTTGGTCTGCCCCTAGTGGGGGATGTCTGCCAGTTAAGCTACTCAGGGGTCAGGGACGCACTTGAGCAGGCAGTCTGTCCATTCTCAGATCTCAACCTCCGTCTTGGGAGATCCACTGCTCTCTTCAAAGCTGTCAGACAGGGTCGTTTGCGTCTGCAGAGGTTTCTGCTGCTTTTTTTATTTGTTTAGTTGTGCCCTGTCCCCACAGGTGGAGTCTACAGAGCCAGGAAGGCCTCCTTGCGCTGCTGTGGGCTCCACCCAGTTCGAGCTTCCCAGCGGCTTTGTTTACCTACTTAAGCCTCAGCAATGATGGGCGCCCCTCCCCCAGCCTCACTGCTGCCTTGCCATTAGATCGCAGACTGCTGTGCTAGCAATGGGGGAGGCTCCGCGGGCATGGGACCCTCCCAGCCAGGTGTGGGATATAATCTCCTAATGTGCCGATTGCTAAGACTCTTGGTAAAGCGCAGTATTGGAGTGGGACTCACCTGATTTTCCAGGTGTTGTGTGTCTCAGTTCCCCTGGCTAGGAAAAGGGATTCCCTTCCCCCTTGCACTTCCCAGGAGAGGCAATGCCTCACCCTGCTTCAGCTCTTACTGGTCGGGCTGCAGCAGCTGATCAGCACTGATTGTTCGGCACTCCCTAGTGAGATGAACCCGGTACCTCAGTTGAAAATGCAGAAATCACCCATCTTCTGTGTCACTCGTGCTGGGAGCTGGACACTGGAGCTGTTCCTATTCGGCCATCTTGCTCTGCCCATCAACTTTTAGTTATTTTAAAATGTACAATACATTACTGTTGACTGTGATCACCTCGTTATGCTATCAAAAACTAGATCTTATTCTATTTGACTATATTTCTGTACCCATTAACCATCCCCGCTTCCCCTATGGCCCACTACCCTTCCCAGCCTCCGGTAACCATCATTCTACCATCATTCACTACCCTTCCCAGCCTCCGGTAACCATCATTCTACTACTTCCATGAATTCAATTGTTTTAATGTTTAGCTCCCACAAATAAGTGAGAACATGCAGTCTGTCTTTCTTTGCCTGGCTGGTTTCACTTAACATAATGATCTCTAGTTCCATTCATGTTGCTGCAAAAGACACGATCTCATTCTTTTTTATGGCTGAGTAGTACTCCACTGGGTACATGTACCACATTTTCTTTATCCATTCATCTGTTAATAGACACATAGGTTCCTTCCAAACCTTGGCTATTGTGAATAGTGCTGCCATAAACATGGGAGTACAGATATTTCTTTGATATAATGATTTCCTTTCTTTTGGGTATATATCCATCAGTGGTACTGCTGGATCATATAGTAGTTCTATTTTTAGTTTTTTGAGGAACCTCCAAACTGATCTCCATAGTAACTACACTAATTTATATTCCCACCAACAGTATACAAGAGTTCCCTTTTCTCTATATCCTTGCCAGCATTCTTGTTTTTTTAATATGTGCAGAATATATGATGCCCACTTTTTAATTCCTGATAGTATATGATTTTTGTTATTTCATTTTTAAAATATTTATTGTTATACAGAAATATGTGTTTTGTTGTATATATCCTTTGTATCTTTTTAGTGTGTGTCTTCTTTTTATCTTGATGAATCTAACTAAAGGTTTACCAATTTTACTAACTGTTAAAAATAACTAGTTTGTCATCTTATTTTTCAGTATTACTTTTTGTTCCATTAGGTTTCAAACTGTTTTTTTCTTTTCCAATACAAATGTTAAAAACTGCTGATATGCAGAATGGTGCATGGAAAAATCACTGATTTTGAAGTTAAGATAGGCCTGAGTTCCAAGCTTGATATTGCTAGTTTATAGCTACGTTACCATTTTTTGCTTTCTGCATCATAAAATGGAGAAAATGTTACCTTTCTCATAGGATAGTTGGAGAAATTAAGAGAAATAAAAGAGGTACACCTAGCTTCTTAGTTATTTTGATTATGGTATTCGAATAAAATATGCCACATCAAAAACTAAAATACTCATATACCAATTTTCTTAATTTTTATACTAGTTAAAATATAATGAAAGAGAAATCACAACTCATATAGCATTTGCAATATACAAGTGTTTCATCACCTAGAACATAACATTTTCTAAAGCCAAACATAAAAAAGTTAAGGGTAATTTCAGTCTACTTGAAGACTTCTCTCCTTTTGCCTCTTGGTTTCCATTAACTAGGGAAAATCATTTTACAATTGTTATAGTCTTTTCTTCAATCTACATTTTACATCATCACATCTATCAGTGATAAACTGTAAGTATTATATACTTACTGTATTCAAATTTTATTAATTCTCAAATTCTGAAAATACAGATGATTATATAAGAACTATTTATACAAAAACTAAAATTAAGTCTCACAGTTTTAAGACTGAATGAATGAAAACTTTTACAAACATTTTATAAGGCTTGTTAGATGTCATAATTCTCTAATGTGTTTCTCTTCTAAACTACTAATAAAGACCATAGTGAAAAACGGGACAAAATGGGCTAGGCCTGTACCCATTACACTAAGATTCTGAACTTTGCAAAGACAGCAGGCAATCTTTTCTGATCTCCTTGCAATTTTTCTTTCTTTTTAGTCTTCTCTCCTTTTGCCTCTAAAAATGTAAACATTTCAGGTGATTAAAGAAATAACTGATATTCTACTTAAATGGTGGCACCTTAATCCATGAAAGGAGGTGATACATGAAAAGTTTAAACAAAAAAAAAAAATTTAAATCATTATCAGCCTTTACAGTAACTTGTGACTTTGCATTTATTTCTCTATTTGCTTAGTGTCTGTAACTCCCACCAGTTGTAAACCCATGTAGGCAGGGATCTTTTCTGCTTTTGCTCACGATTACATCTGGAACAACAGGGCACATCTGGAACAAAGTGCTCAGTGCATTATTTCCCTACCATTTCTATTTATTTTTCATGATGAGATTTTTGCCTTTTCCAGAGATCCCTTACCTTTGAAAAATAAAATATTGCCAATTGGATGAGTTTTCTACTGATGCTCTAAGAAATTTCCACAAATTTGCTGGCTTAAAATAATACAAATTTATTATCTCAAAGTTGTTTAAGTCAGAATCTGCTGATCTCAGCTTGTTTCTCTGCCTGTGTCTCACAAGGCCAAAATGAAAGTGTCTGAAGGTCTGTGTTCCTTTCTGGATTCTAGAAGAGAATGTGTTTCAAGTGACATTCAAATTTTTGCCAGGATTGAGTTCCATGAAGACATAGGAGCCCTAATTTCCCTGGTAGCTGTTGACCAGCAGTCATTCTCAGCTTCTAGAGGCTGCCCTCACTGCTTTGATCTTGACTCCCCTCCTCCCTCCTCGAGGCCATCAAGGAAAGGTCAAGCTTCTCTCGTGTTTTCAATCTTTCCTCTACTTCCCTCTTCTGTTGCATCTCTCTCACTACTCTTCTACCTTCCTCTTCTAATTTACAGTGTCTATGTGATTAGATTGGGCCCACCTGAATAGTCCAGGTTAATCGCTCTATTTTAAGCACAGCTGGTGAGCAACTTTTAATTACATCTGTAAAACCTTTTGCCACATAACATTAACATATTCACAGGTTCCAGGGATTAAGGTATGAACATGGAGGCTGAGGGGGACCATTCTTTCTACAAAACCAAAAGCTTACAGCATTCAGTTTTTCAGCATTCCTAATATTCTATCAGTTACTCAAATTCTACCAAACTTTTGCATACTCTCTAAGTAATCCTGGGAGTACAGTTTATGTCCCTACTCTGAAAAAGCAAAGCAGGCTTCTGAAGGTGTGTTTTCATTATTTCTTACTGACATAGGTTCATTCCAATTTGTATTTAATAAAACCCTACGGGTGAGGTATGAGAGCTTTTTGGAAAAGGTGCAATGAGACGGAAAACTGTCTTTCTGAACTTTTTCCCACACTAAAAAAAGTATTGTATAGTTCAAACACATAGGAATTGTTACAATCTCTGAAGGCATGTACCCTGCAATGAATTTAATTTAATCTCTACAAAGTAACTTGACTGGAAAACACAGTTCAGGAGGCCATGCTGAACAATGAATTACATTTAGAGTGAAATAAAATTGCTACGAGTATGACTATAATCTCTACTTCATATACGACACTGATGTTATGATTTTTTGTAACATCATTTTTCTGCCTAGCACTAAATGAAATTTTAAAGTTGTCAAAGTCAAAAGTACTTTAGAATACAAATAATCCCTGTGAAATACAGTTTATATATTAAAGTCATATTGAAATCTCAAGCTGATAGCTTTCCTTACAAATTTTTTACAAATATAGTAGTCTTATTTTTTTCTCATTGTATTCAATTTTGATTAACAAAGATTAGGCAAACTTCAATATCTCTACTATTATCAGGATTATGATTACATATATAGAACTGTTTTGAAGTTAATGACACAGTAATCATATAAAAAACTATTTTAAGATGATCTCAATATACAGGAGCCTATTTTTTCTGCAAATATACATATGCTACATCTAGATCCAAGCATAACGAGTAAACAAAAAAGCACACTGATGAAACCACCATATCTATTCAAGTTAATGAAAACTGAGGACAAAGAAAATTTCCTGAATGATTACAGCAACAGGAAAAAAAATTACCTTGGTAGAAGAATGCTCAATACCACCCCAAGCTGCAAGATGACAAATAAATAATATGAAAGACAAAGAGATATTGAAAATAAGTAAAGACATATCGCCTATAAAGAGATGACAATTAAAGTGTAACAATGGAAGTGACAATGGAAGTCTGAAATCAGTGGAATGACTCTTTAAAGTGCTAAGAAAACTTAAATAGAGTGAAAAAGCCGGTGAAACCATATTGCAAGTATAAGGATGAAATTAAGATATTTTTATGTTTAAAAAGCTATAGTATACACTGTAATAGTTCTAGCTATCTCAAATTTAAATTGTCCAAAAATAAGCTCCTGATAATCCCTCAAAAATCAGCACCTCTTAACGTTTTTCTCTACCTCAGATAATGGCAAATCTCCCCTGCTAGGGAGGGACTAAAACCTTAACTAATCCTTGACTTCTCCCTTTTCTCACAGTCTAATCAGAACCATTGGCATATAGTCTGTGCTTTGCCTTTCAAAAAATACCTAGACTATAACACTTCTCACCACCCTCACTGCCAGCACTCTACTTGAAGACACCATCATCCCTCACTGTTATGACAATAGCCTATATTAATTGCTTCAATTCTTGATCATCTCAGTCTATAATCTACAGCAACCAGAGTGACTTGGCCAAAACATAAATCAGATCTTATCAGTGGTCTACTCAAAACCCTCTAAAAGCCTTCCATCCCACTGTGAAGCAAGGCCTACCAAGTCATACATTATCTAGATATACATTGCATGTCTAGGTACATCTACTAATCTCCAAATCTCCTTTCTGTTGTAACTTTACTAGCTTCCTTGCTATATTATCTTGAACTTGCCAGATCTTCTTGCAACACCTGTTCTCTTTGTCTGCAGTGCTTTTTCATTAGATACCGGCATATTCCCTCAATTCTTTTGGCCTTCATTCAAAAGTCACTTTCCTGGCTGGGCACAGTGGCTCACGCCTGTAATCCCAGCACTTTGGGAGGCCCACGCAGGCAGATTGCATGAGGTCAGGAGTTGGAGACTAGCCTGGCTAACATAGTGAGACCCGATCTCTAATAAAAATACAAAAATTAGCCAGGTATGGTGGCGAGGGGCACCTGTACTCCCAGCTACTCGGGAGGCTGAGGCAGGAGAATCACTTGAACCTGGGAGACGGAGATGGCAGTAAGCCAAGATCATGCCACTGCACTCCAGCCTGGGTGACGCCGTCTCAAAAAAAAAAAAAAAAGTTACTTTCGCAGTAAGACTTTCCTTGCCTACCTTATCTAAAATCTTCATTTTATCTGTTTTTTCCACGTTTTTCTGCTTTTATTTTTCTATTAACAACTATGTAACATACTATATATTTTACATTTTATTGTGTTTATTGCCTATCTCTCAGAATTTTAGCTCCATGAAAGCAGGGATTTATATATATATAATTATATAAATATATAAAGTTTATATATATAAAAATATATATATACACACACATAGAAAGGGAAATAGCATACATATAAATTATTAAAGTTACATATTTATATATCTATGTGTGTATATATATGCACTTATATATATATAAAACTTTATGCCCAGTACACAATATGTACTGCTTTGAATGAGTGAATAAGAGTGCTTATTGCTAAAATCTTTTACTAAAGGGGTTTCTAAAAGATATACATCAAGAATGAAAATGACCCTAGAAAGGTCTGAATGCTAAAAGGAACAATAAATGAAGAAAATAATAAATACAAATGAATCTAAACAGCAATATATTATATAAAATAATTTATAAGGTCAAGTAAAAGTAAAGCTAAAGAACTGTTCAGTCAAAGAACATGGATATTGATGAAATACAAACTATTATGTGTGCATGTAGCAACACCAATAGTATTCACTAAAAAAGCAAAAGTAGAGTATATATGTCCCAAATCAGTAAAGCAAACAGGTGAAATAGGGGTGGAGATGTAGAATGGCGGCAAAGACCTGAATCATTTCAATAAAAAGAAAGAAAGAAGACAAACAGAAAAGTAGAAAACAGAGATTTTGTAACTTGTTTATCAAGACAAATATCTACCTAGTTCCTGAATATGTTAGTAACAAAATAGACCCACTCAAAACATATGGTCAGAAACTACTTGAAAGTAAAAAGATGAAAAAAGATATACCAGACAAACTCTAGCTTAAAAAAAAATAATATGGCAAAAAAGCACAAGTAGAGATAAAAGAAAGTCATTATAATATAAATAAAACATTCAGTTTACCAGGAAGCTACAACATGTAGGCAGCTAAAAATATTGATTCAAAAATTATTAAGCAAAAATAAAACAGAACCATAAGGGGTAACTGTGAAATATGTCATGTGACATAGTTTGGATGTTTGTTCCCTCTCACATCTCCTGTTGAATTGTAAGGGGCCTGGTGGGAAGTGTCTGGATACAGGGGCAGATCCCTCGTGAATGGCTTGAACCATCCCCTTGGTGATGAGCAACTTCTCGCTCTGAGTTCACAGATCTGGTTATTTAAAATTGTGTGGCTCATTCTCTCTTTCTCTCTCTCTCTCTCTCTCTCTCTCTCTCTCACACACACACACACACACACACACACACACACACACTCCTGATTTTGACATGTGACGTGACTGCTCCCTCTTTGCTTTCCACCATGATTGTAAGTTTCCCTGAGGCCTCCCGAGAAGCAGATGCTAGTCCTGTGCTTCTTGTACAGCTGCAGAACTTTGAGCCAATTAAACCTCTTTTCTTATAAATTACTCAGTCTCAGGTATTTCTTTACAGTAATGCAAGAATGGCCTAATATATCATGAGAGTGGGAGTTTTTAACAGATTACTTGAAGTAATTAATATGTTAAGTAGGATACAGAAGATAAGAAAATTTCAGTTAATAAGCTTGATGTAGGTGACATCTGTAAAATACTGTATCCAACTACTGGAAAATACACTTTTTTTTCCAATGCAAATGGAACATAGATAAAATACTAAGTATTAGGCTATAAATCAACAGATTTTTAAAAATGGCAGTGGATAGATCATCTTTCTTGAATACAAAGCATTTAATTAATAATCAGTTATGAAAAGACAGTACGTTTTTTAATAATACTGCAAATAGTTGGAAATTTTAAGCGTGATTTTAGGTAATTTAAAGACCAAAAGAAATAAGATAATGTAAATTAGGATATAGTTGGAGCTGAATGACACTAAAAACATTACAAGCAAAACAGAGATATAGCAAAACTAGCCAAATAAATAATGTCATTGTTTTAAGCCACTGAGGATTTAAAATTGTTTACAAACAGAGTTGATTAAAAACTTCCCACTTTATTTTTTTTGAAACCAGAAAGGAATGAACAAAACCTGATAACAAAGACTGACAAAAAAAAATCAAGAAGAGAATATTCCAGACTAACCTCATTTACAAATAAAATGTGACATTCCCTGAGATAATGTTGTAGATCTAATTGTAAAAGCAAAATACGAAAGCTTCTATTAAAAAAAACTGTAATAACTTTAGAAAGAGTCCTTAAACAAGATGCTAAAAGCTATAACTATAGGGAAATGATGAAAAAATTGGATCATATTAAAATTAATGAATTATGTTCACCAACAGCAATCATTAAGAAATAAAGGACAAATCACAAAAAGACAATATTTCACATGTATAACTGTCAAATATAATCACAATATATAAATAACTATTATAAATCATGAATAAAAATAACCCAACCAATAGGCAAAAGACATGAAGAGGTACTTTACAAAAGGGTAACCAAGTGTCCCAGACACAAATTTAAAAAAATTAAACTTTATTAGTTATCAGGAAAATGCATATTAAAGCCTCAGTGACATACTCCTAAAGCAGAATGGTCAAAATGAAAGAGACTGACAATATCATATGTTGGTGAGATTATGGAGCAATTGGAAGCCTCATACACCAATGGTTGAAATATAAATTACCACATTCCCTTGGAAAAAGAGTTGGGAAAGATCTGTTACAGTGGAACATCCACAAACCCTAGGACACAAAAACTATATTCCAAGGAATAAAATCAAGTGAAATGTATATTCATGTGTACCAAGAAATACATGCAAGAATATTCACTGTAACCATATTCATAAAAGCACCAAAGTGGAAACAACCCAAATTTCAATCCGTAGTCAATAGGATAAAGAAATTGTGAGACATTATTATATCAAAAGTAAACTAATTATTGATTCCTGCAGCAATATGGATTATAGACCACAAATTATAAGGCTGAATGAGAGAAGCCAGACACAAATTAATACACACCATGTTATTTAATTTACATATACATTGAAAAACAGCCAAAATAAACCAGCGGCGACAGAAGTCACAATGGTGATTACTTTGGGGCACCGGTAGTGACTAGGAGGGAATAACAGGAGGGGCTAGGGTCGGGTCGGAGGTGCTTCTGACATTCTATTTCTTGATCTTGATAATGATTACAAGGGTGGTTCACTTAAAGAAATACATTGAGATATACACTAATAATTCATATACTTTTCTATATATATTTTAATGCAATATTTTTTATTTTAAAAAATGCATGGCTTGGAGGTTGTTGATTGTAATTAATAGGTAAAGCCACAAAGCTTTATAGCAATATAAAATTTGAGATCTTCTCTGTTATTGCTTTGTAGTATATTTATCATTAAAAGTTACATATAAAATAATATTCCCCAAATGCTATACTTTAAGGGATGGATATATTGAATCTATGTTAATATAATTTGTCTTTATGTGTTAAAAAAAAGACTTTTAAAATATATTTTCAATATCTTTGCATTTCTTAGAATTTCACATTTTATTACATTTCCTCTAAATGCAAATTCCTCTCTTAGTGAAGAACAAACTGCCTACATAATGTCAAGTTCAGACAATGAAACCTTCTAACAACATAGAATGATGTTTTAAGTTATAGAGAACTATAATGTATTCAGGTAACCAATGCTGACTCTACAAAGTACGCTACTAAAATCAATTTTTATCACTTGAAATCTATTGCAATTAGAGTGCAATGCCAAGTCACTGACACACTAATGGGTTTTAAAATATTTCAAAAAGAACAAGAAAATTGCAAAGTGTTTTAATTGAAATGCAGCTCCAATAAGTATAACAAATTGCATAATATGAACCTTCTCTAAAGCTACCATATAAAACTACCATACCATACAGTGTTGAGTTTTCATAAATGTACAGCATTGTCTAGCTACACTTTATATAACAATTATCCTATATTTAACTATTTTAAAACCTTTATTGTAGCTTCTAATATAAAAGGGGTTATTTCTGTGTTCCAAGTGTTTGATTTTTAATTTCACTTTAGAACAATAGTGCAGTATTTCCAAAGACTGGCTCTACAAAATTAGACATGGCTTGCTTGAAAAGAATATTATATCTAACTGGAACATATTTTTGTTTAATTCAACTACAACAGTGCACTATATGGAAATGATTAAACCTAAATTAGAAACCAGGTTTTGTAATTCCTTAGTTAAATTAATGGTTGCAAAACTGATAATTTCTGGCCACAAAGGTTGTAATAATTACACAGAAAAAAAATAGAGCCACTATAATAATAATATGACAGTCTTTTTGTATCTCCCCCTATTTCTTTAACCATGACTTTTTGTCATTTAGTTAATGACATTTCATTCCTTGATTCTCTTATCTCTTAATTTCTATGATTGTATTTCCTAGGTTTGAAAAGAGCACTTCCTTGCTCCCAAACACACATATTTCTACATTTTTTTATCATTCACCCAGCTCAAGAAAATCTTTCTCCTTCCCTTCCTACTTTCCCTTTCTTCCTTTCTACATCCTTTCATCAACCCTAATACTAATATCACATCATTCTCAAACACAAAAACCTTTCTGTTTGAAGTTGTATTTAAAGAACTTGCACAATGATTTCTTTTGCCAACAATACAGAAGCTATGGTGAGTATGTGAACCAGACACAAATCTAGGGCAGTATTTTGGCCAGTGACATGGCTGGGTGCTGTTCAGAAATAAAATTACAACAGAAAGTACTTCATATTAAAACCCTTTAAAAAATGTTTTTGTTTTTCTTTCTCCTTCCCCATAATATACACTGGGGAAGGCAGTATAAGGATTGTCTCACATTCCCTTTTTTTTTTTACTTTCTTCACAGCATAGCAGCCCGCAACCCACTCTCAGTTTTGCACTAGTCCTTTTTCACTTGCTTCACCTTTCCTATCCTATCCCTTTATTCTCTGCAATGCCATCAATTAGAACTGAACAGATGTTTCAAACTTTAATAAAGGATTGGCATAACAGGAATTACAATGTAAAAATGAAACATGTTAACTTTGTATCAAATAAGACTAAGCTTTAGTTCAGCGGTTCTCAAACTTTAGTATGCATTAGAATCACCAGGAGGACTTGTTACAACAGACTTTGGTTGGACTTCAACTTTAGAGTGTCTGAATCTTTAGGTCAGGTAAGCATCTAAGAATTTGAATCTGTAATAAAGTTCCAGGTGATGTTGATGCTGTTACTCCAGGAACGACACTTCAAGAAACACTGTTTTAGTCTAATTGTGTGCCCTATCCTCAGGCCCACAGCTCTCCATAAAAGCACATTCTTCTTCAAAGCCACTATCCTTTAGGAGACATTTTGAATGATGTGGTTTCACCACAGATTCATCTCTGCATATCTAAATTACTTTCAAAACATATTCTAGAGAACATTTGGCAACTGTATATGGCATTTTCCCATCAGTCTCAAAGCATACACTAAGGATGTCAGAAGTATTCCATTCTGGTCTCCTTTAGTGTTTTCTCCACACTGACAAGGAGTTATAAACATTCCTCATTTTCCTTCTAGTTTTCTATCAAGTAAATATATATATATATATACACACACACACACACACACACACATATATGAAGTTAAATATATATATATATTTTTTTGGTGGAGTTTCACTCTTGTTGCCTGGGTTGGAGTACAATGGCAGGATCTGGGCTCACTGCAACCTCCACCTCCCAGGTTCAAGCGATTCTCCTGCCTAAGCCTCCCGAAGAGCTGGGATTACAGGCACCCACCACCACACCTGGCTAGTTTTTGTATTTTTAGTAGAAACGGGATTTTACCATGTTTGCCAAGCTGGTCTTGAACTCCTGACCTCAGCTTATCCACGCACCTCAGCCTCCCAAAGTGCTAGGATTACAAGCATGAACCACCGCACCCAGCCCTATCAAGTAAATATTAAACCACATACACATATTAACACACACAAGCACACGACCACATATACACTTTCACCACCAATATAAACTCTAGGTGACAGTAATATATTTGAAGTAGAAAAAGATCAACTCAAATATTATGAACTTCCTTTATAATTTGCAAAGCCACCTCTATTACAATGAACTTAGTTATATATAACAGTGTCAGTTCCTTTCAACTAACAATCTGACTCACCTGCCCTCACCACCCCATAAAACACAATGCTCTTGTTTTTGTTTTCAGATTGTGCCAGGAATAAGAAACAAGCCTGTTATCGAAAAATATACCTTCAGTTTGGCTTCCAGGGCTACTCAATACTTATACCCAATATTTGAAATCCATTATTATTTAAAGCTCTATTAATTTAACCATAACCACCATCCTCCAAAATACATGTGGAGGGGGAGGAGGGGTTCTTTCAGTCACTTGATAAGAAATTTGTTTCAAATTCTCTTTAAAATATGTTCACCAAAGATATTCCACTGATACAAGTTACTCCATGTATTTCAAAATGATAAATAGAAGTTAAATATTTTTAGAAACAACATGATTGTATCTGTAAAGGAAAATACTAGGTTCTTAACCAAAAAAAATTTAAAAATTTAAAAATTTAAAAATCGCAATAAAATATTAACTGTTTACTCACAGGATTCAGGTCAGTGAGGGTGGAGGTGGAGGTGGGGGAGGATCTATTCCAAGCAGGTATTTAGGACTCAGGCTGTCAATGGCTCTGCCATCTTCTGCAGGAGACTTTCCAAGTTCTCCTGGGGATGGATGTCCAGTTGACAGAGAGAGAGAGAATGGAGCAGGAATACTGACTTTTCTTTTTTTTTTTTTTTGAGATGGAGTCTCACTCTGTCACCCAGATTAGAGTGTAACAGTGCAATCTCAGGCCACTGCAACATCTTCTTTGACAAAGAAGTCAGAATTTGAAGCATGAGAAGGATTTGATGTGCCTTGGCCAGCTTGAGGATGGAGGCAACCATGTCTCAAGGAATGTAAACAGCATTTATGAGCTCAGAGAGGCCCACTGGCTGACAATCAGAAAGAAAACATGGACTTCTGTCCTAAAGAACTTAATTCAGCCAACAATCTAGTTCAACTTGGAAGCAGACTTTTCCCTAGAACCTCCAGATAAGAACCCAGTTTGATCAACATCTTGATTTCAACCTTTTGAGAGACAAAGAAGGGAACCTTACAGAGCTGCCCAGACCTCTGATCTATAGAACTGTGAGCTGATAAATGGGTGTTGGTTTAAACCACTGTATAGAACTGTGAGCTGATAAATGGGTGTTGGTTTAAGCCACTGTATTTGTGGCCATTTGTTACACAGCAATAAAAAAAAAAAGCACTAGTATTAAAAAAAAAGTACAATAATACAGTAATAATATACAATGCTATGATATTCTGACCCACAGATGTCATGAATAATAATATATCTTAAGATAACTATACATATAGCATAATTAAAGATCAAACAAAACTAATTTTCAAAACTCAAAAACAGAAATAACACATGAATTAAATATCATGGTGAAGTAACAAAAAATGTTCTTCTTCCTGCCCATATGTAAGGACTAAATCCTAATACCTAAAGAATGAAAGCAGGCTGGGTAGGGTGGCTCACGCCTGTAATCCCAGCACTCTGGAAGGCCAAGGCAGGCGGATCACGAGGTCAAGAGATCAAGACCATCCTGGCCAACATGGTGAAACCCCATCTCTACTAAAAATACAAAAATTATCTGAGAGTGGTGGTGTGTGCCTGTAGTTCCAGCTACTCGGGAGGCTGAGGCAGGAGAATCGCTGGAACCCGGGGGGGCAGAGGGTGCAGTGAGCCAAGACTGCACCAATTGCACTCCAGCCTGGTGACAGAGTAAGACTGTCTCAAAAAAAAAAAAAAAAAAAGAAGAAGAAGAAGGGCCGGGCGCGGTGGCTCAAGCCTGTAATCCCAGCACTTTGGGAGGCCGAGGCGGGCGGATCACAAGGTCAGGAGATCGAGACCACAGTGAAACCCCGTCTCTACTAAAAAAAAAATACAAAAAATTAGCCGGGCGCGGTGGCGGGCGCCTGTAGTCCCAGCTACTCAGGAGGCTGAGGCAGGAGAATGGCGGGAACCCGGGAGGCGGAGCTTGTAGTGAGCCGAGATCGCGCCACTGCACTCCAGCCTGGGCAACAGCGTGAGACTCCGTCTCAAAAAAAAAAAAAAAAAAAAAAGAAGAAGAAGAAGAATGAAAGCAATGTACTTATTACTCATCTAATATTTCCTAAAGCCTTCCCATGACTCAAGCTCTGGGACACAAAGATGAACAGACATACAGATCCTGCCTTCAAGGAGCTCACCGTGCCTGGCACAGCACAGGTTACTCAATAAGCCTATGTTAAATTAATGAATTCTAAATGAAGTGTAATAGGAAAGCAAACATGTATCTCATAATGACAATACACTGTGATAAAGACCATAATTTGAATATTATGCTATCTCCACATTTATATAAAATGTTACAGAAAGCTATTCTTTACAAAAATTATCACAGGATAAGCAAGCAATTTTATTGATTTAAGAAACTAGGTACTTAAAACCATTATAGAACATTACAAATCACCAACAAATTTTACAAACATTAGTAAATGGTGGCATAAAACACATATTTTTCCTAAGAATTTTTCATCAAGAATTATGATGGTAAGGATCAGGTTATATATTCTTTTGTTCTCTTCTTAAAAGTACAGGCCTTTTTAGAGACTGACTAATATAAACATAAGTTAGTAAACTAGAAAATTAATCAAAGATTGAAGAAATACAATACCAACAAATGTCACAGTGCTAAATAGTTAAATGCAATGTGAAAAGATAAAAATAAATACTAATTTATCTTTCAAACCATAACACAGTGACAATTAAGAATGCAAATTTGAATCAAGTTATCTTTTCTGTACTTTTTTACTTTCTTATACATTACCAGATCTTACAATGGCCTAAGAGTCAAAAAACTACGGATGATCTGTTAGATTCTGAGTCATAATTTTCAAGTCTTTTATTTCTACTTGAAGATTTTATACTAGTGTTCAGACAGATTTAGGACTCTAAGCATTTCCTTCAAACTTACAGAAATGTTTTCGAAAAGTAAGTCACATTTATAACCTGCTCCACATGTATTTCTAAAACTGGATATCATGAAGTAATTTGTATTCAGTATATCTAAGAGGTTTTTCATACTTATTTTGTATGATGAATTGAAATAAATAATTTGAACATGTTAAATGCTTTCTAGCTCACTAAAACATTAATTGATTTGATTTTGAAAGTTAAAAAAGAGCTTTAAAAGAAAAACTATAGAACAAAATATATGTCTAGTCTATATTAGTTCCTCCTTCCTATCTGAACATTTGAAAGTTGTAATGCCCCAGTAGCTTAGTTCTAGGCCCGCTTTTCCGCCTAATCAATATTCTCCCCACAGAAGATCACCTACAATCTCATGGATATAAGGCATCTGTATTTAATGATTCCCTACTTCTTTTTTCGGGCCAGACATTCTCCCTGAGCTTTGTATTTATATATCCAAATAACTACTTACAATTCAAATAGAATTTCACATGTAACAGGTCCAAAACAGAATATCTTTCCCTTTTTACCTCTGATCTTAAAACATCCTCCCCACCAGTTGTCGCTATCTTAAATGGCAATACCAGTTGCTGAAGTCAAAAATCTTGGAGTCATCTTTCCCTCATTTCCATACACATACAATCTGCTATCAAGTTCTGTTACCTCTACTTTCAAAAATATCCCAATCTTAACTCTTTCACCACTACTGCTTTTTTCAAATTACCATCCTATTTTTTCTGCACTAGTCTCTCATCTGTCTCCCTGCTTCCACTTAAGCCTCCTATCTCTTATTATAAGAATCTTTCCTTGAATAACATGAGGTATAACGTGCAGAGTCAAAGTAAAAACATTTTTAAAACATTTTTTAAAAAATGGGGCCAGGCACGGTGGATCACACCTGTAATCCCAGCACTCTAGGAGGCCGAGGCGGGCGGATCATGAGGTCAGGAGATCGACCTTGAATTGGAGACCCAATTCAAGCAGGACTACTAACATCTGGCACCTTTCAGAAACAAAAGTGTGGGTCATCTCACCAGGTAAAGAACCAGGACCAGCTGAAGTCAGTTTTGCTAAAGGCAAAGAGAAAACATAATGGTAGTGAAAGAAAATAATTACAAATACCAGCTATGACTATGTGACCAGTGACAGAAACGTTTACTGATGTGTGTGTGTGTGTGTTTGTGTACGCGTGTGTGCATGTTTGTATATATAGGTTGAGTATCCCCTATTCAAAAGGCTTGGGATTGAAAATGTTTTGGATTTCAGAATTTTTCATATTTGGGAATATTTGCATTATACTTAGTGGTTTAGGATGCCTAATTAGAAAATTCAAAATCTGAAATTCTCTAATGAGCATTTCCTTTGAGCGTCATTCAGTGCTCAAAAAGTTTCAGCTTTCCAAAAATTTTTTATTTTGTATTTTGTATTTTTAGATTACGGATACTCAACCTATACATATAAAATATTTTGTTTTCTTTCCTCGCTTACTCTTGTCATGTAACATAAGACATAATTACTTTATATTATGGTATTTAAGCATTGCTAATTTTATGTAAGAACATTTAAGTAACAGGATGTTGGGAAGAAGGGTAAATATCACTCAGGGACTTTACCTTCTCTTCTGGGAAAAGGATAGTGCATTTTTGGTTGTACACAGGATAGTTGTACTATGTTAAGCAGAAGTATGACCTTGTTATTATCTTCGTTTGGAGATTAAGTATGGTTTAAGTAGATTCATATAAGTGCCAAGTTGACAAAAGGTAGACTTGTGATAGCTAATTTCATGTGTCAACTTGACTGAATCACAGGATTCCCAATACCTGCTTTTTAATTTACTTTAAGTTCTGGGATACATGTGCAGAATGTCCAGGTTTGTTACACAGGTATACATGTGCCATGGTGGTTTGCTGCACCCATTAACCCATCATCTACATTAGGTATTTCTCCTAATACTATCCCTCCCCTACCCCCCACCCCCCCGACAGGCCCCAGTGTGTGATGTCCCCCTCCCTGCGTCCATGTGTTCTCATTTTTCAACTCTCACTTATGAGTGAGAACATGCAGTGTTTGGTTTTCGGTTCATGCGTTAGTTTGCTGAGAATGATGGTTTCCAGCTTTATCCATGTCCCTGCAAAGGACATGAACTCATCCTTTTTTATGGCTGCATAGTCCTCCATGGTATATATGTGTCACATTTTCTTTATCCAATCTATCATTGATGGGCATTTGGGTTGGTTCCAAGTCTTTGCTATTGTGAACAGTGCTGCAATAAACAGTGTGCATGTGTCTTTATAGTAGAATGATTTATGATCCTTTGGGTATATACCCAGAATGGGATTGCTGGGTCAAATGGTATTTCTGGATCTATATCCTTGAGGAATTGCCACACTGTTTTCCACAATGGTTGAATGAATTTACACTCCCACCAACAGTGTAAAAGCGTTCCTATTTCAGAGACCTGTTTAAAGATCATTTCTGGATGTGTCTGTGAGAGTGTTTCTGAAGAGATTAGTATTTGAATTGGTAGACTGAGTAAAGCAGATTGCCCTCCTCACCATGGATGGGCATCATGCAGTCCTTTCGGGGCCTAAATAGAACAAAAAGGCAGAGAAAGGGATAACCTTCCTTTCTTCCCTCCTTCCTTCCTTCCTTCCTTCCTTCTTTCCTTCCTTCCTTCCTTCCTTCCTTCCTTCCTTCCTTCCTTCCCTCCTTCCCTCCCTCCCTCCCTCCCTCCCTCCTTCCTTCCTTCTTTCCTCCCTCCTTCCCTTCCTGTATTCCTTCCTGCCTCCCTTTTCTCTCTCTTTCTCTTTCTTTTTTTCTTTCTCTTTCTCTCCTTTCTCTCCTTCTCTCCCTCTCTCTCCTCTCTGTCCCTCCCTTCCTTCCTTCCTTTCTTTTCCTTTTTCATTCTTTCTTTTTTATTTCTCTCATATATACACACACACACAAATATAAATATACATTTATACACGTGTGTGTAGAAAATCTATATATTATATATAACTATATATAATTATATATAATTATACATAAAGTACATATAATATATATAAAGTACATATTATATATATATTTCCTATTGGATCTGTTTTTCTGGAGAATTCTGACAAATACAGGGTGTACTCAACAAATAATAAAAGTTAAAAGAACAGGCCCACATGCCAAACTGCCTATACTTGAATCCCAGCTACATTCCACCTTGGACATGTGTGACTTTATCAAGTTATGTAACTTCCCTATGATTCGGTTATCTTTTACGTAAAGCATGGTAATTATACAGTTGTGATGAAGATTAAATTTGTGCGTATATATGTGTATATATATAATATATACATATAATAAATACAAATTTATTTTAAAGTTCCTGCTGGCAATATGAAGTATCTGATAAATTATTGTTTTTACTAGTAATGATTACTCTTCAAAATCTATTACCATAAACTACATTAGTAATAAAAATGGTATTGAATTATTTTAAATAAGTCATGATAAAATTGTAAGAATTAGCAGAAAGATTTCTTACTTTAGAATACTTGCTTAGACATGGTGCCATTTCCCCTTGAATTGCTCTCTATAAATCCAAATTTCCCTTATAAATAGAATAAATTATTTCATTATAGTCTATTACAATTTTTACTGTTGCATTTTACACTGGCTGCTTCCCCATTATCTAGAGAATTATTAGACTTTAGGAATGGTGAAATGGACTTAAAATTTCTGAAGTTCAGCTTCCCACTCTCTGTAGAAAATCTATCCCAGAGCATTCCTGAAAATTAAATTAGATAGCTTATACTTGGATAATTTTAGTGATAAGAAGCCTTTTAACAATAGAGGCAACTCTTCCATTAAAAGGCAAACCTATTTAAAATTTTTTCTATTTTCTTAAAATTTTATTTTCCAAATTTTCACACAGTTTTCTTAGGACTTAATGTGACTAGCTTCATTACATTTGAAGGTCAGTACAAAAGCTGTCTTTTAAATGCATCAGATCTACTCAGAATTATATATATACACACACATATATAATTATATAGGCATATATATAATTACATATATACATATATAGTATACATATAATGCCAGTATATATGATATATATGTAAAACAGTTATTTTGTCTTTGAAGTTATCATAGATAATACCATGTTACCATAATAGCCAAAATATAGTTTTTAAAATATACAGTTATTATTTTTAATGGTACCTACTAAATCTCAAAATTTTATATTACATACAAATAAAATAATTAGAAATTAATATGATTTATTATAATTATATTTGGGTTTCATGAAGTCGTCATTGTATACCTTCCTGCCTTGCCAGTATATTATAAACCATACATGTTGAATGCTTTGTAAACTTATCTTTTATATTGAAAAAGTTTGTATTAACATTTGGACCTCCATTTGCAATTAAATGTATGTAGAATTTTTTTAAGCAATTGTGATATAGGGGAAACTACTAATTAAACTTAGTTATAATTATGAATATTTTTCTCTCTTGCTAGATATAAGAGATTCGAGGAGAAGGATTGAGTCTTATTTATTCACGTATTCAAAACACATTTCATGGCACATAGTATGTGCTCAAAAAGCAAAACAATGAATACGTGAAAAAACAAACTATCTGGGTTTTATTCCTGTTTATGCTATTTTCTATCTGTGCAAGAACAAGTTTTTCTATTTTTAATTGCCTTAGCTTCAGTTTTCTCCCTTATCAATAAGGACAGTAATAGTTTACTGAAAAACTAGTTTTAAGAATCCAGTAATGTATGTGAAATGCTTTGAAAAGTTAAAATTCATATTTGAATGTAAAATATTTCTATTTAATCAATAACATATTTAAATTAAGCTCTTTTTCTCTTTGTGGCTATTATCTACCCAACTTTAACGTACTGCCCCATTTTCTTGGATAATTTTAGGACATGGATCATTTTATTATACCACTCCATCAAACATCATTCTTGGATAGTTCAGTATTATTGTTAATAGCGCTCCTAAACCTGGGCTTGACTTTAACCTTCCTACTTCAACTGTAGGCATGGCTATGTCTTCACTTATTCATTACATACTATATCAACTTCTTATTCTTTGACCACATTACCATTACCTATATTTCAGCCTTGTTTTGCCCACCAGTCAGTCATTCCATATTTTTACTTTGAACAAACGTCACGTGCCTTCCCTTGTCTCCTTGCTCTTCTGAGAACGGGTTCTGGTTATCTACTGCTGCATAAACAACCACCTCAAGGAAACTAATGTCTTGAAACAAGTGTAATCATTTATTTTGTTCAAAAATCTGCACTTAAGCATGACTCAGTGGGAAAGGCTCATCTCAGACACATGGGGCATCATTTGGGGCAGCTTGACTGGAAGCTGGAGGATCCACTTCTCACATGGCTGGCAAGCCCATACTGACTGTTGTCTGGGAGCTAAGCCAGGATTGTGGAGTGGGGACCTCAGTTCCTCTCTGCATGGGCCTCTCTATGGCTGCTGGGCTTCTGTACAGCATGTTGGCTAGGTTCAAGAGTGTACATTCCGAGCAAATTATACAGAAGTACAAGAAATTCTATGGTCTAGTCTTAGAAGTCACATAGCAACTCTTTTTCCATGCACTATTAGTTGAAGCAGTACTACAGGTCCACCGAGCAGGCTGGAAACAGACACCACCACTTGATGAAAGCAGTGTCAATACAGCATTGTGTGAAGAACACACAGGGTCTTTAGAAAATACAATATGCCACCACTTCCTGGCAATATATCACATTTCTCCCACATACAAAATACAAGCAACCCCATTCTGAAGACTCCCGAGTTTCAACCCATTAAAGTATTAATTCAAAGTCTAGGACTCTGATATCTAATCCTGATTCAGATGAGGATGAAACTCCCTTTTTGTGATTCTTCTGGTATAGCTCTTCGCATGTGATTCTCTCCATCTAAAGACCTTGAACTAAAGAGGCAAATTATCTGTACACACATATGCAAAAAACTAATGGTAGATAGGAATAGTACAAATGCTTTAAACACTACTGTTCAAAAGGAGAAAAACAGGAGAGACAGCATTCACAGGTTTGTAGCAATTCAAATTCAGATGAGCAAATGTTGCCAGTTCATAGACAAGGGTTCAGTCCCGCTTTCTTGGAGTTGTTCAGTAGGTTTCACGACTCTACCCTGTGGGTTCTTGGTTCTGTCCTGGGAGTCATCCTTCCTCTTCCATAAAACGTAGCCCATGTTTACAGCTAAAGAGTTTTTTGGCCATTTCTTTCCTGTAGAAATCTGAGAGTCCAAAGGCCTCTTTGCATTCTATATACTGTTTGTACCTCTTAGACCAAGCTGATACAATTATTTTTAAAACTATGTGAGCTTTTATTGATTTATAAATCACTCTATTATGCAAAGCCATACCACAAGATGTTTGAGATAAGCTCTTTTCTATATATTATCTATATAGAGAGATATAAAATATATTTATAGTAGTCTCCTAATATAAAATCTATTTATAGTAGTCTCTTCTTATCCACAGGGATACGTTCCAAGCACTCCAGTGTATGCCAGAAATCAATTATTGTATCAAACCCTATAAATACTATGTTTTTTCCTATATATGCACATCCATAATAAAGTTTAATTTCTAAATTAGGCATAGTAAGATTGACAATAGTAACTAATCATAAAATAGAATAATTACAACAACATATTGTTATAAAAGTTGTGTGAATATGGTCTCTCTGTCTCCCTCTCTCTCTCCCAAAATATCTTATTTTACTGTACTTGCCTATTTTCAGACTGCACTTGATGAAGGTAACTGAGACCATGGAAAGTGAAAACATTAAAAAAAAAAAAAAAAAAAGGACACTGTTGTATTTTCAATTATTCTTGGCACTTAACTTCCCATCTCAATAAATAAACAAAGTTCACTTTATGCTTTGAGGCTTACCACTCTATTTTAGACTTTAATTCTATTATCCTAATTTATGTTCTAAAATACCACTTCATCAGTTTTCTTCTCCCCACTCCACCTTGCATATTCAATCTCTCCTTCTCAAATGAAGCTTTTCCCTGTCTTCAGTTCTTTAATAGTACTCAGAAAGTGAATTACTTTATTCTAAATCAGAAAACTAATAATCTGTATACTATACATGGAATAATTTTATCTATAATATATGCTTCTTACCAAATATAATCATTCTCAAATTATGTATAGAGAATTTACTCTCTATATATATAATTTATGTATCTCTTATATATATACATACATAAATATATTATATATATATAAAGTGCCCAAAGAAACAAAAATAATTTGAGGTTAAAAATTAATAAAGTTAGTTTATTTTTAATAATAAAATTTCTATCACTTTGGATAAAGATATAGAATCCACAAATCCCCAAAACTGATCTCACCAGCTTTTGCCCACACTCAGAATTATCCTGCATTCTATCACCTCAGAAGCATTTCCGGCAGCTATAGAAAAATGACCAAAAAAGTTACACATTTTTGCAACAGATTAACAGCACTCAGCAAGAGTGATGGACTGCGTTTTGAAAAACTTTCTAGTACTTCTGAAGCTAGAATATTATAAGTCACTGAGAAAACAGAATAAATAATTAATTTTTACCCAACAGTGATTTTTACATTAAAGGTATTATTTATGTTTATTGAAAAAGTAAACAAAACTATCTTCATGAGATATGTTCAATTAACTTCTAAGATAAATTACACCTGTTTCCTAAAATAATTTCCTGTGGGAATGTGATACAGAAATCACAATGTTATTTTCATGAGTAATGATCTACTCATTACTGAGTAAAGTAAGTCTCAGTACCTGATAGGTTAGGTCTACAAATGTTGTCTTACATGATAGGCATTGCTGAGTCTATCATTCATTTAAATATTTGGTTTCTAATAAAAATTATGCTGTCAACATCAACCGTTTTTCTTCATTTATTTAAAATCTGAAAATAATTTAATATTTTTACATTTAAATACTTTGCTGTAAAATTTAAACTATTTAAATTATTTAATTTTATTGTTAAAACGTTTAAATTTTTAAATATATTTCTGACTTAATATAAAGCAGTATATGTTCACATAGGGAACACAATGAAAAAACTGAAAAACCAAAACATGACTCTTTAGTAAGCCTAAGGCTACTCAAATACAGGCATACCTCATTTTATTGTGCCTTGCTTTATTGTGCTTTACAGATACTGTTGAGTTTTGTTTTTTGTTTTTTGTTTTTATAAATTGAAGGTTTGTGGCAACCCTGCATTAGCAAGTCTATCAGCTCTCAGTGCCATTTTTCTAACAGCATGTGCTCCCTTCATGTCTCGACGTCACATTTTGGTAATTTTCTCAATATTTCAAACTTTTCCATTATTATTATATCTGTTACGATGGACTGGGATCAGCAATCTTTGATGTTACTATTGTAATTCTTTAAGAGCAACACAAACCATGCACATACAAAATGGCAAACTTAATCTATTAATGTCATGTGTGTTCCTGTGGCTCCACTGACCAGACATTCTCGCATCTCTCTCCCTCTCCTCAGGCCTCTCTATTCCATAAGACATAACAGTGTTGAAATTAGTCTAATTAATAACCCAACAATGATCTGTAGGTGTTCAAGTGAAAGGAAGAGTCATGGGTCTCTCACTTTAAATTAGAAGCTATAAGTGACTAAGTTCAGTGAGGAAAGCATGTTGAAAGCAAAAACAAGTCAGTAACTAGACCTCTTGCACCAAACGGTTACCCAAGTGTAAATGCAGAAGAAAAGTTCTTGAAGAAAATTAAAAATGCTACTGCAGTAAATGCACAAATCAAAAGAAAGTTGTTAAGCCATTCTTCCATTGCTGTGAAAATACACCTGAGACTGGGTAATTTATAAAGAAAAGAAGCTTAATTGGTTAACAGTTCTGCAAACTGCACAAGCATGGCACTGACATCTGCTTCACTTTGGGGAGGTCTTGGGGAGTTTTACTCATGGCAGAAGGTAAGCGGGAGCAGGCATGTCACATGGTGGGAGCAGCACAAGGTAGCACAGAGAGGTTATCACACACTTTTAAACAACCAGATCTCATGAGAACTCATTCTCTATTGTAAGGACAGCCCCAAGCCAGAGTGGATCCTCCTTCATGACCCAAACACTTCCCATCAGGCCCCACCTCCAAAATAAGATTTGGAGGGTACATCCAAACTACATAATTTCGCCTTCTGTCCCCCAAATCTCATGTTCTTCTCACACTGCAAAATACACTCATGCCTTCCAATAGGTTCCCAAACTCTTAACTCATTTTAGCATCACTCAAAAGTCCCAAGCCCCAAGTCCAAAGTCTCATCTGGAGATGCATTCCTTCCACCTATGGGCCTGTAAAATCAAAAACAGGTAGTTACTTTAAAGATACAATGGAGGTTCAGGAATTGAGAAAACATTCCTGTTCCAAAAGGGAGAAACTGGCCAGAAGAAAAGGGCTCCAGCCTCTACACAAGTCTGACACCCAGCAGGACAGTCAGAAAATCTTAAGGCTCCAAAATAATCGCTTATTACCCTATGTCCTAAATCCAGGGCAAACTGCAGTAAGGAGTGGGCTCTCTAGACCTTGGGCAACTCTGCCGCTGTGTCTCTGCAGGATACAGCCCCTGCAACTACTCTCACAGGTTGGAGTTCAGTGCCTGTAGCTTTTCCAGATGCAGGGTACAAGCTGCAAGTGGATCTATCATTCTGGCATCTGGAGAACAATGGCCCCCTTCCCACATTTCCAGTAGGCAGTGCCCCAGCGGGGAATCTGTGTGGGGCCTCCAACCCCACATTTCCCCTCCACATGGCACTAGTAGAGTTTCTCTGTGAGTGTTCCACCCTTACAGCAGGCTTCTGCCTGGGCACCCAGGTTTTCTCATATATCCTCTGAAATCTAGGCACAGGCTGCCAAGCCTCCCTCACTCTTGCACTCTGTGTGCCTACAGACTTAACACCATGTGGAAGCTTCCAGACTTACAGCTTGCACCCTCTGGAACTACAGCCTGAGCTATATCTGGGGCCCTATGAGCCGAGGCTTGGCCTGAGTGGCCCAAATGCTAGAGTAGTGTCCCAAGGCTGCACAAGGCAGCCAAGCCCCCGGCCTGGTGCCCCAAATCATTCTAAGAGGAGTTGCCAAAAAGATCTCTGAAATGCCTTGGAGGCCTTTTTCCCATTGTCTTAGCCAAGACACTTAGCACTTGACTCTTCTTAGCCATGCTACTATCTCTAGCAAGTGGTTGCTCCACAGCCCCTCTGAATTCATCTCCTAATAACGCTTTTTCTTTCTCTGCTACATGGCCAGGCTGCAAATTTTCCAAACTTTTATGCTCTGCTTCCCCTTTAAATATAAATTCAAATTAATTTTTAAGTCATTTTTTTGCTCCTGCATTTGAGCATAGGCTGTTAGAAGCAAACAGGCCATTTCTTAAATGCTTTGCTGCTTAGAATTTTTTTCTGCCAGATACCCTAAAATACAGACAAGTTACTTGCTAAGGCATAACAAGGGTTACATTTGCTCCAGTTCTTACTAAGTTTCTCATTTTCATCTGAGACCTCATCTGCCCAGAATTTACTTCCATATCACTATCAGCATTTGGTTACAACCATTTAAGCAGTCTCTAAGAAGTTCCAAACTTTTCTTCATTTTTCTTTCTTCTTCTGAGCCCTCCAAACTCTCCCAGCCTCTGTCTGTTACTCAGTTCCAAAGTTGCTTCCTCATTTAAAGGTATCTTTCTAGCAATGCTCAACTTCTTAGTATCAATTTTCTGTGTTAGGCTATTCTTGCTATAAAGAAATACCTAAGACTGGGTAATACATAAAAAGGCTTAATTGGCTTAGTGTTCTGAAGGCTGTACAAGCATAGTGCTGGTATCTTCTTGGCTTCTGGGGAGGTCTCAAGGAGCTTTTACTTATGGCAGAAGACAAAGCAGGAGCAAGTACATTATGTGGCGAGCACAGAAGCAAGTAGGGGGTAAGGGCGCCACACACGTGTAAATGACCAGATCTCATAAATCACTCACTATCACAAGGATGGCACCAAGCCATGACCCAAACTCTTCCCACCAGGCACCACCTCCAAAACTGGGTATTACATCTCTGGAGAAAGTTTGAGTGGTCTAAATAAATAACAAACCAGCCACAACATTTCCTTAAACCAAAGCATAACCCAGAGAAAGACTCTAATTCTCTTTAATTCTTTGAAGGCCAAGAGACTTGGGGAAGCTGCAGAAGTAAAGCTGAATGCTAGCAGAGGTTGGTTCACAAAGATTAAGGAAAGAAGCTGTATTCATAACATAAAGGTGAAGCAAGTGCTGATCAGAAACTGGAACAAGTTATTCAGAAGATCTAGTTAACATCATTTATGCAAGTGGCTACACTATACAACAGATTTTCAATGTAGACAAAATAGTCTTATAATAGAAAAAGATGTTATCTAGGACATTCAGAGCTAGAAAGAAGTCAATGCCTGGCTTCAAAGCTTCAAAGGATAGGCTGACTCTAGAGCTCATGCAGCAGCTGGTGACTTTAGGTTGAAGCCAATGCTCATTTACCATTCTGAAAATCCCAGGATCCTTAAAAATTAAGGTAAATCTATTGTGCTTATGCTGTAGAAATGGAAAAACAAACCCTGGGTGAATGCACATCTGATTACAGCATGGTTTACTAAATATTGTAAGCCTGCTGTTGAGACCTAGTACTTAGAAAAAGATTCCTTTTCAAAGTATTACTACTCATTGACAGCTGTTCTGCCTTCGGAGTAGCCATTCTTTATTCCTTTAGTTTCTTAATAAACTTGCTTTTATTTTACTCTGTGGATTTGCCTTGAATTCTTTTGTGTGTGAGATCGAAGAACCCTCTCTTGCGGTCTGGATTTGGACCCCTTTCTGGTAATATCTTTCTGGCGAATCACAGAAGGGATGATGCTAAAGAGACACCCAACCCAAAGGAAAATCATCTGTGTGAAACACCAGTTGGCTAACTTTGGGTAAGTGGGATGCATTTACCCAGGTAAAAGATGGGACTGAATCCGACGCCCAACTTAGGAAAGTTAGAGTCTCTCCTAAGACAGAGAGAGTTAAGGCCCCTCTTACTAAAAGGCAAGGATACTTGACTAAACCTGGGTTTGAGACCCAACTTAGGGAGGTGAGAGTCCTTCCTAAGATTTAGCGGGTGAAGGCCCCATTCGGTAAAGTCCCTCTTGGCTAACAACAGGTTGGCACTATGGGATATGAATTGCTATTCTCTTTGGATTCATCTGTCTTTCACTCTTTGCTGATGGCTATGGGTGACAGGATTAGGCATGTACAGGATCATGGGACATGGGGAGTTTTTCGCCCTAAAAGGAGAGATTTGAGAGCTGACGAGGCTGCTGGGAAAAATCCCTGTGTGACTGACAAGCAGCTGCCTAAACTTTTCAGTGTGGCTGCAGTGAATGGGTCTTTCTCTGGCCTCCCTGAGCTCCTAGACTTCCCCATCCCACTGCAGGCAATGCTTTTCTCCCTTTCCCCTCCTTTCTCTCTCTCTCATAAACAGTGATTTTTACCATTCTTTCAAAGTTGAATGAATGAACTTTGAAAATCATTCAAAATTGAATGAATGGTAAAAATCACTGTTTATCTCCTCTGTAAAGTTCTGATTAATAGGAAAAAGGATTTGTGAGGCTAGTCTTAAACTGCAGCAAATCTGTTGTACTTTGTGCTATGAATTTGTCTTTCTGTATCTTTCTGTCAGAAAGAGGGGTACCTTAGGATAGAACAGGGGCTTAGGGCCCCATAAGCCCTCTGTTCAAGACAGCCCAGCAAACTGGTCAGTTATGTCCTCGGAAGGTTGACCTTACAACCACGTGGCAGTACTTTCTCTTGGTCTCCGCCATCGGGAGGACATAAATTTGGGGGTTCATGTCATAGTTAGCCTTAAAAATTATCTTGAGTAGCTGAAAGACTTCACAAGCTCAAAATTGGCTGCTCTAGACTCCCTCTGGGAAGAGCATAGGAAGCTGCCCAATGCTGTAGCTCAGCAGCTAAAGTTTTGCCATTTTACGGTGGCAGCCTGGGTTCAATTTCTGGCTTAGGGAATGAGTCCGTTCTGAGTTGATACCTGCATGACATTTACCATTTGTTAATTTTCTTCCCCTCCAAAAACCATGTTGAATTGTCCTCTCTCTGAGCATATGGGAGGTTACCTTTAGTAAGGCTCAAAAGCCAGAAAGATTGGCTGTTTGGCCTGGCTAAAATCAGGTAATAAGATATTCAAAAAAAAATTTTTTTAAGGGTGCTATGGTTAAAAGTCAGCTTAATTGAAAGTAGATATTCAAGCTCTAACAGCCTGAGACTCCTTGGTTAAAAAAAACAGAGGAGGCATCACAGATCCCATTTTAGGAAAAACTTCTCTTTTCCTCATGAAATCCAAGAAATTAGAAGTGGATAGAGTCCTCTCAAAATCTAAGGCTCTGTTCTGATTTGTATTGCATTATCTGACAACTTTAACTTTTGGGGTTGTCAGAAATTAGTTCACAAATTACTTCACATTATGAGAGAGCTTTGGTGTGTAATAACTAGGTAGGAAATATACTTTTGGGATATACTAATGGCAGTTATGGGGAAACACTCAGCTCTGCATATGTGGATCAGAGAAGCATGCTCTTGGCCATGTTACGGAAATGTCCCCACCCCACCCCCACTGAGAGATAAGACTCCTGTGGGAGATGGGCTGATTCTCTGTTTTGGGAGACCCAAGATCTGGTTTAAAAATGGGACCCTTAAATTCTAGAAACCTGTTTTACCTCCCAGCTGTGCCTGCTTATTAGGCCCTAGAAACTGTATGCTCTCCTGGCCCTGTTCCTCCAAGAGCTCCACTCTAAAGCCAGTAATCCAATTAAGAGACTGGTAAATAAAAATCTTACAACTACTGAATCTTTTGTCTGTCTGTGTATTTATATATGTTGTGTGTGTGAAATATAAAAGAGCTTTGATCCATTGGTTTAAAATTAATAAGAGCTTAAATCCAGTATTTTATCAGAAAAATAAAAAGTATAATGCCTTTTACTTCATGTAACTTATCTTTGGTAAATAAAGTTTTAAAGATTATTGGTAAAATAAAAGTCTTCAAAATTTAGACATTTTGTCTAAATTAGGCAGGTGATATATTAGTTTGCTAAATGCTTTAGGGTCATAAACTGATTCTGTGACTTTTCTAAATTATTCAATTTACTTAGTTTGGAGCATTAGATTCTATAATAGATAAGGCCTGGGGTCATGTGGAGAGCCATGCCCCCTAGCTATGTGTGGAAGAGTCAGCTTTTACCTACATTTCTGTCTGATGTCCTAGGCTCCACACCTGGTACATAATTACAATCACTTACTAACCAGGTTTTTCACCAAAAGAGAAAGTTGCTAAGAGTTAACAGTATAACATGTATTTGAGACTACTAAGGAAACAGTTCTACATGCAAGGCCCATCAGGAAAGTAGAACGTACTCTTGGTAAAAGATTATAAGAAGACATGAGAATGTGAATTTCTTGCCTAAGTTTAGAGGGTTAAAGGATTGTTTTATGTGAGATAGAAAAAATATATAAAGGTTTCAACAAGTTGTGGAAGGTTTATAAAAAATTAATTGTAAAAGAGATTCTGTGTGTAAACATATTGGCTAAAGTTAAAGGGGTATTATTCAGTTTTTCCATAAATTGAACATAGAAGTAAAACCACAACAATCACAGCACTGATCTGCTCTTTAAAAAAATTGTAAAGGTTATAAAAGGTTTATAAGAACCTTACCTTATGGTCAAACTGATTAAGATTGAATATATTTGTCAACAAGGTTTTATTAAGAATTGAATTTGACATCAATAATGCACTAACACAAAAGCGAAATTTGTATTATTTGGTATAAAAATGATACAGGAACTATTGTCAAATATTAAATGGTGTTTGGCTTTCTTTGGGCTATATTTGTATAAATATGTTATTGGTATGTATTCCAAAATAATGAGAAACTCCTATAATTCTGGTAAGACATAGTGTATATTATCAGTAAAAATTGTAATTGTTACATAAAATCATCGTATGCCACAGAAGTAACCAAATTTCTTTGTCAATCATGTTTTTGACTATGGTTGCCCTAAGACATTTTGTCATTCACAGACAATTGTTGTCTTGTTTTCATCTCCTTCAAAAGGAGGTTTTATAATCAGCTATAGGAATTTAACAGGTGCTCCTAAATGCAGGTTTCTGATAACATTGGAGATTGTAACAATAAAATAGAGGAAAAAACTTAGAGGACTCTCATGGAGAGCTGAAATGTTCATGAATATCAAACAGGGGTTAACTGCATGTACTAAATTAAAATAGAAATCTAAAGTAATCTTTTTGACTTTTTGCTTAAAATGTTGCTGATCGTTTGTTTTGTTTTTCAGAGTTAAGGAAACTTTTGAGCTATAGTTTTTAACAATCAAGTAAAGTATACTCCTGTGAACACAATTTGGGGCATATTTGTTTCTCTCCCCCTGATTTCTCCAAAACTGAAAACAAGCTATGAGTATTCTTAACTTATGGCAACATAGTTACTTGCATAAGTGCAATAAGAATATTTTCTCTTTTGTAAGAGGACACAATTGGAAAAACTGGTTATTTTACCAAGGCTTTGACTGGAATGGCACACTTTCCTTTAACGAAGCAAACTTGACTTATAAAGCCAATAAAAGACCCTTAAGAAAAATGGCCTCATACCTTGTCCACACAATCCCTATCCAGGATTGCTAACCTGTGGTAAGTAAAGACTGTCACTTTCTTACAGGCCCAGGAGCCCCAAGTTATCCTGGGACCTCAAGAGGAGAGGAACTTTCCCAACTTATAGGTATTTGAGGGTAGAAACCCATGACCAGACTTGGCTTTAAAAAAAAAAATAAATTTTATCTGAGATTCCTTTTATGGAACAAAGTTCCATCAAAGCCAATTTAAAAAGCTTCTATAAAATAATTATTCTTGGATTTGCTGGCAAGATGGCCAAATAGGAACAGCTCCGGTCTGCAGCTCCCAGGGAGACCGATGCAGAAGGCGGGTGATTTCTGCCTTCCCAACAGAGGTACCCAGTTCATCTCACTGGGACTGGCTGGACAGTGGGTGCAGCCCATGGAGTGTGAGCCAAAGCAGGCTGGGGGTGTCACCTCACCCGGGAAGTGCAAGGGGTTAAGGAATTCTCTCCCGAACTCAAGGGAAGCCATGAGGGACTGTGCTATGAGGAACGGTGCACTCTGGCCCAGATACTGCACTTTTCCTAAGACCTTTGCAACCCACAGACCGGGAGATTCCCTCCAGTGCCTAGGCCACCAGGACTCAGGGTTTCAAGCACAAAACTGGGCAGGTGATTGAGCAGACACCAAGCTAGCTGCAGGAGATTTTTCTTTTTCCCAGTGGCACCTGGAATGCCAGGAAGACAAAACCATTCACTCCCCTGGAAAGGGGGCTGAGGCCAGGGAGTCAAGTGGTCTGGCTCAGTGGGTCTCACCCCTATGGAGTCCAGCAAGCCAAGATCCACTAGCTTGAAATTCTTGCTGCCCGCACAGCAGTCTGAGGTTGACCTGGGATGCTCAAGCTTGGTGGGGGGAGGGGCATCTGCCACTGCTGAGGCTTGAGTAGGCAGGTTTATCCTCACAGTGTAAACAAAACCACCAGCAAGTTCGAACTGGGCGGAGCCCACCACAGCTCAGCAAGGCCACTGTGGACAGACTGCCTCTCTAGATTCCTCCTCTCTGGACAAAAAAAAGGCAGCCAGTCAGGGTATTCTAGATAAAATCCTCATCTCCATGGGACAGAGCACCTGGGGAAGGGGTGGCTGTGGGCACAGCTTCACCAGACTTAAACATCCCTGCCTGATGGCTCTGAGAGCAGCAGATCTCCAAGCACAGCGTTCGAGTGTCTGCTAAGGGTCAGACTGCCTTCTCAACTGGGTCCCTGACTCCCGTGTATCCTGACTGGGAGACGCCTCTGAGTAGGGGCTGGCAGACACTTCAAACAGGAGAGCTCTGGCTGGCATCCAGTGGGTGCCCCTCTGGGACGAAGCTTCCAGAGGAAGGAACAGGAAGCAGTCTTTGCTGTTCTGCCACCTTCGCTGGTGATACCAGGCAAACAGGGTCTGGAGTGGACCTCCAGAAAACTCCAGAAGACCAGCAGCAGAGTGACCTGTTAGAAAGAAAACTAACAACAGAAAGGGACAGCATCAACATCAGCAAAAAGGATGTCTACTCAGAGACACCATCCGAAGGTCACCAACATCAAAGAGCAAAGGTAGATAAATTCACAAAGATGGAGAGAAACCAGCGTAAAAAGGCTGAAAATTCCAAAAACCAGAACATCTCTTCTACTCCAAAGGATCGCAACTCCTTACCAGAAAGGTAACAAAACTGGATGGAGAATCAGTTTGATGAATTGACGGAAGTAGACTTCAGAAAGTGAGTAATAACAAACTCCTCTGAGCTAAAGGAACATGTTCTAACCCAATGCAAGGAAGCTAAAAACCTTGAAAGAAGGTGAGACGGATTGCTAACTAGAATAACTAGTTTAGAGAAAAACATAAATGACCTGATGGAGCTGAAAAACACAGCACAAGAATTTTGTGAAGCATATACAAGTATCAATAGCCAAATTGTTCAAGTGGAAGAAAGGATATCAGAGATTGAAGATCAACTTAATGAAATTAAGTGAGAAGAGAACATTAGACAGAAAAGGATGAAAATGAATGAACAAAGCCTCCAAGAAATATGGAACTATGTGAAAAGAACAAATCTACTTTTGTTGGGTGTACCTGAAAGTGATGGGGAGAATAGAACCAAGTTGGAAAACACTCTTCAGGATATTATCCAGGACAACTTCCCCAACCTAGCAAGACAGGCGAACATTCAAATTCAGGAAATACAGAGAACACCACAAAGATACTCCTTGAGAAGAGCAACCCCAAGACACATAATCCTCAGATTACCAAGGTTGAAATGAAGGAAAAAATGTTAAGGGCAGCCAGAGGGAAAAATCGGGTTATCCACAAAGGGAAGCCCATCAGACTAATAGCAGATCTCACTTCAGAAACCCTACAAGCCAGAAGAGAGTGAGGGTCAATATTCAATATTATTAAAGAAAAGTATTTTCAACCCAGAATTTCATATCCAGTCAAACTAAGTTTCATAAGCAAAAGAGAAATGATATCCATTAAAGACAATCAAATGCTGAGAGATTTTGTTAACACCAAGCTCGCCTTATAAGAGCTCCTGAAGGAAGCACAAAACATGGAAAGGAACAAATGGTACCAGCCACTGCCAAAACATAACAAATTGTAAAGTCCATCAACACTATGAAGAAACTGCATCAACTAATGGGCAAAATAACCACCTAGCATCATAATGACAGGATCAAATTCATACATAACGATACTAACCTAAAATTTAAACAAGCTAAATGCCCCAATTAAAAGACACAGACTGCCAAAATGGATAGTCAAGACCCATTGGTGTGCTGTATTTGGAGACCCATCTCAGATGCAAAGATACACATAGGCTCAAAATAAAGTGATGGAGGAAGATTTACCAAGCAAATTAAAAGCAAAAAAAAGCAGAGGTTGCAATCCTAGTCTCTGATAAAACAGACTTTAAACAACAAAGATCAAAAAAGACAAAGAGGGCATTGCGTAATGGTAAAGGGATCAATGCAATAAGAAGAGCTAATGATCCTAAATCTATATGCACCCAATACAGGAACACCCAGATTCATAAAGCAAATTCTTAGAGACCTACAAAGAGACTTAGACTCCCACACAATAACAGTGGGAGACTTTAACACCCCACTGTCAATATTACACAGATCAATGACACAGAAAATTAGCAAGGATATTCAGGACTTGAATTCAGCTCTGGACCAAGAGAACCTAAAAGACATCTACAGAACTGTCCACCCCAAATCAACAGAATATACATTCTTCTCAGCAACTCATCAGATTTACTCTAAAATTGACCACATAATTGGAAGTAAAACACTCCTCAGCAAATGCAAAAGAATGGAAATCATAACAAACAGTCTCTCAGACCACAGTGCAAACAAATTAGAACTCAGACTTAAGAAATTAACAAAAAACCTCACAACTACATGGAAACTGAACAATCTGCTCCTGAATGAATACTGCATAAATAATGAAATTAAGGCAGAAATAAAGACATTTTTTGAAACCAATGAGAACAAGGACACAATGTAGCAGAATCTCTGGGACACATTTAAAGCAGTATGTAGAGAAAAGTTTATAGTACTAAATGGCCACAAGAGAAGGTAGGAAAGATCTAAAATTGTCACCTTAACATCAAAATTAAGAGAACTAGAGAAGCAACAGCAAACAAATTCAAGAGCTAGCAGAAGACAAGAAATAACTAAGATCAGAGCAGAAATGAAGGAGATAGAGACACAAAAAACCTTTCAAAAAATCCATGAATCCAGGAGCTGGTTTTCTGCAAAGATCAACAAAATAGATAGACCACTAACCAGACTAATACAGAAGAAAAGAGAGAAGGATCAAATAGACGCAATAAAAAATGATAAAGGGGATATCACCACCACTGATTCCACAGACATACAAACTACCATCAAAGAATACTATAAACACCTCTACACGAATAAACTAGAAAATTTAGAAGATATGGATGAATTACTGGCCAAATACACCTTCCCAAGTCTAAACCAGGAAGAAGTTGATTCCCTGAATAGACCAATGACAAGTTCTGAAATTGAGGCAGCAATTAATAGCCTACCAACCAAAAAACATCCAGGACCAGACAGATTCACAGCCAAATTCTACCAGAGGTACAAAGAGGAGCTGGTACCATTCCTTCTGAAACTACTCCAAACAATAGAAAAGAGAGAATCCTCTCTAACTCATTTAATGAGGCCAGAATCATCCTGATACCAAAACATGGCAGAGACACAACAAAAAAAGAAAATTTCAGGCCAATATCCCTGATAAACATTGATGCAAAAATCCTCAATAAAATACCGGTAAACGGAATCCAGCAGCACATCAAAAACCTTATCCACCATGATCAAGTTGGCTTCATCCCTGGGATGCAAGGCTGGTTCAACATACGCAAATCAATAAAAGTAATCCATCACATAAACAGAGCCAATCACACACAAAAAAAACATAATTAGCTCAAAAGATGCAGAAAAAGCCTCTGACAAAATTCAATACCCTTCATGCTAAACACTCCCAATAAACTAGGTATTGATGGAACGCATCTCAAAATTATAAGAGCTCTTTATGACCAAACCACAGCCAATATCATGCTGAATGGGCAACAACTGGAAGCATTCCCTTTGAAAACCAGCACAAGGCAAGGATGTCCTCTCTCACCACTCCTATTCAACATAGTACTGGAAGTTCTGGCCAGGGCAATCAGGCAAGACAAAGACATAAAGGGCATTCAAATAGGAAAAGAGAAAGTCAAATTGTCTCTGTTTGCAGATGACGTGATTATTTAGAAAACCCCATCGTCTCAGCCCAAAATCTCCTTAAACTGATAAGCAACTTCAGCAAAGTTTCAGGATACAAAATCAATGTGCAAAAATCACAATCATTCCTCTACACCAATAACAGACAAGCACAGCCAAATAATGAGTGAACTCCATTCATAATTGCCACAAAGAGAATAAAATACCTAGGAATACAACTTACAAGAGATGTGAAGGACCTCTTCAAGGAGAATTGCAAACCACTACTCAAGAAAATAAGAGAGGACACAAACAAATGGAAGAACATTCCATGCTCGTGGATAGGAAGAATCAATATCGTGAAAATGGCCATACTGCCCAAAGTAATTTATAGATTCAATGCCATCCCGATCAAGCTACCAATGACTTTCTTCACAGTATTGGAAGAAACTACTTTAAATTTCATATGGAACCAAACAGGAGCCCACATTGCCAAGACAGTCCTAAGCAAAAAGAACAAAGCTAGAGGCATCAGGCTACCTGACTTCAAACCATACTACAAGGTTACAGTAACAAAAACAGCATGGTACTGGTACCAAAACAGATGTATAGACCAATGGAACAGAACAGAGGCCTCAGAAATAACACCACACATGTACAACCATCAGATCTTTGACAAACCTGACAAAAGCAATGGGGCAAGTTTCCCTATTTAATAAATGGTATTGGGAAAACTGGCTAGCCATATGCAGAAAACTGAAACTGGACACCTTCCTTATACCTTATACAAAAAATTAACTCAAGATGAATTAAACACTTAAACATAAGACCTAAAACCATAAAAACCCCAGAAGAAAACCTAGGCTATATCACTCAGGACATAGGCATGGGGAGATACTTTATGATTAAAACACCAAAAGCAATGGCAACAAAAGCCAGAATTAACAAATGGGATCTAATTAAACTAAAGAGCTTCTGCACAGCAAAAGAAACTATCATCAGAGTGAACAGGCAACCTACAGAATGGGAGAATAATTTTGCAATCTATCCATCTGAAAAAGGGCTAATATCCAGAATCTACAAAGAACTTAAACAAATTTACAAGAAAAAAACAAATAACCCCATCAAAAAGTGGGTAAAGGATATGAACAGACACTTCTCAAAAGAAGACATTTTTGCTGCCAACAAACATGTGAGAAAAAAAAAAAAGCTCATCACTGGTCATTAGAGAAATGCAAATCAAAACCACAATGAGATACCATCTCACGCCAGTTAGAATGGTGATGATTAAAAAGTCAGGAAACAACAGATGATGGAGAAGTTGTGGAGAAATAGGAACGTTTTTACACTGTTGGGAGTGTAAATTAGTTCAACTGTTGTGGAAGACAGTGTGGTGATTACTCAAGTATCTAGAACCAGAAATACCATTTGACCCAGCAATCCCATTACTGGGTATATACCCGAAGGATTATAAATCATTCTACTATGAAGACACATGCACACATATGTGTATTGTGGCACTCTTCACAATAGCAAAGACTTGGAACCAACCCAAATGCCCATCGATGATAGATTGGATAAAGAAAATGTGGCACATATACACCATGGAATACTATGCAGCCATAAAAAAAGAATGAGTTAATGCCCTTTGCAGGGACATGGATGAAGCTGGAAACCATCATTCTCAGCAAACTAACACATGAACTGAAAATCAAATGCCGCATGTTCTCACTCATAAGTGGGAGGTGAACAAGGAGAACACATGGACACAGGCAGGAGAACATCACACACCAGGGCCTGTCAGGGGGTGGGGTTCTAGGGGAGGGATAGCACTAGGAGAAATACTTAATGTAGATGAAGGAGTGATGAATGCTGCAAACCAACATGGCACATGTATGCCTATGTAAAAAACCCACATTCTGCACATGTACCCCAGAACTTAAAGTATAATAAAAAAAGTTATTATTCTTGCTGTACTTTATACAGATAATCAGGCCAAATATAATAAAGCAAATTGGTCATACTATGATTTGTCTTTATTAAAAATAGCAGACTGGAGAGAGAAAAAAATATGTTTCAAGAAAAATGGTACACATGTTATTAGATTCTAGTCTCATCAGTTGTTTTTGAGTTTTTTCTACAATTTAGACTAACCCTGCTTATTCCTGTGTACAACCAGCCATCTCTGGCCGCTGCTCAGAAGAAACAAGAGGGATGGATCTCACCTTTTGTTGGTACTGAAGAGTTATGTATTGCCCTGACCATACATACCTACACTTTCTGACTGAGCTCCTCTCTACTCTGAATGCAAGAGACCCAATAGTTAGGCAGCAATATTATTGCCCCTGTTCAGCCTGAAGTTACAGAAGATGGATCTTCATCCCTCTCAAACCCTTAGGATTAAGGGTTCTCTTACAAAAGGGAGGGGGAAAATGTCAGAGGCGTTTAAATCAGAGTGCCTCCATCTTAAGTAATGGTTGGGTAAAATAAGACTGAGACATTCTGGGTTGCACTCCCAGTAAGTTGCTCATTCTAATTCACAGGATTAGACAGGAGGTTGGCACAAGATACAGGTCACAAAGACCTTGCTGATAAAACAGCATGCAGTAAAGAAGCCAGCTAAATCCCACCAAAAACCAAGATGGTGACAAGAGTGACCTCCGGTCATCCTCACTGATACACTCTTACCTGTGCCACAACAGCTTACAAATGCCATGGCAATGCCATAAAGTTATCCTATATGGTCTAAAAATGGAAGGAATACTCAGTTCTAAGAAATGTCAGAAAACTCATGAATAATCCACCCCTTGTTTAGTACATAATCAAGAAATAACTGTAAAAATGGGCAACCAACAGCCCCTGGGGCTGCTCTGTCTATGGAGTAGCCATTCCTTATTCCTTTATTTTCTTAATAAACTTTCTTTCACTTACAAAATAAAAGTGTTACTACTTGTTGATAATTCACCTTGTCACCCAAGAGCTCTGATGGAGATGCACAAGGAAATTAGTGTTATTTTCATGCCTGCTAATACAACATCCATTCTGAACCCATGGATCAAAGACTAATTTCAACTTTCAAGTCTTACTTTAAAAATACATTTTGTAAGGCTATGGCCACCATACAGAATGACTCCTCTGGGATCTGGGCAAAGTAAATTGAAAACCTTCTGTAAAGGCTATATCATTATAGGTATCATTAAGAACATTCATGATTCATGGGAAGAGGTCAAAAGATCAACATAAATAGAAGTTTGAAAAAGGTTGATTCCATTCCTCATGAATTGAGGGGTTCAAGATTTCAGTAGAGGAAGTAACTGCACATATGGTAGAAATAGCAAGATAACTAGAATTAGAAGTGGACCCCAAAGATGACTGAATTGCTAAAATTTCATGATTAAACTTGAAAGGATGGGGAGTTGATTCTTGTGGATGAGCAAACAAAGTGGTTTATTGAGATGGGATTTACTCCTGGTGAAGATGCTGTGAACACTGTTGAAATAACAACAAGGGATTTCGAATATTGGATAAACTTAGTTGATAAAACAGTGGTAGGGTTAGGGAGGATTAACTGCACTTTTAAAGAAGTTCTATTGTGAGTCAAGTGCTATCAAGTCACATTATATGCCACAGAGAAATCTCATGAAAGGAAGGGTCAATTAGTGTGGCCAATTTCATCATTGTCTTATTTAAAAAATATCCAGAGTCACCCCAATCTTTCGTAAACAAAATTCTGACCATTCAGCAGCCACCAACATCGAAGCAAGACCCTCCAGGAGAAAAAGAAGACTCGCCGAAAGCTCAAATAATTGTTAGCATTTTTTTAAGCAATTCAGTGTTTTTAATTAAGTCATTTACTTTGTTTTATTTAGACATAATGCTATCGCACACTTAATAGACTATAGTATAGTATAAACATATTTTATATGTACTGGGAAATCAAAAAACTCATGTGACTCGCTTTATTGCAATCTTAGTTTTATTGCAGCGGTATGTAACCAAACTAAGCCATATTGCCAAGGTATGTCTTTATTAATTTCTCAGTGAAGCCTTCCCCATTAACATTATTTGGAACTGATTCACCATCCACTCTAAACTCTCAATCCTTTTACCTCTTGTTTGTCCCCCCATGGAATTTAAAAGTGCTTGATTTTCCTTCTTCCTCTTTCTGTTTATCAATCTACCTCTTCATTTATTAAATGTCTCTTACATCTGAAATTAAGCTCTATGAAACAAGAATATTTACTGTATCACAGCATATATTATTCATTATTAATTTATAATATTAACAATATTTAATTACTAACTGATAATAATTAATAAATTAATATTTAGTTGATAAAATATATTATTAATTAAAATTAAAAATAAGCTCTATGAAACAAGAATATTTACTGTATCACAAGTCCCTGGAAGAGTGCTTAATATATAAGATAGTCTCAATACATATTTGTTAATTGATTGAATAGATTAATCCTATCTTGTTACCAAGATCTTCCCATGTTTAAAAAATCATATAACATTTGTAATATTTTCATAGGACTCTAGTCAGTTATGTATCAAAATTAACTAAACTCCACTTTTCTTTCCATTTAGGACATTTTGAACTTTTTATTACTCTTTTCATTAAGTCCTTGATGTTTAAGTTTTGGTATTAATAATTGCCTTAGGATGATCTTAGAAGCAGAATTCTAGGGTCAAATGGCATTAATATTTGAAACAGTTTGCCAACCTGCCCTTAAGAAACACTGATATAAATTTACACTTTCAACACAGTGTATGAGGGTCCTCAATTTTCCACACTCTCAATGATGTTTATATCCATTTTCTTTTTAAATTTGTCAAGCATACCCCTGCCCCCAACCCATGACTAAAAACATGTCAATATGAGAGATAAAGTGATGCTTAAATACTTTTCCACTTAACAATTTCACTTTACCTGAGTTGGATCAATCACAAAATCATTTACATATCCATTAATTAAAACTTGGTGTAATAAGAAAAGACTGCTTTATAATGTGATATGCCTAATTTAATTATTTCTTCATTAAACAATTATACTGTGTTTTATTAGTCACACAACACTAAAGGATATACAATTACTGATTGTGGATGTACTATTTCCTTCTTTAATTTAGACTAATGAAAATGACTTTTGTCCCTCTTAAGTATATTCCAAAAAACTTTACTTATAAATAAAACCATTTTCATATTTCTAAATAAAGATCTAAAATAATTTGAAATAAATACATGGCTATAACATGAGTTATTGAATGTCTTATAAGTTCCATAAATCCCATGAGATTATAATTATTCACATATGCATCAACCTCAGTTCTTAACACTTTTACCTAAAAATGTAAGATATCCAGTAATCAATTTTAATTTTCCAATAATTCTCTATATAGATAGAGAGATAACAATGTACATTTTTAAGTTCTATGAGGCACAGCATTCTTTCTAGTAATGTAATGACCCAAGTAACAAATATGCATATCATGCTCTCCAAATTAAGTCAGACAATCTTATAGTTTCATTTATGTGTACACATATGTATACATATAACAATACTAAATAATTTTATCTGATGTATAAGAAATTTTGCATCCAACTAAAAAAGGTCTTTCCATTGCTGTTAAAGCAAAACAAAATTACCAATGTTTAATAGAGAAATAATAGGGTAAAGAAACTTCTTTTCTTATTTTGTTACTAAGAACATTATGATATGAAAGGCCATCATTCATAAGATAAACATTGACCCACAGCATATAACAAATAGAATTATTATCACTGGATCTTTTGATTATATAATGATTTTTTAAAAATAAAATGATGTCATGTATTAGCTGTCTCTAGCAAAAGTTAGAGTCAAAATTACAAACAAAAATGGATTATTTTCATTTTAAAGCAAAAACAATTAGTATGTATATATTAATATTAAAAAGAATAGACAATTCTTTGTTATATTGATCAAAAAAAAAAGTAAAACTCTATTTAAAAATTAGGAACCTATTTAGAGACTTGATAATATCGCACTTGAATCTTGTCCTTGATTAGATCAATGCAACAGAGTCTAGACAAAGGAAAGTTAATCTTCAATTACCAGAATACAGCATGATATTAATTGAACTGGCCCTGGGCACCTACTAAATCTATGTTAGAGCAGTATTTTGGATGGTATACCTTAAGGTAACAGATTAAATTTAAAAGAATAATTCCATAATTACTACAATATCTACATGTCAGAGGATATAAAATTTCATATATCATGATATCAGATAATAGCCTCAGAGGTCCATATGGCTTTTTTTAATGTGTTGATTATAGAGGCATGTGGGGTTTCTGTTATTATCCCTTTGAAGTATGGGCCACTTTAAGATGCAGTATAGCAAACTTCATGAATTACTGGTATTAACCAACGTGATAAGCTCTTTTCATTTCACAAGCTGTCTACTCTGCAGTTGTACAGTGACTTTGACAGTCACTATGTCTTTGACTTCCAAATAATAACTGTCTTCCAAATGAAGATATTTCCCTTACCTCTCAAATTCTGTTAGAAGCTAGTGTTGGCTTAACGTTAAGAAGAAACATGTTTCATATTATGATAAGATCTTATACTTTGAAGGAGCTTCAAAGGTTCTGAAAATGACTTTGAAATATAGTTCTCATTAATCTTTTGTATTCTCATGAGGCAAGTAGGTGGCAAATATCTCAATTGTGAAAAATAGAAACTAATGAAAGAATTAGCTAATTTGCTTGCTCTATGCTAAATACTGAAGCAATGAAAAGTCTTTCAATCCTGGCACTTAACTGAAACTCTTACTTTGCATTCCATGTGTAAGAATTTTTATGCAAATGAGAGTAAAGGAAGACAGACAAAAAATATCAGGAAACATGATACTCAACATAATCTACTTCATGAGACCCTGAGATTAATATTATTTCTTATTTAATTGATTGTGCTTGATGATGGCGATGGTGCTGAAATTTCAAAGAACTTATTTCCCTGGGTAACCACATTTGAGTGTAATCAGGGACACACTACAGGAGTTTGAATCCTACTTCACAGCAAAGCTAAAACCTCACAAAATCAACCATGGTGTAATAACTCAAGAAGAAAAAGAAAATAAAAAGTAAAATTTCAACTTAAAATGGATCTATAGGCTGGCAATATGCCTGATTCTTAAAAGGCAGTGAGAAACAAAGCTCAGTTTCTCAGGCGGTCCAAGTATTATTTGCTGGATAAGTTATATTCTCCTGTTTTAGTTTTTCATTAAAAACTTTGGAAAAAAGAGTTTCTTCATTCTGTTTCATTTTTTTTCTCCATAGTCTCACAAAAATTCATTACAACAGTTTGGTTACATAGTGGGAATACACTTGTAAATTACTGTTGAAAATGATTGTTCTTGTTCTCTATCTAGTCTTCCTGTGTAAAATAGCATAATAACTGACTTACTTTCATTTCCAGCAAAAGTTACTGCATTCATTTTTACAACAAGAATGGTTACTGATAGCTAAGACTATCCAAATTTTAAAAATTAAAATTATTTTTGGAATTGTAAATGCTCAAATAAATGTTTATCTTTTTATATAGTTGCTTTCTTTATATTTGGAAAAAGAATAAAAATAATTCTGTACAACTGGCTTGATGTATATCTTCTATATGACTTATTTTCCAAACGAGGGTAAAGTGCCTTTCTCCTCTTACAACTTTAGCATGTTATGAGTTCTGTTTTTTTTCCCTAATAGAATGCTGGATGACTTTATTAGTTTTAGTAAAAGTGGTAAACTTGTCTTTGGTAAAATTAAGAGACATAACCCACCCTCCCCCAAAATCTTCTTACATTTGAAAAAATAACTTAAATCTTCTACTGAATAAGTATTTTCTCTTTTTGGTTTTTGTCCTACACACTTAAGAGAGGCACAGTAAATGCAAATGTGTGTTTACAATTACAGTAAGTCCTCACATAACATCATGGATGGGTTCTCGGAAACTGCGACTTTAAGTAAAACGATGCACAACACAGCAGGTCCTCAAATAATGTTGATTAATTCAATGTTATTTTGTTAAAGCACTGATGAGAAAAATGGTTTGTTATAAATTATTTTGCTTAACTTTTCAGTCTCCACGAACCTATCAATAATTCTAGCTATTTTAATATGGAAACCTTAGAATTTTTTTTCCTCGTAGCTTTATAAGGACTATCTAGACTTACCTGGCCCATCAGTTATTTTTTCTAGGCACCGAGGAGTTGCACTAAGAAAAGAGGCATGTTTTCTTTTAGCCACTAAACTACGAGGTGGCATATATTTATGCTTAACTTGGGACATCTCATATGATTTGTGTACATCATAGCTGCCTGGCGCTGGAATAACCTGAAAAAAATTTTAATAGATGAGCATAAATATATCTTATATAGAAAATATCCAAGAAGATATCAGATGGATGGTTACAGTAAGTAATGAGTAGAAAAATCCTAAAACTTTTATTAATTAAACATTAAAACTAGAAACTTAAAAAAGAATTCTTAAATCTATGCCTAATAAAAATGTAAATTTACTTGCCAAAATTAAAGTAAAATAAACACAAGTATGAACTTTAGGATCATTTTCTTTAAAAAACAGCTTTCATGATATAAATCAAATATATTCAATTTAATCATGAAAATCAAATTGCTTACAAGAATGAGAACAATGATTACCTGTTTTCCTAAGCAGCAGAACTATTCCTGCTTTACTGTTCTAAGTGAACATACTTTACTTATTCTACAAAATGAGGTTGACTGCTTATTTCATTTTTAATAATTACAATTAAGTTAGAAGGCTTCCTCTTTCATTATTTGTGGTTCTTTATATGAACTGCAGTCATAGTAACATTTTTAATCAACATGAACCCACATGGATATTAATAAATATAATAATAATACTAAACTAAATGAAATATAAGTGCCATGTATTTGTTGGACAAGTAATGCCTTAAACAATTAGCTAATTATCTCAGTGAAAACTTTTTAAAACTAATTTTCCTCAAATTATAACATATTCCTTTGAAATCTGTTCACCTAGATTATGTATAAAGACTAAAACCTTTTAAGTGTTAATGATTTCCCAGTAGGCAGGAAAGTGTTACGGCGAAGCACGTGGACTCTGGCACTAGATTTCCTAGGTTCCAAATATCTGCTGCTGACTAGCTATGTGACCTCAAGCAAGCCACTTACCCTCTGTGATCCTGAGTTTTTGCATATGTAAAGTGAGAAAAATGATCGTACTTATTTCATAATATTATTCTGAGGATTAAATTAGTTAAAATGAGTAAAGTACTTAGTTTGGTACCTGTTTCTATAAAAGGGTTAAGTGAATCTTACTATTCTAGAAAACTTAATTTCAATGCAACAACAACAAAAAAAGGCTGAACAGTCAGGGTTTGAACTAACAGGGAAGTATTTTAAAGTTTCAAATAAGTCAAACAAAATTGGATACTGAGAAAGCATACTTTTGAAGTCCCTCTAGGAGCCATATTTTAGAAAACATATTTTTTCTTGTTCCTTACATCCATATTATCACCCTCGAGCATATGCTAACATTACCTCCCACTTCCAAAGAATCATAAAATATGGTAAGATCATGACTAGGGTAGGGGATTCTTACATGAAACCCCCACTTCTGGTTTGAGTCCCATGTTAAACATGAAATGTCATGATAGGTAAGTCATCTAAGAAATGCTGGAAACCATTTTCTTTTTGCCTGCATCAAGAGTATATAGAGTAAGGGTAGGTGGAAAATAAGCAATAGAGGCAATATTTCCATAGATGATTTGTGTATCTTTTGGGGCTGCCTCTATAGTATGTGAAAAGAAACTGGAAGAGATTATAAAAACACAAAGAGATCCTGTGCATACAATATGCCCAGTGTAAACAGGAAAGCTTTGCGAAGACCTTGATTGTGCCTACTATGACTTTAGTTTTCTTATCAGAAGCCATTATTGTTCCCACTTCCCATAACACCCTACTTGGTGTCACCATCTATTTCTTCTTCCAGTGCCTAGACTGGATATAATTCATAAGTTTGGCTACTGCCATACAGAAACTATTTTTTTAATAACTTGAAGCAAAGACAAGAAACTGCATCAGTGATCAGTATTCTTCAACAATAGTTTGTTCACACCTGGAAAAGTTTGTCAAACTAGTTCCTTAAATTCAGTAGATTCACTGCCTCTCCTACTAATCCAATATATATTACCCTTGTTCATAACAACCTCTACCTATACATATTTATTCTTCTCTGAAATTTATTCCCTGCTTGTCTACTTTACTGATGTTCCTTCCTCTTTCTACTCATCTTAAATTCTCATTTTATTTGACCAAGAGATTAACATTTCAAGTAAATATCCTAAGCTGATGATTAATAGGACAAATCTGAAATTCTGTCTAGTAACAATAATTTAAACAATATCTATGTACTGTATAGTACCTTAAATCAGTTGAATATCATGTCGGGGAAATAGTATTTGTAGATGAGATCATCAAATTTGTTGGTGATTCTTTATACATCACAGAAAATAAAGAAGGGACATGAAAAATGGATATAATAGACATTTCTCATGTTTTTTTTTTCTTTTTGGCTTATTGCATGACTTTTTTCTCATGCCAATATTTAAATCCTGTTCTTGCATTTGGGAAACTCCACATTATACAGCAGAGAATCTGGGTCCCAACACAAAAGCTAAAAATGTCTGGCTCTCATCTTCCTGGCCTCATTTTTTAGCTAGAACATGAATCCTTGTCCTAGGCTTAGTGTCCTGACTTCCTCATCCAGAAAACAAAAGCCCTACCCTAAAATAACATAAGGAAGCATAAAATTCGTATAATTAATGTGCATAAAATTCTTAAAATGTTTTCTGATACATAAGGAGTACCAGTGTTGGCTTTCATTGCTATCATCATTGCCATTGGCATTATTATCTTTATTAGGTATAGGACTACGTGAACCCCTCAGTAATATCTCCCTTGCCTGAAGAGAGATGCTAATGGGATATTAAAAGGGAAGTCTCTAGTATTTTAAGCTACAAACAAATCAAAAGTAGTTAAGTTGTTGAGAATCACATAAAGACAATGTTCCAGGAAGTGTAAAAAAATTTCACTGGTTTCAACTACTTCAAAGGAAGGTGGGTCAGCCTGTTTGTATTTTGGCAAAACCAAATCACACACCTTCTGAATTTATTCATTTCTGTCAAGTCAAAGTCCCTGTAAAATTCTACATGCTCAATACCATGCAACAACTCACTTAAAACTCAAGCCTGACTGACCTGTAACCCCATAGACCAAGAGATTAACATTTCTTTGTCTGATTTTATACAAATTCAGAATTAGTATGAAAAAGATTCAGCATTTCCAACTGAATGAAATTGGAAAAATTCAGTTTTTCCAGAATCAAGAGGTTTCAGGAGGTATGAAACCTCCCAATTTCATACACATTCAGAATTTTTCCAATTTCATTGAATGTTCCCTGCTATTTTGACATATGAAATTACATATACTCTCTGATCTCAGACATGTGAAACTGCATGTAGGCTCTGATCTTCAAAAACCTTGGTTACAAAACATCAACAAGTAAACCCCTCAGCCACAGAAAGGAATGGAGCATTCAATTCCTAAATTGTCTGCCATGTTGTAGCACATTGCAAATAAAGATTGACCTCAAGTTTTAGTCTCAGAATAAAATTTTCCTTTACCATGCTATGGTAAAAGATCTGGAAATATTTTTGTTTCATATTCATTTTGAATAGTAGTTTTACTAAATATAGAATTTTTGCTTGAAATTTTTTACTCTCAGCCTTTTGCATGTCACTTCACTAATTTCTGACTTCCACTGATTCTGATGAGAAGTCTACAATTAGTGATATTGTTTCCACTACATAAGTTTCCTTTTTCTTGTTGCTTTCAAGATGTTACCTTTGTTCTCTTTCACTAGTTTGACTATAATGTATGTAAGTGTGAGTTCTCCTTAAATATATTGTACTTGGAGTTCACTGAACTTCCTGGATTCATAGATTAGTGTTTTTTTATTATATTTGGAGAGATTTCAGCAATTATGTCTTCAAATATTTTTCTGCTCCTTTCTTTCTCACTTCTCCTTCTGGGACTTTTATTATCCATATGCTGAAATACTTGACCTTGACCCACAGGTCTCAAACTACTCATACTATTCAATCTTGTTCTCTGTTTCTCATATTCAATGATTTCTATTGATCTATCTTTCAGTTCATTAATTATGTCTTCTGTCCTCTCAAATCTCCTGAGCCCAGTTAGTAAATTTTTTATTTATGTTTTTGTACTTTACAACTTTAGAATTATTTTTGTTCTTTTATTTGTTTCTTTGCTTGCTTCTATTATCTATTGAAATTCTCTATTGGCTCACTGCTAGCGTGTTTTTCTTTAATTATTTAATTATAAGTTCTATTAATTTTTTGAAAAAAATTTTAATAGCTGATATTTACATATCTAATAAGTTTTGGTTGAAACATGGACACTGTAAGATGAGATAGCAACTCTGGATTATTTTTTTGCTTTAATGAGATTTGTTGTCCATTTCACCTAAGTTTTCAAATTTCAAATTTGTTAATAATGAAAACTGTTTGCTTTTTGCTTTCAGGATCTGTAGAGATGTCCTTTTCATTTCTGAAATTTGTCATTTAAGCCATTTCTCATTTTTTCTTACTAAGTAACATTATAAAGTGGTTTATTCTATTCGATCTCTTTAGAATAGATGTATCTAAATATATATGTTTATCTTTACGCTTGAATTTGTTTCTTTCTCCTTAAAGTTATTTATGTCAGTATTTGCTTTGCATATATGTGGAACTGTGCATACAAATTTAAATTATCATATTATTCTGGTTAATTAAACATTTTAAAAACATTGACCGATCATGACCATTTACTTCTAAATTGCTTTTTGTTTTAACATATTTTATCTGGAATCAAAATAGCTACTCCTGGATTTCCACCAATGAGTAAGTTTTGATAAACCATTACTGATAAACAGTTAAGGTTTGATAAACCTTGGCATTAAATTTCAGAAATAGTAAAATTTTTAAATTATTGTTTGAAAGATATCAGAGATTGGTAATAATAGGAGGATTTTTGTGCTCAATTCCAAAAAGTAGAAGAGACCTTCCTATGTAAATTGAGATTACAAGCTGTGTTCCATTCCTGTGGGCATTTACTAAGTCTGGGCAAGGGCTAAAGACTGGTATTGTCACAGATTATTCAAAGAGAAAAAGGAATTTGTGGGGCGTTTGAAAGTCACATAGTATAGCATGACTATGAGAGAATAAAGGCTGAGAGAAGGGAGCCTGAACTTCTGAACCTGAACCTCAGCCTAAACTCAGAGGAGCCTGAACTCATCATCACTGATTCTTTACTATGAAATATTTACTGAATATTGAAGCAGGCAAAAGGATAGAGGTCTGGACTGGAAAGACAGAGTAAAATCTCCTGTAATCTAGTGATGCCTATGAGACAACGTCACACTAGAGCCATGACTGACAACAAATACAAGTTTCTTCCTCAAGATAGTTGCCATATTTTGAATCTAAATGGGATACAAAGCTAAAGTTGAGAACACTGAAGGGTTGAATATGCAGGAAAGAAGGGAAAGGGAACTTCAGACTCTCAATCAAAAAACCAGGGAGGCGACCGGGCGCCGTGGCTCACACCTGTAATCCCAGCACTTTGGGAGGCCGAGGTGGGTGGATCACGAGGTCAGGAGTTTGAGACCATCCTAACCAACATGGTGAAACCCCATCTCTATCAAAAATACAAAAATTAGCCAGGCATGGTGGCACGTGCCTGTAGTCCCAGCTACTCAGGCGGCTGAGGCAGGAGAATCACTTGAACCCAGGAGGCGGAGGTTGCAGTGAGCCGAGATCGTGCCACTGCACTCCAGCTTGGCAGCAGTGTGAAACTTTGTCTCAAAAAAAAAAAAAAAAAAGGCAACATAGAGGGCACAGGACCACAAAGGCAGAGTGAAATATCAGTCTTTGCTTAGGAGACAAGCAAACTTACTGGCAACTTACTGGAAAGAAAAGCCTGCAACAACATGCAGTAGGTCTAATAGCAAGAGGTATAAGAAAGAAATTCATACAATACACTAGAGTTAAAATTCTGAGCAATTAAACCAGAACTACTTCCTCTTTCAAGTTACGAAATAAATGTTCTTCCACTTCTGTGCATGTATATCTTATAACTTGTTCTAGCTGTTATTTCGTAGTTGAGTATATTCTAGTCTAAAATTTTATTTCAAATTCCTAAATACATAATTTTAAGTCATATATAACTTCTTTTACAATGAAGTTTGTCATTATCATTGAAGTGACTTAAGAAGACTTCAAACTTTCAATCAAAACTTTCAAGCAAAATCTTTAATCAAATATATATGGTAAAAAACTTTATGGGCTATAAATATAGTTACGTTTGCCTAAATATTCAGAAAACTTTCTTTAAGCAATTTGCCAATCTGCTTATCCAAATTGCTTAAATTTGGTTCTATAAAGAAGAAAGGCATTTCAGATGATAATCAAATTATCTTTGTTTTACATGTTGCAAATTATAATTACTAATGTCATCCTTGCCATTTTAAGCATCTCTAATATTCATCATTGTAAACATATGCCTCGTAAAATACATGACTTAGAAAGGAATGTGTTATTTTGATAGGAAAAAAATATTTAAAAATATATACAAAATTATAGTATTAATAGTAAGCAATACGTAAAAACTGAAAATATTGACTTTATTTCCATCCTCTCCTGGCATACTGGAAAAGACCATTTAGGCCAATGTTGTTTAATGAAAGGAATTAGAATTGCCTGGAAAAATGATACTTCAAAGCTCAGTAAAAAATAACAAAAAGTACTGATAGTCGAAATCACATAGGCAATAACACAACGGACTTAACCTAGTTCCTGCAACATAACATTATGCTAGTCATATTTGAATCACAAAGTTTCAGCTGTGTTCTGGACATTTGCACTTCATTATCCTCAGATAGCCTTAAAATAAAACTTATTATCTTCCCTTACCTCCAACTACCAAACGATGTTTCTTTCCTCACTGACTTACAAAAAATTTCTATGTTCAGCCAAGCCTAAAAATACAAAGCTGGCTTCTACTTTTGTTCACCTTTCTCTCGCATAGCTAAAAATGACAAAGGTTATATCTATTGTAACCTCTCTCACCTTAGACTTTTCTGTCCTTCACTACCACAAAGATCCTGGCATGGGCTCCAAAATACTTATTACTTGGCAGTTGGACTACCTGCCTATTTTAGCTTTAGGTCTTTTAGTCCACAACTATTTGCATGCTAGTAGCCAATAAATTATTGCACTAAAAATGACATAAACCTGCTAAAAACCCCCACTGGCTCCCCAGTGCCTATGGGAAAAAAATTCAGGAAACTCTCCTTGGCATCCAAAGCCTCTTTTCAATTTGAAGGCAAATTTACAACTGTAAAAGCCAGTTCAAGTAGAATCTCTTTCATTAAGCATTCTCGAGAACCCTCGCTAGAAGTGATATCTTACTCTTCTGAATTCTTTTATTATTCATTATTTGCATAAATATATAAACATAAATAACACACTGAACAAATATACTATATATATTTGAACATTTACTACTTTGTTTATATAAGGGCAAGAAGTAGATAAAACTGTCTGATGAGAAGGAAGACAAAATTTCCTCGGATAAGATTCAATGTACCCTTCAAATTTATGGAGTAATTTTTCTATTATTCTCTCAAATTAGTGAAAAATGACAGTAGGAATCTAGGGGTATACAAGCTCCATAATATCATCCAGTATTTAGGTCCTTTCATGTTTTTTGCTGCATCGTATTTAGGTTGTGACCCTCATCCTTATATTCTCTCAAGATATTGACTGTAGGTCCTGTCATAATGTTTTTATTTCAAAAATAAAGCAGAGAAAGGGTAAAAAGCAAAAATTGTTTAACAACTATAAAAGTCTTTTCTGAAGTCTTTTCTGAAAGCCTAAGCTAGTAACTTCTGCTTTCTTTGCATTGGTTAAAAGTGTGCCAAATAACCACCCTCAAGCTGCAAGGGAGCCCTGAAAAAGTAGTTGCTTTACCTGGGCACATTGTTATTCTAAATAAAATTGGGTTCTGTTAGCAAGAAAGAAAGAATAAATGAATACTGAGTAAGAAACTAATAATCTCAGTCATAGTAGTTCTCTGTTTTTAAGGTCATTAGAACTGTAAAAAGTTAACTCACTTCAGAAACTATGTGTAATATTGAAATATCTTTGTCAAAAGCTTTCTGACCATGGTTTATTCATTCACTTTAGTGTCTAATTCTTGTTGATTCTTTGGGTCTCAAATCTTCCCTGAATTCATTAGCTCTTTCAGCTCTGATATGTTCTCACAATACAGAACTTTTAACTTTGCAGCAGTTATTACATTTGCAATTAAACAAGTCTCTAATTACTTGTTTACTATCACCCATCACCTTAGGAAAGAGAGAGCTCCTTGAGTGTTCAGAAAGCCTCTATTTTGCATATCATTGTATCTCCCAGAATGGCAAATGTCTTTGCAAACAGTAAGTGATTGACACATATTTTTTAATCAATGAATGAATATGTGAGTTATGAGTGCGTGAATGAGTCTAACAGTATCTGTCTACCTTGAAGCTGTTTTAACCTTGTTGTTGAGTTCTTCCATAACAGTAGGGCTGACACTATGCCTTTAAAATATTTTCAACCCATACAATGCTTAAATTTACCTCAAATGTAATCAGTTCTATATTCTTTATTTAGCAAAGCCTAAAAATACAAAGCTAGCTTTTTCTTTTGTTCACCTTTCTGTGTTGTATAAATATTTTTCAAACACTGCTTTCGCTAAGGATGTTCCTGTTTCTAATAAAGGTAGATATAATTTATAATCTCAGAAATGATATAGAAGTAAGAATATGTCCATTAAAACTTTGATCAAGGACTAACTTTCACAAAATCATTACAGAGTGTCTCCAGATAACTAAATTTGATTAATATTTAATGTGAGATGCATTTTCTTCTCTTTGCTATCAAAAAGTAGACTTTGACTTTTAATGCTTAAGTTTTCATGACCACCTTTGACATTAGGTTTATAGAAAAAAAAATGTGTATCTCAGCATATTAAAGTAAAATACAAGAACAGAAATGGCCTATATAACCTTTCTCTTCCTGCAAATGCTAATGCTACTGAGGCAGAGAATAAGCAGATTATCGCCAATTATAATATATCTAATTGACATAATATCCATTCTTCAGAGTTCTACTTTTAGTCTAAAAGTTAATTCTTTTGTAATGTTGAATGTAAAGACAGAGAAATCCTTTAAAAAGGATATAATTGCTCCTAGTACCAGTTGAACAGATTTGGATATGGCATTAAAAATCACCTTGATAAACTTGAAGTAAATTTTGAACATAAGTTGTGAGAGATGTGTGAATTTAAACAGCAGAGTTAGGAAAATTATTCATTAACCCTAGAGAAATGTCTACAAGTAAGATTCCAATCAATTTATGTTCATACTTTTTAAAATCAAATGAATCTTAACATCATCTACTTTGGTTCAGTATGGCAAGAAACATCCCTTGTACATAAATAGGAATCATTTTAAGGTAGTGCTACTAAAATACCACAGAACTTGAAGTCAGAATTGCTGGGTTATATTTACAGCCTTATTATTAACTTTTAAAAGGCCTCAAGAACCTTACTTGCTCATTTACACCCCCCACCATGAAGTATGTGGAAGGTCACTGTGCACAAGGCATTTCTCTGTATTCTTTATCCTGTGAGATTGTCAGTGAGATGAATTGTAGAACCACTCATATTCGGAACCTGCCTCCACCATAGTAAGGGTAATGGTGGGCAGGATGATCCAGCCTTTCTTTTCTAAGCTACAAATATCTCAACATCCCATTATCCACTTCAAAAACAATTATGTAGTTATATTTAGACAGAGAATAGTAATGGTGGTAACAGGGAGAAATACACTATGCATAAGGTAAAGAGAAAGGAGAAAAATCAAGATGAGTACGACAAGGTATGGAACAACAAGAACAGAACATTGTCTAGACAGAGACATATAGATTCCTGATAATATTCACCATACTCCCAAGGTAACTATGTTTTCCATGTTATGACACATAGATTGTAGATCTCAATAGAAAAAGGCAAATTGCACATTTGAATTGCAGGAAATCTAATTATTCTACCCTAATGTTCCTATAAATAAATATATTTTCTAATGAATGAAATATATTTTCAATACTCCCATCTGCTGCCAGATATATAGTGCTTATGTGACATCAAAAAATTGTGAAAGTTCATGTATACTTTTGAAACAAACCTGCATGTTCTGCACATGTACCCCAGAACTTAAAGTAAAATAAAAAATTTTAAAAGAATATCGAAATAAAAATTGTGCAAGTTAGCTTACATTTCATGTCAAATTTAATAACACATTTTTTAGTGACATTAAATGTTTCTTGATTAAATAAAAAAAAAAAGAAGAAGAAAACATTCAATAAAAAGACTCCAAGGGCGCTATTACTATTTTCCACCATCACATTTAAAAGCTACAGTTATTTAAAACAACCAAAATACTTTTAACTTCGTATGAATCAAAAACAGATCATTTAAAAAAAAATGTGTGAATATCCTTACTTCTTCCTTCCCTTCTCTTGAAGAATTTGGTAGGCTGTTTCCCCTGCTGTATAAACAAAATGCTATGGAAGTGATACTGTTTTTATTTTTTTATTTAGAAACTGGGTCTCATTCTCTCACCCAGGCTGGAGTGTAGTGACATGATCATAGTTCACTGCATCTTCAAGCTCCTGGGCTTGAGAGCTCCTCCCCCCTCAGCCTCCTGAGTAGCTGGAACTACAAGCACATGCCACCATGCCTAACTAATTTGGGGCTTTTTGTGGGGAATTTTGTGTGTTTTTTGTTGTTGTTTATTTGTTTTTTAAATATAACATTTTGTCATCTTTCCCAGGCTGGTCTTGAACTCCTGGGCTCTAGTGATCCTCCTGCCTTGGTTTGCCAAAGTGCTAGGATTATAGGTGTGAGCCACTATTCTTAAATGCTACTCTATTTTAGTATCTGTCTATCAGCCTAACAACAAACATTTGTAGTCTTTCCTATGCACTGGAGTTAATGTCTACCAGTAGTAAAGGTTATGGCCTCTGAAGCTGTGTTTCTGGGATCAAGCCCTGAGTCAACATTTTTGCTGGCCATATAACCATATAACCATATAACCATGGTCAAATTATATGTCTCAATTTTCTCATCTGTAAAATGGGTCTAATAATAATAATAGCTTCTATTTCTTGGGTTGTAAAGATTAAATGAGTTAATATATGTAGCACACAAGGCACATAAATAAGCACTACTTAAACTTTAGTTATTATTAAATAATAATGTAATATAATGTATCATATATTATATATAATTTATATAATATGTATAATTATTATACCTCATTTATTTCGTTCTTTACACTAGTAAATATTCATTCAATTAAAAGTATTTTTAAAAACATGGGGATCAGGGAAAAAAACAGACATGAGAAACACAGTAAAGTACAAAATGGCAGGTATCAAGGTATCAATTCTACCATATCAATAATGATATTACATGTGAATGTATTACACAATCCAAACAAAAGGCAGGTACCAGTTTTATTAGATTTTTTTTTCTTTTCATCAACTTTTAAGTTAAGTGGTACATGTGCAGGATGTGCTGGTTTGTTATGTAGGTAAACAAGTGCAATTTTGGTTTGCTGAACAGATCATCCCATCACCTAGGTATCAAGCCCAGTATCCATTAGATACTCTTCCTGATGCTCTCCCTCCCCCAACCTCCTGCCTCCAATAAGGCCCCAGTGTGTGTTGTTCTCCACCATGTGTCCATGGGTTCTCATCATTCAGCTCCCACTTATAAGTGAGAACATGTGGTATTTAGTTTTCTGTTCCAGGGTTAGATAGCTGAATATAATGGCTTCCAACTCCATTAATGATCCTGCAAAGGACGTAATCTCATTCCTTTTTATGGCTGCATTGTACTCCATGGTGTATATGTACCACATTTTCTTTATCCAGTCTATCATTGAGGGGCATTTGAGCTGATTCCACATCTTTGCTATTATAAATAGTGCTGCAACAAATATACGCATGAATGTATTTCCCTGCTTAATAACAGAATGATTTATATTCATTTAGGTATATTCCCAGTAATAAGATTGCTGAGTCAAATGCTATTTCTACCTCTAAGTCTTTGAGGAATCGCCACAGTATTTCACAGTAGTTGAACTAATTTATACTGCCACCAATAGATGGTATCTCATTGTGGTTTTGATTTCCAGTTCCCTGATGATCAGTGAGGTTGAGCTTTTTTTCCTGTGTTTGTCTTCTGCATTTATGTCTTCTTTTGAGAAATGTCTGTTCATGTCCTTCGCCTACTTTTTAATAAGGTTTTTTTTTCCTTGTAAACTTAAGTTCCTCTAGACTCTGATTATTAGACCTTTGTCAGATAGATTAATTGCAAAAATTTTCTCCAATTCTGTAGGTTGCCTGTTCACTCTGATGATAGTTTCTTTTGCTGTGCAGAAGCTCTTTAGTTCAATTAGATCCCATTTGTCAATTTTGGCTTTTGTTGCAATTGCTTTCAGCGTTTTCATCATGAAATCTTTGTCCATGCCTATGTCCTAAATGGTATTGCCTAGATTTTCTTCTAGGGTTTTTATAGTTTTGGGTTTTACATTTAAGTCTTTAATTCATCTTGCATTAATTTTTGAATATAGTATAAGAAAAAGGTCCAGTTTCAATTTGCTGCATATGGCTAGCCAGTTCTTGCAGCACCATTTGTTAAATAGGAATTTTTTTCTCCATTGCTTGTTTTTGTCAGGTTTGTCAAATATCAGATGGCTGTAGGTATGTGGTCTTAATTCTGAGTTATCTATTCTGTTCTATTCCTCTATGTGTCTGTTTTTGCACCAGTACCATGTTTTGTTTACGGTAGCCCTGGACTATAGTTTGAAGTCAGGTAGCCTGATGCCTCCAGCTATGTTCTTTTTGTTTAGGATTTTCTTGGCTATTTGACCACTTTTTTAGTTGCATATGAATTCTGAAATAGTTTTTTCTAACTCTGTGGAGAATGTCAATGGTGGTTTAATGGAAATAGCATTGAATCTATAAATTACTTTGGGCAGAATGGCTATTTTCATGATACTGATTCTTATCCATGAGCATGGAATGTTTTCCCATTTGTTTGTGTACTCTCTGATTTATTTGAGCAGTGATTTGTAGTTCTCCTTAAAGAGATCCTTCACTTCCCGTGTTAGCTGTATTCCTGGGTATTTTATTCCTTTTTAACAATTGTGAATAGGAGCTTACACATGATTTGGCTCTCAGCTTACCTGTTGTTGGTATATAGGAATGCTGGCAATTTTCGCTCATGGATTTTGTATCCTGAGAGTTTGCTGAAGTTGTTTATGAGCTTAAGAAGCTTTTGGACTGAGACAATGATATTTTCTAGATATAGGATCATGTCATCTGCAAACAAAGATAATTTTACTTCCTCTCTTCCTATCTGAATATGCTTTATTTCTTTTTCTTGCTTGATTTCCCTGACCAGAATTTCCAATACTATGTTGAAGAGAAGTGGTGAGAGAGGGCATCCTTGTCTTGATTTTCGAGGGGAATGCTTCCAGGTTTTGTTCATTTGGTACGATATTGGCTGTGGGTTTGTAACATATGGCTCTCATTATTTTGAAGTATGTTATTTCAATACCTACTTCATGGAGTGTTTTTAACATGAAGAGATGTTGAGTTTTATCAAAGGCCTTTTCTGCATCTATTAAGATAATCATGTGGTTTTTGTCTTTATTCTGTTTATGGGATGAATCACATTTATTGATTTGTATATGTTGAAAAAGCCTGGCATTCCAGAAATGAAGCCAACTTGATTGTGGTGAATGAGCTTTTTGATGTGCTGCTGGATTCAGTTTGCCAGTATTTTATTAAGGATTTTTGCATTGATGTTCACCAAAGATATTGACTTGAAGTTTTCTTTTTCTCTTGTATCCCTGCTATCTTTTCGTATCAGAATGGTTCTGGCATCAAAGAATGAGTTAGAGAGGAGTCCCTTCTTTTCAACTTTTTGTCATGGTTTCCATAGAAATGATACAAGCTCTTCTTTGTAGCTCTGGAAGAATTTAGCTGTGAATCCATCTGGTGTTGGCTTTTTTTTGGTTGGTAGGCTATTCATCACTATCTCAATTTCGGAACTCACCATTGGTCTATTCAGGGATTCCATTTCTTCCTGTTTCAGTTTTGGGAGGGTGTATGTTTCAAGAATCTAACCATTTCTTCTAGATTTTCTAGTTTATGGTCATAAATGTGCTTATAGTATTCTCTAATGATTGTTTATATTTCTGTGGGGTCAGTGGTGATATCCCCTTATCATTTCTGATTGTGTGTATGTGATTCTTCTCTATTTTTTTCTTTATTAGTCTAACTAGCAGCCTATCTATTTTATTAATTTTTTCAAAAAATAGCTCCTGGATTCATTCATTTTTTTCAAGGTTTACTCATGTCTCTATCTCCTTCAGTTATACTCTGATAAAAGAAAATCACCAAATAAACAAAACAAGGCACAAGACAGCAATCCTGGAAAAACAGAGATATGTGACCTTTCAGATAGAAAATTCAAAATAGCTGAGTTGAGGAAACTCAAACAAATTCAAGATAACACAGGAAAGGAAATCAGATTTCTATCAGATAAATTTAACAAATAAATTAAAATAATTTTAAAAATCAAGTAGACTTTCTAGAGTTGAAACATGCAATTGAAATGCTGAGGAATGCATCACACTCTCCTAATATCAGAATTTATCAAGCAGAAGGAAGAATTAGTGAGCTTGAAGAAAAGCTATGTGAAAATATGCAGTTGGACGATACAAAAAAATTAATAAAAAACAATAAAGCATACCTCCAAGATCTACAAAATAGTCTCAAACTGGCAAATCTGAGTTATTGGCCATATAGAGGAGGTAGAGTGAGAGACAAGGGTAGACAGTTTAATAAAAGTGATAATATCAGAGAACTTTCCAAACCTAGAGGAGATAACAACATTCAATTATAAGAAGGATACAGAAAGCTAAGCAGATTTACCACAAACAAGATTACCTCAAGTCATTTAATAAACAAATTCCCAAAGGTCAAGGATCAAGAAAGAACCCTAAAAGCAGCAAGAGAAAAGAAACAAATAACATAGAATGGAGCTCCAACATGTCTGACAGCAGAATTTTTCATACAAACCTTACAGGCCAGGAAAGAGTAGCATGGAATATTATTCATTTTTTAATTTATTTTATTTCAATAGTTTTGGAGAAACAGGTGGTTTTCAGTCACACAAAGAAGTTATTTAGTAGTGATTTCTGAGATTTTGGTGTACCCATCATCTGAGCAGTGTACATTGTACCCAATGTGTAGTCTTTTATCCCTCTCTCCCATCCTACCATCTCTCTGAGTCCCCAGAGTCCATTATATGATTCTTATCTCTTTGTGTCCTCATAGCTTCGCTTCCACTTATAAGTGAGAACATAGACATTTGGTTGTCCATTCCTCAGTTACTTCACCTAAAATAATGGTCGCCAACTCCATCCAGGTTGCTGTGAATGCCATTATTTCATTCTTTTTCATGGCTGAGTAGTATTCCATGGTGTACATAAACCACATTTTGATTATCCACTCATTGGTTGATGGACATTTAAGCTGATTCCATATTTTTGGAATTGTGAATTGTGCTGCTATAACATGTGTGTGCAAGTGTCTTTTTCATATAATGACTTCTTTCCTCTGGGTAGATACCCAGTAGTGGGATTATTGGATCAAATGGTAGCTCTACTTTTAGTTCTTTAAGGAATATCCATACTACTTTCCATAGTATTTGTACTAGTTTACATTCCCAACGGCAGTGTAAAAGTGTTTCCTTTTCACTACATCCATGCTAACATCTACTTTTTAAAATTTTTAAATTATGACCGTTCTTGCAGGAGTAAGGTGGGATCTCATTGTAATTTTAATCTACATTTCCCTGACAATTAGCAATATTGACCTCTTTTTTCAAACATTGTTTGTTTCACACATTGTTTTTTTCATACGTTTGTTAGCTATTTGTAGATCTTTTCTGAGAATTGTCTATTCATGTCCTTTGGTCACTTTTTGATGGGATTAAATGTAGTTCTTTTCTTACTGATTTGTTTGAGTTACCTGTAGATTCTCGATATTGGTCCTTTGTTGAATGCACAGTTTTCGAGTATTTTCTCTTTTCTCCCACTCTGTGGGGCGTATATTTACTCTGCTGATTATTTCTTTTGCTGTGTATAAGTTTTTAATTTAATTGGATCCATCTATTTATTTTGTTTTGTTGCATTTACTTTTTCTTTCTTTTCTTTTTTTTTTTTTTTTTTTTTTTTTTGAGACGGAGTCTCACTTTGGGGTTTCACCATGTTGGCCAGGCAGGTCTCAAAATCCTGACCTCGTGATCCGCCCAACTCGGCCTCCCAAAGTGCTGGGATTATATGCGTGATTATATGCCCAGCCTGCATTTGCTTTTGAGTCCTTGGTCATCAACTCTTGGCCTAAGCCAATGGTGAGAAGTGTTTTTCTGATGTTACCTTCTAGAACTTTTACGGTTTCAGGTCTTAGATTTAAGTATTTGATCCATCTTGACTTTATTTTTGTATAAGATAAGAGATGAAGATCCAGTTTCATTCTTCTACATGCGGCCTGCCAATTATTCTGGCACCATTTGTTGAGCAGGGTTCCTTTCTCCATCCTATGTTCTTGTTTGCATTGTCAAAGATCAGTTGCCTGTAAGAATCTGACTTTATTTCTGAGTTCTACATTCTATTCCATTGGTCTATGTGCCAATTCGTATACCAGTAGCATGCTGCCTTGTTAACTATAGCCTTGTAGTATAGTTTAAAGTTGGGTAATGTGATTCCTCCAAATGAGTTCCTTTTTCTTAGCCTTGTTTTGGCTATGCAGGCTCTTTTTTTGTTCCATATGAATTTTAGGATTGTATTTTCTAGTTCTGTGAAGAATCATGATGGTCCTTTTATGGGAACTGCATTAAATCTGTAGATTGCTTTGGGCAGTATGGTCATTTTCAGAATACTGATTCTGCTCATCCATGAGCATGGAATATGTTTCCACTTCTTTGTGTCGTCTATAATTTTGTTCAGCAGTGTTTTATAGTTTTCCTTGTAGAGGTCTTTCACCTCCTTGGGCGGGTATATTCCTAAGTTTATTTTATTTTATTTTATTTTAACTGTTGTAAAACAGATTGAGTTCTCGATTTGCTTCTCAGCTTGGTCATTGTTGGTGTAGAGCCATGCTACTGATTTGTGTACATTGATTTTGTATACTGAAATTTTACTGAATTCATTTATCAGATCTAGATGCTTTTTGAATGAGTCTTTGGGGTTTTCTAGATATATGACCATATCATCAGCATAAAGATAGTTTGATCTCCTCTTTATCAATTTAGATGCATTTTATTTCTTTCTCTTGTCTGATTTCTCTGGCTAAAGTTTCAAGTACTATGTTGAATAGAAGTGGTAAAACTGTACATCCTTGTCTTGTTCCAGTTCTCAGGGTTTAAAATGGTTTCAGCTTTTCCGCATTCAATATGATGTTTCATTGGGAAAACTCTCCAGGAATTGGAATAGGCAGAGATTTTTTGAGTAATACCCTACAAGCACAGACAACTAAAGCAAAAATGGACAAATAGGATCACATCAAGTTAAAAAAGCTTCTGCACAGCAAAGGATACAATCAACAAAGTGAAGAGACAACCCACAGAATGGCAGAAAATATTTACAAACTATCCATCTGTTAGGGGATTAATAACCAGATATAGGACCTCAAACAACTCTATAGGAAAAATATAATAATCTGATTTGAAAATGGGCAAAAGATTTGAATAGGACGTTTCTCAAAAGAAGACATACAAATGACAAATAGGCATATGAAAAAAATGCTCAACATCACTGATCATCAAAGAAATGCAAATAAAAACTATAATGAGATATCATCTCAACCAAGTTAAAATGACTTTTATCCTAAAGATAGCCAATAACAAATGCTGGCAATGATGTAGAGAAAAGGGATCCTTTGGCCACTGCTGGTGGGAATGTAAATTAGTACAACCACTATGGAGAACAGTTTGGAGGTTCCTAAAAAAACTAAAACTAGAGCTACCACATGATCCAGCAATCCCACTGCTATGTTTACACCCAAGTACACCACAGAAAAGAAATCAGTATATCAAAGAGATATCCGCACTCCTATGTTTATGGCAGCACTATTCACAATGGCCAAAATTTGGAAGCAACCTAAGTGTCCATCAGGAGACAAATGGATAAAGAAAATGTGGTACACGTACACAATGGAATATTATGTAACCATAAAAAAGTGAGATTCTGTTATTTGAAACAACGTGGATGGAACTGGAGGTCATTATGTTAAATGATAGAAGCCAGGCACAGAAAGACAAATATTGCATATTCTCCCTTATATGTGGGAGCTAAAAATTAAAACAATTGAACTCATGGAGATATCGAGTAAAATAATGGTTTTACCAGAGGCCAGGAAGGGTAGTTCTGAGTAGAGGGAATGGGGAATTGTTAGTGGGTAAAAATATGGTTAGAGAGAATGAATAAGATCTATAACAGTATTTGATAGTACAACAGGGTAACTACAGTCAACAATAATTTATTGTACATTTTAATATAACTAAAAGAGTATAATTGAATTGTCCATAACAAAAAAGGATAAGTGCTTGACGTGAAAAATACCTCACTTACCAGAATTTGATTATTATGCACTGTATGCCTGTATCAAAGTATCTCATGTACCCCATAAATACATACATATACTACGTACCCACAAAAACGAAAAACGTTTTCTCTACTAAAAATACAAAAAAAAAATTAGCCGGGCGCAGCAGCGGGTGCCTGTAGTCCTAGCTACTCAGGAGGCTGAGGCAGGAGAATGGCGTGAACCTGGGAGGCGGAGCTTGCAGTGAGCCAAGATGGCGCCACTGTACCCCAGCCTGGGTGACAGAGCGAGACTCCGTCTCAAAAAAAAAAAAAGAAAATCATTTATTCTTACATATTTCTCTTCCTCTGTAGGTTTGATATCCTTCTTAATGAAGTATATTATTTAGTAGTTCTTTCAGAACGGGTCTGTTAGGGTAAATTCTTTTAAAAAAAAAAAAAAATCTGTTTCCTTGGCACTCTGAATTGTCTTCTGGCTGATTTTTGGTACTGAAAATCATATTGAGCTAATTATCCTTTTTTGATATGTGTGATGTAGAATATAGATGGGATCATAAACTTTTTTTCAACTTCCTTCTACTCTGTCCTGCTGTATTTTGGAGACTATAAAGCTGAAAACTGTATTTCCTGGAAATTTTCACAGCTAGTGATCTAAGTAAGATTTTTTGCTAGTCAAATGCATTTGTGTAAGCTTGAATTTGGAACTGAGTTATGTGAAAGAGGAGGCAGGGCATCAGAATTTCGTTGCTAGGGGGAATAAATTAAAGGCAGCGTGCCTCAAACTGACAGTTGCAGCAAGGTAAAAATAACTTGGGCATTTGGCTTTCTGATCAAGCAGCAGTAGCTAGGTCTGGGGTCCAGCAGCTATACTGGCAACCTCTCATTCAGACAAGTAAATAATTAATTGTGCAGGAGCAGCAAGCAGGTCCCATGCTGGCCCAGGTCTGAGGAGTAGCTTTGGGTGCATTCCTGAAAGTGCAGCCTAGAATCTGTTTATTGATCCATTTAGTACCGACACAAGCCCGTGATATACTGCAATAAACTTTCTGTTTAAGCCTTCTAGAGTGTATTATTTTCTCCTCAACTATTGATAATCTTTTATCTTTGGCTGCTTTATTTTTAGATAATCTCCTTTCCCTTTGGCATTTTGCTATCTCATTATGCTGCATCTAGATGTGTACTTTTTACTTATCTTTGTTGGAACTAGATTCAGCACCACTGAATCTGAGAAGTCACATTTTCATTTACATTAGAAAAATGTCAGCTATGACCTCTTCAGATATAATCTCTCGCAAATTTTCAATTAACTCCTTGTGAGATTCTTACCAGATGCATTCTGTAAATTCTCATTCTTTTCTCCTAATGTCTCCAATACATTTTCCAACTGATTATCTCTGGTATATTTTGGGAACTTACTTCAAATCTGTCTTTCAGTATATTAACTTTCTCCTTGTCTTTTGTTTTACCCATTTTAGATGTTATAAAGCTACACATAACAGAAGCCTATTACAGTATTGACCAAATAGGAATTTTTTTTTTTTTTTTTTTTTTTGAGACGGAGTCTTGCTCTGTCGCCCAGGCTGGAGTGCAGTGGCCGCATCTCAGCTCACCGCAAGCTCCGCCTCCCAGGTTTATGCCATTCTCCTGCCTCAGCCTCCTGAGTAGCTGGGACTACAGGCGCCCGCCACCTCACCTGGCTAGTTTTTTGTATTTTTTAGTAGAGACGGGGTTTCACCGTGTTAGCCAGGATGGTCTCGATCTCCTGCCCTCGTGATCCACCCGTCTCGGCCTCCCAAAGTGCTGGGATTACAGGCTTGAGCCACCGTGCCCGGCCAGGAATTTATTTTTATCACACAACATGACAACTGAAAGTTGGCAGTCCAGGACTGATGCAGCAGTCCCATAGTAATACCAGTTCCCAAGCTCTTCTGTTTTCTACTCTACTTAACATGTGGTTGATACTCATGATTGCCTTATGATAGCAAATTGGATACTTCATTTTATTCCTTCTGTTGCCTTTCAGGAAATAAGAATAAAGTAACAAAGAGGAAGGAATCATCAATAGCAATTTGACCAAAATATTATCACATGGATACACTGCTGTAAGGATGCCAAGCAATGCAGTCTCTGTTTGTTTAATAATTATATTGCCAATCCAAACAAAATCAGGGGTTTTATTTTTTAAAAGAAACAGAAAATGGGTATTGTAAAAGCAACTTGAAGTATCTGTCACACATATTCATTGATCTTTTTAAAAAACATTATTACTATAATTTCCATATATTTTAATTCTTAAGGTCTACTTGATTTATCTTCAATTTCCCTGTTCATTTTTCATAGTGTCTTGCTTGCCTTATATTTCAGTTTTTTCATTTATGCCTTTAGCCATTTAAAAATATTTTTATAGTTTTTATCTGATTCTTTTGTCTACCTCTGCTACTTACTGTAGCATCTGAATCAGATTTATGGTGGATTATTTCATCATTGATACTGTAATTTTGATGGTGAGTTCATCTTTGGCAGAGGTTCATCTGTGGATATGTTAGGCATCCAGGCCTGAGGTCATGTCTTTTCAGGATACTTTCATATTTTTATCACAGGAACTTCCTTTCAGGGACAATTTTTATATTAATTTCTTAGCATATGGATTCCCAGACATTAGAGGTAGCATAAGTTAAGATCAAAAGCCTGTGTGAGGCATAGGCCCACGGTTAAAATTCTCAGGGAAGTTATTTTTTAATTATTGGAGCTCAGATTCCAACAAAATGCTCTCCTGTTAAATTTTTGTTTTGGCTAGTACATTTTGCTGGTCTGCTTTTTCACATAGAGTGCACTCCTTTACAGTTTCTGGGTTCGTGTTGTCTCATTTACAACTCCCCATCTCAGACAGCTCCAAGTCTACATCTTTTTTTCCTGCACAGCTGTTAGAATGTATATCTGAGATCTGTAACTCTCCTACTCCCTCCAAAAACAAAGATAAACATAGTATCAAACCATGTGTTTACCAAACCAATTTTCAATTGCCTTTTTTTGTTGCCTGATAAATATCTCCACTTTCTTTTAAAAGGTCATCCTTACAATTTTTGTTATAATTTATCAAGCATTTCAAAGCTTTTGTAGTAAGAGAAATTTCGAGTTATCTTATCTCACATTATGCAGAAGCAGAAGTCTTTTGATACAGTTTTCAGTATTAATTATTTTTGTATCTCGAGCATGTGACTTTTCTGAAAAATATGCCTATGGTCAACAAATCGTAGGACCAGAAACAAAGACAATTTGAAGAGCTCATAAGTTATTTTGCTAAATTGTTTGTTGATGAGTTTAACTGTCAAAAGTGTTACTAAGTCCCCAATGCTCAGTTTATATACAAAACACCTTAATATTATTTTCAAAAATTTAATAAGTAGTAAATTAGAATAGAATAATCTATATTCAATTAGTTTGGAATTTTAAAACTAAAATTAGCTCTAAAATGCCCTCTAAAATGTCATCTTTATTTATTAATGAAAAAATTAAAAGTTAAAGGCTCTGTTACTTGCTCTAGGTCAGAACTAGACTGAGAGTTGTACAGAGCCCAGGTAGACTAATCGTTTAGCAACACAAGAAGGTAAATATTTTGGTGCATTTTTAAACAGATAAGCTTTTGACATTTTCAGCATTTAGGTATATTGATGCATTTAGATTTTTAAAAAATATTTATTTAGATTATGAGTTGAATGCAGTATAGGAGATAACTGGAAAAGACAACCCTTGATTAGCAGGGTTCAGCCTTTCTTTTTCATCTAGAATGATGCATCTGTAACCTTAAACTTGTATGTCTGCTCAGCAGCCAAGCTCCTGTAGTAAACCAGACCCTGCCACTTTAGAAAGCAGTTCTGTCATTATCTACTATTACTCAAACATAACCTTTAGAAGTATTGTCCTGCCCTCCAATAAGAAGCTAATCAAGTAGTATTCAGGAATTTCCTGAGAGTATTTCAGATAATATAATTTTTAATTTCTTTTCACATCTAGTAATGGTTTGAGCCTCAAATATTTGTCTAGAAGTTGTAGGTCATCTTCCCACCAATAATATGACTTGCTTACATCACTGGTTGACAGAATCAGGACAAGAACCCAAGTCTTCCATTTGTGATTTGATGCTCTGTAAATTACATCTCCTTCATTTAAAATTCTGCTCAGGTATTTCTTTCAACCAGTACACAATTATTTCTCCTTATATGCTAATTTATATTTAATATCATCATAATAATCTGATGTGTCTTATTCAAATATGACAACTTCTGCCCTGTCCTCTCTAAAAATCATGTCATATCCTAAGGGATTAATATTATTTCTCCCAGAAAACACAGTATGTATGTTCTTGATAATACATTCATAGCTAGAGGGATATCTAAGCCAAAAGGTATGGACAGGAAAAAGAAAACTCCTTCCTATACATTTTCATGAAAATGTAATATAACAAAATATGATGACAGAATAGAAACTACATATATTACTTACAGAAATAAGTGTGAATAAACTTAACTCACTTGTTAAAATAATTTTCATATAGGTAACAAAATAATAACATACATACGATTCTATGAACAAAACTACATATATGAAACAAAGGGATTTCAAAAGTCTGGGAAAAATAAAAGGGTAAGCAAAGATGAAGGTACACCAGGCAAATGTAATCAACATTATAATAAAAAGTCTGTGATCATAAATTATAAAAATTAGAATTCAATCCAAAAAGTATTAATTATAATAAAGAACATTTTCTGAGCTAAAAGGCAATCTATGACTTCATGGATCAAATAATGTATCTCTGACAATTATAAAACAAAAATTGCAGGAGACTTGAGAATAATAGGTAGAAGCACACTAATAGGAGTCATTAAACTCAAATATTCAGTTCAAGACAGTTCGAATGGTCCCAAAATAAAGAGAGATGTAGAAATAAACAATACACCAATAATATAAATCTTAGGGATATATGTTGAACTTTACAGCCTGATAATATAAAACACAACTTCTCAAACACACATAAAAAATTCACCCGCCAAAAATCATACATTTTACATTACAAAGAATGTGCCTACAGTAAGGTACATAAAATAGAAATATTAATGACACTTCCTGATCATAATGAAATAAAACAAGAAATTTTAAAATAGAAAAAATAGCCATAAAGACCTTTCCATCCAAAATTTAAAGAACTTAATACTAAATAGTGCCAGTAAAAATGAAAATACAAACTCAAATTATAGAATTTCTAAAAACAATAGTAACACTACTTTATCATAATGTATGGAATATAAAAAGTGGTGATTAAAGTCTTAAAAACTCAATTAAAGGAAATAATAAAAATAGATTATCATGTAAAAGATGTAGGAAAATGACAACCAAATAAAGCAAAAGAAAGCAAAGAAAGGAAATAAAAAGGGCAAGAAATTTGAAAGTAGACCATTTTTTTAAATAATAAATCTAATTTTAAAAGATGAAAATCCTGGTTCTTTGAAAGAATTAACAAAATAAACACACCAGTAGCTAATCTAATTTTTTTTAAAAAGGGGGAATCATAATTTTTTTAAAATAAGGATTGACAGTTGACAACAGGGAAATAATTATTGAATCAGAAGAAATGAAAAAAGTCACACTAGCCTACTTTTCAGACCTCGATTTAAATAAATTTGAAAACTTAGATAAAATGCATAATTTCTTTAGAAAGTACAGTTTACTAAAATCTGTTTTGTTAGAAATACAAAGCTAAAAAATGTCAAATTTTGTATAAAAAGAAAAAACAGTTATCAAGAAAGCATCAGACCCAGATTTCACTGGGGAATTCTAACTATGAAGTTGTTATTACTGTTAAACCTAGTCTAAAGCTACATAAATTATTCTAAGGCATAGAAAATGAAGAACAAACTTCCAAATTCTTTTCATAAAGGAAATATAATGTTGATTCTTAAATCTTATAAATGTGATATGAAAAAGAAAATTATAGGCCAAATACACTTATGAAAATGATGCAAAAATCCTAGATAAAATAATTGTGAACAGAATTCAAAAAAACATTAAGAAAATAATAAACCATGAACAAATGGGGCTTATTCTAGGAATGTAATGCTTATTTAAGATTATAAAATTGATCATAACACACCATATTAATATCTCTAAAAAGAACAGTCATATGATTATCTCGTAAATGTTAGAAAGACATTTAACAATGCTTAATAAATACCTACTCACGATTTTAACAAAAGCATCCAATAAAATAAGAATAAAAAATATTTTCTAGATAACAATATATATGCTTAGTTATAAAGTTATCAATTTCACTCAATCAGTAAATACTGGGCGTATTTCACTAAAATCAGGAAGTGAAAAGGTAAGTGTTACCTCCAATAATATTTAATTGTACTGAAAGTACTGTACTGAAAGTATTAGCCTATGCAGGAAAACAAGAAACATCACTAGAGGCTTAAACATTTTTAAAGAAGTAACACTGTATCTATTTGCAAATTATATAATAGCACATCTGGAAAATCCTAAAGACTCAATGATAATACAATAATTTAGTAAGGTAGAAAGATACAAAATCAACACACAGAAACAAATATCCTTCACATACACAAACAATTATTAATTAGAAGACACACTAAGTAGAAAAACCCTATTTATAATAACAACAAAGAAGATGAAAAAGCACATAAGTATTCAAAAAAATCTGGAAAACACACACAAAAATTAAAATATTTCTGAAGTATGCAAAATTATATTTCAAAATATGGAAACACATCTTTAATCTATGTAAAATGAATGGGCTTCATAAACATAACAGATCTTAGGTTAATAAATTTAATAAAACAATCATTTTTATGAATCTATACATGTTGACTCACAGATTCCTGTTTTTTTCTATGTTATAATTCATTACAATTATTACTTAATTTTGATGCTTAAATTACCCCAGATATAGTCAGTGGGGGCACCTTCAAGCTAATTCTTGTGTCCTTTTGTCATATTCCAATTATTTTCTAATGTGCGCTAATTTTTAACACTGCAAGATATTCCTGTCCCTGCACTGAAAGCAGTAATTTCTCTAAGGATCTCTGGAAACTTTTAAGTTATGAATAGATTTCAGAACTCAAAGTCTAAGAACTAGGGATGTTCATTGCTATTGGGACCCTTTCAGCACACGGAGCTAGTTAAAAATAATACACATATACATATGTACACACCTATTTATTACCTATATCTATATCCCCACGTACCCACACATACACCCAAATTATATCTCCAATTCCTATTTAATTATAGTTTTCTTTCTTTCTCTTTCCCTCCCTTCCTCTCTTCCTTCCTTTTTTCCTTCCTCTTTTCTTTCCTTTCTTTCTCCTTTCCATATTTATAACTCCTTTCTCTAATAAGAAACAGTTTCCATTATTTTCAAAATATTTACTCTTTCATTTATTCCTGGATCACAGAGAAAGTAGCTTAAAATTGCTAACCTAAACCACTGTGAAAACCAGACCTCCTAAAAACAGTTCAACATTTGTTTATAGTTCTTTATTTTAGTCTGAAAACACAGTGTTCAAAATTTTTATATTACTACTAATATTTTAACTGCAGAAAAATTACACTACAATAACAAAAAGCACTATTGAACATGAAAGCTTTCTCTCATATGTGTCTTCTCTTTTAAGTAATGTTGTACAATCCTAAAAAATGTCATATCATATAGAAGAAACAATATGTCAATGTGTCATGCCTTTTCATTCAGTTCAAACTACTCAAAAGTATCCCAGTACTAAGATCCTCATATCCTTACATCCAATTGATTTTCCCAGAGACACAAACAGAAACAAAAACAAAATCATTCCACTCCAGCACCCTTTCCATGTTTGAATTGAAGATATTTTCATCTTTTGCAAAATTAAAATTCCAGTTAGTAACTTAACACATTAATTATATTACATACATGGAGCTTTTCAGTTAATAAACAGCCTTGGGCTCCAATAGGTTCACAGTGCCTTTTTTTTTTTTTTTTTTTGAAAGTTTCTATTACTGAAGCTAACCAAGAAAATTGCATTTTTGAAAAAAATGTCAAAGTATTTTCTTTATATTATTTTTCTCTAATTATGTAATTAAAATAAAACAATGGATAACTATAATGGAGATAATGAAAGAAAAGCTTAAAACATTAAAATAGCCTCTTTTGCAGTGAAGAATTCTCCATCAGAAACAAAATAGTAAAGGCATATATCAAAAGTAAATTCTATCAATCAAAATAAAGGGATAATTTTAAAGCTCTGATCATCTGAAATGAAAATTAGTTATTTAAAACTCCACTGGAAACACTTTAGGGAATCCATTATTTCCTGGGGTTGACTATTCATGTTCATTATCATTTTTAATAACTTATTTTTGCTGGGCATTGCTGTGGTTTTCTCCGTGTTTTTATAACATACATCAATTTCTCTTACCTCCCAAGTAATTTTTTTGCAACTTTGCTCATGTGTAATTGACATACAGTAAACTTCACATATTTACAGTATACAACTAAGTTTTGACATATGTCATGTGCATGAAACAATCGCAACAAACAAAATAATAAAAATTCTTCACCCCTTTTAATAAAAAATTCCTTATGTTCCTTTGTAATCCATCCCACCTTCCATAGCCATCCACATGGAAACAGTGATCTGCTTTCTAGGGCTGTATGTAAGTTTGCATTTTCTAGAGTTTTATAAAAATAGAATCAAATATTTCATAGTATTTTGTTTCTGATTTCCTTCACTCAGCATAATGATGCTGAAATTCACTCATGTTCTTCTGTATACCTATATCGAATGGACTGAACGTGCCCCCCCAAATTCGTACATTAAAGCCCTAATCCCAAATGTCACAGTATTTGGAAATGGGGCCTTTAGAAGGTGATTATGCCATGAGGGTGGAGCCCGTATGTTGTGACTAGTGATCATTTAAAAAAAAAAGAGACATGAGAAAAGTTATGACTCTCTCTACCATGTGAGGATACAGCAAGAAAACTCCTTGACCTTGAACTTCCCAGCCTCCAGCAATGTGAGAAACAAATGCCTGTCATTTAAGCCATCCCATTGAAGGTAATTTGTTATAGCAGCCTAACATAAGACATTGTATTCCATTCATTTTAATTGCTGATTAGTATTCCATCATATGGACATGCTAGTCTGTTGATCATTCACTAGTTAATGAACATTTAGATTGTTTCCAGTTTTTGGTTAATGATAATGGCTTTGGTTAATAAGACTGCCATAAACGTTCACCTAGATGTTTTGTGGATATTTGCTTTCATTTCCCTTGAATAAACATTTAGGAGTAGAATATATGGGTCTTTGATAGATGAAATTTTAACTATTGGACTTTTGAATAAAACTGCCTGCTTTTCCAAAGAGGCTATACATAACTGACTCTTTATATACTTAACATATATTGCAACTACATACATAATTTTACATATTTTTTTAAAGGCTGAAGACCTCTGAAATGCTGGGCTAAGAAAAAAAAAAGATCAGAGCCTAATGACTTGTAAGGAAAAAAGACACACTGGGAATTCATCATGACATTAAATTATAGGTAGAATATACATATAAATGAAAAGCAAAATTATTTCAGATAATAACTTAAAAAACAAGTTATTTTTCACAGAATTTTTTAAGGCATTAATTCCACTTTTGGATGAAATTCTTCCAGAAAAATAATTATAGTTATCCTTGTATCCCCAATGCTAACACAGTGATTACAGCATAGCAAGGTCATAACAGGGTTTTTTAGAATTATAAATTTTTTTTAAATTTATTTATTATTATTATACTTTAAGTTGTAGGGTACATGTGCATAACGTGCAGGTTTGTTATATATGTATACTTGTGCCATGTTGGTGTGCTGCACCCATCAACTCGTCATTTACATCAGGTATAACTCCCAGTGCAATCCCTCCCCCCTCCCCCCTCCCCATGATAGGCCCCGGTGTGTGATGTTCCCCTTCCTGAGTCCAAGTGATCTCATTGTTCAGTTCCCACCTATGAGTGAGAACATGCGGTGTTTGGTTTTCTCTTCTTGCGATAGTTTGCTAAGAATGATGGTTTCCAGCTGCATCCATGTCCCTACAAAGGACACAAACTCATCCTTTTTGATGGCTGCATAGTATTCCATGGTGTATATGTGCCACATTTTCTTAATCCAATCTGTCACTGATGGACATTTGGGTTGATTCCAAGTCTTTGCTATTGTGAATAGTGCTGCAATAAACATACGTGTGCATGTGTCTTTATAGCAGCATAATTCATAATCCTTTGGGTATATACCCAGTAATGGGATGGCTGGGTCATATGGTACATCTAGTTTTAGATGAATTATAAATTTAGATGAGCTAGTATAAGACACAATTGGACAAAAATTATAATTAGTATGTAAAATATTAATAACTTATAAAACAAAATGTAGTATGCCGCAATTGGACTCTAATATATAATTTTTCATATTGTTATTTTCCAGCATTGTCTTCAAATCAAGACTGATTTGTCTTTTTTTCATTTCACAGTCATAAATATACAACAAAATGTTATTAAAGTGTTTGTGATGGGACATATTAGAAAGAGAATTACAACTGAAAAAAATATAAAACCTACAATGGGCACTTTGAGAAACAACCTTATATGCAAAATAAAGAGAAAAATTTCAGGAAAATGAAAGTAAAAAGTTGACTTCATTAAAAATTCAGCCAGTACACAGTTCTTCTACTGTATGCACTGTGGCAAGCCATCAAAATAATTATGATTCCATGAATGCAATCTAATCTCAAGCGAATGCTAAAAAGTCTGTCTTCCAATTAGGACATTAGTGGAACTTGCCTAATTAAATCAATTGAATATCAGTAGAAGAAAATCCCCTTAAGTATGCACTATGAGACTCAAATGAAGAAACAGATGTAATCATGTATTTACAATGCACATTAGAAAATTGTTGGCAAATGTTTAATATACAGTTTTTTATATAGCAAATCAAAGGTCTAGAAAAGGTCTTAAACCCTAGTGGAAATGCTCAAATGTGCAAATTCAGATTTTAAAAGTCTACTTTGTTAATGCTTCTTTTATAATTAAGCAATGATGTCTTAAAAGCATATTTCTAGAATTGGATGTGGGACCATAAAAAGGAGTAAATTAATTTTCTAAATATAAATGCCATATTAGAAGGTAATTATAAAGTCCTCAGAGATATTTATCATTAAATTACATGCTGCTTCCTTTGTTTTCCAGTGTTTAGGGAGCTGCTTTATTTTCTTTGAACATCTTTTCCATACTAATCATCACATACATAAAAAGCTAAGGATATTCTACTCTCCGTAAGTTTTAAAACATTTTTTAAAAAGTTTTTTAAAATTATTTAAAAGAAGATGAAATACTAGAATGCATAAATCTCATTTTTTCTTAGTATTACTATATAAACAATATTTCATTAAAGGTTGCATTTTATATAGATGAGAATTTTGAATATATTTATTTTCTGCAAAGAGACTCTTATGTTTTCTTAGCCTGGAAAAAAGCAAGAGAGAATAGAAAAAAATTGGGCGCAGTCATAGCAGAATTTTAAAATATAAGTAAGATCTTCCATAAAAGATATGATGCATTTTCAATTTATTTTTATTTATTTTAGTTGACAAATAATAATTGTATATATTTATGGGGTATAATGTGATGTTTTGATCTATGTATACATTGTAGAAACATTGATAAAACTAATTAACAAATCCATCACCTTAACAATTTATCATGTTTTTGTAGTAATAATATTTAAAATCTATTATTTTAGCAATTTTGAAATACACATTTACAACTATGGTCACCATGCAGTTCCTCCAGTCTAACTGAAACTTTCTACCCTTTAATCAACATCTTCCCTTTTCTCATCCCTCTCCCTTTTCTCCTAGCTTCTGGTAACCACCTATCTACTCATTTCTATGAAATTCATTACAAGGAACTCAACTCAAAAGCAAGAAAACAAATCACCTGGTAAAAAATGGGCAAAGGACATGAACAGATATTTCTCAAAAGAAGACACATAATGTATTAGTTCGTTTTCACACTGCTGATAAAGACATACCTGAGACTGGGTAATTTATAAAGAAAAAGAAGTTTAATGGACTCACAGTTCCACATGACTGGGGATGCCTCACCATCATGGTGAAAGGCAAAGGCATGCCTTACATGGTGGCAGACAAGAGAAAATGAGAATGAAGTGAAAGGGTATTCCCATTATAAAACCATCAGATCTCATGAGACTTATTCACTACCATGAGAACAGTGTGGGGAAACTATCCTCATGATTCAACTGTCTTCCATTGGAACCCTCCCACAACATGTGGGAATTATGGAAGCTACAATTCAAGATGGGATTTGGGTGGGGACACAGCCAACCTATATCATTCCACCCCTGGTCCCTCCCAATCTCATGTCTTCACATTTCAAAACCAATCATGCCTTCCCAACGATCCCCAAAAGTCTTAACTCATTTTAGCATTAACTCAAAAGTCCACAGTCCAAAGTCTCATCTGAGACAAGGCAATCCCTTCTACTTATGAGCCTGTAAAATCAACAGCAAGTTAGTTACTTCCTAGATAAAATATAGGTACAGGCATTGGGTAAATACAGCCATTCCAAATGGGAAAAATTGGTCAAAACAAAGGGGCACAGGCCCCATGGAAGTCTGAAATCCAGCAGGGCAGTTAAATATTAAAGCTCCAAAATGATCTCCTTTGACTCCATGTTTCACATCCAGGTCACACTGATGCAAGAGGTGGGTCCACAGGGTCTTGGGCAGCTCCAACTCCATGGCTTTGCAGGGTATAGCCTCCCTCCCAGGTGCTTTCACTGCTGGCATTGTCTTCAGCTTTTCCAGGTGCACAGTGCAAGCTGTAGGAGGATCTACCATTCTGAGGTCTGGAGTACAGTGGATCTCTTTTCACAGCTCCACTAGACAGTATTCCAATAGGGATACTGTTGTGCAGGGGCTCACACCCCACATTTCCCTTATGCACTGCCCTAGCAGAGGTTCTCCATGAGGGCCCCACTCCTACAGCAAACTCTTGCCTGGACATTCAGGAATTTCTATACATCCTCTTAAATCTAGGCAGAGGTTCTTAAACCTCAATTCTTGACTTCTGTACACCCATAGGCTCAACATCACATGGAAGCTGCCAAGGCTTGGGGCTTGCACCCTGTGAAGCCACAGCCCAAGCTGTACTTTGCTCCCTTTTAGCCATGGCTAGAGAAACTGCGACACAGGGCACCAAGTCCCTAGGTGCACAGAGCAGAGGGTCCCTGGGTCAGGTCCATGAAACTATTATTTCCTCCTGGCCTCTGGGTCTGTGATGGGAGGGGGTACTCTGAAGACCTCTGACATGCCCTGAAGACATTTTCCCCATTACCCTGCATTGTCTTGGGGATTAACATTTGGGTCCTCATTACTTATGCAAATTTCTACAGCCAACTCGAATTTCTCCTCAGAAAATGGGTTTTTCTTTTCTATTGCATCCTAAGGCTGCAAATTTTCCAAGCTTTTATGCTCTGTTTCCCTTTTGAAACTGAATCCTTTTAAAAGCACCAAAATCACCTCTTGAATGCTTTGCTGCTTAGAAATTTCTTCTGCCAAATACCCTAAACCATCTCTCTGAAGTTCAAGGTTCCATAAATCTCTAGGCATGGGCAAAATGCTGCCAGTCTCCTTGCTAAAACATAGCAAGAGTCACCTTTATTCCAGTTCCCAACAAGTTCCTCATCTCCATCTGAGACCACTTCAGCCTGCATTTTATTGTCCATATCATTATCAGAATTTTGGCCAAAGCCATTCTACAAGTCTCTAGGAAGTTCCAAACTTTCCCAAACTTTCCTGTCTACTTCTGAGGCTTTCAAACTGTTCCAACCTCTGCCTCTTACCAGTTCCAAAGTTGCTTCCACATTTTCAGGTATCTTTATAGCAGCGTCCCACTCAACTGGTACCAATTTACTGTATTAGACCATTTTTGCTGCTGATAAAGACATACCTGAGACTGAGTAATTTATAAAGAAAAAGAGCTTTAATGGACTCGCAGTTCCACATGGCCAGGGGAGGCCTCACAATCATGCTGGAAGGCAAAGGCATGTCTTACACTGCAGCAGACAAGAGAGAATGAGAATGAAGCAAAAGTGGTTTCCCCTTATAAAACCATCAGATCTCATGAGACTTATTCTCATACCATGAGAACAGTATGGGGGAAACTGCCCCCATGATTCAATTGTCTCTTACTGGGTCCCCCCTGCAACACATGGGAATTATGGGAGCTATGATTCAAGATAATATTTGGGTGGGGAAACAGCCAAACATATCAGAGTGCCAATAGATATATATAAAAATTCTCAACATCTCTAATCACCAGGAAAATGCATATTAAAACACAATAGGGTATCATCTCACACCTGTTAGAATGGTCATCAAATGAAAGACAAATGATATCAAGGTGAGGAAAAGGGAACCCCTGTATACTGTTGGTAGGAATATAAATCAGTATAGCCATTATGAAAAAATAACGTTGAGGTTGTCCAAAAAACCAAAAATAGAGTTACCATATTATCCGTCAATTCCACTTCTGAGTATATATCGAAAGGAACTGAAATGGTTATGTTGAAGAAATATCTGCATGTCCATGTTTTTTGCAGCATTATTCACAACAGCTAAATTATGGACCCAACCTATGTGTCCATCAATGAACAAATGGATAAGGAAAATGGGGTACATATGGAGAATACCATACCATACAGCCTTCTAAAAGAAGGAAATTCTATCATTCATTATAACACGGATGGAACTGGAAGACATTATGCTGAGATAAGCCAGAAACAGAAAGACAAATAATGTATGATCTCACTTATATGTGAAATCTAAAAAAGATCCTTTACATTTTGTTCCAATGGCATCAGGTTCATTTGGAGCTTCTCATTTTGCATGCATAGACTTTTTAAATAATGAAAAAAAGCAGACCAAGCAAAATAGCAACTGGCAAAGAGAGAGGAAGCATGCCCAAATAGGAAGTAGTACAGAATGAAAGAAGATTGTCTTCACACATCATGAAAAATGGCAAGATCTAATTCATTTAGAAGCAGCAGAGTATAGAAAATAAACCCTTGAGAAGGGTATCAGAATTCCTGATTTCTAGTATTTCTAGTTCAGGGCCCATTACAATATAACTAGAACACTAGGGAAGTCCCCAAATTAGATAATCCTACATTAAAAATGATCTTGGTGGTTAAGAAAATATGTCTTAAGAATTGATCATATATGAGATAGATAAAGACTTGACATCACTAGAAGTCATTTCTAGGAAATATTACCCACTTCAGCTAAAGAACATTTTTTTTTTCCTGAGAATTTTTGCATTTTTGCATGCTGGTAAGGGGAGCCTTCAAGGAGAAAGGGAATATACTGAAATTGAAGAACAGGATTGAATATATCACATACTTAGGAGTAACTGAGGTATACATCCACCAAGACTTCCAGTAACAGTTCAGAAGGATGCTGGCATTATTGTTAATGTAATTTTAATATTTGAGAGCTTAAAATATTCTTTGTTATTGCTGCTATTCTAAAACTGTTCTCCTATAAAGATTATTCTTAATGAGGAAAGGATTTATTTACCAATTTTGAAGAAAAAAAAAGAAGAGCAAAACTGAGAAGATAACAGGTGATCTCAGTCACAAAGAAGGCCCAGGAAATAAAGGAAATGGGTATACATGTAAAGAAAAAAAAAAAGTGGGATCTAGTCCCCTGGATCTGGTAAAAAAAACTAGTAAAAAGCACCAAGTGAATGAAATAAAGCCTGAGAAGAGGCCATTAAGTCTTACAAATTAAAAGACAAAACAAAAAGCTTCTTCTCTAACAGAGGTCAGCTAAGCCAACCCTCTCATTTTTTTTAAATTTATTTTTTATTATTATTATACTTTAAGTTCTAGGGTACATGTGCATAACGTGCAGGTTTGTTACATATGTATACTTGTGCCATGTTGCTGTGCTGCACCCATCAACTCGTCAGCACCCATCAACTCGTCATTTACATCAGGTATAACTCCCAATGCAATCCCTCCCCCCTCCCCCCTCCCCATGATAGGCCCCGGTGTGTGATGTTCCCCTTCCCGAGTCCAAGTGATCTCATTGTTCAGTTCCCACCTATGAGTGAGAACATGCGGTGTTTGGTTTTCTGTTCTTGCAATAGTTTGCTGAGAATGATGGTTTCCAGCTGCATCCATGTCCCTACAAAGGACACAAACTCATCCTTTTTGATGGCTGCATAGTATTCCATGGTGTATATGTGCCACATTTTCTTAATCCAATCTGTCACTGATGGACATTTGCAACCCTCTCATTTTTTACAAGAAATCCTTTTCCAATATTTTCCATAAGTCACTTCACCTTTTTGCCCCTTAATTTTTTCATCTATAGAAGGTAAAAATGTTACTTTAAAAGTTCCCTAAGGTCTATTCCATCTCTAAAATGCTGTTATTTTAGTAATTACTCTTCCCTTAAATACTCATTAATATGACCTTGCAAAAGCATTTTCTATACTTTTGGCTAATACTCTTTAAGGAAGTAACCAAACTCATAAATGGGCAAGTAAAGAAATATCTCAGGGTTTAAAACATCCCTAGAGTCATAAATAAAATGACTTAGATGATTCTTTGGGAAATGACATAAACACTATTCTGCCTCATTTACCATGGGAAAATAACATTCAGAAACAAACTGTATGGTTTAAAAGACTGGCTTTATCAGAGAAGATTTAGACTAAAATATTTCCTACTTAAGTGCACTTTAAAATGCTACATCATAAAAACTCCTCAGACTTTCATACTTTTCTCATTTCTCTGGTTTCAGCCATCATTGTCCAACATAAAGATTACTGAAATAATATCCTAATAGTACTCCATCATAATCTCCAAATCTATTCACCCTTGGTTAGTCAGACTTAATGTTTTTAATGTCAAAACTGATTTTCAGCATCTATTTAGGGTATCAAAAGCTGGAACGAGTGTCACTACCATCCTAACAGAATTTACTTGACTTTAATTTTTCTCAAACCTATAGAAGAGTTTATTTCACAGAGCAATAAATTAGTCTGAAATTTAATGAAAGGCAGGTGCCCCCTCCCGCCACACACACAAAAAATACAATGTCACAAGTACCTGTTCATCTGGAGTGCAGTACAGAAGGATGATGAGAAACACCACATAAGCTGGTATGAGAAATTCTCAGTGGGTTCCTTAAGACTAAGTGCGGGCTAGCTAGTGTAAGAATATGGAATGCCGGGGACCTGAAGATACAAGGAGAATTAGCACTACACTATGGACTGTATGCTCACAAGGAATATTAAGGGACAGGGTAGAAAACTAGAGAAAGCATTTCTCATGGTGTAGATCTTGGGGAGGGAAGTAGCTGCCACTGTGAAACAAGCAAAAACTCCACCCAGGTCATTCTCCCACTTGACACAAAAGACTCAACTTACAGGAAGAAGGGCAGTAAAGCATGTTGCCTCCAGGGCACAGGCACAGATCCCTTATGGGTGGGGGAAGGTAAATTTGGAGAAAAGAAAACTTTCCTCTGAGGGAGGACTGGGAAATGATAGCATTTTTGCAGAAGTTCAAAACAACAGTGATAGATCCAGCCAGATACCCAGGGTCATGGATTTGACTAAAACTATGGCTAAGCTAGGACAATGTAGACTACCTACCCTTGCCCCTCACACCACTAGCAAGACCTAAGTAAGAAGTAATATGAGGCATAGACTAAAACTGAGGGTGGAAAAGAAATATTGAAGAAAAATCTTCTGGCAACGAACAGCCACCCAAAACATAAGGTAATGATAAAGAAACATGAAATTAGCAATGCACTGAGATAAATTCCAGCAACAACATGCCAAGCCTCCAAACCAACTCAAATCCTAAACCCTCCACGTTAAGCCCTATCAGAAGAAACGATAAGGCAAAGGTATGCAAATCGAACCATAATTATTGTGTACTTTATTCTTTACTCTGCTACACACCATGTCTAGTTTTCAACCAAAATTTATAAAACATAAATAAATTTTGTAAAGAAGCCACATATACATACCACATACATACACACACACACACACACACACACACACACACACAAGTACGCACAAAATTATCAAGAGAGAAAGCAGGCCAGTCATGGTGGCTTACACCTGTAATCCCCACACTTTGGGAGGTTAAGGTAGGAGGATCGCTTGAGCCCAGGAGTTTGAGACCAGCACAGGCAACAAAGGTAGACTTTGTCTCTACAAGAAAAAAAAATAAAAAATACATATATACACACACACACACACACACGCATATATATACACATACACACACTATATATATATATATACACACACACACACACATATATATATTTTTTTAATTAACTGGCCATGGTGGTGTGCTCCTGTAGTCCCAGCTACTCAAGAAGCTGAAGCAGGAGGATTGCTTGAGCCTGAGAGGTGTAGGCTGCAATGAGCAGTGATTGTACCAATACACTGCAGCCTAAGTGACAGAGCAAGACTCTGTCTAAAATTTTTAAGAAAAAAAAATAGAGAGAGAGAGAGAAAGCATTCAGATACAGTTATGACAAGATGTTGAAACTTTCAGACAGGGAATTTAAAATAACTACGACCAATGATAAAGGCTTTAGTGGAAAAGGTGAATAACACGAATGGACAGATGAAGAATTTTAGCAGCAACATGAAATTATAAACAAAACAAGTGTTAGAAATGAAAAAAACCTGAATGTACCCTATTAATTCATCATTAGACTCGACAAAGCCAAGGAAAGAATCACTGCATTAAAGATGGATCAATAAAAATTATTCCAAGTGAATTACAAGAAGAAGAAAAAAAGTTTTAGACAGAATCCAAGAGCTGGACAATAGTCAATGTTCTAATACTCATGTCATTGAAATCCTCTTAGAAACGGGAAGAGAGAGAAAGAAGGCTCTCCTCATATTTCAGAAGAAATAGTTAAGAGAGAATAACCAAGAATTTTCAAAAAGTAATGATCAAAGAACCTCAGAGAACACCATGCAGGATAAATAGGAAAAGGAAGGACAAAAGGAAGGCAGATAGGAACGGAGGATGTGGTGGCTGAGAGGCAAAGATGGGGAAGAAGATTTTGTGGGGGCGGGGAGAAGTGCTCTGCACATTCATGGGCAACTGCAAGGAGTCCACAATAAGTTCTAGAGACTGAATCAGTCCAGGCCCAATAAACTCATTCAAAACAAACCAAACTATTATGGGAAGAGAGGAGAGGAGGGAAAAGGGAAGGAGAATTACTTTGCACATTCATGGGTAATTGCAAGGAGTACACAATAAGTTATAAGAGACGGAATCAGTCTGGGTCCAATAAACTCTTCAAAACAAACCAAACTATTATGAGCTGAAATGTGTCTCCCCAATATTTTTATGACGAACTTAACCCTAACCCCCAATACCTCAAAATGTGACTATATTTGCAGATCAGGCATTTAAAACGGTAATTAAGTTAAAAAGGTGTTGTAAAGAGAGGCCCTAATCCAATAGGACAAGTTCAGAATGAGGTTATTTTTATAAAAAGAGAAAAAGGACACAGACAACAATTTATAGAAGAACCATGTGAAGACACCAGACAAAGATGACCACTGGAAGCCAAAAAGAGAGGTCTTAGAAGAAACCAATCATGACTACACTTTGCTCTTGCACTTCTAGCCTCCAGAATTGTGAGAAAATAAATGTATTTTGTTTATGCCATCTGCTCTGTGGTATTTCTTCAAGCAGCACTAGCAAACTAATACACAAACAAAGCTTCATTTGGGGACACAGCCTATATTGAGTAAAGACAAAAAGAAGCAAAGAAAAAGTAAAGGCCAAAAAAAGAGGAGTCTAGAAAAAGAAGGGTTATAGAGCTAAGACATTACAGAAAAGACAAGGGAATAGTTTTAAACCCTTCTAAAAAACAACCAGAGGAGGAACCTTAGTGTTATAAATTAAAAAGCTCTTCTGACCCACCTCTTCCTTCTCAAAGTTCAAATTTGTTATCATAATGACCAAAAAAAACACAAAAAACAAAAAACAGACTCTTATAGAAACCTACACAAAGATATTAAGAAACAAAAGAAAACAAGATGCAGAAAGGCATCCCTACAGATGAAGATAGCCTCTAGGAAAGACATAATTATAAAAACAATTTAAAACTGTACCCTAGCATATGTCTGGGTTTGATTTAAAAAAAAAAAAAAAGAGCTACTAAAGGTACTACAGAAATGTAAGTCTTAACATAGAAATTAGAGCTTACATCAATATGGGAAAGTCTAGACAGTATACATCTAGAAGACTTCCATCAGTGAACTGGAGAAATAGTAACTAACAACTTCAGCCTGAAACCCTGGAGTTAGTGAAGGTATCAGAACTCACAACAGTGAGAACACAGACAGAATTTAAAAGTGAGAGACAGCTGGGTCCAGCTGCCGCAACTATAAAATAATATGTGAAAAGATCTCTAATGCCACTGCAACTGGGCATCATGACATCCCCAGAATAACAAATTCTATTTTACTTCCACTTTCTAAATATCATGTGATACTATAGTCAAACTCTTACCTAAAGACAAAGTGAAACTATAATTGTGAAAAATGTATTTTCCAGCCTAGTAGAAAATATTGGTGATATTCAGTTGACGACAGTAAATCCAGGATACCTAGTATTTCAAAGCAAGCTAAAGATGAAAACCGCATAATATATAAAAGAACGATATTATCATTGCCCACTGAATAACATGGGTTTGAACTGCACAGGTGCACATATACACAGATTTTTTTCAACCAAACACAAATTGATAATACATTCATGAATGTGAATTCCACAAATACAAAGGGCCAGCATTTGTAAACATAGTTTCTGGAAGATCAGTTGCGGGAACTGCATATCCATGGACGCTGGTATTCGCAGGAGGCCCCGGAACCAATCTCCCATGCATATTGTAGGACAACTGTAAATCAAAATTAGCAAAACTCACAAATAACTTGAGAAAACTCAAGAAAAATATGAAGATAAGACTATTTAAGAAGAGAATAAACTTAAAGAAACACTAAGATAAATAAACATGTCATAAAATGTTCTAAGATTAAAACGAAGTCAATTTTTCACAATTAAAAAGAAATGAACAAAGTGTTCAAGGTGAAATGACAAAATATGCAATAGGCAAATATCAATGTGCATATATAAAATAAATAATCAAAGCAGTGGAATAGAATACCTACTAAATACTTACAATTCAAGAAAATCTTCTTGAGGAAAAAACTTTATAACTACATATGTAAAGAGCATAGTACTTATCTGAGAAAATCTTACTAGAGTGGCAAAATCAAAGTATATTCTAGTAGAATTACTGAACTATAGAAAAAATAATTTAGGCATTGAGGCAAAAAAGATTAAATCAATTAAAAGAAAAAAAATAAGACATTTATTTGACTTCTCAACAGTAATGCTTTATGCCAGTAGAAAGGACTAACATATTTAAGATAGTCAAGAAAAGAAAACAGGAACCAAAGATTTTAAATGCAATCAATATTATTTTAAAGTAAAAAGGCAATAAAATGTGTTGTCAACATGCAAAAACTAAAGGAATAAAATCCCTGTGAGCACTTTCAAAGAAATCTCCTGAAGAACAGGCTTCAAAAAGCCAAAATGAATGGAGATATATCCACAAATGAACAAATGGAAAGTGTGGAAAGCATGAAAGAGTATGAAGGGCTCAGAAGGAGACAGGAAGATGAGGGAAATTTTAGAAATTACTAGAGACTGGTTCAATGGTTATGACCAAAATGCTGGTAGTGAAATGAACAGTGAAGGCCAGGTTGACAAGATCTCAGATGCAGATGAGGAACTTATTGGGAACGGGAGTAACAGTCCCTTTTGTTATGCCTTAGAAAAGAACCTGGTTTCATTGTGCCTCTTCCCTAGGGATCTATGGAAGTTTGAACACAGCAGTGATGATTGACGGTATCTAACAGAAGAAATTTCTAAGCAACAAAGTATTCAAGATGTGGCCTGTTTCTAAAAACCTATACTCACATATATGAGCAAATACATGACCTAAAGTTGGAACTTACATTTAAAGGAAAATCAGAGCTTAAAAGTTTGAAAAATGTGTAGTCTGACGATGTGATAAGAAAAGAAAAGTCTATTTTCTGGGGAAAAAATTAAGCAGGCTGCAGAATTTGCATAAGCAAAAAGGATCCAAGTACTAATAGTGAAGACAATGAAAATAAGACCTCTAAGGAATTTCAGAGACATTTGGGGCAGACCATCCCATCACAGGACCAGAAGCCTAGGAGAACAGAATGGTTTGGTGAGCCAGGCCCAAGGGCCCACTGCCCTGTGCAGCCTTGGGAAACTGCTCCCTGCATCACAGCCACTCTAGTCTCAGTTATGGCTCAAAAGGGTTCAGGTACAGCTCAGGCCACTGCTTCAGAGGATTTAAGTCATAAGCCTTAGCAGCTTCCACATGGTGTTAAGCCTGTGGGTACATGGAGTGCAAGAGTTGAGTCTTGGGTGCCTCCACCTAGATTTCAGAGAATATATGGAAAAGCCCTGGTGTCCAGTTAGAAGCCTGCTGAAGGAGCAGAGCCTCAAAGGGAACCCCTACTAGGGCAGTGCAGAGGGAAAAAGTGAGGTTGGAGACCCCAAACACAGGCTCCACTGGGGAACTGCTTAGGGGAGCTGTGATAAGAGGGCCACCATCCTCCAGACCCCATAATGGTAAATCCACTGACAGCTTGCACCCTCAGTCTGGAAAAGCTACAGGCACTCAATGCTAGCCCTTGAGAGCAGCCATGGGGGCTAAGCCCTTCAGGCCAAAGGGGTGGAGCTGCCCAAGACCTTGGGAGCAGACCCCTTGCACCAGTGTGCTCTGGAGGTGAGACATGGAGTCAAGTCAGATTATATTGGAGCTTTAAGATTCAATGACTGTCTTGCTGGGTTTCAGATTTGTACAGGGCCTGTAGCACCTTTCTTTTGGCTGATTTCTCCCTTTTAAAACAAAAGGAGATTTAGAACAAAATTGTATCTTGGAAGTAACTAGTTTTTGATTTTACAGGCTCATAGGTAGAAGACACTCGCCTTGTCTCATATAAGACTTTGGACTGTGTACTTTTGAGTCAATGCTGAAATGAGTTAAGACTTTGGGAAACTGTTAAGAAGAGATTATTGTATTTTGCAATGTGAGAAGAACATGAGATAGGGAGGGGCCAGAGGTGGAATAAAATGCTTTGGATTTTTGTCCCTGCCCAAATATCATGTCAAATTGCAATCCCCAATGTTGAAGGTGGGGCCTGGTAGGAGGTGACTGGATCATTGGGGCGCATTTCCCATTTTGGTATTATTCTGATGATAAAGTTCTCACAAGTTACAGTTATTTAAAAGTGTATGGCACCTCCCTCCACCCCTTCCTCCTTCTTCAGCCATGTAAGATGAGCCTGCTTCCCCTTCACCTTCAGCCACTGTAAGTTTCCTGAGGCCTTCCCAGAAGTTAGCATCATGCTTCCTGTACAGCCTGCAGAACTGTGATCCCATTAATACTGTTTTCCTTATAAATGACCCAGTGTAAGGTATTTATTTATAGCAATGCCAGAACAAACTAATACACACCTATTATCAAAAAGACAAAAGATACTAAGTGTTTGCAAGCATATATAGAAAAGGGAAACCTAGCACACTGTTGGTGGCGATGTAAATTAGTATAGCAATTATGGAAAACAGTATAGAGGTTCCGCAAAAAATTAAACCTACCATATGACTCATCAGTCCTAGTACTGTGTATATACCCAAAGGAAAGTAAATCAGTATGTTGATGAAATAACTATATTCCCATATTTATTGCCACACTATTCACAATAGTCAACATATGGAATCAACCTAAGTATCTATCAGCAGATGAACAGATAAAGAAAGTGTGGTATATATACATAATGGAATACCATCCAGAAATAAACAGTAAATCCTTCTATTCGCAGAAACATGGATGAATCTCAAAGACATTATGTTACACAAAATAAGCCAGGCACAGAAATACAAATACTGCATGATCTCACTAATATGTGGAATTGAAAAACTTGATCTTATAGAAAGAGAGAGTAGAACTGTGATTACCAATGGCTGGTAGTGAGGGAAAAAGTTTGGAGGAAAGAGAGTTTTGGGGAGGTGCTGGTCAAATGCTGCAAAATTTCATTTACACAGTAGGAAAAATTCAAAGGATCTATCATATAACATGGTGACTATAGTTAATGTGTAAGTCTTGAAAAATCCTAAGAGAGTGACATATAACATTTCTCTGTACAAAAATGATAATGATGTGAGGTATTAACCGTTAGTTAGCTACATGATAGGAGATTTGGTGTTTTATTATTAAAAGTAGTTCAAGCAAGGCTTGCCCTCCCTCAAAAAGAGTTGGAAGATAAAATTTTCAGAAATCTAATTAATTTGAAATACATTAGAAGATAAAGGGAAAATTAAAGAAATAAGGAGCTATTAAAAGCAATCCATTTTTCCAGATTGGTGGCATAATTCTCAAAAGAGCAATCTGTTTCTAGCTAACTTTTTTTCTAAGCTTCTCAAACCAAGAACTAGTCACAGAGATCCTGTGAGTTACCATGATAATCCTGAATGTTTCCCACAAAATGAAGAAATGTGGCAAAAATCAGGTCTACCATGATTACCATGAAAAGACCACTAGGAGAGAGATTGATGGGTGAAGGTATCTTAAAAGGGCCTTTAAAAGTATTATCATGTCTAAAAACTAGAAAACAAAATAGAGCATTACCGCTCACAAGACTTGCCAATACCAAATTTTTAAAAATTAATTGTTTAAAATTATTTTGTAAAAGAGTGAAAAGCATGCTAGCAAAAGAACAAGTCCTTACGATTCTTTTGGAGGCCAGAACTTCTAAATGTTACATAAATTTTAAAAAATTATTTAATTATTATTTTAAAATCCAAATAGGAATGATAAAATCAGCTTAAAAGACAACCCACATTTAATACAAAGTTAAGAAAACTGAAGAGAAGTTGGTAAAAGGGTACAAAAATGTAGCTAGATAGAAAGAATAAAGTCTAATATTCAATAATACAGTAAGGAATTATAGTTAATAATTTATTATATATTTCAAAATAGCTAAAAGAAGACTTGTAATGTTCCACAAAGAAAGGTAAATGCCTGAAGTGATAGATATCCCAATTACCCTAACTTTATCATTATACATTATATACAGGTATCAAAATAAATAGCATGTATGCCCCCAAAATATGTACAACTACTACATATCAATTTTTGAGAGTGAAAAAACTTATGACAAGATACGAAACATACACCAGCACATGTACAAACTATATAAACAGATTAATATATAAAAACAAAACAATCAAGTCACATTTTTCATAGAAATATGTCCAGTACACAATACTGACTCTTGAAAAAAATTAGGAATTAATATTATAGGCATATAATTTAGAAATATATTGGTAGGAAAACAGAAACCAAAAACTGCTAGAAATTATTGTCTCTAAAAATTGAAAGCTGAGAGAGAACAGAACAGGGGTTGGCTGATTTTATAAAAAGACTTGTACAACTATTAGACATACTAAATTATGTAAATGCATTACTTTGCTAGAGTAACTTTTAATAAGCAAAACCTACTTAAATGTCAAAAAATAGTTTATTACTTAATCTCACTTTGTGATCATTAAAAGTTTATCTGTATAAGAACATAAGTTCTTAAAAATAAGTAAATAAATAAATTGACTTTTATAAAATAAAAATGTGAGAAACTCAATCAGCTGGAAGCTAAAAACACATGCCAAATTCTCACTGCTATAAAGGTTATGAGAGAACTTTGCATTACAGACATTTTGAGAACAGGAATATCTCTAATTTTTCATATATTCTCCTGAGTGCATGCTTAAGAAGTAAAGCTTTATTTATCAAAGCAGGTAACTAAAATAAAAATGACATGTCTAAATAGCAAGAACAATTGATAAGTAAATAGTATGTTGTTATTTTATGAAAATTATAAATTTATTGCTTGTTGGGGTCTTTTTATATTTGCTTAGGTATTTCTTTCAGTCCTATCTGAAAGCCAAAAATATATCTTGCTCTTATTCATTTTCTTACTGTAAGTAGAAAAAAATCTTAAAGAAAATATAGAAAAATAATGTAAAAATTTGCATGCACTCCATTTCTAGTCTTGCGTTTTGAAGAATTTTCTGGATTGGAATTACCTAAATCTCTAAAGGAAGAAAAAATTTAACTATAATACAACAATATTTCATTTGAATGGAAAGAACAATAAATGTAATTACAAAACCAGAAAAATGTTTAAACTCCATGAAGTCAGAAACCATTACGGCTGTGTTTTTCAGTAAATCAGCCAATCCCCCACTGCTGGCTATCTGGTATGTAGTAGAGGTTTCCTCATCCTGAACTACCTTCGTATTCCCATGGTATCCCACTCCAGTGCGCCTCACTGCCAGAAGTCATCTACGTAACTCCCACTCAGGTATCTACTTTTCTCTAAAATTTTCTCTACCATCGTACTTATCACACCCTATTATAATCTTTGTGCAATAAAATATACAGGTATAATCATGGGTTTTAGAATCAAATGAATCCAAGTTCAAGCTCCAACTTGGTCATTTACTCAGTGTAAAAATTGGGCAAGGTACCCTTAGAACAGTAAGTCCATTTTTGAGAAGATGAAAAAATGAGGCCAAATAAGTAAGGTCAGGAGTCCATACTGATTTGTCCCCTTGTGTGAAGCCCTGTGAGCTCCTTTCACATCACTTGCACTCTCATGCATCAGCACTAATTCTTTTGCAAGATAAGCAGTCCTACAGAATAACAGTCTATTGCCAGATGGTTACAAGTTCCTAACACCCTATGCAGCCCAAGAAAGAGAACAAAATGTCTTATTTATGTTATCGCTTCCCTAATCTCCAATCAGCACAAAAGACTGAATAAGCCATCAGCTACAAATTCCTGTTTTGGGAGAGATAGGGACTTCTCCTAGGTCCCACATGCGCAGTTAAGCTTAAGGTTTACCTTATAATGACCTTTTCCTCATTTAATAGTTAAAATAAAAAAAAAAAACCCAAGGTGAAAATTGCATATGCTAATGATACCTGTGACGTGTGTTAGGGTATGTAGATGTTGAGCACACACACCAACCACAGGGCTGCCTTTGCGTATTTGGTCTCACCAGTATTTTATGAATATGTATGTACAGCTCCCATAAAGGGAATCCCCCTAAGGCAGTAGGGGCTGTCACCTGCTTTGAGCAGCCCACTCTGCCTCTCAGAGTATACTTTCACTCTTCAATAAACTTCTTTGCCTACTTCTACTTTGGACTAGCTCTCAAATTCTATTGTATGCCAAAATCGAGAACCAGAACCAATCCACCAACAACAGAAAGAGATGAGTATTCAAAAGAGAATTAAATTAAAAAGATAACTGATGGAAAGATCAAATTATTCATGTCTGAAAGTCCTCAGCCTTACCCTTCTCCTTTTACCATAACATTCAGATACCACCTGCTTAGCTTCTTCCAGTTAAGGAAGGAAACTAACTACATTCCTCATTAGGTTCCATGTAGCAGGGGTACTGCATAGCCTGTATCCTAAGTGCTATACGGAGGGTGTTGGTGAAAGAGAGAATTATTCTGGGAGTAGGAGGATGAGTGAGATTATATAAAGAATTATAATGGACTATTCATTTGGAACCACAAAAAAAGACCCAAAAAAAGGATCAAAATGATATTTTTGAACTGAAGCACTTTGACTAAAATATGACTCACATTGAAACATTTGGTAATCAAAATATAGATTTCATTAAATATAGAAATACAAAATGCAGTGGCTTAAATAAAATAGAAGTTTATTCCTCTTTCATTTAAAATAATTCCAGAGGTAGGCAATTCGGGGCTGACATAACACTCCTAGAAGTTATAAGGGATCTAAGCTCTTCCAACTCAGTGCTTTGCAAGGGTCTAGGTGAGGCCTTTGTCCTCATTGTCTAAATAATGGAAAAGAAAACTCACCTCCTCAATTTTCAAGAAATTTCTCAGAGTAAAAAAACTCACTGCTGTCAGCAAGATGCAAGCAAGGAGACTATTTTCCTAAAGAGAAAACCAGGTTCAGAGTTACTAAGTAAATTAAAATTACCTTTCATTGGCCAAAACTTAGTCTGCAACTGTATGTAGTTACAAATGGTACATTATTACATCAGAAGATTCAGAGGTTCTGCCAATAAGAAGAAGGGAAAGAATGGATGTTGAGGGAAACAGGTGGCAATCTCTAGCACACCTGTGTTACATTTGTCTGAGTCCCCTAAAATCTATTATTTATAAACTTGGAAAGCAAAGATAACGGAGTCTGGTATCAGGAACAGAAAGGATAAAAGTCGATGGGGTATGAAACAGAATGCAACAGAGGAAAATTAAAATATGTTTTCTTCCTGTGCCAATAACAACAAAGTAGCTATTCAATTATACAGAGTATAAAGGTCTATGTGTTTAGAAACAAAGTATAAGGTACTTTGCAGAAGTCTAGATTTGTAAGTTTGGCCTATGTAACTATGAAAAATGAACCATATTCTAGATTTGTGGTAGGAATGAATCCATTTCTAAATGTGAATTCATTTTTGAAATTCACTTTTCACATGCCTTTTTTGTAACATATATGACTCACAAATAACTTTGTTTAATATTTATTTATACATCACCTTATATCAAATGAAATTTAAGGTGTTAAATTCTTATATTAAAATATTACAATTTTCCTCACAACATTCATCTATGAAAAAATGCAACGTAGTATAATTTCCCATTGTAACTACTCTGAATATAGGTTATTCAAACAAAAGCAACTGCTTCCGCCTCCTAGTTTCAAAAATAGAAGAAAATGTCCTTTCTAAGGTAAGAAATTCCTTCTGTCTACTTTGGCTGTAACTTTGCCTTTCAGCAACTCCCATTTCTTATGATCATTTCTGATGGGTTCAACTTTTCCCTTCTCAGTTCATTTATCTCAGGATTCCCAATTAACTGCTCTACTCAGTCTTAACCATGCTTTTCAGCTGTCAGCTTATCTTAATGTTAAGCATATTTAAATGCTCAATATGATCTTCAGTTGTCACTGTCCCTACTAGTTTACATGTCTAAACTGAAATCTTGCTTGATCTAAATTTATGTCAATTTAGGAAACTTGCACAAATTTTCAAATACTGGTAGCCTGATTCAGAGACTGGGGTCTCAACAATAACTCTCAGCCTGAGGCTAGTGAGCAAAAGCAGCTCAGAGAAAGAGTAAGAAATGGATTTCTAAATTTGTTTTAAAAATTATTGAAGTGACAGTGCCAAGAAAAAATATTCAAAAAGTAGCAAGAATATTTGATCTATCACTTGCAGTCTCAATTTTATGATTTTCAACCATTCTCTAAAGTTTTAAAATAAATATGACCAAATGTTAAATAAAATCACACAGCTCAAACAGAACATAAGAATACAGTGTTTTGCTCAAGGTATAACCCAGAAAGAAAATTCAGTCTAGATATAGGGTCAGGCAGTTGCAATAAAGTATGATAGTGATGACACAGTAGTAATAATAATAAAAGAATCTACCATTGCACCAGTAAAATGTAAAAACAGGGCTTGTTGCTAAGATATTACCTTTAAACTGCCTAATCTACACCTAAAACATGACAAAGGAAACAAAAAGGCAATCTATAATGTAAAGAGTAAAAGATTATAAATCAACACTGATGTTACATAAACTTTCAAGAGATAAAGTCAAATTTATGACAAAGTATCGCCTGTGCTACCAAAAAGAGCGTGGAGCATGTAGGTCGATTCTGTATAAACTCCATTCATTAGCCAATATGAAATGAGTCCTTTTATAAAGTCATAATTATTCCTTCTGCAATATGGCTTGACATGTACTTATCTCATAGCAATGGTTTGCATGATTCCCTTTTTTTCCCAATTTTGAAATTGGACTTAATAATTGAACTTAATTATTAATTAATAGCTACTAGAATTTTTAATAAATCCTAGACCTAGATTTTACATGCTGGTATAAGAATTCTGTAGTGATGCTTTCTTTCCTAAGTTCTTCTAATAAAATCCCCTTTCCTTGTCTATCAGTGAGATTTCTTTTGGTTGCATAAAACAGACAAAGAAACAAATGGACTTAAATAATACAGTAAGTTATGAGCTCATATATGGAAAACCCTAGAGCAATGGTTCTCAGTCCTGCCTGCTGGAATCACCTGGAGAGGTTTATAAATAATATCCTTGCCAGTATCCCAATATATCCTCCCCATAAATTATTTAAGTGGTCTTGGGTACTTTAAAATATAATTTCACGTGTTCCTAGATAACATCAAATGTAAACACAAGACTAAACATCCCTGCTTTAGAAGAAAGGAAAGAGGCTTCAGATGTGACTTTAAAAGTTTTTAAATTCCTTTTTTCTCTGAGTCTCTAAGCCCAATTTCCTTCCAAGTGTCATCTCCTGTAGGCAGGCTTTCCTCATAATAGTATAATGGATGCAGCCTTATATCCATATGTTACACAATTCAGAAAAAAATCAAGCTTTTTCTCCAAACATAGAACGCAATCTTGGGTTATTCTCTGGGCCAACATAGCTCCTATTCCACCTGAACCAATCACTGTGGCAAGAGAGACAGAATTATGGTAATCATCATAACTAACCCAAATGAAGAAACATAGAATTAATATAAAATTTTGTGTCTAGAAGGAATGAAACCTACTACATACAAACAGAAGCAAACATGTCAACTACCCCTTAAGGATGCCTATATAATTTAGAACACAAATGGAAAACAAGAGAAAAATCCCAAGTAAACTGTCAAAAGTAAACAAGGGCAGTTGCTGCAAAATGCATTACATAAGTAGGTAAGGATGATAGAAAACTTAAAAAATTAAACCTGTGGGAGATATGGCTCAAAAATCTATGTTACTAATCTATTCTTAAGTTATAATGGATGGTTGTTGAATTTAAATATACCCATCACTATATATTTATTCCTACATAAATGTAACGATTAATTTAATTGAGCATTGAATTATGGGAAATCTTTATGAATGCAAATCTCACATCAAATAATTTCTGTATTTTGTAAAAGTTAAATAATGTTAATGAAAATGGTTTATAGCATAAAATGTTTATAGTATAGTCTTAACTGAAGAAAAACTACAAAAAAAGATATTTTCACATTATTACAATGAAAGAAAAATTCAGGGCTCCACGCCGAGATGGCTGAATAGGAACAGCTCCAGCCTCCAGCTCCCAGCTGAGTGACACAGAAGACGAGTGATTTCTGCATTTCAAACTGAGGTACCAGGTTCATCTCTCTGGAGTGTGTCAGACAGTGGATGCAGGACAGTGGGTACAGCCCAATGAGTGAGAGCCGAAGCAGGGCGAGGCATCGCCTCACCTGGGAAGTGCAAGGGGGAAGGGAATTCCCTTTCCTAGCCAAGGGAAACCATTACACACAACACCTGGAAATTCAGGTCACTCCCACCCTAATACTGCGCTTTACCAAGGGTCTCAGCAAACAGCACACCAGGAGATTATATACCACGCCTAGCTCAGAGGGTCCCACGCCCACAGAGCCTCCCTCATTGCTAGCACAGCAGTCTGAGATCTAACTGCAAGGTGGCAGCGAGGCTGGGGGATGCGTGCCTGCCATTGCTGAGGCTTAAGTAGGTAAACAAAGTGGCCAAGAAGCTCAACCTGGATGAAGCCCACTGAAGCACAAGGAGGCCTGCCTGCCTCTGTAGACTCCACCTCTGGGGAGAAGGCATAGTCAAACAAAAAGCAGCAGAAACCTCTGCAGATGTAAATGTCCCTGTCTGACAGCTTTGAAGAGAGTAGTGGTTTTCCCAGCACAGAGTTTGAGATCTGAGAACAGACAGATTGTCTGCTCAAGTGGGTCCCTGACCCCCGAGTAGCCTAACTGGGAGATATCCCCCACTAGGGGCAGACTGACACCTCGCATGGGCAGGTACACCTCTGAGATGAAGTTTCCAGAGGAACAATCAGACAGCAACATTTGCGGTTCAGCAATATTATATCTTCTGCAGCCTCCGCTGCTGATACCCAGGCAAACAGGGTATGGAGTGGACCTCGAGCAAATTCCAACAGACCTGCAGCTGAGGGTCCTGACTGTTACAAGGAAAAATAACAAACAGAAAGAATATCCACACCAAAACCGCATCTGTACATCACCATCATCAAAGACCAAAGGTAGATAAAACCACAAAGATGGGGAAAAAGCAGTACAGAAAAGCTGGAAATTCTAAAAATCAGAGTGCCTCTCCCCCTCCAAAGGAACGCAGTTCATCGCCAGCAATGGAACAAAGCTGGACAGAGAATGACTTTGATGAGTTGAGAGAAGAAGACTTCAGACAATCAAACTTCTCTGAGCTAAAGGAGGAATTACGAACCCAGCGCAAAGAAACAAAAAACCTTGAAAAAAGATTTGATGAATGGCTAACTAGAATAACCAATGCAAAGAAGTTCATAAACTAACTGATAGAGATGAAAACCATGACATGAGAAGTACATGACAAATGCACAAGCTTCAGTAACCAACTCAATCAGCTAGAAGAAAGGGTATCAGTGATTGAAGATCAAATGAATGAAATGAAGCAAGAAGAGAAGTTTAGAGAAAAAAGTAAAAAGAAATGAACAAAGACTCCAAGAAATACGGGACTACATGAAAAGACCAAATCCATGTCTGATTGGTGTACCTGAAAGTGACAGGGAGAATGGAACCAAATTGGAAAACACTCTTCAGGATATCATCCAGGAGAGTTTTCCCAACCTAGCAATGCAGGCCAACATTTAAATTCAGGAAATATAGAGAATGCCACAAAGATACTCCTCAAGAAGAACAACTACAAGATACATAATTGTCAGATTCACCAAAGTTGAAATGAAGGAAAAAATATTAAGGGCAGCCAGAGAGGAAGGTCGGGTTACCCACAAAGGGAAGACATCAGACTAACAGTGGATCTCTCCACAGAAACTCTACAATCCAGAAGAGAGTGGGGGCCAATATTCAACATTCTTAAAGAAACGAATTTTCAACCCAGAATTCCATATCCAGCCAAACTAAGTTTCATAAGTGAAGGAGAAATAAAATCCTTTACAGATAAGCAAATGCTTAGAGATTTTGTCACCACTAGGCCTGTCCTACAAGAGCTCCTGAAGGAAGCACTAAACATGGAAAGGAACAACTGGTACCAGCCACTGCAAAAACATGCCAAAATGTAAAGACCATCGATGCTAGGAAGAAAGTGCAGCAACTAACGAGCAAAATAACCAGCTAACATCATAATGACAGGATCAACTTCACACATAACAATATTAACCTTAAATGTAAATGGGCTAAATGCTCCAATTAAAAGACACAGAATGGCAAATCGGATAAGGAGTCAAGACCCATGAATTTGCAGTATCCAGGAGACACATCTCACGTGCAGAGACACACATAGACTCAAAATAAAGGGATGGAGGAAGATCTATCAAGCAAATGGAAAACAAAAAAAGGCAGGGGTTGCAATCCTAGACTCTGATAAAACAGACTTTAAACCAACAAAGATCAAAAGAGACAAAGAAGGCCATTACATAGTGGTAAAGGGATCAATTCAACAGGAAGAGCTAACTATCCTAAATATATAGACAACCAATACAAGAGTACCTAGATTCATAAAGCAAGTCCTTAAAGACTTAAAAATAGACTTAGACTCCCACACAATAATAATGGGAGATTTTAATACCCCACTGTCAACATTAGACAGATCAAAGAGACAGAAAGTTAACAAGGATATACAGGAATTGAACTCAATTCTGCATCAAGCAGACCTAATAGACATCTACAGAACTCTCCACACCAAATCAACACAATATACATTCTTCTCAGTACTACATCACACTTATTCCAAAATTGACCACATAGTTGGAAGTAAAGCACTCCTCAGCAAAGGTAAAGGAACAGAAATTATAACAAACTGTCTCTCAAATCACAGTGCAATCAAACTAGAACTCAGGATTAAGAAACTCAATCAAAATCACTCAACTACATGAAAACTGAACAACCTGCTCCTGAATGATTACTGGGTACATAACGAAATGAAGGAAGAAATAAAGATGTTCTTTGAAACCAATGAGAACAAAGATACAACATACCAGAATCTCTGGGACACATTTAAAGCAGTGTATAGAGGGAAATTTATAACACTAAATGTCCACAGGAAAAAGCAGGAAAGATCTAAAATTGACACCCTAACATCAGAATTGAAAGAACTAGAGAAGCAAGAGCAAACACATTCAAAACCTAGCAGAAGGCAAGAAATAACTAAGATCAGAGCAGAACTGAAGGAGTTAGAGACACAAAAAAACCCTTCTAAAAATCAATGAATCCAGGAGCTGGTTTTTTGAAAAGATCCACAAAATTGATGGAATGCTAGCAAGACTAATAAAGAAGAAAAGAGAGAAGAATCAAACAGATGCAATAAAAAATGATAAAGGGGATATCACCCACAGAAATACAAACTACCATAAGAGAATACTATAAACAATATGCAAATAAACTAGAAAACTAGAAGAAATGGATAAATTCCTGGACACACATACACTCTCCCAAGACTAAATCAGGAAGAAGTTGAATCCCTGAATAGACCAATAACAAGCTCTGAAATTGAGGCAATAATTAATAGCCTACCAATCAAAAAAAGTCCAGAACCAGATGGATTCACAGTCGAATTCTACCAGAGGTACAAGGAGGAGCTGGTACCATTCCTTCTTAAATTATTCCAATCAATAGAAAAAGAGGGAATCCTCCTGAACTCATTTTATGAGGCCAACATCATCCTGATATCAAAGCCTGGTAAAGACACACACACAAAAAAGAGAATTTTAGACCAATATCCCTGATGAACATTGATGCAAAAATCCTCAATAAAATACTGGCAAACCAAATCCAGCAGCACATAAAAAGCTTATCCACCATGATCAAGTGGACTTCATCCCTGGGATGCAAGGCTGGTTCAACATATGCAAATCAATAAATGTAATCCAGCATATAAACAGAACCAAAGACAAGAACTACATTATTATCTCAATAGATGCAGGAAAGGCTTTTGACAAAATTCAACAGCCCTTCATGATAAAAACTCTAAATAAATTTGGTATGGATGGAACATATCTCAAAATAATAAGAGCTATTTATGACAAACCCACAACCAATATCATACTGAATGGGCAAAAACTGGAAGCATTCCCCTGAAAACTAGCACAAGACAGGGATGCCCTCTCTCACCACTCCTATTCAACATAGTGTTGGAAGTTCTGGCCAGGGCAATCAGGCAGGAGAAAGAAATAAAGGGTATCCAACTAGGAAAAGAGGAAGTCAAATTGTCCCTGTTTGCAGATGACATGATCGTATATTTAGAAACCCCCATCGTCTTAGCCCAAAATCTCCTTAAGCTGATAAGCAACTTTGGTAAAGTCTCAAGATACAAAATCAATGTGCAAAAGTCACTAGCATTCTTATACACCAATAACAGACAAGCAGAGAGCCAAATCATGAGTGAACTCCCATTCACAATTGCTTCAATGAAAATAAAATACCTAGGAATCCAACTTACAAGGGATGTGAAGGACCTCTTCAAGGAGAACTACAAACCACTGTTCAACGAAATAAAAGAGGACACAAACAAATGGAAGAACATTCCATGCTCCTGGATAGGAAGAATCGATATCGTGTTAATGGCCATACTGCCCAAGGTAATTTATAGATTCAATGCCATCCCCATTAAGCTACCAATGACTTTCTTCACAGAATTGGAAAAAACTACTTTAAAGTTCATATGGAACCAAAAAAGAGCCTGCATTTCCAAGACAGTCCTAAGCCAAAAGAACAAAGCTGGAGGTATCATGCTACCTGACTCCAAACTATACTACAAGGCTACAGTAACCAGAACAGCACGGTACTGGCACCAAAACAGAGATACAGACCAATGGAACAGAACAGAGCCCTAAAAAATAATACCACACATCTACAAGCATCTGATCTTTGACAAACCTGACAAAAACAAGAAATGGGGAAAGGATTCCCTATTTAATAAATGGTGCTGGGAAAACTGGCTAGCCATAAGTAGAAAGCTGAAACTGGATCCCTTCCTTACACCTTATACAAAAATTAATTCAAGATGGATTAAAGACATAAATGTTAGACCTTAAACCATAAAAACCCTAGAAGAAAACCTAGGCAATACCATTCAGGACATAGGCATGGGCAAGGACTTCATGTCTAAAACACCAAAAGCAATGGCAACCAAAGCCAAAATTGACAAATGGGATCTAATTAAACTAAAGAGCTTCTGCACAGAAAAGAAATTACCATCAGAGTGAACAGGCAACCTACAAAATGGGAGAAAATTTTTGCAATCTACTCATCTGACAAAGGGCTAATATCCAGAACCTACAAAGAACTCAAACAAATTTACAAGAGAAAAACAACCCCATCAAAAAGTGGGCAAAGGATATGAACAGACACTTCTCAAAAGAAGACATTTATGCAGCCAACAGATACATGAAAAAATGTTCATCATCACTGGCCATCAGAGAAATGCAAATCAAAACCACAATGAGATACCATCTCACACCAGTTAGAATGGCAGTCATTAATAAGTCAGGAAACAACAGGTGCTGGAGAGGATGTGGAGAAATAGGAACACTTTTATACTGTTGGTGGGACTGTAAACCAGTTCAACCATTGTGCAAGACAGTGTGGTGATTCCTCAAGGATCTAGAACTAGAAATACCATTTGACCCAGCCATCCCATTACTGGGTATATACTCAAAGGATTATAAATCATGATGTTATAAAGACATATACACACATATGTTTATTGTGGCACTATTCACAATAGCAAAGACTTGGAACCAACCCAAATGTCCATCAATGATGGACTGGATCAAGAAAACGTGGCACATATATACCACAGAATACTATGCAGCCATAAAAAAGGATGTGTTCATGTCCTTTATAGGGACATGGATGCAGCTGGAAACCACCATTCTCAGCAAACTATCACAAGAACACAAAACCAAACACCGCATGTTGTCACTCGTAGGTGGGAACTGAACAATGAGATCACTTGGACACAGGAAGGTTAACATCACACACCGGGGACTGTTTTGGGGTGGGGGGAGGGGGGGGGCATAGCATTAGGAGATATACCTAATGTAAATGACGAGTTAATGGGTGCAGCACACCAACATGGCACATGTATACATATGTAACAAACCTGCACGTTGTGCACATGTACTCTAGAATTTAAAGTACAATAAAAAAGAAAAAAAAAGTGAAAAAAAAGAGAGAAAAATTCACTAAAACATTAACAGTTGCTACTGTTAGATGGTAGGACTATGTAAACTTATCATTTTCCTTCTGCTTTTCTTTATTTAATTTTTATTTTAAGTTCTGGGTACATGTGCAGGATTGTTATATAGATAAAGCTGTGTCATGGGGGTTTGTTGCACAAATTACTTCATCACCCAGGTATTAAGCCTAGCATCCATTAGTTACTATTCCTGATCCTCTCCCTCCTCCCACCCTTCATCTTTCAATAAGTCCCAGTGTGTATTGTTCACCTCTATGTGTCTATGTGTTCTCATCATTTAGCTACCACTTATGAGTGAAAATATGCAGTATTTGGTTTTCTGTTCCTGCAATAGTTGGCTAAGAATAATGGCCTCCAGCTCCATCCATGTTCCTACAAAGGACATGATCTCATTCTTTTTTATAATTGCATAGTATTCCATGGTATATACGTACCCCATTTTTTATCCAGTCTATCACTGATGAACATTTAGGATGATTCCATGTCTTTGCTATTGTGAATAGTGCTGCAGTGAACATATGCATACATGTGTCTTTATAATAGAATGATTTATATTCCTCTGGATATACACTGAGTAATAGGATTGCTGAGTTGAATGGTATTTCTGTTTTTAGGTCTTTGAAAAATCACCACCTTGTCTTCCACAATAGTTGAACTAATTTACACTCTCACTAACAGTGTATTAGCATTCTTTTTTCTCTGCAACCTTGTCAGCATCTGTTATTTTTTGACTTTTTAATAACAGCCATTCTGACTGGTGTGATATGTTATCTCACAATGGTTTCAATTTACATTTCTCTAATGATCACTGATGTTGAGCTCTGTTTCATGTGATTGTCAGCTGTATGTATGTCTTCTTTTGAAAAAGCGTCTGTTCGCTTTCTTTGTCTACTTTTAAATGAGGTTTTGTTTTTCTCTTGTAAATTTGTTTAAGTTCCTTATAGATGCTGGATATTAGACCTTTGTCCGATGCATAGTTTACAAAAATTTCCTCCCATTCTGTAGGTTGTCTGTTCACTCTGTTGATAGTTTCCTTTGCCATGCAGAAGCTCTTAAGTATAATTAGATCCCTCTTATCAATTTTTGCTTTTGTTGTAATTGCTTTCAGTATCTTTGTCATGAAATCTTTGCCCACTCCTATGTCCAGAATAGTATTCTCTAGGTTGTCTTCAAGGGATTTTACAGTCTTGAGTTTTACATTTAAGTCTTTTATATATCCTGAGTTATATTTTATATATGGTGTAAGGAAGAAGTCCAGCTTCAATCTTCTACATATGGCTAGCCAGTTATCTCAGCAGCATTTATTGAATACTAAGTCCTGTCTCCATTGCTTGATTTTGTCAAAAATCAGACAGTTGTAGCTATCCAGACTTCTTTCTGGGCTCTCTATTTGTTCCTTCGAAATATGTGTCTGCTTTTGTATCCTTCACGTTTTTCTATCTTCAAAAATTTCTTCAATGATCATGTGTTACTTTTATAAATTTAAAAGAATCTTAATTACCAATAAGTTGTCCAATTATAGAATTCTTGGAAATGAGGAAAATAAGAAACTCTTAAAAATCCTTCACTTCATTTTAATACTTGAACTTCTAGAATTTTCTTTTCCAGTAATGGAATAATTAATTAAAATCTGTGTGAATGTTCTTTGTATAAATGTCAAAGGTATGTTATTTCTATGCTTAAAACAAATGAAAATATCAATATCTAGAATGCTTCTACAAAAGAAAATGCTTCACAGTACCCTTAGAAACCATCATTTAGCCCTTGTTTAACATAATCTCCATGAGGAGGCATTTAGTTTTACATGACACTGCCTACCGTACAATTTAAAATCTTTAATTATTAGATTACAAACAACTTAAGTGGAATGATAGAATCATATACTTAGAATTGAAATGCTAATAAATTAAAATTTTAAAGTTCTGAAAAGATATGGGGAAGATAACAACAATAAGCAAAATTTGTATCTTTTATAATTGAATTACATTTTACACATACAAAAATTCCATTATTATTTGTATTATGAAAATGAAAGGAAGTGGAAGAATGATTTTGAAAAGAATAACTTTAAGAGGTGAACTCCTATTCAACATAGTATTGAAAGTCCTAGTCAGATCAGGCAAGAGAAAAAATAAAGGGTATCCAAAAGGAACAGAGAGGAAGTCAAACTATCTCTGTTTGCAAATTACATGATTCTGGATCTAGAAAACCCCATAGTGTCAGCCCAAAAGCTCCTTCAGCTAATAAACAACTACACCAAACTTTCAGGATATGAAATCAATATACAAAAATCACTATACACCAACAACAGGCAAATCGAGAGCCAAATCAAAAAGATAATCTTATTCACAATTGCCACAAAAAGAATAAAATACCGAGCAATACAGCTAACCAGGGAGGTGAAATATCTCTACAATGAGAATTACAAAACACTGCTCACAGAAATCAGAGAAGACACAAACAAATGAAAATGCATCCTATGCTCATGGATAGGAAGAATCAATATCGTTAAAATGGCCATACTGCCCAAAGCAATCTACAGATTTAATGCTTTTCCTATCAAACTACCAATGACTTTCTTCACTAAACTAGAAAAAAAATATTTTAAAATTCACATGAAACCAAAAAAGAATTCAAATAGCCAAGACAATTCTAAGCAAAAACAACAAAGCTGGAGGTATTACACTACCCAAATTCAAACTATACTACAGGGCTACAGTAACCAAAACAGTGTGATACTAGTAAAAAAACAGGCCCATAAACCAACAGAACAGAATAGAGCACCCAGAAATAAGGCTGCACATCTACAACCATCTGATCTTTAACCAACCTGACAAAAACATGCAATAGGGAATGAATCCCTTCCCCACTGAATTGAATCCTTATTCAATAAATGGTGCTGGGAAAACTGGCTAGCTATATGCAGAAGATTGAAGCTGGACCCATTCCTTATACCACATACAAAAATGAACTCAAGATGGAATAAAGACTTCTGTGTAAAATCCAAATTATAAAAGCCCTTGAAGACCACCTAGGCAATATCATTCTGGACATAAGAATGGGCAAAGATTTCATGACAAAGATCCAGAAAGCAATTGCAACAAAAGCAAAGGAAACTATCTACAGAGTGAATAGACAACCTACAGAATGGAAGGAAATTTTTGCAAACTATGCATCTGACAAAGGTCTAATATCCAGTATCTATAAGAAACTTAAACAAATTTACAAGAAAAAAACAAACAACCCCAATAAAAAGCCATCAAAGGATATGAACAGATACTTTCTTCAAAAGAAGACATACATTCAGCCAACAAGCATTTGAGAAAAAAATTGCTGAGTATCACTAATAATTATAGAAATGCAAATCAAAACCACAATGAGATAGTGTTTCACACCAGTCAGAATGGCTATTGTTAAAAAGTCAAAACATAACAGATGCTGACAAGGTTGCAGAAAAAGAAATGCTAATATACCGTCAGTGGGAGTATAAATTAGTTCAACCATTGTGGAAAGCAGTATGGCAATTCCTCAGTGAGCTAAAAGCAGAATTACCATTCAACCCAGCAATCCCATTACTGAGTATATTCCCAAAGGAACAGAATCATTCTACCACAAAGACAGATACGCATGAATGAATCACTGCAGCCCTATTCACAATACCAAAGACATAGAATCAACCTCAGTGACCATTAATGATAGATTGGATAAAGAAAATGTGGTGTATATACACCATGAAATACCATGCTGCCATAAGAAAGAAAGAGATCATGTCTTTTGCAGAAACACGTATAGATCTGGAAATCATTATTCTTGGCAAACTAATGCAGAAACAGAAAATCAAATACCACATGTTCTCACTTTTAGGTGGAAGCTAAATGATGAGAACTTATGAACACAAAGAAGATAAAGCAGACACTGCAGTCTACTTGTGGGTGGATGGTGGAAGGAAGGAGAGGAGTAGAAAAGATAACTGTTGGGTACTGGGCTTAATGCCTGGGTAATGAAATAATCTTTACAACAGACCTCTGTGACACAAGTTTACCTATGTAACAAACCTTCATATGTATCGTCAAACTGAAAATAAAAGGTTTTTTTAAAAATAAGAGGTGAAAATAACCTTCTTCAAACTTTCTTATTTTGTTTTGATTTTGCAGATCAGGCAATATTCAAAGAAACAAACAAATCCACATTGCAAGTTCCAGGTTTTAATGCAGTTGTCCTTGTAACATATTGAATAAACAAACAAAACCCATGTAAGTATATGGAAAGCTTGAATAACAGAATGAACAAATTTAGGATGAATGACATATTTACATCATTGTATCCCATAACTACAGAATGTACCTCCAAATTAAAAAAAAAAAAAAAAAAAAAAAAGGCCATGTATGAAAAGCCCAAGACTAACATTATTCTCAATGGGGAAAAGCTCAAAGCTTTTCCTTTAAGATCAGGAACAAGACAAAGATGCCCACTTTGCCACTTCAATCTAGTACTAGAAGTTCTAGCCAGAGCAACTGGGCAAGAAAACAAATAACAAAAGGCATCCAACTCAGAAAAGAAGAAGCAAAATTGTTTCTGTTTAAGGATGACATGTTCTCATATATAGAAAGCTCTTAAGACTGCTGCCCCCCCAAAAAAAGTTAGAACTAATAATTCAGTAATGTTGCAGAATACAAAATAAACATACAAAAATCATGTGCATGCACTAACAACAAACTATTTGTTAAAGACATTAAGAAAACAATCTCATTTCTTATAGTATCAAAATTTTATTTAGGAATAAATTTAACCAAGAAGGTGAAAGATCTGTATAGTCAAAACTATAAAATACTGATAAAAGAAACAGTAGATACAAATAAATGAAAAGATATCCTATAGTCATGAATCTAAAGAATTAATACCGTCAAAACATTACTGAAAGTAATATACAGATTCAATACAATCCTTATCAAAATTTCAATGACATTTTTCACAGAAATAAAAAAAAAATCCTAAAATTCATATGGAGCCACAAAAGACTCCAAATAGCTAAAGCATGCCTGAGTAAGAAGGACAAAGTTGCAGGCATACAGTTTCTTCTTTCAAATATATTATAAAGCTATAATAATCAAAGAGTATGGTACTGATATAGCAGATACATAGACAAATGGAACAAAATAGAAAGCCTAGAAATAAACCCACACATATACTATCAACAAATGTTTGGCAAAATCACCAAAAATGAATGATATAAAAATGATACTCTTCAATAAATGGTCTTGGGAAACCTGAGTATCCATAAGCAAAAGAATAAAATTAGATCCTTAACACCATACAAAAAGATCAACTCAAAATCAAGTAAAGACTTAAACGTAAGACCTGAAACCATAGGATTTCTAGAAGAAAACAAAGGGGGAAAGCTCTATGACACTGGTCTTGGAAATAATTTCATGGATCTGAGACCATAAGCACAGGCAACAAAAGCAAAATTAAACAAGTGGGACTATATAAAACTTAAAAGCTTCTGTGCTGCAAAAGACACAATCAACAAAACAAAAAGGCAACCTACAGAATAAAAGAAAATATTTGCAAACTACATACCCAATAAGGGTTAATCTTCAAAACATACAAAGAACTCATAAACTCAATAAAAAGAAACATATAACTAACAGATGGCAAAGTACTTGAATAAGACATTTATCTAAAGAAGACATTTGTATGGCCAATAGGTATATGAACTAATGCTCAACATCACTAATCATCAGGGAAATGAAAATCAAAACCATAAGGAGATATCACTTTTAAGGAGATATCTCCACAAAGAGATAATCATCTTTAAGAAGGATTATTATCAAAAAACTCAAAAGTAACCTGTGTGGCCGAGGATGTATAGAAAAGAAAGCTCTTACATGTTTTGGTGGGTATGTAAATTGGTACAGCCATTAAGGAAAACAGTGTAGAGGCTCCTCAAAACATTAAAAATAGAACTACTGTATGATCCTGCAATTTCACTTTTGGCTATACATCCAAAGGAAATAAAATCAGTATGTTGAAGAGATTATCAGTACTTCCATTTTCATTGCAGCATTATTCACAACACCCAAGATATGAAATCAACCTAAATGGCCACCAATGGATGAACAGGTAAAGAAAATGTGATATATATATGAATAAATATTAATGCCTTTAAAAGGAAAAAGTTTGCATGATCTCACTTATATATAGTCTAAAAAAGTCAAACTCATAGAAACAGAGTAGAAGGGTGGTTATCATGAGTCAGGATATCAGAAAAATGAGATGTTGGTCAAAGGGTACAAACTCAAAGTTATAAAATGAATATATTCTGGACACCTAATGCACAGCAAAGTGACTGTAATAACAACAGTGTATTGTATACTTGAAATTTGCCAAGAGAATAGATCTCAATTTTTCTAATTACATACACACAAAAAGGAAAGTATATGAGATAATGGATATGCTAATTTGATTAATTGTGGCATTATTCTACAATGTATGTGTATATATATGTGTATCTCAAAACATCACATTGTACACTTTGAATATATACAATTTTTTTGTCAATTATACTTCAATGTAGCTGGAAAAAATTAACATTAAAAAATGGCCAAAAATCAAGTATCTAAGCATATAATTAAGAATCTAAAAAACAACAGCAAATTAAATAAAGTAGATAAAGGAAAAAATAATAGACAGTGAGTACAATAAATACAGAATCAAAAATAAAGCCACAATATGGTTATTTTTAAAAGACCAATAAAACTGATGTAGTAAGACTGATTAACAAAAAAAGAACAGTGAAAAGGCATAAGCTACCATTATCAGGAATTTTAAGAAGCAATTGTTAATTATACATCCCAGAAACATTAAAAATAATAAAAGCATATTATGAACTTTATGCAAATACATTTGAAAATTTAAATAAAATGAAAACAAATTGGCAGAAGAAAAAATTGAAAAATAATTTCTAAATCTACCAAATCTACCAAATTTGATCGTTATTAAAAACTATCTTACATAAAGAATCTAGCCTCAGATGGTTACACCAGTAAATTCAACAACAATCTCACACAAATTCTTTCAGAAAATGGAAAAACAGGCAACACTTACAAACTTTATGTCTTGACCATAACCATGACATCAAACCCTAACAATGAAATACTAAAAAGAAAATTACAGACCAATGTATCCCATAAACATAGAAACAAAAGTCCTAAATAAAATATCAGTAAATAGTGCTGTGACATATTAAAAGGATAATACATTAAAAAAGCTAAGTTTTATTCAATACATGCAAAAATAAATTTGCATTTAAAAAGTAATCAATATTATTTACTAGATAAGAGAATTAGAAAATCATAAGTAACCCAATAGATGTGAAAAATGCTTAATAAGATTTAGAATATATTACTAATATAACCCTTGATAAACTAGAAATAGAAGCAGACTTCTTTAAATCATAAATAATATTTTTAAATTACTAAGCATATTATACAATATAGTGAATTGTTAAAACTTTCCCCCAGAAACAAGCTAAGGATACTCACTTGCACCAGTTTTATCCAACATCCTACTGATGCCAATGCCACTACACTAAAACATAATAATAATAATAATCATAGGATTTGTAAAGTCACTTTCCATAGATTATATGACTTTGTATGTAAATATTCTGAAGTAAGTTCCTGCAGAAAAACTTGTGACTATACTCTTTCTCCTCCACAGAAATACCACAAAAGGAACTTCACCCAGCCCCTTCCCCACCAAGTTTTGTAGAGATTGTGGTGCAGAGTCCTGCTGACTCTCTATGCACTGTACTAACAAGGTGACATTCCTCCCACTCACCACCGGGTGCTGCAGAAACTCTTGGGCACAGTCATGTCATCTAACTCATCCTGTACTAAGTAAATAATAGCAAAAGGCAGCACCTCACCTCTTCCCAGCTAGATAATAGCTGAGAAGGGGTAGATTATGGAATGGTGGGGGAGAAGAAAGGAAATGTTCAAATCTGTGTATGAAATCTTGCATATACTCCCAAAAGACTCATAGGTGAAACTAAAATCAATAAAGCAAAAGCTCTGAAAATTAAATTATCATGTGGAATACTGTCCAGGTTTCGAAAATGCCTCTGGGTACCACATAAACAGAAGAGAAAAGTACTGTGGCACTTTTAAGCACCAAATTGACATCTGAACCACAGCCCACAAAAGTGGTCCAGGATATATGCTTTAAACCCAAATAATCTGACTTTCTACTAAAACAGAAGATGTAAATAGAAACTGTAATTTCATAACACAATACTGAAAATGTACAGAACTCATTTCAAAATTACTCATCATAACAAGAAAAAGAAAAAATTTCAACTAAAATGAGAAAAGACAGTCAATAGATGACAACACCAAGATGGAGCAAATGCTAGAATTATCTGATAAGACATTTAAAGCAGGTATCATACAAAAGTTTCAACAAGCAATTACAAATTCTTGGAAAAAATAAAAATTAGGGGGCAGGCCAAGATGAAGAATTAGAAGGAGCTGCGAACTGCGGCTCTCACAGAGAAGAACAAAAATAGAAAGTGAATTCTACACCTTCGACTGAAGTATCCAGGTTCTTGCTTGGTACTGACTACGCAATAGGTGTGACCCATGGAGAGCCAGGAAAAGCAGAGTGGGGCAATAGCTCACCTGGAAGCACAAGCTGCATGGAGCAAGGGGAGCTCCCAGCTCCAGCCAAGAAAGGTGGTGAGTGATTGTGCGATCCTGCCTGGGAAACCAGGCTTTTCCCACAGATCTTTGCAACACACGAATAAGATCTCCTCAAGCCCAGGCCACCAAGGCCTTGGGTGAAAAGCACAGAGCTGTGCAGACTGTCAGCGGTTGATCTGGCACACACGGAGACACAGGAGTTTTTGCAGACTCCGGTCCTGGGAATTCCAGTGAAGCAGGAGATCCGTCCATTCCGGTAGAAAGGAGGCTGAAGCCAGGGAACCAAGCAGGGTCGTTCAGCAGGCCCCACTCCCAGAGCTCCTCACAAGTTAAGACCCATTGGCTTGGAACTCCAGACGCCAAGTGGCAAGAGGTTGGAGACTGCCTGAGACTACCAAGTTCCCAGGGCGCACGGGCAGCTGCCATCTCTGCAGCCGGAGTCAGCCATCCTGGCCTGCAGCTCCTGGAAGTCTGGGTGGTCCAGATTGGGAGGAATTCCCCACAGCACAGCACAGCTGCTCTGGCAAATCGTGACCAGACTGCTTTTTTCAGTGGGACCCTAATCCATCCCTCCTCACCAGGCAAGGCCTTCCTGGGGGAATTTCAGCAACTCTAGCAAGGGTTTTACCCAACAGAACTCTGATCTCCCTGGGAAGGAGCCCCTGGTGGGGAGAAGCAGCAAAGGTCTTCACGGTTCAGCAGACATAGCTTTTCCTGCCTGCCGGCTCTGGAGAGTCTGGGTGGTCTGCAGGAAAAGGGTTCTCCAGTACAGCACAGTCACCCCGCCAAGAGGCAGCCAGACTGCTTCTTTAAGCAGGTCCCTAATCCCATTCTTCCCGACTGGGTGACCTCCAACAAGAGTCTCCAGACACCTCCTACAGGAATGTTTGAGCTGGCATCAGGTTGGTACCCTTCTGGGACAAAGCTCCCTGAGGAAGGAGCAGGCTGCCATCTTTACTGTGTTGTAACCTCCACTGGTGATACCTTCAGGTGTGGGAGAGACCTGGGCGTTTAGGGTCTGGAGTGGACCCCCCAAAACCCACAGCAGCCCTACAGAAGAGGGGCCTGTTGGAAGAAAAACAAACAGAAAGAAAAGAAAAAAAAAAAAAACCCACAAAAAAAACCATTCAAAGATCAGCAGCCTCAAAAATCGAAAATAGATAAGCCCACAAAGATGAGAAAAAAATCAACACAAAAACACTGAAAACTCAAAAAGCTATAGTGCTTATTCTTCAAATGATCACACTGCCTCTCCAGCAAGAGCACAAAACTGGGCTGAGGCTGAGACCCCTGAATTGAAAGAAGTAGGCTTTAGAAGGTAGGTAATAATTAACTTGGCTGAGCTAAAGGAGCATGTTTCAATCCAACGCAAAGAAGCTAAGAATCAAGGTAAAACAATACAGGAGCTGATAGCCACAATAGCCAGTTTAGACAGAAACATAACCAACCTGATCGACCTGAAATGCAACACAAAAACTTCATAATGTACTCACAAGTATCAATACCAGAATATATCAAGTGGAGGAGCTTGAAGACTACCTTTCTGAAATGAGACAGGAAAACAAGAATAGAGAGAAAATAATGAAAAGGAATGAACAAAAAAGAATGAAAAGGAATGAACAAAACCTCCAAGAAATTTGGGATAATGTAAAAAGACCAAACCTATGAATGATTGGGGTGCCTGAAAGAGATAGAAAGAACGGAATCAAGTTGGAAAGCACACTGCAGGATATCATCTAGGAGATGCCATGCATTGGCATTTTGTAAAGCGCTCTAGATGATTCTAAGAAGCTTTTTAAAAGTTGAGAAACACTGGCCTAAAGAAGTGACAAATAATTTTGACCTACCATCAAATGGAAAATCTAGTTGTACTAATGACCCAATAATACAATTCTAAAGAAGAAAGGGATACCTTTATGATAAAGCTTAGAAGGAGCTTATTTTAAAAAGTTCTTTTAGCAGAACAAATTTACACTGATGTCTATCTTCCAAGAATGCTAAAAACATAATAGGTATTTTTATAATTGTGCTAAAATTCAGCTTTATCCTGAAAATAGTTTGTATAATATAAGCTTCAAGGAAAATTCAGAGAGTTGTGACAGAGACAGAAACAGGCAATGAAGGAGAATAAATAAGCTGTCCTGGGAAGTTAACTAATGATTCTATTTTTCTTCATCTCTATCAATCACTTCATTAACTTTAAGAACAAGCTCAAAGTTTACTTCCCTCAAAACCTTTATCTGCCTAATCCATCACTTGAGCTATACTTTTCAATACTTACATGCTGTTTGTCTGGAATTAGAGTAAATAAAGAAGTTACAAGAACTGATTGGTTTTGGATGCATTAAAATTAGAAATACCAATAGAAATCCAAACTGAGACATCAGAGAGACAAGTTTGCATATGTCTGAAGTCAAGGAAGAGGATAGGCTACAGACATAAATAACTTATTGGGTTCCTGACCTATAGAACAGCTGTTACTCCTTGCACATATAATAATGATAGTATAGCTTTAAATTATCAATTAAGATTACAGTACACAGTGATAGGTAATTCCAAGTTTGGCAATATTCCCAAGGGTGATTAGTAGTGGAACACATACCTCCTTATTATGGAATAAAGAGTAAAAATCCTCATTCCTTATAGGGGATTCATCATGTTGCTAAATATAACAAATATCAGAATCAACAGGTTTCAAATTTTAAAATTTTCTAGTGCATACATAAACCCCAAAATGTTCTACATAATCTGATGCTAAATTTGAAATTTAAGTGTGAATATATTAAATGTAGTAAGCAAATTTAAATGAGCAAGTTGAAGAAAAATTGTAACATTTACAATAATATAATTTTTAGATACTTCCCGATTTTGAGTGTTTATTTCAATCAGAAATAACATAAAATTATAATTGCAAATCCTGAGAAATATTCAAGCTCAAATCAAAGCTGTACATTCAGAATAAAGTACTAAAAGTAAAATTTCTAAGATATGTAACAGCTATGAAATATAGACCTACACATGCAATACAATCAATCCTTTGAAATGATTTATCTGAACCGGATACACATAATGCTTGACACCAACAAGCAAGAAAATCTCCCTCTGTAACTCTACAGAGTAATCTTTGTCTGAAAGTAAATTATTATCTCAAGTTAAATTGATTGTTCATCATATATTCCTAGAAATTTCTTTTAAGGTAAACATAACTAATCTGAGGATTCTCTGAAGCCCAATTAGACACACTGTAATAGTGACCCACCATCACAGTAAAAAAGAATCAGCACACTGAACTAAACTCAAGAAAACAGGAATAAATAGCTCACCAGGAAAATAAAATACCAGGCCAAGAAAAGATTTTTTTAACGTTTTTTATTGTTGTAAGACATACATAAAATTTATCATTTTTATCATTTTTAAGTGTACAGTTAAGCAGTACTAAGTACCTTACCATTGTTGTACAATCATAACCACCACACACCTCCAAAACTTTCCATCTTCCCAAACAGAAACATTGTACCATTAAACAATAACTCTCCATTCTCTCCTCCCTACTTGGAACCACCATTCTCCAAGTTGCACCTTGAGTATCCTTTATCCAAAATTCTTGAGACCAGAAGTGTTTTGGACTTCATATTTTTTTTTTGGAGTTTGGAATACTCGCATTATGCCAGTTGAGAATTCCAAATCCAAAAATGCAAAATCTGAAATGATCCAATGAGCATTTTCCTTGAGCATCACATTGGCATTCAAAAAGTTTCAGATTTTGGAGCGTTTCCCATTTCAGATTTGGGATGTCAACGTATACTTTGTTTCCACGAATTTCACTACTCTAGGTACTTCATGTAAGTGGAATCATATAGTATTTGTCCTTTTCTGTCTCGCTTATTTCACATATAATGTCTTCAAGGTTCATCATATTGTAGCACGTCAGAATTTCATTCCTTTTTAAGGCTGAATAATATTCCATTATGTGTATACCACAATTTGTTTATCCATTCATCCAGCGATAGACATTTGAGTGTTTCCAGAACAACATATTCTTAATTTAATCCCACACCTTAAGACTTACAGGTAATTTAAATTCAATTCAACTTACTGAGCAGTTACTAAGGGTAACTCACTATGGGAAGTACTGTGGGAAGTACAAGGGTAAATCAGACACGGTGCCTGCTCCCAACGAATTTACGATACACTGGGAAAAGAGAAGAGAAGGGAGTAGAAATAACCAGCATTTGCTAATTGCTTGCCATGTGCTGAGTGCTTTACCCAATCGCTGCATGTATAGCTCGCAATGACTCTGTGAGGTAGATAAACTCACTATGGGAAGTACTGTGGGAAGTACAAGGGTAAATCAGACACGGTGCCTGCTCCCAACGAATTTACGATACACTGGGAAAAGAGAAGAGAAGGGAGTAGAAATAACCAGCATTTGCTAATTGCTTGCCATGTGCTGAGTGCTTTACCCAATCACTGCATGTATAGCTCGCAATGACTCTGTGAGGTAGATATTGTAATATCCATTTTATATAGGGAGAAAAATGAAGGCACTGAGACCTTAAGTAACCACCTCCAAAACTGGGATTTAAACTCACATCTTGGATTCAGAAGCGTGTGTTTATTCCACTACACATGTTGTTCCCTATGATTCAAGGCAGAATGTGACAAATCCTGGGGAAGCTACAGGAAGGTAGAAGAGGAAAAGAAGAGATTGCCCCTCGTCTGAGGGCAAAGGCACATGACAAAGGTAGGTCTTAGAGGTCAGGAAGGCTTACGTTTGATAGAGATAGAGGGTGGAAAAAAAATTGCACAAGCAGAACAAAATGAGGGAAGCAGGAAAGTTCGCTACATACTTAGGGACCAGTAGAATTGTGGACCATAAGGCTGGAAAGTTATGTGGGGAAAAATCATGGTCATAATGAAATGCTAGCTCAAGGAGTATACTCCCTGGGTCCATTCTAAGAAATAATTCCTTTAAGTAATTAGGTCTTTAAAGGATTTTTGTTGTGGGGTTGTTTCTGTTTTTGTCTTTGGTTTGGTTTAGTTTTGTTACATGTACCATTACAAGTTTAATATAAGGCCTAATATTGATTTGTGAATTTTTAACATCTGTTAACTCTGCATTATGAAATGATAAATGTGGCACATACACTATCTCCCAATCTCTTTATTATTTTATTATTAAGGCTTCTAAAATTTATATTCTGTCTTATAATTAAGTCCTCTTTTATTTAGTTGATTTAAAATAAACCAATTTTATTTTTTTAACTGTTACTTTAGGTTTGGGGGTCTATGTGAAGGTTTGTTACGTAGGTAAACTTGTACCACAGGGATTTGCTGTACAGATTTTTTCACCACCCAGGTATTAAGCCCAGTACCCATTGGTTATCTTTTCTACTCCTATCCCTTCTCCCACCCTCCAGCCTCAAGTGGACCCAGCGTCTACTGTTTCCTCCTTAGTGTTTATAAGTAATTATCATTTAGCTCCCACTTGCAAGTGAGAACATGCAGTAGTTGGTTTTCTATTCCTGCATTAGTTTACTAAGGATAATAGCATCCAGCTCCATCCATGTTCCCACAAAGACATGATCTCATTCTTTTTATGGTTGCATAGTATTCCATGGGGTAGATGTACTACATTTTCTTTATCTAATCTGTCATTGATGAGCATTTGGGTTGATTCCATGTCTTTGCTATTGTCCATAGTGCTGCAATAAACATTTGCATGCATGTGTCTTTATGGCAGAATAATTTATATTCCTTTGGGAATATACTTAGTAATAAGATTGCTGGGTTGAATGGAATTTCTGTTTTCAGATCTTTGAGGAATTGCCACACTGTCTTCCACAATGGTTGAACTAGTTTACATGCCCACCAACACTGTATAAGCATTCTTTTTTCTCTGCAACCTCGCTAGACTCTGTTATTTTTTTACTTCTTAATAATAGCCTTTCTCACTGGTGTGAGATGGTATCTCAGTATAGTTTTGATTTGAATTTCTCTAATTATCAGTGATATTGAGTTTTTTCTCAGATGATTGTTGGCCACATGTATGTCTTCCTTTGATAAGTGTCTGTCCATGTCCTTTGCCCACTTTTTAATGGGGTTTTGTTTTACTCTTGTAAATTTTGTTTAAGTTCCTTATAGATGCTGAACATTAGACCTTTGTCATATGGGTAGATTGCAAAAATTCCCTCCCATTCTGTAGGCCGTCTGCTCACTCTGTTGATAGTTTCCTTTACTGTGGAGCTCTTAAGTTTAATCAAATCCCATTTTCAATTTTTACTTTTTTTTTTTTTTCTCTGAGACGGAGTCTTGCCCTGTCACCAGGTTGGAGTGCAGGGGCATAATCTCAGGTCACTGCAATCTCTGCCTCCCAGGTTCAAGCGATTCTCCTGCCTCAGCCTCCCAAGTACCTGGGACTACAGGCACGCACCACCACGCCCAGCTAATTTTTGTATTTTTAGTAGAGACAGGGTTTCACCATGTTGGCCAGGATGGTCTTAATCTCTTGACCTCGTAATCTACCCACCTCAGCCTCCTAAAGTGCTGGGATTACAGGCATGAGCCACCACACCCAGCCCAATTTTTACTTTTGTTGCAATTAATTTTGGTGTCTTTGTCATGAAGTCTTTACCCATTATTATGCCAAGATACTATTGGCTAGGTTGTTCTCAAGGATTTTTAGAAGTTTGGGTTGCACATGTAAGTCTTTAATCATCTTGAGTTGTTTTTTTGTATGTGGTATAAAAAGGGGGTCCAGCTTCATTTTTCTGCATATGGTTAACCAGTTATCCCCGTGCCATTTATTGAATTGGGAATCTTTTCCCCATTGCTTGTTTTTATCAGATTTGTTGAAGATCAGATGGTTGTAGATGTATGGCCTCATGTCTGGTCTCTCTTTTTTGTTCCATTGGTCTATGTGCCTGTTTTTGTACCAGTACCATGCTGTTTTGGTTACTGCAACCTGGTAGTATAGTTTGAAATCAGGTAACATGATGCCTCCACCTTTGTTCTTTTTGCTTAGGATTGCCTTGGCTATTCAGGCTCTTTTTTGGTTCCATATGAATTTTTAAAGATTTTTTTCTAGTTCAGGGAAGAATGTCATTGGTAGTTTCATAGAAATAGCATTGAATCCACAAATTGCTTTGAGCAGTATGGCCATTTTAACAATATTGATTCTTCCTAGCCATGAGCATGGTATATATTTCCATTTGTTTGTGTCTTCTCTCTTCTCTCATTTCTGTGAGCAGTGTTTTGTAATTCTCATTTTAGAGACCTTTAACCTCCCTGGTTAGCTGTATTTCTAGGAATTTTATTCTTTTTGTGGCCTTTGTGAATGAGTTCATTCGTGATTTGGCTTTCAGCTTGACTACTGTTGGTGTGTGGGAATATTAATGACATTTGTAGATTGATTTTGTATCCTTAAATTTATCTGAAGTTTTTTTATCAGCTGAAGGAGCTTTTAGGCCAATACTAACAGATTTTCTAAATATAGGGTCTAAATATAGGGTGTCTATTTGAGATCTTTGTAGCTTTCTGATGTGGGCACTTAGTGCTGGAAGTTTCCCTCATAACATTGCTTTAGCTGCTTTTCAGAGATTCTGGTACATTGTCTCTTTGTTCTCATTGGTTTCAAAGAACTTCTTGATTTCTGCCTTAGTTTTATTATTTACCCAGGAATCATTGAGGAGCAGGATGTTCAATTTCCATGTAGTTGTGTGCTTTTGAGTGAGTTTCTTACTCCTGAGTTCTAATATGATTGTTCTGTGGTCTGAGAGACTGTTTTTTATGATTTCCATTCTTTTGCATTTGCTGAGGAGTGTTTTACTTCCAATTATGTGATCGATTTTAGAATAAGTTCTGTGCGGCACTGAGAAGAATGTATATTCTGTTGTTTTGGGGTGCAGAGTTCTGTAGATATCTATCAGTTACACTTGATCCAGAGCTGAGTACAAGTCCTGACTATCTTGTTAATTTTCTCTCTTGATAATCTGTCTAATGTTTACAGTGATGTGTTAAAGTCTCCCATTATTATTGTATGGGACTCTAAGTCTCTTCGTAGGTCTCTAAGAACTTGTTTTATGAATCTGGGTGCTCCTGTATTGGGTGCATATATATTTAGGATAGTTAATTATTATTATTAAATTCATTCCTTTACGGTGATGTAATGCCCCCTTTGTCTTTTTTTTTTTTTTTTTTTTTTTAATCTTTGTTGGTTTTAAAGTCTGTTTTGTCAGAGACTAAGATTGCAACCCCCGATTTTTTCTGTTTTCCATTTGCTTGGTAAATTTTCCTCCATCCCTTTATTTTTAGCCCAAGTGTGTCTTTTTGCATGAGATGTGTCTCTTGAATACAGCACACTGATGGTTCTTGACATTATCCAATTCACCAGTCTGTGCTTTTTATTGGGGCATTTAGCCCATTTACATTTAAGGTTAATATTGTTATGTTATTAAATTCAATCCTGTCATCATGATGCTAGTTGGTTATTTTGCCCACCAATTAATGCAGTTTCTTCACAGTTTCATTGGTCTTTGTACTTCAACATGTTTTTTACAGTGGCTGGTACCAGTTTTACCTTTCCTTCTTTAGTGCTTCCTTCAGGAGCTCTTGCAAAGCAGGCCTGGTGGGATGAATTCCCTCAGCATTTGCTTGTCTGAAAATGATTTTATTTCTCATTCACTTATGAAGCTTAGTTTGGCCGGATATGAAATTCTGGGTTGAAAATTCTTTTCTTTAAGAATGTTGAATATTGGCCCCCACTCTCTTCTGGCTTGCAGTGTTTCTGCTGAGAGCTTCCACTGTTAGTCTAATAGGCTTCCCTTTGTAGGTGACTTGGCCTTTATCTCTGGCTGCCCTTAACGTTTTGTTTTTCATTTCAAACTTAGAGAATCTGACCATTATGTGTCTTGGGGTTGATCTTCTCATGGAGTATCTTATTGGGGTTCTCTGGATTCCTGAATTTGAATGTTGGCCTGTCTTGCTAAGTTGGGGAATTTCTCCTGGATGATATCCTGAAGTGTGTTTTTCAACTTGGTTCATTCTCCCTGTCTCTTTCAGGTACTCTAATCAGTCATAGGTTCAGTCTTTTTTCATAGTCCTAAGGTTCTTGGGGGTTCTGTTTGTTCCTTTTAATTCTTTTTTCTCTAAACTTGTCTGCTTGCCTTATTTCAGCAAGACAGTCTTCAAGCTCTGATATTCTTTCTTCCACTTGATCGATTCAGCTATTGACATTTGTGTTTGCATTATAAAGTTCTTGTGGTGTGTTTTTCAGCTCCATCAGGCTATTTATGTTCCTCTCTAAACTGGTTATTCTAGCTAGCAGCTCCTGTTACCTTTTATCATGGTTCTTAGCTTCTTTGCATTGGGTTAGAACATGCTCCTTTACCACAGCAAGGTTTGTTATTATCCACCTTCTAAAGGCTACTTCTGTAATTCATCTGTCTCATCCTCTGTCCAGTTCTGTGCCCTTCCTGAAGAGGTATTATGATCATTTAGAGGAGAAGAGGCACCCTGTCCTTTTGAATGTTCAGCGGTTTTTTGTTGACTCTTTCTCATCTTCGTGAGTTTGTCTAGTGTCAATATTTCAGGCTGCTGACCTTTGGATGAGGTTTTCGTAGGAACTTTTTTGTTGATGCTGTTCTTGTTGCTTTCTGCTTGTTTGTTTTCCTTTGAATAGACATATCCCTCTTCTGTAGGGCTTCTGTGGTTTGCTGAGGGTTCACTTAAGGCTCTATTCATCTGGATCCCTCCTGCACATGAAGATGCCACCCGAGGGGGCTGGAGAACAGCAAAGATGGGTGCCTGCTCTTTCCTCTGGGATCTCTGACCTCAAGGGGCACCAACCTAATGTCAGTAGAAACACTCCTGTATAGGGTGTCTGCTGACCCCTGTTGGGGGCTCTCATCCAACTGCAGTGGGCGCAGGAACCAAGACCCATTTAACAAAGACACTTGGCTGCTGCTTGGTTGAGGGGGTGTGCTGCACTCCGGGCAAACCCACTCATTTGGGCTGCCAGATTCCTCAGAGCTAGCAGGAAGGAAGACATAGTCTGCAGGTCCACAGAGACCATGGCCACCCCTTCCCCTAGGGGCTCAGACCCAGGAAAATCAGAGTTCTGTCCCTAAGCCTCTGGCTGGAGTTGCTGGAGCTCCTGTAGGGAGGCACTACCCAGTGAGCAGTGATGGGTCAGGATCTGGCCTACAAAGGCAGTCTGGCCATGATCTGCCACAGCTGGTGTGCTGTGCTGTGGGGAATATCCCCTGGAACCAAGTAGTCCAGTCTCCCTGGCACCAGCAGGAAAAAAACAGCTGCCTGGAGCTATAGTGATGGCCACTGCTCATTGCCCCCGAGAGTCCAGTGTCTTAAGTAACTAGCAGCCACAGTGATGGCTGCCATCCCTCCCCTGGGAAGCTGAGTTGTCTTAGGCAGCCGGCAGCTGCAGTGATAACAGCTACCCCTCCCTCAGGGAGCTCAGTTGTCTTAGGCAGCCAGCCGCTGCAGTGATGGCTACTGTCTTTCCCCCAGGGAGCTCAGATGGCTTAGACAGCAGGCAGCCACAGTGATGATAGCCACCTTCCCCGCCAGGAACTCTGTAGTCTTAGCCAAATTCCAGTCAATTGACTGCTGAGAATCTGCACAGCTCTGTGGTTGGGACCTAAGGCCCTGGTGGCCTGGTCTCACAAGTGGGATCTTCTGATCCATGGTTTGCAAAGATCTGTGGAAAAAGCAGAGCTTCCCAGGCTAGATGGTACGCTCACTCACTGCCTCCCTTGGCTGGTGCTGGAGGTGCCCCTTGCCCCGTGTGGCTCTCAGGTGGGCTGACAAAACACCCTGCTTTTCATTGCTCTCCACTAGTCATGTGAACCACTTGGTCAGTCCTGATGAGAGAAGCTGGATACCTTAGTGGCCAGTACAAGATATGCATGCTGTTTTGGTTCTTTTCAGTGGGAGCCTCCGACCACCACTGCTTCTAGTAGGCCATCTTGGGTCTGCCCCTCCTTTTCAACTTTTTGATGTGGAAATTCAGTACTATGAATTTTCCTCTTAACACTGCCTTAGCTGTATTTCAGAATACTGGTATGTGTTATCTTCTCATTATTTTCAAAGAACTTCTTGATTTCTGCCTTAATTTCATTATTTACCCAAAAGTCATTCAGAAGCACGTTGTTTAATTTCCATATAATTACATGATTTGGAGTGTTTTTTTTTATAGTCTTGGCATCTATTTTTAACACACTGTGGTCCGAGGATGTGTTTAGTATAATTTCAGTTCTCTTACATTTGTTGAAGATTGTTTTATGTCCAATGATGTGGTCAATTTCATGGTGTGTGCATGTGGCAATGAGAAGAATATATATTCTGTTGTTTAGGGGTGGGGAGTTCTGAAGAGGCCTATCAGATCCATTTGGTCCAATGTTGCATATAACTCTTGAATATCTTTGTTAATTTTCTGACTCAATAATCTGCCCAATACTGTCAGTGGGGTGCTGAAGTCTTATTGTAAGGGGGTCTATGTCTCTTTGTAGGTCTCTAAGAATGTGCTTTACAAATCTGGGTTCTCTTACCAAGTTGGAAAACACTCTTCAGGATATTATTCAGGAGAACTTCCCCAACCAAGCAAGGCAGGTCAACATTAAAATTAAGGAAATACAGAGAATGCAACAAATATACTCCTCAAGAAAAGTAACTCCAAGAAACATGATTGTCAGATTCACCAAAGTTGAAATGAAGGAAAAAATGTTAAGGCCAGCCAGAGACAAATGTCAGTTTACCGACAAAGGTAAGCCCATCAGACTAACAGTGGATCTTTCAGCAGAAACGTTACAAGTCAAAAGAGAGTGGATGTCAATATTCAACATTACTAAAAACAATTTTCAACCCAGAATTTCATATCCAGCCAAACTAAGCTTCACAAGTGAAGGAGAAATAAAATCCTTTACAGACAAGCAAATGCTGAGATATTTTGTCACCACCAGACCTACCTTACAAGACCTCCCAGAGGAAGCACTAAACATGGAAAGGAACACCCAGTACCAGTCACTGCAACATGCCAAATTGTAAAGACCATCAACGCTATGAAGAAACTGCATCAACTAATGAGCAAAATAGTTAGCTAACATCACAATGACAGGATCAAATTCACACATAACAATATTAACCTTAAATGTAAATGGGCTAAATGCTCCAATTAAAAGACACAGAATGACAAATTGGATAAAGAGTCAAGACCCATCAGGGTGCTGTATTCAGGAGACCCATCTCATGTGCAGCGACACACATAGGCTCAAAATAAAGGGATGGAGGAAGATCTACCAAGCAAATGAAAAACAAAAAAAAAGCAGGAGTTGCAATCCTAGTTTCTGATAAAACAGACTTTAAACCAACAAAGATCAACAGAAACAAAGAAGGCCATTACGTAATGGTAAAGGGATCAATTCAACAAGAAGAGCTAACTATCCTTAATATATATACACCCAATACAGGAGCATCCAGATTGATAAAGCAAGTCCTTAGAGACTTACAAAGAGACTTAGACTCCCATACAATAATAATGGGAGACTTTAACACCCCATTGTCAACATTAGACAGATCCACGAGACAGAAAGTTAACAAGGATATCCAGGAATTGAATTCAGCACTGCACCAAGCAGACCTAATAGACATCTATAGAACTCTCCACCCCAAATCAACACAATATACATTCTTCTCAGCACCACATCACACTTATTCCAAAATTGACCACATAGTTGGAAGTAAAGCACTCCTCAGCAAAGGTAAAGGAACAGAAATTATAACAAATTGTCTCTCAGACCACAGTGCAACCAAACTAGAACTCAGGATTAAGAAACTCACTCAAAACCACTCAACTACATGGAAACTGAACAACTTGCTCCTGAATAACTACTGGGTACACAAAGAAATGAAGGAAGAAATAAAGATGCTCTTTGAAACCAATGAGAACAAAGACACAACATTCCAGAATCTCTGGGACACATTTAAAATAGAGTGTATGGGGAAATTTATAGCACTAAATGCCCACAAGAGAAAGCAAGAAAGATCTAAAATTGACACCCTAAACATCACAATAAAAAGAACTAGACAAGCAAGAGAAAACACATTCAAAAGCTAGCAGAAGGCAAGAAATAACTAAGATCAGAGCAGAACTGAAGGAGATAGAGACATAAAAAATCCTTCAAAAAATCAATGAATCCAGGAGCTGGTTTTTTGTAAAGATCAACAAAATTGATGGACCGCTAGCGAGACTAACAAAGAAGAAAAGAGAGAAGACTCAAATAGACACAATAAAAAATGATGAAGGGGATATCACCACCAATCCCACAGAGATACAAACTACTATCAGAGAATACTATAAACACCTCTATGCAAATAAACTAGAAAACCTAGAATAAATGGATAAATTCCTGGATGCATACACCCTCCCAAGACTAAATCAGGAAGAAGTTGAATCCCTGAATAGACCAATAACAGGCTCTGAAATTGAGGCAATAATTAATAGCCTACCAACCAAAAAAAGTCCAGGACCAGATGCATTCACAGTCAAATTTTACCAGAGGTACAAGGAGGAGCTGGTACCATTCCTTCTAAAATGATTCCAATCAACAGAAAAAGAGGGAATCCTCCCTAACTCATTTTATGAGGCTAGCATCATCCTGATACCAAAACATGGCAGAGACACAACAAAAAAAGAGAATTTTAGACCAATATCCCTGATGAACATCGATGCAAAAACCTCAGTAAAATACTGGCAAATAGAATCCAGCAGCACATCAAAAGGCTTATCCATCAAGATCAAGTTGGCTTCATCCCTGAGATACAAGGCTGGTTCAACATATGCAGATCAATAAACGTAATCCAGCATATAAACAGAACCAAAGACAAGAACCACATGATTATCTCAATAGATGCAGACAAGGCCTTTGACAAAATTCAACACCCCTTCATGCTAAAAACTGTCAATAAATTAGGTATTGATGGGACATATCTCAAAATAATAACAGCTATTTATGACAAACCCACAGTCAGTATCATACTGAATGGGCAAAAACAGGAAGCATTCCCTTTGAAAACTGGCATAAGACAGGGATGTCCTCTCTCACTACTCCTATTCAACATAGTCTTCGAAGTTCTGACCAGAGCAACCAGGCAGGAGAAAGAAACAAAGGGTACTGAAGTAGGACAAGAAGTAGTCAAATTGTCCTTGTTTGCAGATGACATGACTGTATATTTAGAAAACCCCATCATCTCATCCCAAAATCTCTTTAAGCTGATAAGCAACTTTAGCAAAGTCTCAAGATACAAAATCAATGTGCAAAAATCACAAGCATTCCTATACACCAATAACAGACAAACAGAGAGCCAAATCATGCATGAACTCTCATTCACAATTGCTTCAATGAAAACAAAATACCTACGAATCCAACTTACAAGGGATGTGAAGGACCTCTTCAAAGAGAACTACAAACCACTGTTCAATGAAATAAAAGAGGACACAAAAAATGGAAGAACATTCCACGCTCACAGATATGAAGAATCAATATTGTGAAAATGGCCATACTGCCCAAGGTAATTTATAGATTCAATGCCATCCCCATCAAGCTACCAATGACTTTCTTCAAAGAATTGGAAAAAACTACTTTAAAGTTCATATGGAACCAAAAAAGAGCCTGCATTGCCAAAATAATCCTAAGCCAAAAGAACAAAGCTGGAGACATCATGCTACCTGACTTCAAACTATACTACAAGGCTACAGTAACCAGAACAGCATGGTACTGGTACCAAAACAGAGAGATAGACCAATGGAACACAACAGAGCCCTCAGAAATAATACCACACATCTACAACCATCTGATCTTTGACAAACCTGACAAAAACAAGCAATGGGGAAAGGATTCCCTATTTAACAAATGATGCTGTGAAAACTGGCTAGCCATGTGTAGAAAGCTAAACTGGATCTCTTCCTTACACCTTATACAAACATTAATTCAAGATGGATTAAAGACTTAAATGTCAGACCTAAAACCGTAAAAACCCTAGAAGAAAACCTAGGCAATACCATTCAGGACATAGGCATGGGCAAGGACTTCATGACTAAAACACCAAAAGCAATGGCAACAAAAGCCAAAATTGACAAATGGGATCTAATTAAACTAAAGAGCTTCTGCACAGCAAAAGAAACTACCATCAGAGTGAACAGGCAACCTACAAAATAGGAAAATTTTTTTTTGCAATCTACTCATCTGACAAAGGGCTAATATCCAGAATCTACAAAGAACTTAAACAAATATATGAGAAAAAATCAAACAACCCCATCAAAAAGTGGGTGAAGGATATGAATAGTCACTTCTCAAAAGAAGTCATTTATGCAGCCAACAGACACATGAAAAATCGTTCATCACCACTGACCATCAGAGAAGTGCAAATCAAAACCACAATGATATACTATCTCACACCAGTTAGAATGGCGATCATTAAAAATCAGGAAACCACAGGTGCTGGAGAGGATGTGGAGAAATAGGAACACTTTTACACTGTTGATGGGCCTGTAAACTAGTTCAACCATTGTGGAAGACAGTGTGGCGATTCCTCAAGGATCTAAAACTAGAAATACCGTTTGACCCAGTCATCCCATTACTGGGTATATACTCAAAGGATTATAAATCATGCTGCTATAAAGACACATGCACATGTATGTTTATTGTGGCACTATTCACAATAGCAAAGACTTGGAACCAACCCAAATGTCCATCAATGATAGACTGGATTAAGAAAATGTGGCACATATACACCATGGAATACTATGCAGCCATAAAAAAAGGATGAGTTCATGTCCTTTGTAGGGACATGGATGCAGCTGGAAACCATCATTCTTAGCAAACTAGCGAAAGGACAGAAAACCAAACACCACATGTTCTCACTCATAGGTGGGAATTTAACAATGAGAACACTTGGACACAGGGCATGGAACACCACACACTGGGGCCTGTCATGGGGTTGGGGGAGGAGGGAGGGATAGCATTAGAAGATACACCTAATGTAAATAACAAGTTAATGGGTGCAGCTCAACAACATGACACAAGTATACATATGTAACAAACCTGCACTTTGTGCACATGTACCCTAGAACTTAAAGTATAATTTTAAAAAAGAAAAAATAAATAAGTAAATCTGGGTTCTCTTTGTTGGATGCATATATATTTAGAATAGTTAGGTCTTCTTGTTGAATTGAAACCTTTACCATTATGTAATGCTCTTCTTTATCATTTCTGATCTTTGTTGGTTTGAAATCTGTTTTGTCTGAAATTAAGATTGCAACCCCTGCTTCTTTTCTGTTTAACGTTTGTGTGGTAGATTTTCCTCCATCCCTTTATTCTGAGCCTATGAGAGTCATTACATGTGAGATGGGTCACTTGAAAACAGTATACAATTGGGTTTTGCTTTTTTATCCAGCTTGCCTTTCTGTGCCTTTTAACTGGGACATTTAGCCCATTTACATTCAAAGTTAGTATTGATATGTACAGATTTGATCCTGGCATTGTGCTGTTACCTGATTATTATGTTGGCTTGTTCATGTGGTTATTTTACAGTCACATTGGTCCTGTGTGTTTAAATGTGTTTTGTACTAGTTGGTAGTGGTGTTTCCTTTCTATACATAGTGCTTCTTTCAAGATATCTTGTAAGGCAGGTCTGGCAATAATGAACTCCCTCAACATCTGCCTATCTGAAAAGGACCTTATTTCTCCTTCATTTAGGAATCTTAACTTAGCTGGATAAAAAATTCTTGGTTGAAGATTTTTTTCTTTAAGTAAGTTGAATATAGGCCCCCAGTCTCTTGGTTTATATGGTTTCAGCTGAGAGGTCAGCTGTTAGCCTCATAGAGATCCCTTTGTAGGTAACCTGCTCTTTCTCTCTAGCTGCCTTTAACATTCTTTCTTTCATTTCAACCTTGGAAAATCCAAGAATTCTCTATCTTGGGGATGATCTTCTTGTGTGGAATCTCGCAGAAGTTATCTGTATTTCCTGAATTTGTCCATTGGCCTCTCTAGCAAAATTGGGAAAGTAGTCATGGATGATATCCTTAAATATATTTTCCAAGTTGCTTGCTTTTTTCCCTTCCCTTTCAGGGACGCCAGTGATTCATAAATGTCGCCTCTTTACATAATCCCATACATCTTGGACATTTTGTTCATTCCTTTTTATTCTTTTTCTCTGATTTTGTCTGACTGTCTTATTTCAGAAAACCAGTCTTCATATTCTAAGATTCTTTCCACAGCTTGGTTTATTCTGCTATTAATACTTGCAATTGCATTGTGAAATTCTTGTATTGTATTATTTAGCTCTATTAGACCTGTTAGGTACTTTTTTATACCAGCTATTTCATCCTTCAGCTCGTATATCACTTTATTGTGATTTTTAAATAAACCAATTTTAAAGCAGGATTTATATTATCATTATTATTCCCTACAGAACCAAGTAATGTGGCCATACACAAGTAATAAATTTTATGTCATCAAACTCCTGCCTCTTGAAGAATATGTCATACATGAGCTAAAATGACTTCTTCATTAATGAGTTTTCACTTTACTTTGTCTAGGAAATTCATATTCATATAAGAATTCATATTCTTCTTTGTCTTTATGTCACCCTTCTTTTATTTCCTTTTTTTATTTTGCTGAAGCAACTCCACATATGAAGACACAGAGTTACTAAACTTTCTGAACTATTGCATGTTGGAAAATTATTTTCTTGATTCATTTAATTGAAACTTTAGGCAGAGGGAGAACTCTATATCCAAAATCATTTCCCCTGAGAAATTTAAGAAAATACTACTTCATCATCTCCTAGCCTTGAAATGTGGCTAATGCTGCTAAGCAAGTACCTGACGTAAGTTATATTTCTCATCCCTTTGTGGGTTACCCAATGACTTTACTCTGTGGAAGCCTCAAGGATATTTTATTTAGTTAGGATCTTCTGAAAATGCAAAAAAAAAAAAAAAAGTGAGAAGGACAGAGGTATTTTTATATTTATCCTCCTTGGCATTCTGTTGAGCTCCTCAAATCAATAACTTATGCTTTTATTCAGCTTGAAACAACATTGTGTTTTCTACATCAAATAATTATTGTCTCTACATTCTGCTTCTAGAATGCTCAGTAAACAGATGTCTGTGTTCATCCTCCATTTGTCATATTTTCTTTCTATTTATAATCAACTAATGCTTATATCATAGCTTTTTTTAAAAGAATAAAAAATATTTCCCTGGGATGTTGTACAAGAAATAAGTCTTTCGTATGAAATCAGAAGTCTGGAAGGGAGCTATATTTTGTATGTAAAGATACAATTTGGAAAATTAAGCTATCAAATCATCCTTTAAGACTGTGGTATATCCATAAGTAAAATACCTGGGAGGTAAATTTTATTTTTATTTAAAATAAATAATGAAATTAATTCAATTACTTCATAAATTTGAGATATTATTTCAATTTTATTTTGAGATCAATGATTTGGATTTTTCATTACATGCACATTATATACCCACCTGTTTGAAATGTATTGTCATTTGCAAAAGAGATTTAAAAACCAAGCTTTCTATGTGACTAAACTATTCTGCTTCTTGGGTAACCAGAGTCCCACTGAATAATTTTAATTGCAAATGTTTCATGCCAGAAAAGAAAACACTAAAAAGAAGTTTTCAGATCTAAAGAGGGACAAAGTTAAAAGAAAAATATGTAAATTAAGTCAAAAATATTGGTGAAGCAACTTGTCTTCCTTTAGAGCAGATGTGCACCATCTTTTTTCACTACAAACAGAAAGTTTAACATATATACATATATATGCTGCCTTCCTATGGATGCTTTCAGAAATTTCCCTTGTTTTTTCCTACTACCTGTGATATTATGATAGAAATAACTTTGAATCCATTCAATGATTTCTAAGCCTAAAAGCATTATATTAGTAATAAATTAGTCATGGCATACCTCCCAATGGATCCTGAGGTGTGTACAACAATGATTCACTTGAAAAATACAGTTGAACTCTAAAATTCCTCAAGATGAAGAAATAATCCATTAAAACAGCACAACTAGTTAAAAATTACTCAGAATCTACTACATGTAAAGAATATTGCTAGACGATTTTAAACTGTCTTTTGAATTTATAATTACAAAAAAACTCATAGAATAGAACCTGATGCTAATTTTGACTATATCTCAGATTCCAATAATGCCTCAGAAAAAAATAGTAAGTTCATTCCTGAATAGCTTTCACCAAATTAATCTAATTCCTATGATTTCCAAGACATTCACAGTTATATTAACTAGCATTGCATTTGTCATTCCCTTAAATTAGTTCATCCTGATCTTGTACCAGTTATTTCACAATCAAAAGTATTACAAATCAACTGTTGGCATTATCTCACGTAGCAGAATTTTATTTCAGCAAGCTATACTCTGTTTTTATTGATTAGCTACATTTTAAACCTTGTTTAATAATCCTGTTTTGAAATGTGCTATTAACATTATCTTCTCAAGATAGTCCAATTTCTACAAAAATGTATTTTAATAACACCTTGTTCACAAAAGGCTACACTGTAACATTTGCCTTTGTCTGTTTGGAGTGCTATAACAAAATACCATAAACTGGGTAGGTTATAAATGAAATTTATTTCTCACAGATCTGCAGGCTGGAAAGTCCAACATCAAGGCACAAGCAGACTCAGTATCTGGAGAGGCCCTGCTTCCTCAAAGACAGTACCTTCTCTGAGTCCTCATGGTAAACGGGGAAAACGAGCCCCCTTGGACCTATTTTATAAGAGTACTAATCCCATTTATGAGGTCTCCACCCTCATGACATGATCACCTCCCAGAAAGTGCCACCTCCTAATACATTATCTTGGGAGTTAGGATTTCAATATATGAATTTTAAGGGGATACAAACATTTAGACTCCAGCAACATTACCATTGGGTCCAGCTTTTTAACTCCAAATTTTACTTTGATATATTTGTAAATTCAATCTGAATTAATCAATTACCCATTTTTTAATTTAATCTGCTTTACTGTTTTCAATTTACTCACTATTAGGTATTTATTTAAAAAAGGAAATTCAGAAAAATTTATAGCCATACCATTTAACATGCAGGTCAATAGGAATAAAAATAAATCACTGAGGAGTCTTAGATTTCAAGATGAATTCACATTGAAAAGAGAAAACATTTGCACTATGAGTAAAATGAGTTAAACCTAGTAAATATTTTACTCCATACACAACACAACAAGTTCAGCTTTTCTATATGTCCTAAGAATGAATGTTCTCTGACCCTACAAGGGATATTCCATGTAATAATCTCTCATATAGCAATTCTAGAGTTTGGCATAGCTTGAAGAATTTTGTTGAACTTTAAAAATATAAAAGTATCAGTCTAGCCAAGGAGGCTACAGCAGGCTATCAGTTACCTCACTCAGGTCCTAATATAAAGTTTATGTTATGCAGCCTCCTCCATGATTTCTAGATAATGAAAATATTTGATTGTAGGAGTCTTCTTACCATATCTGATACTTTCATAGTTCTTTCGGCTCTTGACAAGAAAGCCGCATATTTGTTAGTCAGGTTAGGTAATTCATCAGCAATTCCACCACCCTGTGAATGCCAACATGCCTGTTGAAAGAAGGGGTTAAAAAGAGTACATCATTTATTTTTATCAATACAAGAAGCACTATAAATAATAAGTTTGTGATGAAGGTCGTCAATATTATCTGGCATTAAAGACACATATTCATAAAAAAATAAAATTTTCAAATGTGATACAGAAATAAAAAGCTGTAAGTCAATGAGATATTAAAATAGAAAAAGAATTAATTATATGAACCTCTAGGTAAGCATAATGGATCTGCACACATCACTTAAACATATTAGCTATGTTCTATTTCATAACCAGCAAGTTCTATCTCAATAATATATTAAGATTTTTAGCCAATTATATAGTATTGTTTTACAATTTATTATTAATAAAAATATATTCACAATTAACCATTTAATTATGTGGCAATTCTGGGTTAATATATTTTCTAAGTGAAATGATCCACTCACTTTTATATATCATAATTCTTTATATGCATTGAAGATTTAAATTAATAGGTTAGAGGAATATAGTAATGTAATATTTTAATGAGCAATTAATCCTTGTGATACTCTTTCTAATTTGTCATACAATTTATTTGTATTCATTTAATTAAATAGAATAAACAGCAGCAACATCCTTTGTATATGCAAAAGGGATAAGAATCTATTTTCCCATATTTTACACATTTTATTGTTTTTGTTTCAGAATTTGATATTCACAGTTAATATTTCAGAATTTGACACATAGTAGAGAATAGACATCTTTCTTTCTTTGTCCATTTTTTGGTAACATTAATTTACTAAAATATCCACTCCAGATAATATAGGTACCTCCTATCACTTTCAAAAATAGAACAATCACAGTCACGTCTTTTAAAAAATGTGAAAGCCTTTGAATATAGAACATCTAAGCCAGCATTATTATTTTTGCGTAGTTTTTAAATTGTTTGAAGCTGAAAAATAACTTATTTTTGTGATAATTTTTATTTCAATAGCTTTGCTTTTGGGGTACAAGTGGTTTTTCCTTACATGAATGAATAGTATAGTGGTGAATTCTAAGATTTCAGTGCACCCATCACCCAAGTACTGTACATTGTACCCAATAAGTAGTTTTTTATCCCTATTCTCCTCCCACCCTCCCCTTTCTGAGTCTTCAAAGTCCACTATATCACTCTGTGTGCCTTTGTGTACCCATGGCTTAGGTCTCACTTATCAGTGAAAACATACAGTATTTGGTTTTTCATTCCTGACTTACTTCACTTAGAATAATGGCCTCCAGCTCCATACAAGTTGCTGCAAAAGATATTATGTTATTTTTTTTATGGCTGAGTAGTATTCCATGGTGTATATATACCACATTTTCTTTATCCACTCATTGGTCAGTGGGTACTAAGATTGATTCCATATCTTTGCAAATGTGAATTTGGCTACAATAAACATACACATGCAGGTGTCTTTTTAATGTATTGACTTCTTTTCCATTGGTTAAATACCCAGTAGTGGGACTGCTGGATCAAATCATAGATCTATTTTTAGTCATCTAAGAAATCTCCATACTGTTTTCCACAGAGATTGTACTAATTTACACTCCTACCATGAACATATAAGCATTCCCTTTTCATGACCCCAACATCTATTGTTTCTTTGTTTTTTTGTTTGTTTGTTTTTACTTTTTAACATTGGCCATTATTGGATGGGTGAAGTGGCTCACACCTGTAATCCCACCATTTTGGGAGGCCAAGTTAGGAAGATCACTTGAGCCCATGAGTTCACGATCAGCCTGAGCAACATCGTGAAATCCTATCTCTATAAAAAATACAAAAACTAGCTGAGTGTGGTGGCACATGCCTGTTGTCCCTGCTGTTGGAGAGGCTGAGGTAGGAGGATCACTTGAGCCTGGAAGATCAAGGCTTTAGTGAACCATAATCACACTACTGCACTCCAGCCTGGGTGAGGGAGTGAGACCCTGTCTCAAAAAAATAATAATAGTAATAATGGTCATTCTTGCAGGAGTAAGGTGGTATCTCATTGTGGTTTTAATTTGCATTTCCCTGATGACTCGTGATGTTGAATATTTTTTCATATGTTTGTTGACCATTTGTATATCTTCTTTTTATAAACGTCTATTCACGTGAGTTGCCCACTTTTTCATGAAATTATTTGTTTTTTTCTTGCTGGTTTGTTTGAGATCCTTGTAGATTCTGCATATTAGTCCTTTGCCCAATGCATAGTTTGCAATATTTTCTCTCATTCTGTGGGTTGTCTGTTTATTCTGGTGATTATTTCTTTTGCCATACAGAAGCTCTGTAGTTTAATTAGGTCTCATTTATTTATTTTTGTTTTAGTTCCATTTGCTTTGGGGACTTAGTCATTAATTCTTTGCCTAAGCCAAAGTCCAGAAGACTTTTTCTGAGGTTATCTTCAAGAACTTTTATGGTTTTAGGTATTAGATTTGTCTTTAATCCATCTTGAGTTGCTTTTTATATAAAATGAGATGTAGGGATCCAGTTTCTTTCTTCTGAATTTAGCTATCCAGTTTTCCCAGCACCGTTTATTGAATAGGGTGTCAATTTCCCAATTTATGTTGTTCTGTGCTTTGTCAAAGATCAGTTAGTTGTAAATATTTGGCTTTATTTCTGCATTCTCTATTCTGATCCATTGATCTATATGTCTACTTTTATACAAGTACTACGTATTTTGATAACTACAGCCTTGTAGTATAATTTTAAGTACAGTAATGTGCTGCCTCCAGATTTGTTCTTTTAGCGTTGCATTGCTTTGGCTAAGCAGGCTCTTTTTTGATTCCGTATGAATTGTAGGATTGTTTCCTTTAATTCTGTGAAAAATGATATTGGTGTTTTGATAGGAATTGCACTGAATCTGTAGATTGCTTTGGGCAGTATGGTCATTTTCACAATATTGATTCTCCCAATCCATGAGCATGGGATGTGTTTCTGTTTGTTTGTGTAATCTATGATTTCTTTCAGCAGTGTTTTGTAGTTCTCCTTACAGAGATCTTTCACCTCCTTCGTTAAGTATATTCCAGGATATTTTATCCTTTTTGGAGCTATTGCAAAGGTGATTGAGTTTATTTCATTCTCAGTTAGGTCATTGTTGGCATATATCAGTGTTACTGATTTGTATACATTGATTTTGTAACCTGAGACATTACTGAATTTGATTATCAAATCTAATCTTATCTCTAGGCTTATACAGCCAACACTTTTGAGAAGTCTCTAGGGTTTTATATGATATATAATCATATCATTGGTGAACAGCAATAGTTTGACTTTCTTTTTTGCAATCTGAAGGCACTGTATTTCTTCTCTTGCCTGATTGCTCTGGCTAGGACTTCTGGTATTACGCTGAATGGAAAGTGGTGAAAGTGGGGATCCTTGTCTTGTTCCAGTTCTCAGTGGGAATGATTTCAACTTTTCCTCATTCAATATAATGTTGGCTGTGGGTTTGTCATAGATGGTGTTTATTAATTTGAATTAAGTCCCTTTTATATCTAGTTTGTTGAGGGTTTTTAATCATAAAAAAGATACTAGATTTTATCAAATGCTTTTTTGCAGCTATTGAGATAATCATATGGTTTTTGTTTTTAATTCTTTTTATGTGATGAATTATATTTACTGACGTGCTTATGTTAAACCATCCCTGCACACCTTGAATGAAGTCCACTTGATCATGATATATTATCTTTCTGATATGCTGATAGATTCAGTTATCTAGTAGTTTGTTGAGAATTTTTGCATCTATATTCATCAGGGATGTTGGTCTGTAGTTTTCTATTCTTGTTATGTTCTTTCCTGGTTCTGATATCAGGGTAAAACTGGCTTGATAGAATGAGTTAGGCAGGATTCCCTCTTTCTCAATCTTTTGTAATAGTTTCATCAGTAGAATTGGCACCAATTCTTTGAATGCCTGGTAGAATTCAGCTGTGAACCCATCTGCACCTGGGCTTTTTTTCTTTGTTGTCAATTTTTAATGACCGATTTAATATTGCTGCTTGTTATTGGTCTGGTCTGGGTTGCTATTTATTCCTGATTTAATCCAAAAAAGTTGTATGTTTCCAGGAATTTATCCATTTCCTCTAGATTTCCTAGTTTGTGTGCATAGTTTGTGTTTCTAGTTTGTGTTCATGGCACTCTCAAATGATCTTTCGTTTTTCTATGGTGTAGGTTGTAATGTCTCCAGTTTTATTTCTAATTGACCTTATTTGAATCTTCTCTCTTCTTTTCTTGGTTATTCTAGCTAAAGTTCTATCAATTTTTTTTTGCCTTTGCAAAGAACCAACTTTTTGTTTCATTGATCTTTTGTATTGATTTTTTGTTTCAAATTCATGTAGTTCTACTCTAATCTTTGTTACTTCTTTTCTTCTAGTTTTGGGCTTAGTTTGTTCTTGTTTCTCTAGTTCTTTGAGGTGTTACATCAGGTTGTCAGTTTGTGGTCTTCCAGGCTCTGATGTAGGCATTTAGTGCTACAAATATTCCTCTTAGCACTGCATTTGCTGTACCCCAGAAGTTTTGATGACTCATGTCACTATTATTCATTTCAAAGAACTGTTAAATTTCCAACTTGATTTCATTTTTAACACAAAAATCATTCAGGAACAGACTGCTTAATTTCTACGTACATGTATAGTTTTGAGGGTTTCTTTTGGAGTTGATTTCTAGTTTTATTCTGATGTGATCTAAGAAGATACTTGCTATAATTTTTATTTTTTAAAATTTATTGAGACTTTTTTGTGGCCTGTCATATGGTCTATCATGGAAAATGTTCCATGTGCTGATGAGAAGAATGCATATTCTGAAATTCTTAGGTAGAATGTTCTGTAAATATCTGTTAAGTCCATTTATTCTACAGTGTTTAAGACCATTGTTTCTTTGCAGATTTTCTGTTTCAATCGTCTGTCTAGTGCTGTCAATAGGGTGTTGAAGTCCCCCACTATTCTTGTGTTGCTTTCTATCTCCTCTCTTAAGTCCGGTAGTAATTGTTTTACAAATCTGAGAGCTCTAGTGATAAGTGCATATAAATTTAAAATTATAATATCTTCTTGTTGAATCGATCCTTTTATCATCATATAACAATCTTCTTTGTCATTTTTTACTGCTGTTGCTTTAAAGTTTGTTGTTTTATCTAATATAAGAATAGCTACTCCTGGTCACTTTTGGTTTCCATTTGCATGGATTAATTTTTGCCATTCTTTTACCTTGAGTTTATACAAATCCTTCAATGTTAGGTGAGTCTCTTGAAGACTGAAAATATCTAGTTTGTGACTTTTTATCTACTCTGCCAATCTGTATATTTTAAGTGGACCATTATGCCATTTACATTCAACATTAATATCAAGATACTGTTCCAGTCATCATGTGAATTGTTACCTACTTTTTTTTCTTCATTGTGTTATTGTTTTATAGGCCGTGTGAGTTTTATGTTTGCAAGACATTCTATTCTGGTGCATAATGGTCTTTTGTTTCAAGATTTAGAACTTTCAGCATTTCATGTAGGGCTGGTCTGGTAGTAACATGTTCTGTCAGCACTTATTTGTCTGAAAATGACTTAGTTTTGCTGGATACAAAATTTTTGGCCAATGGTTATCCTGTTTAAGGAGGCTACAGATAGGACCCCAGTCCCTTCTGGTCTGTAAGGGTTCTGCTGAGAAGTCTGCTGTTAGTCTGAAAGGTTTTCCCTTACAGGTTACCTGATGCTTTTGCCTCACAGCTCTTAAAATTATTTCATTCACATTGACTTTAGATAGCTAGATGCCTATATGCCTTCGTGTTTTGTTTTTTGTTTTTGTGTTTTTTGTTTTTGTTTTTGTTTTTGCAATGAATCTCCCAGTTATTTGGGTTTCTTGTATTTGCATATCTAAATCACTAGCAAGGCCAGGGAAGTTTTCCTCAATTTCCTCAAAAAATTATTCTACTTATTTTAGTCTATTGTTAAAACCTCCACTGCATTTTGTAGTTCCCTAAATGTGTCTTTCATTTCCAGAAGTTCTGATTTGTTTCTTTTTAAAATGTCTATCTCTTTAGAAATGTTTCCATTCATATCCTGAATTTTTTTTAATTTCTTTATGTTAATTTTCACCTTTCTCTAGTATGTGAAATAAATTTTCCAAACATTTTACTTTTTATTATCCCTCAAAACACCAATTATTATTAGGTTTGGCCGTTTTACATAATCCCTTATTTCCTGGAGACTTTGTTCATTTCTGTTCTTTATTCTTTATTTTTCTCTGACTGGGTTAATTTAAAAGCCTTGTCTTCAAGCACTGAAACTCTTTTTTCTACTTGTTCTAGCCTATTGTTGAAACCTCTACCATTTTGTAATTCCCTAAATGTGTCTTTCATTTCCAGAAGTTCTGATATTTTTTCTCTTTAAAATAGGTTCTTCATTAATACGCTGATCTTTTCAGAATTTCTTTATGTTGGTTTTCACCTTTTTCTGGTATCTCCTTGAGTACCTTAATAATTAATCTTTTGAATTTGTTTTCTGGTATTTCAAAGATTTCATCTTGGTTTGGATATATTGCTAGAGAGCTAGTGAAACTTCCATTGCAAAATTATAACTGAGAAAATTATTACAGTGAAAGAGATCTGACCTAACCAACTTCACCTTTCTTCTAACCTCCACACTGTCCATGTTCATTCCTGGGCATAAGCTGAACTAACTTCGGGAAAACTTAGTTTATAGTTTAACTTTGAAACAAAGACAATAACAGCCCTTTTCCAAAACAAATTCCCTTCCTGTTTGGAGAACAGATCGCCTTTGTAGGACTAACAAATTAGCCACAAGATTAGAAATCATGGTTTAGGAGTCATGCAGCTGGACTCCTCTCATGCTACGTCTACACAATTCTGACCCTCCCTAAATTGCTCCTGGGGATAACATCACTATTATAAAACCTAAGATCAGTGTTTGAGATATTTTGCAGACCCTGCACTTGATGAATCAGCTGGCACCATCCAGATCAACAAACTGGTTCATCTGGTCTTGTGGCCCCCACCCAGGGATTGACTCAGCACAAGAAGACAGCTTTGACTCCCTATGATTTCATCTCCGACCCAACCAATCAGCACTCCTGACTCACTGTCCCCTACCCACCAAATTGTCCTTAAAACCCTCAATTTCCAAGTTTAGGGGGAGACTCATTTGAGTAATAATAAAATTCTGGTCTCTCATACAGCCAGCTCTGCATTAATAATATTTTCTCTACTGCAGTTCCCCTGTCTTGATAAACTGGCTCTCTGCAGGCAGCAGGCAAGGAGAACCCACTGGGTGATTTCACTAGTGTGAACTTTTGGGTGTATTGCAGAACCTTGTTTTGTCATATTATCATAATTATTTTTCCGGTTCCTTCTCATTTGGGTATACTATTTCTTCTAATTATTCTTGAATTTATGTTATAAGACTGTGGTTTTTTCTTTATTTCTTTTTCCCCCTTAAGACTGTGGCTTTAAAGCTTATAGTTTAATGTAGCCTAAATCAGTTATTGGTGCATTCAGGAATGAAGACCCTGTATGAGAGCTTTAGTTATAGAGTCTTTGCATGATAGCCTTCTCAGACGCTTGTTGTAGTAGCAATGTGCTCAGTGTGTCAGCAAGTTCACTGTCTCCTATGGAGTTGGAATAGCAGAGGTCTCTTGAAGCCTACTTTGTTCCCCCAAGATGTGTGCTTTTAATTAATTTATTTATTCCCCAGCATTTTATTTACTGGGTTGAACAACTCAGGCTTCATGCCAGTAGGATAGGTGTCTCAGGTTAGAAACTGGTTGTGATTAAAGCAGATGGGTAAATGCAATATGTAATGGCAGGCAGAGAGGTCACAGCCTTGACAGAGCTGGCTGGAGGTTGGGAGAAGTTCTCAGAGAAGTACACTGAGGTGTTATCAGGGGTGAAGAGTGGGAGCCACTTCAGCACCTATGTCAGGGCAGCAGGAAAGCAATCCACATTCAAGACACACTAATGACCCAGTGTTCCAGTATTCCTGCTATTCAATCAGACAGGCACCTATTTTCATCTTCAGGAATGTTGATGTTCCAAGTATAGAGGAGTTGTGACTCTACCTCTCATCTACACCTGAACCTGGAAGGTGCTCCTCCTGTGGGGATGCAGTCACCCTGAAATCTTTGAAAAAGGTTATCTTTAGGAGCACCCATGCTGAGCACCTATAAGAGAAGACCCGGTTGTGTCTGCAGTGGTGGATGGGAGGAAAAAGAATTCCCCTTCTCCAAGACCCTTGATGAGCACTAGAGCTGCCTGACTGTTGGAGTACAACTGCAGACTTTCCCTTCGAACCCAGTACTGCAACTGTGCCTCCGCAGGAAGAAAGAAACTTCACAAGAGCAGAAAGATCTGGGACTCAAGACCTGTCATCTGGATTCTTTTGTCCCATGGAGTGTCCGCTTAATGTGGTGTACTTTCCTTTCCCCTAGGACTAGGAGTCCCCGAGAGCCAGGCTACTATGAATGCTGCTGTTTCTCTGGGTCTAGTAAACCAGTGGAGTTGCCACACTCCAGGTTGGTGCTGGGCAAAGTCTGCAAGAGATCCACTGATGTGACAATTCCTCAAGTCTCCCAGCATCAGGTACAAGCACCATCTCTGATGGGGATGGCAGGGGAGGGTCACAGACTCTGTGAGGTTCCTTGGTATAAACAGCCTTAGTATATTGGCTTTCTCAAATGCTGGTGGTAGTAGTAATGAATTGGTCACATGGAGAGGCTCAGGATCTCTGGTTAGCCAGGATGGTAGCCAGGATGATACAGACAATAGTGATAGCAGAGGTCATGCACGAGTTTTCTCCTTCCTGAACACAGTGTTGTTCTACTTGGAGTTACTGCAATGCATTGTGTCAGTCGGCCTCCAGCCAGGAGGTGGTGCTTGCAAAAGAGTGCCAGTTGTGGTAGTAGTGGTGAGATTTGTACTTGCCTTATGTTACCCAGGGGAGATATTGTGGTTTCTTAGGTGACAGGTGGAGCTATAGAGCTCCCAAACATTTCTGTCTTTTGTGTTAAGTTATCAGGGCAAGTGGAGGGGCAAAGCCATGTGGGGGCTCCGCAAGGCAGCTCCACGCTCTGCCTCTACCCATGCAGGGCAGCAGTGGCCCCAGTGAGGATCAGAAGAATTCATTGGCCACTAGAATAATGTTCTATGGAGAAGCATATCTGCCTCTGATGTACAAATGAGTTTATACAGGGAGTCGGAAGTAGCAGGTGGCAGTAAACCCCATCCAGCACCCATGCACTTGGCAAAGCAAATCTCACCGGCTAGCAGCAGCTATCTATCTTCTAGGCACTTAATGCTCAGAACTCAAAATGCCCCAGGTCATAAGCCTTCCCCACAGAGACTGCAACCACAGCTTTCAGGCCATGCTTCTCCCAATCTGCCTGGAAAGCTAGAATGTGCAGCCTCTGCACTTGTAGCCGCAGCACACTTCCCACCTTCTCAATGCCTGAGTTAGCTAGCAGATTTTTGCAAGATTCCCCCATGACACAGAGTCAGAAATGGCTTCCCTTGGTTCACACTGGAGATCGAAAATGCCTGCAAGGCTCTTCCCACACTGCTCCTACTTTCATATTCCCCATTGCTCCTTAAATCAGTTCTAGCACTGGGTAGATTTAAGGCCTTCCCCCATGGGCAGATTGCCAGGTTGCCCAGTGGGGGTGTATATCCTGGAGGCATTCTCTCCGCTTTTCACACTCTGAAGGCTTACTTTTTCACATGGCTCACAGTGCGGGCTGCAGCTGCCACATCTTTCAAAGGATCTGTGATTTATTTCAGTTTTCCTGTTAAGTTCCTGCATTGCTTCTCAGAAAAAAAAAGTTCACAGTGAGAATCGCTATACACTATTTTGTCTTTTCAAATAGAATAGGCATTGTAACACTTGCCTCCAATCTGTTATCTTGGGAAAAAAAAAAACTACAATAATTTTATTACTGTCACATATATGGTACTAGGAATTATTACATTAAAAAGTTCCAAAACGTTGTGCAGTTTTTAGTGCTTAGGGGGTAAAAGCTACCAACTTTGAATGAAATTACAAAGAAATTAATTACTCATTGGATGGTTTTGGCTCTAGAGGAAATGAGTAGTTTACAAAAGACCACATTTCTACATGAATAATTAAAAATAAATCCAGGCAGTTTTTTCCAATTCTGTGAAGAAAGTCATTGGTAGCTTGATGGGGATGGCATTGAATCTATAAATTACCTCAGGCAGTGTGGTCATTTTCACAATATTGATTCGTCCTATCAATGAGCATGGAATGTTCTTCCATTTGCTTGTGTCCTCTTTTATTTCACTGAGCAGTGGTTTGCAGTTCTCCTTGAAGAGGTCCTTCATATCCCCCGTAAGTTGGATTCCTAGGTATTTTATTCTCTTTGTAGCAATGGTAAATTGCAGTTGACTCATGATTTGGCTCTCTGTTTGTCTGATTTTTGCACATTGATTTTGTATCCTGAGACTTTGCTGAAGTTGCTTATCAGCTTAAGGAGATTTTGGGCTGAGATGATGGGGTTTTCTAAATATACAATCATGTCATCTGCAAACAGGGACAATTTGACTTCCTCTTTTCCTAACTGAATACCTTTTATTTCTTTCTCCTGCCTGGTTGCCCTGGCCAGAACTTCCAACACTATGTTGAATAGGAGTGGTGAGAGAGGGCACTCAGGTCTTGTGCCAGTTTTCCAAGGGAATTTTTCCAGTTTTTGCCCATTCAGTATGATATTGGCTGTGGGTTTGTCATAAATAGCTCTTATTATTTTGAGGTATGTTCCATCAACACCGAATTTATTGAGAGTTTTTAGCATGAAGGCCTGCTGAATTTTGTTGAAGGCCTTTTCTGCATCTATTGAGATAATCATGTGGTTTTTGTCAGTGGTTCTGTTTATATGATGGATTACGTTTATTGATTTGCATATGTTGAACCAGCATTGCATTCTAGGGATGAAGTCCATTTGATCATGGTGGATAAGGTTTTTGATGTGCTGCTGGATTTGGTTGGCCAGTATTTTACTGAGGATTTTTGCATCAATGCACACCAGGGATATTGGTCTAAAATTCTCTTTTTTGTTGTTGTGTCTCTACCAGGCTTTGGTATCAGGATGATGTTGGCCTCATAAAATGAGTTCGGGAGGATTCCCTCTTTTTCTATTGATTGGAATAATTTAAGAAGGAATGGACCAGCTCCTCCTTGTACCTCTGGTAAAATTTGACTGTGAATCCATCTGGTCCTGGACTTTTTTTGGTTGGTAGGCTATTAATTATTGCCTCAATTTCAGAGCCTGTTATTGGTCTATTCAGGGATTCAACTTCTTCCTGATTTAGTCTTGGGAGAGTGTATGTGTGTCCAGGAATTTATCCATTTCTTCTAGATTTTCTAGTTTATTTGCATAGAGGTGTTTATAGTATTCTCTGATGGTAGTTTGTATCTCTGTGGGATTGGTGGTGATATCTCCTTCATCTTTTTTTTTTTTTTTTGAGACGGAGTCTCACTCTGTCGCCCAGGCGGGAGTGTAGTGGCCGGATCTCAGCTCACTGCAAGCTCTGCCTCCCGGGTTTTACGCCATTCTCCTGCCTCAGCCTCCCGAGTAGCTGGGACTACAGGCGCCCACCACCTCGCCCGGCTAGTTTTTTTGTACTTTTTAGTAGAGACGGGGTTTCACCGTGTTCACCAAGATGGTCTCGATCTCCTGACCTCGTGATCCGCCCATCTCGGCCTCCCAAAGTGCTGGGATTACAGGCTTGAGCCACCGCGCCCGGCCTTCCTTCATCATTTTTTATTGTGTCTATTTGAGTCTTCTCTCTTTTCTTCTTTGTTAGTCTCGCTAGCGGTCTATCAATTTTGTTGATCTTTACAAAAAACCAGCTCCTGGATTCATTGATTTTTTGAAGGTTTTTTAATGTCTCTATCTCCTTCAGTTCTGCTCTGATCTTAGTTATTTCTTGCCTTCTGCTAGCTTTTGAATGTGTTTGCTCTTGCTTCTCTAGTTCTTTTCATTGTGATGTTAGGGTGTCAATTTTAGATCTTTCCTGCTTTCTCTTGTGGGCATTTAGTGCTATACATTTCCCTCTACACACTGCTTTAAATGTGTCCCAGAGATTCTGGTATGTTGTGTCTTTGTTCTCATTGGTTTCAAAGAACATCTTTATTTCTGCCTTCATTTCCTTATGTACGCAGTAGTCATTCCGGAGCAGGTTGCTCAGTTTCCATGTAGTTGAGTGGTTTTGAGTGAGCTTCTTAATCCTGGGTTCTAGTTTGATTGCACTGTGGTCTGAGAGACAGTTTGTTATAATTTCTGTTCCTTTACATTTGCTGAGGAGTGCTTTACTTCCAACTATGTGGTCAATTTTGGAATAAGTGTGATGTGGTGCTGAGAAGAATGTATATTGTGTTGATTTGGGGTGGAGAGTTCTGTAGATGTCTATTAGGTCTGCTTGCTGCAAAGATGAGTTCAATTACTGGATATCCTTGTTAACTTTCTGTCTCGTGGATCTGTCTAATGTTGACAGTGGGGTGTTAAAGTCTCCCATTATTATTGTGTGGGAGTCTAAGTCTCTTCGTAAGTCTCTAAGTCTTTATGAATCTGGGTGCTCCTGTATTGGGTGTATATATATTTAGGATAGTTAGCTCTTCTTGTTGAATTGATCCCTTTACCATTATGTAATGGCCTTCTTTGTCTCTTTTGATCTTTGATGGTTTAAAGTCTGTTTTATCAGAGACTAGGATTGCAACCCCTGCCTTTTTTTGTTTTCCATTTGCTTGATAGATCTTCCTCCATCCCTTTATTTTGAGTCTATGTGTGTCTCTGCACGTGAGATGGGTCTCCTGAATACAGCACACTCATGGGTCTTGACTCTTTATCCAATTTGCCAGTCTCTGTTTTTTAATTGGGGCATTTAGCCTGTTTCAATTTAAGGTTAATTATTTAAAACTGAAAAAAGACATAAACCCACAGATTCAAAGGTTCTGCAAACCTCAGGCAAATGTATTAAAAAGAAAACTATACTTCAGACACATCAAAGGTTAAAAATCAAAGATAATTTCTCTGGAAGGAGAAACAATAAGCTGGACAGCTTACTTCTCAATGGAAAAGATGGAAAGTCTAAAACAACAAAATATTATTAAAGTACTGAAAATAACTACCAACCTAAAAATCTATACTCAAAACTAAATCATTCAAAAATAACAAAATACATTTCAGACAAACAAAAACTGTAATAATTCACAGCAGACCTGGACCAGAAGAAATGCTAAAGGAAGTTTTTCAGACAGAGGAAAAATGATTCTCTTTTTCATAAAAATGAAAATGCAAAAAGGAAAGAAGCACAATAGAAAAATAAATAAATAAATGTAATCCACACAACAAAATAATAATATTCAAAAAACTTAAAATATGTGGCTTTAAAATGTGTGACAATAATTAAACAAAATACAAGATAACAAAATGGAGTTAAAATGTTCTAAGTCAGTCTTACTGAGAAAGTGGTAAAGGTCATCCTTTTTATTGGATTGCAGTAGGTGAATGCTTATTATAATTTTGATGGCAAAAACTAAAAGAATAATAAAAAATACTAAAAAATATAATAGATATTGATGAAATGGAATAAAATAAAATATTTGATTAATATTTTGATTATAATATTTGAATAATCCACAAAATAAAGAAACAAGAAAAAGTGGATAATGGGAATCATGGCAGATGGGAGGCAGAACTAGATGGCATCCCACTTGGAAGGACAGAGTAGTGTGTGGAATCTCAGATCATCAACTTTTGCTACAGACCTACTGCAGAAATAAATCAGGAAAGCTGAGAAAACACACAGACCCACTGAAAAAAGCAGATTGCTCCTGCAGGAGACAGGAGACACCCCAAATATTGTGCTGGTATCCATGGCTGAGAGGTCCACAGATGGTTCACATCACAGAACTCTGTGTAGACAACCCCCAGTACCAGCCCAGAGCCTAACAGACCTGCTGGGTGGCCGGATCCAGAAGAGACATAACAATCACTACAGCTCGCGGGAAACCACATCCCTAAGAAAAGAGGGAGAATAATATGTCAAGGGAACACCCCGTGGGACAAATGAGTCTTGTTTCCCTTGAAAACAGCTTGAATCCTACACCTTTCCTCTGACAGAGCCTACCCAAATGAGAATGAACCAAAATCTCAACTCTGTAATAAGACCAAACAAGGTTCATTAACATCCTCAAAAAATCACATTAGCTCACCAGCAATAGATCCAAACCAAGAAGAAATCCCTGATTTGCCTGAAAAAGAATTCAGAGTAAAGTTATTAAGCTAATGAAAATGGCATGAGAGAAAGTCAAAGCCCAATTTAAGGAAATTATATATATATATGTTAAATGAGGGGAGAAATATTCAATGAAATAAATAGTATACATAAAAAAAAATCAAAACTTCAGGAAACAATGAACACACTAATAGAAATGCAAAATGCTCTGGAAAGTCTAGCAATAGAATGCAACAAGCAGAAGAAGGAACTTCAGAGCTTGAAGACAAGGTTTTGTAATTAACCCAATCAAAGAAAGACAAGGAAAAAAAATAAGAAAATATGAACAAAGCCTCCAAGAAGTCTGGGATTATGTTAAACGACCAAAGCTAACAATAACTGACATTCCTGAGAAAGATAAGAAATCTAGAAGTTTGGAAAACATAGTTGAGGAAATAATTGAGGAAAATGTTCCCAGCCTTGCTAGAGACCTAGACATCCAAATACAAGAAGCTCAGAAAACACCTGGGAAATTCATCGCAAAAGATCATTGCCTAGGGACTTTGTTATCAGGTTATCTAAAGTTAAAACGGAAAAAACAATCTTAAGAGATGTGAGGCAGAAGCACCAGGTAACCTGTAAAGGAAAACCTATCAGATTAACAGCAGATGTCTCAGCAGAAACCCTACAAGCTAGAAGAGATTGGGGCCCTATCTTCAGCCTCCTTAAACGAAACAATTATCAGCCAAGACTTTTATATCCAGTGAAACTGAGCTTCAGAAATGAAGGAAACATACAACCTTTTTCAGACAAACAAATGCTGAGAGAATTTGCTACTACCAGGCCAGTACCACAAGAACTGCTAAAAGGAACCCTACATTTTAAAACAAATCCCAGAAGCACATCAAAACAGAACCTCTTCAAACCGTAAGTCTCACAGGACCTACAAAACAAAAATACAATTAAAAACAAAAAACAATGGCCCAGTGCAGTAGCTCACACCGGTAATCCCAGCAATGTGGGAGGCAGAGGGGGAGAGATCACTTGAGGTCAGGAGTTTGAGCCCAGCCTGGCCAACATGGCAAAACCCTGTCTCTACTGAAAATACAAAAATTAGCTGGGCGTGATGGTGAGTGTCTGTAATTCCAGTTACTTGAAAGGGTTAGGCACAAGAATTGCTTGAACCTGGGAGGTGGACATTGCAGTGAGCCAAGATTGTGCCACTGCACTCCAGCCTGAGTGAGAGAGTGAGGCTGTGTCTCCAAAAAAAGAAAAAGAATAAAACCAAGGTATACAGGCAACAAATAGCATGATAAACGGAATAGTACCTCACATCTCAATACTAATGTTGAACGTGCATTACCAAAATGCTCCATTTAAAAATACAGAATTTCAGAAGGAATAAGACTTTACCAACCATCTGCTGCCTTCAAGAGACTCACCTGATACATAAGAACTCATATAAACTTAAGGTAAAGGGATGGAAAAAGACACCCGATACAAATGAACACCCAAAGCCAGGAGAAGTAGCTCTTCTTATATCAGACAAAACAAACCTTAAAGCAACAGCAGTTTAAAAAGACAAAGAAGGCCTTGTCCAATATCACAATCCTAAACATACATGCAACTAATACTGGCGCTCCCAAATTTATAAAACAATTACTACTAGACGTAAGAAATGAGATAGACAGCAACACAATAATAATGGGGGGCTTCAATACTTCACAGACAACACTAGACAGGTCATTAAGACAGAAAGTCAACAAAGGAGCAATAGATTTAAGCTATGCCCTAGAACAAATGTACTTAACAGATATTTACAGAACATTTTACCCAACAATTGCTGACTATACATTCTATTCATCAGCACATGGAACATTCTCCAAGAGAGACCATATGATGGGCCATGAAACAAGTATCAATAAATTTAAGAAAACCAAAATTATTACAAGCACTCTTTCAGACCACAGTGAAATAAAACAGGAAATCAATTCTAAAAGGAATCTTCAAAATCATGCAAATAGATGGAAATTAAATAATCTGCTCCTGAATGATTATTGGGTCAACAATGAAATCAAGATAGAAATTAAAATATTATTCAAACTGAACAACAATAGTGACACAACCTATCAAAACCTTTGGGATACAGCAAAGGTGGTGCTAAGAGGAAAGTTCACGCCTACACCAAAAAGTCTCAAAGAGCACAAATAGACAATCTAAGGTCACACCTCAAAGAACTAGAGAAACAAGAACAAACCAAACCTAACCCCAGTAAAAGAAAGGAAATAACCAAGATCAGAGTACAGTAAATGAAATTGAAACAATACAAAAGATAAATGAAACAAAAAGCAAAAAGAAATATAAAACTGATAGACCATTAGGAAGATCAACCAAGAAAAGAAGAGAGAAAATCCAAATAAGCTCAATTAGAGACAAAACAGGAGATATTACAACTGACACCACAGAAACACAAAAGATCATTCAAAGCTACTATGAATATCCTTACACATAAAAACTAGAAAACCTAGAGGAGATGGATAAATTCCTGGAAAGACACAACCGACCTGGCTTAAATCAGGAAGAAGCAGATACCCTGAACAAACCAATAACAAGCAGTGATATTGAAATGGTAATAACAACTTACCAACAAAAAAAAAGTCCAGGACTGGAAGGATTCACAACTGAATTCTACCAGACATTCAAAGAAGAATTGGTACCAAACCTTTTGACACTATTCCGAACGATAGAGAAAGAGGGAAACGTCTCTAAATCAGTCTATAAAGCCAATGTCACCCTAATACCAAAACATGGAGAGGACATAACAAAAAAAGAAAACTACAGAAGGATATCCCTGATGAACACAGATGTAAAAATCCTTAACAAAATACCAGCTCACTGAATCCAACAACACATCAGAAAGATAATCTACCATGATCAAGCGGGTTTCACACCAGGGATGCAGGGATGGTTTAACATACACAAGTCAATAAATGTGATACATGACATAAACAGAATTAAAAAGAAAAATCACATGATCATCTAAATATATGCAGAAAAAGCATTTGACAAAATCTAGCATCACTTTATGATTAACATTCTCAGCAAAATCAGCATACAAGGGACATACCTCAATGAATAAAAGCCATCTATGACAAACCACAACTGAATGGGGAAAACTTGAAAGCATTCCCCCTCTGAGAACTGGAACAAGACAAAGATGCCTATTACCACCACTTCTATTGAACATAGTACTGGAAGTACTAGCCAGAGCAATCAGACAAGAGAAAGAAATAAAGGGTATACAAATTGGTAAAGAGAAAGTAAAACTGTCACTGTTTGCTGATGATATGATTGTATACCTAGAAAACCCTAAACACTCCTCCAAAAAGCTCCTAGAACTGATAAAAGAATTCAGAAAGCTTCCAGATACAAAATTAATGTACACAAATCAGTAGCTCTTCTATATACCAACAGTGACAAGCTGAGAATCAAATCAAGAACTCAAACTTTTTACAATAGCTGCAAGAAAAATAAAATACTTAGGATTATACCTAACCAAGGAGGTGAAAGACCTCTACAAGGAAAACTACAAAACACTGCTGAAAGAAATCATAGACAACAAAAACAAATAGAAACACATCCCATACTCATGGATGGGTTGACTCAATATTGTGAAAATGACCATACTGCCAAGCACAATCTACAAATTCAATGCAATTCCCATCAAAATACTATCATCACTCTCACAGAACTAGAAAAAAGGAATCCTAAAATTGATATAGAATCAAAGAAAAGCCCACATAGCCAAGGCAAGACTAAGCAAAAAGAACAAATCTGGAGGCATCACATTACCTGAATTCAAAATACACTATAAGGCCATAGTTACCAAAACAGCATGGTACTGGTATAAACATAGGCACATAGAACAGAATAGAGAACTTGTAAATAAACCTAAATACTTACAGTCAGTTGATCTTCGACAAGGCAAACAAAAACATACAATGGAAAAAAAAAAAACCCATTCAACAAACAGTGCTGGGACAATTGGCAAGCCACATGTAGGAGAATGAAACTGAATCCTCATCTCTCACCTTCTACAGAAATCAACTCAAGGTGGGTCAAGAACTTAAATCTAAGATCTGAAACTATGAAAATTCTAGAAGATAACATCGGAAAAACCCTTCTAGACTGGCTTAGTCAACGATTTCATGACCAAGAACTCAAAAACAAATGCAAATGCAATAAAAGCAAAGATAAATAGCTGGGATTTAATTAAACTAAAGAGCTTTTGTATGGAAAAAGGAACAGTCAGCAGAGTTAACAGACAACCCACAGAGTGGGAGAAAATCTTCATAATCTATATATCTGACAAAGGACTAATATCCAGAATCTACAAGAAACTCAAACAAATTAGCAAGAAAACAAAGAATCCCATCCAAAAGTGGGCTAAGGACATGAATAGACAATTCTCAAATGAAGATATACAAATAGCCAACAAACACACACAAAAAATGATCAGCACTACAAAGTGATCAGGTAAATGCAAATCAAAACCACAATGTGATCACCACCTTACTCGTGCAAGAATGGCCATAATCAAAAAATCAAAAAAAATAGACTTTGGTGTGGATGTAGTGAACAGGGAACACTTTTATACTGATGGTTGGAATGTAAACTAGTACAACCACTATGGAAAACAGTATTGAGATTTCATTTAAAACTTAAAGTAGAACTACCATTTGATTCAGCGATCCCACTACTGGTTAGCTACCCACAGGAAAAGAAGTCATTATATGAAAAAGATACTTGCACATGCATGTTTATAGCAGCACAATTCACAATTGTAAAAATGTGGAACCAACCCAAATGCCCATCAATCCATGAGTGGATAAAGAAACTGTGGTATATATCTACAGTGGAATACTACTCAGCAATAAAAAGGAATGAATGAATGGCATTCACAGACACCTCGATGAGACTAGAGACTATTATTCTTAGCGAAGTAACTCAGGAATGGAAAACAAAACATCTTATGTTCTCACTCATATGTGGGACCTAAGCTACGAGGAAACAAAGGCATAAGAATGACACAAAGAATGTTGAACACTCAGGGGAATGGGTGGAAGGAGATGAGGGATAAAAGACTACAAATTGGGTGCAGTGTATACTGCTGGGACCATGGGTGCATCAAATCTTACAAATCACTGCTAAAGAATTTACTCACGTGACCAAACACTTCCTGATCCCCAATAACCTATGGAAATTAATAAAAAAAAAAAAAAAAAAAAAAACTACATGGCAAAACAAATGGGCCAATACAATACATAAAATAGTGTAATATGTATACACACAAACACAATCAAAATTAAACATGAATCAATTGATACTACAATTAAATACAAGGTTTACTAGACTTAATTTTTAAAAACCAGACATGTTTAGGGTCTATATTTCACTCTTGATTTTAGACTTTGTCAAAGACTCTATAAACTGAGTCTTAGTTATACCTATAGGTAGTTTTAAATTGTCAACAAGAATAGCAAGTTTACTGAGTCCTTACTGTGTGCCAGAAGATATTCAAAGTGTTTTTTGGTTCACTTAGTATTTGCAACAACACTTTTAGGTATGTACTATTATGGTATTCATTTTGCTAAGCACAAAGAGTTTAAATAACTTGCCGAAGATCAGTGGCAGAGCAAAAACATATATTCAAACACTCTGAGTCTAGAGATTATGCTAATAATCACCATGCTAGGCTTCTCAATATCTACAGTGAAGAATAAATACTATAATTCTGGCTGGGTGTAGTGGCTCACGCCTGTAATCCCAGCATTTTGGCAAGCTGAGTCAGGTGGATCACAAGGTCAGGAGTTTGAGATCAGCCTGACAAACATGGTGAAACCCCATCTCTACTAAAAATACAAAAATTAGCCAGGCATGGTGGTGCGTGCCTCTAATCCCAACTACTCAGGAGGCTGAGGAAGGAGAATCGCTTGAACCCAGGAGGCAGAGGTTGCAGTAAGCCGAGATCGCACCATTGTGCTCCAGCCTGGGCAACAGAGCAACACTCCATCTCAAAAAAGAAAAAAAAACTATAATTATTTTTATCTAAATGTCAGGTTACTAAGAATAATGAGCTGTTAGTACATTTTAAACAAAATATAGCAGAAATGTTCTAAAAACTATTAACATTCATAATAGATTTAAAATATACTAGGCACTTAAAATAGTTAAGATGATAAATTCAACATTACGTGTTTTTTACTACAATTAAAAATATATACCGGGTATGGTGGCTCACCCCTGTAACCCCAATGCTTTTGGAAGCAGAGGCCGCGGGATCAATTGTATCCAGGAGTTCAAGATCATCCTGGGCAATAAAGTGAGACCTCGTCTCTATGAAAAATGTTTTAAAAATAGCCAAGTGTAATGGCCCATGCCTGTGGTCCCAGCTACACAGAAGGCTGAAGCAGGGGGATCACTTGAACCCAGGAGGACAAGGGTGCAGTAAGCCATAACTGCACCATTGCACTCCAGCCTGGGCAACATAGTGAGACCCTATTTCAAATACATACATACATACACACACACACACACACACACACACACACACACACACACACGAAATATATACACACATATATTTATGTATACCTATATCAGACTAAATGAACAACAGAAATAGAACAATAGACTAAAGAGAACAACAGAAATTAAAGACAAATATCAAAGGTTGATGACAGAAACTCAAACTGAAAGTCTAGAAATCTCACAACTTAAAAAATTAATTTAGAATACATGTAGGCATGTTAAACTTGTTCATTATTAAATGAACTGGTAAGTTTAATGAAAAATAAATTAAATTGACAGAAACTAGAGAGCTGTTTTGAGGAGGCCATCAGATGCACTACTAGGAGCTGTGGGAGCAAAATACAGTAAAAGAAAAATGTCTATAAGTTAATTATATGTGAATAGGAAGTACTGTGATGGGTCTGAAATTTTGCCCTACTTCATGTTACTGAGGTGACCTGCCACAGTTTTACAGAAAAATGCAAAACTCCTGAGTCAGAGACAAAGGACTTTATTCCTCATGGCATAAAAAACAGCATGAGAACAGCACACTTGCATCAGTCCTCCTTGCCCTAAAGTCCTACTGGGGACAAGGCAGATGGGGCAAAATAAATACCAGCACACAAAATGGGAGAAAAACTATGAGCTCTGGGAACCTCAATCTTTTATAATGAGCAGTAAGCACACCCTTTGCTGAGGAGGGAGACACTGTATCTCTGACGGCTGTTTGCTGTACAATCATCCTTAAAAAGGAGGTGCAAGCAAAGGTGTGTAGAAACACAAAACACACGGAGAATTGTCTCTTAATGATTAAAAAAAGAATAAAAATAGATGTTTACACAGAAAATAAACTTATTTGAGCACAGTTACATAGAAAACCCTCAGAAAAATAAGTTTTAATAAACATTAAAAGCCTGAAAAAATTAATATCTAAATTATAAGAATTAATCCCACAAATATAAATTGTATGTATAATAAAACAAATAACAATTCATGTATCAGCAATTAAGGGCAACAGATTTCAAAGTAGTTATATAACAATTCTTACCTTTAAATGGTTACACATATTTTTTCTGGTTTTTGTTTTTCATTGTTCTCTTAAAATCACACTATACATCTTAAAACTGCACTACATAAAATTCAGTTATAACTTTCACTGAATTGAAATATGAATGTCTACAGTTTTCACCTATTGGTCTTGACAGAATTCCATATGTAGTGCCATTCCAAGATGGTTGAATAGGAACAGCTCTGGTCTGCAGCTCCCAGCGTGACTGATGCAAAAGGTGGGTGATTTCTGCATTTCCAACTGAGGTACCTGGTTCATCTCATCGGGACTTGTTGGACAGTGGGTGCAGCCCATGGAGGGCAAGCTGAAGCAGGGCGGGGCATCGCCTCAACCAGCAAGTGCAATAGGTTAAGGGATTTCCCTTTCCTAGCCAAGGGAAGCCATGACAGATTGTACCTGGAAAATCGGTTCACTCCAGCCCAAATACTGCACTTTTCCCATAGTCTTAGCAACAGGCAGGCCAGAAGATTTTCTCCCATGCCTGGCTCAGTGGGTCCCATGCCCACAGAGGTTTGCTCACTGCTAGCGCAGAAATCTGAGATCAACCTGCCAGGCTGCAGCCAGGCAGGGGGAGGGATGTCCACCATTACTGAGGCTTGAGTAGGTAAACAAAGCAGCCGGGAAGCTCAAACTGGGCAGAGCCCACTGGAGCTCAGCCAGGCCCACTGCCTTTATAGACTCCACCTCGGTGGGCAGAGAATAGTGGAACAAAAGGCGGCAGACAGGTTCTACAGACTTAAACGTCCCTGTCTAACAACTCTGAAGAGGGCAGTGGTTCTCCCAGCACAGCATTTTAGCTCTGAGAATGGACAGACTGCCTCCACAAGTGGGACTCTGACCACTGCATAGCCTAACTGGGAGACACTTCCCAGTAGGGGCTGACAGACACATCATACAGGCAGGTGCCCCTCTGGGATGAAGCTTCCATAAAAAAGATCAGGCAGCAATATTTACTTTTCTACAATATTTGCTTTTCTGCAGCCTTCGCTGGTGATACCCTGGAAAACAGTGTCTGGAGTGGACCTCCAGCAAACGCCAACAGACCTGCAGCTGAGGGACCTGACTATTAAAAGGAAAACTAACAAAAAGGAATAGCATCAACATCAACAAAAAGGGCATCCACACCAAAACCCCATCTGTAGGTCACCATCCAAGACCAAAGGTAGATAAAACCACAAAGATGGGGAGAAACCAGAGCAAAAAGCTGAAAATTCTAAAAAGCAGAGTGCCTCTTCTCCAAAGCATTGCAGCTCCCTGCCAGCAACAAAACAAAGCTGAGTGACTGACTTTCACGAGTTAACAAAAGTAGGCTTCAGAAGCTTGGTAATAAGAAACTTCTCCAAGTTAAAGGAGCACATTAGAACCCATTGCAAGGAAGCTAGCTAAAAACCTTGAAAAAAGGTTAGACGAATGGCTAACTAGAATAACCAGGGTAGAAAAGACCTTAAATGACCTGACAGAGCTGAAAACCATGGCATGAGAATTTCATGATGCATGCACAAGCTTCAATAGCTGACTCAATCAAGTGGAAGAAAGGGAATCAGTGATTGAAGATCAAATTAATGAAATAAAGTGAAAAGACAATTTTAGAGAAAAAAGAAACAAACAAAACCTCTAAGAAATATGAGACTATGTGAAAAGAACAATTCTACATTTGATTGGTGTACCAGAAAGTGATGAGGAGAATGGAACAAGTTGGAAAACACTCTTCAGGATATTATCCAGGGGAACTTCCTGAACCTAGCAAGGGAAGCAAACATTCAAATTCCCACAAAGGGAAGCCCATTAGACTAACAGCGGATCTCTCCACTGGCAGAAATCCTACAGGCCAGAAGAGAGTGGGGGTCAATATTCAACATTCTTAAAAACAATTTTCAACCCAGAATTTCATATCCAGCCAAACTAAGCTTCATAAGTGAAGTAGAAATAAAATCCTTTACAGACAAGCAAATGCTGAGAGATTTTGTTACCACCAAGCCTGCCTTACAAGAGCTCCTAGACAAAGCACTAAACATGGAAATGAACAACTGGTACCAGCCACTGCAATAACATGCCAAATTGTAAAGACCATCAATGCTATGAAGAAACTGCATCAACTAATGGGCCAAATAACTAGCTAACATCATAATGACAGGATCAAATTCACACATAACAACATTGATCTTAAATGTAAATGGGCTAAATGCCCCAATTAAAAGACACAGATCGGCAAATTGGATAAAGAGTAAGATGTACCAGTGTGCTGTATTCAGGAGACCTGTCTCACATGCAGAGACACACATAGGCTCAAAATAAAGGGATGGAGGAAGAACTACCAAGCAAATGGAAAGTAAAAAAGGAGCAGGGGTTGTGATCCTAGTCTCTGATAAAACAGACTTTAAACCAACAAAGATCAAAAGAGACAAAGAAGGCCATTACATAATGGTAAAGGGATCAATTCAACAGGAAGAGCTAACTATCCTAAATATATATGCACCCAATACAGGAGCATCCCAATTCATAAAGCAAGTCCTTAGATACCTACATTAGACTCCCACACAATAATAATGGGAGACTTTAACACCCCATTGTCAACATTAGACAGATCAACGAGACAGAAAGTTAACAAGGATATCTAGGACTTGAACTCAGCTCTGCAGCAAGCAGACCTAATAGACATCTACAGAACTCTCCACCCCAAATCAACACAATATACATTCTTCTCAGCACCACATAGCACTTATTCCAAAATTGACCACATAGATGGAAGTAAAACACTCCTCAGCAAATGCAAAAATAACAGAAACTCTAACAAACTGTCTCTCAGACCACAGTGCAATCAAATTAGAACTCAGGATTAAGAAACTCACTCAAAACCGCACAACTACACAGAAACTGAACAACCTGCTCCGGAATGACTACTGCGTAAATAACAAAATGAAGGCAGAAATAAAGATGTTCCTTGAAACCAATGAGAACAAAGATACAACATACCAGAATCTCTGGGACACATTTAAAGCAGTGTGTAGAGGGAAATGTATAGCACTAAATGCCCACAAGAGAAAGCAGGAAAGATCTAAAATTGACACCCTAACATCACAATTAAAAGAACTAGAGAAGCAAGAGTAAATACATTCAAAAGCTAGCAGAAGGCAAGAAATAACTAAGATCAGAGCAGAACTGAAGGAGATAGAGACATAAAAAAACTTTAAAAAATCAATGAATCCAGGAGCTGGTTTTTTGAAACGATCAACAAAATTAATAGACCACTAGCAAGACCAATAAAGAAGAAAAGAGAGAAGACTCAAATAGATGCAATAAAAAATAATAAAGGGGATATCACCACTGATCCCACAGAAAATACAAACTACCATCAGAGAATACTATAAACACCTCTATGCAAATAAACTAGAAAACCTAGAAGAAATGGACAAATTCCTGGACACATACACCCTCCCAAGACTAAACCAGGAAGAAGTTGAATCCCTGAATAGACCAATAACAGGCTCTGAAATTGAGGCAATAATTAATTAATTATTGAGCCTACCAATCAAAGAAAGTCCAGGACCAGACAGATCCACAGTTGAATTCTACCAGAGGTACAAAGAGGAGTTGGTACCATTCCTTCTGAAACTATTCCAATCAATAGAAAAAGAGTAAATCCTCCCTAACTCATTTTATGAGACCAGCATCATCCTGATACCAAAGCCCGGCAGAGACACAACAGGAAAAGAGAATTTTAGACCAATATCCCTGATGAACATTGATGCAAATATCCTCAATAAAATACTGGTAAACTGAATCCAGCAGCAAATCAAAAAGCTTATCCACCAAGATCAAGTTGACTTCATCCCTGAGATGGAAGGCTGGTTCAACATATGCAAATCAATAAACATAATCCATCATATAAACAGAACCAAAGACAAGAACCACATGATTATCTTAATAGATGCAGAAAAGGCCTTCAACAAAATTCAGCAGCCCTTCATGCTAAAAACTCTCAATAAACTAGGTATTGATGGAATGTACCTCAAAATAATAAAAGCTATTTATGACAAACCCACAGTCAGTATCATACTGAATGGGCAAAAACGGGAAGTATTCCCTTTGAAAACTTGCACAAGACAGGGATGCCCACTCTCACCACTCCTGTTCAACGTAGTGTTGGAAATTCTGGCCAGGGCAGCCAGGCAGGAGAAAGAAATAAAGGGTATTCAATTAGGAAAAGAGGAAGTCAAATTGTCTCTGTTTGCAGATAACATGATTGTATATTTCAAAACCCCATTATCTCAGCCCAAAATCTCCCTAAGCTGATAAGAAACTTCAGCAAAGTCTCAGGATACAGAATCAACATGCAAAAATCACAAGCATCTTATACACCAATAACAGACAGACAGCCAAATCATGAGTGAACTCCATTCACAATTGCTACAAGGAGAATAAAATACCTAGGAATCCAACTTACAAGGGATGTGAAGGACCTCTTCAAGGAGAACTACAAACCATTGCTTAACAAAATAAAAGAGGACACAAACAAATGGAAGAACATTCTATGCTCATGGATAGGAAGGATCGATATTATGAAAATGGCCATACTGCCCAAGGTAATATATAGATTCAATGCCATCCCCATCAAGCTACCAATGACTTTCTTCACAGAATTGGAAAAAACTACTTTAACATTCATATGGAACCAAAACAGTGCCTGCATTGCCAAGACTAAGCAAAAAGAACAAAGCTGGAGACATCATGCTACCTGACTTCAAACTATACTAGAAGGCTACGGTAACCAAAACAGCAAATATAGTACTGGTACCAAAACAGAGATATAGACCAATGGAATAGAACAGAGGCCTCAGAAATAACACCATACATCTACAGTAATCTGATCTTTGACAAACCTGACAAAAACAAGCAATGGGGAAAGAATTCCCTATTTAATAAATGGTGCTGGTACAACTGGCTAGCCATATGCAGAACAATGACATTTCATCCCTTCCTTACAGCTTATACGAAAATTAATTCAAGATGGATTAATGACTTAAAAGTTAGAACTAAAACCATAAAATCCCTAGAAGAAAACCTATAGGCAATATGATTCAGGACACAGGCATGGGCAAGGACTTCATGACTAAAACACCAACAGCAATGGCAACAAAAGCCCATATAGACAAATGGGATCTAATTAAACTAAACAGCTTCTGCACAGGAAAAGAAACTATTATTAGAGTGAACAGGCAACCTACACAATGGGAGAAAATTTTTGCAATCTACCCGTCTGACAAAGGGCTAATATCCAGAATCTACAAAGAACTTAAACAAATTTACAAGAAAAAAACAACACTATCAAAAAGTAGACAAAGGATATCCTCAAAAGAAGACATTTATGCAGCCAACAGGCACAAAAAATTGGTCATCATCACTGATCATTAGAGAAATACAAATCACAACCACAATGAGAAACTATCTCATGCCAGTTAGAATGGTGATCATTAAAAGGTCAGAAAACAACAGATGCTGGAGAGGATGTGGAGAAATAGGAAAGCTTTTACACTGTTGGTGGGAGTGTAAATTAGTTAATCATTGTGGAAGACAGTGTGGTGATTCCTCAAGGAACTAGAACTAGAAATACCATTTGACCTAGCCATCCCATTACCGGGTACATACCCAAGGGATTATAAGTCATGGTACTATACAGACACACATGCACACATATGTTTATTGTAGCACTATTCACAATAGCAAAGACTTGGAACCAATTCAAATGTTCATCAATGATAGACTGGATTAAGAAAATGTGGCACATATACATCATGGAATACTATGCAATCATAAAAAAGGATGAGTTCATGTCCTTTGCAGGGACATGAAGCTGGAAACCATCATTCTCAGCAAACTAACACAAGAACAGAAAACCAAACACCACGTGTTCTCACTCATAGGTAGGAATTGAACAATGAGAACACTTGGACACAGGGTGGGGAACATCACACACTGAGGACTGTCGTGGGGTGGTTGGCGGGGGGAGTGATAGCATTAGGAGAAATACCTAATGTAAATGACGAGTTGATGGGTGTAGCAAACTAACATGGCACATGTATACCTATGTAACAAACCTGCACATTATGTGCATGTACCCTAGAACTTAAAGTATAATGAAAGATAAATAAAATAAAATAAAATCATAATAAAAAAAGAATTCCATGTGTCACACAGAACTTTCTCCAAATTAGAAAGCTTTCCATTTTAAAATCAATTGTCTAGTTTATTCTCCCTAAGTCTTCACTTCCCTGTATTAAGCATCTTCATTTTTTTCAAATGTTCTTTGGGTTACATGGTTTAAACTTACGTGCCTTCACCATTCTGATCACCTTCCCATGAGCACATCCCAAGAGCATATGTTTTCAAACACTATATTTTTCATCTCTAGAAATTCAATTTGTGTTTTTTATTTCTGCCATTTCTCTATCACTTAATATGTTCAATATTTCTTCTACTTTCCTTAACATATGGAATATGGTTATAATAACTATTTTACATCCTTTTCTATTAATTATAACATGCAATTTCAAGAGAACCCTAAGAGCTTGATAGTCAACATAAAGAATATTATTTTGGTATGAATGTATTACCTGATAATCAGCAGGCCCAGGGGTAGCAGAAGCTTCTTTCTGAACCAAGAAGAAAGTCCGAGGAGCAGAAGAACCAAATGCACTTTTCTTCTGTTTCTTTGAGCAGATATTTCTAACACTGGCAATTATAGTATTGTTCAAGATATTATAAAATCCAGGACCTAAAATTATTAAAAGTATCATATATAAGAATAAGCATGCTTTTATATGCATCTTTTGAACTGAGTAATTTTTAATTAAGGGTTTTTTATTTAGAAAAAACCCGCACGTATTTCTGGCATAAATGCAAAATGGCATAGTCGCCTTTTAAAATTTAGTCAAATTTTTATACAGTTAACATATACTTGCAGATATGGTTTGGCTGTGTCCCCACCCAAATCCCAGCTTGAATTGTTTGTAGTTCCCACAATTCCCATGTGTCATGGGAGGAACCTAGTGGGAGGTAATTGAATCAAGGGGGTGGATCTTTTCCATGCTGTTCTTGTGACAGTGAATAAATATCATGAGATCTGATGGTTTTAAAAATAGGAGTTTCCCTGTACGACCTCTCTTCTCTTGTCTGCTGTCATGTGAGACATGCCTTTCACCTTCTGCCATGATTGTGAGGCCTTCCCAACCATGTGGAACCATAAGTCCATTAAACCTCTTTCTTTTGTAAATTGCCCAGTTTGGGGTATGTCTTTATTAGCAGAATGAAAACAGACTAATACAATAAATTGGTACCAGTAGAGTTGGACACTGCTGTAGATACCCGAAAATGTTGAAGCAACTTTGGAACTGGGTAACAGGCAGGGGTTGGAATGGTTTAGAGGGCTCAGAAGAAGACAGAAAAATGTGGGAAAGTTTGGAACTTCTTAGAGACTTCTTGAATGGCTTTGACCGAAATGCTGATAGCAATATGCACAATGAAGTCGAGGCTGAGGTGGCCTCAGATGGACAGATGGAGATGAGGCACTTGTTGGGAACTGGAGCAAAGGTGACTTTTGTTATGTTTTGACAAACAGACTGGTAGCATTTTGCCCCTGTCTTAGAGATTTGTGGAACTTTGAACTTGAGAGACATGATTTAGGCTATCTGGCAGAAGAAATTTCTAAGGAGCAAAGCATTCAAGATGTGACTTGGGTGCTGTTAAAGGCATTCAGTTTTATAAGGAAAGCAGAGCACAAAAGTTCACAAAATTTGCAGCCTGATAGAAAAATGTGATAGAAAAAGAAAAACCCATTTTCTTAGGAGAAATTCAAGCTGGCTGCAGAAATTTGCATATTTAATGAGAAGCTGAAAGTTAATCCCCAAGACAATGGGGAAAATGTCTCCAGGGCATGTCAGAGGTCTTCATGGCAGCCCCTCCCATCACAGGCCCAGAGGCCTAGGAGAAAAAAGTGATTTTGTAGACTGGGCCCAGGGTCCTGGTGCTATAGGCATCCTAAGGACTTGGTGCCCTGCATCCCAGCCACTCCAGCCATTGCTAAAATGAGCCAACATAGAACTCAGGTTGTGGCTTCAGAGGGTGCAAGCCCCAAGCCTTGGCAGCTATGTATGGAAATTCCTGTATGTCCAAGCAGAAGTTTGCTGCAGGGGTGGGGGCCCTTATGGAGAACCTCTGCTAGGGCAGTGCAGAAGGAAAATGTGGGGTCAGAGTCACCATACAGAGTCCCTCTTGAGGCACCACCTAATGGAGCTGTGAGAAGAGGGCCACTGTATTCCAGACCCCAGAATTGTAGATTTACCGACAGCTTGCACCATGTGCCTGGAAAAGCTACAGACAAAACACCAGCCCATGAAAACAGCCAGAAGGGAGGCTGTATCCTACAAAGCCTCAGGGCTGGAGATGCCCAAGACTGTAGGAACCTACCTCTTGCATCAGCATGACCTGGATGTGAGACATGGAGTCAAAGGAGATTATTTTGGAGCTTTAGGATTTGACTGCCCCGCTGGATTTCAGACTTGCATGGGGCCTGTAGCTCCTTTGTTTCTGTCAATTTCTCCCACTTGGAATGGGTGTGTTTACCCAAGGCCTGTACCCCCATTGTATCTAGGAAGTAACTAACTTGCTTTTGATTTTACTGGCTCATAGTTGGAAGGGACGTGCCTTGTCTCAGATGACACTTTGGACTGTGGACTTCTGAATTAATGCTGAATGAGTTAAGACTTTTGGGGACTGTTGGGAAGGCATGGTTTGTTTAGAAATATGAGGACATGAGATTTGGGAGGGGCCTAGGGTGGAATGATATGGTTTGGCTCTGTCCCCACCCAAATTTCATCTTGAATTGTAGCTCCCACAATTCTTATGTGTCTTGAGAGGAACCGGGTGGGAGGTAATTGAATCATAGGGGTGGGTCTTTCCCGTGTTGTTCTCATGATAGTGAATAAGCCTCACAAGATCTGATGGTTTTAAAAACAGGAGTTTCCCTGCACAAGCTCCCTTCTCTTGTCTGCTGCCATGTGAGACATGCCTTTCACCTTCCACCATGATTGTGAGACATCCCCAGCTACATGGAACTGTAAGTCCATTAAAACTCTTTCTTTTGTAAATTGCCCGGTCTTGGGTATGTCTTTATCAGCAGCATGACCACAGGCTAATATACTTGCCATATGACCAGAAATTCTATTTCTAGGTATTTTCCCAAAAGAAATGAAAGGAACCCAAGTGTTCATCAGCTGATGAATAAGTAAACAAAATGTGCTACACCCAAACCGTGGAATACTACTCAGCGATAAAGAAGAAAGATAAACACAACAATATAAATGAATCTCTAAAATATCATAAGTAAAAAAAGGCAGACTCAAAAGCTTGAATAATATATAATTCCATTTTTATGTAAATTTAGAAAAGATAAAATCATAGCAGTAGAAACAGTTCCTAGGGCCAGAGTGGGAATAGAGATTAACTGCAAAGGAACATGAAGAAACGTTTTAGGAATGATTAAAGTGCTCCAAAACATTACTGTAATTGTGATTGCCTGACTACATACATCTACCAAAACTCATCAAATTGTACATTTAAATGAATAATTTTTATTATGTATTTGGTATACCTCAATAGAGCAGATATAAATAAATAAATCTCAACACTAAGTTTTCAAAGAATAATACAGCAGCATTAAAATAAATTTCACAAAAAAATTAATATATCCTATCACTTGACCTCCCTATCACAAAAGTTATTTTAATTTTTGCCTTTTACTTTTCTGTGCATATTCATAACCTGGAATATTTTCCACAGTGGTAGTCTGAGTGAATTTAGGTTCATATATTTTTCATTCAAAATAATACAACTTTCTATGCTGTTGAAAAGTTTTTATCAAGACAGTCAAATACTTAAAACAAATACTTGAGTATGTTGTTTAAAAAATCAATTCTAGTGAGCAGCAATATCTATCAGATGCAATATAATATGCTTAAAGAACACTTAACTTGGTTGTACTCATGTTATCTGCATTCTGCTAAATTAGTCCTGCCACTAAATAGATATGAAACTTCACTTAGATCTCATTTGTTTTTCTGGGCTTCAAGTTCCTCATCTAAAAATAATAGGAATTGATTAGATCAGTATCTGTCCAAGAACAATCTACAAGATAAGGGGTTTACAACTAAATGTAAATTGACTATTTCACTAAGCATTTTGTAACTAGTCTTTCCGAATGAAGAGAGTGCTGTGTTGATTTATGTTCTGGTAGGACCTCTTCTCATCACAGGCAGGAAACAGTTGACAAAAGAGTGTCATTGGTTAGTACTAGGTTAGATGTCACTTCGGTTTATTACAGATCTAAAAGTGATTAAATCTTTCTGCATAGAAATATCCTTCATACTTCTGAGACATATAAGATTTCTCTCTAACTGTAAACAAACTCTTTCCAATTTTTCAAATATTCCAGTTCTATTCTATTCCCTAAAAATATCTATGAAAATTCTGTTGTGCCAACTCTCAAAAAACCTAAGCACTAATACATGTTATTCCTGCCGCCTTTCAACATTCTTCCAGTGGTAATGTTTAGGAAAATGATAAACAGAAAGTATAATGAAAACTATTTGAGCCACCACTTAAGATATACAAATAACAAGTAACTATGTCAAATCTATCTCCCTTCTGGCTCAAGAGCATAACATAGCACTTTGCAGGAGAGCTTAAGTACTTAATATAGCATCCTCAGGGCTAGGGACCTCAGACATACCCATCTCAGGTACTACCTCATTAAGCTTCTGACTTGGAAAGCCATTCTGATCATATGGTTCACTCACATTAGAACTTTCTTATATTTATCTTAGAGTTATTAAGTGTAGAAATGCCCAGGAACCCCAGATGAGATCTGCTATGGGAGAGTTAAAAGGGTTAGGGGTGCCTTATAACAGCAAACATTCTGGAGCTCCACATTAGGTGGTCAAAACTGCTCTATGACTGCTTTACAAGTCCAATTCATTACTGTACTCTAATAATTACATGAAAAGAAATCATATTTCCATGACGACCATTCTTACTAATCCTTAAAACATATAAGATTCTAGATTACATTTTAGAGTTCATTCTTAATTTAACTTGCCCTTTATAAATAAACTAACTTTGAAGAATGTATAATATTTTATTTGTAATATACTAGACCATCAAACTGACAGTAAGACCCAATCTTAGAGTAACTGGGCGACGCAATAAGTTAATATTTAGAAATAATTTGGATTTCAGATTCATGATATATAAATAAGTAACTCAAAATCAAAGCTGTTGGAACTTTAAACTATTTTGAGCCTTAAAGGATTGTGTTTATGCAACCTGAATCACATGACAGACAGCTGTAACTTTTGTTCCTCTGATTATAGATTCACCTTTTCTTTATCCACATTTTTTTCTAAAATACTGTAAAATACTAAAAAGTGCCAGAGAAGACCCCTTGCCTCTCCACTATTGATCTTCATTATAGCTTAACTTTCCTTTTACTTCTCTGACACAAAGATCTCATGACTATCGCATTGTCTAAGATGGAATATTAAATCCACTCTTTTAAATTGGAAAAGAAAAACAGCTATAGCTAAACTGCTATAACTAATCAAATTGCTATAACTCATAAACCAGCTTTTTAAGAAATGTTATAATCCTATTAAATTTCTTTATTATCTGACTATAAGAATATAAGAGCAAGACCTTTTCACCTTTGGAGCACTGACCCCATTCCTTTGGAGTCTGTGTTACTTAAATAGCTATTCTAACCTTTGCACTTGAATAAACTCTCTTAAACTAGATTCTGACCCTTTTGATTATTTCAACTTTACAATGATAAACACTACTGAGCTAACCTCAAATGGCACTCTTAAAGTAGTTGTACTTCAACATAGAGGCTCAGGGTTCCAAGACCAACTGTTTCAAGAGGCCCAGGTCAATCTGTAAAGCAAATGGTTTTATCTGAGAAGTGCTAGAGTATCACTTCCACTCCATGCATTGGTCAAGAAAGCACCAGGGCTAGTCAAAACTGAAGGGGATAAGAGAGACTCAATCTCTCCATGGAATGAGTAGCAAACAATTATACCAAGTGTATTATTATAACCGAACTCTAAAATTTGTGGCAGTGACTTTGGAATCAGGCAGTCGATCAGAAAGTAGAGCAACCTGATGAGTTAGAAAAAAGGCCTTGAGGAGACTGTTGGTGATGACTTGAAAGACAGTGAGGAAAATGTTATTAGAGGATGGAGAAATGCTAACTGGTATTATGCAATGGCAGAAATTTTAGTAACACTAATGCTTGAGGTAATGAAGAAAATACCTAATGAACTGCTGGATTCTAACTAAGGAAATGTCCAGGCTGAATGTCAAAGTGCCAATAGTTCCTTTTATCCATGTGTGAGAAGGTATAGATAGAAGGGAAAGAGTTTACAGTGTTCAGTTTTCTAGAACTACCATTTGATCCAGCAATTCCATTACTAGGTATATACCCAAAGGAATACAAACTGTTCTGTTACAAAGACACATGCACGTGTATGTTCATTGAGACACTATTCACAACAGCAAAGACATGGAATCAACCTAAATGCATGTCAATGGTAGACTGGATAAAGAAAATGTGGTACATATACACCATGAAATACTATGCAGCAATAAAAAAGAATGAGATCATGTCCTTTGCAGAAACATGGATGGAGCTACAGGCCATTATCCTTAGCAAACTAACACAGAAACATAAAACCAAATACCACATGTTTGCACTTATAAGTGGGAGCAAAATAATGAGAACACATGGACACATAGAGAGGAACCACAGACAATGGGGCCTAGCAATGGTGGAAGGTGGGAGGAGGGAGACAATCAGGAAAAATAACTAATGGGTACTAGGATTAATATCTGGTGATTAAATAGTCTGTACAAGAAACCCCCATGACACAAATTTACCTATATGACAATCCTACACATGTGCCCCTGAACCTAAAATAAAAGTTAAAAATAAATAAATAAAAAGTAATAAACTGTTAACTTTTCAAGGAGAATGTATAAGAAATAGAAAGGAACTAGAATTTCCTAGATTTGAAAATAAACTCTTTTTCATCCCCAGTCTATCCAGACAACAAAAATCTCTCAAAGAAAGAAGTGGCTTAAAGGCAAAGACATAAAGCAGGATTTGGCTGTAAGATCTTTTGTTTAATTTTTAGAAATAGTTATGGTAATCCCTCATAGAACCTCTCGAAAAGGGGCCTTAAGAATCTTAAGGTCTTGTATCCTAGACGCTTTTCACTTAGACAATGATGCCCTAACAACCTAAGGGTGTTAAAAACAATAGTCTCAAAGGTGATACAAAAGAGACAAAATAGACAAAGGTGATACAAAACATGTAACAGTCTCACAGGTGATTTTAAAAAGTTTTCTAAGAAAATGTAAGTGTGGCTTTTACCTAGTGGATTTGATTATAAATTAATACAATCAGAAATTCAAAGGTTTTATAAGAATAAAAGAGACAATAAGAGTAAAAATGAAAAGAAGCTGATAGAAGCAGGCTGAGAAAGCTACAGCTGCAAACACAGCCTATTTCATAGAGAAAAATGATGACTCAGAGAAGAACCAAGAGCCTAAAAGGCAGAATAAAGAACCACAGAAAATCATTCCCCCCAGAGAGTCTTACTGGATCCTCATCAAGGAAATGCTAATATGTACCCAGCTGAATTTCAGAATTGCTATGGTACTGTGACTGTTGTGGGCCTCCAGTTTTCCCTTTTCCTGAATAGGAGTGTCTGATTGGATCATCCTATATCTCTCCCACCACCTTATGGTGAATGAAACAACCCTCTCTTTGGTTCACAGTTCTGCTTATAGAGAAGGAGCTGTACCTTAAGAACCACACACAAGGATCCTCATCTGTACCTACACCTAACTTAGATGACAAGATCCGGGGCTGGGAGTTGTGGCTTATGCTTGTAATGCCAATACTTTGAGAGCTGAGGTGGAAAGATCATTTGAGGCTAGGAGTTAAAGAACAGCCTGGGCAACAAAAGGAGGCCTCATTTCCACATTTTTTTTTCTTTCTTTCTTTTTTTTTTTTTTTTTTTTTTTTTTGAGACGGAGTCTTGCTCTGTCGCCAGGCTGTAGGGCAGTGGCACGATCTCGGCTCACTGCAAGCTCCGCCTCCCGGGTTCAAGCGATTCCCCTGCCTCAGCCTCCCCAATAGCTGGGACTACAGATGTGCGCCACCACGCCCAGCTAATATTTGTATTTTAGTATAGATAGGGTTTCACCATGTTGGCCAGAATGGTCGCTATCTCCTGACCTCGTGATCCACCTGCCCAAATTATGGGATTAAAGGTGTGAGCCACCGTGCCCGGCCAAATTTTTTTTTAAATAGCCAAGCATTGTAGCAGGAGCCTGTAGTTCCATCTACTCAGAGGGCTGAAGCAGGAGGATCCTTTGAGCCAGGAGCTGGAGGCTGCAGTGAATTATGATCTCACCACTGCACTCCAGCCTGGATGACAGAGAGAGAGAGAGAGATCATGTCTCAAAACATTTTTTAAAAAATTATCCTGGACTGTGAAATTATGACATAATTACATGAAACTTTTGGGTCCTTGAGAAGGAGTAGGTGCATGTAGGAACAATGTAAATATTTTTGTGGCCAAGGAATTGGTCATATAGATTAAAACTGGCCATCAATTCTTTGCTACTCTTCTCACTGAAAGATAAAGTTTCATGTCCTTCCAATCAATATGTGCTACTCTGAGTGACTTAATTAACTAACAGAATGCAGAAGACATGATATCCTGAGAGTTCTGCGGCTGGGTCATAAAAAATCTCGCAGCATCTGGTCAGGTCTCATGGAACCCTAGGCCGCCGTGTTAAATGTCAGGCTGCCCTGAGGCAGCCATGCTGGAGCTAAGTACATACTTTGAATAATGGACCCATCTGAGCCTTGCCTTCTAGCCATCCCACAAAATAATGAGATATAAGAGAAAAACCTGTTGTTTTAAGCCACTAAGATTGTTGTACAGCAATAGATACCCAGAACTGTATGTCAGCAATTTTATAATTTATTTTGATTCTATATTCTTAGCTCTGAACACTAGAATATCCACTGAGAATACCAGAACATGTGATTGTAAACCTCTGAAATAAAAAGTTTAACAAAACTGAACATCATAAATTATATTACTAATAGTGACCACATAGTTGATATATTACGTTGTTCATCTGCCAAGAAAAAGTCAGAAAATTTACCAAATAAAGAAAAACAATAGAAAATTATAATTAAGATGTGCAGAATGTTAAATTGAAATCTTACTAAAACTGTGTATTATTTTTATTTATCTGTGTTTAATGTATAGTGAATGCTTTAAAAAATGTTGACTTAAAATGACACCAACCATAGGACAAAAAAGAAAACATACTCTCTGGTGTATCCATCTTGTTAAGAACATTAAGTTACTTTATAAAGCCAAAGAGTAGACATACAGAGATAAATTGCTAACCTGGCATTTCCTCTGTCCTGATGTCCTGTGTGAATCGAACAGCACTTTGACCAAATGGAATATTTTTCAGTCCTGATGTTTTCTTCAAGGACTTGAGAGCAGTTCGAGGCTCATTATATGTGCCTGGAGCCGGGGTGATTGATTTCACAGGTAAAAATCTCTAGTGAAGAACAGGAAAATGTGCCAATAAGAAACTATAGTACATTTTGATACTTCATGAGTTAAAAGCTGCCTTTTGAGTAATATAACATCTGTACTTAATTTATTTCTTAATGGAGTGAAGAAAATGTAGATGAATTAAGATCTTGTACCCATCAAAACATAAAATATATAGCTTTTAGTAAAATCACCTAAATACTAATATAGTAATGTATTACGTGCCTTACTAAGGCAGACAGACTTTTAGAAGGAAATAATCTCAACATGAGATTCTAGATGATAGTGTAGGGATAATTATCATACTCAAAATATTCTGCCAGTTAATATAAATAAAAAACTATATGATCTAACCCTTTATTTTATGTGATCAAATTATATTTATTGAAAAAGTTCCTCAACATGTATATTCAATTAACTCAACAATATCATTAGATATCTCAAAAAAAAAATCTTAGATTCAGTGGTTTATCAATTCAGTTGAACTTATAAACTTATTAACATATATATAAAAATGTTATATATATAACTATGAACTCATGAGATACAGCGTTGTATAATCTTTTTTTTTTTTTTTCTTTTTTGAGATGGAGTCTCATTCTGTCACTCAGTCTGGAGTGCAGTGGCGTGATCTCGGGTCACTGCAAGCTCCACCTCCCAGGTTCACGCCATTCTCCTGCCTCAGCCTCCCATGTAGCTGGGACTACAGGTGCCCGCCACCATGCCCGGCTATTTTTTTGTGTCTTTGGTAGAGCGGGGGTTTCACTGTGTTAGCCAGGATGGTCTCAATCTCCTGACCTCGTGATCCGCCTATCTCAGCCTCCCAAAGTGCTGGAATTACAGGTGTGAGCTAGCATTGTATAATCTTTTTAACTTTTTATTTGAAAATAATTTCAAATTTACAGAAAAGATGAATGAATAAAAGTAATACAGAAAATATGTGTATAACCTTTACCCAGATTCATCCATTATCATGTTACCTCATTTGCCTTTTTTTCTTTGCCAGCTCTATCTCTGTTTTGTCTGTTTGTCCTTCTCTTCCAGTCTCTGTCTCTCTTACTCTATACACACACACACACACACACACACACACACACACACACATATTTTGAAAGTTACATATGTCATGGTTCTTCACCCATAAATACTTCAGTATATATTTAGAAAAAAAATGTGGATATTTTCTTACATATCCACAGTACAGTTATCAACTCCAGTAAATGTATCAATGATCTAATGCTTTCATGTAATCTAGGATTCATATTCCAAATTCGTCAGCTGATCTAATAAGGCCTCTATTGCATTCTTCCCCTTCAGTACATAATGTAGATTAGAGTCATATTGCTTTAGTCATCATGTCTCTTTTATCTCCTTTAATGTAGGAACATTTCTACAGCCTTCCTTTGTGTTTCGTGATTTTAACATTTTGGGAGAATCACCCTTTTGTATAATAGAATCTTACTTACTTGAGGTTTACCTGATATTGCCTCATAATTATATCCAGGTTATACATTTCTGGACAGACTACTTGGTAGGTGATGCATGGCTTTCCCAGGATATCATATCTGGAGATATGATGTCTGCTGGCCTTCACTGGTAATTTTAATTTTGATCAAATTCAACACTGTCTCTATATTTATAGTAAGTACTTAACATTCTACTGAAAGCAAGTGCTCTCCCTTCTCCTTCAATTATTTACTTCATTATCTAGCTATCTACTTACCTATCTATAGTCGACCCTTGAACAACATGGGTTTGAACAATGTGGTTCCACTTATATACAAATTTTCTTCACTTTCTGCCACCCCTAAGATAGCAAGACCAACCATTCCTCTTCTCCTTCCTCCTAGTCTATTGAATGTAATGACAAGAGCTTTATAGTAATTTACTTCCATTTTATAAATAGTAAATACATTTTCTCTTCCTTGTGATTTTTAATAACATTTTCTTTTTTCTAGCTTACTTTATTGTAAGTATACAGTACATAACACATATAACATACAAAATATATGTGACTTCACTATGTTATTGGTAAGGCTTCTGGTCAACAATGGCCTATTTGTAGCTAAGTTTGAGAGGAGTCAAAAATCATATGCAGATTTTCAAATGCATGGAGGGTTGGCATCCCTAATCTGTGCATTGTTCAGAGGACAACTGTACTTAGTTGTCTGTTTATTATCCATATTGACTCATGAATGCCAACATTAATGATTTATAATTTATTATTGAACCAATGGGGGGCACTTCATGTTGTTTCCTATGTCACTGTGATATGCTCTCATCATTATTTTGTTTAGAACTTACTTTCTGACATAAAGTGTTACACTTTCCTCTTCCACCTACCATGGAATCAGTTATTTCTCTGAGGAATCCTTTTTCTTTCAGTAGGAACAGAATTAGAGACCAAGATCTGGGCACAAGATGTGTCCCTTGCTACTGGGGTATCTTTGCTTCTTGGTTCATTTAGCAGACAGAGCTAGAACATACACACATTCACAGAGAATGAGAGAGAGAAACACACACATACATATATACACTCATACATAGACACATGAACATACATACATTTACATGTGACATATATATGCATATATTCATACATATAAATATATATTAAAAATCATGAGTTCATGCCGGGCGCGGTGGCTCAAGCCTGTAATCCCAGCACTTTGGGAGGCCGAGACGGGCGGATCACGAGGCCAGGAGATCGAGAGACGATCCCGGCTAACACGGTGAAACCCCGTCTCTACTAAAAAATACAAAAAAACTAGCCGGGCGAGGTGGCGGGCGCCTGTAGTCCCAGCTACTCGGGAGGCTGAGGCAGGAGAACGGCGTAAACCCGGGAGGCGGAGCTTGCAGTGAGCTGAGATCCGGCCACTGCACTCCAGCCTGGGTGACAGAGCAAGACTCCGTCTCAAAAAAAAAAAAAAAAAAAAAAAATCATGAGTTCACATAAAAACCTTCAAATCCATCCCACAAGGTCCTCTTTCACCTCCTCCAATCCATTATTGTATGCACCTTCCTTAACAATGAAAACCATACCTCAGAATATCAACTTTTTTGCTCAAACTTGTGATATATCTAAGATAGTTTTATGATTGCTTTATCCATACCATCTCAATAAATCAACCTACTAAAAATAATTAAGAATTTTTTTCCAATTCTTTTTTTTCTTTTTTCTGAGACAGAGTCTCATTCCTTCACACAGGCGGGATCTCTAGACTCACTGGAACCTCTGCTTCCTGGGTTCAGAAGATTCTCATGCCTCATCCTCCTGAGTAACTGGAATTACAAGTGCATGCCACAATGCCTGGCTAATTTTTGTATTTTTAGTAGAGACTGGATTTTGCCACGTTGGCCAGGCTTGTCTCAAACTGCTGACCTCAAGTAACCCACCCGCCTCATTTGTTTCCATTTGCTTTCAGTTTAGTTATTAACTTTTCCCATTCTTACTGATTTATTTTTATTTTTGAATATATAAAACATTGAAATCTTTCCAAAAGATAAAATACGTATTTTTTTAAAGTATAGTCAAAGAAGTGTTACGCCTCCTGTTGGGGATGCTGCACCACTTGGGACAGAAAAGTCTCAATTTGCAACATTTGCTGATTTCCATGGTGTAAATACACCCACAGCAGTGGCTAATTTCACACTACCAACGTAATGTCAACCAGCTTGCAAAACTCCTGGAAACTTAACAGTTGGCTCTTGCAAGCCAGTACAAATAAACAGCAGCATACCAGTGCTTGCACTTTACCTCCTCACCATCCCTTGTAGATAACTAACATCATTATTTTCTGGTTTATCTTCATCGTGTTTATATAGCCAAGTAGTTATGTGTATGTTTTCCTATTTTCCTATATTTCTTAGACAAAAATATAGTACAACATATATGTTCTTTTGAGTTGTGTAAAGTAGGTAAATATTAACACTACTAAAATAACAATTTATTACTGGAAGTACAAAAAAGGAGTCTCAAATTTATTTTCCTAAATACTATCTTATTATTTTAGATGCTAAGTGAAATTTTAAAATGATAATTTTCAACCGTGACTGCATATTAGAATTACTTGAGGAATTAAAACATATATATTGCTGTTTAGGCCCTATTCTGAACCACATGAATCAATCTCTGGAAGGAAGAACAAAGGGCATGTTGGCACTTGGGTATCAGAATGTATTTAAATTCCTCAGATGTTTTTAATGTGCATCCCGAGTTAAGAGCCATTGCCATAAAGGAAATACTATGTATTTAAAATTAATAATTGAAGACATAAGGCAATTCGGTGCATTTAGATAAAATGCCTGACAACTCCTAAATCAATAACTAAAATAAGCATCTCAGAAATGTATCTGTCTTTATTTCTACAAACCAGAAATTCTGTGCTCTAAGTCTACTTTGTTAATTGTGTTATTTCTTTTTCTATCATAATCATATACATATATATATATATTCACATTCAAATAAACATTAACACTACCCCTAGTAGGTTATCCTGTTTAGTTTTAATTCTTCCATATCTTTTACTGCAGAACCATTATTCTTTTTCCCATTATCCCCTTAAACCAAATTGATATAATATTCTTTTCTATTTCTAAAAATATATTTTTAAATATGATTGTGTCAAGTGATATAAGGTTAGGGCTATATATCAGATTAACAGAAACAGTATAAAACCTGAGATTTTATTTGTAAAAAGAGCACTTTTAAAAAATCAAGGGCACACATACATGCACAGGCACATGCGCAAGCGCACGCGAGCGCGCGCGCGCACACACACACACACACACAGAAAATATCCTGTCTTCCCCACATCCATCTCTTGTAGTACCTTAAGTATCATTAAGTTGCTTGATGCAGAAATCTAGTATTCATTCTTGATTCCTCCCAGTCCCTCATAACAACATCTAGCCCATTAAAAAGTCATGTTAATTTTAGCTCCAAATATACCTGCAATCTATCTACTTGTCTCCAAGGAGGTGTCTCTTAAGTACAATAAAATCAAAGTAGTCATCTATAGTCATCTGAAGGATAATAATCTTCCCAAGTTAAATAAGATAATTACAGCTGTACATACCATAGGTGGATAAATTTCACAATTACTTTGGTCTGGAGGCTGCCACATAATAAAGGTTTGCTAGTATTATAATTGTCTTGCCTTGCAAATATGTCAGATACCTTCAAGTGCTCTTAGTATATTCCTAGGAGTATGTGAAATGGTTACTGCAAAATATATTCTATGACTGTTGTATCACTAGTGAAGGTCCCAGTGGCAATTGTAGAAATGACCTATTGCCAGGCTCCACAGAATGCCCTCAGAACCTTTTCAGAAAGAGATGCAAGCCTATATAGCTTACATGTTAACACTCCACACTTTCATTAACAAAGCATATTTTTAAAAAGACTAAAGAAGACATTTCTTATAAACTGAATTGAACATTCATATATGCAAATTTGCTTAATAGAAAATGTTTAATAGATGGTTCTATTCAAATATTCATCTGTGTATTTCTAATTTTATTTCAGTTCATTTTACCAATATGTTTTGGTAATATATTTTTCTCAGACCATGTCTATTTCCAATTTGCTTAAATATCACTTTTCTTCTTATAACCTTTAAACATCACTGAATGTGTTGCTGGCCTCACATTATGCCTATGAGACTCAATATATGAAAATGACTGTAGACCATTACCTGGGATTGAGAAAGAAAAGCAGGGGATGCATCATTTGCATTTGGTGTCATACTTTCTGTCTTCTGAAATTGACTTTTAATGTCATATTTTCCAGGCCCTGGTACTCCCTAAATCACAAAAAGAAATACATGTTCTCATTAAGAAAGGATCTATAGCACCTAAGGGAAGAGTTGGCTAAATATCTGAACCACAGTCACAGAGTTTTTAAGTGAATTCCTATATAATATTACCAAAGCACTACATTAAAAGGCAAGCTGGAACAAACTTAAGAGCAGCAAAAAAAAAAAAAAAAATATTTCCTTAGCGAAGCAGCCCTTGAACCCAAAAACACACTACCTGAAACTTTGCTGCCCTCTACTGATAAAGCTCAGAAAAAAATTATCCAGTTCTTCACATGATTAAATACTAAAATGAAAGAAAAATGACTTCTCTTGTTCTTCCATTTAAAAGTATACAGCTAGCTCATCTCTAAAAAATTTTGTACTGTCTTTTTTAAATGTATGTAAATCAATGTGTTTTTTCCAACAAATAGGCTTTAGGAAATAGTTTCACTACATATGGTAACTGTAAGAAATTAAGCTTTTAACTAGATACTTTATAACAGATAAGAATTAATTCAGTAAGTTCTGAGGTTGAGTTTTTTATTTTCTTAGTCATATAAATAAATATTAAGAAGTACTATTTATTCATCATCAAATATTTTAAGTACATTGATAAAGTACCTTTTATACTAAAAAAACAAAGTTAGATTCAAATCTTCTGCTTCATACATACCTAAATTATTCTTCTTTGTCTGAAAGAATTACTCCTTGATTTACTAATTGAATAATTGGCTTATAAATTAGACGTATAATGAAGTTCTATCATTATATCCTGTCATTTCTATCTTTATAATATTTCCAAATCCAACCACTTCTCCACCTCCACAACTACCACTCTGATCAAAGCCACCACCATCTCTTACCTGAATTACGGTAAAAGTCCCCTAACTGTTCCCTGCTCCAATCCTTGTCCATCTTCAATCTACTGACATAGCAGCTAGTGAAGGAGCTGTTGCACAATCCGAGTCAGATTGTATCACTCTGCTTCTCAAACCCACCCAGTGGTTGCCAATCTCAGAACACAAGCCAAATCCTTAATACGGTCTGAATTACACACACATACACACACACACACACACACACACACACATACACACACACACACACATTACCTCTCTAGCCTCATCTCCTACCTCTCTCTCCCCTCATTCACTTTGCTACATCTCTTCCTTAAACAGATCAGGCATATATTCGCTTCAGGACCTTGGTGTTTGGCTGTCTGCTTCAAATGTTCTCTGCAGATTACTCCTTCATTATAATCAGGTCACTACACAATGTCACATTCTCAATGAGTCATTTCCAGGCCACCCAATCTAAAATTTCATTACCACCTCCAAACAATTTATGTTCCCTTCTCTGCTGTTTTTAAGCGTATCATTTATTACTATCCAAAATAAGATTTTCTGCTATACTCTAAGCTCCAGAAAGGCCGGGTCATTTTCTTTTTCTGTTTTGCTCACTGCTATATCTCTAGAGTATAGAAGAGTACCTGAAACACAGTAGGGTTCAGTTAATATTTGCAAGAAGACCGAGATCATGCCACTGCACTCCAGCCTGGGGCACAGAGCAAGACTCCGTCTCAAAAAAAAATAAAAAATAATAAAATAAAAAATAAAATAAAATATTTGCAAGAAGAATCGATGTGTACATGAATTGAATCCTACATTTCCACTGACTACATTATGAATTTGATGATGAGTTCCTATTGAAAATAATCTGGCTCCAAATAAGTGCATTAGCCATTTCTAATTCTTATTTTTTGTTGTTTTTGTTTTTCATTTTTTGAAATGGGGTCTCACTCTGTTACCCAGGCTGGAGTGCAGTGGCCCAGTCTCACCTCACTGCAACCTCTGCCTCACGTGCTCAAGAAGTCCTCCACCCCAGCCTCCTGAGTAGCTGGAACCACAGGCATGCGCCACCAGGCCCAACTAATTTTTGTATTTTTGGTAGAGATGGGTTTTTGCCATGTTGGTCTTAGGTTCCCCAGGTTGGTCTTGAACTGAGCTCAAGCAATCTGCCCGCCTTGGCCTCCCAAAGTTCTGGGATTACAGGCGTGAGCCACTGTGCCTGGCCAGCCACTTCTAATTATGATAAAATATGTAAATCCTATGTATTTTTTTAACCTGATAATTTGGGGGGAAAAAAAAGGAGAAACTAAAAATTTATGAAAAACTAATACAGAAGTATCTTTTATTTTAAATAGGTTAGATTCTAAAAAGTTATCCAAAAGTTCATGACACCTTGGCTCAAATGAGCAGATTCATGCCATTATTTGCTGGCTGGTAGAAAAGATGCACTTCAGCAATGATACATAAGATTTTTTTTATCTACCAACTTGTAGTAAGTTAAGTTCAGAAGAAAAGAAACTTCTACAAAATTCTGTGGCTACATAAACCTGCAAAATATGCAATAAATATAGAAATATGGGGTGTATAAATTCAAATACATAGCGTTAGCCTGTTTTCTGAAGCTATACAGATATGCAATATCCTTCTTCTCCCTATACAGTAGTCCTTCCTTATCCAGAAGGGATAGGTTTCAAGTCTCCCAGTGAATGCCTGAAACTGAGGATTGTATGAAACCCTATATACACTAAGTTTTTTTTCCTGTACATACATATCTATGATAAAGTTTAACTTATATTTTAGGCACAGAAAGATTAATAACAATAATTAATAATAAAATAGAACAATTATAATAAATACTGTTCACAATTTCACAGATAGAAGATTCATACTTACTGCAGATCTTAGCAACCTCAACATGTAATTTGTTTCTTTCCTTATTGTCAATAACTTTCACCTTTCCAAAGAAAGCACTTTACAACTTCTCTTTGTCATATCCCACTTGATAGCATCACTATTCTTGCACTTTGGAGCCATTATTAGTTAAAATAAGAGTTCTTTCAACACAAGCACTGGAATACCCCAACAGTCAATCTGATAACCAAAATAGCTACTAAGTGACTAACGGGCTTCACCTACCAGGTGGGACAAAGCAAGAAGTTGACATATTTCATCACACTACACAGAATGGTGTGCAATTTTAAACCAAATTGTTTACTTCTGGAATTTTCCATTTAATATTTTCAGACTATGGTTGACCACAAGTAACTAAAACCACAGGAGGTAAAGGTGCAGATAAAGGGAGAGTGCTATACAGGCCAACGTGATCAAAATGATCAGCTACTAACAAACCAGAATTACTTTTCTACTATTTTCAACAACCGTATAAGTGGTCACTACTAGGGATCATAGGGAAAAGATTACATGTGAATTATAAATGAATATACTTCAACTTAAGAAGACTTTCTTGCATAAAAGGACAAATGAAATCTTGAATCCTTCAAGAATACTTCCTTTTTCTTTTCTTCTGTTTTTTTGTAAAGATCCTAATGTTATGGAACTTTCCTTCACTAAAATAACATAGAACAATCAAATGAGGTCCTTGCTTCTAAAAAGCTAGGTTTCGGATTTAATAAGCCACTTAGAAATAAGCTCCAAAATAAGTCTGTGAGAACTGACCACTAAAGGACAGGTTTCGACTTATGACATTATAAAGAAAGTAAAAACACTTTGAAGAAACCAACCCTAGGCAAAGGTTGAAAATCCTGTTTTCCAAATTGTGAGCAACAGACAACCTGCATTAATATCAACCTATTAAATACATAGCCCCCCAGTTCCCATCTTAGACCCAGTAAATCAGAATCTTGTTGAGTATGGGAATCTACTTTTTAATAAGCCCCACAGATGATTCTCAAGCACAGTAAAGAACCACAGACCGGAACAAAAGGAATCACTACCATAGCATCTTTTACTAATCACATCTATTCTAAGGAAGAAGACGCAGATCTTAAAAGTATTCTGCTGTGGAAACAAAGCTTAAAAATTATTGAAACAGGTTATTTATGGCATCTTTTCATCTGTAACCTAACAAAAAATGGTTTTCTTTCTTTAAAAGCTGAAGTATGATCTTCCATTTGATCACATTATGTGCAGGGATTGGAAAACTGGGAAAAACATACAGCTTAAACTTTATTCCTACACCATCATCAGTAATGATTATTACTATCATTTTTTTTCTTAGGTTTTGGGGAAGCAGATGTTATTTGGTTACATGAATAAATTCTTTGGTGGTGATTTCTGAGATTTTGGAGCACCCATCACCCAAGCAGTGTGTGCATTGTACCCAATGTGTATTCTTTTATCCCTCACCTCCATTCCACCCTTTCCCTCAAGTCCCCAAAGTCCATTGTATCATTCTTATGCCTTTAAGTCCTCATAGCTTAGCTCCCACTTATGAGTGAGATTGGGTTTCCATTTCTGGGTTACTTCACTTAGAATAATGGTCTCCAATTCCATCCAGATTGCTATGAATGCCATTATTTTCATTCCTTTTTATGGCTGAGTAGTATTCCATGGTGTGTGTGTGTGTGTGTGTGTGTGTGTGTGTGTATATATATAAAATATCACATTTTCTTTATCCACTCATTGATTGATGGGCATTTGGGCTCCGTCCATATTTTTGCAATTGCAAATTGTACTGCTATAAACATGTGTGTGCAAGTATCTTTTTTGTACAGTGACTTATTTTCCTCTGGGTAGATACCCAGCAGTGGGATTGCTGGATCAAATGGTAGATCTACTTTTAGTTTTTTAAGAAATCTCCACACTGTTTTCCATAGTGGTTATATTAGTTTACATTCCCACCAAACAGTGGGAAACTGTTCCCTTTCCACCATATCCATGCCAACATCTAATTTTTTTTTTATTTTTTTATTATGGCCATTCTTGCAGGAGCAAGGTGGTAACACATTGTGATTTTGATTTGCATTTCTCTGACAATTATTGATGTTCAGTATTTTTTCATATGTTTGTTGGCCATCTGTATATCTTCTTTTGAGAATTGTCTATTCATGTCCTTTGCCCACTTTTTGATGAAATTGTTTGTTTTTCTTCTTGCTGATTAGAGTTCCTTATAAATTCTGAATATTAGTCCTTTCTCAGATGTATAGATTGTGAAGATTTTCTCCCACTCTATGGGTTGTCTATTTACCCTGCTGATTATTACTTTTGCCGTGCAGAAGCTTTTTAGTTTAATTAAGTCTCATCCATTTATCTTTGTTTATGTTGTGTTTGCTATTGGGTTCTTGGTCATGAAGTCTTTGCCTAGGCTAATGTCTAGAAGGGTTTTTCCAATGTTATCTTCTAGAATTTTTATGGTTTCAAGCATTAGATTTAAGTCTTTGATACATCTTGAGTTGGTTTTTGTATACAGTGAGAAATGAGGATCCAGTTTCATTCATTCACATGTGGCCTGCTAATTATCCCAGCACCATTTGTTGAATAGGGTGTCCTTTCCCCACTTTACGTTTTTGTTTGCTTTGTCAAAGATCAGTCAACTGTCAAGTTTTCTGGGTTTATTTCTAGGTTCTCAATTCTGTTCCATTGGTCTGTGTGCCTGTTTCTGTATCAGTACCATGCTGTTTTGGTGGAGATAGCCTTGTTGTATAGTTTGAAGCTGAGTAATGTAATGCCTTCAGATTTCCCCAGATTTGTTCTTTTTGCTTAGTCTTGCTTTGGCTATGTGGGCTCTTTTTTGGTTCCATATGAATTTTTGGATTGTTTTTCCTAGTTCTGTGAAGAATGATGGTGGTATTTTAATGAGAATTTCATTGAATCTGTAGATTACTTTGGCAATATGGTCATTTTTATAATATTGATTCTACCCATCCATGAGCATGGGATGTGTTCCATTTATTTGTGCCATCTATGATTTCTTTCAGCAGTGCAGTTTTCCTTGGAGAGGTCTTTCATCTCCTTGCTTAAGTATATAACTTAAATTTTTTTTAAGCTATTGTAAAAGGGTTGAGTCTTGATTTGATTCTCAGCTTAATCACTGTTGGTATAAGCAGAGTTACTAATTTGTGTACATTAATTTTGTATCCTGAAACTTTGCTGAATTCATTTACCAATTCTAGGAGCTTTTTGAATGAATCTTTCAGGTTTTCTGGGTATATGAAAATGCCATCGGCAAATAGCAATAATTTGACTTCCTCTTTACCAATTTGGATACCCTTTCTTTCTCTTGTCTGATTGCTCTGGCTACGACTTCCAGTATTTTGTTGAGTAGAAGTGATGAAAGTGGGAATACTGGTCTTGTTCCAGTTCTCAGGGAGAATGCTTTCAACTTTTTCCAGTTTAGTATAATGTTGCCTGTGGGTTTATCATAGATGACTGTTATTACCTTAAGGTGTGTCCCTTCTATGCCAATTTTGCTGACGGTTTAATACTAAAGGAATGCTGGATTTTGCCAAATGCTTATTCTGCATCTGTTCTGATGATCAAGGGATTTTTAATTCTATTTACGTAATATATCACACTTATTGACTTGCAGATGTCAAACCATCCCTGCATCCCTGGTATGAAACCCACTTGATCATAGTGGATTATCTTTTGTATATGCTGTTAGATTCTGTTAGCTGGTATTTTGTTGAGGATTTTTGCAGCTGTGTTCATCAGGGATATTGGTCTTTAGTTTTTTCTTTTCTTTTCTTTTCTTTTTTTTTTTTTTGTTATGTCCTTTCCTAGTTTTAGCATTAGGGTGATACTGGCTTCATAGAATGATTGACAGATGATCCCCTCTCTCTCTATCTTGTGGGATAGTATCAGTAGGATTGGTACCAATTCTTCTTTGAATGTCTGATAGAACTCATCTGTGAATCCGTCTGGTCTTGGACTTTTTATTGTTGGTAGCTTTTTAATTATCATTTCAATCTTGCTGCTTATTATTGGTCTGTTCAGAGTTTCTCTTTCTTCCTGGTTTAATCTAAAAGGGTTGTCTATTTCCAGGAATTTATCCATCTCCTCTAGATCTTCTAGTTTATATGCATAAAGGTGTTCAAAATAGCTTCGAATGATCTTTTGTATTTCTGTGGTATCAGTTGTAATCATTCCTGTTTCATTTCTAATTGAGCTTATTTGGATCTTCTCTCTTCATTTCTTCATTAATCTCACTAATGATCTATTAATTTTATTTATCTTTTCAAATAACCAGTTTTTTGTTTCATTTATCTTTTGTATTGTTTTGTTGTTTTTGTTGTTGTTTCAATTCATTTAGTTCTGCCCTGATTTTTGTTACTTCTTTTCCTCTACTTCTATATTACAGAGGTATTGAGAGGTTGTATCATTCTTACCGTTTAGTTCAAATAATTTTTTAATTTCCAACTTTATTTCATTGTTAACCCAATGATCATTCAGGAGCAGGTTATTTAATTTCCATGTATTTCCATGGTTTTGAGGGATCCCTTTGGAATTGATTTCCAGTTTTATTCTACTGTGGTCTGACAGAATACTTGCCATATTTTCATTTTTTTTTAATTTGTTGAGACTTGTTTTGTGACCTATCATATGGCCTACCTTGGAGAATGTTTCATGCGCTGATGAATAGAATGTATATTCTGCAGTTGTTGGGTAGAATTCTCTGTAAATATCTGTTAAGTCCATTCATTGTAGGGTATAGTTTAAGTCTATTGCCTCCCCTATCCTCTAGGGATGTGACTTCCTGAGACCTGAGCTGCAGTGATTATTGTTTCTCTTCCAGGTCGAGCCACCCAGCAGAGTTACTGAGTTCCAGGCTGGTACAGAGGAGTGTCTGCAAAGAGATGTGACCCATCTTCAGGTCTCTCAGCCATGAATACCAGCACCTACTCTGGTGGAGGTAGCAGGGGAGTGAAGTGGACTCTGTGAGGGTCCTAGATTGTATTTTTGTTAAGTGTACTGGTTTTGTGTTGGTTGGCCCCAAGGTAGGAGCTGGCGCTTTCAAGAGCACATCAGCTGCAGTTGTATAGGGAGGATCAGGCAGTGGGTGCAGCCATAGAGCTCCCAAGAGATTATGTCCTTTGTCTTTGGCTACCAGGGCAGGTAGAGAAAGATCATCAGGTTGGGGCAGAGCTAGGCATGTCTGAGCTCGGCCTCTCCTTGGGTGGGACTTGCTGTGGCTGCTATGAGATATAGGGATGTGGTTCCCAGGCCAATGGAGTTATGTTCCCAGAAAGATTATGGTTGTCTTTGCTGCATCACACAGGTCACCAGGAAAGTGGCAGAAAGCCGGCACCCACAGCACTCCCATGCTGCCTGCACCCTGAAAAGCCAGTCTCACTCCCACCATTACCCCTACACCCCCCAACCCCCGCCATAGAACTGAATTTATTTCCAGGAAGCCAGTGAACAGGGCTGAGAACTTGCCCGAGGCTACAAGCCTTCCAGCTGAGAAAGCAAGCTGACTCACAGTTCCTTGGCTGTCCCACAAAGCCTGCAGTGGCAATCACCTCCTTCAATGTGTCTGTGAATTCTCATGACTTTCCTGGTATGTTTCTGTGGTAGTTCCTGGAGGAAAAGTACACAATGTGGGTCTCCCCACACTGCTCTGTCTCTCCAAGTGGAAGCTGCAAGTTAGTCCTGCCTCCTATCCACCATTTTCCTTCTGGGTTGTTGTTTTTAAGTCAGATTACATTTTAAGAAGATAAACTGATAGGAAACTAAGATGGCTGACTAGACACAGCCAGGAGGAATATCTGCCACTGAGAAACCAAGACATCGGGAAGCCTAGCACACCCTGAGTAGATGTTCAAAGGGAAGGCACTAAAAATGGACAGACAGAGAATACAGATGTTGAGCTAAAGTGGGAGGAAGCTGGGAACCCTGCATGGGGTTACCACACACCAGGACTCATTTCTGGTCCCCAGTGACTCCTAGAAAACAGAAATGAGGCCAGTCCACTGAACCCACCTGATATGGTTTGGCTGTGTCCCAACCCAAATCTCATGTTGAACTGTAAACCCCATGTGTTGAAGGAAGGCATGGTGGGAGGTAACTGGATCATGCAGGCAGATTTCTTTCTCTACAATGAGAACTACAAAACCCTGCTGAAACAAATCAGAAATTACACAAACAAATGAAAAAATATTCCATGCTCTGAGATAGTAAGAATCAATATTGTGAAAATGGCCATACTGCCCAAAGCAACTTATAGATTCAGTACTATTCCTATTAAATTACCAATGACATTCTTCACAGAATTAGAAAAAAAGCTATTTTAAAATTTATATTGAACCAAAAAAAGAGCCTGAAATGTAGAGTAATTCTAAGCAAAAGAACAAAGCTGGAGACATCACACTACCTGACTTCAAGCTATACTACAAGGCTACAGTAACCAAAACAGCATGGTACTCGTACAGAAGCAGACACATAGACCAATAGAGCGAAATAGAGAGCCCAGAAAGAATGCTACACACCTACTACCATCTGAACCATCTGATCTTCAACAAAGTCAACAAAAACAAGCAATGGTGAAAGAACTCCCTATTTAATAGATAGTTCTAGGATAACTAGCCACATGCAGAGGATTGAAACTGGATCCCTTCCTTAAACTGAATCCCTTTCTTATACCAAATGAACTCAAGATGGATTAAAGACTTAACTGTGAAATCTAAAACTATAAAAATCCTGAAAGACAACTCAGGAAATATCCTTTTGGACATAGGACTTGGCAAAGATTTCATGACAAAGATACCAAAAGCAATTGCAACAAAAACAAAGATTAACAAATGGGACCTAATTAAACTAAAGAGCTCTGTGCAGCAAAAGAAACTATTAACAGAGTAAACAGACAACCTATAGAATGAGAGAAAAATTTGGAAACTATGTATATGATCAAGGTCTAATATCCAGAATCTATAAGGAACCTACCTAAATAAACTAACAAGCAAAAGAAAAAACAACCCCATTAAAAAGTAGGCAAAATGTATGAACAGACATTTTTCAAAAGAAGACATACAACACAGCCAACAAGCATATGAAAAAAATGCTCAACATCACTAATTATTAGAGAACTGCAAATCAAAACGACAGTCAGGTACCATTTCACACCAGTCAGGATGGCTATTACTAAAAAGTCAAAAAATAACAGATGCAGGCAAGGTGGCAGAGAAAACGGAATGCTTATACACTGCTAGTGGGAATGTAAATTAGTTCAGCCATTGCTGGAAAGCAGTTTGGCAATTTCTCAAAGAACTTAAAACAGAATTATCATTCGACCCAGCAATCCCATTATTGGGTGTCTATTCAAAGGAATATAAATCATTCTGCCATGAAGACACATGCATGCATATGTTCACTGCAGCACTATACAGAATAGCAAAGGCATGAAATCAATCTAAATGTCCATCAATAGTAGACTGGATGTATTAGTCCATTCTCACATTGCTACAACGAAATACTTGAGACTGGGTAATTTATAAGAAAAGAGATTTAATTGACTCACAGTTCTGCAGGCTATTCAGGAAGCATAGCACTGGCATCTACTTTTAAGGAGGACTCTGGAAGCCTACAATTATGGCAGAAGGCAAAGGGGGAGGAGGCACTTTATATGGCAAAAGTAGGAGCAAGAGAGCAACAGGGAAGGTGTTACACACTTTTAAATGGCCAGATCTCATGAGAACTCACTCACTATCATGAGGACAGTACCAAGGGGACGGTGCTAAACTATTCACGAGAAATCCTTCCTTATGATCCAGTCACCTCCCACCAAGTCCCACTTTCCAACATTGGAAATTTGGGTGAGAATGCATATCGAAACTATATCACTGGACAAAGAAAATGTGGTACATATACACCCTGGAATACTATGCAGCCATACAATACAAGAATGAGATCATGTCCTCTGTAGCAACATAGATGGAGCTAGAGGTCATTATCCTAAGTGAACTAACACAGGAACAGAAAACCAAATACTACATGTTCTCACTTATAAGTGAGAGGTAAACATTGAATATACATGTACTCAAAAAAGGGAACAAAAGACACTGGGATCTACTTGCATCAAATACCTGTGAAACGCAATTTACCTATATAACAAACCTGCCCATGTACCCCGAACCTAAAACGAAAATTTTAAAAAAAGATAAATCTGACTGCCTATGAAGATATTAAAGAATGGAGTATGAATAGAAGTAGAGATACCAATAAAAAGGCTATTTCAAAAATGCAGTCAAGAGACAACATCTTCTTTGACTAGAAAATAGTTGGGTGATGATAATAAAATAATTAGAACAATAATGAGTCATGATAGATTGTCTACAAAGGTGGTCACCAAAAATGCCTCTCATCCCTGTAATTCCATGCTTTCATTAGAAGATGGAATCCATTTCCCTCACCTTGAATCTGACTGGCATTATAACTTGGCTTGATAAAAAGAACACACTGAAAATTATAACTTGGCTTGATAAAAAGAACACAGTGAAAAGTACCACTTCTGAGCCTAGGCCTTCACATGCATATGTTCCACATTTGCACTCTCAGAGCCTGGAGCCTCCTTACAAGTAGTCTAACTACCTAGACAAAAAATGAGGCCCAGCCAGCTCCCAGTTATTACAGCCAACCCTTCTGACATGTCATATGTATAAATATCTTGGATGTTCCAGCCCCAGTACCAAATGAATGCAGCCAAATGAGTCACCCCAGCTGATAATGACATGAACCAGAAATACTACATGCATCAGAAAAACTACCTAAGCCCAATGAACCCACAGAAGCATTCTGAGAAGGTTAATTCCAGTAAGTTTGGAATCAGCATGAGCCACTTTGCTAAAGTACCTAAAAGGCACTGATCCCTGATCAAAATATGAAACTACTAATTAACATTATGGTTTTGTAATTATGGGTCCTATAAGTTTTGGAGTGGTTTGCATCAGCTTGTGAGCACGGCTCATCAATAATACTGAAAGTGATCATTTGTACCTGGTCTCAGTGAGACCCATGGAGGACTCTACTGTTGGTGCTAGTTATGAATAATATGCCAACATGTCCAGCAGAGTGTAAAAAATCCTGGCAAGACTCCATTTTGTGCTCCCTGATTCTGTGGTGTTCCATGTACATGTCAGTGGTTCCTGATCCAAGACAGAAATCATGTCCTGTTATGGCCTTAGAGAGGGGAGAAAAAGTTCACTCTGGCCTCTCTGAAACCCTATAGCCTTTGACTATAAAGAATACTCTTAACTTTAATGCTGTTTCTATTTGTATTTTTTCTGTAATAAACTACAGAGCTAAGCACTGTCATTTTGCTTTAGTAATCGAACCCTGTCTGACACTATTGGGGCAATCACGGAAAATAACAATTTGTTTTAAGGCACTACATTTTGGGGTGACTGGCTATGCAGAAACAAATAACTGAAACAATATTTACCAAGAACATACTATTTGCCAGGCACTATTTCAATTCACAGATTTTTTAAAACTGTGCCACAAAGAAATTATTTCAAAAACAACATAGCTTGCAAGTGGTCGGGAGAGATATTATCGGTTTCTAGCACAATCCTAGTTACCAACTTCCCGTCCTAGCCATCTTTCACACAGAGGTGACTATGACACAGTCCTGGCTAATGAATGTTAGCAATTATCAGATAGAGAAAACAGAAGCCAGGGCAAGGCCAGGCACAGTGGCTCATGCCTGTAATCCCAGCAGTTTGGGAGGCCGAGGTGGGCAGATCTTTTGAGGTCAGGAATTTGAAACCAGCCTGGCCATCTCTACTGAAAATACAAAAATTAGCTGTGGTGGCATGTGCCTGTAATTCCAGTTACTCGGAAGGCTAAGGCATGAGAATCGCTTGAACCCAGGAGGCACAGGTGGCAGTGAGCTGAGATCGTGCCACCACTCACCAGTCTAAGTGACAGAGTGAGACTCTGTCTCAAAAAACAAAAAGGGAGAAAAACTAGTTTAATTTTGAAATGTTAGTTTTGTAGTTCCTGTAAACCAAGGGGCAGGTGACATATAGACAATAACTCATGGAGGTCTGGAGCTCAGTGGAGAGGTCAGGGTTATAAATACACATTGGAAATGATCTATATATTTGGAAGTGATTGTTGTATATACATGGCATCTGAGGCCATGAAATTAAATGTGGTGTCCAGAGAATTTGTGTGGAGAAAAAAGTGAAAATGGCTAATAATATTATGTAATATTTATGTGGTTCTCAGTATTATATTCATTTTAATACTATATTGTTAATATCACTAATCTCTCTTTTTTTATTCATTTATTTTTTATTATTATTATATTTTAAGTTCTAGGGTACATGTGCATAACGTGCAGGTTTGTTACATATGTATACTTGTGCCATGTTGGTGTGCTGCACCCATCAACTCGTCAGCACCCATCAACTCGTCATTTACATCAGGTATAACTCCCAATGCAATCCCTCCCCCCTCCCCCCTCCCCATGATAGGCCCCGGTGTCTTTTTAATGGCCCATATGAACCTGTGGATCATTATAATCTTTAGACTCTAATATAATTTTGAGATCATTTACTATATTTTTCAGCTAACATCTAGATTGAATATTTTCATCGGACTGATAACTATTCAATTTTCCAAAGCTAATGAAAACATATCAATTTTAATTCCTAAAAACAAGATAATATTCACCATCCTCTTTCTGTTATGTCATCTTATAATAAGGAAAAACAAACTTATAAGCAACTTAAAATGAAAGTTTGCAACTTATAATATTTTCAGGCTACTTCTATCAACCTAATTTTTGCTATATGATTATACTTGACACTATCTTCTTAACAAAAGAAAATAGTTCTTTTATTTTAAATGGATTATATTTTAAAAGTATGTCTTAGATACAGTTAACTCTTTAAGTGATCTAATCCTCATGATGGATTGAATACAGAAATATATAAATTTGACTTGAAACTGTAGAAAAGAACGTATATCTATTACAATTATTTGCATAATTGCAACATAAATTTTGGTTGATTTAGAAAGTATGATGCATTCTTTGTTTCTGTTCTCAGTAAACAAACATGCTCTATGTGGTTTCTTTTAAACTAATTAAATTTAAACAACAAAATCAAATAAACATGGTAAGGGAAACTCTAAGTAAAAAGAAATAATTTGAAAATTAACTTTGTATTAACCAATAATACCATTGCAAGTGTCACTGGGTCTCAGATGCAGCACTTACGTTATATGCCATTCAAATGAGAAAAATTTAATTAGTGACAAGACATGTTTTGCAGGATAAATCATATACTAGTTAGCCGACCATATGTTCAGTAACAGAAATGGAAACCAAAAGTAGCTTTTCCACATAAATTTAGGCAAGTAAATCAAGAGAGGCAGAATTTAAACATAAGCTGCTAGGTTTGACTACATATTAGTATTGCATTGGAGTTAATGGTTAACTTATGCAGTTTTAACCAAACACGAAATTGAGTAAAACTAATGAAAAGCCACCTAGAGTCCATATTACATCTGCTGAGTAACAATTCGTGTCAACACTGGTATTAGTAATTCAGCTGAATCAAAAATTCAGTATCATTTAAGTCTGAAGCTACACTCCCAAGTTCTGAAGTAAAGTAACTATGAGTAAATGTGGCCATCCTGAAAATCTCACCACAATGATCAAGAATTATATAAGGCTTTTGTACTCAAAATTTTTTCACCAAGAGGAAATCTATACAAATAGTTTATATAGTTTTCCTGTAATTACTATATCCTATGTGGTGCATTATCTAGTAGCAGTCAAGATTTATAATGTCTATTTTGGTAAATTGGTGCTATGTAAATGTTCAGAGTTCATTAACATTTATTACTATGCAATGCAACGTGAACTTCCACAGAGTTACTTAATGTCAGTATAGTCTTCCTGCTCTTTATAAGTCCAAATTCCTCTTTTTAAAAGGAAAAGAAACATTATCACTTAATGAATAATACACAGACAATTAAACACATCCAAATGAAATAATGTTAAGGGTTATAAATCTCAAATGAAGCTAAAGTACCCATATAAGATTAATTATTATTACACTTGCAAAGATAGAGAATTCAAATGCCTGCTAGGGCAAGGCAGGCAAATAAGTGCTAAATGGAAAATGGTGTAGAGGAAATCACTCATCCTTATCCTCAGGAGCAGCATTTAATCAGCCCCAACTGGCTATTATTAGATTGTTTTGTTCACTTTTAAGTCAAACTGAAAGTCTGGATTTGTATATGAAATTTCACGAGTTACAAACGTTGGCAACTAACTCAATTTTTAACAACTATGAAATAACTATAAAAATACACCTGTGGATTAAATTCAGCCTGTAAGCCACTAGATTCCCCACTTAGCTCTTTAATATCTTAGAGTATAAATATATTTTAAAATAGTCTTCTACCTGGATGACGTAAGGGCTGACAAAAAATATACATTAGTCCACATATAAATTCCTGCACATAACTCCAGATCTAGTGAAATCAAAGTCTAAAAGAGGTTTTGTCGTGAGTTGGGGTTTTCTAAGCCTAGTTATAGTATTATCATGATGAAATTATAATGTTCATAAGTAGTAGCAGGGTTTCATGATCTTTACACACACTGATAGCTCTGAAACTAGGATTGCATTGGTCTGAAGGTATCTCTGAAGTGCTGTATAGGAAAAGGGCCCAATTACTCATATTCATTTAAGTAAATTATTATGTGGTAATAAGACTACTGAGTGACATCAAATAATACCTGATAGTATAAAAAGACTGATTTTGTCTTTCCAATTCTCATTGTTATAAAACATAATATGTAACTTCCTATTACAGTCACAAGTTAGTGAACATAATAAATTAGAATTTCCCATATCTTCCGCTCTAAGAAGTATATGGAGGATGGGCAATGACAATCAGAAAAAGAAGAAGGAAAGTAGCTCAGCTGGCCAGATGTATAGACCCCTCAAGCAGATGAATAAGGTGGTAGAGGAGATTAGCAAGTAGTAAAAGTACCAGAATAAGAACTTTCTCTGACTCTGTGTGGTGGAATGTCAATATGAATTTCATATGGATATAGGGTCAAGAAGATGATAGAGAAATTCTCATTCCCTAAATTGAGATTACTTGTAATTACCTAAGAACATTAAGACAAACAACAAGGAAATTAACACTCAAAATGTCTTTAATAACAGTGTGTTCTAAAGTTTTTTAAACTACACACTCATTAATGGGTAATTAGTGCACATGAAGATCATCAATTTAGGTAAGTTTTTTTAAATGTTTCTTAATTTTGGTAATAAAAATCAGCCATGCATTTTTAAATTAGCATAAAAATAAGTTTTATTTCAATCAGAAGGATAATATTGTTTGCAGTCTTTCACCGAGGCAGCTATATGCAACTCAATGGTGGACAGCTTAATTTATAATTTAGGTTATATTTGCAGTTCATTTCTCTTGCTAGCTTCTACTTAATTAGAAAATTTTGAATTCACAATCGTTGATCATTATAAATAGTGCCAACAGTTTAATGGCTGTCTGAAAAGTCTGGATATTCATATTAAACATAAATGGCCCAGAAATTATGGAGTGCTGGCTCGAAGACTACTGTCAGCACTCTAACAGATGAAAAGTTGTAATTTTTACAGGCAGAAGCTGGAAGGTTGGGTGTTTCAGCTCGGAAGACAACAATGAGTACATTACTAATCCACTCTTAAGTGGTTTTCAGTCCTGAAAATTAGTTCTTCATGCTCTGTTGGAACATTTGGAATTGGTTTGCAAATTAGCTAAATAATACATCACCAGTTGTTTTTTTTTTTTTCTCCAAAGACAAGAAAAAGACATTGAGCAGGGAAAAAGTCCAAATTTCAGACTCAAGCTATTTGTATTACAGTTTGATTTTTTAAAAAAATCCTGAGAAAATATTCTCAACATTAAAAAGCACAATATTTTGGCTTGGAGGTAGTGAGTTCAGGCCACTCATGATAATAATATATGCCACTTAAAAAGATTACATGAAATCATAATCTTCTTCACTGGCATTAGATTTATATTTCATTTCAAAATCTCATGTGATCGTGTGTTTTCTGGACAAGATTCTTACTTCAATGTGGTCAAAGGGTTGTATCAATTATTCATTTCTTCATTATCCTTTAAACTTTACCCATATACTTTAAAATCCCAACATACTGAATGCAATCTGAATGTATTCATACTTTTCACTTTTTGTTTCAAATTCAATTTTTAAAATCAGAAGGCATATAGGTTTGGAGTTTTTATTATTTTTTCTATCTTTATTGAAGTATAATAGACAAATTTAAAATTCTATACATTTAAGATATACAATGTGATGTTCTGATGTATGAACACATTGTGAAATTATTATAATAATCAAGCTAATTAACATATACATCACCTCACATAACTACGTGTGTGTGTGTGTATGTGTGTGTGTGGTGGAACAACTAAGAGCTACTCTTTTAGCAACTTTCAAGTGTAAACTGTATTAATAGAGTTACTATGCTTTAACATTAGATCTTTAGAACTTATTAATCCTGCATAACTGTAATGTTGTACCCTTTGACCCATATTCCCCACCTCCCAGCCCGTAGAAACTACTATTCTACTATCTGCTTCTTGAACTTTTTAATATTTCATGTAAGTGAGATCATGCATCTTTCTGTGTCTGTCTTATTTCACTTAGCATAATGTCCTCCATGTTCATCATGTTATCATGAATGATAGGATTTTCTTCTTTTTTAAGTCTGAATAATATTCCTCTGTGTGTATATGTGTGTTACACTTTCTTTATCCAGTCATTCATTTATGAACATTAGGTTGATTCCATATCTTGACTACTGTGAATCATATTGCAATGAACACGGGAGTACAGATATTTCTTCAACATATTGATTTCATCTCCTTTGGCTATATACTCAGAAGTGGGATTTCCAGATCATACGGTAGTTCAATTTTTATATTTTAAAAAACATCCATACTGTTTCTCATAATGGTTGTACCAATTTACATTCCTACCAACAGCATACAAGCATTCTATTTTGTTGACATCTTTCCCAACACCTGCTGTCATTTGACTTTTTGATAATAGCTATTCTAAGAGGTGGGAACTGCTATCTCATTTTGTTTTTGATTTCCACGTCACTGATGATTAGTGATGTTAAGCATTTTTTCATATAACTGTTGGCCATTTGTATTTCTTCTTTTGAGAAAAAAATCTATTCAAGTTATTTGCCCATTTTTAAAATCAGGTTATTTGTTTTGTTGCCATCAATTTGAGTTCTTTCTATATTTTGGCTATTAAGCCCTTATTGGATGTATGGTTTTAAAATATTTTTTCCTATTCTGTAGGTTGTCTTTTTGCTGTGTTGACTATTTTCTTTGCTGTAAAACAAAAAAAAAAAAAAAAAAAAAAAGTTTTTTTGTTTACTGCAATCCCATTTGTTTATTGTTGGTTTTGTTTGCTTGTGTTTAGGGGACAATAGCCAAAAAAAAAAAAAAAAAAATTATTGCCCATACCAAGGTCAAGAAGCTTTTATCTTATGTTTTCTTCCAGTAGTTTTTTTGTTTTGGGTCTTAGATTTAAGTCTTTAATCTATTTTGAGTTGATTTTTTTATGTGGTGTGAGATAAAGATCCAATTTCAGTCATTTGCATGTGGATATCCACATTTCCTAACACTATTTATTGAATAGACTATTATTTATCCCATTATGTGCTCTTGGCAACTGGGCTGAAAATCAATTGATGATAAATGTGTAAATTTGTTTCTGGGCTCTCTATTTTTGTTCCATTGGTATTTATGACTGTTCTACACCAACAGTATGTTTAAAGTCATACTGTTTTAATTACTGTAGCTTTGTAGTACATTTTGAAATCAGGTAGCATGATGTCTCCAGATTTGTTCATTGTGTTCAAGTTTTTAGTATTCAGGATCTTTTTTGACTCCATAAGAATTTTAGGATTTTTTTTCTAATTCTCTGAAAAATACTATTGTAATATTGATAGCAATAAAATTGAGTATGTAGATCAATTTTGGCACTATGGACATTTTAACAAAATTAATTCTTTCAGTCAATGAACATAGGATATCTTTCCATTTATTTGTTTCTTCTTCAGTTTCTTTCATCAATGTTTTATGGTTTCCAGTGCATAAATCTTTCACTTCCTTGGTTAAGTTTACTCCTAAATTTTTTCTTGTGTATTTCTTATCCTATTGTAATTAAAATGATTTGGGGGAAGAGTTCATTATTAGTGTATAAAGACACAACTGAGATTTGTAGGTTGATTTTGAATCTTGCAGCTCTCCTGAATTTACTTATTATTTTAAACAATTTTTTGGTGGAGTCCTTTAGGCTTTTCTATTTATAAGATCATTTGGTCTGCAAATACAAATATTACATCTTCCTTCTCATTTGGATGACATTTATTTATTTACTGCCTAAAAACTAAACAATTTCAACAAATTAAATACAGAAAGATGTAAAAAGTCTTCTGTATTAGTCAGGGTTCTCTAGAGGGACGGGATTAATAGGATAGATGTATATATTTGAAAGTGAGTTTATTAAGGAGTATTGATTCACACAATCACAAGGTGAAGTCCCACAATAGGCCATCTGCAAGCTGAGGAACAAGAAAGCCAGTCTGAGTCCCAAAAGCTCAAAAGTAGGGAAGCCGACAGTGCAGCCTTCAGTCTGTGGCCAAAAGTCCAAGAGCCCCTGGCAAACCACTGGTATAAGTCCAAGAGTCCAAAACCTAAAGAACTTTCAGTCTGACATCAAGGGCAGGAAGCATCCAGCACAAGAGAAAGAAGGAAGCTGGAAGACTCAGCAAGTCAAATCCTTCCAACTTCTTCTGCCTTCTTTATTCTAGCCACACTGGCAGATGATTAGATGATGCCCACCCAGATTGGGAGTGGGTCTGCCTCTCCCAGTCCTCTGACTCAAATGTTAATCTCCTTTGGCAACACCCTCACAGACACACCCAGGAACAATACTTTGCATCCTTCAATCCAATCAAGTTGACACTCAGTATTAATTACCACATGCTCTAAAGAACAAACAGCTCTGAATAGGACTTCCAATACTACATTAAATAGAAGTCATGATAAAGAATATCCTTGTCTAGTTCTGGATCTTGAAAAAAATGTTTTCAGCTTTTCACTATTGACCATAATGTTAGCTGTGAGTTTGTCATATATAGCCTTTCTTATGTTGAAGTACATTCCTTCTACACTTAATTTGCTGAGACTATTTCATCATAAAAGAATGCTGAATTTTGTCAAATGCTTTTTATGCATCTATTGAGATACTGTGGCTTTTTTCCTTTATTCTTGTAATGTGATATATCTCATTTATTAATTTGAATATGTAGAACCATCCTTGCATTCAAAATAAATCCCACTTGATCATTGTGTATAATCCATTTGGTGTGTTATTTCATCTGACTTGATAGTATATTGTTGAGAAATTTTATATCTCTCTTCATCAGAAATGTTAACCTGTAATATTCTTTTTCTGTAGTGTCCTTGTCTGGCTTTGCTATCAGGATAATTCTGGGCTCACAAAATGAGTTGAAAATGGTTCCCTCCTTTTCCATTCATTTTTTGAAAGAGTTTAAGAAGGGTTGGTGTTAACTCTTTAAATGTTTACTAGCATTCACCAATTAAACCATCAAGTCCTGTGCTTTTCTTTGTTGAGAGGTTTTTAATTAATTATTCAATTTCCTTACTCCATATTGTTTTTCTTCCAATATGGCAGATTAGAAGGTTCTCCAGCATGCTTTGCTCACCTGGTAGTGTAGTGATTCACACTGTGAAACTTTATTCATAAAGAATCATAGGAATTCAACCAAAAAGTAAAGGATACTTCACATCCCAGAGAAAAGAAGTTTGTCAGACAGCCTGCATGACAGCATATGGCTGAGAACTGTGAGTAAAGTTCCAAAGAGAAGAGAGGAAAAGAGTGTCCCTCTGTGATTTACCCTTCTACTGGGGAACAGTGCAACCCAGGCCACAGGAAAGCACCTTGTCTCTCCCAATCCCTAAAGCTAACATGGGGAGAGGCTGTGAGAAGTAAAGGCTGTGAGAGACTGTGAGAAGTAAAGGCACTAGGAGGTTCCCTATGCATTCTCCTAGATCTGGAAACTGACAGGAAGAAATCATTCTCAATCCAGCCTCATATCAAGCTTGGCAGAACTCAGCAACCTAGCAGCAGCAACTATCATCAGCATTAAAGTCTCATGCTGGAGATTGGAGTGCTGAGTCTGGAGCAGGGGAGAGGACTCCACACTCAGAACTGAGAGATGAGTATGGAATATATTCCAGCTGTGACACTATAATTGAATTCCAGCACTTCACAGGACCAGAACAGGAAGAGATTTGCTGACAAGCTCTGGTTTCACCTAGGTAGCAAGATTTGAGGTCAAAGGTAGCTTTGTGATCTAAAGCCAGACTGTGTATGACTCTACTGAGCTTCCCAACTCACTCCCTTGGTCAGGACAGGGGAATGAGCCCAGCTAGTTCTGAAGTGTGAGAAAGAGGTGGGTCCCACCCCTGTTCACACGGACTATGCATTTGGACCATCCTTCCATTCCTGTGCAAAGAAATTGGTGCAGCAGCAGTTTCTCCAGTCCTCACCTAGGCTTATCTCCAGGCATCTGGCAACTGCCCCCCAGATCCCTGTCAGAGCCAATTCCCTCAGCTGCCATTGGGGAATCTGAGTATGGATTTGCCTGGTCCATTTCTGTCCAGCTTCACCCCCTGCTCCAAGGCTGAATGTAAAACCCAAACACTGAGTGATCCACAGCAAGCCTATGCCTGGGATACCAGACACTTTTTCTGATAAACAAAGATCAAACATAAAACCTATTGTACCACTGCAGCCAGATCTTACCTGCAAGTGCGACCTACTGTCCTGGAGGTCAATCTACACAACCCAGTGACCTCTGCCACTCCAGTTTCTCAGGAAGCTGTGAGCCTGCTCACCTGCCTGGTACACCACCACTACAATGAACATTTGAGAAAGCCATCACACTAAATCTACCAATAATCAAAAAATTTGTAGATTCTTCACCACCAAACATACCCAGAAGCAAAGCAAACACCCCTACTCAGCATACATTATAATCACATCCTAAAGGAAACAAAGTCCTGTCACAATGAAAGTGAATTCAAAAATAAGAAGTGATTGTTTCTCTTGGGAGGGCGCCCAAGATGGCCGAATAGGAACAGTACCAGTCTCCAGCTCCCAGTGTGAGCGACACAGAAGATGGGTAATTTCTGCATTTTCAACTGAGGTACCGGGTTCATCTCACTGGGCCTGTCGGACAGTGGGTGCTGGTCAGCTGGTGCAGCCCGACCAGCAAGAGCTGAAGGAGGGTGAGGCATTGCCTCACCTGGGAAGCACAAGGGGGAAGGGAATTCCTTTTCTTAGCCAAAGGAAACTGAGACACACAACACCTGCAAAACCGGGTAACTCCCACCCTAATACTGCGCTTTACCAGGGGTCTTAGCAAATGGCACACCAGGAGATTATATCCCATGCCTGGCCTGGAGGGTCCCACGTCCAAGGAGCCTCTCTCATTGCTAGCACAGCAGTCTGAGACCTAACTGCAAGGCAGCAGCAAGGCTGGGGGAGGGGCGCCCGCCATTGCTGAGGCTTTAGTACATAACCAAAGCCACTGGGAAGCTCGAATTGGGTGGAGCCCACCACAGTTCAAGGAGGCCTGCCTGCCTCTGTAGACTCCACCTCTGGGGACAGGGCATAGCTAAACAAAAAGCAGCAGAAACCTCTGCAGATGTAAAAGTCCCTGTCTGACAGCTTTGAAGAGAGCAGTGGTTCTCCCAGCACGGAGATTGAGATCTGAGAACGGACAGACTGCCTGCTCAAGTGAGTCCCTGACCCCTGAGTAGCCTAACTAGGAGACATCCCCCACTAGGTGCAGACCGACACCACACACCTCACACGGTGGGGTACAGCCCTGAGACGAAGCTTCCAGAGCAAGAATCAGACAGCAAGAATCAGTGTTGCTGTCTGTTCAGCAATATTCTATCATCTGCAGCCTCCGTTGCTGATGAGCAGGCAAACAGGGTCTGCAGTGGACCTCAAGCAAACTCCAATAGACCTGCAGCTGAGGATATTGACTGTTAGAAGGAAAACTAACAAACAGAAAGGACACCCACACCAAAACCCCATCAGTATGTCACCATCATCAAAGCCAAAGGCAGATAAAACCACAAAGATGGGGAAAAGCAGAGCAGAAAAGCTGGAAATGCAAAAAATCCGAGCGCATCTCCCCCTTCAAAGGAATGCAGCTGATTGCCAGCAATGGAACAAAGCTGGACGGAGAATGATTTTGACAAGTTGAGAGGAGAAAGCTTCAGTCGATCAAACTTCTCAGAGCTAAAGGAGGAACTACATACCCAGTGCAAAGAAACTAAAAACCCTGGAAAAATAATGGATGAATGGATAACTAGAATAATCAATGCAGAGAAGGCCATAAAAGAAGTGACAGGGATGAAAACCATGACACGAGAACTACGTGACAAATGCACAAGCTTCAGTCACTGACTACATCAACTGGAAGAAACAGTATCAGTGATTGTAGATCAAATGAATGACATGAAGTGAGAAGAGAAGTGTAGAGAAAAAAGAGCAAAAAGAAATGAACAAAGCCTCCAAGAAATATGGGATTATGTGAAAAGACCAAATCTATGTCTGATTGGTGTGCCTGAAAGTGACGGAGAAAATGGAACCAAGTTGGAAAACACTCTCCAGGATATCATCCAGGAGAACTTCCCCAACCTAGTAAGTCAGGCTAACATTCAAATTCAGGAAATACAGAGAACGCCACAAAGATACTCCTCAAGAAGAGCAACTCCAAGACACATAATTGTCAGATTCACCAAAGTTGAAATGAAGGAAAAAATGTTAAGGGCAGCTTGAGAGGAAGGTCGGGTTACCCACAAAGGGAAGCCCATCAGAATAACAGCAGATCTCTCGGCAGAAACTCTACAGAAGAGAGTGGGGGCAAATATTCAACATTCTTAAAGAAAAGAATTTGCAACCCAGAATTTCATATCCAGCCAAACTAAGTTTCATAAGTGAAAGAGAAATAAAATCCTTTACAGACAAGCAAATGCTTAGAGATTTTGTCACCACCAGGCCTGCCCTACAAGAGATCCTGATGGAAGCACTAAACATGGAAAGAAACAACTGGTACCAGTCATTGCAAAACCATGCCAAAATGTAAAGACCATCGATGCTAGGAAGAAACTGCATCAACTAACAAGCGAAATAACCAGCTAATATCATAATGGGAGGATCAAGTTCACACATAACAATATACACCTTAAATGTAAATGGACTAAATGGTCAAATTAAAAGACACAGACTGGTAAATTGGATAAAGAGTAAAGACCCATCAGTCTGTTGTATTCAGGACACCCATCTCACATGCACAGACACACATAGGCTTAAAATAAATGGATGGAGGAAGATCTACCAAGCAAATGGAGAACAAAAAAAAAGCAGGGGTTGCAATCCTAGTCTCTGATAAAACAGACTTTAAACCAACAAAGATCAAAAGAGACAAAGAAGGCCATTACATAATAATAAAGGGATCAATTCATCAGGAAGAGCTAACTATCCTAAATATAGATGCACCAATACAGTAGCACCCCAATTCATAAAGCAAGTCCTTAGAGACTTACAAAGAGACTTAGACTCCCACACAATAATAATGGGAGACTTTAACACCCCACTGTCAACATTAGACAGGTCAACGAGACAGAAAGTTAACAAGGATATCCAGGAATTGAACTCAACTCTGCACCAAGCAGACCTAATGGATATCTACAGAACTCTCCACACCAAATCAACACAATATACATTCTTCTCAGCACCACATCACACTTATTCCAAAATTGACCACATAGTTGGAAGTAAAGCACTCCTCAGCAAATGTAAAAGAACAGAAACTCTAACAAACTGTCTCTCAGACCATAGCGCAATCAAACTAGAACTCAGGACTAAGAAACTCAATCAAAACTGCTCAACTACATGGAAACTGAACAACCTGCTCCTGAATGACTACTGGGTACATAATGAAATGAAGGCAGAAATAAAGATGTTCCTTGAAACCAATGAGAACAAAGATACAACATACCAGAATCTCTGGGACACATTTAAAGCAGTGTGTAGAGGGAAATTTATAGCACTAAATGCCCACAAGAGAAAGCAGGAAAGATCTAAAATTGACACCCTAACATCACAATGAAAAGAACTAGAGAAGCAAGAGCAAACACATTCAAAAGCTAGCAGAAGGCAAGAAATAACTAAGATCAGAGCAGAACTGAAGGAGATAGAGACACAAAAAACCCACCAAACAATCAACGAATCCAGGAGCTGGTTTTTTGAAAAGATCAACAAAATTGATAGACTGCTAGCAAGAATAATAAAGAAGAAAAGAGAGAAGAATCAAATAGACACAATAAAAAATGATAAAGGGGGTATCACCACCGACCCCACAGAAACACAAACTACCATCAGAGAATACTATAAACACCTCTATGCAAATAAACTAGAAAACCTAGAAGAAATGGATAATTTCCTGGATGCTTACACTCTCCCAAGACTAAACCAGGAAGAAGTTGAATCCCTGAATAGACCAATAGCAGGCTCTGCAATTGAGGCAATAATTAATAGCTTTCCAACCAAAAAAAGTCCAGAAACAGATGGATTCACAGCTGAATTCTACCAGAGGTACAAGGAGTTGGTACCATTACTTCTGAAACTATTCCAATCAATAGGAAAAGAGGGAATCCTCCCTAACTCATTTGATGAGGCCAACATCATCCTGATACCAAAGCCTGGCAGAGACACAACAAAAAAAGAGAATTTTAGACCAATATCCCTGATGAACATCGATGCAAAAATCCTCAATAAAATACTGGCAAACTGAATCCGGCAGCACATCAAAAAGCTTATCCACCATGATCAAGTCAGCTTCATCCCTGGGATGCAAGGCTGGTTCGACATATGCAAATCAATAAACGTAATCCAGCATATAAACAGAACCAAAGACAGAAACCACATGATTATCTCAATAGATGCAGAAAAGGCCTTTGACAAAATTCAACAGCCCTTCATGATAAAAACTCCCAATAAATTCGGTATTGATAGAACATATCTAAAAATAATAAGAGCTATTTATGACAAACTCACAGCCAATATCATACTGAATGGGCAAAAACTGGAAGCATTCCCTTTGAAAACTGGCACAAGACAGGGATGCCCTCTCTCACCACTCCTATTCAACATAGTGTTGGAAGTTCTGGTTAGAGTAATCAGGCAAGAGAGAGAAATCAAGGGTATTCAGTTAGGAAAAGAAGAAGTCAAATTGTCCCTCTTTGCAGATGACATGATTGTATATTTAGAAAACCCCAAAATCTCCTGAAGCTGATAAGCAACTTCAGCAAAGTCTCAGGATACAAAATCAATGTGCAAAAATCACAAGCATTCTTATACACCAGTAACAGACAAACAGAGAGCCAAATCATGAATGAACTCCCATTCACAATAGCTTCAAAGAGAATAAAATACCTAGGAATCCAACTTATAAGGGATGTAAAGGACCTCTTCAAGGAGAACTACAAACCACTGCTCAGTGAAATAAAAGAGGACACAAACAAATGGAAGAACATACCATGCTCATGGATAGGAAGAATCAATATTGTGAAAATGGCCATACTGCCCAAGGTAATTTATAGATTCAATGCCATCCCCATCAAGCTACCAATGACTTTCTTCACAGAATTGGAAAAAAATGCTTTAAAGATCATATGGAACCAAACAAAAGCCCGCATTGCAAAGACAATCCTAAGCCAAAAGAACAAAGATGGAGGCATCATGCTACCTGACTTCAAACTATACTACAAGGCTACAGTAACCAAAACAGCATGGTACTGGTACCAAAACAGAGATATAGACCAATGGAACAGAACAGAGTCCTCAGAAATAATACCACATATCTACAGCCATCTGATCTTGACAAACCTGAGAGAAACAAGAAATGGGGAAAGGATTCCCTATTTAATAAATGGTGCTGGGAAAATTGGCTAGCCATAAGTAGAAAGCTGAAACTGGATCCTTTCCTTTCTCCTTATATGAAAATTAATTCAAGATGGATTAGAGACTTAAACCTTAGACCTAAAACCATAAAAACCCTAGAAGAAAACCTAGGGAATACCATTCAGGACATAGGCATGGGCAAGGACTTCATGTCTAAAACACCAAAAGCAACAGCAACAAAAGATAAAATTGACAAATGGGATCTAATTAAACTCAAGAGTTTCTGCACAGCAAAAGAAACTACCATCAGAGTGAACAGGCAACCTACAGAATGGGAGAAAATTTTTGCAACTTACTCATCTGACAAGGGCTGATATCCAGAACCTACAAAGATCTCAATCAAATTTACAAAAAATAAACAAACAACCCCATCAAAAAGTGGGCAAAGCATATGAACAGACACTTCTCAAAAGAAGACATTCATACAGCCAACAGACACATGAAAAAATGCTCATCATCACTCGCCTACAGAGAAATGCAAATCAAAACCACAATGAGATACCATCTCACACCAGTTAGAATGGCAATCATTAAAAAGTCAGGAAACAACAGGTGCTGGAGAGGATATGGAGACATAGGAACACTTTTATACTGTTGGTGGGACTGTAAACTAGTTCAACCATTGTGGAAAACAGTGTGGCAATTCCTCAAGGATCTAGAACTAGAAATGCCATTTGACCCAGCCATCCCATTACTGGGTATATACCCAAAGGATTATAAGTCATGCTGCTATAAAGACACATGTACATGTATGTTTATTGCGGCACTATTCACGATAGCAAAGACTTAGAATCAACCCAAATGTCCATCAGTGACAGACTGGATTAAGAAAATGTGGCACATATATATCACGGAATACTATGCAGCCATAAAAAAGGATGTGTTCATGTCCTTTGTAGGGACATGGATGCAGCTGGAAACCATCATTCTCAGCAAACTATCGCAAGAACAGAAAACCAAATACTGCATGTTCTCACTCATGGGTGGGAACTGAACAATGAGATCACTTGGACACAGGAAGGGGAACATCACACACCAGGGCCTATTGTGGGGAGGGGGGAGGGGGGAGGCATAGCATTAGGAGATATACCTAATGTAAATGACGAGTTAATCGGTGCAGCACACCAACATGGCACATGTATATATATGTAACAAACCTGAATGTTGTACACATGTACCCTAGAACTTAAAGTATAATTAAAAGAAAAAAAAAAAGAAATTTGAATATTTAAATTTTGGAAAAGTAAACATTGCTTTACAAAGAAAAAGAAAAAAGAAAGTGTGGCACATATATACCATGGAATACTATGCAGCCATAAAAAAAGGATGAGTTTGTGTCCTTTGCAGGGACATGGATGAAGCTGGAAACCATTATGCTCAGCAAACTAACACAAGAACAGAAAACCAAATACCACATGTTTTCACTCAGAAGTGGGAGAAGAACAATAAGAACACATGGACACAGGGAGGGGAATGTCACACACTGGGCCTGTGCAGGGGTGGAAGGCTAGAGGAGAGATAGCATTAGGAGAAATACCTAATGTAGATGATGGGTTGATGGGTGCAGCAAACCACCATGGCTCGTGTATACCTATGTAACAAACCTGCACATTCTGCACATATATCCCAGAACTTAAAGTATAATTTAAAAAAGAATTTGATTACAATGTATTTTGGTGACTATCCATTTGTGTTTAATCTATTTGAGGTTATTTGAGCTTCATGGATCTCAATGTTTGTGTTCCTTTCCAAATTCAAGAATTCTTCTGTGTAGTTATGTTCTTAAACAGTTTTCTGTCCCATTCTTTTTCTATGCTCCTCTGGAACTTCATTACTCATATATTGTTCTATTTGACTGTATCCCACAGGCTTTCTTTACTCTTTTTCATTTTTTCTTTTGGTTTCTCTAACTGGGTGATTTCAAATAACCTCTCTTTGCGTTCACTGATTTTTTTTCTCCTGTTAGATCAAGTCTGCCATTAGAGTTCTCTGTGGAATTTTTTAGTTCAGTCATTGTGTCCTTTGGCTCCACAATTTCTGTTTGGTTTTCTTTTATACATTCTATCTTTTTGTTGAACTTCTCATTTTCTTCATGTATTGTTTTCCTGATTTTGTTTAGTTGCCCACCTGTGTTCTTTTGTAGGTCACTAAGCTTCTTTAAGACAATGATTCTTTGTCAGGCTATTCATATATCTCCATTTCATTAGGGTTAGTTCCTGATGTTTTATTTTGTTCTTTTAGTGGTATGACTTTTTCCTGATTTTTCATAATTGCTGTCTTTCACTGGTGTCTGTGCATTTGAAGGAACAGGCTCCTATTTTAGTCTTTACATACAAGCTTCAGCAGGGAACATCCATCATTAGTCAGCCCATCACGATATTCAGTTGGTAGGCCCATTGGTGAAGTCCACAGGTCAGGTAGGCTTACTGCTGAATCCTTGGTCCATTTGGCCTGGTTCCTGAGTAAGTGGGCCTGTTGCCTGTGTCCACAGATGCTGACCTGGTTCCTGAGTCTGCAGGGGCTGGCCTAGCACTTTGGTGGGCCTGGAGCCTGAATCTGCAAGGGCCAGACTGGTACCTCAGTCTACTGAGGATGGCTTGGTGTTGGGGCAGGCCTGGAGCCTGGATCTGCAAGTACCAGCTTTTTTCCTGGGTCTTCAGTGGCCATACTAGAGTCTGTAGCCATCACTGCTACAGACAGTGCTACAGACAAGTACTGGAGCCTATACCCACTGGGGTTGGCCTGAAGCCTGGATCTGCCGGGGTGACCTGATGCCATGACAAGATTGAAGTGTAGGTTTGTGGGGGACATCCTGGCACTGGGGTTCACTGGGTTGGACCTGATGACATAAGTCTGAGGCAAAGTGAGGTCCTTACTTCATCTTCCTTTCCCAACACATCTGCCTGCACTGTGCTGCTCAGGTTGGGGTGAGGGGTGATGGCAGTAATGTGAAACTGTCCTTCCTACCCTCTTTAATGCATCTTTTCTTATTTATGTGCCCCACCTAGATACTGTAATCTCTCATCTGGAATCCTTAGCTCTTGTGAACATATTTTTATGCATAGATGATTGTTTACACTGATGTTTCTGTGAAGGTGATATGGTTTGGCTCTGTCCCTACCCAAATCTCATCTCAAATTCTAATTCTCACATGTTGAGGGAGGGACCTGGTGGGAGGAGATTGGATCATGGGGGTGCTTTCCCCCATGCTATTCTCATGATAGTGAGGGAGTTCTCGTGAGATCTGATGGTTTTAAAAGTGGCAGTTTAGCCTGTATTCGCATTCTCTCTCTCTCTCTGTCTCTCTCTCTCTGTCTTTCTCTCTGTCTCTCTCTCTCTCTCTCTCTGTCTCTCTCTCTCTCTCTCCTGCTACCTTGTGAAGAAAGTACTTGCTTCTCTTCCACCTTCTACCATGATTGTAAGTTTCCAGGGAACTGTGAGTCGATTAAACCTCTTTCCTTTATAAATTGCCCAGTCTCATGTAGTATCTTTATAGCACGGTGAAAACAGACTAATACAGAGGGGTGTGCATTGGAAACTCCTATTCTCCCATCATGCTATCATCATTCCTCTTGTCTAGTAGTTTCACTGCTGATTATCAAACGTTTTCCATGAACAAAGCAGAGTATGGATAGCTACTCAGCTGGAATATCTATTATTTACATAACACCCTTCCATAACATTAACATGTCATTGCTGATCTCAATGAAAGTTTTCAAATCCATATGTCCTATAAAATTAAATCAATGAAACACCACTTCTCCCATTGCTTGTGTTTTCAATGATAAATATAACCAAATGTTGCCAAAGTCGTCTCCACATATATATGTAGCACACATAAGCAAGGGTTAATTTATACTCTGAAATTAGTAGTTTAATACAAGAACAAATGAAAGTATCTACACGTTTGTTCAGATATTTGACATATTTGTAAATGTTATTGTAAACATATGCCACTGATATTATATAACATTTGATAGTATCATTTCATGACAAAATTTTACTTTCACTGTGCTTTCTCTCAATATAATTACTTTCACTGGCTTTTCAATTTGTTTTATAAGAATATCTAGAAGAAATGCATTTGGCCGCAAATATCAACAAACCCAATATTGCTTTTAAAAATAAAGTTTTATTTGTATTATAAAGCAAGAAGTCCAGAATAGCCTATGTAATTAATTCAAGAATCAACAATGTCTAAACTCAGGTCTTTAGGATTCTCTTGAACATCTTTTCTTTTTCATATATCAAGGTCATAAAATGACTACTGCAAATTTAATTACCCCCATCTGTATTCCAAAAGGTATAAGAACAAAAATGGGGAGGATAGCAAAGAGGCCCTCCTTTATTATCAGGGATTACTTTAGTTTACTCTTTTTAAGAGTATTCACTTGCAGTTCAAGTGAATTTAAGGATTAATTAATATAGCTGGCAAGTCATTTATACAACAACTACTGGAGATGTATATCTCCTCATGAAGAAAGTGTCAAAACTTTTTAATTGTATAAAGAATAGCTTTGCTTTGTTAGGTGGAAACAGAGTTGTTTTGTTGTTGTGTAAAAGGAAACAGAAGCTGACTGATAAAAGGAGTGTATTGGCTGTGGCCCTTTCCACCCCCTAGTGCTACTGGGCCTGCAGATCTCTGTCGAGCTGCAGATGCAGGTCTCTGTTCCACAGGATGAGTTTTGTCAATGTTGTTAAGAATAAGGCCTACTTTAAGAGATACCAAGTGAAATTTAGAAGACGAGGAGAGGGTAAAACTGATTACTATGCTTGGAAACACTTAGTGATAAAGGATAAAAATAAATACAACACACCCAAATACAGAATGATAGTTAGTGTAACAAACAGAGAATCACTTGTCAGATTGCTTATGCCCATACAGAGGGGGATATAATAGTCTGCGCGGCATATGCACACGAACTGCCAAAATATAGTGTGAAGATTGGCCTGACAAATTATGCTGCAGCATATTATACTGGCCTGCTGCTGGCCTGCAGTCTTCTCAGTAGGTTTGGCATGGACAAGATCTATGAAGGCCAAGTAGAGGTGACTGGTGATGAATACAATGTGGAAAGCATTGATGGTCAGCCAGGTGCCTTTACCTGCTATTTGGATGCAGGCCTTGCCAGAATTACCACTGGCAATAAAATCATTGGCGCCCTGAAGGGAGCTGTGGATGGAGGCTTGTCTATCCCTCACAATACCAAATGATTCCCTGGTTATGATTCTGAAAGCAAGGAATTTAATGTAGAAGTACACTGGAAGCACACTGTGGGCCAGAATGTTGCAGATTACATGCACTACTTAATGGAAGAAGAGGAAGATGATTACAAGAAACCGTTCTCTCAATACATAAAGAACAGAGTAACCAGACATGATGGAGATGTACAGGAAAGCTCATGCTGCTATACGAGAGAATCCAGTCTATGAAAAGAAACCCAAGAAAGAAGTTAAAAAGAAGAGGTGGAACCATCCCAAAATGTCCCTTGCTCAGAAGAAAGATTGGGTAGCTCAAAAGAAGGCAAGCTTCCTCAGAGCTCAGGAATGGGCTGCTGAGAGCTAAACCAAACAATTTTCTATGAAGATTTTCAGATAAAGACAATAAACATATGGACAGAAAAAAAAAAAAAAACCCGGAGTGTATGGTGTTAGTTACTGATTTATTCCTCTGCCTCTGCATTCATCCTCCTTGACCTAGGTTTTACTGGATCTGGACCCCGTACAAATTTCTTTTGCCAGTTTGTCTAATCTTAGTTGGCAAGAGAGGGTACCAGATGGACATTGTATGTCATGGTAGAGGAAGGGGTTTCACTTCCTAATTCTAGCGTATTTTCTTCCGTCTGTGGTGTGCCTGCTAGTGACATGCTGCAGCCCCATTGAGTTTCTCAGGAACCCTCAAGGACAGCTTCCTGTAGACAAGCCCCAATCTGCCATTACTCCAGTAGATAACGACATACAGATAAACTCCGGTCCACTGACTCCAGTGAACTTCTTTGCCACCCAGTGAACCATAGCTATGCCCTCTCCAGTGAGGTCTCAGTCTTGGGAGTAGGAGTAGGAGGTGATTCTTCTGAGTTCTTAGTGTACTTCTTGCCCTTCTCTTTCTCTGTTTCTCTTTCTCTTTCCCCAATCCCACTAAAGGCAGTACATTTGTAGATGCTTCCTACATAAGCTGTTTTAGTGTAGAGTCTAGTTTTCCATTATCAGTAGTTGACCATTTTTAACTAATTTTTTTAATATTAAATTATCAACATCTACATTATTGGCGTGCTTTCTATCTCTTGACTGAATCTTAACAGATAAACAAGGAACATTCACCAGGTTGTGCCCTCTGGACCACATGAGTCTGTCAAACTTACCAGGCAGCTGCTCAGACTGGTAAGATGCAGAAGCCTCTTCCTTTGAAAATGGCCAATGTTCCCAGGGGACAGGCAATTCCAAAGACAAGGTGTATTTGTTTCTGTTGCTCTTCTAATGAATACCAAAAATTTAGTAGCTTAAAATAACATACACTTATTAACTTAATCCCATTGGGAAGTCTCTTTTACCATGTCAAATAACATATGCACAAGTTCCAGGGATTAGGACATGAACATTGTTAGAGGGATATAATTCTACCACAGTAAGCAGTCTAGCCCACAAAGATTCATTCATCCCACATTCAATGCATTCATCCCATCCTAATATTCCCAAGAATCTTAACTCATTACAACAGCAGCTCAAAGTCTGAAATCTAATCTAAATCTCATCAGCTCAAAGGACCCAAATTCACATCAACTGAACCACAAAAATCAGATATGGATGAAATTTTGGATATGATCCATCTAGGGCAAAATTCATCTCCATCTGTAGACCTGTAAAACTAGAAAACAAGTTAACAGCTCTCAAAATAGAAGATGGAATAAGTGTAGAACAACAAACATTTCCATTCCAAAAAAAAAAATGGGAGGAAAAAAGAAATCAGCCATCTCAAGCAATCTCAAAACCCTGTTAGGAAAACTCCATTGAGTTTCAAGGCCTAGGAATAACCTGTGTGGCTCCCAGCTTCACCCTCAGAGAATAGGATGACTCTGCCTTTGGAGTAAATCTTCCTTTTTCATGAAGAGTAGCATTGCTTTCAGCTAAGTAGTTTTATCAGCCTGCTTCCTGCCTTTAGAATTCTAGAGTGTCAATAGCCTTCTTTCATTTAGCCTTCTTTCTGTCCCTTTCAGTCCAAGCTGGCAGTGCTGCTATTGATATAAAATCTCATGAATATTTTGAGTCTCCTACATCTGTCATGGGAATTCACTCCACACAACAGCTCCTCCACAGGTCTTTTCTAGATAATGCCAGGTCTATTTTTGGCCGCTTCAGAGATGACTGAGTCATACACCTGATTTCTTCAAAGAGCTTCTGTGTGACTGAACACAGTCTCTAGATCCTTCCAAGGCACTAGTGAAAGATAATTCAACCACAACCTCAGTAGTCTCCCCAGAACTGACTTTCCTGGAAGTGAATCTAATTTGAGTGTCTTTTTCTAACTGGATAGGTTGGAAATTTCCCACATCATCAAGTCCTGGTTTCTTTTGGCTTAACAGTTCTTCCTTCAATTTGTGCTTTTCATCTCACATTTTACTATAAGCAGAAAGAAGAAACCTCAGCACACCTTCAACACTCGGCAGTCTCCTTACGTAAATCCAAGGACATTCCTTACAAAATCTAGTTTCTACATAATCATGTAGGACACATTTTAGCTACACTTTCTACCACTCTATAACAAGAATCCCCTTTCCCATAGTTTCCAACAATGTGTTCCTCATTTTCTTCTGATCCTTCACTAGCAGTAAGTATCTTTAACGTCCATATTTCTACCCACAGTCTGCTTAGGATAATTTACTTTTCAGAGATATGAACAAATTAGTCTTATTTTCTTATAGTAGATGTTTTGAACCTCATTTAATAGTTTCTTGTTTCCTTGTGGAGAACAGAGCTAGAGAATTTTATTTCACTTGCTTCACTCCAGTTATCTCTCTTCCTCTTTGGAGTTTAGTTTGTCCTTTTTATTTTCTATTTCCTAAACGTGAAAGCTGAGTACACTGATTTTACATGTTTCTTCTTTTCTAATATAAGCATTAATTCTATATATTACCCACTAAATATAATATTTTATCCTACAAATGTTGATATGTTGTGTTTTCATTTTCACATAGCTTGAAATATTTTCTGATTTTCCTCATAATTTCCTCTTTCACCTATGGTTTATTTGGAAGTATGTTGCTCAATTTCCAAATTATAAGAATTTTCCAGATATTCTTCTGTGATTTATTTTTTGCAAACACTGTTGTGATCAGAGAGTATATTTTCTGTTATTTCAATACTTTAAATATATTAAAACTTGTTTTATTAACAAAAATATGTTCTATTTTGGTAAACATTCTATGTGCATGTAGAAATATGTGTATTATGCATAAACATATTGGGTGGCATGTTCTATAAGTGCTTATTATGTCACACTAGGCTAACAGTCCTGTTCAATCTTCTATAACCTCACTGAGGTCTTGCTCTATCAATTATTGAGACCAGAGTAGTGAAATAGCTAGCTATAATTGTAAATTATTTATTTCTCCATTCTGTTTTGTCAGTTGTTCCCTCAAGCATTCTGAATCTCTATACATGCATATACCTTTAGGATTACTGTGTCTTCTTGATGATCTCTTTCTTTTTCATTATGAAATATCCCTCTTTATCTCTAGTAATACTCTTTATTCTTATATGTACTTTATCTGATACTAATATAGCCACTACAGCATTTTTATTGATGCTTACATGATATATCACTTTCCATGCTTTTACTTTTAGCCCATGGGTATCTACATATTCAAAGAATATTAATTAGAAATAGCATAGTTATATCATCCTTTTATATTTTATATTAGTTATCTGTAGAAGAGGACATAGAAGTATTACAAAATCCTAGGGTTGCGTGCTCTTATTCTCATATCGGTACTTTCCAGAGGCTTTCTAAAGCACCCCAGTTTGCAACAAAACAATTCAAGTATTATTTAATCTGCTAAATCATAAGGTTGGAATGAAAAAGTAGCTTGCAATGCAGCCTGGACCCACTGTAGAGCTTTGTCTTGCTCTATGTCCACTCAAAATTGGCACACTTATCAGTATCTCAGTAGATAAGCCAAAGCGACACACTCAAATGCAATATATATAATCTCCAAAACCCAGAAAGACCTACCAAGAGTTATAACTCTTTTTCATGGTAGATGGTGGAAGGAATAGAAACTTGTCTTTCACCTTGGAGGGGATATTTTGACATTATCCAGACCACTGGACCCCAGGAACTTCACTGCAGTAGGAGGCCCCTGAAATTTCACGGGGTTTATCTTCCATTATCTGGTTTGCAAGATTCTTCCTACTTCCAGCTATTCAACTCTAATCAGCATAATGCCATCAATATACCAGACCACGATGTTTTGCTCCAGTAAAAATACTATAACTGAGACAGCAGCTGCAAACTCCATCAACACCATCTGATTAAGTCTATAATGATCCACAGTCACCCCCCAAAATTAATCTGACTTCTGCACAGGTCACATCAGCAAGTTACATAGAGATGTGATAACTATCTCTACTCCTGAGTCTTCCAAGTCTTTGGTGGTGGCAATAATCTATGCAATTCCCCAGAAATTCAGTATTGCATCTGGCTTTATACATTATCAAGGAAGAAATTTCCATGATATTGTTAAAATGGCCATACTACCCAAAGAAATCTAGAGACTCAATGCTATTTCTATTAAAGTACCATTGATATTCTTCAGAGAACTAAGGAAAACTAAAATTCCTTTGGAACCAGAAAAGAGCCTGAAAAGCCAAGGCAATCTTAAGCAAAAAGCAAAAAGCTAGAGACATCATGCTACCCAACTTCAAATTATAGTCCAGGCCTATAGTAACCAAAAAAGCATGATACTGGAACAAAAAACAGTCACATAGACCAACAAATCAGAATAGAATACCCAGAAACAAGACCACACACCTACAACTATCTGATCTTCAACCATCTTGACAAAAACAAGCAATGGGGAAAGGATTTTCTATTCAATAAATGGTGCTGGGATAACTGGCTAGTCATATGCAGAAGACTTAAACTGGGCCCATTCTTTACACTATGTACAAAAATTAACTCAAGATGAATTAAAGACTTAAATTTTAAAATTCATATGGAACCGAAAAAGAGCCTGCGTAGCCAAAGCAAGACTAAGCAAAAAGAACAAACCTGGAGGCATCACACTACCTTATTTCAAACTGTACTTTAAGGCCAGAGTCACCAAAACAGCATGGTACTAGTATAAAAAATAGGCACATAGATCCATGGAACAGAATAGAGAACCCAGAAATAAACCCCAATACTTAAAGCCAACTGATATTCAACAAAGCAAACAAAAGCATAAAGTGGTAAAAGGGCACCCTTTCAACAAATGGTGCTGGGATAATAGTCTAGCCATATGTAGAGAATGAAACTGGATCCTATCTCTAACTTTATACAAAAATCAACTCAAGATTGATTAAGAACTTAAATTTAAGACCTGAAACTAAAAATTCTAGAATATAACATTGGAAGAACTCTTTTGGATATTGGCTTAGGCAAGGATTTTATAACCAAGAACCCAAAAGCAAATGCAATTTTTAAAAAAGTAAATAGGCCAGGTGCAGTGGCTCACACCTGTAATCCCAGCATTTTGGGAGGCCGAGGCAGGCAGATCACAAGGTCAAGAGATTGAGACCATCCTGACGAACATGGTGAAACTCCGCCTCTACTAAAAATACAAAAGATTAGCTGGGCGTGGTGGAGTGTGCCTGTAGTCCCAGCTACTTGGGAGGCTGAGGTAGGAGAATCACTTGAAACTGGAAGGCAGAAGTTTCAGTGAGCCGAGATCGCACCACTGCACTCCAGCCTGGGCAACAAAAGTGAAACTGCATCTCAAAAAAAAAAAAAAGTAAATAACTGGGACTTAATTAAACTAAAGAGCTTTTGCATGGCAAAAGGAATAGTCAGGAGAGTAAACAGACAACCCACAGAGTGGGAGAAAATCTTCACACTCTACACAATTGACAAATGACTAATATCCAGAATCTACAACGAACACAAATCATTAAGCAAAAAGCAAACAATCCCATCGAAAAGTAGGCTAAGGACATGAATAGACAATTCTCAAAAGAAGATATACAAATGGCCAACAAACAGATGAAAAAATGCTCAACATCACTAATGATCAGAGAAATGCAAATCAAAACCACAGTGTGATACCACCTTACTCCTGCAAGAATGGCCATAATCAAAAAATCAAAAAATCAAAAAATAGTAGATATTAGCGTGGATGTGGTGAACAGGGAATACTTCTACACTGCTGGTGGGAATGTAAACTGGTACAACCACTATGAAACACAGTGTGGAGATTCCTTAAAGAACGAAAAGTAGATCTACCATTTGATCCAGCAATCCCATTACTGGTATCTACCCAGAGGAAAAGAAGTCATTATACAAAAAAGTTATTTGCACACGCATGTTTATAGCAGCACAACTCACACCTGAAAAACCATGGAACCAACCCAAATGCCTATTAATCAACAAGTGGATAAAGAAAATCTAGTATATACAAATTTACTCATGTAACCAAACACCACCTGAACCCCAATAACTTACGAAAAAAATTAAAAAATTAAAAAACCACACGATACCAACACAAGTCAGAATGGAAGAGACTGAGACTCCCACACAATAATAGTGAGAGACTTTAACACCCCACTGTCGATACTAGACAGATCAATGAGACAGAAAATTAACAAGGATATCCAGGACTTAAACTCAGCTCCAGACCAAGGACCTAACAGACACCTACAGAACTCTCCACCCCAAATCAACAGAATATACATTCTTCTCAGCACCACATCGCATTTATTCTAAAATTGACCACATAATTAAAAGCAAAACACTCCTCAGCAAATGCAAAAGAATGGAAATCATAAAAAACTATCTCTCAGACCACAGTGCAATCAAATTAGACCCCAGGATTAAGAAACTCACTCAAACCCACACAACAACATGGAAATTGAATAACCTGCTCCTGAATGACTACTGGGTAAATGAAGGCAGAAATAAAGAAGTTCTTCGAAACCAATGATAACAAAGATACCATGTCCCAGATCTCTGGGACACATTTAAAGCGGTGTGTAAAGGGAAATTTATAGCACTTACTGCCCACAGGAGAAAGCAGGAAAAAACTAAAATCAACACCCTAACATCACAATGAAAAGAACTAGAGAAAAAAGAGCAAACAAATTCAAAAGCTAGCAGAAGACAAGAAATAACTAAGATCAGAGCAGAACTGAAGAAGATAGAAATACACATGCGCACACACACACAAAAACCCTTCAAAAAAATCAATGAATACAGGAACTGGTATTTTGAAAAGATCAACAAAATAGATAGACCGCTAGCCAGACTAATAAAAAAGAAAAGAGAGAAGAATCAAATAGACACAATAAAAAATAAAAAATAACAATGGGGATATCACCACCAATCCCACAGAAATACAAACTACCATCAGAGAATACTATAAACAACTCTATGCAAATAAACTAGAAAATCTAGAAAAAATACATAAATTTCTGGACACATACATCCTCCAAGACTAAACCAGGAAGAAGCTGAATCCCTAAATAGACCAATAACAAGTTCTAAAATTGAGGCAGTAATTAATAGCCTACCAACCAAAAAAAGTCCAGGACCAGATGAATTCACAGCCAAATTCTACCAGAGGTACAAAGATGAGCTGGTACCATTCCTTCTGAAACTACTCCAAATGATAGAAAAAGAGGGAATCCTTCCTAACTCATTTTATGAGGCCAGCATAATCCTAATACCAAAACCTGGCAGAGACACAACAAAAAAAGAAAATTTTAGGCCAATATCCCTGATTAACATCGATGCAAAAAAATCCTCAAAAAATACCAGCAAGCCAAATCCAGCAGCACATCAAAAAGCTTATCCACCATGATCAAGTCAGCTTCATCCCTGGGATGCAAAGCTGATTCAACAGAGGCAAATCAATAAGTGTAATCTATCACGTAAACAGAACCAACGACAAAACCATATGATTATCTCAATAGATGAAGAAAAAGCCTTCAACAAAATTCAACGCCCCTTAATGCTAAAAACTCTCAATAAACTAAGTATCGATGAAATGCATCACAAAATAATAAGAGCTATTTATGACAAACCCACAGCCAATATCATACTGAATGGGCAAAAGCTGGAAGCATTTCCTTTTAAAACCAGCACAAGACAAAAATGCCCTCTCACACCACTCCTATTCAACATAGTATTGGAAGTTCTGGCCAGGGCAATCTGGCAAGAGAAAGAAATAAACGTTACTCAATTGAGAAAAGAGGAAGTCAAATTGTCCCTGTTTGCAGACGACATGATTGTATATTTAGAAAACCCCATCGTCTCAGCCCAAAATCTCCTTAAGCTGATAGGCAACTTCAGCAAAGTTTCAGGATACAAAAATCAATATGCAAAAATCACAAGCATTCCTATACACCAATAGAGAGCCAAATCAGGAGTGAACTCCCATTCACAATTGCTACAAAGAGAATAAAATACCTAGGAATACAACCTACAAGAGATGTGAAGGACCTCTTCAAGGAGAACTACAAAGCATCACTCAAGGAAGTAAGAGAGGATACAAACAAATGGAAGAACATTCCATGCTCATGGATAGGAAGAATCAATACTGTGAAAACAGCCATACTGCCCAAAGTAATTTATAGATTCAATGCTATCCCCATCAAGCTGCCACTGACATTCTTTACAGAATTGGAAAAAACTACTTTAAAGTTCATATGGAATCAAAAAAGAACCCATAAAGACAAGACAATCCTAAGCAAAAAGAACAAAGCTGGAGGCATCACACTATCTGACTTTAAACTATACTACAAGGCTACAGCAACCAAAACAGCATATTACTGGTATATAGCAGCATATATACCAAAACAGATATATAGACCAATGGAACAGAACAGATGCCTCAGAAATAACACCACACATCTACAACCATCTGACCTTTGACAAACCTGACAAAAACAAGCAATGGGGAAAGGATTCCTTATTTAATAAATGATGTTGGGAAAACTGGCTAGCCATATACAGAAAGCTGAAACTGGATCCCTTCCTCACATCTTATACAAAAACTAACTTAAGATGGATTAAAGACTTAAATGTAAGACCTAAAACCATAAAAACCCTAGAAGAAAACCTAGGCAATACCATTCAGGACATGGGCAAAGACCTCATGATTAAAACACCGAAAGCAATGGCAACAAAAGCCAAAATAGACAAATGGGAACTAATTAAACTAAAGAGCTTCTGCACAGCAAAAGAAACTACCATCAGAGTGAACAGGCAACCTACAGAATGGGAGAATAATTTTGCAATCTATCCATCTGACAAAGGGCTACAAAGAACTTAAACAAATTTACAAGAAAAAAACAAACAACCCCATCAAAAAGTGGGCAAAGGATGTGAACAGACACTTCTCAAAAGAAGACATTTATGCAGCCAACAAACGTGAAAAAATGCTCATCGTCACTGGTCATTAGAGAAATGCAAATCAAACCTACAATGAGATACTATCTCACGCCAGTTGGAATGGCAATCATTAAAAGTAAGGAAACACAGATGCTGGAGAGGATGTGGAGAAATTAGAAAGCTTTTCCACTGTTGGTGGGAATGTAAATTAGTTCAACCATTGTGGAAGACAGTATGGTGATTCCTCAAGGATCTAGAACTAGAAATACCATTTGACTCAGCAATCCCGTTACTAGGCATATACCCAAAGGATTATAAATCATTCTATTATAAAGACACACACGCACATATGTTTATTGCAGCATTGTTCACAGTAGCAAAGACTTGGAACAAATCCAAATGCCCATCAATGATAGACTGGATAAAGAAACTGTGGCACATATACACCATGGAATACTATGCAGCCATAAAAACGAATGAGAACATGTCCTTTGCAGGGACAAATGGGATCTAATTAAACTGAAGAGCTTCTACAGCATTGTCCACAATAGCAAAGACTTGGAACCAACCCAAATGCCCATCAATGATAGACTGGATAAAGAAAATGTGGCACATATATACCATGGAATACTATGCAGCCATAAAAAAGGATGAGTTCATGTCCTTTGCAGGGACATGGATGAAGCTGGAAACCATCATTCTCAGCAAACTAACCACAAGAACAGAAAACCAAACACTGCATGTTCTCAATCATAAGTAGGAGTTGAACAATGAGAACACATGGACACAGGGAGGGGAACATCACACATCAGGGCCTGTTGAGGTGGGGACTAGGGGAGGGATAGCTGGAAACCGTTATTCTCAGCAAACTAACACAAGGACAGAAAACCAAACACCGCATGTTTTCACTCAGAAGTGGGAGAGGAACAATGAGAACACATGGACACAGGGAGGGGAACGTCACACACTGGGGCCTGTGTAGGAGTGGAAGGCTAGAGGAGGGATAGCATTAGGAGAAATACCTAATGTAGATGATGGGTTGATGAGTGCAGCAAACCACCATGGCTCATGTATACCTATGTAACAAACCTGCACGTTCTGCACATGTAACCCAGAACTCAAAGTATAATTTAAAAAAGAAAGAATTGGATTACAATGTGTTTTGGTGACTATCCATTTGTGTTTAATCACATATATACCATGGAATACTATGCGGCCATAGAAAAGGATGAGTTCACATCATTTGCAGGGACATGGATGAAGCTGGAAACCATCATTCTCAGCAAACTAACCACAAGAACAGAAAACCAAACACTGCATGTTCTCAATCATAAGTAGGAGTTGAACAATGAGAATACATGAACACAGGGAGGGGAACATCACACATCAGAGCCTGTTGAGGTGGGGACTAGGGGAGGGATAGCATTAGGAAAAATATCTAATGTAGATGACAGGTTGATGGGTGCAGCAAACCACCATGGCATATGTATATCTCTGTAACAAACCTGCACGTTCTGCACATGTATCCCAGAACTTAAAGTATAATAAAAATAAATAAATTTTAAAAAACACAATACTCAAAAAAAGAGAAAGAAAAGTCAAAAAAATAACTGATGCTAGTGAGGTTTTCAAGATAAAGAAATGCTTATACACTGTTGATGCTACTGTAAATTAGTTCAGCCATTGTGGAAGAAAGTGTGCTGATTCCTCAAAGACTTCAAGACAGAATACCATTCAACCCAGCAATCCCATTACTGGGTATATACCCAAAGGAATATAAATTATTCTATTATAAAGATGCATGCATGCATATGTTCACTGCAACACTGTTCACAATAGCAAGAACATGGAATCAACCAAAATGACCAACAAAGATAGACTAGATAAAGAAAATGTGGTATATATATACCATGAAATACTATGCAGCCATAAAAAAGAACAAGATCATGTCCTTTGCAGGGACAAGGATGGAGCAGGAGGTCATTATCCTCAGCAAACTAACATAAGAACAGAAAACCAAATACCACCTGTTTTGTCTTATAAGTGAGAGCTAAATGATGAAAACACATGGACACAGAGGGGAACAACACATACTGAGGCCTTTCAGAGGATGGAGGGTGGGAAGAGGGAGAGGATCAGAAAAAAATAACTAATGGATACCAGTCTTAATACCTAGGTGATAAAATAATCTGCACAACAAACCCCCTTGACACAAGTTTATCTATGTAACAAACCTGCGCTTGTATTATTGAACTTAAAATAAAAGTTAAAAAAGAAAAGACACAAAGATTAAAGATATAAAAAATTATCTTAAGAATAAAATTTCTACACAACTAAAATTATAGTTTTCTTAGTCATAAAAATTGCATGCATTAAGCCAAGAAATTTTTGAAGTTAGTGAAAATCGACCACTTTATGCAAACTAGAATTAGCAAAATTAACTAAAAAAAAAAAAAAATAGAAAAGCTGAATAAATCAATGTCGATTAAATAATCTGAAGTAATAGACAAATATCTCTCCTAAGAAGAAACACCCAGGCCCAGGTAGTTTTATAAATAATTTCTAATAATTCTCCAAGGAAGAAAATTTCCCTATTTATGCTAACTTTTCCAATGAGTGAAAAAAAGAGGGAACACTTACAAAATCTTCATACTAAAACCAAAAATGGAGAACACAAGAAAAGTCTGTAACAATTCCACTTATGAACACAGATGCCAATGTACCAGTAAATTTAAAAATTAGTAATATATAACAAATGCAAGATGCTTTAATATCAAGAAAAATGTATTCACATAATTTATGACCCAAACAAATTAAGGGAGAAAAATCTTATAATCATCTTAACATATATAAAAAAATTAATAAATTTCAACACACATTAATGAGTATTTTTAAGCCAACAAAATAAGGCTAGAAGATAATAAAAGATATGTCCCAAAAACCTACAGCATCATGCCTATAGTAAAATTTAATAAGCATTTCTATTTATCAGAAATACAAAGATGTCTATCACTGATACACAACATAGTATGTCTTAGTGGATGTTATGAAAGGAAAAAAAGAAAGGGAAAGAGGAAAGGAGTAAGGGAGTGAGAGAAAGCATAGAGGAAGACAATTCAAGGAAAACACAAAAGAAGTAGAAAAGAATATTCAAAGTTATTATTTTAAGGAACTTTTCCTATAGAAAAACCATAAGCAAGTTAAACAGCTGCTGGATCAAAGAACAAAATATATAAATCAACATTGTTCCTACATACCAACAATAATTCATAAGAAAATACAGATTTAAAAAGATATAATGTACAACAGCAAATAAAAGCCTACATGGTGTCTAGAAATAAATTTAACAAAGATGTACAAGACCTTTGTGGAAAAATTAGTAAATATCATGAAAGAAGATAAAAATAGATCCAAACAGAGAGATATAGCATGCTTTAGATGTGACGATTATATAATAAATATGATCCCAATGACACTTTTTTTTTTTGCTTTTACTCTTTATTTTTTTAATTTTTCTTTTAAGACAGGGTCTTACTATGTTGCCCAGGCTGGCCTTGAAGTCCTGGGCTAAAGCTATCCTCCCACCTCAGCCTGCCAATACCTAGGACTATAGGCACATGTTACTGCACCTGGCTTGTTTTTGGTTTTTAGACTGACACAAACAGATTCTAAAATTAATAATGGAAGACCAAATGTCTATGAAAAGCCAAGAAATATCTCATATGGAAGAATTAAAGGTGAGGGCAGTATAGGGGATCTTAGTCCAACTGATACAAGATTTGTTAAACTGTAAAGTTAAAAAATAGTGTGGTATTGGTTTGAGATTAGAAACGGATCAGTAGAACCAAACAGAAATCTCAGAAGTAGACACAAGTATTTTTTTTAATTTTATTTCATTTACTATTACAATGTATATGATAGAGGCACCATTATAAACCAGTGGAGAAAAGAGTATGTAACTTAGGCATATTTTGGTAACTGCCTTTAAACACAAATAAGAGAATCCCACACCCCATACACACAAAAACGTGTTCCACATACATGTAAAATCTCAGCAAGGAGATCAAAAGAAAATATAAAATAGCCTTATTTCAACAAGGTAGGAAAAATATTTCTCAAAAAAGATACCAAAAAACAAAACCTGTGAATGAAAATATTAATAAATTTGACCATATTTAAAAATTCTGTAGAGAAAGTCCATGAACAAAGTAAAGTGAATAGCCAAAGATTCGAAAATATTAAACACATCTGACATTAGGACTGGTATCCAGAATACATAAAAACTGCCTAAAAATCAATGGGCAGAGAATTCACAGAAGAGGAAACAGAAACAGCAAATAAACATAGGAAACAATGTCAACTTACAGAGTAAAAAGAGAAATAGAACCTAAGAGATACATATACTCATCACCCTGAAGTCAGAAAATACTAAGTGTTGATGAGGATTGCTGAGACAAGAAGTCTGCCCAATGTCAAAATAATATATAAGTATAACCACATTAGGAAAAAAATTAGTAATATCTAATAAAGTTGAAAATGCACATACCTTATAAACCAGCAACCACTGACTGGTTATATACCCTTGTACATCAGAGACACAGGCAAAGATGGTTAGTGCAACAATATTTGTAATAGCAAAAAATTAGAATCAAACGAAATGTATATTAGTATGTATATATATAAATGAACTGTACTAGTCATACAACAGAATTCTACACTGGAGGAAAACCAATGAAAACAATCCTACTTGTATGAATGTGAATAAATCCCCCGTGGGATAAAAAAGGTTTTAAAAATATTTAAAATATGACCATTTATTTAACTTTCTAAATAGATCATTTGTGAATAAATATCTATCCAGTAAAAATGTACAAGGTGTACTGGAAGATATATCCTAAATTATTTTATTTGTATAATTTTAAGGGGTATAAGTGCAGTTTTGTTACATGGATATATTGTACAGTGGTGAAGACTGGGTTTTTAGTGTAACCATCACCCAAATGTACATTGTACCCATTAGTAATATTTCATTCCTCAGCCCTCTCCCAACCTCCCACTTTGTGGAGTGTCCAATGTCTGTGTACATATACATATTTCTTGTGTGTATATATGCATACAAGAAATACATATATATATATATCATATTTCTTTTGTGTATATATGTATACACAAAAGTGAGCAGGTGGAAGAGGGGTGAGGGATGGGTATAATGCACATTATTTGGGTGACAGTTACATTAAAAGCCCAATCTTTACCATTGTGCAGTATATTCATGTAACAAAACTGCCATTGTACCCCTTTAGATAGATAGATAGATAGATAGATAGATAGATAGATAGATAGATAGATAGATAGATGGATCACATTTTCTTCATCCAATCATCCATTAATGGACACTTAGGTTGATTCCACGACTTCACTATTATGAAGAGTGCTGTGATAAATATATAAGTGCAGGAATCTTTTTATATAATGATTTATTTTCCTTTGGGTAGATATCCAGTAGTGGGATTGCTGGATGGAATGGTAATTCTAATTTTATTTATTTAAGAAGATTCCCTATTGTTTTCCAGAAAGGCTGTACTAATTTACATTTCTACCAATAGTGTATAACTGTTCCCTTGTCTCTGCATCCTTGCCAACATCTGTTATTTTTTGACTGCTTAATAACAGCCATTCTGACTGGTGTAAGATAATATCTCATTGTGGTTTTGATTTGCATTTCTCTGATGATTAGGGATATTGAGCATTTTTTCATATCTTTGTTGGCCACTTCTATATCTTCTTTTGAAAAATGTATGTTTTTGTCCTTTGCTCCCTCTTCATTGGGGCTTTTAGAGTTTGTCGTTCTTGTTTGAGTTACTTGTAGATTATGGATATTAGTCCCTTGTCAGATGTATAATGCGAAAATATTTTCCCTCATTCTGCAAGTTGTCTGTTCACTCTGTTGATTATTTCTTTTGCTATGCAGAAGCTTTTTAATTTAATTAAGTCCCATTTGCTTTTTTTTTTTTTTTTTTTTTTGCTGCTTGTGTTTTTAAGGTCTTAGTCATAAATTCTTTGCCTGGGCCAATGTCCAAAAAAGTTTTTCCTAGGTTTTCTTCTAGGATTTTTATAGCTTCAGGTCTTACATTTAAGTCTTTAATTCATCTTGGGTTGATTTTTTTATACAGTGAGAGATATGGGTCCAATTTCACTCTTCTAGTATGGCTAGCCAATTTTCCCAAAACCATTTATTGACTAAGGTATCCTTTTCCCTATATATGTTTTTGTTTACTTTATTAAAGATAAGTTGGTTGTAGGTATGTGGGTTTATTTCTGGGTTCTCTATTCTGTTCCACTGATCTATGTGTCTATTTTTATACCAGTACCATGCTATTTTGGTTACTTAGCCTTGTATTAAGACTATAATTTGAAGTCAGGTAATGTGATGTCTCCTCCTTTGTTCCTTTTGCTTAGGATTGCTTTGGATATTCGAGCTCTTTTTTGCTTACATGTGAGTTTTAGAATTATTTTTTCTACTTCTGTGAAAAAAGACATTGGTATTTTGACAGGAATTGCATTAAATCTGTAGACTGCTTTAAGAATCAATATTGAGAGGGGGCGGAGCAAGAAGGCCGAATAGGAACAGCTCCAGTCTCCAACTCCCAGCGCGAGCGACACAGAAGACCCGTGATTTCTGCATTTTCAACTGAGGTACTGGGTTCATCTCACTGGGGAGTGCCTGACGATCGGTGCTGGTCAGCTGCTGCAGCCCGACCAGCGAGAGCTGAAGCAGGGCGAGGCATTGCCTCACCTGGGAAGCGCAAGGCGGAAGGGAATCCCTTTTCCTAGCCAGGGGAACTGAGACACACAACACCTGGAAAATCGGGTAACTCCCACCCCAATACTGCGCCTTAAGCAAACAGGCACACCAGGAGATCATATCCCACTCCTGGCCGGGAGGGTCCCACACCCACGGAGCCTCCCTCATTGCTAGCACAGCAGTCTGTGATCTACCGGCAAGGCAGCAACGAGGCTGGGGGAGGGGCGCCCACCATTGCTGAGGCTTAAGTAGGTAAACAAAGCCGCTGGGAAGCTCGAACTGGGTGGAGCTCACAGCAGCTCAAGGAAACCTGCCTGTCTCTGTAGACTCCACCTCTGGGGACAGGGCACAGTAAACTGTAACAAACGCAGCAGAAAACTCTGCAGATGCAAACGACTCTGTCTGACAGCTTTGAAGAGAGCAGTGGATCTCCCAACACGGAGGCTGAGATCTGAGAAGGGACAGACTCCCTGCTCAAGTGGGTCCCTGACCCCTGAGCAGCCTAACTGGGAGACATCCCCCACTAGGGGCAGTCTGACATCCCACACCTCACAGGGTGGAATACACCCCTGAGAGGAAGCTTCCAAAGCAAGAATCAGACAGGTACACTCGCTGTTCAGAAATATTCTATCTTCTGCAGCCTCTGCTGCTGACACCCAGGCAAACAGCGTCTGGAGTGGACCTCAAGCATTCTCCAACAGACCTACAGCTGAGGGTCCTGACTGTTAGAAGGAAAACTATCAAACAGGAAGGACACCTACACGAAAACCCCGTCAGTACATCACCATCATCAAAGACCAGAGGCAGATAAAACCACAAAGATGGGGAAAAAGCAGGGCAGAAAAGCTGGAAATTCAAAAAATAAGAGCGCATCTCCCCCGGCAAAGGAGCGCAGCCCATCGCCAGCAACGGATCAAAGCTGGACGGAGAATGAATTTGACGAGATGAGAGAAGAAGGCTTCAGTCCATCAAATTTCTCAGAGCTAAAGGAGGAATTACGTACCCAGCGCAAAGAAACTAAAAATCTTGAAAAAAAAGTGGAAGAATTGATGGCTAGAGTAATTAATGCAGAGGAGGTCATAAACGAAATGAAAGAGATGAAAACCATGACACTAGAAATACGTGACAAATGCACAAGCTTCAGTAACCGACTCGATCAACTGGAAGAAAGAGTATCAGCGATTGAGGATCAAATGAATGAAATGAAGCGAGAAGAGAAACCAAAAGAAAAAAGAAGAAAAAGAAATGAACAAAGCCTGCAAGAAGTATGGGATTATGTAAAAAGACCAAATCTACGTCTGATTGGGGTGCCTGAAAGTGAGGGGGAAAATGGAACCAAGTTGGAAAACACTCTTCAGGATATCATCCAGGAGAACTTCCCCAACCTAGTAGGGCAGGCCAACATTCAAATCCAGGAAATACAGAGAACGCCACAAAGATACTCCTCGAGAAGAGCAACTCCAAGACACATAATTGCCAGATTCACCAAAGTTGAAATGAAGGAAAAAATCTTAAGGGCAGCCAGAGAGAAAGGTCGGGTTACCCACAAAGGGAAGCCCATCAGATGAACAGCAGATCTCTCGGCAGAAACTCTCCAAGCCAGAAGAGAGTGGGGGCCAATATTCAACATTCTTAAAGAAAAGAATTTTAAACCCAGAATTTCATATCCAGCCAAACTAAGTTTCATAAGTGAAGGAGAAATAAAATCCTTTACAGATAAGCAAATGCTTAGAGATTTTGCCACCACTAGGCCTGCCTTACAAGAGATCCTGAAGGAAGCACTAAACATGGAAAGGAATAACCGGTACCAGCCATTGCAAAAACATGCCAAAATGTAAAGACCATCGAGGCAAGGAAGAAACTGCATCAACTAACGAGCAAAATAACCAGTTAATATCATAATGGCAGGATCAAGTTCACACATAACAATCTTAACCTTAAATGTAAATGGACTAAATGCTCCAATTAAAAGACACAGACTGGCAAACTGGATAAAGAGTCAAGACCCATCAGTCTGTTGTATTCAGGAGACCCATCTCACACGCAGAGACATACATAGGCTCAAAATAAAGGGATGCAGGAAGATTTACCAAGCAAATGGAGAACAAAAAAAAGCGGGGGTTGCAATACTAGTCTCTGATAAAACAGACTTTAAACCATCAAAGTTCAAAAGAGACAAAGAAGGCCATTACATAATGGCAAAGGGATCAATTCAACAGGAAGAGCTAACTATCCTAAATATATATGCACCCAATACAGGAGCACCCAGATTCATAAAGCAAGTCCTTAGAGACTTACAAAGAGACTTAGACTCCCATACAATAATAATGGGAGACTTCAACACTCCACTGTCAACATTAGACAGATCAACGAGACAGAAAGTTAACAAGGATATCCAGGAATTGAACTCATCTCTGCAGCAAGCAGACCTAATAGACATCTATAGAACTCTCCACCCCAAATCAACAGAATATACATTCTTCTCAGCACCACATCATACTTACTCCAAAATTGACCACGTAATTGGAAGTAAAGCACTCCTCAGCAAATGTACAAGAACAGAAATTATAACAAACTGTCTCTCAGACCACAGTGCAATCAAACTAGAACTCAGGACTAAGAAACTCAATCAAAACCGCTCAACTACATGGAAACTGAACAACCTGCTCCTGAATGACTACTGGGTACATAACGAAATGAAGGCAGAAATAAAGATGTTCTTTGAAACCAATGAGAACAAAGATACAACATACCAGAATCTCTGGGACACATTTAAAGCAGTGTGTAGAGGGAAATGTATAGCACTAAATGCCCACAAGAGAAAGCAGGAAAGATCTAAAATTGACACTCTAACATCGCAATTAAAAGAACTAGAGAAGCAAGAGCAAACACATTCGAAAGCTAGCAGAAGGCAAGAAATAACTAAGATCAGAGCAGAACTGAAGGAGATAGAAACACAAAAAACCCTCCAAAAAATCAATGAATCCAGGAGTTGGTTTTTTGTAAAGATCAACAAAATTGACAGACCACTAGCAAGACTAATAAAGAAGAAAAGAGAGAAGAATCAAATCGACGCAATTAAAAATGATAAAGGGGATATCACTACCGACCCCACAGAAATACAAACTACCATCAGAGAATACTATAAACACCTCTACGCAAATAAACTGGAAAATCTAGAAGAAATGGATAATTTCCTGGACACTTACACTCTTCCAAGACTAAACCAGGAAGAAGTTGAATCCCTGAATAGACCAATAGCAGGCTCTGAAATTGAGGCAATAATTAATAGCCTACCAACCAAAAAAACTCCAGGACCAGATGGATTCACAGCTGAATTCTACCAGAGGTACAAGGAGGAGTTGGTACCATTCCTTCTGAAACTATTCCAATCAATAGAAAAAGAGGGAATCCTCCCTAACTCATTTTATGAGGCCAACATCATCCTGATACCAAAGCCTGGCAGAGACACAACAAAAAAAGAGAATTTTAGACCAATATCCCTGATGAACATCGATGCAAAAATCCTCAATAAAGTACTGGCAAACCGGATTCAGCAACACATCAAAAAGCTTATCCACCATGATCAAGTGGGCTTCATCCCTGGGATGCAAGGCTGGTTCAACATTCGCAAATCAATAAACATAATACAGCATATAAACAGAACCAAAGACAAGAACCACATGATTATCTCAATAGATGCAGAAAAGGTTTTTGACAAAATTCAACAGCCCTTCATGCTAAAAACGCTCAATAAATTCGGTATTGATGGAACGTACCTCAAAATAATAAGAGCTATCTATGACAAACCCACAGCCAATATCATACTGAATGGGCAAAAACTGGAAAAATTCCCTTTGAAAACTGGCACAAGACAGGGATGCCCTCTCTCACCACTCCTATTCAACATAGTGTTGGAAGTTCTGGCTAGGGCAATTAGGCAAGAGAAAGAAATCAAGGGTATTCAGTTAGGAAAAGAAGAAGTCAAATTGTCCCTCTTTGCAGATGACATGATTGTATATTTAGAAAACCCCATTGTCTCAGCCCAAAATCTCCTTAAGCTGATAAGCAACTTCAGCAAAGTCTCAGGATACAAAATTAATGTGCAAAAATCACAAGCATTCTTATACACCAGTAACAGACAAACAGAGAGCCAAATCAGGAATGAACTTCCATTCACAATTGCTTCAAAGAGAATCAAATACCTAGGAATCCAACTGACAAGGGATGTAAAGGACCTCTTCAAGGAGAACTACAAACCACTGCTCAGTGAAATCAAAGAGGACACAAACAAATGGAAGAACATACCATGCTCATGGATAGGAAGAATCAATATCGTGAAAATGGCCATACTGCCCAAGGTAATTTATAGATTCAATGCCATCCCCATCAAGCTACCAACGAGTTTCTTCACAGAATTGGAAAAAACTGCTTTAAAGTTCATATGGAACCAAAAAAGAGCCCGCATCTCCAAGACAATCCTAAGTCAAAAGAACAAAGCTGGAGGCATCACGCTACCTGACTTCAAACTATACTACAAGGCTACAGTAACCAAAACAGCATGGTACTGGTACCAAAACAGAGATCTAGACCAATGGAACAGAACAGAGTCCTCAGAAATAATACCACACATCTACAGCCATCTGATCTTTGACAAACCTGAGAGAAACAAGAAATGGGGAAAGGATTCCCTATTTAATAAATGGTGCTGGGAAAATTGGCTAGCCGTAAGTAGAAAGCTGAAACTGGATCCTTTCCTTACTCCTTATACGAAAATTAATTCAAGATGGATTAGAGAGTTAAATGTTAGACCTAAAACCATAAAAACCCTAGAGGAAAACCTAGGTAGTACCATTCAGGACATAGGCATGGGCAAAGACTTCATGTCTAAAACACCAAAAGCAACAGCAGCAAAAGCCAAAATTGACAAATGGGATCTCATTAAACTAAAGAGCTTCTGCACAGCAAAAGAAACTACCATCAGAGTGAACAGGCAACCTACAGAATGGGAGAAAATTTTTGCAATCTACTCATCTGACAAAGGGCTAATATCCAGAACCTACAAAGAACTCAAACAAATTTACAAGAAAAAAACAAACAACCCCATCAAAAAGTGGGCAAAGGATATGAACAGACATTTCTCAAAAGAAGACATTCATACAGCCAACAGACACATGAAAAAATGCTCATCATCACTGGCCATCAGAGAAATGCAAATCAAAACCACAATGAGATACCATCTCACACCAGTTAGAATGGCAATCATTAAAAAGTCAGGAAACAACAGGTGCTGAAGAGGATGTGGAGAAATAGGAACACTTTTACACTGTTGGTGGGATTGTAAACTAGTTCAACCATTATGGAAAACAGTATGGCGATTCCTCAAGGATCTAGAACTAGATGTACCATATGACCCAGCCATCCCATTACTGGGTATATACCCAAAGGATTATAAATCATGCTGCTATAAAGACACATGCACACGTATGTTTATTGCGGCACTATTCACAATAGCAAAGTCTTGGAATCAACCCAAATGTCCATCAGTGACAGATTGGATTAAGAAAATGTGGCACATATACACCATGGAATACTATGCAGCCATCAAAAAGGATGAGTTTGTGTATTTTGTAGGGACATGGATGCAGCTGGAAACCATCATTCTTAGCAAACTATCACAAGAACAGAAAACCAAACACCGCATGTTCTCACTCATAGGTGGGAACTGAACAATGAGATCACTTGGACTCGGGAAGGGGAACATCACACACTGGGGCCTATCATGGGGAGGGGGGAGGGGGGAGGGGGGAGGGATTGCATTGGGAGTTATACCTCATGTAAATGACGAGTTGATGGGTGCAGCACACCAACAAGGCACAAGTATACATATGTAACAAACCTGCACGTTATGCACATGTACCCTACAACTTAAAGTATAATAATAATAAATAAATTTTAAAAAAAAAAGAATCAATATTGAATCAAAAGAATCAATATTTCAACAATATTAATTCTTCTGATTTCATGAGCATGGGATGCTTACTCATTTGTTTGTGTCATCTACAATTTCTTTCATCAGTGTTTCACCATTTTCCTTATTTTTCACTTCCTTGGTTAAATATATTCCTAGATATTTTATTATTTTTGTAGCTATTCTAAATGGGATTGATTTCTTGATTTGGTTCTCAGCTTATTATTGGTATATAGAAATGCTACTGATTTTTGTACACTGATTTCATGTCTTGAAACTTCACTGAATTCATTTATCAAATGTTAGGAGTCTTTTGGAGAAGGCTCTAGGGTTTTCTATGTACAGTTTCATATCAGCAACCAGAGATAATTTGAAATCCTCTTTTCCAATTCTGATGTATTCTTTCTGTCTCTTGCTTGATTGCTCTGACTAGAACTTTCCATCCTATGTTGAATAGAAGTGGCAAAATTGAACATCCTGTCTTGTTCCACTTCTTGGCGGTGGGGGGGGGGGGGCGGTGGCGATATTTTAACTTTTCTCTATTCTGTATGATGTCGGCTGTGGGTCTGTTGCATATGACTTTTATTATTTTGAGGTATTTGTTCTTTCTATGCGTAGTTTTTGAGTGTTCTTATCATGAAGGGATGCTGAGTTTTATCAATTGCTTCTGCATCTATTGAGATAATCATATAGTATTTTTTTAATTTTGTTTATGCAATGAATCACATTTATTGATTTGTATATGTTGAACCCTCCTTGCATTTCTGGAATAAAACCCACTTGATTGTGGTGTATTACATTTTTTAGGTGCTCATGGATTCGGTTTGCCAGTATTTTGTAGGAGATTTTTACATCTCTGTTCATCAGAGATATTGTTCTGTAGTTTTCTTTTTGTGTTATATCCTCGTCTGGCTTTGTTATCAGGGTGACACTGACTGTAAAATGAGTTAGGGAGGATTTCCTCCTCTTCAACATTTGGGAATGATTTCAGGAAAATTGGTACCAGTTCTTCTTTGCATGTTTGGTAGAATTTGGCTATGAATCCATCTGGTCCCAGGCTTTTTTTTCTTAGGAGAATTTTTATTACTGATTCAATCTCACTACTTGTTATTGGTCTGTTTAGGATTTCTGTTTCTTTGTGGTTCAATCTCGACATAATATGTTTCCAGGAATTATCCATTTCCTCTAGGTTTTCTAAGTGTGTGGGCATATGGTCATTCATAGTAGTCTCTGATAATCTTTTTTATCTTTATGACATCAGTCATAAGTGTGTCTTTTTTCATTTCTGATTGTTTACTTGGATTTTCTCTATTTTTCTTGGTAAGTCTAGTGAGTGGTTTATCAATTTTGTTTGTCCTTTCAAACAAACAACTTTTCATTTCATTGATTCTTTGTACTTTTTTTACTTCAATTTTATACAGTTCTACACTGATCTTCGTTCTTTCTTTCCTTTTGCTAGCTTTGGGTTTGGTTTGCTCTTGTTTCTCCAAACTTATAAGGTGTAACAATAGGTTGCTAATTTGTGGTGTTTCTTTTTATGTTTGCATTTAACACTATAAACTTCCCTCTTAACACTGTTTTTGCTGTGTCCCAGAGGTTCTTGTATGTTATGTCCCCATTTTTATTCATTTGAAAAAATATTTAATTTTTATCTTAATTTTGCAATTGATTCTTCAGGAGCCTGTTGTTTAATCTCCATGTATTTGTAAAGTTTCAAGAGCGCCTATTGTTATTGACTTCTCTTTTAATCCAATATGTGTTAAGAAGATATATGTTATAATTTTGATTTTCAAAAGTTTATTGAAACTTCTTCTCTGACCTGACATAAAATCTATCTTGGAGAATGTTCCATATGCTGATGAGAAAAAATATATATATTCTGCAGTTATTGAGTAGAATATTCTATTAGGTCTAAAGTCCAATTTAAGTCCAGTGTTTCTTTGTTGATTTTCTGTGTCAATGATCTGTCTGGTGTTGTCAGTGGGGTGTTGAAGTCCCACACTATTATCGAATTGTAAGAAGGGTATTGAGTCCTACTATTGTTGTATTGCTATCAATTTATCATTTCAGATCTGTCAATATTTGCTATATATATTTAAGGACTCAAATGTTGGGTGCGTATATTACAATGGTTATATCTTCCTACTGAATTGACCCTTTCATCATTGTGAAGTAACCTTTTTGTCTCTAAAGATAGTTGTTTTACTAAAGCCTACTTTTCTAATATAACTACAATCATTATTCTTTTATTTCATTTACAATTTGCATGGAATATCCTTTTCCATCTTTTCACTTTTAGCATTTGTTGAATCTAAAGTTAGTTTCTTATAACAGCATGCAGTTGGATGTTGTTTTTAATCTAATCAGCACTCCGTTATCTTTTTAATTGTAGAGATTATTTTATATACATCTTTAATAATTATTAATAAAGAAGGATTTCCTATTGCTATTTTGTTAGCTATTCATTAATTATTTGTCTTGTACTTCTTTTATCCCTCTTTTTCTCTTGCTGTCTTTTGTGTTTTTTTGTATTGACAGTTTTGATTACTTTCTCTTTATCTGTTGCGTAACTTTCATAGGTATTTTCCTTCTGGTTACCAAGGGGCTTACATAAAATACCTTATAATAGTCTATTTTAGACTGATAACAACTTAAATTCCCTTGCATTCAAGTACTCTCCAATTTACCTCTCCTGCCCCATATTATATGCTATTGATGTAAAATTTACATGTATTTATATTATATATGCATTAACATATTTTAGTTATCATTGTCTTTAATACTTTCATCTTTTTTCTTTAATAAAAATTACTTAAAACAATTAAGATTATTTTTCTAAATTCTTTTATAAATTTACTTTTATTTTTATGTTTTACTTTTAGGTTTGGGAGTACATGTGCAGGTGTGTGATACAGGTAAACTCATTCATGGGAGTATGCTGTACAGATTATTTTTTGTCACCCAGTACTAAGTCTAGTACCCAGTGGTTATTTTTTCTGCTTCTCTTCCTCCTCCCTACCTCCACCCTCAAGTAGGCCCCAGTGTCTGTTGTTCCCTTCTTTGTGTTCATGAGTTCTCATCATTTAGTTCCCACTTATATGTGAGAACATATGGAATTTGGTTTTCTGTTCCTGCATTAGTTTGCTAAGGATAATGGCCTCCAGCTACAATTTACCTCTCTTCCCCTCACATTATATGCTATTGATGTCAAATTTTACACATATTTCTGTTACATATGCATTAGCATAATTTAGTTACCATTGTCTTCAATACTTTTTAATTTTTATAGTAGAATTAAAAGTGATTTACTCATCACTATTATAGGAATATATTACTCCCTTTTGACCTATATATTTACTTTTACCAACAAGTTTCAAACTTTCCTATGCTCTTGTGTTTCTGTTTAGCATCCTTTCATCTCAACTTTGGAAATTCTCTTTAGCAATTTGGTCACCACAGTGAGAAATTGCTGGATAAGCAAAGTGCCACTGGGTTCTTTGCCCTCCCTTCACACCATGGGATAAATCTGTATCAAGACGGTTCTTTTCCAGATTTCCTCTACCTTTCTGCACTTACCTTTCTGCTCTGAGAAGCACAGCTACCTGCCTTCACTGAAATATACTTCAGGCTGAGAGATTTGGGGTAGGATAGCAGGTCAGTTCATCTTCTGCAGGATGGCGCAGCTTTTCCATATCAGCTCAACCACGCCGCCAATCCATTCTTAAGGAACTGCTGACCAGGACTGATGATGCATTTTAGCTTTGAGTTTTTGGAGGTTATTCTACTAACAAACAGTCCATTGGGAAGAAAACAGTCCCAGGAATTAACAGATCAGAATGTTTACACTGGTTAATCTTTTTCTAACAATCGGCATGAAGGTAGCAGAAGCTGGTATGTTTCCAGATGGTTCTTCTAATCAAACTAATTTCTCACTGTTGACAAGTGAGGCAAGGGTGGCACTGGACTGAAGGCCGAGGCTTGGCCATCTAGCATTCCATGCAAAATGGTTTCCCATAAGCATTCCTTTTATTCTCTATTCTATCCTGGGTCTGCCTCAACCATGAGATAGGAGAGCCTCCGGTACTAGCTGCTGTAGCAGTGCCCTTCATCCAGGGCAGTTAAAGGAGTCTTGGACCCTTTCATTCTCTGGGATACCTGCCCAGCACCTTCCTACAGAGATGACTTTAAAAAGAAAAAAAAAAAAAAAAAGGAAAAACAACACACCATTCCAAGGAGTCTGGCATTCCTGAATCCTCCTTCCCTGCTAGGTGCCTGTCACCTGTCTTTACTGCCTCCTTTTCCCTGTCATGCTCATCAGCTTATGGCTTCTGTCCAAGCACCTGAACAGAGGACTAAAACATCCACTGCAGGCTGGCTTTAGGTCTTGATTTATGTCAGAATCTTGCACAGCACTGCTAATGTAATTTTCAGTTTTTTCCCTCTAGGACAAACACCAAAATATCCAACTTTTTTCAGTGGGAAGAGAGATTGTACTCTGATTTCTACCCATTTCCTGAGGCCTGTGGAAATAAACATTATGTACTTAAAGTTATACAGAAAATAGAATAAACTTAATACCACACTTGAAAAAACGATTCCCTTTAGCATTTCTTGTAAAACAAGTCTGGTGGTGATAAACTCCCTTGGCTTTTATTTGCCTGAAAAAGTCCTTATCTCCCCTTCATTTTGGTAGGATAGGTTTCCTCATACAGTATTTGGAGGTGACCATTTGTTTCTTTTAGCATTTTGAGTATATTACCCTACTCCCTTCAGACCTGCAAGATTTTTGCTAAAAAAATTTATTTATTTATTTATTTATTTATTTATTTAATAAATCTGCTGATTGCCTTATGGAGCTCCCATGTACACAAGTTGCTTTTCTCTAGTTGCTTTCAAAATTTTCTGTCTTTAACATTTGACCATTTGTATATGTTGTGCTTCTTTGCATTCATTTTATTTGGTATCCTTTGGGTTTCCTGGAGCTGGATTACTATTTTCTTCCCTAGGTTTGGAAATTTTTCAGCCATTATTTCTTTGAATAAGCTTTCCATCCCTTTCTCTGTCTCTTTTCTCCTTCCTTAATTCAAATAATGTACACATTGTTCTGCTGAGTGGTATCCATAAGTCCCTTAAGTGATTTTCATAGTTTTTTCATTCTTTTTTTTTTTTTTTTTTTTTTTGGCTCCTTTGATTTAAAAATTTCCAATGACCTGTCTTCAAATTCACTGATTGTTTCTTCTGCTCTCTCTAGTCTGCTTTTGAACATCTCCACTGAATTTTTTCAAATCAGTTGCTGGATTCTTCAGCTCTAGACTTCTGACTTTTTTCTATCTCTGTTGAAATTCTCACATTGTTCATACAAAGCTCTCCTGACCTCAGTAAGCATCATTATGGCCATTATTTTGTATTCTTTGTTAGATAAATTACTTATCTAAATGTCATGAGGGCCAGTTTCTGGAGCTTTGTTATTTCATTTGGAATATATTTCCCTATTTCTTCATCTTCCTTGACTCTCTTTATTGCTGTTGGCATGTTAGATGAGACTGTAACTCTCCCAGTCTCATCTGACTGGCCATGTGTAGGAGATGAACCTAACCAATCAGCCTGGCCAGAGATTCTGGGTGCCTCTGAAACCACCGAGCTTGTCCAAAATCTCATCTTTGCTCTTACTGTCCCCCAGGAGATTAGGGTATGCCAAGCCCATTCGGTGTCCCTAGAAAGTCAGTATGGAATTAAGTTCTTCAAGATGCCGCTGAAAAAGTGGAGGAGTTAGACATGTGTTCCAGTTCCTCTTCTCCTCGGGAGAAACTGGTAGCTAATTTTATCTCACTCACTCTGCACTAAGATGGAGACAGGATCAGTGGCAAATATCTCCACTCTCATTCAGACCACACACTCTTTCAACCCATTGCTTTGCTTTTTGTCACCCCTGGCTTCCATCTGCACTCAGAGACAGGTGGAGTAGCTGGAGTTTTGGTTCTATCTCTTGAGTGAACCATGAGGAGGAGCTACAGGAATTTCTTACACACCCATTTAGTCTCCCAGAGACATACGAATAGCCTGCTTCATCAGCTGCCAGATGCAAGCTAATTAAAGGCCTGACCTCAGCCACAGACGGCAGCTGGGAATGTTAGGACATTAGGTATGTAGTCAAACCCCTTCAGGGAGAAATTGGGAGCAAGGTGTTGTAGCCTTCTTGCTCTGCACTGAGCAAGAAGGAGTAGCCACTTAGAAATGTTCACACATCCATTTAAACCCACCTCCTCGTTCTATGTGGTCTCAGGGAACTCCCAAATGCCAAGAACCATTCAGCCCCAGAGCTAGGTGATTCAAGTAGCCAGTCCCTCAAGTAGGAGCTTTAAAAGCTGCATACTTATGTGTGGATAAACTAACAAGGAGAAGCTGGAGACCTGATTTTATCACTGAAGCAGGACAGGGATAAAAGGCATGAGGAGTACCCACATACTCATTTAAACTTCCCTAGAGGTCTACTAACTACCTGTCTCATCAGCTCCCAGATGCAGGCAAGTTAGAAGCCTGACCCACAGGCAGCAGCTTGGAAAGTGTGCAGGCAAATCCCTTCCAGGGAGAAACTGGGATCTAGGAGTTTCTGCCTATTCACTCTGCATTAAATTCATGGGATAGCTGCTGGAAGCGCTCATGCACCTGTTTAAATCCACATCTTTATTCTCTGTGGTCCTAGAAGACTCACAAGTGTAAAGGCCTATCAGTTCCCACAGCTAGATGGTTTAGAAGCCAATCCTTCATGTAGGAGCTATAAAAGTTGGCCACTCAATATGTGAACAAACTCCTTTGAAAGAGAAGCTGAAGACCTGGTTTTATTGCTAGAGCCAGCTGCAAGGAAAAGGTAGGTCTTGTATTTTTAGAAATAACCAAAAGAAACTTCTGTATTTAAATATAACACTTTTTATATTATTATTCTTATTTCTCTGCATTGCAAACTTTTCAAGAATTTATTCTGAGATTTTAAAATGTTAATAAAGTATAGATTAAACATGAGCTCAAAAACAAATGGATATGTGATACATAAATGTAGATGACAACATTTTTCCTGATAAAAAGAAAACTCTCACAGAGATTACACAGCCAGGAAACAGTATTTCTCAACTAAACATAGTATTAAGGTCACCAGAAGAACTCTAAAACTATATACAAGTGACTACCAACCCTACTGACTCAGATGCTAGGGACAAAAGTATGGTTTCTTTAAGTGTAATTCTAATGCACATAAATATCCTGGGGACTGTACAGACCAAGGGGGCAGAAGGCATAACTCTCCAGGTTGGAAAGGATGAAGCAATATATTACCATCCGCCCCAGATTCTCTTGGCTTTCTCTTTTAATCTACAAGATAAAATAAGATAAAATAGGCACAAGAATTTACAGAGGAACTCCCGATTTTCAAGAATAATAAGACACTATCTCAGATTATAGTTCATATAATTAGAGAAAGTAGCAAAGCAACTAATCCTAATCGAAGAACAAAGTTTATCTTAAATTAAAAAGAGCAGTTAACATTATATGTAGGCTTTTTGATGTAGAAAACAAAAGAAAGTAGACATAAAAATTTCTGAGAGATCTTGGTGGGTTCCCTGCAGCGGTGCCCATCCTGCGCTCTCTTGTTCCCTGGGCTGTCTCCTCCACTTGCTTTCTGCCTTTACCATGCCCTGCTCTGAAGACACACCTGACATTTCCCTCAAGAAGCCGGCCAGCCTGTGGAGGAGAGTGGCATGCAGCCCCCCTTTGCCTGGCTCCCCGAGCACACTGCAGACTCAACTCAGGGATCCACAGGTGCCATAGGCTATGATCTGTACAGTGCCTATTATTATACAATACTACCTATGGACAAAGTTCTTGTGAAAACAGACATTCAGATATGTCTTGCAACTGGATGTTATAGAAGAGTTGCTCTACGGTCTGGCTTGGCTGCAAAACACTTTATAGATGTAGGAGCTGGTGTCATATAAAGACTATAGAGGAAATTTTGGTGATATACTGTTTAATTTTGGAAACGAAAAGTTTGAAGTCAAAACAATGATTCAATTGCACAGCTCATTTATGAATGAATTTTTTATACATAAAGAGATATTCAAGCCTTGGATGACACTGAAGGGGGTTCAGAAGATTTTGGTTTCACTGGAAAAAATCAAAAATTTATGTCAAGAATAGTAAATGAAAAAATTGTACCTTTTTCTTAAAAGTAAAGAGTTTTTGCTTAAAATGAAAAACAAAAAAAAATTTCCTTTTTCCTTTAAAGCAGAATTTGTCAAAACTATAATTAGTTAAATAATGCTAAATAAGAATTAAATTTGTAGGGCAGAAGGGTCTCCAATGAACACTTGACTTGAAGTTTTAGAATAAAATACAGCTGGGTCAGAATATCAAGCCCATTGTTTACTACCTGTAAAACTTTGGTTGAATTACTTAACCTGTACGAGCTTGAGCTTCCTCAGCTTTAGCATAAAAGTAAACACTAAGGATAACACTAAACATTTTATTCTACCAGAAAGCAAGGAAGCAATCAAAGATTGCTTGGTTTATGTAAAAAGAACCCAGGAGCTAAATCAAATGGCTCCCAACTGTCAAAAATAGAACAAATTGAGCAGCAGTAAGAATACTGATTGAAACACATATATTTAATTCTATGAATCCATAATGATAGTTTTTAAAAAATAAATGATCACCATTGGAGGATGCTAACTAACAATTTACCTTTTGAAAAGCAATAAATTTTCTGTTCTTGTGATAGTTTGCTAAGAATGATGGTCTCCAGCTGCATCCATGTCCCTACAAAGGACACAAACTCATCCCTTTTTATGGCTGCATAGTATTCCATGGTGTATATGTGCCACATTTTCTTAATCCAGTCTGTCACTGATGGACATTTGGGTGGATTCCAAGTCTTTGCTATTGTGAATAGTGCCGCAATAAACATACGTGTGCATGTGTCTTTATAGCAGCATGATTTATAATCCTTTGGGTATATACCTAGTAATGGGATGGCTGGGTCATATGGTACATCTAGTTCTACATCCTTGAGGAATCGCCATACTGTTTTCCATAATGGTTGAACTAGTTTACAATCCCACCAACAGTGTAAAAGTGTTCCTATTTCTCCACATCCTCTCCAGCACCTGTTGTTTCCTGACTTTTTAATGAACACCGCATGTTCTCACTCATAGGTGGGAACTGAACAATGAGATCACTTGGACTCGGGAAGGGGAACATTACACACCGGGGCCTATCATGGGGAGGGGGTAGGGGGGAAGGGGGAGGGATTGTATTGGGAGTTATACATGATGTAAATGACGAGTTGATGGGTGCTGACGAGTTGATGGGTGCAGCACAGCAACGTGGCACAAGTATACATATGTGACAAACCTGCACGTTATGCACATGTACCCTAGAACTTAAAGTATAATAATAATAAAAAATAAAAAATAATAATAAAATAAAATAATTAAATTAAATTAAATTTTTAAAAAAAGAAAAGCAATAAATTTTAAAAATCAAGCATTGATCTTGCCTTTTCTATATGAACTGTACCACAGTTCCAACAGTAAACAGTTTTATTTCAACTAAGACTAAAATTTATAGGCTATGATGATTCTGCAACTCCTAATAAATAATTAGGTCTAGATTTCGGTCATCAATGGCCACCAATATTACAAAGAGGGAGAAAACAAACATTTACATGCCTCCTGATTTTTTTAGTACACAATACCATTTATGAAGCAGTCTTGCTGAAAGGATTGAGCATCAATCTGATTATGCCTCTAGTCTATGAATTTATAGAAAATACAAAAGACAAAGAAACATTCTAAAAGATACCACTGGGAAATACTCAGAAAAGCCAGACTAGGAAATTCAAGAGAATAATAAACTTATTTTGATAAATATAATGAAGAGATAAAGAGGAAGCATATATATTTTTACAAATTAAGAACTATATCAACCAATTACAATGTATGGATCTTATTTAGATTCTGATTAAGACAAAATTTATTAAAAATATGAGGCAATTAGGAAAATTTGAACACAAAGAAGCTAGTTGAGGATATTAAATTTTTTTCATTTTGTAAGTATGATATTGGCATTGTGATGATGTTTGAGGTATACATATTAAAATGTTTACAGATTAAAATATATATCTGGTATTTACATCAAAATAATTGAAGTAGGAAAGTAGAAATAAAACATTATTGACCATGAATTGAAAATTATTAAAGCTGAGTGATGGGCACATGAGGATTCATTATAATAGTCTCTCCACTTTTGCGTTTGTTTTGCATTATTCACATTAAGTTTTTTATTTTTCTTGAAAAAGGGGGTTTGCCCCTCTCTCTTCCTGGAATCCTTGCTTATACTGGCCAGGCTGCTTTTCAGTGAGAAGGCATCTGTTAGAGAGCTCATTACAGCCACTGACCATACTCAGAGCAGTTGAGGAACATTGAATCCAAAGGAGAGCCTGAGCAAAAGCAAAAGCAAAAGCAAAAGGAGAGCCTGAGCAAGAGCAAAAGCTCATCTCTAAGGTTTCCGCCTTGAGCTAGATCTGATAAAAGACAATCATCAAAAAAGTGAGGCTAATAAAAGAGAAAAATCATACCAATGTTTTTAACAAAAAGGAGAAAAAGTGATGTCAGCAAGATGGCAGAATAGGAATTCTCTGGTCTCACTCTCCCTCAACAGAAATACAAACAATTGCTGAATCCTGTTCACATCTTTGCCTAACTAATGAGAGATCCCACCTTAGGTAGCTGGCTAGAAATGCCAAAGGAAGTTAGTTCCCTAACCTGCCAAAGTTAAAATTAATTCTATCAAAGTTAAAGATGATCCTAACAAAACTGAAGTACCTACCTGAGATGTTTGTGTTATATCATAATATGGTGGAAAGTATCACATGATGAGAGCAGGGAGCATGTCAGCTCAGGTCTGTCTTCCTTCCTGTAAAGCCACTAGTCCTATCATGGGGTTCCCACCTTGATGACTTTAATCCTGATTACCTCCCTAAAGCCCCGTTTCCCAATGCCATCAACATATGAATGTGGGGATTAAATTTTCAGCTGAAAAAATTGGAAGGACATATTCAAACCGTAACAACCTTCATTTAGTGGTTGTTTTTCTTCTGTTCTAGAAAAAATTTTTGCAAATATTGATAAGGTAGCATCAATATAGACATCTCATCAGATGCTCGTGCTATGCTCTTCAACTTCCCAGTCTCCAGAATCATGAGCCAAATAAACTTATTTTCTTTATAAGTTACCCAGTTTGTAATAATCAGTTATAGCAATGGGAAACAAAGATTTTGGAGGTTCTGCAGATTGTCAAGGAGAAGAAGAGAGGACACATTGCTTGAGAGCATCATAGAGGAACAGAAGCTTTGGCCAATATATATAAAGAGGAAACAGGCTGGGCGCAGTGGTTCACACCTCACTTTGGGAAGCTGAGACAGGTGGATCCCCTGAGGTCAGAATATCGAGACCAGCCTGACCAACATGTTGAAACCCTGTCTCTACTAAAAATACAAAATTAGCCAGGTGTGGTGGTGCATGCCTGTAATCCCAGCTACTCGGGAGGCTGAGGCAGGAGAATGGCTTAAACCCAGAGGCGGAGGTTGCATTGCACCGATATTGCACCATTGCACTCCAGCCTGGGCACAAGAGCAAAACTCCATCTCAAAAAAAAAAAAAGGAAACAAATTCACATTCAGCTATAAAATCTATTATCTGCCAAAAATTTCTCAAGTGGGGAAAAAAGATACGATAGAGATTGAAACCCTCTATCCCCAGAAGCCCTTCTTTTTTGGCAATCCATGTAATTTATTGCTTAAGGCATTTATTGGAGAGAACTTTCTTATTGCTCTTATTTGTTTATCTCTTGAGATGAGGAATATACTTAAACTTATCAAGTCAAGCTAGTATTCACTGACTTTAGTTTTCTGTATTACAATAAAAATAGCTCATTAGTTTTTTCATTTTAAAAGTATTATCTGTTCATTGAATTCTCACACCTCCCTCCTGCTCCACCCAAAGGGGTAACCAGCCACTGTTAATATTTTAGTAAACATCCTTTCAGATCTCTGTCTAAGGATATACATATGTATGACAGAGTTTTAAATTAAATATGTTTCTATGTTTTGTTGATGACTTTCTAAAGTTCAATAATATGTTCTTCAAATTTAGCACTCCATTTTAATAAATATACATCAGTATAAATGTGAAAATAATAAAGGCTAAAAATATACACCTTAGGCAGTAATTAGGATAATTAATAGAAGCAAACATTTGGTGACTAGAAAGCATTAAATAAAATCACATATTTAAAATGCTTTAACACAGTGGCTATCATTTACTTAGTAGGCATTGAACCAATGACCCATTCTGGAGAAGAACCTGTATATTATGTCTACATACTCATAAACAAGCATCACCTATTAAAAAATAGGTAGTAACAACCACCCAATGCTAAATTTGACTGGCTTTCAAAGAGACAGTAAATTCAGTCATTGAATCCTGTCCTATCCCTCCCTAACCTCACTGAGGAAGGGAAAAGACAGTCTTATAAAGAAAGCACCTCAAGGTATGCCTTACCTCTCAAGTTTTGGGGAATATAAAAGGACTGATGAAACATTAGACAACAGTAGTTCTCAATGGCTGGCTAGTTGGTTAGTTTTCCCGACCGTTTGTTAGGCCAGACAGAAGGCCTGAGGCCCATTTATACCATACCTTTCCAATTTCTTACAACAAAATGATCAAAAAGAATTTGAAAAAATAATTAAAGTGGTATAGAAATCTAGGTATATTATAATTAATAGAACTTAGTCTCTATTAACCCCCAAAATAACATCAAAATAGTCAACCAAAAATATAATTGATTTTTATGAGAACTTAATGTAAACATGCAATGAGAGATCCACTCTCAACCCTTCATGTAAACACATCTGTTGCTAATCATACTTTTGAGAATCCCTTGCTTAGAGCATAGGCATAGTCATCCTATATCCTTTAATATTCTGGATTCTATAGACACTTCCAACAGAGACAAACTCTATTAGAGGCATTAACTATAGCTATATAAAACCTTTAAGAATCAATCTCTAAATACTTATAAGAGCAAACAATTTTTAAAAATCTAAATTGGAGTAAAAGTAAACACAGTTTCTCTGACTTTAGGCTTTTATTTGGTGCCTGTGTTAAAATGTACTTCCTCCTCCCATTTTTTTCTGTACATCAGTTTAGATGACCAATGATTTTATCTTTGTCCTTCACAAGAATTGCATTAACTGTCTTGAGACATAATCATGGAAACATTAACTGGTTTCTTTTGGCAACATTTTATGATAAATACATTGTTCATTCACTGAAAGCTAAAGATATATAAATCCTGTGTATATATCTCATGTCACAAAATAAACAAAGATAGTTATATATTATTTTTTTCAGATGCTTTAATCTGCAAATTCATTTGTTGGATGATATGCTTCTAATAAATAAACTATTAAAGACTTTTAAATTAGTCCTGAATTTTGTAGCAGTCCCATTTTTAGCTTTGATCATAATTCAAATCAAATTTATTATCTACTTATCTGGTTTATCCTGAAGCCTCTAACTTCTAGCTAAATATTTCTCTGGTCTCTTTAAGACATATTCCTTATAAATAAAATAAATTTTTATGATACAGGGGAAAATATCATAGTTCTAGAACATAAATTTTTAAAGATAAAAATAGCTTAGGTTATGCCCAATTTTTATGTTTCACCATCCCTTTATGATCACTATGTTTTTATAACTTTGATGCAAAACAGCTGATATTTACCAATAATCAAATCACAATGCATAACCTCATGCAACAGGGTGCAAAAAGCACAGGTGTTACTCCACATAATGTTTAATTTTGTACTTTACATTTCTTACAATTTACTCCAAAGAATCAAAATACAAATGAGAACAGTTCTTCTTCAAAAGGAACACCCCTAAATGATTATGAATGTGAGGAAAAATAACCTTTGCATTTATCTAATTTGGATTATAATTGTGAGCAAAAATAACTAATATAACAAGCTTGTTTTGTTACAAACTATTAAATGTGACCACTCTAGATACTTAGAGCTCAAAATTCTTTGGCAAATCATCTTTATTTTATCTGCTAATGTTTTAACTCAAAAATTGTTATTAAAAAATTTAATCTTAATAAATTCTACATTTACTGTAAAATGAAATTCTTAGATCCATCTTGCATCCATCCAGAAAGTTTGTTATTGAAAATATTAACAAATCACTAGCTCTAAAAATAATTAAAATAATGAGGCTTGTGTGTATTCTATTCAGTGATTTGATTGCAATTTTCCTTTGGTGGAGTTTCTTTCACAATATTTCAGTAAGTTATAAGTTCAGCCATAAAATTAGGAATTAACAATTACAGTGATTGAAACATGCTTAATATTTAATAAATTTTTATTATAATTATGAACAAAATGTCTTATAGTCAAAAATTTCTGAAGTCTACAGCTAGGACAAAGCTAATGTCTTACATTAAGTGTATAGCACTTACTCCTTTACTCTCCAGAAAAATGTATAGTTGTTAGCCCTTCACTCTCCAGAAATAGAGTCTATAGCTAGGACACTCCTACTGGAATGTTCCTAAAAGTTACGCTGAGGTAGGGAAAGCTGAGACTAAGCTGAACCACAAAAAGTCTGGGAGAGGACTAGATCATGGAGACCTGAAACAGCTAATGGGAGAATCCTAGACTATAGCAGAGAAGCCAAAAGAGAACTGCCAATATAATTTTGGGGCATAGTGCAACAAGAAAATGTGGAATTCCTTGTTCAAAACTCACTAAGAATTTCAAGACATCAGTGGAAGGGATTTAAATTAAGTGTTTGCATGGGGAGGACAAGGTGGCCGACTAGATACAGACAAGTGGAACAGCTCCCATGGAGGGACTGAGATGACTGGAGTGCTTTTAACAGATCTTCAGAGGGAAGGTGCTGAAAGTGTATGGAGGAAAGACACAGAAGCTGGGATGAAGGAGGAGAAAGCTAGGAACCCCACATGGGCTACTGAGCACTGGACTCATTTTTGAACCGCAACGGCACTGAGGGAATGGGTGAGTTGAACTCGCAAGGAGCAACCCACTCTCACCATGCGCCTTGGAAACCATCACAGGAGGGGACCCCTCAACCACTATGGACACTTGAGGTGGCAAGAGAGCTGCTTAGAGAAATGGTGGGGCAGCAAGCCAGCTGAAGTAGAGCCCAGAGGGTTTGGTGCCAGAGCATCTGTAGTAGAACACAGCCAGGGACAGCCATCCCTCTAGGCTTGACTTGCTCCCATAAGAGACTTTAGCCCTAGGAAAACTGTCAGACCTGATCTGTTCAGGACAGTCTTGGAAATCAGAAGGGCCTGGTCTGACCTGAGCAACCCTTGGTCTGCTGGCCTCTCTCAGAGCCCCAGCCTGGTCATGCCTGTTTACAGGGCAGTTTTGAATGCTCTGGGGGCCCACACCATAGCTTCTGCCCTGGTGGACCATGCGTGACCAGTGGATAGCTCCAGAGAGGCAGCCCTTACAGCCATGCACCAGCCAACACACTCCCTCCCCATATGACAGCTTTCCCCCAGAGCCCATGGCAACTCCCCACATCACTTCGCTGGCATGTGTCTGCAAAGGCAGGTTTTGTTTTACTTGCAACACCAGGGAGTGCAGTCTGCTTCACTCTCCCCCAAATAAACAGCTATTGCAGAGGAAGCCTTGGCAGGCAGAGCCAACAAGCCCCACCACCACTAGCACCACACCCTAGTGCTAACACTGTACAGAGAACTCCCACACCCTGAGTGACCGCTCCTGCTTGCGGGGAACAGCGAAGGCACCCAGAGCTCTCCAGCCAGCACCCATCCTCAAGCCAACACCACCTCCAGTGCAACAGCACACAGTCTCCAGCAGAGGCCTCCTGCTTCCCCATCAGCTGCCAGGCCTCAACCACTGTGGTGAATGCCCACAAGGAAGCAGGAACCCCTGCATCAGCTAGCACTCTGCTGCACCTTGGTGCCCCCAGTGCAGTGAACTCCAAGCCTCAAGAAGCCAAAGAACAAAGTCAGGGACCAATACAAGTTCCCCAGAGTGAGAGCACACTGTCCAGACACTGGGAGCTGTGCGCTGGTCCCCTAAAATCTCCCATAAATGAAGCCATATCTACCTTATACCATCAAACCCTCCTTATATCATCAAACAGGAACAACAACAAAAAAAAAATCTGAAGGTCAGCAACTGATAAAGTTTGGCTCCGTGTACCCACCCAAATCTCATGTTGAATTATGATCTTCAGTGTTGGAGGAGGGGCCTGGTGGTTGGATCATGGGGGCAGACTTTCCCCTTGCTGTTCTCACGATAGTGTGTAGGTTCTCATAAGATTTGGTTGTTTAAAAGTGTGTAGCACTTACCTCTTCACTCTATCTCTCTCCCACTCTACCATGTGAAGAAGGTGCTTGTTTCCCCTTCACACTTCTACCATGATTGCAAGTTTCCTGAGGCCTCCCCAACCATGCTTCCTGTACAGCCTCTGGAGCTTTGAGTCAGTTAACCTATTTCTTCATAAATTAACCAGTCCCAGGTAGTTCTTTATAGCAGTGTGCAGAATGGACTAACACAGTAGGCAACCTCAAAGATTGAAGGTAGATAAGCCCACAAAGATAAGAAAGAATCAGCTCAACAATGCTGAAAATTCTAAAAGCCAGAGTGCCTTCTTTTCTCCAGATAATCACATCACCTCTCCAGCAAAGATTCGGAACCAAGCTGAGGCTAAGATGGCTGAAATGACAGAAATACAATTCAGAATATGGATAGGAATGAAGTTTATTGAGCAGCAGGAATACGTTGAAACCAAATGCAAGGAAGCTAAAAATCATAATAAAACAATGCAGGAGCTGACAGACAAAATAGCCAGTATAGAGAAGAACATAGGCAACCTGATAGAGCTGAAAAACACACTACAAAAAAGTCATAATGCAATCACAGGTATTAATAGGAAAATAGACCAAGTGAAGGAAAGAATCTCAGAGCTTGAAGACTTGCTTTCTAAAATAAGTCAGGCAGACAAGAATAGAGAAAAAAGTGAAAAGGAATGAACAAAACCTCTGGGAAATATGGGATATTGTAAAGACATGAATTATATGACAGATTGGTGTCCCCAAAAGAGAAAAGAAGAATGGAACCAACTTGGAAAACATAGGACATCATCCATGAAAACTTCCCCAACCTAGCTAGAGAGGCCAATATTCAAATCTAGGAAATGCAGAGAACCCCAGTAAGATACTTCATAAGAAGATCATCCTCAAGACACATAAACATCAGATTTTTCAAGGTGGAAATAAAAGAAAGAATGTTAAAGGCAGCTAGAGAGAAAAGTCAGGTCACCTACAAAGGGAAGTCCATCAGACTAACAGCAGACCTCTCAGCTGAAACTCTAAAATCCATAAGAGATCAGCGGTCAGTATTCAACATAGTTAAAGAAAAGTAGTTCCAACCCAGATTTTCATATCTAGCCAAATGAAGTTTCAAAGTGCAGAAGAAATAATATTCTTTTCAGACAAGCAAATGCTGAGGGAACCAGACCTGCCTTACAACAGTACCCCAAGGAATTCCTCTGGTATTAAATATGGAAAGGAAAGACCATTACCAGCCACTACAAAAACATGCTGAAGTACACAGACTAGTGACACTCTGAAGTAACCACATATACAAGTCTTCAAAATAATCAGTTAACATCATGATGGCAGGATCAAATCTACACACATAAACTAACCTGGAATATAAACAGGCTAAATTGCCCAATTTAAAGGCACAGAGTGGCAAGCTAAGTAAAAAAGCAAGATACATTGGTATGCTGTCTTCAAGAGACTCATCTCACATGCAGTGACACACATAGGCTCAAAATACAGGGATGTGGGAAAATCTTCCAAACAAATGGAAAACAGAAAAAAGCAGGGGATGCAATCCTAATTTCAGACGAAACAGACTTCAAACCAACAAATACCAAAAAAGACAAGGAAGGACGTTACATGATGGTAAAGGATTCAATTTAGCAAAATCTAACTATCCTATATATACAGGTACCCAATGCAAGAGCACCCACATTCATAAAGTAAGTTCTTAGACACCTACAAAGAGACAGAGACATTCTCAAATAAAAATAGTGGGAGACTTCCTACACTCCAGTGACAGTATTAGACAGATCATTGAGACAGAAAATTAACAAAGATATTCAGGACCTGAACTCAACATTGGACCAAATGGATCTAGTAGATGTCTACAGAACTCTCCACCCAAAAACAACAGAATATACATTCTTCTAATCACTCCATGGCACATACTCTAAAATTGGCCATATCATTGGACATAAAACTTATAGTCCTCAGCAAGTTCAGAAAAACCAAAATCATACCAATAGCACTAAACGCCCACATCAGAAAGTTTATTAAGATCTCAAATTAACTACCTAAAGAATCACATCTGAAAGAATTAGAAAAGCAAGATCAACCACAAAGCTAGCAGAAGACAAAAAATAATTCAGAGGTGAACTGCAGGAAATCAAGACACGAAAACCCATTCAAAAGATCAATAAATCCAGGGCTTGTTTTTCTGAAAAACTTAATAAGATAGGCCGCTAGCTAGACTAATACAGAAAAAATAGAGAGGATCCACATAAAAATAATTAAAAATGATGAGGACAATGTTACCACTGATACCACAGAATTAAAAATAAACAGTAGAAACTACTATGAACACCTTTATGCACACAAACTAGAAAACCTAGAAGAGATGGATAAATTTCTGGACATACACATCCTCCCAAGACTGGAGGGAGGGTGAAATTCTCCAAGAAGAAATTGGAGTTTTCTTCTCTAAGAAGAAAATTCCTACAAGAAGAAATTGATTTCCTGAACAGATTGAAAATGAGCTCCAAAATTGAATCAGTAATAAATAGCCTACCAATAAAAAAAAAAAAAAAAGCCTAGTACCTGATGGATTCACAGCCAAATTCTATCAAATTTACAAAGAAGAATTGGTACCATTCCTATAGAAACTATTCCAAAATATTGAGAAGAGACTCCTCCCCCAAATCATTTTATGAGGCCAATATTATCCTCATACCAAAACCTGGAAGAAACATAACAATGAAAGAAAATTTCAGGCCAATATCCTTGATGAATATCAATGCAAAAAAAAAAAATTCTCAACAAAATACTGGCAAACGGGATCCAGAAGCACATCAAAAGGCTAATCTACCATGATCAAGCAGGTTTCATCTCCAGGATGCAAGGTTGATTCAACATACACAAATCAATAAATGTGATTCATCACATAAACAGGATGAAAGACAAAAATCATGTGATTATCTCAATAGATACAGAAAAGACTTTTGATAAAATTTAACACCGCTTTGTGTTAAAAACTCTCAATAAACTAGATATTGAAAAAATATCCCTAAAATAGTAAGAGCCATCTATGACAAAACCACAGCCAATATTATACTGAATGAGCAAATGCTGGAAGCATTCCCCTTGAAAACCAGCACAAGACAAAAATGACCTCTCTCACCACTCCTACTCAACCTATTACTGGAAGTCCTAGCCAGAGCAATCAGGCAAAAGAAAGAAATAGAGGGCATCCTCTCTTCAAATAGGAAGACAGGAAGCCAAACTACCTTTGTTCGCAGATGACATAATTCTGTATCTATAAAACCCCACAGTCTCAGCCCAAAACTGCCTTCAGCTGATAAACAACTTCAGCAAAGTTTAAGGATACAAAATCAATGGCAAAAATCACTAGCATTCCTATACACAACAACAGCCAAACCAACAGCCAAATCAGAAAGCCAATCCGATTCAAAACTGCCACAAAAAGAATAAAATACCTAGCAATACAGCTAACCAGGAAGGTGAAAGATCTCTACAATTAGAGTTACAAACGCTGCTCAAGGAAATCAGAGAAAACACAAACAAACAAATGGAAAAACATCCTATGCTCATGAATATGGAGAATCAATATCGTTAAAATGGCCATACTGCCCAAAGCAATTTACAGATTCAATGCTATTCCTATAAAACTACCAAAGACATTATTCACAGAACTAGAGAAAACTATTTTTAAACGGTATAGAGTCAAACAAGAACCCGAATAGCCAAGGCAATCTTAAGCAAAAAGAACAAAGATGGAGGCATTACACTACCCAAATTCAAACTATACTACGAGGCTACAGTAACCAAAACAGCATGGTACTGGTACAAACACAGACACAGAATATACCAATGGAACAGAATAGAGAGGCCAGAAATAAGACTGCACACCTACAACCACCAGATCTTCTGCAAAGCTGACAAAAACAAGTAACGGGGGAAAGACTCCCATTTTCAATCAATGGTGCTGGGATAACTGGCAAGCCTTATGCAGAAGACTACAATTGGACCCCTTCCTTTTGTCATATACAAAAACCAACTTAAGATGGACTAAAGACTTGAATGTAAAATCCAAAACTATAAAAACCCTGGAAGACAACCTAGACAATACCATCCAGTACATAGGAATGGGCAAAGATTTCATGACAAAGATGCCAAAAGCAATTGCAATAAAAGCAAAAATTGACAGGTGGGATGTAATTAAACTTAAGAACTTCTGCACAACAAAAGAAACTATCAAAAGAGTAAACAGACAACCTACAGAATGAGAGAAAATATTTACAGACTATACATCTGACAAAGGTCTAATATCCAACATCTATAAAGATGGTGTATTAGTCTGTTATCACACTGCTATAAAGAACTACCTGAGACTGGGTAATTTATGAAGAAAAGAGGTTTAATTGACTCACAGTTTCACAGGCTGTACAGGAAGCATGGCCAGAAGACCTCAGAAAACTTGCAATCATGGTGAAAGACAAAAAGGAAGCATGCACCTTCTTCATATCGCAGAGCAGGACGAAGAGAGTGAAGGGTAACGTGCCACACACTTTTAAAACATCAGATCTCATGAGAACTAACATGAAAACAGCAAGGGGGAAATCTGCCCCCATGATCCAATTACCTCCCACCAGGTCTCTCCCCTAACATTGGGAATTACAGTTTAACATAATATTTGGGTGGGTACTCAGAGCCAAACCATATCAGAACTTAAACAAATTTACAAGAAAAAAAAACATTAAAGAGTGAACAAAGTACATGAACAGACACATCTCAGAAGAAGACATACATGCAACCATTTTTTATTTTGTCTATTTGATTCTTCTCTCTTTTCTTCTTTATTAGTCCTGCTAGCAGTCTATCAATTTTGTTGATCTTTTCAAAAAACCAGCTCCTGGATTCATTGATTTTTTGAAGGGTTTTTTGTGTGTGTGTCTCTATCTCCTTCAGTTCTGCTCTGATCTTAGTTATTTCTTGCCTTCTGCTAGCTTTTGAATGTGTTTGCTCTTGCTTCTCTAGTTCTTTTAATTGTGATGTTAGGGTGCCAATTTTAGATCTTTCCTGCTTTCTCTTGTGGGCATTTAGTGCTATAAATTTCCCTCTACACACTGCTTTAAATGTGTCCCAGAGATTCTGGAATGTTGTGTCTTTGTTCTCATTGGTTTCAAAGAACATTTTATTTCTGCCTTTTATGTACCCAGTAGTTATTCAGCAGCAGGTTGTTCAGTTTCCATGTAGTTGAGCGATTTTGAGTGAGCTTCTTAATCCTGAGTTCTAGTCTGATTGCGCTGTGGTCTGAGAGACAGTTTGTTATAATTTCTGTTCTTTTACATTTGCTGAGGAGTGCTTTACTTCCAACTATGTGGTCAATTTTGGAATAAGTGCAATGCGGTGCTGAGAAGAATGTATATTCTGCTGATTTGGGGTGGAGAGTTCTGTAGATGTCTATTAGGTCTGCTTGGTGCAGAGCTGAATTCAATTCCTCGATATCCTTTTTAACTTTCTGTCTCGTTGACCAGTCTAATGTTGACAGTGGAGTGTTAAAGTCTCCCATTATTATTGTGTGAGAGTCCACGTCTCTCTTACACTGTTAGTGGGACTGCAAAGTAGTTCAACCATTGTGGAAGACAGTGTGGCAATTCCTCAAGGATCTAGAAGTAGAAATACCATTTGACCCACCCATCCCATTACTGGGGATATACCCAAAGGATTATAAATTATGCTGCTGTAAAGACATATGCACATGTATGTTTATTGCAGCACTATTCACAATAGCAAAGACTTGGAACCAACCCAAATGTCAATCAGTGATAGACTGGATTAAGAAAATGTGGCACATATACACCATGGAATACTATGCAGCCATAAAAAAGGATGAGTTCATGTCCTTTGTAGGGACATGGATGAAGCTGGAAACCATCATTCTCAGCAAACTATCGCAAGGACAAAAAAATAAACACTGCATGTTCTCACTCATAGGTGGGAACTGAACAATGAGAACACTTGGACACAGGAAGGGGAACATCGCACACAGGGCCTGTCATGGGGTGGGGGGAGTGGGGAGGGATAGCATTAGGAGATATACCTAACGTAAATGATGAGTTAATGGGTGCAGCACACCAATATGGCACATGTATACATATGTAACAAAACTGCATGTTGTGCACATGTACCCTAGAACTTAAAGTATAATAATAATAATAAAGAAGACATACGTGCAACCAACAAGCAAATGAAAAAAGCTCAATACCACTGATCATTAGAGAAATGCAAATCAAAACCACAATGAGATACCAATCTCATACCTGTCAGAATGGCTACTATTAAAAAGTCAAAAAATAACAGATGTTGCCAAGGTTGTGGAAAAAAGGGAACACTTATACATTGTTGGCAGGAGTATTAGTTCAACTATTGTGGAAAGCAGCATATGGTTACTGCTCAAAGAGCTAAAAGCAGAACAGTCATTTAATCCAGCAATCCCATTGCTAATATATACCCAGAGGAATATAAATGATTCAACCATAAAGACACATGTGTGTGAATGTTCGCTGCAGCACCATTCACAATAGCAAAGACATGGAATTAATCTAAATGCCCATCAATGATAGACTGGATAAAGAAAATGTGGTACATATACACCATGGAATACTATGCAGCCATAAAAAAGAACAAGGTCGTATCTTTTGTGGGAACATGGATGGAGTTGGAGACTATCATCCTCAGCAAACTAATGCAGGAATAGAAAACCAAATACCATGTGTTCTCACTTATAAGTGGGAGCTAAATGATAAGAATTTATGAACACAAAGAAGGAAACAACAGACACTGGGGTCTAGTTGTAGGTAGAGGGGGGGAGGAGGGAAAGGAGCAGAAAAGACAACTATTGGGTACTTGGCTTAATTCCTAGGTGATGAAATAATCTACACAACAAACCCCCATGACATGTTTACCTATGTAACAAACTTTCACATATGCTCCAGACCCTGAAATAAAAGTTGTATTTTAAAAAAAAAACAAAAAAAAACTTGTATTTGGAATAAAGATATAATAGTCGAGAATCCTTCACAGGGGAAAACGTAACTTCAAAATAGATAACACAAAAACTATTGGAAATACAAAAGAAAATTCACATATCCAAGATTATTTGGAAGATACCCACAACTTTTTCAACCTTTCACAGATACAATTTAGAAATTTTATAATATAAAAAATAAGATTATTAGGTTGGTGCAAAAACAATTGCAGTTTTTGCCATTACTTTGAATTAAAAGAAGACGATGGTAACTATATAATTAAAAGTAATGACAAAAACCGCAATTACTTTTGTATTAATCTAATAATGTGCCACTTCAAGCATCCATTGGATATTAGTTAAATGAAATATATTTCAAGCCACAAAGAAGAATTCATTAAACTCCTTAAAGTAGTAATTATATAGTTATCATCTTCTTTTTTTAATTTTATAAAAATTTTTTATAAAGACTAGGTCTTGGCCAGGTGCGGTGGCTCACGCCTGTAATCCCAGCTCTCAGGGAGGCAGAGGTGGGAGGACAGCTTGAGCCCAGGAGTTGGAGACCTGCCTGGGTAATATAGCGAGACCCCGTTCTCCACAAAAAGGAAAAAAAAAAAAAAAAGACAAAAAAAAGACAAAAAAAAAGACTAGGTCTCACCATGTTGCCCAGGGTGGTCTCAAACTCCTGAGCTCAAGTGATCCTCCCAATTCAGCCTCCCAAAGTGCTAGGAATACAGGCATCAGCCAGCACACTAGTCCTTATCTTCTGATTATAACACAGTAAAATCAGAAATAACAAAGTTTCTTTTTAATAACAAAAAATACAACCTCTTTGAAAATCAAAGTCTTTTATATTCCTATTGTTTAAAAAAAAAAAAAATCAATCTAGGCCGGGCACAGTGGCTCACGCCTATAATCCCAGCACTCTGGGAGGCCAAGGTGGGCAGATCACGAGGTCAAGAGATCGAGACCATCCTGGACAACATGGTGAAACCCCGTCTCTACTAAAAATACAAAAATTAGCTGGGCATGGTGGCAAGTGCCTGTAGTCCCAGCTCCTCAGGAGGCTGAGGCAGGAGAATTGCTGGAACCCAGGAAGCGGAGGCTGTAGTGAGCTGAGATCATGCCACTGCACTCCAGCCTGGTAACAGAGCAAGACACTGTCTCAGGGAAAAAAAAAAAAAAAAGTCAATCTAAAGTAGAACATTTAAATAACACTGAAAATAAAATCACAACCTATCAAATTTTATACAATGTAGCCAAAACTATTCCAAAACATTAAATCATAGAATTGTACTTTTATGGAAATAATTAAGAAGCATTCAAGTTACGATGTTTAAAGCAGGAAAAAGAAAATGATAAGAATAAATCTCTAAAATTAAGCAATTAGTAAGTAAATTCACCACTTTGTTCTTTGAGGGAAAAAATATAGACAAGTCTATATTGAAATAAAATAATAACAAAAATAACAATTAAGAAATGACAAGAAGCCCAGGAACTGTGGTTCACACCTGTAAGCCCAGCACCTTGGGAGGCCAAGGTGGGAAGATCACTTGAGTCCAGGAGTCTGAGACCAGCCTGGGCAACACAGTGAGACTACATTTCTACAAAAAATATATATTTTTTTAATTAGCTGGGTGTGGTGGTGTGCACATGGGCAACAGAGTGAGACCCTGTCTCAAAAAAAAAAAAAAAAAAAAAGAAAAAGACAAGTAGAAGAAAACAGATACCACGAATAAACACAACTAAGAATGAGAAAGGTGATAAAAGATATGGAAATTTTTAAACATCTAGTCTATATAAAGCTATGGTAATAAAACTGAATATGTTAAGTTGGATATTCTAGGAACAACTTTCTAAAATTGCTTCAAAATTAAGTAGGAAAATCTGCTTAAATAAAAAGCAGATGTAAAGGTTAAATTACAAAAGTCAAAAAATAATTCAAAAATGACTTCGGTAAGAAAATTTTGCCATGAAGCTCTCTGAAATGTTCATGAAGTTATCTAATTTATTTTATGAAATAAACAACTTTGATACCATAGTCTGATATTGTTGTTATTGCTACTACAGACTAATATCACAGGTGCAAAAATCCAAATAAAACACAGGCATCAGCTGCATAACATTATTAATTCTTTCCTAAAAATTAGATGTTCTGTGCTAAAAACAATTATAATCCATTATACGTCAACCTGAAACCTACATTTTTTGTGTAGTAACTAAGACCCTATATATAACAAACTATATTTAAGATGTAAAATGTTAACATAGATTCCTTTTCCTGCACATCATCTTGTTTAAAACTTCCTATTGGGTTTACAGGATACATATTACATGGCTTTCAAGTATTCATAAACATGAGACATTCTCTATTGGGAAAACAATATCCTGGGAGACCTTCTTCAAGAAAGTTGCATACTTGCAAAACGAATTCAGCAGTATGTTGCCTACCATCATTCAGGAATTCAAGAGTGGCTTAATGTTAGAAAATTCCTCAATGTATCTGTCGTATCAGCAGGTTTAGTGAGATTCATGATTCAACACATGATGACCTTATTAGATAACAAAAAAGCACAAAACATACATTCCAAATTGAAAAATTTTATAAAATCAGTACTAAAAGTTTATTTATTTATTTTAGATACAGGGTGTCACTCTGGCACCCAGACTGGAGTGCAGTGGTGCAAACATAGTTCACTGCAGCCTGAAACTTCTGGGCTCAAGCCTTCCTTCCACGTCAGCCTCCCAGGTAGCTGGAACTACAAGTGCATGCCACTATGATCAGCTAATTTGAAACGGTATTTTTTAAAGGAAGGATATTCATCTTAAACTAGAAGCAAACCTTATGCTTAATGCGAAAAACTAAAGGCATTCCCATAAAAAAGAGAATAAATACCAGATAACACCATTATTATTTACTATTATCTATGCTATAATTTCTATTCAAGGCAACAAAATAGGAAACCAAACATAATACTGATAAGGGTGAAAGGCAAATTATCATTTTAATGACAGGATTATCTAGAAAAGCTACGATAATAATTTAAATATTTCTTAAAATTAAGAAAAATAGTTTGTGAGGGGTCCAGTAACTGGATAATTATATAAAATAAAATCTTTTTTCTATACCACTTATGGCCACTTAGAAGTTATAATGACAATAGAAAACAGATTTCTTCCACAATAGCCCTGCCCCATATTCGCTGCATGAACAATTCAAATAGCCCAGAAACTAATCCTAATGTATATTAGACCTTAATACTCTAATATATCTGATATTCATGATGAATGAATATCACAAACAAATAGGATATTAACTTATTCAAAATGGACTTTTGTTTGAATTAGCCAGGAGCCAGACTCACTCTTTTCAACTATACTTGAACAATAGAGACTGTGAGTCTATCACTGCAACAACCACCTTGCTACTATAAGGAAAAATCCAATCTATGAATAAAACAAGTACAGAAGAGGTTCCCAGAAGTGACAGAGAGAAACCCAGATCCTGATGCCTTCTTCAGGGCCTGAAACACGGCCTGAGCTAAATTTATCCAAAAATTTACCAATAAATTTCCTTTCTATTTAAGATGGACTAAGCTCATTTTACTGTTACCTGATACACCTATCAAGTATATCTTGATACAACTACCAAGAGAAGTATATTCTAGGAAAAGCTTTCTAAAATTGCTTCAAAATTAAGTAGGAAAATACATATTTTAATAAAGTAAATAAATACATACTTTAATAATTCCATTCATTGTAACATATAAATCAGAATCTCCCTCACCACCAATCTTTCATTTCAACAACACAGAGCCACTTTGCCTAAATAACTGCTCCAATCTCTAGCTTATTCCTGCTATTTAGTCACAATAAGACAACACAGTTTAAACAAGGATGTACTCAGAAGACTATTATTATGACATTGATTTATACAGTTACAGTGCTTAAACTACACGTTTTTGATACCAGCAACTTTCTCAGTATGAGAAAATTTGCTAATGTATGTATCCAAGTTTCCATCTGGATATCTATCTGTAGTTTAGTAAAGTATTATATTTTAGCGTGTTTTGTCATAAAGGAGTAGAAGTTGATACAACTTCATTTAATGTTTTCTACTGGATTACATTATTACTTCAACATAATGCAACAATATGATGCCTTAGCTCTTTAGAAGTGAAAAAATAAAGATTTGATATACCTATCAAGTAGGTATATCAAATAGGTATATATACCTATCAAGGCTGAGAGAAGTTTGTTTCATATATTCAAAATATATTGTCTATAATATATTTAAATATATAACCTATCTAAGTACACAAAGTACTTTGGTGGCTAAAAATTTTACAAAATTACGTATTTGGCAAATGCCATCCAACCTGACTCTCACAAAAGGAAAATTCAGTATGGGATATAGTATGTATTAATGTAGAAGTTATTTGTCAAAATATAAAGAGAAAAGTCACACTTTAATATTTATTCTATTTGGAAAAGAGCTTGGCCGGACATTGTGGCTCACAAAGTGCTATAATCCCAGCACTTTGGGAGGCCAAGGCGGGTGGATCACCTGAGGTCAGGAGTTTGTTACCAGCCTGGCCAACATGGTGAAACCTCTAGTACAAATACAAAAATTAGCCAGGTATGGTGGTGCATGCCTATAATCCGAGCTACTCGGGAGGCTGAGGCAAGAGAATCACTTGAACCTGGAAGGCAGACATTGCAGTGAGCTAAGATCATGCCACTGTACTCCAGCCTGGGCAACAGAGCATCTTTAAAAAAAAAAAAAAAAAAAAAAAAAAAAAAAAGAGCTTATGTCACATTCCCTTACCATATCTAACAAGAAAATATATCTTCATCTGAAGGAACACTGAAAAAAGACAGCAAAAATGACAGTAAATATATACTTCTTTCTACTAGAGCAACTACTGTTACCATTCGTGAGTCAAAAAGATGTAATATCCATAAATCACTTTCACTATTAAGTGTATTGCATGTATTCAAATTGCCTAATTCATTTTCTCTACCTGTAACTGTTCGAGTGACTGCTTTATTTATTTACAAGCTTATTATTTCTGACAATCAATATCAGTTATGGTTCTTTTTATTAAATGTATAATATGTATTCAGAAACATAGAGAAATCCAATTCTCTTTTTAAGAGGTTGGCATTTATGGATGTCAAAAGATTCAACATTCAAACATGGCCTCATCAATTAAAACAACACATTGAGAAAATATTTTCAACATTCAAACATGGCCTAATCAACTAAAACAACACATTCAGAAAATGTTTCCTTCTCACCCCTCTCTTTTTTGGGAATCTAAACAATTAGTGTAGTTCTCTAAGAGTCAATCATTCTCTTTATATGAAAACACTTACACAATGGAAAATTAAAGTATATGTGGTTATTTGAGAGAGGTAGGCTTTTTACAGAAAGCAAAGGTGGAACTGTACCTTAGAAGAGTGATTGATAAAGCTCTGAAACTCCTCAATGTAAACACTAAAAAAAATCATTTGAGCTTGAAGTAAACTTACGGCAGAAATATGGATATAGCTCCTATATATTCAATTTTAAAGAAAATGCCAATCCAATGAGTCAACCAGGGTTATTTAGCTATTTAAAATAGGTATTTAAATGATTTAACCTTTTAAATAGTATTTTTGATTATTATACAGCCAGAAGCCAGAGAGCCTGTGCTTCTGATACTAAAATAAGTTAATGTCTTAACAGTCTTTCAAACAACAATATCAAGATTTATTTGCCTCATAAAGTTTTTGGAGCAGGAAAGGAATACAATATCAATATGAAAAATATGTTTAATGTCTTACTTTATATCTTGAAAGAAGCTTCACCCAGATAATGTATTGTTTCTACTAAATTATTAGGCATAAAGTTAAAAGAGATGAAGGATAGGGCTAATATATTTTTTAAAGGTTTCAACAATAAGCACTGAAACAAAAGCAGTTTCCTGATAAACATGTATCTTTAAACTTAGTTTTGGTGGTTGAAGTCTTGCTCATATCATGCTTTATTGGTTATTATAAAAAAGAACCCTCTCGTTCTTAAGTCTATATAGTAAGATATTTTTTCTATCATTATCCCAAATCCCATCTGTCACTTATCATTGAGTTAGAAGAAAACAAAAGCAGGGCTTTGTTTTGTTTTTTACTTCTCTGATAAGTTTTCCTGATTGTGTATCCTAGTAGATGACCCAGGCGTCCAAACCTAATCTTTATTTCACAAAACATTGTTGATTTTTCAAAGTAATTCATAATCTTTTGTATACCTCCTTATTTATATGAACATCAAGTAACATCCAGGCTGTGCACCCTCGGCTATCCTATCCCACTTGCCACCACAGGGCCTTGGATGTTCCCTCTACCTGGAATATACTTTCCTTACCTCTTCCTCTATTTCAAGTTCTCCTTGAGATCTCAGTTCAAATATCACTTCTAAAGAAGAGCCTTCTTTTCCTTTTCTTTGACTATGTCAAATTCCTTCATTTAAACTCTAAAAACCCTAGAGTATCCCTTCTTAGCATTTGTTTCTGTTATGCTTTTTCGCTAGACTGATGATAAACCTCTAAGGACAGAGACTCCATGTACATTTCTTCACTATTGTATCTCCAGAGGTTAGCAGAGTACCTAGGATTTGTTAGAAGCTTATTAAATATCTGTTGAATAAATTACTGAATGAAGCACAAGTATTTAAAAATGACCACTAATCTTAATGGCTCCTGAGTTTCATGATAATATTAAAATGAACCAAAATCAGGAGAAGAAAATTATTCATTTCTTCCCTTAGACGTGTTTAGGCGCTCTCTAGGTCCAGACTCAAACAATGAGTTCCAGAAGTTGTGTGTAGGAGTCTAAGTACAATCATGTTCACTTAACGCTAGGAATACTTACTGAGAAATGTGTCGTTAGGTAATTTCATCACTGTGCAAACACCATAGAGTGCACTTACACAAACCAAGATGGTATGACCTACTACACACTGAGGCTGTACAGTATAGCCTATTTCTCCTAGGCTATAATCCCAAACAGCAGGTTACTGTACTTAATACTGTGGGCAATTGTAACACAATAGTTTTCTGTATCTGAACATATCTAAACATAGAAAAAGTAGAGTAAAAATACAGTATTATAATCTTATGGGACCAGCATCATATGTGTAGTCCATTGCTGACCAAAATATCATTATGCAGCACAAGACTGTAGGGTGACAATCACTTTATGCCACTTAATTTCAGAATATAAGTAACCAAACATTTTTACATTTTTAAAAATGTATTAAAATGTATAAATAAAGATATGAGTATGTTTGTTCAATTTAGTATAATGGATCATCTATATAAATATATTGGTCAGAAGTTTTAAAACACTTGCACTGTACTATCTAACTTATTATTCATCATAGGAGAATCTGGTATTTCACATACGTATATTCTACATGTAATTGAAAAGAATCCTTTGAATAATTGTTTTTTATTTAAGTTTTTTTAGACATTGAGTAGTAATTATCTTAGAAATGACTGATATGCAAACTCTTACACGACAATAAATAACTCTAGGAAATTATATTTTAATTTTTGTATATATTATTTATAAAGTTTTGCCTTTTCCCCATCTGTCATCATGATTTGTTGCAATTAGTGTGCCCTTAATCAGCAATTTTAATTGTCTGTGTGCTGGGATATCATAGCACAAAATTTGTTGACAGATGCCTAAAGAGCAGTAAGTCCTAACGGCCCCTCTTAAGCTAAAAAAGCATGAAAAATAGAGGCTAAAACATTTGCTGCTTATAGAACACAGTTTGAGTTCTAACTGTTGAGAGACAATTCTCCATGAATCTCTCACATTTCCATATACATCTAGACATTAACAGTCAATATGCTCCAGGATTTTCTTTTCAAGATTTGTATAAGCAGATGGCCCTAGAAAGATGATGACAGTAACTTATGGCACATATTTATTTATGTTCTCAGATAGTAAATATAGAGCCACCACCTCCCCCAAAAGCATTTAAGGGTAATGAAAGCAGAAATACCTACCTCCACTTCCAAAGGTAGAAGTGCTACATTCCAGGTTAATAAAGATAGTATGTCATTCTCTGGAAGTAAGGATGGACAGGTTTGCCAGCAGCTCTCATATAAAATGAGAGTCAGAGGTACAAAAAAGAGTTAGTACCATTTCTACTGAAACTATTCCAAAAATTGAAAAGGAGGGACTCTTACCTAACTCATTTTATGAGGCCAGCATCATCCTGATACCAAAACCTCGCAGAGATACAACATAATATTCTTGATGAACATCAATGCAAAAATTCCTCAAAAAAATACTAGCAAACCAAATCCAGCAGCATATCAAAAAGCTTGATCTACCACAATCAAGTTGGATTCATCCCCAGGTTGCAAGGTTAGTGCCACATACACAAATCAATAAATGTGATTTATCACACAAACAGAATTAAAGGCAAAAACCACATGATTATCTCAATAGATGCAGAAAGGGCCTTCAATAAAATTCAACATCCTTCATGTCAAAACCTCTGAATAAACTACATATTGAAGTAACATAGCTCAAAATAATAAGAGAAATATAGGACAAACCCACAGCAAATATCATACTGAATGAGCAAAAGCTGGAGGCATTCCCCTTGAAAACCAGCATAAGACAATGATGCCCTCTCACCACTCCTATTCAACATAGTATTAGAAGTTCTGGACAGGGTAATCTGGCTAAAGAAAGAAATAAAGGGTATTCAAATAGGGAGAGAGGATGTCAAATTATCTTTGCAGATGACATAATCCTATATCTAGAAAAACACATCATCTCAGCCCAAAACCTTCTAAAGCTGATAAGCAACTTCAGCAAAGTCTCAGGATACAAAATCAATGTGCAAAATTCACTAGCATTCCTAGACACCAACAACAGGCAAGCAGAGAGCCAAATCATGATTGAACTCTCAATCACAATTGCTACAAAAAGAATAAAATACCTAGGAATACAGCTAAGAAGAGAAGTAAAGGACCTCTTCAAGGAGAATTACAAACCACCGCTCAAGGAAATCAGAGATGACACAAACAAATGGAAAAAATCCCATGCTCATGGATAGAAAGAATCAATATCATGAAAACATCTATACTGCCCAAAGTAATTTACAGATTCAATTCTATTCCAATTAAACTACCATTTACATGTTTAGGGACTCTCTGGGTCCAGACTCAAACAATGAATTCTAGAAGTTCTTCCAATTCTTCCCAGAATTAGAAGAAACTATTTCAAAATTCATATGGAACCAAAAAAAAAAAGCCCAACTAGCCAAAGAAATCCTAAGTAAAAAGAACAAAGCTGGAGACATCATGCTACCTGACTTCAAACTATACTGCAAGACTACAATAACCAAAACAGCATGGTACTGATACAAAAACAGACTCACAGACAAATGCAACATAACAGAGAAGTCAGAAATAAGACTGCACACCTACAACTATCTGATCTTCAACAAAACTAACAAAAACAAGCAATGGAGAAATGATTCCCTGTTTAATAAATGGTGTTGGGAGAACTGGCTAGCCATATGCAGAAAATTGAAACTGGGCCCCTACCTTACACCTTATACAAAAATTAACTCAAGATGGATTAAAGATTAACATGAAAACCCAAAACTATAAAAATCCTAGAAGAAAATCTCGGCAATACCATTCAGGACATAGACACAGGCAAAGATTTCATGATGAAAATGCCAAAAGCAATTGAGACAAAAGCAAAAATTGACAAATGGGATCTAATTAAACTACAGAGCTTCTGCACAGCAAAGGAAACTATCATCAGAGTGAATAGACAACCTATAGAATGGGAGAAAAAATTTGCAATCTATCCATCTGACAAAGGTCTGATATTAAGGGCCCACAAGAAACTTAAATTTACAAGAAAAAAACAACACCATTAAAAAATGGGCAAAGGACCTGAACAGACACTTCTCAAAGGAAGACATTCACGTAGTCAACAAACATATGAAAAAAAGCTCAACATCGCTAATCACTAGAGAAATGCAAATCAAAACCACAATGAGATACTATCTCATGCCAGTCAGAATGGCAATTATTGAAAAGTCAAAAAACAACAGATGCTGGCAAGGTTGTGGAGAGAAAAGAATACTTATACACTGCTGGTGGGAGTGTAAACTAGTTCAACCATTGTGGAAGACAGACTGGCAATTCCTCAAAGATCTAGAGGCAGAAATACCATTTGACCCAGCAATCCCATTACTGGGTATATACCCTAAGGAATGTTAATCATTCTGTTACAAAGATACATGCACATGTATGTTCACTGAAGCACTATTCACAATAGCAAAGACATGGAATCAATCCAAATGCCCATCAATGATAGACTGGATAAAGAAAACGTGGTACATATGTACCACAGAATACTACGCAGCCATAAAATGCAAAGAGATTACGTCCTTTGCGGGACCTGAATGGAGGTGGAAGTCATTATTCTCAGCAAACTAACACAGGAACAGAATACCAAACACCATATGTTCTCACTTTTAAGTGGGAGCTGAACGATGAGAACAAATGGACACATGGCGGGGAACAACACACACTGGGGCCTGTGGGGTGGAGAGAGGGAGAGCATCAGGAATAACAGCTAATGAATGTTGGGCTTAATACTAAGGCGATGGGTTGGTCTGTGCAGCAAACCACTTGTTTACCTATGTAACAAACGTGCACATCCAGCACATGTACCACAGAACTTAAAATAAAAGTTGAAGGGAAAATAAATAAAATGAAATAAAATAAAATAAAACAAAACTAGAGTCTACTAATTTCAGTAATTCTCTCCTGTAATGCATCCCCAATTGTGTGTGCAGACAACATTTGACCCTATTCACATTGCCCCATTAGGCTAGGAGATTAGGACACCAGAGCCAAGATGTTACTATTGCTGTATTAAACTGTCTAAATCCATGTGGGCTTATTATCTCCTTCTCAGCCAAATCTATGGAAGAGTAGCAAGCCAACCTAGCAGTTCTAACCACACTACTACTTTGAACCTGCTTCATTGCTTGAATTTAGTTCCACACTTATTAGTCGTGTGAGGTTGAGCAAGCTATTTAATCTCTTTTTCTCGAGTAATCTCATTTGTAAAATGTATACAACAATACCTCAAAAGACTGCTGTGAAGAATGAATGCTATATGAGATGCAGGTAGTTAAAATGCCTGAAAAATGTGGTGGTTATTACAGGTATTATTATTTATGTATTCATTCATGCTGCTTAAGGAGTTTTTTTATATTTATTTCCAGATGTCTTGCTATGTTTCACATAGTTAATACTGCTAGCTAAAAGAGGTATTAGAATTTTTTCCACTTGTCCTGTCTTGTACATTAATATAAAACACATATTTAAAAATTATTTCTCCTACTCCTTTGTAATCCAGTCATAGAGTCTAATATACAGATTCTAACTCAGCTGAGTTAGAATATAGTATATATACATGACAGGCACTATGCTAGAATTTTCATATTGTGTATTATCAATGCATGTCTAATACTCATAATATCACAGCAGTGTTCATAACATTGATAATTCAATAAATAATTTTGATGACAGAAAAAAATAATAAAATTGTCCAGGTATGGTGGCTCATGCCTATAATCCCAGCACTTTGGGAAGCCAAGGCAGGTGGATCACCTGAGGTCAGGAGTTCAAGACCAGCCTGGCCAACAGGATGAAACCTCGTCTCTACTAAAAATACAAAAAATTAGTTGGGCATGGTGGTGGGCACCTGTAGTCCCAGCTACTCAGGAGGCTGAAACAGGAGAATTGCTGGAACCTGGGAGGTGGAGGTTGCAGTGAGCCAAGATCGCACCATTGCACTCAGGCCTGGGCAACAAGAGCAAAACTCCATCTCAAAAAATATACATCATAATAATAATAATAAAATTAAGGATAAAATACAACACAAATTTGGCACTGCATATTTTAAAGTACTATTGCCTTGTTACAGGAACATTGCAAGTACATTTTAAGTAAAATTTGGAAGGAGACAATATACATCACTGCTTAAAATAGAAAAAATCAACTTCTAAAATAGGAGTAAAGCAGAATAATATCAGAATCATTGGCAAATCTCTTTCAAACTATCGAAATCCTCTCCCTTCAGATCTCTGCTCCCCTAGATAATTTTGGTTTTTATTTAGAGGTGCTGAGGATCTGTGTGTATATATTTGATATGTTCTTTTCTTTCAGTTCCCACTGAAAACAACTGACACAAAAATAACTTTCCTACTGAAATTACTTTGCCTGTTATAATTCTTTAGATTATTAAAATGTAATTCATGATAAACAAACATCCTTACTTCACCTTCATTTCTGAATGATGTTATCTCTATTGTCTTCTGGTTTCCCATCATTTCTGTTGAATAGTCATCTAGAGGTTATATTTGCTCCTTTGAAGACAGCTGTCTCTTCTCCGATCATTTTTAAGAATTCCTTTTTGTATTTGGTTTTTAGCAATTTTAATATGTTATGCCTTCACGTGGTTTATTATGTATTTATCCTGCTTAAAGTTTGTAGAACTTCGTGAATCTAAAGGTTGATGTCTTTCATCCCTTTTTGGGTATGACCATCCCGTATCTTTTCATATCATGCTTCTGTCCCATTCTCTCCCTTCTCTCCTTCTGAGACTCTAACTACACATATGGTCCAATGTCTCTTGCAGTCATTTCTATACCTTCTATTCTTTTACTCAGTTTTTTAGTCCAAATATTTTCTACTGAACTTGTCTCCAAGCTTACTAATTCTCTCTTTGGCACCAGGATTAGTAAAAAGACAAAGAGGTCTCCAGTTCTAATCTTCTGTTAAAACCACCAATGGCATTCTTCATTTTATGTATTATAATTACTAAAATCTGTTTGATGTTTTTATAAACTCAGTTATCTGTTAAATTCTTTATCTCATTCCTAATTCTTCAGCAGATTAATCACAATTATATTAAAGTTTGAGAAGTTAAATATCTTGATCAACTAGGGGTTCTGGTGTCTTCCTGGATTATAATTAAGTGCTGTATATTATATATAGAAAAAATATAAACTCTGAATTATGTTATTTTCCTCCAGAGAGGATTTAACGTCTGTCTTGAGGTTAAATAGGGGCAGAACATGTTAGGTCCATCAGGGATTGAGAAATTTTGACACTGAGTTTAAATCTTTGTGATTGCTGATGTATTTCCCATTTGTTCTTATTCCTGAAAATCTGAAGTGTTTACCAGGATCCTTCTTTCTGGGCAGTGCCTCCTCCTGTTCTCTGTCTTCCCAGGAGCACCATGAGACCACCAAATCTAAGTCTACATTTTTAGCTTCCACTTTCTTTCTATTTGAATTTGTAACTTCCTGCCTACATAGCTTAGAAATTAACAAATGTCCCAAGGTGAAAAGCAGCACAGCATGTGAGGATTGCTCTTCTGTACTTCCCTTTACTTAACACTCTTGGTTCCTGAATCATTGACTAAATTTCAATTTTTGTTTTCCTAACCCTGTGAAACTGCTGAAAGATTTTACTAGCCTTTTCTGCTTAGTATCTTAGCCATTTGTCCTATGCCACTTACAAATTAAAAGATGCCTTGATAGAAAAAGTTCCAGAGAATGTCAGGTTAACATCAATGCATGTCCCCTCCTCTCTGGAATCTTTATTCCTTAAGTCTTATCTCCTTTATTTGCTTCTGCTGCATTCAGCTATTTTGCAGTCACATAATTTATCCAGCGTCTACAGTTGTTCTCAATGGGATATTTGGTCTGATACAAGCCACTCCAGCATCACCAGAAACAAAAACCTTCACCACTCTTTTTAAGATACTTAAGTATGTAACTGAATAGTATTAAACGAGAAGGAAAAAAATAGTTACATAATAATAAAATACAGCTTCAATAATGGGAATATACTCTGGAGATTATGAAAAGTAAGTACTCTATCCTGCATAATATCACATAAAGTTATATTTTTGGAGAGTTTAACTATGAAGTCTGAAACCCTGGAGGGCACTTTTAAAATCTTCAAAAAGAAAAGACCATACAATTTTTAAAAGCATTAAAGAAGCAAATGAACAGTGAAGCATCCAAATAATCCAACATGAAAAACTGTAAGAACTAAAAATCCAGATTAATTTGTAAGAGAAACATCTTTCAAATTGTTATTAAAATTGATATAACCTTAATCTCATAAATAGCTTGCTATTTTCTGACTCATATTTGTAATCACAATTGAAAATATCAACATGTTTGTTTCCATATAAACATTTGATGGAAATTAAGTAAGAAGATAATCCTTAAAGTGACAATTTTTAAAATTTGTAGAGATTTCAGAAGCATTAAAATAAATGTTGAGATTGCTCATGTGTGATTTTTGACATTAAAAGCAGTTATAGATATTTCAAAGTTTATGTCCTTCCCTAAGACTGCCATTTCAAACTAGTCAATCCTCATGTTCCCTGCTGACAGTATAATGTTGGAAGACATTTGATGTAAGAGTCGCAAATGCCAGCAATATCTCTAAAGGTCACTATAATTTTAACAGGTATAGTTAGAAAAGCTATTCTTCTTCCAAATTACAACTTCACTATATGTTTAAAGAAAGGATACAATCTCACATTTTTAACTAAAAAACAGTTCGATTAAAACCTACATATACATTAAAACTACAACCTTATAACAAATACAGTAACAGAATTGTTGCTACTATTACTAATATGCATTAACTACTTTCTGGTCTAGACATTTAATCAACAAACAAAATGATGCTATTTTTAACTTTAAACACCCTACAATCATGGTTCTCAGGTATCTCCAGTGACCCCTCAATATTCCTGATGTCCTTTCAGATAATCCTCAAGATCAAAATTATTATCATATTAATACTAAGATTTTGTTTGCCTAGTTGACTTTTGTTCTCTCATAAACACTTGTGTATTCTTGTATGTTAAACGTCTCTCATTTTCCATTTCTAATACAATAAGAAACACTAGATGTAATCTACATAAACTTCTTTTGAGTTCTCAATAGTGTTGTTGTTGTTGTTGTTGTTGTTGTTGTTGTTGTTGTTGTGACAGAGTTCCCCTCTGTCGCCCAGGCTGGAGGGCAGTGGTGCGATCTCAGCTCACTGCAACCTCTGCCTCCCGGGTTCAAACAATTCTCCTGCCTCAGCCTTCCGAGTAACTGGGACTACAGGCGCGTGCCACCACGCCCAGCTAATTTTTTGTATTTTTAGTAGAGACGGATTTTCACCGGGTTAGCCAGGATGGTCTGGATCTCCTGACCTGGTGATCCGCCTGCCTCAGCCTCCCAAAGCGCTGGGATTACAGGCGTGAGCCACCAAGCCCGGCCCTCAATATTTTTAAGAGTATAAAAAATCCTGGGCCGGGCGCGGTGGCTCAACGCCTGTAATCCCAGCACTCTGGGAGGCCGAGGCGGGCGAATCACGAGGTCAGGAGATCGAAACCATCCAGGCTAACACAGTGAAACCCCGTCTCTACTAAAAAAAAAAAAATACAAAAATATTAGCCGGGCGTAGTGGCAGACGCCTGTAGTCCCAGCTACTCGGGAGGCTGACGCAGGAGAATGGCGTGAACCCAGAGGCAGAGCTTGCAGTAAGCCGAGATCGTGCCACTGCACTCCAGCACTCCAGCACTCCAGCCTGGGCGACAGAGCAAGACTACGTCTCAAAAAAGAAAAAAGAAAAAAGAAAAAAGATCCTGAAGCCAAAAAGTTTGAGAATTAGTGCCCCACAACCTAAAAGATAAATTTAGACAGAAAAATGATAAACAAAGAAATATTACTACATATGTAGAACTATTTTTTAATATATCACACAAGATAAAAATAGTAAAAAATTATTACATGTTGTGTTGATAAATCCTAAGTGTCCAATTATACCAGTCAAATAGAATAAAAGTTAAAAAGCAAAGTTCACCAATGCTAAAATTCCTACCCTCACAGCACCAAAGATTTTCATATTATTGATGTGATGTCCTATTACATTTAGCTATTTCAGAGAGAATCACTACGGTAGAAAAAATATACTGTGCAAGTGCCCTCCAACATATTCTTAATTCTTTCATTCTCTTTGTTCCTGGATAAATTGAATGTCAATACAAGGACAGTTTCCCCAAAATAAAACAAATTTTATCTCAGACACAGAATTTGAATGTCATTTCAAATATGATCCTTAAAAAATGTTTGTCTCTCTCCAACTGTAAAGCAAGTTGATTACTACAAAATGAAAGAGAGAAAAAAGAAAGAAAGAAAGAGAGTGCTCATGAAGAAAACTTACATTTTTGAACAAAAAGTAGAGAACTGTGTTTCTACTAAACACTCATTAAACTCCTTAGGCAAGTATCTTCACCTAGGGATACTGTTTTAAAGGAAATCTGGTCCTTTGTTATTATTATAATTTGGGAATTCTCATACTATATTTCTCTTGGAAACTTACATGAAAAAACATAAATTCCACCACTAGTTAGCAGATGACATTTAAGGAAAAAATAAATTCCTTGAATAGCTAAGTATTCCAATTCCCCAGGACCCCAGTCTTCAGATTTCTAAATAAAAAATACTATATTTAAAACAATATTCTACAGTATTATGTAAAGAGTAACTATCTCATAGAATAGTTGTCATGATTTCAGTGTTTTAAGTATATACAAGTGGCTGGCACTTGTGGTGATCCTGAACGTTAATGAACAAAGCCTTGCAATCGATTTAAAAAAAAAAAAAAAAGGAAAAGCAGGTGTGCAAAGAGTGCAAAGATAAATGTGCACAGTTGATATCTTCCCATCATTTACACCCAGGATGTTACAACAAATGTAATTAATCTGCTCTTACAAAAGTGCTTGCTACCACAGAAAGAAATAGACAATCTATTTCTTTGACAATCTATATCTTTTTAGCATTGAAAGATATAATTCAATGCTAAAATTGCGTATTTTAAGACTAAGAGAATGATTTCCCTTTCATATTAACCAATTAGACTGATTATATATACATAGGTCTTTAAGCTTCTAAATATCTTATATTTGGAATTTAATATATGTTAAAAGGTATTGTAAGTCTATTAGATAATGGAAGGAAATCTTGAAATATATAGTATTTATGATGTAGAAGCACCAGTAATAACCGTATTATTACACATTATGCTTCTACTAAAGCCTTTCAATATACTACTAAATTCAGATTATCTGAATGAAAATTTATGATTGGCCTATGCCTAATCTACAATTCAATTATATCCCAGCTTTTTTGGATGCTCACAATAATTATATGTATACATTTAAATAATTTCTCTCTCTGCCAAAATAATACTTTTGCATAAACTGTTTACAAATATTAATATATACATGGGCAGCCTGCTGATTAAAATAAACAACATATCACCATTACTAAAAATATTGTTCTCATACCATAGTAGGCAAATGTGGATATGTATCCTGTATAGGATGACTTTGCATGTCCTCCAGGTAGACCCAAAGGGCATTGTTGGCAGTAATGATCCATCTGTTCACTACTGGCAATAAGAAAACTTCTAATGAAGACAGATGTGGGTCATCCAGTATAAGCTGGCTGCAGGGTGTTAATGAATCCTCCTAATGGTCACTACCTGCCACTTTTGACTGACTGATAACCTAAAAGGTTGAATTTGAAAAGCAAAGATGAGTATTTCAGGTACTCATTAGTCTTACCAAGACATTCTTTTCACTTTCTCTTACATACTCACTCTTTACTTACTTGTCTTTATTAATTCTTAAACATTATTACTATTGTTTATTAGATTCTGTCTTTAAAAATAACCTTGCTAGCATTTTTGAGAAATTAATTCCTCCAAAATTTCTCCACTGACTGACCCACAAGATATCAACTTCATAATGTGATATAGCAATATTCCATATGAGAAACAAGGTAACATTTTCCTATGTCATAAAACTCTTTAGGTATATTTACATGTAATTTTATAATCAATATCATCTCTAAAATGTCGCTTTTAAAATATTTTTAAATGTCAATATAAAATTATTTTACTCAAGATTCCAAAAAGAATATTCACTTACAGATACCAATCTATGAAAAATTTATATATCTATTAAAAATTTATAGAGATGGTCATTTTACTTTCTGAAAGATGCTGTGGGTAATACTCAAGAATCATAACTTATGCAGTTGTTTTTGTGAATAAAATATGTATTACATTGTACCAAAGCTCTAAAAGAAAATCTAATGTTAAAATAGGTCCTTAGAAAAATTAGTATGTATAAAAAGTAAATATATAAAATCTGAAAGTAAAAACATAACAGAAAAAGCACATTTCACATATAAAGAAAACTATGTAAAAACTGTTTAATGTAAAATAATTTTCAACTAAGTTTAAAGTTTTTATAGTTTATAAACTATATTGTTATAAATTTTACTTTATTTACCTTTTTTTTTTTTTAGAGATACGGTCTCGCTACATTGGCCAGGCTGTACTCAAACTCCTGAGGCTCAAGCAATACACCTGCCTCAGTCACCTAAGTAGCTAGGACTACAGGCATGCCTCACCACATATGGCTAGTTTCACTTTCTATGTAAAGACTTAAGATAACCTATTGTTGCTTCAGTCACAAATGGACTACTTATTCTTATAGCAAATCAGTTTACTGAAGTAGGTACCCATGACTAAACTTCATTACCTGCCAATAATTAACAGTCACAATTCATGTGAACACATGCACCAAATATACATACGTATACACATATATACTACATGTATGTGTAGCAGGCTATCAACAAGGGAGGCCCATCCCAAATGATAAATGGAGTTGGAAACATTGAAAAAATAAGTTGATATGTTTGTACTTTTCAAAAAAAAAAAATCAAGATGAAGTGCCAAGTTCAGTGGGGTGATATAAGCCCATCTTCAAAACATGCAGCCAGTGATATAAGCCCATCTTCAAAACATGCAGCCAGCAGTGCATTAAAAGGGACTCAACATGTTTACACAATTCATGATCTCCATTCTGACTCCTTGCCTAAGCCACTTCTTATTATGTTTACCAACCAATTATTGATTTTCCTAAATACTAAACTATTTCCTCACTTTCCTACTAATAATCTAACCTTATTCCTCAGACTCAATAATCAGCTTCTACCTTTGAACTTTCCCCTCTATTCTTATCTAAATTTTAGATGCTGCATTGGGCACTTTTATGTCTTTGTCCTGCCTCTCAAAGCTGCTGCCCTCTACCATGACCTTTCAGCTCTGACAGCAGGAAAAAATTAATGATTGCAAAACTTCCAGATAAGAGAATCAACTGAAAGGAAAGGTATTCTGTGAGGTTCAAGTCGTCTGGAGGCTAACCAAGGGTGTTGACACAGAATTAAGTGTTCTAGATTAAAAGCAAATACTTCAATTTTTTAAAGGAACTACTATACTGATTTATCTGTGAGGTCAGTTTGGAATATCAGTGTGTGCTGAGCCCTCCTCCTGATAGTAATCCCAGGCTGACAACTACTTCTAAGTCAGAAGATGTGGTGTATTTTTTCCTAATACAAGGTAGTCATTGTCCATTTTCCATTTCTAGATGCATGAGGTAAGGGAAAATAAGAGATAAAAGCTAATGGGGTTCTCTTGTGAAAAAATTATCAATCTTTCTTCAAAACAAATTAAAAAAAAAAACTGGTGGAAGACCATTATTTGAAGAATCCCAGAATAAGCAATGGAAATAACCATGAGAATTTCCTGGATAGCTTTGATTCAGCTTTACAAGAACTATTATTCTGACATGGCATCAGATTTTATTGAAAGTTAAAGACGTGGCTAAACACTTAATTTTGCTTAGAGGCATGACTTGTGTTCATGGGTCAAGGCTCCCCATATCTTTGCCAGCAGGATCAGATTCTGTGTCTTAAAAGTCAGTATTTTCAATCTTTGAAAACATTTCAGTCTTGAGGATGGCTAGAATCCTGCAAACTCCTCTAATGCATAACACTGAGATAAAGGAGACTGAGTAGGGATTAAAGCTTGAGTTTTATAAACTTAGCAAAGGAAGCAAAAAGAAGGTATTAATTAGTCAGCCCAAGACTGATAAGCAGGGCCATGACAAATAGTTTAGTTCAACAGAGGCTAGGATAAAAGAAAAGTTTAAGTGCAGTAAATACTAAAAGCCCTTACCAAGAAATACAAGAATTAAATATTAAGAACTGAGAAGCATTGTCTCATAGGAATAAGCAAGTTTATGAGAAAGTTATGAAGTCAGTCAGACATCCTTACCAATATATTTCCAACCCACCAATGAGGTCACTTGAACCCAGTGCAAACCCCATGCAACTATGTTCTACTCTAGTGTCTCAGGGAATTTCTCTAGGCCTTTATTTTGAAACTACTTCCTATATTAAGAGACACTCACCTCATGACAGCACTCAAGCCAGGATACATCTCGGTTTAGTCCTACCCCACTTTATAACCACTACACAGATGGAGCACCTCAAGACCTTGTTTATTTTAAAGGAAGTATGAGAAAACTACTGCCACAGACAGGAGACCCAGAGCTAGAGCATTTCTTACCTGGACTACTAAAGAAACGTGTACCTGGTCGCTTTTCTTCCCATCTTTCCCATATGCAGGTCCACCTTTTTTTTTTTTTGAGATGGAGTCTCACTCTGTCACCCAGGCTGGAGTGCAGTGGCACCATCTCCACTCACTGCAAGCTCCGCCTCCCGGGTTCACGCCATTCTCCTGCCTCAGCCTCCCGAGTAGCTGCGACTACAGGCGCCCGCCACCACTCCCGGCTAATTTTTTTTTTTTTTTTTTTTTTTTTTTTTTTTTTTTGTATTTTTACTAGAGACGGGGTTTCATTGTGTTAGCCGGAATGGTCTCCATCTCCTGACCTCGCGATCCGCCTGCCTTGGCTTCCCAAAGTGCTGGGATTACAGGCTTGAGCCACCGCGCCCAGCCGGTTCACTCTTAATACATCAAACATTTCCTAAATAACAAATCTAATCATGCCACTCTCTTGATAAACTCTTCATTGACTCCCTTTTGCCAGTGCAGTAAAGCACAAAGACCTTACATTGGCACACAAAGCACTTCTACTACAATCCAAATGGTATTCTAAATAAATGTACTCCATCTGTATTGCCACTATTGCCATAATCTTCTACTTTAGATCTCTCCTTTCTAGTGTCCTTATAGTATAAATATCATGTTTCTCTTCTATGTAAAACCCTTTATTGTCCTAAGAATAAGATCAAAACTTCTTATCAAGACCTATAAAGCCCTATTTTGGCCTCTGTCTACCTCCCAATAACCTCCTGTACCTTCTCCTTCACTTCTTCTTCTCCTTCACCCCACTTCCACCGGCCTTCTCTCAAGACCTTAATCAGTCCCATCTCAGAAAACTAACACATGTAATAATGGTTCTTAAACACTAAAAATCTGAAAAACAAATAGAGATCTTCTGTGAATTTAAATTCTGATGAAAAGATAACTTTGGAATTCGCTACTAAATAAGAAATTAGGTATCTCAGAATTAATTTTTTCCAAATAATTGGAATATCACACTGATATAAATTTCCCTTTAGTGTAAATAGGCCAACCAAATCTTTGGTGGAGCTTAACCCTTTCATACATAAAAATTCTTGGAAAAGATGAAAACACTATTATAATGGGGAAAATATCCAAGATTGACAAGCAGAAAAAGACTGTATAAAAATAGTGCCAAAAAGAAAGTGTTTATAGGTTATCCAACCCAAATTTCTATCAGATTTATCAATTCATTCTTCAAATATACAATTATATTAATATTGGACTATTCTAAGAAGAGGGGATACCACAGTGAACAAAATATGAAAAATAAAAATCTATGCCTTCTCGCCACTTATATTCTATACATATCATACAATTTACATACAGCACAAATGTAATTTGCAAACAATATGAGTTTTGACAGATTCATAATTTCTATTACCATCACTGTAATGAAGATATAGAATGTGAATATCACCTCAAAAGTTTCGTTGTGCCAATTCTCAGACAATTCTTCCACAGGTAATCTTTTTTCTTTTTTGTTTTTAAAACTGTCTTACTCTGTTGCCCAGACTGACATACAGTGGCAGGAGCACAGCTCACTGCAGCCTTGAACTCTTGGGTGGCTCGAGCAATCCTCCTATCTCAGCCTCCCAAGCAGCTGAGACTACAGGTATGAGCCACCCCACCCAGCTCTTTTGTTGTTGTTTGCTTTTTTGTTTGCAGAGGCCGGGTCTTGAACTCCTGGGCTCAAGCAATCCTCCTGCTTCAGTCTCCCAAAGTGCCGAATTACAGGCATGAATTATCATGCCTGCCCTGTTTTCTGCTATTATGAATTTGTCTTTTTTAGAGTTTTATATGAATGAAATCATACAGTATTTTTAATGTCTGATTTATTTTGCTCGAGTATATTTTTGAGATTTGCCATGTGGTTTTATGAATGAGTCATTCCACAGGTAGTTCTTTGTAGTGCTAAATAGTATTACATTGTACGAATATCCCACAATTTGTTTATCCATTCCCCTACTGATTAACATTTGGGTTGTTTTCAGTTTGGGGAAATAGTCATCATAACAAATAAAGCTGCTATGAAAATATTTGTATAAGTATTTGGTGAACATATATTTTCATTTCTGTTACATAAATATTTAGGAGTGAAATTGTGATACAACACAGTATGTATATTTTAACTTTAACTGTCCAAATTTTTCCAGAGCAAGTTTATTATTTTACATTCCCATAAGAAATGTATGAAGATTTCTAGTTGCTACATATTGCTATGAGTATTTGTTATTTCCAGTCTCTTTTACTTCAGCTGTTTAAATGTGGGTGCCTTGGTATGTCATTGTCATTTTCGTTTGCATGTTCCTAATGACAAACGGTTTACAGCAACTTTTATTGTGCTTATTTGTCATTCTTATGTCTTCTTTTATAAAGTGCCAGTTCAAATATTTGCTCATTTTTAATGAGTTCTTAGTCATCATATTGAGTTATAAGAATCCTTTATTATTCTAGATACAATTATTTTGTCAGATAGATATGTTGCAATATTGTCTCCCAGTCTTGGCTAGACTTTTCATTATCTTAACAATGACTCACTGAGCATTTTGAGTATTCAATTTTGATGAAGTCCATTTTATCAATTTTTTTCCTTTTATGGTTCATGCTTTTTGTACCCTATTTAAATAACACTTTCTTACCCCAAAATTGTACAGATTATCTCCAATATTTTTCCTTTCAAAAGTTTCATAGATCTATGACCCATTTTTAATTAATTTTTTTGTGTGGGATGAAGTATGTTTTAAGGTTTGGTTTGGTTTGGTTTGGTTTGGTTGGGATATCCAGTTGTTCTGGCACTATTTGTTGCAAAGTCTTTCCATCCTCTTTGAATTATTTTGGTACCTTTGTCAAAAATCAATTAACCGGTATGTGTGCATCTATTTCTATACTCTCTAACCTTTACTGTCTATATGTTTATCCTAATACTAATAATACACTGTCTTGATTATCTGATTGATTATAAATCTTGAAATCAAGTAGTATAAATCTGCCACCTTTCCATATTAATATTACAATCAGTTTATTTCTGCAAAAAACCTCTGCTAGGAATTTGATTGGGTTGATACTATTACATTGAATCCGTAGATTAATTTGGAAAGAACTGACAACTTAATAGTATTGCATCTGTCAATCCATAAACATATGGCATATATCTCAACTTTTTTAGATCTTTTCAGAATCCTCTCAGCAATGTTTTATACTTTTCCCGTACAGGTATTGCTCATATTTTGATAAATGTATTCCTAAGTATTTTATGTTTTGAGGTGCTACTTTAAATGGTGTTTTAATTTTATTTTTCCATTACTAGAATATTGAAATGAATTTATTTTTCTATGTTAACCTCATATTGTGTGACCTTCTTATACTCACTTATTAGTTCTGGTAGCTTTTATCTAAGCAATCATATGTTATTTCATTAAATCAAAAAAGGAATCCAAGGAAATGAGTCTATAATATGGGTTTTACAAGAGTATTAAAACTATCACATCCATACATATTGATGAAGCCTAATCAGTAGTTATCACAGTCCTCATGTTCCTTTTATAAATATTTTGTTCTAGTATAAAGATGAAACAGTTTTGTGTTAAGGTAGGCAATGGCTCAGATGAACGCATAAAAAAATTTAAAACTGAAAGAATTTAAATGTATCACCTGGACTCAGTTAAGTTAAATGAATGCATATCAGTGGAGTACAATCCAAAAGAAAGGCATTATATGTACCATTAATTTAAACTTGGTATATTTGCAGAATTATAGAAAATATAAATTATTGAATAAAGTAGTAAGCATTATCACTATAATATATACTAAAGTATGCACATTTGCATTGGTTGAAATTAATTCTCACAAGCTATAAGATAATCTTCATTTCACAGAAGAGCCTTATAATAGTTAAGTAATTTGCCCAAGGGCCCACAGCTAGGTAAAATTAGAGCAGAACTCAAACCAAAATCCGACTTCCATAAAGTCCGTGCCATAGTTTTTCAGTGCTGATGACTTTAAATAAAAAAGGAAGAAAAATATTTTTTAAAAATACACAATAGCAAGAAAGCACTTTCTGCTTTATATATATATATATAAATGTACATATAATAACATTTAGAAAATTTTAAACACCTATAACTCCACCAAAAAAAAATTTCATTTTTAAAAGAAAATAATTAAATATAGGTCTCAATCACTATCTAAATACTCGCTACCCGAATCCAAATATTTAAATAATGATTTGCCAAACATCTTATCCAAAATTTAATATACAAATAGAAACCTGCTATAATGAATCTACAGATGCATGCCAGCAAAAAAAAAAAAAAAAAATGTGCCCTGCACAAATCTAAGCAGGAAATATAAAGTAGTTTGCAGTCTTATCTCAACCGTTGTCTTGATGATATTGCCACTGGTTTTGTTTAAAGTGTAGTGCATTATTGCAATCATCTTATCATATTTCTTCCTCTTCCCATTCCTTCCCTGCTCCCCAGGCTTAGCACCTCATTGTTCTGCCAAATGACTAAGGATACGACCAACCCAAACAATCTAGATACTTTCACTATCTATAACATACTATTTTGTTGTTTACTTACATTATAGAATTTTTTTGCAAATTACAAAATAATATCTGATATAGAACAGTATCATTGTCAACAGCATACAAACATACTAATGAGCTCAATAAACATTTTTGAAAAATTAAATAACATGTCTTAAATAGCTTTCAGAAATCCTTGGGTGATTGTTATACAGACGTAAAAGAGCATTTTATTTAAGAAATCAACCTAGAATCTTGCATGGGCTGGCTATATTATTATCGTCTCATTTAAGATAATAGATTACAGGTTCCTGCTACCCAAAAATATGCTATCCAACATGCTTTCAAGAATGCATTAAATTTGAACAACAAGAGAGTTCTGTAAAATGAACAACTATCAGAATAAATAACCTAAAAACTTCACGTTTTCCTGCTTAAGAATAACTAATATAATTTACATAGAATCTGTACATCTCCAGCTTCTATTAAAAGCCCTCCATTATTTCTTTAATCAGGGTTCTCAGTACTCACCAAGACGGTCTCACTAGCCAACCATATTAGTCTGCCAGCTACACGTTATGTTTTCTACTTCTACTCAAAATGCCCTCATCCAGTATCTCCATCAATCCAATATTTTCTTTAAAATTCAGATCAATATAATTTTATTCCTTAATTAAATAATTCTTTTAATCCATCTTGTGTTTGTGATTTAAAATTAATAAGCCCTAATCCCTGACCCCAAGAATGGAATGATGTGGTGGCAGAAACAGACATGGAAATAGACCATGATAATATAACACCATAAATGCCATGACTGGAATATATGTAGAATACTAGCAGTTGAATCTCAAAGAATGAGCAGGAATCAGCCACCTGACAAGAAAGGGGGCATTTGAGATCAAAGACTGGCTTATGCAGAGGGAGAGGGACAGGATGAGGGAAACAATGCTAAGTTCAGGAAACTGAAGATAGTTCAATATGACTAAAATGTAGGATGCATACAGAAAAACTGTGAAACAAGAAGTTGGGGAGATAATTAAGGGTCAGATTACAATAGCTTAGTATTTCATGATAAGAAGTATTCTCTGACTAAAGCCTGTCTCACTCAGTATAGCCCTATATTTCATATATATGTTCTTTTTAACCCTTAGAGATTTAAGTCATTCATTCATTCACCAAATGTTTAAAGGAGACACTATGTATTTTTTCTAATTGTTTCCTGTATGTGATGTATGTCTCCAATTAGATGACAAATAAAAACAAAGTTTCTTTTTAACTTCTAAAACCCTAATACAACTAGTGTAATGCTGAACAAAATACTCACTTCAATAAATGCTTCTTGAATTGAAAAAATAATAATTTAATTATTATCAAGTTATTTAAAATCAAAAACCTAGATTTTATTTTGGCAGTATTCCTAAATTAGCAAAAGGTAAACAATACATGTAGAAAATTATACTGGTAAGGACTATAAAATCTCTCCTTTAGGGGGGGAAAAAAAAAAAAAATCCAGCCATTCAAGAGCTTATTCTCTGCCTTCCATCTCAGGCAAGCTCTCTGAAAGAGTGAGCTGTCTGTATTCATAGGATTCTCTTCTCTACCCTCCATCCATTCTTCAACCTAGTCCAGGGCTTTGCTAAAGTAACCAATGATCTTGAAATTCTGCAAAGTTCATTGGATGCTTCTGGATCCCACGTTTTTTGTTTTGTTTTGTTTTTTGTTGTTGTTGTTGTTTTCTTTTGTCTTGTTTTGTTTTTTGAGACGGAGTCTCGCTCCGTCACCCAGGCTGGAGTGCAGTGGTGCGATCTTGGCTCACTGCAAGCTCTGCCTCCCAGGTTCATGCCATTCTCCTGCCTCAGCCTCCCAAGCAGTTGGGACCACAGGTGCCCACCACCACGCTTTTATTAACTAACCCAAGATATTAACATATAAAACAGGTAGTAACAACTCTCTTGAAATTCAACCTCCTTTGGTTCCTATAGCCTTGTAATATAATTTGAAGTCTGGTAATGCAATGCTTCCAGATTTGTTATTTTTGCTTAGTATTGCTTTGGCTATGCAGGCTCTTTTTTTGTTCCATATGAATTTCAGAATTGTTTACCCTAGCTCTGTGAAGAATGATGATGGTATTTTGATGGGAATTGCACTGAATCTCTGGATTACTTTGGGCAGCATGGTTATTTTCACGATATTGATTCTTCCCAACCATGAGCATGGGATGTGTTTTCATTTGTTTGTGTCATCTATTAATCCTGTCACTTTTAATCCTTCTTCTTTATTTCTTTCTTATGTCCCCCTTCCTCCACTTACCATTACATATCCCAGATTAAGTCCCTAATCCCTGTAGATTGTGTAATGTAATACAAAGGTTGTTTCCTAAATCTCCAGTTGAGATCCTTCTCAATTTTCTGACTGCCTTCAAGACACTTATGCCTATATAATAGATGCTAAAAATAATCTGATTCTCCAGTGCTACACACACACGCACACGCACGCACACAAAATGTCACATGCTTCTTATATTCTCTCTCTATCCAAATCTCCATATCATTATTCACTTGGTATTCTAAGCAAAAAATCTAACAGTCATCATCAATACTTCTTTCTCATTCATCCTCCCAGATCAAATTAATCACTAGATAAAATCAATGTTAACACCTAAGTATTTGTCACTTTCCCCTCATTTTCAGTCTCATTTAACTATTTTAATACAGGCATTCACTATGTGAACAACTATGCATTACCTCATGATTTCCCTCTCTCTCTCTAATATCGATCCCATCCATTTGCCTCACAATTACCTGTTTTAACTTTCTGAGATTACAAATCTGTTCACGAATCAACTGCTTAAAATGTTTACTGGTCCATAATCTCCTATAGATACAAATACAAGTTGCTTTCTCACACCTTCATGGATTTACAAATCCTCATTGCCTGGAATGTTGTACTCCATCTGACAAACAGCTACTTGTCCTTCAAAATATAACTCAAACACACTTCAGAATCCTTTCCTGATTTCTATCAATCCCCAAGCAAAATCAATGCCTTTCTCCTTTTAAGTCTCATTCACTTTATTTGTATCTTATTGTATAATTGTTTAGGTATTTGTATCTTCCATTAAGGAATGTGAACTCCTTGATTCAAGAAGCTTTGCCCTATTCATCATCTTTCTATCCACAGCATATAAAAGGTATTCAATTAATTGTTCATTAAATGAGTAATAATATATATCATTTACTGAGTATTAACAAATGTCAGACACTGTGTTAAGCATTGTGTGTATATACATATATATTCAGACGTCATTGGGTTCTCACAGTAACGTTTTTGTAGAGTATTATTATTCATATTTTAGAGACTTAAAAGGAAGAATATTGAGGCTTAGAATAGCAAAATATCACACACCTAGTATGTGATGGAAGAAGAAGTTGAATGCAGTGTGATTCCAAAATCTGAATTCTTTACCACTAAACCATAAATAAACACAAAAGGCTTTATTTATTTTATACAGATCTTAAAATTTTACCATGAATGAGTATGACTTCGGTACATAAAACTCACTCACTGCAGTACAAACTATTTTACAATAAGACTTGAAGACATAAGGTGCTCTCTCAAAAGATACTGAATCATTGTTTAAGCAATAACTAAATACTTTCAATCTCTTCTTCACTCATTCTCTCACATACAATTTTGTCCATTTATCTTTTAATAATTCAACCCTTTCCTTCCATCTTTATTGATACTTTTTTCACCTCTTTAAAACCCATAGTTTAAAAATTGAAAAACTTGCCTTAGAAAATGGGAAAAGTGAGCAATCAGTATTTGAGATACAGTAACTATAACATGAACAACTAATTTAGGTTTGGGGGGGAAAGCATGTTTAATTAGGTGCAAGTCTTCTTAAGTCTCTGTTCACCCTCAGAACCAAGGCCACTACCACATATTACTAACAGTAATAAATTGCCAAGTGCCTGTTATAAAACCAAGTAACCAGATAATTTAATAAATATTAAAGCCTAGCAATGATAAGGAAGAAAGTAAAAATGTTTGCATCAAAAATAATGGAATAATCCACCCATTAAAGAAAAAAACACAAAAAGTTTTAAATTATTTCTGCCTTTCATGTCCTTATTATTAACCTGTTTAGCATAATTTTACTTATTTGAAACTAAAACTTTCTATTTAAGATCTATGATATTAGTAAATTATTTTATGTAAACTTATACTAACCAAGAGAATAACCTAGTTTATAAATAACATATCTTAATATAACTTTTAAAAGTCTAATAATTTTGAAAAATTTATATAGATGAATAGAAATAACTTAGTTTGCAACCAGAATTTAAATAATATTTTTAAATAGTTCCAAGGTATTTTCATTTGGCAGAACTGCCAAAAGAACTAAAATTTCCAATTTAGGATTTGCTCAAATGAACTTCAAGGCAAATTTTCATATCTTGCCACAAAATTTTTAGGCATTTGTTTTAACAAATTTGAGAAATCAGTGAATAAATAAGGTATTATGTCTATAAAGATTCAAAGTATTGGCGCCACCTAGTGAAACTGTACTCAGTGATTTGAACTAATACGAAGCTAATACAGCAAGTTCATATATTCTGTATTACCAAATTAAAGAACTTCAATAGAAACAATTACTAAATGTTTTTGCATAGTAAAGATGTATCTTAAAGACTTTATTAACATTAAGAAAGATACTAAAAAATTTTTCATTACCAAAGGCAAGACATTCCTGAGTGAACTATTCAGGTCGCATAAAAGTTAACATCCGTGTTTTTTAATAGGAATTCTCAGTAAATTATAATGTAATGAATATTCAAAAGATATATTAAAGCAATACTACATGTACAAATTAAGAAAATTCAAGGACAGTTATGATTTTAAAAACTCACATTCATTAAAATATTATATTCATATTATTACATATTTTGTTGCAATATCAGAAAATGCTTAAATCCAAAGATACTATAGGAGGGGGAGAAAGATGATGGAACAGAAGCCTACACCATTCATCCCTCCTGCTGGAACACAAAATTTTAACAACTATCTACATGAAGAAAAGCACCATCACAAACACCAAAACCCAGGTGGCAAACACAGTACCTGGTTATGACTTCATAATGCTAAAAGAGGCATTGACGAAGGCAGGGGATATAGTCTTGAATCATCGATATCACTCCTTCCCCATCCCCCGACTGTGGCCATGCAGCACAGAGAGAGAATCAGTGCATTTTGGAAAGGCAAAGCACAGCAACTGGGGGACTTTACATTGAACTTGGTGCTGCCCTGTCACAGTGGAGAATAAAGCCATGTTGAGCTCAGCCAGCAACCATGCAGTGAAGGAGCATTTGGACTAGCCCTAGCCAGAGGGGAATCACCCATCCCAATGGCTGGAACTAGAGTTTCTCAGGAAGTACATTTATAAAGAAAATTTATAAATTTAAAAAGGTAAACTTGAAAGACAGTCTAGGACAGAAGGACTGCAATTTCTAGGCAACTCACAGTAGTAGACTGGGTTTAGAGCCAGGAAACTAGGATAGCACAGAACCTAGGGAGACACCAGCTGGTGCAGCTAAAGGAGAGCTTGTGCCATGCCTCCTACAATCCCAGGCAGTACAGCTTATAGCAATGAAAGTGACTCCTTCCTTCTGCTTAAGGAGAGTGAAGAGTAAAGAGGATTTTCTCTGGATAGAGTATTGAACAGAGTTGTGAAGCCTCCATTCCAGGCCCCAGCTTCTGAATGATATATCTAGACACATCCTGGGCCAAAAGGGAACCTGCTGTCTTGAAACGAAGGCATGATTCATCACCTGCTGACTAAAGAGCTCTTGGGCCCTGAATAATCAGCAGTGATAACTAGGGAGTTTGCCATGTGCCTTGGGTTCTGAAATATCTGCTGGGCTTCAGCGATAACCTAGCACATTCCCAGCTGTGGTGGCTACAGTGAAAGACTCATTCTGTTTTTACAAAGCAGAGGGAAAAGCAAAGGGGACTTTGTCTCGCACCCTAGGTACCAATTCGACCACAGTGGAGTAGAGCAACAAGCAGGATTTTGGGGTCCCCGAGTCCAGGCCTAGGCTCTTGGACAGCATTTCTGGACATGCCTTGGGCCAGAAGGGAGCCCACTGACCTGAAGGGTAAGGCCCAGGCCAGGCAGCATTCATCACAAACTGCCAGAAGAGCCCTTGGGCTTTAAGTGAACATTGGCAGTGGCCTAGCAGAACTCCTTACCCCCAACCCCCTATGGACCAGTGGTGGTAGTGGGCACAGGGAGAGGCTCCTCTGCCTGTGGAAAGGGGAGTGAAGATCAAGAAGGACTTCATGTTATAGATTAAGTGCTAGCTTAGCCACAGTAGAATAGAACATCAGGTAAATTCCCAAACACTAAATTACAGTGTTATACTTAACTAAGTATATAGTTGTTTATGCTTGTTAAAATAAGCTTATACTTGATTAAGTATAAAGATCAAATGATGAACCAATCAAAAATAAAAACTACAAGACATAGGTAGTACAATAGGACATAAGGAAAAACAACAAAAAGTTAAAAAACAGATGAAGTTAAAGTGTAGTGTTTTTATTAGTTTCTTTCTGCATGCTCCTTGCTTATGTAATTAGTATTACATCAGTTTAAACTAATGGGTTATAAGATAGTATTTGGAAGCCTCATTGTAGCCTCAAATCAAAAAACATACAACATATAAGCAAAATACTAAAGCATTCCACCAGAGAAAATCACCTCCACTAAAAGGAAGACAGGAAGGCATGCAAAAAAGGAAGAGAAGACCACAAAAAAAAAGAAAACAAATAACAAAATGGCAGATGTCAGTCCTTACTTATCAATAATAATATTGAATGTAAATGGACTAAACTCTCCAATTAAAAGACATAGAGTGGCTGAACAGATGTTTTTAAAGAAAAAACAGATGTTAAAAAAAAACGATGCTATCCTGCCTACAAGAAACACACTTCACCTATAAAGATGCACAGAGACTGAAAGCAAAAGAATGGAAAAAGACACACCATGCCAATGGAAACCAAAAAAGAGCAAGGTAGCTATACTTATATCAGTCAACATGGATTCCAAAACAAAAACTGTAAGAAGAGACAAAGAAGGTTATTATATAATGACAAAGGGGTCAATTTAGCAAAAAGATAAAATGATTATAAATAGATATGTACCCAACATGGGAGAACACAGATATATAAAGCAAATATTATAAGAGCTAAAGAAAAGACATACCCCAATACAATAACAGCTGGAGACGTCAACACTCCACTTTCAGCACTGGACCAGATCTCCCAAAGAGAAAAGCCATAAAGAAACATCAAACTTAATCTGCACTATAGAACAAGTGGACCTAGAGATATTTACAGAACATTTCACTCAATGCAGAATACACATTCTTCTCCTCAGCACATAGATCATTCTCAAGAATAGATTATATGTTAGTCCACAAAAAGTCTTTAAAAATTCAAAAAATGAAATCATATCAAGTATCTTCTCTGACCACAATGGAATAAAACTAGAAATAAGTAACAAGAGGAATTTTGGAAACTATGCAAACACATGGAAATTAAGCAATATGCTCCTTAATGATCAGTGGGTCAATGAAGAAATTAAGAAGAAATTTTAAAAATATCTTGAAATGGGCTGGGCAGGGTGGCTCACACCTGTAATCCCAGCACTTTGGGAGGCCAAGGTGGGAGGACTGCTTGAGCCCAGAAGTTTAAGACCAGCCTGGGCAACATGGGGAGACTTCATCTCTACAAAAATATAAAAACAATTAGCCAGGCATGGCAGCACATACCTGTAGTCCCAGCTACTCAGGAAGCTGAGGTGGGAGGATCACCTGAGTCCAAGAAGTCAAGGCTGCAGTGAGCCATGATTATGCCACTACATTCCAGCCTGGGTAACAGGAGTGAAACCCTATCTCAAAAAAAAGAAAAAAAAAAATCTTGAAACAAATGATAACGGAAATACAACATACCAAAACCTATGAGATACAGCAAAAGCATTAAGAAGAGGAAAGTTTATAGCAATAAGCACCTATACCAAAAAGTAGAAAAATTTCAGATAAAGAACCTAATGATGCATCTTCAAGAATTAAAATGGCAAGAGCAAACCAAACCCAAAATTAGTAAAAGAAAAGAAATAATAAAGATCAGAGCAGAAGTAAATAAATTTGAAATGAAGAAAACAATACAAAAGATTAATGAAACGAAAAATGGTTTTTTGAAAAGATAAACAAATTGACAAACCTTTAGCCAGACTATGAAAAAGAGAAGATCCAAATAAATAAAATCAGAGGTAAAAAAGAAAATTCAAAGATCATTCAAAGGAATGAATTTGCAGAAAAATCTGGAAGAAATGAATAAATTCCTAGACATATACAACCTACCAAGGCTGACCCATGAAGAAATCCAAAACCTGAACGGAACAATAACAAGATCAAAGCCATAATAAAAAGTATCTCAGTAAAGAAAAGCGTGGGACCTGATGGCTTCACTGCTGAATTCTACCAAACATTAAAAGAAGAACTAATATCAATCCTACTCAAACTATTCCAAAAAAATAGAAAAGAAGAGATTTACTTCCAAACTCATTCTATGAAGCCAGTATTACCCTGATACCAAAATCAGACAAGGACATATCAAAAACACAAAACTATCCCTGATGGTCAATATCCCTGATGAACACAGATGCAAAAATCCTCAATAAATACTATCAAACCATATTGAACAATATATTTAAAAGATCATTCATCATAATCAAGTGGGATTTATCCTAGGGATGCAAGAATGGTTCAACATATGCAAATCAATCCATGTGATACCTCATAGCAACAGAATGAAAGACAAAAACTATACAGTCATTTCAATTGATGCTGAAAAACCATTTGATAAAGTTCAACATACTTTCCTGATAAAAACAAAACTCAACATAGTAAAAGCCGTATATGACAGACCCTCAGTCAATATCATACTGAATAGGAAAAACTGGAAGTCTTTCCTCTAAGACATGGAACATGACAAGGAAGTCCACTTTCACCACTGTTACTCAACATAGTACTAGAAGTCTTAGCTACAGAAATCAGACAAGAGAAAGAAATAAAAGGCATCCAAATTGGAAAGGAAGAAGTTAAACTATCCTTGTTTGCAGATGATATGATCTTATATTTTGGAAAACCTAAAGACTCCACAAAAAAATGACTTGAACTGATAAATTCAGTAAAGTTGCAGGATACAAAATCAACATATAAAAATCAGTAGCATTTCTATATGCCAACAGTGAACAATCTGAAAAAGAAATCAAAAAAAGTAATCCCACTTACAATAGGCACAAATAAAACTGAATACCTAAGAATTAACTTAACCAAAGAAGTGAAAGACCTCTGCAATGAAAGCTACAAAACACTGATGAAAGAAATTGACGTGGACACCAAAAGATGGAAAGATATTCCTTGTTCATGGATTGGAAGAATACTGTTAAAATACCCATGATACCCAAAGCAATCTACAGATCCAATGCAATCCCTATCAAGATACCAATAACATTCTTCACAGAAAAAACAAACAAACAAAAAAAAAACTAAAATGTATATGGAATCACAAAAGACCCTAATAACTAAAGTTATCCTAAGCAAAAAAAACAAAACTGGAAGAATCACATTACCTAACTTCAATATTACAGAGTTACAGTAACCAAAACACCATGATGCTGGCATAAAAACAGACATATAGACTAAGGAAACAGAATAGAGAACCCAGAAAAAAACCCACACACCTACAGTGAACTCATTGTTGACTAAGGTGCTAAGAACATACATTGGGGAAAAAGCAGTCTCTTCAACAAGTAGTGCTGGGAAAACTGGATATGCACATCCAGAAGGATGAAACTAGACCTCTCTCTCTTGCCTTACACAAAAATCAAATCAAAACGGATTAAGACTTAAATCTATGACTCCAAAGTATGAAATTACTAAAAGAAAACACTGGAGAAACTCTCCAGGACATTGGACTGGGCAAAGATTTCCTGAATAATACCCCACAAGCACAGGTAACCAAAGCAAAAATGTACAAATGGTATCACATCAAGTTAAAAAGATTTCTGCACAGCAAAGGAAACAATTATCAAAGTGAAGAGACAGCCCACAGAATGGGAGAAAATGCTTGCAAACTACCCATCTGACAAGGGATCCATAATGAGAACATATAAGGAGCTCAAACAACCCTGCAGGGAAAAAATCTAATAATCCAATTCAAAAATGGGCGAAAGATTTCAATAGATAGTTCCCAAAAGAAGAAATACAAATGGCAGCAACATATGAAAAGGTAATCAACATCATTGATCATCAGAGAAATCCAAATCAAAACTACAGTGAGATATTATCTCATCCTAGTCAAAATGCCTTTTATCTAAAAGTCAGGCAATAACAAATGCTGGTGGCGATGTAGAGAAAAGGAAACCCTTGTACACGTATGGTGGGAATGTAAATTAGTGCACCACTATGAAGAAGAGTTTAGAGGTTCCTCAAAAAAAAAAAAAAACTGAAAATAGAGCTACCATATAAACCAGCAATCCCACTGCTACATATATAGCCAAAATAAATGAAATCAATATACCAGAGAGATACACGCACTCCCATGTTTATGGCAGCACTCTTGACAGTAGCCAAGATTTGGGAGCAGTTTAAATATTCATCAATAGATGAATGGATAAAGAAAATATTCACAATAGAGAACTATTTAGCCATGCAAAAGAATGAGATTCTGTCATTTGCAACAACATGGATGGAAGTGGAGGTCATTATGTTAACTGAAATAAGCCAGGCACAGAAAGACAAACATCACATGTTCTCACTTATTTGTAAGATCTAAAAATCAAAGCAACTGACCTCTTATAGATAGATCGTAGAAGGATGAATACCAGATGCTGGGATGGCCAGGGGATGAGGCTCATGGGGAGGTGGGGATGGTTACTGGGTACAAAAAATAAACCAAAAGAATGAATAAGACCCACTATTTGATAGCACAATAGGGTGATTAGAGTCAATAATAGCTTAATTATACGTTTCAAAATAACTTAAAGAATATAATTTGAGGGCCAGGCGCGGTGGCTCATGACTGTAATCCCAGCACTTTGGGAGGCCGAGACAGGCAGATCACGAGGTCAGGAGATTGAGACTATCCTGGTTAACACGGTGAAACCCCGTCTCTACTAAAAATACAAAAAAATTAGACAGGCGTGGTGGCAGGTGCCTGTAGTCCCAGCTACTCGGGAGGCTGAGGCAGGAGAATGGCGTGAACCGGCAGGCAGAGCTTGCAGTGAACCAAGATTGCACCACTGCACTCCATCAAGCCTAGATGACGGAGCGAGACTCCATCTCAAAAAAAATAAAAAGAAAAAGAATATAATTTGATTGTGTAACTCAAAGGATAAGTGCTTAAGGGATGGATAACCCATTCTCTGAGATGTGCTTATTTCACATTGCATGCCTGTATCAAAACATCTCAGGTACCCCATAAAAATATATATACCTACTATGTACCTGCAAAATTTTAAAATAAAAATAAATTCTAAAAAAAATTTTAAATATTTTTACATACCTAGTATGTAATAGCACAACAAGGGGACTGTAGTCAATAACAACTGGCCTGTACATTTTAAAATTACAAAGAGCATAATTGGATTGTCTATAACACAAAGAATAAACACTTAAGGAGATGGATACCCAATTTTCCATGATGTGATTACTACACACTGCATGCCTATACCAAAATAGCTCATGTACCTATAAATATATCTACCAATGTACCCATAAAAATTTCAAATTAAAAACATATACAAAAAATGAAGATACCATAGCACTTTTTAAATTATTTTACTACTTTAAAATTTATACTGCTTAGGCAATGGGATAAGTACAAAGAAAGGAAAAAACAAGAATTATTTCTCTACATTCCAAATTTTATACAAAACTGCCTATTTCTCAGATCTGTAATTAATTCATTCAGAAAGCATTACTAAACATAAGTACCTCACTTCACTATATGTTTTAAAAAGAGAATGTAAGATACTTGTCCTCTAAGAACTATGGTTTAATTGAGGATGTAAGATAAATATATCAAAAACATTCCATATACAAGAAATATTATTATTCAAATTAATCGTAAGTTCAGACAAAAACACCATTAAGCATTATAAGGGTCAATACAACCTGGAAATCTGAAATCTTGAGAAACAAGAGAAAGAGGAATGGGTTCAATATAAGCAAAGAGCATTCCAAGACAATTTCAAGGACTTACTACCTATAACTCATTTTTATGTACCATCTATTGTAAGGGTGCATCTGCTGAACTTAAAGAGCCAAGAAATGGAGTGAAGCTATTAAGCCTATCACACACCAAATTTACCAGCCTTCCCAAGTTATATCTTTTTTTCCTTTTTTTTTTTTTTTTTTTTTTTGAGACAAAGCCTCGCTCTGTTGCCCAGGCTGGAGTGCAATGGAGAAAATCTTGGCTCACTGCAACCTCCACCTCGCAGGTTCAAGTGATTCTCGTACCTCAGCCTCCTGAGTATCTGGGATTACAGGCACATGCCGCCAGCTGAGCTAATTTTTGTATTTTTAGTAGCGATGAGGTTTCACCATATTGGCCAGGCTGGTCTCGAACTCGTGACCTCAAGCAATCTGCCCACCTTGGCCTCCCAAAGTGCTGGGATTACAGTCGTGAGCCACTGCACCCCGCCTCCTTCAGCTGCTCTTAATGTGCAGGAGAGGTACTCCAAAGTGTTGTTTCCCTTGGACCTTTAAACCTGGTTCTTTCTTCTTGCCCCTTTTCCCATCCCTGAGACCCCACATTAAGACATTTCTCCAGTTGGCCTATCAGATTTTTTCTTTGTTCATAGCAGCTATTGAAAATTCTGCAGCACTTTACCACTGAAATCCCTTCCCATATCCTCATTTCTATTCAGCTGCATTTGGCAGCTAAGACTATGAAAGAGATACAGAATAACAGACAATTTCCAGAAATCATAAAAAGTTAGGGATCGAGCATCAAAGCAAAAGAAGAAAGCACCATGAGAGAGATATTTTTCCCATGCATTTTCTCTCCTTGCCTAGAGAAAGATCCCGTGAGTAAGGGAGTTGGAAGAAAAGCAAAAGATTCAAACACAGTAATTTGAGAATGGGCCCTAAGTTTTATACTTGCCCATCTCAAGGCTAAGTGCTAAGTTGAGAGGTGTGAAGGAGTGATCTATCCAAAATAGGCTTGTGATTCCGAGAAAAAAACAAAAGAGCTTGAGCCTCATTTTCTAGGTAGCAGCCAGAAAAGTGGCAAGTCATGAGAATCACCCCACCTTAAACACAGCCCAGTACAATGCAAGAGCAGCAGAGTAGCAATTCCTGCAAGAGCTTTCTAAACAGAACTAAAAAAATGTTTTACAGTTCCCTTATCACCTGATTACAAATTTAATCTCCAATTCAGCTACCTATAGACAGAAAACACTCAAGATTTTGTGGCCACTAGGAACAACCTCTTCTCTATGACATTGAACTCTAACATTTACCCTTAGTGACCATAATCTCCTATCCTTTCACCTCTTGTGCTCCCTTCTCTCCTACCTACCTTCTGTTGACTCTCATTTTTATCTCTCAATTCTCAGTTCTTCCCTGTTCTTACAAGCCATGAATCCCCTTATGATTTCTTTATCCCCCCCACTTAGCCTGGATTCCAAGATTAGCCATACTGGCCTCGGAAACCCTGATTCTCTCAAACCCTTGCCGCTTAACCATACTTATAGCTCCAACCTCTGGCGATGCTTAGCCATACAATACAGGTTTCTACACTTGCGCTCTTATTGTCAATAATGAGCTTGTGCTAACCACTATAAAATGGGACCTTTTTCTTCCACCTGCAACTATTTTATTTATCTTAACTATTTGTCACATTCCTTATGATTCATTATGATATACATTCCATTCTTCTCAATTACTGAATACCTACCTCCCTCACCTCTGAAGAGGACTTCATTGAATACATCACCAAAACAACATAGTTCATTGAAATAAAATTACTTGATCTCCTATACGCCTCTATATTTGTCTTTAGGGATCTGCAAACTATGGCCTGTAACTCACATCCAGCTAGTCTGCTTTCGTAAATGAAAGTTTTACTGGATTACTATTTATCCATATATTGTCCATGGCTCCTTTTGTGCTACAACAGCAGTTGACTAGTTGTGAAAGAGATTATATGGCCCATGAATTCTAAATATTTAATACCTGCCCCTTTATAGAAAAAGCTTTCTAATCCCTGATCTATTTCATCATCCATTCTTTCTTCCTTTTCGTAAAAAAGAGGTATTTCTGTTCGTCTTTAATATAAACTAGCTGTTTATACCTTGCGTCCCTTTGATCATCTGCTCCTGAACCTTACTCTATTAATTATCTCATTTATGCATTTCTGTAACTCCTCTATTCCCACTGGATCCTTCAACTATTCTAACAATATGCTCCCTGCAAAATTAAAATGTCTCTCATTCTGTTATCTTTTCAATCGACCATCTGATTTTTCTTCTTCCCTTTACCATCAAAGTTCTGGTGGTAGAAGGTGGTAGAGGCATTGAATATTATATATAATATTGTAATATAATATATAACATATATATAAATATTAATATGACATATAACAATATAACAATGTATATTAATATGGAATATATCATGTAATATATTAACATGTAATATAATATATAACAAATAATTATATATATTATATATTCAATGTTTCTATTGTCTGGCCCCATTTCCCTCATTCCATGGAACCTAACTTATCTGCTACCAAAACTGTTCTCTCAATACTCACAATAATTAAAATACTTACTCTCTCAATACCTTTTATTAACTAAATACAAAGCCTTGTTCTTGTCCTGCATTCCTCTCCATTATTTCTTCTTTTAAACAGTTATTTCAACTTCATTATCTTTTTAAATAACATGTTCATTATAAAACAATAGAAAATTCAACTAAGCAGAAAAGATAAATAAAAGTCACCCATAACTTCACCAGTTTGAATTAAACAATATAAATATTTTACTATGACTAAATGTATATATATCTATTAATAGTAATCAAAATCATATTATGCATTTGCTTTTTATTTACTAATTTATCATGACCATCTGTCTATTAAAGTATTTCAGGGCCAGGAGCGGTGACTCACACTTATAATCCTAGCACTTTGGGAGGCTGAGGCAGGTGGATCATCTGAGGTCTGGAGTTTGAGACCAGCCTGACCAACATGGAGAAACCCTGACTCTACTTAAAATACAAAATTAGCCAGGCATCATGGTATACGCATGTAATCCCAGCTACTCAGGAGGCTGAGGCAGCAGAATCACTTGAACCCGGGAGGCAGAGGTTGCAGTGACCCGAGATCGTACCATTACACTCCAGCCTGGGCAACAAAAGCAAAACACCATCTAAAAAAAATAAAATAAATAAAAATAAAATCTCTATCATTGGTATCTACATTCCCTAACTCACTTCCTACTTCACTAATTAACTCTCCTCTAGCTCTTCTATCATGCCTCACTCCCAAAAATCTGTGTTCCTCCAGGATCTGTTCTTAATTTTCTTCTCATCTCTGTATTCTCTTCTGTAGCAACTTCATCACTTCAATTATCACCTTCATGAGTATAACTGCTAAATCAGTATCTCTACCCATAATTTGTATTACAAATTATATTTTCAAATTTCTACTGTGTGTTGGTAATTTTTCTCCAAATTCAATTGTCTAAAGCTGAACTCATAACTGCTCATCATAATGAGTAGCTTCTGTGATGACCACCTCTGCTAGTGACACAGTCATCCAATTCATCCACTTTTAAGTCGTCCCTGCCTTTTCCTACTTGCTTGCCTATACACACACGCACACATGCACAATCAGTGTCAGCATTTAGTTGTATATATAACAAAACAATGAAAATTTAATGGTTCCATGTCAAAATAATCATGGGAAACTACCATTTAGCATTATATAAGCCAAAAAATTTGGAATTTAGGGAATTAATAAGGGTCCATCTTCCCTCATTGCCTGAAAATTTAAATTAAAATTTTTTACACCTTAGGAACAAATATTTGCTATGACAATAAAGCACTGAGAAAATGCTACATACAATAAAGCCCCTATATTTCAACCAGTTCACTCAATTTAATTCCTTATTCTTTATACTATGTATAAGGTAAAGAAATAAAAAGTGATTCTTCTAATTTTCTCTAGTTTTAAGATACTGTGATAGAAAAAGTCATTGAACAAATCTTCAATTTTAAGCAAAGCATTTATTTGATATTATACTAAATATGCAAAAATAACAATACTTTCCCATTTCTGCTTTAATTATAAATTCTCTTTGATACTTCAAAATTCTTATTTTATCAGACTTGTTTTCACAGAGTTGATTTTCAAAAGAAAGAGTCACATTACATTTAATAATAGATAAATAAGCCTCTGGGTAGGCTCACATTTTTTTAATTGTGTAATTCAAAGCATATATGTAATTAGAGATAAATTACCCTTATGTAAGGTCAAATTTAAACTGTATATGAGATCTCACTAGAAAGGAACACAGTAAGAAGCAATCAAATCTTCAGCTCTTTAGAACATTCACATCTTTCCCCACCTATTCCCCTAACACCCCAAGATATCTAGTATTACCACTGTTAAGGCAAATTAAATGTGGCCCAAGAAGGACTCTGTACTTCTGTACTTGAGTCCTTGTGGACAAACTGCAACCTAACTTAATAGGTAGACAAGACTGAAAACCTAACTTAGTAGTTTGCACCTGTAACAATGGCTGAGTCTTGGTCAATCCCAGCAGCCTTACTTCAACCACTCATACACTGTTGAGTGTTCAAATTGTGTTCAAATAACGCAAATGTCAAGCTATAACCAATCCAGTTGTTTCTGTATCTCACTTTCAATTTCTGTATGTCATTTCCCTTTTTTTGTCTATGAATTTATTCTGACCAAAAGGCATCCTTGGAGTCTCTCTGAATTTACTGTGATTCTGGGGACTGCCCAATTCACAAATCATTCATTGCTCAATCACACTCCTTTAAATTGGGCTAAAGTGTTTCTTTTAACAGATGGCGTCAGAAGCGGGGTCCAAAGTAGAGCTTCTAACGACCCCCAGGAGCACTGAGTGAACAAGCAAGGTAGCTACAAGGACCCTGCAAGGACCCACTTGTGCCCTTGATTCCTCAGAGAGGCTGAGGATTGTGGTAAGTTCTCTCTCCAAGTTCAGCGCTCCAAGGATTTGTGTTTTGAGCTCTCCGAGTTTCTTTGAGCAAGTTTATCTTCCAAATTGAGTTTGGAAGTTGTAACAGAAATGGAACTGGGTCCAGGATGGGATTTGATCCTATAATTAACAGGCTTGGATCCAGTTAGAGGCCTCTTACATCTGACTGGGTCAGAAAAAAAAAAAAAAAAAAACCAGTAGTAAATGTTAATATTGTAGGGATTGTAAAATTTGGCTTTTGAAAATTCACAGCGATTTTTGTGTTCTACCCTTTGTTTCATTTTTCTTGCATTTAAATAATTTAAAAAATCAACTTAGGAGTCATGAGTTCTTTGCAAGAAGGTTTTCAAGCGGAGACAGCAACCACTTGACAGAGATAATAAGTAGTTCCTTCTACAATATTCATTGAGTGACAATTAGCTATCAGGCACATTAGATCAAAGAGCACAGTAACCTTGTGATAATAGGATTCAATTATCTTAAAATTGGGAAAACATATGCAATAGCCACTTTTCAACTTACCTTTTTTTCCTCCTGTAATACTATTATTTCATATAGTCGTGGGACAAATGAGCAATAATTTTGTTGTTGATCTCTCTGGATGTTAACATTTTCATAATATGATGTCTTTTTCCTTTAGAAAATTCAAATAGAAATTAAGAGTTCTCAATTTTAAACCTATAAATATTTATGTAAGCAAAGAAGTTCTTTCTACAGCAACATGTGCTGGAATTAAAGTATGGAATAAGAAGATTATCTAGGTGTATTAGATCAATATATTCAAAATTCTGTAAAATGTATTTGTTTTGTTGGTTAGTTACGATTTTTTCCAATTCAGAACATTATTATAAACCTATCTGAATAATTATCACAAAAAGAAAATAAGATCTGGTATTTACATCGTGAATTGAAAAAAGAGCTAACACTATAAAAAGTTTCCTGTGTATTTTATGTACCATTAAAAGTCTAAAATTCAAAATCCCTTGGTATTTCAATATTACCAAAATAAGAGGAAAATAGCCCTATGCTATTTACATCATACAATAATCAGAAAACATCACTGTAAACGAAAAGGAAGTTTCTTTTCATTGAAATTCAGACAACCTCAAGAAAGAATCACAAACTAAATAAGCAGTAAGTAAGAGCCCCAGCTTTGAAGTTAGACAGCCTGATAAGATTCCAGCATTGCTACCTACTGCTACCTACTGGTTATATAACCTTATGCAAACTAACTTCTCTAAGCTTCAGATTCATCACTTAATGAATCTAGTGATTGGAATCTGGTAACTGGAAATAGTAATAACCAATTCTCAAGGTTGCATTGATTAAAGTAGATAATATATATAAGGTGGTTAATGCCATACATGGCTCATAATAAGCACACAATAACTGTTAGCTATTATTATTACAAGAATCACATTTAAACAGGCTATACAGACCACACTACTATTTTTTCTATTTCTTAAAGAGAATTTCAAAAAAAAATCTGATACCCAATATTTCCAACAAACTATACTAAACATATGCGGATTAAAATATATATAATACAAAGTTATGTAATTGCTATTACTTTCTTCGTTCAGCAGTGCTATGATTTAATATGCATTTACCATCCCTGCTCACTGCTAAAGGCTCACTTCCTCACTGATTGTTATTTGCTAAAATCTCAACAAATAAACTTGCTTTCAAACCTCAAAAAGGTTTATGGATAAGAAATTTATATATGGAATAGCAGAAATATCACATATCATTTAGGTCTGTATCTTTACCAAAAAGAGACCTATACACTTATCTTTCATTTAGAGCAACCAAATATCTCCACTTTTACACTGAATCAAGCCTCCCAGAATAATTCTGACTCACTAAATAAAACAAAAAGTGCAAGAAAGAAAAAAAAAATAGAAAATGTCAACTGCCAGAAAGAACTAAGACAACTACAAGTAAAAGATACAGTGAAAGCAGCTAACTCAAAGAGCAAACAAATTACAAAAATGGTGAAATAACTGAAGCAGTCAGGAATGCAATCTATATTAACACATATCTTCAGGTAAAAGTTAAAACACAAATGAAAGAAGAGGAATAACAGGAGAAATAACAAAGATCAAATAAAGCAACAGCACAACAAATGGGGGTAGAATGAGAATGAGACAGGGTTAGGGAAGAAAACAGACTGGTAGGAAAAACCACCAAGCAGAATCAGTTAACACTACTTAGAGTCCCAGTTATGCCTGGGGTACTCAGTCAGAAGTATAGTGAAATGGATGGAAAACAATCATCACAGAATGATACACATTTTAAAAGATGAATTTTGACTTATGTTATTTAAACCTCAATAAAACTGAGAAGAGGGGAAAGAGAGAGGGTGAGAGAGAGAGCATGAGCACAAACCAGCCAATCTGGCAGAAGAAAAGATTAGGATTAAAATATTGAAGAGCAAAAGCATATGTCAAGAAAACCATGATATGTGTTAGAGTATTCTAAAGACCTCGTCTTGTTTGGAATAATAATAATAAGTAAAGACTTAATTAAGCTAAATATGCATGTTAAGGTTCTAGCGTAACTACTGAAAGAATAAAAATACAAAGGTATATTCATATTAAGGGAGTGAAAAGTGAACAGGATAATGGATTAGAGTATAAATTCCCAAAAACAAGGGTCATGTTTTATTCTTGTTATTCTCAGTTATTAAGTTCAGAACCGGTACATAGCAATAATTCAAACAACGTTTACTCAGTGAATGAACAGTAGCAGGGGAGTCCAAGCAAGATCCTAAAATATATCCACTGCTAGTATACAGATATGTCTGATCTGTCTAGCAAATTAATTGAGTATGTAATCACTCCGGGGCTTTTTGGGAGAAAAAAAAAAAAACCTATGAAAGAGAAAGACTCAAGACAGATAAGCTGGACTCTTAAAAAATTAATTATAAGAAAGGGTAGTAGATTCTGAGGACAACATGGTATTTGATACTCAATTTTGCCTTCCATAAACTCATGTCTAAAACCTCACTGTAGGAGTAGGAGAAAATAGAGTTATTTTGCCAGAAATGTATTTCTTCATAAATATTCTCTGACCTACACTGACTGAGAATGCCATCTAAATCCATCATGTAGTCAGAGGAATGAAGATGAGAGCCAGGGATAAAATGGAGAATTCTGGGTCACCTTCTTTTACATTTTCTCTGATCTTTTATCTACTTTATAATTAAGGACAGTATATTTTAGTACATGGATACATGGACTGTGTAATCAAACAGGCTTCAATTTAACTTTAGCTCTGCCATTTAATAGTTGCATGATCTTGAATATGTTATTTATCCCCTCTAACCCTTGGATTTTTTACTGATAAAATAGATATAACAATATTAACTATGCAAAGCTTTCTGTGAAGATTAAATGAGTTAATACATATATGTAGATAGCACAAGATTTGGCTTATAAAAAAACAATAACTTGGGGGGATGGGGAACTAGGGGAGGGATAGCATTAGGAGAAATACCTAATGTAGATGATAGGTTGATGGGTGCAGCAAAACACTATGGCACGTGTATACCTATGTAACAAACCTGCATGTTCTGCACATGTATCCCAGAACTTAAAGTATAATTAAAAAAAAAATAACTTTCATATATGTTATGCCAAAATATAATACTTCTTGGAGTTTTTCATACTAATTTTCCTTCCTTTACAGCATAGCCTAGTCTGAATTATTAGAATACTTTTCTAGTCAAGAGCTACATTAAAGGTATACTATATTTTTTTACTTACTGGACTATATCATACTCTCCTGGACCAGGACCTGACTTTTTAGGTAACTCTTGTCTTCCTGAAGAGTTGCCAAAATGAATACCTTTGTATTTCAAAGTTGCATTGGAAACATTCTAAAAAATAAAAAGTGAGGATGAAACATAGTTTAAGCAAGTCATGAAACAATGCTTGGCTTTACCTAAGTCTAAATCTAAAGCAAGGATAGCCTCAGTAAGGGGGTTCCACTGGTAAATGCTAAAGGGCTCTTGGACAGATCCCAGGCTAAGTTGTCACTGTTGGTTCCCATCCCACTCCTGAGTCAGCTAGGGTTCCCAGAGAAGTACCTCTAACATTAGCATATTCTCAACCAATAAGAACAGTTTTGGTCTTGGCAGTACACCCAGTAATCTAAAACCTTAAGAAAAATGAAAATTAGCTCCTCATCATTTATAAAAGACAGAGGGGATAACATTATTTGGGAAATAGAAATACCTATCAAAATGATACCTATTATGACAGAGAAATTATTTGTGACATGAAAAATAATCATCTTTTCTTTATACCCACTACAATAAATGTCAAAATTAAGCATGAACCACAAAAAGTTTAAGCACACTGTTTCACCAGAAACTAAAACAATAAAGCATAACACAACAGTAGCTTTTTTTTTTAATATAGGAATCCTCTTCTCTTGACCTAAAACATTCTAAGTTGAGAAATCATTTAAGAATATTTTAAAACATATTTTTAAACTAATGGTATTTACTACAATTCTCATAACATATAGTTTAACAATGTGTCAGGTTGTTACAGCAGGCAGTCTGACATGAGCAGGGTAGGAGAGGGCCCCCCCAACCAAGAACGTCAGACGACCATCATGTGATGGTCAGGCAGTTGTTAACAGTCTCTCTAAAATAATAAATGATTGCAGCTTGCACCAGGGAAAGGCAGTCTCCCGATAGAAAAATCTTGAAGCTGGTGATCAGTAGCTTCCAGATAACATCTCAGGAGTTGGGCGAATGGGCTCACGTATGCGCACTAAAAGGCAAAACGGCTGTGTTTAACTGGTATATGACCCTTAGGGGCATTCAACTGGAAAGGTAAGAATGCCTCAAGTGAGCATGTGTACAACTCAACTCCAGTAAACACACTGCACACGTGGCCCCTGTCAAGTGCTAGCAGGCCACTGAGCATGTGAACAGCCCACCCCAAGGAAAGAATCAGGGGGCAAGTAATGCAAGACCCTGGAAGCATGCCAACATACAAAACCCCAAATTAAAAGGTCAATCCACGCACTTGATCTCTCAAGTCACCTGCTTGGCCCTCTTCCAAGTGTTCTTTACTTCCTCTCATTCCTGGACTAAAGCTTTTTAAAAAACTTTTACTCCCACTCTAAAACTTGCCTTGGTCTCTCACTCTGCCTTATGCCCCTCGATCGAATTCTTTCTCATGAGGAGGCAAGAATTGAGGTGGCTGCAGACCCATACAGATTCGTCACCGCTAAGTTGTTCTAGATGGCTATTACCATTCTACAGCAATTGAATCAACCTCTCTCAGTTACCATTATAAGCAAGAATAATGCAGTAAGTAGCAACATTAGTGATAAAAAGCATAATTTCAGTTCAAAATGGTGAATCAAATCCATACCTGCCCCACCCGACTCCAAAATTTCAAAAGAAGTATATCAAATAGACACCAGTAAGTGCTAGAAACAGTATGATTCACATGCCAGAAACTTTAAGGACTTTCTGGAAGATATAGCACAGCAAAGACTAGAACCCGAAAAGGCCCTCATTGCATATGAAAAGTCTCAGCTGAACCCTCTTAACATCCCCAGAACCAGAAAAGGACCTCATTACATATGAAAAGAGTCTCAGCTGAACCCTCTTAACATCCCCAAAAAGACAGAAACTGCAGATAAACTCTTGGGTAGTGAGTAGGGGGCAATTGTCAAAACTACTAGCACCTTTGGAGATGTGCGCCAGTGCCATTACATTAAGTGATGAGGAGAATGCTAACCTCCACTTTATTCTTGACAGATGCAGTTGAAACTAAATTGAAAGCACTTTCCCCTGTCCCTAGTGACTTTCTAGCTAGAGAGGCACCACTCCAGAAAGCTTTGAGGTGTCACAACAAAATTCAAAAAGAAGCTGGCACACACTAAAATTCCTTGAACTTACCACTAACACCTAGCTCTCAGACATTATAAAATATAAGCACAATAGAATTAACTTGCCCTTCTACATCTGCCTGGTCTGAAAAAATTAAACGCAGACTGTGATGGTCAATTTTAGATGTCAATTTGACTGAGTTAAGGAATACTCACATAGCTGATAAAGTGTTATTTCTGGGTATGTATGTGAGGCTGTTTCCAGAATAGATAGGCATTTGAATCAGTGAACCATCCTAACCCAATGTAGTGGGCACCATTCAATCAGTTGAGGGCCCGGATAGAACAAAAAGGCAGAAGAAAGGTAAATTTGTTCTCTTTTCTGGATCTGAGACGCCCATCTTCTCCTACCCTCGGACATCAGAACTTCAGGTTTTCTAACCTTCGGATTCTTGGACTTGCTCCAGCAGCCACTCAGGTTCTCAGGTTTTTATCCTTGGACTGAGAGTTATACCATCAGCTCCCATGGTTCTCAGGCCTTCAGATTTGAAATCAGCTACTCCACCAGCTCCCTTACTTCTCCAGCTTGCAGACAACATATCATGGGACTTCTCAGCCTCCGTAATCACGTGAGCCAATTCCCAGAATAAACCCCATCTCGCATATATAGTTATGCATCACATAATGATGTTTCAAGGATAGACTGCATATATGACAATGGACTGCATATACAATGGTGAGCCCATAAGATTATAACACCATGTATTTACTGTTCTTTTTCAATGTTTAGATGTATTTAGAGACACAAATACCATTGTGTATCTGTATCTTTGTAATCTATACCAGACAGTATAACAACATGCCATACAGGCTTGAATCACAGAAACAATAGGCTATACCATATAGCTTAGGTGTGTCATAGACTATACCATCTAGGTTTATATAAATATACTCTATGATGTTCACATAATGACAAAATCACCTAACAATGCATTTCTCAGGACGTATTCTCATCATTAATTGACACATGACTGTGTAAGCAGTGGTTCTGTTTCTCTGCAGAATCCTAATACAAAGACTAACCCAACCTCTGACAGAACTTTAATGTTTGCATGAAGTAAAATGAGACCTTTGTTGATTCTTTTTTCCTAGATGCAAACTTGTAGAGAAAATTATAGTTTTCCTAAAGAGTTACTCTGCTTTGATTTTAGTAAATCACCTTGATTGTTCCTTTCTTTGGTGGTAGAGAATATTGGAGCTGACAAGAGAGAAACAAGATTGTTCCTTTCTTTGGTGGTAGAGAATATTGGAGCTGACAAGAGAGAATTCAGACATGTTTGGAATACCTAGTGAACAGAGCAAAACAACCAAAAGGCAAATGTAAAAATTAAGCCTATGAGAAGCAGCAGCTAATCATGATGGCCAACACCTAGTAAGAAAATCTTTGTGTCAAAAGAGTGGCAATGCTAAATACTGGGGATTTTCTGTCGACTGGGTTTGCCTTTTAACACAGACAATCTTCAATGACTTTAGGCCTCATATCCTTTTGAGTGTGAAGAAACTATGAAAAAAAATAACTAAAACAACTGTTTCATTAAAATATTGGCTTAAAAAAAAAAAACCTGCACTACTTTTGAAGTCTTCTAATAGAGTATAACATGAAGAAAGACATCATCCTCCTCCCCCTACTCCATCCCAGCTAATCCGGCAGCTTTAGCTGTGAAAGAGAACATTGGCGGAAACGCCCAGCAGAGAGCACCATATGGCAAGAGACCGAAGTGCCTGGTGGAATAGCAGCTGTACTCAATGGAAACAGACTTATTCCAGGGCATAGCTGAGACAGCCCCCGGGGACATCTAGAAATACGTAGGTAGAGGAACTTTGCAAAAGGCTGTATGTCCTCTACATTGATAGTTACAGACCAAAAAAAAAAGGTATTAAAGTTATTAACATTATTGCGACTCTCTTTAGTACCTCCAATCCAATGAAGCCTGGGAAAATGTGTTATATAAATAAAAAGGATGAATCCTTATTTCCTCTAGGAATATTTTCAGCACTATACGTGGTCTCAGTGTGCTTGAATTATTGATCTGCAAATCCCTTCTATTTAACACAAAGAGCAGAAAGGTATTTGCCTTTCTTCACTATGGACATTCAGCTTTAACAGTGAGTGATGAGTGATAGTCTTATAAAGCACTATCTCAAAGTAATATATTATTATTCTCAATAGTATTATTGTTACAAGTAAGGATTCTAGTTTGACACACAATTCCAAAGCCCAGCCCCTTGTCACGTCCTTCAAGGAAAAAAGCTATGAATAAAAACTGAAAAAGCTATCCCACAAATCTCTGTAACACATAGGTGTCACGCGCGTCCGTGTGAAGAGACCACCAAACAGGCTTTGTGTGAGCAACATGGCTGTTTATTTCACCTGGGTGCAGGCAGGCTGAGTCCGAAAAGAGAGTCAGTGAAGGGAGATAAGGGTGGGGCCGTTTTATAGGATTTGGGTAGGTAAAGGAAAATTACAGTCAAAGGGGGTTGTTCTCTGGAGGGCAGGAGTGGGGGTCACAAGGTTCTCAGTAGGGAAGCTTTTTGAGCCAGGATGAGTTAGGAAAAGGAATTTCACAAGATAATGTCATCGCTTAAGGCAAGGACTGGCCATTTTCACTTCTTTTATGGTGGAATGTCATCGGTTAAGGCGAGGCAGGGCATTTGCACTTTTGTGATTCTTCAGTTACTTCAGGCCATCTGGGCGTATATGTGCAAGTCACAGGGGATGCAACGGCTTGGCTTGGGCTCAGAGGCCTGACAATAGGTTATATATACACTACTTTGGAATTCCTAAGTATAACACAAAAGGAAATAAGGGAGTCAGACCATCCAAAGGCATTGGGTCTAGTGGGTGTAGGGGGGAAGAGACAAATGCTATAAAACCTAGCAGAATGACATACAAAAGTGGCAGAGCCTGGCATGTCCAGCAGAGCAGTACATGCCAATAAAAGAGCACTGGGAGAAACCCTAGCATCCACTAGAATAGCTGAAAACAGACTCTTCTTACAGGGTCAGTGGCAATTCCAAAGACTGCTGTGCCCAACAGAACTTCAGGAAAAAAGAGAACCTAGCCAACCAACACTTTCTCTTGCTAAAATAAGTGCTCCAGACCACCTTTCCAATGCAATTGCCTAATACAACCATGGACTTTAAAGTACATAGGCAGTTGTGATGGTAGAAAGAATGAAATTTCCCATTTATGTTATATTATTTTTAACTTAGAAATAAAGCAGATTATAATCGTGCATATTTTTTTCTACTATATTATAACCATAACAGGCAGTGAAGTACAAAATGTGAAACTACATTCTAATATAATATAGTCATGCTGGATATTTTAGACATTGTATACATTTCATACAAGAACATATCTAATATACTGATTTACTATAGCCTATACATTTGTCAAAAAATCAGTATTTTAAAATAGAGCATCTTGATGTCATCTTTTACATCACATTTTTATAGCCTAAAATCATGTTAAGGTTTTATATTAACTCTTTTAATACAACGATTCAAGACCTTGAGCAGGATTCCATCCAAGAAGCTTTCTTTAAGTGAATTTACATTATTGAGATTTTATGATTCAATTGTTTCACAATTCTAACGGTAATCCAGTAAGAGGAAAGATTACATAGGTGTACATGCGCGTGTGCGCACACACACACACAATTTAAGACACTAGCAATATCCTTTTCGTGTGTCTACAATAAAATCCATTTCATGTAAACCACGTTAATTGACAACTACTAAACTCATTAACCTCTGCGGTACTCAGGTAAATGTTCAATCAGAAATGTAAAAGCCTTTTTAAAATACAGATAGAAAACAAAGGATAAATTGATGCACTTTTATCTCTAAATTACAGTTTCTTTTGTGTCAAGAAGTGTTGGCAATACCAACTTCAAGGTCACTGTCAATTTTGAAAATCATTAGCAAATAAAATATGACTTAATTGAAGCAAACTCAGCATGGAACTGCATTCTTTTAAGTAAATGCTACACTATAATTTGAAGAAGAATTACTAACTGCCACTCTCACTGACAATTAAATAAATGAAGATGGGGCTATGCAACTTTCCCCCGTGTCTTTCCATAATTAAATATGGAAATAGAATTTGTGAAGAATTAAAATGCCCAAAGTGCATCAATTCAAACACTAATAGACTGTTTTCCAGTGTGGCAGCACACAGGTAGTTCCCATCATGTTATCATTAGCAAATATGTCAGTATCTTTCCAATCACAAACTTTGCTTGTGAAATCCACCTCTGAAAAATAGATTTCTAATAGTTACCTGGGCTCTTCTAAAAGAAGAAAGAAGCTAAATTTCATCATTCAAAATGTTATATAAAATAACTTTTTTGTAGGATTTCTCTTTACAAATTAAATTTAGCTAAAGTTTATCATTTGTCACTTAGAGTCTTATACCTCTTAATTCTGTATTTAAGCTTTATTAGACACCTTCAGCAGATGTGATTCACCAGTTAAGAAAGAATCACAATAACTCCCATTTATTGGATTATTTTCTTAATTTTCTATCAATATGCACCTCTGGTAACTAAACCCACATATAGTATTAAATATTATTTCAAAAAGCAAGCAAAGAGTTACACAGAATTATCAGAAATTTGGATAAGATTTGAATTAACATTATTACAGTATCAATTTGGCAGTAGTTTGTGAAGAACCTGTGTTTTTCTACAGGAGAAACAGAAGAAAATAAAGCTTTCAGCTACTGAGCTTTGCCACCCTATCTCTAGTTCTCTCAAATCCAAGAAATCCAAGACGAGAATTTCAAAAAATATCAAAATTCAGTTTGTACTAAACTTTGCTGAATCTTCTTGAATATTATGAACTATGTCTTTAACTGATATAGAAAACTGTTTTTATATAACATTTTTTAAATAGCATCTAGATTTTTATTCCAATAAATACAAGTTACATTGATTCAATAACTATTAAATTAGGCCATCAAATAAATTAGGTCATCAAATAAACATCTTCTTATTATTATTTCTATAAATAATAATTTAGCCAGGAAGTAATCTAGTTTTATATGTCAAAGTATGCTTATTCATGTGGGAAAAGGATTTTATATATGCAGGGAAGCTCGAAGGCATTATTGTGGCCTTCTAATAGATGATACATTATTCTGAAACCAAAAAATTAGCTTAAAGCAAGAATTACACTTTGAGATTTAAGTTAAGAGTGATTACAGAATTATTAAGCTAAAGTCAAGAATCTACAACTAATTGTGAAGAATAAATACTAATTCCAAAATATTAGACCATAGTTTTTTTTCCCAGGATATTTTAGGTAAGGAAACTGAACACAAAGATTAAGTAACTTGGCCAAGGACAAATAACTATTAAGTGGTAGAGTCAAGACACATAACCAGAAAGTCTGGCTCCATTACACTTCTTTGCATAACTTGTTCTTCACCTTGGGGAGAATATCCTAATATCAAACCATAAGACCATTTCACTGGAATTTTTACAGAATTGAACCTATTGTTCAGATAAGCATATATTACTCAAATATTTAAGATATTTAAATATCTTAATGAAGACTAATTTGTCACATTGTTAGCAATAGGATGATGGGACAGTCAAGGCCTGGAAGACCAGGTATGTCATAGAAAGGGAGAATGAAATATTCTTGAGACAAAAATTCCCATGGCCAGAAAGAAATGGGAATTCTCATGGTTAGAACAGGAAACATGTAACTTACATTATCCTTAATTTCCATGTTACCAGAATTAATCTGGTCCTTCATAAGTTTTATAGCATGAAACAATCCATTAGTCTTAAAATATTTGCCTACTACTGTATTTAAACACAAAATTATTATTTCTACTTTGTTCCACAATCAATAGGAATTTTTCCAAAAAGTTACAAATCAAAAATTAAATAATACTGGCTTATATATTTACCTTTACCATTGTTCTTTAATTCTTTGTGTGAATTTCAGTTATTGTCTGATAACCTTTCATTTCAGCCTGAAGACTCCATTTGTTATTTCTTTTAGGAGGTGTGCCAGCAACAAATTCTGTCAGCTTCCATTTACTGAAAATGTCTAATTTCTCCTTTATTTTCAAGGAATAGCTTTGCTGATTCTAGAATTCTTGATTGGCAGTCTGTTTTTTCAACACTTTGAATATGTCACCCCCTTCCCTCTGACCTTGTGATTTCTATTAACCTTTTGGCGGATTCCCTCTACATGATAATGTCACTTTTTTCTTGCTGCCCTCAAGATTTTCTCTTTGGCTTTCAACAGCTTGACTGTGATGTGTCTGTGTCTAGGTGTGTATCTCTTTGCATTAATCTTACTGACAGTTTGTTAAGCTTCTTTCTGTAATGTTTTTTTCATCAAGTTTGGGAGGTTTTCAGCCATGATTTCTTCAGGTATTCTCTTTTCTCCTTTCTCTTTCTCCTCTCCTTCTGGGAGTTCCACTATGTGTATATTGGTATACTTGATGGTGTCCCCTAGATCTCTGAGGCTCTGATTCCTTTTCTTCATCCTATTTTCTTTCTGTTCATCAGACTGCATAATATCAATTGACATGTCTTCAAGTTCACTGATTCTTTCTTCAGCCAATTCAAATCTTCTTTTGGGCTCCTCTAGCAAGTTTTTCATTTCCATTATTGTAATTTTCAATTCCAGAATTTCTACTCTGTTTGTTTTTATAATTTCTATCTCTTTATTGATGCTCTCTATTGGATGAGACACTATTCTTATACTTTCATTTAGTTCTTTAGACATAGTTTGCTTTATTTCTTTGAACATATTTAAAATAGCTAATTTAAAATTTTTATCTAAGAAGTCTAATGCCTTAGCTTCCTTAAGAACAATTTCTTTTTCTGTGTATGGGCCATTTTTTTATTATTTGCATGTCTCATACTTCTTTGCTGAAACCAGATACTTTGTATGACATAATGTGACAACTATGAAGATCTGAATTCCTACCCTGAGGGTTTAGTGATTTTCCTAGACTAATTCTCTAAACTCTGTATTCTTTGTCATGTATGCACACTGAAATCTTAGCCTAATTAGCTGAGTGGTCAGGTAATGTTTGGACAAAAATTTTCTTAAGTGCCTTGAACCAATACATCTCCAACCTTTGCCAAGGCTCTCCATACCTGTGTTGGGGCATAATTTTAATGCTCAAGCAGTCAGTTTACAAATTTGTGTTAGCCATCACTTCCTGCTTGTGTAGAGCTTCAAGGTCACCTGAAGGTAAGAGCTTGTACATTCTCAAGTCTGTTTTTTGCAGTGATAGTTTACCAATTCTAAAACCACTTTCAATGTACTATGGGATTAAGCAAATAAGTACATAACTGAGGATAATGGGAGCTTGGTTTATCACTGTGGAAGCAGCGAGTCAAATATGGAAAGAGAAAGCCTAAAATAAACCTGTGGTGTTAGACTGAAATTGGAGGTATATGTATAAACTAAAAGTTTTTAATAGACAACTAAGTATAGATGTATTACTCTGTCCATTGAGATGACCTAGAAGCCCTAACACCCAGTAGCAATGCGTGTACCTCGTATACTGAACTTACTTTGAAATACATTCTGCTGCTATGGAAGTAGGGCTCCTTAAAGAAGTGGCTGATTGCAAGGCTCAAATAAGCAAATGAATAAAATGAACCTGGAATATCTTTTTATGCCAGAAAGCAAGGAAATTTTCAAAGAATGATATGAACATGTCGAAAGGACACAAGGATAGCCTAAAAGGCTCCCAAGGGTCAAATCTGGAATCACCAATGCCTCAAAATAAACAATAAAAAAATAAATTATAACCCTTTGAGTAAAACAGGAATTCATAAATCTATACTGATATAAATATATAAATGGGGGAAAAAAATCTCTTCCTTATAGTAAAATGCCAACAAATAAAGGTTAAAAATTAGAGTTAGAAAATCACCATTTGATAAACATCACGGTAAAACTGGTTCAGGAATCATCAATAGGTGTTAAAACTATTAAGTGAGAGTTTGATGAGAAATAGGTTAAGAGTTTGATGAATGAAATATCTATTTAGTCTTAAAGTAATCCTCAAAAAATATTTACTTTACATGAGTTAAAACTAGAAGTCACCTCAAGTTAACATAATCATTTATGAGATAAATACCTTGTTACTCTTTACATGATGTATTAAGAACCTATCACTGACCAGGCACGGTGGCTCACTCCTGTAATCTGAACACTTTAGGAGGCCAAGGTAGGTGGATTACGAGGTCAGGAGATAGAGACCATCCTAGCTAACACAGTGAAACCCCGATTCTACTAAAAATACAAAAAATTAGCCAGGTGCAGTGGCAAGCACCTGTAGTCCCAGCTACTTGGGAGGCTGAGGCAGGAGAATGGCGTGAACCCAGGAGGCGGAGCTTGCAGTGAGCTGAGATAGTGCCACTGCACTCCAGCATGGGCAAAAGAGCGCGACTCTGTCTCAAAAAAAAAAAAAGAAAAAAAAAGAAAAAAAAAAAAAACCTATCACTTCTATAGTATTCCTGCCAAAATATTAAACAAACCTTCAGATATTCATAATATACACAAACCCATAACTGAAACATGTTCTACAAAATAAACAACCTGTACTCTTCAAAAAGAAAGTAAAGATCAAAGAAGACAAATACTGAAGAACTGTTCCAAATTAAGGGATTCTAAAGAGACATGCAACTAAATGCAACATCAGATTGAACTCTGGACCAAAAATCTTTTTTCTATAAAAGATATAATTGAGATAATTAGCAATTTTTTCATAATAATGAATGAAATGCCATGATTTTGATAACTGCATTGTGGTTACAAAAAAGAATGTCTTTTTTTTTTTTTTTTTTTTTTGTAAGTTCCAGGGTACATCGACAGGATGTGCAGGTTTGTTACATAGGTAAACATGTGCCATGGTGGTTTGTTGCATATGAAGCCTCACATGCATTAGCTATTTTTTTCTGATGCTCTCCATCCCCCAAAACTACCCCCAACAGGTCCCAGTGTGTGTTGTTCCCCACCTTGTGCCCATGTGCTCTCATCATTCAGCTCCCACTTATAAGAACATGTGGTGTTTGGACTTCTGTTCCTGTGTTATTTGCTGAGGATAATGGCTTCCAGCTCCATCCATGTCCCTGCAAAGGACATGACATCATTCCTCTTTATAGCAATCCTTTTTATGGCTGTATAGTATTCCATGGTGTATACATGCCACATTTTTTTTATCCAGTCTATCATTGATGGCAGTTGGGTTGATTCCATGGCTTTACTATTGTGAATAGTACTGGAATGAACATACTCATGCATGTTTGTTTTTGTTTTTGTTTTTGTTTTTGTTTTTTGAGATGGAGTCTCACTGTGTCACCCAGGCTGGAGTGTAGTGGCATAATCTTGGCTCACTGCAACCTCTACCTCCTGGGTTCAAGCGATTTTCCTGCCTCAGCCTCCCGAGTAGCTGGGACTACAGGTGCATGGTACCACGCCTGGCTAATTTTTGTATTTTTAGTAGAGACGGGGTTTCACCATATTGGTCAGGTTTCACCATATTGGTCTTGAACTCCTGACCTCATGATCTGCCCACCTTGGCCTTCCAACATGCTGGGATTACAGTCGTGAGTCACTGCACCTGGCCACATGTATCTTTATAATAGAGTGATTTATATTCCTTCTGGCATATATCCAGTAATAAGATTGCTGGGTCAAGTGGTATTTCTGCTTCTAGATCTCTGAGGAATCACCACACTGTTTTCCACAATGGTTGACCTAATTTACATTTCCACCAACAGTGTAAAGGCATTCCTATTTCTCTGCAACCTTGCCAGCATCTATTGTTTCTTGACTTTTTAATAATTGCCATTCCGACTGGTGCGAGATAGTATCTCATTGTGGTTTTGGTTTGCATTCCTCTAATGATCAGTGATGAGCTTTTTTGCATATGTTTGTTGGCTACATAAATATCTTCTTTTGAGAAGTGTCTGTTCATATGCTTTGCCCACTTTTTACTGGGGTTGTTTTTTATTGTAAATTTGGTTAAGTTCCTTATAGACTTTGGATATTAGACTTTTGTCAAATGGATAGATTGCAAAAATCTTCTCCCATTCTGTAGGTTGTCTGTTTGCACTGGTGATAGTTTCTTTTGCTGTGCAGCAGCTCTTTAATTAGATTCCAGTTGTCAGTTTTGCTTCTGTGTCAGTTACTTTTAGCATTTTTGTCATGAAATTTTTGCCCATGCCTATGTCCTCAACGGTATTGCTCAGATTTTCTTCTAGGATTTTTATAGTTTTGGATTTTACATTTAAGTCTTTAATCCATATCTTGAGTTAATATTTGTATAAGGTATAAAGAAGGGGTCCAATTTCAATTCTCTGCATATGGCTAGCCAGTTCTCCCAGCACCATTTATTAAATAGGGAATCCTTTCCCCATTGCTTGTTTTTGTCAAGTTTGTTGAAGATCAGATGTGCAATCTTATTTCTGAGTTCTATATTCTGTTCCATTGGTCTACATTTCTGTTTTTGTACCAGTACCAAGCTGTTTTGGTTAATGTAGCCTTGTAATATAGGTTGAAGTCAGCTAGTGTGATGCCTCTAGTTTTGTTCTTTTTGCTTAGGATTGTCTTGGCTATACAAACTCTTTTTTGGATCCATATGAATTTTAAAATAGCTTTTTCTAATTCTGTGAAGAATGACAATGGTAGTTTAAAGAAAACAGCATTGAATCTATAAATTACTTTAGGCAATATGGCCTTTTTCATGATATGGATTCTTCCTATCCATGAGCATGCAATGTTTTTTCATTTGTTTGTGTCCATTCTGGCTTCTTTGAGCAGTGGTTTGTAGCTCTACTTGAAGAGGTCCTTCACTTCCCTTGTTAGCTGTCTTCCTAGGTATTTTATTATTTTGGTAGCAATTGTGAATGGGAGTTCATTTATGATATAGCTCTCTGCTTGTCTCTTGTTGGTGTATAGGGACGCCTATGATTTTTTTTTTTTTTTTTTTTTTTTGAGATAGAGTCTCTCTCTGTCACCAGGCTGGAGTGCAGTGGCACAATCTCGACTCACTGCAACTTCCACCTCCCAGGTTCAAGCTATTCTCCTGCCTCGGCCTCCTAAGTAGCTGGGACTACAGGCATGTGTCACCATGCCCAGCTAATTTTTGTATTTTTAGTAAAGAAGAGGTTTCACTATGTTGGCCAGGATGGTCTCGATCTCTTGACCTCGTGATCCGCCCACATCAGCCTCCCAAAGTGCTGGGATTACAGGCATGAGCCACTGCACCTGACCAAATGCCTTTGATTTGTGCACATGGACTTTGTATCCTGAGATTTTGCTATAGCTGCTTATCAGCTTAAAAAGCTTTTGGGCTGAGACAATGGGGCTTTCTACATGTAGAATCATGTTACCTGCAAATAAAGATAATTTGACTTCCTCTCTTCTTATTTGAATGCGCTTTATGTCTTTCTCTTGCCTGATTTCCCTGGCCAAAACTTCCAATACTATGTTGAATAGGTGTGGTGAGAGAGGGCATCATTGTCTTGTACCAGTTTTCAAAAGGAATGCTTCCAGATTTTGCCTATTTAGTATATTGGCTGTGGGTTTGTCATATATGGCTCTTATTATTTTGAGGTATGCTCCTTCAATATGTAGTTTATTGAGAGCTTTTAACACAAAAGGACATTGAATTTTATCAAAGGCCTTTTCTGCATCTATCAAGATAATCATGTGATTTTTGTCTTTAGTTCTGTTTACGTGATGAATTACATTTATTAATTTGCATGTTAAACCAACCTTGCAACTTGATCATGGTGGATAAGCTTTTTGATGTGCTGCTGGATTTGACTTGCCAGTATTTTTTGAGGATTTTTTGCATTGATGTTCATCAGGGATATTGGCCTACAGTTTTCTTTTTTTGTTGTATCTCTGCCAGGTTTTGGTATCAGGATGATGCTGGCCTCAGAAAATGAGTTAAGGAGGAGTCCCTCCTTTTCATTTTTTTTGGAATAGCTTCAGAAGTAGTACCAGCTCCTCTTTGTACCTCTAGTAGAATTTAGCTGTAAATCTGTCTGGTCCTGGGCTTTTTTTGGTTGGTAGGCTATTCCTTATTGCCTCGATTTCAGAACTCATTATTGGTCTATTCAGCGATTCAACTTCTTCCTGGTTCAGTCTTAGAGGGTGTATACATCCAGGAATTTATCCATTTCTTCTAGATTTTTGTAGTTCATTTGCACAGAGGTGTTTATGGTATCCTCTGATGGTTGGTTGTATTTCTGTGGGGTCAGTGGTGATATCTCCTTTACCATTTCTGATTGTGTCTATTTGATTCTTCTCTCTTTTCTTCTTTATTAATCTAGTTATCAGTCTATTTTATTAATTTCAAAAAAAACAGCTTCTGGGTTCATTGATTTTTTGTAGGGTTTCTCATGTCTCTATCTCTTTCAGTACCATTCTGATAATATTTCTTGTCTTCTGCTAGCTTTGGGGTTTGTTTGCTCTTGATTCTCTAGTTCTTTTAGTTGTAATGTTAGAATGTAGACTTGAGATCTTTCTAGTTTTTAATGTGGGCATTTATTTCTATAAATTCCCTCTTAACACTGCTTAAGGCATCTCAGAGATTCTGGTACATTGTCTCTTTGTTCTCTTTAGTTTCAAAGAACTTCTTGATTTCTGCCTTAATTTCATTATTTACCCAGGAGTCATTCCGAAACAGATTGTTCAATTTCCATATAGTTGTGTGGCTTTGAGTGACTTTTTAAATCTTTAGTTCTATTTTGATTACACTGTTGTCTGAGAGACTGTTCATTATGATTTCAGTTCTTTTAATTTGCTGAGGAGTGTTTTTTTTCCAATTACATAATCAATTTTAGATTAAGTGCCACGTAGTGCCAAGAAAAACGTATATTCTGTTGTTTTGGGGTAGAGAGTTCTATAGATATCTATCAGGTCCACTTGATTTAGCCCTCACTTCTGGTCCTGAATATCTTTGTTAATGTTCTGTCTTGATGATCTAGTATTGCTAGTGAGGTGTCAAAAGTCTCCCACTATTATTGTGTGGGAATCTAAGTCTCTTTGTAGGTCTCTAAGAACCTGCTTTATGAATCTGGGTTCTCCTATATTGGGTGAATATATGTTTAGAATAGTTAGCTCTTCTTGTTGACTTGAACCCTTTACCATTATATAATGCCCTTGTCTTTTTTTATCTTTGTTGGTTTAAAGTCTGTTTTGTCAGAAACTAGGATTACAACCCCTGCTTTTTTCTGTTTTCCATTTGCTTGGTAAATGTTCCTCCATCACTTTATTTTGAGCCTGTGAGTGTCTTTGCATGAGATGCATCTCTTGAATACAGCACACTGATGGATCTTGACTCTTTATGTGGCCTGCCATTCTGTGTCTTTTATTGGGGCACTTAGTCCATTTACATTTAAGGTTAATATTGTTATGTATGAATTTGATCCTGTCATCATGATACTAGCCAGTTATTTTGCAGACTCCTTTATGTAGTTACTTCATAGTGTCATTGGCCTGTGAACTTCAGTGTGTTTGTATAGTGGCTGGTTTCCATATTTAGTGCTTCCTTCTGGAGCTCTGGTAAGGCAGGCCTGGTAGTGATGAATTCTCTCAGCATTTGATTGTCTGTAAAGGATTTTATTTCTCCTTCACTTATGAAGCTTAGTTTGGCCAAATATGAAATTCTGGGTTGGAAATTCTTTTCTTTCAGAATGTTGGCTATTGGCCCCCAATCTCTTCTAGCTTATAGGGTTTCTGCTGAGAGGTCCGCTTTTTGTCTGATGGGCTTCCCTTTGTAGGTGACTTGGCCTTTCTCTCTGATTGCCCTTAACATGTTTTCTTTCATTTCAACCTTGGATAATCTGATGATTATATGTCTTTGGGTTGATCTCATGGATTATCTTACTGGGGTTTCTAGATTTCCTGAATTTGAATGTCAGCCTGCCTTTCTAGGTTGGGGAAGTTCTCCAGGATGATATCCTGAGGTATGTTTTCCAACTTGGTTCCTTTCTCCCCATCTCTTTCAGGTATCCCAGTCAGTCACAGTTTTAGTCTTTTTACATAATCCCACATTTTTCAGAGGTTTTGTTCATTCCTTTCCATTTATGTTTTTTCTCTAATCATGTCTGCCTGTCTTATTGCAACAAGATACTTGTCAACTCTAAGATTCTTTCCTCCGCTTGGTTTATTTGGCTATTGACACTTGTGATCGCACTGTGAAGTATTCATGTTGTGTTTTTCAGCTCCATCAGCTCACTTATGTTTCTCTTTAAACTTGTTATTCTGGCTAGCAGCTCCTGTAATGTTTTATCGTGGTTCTTAGCTTCTTTGCATTGGGTTAGAACATGCTCTTTGAGCTCAGTGAAGTTCATTATTGCCCACCTTCTGAAGCCTACTTCTATCAATTCATCCATCTCAGCCTCAGCCCAGTTCTGTGCCCTTGCTGAAGAGGTGTTGCAATCATTTGGAGGAGAAGAGGCACTGTGGCTTTTTGAGTTTTCAGCATTTTTGCATTGACTCTTTCTCATCTTTGTAGGCTTTTCTTCTTTTGATCTTTGAGGCTGCTGGACCTTTGGATGGGGTTTTTTGTGGGGTCTTTTTTGTTGATGTTGTTGTTGTTGCTGTTTGTTTTTCTCTTAACATCAGGGACCTCCTCTGTAGGGCTGCTGCAGTTTTCTGGGGGTTCACACCCTATTTGCCTAGGTTCCTCCCCCACCTGGAGGCATCACGAGCGGAGACTGCAAAACAGCAAAGATGGCAGCCTGCTTCTTCCTCTAGAAGCTCTGTCCCAGAGGGGCACCAACCTGATGCCAGCTGGAACACTCCTACATAAGGTGTCTAGTAACCCCTATTGGGAGGACTCACCTAGAGAGGAGGAGCAAGATCAGGGACCTGCTTAAAGAAGCAGTCTGGCTGCTCCTCGGCAGAGCAGGTGTGCTGAACTGGGACAAATCCCCCTTCTCTAGACTGTCCAGACTCTCCAGGACCAGCTGGCAGGAAAGACTACATAGAGTGTACTGCAGAGACTGTGGCTGCGCCTTCTACCAGGGGCTCTGTCCCAGGAAGATCAGAGTTCTGTCCATAAACCCCTGGCTGGAGTTGCTGAAATTCCCATGGGGAGGCCCTGCCTGGTGATGAGGGATGGCTCAGGGTCCCACTTAAAGCAGTCTGGCCACAGTCTGCCACACCCACTGTGCCATGGTGTGGGGAATTCCTCCCGGTACAAACCACTCAGTCTCTTTGGCACTGGCAGAAGAAAACAGCCAACTGGAGCTGCAGAGATGGCAGCCACCCCTCCCCTGGGGAACTCAGTCATCTTAGGCAGTCTCCAGCCTGCTGCTGCTGACCAGCAGGGATTCCAAGCCAATGGGTCTTAGCTAGTGAGGTTCCATGGGAGTGGGGCCCAGTGAATGATGCTGCTTTGGATCCCTGGCTTCAGTCCCCTTCCTACAGGAGTGGACGATCTCCTGCCTCACCGGAATTCCCGGGGCCAGAGCATGAAAAACAACTCCTGCATCTCAGTGCCTGCCCAAGTGGCCACATGCCTGAGTGGCCGCCAACCTGAGTGACCCCAACAGCCTGCACAGCTCTGTGCTTGGGGATCCAAGGCCCTGGTGGCATGGGCTCACGAGGGGATCTCCTGGTCCATGAGTTTCAAAGATCCATGGGAAAAGTGTAGTTCCTGGACAGGATAACACGATCACTCACTGCCTCCTTCGGCTAGGGAAGGGAACTCCCCTTGCCCCATGCTGCTCCCAGGTGGGCCATCATCAACCCACTCTGCTTTTCCTCACTCTCTGTGGGTTGTACCAACCGCCTAGTCAGTCCCAATGAGAAACCTGGATACCTTAGTTGAAGGTGAATTCACTTGCCATTTTCATTCTTCTCAGTGAGAGCCACAGACCACAGCTACTTCTAATCGGCCATCTTTGGCTAGTGTTCTGAGAATGTCTTGTTATTAGAACACTTACATTGAACTACTTAGGGGTAAAGAGGCGTCATGTCCAAAATGTACTCTCAGATAATTTAATAAAAATAATAATATAAATACATGGGGAGAAAAAAATGATACAACAAATGTGATAAAATGTTAACACCTGCAGGATGTGAGTGAAGGATAAGATTATTATAGTTTTTCTGTAAGTCTGAAACTATTTCAAAATATTAAATTATTTTTTAAAAAGAAACTTATCTAACTGGGAACAATGAATGAATTAGATCTAATATATTCATATGGTTAAATCTGGAAAATATAACAGTAAGCAAAAAACCAAGCAACATATACACCAGATAATATTTATTTAAATTTTTAAAATCATAAAACAATATATATTATTATTCATATATGAATATGTAATAAAGGTTTAATTATTGTGGCAAAGGGTGAGGAATGAAACATCTTAATAACATATTTCTTTTAAAATAAAGCTAATTGTAATGTGACGAAATTTTAACATGTGTTTTATCTGTGTGATGGGTGCATAGGTATCCATTATTATTTTCATACTATCTATGTGTTTGATATATGTTACAATTAAAATATTTTAAGAAAAAAGATGTTAATGCTTCAAAGGATCTAAAACCCCCAAAACTTCCCAGTGTACCTACTGCCACAAACCAAATAGTTTTTGAAGGTGCTTACATCTAAGCCCAAAGATGGAGTCATATAACAACAAATAACTATAGAATACTGGGAATAAAGATCAAGATAAATACTGAGAATGCCTTTTCTTCAGCCTTTCTTTAAATCTATACTTACTTTTAGAAATTTCCTCACTAGAATTACTTCTTCTATACCTCATTAAAGTATAAAAGTATCATAGGTTCAAAGTACTATGTATTTCTGTCTTATAATTGAGTAAAACCAGACATACCATCTATATTCATTGTCTGTATTCATGGATAACACATACATTTCAACTGTCTCAACAAAATCTTGACAAGTCTGGTCAGGTTTGAAATTTAAACTCTGGATGAAATGAATTAGCTACATTATAACTGATATTTCAGTCAAAGAGAAGCTCCTTATTTTTTAAATAATCATTTCTGGAATAAATGATGTTTACATTCTCAGATTCAAATTCTTTTAAAAATAAAATGTTATTTTTTCTTTTCAAATTCAGAAAAAGAATATCTATGTATTATTTATGATTATTCATTGTGGCAGAGACTCCTAATAATTTACTCCCATTTCTTCTTCTGAGATACACAGACTGTATTTCCCATCCTCCCTGGCAGTTAAGTATGGCCATGTGACCGGCTATAGCTGCAAGCCTGGCCTACAAAAACTTCCAATGCATAATTCCTCATCCTCTTCTGCCAGCGGGATACAGATGACAACAAGTCCCTAGAGGATGACAGAAACACAACTGGAATAATCCTGTGTCCCTGGATCTCAACATGAAGGAAAGTCACTTAATAAGCATGCCCATATGAATGAGGAAAAAAAATTCTACTGTATTAAACCACTAAAATTTGGGGGTCTATTTGTTACCACAATTAGTGCTACATTAACTAAAACATGTAATCATTTTTTTCTTGGAGAAATAAGCCAGAAAAAAAAGAAACCCATATGTAAATCATAAACAATTTTCCAATTGTCAATATGAAATACATTATACTTACAAATTGAGGTTTGTAATATGCTGGACCAAGGGTACTGTCACTAGCAGGTGGAAAACATTTTATAATACTGCCATCATCATTAATATGATAACCATATGACTTTCCATAAGAAGGAATTGAAGGAACATCAACACTTCTGGTAAGTGTAGGTGCTCTTGAAATTTTCTACAAGGAAAACATTTTATATTATTTATTCCAAGGCAAGAGGAAGGGGAATGAAGAACCAAATATTAAAAGTTACTAAAACGCAACTATTAAATATTGATTTAATGAGTTTCATGATATAAAACAAAAATGACTGTTATTATTTTTTTGAGATAGTGTCTCACTCTGTCATACAGGCTGGAGTGCAGTGGTACAACTTGGCTCACAGCAACCTCTGTCTCCCGGGTTCAAGCGATTCTCCCCACGACCTCACCCGCCCAAGTAGCTGGGACTACAGGCGTGCACCACTATGCTTGGCTAATTTTTGTATTTTTAGTAGAGATGGGGTTTTGCCATGATGGCCAGGCTGGTCTTGAACTCCTGACCTCAAATGATCTGCCAGCCTCGGCCTCCCAAAGTGCTGGGATTACAGTCATGAGCCACTGTGCCTGGCCAAAAATGTTTGTTTTGTAAAAGTAATTTAAAGGAGTGAATTCAAGCCTGTTGCTTCATACTGTAAACCAAGAGAATGTATTTCTATTAAATTTAGAGTAGAATATAATATAATAGGTAACTAGTAAAGTCATCATAAGAAGCAAAGATTTTTTCTCATTTGGGTCAGTTACTTATCTTGCTTAGTAAAACCATCATTACTAATTCTAAAAACAGGCAATCCTATTCACATCAACAATCATGCTATTACACTATCTGCTATGCAAAAACAAACTTTGCATTTTTCAGTAATACTTTCTGGCTTCATTCATTCCCAGCTCCTGACTTTTGCTTCCACATTTCCTGAGTCTTGTATAAATATCCTAAGTATGCAAGCTATATAGCAGGAAAATGTCTATGATGTAATGCTAAATGGAAATAGCAAAATATAAAAGTGAATTATGAATATAGCTATGTGAAATCATATATAAATGTATAAAGTCACATACATATATAATTTAACACCAAAAGACGCTATGCAAAAATTAACAGAAAATTAATGTTAGAGTCAGGAGTTTTAGGGTGATTATCCTTTTATCAAAATTTGGTTTAATGTAAAATATTTTATAATTTAAATTAAAAAATGAAGGTATAACATACATTACAAATATTAACATAAGATATATCAACTAAAAGTACTGGCATATAAAGGACTTAGTTATTGGGAAACTGAAATTATTAAGAATATATTGATTCCTGAAGTTTCTGTATGAATAAATTAATGCTATAGTTGCATATTCATGTGCCCATGTACAATTATGTTATAAACATACTCTCAGTAGCAAATTTTCTTTTTCTTTTTATCTGAGACAGAGTTTTTGCTCTTGTTGCCCAGGCTGGAGTACAGTGGCATGATCTCTGCTCAATGCAACCTCCACCTCCCGAGTTCAAGCAATTCTCCTGCCTCAGCCTCCTGAGTAGCTGGGATCACAGGCACATGCCACCACACCTGGCTAATTTTTTTGTATTTTCAGTAGAGATGGGGTTTCACCATGTTGGCCAAGCTGGTCTCGAACTCCTGACCTCAGGTGATCCGCCCACCTCGGCCTCCCAAAGTGCTGGGATCACAGGCATGAGCCACTGTGTCCAGCCGTTTTTCTTTCTTAATATAATTTGGGAGGGGGGTGGGAGAAAAGTCTCACTGTGTTGCCCAGGCTGGAGTACAGTGGCATGATCTTGGCTCACTGCAACCTCTGCCTCCCGGGTTCAAGCGATTCTCATGCCTTAGCCTTCCAAGTAGCTGGGATTACAGGAGTGTACCACTATGCCTGGCTAATTTTTGTATTTTTTTAGTAGAGAGTGGGTTTCACCATGTTGGCCTGGCCAGTCTCAAACTCCTGGCCTCAAGTGATCTGCCCCCACCTCCCCGGCCTTCCAAAGTGCTGGAATTACAGGTGTAAGCCACCACACCCAGCCAGAATTTTATCTTTTATCAAATTAAAGACAACCTTTAAGTAGTTTCAGTAATACCTATGAGATTAATTACCAAATTAAAATAAGAAACCATTGAATGGCTTTCCCTCCTTTCAGTACATTTAAAAAGTATTTGTGTGATGTCAAGACTTTCCAAAACATAGCCCCTACCTCCATTCTCTATTCCTACAACTCTCCCTTCACTCCTGTACTCCAAACATTCCAAAGAATTTTGTTCTTTCCGGTAATATATCATACTATCAAACACTTCAGTTTCTTTATTCATGTGGATTTTTCTGCACATAAAGTGGGGAAAAATATTTTTTCCCATTCCTTTTAACTACTCGGTGAATCCTTCTTCAAGATCAGGTCCAATTTGTCTCCCCTATTCCCTCCAAAGACTCTCTACTTTGAGCTACTACTGAACACTGTATTATGGCTCTAAAATAGCATTTCATTAACAGTATTATACTGAATTTCATTCATTATTTTCCTGTTAAAATTATACATCTCAGGAAGCAATAATATTTTCTATGTACTACCAACATCTAGCATTATATGTATGGCCATATAGTCACTCAAAAAATATGTGATAAACCCCCAAAGTAAATGAACATTTACTTTGTCCCCACACACGAAATATCTGATATTTAAATATGCTTACCAAATTTAACCTCAATGTCATTGCACTGATATTATTCAACTAAGTACTTAGCCTTAAAATATATCTTCCAAAACAAAAAACTGATTAAAATGTAATATGAGCTACATGAAAGTTATGACAAGAGAAGGGAACCACTCTAAACAAACAGTGACCAAATCTGCTCGATAATAGTATTTATTTCAAAGAAATTCTTCATTTCAGTTAAAATAACCTTCTCATTATCTTCCATAAAAATCTCACTTCTGTATCTTCACTCATGTAACACTCCAGTTTGGAATCCATATTCCAACTCTGTTCTTCAATGTCATGTCAAAACCTCTATAAATCTTCCATAAATTATGCCTTCACATAATACAGTAATCCACCTTTAAATTCCTATGGCATTTCATTACATGATCATTCATTTAGCAACTGTCACATCTTGTCTTGAATTAACAGCTACCTATTTGTCTATCTCCCATCTAAATTTTAAGCTTTTTTATCTCAGGAATCATATTTTTAACTTATTTTATTTATATTTTTTCCTTCCTTGCGAACAGGAAGGAAATATATTATTAACAGTACTTAACACAGAGTTTCCTCTATACATAGGTAAACCACTCAGGTAGTTTGTAAAATCTCCCTTACTTTTTATTCACCACAGATATTGAAAGTGACTATAGATTTATTAGGAGCAAATATGAAGTTAGACATGAATACAGTTAAAAACTAAAGTTTATTTACTTATAAAATAACTAAAATATAAATACTAACAAATCTAATTTTTATAGGAAGGCTTTTTAAATGTACTTAATATCACATAAAATATTAAACCTTGACTATTTTAACTTAAAAAAATGTCATTACAAGTATAATTTAAAATAGAAACGTACTGACTGAAGATGCTCTCTGGTCTCTAATACTTTTCTGTTCATGATATCTTGTGTTTTAGGATAAGACTGATTATAGCTTGCTGGTCCTGGATTATCTGAAATAAACTTCTTAAAACGTTTCTCCCGGTTTTGTAGACTATGGCCTCCTTTTATGTTACACTAAAATGGAGAAGAAAAAAACCTTCTGATATATAAAAGAAGCACTTTACAATTAATTTCTACTTGATAAACATTAATTATTATCAGAAAATAGTTTTTAAATGCAAGCTAAGAAAGTTCACCCTTTGACTGAAGACATAGTTCTAGTAAAAGGGGATAGCAAGAGCAGATAGCAATTATAGTTGTCAGTTTTAACTTGAAACTCAAAACTGAAATTTGCTGTACTTGGAGAACTTTGAGAGAGTGCAAGAAAACTCTGTTTTAAAGAAGAAATCAGAGATGGGAATTCCCAAAGCTGTAGAGCAAGAATAAAAGCCCTTAGAAAAAATTTTACCCCTGAAATGAACTGAAAAAAAAAAAAATGTTGGCATTCATATTGAAGGGGAAAAGCAAACCCTTCGAGGTTGTTTATTGATAATTATTTTCACAAATAACATTTTGGTCGTTTCCAGAAAAAATTATTAAGACTTATTAGCAACAGCTTGGTTTTATGTTCAGATTAACTTTAAACATTGTTTATTAGAGAGCAAACATTTGGGTGGAATCTTCCAGGGCTCTCCATGCTACATATCTGGATTTTCCAGAATCTGAAAATTACCAATTGACAAATATCCAATTAATTTGGGTAAAATTACATCATAAAGATTCCTGTAAACAATTACAGTGCAATCATTTCAAAAAGATGAGTTATGATAACAGTGGCTGGCGTCTGATTGATCAGCTAAGATTTTAAGTCATTGATCTACAAATAGCCCTTTTCACATGTCCAATTGTTCACAGTCACTGTTCACAGAGCCTGTCTCTAGTGGGCACCTTATTCAACTTCACTCAGCTTTTAAGAAACATACAAAGGAGGTCTTCTTTTAAAAATTGAGTCAAATTTTATTTTTAAATAGGCAATTCACTACTTGATTACTATTTTTAGAAGATCAGAATTTCTATGTTTAAAGAGTAGATGTATAAAAATAACTTTAATGATTTATTTTACAAAAACACTAACAAGTTGAACAAAAAGTAAAATCCTGTGAAAAGAGAAGAACTTTTCAAATTTTGATAATTTAAAAGCCATTACCATAGGCTCTATGATCATACAAATCAAACTGCAATCTGCATCTATATCGATCACTTCAACAAGGACTTTATCTGCGCCTCCAACAGGTGAGTTAAAGGTTCTGCTGGGATCAGCTAGCAGCCAATACATATAAAGGCAAAATTTATGTGAAAATGGCAAAAGGTGGTACTCATGACTATGAAGATATCAGAGTTATATCTACTATTTCTAAACATAAATGAACCATTGAAGATAATCTGGTCACAGACTCTTGAGACTGTGCAGAAACAGGAGACAGATGAGACAATGGCAATGGCTATAGCTTTAAAGCATGGCACAAAAACCAATTCTTTCACTCTACTGCAATTCCTCTTCTACACATTTTGACTATCTGCACAACTTCCATGGGCAATAATTCATTCAAGAGTCCTATTCTCTCATTCTCAAGGACCATACAGCATGTAACAATGTTTTGTGTCTTATAGAGTATGTAGAATAATGAAAAACATCCAACCCAATCATGCAACCAACATCGAATACATTTATTTTCTATTATTCAAATTATAAAATATAATTTGAAAGGAAAAGACAATATGAGCAGAAAATAAAATATAACAAATGACATTTGATCTATTGAGGGAAGAAAACATTATTATTATTATTATTATTATTTTTTTTTTTTTTTTTTTTTTTTTTTTTTTGAGACGGAGTCTCACTCTGTCGCCCAGGCTGGAGTACAGTGGCCGGATCTCAGCTCACTGCAAGCTCCGCCTCCCGGGCTTATGCCATTCTCCTGCCTCAGCCTCCTGAGTAGCTGGGACTACAGGCGCCCGCCACCTCGCCCGGCTAGTTTTTTGTATTTTTTAGTGGAGACGGGGTTTCACCATGTTAGCCCATGTTAGGATGGTCTCGATCTCCTGACCTCGTGATCCACCCGTCTCGGCCTCCCAAAGTGCTGGGATTACAGGCTTGAGCCACCGCGCCCGGCCCAAGAAAACATTATTTTATTAAGTCAATTATAGTAACTATAAAGTTACCTGTGCTTCTGAAACATTATAGTGTCCTGGACCTGGAACAGCTTTCTCAATGCTAGAGGCAATGGTAAAAGTACTTTCTCTGGCAGTCAAAGAAAGAAATGGTGCATAACTACCTATAAAAATAAAATCATATGAACAGCAGATAAGATAGGAGTCCAAGGATTTCAGGAAAAAAACACTCAAAATATATATAATCATGAGTATCCTCAATTGTTAAGACTTTATTTTCAGAACTAACGGCTAGTCAGAGAAGTTATTACATTTTTTAAAATCTGATATAAGATAAGAATTTTTTATTAATATAAGAACCTAAAGACCTGAGACTTATTGAACAACAAAAAAACTAAAGAAAATAAAACCCTCTTGTCTTCTAATCATTTTTGATGGGGACGAAAATAGCAGTTATATTTAGCTGATAAAACATTTTCATCCTCAGAAGACCATTGTTTTATATTTTGAAATAGCATATATTATTTGTAGAAAACATCTTATATAAACTTGTAAAGACAGCCTAGATAGAAATAATTTAAAGTGGGTTTACAGCAGATCATTCATCATGTCTCCTTGCCTAGGCACATAGTTGGTATCAGTAAATATTTCTTGATTGGCTGACTCTAAACAAAGGTTCACAAATAGAAGACACAAATTTCTTTGGAACAAATAATCATAAGATAATACAAACTTGAATACTGAAAAACTGATTCTAAAAAATTCAAGATCTGTATTGGAAAAATTATTAGCATTTAAGCAATGTGGATATCAAAGAAGAGAAGGGAGAGAATAGAGCAGCAGCTATATTCAAATAGGTAATAAAAGAATGCAAGTGAAGATTCAAAACTTTTACTCTAAATCTTGTATACTAAAGGAAAATGTGTGCTACTGTAAGAATGTATGGTGATAATATAGTAAAAATCTTGCTAATCTGGACTAATAATAAAAGATACTCTATTTAAAATAAAATAATGTGTTTCTTTTGAGGCCCACATGTATTAAAATGCAACCAATGTCAAGAATTATTTATTTGTGTTAGATATTGCAACATAAAAGAGGTGAGCAAAATATAGATCTTACCTCTAAAAAAGTAGTATCTTGAAGCATTAAGAAAAGTATTGTAATGATTTTAAACAAGGAAAAACATCTCTAATGCCATAATGGAAGACATATGCAAATTCAAAAAGAAGAGAAGTTCTCATCCACATTGAGATGATCAGGAAAAACTTCATGGATGATGTTAAAATTCTAGGTATTAATTTAGTGACTGATGGTTTTAGCTGGTTATCCCAAATCAGAGAAGAAGGGAAGAGAAGAGGGAAAGACAAAAGAAAGGGAAAGGGAGGAAAGAAGTCAGACTGACCTTAAATTAGTTACAAAGACCAGAAGACCAGAAATCCTTAAAAGTAAGCCAAGGTTCATTTTGAAAAGGCAACAGTTGTCCGGTAGAGCTGAGAAATGCAGGACACCAGTGAAACATTCTACTTACTCAGAGTAAATAGCCAGAGAACAAGAACCAGATTTCATTCCAAATACACATATAAATACACACACATACCCACTCAAACTACATATAAAATGAATCATACAAATTACCAGAGAGTGTACTTTCAAGATGCAGGAAAATATGACCCATAAAGAGGAGAAAAGTCAATGAAAAGAAACAGATTGAGAAATGAAAAGGTGGAATCAGCAGACAGAACACTATCTATTATAAATATTCTTTATATATTCAACAAGGTAGAGAAAAGATGAACATGATGACAAGATAAAGGGAAGGTATAAAAAAGACCCAAATCAAACTTACAGAATGAAAAATACACTGGATGGAATAACAAATGTTTGTGGATTAATAAAATATATTTTTTCTCAATTCTTAATCTCTTTAAAAAATATAGATGCTCGATGACTTGTGATGGAGTTACTTCCCTATAAAATAATTGTAATTTGAAAATATCATAAATTGAAACTGCATGTAATATACCTAACCTATAATAGCATAGATTAGTTTACCTTAACATGCTCAGAACACATTAGCCTAAAGTTGGGCAAAATTACCTAATATAAAGACTATTTTATAATAAAATGTTGAATATCTTATGTAATTTATTGAATACTGTACTGAAAGTGAAAAATAGAATGGTTTTGTGGGTACTGGAAGTTTGGTTTCTACTGAATGCATATTACTTTCACACCATTGTGCAAAATTTAAACAAATGTTAAGTTGAATCATCATAAGTAAAGGACTGTCTGAGATTGCTTAAAGCAAAAATAGTCTCAATTTATTGAGGCATTATAGCAGATGTAGAAGTAAAATGTATAACCACAATAGTACAAAGGGTGAGTTGGGGGAAATGGAAGCATACTCTGTAAAGTTTATTTACTATATACGAAGTGGTGCAATATTATTTGAAGGTACACTGTAATAAATTAGAAATACATATTGTAAACCCTAGGCAACCACTTAAAAATAAAACAAGAGAGGTATAGCAAATAAGCCAATAGTGGACATAAAAAAAGAATTATGTTTTAAAAACCTTTATTCCTGCAACAAAAGTAAGGAAAAAGGAAAAAGAACAGATGAGATAAATGGAAAGCAAATAGCAAAAGAGTACATTAAAGCCCAAAGATATTGATAGTGAAATTAACTATAAAAGTTCTAAACACCTCAATTAGAAGGCAGAGATTGTCAGATTGTATAAATAAGACCAAACTTTATGCTGTCTCTAAGTAACTCTCTTAAGATATAAAAACAGAAATTAAAAGGATGGACAAAGTTATAACATGCATGCATGAATTCAAAAAGCTGCAGTGCCTATATTAAAATCAGACAAAGTTGGCTTTAGAACAAGAAATAACAGGGATAAAAGATACATTTCATAACGATAAAGGGGTCATTTCATCAACAGGATTTAACAATCTATAAAGAAAAGCAAGGAAGTTATTACCATAATAATCAGGATAGTGTTTAACTGTAGGGGAGAAGGAAAATGTTGAAATAAAAAATACCAAAAAGAACTTTTTGGAATGTTCTATCTCCATTTTTTTTGCTTTTTGTTTTTAGTTTCCTGTACCCACTGATGGCAAATCTATTTTTTAACTGAATATCTTCTTTTTAAGGTCTACATTTATATTTTATGTGGTTTTCTATGTAAGTATTCTATCTCATAATAAAAGGGTTTTAAGTTTAGGTTCATATGAACATTAAGGTAATCTGAGATAAATATGAAAACTAAGAAAGTGAAACCCACGCTACTTCTGAGGTAGTTGGCATCAGAACACAGCAGGGCCCCTAAATGAATCTACCTTAAACAAATGTAAAATTAGTTGGAGAGTACTGAAATTCATATAAAAGTTAAAAAAAACACACACTAGGCATGTACTCAATGTATTATTAATACTATTAATGGTAGAATATATATATATATATATATACACACACACACACACACATACATATATGAAATAATTGGGCAACAAAGAGAATCAAGAAAGCTGGCACTCATAAAATCTTCATTGAAGTTTTCCAAAATTAATTATATAGAATCTTTTGTCAATAAAAGTATACAAGAAATATTGAGCACAAGTAAAACTACAGAAAAATTTAAATGTTTATAATGATACACTCCATGAGAAGGAACTTACTTGTTTATTTATTCATAACTGTGTGCCTAATGTTTACAGTGAGGGTGACCAATTAACAAATGATCTTCTAAACTAGTCATCCATTCTGTAATAGTGAATGTTCTATTATGTATGGGAGACATGCATGTATGACAGGCAGTGAGGGTACAATAATGAATAAGATAAAACCCTGCCTTCAAATAGTTGGTAAGCCTGACAAATAGACAATTATGCTACAAAAAGCACTGCCAATAATTAAGGTATAAAATATAGAAGAGGGTTCTGGGGAATTAGAGATGGTAGAGTTTGATATGGGACATATGGCTATATTGACATGTGAAGTGCCAACTACAAATTATAAATCAAACTGACAGAAAGAAGAAATTAAGTATATAGAAGAAGAGATTTGAGAAGAAAGAAATGAGTTCAGTTTGGGATATATTGAGTTTGAGGCACCAACAGAGAAAGATAAATCAAACTGGTATGAAGCAATAGTCAGTCTATGCTGAAAGAGAAAGTGGGCAGTATGTGATTAAAGGACAAATACTATAGCCACAACTACAGCCACAAAAGAAAGAAAAGGACATTTTTCACATATAAGCAGTAATTAGATCTTTGAAACATGTACTCATCTTCAGGACAACAACATATACAGCAATCACATACATATTATTATCTAAACTTTAAAAGAGACAGATTGCATTCCCTGATGCAGCTATATTCTGATAGGCTAAAAAGATAAAATTATCATTGTTGACATAAGCACATGGGCACAGGTATGAGGCCATAGCCAACTTATCCTTCTGTGGCCAATAAAGCTAACCACTCCCCAACCAAAAAAGAAATCTGGGAAAGAATATTTTTAGGAGATGATGGCACCCAGCTTAGCTAACTAATAGAAAACCAAGAGATATATACAGCTGATATTTATTATATAAATAAGCCAAAAAGCAATGAAATACTCCCTGGCACAATAATGCCAAGAGTAGTCACATTAGTAAAAGGAGTATGTTTTTATCACATGATACTAGGCTGGTTGTCTCTGGGGAATATTTACTTTAATAAGAGATGTTTGCTTCTCAGGTAATCGTGAGAAAATCAGGCATAGCTCTCACTAATCTGGAATTTGAGTATCCAATCTCTCCCACCTCATGAAAGCAGAAAGAAAAACAGCTTAGTCCTGTCCCCTCAGGTTGCAATTCCTGGGTAGAAGAGAGTCTCCCTGATCAAATGGCCTACAGCCAATGAAATAGTTTCAATTAAGGTAAAAAGAATTTCCTGAGGAAAATGTAGAGCCAATATCCTGAAGGACTCGCCTGGCCAAGCAGGCTACAGTGAGGGGACAGCGGCAGAGCAGCAGTTAGGGGAGAAAGGTTGGGAATAAAGAGTATCGGTATCTAGGGCTCTAAGGTATTTTCCTCTTGCGAAATTCAAAGTAACAAGTAAGTTATATAAAGCCCCTACATCTGTTCTTCCCACACCATGCTCCACAAAATGAACCTGACCCTTAGCTAAAATAGTTGTACACTTCTGCATAGTCCCATGTGTTACTGGTCCTAAAGGTAGATGAGGTAGTATATACCTAGGAAAGAGATGGTAGCTCCTTTTAAATTATCTTCCAGAGAATCCAGCAGAGAAATCACCAAAGAGACACCTGTTCCTTCTACTGATTTTCAGCATATTCTCTCTTAGTATTGCTAAAAAAACATACAGGATGCAGCTGCTCAAATTTCCCCAGCATGGAATTTCATACTTTATCTCACAGATCAACAAGACACAATCCTATAAAACAGTAAAAGGGTTTTACCACACGCTCCTTACTTCTCTCTAAGCAAAGTTACAAGAGTTTTAAATTACGCTATATGTGGCTCATTATATTTTAATTTTATTTCAAGATTACTGTTTGTTTTTTAACTTACGTGTTATGGTATTCAGCTAAAAACTAGGAATAATGGAGTAAAGATCATGGTTATTGCCCTCAAGCAGCTCACATTTTAGTGGGTCTGCCAGATAAGTTAACATTAATTACAATATAGAATCAAAGTGCTATAAAAGCCATTAAGGAGTCAGAGAAGAAAAACCTGAGAAAAAGTAGAGCCCGTGAACAACTTCATCTTAGCTGAATCTCAAAGAAAAAATAGGAATTAGCCAAGTGAAGAAAGAAAACAGTGTACTGGGCAAAAGTATCAGCAGATACAGAGGCACAGAGGTGAGTGAGCATGAACTTAAGAAAACCGTAAAGTTGAAATTGCTGAAATGTAGGTCAGGTGGAGGTGGAGGTGTGGGAGATGAGGTCAGGGTCCAGAACATGAAGAACATTATAAACCATGTTAAGGAGTTCAGATTTTAACCTTGATGTTACAAAGGATTTTTTTTCACAAATAACGTAATATATCTTAGAAAGATCACTCTTGCCACAAGATAGAAGATGGATTGAAGACTGAAGTAAGGAAAAACAAGTAATATTTTATAGGTTTAATTCAAAATAGAAATAATGAGAGCTTGAACGAAGTCAAGGACAGCTAAATGGAAAAGAGGAACTAATCAAAGAGGCACTGAGAAGATAGAATCATTAGGTGTTAATGATCAACAGGAGTAGTCAGGGAGAAAAGAGTCTAGAATAATTCCAAAACTTAAAAGTTTATCATAAACTAATAGGGAATTTTCAAAAAGGGACCGGTATTGCTGGAAAAAATTATGAGCTCAGACACTTAAAACTTTGATGCCAGACTATCTAGGTAGAGATGTTCAAAAAAGTAACTGGTTATGACTCAAGGACATCAACAGCAACAACAACAAAAAAAGAATTAAAAAGAAAAGAAAAACAAACAAAGGTGACTAGCAGTGTTGAAGGCCGAAAGATTAGGAGAAAGCTCATCTTAGAGACATAAATCACCTATATCTCTTAAGATTTCCTTCTGGGAGTCATCAGAATCAGAATATGGATAGTAGTCTATGAACACAAATGAGAAAGTACATATGACAAAAGCAACAAGCAAAGGATGGAAAGTACAGTATATAAACATTTAAAGATGTTTCAAATGAGAACTAAGTTCTGATTTTTTTTTTATCTTGCCCAAATTCCTATCTAAGGGGTCTAGGGAGTCATGCCTTACAAACTATAAATTCTCATCAGATGGGTTTTATTTAACCCTATATATCACGACTTACTTTCCAATGTGACTCTGGAATAACATTATGAGACAAGGAAGAAAGTCAAAATGTTTTACCCAAAAATATATTTCCTTGCCATACCTTGAAATTGCCCTGCAAAGTCTCTCATGGGAAAAATCAACATTCTATAGAGAATTCCCTTTCCCCTTCATTTTCTTTCCTTTCCAGACACAGGAGATAATCAACTAAGAGCCAGCAACCCTTTTGGGTCTGATAAGAAGCATTTTACAACCTGCGCTTTCTCTCTGAAGTCCGCTATCTGAGCGATTCCTCTGCACAACAAAACTTGGTCTCCACAATCCGTTATCTAACCTGAACATTCCTTTTGATGCCAGTCTTCAGATAAACTCAACCAATTGTCAACCAGAAAATGTTTACATTTACCTATAGCCTGGAAGCCCCCACTTTTGAGTTGTCCCACCTTTCTGAACGAAACCAATGTTATTTATTACGTGTATCTGATTCATGCCTCATGCCTCCCTGAAATACATAAAACCAAGCTGTACCCCAACCACCTTGGGCATATGTTCTCAGGACCTCCTGAGGGCTGTGTCACAGGCCATGGTCACTCATATTTGGCTCCGAATAAATCTCTTAAAATATTTTACAGAGTTTGACTCTTTTCATCAACAAGAAACATAAAAACATTTAAAGAAGGCCATGAAGGACTGCTTGGAGAGGGGGAGAAAATGTTGCCCTGATTCAGCATTTAACAAATGTTTATTAGGTCCCAACCACATCCCAGACACTCTTCCAAGACAGTAGTTGGAAAAAAAAAAAAAAAAAAAAAAAACAGGAGAAAATGATGTTACATTTTGGAAAGAAGTGTTTCCAAGAAGCAAGTGGTCAGTTGTGTCAAAATGAAGGATTGCAAAGTGTCATAGGTGGTCACTGTTAGCCACCTATGACTATTGTTGGGGGAATTAATGCTTATAATGCCCAACTCCATTAAAATAAAGACATAGAATAAGCTGCAAGAATAGCGGATATCAGATGCTGTGAAGCAGTACAATTCAACATGTGAAACACTGACAGAAGTCAAATTTGTACTCCACCCCAAGAAACCTAAACCAATCCTTATCTGATCAGTCATGTAACAGAATAATGGATCCTGGCATTTGCTGGAAAACACATAGCGTAGGTATGGGGAAAATACAAGTTAAGAAAAACTATCATTTGGACGGTATTAAGCTCCAGAAAATCATCAGAATAGAAAAAGTAGAAAGCAAAATCGATGTATTTATTTTTGCCCACTTCACTGGTCAAAAATATAGATTTTCTTTACAGAATATGGAGAAAAGGGGCTCCCCTGAAGTGTGTTAGAAGATGAGGATGGTCAGAAAAATCTGTCTGGAAAAAAAAAAAAGGAACTATCTTTAAATAATACTGCAAAATAGAAATATAAGCTGCATCTTAGTAAATAAATGTCTCCGGTCAATGGGAGGAAAGGTGTGAGGCAGGCAGGATTACAAAGCAATGAGACAGTGGGAGGTAAGGGCACAGGATTTGGGGACTCATGTAGTCAACAGAGCCAGGAAATCATCCTAGACCTAAACTGCACAATCAAAAGTAGGATGTAAACAACTATTGTCGAAACAAAAGTCCTAGACATATGCTCACCAGCCTTTTGAAATGGGACAAGTGATACCACCAATCTCAACTGTAAAATAAAAGTATAGTGTTTTCCCTGCCTACTTCATGTTTTGTTACATTTACAAAATGGTGCTATTCCGCTCTATGTTTAACTCACAAACACGCAGAAGGGGAGCGCGCTGAAGATGGGATGCCTGTCACAGGAGATCTGCCTCTCCCTACATCTTACCTGTCGCCTGCTGCTTCAGGAAAGGTACCTGGTAGGATCCAGGACCCACATGGGCCTCAGTGCTGCCACCTTCAGCCAATTTGAGCAGGCGGGGAGCCCGATCATACATAGTGCTCGGGGTGGTGGGGACGCTGGGGAAGGGCAGGTGCCGAAAACGATAAAAACAAGGCGGCTACAGGTGTGGAGAAAAAGGAAGCCGACACCAGTCTGGGGAGGCCGGGACAGAACTTCTGTAAATAGAGAAATTAGCATTGGGGTTGTCTCCCCGCCCGCTCATTGGTATCAGATTTCCTCAAATCGATTTCTAGCCCTGTGGTAAAGTAGAGGGGTGAGCGACTAGAGATTAGACGTCTCACACAATCACCAGTTTGCCAGGCACGCTCCACCAAAATTAGGGATTAGGGATTAGATGCTCGCCCTGGTGCTTCCGGCCCTGACTCCGCCCACTTCTCTCCGCCCGGAAGCCTGGGGAAGAGGCGGGCCCAGTCTCTAAGGAGCTAGGTAGAGGCGCCTCCCTGGGCCGAGCCCTCGGAGCATGCGCGGTGAACCGTGAGCCTTCCACAGCTCTCTCCACCCGGAGCCCGGCGCACCTTGAAGAAGGCAGGTCTAAACGTCGTAGCTCTTGGGATCCCGGTAACTACTTAGGTCTTGAATTTTTTAAGTGTGCAGAAGAACCTTAAAAAACGCGTTAGGAAGGGTGAGGACTAACTTGACCTTGATCTGCTTCCCGACTCAACAGAACCTAGGAAAGAAAAAAGCAGTAGCATGAAGCAGAGAGCTTGGGGTTCCGCAAGTTCTCCCCGGATGCTACTGCAACTCCACTCGTACTCACAGAGGAAAAGCACCTCTGATCTTAACCCGTAGATAGTCCAAACTAAGACAAACCCAGGGGTTAGGGCGGTGACAAGAAATGGGGAGCCCAGAAAAAAAATCACAAAGAAGATAAGGGTAAAAAAGAAAAAAAAAAAAGAAAGAAATGGGGACCCCAGGAAAGGAGGCGAAAAGCTCACCAACTGAAGCCGGGCAAGTGGCGAAAACTGCCGCTTTTGTCGGATGCCAGGCAACCACAATATTGATTCATCTCTTTATAAAGCAAAGCGAAGGCACTGAAAAAGCTCAGTCCACCCCCACTAAACCATGGGTCTCAACCTTGGGCAAAAGAAACCTAGCTTGTCCTTGGGAGCTTAAGGAATCTATGTCAGAATCCACCTCTGCTTCTCGCAGGCTGTTTTTCCCGGGAAGAATTCTGTCCAGATTCTAAATATCCTCAAAGGCTTAGACGAATCCTACCTTGATCATACCTCACCTCCAAATGATCTACAGTACTTTAATTTGTTCCTACTACAAGTTTTTATAGTTTTCATATTCTGTAGTACATACACGATTTGCCACTCAATTCTATGCAACATTTACTGTGGCTTCATTGTGCCATATATGTCAGAACCCACTCTTTGCGAGGCTATATGCTTCTCAAGGATGTATCTGTAATACCTTTTTTCCTGTTCAATAGCTAGCTAAATTATTTATGCACTTAAAAAACAAGAATTGGTGTATACTATAGGTTCCATCCCTGCTAAGTTATGAGGATGCAAAAGCATAAGAAAGTCCCTGCCCTCAGGTGTTCTCTCTCTAATGAGGAGAGACGTATAATCCAAAACGAGAGGTGGCAAAGATTTTTTTTAATGGCAGGAAAACGAATATTGTAATATTTTGGAAACATCTCACCAACTTCGATTCTCCCTGCATTCTGTCAGAAACCCTCATAATTCTCTCAACGTTATTTTAACCTTATTTTCCAAACTGCCACCTATACCCATTCAGAAGAGCTAGATATTTACTATGACATATTAGAGTCACAGAGATGAAAGAGAAAAATTCATGTGCTCTGTATGACAATCCAGTGGTGCTTGTAAATTTGCCCGCTATGTCCTTAAGGACATCATTTGCCCTTGATGATCCAAACAAAGCTATCAACCCAAACTGCAAACTCAGGTCTAGGCCATGGTTGCCGTAGGCACTGATGCAGAATTTCATGCCCCGTCTGGCCATTCTGTCTGCAGCAGTCTGCATTATTGTTTGCTGGGATATACATATTTTTGGAGATTGGAAATGGAAATGGTAAAGCCGACTTTATATGCTTTCTCTGTGATTTGATTTCAGCCATTGAACGTAACCTAACTTAGACAAAGGGAGTTCTTCGTTGCACCCCCCTAGCTCATTTGCAGGCCTCTAAGGGAGAGTTTCTAACTGAGTACCACCTAGGAATACATTTACCTTGCCTGCCTCCTGAGTGAATGCTTTTTCCTCAAGGCTTCACAGAAATGGGTAGTCGATCAGTGGCAGGACTCCAGCGTTTCTGGGTCTTCTGGCCAGATCCTACCTAAATATTACACCACTGACGTACAACCTATATACTCTTCATAATTTGGTAATAATTGGTCTCTCAAAATTCTGCATTCTTAACAAAAAAATCTTTCTTTTAAAAGTTTCTATGAGCCCAGGTGCAGTGGTTCACACCTGTAATCCTGAATCCTAGCACTTTGGGAAGCCCAGGGGGAGGATTGCTCGAGGCCAGAAGTTCAAGGCCAGCCTGAGCAACATAGGGAGATTCCACCTGCACAAAAAGAAAAAAAAAAATTTAAAATTAGCCAAGTAGGAGTTTGAGATTACAGTGAGCTATGATGGTTCCACCGTACTCCAGCCTGGAAGACAAAGCAAGACCCTGTCTTAAAAGAAAATTGTTTTAGTATGAAAATTTCTATTTCCTTGATGACTGTGGCTATGCTCTCTATATTTCCCAGCTATTATTTCCTCCTTATGGTTCAGTAATGAGAATGATACACAGTATTTCAAGATTGGAAAATATTTTTTAATGAGAAAAATAAATCTTTCTCATTTTCTCATTGTAAATATTTATTCAATAGTCTGGAATTAGTATACTACTAAAAAAATTAATATGTTAACACAGAATTATAATTACATATAAATATGAAATAATGTGGTTCAGCATTTCTAAATTCCTACAAAAGTTTTGATGCTAATTAACCACACTATATATTTTACTCTATATATATATATATTTTACTATATATTTAAATTTTACTATAAATTTTACTATATATTTAAAATATATTTTACTATATATTTTACTATATTAGTAAAATTAGTACCATATATTTTACTATATTAGTAATTCTATAGATGGAACCTATGTTTGAGCTAAGATTTATTTGAGTTCAAAATTTGAGTTCTTTCCATGTCTCCCTGCTGGCTTATACCAGAATAAACTTCAAAATGAAGCTTGAACAAGAACAAGGCCCAAGAAATTAAACTAATTCAATATTGAATATGTTGGCTGCAATGAAGAACAGAAAAAGCATATTAGGTAAAAACTAAAATCCAAATAAAGTATGGAGTTTAGTTAATAACAATGTATTAATATTGCTTCATTGTTTCTTCCTGCTTGCTAATTCCATCTGCACATACACACACACACACAAATTTTTTTGAAGACAGGGTATTGCTTTGTCTTTCAGGCTGGAATACCATGGCACTATTATAGTTCACTGTAATCTCAAACTCCTGCCTGCTATAGGAGCAAATAGCAGAAACTCTCTGTGGGTTATAGATTGGGTATCTCTCTGTACTTTGTAATTTTTCTAAAAATCTAAAACTTTTCTGAAATAAAATATTAGTTAAAAAACAGGCATGAATACCAGATGAAAATTACAACTAAGTCTTGCATAACTTAAAAAAGAAATAATTCCAATGTTATTTAAAATATTCCATATTATAAAGAAAAAATTCCTTCCATTTTATTCATGAATGTATATAACTTTAATACTAAAACATGTTTAAGAATCTACCAAAAAGGAATAATACAATCAATCTCTATCACAAATATGTATCTAACAAATAAAATGAAACAATAGCAAACAGAATCTGGCAATGCTTTTATAGGATAATATGTTAAGACCAAATAAGTAACTTCTCTAATTGCCCGGATAATTCAGTTTTAGAAAACACTACATAATCTTCTACATTAATAAATTATCAAAGAAAATAATATATGTTCATATCAATAGATGAAGAAAAGACAGTTGAGTGATCCTCCTACCTAGGCCTCCCAAAGTGGGGGAAAAAAAAAAAAAAAAGCATTTGATGAAATTAAAGAGCTATTTGTAATGATAATTCTACATTTAATGGAAATTGAGGAATACTATTTTAATATAATAAAAAATACCTTAAAAATTAAAATCAATATGTGTTATCCCAACCAGGAAATACTAAAACTATTTCAATTAAAATAAAAAATAAATAGAAATGCCTCTATTATTATTAGTATTATCTAATAATGGTGTGTCATGCTTGCTTTGACAGTACATATACTAAAATAATGGTGTGTCTATTGAATACAACAAAATTAAGTAAAATAACTGATAGTTGGAAAGAAAGATATAAAAATATCTCTTTTTGCCTATGATGTAATTGGACGCCAAAATAGTACAGGAAAATGTAATAAATTACCCTAGGATTACAAGAGAATTAAGTATAGTGACCATATTAAAGTTAAACATATAAAAATCAGTAGTTTTCATCTATCCTAACAATGACCTAAAAAGGAAATTGGAAAAAAATCTCATTTTCAATAAAGACAAAAATAATGACAGAATTACTCAAAGGAAACGCATAGAATATAAACAAAGAAGATAGGAACAAATGGAAAGACATCAAAGTTAAATAGGAAAACAATATTAAAATATCAATTCTCCCAAAATTGATATGTGATTTCAATTAGAATTCACCTTTTTTTTTGATATAATAATGTGGGGGAATAGAGTATGAGAAAAAGAATGGTGAAGAATAACTCTGATTTCCATGAATCAGAAGATATAGTGGCTGTAAAGCCATTATAATCAAATCAATGTGGCATTGGCATAGTAAAAGACCAGGAGAACTAAAGAAAGAATCCAGAAATGTTTTCTAGTGTGTGTATGTTAATTTGCTCATGTGTGTTTGTCTGTGTGGTGTGCGTGTATGTTCCAATAAAACTTTATGGGCACTGAAATTTGAATTTCATGTGAGTTTCACATGTCATAAAATATTATTCTTTAAAAAATTTGTTCAACCATCTAAGAATGTAAAAAACATTTTTGTAATGGTATGAGAATAAGGAAAACAATAACAAATGCAGTACTTTCTTTTTAAAAGTATGAATGGAATGGTAAGGCATTTTACTTTTCCTTCTAAGAACGTCAAATGAATAATAAATAAAAAGTCTTTTTAAAGTATGGTGTGTGCTTTTAGAAACTGAAAATTGATGAATTTGGCACTGCTCATTCTTTTTATTCAGTATGTTAAAAATGGAAACTGTATTGAGGTTCAAATCTCAGTAGCTCAACTTATAAATTGTTGACAACAAAATTTAAGAATATATTTACATGGCATTTGTCAAAAGCTACCCTCTTGCATAATGGTCCCAAAGGAGTTTATTATAGTTTTAGGAGATTCTCAGTTGTTGGGATTCTGTCTCAGCATGGTACAGTGTTTTATTAAACATAGGTAACTATATTTTTCTATTATAGATACAAATCACATTAAATTGATTTGTAGTTCTCATTGATTTAGAGGCTAAAGCTAGCCTGACTTCAGCTAAGTACTTTAAAAATCATTACCTTGAATAATATTCAGCCTTAAAAAGGAAGGAAATCCTGTCACATGCTACACTTATTTTAATCTTCAAACTTTGAGATTCTAGGAACTGAAAAATAAATCTTAAAAAAAAAAACAAGGGTTTTTATTTTTAGTAAAAGGCACTAGATGGCACAATTCCACCAACTTATGCTAATAAAATCACTCATCCTTTTATTCACATATAAAATAATTTAGCTTTATAGTTACACCTAAATAATTTAACAAAAAACCTATATAACAAATATAAAAGTTCTTGAAAATATAATATTTCTAATATACAACATTTTATATCCTTATTCATGAACAGAATAACCAGAATCCCAACCCTGCATGAATAATTTAAGTTACCCAAAGTAAATAAGTGTCTCTCTATAATAAAACGCACCAAAAACTTACAGATATTGAACATTGATTTGTATTAAATATACATTTTATATAATAATATATTAAATAATATTTATTAATAATATAAAACTATCAAACAATAAAGTAGATTTAATAAAGTATATTAAATATAATATAAAACTCTATCAAACAATAAAGTGAACTGGTGATTCCATTGACTACAAATGCTTAAAATAAGGTACCAGAAAGACTATCTAAACGCTCACAAGTCTCATTTGTTTTTACTAACTGCTTGCCTTAGACCTTAGTTTCCTCAAGCCTAAAAATGAAAAAGCTTATCTAGAAACAGTAGGAAATGATTAAAGTCTACTTGATTTACCATTCAGTCGACTTGTTATTCCTTTAAAGTACCATATTTACCACAAAAGTCCCAGATCTGTCCAGTGTTTTTACTATCACTTCATTTCCTAGGATTACTTATAGTTCAGAGAGCTTATCAGTTCTTGAACTACGTTTTGACATATGAGACGTAGCACATCAGCCAAACAAACAGAATATACACTGCACTTGTACCATCTTCCAACTGTGGCTTAGGATCTTGGAGCAGTCCTGCCTTGCCATTAGATGGCAAACACTCCTGCTAGGTGGTGCAATCAACAGCAGTTGAAAGAGGTTCTAAGAGAGAAATGCCCCTACTTAGATATTCTTTTCCAATGAAAAAGAATATCTTAGGAGGAAAGTCATCATCTTGGGCAAAGGTAACAGCTTCTAGAAGGTCACATATAAAGAGGGAATAGAGAAGATGACATCTACCTTGCTAGATACACTGTCGCAAGTTAGTCTACGTATTAATGGAGGGACATGGTATACAGCTAGATTTCTTTTTACATTGCAACAAACTAGACAGAGCAGGGTGGTGGATGTGGAGGGGACTGGGAGTGAAAAGAAGTTACAATTCCCACAGAGGAACTCTTAAAGAAGTAAGGGAGACCGTTGTAGGTTGTGTCTATAAATGGTTTCTCAATGGTAATACTAAGTGGGCAGCGATTTCTTACATGAAGTTGTTCCCAGGTATCTAAGGCAGCTTATCTATAACAGGTGGACTAATATTCTCTCTATATCTGCCATAATCCTATTAAATGTTTTACAGAAAGACTTGTAAGAAACCCAAATTTTAGCCATAATGCTGCTGTTATCAGCTCAACAAGTTAATCAGCTCTCTCTCTCTCTTTTTTTTTTTTTTTTTTTTTTTTTTTTTGAGACAGAGTCTTGCTCTGTCACCCAGGCTGGAGTGCAGTGCCGTGATCTCCGCTCACTGCAACCTCTGCCTCCCAGGCAGCCTCCCGAGTAGCTGGGACTACAGGTGTCCGCCACCATGCCCGGCTAATATTTTGTATTTTTAGTAGAGACAGGGTTTCACCATGTTAGCCAGGATGGTCTCAATCTCCTGACCTCGTGATCCGCCCACCTCGGCCTCCCAAAGTGCTAGGATTACAGGCATGAACCACTGCGCTCAGCCAGCTTTCTTTTTTTAAGATAATTTACCATGACAGGATGGGGAAAATTTTTTGTTCTTGAATACTAGAACTGTACTTACACAGCCTCTTTTTTGTCTTTCCTAAGATAATTTTTAACCAGTATTCTAGCCAACATGTATTAAGCATCATGAAAAATAATGAGGAAAAGAGTACTATCCAGATGATAGTATTCTTTGTGAAAATAAAATATCAATATATTGTATAGAGAATATATGAACCCATTCAGCACTCTTAAGAGAAGCATTATAATGTGGTTACATAATGGACATTGTGGTTTATTCCCCAACATTTCCATTCCATCCCAGAAGGCTATCTGAGCAAATTATGGTAATTCATTCCCCTTGTCATTGATTAATTCAGAAAAGGACATATGACCCAACTGTGGCTGTGGTAGGCATCACTCTAAAATGACTCCCCAGAGATTTCCCATTTAAATTCCTAAAAACTACAGATAAAATGAGATGTCATTCTCATGATTAAGTTTTGTTATAAGGCACAGCTTACCTAAAAATAGGGAGATTATCCAGATGGGCCACATCTAATTACACAAGCACTCAAAGCAGAGAGGTTTCTTCAGCTGATGGCAGAAGGGAAAGTCAGAGAGAGTTGAAGCATGAGAAGGATTCGAGGGAACCACCGGCTGAGGGATGCAGAGAGCTGCAAGGGGCTGAGAGGAATCCCCAGCTGAGAGCCCATGAGGAAACAAGGACCAAATCCTACAACCACAAAGAACAGGATTTTGTCAATGAACTTAGTGAGCTAAGTTCTACTTAGGAGGTAGATTCTTCCTCAAATCCTCCCAGCCCAGCCTAGCCTCCACTTTGGATTGGGCATTATAAGGCCCTAAGTAGAGAACTCAATTGAGCCCACCAGGACTCTGACCTACAGAACTGTGAGATAATAAGTAAGTGTGGTTTTGTGCTACTAAATGTGTAGTAATTTGTTATGACAGCAGTAGAAAGCTAACACAGTAGCCAAAGAGTTGTAAAATAGAGCCTTCTAGGAGTTCTAGGGAAATTTTACTTATTTCTAAGTAAGTATTTCTAAGTATTTATTTTACTTATTTCTAAGAAAGAGCCACGGGACAAAATGGTGTCTCTTCTTTTCTCTAGATATTGCATTGTCTAGGCATAATGACTAGAGCTGACTTGTTGATGTAGAGGATTATGTTGACAGAATTCCTGAAAGCTAGATCACCCTACAATCACATAATAAACCTTATGTGGCAATAATGTATAGGACGTAGGCAGAATAGAAATTGGGCAACTTTAGATCCTCATGCCATTGAAGAGATTAACCCTGGAGCTACTAATATGTGAGATAATAAATTTCTTTATTGTCTACATGAGTTTGAGTCGGGGTTTCTATTACTTACAGACAAAATATTTTAAATGATGGGCTTGTTGACATAAAACTAGTCAAATTATATCCAGAAACACAGTTTCAGGTGAAAGAACACTGGGCATAGAAATGAGACACAAGGCAATACCATAGTCTGTGGTCTGGTCGCTTATTACCTATATAACCGTGGGCAGGTTACCTAGTCTCACTGATCCTGTATTTCCTCCAGTAAAAAGCAGAAGTACTAATACCCAATTCACTGAGTTATTGTGAGAATCACATATGATACAAATATGAAGTTATGTAGCATAGCATCTGAAATACCATAATTATTCAACAAGGGGTCTTTGTCCCAAATAATATATAAAGCAAAAGAGGAAAATTTGTTCAGGAAGAAAAAAGTTAATCAAGAAAAATGGAAAGTTTTTTTTAAAAGATTTTTTTCTTAAAGGTATGGTAAGGGATGAATTTAGAGAATGTTAAATATGAGAGCCAAGTAATCTAATTTTATTGTTTTATTGTCTGGTATGATTCATATTAAAGTATACAAAACTTTCAGAAAGAGATAATTTTAAAATATGTTCACTATGTTATAAACCAAATTATAATGTTAAAAGAAAGATAAAAGATTTTCTTAAAGTCATAAATACAGTTTGCAACCAAAGCAATTAATGTAACCAATTTACATTGACTATTTTGTTCCATCATGTCATCTGATTGATCTAAATTTTAAAGGATTCACTAGTTGTTCTGAGATTAAAAGAGATATCTCATATTAAAAATAATCAGTTATGAAGCACCTGTATGCTTTAAGAACTGAGTCACCAGATATCTGTATTAGTTTGCTAGGGTTGCTGTGACAAAGTAACCACAATCTGGGCAGCTTAAGCGACAGAATTTATTGTTTCACAGTTCTGGAGGATAGAAGTCCAAAATTAAGAGGTCAGCAGGATTGCTTCCTTCTGAGGGCTATGAGGGAATGATAAGTTCCAGGCTTCTCTCCTCGACTTGCAGATGACCCTCTTTTCCCTATGGTTCTTCACATCATCTTCCCTCTATGCACACCCATGTCTAAATTTCCTCTTCTTATCAGTACCCCAATCATACTGGATTAGGGACCACTTCGAATGCCTTATTTTAACTTCAGTACCTCTGTAAAACCCTTCTCTAAGTAAGGTCACATTGTGAGGTACTGGGAGTTAGGACTTCAACACATAAATTTGGGAAGACACAATTCAACTCATAACGCTATTTGAAACACATTCTCTGCCCTCAAGGAGCATTCAGCCTAATGTGTGATATACACATTTATTCTTTATCTTCTATTTATTCAACTTTGAATTTAAAGAAAAAACACTAAGTTGCTTTTGTAATGATGATAATATGTAGTACTCACATTGCATGAATTTTAGTTTCAGGTGTGTTTGGTGTAATACCAAGTTGGTACTTTCTAAAAATAATTCTCTTAAATACATGTCTCAATATTCACTTGAATTAAATTATTTTTTCCTTTATCTTGAGAAATTGATTTAAATCTAATATATCCAGCTTAGTTATATATTTATTTAATTTCTCACACATGTAAGTATCTAATTTTCTTCGCTTTTAAATCTGCATATCTAATTAAATTGAACAATTCAAAAAATATTATAAGGAAGATATCTCTGTAATGACATGAAAAAATTCTACGTAATGCCAGTTTATATGGTTACAAAATGTAAAGTTTTGTCAACAAAAGTGAATTTTTATTTTCATGGTATGAAATGCCAAAACATTGACAATACTCAGGAATTTGTATCCAGTTAGTTAAATGAGTATAAATACGGGAAAGGTCAGGGTTGCTCTACAGACTTGGAAGTCAGCACACAAGATATATATTAAAACCATGTTAGCAGAAGCTGAGTGCAGTGGCTCATGCCTGTAATCCCAGCACTTTGAGAGGCCAAGACAGGGGGATCATTTGAGCCCAGGAGTATAAGACCAGCCTAGGCAATATAGCAAGAGCCTCTCTCTACAAAAAAATAAAAAACGTTAGCCAGACATGGTGGCACATGGCTGTAGTCACTACTACTCAGGATGCTGAGGTGGGAGGATCACTTGAGTCCAGGACTTTGATACTGCAGTGAGCTGTGATTGCCCTCCTGCACTGCAGCCTGGGCCACAGAACAAGACCCTGTGTCAAAAAAATAGAAATAAAAACCATGTTTGGAGACCGATTTGAGTAATAATAAAACTCCAGTCTCCCACACAACCAGCTCTGTGTGAATTACTCTTTCTTTATTGCAATTCCCCTATCTTGATAAATCGGCTGTCTAGGCAGCAGGCAAGGTGAACCCACTGGGTAGTTGCAAATTTGGGGACTTGTCTAGGATTGCCCTTGTGGCTACCTGACCGTGGTTCAGTAGCCTCCCTGCAGTGATGGATCCAGAGGCCAGCCCAAGTGATTGAGACATGTATTTAAGATAATTATTTCTAGAAAGTACCAACTTGGTATTATACCAGACACACCTGAAACTACAATTAGTACAATGTGAATACTTAATATTATCATTATTACAAAGCAACTTAGTCTTTTCTCTTTAAATTCAAAGTTGAATAAATAGAAGATAGAGAATAAATGTATATATCACACATTAGGCTGAATGCTCCTTGAGGGAAGAGAATGTGTTTCAGATAGTGTTATGTGTTGAATTGTGTCCTCCCAACTCTATATGTTGAAGTCCTAACTCCCAGTACCTCACAATGTGACCTTACTTAAAGAGGGGTTTTACAGAGGTTCTAGAGTTAAAATAAGGCATTCAGAGTGGTACTTAATCCAATATGACTGGGGTATTTATAAAAAGAGGAAATTTAGACATGGGGGTACACAGAGAGAAGATGATGTGAAGAACCATAGGGAAAAGAGGATCATCTTTAAGTCAAGGAGGGAGGCCTGGAACTTATTCCCTCACAGCCCTCAGAAGGAGCCAACCCTGCTGACACCTTGATTTTAAACGTCTATCCTTCACAACTGTGAAACAATAAATTCTGTTGCTTAAGCTGCCCAGATTGTGTTTACTTGTTACAGCAACCCTAGCAAACTAATACAGATAGCTGGCAACTCAGCTCTTGAAGCATACAGGTGCTTCATAATGGATTATTTTTAAGATGCAATATTTCCTTAATCTCAGAACAACTAGTGAATCCCTTAAGTGGCCTAGTTGTCTTGGACTAAGGCTGACTCTGGTACTGTCTCTACTGGCAGGGTGCTGCTGACCTAATGTGCATGGACTTAATTGATATAGAGAAGTAGTCCTGGAAGACATCCCATAATTGTAGCCATGGTGGGATGTCTGTCTGTAGCCCCACCATGGGGTATGGGTAACTGTAGCCCTATCACAAGGTACCTTTCTATAGCCCTGTCATGGAGTGTCTGGTTTCGTGAGTATTTTAGGTGCTGCCAATGCCTCCTCCCTTCTCCAATTGGTTTGGCCCCCTCGGAAGTCTTGGTTTTTCTGAAGCCCCATGGTGAGATGTCTGTCTATGGCCCCATTCTGAGATGTCTATCTCACTTTGGCCCCTTCCGGTGTCTCAGTTTTTCTGTTCCCCCATGGTAAGGTGTCTGTCTCAGTTTGGCTCCTTCAGGAGTCTTGGTTGGCTCTCTCTGATTAGTAGTAAGAGTCTTGGGAGACTTCTCAGTCAGGAAGATTTCAGGGAGATTTCTCAGATGGAGAATAGGAGAAATAGGAGGATAGTTTGGAAGGGATACTCTTGGAATTCTTGGATAAGGATCTTGATTTGGAAGTCCTTCTATTTTATTTTTTTATGTGTTTGTGTATGTAGAGGGAATTTCAGAAGAATTGCTGACAGAACTCCATCAGGCCTAACTCAGAGAACCGTCCTTACTTGTCTAGTCACATCTGGTGAACCCTGAAGAAAGTTCACCAGGCCTGAATTGGGGCAGCTATCTGTTCTTCATCTTGCCCAGAGGCCAACTATTGAATTACCAGTCAGAGATCATCCCTCTCAACCTGGAGTGGATCAAAGACAACAGGGACCAACGAGAAAGTATGAGCCTTGCCAGGTCCATATTGTGTGCTGAACAAGGTGACTAGTGTCTGTTTTGTTATGTGCATTTTGCTTTGACTGGGATGAAAAATGCTAATTCAGTGCCCCATGCAGCCCGTTGGGCAGCATCTTGCAAAATTGAGAATATTTTGCCTATGGTTTCATAAAACAGAAAAGGGTGATTTTATTTTGTAAGGTGGCTTGAGCACAGCAAGCAGGGCCATCAAAAACTTGATCCATTATTCTGGAAAGGGCAGAGAAAGGAAACCCGGAAACCTGGTATGCCAGCAAAAAGGGTAAGATATTCTTACCAGCCAAGTTTCTAGTTTCTCTCCCTCTCTCTCTCTCTATCTCTGTCTCTCGTGTGCGTGTGTGTGTGTGTGTGTGTGTGTGTGTGTGTGTAATGATAAACATCATTATTTGTCTCCTCTGCAAGGGTTTGGTTAATAGAAATAAAAGGATTTCTGAGACTCGTCTTAGGCTGTAGCAAATCTGGTTTACTTTGTACTAAGAATGTGTCTTTCTGTAATGCAGACAGGGGTATCATAGGATAGAACATGGGCGTAGGACCTCTATAAGCCTGCTTTTCTTTTTTTATTATTATTATACTTTAATTTCTAGAGTACATGTACACAACTGAAGGTTTGTTACATATGTATACATGTGCCATGTTGGTGTGCTGCACCCATTAACTCATCATTTACATTAGGTATATCTCCTAATGCTATCCCTCCCCGCTCCCTCCACCCCACAACAGGCCCCAGTGTGTGATGTTCCCCACCCTGTGTCCATGTGTTCTCATTGTTCAATTCCCACCTATGGGTGAGAACATGTGGTGTTTGGTTTTCTGTCCTTGCGATAGTTTGCTGAGAATGATGGTTTCCAGCTTTATCCATGTCCCTGCAAAGAATATGAACTCATCCTTTTTTATGGCTGCATAGTATTCCATGGTGTATATGTGCCATATTTTCTTAATCCAGTCTATCAGTGATGGACATTTGGGTTGGTTCCAAGTCTCTGCTATTGTGAATAGTGCTGCAATAAACATACTTGTGCATGTGTCTTTATTTATTTATTTATTTTTTTTTTTTTTTTTTTGAGACAGAGTCTCGCTCTGCCGCCCAGGCTGGAGTGCAGTGGCCAGATCTCGGCTCACTGCAAGCTTCACATCCCGAGTTCACGCCATTCTCCTGCCTCAGCCTCCCGAGTATCTGGGACTACAGGCGCCCGCCACCTCGCCCGGCTAGTTTTTTTGTATTTTTTTAGTAGAGACGGGGTTTCACCGTGTCAGCCAGGTTGGTCTCGATCTCCTGACCTCATGATCCGCCCGTCTCGGCCTCCCAAAGTGCTGGGATTACAGGCTTGAGCCACCGCGCCCGGCCACATGTGTCTTTATAATAGCATGATTTATAATCCTTTGGGTATATAATGGGATGGCTAGATCAAGTGGTGTTTCTAGTTCTAGATCCTTGAGGAATTGCCACACTGTCTTCCACAATGGTTGAACTAGTTTACAGTCCCACCAACAGTGTAAAAGTGTTCCTATTTCTCCACATCCTCTCCAGCACCTGTTGTTTCCTGACTTTTTAATGATTGCCATTCTAACTGGTGTGAGATGGTATCTCATCGTGGTTTTGATTTGCATTTCTCTGATGGCCAGTGATGATGAGCATTGTTTTCATGTGTCTGTTGCCTGCATAAATGTCTTTTTTGAGAAGTGTCTGTTAATATCCTTCTCCCACTTTTTGATGGGGTTGTTTGATTTTTTTTCTTGTGAACTTAATAAGTTCGTTGCAGATACTTGATATTAACCCTTTGTCAGATAGGTAGATTGCAAAAATTTTCTCCCATTCTGTAGGTTGTCTGTTCACTCTGATGGTAGTTTCTTTTGCTGTGCAGAAGCACTTTAGTTTAATTAGATCCCATTTATCAATTTTGGCTTTTGTTGCCATTGCTTTTGGTGTTTTAGTCATTAAGTCCTTGCCCATGCCTATGGCCTGAATGATATTGCCTAGTTTTTATTCTAGGGTTTTTATGATTTTAAATCTAACATTAAAGTCTTTAATACATCTTGGATTAATCTTTGTGTAAGGTGTAAGGAAGGGATCCAGTTTCAGCATTCTACATATGGCTAGCCAGTTTTCCCAGCACCATTTATTAAATAGGAAATCCTTTCCCCATTTCTTGTTTTTGTCAGGTTTGTCAAAGATCAGATGGTTGTAGATGTGTGGTATTATTTCTGAGGGCTCTGTTCTGCTCCATTGGTCTATATCTCTGTTTTGGTACCAGTACCATGCTGTTTTGGTTACTGTAGCCTTGTAGTATAGTTTGAGGTCAGGTAGCACGATGCCTCCAGCTTTGTTCTTTTGGCTTAGCATTGTCTTGGCAATGCGGGCTCTTTTTTGGTTCCATATGAACTTTAAAGTAGCTTTTTTCCAATTCTGTGAAGAGAGTCATTGGTAGCTTAATGGGGATGGCACTGAATCTATAAATTACCTTGGGCAGTATGGCCATCTTCATGATGCTGATTCTTCCTATCCATGAGCATGGGATGTTATTCCATTTGTTTGTGTCCTCTTTTATTTTGTTGAGCAGTGGTTTGTAGTTCTCCTTGCAGAGGTCTTTCACATCCTTGTAAGTTCTATTCCTAGGTATTTTATGCTCTCTGAAGCAATTGTGAATGGGAGTTCACTCATGATTTGGCTGTCTGTTTGTCTGTTATTGGTGTATAGGAATGCTTGTGATTTTTGCACATTGATTTTATATCCTGAGACTTTGCTGAAGTTGCTTATCAGCTTAAGGTGATTTTGGGCTGAGACAATGGAGTTTTCTAAATATACAATCATGTCATCTGCAAACAGGGACAATTTGACTTCCTCTCTTCCAAATTGAATACCCTTTATTTCTTTCTCCTGCCTGATTGCCCTGGCCAGAACTTCCAACACTATGTTGAATAGGAGTGGTGAGAGGGGGCATCCTGTCTTGTGCCAGTTTTCAAAGGGAATGCTTCCAGTATTTAGCCATTCAGTATGATATTGGCTGTGGGTTTGTCATAAATAACTCTTATTATTTTTGTAATAACAGGGTATAATTCTTATATTTTGAGATACGTCCCATCAATACCTAGTTTATTGAGAGTTTTTAGCATGAGGAGCTGTTGAATTTTGTCGAAGGCCTTTTCTACATTGGTTGAGACAATCATGTGGTTTTTGTCTTTGGTTTTGTTGATATGATGGTTTATGTTTATTGACTTGCATATGTTGAACCAACCTTGGATCCCAGGGATGAAGCTGACTTGATCGTGTTGGATAAGCTTTTTGATGTGCTGCTGGATTTGGTTTGCCAGTATTTTATTGAGGATTTTTGCATCAATGTTCATCAGGGATATTGGTCTAAAATTCTCTTTTTCTGTTGTGTCTCTGCCAGGCTTTGTTATCAGGATGATGCTGGTCTCATAAAATGAGTTAGGGAGGATTCCCTCTTTTTCTATTGATTGGAATAGTTTCAGAAGGAATGGTACCAGCTCCTCTTTGTACCTCTGGTAGAATTTGACTGTGAATCCATCTGGTCCTGGGCTCTTTTTGGTTGGAAGGCTATTAATTATTGCCTCAATTTCAGAGCCTGTTATTGTTCTATTCAGGGATTCAACTTCTTCCTGGTTTAGTCTTGGGAGAGTGTATGTGTTCAGGAATGTATCTATTTCTTCTAGATTTTCTAGTTTATTTGCATAGAGGTGTTTATAGTATTCCCTGATGGTAGTTTGTATTTCTGTGGGATCGGTGGTGATATCCCCTTTATCATTTTTTTATTGCATCTATTTGATTCTTCTCTCTTTTCTTCTTTATTAGTCTTGCTAGCAGTCTGTCAATTTTGTTGATCTTTTCAAAAAACCAGCTCCTGGATTCATTGATTTTTTGGAGGGTTTTTTGTGTCTCTGTCTCCTTCAGTTCTGCTCTGATCTTAGTTACTTCTTGCCTTCTGTGAACTTTTGAATGTGTTTGCTCTTGCTTCTCTAGTTCTTTTCATTGTGATGTTAGGTTGTTGATTTTAGATCTTTTCTGCTTTCTCTTGTGAGCATTTAGTGGTATACATTTCCTTCTACACAATACTTTAAATGTGTCCCAGAGATTCTGGTATGTTGTATCTTTGTTCTCATTGGTTTCAAAGAACATCTTTATTTCTGCCTTCTTTTCGTTATATACCCAGTAGTCATTCAGGAGCAGGTGGTTCAGTTTCCATGTACTTGTGCGGTTTTGAGTGAGTTTCCTAATCCTGAGTTCTAATTTTATTGCACTGTCTGACAGACAGTTTGTTATAATTTCTGTTCTTGTACATTTTCTGAGGAGGGCTTTACTTCCAACTACGTGGTCAATTTTGGAATAAGCGGGATGTGGTGCTAAGAAGAATGTATATTCTGTTGATTTGGGGTGGAGAGTTCTGTAGATGTCTATTAGGTCCGCTTGGTGCAGCACTGAGTTCAATTCCTGTATATCCTTGTTAACTTTCTGTCTCTTTGATCTGTCTAATGTTGACAATGGGGTGTTAAAGTCTCCCGTTATTATTGTGTGGGAGTCTAAGTCTCTTTGTAGGTCTCTAAGGACTTGCTTTATGAATCTGGGTGCTCCTGTATTGGGTGCATATATATTTAGGATAGTTAGCTCTTCTTGTTGAATTGATCCTGTTACTATTATGTAATGGCCTAAATTGTCTCTTTTGATCTTTGTTGGTTTAAAGTCTTTTTTATCAGAGACTAGGATTGGAAGCCCTGCTTTTTTTGTTTGTTTGTTTGTTTTTCATTTGCTTGGTAGATCTTCCTCCATCCGTTTATTTTGAGCCTATGTGTGTCTCTGCATGTGAGATGGGTCTCCCTAATACAGCACACTGATAGGTCTTGACTCTTTATCCAATTTGCCAGTCTGTGTCTTTTAATTGGGCCATTTAGCCCTTTTACATTTAAGGTTAATATTGTTATATTTGAATTTGATCCTGTCATTATGATGTTAGCTGGTTATTTTGCTCATTCGTTGATGCAGTTTCTTCCTAGCATCAGTGGTCTTTATAATTTGGCATGTTTTTGCAGTGGCTGGTACCAGTTGTTCCTTTCCATGTTTAGTGCTTGCTTCAGGAGCTCTTGTAAGGCGAGCCTGGTGGTGACATAATCTCTCAGCGTTTGCTTGTCTGTAAAGGATTTTATTTCTCCCTCACTTATGAAGCTTAGCTTGGCTGGATATGAAATTCTGGGTTGAAAATTCTTTTCTTTAAGAATGTTGAATATAGGTCTCCACTCTCTTCTGGCTTGTAGAGTTTCCGCCAAGAGATCCGCTGTTAGTCTGATGGGCTTCCCTTTGTGGATAACCCAACTTTTCTCTCTGGCTGCCTTTAACATTTTTTCCTTCATTTCAAACTTGGTGCATCTGACAATTATGTGTCTTGGTGTTGCTCTTCTTGAGGAGTATATTTGTGGTGTTCTCTGTATTTCCTGATTTGAATGTTGGCCTGCCTTACTAGGTTGGGGAAGTTCTCCTAGATAATATCCTGCAGAGTGTTTTCCAACTTGGCTCCATTCTCGCTGTCACTTTCAGGGTACACCAATCAGTTGTAGATTTGTTCTTTTCACATAGTCCCATATTTCTTGGAGGATTTGTTCATTTCTTCTTACTCTTTTTTCTCTAAACTTCTCTTCTCACTTCATTTCATTCATTTGATCTTCAATCACTGATACCCTTTCTTCCACTTGATCGAATCGGCTACTGAAGCTTGTGCATGCATCACGTAGTTCTCGTGCCATGGTATTCAGCTCCAACAGACCATTTAAGATCTTCTCTATGCTGTTTATTCTAGTTAGCCGTTGTTCTAATCTTTTTTCAAGGTTTTTAGCTTCCTTGCAATGGGTTCAAACATCCTCTTTTAGCTTGGAGAAGTTTGTAGTACCGATCTTCTGAAGCCTACTTCTGTCAACTCATCAAAGTCATTCTCCGTCCAGCTTTGTTCCATTGCTGGCGAGCAGCTGCGATCCTTTGGAGAAGAAGAGGCACTCTGGGTTTTAGAATTTTCAGCTTTTCTGCTCTGGTTTCTCCCCATCTTTGTGGTTTTATCTACCTTTAGTCTTTGATGATGGTGACCTACATATGGGGTTTTGGTGTGGATGTCCTTTTCCTTGATGTTGATGGTATTCCTTTCTTTTTGTTAGTTTTCCTTCTAACAGTCAGGACCCTCAGCTGCAGGACTGTTGGAGTTTGCTGGAGGTCCACTCCAGACGCTGTTTGACTGGGTATCACTAGTGGAGGCTGCAGAACAGCAAATACTGCAGAACAGCAAATGTTGCTGCCTGATCCTTCCTCTGGAAGCTTTGTCTCAGAGGGATACCCGGCTATATGAGGTGTCAGTTGGTCCCTACTGGGAGATTAGGCTACTCGGGGGTCAGGGACCTACTTGAGGAGGCAGTCTGTCTGTTCTCAGATCTCAAACTCCATGCTGGGAGAGCCACTGCTCTCTTCAAAGCTGTCAGACAGGAACATTTAAGTCTGCTGAAGTTTCTGCTGCCTTTTTTTCTGCTATGTCCTGCCCCCAGAGGTGGAGTCTACAGAGTCAGGCTGGCCTCATTGAGCTGCGGTGGGCTTTCTACCCAGTTCGAGCTTCCCGACCACTTTGTTTACCTAGTCAAGCCTCAGCAATGGCAGACACCCCTCCCCCAGCCTTGCTGCCACCTCACAGTTCTATCTCGGAGTGCTCTACTAGCAACAAGCAAGGCTCTGTGGGCATGGGACCTGCTGAACCAGGCATAGAATATAATCTCCTGGTGTGCCATTTGCTAAGACCATTGGAAAAGCACAGTATTAGGGCTGGAGTGTCCTGATTTTCCAGATACCATCTGTCATGGCTTCCCTTGGCTAGGAAAAGGAATTTCCCAACCCCTTGCACTTCCTGGGTGAGGTGATGCCCCGCCCTGCTTTGGCTCACACTCCATGGACTGCACCCACTGTCCAACCAGTCCCAGTGAGATGAACCCAGTACCTCAGTTGGAAATGCAGAAATCACCAGTCTTTTGCATTGCTCAAACTGGGAACTGTAGACTGGAGCTGTTCCTCTATAAGCCTGCTTTTCATTTAGCCCAGAAAGGTAATCGGTTACAATTTTTGCTCCAGGTCCCTGAAACTAATACCAAATGAAATTTCTCTGTCTTGTTTTGTGTCCTTAAGGGCTTGACACTGTGACCATATGGGGATACTTTCTCTTGGTTTCTGCCATCCACAGGACAAGAATTTGGGGGTTCATATCATAGTTAGCCCTAAAAATTACCTTGAGCAGTTAAGAGTCTTTGCAAGATTAAAATCAGAAACTCTAGACTTCTGGGAAGAGCAATAGAAACTGCTCAATGCTGTGTAGCTCAGTAGGTAAGCCATTGTCTTTTGAGAATGCTGACCTGGGTTCAATTCTTGGCTACTGGAATGAATCCTTTCTGGTTTTTCATTTGTGTAACTTTGCCATTTCTTGAGGGTTTTTCCCCCATGAATAACTTCTGATTTCCTGTCTTGGGTTTTCCTTTCTCTAAACTACCATTGGGGAGAATCTAAATCTTGTAGAAAGAACGAAACTGCTTACCATCTCTTTGAGGCACCTTATACATCCATGGTTAGGTTATAATCTTTGTTAAAACTTAATAATTTCATGTGGGAAGTTACCTGTGGTAGAATTCAAAAGCCAGAAATATTGGCTGTCCTGGTTAGAGTCTGGTAATAAGAGATTTAAAAGAATTCTTTTAAGATAAAAAACTCTTTGGTTAGTATCAGCTGAATTAAAAACAAATATCCAAGCTATATCTATGTAAGAGGATTTTATCATTTTTTCTTCTTGAATCATGTTTTTCTGAAAAAAAAAGATTTTTCTTTTTAGTAGACTAAATTGTTCTTCTCCTTTTTGTCTTCTTGCCACTCTTGATACCCACATGACGGAACCTAAGATAAATTCTAACAGCCTGGGACTCCTGGGGAAAAGCAGAGGAGGCACCACAGACCCCATTCTGGCAAAAACCTCTGTTTTCCTCACAGAAGCCCAAGAATTGAATGAGAATAGATCCCTCTCAAAATCTAAGACTCTGTTCTGTTTTGCATTGTGTTAACTGATGCTTTTGACTTTTGTGGGTATCAGAAATTACCTCACATTATAAGGGAAACTTGGTGTGTAATAATTAGGTAGGAAATATACCTGTTGGGATGGCTAATGGCATTTATGGGGGATACTCAGCTGTTTGATGTTTCAATTAGAGAAGCATGCTCTTGGCCACCTAAAATATATGGAAACATCCCCAATCCCCACTGAAAGAGACTCCAGTGGAGGACGAGCTGATCACAAAATGGGCTGTTTGGCTTTGGGTTGCCTTGAAATGAAATGCATGGTAGAAGCGCTGCACTATTTTCTCCCATACTATTTCCCTCCTTTTGGGGGATCCAGGATCCAACATAAAATGGCACCCTTAATTTTGGGGATCTGTCTTTGCCTTCCAGCTGTACCTGCTTATTGGACCCTAGGAACTACATACTTTCCTCACCCTGTTCCTCCAAGGGCTCCACCCTGAAGCCAGTAATTCAATTAAGAAACTACTAAATGCACTAGATGCGGTAACTTACACCTGTAATCCCAGCACTTTGGGAGGCCAAGGCAGATGGATCACCTGAGGTCAGGAGCTCGAGACCAGCCTGACCAACATGGAGAAACCCTGTCTCTACTGAAAATACAAAATTAGCCAGGCGTGGTGGCACATGCCTGTAATCCCAGCTACTCAGGAGACTGATGCAGGAGAATCACTTGAACCCGGGAGGCAGAGGTTGTGGTGAGCCAAGATTGCACCTTTGCACTCCAGCCTGGGCAGCAAGAGTGAAACTCAGTCTCAAAAAAAAAAAAAAGAAAGAAAGAAACTGGTAAATGAAAAATCTTACAAGTGCTGAATCTCTCTCTTTCTATGTATTTATATGTGTTATGTGTGTGGTATTTATATAAAAAGAGCTCTGATTAATTATCTTAGAAAAATAAGCACTTAAGTCAAATATTCTGTCAGAAAAATAGAAACTTTAATGCCTTTTTGTTCATGTGACTTTAGTAATCTTTTGGAAAAAAAGACAGTTTTAAAGATTATTGACAAAATGAAAATGTCTTCCAAATGTAGACATTTGGTCTAAATTAAGGTCAGATATCAGATTTACTAAGTGCTTTAAGGTCATAAACTGCTTCTTTGACTTTTGAAATTGTTTCATTTACCTACTTTAGAGCATTAGATTCTAGATGAGACCTGAGGATATGTGGAGTTAGCCATGCCCCCTGGCTATGCTGGAAAGGGACAAACCTTATCTTCATTTCTGTCTGACATCCTAGGCTCCACACCTAGAACATAATTTAAATAGCTTACTTATCAGGTTTTCCCCAAAAATAAAAGTTGCTGAAAGTTAACATTGTAATATGTAATTGAGACCACTAGAGAGAGAGTTTTACATACAAGGTGCATAAGGAAAGTAGAATGTGTTTTTGGTAAAAGATTATAAGAAGGCATGGGAATATGGCTTTTGTTAAAATGTAATTTTGTCTAGTACAGAGGGTTTTAAAGATTGTCTTAAACTAAAAGAGTAATGGGACAAAGCTGAAGGTTTAAGCAGGGTGAAAACGGTTTGTGAAGGGTTGGTCTTGGAAAGAAAGTTTGGTGGATATGAGCAATTCGGCTAAGATTTAAAGGGGATTATTTAATTTTTTTCATAGATTGAACATTAAAGTAAAAGCACATTAATGCAAGGCCAGAATCTGGGCCCATGTGTCTGAATAACAGGGTTTTCTTAGAAAATTGCTCTACTGTTTAACAGAAATTTGTAAAGGGTTCTAAAAACTTTATGAAAATCTTACCTTACAGTCAAACTAATTTTTTTTTTTTTTTTTTTGAGATAGAGTCTCACTCTGTCACCAGACTGGAGTGCAGTGTCATGATCTCGGCTCACTTCAACCTTTGCCTCCTGGGTTCAAGCAATTTTCCTGCCTCAGCCTCCCAAATAGCTGGAATTACAGCCATGTACCACCATGCCCAGCTAATTTTGTATCTTTAGTAGAGATAGGGTTTCTCCATGTTGGTCAGGATGGTCTGGAACTCCCGACCTCAGATGATCCACCCGCCTTGGCCTCCCAAAGTGCTGGGATTAAAGGTGTGAGCCACTGCGCCCAGTGGTCAAACTAATTAAAACTGCATAGAGTTACAAAATTTTATTTAGAAACTAGTTTTAGCATTAAAAATGCACTAAAGCAAACACAAAATTTGTTTTTTCTTTTGAAAAAGATTTTTATATAATATTAAAAGGTAATGAAAGGTTTTTGTTTGCCCCTTTGGGTAAATGGCAGAGGAATAAAAGAGGAGGAGAGAGAAGAGACACATTTAGTTGGCCTCATTCTGTCTTCATTGGGTCTTGTTTGGAAAGCTAAGTCTCTTCTATCAGAGTAAAGGTTTTTGCCTTTTAAAAAAAAATTTTTGAGTTACCACTTTGGATAAATGGATAACCTGTTATTCTATTTTGTGATATTCAGTGTTGTAAACCTTCGATAGTTGACAGATTTTCTAAAATCAAATTATAAAGTGTGTTATTTTCTGACCTAATTAATCCTTTAGACATTAGGTCCCCAGAAGTTCAAAAATGATATGTTTGGCTTATTTGGTATAAAAATTGTATAGGAAGCATTGTCAAATATGAAATGGTGTTTGGCTTTATTTGGACTGTATTTGTATAAATGTGTTATTAGAATGTGTTCCAAAATTATGGGAAACTTCTATAATTTTGATATAATTTAGTATATGTTATTAACAGCTATAGTTATGTAAATTTGTTGTATGTCACAGAAGTAACCAAAATTCTTAGTCAATTGTAGCTTTAATAGTGGCTGTCCTAAAACTTTTGTCATCCATAGACATTTTGTCTTGCTTTAGTCCTTTTCAAAAGGTAGTTTATAATCAGATATGGGACCCTAAGTGCAGGTCTCTGATAACTTTAAAAATTGTGCTATTGGAATAGAGAAAATAAATGGAACTTCTAGGACTGTCATGGAGAGCTGATGTTTTAAACATTACTAATCCTTTTGTTTTCAGAGTCAAGAGAACTTATTTCTTTTGACCTATTTGCAACTTTTAACAAGTGAGTAAAGTGTACTCCTGGGAACAAAATTTGGAGCATATCGCTTTCTCTCTATCGGATTTTTCCAGGATTTAGAAACTATCTATGAGTATTGTCAACTTACGGCAGTATAATTATTTGCATAAGTGCAATAAGAATCTGTCTTCTTTACTTACAGGACACAATTGGAGAAACGGGTTATTTTAGCAAGGCTTTCACTAAAATGTTATTCATTCTTTAAGGAATCAAAGTGGACTTATAGAGCCAACAAAAGCCCCTCAGGAAAACTGGCCTCATGCCTTGTCTACGCAGTCCCTGTATAGGGTTGCTGACCCGTGATAAGTGAAGAATGTCGCTTTCTGATAGGCCCAGAAGGCCCAGGTTATCTTGGGACCTTAAAGTGAGGAGTTCACAGGCATTTTCAGGCATAGATAAGTCTGTAGCTGGGCTTCAAGGCTTTTAAAAAGTACTTTTTTTTTTTTTTTGGTCAGGCATGGTGGCTTTTGCTTGTAATCCCAGCACTTTGGGAGGCTGAGGTGGGTGGATCACCTGAGGTCAGGAGATCGAGACCAGCCTGACCAATATGGTGAAACCCCATCTCTACTAAAACAAATATACAAAAATTAACCAGGCCTGGTTGTGCACACCTGTAATCTCAGCTACTCAGGAGGCTGAGACAGGAGAATCGCTTGAAACTGGAAGGTGGAGGTTGCGGTAAGCTGAGATCATGCCACTGTACTCCAGCCTGGTTGACAGAGAAAGACTCCATCGCAAAAAAAAAAAAAAAAAAAAAAAAAGTACAACCTGAGATTCCTTATAGAATAAAGTTTCAGCAAAGCCAATATTAATAGAGCCTATGTGAAAAATAATTATTCTTGCTGCACTTTATGCAAATAATCAGGCCAAGTATAAGACTGAAGTTTGGTTTGCAAATGAATCAATCCTATCATGACTTGTTTTTAATAAAAACGAGGACTGGAGAGAGAAAAATTGTGCTTCAAAAAAAAGTTATAATATATATTGTTAGCTATTCTTTTTTTTTCTTTTCTTTTCTTTTCTTTTCTTTTCTTTTCTTTTCTTTTCTTTTCCTGCAGTTTGGAATAAATCCTAAATTCTTTGTGGGCTAAAAGTCCCCTAACTAATGCTTTCAAATCTTTACTCTAAACCTGGAAATTCCACTCCTTACTCTCATACCCATTATTTATCCTATGGTATGCGCCTGCCTTAAATGTGGTCCTAAAACTATAGGTGACAATACTAACGTTTTTGCCATGCAAGCCTTGGAACCGCAGCCAGGCCTGTGTGAGTGTGCTCAGACAGTTGCAAAGAGGTTCCACTCCTCTTACCTTGGGGTCAGCACCTACCACCACTATGCCCTGATCAGCAGAAAGAAGTTAGGGCAGTCTTTGCCCTTTTTTCATCTTCTTTAGCAAACACCTTGAGGTTAAAGTTTTATAAAACCCACAGGGCGGGATTGAAATGGCCATTGCAAAATTATAACTTAGACACTGAAAGAGACCTAACCTAACCAACTCCATCTTGCTTCTAATCTCTAAGCTGTCCTTGTTCATTTCTGGGCATAGGTGGAACTAACTTTGGGAGGAACTTAGTTTATAGTTTAAAACGAAGATGGTAACAGTGCTTTCCCAAAACAAACCCCCTTCTTGCCTCGGGACTAGACTGCCTTTGTAGGATTATCAAATTTAGCCACAAGATTAGAAGTTATTATTTAGGAGTCATGCAGCTGGAGGATACAAGACTCTGACCCTCCCTAAACTGCTCCTAAGATCAGTGCCTGTGGTTTTTTTTGCAGACCCTGCCATTGATGGATCAGCTGGCACCACCCAGATTGATCGATAAACTGGCTCATGTGATCTTCTGGCCCCCAACCAGGAACTGACTCCGTGCAAGAAGACGCTTCAACTTCCTGTGATTTCATTTCTAACTTGACCAATCAGCACTCCTGGTTCACTGGCTTCCTGTCACACACCAAGTTGTCCTTAAAAACTACGATCCTCGAATGCTCAGGAAGATGGATTTGAATAATAATAAAACTCAAATCCATAATAATATGGTCTCCCCCCACCCAAAGAAAATAAATAAAAACCATGTTACTGGTCATCTGACATGAGGAGACAAAGAGAGAAAAGCAGTGCCTGAAGACAGAAACAAATCATGATTAATGATTTGGCAGCAAAAGAGGAGGAGCCTATCAAGGAAAATAATAAAATTGTCCAGGGCTTATCGGCATATATGGTTAGAATTAGAATAAATAATGGCAGGGAAGCCAGGAGCAGAAAGGATAGAGCTCTTGAGAAGTGCTTGTTCAACAATCAGAAATAAAAAGAGATTTGGTAAGATAAAGATTGACAAGACTACAATGAATTTGGCAATTTTAATACACTATTTCAATAAAGATCATTTCAGTCTTGAGGTGGGGAAAAGACAAAAGGCAAATGGCAGTGGGTTGAGCAGTAGGAGGGTCACTTCATTTTCTAAGACAGGAGGAAAGAAAGTAAAGATGAGTGCAGATGTTTATCACAATGGAAATATGCAAATGCAGGCACATGGAAATAATACAACAGCAGGACACCTAAGCTCAAGTGAAATAATTACAATGAAAAGCAATGCTTAAGAGATTTCCCAAACATCATCTTACACAATTGGACTAGCCATTGATGTCTAGGAAATGTCTGGTGTATCAACCTCAAATGCAGCTATAAGTAAAACATTAATTTAGTTTCTACTGTCATTAGTACAGAGTGCTGCAGTGATGGTCTCACAAGAATTTGAATATTGGGTAAACAAGATTGTCCTTGAAGAGGTAAACTATGTGCTTACATATAATCAATTTATAGGCAAAGTCACTCAAAAGACAAGAGTTCCTGCCAAGACAAGTAAGCAAGAGTTGACTATTCCTTATTGACTATATTAACACAGTTGATGAAAGAATGTATCCAGATAAAGGAGAGGGAGATACTGATTGGCCATGGAAGTAGACTAGAAGAGGAATCACCAAGGTAAGCCCAACTAAGCACTGGGCATGTCCATTTGTCTTGCTGGCAAGGCTATTCCTGTTGAGAGAACTATGTAAGTCAGGTTTCTCTAGAAACAAAAGCAATAGGTGTGTGTGTATGTGTGTGTGTGTGTCTGTGTCTGTGTCGAGAGAGAGAGATTTATTGTGAGGCATTGGCCTACACAGTTGTGGGGGTTATTACCTCCAAAATCTGCAGGGTAGACAAGCAGGCTAGAGACTCGGGGAAGAGTGGCAAGGAATAATTAGAGTCCAAAGGTAGTCTGCTACCAGAATTCTCTCTTCTTTGACGTACCTCTGTCTTTTTCTCTTAAAGCCTGCAACTGATTGGAGGAGACTACCACCCATGTCCCCTTAAGGCCCAAGGGTTATCTTTGGTTAACCTGTGATGAATGCTACCTGGCCTGGGACTCACCCTTTAGGTCAGTGGGCTTCCCTCTGGCCCAGGGAAGGTCCATAAATGCTGTCCAGGAGCCTAGGCCTAGATGCAGGGACCCCAAAAGCCTGCTTCTTACTCCTTTGTGGTTAAGCTGGTATCTAGGGTGCAATACAAAGTCCACTTTACTTTTCCTTCTGCTTTTCTCAAACAGAATGAGTCTTTCACTGTAGCCACCACAGCTGGGAATGTGCTGGGTCACCACGGAAGCCAGCATGTCTCAGAGCCCAAGGCATATGGCATACTCCCTAGTTATCACTGCTGGTTATTCAGGGTGCAAGGGCTCTTTAGTCAGCAGAAGATGAATCCTGCCAGGACTGGGTCTTTCTTTTCAAGGCCTAAGGTTCCCTTCTGGCCCAGGGTCTCATCTGGCAATGTCATCTAGGAGATAGGGCTTAGAATGAGGGCCTCGCAACTCTGCTCAATGCTCTATTTTGCTAGGACTGAACTGGTGTCCAAAATGCAAGACAAAGTCCTCTTTACTCTTCTTTCTCCTCTCCTCAAGCAGAAGAAAGGACTCACTTTCTTTGCTGAGAACTGTGCTACCTGGGGTTGGGGGAGAAGAGATGTAAGCACTCCGTTAGCCACCCTGGCTGGTGTCCCAGTAGGTTGTATGCCCTCCAAGTCTGCTAGCTCCAAGTCCAGCTCAGCACTATGACCTGCCTAGGAACTGCAGTCCCAATGACTCAGACTGCCCTTCACGTTTATTTACAGTCCCAGAGCACTTTTGCCAACAGTGGCAGGGCTTGCTGGAACTAGATTCCAACTGCTGGGATAGGCAATTCCCCTCTGGCTAGGGCTGGTCTAAATGTCCCCTCCATAGGTAGGCTTCAGCTGAGTTCAGCCCAGTTTTGCTTTCTACTGTGGCAGGACAACACTGAATTCAATGTGCTTTCCCTCCCCTAAGAGCACGGATTCTCTCTCCTTGCCACAAAGCTACTGCCAGGAGACTGGGGAGGGGTGACATCAGTGATTGAAGACTGCTTTTCCTACCCCCTTCAGTGGCTCTTTCAGTGATATGAAGTTAAAACTAGGTATTGATTGCTCACCTGATTTTAGTTTTTTATGAAAGTGTTTTTTGTGTCAATAGTTGTCAAATTTGGTGTTCCTGTTGGGAAAATGATCGGTGGAGGATTATATTCAGCCATTTTGCTCCACCCCTCCCTCTAGATTTATTTGAGCTTTCTTTCTTCATGGTTTCATTAAGGTTGTGTATCTTTGGCTGGAATACTCTATGAGCGTCATGTTGTTCTTAGCAGTATTTCTCATCACTTGATGACTATTTGTCACTGTGATATTATAAAATATATGCTTTATTTGGTCTCCAACCCATACAACTACTAAAATCCTTAGAATCCCCAAAGTATTTTTGTATGCTAATGATTGACTGATGGTTGGCAGCTTCTAGGTAGCTTCAGGACGGGCACTGGTCACTACAAAAACCAAGGCAGGATTAGGAGGTTGAGACTTTCAGCCCAGCCTGCCCCCAACCTCTGAGGAGGGTAGAGGAAAGTTAAGTTGATCATTAAAGGCCAATGATTTAACCAATTGTGCCTATATTATGAAGCTCCCATAAAAACCCAAAAGGACTGGGTTCAGAGAGCTTTCAGGTAGCCAAAACCATAAAGACTCCTGGAGGATGGCTCACCTGGGGAGGGCACCCACACCCCCTTCCATGCCTCATCCTATGCATCTCTTTATCTGTGTCCTTTGTAATATCTTTTATGGTGAACTAGTAAATGTAAATGTTTCCCTGAGTTATGTGAGCTGCTCTAGCAAATTAATCAAACCTGAGGAGGCAGTTGCGAGACCCCAATTTATAGCCAATTGTCAGAAGCACAGGTAAAACAACCTAGGACTTGAGATTGGCATTTGAAGTGGGGAGTGGGAGGCTGTCTTGGAGACTGAGTCCTCAATCATGGGATCTCCAGGGAGATACTGTCAGAAATGAATTGAATTGAATTAGAGGATATTCGGCTGGTGACTGCTACAGAAATGCTTGGTGTGGCAGGGAGAGGGGGATCCCACACATCTGGTCACAGAAATATTCCGTGTTGTTGTAGTGTGAGAGCAGAGAAAAAACCGTTTGAGTTTTCTCCACCCAGTTCCATTATTGGTGATGTTAACTTTGATCACTCAATTAAGGTGCTGTCTGCCAGGTTTCTCCACTATAGAGTTACTAGTTTTCCTTTTATAATTAATTGGAAATTTGTGATTGGATAAGTTGAGACCATGTAAGTTTCCTGTTGTGTATGGGATAGTTTAGCGTCCAACTGATTACCTGAATCAGTTGTCACCTAATAATAGACTTTTTACTTTCCATTGCAGAGAAATAATTAAAAGAGGCAACAGTCAGAGACTCCTTGAACTCATGGTATATCATCTGTCTCTGAAAGACAGCTGAGCTGAGAACTCTAGGAACCATTCCCTGCAGACCAAAAATGAAAATTATGCTAGAGATTTTAAAGGAAGCAAATATTTCAAATTTGGAAGAACCTGCTTCTACTATGGGCTATTTGACCATTTGTGAGAAGAGGTTCACACACTAGTTTAAATCAATTGTTCAAATAGCTGAAATCAACCCGAAAAAAAAAAAAAAAAAAAAACACTCACATAAACCTCTGGCTAAGGAACATTCCTAAGACAAATCAAAGGGAACAGAAGATATACTAAGACCAAGTGTTAGCTTAAGATGCTCTGAGCCTTAACATCTATCAAAATAGAAAAACAAGTTGACTACAGGTCTAGGGTCAGTATGATCCTGACCTAGATTGAGAAGAGGCCCGTCTGTGTTTTGTGCTCATAAAGGAGGAGACTACCCCTGTCTTATGCCCAATTTCTGCCTCCAAAGAAAGAAGAAGTAAAAAATAAAAGGCAGAAATGAAATCCATAGGCAGACAGCCCGACCCTACACCCTGGGCCTGGTTAAAGATCAACCCCTGACCTAACCGGTTATGTTATCTATAGATTCCAGACGTTGTATGGAAAAGCATTGTGAAAATCTCTGTCCTGTTCTGTTCCGTTCTAATTACCAGTGCATGCAGCCCCCAGTCACATACCTCCTGCTTGCTCAATCGATCATGACCCTCTCACACAGACCCCCTTAGAGTTGTAAGCCCTTAAAAGGGACCGGAATTGCTCACTCAGGGAGCTCGGTTTTTGGAGACATGAGTCTTGCTGAAGCTCCCATCCAAATAAAGCCCTTCCTTCTTTAACTCAGTGTCTGAGGGGTTTTGTCTGTGGTTTGTCCTGCTACCTTTCTTGGTTCCCTGACCGGGAAGTGAGGTGATTAACAGACAGTTGAAACAGCCCCTTAGGTAGCTTAGGCCTGCCTGTGGAGCATCCCTGTGGGGGACTCTGGCCAGCTTGAGCGACATGGATCCTGAGAGTGCTCCTGGGTAGGCAATTGCCCCAGTGGAACACCTCACCAGAGCAACGCATGGCAGACCCCTGTGGAGGATCAACGCAATGGCTGAACACCTGGAAGGAAGTGGCATTTGAAGTCCAGACATCTGAAACTTGGTAAGATTAGTCTTTGGAACTTGCCCACTCCATGTGAGTGGAAGCATGGCCTGATCACCCACGACATGCCTGTACCAGCACTTTGGTTTTTGTTTTTGACTTGACTTGGATTGCTTGATACTTTGGTTTTAGTTTTGACCTGGCTTGGATTTCTTGATACTCTGATTTTGGTTTTGATTCTGGTTAGGTGTAAACTGTAAAAGTGTGTGTGTGCCCTTTGTACCTGTTCTTTGTTTTGTGGTGTGCGTGTGCTGTGAGCATGATGTTTTGTCTTGAGGAAGCATGGGTCAGGCACAAAGTAAGCCCACCCCACTAGGAACTATGTTGAAAAATTTCAACAAAGAATTTAAGTGAAATTATGGTGTTACTGTGACACCAGGAAAACTTAAAACTTTGTGTGAAATACACTGGCCAGCATTAGAGGTGGGTTGGCCATCAGAAGGAAGCCTGGACAGGTACCTCATTTCAAAGGTATGGCACAAGGTAACCTGTAAGCCAGGGCACCCAGACCAGTTCCCGTACATAGACACTTGGTTATAGCTGGTTTTAGACTCCCTGCCCCTGGCCCCACAGTTGTTGAGAGAACAGCAACATAAGTGACTGGCAGAGGCAGGGAAAGACCAGCAGAGAGAGAGAGAGAGGAAAGAGACAGAGAGGAAAAGAGGCAAAGAGAGAGAGGAAAAGACAGAGAGACAAAGAGGGAGTCAAGAAGAAAAAGAGAGAGAGAGAGAGACAGAGACAGAGGCAAAAGGAAAGTCAAAAAGAGAGAGAGACAGAAAGTCAAAGAAAGAAAAGAGAGAAATACACAAGTAGTTTAAAAAAAAAAAAGTGTAGCCTATTCCTTTAAAAGCCAGGGTAAATTTAAAACCTATATTTGACAATTGAAGGTCTTCTCTATGACCCTACAACACTACAATACAACCTTGTTGTAAGTGTAAACAAGGGCATAGCCCAAAAGCAGTGAGGCCACTGACAACCTGTAGTCTTCCTATCAAAAATGTTTAACCCAGTAACCCACAGATGGCCCAAATGCATTCTATTTGTAGTGGCAACTGCTTTGCTAACAGAAGAAAGTATAAAAATAACTTTTAGAAGAAACCTCATTGTGAGTACACCTCACCAGTTCAGAAGTATCCTAAGGGGGAAAAAAAAAAAAAAGATGATTTAACATTAACCACTGAGAATTCCCTTAACCCAGCAGGTTTTCTAACAGGGGATCTAAATCTTAATTACCATACAAAGTTCCAACCAGACCTAAGAGGAACTCCCTTCAGGACAGGATGATAGATGGTTCCTCCCAGGTAACTGAAGGAAAAAAAAAAAGCCATCTATACCAATTCTAAATTAATTTGGACTAAACAAGGTCTTATTAATAGCAAAGAGCAAAGGATAATTGAAATTCCAAACTTACAAGGTTTTCAATAAAAATAAAGTTTGCTAAAAGTTAACAGTGTAACATGTATTATAGTAACTTCTAATCTTGTGGCCTTAGACAGTCTAGTTGACAGACATAAAGGAAGTTCACTTTGGAAAAGAATGTTTATCTTCAAAAATAAAAGGGGGGAAGGGGGGGCAGAATTTATGTAAAAAGAATGTTATAGGGTAAATTCTTGTCCTGAAATAAATTAACTGGTTGTTTAAGAAAGAAATGTTTGTCTGAAAGTTGAGGCAGGTAGAAGAATTGTCTGCGAAAGTCATTAAAGAGAAAAAAAAATGTTATAAAAAAAATTATCCAAGAAATGTTGTGTAATTTAAAAGTAACTAGGCCTCCTGAATGTAAAACTATTGAAAAAATAGTTTATGTGCAAAGTGTATAAGGAAAGTAAAATATACCTTTGGTAAAAGGATTATAAGGAGGCATAAGAATGTAAATTTTTGCCTACATTAAAAGGATTTTAAAAATGTGTTTTGAAAGTTTAAGCAAGTTTTAAAACATTAATTGTAAAAAAAAAAAATCTGTGTGTAAACATGCTAGCTAAAGTTAAAGGGGTATCATCCAGTTTTTCTGTGAACTGAACGTTAAAATAAAAACACAATGGGTTTTTCTTAAAGCACTAACCTGCCCTTTAACAAGATTATAAAAGGTTAAAAAGAGTCTATAAAAATCTTACCTTATGGCCTGACATTAAAATTTGAATAAATATGTCTACAAAGTTTTATTAAAACTAAGTTTAACATTAATAACACACTAATATAAAGGTGAAATTTAGCTTATCTGGTATAAAAATCATACAGGAAGTGTTGTCAAATATGAAACGGTGTTTGACTTTTTTGGTCTGAAAACTAATAAAAATAGGTGCTAAAGGAAATTTCTCAGTAGAAAGGCACCAAGGACTATAAAGTCCACTACTGATGTCCCCACATTTAAAACAGAAGGTCAATTTCTTAAAAATTACGTACTTGGTTTATCTTCCACTTTCCTTTCTCTCAAAACTAAAAGTCTTTTAGCACTTGTACCACCCCTAGAATTTCCGGTAAACCAGCACCAGGCTGAAGATCACATTCTCATCAAAGGGTGAAAAAAAGGAAACTTGAGCCAACCTAGGAAGGACTCGACCTTGTGCTGCTAACCACTGAGACTGCTGTTCATTCAGCAAAAAAAAGGATGGGCTTATCACACCCAAGTCAAGAAAGCACCACCCTCTCCAGTGTCATGGGCCATAGTCCTGGGAAAACCCTACCAAACTAAAGCTAGGAAGAATTTAACTCTTTCATCTATTCTATTACTCTTTCTCCTTTGCTTGTTCTATTGCTGACCATCTAGTTATTAACATAACCAAGTCAATTTCACCTCAAACCATTGCATTTAATGCTTGCCTTGTTATACCCTGTAGGGACTTGTCAAGTCAAAGACAGCTCTCTACTTCAGAAAAGTACCTCTGTCCCTCCTGACTCTCCTCAGACTGGGCACTAGTAAATTAGGACCATTTAATCCAGGGAAATTTTGATAAAGTCTCCAGTGTCAACCAGGAGTCTTGCCCCCCAATGTAGAGCTTTTATGCTGTAGTTGGTCCAACGTTCTGTGGACCCCTAAAGAGCAAGGATGGACTGCCTCAAGAGGTTTTTGTAATTTCTTAAAATCATACATTCATTTTACTAGAGGATCATAGAAGTTAAAGACTTAAAACAAATTTTGGCAATAAAGACAGGATACCAAGATGTAAACACCTGGTTGAAATGGATCAAATATTCCATCCGCAAGTTAAACAAAAACAATTGTTTTGCTTGTGCACATGGCAGGCTGGAGGCCCAGATTGTCCCTTTTCCACTGAGGTGGTCCTCCCAGTTGACCAGGCATGGGCTGCATGGTAGCTCTTTTCCAGGATTCTACAGCCTGGAGTAATAAGTCGTGCCAAGCTCTCTCTGCTATATCCCAAAGTCTGCCACCCTGAGGATCAGCCCATGAGGGCCATCAAGCTTCCATCTCCCCACACTAAGTTCACTTCGTGTCTTTCATGACAGGGAGGAAACTTAGAGTTCCTTGGAGACCTGAAGGGATTCAGTAAGCTTAAGAATTTTCAAGAGCACATCAATCAGTCAGTCCCTTGCTCATTCCCGAGCAGATGTGTGGTGGTATTGTGGTGGACCTTTACTGGGCACTCTGCTGAACAACTGGAGTGGCACTTGTACTTTAGTCCAATTGGCTGTCCCTTTCACCCTGGCATTTCATCAACCAGAGAGAGGAAAAATAAGACATTGTAAAGCGAGAGAAGTCCCTTATGGGTCTTTTGACTCTCACATCTATTTAGATGCAATTGGAGTCCCATGGGGAATACCAGATCAATTTAAAGCTTGAAAACAAATGGCTGCAGGATTTGAGTCAATATTTTGGTGGGTGATAGTTAATAAAAATGTAAATTGGATAAACTACATCTATTACAACCAACAGCAACAAGCTTTGCATGAGTTAAAAGAAAAACTCATGTTGGCCGCAGCCCCAGGGCTACTTGACCTGACAAAACCCTTTATATTCTATGTGTCAGAAAGAGAAAAAATGGTAGTTGGAGTTTTAACCCAGACTGTGGGGCCCTGGCCAAGGTCAGTGGCCTATCTCTCAAAACAACGAGATGGGGTTTCCAAAGCCTGGCCCCCATGTCTAAGGGCCCTGGCAGCAATGACCCTGTTAGCATAAGACGCAGATAAATTAACCCTTGGGCAAAACCTGAATATAAAGACCCCCTATGCTGTGGTAACTTTGATGAATACCAACATCGTTGGTTAACAAATGTTAGATTGACCAAGTACCAAAGCTAGCTATGTGAAAATCCCTGCATAACCACTGAAGTTTGCAACACCCTAAACCCCGCCACTTTGCTCCTGGTATCAGAAAGCCCAGTTGAACATAACTGTGTAGAAGTGTTGAATTCAGTTTATTCTAGTGGACCCAACCTCCGAGACCATCATTGAACATCAGTAGACTGTGGGTGGGTATGTGGGTGGGAGCAACTTTGCCAACCCCTGCAAAGTGATTCTGAAGAAGATGACAAGCCCTACTCCAGTCACACCCAGAAGATGACTGGTCCACACATGGCTGAAGCGTGACAAAACTCATCATGGGACTCATTTTCCTTAAAATTTGGACTTGTGCAGTAAGGACTCAACTGACCTTCCTCAGACTGAGGGCTGTTCCCAGTGTATACATCAAGTCATTGAGGTAGGACAAAAGGTTGCTATGGTCCTATTATTTTATGGTTATTATAAGTGTACCGGGACTCTAAGAAAAACCTGTTTGTCTAATGCTATTCTATACAAGGTATGTAGCTCAGGAAATGACCAACCTGATGTGTGTTATGACTCATCTGAGCCTCCCATGACCACAGTTTTTGAAATAACATTAAGGACTGAGGAATGATGTGGGCTCATAAATGATATGAGTAAAGTGTTAACCAAAACAAAAGAAAAAGGGGTGCCCAAACAAGTCACCTTGAAATACGATGCCTGTGCTGTCATTAACAGTAATAAGTTAGGAATAGGATGTGGTTCTCTTAATTAAGAAAGAGGCTATATGGCAGAAAATAAGTACATTTGTCATGAATTAGGACTGTGTGGAAATGAATGTGGATACTGGTCTTGTGTCATTTAGACTACTTGGATAAAAAATGAAAAAAATCCTGTCTACCTTCAGAAAAGGAAAAGTGGCCCTTCCCGTACCAGTGGTCAGTGTAACCCCTTAGAACTAGTAATAAGCAACCCCCTTGATCCTCGCTGGAAAAAAGGGGAGTGTGTAACCCTAGGAATCAATAGGGCTGGACTGGATCCTTGAGTAAATATTGTGGTTTGAGGAGAAGTTTATAAATGCTCTCCTGAGCCAGTATTTCAAACCTTCTATGACGAACTGGATGTGCCAGTGCAAGAAATTCCAGGACTAACAAGAAATTTGTTTTTGCAATTATCCAAGCAGGTAGCCCAGTCTCTCAGTGTCACTTCATGTTATGTATCTGGAGGAACTGTAATAGGAGATCAATGACCATGGGGACCCAGAGAATTAGCACCTACAGATCCAGTGCCTGATGAATTCCCAGCTCAAAAAAACCATCCTTATAACTTCTGGGTCCTAAAAGCCTCAATCATTAGACAGTACTGTATAGCAAGAGTGGGGAAGGACTTCACCCTTCCTGTGGGAAAACTCAGCTGCCTTGGGCAAAAACTGTGTAATAGTACTACAAAAACAGCCACCTAGTGGAGTTCAAACCACACTAAGAAAAATCCATTTAGTAAATTCCCAAAGTTGCAAATTGTGTGGACCCACCCAGAGTCCTACCAGGACTGGACAGCCCCCACTGGATTATACTGGATAGGTGGGCATAGACCTTACACCAAATTACCCAACCAGTGGGCAGGTAGTTGTGTTATTGGAACTATTAAACCATCTTTCTTCCTACTGCCCATAAAGACAGGTGAACTCCTGGTCTTCCCTGTCTATGCTTCCCATGAAAAGAGAAGCGTAGCTATAGGAAATTGGAAAGATAGTAAATGGCCCCCTGAGAGAATCATACTATATTATGGGCCTACTACTTGGGCACAAGACGGCTCATGGGGATACCAGACCCCCATTTACATGCTCGACTGAATCATATGGTTACAAACTGTCTTAGAAATAATCACTAATAAGACCGGCAGAGCCTTGACTATTCTGGCCCAGCAAGAAACTCAGACAAGAAATGCTATCAAAATAGATTGGCTGTTGACTACTTGCTAGCAGCTGAAGGAGGGGTCTGTAGGAAATTTAACCTTACTGATTGCTGTCTGCACATAGATGATCAAGGGCAAGTAGTTGAAGGCATAGTTAGAAATATGACAAAACTGGCACATGTGCCTGTTCAAGTGTGGCATGGATTTGATCCTGGGGCGATGTTTGGAAAATGGTTCCCAGGGCTAGAAAGATTTAAAACTCTTATAATAGGAGTTACAATACTAACAGAAACCTGCCTGCTGCTCCCTTGTTTGCTACCTGTGCTTCTTGAAATGATAAAGAGCTTCATTGCTATCTTAGTTCACCAAAATGCTTCGGCATAGGTGTACTATATGAATCACTATTGATCTGTCTTGCAAGAAGACATGGGTAGTGAGAATGAAAGTGAGAACTCCTGCTAATGAGTGAGAGTCTCAAAGTGGGGAATAAAGAAGGAGACCACACCTCATATTGTCTTCTGCCCAATTTCTGCCTCCAAAGAAAGAAAAAGTAAAAACTAAAAGGCAGAAATGAAATCCACAGGCAGACAGCCCTACACCGTGCCCCAGGCCTGGTTAAAGAACGAATCTGACCTAACTGGTTATGTTACCTATAGATTCCAGACATTGTATGGAAAAGCATTGTGAAAATCCCTGTCCTGTTCTGTTTCATTCTGATTACCAGTGCATGCAGCCCCCAGTCACATACCCCATGCTTGCTCAATCAATCACGTGGACCCCCTTAGAGTTGTAAGCCCTTAAAAGGGACAGGAATTGCTCACTCGGGGAGCTCAGTTTTTGGAGATGTGAGTCTTGCAGAAGCTCCCAACCAGATAAAGCCCTCCTTCTTTAACTCGGTGTCTGAGGGGTTTTGTCTGTTGCTTTTCCTGCTACTCTCAGAGAGAAAAAGGGGATGTCTGCAAGGGACCAGTGATTCTGTTGGTTCACTAGTTCAGCGGTGGGACCCAGAATTCATGTCAGGCTGTGAGAATCTAGTTTTGCAAATAGTATTGGATGTTCTTCGTCCTTTCCCTTCATGAGATGGGCAGCAAAGTGCCTACCTACAGGGCTCTTTCAAGTCATACCCACTGTGTTAGGCAAAGCATGGTGCTGGAAAACAAAAAAGAGATAACACAAATAAGAAAACTGAAAGAAATTTTAGGGATAATTAGTATTTGTCATTTTCAAGAATTTTTGTAATTTCTTAAATTCCCCTTTGCTTATTATAAGGTTTAAATTGTGTTGGTTTTGGTCTGCAGTTAATTAAGCATTCCTATGAGTTGGAGGCAGCACTGAACAAAAAGGTAAAGGTATTTCAAGTATAGATTATAGCCTTTAATAAAAGGGCAGCCTCACATGTGCTCAGGAAAGCTGAAGTAAGAATGGATTTTTTTTAAAACAGGATTTTGTTCTGTGGCCCAGGCTGGAGTGCAGCAGTCTGATCATGGCTCACTGCAGTCTCAACTTCCTGGGCTCAAGTGATCCTCCCACCTGACCACCCAAGTAGCTGGGACTACAGGCATGTGTGCCACCAGGCCCAGCTAATTTTTTATTTTTTGTAGAGATGGGGTCTCACTATGTTGCCCAAGCTGGTCTTGAACTCCTCAAGCAATCCACCTTAGCCTCTCGAAGTGCTGGGATTACAGGCATGAGACACTGCGACTGGCCCAAGCATGGATTTTTTTGCATTGATCATTTGGAGTACACCCATAAAATCAATTCATAAGTCAGTATAAATGATTATCATGTTTAAATACCACCTGTGGAATAAGAGAGAATTACATTCACTGTGTATTTGATCTGTAATTTGGCCCTATCTAATCCTTAGAAGAATCATGTAATTTTTTATTTATGGAAGAGAAAACTAAAGTTCAAAAAAATGCTATGAACATGTGATTTGTAAGTTACAGGGCTACTGTAAAAGCCCAGATCTGATTTCAGAATCCTTTTCACAGTGCTATAGTGCTTACATGTTACTTTCATACTAAGAAGTATTTGAGAGTAACGAAAGAAAAGAAAATGAGAAAAAAAATTATTTGTAAGGTAATTAAAAGATGCTAATTATACATGATTCAAATTTGAGTTTGGGTTATAAAAATCTTTGGTCCATGGAAAAAATTGTAAGTCCTTTGTTGCTATGATCTTTGCTTACTGTACAATAAATAAACACCAGGAAGAAAAATATTACCATGGAGTTTGCTTATGAATTGCTCTTCTAGTCTTATTTTTAAAATTATTTTCCTGAGCTTTTGAACTGATTGAATTCTGGAGGAATTTATTCTATTCCTTAGAATTAAATCTTTAGATTCTTACAATGCAAGTCCTTTGGTCTATGCTGAGTCAGTAAATTCTGTCTCCCAGGCAACTTTGTATAAATCAAAGCTGAAGGTCAGACCAAAGTTAATGCATTACATTAAAGTAAAATAGGATTGCTTTGCATTTCAATTTGTTCTATTTGGTTTTCAATGTTTAAATGCCCCTATTGCCATTGTTGGTTATTCTCAAGAGTTTGAATCTCTCATCATTTAAAATCTAAAGAATTTTATGAAAGAAAAATTAAATTTTAAAAAGTTAAATAGTAGTTAAGCAAAATAATCAATCAAGTAATAAATCTGCATCTTCATGAGTAATGAGTGATTAAAATCTAAATAATGAAAAAACATTGCTCACCTATCAAGTGAGCAGATTTAGAAAATAGTATCCAGGACTGGTCAGGTGCAGAGATATTATTTCCTGTTTTGGCTCCACATTCCTATAGCCCTACACACCCCTAGTTCAGGCCCTCATTATTCCCTGCCTGGACAATCACAGTAACACACTTCTAACTTGTCTGCCTGATTACAGTATTGTATTTTTTAAATCCCATCTTCACGTTGCAGCCTGAGATATACAGTATACCTGAAATAAATTCTAGCCATTTTACTGCTGCTGTTTCTCAGCTTCTCAGTTTCCAGGGTGGAATAGTTAATAATGTATCTGTAAAGAAATAGCTAAATGCATGGTTGCAGTTCAATTTTGCCATGGTTAGTACAGACAATACAAATCTCACTAAGTCCAAGATTTGTTGCTCTGGCAGCCACAGGAAGCCAAATTAGAATTACAATGTTGCTTAATAAGCATGGAATTAGAATACGAACATTCGTTATAGAATTCAAGTGGTTAATGGGATCAGGTTAAAGAAGCTTGGCGCTCTCACCTCATCAGGACACTTTCATCAGCCTGATCATTCTCTGCCCTGACAATGCTTGAGTGGGTATTAGCAACTTTTCATTTTGGGTTTCCATTTTCTCTACTCCAAATAGAATTTACCTTTTTGTTTATACAGTCTCTCCAAATAGGGCATAATACCACTGCTTAGGGTTTTATTATTAAATGTTAATCATATTCTAGACCTGCCTCTTGAGACTGCAGCCAGGTTATTTTGATTGGAGTTTGGAGTATTCTCAAATTCTTTAGTTCTGCAATTATACAAAGTCTCCAAGTCGATTCCTACAAGGTCACAAATTTATGCAAATAGTGCTTTGCATAGACTAGGTACTCAACTATTGCTTAGGTCTGGGGATAACCTAACTGGGGATGACGATTGCTTAGGTCTGCGGATGACTTAGACAGACACTGTTCCTGGTTTTTTGTTTTTAAGCCACTAAGAATAGCTTTCTCAGAAGGCAATCTTATTTTTCTTATTGATAATTTCTTGATGTGCCTCTCACTGTTGACACTATTACCAAAAATAGACCATTTGGGAGGCTAGCTAAAAATTTTAAGTAATCATTTTGTATTATAATCACTTCTCAATTTTTTTTTTTTTTTTGGCTTTTTAAAAAATGTAGCAGTGAGAATGACCCTAAGTAGATAGTTTCAGTTAACTTGTAGAATAATAACCCTTAATTCAAGTCAAAAGGTTTGAATTAGGGGTGTAGAGTTTGAAAGTTTTCATGAAATTGTATGCTACATTCATACACTCATCTCATTCTTCCACTGCCTGATAGTGTTCTGAGACCTGGGTTCTAAGCAGCAATTGTTAAGAAATCCTTGTACTGGGCCAGGTGCAGTGGCTCACACTTGTAATCCTAGGCCATGGGAGGCCAAGGCAGATGGACCACGAGGTCAGGAGATCGAGACCATCCTAGTCAACATGGTGAAACCCTGTCTCTACTAAAAATGCAAAAATTAGCTGGGTGTGGTGGCGTGCACCTGTAGTTCCAGCTACCAAGGAGGCTGAGGCAGGAGAATCCTCGAACCCAGGAGGCAGAGGTTGCAGTGAGCCAAGATCGCGCCGCTGCACTCCAGCCTGGGCGACAGAGCAAAACTCCATCTAAAAAGAAAAAAAAGAAAAAAGAAATCCTTGAACCCTTTTGTGTTTGAGGAAATGGCTAACTACAAAATACAACCCTGGCCTCACATGTTGGAAGGTGTCTCCATCCTTCCTCATAACTCCCATATGGCTCCCTTGTTTATCTGCATCTATAAAACCCCAAACCTCTCCCTGTTCTTTGAGATGCTTTAATGTTTTTCATTAATAAATGTTTTCCCTATTGTAATCACCCAAATAAAATCATCCCCTTAATTGTCCAGCGTTCTTTGTCACAAACCAAATCGTAATGCTCAATGCCACTTTAACATAAAATTAATTGGGTTAAGTGAGTTAATACATGAATGTATAGCACTTCGAATGGTGTCAGACACCTATTATATGTTCAACAATGTATTATCCATAATGCCTAAATTATCTATAGATATATCGGTGTATATTATACATATATTAATTATATATGTATAATTATAATGATTATTATTTTTAATTGTTATTAACTCCTAATCAGGAAAGACAGTTCAGAGAAATCTACTTATCCATATATTTTATTTCCAGTGCTGCAGTCTGAACTAAATTGACCAGAGAAGGAGGAGCAAGAAAAGGTCAAGTGAGTGACTGGGAGAACAAGGGAAGGAAAAGTAAAAATATATGGTTGGTTTTCTCCTATATTCCCAATGCTACTTCCAGACAATAGAGTCAGCACCCTCCCTTCCAGTCTCATCATTTGAAATGTATATCTTCAGCTGGGCACGGTGGCTCAAGCCTGTAATCCCAGCACTTTGGGAGGCCGAGGTGGGCGGATCACAAGGTCAGAAGATTGAGACCATCCTGGCTAACACGGTAAAACCCCGTCTCTACTGAAAATACAAAAAAATTAGCCGGCATGGTGGCGGGTGCCTGTAGTCCCAGCTACTCAGGAGGCTGAGGCAGGAGAATGGCGTGAACCCCAGATCTCACCACTGCACTCCAGCCTGGGTGACAGAGCGAGACTCTGTCTCAAAAATAATAACAATAATAATAAAAGTATATCTTCAGTCAAAATCTCTTCTCCCACTTCAAAGCATTATAATTCTCCTCTAGCAAAAACTTCTTCCTTCTCCTTTGATACCTTCATCCTTCAACAGCATATTCTTTCTGTACACCAATATCTTCTACATTCTGAGGGAATGTCACAGCTCCAGTTCCTTTAGTTCATATTTCTTTCCTTCCTTGACTCTGTAGACCTTCATCCCCATTCCTTAGTCAAGCACCTGCAGAGCCTTTACTTTGTTTTTCTCTTCACAATAACTGACCCCTGGATTCTTTAAATCAGAAATCCTTCTCCTTTAAGATAATTTCTTTTGTACATGCCACATTTCCTGCTTTTACCTCACAAAGATTAACTAGGTAGTTACCTTCATCATGACTTTAAGTTACTGAAACATTCCCTCTTTCTCAGGTTAACATTTACCTCCTTGCCTCCCAACACCCTATTCAAACTCCATTGTGTTTGTGATGCATTCAGCTTCAGATAAGAGAAACCATAAGTAAAAGAGGCTTAAATCAGGCTAGTCTGATAGTGGGTTATCAGAATTTATTAACACTGGTGTCACTAAAGTTGGTATATAACCCCCCCATTGCTAAATTGGACTGGATTTTAAGAAGAAAAAATAAATAAATAAAAATTTTAAAAATAAAGTGGCTCAAATAAAAATTCTCTGAGAATAGGAAATGATTAAAAGTAAGCTGAGATACTGATCATTTAGTCTTGAGTAGTCACTTGAGGCACAGATTGTCTCCAATACTAAGCAGCTTTGTCCAGCTACCCACATGTAGCACATAAGTATGTGTGGTGAGACATGGAAAAGGGTCAGAAGCATTGGCCTACAATAATAGGAGTTTACTGGCTCATTTTTTTCCCGGACCAAACCGAGGGTCAGGCTGCTTATTCTTATGGCCCCAATAACAAGATGCAGATGAACCTGGAGAGAAGAGAGTTTATTTCTGTAACCGGTTACAGGGAGAAGGCCTGGAAATTGTCACCAGACCAATCAAAATTAAGAAGTTTTCCAGAGCTTATACATATTCATCTAAAGACATAAGTGATTAACTTCTTTTAATCTATAGCTAAGATCTGAATCCTGAAGACCTTCCTCGGTAAATTTACTTCATCTAAATGGGTCTAGATGTTGGGGTGATTACCCTTATTTTGTCTACTGCTAAGTCATGGAGGTTTGAGGAGTTCCTTTAGTCCTCAGTAAACTTGTTTGTGGAAGTCTGGGGAGTTTCTTCAGACCCCCAATAAAAGTTGTTTAATCCTAAATGGGTCCCATTAAGAAATTCCTTCATTAACTTGTCATGCTTTAAGGCCCAGGAAAGGCCTAGGCAAAATTCTTGGTGGGCTTTTGCTACATTCCAGCCTTTGTATAAGGGCACTGGCTCTATCAGCTTTTAATATTTAACTTAACCACTCAGTTAGTGCTGAAACAGTTGTTACGAAGAGCTGTGTTAGTGAGACCTGGCCTGCTACAATGTGACGCAAGTCCCAGGGCAGACAGTTCTGGGCTGATACTTACAATGCTATTGGGCACCTATGCACTCTCTACCTTTTTGGTCTGCCATCCTTACCATACTGTCATTTTTCTTTTACTCTTTGCCTCATGGTACCAAATGACATCAGTGCCTCTAGGCCTCAAAACCACAAACCAGGCAAAAAGAAGAGAGGGAAAGTAATGGCACCAAATCACATTTGCTTATAATCCATTCACTAGAAGCATATCACATGACCACTGTAGTTTCAAGAAACGCTGAGCAATTGAGATTTTAGGCTTTACAGACACCATAATAAAGTAAAGAAAAGGCAGGTATGAAATGTGGAGTGGGCGTTATGGGAGCTGTGATGGTTAATACTGTCAACTTGATTGGATTGTAAGATGCAAAGTATTGATCCTGGGTGTGTCTGGTGCCAAAGGAGATTAACATTTGAGTCAGTGGACTGGGAAAGGCAGACCCACCCTTAATCTGGGTGGGCACCATCTAATCAGCTGCTAGCATGGCCAGAATGAAAGCAGGCAGAAGAATGTGGAAAGCCTAGAATGGCTTAGCCTCCCAGCCTACACCTTTCTCCCATGCTGGATGCTTCCTGCCCTTGAACATCAGACTCCAAGTTCTTCAGCTTTGGGACTCGGACCGGCTTCCTTGCTCCTCAGCTTGCAGATGGCCTCTCGTGGGACCTTGTGATCATGTGAGTTAATACTACTTATTAAATTCCCCTTTATATATACATCTATCCTATTAGGTCTATCCCTCTAGAGAACCCTAACACAGGAGCCAACATACAGAATCTGACACACCATGACTCCAAAATGGCAATATTTAATACAGCCATCTCTAGCAGAAGTTCTACACCCTAGATTCTCCTAACCATGCAATGTACCTATGGCATCACACCCAACTCTGAATGTACCTGAGTGTGTGCTCCCAGCCTCTTACTAAAGAATGAGATGATAATGAAGAAAGACTGAGGTCAATTCCATTATTAATTCTCACACTCTAATTGAAATCCAGTCTATTTTAAGCTTCCCTTCCAGTGACATTCTAAAATAAACTTAATTGTAGTTATTATGCATCTTTCTTTTAAATGCCCATTGCTTTTCATCATAGGAAATAAAAACCTAATATTAAAGCTGTGTTGTGTCATATGTCATGCCAGAATCTCTTCTATGTGCTTAATGCCAATAGCAAAAGCAGAAAGAGCAGTAGGGCCATTTCAGGAACCCAAGCAAGTGGCAAAAACATAAAGACTGAGGAGAGGGCTATTGTGAGAACTCAAGTTGAAAGGGGCTGATCAAGATTGCAGCTATTATTTGGCAATGATATGAAGAGGTGAGGCAAGGAATTAGGAGGCCTTGAAGTCCAACCAAGTAGAACTAATGAACTGCATTATGTCCTAACCTGGTCTCATTTAAAGGCTTCTGGATCTGTCCCCAAAAGTGTGCCACAATTATTCTTAAAGTCACAGTACTCTGAACCCACCACATGACAGATTAATTCAACTCTTACCTCCACTGGATTTGCTCTTAAATTTCTCTTTCTTACCTTGGCATTTCATGATATTTCAATATTACATTTCTAACTAATCACAGAATAACCCCACTCAAATGTTTATCATCTTCCCGGGAACATTATAATGATATCTGGAGCAAAATGGAAAAGAAAGTCACCTACACTACCATCCCTATGAGCTCAGTTACCATTTGTAGAGCATAAGCTATGAAGAACTTCTTGCACAAACTCCTAAGGGGAAGAAAGGTGCATGATGGTACCTTGAGCTCGAGCTTGAACTGAATCTTGGCACTTTGCTTTAGAAGAGTAGGAGCTGAAAAAACTGCCATTTCAAAACTGCCAACAGTTTTTTGTTTCACAAAAACATGGAAATAGATCAGAGACAACTGGCTACTTTGACCTGATTAAACTCTTGAATGATTTGTTATGTAAATGTACGGCAAAGGCAGAATTAGAAAAAGATGGGATTTTGTTTAATTATGTAAAAGCTTTTTTACTTGGTAGACAAGAGCTGCATTTCCACAGATTTAGTTCCCTTGAGGGAATGTCTCTCCTGAGATTAAGACTCCTCTAAACCTGAAAATGGTTGCCTTTCTTGGGAGATGTGAATTGAGGACATTGCTGGTAGCAGATAAGGACCTAGGGACCAGAGGTTGAAGGAACTGCTTATGTAAGATACATTCAGTGCCCTGGGCATGAACAGTGCTGCTTTGAGCTCCAGATGGTGAAGTGTGATACTGAGTTGAAGAGAGAGCCTCCTCTGTCCAGAATCTTTAATACACTAACAGTAAGGAGTGTCAGGTTTTAGAACCTCAGACCTGGAAACAGTATTCAACGCATTCTCTCTCCTGTTGTCTCTTTTTCTCTCTCTCTCTCCCATTGTCTCTCTTTCTCTCTCACTCTCTTCCATTGTTTCTCTCTCTCTCTCTCTCCCCCCCCCATTGTCTCTCTCTCTCCCTCTTTCTCCCATTATCTCTCTCTTTCTCTCTCCTTTGATCTATGCCCTCTCTGGTGTTTTATTATCTCCTACTGCAAATAGGCATTCTCCACAAGACCAAGAAATAAAACCATTGGCATCTATTTTCATAAAATTTTAACTCTGGTATTCAAAAGTTAGTTCCATTTACAACAATCCTGGTAAAATACTGACTTGGGTCACATGACCTACCTCACCATAGGGAGAGGTATTCTCATTGACCTGGTCTGAGCCATACACCCAAGGAAATAACCTTTGCCACTAGAAGAAGGGATGGGAGTTGACCAGTAACCTGACTAATGTACTTGACAACTAAAAACAATAGCTAGCCCTTGCAGTATGTGAAAAGCTGAGAAAATATTTTATCCCAAGTCTGGGCATATATCCATAGCTTCAGAGCCCCATCTGTGCTCCCCTGTACTCTCAGACAGGCCCTTAAGGAAGGAAAGAGCAGGCATGTTATCCACCAGTACTAAGAAGGACACACACATATTTGTGAATAAAGACATGAATAAAAGTACCGAATGCATTGTTCCCTAACCCTGGACCTTCCCCTTCAGCCACTTTGTTCACTCTGCTCTTTTTCTTCATGTGATGAGGTCACCTAGGGCAGAGGAGACAGGTAAGAGCAGTGTGGTCTTGCCTGTCCTGAGTCGTGGCTCAAAAATAGGTTTGAGAGACATAATTCATCTTCAACAATATAAACTTGAACAAGTTAATCCTTATAAGTCTGTAAAGCAGAAATCCAAGATTTTGGATTTTTAAATGCATTAGTTGGCATGAGTGTGATCAAATTTAAACTGCCTATAGAGTCAGATAAACTTAATATTTATCATTTGCACTCAAAAATATCAGGAAAACTAATTTTTTAAAAGAAAGAAAAATAGTTTGATTTTATAACAATAATATAATTATAGTCATTAAAAAATGTTTTACCACAGATTCCTAATTATCATTCAGGACAATAAAAATTATTGCATTATGATTAAGTATGTGTCAAGTTTATGTTTGCAATTTATATGTGCTTGTGATGCTTAGTTCTGAAATCTTGTCAAGATTTAAATCTGCCCACAGTTGTAAAATGAAACAAAACAAAACAAAAACCCAAAACTGGAGAAAGCATAGGTTAGTATCTCGTGAGTACCTCATTGTTGTCTAATGTTACATGTCTTTGTTTTACCTTCCAAACTAGATTGCAAACTTCTTAAGATGTTTTACATTTGGGATGAAATAATTCTAGGTTGAGAATGGATACCAAGACTATTTAGAATTCCTGATACAGATAAGAAAAAACATCCTTCAAACCAGTGCTTCTTAAGCCTATCAGACCTAACACCCTGTGTTTAGAATAAATGCTTTGAAGTAACCATTTTATTATCCTGAAATGTAACTCATTGTTGGCATGACGAAGAAGCATATAATTTCACCACAAGAAGACAATCTAGTACCCTGTCTATAATACAAAAAAAGGAATTTAGTCTAAAATAAAAAAATACATTTTATTGTTGTATATTTATAAGCACAGCTAAACAAGAAGACCTATAAAGTAGGTCGATTCTTTTTTTTTTTTTTTTTTTTTTTGAGACGGAGTCTCGCTCTGCCACCCAGGCTGGAGTGCAGTGGCCAGATCTCAGCTCACTGCAAGCTCCGCCTCCCAGGTTCACGCCATTCTCCTGCCTCAGCCTCCCAAGTAGCTGGGACTACAGGCGCCCGCCACCTCGCCCGGCTAGTTTTTTGTATTTTTTAGTAGAGATGGGGTTTCACCGTGTCGGCCAGGATGGTCTCGATCTCCTGACCTCGTGATCCGCCCGTCTCGGCCTCCCAAAGTGCTGGGATTACAGGCTTGAGCCACCGCGCCCGGCCTAAAGTAGGTCGATTCTTGCACCTATTACCATGAATAGCTTGCAATTAAAAGACGTAAGAAAATATTCAGCTGAATATTGTGGATACTTTTCTTTATATTTGTTTGACATTTGAAATCACCATGAAAGGGGCAATAAATGCCAACTGATCAGAGTAAGTTATACCAGCAATTCAAATATCAGGGGTAGAGTTGGATGTCAGTGACAGGATTTTCCAAAATGGTGAACAGCAGTTGGCAAGATTTACAAGAAAAAAGCTACAATTTTCCCTAGATTTGCCCCATAGTTGCATTCCTAAAAAATTTCAAGCATACAAAAATCTTCTGAAAATGCTTTTGTTTGTAGGTAGAATGGTATTGGATTCTAGGCTCAGAAAATTATAAACAGGCTTTCCAAGTCATAAATATGCAGTGAGACATCTAAAAGTGGTACAAGACACAGAGCAGTCTTACATTTAATGAGACTGTTTCTCACAGTACAGGATATTTAAGATGCATAGCTCCCAGTCACTAAATGCCAGTAATGCCACCCAATCATTGTGACCAAAAAAAACATCTCTCACAAATTCTAAATACTTTCTAGGAGAGTGCCCTTTGAGAATTACTTCATTAAAGTTTGCAATAAGTTTCTACCTACTAAAAGATGGAAAGTAAAACCCCTCAGCCTGAGAAATTAGGAGTTCTGTTTGCAATGTAAATGGGGTATATCTTTTGCCAAATCTATGCCTGCGGCAGATTGTTTCCAATGAGATAAACTTGTACACAATATATTACTGCTAGTTCTGTGTGTGTTAGAGAGAGAGAGAGCTTATGTTGCTCAAATGAAAAGAAGTCAGGAAGACAAAGCAAGAGCTGGAAATTTGTGCAGACTCGTTCCCACTTCAACAAGATTGTAAAGCAGTTAGATTGGGTTTGGCCCACACTGATGTAATGTAGTAATGTGGTCTCACACAAGTCATTTTTCAAGACCAAATAACCCACATTTGGAAATTGTACTGTCTGCTCCACCACAGGGCACTCATTTTGGGGAAGCCAAAGAATAAGACCACATATCAGAGGGTAGGGTTTACTGCACCATGTTCCCATTGTTAATTTTCTTGGCAACAGGCCATCATGACAAAGGAAAAGACTTAAAAGGTAGTTCTTAGAAGAGGTGAAAGGAAAAAGTTTTTCTTTTATGGCAGACAGAAGTTAGGGGACTTGGCTTTGGAAAGGGGCAGCAGGTTTCTGTTGAGAAGAAGTAAACGGTTTCTGCAGAATTAGAGCAGGCAGATGCTGGACAGAAAACAAACATCTGCCACAATATATTAAGCCAGGATATCAGAAAAAGGAGCTCAGCAGGATATACTTAGGAAAGGACTTCAGTCTGCTTATTTTGAGAACTGCCAGTTATCCAGTGTTAAGTTATCTGTGTTGTTATCAAAGTCAAACATTAAAAACTTACAGCCTAGTCTTATGCATTGTTTTGGATAACTGAGAAAAGGTCAGCATGTTGGAGAACTGAAGAGACTCAACAGATCAGATGAGAAGGCTAATACTCTCATCATGGGCAGAGGGTTTAAAAGCTAAGACCAATAATTCAAACTTTCGTGTATTACTTTCCACTTCACAACTGCTGGAGCAACAGAGTTTTGGGAGAACTGCTCCATGATGAAGCACCTTCATTAGCTTCTTTCACTTGGAATTCCTAAAGTGCTACCCAGAAGCACAGAAAATCATTTAAGTTCATCCTAATACCAATAGAAATAGAGATAGAAAATAGTTTTTCCTTTGCTATGGTTTGAATGTTTGTACTGTTCAAAATTCATGTTGAAATTTAATTGCCATTGTAACAGTACTAAGAGGTGGGACTTTTGAGATGTGATTAGGCCACGAGGGCTCTGTCTACATGAGCGGGCTTAATGCCATTATAATAAGGCAAATTTGAACCTCTTTTGTTTCTTTGTCCTTTTGCCTCCCTCCATTTGATGATGCAGCAAAGGCCTTGCCATATGCCAGATCCTTGATCTTAGGCTTCCCAGCCTCCAGAGCTGTGAGAAAATAAATGTATGTTCATTATAAATCACCCAGTTTCAGGTACTCTTTTATAGCAGCACAAAACTAACTATGACATCCTTCCTCAACACAAAGTTAAGAATTAGAAGATTCTTAACTTCCCTTTGTCTTGCATCTCTATATTTAGGTCTTGAATAAAATAGAAGTAGATGAAAGGAGGAATAAAAATCACTTTTTTTTTTTTTTTGAGAAAAAATCTTGTTCTGTCACCCAGGCTGGAGTGCAGTGGCATGATCTCGACTCACTGCAACCTCCGCCTCCTGGGTTCAAGCGATTCTCCTGCCTCAGCCTCCCTAGTAGCTGGGATTACAGGTATACGCTACCATGCCCTGCTAATTTTTTTTGTATTTTTAGTAGAGACTGGGTTTTGCCATGTTGGCGAGGCTGGTCTTGAGCTCCTGACCTCAGGTGATCCGCCCGCCTCGGCCTCCCAAAGTGCAGAGATTGCAGGCATGAGCCATCATGTCTGGCCTAAAAAAGCACTTTTTAAAGAACTTAATGGCTTCTAACTTTCTTCCTGAGCCCTAAATATTCTTGAAGAAAAATATTAAGCTAAATAATAGGATTAAAAACATTAATTGGAATTTTAAATGAAGCTTAAAACAGGAAAAGTATATTTCTTTTTTTTTTTTTTTTTTTTTTTTTTTTTTTTTTTTGAGGCGGAGTCTCGCTCTGTCCCCCTGGCTGGAGTGCAGTGGCGCGATCTCGGCTCACTGCAAGCTCCGCCTCCCAGTAGCTGGGACTACAGGCACCGGCCACGGCGCCTGGCTAATTTTTTGTATTTTTAGTAGAGACAGGGTTTCACCGTGGTCTCGATCTCCTGACCTTGTGATCCGCCCGCCTCGGCCTCCCAAAGTGCTGGGATTACAGGCGTGAGCCACCGCGCCCGGCAGGAAAAGTATATTTCTTTGTTAAAGAAAAAATTTAGTTAATAGGTACAAAGAAGAGGTTTCAAGTAGAAATGTAAAATGAAAAATAAAACCACAAAAATATTTTTCACCTATTAGATAGATCCTTTAAAAGATTAATAATGCCAACATTGCTGATAGGAATAGATTAGCACTGTATATCAGATTTTAAATGAGTGGCAATTTTAGTATTGAGAATGTAGCCTAAGGAAATAATTGGACATTGTGTTGGAGGATCCCCAAGACCACCTTCAGGTTCAGTAATTCACTGAGAGGACTCACAGGGCTCAGCATATGCTCATACTCATAATTTATTACAGTGAAAAAAGACTAAGCACAATCAGCAAAGGGAAAACGTGCACTGGGCAATGTCCAGGGAAAACCAGGCACAAGCTTCCAAAGGTCATCTCCCAGAGGAGTCACACAGGATATGCTTAATTTCCCCGGGAACCAGTTATCGTGACGTATGTGAAATACCAACCACAGAAGCTCTTGAGACACTCAATGCCCACGGTTTTTATTGGGGGTGGATCACATAGGCAACTTTTCCTTGGCATGTACCAAAACTCCAGACACGTAAGGAAAACAAGTATTCAGTAAAAACCATATTGTTTATACAAACAGATTAGGCATAGTGAGCTACTATTATCAGTTAATGGTAGGAACCCTTGCAAAATGTAAGTTACCAGACATCAACCAGAAGCCAAATTTACAAGCAGGCCTTTCTAAGGACAGGAATTCAGTCCTGTTATATTAACTACTTTCAGGAAGGCAAATATAAAAATAAATGTTCAAAAATATTAATCAGAGCACTGTTAATACTAGTTTTTCTAAAAACTGGGGAAAAACTATATTTCCATTAAAAGGTGCTTATTAAATAACACATTAAGTCTCCATAAAATAAAAAAAAGTATAGCTTTCTCAAATGAATGGTACAAATATGTATTCGTGGCCGGGCATGGTGGCTCATGCCTGTAATCCCAGCACTTTGAGAGGCCAAGATGGGTGGATCACCTGAGGTCAGGAGTTCAGGACTAACCTGCCAACATGGAGAAACCTCATCTCTACTTAAAAAATACAAAATTAGCCGGGTATGGTGGCAGGTGCCTGTAATCCCAGCTACTTGGGAGGCTGAGGCAGGAGAATTGCTTGAACCCAGGAGGCAGAGGTTGCAGTGAGCTGAGATCACACCATTGCACACATGCCTGGCAACAAAAGTAAAACTCCATCTCAAAAAAAAAATTTTGTATATATACATATAAAACATATATTCATTAACATATAATATTCAACTTTCTACTTCTCATCTTCATGTATATATTGAATAGACATATATTTATTATATCTAAAACCCATAATTTTTCTCCTTGAAGCGCCAGCATCACCCATACTCTGCTCCATCTCAGTTTTAGTAAGTCGAGTATTTTAGTTGCTCAGGCTAAAAACGGTAGACAGGTTCCTAATTCTTCTATATTTTTCATATATCACATGCAATTTATCAGCAAATCTTAGTGGATATAGCTTCAAAATGTATCCAGGATCTGACCACTTCCCCTTATCTCCTTTCCTACCACTGTAGTCCAAGACACCATCATGTACTAGGATGTTATTGCAATGGTGTCCAAGGCTTCCTCTGGTTCTATCTTTATTCCTTGTAGCATAAACTTATAGTCCTCCAACCAATTTGTTTCTCTTTTTTTTTTCTTTTTTTTTTTTTTAATTTTTAAATTTTTTTGAGGCGGAGTCTCTCTCTGTGGCCCAGGCTGGAGTGCAGTGGTGCGATCCCGCCTCACTGCAACCTCTGCCTCCCGAGTTCAAGTGATTCTCCTGCCTCAGCCTCCCAAGTAGCTGGGACTACAGGCATATGCCACCATGCCCAGCTAACTTTTTGTATTTTTAGTAGAGACAGGGTTTCACCGTGTTAGCCAGGATGGTCTCAATCTCCTGACCTCGTGATCCACCTTCCTCAGCCTCCCAAAGTGCTGGGATTACAGGAGTGAGCTATCACGCCCGGACCTTTTTTTTTTCTTAAAAAAAATTTAGGCTATACACATGGTCATCATCTCCTCCCCCATTAGGGACTGTATTTTCAGTCTCACCTGAAGCAAGATGTGGCTATATGATTAAGAAGGATGGGATGTGAGCAGGGGTGAAATGTACAACTTTTGGTTCATCTCTAACATATAAAACAAGCCATTTACCCTAGAAACTCTCTCTTCCTCTTTTCTGCAAGATGTCATGATCCTGTGAACACAAGCAAGATAAAGACATGATTGAAAGGATAGGGAACAACAAAATAGATGTTGTTAATAGATTAATCTGGTTCCTGATTGACCACATGGAACAGAAGCATACTACCAACATCTCAAGAAGTAAACCTTATTCAAGCTTCTGTAATTTGGCAGTTCTCTTTGTTCAGCATAACTACTGCCATGACCCCAATACACTCCCCTGTATTTATTCTCAAAACAGCAGTTATATGATTCTTTAAAATGTTAATTGAATCATGTTATTTCTCTATGCAAAATTCTTGAATGACCATTCAGCTTATTCAGAATAAAAGCCAAGGTCTTAACTAGGTCCTAGGCAATCTTGTCCTCCCAGGTCTGTTTGGCCAGTTTCTGTTCCTACTCACCCATTCCGCTGTAGCCACAGGGGTCTGTTTGGTACTCTTTGAAGGTGCCAGGCACTCTCCCATCCCATCACAGCTCCTTTGTAGTTGTCATTCTCTCTGTGAGAATGACAGAAACTCTCTGTGTCTAGAAATCCACAAAGCTAACTCCCTTACCAACTCTGATTTTTTACTCAAACATTATTTTCTCAGTGGACCTTCCCTGACCAACACTTGCACACTCCGTAAGTATCTTTCCTGTCTTCCTGCTCTCTGTAGCCCCTATTGCTTTCTAATATATACTATAACTTCCTTATGATATAATTTATTTATTTAATATGACTTTCCCTTCAAAAGTAAGCTGTATGAAGGCAAAACATTTGATTATGTTTGCTGATAAATTCCCAGCACATGAAATAGTGCCTGACACATGGAAGATGAATAATAAATGCTTTTTGAATAAACATCATTAGGAATGCTTTTGTCCATAAATAAAAAAAAAATAGCAGGAGCTTAAAGCATATAAATACACTTACTGTTTTTTGTTTTAGTTTTTGTTTGAGACGGAGTTTCACTCTTGTTACCCAGACTGGAGTGCAATGGCTCCATCTCTGCTCATCGCAACCTCCGACACCTGGGTTCAAGTGATTCTCCTGCCTCAGCCTCCCGAGTAGCTGGGATTACAGGCATGGACCACCATGCTGGGCTAATTTTGTATTTTTAGTAGAGACAGGATTTCTCCATGTTGGTCAGGCTAGCCTCTAACTCTCGACCTTAGGTCATCTGCTTACCTCGGCCTCCCAAAGTGCTGGGATTACAGGCGTGAGACACTGTGCCTGCCCCACTTATTGTTTATGTTACAAGAAAACCTGGTTAGTGTCACAGATTGTCTACATTAGGTCATCACTACAATGCCAATAATATTTCCCTTTTTTTCCGCAAGAGGGCTGCTATAGCTCCAAACAGTACATCTTCATACAATACAACCTCGAGCAGAAGAAACTGAAAGAGGGAAAAAAAAATGATCCTCTTACATGTCTTTTTTCAGGATGGTAAATCTTTCCCAGGTATCTTCAGTAGACTTCCTCTTAGGTCTCATTGACCAGAGTGGCATTACACTGTCATTTCTAGACAAATTATTGGCAAAAGAGAATGGATAGCTATAATTATTATATATACCAATCAAGATTTATCCCAGAGGCTGAATGAAATGCTATCTAAACAAAACTAGAGTTCTGTTAACATAAATGTAGGAGAAATGGTTGTTGGGTTGGCAGCCAACAGACTGCCTGAATGACATATAAATGAATATTGTTTACTGCAAAATTATAATTATATAATAAGGTGACCTTTTATAATAAGCATTTTAAGGTTATAAGGTTATCTTTCAATGTTTAATGTAATTAAATAGGAAAAAGCACCCCAGAATGATAGTGTATCAGTTAACATTGCTTTTAGTTGCATGTAACAGAAATTGGATTAAAATTTAAATGCTTAATCAGAAAGGTTTTTTTCCTTATAACAAGAATTTCCAAATTAGGCAGTTCAGGACTGATCAAAGGGCTTCATGATGCCACAAGGAACTCAGACTTCATTATGCCAGACAAAAAAAGGACAATTTTTGTTCTTTGGGCCAAAGAAATGACTTCACTCCTAGCATGTTTGCACACCATGCAGACTAGAGGTGGTTGCTAGGCAAGTCAGCCGCCTTCCCAATAGCACCTACTCAGTGATTTCTGCTTGCATCTCCTTGGCCAGAACTGGTTCTCAGGGCTTGTCTGGGGAGGTGAGTATTTTAGCTAGATCCAAACAGAAATTTGGATCTGTTGTTAAGAAATAAGAAGAGAATGGATATTTGATAGGCAAGTAGTGTCTGCAATTTATGTTTACCAAATATATTGACTGTGACTACCACTGAGTGGTTAAATTATAAGGGATTCTTGTATTGCCTCAATTGTTTTCAAAATGCATGTTCTTTTAAAAAAAAATATTGGAAACAAGCATAATAGAGCTATTTTCATTTGGCAGGGGAAAGTAGAAAGTTTAAAGACTTGTTCCTATAGACTGTACCAAAATATTCCTGACCTTAAAATATCTGCTCCAAATGATCATGTCGGAATATCCTTACCAAATATATAATTTTGGACATATACTCTCAGAGCCTCAGTTAACTTGTCCATAAAATAAGGACATTATAACTACTCCCAAAGTTATTGTAAAGTTTAAATGAGATAATGTATATAAAATATTTAGCACAAATCCTCACTATATGGTAGCTTTCATGAATAGTACTTAAGATCGAGTGCAGTGGCTCACACCTGTACTACTCGCACTTTAAGAAGCTGAGGTGGGAGGATCACTTGAGCTCAGGAGTTTGAGACCAGCCAAGACAACATACTGGGATTTCATCCCCACTGAAAATAAAAAAAAAAAAAAATTAGCCAGGTGTAGTGACACCTACCTAGCTACTCAGTAGGCTGAGGTGGGAGAATCACTTGAGCCCAGGAGGTCAAGACAGCAGTGACCCGTAATCGCACCACTGCACTCCAGCCTGGACGACAGAGCAAGACCCTGTCTCAAAAAATAAAAGTAAATAAATAAATAAATAAATAGTACTTAGATACATGGTAGTTGTAAAATAGTTTTTAAATTAACTATATGTTTTATTGACTTTATTTAGCTATATTTGTTATATTACCTCATCTTCGAGTATTTACTATGTAACAGAAACTATGCTAAATATCCTGTTAATATTGTCATTTAAACCTCAAAATAATCTATGAAATAGATAAATTATTATCTGTATTACATAGATGGAAAAAACTATGGCTTAGGGAAGTTAAGCAAATTGTTCAAGATTATATAGGGCAAAATGTGGCAAAGCTTGAATTCAGATCTAGGCAGTTTGACACAAATTTTTCATCCTTTAACCGATCTCCTACAACACAAATCTGAAAGTCCTCTATTTTAAAATTACGAAAAATCATTAGCCTGCTTATAAATCAGTTCATCTAAGAAATTACTTTGGGTATTTTAATTTGCAAGTCTAGCAAAAAGAACTGTAGAATCAGCCAAAACATATCCAAAAATTCAAACCTTGTCATTGCAGCTTTTATTAATGACGGCACCGTGGTTAATAGTTCTGCTCTAAACAATTTTTATAAATTCTCAAATAGTATGAATTCATACATTTTATAAAAATACATACAAATGCAAAATTTTCAAGTTAATTTATTTACTAATTACAATTTGGCTAAATCAGTCTAGAAAACTAACAATGTTATGAAAAAGAGTCAAGTAATCCATAACAAAAGAGCAATATAAATAGATACTCTTTTTCAATTATTGTACTGGCATAACTAGTCGTATTAACTGCTTGTATGACTTCATTCATAAGTATAAAATTAATAAAATGAGAGAATAACAGAATAATGAGGTTTTAGTTTTAAAAATACTAATTAAAACCATTAGACAAATAATTTATTAGTTATCTTAACTGAATCTAAAAGAAATATATTTCTCAGCAAAATACAATGTTTAAAAATTCAGACAATTTTATAGCAACGATCTCTCTAAGGCTACTGCAATTTACCAACACAAGTAAATTGAGTTCTGTAAAAGTTAATGAGTGTCTGATACTCCCTGCTGGCTAGAAGAAAAGGCAGAATATAGGAGCAAATACATTACAAAAAAATGATTTTTAAAAAATGCTTATGAGGTATAGCGGTATACGGAAGAGAGAAAGATTATATGCGGGAGTCAATAAGAAAAACTTTAGATAGGATATAGCAGAATACATCTCTGAAAGATAAATAGGACTTTTTCAGATAATTTCCACGAAGAAAAGCAGTCCAGGCAGAGGGACCAATATAAGCAAAAGCATAGAGAATATATAAAAGAATGTGGCGATTTTGAGGAATTGCACGTTCTTCAACACTCCTAAGCATAAATTTTGAGGAAAAAAATGACATGAGCTGCTAGAGATGAAGCAGGTGATTCACAGAGGATCTTTTTGGCCATATTGTAGTTTAAGCCTTATCCAAGGTCAATGGGAGAGACACTGAAAAATATATATCGGTGAAGTCATATGGTCATATGGCATTTTAAATAATCACTTCTATCATACTGATGGAAGACCCTTGCATCATTATGAACTTTTTCTTTTTTTGCTTCTAGTAGTAGTACATTTTGCCTTAAAATGTTTTTGATATAGTATAGCTTTACCAGTTTTGTTTTGGTTAGAATTTGCATGTTCTGGACTTTTTAACCATTTTACCTTCATCTTCACAGAAAATAGTTAGAGACCTTTTCCTCAATCTAACAATGTATTTTTTTTCCAGATGGAGTCTCACTGTCACACAGGCTGGAGTGCAGTGGGATGATCTCGGCTCACTGCAACTTCTGCCTCCCGGGTTGAAGTGAGTCTCCTGCCCCAGCCTCCCAAGTAGCTGGGATTACAGGTGCACGTCACCATGCCTGGCGAATTTTTTAATTTTTAGTAGAGGCGGGGTTTCACATGTTGGCCAGGCTGGTCTCGAACTCCTGACCTCAGGTGATCCGCCCGTCTTCGCCTCCTAAAGTGCTGAGATTACAGGCGTGAGTCACCGCACCTGGCCTCAATCTAAAAATTTTAGTCTTTAACTGCAATATTTATCCATTAATATTTAATGTAATTTTACCAGTATTATTATAATTTATTTTCTATTTGTCCCACCTGTTCTATATTCATTTTTTCTTTCCATTCTTTTACTCTTTGGAATTAGTGAAGTAATTGTTGCTGTTTATTTCCCCCTTCCCACTATTTGCTTATTGGTTACATACTTTTTATTATTTCATGGGTTATGCTATAGCAGAGTTTATCAACCGTGTTACAAGTGACATTTTGGACTGAATAATTATTTATTGGGTTTGGGGAGGGCCATTCTGTGTATATTGTAAGATTTTTAGCAACATTCGTGGATTCTACACATCAGATACCACTAGCACCACTCTCCCTCCCCTAATTATAATAATAAAAAATGTCCTTAGACATGAATGAAAGTCCCCTGAGGGACAAAATATCCTCTCTTGAGAACCACTGCTCTAGATCTGGGATGTTCAATATGTTAGCTAGTAGTCACACGTGAGACCTTGACATGTGGTGAGTACAAATTGAGATATGTTATAAAAGGTAAAATGCTCTAGGTTTTGAAAACTTAACATGATTGAAAAAAACAGAACTCTCAGAACACCTCACTTTAACTCCGTTAACTATTCCTTTCCTCTTTTTGTGCTATTGTTGTCAAGGGGTTTTTGGTTTGGTTTTGTTTTCAGAGACAAAGTCTCACCCTGTTACCCATGCTGGAGTGCAGTGGTATGATCATAGCTCACTGCAACCTCAAACTCTGGGCTCAAGGGATCCACTTAAGCCTCCTGAGTAGCTAAAATTACAGACACACTGCCATGTCTGGCAATTTTTTCTTTCTTTCTTTCTTTTTTTTTTTTCATAAAGATGTGTGTCTCACTTTGTTGCCCAGGCTGGTCTCCAGCTCCTGGCCTCACTTTGAGAGGCCAAGTTGGGAAGATCCCTTGAGGCCAGGAGTTCGAGACCAGCCTGGGTAACAGACTGGGACCCTGTCTCTACAAAAAAAAATGAAAAACTTTTCTGGGAGTGGTGGTAAATGTCTGTAAACTCAACTACTCTGGAAGCTGAGACAGGAGGATTGCCTGAGCCCAGGAGGTAAAGGTTGCAGTGAGCCATGATCACATTACTGCACTCCAGCCTGTGTGACAGATTAAGGCCTTGTCTCAAAAAAAAAAAAAAAAAAAAAAAAAGAAGCCCATGTGCAAACACAATATGTGGATCTCTATGGAATTGTTTACCTGTTTCTTTTTATATATTTATTTATTTAAGACCACAGGCACATGCCACCATGCCCAGCTAATTTATTTTCTTTAGAGGCGGGGTCTTCCTATGCTGCCCAGGCTGGTCTTGAATTCCTGGCCCCAAGCAGTCCTCCTGATCCTCCTGCCTCTGCCTCCCAAAGTGCCGGGATTTCAGGTGTCAGCCATCATATGTGGCCTGTTTCTGTTTTTTTCTTGTGATGTGGTCATTTAGTCTGTGCTCTGGTATGCCTACAATTTTCTACTAAGTATTGGGCATTGTGTATGAAGAGTTGTAGTAATAACTTGAAGCTTTCAATGATGTTTTCTTTCTCTGGAGATTACTTTTTATCTTTTCTGGTAGGTGGGCAAATAGAGTTCGATCACCTGAATATACTCTGGGATTGTACTGATTCGAAGCTGAGTTTCTTTTTTTTAAATTAAACTTAATTTAGTTTAATTTTTTTGTAGAGATATGGGCTCGATATGGTGCCCAGGCTGGTCTCAAGCTCCTGGCCTCAGGCAATCCTCCCACCTTGACATACCAAAATGCGGGGATTACAGGAATGAGCCACCATGCCCAGCCTAACAGCTGAGTTTTGGTCTTTGCAATGGCTCTATATTTTCAGTTTGCACTACTCCTAGGATTATCCTTCCAACAAAAATCTGGAGTGTTTATACAAGTCACTTGCCTCTGATGGACCCTGAACTCCAAATTTTATCTCCCCAGCATCATAAGATTGAAAAAAAAAAAAAAATCCTGCTTAATCAACTTCTTGGTCAGTGCTTTCTGTTTGATTTCTTTCCTTCCTTCCTTCCTTTCTTTCTTTTTTTTTTTTTTTTTTTTTTTTTTTGACAGAATTTTGCTCTTGTTGCCCAGGCTGGAGTCAATGGTGTGATCTCAGATCACTGTAACCTCCACCTCCAGGTTCAAGCAATTCTCCTGCCTCAGCCTCCCGAGTAGCTGGGATTACAGGCATGCACCACTATGCCTGGCTAATTTTGTATTTTTAGTAGAGACGGGGTTTCTCCATGTTAGTCAAGCTGGTCCTGAACTCCCGACATCAGGTGATCCACGTGCCTCAGCCTCCCAAAGTGCTAGGATTACATGCTTGAGCCACCATGCCCGACTTTCTGTTTAATTTCTAATCCCCTCATTTTGTATCACCCACAATCAGCAAATTCCTTGAGGGGATAAACAACAAAGACTGTTAGGATCATCTCAATTTCTGTGTCTTCTTTCCAAGATCTTGGTTGATAGGTTCCTAGTTCCCAGTTGCCTAGCTCTCTGATATTTTCAAACCAATTTTCTCAGCAAGGCAATTTTACTTTCTGCAGAAAGCGTGCTTTTTGGAAGCCTGACTGTCACGAGAGCACCCTGAACAAAGAAAAACAGAGATTTTTATTCCTGACGCATTGGGTCCTTAATTCTATGACCTGTCTCCATTGGCTGGAGCTGGACCATACAATCTAGACTGATCCCGATTGGCTAAAAGCTTAAAACTTTCCTAAAAAGGCAAATGTGCAATGGAGAACAAGGAGAGGAAGGGGATTGTTTATGGGAAATTAGGAGAATAATAACATTTCCAAATAAGGAAGGGGTGTAGGCTGTAAGCTGGGAAATGCCTGGGCATGTTCAGACATGTTTGAGCAGGTTATAGGCCAGAATAAATAACTTGGTTAAAGTACAAGGACATAGAATGTACTTGTTCCCTTACTATATTTAACAGCTACACAGGGCTTAACAAAAAGTTATTAGCAAAAAGCAAGGAAGCTTGAAGGAAGTTAGTTTTTAAAAGAAACTATTATTCCTAACACTTACTATTTATTCTTTAACAAAAAGGGAATCTTTAAAGAGGAACTTTTTACTTTTCACACTAGTGACAGAGCCTTTTGGGTACAGTTGTTCCCAATTGTGTGGTTTATACAAATAGAGATGACAAAAAATATTTTATTGATCACTTTAGGACAAATTGCTAGAGACAACAAAACCCATTGCAGAACAACAAACGTCTCTAAATTCCTTACCTTTAATGTTTTAGCAAAATGGATATGTTTTGTATAGCTAATTGCTACAAATCTAACTAAAACCAAGATGATAGTAGCTCAATGCATGGACTTTTTAGATAAGTCAACTTTGTAAACCTGTTTTTGGGTTTAGTTTTTGACTCCTGTGTTGCTTAAAAGGTTTTAAGTGTTCATGAGTGCCTGTCCACCTCCATTCCCTTCTAGCCTAGAATGTTTAATTTGCTGTAAGTCTTTTAGCTCTAAGTCCGTTGACCTTCCAGGCCACTGAGGGACAGACTGGAACTGGAATAGGTAGATACACCACCCTGGCAACAATATGGGAAAAAATAAAAGTTTAGCTGTAGATGCTGCGTCTAGAAAATATCAGACAAAGGGGGAAAATGAGAAATAAAAATAAAATTCTAACCCCCCAACAGACTGAACAGACCATCTCTTGGCCAAGAAGACACCAGAGTAACCTTGAAAACTGGGTTCTCAGCCATGATAGTATTGGAAGTCAGACACACTTCCTTATGCCTTATCTCCCTTGCTAACCACCACTAGCCTTTTTTTCCCTAAGGGGTAAACAAAAACCAGCCCTTTCAAAAGGCTGCACCACTGATCTCAACCAACCTCCTGAGACTGCCCTTCTTTTTTGCCTAAGAGACCACAGACTAAGAAGTGGTTCTTGCCAGTCTTTGAAGGATGTGAGAATGTGTAGTAAGGGATTTTAGTCCTCTGCCTCACTTTCTGACATCACAGGGCGGAAAACTCCACCCTTGAGTTATGCTAACATCGCCATCTTTTAAACATGTTACCCGTGAAGATGAATGAAGCTCAACTGCGCAAGTGCATGTGTTTCTCCTTTTATAAATATTCATGACTCCTATAATCTATTGAATATGTACAGTCAGCCACCTAGTTCAGCATGAATTCCCTTTTCCCCTCCCTCCAAGTGTTGATTTTTGTCCGGAGGCTCTGCACGTTTCCCAGCCTATTAGAATGGCCACCCTGCCACCTACAATCTTTTATAAGAAATAAAGCTCTCCTTTCAAAATTAAAAACAACAACAAACACAAGATGAGTCTGCCTGGTCAGAAGTAAAATATCCTCTAGACCTATCTCTATGCAGGATGTCTGTGAAGAGGAAAACAGAAAACAAAATCTACTATAGAGATAATGAAAATATGAACTACTAAATTTTCTTCTATTTCAGATTTTTAAAAAATAGGAAAATAAGAGACACATTTGGAAGGTAGAATTATTAGAATGTAGTGATTGGATATGTAAGAAAGATGTGAAAGAGATGAGAGAAATCAAAGATGCTTAGATGATGGATAGTGGCCACACTAGCTGAAAAGGACATGCAGAAAATAAAAAGGGATTAAGAGGGTAACAAGGCCAGGTGTGGTGGCTAACACCCATAATCCCAGAACTTTGAGATGCCAAGGTGAGAGGACCACTGGGGCCCAGGAGTTTGAGACCAGCCTGGACAACATGGTGAAATCCCCATCTCTACAAAAAATACAAAAAAATAGTTAGGGGTGGTGGCACATGCCTGTAATCCCAGCTATTTGGGAGGCTGAGGTGGGAGTATCACCTGAGCCTGGGAGGTTGAGGGTACAGTGAGCTGAGACTCGGCAACTGCACTCCAGCCTGGGCAACAGAGTGAGACCCTGTATCAAAAAAAAAAGGGGATTCACAATCAAAAAGGATGTGGTCCAGGGGGAAGGGATAATGAATTCTGGTAGGTGTCTATGGATCTGCTAAGCAGAGACAATCATTAAGCAACTGGATTGAGGGGAGATATTTGGGCTATTGAGACAGATTTGTAAGTTATCTGAATATAAGTGGTGGCTAAAATTATGAAGTCAAATGCAATCACGCAGGTAGCATTCTGTAAGTAGAATATGGGAATAAGCCTTGGACACAACCCTGGGAAACTCAAATATTTAAGAAGAAGGAGGTATATAAATATCAGTTTAGAATCAAACTCAATTAATTATATAGAAAAATGGTAAGTAGTCCAATTTTTAAAAATGATTCCATGAAAAATAATTACTTGTGGATATTAGGTCCTTTATGATATTTAACAAATTAGTATATTTGTAGGTCCATAGGACAGTTATTAGTCATGTATTTCCACAAAGATGTATATATCTAGAACATACAGCAGAAACACCAGAAGGATAAAATTGAAACAAAGGTAGTATATATAATTTCAAGCTGGAGTTGGTCTGGTATTATTGGTTTAGGGAGTAGGCTCTGAAGTACAAACTGTAGAATCCTACTGCCCACATTTGCAACCTACCTTTTCCACTTCTTAGTTGTGTGATACTGGGAAAGACTCTTAAACTCTTAAAGCTTTAATTTTATTATTTTTACAATAAAAATAAAAATAGTTGCTATTCCATTGGGTTGCCATGACAATGAAATGAAATAATGTGTAAAGTTCTTGGCATAGTGTCTGGCATATAGAAGCTATCAATAAGTATGAAAAGTTATATAACTTCAGACCAGTTAAGTTACATGAAAGTAAAATTAATATGAACATTTAAATTGCTATTGAATTCAAGTTTAAAACACCCTTTACCTATGTTTAAATGGCAGAGTAAATCTAGTTGTAACACTTTTCATTCTTTTGATTATCAAAACTAATTCAACCTGGAATGTTTTCTTTTTCTACGTGTTGTCCCCCAAAATGAAAATAAATACAAACTTCCCACATAGAAATAAACCATTTTTTGTCAAAGTAAATATGTACCTGTGTTCCTTTGCTTGAATTGCTTTTGCACATATAACTGAAGTAATAAATGCCTTCCAAACTAAATAAAAGTTCTATTATCTAAAGTGACTTATTAATGTAAAACTGTATCCTGTATTTACCATGTGTTGGGCTGCAATCAATCATGCTACCTAAAGATCTAGGTACTGCTCTATTTTAAATTCCATATCAGTCAAATATTTCTGGGAATTGAATTCTCCTAAACCAAGAACAAAATTTGTATTTGGCCAAGATACCAACTTCGTTCTTGAAGTCAGTGATCTTTAATGATTCACAAGGTAAGTGCTTGCTATTTTATCCAAAGACAATAAGCAAGTTCAATTCAGTACTGAAACATTGACTTTGCTTTCTCTTGCCTGTAGAAATCTTTTTAGCATTTTTCATTTCTAATACTGTCTCCATCTGAATGATCATAGTTTGAATATACTAATGCATTCAGAAAACATTTTTTCAATTAATCCATTTTACTTGTGTGCAAGGGAGAGAAGAAAATTGTATCCTTTATGCTCTCATTTTCCTCATATATATATTTTTTCACCCTGTCTTATGGTGATGATCCTTATGTTTTACAAATTGGAAACTTTGAAAATGAAATAGCTACCTTGTGCTGTCAAGACTCTTTTTGTTCTAGGTAGTGGAAATATAATACAAATTATTTGTCCCTTAAAAGAAATGTATAGGCTAACTAACTGCAATGTGCAGAGATGGTGCTAGCTCAGACACAACTAAATCAAGGGTTTCAAACTACAGTATCATCACCATCATTATTATCATATTAATTGCTCTCTCTGTGCCTCTTTCTCTTATCATTCTGGGAAGAAGATGTATTAGTTTTCTTGTTGCTGCTATAATAAATGACCACAACCTTAGGGACTTAAAACATCAAAAATTTATTCTCTTAAAGTTCCAGAAGTCAGAAGTCCAAAATGAGCTTTACAGGGCTAAAACTTGAGATGTGGGCAGGGCTAGTTTCTTCTAGAGGTTCCAGGGGATAATCTATTTCTTGACTTCTCCATGGTCTAGAGGCTGCCAGCATTCCTTGGTTTGTGGCAGCATCATTCCCGTCTCTACTTCCATGGTCATGTTGCCATCAACTAACTCTGATCTCCTACTTCTCTTTTGTAAGGACTCCTATGATTATATCAAACACATCCCAAATGAAATATCCAGATAATTCAAGACAATCTGTTCATGTCAATATTCTCAATTTAATCATATCTTTAAAAATTTGTTTTATGGTGTAAGGTCACATATTCATAGGTTCTAGGGATTCAGATATCAACATATTTGGGGAGGTGATTATTCAGCCAACTACAGAGGGTCTCTTAGAATGCTAACTTTAGCAAAAGTACCAGGAAGAATTCCTATTGACCCAGCTTGGGTAATATGCACATCCCTAAGACAATCACTATGGCCAAGGGGATGAGGTCGACAGTCGGACAGCCTAATTTGCACAACCACTCCTGAAGGATGTAATGAAAATGTTGTGACAGTGGTCCCACTGGGTCTATATGTATTTGGAGAGGGATGGCTTTCCAAAGGAAGAGTTACTATTACCAGAAGAATAAAGAAGGGATTATGAGCAGACTCCCCTCTCCCCTCACCAAAAACCCACACAAAAAGCAGAGGCACACTATATATTCCCATTTGAACAACACTGTCAATACTCTTTGGTAATAATAACAACTGTGAACTGTTCTTACTTTAAAATTCCATGTATGAGGATGTATACCTGTCTATATGTTTTTGGTTTGGACCAAAAAAGCAATGAATAAGAGTGCGAGATTTAAAGTCAGACAGACCTGGATTTATAGCCTGACTCTATCCCTTTCTGGCTATGTAACATTTTAGACATGTTATTGAAATTTCCTGATTTTCAGATTCCTCACAGGTAAAATAAAGTTGCTTACTATATTGGACGTGGATATTTGTGATGTTTTCTAACTACCCAGCATATTTTGAAAACAATTTTACCACACCAGAAAATCCTCGGTCTTTAGAGTCCCACTTCCACAAGGTAGAATGCAGAAAACTGAATTCTCAGCCTCTCTTACTGCTGGATCTAGGGATATGACAGTGGCTTTGGCTTCTATGAGTCTCACACATGTAAGAATTTGACAGGTAAGTAATGGAGTTTATGTGGACTGTTTTAAAATCTTGCATACAAGAAGAAGAAGGCTCCAGTCAGAATCCATTTTTCTGGTACGGTGGACAACAATGCTGCTGTCTTGTGGTGGTAGCAACAACATTGTATGCAGTTTAGTTTCTTGGTGATTTCAAGGTCAAGTTCCAAGCACAGATGTGGCCCAGGCAGGGAGTTGGGAGTTGAGAGTTGGCAACACCTTCCCTAGTGCTCTGTGGGACAGCAAGAGAAGCAGCAGTTTCCTCTCTGTGCCAACTTTGCCGTGTGATTTTCGGAATTGTTCCTAGGAGCTTAACTTCAAGTCTAGCTCTCCAGGCCTCCAAATGCTTCTGTGAGCTAACCAAGTCTTTTTAAAAACTCCCTTTTCTGCTTAATCAGCTAAAGACAGTTAGCTTTAGTTAAGTAATATTAAGAGTGATGACTATATATTTACCTCAGAGAGTGGTGTTGCAATTAAATAAAATAATATATTGTTATGCAAAAAGGGACCAATGGCCAGTCAGTACACATACCAGATCTGCTAGAGCAAAATTTGTTGGGGGAAATTCATGGAGACAAGAACAGTAACAAGCATGCAGTCCCCTGTTGCATTGTAAAGTGGAACACAGAGTGCTAGCATGGTCTCATGTCACGTTATGGGATAGGGCCCCTAATCCCTAGTGTGCAGACTTTTAAGATGACTGATTGGAAGCATTGGCTCCTACTGTCAGGTGATCAGGGATCAGGATACTATAACAAGATGACATTGCAAAACCTTGGCTCCAGCCCTAGTCTGTAAAGTGAGTTTTTATATTTGCAGCAAACATGAGCCCTTCCCCTGGCATAATCAGGAACCTAAGTGCAGGTCTTATGGTTGACCAGGATTCACTGTCTTGATGTTTGGCTGTGGCCAGTTTTCATACAGCTTTGTAGAAGGCCAATTGCTTTTTTTTTTTTTTTTTGGTTTTTTTTTTTTTGGAGGCCACCCTGCAAGGAATCATATTTGGGCAAGTTAATTCTTACTTCCTGGACTGGGTTGAATAGTTTTCCCCCAAAATTCATGTCTACTTGGAGTTTCAGAATGGTCCTTATTTGAAAATAAGGTCAGGCAGGGTGCGGTGGCTCATGCCTGTAACCCCAGCACTTTGGGAGGCCGAGGCAGGTGGATCACAAGGTCAGGAGTTTGAGACCAGCCTGGCCAATATGGTGAAACCCCGTCTCTACTATAACTACAAGAAAATTAACTGGGCGTGGTGGCACACACCTGTAGTCCCAGCTGCTTGGGAGGCTGAGGCAGGAGAATTGCTTGAACCCAGGAGGCAGAAGCTGAAGTGAGCTGAGATCATGCCACTGCACTCCAGCCTGGGTGACAGAGTAAGACTCTGTCTCCAAAAAAAAAAAAAAAAAAAAGAAAAGAAAAGAAAATAGGGTCTGTGCAGATGTAATCAACTTATGAATAGGTCACCTGCAGGAGACAATTTCAACATGTGGACAGCTTACCACCTCAAACGTTGTGTGTCTCTTCTCTGCCTTAGGGTTTTTTCTGGGACAGACTGTGGGAATCTGCTCTACCCAAGTCACTCAAAGCAACAACAATCAATACGAGCTTGAAGTAGATTGATAAATGCCCCAGGCTTTCCAGCCTCCCACAAGCTAGTTTTAAAGCACTGGAGAGACTCTCTCTCTCTCTCTCTCTCTCTCTCTCTCTCTCTCTCTTTATATATATGTATAGACAATGGCTAGACCATATATGAAGATAGAACTCTGACCTACAGTCTGTAGCAACCACCCTAGGAAATCATACCATATCTACTGAAAGCCAGGCTATTATTTATAAGTCAGATTTGTAGGAAGTCAGACCACTATCTCCAGTAATCAGTCCAGTAAATCAAACAATAATCCCTATAACAATTGGCCCAAAATGGCCAGGACTTGATTGATAACTGACAGCTTCCCTAATTTTTGTCCCTGCTTCCAAATTAGGATGAGTCAGAGAAAGCCAAATATGTACCCCTAATCAATCACACAGAAAGCCCCAAATCTGGTTAGCCCACCTATAGCTTTCTTAAGCCAACAGCTTCAAATCAGGGCATACCTGAAACTTCCTCTTTTTTCCACTATAAAGCTTTCCACTCCTATGTCTGCCTCTACCAAACCCAAGTGATGAGTCTAGTCTATATCAAAACACAAGTGATGATGCCTGACTCTCTTGCTATATCAAGGTCTGAATATATGCTTTGTTCTCATTTGGTCTTCATTTATTTCCATATATGGGGTACAGTTTCTCTGGGGATCCCAACAAAATTAAGCCCCAGTTGCCCACTGCTGTACTTTGCTCATTGATGCACTTTTTATTGGCTTTCCCTGCTTCTCTATCTCAGTTTGGTTTCCTCAATTTGCCTACCATGAGGAATTATCTCCCAAATATATCATCTGCATCTAAGCTCTTGTTCCAGGGTCTGTTTTGAAGGAAACCTAATGAAGATAGACCATATTAATGGAAGCACAATTTTAAGACAATTATATATATTAACCTTGAATATTTCCTATAAAAAGAGGCAATTAAAACTAAAATTCCAAAGTGAATGCATCAACCATTGTTTTCTTCTAGTCAAAATGTTAAAATACTGAATATCACTTTTTAAATGTTAGGATTATTCCAATGCCTTTCTATGCCATTAATGTATTTGGCATACGTTTTTCATTTTCTAAAAAATTTGGCCGGGCGCGGTGGCTCAAGCCTGTAATCCCAGCACTCTGGGAGGCCGAGGCGGGCGGATCACGAGGTCAGGAGATCGAGACCATCCTGGCTAACACGGTGAAACCCCGTCTCTACTAAAAAAAATACAAAAAAAAACTAGCCGGGCGAGGTGGCGGGCGCCTGTAGTCCCAGCTATTCGGGAGGCTGAGGCAGGAGAATGGCGTAAACCCGGGAGGCGGAGCTTGCAGTGAGCTGAGATCCGGCCACTGCACTCCAGCCCGGGCGACAGAGCGAGACTCCGTCTCAAAAAAAAAAAAAAAAAAAAAAAATGTTGAAAAAATTCCCTAAAGTGAATAGTCATTTAAAAAATTTTTTAAAAATTTTTGTTTATCCCACATGTTAGATATGAGTTCTAAATTTCTTTTCAAAGAATCAATATGTTAGTAAATCAATTCTTTGCCTTCTACTTTTAAACTTAACTTCCACATAAAGCAACCTTTTTCGATTACCTGCTCCACCATGACTCGTTTCAATCACCTGCTCCACCCTGATTCATTCCGATTACCTGCTGCTACCTGCTCCACCCTAACTCATTCTCCACCCTGCATAACCATTTTTCCCGCCAAACCACTCACCCCGTCACTCTCTTTAGCTAATCCTAATTAGTTTAGCCTGTGCGACCTAACCCTAGCCAATAGGGGAACAACACAGCAGCAGGGGCCACGTGCATCAGGGATAAGAACCCCTTCCCCTCCTTTGTCCAAGTGTGCGCTCACCATTGCTCTATCTGTAAGGGCACACCCTTCTATACAAGTAACTTGCCTTGCTGAGAATTAAAAAGAAAATTTTATATTCAAGTACTATTTCTTTTGCAGCACCAAAACTTTATTTATAACACACAGGTAAAGGTTTATTTATTTATTTATTTATTTTTTTGAGACGGAGTCTCGCTCTGTCGCCCAGGCTGGGGTGCAGTGGCCGGATCTCAGCTCACTGCAAGCTCCGCCTCCCGGGTTTACGCCATTCTCCTGCCTCGGCCTCCCGAGTAGCTGGGACTACAGGCGCCCGCCACCTCGCCCGGCTAGTTTTTTGTATTTTTTAGTAGAGATGGGGTTTCACCGTGTTAGCCAGGATGGTCTCGATCTCCTGACCTTGTGATCCGCCCGTCTCGGCCTCCCAAAGTGCTGGGATTACAGGCGTGAGCCACCGCGCCCGGCAGGTAAAGGTTTAATGTGTGATTGTACTAAAAATAGGACTGAAATTTGAGAGTGCATTTAAAGGAGAAAGAATAATATTCAATAATATTCTACTGGTTGGAATATAGTTTATAAGAAAAGCTAATTACATTTACAGAGTAGTTGAAAACCTGGGACTTAGAATAATGAATGATATTCATTTGAATAAATTAAGAGAATTGAATCATCTTTCTTGCAAAGTGATCCAGTTACATTTAGTCAGGGAATATTCATGTTTAGGCTCAGTGTTTCTGGAAACCCAAAAAAACTAGAGCACATTTGCCCTGCAGGTTCTAACTTGGAAATTCAATTACGATTTATTGATAAAAAGACTGCACCAGTGAAAATATGTTATCCTAATTTAGGAATCAGTAAGCATTTCTGTGATTTTTATGCCCTACAAATTACATACTTTAATTTATGCCTATCTGATGTCCAAGTATGTTGGTAAATGAGATGCCTAAAACAACATGTGGGGTTAGAATATAATTATGTTAATGCATAAAAAAGGTGGCATTTGTAGTCTAATCGTAACAGAGCTTATGTGAACTGTTTTAAAAACTTGCGCACTAGGCCCATTGCAGTTTCATAGTGTCCCTTCTGTCTGTTATCTTTTACACCTGGCTGATCCACCCACACACCATAAAGACAAAGTGAAAGCACGAAGAGAAGTTTTAGGCAATTACCTCCACACATTTCCATTTCTCTCTCCCAAAACTCTCATCTCCGTCTGGCCTGCTCTAATTTTTGATGGCCTGCATGTATAATAGAGTTCCAAGTGAGGCTGAATTTAGAACACTGAGTGACAAGCTGGCAGCATGTACTGCTTTACGTACCTGTAGCCTGTCCTCTTGGAGATTTTCTCTGTTTTGCTCTTAGTTGTGTAAGATGTTCAGGCACCTGTTCTCTTGCCGGGAAGTCCCATAACCTGATGTTTGTCAAGACTTCTTGGTATGCAGAGCTTGCGTCTAGGGTAGGGTATGGAAAATTTGCATACTAATGAAGGAGCGTTTTAGGGAAAAAATGAGTCAAGATCTGAACGACTAAATTCCCTTTTGAGGTTTAACGTCGTTAGAAAATTTCTGACAGATTGAGGTGGCTTTGCTCAAGATTTTTAATTGGAAAATGGCATCAAAGGTTTTGAAATAGAAGTCTCCCTCAGTGCTTTGGGCTTAAGACCCATCCAACTCATGAGCCTAGCCATCCAGAATAAGCAGTTTCAGTTAAAGCACATGTGAGAAGTGGGAAGTTCCTAAGCTACTTCAATTCCTAAGAACCTAGCACGTGGTCAGTTTTGGAGATTCAAGGCTAAATGTGTGTCTGTATAAACTTGAAACCTAACTATGGTATAACTGTGCAGTGCTAAAGAGATCTGAACAAAGAAAGGATATCATTGCAGCAGTAATAAATAGGCATTCCTTAGACTGCAGAACAAGTGCTTGGTAGAAAAACCAAGTGCAATAATAGAAAACCTTTGATGTTAAAGGCCTTCATGGAATTTTCAGTTCTCTCTCTTCACTCCTTTTTATGAACAGTTTTTTTGTGGGGAGGCAATAGGAGGCAGACATTGATATTTCTGCAAATACAAGAAGGAGATTGCTAATAGATATAGACCAAACTGATAAATTAAGTTGTGGTTTCCAGCTCTGCTCGGTTTTAGAGTTTTGGCAGACTCCCTGTATTCCTGTGTCTCTGAGTATAAGCTGCATATATTGCAAAACTTAGATAAGAGTTCTGTGGATTCCATGGGAGCATAAAAATTGAGCAGAAAAATAGTTAATTAATTTATTTTTTAAAAATCCACATAACTCGAAGTATTAGAAAACATAATAAATTAAAACATAGAAATCAGTATGTAGATTTACAATGTAGCCCGTTTTGGCCAGGTGCAGTGGCTCACGCCTGTAATCCCAGGATTTTGGGAGGCCAAGAGGGGTGGATCAACTAAGGTCAGGAGTTCAAGACCAGCCTGACCAACACGGAGAAACCCCATCTCTACTAAAAATACAAAATTAGCCGGGCATGGTGGAGCATTCCTGTAATCCCAGCTACTCAGGAGGCTGAGGCAGGAGAATCGCTTAAACTTGGGAGGTGGAAGTTGTGGTGAGCCAAGATCACGTCATTGCACTCCAGCCTGGGCAACGAGAGTGAAACTGCCTCTCAAAACAAACAAACAAACAAACCAAAAACACAACAATGTAGGCTGTTTTACAAATCTCAAAGATTTAGGTGGCCAGTAGGGAGTTGGCTAATTGGGAAAGATGCTGAGATACAAGATTGGCTGAATAATTAGAGAAGGCATTCTTAGTTTTGGAATGGGGAACTGGGAAGTAGGATAAGAGCTAGACCAAAAAAAAAAAAAAAAAAAAAAAAGACCAAATATAGCCCAGAAACTCTAACTGATGTCTTAACTCTGTGCTTTTAAATCAGTTTCACACTTCTATTCCTTATGTGCCTGGTACCCAGTCAAAAACAAAAAAAAAACAAAAAACCCTCTGGACAAAAATGTGTTGGAAAATAAAATGAAAGAAAGCATCCCATTTACAAAATCAGATTTCATAACTAAAATACTTAGGAGTAAAAATTGAGAATCTACTTGGAGAAAAAATTAGGGAATTTTTAAAACTTTAAATAAATGGAGATATGTTTTGATCTGGTATAGAAAGACCAATCTTATAAACATGAAAATTCTCCCAAAATTTAGTAAGTTGATTCAATGTAATCCCTAGCAAAATTCCAAAGAGTTGTCTTCTTTTATTTTTTGATTTGCAAAAGCAATACAAGAGCTCACCTATAAAAATAAATATATGAATAGAGCCAGAAAATTTCTTAAAAACAAAATTAATGTGGGGAAAATATTTCTATCTGGTATTAATATGTATAAAGCTTTAATATTAATGAATGTTATTAATAGCCAAAGAACAGGCAGATCTGTGAAACTAAAGAATTCAGAAGTAAGCTCAAAAACAAATGGGAATTCAGTGCATTAATAAATATATCTCCTTAAATTACTGAGAGAAAAATCAGTTGTTCAAAAAACCAATATTGAAAAACTGGGCTAGCAATTTAGAAAGCTCTCAAAATAAAACCCAGATATATAAATACTTGATTGTAAAAATGAAATCATAAGAGAACTAAAAGAAAAAACAGAGGATTTTTTTTAACAATCTTAGACTAGGAGGCTTTTTATAGGAAGACTGAAAATCCGAAGTCGTTAAGGAATAGATTACATTTGACTGCATGAAAACTAAGATCTCCTGTAAGACTAAGTCCTGTAAGAAAAAGAGTCTTACCACAAAGACAAAATACAACAAACCACCTGAAGAAAGCATTATTTGCAACATATGACAATAAAATTTTAATTTCTTTAATACACAAATAAGACTTGCTAATCAATAAGAAAAAAGGCAATCAAATAGACAAAATAAATGGCACTGTCTATAGACCTGTAGATCAATTTAAAATACTTTACTTCACTAAGAAATGACACAGGCACAGAAAAAGTCTCCTTCATGAGTCTTAATTCTAGTAGGAAGGCTGACAGTTAGCTGGTGAACACTTGTATAGCCATACTAGTTGCTTATGACTTGTGCTTACTCTTATTGGTCAATGCCCATGCCCCTTTTAGTTGTTAAATATTTTAGGTATCATCACTGCTGGCAGAGTGTAGGCAGACAATAAACCAACAAGAATGTATAGCAGAGTGTCTCAACCTCTGCAGTACCGACATTTAAGAATGGATAATTCTTTGCGTGAGAGCCTGTCCTGTGCATTGTAGGATGTTTAACAGCATCCCTGGCCTCTACCCACTAGATGCCCACAGTAGCAATCACCCTCCCCATTTGTGAAAACCAAACATATTTTTAGATATTGCCAAATACCTCTCTCCCCTGTTGACAACCACTGATATATGAGTAACATTTCAGGTAGAGTGTTATGAAGAAGAATAAAGGTGGGTGAGAAGAGACAGAATGAAGGAGGCATAGGCAACTTTCAGTGGGATGGTAAGGTAAGAGCTCTCTGAAAAGTTGGCACCTGAGCAGTGAGCTGAAGTGAGTGAGCCATGCTGCTACAGAGGAAGAATTCCAGGCAGAGGGAACAGCAAGAGCAAAGAACCTAAGACATGAACATGTCTGACATGCTTGAAGAATAGTGAGAAAACCAATATAGTTGGAGCAGAGGGAGAAAGAGTGGGATTGAAAGACAAGGTCAGAGAGGACGCCAAGAGCTGGTCTTTTAGGGTCTTGTAGAACACAGTAAGAACTATGAATATTACTTTGGATAAAATGGAAAACCATAGGATGGTTTTGAGAGAAGATGGATGCGGTCTATCTTACTCCTCTATTTTAAAAAAGGAATAAAAATAGCTGAGAATCTTATTAAAAAATAATCAACCAGTTGCTATTAATTCAAAAGACTTTTAAAAATTGATATACCACCTTTCTCTCTCAGGACATTAGCAAAGAATTGGAAGTTGAAATACCCCGTCATGGGGAAATTTTTGGGAAACAGGCACATTCCTCCGCATTAATGGATGTAAATTGGTACAATTTCTTTGAAGGACAAGTTGTTAATGTCTATCTATCTATCTATCTATCTATCTATCTATCTATCTATCTATCATCTATCTATCTAATCTATCTAGTTTTTTTGTCGTTATTGACAAGGTCTCACTCTGTCACTGAGGCTGGAGGGCAGTAGTGTGATCATGGCTCACTGCAGCCTCAACCTCTCCGGGTTCAGGTGGTTCTCCTACCTCAGTCTCCCAAGTAGCTGGAACTACAGTCATGTACCACCATGCCTGGCTAATCTTTGTATTTTTTGTAGAGAGCGGGTTTCACTATGTTTCCCAGGCTAGTCTCAAATTCCTGGCCTCAAACCATCCCCCCAATCTCCGCTGCTGAAAGTGCTGGCATTAATGGCATCAGCCACCCCAGGCCCAGGCAATTTTTTTTTTTCTTTGAAACAGTGTCTCACTCCAGCTCAGGCGCGAATGCAGTGGTGTGATCATGGCTCACTGCAGCTGCAACCTCCTGGGCTCAAGCAATCCTTCCACCTTAGCCTCCTGAGTAGCTGGGACCATAGGCATGCAACACCATACCTGGCTAATTTTTTATTTTCTGTAGAGACAGGGTCTCACTATGTTGCCTAGGCTGGTCTTGAACTCCTGGGTTCAAGAGATCCTCTCACCTTGGCCTCCCAAGTGTTGGGATTACAGGCATGAGCCACCACACCTGGCCTGTTAGAATTTTAAATTTTAAGTGTTAAAATGGACACAGTAGGCCAGCAGGGCGCAGAGGCTCATGCCTGTAATTCTACCACTTTGGGAGGCCGAGGTGGGAGGATAATTTGAGCCCAGGAGGTGGAGGTTGCAGTGAGCCGAGATCCAGTCACTGCATTCCAGCCCAGGTGACAGAGCAGGACCCTGTCTTAAAAAAAAAAAAATTGACACAGTAATTGCATTTAAAAGGAACTTATACAGATATACTCACACAAATGTGCAAAAAAAATGTAAAATTATTTATTGCAACATTGTTTGAAAGCGAAAATTGCAAATTTCGCTCAGTGTTCACTAGTATTGAACTGGTTGTAGAAATTGCAGCAAATCTATATAACAGAAATGGTTCAGTAATCAAGAAGTTTAAGATAAATCTATATAGGCTGATATGGAATTCTCCAAAAACAACATTGTTAAAGAAAATAAAGCTTGGTACAAAAGCAGCTTATAGCATGATTCCATTGTTATTTAAAAGAATTTAAAAGGCACATGCGTGTTTGCTTTAAGGATATTTAATGTCTTTATATCTGGTTTCAATTAACTGGTTTGTTCCCTATAATTTTCATTGAACATAATAAAAAATGATCAGTAATGAATGCTCCATTCTGCTTGGATTTTGATTCTCAGGACTATGCTTATTTTGTAGATTTTCATTGGGGAACTCTTCATGGGTTTTGTGTGTGTGTGTGTGTGTGTGTGTGTGCGTTTGCTTTGTTTGTTGAGGTATTATCTGACTTACATTTACACTTTAATATAACTTCATCATAAATATAATAATTTTTAAAGTAAAAATTCCATATTTCCATGTGGATAGAAAGTTTCTGGGAGGATATATAAGAAACTAGTAATGATGATTTGGAGAGTGGAAGTAGAAATGAGACAGGGGTGGGAGACTTCACACTTCATTTCACAGTTCTATGTACTTGTTTAATTTTTTATCATGTGCCTATTTTCTATAAAATTAATAATTTAAATTAAGCAAGAGAATCTTCTTCAATACCAGTGCCATCTTATAAGTGATCCCTATACTAGTGGCCCTGAACTTTTGTCTCCAGGGCCTGTCTCCCATTCCTGGCCTAGGATTATCTCTTGAAAGGCATAACAAATTTGATTTTCCTGGTTTTTATTTTCAATTCTCTGAGACTCCACTTGCTTTCACTCTGGCTCCTGTTCCTCCTAGTACTTCAGGTAACCATCGCATGATCTAACCTGTAGTCCATCTGTCTGCTTAACTAGCACCCAAACCTGGCCTTCCATAAAAGAGAGTAAGATAAAACTTTCATAAACCTGCCCAATATAGGCAACACTATCATGCAGGAAATGCTACTGTAATATTTTGTGGAAATAGACATCATTAAGATGCTCAATAACTGCATTACATCCAATTTAGAATTGGTGTTAGTTGTCATGTTTTTGTTTTTCTGTTTGTTTTTGTTTTTGAGACAGGGTCTTGTTCTCTCACCCAGTCTGGAGTACAGTGGTACAAACACAGCTAACTAGCCTTGACGTCCTGGGCTCAAGTGATCCTCCTGCCTCAGCCTCCTTTGTAGCTGGGATTATGACAAAATGGCATGACACCATGTCTGGCTAATTTTTTAAATTTTTTATAGAGACAGGGTCTCACTTTGTTGCCCAGGCTGGTCTTGAACTCCTGTGCTCAAGAGATCCTCCCGTCTCAGCCCTAAAGTGCTAGGATTACAGGTGTTAGCCACTGCGCCGGGCCATGTTTTTGTTATGGAATGGTAATATTATTATGGATTTTATATGCTTTAGGGCTTTGTAAGCAGATGCATGCTTAGTTCAGATTTCTACCATATAACATGCATTATTGCAAAAGAGTAGCTGAAGTTGGTAATTTTTTTCTTACTGGTTTTCAATGGGCCCATTTTTGGTGCATCCCCGGTCAGAGAATATATGGGAATATTGTTTCACATAGACTTGAGATCATATGTAGTTTGCAAGGGAGAGTTTCTCATCTGTCTCTTACCCATCCCTCATCTCCATGGTTTGTTTTCTCTCACCATTTTTATACACTACTTTCCTGACCATTACTTCCACCTCCCAAGTCTAGGGTGAGTACTTTTTATCTCTGCTACTGTGATAGGTTACCCTGAGTTGTTAACATGTAGCCAATAATAAATGATGACATTCCCGACATTTTCACAAGGAATAAAACAATGTATATAGGTGTACATGTCAATTTTTGATGTCCAATCTCATTTCATGCTTCTTCTAACCTTTATTTTGTGCCATTATTTCTAACATCTATTTCTGGGCAAAGTTTTCTAGATGAAAACTTCCCGATTTGTTGACATTTTCTGGTTGAATAACTGTCAGATTCTCATTTGGCCTTTACACTTCATTCAGCTCCAAGTGGGTAAACACTAGAGAGGAAAAAAAAAGCAGATATTCAGAAGCAGCCTAAATAACATATGGGTTTTTTTTTACTACTGACTCTGCCAATGTCAGTAGTAGTATTGCAGCTTCAATTAATAAATGTGGATTGTTGCAGCCAAAACACAATTATTATTTTTCCAGTAACTGTATTAAAAGAGTATTAAAATGATTATTCAGGTACCCGACTCTTTAAGGACAGATGGGATTCTATAAAACTGTCTGAAAAGCTAATTTGGCAAAATGCTATTTGTTATTTTAATTACGGAATTGGGGAGATAGTACCATGCAAAACAAATTCTCCATTTGGCTGAGTCCAGAGCTTTCCAGAAGGAAAAGATTGCTATGGTGATCATCATTGTGCTTTGCTGGCTATCGTCAGATAATAGCATTCCAGATGAGCAAGGCACCTAGTGATGAGCAATTTTTGCCTTAGGTTTTTGAACATTTGGGCAGATCTTAGCAATGCCTTCTCTACTTCATGATCTACTCTTTCATTATTTCCTTCTATTGCAGAATCTGTTTTGCCTGAGTATGTCCTGGTTCTTCATAGAATTCTCCTACCTTTTATACTTTTTAAATGTTAAAAATTAAAAATGTTAAAAAATAATAAATAAAATAAAATATGTTAAAGGACCTGAACAGATAGGTGGCTAATACATGTTGTATTCCTCCAGCAAGTATCTTAACTTCAGATAATGTGTTAGCTCCCTATTTTGTCAATTTTGTAAGTGTGAAGTTTCATTTATTAAGTAATGAATGACATCTATGAGTAACATTTCATGTATAATAAACTTCACTATTAATATAGAAAGTATGGATTATTAGCAACAGAATTTTAATTAATACTCAATTAGCCTGGAGTCTCTCTGAACCTACTCTGGCTCAGGATGCTGCCTGATTTTAAAAAAAAAGAAAGAAAAATAACCTTCCAGTTCGCCTTAGAAGAACTGCTACAAATATTTTTTAATGTAAAGATCTGTTTTCACTTGAGATATAAAAGGAAAAGACTGAATTTTACTTGTTAGTGTAATAATTATTGGAAAATGACAATAATGCTTTCAAAATTATGGTTACATAAGAAATCAGAACGTTTTTAATGTTTTTAAAATAAGCGTTTTTTTTTTAGACAGGCTGTCACTCTGTTGCCCAAGCTGAAGTGTAGTGGCATAATCATGGCTCATTGCAACCTCAACTTTCGGGCCTCAGGTGATCGTCCCACCTCAGCCTTCCTAGTAGCTAGGACTACGGTTGTGTGCCATCACACCCGGCTAATTTTTGTGTTTGTTTGTTTGAGACAGAGTCTCGCACCGTCACCTGGGCTGGAGTGCAATGGCGTGATCTCGGCTCACTACAACCTCTGCCTCCCAGGTTCAAGCGATTCTCCTTGCCTCAGCCTCCCAAGTAGCTGGGATTACAGGCACCCAACACCATGCCCAGCTAATTTTTTTGTATTTTTAGTAGAGACAGGGTTTCACTATGTTGGCCAGGCTGGTCTCGAACTACTGACCTTGTGATCTGCCCATCTCGGCCTCCCAAAGTGCTGGGATTATAGGTGTGAGCCACCACACGCAGCCAATTTTTGTATTTTTTTTTAATGGGGTTTTACCATGTGGGCTAGCCTGGTCTTGAACTCCTGGATTGAAGCAATCCTCCCACCTCAGCCTCCCAAAGTGCTAGGAATACAGGTATGAGCCATCACACCCAGCCTAAAAATAAGTTCTTAAAGTTAAGCTACAATATGCAATTTGGATGAGAAGTTTCTTGAAATCTAATTTTAATTAATTGTTTTGTTATCACTATATTTTGTGATCAAATGTAATAACTGATGGGGCCGGGCACAGTTACACACGCCTGTAATCCCAGCTACCGTGAGGCTGAGTGAGCTATGATTGTGCCACTGAACTCCAGCCTGGACAACAGAGCCAGACCTTGTCTCTAAAAAAAAAATAATAATAATTGATTACTACTAATAAATATGTAACTGTCAGTTTTTTGCTTCTTTAATAACTGTATCGTATTATCAGCTCTCACAAAGAAGAATTACTTTCGTTACATTTTTTTTCTTTTCCAATGTCTTTATAAAACAGGTTCTCTAAAGCTATAAATGAATACATAATTTTGAGCCAGATCTTCTTTCTTACCTCAGGTATCTTCTTTTTAGAACTTCCTTTGAAGGGATGACAGGCCAAAAGATGGAAATGGGAAGCAATAGAGGGAAATCAAAATTTCTCTGCTGCTATTTAACATTATTGTGAAGTCAATTCACCAACTTCAAAGGAGCCGTGATAGGAACTGGCAAAAAAAGAGAGATCAGACAGAATAAGTAAACAGAGGTTTGAATGAAAGACTGAGAAACTTGGATTTAATTCTACAAGTAAAAGTAAGTCAGTGAGAGTTCCTGACCAGAGAATTGACCCAATAAAAAATTACTTTTGCAAAGATTAATCTGCAACTCTGCTAGGAATAAACAGGAGTCAAGAGATGGAAAACAAAATTAATATAGGAGTTTGATTATAGTTATTCTAGCCAGAGGTCCTGAACACCTGGAGTAAAGTGGTTATTATGCAGAAGACAGACAGTATTTAAGGAATGTTATAAAGAAGGAATGGGCAAAGTTTTGGGACTGATTGATATGGGTAACAAATGATGGGGACAGATAAAAAGGATTCCCTGATTCTGCCCTTATTAGGGTAGCAAAGTCAACAAATATTTTCTGTGTAAGGACATCTTTTTAAGAAACTCATAGTCACCTACAAGATCATAGTCGTAATTTAAAAATCCAATCATGGAGAAAAATATTTAACAAATAATTGCTATTAACTCAATAATGCTTTTAGTTGAATATATATTTATAAATAACATCCACTATATGTCTGTTCACACTGTGCACTGTTTGACTCTTCTGCATATTGACATTGATATAAATGTCAATTATAGCACAACCTAGAGTTGTGCAGTATACAACCTACCCTACTGTACACAGTAGTCATAGACTGTAGCATTTATGTATCTCTGAAAACAGTTAAGCAAAACTTGAGGAACTCCCACTTATTCAGTCCTCGGATATTATCCAGTTCAAGATGACTTCAGGGATGTTTTCGAAAGACTCTATAATTCACCAGGGACAGTCATCTATATATCGGATAACAATAAGAGGAAGAAAAACAAGAGGACTATATTGCTATGAACAGTGATGGGAAAGTTCATAGAAAGAAGAGTTCTTCTTCCCTACAAAATCCCTTAGCCTCTCTGCTTTCTTTTTTTTTTTTTTTTTTTTTTTTTTTTTTTTGAGACGGAGTCTCACGCTGTTGCCTAGGCTGGAGTGCAGTGGCACGATCTCGGCTCACTGCAAGCTCCGCCTCCCGGGTTCCCGCCATTCTCCTGCCTCAGCCTCCTGAGTAGCTGGGACTACAGGCGCCCGCCACCGCGCCCGGCTAATTTTTTTTGTATTTTTAGTAGAGACGGGGTTTCACTGTGGTCTCGATCTCCTGACCTTGTGATCCGCCCGCCTCGGCCTCCCAAAGTGCTGGGATTACAGGCTTGAGCCACCGCGCCCGGCCTAGCCTCTCTGCTTTCTAAGATAACGTAGGGACTAAGAATTATCTACTCCACTATATTAGTTTCTTAGGGTTGCTGTAACATTACCACAAACTTGGTGGCTTAAAAAACATAAATTTATTTTATTACAGTTTTGGAAGCTAGAATTCCGAAATCAAGGTGTCAACAGGGCCATGTTTTTCCTGGAGGCTCTAGGGAAGAACCGTTGCTTGCCTCTCCCAGCTTCTGGTGACTTTCAGCAATCCATGGCATTCCTTGGCTTGTAGCTGCATCACTCCAATCTCTGCCTTCCTCTTTACATAGGTTTCCTCTCTGTGTCTTTATGCATCTTCACATTTTCTTATAAAATCACTTATCATTGGATTTAGGATCCATCCTAATCCAGTATGATCTGATCTTGGGATCCTTAACTAATTACATCTGCAAGGACCCTTTCAAATAAGGTTACATTTTGAGGTTCTGGGTGAACACGAATTTGGGGGGAACTTTATCTAATCCACTACATATATCTATGTGAAAAACCTAAATATTTTGCAGGCCATGCTTTCAAGTCTCTTAAATAAAATGCTACCTCTTACAGTTGCTGAATTTTACAAAGGTAAAAACGCAATATGTTCAGATTCAAAAGCTCAAATAAAAAAATAACAGCCTCAAGACCACAATAGGGGTGGGTTACAGCAAAAATGCTTTGGTTGAACAAAGAAGCACAGGGCATCAAAGAAAAGTCAATGTCTCCAGGCTCCTGCTTTAACAAACTCTTGAGAACATAGCCTTCCCTTGAGTAATGACTTTCCCATTCATTGTTTTGACATACTTTTTCCTACTTGTGTTAAAGTCCTGCTGTTATTTCATTATGAAAGAAGAAAACGAAGGAAAGAAAATAGGATATAATTCTATGGGCATGTTATCTGTTTTCATAAAACAAAACCTTTTATTTTGTTGTTAATTGATGTTTACATTGTACAATTAGTTATTATATTGATTTTTCCTTTCTTAATCTAGTTTCGTATATTCATTCATTGAAGCATAATTGGAATATTTTATCGAAAACATTATGATTGTTTATTAATATAGAATAGAATATTTGAGACTTTTAAAATATTAGTTTATAATTCTTTTTGAAGTTTGTATGGAATGGTGAATTTTTAAAAATTCATCACGATGTTTTTTCCTAACATGAATTATTTATCCTTTGCATAAAAAGAGGTAATTTTTTATTTATAAAACTATCTTTCTTCTTATTCTTTGTTGCTTTCACATTTTTACATAGCAAATTAAAGGAAAAATTATATTATTGCAGGAATTCAGTAATCTTTTCCTAAATAAGGTTACATTTGTTCTGCTACCTATATTAAATAATAACAGAGGAGATAGGTTTCACCAGAATACTAGGGGCTGATGGCAAAAAGATGGGAGAAACTGTACCCCTGCTATTAAAGGACTGAACAAACTAGTGGTAAAGAAATAATTATAGGCTGGGTACAGTGGCTCACATCTATAATCTCAGCACTTTGGGAGGCCAAGGAGGGAGGATTACTTGAGGCCAGGTGTTTGAGACCAGCTTGGGCAACATAGCAACACCTATCTCTACAAAAAAATTTTAGGAAAATTAGCCAAGGCCGGGTGCAGTGGCTCATGCCTGTAATCCCAGCACTTTGGGAGGCCAAGGCGGGTGTATCACCTGAGGTCAGGAGTTTGAGACCAGCCTGACCAACATGGAGAAACCCCATCTCTACCAAATATACAACATTAGCCAGGTGTGGTGACACATGCCTGTAATCCCAGCTACTTGGGAGGTTGAGGCAGGCAAATCGCTTGAAATGGGAGGCAGAGGTTGCGGCGAGCCGAGATCTTGCCATTGCACTCCAGCCTGGGCAACAAGAGTGAAACTCGGTCTCAAAACAACAACAACAACAAATTAGCCAGGCGTGGTGGCTCATGCATGTAATCCCAGCACTTTGCCAAGGCAGGCAGATCACCTGAGGTCAGGAGTTCAAGAACAGCCCGGCCAACATGGCAAAACCCCTTCTCTACTACAAATACGAAAATTAGCTGAGTGTGGTGGCCCATGCCTGTAATCTCAGCTACTCTGGAGGTTGAGGCGGGAGACTCTGTTGAGCCTGGAAGGCATAGGTTGTAGTGAGCTGAGATGGTGACACTGCACTCCAGCCTGGGTGACAGAGTGAGATTCTGTTCCACATTAAAAAAAAAAAAAAAAAAAAAAAAAGAAGGGACTAGAGACTGTGGGTTTGCGTTGTTGTCATGGGCAATGGGGTACAGTGACCTTTACTGACATGGAAGGCTTGGTAGAAAATGAGATGCAGAGGAGTCAAGAGTTTTGCCTTGTCTGTGTTAAGTTTGAGATGCTAATGAATCCAGGAGGAGATACCAAGTTAGGAGAAAGATACACAAGTCTAGAGAAGAAGAATTTAGAATTGGAGATTGGAGATCAGTCTACAGGTCATCTGCAGCATAAAAATGGCATTCAAAAAAAAAAAAAAAAAAGCCAAGTGTTACCTATGATGGGTTCAACTACACAGGGAGCGAGGAACTTCTTTCCTCACTACCAAAGGCTGTGTGAAGTGCACAACCTTCTCCTCCCACCTTAGAGACTCTTGGAGAGGAATAGTAGAGAGAGAAGAAACCTGAGAAACTAAGCATGCTACCTTAAGTGACTACACATTAATCCAAAGAGATATTTAAAATTGTTTTACTAGATTATGTCCACAGATTTAGAACAACATTTTTACCCACCACACAGTAAGTGAGGGCTTATGGGAAATATAGGATCAGCCCTAGAGAAAATAAAGAAATTCCATTTTCTTTGCTCATCTTTGCTCACCTGAGTATAATGTGAATAAATCTAAGCTCTTTTATCACATATAGTTTTAAACGCAACAATTCTTACTATTAACAAATATCTGCTCCTATTACTCCCCTGAAATGAAATTCATGTATAACAAAACTAACCTATGCAGAGTTTCAAAAATAATCAATATAATATTTAACATTATATCTTTATAAGAGAAATGAGAAAAAAGTAATTTGTAATAAAATAGTATGTGTTTCAGTATGTCAATGCTCAGGCACAGCTATACTAGAATACCTGAAGCAGTCAGATGCTTGCATCTATTTATAGTTACATGCCATAAATGTGACAGCCACAATGCAGGTACATTTTTGGCAACTCAAATATCCCAAGCAGCATCTACCGACAGTGGCAAGATTCTCCAAAATAGCTAACAAATTTTGTAAAACTCTGAACAAAAGAAAAGTATATGCTTCCCTCAATTTACACAATACTTCCATTTCTAGAAAATTCTTGTTTATATGCTGAAATAGATTTTCACCTATATTAATTGCTAGGGAGACATTTGAAAGTTGTGCAGGATGTGGAACAATATTTTGTTGAGAAAGACTGTTCAAGCACTGCAGGATCTAACCTCCCCGGTCCCCGCCCAATAAAAGCCAGTAGTACTTCTAATCTCTGGGACAACCAAGAATGTCCCTACACATTAGCAAATATCCCTAGGGAACAGTCTCATTCCCACTGAGGACCACTCTTTAAGTGATGTAAAACTATGTTTTAGTTAATACAGAATCGATGAAAATATGATAAGCAGAAATGTGTCCACACACAAATGTTTTGGAAGATGCTACCAATGGCATCATATAGACTGAAATGGGTGGAAATTAATGGCTAACAGTTCCATCCAGTGACTGTTGCAGTGCTTCAGATAATAGATTATAAAAGCTAGATTAAGATCATGGTATTATAAAGGGAGAGAAGAATACAAATCTAGAAACTGTGTAAAGCAAAATGAAAAATATTTGAAGGTCAATTAGGCATAGATTGGGGAAGACCTGGAATGTAGTATGGCTCTGAGCTTTCTAACTTAGAAGACCAAAAAATTATAATGCTATTAATCATGTTAATAAATACAGAAAAAAAAGATTTGAAGGACATGGGGGTAGAAGATAAGTTAAATTCAACTTCATGCACATATAGCTTGAAGGAACTGCAGGGTGATTTTGCTTCCACCTAATTCATTATCATTAATTCATTCAGCAAGTATGCATTATCGACTGTCTGCCTGGTATTGAGTCTGTGGCAGCAAGACAATCATGTTCCCCATCCTCAAGGAACATAGCATTTAATGAGAAAGACTTACCAATAATTATACACATAATTATCTAGTTATAATTGCTGTGAGTGAAGTTGTGATAAGTGCAATAGTTTGACATCCAGAGAAAGGCTGATCTACGTTTGGGCAGTAAAGAGATGATCCTTGAGTGGAAGACACCAGCAAATTTTATGCTATCCAGTTTCTCAACCATATTTCTTTATGTCCCTCTGCATTGGTAGGATATGACATTGATTGAAAAAATTATCGAAATGACCTATTGTCTAATTTCCTCACCCATTGTCTTGTGATCTTTGAGCCAGGCTTGCAAACTTTATGATCCATCATGGCTTTCATGTGAGAATAGAGTTGTTACATCTTCTACAGCAAAAAATGCCCACAATTGAACCCATTGGGAAAAAAATAAAACAAATCTTTCTCCCCGTGTAAATTCAGACTCTTTATTACCAAACACTCCTAACTCTTAGCGGGGCCATAAGAGTAACTGGTCTTTTAAAAGACTCATGTACTGCTGGGCATGGTGGCTCATGCCTATAATGCCAGCACTTTGGGAGGCCAAGGCAGAGGGATCACTTGAGCCCAGGAGTTTGAGACCAGCCTGGGCAACATAGTGAGACCCTGCCTCTACAAAAAAAGGAAAAAATTAGCTGGGTGTGGTGGTGCATGCCTGTGGTCCCAGCTACTCGGGAGGCTAAGGTGGAAGGATCACTCGAGCCCAGAAGGTGGAGGCTGCAGTGTGCTGTGATTGCACCACTGCACTCCAGCCTGGGTGACAGAGCAAGACCTTGTTGCAAAAAAAAAAAAAAAAAAAAAAGAACCCTCTCATGTTGGTTCTTTGGTTCTTTCAAAAATTGTATGAGACCAACAATCTTTATAAGGCCAGGAAAGCAAACACCCAATCTAACAAAATTGCAGATCAGTTCCAGCAAAATTAGCAGGTCCTCAGCCCGAATCCTGAGTGCCCACACCAGTACACAGGAAGGCTGAGATTACCCAGGGCTCCTCATACCCCAGCGGAGACTGTATCCCAAGGGAATCCTTCCCTCTTCAGCCATACCTTGTGAAGAAAAGCTGGTGGAGCAATTTTTGAATAAGATAAAGTCTTTAAAAATATCAGAACAAAAGGGAGGGTGTTACGTAAAGTGAACTTTGGTGAGTTATAAAAATCTATGGATAAATTAAGTTTCTTCTTCCTATAACATGGCCAAATGATGTTCACAACATGCATCCTCAAATCACTCAATATTGAACTGGCCAGGAGTCATAGCATCAACTCAGGACAAATGGGAAATATTTTCCATCTTTTGCAATTTTCACTGGAAAACTTTTAATAAATAAATCACTACTCTTCTCTAATTCGCAGTTTGAAAAACCAAAATTTGTGTGAACTTCTGCATTTTACCCCTAGACGCAAGTCCTAGTTAACATACACACTCAAACTCTCTACTTTTATTTAACAGGAAAATCTAAAATAATCCAGCTGGGCATGGTGGCTCACGCCTGTAATCCCAGCACTTTGGGAGGCCGAGGCAGGTGGATCACCTGAGGTCAGGAGTTCGAGACCAGCCTGACCAACATAGTGAAACGCTGTCTCTACTAAAAATGCAAAAATTAGCCAGGTGTGATGGCATGCGCCTGTAATCCCAGCTACTTAGGAGGTTGAGACAGGAGAATCGCTTGAACCCGGTAGGCGGAGTTGCAGTGAGCGAAGATCTCACCAGTGCACTCCAGCCTGGGTGACAAAATGAGACTTCCTCTCAAAAAAAAGAGGCCAGGCGCGGTGACTCACACCTGTAATCCCAACACTTTGGGAGGCTGAGGCAGGCAGATTACCTGAGGTCAGGAGTTCGAGATCAGCCTGGCTAACGTGGTGAAACCCTGTCTCTACTAAAAATACAAAAAAAAAAAAAGAAAAGAAATTAGCCGGGCATGGTGGCATGTGCTTGTAATCCCAGCTACTTAGGAGGCTGAGGCAGGAGAATTGCTTGAACCTGTGAGGCGGGGGTTGCAGCGAGCCGAGATCACGCCACTGCACTCCAGGCTGGGTGACACAGCAAGACTGTCTCAAAAAAAAAAAAAAAAAATTATAATCCAGGCTATAGTGAAAACAAAAATTTAACATCTATCTTCACTTAAAAAATATCTGAGGACCAAAAGACCATGAATTCATAAAGCTTCCAACCATCTTGCAAATACCTGGTAGTTCTGTTAAGAAAATCTAGGTGATTAGAAGTTTTTGGAAACTTAACTGAAGAGGGGGGCTCCTAAAGATGAAGACAGTTTTGCATCTGTGACATGCTGTTTTCCTATCATCCTTGATAGTTTGACAACTACAGACACATGCATCTGTTCGTAGCGTAGACAGGGTCTATGGAACATCTACAGAAGAGTAATTAATTTGTGTAAATGTCTAATTTGGAAGTTGTTCGAAATTATGTACTAAAATATTCTGAGTATTTTTAAGAAGTTGTATGATATATACGTGATTAAACAGTGTAAGTCACCAATTATTCTCTTTTAATGACAGTTCTAATGCAGATAGAATTCGTTGCATTTCTGATGGTAGGTGTGCTTTAAAAAAATTGTTTCTGCTAACTAAAAATGATAATTGTGGAAAATATTCAGCCACCTTGATAATTGGGGCCAGGAAAGAAATGATGATAAATAGATTCAAATCCTAGGGCATACATTCAAATCAAATGTATTTCGATAATGAGGTCTCACTTAGCTATAATCTCTTTGGGAGCCTCTATTCAAATTCTCAGATATGGGAACTTGGAAAACACAAGCTGATGCGATATTCTGAAAAATCCTCCAGGGAAAAGAACATCTACCTAACAAGCGTATCAAACGAATTTTGTTCAAGAATTTAAACCAAAATGTTAAAGCTAAAAGAGCAATAGTGGATTATGAAAGTAAAATTACTTTGCATTATCATTTTAAATCATTCTCTCTGTTTGGGAACTGTAGTAATTCCTTTCAAGAATATATTCCTTATCTGAAATGAAAGCTACAGTTATTTTGTCTGCTTTGGGTCAAAAACAGTGTCATTTTCATGATAGCATTTAGCTTAATAAGAGTAATAAAACAAAAGACTCCCATAAATGCATAGTAGTATATAAATGGCTCCTACTTTGGCCACACCCACCTAAAAATAAGGAAAGATTAATGTTTATAATAAATCCCACTGGATTTGAGAATATTTTTGAGTTTGAATATGAAAGTTCCTATGAGAAACATTTGCATTTTGCCACTGCAATAAAATAAAGCAAATTGTAAATAAGATAGAATTTAATTAAAAACACTTCACTAAATTGTAATTCTTAAATGCCTACCAAACCATTGTGATAATACTCTCACTGACTAGTTAAGATGGAAAAAGCTTTTCAATTTTAAGTAGTTTTCTAAAAGTGTAAGGAATCCTCACACTAATCTTGGTTTACAGTTTAAAATGTTAATTAGGCTACCTTCTAAATTACTATTAGAAAGTAATCATTGTGATATTTGTGTGTGTATGTGTGTGTGTGTGTGTGTGTGTGTGTGTGTATGTATAGGCCAGAAAAGAAATGATGATAAATTCAAATTTATCAAATACAAACATTATAGAGAGAGAGAGAGAGAGAGACGGAGTCTCGCTCTGTCACCCAGGCTGGAGTGCAGTGGTGTGATCTTGGCTCACTGGAAGCTCTGCCTCCCGGGTTCACGCCGTTCTCCTGCCTCAGCCTCCCGAGTAGCTGGGACTACAGGCACCCGCCATGACGCCCGGCTAATTTTTTTTTTGTATTTTTAGTAGAGATGGGGTTTCACCATGGTCTCGATCTCCTGACCTCGTGATCCACCCGCCTTGGCCTCCTGAAGTGCTGGGATTACAGGCGTGAGCCACTGCGTTCAGCCTTTGTTTCTATATTTTAATGTATTCAATAAAAATTTAGTTCTATGAATTTAGCAAGATGTAAATACTTGTGATTATGTAGTCAAAATTATTATACATTATTCAGTAGGTATATACTATCTTCTTACGTTGGTACAAATAGGAATCTCATAGAATACTTATAAAATTTAGAATCTTTGATAGACCAGGAAGGACAATTATAAGTTACCTACTATGAAATCTACGCTAAAAATTTGTTTCTGAATTATAAAATCAAACATGGTCAAAGCAAAAGTTTTAAAAAGTTTGTTTGGTATTCATTTATACTTCTGTGACTGGCTTCATTCACTTCTATTCTTCTATTGGGTTGAGTGCCTTTTTACTATCGATTTTAAGAGCTCTTTGTTTATTATGGATGCTGGTCCTTTGTTTAGCAGATGTTTGGCAATTTTTTTTCTAGTTTTTGGTTTATTGATTATTTTTTACTATGTTTGAGATTATTTTTCATACAAATCTTTATATAGTAGCTTCAGAATTATTCATTTAGTACCTTCTAATTTTCATGATATTCTTTTAAAAGTCTACCTTATTCAGCCACATTTTCTTCTTATATATTTATAATTTTGTTTAATAAAACTTAAGCTTTTTATCCAGCTATTTGGATTATGTTGTTAAGAATAAGGTAGATAGCCCTTTTTCTAATTTCCCAAGTGCCTAGCCACTTATTTCAATATAATTTATAATCACTTTTTTCTTCTCACTTGAAGTGATAATATCTTCTGCAGTAGACAGAAGATATATATCACAGATGCCCACATCCTAATCTCCAAAAACCTGTAAATATGTTAGGTCACATGGCAAAGGAAAATTAAGGTTGCTAATCAGATGAAACTGTGATGTGGTGTGTACCCTGGATTATCCAGGTAAGCCCAATGTAATCACAAGAGTGCTTGTAAGTGGAAGAGGGAGGCAAAAGGGTCAGAGTCAGAGAAAGAGTTGAGAATGCTATGACTTTGAATATTGGGGCAAGGGCCATGAGACAAGCAAAGAAGGCAGTCTCTAGAAGCTGGAAAAGGCAAGGAAACAGATTCTCCCCAGAGCCTTTTGACGTCACCTTGATTTCAACCCAGAGAGACCCACTTTGGACTTCTAATTTCCGGAACTGTAAGATAATAAATTTGTATTGTTTTAAGCCAGTAAGTCTGTGGTAGTTTGTTACAGCAATATATGGCAGATGCACCTGTCAACAATAGCTTAACTTAAGCCTACCCTGAGAATGACCTTATAATCTAAGAAGAGGGTGTGTTTCAAGTTTCAAGTTAAGGAATCCAGGAGCGGCCAACCTGAAGATTTATTCCTTATTCTGCGAAGAACATCTGAACCCCTAGTCCATTCCATGGAGCACAGGCCATATTGAAGATCAAGGCCCTTTGTTTTGGGTTAAAGGAAGGTTGCCTGGTGGAGGCTGCTAGGGGGAGGGTGCTAAGTGAAAGTGCAATATAAACTGCATGCTTTTTATACTTGGTTGCAATCCTCCCATCCTGCCCACCACTACTGCACCGCCCTGTATGTAAGTCCTCTCAATAAGCCCTATGTCTCGTTTGCTGGTTCCAGGTCTCCTCTTTGGCCTCTCGAACACGGTGGCATCCATATTGAAGTCAATAGATGTCTGGCAGAAGAGCAGCAATAGAAAACTAAAATGCCTTCTTTTACAAACAAGAAAATAGATAAAGTGACATTAATTTTCTAATTAATAGTAAACTTGGTTAATATAGAGGGCTGCTTACTTTTACCTATGTACTTACAGTTAAAGCACTTATATTTATAATTAATAAAGGAAAAAGGAGAAAGCTAAAACTTAAAAAAAAGGACAAATATTTGAATTGAACTACAAATAAAACTATTAAAAGATAGAAGGCAACTACTACAAATAAAACTATTAAAAGATAGAAGGCAACTACTATGCCATTCAACAGTACTATGGAAAGTTATGGCAGATAACTCTAAGGACTGGACAATCATATTGTTTTTTAACTTTAGAGTATAATTTACTTTATTTCTTGGGACAGAGCCTCACTCACATCCAGGCTGGAGTGCAGTGGTGCGATCATGGCTTATTGCAGCCTTGACCTCCAGGACTCGAGTAATTCTACCACCTCAGCCTCTTAAGTAGCTGGAACTACAGGCACACATCATCACACCCAGCTAACTTTCTAATTTTTAGTAGAGACAAGGTCTTGCTATGTTGCCCAGGCTGACATCAAACTTCTGAACTCAAGTGATCCTCCCACTCTGGCCTCTCAAAGTGCTGGGATTACAGGTGTGAGCCGCTGCATCCGGACATAGAGTATAATTTGTATGGATGCACTTGACACTTTTAGAATTTCCAGAGTCCCACAATAAAGGCCACAATGAGGATGCCATAGAATGAACTTTTGCTTATAAGAAATAATGAAACTTTCTAGATTATGGTACCTTACCTTTCCACCCAATGTATGATTTCCTTTCCACACAAAAGTTGGACAGAAGAACTTACACAAGTGAATAGTGTAGTTTATGCAGAGAATCTTTCTAAGTGTGCTGCCTTTCTCATCTCATCCTTCTGGTGCAGAGAAAGCATGAAGTTTTAGGCTTTAAAAGAGTGTTGAGAGATTTACAGTTAAGATGACACTAAATATAGGTGTTCATGCAACATATGGAACCAAAAATATATATGTAATAGATAAAAACATTAAGAAAGAAAACCAAAAAGACTTAGTCAGATCCAAATACAAGATAAATATCCACGGATAAGAAGCAGAAGAGAAATGCCACCACCTCTGCTAGATTCTAAACCAAGACTAGGCACTGGTGGCTGGAATTTGGTTTTTGCAGGCTAAAAGGTCAGAAAATATACCGTGCAAGATAGAAGACTGACACTACATCTATTGCTCAAAGCTAAAACCTGAGATGGAACTCACCTCCTAAAAGGAAATAAAAAATAATTGTTGTATCTGCTGCTTTGTTCATAGTTCATTTGAAACTTTAGGCTCAGGCAGGGAGAACAATAGGCACAGTTCCTTGAATATGAGGCAAAGCAAGCCACCAGCTGGCTTGATAAACAAATTTGCAATATTACCAAGTCAATATTTGCGTACCAAAGACTCCAAACTCATATGATGATGCCTGATTTTGGCCTGGGAGCCAGGGCATCTGAGCAGAGGTAACCATACAACCACCAGACAAGCAGATGTGAACACAGAGGTTGAGAGAGTAAGAGAGAAATGCAAAGTGAAACTTCAAAATACGTATTTGTATGTGTGTGTGTGTGTAGCCAACAGCAACACCTAATAAAAAATCAGATGAATCCATCTCAGATGAAATTAGAGAGCAGTCTAAAAAAGATATTAAAATAAATTCTTAGTAAGTTAATTGATATGAAGGTAAAGTTTCAAAAATGAAAAATTTTAAACAAAAGGAGAAAAAATAAAGGATACAAAGATAAAAGAAGAAACAGATACATGTGACAATTACAGAACTTACAAAAATTAAAAATAGAGGCCAGGCACAGTGACTCATACCTATGTAAGCCAAGGCAGGTGGATCACTTAAGGCCAGGAGTTCCAGACCAGCCTGGCCAACATGGCGAAACCCTGTCTCTAAAAAAAATACAAAAATTAGCCAGGGATGGTAGTGCATGCCTGTAATACCAGCTACTTGGGAGGCTGAAGCAGAAGAATCACTTGAGCCTGGGAAGCAGCGGTTGCAGTGAGCCAAGATTGCCCCACTGCACTCCAGTCTGGGTGACAGAGTGCGACTCTGCCTCAAAATTAAATAAATAAATAAATATAATAAAATACAACTGCACACTACTAGCATAGCTAACTAGAACCCTCCTACATTATTGATAGCAATGTAAAATTGGACAAACACTTTGGAAAACTTCTTCGCAATTTCTTATACAGTAAAACAAGCATTTCTTGTATGACCCAGCAATCACATTCCAAAATACTGGCTCCAGAGAAATAAAAACATATGTCTACACAAACTCCTATAAGAGAATGTTTATAACAAGTCTATTTCTAATAGCCTCCAAACTGGATAAAACTCAAATGTCCATCAACAGGTGAATAATGAATGGATAAAAAAATTGTGGCACATTCATACAATGAAATACAACTCAGCAATAGGATGTCACAAAGTACCAATACATGTAAGAACATGGATAAACCTCCAAAGCATCATGCTAAGAGACAGAAGTCAAACACTGAGTTCTATATGATTCTATTTACACAACATTCTGGAAAGCGTAAATCCATAGAGATGGTAATCAGATCATTGTCAGAGATTGGAACTAGAGGAGGGATTAAATAACAAGGAGCATAAAATAATTTTTTGGGTTAATGGAAATGTTCTATATTATCACATTATCCAGTTTACACATTAGATAGTAAACTTCATTCTATGTAAACTATACTTCAGTAAGCTTAAATTTTAAAAACAAGAATAAAGAGAAAATATTAAAAGCTACCAGAGAGAAAAGGAACACATTTTGACCTCCAGCGGGCCTCTCCTCTGTGATAATAGGTGCCAAAAAGCAATGAAGTAATACCTGTAAGCAATGAAGAAATATAATTATGAACCTAAAATTTAATATCCAGTTAAACTATTATTTGGGTTAAAATACATTTTCAAATATACAAAGACTAAGATTTTTATCCATGGATTCTCACTAAAAGAATAAAGAATGTCCTTCAGCAACAAATAAAACCAGCAGGGATGCAAGATTTATTTTTTAATGACATGCTCAAAAATTAATAAAAATAAAGTTAATTAATATTAGTATTGACTGTAAAAAAAAAACCCACTACTTTTGAAACCCCATTTCTACCAAAAATACAAAAAATTAGTTGGGCATGGTAGTGGATGCCTATAATCCCAGCTACTCGGGAGGCTGAGGCAGGAGAATCACTTGAACCCGGGAGGCAGAGGTTGCAGTGAGCTAAGATCGCACCATTGCACTCCAGCCTGGGCAACAACAGCAAAACTCACTTTCAAAATAAAATAAAATAACAATCATAACAGCATGGGAGAGTGTAATCAGTAAATAACTCAAGCATGCTAAGAATATTTTCATGTTTGGAGAAGCATAGAAATGGCAAATAAATTAAAACGTATAAAAAATTATAGTTAAATATTATGTGAATAACTAAGGGTTACCACTAACATATATATGTGTATGTAATACATATATATAAAATTAGTATAATTTGTATGTAATACATATATATAAAATCAGTAATACCTGACTCAGCAGAGGAAAAGTATGAAAATAGAAAACTTTTGGTCCAAGAGAAGACAGAAAAAAATGTAAAAGCAACAACAAAGAAGTAGGGAGAAAACGTAAAATAAGATAGTAAAAATCAGTACAAATGTACCAGAAATAATAATAAATAAGATTATTAGATTGGATTAAATAACAAAACCTTACTCTATGCTGCTAGTAATACACTAAACTGAAATAAAGACCATAGACACAGTTAACAAGAAAAGATAAAGATATACTATGCAAATACTAACCAGAGGAAGGTTATTTTAGCAATATAATAAATAAAAAATAAATTAAGGGCTATAAAAAAATAGAACATTAATTGAAAAAAATGATATAACAAAATAGTAACAGAAAACAGCCACCTGAATGTTAACAATAATTACGTTACAATAACAAAACAGCCATGAAACACATAAAATAGAATTGCAAAAACTAACAAACTCTATAGTCATTATAGAAGATTGTAATGCCTCCTTATCAGAAACTACTATGACAAACAGGCAAAAAATTTAGAATATAGAAGATTTGAACAACAGAATTAACAACATGATGTATACAGTCCTGCTCCCTATGGGTTTACATATCCTTTTCTTGCATGCTTAGAACATTTATGAAAATTGACCATTAGGTGACAAAATAATAACAACGTATATTAAATTATAAATTAATAATGGCAAAAATAGATATACATTTGTAAACTAAAGGATGTACTCCTAAGTTCTTCATAAGTTAAATAGAAATGGAAATGATGAAATATTTATAATTAAATGAAAATAAATGTAATATACTAAAAAAAATCCTGTGACATACAACCAAAACAATAATTGTAGAGTAATTGTACAGTTTTAAATGCATTTATTTAAAAATAAGTGAAATTGATTTTAAAAGTCTTAAGTTGACTCAGGAAGCTAGGGAAAGAACAGTGTCTTAAAGTTTCTAAAAAGCAAAACTAGGCTGGGCGCGGTGGCTCACCCCTGTAATCCCAGCACTTTGGGAGGCCGAGGCAGGCAGATCACCTGAGGTCGGGAGTTCAAGATCAGCCTGACCAACGTGGAGAAACCCCATCTCTACTAAAAATACAAAATTAGCCGATGTGGTGACGTAATGTAATTACATGCCTGTAATCCCAGCTACTTGGGAGGCTGAGGCAGGAGAATCGCTTGAACCCTGGAGGCAGAGGTTGCGGTGAGCCAAGATTGTGCCATTGCATTCCAGCCTGGGCAACAAGAGCGAAACTCAGTCTCAAAAAACTAAATAAAAAGCAAAAGTAATAAAATAATGACGATAGAAATTAATAAAAGAAAAGAAAAAAATTTAAAGCAACATATAAAAATCAATAGCATTCCCATATACCTATAAAACACTAGAAAATGTAGTAGTCACAAAAGTCACTAAAGACATATATTAGGCCTAAGAATACATATTAGCCTAAGAACATATAAGAATAAATCTATCAGTATATACAGAGAATAATTTTGGAGGAAATTGCAGAAAACTATTAAAAAACTTTCATTAACGAATTTCACTGTCTTACTGTTCAGGGAACAACAACAACACAAAACAACCAAGAAAGATGACAAAGGCCGGGTGCAGTGGCTCACACCTGTAATCCCAGCATTTTGGGACGCCAAGGTGGGCGGATCACGAAGTCAGGAGATCAAGACCATCCTGGCTAACACGGTGAAACCCCGTCTCTACTAAATATACAAAAAAATTAGCTGGGCGTAGTGGCGGGAGCCTTTAGTCCCAGCTACTCGGGAGGCTCAGGCAGGAGAATGGCGTGAACCCGGGAGCGGAGCTTGCAGTGAGCTGAGATCCGGCCACTGCACTCCAGCCTGGGCCACAGAACGGGACTCTGTCTCAAAAAAAAAAAAAAAAAAAAAAAAAGGTGACAAAGAAGACCTGATTCAATGGAGAAATATGCCATGCACATATCAGAGAATACTCAATGTTGTTAAGATGTCAACCTCACCCAATTAATCTATAAATTCAATGTAATTCTAATGAAATTATCCAAATGGATTTTTCATGGACCCTGAGAACTGATCTAAAATTTCACACAGAGAGCAAAGGATTATAATTAAGCAAGATAATTTTCAGGAAGGACAAATTGGGAAAACTTACATTCCCAGATAGCAAAAAAAAATTTTTTTTTTTTTTTTTTTGAGACGGAGTCTCGCTCTGTCGCCCAGGCTGGAGTGCAGAGGCCGGATCTCAGCTCACTGCAAGCTCCACCTCCCGGGTTCACTCCATTCTCCTGCCTCAGCCTCCCGAGTAGCAGCGACTACAAGCGCCCGCCACGTCGCCCGGCTAGTTTTTTGTATTTTTAGTAGAGACGGGGTTTCACCGTGTTAGCCAGGATGGTCTTGATCTCCTGACCTCGTGATCCGCCCACCTCGGCCTCCCAAAGTGCTGGGATTACAGGCCTGAGCCACCACACCCGGCATAACTTCTTATGAGAACATGATTATTAAACAGCATGCCATACACACAGCGATAGATCATGAAATAGCATAAAGATCACAGAAACAGATTCATGCCTAAATGGAAACTTAATTATGACAGAAATGGCATTACAAACTACTGAGGGAGTTATGGGCCCATCAGTGAGTTTGTTGGTACAATTGCTATCCATATGGAAAATTAAAATTATCATGCAACATACAGAAAAATCTGTTCTAAGTTAAAGAAGGAATACTATGAAAAGCAAAACTTGGAATAAAATAGAGAGAGAGGACAGGGAAAGACATTATCAAAAGCCAAATTACAGACCATGAAGGAAATGTTTGATACATTTGACGTTATTAAAATAAAAAAATCTTATTTTACAAATGTATATAAACTGTATAAGAATATACATATGTGTAAAACATATATATGTATGTGTAAATACTCATGTATCTTAATAAACAACTCAGCAGAAAAAAGTTGTAGGTAATTCAAATAAAAGAATCATAGAAGGAATAAGACATAAGAATTAAAACAACACAATAAGAATAAAACCAATAAAATAAGAAAGCTCAAAACCAATAACAGACAGTATATAAGCCAAGGGAAGAATATGAGTGGGTGAGCACTGTGTACAACACTGTATTCCCCCACAGTTTGTAAGTGCAGTAGCATCAGTGTAATTTGCATTCAGCTGCTATTACTTGATGACACAAAACATTAAAAGATTGGAGAAAATGTGATTTGATTTTACTGACATCATTTCTTTATATACCAATTTATAAATCTAATTCATGTCACAGAAACTTGAATGGTAGCAGAACAGGCTAAATCTAAAGCTGAAGATGCATAAACCTATCAATTACACTTTTATTTATATGCTCTAGAGAAAATCTCAGATATGTGCACAGGGAGACATGTTCAAGGATGTCCATTGCAGCATTCTTCATAATAGTAAAAAAAAAAGACAGGTACAAGGATGTCCATTGTGGCATTTTTCGTAATAGTAAAAAATGTGAAAAAAGTATCAATATAATTCATCAGAGGAATGTAAATTCAAGTGTATATTCAAATAACAGAATACCACGTCAATTAAATTGAATGAACTACAGCCACATTAACATACGTAACTTTTAAAAATCTAATGTTAAATGAAAAGAAGTTGCAGAATGATACTACAGAGACCATTTATATAAAGTTTTAAAATATGCAAAATACATAAAATTGTTTATGGATGCATATATATATAAAATAAAGATGGATATAATTATATAACTATGGATATATAAATTTTACATAAACTAAGTTTCTTTAATTAAATCAAAGGTTATTTGTCTTTTCAGGGCAGATAGAGGCACTTTGCTCCGTGAGGTTACCCAAGGACACTGACTGGCACGGTGGCTCTGCCTTAACATGTGGCTTCCAAGGCTGTTTCAGTTACCACTTTCCAGCCAGTGAGAAAAAGGAAGCATCTTTAAAGAGGTTATCCAAAGTTGCATCATCACTTCCACTTACGTGCAATTGTCCCTAATTTAATCTTGCCTTGCTGCAAGGGAGGCTGGGAAATGCAGTTTATTCGTGTGGCCACATGCCCAAGGAGTAAATAATGTACACAAGGAGTAAATAAGGCGCTGAGCCCACCAGATAGATGTCTCAGTCACAATAGTAAAAATATAAAAGCAGACATGGGAATGAGAGTTGTTGTCTCTAGGAAAGAAGAGAAGGAAAAGAGATGAGGGAGGCTACACAGAAAGCTTTAAACGTGATGTTTAAAAAAATAATGAATATCAAGTTCAACAGAGCTTAAAGGGAAAAAAAAATAAGTTTTTAGAAAATGAATAAAAATCTGACAAAATGTTAGAATTTCTTAAATCCGAGTGATGGAGATAAAGGTATTCATTATCCTATTTTTCACAGGTTTGAAATATTTTATAAATAAACAAATAGCCTTTAAGTACCTCTAGTAAGTGAATAATAATATGCAAAAGAACAAATAAGTAGATGGTAGTTGTAGTTGTCATATGATACAGTTTTCATCTACATTAAGTGTTTACCAAATATATTGTAATAATTAAATCAACAAAATCAGCATTACAGGCTTTCTAAATAATGAACGGTGCGTACTAAAAACATTTTACATATTTTCACTTTTTTGAGAGAGGATTTCACTCTGTCGCCCAGGCTGTGAGTGCAGTGGTGCAATCTTGGTTCACTGCAGCCTCAACCTCCCGGGCTCAGTTCACCTCAGCCTCCCAAGTAGCTTGGATTACAGGCACACGTCACCACACTCAGCTAATTTTTTGTATATTTTGTAGAGACAGAGTTTGGTTTAACCATGTTGCCCAGGCTAGTCTGGAAGCCCTGGGTTCAAGTTATCTGCCTGCCTCTGAAATCCCAGAGTGCTGGGATTACAGGCATGGGCCACCACACTCAGCCCCCCCATTTTAAGTATTTTAAAAATGCTGAAGTTAACCTGAATTCCTTAAAGCGCAACTACCGCCTAGCCTTCTTAGGGAATCTGAGAAGGCTGAACTGCCCTAAGCACACCCACTCAATCTGTATCTTGGCTGCATCTCTTTTTGGTGAGTGACAGCTGTTTTAAGGGGCTATATGCAAGGCGGGTTGGAGGTAGAAAACTAAGAGGATCTAAGAAAAGAAGCGTATCCAGTCCATATCACTTAATTACAGGGGACAAATCAATTACTCAAATCAAACACATACATAGTTTTCTCTAACGAGGTCTAATTCATAAATTTTAATTAAAAAGGAAGATTTGTACAGTCCTGTCATCAGAACTGAGTTTTCTCATAAGAAATCAAGAAACTGGCAGATACATATGTTTAATTTACTATATTGTAATCAGTGAAAACGTACGCTTTTAAACCAGCTACAAATTTTAATCATGAAAGTACTTATTTAGATTTGGAAGGATTACAAAATGCAGGGGAGGTAAGACTGTTTAATAAACTAACAGAAACTGTGTTAAGCTCTATTACACAAACAATTGCCTCATCTTTTGAATTGTACATAATAAAGCATATTAATTTATGTGTAAACAAACACATTACTTGATATGGTATGATTGTATGTTTTTAAATAAATGATAAATAAGTAAACTATGTATTTATCACTACATGCTTCCACAGATCTTATGGATTTTACATTTCTTCGTTTTCTTTGGGGATATATATCTCTATCTCAATGAAAAATTTGACACAAATCATTGATTCTGAGCTAGATACTTTTTTTTTCTAAGGATAGAAGTTCCTAATTTGCCTATAATTCTTACTTTTTGTACCAAGCAATTAATGTGATGGCTTAAATGTAATGGGTAAGTTAATACAAATATTATATATTAAATACTTTATTAACTATGTAGCCCTGGATTGCTTAGAACAATGTTGCTCAGAGTGAGTTTTGTGTACTGATGCTAATCTACAAACTGTTAGTGGTTGTGATGTAGTAAGCTCAGAAACTCAGAATATAGCTTTGGCAACTGTTATAGCAATTTGACAATAATTTTATGTCTATTAAATCTAAAAACATTATTTTTATTGAATTTTTCAAGTAATTCATTTCTAATGTGTTGGTATTGGTCCACGACTAACTGGAAATTCAAAAACTTGGTTGTCCCCACAGATAGTATGAGAAATACCAGCCAAAAAAAAAAAAAAAAAAACAAACCTAGTAGCTTTGACCTAAGAGCCTTAAAGCTCCCAGACAGATTGATTTTATATAGTACTGAGAAAAGTCATTTTAAACAATGTTAATAAGAGCTTATATTTATTTAACATTTAATAGTTCACCAAGCATCTAAGTCCGGTAGGATAGGGATCATTATCTCCACGTTATAGATAAGGAAACTGAAACTGAGGTAAGTGATCTGGCCAAGGTCACCTAGTTACTAGATAAAAGAGCCGTAAATGGAACATGCATCTTACAACGCTGAGCCAATATTCTTTCTGGTACATCATGCACAAGGGTAAAATAATGCTGGTTTGATAGAAAAATTGAAACCATGATTGTATCACTCAACTTTGAAATGAAGTTATTCATGCTTTTAAATTCAATTGTTCTTGGGGATACAGAGAAACAAAAGAACCTATTCAGATCTGAACTTGATGTTTTAGACTGCAGCCTTTAATGTCGAGGAATCTTAGACTTTTACTTCCATTGTGCACACAAGCTCAGGGGTAATAAAGTGTTAATATTTTGTTGATGTATCAAGTTTGAAATGCGAAGGAGTGAAATAGAAGGCCTACATTTAAAAAACTAACCTTTTTTGCTGCTATGCAATAGATGTACATAGTTCCAAATAATAAAGTTATTAGAGGTACACATGATAATTGAATACATTTATATAATTTCCAATGATCAAATCAGTGTGATTAGAATATCTATCACCTTAAATATTAAATATTATGCCAGAAACATTCAAATTATTGTCTTCTAGCTATCCTGATATATACAATAGATTATTATAAATAGATTATTGTATAGTCACCCTACCGATCTATCAAACACAAGGTCTTATTTCTTCTAGCAAAATTAACTTTAGAAGGCATGTTCTAGTCAGTGCTGTCTAATCATGCCACATATGGCTATTTAAATTTAACTTAGTTAAAATTTTAAGTTAAAAATTTGGTTTTTTAATTGCTTGGGCCACAATCCAACTGCTTAATACCCACACATGACTGATGGTTACCATATTGAACATCATAGCTATGGAACATTTCCATCACTATAGAAAATTCTACTGGACAGTGCTGTTACAGTTTTCCAGACAGACACTTACCTTTGATGAATTTAAAGTAGAAAGATACAGAAATTAAAATCAAGAGTCTCCTACAATAAGAAAAATCTAGTTATATATATGCAACAATTATTTCCAAAGCCAAATTGTTTCATACACTATAGGCGGTCAGTTAAGATAGTGAGGGGAATTTTATCCTAAATTTATTAGATACAGATTAACATAAAAAACATAAAACTTGCATTGAAAGAAGTCTAATTTTGAGATAGCAATTTATCATGAAAGTAAATAGTCAGTATGCCTCACCTTTATAATTTAAAAAAAGAAAAGAAAAATATGTAAATAAGATGTAATTAAGGCGAAATAAAAGAAACATTTGATGGCTCTCTGAGAATTTATAGCAATGCCACCATAGCAAATCAGAAAATTAGGCTCAATAACACAATTAGGACACATTGGAATTATGGTGGTGTAACCTTATTATTTGGTAATAGAAATTAAAAATGCAGAGTAGAAAATCTAAAGCAATAAGACAAAATGAGTTTTTTGTAGCAAGCAAATCAACCATGATTTAGAGTCCAGGAAATGGAATGTGTTTTTAGATCCATCTCTGAAGAAAGACATATGGCCAGCATCCTGAAGGTTGCTTCCTAGCCAGCTGCCATGCTCAAATCCTAAGGTGCATTTCAGGCAAAGGCACTCTTCATCGTGTATGATCTCGTCTCTCACTCTGATGGAGTATGCTGGACTTACGTGAAAGCCTCAAAAACTCCTTTTACTGCTTTATCTTAAGGCTCACATCAAAGGTAGGCCAACACTGTGTTCCACATTGCCTTTCAAGGTCAGGGAGGTCTGAAAATGCATCCAGTCTCCATTTTATTATTCCAATGACATGACAGGAAGAAAGCAAAGCACTAAGGAAGGACCAAGAGGGATGACAATGCAGAAGAGTGCTGCAGGAACATGTGTTGCAGTCCAAGGGTATTTAGAGTAACTTTACTCCTGGCATGTTACATCGTTGACCCATATGTAGGCTCCTCCTCTTTTAGGGTAGATGGAGAGAGAAAGGGAAATTTTTTTTTAATGTCTCACAAAAACAAAATATATTTACTTCCAAAATATCTCTTCTGAAATCAACTGAGATAACCATAGTTTACCCATTTTTTTTGAAGGCTCTGTGAACAACCTATCTGATTCTTGCTAACAGAAAGGAATTAGTTGGAAATTTAAAAGTAGGTGTCAGTGCTGGAAGAAGTGATCACAGCGCTCACAAAGTGATGACAAGAAGCAAAGAGGTGTTGAAGGAGAACTGGCTCTGAAGGCAGGTGGACCTGTGTTCGAATTGAGCCTGGACCTCTTACTAGCTCCATAGGAGGAGTTGATAACATTCAATCAGCTACATTACCCGCAATTATCTAGGGATAAAGGTATCTATCTTGCAGAAGAAGATAAACAATGTGGCTAAATAAAAGTAATTTTTAGAAAATCTAAAGTTGCCACAGTTGGAATCCAATGGAAAGGCAATAAAAAAGCCAAAGAACATAACATTTTTACATAATCATTAGCAAATTATCCCAAGAATGAGAAGGGTAATTTTAAAAATCAAGTTAGCTACAGACTAATATCTAATGGCAATTGAGTCTAACTGCCACAATGTGGAAAGTGAGATCTGATCACTGCAGATTAGCATTAGCAGGGGCCTCTATGCAAAGGCTTTCAAAGATCAAAGTGGAAAACATAAATGCGTGAAGCAGCAGAGAGTGGTACAGCCTGTAAAGAAATGAAGAGGCTACGCCAGTCAAAAGGTATTCAGATTTTAAAATGTTAAAAACCACGTATGCTGCACAAAACAAATCTGAAGGCAGAATTTGACTTAAGGGATGCCAGTTTGGAACTTCATACACAAAGACAAATTCCCATCTATGGATAACTTATACACAACATAAAACAAAACAAAAAAATCCTGTCAATCCAATATAATTCACTTTGCACCATAAGGGGATGAGGATGTGGGAAAACAAATACTACCTACCTTTCTAAAAAAAATTAGTATTTATTGAATATTGAATTGAATTGAATATTGTGGTCACTATTCATTCCACATCCTATCCTTTCATTAACTGCAGAAAAGGGTGAAGGAAGAAGGCATTAAAATCACTCAGTAGAGGAAGGTATGGAGAGAGGAGTATGGAGTCATAAAATATCCCAAACCAGGAACAATGGTAAAGGTGAGCCTTAGGAGTAGGAAAACATCCTGAAAAGCTGGGGGAGAACACCTTGCCTAGAAGAACAAGGAACAGATATTTTCCTTTCTTCTCCCTTTGTCTCTTTCGTTTAAAAGATTGGATTAAAACTTTTATAGGAGCATTAAAGGAAGCTGAGGGAGTCATGGATTTTTGGTCTGTCGGCTTTTGTGGCTTTAAATCTTTTAGCCTGTGAGCTTTCAGGATTTTGCCTTTTGGGGCTGAGGAACTTCATGGGTCTTTTGGACCTTTGGAATTCTGGGGCTCTGTTGTCTCTCTTGGACTGAGGAATGCTATTGTTTTACAGATACAGGGATGGAAAAAGTACAGAGCGAATTGTTTGAGATTGACTCTCAGCCTCAGGCTGAAGTAAGAGAAGCGAAGGATAACTGTATATGTCTTTCTGAATTCCTTTAGCAGATGCTTGTCATTTCTTTTGACTGCCCAGCATTGGAGTCCTTTTCTGGATTTGGGGAATTCTCTGCCTTATAAATCTTGATGGGAGACAAAGACTCCCTGCCCCATCTAGAAGCTAGATACTCTCTTTCCTACTTTCCTTTGCAGGTAGAAAGAAATGTATCCAGGCTCCACTTTGACTCAGGAGTTAGTGGCACAAGGAAGCAGGCACTCTGCGGAATCCAATCCAGAAGCTGCAGTGGTAGCAGTTCTATAGTAGCCATAGTTAAGTGTTTCTTATATGTTGGCAGCTATTTGAGATGCAGCATCTGGGCAGTGGTGCCTTCATGGGACTAATTTGGCTTCAGACTTCAGAGTTGGTTTCTATCTGTGTAACCTCCACGCTTGGTTCGACTTCCATTCTAGAGATTCTGGGAGGTAGCCAATATCCTTTATGAAAATCCTTTTCTACTTATTCTTAGCAGAGCTGGTTTCTATTGCTTACAACTAACAATTCTTACTGATACAGCTCTGAGGTCCAATCCACCAGGGAATTAAAGAAGAAGTTCAACAAACAAGCTCTATTGAGAAACAGACTGCTGTCATACTGTGTTGGGAATCTGAGCATAGTAGTATAGGTGAGGGTATGAATAATTTAAGAGTTATGTCCACTTATACTGATACTCTACTAAAACTAACTCTCTCTGAGGTCACCTATGACTTTCTTATTGCTAAATCTAATGGCCTCTGTTAATTTCTCACATTTACATTTTCTGCCATATTTGACACTGTTGACCATTCCTTCCTCCTGGAATCTTTATTATCTATTGACAGGGAACATCTTGAGGGCAAAAATTTATCAGGACTGTCTTTGTACTCCCAGCACATTGCATTTTGCCTGACACATCGCACTCAAGATTTCAATGAATAAATGCATGAATACATATTGTATTTTTAACTATGATGAAAAGAGAAAGGCTAATTGAATAAAGCACACAGAAAATATTGGTGAAGAGTGAAAAAGTGATGGTCACCTATTTTGAGTATTTTAAGCCCATTTTAATGCAGTGATCAGCAATAGATATTATATAAGCAATGTATTGATTAATAATACAAACAGGACAAGTAACTGTCATCGAACTAATATTTATCAATGGAATTGGTCTATTTGTTAAGACACATTGATTTATCAATTAAATTGAAGACTAAAAACATAATGAAGAGTCACAAAAACTGCATGTAGTTGTCAGAATCCCAAGAAACATCAAAGGCCTGTGAATATTTAGTTAATCAAACAGGTTTTTACCTCAACAAAGTCAAAAGTTCTCTTGTCCATGTAACAAGATCATCACACTTTCTGGATCTTCAGAGATCACCAGATTGATGTTTACCATACTTACATGAAAATCTGAAGATAAAAGTGATTTTTAGCTGGGCAAGACTGAACCTCCTCTGTAGAAGACCAATAGTTAAATAGGAAAAATCAAGATCAACATGTCCCAACCTAACCAGATATCAATCTCTCTGCTATTACTGATCAAGAACCGGGATCACAAAACTGTCATCAGTGGGACAAATCCAGCCCATCATCCGTTTTGGCAAACAAAAGTTGATCAGAACACAGCCATACCCACTTGTTTATATATTGTCTATGGCTACATTTGTTCTGCAATGGCATAGTTGAGTAGTTGGGGGACAGAGTATAGCCCAAAAAGAGCCTAAAATATGTACTACCTGCTCCATTATAGAAAAAGTTTGCTGACTTTTAATAAAAAAGATATGGAGAAAGAAGAGAAGTCTAATTTAGATTTCTGGACCTACACAAAAGTGCCCTGAAAATGAGAATTCTTTTGCTCCATCCATCTCACTCTCAGAGCTGAAACGTTTCCTCTATCCTCCCTCTTCCTCACTTCACCACAATCAAGGCTTACAACTGTGAACAGTTTATTTATTTTTTTCCATACTTTGGAACACTTACATCAAAAGTAAACAGTTTATGGTAATTAAAATATGTGATTAAAAATCTAACCACTTCTAAATTATCCCAGTTCTTTTCCTTGAGTTCTCACATTGTTCTCTCTTTTTTCAAAAGTAATAGTTTCCTTTTCATTGACAATCCTTCTCCTGACCACTCCTCGTCAACCTGTCTCTTTGCTCTTATTTTCCCACAGATTTTTCTTTTTTCTTTTCTTTTCTTTCTTTCTTTCTTTTTTTTTTTTTTTAAGACAGTGTCTCCCTCTGTCGGCCAGGCTGGAGTGCAGTGGTGCCATCTCAGCTCACTGCAACCTCCTCTGCATCTTGGGTTCAAGTGATTCTCCTGCCTGAGCCTCCCGAGTAGTTGGGACTACAGGCGCATGCCACCATGCCGGCTAATTTTTTGTATTTTTAATAGAGATGGGGTTTCACCATGTTAGCCAGACTGGTCTCAAACTCCTGACCTTCTGATCCACCCGCCTCGGCCTCCCAAAGTGCTGGGATTACAGGCGTGAGCCATTGCGCCCGGCCTTTCCCACAGATTTCTTAAATGCAATATGTGTTCTAAGCACTATATTCTTCCAGCTCCATACTTGCGCATGCATCATTTATCTTTTTTCTAAAGCTTTCACCATCATTCCGTACAGCTAATTCCCGTTCACTTTAACCTTTACTTTAAACCCCACACCTGCATTTCCAAACGCTGTAAATCTTCATGTGGGCGTGTTGTGTTCCTATTCACATTTGTCTGGCTTGACATCTAAATCATTATCTCTGCCCACAAAAACAAATCATAAAATATACACAAAAATAGTACAGCTGCCGGGTGCAGTGGCACACGCCTGTAATCCCAGCACTTTGAGAGGCCAAGGTGGGCAAATCACAAGGTCAGGAGATCGAGACCATCCTGGCTAACACGGTGAAACCCCGTCTCTACTAAAACTACAAACTTAGCCAGGTGTGGTGGCACCACCTATAGTCCCAGCTACTCGGAAGGCTGAGGCAGGAGAATCGGTTGAACCTGGGAGGTGGAGGTTGCAGTGAGCTGAGATCCCACCACTGCACTCCAGCCTGAGCAACAGAAGGAGACTCTGTCACACACACACACACACACACACACACACACACACACACACACACACACACAGCGCTGCTGTTCATTGTCTAACATTCTCTGGGTTAATTACATCACTCTCCTACCAGTTGCCAAAACTAGAAACAAGAGAACCTCTCACCATCTACATCTAACCAAACATAAAATTCTAAAGATTCTTGAGTTTAAAATGTATCTGGAAATTTTCTCCTCCATGTAATTTCCAATACTCTATTTTATAGTCTCATCATTGAATACCTTCAAAATAGCTGCAACTGTATTCCTGTTTTGCTTGGGCTATTTCTCTAATTCATCTTTCATGTTGCTCCCAGAATTATCTTCCTATAATACAAATCAGATCATGAAACATCTCTGTTCAAAAATCTTCAAGATTCCCCTTGACCTACAAAGTCCAAATGCTTGGAGTGGCATTCAAGGCTGATCATGGTCTAAGCTACCTTTTCAGATCTATTATCAACTTACCTCCATCATAAAGTTTGAACTCTGATAGCACTGGATTATTTTTCATTTTCTGAACATAGCTGTAACATGTTCATATATTTCTATTATATTATGTTCCAAAGAGTTGAGCCATACTCCCCACCCGCACCCCTAGGCTAACCATCCTACAATGCACTTGAGGAAAAATAGGTGGCCATAGTTTGGCTGGCAATTAGATTTTGCTTGCTGAGACATGTATGCAAGGTGGCTAGATTTTCAGAAGGGGGAAAGGGAAAAGGGGACCTCAGTAAGGTGGTTAGAAAGGCTGCTGAGGAGGTTCTGAGCCAGAACCAAAAGAAATAAGGCAATTATATGAGAAAAACTTCACAGAAAGAGCAGTTTAATGCTGTTTGCTGTATCATTCCCTCCTCTGTTTTCCCACTAAACTTGTAGTGAGTCTATATTTCTAAGCAGTATTCTCACAGTTGGGTTTATTTAAGAGCTAAAACCTAGTGGCCTGGCCTGAAGATATGTGTGAAGTGATTCCTTTGAACTATGTTAGCCTCAATTTTTATGTTGAAAATTTCTTTAAAGGCATGAATCATATTTTATAGTAACTGATCTTTGTTTATGCCATTGATTTCAATTCTATCCAGCTCTATCCTGTTTTTCTCTTGTACCTAGTTCCCCCTTATCCACAGTTTCACTTTCTGTGGCTTCACTTACCGGTGGTCAACTGTGGTCCAAAAATATGAAATGGACAATTCCAGAAATAAAAAATTCATTAGGTTTAAATTGCCATCATTTTGAGTAGCAGGATGAACTCTCTCATTTTCCTGCTCCATCCCACCTGGGATGTGAATCATGCCTTTGTGCAGTGTACCCACACTGTAGATGTTACCCACATGCCCCTTAGTCAGCTTGTCTCAGTTATCAGATCAACTGTTTCAGTATCGGTATGGAAATGCTTGTGTTTAAGTAAGCCTTATTTTATTTAATAATGACCCCAAAGTAGAAGAGTAATGCTGCTGGCATTTCAGATATGCCAAAGAGAAGCCAAACATATGCCAAGGAGAAGTTGTTAAGCTCCTACTGTGCCTAATTTATGAATTAAACTATCATAGGCATATATTTACAGGAAAAAAACATAGTACAGTATATACAGAGTTCAGTACTATTTGAGGTTTCAGGTATCCACTGGGGTGGGCTTGGAATGTACCCTTTGTGGATAATGGGGGGACTACTGCAATTGTTATTTTAGTACTATTTCTGTGGTCTTTTTCTCCCAACCCCTTATAATATAAGAAGCTGGAAAAATGAGGTGCTCCATTCCACAATGGTATCTCCTGTATAATCTTATCAACGTCATCAGCATGGCACATGCTCAGAAGTGCTCCTTGAGCCTATTCATTCTTTCTCTGAAACAGAAGTCTAAAGCTATGAAGACATTTTAGAAAACAGTTATGTCATTAGACATCTCTCCCACTACCAAACAAATGTTGTTGAATATGGTCCATTCTCCCATTAAATAACATTAGATTTGAGATACTTTTTAATGAGGCTTATAATATTATTTAATTCTTTAATAATTCTTTAACCTTTAAAGCTGTCTCTTCCACTGCAGTCAATTAGAGCATACAATTGATGTTTAAAAGAAAATCATGCCAGGCACTGTTCTAACAGTGCCAGTTAACAAGAAAGACAAAATCCTTGTTTTCATTGTTATCCCACTCTAGTACAGAGAAAAAACAAGCAAGCAAATAAAATAACAAAATACCAGAAAAGAATAAGGGTGTAATACAATAAAACAGGATGATGTGATAGAATGACGATTTTAGATTTGTTTGTGTGTATACATTATACAAATGAGGCAACTGAGTTCTTCCAAGATACTTGATCTGTGATGGGAATGACCAGAAGGAGGCAGTTATAGAAATATCTGAGGAAAGAACATTCCTCACTGAGAGAATATGTAAGGTAGGAATGTGCTTGGCACGTTCGAGAAACAAAGTGTAAGGGGAAAAGATTTAAAATGATGACAAAAATAAAAGCATAGCATAGAGCACTTGAGGTCTTACTAGCAGGGTAACAAATTTCAGTTTTCTTTTAAGTGAGTGTATTAGTCTATTCTTGTGTTGCTATAAAGGAATACCTGAGACTGGTAATTTATAAAGAAAAGAGGTTTAATTGGCTCACAATTCTGCAGGCTGTACATGCACAGCTCCAGTATCTGCTCAGTTTCTAGGGAAGCCTCAGCAAGCTTTTACTCATGGCTGAAGGTGAAGTGGGAGTAGGCTCATCACATAGCCAGAGCAGGAACAAGAGAGAGAGAGAGTGGGAGGTGTCACACAGTTTTAAACAACCAGATCTAGTGTGAGCTCACTCATCACCAAGAGGATGGTGCAAAGCCATTCATGAGCGAGATTATCCAATGATCCAAATATCTCCCACCTCCAGTGGATTACATTTCAACATGAGATTTGTCAAGGACACAAATCCAAACCACAACAGTGAAGTAGGAGGTTTTTGGAAGATTTTAAGCTTGGGAGTGATGGACCTGATTTTATAATGATGGTTCTGACTGTTCTATGGAGATTAGATTGTAAGTGGGCAAGATAAAAGGAAGGAAGACTAGCTGGGAGGCTCTTCAAAAAGTATAGACATGAGAAGATGGTGGCTTGGACCAAGGTGGTATAACAGTAGAAGTGGATAGATGTGAAATATGTTTTGAAAGAAGGAGGAATTCAATGGATCAAATGTGAGGGCAACAGAGAAAGAAAAAGGACAATCAACAGTGACTTCTAAGGTCAGGTACGGTGGCTCACGCCTGTAATCCCAGCACCTTGGGAGGTCAAGGCAGGCAGATAACTTGAGGTCAGAAATTCAAGACCAGCCTGACCAACATGGTGAACTCCATCTCTACTGAAAGTACAAAAATTAGCTGGGCGTGGTGGCGCATGCCTGTAATCCCAGCTACTCAGGAGGCTAAGACAGGAGAATCACTGGAACACAGGAGGCAGAGGTTGCAGTGAGACAAGATGGCGCCACTGCACTCCAGCCTGGGAAGCAAGAGAAAAACTCTGTCTGAAAAAACAAAACAAACAAACAAAAAACACACAAACAAACAAAAATCCCAACAATGGCTTCTAGGTTTTTGGTTTAAATAAAATGACATAGTAAGGAATGGGAAAGGAGCAGATTAAGGAGGAGAAGATAATCAAAATTTGTCTTTTAGCCACATAAAAATTGAATTGTTTATGACATGCAAGAGGAAGTATCATTATAGGTAACTGGATATACACATCTGGAGCTCAGTGTCAAGATCAGAGATGACATATAGTCTTGGGAGTAAATGGAGACATTCAGGGAAAGTGTGTAGAGGAGAGAAGAGAAGAGAAAAAAAGGGGACGGGAGGCCACCAGTATTTAGAGGACAGCAGAGAAGGAGCCTCTGAGTTACAAGAAAAAACAGAGCATGAACTCTTCTCCACTAAGCTGCAGACTTCTACATCCAATGCCCATTTTATAATCACTACCAAACAGCCAACAAGATCTTCTTTTCTTATGTTACTGTATGTAGAAGTGCTAGGATTTGCCTATAAGATGCTGGTCCAATGTGCTTATTTGTTTTAACAAGACAAACATTTCCAAGAACTTTCTTATTTTGAGTGATATTTCTAGTGCTGCAAGCCACCCACCAGTCATTTCTGAACTCGGCATACTGTTATCTGACTTCAGCAATTGGATGTCATGCTTTTCCCCCAATGGCACAAGTCCTGTTGCGCATTTTTGTTCTGGGGGGATGTCTCTGTTTTATTTTGAGCATTTTATGCCTGATTAAATTCCATCTCAGCAACTGAAGAACTTCTTAAGAGAAGCATTTTTAGGTAGAAAACCTGGGAGCTTAGCTTATTGTTCACTACTAGTGTAAAATTTGGTGAATCCTTGAAACACATTTGTCTCACTTCTAAAATGTGTACTTTGAATGTCATTCTGTACTATAAAAAACAAAACAAATACAAAAAATAAAAAGTATGCCAAAAGTTCTGGAACAAACATTAAGTGAATGAGTGAAAAAATAAATATATGCATGTAATATACACCCAAAGAGTAGGAGTTAGACCAGATCTCTTTATCATCCAGAGGTCTTGTCAAATACTAAGAGTTTTCATTCTCCCTGATTTGGTGGTTAAAAATTGTGTGTGAGATAGATAAACCAGTAGTATCAGTTTCTTTATTCTTCTCTCTCCTGTCCAGTTCCTTTCCTTCAATGTAAAAGTCATTGGCTGGGCATGGTGGCTCACCCCTATAATCCCAGCACTTTGGGAGGCCAAGGCAGGTGGATCTCGAAGCCAAGAGATCGAGACCATCTTGGCCAACATGATGAAACCCCATCTCTACTAAAAATACAAAAATTAGCTGGGTGTGGTGGTACGTGCCTGTAGTCCCAGCTACTCAGGAGGCTGAGGCAGGAGAATCGCTTGAACCTGAAGGTGGAGGTTGGAGTGAGCCGAGATCATGCCACTGCACTCCAGCCTGGTGACAGAGTGAGACTCCATTTCAAAAAAAAAAAGTCATTGTTTAAACAATTGTCTGTATGTAGTTGGTGCTTAATAATTGTACTGCAGTGAGACTTTTTGGTATGAATTCTCTATCATGCCAGGTGTCTTGAGAACCTGGAACCATTAGTCACCCAAGTCACTGTTTTACTGAGCTGTTTTACAGTTTTAAGCAGACCATGTTGCTAGAGCAAAATATCCACTCTCCTCATCCTTAAAGAATGTAGTTTCTAACATGGGGTGTGCAAAACAAAACAATGGGAAGCAAGAAGAAAATATATACTTTATAAATATAAACTTTATACTTTATTTTGTATAAATTTCATATAAAGTATAGACTTTGTACTTTATTTTGTATCTAGAAAATATGGAAGGATTTACGTTTTTCTAACACATAATGTAATGACTAACACTTGTTCTCACATGTTCCAGAAGTCAAATATAGTACAGTGGGTAGCCCCAGTAGGGCTTGGCAGCAAGACACTCATAAATTCATTCCTCTTCTATGTATTACACTGCACCACAGTTTATGTTTATACTGTACCACAGTTTATGTGCTACACAGAACATTGTCAATGTGATTATTTTTTATAAAGTAAAATCTTTGAAATAATAATAGAGTCATTGTGATACTTTGTAATAAGACAAGGGCTGATCATGAACTTTTTTTTTTTTTTACCACATAGTAACCAGCTCACCAGTTATCTTGCAGAAATGACTGTCCAACTAAAAGCTGAGTAGCAACACTTATGCTTTAAAAATTTTAATAAGTGTTCCTAGTATGCTGACCTTTTCTATGAATACAAGTGACTGTCAGATTTTTAAAAACAATATTATTAATCAGTTCTTTCAAGGTAAAGGTGACATTTTTAATAATGAAGGAGAAAATGGCTGCTGTTCAAAAGACATTTGTGCTATGGAGAGAGAATTTTTAAAATAGAAACTTGAAAATGTTCCAACATTATCTAATTTTATTGCTGAAAGCAATTTAAATGTAGAAACTCTTAATATCTGCACATTTAAAAACTTGGAAAAATAGAGTTTTAAAAACTGTTTGTAAAAGATCTTCCAAATGAGTAGTTTCAATATGTTTTGAACCCATTTCTTAAAGACACAAAAATGCAATAACTTCTGATTAGTCTGCAAGAAAAAGTGATGATATTGGGGATGATATATATTTGCTAGCTGAATTTCAATAAAACTCTTTGCATAATTGGGGATGGGATTGAAAAAAAATGAATATCATGATTTAGCAAGCACAACTAATGGTGCACTTCTTCCATCTGGCTGTACTTATTTTTGTGAGATAGCTATTTCAGCTAAAATAGCTATTAAAACCAACATGGGAATACACTGAACTTAGAACCAGACTTCTGAGCCACAATATCACAAGGTATAAAATCAAGATTTTTTTAAAATTGATGACGCATTTTTAGTCAAATTGTTCTCACCAGAAAAGGCAAAAAAGTTATTAAACCATTGATAAACAATATGAAATAATTCAAAAAATATTATTTAATCTTTATCTCACCATTCTTAATCTTTGTTTTTGGTTGTTTTACAAAGTATATATTATAGCAGAATATTTGTTTGCTTGTTTCTTTGAGATAGAGTCTTGCTCTGTCACCCAGGCTGGAGTGCAGTTGCGCTATCACAGCTCACTGCAACCTCTGCCTCCTGGGTTCAAGCGATTATCGTGCCTCAGCCTCCCGAGTAGCTGGGATTACAGGCATGTACCACCATACCCTGGCTAACTTTTGTGTTTTTAGTACAGGCGGGTTTCACCATGTTGGCCAGGCTGGCCTTAAACTCCTGGCCTCAAGTGATCCACCCACCTTGGCCTCCCAAAGTGCTGAGGTTACAGACATGAGCCACCAAGCCTGGCGAAAATATTAAATATATATAATTAATAATTATTTAATTATAATATTTGAGGAGTGTTCAAAAATTTTAGTAAGGGGTGCACGATCATAAAGAAATTTGGAAATCACTGCTTCAGTAGAACTAGTCCTGTCATGCCTCAAATTTCTGTTTACTTCTGTTATGTTGGGAGGTACAAGTCCCTCTGTCATCTACTACAATTTGCTTTTTCATTCCCATACTGCTTTGTAATCTTCTAAACTGAACCCCCACTTCTACCTCAGTCTTTCCAATTGACCCTCAAAAAATTCTGGATCTAGGATCAATACACTTCCTGTTGTAGCTAATGTCCACAGATGTTTCCCATTGGATCACATCTCCTGGTATTGATATCATTGTGAGTCCCTTCTCTTGAATCTGGATTGGCCTCATTCTTCAATTTAATCAAGAGAAAAAGGCAGAAGTGATGCTGTGCCAATTCTGGGTCTAAGTCTCAAGGAGGCCTAGCAGCTTCCACCTTTGCACTTTTGCAAGCCCTGAGCTGCCATGTAAAATGTCCAGCTGTACTGCTGGAAGGTTCATGTGAAGAAAGAGAGACTTTGAGATGAGAGAGAGAGAGAGAACTAGCCATCCTGCCTGAGCCCAGCTATCCCACCACCTCCACTAAAGCAGGTACCAGTTATGTGAATGAGCCATTTTGGCTGTTTCAGCCCTGTCAAAGCCTCCAGTGATTTCAGCTCCCTCTAATATCATGTGAATCAGAAGAATCACCCAGCTGGGCCCAGTCAACCAAAAGTATCTTGAGGGATAATAAAATTGTTATTTTAAAACATTGAGTTTTCACACGGTCTATTGGACAGCAATACACAACAAAACCCTCTCTTACATACTCAATCCTCTGGGAACTTTCCCTTCAAATTTTTGACTTGTAAGTAACTCTCCATTTGAGGACAAAATTTTACCCAGTAGTCCTCTCAAGTGACATTTGTGTTTTCCCTCACACCCCACCTACTAAAAGCCCAATACATCACACCCATGTGATGACTCAGCTAGTAACCTTTCTCTCAGTTTCTAGACTTCTTAGTTCTTACCCTACTCCTCCTTAACCACCTGTTCTCATGGTCACACCCTAAAACTTATAAACTGAAATACCTCTGAAATACAAATTTTAAACATTTTATCCTTTCAGTTCACATGTGCTATTACTTGCACTGCAACCACTCCTTGGCCACATCAGGACCTCAAATAAACAATGAAAGTTGTTGAGGAAAATAACACAACCAGGCTGACATATTAAACTCTTCGTCAATGATTCCAAACCTTAAATGGCCATTCAACACAGCCCAGCAAATACTATTTTATTTCTGCCTTAGGTTTGCAATCACAATTTTGGATACAACAGCTTCATGATCTCTTCTCTCCTCAAATCGTCTATCTCCCATGCCCCTTCTCTTACCTTCCATTAATGACCCCTTCTCTTGCTTCATAAATATAATCGAAGTTATTCAGTGGGGACTTTCCATCTTCTTGCCATCAAATCTACCAACCCTCCTGTGTATGATGGTCTTCATTTCTGTTACAAAGGTTCATGTTGGGTGTCCTTCTCTCAGGACCTTCACCCACTCTTGCCTCTCCAAAAGTTTTGTACCTCTAGTTATTCTGTCTATCCTGTGTCACCAAAAGATCATTTCCTTCAGTGTAAAACAACAACAAAAATATTTTAAAATATCGAATTTCCCCTCCTATGCCATTTCTCTGCTCACCTCCACAGCAGAACTTCTTTTAAAAAGTGTGTGTATACACAGAATCATTTACTAGTTCTTCAAACTCTAAATCTAGCTTCCCTTCACAGTATTCACAGAAATCATTCTTGCTAACTGACCAACAATTTTCACATTGACAAATCCAGAGTACGATTCTGTTGCCATCTTATTTCTCTCCCAGTTTTCCTTATTTCAGTACATGACATCATCATTCATCCAATCACTTAAACCAGGAATTTAATACTTAACCTGAACTCCTCCTTTACATTCTCTTCTAAATCCAATTCATCAGCAAGCCCCAGCTTTTCTACCTGTAGACAACCAAACCTCCGGTTTTTCTCCTTCTCCACCACAACTGCCCTGGTACAGCCTCAGCATGTCTCACCCTGATCTCTGCAACAGCCTCCTGGAAGCTCACCTTATTTCCACTTATCTCCATAGCTGCCAGAGTGATCTTTCCAAATTGTTGGTCAGTCTATGTAGTTTCATGGGTAAAACACGTTCAATGCTTTCTTTTAGTATGTAGAATGAAATTCTGATTCCAAATCATGGCCTATAAGACCCATCTGATAGGAGTGTAAGGATAATACTTATCCTCACTCCACACATTTCATAGAGAGGCAAGAACTTTCTATCAACAGGAAGAAGATCATGGAAACATTCCTGGTCCCTCTCATTAACTGCCTCATCTCCTCTCATCCCTTAGTACTCCTTTCTCTCCCTGAGAGGAAAAGATAATCCTCTCATTGGTGAGAGGCGAAGAGAAATTGAGCATGTGTGTCTTACTGGGTTCTTTCCCTTAGAGTGGCTTAATTCTCTGCCAGTTACTTAGTAGCCTACCCTGGAAGGAAAGCCTGCAGTTCCGCTCTGCCTGGGTCAATAGAGAGGTAAATTGACTCAGGGTGATGACAGTGGGAGGAGTATTTGGAAGACCATTTGGCTGCAATTCTCCAATCAGCAAACTCAGTAATAAGGCTGTCATTTTGATCTTCATCTAGTGACTCTTGAGTCTCATCTCCCACCTTGGTTCCAAATTCTGGAGTAACACAGAGGACTTTTATTTACTGGCACCCACTAAAGTGCCAACTTTCACATTATTTGACTTTTCACTGCCTCTGCAACTTCATTTGTTGCCATTCTCCCCTGTTTACTAGGCTTCAATTACTCTGACATTCTTTAATTTCCTAAAACATAGCCCCAATTTTCTTGTTGCGCTTTGCACTTGCAGCTCCCTCTGCCTAAAATGTTTCTCCTCTGGCTTTTTCATGATTGGCTCTTTCTCATCTTTGGGTCTTAAATTAATTATCATGCTCCAAGAGTGGCCTTCAAACACAAAATGTTACATAAAGGTGCTTCTCCACTGCCATTTTTGTCAATCACAGCTCCTTATCTGCTTTCCTCACAGTATTTATCATATCACATCTTCATGTGTAGTTTGTTTATTTGCTTATTGATTGTCTTCCTCACTCAAATGTACTCAATGAGGGAATAGGTCTTTCTTGTTCACTATTGTATCTTCAGGACTTAAATCACAGTAGGGTAGTAATAAGTAGTTGTTGAATAAACGAATGATTACATGGAACTAGCAATTTAGAATTAATACCTGGTTTTCTGACTTGATAATTACAAAGTATTTATTTCAATTCATTTCCATGTGAATTTTTCATGTTTCAGTAATTGTTTTGTTCCCACGTAAGCAGAAATTGTTTCTCTTTTTGCCATAAAAACCAAGTTCTAAAAATACAAATGCCTTAGAGAGACGTTACTTCAAGAATGCGGGGGTCAATTTAATGATGTTTATTGAAAATTACATTGTGGAACTTTGACTAAGTTTTAGGAGGGAAAAAAGGACATAAAAAGGAAATTTATGGTACATCTGAAAAGACAAAAATGTATGTCACTGACATGATTAAAGCACACATATAAAATAAAAAGTAAGAAAAGTCTATTTTCCAGCATGATTAGAGAAAGTTAATACATTTATTAAGTAAATTTACATATACATATCACATATGTATCATTTATACATATAGGTTCTTACTAATTTTTAAAAATTGGAACAAAATAAATTTGATATTAACTACTGAGGTAAGCAAAATAATGCCCTGTCCCACTCCCCTAAGATGTTCATATGCATGTCCTAATCCCTAGACCCTGTGAATATGGCACCTTATGTGGCAAAAGGGGTTTTGCAGATGTGATTAAATTAAGAAGCATGGGATTATCCTGGATTATTTGGGCAGACTGGATATAACCACAAGGGTTTTCATAAGTGAAAGAAAGAGGCAGGAGGGTGAAAGATGTGATTACAGCAGCAGAGGTTGAGTGATGCGATTGCTGGCTGGCAGGGGCCACAAACTAAGGAATGCAGGCAGCCCCCAGAAGCTTGAAAGGGCAAGTAAACAGATTGTCCCCTAAAGCCTCCAGAAAGAAGCCCTGCCCTTCCCACACCTTGATTTTAGCTCAGTGAGATCCATTTTGGACTTCTGACCTCCAGAACTGTAAGATAATAAATTTGTGTGGTTTGAAGCCACTAAATCTGGGGTAATTGTTAGAGCAGCCATAAGAAACTAACACAACTACATTAAGCAAACTTTATTCAGCCTTTAGTATTTTAGAATCTTGCAGCCCCTCAGGATCATCATATGAGAATCAATTATTAGTGAACTGTAGGTAAGTAGACATGCTGGTTAATGAGGTTTTCCTATTCAGAAGGCTGAATAAGCCAGCTTTTATTACAGAACTTTTGTAAATACTAAGAATTGCTTAATCAGGACTGGCTGAGATTCAATTAGAAAATGTCTCCTAAAGGAAGTGAGTCTTCAGGTGAACTTTCAAGGAGATAAAAGAGGATCCTTGAAAAGGAGATGGCAGAGACTTCAAGAGGATCTAGAAAAACTCTAAGAGATGGGAGGATGGGTAATTACTGGCAACTGGAGCTACATAGAAGTATGTGAAGGAAGTAATATAATCTCATCAGAAACACCGTTTTGAATTACAGCTGACCCTTGAACAATTTAGGAGTTAGGAGCACTGTCCCCCAAATCCCCATCAAAAGTCTCCATATAACTTTAATTTGACTGCCTTAAAACTTAGCTACTAATAGCTTACTTGTTGACATTACTGATAAGATAAACAGTCAATTATCTCACAGTTTTGAGTGTTTTATATTATATACTGCATTCTTACCATAAAGTGAGAGGAAAGGTTAAGAAAATAATAAGGAAGAGAAAATATATTTACTATTTATTAAGTGGAAGTGGATGATCATGAAAGTCTTCATCCTTATTGTCTTTGCACTGAGTAGACTGAGGAGGGGGAGGAACACAAGGGGTTGGTTTTACTCTCTCAGGTGTGGCAGAAGCAGAAGAAAATCCAGGTATATGTGGACCCATAACATTCAACCTTGTGTTGCTCAAGGGTCAATTGTACTTTATTTTTGCCTAAAAGACCACTCTTAAAACACATATACCTATTTCACAAGACTTTGGAAGGGATGGTTATAAGCCTATTGGCATAGATTACTTGACTAGCTTCCTATTGCTCTGGAAAGGAAAGCACTTCTAGATAGAAACTGAACCAGACAGGTAACCATGCCAGTGTGGATAAGTAGGTAAGATAGACTTCTCTTTCTCATGGAATGTCACAGTGGAGGTAAGCTTAGGGGTGAGAAACAAATTTACCCAAGGCAGTATGATGAAATGGAAAGACCATGGACTTTGAAATCAAACAGACCATGTTCAAATTCCAATTCTACATTGTATTGGTCATGTGACATTAGACAAATGAATTAAAATATTTTGATTCTCCATGTCCTTATCTGTAACATAACTAACTTATGTGGTTAGCATTATATGAGAGTTTCTGATACAAATAATTCCAAGAGCATCAAGGACAAATTTCAGTTACTTCCCAGTTTTCCCTTAGGCTAGACCGAGGTAGAAAGAATGGAATGCTTTAAGACATGGAGGATGTCTTCAGTGAGTCTGTGAACATGTGTACATGTAGGTAGGTAGGGTGGAGGGTGGAGAGTGGAGATGATTTTAGGTGGTAGAACTAAATCCCTCTACTAGAACCAAACTCCATGAGAAATATATTTCTTACATTTGAAAGACAATTCATGGCTTCTCCCCTTGACATGCAGATATTATAATTCACAATTTTTACCAACAGGAAATATGAGAGCCAGAGACAAAGTCAACTGCTCAGAGAAACAAAATTAACTATCAGAGGTAGTTAGCGGTGGAATGAGACTCGATATTCTCATTTCCTGGACTCTCTTTCCCGCTATGGTAATGTTGTCAGCCATCAGGTTTCTTGGTGTTCTCAAGCCACCTCTTATTTTACTTTGGCACAACTTTACTATGAAATGTGGAAGATACAATGATGTGAGAAAACTCAGTAAGGCTCCTTTAAAATGAGAACTCATTCTTCTCTGAGCAGATATCACTCCTAAGAACGAGTTAAGAACTGAGGTGGGCAGAATGGCAAAGCCAGTTGAAATTATTATAAAATAGGCTAAATATTATTTCAAGAATAACTGAACCTATGTCTTAATCAAAAGTATCTTTGTTAAACATCCATTCATAAAATGATATGATAGTAATACAGAGATTCTTCTTACATCTGTAAATTTAAGAGAAGTAGGAACAAATATTAATAAATCATATTTTAAAGGCATGAACATCTTTATTGAAATAAAGATATTTTACAACATTGTATTATTTTTTAATGTGTGGAGGTCACACAATATATAGGGCATTTTCCCTCAACACATTTATCTGCATATTATTTTTGCTGTGAGGATCTGAGCCAGAGAGGCTTAGAAATTACTTCTGCTTTTTTTACTTATTAGTTATAGATCCTAAGTTAAATTATTTAATCTCTGAGCATTTTTCATTATTTGTAAAGCTGACATAATAATACTTCACACATAGCACTGTTATATTATTTAATAGTAATATATGAGAATTTCTGACACATAAATAATTCCACACAACCTCTAATCAATCATCAAGCCAATACTACTTCCTTAATATTTCTCAAGACTGTCTATTACTCTCTAACCCCACTGCTTTTAATTTACTTCAGCTCACATCTGGAATATTACAAGAGTCTCTTAATAGTCTCTCAGTCTCTGGTCTACACTCCATTCTTAGCCATTTTCTTTTTTTTTTTTAATTATACTTTAAGTTCTAGGGTACATGTGCACAACGTGCAGGTTTGTTACATATGTATACATGTGCCATGTTGGTGTGCTGCACCCATTAACTCGTCATTTATATTAGGTATATCTTAGCCATTTTTTACTTCGCAATTACTAAAATATAAATTTAACAATGTCGCTTTTAAACTTAAGACCCTCTAATGGCTCCTGATTCCCTTAGGATACTGTCCAATATCTTAGGTCAGATGTCAAGGCCCTACAAGATTTGATCCCTCTAACTTCTCCATTCTTGTCCCATGACCTTCTCTCTTTCCCTACATCTTTGCATGCTTCATGCTAGCCAGAAAGCACTGCTTGCAGGTTTCTTAAAAATTCAAACTCTTGCCTCCAGGTCTGTGTACATTTAGCCCTCTGCCTAGTTGACTCTATTCATTCCTCAGGTCTCTGCTCAGATAGCATCTTCTCCAGGAGGCTTTCTATGATACAGTTAAATGTTATACCCATATTCTTCCACACTACCCCAGTGTGGTAGTTGTAGCACTGTATTTTAACTATTTACTTGTCTGTCTCTATCACTATACTCTTTCGGTCCCAAAAATTCACCGTGTGTACCTAATTCCCAGACAGAATGACACATCTCTCAATATTACTTAAATTACAATAATTACGGCCGGGTGCGGTGGCTCACACCTGTATTCCCGACACTTTGGGAGGCTGAGGCAGGCGGATCACGAGGTCAGTAGTTCGAGACCAGCCTGGCCAATATGGTGAAACCCCATCTCTACTAAAAAATACAAAATTAGCTGGGTGTGGTGGGGGATGCCTGTAGTCCCAGCTACTCAGGAGGCGGAGGCAGAAGAATTGGTTGAACACAGGAGGTGGAGGTTGCAGTGAGCCAAGATCACACCATTGTATTCTAGCCAGGGCAATGGAGTGAAACTCTGTCTCAAAAAAAAAAAAAAAAAAGAAAGAAAGAAAAAGAAAAAAAGACAATAAATTACAATAATTACTAAAATTATAATATTATTAAATAACAATAAATATTACTTTCTTTGATGCACTACTTCTCCTCCTTCAATTCTGTTTTTGCCACGGTATTCCATTTCTCAAGAAACTTTCAATGGTTTCTTATTTCCTAACTTACCAAGTTTAAATTCCTCTGGCTGGCTTTTCCAGCCCCTCACAATCTGTTCTTCATAGTACATTTTTAATCTTATTTCTCAAGATGCCACAATAAGTACCCCTGCATCTTTTTTTTTTTTTTTTTTTTTTTTTTAGACAGCGTCTCACTCCCTCACTCAGGCTGGAGTACAGTGGTGCAGTCTTGGCTCACTGCAACATCCAACTCCTGGGTTAAGGTGATTCTCCTGCTTCAGCCTCCCAAGTAGCTGGGGACCACAGGTACGCGCCACCAGGCCCAGCTAATTTTTGTATTTTTAGTAGAGATGAGGTTTCACTATGTTTTCCAGGCTGGTCTTGAACTCCTGACTTCAAGTGATCGGCCTGCCTTGGCCTCCCAAAGTGCTGGGATTACAGGTGTGAGCAACCACATCCGGCCAATATGTACTCTTTTTAATGGTCTTATGAATATGGCATATAGGTGTCTTACCTCATTCTGTTTCCCTGTCTTGGAGTAAATTATTTTCTTCCCATCCTTTCTAGAAAATTATATCCATTCTTCAGGTATGTTCTCCTTATACAGCTATCTTTGACTAGTAGGAAGAGATTTTTAAGAAAGATTGGTCTTACTCTCTTGTTTTGCATGATATGTACTTACAGCGATTTTTTTTTTTTTTTTTTTTTTTTTTTTTTTTTGAGAGGGAGTCTTGCTCTGTCACCCAGGCTGGAGTGCAGGGGCAGGTTCTCAGCTCACTACAAGCTCCGCCTCCCGGGTTCACACCATTCTCCTGCCTCAGCCTCCTGAGTAGCTGGTACTACAGGCACCCGCCATCACGCCTGGCTTATTTTTCGTATTTTTAGTAGAGATGGGGTTTCACTGTGTTATCCAGGATGGTCTCGATCTCCTGACCTCATGATCTGCCCACCTCGGCCTCCCAAAGTGCTGGGATTACAGGCATGAGCCACTGCGCCTGGCCCTTATAGCTATTTCTTATAGTATCTAGCACAGTACTGAGCTCAGAAGAAATGTTCAATAACTACATGACTGATTTTAAAGTGGTATGTCCCATCTAAAAATTGTATGTAATCTAGGTCTGTAGTTGCTTGAAATATGTAGACATTAGTTTGAGGTGACAGCCTATGAAAACAATTTAGATTTTACAACATTTAGAAAATGGCTACAATATTAAATAAATGGAGAGCGGGGGAGAAAGAGGTTACATTGAGGTTAAGACATTTCAGTTGTTCAACCTGGACTAACTGGATCTCACCAACGAAGTCTTTGAAAAATAAACAGTTTAGGCAGAAGGCTGTTCATTGCCAAATCATTTTCTATCACTGCAAAGTTCAATTAACTACTCCAGTGAAATTCCCTTAAATGATATTCAGAACATCTTGGTGAAGAGGAGGCAATCAGTTCCCTATTATACTTTTATAGAACATTCTCTCTTCTCTTTCTACTTCCTGTTGTGTTGCCCCTCCCAATAGATTTCCTCTAAAGAATTTAAATCACCTTCTAACCTCTTTAAAGCTTACATGCATCAATGAGGTGTTAAGTCTTGCCAAAATGTACGGCTTCTGATCTTGTCTAAAAGACATTTTCCTTGATACTCCCCCATAACAGCTATTTAGCTAATCATAAACCAATTTTCAACAGAAATTGTCATTCAAATAAATCTGATACTTTATAAATGACATTTCCTAGATTGAAGTTGAAAACCTTTGCACTGGGCCAGAACTTCCTTTGCTTTGTAGCAGGCCTGATAAAATCCTGACCATTGCCTAACCTGCAGTTTGGGTATCAGTAGATTGATTTTGGAAGAGTCTCTTCACATCCCTGATGTCAAGAGATGTAGATATAAGGTGTTGCTGTCTTGTACTGGCTGCTCTCAAGATCCTGACCTCAAGTGATCCTCTGATCCTCCCTCCTCAGCCTCCCTAAGTGCTGGAATTATAGGCGTGAGCCACCATACCTGGCAAATGTTTATTAAGCACTTGCTATGTGCTAGCACTGTTTAGGCATGGGGGTTATAATGGTAAATAAAGCAGACAAAAATTATTTCCCTAGGAGAACTTACATTTAAATGTGGAAGACAGTCCAAAAGCAAAATATATATTATTTTACTGATAAGTGCTAAGGAAAAAAATAAAGTATAGAAGTGGGCATATGAAATGGCAAGGAATGTTGAAATTTTAGATAAGATAATCAGGGAAGATCTCATGCAGGTAACTTTTGAATAAACACATAAAGGAAGAAAGTAAATATATGAGAAAGAAACGTTATATTTTTATAATAGAACAAGAAAGGAGAGGGGAAGGGAGGTGGCATTGTGTGTGCAAGGAGTAGGCAATATACCAGTCTGGAAGTAATTCACTTCTGCATGTAACAATCAGTATTGGTTCTCACTATGGTTACACCACCATTGCATTAGAACTCAGTATATGCACTAAGCCTGAACAACCCTTTGGTTTTAATTGGCAGGAAGGCTAAGGAGATGGCTTGTAGATTGAAGTAGAACAAAAAAGGCACTTAAACTAGTGTCAGATGGGAGCTGAGAAAGCCACTTCAGCTGCTTTTGCTAATTTCAGTGCTTGCATCCAAATAAATGATAGAAGATACTCTATGAAATTATTGTAATATGTAATTAGATAAGGAAGTAGGAAAAATAAAGCAAGTTAACTTGAGAATCTGGAAGAGGTTAATGAAGGTTAAGGAGAGATGAACAAAAAATGATGAGCAGCAATGCAAAGGCCCAGGCTGGTCTTCTGGAGGAGTAACAAAATGAATGTGTGACATGGCAGATGTGGGGGCAGTGAGGGGCCCTGAGGGTGGGGTCTGCGTTGGTATATTATGCGTTGAATTGTGTATCCCTCCCTGATTCTTTTTTTTTTAAATTGAAACAGGGTCTTGCTCTGTGGCCCAGGCTGGAGTGCAGCGGTGCGATCTCAGCTCACTGTTACTTCCGCCTCCCGGGTTCAAGCGATTGTCCTGCCTCAGCCTCCCAAGTAGCTGGGATTATAGGCACGTGCCACTACGCCCAGCTAATTTATTTATTTATTTATTTTTTAGTAGAAATGGGGTTTCGCCATGTTGGCCAGGCTGGTCTCCAACTCCTCACCTTAAGTGATCCGCCCGCCTTGGCCTCCCAAAGTGTTAGGATTACAGACGTGAACCATTGTGCCTGACCCCGGCTAATTTTTTGTATTTTTAGTTAGACATAGGGTTTCGTCATGTTGGCCAGGCTGGCCAGATTCGTATGTAGAAGTCCTAACCCCTAGTACCTTAGAATGTGACCTGATTTGGAAATAGGGTCATTGCAGATACAATTAATGTTCATGAGGTCATACTGGAGGATGGTTCACCCCTAATACGTTATGACTGCTGTTCTTATTAAAAAGGGAAATTTGAACACACAAGAACACTGGAAAACAGCCATGTTCAGATTGGAATTATGCTGCCACATACCAAGAAACTACCAGAAGCTACGAGAGAGGCCTGGACGAGATGCTTCCCCAGTGCCCTCAGAGGGAGCACAGCCCTGCCTACACCTTGATTTCAAACTTCTGGCCTCCAGAATTGTGAGATAATAATTTGTTGTTCTAAGCCACCCAATTTGTGGTATGTTACAGCATCCCTAGGGAACTAGGGATTATTTTGAGAAGCAAACAAGAAGAGCATCCTAAGAGAGTGAGATGCCTGATAGTCTCGTGCATCAGAAAAGTCCCATATAGTTGACTTCAGCAGTTAAATTGTATTTTCCTGTTTTACCAAACCTTTTTAATTATCGTTTCTTACTGTAGAAAAATCACATAAAATCTGCTCTTTGCTTAACAAATTACAGGGCCCCTTCGGATTTGTGTGCTCGAAATACCAGTCACCCAACAGAAACTGATGACTGTGACAATAGGCGACTAATTAAAAAACAAACAAACAAAAAAAGCCCTGTCTCAGCATTGGATTGACCGAGTGAAAGTTGACAGGGGAAAGACACCTCGATTCAGCTATCTTTCTCCCACAGGTTGTACTGCTGACTGCACCCTCTCCCCTGAAGGACTGCGGTCGCTGCGCCTCGGAGAGCGACCAGATTCCGCACCCCACCCAGGAGGAGCCAGGGCAAGATTAGGGTTTCCTCCAGCCTCCTCCCACAGGGCAGACGACCGAAGCCAGCCCCGGCCTCACGCGCATGCCAGGTCGGGAGGACGCCCTCAGTGGGAGCGCCCTGCTCAGGTTCTCCCCGCGGCCGAGTGGTGGTGGGAGCGGGCGGCGGCCCCGGGATCACAGGACCTCCGCCGGGTTAGCTTGGCTGTGCCGCCGCCAACCCAGCAGGACGCCTATTTTCAAGCCTGGGGAACGTAGTTCCTCCCGCTTTCACAGAAAGCAGGATGGAGCCCGACGGCACCCCGGTTAAAGGGCCTTTCCAGCGCCCTCCGGGGAACGGAAGGCCGCGCTCCTCCGGGAGGGAGAACGACACACTCTTCAAGGAAATCCTGGGGCGGGCGCTCTCCTGGCTGCCGGGACCTCTGTTTCTAAGCTGGCTACTGCTACAGCAGCCTTAACTGTCCCAATGACACGCCTGCTATAGAGCACCCTCCCGGCGGCCGCTCCTCGGCCAGCTGCCCAGCGGGCGTCCTCAGGTGTCCCCAAGAGGCGCAGGCCTAGTCGCCTACACGTCCTTTCCAGCTTCGTGTCGAGGCGTCAGCTTTGGCTTCCCACCACCCCTCCCGGCTCTGCGGCGGCTCAGCCTCTTCTCCGGTTAATTCTGGCCTGTGCGGCCGGGTCGTCCCGTAAAGAAGGCGGGCCCGGGTTCCGGGTAGGGGGTTGGTGGGTCAGGGTGGGAAAGCAAGGCAGCGGTAAGTCCTCTGCTAGCAGATCGGGCTCAACAGCCCCATTCCCTGCTTTCTCCGGGCCCACCCTCCGCCCCTCAGACGGCCGCCATGAAGATCCTCTGCCGCGGCTGCAGCCGGTCTGCGAACACACGCCCACCCGCACGCTTAGCCTAGCTCGCCACAGAGGGAGGGGTGGAAAAGGCACTGAGCATGCTCGGTGGGGAGGGCGGGGCGCTCGCGGGCCGCGAGTCGGAGCCGGCGTTCTTCAGGCCGGCTACCGCGCCTCCGCCGCCCGCCGGCTCGGAGCCGCGCCCGCCGCAGGCTGCGCCCGCCAGCCCCGCCCCGCCCCGCCCCGCCCCTCCCCGCCCCCCGCCGCTCGTCCCCGCCGCGGCCGCGCCGCCTGCAGCAGCACCAGCTGCTCCTCCCCGGCGGCCGCCCCCCGCGGGTCCCTCCCTGGCTGCGGGAGAGACGGAGGTAGAGGGAGGACACAGAGCCGCGCCGCCCGCACCGGAGACCTTCTCCTCGCCCCGCCGGTTCCTCACCCTCGGGGAGCAACATGGGTAAGTCATCCTTCCTCCCCCGTCATCGCCTGACATTTTTTTCTTTCTCGGCGTGCTGCAGGGTGGAAAGCATTTCTCGCGCAAAGTTGCCGGATTTCTCCAGTCCCCCGGTGTGAGACTGGCTGTTCCTCCGGGGAGAGTCAGCGCACGCGGAACGCACGCCGGGTGCCGGGGCTGGGAGGGTCCCGAGCGCGGGCTGGGGTGGGGTCGGCCGCGGGCCGGACCGCCGCCCGGCTCCCCGGCACCTCGCCGTCTCGCCTCCCCTCCTCCATTCTTCCTGCCGGTGCCCGGGCACCACGGAGCCTGCCTCGCGGGCTCGCATCCGCGTCTCCATCCCCGTTTCTCCCGAGGCCGCCCGCTTCCTTTTCCCCCGCGTCTGCTGAGCTCGAGGCTCGGGTCCGACCACGACCACTTAATGTAACTTCCTTCTCTGTCAGTGCGACCTTTCCTGGTCGTGGAGACTCCTCATCCCGGGCGGGGAAGTGGAAGCAAGTAGTTTGTGAGGGAGATCTTACAACCTGCACGGAAATTATTTTCCAAGGGGGAGAGCGGACAGCCCCATAGGTTGAAAGGATGACTTGTCAGAGGCCACGAGGAACGTGAGGAAGGATAGAGCAGCTCGCTGTAGAATTAATGCTGGGTGACTACAGTGTGCAATATTCCTGTACTCAGCCTATTTTTTGGATTCCTTCGTCTGTCTTCTGTAGCAGGAAACTGCGCCCTGTAACGTTGTTACCGAACTTACATGGTAGTTATTCTTTCCCAGCTTCCCCCTGTCTAATCTACATAATCTGATTTTACTTCTTTTGTATTTATAGTTAATCTGAAGATACTGGTTTGGATGAGGTATTTAAGAGCAAATATGTTTTATAAAACGATATATAAATTTAACCTAATTTTTTTACATCATCTATTGCTTAACTGTTACATTCAGTAATCACAGAAACGTCTGATGAATGCTGTCGTGTAATTAAGAGCTCAAAGTTTCTTTTAATAGTAGCGACTTGTACTAAGTTCCCCAGTTTGCTGCCACTCCTGTCTGTCATAATTTCCTCTTTTTAAAATTTGCTCCCTTGGCATCTGTCAACTGGGACTTTTCCCACCCCTTCTGTGCGAGTTATTTAAAGATTGAGATGAATGTGATCCTTTCATCTGTTAATACAGTGCTCAACACGTTCAAAGTTAGGTTGCGCAACTCAGAATCTTCAAGAAGTATCTAAACCTGGGAATGGTGTCCATAGAGTTTTCTGGAACAGCAAATACTTCAGGCTTTGATCGCGACCTTTGGCCATATATCTGGAAGAGGCCAGGGTTGATGGAGGAGGTGGTATGAATCAAAAAAGGTCTACGGCTCTGAATTTTATTTTCAGTTAAGTGTTTTTTTTTTTTTTTTTTTTTTTTTTTAATGTGAGTACTCTTGATATGCTGAACAAATTTCTGTAAAAATTGGGTGGGCCGTTTATGCGTGTCTACCCTTTCTCTTAAAGTAGAATTTTAAATAGGTATTATATCAGATTATTGGACAAGCTGTGTATTTCCGTCGAATATACACACGTTTATGTATGTTTCCTTTGAACGTACATACACAGATAAATGTGTGTACGTTCAAAGGAAATACTCAGTATGTCCAATAACCCTATGTGATATTGGACTGTAAGTTCAAGTTTGGCTTGAAAAATACATTTTCCTATGTTTCCAGGTGAGCCTCAAACCATTTAACATTTTAACTTACATGTTAAATCCGTACTTTTTCAGTGGAAAAAATCCAATTTCGTTACAACACTAGTGAATAAAAATACCTGAAAGAGATGAAATTATCTACTTAAATATCATCTTCAAAATCTTGAATGCTATTGCTTGATTTTTAAAAAGGGCCAAATAGAAACCTATCTCTCACTTTGAAGCCATCTCTGATACTCTTTGGTTAATCTCTCTCTCTTCATAAGCACTGTTTGTACCTTGTTAGAAGCTTTTTAGCACTTATATAATCTACCATATAATGGAGTTGTTTATGTGTGTGTGCTGTGCATTTAATCATGAGTCCCAGAAGATGAAAAATGTCCTATTATTTTTTGTGTTCCCCACACTGCTTTTCAAATAGGAATTCAGTAAATCTTTGGCAAATTGTTGAACTTAAAACCACCTATGATTTTCAGCTTTTGCATCTGAAGATTTAGTCTCTGAACAAACATTTGGATTGGCACATAGTACCTAGTTGGGGGATAAGCAGAAACAGAAAGGTATAATTGTACCATGCTTCCCAGTACACTGTAGGTAGGTTTTGAGTCAACCTCAGGCAATGGTAAGGCAGTTTCATGTGTGATCAGTAGGTACATACGATAATTTAAAATTGAAACCTTGGGTAACAGTTTTATATCTGAGCCAAGGAAGTTAGTATTACAATTCATGTACACATAAGAAGGTAGAAGGTATACTGGTTAATGATGGGGGGAGGGAGAAGTGCTTTTTAATTTGTCTCAAGAAATAAATAAGGTTGATTTTTAAAGATGTGCTCGGCTGGGCGCGCACTTTGGGAGGCCGAGGCGGGTGGATCACCTGAGGTCAGGAGTTGGAGACCAGCCTGACTAACATGGTGAAACCCTGTCTCTACTAAAAATACAAAAAAAAATTAGCTGGGCATGGTGACGGGCGCATGTAATCCCAGCTGTGTGGGAGGCTGAGGCAGGAGAATCACTTGAACCCGGGAGGCAGAGGTTGCAGTGAGCCGAGATCATGCCATTGCACACTCTAGCCTGGGCAAAAAGAGCGAAACTCCGTCTCAGAAAAAAAATATATATATATTTTCTCGTAGCAATAATTTCCTACACAAGAGAGTGAAAGAAAATTCCTATATGACTTTATGGCCATAGCTACTATTTTATGTATATGTCATATTTCAGATTCAACATACGTTTAGTGTTTGTTGGATATCAACAGTGTGCAGTGTACTGTACTACAGTGTACTGGGAGGACAAAGATAAAAATATATTCATGTTTCATGTTTATAATCTTAGCGGGAACAATATGACACATACACAAATTATAATAGAAGTAAATATATGAGTTATATAAAAGACTTTTACATATATTATAGATTCAGAGAATGGAGAGAACGTTTTAGAGAAATGGTGTTATTTGAACCAAAGGTGGATTAAACTTCTTAAAGGTGGAAATGAGACTGTTAATCAGAATGGAGTTGGTCTGGGGTTGGAGGAGAAGTGACATAAATGAAAATAGAGAGATAGGAAACATTTTATGAGTTTCCAGGATATGATTAAACAACATTGTTTGGCTAGAGCAAAAGGTAAGGAAATAGTGGGTAACAGACATGAAAAAGTAGTACAGTGATAGCTAATGACCAGATAAGGGAGGATCTAAAATGCCAAGCTGAAGAATTTTAACCTGACTTACCTATTGAGAGACCACTAAACTTTTTTATGCAGTTAAGTGATGGATCACGTCTGTGGTATAGAAAAATTTGTCAGTTGAGTGCAGGGTGGCTTGGATGAGAAACTAGAGAACACTTCAGAAGATTGTTGTTGGAGTTCGGACGAAAATGTTTAATGACTTGAACCAGGTTATGGCAATGGGAATAGAATATTGCAAATGAAGAATAGGATTCACTTGGCAACCTATTGAGTATGGAATTGAGAGTCACAGGTTTTAGCCTGGGTGATAATGAGGATATGAGACTCTCCTGATACATACTCAGTTAACAGGAAGAGGAAACATAGATACTCAATTTTGTACCTATTGAGTTAGACTATTTGGTCTGTCCTTTAGTCTCTGCTCCTTGATGACAAGGACGTTGTCATATTGGGATTTGAATACATTTCTAACACTAGTGTCTGGCACATAGTAGCTACGTAGAAAAATTTGTTGACTGACTGAAACTAGATAAAAAATAGTTAACAAACATTTATTTTAACTTTTGAGTGTACAATTTGAGTTAGAGATCTGGAAGTTATCCACAAATATCCTGAGGTGATACTTGAAGTTACATCAGAGGATGAGAGTCAACAAAGAAAAAAAGGAAAATTGTCCATGGTAAGAATCTTGAGGAATGGGGTTCCTTAAGTTTCCCGTAGTTAGGGAAAAAGGAATGATATGATTTCACACTGAAAAACACAGAAGTAAGAGTGAAAGACTGGCATTGGTATATGGTTGGTTTTAAGAAAGAGTGAATAGTCAGTAAGGTCTGTTTTTTCAGAACAGTCAGGAGGCAGATAAGGACTGAGAACAGGCTCTAAGTGCTTTGGTTAGGATATTACCCAATATATTTTTCTAAAAAGCCACTTTAAGAGGTTTAGTAGATATGGAGGTCAGTTGTAAAGGCTAGGTGAATAGTAAGTGGAAACAGTTCACTAGGTGTAGTCATGCTGTATTTCTCACCTTGTTTAAAAATCTGTGAGAAAACATAGATTTTTAAAAATATTTTTAACTCACTCTGCTTGACATATTACATTTTAGAAAATATTTTAAAATTTTAAATGTATTTTAATTTACAAATATTAAAAAATTATTTTAATGTTCCATTTTACATGGACTGACGTGCTGTTTTCTTGTCTAAGAATAATTTTTAATTTCACCATAGTGCCTCACATTTCTTTGACATTTCATTTTTAATGTCTTTGTGACTTAGTATAGTACAATTTTTATTTTTATAATGTCTGTCATGCAGAGTGAGTCTAGAATGATTTTATAATTTTACACAGCATTTTACCTAAGTAATACTCTTTACTGATGAATGGTTTTATCACTTTTACTCTTAGACTTTGTGAATTTGAGACTTCTTTAGATTATAGGTATACTTCTAATTATATTTTTAATTCCTGGAGTTGTATTTTTCTCTGTAAATGTGTATCAAACTTACAGTCATTTTATTTTGCCTATATTTCCAAGTCCAGGAATGGTTTTCATAGCTAAATAATAAATATGAATTTTGCCTGATCTTTGCAAGTCTAGGCAGGGTGATAAAATATTTTTGAAAGCTAGTAATTACTAAAATTTGTGATTTCAAAAAAGCATAGCTGCTAGATTGGTAAATTTAAAAATGTTTCTTCGGTTGGCATTATATCTGTTTTGTATATGTCTTTTTTCATATGAGAGAAGGGTTGAATTCACTATCCTTGGTAGTCATATTCTGAAGCCTATACTACTACTATTTGAAAAGTTAAAATAGTCTTAATTTGTTTTAAGAACCAAAGTGATTTTGCTTTCATAGTGGAATCTTGGAATTTCTAGGTGACTTTGGGGAAATAGTGTGGATGTTTTCCAGAAATTCCTGATTGAACCTCAGATTGAAGATAGCATTTCTGGAGTTATTGGTGGCACTAACAATAGCCATCAGAATTACCTAAATTTTAATATCCAGTCATGAACATCAGGAGGAATGAAGGAGGAAGATCCAGTCCTTTGGGAACCTGATGTAATTTTATATAGCCAAATGTTTGGATAACTGATGGGGAAAAAGTTTAATTTAAAATACATGTTGATGTTGAGTTCAGTTTGCCAGTATTTTGTTGAGGATTTTTCTATTTATGTTTATTAAGGATATTAGCTTGTAGCTTCTTTTCTTGTAGTATCGTTGTCTGATTTTGGTATCAGGGTCATGCTGGCCTCATTAAATGAGTTTGGAAGTATTTCCCTTTCTTCATTGTTTGGAAAGAGTTTGAGGAGGATTGGTATTAGTTCTTTTTTTAAAATAATTTCAACTTTTGGTTTAGGTTCAGAGGGTACATGTGCAGGCTTGTTACATGGGCATATTACTTGACGCTTTGGAGTATGAATAATCCCATCACCCAGGTAGTGTGCATAGTACCCAATGGGTCGTTTTTCAGCACTTACCTCCCTCCATTTGTCCCTCTCTAGTAGTCCCCAGTGTCCGTTGTTCCCATCTTTATGTCCATATGTGCACCTAGTGCTTAGCTTCCACTTATAAATGAGAACATGTGGTATTTGAGTTTCTTGTTTCCATGTTAATTTGCTTAGGTAGTGGCCTCCAGCTCCATCCATGTTGCTGCAAAGGACATGATTTCATTCTTTTTTGTGGGTGCATAGTATTCCATGGTATATATGTGCCACATTTTCTTTATCCAGTCCACTATTGATAGGCACCTGGGTTGATTTCATGTCTTTGTTATTGTGAATAGTGCTGCGATGAAGATCCAAGAGCGTGTGTCTTTTTGGTAGCATGATTTATTTTCCTCTGGAAATATACCCAGTAATGGGATTGCTGGGTCAAATGGTAGTTCTGTTTTAAGTTCGTCGAGAAGTCTCCAAATTGCATTCCACAGTGTCTGAACTAATTTGTATTTCCACTAACAGTGTAAAAGCATTCCCTTTTCTCCACAGTCTTACAGCATCTGTTTTTTGTTTTTTTTTTGTTCTGTTTTTTGTTTTGTTTTGTTTTGTTTTTGCTTTTTAATAATAGCCATTCTGACTGGTGTGAAATGGTATCTCATTGTGGTTTGATTTGCAATCTCATCACATTAAGAGGATCATACATCATGATCAAGTGGGATTTATCCCTGGGTTGCAAGAATGGTTGAACATACACAAATCAATAAATGTGATACACCACATTAACAGAATGAAGAACAGAAATCATATGATCATCTCAGTTGATGCAGAAAAAGCATTTGACAAAATTTGACATACTTTCATTTTCAAAACTCTCAACAAATTTGGTGTAGAATGAATATGCCTAAACGTAGTAAAGGTCAAATATGACAAGCCCATAGCTAACATCACACTTAGTGGTGAAAATCTGAAAGATTTATCTCAGTTTGAGGAAAAAAACAAGGATGCCCACTCTTGCCACTGCTATACTAGAAGTCCTAGCAGAGCAAATAGACAAGAAAAAGGAAAAAAAAAAGCATTCAAATTGGAGAGTAAAATGATCTGTTTATAGATAGCATGGTCTTATACATAGAAAGCCTTAAAGACTCCTTGAAAAAAAAGACAAAAACTATTAGACCTGATAAATGAATTCAGTAAAGTTTCAGGATACAAAATCAGCATAGAAAAATCAGAAGCATTTCTGCACACTAACAACAAACTATCTGAGGATGTAATCAAGAAAACCATCCTATTTACAGTAGCTATAAAAATATAAAACATTTAGAAATAAATTTAACCAAGAAGGTGAAAGATCTCTACACTGAAAACCGTAAGATATTGATAAATTTGAAGAATTAAATAAACATATCCCATATTCATAAATCGGAAGAATTAATATTGTTACAATGTTCTTATTACTGAAAGTGATATGCAGATTCAGTGTAATCCTTATCAAAATTCCAATGAAACTTTTCACAGAAATAGCAAAACAATTCTAAAATTTGTGTGGAGCCACAAAATATCTGAATAGCCAAAATAATCTTGAGCAAGAAGAACAAGGCCCGAGGCATCACACTACCTGATTCAAGTCATGTTACAAAGCTATAGTGATCAAAATAGTATGGTACTGGCATAAAAGCAGACACATAGATCAATGGAACAGAATAGAGAAGCCAGAAATCAACCCAAGAATTTACAGTCAATTGATCTTAAAAAAAAAAAAAAAAAAGCCAAGGAAACACAGTGGGGACAGGACAATCCCTTCAATAAACACTGTTGTCAAAACTAGATATGCACATACTGAAGAATGACATTGGATCCTTATTCACCCCATACACAAAAATCAACTCAAAATGGGTCAGAAATTTAAACAAAATATTTGAATTTGAAAAGCATAAGATGCCCACAAGAAGATACTGGAGAAAAGCTCCATAACATTGGTGTTGGCAATGATTTTTTGTTTATGGCACCAGAAGCACAGGCAACAAAAGCAAAAATAAACAAGTGGGACTTCATCAAATTAGTAAGTTTCTCTATAGCAAAGGAAACAATCAACAAAATGAAAAGGCAGCTTACATAATGAGGGGATATATTTGCAAGCCATATATCCGATTAGGGGTTAACATGTAAAAATAACCAGGAACTCATACAACTCAATAGCTAAAATAAAAATAGAGGTTGAGGATCCCTAATCCAAAATCTGAAATGCTTCAAAATCTGAAACTTTTTGAATGCTGACGTGACGCTCAAAGGAAATGCACATTGCAGCATTTGGATTTTTGGTTTCAGATTTTTGGATTAGGGATGTTAAACCAGTTAGTATCATGCACATATTCCAAAATCTGAATAATTTCAAAATCTGAAACGCTTCTGGTCTAAAGCATTTTGCGTTAGGGATACTGAACCTGTATTTACCTAGATGTAAATAATAAATGAAGATATTAGAATAGGTTATTGTCTCAGTCCATTTTGTGCTGCTATAAGAGAATGCTGGAGGCTGGGTAATTTATAAAGAACAGAAATTTTGTCTCTCAGAGTTCTGGAGTCTGGGAACTACAAGATCAAAGTGCCCGCAGGTTTGGTCTTTGGTTTCAAGATGACGCCTAGTTGCTGTGTCCTCCAAAGAGGAAAAACCTTGTGCCCTCACCCAACAGAAAAGCAAAAGAGAAAATCCATTCTGGTAAGCTGTTTTTATGATGCCATTAATCTATTTATGAGGACAGAGCCCTCATGACCTAAATACCTCCTATTAGGCCCCACCTTCCAGTACTGTTGTATTGGGGATTAAATTTCAACATGAGTTTTTGAGGGGACAAAAACATTCAAACCATACTAGTTATAAAGACTTTTTCAGTTATAAAAGCCTGTGATTCCCTGAAACTAAAGTTTGAAATATACTCTGTATCATTGGTATCTTAAATATAATCTCTGTATAACTTGTTTTTCTTTAGTGTTCAAATGGTAATGTATACTTGAGGTAGCAACTTAAGGTTCGAACCAACTTATTAGCTTTGTCTAAATAAATGACCTAAAAAACCATTTCCCATGCTGGCTAAGATACGGATGCTGGATTTAAATTGCAGATGAAATAATTCTCTCAGTGCTTCTATTTATACCACTTTGGTTACTAGAAGCATTTCAGGAGTTAAAACCAAGGACTAGGATAGTGATAAATGGAGGTGGTTAAATTGAGCTCCTAGCTATGATTGGTTGTACAGTTGACCCTTGAATAACATGGATTTGAACAGCACAGTTCCACTTCCATGTGGATTTTTTTTTCAATAAAAGCTATACCAAGTGAGTCTGCCTCTCCTGCCTCACCTTTCACCTTCTCCACCTATACCACACCTGAGACAGCTAGATGAACCCCTCCTCTTCTCAGCCTACTCAGTGTGACTGTAATAAGGATGAAGACCTTTATGATGATCTAATTCCATGTGAAGAACAGTAAATAAATTTTCTCTTCCTTCCATTTTCTTTTCTCTAGCTTATCTTATTGTAACAATATGGTATTTTATGCATATGGTATATGATGCATATAACATACAAAATATGTGTTAATTGACAGTTTATGTTATTGGTAAGGCTTCTGGTCAGCATTAGGCTATTAGTTAAGGTTTTAGGGAGTTAAAAGTTATGTGTGGATTTTTGACTGAGTGAGAGGGGGATTAGTACCCCTAGTGCCTGCATTGTTCAACGGCACTTGTAAATTCCAAAGTCCTTTTTGTTCACAAAATGATTTTAGGTTCTTATTGGTACTGAAATATATTTATTAATATCTGGGCTACATCTTTGTATTTAGCAGATTAGTAGACCTCTCTACATGTATAGTTAATTAAAACTCATTGAATTCAAAATATAACTCATTTTATAATTTTTAATAATGATAATTAGAGGGGTGCTGGTAAATGTTTAACTAAAAGCCTTTCTCCAAAATAGCCCTGATTTGTGATGGCTGTCAATTTCCTGTGGTGTAAATACTCCCCCCATGGCCAATTTCAAGCTACTAAAATAGTGTCACTGAATGCAGAGTTGAGAAGAGATAAGAGGTAGCACATCATTATATACCGTATTCACCATATAGACATAATCTCATTAGCACATATAATAGTAACATGTAAAGTAAGTAGTGATGGTTTTGAGTGTTAATTCTTGTTTTAGTGTAACTCATTTATGTTTATATAATTTCAGTAATGGCTGTTTCAATAACTGCCTCATAAAAATCCTGAAAATTTAATAATTATATCTCATGGGGTAGTACAGGGGGCTCTAGTACACCATTGAGTTCGTAATTACCATTTATTAGGAATTATTGATGTCAGTTATGCTACACTTTACATATTTTTAAAACAATTTTAATCCTTTCAACAATTCTATGAAGTAGGTGACACTGTCCCCATTTTACCAAATCAAAGAATTAAATAATTTATTCAAGGGGACAACTAACACTCCAACATCCTGATTTAGAGCAATGGTTCTCAAACTTTAACTTGCATAGAATAACTTGAAGAGCTTGTTTGTAAAAAATACTGGGCCCACCTTCAGAAGTTCTGATTCAATAGATGTGGGGTGGGCTGAGAATTTGCATTGTCAAGACCTTCCCATGTGATGCCACACTGGGAACAGCACCACCATCAAGCATAGGCTGACAAGCTTTTTCCATAAAGGATCAGATGATAAGTATTTTAGGCTTTGTAGCCCATGAGGTGGAATCAAAGATATTACATATTAGGTTGGTGCATAAATAATTGTGGTTTCAGACTGTGCATTTTAAATAATTATTGCTGGGCGCAAACACATCTTTATAAAATAGGAACATTAAAATCAACACATTTTTGCCAGTGAGAAATAACTTTATTCCTGTAGCGTAAAAATCCATGCTTCAGGATTTGACAAACCCTTGGAAAGCATTTTCTGCATCCTGCTGATTGTGGAAGCATTTTCCCTGTTAAAAGTTGTTGAGATGCTTGAAGAAGTAGTAGTCAATTGGCGAGAGGTCAAGGGAATATGGCAGATGAGGCAAAACTTCGTAGCCCAGTTCATTCAACTTTTGAAGCTTTGTGCGATCTGTGGTCAGACGTTGTCATGAAGAAGAATTGGGCCCTTTCTGTTGACCAATGCCGGCTGCAGACGTTGCAGTTTTCAGTGCATCTCATCAATTTGCTGAGCATACTTCTCAGATGTGATGGTTTCACCGGGATTCAGAAAGCTATAGTGGATCAGCAGCAGACCACCAAACAGTGACCATGACCTTTTTTTGGTGCAAGTTGTGCTTGGGGAAGTGCTTTGGAGCTTCTTGGTCCAACCACTGAACTGGTCATCTCCAGTTATATAAAATCCACTTTTCAGTTGTCATATAAAATCCACTTTTTGTTGCATGTCACAATCTGATCGAGAAATGGTTCATTGTTGTTCTGTAGAATGAGAGAAGACAACATTTTAAAACAACGATTTTTTTCTGATTTCGCTCAGCTCATGAGGCACTCACTTATTGAGCTTTTTCACCTTTCCAATTTGCTGCAAATGCTGAACTACCGTAGAATGGTCGACATTGAGTTCTTCAGCAACTTTATAAGAGGATCAGCTTTGATGGTTGCTCTCAATTGGTCATTGTCTACTTCTCATCTCCCACTACACTCCTCATCTTCTAGGCTCTCATCTCCTTTGCAAAACTTCTTGAGCTACGACTGCACTGTACGTTTGTTAGCAGTTCCTGACCAAGTGCGTTGTTTATGTTGGAGTTGTCTCCGCTGCTTTATGACCCATTTTGAACTCAGAAATAAGAAAATAGCTTGTAAAGAGAACTGTGCATTAAAATGATGTATAACATAACCACATTTATTTAAGCATCTAACAGCAAATTTCAACAGTGCAAACACTGAAGTTATGTTTGCACCAGCTTAATAGAAAAGGGAAAAAATATATATAAGAGAACATAAATGTTCATAATTTTTTTTACTGCATTTGAAATATGATAACATTAATTGAACACAATTTATTGTGATGCAAAATGAAAAAACTTTCATTTTTCATTTTCAAATGAAAAGAAATTTTTTTATTTATATTTTTTGTTTTGAAGTTTTTTTGGGATAACATTTCACTTACTAGAATTCAAAGTTATCCTCTTATCAGAATTTATTATAGATGTTCATCTGTTAATGCAGACCTGTAATGCAATTTTACAAATTTCATCTTGGAGGCATTTGTTTTTCCTCAAACAAATAAGTACTGCCAATTGTATATGATCTTAATGAGCATATTCATTGTATGGAAGGCACTAATAGAATTCTCTCAGTACAGCTGTAATTGTTGGCAAAAACATTGTTTTGTTTTGTTTTGTTTTTTTCTAGACTTTTTTTGATATTTGCCGTTTAGTATGCAATTACATTGCAGAGTAACCACTTCCAATTTAAGGTTAGGTGGGAGCTCCTTAATTGTTTGGTTAAATGGATTTTGAGATATAGAAATTTCCTTTGCACTTGCAGTGAGTTCTGAAAAGCACTGCAGGAACTATAGTTTGAGCTTGCAAAACATATCTATTGCAAATTTGTGTATGGAGGGAGATCTTTTTGTTTTAACATTTGACAACACAGGAAGTATATGTAAAGCCATTATTACTTGTAATTGGAACAGTGTTGTCAAAATGAGTTTTATTGCAGTATTTTCTCATATAAGCACTGCTTTGCCTTGACTTTTAAGTCAGATTCATTAGGAAACTATCAAATTTGCAGCAAATTTTAATTTCCAAAGCCATAGTAGTAAAGGCATTTCTTTTTGTTCAGAAAATTTCGTTTGTGCCCTTGAGCTCAAAAAAATCACAATAAAACTCTGTAACCACTAAGCCATTAGACTTCTGTGTCATAAGGCAAGTCCGGATTTTGTTTCCATTTCTGATCAAAATTCACGGAACTTATGATGGTTAAATCTTTGAGAATAAATGAAGTTCACTGCTGACATTACTGGTTCAGTGATATATGATAAATTAATGTTTTCCCTACTGGTTCAATGATACATGATAAATTGTTTTTCCTATTGATGAATAATAGAATGAAGTACCATAGCTTTAAATACCTATGCTTTCACAAACTTAGTACATTTGTTCAACTAAACCTTTTTCTGGTCTTCATTTATTTTTGTCACCATCAGTTGCAACACATCTTAAGAGATTCCACTTCAGGTTATTCTGAATTGGTGCTTTCTCAACTCGGTAAATATTCTTGCTTATTATTATTTTACGGAGACTCTTCGGAGAGTCTAACTCTTCCGTGATTTCAAGCTTGGAATTGACTTCCTCAGGAAAAACTAAGCAGTATCATTAATATCTGCCAGCTCATCAAGAGCCAAAGAAAACCTCTACAATTCTTTTGCCTTGTTCTTTAGTTGAATGTTGGTATTGCTCCCCGTGTCCTCATCTCCAATAGTGTTATTCTCTCTGAAAGATTATTCTTAAACAAGTTTATTTTCTCTGGAAACATTGGTTGCTACAGCCAAATACAATTTAATTAACTCCCCATGGGTAACTGGATTTCCTTGCTTGGATAATAAATGAGACACCCAGAAACTTAATTTGTTTGCAGCTGTGAGTGTGTGTGTCTGTGTCTGTGTGTGTGGAAATTCTTGTGATGAGATACTTTGTTTTATATTTTCCTGATTTCTCTGATGATAACTCTCCTTTGTCTTGGGAATGTGATGTGTGCTTAGTCTGGTAATACTGATGTATATTGTATAGTACAATGGTTTGCCATCTAACTCAATAACAAAACAATTCACGTACTACTTTAAATGCCTTAAAGGCGTGACATGCTTCTCTTATTTTGACAGGATGATCAAATGTGGTATAACAGTATACTATGGTTTTTGAAGCACTTGACAAGTCATAACTGTCACTGCAATTTGTAGTGCATCCAGCAACAGTGTAAAGTGAATCATTCTGTTACAACCCCTCAACTCTGCTATCATAATGCAAACACAGCTATAGGCAGTGCACAAAGGAATGAGTTGTATCCCAATAAAATTTTATGGACACTGAAATTTAAATTTTACATAATTTGCGTTTCATGAAATGTTCTTCCCTTAATTTTATTCAACTGTTTATAAAAGTAAAAGCCATTATTTTTGCATTACTTTTACTTTCACTATTACATAAAAGTATGTATGGGTTGTGGACTGTACAAAAATTTTACATGGGCAATGGGCTGTAGTTTGCCAGTTCTTGCTATAGAGTAAAGCTGTGCTACTTCACCTTTCCACAAGACTTTTTCTCTCTATGAATTCCCTGTCTAAGTGAATGGTATCATCGTTCATCGTGCAACCATTCCTAAAATCTGGAGTCATTCTTTGAACATCATTGGGTTCCCTAAGTCTTAACAATTCTACTTCTTTGAATTAATCCTCCCCACCCCTTTACTGTAAACATGTAAGTTTAGGCCCTTATTACCTCTTCTTGCGACTATACTACTCTTTTAACAGATGTTCTTTCCCCTGGCATCCCTCTTCTTGACCAGTTTTTACATGTTGCTAGAGTACTGTCTTAGTTCATTTGGACTGCTGTGACAGAATACTATATATATTGGGTGGCATATAAACAACAGATTTTTTTTTTTCTCACAGTTCTGGAGACTGGGAAGTTCAAGATCAAGGTGCTGACAGACTCAATGTCTGGTAAAGGCCTGCCTCCTGGTTTATAGGTCGTCTTTTCTCTGTAACCTCAGATGGTGGAAGGAGTGAGGAAGCTCTCTGGAGGTTACTTTTATAAGGGCACTAATTCCATTAACAAGGGCTCCACTCTAATGATCTAATCACCTCTCAAAGGCCCTACCACCTAATACTATCACATTGGGAGTAGGATTTCAACATATGAATTTTTAGGGGACATAAACATTCCGTCTTAACAAGTACTCTTTCTAAAATATAAATCTGATTGTTTTACTCCTTAGACATATTTTGTAATGATTTTCCATTACCTAGAGCAAGGTTCCTAAACTCAAATGAAGCTGATTAAAGGTAATTAAATGGTGATTTTTTTTTTGACATACTGTTCTTTTTTTTTTTTTTTTGCATGTTGAGTAAAAGAGAATATTTTTTATTTCCATGAAGATGACTTTCTCTTATTTTTCTTGAAGTATGTCTTTCTTTTTGTCTTTCATTTTCTTACTTTGAATAAAAGAGAACAGCTTAGAAATACATTTCTCCACTGTAACAAAGACAGCAGCAAAAACATGATGAATGGCATCTAACACTGGACGTCATTCTAAGGATACAGAAGGAAATGCTGGGACTTTGGCAACTAGAGCATTTGCCCAACCTGGAAGAGGATTCCCTGTGCAACCGCAAGTTTTGCCCTAGGAATGTGGGCCCAAGGAAGTCAGATTTTTGACTTTTCAAAAGAAGTCAGAAACCAGATTTTTAAGTCTGAAATCTTCAGATGGCTGGTTTTGGACATGGAAAAATATGAGATCTGGAACCTCAAATGATGAAATTATGGTTCTCTCTCTATTTGGCTAGATTAGGGAACTGAGGATCAGTAAGGTCAAGAGACAGGTCTGAGTTCATGTCTTTAGTTAGGAGCAGTGTCAGGCCTAGAATGTTGATCTTTCAACTCCTGTACTAATGTTCTTTTTATTATACCAGGCTAGCTCCAATTTGTTGCTGGAAAAAAAGCAAATGCACACATACATACACACACACAAACATGAACAAGCTAATACTAAGGATTCATTCAAGTGAGTGAGTTAATGGAAAACTCTTGACCCTTTCAGACATTTCCACTAACAGAATCCAGGCACTAATCACCTCATTCCTGTAGTGCTGAGATACTAGACTTTCTGCTCCCCAGTCCTTTCTGTATACTATGACCAGATTAACATTTTAAAAAAGATCAATTGTATTACTTTCTTATACAAGAATCCAATATTGTTTCAGTTGCTGTCATGTCAAGTCTAAACCCTGCTGAGCTTTCAAGACCCACAGAAATTTGCTATCTCTTATTTCTCATTACTCTCTGAAATACATCTTCCTTTGATATTTCGCTGTCCCCTGTATTCTTTGTCATAACACCAGTGATAACACCAGTACATCTTTGATCCTGTTATTATATTACTTCTTCTAGAATAGCCTGTTTTGTTCTGTCTTCTTAATCATTTTTCATAGTCGAACTCATTAAGACGGCTTCTGAGTTCTACTCACCTCTCATTTTTGTGGTATCTACTACTACTTGGATTTCACATCTCATTGAGTGATGTAGTTCTATTCACTCAGTGTTTCATATTTCTTTTTGGCATTCGGTAAATACTTGTTTGTAGATGTTACAAAGTCACTACAGGTTTAGGTCATGCTCCTACTCTTAACAACAGTATCCTACAGTGATAATAGAAATGTTTGTAATAGAGTTTTCAAGCAGCAACCTGTGGGCCAAATATACCATGTAGATGGATTTTGTTAAGGAAATTTTTGAAATTGGAATTAGTTGTCAACACTTAAATATCAAGAAATTTCTGATGAAAATATGCTTTATAGCCGAGTAGTGGCTTATGCCTGTAATCCCAGCACTTTGGGAGGCCAAAGCAGACGTGTCACTTGAGGCCAGGAGTTCAAGACCAGAGTGGCCAACATGGCAACATGAGTACTTTGTACTCAAAGTACAAAAATTAGCCTTTAGTCCAAGGTACTCAGGAGGCTGAGGCATGAGAATCACGTGAACCCGGGAGGTGGAGATTGCAGTGAGCCAAGATAGAGCCACTGCATTCCAGCCTGGGCGACAGAGCAAGGCTCTGTCTCAAAAAAATAAAAAATGTACAGTCCCTTAGGCTGCATTTCCATTAAACAGTGATCTGTAGTTGTCTTTTAGACAGGGTATGAGGTCCCCCTAGTTTTCATCACTTCGTATTATCTTATATCCTTCAAATTTCACTCATTAAAACTCCTGTTTATCTGGTTCCTGGAGGTATCTGAATTGCTAAAGATTTAATTATGTTCAAAATTATTGTAAAGTTGGATTTATGTTACTTTTTGAAAATGAATATTTTAAAATTAAGAAGTTAATTATGAAAATTTAATCATACAAGTAGTCAAGAGCACAGTTAACTACTTATGATCTATATAGTTAGTAATCATGGTTAAACTGAATTTTTAATTAATTAGAATCATATAAGAAATCATAGAGATATGGGATAGAATCTCTGCTCTCCCTTGAACTGTGTATAGCCTTTGGTAAGTTACTTTAGCTCTTTTATATCCTCATTTTATATATACCCATAAAATATCATTATCATTCATTAAGAACCACAGAATAAATTCCAGAAGAAGGAAATGAGGGCCCTATTTTGTAAGGAACTAATACAAATTTTAATATGGAAACTTTCAATCTCAGTTACTTCATAAGGACTTCACTAGCCCAAACCAAGATCTGTTGAATTTTTTCTTTCCTTATTTTTGGCCTTGTAGCATTAAATAAATTTTATAGGGAAAATGATGGCATTCCATTTTTAAAAGTCATAGTATAATAATAGGGCCACTATATTTTTTCTAAAGAACACTATTTTTTTATATCTTAGCATTTTATAATATATAAGAGTTCTATAACTATTTAAAATAATTATATGCAAAAGAATTACATAAATGATACATAATTTTAAAATTTTAAAATAATTACATTTAAAAATTTTTTTAATGACATAAAAAAGAATTGTACAAAATAATTTCAGATAGCTGGTACATTCTCTTTGGAATTTTTTTTTCCTAGTCAGGGAAAAAAACAGGAATTGAACTTTTTTTGTGTGACTTAGTTTTTTAGAGATGTAAATTATTTATATATACTTACATGTATGCACATATTGTGTAATTTATATTTTTGACATTATAAAATATTTTCTGAACTTTAAGTTCTGTACTTTAAGTTCTAGGGTACGTGTGCACAACGTGCAGGTTTGTTACATAGGTATATATGTGCAATGTTGGTTTGCTGTACCCATTAACATTAGGTATTTCTCCTAACGCTATCCCTCCCCCTGTCCCCCCACCCTACAACAGGCCCCCATGTGTGATGTTCCCCGCCCTGTGTCCAAGTGTTCTCATTGTTCAGTTCCCATCTATGAGTGAGACTTGTGGTGTTTGGTTTTCTGTCCTTGTGATAGTTTGCTCAGAATGATGGTTTCCAGCTTCATCCATATCCCTGCAAAGGGCATGAACTCATCCTTTTTTATGGCTGCATAGTATTCCATGGTGTATATGTGTCACATTTTCTTAATCCAGTCTATCATTGATGGACATTTGGGTTGGTTCCAAGTATTTGCTATTGTGAATAGTGCCGCAGTAAACATACGTGTGCATGTGTCTTTATAGTGGCATGATTTATAATCCTTTTGGTATATATCCAGTAATGAGATTGCTGGGTCAAATAGTGTTTCTAGTTCTAGATCCTTGAGGAATCGCTACACTGTCTTCCACAATGGTTGAACTAGTTTACACTCCCACCAATAGTGTAAAAGCGTTCCTATTTCTCCACATCCTCTCCAGCATCTGTTGTTTCCTGACTCTTTAATGATCACCATTCTAACTGTTGTGAGATGATACCGCATTGTGGTTTTGATTTGCATTTCTCTGATGACCAGTGATGATGAGCATTTTTTCATGTGTATGTTGGCTGCATAAATGTCTTTTGAAAAGTGTCTGTTCATATCTTTTGCCCACTTTTTTGATGGGATTGTTTTTTTTCTTGTAAATTTATGTAAGTTCTTTGTAGATTCTAGATATTAGCCCTTTGTCAGATTGGTAGATTGCAAAAATTTTCTCCCATTCTGTAGGTTGCCTGTTCCCTCTGATGGTAGTTTCTTTTGCTGTGCAGAAGCTCTTTAGTTTAATTAGATTCCATTTGTCTATTTTGGCTTTTGTTGCCATTGCTTTTGGTGTTTTAGTCATTAAGTCCTTGCCCATGCCTATGTCCTGAATGGTATTACCTAGGTTTTCTTCTAGAGTTTTTATGGTTTTGGGTCTAACATTTAAGTCTTTAATCCATCTTGAATTAATTTGTGTATAAGGTGTAAGGAAGGGATCCAGTTTCAGCTTTCTACACATGGCCAGCCAGTTTTCCGAGCACCATTTATTAAATAGGGAATCCTTACCCCATTTCTTGTTTTTGTCAGGTTTGTCAAAGATCAGATGGTTGTAGATGTGTGGTGTTATTTCTGAGGCCTCTGTTCTGTTCCATTGGTCTGTCTCTGGTTTGGTACCAGTACCATGCTGTTTTGGTTACTGTAACCTTGTAGCATAGTTTGAAGTCAGGTAGTGTGATGCCACCAGCTTTGTTCTTTTTGCTGAGGATTGTCTTGGCAGTGTGGGCTCTTTTTTGGTTTCATATGAACTTTAAAGTAGTTTTTTCCAATTCTGTGAAGAAATTCATTGGTATATTGATGGGTGTGGCATTGAATCTATAAATTACCTTGGGCAGTATGGCCATTTTCATGATATTGATTCTTCCTATCCATGAGCATAGAATGTTCTTAGATTTGTCTGTGTCCTCTTTCATTTTGTTGAGCAGTGGTTTGTAGTTCTCCTTGAAGAGGTCCTTCACATCCTCGTAAGTTAGATTCCTAGGTATTTTATTGTCTTTGTAGCAATGGTGAATGGTAGTTCACTCATGATTTGGCTCTCTGTTTGTCTGTTACTGATGTATAGGAGTGCTTGTGATTTTTGCACATTAATTTTGTATCCTGAGACTTTGCTTAAGTTTCTTATCAGCTTAAGGAGATTTTGGGCTGAGACGATGGAGTTTTCTAAATATACAATCATGTCATCTGCAAACAGGGACAATTTACCTCCCTCTTTTCCTAATTGAATACCTTTTATTTCTTTCTCTTGCCTGATTGCCCTGACCAGAACTTCTAACACTGCTGAATAGGAGTGGTGAGAGAGGGCATCCCTGTCTTGTGCCGTTTTTCAAAGGGAATGCTTCCAGTTTTTGCCCATTCAGTATGATATCGGCTGTGGGTTTGTCATAAATAGCTCTTACTATTTTGAGATACGTTCCATCAATACCTAGTTTATTGGGAGTTTTTAGCATGAAGCGCTGTTGAATTTGGTCGAAGGCCTTTTCTGCATCTGTTGAGATAATCATGTGGTTTTTGTCTTTGGTTATGTTTATGTGATGAATTGCGTTTATTGATTTGCGTATGTTGAACCAGTCTTGCATCCCAGGCATGAAGCCCACTTGATCATGGTGGATAAGCTTTTTGATGTGCTGCTGGATTCAGTTTGCTAGTATTTTATTGAGGATTTTTGCATCAATGTTCGTCAGGGATATTGGTCTAAAACTCTTTTTTTTGTTGTGTCTCTGTCAGGGTTTGGTATCAGAATGATGCTGGCCTCATAAAATGAGTTAGGGAAGATTCCCTCTTTTTCTATTGATTGGAATAGTTTCAGAAGGAATGATACCAGCTTGTCTTTGTACCTCTGGTAGAATTCGGCTGTGAATCCGTCTAGTCCTGGGCCTCTTTTGGTTAGTAGGCTATTAATTATTGCCTAAATTTCAGAGCCTGTTATTGGTCTATTCAGAGATTCAGCTTCTTCCTGGTTTAGTCTTGGGAGGGTGTATGTGTCCAGGAATTTATCCATTTCTTCTAGATTTTCTAGTTTATTTGCCTAGAGGTGTTTAGAGTACACTCTGATGGTAGTTTATATTTTTGTGAGATCGGCGGTGATATCCCCTTCATCATTTTTTATTGCGTCTGTTTGATTCCGCTCTCTTTTCTTCTTTATTAGTCTTGCTAGCGTTCTATCAATTTTGTTGATCTTTTCAAAAAACCAGCTCCTGGATTCATTGATTTTTTTTTGTAGGGTTTTTTGTCTATCTCCTTCAGTTCTGCGTTGATCTTAGTTATTTCTTGCCTTCTGCTAGCTTTTGAATAGTTATTTCTTGGCTTCTGCTAGCTTTTGAATGTGTTTGCCCTTGCTTCTCTAGTTCTTTTAACTGTGATGTTAGAATGTTGATTTTAGATGTTTCCTGCTTTCTCTTGTGAGCATTTAGTGCTATGTATTTCCCTCTACACACTGCTTTAAATGTGTCCCAGAGATTCTGGTACGTTGTGTCTTTGTTCTCATTGGTTTCAAAGAACATCTTTATTTCTGCCTTCATTTTTTAAATTTACCTAGTAGTCATTCAGGAGCACATTGTTCAGTTTCTATGTAGTTGTGCGGTTTTGAGTGAGTTTCTTAATCCTGAGTTGTAGTTTGATCGCACTGTGGTCTGAGAGACCGTTTGTTGTGATTTTGTTCTAGGAATTGAACTTTAAAAAAAAAATGCCTTCAGAGCTGTGAGAAACACATACCATGAAAGATATTTTTTCACAAGAAATTTGTCAGATTTTAAAAACATTTTTTTAACTCTTTTGAAAATTATCCCCATTTGAAGATTATTCAAGTAACTTCATGAAAGATGAAACTGATCATTACAAAAACACAAAACTTACATTGATGTAGTTATGTTTCAGAGAAATAAAAGTGTTGATTTGTTTTTAATATTATAAGCTATATTTGGTGTCAGAAATACAGTTAAAGCAAAGAAAAAATTGTATGAACTGATGGTTTTCCTTTAGTTGCAGAAATGCATTTCTGGGGATGGTGGTGTGGTCTTAAGCTCTAATAAAAACTGTCCAGTGTGTCATATTTCTGGCTTTACTGTGTTGTGTACAAAGCACCATCAGTCAAATCAGCAACACAAGACTACCATATTAGGCATAATAAACAGTGACAAAGTAAGTAGTGCAAGTAGTCATATTTTCTGGTTTTGAAATGCTTAAACTCTAGTAGATAAAGAATAATAGAAAATGAATGATAAAAAAGGACATAATTTAGATTGTCAAAAGAAAGCACAGAGCCCTAAGAATTTAAATAAGAGGACAGATTATATTTACCTTTTCAGCACCTAGTATGGCTTCTTGGACGTGTATAAGTGCTCATTATTTAAAATGATCTGGAACTTTTTTCTAGAATTTATTATTTATTCAGTAAAACACTTATTGAAAGCTAAAGTGTGTATTCAGCATTGTACTACCCTTGAGATACTATGCAGACTGCTTCCTGGTACCTTTCATTGTGATTTTTTTTTTTAGTCACATATTCAGATACATAGACGGTTGTTACCTAGTACATCTAGCTAACGTGTTTGGATTATAAATTCATTTTTGAAGAGCTTACATCTATATAAAGGAAGGTACAGACAGTCCTTCGCACAGTTCTGATTAGCACAGTATCTGTGTAACTTTCATTTAACTGAGCAAAGTTCAACTGCCTATACAGAAGGAAGAGCCTGTACTTGCAGGCACACGTATATCTGGATTTATTTGAACTTTGGCATTTATTCTGAGCAAGTTATTCAGCCTCTGAATTCAGCTTTCTTATTACAGTCAGATAATAATATCTGTTTCACAAGGGAATTGGAAATAGTACGTAAAGTGATATCCATATAACTTTTAAAAATAATGTTATCTGTAGGTTTTTTCCCCCTAAATTTTATTTTAAATTCAGGGGGCACATATGCAGGTTTGTTACCTGGATACAAATGATCCCATCACCCAGGTACTGAACATATTAAATAATACAGAGTAGTTTTTCAACCCCATGTAATTTTAAATTTCTGTTTCCAAAGCTAAAAATATAATCGTTTTTAGAAAACTTTATCTTGTATTCGGAGCTAAAACCAATCAAAGAATATAATGCTGTTTATTGTACTATTTTAACCAAACCATGTGGTGAATATTAAGTTATGGTAGCCGATTATATTTTCGGAAGATGATCACAACAATGTCTCTTGCCCCACATATTTTTTTAAAACTTCCTACCACTCATTAAGAATTGGGGTCTAATTCTCCTATTGAATCTGAGCACACTTATGTAACTAGTAGAATGCACAGCATGTGACTTTCCTAGCTTAGGTCATAAAACGCAATGCTGCGTCCACTCTGATTGTTGGAATACCAGCCTGCTTGGAGCCCTGAGAAATCCGAGTACCTGGAGGCTGCTGTGTCAGGAAGCTGAGCCTTGTAGGAAGGTCCCAGGTCTCAGGTATCAGATTTCAGATCAGAAATACTAGTCTTCGAATCCTTTCATGCCAGTGACCAGCCATGTGAGTGAATGAACTATTAGATGATTCACATCATGCCAGCTTCAGCCACTGAGTCACTCCCAGTCACCCCTAGCCTTTGAGACTCTGCATCAAGGCCTTGGATTTTGTGAAGTAGAGACTAGCCCTTTGTGATTCCTGGTTCACAGAATCTATGAGCATAATAAAATGGCTTTTGTTTTATGCCAGTAAATTTGGGGTGGTTTGTTATATAAAAACAGTAGCTGAAACAGTTATAAAATTGAAAAGATACATTTTCTCAGTGAGCAATAGATTGCTGTTAAAATTCATCAAAGTAGGAACTACCTGCTGAATAAATGTTAACTGAGCTTTTCTTTCATTTCAAAAGAAATAGCCTAAACAGAAGTTTGCGTAGAGAAATTTGGTTTCTCTACTTGTTCTTTATTCTGACATTAATTGTCTTGAAGAGATATTAATTGACTCTTCTAACAGCCAGGAAAGAAATATGTATATTTAAAGAGTGCTGTGGGTTTTAACATAGCTTTATGATAATTTTTTTTTACCAGTTTGGCTAATGAAAAATGTCAATTAGTACTTTTAAATTAATAAGAATAGTTTCCACAAAAGTTTAGTATTTTTATTAACACAGGAGCCTGATAAAACTTTGTAGGAAAAAAGGAATATCTGTACTGATCTCTCCAACTGAAAATTGTTATCCCTGATACTAATTTAGTGTTAATGTAAAATATTAGCGTCATCAGTAGTATATTTGGCAATTGTTTTGAGTCATATCTTTCCTGTCACTTCTTAGAAGACAGTGGATTTTCTAGGTTGATCACCATTGAATAAAATTATAGCTCTGTCATAAAATTATCAAGGGATTTCTGTTATGTAGTACATATTATGATTTCCTAAAATGATATAATAATTATAATAATGGGCACTTTTTATTAAGATGGTTGCCATGGCTGGGCACGGTGTGCTCATGCCTATAATCCTAGCATGTTGGGAAGCTGAGGCAGGAGGATGGCTTGAGCTTAGGAAGTCGAGACCAGTCTGGGCAACATAGAAAGACTCTGTCCAAAAAAATAAAATTAGCTGGGCTTGGTAGTCAGCACCTGTGGCCCCAGCTATTCAGTTTGCTGAGGTGGGAGAATCGCTTAAGCCTAGGAGGTTAAGGTTGCAGTGAGCCATTATTGTGCCACTGCACTCCAGCCTGGGTGACAGAGTGAGACCCTGTCTCAAAAAAAAAAAATTTATTGCTGTGAGTGCCAGGAACCAAAGCATTGTAGGCCTGTCACATACAGACGCAATGTATGTGTGTCACAGAGAGAGCCTAATCACATACAGACATAATTTTTCAACTTTATGGGAAAAGGTCTTTAGGTATTGTGTGAAATAAAATATTACAAATTGTATTTTGCTCTTATTTATTATAATTTAGTATTGTAGCTATGAAGATCATCTGTCAGACTCTTCACCCTCTAATCAAACAAAATAAGTAAGACTAGAGTGTTTCTAGTTCAGACTAAAATAGATTTTTAATTCCATTTAAGAATGAACGAGGCCGGGTGCAGTGGCTCACGCCTATAATCCCAGTACTTTGGGAGGCCTACGCAGGCGGTTCACCTGAGGTCAGGAGTTCAAGACCAGCCTGGTCAACATGGTGAAACCCCGTCTCTACTAAAAATACAAAAAATTAGCTGGGCGTGGTGGCGGGTGCCTGTAATCCCAGCTACTAGGGAGGCTGAGGCAGAAGAATCCCTTGAACCCAGGAGGTGGAGGTTGCAGTGAGCCAAGATTGCGCCATTGTGCTCCAGCCTGGGCAACATGAGTGAAACTCCGTCTAAATAAATAAATAAAAAAGAATGAAAAATGACAGCTCAGAAAATTATTATCACATTTCTAAAATAATTAGAGAAGATAATTTAGAGCGAAATAAAGTCACTGTTTTTAGTATAGCCCGTTTTAATAAAATTATTTCTTAAGACAGTTTATGTCATAATTTCTTAGAAAACATGCAAGTGCAAGTAACTCAAAAGTAATGTAGGTTTTCAGGATTTACTAAATTTTCACTATAGGGAGTAGCGTGAGTATCCTAGAATAATTTCCTGTCCTAGAGGAATTTTCAGTCTAATAGTAGAACTATACAGGTAGGGTTTTATTTACCTAGAACTATAAAACTAGCAAAATGAAAAATACAGAAAAAATAGAACTGTATAAAATTCTACAAAAATAATCTCATAAATAGATTACAGGGTTATTGATGAAGTTAAGTTTTGGGATTTAACCACTTGGTGTAGAGTTCAAACTGCTTGACTCACACATAGGACAGGTTGATTACATTCATATAAGCCCTTATATTGTATGAAATCTTATAATTAATTATAATTAACCTGGAATGAAAGAGATGTATCTAGTGGATAGATGTGTGCGTAACTGGTGAATAGGCACAGAGTTACAATGTCATTGCAACCTGGAGAGTCATCCTGGGTGCAAAGCCGATGTGTATGAATAGGTATGACCACATGTTAAAGTAATAAATTAATGAATTAAGGTAGAAGTTAGGTGTGTAACATTTATGAAATTTAGTTTGGAGTTTTCATTAAATAGAATAGTTTTTAGCTCTTCTGTTTCTCTTCAAATATTAGAAATATTTTTAATTTTCCAAGTACTGCGTGAATTGCCTTTGAAATATTGCGCACATGCACCCTGAACAGTTACGTTTTTGCTCAGATATTTCTTTTTCAGATCACGTGTACATAATGTATATTCACGAAACATATTTAGTATTTAGGTACATTCCTGTTAGATCTTGCTTCTGTAGAACTTAATCGTGGAAACTAATTTATCAAAGTAGCCCATTCACATTGGCTTCATATTCTTTTTGATTTTCAATTTTATTGGGACCAAGTAATAATTATGAAGGTAGTGATAAATGATTAAACTTTAAATACTTTTTCTAAGCTCTCAGTTTTCTTAATTTTTTTTCTAGTTTATATCTTAACAGCAAGCTTCTGTAGCAGCAGTAACAATGAAGAGAGGCATGATTTTTATTTCATATCATTAGAAGTCAGTGAAATGGGGAATAACTGGAGAATTAGATTATAATACAGTAGTCTCCCTTTACCCACAGGGGATATGTTCCAAGATCAAGAGGCATAATTTTTGTACTTAAACCTTTTTAGCTTGCTAAGAAATAAGATAATTTGAATGGTGACTGAATATGTGATAATTAGACAAGGTAGCCCTTTTTTTACTGTAGATATGTCACCTACCCATGAAAATGGGACAACTTATTCTCAGCAATGACAAAATTCTAAAATATGTTGGAATAAATTTAACGTTAAAGAATCTATATAAAAATAGAAAATTTCATGTTTATCAAGGTATAAACAAAATATGGGAGCCTAGAAAAGGAAGGTTCCTCTGACTGCAGGAATACAGAAAGCTTCATGTAAGACTTGGCATATTATTTGACTTTGTCAAGTAAGTAGCCATGCTATATGTGGAAAATGCACAGAAAGGAATTTTAGAAAAGAATTTAATTCTCACAATTGTAAAAATGGAGGTGTGCTTGGGAAAAAGCCAGTAATGTAGTGGGACTGACATACATGATGTTGTGTAAGAAAGTAATGGGAGATGAGGACATAATGTGAGTTGTAAAAGTTTCTGATTGGTTTAGGACCAGCTCTGGTAAACAGGGAAAAAAAAAAAAGAAAAGAAAAGTAGGAAACTGAAATACAACATAGTAAAACTGAAAATATTATAATTTTTAAACACAGATCTTTCCCCTTGACATGCTAACAGAAACTATTATTCCTACTTCGTTAGACAGGCTTTTAAAAGTATCTTCATTCTGTCAGATACTAAGCCCTTTAGATAAGTAAAACATAATATTCAAGAGAGATTGCTATTATTTCCAGCTGCTAAGCCAGGTGCCCCAAATTGACTTAATGCCATTCATTTTGAGATAAACTTGAAATTCTTCCATTCACGCATTGGCTGTATTCTAGGTACTTGAAAACCACATTAGCACAGAAATAATTTTGTTTTTTAGATTTGATGTGGATAATGATGCTTTTAAAGTAAAGCTTTGTTACTAGATAGTTATGTGAAAATTATAAATACAGAAAAAAATTGAGGGACATTTGAAGTGAGGTAAAAATGTCTTGAACTTTTATAAGCTCAGTTAGCAGTTCTTATGTACTTGTCTCCTGTCGGTTTTATCATCAACAATGGTATAATTGTCCAAAGATAACAAACATGTATCTATCTATATACCCATGTATCTACTTACTAGTATATAGTAAAGTGATAGAATTCATTAACATTTAAAAGTACAATGTTTTAGATCCAATAACCTTGAAAATAAAGCTACAATTTCTGAATAATATTGTGAGGAAGATAAACTGAAAAATGCCACCACAAATAACATAAAGAATTTCACGACTTCCTAGTTTAAGATGACACTGTCTTGAGATTGGTTCTTTGGGAAAATCCTTTCTTCGCAGTCAAGTATATTCTTTGATGATGGTGATGATCTTAAGTACTTTTATAGTCAAATTATTTAAATATTAAAACAGCCTCACTTTCCTCATTAGTTTTTCTTAGATTGATGTTAAGAAAAGAGAGGAAGTGATAGCTAAAAATTTAGGTCTTATGAAAACTATTCCATTGCAGCAAGTAATTACAGACCAGTAAATAATTTGTTTCTGGTTTATAGAAGAGAGAGATTGGAGTATAAAGAGCCTCTGGTGCCTAAGATAAAAGAATAAAAAGGCTTGGCAAAGTTTGAAGGTTTTAGTGGGAAAGTATAGCTGTCTGTCTTTAACAGGTACTTTTGAGAAATGTAAGGAATGATAGTTAGCTGTTCATGGTTACCAGAAGTTGCATCAGGTTTTATGCAAATGTAACAAGGCCTAAAATGTGGCAGTTCTTTATATTGATAGGAAGATAAAGCAAGTGGTCTGTCCAGCTGGATAAAAGAAGGAAGGACAGAAGGAAAGAGCATACCGTCCTAATATTATGAAGGGCATACATATGTTATTCAGGAAGAGAAGAGGCTGTGTGCACAACTGGGGTCACACTAATTTCAAAGGGGCAGATAGAGAAGGAAGATCTATTGAAGAAGACCAAAAACAAGTGTTGAGACTGATGTTTCTAAGTTAAGAGGTGTTTCAGAAATGGAAAAACAGTCTGTTGCTACAGAGATATCAAATAAGAGGATTGAGAAAAATTCATTGGCTTTGTCAAGGTATCATTTAAGACCTTTGACAGAGTAATTTTGATAAGCTTTTAGAGGACTTGGTTAGATCAGGTTTTAAGGAGTGGTTGAGTGGGTAAGAAGTGGGAGACTCAGAATTAATGACCACGTCAACTTTGCTTTAACCCTTTGAAGATGTCGCATATTTCACAAGACAAGCTAGACCATATGTTGATATATAGGAAAGAAATTGTTTTAAGAAAAAATTTTATTTGTTAATACTTCTCCATTTCTATCTCTGCTTACTGCCTCATTACCAGCCAGAGGCTGACAAATTTTCATTAGAACAATTTCAGTGTTTTTAAGGAAATATAAAATACAGGTGTCTGGAATTACACAAAAAGTAATTTGGATGCTAAGGATTTGCTACTGAAATTTACTCTCATGGTTTGAAGGAGTACAAAAATAATATCCTCTGTTTCTCACCCAAGTTTAGAACCACTGGAGATATAAGCAGATGAGTCGTCTGCTACAATTTAAAATATCTGCTTTGAAATTGATACAGTCTAGAGTTAAGGCCTCTATTTGTAGACTCATAATGGTATTACTTACAATTTACTGCTGAATTACCATATTTACTCATTTTGTCACTGGTACACCTGGACAGCCACAGGTTTAGAACAGAAAGTTCTTGTTCCTTCTGAAAGAACAGGAATGCAGAAGGGGTTGAGCCATACATGTCCAGTAGTCCTTCTCAGCCTTAATCAGATAAATCAGATAAATCTTTCCTCTTCTGGAGAATGGAAACTTTCATATTGTTTCAGCTTAGCAGGACAACTAACCTTTAAGGAACTGCCAGGTGTCCAGTTTTAGTGTATCAATGAATATCTGCAATTATCTGAAAAGGCTGTTAAAAATACTCACCTGTTTTCCGACTACGTACATATTGAGACTAAATTTTCTTCATTTATTCAAACCAAAACAGCACATTAACCAAGATTGAATACAGAAGTAGATACAAGAGTCCAGTTGTCTTCTGTTAAACCACATTATGGAGATTTCTTTTTTTTTTTCCTTTTTTTTTTTTTTTTTTTTTTTTAAGAGATAGGGTCTTGCTCTGCCGCCCAGGCTAGAGTCCAGTGGAGCAATCCTAGCTCACTGTAGACTCAAACTCCATAGGTTTAAGTGATCCTCCCACTGCAGCCTCCTGAGTAGCAGGGAATACAGGCACGTGCCACCATATGCAGTTAATTTTTTTTTTTTTTATTTTTCTTAGAGACGAGGACTCACTTTGTTGCCCAGGCTGGTATCAAACTCCTGGCCTCAAGTGATCCTTCTACCTTGGCCTCCCAAAGTGATGGGATTACAGGCATGAGCCACCGGGCCTGGATGAAATTTCTAAAAATGTAAAACAATGCCTTATGTAAGTGACAGGTGGGTGGGTGCGGCAACCCACCATGGCACATGTATACCTATGTAACAAAACTGCATGTTCTGCACATGTAAGCCAGAACTTAAAGTATAATAAAAACAAAACAAAAACAATGCCATTCTTCTTGCTAAATTTTTTTGTTAGGAAATAATACTTTTTTCATTAAAATGCTAGTTATGTTGATATGCAATAGGTTTATAATTGTTACAGTAAGTTACTAAATAAATTGAAAGAAGTTTCAGTTTTGATTTTTTAATATGTTAAATGTCTATAGCAATAATATAAACAAAAGCTCTTTGGGATTCTCAATAACTTTTAATAGTGTAAAGAGGTTTTGAGAATCTGTGATCTAGAGGAATTTACATATAATTTAGGAAGAAAACATAGCTTTATAATCCAAAATATGCATGTTAGGGCTTAAAACAGTACTTTGATGTAAAGTGTTTTTTAAATGACAGTGTAAGTTTTGTAGTTATCACAGTTTGTATTATTTGGAATTTTTCATATTATTCATATTATTTTGAAATTTTTCTAAACTTTTTTTGTGTCTTTAATGTACAACAGAGGAAGTGAACAATGAAATAAAATGTTTGCAAAACTATATAATTTTTTTGTGAACATTTAATTTTTCTAAGCTATAGATGCTTTCCTGAACAAGCTCAGTAAGTTGTAAGAATATGGAAAAAAGATGTTCATTGATAATCTTTGGAATATTCCTGGTATCTTACACCTAACAGAATGAATATTTCATATCTGAGTTAAGTGAACAAAGTGTATTTAAAATTTTTTTTTGATAGTACAGTCTAATGCCATTTTGGAATGTATGTGGAGGTTAATTTGCTATTATAGGAAGCTCTCCAGTTTAGTGGTACCTGTTTATCCTTTTATCGTGTGACATATGGTGGTCATAAGGTTGGTGAGTTTCTGATTTTTCTTTTTTTTTTTTCTTTAAGCAGATAGTCTCAGTGATACCTTGAAGAAGCTGAAGATAACAGCTGTTGACAGGACTGAGGATAGTTTAGAAGGATGTTTGGATTGTCTGCTTCAAGCCCTGGCTCAAAATAGTAAGTTTCATTATGTTTACTCAAATTCCAAAGAGGAAAATCAAATCAGTAGTCATTCAGAAACTGGTATGTAGTTAAGCACATAACTTTGTATTCATATAACTTGAATTCTTTTGAATCATACCCCTGAATACTGAGATTGTTTTACGTGTTCTACCCTCCTACTTACCCTCCACGCCCCCACAAGATCCTCAAAGCCAAGTTGATAGGCAAAGAAAGGAGGAATTGATGGGTAGTGATGACATTAATACCAGTCCCAGAGAGAGGCCATTGTTTCATTTCTAACAGTCAAGCATCATAGTTGTTTTTCTTAACACCTACGTCTGTGCTTTAAAAATAGACTGTCTTATATGTTGGGAGAGTGGGGAGGGATAGAGAGGAGAAACAGAGGGGGAGCTTAAAACACTTAACATTTTTTTGGGATCTTATATTTTAAAATAATTGTACCTTAAAATAATATGTATGCATAGATAAATTTGGAAGGAGCCATTAGTAGTCATCAAAAATCTTTTGAAATTGGGGTAAGATTTCATCTTTGATGTGATAAATAATGCTAGAGATAGAAACTGTACAATTCTTCATTGACTAACACATTAAATTGCATTTTATTTATCCTATTTCTATGCACTAATTTCTGTGTTATCACCATTAATAGATCAGTATAGAGTGATTTTCATTTGTTATGTTAATTCTACTTGGTTGTGCTGTGGTTTGTTCTGTACTTGTTTTTAATTATGCTCTTATCCTATCCTGAAACTAATGATGTAGCTGACAAAGAATCAAGGGGAAAGTACATATTGTTAAGGTTTTAATTGTAAGGTTTCAACACTTGTTGATGCATGTGTTTTTTTTTTTTTAGTAAATCTTGATTAGAAAAATCTAAAATAATTGCAGTACTTTTCATCAAAAAAGCACATTTAAGAGCTAGCTTTTAAAATTATTTTTCAGTAATTATTTTGAGGTTATAACTGTCATGCTGTTTAATCTTAGAGATAACAGGAAGGGATTTGAAACAAGGAGTTCAATAAGAGCATCTGGGTAAGGCTCAAAATGGTAAAGAAAAAGGACAGGAAAGCAGAATGTCTAAGACTGCTATCCATTTTAGTAGACACATGTGGCTATTTAAATTTAATACAAGTAAATAAAATTTAAAAGTAAGTTCCTTAGTCTTACTTCTCAGTAGCTGTATTTGGCAGATAACCACCCTCTTGGGAATCACAGATATAAAATATTCCCATGATCACAGAAAATTCTTATGGATAGCACTGGTCTAAAAACTGGAAAGAACCGCACGATGACCTAATTTTTTTTTCACATGTGCCTGTAATAGGCAGCTTTACACAGTAACGTAATTAGCCTAAGTAAATTGAGTATCTCAGGTATATTTTTTTGAGCAGTTTTTTATTATAACCTTCGTCTGTTTTCAACGACATTTTTTTTCTCTGTTAGACAGTAAACTTTTAAATAGACTGTTTGCTTTAGGTACTGAAGGACATGAAGGGTCATATTCTTGATCATCTTTAGAGGTTGCCCATTTGTCTCCTAGAGAAACTAGAAGACAGGATGAAGTTGAAGGGAAATGAAGAAAAAAGGGAGTAAAAAGTTCATAATTTTAAAAGAACAGATTTAAGAAACACTGAGAAATTCATAATTATTAGATTAAATTAGCTTAGATTAGAATAAGCCCATTGCGGGCTTATTCACTATACCTTTTGTTGAAAATGGTCTTGAAATTGTGTATCACAAAATGTTAAGGCCACGTAACCACAAGGGATTAAAACAATAAACTCTCACCAATTTAATGACATCCCAGAAAGGGAACAAAAGGAATGTCTTGTTAACAATCTGAAACAAAATTTATAAATGTCCTCATGCCTAAGACTACTGACAAAAAAGAATTGGACTTTGGAAGAAGGAGTTCATGCAGATGTTCAGTCTTTGATTTAGGAGTTACACCTGTCATTGGATCACTTACTGTATGTTTAGCCCTGGGCTGGGGATTATAGCCACTATCTAATCTTTCCTATAGTCCCATGAGGTAGGTATTATTATCACCATTTAAAGGATGAAGTAACAGATTAATAAGCTTATTTGCCTTGCTCTGGAAGAAGTCGGAGTTTGGATTTGAACTCTTGATTTACAAAATAAAAAATTGTAATCTGAGTAAAGTGAAGCTTTTTTCTGAGTTCATGTAACGTGAAATCATTCCAAGAAGCTAGGTTTTAACATTGTGTTTTAAATTTTTGTTTTTTCTTTAAAACAGTTCCAAATTTTTATTAAAGCAGATAAGCCTTTTTTCTTGAACTATAAAGTGATTCATGTATTTTATAGGCATTTATTGGCATACTTTATAAAGTTAGCATATAGCTTTTTAACAAGAAAAAGTAAAATATATTAGTGAGATGTTAATTTTCTACAGTTCTTCCTTGAATAAGGTGATTGAGCCATTGCTACTTCTGTCCTCCTAAATGTAAAATTATAAAACATTTAACTTAGAAGAATCTGTACTTGCTTTTTTAAACAACAACAACAACAAAAAAAACACAAGAGCTTCTAGTTTCGTATTTCTTCCTTAAAAGTGTCAGGTGTTTTAACTAAAAATAACACTGTTTCCACCACAATTGCACCTGATCAGGAAAGAAAGATTTCTCCATTCTGTACAAATATAAGATGGTAATGTGTGTAATGGAAATATAAACAAAATTTTATTTTATAATCTACTACCCTGTTATTGGAAAGGTTATCTCTGAAAGGAACAAAATAATGCTTTTGAAAGTTTTACACTGTGTGAATTTAGTGTATTTGAATTGCATATTACAAATGACTGTAATCTGAAATTAGAATTTTTACTTTGATGTATGGCTTTAGAGTGGTTTTCTTTTTTTACCATTGGCAGTATTTCTCTCTGTAACATTTATAGTATATGTGTCTATCTTAAGAGACAAGAAGTTTTGAATACTTACTAGATTTTATGAAAACATTTTGTTTAAGCAAGCATTTTGTGTAAATCTCTGATCTAAATTAATACAAAGTCATTCATTCACTCATATAAATACATCAGATCTCAGTTTTAAAATGTTTTTGGTAAATGTGTGAAGGCTACCAGCCAATAAATCAGCTTCTGTTTATTTTGGTCTCTTTTGATTCAGATTATAGTTAGAAGATTCTCAGTAAATGCTTATTTGATTGTAGTATGGTTACTCTATTTTATGCTTATTTGGAAATGTAAAAGAATAGACACCTGTTTTCATACCTAAACATTAAGACAGGAATTGTCTTTGGAAAATGTGGCATCTAAATCATCTTGCAAGAGAAACTATTAAATTAAAGTCCCAAAGGCAAGAAAAAATTAACCTATTTGTAATACAAATTCTATTCACTTTATTCCATTTTGTGGATGAGGACCATTTTGTGTTGCCAGGGGGACCATAAAGTGATGCCATACAGCTTTAAATTCTCTTCCTGAAGAAGTAAGCTGTCTTCTCCTGCCTCGTTCTCTCTCTCTCTTTTTTTTTTTTTGTTTTTAACGTAGTTTCTTGCTTGATGGCAATTCCCATTTCATATGAGAGTCATGTAATTGTTTATTTTTTATAGAACAACTCTGTGAGATACTGTGTGTTTACTTGTCTTCAAAGAAGAAAAGCATTTAATGTCTAGTTCCACATCTCTAACCTTCTATCATAATATTCACTCACATGTTGAATTCTTGGTTTATTTTCTAGCCCTAAGGTAATTTGCTAGCCCTTATTCTTTATTTCATTTGTTGTATTGATTTTTGGCTCCCTTCTAGGCTACAATCCTAAGCATACATAATTATAGGCACACTTCATTTTATTGTGCTTTACTTTATTGAGCTTCAGAAATACTGTGTTTTTTACAAATTGAAGGTTTATGGCAACTCTGAGTTGAACAAGTCTTTCGGTGCCATTTTTCCAACAGCATGTGCTTACTTTGTGTCTCTGTGTCACATTATGGTAATTCTTGCAATGTTTCAGACATTATTATTATATCTACTTTGGTAATCTGTGATCAGTGATCTTTGATGTTACTATCATGATTGTTTTGGGGTGCCGTTAACCATGCCCATATATGATGGTAAACTTAATTGATAAATGTTGTGTCTGTCTGACTGCCCCACCAACTAGCTATGCCGTATCCCCTACTCCCCATCTCTATTCCGCTCCTCAGGCCTCCCTATTCCATGAGACACAATGTTTAATTTAGGCCAATTAATAATTCTACAGTGGCCTGTAAGTGTTCCAGTGAAAGAAAGAGTCACATCTCTCTCACTTTATATCACAAGCTAGAAATGATTAAGCTTATTGAGAAAGGCATGTTGAAAACAAAGACAGGCCAAAAGCTAGGCTTCTTGAGCCAGTTAGCCAAGTTGTGAATGCAAAGGAAAAGTTCTTGAAAGAAATTAAAAGTGCTACTCCACTGAATACATAAATGATAAGAAATCAAAGCAGCCTTATTGCTGATAGGAAGAAAGTTTGAGTGATCTGGTTAGAAGGTCATACTAGCCACAACATTCCCTTAAGCCATGTCCTAATCCAGAGCAGGGCTCTGATTGTCTTCAGTTCTGAGAAGACTGAGAGGTGAGGAAACTGCATAAGAAAAGTTAGATGCTAGCAGAGGTTGGTTCATGAGGTTTAAGGAAAGAAGTCATCTTCACAACACTAAAAGTGAAAGATGAAGCAGCAGCTGCTGATGGAGAGGCTGAAGCAAGTTACCCACAAGATCTAACTAAGATCATTGATGAAGGAGGCTATGCTAAACAACAGATTTTCGGTATAGATGAAACAGCTTCATATTGGAAGAGATGCCACCTAGGACTTTTATAACGAGGGTGGAGAGGTCAATGCCTGGCTTGAAAGGACAGGCTGACTCTCTTGTTAGGGGCTAATGCAGCTAGTGATTTTAAGTTGAAGCCAGCATTCGTTTACCATTCTGAAAATCCTAGGGCCCTTAAGAATGATGTTAAATTTCTCTGCTGTTCTCTGAAGATGGAACAACAAAGCCTGGATGACAGCACATCTATTTACATCATGGTTTACTGAATGTTTTAAGCCCACTGTTGAGACATACTGCTCAGGAAAAAAGATCCCTTTCAAAATATTACAGCTCATTGACAATGCACCTGGTCACCCAGGAGCTCTGACAGAGATGTACATGGAGATAAATCTTATTTTTGTGCCCGTTAACACAACATCCATGGATGAAGGAATAATTTCCAAGTCTTATTATACATTTCATAAGGCTGTAGCTGCCATAGATAGTGGTTTCTCTGGTGCATTTGGGCAAACTAAATTGAAAACATTCTGGGAAGGATTCACCATTCTAGATGCCATTAAGAATATTCGTGATTCATGGGAGGAGGTCAAAATATCAACTTTTTTTTAATTATTATTATACTTTAAGTTCTAGAGTACATGTGCACAACGTGCAGGTTTGTTACATAGGTATACATGTGCCATGTTGGTGTGCTGCACCCATTAACTTGTCATTTACATTAGGTATTTCTCCTAATGCTGTCCCCCTGCCAGCAACCCATCCCACAACAGGCCCCCATTTGTGATGTTCCCCACCCTGTGTCCAAGTGATCTCATTGTTCAATTCCCACCTGTGAGTGAGAACATGCAGTGTTTGGTTTTCTGTCCTTGTGATAGTTTGCTCAGAGTGATGGTTTCCAGCTTCATTCATATCCCTGCAAAGGAGATAAACTCATCCTTTTTTATGATTGCATAGTATTCCATAGTGTGTATGTGCCACATTTTCTTAATCCAGTCTATCATTGATGGACATTTGGGTTGGTTCTAAGTCTTTGCTGTTGTGAACAGTGCTGCAATAAACATACGTGTGCACGCGTCTTTATAGTAGCATGAAAATATCAACATTAACAGGAGTTTGGAACAAGTTAATTCCCTCTCTTATGGATGACTTTGAGTAGTTCAAAACCAGTGGATGAAGTAATTTCAGATGTGGTAGAAACAGCAGGAAAACTAGTATTAGAAGTGGCACTTCAAGATGTGACCGAATTGCTATAATCTCACGATAAAACTTGAGCAGATGAGGAGTCACTTCTTATAGATGAGAAAAGAAAGTGGTTTTTTGTTTTGTTTTTGTTTTTGTTTGTTTTTTGTTTTTTTGTTTTGTTTTGTTTTGAGACGGAGTCTCGCTCTGTCGCCCAGGCTGGAATGCAGTGACACAATCTCAGCTCAGTGCAACCTCCGCCTCCCGGGTTCAAGCGATTCTTTTGCTTCAGCCTCCTGAGCAGCTGGGACTAAAGGCGCAGGCCACCATGCCTGGCTAATTTTTGTATTTTTAGTAGACATGGGGTTTCACCATATTGGCCAGGTTGGTCTCGAAACTTCTGACCTTGTGATCAACCCGCCTCTGCCTCCCAAAGTGCTGGGATTACAGGCGTGAGCCTCTGTGCCCGGCCTTGAAAGTGGTTTTTTGAGATGGAATCTACTCCTGGTGAAGATGCTGTGAACATTGAAATGACAGGAAGAATTTAGAATATTACATAAACTTAGGTGTTAAAACATTGACAGGGTTTGAAAGAACTGACTTCAGGCTTTAAAGAAGTTCTATAGGTGAAATGCTATCGAACAGCATTGCATGCTACAGGTATCTTTTGTGAAAGGAAGAGTCAATCAGGATGATAAACTTGGTCTTATTTTAAGAAGTTGACATAGCCACCCTAACCTTCAGCAACCAGCACCCTGATTAGGTGGTGGTTAGTCAGCAACCTTCAACATTGAGGAAAGACCCTCCAGCAGCAAAAAGATACGACTTACTGAAGGCTCAGATGATTGCTAGCATTTTTTAGCAATAAAATATTTTTAAAGCAAGCTGTGTACACTGTTTCTTTAGACATAATGCTCTTGCACACTCAGTAGACTACAGTACAGTGTAAACATAACTTTTTTTTTTTTTTTTTTTTTGAGACAGAGTCTTGCTATGTCACCCAGGCTGGAGTGCAGTGGCATGATCTTGGCTCACTGCAACCTCCTCCTCCCACGTTCAAATGATTCTCCTGCCTCTGCCTCCTGAGTAGCTGGGATTACAGATACCCACCACCACACCTGGCTGATTTTTTGTATTTTCAGTAGAGACGGGGCTTCCCCATGTTGGCCAGGCTGGTCTTAAACTCCTGACCTCAGGTGACTCACCTGCCTCAGCCTCCCAAAGTGCTGGGATTACAGGCATGAGCCACCATGCCCAGCCTGTAAACATAACATTTATATCTACTGGAAACCAAAAAAAAAAATGGTGTGATTTGCTTTATAGGGATATTCACTTTATTGAAGTGATTTGGAACCAAACTCACAATATCTCTGAGGTATGCCTTTATGTACGTACATAAGGTGTTAATCTAGATTACTCCATGAGTCTTCTCCAGCAGTAAAAACTTTTGTTGTCATTTACTTTAGTCAGCTTTATGCATTTACTATTTTTGAACAGACTTACTTTCAGGTAGCAAAGTTACTTCCTAAGTAAGAGACTTCTTATTATCAACTGTTTTTTTTTTTTTTTTTTTTTTTTTTTTTTTTTCAGTGTTTGCAATCTCTGAACTACTCCTGCTGTTTTAGTAGAGATGAAAAATTATTATTTTATTCTTTCATAGTAGTATCTTGAATAGATTTTTACCTTTTTATCTAGAGTTATCAAATGTTCCGCAGAAGTGATGTATTTCTTTTGTGAACGGAATTCATTGGGTTTTTTTTTTTTTTTTTTACCTCCTTTACTTTTTTTCATATTATATGCCTCTTTTAGTGATTGTGTTCATTGTCCCTGAGGACTTAGCACTGGTGCTCCTTATGAACTACTGAAGATTCAGTTTTTACCAAATAAAGATAGCATTTGAAGAATATAGGGGATTCTCAACTAAAGTGTCAACTAAAAAGACATTGACAATTCCTGATGAGTTGAGACTCCTGGATTGCCATAGGATGGTGATGGCCTCCTAAATCTGTATCTTTCCATGCATTCTCTAAAAGTCCACACAGATCCACGAAGAGATAAAACCAACTAACAATATTCTGTGTCTTCAGCATAACTAGGAGATGGACTTCAGATTATTACGGAGATAAATAAATATCCAAATTTAGCCTACTCAGCTTCAGAGACCACTGCAGAAAGAGTTACGACTGCGGAGACCACAAGGACAAGAGGAGAGGGAAATGGGGAACCAGGAGCCCAAGGGTAATAGCACACAATGAAAATTACCTTTAAAAGAAAAAATTCCTACCCTAATAGGAAAATAGTATGATCTGGTCTTAGATTAGATTCTAACATTGGCTACTCAAAAGTACATGGGACTCCAGGTGACAAGTCAAGAAAGCACCACTTTGGGGATGGAGTTGTTCACCTTTATATACTTGGTGATGAAAAGAAAGAAGCAAGAGGGAGAAATGAAGTGTTCTGTAGAAATAAGGAAACCACAAAATCAGAAGACATACTAATCACCCCACTTTGGCCTCAGTTCAGAAGAGGGAGCATTTGAACTAAAAATCCTGGGTATTTATCCCAAATTGTTGGCTTTACTGCATTCAATTTTTATTACTAGTCAAGGAAAATAAAAAATTATACACTGAATAGGAAATTTCAGATAAGGTACATACATAGGTGCTACAAAAAAGAAAGCAGAAAATAAGAATCAAAACATTTTAGCTATTAAAATTTTTCAGTCTAAGCCATCTGTGAGGCAGTTATCATTAACAGAACACTATGACCCATGTTAAATATTCTTAAATAAGCCTTTGCAGATATGAACAGAAGAAACCTTCAAGTTATAAATTCAGAAACTTAGAACCAAAGTAAACACCAGGAAGATGTAAAATTAGAGTTGACCAGAAGAAATTGAAGAAAATGACAAAATTGTTTTAAAAATTAAGACTAAATTTCAGGGTACCCAAGGAAGAGTAGAGGTGATTGAAAATTTAATAAGAGGCATTGAGGAAAGAAATGCAAACAGGCAAATGAGAAGACAAAGGATCAGAGAAAAGATAATACAGAAGACAGTCAAAAAGATCCAACATACATGCAATTGGAATTCATAAGAAGGAAAACAAAATTGTGAAACAGAGATAGTATTTAGAAGTATAAGCTTTCTGAAAGTAAAAGAAGACCAGAATCTGTTTATTGAGAGGGCCCACCATATACTTGTGAACATTGATCTGAAACAGTCAACTGAAAGACATAGTGTAGGAAAACCTTTAGACTTTAAAGATAAAAACAAATACAGAGGAAAAAATCCTTAAGGCCTCCATGCAAAAATATTATTTACAAAGGAAAGAAAGGCCAGGCATGGTGACCCACACCGTAATCCCAGCACTTTGGGAGGCCAAGGTAGGCGGATCACTTGAGGACAGGAGTTCGAGACCAGCCTGGCCAATATGGCAAAACCTCATCTTTACCAAAAATACAAAAATTAGCTGAGTGTGGTCATGCATGCCTGTAATCCTAGCTACGTGGGAGGCTGAGGCATGAGAATTGCTTGAGCCCAGGAGACGGAAGTTGCAGTGAGCAGAGATTGTGTGACTGCACTCCAGCCTGGGCAGTAGAGTGAGACTCAGTCTCCAAAAAAAAAAAAGGAAAGAAAGTCAGATTGGCATCAGACTTCCACAGAGCAATACAGAATTCAATAGTGGGGCAGTATTTTCAGGTAACTGAAGGAATAAGAATTTTATATTGAACCAAGCTGCCCCTTAAAAATCAAAGCTGTAGAAGAATCCTGTTAAAGGTAAAAGAATCCAGGGAATGCTGTACTCTTACCCTTACAGAAGAATCTTCTTAAACTTGTACTGTTTAATACAGTAGTCACTCTTCAACATGGCTGTTGAGCATTTGAAATGAAGCTAGTCTAAATTGAGATGTGCTGTACATTTAAAAAACATAGCAGATTTCAAAGACTTAGTACAAATTTAAAAATGTAAAATATTAATAGTTTTAGAAATATTGATTACATATTAAATCTTATTTTAAAAATTTTGTGAAATATTTACAAATGCTTTGTTTCTCCTGAAGCTTTATAGGCCAGCATTTCTTGGATTGTGGGTACTAGCTGATCAAAGTGCTTTTAAGACTTGGGCCAGTCACTGTGATATGATGGAAAATGCAGGTTAGAAGAAAATAATAAGTAAATTAATTTAATATAATATATAATATAATTGGGGTATTCAGTAGAGGAAGAGAACTTTTTTAAAAAATTATTTTAAGTTCTGGAATACATGCGCAGGGCATGCAGGTTTGTTATATAGGTAAGTGTGTGCCATGGTAGTTTGCTGCACCTATCAATCCATCACCTAGGTATTAAGCCCCACGTCCGTTAGCTGTTTATCCTGATGTTCTCCCTCCCCATAACCCCCTCTATAGACCCCAGTGTGTGGTGTTCCCCTGCCTGTGTCCATGTGTTTTCTTTGTTCAACTCCCACTTATAAGTGAGAACATGCAGTGTTTGGACTGCTGTTCCTGTGATAGTTTGCTGAGGATAATGGCTTCCAGCTCCATCCATGTCCCTACAAAGGACATGATCTCATTCCTTTTTATGGCTGCATAGTATTCCATGGTGTATATCTACCACATTTCCAGTCTGTCATTGATGGGCATTTGGTTCCATGTCTTTCTATTGTGAATAGTGCTGCAGTGAACATACTCGTGCATGTATCTTTATAATAGAATGACTTATATTCCTTTGGGTATATACCCAGTAATGGGATTGCTGGGTCAAATGGTATTTCTGGTTCCAGATCTTTGAGGAATCAGCACACTGTCTTCCATAACAGTTGAACTAATTCACATTCCCACCAACAGTGTAAAAGTGTTCCTGTTTCTCCGCAGCCTTGCCAGCATCTGTTGTTTCTTGACTTTTTAGTAATCACCATTCTGACTGGCGTGAGATGGTATCTCATTGTGGTTTTGATTTGCATTTCTCTAATGATCAGTGACGTTGAGCTTTTTTTCCTGTTCATTGGCTGCGTGTCTTCTTTTGAGAAATATGTTCACGTCCTTTGCCCACTTTTAAATGAGGTTCTTTTTTCTTGTAGATTTGTTTGTAGTTCCTTGTAAATTCTGGATTTAGACCTTTGTCAGATGGATAGATTGTGAAAATGTTTTCCCATTCTGTAGGTTGTTGGTTCACTCTGATGGTAGTTTCTTTTGCTGTACAAAAGCTCTTTAGTTTAATTAGATCCCATTTGTCAATTTTTGCTTTTGTTGAAATTGCTTTTGATGTTTTTATTATGAAATCTTTCCCCTTGTCTGTGTTCTGAATGGTGTTGCCTAGATTTTCTTCTGGGGTTCTCATAGTTTGGGGTTTTACATTTAAGTCTTTAATCCATCTTGAGTTAATTTTTGTATAGGGTGTAAGGAAGGGGTCCAGGTTCAGTTTTTTGCATATAGCTAGCCAGTTTTCCCAGCATGATTTATTAAATAGGGAATCCTTGTCAAAGAGCAGATGGTTCTAGATGTGTGGTCTTATTTCTGAGATCTCTATTCTGTTTTACTGGTCTGTGTGTCTGTTTCTGTACTAGTACCATGCTGTTTTGGTTACTCTAGCCTTGTAGTGTAGTTTGAAGTTGGGTAGCGTGATGCCTCTATCTTTGTTCTTTAGCTCAGGATTGTCTTGGCTATACAGACTCTTTTTTGGTTCCATATGAATTTTAAATTAGTTTTTTCTAATTCTGTGAAGAATGTCAATGGTAGTTTAATGGGAATAGCATTGAATTTATAAATTACTTTGGGCAGTGTGGCCGTTTTCATGATAATTGATTCTTCCTGTCCGTGAGCATGCAGTGTTTTTCCATTTGTTTATGTCCTCTCTGATTTCCTTGAGCAGTTGTTTGTAGTTTGGTAGACAACATTTTTAAAGGAACCTTAGGTTCATTATTCTAGGGTTACATTCTAAGGAGAAGGCAGTATATAGGGTCTAAAATATGTTCTATGTACTTAATCTAAAGCAGAAAGGAGAGAACAGTGTATATCCAAATATATTCTTACCTAAGAGTTTATAGAAAAGGGAGCACGGAAGAACTTGAATCTGGGAGAGTGAGAAAGACCATCTTAAAATCAATCCCTCACAAACCATGAGATTAGTAACACAAACAAGATATATAACAGTGATACTGGGTGCTGTTTGCCTTCTGATATGCTCTGAAGCACCATACTTTATAAAAGGCAAAAAAGGACTCTCATGATGTGCAGTTGCCAGAAGGATATAAATCTCCATTGGTATTTGTAGTTGGTGATTGAAGCCTTGGCAGAAGATCTGGGTTTGCTAACATTAGCTAATGAATGTTACCATTTTTGCTTCTTAAGTTTGCTACATTTGAAAAACTTTTTATGTTCCTAACACAGAGAAAATGTGTAAGAGAGAAATGTGATATGAAATGATGCTGTATGCCAAATACATACTGAAGAAGATTTGCCAGTCTCAGTATTTATAGTACCAGTACTGATTTACTATCACTAAGGACTTCACTTTAAATTATACCTGGGGAAGAAGAGATGAATTTGTTCTGCTGTGTCTTTCTAACATTATTTTTCATCAGGGTTCCATGTCACTGCACCTATAGCCAGCTGTGTGAGTAGTCTATGGACATATACTTGATTGAAGTTAACTGGCTTCTCTAATCGTATAAGCAGTATAAGACTGACAATGTGTCAGTCCATTTGTGCTGTTATAACAGTACCACACACTGGCTAAATTACAGATAGTAGAGATTTATATTTCTCCCTGTTCTGGAGGCTGAGAAGTCCAAGATCAAGGTGCTGGTAGGTTCAGAGTCTGGTGACATGCCATACCTCATTGATGGCACCTTGTTACTGCATTCTCACATGACAGAAGGTGGAAGGGAAAGAGAGTGAGAGAGCGAGGCAGCTCTCTGAGGCCTCTTTTATAATGGCATTAATCCATTATAAAGGCCTCACCTCATACTACTGTCATATTGGGGATTAAGTTTTAATATATGACTTTTGGGTGGTACACAACTTTTAAACCACAGCACCCAGTATGTTGTGAATGTGTTCAAGAATATAAGACATGTAAATTGGCATATTAATTGATATAATGAATTGGAAATGAATTAATATTTGTATCTGAATAAGAATTAGGTATTCTCAACAGAAAGCTAGTTTGATACAAAAGAAAATAGCTTAAAGTAATAAATAGATTAGATAAATGTGTTTTCATTATCTTTACTGTGATTGTAGATGTTTGAATTTGAAATTAAAGGCAAGGGTAGTATCATGCTACTTTTTACTTCAGTAGTACTTGAAAGTCCAAGTGGGTTGTATTCACTCTAGAACATCTAAATGCTTTCATTTTTACCTCTTTCTTTTCAGATTTTCTGAAAAGTACCCATTTGGTATTGTAAAACAGAGAAGATTAAAGTTTCATCATTAAGTATACCTTGGAATCTATAATGAGAGATTTTTTGGAAATAATAAAATTTAGTGAATCATTTTTTTCTAATGGAAGAGTCTTTGTAAAATATATGTATTCTTGTTATTATAATTTATCTGTACTATATGTTAAAATTCATTTTTACACACACACTTTTGAAGCTATACATTACTAGATTAAGAAATATCCTATGTTTGTCAGACGTTTTAATAGTCATTTTTTCTAAGATATACACATTCATATTATAAATTCCAGTCATTCTTTACATACTAATTCTCATTAGATAAATATTTGTCCCTGAATACACAAAGGAGGATATAAATTATACTGAACTTCACTAGTATACTAAATGACCTTGATTCAAAGATTATAAAACTTTGTTGTATTTTCCTTCTTATAAAAAAGTTCCCTTATTATTAATGCTCTCAACAAATAATTTTTTTATAAACAAGCTTTACAGCAATAAAATGGTAGAGACTTACTACTTTCAACACTTATAAATTAATAATTTCAATACTTATTAACATACACTATGTGTGTGTGTATGTGTGTATATATGTACACACATACATATACATATATACACACACATATACATATGTATATTTGTATGTATATATATATGTTCCAGGCATGGTGGTATGTGGCTCTATTCCCAGCTATGTGGAAAGCTGATGCTCAAGCATAGAAGTGTGAGGCTGCAGTGAGCCGTGATTGTGCCACTGTACTCTAGCCCAGGTGACAGAACAAGACCCTGTCTCAGAAAGAAGAGAAAGGAAAATAATTAAAGCACAATTTCTTAAAAAACAAAAAGATTTTAAACCACAAATTTTTTGCCAAATTAATAAGTGTTGAAAGTAGTAAGTCTCTACCATTTTATTGCTGTAAAGCTTGTTTATAAAAAAATTATTTGTTGAGAGCGTTAATAATAAGGGAACTTTTTTATAAGAAGGAAAATACAACAAAGTTTTATAATCTTTGAATCAAGGTCATTTAGTATACTAGTGAAGTTCAGTATAATTTATATCCTCCTTTGTGTATTCAGGGACAAATATTTATCTAATGAGAATTAGTATGTAAAGAATGATTGGAATTTATAATATGAATGTGTATATCTTAGAAAAAATGACTATTAAAACGTCTGACAAACATAGGATATTTCTTAATCTAGTAATGTGTAGCTTCAAAAGTGTTTAAAGCTACATTCAATAAGGCATTGCTTTTGCCACCAGAAAATTGTTTACACTTACAAGGTCATGTTATATCAGCCTTTAAAGTATATCTATATGCCTTTAAATTACTAAGTATTCATTTATTTGTTAGTTTATATTCAACCCTGAAAATGTGAACTTAATTGCTTATGATTTCAGTTACTTTAAAAAATGTAGTTTTACACAGATTCACATATTGAGTGCATGATGCCAAGTGAATTTTGGTATTTCAAGATTTAATAATATATGAATAGAAATTTTTAATAAATTAGTACAAAATTTTTTAAATACTTGGCCTTAAAGACTGTTTTTTGGCCCTAGAGGAAAAGAGAAACACATTTAACTGGGAAAAGAGGTAATTGAATTGGAAAGAATTTTGAATGAATCTTACATTCACACAAATCTGTCATTTATCCATTATGTTAAATTGTGTGGTTCATGGTCATTTTATTCTCTCTTAAATCTCTAATAACTGAAGAAATGTGAATATTTCATGTTTTTAGTAAGGTAGGGTTGAGGTATAATTTTCTAGGGTAATATATGTATATATATATGTATATAATGGGTTATATAATTAAGAGTCTTATTTGAGTTAACTTTTTAAGAAAGAAATTCACTTACTAAATGTAGGTCGGCTCATTAGAATATTTGGTGAGTATTCAAACAGAATTGAGCTCATACTGTTGTGCTGTGTCATACTGCTATTAAATACTTAGTTTAACGTTTAACATAAATGTTAAATACTTCATTTAATCAGAGATTGGGAGCATTTTATACAGTTATATCATGCTTTGATGAGGTAAGATTTAGACTACACACCCCTCCATCTTCAGGTCTCATTCATTCATTTATTCAACACTTAGTATTTATTTATAAATGAAAAAGGCATATACAAACAATGAATACATATTGTGCCAAACATTGTGCTATCTCCCAATAATGACAGAAGCTTATTTCTTTCGATCAGTAGATCGATAAATGTTATAATTTATCATAATAAGTGCTATCATAGGGGAATGTTCAGTGTCTATACTTGATCTTAGCCAGACGGCTGAGAAGCAGTGAGGTACGTTCAGTATCTAATGGGACTACATATTTACTGACCTTAAAGTAAAAATTGTGATGTCAAAAAGGAATAATCATAAAATAATGAAGGGCAAAAGGAAATGATCTGACTTTGTACTTAATTCAGCTTATTAAAAGTTCAAATCTTTGATTTTTGATTGAATTGGTTCTTTAAAAAATTGTTTTAGAAGACCCCAGAAGTACTGTATGTAAAGTAGAATGAACTAACTTATATTGTATTATACTCTGAATTACTCTGATAACATGCATGCTGATGTTTTTGGATCATGTACCAGTCTTTGAATAACAAGTTCTAGATGTATGCCAAACAGTCCACTAGCCACCAAGCCACATGTGGTTATTGAGCACTTCAAAGGCAGCAAGTTGAAATTGAGATAAACTATAATCTCAAAGACTTATTGCTAAAAAAAAAAAAGATTTAATTTTTATATTGATCAAAACTTAATTTTATGTGTTTCTTTTTACCTTTTTAAATATTGCTGCTAGAAAATATAAAGTTATATATGCAACTCACATTATATTTCCCTTGGACAGCAATGGCTCAGACAAATGCTTCTCAAATTTTAGACTGCATAAAATTATTTGGAAAGATTGTTAAATTATAAATACTTAGGCCCTATCCCCAGAGATTCTGATTCAGTAGTTTTGGGGTGGGGCTCAGGAATTTGCATGTCTAATAATTTTCTAGAGGATGCCAATATGCTAATTTATGGATGGCACTTTAAACCATAGGTTTTAATGTAGACAGTATCTTTTCAGTGGGTTGAAAAGAATGCTGCCTAGAATGAATCAAAGGCAATACTAGTTTTCACACAGTCTGTTATCTGGTCTAATCTGTAAATAAGATACTGTCATACTGTCTAGAGGAATATAAATGTAAGCGTTTTGCTAGGCCTCTGAAGAAAAAATGCAGAATTTTGTCAAAGACCATAAGTATTTTTTAAAATAAGTATGTGTTTGTTGTTGTTATTTCTTATAAAGAGAAAAGAAAATAACTCTTTGTAAAATGGGAAAGTAAGACCTAGTTTGTCATTTCCAAGACAACAGAATTTACTTACATTCTAAGCAAAGGAGGGGGAGAACGTTGTAGGAAAAATCTTACATACCTATGAAAGTCCCATTGTGTGTGAAATTAGAGAGAGAGATCTTTCATTTAAAGTATTTGCTTTTTCCTATTTTCTTGTCATAGATACATATGGTAAGAAATATATATGTATATTTATGTGTGTGTGCACACGCGTGTGTATGTTTTGAGACAGGGTTTTGCTTTGTTACCCAGGCTGGAGTGCAGTATTGGGATCCATGCTCGCTGCAGCCTTGAACTCCTGCACTCAAGCAGTCCTTCTGCCTTAGCTTCCTGAATAGCTAGGATTGCAGGCATGCCTCACCATGTCCAGCAATTCATTTTTACTTTTTGTAGACATGGGGTTCACTATGTTATCCAGGCTGGTCTCAAACTTCTGACCTCAAGCAGTCCTTCTGCTTCAGCCTCCCAAACTGTAGGGATAGTAGGCATGAGCCACTGCAGTTGGCTTCATTTTTATGTTCTTAAAAACACTTAAGCAGGGGATGATGAAATTGGAATGAGGAGTAAGATAAGGCAGCAAGAAGTCAGAGTGACAGGAGGAAGAAGATAGAGGATAGTAAATAATGGAAAGCAGTGAGGAGATAGATGATTTTACTAAAGTTGGGGAACAAGGCTTATGGTTTCTTCTACTATGATACTTGTAGACCTGTTTAGCTACTATTCTCAGGGCCAGGGAAAGCATTTTAATGATAGTATCGTCTAATCTTACAATTCATAAACACCTTAGTAACCCAGTCTCCAGCTAATAATTCTGTCTCATCCTTACCAAATAGTTACTCAGCCTTTATGAAGAAGGAATCTTCCATCATTCTTTATGAGGGGAACTGTTTCATTTTTTCATAGCCCTAAGACTGGAAGACACTTTTTAATGTTGATCCCTAATCTTCTTTCCTTCAGTTGCTGCTCATTGGTCCTATTTCTAGCTCCTGGATAAACATACAACGTGCTTTCTCCCTAATAAGTCCTCTATACTTGGCGATAACTGTCATATTCCTTATTTCCTCATTTGGCCCTCATATGATGACAAGGAGACAGTAGATGGTAGAGCAGAGGTTGATACTATTTTTTCATAATACTTGTGTGGTATGTTTGTGTTCTTACTTGGAAATATTTGTTGGAAGGGCTAAGATGATCCTTTTTCTAGGAGCAGTGGTATATTAGGGTTCTTCAGAGAAATAGAACTAATAGAATATGTGTGTGCGTGTGTGTATGTGTATGTTTGTGTAGCTATATATAGATGTATAGATATATATGTAGAGATAGATAAGTATGGGCAGTGGGGAGAGAGATTTATTTAAGAAATTGGCTCATGCAAATATGGGGGCTGCAAGTCCAAATCTGCAATGTGGGTTGTCAGGTTGGAGACCTCGGGAAGAGCTGATGCTGTAGTTCAAGTCTGAAGACTGTCTGTTAGCAGAATTTCCTCTTCTTTGGACAAGGTGTATTGTTTATTCTATTCAGTTCTTCAACTGATAGGGCAGTGCCTGCCCCAGTGTCCTATATAAAGGGCAAATCTGCTTTACTGAAAACCTACTGATGTAAATGTTCATCTTATCCAAAAACACCTTCACAGAGACATCCAAAATAATGTTTGGCCAAATGCCTGGGCACTGTAGCCCAGCTAATTGATAGAAAATTAACCATCAGAAGTGGAATATATATTTCTGGGTATCAAGATGGATTGTATTGTACAATAGTTATATGTTGGGATAACTGCTAGTGAGGAATACCTTAGCATTAGAACTTTACACACAAGAAGCTACAGTTGGGCCTGGTGTGGTAGCTCACACCTGTAATCCCAGAACTTTGGGAGGCTGAGGCCAGGAGGATCTTTTGAGCCCAGGAGTTCAAGATCAGCCTGGGCAACATAATGAGACCTCATCGCTACAAAAAAATTTAAAACATTAGCCAGGCATGGTGGTAGGTGCCTGTGGTCCCATCTACTTGGGAGGCTGGGGTGAGAGGATCACTTGGGCCCAGGAGGTTGAGGGTATAGTAAGCCATGATCGTGCCACTGCACTCCAGCCTGAGCGACAGAGCAAGACCTTGTCTCAAGAAAAAATAAGAATCTATAATTGATTTTACTGAGATTTTTCATGATCACGACCTACTTTTTAATCATTGAAGTAAACCTCACAAGGAGGCTGCAAAAGGCAGAGAAATTGGGTGGTTGTTTTGTTTCTTAAGAGATATAAGGAATCATAGTCTAGGTTTTAGCACACAGTGTTCCATGAGGTGAGTTCATTTTAGATGCTTATAATTTTCTTTTCCATGGTTGGTTATACATCTTTTCATTGTACTAAAGGAGCAAGCAGAATGTTTTTATTTGGCTCATAGTAACTTAGTTATGGATTGATTATATTTTCATTCTGATGTGTGCATGTGGGAGGGATAATATAAAGGCAAGGTAATTTTCTGCAATGATTTCTGAAGCTTAAAGAACATTTTTGCATACATTTGCTTATGAAAAAACTGTAATCCAAGACCTGATTAGCTTAATGCAAAGTAAAAAGTTTAGTCTCTGCATGAGCTAGTAACTGGTAATTATATGAAAAACTTCTATTCTTAACTTCAGAAGAAATCAGGGTTACTTGGTGAGAGAATCTTATCAAGATGCTTGATGAGAGAATCTTAAAATATAAGACAGTCTCTTTGTGAACTCAATCCTCTTTCCCTTAGGAGTAATTATAACTATGACAACATCAATACATGTAACTTGCTTCATCTTTAGTATTCCCATAGCAGTTTATACATCCCTCCAATTGAAGTTACGTCAGTGTGTATTCATTGTTTGTATATGCCTTTTTCATTTATTCTGTTATAACTCTGTAAGAGGAGGGATGCAGTTCTATTCAACTAGCATTAATTGTGTACCACTATGCGTTAGTTGGTAATCTTGCCCTGGAGAGTTTAGTGGTCTACATAGATAAGTAATATATAAGTTTTAATATAGTATAATATATTATATAATGGAGCTGATTACAAAGTGTTGTAGAAACAGAGAGATGGATTCAACTCACATTTTTAAGAGTCTTTCAAAGTGTCACAGAGGGGATGACATTTTATCTGGATCCTGATGGGTAAATAGACATTTTATAGGTATATTGTTGTCCTTTTCCTTCTACCTAGCTTTTCTTCAAATCTTGGATAATACCAGTCATCTACTTTTTACGGCTTCTCAATACTGGTAGCCTTCAACTGTTGGCCAAAAAATTACTCAATGGTAGAGAATGTTGCTTTTAGATATTTAGTGTCTGTAGTTTCAGCTGATAGTGCTTTTACATATTCCTTGCTTGTAGAATGCATTTTTCTTTTTGGCTTAGAATATGCTTTATTGTCCTTAATAACTCAGCTCAAATGTTATCTTATTTGGAAACTTCGTGATATTTATACATCTTTGATTGTTTATCATTATAGCTTGTACATAGCCTCCATAGTGGTATCAATCACATTGAATTGTGATAATTTATTAACCTCTCTCTGTCTCTTACTGGACAGTTAGCTCTCTGAGGATATGATTTGTGTCCTCTTTATTTTTATTCCCAAGATAGTAGCGACTCAGTTAAAATACACTTTCCTTGGATGATCTCGTTCTCTCCATGTCTTTGACTACCAAATATGCTCTAACAATTTGGAAACAATTACAATGCTGTGTGCTAGTATTGAAGGTGGGGGTAAGTTTGATAAGCAGAACCAAGGAATGCTGAATTTTGAAAACACAATGTATTTTAACCAGCTAAATGTGGGGGCCTGAGGATTATGGGAAGAAGAACATCCTAAGCAAAGGGAGAGCATGTACAAAGTCATAGTGGTGAGAAAAGAATCTAGTCCATTAAGAAACTGAAAAGCTTGGTATGGCTAGGAAAAAAGGTACATGCAAAGGAGGGTCAAGAGGTGAAAAGTGGAAAGGGCATAAGGGATCATATTATGAAAGGACTTTTATGTCATGCTAAACATGATTTTTTACTTGAAAAGCCAGTAAAAATCAGATTTGTGTTTTAAAAAGATCAGTGTGGAGACAGTGTGAAAGGAACAAAATGTTGGCACACCTAATTACCAGGAAAGGTGATCTGTTGACAGTGATGGAGAATATGGCATATAGAGAGAGTAATAAATGTTTAGAGTGTAGGAATATGGCGTACATAGAGAATAATAAATGTTTAGAGTTCCAGGGCCTAGGAAATGTGAAAGGAAAATGACTAAGGGTGAAAGGATAACTGAACAATGTTGAAGGGTCCAATTAAGATTATAAATTATGAATTTGTAGTGATACCAGCTAACATATTTAATAACATAATTTACTGTTTTAAAATCACGGAACAGGCAAAGTATATGGCTAGATTTATCCAGTGCTAGAATTTAATAGCAAGGTGAAATAAATAGATAGGGTTTGGGGTACTGCAGTAATACTAGAGTTGTTGAAATCATTGGTCTTTTTTTTTTTTTTCAGTGTAGGTAAGCATGACTTGAATTATGGAAAGAGGGCTGATAGGGAAAGAAGGAGGAGTTGAAAGAATATAGGTTTCAATGAGGCTTAAAAAATGTTTAAGAAGTATAAAAGACATGGTAGAAGAGAAGACTAATCAGAAAGTGATTTCCAAATAAAAGCTTTCAATCATAGGGTAGTTCTACCTATGATTATAGGCTTTGGGTGTGATATTGTGATGGATTGTTAAAGAGCAGTGGAAGTTATTAAAGTCAGGGAGTGTGAGGCCAAGTTATTAACCACTCTGTGTAGATTCAGAGTTGTTCAGGACGATGGCAGGAGTTGAAGGGGAGAGACAAACTGGAAGTAAGCTCCAGTGTACTGGAGGGTTGTTGTGGTACTAATGATGAGAATGGGGAAAATATGTTACCAGATGGTAGAGGTTGAAAAGAGAGAAGCTGTCTTTGAGTGAAGCCAGAAGACAAAATGTCTCAGATATTTTTGAGCTAAGAAAATACAACTTCAGCTCCAAGCCTGGGTCTTGGGGTAGAAAGTGAAAAAAAGAGAGTTGAGAAGTTTTTCATGAGAGTACTTCAAGGGAAGTCTCCTGAGAAGAATTAATCTAGCTAAAAGTGAAAGGTAGGGCCTAGAGTTTTGTGAGTGTCTGGCTTTAAGAGATTCAAAGGGTACAGTAAAAAGTGTTCAAAACTAGGTCTGAGGGGAAAATTCCAGTGGAAGGATGCTGCTATAGGGTGGGAAAGTCTTTTGTCGTGCAGTTAATCTTTTCCCAGTTGCTTTGCTCTGTCCGTATGGTTTGGGAGATTGTGATCTGTTTTGTCATTATAATCTTTTCTTTTCCTCTCTGCTTGGGAGGGTGAATTCTGGTTTGACTATTATTTCCCTCTTTGTTCCCCTAAATTAGGTACTGTTAAGGGGCCTCCATCACACTTTTTTACCCTTATCATTTAAATAAGGCCAGCTTGTGATACCATGCATTCCCTCTTACCTTAGAACATCTTGCCTTGGCCTTTCCCCGTGCCAAATTGTAGGATTTTTACAATTTCAGCATTTGTCTTAGGTATTAGGGAGATCTAAGTAATTACTCTAGTGCCATGATATTTAGTAAATCCAGGATCAATATGAAAACCTTTCAGCACTCATGTTAGGCTGCTGTGTATTACTGTATCTCCACAGTCTACAAAGAACATTATATGTTTTTAGAACACAGACATCTCCAAATTCAGGGCTAAGGTCATATTGCCAGTCTGGCTTCTACTGTCATGGGGTAATTAGATGTTAAGGTGATAGAGTTGGAGGAGGAGGAAGTATGGGAGTGTAGTGAAGAATAGGAACTAAATGCAGTTTTTGAAGACGAGGCTGAACTGATAGATGATTGTGAAATATTGCATGTGGGAAGAGTTTTTGATATCTGCAAGATTCTGCAAGCCACACTAAGTGTCTTTATTCCTTAAGCTATCATGGAACCTTAAGTAGCCACAGGAGTCGTGCCTTAGTGTGGGGTGTGGAGAGGGAGATAGTTTTTTGGTGAGCATCCTAGTGGTTTTAACAGATGTGATGCTCTGTGCTGTTACCTCAGCCCTAATATTTGACTATGTTCTTTTTTTTTTTTTTTTTTTTGAGACAGAATCTTACTCTGTCGCCCAGGCTGGAGTGCAGTGGTGCAGTCTTGGCTCACTGCAACCTCTGCCTCATGGGTTCAACCGATTCTCGTGCCTCAGCTTCCCGAGTAGCTGGAATTACAAGCGCATACCACCACGCCCGCTTTTTCTTATTTTTAGTAGAGATGGAGTTTCACCATGTTGGTCACGCTGATCTCGAACTCCTGACCCCAAGTGACTTGCCGGCCTTGACCTCCTAAAGTGCTGGGATTACAGGTGTGAGCCACCATACCCAGCGATATCTGGCTATGTTCTTGAACGCTGAATGTAGCCACTCTGGATAAATACCTTGCTTAGTCTAGCTTAGTCTCTAATACCTTTCATTTTAGCATGGGACCTACAAAAGGAAAGAGTACAGAGATCCTCAGGGGATGCATTCCTAGACCCACAGTGGATGCCTGAGACTGTGTGGGTGGTTCTGAACCCTCTATATACAATGTTTTTTCCTGTACATACATACTTGTGATAAAGTTTAATTATTAGGCACAGTTAAAAGAGTAACAACAATAACTAATGATAAAATATAATTATTATAACAATATACTGTAATAAAAGTTACATGAATGTTACTCCCTCTCTTCCCCCATCTCAAAAATACCTTATTGCACTGTACTTAACCTTCTTGTGATGTGAGATGATAAAATACCTTCTTGATGAGATGAAGTGAGATAAATAATGTAGGCATCGTGATGTAGCATTAGGCTGCTGGTGACCTTCTAGGGATATGTCAGAATGAAGGTCACTTGCTTCAGGTGATCTGAGACTGTTGAGCCATGGTGATGTTGATGGTTGGATTTCAGGAGCAGATAATGTTGATATCTATGTCAACGACTAATGGACAGGTAGCATTTACAGCATGGATAAAGGACAAAGGGATGAGTCACGTTCTGAATCAGGTGAAAGTGTAAGATTTCATTATGCTACTCAGAACAGCATGCAATTTAAAACTTATGAATTGTTTATTTCCAGAACTTTCCATTTAATATTCTCAGACCACAGTTGACTGTGAAAATTTCCAAAACCATGAAAATGAAATTATGGAAAGTAAAACTGCAGATAAGGGGCAACTACTGTAGTTCTCTGGGGAAAATGAGGTTCTGGAACCATGGCTGATCATCATGCAGGTTAGGCTGATAGAAACCTAGAACAGATTAGGTGCCTCTGTACATTAAGTATGTTGTGGAATTTTTGTCAAAATATTAAAACTGCTTCTATACATATCTGTCTCCCTTACTAAACTATAAACTCTCTCAGAGCAGAGTCTGTATCTTGTTAGCCATTTGCTTAGCATGTGCTAGGCACTTAACTAAGTATTTAATGATGAGTCATTGCATGAATCTAGTAACTTTCTTTTGAGTGGCTAACCTCTCAAAATTAATAATGTAATTGAAATGTATGTGTAGTGGTAATATATCATATTCCCTCATTAGCATGTATTTCTTTGAAAAAGCAAGAAATTTTCTCAAGAAATACGGTATAGGTTTCCTCATACTTTTTATGATGTATTAGTTTACTGATAGTTTTTCAGTCTCATGTGTATTTTAAAAGCCATTATAGTCGACTGTTGGAAAATTGGGTTTTGTGGCTGGGCATGATGGCTCACGTCTGTAATCCCAGCACTTTGGGAGGCTGAGGTGGGCAGATCACTTGAGGTCAGGAGTTCAAGACCAGCCTGGCCAATGTGGTGAAATCCTGTCTCTACTAAAAGTACAAAAATCAGCCTGACATGGTGGTGCATGCCTGTAATCCCACCTACTCAGGAGGTTGAGGCACAAGAATCACTTGAACTCGGTAGGTGAAGGTTTCAGTGAACCAAGATCATGCCACTGCACTCCAGCCTGGGCAACAGAGTGAGACTGTCTCCAAAAAAAAAGAAAAAAGAAAAAGAAAAATTGGGGTTTGAACTACACAGGTCCACTTATAAGCAGATTCTTTTCAATAAAAGTTGCACCAAGTGTGCCTGCCTCTCCTTCCATCTTCTCCACCTCTTCTGTCCCTGCTACCTCTGAGCCTGCAAGACCAAGCCCTCCTCTTCATCTTCCTCCTCATGGTGTGAAGACCGTGAGGATGAAGACCTTTATGATGATCCACTTCCACTTAATGAATAGTAAAATATTTTGTCTTCTGTATAATTTTCTTAATAACATTTGTTTTTCTCTAGGTTACTTTACTGCAAGAATATGGTATGTAATACATATACAAAATATGTGTTAATTGTTATGGGTAAGGCTTCTGGTCAATAGTAGGCTATTAGTTAAGTTTTGGGGGAGTCAAAAGATACATGCAGGTTTTTGACTTACAGGAGGGGAACTCTTGTATTGTTTAAGGGCCAACTGTATTTAATTTATTTACTATTTTATCAGCAATAATTAAATCCAACATATATACTTACTCGTTTTTATTGGTTGACTTGGTGGCCTAAAGTATGTTTCTCTTTTTAGATTAGTGTTGATGGGTTTTGTGTTTTTTGTAGCCAGAGTATCTTGCGAAGAGCTGTTTGAAAATGTTTACATGATTCTCTTTTTCTTTTCAGAATGATTCAGTGCGGTTGTAGTGCTAGATATATTATATGGAATTGTCAGCAGTTTACCGGTTGGTTCTTTATTAGTATTCCTCATGTCTTAAACAAAAATGAATAATTGTTTATCTTTTCTCAAAGTCTCTCATCTGTTCAGTAACAATCACAGTTTTCTCTGACGGTCTTGTGTATTACTTTTTCTTTTAAGTGCTTTGGTTTGATATTTCTTTCATTCATTTCTTAGAATAGAACTTAACTCTTCCCTCTTCCAAACATACACTTTTTAAACACTGAACTTCCTCAAAATACTTCATAGTTAGCACAGCCAGTATCTTAGCCATCCTCCCCAATAAATCAAAAACGTCTACCAAAAGTTACATTCATTGTCATTTCAGCATTAGGCCATCTTTTAACCTTTGGGTAATTAATATCAAATTTCTACTTGATCAGTAATATCTCCTTTTTTTCTTCCCCATTCCCAACCCCTTTCTTGAACCTCATTTGGTAACTGTTGAATTTCTTTCTAGGATTATACTTGAAAGGAAATTGTGATTTATTCCCATTAAACTTTAAAAACTTTTCAGCTTTACTTAAACCAACATGATTCTATTTGGATTTGCTTTCTTTTTCACTACAGATCTTAATCACTTCTGTTTTTTATGCCCTGTGTTTCTATATTTATTTATTTTTTCTTTATTAATACTTAAATTCTTTCCCTCCTCAGCTCCGGCACCCGTTTCCCTTCCTTTTCTTGCTTACAACCCTTCTCCTTTGGGGAGGTTATAAGATTAGAGTGAGATGACCCTCAGCTCCACTCACTAGGTTACAGGAGCCATACTAATTATACAAATTAGTTTAGTCATGTGAGCTATGGTGGTTTTGGTCTCTTCTTTTTTGGAGGGTAGGTGGAAGAAAAGACTTTTGTGTTGCTCTGAATTGTGTGTTGTGTGTCTGTAAGAGCTCGAATTAGTATAGTCGTTTTTCTACTGTGGTATAAGCTAGTCTGATGACAGTGCCACACACAGATGAGGAGAAAGTTGAGAAGATCTCAGAGAAATGAAGCAGGAGCCTTGATTAACCTGTTTACGAAGCTCCTTCTACTTCTAGACTTTACAATGATGTGATCTCTGAGCTAATAAATTCTTCTACTGCAGCACAGTACAGTAGTTTCTGTTACTTCCAGTATATCCTAACTGGTATATACAAATTGTAACTTTTTTTAAAAATCTAAAGTACAGTGAGCATCTTGTTGGTGAGCCTAAATAACAGAGAGAGGCTCTCTTAACGGAAATGATATTTAGGAATAGGGCATTGCCATGGGAATATATGTGCCATGATAAACTCTGTGTGTTTCAAGGAAATAAAGGAAAGCAAAGGTTTTTAATAGAAAAAAATGAGGAGGATTACGTAATTGTCTTGACTACAAGGATCAGTAACAAGGATCACACTGGTCTGAGGTTGGACAGGCAGTTGCTGGGCAGATGTCTTTCCAGAAGTATTTTTTGTGTAAGGTTGTGACGGCCTTTGTGTAAGGTTATAGTTTTTGAAGAATGTTTCGTGACAGTTTTTGTCAGGCATTTATGCATGAGAACCCTATTTTCATGGTCTTTCCTGACTCTGTTTGTTAGGGTTTTTTTGGTTTTGTTTTTAACACAAGTGACTCTTGATTCCAAGAGCTTTCATTTTCTCCCTTTTGATCAAGATCTTTCTCTGAAAGCATTGATGATCAGTCTTCCTGTAATTAGGTTTTGATTGTCCCTTGGTGCTGAGATGGACTGGTTTGGTCCCACATTGGAGAGGGTGATTGGTGACTAGGAATCAGTGTTAAAATTCTTATAGCCACATTTGAGCAACAAGGGACGTTAAAGGTGAGTGGCTCTTGGTCTAAGCGTATCTGGAGACCATCATTAAGTTTAATTTTGTCTGTTTTGTAGGTGTTTGCTGTCATCTCAAAGTGCTGAACTAGTGTTATTTTGTTAGGAGTTATACTTCTGCAAAAATTTAACAAGTAACAGATACAAAATTTAAGAAAGGAAAATACAAAGTAAAATTCATAATAATATGGCAATCCCAGTTTGCATAATGGTTTTGAGCCATGAAACCTAACGTAAAGACAACTAATTAAATTATTCCAATGGCCATAGAGAATTCAGTGAGACCTATTGTAACCATGTGGCCTGTTTTCTTATTTTACGTATATGGGGTCTCAGTTTTCCCATAGGAATTTATCCAGTTACAGCATGTAGTATTAGCAATAGCACAGGCATTTTCTTATTTAACCAGTTGATACAAAAAGATCTCTTAGGTTGCATTCTTTCAAACTACCAGCAGAAGCCACTGATTGTGAAGTTTCAGTTATGGCATTCTCCTATCAAGTGAAAAAAGTAGCATTGAGATGGATAAGAGTCTTATTATTAAAGTCTTGTTCCAGCACCTTGGGAAAAGCTGTCTACCATGTAAAAATGTCAACTTCTTATCTTGGTTTGTAGTTTGAATGTCTCTAGTTAGGGCATCAGGTGGTTTGGTGAACTTCCCATGTGACTTGTACATCAGGCCCAGAACTTGTTCCTTCAGATCCATCTAGTTTCAGTTTATAAAGCTTTAGGAAAATTTAGGATTCATTCTAGTCTACAGGTAGATAAGAACTATTTTAAGACAATGCACAGAGCTACAATCTAATAACAAACATGTGTTTTATAGTTTTTTTTAATAAACATAACTTTCTCTGTATAGTCATCCTGATTGATTGATTTTTTTTTTTGAGACAGAGTCTCTGTTGCCCAGGCTGGAGTGCAGTGGTGCAATCTCAGCTCACTGCAACCTCCACCTCCTGGGTTCAAGTGATTCTGTAAGTCATACTGATTTTTATCAAAGATAATCAGAGTAAGACAAACTTGTTTGTAAAATAAGTTTAGTTTTATCAAAAATTGCCTGTAAGAAGTGATTTGATTACATGATGTTCTCAGATTTAAAAACTCTTAAGGCTACAAAACTAAACCAAGGCAGACTTTAGATTTTATCACTATGAGACTGGGAACCCTTGAAACCAAGCATTGTATATACATTCTCAAATATGATATTGCAGTCAAAGCCTTGGTAACACAATCAGTGTATTTTATTGTATCTAGATAGAAAGATAATAGATTTTTTTATTGAACCTTTCAGTTAACCATATTGCCATAAGAATACTCACAAATAATTTTTGAATGGTAGGGGCAGTCAAATAAAGAGAAAATGCAACTGTTTCTACCTTTGTTCATAAAAGTGTACTTTATTAAATTGCCTAAAAGTTTCCTTAAATCTGGAAAACAAAACATTTAAGTAAAGAACTAACAGTGTTTCAAATAGAAGTCATGGAAACATTATCTTTATCTTTTATTTAATCTCATGTGTTTTTATTTTTGCTTCATCTTAGCAGTCTTTTGAACCTATCAGTTTATTAAAAAAAAGATTTAGTCCATTAATCTTAAAGTTATTAGAAACCTGCATTTAAAGGACCCATTAGGGCCAGGTGCAGTAGCTCATGCCTGTAATCCCAACACTTTGGGAGGCTGAGGTGGGCGGATCACGAAGTCAGAAGTCCGAGACCAGCTCACCAACATAGTGAAACCTCATCTCTACTGAAAATACAGAAAATTAGCTGGGCATGGTGGCAGGTGCCTGTAATCCCAGCTACTCGGGAGGCAGAGGTAGGAGAATCACTTGAACCCAGGAGGCAGAGGCTGCAGCGAGCCGAGATCATGCCATTGCATTCCAACCCAGGCGACAGTGTGAGACTCCATCTCAAAAACTAAAAGTGCCCATTAGGGTCTTTTCTGTTAATCTGATTGTAAATACTTTTAGAGAAAAATTCAAAACAATTAACTCTGAATGTCAGAGACTTAGAGTGGCTATGGTTAAAAATCCAGTGGAAGTTTATTATAATTAACAGACAAGAAAATTTAGTTATATTTGTGGCATATGACATATTATCTAGAATTCTGACTGATTACATTAGATTTCTGCATTTTATATCGTTTTGGAACATTCATTATCAATAACATATACGTTCATGTAACTGAAAGATCTAGTATCACGTACCATTTGACAATGTTTCTTATTCAATTTATCCAGTAACCCTAATCGCTTAATATCTCTACAAGATGAGAGAGACATTCGTTGATGCTCTCTAGGAGCGCAATAGGAAAATCCCAAAGTTAACTCTAGGTCAAAAAATCTTAATTTAGAATTTTGAGCTTGGGAAAGCCTGCCAAAGATGTCAAAAGGTTCAAAACACTTGAACAAAACAGTAGCACAGGTCACTGTGAAATCAATCTTGTTTATTATTATTATTATTATTTTATTTTAACCAGAGTAATAAAAGACTTCAAAAGCAATACAGGAAGTTACGTGGATTTTTAAAATCTTAACCCTTACAAAGATCAGTTTCCCCAACCAATCAAAAATCTATTAAAGACCACATGAAGTTATCTTGATAAAATGCAAAGTGTTTGTTTCTTTGGCCAGTTACCAAAAAGATAAAGAGAATTTTTCTGCAGTATAATTGCTTCTCCTTATGGTAAACCCATTTAGATAGCCTGGAAGTTAAAGCTGATTAAAAAGGTACTTCAGGTTAATCAGACAAAGGAGAAGTGTATCTAAGGTTATGACTCTATACTATATTATAGAGGAATGTAAACAATAAAATTAGTACCTTGAGCAGGGGAATACGTGGATCTTACCAGCAGCATGAGAAATTTCCTGTTTACATGGAATAATTCAGATACATCAAGAAAAGACAAGAGTGCAGAATCAGGTTTTACTAGGAAGCATTGCTTTTCTAGACCTTCAAGAAAGAACATTTCAGTTTCAGGTCACAAAAGCAGTGTTGGAACTCGAGAAAAAAGGAGCTGATGAAAAAATTAGAAAGAGAGAGTCCCAGTTATTGTTCCAGCTAAACAAAAAGATGTATTTTTCAAGAGGAGAAAGGAGGAGAGCAGAAGGCAATGATGCATGACCTGCAAATCATGTGCAGTGAGATACAGCAGAATTTAAACTTCTGAGCTTGAATATGAGAAGCTTTAAGAGGAAAACTCTACCTCAAGAAATGAAATTACCATTCTAAATGAAAAATATGGCATTTCCAACTTGAAACTAGGGAAATTAGATGGAATCTGTTAGAAGATTTTAGAAGTAAAAATCAAAATCTCAGTACTTCAAGAAAACCTTGTTCTAACATAGGGGACAAAATTTTTAGTTTTGTATCTGTATTTTTAGTATCAAAGCTCAATCTTTACAAAGACTTGGAAATAATTCCCTTCTAATTATAACCAACTTGATCACACACCATTTCTTTCCTAAATTCATCTTTCTCAAACCTTTCATGAGCTGCATAAACCTTTGACCACATGGTTAGACTTCTTGTTTTGTCCTATACTTCCTCTTTCTTAAATAATACATCATCTTTAGGGCAAAAATTTACAAGATTTTTTCTCATACAAAATTATTCTCTTTTTCTTGTTAACCTTTCTTACCAAAAATATAACTTCATACCTGTAATTTTTTTCATAGCTCTCTTTCCTACTTACTGTACTTATTGGTTCCTTTTCTGTCTTATTTCCTTCTTAAATCATATTTTGAAACAACCTTTAACCTCTGAATTAGACAAAATTATTGTCTCAATAGAGAATACATTTTTATACTTTCATTATTATTGAAAACACATTTTTGTGTACTTTGTTTACAAAATTATATATATTAGAATTTTAATTCTTAGTAACATTAATTTTTAGTGAAACATAGGAAGCAAGATATTTTGAACTGTTCATCGCATATCAGTATTTTTATAGATGAGAATCATTTTGTAATTTCAGAAAATGTTTCCCCATAATTTTTATGTTATAAGTAGACCCAAATGTATTTAGTCTTTTTATAAAATTTAAGAAGCTAAGAGCAAATTTACAATTATGTTCAGCAATTTATGTTTTAATGTTTTTTTAAAATCTTACTTGGAAAGACCCAGACATTTAATGAATATCTATTACTTAATTTAACATAACATTGGGAATTTAGATTGCCTGAAAAGTTCAAGGGTAAACATTTATCCTGTCTACATTTACCTGGCTTATCTTTAGCAGTTATACCTAGATTACTTATGAAAGTTGAGATACTGGGTAAAACTAGTCATCATTTCAAGTTATTTTTCTTTTAACCATTTATTTAGACTGAATATCAGGCATTCACCTAAGTAAGAAACTTAAATGTATTGGTATTTTGCCAATAACTCAGAACACACAGCTGTTTTTATTAAACTAGTGTTGCGTTAGTCTTACCAAAGAATTATACCAACAAAAATTATTCTGTTTTAGGTTGGGTTTATAGTTTTATGGCCTTAAAACATCTAGCAGAGACAAATATAATCCTGTCTGACCAGTACACTCAGGCAAAAATGTATGCTGATAATTTTGAATACATTTTTAATTAAGTTTTAAAACCAGCTTATTTATCAAAGTTTTTTTTAAGTCATGTGAACTAAAAGACATTTGGCTTAATTACTGTGTATTTCATATAACTGCTTATTTGTTTAATCCGATCTGAATAGAATTCCTTAAGGGATTTCTGGCCAAGTACACCAGATTTTACTATGTAGACATAACATACAACATAATATATATGCATATGCATAAAACACATAAGCATATATACATACACACACAAAATTTAGGGGTAAAACAGTTTCTGTAGCAGCTTAAAAAAAAGAAAAAACTATTTTACTCTCCCCCGACCTTTGACTCAGTTCCACATGAGTTTAGGGTTAAATTTTCAATGTTTCCATTTTTAGCTAGGGATGGCCGAATTGTATAAGAAAAACAAAATTTCTAAGTGGCATTGAATTTTCGGTAACAAGTCTGTCTTTTGTTTGCCAGTCTGATTTGCTTGACTAGTCAGTGTAGCAGGGAAATTGTTTAGTGGGTTTTTGGTTTTTTGTTTTTCGCCCCCACATGACAGAAAAAGCAATTTTTATGCTGGACAGAGATACTTTATATTATTTCTTTGAGCTCAAGACTTTCAAGTGTTTGATCTGAGATCCTAACTTTTGTGAACACTATGTAGTTCTTTTTCTTTTAGACTATGAATCCTTCAGTTAACTGTTTCTTTACCCTAAACAGTTGTTAGTCAAGCAAACCTAAATTTACATTTCCAAAAGATACCTGAGTCGTTAGTTGTCATCGAGCTGTTATACTTTGTAAAGCTATTAATTTGAAAGTCGTTTAAGACATTTATTTATTTTATTTATTTATTTTTTAATCTTGGCTGAAATTCCACAAGCAGTGAGTTTTTTTGTATCAACGCCAGTAGGAAAATCAACAGAATCAAAGTAGACAAAAAAAGAGAGAGAGAGATAGATAAAGAAGGTAGAAGCCTTTACTTGTCAGCTTAATATTTGCAGGTTTTTTGTTTTTTTGAGAGGAGAGTTTGAATAATGACCATTTGAGCTCTAGATTTTCCTGGATATACTTGGGCCATCAGTTAAAGAATGAGAATAGGCCATAAGATGTAGCCCGCTGAAGTCCCCTAGAACCTGACATGCCTTAATGTTTGAGAATTCCGTTCCTTTTCTTATTAATCTCTCAAAAGTAAGGAAAATCCCATAAATTCTGTCAGGGAGTGTCAGGACTGTTGTTTTAGGTGCTGGTGACTGCCCTACTGGCTTTTAATTAATCATTCTGTGTCCATTAGGCTACAAGGAGCAATAATAAGAGTGATGCCAGTCTGAGGCTGGTCATGGAGATGCTGGGCAGATGTCCTCACTGAGGTTGCAAGTTTGTGATGGTCTTTGTGGTTTTTGCAGTCTTCTGTGATAGTTTTCGTTATCAGGGATTTATGCATGAGAACACCCTCTTCATGACCTTTTCTGGCTCTATTAGGGTTGTTTCTTTTTAAACACAGGTGACTCCAGTTTGATTTGGATAACTTTCAAATTGTATAGAATTTGGAAAATATGAAAAAGTTTTTTGTTTTATTTTACAAATTTGAATTATTTCACATAAATGTAGCTTCTTTTAAAAAAAACTTATCTGAGCATTTATCATATTAAATATTATTTTAAAATGATATCTTAATGATTATGTAATGTTGTTTTAGATTGCTAGACCATAGTGATAGTTATCTTTTAAGATGATACTGTGAGCCACTTGACTTTTTCCTTTGGCCAAGATTAATGTTGATTTTAAGTGACTTCTTACCTTTTTTTTTTTTTTTAACTTTTCTGTTGTCTTGTTTTCCTGGAAAAGTGGAGTAAATTTTATATCACACTTGTATAAAGTAGTATTTCCTTAAATAGATTTCTTGGGTTACTCATTTTCTTAGATGCCCTATTAAGAAGTGACTTACTTGATAAACAGTGTGTAATCACATTGGCTCACAGTAAACATTAGCAAATCGAGGACTTCAAAGAATCTTGCAGATGCCAAATCTGTTTATCTTTATTTACTTCATATTTTCCCCCAGAGTATTTGACAATAAAATGGAGATAGATCTTTTGCTGAAAATAGTTTTTCATTATGTTTTACTGTATCCTCATTCTCTTAGTCTGCAGTAAGAAATCCATATTTCTTATAGGTAAATATTCATATCTTCAGTAATTCAACTTCTTGGTGAACCATCTAGTTATATACTCTGATTATACCACAATCATTAACACGTTTCCTCATGGTGTTTACATTCTCAATAAATATATCTTATTTTTTAACCATGTAACTCCTAAATTTTTTAGCAACTGCTTTATGACCTACTTAGTGGTAATTTTAAAGAAAATAGTCAAACTAGCAGATCTCCCTGCTTATTCTAGTAATGATTTCCACACACATAACTTCTCCCACTCCCACATCCTACATTATCCCTTGAATTGAGATGAGTACAAGACTATCAAAATCGTTTACTGTAATTTTATAAAACTTAGTTTTTTAGTGAATCTATTTCTGATGGTGAATCATGGTATAAATGGGTTTTTGTTCTGCTCTCTTTCTTTTCATGACTGCATATATCCTTTTTTAAACTCTTGCATTTCATGTTCCTTTTGTTTATTTAAGATCCTCAAACAATTTTCTTCACTGGAGGAAAAGTTGTCATCATTGAAAGAATTGCCATTTTTTAAAATTTCCATCTCTGCCACCCCCACTTCAAACACTTTCATTTTCTTTTAGAAACATTAATTTCTCATTTGTCTGGCCCATACTTTAAGCTACTTATACTCAGCATATTTCTAATTTCTCATTTGTCTGGCCCATACTTTAAGCTACTTACACTCAGCATATTTCTCTTCTGTGTTTTCATTCTGTTTTTTGTTTTTGTTTTTGTTTTTCTAGAGGCAGAGTCTCGCTTTGTTGCCCAGGCTGCAGTGCAGTGGCATGATCTCAGCTCACTGCAAACTCACCTCCCGGGTTCAGGTGATCTTATGCCTCAGCCTCCCGAGGAGCTGGGATTACAGGCATCCACCACTATGCCCAGTTAATTTTTGTATTTTTAGTAGAGATGGGGTTTCACCATGTTGGCCAGGCTTGTCTCGAACTCCTGACCTCAAGTGATCCACCCACCTCGGCCTCCCAAAGTGCTGGGATTACAGGTGTGAGCCACTGCACAGATTCTTCAGTCTGTTTCAGCCTGCTTCATTCTTTGTATACGCAGTTGCCTGTCTCTCATTTAATCACTGCCTCAGTTTAGCTATCCCAAAATACTATACATCTCTTTCTCACTCAGTTGTCTTACCTTAGTTCTTACTCTTGTAAAATGTGTTAAATAACAATATTTTTCACAAAATAGTTTGGCAAATCAGGTCAAAGTATAGTCAGCAACATGTAACTTCTGAATGACGGTTGTAGTGGGAAGAGCTTTGGAGAAGAAATCACAAAAGCTGGTTTCCTATTCCTTTTCCAATATAATCTTTTTATATGGTCTTATTTGTAATATGAAGAACATGACCTATCATCCCTATCTCAGATGACTTCTAAAATGAAGAGATTAATGTGTTTGAAAATGCTTTGAAATTTTTACAAATGCTCTTAAAAAAATGAAGACACAGTGTTTATGGAAGTAGATAACATTAAAAAGATTGAATAGCTTTCAATCAGGTACCTTTTAATGAGGACAATGTGAGTCTAATGAGTAGGAATTAGCTAAAATGGTAGGGTGAGGGGGGTGGCATTTCAGAGAGGGAACATTATATGCAGAAAGGAGTTATGAAATAAGGTGATTAATATAGATTACTATAAGTAATTTAGTGTGGCTAGAGTGTAGGATGTCCATGGAGGAGTATCAGGAGAAAGGATTAGGAAATACGGATATGCTTGAATGTTTAATGAAAAGATATGGAGGGATTGCTTAAAAATTTAAAAGAATGATATAAACTTTACATGTCCAGAAGTTAATTCTTGTACTATTGTAGATGAAAGATGGCGAATGGGGTAGGGGAGGCAAACTGGAGTTAGGGAGACTTGAGGAAGCTGTTGCATTTAACAAAGGTCTGAACTGAGAGCTTGAAGTAGTATGAATGTAGAAAGGGAGGAGATAGATGCAAAAAACAATAGTGAAATGGAATCTATGGGACCTATGTTCTGATTTAAAGTAGGTAGCAGGAAGTTATTCACTAAAAGAGAAAATTTTATAATTATTCTAGGGCTCCTGGCTTAAATGGGTTTCCTACCATTCACTGAGATAGAGACCAAAATGAATTTAAAGGAAAGAGGGTACATTTGATTTTGATTTTGTTAAATTTGAGGTATTTAGCGTATACCCAAGTGCAAATGTTTTGTTTACTGTTGCATAAAAGGAGAGAGAATTGGGGATCTGTCTCTTTGGTAAATGAAGCCTTGGGTTTAGATCAGATCACCCAAAGCAGCATAGGGCTCTCTTTGTTACACCCTATTTTTAAAATCTACCCCTTGAGAGATATACAGTTCCCCAGAAATCTTGATACCCATGGCCCCGCTTTGATTCATATTTCTGGTCCTTGTCGTTAATCCCAAGTCTGAGCCTTCAGTGAAAACCTGTCTTCTCACAATCTGCCATAAGGATCCCTAGGCCACTATTTTACCATTCTTTATTGTTCTTACAACTCTAAGTAAAACTTAAATGTTTTTTATTGCTCTAAAGCTATATTACCAATCTAATCCAAATACACTTTTAACCTAATAGAGTCTTAGTAATAGCAGTCATTATTTTTATTTTTCTAACTTGGGGTTTACTATAAATTGATTATCACTTGCTTTTCATTAGTTTATCCTCATGAAACCTGTATGCTAATATAACATCATAAATTCAGTTTATTGTAGTAGCATACCTGGAAATCCCCTCTTGGTATTTAACTGTAAAGCCAATTATTTTAATATATTTACTTGGCAGTTGTGTTTGGAACTTGAGCCTTTCTCAAGCTATAACCTTAAATTATGAGCTCCCTCCCATTCTCCGTACTCCCTCCTTTGTAATACTTTGTATTGGCCTTGAGGAATTGCGTGAGTTGTGCTTTAGCCTCTGCTCATATGACATTATAGCCTGGCTTCTTGATTTACTCTTCTTTCAAGTTTCTCTGGCCTGATCGCCCAATTTTCCTTTTCTTTCCGATATCTGGCAGTGTCATAACTAAGCTGCCTCCTTGCCACCAGGAGGTCAGATGGAGTGAGGACATAGGGCTTCAGGGACAGAATGAGTGCTAGAAGAACTTCAAGGGCTATTGTGATGGATATGACTCCTGCCCCAGCTCCCACAGATACTATTTTAAAGTAGCAATTGCCCGTCATATATGGGTCCTTCAAAATTCAAAAACTGCCAGCTGCCTAGAATTTGTAGGCATTCTCAAACGTTTTTATGACTGCACCTAGATGCGAAGGAGGAGAAAGATGTTGAATTGATTCCTGCAAACATTAAAAAGGAATGTGGTTAAAATGTCAATAGTAGTCTGGCTACAGATAGTGAAGAGTCCTGATCACAGTGCATGGTTTTTTATCTTGTTTTTTTGTTTGCTTGTTTTGTTTTGTTTTAACAAGTAGGCATTCATTTGGACATGTAAACATCAACCTCTGACTACTCCTTAGTGCCATTTTAAAATTGTTTCAAGAGTTTTCACAGATAACCTGAGAACATCCTCAGTTCACAGGTCAGTGTACATTTTGAAATACAGTGTAATGCCAGTGCAAAAAGTATATATGAAATGAAGTTAAAACTTTGTAGTTTATGCAAGTTGGAACAGCTATTAAAAAGTCAAAAAATAATGGGTGGTGAGGTTGCAGAGAAAAGGGAATGCTTTTACACAGCTGGTGGGAGGTAAATAGTTCAGCCATTGTGGAAATTAGTTTGGCAATTTTACAAAGAACTTAAAACAGAACTACCATTCTACCCAGCAGTTATATTATTGGGCATGTACCCAAAGGAATAGAAATCATTCTACCATAAAGACACACACATCACAGTACTATTCACATTAACAAAGACATTGAATCAACTTAAATACCCATCAACGATATACTGGATAAAGAAAATGTGGTACATATACACCATGGAATACTACACAGTCATAAAAATGAATGAGATTATGTCCTTTGCAGCAACATGGATGGAGCTGTAGGTCATTATCCTAGGCAAACTAACGCAGGAACAAAAAACCAAAGACCACACATTCTCGTTTAAGTGAGAGCTGTCAGGCATGGTGGCTCACGCCTGTAATCCTAGCACTTGGGGAACCACTTAAGGTAGATCACTTGAGGCTGGGAGTTCAAGACCAGCCTGGCCAACATAGCAAAACCCCATCTCTACTAAAAAATACAAAAATTAGCTGGGTGTTGGGGTGCACACCTGTAATCTCAGCTGCTTGGGAGCCTGAGGCATGAGAATCACTTGAACCCGAGAGGCAGAGGTTGCGGTGAGCTGAGATTACACCACTTCACTCTAGCCTAGTTGAAAGAGCAAGACTCTGTCTCATCAAAGAAAAAAATATATATATACACATATATATGTGTGTGTATATATATATGAAGTGGGAACTAAACATTGAGGATATATGGACACAAGGAAGGGAACAGCAGACATTGGGACCTACTTGAGGAGGGAGGGTAGAAGATGAGTATTGAAAAACTTCCTGTCGGGTACTATGCTTATTACCTGAGTGACTAAATAATCTTTACACCAAACCCCCATGACACGCAATTTACTCATGTAACAAACCTACCCATGTACCCTAAACCTAAAATAAAAGCTTAAAAAATAAAAAAGAATACACTTTGTAATTAATTATTGGACAGTGGTGTTTTTGTGATAAAGTACAAATTTGTTCTTTACTTTTTTATGTCAAAGAAAAATGGTAGTTCCCAGACATTTACATTCTAAACCTATATAGAAATCTATATGCTAGCAGGTAAAAATAATCCCTGTTAGATTTTTCTAAATTGTAAATCAGATTTATATGAAAAAACAGGTTATATTTTTCCCTTTTATTTCTTTGGTAATAGCAGTGAAAGTACTATTTTCAAATTCTGGATTCCTGTTTAGTACAGCTATTCTCCCAGCTCCCTGGATTTAATCTGTGGAAAGTGTCATTGGAGTGCAAGAGTTAGCATTGTTTTGTTTGGTTTTCCCCTTGCCCCTGACATTCTACTCTGATATTAAGCCACTCTTTTAGTTATAGTTAAATGAGACATGCATGGGTGATTTGCAGTTAACTGCTCGCCTCCACACACAACAAATGCCTCGGCTTCATATCTAATCATGATTCATGCCTTATGCCAGACACTTGCTGTCATCCCAGTACCAGCAGATGGTGGGGCTAGACCCCTGGGGCAGTATGACCCAATGTTCTAAGGTTATATATCTTCTGGTAGCAATGGTCAGAAAAGAAAAGATTGTAACATGGCAAATTAAGTTTAGCTCTTTATGGCTTTTTGCTTAAAAAAAAAAATAGGTGTCACATTTTCAAGTGGTACCATAAAAACGTATTTTTTAGTCCAATAAAATAAAAGCATAAACTGGAGTGTTATCATTCCTTAACTCCAAATCCTGGTAGTCAAGGGGTACATGGAGCAATGGTTTTTCGCTTTCCTCAAACCCATAATTAGAAATACATTTTACATATAGTACGTATATATTTACAGTTACATATGCATATGCATATACATAATTCATACCAAAATTTCAGTAGTAGTGTTTGACCTTACCATGTGCAATTTTTTTTCTCTTTTTTGTTGTTGTAGATGTTGTTAATTCTTTCTCTCTTTTTAACCACTTTCTAGTCTTCATTCCCCAAGTAGATTTTAGTGCTCACTAATGGATTGGGACCCACAGTTTGAAAAACTGTATTAAACAATCAGCACTTATTATAAAGAAATATGCTGCTTACTTTTTTGTGGACTTTCTCAAATTATAAAAAATGATTTTCCTACTCTTTACTGATCACATCAGCTACCATTTAGTTAACAAGAAATTTTTAGGGTTCTCTATTACTTGTATGTATATCCAAGGACCTAAAGGACATAGAGGAGCTGCATATAGAAACAAATTTCAATTGAATGTTTTAATGAGCCTTATAACCCTCTAGCTTTAAACACATGCCATTTCTCTTCATTGTTCACAAGTAATCACTTTATTTCTTTGAGCTTTTCTTTATTTTTATCTTATATTTTAATAGGTCATTCTTTTTAACATACATGAAGTAGCTTGTTTTTAGGCCCGTTATTTGTATTTTAAAAAGAAGGAAAGGAAAGAAGTAGGGCCTTTTGAATTTCCGTGTCACCAAATAGAATTCAGAATACTATGGGTTGTTGCAATGTGCTATTTCCCTTCTTCATTAATGGTGATGTGAATGAGTTGTATGAAAAACATAGTAGTCATAGGAACCGTGTAATCCCTTGACTATCACTTTTCATTCCATATAAAATGATAGGAGGTGAGTTTTTTTGCCTATATAATTGCCATTTTTAAAAGTTGCCTATGGCATTGTAGAGAACCATAGAGTTTATATAAAGTGATAGCTCTTAGAATTCAGAAGAGATATAGAAAAAAAGCATTTATATTCTGAATAGACAGGATTAGAACTAACACTGAGAGGAAGTTTGGTACACAAATGATATATTCAGAGAGAACTTTATAGTCTGGCTGTAAATAAACAAAATATATTATCAGGTGTTTTGTGCAGATTAAAACTCAAGGTGAAAGCAGCTTGTGGAGCAGAAGGTAATTTTATATAAACACATATATTTGAATGTATACTGAAACTAATTTATATTATGGGTGGGAAAAATTCTTGAATAATTTATTGTAGATAACGGTTGTCAGTCTTACCATTAAAGATTTTCATTGAAGCTCTTTGTGTGTATCTCTTTTAGATACGGAAACAAGTGAAAAAATCCAGGCAAGTGGAATACTTCAGCTGTTTGCAAGTCTGTTGACTCCACAGTCTTCCTGCAAAGCCAAAGTAGCTAACATCATAGCAGAAGTAGCCAAAAATGGTGAGGTTTACCTCAAGAACTTTTCTGCTGGGAACATCTTCAGTTTTACATCTTACTTGTCAGTATGCTTTATTAATTTATGTTTTAATTTTGTAGATTAGATGTTTTTTATTTCTATCTATCTTTTGTTTGACTCTTCATGTAATTGTTTTAAATGGCTATAGTTACAGTCATTCATACATGTCTCATTTGATAACCCATTCCTTCTCAGTAGAATTATGGGAAAGCTCTGCTGCCCTCAGCTGTACCTGTGTTACTTATTACTTTTGGTATAAGATTCTTGAACTTGCCACCGAGTCATTCATCTTTATTGGCATAAGAGATAATATATTTTTAAATATTTATGTTTGTTTGTGTTATGCCCACATAAACTCACTGTTCTTTTTTAGTTTTGCCTATTGTTCCGACATTGGCACTTCAACAGTATAGTTGGAATATATGTTCTATTTTCTACACTTACCTTTGTGGAAAACATATATTTCTTAAGTTTCCATGTAAGAATACTTTGGAAAAACAATAATGACAACAAAGTTTAGATTATAGAATACTTAATCCATCCCATTGTGTACTATTTATACACTGAGAGATTCTTTGGGTGAATTATAGCATAAATATTTGCAAGTGGTTTTAGTTCAGTCAGTTTAAGAAAAACACTGAATTCCTAAAACAATTTTTAAGCATAAGAGAAGGCCATACTATATATAATACCTTTAGTGTGCCTCAATTTGTCAGTTTTACATTATTTTTTAGCCTTTTATTATAATATGATTCATATATTATTCTTTAAAGGGAAGGAATTTAAAAATTCTGGCTTCATCATGGCAGGTGACTTTGTAAAGTATCAGTCAGTATATGTTGGTTTGGGCTGGTTAAACAATGTATTTTTAGGTGTGTTGCCAAAAAGAAAATTGTATGAAACTGTCATTTGTGTAGAGGTTCTGAAAATGCATTTCAAGTTAGATTCCATATTGGTATATCATTTTTTGGTGGTTGTTAGAAAATTGGCCACTTATCACTCTTATATGTCACATCTAAGAAGCAGATCTAGTTTGAAAATGAATTCTTTCCAGACATTGCTTGTTAACCTGAACCAACCCTTATCTGAATTTTCTTAGATACAAGCATCTTGGTTTTTAAGAACAAGTCTTTTATTTTTAACTTTGTTAGAGTCACAGTATAGAGTTCCAGAAATCAAGGTAGAGACTCCACAATTTTTATCTTAAAATCCTTTTTCTTAAGCATTCTTGTAGTGTAAAATCAGAAATTTTGGATAACAGATTTTTGTGAAATGGATTGCCATTCCTCTATTGTCTTACTTAATAAAATTCCTCATAATGCTCTGTCACAATTTTATGACAACTCTGCTTTGAAGAGTTTCTTGTAGTAATACTCTAGTAGATGATAGCTATGTTCTAAAGACATCATAGAATTTTTAATGTTTATGCTTTTAATCAGAGGCTGATAAAGGGCATATCACTAACCTCCACTGGTTAAAATAAATACGATACATTGGTATGTTTATTACTCCATGACCACAGCCAATTACTTTTTTAAGTGATTGGCTGAGAAAGTGGACCAGAATCTTGTTGAGTGGTTTTTTGTTTGTTTGTTTGTTTTTGAGACAGGGTCTTACTGTGTCACCCAGGCTGAATTGTAGTGGCAGAATCACGGTTCACTGCAGACTTGACCTCCCGGGGTCAAGCAATCCTCCCACCTCAGCCTCCTGAGCAGCTGGACCATAGGCATGTGCCACCATGCCTGGCTGATTTTTAAATTATTATTATTTTTTGTAAAAACAGGGTCTCCCTATGTTGCCCAGGCTTGTCTTGAACTCCTAGATTCAAGGGATCCTCCCACCTTGGCCTCACAAAGTGCTGGGATTACGGGCATAAGCCACTGAGTCTGGCCATTGAGTGTCCTTTTCAAAAGAAATACATAACTTCAGAAGTGCAACCTGGCACAACATAGTATACTGATTGGGCATGTATTTCTTGGTAGAAATTGACGATGAAAAAGATTGTATGAACCAGAGAATATGAGGTTGGAAGGTAATTAGTTCATCTTTACTGTGCACAGAGGAGAAATATTAGCATACACTTCTTCGATTCACGTAAACCCCAAATAGGTTTTTGTACATAGGAAAAGAATCTTTAAAAATTAACACACCTTTATGCTGACATTCAAAATTTAGAGGATTTGTAAGAAGTTCCATGGGCGAGTTTAATGTGGGAGGGTAGCTTTGACCATAAATTATAGTAAAAGATTTTTTAGACCTTTTAAATGTATTATTCCTTTATATAATAGACTTAAGACTGATAGGAGGCAAAGGACAGATAAGCAAGATATGACATATCTGTGAATATTTCAGAATTGGACTCTCAAAAGTATTTAATAATAATAGTAATACTTCCTAATGCTAGCTATGATTTTGTGCTCACATAATTTAAGTGTTGTCTACATTATTTCAATCCCTTATGAGATAGGGTTATTTTATACACATGAGAAAACAGAGGCTAAATATCTTGACTGTCGTCACACTTAAGTGATAATAGTTGGATTTTATTCACTAGTTTGTTTCTCTCCTTTCATTTCTTTTCAGTAAATGAGATTTTATGATGGCAGTGGAATGTGTAGAAGTGGTCTGAGTACAGGGGTAGCAGCATGTAACATGAAAGACTGGGCTGGTAACTGATGTGAAAATGTGTAAAAACCAGCAAAAGTTGAACTGCTGTTTGTCTGTTCTTCTATAGCAGTTCCCTGCCTTTGACCTGTAGCAGCAACAGACTCATCCGGGGACTTGTTAGATGCAAATTCTTGGATCCATTCACCCAGACTTACTGAATCAGGGACTCAGGAGTGGGCCCAACCATCTGTTTTAACAAGTCCTCTAGGTGATACTGATGAGTATAAAGCTTGAGAACCAAGTTTCAGTCTAAAGCAGTACAGAATCAGGAGTTTCGATTAACATTACGCTTTTTTGTTCTTCTATGTACTTTATCATATTGCAAAGTGTTTATCAAAACTTCCACCTGAGTGCTCTTAACAACAAAAGAGTGAACGTTTACACCCAAGAGGACCTGGGAAGAGCACTAACCAGAAATACAGAAGTCTCCTGTTCTATTTTATTGATTTTAATTTTGCCCTCTATTCCATAACAGGTACATGTACGTGTTTATTTTAGTATGAAATGCATGTGTGCCCTAGAAAAATCATTGAATAAAGTTGAGACTCCAGAAGAATGCACTGTGTTGTCAAGTAGTTGAAAGTATACCTTCAGACCTCAGTGTTGGAAGCTTAACCTCCGTCATTTTGTAAGAATTATCAGTACGTTTTTTTTCTTTTTCTTTTTCTTTTTTTTTTTTTTGAGACAGAGTCTCACTCTGTTGCCCAGGCTGGAGTGCAATGGCGCGATCTCGGCTCACTGCAAGCTCTGCCTCCTGGGTTCAAGTGATTCTCCTGCCTCAGTCCCCCGAGTAGGTGGAATTACAGGTGACCACCACCACGCCCGGCTAATTTTTTGTATCTTTAGTAGAGATGGGATTTCACCATGTTGACCATGCTGGTCTCGAACTCCTGACCTCGTGATCTGCCCCCCCTCAGCCTCCCGAAGTGCTGGGATTACAGGCATGAGCCACTGTGCCCGGCCAGTACTTCTTTAAAAACAAGGGCAGTACAAAGTGTGAATGAAAAATATAAATGTCAGTTTGACAACCCACATATAAAAGTGACTCATTCTTTGTATTCATGCCTCATGGTTTTCCTTGTTTTTCAGAATAAAAATATAAAAAGCTAAGCGTTAACACAGGGAGGTTATTAGAGAAAATTCAAACGTGAATATAATGATTTAGTCTAATAAACACTGAGGTGGACTCTACTACTCAGTGTTTTTATTTGGCTTGAAAATTTTGGTTTAAAAGAGTTTTAATAAAATAGTTTCTTCAGGTAGCTGAAAGTGGAGAAAGTAGACATTATGTTTTTTAATATTTGAGGAGATGTGAGGGGGATATAAATCTCAGTGTATATAAAAGAAGATAATTTTATTTTGTGGTTTTCATCACAGCCTGTACTTTATGATGCTGCTGAATAAATGTGTAATTCAAGTAGGTTTGAGAAAGTAAAAGCAAGAAAGTAAAACGTTAACACTCTAGATTTAGAAAAGAATAGAAATAATCAACAATTATTTAATGAATATATTACTACAGTCAAAGGGAACAACATTGGTCTTAGGTGGAAATCAACTTTTTATTTTTATTGATATTGAAATAGAGCAGTACCTATTTCCTTAAAACCTCTGTATTGAATTTCTACATTAACCTACACATGTTTTGCAGAGAAAAAAAAAAAAGAATTCTGTGTTGTGTAGGCAAATACAAATATGCAGAAATACTTAATGGCTCCTGCTTTCTGTAGCATAATGGCATCCACTAACTTTGATTTCTATTCGCTGTCATTCTGCATGTATCTTGGTTTCAGCCTCTTTCCCTTGCAGTACTGCCCCCTCCCCGAACCAAAATTTTCAGTTCTCTGAGTTCAGATTACCTAGAGAGAATCTGATTTTTTGCCTGTTTCTTTTTAAGTTCATTGCCATTGTTCTTTAGGAAATCTTTCGAAGTAGACCATTTTTTAGGCTATTGAGTCAGAATCCAGCCAGCTGTGAAAGGTAGCTGATGTGAAACGCAGAGGTATAGGTAGTAGGAACCCCTTTGAAGAAAGATGACTGTTAGCCATTCTGAAGCTTCTCTAATGTAGTATGTATAACATTTTAAACATATTCTTACACATCCTTGGCATTTTTTTTTTAATATATCTGCCTGAAGCATGATAATTTTATGTCTTTAAAATTAGAAAGCGAGGGCTACCACTCTTTGGTTAAAAAAGTAAATTAGCTGAAAAGCAAAAGATTTTTAGAAGAAATTCTTTTTTACTTTATCCAGAGACTGACAGTGACTAAAAGCTGAGGAATATATTAGCTTTGTTTTATCTGTATATGTTTTTGAGTAAAAAATGGTTCCAAAGAGTTTGATTCCATAATTTTTCTGTAATTATTTACCCTCTACTATTCCAAGAATACTTGAAGCTATTGATTGTAGAGTCAAAATTTTGAAAGATTGGTATCATATAGGCAAAACATAAAAGAAACACAGCAATTCATCAATGTTGCCATTGCCTGAAGAATAGCAGTAACAAAACAAGTAAAATAATAAGATAAACAAGTTTTATTTATGAATGAGTGCAAATCAGACCATTCCTAAATTTCTTGTTTTAGTAATCAATGAAATCACCTTACTGTTGGGAACCAGGCATACTTCAGTGAAAAGGATAATGAACATCTGTCTTTAATATGAGTTAGTAGCATGTTAATTTAAGATTTGAAATCTAGACCAGGCCTGGTGGTTCTCACCTATAATCCTAGCACTTTGGGAGGCCACAACGGAAGGATCACTTGAGACGAGAAGTTCAACACCAGCCAGGGCAGCATAGTGAAACTCTGTCTATAAAAAAATTAAAAATTGGCTGGACATGGTGGCTCATGCCTGTAATCCCAACACTTTCGGAGACTGAGGCAGGTGGATCACGAGGTCAAGAGTTCAAGACCAGCCTGGCCAACATGGTGAAACCCCATCTCTACTAAAAATACAAAAATTAGCTGGGTGTAGTGACACTAGCCTGTAGTCCCAACTACTCGGGAGGCTGAGGCAGGAGAATCGTTTGAACCAGGAGACAGAGGTTGCAGTGAGCCAAGACTGCGCCATTGTACTCTAGCCTGGATGACAGAGCAAAAATCCGTCTCAAAAATAAATAAATAAATAAAATTATCTAGGCCTGGTGGTACACGCCTGTAGTTCCAGCTACTCAGGAGGCTGAGGTCAGGGAGGATCCCTTAAGCTCAGGAGTTCGAGGCTACAGTGAGCCATTATCATGCCATTGCATTCCAGCCTGAGTGATAGGGTAAGGCCTTGTCTCAAGGAAAAAAAGATTTGAAATCTATGAAGGGTGTCAAGTAACAATTAACTAAAGAGGTCGATAAGAAGATTGGTGTGTCCTCTCCTATAGATGGTCATTGAATTCATGAACATGTATAGGATAATTCATTTTCTTAGCATGAGTAGTAGGATACTTAATACTATTGAGTTTGATAACATCAGTGATAAACTCAAAGCTTAGTTGTTGAGATAGGAAATAATCTCAATCAGAAGTTTACATGACAGGGGATTTTTCAGTGATAGAGTAAGAAAGAAGGAGATGATAGGAATTAAATCCTTTATTTAGGGAGAGAGGAATACCTCTGTGATTTACAGCTATTTTAGGCGGAAAAGAAGTTGTCTCAGAGGTGACAGCTGACAGAATATCCTATATGGTATGCTCTAAGAATTTGAAAATGAAGGGAAAGAGAGGGAGGATTGCTTATGAGGGTACCTGTGGAACAAAGTAAGGGGTAGACCACCTTGATAGAGGGAAAAGGTAGTGATTTTTCTAGTAGGACAAGCTATAGATGGATAAATTAGTTCTTTGTTAACTAACTTTATTAACCAGAACATCCTTATGGTGAGTTGTGATGTCCAAAAAGGTAATTCAGTTATTGGTTATTGGAGAAATTTCACCAGTTACATATTTCCTTATGTTTTGTAGTAGTCCATCATGAGACACTGTAAAAAAAAAAAAAAAGTTTTTCTAATCATGACTGTGGTGGTATCATGGGGAGTTAATACATAAGAGAATGGCATGCCATAAAGATAAGGAAAAAATGAATTTGAAATTTAAGAAATCTTAACATTTGATTCTTTAGACCTGTAAATGTGTGGGTATAGCAGCAGATATGAATGAGCCATAAAATGGATTTTAATAAAGGACGGGAGTGAGGATAAGAAGAGGATGATTCCACCATATCTTACCAATCAAAAAGGACATATTATTTTTTAACGGTTCACTGAAACCTTTTTTAATATATATATATATATATAGGCTATATATATAAATATATGTTTATATGTATTTAATAACATATATTACATATATAAACAAATATATAAACATATATATTTATATGCATATAGCCTATATATATATATATATATATAGCCTTTTTTAGAAAACAGTGAAAAATTAGACATTATGATGGCTTAGCTTATAACTCTAGTACTTTAATTATCAGGCTCATAGAAATACATTGCCATTGTTTCCATCATCACACATAATGCTTCCAAAGCACATCCAGTTATTACGAGAAGATAGTGATAAATTAGCTATGACATAACTTAATTAAAAATCCCTTTGGTTTATGGCAGAGACTGTCAGCAAACAAAAATATGACCCCAGTCAGTTTTGTGTATTTTATGAAGCATTTAGTAGGGCTATAACAGGGTACTTTTGAACAGAAATGTACTCTTCAAATATTCAGCCACCTTTTCAAAGTGACTTTTAAATACTACATATTAAAAGTAGGTATTTATTTTATTAGGGGAGGTGATTTATGTAAATTGTGAATTGTTAGATTTTTAATTAATATGTCTCTTATTTTCAGAGTTTATGCGAATTCCATGTGTGGATGCTGGATTGATTTCACCACTGGTGCAGCTGCTAAATAGCAAAGACCAGGAAGTGCTGCTTCAAACAGGCAGGGCTCTAGGAAACATATGTTACGATAGCCGTAAGTGTTGACATCTCAATAATATACATATATTTTTAAGAATTATGATATTCAGACTAATCTACTTTGGTGTTAGCAGTGACTTTTCTAGGCTAAAACACTAACATGGGCCAGCGTGATTTAGCACTGCTTATTTAGCAGAATTTATGGAGATTCGGGTCATTGTATTCTTATCTAAGAAATCACAGGAAATAAAATGTTTTCCTCTATTATCACAAATGATATTTTCAGAGGAAATTAAGTCAGTTTCTAAGAAATTGGGGCTTTAAGTTTAGACAAAATACATATGTGCATCTTCTCAATTAGGTTTCATTGAAGTATTATCTCTGAATGGGAATGCTTATGGACACAATTTTTTAAAGTTTCTACATCTGTCCAAATACATTTTTAATTACTTGCAATTCAGTAAAACCAATCATAAAAACCATTCTCTTCTCAAAAGCTAGATTGGCCCATTGCATTCGCATTGACTCCATTCCTATTTGTCATTATATCATTGTCATCCTCACCACCTTCTATAATATACTGTTCTACTAGGCAAAAAGAAAGCAAGAACTGGGGTATGGGTATATTGTAACAGCGTTACAATTTCTACTTAACAAAATACAGAAAAATATTTTAAGTATATTTAGCTTAACTAGGCTTATTCTGATTTTCCTTAGAGTTCTATTTGCTGAGCCAAAACACATATTTTATCATTCACCTGTAAAGCCTCCTAGGAATTTAGTTTTATTTCTATAACAAGGATAACTTTTAATGCTTATTTTTCCCATTGAGTGTTTAACTCAAATGAGTTTTATTTTGTTATAAACACACAAGATTTGGCGCTTTTATAATAGGCAGTCCTTCAAAAAGTGATTTGTGCATATGAGCCAGAAAGAAAGGACATAAATATATTCATTTATGGTATAAGAAAGAAGTAGGGAAAAAGATTGAAACTACAGTTATAACTTATATATAGCAGTAAAGTGGTAAAGCTAGCCTCATTTATTCTCCTTTTCTTACTTTTTCTGAAATAGGAGTTACAATAGCCATAAGTATTGAAATATCAGTAATTAATCTGAGGACATAGATGTCTTAATATGAATTTTAACTTCAGTTTTCAGTCCCCAATATAGCCTGCAAATCTGCCTATCTGCTCCTTCATTCCAGTTCTTTTTATCATAGGGTATTAGCTTTATTTACAAAATTCTATTGCTTTATGTTTATAATTTTGTGTTTTCTTATTTAGGATTTTTATTAAGCACCATAGTTTATAATATCAACTTTCAAGATTGAATCATTTATTATATATTTATATGATTAATGTTAGCAGTATATATTAGACCTCAGCTGAGTAGTAGTCAAAGGTTAGTTACATGTACTTGGAGAGTATTGATTATTACTGTTTTTATTGTTACTTTTCTGTGTTTGTTACTAGAATTTAAGGGTACCAAAAGTATTCTTTAAACCTTGTTCATTTTAGTTATTCTTGAATTATACATTGTTTGGACATAGAGAATATTACCTGTTTTGAGAACTTTTGTCCTAGAGTTTTTCCTATTAATAAAATAGGAGAAATACACACAGTGATATTTTGTTTCATATTGCTTTGGTTTTTAATGGGATAGAGTAATTTTATTTCCTGTGTATTCTAAAGAACCTTGAAGTTAGGGTAATAAATGTCTAGTTAAGATTATTCTTTTGATGAAACTGAAGTCCATTATTATAGTATTTATTATATCTATTTACTTTATCTTATGGGATATACAATATAAAGTTCTATGGATATCCTTTAAGTTATGAAGTTAATTTGTTTCTTATTATAAATATTTATGACCAACTTATCTTCATTTAGTTCAATGGAAGTCATAGCTAAATGATTAATTAAGCATAGTAAATACAGGCCATATTTTTATACTTTTAAACTTTAGTTCAGGAAATGAAGTTTGAAGTCTTAAAAGTGAATGTAAGAAGTGATTTATTACTTACTATAAATCAGGTGATGAAAATGTATTGTGCTATGCTTTCATATGCATATAATTTCCATAGACTGCATGCTTTCTTACCCTTTTATCCTGTGAACTTCTTAGTGATTTCTCTAGAATGATTGCAGGACAATTACAGTGTTTATACTTGAATTACAAGAATAATATAAAACCCTGTAAATGTGATGGTATGTGGTTGATTGGGGAATTTACTTGAAATGCATTTCTCAATTTATTTTGTGACAACTGGATAGTTTTCCTTTTTAAACAAGTTTTTAGTGGCTTTTATTTTAATTCATCAACCTTCTTCACTATCGGGAATGTAATGCTTCGTTTTTAAAAGGAGTATAGAAAACTACATGATAGCCCTGTGATCAATACAAATAATCTTTTTCTTTCAAATAAAGTATGTTTTAAAGAGTTCATATATTTGTGTTTTATCAAACTTACCTATGGGGCTAATCAGTTGATTTCCATTTTGTTAATGTACTCCAGATGAATAACTTTTTTAACGTAGGTTTATTCAGTATGATCGTAGGCTTACAGTGATAGTAAAGTTGTTGTAAATAGAAAGTGGTATAAAGAATTCACTGTTAGATCACTTCTTGGCCTTTTGGCTAAGATCAAGTGTAGAATTCACTATTGGAGATAAAAATTTGACAAATTCATACATGTTCTGTAGATTTTTACTTTGACACATGAAAAGTAAAGCATTTGCTAGCATATTTCAGTTAGCATAGTGTATTTGAAAGGAAGTGAGCTCCAACTGTAGAAAGAATTACCATAAAATCCGTGGAAATCTTTGGAGAAAAACTAGGTCAGATTTCAATTTTACCAGCCTTGACAGTGCCCATTTTAGGAACTTTTCCTAATGAAAGAAAACGGTCTTATGTAATCCTAACTTGAGGTAACAAACTGGCATACTGCTAAATGGGACGGAGTAAAGTTTTGTTGCTGATGAACTTTGAATCCCAGTCTCCCTCTTGCATATAGAGATGAAAGAATCACTGGCTGGGAACGTTTTTCATTTAAAATGCTTGATCTTTTTTCTTCCAGAGAGCTGCAAGGCACTTCATTTATGGATTTCTCTTTCGAATTATCCAAACAGACTTCTGATATAAGCAATATTTTAAAATTCTTCTGCCCTTTAACTTTGCCAAAATAACTCTTTTTATGAGAATTTTGACATCTTTCAGATCAGACAAGAAAGGAAAGTTGTATTTCAATTTGGAAAGAAATAATCAAAATTGTGTGTTTAATGGGATATACCAGGGAATGTGGTTTTAAAGCGCAGTAGTATCATATTTCAGAAATGCGTGCCTTTGGCCTGTTTACACTTCCATTTCAAAGGTGTTGTGAAAAAGAGGATTATGTTCTTATATAGCTGTCTTTGTGGCATTCCTCATTTCATTGATTTGTTTATGCAACTGTGCACATTTTAAATTGCTGATATACTTTAATGGCCTTATAGTTTTAAAAAGCTTTTTGTTAAATTCCCATCCTGTATTTATAATTCCTGGGGATAAATTGGTGATTTGAGACTAGTGTTCTGTTTGTGGATATTACTGCTTGAGGTAAGGAAATAATTGTTACTTGATCTACTAGTTGAAAGATATTAGTAGAGGCCAGAAGAAAATGATTACATGAAATTAAATATTTGTGCCTTTTTATACACGTAGGAAGAATAATGTACAAATCAAATAAAGATGTTTTAAAATTAAACAAATATACCTCTTTATAGAAATAAAGTGAATGCTTACTATGTAACTGGTACTATTATTGGAAAGATATGCACACTTAAGCTTATATGATATGCTTGCATACATGAGATAAAAAGTTGTATTCTTCCTCGCTGATGAGTAAATAAATATTAAAATGAGGTGGTAATCAGGCTTGCCAGGGCCAGTGTTTATGACGTGAAATATTGTTTATTCATTGACATCAAGTATATATGGGAAGGATGCTGAAACATATGCATGTATCCATTTGTATATTGGTGATTCTTGTGCTACACTATTTTAATATAAAGGCTTTATATATAAAAATTCTTTATATAAAAATAGTGTAGAAGGAATCATAGTTCTTACTGCAAATGCTGAAAAATAGTTACCAATAATTCTACAATATTTTATCATGTAAGTTGGTCAGAAAAGTATATACTAATATAATGCAGACATACTTTGAAATCGCCAAAGTAATCAGAGTATATTTGCAACAGTTATATTCAGAATGGAACTATTTATATCCATCATTTAAAATAAATGCTTATTTCAGTGATATCAATTAGGTTATTTGATGAGTTATATTAGTTACGTTATTAAAGTCTCATGTAAGTCTTTGTATTTACTCTATTTTCTGTGTTACTCAGTTTTAGAATAAAATAGAATTATCAGTCAATAAGTAGCATAAAAATAAGATTCTTCAGTTTTCATCAATCTGTTGTATTTTATGAGTTTTATTATTTAAGTACATCATGTATATAAGAATAAACAACAATATGTTACTGCTACTTTTAAAGATAGTAGTTATGACTGTTATCACGTGAAAGCATTCCACTATAAAGACATTCTAAATATAGATTGAAGTAGATGTTGTTTTGTGACACTGTCGTAAGCTCTAAAAGCAAGCATATGCCATTAAAGAACTTTTTAAATGGTAGACAAAGTAAAATGAACAAAGGAACACAACTTGAGGACAATTACAGAGCACACATTATATGTATTTTTTTATCAGAATGAAAATAAATAAGAATATTAACTGTAGCTGTTTTTTAAAGAAATTAACCAAATAGTGCATCACTTAGAAAAGAATTTGTTTACAAATTAATATAATTATAAATGTATAAAATTTTAATATAACCCCTAGAAAGTGGATATTGCAAATGAATGTGATTTACAGCTCTACCATTCACTAAGTTGTCATTTAATTTTTCTGATTTTAGTTTCCTTATTAGTAAAGTAAATTTGTTTGGATTAAGTATGTTTATATGAAAAGTGTGTGACTCAATGTAATACATACAGCAACATAGAAAAGATATTTACATAAAGATATTAAAGCCAGAAGCCATATAAAGAGAAGCAAAGATAAATCTGGTGGGAAGCAAGGATAATATGCTTAACTGTGTATAAGCACTGATTTCACTTGAGCTTCTTGGCAGCTTATGTGGAAAAAAAAAACTTGATATACCTTGTAATTTTTATTTTATTATGGAAAGGAATATTTTAGTTCTTTAATCAAAAAACTTTTGAGACAAAATAGTAGGAGGGACTTATCAGGGTGTCATTAATACCCCAAATGATTCTGTGCACATACCTAGTTACAATATGTAAGGATATTTACTGGCATTACAGTGTCCCTAGTGACTGTTCTACAAAAGTTGCCCAGATGTTTTCCATGTGATTGTTTCTTGTACTAATCTTCAACAGAATCTGGGAAATAATACTGAGAACATTACAGAAGGTTGTTGTATTTGGGTAGTATATCCCAAGTGTGTTGTTTTTTGGTGGCTAAACTTGCTTAAAGGATTCAGTTTAAAAATTTGAAAAAGTTTTGACTTGAATATGTTTCCTAGTTCATTTTAAAACCAGAATACAATTCTGGTTTCCATTCATTGTACTTTGTCCTTTACTCTCTGTTGTGTGATATATCAAGTTGTATTTCTTGAGACCAAAAACCATGTTTATCTTTGATTTTTGAGCCCAGTATCAGTTTGATGGAAACCTGACTAGCATGAAAGTGAGTATTTTAAAATACCACTTTAGTTGTGGTACACAAATCTGTACATATGTTAGAATTGCTTAGAACCATGCATGGCCATACACATACACTAATGCATATAAAAACTGATGAAATATGAATAAGGTCCAACATTGTACCAATGTCAGTGTCCTGGTTGTGCTATTGCTTAGTAGAGTTATGCAGTGTTACCGTTGGAAGAAGCTGGATAAAAGATATGTGAGACCTTTTTGTGTTTTTTTTTTCTTTTTTTTAAATAACTTCTTGTGAACCTCTAATTACTTATAAATAAAAAGTTTTAAAACTTCACCTATCCAGAAAGCATAGATATTCTCTTCTCTATGGGAAATGACCTTGTTGTTTCAGCAGTACCTGAGGTAGGAGGTGGGGGTAGCAGGTATATATACACATACACACAAAAATTTAAAGCGTAGCTCACAGCAATAATTTTAATGAGTTTGTGCAATTAATGTGAAAGACAGAATTCCCTGTAATTTTTTCTCCCTCCAAATTGGACTTTTATGGAAAAAAAATCAACAAAAACCTAACAGCCCTAAAATAAGATTTAGGGAGTAGGAATTCATATTTTTTGGGTTAGGACCCAGGGACAAAAGCAGAGTAAATTTCTTAGAAGGGGAATAACTGATAGGGAAATAATATAGACCAAAAAAGTGAAATTATGAACTCAAGTAAACAAGTTGGTGTTAAAATGAGAAAGGACATTTCTGCCATAGAGAAAAAAGAAGATAAATGAAAGTATTGAAAAAACCTTAATTAGTAAAGAGGGCACTCAAAGGTGTTTCTGGGTATAGTTCTATCTTCCCAGTAAGGTAGACGTCAAGCTCATCTGTTAATAAAAGTCAACACCAGAATGATGGTAGGAAGTGTGTGGTTTTGGGGGAAAGTTCAGAATTGGGGCTGTGGAACATGTAAATCATGAAGATATGATTTTTTAAAATAGCCAAATAGTAATACAGGTGTGCTATGGTAGAGATCTTGATTGTGCATCCATTAATGTATAGTGTGCACTTAAAATGTCTATAGGCTAAGGAATTATTTTGACTTTATATGTGGACAGGAAGGAGCCTCTGAAAGTAACTTGAAGAAATTGATATTTTCAGTTTTGTAGCATCATATAGTCTAGTTTTGGAATGGACAGAGATGTGAGGCAGAGATTTCAGGAAGCCGTTATAGGAGGCCAAGTGTGGTGTGGTAAATAGTGACTGCGGCAGAGAGAACGGAATTATAATGTGAAGTGAGAGACAGTACTCAGATAGTTATCAGTTTGGCTGGTTCTTACATAGCACTGTACCAGGTTTAAGCAATGTTCAGTACTCTCTCTCTTCAGATAGTTTACACTTTGAGAAACTATGATCTTTCCATTTTTGTACTTGGTATTAAATTTAAATCCCTCTTTTATTAAATGGTATTCAGAAATGCAAGATTCTATAAAGTTTACCTTAAAAATTGTAGGACAAAGAACACATATTACTGCTTTTTTTCCCATGCTTGATTACTTTCCAACTACTATTTTATAAAAAGCTAATGTCTTAGAGAATACATGAAATAGTAATTTCTGAGTCATTGTTCTTAATTTTATAGATACGAAAGTAGAAGCAACCTGTGAGAGAGTATTGCATATACCAAAAATATTAGATGATTTTTCTTGGATTCAGTAAGAAGTCATATATGATTGCCTTCCCCTGCCCCACCTCACCCCCATTCTCTGAGTCAGAAGGCTGAATGGCTTTAGAATTTTCCTTTCCTCATTAACAGGACTTAGGTAGGGTGGGAAAAAGTCTAATTATAGAGGCCTATTTGGGGGTTTAAAAACATTTTTGGTCTAGATCTGTTTTTTCTCCTTACCTTTACCACTCTCATTTCACCTATTAAAATTTAGATATGTGAAACGTAAGATTTCCAGTTTGCTTGTTGAAACCCTATCAACACATATTATCCACTGCTCTTTTTAATAGGGTTTTGTTTAAATTTTTAAAATTTTCTTATTTGTAAACAAGTTGAAGTACTGAGAACTTTCTCAACTTTTGATCAACATTTTCCTTGCTACAAGTAGGGTTCATTTTCCTTGGTGGTGAGGAAATATGAAAAATAAATGCTAGTAAAAGTGAATAATTCGGCCGGGCGCGGTGGCTCACGCCTGTAATCCCAGCACTTTGGGAGGCCGAGGCGGGCGGATCACAAGGTCAGGAGATCGAGACCACGGTGAAACCCCGTCTCTACTAAAAATACAAAAAAATTAGCCGGGCGCGGTGGCGGGCGCCTGTAGTCCCAGCTACTCAGGAGGCTGAGGCAGGAGAATGGCGTAAACCCAGGAGGCGGAGCTTGCAGTGAGCCGAGATCGCGCCACTGCACTCCAGCCTGGGCGACAGAGCGAGACTCCGTCTCAAAAAACAAAAAAAAAACAACAACAAAAAAAGTGAATAATTCAGTGCCAGGCATAGTGGCTCGCACTTGTAATCCCATCATTCTGGGAGGCCAAGGCAGGTGGATCACTTGAGATCAGGAGTTCAAGACCAGTCCAGTCAACATGGTGAAACCCCATCTCTTATTTAAAAAGAAAAAACTAGCCAGGCATGATGGCATATACCTGTAATTCCATCTTTGGGAGGCTGGGGCATGAGAATTGCTTGAACCCAGGAGGCAGTGATTTGAGATCACAGCATTGTACTCCAGCCTAGGTGACTGAGTAAGACTGTCTCAAAAAAAAAAAAAAAAAGTGAATAATTTACATTTTTCCTGCTGAGTAAAATGTTTTTACCCTTTGAGAAACTATGCTGTCGTCAGTTCAGATTAAATTCTATATCATAACTATATATACATTTTACATTTGCTCACACACACGTATATATAGTCTAGCATAATTTAAGTATGAAGTAGTTTGGTACAAAAACAGCTTTTATATTTACAATATTTATAAAAGCTTTTGATCTTGAACAATTGGAGTAATAAATTGGAACAATAAATTACATACATTATTATTTAAATGCTATGTAAAATTCACTTTCGGTAATTTTTGGAAATAATTGAGTTAAATGACTTTATGATTTGTTTATAAACTAAACATATTCAGTCTTTTGCTAATAAAATGATACAGAAATATAAAAATATAGGAAGTAAAGAAAGCTTTAGCCATTTCTTTAGGAAATGTATTGCCATTTATGAATCCTTTATTAGATAAAGGGTTTTTTAAAAAGTAGAATTATTGAACAGTTTAAACTGATGTGAGAAATCTGTTGGACTACAGAAATTAATACTAGTATCAGCAGGCACACCAAAAACTGTGTCCATCAAATGCTGGGCCATAACCTCATTTTATGCTGTATCCTTGGTACTAGTGCTTTGGGAAATGAAAGATTTAATTCATTTTCTTTTCCTGATCTGGCATTACAAGTGTAAATGTATATACACCTTGAAATTTTCCCACCTAAATGCAGGTTTTTAAACCTGAATATAATATCAGAAAATTGCAAGTTGCATGCTTCTCTTCTGATATGTGTGCACTTAACAGTCATGGTGGCTTTTTCTTCATGACTCACTTTTGTAATTTTACTTATGTAATATGTTACAGCTTTTGCTTTTATATCTAGTCTTTCAGGGATTTTGCCTGAATCTGGAAGGTGAATAAATTGTGTTTTGAGTTTTAGAAATGATACTGGTGAGCTTTTTTATTTGAATGCTGAAAACATTCAATTATGTCTAAGGTACGTAATGGAAGTTCACTGTTGGCAAAATTATAGGGGGAAATGTAAGCATTAGAATTTAATTTTCTTTCCTAGTAGACTTCATAAATACATTTTAACTTTGTCTTGAAAAACATCGTAGGGTCTGGATGTGGTGGCTCACAGCTGTGATCCTAACATTTTCGGAGGCTGAGATGAGAGGATCACTTGAGCCCAGGAGTGCAAGATTAGCCTGGGCAACATAGCAAGATCCCATCTCTACAAAAAATAAATTTAGCTGTGCATAGTGGAGCACTTCTGTAGTCCTGCTACTCAGGAGGCTGAGGTAGGATGACATGAGCCTGGGAGTTCAAAGCCGCAGGGAGACATGATTGTGCTACCACACTCCATCCTGGGTGACAGAGCAAGACCTTGTCTGAAAACAACAACAAACCCAATGTAGGTATGTCTATTACTGGTTCCCTGCTCCAGGAACTTGGCAAAATTAAAAGCAGTATATTTAATAGGAATGGAAAAAAAGTCTTCATAATCATGCAGATCAGAATGGCCACTATTTCAGACTTAGAAAAATACGTTGCTGCTCATGATTTACATCACTGGCTTTTAATCTCTTTGAGTGTGAAAACTTCCTTTTTAACACCACAAGTTATTGTTCTCCCCCTTTGAGGATGTAGGTCACATATTTTATAGTAATGACTATACTTACAAATGTATGTACTGAGAAGATATGAAATAATGAGTAAATGCCAGGAAATTCTCTGTGTCTTTGTATTCTTTGGTGTATACGTACAACGATTTAATCCACAAATATTGATTGAACAAACTGTTTAGGGGACACTGCCTGTGATGGGGATTATGGGGGGAAATATGAGTAAGATGTCTCTATCCTTGTGAGGCTTTCACAGGAGGAGGTAGATAATAAACAAATACTACAGAAAAGATATTTATAGATCGTGATGATTGACATCAAGGGAATACAAAAGGTGATGTATAATAATGGAGTGTATTTGAGTGTGAAGAAAGTTCTCTCTGTGGATGTTAATTAAGCTGAGGTCTGGAAAATGAGAATGAGCTAGCTAAGAAAAGAGGAAGAATATTCCTTATAGAAGTGTAGTAATTGAGCTAAGTGTGGTGGCTCACATCTGTAATTCCAGAACTTTGGGACCCCAAGGCTCAAGGTTGCACGAGGCCAGGAGTTTGAGACCAGCCTGGCCAACACAGTGAGACTCTGTCTCTACAAAATAAAAAATGAGCCGTTATGGTGGCACGTGTCTGTAATCCCAGCTACTCTGGAGGCTGAGGTGGGAGGATCACTTGAGCCCAGGAGTTCTAGGCTGCAGTGAGCCATCACACCACTGCACTCCAGCCTAGATAACAGTGAGACCCTCTCTCAAAAAAAAAAAAAGTGTAGTAATTGTAAAGCCCTGAGAGGGGAAGGGATTTGGTAGAAATTCAGAAAGGAAACCAAGGTATGTGAGATACTATGAACAAGGAGTTTTGTGTGATAAAGTTCAAGAAACAAAAGTGTAGATGATAAAAAACCTTGTGAATCATCTTAGAAGTAGTGAGAAGTTGTTGAAGGCAAGAAGTGACACGACCTGATTTGGATTTTAAAAACATCACTGTTGGAGCTGCATGGAAAAGGAGTTGAGAAGGATGGAAATTAAGAGTTAAGAAGGGAAGCATTGAGACTAATTGAAAGACGTTTGTAATTGTCCAGGAACAACATAATGGTAACTTGGATTAGGTTATGGTAGTGTGGAAAGAGGAGGAACTTGGAAAGTGTTTAGAGTGATGAATTGGATTGGGAATATGAGAAAGGGAGAAATCAAGAGTGATTTCTAGGACTTGAGTACCTGGACAGAAGATGGGGCAATTTGCCGATGTAGGAAAGAACAGAGGTTGTTTTTTATTTCTGGGTTTTTCAGTTATTGCTGCTTTATATTTTGTTTTGCTGCAGACATTATTAAGTCTGAGATTCTTCGCAGAGGCACAAGAAGAAATGGCACATAGGCAATTTCACTATCTTTATATTCTTTTACATTTGGGGAATAAACATTCAAAAAGTTAAAGTAATCTGCATTTAGCAAAATGTTAACTGTTTCTTAGATAGTATGTGTAGATTCAAGGGAACCAAGAGAAATTAGAAAGCTTAAGTGAATAAAGCTACCTTGAAGTCATAGTTTTTTACGTAGGAGGGAATTTAAAAGTCATCTTAGCCACCCCTGCCAAATTTTATAGATAAAAAACTGAGACCTGAAAATTCAAGTGACTTTTCAGAATCCACAGTTAAATTGGTGATAGTGTTGATCTAAAAACCAGGTCTCAGGTTCATTGTTTCTGTAAATATATCTGAGGAAGTTATCACTGTCGAATACATAAATGCACTGTCATTAAATACATTTATGCTGAATGTGAATAATTCTGAGCATGCGGGTTTTGGAATATGTTTTAAGGATTTTACTAAAAGCTGTTCTTAAGCCAACATTTTGTTTAATTTGTTTAAAGATCACAAAAATAAAATTAACCTAATTGAAAGAACATAGAGTAGAACCAAGTGATAGAGGAAAAACTTTTTACATTTTTCCAAGTATAAAAGCTTTATTTAAAAAAAATATATATATATATATGATGTGAGGGCTGGGTGTAGTGGCTCATGCCTGTGATCCCAGCATTTTGGGGAGGCCAAGGCTGGAGGATCACTTGAGGACAGGAGTTTGAGACCCACCAGAGCAACATAAGGAGATGCCATCTCTACAAAAAAGTAAAAGAATTAGCCTGGCGTGGTGGCACACACCTGTAGTCCCAGCTACTCCAGAGGCTGAGACTTGAGCCCAGAACGTCAAGGCTGCAGTGAACTCTGATCAGGCCACTGCATTCCAGCCTGAGTGACAGAGCAAGACCCTGTCTCAAAAAATAAAATAATACTGTCCTAATTGTTCTGAATAAATTTGCTCTTTCCTGTGATAGTGATATAAGGAATTTATACACATCTAATATTTTTTAAAATGTAATTTTATCACTTTTGTTCAATTTTTCTGATTGTTAATATGCCCTTTTAAATATATCTAATTTATTGGCACAGCAAAGTAAGCTTTTCAATTTAGTAGCTCTCTAACAAAATATTTTCTCATTCTCTGCTTTAAGTGAAATAGAATGGGGATGAAAGTGGCAAAACCATATAAACATGTCCATGAGCAGCAAAAAAGTCTTTAGTGACCTGAGAAACCTTAACATAAACAGTAAGAAGCAAATAATAGGACAGAAACGAACAGATTCTTTACTCAGAATGTTTGTCATTTGAAGTGAATACTAAGTGATTGTTCTCTTTCTCTCTTTTTTCAACATAATATGAGTCAGTTAATAAGTATTTAATATATATGTAGTATGGTTTAGCTAATATATATGTGATATGGTTTAGATTTAGCTCACCCAAATCTCATATTGAATTCCCCCATATTGTGGGAGGGACCCAGTGGGTGGTAATTGAATCATGGGGGCAGATCTTTCCCATGCTGTTCTCATGATAGTAAGTCTCATGAGATCTGATGGTTATTATAAGGGGGACTTTTTGCACACAAGCTCTCTTTGACTGCTGCCATCCATGTAAGACATGACTTGCTTCTCCTTGCCTTTGAAGCCATGATTGTGAGGCTTCCCCAGCCACATGGAACTGTAAGTCCAATTACACCTCTTTCTTTTGTAAATTGCCCAGTCTTGGGTATGTCTGTATCAGCAGTGTGAAAACAAACTAATACAATAAATTGGTACCGGGAGTGGAGCGCTGTGGAAAAGATACCCGAAAATGTGGAAGTGACTTTGGAACTGGGTAACAGGCAGAGGTTGGAGCAGTTTGGAGGGCTCAGAAGAAGACAGGAAAATGTAGGCAAGTTTGGAACCCTACAGACTTGAATGACTTTGCCCAAAATGCTGATAGTGATATGGACAATAAAGTGCAGGCTGAGGTGGTCTCAGATGGAAATGAAAAACTTGTTGGAAACTAGAGCAAAGGTGATTCTTGTTATGTTTTAGCAAAGAGACTGGCAGCATTTTGCCCCTGCCCTAGAGATTTGTGAAACTTTGAACTTGAGAGACGATTTAGGGTATCTGGCGGAAGAAATTTCTAAGCAGCAAAGCATTCAAGAGATGACTTGGGTACTGTTAAAAGCATTCAGTTTTTTTTTTTTTTTTTTTTTAATTTATTTATTATTATTATACTTTAAGTTGTAGGGTACCTGTGCATAACGTGCAGGTTTGTTACATATGTATACTTGTGCCATGTTGGTGTGCTGCACCCATCAACTCGTCATTTACATCAGGTATAACTCCCAATGTAATCCCTCCCCCCTCCCCCCTCCCCCCTCCCCCCTCCCCCCTCCCCCCTCCCCCCTCCCCATGATAGGCCCCGGTGTGTGATGTTCCCCTTCCTGAGTCCGAGTGATCTCATTGTTCAGTTCCCACCTATGAGTGAGAACATGCGGTGTTTGGTTTTCTGTTCTTGTGATAGTTTGCTAAGAATGATGGTTTCCAGCTGCATCCATGTCCCTACAAAGGACACAAACTCATCCTTTTTGATGGCTGCATAGTATTCCATGGTGTATATGTGCCACATTTTCTTAATCCAATCTGTCACTGATGGACATTTGGGTTGATTCCAAGTCTTTGCTATTGTGAATAGTGCCGCAATAAACATACGTGTGCATGTGTCTTTATAGCAGCATAATTTATAATCCTTTGGGTATATACCCAGTAATGGGATGGCTGGGTCATATGGTACATCTAGTTCTAGATCGTTGAGGAATCGCCATACTGTTTTCCATAATGGTTGAACTAGTTTACAATCCCACCAACAGTGTAAAAGTGTTCCTATTTCTCCACATCCTCTCCAGCACCTGTTGTTTCCTGACTTTTTATACCGTAAAAATCCTAGAGGAAAACCTAGGTAGTACCATTCAGGACATAGGCATGGGCAAAGACTTCATGTCTAAAACACCAAAAGCAACGGCAGCAAAAGCCAAAATTGACAAATGGGATCTCATTAAACTAAAGAGCTTCTGCACGGCAAAAGAAACTACCATCAGAGTGAACAGGCAACCTATAGAATGGGAGAAAATTTTTGCAATCTACTCGTCTGACAAAGGGCTAATATCCAGAACCTACAAAGAACTCAAACAAATTTACAAGAAAAAAACAAACAACCCCATCAAAAAGTGGGCAAAGGATATGAACAGACATTTCTCAAAAGAAGACATTCATACAGCCAACAGACACATGAAAAAATGCTCATCATCACTGGCCATCAGAGAAATGCAAATCAAAACCACAATGAGATACCATCTCACACCAGTTAGAATGGCGATCATTAAAAAGCATTCAGTTTTTAAAGGAAAACAGCGTAAAAGTTTGGAAATATGCAGCCCGACTATGTGACAGAAAAGAAAATTCCATTTTTCTGAGGAGAATTTCAAGCCAGCTGCAGAAATCTGCTTAAGGAAGGAGGAACAGAATGTTAATCCCCAAGACAATGGGGAAAATGTCTCCAGGGCGTGTCAGAGGTCTTCACAGCAGCCCCTCCCCTCACAGGCCTGGAGGCCTAGGAAGAAAAGATGGTTTTGTGGGCCAGGCCTAGGGCCTGCCTGCTCTGTGCAGCCTAGGGACTTGGTACTCTGCATTCCAGCCACTCCAGCCATACCGAGCAGGGGCCAAGGTACAGCTCAGGCTGTGGTTTCAGAGGGTGGAAGCCCCAAGCCTTGGCAGGTTCTACATGGTGTTGAGTGCACAAAAGTCAAGAATTGAGTTTGGGAACCTCCACCTAGATTGCAGGAAATGTATGGAAACACCTGGTTAGCCAGGCGGAAGTTTGCTTCAGGGGTGGGACCCTCATGGAGAACCTCTGCTAAGGCAGTGCAGAAGGGAAATGTGGGATTGGACCCCCACACAGAGTCCCTACTGGGGCATCACTAATGGTAGATCCATTGATGGCTTGCACCATGCACCTGGAAAAGCTGCAGACACTCAATGCCAGCCCATGAAAGCAACCAGGATGGGGGCTATACCCTGCAAACCAGAGGGCAGAGCTGCCCAAGACCATGGGAACCCACCTCTTGCATCAGCATGACTTGGACATGAGACATGGAGTCAAAAGAGGTCATTTTGGAGCTTTAAGATTTGACCACCCTGCTGGATTTCAGACTTGCATGTGGCCTGTAACTCCTTTGTTTTGGCCAGTGTGTCCCATTTGGAATGGCTGTATTTATCCAATGCCTATAGCCCCATTGTATCTAGGAAGTAACTAACTTGCTTTTGATTTTACAGGCTCATAGGCAGAAGGGATTTCCCTTGTCTCACATGAGACTTTGGACTGTGGACTTTTGAGTTAATGCTGAAATGAGTTAAAACTTTGGGGGAGTGTTGGGAAGGAATGATTGGTTTTGAAATGTGAGGACATGAGATTTGGGAGGGGCTGGGGTGGAATGATATGATTTGGCTGTGTCCCCATCCAAATCTCATCTTTAATTCCCATGTGTTGTGAGGGACCCAGTGGGAGGTACTTGCATCATGGGGGCAGGTCTTTCCTGTGCTGTTCTCATGATAGTAAGTCTCACGAGATCTGATAGTTACCATAAGGGGGAGTTTTCCTGCACAAGCTCTCTTTGCCTGCTGCCATCCATGTAAGATGTGACTTGCTCCTCGTTGCCTTCTGCCATGATTGTGAGGCTTCCCCAGCTATGTGGAACTATAAGACCAATTAAACTTCTTCTTTTTGTAAATTGCCCAGTCTTGGGTATGTCTTTATCAGCAGCATGAAAACAAACTTAACACTGTATGTATCACCTAATCTTGATTAATTGAGATCCATATTATGCACTGCTTTATAATGAGAAAGGAATGGAGCTATGCCAGATTGTTTTGAGTTGGTATGTATTTCAGGAAATCATAAATAAATGAGAATGATGAGCAGTTTTCTTAAAGGTGACTTTATGTTAAAATTGATTGACTAACAACCAAGCCTCCAGGTAAAATATTTAATTTTTTATGAGTGAAATCAATTGCATTATTTTTACGTGAAGATCTATATTTAACAATCCTTATTTCTTTTAGCCTTGAACTTTTTTCATCATTTTATGATTTGTATGATTATGTTATTGTTAAGTTAATTAGAAAAGTTACACATTTAAAATTTGTTTCATAGAATGGGGCCGATTCTTTTCTGTAGCTCTGTTGATTTCAGAGAAGGAGAAGCCCTATGTTTACCTGTATAAATCAGAAAGTTCCAGTTCAGTTTGATATGCATGGACTGAAGTCCTCTTATACACTTAGGTATACACTTATTGTTTTAAGAATTTTTCATTTTTACAGTGTATTAGTCTGTTTCACATGCTAATCAAGACATATCCAAGTCTGGGTAATTCATGAAGAAAAAGAAGTTTAATAGACTCACAGTTTCACGTGACTGGGAAGGTCTCACAATCATGGTGAAAGGTGAAGGAGGAGTAAAAGCGTGTCTCACATGGTGGCAGGCAAGAGAGCTTGTGCAGGGGAACTGCCCTTTATAAAACCATCTGATTTCATGAGACTTATTCACTGTCACAAGAACAGCACAGGAAAAACAAGCCCCCATGATTCAATTACCTCCCACTGGGTCCCTCCCATGACACGTGGGGATTATGGGAGCTATAATTCAAGATGAGATTTGGGTGGGGACACAGCCAGACCGTATCATACAGTATATGAAAACTTCTTAAATATAATTTTTCAGTGGCACATCATTCTTTTAATGCTTAATAACCATATACTCACAAATACACACTTACAGTATGATCTAGCTGTTTTATTCCTAGATACTTGCCCAAAGACTTATACATGAATGTTCAATGCAGCATTATTCACAGTAGCCTAAAACTAGAAACAACCCAATGTCAATCAGTATATTTGAGTGGATAAAAGATATAGTGGTGTATCCAAACAATGGAATACTATTTAGCAATGAAAAAATACTTATATACGTGATGACATGGATGAATCTCAAAATCATTAGATTGAGTGAAAATAGACACATAAAAGAATACTTACAGCTTGAAGTCATTTCTATAAAATGCAAACTAATCTATACTGACAGAAAACAGTGGTTACCTGGGACCAGAGGTGGAGGGAAAGATGGGTTACGAAAGGACTTGAGGGTTCTTTTGATTGTGATGAAAATGCTTAGTATGTTGATTGTGGTGTTGGTTCCTAAGGTATATAGAGCTGTCAGCACTCATCAGTTACACACTTTATGTAGTTTATTTTACCTACATTTTTCCTCAGTAGAGCTAATAAGGAAGGGAATCTAATTAGAATCTAAACAAAAAGGTGCACAATTTTTGTTTCTTTTTACATACATGTTAAATTGCAATAAGGGCTTGAAAGACACTCTGGAAAGCATGGCTATGAATCTCTTTCTGACTCCTCCAGGTAAAAGTAATTTCCTTATTTGTGCTTCCATTTTACTCTGAATACTTAATTGTGTTCACTGCTTAAATTATATGTTTTCCCTCACACTTCCCTCTTTTTCCTGTCACCCAGATAAAACTGAAATGTCTATCTTTGTATTCTCAGGACCTAGTTCAATGTGTGCAACATAGTAAGCATTCAGAAAAGTGATAAAGGAGGGAGAGAATGCTAATTTGGTTGCAGATTTTGAGATATATTGATGAAACTGACTATGTAATACATTTCATTAATCAGTATTTAAAATAAGGAAATTTTACTCCTATTAAACAGGATTTAACTTAGATTACAAGTGAACTAGAGAAAAATGTGTTAATTTTACCATGTAAATCTACCTGTTGTGGATTCATTATTTATAGATATTAGGTGAATGTATTCATGTTTATTATGAACATTTTATTCCTGTGCAGTTTTATATAAACCCCTTTCTCCTTTTTTCTCCATTCATTCCTCCAGAAGAGGTATAGTCTCTTCTCTGTGCTTCTATAACACACTGTAAAAATTGTTTTAGAGCTTTTTTTTTTTTTTTTAACGGAGTCTTGCTCTGTCACCCTGGCTGGAGTGCAGTGGCGCGATCTCAGCTCCCATCTCACTGCAACCTCCATCTCCTGGGTTCAGGCGATTCTCCTCCCTCAGCCTCCCAAGTAGCTAGGACTACAGGCGCATGCCACTATGCCCGTCTAATTTTTGTAGTTTTAGTAGAGATGGGGTTTTGCCATGTTGGCCAGACTGGTCTCAAACTCCAGACCTCAGGTGATCCACCTACCCCAGCCTCCCGAAGTGCTGGGATTACAGGAGTGAGCGGTCACACCCAGCCATATTGAAGCTTTTATTCTGTTTACTACTCTGTCTTCCTCATTGGAATAGAAACTCTTTGAAACAAGGTCTTATATTGCTGTTTGTGTCTACTGTACCTGACACAAAGGTTAAGTTAAAACTTAATAAGCATCTGTTCTGTCGTTGTGAATGTGTGGATTTATTCCTAGTTTTATCAGTTTTGTTTTATATATTCTGAAGCTCTGTTTATAGGTATTTGTATATCATTTGGGATTGTTATACTTTTTTTTTTTTTTTTTTTTGAGACAGAGTCTCTCTGTGTCACACAGGCTGGAGTGCAGTAGCAGGATCTCGGCTCACTGCAAACTACATCTCCTGGGTTCAAGTGATTCTCCTGCCTCAGCCTCCTGAGTAGCTAGGATTACAGGCATGTACCACCATCCCCAGCTAATTTTTTTTTTTTTTTTTTTTTTTTTGTATTTTTAGTAGAGGCAGGGTTTTACCATGTCAGGCCAGGCTGGTCTTGAACTCCTGACTTCAAATGATCCACCTGCCTCAGCCTCCCCAAATCCTGGGATTACAGGTGTAGGATTGTTGTATCTTCTTGTTGAAGTAACCCTTTTGTTGTTTTATAATGTCCCTCTTTTATCCCTGATAATACTGCTTATTTTTTATTTTTTATTTTTTTAGATGGAGTCTTGCTCTGTTGCCCAGGCTGGAGTGCAGTGGTGCGATCTTGGCTCACTGCAACCTCCACCTCCCAGATTCAAGTGATTCTCATGCCTTACCCTCCCGAGTAGCTGGGATTATAGACACACGCCACCATGCCTGGCTAATTTTTGTATTTTTAGTGGAGATGAGTTTTCACTGTGTTGGCCAGGCTGGTCTCAAACTCCCACCTTGACCTCCCAAAGTGTTGGGATTACAGATATGAGCCTCCATGCCCAGCCAGTACCACTTGTTCTGATGTCTACTGTGTCTGACAGTGTAGACACATGAGTTTTCCTTTGATCAGTGTTTGCATGATATATCTTTTAGCAATCTTTTCTTTTTATTATTATTTAATATTCTTAAAGTGGATTAATTATAGACAGCATGGTTGGGTCTTGCTTTTTTACCCAATCTGACCATCTCTCCCTTTTAAGTGACATTTAGATTATATGTATTTAATGTGATCTTTCTGTGGTTGGCTTGAAATCTACCATCTTCCTAGTTGTTTCTTTTTTTCCTCCCACAAAGGTGGGTTTATTTGTGAACCTTAGTTCTTTTCTGATAGTCTGAACTGTTCTTTGTTCCTGTTTCCCTCTCTGTCCACAGTCTTTTGGATTCTTCACATTTATCTCCATTACTGGTTTCTTGTGGTTTTTGTTTGTTTTTGAGGTGGAGTCTTGCTCTGCCACCCAGGCTAGTGTGCTGTGGCGCAATCTTGGCTCACTGCAACCTCCACTTCCTAGGTTCAGGTAATTCTCCTGTCTCAGCCTCCTGAATAGCTGGAACTGTAGGTGCACACCACCATGCCCAGCTAATTTTTATATTTTTTAATAGAGATGGGGTTTCACCATATTGGCCAGGCTGACCTCAAACTCCTGACCTGAAATGATCTGCCTGCATTGGCCTGCCAAAGTGCTGAGATTACAGACATGAGCTCCTGTGCCCAGCCCATTATTGGCTTCTTTTGCCTCTTTGTAAGTTTTTAGTGGTTGCCCTGTGGCTTGCAATATTTATTCCTAACCTATCACAGTTTATCTTCAAATATTATGTCATATTAGTTTAATAACCTTACTGTATACTTCCAGTTCCTCCCTTCCATCTTTTATGCTTTTGTCTTCTATTTCATTTTTACATATGTTAGAAATCCCAAATACATTGATGTCATTTTTACTTAAAAATTTGACTCATGGTCTTGCTGTGTTGCCAAGGCTGGTGTGTAGTTGTGCAATCATGGCTCACTGTAACCTTGAACTCCTGGGCTCAAGTGATTCTCTCATCTCAGCCTTCTGAGTAGCTAGGACTACAAGTGCATGCCACAGTGCCTGGCTAATTTCTTTTTTTCCTTTTCTTTCATTTTTTCCTTTTGAGTAGAGACAGGTTCTCACTATGTTGCCCAGGCTGATCTCAACCTCCTGGCCTCAAGAAATATTCCTGCCTTGGCCTCCCAAAGTGCTGAGATTATAGGCTTGAGCCACTATACCTGGCCTGTTTTTACTTTAGACAGTCAATTATCTTCTAAAAATAGGAGAAAAACTGTCTTCTGTTAACATACTTTTATCATTTTCAGTGCACTACATTCTTTGGGTAGATCCAAATTTTTGTCTAGTATACCTCTAACTGAAAAACTTCTACTAACGTTTTTTGCATAACAGGTTTATTGCAATGAATTATCTCTTCGTTTGCTTGAAGCAATTTTACTTAACCTTACTTATTGGCAGATATTTTCACTGGGTGTAGAATTCTAGGTTGGACTTTAAAGATGTTATTTCATTGTCTTCTAGCTTGCATAGTTTTTGATGAGAAGTCTGCTTTATTTCTTATTTTTTCTCTTCTTTTTTTTCCCCCTTCTGGCTGCCTTTAAAAGATTCTCTCTCTCTCCCCCTTTGTCCCTCCCACCCTTTTTCCCTCGTTTGTTTTCAGCAGCTGGCTATGATAGGTCTAGGTGTGTTTAGTTGCTTTGCTTTGCTTGGAGTTCTCTAAGTCTTAATAGATTTGTAGCATGATGTCTTTCATTTTTGGAACAATTTTCAGTCATTAACTCTTAAAATATTTTTTCTACCCTGTTCTCTAGCACTTCATGCTCTGAAATTCCAGGTACAGTAGTTCCACCTTATCCACAAAGGATACATTCTGAGACCCTTAGTGAACACTTGAAACCAAGGGTAGTACCAAACCTGTATATGTCATGTCTTTTTTTAATATATTTTCACACCGGTAATAAAGTTAAACCATGAATTAGGCATGGAAAGAGATTAATACAATAACTAATAGAACAGCTATAACCATATGTCAGCATCACTGCTCTTACACTTTGAGGCCATTAAGTAAAATAAGGGTTACTTGAACACAAGCACTGCGATACTGTGACAGCTGATCTGACAGTTACTTAAGTGACTAATGGGCAGGTAGTGTATCCAGCATGAATACACCGGGCAAAGTTGGAGAGTTCATGATTTGAATGGGATGGTGTAAGATTTCTTGTTACTCAGAACAGCATGCAGTTTAAAACTTTATTTTTTTATTTCTGGAATTTTTGTATTATTTTCGTGCTAGCATTGACCATGGGTAACTGAAACTGCAGAAAGTCAAACCATGGATGAAGGGAGACTACTGACTACTATACACTTAGGGTAGACTATTTGCTGTTTTCTTTCCTTCAGCTCTTGGGTGCTCTGGGTTACCCCACTCCTACTTGTTTAGTTTGTTCATGTTTCAGTTTGTGTAATTTCTATTGATCTATGAGTTCACTGAGTCTTTTCTTGGTTTTGTTGAGTCTGCTATTCAACCTGTTGAAATAGTTCTTTGTGTTGCTCCTTTCTAGCATTTCCATTTAACTTTCCTATAGTCTCCATTTTTCTCCAAATTTTCACATCTGTTCATGGATATTATTCACTTTTTCCACTAGATCCTGTAATATAGTCATCATAGTTACTTTAAAGTCCCTGTATGATAGTTTTAACATCTGGCAACCTGTGAGTTTTGTTGGTTTCATCTTTTGACAGTGAGCTATTTTTTTCTTAAAATGCATCTCAACTTTTTATTGCAGCTGGATATTATTGTAGGAAAACAGATTAACAGTACTTAATCTCTGGAAATGAGCACACTTCCTTTTATTTTAGGGTGTTCGCATACGGTAAAGGTCAGGCCAGTGTAGTCGGGAGTTGAACTAGGTTCACATTTTGTTGTTGCTCACCTTACTTCAGTGCAGTATGTTCTTCAGATTCCTTTAATAGTTAGCTGTTCTTACTTTATGCTTAGAGTATGGGTGCTGGAGGACTTTCCTTAGTGTTCTTGCTTTGCCTTCAGGCTTGGACCCGTTCCTGCACAACTGTGGGCTTTTTCAATGCTCTTGCTCCTCTCCCAGTGGTAAATTGTTGTTAATAAGGAACATTACTATTACAATTAGCCTGTAGAGCAAAATCCCATTTCTAAACAATACCCAATTAAAAAAAAAAAAAAAAAAAGAAACTTAAATATTTCACAATGTTGTATTATATTGTATTATATGAAGTGGTGTATTAGTTTCCTAGGGCTGCTGTAACAAAGTACCACAAACCAGGTGGCTTAAAATAAGAGAAGTTTGTTGTTTCACAGTTCCAGAGGTTATAAGTCTGAAATCAAGATGCTCACCAGGGCATGCCTCCCTCTGAAACCTATAGGGGAGGAGGACATTTTTGCCTCTTCGTAGCTTCTGGTGGCCCCAGGTGTTCTTTGGCTTATGGTAGCATAACTGTAATCCTTGTCTCTGTCTTCACATGGCATTCTCCTCTGTGCATCTCCCTCCTCTTATAAGGACACAAGTCATATTGAATTAAAGATCTGCCCTACTCCAGTAGGACCTCACCTTAACTAATTATATCTACAATGACCCTGTGTCCAAATAAGGTCACATGCTGAGGTATTAGGGATTAGAACTTAAACATAGATTGAGGGAGGGCACACAGTTTAACCCATAATAAGTAGAAATGACATCTGTGTCTCCAGAACATTACTCTCATATCAGTAACATCTCCTACAGAAAAAGATACTAAACTACAGAATATAAAAGCCAGGCTAAGAATACACTAACATATTAGAAATATTTTTGATACTTGATTCCTTTTTAATTCAGATAAAGATGCAACTCAGTTTTTAAAAATCACATTTTAATATGAAATTTACAAACTCTATCCCATTTGTCACTAAATTGGAACATTCTTCACACACAATTCTGGTAAAAAATAATTTAGTCATTTCCTTGTGATATGATAGTTTTGGGATTTTTCATTAATATTTCTCATTTAGCTTTATAAGACATCTAGATTTTCTAATGTGTGGCTAGTGTACACTGAGAACCAGTGGGCTGAAGTTTAAAATGTAGGACTGTAGCCTCAGTTATAAAATCAACTGATATTGACTACAAAGACTGAAAGTAGTATTTGTGTCCTTACATTTAAAATGAATCTAATTTGTCTTGCCCATTGCTTTAAAATCCTTGTTCAGAATATATCATACATGTTCAAAATCTATCATAATAAACTGTTTGTTCTTGGAGACTAAAAAGTGGGATACCAGTAGAGTCTAAAGGAAAAACTGTAATTTTACCAAGTTAAAAGATTATATAATTTGTTCATTTTATTTTTTTTATTTCAATAGGTTTTTGGGGAATAGATGGTGTTCAGTTACATGAATAAGTTCTTTAGTGGTAATTTCTGAGATTGTGGTGCACGCATCACCCGAACAGTGTACGCTGTACCGAATGTGTCTTTTATCCCTCACCATGCCCCACTCTTTCCCCCAAATCCCCAGAGTCCAATGTATCATTCTTAAGCCTTTGCATCTTCATAGCTTAGGTCCCACATGAGTGAGAGCATACAATGTTTGGTTTTCCATTCCTGAGTTATATCACTTAGGATAATAGTCTCCAGTTCCATCCAGGTTGCTGCAAATGCCATTATTTAGTTCCTTTTTATGGCTGAGTAGTATTCCATGGTGTATATCTATATACCACATTTTCTTTGTCTACTCGTTGATTGATAGGCATTTGGGCTGGATATATATTTTTGCAGTTGCAAATTGTGCTGCTATAAACATGCACATGCAAGTATCTTTTTTTGAATAATGACTTCTTTTCCTCTGGGTAGATACCTCGTAGTGGGATTGCTGGATCAAATGGTAGGTCTTCTTTTACTCTTTAAGGAATCTCCACACTGTTTTCCTTGGTGATTATACTAGTTTACATTCCCACCAACACTGTAAGTGTTTTCATTTCACCACATTCACACCAACATCTATTTTTTGATTTTTTGAATGTGGCCATTCTTTTAGGAGTGAGGTGGTATCACAGTGTGGTTTTGGTTTGCATTTTCCTGATCATTAGTAATGTTGAACATTTTTTTCATATGCTTCTTGGCTATTTGTATATCTTTTAAGAATTGTCTATTCATGTCCTTAGCTCACTTTTTGATGGGATTGTTTTTTTCTTACTGATTTCTTTGTAGATTTAGGATGTTGGACCTTTGGTGGGTATATAGATGGTGAAGATTTTCTCCCACTCTGTGAGTTGTCTGTTAACTCTGCTGATTATTTCTCTTGCTGTGCAGAAGTTTTGTTGTTTAATTAAGTCCCATTTATTTATCTTTGTTTTTGTTGCTTTTGGGTTCTTAGTCACAAAGTCTTTGCCTAAGCCAATGTCTAGAAGTGTTTTTTCGACGTTGTCTTGTAGAATCTTTATGGTTTCGGGTCTTAGATTTAAGTCTTTGATCCATCTTGAGTTGATTTTTGTATAAAGTAAGAGATGGGGATCCAGTTTTATTCTTCTACATGTGGCTTGGCAATTATCCCAGCACCGTTTGTTGAATAGGGTGTCCTTTCCCCACTTTGTTTTTGTTTGCTTTGTCAAAGATCAGCTGGCTATAAGTATTTGGGTTTATTTCTGGGTTCTCTATTCTGTTCCATTGGTCTGTATACCTGTTTTTATACCAGTACCATGCTGTTTTGGTGACTGTGGCCTCATAGTATAGTTTAAAGTCAGGTAATGTGATGCCTCCAGATTTGTTCTTTTTGCTTAGTCTTGCTTTGGCTGTGCAGGCTCTCTATCGGTTCCATATGAATTTTAGGATTGCTTTTTCTAATTCTATGAAGAATGATGATGGTATTTTGATGGAAATTGCATTGAATCTGTAGATTACTTTTGGCAGTATGGTCATTTTCACTACGTTGATTCTCCCCATTCATGAACATGGATGTGTTTCCATTTGTGTCGTCTATGATTTCTTCCTGAAGTGTTTTATAGTGTTCCTTGTTGAGGTCTTTTACATCCTTGGTTAAGCATATTCCTAAGTATCTTATTTTTTGCAGGTATTATGAAAGGGGTTGAGTTCTTGATTTGAATATCAGCTTAGTCACTTTTGGTGCATAGGAGAGCTACTAATTTGTGTACATTAATTTTGTATCCTGAAACATTGCTGAATTCATATATCAGTTCTAGGAGCTTTCTAGATGAGTCTTTAGGGTTTTCTAGATATGCAATCATATCATCAGCAAACAGTGACAGCTTGACTCCCTCTCTACTAGATTTGGATGCCCTTTATTTTTTCCTTTTGTCTGATTGCTCTGGCTAGGACTTCCAGTGCTATATTGAATAGAAGTGGTGAAAGTGGGCATCCTTGTCATGTTCCAGTTGTCAGGGGGAGTACTTTCAACTTTTCCTCATCCAGTACAATATTGGCTGTGGGTTTGTAGTAGATGGGTTTTTATTACCTTCAGGTATGTCCTTTCTATGCCAGTTTGGCTGAGGATTTTAATGAGAAAGGGATGCTGAATTTTTTCAAATGCTTTTTCTGAGTCTATTGAGATGATCATGTGATTTTTTAAAACAAAATCTATGTATTTTAAACATTCTGTATATGTATTATTGATGTGTGTATGGTTTTTTTTTGAGACAGAGTCTCACTCTTGTCACCCAGGCTGGAGTGCAGTGCCGCCATCTCGGCTCACTACAACCTCCACCTCTGAGGTTCAAGCGATTCTGCCTTGGCTTTCCAAGTAGCTGGGACTACAGATATGTGCCACCATGCCTGTAACTTTTTGTATTTTTAGTAGAGACAGGGTTTCATCATGTGGGCCAGGCTGGTCTCAAACTCCTGATCTCAGGTGATCTGCCCACCTCAGCCTCCCCAAGTGCTGGGATTACAGGTGTGAGCCACCGCGCTCGACCTGATGTGTGTGTGTTAAACCATCCCTGTGTCACTGGTATAGAACCCATTTGATCATGGTGGATTATCTTTTTATAATGCTGTTGGATTCAGTTTCCTAGTGTTTTGTTGAGGATTTTTGCATCTATGTTCATCAGGGATATTGGACTGTAGTTTTTTGTTTTTTGTTTTTGTTATGTTCTTCTCTGGTTTTGGTAATAGAGTGATACTGGCTTCAGAGAATGATTTAGGAAGGATTCCTTCTTTCTCTTTCTTTTGGAATAATATCAGTAGGATTGGTACCAGTTCTCCTTTGAATATCTGGTAGAATTCAGCTGTGAATCTGTCTGGTCCTGGACTATTTTTGCTGGCAATTTTTAAATTACCATTTCAATCTCACTTTTTGGTTTTGGTCTGTTCAGGGATTCTGTATCTTCCTGGTTTAATCTAGGAGGGTTGTGTATTTCCAGGAACTTATCCATCTGCTCTAGGTCTTCTAGTTTATACGCATAAAGGTGTTCATAATAGCCTTGAATGATCTATTGTATTTCTGTGGTATCAATTGTAATATCTCATTTCATTTCTAATTGAGCTTGTTTTCTTCATTAACCTCACTAGTGATCTATCCATTTTATTTATCTTTTCAAAGAACCAGCTTATTGTTTCATTTATCTTTTGTATTTTTTGTTGTTTCATTTAGTTCTGCTCTGATACTGGTTATTTCTCTGCTGGATTTGGGTTTGGTTTGTTCTTGTTTCTCCAGTTCTGTGAGATGTGACCTTATATTTTCTATTTGTGCTGTTTCAGACTTTTTGGTGTAAGCATTTAATGTACAAACTTTCCTCTTAGCACCACTTTTGCTATCTCTCTGAAGTTTTAATAGGTTGTGTCACTATTATCGTTCAGTTCAAAGAATTTTTAAATTTCTATCTTGACTTCATTGTTGACCCAGTGGACAACATTGTTGACCCGCTCATTCAGGAGTGGGTTATTTAATATCCATGTATTTGCATGGTTTTGAAGGTTCTTTTTGGAATTGATTTCCAATTTTATTTCACTGTGGTCTGAGAGAGTCCTTGATATAATTTCAGTTTTCTTAAATTTACTGTGACTTGTTTTGTGGCCTATCATATGGTCTGTCTTGGAGAATATTCTATGTATTGATGAATAGAATGTATATTCTGCAGTTGTTGGGTGGAAGGTTGTATAAATATATTAAGTTCATTTGATGTACAGTATAGTTTAAGTCCATTGTTTCTTTGTTGACTTTGTCTTGATGACCTGTCTAGTGCTGTCAGTGATGTATTGAAGTCCAATCCCCCCGTGTTATTGTGTTGCTGTCTATATCCTTTCTTAGGTCTAGTAGTAATTGTTTTATGAATCTTGGAGCACCAGTGTTAGGTGCATATATATTTAGGATTGTGATTTTTCCTGTTGGACTAGTCCTTTTATTATATAATGTCCTTTTTTGTTTTTAACTGCTCTTGCTTTAAAGTTTGTTTTGTGTGATATAAGAATAACTATTCCTGCTCACTTTTGGTGTCCATTTGCATGGAATATCTTTTCCTACCCCTTTAAGTTTATATGAGTCCTTATTATTAGCTGAATCTCCTGAAGACAGCAGAAACTTGGTTGGTGAATTCTTACCCATTCTGCCAGTCTGTATGTTTTAAGTGAAGCATTTAGGTCATTTACATTCAATGTTAGTATTGAGATGTGAGGAACTATTTTATTCATTGTACTGTTTATTGCCTGAATACCTTTTTTTTTTTTTTTTTTTTGCGTTGTGATGTTGTTATATAGGTCCTATAAGAGTTACGCTTTAAGGAAGTTCTGTTGGCGTATTTTGAGTATTTGTTTCAAGACTTAGGGCTCCTTTTAGCAGTTCATGAGTGTTGGCTTGGTAGTGGCAAATTCTCTCAGCATTTGTCTGAAAAAAGCTTGTCTTTCCTTCATTTATGAAGCTTAGTTTCACCGGATACAAAATTCTTGGCTGATAATTGTTTTAAGGAGGCTGAAGATACAACCCCAATCTTGTAGGGTTTCTGCTGAGAAATCTGCTGTTAAGATGATAGGTTTTCCTTTATAGGTTACCTGATGCTTTTGCCTCACAGCTCTTAAGATTCTTTCCTTCATCTTGACTAGATAACCTGATGACTGTGTGCCTATGCAGTGATGTTTTTGCGATAAATTTCCCAGGTGTTCTTTGAGCTTCTTGTATTTGGATGTCTAGATCTCTAGCAAGACTGGGAGAGTTTTCCTAATTATTCCCTCAAATACATTTTCCAAACTTTTAGATTTCTCTTCTTCCTTGGGAACACCAATTACTTTTAGGTTTGGACGTTGAACATAGTCCCAGACTTCTTGGAGGCTTCATTCATTTTTAATTCTTTTTTGTCTTTGCATTGGTCTAACACAAAAGCCTGTCTTCAAGCTCTGAAGTTCTTCGGCTTGTTCGATTCTATTGTTGATACTTTCCAGTGCAGTTTGCATTTCTCTCACTGAGTCCTTGACTTCCAGAAGTTGTGATTATATTTTTAATTATGCTATTTCACTACTAACCCTTTCATATCCTGTATCATGTTTTTGATTCTTTTAAGTTAGACTTCATTTTTATCTGGTGCCTCCTTGATTTCAGCTTAATAATTGACCTTCTGAATTCTTCTGGCAATTCATAGACCTCATCTTGGTTTGGATCCATTGCTGATGAGCTGGTATGATCTTTTGCATGTGTTATAGAACCTTGTTTTGTCATATTACCAGAACCGTTTTTCTAGTTCCATCTCATTTGGGTAGACTATGTCAAATGATTCAAGTGATTCTCCTGCCTGGAGGGAAGAGCTGGGATTCAAGGGCTACTGTACATATACTTTTGTCCCATGGTGTGCTCCCTTGATGTAGTGTTCTCCTCCTACCCCTAGGAATGGGGCTTCCTAAGAGCTGAACCGTAGTGATTGTTTTTGCTCTTCTGAGTCTAGCCACCCAGCAGAGCTACTCAGCTCCGGGGTGGCACTGGGGAGTGTCCGCAAACTGTGTGATTTTATGATGTGATTCATCTTCAGGTCTTGTAGCCATGGATACCAGCACCTGCCCTGATAGCAGGGGGGTGAAGTGGACTCTGAGAGTCCTCAGTTGGGTTTTTGTTTAGTGTGCTGGTTTTGTGTTGGTTGGCCTCCAGCCAGGAGGTGGCACTTTTAAGAGCACATCAACTGCGGTCCTTTAGGGAGGATGCAAACTTGCTTTAGGGACACCTGGTTAAGTATGGTTTCTTGGGCAGTGGGCAGAGCCATAGAGCTCCTAAGATTATGACCTTTGTCTTCAGCTCCCAGGGTGGGTAGAGAAAGACCACCAGGTGGGAGTCAGGGATAGGTGTGTCTGAGCTCAGCCTCTCCTTGGGTGGGGCTTACTGCGGCTGCTGTGGGGGATGGGGGTGTGGTTCCCAGCCCAATGAAGTTATATCTCCAGGTGGATTATGGCTGCCTCTGCTGAGCCATACAGGTTGCCACGGAAGTTGGGGAAAACTGGCAGTCATGGGCCTGATCCAGCTCCCACACAGCCCACAATCCTAAAGGCTGGTCTCACTCCCACCATCCCCTAACAGCACTGAGTCTATTTCCAGGCAGCTGATGGCCAGAGCTGAGAACTTAGCCAAGTCCATGAGCCTCCATGTTGAGAAAGCAAGCATACTCACAGTTTTTCAGCATTTCAGATAGTCTGCAGTGATGATCCAGTTCCTTCAAAGGGTCTCTCAGCTTTTCTGCTATGTTCCTGCAGTAGTTCTTGGAGCAAAAGTTTGTGTTGTGAGTCTCCATGTCTGATTGGGAGCTGCAAGCTAGTCCTGCCTCTTATCTGCCATCTTCCCAATATCTTGTTCATTTTTTGTTGTGCTTCGAAATATTGTTATTTAAAGTGTAAGAATTCTTTATAAATTTTAGAAATTTCTTTCACTCTCAGTGAATGGATTTGTGACTCTCCATGAGTTTTGATATGGATATGAAAATTGTTATTATACTGTGCCACTTTAAGCCCTGAACCGATTATATATGAAATAGATCTTATCAATCAAATCCTCTGCTTAGTGTACATTTTAGACAGCTATTGTGTGATATAAGTTGGTCTTAATATTTAAGTTACAAATACTCTGTAAAGATTTGTTGGAAAATATACCAACAAGTTTTCACAAGTGAATCTTTAAAGATAGATTCTCAATTAATGCTAAGAAAGTGCTGTTACCTTGCTTGACTTAATGGCATAAGTAATATACATTTTTAAAAAGTGTGTAGGCCGGGCGTGGTGGCTCACACCTGTAATCCCAGCACTTTGGAAGGCGGAGGCAGGCAGATCACGAGGTCAAGAAATTGAGACCATCCTAGCCAACATGGTGAAACCCCATGTCTACTAAAAATACAAAAATTAGCTGGGGGTTGTGGTGCATGCCTGTAGTCCCAGCTACTTGGGAGGCTGAGGCAGGAGAATCACTTGAACCCCGGAGGCAGAGGTTGCAGTGAGCCGAGATAGTGCTGCTGCACTCCAGCCTGGCGACAGAGCAAGACTCCGTCTCAGAAAGAAAAAAAAAAGAGTGTGCAATGAGGGAACATTGAACTAGACTTAGACTTCCCAAGTTGCAATTCAGAATGCTGATATTTAATCATCACCATTTCTTTAAGCAAATTCTTCTCTCTGCATGTATGTGTGTGTGTCACTCTCACAATCCATCCTCAAGGTGAATAGTAATTTATCAATATCTGTCAAAAGCCCCATTCATTAAAAAATTATTGAGTACCTACTATATACTAGGCATTTACCGTCCACAAGGAGGAAACATAGTAAAATCCAAAGTTAGGATACACTGTAAGACATGCCACAATAGTTAGATTCAGTGGTTGTATTTTAGGTCTTTTCCTCACCCTTGGTGTACCTGATAATAGTGTTTAACGTGGTAACATTTTTTTTTTCTCATTTGTGAGACATGATAACCATGACACAAATTTTATTGCTGCTTGCTTTTGATTACAGGAGGGTAATGGAAGTGCAGTAACTCTTTAGATTTAAAGCCCTGCTCTTACCTAATGTGAAGAATGATCACACTTGTGCTGGAAACTACTTTGTGTGAAAGATCATCATTAAAGGATTTAATAGGACTTCAAAGAGTGGGCTGCACTTTTTCCAGTGGTTAGATGCTTCATAGTTAAATGAGGAAAATTGAGATGTAAATTATATTTTTAGAAGTGACAGCTCAGGATGCTTCATAGGTTAGCTGTTACTTACGAGAAGAGTGAAAGGTGAGCTTACACTTAGGGATACACAAGTTTGGATAAGGAACCTTTCAAAAATTATTTTTAAGTGAACAATACTCTTGATAATGTAACATGAAGTATAGAGTTAACTATGGAAAACCAATTTATATGGACTTGTGCAATGATAGCTGTTGTATTTAAAAATGATTTGTTATCTAAATACTACTGGAAAAAGTGAGTTGTAAGATACTTCTAAAGATGACTTATGTCACTGGTTTTGCTAAAGGAACATAATATTATCATTTATTCCTTTGAATCTTTAAATCCTGTTAAATATTTTAATAAAATGCTTTTACTTTGTTTCTCAGGCTGATTTGTCCAAAGAAAGAAAAAAGCTGTATAATCATTCCTATAGTGGTGGTTAATATTTTTTGAACCCAGATCACTATTATTGTAATACATGCTTTGCTTTTCTTCTCATATTTGGTAATAACATAATTTCTAGTATAGAGATTGTGTTTATGCCTTGCAAACAATTCTCAGTAACACATGAGTTAAAAAGCTATGTTATAGACAATTCGGAGGAGGGGGGTGGAAGGAAAGGAAGAGATGAAAAGCACTGTGACTCTGAAACATAAATAGGTAATTTGCTTTGAATTGTATTGTGTTTTTATTGCTTCAAATTTGTTGAATAAGTTTGTACTGTATACCTTCACATTATTGAAGGTCTGAACATTTAAATTTGTAATCCTAATGTTCAGTTTTCTGAGACATCATCCACATTAAAATTGCCCAGTAATTTAGATAATTTACATCTATGTTATGGAAAACAAAAATTTGGAAATTAGATTTCTAACTGAGATTTGACCAGTGTTCTTGGCTGGTTCCTCTAGCTAGTTACTCTGGCGGTATAGGAATTTTCTGTGATCTGATGAGCTGATTAGCATATGGTCCTGTTTTCTGTCTTTATAACAATACAATAAAACTAAGTGGATAAAACTGTTTTGTTTCATTTTAGTGTGGATTTCCTCAAAACTTTTCAAAATTATGAACATAGTATTTCTGAGGTCTTACTATATAATTTGTGTGTGTGTGTGTGTGTGTATATACCATAAGAAATTACCTATTTTAAGTTGTATCGTCTAATATGATTCAGCAACAGTAATAAAGATATGACCTAGTTTCAGTTCTTATATTTAGAAAATGAAAATCTTTCAAATTGTAACTAACTTCATAGCTATAATTCCTTTGTGAGTCACTTCTTTTGCTGATCTTTGTTCTACACTTCTGTAGCTGAACAGTACAGTCCACGTGGTAGCTACTAGCCAAATTTAGCTGCTGAGCAGTTTAAATGTGGCTAGTCTGAGTTGAGATGTAACTGTAAGGGTAGAAAACAAACACTTGGATTTTGAAGATATATTGTGAAGATGATAATACAAAATGTTTTGTTAATTTATTGATTTCCATGTCAGAGTGCTATATATTGAATTGAATAAAATATTGCTAAAATTAATTTTTCATCTGTTATTTTTTAATGTGGCTATTAGTAAATTTAAATTACACATGTGGCTCACATTTATGGCTCACACATTTCTCTTGGACCTCTTCTAGAGGGCGGTTATATTTTATATAAGGTATCATTTAGAATGACACATATTCTTCTTTTAATTTCTTTTCATTCTTATGTTCAAAAGTTAGAAAGTAGTCTAAAGCTATTTATATGTTCCAACAGTTAAGTGACATCTGTTTTATACAGTGTAGATGGACACATAATGGAAGTTATGTTTCACCATCACTTGACCACTTTTTGTAATGTTGAATTATATTGGTGTGCCCTAGAAGAGAGGGAATAAGGAAAAAAGAAACAAATCAAGCTCCTGGACTATAGGAAATGCCATTAACAAAGACCATACTACTAATATTCAGGAATTACATATTATGATTTAGAGTTATACCATATGGTTTTCTTCGATAATAGCTGATTTTGAAAACCAATGGTAAAAAGTTGTATTTAGTGATTTTTCAACCTGAAGGACAAAAACTTATACCAATAGAATATCACTTAGTTTCTATTTTTTTCTCTAACACAGCATTGTCATTTGTGAAAGGAGTGAAAGTTTTCACATCATAAACTTCTAGGACACAGGGAAGTTCTGTTAGTTCCTGTATGATGCCAATGAGAATAATCTTATTTTGCCTAAAAAGTGATTGTCTCTTTTCCCCATCCCACCCCCATTTCCATGTTTATTTCTTTTGTTTTGTTTTTTCTGAAAAGACATATTTAATGTCCTGCCTAGGTTTATTTTCTATTTATTCACAAAATAAAGAATAACACTGTTATGTTTTGTATTTGAAATTGTAAGGTACATTTCTTTTTTCTTTTATTTTTAATTTAACTCTTTGTTTTACAGATGAGGGCAGAAGTGCAGTTGACCAAGCAGGTGGTGCACAGATTGTAATTGACCATTTAAGGTCACTGTGCAGTTTAACAGATCCCGCCAATGAGAAGCTCTTGACTGTCTTTTGTGGCATGCTGATGAACTATAGCAATGAGAATGGTAAACAAAACTGAAAACTTGCTTTATCTCTGGGGGAAAAATTAAAAATTATCTTTACTATAGTGCAAAACAAAAATATTTGAAAAATGATGAACAAATTATTCATAAGTGGCATATAAAATTAATAATTAGCCAACATTAAATTTCATGTTTCAAAAATGTAAAATGGTTAATTTACTAACTGGGACTAATTTTTGAAGGGCTGCCAGTGTTGATCATTATCAAAAACAAAAACTCCACAGCCATATAGTATGATTTAAGCATTCTTACTATGAACATTTTAAAAATAAACAATATTAAAATAGTTTTATGTTCATTATATATATACCAGTAGCTTTAAAATATGAACACTGTTTGCAAAAGTAAAATTATTTTATCTAGATGCTAGGTTTACTTTGAATAATTTTTTAAAACTCTAATAAAATCTGGCTTTAGAAACAAGTTCAGAGCAGTTGCAGAGATCTCATTTTAGAAATTTAATAAATTATTGTAAACAGCAGTTTCTTTTCTCTGTAAAACACTTTTAGACCCTAGCAAAAAGTGACATGTCAATAATTTTCAGACAGCCTATATGGTTAATTAAATGAATATAAATCTGTGATATTAAGACTTCACAATACATTTGTGTCACAGAATATCCATTTGTTTGTTTATCATCTTATATGAATCACTGTGTGGATCAGACATTCAAATTTTGTTATGTTCCTGGTATGTAACAAATAAGGTCTTTCTGTGGTTTGTTTCATAATGGCATTTTAAGTTGTGATATTTTGGCAGAGACGTATTTTATTTGTATATTAGACATGCAGTATTATTCTTTACTTTCATGTGTTCTAGAAACACATGGCCCTTTTGCCATATTTTTTTTTCCACATTTGATAGTTGTGGGTCCAAAGAAATATTCTCAATAATTAAAAAAAAAGATAAACCTTGACAATAAATGGCTACTGACATTTGGCCCTTGATGTTAGTGATGACAGTGAATGGTAGGGACTGTGGTAAATTGAAGAGCCCTTGTCGTGTTGAAAGGGGAAAACCACCACTCTTCTCTAGCCAGTTGTTTCTGTATGATGATTTGGCCAAATACTGCCCAATCTTTTTATTTTGGGGATGGGAGGTGGGGGAGAAAGCTGAAATATCTAACTTGTTACATGACATCTGAGTTTTAAATGTTGGATGGCATATTTTTAATACTATAGAAGCTAAACAGAAAGTACCTTCAGGTCTCATCCTGTCCAAGGGCTTTCAGTTTTAAGTCTTTGAATTAGGATAATAGTGTTTTTATTGATCACATGGCTTACCTATTACACTTGAGCTAATAATAAATGGTAGTCTTCATAGGATCAGTTACATCTATTTTTCCTGTCTTCTGGTGGAATCAATTTTGAAGAGCAAATGCCCTAAATATAAACATGAGAAACAGAAACGACAGAGCCTGAGAAATCCACAAAATACATACATATTTCCTAAATAATTGAAATTTAACCATAATACACAGGTATCTGAATTGCATTAAGAAATCATTGGTCAGATTTTCATATTGTTTCCTTTGCTTTTAACTACATTTGGGCTTGGACATTTGAGAAAGTAGGAAGAATGCTAAATGGGAAAAGGTTTTAGAAATATAAATGAAAGAAATTTTATGAAGTTATTCCAGTTTTGGAAGTAGTAGAATTAGTCTTGTTATGCATCTAAACTAGCCGTTAGTTCTTTGAGGAAGCTGTTAAAAAAAAAATCTGTATAGAAGTAGTAATATATCAGATGGCTGGTCTTCAAATGCATCACTATTTCCAATCCAAAGCAGTGATTAAGTCCCTATTATAGTGTATCCCAGTGTGTAGAGAAGTGTTATGATTAACAGCATGTGGAGTGCACAGTCTAACTGTATAATATATATGTGTTTTTTAAAGAGTAGGCTTTTTTCTAGAGCTCAGGCATTCCCAAGAAATAACTTAGAGATTTCAGAAAGCTATATTAACTTTTCTCTGAATATTATTGGACAAATGGTCTTTTTCTTCCATTATTTCAAAAGCTGCAGTTTGAATGCAGCTTTTAAAACTTATCGAATAAAAAAGACATAATCTTGAGTATTTTTAAGAAACAAATGCGAAACTTGTAACTATCATCATCTTTCCTCTACTTCCTTTTTACATTTTGTCTGTCATGAGTGTCTTAGTTTGTGAAGTGATTTCTTTTTCTTCTAATGTGCTTTCACTGAAATTATATCCTTTTTGTTTGTTTGGCATAATTATTAAAGTATCTTTATTGTTATGTCCATTATTTGCTTTCTCTTTTCCTTTAAATTTATGTTTGAAGACTTAACTATTACATCGTCTTTACTGACTTCAGATTGTTTGTGTCCCTAGATAAGTCCCTGAAACAAAAAATAACAGCTTTTTGAAACTCAGGAGGCACTTTCTATTAGCACTAATAAGTGAAGTTTCTTTTTATATGTATTTACTATGTAGAACATCAGTATACAACACTCTGCTAATTTATGAGTAAAATATTTGAGTGACAAATAGCTTTTTCCTGCTGTAGCAGAAAAGCTAACTGTCCTTGGACCCAATAACTTAAGCCTTATCTGTGGTTATGAAGTTATTGTTCTTTAGCTGTATATATAAAATGTTTTAAATGTGCTGATTTAAAAAAAAGTACTGAGAGTATTCACAAAAATTCACCAACATAGTTTCCCTAAAGAGAATATTTTCAAATTATTTATTAGTCCTAAAATTGAAACTTAGAATGTCTTGATTCAGATGCTTCCTGTTCATACAGTAAAACTCAGAACATATCTACTTTTTAAAGCCATTAAATAGGGAATAAAACAAGTTTCCTGAACACATGCAAGTCATTATATGTTATGAAAATACTCAGTAAAGTCATTTTTGTACCATTTGCTAAAGCTGTATATGATTCATAATTTATCAGTTTCAAAAGTTTTAAACTAGCTCAAGACTCTACACTTTCAAGCTATGAGCTAGATATATACTTTTGTTTCCCTATTGATGAAGCAGTTAAAACTTAATACTCAGGTAAGTGTAGAATAATCTGAATAGCAAAAGTTATAATTGCTTAGCCAAAGACTTGTATCAATAATATTGTATAAATAAAATAATATTTAAATAACACAAATAAAACTTTCTTTCGTAAAAATCATTTAAATTCATCCATTTTGGAAAAAATTATACATGTTTTTCATGTGGCGAAAAAGCACTCTTTGATTCTGTGGCTCATGAAAATAGCCTGAATATTTGACAATTATGGCTATAGAAAAGCATGTTGACAATTTGACGTTCAGTTTGAGGGAATGTGTTGAACTTGCTATTTTTTTTCTTCATTTAATTACAACTTTAGTTACTGTGTAAACCAAAGAACTCAAACCTTTAATTGTAGGTATTTTAACCTCATTAGTTTCTTAACTTATCTGTTTCCTAGCTTTGGTTACCCAATGCCAAATCATTACAGTAATGACTGAAAATTTTGTTCAGTCATCCAGCTGTTTTCAAATATAACACTGTTTTAGCACATAGGATTTTGGAAAATATTCATTGATGGACTTTTCTGGATACTTATTATTGTCTAAAATTTTCATTAGCAAATTCAATACTTGGAAGAAAAACATGTTATTGGAATGCATTTGCTTCATTAAGTAAGTTAGAAGCATTACAAACTCTTTCCCACTGTATTAGTTGATGCTCCTTATCTACATATGGTACACGGTGGCAGCAGAAAGGGGCATTGAAAACACACTGGTAGTAACAAGTACCAGATCTGTAATTAAAAATTTCCCATCCACAACTTGTTGAGTCTGCATATGTACACTTGAATTAATTGCACCTTTGAATAGAAACAAACCAGGGATCTAAAGCAAAGTGCTAAAGACCAAAACACCACCTTGTTGAGGAATCTATTGGTAGTCACCATTGTTGTACGTAGACGTAATTAATCAATAAATATCTCATGGAAAGTGTAATTGAGGGTTTAACTCTTTCTCTTAATATAGTTGTGCTAGAGATACAGAGAGAAGGAAAATTCTTTTATAACTCTAAAGAAAGTGGTAAACGATAAACATTAAACACTAAAGTTACTTATTTTACATAAGCTATGCCATAAGAGAGAAAAGTAGAGGCAACTGAAAGATGCCATCAGGAAAGGAAAAAGTATCTTCTAAAATTATTAACATATGCAGTTTATGGCTTCTTCATCTGACCTATATTTTATATATACATGTATGATATGTGTATATATGATTTCTACAAATAGAGCCGATTTTTCTAATATTTTAATTATTCCTCATTATTGAAAAACTAATTTCTCTTTTTTTGTAGTTGCTGAAATCTCTCTGAGATACCTACATGGTAATTCTTATATTTATTTGCTGCATAGGCTGATGATAACTAAGCTATGGTTGAAGGGAGGCCATGTATGTAATTTAGGAAATGTAACACCTGTGGTATATTATTGAAGCATGACAATTGAATTTAAATATTAGGCTCATTGTTTAAATTCACTTGTTTAAAAAAGGCCTGTATTTCTTCTCCCCATATTAAAGATTGTTTAATGTGTAATTAACCTTAGCTGCTACTTTCATTTCAGTCAATAGCAACAATTTCTTAGTTCGTGATTAAAAACTAAAAAGCTTGTTGGCCTGAGCTGCATGTTTATCCTTATCTTTCAGTATTACAATACTTTATTACAGGTGAAAAAGAGCATTTCCTAGATGTTAGATGTTTAGAAAAATGATTGGCTTTGCATGAGTGAAGAACTATTTTTAAAGTTTACTTACTATGGTTACAAGCTAATTAATAATGTATATATTTCCTAAATAGTAAAATATTTTTGCCTTACTCTAAGGAAAAAGAAGAAAACAAAATTTAAAAGGTAAAATTGTATATTTGCAATTTATTCTTTTGTATCTTATTTAAAGTTTTACTCTCTCAGAGATCCTTGTTCTGATACTGTCTTTTTTTCTTAATGAGACTAATTTTCCATCATACTACCTTACATGTATTTTCTGGGGTTTTTTTCCCCCTCTATTTATGAAGACATGGGAGACGTACATTTAAGTTCACATCTTTTGAAGCCCAGTTTGTCACTTTATACTCCAGTGAGCTAAATGAAGTGTGTTGAAGACTTACTGGACAGCTGAAAAGTACTTAGGCTTTTTTATTCTTTCTTTATTATACTGATGTTGTTCTTTATTTACTGTTGTTCTCTTTTTTAAAAATTTCTGAATTTTTGCTGTTTGTCCAACAGCTTTCTAGTCAGTTTGCTGAAGCAGGTTGCTTTCATAAAGTTCTACCACAAGTGTTATTTTAAACGAATTGTTTCACTAAGGAGTAGAGCAGTTAGTTATTCTGGTGCCTCTTGCTAATTCAACCTATTAAATTTGACCAGTTAGACCAGGTTAGCTTTTAGTGATAATCTTCCTAGACTATTACTATAATAATGCTGTTACTTAATGAACAGTCTGAGAGCTTGATTTTCAGTAGAGGTGTATCAAATGCACATTTTGGTCTAATTCCACATGGTCAAGTATTGGCGTTTATATTCAGCTTCATCTATTAGAGAATGAACTTATAAATGTAAGAAGCTGAAATTTTATCAGAAAAATAAATTATTATAGTCTTTTTGTAATTTTAGTAGCCTAATACTTAAAATTTGACATTATATTATTACAAGAATAATACTTTCTCAGCATTGTTAGCTTCTAGATTGCTCCTGCAATTATGATAGTACATTTAATATCATAATACCACATAGATGCCCACTTAGCTGAGGGCAGTGAAGGGGCAAAATATGTTTGGAGTTCCCCATTCTTTAATATGGTTTTCTCATTTTTATTTGCTTTATGTCTGGATTGAAGATTAATCATAGCTGTTATCAAGTATTATTTTCAAGATTTTTCTCATTGTGAAAATTTGAAGTGGAAAAGTTGGTTTTCTGATTTTGATTTCATCCTTACAGGATGTATATCACCATTAATTATTGGTGCATTTTAATATAATAATATACATTTACGTTTCAACTGATAGAATTTCAACATATAAAGCATATAGGCAAATTTTCTCTTTACATGAAATGCTTACCTATATTTAAAACTAAATATTCAGATAGTAACAAATCTGAAAGACCAGCTCTTTACTGTAAGTGTTCCTATACTAGTTGAAATATGATGATATGAGGCACATAATCATTGATCATGCACAAAGTTTTAGGTTCCATAAATGGTGTTGAAGTAAGCATTGAGCTGTTTTTGGCCTTCCAAAAGCTGAGGCTAAAATCAGAGGTAAATAATAGATTAGAGCCAAATATCTGTATTTGCATGTCTAATTTAGGCCACTTACAAATTCCATTCAGAGAGGTGCTGAAACCAGAAAAGCATCCTGTACAAATTAACTTTTATAAAGATTATTAATCCTGTTTTAACTATAAGTGAAATCCAACTAACACTGAACTGCCTATATTGTTTTATTTACCAAAAAAGTTTTTAAGTCCTACTTGAAAAACTAAAAAGTGAAATGCTTTTGGATATGCAGATGTATCTTGTTAACAGAATTTGTGCCTTGCAAATAACTTCTGTGCAATTTTAAACTGTAAAATCCAAATTATAATAATGCCCCTTGTTAACTAGAAAAGATTTTTTTTTAAGCTAATATATTCTTTTGTAAAAGAAGGGATTTCTATGTTTTTAAGCATGTGTTTGCAAGATACACATGTTGGGATATAAATTAATTTGACATTAGCTTAATTTGCTGTACCAAAATTCAAGCTTAAATTTATACTTACTGTAGATGTGATCTTTATCTCAGCAGTGCTGTATGAAAGCAGAGACTGGATTGGTTTCTCTTAATAAATGCTGCTTAAGCAACAGCTGGCAGTAGTCCTCTTAAAAAAAAAAAGACCACATTTAACTTAAAAGACCAGTTTTTTTCTGAGATGAAAGCGTAGAGTTTTCTTTAATCAGAATAAACATATCTATAGAATTTTTTTTGTAGCAGGATTCATTGTCACAAAAGTTGATCTGTAGCAAATAATTAACCTGGAGTAAATACAGGGAAAAATTATCTACTAGATTAGGGCATAATCACTCTAGTTGTCATTGTATTGAGAACAGTAAATGAGTAAGTTTCTTAATAATAAAATATTTTTACTATCTCTCATGATTTTTGCTTTGGCATTTTTTTGTTGTTGCTTCTGTTTTACATCAATCTCATGCATATAATTTTGCCATTTATATTTAAAACCTTTACAAAAGGGAAATTTTGCCATGTAGAGACAATTTTTATTTTCAGAACCCAGAAAGAACTTTAGAACTACCTTTTCTAGTTTTTTATTGTTAGCATGTAGGAAGAAATGTGTAAATGTATTGTTTTAAACCTCCAATATTGTCAATATCAGTGAATCTTGACTTTTTTTTTTTTTTTGAAATTTCTATGTATCATTGAAATGTATAATGGGGCTTAAATTAAAGCGATAATCTGGATGCAAAACACATGCATGTTTGACATAAAGAAGGCTTTAAAATAATTGAATTTTAAACACATATAAATAATCTAGTTTTATATCCTCCTTTAGAATAAAATTCTCCACTTTATAAACATTTGAGTATATAAAGTTTTTAACTACTAATCATCCCCTTGGTAGCCACATTTAAGTCAGTTTACTTTTCAGTGTTAGAACTAAAACTCGCTTGAACTTGAAGCTCTACTTCACTATTGTATCGTTTCTAATTTTTAATTTTCATATCCTTTTTTGGAAATACAGATAAGTCATTAAGTCAAAGGTAGTTTTCTTCAGTCTTTATTATGCCCAAATCATTTTTAGCCAATTTGTATTAGAACTTTTCATCAAGAGTTTTATTTGCTTCCTTCACTGTTTCAACTATGCTCAACTCATTTGACTGTAGATGGGATTTTTAATGCAAGCCTGTAAATGGCAATATCATATCATTATACTGTGAATAATATATCTACGTACTAATGTAGAGACTGTATTTTGAATTGTGTTGTCTAGTTTTGACAATTTCATTCTTAAGTTCTGTTTACCAAAAAGCTTAATAATCTTACAATATTGTCTATCTGTAAGAGCCCTAGGAACAAGGTAAACCTGTTATAATCTTCTTAAGAAACTTATTTTTAGTAACTTCAGTTGAGCTACTGGAATTCTCAGCATACTTTTCTGGACCTATAATCTAGTTATACCAATGTTTTAAACATTAAACTTAAAACTCAGGGGGGAAAAGGTTCCTCAACTTGAGATCTTCTCTCCAGATCTCCATTCTTTGGAGTTTCCATGAGTGTGACCTGAAGAACTTGGAACCATTGAAATTCAAATGTAGGTAGGTAAGTGTTCACACCAGCGCATGCGTTGATTGCCTTATATCTCTTTGTATATGCATCTGTATTGCACCCCCTCAGTGCCTTTCTTCCTCTTCCTTCCCATAGATCATGTAGGGCCTGTGTCATTTTGATATTATGTAATTTTGTAAATCTGTATTTGGTCAGTATTTGTCTGTGATGTGTGTCAGGAGCAGTCAAAACAGAGTCTTCAGACATTTATGACATTGTGCTGTCTAAAGACTGTCTTTCACACATAAGTGTTTGCTATGTATGGGCCTGGGTTACATTTTTGTGAATTGCTGTGTTTGTTGAGCTCTGATAACATTCCCCTGGAGTTGCTGATATTCACTGAGGGAGGCAGAAGTCATAGTCTTGCAATTGCTTCACTTAGTCTCCCTAATGTATCTAGAGAACAAGAACTATTTCTAGTTCTAAGAATTTCTTCCTGTTTGTCTTTCACTTAAAAGTCATACTCTTGATAACATTCTTGATATCATGGATGTCAGCTATTATCCTCTGAAAAACATTTGCAAGCTTTCTTTGGGCAGTAAACAAAAAAGATGATCAAATGAATCATTTATTTCTGTCAATAAGAATATCAACTTATCGTACACAAACAGGACCCCTGCTTAATCTTTTCAAAAAACAACTGCCACCACCTACTGAATTGTAATATCTACATAGTAACTGAAACAGGTAGACTCAATCTGGAATAATCTCTTAGGCTTAAATAGAGTTTCTACTCAAATAAGCAAGATGAGATGTTAGGAGCTTTATTAGTGTAATTTCTCTGAAAATATCAGAGTGCCAAAATCTAGGATTCCTACTAAGCTTTTATCTTATTTTTTTCCTGTTGTCACTTCTGCTAAGCACATCATTGAACTTCAGAATATTTTCCATGTTTCCCACCCACCTCCCAATCTCTTATAAAAATTAGGTAGTCCTGGCAGGCGCGGTGGCTCACACCTGTAATCCCATCACTTTGGGAGGCTGAGGCGGGTGGATCACCTGAGGACAGGAATTTGAGACCAGCCTGTCCAACATGGTGAAACCCTGTCTCTACTAAAAATACAAAAATTAGCTAGGCGTGGTGGCAGGCGCCTGTAATCCCAGCTACTCGGGAGGCTGAGGCAAGAGAATTGCTTGACCCTGGGAGGCAGAGGTTGCAGTGAGCTGAGATTACGCTACTGCACTCCAGCCTGAGTGACAGAGCAAGACTTGGGCTCAAAAAAACTGTTTTAAAAATTAGGTAGTCCTTTGACAGTGGTTCTTAAATTTTTGGTCTTATGATTTTAGATGTCTAAATATTATAGAAGACCTATAAGACTTTTGTTTATGTATTCGGGTTATATCTGTCAATATTTACTGAATTAGAAACTTAAATCGAGAAAGTATTTAAAATTATTTAGTATTTCATTTTAAAATAACAAACCCATTGTGTGTTAACAGAAATAACATTTTTATGAAAAATATTTTCCCAAAAAAATTGCTGCAAAGAGTAGCAGTTTGTTTTACTATCTGTAATGGTGAAGAAAACAATGGCTACGGCCAGGCATAGTGGCTCATGCCTGTAATCCCAGCACTTTGGGAGGCCGAGGCGGGCAGATCACGAGGTCAGGAGATCGAGACCATCCTGGCTAACACGGTGAAACCCCGTCTACCAAAAATACAAAAAAAAGTTAGCTGAGCATGGTGGCAGGCGCCTGTAGTGCCAGCTACTCCGGAGGGTGAGGCAGGAGAACAGCATGAACCTGGGAGGCGGAGCTTGCAGTGAGCCGAGATCATGCCACTGCACTCCAGCCTGGGCCACAGAGTGAAACTCCATCTCAAAAAAAGTAAAGAAGACAATGGCTATTAATACAATTTGGTGCCACTGCTGGTGTTCATGCTAAAGTGCCAGCAGTTTTACCTACCATTGCTTTCGAACCATTGGTACCAATGTCAACACAGTGGCAAGAGCAAATAAAATCTTGGCATTTTTATGAAAATAGCTTTGATTGTGTGATCCTCTGAAAGGGTTCCAGGGACACTTTGAGAACCATATTCTAGGATGCCTCTTTGTCCATAAAATGGAAATTTATATCAAGCTGTTTCTGTTAAAAGTGTTTTTTTTTTTTTCTCTCCTCCTCTGGGCCTTCATTATACAAGTAGAATGGCAGGCCTGCAGTCAGTGTGAACAAATTTTAGAATTATTTGAGTATGATGATTGTTTTAGTTAGCATCATAGAAGTAGATATAAAAGAGAGCACCCAGTTGGTCCACAATGAGTTCATCCAATTGGATGGCTATATATTTTTCTCTTTTGTGTGGTATGTGTGTTATATGTGAGGATATAATGAATTTGGCTCCTGGGTAGTTATAAAACACATTTTCGTGAAGCAACATGATTTTCATGAATTATGGCAGTACCTACAATGTGCCATTTGGCTATGCTAACTTTTTCTCCCAGTCTGCCACAATTTCAAATATTACTGCTTCAATTTGTATGCCAAAGATTGTATTAAGCACTATAACATTTCTTGACTTTTCATCCCTCTTTTACCTGGAACCAAAATTTGTAACATTGTAAAAGCAGTCCAAAAAAGTGATAGATATGCCAAGTTAGCAGAACATGAAGAGCATTATCTTCTAAGTGGTATTCTTCTGTTATCTTCTTCATAAAATGTGTTATTCCTCTGATGTCCCTGGACTGTTGGATTTTTTATAGTTCATACCAACAGAACTGAGGGGGTGTGTGATGCTTACATATATGCAGACATACAGTGGAGTTTGACTCACATTCAATGCATGCGCTAGTGCTCACGCTTACATACCCGAAATTTAATGATTCATCAGCTCTGCAGTATTTGACAAAGTAATCAAAATGAATACATTTATAAATAAAAATACTGCTAAAGAACAAGGATCTGCAGAGGTGACCCTCTAATAAAGAGCCCTATCTACTGGTAAGTAACCTAAATAATTTCTAACTTGGAAAGCTCCTTGGTGCATGATTATTACAAATACTATAACCATAATGCAACTATTCTACCAATGTAATATAGATATAACACTATTGTTTAAGTATTTTACCTTTAAGTGTTCTAAATTATTAATTACTAAATTGCATATTCAGAAAAAAAATTTAACATCAAAAGTATAAATACAGATTACCTAGTTGAGTATATTTTAATTCTTATCTCCTTTTAGAGTTCGTAACTTCATTACAAAATTTGAAATTGTTTTATTAGAGTATTTGAACTCCAAACATAGAATCCCATTTTTTCCATGTTTATTTTTTATTCTTATTTTGGTAAGAGGCCCATTTCTATTATAGATGGGCTTCCACAACCAAACCAGATAATTATCTGTAATTAGCCAGTCATCAGTTTTCAGGGACAATAAGCCTCTGTTGACCATCTCTCATACTTCACTCTAAAAGCAGGAATAATTAACAACAAAGACCACCAGGCAGTGATGAACTGGCATATAAGATAGCTCAACTCTGTATGTTCTTTTCTGAAAATCACCCACCTACTTCCTTATCTATAGATTAAGAACTATAAAGAGTAATAATAATAAAAAAAAAAAATAGCAGGCCAACCCTGCCAAGGGATTGGAGCTATGAGGAACATGTGTTTTTGTAAGAAAGAGTTTTGTCTTTAGATTGCAAAGAGATAACTTAAAAGAATTTGGGGAAAATTATTAGCTTGAAAATGGCATATCATTTTAAAGAGAAAAAAATTTTGAAAGAGCGTTTCTGTATCTTTGGATGAACCAGTTGTGGACAGTTATAGTGTTTTGCATAAACATATGAATTTTTGTATTTCTTTCTTAGCTTATTCTAAAAGGCAGTACTTCTGGTTTTCATTTTGGTTCATTTACCTTCAGCTTTGCTACAGGTATTCTATTATTGCCATGAAGAACCCTTGTGGAAATCCAAGGCATGTTTAGTACTTCAAAGTCAATTAGTTTCTTAGAAAATGAAGGCAAACAATGATGACAAGGCCATGTTAACCTCATTCTCTTCACCTCTCTAAGCCAAACTTTCCTCTCTCTCACTGAGATGATCTGTCACTATAATTAAAAAAAACTTTAAAAAGAAAAATATTTTAGGTAACTTTTTTTTTTTTCTGGTATATCTCTTCCTAGCAGTCATCAGGAATGCTCTGGTTGCAAATATTCAGAACCAGTCATTTTTGTGTATTTATTATATACTTTTAATTTTGTATTATGAAAAGTGTTTTTAAAGGATTCTAAGATTTTTTTCTTTCTTGGTCTTTATTAAACTTGCTACTTTTCTCATGCTTTTCATATTCTGTGATTTCCTGTAATGCAAATGTTACTCTAACTTTTTCACTCAAAAATTAGTGGTAATGTTTGTTTATACTTATTAAAGGCCTGCTTTTTAATGGTGTAAGACCCCGTTTAAAAAACTAATGATTTGATAGTCTTCAAACTATTTTTATTTCTAAATGCCTTTTGGTTATTCAAAGGATTCAAAACTAAACTCTTCTGAACTAATGTTTAAAATGTTCAAGACAATCATGTGAATGGACTTCATTTTCTATTACTGTAATTTAAATAACTTTGAGTTTCCAGTAGGGAAAATAAGAGTTGTTTTCTTCTTATAATGTTCATTTGGCATGTCAACACTTTCTTTTCTGTTGTTGTTGTTTTTTGTTTTTACAGATTCACTTCAAGCTCAGCTTATCAATATGGGTGTTATTCCTACCTTAGTGAAATTACTGGGCATCCACTGCCAAAATGCAGCTCTTACAGAAATGTGTCTTGTTGCATTTGGTAATTTAGCAGAACTTGGTAAGTCTTAGTAATGAACCACAAATGTAATTAACTTATTCATGTGCTTACAATAAATTTTTCTTTAGATATTAAGAAGCTAGAAATCCACTTAGATTGTATTAATTTTTTGAAGCATTTGAGATATTTGTGTCAATATTTTTAAAAGTAAGTCCAATTAGATCTTATGATTGCATTGTTTATAATGAGAGCTATTTTGTTTTGCTAATAATTTTATGTATTAGTGTTTAAAGCTTACACTGTACATTATGTAATAGAGTTGAATATTTAAAATTGTCTCCACATGGCTTTAATATTTTTACATGAGGGATGGCAATTGTATGTCCGTGGGTAAAAATAAGATTGAAGTGTGTTGCATAGTGGCTCATGCCTATAGTTCCAGCACTTTGGAAGGCCAAGGTGGATGGATTGCTTGAGCTCAGGAATTCAAGACCAGCCTGGGCCCATCTTTACAAAAAAATACAAAAATTAGCTCGGTGTGGTGGCTTGTGCCAGTAGTTCTGGCTACTCAGGAGACTGAAGCAGGAGGATTGCTTGAGCCCAGGAGGCAGAGGTTGCAGTGATCCGAGATCACACCACTGCACTCCAGCCTGGGCAGCAGAGCCAGACCCTGTCCCAAGAAAAAAAAAGAAATTTATTACATTTCATATAAATTGCATGCTTCTCAGGTAAAGAGGAATCTAACAGACTAAGGTTCTTCATCCTCTTTTCATAAAATCTCAGAACATGACAGAGGACTTTTTTCTATGAATGTATGTGTTACAGTATTAGAAAACAAAATCTGTGGAAGCCTTGAAATTCAGAAGGCAAACAGAACCAGACCAATGATGGAAACACATCCTAGTCATAACACAGAGGAGGAGGATGGCCTCAGTACCTCCATCTCTTTTCATTTTTCTCTTTGTTATGGATTACCATTTCTTTCTTCTTCCCCCTGCCCCCCGCTTCTTATCTTCCTTCACAACTCTAGGTCTGAATCTACTCCACAATCATGTTAATAATAAATTATTATGGGCATAGTGAAATGAAATGGTGTTTTGTCATAGCTAAATACAGTAGTTACAACAAGCAAATATATCAATTCTGTTACGTACCACATTTTATAAATAAAAGCACAAAGTCACTAATCTTGGTTTTTCTAACTGAAAGCTCATCTTGATTTTAATATTTTACTTTTGTTTTGTCTTCCAGCAAAGGGAATAGAAATTATTTATTAAAGATATTTAGTAAAAGTCGTTCTTACTTAGTGGGTCAATCCTAGTATTTGTGAATGTTTCTCATTTTCTCTCTTCATCTGTTTTTTCTTTTTTATGCTAGCCTAATTAACACATTTTTTCTGTCATCCAAGTGAGACCAAGAATAAAAGAACATTCATTTAGTATTTGACAAAGTTATTCTTTTTTGTGATTAAAATGGAATGTAGGAGTTTGTGTTCAGTATGGTTGGCAGAAATAAAACAGAAATAGTGTAACAGAAACATGATTGGTTCAAATCTTTCTTCATTTGCCTTTGGTTTTATGAAAATCAAAGAGTGCAGGTCCTTCGCTGTTACATTTTAATGTGAGTAGTTTCTAGAACAGCACTGTCCAATACAGTAGCTACCAGCCGTGTGGCTTAATGGGCATTGAAATATGAAGTCTCAATTGAGATGTGTTCAGTATAAAATACACAATCGATTTCAAAGACTATGAAAAATACAAAATATCTCACCAATATTTCATATGTTGATTGCATGTTGACATGATAATTTGAATATATTGGGTGGAATAAAATATTAAAATGTTTAACCTTTTTAGCACATCTTACTAGAAAATCTAAAATTATATATATGGTTTCATTTTTGGCTCTCATTATATTTATGTTGGACAGTGGTGCTGTAGAAAATGAACTGCAACAGAGTCATCCTTCACCCTGTTAAGGCCCCTCCCTTTTGAAGTTTTAGGAGAGTACATGGAAGAAAGCAAAGATTAATGAAATTTATCTCACCTAACTTTAAGGGAAAAGTCAGTACCAAGTAAGGAAATTACAATAATCCTTGGATAGGTTGTGCTGAATACGAACTTACGTAATTGTAGTTGTTTGCTGAGGAGTATTTCATCTCTTTTATGGTTTTGTGTCTAAATCTTATAAATGCTTCAACATCAGGAACTGTGCAGAAATCCTGCTTGACCTCGTGAGAAGAGAGTTGTTGTTTGTTACCCAAAACAGTCATCGTCCACCTCTCAAATGAGAGTCAAGGAAAAGTATTAGTCATTATTACCTCCTCTTGTGAAAAGAATGTAACAAGAACTGTGGCAGTGGAAGAGCGTGGGCTTTGAGTTTAGTCATAGGAGTTACAGGAGTCTTAAAATTTTAAAAAACTTATTCCATGTAGTATGTCCATATAAGGAGTCTTATATTTTACAGTAAAAGAAGATCTTGGATCTGTATCAAACCTTACTCAGCTTTACAGCACCCCTATGAAGTAACTTGGGCCTAATCCTTATAGTTAACCCAACCCTGTGATTTATTTAGTAATACTAATTTAGGATCATACATACAGTTGAGAGCTTCTTTGAGAAGAAAATTCATTTAAGTTATGAACACATGAATATCGAAGTATTTTAGAGTTCTAAGACAACTTACATATTTGAACCCCAAATACTTCAATATGTAAATATTGGTATAACTCTTGCTCTGTTTAAGACATTATAATAATATAAATACAAAATATTAACATTTCTCCAAAAATGCCTTGCATAAACCCAGATTCCAAATTGCTCACGTTAGGGCAATAGTTTTCAAACTTTTTGACTATGGCCCATAAGAAGAAATACATCTTCATATCACCACTTACTGTATTACCTGAAACTAAACAATACTTATTATCCTTAACATATTCAGTGTACTCGTCCTAAACTGATCACATGACTTGTTAGTGGATCTCTGTCTGGCATTTGAAAAAAACAGCATTATAGGATTTCTATTAGTCATAAATCATTTGGAAAGCAGTTTTTTGTATTAGAGAAAAATAATTCTTGATGTACATTCTTTTTAAAAGAGAACTTGAATTCTCACACAAAGCATCTTTAAGTGATAGTTCAAATAGTTTCATGTCTGATTTTAGTGTCCATAGTTATTTTTACTATGTACATAATAGGCTTAGCTTGTCTTACAAGTTTAATCAAAACGTTTGGTTGTTTTTTGTTTGTTTGTTTGTTTGTTTTTGGAGACAGAGTCTCACTCTGTTGCCCAGGCTGGAGTGCAGTGGCGAGATCTCGACTCACTGCAAGCTCTGCCTCCCAGGTTCACGCCATTCTCCTGCCTCAGCCTCCCGAGTAGCTGGGACTACAGGTACCCGCCACCACGCCTGGATAATTTTTTTGTATTTTTAGTAGAGACAGGGTTTCACCGTGGTCTCGATCTCCTGACCTCGGCCTCCCAAAGTGCTGGGATTACAGGCGTGAGCCACTGCGCCCAGCCTCAACTTTTAAAGTAATTAGGCAATTAAAAATTTTAATGGATATAACAAATTCTCAGTGATTATGTTTGCTTTGCTGAGTATTTATAAAAGTTTTTCTTAGATAATAAATATATACTTGCTAACTGATGTTTTAAAGTTTCCATAATGTATACCATGCCAGCCTGTGCTTTCTCACTAAGCAGTGTTTTTACTGAGCCCTGTGAACTCTAGAGATACCTGCAAAAGTATTGTTGGAAGAGTCAAAGGCGGGGAATGGTTTAATATTTAATTCAATCATTTTATCCTTTGGGAAAAAAGTGAAAGGTTTTCCAAAAGCTAAAACCCCAGAAATAAGCAGAAGTATTTGCCCTGTAACTGTTGGTCAACTCTGTTAACCAACCCTTTTTAAACATAAATACTCTTTAGGATAGCCAAAGTTATCAACCGTCCACCTCTTATACTTTCCAGTCTTACACTTCTTTTGGGTATCTCGGTGGATAGTGCTTGGCACATATTATTAAATGGATAATAATATGAATGACCAGATCAATACTGTGATATCAGCGACATTTGGGAAATGGGAGTGTATTAATCCGTTTGCACTACCGTAAAGGAATGCCCAAGACTAGGTAATTTATAAAAAAAAGAGGTTTAATTGGCTCATGGTTCTGCAGGGTGTACACTAAGTGTGGTGCCTGCATCTGCTTCTGGTGAGGGACTCAAGAAGCTTGTAATCATGGCAGAAGGTGAAGGGGGAGCAGGCGTGTCACATGGTGAGGCAGGGAGCGAGAGAGAGAAAGGGGAGGTCACAGACTCTTAAACAACCAGATCTCACATGAACTAACTCACTTATCACCAAGGGGATGGTACTAACCATTCATGAGGGACCTGCCCCCATGATCTAATTACCTACTACCTGGCCTCACCTCCAATATTGGAAATTACATTTCAACATGAGATTTGGAAGGGACGAACAGCCAAACCATATCAGGGAGTTTTAATTGACCAGATAAATAAATAAGGAAAAATAATTTGAGGATAAAAGCAGAGCACTGTATACTGAGAGAGCCCTGACCTGGTAGGAGAGATAAGAGGTAAGTAAAGAGTTGCAAAGACAACCTTGTTTACCTTGCTGATTTCTCTAGTATACCGGGAAAACATGCCATTGAAAAACTGCTTCCAAACACTTTGATACGAGTTGCTGTGTTAAAATACCAGGTTTGTTTGAGAGGCTGCATAGACCACCTCTATTCAGCCTAGTCTCCCCCAATCTATGTTAAAAGATAATTATGCACCCAATTTAGGTTCATACTCTAATTTCAGTGGTTACTGCCCTACACCCCATTTGAAGGAAGAAAGGATAAAAGAAAAATAAGTTTATCTAAGACTTCTGAAGTTTATATCATGAGTCTGTTATGCCCATGTAATAACTAGGCTGTATACATCGACACGTGGAACATGTATGCCCCAGAATAATGTTTCCCCTTTCAGAGTGAGCTTTCTTGCCTCTTAACAAGTACTGTATTTTTATTGACTCATGTAAATATCAAGTGTTTAAAATTCATGTCACATACTTCTGAATATGACATATTACTAAATGCTACAGTTACTTTTTGTCAATGTTTTTAATAAAAGTGTCAAATTTGTGTACTTTTGCTGGCTAGTGATGAAATGTAGCAGCTTAAAGATGAAATGGAAATAATTTAACAAGTGCAGTCTATTTCGGAGTTGGGACAGAAAGGAAAATACAGCTCTGCTTTATTAAGCTTCATAAATTTTATAGGATTAAAGATGTTTTCATTTTTTCCATAATAATGAAAAAAGATTGTTTTCCTCCTGATTGTTATTTATGCACACATAATGTTAAAGAGAAATTGGCCTTTAACCCAACACTCTTTAATATAACCATGGAATTTTTTTTGTTCTATTCAAGTCCCAATTAATGTGTGTACATAATTTTTTATACTTAAAAATCTTAGCATGAATATGGTTTTAAAGTATGCATTCTTATTTAACATGGAATAAACAGAATGAGACTTCGCCTCTTTTAAAATTTTAGTTGGAAACTAACTAAAACTCTACGGTAAAGAGATTTCTTCTTAAAGGCTTAAGACCTCAAGGATTGGGAGCCCAAGGCAGGAAGACTGATTGCAGCAGGAGTTTCAAGACCAACCTGCACAATATAGTGAGACCTCCCCCCTACCCATTCTCTAAAAACAAAAAGCAAACAAACAAGAACAACCTCAAGGAAAGGGAATAACAAAGAAAAGCAGGAGAGAGGATTGTGCAAGAACATCTTGGGACCTGGGAAGAAAGGCAATAACTTACATAGCAAACCTTTGACATCTAAATCCTGGATAAGAAACCAAGAAACCCAGTTTGCATTTCACAATCTTCAAAGAGCTTGGGATTTGGTGGCATCAAGATTTCTAGACCCTCTTTCCCCTTCACACCTTGTGATGACTACCCCTTGCCTATCCAAGGAGAATACTATGCTTCTTGTCAGGATAGAAGAAAAAGAGGGTTTCTTGATGGGGGATATCACACTAAATTGAAGTAAAAGGTACCACAGTACCAATCCATAAACAGGTTAAGTGAAATCTGAATGCTGAGAACCACAGTTTTATTGCCCTATTTGTCTCCCAGAACATAGACTTAAAGTTCTTTATATTGAGGGTTCTCTACAAAAGGCCAGCAGATTACCCTATAGGGAATCTTGCAGTCAATAAGACTACTCATACTCATAGCTCATAATCAGTTTTTTTTTTATTATTATTTTTTTAGTTCCTAACTTCTTCAATGGCAGACAGCTCAAGAGGTGAGGGCAACTTCTAAGATGGGAGATAGAGAAAAGCAACAGTACACTATTCTTAAGGAGAAAGAAAAGAGCTTGAGCATTAAGAACAGTTGCTAAAATGAAAGACAAAAACTGGAGAAATATTTGTAAAAGTAAAGAAAAAAAAAAAGAGAAAAAAAATATAAGAGGATCAGACCAAGAGTATTAGAAAAGTTAACAGGAGGAAACTGCCAAATAACTCAAGTATCACAGAATTGAAATACAAAATTTCCTACATTGCTGCAAGTATCTGTCAAATAAATGTCCTAGTGAACGAAAATACACCCAGACCATAGCACATCAATGTGAACTTTTACAATGCTGAGGACAGAACATCTTACAAGCTTCTAGAGAGGATGGGGGAAGTAAAGTTGAATGCAAAAGATAATTCTGTGGAGAAGCTTCTAGAGAGGATGAGGGAAGTAAAGTTGAATGAAAAAGATCATGATTCCGTGGACATATGTCTCAAAACAACATTGGCAGCCAGAAGAAAATGCAATATTGCCTTCAAAAGTTTTAGGGAAGCCAGATCAATTAGGCAAGAAAGAAAGGGTGTCAAAGTTGGAAAGGAAGAAGTCACATTGTGCCTGCAAACATAATCTTACATCAAGAAAAACCTATAGACTCCACCAAAAACCTCTTGGAACCAAAAAATGAATTCAGTAATGTTGCAGGATACAAAATCAGCATACAAAAATCAGTAGCATTTCTACACACTCACAGTAAACTAGCTGAGAGATCAAGAAGGCAATCCTATTACAATAGCTATAAAACATAGGAATAAACTTAACCAAAGAGGTGAAAGACCTACAAGGAAAACTACAAAACACTGATGAGGGAAACTGAAGAGAATAGCAACAACTGGAAGAACATCCCATGCTTATGGATTGGAAGAGTTAATATTGTTAAAATGGTCATACTACTGAAAGCAACCTACAGATTGAACGGAACCCCTATCAAAATACCAATGATTTTTTTTTTTTTTTTTTTAGAAATAGAAAAAAAAAGTAACTTAAAGTTTTCATGGAACCACATGTAAAACCCAAACTATGAAACTAGTAGACAAAAAAGAGAAATGCTTCAGGACATTGGTCTAAGAAATGTTTATGAGTAAGACTTCAGAGCACAGGCAATATAAGCAAAAATAGGATCATATCAAATGAAAAAGCTTTTGCAAAGCAGAGAAAACAACGGAGTGAAAAGAGAGGCTACAGAATGGGAGAAAATATTTGCAAATTATTCATCCAACTGGGGATTTTTTCCAGAATATCCAAGGGACTCAGACATCTCAACAGCGGGGTCTCACTCTGTCTCACAGGCTAGAGTGCAGTGGCCACCTTAGCCTCCCAAGTAGCTGGGACTACAGGCACATACCACCATGCTTCATTTGTTTTTGTATTTTTTGTAGAGGCAGGGTTTTTACCATGCTTCCCAGGCTGGTCTCGAACTCCTGGGCTCAAGCAGTCCACCTGCCTCAGCCGCCCAAAGTGCTGGGACTATAAGCATGAACCACTGTGTCTGCCTCAATCCTGTTTTTAAAATGGGCAAATTATCTGAACAGATGCATCTCAAAAGAAGACATACAAATGACTAACCAATGTATGACAAAATGTTCAGTATCACTAATCTTCAGGGAAATGCAAATCAAAACAATGACATTATCTCACCTCAGTTAGGATGGCTATTATTAAAAAGACAAAAATTAACAAATCTTGGTGAGAATGTGGAGAAAAAAGAACTCGTACACTGTGAGAATGTCAACTAGTACAGCCACTTAGGAAGGTTTCTCAAAAACCATAAATGGGCCAGATGTAGTGGCTCACACCTGTAATCTCAACACTTTGGGAGGCAGAGGCAGGAGGATCACATGATGCCAGGAGTTTGAGACTAGCCTGGGTGACATAGGGAAACCATCTCCACAAAAAATTTAAAAATTAGCCCGGCATGGTGGCACAGGCGTATAATCCCAGCTACTTGGGAAGGTGGGGTGGGAGGATCGCTTCAGCACAGGATGTTGAGTAAAGTTGCAGTGAGCCATGATCACACCACTGCACTCCAGCTTGGGTGACAGAGCAAGACTCCATTTCAGTTTTAAAAAAACACAAATAGAACTACTGTATGATCCAGCTGTCTCCTTACTGGGTATTTATCAAAAGGGAAGAAAGTATATTGAAGAAACATTACACACCCGTGTTTATTGCAGCACTGTTCACAATAGATGTGGGATCAACCTAGGTGTCTAAAAACATGAACAGGTAAAATGTGGCATATATATACAAAATGGAATACTATTCAGCCACCAAAAAGAATGAAATCCCGTTTTTTTTTTTTTGTTTTTTTTTTGTTTTTTTTGTTTGCAACGACATGGATGGAACTGGAAGACATTATGTTAAGTGAAATAAACTAGGAATAGAAAGTTAAACACTGTATGTTCTCACACATGTGGAAGCTTAAAGTTTTTTATAGAAGTAAAAAAAAAAAAGGATACTAGAGGTTGGGAAAGGTAGAGAGAAGAGGAATAATAGGGAAAGATTAGATACAAAAGATACAAAATTACAGCTAGATAGGAGGAGTAAGCTTTAGTGTTCTCTACCACTGTAGGATAACTACAGTTAACAATAATATATTACATAGTTTCAAATAGCTAGGAGGAGAATATTGAATGTTCCCAACACAAAAGTACTTGAGATGATGAATATGCTAATTACCCTGATCTGCTCACTATTCATTATATGTAACATCACAGTGTACCCCATATACAATATTATTTGTGAAATAAACTTTTTTAATTTTTTGAGGGAAAATGACTTCCAACATAGAATCCTATACTCTGTCATACTGTCAGTCAAGTGTGAGATTATAATAAGGATATTGTCACACATGAACATCTCAGAAAATTTATTTCTTAAATACTTTTCCTCTGGAAGCCACTGGAAGTTCAGTTCCACCAAAACAAGGGATTTAAATGAAGAAAAACTACATAGGAACTGAGAACGAAATCCAACAGGAATCCCAAGTATTACAGTGATGTTATTGTCCCAAGTGGCATGTTTTTAAGGAGCAACCAGTCCAGGTTGGGTTAGGTCAAAAAACTGATGGGATGGTGCTTAGGAGAGTTCTTACAGGAAATGAAATTGATTAATATCTAAAGTGAATGTATTAAGAGAAGATTAGACAACTGATGGAGTGTTGGGAGTTGCATTAATAATAAGCACATAGAAAACTACGCAAATGAGAAAACACTATTCCAGGAAGAATGAATTAGTGTATTGCTGAAACACAACTAGTGATATAAACAAAATTACATATAATTAGAAAGATGGAGAGTATGATGAACACAGGAAAGAAAGAAAACTAATGTTTCATCTTTCATAGTAGAAATCTGATGAGAAATACCAATTTTTAGCAGTACAAATATGTAATTTAGATATATGTAAGTAAACAGTATGAATTAGCTAAAAGAGCTTTATGTATTTGTGAGGAAGAATAAATGGAGGAGAGGAAACTGGAGTCTGCTGGTAATAATATTAGGCCAACTCTTTGAATTCATAGAGTTTTAATAAAAATAAAACCTTAGTAAAAGAGGCTTCTTGCCAAAGGCCTGTTGAGGTCTGTGGCACTTAATTGATAAATATAATGTCCAAATTATACTTCATGCTGTCTTTTCACTCTATTCACCTGCAGGTTAAGTACAGATTTTGTTCTATAATTCCTGTATTAATAATGATGCATAATTTCCTTGTGCTGGCAAACAGAGCCTGAGTTACATAGCAGCAATGACTCGGTTTCCTTTTATTAAATGTTTGGAGGAAAAGAATGTGGATTAGAAGGAATAGAGTGCCAACACTGTTCTTTTAAAGAAGAGTAAAAACATGTAACTAGATGAATAATGATGTCTATATACTTTACGTATGATTTTATGTTTTTGAAATTCATCTCACTTGGACAATTCTCTGAAGCAGAGGAATAACCAACAAAGTTCCAGGGATAAATCATCTCTACTTATTTTTTATTTTATTTTTTTCTTTTGGGGACAGAGTCTCACTGGGTCACCCAGACTGGAGTGCAGTAGCATGATCTCTGCTCACTGCACCTCTGCCTCTCAGGTTTAAGTGAATGTTGTGCCTTAGCCTCCTGAGTAGCTGGGACTATAGGTGCATGCCACCATGCCTGGCTAGTTTTTGCATTTTTAGTAGAGACGGAGTTTTGCCATGTTGGCCAGGCTGATCTCGAACTCCTGGGCTCAAGGGATCTGCCCACCCCAGACTCCAAAAGTGTTGGGATTGCAGGGACAAGCCGCCATGCCCGGCCTCATCTCTAAATGAAACCTCCTCTTTGGGTGGAGTTTGCTGACATTTGCTGAATATGATCTCTGAGAGTTTCAGTATCTTATCAGAAAAGACACCCTACCCTGACTTTTCCCCACTCCCTTGGCATGTGAAGAGCTAAAGCCGTAGTGTTTTATGGCATTAAAGAATCATACTTAAAGTCTTGGAGTAGATTTTTATCATTTTGGAATAGATCCATTGATATGTACACCAAAGCAGTGTAATAAAATGTTGATCAAAACTATATTTAACCATATTAATGTGTGTTTCTCCTCTTTTAAAATTGAATTTGCAATATATTTTACTTGATAGTAACACAAGAGATTTACCAGAGACTAGCAAGTGGAGTGTAACCCTTATAATTCATTTACATGTTCATTTAGTTACTCATAAATAACTTCATTCTGGACACCTGCTTTATACCAGGGACTATCCTGTGCACTATGTTTCTGGTGGTTGAAGCAGTATGTACTGTCCTTGCCCTCAAGGAGCTTATAGTTTAGTGTATAAGATGGATATTTATTTTTAAAATAGTTCGCAAATAAACTACCGTATAATTACAATTTATGATAATTGCTAGTATGAGAAAGTAACAGAGTAAGGTAAGGGACTGATTTAAATTAGAAGCATCAACTCTAGGTGGGAAAGATCATTTTCAGACAATATTTTCAAAATGTCTACCTCCCACATACGTATTATACAGTAGCTTTCTCACGACGCTGCTGGAGGATGCTGCCACCAAAGCAAAACAAATGAAAGAGAAAAGGCATAGATAACAGGATATCTAATACAGGAAGGAGAGAAGTGATCCATCAAGATAATGATAAAGAGAACCCAGGATGCCAGCTGTGCCACCAGAGAGACCAGTATATATTAGATTAGGTCAGAATTCACTGAAAGAAATTTCTAGAAAATAGGATAATGCAACCAAAGACATTGAGAGGAGAATTGGAGAGAAATGGAATGGATTTGGGTTGGATTTTGGAGGTAGATTGGTGGACCTTGGTGATTGATTAGGTGTGGAAGTTGAGTGATAAATGAGCTATGACTGCTAGATTCCTGCCTGTTCAGATAGACGTAGTGTTCATATACTGAGTTGAGGGAACACTGGATGAAGAAGATTTCAGAGTATGTCGAAAGCCCCTTTTCGGTATTGAGTTTAGAATGCTAGAGAGATACTCAAGTAGAGATGTCAAATGGGCAGTTAAATAAATAGCCTGATGTCCAGAAGAGGGTTGTGAATATTTATGTTGTATAAATATCAACACAGAGATGCTGTTTGATGCCATGGAAAAGAATTAGATAGCCTCAGGTGAGAATAAGGACTGAGAACGTAAAGCAAAGGACGAATCCTAAGGAACTAGAATTTATAGAGGTCTTGTGGAGAAGGAGGAACGATTATTAAGAGATTGCTGAGTGTAGAGGCAGGTAGGCCAAAACTAGTAGATTTAGTAATGCATATGAGTTGAGAGAGTAGAGGCAGTGTATATAGACAATGTTATCAGAAACTTGTTTGTAAAAGTGAAAATGAGATTGAATGGTAGTTGATAGAGGTTGATTGGGGGAGGATGTTTGTTTTAAATATATTTTATGTGAGAAATACCAAAGTATATATAAATGCTGATCAATGGTGAGGCTCTAGGAGAGTTTGGAGATGCTGAGAGGCAGGAAGGAATGAAACTCCAATTACTCATGCAGAATTAGTCTTCAATAGTAGATACGTCAGGACCAGGGTAGAAAACATGGCACTTTAATGATACTAAAGATAAGTCACCTTTAATTCATCCATATAGAATATAATGTTATGAGAAATTTTTCATCTTTGACTAAAATCCTTAAAACTGTGAATTTATGACTTAGTAATTTTATTGTTGCCGTGATTACCTATATGTTATGCTAGAGAACCTTTTTTTATAGCCCAAATATAATTAGGTCAGAACATTTTCTCTAAAGCCTTAGACATTTTTCCTTTTCAGGGACATTAAAAATGCATTTGATTGTTCCTATATTTGAAGAGTATTTGTATTTATCAGTAATGGTACAAAATGACCAAGTATTGAAAGTAATAGAAAACAGTTCCTGGGCTTAATTTGGTTTAAGTTTTTCTTTTTTATTTTACAGAGTCAAGTAAAGAACAGTTTGCCAGTACAAACATTGCTGAAGAGCTAGTAAAACTCTTCAAGAAACAAATAGAACATGATAAGAGAGAAATGATTTTTGAAGTTCTTGCTCCATTGGCAGAAAATGGTGAGAAAAATAAATGCACCTTTGGATTTTCAATCATGTATACTTTAAATTTTTTTCCTAATATTATTTAATTGCCAGCCATTTGACTCAAAACCATTCTTTATTAGTGATATGTTTTATTTTGCATATCTCTAACTTTAGATAATTAGCTATGTTATCTACTCCATAACTATATCTACATTGGCCAAAGCAACTTTCCAGGTTCCTTTGATTTTAAAATCTTAGAAAAGATACTTCTGTAGCTAACACATTCTTGTGCCATTCTGGAAAAGGCAGCTGCGAGGCTGACCTCTACTTCTATACACTTGTAAAGCAAAGGGGATAAAAGTTGGAGTCTCAGGCCTGCCAACAGCGAAGATAGTGGTTAATCACTCTCTTCTTTGGGCACAAAAATCTTAAGAGATGCATCGCAGAAATAAGAATGAATCAGAGGAAACAAACCATTCCATATTAGTAATTTTTCAAATATAATGTCTAGCACATACTCAAAGAGGATCAGATGTTAATACATGAGACAAAACATTATAAGCAAGAATAGGCAGCAAATCTTCAGATACTGGAATTATTAGACACTGATTCAAAACAGGTATACTTATTGTGTTCAAAGAGGTAAAAGTAAGCTTAAATAATTTAGAAGGAAACTGAAAACTATTTTTAAAAAGTGACGTAGCAGATTTAAGAATGAAATAAATGGAAATTTCTGAATTGAAAAATACAACCAAAGTTAAGAATCCAGTGCGGGGCTTAATAGCAGACTTAATAGATACTGTTTAATTAAAGAACCAGTGAAGTGGAAAATGGGTTGGAAAGAAATCCAATATGAACTAAAATGAAAAAAGAACCTATTTACATAAAAGAGAATAAGAGGTCAGAGGATAAAGTGAGACATTCTCATATGCATTTTTTGGAGTCCCAAAAGGAGAGTAGAGAAGGTGGGGAGGGGAGTGTGCAGAGGCAATATTTGAAGAAATTTTGGCAGGGAATTTATCAGAAATTATGAAAAATGCAAAGATCCAAGAAGCCCTTTAAACCCAAAATACGATAAACAAAAAGAAATCCATATCTAGATTCCTCATACTGAAAATGTAGAAAACCAATCACCAAAATCATTATCTTCAAAGTAACAACAGTTTGTCTGACAGCTACCTTCTCAACAGCAACAATGGAAGCCAGATGTTATAAATGTGGTTTGTCAGAAGGAAAGTGATACAGATGCAGGGGAGAATAAAGACCAAAAAAACCAGTGAATATGTAGGTAAATCTTATGAACATTGAATATATTTGAAAAATAACTTATTGTGAAGTTTACAATGTACATTTACGGTGGCTCAAGCCTGTAATCCCAGCACTTTGGGAGGCCGAGATGGGCGGATCACGAGGTCAGGAGATCGAGAGACGATCCCGGCTAACACGGTGAAACCCCGTCTCTACTAAAAAATACAAAAAAATAGCCGGGCGAGGTGGCGGGCGCCTGTAGTCCCAGCTACTCGGGAGGCTGAGGCAGGAGAATGGCGTAAACCCGGGAGGCGGAGCTTGCAGTGAGCTGAGATCCGGCCACTGCACTCCAGCCTGGGTGACAGAGCAAGACTCCGTCTCAAAAAAAAAAAAAAAATATATATATATACCACAAACTGAGCATATAAATAAGAAGAGAGGTAAAAGGAGTTAGAGTCCTAAGACACTTGTGTTATCTGGAAGACTCTGGTTATTTAGTCACTTCAACTTTTAAGGTGACTACTAAAGTAATTTTTAAAAATCATGTATAACTACCGAACAAACTGAACAAATGGAAGGGACTTACAGAAAGATTTTTTAATACCCTAGCAATGCAAAACAAGAAAAAAGAAGAAAGAAAAAGGAACATGAATTATAGAGGACAAATAGAACATAAAAATGCAGTTTTAAGACACAGTATTTCAGTAATTATGTTAAATGTGGCCTAAATGCTCTAATTAAAAGACCATTTGTCACTTGTGTTTTAAAATAAACAGTTATACTACTTAAGCAATACTTATTAAATAGGAGATTTAAAAGATTGAGAATAATAGGATGGAAAAAATGTACCACTGAAACCTAAAGAAGGCTGGGGTAGTTATATTAATATCAAGTAAAATATTTTAAGATGAAAAGATTTGCTAGAGATAAAGAGGGTGACTTTAGTAATAAAAGATCCAATTTACCTAGAAAAAAAATGACCATCATACATTATCCCAAAACATACAAAGCAAAAACATTCAGAACTATGAAGAGAAATAGACAGATCCACAGAAATTGAGAAATTTTAATACCTCTTTCAGTAATTTATAGAATAAGATAGAAGACTAAGGTTATAGAAAATTTGAAAATGATTAAGACAATTGATTTAATGGACTTATTTTAGAACACTTCAACTACAGAGTTCTTTCAAGTACATATGAAACATTTAAGAACATGTATACTTGTCATGAAAGAAAGAAATTTCAAGATTGCTATCATACAAAGTATTTCTTTGACCTAAGTGAGTTGTCTAGTAACCATTTATAAAAAGAAAACCAGGAAATCTCTGTATGTTTACATAGTAGGAAATATACTTCCAATACCTCAGAGGTCAAAAAAGAGTTGTAATGGAAATTAGAAATTTTTCTAGTAGTGAAAATGAAAATAGTCTATCTCAAATCTTACATGATACAAGTAAAGCCCTATTCAGAGGGAAATATTTTGCTCAAAATGCTTTTATTAGAAAAGGAAAAGAACTAAAATCAATGAGCTCAGTATTCATCTCAGGAATTTAGGGGAAAGAAAATATAAACCCAAAAACCCAAAAGGTAATTTTTCAATCCTCACCTCCCAATTTGTGTGAATATGCTCATAGTAGTCTCTGATAATCTTTTGTATTTCTGTGGTAGCAGCTATAATGTCACCTTTATCGTTTCTGATTGTGCTTATTTGAATCTTCTCTTTTTTTTGTTAATGTAGCTAGTAGTCTATTAATTTTGTTAATCTTCACTTGTACTCCCTAAATCTACAAAAAAAAAATTTAGTAGTTAACTGGAATAAAATACAACAATGTTGACAAAATCCACAAGTAATATATATTCTTTTAAAAAGCAGAAGAAAAGATAGGGAATCAACCTAAGTGTCCATCAGTGGATGAGTGGATAAAGAAAATGGGGTGTGTATACACACACACACACACACCATGGAATACTACTCAGCTATAAAAAAGAATGAAATAATGTCTTTTGCAGCAACTTAATTGGAGGGCATTAATTCTAAGTGAAGTAACCAAATGTCACCTATTCTCATAAGTGGGAGCTATGCTCTAGGTACACAAAGGCATACAGAGTGGTAGAATGGACTTTGGAGACAGAAGGATGGAGGGAGTGAGATGAGGGGGTGAGGAGTAAAAAACTACTTTTTGGGTACAGTGTACACTATTCAATGACGGGTGCCCTAAAAATCCTAGACTTTGCCACTATATTATTCATCCATGTAACCAAAAACCACTTGTACCACTAAAGCTATTGAAATTTTTAAAAATAATAATAATAAGCAGAAGGAAGGAAATGTAAAGAGCTGAAATAAAATGGAAAACATACAGTGCAACACAAACATATAATTGCTACAGTTGAGTCTGAAAAGACATTGGAATTGATAAACCCCTAGTCAGATTCATAAATGAAAAGAGAGAGAAAGCATAATTAACCAAAATTAAGAATGCAAGAGGAGGAGACCTTACCACAGGTCTTACAGCTATTAAGAGGATATTATGAACAATTTGATGCCCATATATATGTGTATGTTTGTGTGTGTGTGTGTATATATACACACACAGGAATGTTCAGAGCAGCATTATTTATAATGAAAAATTGGAAACAACCAATATCCATTAACAGAATGAATAAATCATAGGATATTAATATAATGGAAAAATATAGAGTTATGAAAAGGAATGAAGACAGCTATAACTATTACTGTGGATGAATCTCATCATGTTGAAAGGAAAAAGCCAACACTGAAAAATACATATTGTATGATTCAATTTATATAAAGTAAAAAAAAAAAGTAAAACTAAATTGTAGTTTTTAGGAATGATTGTTTACTTGGTAAAACGAAAGTATAGAAGTGATTGCCATAATAATCAAGATAATTTGAGATGAATGAAGGAAGGGGTTTGTTATCAGAAAGAGAAATGTAGAGATAGGCTTCCTGAGTTGTTGGTAATGAATTTCTTGATCTAGGTGATAGATCCATGGTTATTTGCTTTCTAATAATATATTAAACTTAACTTGCATATTTTATGCACTTGTCCACATTTGTGGTTTTCTTCCACTCTTTAAAAAAAGTTTTAAAATACCTGTATAGGATGCATACGTGATACATACATGTGTACATTTATACATGTGTGTGTAAACAGTGGTGATAAAGATACATGTCCTTGGACAGAATGGTTTTGGTAAATGTGCTGGGCTGTCTGCTTTGGCAGAATGTGTTGCTAATCCTATTTAAGGTAGTTTAAGCCTTCCATATATTTGTTTTCAAGTATTTGATTTCAGTCAAATTATGAGATCATCTGTAAACTTTAACATTGACACATTTAGGCTGGGTGTGATGGCTTATACCTGTAATTCCAGCACTTTCAGAGGCCAAGGCAGGAGGATTGCTTGACCCCAGGAGTTCAAGACCAGTCTGGGCAACACAGCAAGACCCTGTCTCAAAAAAAAATAATTGATTAAAATTTTAAAACTACAATATTGACACATTTAAAATTTCTTAAATGTCTTAGGTCCTATGTTTTAGGGAGAAATTGGTTTTTCATCTCATTGGTGTTTTGGCAAAGTGAAAATTTTATTGTGACCTTCAGTCACTTTTATGCCATAAAATTACCTGTAACTTTCCTTGCAGTATTTCAAAATAACAATATGTTTATTACTGTTTTCCCCTGTGCCTTCACATCTGTTTTATAATTGCACAATGGATAGAATGATACCATTGAAGGCATATTTTTGGACTAATTTTTTGCATGTATCATCCTTGATTTTCTCAGTACACAAAGGAGAGTGATTTCAGCATTAGAAGTAGGGATTTGTGTAGTTCAAGGGTTTTAGTATTTTTAAGGTTTTTTCATCATAGTTTTTAATTCTAGTCGCCACACATCTCTAGCCCTAGCATTCTGTAACCAAGGAAACGCCCTACTTTTAGCATGGCACAGTGCAAGTATACCTTTTAAAGAAATATTCCAGGTTGAATACTCTGTGTATTCTGAGATAATATTCAAAAGAAGATCAGTGATCCTAGTGATTCAAAAACGCCAAATTTTAACACATTAAAATTGCCTGAAAGTCTTAAGTATTTATTTTTACAAGTCTTTATTTTTCCTAAATGATAAGGTGAAGCTGCCATTGCCATATATGGATGCATATACAGCTTAGGGAAACCAATGACTAAAATAAAATCCAACTAAAAAAATAAAATTTAAATTTAAAAGTTTCTGGCCAGGTAGTGGCTCATGCCTGTAATCCTAGCACTTTGAGAGACCGAGGCAGGAAGACTGCTTGAGGCCAGGAGTTCAAGCCCAGCCTAGGCAACATAGCGAGACCCTTTCTCTACAAAAAAGTTTAAAAATTAGCCAGGCATGGTGGCATGCACTTTTAGTCCCAGCTACTCAGGAAGCTGAGATAGGAGTATTGCTTGAGCCCAGGAATTCATGGATGCAATGAGCTATGATCACACCACTGCACTGCAGCCCGGGCAACAGAGCAAGATGCTGTCTCTTAAACAAAAAATTTGTGTTGCAAATGTATTTTTCATGTCAGTTGATTAGCATTTATCTTAAGGCGTATCAAGTACACTCAAAGCATTTAGATAGGCCAGTTTAGGTTAAAATACAAAGATGAGTAAGGTGTATCTATCTGGGGAACCAGCCCCCAATGTTTCAATGTAGGTTCTTTCTGTTTTCCCTAAGTGTTGGCCCATCTGAGAAATAAAGAGAAAGAGTACAAACAGAGGAATTTTACAGCTGGGCCTCCACATCCCATATTGGTAGGTCTGTGATGTCTCCTGAGCCACAAAACCAGCAAGTTTTTATTAGGGATTTCAAAAGGGGAAGGGGTATACAGGGAGTAGGTCACAAAGATTAAAGGGCAGTAAAGATCACAAGGCAAAGGGCAAAATTAGAATTACTGATGAGGGTCTATGTTCGGCTGTGCACGTATTGTCTTGATAAACATCTTAAACAACAGAAAACAGGGTTCCAGAGCAAGAACTGGTCTGACCTCAGATTTACCAGGGCGGGATCTTTTCCCCACCCTAATAAGACTGAGGGTACTGCAGGAGACCAGGGCATATTTCAGTCCTTATCTCAACCACATAAGACAGACACTCCCAGAGCGGCCGTTTATAGACCTCCTCCCAGGAATGCAGTTCCTTCCCCAGGATATTAATTATGAATATTCCTTGCTGGAAAAAGAATTCAGCGATATCTCTCCTACTTGCACATCCATTTATAGGCGCTCTGCAAGAAGAAAAATATGGCTCTATTCTGCCCGACCCCGCAGGCAGTCAGACCTTTGGTTGTCTTCCCTTGATCCCCAAAATCGCTGTTATTCTGTTCGTTTTCAAGGTGCACTGATTTCATATTGTTCAAACACCCATGTTTTACAATCAGATTTCATCTTGTTCAAACACACATGTTCTACAATTGATTTGTACAATAGTGGTCCTGAGGTGATGTACATTCTCAGCTTATGAAGATAACAGGATTAAGAGATTAAAGTAAAAACAGGAATAAGAAATTATAAGAGTATTATTTGGGAACTGATAAATGTCCATGAACTCCTCACAATTTATGTTTTTCTGCCACAGCTCCAGCCAGTCCTCTGTTCAGGGTCCCTGACTTCCCACAACATATATCTGCTTAGGAGATAGTTGGAGACAGATATGGATGCAAATATAAGCTCTTCAATGAAATAAGTGTTATAATGAAAGAATACTTAAAGATATTAGAAGTATAATAAAAAGTTTTGATGTGGGGGTGGAGTTTCCTGTGAAGATCAGTTTTAAAAATATAATTGGGATGTAAATTCTGTCTCTAAAATACCTTATGCTATGTTTAGCCATCAGAAAGGTTCAAAGTTATTTTCTTTTAACTTTTATTATGAACATTTTGAAACGTATTCAGAAATAGCATTTAGTAAACCACCATGTATCCATCGCCCAAAAGCTTTAAATCAAAGAAAACCTGAAGCCCTTTTTAAAAACATGACTTTATTTATTTATTTATTTATTTATTCATTTATTTATTTATTTTTATAGACAGGGTCTTACTCTGTTGTCCAGACTGGAGTGCAGTGGTACAGTCATAGCTTACTCTAACCTTGAACTCCTGGCCTCAAGCAATCTTCCCACCTTGGCCTCCCAAGGCACTAGGATTACAAGCGTGAGCCACCATGCACAGCCCTATTTTGTAGTATTTTATGGCTTGCCCTTTAAACATGAGCATAGTATCTAGAGTAATAGTGGAGTGACACTAGTTGCCTTCAGAGCTGAGTATCAATTTGTTTAGATGCTGCAAGACATTGTGAAAAATGTGACAATTTCAAATGGAAACATGAAATAAAGTTTTTTGTATGTTTAAACTGAAATGTCAAGATAGTTTACTTTGAAGATTTGAGTTTCAAAAATGTATTATCTAAATCATGCATTTTCTTAGTTTCTTATAATTCTTTATAATGGATTTCTTATACCAGAGCTCCTATTTTATCTCAAAGTTTGATTATTTTGTTCACATTGTTCTTTAGATGCTATTAAACTACAGCTGGTTGAAGCAGGCCTGGTAGAGTGTCTACTAGAGATTGTTCAGCAAAAAGTGGATAGTGACAAAGAAGATGATATTACTGAGCTCAAAACTGGTTCGGATCTCATGGTTTTATTACTTCTTGGAGGTGAGCTGTAATTTATGCCAGCCAAAGAATGTTGTTTTCAGATTTTTTTAAATTTATTGTCTCTTCTGTAAATACTACCCTAGGCATTTTCTCATATTCCTATCTCACCTGCTGTTGAGGTGATGATTTTGACGTCTTAAACATGTCATTGATAGAACCAGACATAACGAACCCGAAAAAGAAGTGTCTTCACCATCTTCCAGCGTTTGAAGAGCTGTCCCATAGAAGAGATAGCTTTGGCACCAAGGGACTAAAGAAAAGCTAGATAGCTCACTAGGACTTGGACTAGAAAAATGCTAAACTCTATTGTCTAGTATCTATTAAAAGTTTATTATAAAAAGAATCATTACTTTTCCCATTATGAATGTAATAGTTTGTGAAGTATGAGTTTCCCAGTTGGATATTCACCTAAGAATATGAATTTGTTACTCTTAGTTTTCTCTTGCTTAACTATTTGTTTCATTTACCTCCAGATGAATCCATGCAGAAGTTATTTGAAGGAGGAAAAGGCAGTGTATTTCAAAGGGTACTTTCTTGGATTCCATCAAATAACCACCAGCTACAGCTTGCTGGAGCATTGGCAATTGCAAATTTTGCCAGAAATGGTAAGCATATTAGTTCCTCCTTTGTTAGTCAAATACTCTGTATTTGTTTATTTTTGCTTTGCCGTCACATATACTAAAACTGGAACAGTTTAGAAGTTCTGTAATATGTGTATAATGCTGCTAACTTTTCAGAAATCTGAAATACTTATAGTGACATTCCTAACAAATTACATATTTTATGCAATTCAACTAAATTCTAATAGTTTAAAGATCATGAAGTGCTTCTTTTGAATACTTGGCACTTCAGAGCTTAGTAAGTTTGAATCCCATTCTAGTATACATATGCTTTCTTTTGCCTAGTGATTTTATTTTGGATCTAATTATTGAGTATTCATTCTAGGATTATTGTGCCTCAACTTATACTTTTATGGCCATAAAACTTAAGTATGAATAATGCCTTGGCTTTGTGTAGAATGTTTAATTTAGTTTAATAGTATTTTAGGGGGCACCAGACTTCTATGTTATGAAATCTGGCACTACTAAAAAACTCAAATACAGTCTAGAAACTCATTCTTATGTTCCTCATGAAATATACTATGTCTAGGAAATACAGTTTATTTTTCTTTTTAGTTTAATCATCTTCCAATACGAACTGTTGGTATATATTATAATGGCTGACTTACTCTATTTTTACTCCTCCTTTTTGGGAGTGACTCCCTAATAATGGAGGTAAGAGTGCCATAATATGGATAATTATTGAAACTAGATATGGGGTAAATAGTGGTTCATTATAATATTCTGTCTGCTTTGTAAATGTTTGAAAAATAATTTAGGTATCAGCCATGATAGCAAAAGGTAGAGTACTATCACTATAACATTGGGAGAACACAAGCATCACAATAAATGAAAAATATTGGACATTCTAACCATGTGTTTCTACTTCTGATATATTATCTGGCTCTAAACTGAAGATTTTTCTGGTAATTTTTCTGATTTTTAAAATTTTATGTAGTTTAAGAATTTTGATAATACTTCTCACTCAGTGAACAGAAAAACCTATAAATCTGATGGGAGAAAGATTTGGAATTCATTTTATTGTATACCTCCATTTTCCCTAATGTAGATAATAGCCAGACATCAGTATTATAAGATATTTATAGATATTTTAAAGAGGAAGAAAAAGATGTGTGGGTTTTTTTTCAGATGGAAATTGTATTCATATGGTAGACAATGGGATTGTAGAAAAACTTATGGATTTACTGGACAGACATGTAGAAGATGGAAATGTAACAGTACAGCATGCAGCACTAAGTGCCCTCAGAAACCTGGCCATTCCAGGTAAGACTTAAGAATAGAAGGCAGCTATGTAAAAAATAAAATCCATCATTTGGGGAAGCTATTTACTGTATGTGATTTGTGAACCTGCTCTGATGAAGAAAATTAAAAAGAAAAAATAGTCTTCACATTGTTTACATTTTTTCATGCTAATAAATGGAGATCATATGTTAAATAAGTTTTGTGAGACTGTACAAGAATAATCTCTGCCTTCATTCAGATATCCTGTTACCTTTTGTGAATTCTTAGATTTTCATCATGTTGTATAGTTAAGCTTTTTTGCGGTTTTTTGTTTTTGTTTTTTTGAGATGGGGGTCTCACTCTGTCAGCCAGGCTAGAGTGCAGTGATGCAATCCTGGCTCACCACAGCCTCTACCTTCTGGGCTCAAGTTATCCTCCCATCTCAGCCTCCTGAGTAACAGGGACTGCAGGCATGTGCCACCATGCCCAGCTGATTTTTTATTTTTTGTAGAAACAGGATCTCACTATGTTGCTTAGACTGGTCTTGAACTCCTGGGCTCAAGCAGTCCGCCCACCTTGGCCTCCCAAAGTGCCGGGATTACAGGTGAGAGCTACTGCACCAGGCCTTAAGTATCTTTAGTTGAGGTAGAATAATGACATCAATTAACAGAATCCCCTCAAGAATGACTTTCAGTTGTTGGTGGTGTTTTTCCATAAGCAGACGTACAATATTTTAAAATAGCCTTAATGTGCCTTTGGAAGTCATGAAATCACATTATTATGGAAAATACAACAAAAAATAGTTAAAACTATTCTTTTATTCTACTTTCTAAAAATAAATTTTTGGTTAGATGAAATAGTACAATTACATGATGATCTAATCCATTTGAATTGGTTTATATAGGATAGTAACATTTATTAATGTCTATAACATTTATATCAACACAGTTGGATCAAAAACGGAATTGTGCTTTATTGTTGTAAGAGGGTAACTGTGTAAGTAAATGTTTCGGATTGGGTTTAAAAAGCCATGATATTGTCATAAAAATTATGATATTGTCTGTTACCCGCTTATACACAAATAGGATACAGACACACACATAAACAACTGAATTCCATTCTTAAAATTGACAAAAAAGTGACAGAATTGTTTCTAAATGGAAAAATATAACATGGATCTTAAAGACACTCAATAAACCTGTATTGAATTGAATGTTTATCAACAGGAATGCTAATACCATTTTAACCATAGTCTCTCTTTTTCTACAGTTATAAATAAAGCAAAGATGTTATCAGCTGGGGTCACAGAGGCAGTTTTAAAATTTCTTAAATCTGAAATGCCCCCTGTTCAGTTCAAACTTCTGGGAACATTAAGAATGTTAATAGATGCACAAGGTAAAAGAAATGTTTTCCCCAACTTGCATTTTTGGTATGATAGTCTTAATGTGCTTCTAGTTGAAAAAAGACTTGTTTCTCGCTTTCAGGATTATGTAATCATAAAAAATAGCAAATAAAAGATTAAAAAATTAGTTTTGGAACTCCATTTGTTAATTTTTGTGCTTGTTATAATTGACTATTTATTTATAACTATTATTTATTTATTTTTGAGACAGAGTCTTGTTCTGTCACCCAGGCTGGAGTGCAGTGGTGTGACTTCAGCTCACCGCAACTTCCACCTCCTGGGTTCAAGCAATTTTCCTGCCTCAGCCTCCTGAGTGGCTAGGATTACAGGCATGCTCCACATATCCTGGCTAATTGTTTTTGGAATTTCACTAGAGATGGGGCTTGTTGCCCAGGCTGCTCTTGAACTCCTGGCCTCAAGCGATCCTCGCACTTCAGCCTCCCAAAGTGCTGGGATTACAGGTGTGAGCCACCACGCCCAGCCTATTATTGACTTTAAGTAGAAATTATACCATATCTCTCCTTATTAATTCTTATAATCCTGGTTTTAGTTTGCTTTATTATCAATTTCGGGGGAGGGCGTTGTGTTTTGGCATTCTATACCCATTTTCACCTTGGCTTTGAAATCAAATTTCATTATTGTGACAGTCAAAAATCTTTAAAATTTGTCTTGTGGCAGGGAGAGCATTTTTCTATTTGCAGAAACAGCAGTCAGAACCACTCCTAGGAATGAATTATGTTTATTTACTTATTTCTAAATTCTAAACCCTTTTCTATATTGATTGCATAGAGTCCTTCTAAGAACCCTGCATTATAGTCTGCCAGAGCACTAACAGACTAGCAGGCTTAACCAAAAGACTATGAAATCATTTGTTTTTGTATTTTCTATAAAATTTCACAATGTTACAGAAAAAGGCAAATAGCCCGTCACATAAGGAATATTTGCAGTTCTAGCTTTAATGAAATTGTTGTGCTGTGTTTTTTTAGATGTATTTCTCCTTCACACTCTTAAATCTTTACGAATTACTTCAGCTGATTGTCTGTTAGTGATTCATTCCTTGGTTTGCCTTCTTTCCTATAGCAGAAGCTGCTGAACAACTGGGAAAGAATGTTAAGTTAGTGGAGCGTTTGGTGGAATGGTGTGAAGCCAAAGATCATGCTGGTGTGATGGGGGAGTCAAACAGACTGCTGTCTGCCCTTATACGACACAGTAAATCAAAAGTAAGTTCCAGAGGAAACTGTTCACTAGAAAACTTCAGAGCGTCTTTTTCAGAAACCCAGCATTGTAGGTCCTAACAACTGGGATAATATTTACCTGAAAGTATTGTGAAGATTCAGTGAGATCATGTGTATAATGTGCTTAGCTGGTACATGGGATATAGGAAACACTCAGTAAATGGGGGTTGCTGTTGCTGCTGCTATTGTTGTTATTACTTTTACCACCACCATTACCAGCATTAGTGTCAAACATTTCTTTGTGCCAGGCATTGACCATGCAGGCTACTGATATTTAGAATTTAGAAATTAAATGATATCTAGATAGTATATGATGTCCAGAGCTCACAGAGTTAGAAAAAAATCCATTCTTGTGACTGTGCAGCTTTCTGGCACATGGTAGATAACCAATAAATGAACAGATGAGCTGTTTCAAAGATCACAATAGTGAGTACCCAGGCCAGCAGTTCAGCAGCTGATTTAGTATCTAGATTATATGATTTTTAAATTTTTTAAATACTGTTTTTTTCTTTTCTTTCTTTTTTTTTTTTGAGACTGAGTCTTGCTCTGTCGCCCAGGCTAGAGTGCAGTGGTACAACCTCGGCTCACTGCAACCTCTACCTCCCAGGTTCAAGCAATTCTCCTGCCTCAGCCTCCAGAGTAGCAGGGATTACAGGCAGGCGCCACCACCCTCAGCTAATTTTTGTATTTTTAGTAGAGATGGGATTTTACCATGTTGGCCAGGCTGGCCTCGAACTCCTGACCTCATGATCCGCCTGCCTCGGCTTCCCAAAGTGCTGGGATTACAGGCATGAGCCATCATGCCCAGCCTTTAATACTGTTTTCTAAGGTGACCCTTTCAGTCATTTCTCTTGTACAACTTCAGTAGTGATTATATATGAGGAGAAAGTTTAGAACTCAAACCCACCAGCTGTTTTCATTTATTTTTAGAACAGATAAGAAGATGCCAAGAGAAAAAGCGTAAAACTAAAACTGTTCTTGACTTGTATAAATCTCTTTCATATAAATAATTCACTTCACCATAATAGCCATCCCAGCTGGTTAGCCTCAGGAGTGTTCTTCTCCATCAGATGCTAAATCTTGAGAACTTTCCCTGGGGAAAAGCAGCTGTTAACTAGGACCTTCCTATTACCTGTCTCACCCAGACCACCCTAAAATCTTATACATTTTCCCTGACACAGGACCAAGTAGTATGTTGGCAAAGCGAAAGTTATCAAGAGAGAATAGCAAAATGGCTTCGTTGGTACCCCTTTCACCCCTTCTCCATCATAACTGTTCTCTCATGCCCATTTGTTCATTTAACAGTTAATATTTGAGTTCTTGCAGTGTAAATACTACAAAATAGTGTTTCTATAAAGGAATTAACTATCTATTGAGGGGACAGACATAAAAACAGCTAGCTTAAGTACAGCATTAAAGCTACATATGCTATTCGGATGTAACAGAGGAAAGAAAGACTAACACACTGTCTGAGTGGTCTGGGATGGTGTCATAGAAGGAGTGCTATTTTAGGGGCTAACTAGGAATCTCTCAGGAGGAAAGGGAAAGAGAATGAAGGAAAGGGCCTTTTCAGGCAAAGACGACAGGATGTACAAAAAGTACAGAGATGTAAAACAGCATAATTTTAGAAGGAAACTGCAAATAAAGCAGCATTGCTAGAACATAGAGTGTGGAGAGAGACAGTGGCCAGAGAGGTTGAAAACTGGGAATTAAGTGAATTATATGCCAAGTTAAGGTGTATGGACTTGATTCTGTAGAGAATTCTGGAGCACTTAAAGGATTTTAAGCAGCAAGTTGCCATTATTTGGGTTTTTGTTTTTTCGGGGTTTTTTTGAGACAGAGTTTCACTCTTGTTGCTCGGGCTGGAGTGCAATGGCACGATCTCCACTCACTGCAACCTCCTCCTCCCGGATTCAAGCAGTCCTCCTGCCTCAGCCTCCTGAGTAGCTGGGATCACAGGCATACACCACCATGCTCGGCTAATTTTGTATTTTTAGTAGAGACAGAGTTTCTCCATTTTGGTCAGGCTGGTCTTGAACTCCTGACCTGAGGAGATCCGCCCACCTCAGCCTTCCAAAGTGCTGGGATTACAGGTGTGAGCCACCACACCCAGCCATTTAGTTTTCTTTAGAAAGATGTCTCTAGGGTTTAAAGGGGGTAGAAAGAACAGTTATTGCAAAAATATATATGAGAGTTGATAAAGGACTGAATTAAGGTTTTGAGTTAAGCAACTTGAAATTGCTGATACTCAGCCATTTTTGAAACAAATTTCATATGGGTTATTCAACTAGAAGCAGTGAGGATGGAAAAGAAGAGACAGAATTGAGAAAGATATGGGTGGTAGAATTGACAGATTCAAAGTAGAATTAAAGGAGGAGGTAGTTTTAGAGCTAATTCCAAGTTTGGGGTTAACCACCAGATTGGATTATGCCATTCAATAAAATAAAACATGATAGGAAGAGGTGCAGCTAACACTCCCTAAACTTGCCCGCTCACCCATGCTCTTTGGAGTCATTACCCTTAATCTTTTTGCTCTACTCCAAGAGAATCTCCACCATTGGTTTGCAGGGGTGTATAATCATTTGGATTTCCCTGGGCCATATTGGAAAAAGAATTGTCTTGGGCCACACAAAATGCATTAACACTAACAATAGCTGATGAGCTTAAACACACACACACACACACACACACACACACACACACACACACACACCCCGCAAAAAAAATCTTAAATACCGTTGGCATTTGAAGAAGAAGAGAAATCTAAAAGTTTAGAAAACAGGCTGGGTGCGTTGGCTCACGCCTCTAATCCCAGCACTTTGGGAGGCCAACGTAGGCGGATCATTGTGGTCAGGAGTTCCAGACCAGCCTGGCCAACATGGTGAAACCCCATCTCTACTAAAAATACAAAAATTAGCCAGGCATGGTGGCACGCACCTGTAATCCCAGCTACTAGGGAGGCTGAAGCAGGAGAATTGGTTGAACCCGGGAAGCGGAGGTTGCAGTGAGCCAAAATCGCACCACTGCGCTCCAGCCTGGGTGACAGAGCAAGACTCCCAAGACTCTGTCTCAAAAAAAAAAACTTGGAAAACATACTTGGGGGTATAATCAAGGAAAACTTCCCTGGTCTTGCTAGAGACCTAGACATCCAAGTACGAGAAGCTCAAAGAACACCTGGGAAATTCATTGCAAAAAGATCATTGCCTAGGCATATTGTCATCAGGTTATCTCAAGTTAAGACAAAGGAAAGAATCTTCAGAGCTGTGAGGCAAAAGCACAAGGTAACCTATAAAGGAAAACCTATCAACTTAACAGCAGATTGCTCAGCAGAACCGCTACATGCTAGAAATTATTGGGTCCCTATCTTTAGTCTCCTTAGAGAAAACAATTATCAGCCAAGAATTTTGTATCCAGTGAAACTAAGCTTCATAAATGAAGGAAAGATACAGTGTTTTTCAGACAAACAAATGCTGAGAGAATTCACCACTACTAAGCCAGCACGACAAGAACTGCTAAAAGGAGCCCTAAATCTTAAATCCTGGAAACACATCAAAACAGAACCTCTTTAAAGCATAAATCTCACAGGACCTACAAAACAAAAATACAATTTAAAAAATTGGGGGGTGTACAGGCAACAGATAGCATGATGAATGGAATAGGACCTCACATCTCAATACTAACATTGAATGTAAATGGCCTAAATGCTCCACGAAAAGATACGGAATTGCAGAATAGATAAGAATTTACTAACCAACTATCTGCTGCCTTTAAGAGACTTACCCAACACATAAGGACTCACTTAAGGTAGAGGGGTGGAAAAAGACATTCCATGTAAATGGACACCAAAAGTAAACAGGAATAGCTATTCTTGTATCAGGCAAAACAAACTTTAAAGCAACAGCAGTTCCAAAAGACGAGGGACATTATATAATGATAAAAGGCCTTGTCCAACAGGAAAATACCACAATCCTAAATATATATGCACCAAACACTGGAGCTCCCAAATTTATAAAATAATTGCCAATAGACCTAAGAACTGAGACAGACAGCAACACAACAGTGGGGGACCTCAATACTCCACTGACAGCATTAAACAAGTTATCAAGAGAAAAAGTCAACAAAGAAACAATGAATTTAAACTATACCCTAGAACAAATGGACTTAACAGATATTTACAGAACATTCTACCCAAAACTGCAAAATATACATTCTATTCATTAGCAAATGGAACTTTTCTCCAAGATATGCCATGTAATACTCCACAAAACAAGCCACAATAAATTTAAGAAAATTGAAATTATGGCAAGTACTCTCTCAAACCACAGTGGAATAAAACTGGAAATCAACTCCAAAAGGAGCCTTCAAAACCATGCAAATACATGGAAATTAAATAACCTGCTCCTGAATGATCATTGGGTCAACAATGAAATCAAGATGGGAATTTAAAAATTCTTCGAACTGAACAACAATAAATGATACAACCTATCAATACCTTGGGGATACAGCAAAGGTGTTGCTAACAGGAATGTTTATAGCCTGAAATGAAGAAGTCTGAAAGGTCACTAAGATACAATCTAAGGTCACACCTCAAGAAACTAGAGAAACAAGAACAAACCAAACCCAAACCCAGCAGAAGAAAGGAAATAACCAAGATCAGAGCAGAACTAAATGAAATTGAAACAAAAAAAGACAATGCAAAAGATACATGAAACAAAAAGCTGCTTCTTTGAGAAGATGAATAAGATTGATAGACCATAACCAAGAAAAGAAGAAAGAAAATTCAAATAAACTCAATTAGAAAAGAAATGGGAGATATTACAACTGACACCACAGAAATACAAAAGGTCATTCACAGCTACTATGAACACCTTTACATGCAAAAACTAGAAAACCCAGAGGAGATGGATAAATTCCTGGAGAAATACAACCTTGCTAGCTTAAATCAGGAAGAATTAGATACCCTGAACAGACCAATAACAAGCAACAAGATTGAAATGGTAATTTTAAAAATACCAACAAAAATGTCCAGGACCAGACAGATTCACAGCTGAATTCTACCAGACATTCAAAGAATAATTGGTACCAATCCTATTGACACTATTCCAAAACAAGAAGAAGGAATCCTCCCCAAATCATTCTGTGATTAGTATCACCCTAATACCAAAACCAGGAAAGGACATAACAAAAAAAGAAAACTACAGACCAATATCCCTGCTGAACTTATATACAAAAATCCTTAACAAAATTACTAGCTAACCAAATCCAACAACATATAAAAAAGATAACTCACCATGATCAAATGGGTTTCATACCAGGGATGCCGGGATGGTTTAGCATACCCAAGTCAATAAATGTGATATCCCACATAAACAGAATTAAAAACAAAAATCACACGATCATCTCAATAGACGCAGAAAAAGCATTCCACAAAGTCCAGCATCTCTTTATAATTAAAAATCTTAGCAAAATTAGCATACCAGGGACATACCTCAATATAATAAAAGCCATCTATGACAAACTCACAGCCAACATAATACTGAATGGGAAAAAGTTGAAAGCATTCCCTCTGAGAACTGAAACAAGATAAGGATGCCCACTCTCACCACTTCTATTCAACAGTACTGGAAGTCCTAGCCAGAGCAATCAGACAAGAGAAAGAAATAAAGGTCATCCAAATCAGTAAAGAGGAAGTTAAACTGTTGCTATTTGCTAATGATATGATTGTATACCTAGAAAACCCTTAAGAGTCCTCCATAAAGCTCCTAGAACTGATAAAAGAATTCAGCAAAGTTTCCAGATACAAAACTAATGTACACAAATTAGCTCTCCTATATACCAGGAGCAACTAAGCTGAGAACCAAATCAAGAACTCAACTCTTTTACAATAGCTGCAAAAAATAAAATAAAATAAAATAAAAATACTTAAGAATATTCCTAACCACGGAGATGTAGTTTTACAAGGAAAGCTACAAAACACTGCTGAAGAAAATCATAGATCACACCAACTAACGAAAACACATCCAGTGCTCACCGATGGGTAGAATCAATACTGTAAAAACGACCATACAGCCAAAAGCAATCTGCAAATTCAGTTCCCGTTAAAATACTACCATCATTCTTCACAGAACTAGAAAAAACAATTGTAAAATTCATATGGAACCAAAAAAGAGTCTGCATAGCCAAGGCAAGACTAAACAAAAAGAACGAATCTGGAGGCATCACATTACCTGATTTCAAACTATACTATAAGGCCACAGTCACCAAAACAGCATGGTAGTGGTATAAAAATAGGCACATAGGCCAGTTGAACAGAATAGAGAACCAAGTAATAAACCCAAATACTTACAGCCAGCTGATCTTTGACAAAGCAAACAAAAACAAAGTGGCGAAAGGACACCGTATTGAACAAATGGTGCTGCAATTATTGGCATAGAATAAAACTGTTGCCTCATTTCTCACTTACACAAAAAAAAATCAACTCGAGATGGATCAAGGACTTAAATCTAAGACCTGAAACTAAAAATTGTAGAAGATAATATTGGAAAAAAATCCTTCTAGACATTTGCTTAGGCAAGGATTTCATGACCAAGAACCCAAAGCAGATGCAATGAAAACAAAGGTAAATAGCTGGAACTTAAGCTAAAGAGCTTTTGCATGGCAAAAGGAACAGTCAGCAGAGTAAACAGACAACCCACAGAGTAGAAGAAAATCTTCACAATCTATACATCTGACAAAGGACTAATATCCAGAAGCTACAGTAAACTCAAATTAGCAAGAAAAAAACTAACAATCCCATCAGAAAGTAGGCTAAGCACATGAATAGACAATTCTCAAATGAAGATATACAAATGGCCAACGTATGACAAAATGCTCAGCATCACTAATGATCAGGGAAATGCAAATCAAAACCACAATGCCATACCACCTTACCCCTGCAAAAATGTGCATAATCAAATCAAAAAATAATAGATGTTGGCATGGATGCAGTGAATAGGGAACACTTCTACACTGCTGGTGGAAATATAAACTAATACAACCACTATGGAAAACAGTGTGGCGATTCCTTGAAGAACTAAATGTAGATTTACCATTTAATCCAGCAATCCCACTATTGGGTATCTACCCAGTGGAAAAGAAGTCATTATACGAAAAAGATACTTGCGCACGTGTTTATAGCAGCACAATTCACAATTGCAAAATGTGGGACCAACCCAATGCCCATCAATCAACGAGTGGATAAAGAAACTATGGGGCCTGGTATGGTGGCTCACGCCTGTAATCCCAACACTTTGGGAGGCCGAGGCAGGCAGATCACAAAGTCAGGAGATCAAGACTATCCTGGCTAACATGGTGAAACCTCGTCTCTACTAAAAATACAAAAAATTAGCCAGGCATGGTGGCAGGCACTTGTAGTCCCAGCTACTCGGGAGGCTGAGGCAGGAGAATGGCGTGAACCCGAGAGGCAGAGCTTGCAGTGAGCCGAGACCGCTCCACTGCACTCCAGCCTGGGTGACAGTGCGAGACTCGTCTCAAAAAAAAAAAAAAGAAAAAAAAGAAACTATGGTGTGTGTATGTGTATATATATATGATGGAATGCTACTCAGCCATAAAAAGGAATGAATTAATGGCATTCGCAGCAACCTGGATGAGATTGGAGACAATTATGTAACTCAGGAGTGGAAAACCAAACATCATATGTTCTCACTTATAAGTGGGAGCTAAGCTATGAGGATGCAAAGACATAAGAATGACAATGGACTTTGGAGACTCAGGGGAAAGGATAGGAAGGGGCTGAGGGATAAAAGACTACAAATATGGTGCAGTGTATACTGCTTGGGTGATGGGTCCACCAAAATCTCACAAATCACCACTAAAGAACTTACTTATGTAACCAAACACCACCTGTTCCCCAATAGCCTGTGGAAATTAATTTTTTTAAAAACTCACAGAAAAATTTCATAATGTTTTAAGAAAACTACGAATTTGTATTGGGCCACATTCAAAACCATCCTGGGCCACAGGTAAGACACGCTTGGTTTAGAGTTTTGGCAAACCATAATTGTATTAACTGATTTACAGACATGATCCTGGCACCTGAATTTCGAATGCTCAGATAAATTCCTGTTACATGTAGTAGTAAGGCTAATGGAAACCTTAATTAATCTAGTATCTTCAGTATCAACTAACAGAATTATGTAACCAAACCATTCATGGACACAAAAATATGTCCAGAGGAAGATGCATCCCAGCTTCTTACAAACATCTGAATTTAGGAGCCAGAACTATTTAAATGCTATAATATTTAATAAATTTGAAGATTTTGAGGCTCTTCTGTGAATTTTATCATAGATCCGCCTTTCCCTTATCTAACCTCCTACTTCTCGCCCATCCCCAAAAGCAGAGTTCAAATGCCCATCACCATGCAGGTTCTTTGAATGATGAGAGCTATGGCATGGTACCCTTTTAGGAAAAGGTGGGTGGGGGTGTGTGTAGCAGAAAACAACTTGAAATTATATAGGATTGTAACTTTATAGTTACATATTACAACTTTAGGATTACAATTCAATACCTTTATATATCTTTCCTACAATTGAGAGTATACTGCTGCTAAGCAGCAGAGGAGCCTTGATTCTCACACTTTAATAATCAGAACTATAAAGTATATTAATTGCGTGAGTTCCAGGTCTGAGCTGTTATTTTCAAACTTAACCAACATTAAAGTAGACATGACTACTTTTGAGCAGCAGTTCAAGTTTGTTTCATCAAATTATAATCCCAAGAAATCTTCCACAAAGAAAGAGTTGCATAGGTAGATTAGTTATGGAAATAGTAAATTATTTTTTCTTTGCCTTTGAGATTCGCAGCACACATTAATACTAAAGAAGCCTTTTTAATTTTATTTGAATCCACTGATTCCCAAACTGTTTGACCATGGATCCTTTTTGCAGGTGGCATCTATTATTACACTGGACATACTTTGGAAAATGCTGTTCTGGAATAAGTTTTTAAAATAATTAAACACCAGGTTCAAATGTATTACATTCCTATAGATCCTTAGCCAGCTATGTGAATCACAGCTCTCTCCTTGTGTTGTTCTTAAACTTTGAAGATCATGCCCCACGCTGAATTCCGTCTTAGAGTTCAACCCTTCAAAAGTTTGCACTGACTCACAAGGTTTCGTGCCGCTTAGTCATCTCAGCCCTTTGCAGTGTATTCCTGTGCTGATGCTCTTAAAGTCCCACCTTTCTTTGAAAGAATGCCCTAGTCTAGGACTGCTGACCAACTACCTGAATCTTCCAGTTATAGACATCAAAAATGTAAAGAGGAATATAGGTTGCCTTTATACCAGGAATATAAAAACTCCCTGCTATCAAAGCCAGCACTTTTCTTTACCCTTTAAGAGTAGAGAATTCTTTATCAGTTACCAGGCTAAAAACTTGTTTAAACCAATGTATTTAGTCATTTGCTCATTCATCCAACAAACATTTATTTAAATCCCATATTGAAAAGGCTTTGATGATACAATCTTGAAAAAGAAAATTTTTGTTAAGTGGCTCACCAACTTAGTGGCTATGCCAACCTGCAATCTTATAAATTACGTCAAATCAAAGCCTATCTGAAAATATTCCATTGTGATCAATATGACACAGTTTTCAACAGTCTTAAGCTGGGTTGATTTCACTAATCAAGGGCAAATTGACCAAATGCTAAATAGATGAAACTGTTAGCATGAATAATTTGCCTTAGTTTTATATTATACTAAAATTTAGCTTTCTATAAGAATAGAACTATGAAATAAAATACTGTTTCAAACTGCACAAAGCATCTCCAGAATTTTTAAGAACAAAGACCCAGTAATCAGCCATCCTACCTGGGCTTGAGCGTTGGCTTTACCACTTATGGTCTGAACTTGGGCAGATGACTTAATCTGAGCCTCAGTTCCTTCATCTATATGAACAGGAGATGATATCTAGCTAATGGGATTTTCTGCAGGATTAAAATGTACTAATATCTATAAGCTACTCAGTACAGTGTCCAGTTTGAAGTTTTTGCTCTATAAAGGGTTGCCATCAGTATTATTCTGTCACATATGACAAATACAATGTTTTTTCTGTTTTTTATCCCATATTCTGTAAGGCAAAGTGATTCCATAGAGTAACTATTCAATAAACATTTGTTGAAGTAGTTGATGAGAGGGCAGGAAATTTTTTTAAGTTCTAGGGTACATGTGTACAGCATGCAGGTTTGTTACATATGTATACATGTGCCATGTTGGTTTGCTGCACCCATTAACTCGTCATTTACATTAGGTATTTCTCCTAATGCTATTCCTCTCCCCTCCCCCCACCCCATGACAGGCCCAGTGTGTGATCTCCGGAGGGCAGGTATTTTAAAAACGAGATACTCAGGTGTCTGTTCTGGAAAAGTGAGATGAAAAGAAGCTATGCCTGGCCAAAGAGAGGGCACTGTTCATTTCTGATGTACACATTTCCTTAGTTCATTCCCTGCTCTTCCTTCTGCTACACTGGTCTTTTAAGTGTGATTAGAAATGTAGAGGACAAAATGACAGTTCAAGCATCTTCCCTAAATGATTGCATATGTATCTGTTCATCTCTTGTGGTATTCTTTTCTCAAGCTCTGTTGTGATTTTTATAAAATTTTTTACTAAGAATTCTGTATCTGTTTCACATAAACTGTTGCTGAGTAAACAGTAAATTGGGGAGGTTAGAAAAAGCTTTCTAAAACAGATGGATGGGAAAAAGTGTATTAGATGCCAGAACACAGCTACCATAAAAACTTAGTTCTTGGACTCTATTGATTTAGCATGTTTGATCACTAAACAAGTTTGAGCTCAAAGCAAAGATACTATCTAAAAATAGTTTCCTCAAAAAAATTTTATGAAATGGAAGCATAAAGGAAACCCTTTAAAAATATTTTAGCAAATTTGAAAAATATTTGCTAAAAATATTTTAGCAAATTTGAAAAATTTGAAAAATACAATTAATTTTGAAGCTGACTCAGAGGCTGCTTTTTTAAAATATCCAGACCTTCAAATTATTAAAAATGTGAAAATAGAGAAAATTATTTTTAAAATATTTCTATTATTGAGACCTCCCACTAAATCAGATTTAGTTCAAGAGTTCTAAAACAATGGAACCCTCAGTGGAATGAAGACCAAAATGGGTACTAGAAATAAAGGTGGACATTGTTTTTTTCCATCTAACTTTTGCCAGATGGTCTTATATGTCTTTTGTGTAATAACTTTGTAATAACAAAAACCTATGAGATATATACTTACATCATTCCAGTGACATGGAGATATTACTGAGATAAGAGAGGTTCAATAATGTGCTCAGTCAGTGGTATTTATTGAATCCAGAGCTTGATGTCTCCTCTGCCATGGAGAGAAGACAGAGCTCTAAGCACCATGAGAAATGAAGGCAGATGGAGAATTTTAAGTTCTGCTCAGTCCTTTTGCATGTAATTCAGTTTTCATATTTGTAAGATTAAATCAAGGGGTAAAAAGTACTTTACCCTGGAACATCTGCAGAACAACTACCTGGCACTATCATGAAAATTTAAAAGTAACTTTTTTTTTTTTTTTTTTTTTTTTTTAAGAGGCAGGGTCTTACTCTCACCCAGGCTGGAGTGCAGTGGCGTGATCATAGTTCACTGTAGCCTTGAGCTCCCTGGCTCAAGCAGTCTCCCACCTCAACGCCCTGAGTAGCTGGGACTGCAAATGTGTACCACCATGCCTGGCTAATTTTTTTATTTTTTGTAGAGATGGGGTCTCACTGTGTTGCCAGGCTGGTCTCAAGTGATCCTCCTGTTTTGGCCTTCCAAAGCACTGGGATTACGTCCTGAGCCACCATGCCCAGCCGAGAACTTTTTTAAATTCCAAGTTTTATTCTTGTTTGTCGATCCCAAGGTAGGTCAACATTTGAGGCGATGGCACTTTTACTTCTTTGGCTTTGGTAGCTTCTAAGCCTTCTGTTTTTTTAATATGAACGGCAGTGGTCTTTTCTACTTAGGCAATTTAAGTTGTCATCTTTTGATGAATGTATTTAAAGCTAAAAGCTTTTTCCTTCTGTGGAGAAAAAACTATGATTAAATCAAATGATTCATACAGGACACTGTCACAAAACCACTCAACAATGAGTTGACTGATTTTAATGCATGTTCCTAATGTTTAAAATTAACGTTTATAATTCTCTGATATTTATTTATTGTAGGATGTAATTAAAACCATTGTGCAGAGTGGTGGCATCAAGCATTTAGTTACCATGGCAACTAGTGAACATGTAATAATGCAGAATGAAGCCCTTGTTGCTTTGGCATTAATAGCAGCTTTAGAATTGGGTAAGTACCCCAGTGACAAACTTATTTTCTTCTATTTTTATCTTGGATGAAAGGAAGCATAGAAGTGGAGTTGAAGTCAGACAGAACCTTGACTGGAAGCATTTTACTAGTGTCTGTACCGTTCTCTGAATCTATGGAAATCATTCCGTACAGGTTGTTACAGCTGTCCCCTTTGGCTGTGTTTTTGGTAACATTTTTAGGGCAATGTGTTAAGGTAAGTTTAACTTTTAAATAATGTCTCAAGTTACAGCCGCTTAGAGAATAGAGAAAACATTTTCAGCAGGCTTCACAGAGAAACCAAACAATATTTAGAATACGACAGCATATGAAGAGTCTGCTACTCTCCCCGTGACCCAGGCTTTCTCTTCCATCTCTGCTCATTCTCTCTACTACCGGTTCTTTCTTGCTGTTCTCCTTCTTCATCACCGTGACTTCTGTTGCTTGGTAGCATTGCCTTACTCTAATGTCTTATCTTCTGTGTTACACTTCTGTGTGTTTTGCATTCAGAACTCCCCCAAAGCAGAGGCTAAATAATTTCATTAGTTTCAGTTTAACATAGCATTTTTTGTTTGTTTGTTTGTTTTTTTGAGACAGTCTTGCTTTGTCACCCAGGCTGGAGTGCAGTGACGCAATCTCAGCTCACTGCAACCTCCGTGTCCTGGGTTCAAGCAATTCTCGTGCCTCAGCCTCCCGAGTAGCTGGGATTACAGGCATGCACCACTGCGCCTGGCTAATTTTTGTATGTTTTGTAGAGACGGGGTTTCACCATGTTGGCCAGGCTGGTCTTAAACTCCTGACCTGAGGTAATTCACCCACTTCAGCCTCCCAGAGTACTGGGATTACAGGCGTGATCCACCATGCCCGGCCCTAACATAGCATTTCTAATGGGCAGAATTCATCATGAGAAGCTAATTCATAGGCATCTACTTTATGAATAGCATCAACTAGATGGCTTAGGAGCCAACCCAAGACAGTCAGCCAGGGATGGTATAATAGAGTCACATGGCCTGTGGTTAAAGCCTAAGGCTGCTTTACACAAAGAGGACTTTACACTTAGTAGGGATGTCCTATCCAATTCAAAGCCATTTGGATAAATACTGTTAACTGATAGCCTCTTAATTCCCACTGATGACTTATATCCATAATTCTCACACTGGGGCGAATGGACCCTCCAACCCCAGTTCCAGGAAGAGGAAACACTCGTGTATTTTTTTATGTGCATAGAGTGTGTAATGATCAAGTCAAGGTGTATAGGATATCCTTCTCCTTGAATGGTCTATTGTTGACTGGAAGCCTTACCACTAACAGTCAGTGAACACATATTTTGTATATTATATACTATATTCTTTTTTTTTTTTTTTTTTTTTTGAAACGGAGTCTCGCTGTGTCTCCCAGGCTGGAGTGCAGTGGCGTGATCTCGGCTCACTGCAAGCTCCGCCTCCCGGGTTCACGCCATTCTCCCGCCTCAGCCTCCCAAGTAGCTGAGACTACAGGCGCCCGCCACCACGCCCGGCTAGTTTTTTGTATTTTTAGTAGAGACGGGGTTTCACCATGTTAGCCAGGATAGTCTCGATCTCCTGACCTCGTGATCCACCCGCCTCGGCCTCCCAAAGTGCTGGGATTACAGGCTTGAGCCACCGCGCCCGGCCTATATTCTTATAATAAATCTAGAGAAAAGAAAATGTTAAGAAAATCATAGGGAAAAGAAAATATATTTACTATTTATTAAATAGAAGTGGATTATCAAGAAGGTCTTGATCCTTGTCTTCACATTGAGTAGGCTGAGGAAGGGGAAGAACAGAAGAAGGGGCTTAGTCTTGCTCTCTCAGAGATGGCAGAAGAGAAGAAAATCCAGGTATAAGTGAACCCACACAGTTCAAACCTATGTTGTTCAAGGGTCAACTGTATATTCTTTGGTGAAATGCCGATTTTTGTCTTTTACCCTGTTTTGTTTTTTTGTTTTGTTTTGTTTTGACTATTGAGTTTTGAGAGTTCTTTATATATTCTAAAAGTTTATAGTTCTATATTTTACATTTAAGTCTGTAATCCATTTTGAGTTAATATCAGTGTAAGGTATGAGGTTTAGGTTAGGGTTCATTTTCTTTGTCCCATGGATGTCTAATTGTACTAGCACCTTTTGTTAAAAAGCTTTCTTTCCTCCACTGAACTGATTTTGTACCATTATCAAAAGTCAGTTGAGTGTATATGTGTGAGTCTGTTTCTGGGTCTTCTATTCAGTGCCTTTGACGTAAGTGTCTATGTTGCCACCAATAATACGCTATCTTGATTACTGTAGCTATAGAGTAAGCCTTAATACTGGATAGAGGAATTTCTCACACTTTATTCTTCTTTATCAAGATTGTTTTAGCTATTTTAGGGCCTGTGGCTTTCCATATAAGTTTTAGTGTAAGCTTGTCTATTTTCTATAGAAAATCTTGCTAGGATTTTGATTGACATTGCATTGAGTCCTTATCTTTTACTTGTGGAGGAAATTATGTGATTTATAGGATTTGTTCCAAAATAATTTGAGATGGTTGAAAGTAGGTGAATGAGACAGATTGGCCATAATTCTTTAAGGTGATAAGTGCATAATGTATATTATTATACCATCTTTTCTGATTTTGCATGTGTTTAACATTTTCCATAATAAAAAGTTTAATTGTCTCATATTAAAAGAAATGTGTTAGTATTAAATATTAAGCTCAAACACCTGAAATGTCTACTGAAATCTAGTTCTGTTTATTCTTTTCACGTGGTCTGAATTTAATATTATTTTTCTGGGTCATTATTATTTATCAGTTCCATTTGGAAGGTTTCATATGGCCAATTTCTGGAAAAGGAAGCAGCTTTTATCCTGAGGGTACTGGGTTCATACACAGTAGATATAACTTATACTTTGTTTTATTTTGTAGGCACTGCTGAGAAAGATCTAGAAAGTGCTAAACTTGTACAGATTTTACATAGACTGCTAGCAGATGAGAGAAGTGCTCCTGAAATCAAATATAATTCCATGGTCCTGATATGTGCTCTTATGGGATCTGGTAAGTATTCTTCTGTCATCTGATGTCCATAAACATATGGTTCACATTAAATATTAAACATGGAGTAATAGTAGATGATGGCTTTGGGTTTTAAAGCCATTAGAAATTAGTTTATGGAGGTTGTAAGATTGCTTTTTCCCCCGGTTACTATAACCACTCATTTCTTTATGGTGATAACATTGAAAATCTCTTCTAGCTGTCTTGAAATATACACTACATTGGTATTTTCTAGCCATCCAACTGTATAATAGATAGAATTACTTTTCACTTAAGATATTCCCAAAAGATTCTTACTACAATAGAAAGTGTCATATAGTGAATCTAGACAACATTCAGTATTGCAAAATCAGTAAGTCTCATGAACCCTAAAATGTTATTTTATAGCAAGCACAGGTTCTGATTTTGTATGCCATAATATTAACTAAGGAATTTGTTTAGGAGGCCAGGCACGGTGGCTTATGCCTGTAATCCCAGCACTTTGGGAGGCTGAGGTGGTGGATCACTTGAGGCCAGGAGTTTGAGACCAGCCTGGCCAACATGGTGAAACCCCATCTCTACTAAAAATACAAAAATTAGCCGGGAGTGGTGGCACACGCCTGTAGTCCCAGCTACTCAGGAGGCTGAGGCAAGAGAATCGCTTGAACCCAGGAGGCAGAGGTTGCAGCCGAGAGATTCTGCCACTACTCCAGCCTAGGCAACAGAGCAAGACTCGGTGTCAAAAAAAAAAAATTGTTCAAGAAATCATTGGTATATCTTCTATGGACATTGGCATATCTTAGTATATGTTCTGTGGACACTTGAAAAGAGTGTGTATTGTGCAGTTATTGGGTACTGTTGTATAAATGTGAATTTGATTCTGTTGGTACTAGTGTCAAGTTTCCTGTATTCTTGCTAGTTTTCCAGTTAATTGTTCTGTCAATTGTCAAGAGGAAGGGTGTTGAAGTTTCCCGCTATAATTGTAGATTTGCCTATTTCTCCTTTCTGTTCTGTCCATTTTTGCTTAACATAATTTTCAGCTCTGTTGTTAGGTACCTACATCTTTAGGATTGCTGTGCTTTCTTGAGGGATTGACCCTTTTATCATTATATAATGTACCTCTCTCTGGTATTTTGCTTTGCTCTCATCAACTTTATCTGACTTTAACATAGCTACTTCTGCTTTTTATTATTATTATTATTACTATTTTATTTTCTTTCATGTGCCACTACAAGAAGCCATCCTATTTTCTTTTGAATAACATTCACATGATCTTTTCCCACTCTTTTAGTTTCAGTCTGCTGTATTGTATTTGAAGTGAGTTTCTTGTATGCAGCCCAAAGTTGTATCATTTTCTAATCTACTCTACCAGTCCCTTTTGTTTATTTAGACCATTTACATTTAATGGGATGACTGATATGGCTCAAGTCTACAATCTTATTTTTGTTTTCTGTTTGTCCCATTTCTTCTTTCTTTTCTTTTTTCTTTTTTTTTTTTTTTTTTTTTGAGACAGAGTCTCACTCTGTCGCCCAGGCCGGAGTACGACGATCTCGGCTCACTGTTCTTTATTTCTGACTTCCTATGGGTTAAACATTTTTTAGTCATTTACATTTATTCTTCCTCATACGTGTGTATGTATATATATATATATATATATATATATATATATATATATATATATACAATTTTTTTTTTTTTTTTTTTTTTTTTTTTTTTTTTTTTTTTTTTTGTGACAGAATCTTGCTCTGTTGCCTAGGCTGGAGTGCAGTGGCGTGATCTTGGCACACTGCAACTTCCGCCTCCAGGGTTCAAGTGATTCTCATGCCTCAGTCTCCTGAGTAGCTGGGATTACAGATGCCTGGCACATCACACCTGGCTCATTTTTGTATTTTAGTAGAGGCGGGCACTCTGTTGCCCAGGCTGGTCTTGAACTCCTGACCTCAGGTGATCTACCTGCCTTGGCCTCCCAAAGTGCTGGGATTACAGGTGTGAGCCACCACGCCAAGCCTCTCATATATATCATTCTTAAATATTTCTTCTACATATATTAGAATCACATTAGACAGTGTTACAACTTTTCTTTCAACCACCAAACATATTTCAGAAAACTCTTTGAAAGAGAAGGGAAGCCTATTGTATTTACTCACATTTTTAGATTTCTTATTTTTGTTATATCATTCCCTTTCTGTTTAGAGAACTTCCTTTAGCCATACTGCTAGCAACAAATTTTTAGCAAAAAAAAATTTTTTTCTTTCGTAATGAAAGGGAAATGACATTCTCAAATGAGAGAAAATGGGTATAGGATTCTGGATTCACAGTTCTTTTCTTTCTTTACTTGAAAACTATTGTGCCACTTTTTTCTAGCCTCCCTGGTTTCTGATGAGAAATCCACTGTGTTCCTATGTGTGTTTTTTTCCCCTGTAGGAAACGTGTCATTTTTGTCTCTCAGGACTTACTTTGCGTTTAGTATTCAAAGGTTTGACTATGATGTGTCTTGGCATGAATTTCTTTGGGTTTATCCTGTTTGAGTTTGCTCAGCTTCTTAAATTGATAGGTTTATGTCTTTTGCTAAATTGGGAAGTTTTGACTGTTACTTCTTCAGGTACTTTTCAGCCCCATTCTGTCCACTCTTTCCAGACCTCTGATGACACGGATGTGAGATCTTTAATTATAGTCTTGTAGGTCCCTGAGGTTTTGTTCTTTTTTACCCCCAGATTATTTTCTTTCTGTTGTACAGACTGAGTAATTTCTATTGTTTTATCTTAGAAGTTCTCTGATTACTTTTCTTGTCCCCTCTATTCTGATGTTGAACCTATTTTTATTTCAGTTATATATTTTAGTTCAAAAATTTCCATTTGCTGCTTCTTTATATCTTCTATTTCCTTGCAGAGACTTTGAGTCTTTTCCATTTGTTTAGGCATTTTTAGAATTGTGGTAAAATATACAAAACATAAAATTTACTGTTTTAACCTTTTTTAAGTATATAGTTTAATGGCGTTAAGAACATTGCTGTGCAATGACCACCAGCATCCATCTCCAGAACCACCTTCATTTTCCCAAACCGAAACTCTGTACTCATTGACCAATAACTCCCCATTTACCCCTCCCCACAGCCTCTGGCAATCACCATTTATTTTGTGTCTCCATCATTTGACAACTCTAGGCACCACATATATGTGGAATAATCAACTTTTGTCCTTTTTTGTCTAGCTTATTTCACTTAGGTCTTTAAGGCTGATCTGCATTGTAGCACATGTCAGAATTTCATTTCCTTTTAAAGCTGAATAATTTTCCATCATACGTATATATCACATTTTGTTTATCCATTCATCAATCCATGGACATTTGGGCCATTTCCACCTTTTGGTTTTTGTGAATAATGCTGCTGTGAACATTGGTATACAAATATCTCTGAGTCTCTGCTTTTAATTATTTTTGGTATATACTCAGAAGTGGAATTGCTAGATCATATGATCATTCAATGTTTAATTTTTTGATTAAATATTGTTTTTATTAATTAGTGTCATACTCTTTTTCACAGTGGCTGGACCATTGTCCATTTCTACCAGCAGTACACATGGATTATAATTTCTCAACATCCTCATCAATATTTGCTGTGTTTTAGTAATGGCCAAACTTATGAGTGTGAGGTGGCATCTTACTGTGGTTTTTATTTGCATTTCCCTAATGATTACTGATGGGAATCTTTTCATGTGTTTGTGGGCCATTTGTATATCTTCTTTGGAGAAATGTCTATTCAAGTCTTTGCCCATTTTTAGAATTGAAGGGTTTGTTGTTGTTGTTGTTGTTGTTGTTGTTATTGTTGAGTTGTAAGAGTTTTGGTTTTTTGAGACGGAGGTTCGCTCTTGTTGCCCAGGTGGGAGTGCAATGGCGTGATCTCGGCTCACTGTAACCTCTGCCTCTCAGGTTCAAGCGATTCTCCTGCCTCAGCCTCCTGAGTAGCTGGGACTACAGGCATGCACCACCATGCCCAGCTAATTTTGTATTTTTAGTAGAAACGGGGTTTCTGCATGTTGGTCAGGCTGGTCTCAAACTCCTGACCTCAGGTGATCCACCCACCTTGGCCTCCCAAAGTGCTGGGATAACAGGCATGAGCCACCATGCCTGGCCCAAGTTGTAGGAGTTTATACCAGTACCCCACTATTTTGATTATTATAGCTTTGTAGTAAGTTTTGAAATCAGTTAGTATGAGAACTCCAGCTTTGTTCATTTTCAAGATTGTTTTGGAGATTTAGGAGCAAGGTCCCATCTTTAAACTTTTTTCTTTTAATTAAAAAAAAAAGGAAGTTTTAATTATTTTTTTTAATTATAATACATTCCTAAGAAAGACATTGCTAGGCTACTGCTATGTCTTTTTCCAGAGTTGTTTCTAGTTTTATAGCTTAGTCTTGCCAAAATAAACATTTTGGGTATATGTTTTGGATAGATTGTATAATAATATTAGAACAACCTAACAGAATCATATCTGTTTTTTGTTTTGTTTTGTTTTTTGTTTTTTTTTTTTTTTTTTTTGTCTTCCAGAATCTCTACACAAGGAAGTACAGGATTTGGCTTTTCTAGATGTCGTATCCAAACTTCGCAGTCATGAGAACAAAAGTGTTGCCCAGCAGGCCTCTCTCACAGAGCAGAGACTTACTGTGGAAAGCTGAGAACTGCCCGATACACGGCATCATCCCATCTCTAATTTCCCCTCTGTCCTCCATCCAGCGGCTTCTTCCGCTTCATTCTCTACCATACCACTTGTGCATGCATGTAATGTTCTAATACCGGTTGAAGAACTGCTGTAGGTACCTCCCTAATAAGATTTCTAAACCCATAGTTAGTGTGATCATGACTTTGTCAAAGGCAAGTCTCCACCCATAACTGTTCTCTTGTATCCCTGTTGCTTGAGCTACATTAAGTAGAATGTGCATGTTGTAGTCCTATGATGATGTAAACTTGGTACTACATAATGACTTGCTCCACACATGCAGTAAACTACATAATGATGTACTGGTAAACTAGAAACAAAGAATGCAGCAGGATCTGTCTAGCATATTAAAGATGAAACTGAATTGGAAAAATAGCTCCATTTTTTGGTGCTTGGGAAGCACAGTGACCAAAAAAGCTGTATGGCTGCTTATTCATTAGTCTTTCCTACTAATGTCAAACCCATGGTACCTAGAGTTAAATAAAATTCCAATGCCCTTACTCTTTAACCTATTGTTTCTCCTTTTTCCTTTGTAGACTATTGAAACTGCCACAAACTTGGCAAGACTTTCTGAGGTTTCTGATTCCATATTTAATTGACTATTATCAATAGCCTGATATTGAAAAACATTTGTAGTTTCAGTGTGAAACTAAGGGGTTGAAGAATCGCTATTGGGTTTTGCCTGTATTTTAGATTCTGATACATATGCTGTTTCACTCAGGAACTACTTCTACCAGTTGATCAGCATTATCCAGCACTTGTCTTTAAAAGTCATTTGGCACTTGTTTGTTTTCAACAGAGACAATTGAGTATACAATTGAGTATAGTTTATTGAAGAATGGATTTTTTTTTTTTTTTTTTTTTTTTTTTGCTGTTTTTCATCATTCAGCTAGAAAGTGAGAAGTTTTATCTTCCATGGTCCTTTTAAATCTTGTTAGAACTAGCAGGACGTAGGTGGAAAGATGAAGAAATAAGCTTGTCTAGACTAAAGAAAGGAAAGCAGGTTATAAAAGCCATAGTAGCCAGTCCAGTTTATTCTGCAGATGGCCTCATACCAATCGCTGTTAGTTTCCCACCTCCACTTTCCCACTGAGAACTGCAGCAATTTTAAAGGATATGAGAAAGCCAAGACTCAAGAGATGAGAAGATCCCGTTGGCAAAATATAGTGTACTCTTCACTGCCACTGCCACCACCAAATGGGTTTTTAGAGCTTTGAAACACAACCTTTGTAAATTAATGAAAACCTCCCTGTGACCCACCTGCCTTCTCCCCATACCCAAATTTGACCACTACTGGCCTAAAGGCAAGATGGGCTTCGATATAGAAGGACTGCAGGACAGTAGAAAGGGCTGCCACGGAGGTGACAAGAGCTCCTTCCTCTCCAACATGTGATGCTACACATCTCTGTGGGTGATCTAAGTTGGACTTTTGACTCTAAAACAGCTATAATCCAAGAAAGGTAAAATTCTAATGGAGGTAAAGAATCCTGACTGATTGTTCCCTTTGATGTCCAAATAAGGGACTGTCGTGAGTACTTATGCTACACTTACTATAAGAATGATACCGTTTGTCTTTCTCCTGGGCTGGATAGCGGACTATATTTTATTATAGGCTTTGAGAGACATCTGTCATGTTGCATAACTGTTCATATTAATAACTTAATAAATAGTATATGAAGCTATAATGGCATCATTTGGTTTTTTTCGTATATTTTATCTATATTTCCAACTCCTAGAATAGGGCTTGCTATTGATGTTCAACAAATATTTGTTGACTGAATGAATGAATCCTGCATCCATGAAGTTTCCAGACTGCCTGAACTAATTCCAGAAAGATAGACTGACTGACTGATAGAGAGTTTGAGATTTGATAGTTTGTCTGACTTTAGGGAAAAAATTTTAACAAAAGCATCCTAAAATCATATTTGTGAGAGAAGTTACCATCTAGGCCAGCTACCAGCCATCAATTTGCTAATATGCTAGGAACTCCCATCTCCAACAAAATAAAGTGCAATTCAAAGTACTCATCACTGTATAGAAAGACCAGAAGGCTGTGATGGGGGCTACCAAATTATATGGTACACTGATGTGCCATTGCAGTGGATGGGAGAGTCTGTAGACTGTACTCTCCCTTATCTCCTACTAAATCTTAGTCCTAGAGACCACTATTAAGTTAGTTTGCTACCCACTAAGAGTACATTCCAAGGGAGACGACGGGAGGAAAGAATAGCACAACAAAGCTCTAACTGTCCATCTTGAGCCAGTACTAGAACATAGATGAAAAGCTCAGGAATTCAAGCAAAGAAGATGCCTGAGTGCAATGCACTAGAATACCCCTTTTCCCCCAGCCCTGTTAGCAACTTGGAGTCATGTCAGCCCACCCGACTAGACTGTAACCTCATTGTGCTCAAAGCAAACACTAGCCCATAATCCAGTGTTTTCCTTGATTAAAAAAAAACATGTTTTGAGCATACTGTCTGATAAGAATGGAGACACAGAAGAAAACTTTTTCATTTAAAATGATTTCTTGAATGGAATAGAATGCAGTTCTCATATGCAAGCATTAGTCTGAAGGGTTCTGAAAAATGCTACATGTGAAGAATTCAAAAAGAAATGCTCTTTGGTATAATTAGGAGGCTTATTATCTAATTCTCTTGAACATACTGGGTGAGGATATCTAGATGTTAAGACATTTACTTAGGTGAGCATTACCCTTTGTATCCAGCTGTTACTGGAATCAGTAAGCTTAAAAGCCAGTTAACATTAGGACACTATAACATTTGTATTATACAAGTGTCTATTAAAAAGCATGTAATAATATTTGGGATGAATCTTTATAGCTGTAGCCAGGAAAACAGGTCTTTTTTCACAGGTGTGATCTCTAACTTTGCCTACATACATACATATAAATAATATGCCATGTAACTTCGCTCTGTTGTCCAGGCTGGAGTGCAGTGGCACAATCTCGGCTCACTGCAACCTCTGCTTTCCAGGTTCAAGCGATTCTCCTGTCCCAGCCTCCCAAGTAGCTGGGATTACAGGCGTGCACCCTGACGCCTGGTTAACTTTTGTATTTTTAGTGGAGACAGGGTTTCACCACGTTGACCAGGCTGGTCTTGAACTCCTGACCTCAAGTGATCCACCTGCCTCGGCCTCCCAAAGTGTTGGGATTATAGGCGTATGTTTTATAGGTGTGTCTGACTCAAGTGTTACGTACTTTAAAAGAATGATACAGTGCGAAGAGTACTGTCTTATCTATAGTCATATCCTGGGTCTGTTACATACCAGCTGTGTGACCATAGCCAAGTAAACTTAAACTCTTTGGGCCTGATTCTCAATAGGACAAGTTTAATAATCCCTACTTCCCTTAGGATTTTCATGACAATTGAAACTTTTAGACATTCAAGACAAGGTGAGATGGAATTGTGATATCTTAGGGCCTAACCTGTATACTCCTCTCTCACTGCTGCAGGATTCCCAACTAAAAGGATTCAAAAAACAACCCTCAAACAGAAAATAGTATACCTATTAATAGTTTGTAATGTAGAAACAAAACGACTCACGCCTGTAATCCCATCTACTTGGGAGTCTGGGACAGGAGAATCGCTTGAACCTGGAAAGTGGAGGTTGCAGTGGGCCGAGATTGTGCCGCTGCACTCCAGCCTGGATGACAGAGGGAGACTCCGTCCCAAAATAAAAATTAAAAAAAACTTTTAATGAAATTGAGCTTTTTAGCTGTAGCCACAGAGATTCTGTCTAACACTTTGAAAATGGACAATACACATGTCTCCTATTTATAACACTGAACAGGAACTTAATATGATGACAATTCATTTTTATATATTGGAACCAAAGTATCAAATCAAACTTAAGCCAGGTAGGTACTGCTGCCTGCGGTTCTTCTGACCTTTGCTCTCTTGATCTGGTGGTCTTCTCTGGTCTACCAGCAGGAAGCCCAGAGAAGGTCAGCACCTCTGACCTTGACCTCCCTTCAGGGAGGTTCTGCTCAGCATGTTGGTGCTTAGTTCCTTTATGTCTAGCATAGGCACATCAGACAGATACCTAAAACACTTAGAACTTAGGAAGGAAGGGATGATTGAATACAATTATAAGATGATATGAGAAAATATTAACCAGAGGAGCTTTGACTTCAGACTCATCTTTGGAGGAACCCAAAATAGTTCCTAATTTCAGTTAAAGCCAACTATCGGTAGACAGTTCCGTTGCCCCACCCTCCCTTTTCTCAAGTTTCCAGAATGCAACCCACTCTCCACCATGCTTCTCCTACCATGACTTCCTTTTTTGTGTAGGTAAGAAAAGTAGAAGACGTGTTAATGAATCATATTCTGCTCTTTTCACCCACACAGCCTCATCCCCTAGTACCCAGCAGAAGTTAGAGGAAGTAACACAGCAGAGTGTCCATGTAGATACATCATATCCCAAAGTAATAACTATTAAGTCCTCTGCTTCCCACTTGCCTATTTCTTGTCCTCTTGTTACCCTATCACGATTGTGAAACGCAGCGACTTCCCCTAAGCCACAAGTGAGAACAAGATGTTCACTGACCTGAGAAAACCATCTGACAAAAATTCATTTCCTGTTAATAACAGCCTGGCATTTGTGTTATAATATGATCTGACAGTTAGTTCATAGAAAGCATGCTTTGTTGTACCTGTGCCTAACGTCTGATGCAAAGTTTCAGAATGATGTTCTGGCATGCTTTCCCACAGCATTTGGCCAGTGTGTATTTTACATGGTTGAAGCATTGTGCCATGTGTAGCTATATCCTTTTGTTCCCCGACTTAAGAATTTCTCATGTTACTAAGAACTCAAGTTTTTATAAACCTCTTTTTTAATGGCTGCATATATTTTGTTCTTTGTTGTGTTCTTTGTGGTTTTGAGACGGGGTCTTGCCCAGGCTGGAGTGTAGTGGTGCAATCTTGGCTGACCACAGCCACAACCTTCTGGGCTCAACTGATACACCTCAGCCTCCCTAGTAACTGGGACCACAGGCATCACCACTATGCCCAGCTGCTTTTTGTTGTTGTTGTTGTTTTAATGTTGCAGAGATGAAGTCTCGCTTTGTTGCCCGGGCTAGCCTTGAATTCCCAGACTCAAGCGATCCTCCCAAAGTGCTAGAATTATAGGCATGAGTCACCATAATCCCATATTCTTTAATTATATGGCTGTACCAGAATCTTACTTAACCTTTTCCTGCATCTAGACATTCAAGATATATTCTGAGTTTTAAAAAAACAAACCCCAAATGCTAGGTTGTGTGTGTTTTCAGGTGCTAGGGTAGTTCCTCAACTAAAAACTATCTGACCTGCCAGTCCCTCTATTTTCTGCCCCTAATTGTTAAATCGAAGGCCCCAGTCCTTTCTTCCTCAGGGATCCTGATCAATTCCTCAGTGTGGCAGAGCTGCCCTGCCCTGCCCAGCCTCTGTGCAACCCTTCCTGATGCACCCTTACTTTTCGTCACCTCTTTTTTTTTTTTTTTTTTTGAGACGGAGTCTCATGCTGTTGCCCAGGCTGGAGTGCAGTGGCGCGATCTCGGCTCACTGCAAGCTCCGCCTCCCGGGTTCCCGCCATTCTCCTGCCTCAGCCTCCTGAGTAGCTGGGACTACAGGCGCCCGCCACCGCGCCCGGCTAATTTTTTGTATTTTTAGTAGAGACGGGGTTTCACTGTGGTCTCGATCTCCTGACCTTGTGATCCGCCCGCCTCGGCCTCCCAAAGTGCTGGGATTACAGGCTTGAGCCACCGCGCCCGGCCTCGTCACCTCTTTAACACTCTACTCCAGCCAAGCCCTCCCCACTCTCCCAAGGGAACCCACAACAGCACCTCCTGGTGGGCAACCAAGCGTTACATCACTTATATTCACTCAACATCTACCACCAGCCCGTTACCAAATGTATCAGAGTGGGTCCAGAGTGTATCAGAAGAGGTATAGAGCACACCTACAAGTACCTATGAAACTGATGGTTAGCTAATTGGAGTCTAATTGCCTCTTAGCACTGCCATCAACTGCTAGCGACATATTTGCACCTCTAACCAAACCTGTGAACCACCACTGATTTCTTCCAAGCTGATAAACACTCTCCAGGCACCACTCACATGGAGAGGGGAGGGAAGGAGTGGAGAGCCTTTTCTTCCAAAAGAGTCATCATGAAACACTCTTCATGCTCTTCATGATTCTATCACCTGGCCAACCCGTTTCTTCCTCTATAGACTAGGGATGGCAAACTAGGGGCCCTCGCATGTGTTTTGTTTGGGCCACATGGTTATTTTTGGGTTTTTTTGAGACGGAGTCTTGTTCTGTCACCCAGGCTGGAGTGCAGTGGTGCCATCTCAGCTCACTGCAAGCTCTGCCTCCCGGGTTCACGCCATTCTCCTGCCTCAGCCTCCCAAGTACCTGGAACTACGGGTGCCTGCCACCATGCCTGGCTAACTTTTTGTATTTTTAGTAGAGACGGGCTTTCACCATGTTAGCCAGGATGGTCTTGATCTCCTGACCTCGTGATCCGCCCACCTCGGCCTCCCAAAGTGCTGGGATTACAGGCGTGAGCCACCACACCCAGCCTGGTATTTTTTTTTTTACAAAAAGGAAGAAGAAAAGGAGAAAAGATGAATAGCTTTAAACATTTATAATTTAAGTGATTTTGAATAAAAATCCATTTCTCTGGCTTTTCTTTTAAAATGAGGAGATCTGGCAACCAGGGACTCTACATTTCAGGAGAAGAGCATGTGGCTGGGCCCCCTTGGGACAGAATACGTCTCTCTACCGGATTAGATCCCCACCTGGTCATTCAGCTAAACTGCATAGCCCCTGGAAGCCTATGCATCTGTGACCCTGTGGATAGAGGCTGTCTGCTTCCAGAGCAGGAGAAAGGGAAATGGATTTTTAGGGACAGAGAACAGCACTATGGGAAAGGTCATGTTTAAAGGAGGTCCAAATATTTGACTGACGGTCATTTGTATGACCTGTACAAACTTGCACTGCCTTTAGCCCCCAGAGAAAAGACTTGCCATCCTGATAGTCAGTGACAGCTGCAGTCTGACAAGTGGCAGGAACATGAAAACAGCTGCAAGCCATGCCCAAGCCTGCACTCACCACATCCTGCTGATAGGAGGGAGCTGGTGCTGGCCCTCCTGTCCCTCTCCTCTCAGAGGGCTGGCAGTAGCTTGTGGTGACTGCAGGAATTTAGAAAGTCCCTTAGCTGGGTCAGAAATGTAGTGCTTCTCCTGAGGCCAAAGGCATCTTCACCATCTTCTTTATCCCATGTGTCAGGGGATCTTATGCAATATGGAACCCTGCTCACCCAAGCTTACTGCACTCTGCTCTTGGAGGCCTCCCTTTGGAGAATTCCTAACACGACTCTACCTGCCAACCTCCCAGGCTAACCTATCAACCACAATTTCCTCTGTGTAGCCAACCCCACAGAAATGAGCCTCCTCATTTTAAAGGGCTCATACAATTAGAAGTTCTGCTCCATTCCAGCTAAGATTCCAGTGAAAAGAAACATTCTGCTCCTAAATGTTTCAACAGCAGCATGTACCAAAGAACAGTATGTTCCCTATATACCCCGAGTGAGTAAGCCCCAACAGGCTCAAAGAAAGACCAGATAATTCTCCATGACTTAAGCCAACAAGGGTTACATAGACCAGGAGCTAGAGCATGACAATGGCAGAGGAATAGTTACCAAACCTTGCGTTCGCTCGGGGTGGCCAACCCATAGCCAAAAACATGTCAGAACTTCTACATCCCTGCCATATTTGAAAAAGAATATAGTATCAAAAAGTGTTAAAAATGTCTTTGTGGAGTGTCCTCGGGGCATAGGGGCCGACCGCACGCAGTCGCGCAGCGCTGCCTCCGCCTGCCAGTCTCGCCCGCGATCCCGGCCCGGGGCTGTGGCGTCGACTCCGACCCAGGCAGCCAGCAGCCCGCGCGGGAGCCGGACCGCCGCTGGAGGAGCTCGGGCGGCAGGCTGAGCTCCCCCCTCCTTGGCTGAAGCCCGAGTGCGGAGAAGCCCGGGCAAACGCAGGCTAAGGAGACCAAAGCGGCGAAGTCGCGAGACAGCGGACAAGCAGCGGAGAAGGAGGAGGAAGTGAACCCAGAGAGGGGCAGCAAAAGAAGCGGTGGTGATGGGCGTCGTGGCCATGGCGGCGGCTATCGCCAGCTCGCTCATCCGTCAGAAGAGGCAAGGCCGCGAGCGCGAGAAATCCAACGCCTGCAAGTGCAGTCCCAGCAAAGGCAAGACCAGCTGCGACAAAAACAAGTTAAATGTCTTTTCCCGGGTCAAACTCTTCGGCTCCAAGAAGAGGCCCCGAAGAAGACCAGAGCCTCAGCTTAAGGGTATAGTTACCAAGCTATACAGCCGACAAGGCTACCACTTGCAGCTGCAGGCGGATGGAACCATTGATGGCACCAAAGATGAGGACAGCACTTACACTCTGTTTAACCTCATCCCTGTGGGTCTGCGAGTGGTGGCTATCCAAGGAGTTCAAACTAAGCTGTACTTGGCAATGAACAGTGAGGGATCCTTGTACACTTCGGAACTTTTCACACCTGAGTGCAAATTCAAAGAATCAGTGTTTGAAAATTATTATGTGACATATTCATCAATGATATACCGTCAGCAGCAGTCAGGCCGAGGGTGGTATCTGGGTCTGAACAAAGAAGGAGAGATCATGAAAGGCAACCATGTGAAGAAGAACAAGCCTGCAGCTCATTTTCTGCCCAAACCACTAAAAGTGGCCATGTACAAGGAGCCATCACTGCACGACCTCACGGAGTTCTCCCGATCTGGAAGCGGGACCCCAACCAAGAGCAGAAGTGTCTCTGGCGTGCTGAACGGAGGCAAATCCATGAGCCACAATGAATCAACGTAGCCAGTGAGGGCAAAAGAAGGGCTCTGTAACAGAACCTTACCTCCAGGTGCTGTTGAATTCTTCTAGCAGTCCTTCGCCCAAAAGTTCAAATTTGTCAGTGACATTTACCAAACAAACAAGCAGAGTTCACTATTCTATCTGCCATTAGACCTTCTTATCATCCATACTAAAGCCCCATTATTTAGATTGAGCTTGTGCAAAAGAATGCCAAGCATTTCAGTGAACTAAATCTGGGAGAAGGACTGCCAAATTTTCTCATGATCTCACCTGTACTTTGGGGATGATAATCCAAAAAGATTTTACAGCACTAATGCTGATCAAAATTTGCTCTCCCACCAAGAAAATTTCAAAGACCACAATTGTTCTTCAAAAACAAACAAAACATAACAAAATTAACTGCTTAAATGTTTTGTCGGGGCAAACAAAATTATGTGAATTGTGTTGTTTTCTTGGCTTGATGTTTTCTATCTACACTCGATTCACATGTACTCTTTTCTTTGGCATAGTGCAACTTTATGATTTCTGAAATTCAATGGTTCTATTGACTTTTTGCGTCACTTAATCCAAATCAACCAAATTCAGGGTTGAATCTGAATTGCCTTCTCAGGCTCAAGGTAACAGTGTTCTTGTGATTTTACCAATTTTTTTTTTTTTTTTTTAGATTTGTAGTATTCTGGTCAAGTTATCGTGCTATACTTTGTGTGTAGAAATTGAGTTGTATTGTCAACCCCAGTCAGTAAAGATATCTTCAAAAAATTATCCTCAAGTGTAGATTTCTCTTAATTCCATTTGTGTATCATGTTAAACTATTGTTGTGGCTTCTTGTGTAAAGACGGGAACTGTGGAACTGTGATGTTGTCTTTTGTGTTGTTAAAACAAGAAATGTCTTACCTATATATGTATGAGTCCTCCTGTCATTGTATTTGGCATATGAATATTGTGTGCAAGGAATTGTTAAGACTGGTTTTCCCTCAACAACATATATTATACTTGCTACTGGAAAAGTGTTTAAGACTTAGCTAGGTTTCCATTTAGATCTTCATATCTGTTGCATGGAAGAAAGTTGGGTTCTTGGCATAGAGTTGCATGATATGTAAGGTTTGTGCATTAATAGTTGTTAAAAATCTGTGTTCCAAAAGTGGACATAGCATGTACAGGCAGTTTTCTGTCCTGTGCACAAAAAGTTTAAAAAAGTTGTTTAATATTTGTTGTTGTATACCCAAATACGCACCGAATAAACTCTTTATATTCATTCAAAAAAAAAGTCTTTGTGGCAAATATGAATTATTTCTTCAATATCCAGCTCTCCTTATTAACAGAACCCTGATTTTCTTCAGGGACTAGTATGCCAAGCTTCAAATAGTCCAATTTTCCAGCTTTCCAAGCTAGTGCTAAAGTTCTATAGAAATCCCCGGATATGGCATCCTTTAGTGAATAGAAAGGAAAAGACCTGCTGGACAAACACTGTTTGCCCCTTCACCTTTTCCTTTTTTTCCCTCCTTCTTGTTTCAGATAGGGACCCAAGAAGTACAGCAGCCCTTTAGCAACCATTAGGTAGAAACGTGAGGATGAAGGCCTGTACCTTAAGGACAGTGGAGCAGAAAGGTACAAAGAGCCTGGGCCCACAGGAGCATCAACGAGCTGGAGTAGCAGCCCTATGCTGAGAACCCTCATGCTGATGGCAGGAGACACACACCGGCCTGTTGAAATCCCTCAAGCAGGGTTTTCCATTATTTCAAATGGAATGAAATTTTGATTTATGAAGCTAGTTGTTAATGTATCAAAATCTCCCCCAGGACAATTTGTTCTGCTTAAAGGCCATGGCCACAGAACTCATGACAACAGAATCCAAAGGATTTAAACAACTGGGGCTACCAGTTTTAACCCTCAAAGTTCAAAAATACCCCAAACAGCCTGACTCTCTAACTCAACAGCCTTCCTCACCACCCAAAGATTTACTGAACACTTACTATGTCAGGCACTGTGTTGGAAGAAGATAAACATGAACCTGACTATTGAGCAAACAAGTAAGGGCTTTAACCAAGGCATGAACAGAGTTATGGGGTTCTGTAGAGGTGACTATGGGTGCTCTGGGCATCCTGGGGCAGAGGGTACATAGGAAGGAAGGGTGGAAGCAAAAGAAAAGGCTGGGAAAATAGAGCAGCAGAGATGGCGGGGGCAGGGAGTGGGCATTCGCCATTTTAACTTTGTATTATATAATGGAAAAACCAAGGTTTCTACATAAAAGATGTGTATATTTGCTTTATGTTTTGTTCTAGAATCAGAATTATTACTAATGAGGGTGGGGCAGGCTAGCTTTCTGCTAATTTTCTTTCTGGAAATTAATAGGTAATTGTGATGAATTCCTAATGCTGAGAGACAATTCTCGATGGGTGTCTTGTGTTTCTATACCTCTGTGAAAGACAGCTTCAGCTTTTGTCTTTTTAACTACCTTTTCAAGAATGTTTACATACCAAATAGCCTTGTAAGATAGAGACAGTGTCTCCCTGGGACAGGCATTTATTTTTACTGTACAGAAATAAAGATAAGGTCTCCCTCGGGGGCAAAGGTTGGTCAGGATCGCTTGCAGGCCCCTTTATGAGACTGGGGTTTCCTAAACTCAGGGTTCCTTTGCTGGGTCATAAACCTGCTGTGTGTGTAGTATCCATCTGGGTCACTGTTCCCTGTGGGACTTGGGAAGCAAGAGAAACTACTGCAAATATGAGATTCATTTTACCAGAGGTGCATGCATAATAAAGTCCTTTTAGTCTGACCCAGGAGTCTCAGGCCTTCTCTCAGCATCTATGTACCTGTGGCAGGCTAACTTGTTAGCTTGCAAGGAGGGTAAAATCTCAAACACTTCACAATTTTTGATGCTTAAACTAAGATTTTTAGAGAGGAATGGTCTGGGATACTTTTATGGGGCTAGAGATTGGAAAAGAAGGTAATTCTGAAGTATCTGAGTTGGGTGACTGGGCAGAAGATGGTGGTGGTGTTAAAAGGAGGAACACAGAAAGGAAAGCAGGTTCCTGGAAAATGAGTTGGCTTTGACACATTTGGTTGGAGATGCCTAGAGGATCTTGAGGACAAGATAGGCAGGTGGGCAGGTTCTTATTCCAGCTGAACCATGAGTACAGGGGATGCTCCATAAACAAACTGAGCCCCCCAGGCCTCAGTGCTCCCCTTGGCACTTCCTAAACTCACACGTCATTGTGTTGTCTCAGGGTCCCCAGAACACACCAACAACAGATCCACTTTTTTAAAAAAGTATGCTTAGTCAGACATGGTGGTGTGCACCTGTAGTCACAGCTATATGAAAGGTTGAGGTGGTCGGATTGCTTGAGCCTGAAAGGTAGAGGTTGCAGTGAGCCGTGATCATGCCACTGCACTCCAGACTGGGTGACAGAGCAAGACCTTGTCTTAAAAAAAAAAAAAGGCGTGCTTTTCCCAACACTTAGGGAATCAAATTCCCGGAGCTGGAGCCTGGGCATCTGAATTTTTTTAAAGCTCCAAAGGTGATTCTGATCTGCAGCCAGAGTAGAAAAACGCCAACTATTAGAACCAAGGGCAATGACACTTTCCCTAAAGTCCTCAGAGTGTGGCCTGGCCAACAAGAGTCCTCACCTTGTTTGGTCAAGTAGGTGGCCGTTTCCTGAATTGGTAGCCCAGGATTTCTGTTCAACCTCCATCCTTTTTGAGGCCACTGAGTTCTGACTCAGGGACCAATTATCACTTGCCAAGTAAAGCACTGTACTTAAAGAGATCAGATATCCTGAGCCAGCTCCTAGATGTTGCTCTAAAGTAGACATTATCTCCCAGAATGGTTCAGAGATGTTTCTGCTCCCCTAAACTTTCTGGAATCCTGCCTGACACATCCTCTGGATTAATCATCAGGATACCCTCATGCCCAGCATATGGGGCATAGCCCCAGATACAACCATTCCCTACCCCCATCATCCTTATGAAAAGCCATGTTCTCTCAGACTTCTGAAGTCTTTTGCTGATAGTTTGAGACTTTGAGCTTTTAGAGAAGGCAGAGGGGATGGTTGTGTGCTTGGTTAGCTCATGGCCTTTCTCCTTAGCTTTCCGCGTGCCCATGTGTACCTCATAGCCCTTCCATGTGCTGGCATGACTTCTTCCTGTCTTGGAAAGGCTTTTTTCTCTATATGATCATGTCATTAGCAAACAGCAACAGTGTGGCTTCCTCTTTACCAATTTGGATGCCGTTTATTTCTTTCTCTTGCCTAATTGCTCTGGCTAGGATTTCTAGCACTATGTTGAATAGAAGTACTGAAAGTAGGCATCCTTGTCTTGTTCCAGTTCTCAGGAAGAATACTTTTAACTTTTTCCCATTCAGTATAATGTTGACTGTGGGTTTGTCATGGATGGCTTGTATTATCTTAAGGTATTTCCCTTCTATGCCAATTTTGCTGAGGGTTGTAATCATAAAGCGAGGCTGGATTTTGTCAAATGCTTTTTCTGCATCTATTGAGATGACCATGTGATTTTTGTTTTTAATTCTGTTTATGTGGTGTATCACACTTTCTGATTTGCACATGTTAAGTATGCAGGGATGCAGAACACATCCCTGGTATGAAAAGCACTTGATCATGCTGGATTATCCTTCTGATATGCTGTTGAATTTGGTTAGCTAGTATTTTCTTGAGGATTTTTGTATCTACATTTATCAGGGATATTGGTCTGTAGTTTCCTTTTTTGTTATGTCCTTTCTTGGTTTTGCTATTGGGTTGATACTGGCTTCATAGAATGACCTAGGGAGGATTCCCTGTTTCTCTGTCTTTTGAAATAGTGTCAATAGAATTGGTACCAAATCAATCTTTGAATGTCTGATAGAATTCAGCTATGAACCTGTCTGGTCCTGGACTTTTTTTTTCTTGGTAACTTTTTTTACCATTTCAATATCACTGCTTGTAATTGGTCTGTTCAGAGTTTTTATTTCTTCCTGGTTTAATCTAGGTAGGTTGTATATTTCCAGAAATTTACCTATCTCCTCTAGGTTTTCTAGTTTATGTGCGTAAAGGTGTTCTTGGTAGCCTTGAATGTTTCTTTCGTATTTCTGTGGTATGGATTATAATATCTCCTGTTTCATTTCTAAGTGAGCTTATTTGGATCTTCTCTCTTCTTTTCATGGTTAATATCACTAATGGGCTATCAACTTCATTCATCTTTTCAAAGAATCAGCTTTTTGTTTCATTTACCTTTTGTATTTTTTTGTTTCACTTTCATTTAGTTCCGGCTCTTTGTTATTTCCTTTCTTCTGCTGAGTTGGGGTTTGGTTTGTTCTTGTTTCTCTAGCTCCTTGAGGTGAGACCTTAGATTTTCTATTTGTGCTCTTTCAGATTTTTTGATATAAGCATTTAATGCTATGAACTTTCCTCTTATCACCCACCACCTCTGCTGTATCCCAGAGATTTTGATAGGTTATGTCACTATTATCACTGAGTTCAAAGAACTTTTTTTTTGTTTGTTTTTTGAGACAGAGTCTCACTCTGTTGCCCAGGCTGGAGTGCAGTGGCATGATCTTACAAGCTCCACCTCCCAGGTTCACGCCATTCTCCTGCCTCAGCCTCCTGAGTAGCTGGGACTACAGGCACCAACCACCACACCTGGCTAATGTTTTGTATTTTGTACAGACAAGGTTTCACCGTGTTAGCCAGGATGGTCTCGATCTCCTGACCTTGTGATCTGCCTGCCTCAGCCTCCCAAAGTGCTGGGATTACAGGCGTGAGCCACCGCACCTAGCCGAGTTCAAATAACTTTTAAATTTTCATCTTGATTTAATTGTTGACCCAATGGTCGTTCAGGAGCAGGTTATTTAATTTCCATGTATTTGCATGGTTTTGAGGGTTCCTTTTGGAGTTGATTTCCAATTTTATTCTACTGTGGTCTGAGAGAGTACTTGTCATAATTCTGATTTTCTTAAATTTGTTGAGACTTGTTTATTGGCCTGTCATATGGTCTATCTTGGAGAATGTTCCATGTGCTGATGAACAGAATGTATATTCTGCAGTTGTTGTGTAGAATGTTCTGTAAATATCTGTTAAGTTCATTTATTCTAGGGTATAGTTTAAGTCCATTGTTTCTTTGTTGACTTTCTTTCTTGATGACCTGTCCAGTGCTGTCAGTGGAGTACTGAAGTCCCCCAATATTATTGTGCTGCTGTCTATCTCATTTCTTAGGTCTAGTAAGAATTGTTTTCTAAATCTGGGAGCTCCAGTTTTAGGTGAATATGTATCTAGGATTGTGATATTTTCCTGTGGGACTAGTCCTTTTATCATTATACAATGTCCTTCTTTGTCTTTTTTAACTGCTGTTGCTTTAAAGTTTGTTTCGTGTGATATAAGGATAGCTATTCCCTCTCATTTTTGGTTTCTATTTGCATGGAATATCTTTTTCTACAACTTTACTTTAAGTTTATTTGAGTCCTTATGTATGAAAGACTTCATAACCAAGAATCCAAAAGCAAATGCAACAAAAATAGAGACAAATAGATGCAACTTAATTAAACTAAAAAGCTTCTGCACAGTGAAAGAAATAATTAGTAAACAGATGACTTACAGAGTGGAAGAAAATATTTATAACTTATACACCTGACAAAGGACTAATATCCAGAATCTACAGGGAACTCAAACAAACCAGCAAGGAAAAAAAAAAAAAAAACGATCAAAAAGTGGGCTAAGGACATGAATAGACAATTCTCAAAAGATGATATATAAATAGCCAACAAGCATATGGAAAAATGTTCATCACCTATGATCAGGAAAATGCAAATAAAAACCACAATGCTATACCATGTTACTCCTGCAAGAACGGCCATAATCAAAAAATAACAGATGTTGGCATAGATATGGTGAAAAGGGAACACTTTTACACTGTTGGTAGGAATGTAAATAAACTAATGCCACTATGGAAAACAGTGTGGCGATTCCTTAAAGAAGTAAAAGTAGATCTACCATTCCTGGGTATCTACCCAGAGGAGAATAAGTCAGTATATGAAAAAGATACTTGCACATGCATGTTTACAGCAGCACAATCCACAATTGCAAAAATATGAAACCAGCTCAAATGCTCATCAATTAGTAAAGAAAATGTGGTGTATAGACATACACACACACACACGTATGTAAACATACATACCATGAAATACTACTCAGCCATAAAGAGGAATGAAATGATGGCATTTGCAGCAAACTGGATAAAATTGGAGACCATTATTCTAAGTGAAGTAACTCAGGAATGGAAAACCAAACATTGTATGTTTTCATTCACAAGTGGGAGGTGAGCTATGAGGATGCAAAGGCATAAGAATAATACAATGGACTTTGCGGACTTGGAGGGAAAGGGTGGAACAGGGTGAGAGATAAGACTACACATTGGGTCCAGCGTACACTGCTCGGGAGATGGGTGCACCAAAATCTCAGAAATCACCACTAGGCCGGGCGCAGTGGCTCAAGCCTGTAATCCCAGCACTTTGGGAGGCCCAGACGGGCGGATCACAAGGTCAGGAGATCGAGACCATCCTGGCTAACACGGTGAAACCACGTCTCTACTAAAAAATACAAAAACCTAGCCGGGCGAGGTGGCGGGCATCTGTAGTCCCAGCTACTCGGGAGGCTGAGGCAGGAGAATGCCGTGAACCCGGGAGGCGGAGCTTGCAGTGAGCTGAGATCCAGCCACTGCACTCCAGTCTGGGCGACAAAGCGAGACTCTGTCTCAACAAAAAAAAAAAAAAAAAAAAATCACCACTAAAGAACTTATTCATGTAACTAAACACCACCTCTTCCTTAAAAACCTGTTGAAATTTTTAAAAATGAAAAAAAAAAAGTTTGTTATCTCAAAAAACCAAATACCACATGTTCTTACTTATAAGTGGGAGCTAAATGATGAGAACTCATGAATATTGAAGGGAACAACAGACACTGGGGTCTACTTGAGAGTGGAGGCTGGGAGGAGGAAAGCAGCAGAAAAATAACTATTGGGTACTATGTTTAATACTTGGGTGACAAAATAATCTATACAACAAACCCCCATGACACAAGTTTACCTGTGTAAGAAACCTTCACATGTACCCCAAAACCTAAAACAAAAGTTTTAAAAAGAAAAGGTTGTTCTCCCTTTCCCTTGCAGGGCCCTTGATGGCTAGCCATGTAGTTCAGCACACATATTCTTACTACCATTTGAACCTAAACTAATGAGATTCATAAGAATCTCTATTGGCAATATCACAAGAGTTTTCTCAGCTTATCCTTGATCCCACCTTCTAGTAACATAACTATTCCAAAATATGGTCAGTTAAGGAATCCGTCAAGCCTGGGAGAAACTCAGAATTTATTAGCAAAATAGTTTATTCAAAGGATGAATCTTTATGCACATTTGTTTTTTCTATTTGATGCTTAAACATAATTGGGGAGGTGTAGGAAGGTGGATGTGCCCTAGGAGGGTGTATTAGTCTGTTTTTACACTGCTTTAAAGAACTACCTGAGACTGGGTAATTTATGAAGAAGTGAGGTTTAATTGACTTGCAGTTCTACAGGCTGCACAGGAAGCATGACTGGGAGGCCTCCGGAAACTTACAATCATGACAGAAGGTGAAGGGGAAGTGAGCACCTTCTTCACATGGCGGCAGGAGAGAGAAAGGGAGGTAAGTGGCAAGTGCCACACACTTTTAAACCATCATGAGAACTATCACGGGAACAGCAAGGGGGAAATCTGCCCCCCCGATCCAATCAACTCCCACCAGGCCCCTCCTCCAATTTGACACGAGGTTTGGGTGGGGACACAAATCCAAACCAGATCAGAGGGTTAAACATTTGCTATACTCAGGATGTAGGCCTGAGCTCATCCAGTGTTTGACTGACAGTTGCCAGGCTCAGTTCCGCTTTAAAAAATACATCTTGGCAGTTGGGCACAGTGGCTCACCCCCTGTAATCCTAGCACTTTGGGAGGCCGAGGTGGGTGGATCACCTGAGATCAGGAGTTCGAGACCAGCCTGGCCAACATGGTGAAACCCCTTCTCTACTAAAAATACAAAAATTAGCTGGGTGGGGTGGCACATGCTTGTAATCTGCTACTCAGGAGGCTGAGGCATGAGAATTGCTTGTACCTGGGAGGTAGAGGTTGCAGTGAGCCGAAACCATGCCACTGCATTCCAGCCTGGGTGATAGGGCAAGATTCCATCTCAAACAAACAAACCAAAAAAAAAAAACAACAACTATAAACAAAAACCACATACACATCTAAAACATCTTACAGGCAGGTAGAAACACTGTTTTTTTTGTTTTTCTTCGAGACAGAGTCTCACTGTGTCACCAGGCTGGAGTACAATGGCGCAATCTTGGCTCACTGCAACCTCCGCCTCCTGGGTTCAAGCAATTCTCCTGCCTCAGCCTTGTGAGTAGCTGAGACTACACGCACGTGCCACCATGCCCGGCTAATTTTTATATATTTTATAGAGAGAGGGTTTCACCATGTTGGCCAGGATGGTTGCTATCTCCTGACCTCATGATCTGCCTGCCTCAGCCTCCCAAAGTGCTGGGATTACAGGCATGAGCCACTGCGCTTGGCCAGAAATAGTTCTATTTTACAAAATAGAAGTCTGTCTTTTAGGTGAGCATATGCTCTCTATCTAGAACAAAGTTATTCTCAATATCTTGTAACATGCTCAAAGAAACAGCCTAGCTGTCTTACTTCAGGCTGCTATAACAAATTACCATAGACTGGGTGGGTTAAACAAGAAACATTTTTCATGGTTCTGGAGGCTGGGAAGTCCAAGATTAGGGAGCCAGCATTGTTGGGTTTTTCATGAGGCCCCTCTTCCTGGTTATGACCTCAATGGCCTCCTTGGTGGGTACATAGAGAGGAGAGAGAGAAGAGAGAGAGAAGACAGAGAGAAGACAGAAGAGAAAGAGAGATCCCATCATACGGGCTCTACCCTCATGACTTTGTCTAATCCTAATTACATCCCAAAGGTCCCACCTCCAAATACCATCACATTAGGTACTGGGGCTTCAACATATTATTTTAGGGGGGACACAAACATTCAGTCCATAGTGCTACCAAGCATCTGGGTGCTAGAGACATAGAGGTTAACAACACAGGCCACTTCCATGGAGCTTGCATTTTAACAGAAAAGATGCCATTCAAGTTAGTTCAAATGTGATGAGTTCTTCTAAAGAGAAAGCTGCAGGAGCACATCTTAGTTGGGTGGAGAGGAGCTGAGTTCTGAGAGGACCTCCCTCAAAGTCAGCTCAGGTGAAATCTGAGGAATAAATGAGATTTAGAGAAAAGCATTTCAACCCTTGTAATCTTAGCAACACCCCTATAATATAGATATTACCATCTCTACCTTATAACACACTACATCTTATAAGGGAGGGCATCAAGGATGGGAAAGATAAAGTAACTTGTCTAAGGCCATGAAGTAAGCAGTGGTCAAGCTCTAAGTGTCACTCAGGTCTAACTGGCACACAGACTAGTCTGAGACTTTCTTAGGACCAGAACTGTTTTGGATTATTTTGAATTTTGGAATACAGCTGACCCTTGAACAACATGGGTTTGAACTGAATGAGTCCATGTGTACATGAATTTTCTTTCTTCTCTGCCATCCCTGAAACAGCAAGATCAATTCTCCCTCTTTCTCCCCCTCCTCAGCCTCCTCTACATGAAAATGAGGAGGATGAAGATCTTTATGATGATCCATCTATTTTTACCTAATGAATCCAATGTGTACTTAAAGTAAGTTAGAGAGAAGAAAATGTTATTAAGAAAATCATAAGGAACAGGAAAATGCATTATTCATTAGGTGGAAATGAATAATCGTGAGATGATCTTTCCTAAAAAGCCATGACATATACTTTAGAGTCATTTTCTTTTTTTTCTTTTTGAGATGGAGTCTCGCTCTGTCACCCAGGTTGGAGTGCAATGGTGCAATCTCAGCTCACTGCAGCCTCTGCCTCCCAGGTTCAAGAGATTCTCCTGCCTCAGCCTCCTGAGTAGCTGGGACTACAGGAGCGTGCCACCACGCCTGGCTAATTTTTTGTATCTTTAGTAGAGATGGGGATTCACCATGTTGGCCAGGCTGGTCTTGAACTCCTGACCTCGTGATCCACCTGCCTCAGCCTCCCAAAGTGCTGGGATTACAGGCATGTGCCACCATGCCCAGCTGAGAGTCATTTTCTTATTTCATTCCCTTTAATCAAGTTATTGTGGGGGAGGTTTCGGGTAGGGGTACTTCCCTGCTCTAAATGTCTCAGCGGCGATTAAATACCTCCATCACTACAGATTTTGGTTTCTGTAACTGGCATTTTAATATCTTATTAAGTTAGCAGAAATGGTAATAAAGACATTAATGAGGTTTTTTCCTCTTTTAATCTAGGCACAAATCTTGACTTAAAATTAACAATTTTCAATTTAAAACCTAAGTATCAATGATAAAGCATTAATTTTGCACAGCTTTAAATAAGGCTTAACTCTAGGTGTCACAAATTAAATGTTTTTAATCCTTGATCCAGTTATTCCATTATTAACAATCTATCTTAAGGAAATAACTAGAGTTATGTGCAAAGTATAGGAAATGCATAAGAAAGGTCATTGCAAGGATTTCCTATTTAATAAATGGTGTTGGGAAAACTGGCTAGTCATATGCAGAAAGCTGAAACCGGATCCCTTCTTTACACCTTATACAAAAATTAACTCAAGATGGATTAAAGACTTAAACGTAAGACCTAAACCATAAAAACTCTAGAAGAAAACCTAGGCAATACCATTCAGGACACAGGCATGGACAAAGACTTCATGACTAAAACACCAAAGCATTGGCAACAAAAGCCAAAATAGACAAATGGGACTTAATTAAACTAAATAGCTTCTGCACAGCAAAAGAAACTACCATCAGAGTGAACAGGCAACATACAGAATGGGAGAAGATTTTTGCAATCTATCCATCTGACAAAGGGCTAATATCCAGAATCTACAAAGAACTTAAATTTACAAGAAAAAAAACAAACAACCCCATCAAAAAGTGGGCAAAGGATATGAACAGACACTTCTCAAAAGAAGACATTTATGCGGCCAAGAAACATAGGAAAAAAAGCTCATCCTCACTAGTCATTGGAGAAATGCAAATCAAAACCACGATGAGATACTATCTCACACCAGTTAGAATGGCGATCATTAAAAGTCAGGAAACAATAGATGCTGGAGAGGATGTGGAGAAATAGGAACACTTTTACACTGTTCGTTGGAGTGTAAATTAGTTCAACCATTGTGGAAGACAGTGTGGCAATTCCTCAAGGATCTAGAACTAGAAATACCATTTGACCCAGCAATTCCATTATTGGGTATATACCCAGAGGACTAGAAATCATTCTACTATAAAGACACATGCACACGTATGTTTGAGGCACTGTTCACAATAGCAAAGTCTTGGAACCAACCCAAATGCCCATCAATGATAGAATGGATTAAGAAAATGTGGCACATATACACCATGGAATACTATGCAGCCATAAAAAAGGATGAGTTCATGTCCTTTGCAGGGACATGGATGAAGCTGGAGACCATCATTCTCAGCAAACTAACAAAAGAACAGAAAACCAAACACTGCATGTTCTCACTCATAAGTGGGAGGTGAACAAGAACACATGGTCACAGTAAGGGGAACATCACACACCAGGACCTGTTAGGGGTTAGGGGAGGGATAGCATTAGGAGTAATACCTAATGTAAATGATGGGTTGATGGGTGCAGCAAACCACCATGGCATGTGTATGCCTATGTAACAAACTTGCACGTTCTGCACATGTACTCCAGAACTTACAGTATAATTAAAAAAAAAAAAAAAAAGATCATTGCAACTGTATTTTAATTCAAGACAGCCCAAATTTCTAACAGTGATTGTATTAGTCCATTCTCACACTGCTATAAAGAACTATCTGAGACTGGGTAGTTTATAAAGAAAATAAGAGGTTTAATTGACTCACAGTTCCACATGGCTGGGGAGGCCTCAGGAAACCTACAATTGTGGCAGAAGACAAAGGAGAAGCAACAACATCTTCACAAGGCAGCAGGAAAGAGAGCAAGTGAGGGGGGAAGTGCCACAGTTTTAAACCATCAGATCTTCTGAGAACTCACTACCATGAGAACAGCATGGGGGGAACCACCCCCATGATCCAATCATGGTGTTAGGTGATTAGGGGTTAGGTTAGATCCCTCCCCTAACACACGGGGATTACAATTCGAGATGAGATTTGGGTAGGGACACAGAGCCAAACCATTTCAGTGATGAACTGACTAGTAAAATTATGGTTTATCTATACCAGCAGCTCTCAAACTTTGTGGTCTCAAGACCCCATTACACTTTTAAGAATGTTTGAGCCCCTTGAAGAGCTTTTGTTTATGTGGGTTATCTATGTGAATATTACCATATTAGAAATGAAAAGGGAGAAAAGTTTAAGACAGAAATACACAAGCCCACATTCCATTAGCTGTCAGAGTGATGACATCACATCATGTAGCTGTCAGAGTGATGACATCACCACATCAGCATATCCAAAATTAAGAACAAAATGGAAAATAATGTCTTAGTATTAAGAAATAGTTTTGACCTTGTGAACCCTTGGCATCTTAGGAAACCCTTGAATCTATAAAATAGAATAAGATGCCACCAAAAAAATGTTGTATAAAACATTCACTGACACTGAAAAATGCTGATTTTAAAAAAGCAGACCACAGAACAGTACGAACAGGATTATACAATTTAAAACAAATTTAAAAAGCAATGGAAAGACACACTGTAACATTTTACAAGTATATACCTCTAGCTGGTGAAAATACTAGTTATTTTTTTCTGCATTGAGGTTTTTATTTATTTATTTATTTTGAGACAGTCTTTCTTCGTTGATTAGGCTGGTATGATGGTTGATACTGTGTGTCAACTTGATTGGATGGAAGGATGCAAAGTATTGATTCTGGGTGTGTCTGTGGGGGTGTTGCCAAAGGAGATTAACATTTGAGTCAGTAGGCTGGGAAAGGCAGATCCACCCTCAATCTGGGTAGGCACCATCTGCTCAGCTGCCAGCGTGGCTACAATATAAGCAGGCAGAAAAATGTGAAAAGAGAGATTGGCCTAACCTTCCAGCCTACATCTTTCTCCCATGTTGGATGCTTCCTGCCCTTGACCATCAAACTCCAAGTTCTTCAGTTTTGGAACTCGGACTGGCTCTCCTTGCTCCTCAGCCTACAGATGGCCTGTTGTGGGACCTTGTGATCATATGAGTTAATACTTAATAGACTCCCCATATATATCTATATCCCATTAGTCCTGTCCCTCTAAAGAACCCTAACTAATACAGCTGGTATCCAACTCCTGGGCTCAAGTGATCCTCTCACCTCAGCCTCCCAAAGTACTGGGATTACAGGTGTGAGCCACTGTGCCTGGCCGAGATTTTTTTATAATCAGAATAAAATGCATTTAACAAACATATACTTAATGCCTATTTACAGTCACCTGTATTTTCCTTCCCAGACCCGAAAATTTCAGCTTAGTAGCTTTAGGAAAGGTATCACTAAAAAATATCATACAAGGTATTAGTTTTGCACAGCTGTAAACAGGGCCTACTTCTTAAAGTGTGGTCTGCAGACCACAGCATCAGTGTCACCTGGGAGCATGCTAGAACCATGGATTCTTCAGCCTCACTCAACACTACAGAATCAGCACCTGCATTAAGACCCAGATGATTTGTGTGCACAACAGAATCTGAGAAACCATGGAGGCACGTTAGAATGACCTGGGAGTTTTGGAAACAGTGTGGAAGAGAGCACGTGTTTTTTGTCTTTTCTTTTTTTTTTTGGAAACGGGGTCTCGCTGTCACCCAGGCTGGAGTGCAGTGGCAAGATCTCAGCTCACTTCAAACACTGCCTCCCAGGTTCAAGCGATTCTCCTACCTCAGTCTCCCTAGTAGCTGGGACTAGAGGTCTGTGCCACCACACCCAGCTAATTTTTTGTTTCTTTTTTTAATAGAGACGGGGTTTCACCACGTTGGCCAGGCTGGTCTCCAACTCCTGACCTCAAGTGATCCGCCCACCTTGGCCTCCTAAAGTGCTGGGATTACAGGCATGAGCCACCACGCCTAGCCGTTGTCTTTTCTAATGCTCTCAGGCGATTCTAATGTGCATCTAGGGCTGAGAAAGTGCTGCGCTAATGCAGGGGCCTGGCTTGAATCTTAAAAAGAACAAGATTGTTACCCCAGTCTCTACCTACTTTAATACAACGTCCTCCCACTGCAACATGTAGTGACCTCCCTGCCAGCTCCCAGGGCCTAGAATTTCACAGGAACAGCAGAACTAGACGGAGAAAATAGCTGGTGTTTTAATTTGCTCAGGGTACTATAACAAAATACCGTAAACCGGGTAGTTCATAAACAGTTGAAATTTGCTCACAGTTCTGGAGGCTAGGAAGTCTAAGATCAGGGTGTCAGCACAACTGGAGTCCACGGACAACCCTTCTGGGTCGCAGACCGCCTCCTTCTCCCTGTGTCCTCACATGGTGGACGAGGGCAAACGAGTTCCCACAGGCCTCTTTTATAAGGGCACTAACTCCGTTAATGAGGGCACTGCAGTCATGATCTAACCACCTACTAAAGGCCCCACCTGTTAATGCTATCACGGTGGGGATTAGGTTTCAACCCTGACAGCACAGAGCTTGTACCTACATTGTCCAGTTTTACAAGAAATTCTACTTTTCACGTCACCTTCTGATATGGTTTGGCTGTGTCCCCATCCAAATCTTACCTTGAGTTGTAATAATCCCCATAGGTCAAGGGCAGGGCCAGGTGGAGATCATTGAACCATGGGGGTGGTTTCTCTCATACTGTTCTGGTAACGAATTAGTCTCATGAGATCTGATGGTTTTATAAATGGGAGTTCCCCTGCAAAAGTTCTCTTGCCTGCTGCTATGTAAGATGTGACTTTGCTCCTCATTCACCTTCTGCCATGATGGTGAGGTCTCCTCAGCCATGTGGAACTGTGAGTCCATTAAACCTCTTTCCTTTATAAATTACCCAGTCTTGGGTATGTCTTTGTTAGCAGCGTGAGGACAGACTAACACACCTTCACTGTAGATGAGGTAGTTACTAATCGCCTCAATTACCACTGCTGTCATTCAGCAAGCTTTCGAGTGCCTGGCGTATGCCAAGGACTGGGCCACAATTCCAAGACTCTCTATACTGGACCTTCTTACTGCTTACCTGAGCTTTTCCCCACTCTTTCGTCTGGAGGTTCTGGGCCCTCTCCAACCTCCCCAGCGGCATAGGCTTTATTATGGCCCCCTCCACCCTCCCCAGGGGCCCAGATCAAACCTCTCCTCCTTCTTGAGACCATCTTCCATTAACCCCTGTGTTCTTCCCGTAGCTCAACCAGGCGCCATTCTGAGGAATGTCAGTTTAGTTCTTGAAGTGGATTTTCCACGTGTGGGGTTTTCCCCTCCATCAGTTGACATTTCCTTAGGAACTTATGCAGCATGCTTATAACACAGTGCCTGGAACACTTCTAGTCAATAAATGTGACCTGTTATTTCAAGGGATAGATGATATATTCACCCCTAGTACCCAGCCTGCAGCAGGCAGTCAGAGAACTAGTGGGCTGGTTCAGTTGCAAAGTAACAAGACTAAAGACAGCACAAGTGTGGAAATAGGCTATTTTCTTTATAAAACTTGAATCACTCTAACAAGTTGAATTTAAGATAATTTACTTCAAATAAATACAGAATACAGACCATGACTTAATCATAATAAAGCATTCTTTATGTTTAAAATGTCCCACAAAATGTCGATTTTTTGTTTGTTTGTTTTTTTGAGATGGAGTCTCACTCTGTCATCCAGGCTGGAGTGCAGTGGTGTGATCTCGGCTCACTGCAAGCTCTGCCTCCTGGGTTCACACCATTCTCCTGCCTCAGCCTCCCAAGTAGCTGGGACTACAGGTGCCCGCCACCACACCCGGCTAATTTTTTGTATTTTTAGTAGAGACGAGGTTTCACTGTGTTAGCCAGAATGGTCTCAATCTCCTGACCTCATGATCCGCCCACCTCAGCCTCCCAAAGTGCTGGGATTACAAGCGTGAGCCACCGCACCGGCTGATTTCTTTTTTATGGTTTTTGTTTGTTTGAGTCAGGATCTTGCTCTGTTGCTCGGGCTGGAATGCAGCAGTGCAATCATGGCCCACTGCAGCCTCCCATCTCCTAGGCTCAAGCAATCTTCCCATCTCAGCCTCCCACATAGCTGGAATTATAGGCTCATGTCACCGTGTCCACCAATCAGAATATTTTTTTTTGTAGGGACAGGGTCTCACTATGTTGTCCAGGCCGGTCTCAAACTCCTGGGCTCAAGCCATTCTCAGGGTGAGTCTATAAAGTGAAAGCAAATTTATTCAGAAAATAAAGGAATAAAAGAATGGCTACTCCATAGACAGAAGAGTCCTGAGGGTTGCTAATTGCCCATTTTTATGGTTATTTTTTGATGATGTGCTAGATGAGGGGTGCATTAGTCATGTCTCCCCTTTTTAGACCATGTAGGGTAACTTCCTGATATTGCCATGGCATTTGTAAACTGTCATGGCACTGGTGGGAGTGTAGCAGTGAGGACGACCAGAGGTCACTCTCATTGCCATCTTGGTTTTGGTAGGCTTCTTTACTGCAACCTGTCTTATCAGCAAGGTCTTTATGACCCGTGTCATGTGCCAACCTTCTATCTCATCCTGTGACTTAGAATGCCTAGCCATCTGGGAATATAGCCCAGTAGGCTTCAGCCTCATGTTACCCAGGTCCTATTCACAATGGAGTTGTTGTGGTTCAAATGCTTCTGACAAGACCAAAGCAAAATCCAGGTGATTCACACCGGTGGTATGTATGCATGTATGTGTGTACTTCTAAGTACAGTGTGTAGAAGTAACACACTGGTGGTTCTAGAAGAAATATAAAGATGTTCTATTCCTTGTTTCTGGAGAGTTGCTTATGTTGAAGAGGAACTGAAGTGCAAACCAGGGTCCTGGGGCCTTTTGTCACAAAAACCTGTGAAGTTCCGATGGAGGGTGGTGTTCCCTGGGAGGGAGGGTGCAGAGCATTGCCCTCCCAGCCCCACTGAGGACTCCGTTAGGACAATGCCTCGCCTGGAAGATGAGCAGCTTTAGACAGTCACCATCATCATCTAGAAACCACATTTGGAAACTGGTGGGAGGGCAGGGCCCAGCTCCATCCTGCCTGATCAACTCCCAGCAGCAAGATCCCAAGCAGGATGGATGGTGATGGGAGCAAAACGTCCTGTTCTCTTATCTTTCCAAAACAAGCCTTGCCATTTTTCAGGAGCGTGTAAAGGAAATAAAACACCTACTCGCCCTAAGCAGGCAACATAAGCTGTGTACCTTCAAGTTTCTCCAAAGCACAAGCGCCTCTGAACATAGTGTTTTTATCCCTGAACTATTCCAACTCCAGTCCGGAGTGGTTTTACGCATTCGACACTAGAGGGCAGGCCATTAAAACGTTCCCGTTCAAACGAGTTGCTCTGCAAACGCAAGAGCTGACACTGCACCTGACGGTCCGCTCCACATCTGAAAAGTAGCTTTCCCCCACTGAGAATGTGTTCGGTGAGGGGCAAGAGCGTGGGAAGCCTGCTACTGCTTTCCTTTCGGGGCATATTTACAGTGAAAGCCCGTGAACTCGCCTGCTCTTCCCTTAGATTTACTTTACTTGGGAGTTCCTAGAAGTGGAGAAATAAATCACAATGGCCAGTGTGGGTCCCCAGAGGTTTAGCCTCGGCTAATGGAGAACAGGAAGGGACTAAATCAGCGTCCTCTCGCTAGTGGCAAGTTTACAAGAGAACCACTCAGCATGAAAACTCCACAACAAGCTGTACTTAATCCCTCAAGAAGTCCTAAAAACTGTAGTTTTATTTTTATTAAGTTAGAGACGGGGTCTTGCTCTGCCACCCAGGATGGAGTACAGTGCTGCTATCATACATCACTCCTGGGTTCAAGCTGTCCTCCTGCCCCAGCCCCCAGAGTAGCTGGGAGTGCAGGTGCATGACGCCAGGTCCAGCTAATTAAAAAAAAAAAATTTTTTTTTTTTAGACATGGGGTCTTGCTATGTTGCCCAGGCTAGTCTTGAACTCCTGTCCTCAAGCAATCCTCCTGCTCTGGCCTCCCAAGGTGCTGGGATTACAGGTGTGAGCCACCTTGTCTGGCCTAAAACTGTAATATTATAAACTCTGTGTGGCAAACCCCTCCAAACAAAAAGTCTAAGGATGGCTCTGCTCCAAGTTCACAGTTTGGCTTCTCTGCCCTGCTCCCTGCTGCCACACACCCCCCACCCCCCACCATCTGACTGCCTTGTCTGTTATCATGTGTAGATTTTTCTATGGATTTTATTGTGTCATCATGATAAAGCCAATGTTAATGTATTTTTCAGGCAAATGCTGTGTTTTCCTCCTCACTCAAAGACTAGGCTTCTCACTCCAGAAGCGGGCAGCACCTAGAAGCAGCCCCATGGCCTCACGGGAGAGCGCGCTGGCCATGAAACCCTGCTGACCAGTGTTTATGGAGGGCTTCCCAGTTCTTCATTGGAGGTCTAAACAGGATTTCCCTAGAGAAGGAGGGCTTCGTGGAATAAATGACAAGGAGAGCTGGGGTGGCCTGCCAGGTCACTGGGCTCCAGCTCCTCATTGTTCAGCCCACAGGCTTCCCAGGGCGCCTGTCCAAGTCAGCCGGAAACAGACGAAACTGCAAAATCACTCCATTCCTGCCCACACAAACACAGGGAAATGAATGATCACTTTGCATAAGAAACCTCCAAGAGACACTTTAAGGATCCCCTTGAGGAAAGGACAACTGGGACCTGTGGCAGGAGGAAGGCTGAAAGAAAAGTCCGGGTTTATTATTCCCTGGGAGAAGGAAGAGGAAGAACAAAGGAAATGCACTTAAGTACTTCATGATGCAAAATTCTGTTTAATTTCTGAGTTCACATTTAAAAACTGTTTATTTTTAAATTATAGAAGAAATGATGTTAGTGGTAACCAGTCCAACAACAGAAATAGGGAAATTTAATAAGCTTCCCCTAAAGTCTACCTTCTACACACTGAAGAAGCTTCCTCCAAGTTTTTGAGTTTTATAGACAAAGCATCCTTTTACTTCTGAGCTGTCATTTTTTCTCCTTTGTTAGCTTATAGTTTGCAACAAGCAAAGCGGGCCAATGTAGACAATAAGAAAACTCAAGAAGCAGGGATTGGCCATCTCCAATTATCACTGATAAATTTCCTTAAAATCAAAATAACATTGTTGTTTCAAATAGATGAGAAATGAGGCAAAATATTTCTTGAACAAGTCTGACACTATGCTGTCAGGATCTAAGTGTGCTATATGAACCTTAACATTTGTTTTCATTTGATCTTTGAAAAAAGTCTTTAATCAGTTCTAACGACAGAAGTCGTCTTCTGCAGTGATAATTCACAATGAAAGACATTTAAGCTGACATTCCTCTAATGGGTTTTTAAGATTCCAGCTCCAAGGGACTGTGAGAAATTATTTTCTTATAAAAAAGGTTGTGAATATTATCAACATTTATCTAAGCCCATAAGTCATAAATCCCACCAGGCATTAAATTTTCAAGGGAGCTTTTAAAACATATATACCCTGTCTCCCACTCCAGAACTGCTAGGGGTGAGGTCGGGGGAATCTGTATTTCACACGGTCCCCAAGTGATTGTAACCAGCAGATGACCTCATGGGCAGAGATTTCCTACATACAGGGCTCTCATCTCTGTGTCTTGTCAGTCAGCATTTGTAAGTACAAAGGAACCTTTCCCTTCCCAACTACAAAATCTTACCTTTCTGTTTCCCCTCCTAGAAAACCGGATCAGAACAATGCTTCTCAAAATGTAGTTCCCAAACAAGCCGCAAACAGCATCACCTACGATCTTACCAGAATACAAATTCTCCAGCCCCACCCCAGACCTACTAAGTTACAAATTATGGGCATGGAGCAAATGCACTCATGTGTTTTAACAAGTCCTCCCAGTGATTCTGACACCTGCTAAAGTTTGAGAACCACTGGATTCGAAAATTTCACAATTTCAAGAAAGAAGTAATGAAGAAAGACACAACTCCATGTAAGGTAGAACCAAGTTTATTAATGACAGCCTTTATTACAATCACTCTCAAGTGTAAAAAATAAAGGGTGATTAATTAATATTTAAAACTCACTCGGACTTGCTGTTTGGCCTTTCAGTGAATGTGCCAAAGGGCAGGGATCTTGCCTGATTCTGAATCAACTGGCCAGATGGAGTTCACTGGAGAATGAGGCAATCAACAAAAAAAGACGAACGATGCCAACTGGAGAGCTTGTGTCTTCTCCATGTTGGAAGGACATTACAAAATGGCAACTGTGGTGGGGGCAGAGATGAAGTCAGACAACCTTACAGTCGGAGTAAGACGTGAACACCTCTACCTATACAGAGACAAAAACACACACATGCAGAGCCATACACACACCCAAACTGTGAACACAGTTTTGAAAAGAATTTCCTTTCTGTCCTTTCTCTGAGCAGACTGACACATTCATCAGCCACCACCACGCACCATGGGGCTGAAATGGAAAACCTCGCTTAATTTCCACAAAGTATGCTAGCTGGCTGCCCAGTTATGTGCCGGCAATTCTGTCCGCACCGAAAAATGTGCCTGTGGTTTTCCCAGCGTTCCACAGACTGATATCTGCTCCCCAGGAGGGCAACATCCGGTGGACACCAGCTGGGTTAAAATCTAGAGGGCAAAACTCGTTCCTCCCACCTCAAGTGGGGGCAGGAGCGGCAGCACCAGGAAGTGGTTTTCCACTTTGTGTTACACAGTACTTGCCCCAGTTCAACGCATTCCCCTCCAAAGTATTTGTGCTTTGATACCATCCTGATGGTTAGTCTGCCATAAGAGAACTGAAGGAGCTATGGCCATGCACTATTTTCTTTTTTTAATAAAAGCAAACTAAAGAGGAAGAAAAAGAAATCATTAGGAGCTTTTGACTGGGTCCATGTTGTTTCAAAATTGGGTTTAATTCCATTCAAAGAGAAAGAAGGGGAGGGTGCAGAAGAGGCCACTCAGATCGACTCTGGAAGAGATCACTGAGACCAGGGAAGCATTTGGATGGTACAGCTGGGCTCTTCCCAGCCAGGCTGGGAGGACATGCCACAACCTCCCAAGGCTGTGAACCTAGGAAATAAGTGTTGACCAAATAACATATTTCAGTGTTTGTAGAAAAGCCGGCAGGAAAGGGAGATGATAGATTCAGATTCACAGGTCATGCAGGTTAAGATTTTATCAAAAATTAATGCTTGAGCTGAGTAAGAAAACACTAAAATTTAAGTGGAACCATATCATAGCTTTCACCTTTGGAAGACGAAAAACAACAAACATACAAAACAAAATGACCCAGAGTATTCCAGAGTTTCCAAAAATTCAACTGCTAATTTTGGCAGGGTGAGAAGAAGCGGGTATTTAACTGATACCTCCTTCATTAACCTCATTTTCTCCTTGAATTTCACTGATAAAGCTCAGGCCTACTTAGAAAAAAGAGCAGTCCTGCTAGAATACAGCCTCATGAGGTCTTCCGATGCCCTTGCTCAGTGCACATGAAATACACAACTTCTGTTATAAGGAGACTTTCCAGGATAGACCAAGTGCGCTCGCCCGAGTGACTTGAATACCATCACAAAATCTGAACCCAAGACGAATTGTTTTCTTCTTCAGATCAGAGTGGCACGTGTTTCCTAAAACGTACATGGAGGGATGCCGACAAACCACTGCCCTCCCAGGTGAGGGGCTGAGTCTTTGAGGAGATGCACTCCTTCAGACCATGGAACAGAAGGTGGTCCGTCCAAGGTGTGGCGAAGAGCAAAGCTGCCTTCCCAGCCCTCCAGTTACGGAAGATGAGGACAAGACTGCATTTTCTGCACGTTCAAGTACATCTGGGTCCCCCACCCTCCCTTTTTTTCTTTTTTGGTAAGCATCCAACTGTCCATAAATTCATGGCTACAGTAGAGATTCACGGCGCAACGACTTTCATACTGGTTATTTTTATTTTTTAATTCTGTCAGTGAGCAGCATTTCCCAGTTTTACCCCACGAATGGCAGCTCCATTAGGCGAGACTGCGGGCTGCATCTGTGATTAGGTCCGTGCAGCTTGGAGTTCGGCACGTGGGAGGGTCCCAAAAGCTGGGTCTGTCCAGTGTCTTGCAGCAGCGGCTGCAGGGGCTCTACCAGCTCGCCCTGACAGCTTCGATATCGCTAACCAAATTCTGGGCCAGGCATATCCCAAAAATCTGAGAAAGGAAGAAAATGTGAGTCAAACAGTGACACTTGTAACTTTTACTCCTGGCCACTGTGTCCCATTTTTTAAAAATTGTTGATTTTTGAAATTTAAGATGTAATTCATATGTGGTAAAGAGCATCCTTGCAATGTGTATAATTCAGTGGCTCTTACTACATTCACAAAGCTATGCAATTATCACCACTATCTAATCACAGAACATTTCATGACCCCAAAAAGAAACCCAGTACCGGTGAGCAGTCATTCCCATCCCACCATCCCTACAGACCTGGCAACCACTATTCCACTTCACATTCCCAACCCACCATCCCTACAGACTGGCAACCACTATTCCACTTCCCATTCCCATCCCACCATCCCTACAGACCTGGCAACCACTATTCCACTTCCTGCCTCCATGGATTTGCCTCTTCGGGACATTTCATATCAAGGGAATCATATCATATGGGGCTTTTGTGACTGTCTTTTTCATGTAGCAAAATATTTTCAAGGTTCATACACATGTACTATTAATTTATTCCTTTGGATGGCTGAATGATATTCCATGACATGGATATGCCACATTTTGTTTACTCCTCAGTTGATGGGTATTTGCATTGCTCTCACATTTTGGCAATTATGAATAATTCTGCTATGAACACGAGCATACGAGTTTTTGGGCAAATATGTTCTCAAATCTTTTGGGTACACTCCTAGGAGTAGAATTGCTGACTCATATGGTATCTCTATATTTAACTTTTGAGAAACTGCTAAATTGTTTCCCAAAGAGGTTGCAACATTTTCATTTCCATCAGCAACATATGAGGGTTTCCTTTTCTCCACATCCTTGCCAATACTTTGTTATTGTCCGTCTTTTTCATTCTAACCACTTCAAAGAGTACGAAGTATGTGGCTTTGAATTGCATTTCCTTAATGACTACTGACATGGGCATCTTTTCATGTGCTTATTAGCCATTTAAATCTTTTTTTTTTTTTTTTAGATGGAGTCTCCCTCTGTCCCCCAGGCTGCTGGAGTGCAGTGGCACGATCTCAGCTCACAGCAAGCTCTGCCTCCCGGGTTCACGCAATTCTCCTGCCTCAGTCTCCGGAGTAGCTGGGACTACAGGTGCCCGCCACCATGCCCAGCTAATTTTTTTTGCATTTTTAGTAGAGACAGGGTTTCACCATGTTAGCCAGGATGGTCTCGATCTCCTGACCTCATGATCCGCTCGCCTCAGCCTCCCAAAGTGCTGGGATTACAGGCGTGAGCCACTGTGCCCGGCCTTTTTTATTGTTGAGTTTGAAAAGTTATATATATTTTATAGACACTAGGAGTTATCTTTTCACGTTCTCGATGGTATCATTTTCAGCAGAGTTTTTAATTTTGAAGTTCCATTTATTTACATTTGTGTCGCTGCTTATGCTTTTGATGTCATATCTAAGAAGACACTGCTTAATCCAAAGTCACAAATATTTATGCCTACGTTTTCCTCTGGAGTTCTATAGTGTTGGCTCTTATATTTAGGTCTTTGCTTTGAGTTAATTTTTACATATGGCGTGAGTTAGGAGTCTAAATTCATAATTTTGCATATCCAGTTTTCCCAGTACCATTTGTTGAAATGACTGCTCCTTCCCTATTGAATGGTTTTGGTTCCCTTGTCAAAAATCAACTGACCATACATGTATGAGCTTATTTCTTCTTCTTTTTTATTTTTTATTTTTGAGACAGGATCTTGCTCTGTCACCCAGGCTAAGGTGCAATGGTGTAATCTCAGCTCACGGCAACCTCCCAGGCTCAAGTGGTCCTCCCTTCTCAGCCCCCCAAGTAGCTGGGACCACAGGCATGTGCCACCACATTGGGCTCATTTTTTTATTTTTACTTTTTGTAGAGACAAGGTCTTGCTATGTTGCTCAGGCTGGTCTTGAACTCCTGGGCTCAAGTCATCCTCCTGCCTTGGTCTCTTGAAGTGCGGGATTACATCCATGAGATACCACACCTGGCCTGGTTTTATTTCTTGATTTTTGAATTTTATTCCACTTATCTATATGGCTAATCTTACTCAAGTACACACTATGTTGATTCCTGTATAGCTTTGTACTAAGTTTTTAATTGAGTAGTGCGAATTCTCCAACTCTGTTTTACTTTTGCAAATTTGTTTTGGCTATTATGGGTCCCTTGCTTTTCCACAGGAATTTCAGGATCAGCTTGTCCATTTTTGCTAAAAAGTGGTTACAATTTTGATAGGGATTACACTGAATCTGTAGATCAACTTGAGGAGTGTTGTTACCTTAATAATATGAAGTGTTGCAATTGTGAACACAGGATATCTTTATATTTACTTAGGTCTTCTTTAATTCGTTTCAACTATGTGCTCTTAGGAAAGGATCACACCAACAACATGAAGAGTCCAGCTCTTGAGACTGGCCAGGAGGAAAAGTTGGTGCTCCCTTCCTTCACTAGCACTTTGGCAAGGTGGTTCAGGGAGAGAAAGGGTTATGACATCTCTGTGAAACTCCCCAAAACCTTCACGTCACCACTGAGATCTACTTCTAATTATGCATGTTTGACTCAGTTGCCACAATGCAGTACTATTGAACCCATGTAAACGATGGAATGCCTGCAGGCAACTACTGATCTAATTAATGTCTCCATCTTAGAAAAAGACAAGCTTTCCTAAAGTATTTCATGATAGTAGCATCTAAACTCAGAGCTTTAATAAAACACAAACCAGGCCGGGCACGGTGGCTCATGCCTGTAATCCCAGCACTTTGGGAGACCGAGGCGGGCAGATCACAAGGTCAGGAGATCGAGACCATCCTGGCTAACATGGTGAAACCCCATCTCTACTAAAAATACAAAAAATTAGCCGGGTGTGGTGGCAGGCGCCTGTAGTCCCAGCTACTCTGGAGGCTGAGGCAGGAGAATGGCGTGAACCCGGGGGTGGAGCTTGCAGTGAGCCGAGATCATGCCACTGTACTCCAGCCTGGGCAACAGAGTTAGACTCCGTCTCATTCATAAATAAATAAAAACACAATGCCCACCAAATCGTTTAGGTCTGTTCCTCAGCCCTCCAATGTGTCTTAAATACTATGACAACCAAGGTTTTTAAGCAAAGCTCCGATCCTGGCAAGGGCTCTCCCAGGGCATTATTTCCCTGTGATATCCATAAAGGACCCTTATCTTACCTGCAGCAATGCAATGCCTATGAAAATACCAGCAACGATGGTTAAATTGTCCTGCAACCACTTCTCAAACTGGGGCACACAGCCTTTCGTGTAGATTACAATCTGCTGGTCAACTTCCTTCACAAGGGAAGAGAGCACACTGTCACAGATAGAGCACCAGGCACAGGCCAAAGCTCCTCCAACACCCTTTGTGCTAAGCAACAAGATGATATTCCACTTACTGGTTTTTGCCTGGCATCATAGCCACACTGAGTGTTGATGACATCTTCCTGGTGAAGAAAGGAAAGAGAAAAGTGAAATTTACTCATTAGACAGAAAGCCCACCTAGAAATGAGCAGAAGACTCCTGTTACGCATTAGTAATAAAATGTGCATCTGAGCACAAAAACTGCAGCACTGTGCTAAACACTTTATATACATGACCCCATGTCATTATTGCAACAATCTTCAGAAGTAGGTATTAAAATATGCCCTATTTTACAAATAAGGAAAACTAAGGCTTGGGGAATATCAGAAAAGACAGCAAGTCTATCACACAGGAGGCTCAAGTTTCAAAGTGGTGCCAACCTCAAGAAGGTTTAGGGAACTGGAGACACAGATAAAAAACGTAACTTAAAGGGCACCGTAAATCTTCATGTATGCTCTTTTGGATGGACTGCTACTTTTAATCTGTATACTTCTACGTTACCTAAATGGTTTTTCAATGAGCTTTTAATAATTAAAAAAACAAAACAATGCCCTGATTACATAATCACATGGACTTCACATCTCACAGGGTCTGATCAGAAACATGTTTCCACTTTTTCGGGTTAGTTCATTTTCCTCCTCTGCAGGGTGTGGGGCAGATTTTATTAGCTTAGAGCGCAAGGAATGAACTAGCTCTACCCAGAGGATCTGTAGGTGAAAAGGGAAGCATTAATGCCTCTGAGAACACAGAATTCTCCCAAGGGGATGTTCACATGGGACAGGGACTGGCGACAGGAAGCGCGCTGTGCGGCACCCGCTGGCCAGTGCGAGGCCACCGGGATGAGCCCCTCAAGCTCTGAGCGGGCACTCTGCCTCCATGTGGCTCTCCTCAGAAGGGAGAGGAGGTTTGAGCTGGCGGGAAAGGGCAGCTGGCGGGGCAGCACAGTCCTTAGTGACTTTGTCTCCTCTTTCAGACCAAGAGAAACAGCCGAGGTGGTCCCGCGGCAGCAGCCTGCAGGGAAATTCTGCTTTTCCACTCCAAGACCACAGCTCCTTTTAAGAGCTCCACAGCCTCCATCATAAGGAGGAGCAACCCCACTGAGCTCATCAGCACCCACTTGCCTCTGCTTCTGGGGGGTAAGGGCGAGCCTTGGGGAGTACATTTGGAGACCGCAGGGCCAGAGAACCGTTGAGGAGTCCCAGAAGGGCTCTGCAGTTAGGAGCACATACAGATGCACGGAGTAACCTCTCATGCTTGTCATTCTAACACTACATAGTTACTTTTTTTTTTTTTTTTTAAAGAAATGTGGTCTCACTGTGTCACCAGGATGGAGTGCAGTGGCATGATCATGGCTCACTGCAGCCTCAAACTCCTGGGTTCAAGTGATCCTCTCGTTTCAGCCTCCAGAGTAGATGGGACCACGGGTGTGTGCCACTACACATGGCTAATTTTTAAATTTTTGTGTAGAGATGGGGTCTCACTATGCTGCTCAGGCTGGTCTTTAACTCCTGGGCTCAAGGGATCCTCCCACCTCAGCCTCCCAAAGGGCTGGGATTCCAGGTGTGAACTACTACGCCTGGCTTAAGAATTGCATTTTAAGTCATTCTATATACCAGGCACGATTTGACCCAAAATATAATTAAACCTGTGGCAAAAGTGAAAGATTTATAGATTTTATATTTTATTCTTTTTTATAATAAAATGCAAACTGCATGACTGTAGTCATGATGGCATTCAGGAGTCCGGGCAGCTATGGTCTTCCCACACAGCAGTCCAGCCCTATCTTGTCTCGAACTCTCCTCCTACTTCTAATAGTTTCCCTAGAACTAAGCCAAAAAGAAAAGGGTTACTAACCCCAAACCAATGCAGAGAGTTCTCATATGAGCCTGCCCCTCTCATAAAGAAAGGCTAACAGATGATACAGGCAGGTTGCCTGGGTCTCATATTCCACTCCATTGCCTGCTAGCAGTGCAAGCTTGGGAAAGTCACTTACACCTCATGTGCCTTGATTTCTTCCCCCTGAAAAGGGAGGATATTGGTGGTATCTGCCAGTAGGAATGTGCCCAACTTAAATGAGCCAACGCACATAAAGGCTTAGAATAGAAACCAGTGCACACTGCTAAATTAATGCCAGCAATTATTACTCCTACTAGGAAGATTTGAGCACTATACCCCCTACAGGAGCTACAAATAGGAGTAACCAGGTAAGAAGAGGTTTCAACAAAAAAATCACTCTGCTCGTCCCATGCACACTCTCAGCATGATGTACAGAGTAGGCCAATAGTTCGCTGGCATTCACTTACTGCGGGATCTTTAGTGCAGCAGGAGAATGGAACGCCACATCGCTCTCGACTTGCATTGGAATCTGTGCAATTGAAGTAAATATTTAGGTTCCAATCATCAGCTCCAAAAGCCCCACAGCACTGCCACTAGAGCAAACAGGAAAGAATTAGAACATCCCACCTTGGAGGCAAGCAGGTGCCTACACTCACACCCGCCGAACGACACCCAGCTTCTGCCAGCTCGGACCTTTTTTTCTGTCCCAGACTTTATTTTTAAGCCAAATGGAACCTAAATGGCCCATATAAAAGCTTCCAAATTAATTAAGGCTGAAGGTTTGTAGGGATGTGTTGGCACATGATTTAGACAACTGATGAGACCCGTGGTGTTAGGTGGAAGAAGGGCAGAGCAGCTATACAGCAGGGCTGAGTTAGAACAAGATCTGCTTGGCTTGGGCACGTCATTCTAGAAGGAGAAACAAGAACATTCTAGAAGGGTAAATAAGACACGAACAACAGTGGTAGTGACTGAAGGAGGCAACTGGGGTTATGGGTGGGCTACCTATAGGCTTACTTTTTCAAAGTTTTGATCTCCACATTCTAATAATTTTTTAAAGATCTGTTTTGTTTTATGGAGGTATAACTGACATACAATAAATTGCACATTTTAAAGTACACAATTTGATAAATTTTGACATCTGTATACGTCACAAAACCATCACCACAATCAATGGATATATAGTTGATATATCCATTACCACCAAAAATTTTAGAGGTTAACTTTTCATCATATTTGTTTCTACTCTGAATTTTTTTAAAAACAAGAGAATGTGTCTCACATTTTCAACTTTAAAAAGTCAGTCTTCCAATTAAAATATCATAAAACAAGCAGTTAAATTCAGTGGTTCTTAAATGGGGCCTGAGTGGTAGGGTTCTACAAACTTGCAGGTCTTTATATACCTGCACTGAAAAGTCGGGTAGGCTGAGCTTGGACTTGGACAGTGGTGTCTGTGGCATTTATGTATAAGGCAGTACCAGAGGGCAAACAGAAGCCCAGTGAATGGCAGCCTACAGATGCCCCTTCCTCACTTCCCTGGGATGCACTTTCTCTACTTCTCCGAGTTAAATAAATATCAACCCTCAACCATTTGAAGACCTTCTGGGCCAATAGCTACTTCTAAACATTACATTCCATGATGCAAAGAGAAAGTCACATGAAACTGCAGTATTTCCATATAAAGCACACAGCGTTCCAAGACAACATGGTCCCTCCAGGGCTTGGGTTGTGCATTTCAAGGTGTGCCCACAAAGCTCCATCCATGTGCCATGCAATCCAGTCAGGAATAATGCCTGGAAAAGGATTATTAGGGAGCCCGCACCCATTAGGACCTAATAAAACAGTGAAGTCAGCTGAGGACATGAATCAGGGCTTAACTTCCCACTTAAGGTACAGCTTACTCCAGGACGAAATGTTGCTGCCACTGAACAAAACCACATAACCCAGCTCAGTCCTGAGTGCCTAAGGAAGGGGTTGGCCTCCCTCATGACGCATGTCGACATGGCTGCTGCCTCCCGTCATCACAGGCAGAAAACTGTCCAACCCCAAGAAGGCTACCATTCACTGGGCTTCCGCTTGCCCTCCGGCCCTGCCACATACATAAATGCCACAGACACTGCTGTCCAAGTCCAAGCTCAGCCTACCCGGCTTTTCAGGGCAGGTATATAAAGACCTGCAAGTTTGTAGAACCCTACCACCCTAAGCCGAATATAAACACATGTATGTCTCATGAGTGTCATAAAATCCCTGTGAGTCAGATAGTAGCTAGTAGTATTTCCATTTTACTATTCGGGAAATAGGTCAAGGTCCTGTGAGCCCAGGGTCGCTTATCAGATTTTGGCACTAGACCTGTGTCTTTTGGTCCCTTGCATTCTGAGTGAAACAGGACATCTGCTGCTTTGCTGGTACTGAAGGAGCCATTTCACAGGCATGCTCAGGGACCAGAGGGAGTGGCTTGGACTCCAATGCTCAGGGACCAGAGGGAGTGGCTTGGACTCCAATGCTCAGGGACCAGAGGGAGTGGCCGAGATTCCACCGTGCACATTCTTCACTTGTTAGAAGCTACTAGGACTTAGGAGTTTCTAAGATTTTGCTTTTAACTGCATGTGGGATAATAATATTTGGAAAGGCACATTTTAGGAACTCTGTGGCAGATTATTCTGTTGATAAGTAGATTATTATGAGCTGTGAAATATCAAGGATTACCAAAAAAGGGGGCAAGGGATAAGAAAGAATCCATATTTGATAACCAAATAAAACTTTAAACCTGGAGCAAAACAATGTTCCTCAAATGCAAATAGGAAAGGACAGCCGTGATTAGAACTTTTTGCTCAAGCGTTTTCTTCTTTGTTCCTCTAACTTAACAGAAGTTGACACAAGCGAAAATAGGACATTTCCATTTAGAATACAAATCTTGTAAGTCATAGAGCAAGTTGGAAAATAATAAACAAACAAACACCCATGCAGAATAGTCAGGTAGTTTCCAGCTGGCAGATGCAGAAACCAGGAGGGATATTCACTGGGGTCATCGTTCAGAGAACTTTCAACTGGAAAACAAACCACTTTAAACTTACATATTCCTGGGTGAAATCTATGAGGTTTTGCAAATCAATGTCATCCCGATATGCTCTGATGTTGTTGTTTATAAAGAAATACAGCTGGTCTTTGATCCAGTCTTTGAAAACAAATGCTAGTACTCCGGCAGTGAGCTCCAGGAAGAAAATAATTCCCAGGAACACAGAAAACTAAGATGAAAGACACACAGAAAACAGTTATAAGGCTATTTTGATCATATATAGCTAAATGGTTACTCTCTAAACAGGTTTGTAATTACATTGGATTGTTATACATCTCCAAAGCAGATAATCTTCAGTTTCTGCTGATTCATTAATAGAATATTACACTCCAAGAAAGGACTTTTAAAAATCATTTCATAATCACATTTTAGGGTCTCTAGTGGTCCATTTGGTAATTAACCAACAAAGCCCATAAGCAAACATGGATAAGAATTTCTCATTAGACCCACATTAAGGCCTAATGAATTTCTCATGATTAATGTACTGCCAGATGCTTGAACAATGACCTGCCATCATCTCTAGTAAGCTTCTGTAACTTGAAAGATAGATTATTCCAATATTTTAAGATCGCCTGTCATTTGTTACTGTGGCCTTGATTCTCTATGCAATATATTTCTTTTATGGATTCAGACACCATTTTAATTCTCTTTTGCACCTACTATACAGGGTAAAGTAACAGATGTGTTCATCTTAGATGAAGGGGTCAAAGAGGAAGTAGTGGGATGGGCAGTGACTGTGAAATGAAAGTTATTTCCCATCATAAAAACAAAATGAAACCCTCAGTTGAGGGCTTTCCTGGGAATGCTAGCTGGGCTTGCCTTCCTCTAGGAAGCATGGGCCCCAGCAACCTTTTAAGTGACATCAAAATGCAGCCAAAGGGAGACTCTGCTTAATGCAGACAACAAGAGGTCTGAAAGAAGGGCTCAAGACCATGAGGCAATGTGGTAACTGCCCGTAACTCTGGAGAAATTTCCCTTCCATCTAGAAGACTCAGAAGAGTCTCAGCTTAGTCATATCGACTTACTGCTCACGCCCACTGTTTTTTCCACCTCCTACCATCCTGTATTCTTAACCTTTTCAAAATTTGTTGTTAAAATAGATTATGAGAAATGAGCTGTGAAGGGTACACTGAACAGAGAAGGTACAATGAACAGAGGGTACATTGCGGGTAAACTTCTGGTGACAACAGCAGAGAGGGTGACATGGTGCCACAACTGCTGGGCAGAGGTCCTCAAGGCCACATGCAGAATAGTGAGCAGCTGAGGAGGCAGGGGGTGCTCAGGTGACCTGCGGCTCTACCTTCAGCAAGCAGACAAGGAGCTACCAGCCAAGAGAAAAACGTATTGGGGAGGGGTGCAAAGGAAACAACAGTTACTCATTAAAAGAACAAAAGACAAAAAACATTTATTCATTCAACAAACATCTACTGAATGACCCACAATGGGTCAGGCCCCGAGGGAGGTGGGCTTTGCAGAAGCAAGGATGAATAAGACCATACCCCTTGCCTTCAAAGATGTCCCAGTCTTACATGATTAGGAAGGCTCGGACAGGGAGTGGGTATCTGCAGACATTAGATGTCTGCAGATCTCACAGTGTTTGTCTAGGGTGCCGAGTACTACTCTGTGAGGGTGGGCATGGGAGGAGGGGTGGAAGGTGGAAAAAAGCGCTTGGCAAAGTTTTTGGACTCCCAGGTTTAGGCCCCAATTCTAGACCCTCCGGCTCAGCCCTTCAAGTTTCCCTAGAGTTCCTGGTTATATATCCTTCATGAACTCACCAGAAATGGAATTTAAACAGTTCTTAATTATCATCGGTGATGCCAATAATTTCAATTTAAACTTTCCCCAATCTAGAAAAATGACCAGAAAAAATATCACACCATTCTGCTCAATGCCTACCCTACAGTGTAAATAACTCCTTGCCCTGTATTAGGTACCACCTTAAGCATGTAAATATGAATTATGAATTATCACAGTACAGAAATGACAAAATTATAGCTAGCATGCATGAGCACACGCAGGAAACACCAAGTCAGGGAAAGATTTTAATTTGCTTTTTGTTCTCACCTCCATAAAGGTTAATTGCATTTTACAGTTCCCCTGGTAAATTTTCTCTTCAAGTTACATAATATACATACCGAAAGTTGGGTCCAAATTCAATTCATATAAAATATTTGGCAGATACCTACACGCCCCAGGCCCTGTTGAGCTAATTTCCTCTATTTCCAAAGGTGCAGAGACTGACTCACAGGCTTCATCCTAGAGCCTCGGTCAGCTAAGAAGGTCTATTTCCATTTTGCAGTATCTTAGTTCCTGGATTTTCCCTCAGCAGTTCTCCTAGGGGCATCAGATCTTTGGAGCTATTTGGAGTCCTGTGGACATTTACTTACTACTTATCTCATACCTCCTGTTCGAAGATTATTCCAGGCCAGTTTTTATTGTTTGTACTAAATGGAGAGAGGCCTTTTAAGATATTTTCCAAGTCTCAAAAGCCAAGAAACAACACAATTCTCTTCATTTCCAACATGAGACTTTACAAATTAAGGTGTTGATTTAGAGAAATGTGTAGTTTTCTGCCTATTCAGTCAACATTGGACATTTCAATTATAAGAAATGATAAACTATATTAAAGGGGTTACCACTATAAATGAAACTATATTAAAGTAAATCACAATTAACGGGACTGAGCAGGTGCAGTGGCTCATGCCTGTAATCCCAGCACTCCGGGAAGCTGAGCCAGGTGGATCACTTGAGGTCCAGAGTTCAAGACCAGCCTGGCCAACATGGTGAAACGCCATCCCTACTAAAAATAAAAAAATTATCCAGGGATGGTGGTAGGCTCCTGTAATCCCAGATACTCGGGAGGTTGAGGCAGGAGAATCACTTGAATCCAGGAGGCAGAGGTTGCGGTGAGCCAAGATCATGCCACTGTACTCCAGCCTGGGCAGCAAGAGTGAAACTCCATCTCAAAAAAAAAAAAAGGATCCCACATTTTGGGGCGTGGAGGCTGAAACCAATAAAATACTGGCAACAGATGAGTATGACCAGGACCCAATGAGGCTACAGGAAAGGTGGCGAGGTAAGCTGGCAAGGTGAGCACTGAGATGCCTCATGCCAAGAAGACTGGCAGGTTGGCAGGTGGCGATCAGGGACAGAGCTCTCCTGGGGGCTCCCCAGGTTTCTGACTAGGTGAAGAATGAAGCATTTGGTTGTGTGTGTATGTGTGTGTGTGAGAGAGAAAGAGAGAGCGAGAGAGACAGAGAGAGAGAAAGAGAGAGAGAGAGTGTGTGTGTGTATGTGTGTGTGTAGCAAAGGAGGTATCTGGCAGATAAGGCAGATGGAGTCTTAGGAAACTAGCTACAGCCACTGTGGTCCAGTGTATCCACAAGAGAGAACCAGCTGCTTGTGAACTTATCTGTAAGACCAGGTACCCCTCGGTTTTCCTTGTTAGAATGAGTCATGCTAATTTTCAGGTTAAATAGCCTCCAAAAGCTTCTCTGAGCCAGAGCTGCTCAGAAATGGGCTGCCCTGGGTGGGGCACAGCGTGTACCCTCTTCTCAGGGATGTTTAAGAAAAGATGCTGGGGGATGATGTGTGCTGGGGAAGACAATCACACATTACATGACTATTGGACTACTTCTTGGATTTTTTTTTTTTTTTTAAATGAAAATGTCCCTGGATGATGATGTGTCAATAAAAGTTGGGAATAATTCTGGTAACAGGAAATATTACACTGCAACCGTTCTCCAGAAATGTCTACCATCCTTCCTCAGCAAATGAAGGTGGGTGCTTTGGATCCTTTCTCTGTTCTTAGAAAGGGGAATGGATGCTTCATATAGAGGGCTATGATTCAGACGCCCACCAGACTGCCAAGCTCCATGCTGACAGGCACATTTGGCTACATTCAACAACCCTATTTAAGATACATAAATGGCACATGCCATTTTCTTCTCCTTTGAAAGGAGTCTCCAACACAAAGGCTTTCACTTTTCATTCTCTATTTTAACTTTAAATACCAATGAACCCCCTGGTGAAACCTCTCCTCTACAAAACATTCACTCAAGACAGTGATCACACCAACCACACCACATCTAAAAATTACAAAGGAGAACTTTGTACCAGCTAACGACAAAGGAGCTTTACCTTTTAGTGTTTTGCCATATTTAGCAAAACCTACTGCTTAACAGATTTAATCTGGACAGGCCACAGTCACTGTGCTTTTGCCTGGTTTCTCCAAACCAACAACCTGCACAGTTCCCCACTTACTATGTGCATTAAAACGGTGGGGAGGAATCACTTAGAAGAAAAATATATACACCTACCTTAGTCCTGAAGATATCTTAGGGAATAGAATCTAAGTCTGTGATATATATGCACGAAATCTCCATGGATGGCACGGTGTGGTCGTGGGGGTGGTGGTGTACTTATTAAGGAGGCACGACTGGGAGTCAGGGCTAGAGAGCTCTCTCAAAAGAAAATAATGACCTGGGCCCTACTTTTGCCAGTGCCTTTGGTACAGCTCACTGTCTTGCCTGTAGATAGGGTGACCCCCTGATGGAAGGTGACGTTTTGGCTCTCAGTCTGAGAGCAGACAGTGGGATACTTACAAACTTGAGAAGGAAAGTGTTTTCCCGTAGCGCTCCAATGCACCCTGCAAATCCCAAAATGAACATCACTCCTCCCACCACAAGGAAGAGCCAAACTGGGTCAAAGCCGCCGAGATCGGTGATGGAAGAGATGTTGGACAGAACTCCCTGGGAGCAGAAAAGAACACACAACAAGGCACCAGGATGTGGGGTCAGTTTTCCAACATGTAAAGACTATCGCATTTGTCCTTTCCCCTCCCAAAGAAAACCTGCAGAGGGCATCTGATTATCAGGTATGTGATTAATACTCAAGAGAGGAAAGGAAGAGAGAAAGAGAAAGAGAAAGAAAAAGAGAGGGAAAGAAAGGGAGAGAAAGAGAGAGAAAGAAAGAGAAAAGAGAGAAACAAAGAAAAGGAAGGAAAGGAGGAAGGCAGGAAGGGGTGGAGGGAGGGAAGGAGGGAGGGAAACTGCTTTCTTTCCAACGTCTAAATGTGTTCATACTTTCGGGAAAACTATATGTAGAAAAAAAGTTGCCAAGAAACAGTCCTCAGACCCTGTAAGGAGAAGATGTGGTGTTACCTTTGGTTTCAATGTCTGCAAATATAAGTGGTCTTCAGTAAAAACAAACAAGCAAAAAAAGACAGATGCATAAAAAACACACATACCCCATGACCCCCCAGAAAGCGGGAGGTCATCTTTAAGACCCAGGACACGCAAAAGTTAGACAAATGCCTACTGCAAAGCCCTTGGCATTTCTCTGGAAATAGGGTTGAGCTAGAAGCTGAAAACTAACACAGCAGCCAGTCCCGATTACAAACACCTACAAATTGTTTTTGTTTTTGTTTTTTTTCCAAGAAAAAATTGTACCACAGGATCTACTCTTGAGCTTCATGGGAGACCTTTATTAGCCTGAGATCCCAAAAGCCTTGTGTGGTTTGCTCTGGTGGCTGTTCTGAAGCTTGCTGTCGGGGTATTTCTTACCACCTTCCTTTGAGTTGAAATTTAAAAGATTTACAAATCAAAGTTTACTTCCTCACTTTCAACTCTTATTCTTCTGCCACAAGAACACCAAACAGACCCCGAGTAATTTCACTTTTCCACAAACAATGACATTTCTTTACTGAAATCCCCTCTTCCCTTATGTGTGATACCACACCAAATACCACCCAGAACCTATGTTACAAGATTATTTTGAAACTGTGGATGTGCATGGGCCTTAAACAGCCAATATCACCAATATTTTAATTTTATTAAAGTTGTTTGGTACTCTCAAATCAAAATATCTCCAGAGCATCATAGTATAGTTTGCTGTAAAGCCTTAATAATTTAAAAAATTGTTTTCAAAGCACTCCCAATAACCTGTAAGAACAGGAAGCAATCATCTGATTTTATACTTGAGGAAAATGGAACTCAGAGTAGTTTGGTGACTGGCTGAAGGTGACAGACGCCATTGCTTCTTTGAAACCAGTACACAATGTCTATTTCAGTACCAAGCAGGGGCCATACACTTGCTTCCCAGTACATCCCAGTCAGCACTAATCAACATCTGAACTTAGGAGTTTTAAGTTTTAATCCATTTAAAGGTTGCAGGTAGGAACATTTGGAGAAGCATATTTCATTTGTTCTATTTTTCTGCCTGTTTCTTCCTTTAGGGGGGTGTCAACTTACGAACAATAGGATATTAAGAACAGAATGCATATGGGGAATAAAGAACTCTTAAAATGTAAAACTTAAACCTAATTTTAAAAACTCTAAGGTTTAATGTCACAGACAAATGGCTGAAAGGCTATTAAAGCAGTTGGGATTGAGGGTGTATTCATTAACTTCTCAGGTGACATCAAAGAAGGCAACCACACCCTTCACGAGGCTGCATAGACCCAAGGTTTGATCCAGTTTTGTTTCTTGGGTTTCCAAGCAGCGAACTATGAATATTTACTCCAGGGGGAAAAGGCTGAAGGAAAACACAGAAATACCTATACACATGATGCTGAGAAAAAACTTGCCAGAGAAGTCAGACAAAACCCAACCAACAGGCTGGGTGGAGTGGCTCACACCTGTAATCCCAACACTTTGGGAGGCTGAAGTGGGAGGATCGCTTAAAGCCAGAGACCAGCCTGGGCAGTAGAGTGAGACCCTTTCTCTATAAAAATAAACTTAAAATAAAAAATCCAAGCAACAGTGGTAAAGGCCCAGGATTGTTAGGATACCAGCCTCTCCCCCAAGAATGCCTTTAACCACAGATGTTAGTACCTGAAGTTTTCATGTTATGGACCTTCTCAGTCACGGGAAGAGAGAGAAGACTTTGGGGATACATGAAAACATTCTTAAAAGATTTTAAGTTTAATTATGGGAGAATAAGACACAGTTAACTTGGCACCAGAAAGAAGAGGTGGCAGTAGCAGAATTGACAGAAATGTCAGTTCCATCATAAAGAGGCATTTCTAATACTGAGAGATAGGACTAGCTGGATTTCCTAAGCCAACTAAGAATTCCTAAGCCAAGCTGGGAAAGGTGACCGCACCCACCTTTAAAAATGGGGCTTGTAACTCAGCTCACACCAACCAATCAGGTAGAAAAGAGCGCTCACTAAAATACAAATTAGGCTAAAGCAGGAGGTAAACAAATAGTGAAATCCTATATCGTCTGAGAGCACAGGGGGAGGGACTGTGATCCGGATATAAACTCAGGCATTTGAGCTGGGAGTGGGCAACCCCCTTTCAGTCCCCTCCCATTGTATGGGAGCTCTCTTTTCACTCTATTAAATTTTGCAACTGCACACTCTCTGGTCCGTATTTGTTCTGGTTTGAACTGAGCTTTCACTCGCCCTCCACCACTGCTGATTGCCGTCATTGCAGACGCCACAGCTGACTTTCACCCCTCCGGATCCGGCAGGGTGTCCACTGTGCTCCTGATCCAGCAAGGCGCCCATTGCCGCTCCCAATCGGGCTAGAGGATCGCCATTGTTCCTGCATGGGCTAAGCGCCCGGGGTTCATCCCAAGCAAGTTGAAGAGAGCTATAACACGCACCACATGGCCCAAGATTCCATTCCTTGGAATCCCTGAGGCCAAGAACCCCAGGTCAGAGAACAAGAGGCTTGCCACCATCTTGGAAGTGGCGGCCACCATCTTGGGAGCTCTAAGAACAAGGACCCCCTTAACAATATCACCAAGTCTGTTCAATGCACCAAAGAAGGCTGCCCTGAGAAATACGAGATTCCCCAACAGGGGAGCTGATGCTGTGAACCTTTGTCAACAGCGTTCTAGGAAAGATTCCCAAAGTGGATGGGAAATTAGGCCTTAATGACCTTTAAGATTCCTTTCAACTTTAAGAGTGTTCTATGATTTCATCCATTTTTAATGGGCTTTTTAGTTGCAGCTCACAAGTCTGAACAAAGATCAGATTGCTCCCAAACCCTCGCCCATGATCCATGGTTGTACACGAAGAGCTCCGCGGGTAAGACAATGATCTGCGCAACTCAGCAAAGCAAGCAGCAAGCCAGCAAACATACCTATGCCCGAAATATCAAAATAATCCCTGCCCCAAAGACAAAGAAGTATGATCCCAACTGTCAGGAGATTCCTAGGTCATTTGCACTCTCTGAGTTTAATTTGGAGGATTAAAATTGCCTACTCAGACAAACTCATTTTAATACTTACTCTCCCTAGTCTGCAGAGGCAGTTTTAATTGAGAGGCCTTCAACTGTTTCCACGGAAACAACAATCATTTGGGGACTGAGCTGGACTGCAGGTTCGACTTATTTAATCCTAAATTCTGGCAAACATAGAGCTGCAAACACATACTACAGAGTGGGAAGGGGAACTAATCTCCCACAAAGCATAGGAAAGACTACCAAGAACTGTATTTTTAATGAATCCAGAATAGAACCATGTAGTTATCAGTTGAAAACTAACTCAAATCTTTTTTTTTCCTGGGTGGAAAGAATATATCCTTTATCTATCTATTTCAATTATTTTAAATTTTTAAAAAACTGAAATGGACATAAAATTGTATGTATTGGCTGGGCGCGGTGGCTCATGCCTGTAATCCCAGCACTTTGGGAGGCCAAGGTGGGCGGATCACGAGGTCAGGAGATCAAGACCATCCTGGCTAACACGGTGAAACCCGGTCTCTGTAGACAATGCAAAAAATTAGCGGGACGTGGTGGTGGGCGCCTGTAGTCCCAGCTACTCGGGAGGCTGAGGCAGGAGAATGGCGTGAACCTGGAAGCAGAGCTTGCAGTGAGCCGAGATCCTACCACTGCTCTCCAGCCTGGGCGACAGAGGGAGACTCCATCTCAAAAGAAAAAAAAGAAAATTGTGTGTATTGTACATGTCCATGTTTTGAGGTGCGTGTATATATAAATAGTGGAATGACTAAATCTGGCTAGTTAGCACATGCATTATCTCACATAGTTACCATTTTTGTGGTGAGAACACTTGACATCCACTCAGCATTTTTCAAGAATATATTATTAACCGTCATCACTACCTCAAATCTTGAAACACAAGAAGTGAATGTGGAAGTCAATGCCCAACAGCCAGTATTTTTTCCCCTTGGGATTAGGCTTACTTACCTAGCAGGAGAGAAAAAACAGACTTATTCTTTCATCTGTGCACAATTTCCCAACATTCACTGAAGAGCAGCAGTTTTATTGCTTTTGACTACATGGAGGGATTGGGAGGCCAAGGTGGGCGGATCATCAGGTCAAGAGATGGAGACCATCCTGGCCAACACAGTGAAACCCCGTCTCAACTAAAAATACAAAAATGATCTGGGCATGGTGGTGCGCGCCTGTAATCCCAGCTACTTGGGAGGCTGAGGCAGGATAATCGCTTGAACCCAGGAGGCAGAGGTCGCAGTGAGCTGAGACTGAGCCACTGCACTCCAGCCTAGCGACAGAGCAAGACTCTGTCAAAAAAAACAAAACAAAACAAAAAACAAAAAAGCTGAACATAATCCTGACAACAGTGATTTGGATTACAAAAATGATGGGGAGTTGACTGTTCAGTCTTCTGTTGTCCTAAAGATGGGGTCTCTCTCTGGACTTTTTCATTTCATTAAGCTCAATTTGACAGATGAGTAAGAAGTGCTAGTATATGCCTGCTGAAGAGTAATTATAATTAAACCTTGTTGTTGACAAGAAGCTGTAAGAAAAAAAAATCTAAGATTACAATTAAGTCTGCCAAGTAATTTAAAACAGGCACTCAGATTCATGGTAAATCCTTAGGAATGTGCAAGAACACCACCAGCAGACACCTAGTCTTCTGGGAACCTGAGGCCCCCCGCTGCTTCTTCTGGGAACAGCACCACCTCCTCCTTGTAAGGATGCCTTTGCCCCTCCTTTCACTCCATGGCCCCTCAGAGCTGCCAGGATCTTATACGATCCCACTGGCCTGGTGAGGCCTGAGAAGCCTGGATTCCCTTCCTGAAGTGCCAGGATTTAGAACAGGCACCTTTCTCTAGTGGTTGAGACTCTAAAATGCCAAACTCCAGAGCCTTGTGAAGCATGTCATATTTCTTACCACGTGAAGAAAGTCAGATTGCAGTGAGAAGTAGAAAACCAGTGCTCAGGAAGAAACAAAGAACAAGAGTAGGGAGGGAAAATCCAGATGGCATTATAAATTCCCAGACCAGTGGTTCCTGAGGCCTGCCCTAGAGCTCTGTGTGTCACTCCAGGAGCCTTAGATACACTCCCTTGATGGCTTACACCCCTTCTCTTTGGGTCTTCATTTGCATCTGAGAAGTCCTGCACAACACAAAAGCTTTGAATAAACTATGCTTCAGTCCTCCATGCATGTAAACACACACACACAGGCATGTAAACATGTACACACAGACATGCACATAGACACACAGAAACACACACACGTGGCCAAAGCTGGGAAAAAATGTGGGTATAGGGAGCAAAGGGATACACCGGGTTTTAAACGGTCATTTTCCCCAGCTGGCTGATATTTCAAGTCAACGTAGTAATTAAGCCAGTGTAAACAGTCTTCATTCATGTTAACTCACTATGAATTCAGCGTCATCAATGAAATGAGCAGTTCTGGGGAACCTGTGTGGAACTTTTAGGTGCTTTGTCTAGGTTACTGACAAATAATGCATAACATGGTTTAACCTCCAATTCTGCATGTAAACTTGAATGTTCAGCCCTTGAGTTTAAATACCAACTTTTAAAATCTCAAACACGGAAAAAAATCAATACATTGGGAGGCTGAGGTAGGGGGATTGCCTGACGCCAGAAGTTCGAGACCAGCGTGGGCAATAAAACAAGACCCCATCTCTAGAAAAAATTTAAAAATAAGTCAGGTGCACTGGTGTGTGCCTGTAGTCCTAACTACTCGGGAGGCTGAGGCAGAAAGATCACTTAGGCCCAGGAGTTGGAGGCTGCAGTGAGCTATGATCACGTCACTGTACTCCAGCCTGGGCAACAGAGTGAAATCGCATCTCAAAAAGTAATAAAACATAAATAAGCAAATAAATACAAAATGTTATCCGACTACTCTCTTCTGTACCTGTTTATGCCACAAGGGCACACACAGAGCTTGGCATCTATATTCCATAGGAAGTTCTCATCCTTCTCCTACCTGAATCCTAAAAGCAGAGCAAGCCCTGGGGGCTAAAGATGTCAAGGGTACTAGACTTTGCACATAACGTCAGAAAATAGCCCATGAAGCTGAATCTAACTGGAACAAGGATAAATGAGCAAGAAGCAGAGTAATGGGCCACACAGTTATTTCCATCTGTTTTATTTGACATACGAAAGTGAGATTCTGAACAGTAGTAGCAGAAAGAGAAAGATTCAGAAAGAGAGAGAGAGAGCCAGAGACCAAGACTGCAGGTGATGAGAAAAATATATTCAAGATGATCGATTCAGAATGCTGTGTGGGAAGAATTCCTATACATATATCTTATTAATACATTAAGATTTTGTTAGTAAGAACTGATGTAAATGAATGTATTCATAAGAATTCTTTATATGCAGACTATATGCTATGTCAATATTCTTCTTAGGATCCTTAATCTTCTCTTCTCCTGCCTCTAAAGTCTACAGCTGTTGTTGCAGCAGGCAGCGGAGGCAAAAAACAAATTGACCATAACATAAAATGCTGCTATAAAGACAATATGAATAGCAGTCAATTTAAAAAGTTGAAAGAAAAAATATATTCAACAAATTGTCCATTCTGCAAATTAGCTTTTGGACAACTAGCTCTGGCTTATCCATTTGAAGCCTTTAAGAGATGATTCTGCAGTAGGAGATTTCCATTATCCACTAGGAACCAGACAGCATCTCTCCTAACTTAGCAAAAAGACCAGTATATGTCTAAGAAGAAATAAGACACATTAGTGGTCCATGTCTGAGGCAATAGCATTATAACAGAAGTTTAGAGAGCCAACAAGCAACAGTGTATCCATTTGCACCCATCATGGTACAAGGGAGACTGTGATATTCCAGCCACTTAAGACTAGCCTGCTCTAGAGTGGCGCAGAGAGAGCATTCCAGAGTCAACCTCCTACTGAACTGTACTTAAGCCAGTGTGGCTCACCTCCAGTATCCCCTGGGATCCAAGTAAATCCAAAACTCAGTGGGGTAGCCTGGACGATGAGGAAGACAGACAAACAGACAGACACTATAATACAGACTAGCTTGTCTTGAAACCCAATCCTAGGCTCCATTGAGGCTTAGGCAGATGAAGTAACCTGCCTAAGATCACACTTACTACCCGTGTCATCTTAGGCAGATTACCTCATCTGCCTAAGCCTCAATTTCTATATCTGTGAAAACAGTACTCTACGTTCTAAGGTTATAATGAAGACGATAGAGACAATCCAAGTAAATCCAAACACGATGTGAAGTGCTTCGAACATAGTAAGAATTCAATAAAAGTGTATTGCCATCATCAGTTATCACAATTATATTAATAATATAATTATTAGAACAAGAGGAAGACACCGGACACTGTAGAAGCACCCAGGAGGAGTGTCTAACCCAACTGCTCTGGAGAAGAAACTGTTCTGCTCTGGGTCCTTGCCCTGCCTGACCCCCTCTAAGGAAAGCCATGGCCACACCTGATGATCATGCCTAACAGAGGTGACCATCACTGACTTGTTAATAAGATCTTTTTGGGGGGAGAATTGGAAATAATCTAAGACATGGAGAGAAAAGGCAGAAGGGGGAGGCCATGAAGAAGCTGAAGCCAGGAGTAGGCAGAAGTCATGAGTGGCGGAAGCTTAGGGTACTGAGAAGTGGTGCAGCAGAGAAGAGAGCAGGGAGGAGTCAGTGACTGCAGTAAGACAGCAGTGGTGTTGCCAATTAGCAGTTGTGTTGCCCCGATGGTGGCACATGGAACCAGGAGAAAGGACACCTCTGTTGCTGAGGTGCTGACTGGCACACTGGTTGTCAGTCACCACTCCGGAGTGACCTTCCAGTGGCTAAACTATGTTCTATCCCCTTTAGATCTGGCTGTTCAGTGGTTTGATGAACATAGTATGTCTCAGTAAAAATGTGAAAAACCAGACAACTGGCCAGGCGCAGTGGCTCATGTCTGTAATCCCAGCCCTTTGGGAGGCCGAGGCAGGCGGATCACGAGGTCAGGAGATTGAGACCATCCTGGCTAACATGGTTAAACCCCGTCTCTACTAAAAATACAAAAAATTAGCCAGGCGCGGTGGCGGGTGCCTGTAGTCCCAGCTACTCGGGAAGCTGAGGCAGGAGAATGGCGTGAACCCAGGAGGCAGAGCTTGCAGTGAGCCAAGACCATGCCGCTGTACTCCAGCCTAGGTGACAGAGATAGACTTTGTCTCAAAAAAAAAAAAAAAAAAAAGACAAACCAGCCAAGCTTCCCTCTCCTCATTACTGCCTTATTCATTCAGCTGTCTCTGGAATTTAAGCAGCTTCTTCCCCATGCTTCTGCAATTAAAGGAATATGTTATGAGCAACTATTTCTTCTTGAAAGAGGTTTCTATGCACATGCAGAAATGAAAAGGCAAACAAAACTCCAGAAGGGTTCCACACCAATAAACTTCAGGAGTGTCTGTGGTTTTTTTTCATCACCAGCACAGAGGAGCCTCTGTGTGTCACCTGGCAAGCTTCTTCTCTCAACCCACACAGAAAAGAAATACAAAAATAGCATTAATAAACCCCAAGGTCTGGGACTCTTCTGCTTTCGCATATACAAGCACATTCCTTCCAACTGCTGGATAAGAAAGAGAGAGAGACAGGCCTATGAAATGTGCACCCAAAGCTAGGCCAGATGGACCCCTCTGAGATTTATGAGACTGGCTCTTGATTCACCCATCCCTCCATAAACCAGATCCTCCTGACAACAGCTTTCCTAGAGTAAGAGATAGAGAAGCATTTCCCTAGCGAGAAAGGGTAACAAGGAATGACATTTCAAAGGAAATACAGCTACTCAGAGAGGGGTGGTCCTGGAGAGTTGGAAATGTGGTTCTAAACAGTATACACAGGAAGACCAAATAGAGACCACAGGGCCACAGAGGAACCTGTCCCTATAAAAACTTGTCAAAGATGCTCCGCCGCTCTGTGAAACTCCAAACATCCGTCTATCTAAGGAACTGCTGCAGAGGCCAGAGCGACGACTAGGAATGAGAAGAAAGCTTGTCAGGCCCTGAACAGTCCAGGGAGATGTAAGGGAGCAAGAGCAGCTTAGTTCATGCCTGACAAAGAGATACAAGGATAAAAGACGACTAGCAGTTTCAAAGATGCATGGTTCCTTCCCATTTTTTCTTGTCAAAAAAGGTCATCAGTGAAACTCAAGTAATGCTTTTTTTGCAGATTAAAAAGTGGCCATGACCTGCCTTTGAGGAGAGGAGGAGGAGGAGGGGCGGTCATCTTTCAGGTCTCTATAAAATCCTGCAATCAAGTAGCTGTTGGGGAGGCCAGCGGTACCAAGTTCCATCAGCTGGCACTGCTCACAGGCAGGGAAACCACCATCCCTACCCACTCTGGTGGGAGCGACTGCCCCATCAACACGGAAACAGCCACATGCAAAAGGGCAGCCTTTCAGAAATCACCCCTGCTCTCAGCCATTCCAGATAGTTTCATTTACATTCAGAAGACGGGAGACATACCTAGAAACATTCCTGCCTAGGTGTAAAGTTTAAGCTGAAAGATTTAATAGAGGCTCTGGTATGGACTGAATGTTCATGTCTCCCCCAAATTCACATTTTGATACCCTAAGCCCCAGTATGGTAGTATTTTGAGGTGGGACCTTTGGGAGGTAATTAGGTTTGGAAGATGTCATGAGGGTGGGACCCCCATGATGGGATTCATGTCTTTATAAGAAAAGGAAGAGGCCGGGCGCAGTGGCTCACGCCTGTAATCTCAGCACTTTGGGAGGCCGAGGCGGGCAGATTATGAGGTCAGGAGTTTGAGACCGGCCTGGACAACACAGTGAAACCCCGTCTCTATTAAAAATACCAAAATTAGCCAGGCATGTGCCTTGTAGTCCCAGCTACTTGGAAGGCTGAGCAGGATAACTGCTTGAACTCAGGAGGCGGAGGTTGCAGTGAGCCGAGATCGCGCCACTGCACTCCAGCTTGGGCGACAGAGACAGACTCCATCTCAAAAAAAAAAAGAAAAGAAAAGAAAAGAAAAGAAAAGAAAAGAAAGAGACCAGGGCCCTCCCTCTCTCACTCTACCATGCCAGTACACAGCAAAAAGGTGGCTGCAAACCAAGGGCCCTCGCTAGGAACTGAATCTGTCACCACCTTGATCTTGGACGTCCCAGCCTGGCAAACTGTGAGGAAGAAATATTTGTGATTTAGGCCACCCAGTCTATAGTATTTTGTTACAGCAGCCTGAGCTAAAACAGCATCTGATCATGGTGCCCCAAAACTCAAGTGAAGAAAGGTGAAGTCTGGACTAGCGGCAGGTGATCCTCTATTCTAGGACCTCAAAGATACGCGACTCGTTCATTTATTGAGCAAATACTTTCATGAGGATCACCTGTGAGTAGCCAGGTATTATGTTAGTCAAGGGTATTTCTAGCAAAACATACAGCGGCACCCTCAGGAGCTGAGTCTAGAGGGGAGACGGTTAAGAACAGAGTGCACAGAGCAGAGGCACAAGCAGTGGGTGTTATGGGGGTGCATGGGGAGGGACAGAAGGTCCTACCAGCAAGACTGGAGACAAAGTAACAGGATCTGACCCAGTGGGGCCTCTACATGACAAGCAGTGAGAGGAGATGAAGAGGCTGATTGGGCGAGGCTGGGTTTGCATCTGAAGGCGTCTGGAGCAGAGGAAGCTCCAGGCCATTCTGAACTTAGAAGCCCACTCAGGTGACAGGTGCTGTGGAAGCAGCTGTCAGGCTCTGGGGTGATCCAGGTGAGATCTGCTGAAGGCCCGAACAAAAGCGGCACCAAAAGAGCTATACTGCTTAGCAGTGACTCCAGCCAGGCACTGGGCTACCTGGACTATTTCACCCTCACCAGAAACCAGCCAGGCAGGCACTCTTACCCATGTTAGGAGACAGACACAGAGAGGAACTAACACGCCCAGGTAGCCCAGGTCAGGAAGTGACAGAGCAGGGATCTGAGCCTGGGCCACCTGACCCCAGAGCAGGGTTCACACCACTCCCTGTGATCTACTGCAGGAAGATGGGGTAGCAGCGGGCAGGAGGATTCTTATTTCCAACGTAACATCATACATGTGTTTCCAAAATTTTAAGAAAAATACACAATATGATGTTACAACATTCTTGCCTCCAATTTCACTGATCACTATCTGAAAACCAAAGTGAGTAGGAGTCAAGACCTCCCCTCCACACCCCACCTCCACCACCACCGGCAAAGGACATCTTTCTTTTGTGTGCCTCGGTGAAATATGGCAGGGACAAAGGGGTCAGAGGAGGACTGAGAGGGGAGGCAAGGTTTCTCTGGAGAAGTAGTTGCTGTGCTGTGACAGCACTGCCGGGGGCCTCAGGGTGGGGTGTGGACAGCCTCTTTCTCACCCTAAACCTCAGGAGGAGTTCCAAGGGCACCTCCCAGGAGCTCTGAAGTAGTTCTCTGCACTTTACCCACACAGCCATTAGGGCCCGACTCTGCCTAGGAAGGGCCTGTGGGCTGCTGCCTCCTGCCCTGGCAACCTACAGAGAGAAGGGCCGGCCGGCTGCTCTGGTATCACAGGCAGGCGAGGACAGGCACGGGCTGTTCTGGGGGGACTGACCTCGCTCCCAGACGAGTATGTCCCGGAGAGAACACGGGGGCAGCACGGAAGAGGTGGCCTGAGGTCATCCTGGACGCTGTCACATAGGGCTGCCCGCAGGTATGTGAAGAAGTGACCTCAGAGGGCAGAGCTCAGAGGTGCACTGGCTGAGGAAGGTGGCCAGGTACGAGCAGGGCTGCCAGGCGGTCACCTAGAATTGAGACAGCCACCAAGCTCAAGGAAACCACTAGGCACAGGGACTCAGCAGGGGAGCTTCACAAAGACCAGAACATCCTCCTCTTTAACTTCCACCAGGCCCAGAGAGCACAGCCCACCCCAGCTTCTGCCCGGGCAGGTGGTGGGCAGAGGCATCTGGGGAGGGCCAGGGGCCAGTAGGAGGATACAGAGGGCAAGGGCCCATGTTCCCTCCCCTCCTCAGGGGCCAAGGCACCTGGGTTCGGCAGGGAGCACATTTTAATGCAAAGTTAGGTTTGGAGTTTTATTATCCAGCCTGTCTAATCACTGGGCCTGGATCTGTGCCTCACAGTGAGAGGAGGACTGTGATATCTGAGAGTGAACAACAAAGTCATTGAAATTTTGACCCAACTAAATTGGCATCCCTGAGAAATACCACTGAATACAGTTTAAAGGGGAATACACAGAGAAACATTAAATTTTCTTCCCATATACTTCATGTGTGTGTGAAACATTACTGATTAGAACACATCAGATCACATAGCTTCCAGGTACTGACCATGAGCTGTTTGGTTTCCAGCTCTTTGTTTTTTTTTGAGACGGAGTCTAGATCTGTCGCCAAGGCTGGAGTGCAGTGGTGCGATCTCGGCTCATTGCAAGCTCCGCCTCCTGGGTTCACACCCTGCCTCAGCCTCCCCAGCAGCTGGGACTACAGGCGTCCACGACCACACCCGGCTGATTTTTTTTTTTTTTTTTTTTTTGAGACGGAGTCTCGCTCTGTAGCCCAGGCTGGAGTGCAGTGGCCGGATCTCAGCTCACTGCAAGCTCCGCCTCCCGGGTTCACGCCATTCTCCGGCCTCAGCCTCCCGAGCAGCTGGGACTACAGGCGCCCGCCACCTCGCCCGGCTGATTTTTTTGTATTTTTAGTAGAGACGGGGTTTCGCCGTGTTAGCCAGGATGGTCTCGATCTCCTGACCTTATGATCCACCTGCCTCAGTCTCCCAAAGCGCTGGGATTCCAGGCGTGAGCCACCGTGCCTGGCCGGTTTCCAGCTCTTTAGATACAACAGAGAACTTGAGGGAATCACTGGGATAATTGAGGAAGACAATCGCAATCTACTTTCAGTCGATAAAACCAAGTCTTGAAGTATTTTCAGCATCTCAGAAATGTCTCCTTAAATAAGTTTCAATGCTAAGAAATCCATTTTTTTTTCTGCTCAAGTCATCGGAGTAACCATTTTCCTCTATTGCCTCCCTCTGGCTATAGAAACTGGCCTGTACTGCTATGACATTCCTGAATCAATGAATTTCACTGAGTTTTCCTTTCTGGGCAAATAAGCAAAGGCTTTCCAAGATGAGTCTCCTGTATAATTGTGACAGGAAGAACTGGAGGGTTCTGCATTGAGACCTAAAATCAGACAGTGGGCTGGGAAAAACCCTCCAGGAAGAAGAATCATTATCTACAGCAAAGCAAAGCCAAGGAGAAAAGCAATATGGCAGCTAGAGCTCCTCTAATTTCCCATTCTCCCTACTGGGATCAGCAATGGGCACCAGCTCTTTCCTTTCAACCAATCCTAGAGAACCCAGCCTAGGGAGTGCAGTGGAGGATGATGGGGGACTGGCCAGAGGACTGGGAGGGAGAGAGCCAGAATTCCAGTTTAACATCTCTGCGCTTTGGTTTCCCGCCTATGAAACAGAATGTCATTCTCTTAAACTTAACTCGAGGGGATCCAGAAGTCAGGGAAGTGCAAATGCAACTCCTTTATAAAAAGCAGTATTTTTTTCCTGTGTAGCATTTTACAATGTATAAAGCTCTTTTTGCATATTCTCATTGGCTTAGTCACAAACAGTTTCTGGGCATCCATTGTGTAGGAGGCACTGTGCTAGGAACTGAGAATAAAGGGCAAAGACAGGCTCCTGTCCTCAAGGAGTTTCCAGGCCAGATAAGCCAGGAGTAGGTATCTGCTCTGCCTAGTGGGCTAAGTGCTATATTAGGGAGGCAGGGGCAGAATGGGAACATTCAATTCACACTAAGGATCAGGGAAAGGCGTTTTCCCTCCTCTGAAAAGCTGAGTCCTCCCTTGCCCCAATACCTTTACTTCTAATTGTGAGTGATCACTCTCCCTCTTGCTCCCACTTAAGAACTAAGTAATAAGCATAAGAGTAGGGCAAAATGGAAAAGGAAGGCATCCCTAATTTTTCCATGAAATGAGATAATCGTATATAGATTTCCACTTTTGCAACAGTAGTAATTTTTTTCTTTTCTGATATAGACAATATATGTATTTTGTTTCTAACCCCGTATTATTCTCAAGTCAGACTCTGGAAACCACACGTATTCACCTCCTTTTATTCTGTAAGTATCGCTAATATAGTATGCTTACTGGAGATGTGAGGCAAGTACTGACTTCTGTAACTCCATGATAGAGCCAGTGTTTTAAAGAATGCTGTCATTGCTCACTTGCTCATTCATTCTTTCATAAGTAATACCTCTTGAATACTTGCTACGTGCCATCTAACGTTCTAGATACTAGAGTGTAGGGGTAAACAAAAGTCCAGGCAGTAAACTTGTTAGCATCTAAGTGATGAGTCCCATGAGATGGAAAAACACAAGGAAGGGGAAGAAAGGGTTTGGTCAAAGGTGACATTTGAGAAGAAACCAGGAAGTAAAAGACAGCACTGATGTGGTTTTCTGGGGAACAGCATGCCCAGCAGGGGCAAGTGCAAAGGCCCTGGAGTGGCGGGGTATTTTTAGGATGCGGGAGGAATAGTAAGTTGATAAGTAGGACCAGAGGACACAGTGAGGAAGGACACAGTATGAAAGCAAATGTCACACAGGCCATGGGCACCATATATGGCTTTGAGCGAGAAGATAAGCTCACTGGAGGGCTAGAAGCAGAGAAGTAACAGGATCTGTCTTACATTTCCAAAGGATTGCTCCAGCTGCTGCATGGAAACAGCCCTAGGGTGAGGATTGGGGTGCAAGAGCAGAGGCAGGGAGATAATTGGAAGGCTTCTGCACAAATGCAGGCAAGATGTGGTGGCCACTTAGACCAGGGTATAACAGCGGAGGTGGTAGAAGAAATCAGATTTTCAATATAGTTTCAAAGACAGTATTTGCTGATGGGCTGAATGTGGTATGAGGAGAAAAGAAAGCAGCATGTCGGGAATGAGCAAGTAGAAGACTGGAGTTGTTTCTTTACTGCAATTGGGAAGAGCAGGTTGGGAGGGCACGAGAATCAGGTGTGTTGTTTTGAATGCGTTAAGTTTCAGAAGCCCACTAGGCATTTAAGTGTGGATGGTGGGTAGGCTACTGGCTATGCGAGTCTAGAATTCAGATGAGGTTGGAAGCAAAAATATTAATTTGGACGTCATCAGTGACAGATGGCATGTAAAGCTCCAAGTCTAGATGAGATTTCTTAAGATGAGTGAAGGCTCAGACTGAGCCTTGGGCACTCCAAAATTTAGAGGTCAGGGAAATGAGGTGGAACTAGCAAATGCATGTGAGAAGGCACCACCTGCGAGGTATGGAAACCAGGAGAGTGTGATATCCTGGAAGCCAAGTGAGGAAAATGCTTCTAGAATTGAGGAGTGATGCATTATGCCTTAGTCCTTGCTTTGCTGATAAAGGTTCCCAAGTACCTGGATAAGAAAATGATGTGCTTCAGGACCCAGCATGGGTTCAATAAGAAAGTGTTAGGTTCAGTTAAGTGCCTAGGCCAGTTAATCAGTGAAAAAGTGAAAGATACCATCTATCTACAAAGACAAGACACAGAAATATAGTCTGATGTAATGAAAAGTAGATGGATTAGAAACTGCTTGACTGATGACACCCAAGGGCACACATAAGTGAATGAGTGTCAACCCCAAAGGAAATTTCTAGTGACATGTCATTGGGCTCTGTCCTTGGCCTGCTCAGAGGCATATCACTGGCTTTTATCAATGATAACTAAACTTGACTGCAGTCACAACAATCTAGGAGGTTTGTTAAAATAGAGCATCCCAGTGTCTATCCTGGACCTACTGAATCAGAATTTTCCCAGGTGGCATGGTGGGGCAAATGGACAGTCTGCCTTAGCAGAAGGAATAGAGAGAGGAGGTTGATCAAAATGTACAGCTGAAACCAAGCTGGGCGGAATGGGGAAGATGCTAGATGGAGGCTCTGGAGTGATCTCAGCAGGTGGACAGGTGGGCTGAAATATCACTGTGTCATCGTGGCATCCTGCGACTGCCTCTGAAAATCAGCCATAGGTGGGGTGGATGGGGTAACCAGTTGGGTCTGCAACCAACTTGGGATTCTCAGTGAGCTGCAGACACCGTAATCTACAGTGGATCCCAAGCTAGATTGATCAGGGGAGAAAGGACGCAATCCAGCCACACAATCTACAGCCCCTAAAGCTTCCTCTCCATTGTGCAGAAAACACACCAGAGTGGGGCCAGATGAGCACCAACAAAATGGACAAGGGGCTCCAGCCCACATCCTGCAAGGACCACCTAGAGAGAAGCAGATGTTTAGCCTGGAAACTCAGAAGGAACCAGGACTTCACCCTGACATACTTCCCGGGTTAACATGTGGAAAGACTTATTCTGTGGGATCCAACAGGGTAGATCCAGAATCAGTGAGTGAAAACTAGTGGGACATGATTCTAATTTGGTGGAACGAAGGTCTTTCCAACAGGAAGGGCAACCTAAAGAGACGGAAATGGTAAGCACTTTGCTGTGGGAACCATTAAACATATATACACCCCTAAGTAGCATTTATTGCAATGTATTATTTTATGTATATGCACATACCCTTCCTACAACTGGATAAACTCCATGAGGACTGAAACTATGTCACTTCATCCACATTTCCCTAGAATTCAGCACAAGCCCTGCCCATGCTATGTGCTCAATAAATGTTATTTGAATGAATGAGCTGACTATCACTGGATGTTGTCAAGGATGTTGTGGAGGTGATTCATGTCACATAATTATTAATGTTCCTTCCAAACAGCAGATCCTATGATCACTGAACAATTGCACATAAATCGGCTTCCCCTGGAGACAGTCATCCTTTGCATCTTTACAGTTGATTTAAAACTCAGACAAAATGAATTCTTTAAATTATTATGTTTAATGTTGAACTGCAATATTAGCCCTAGGTTTAAAACTCAGACTGATATTAAGTGTGGGGTAATCATTTTTGCTTTCAATGCTTCTGTACTTCACATGAATATGTTGAAAGTCCTATCTGTTAAGAAAATGTGTTTCTTCTAGTGGAAATCTCATCCTTCCAGCTATGATCTGGTTTGGGGATTTACCCTCCAGGCCTCTTATAAGTAAATGTCGCCACATCTGGGTCTGGGGGATGTACTGATTCATGGGCTGGTGGTGTCAGCTCAGCAGGTGCACAGTGTCCACCACGCTGTCTACCAGGCTGGGGTACACCTTGAAAACTCACTCCAGCAGAGGCCTGGCCCAACTCAGAAATTAACCCAAAGGGCTTTGAGAGAGCAGTCACTGCAGTTACCAACGAGATCAACACACTTCACATCCTCCTCAAGAGACCACAAAACAAAACCAATTCACTGGTCCATGGATTGGAGTCTGAAACTCTCCCAAAATTTGAGGCCGCTTTCAAAACTACCTTTGTGTTCTTGCCCCATATTAAGAGTGGACAGCCTATGGTCATGTGTCCAGGGGAGGAAGCCGTGTCTCCAGTGGGCATCTGCCTTACAGCAGACACTGTGTTGAGGGAGGTCTCATTTAATCTTCACAACAATCCTATAAGGTGAGAATAGTATACCTATTGCCAAACAAGGAAAGGGCATCTCAGAGAAGTTAACTCAGTTGGCCAACATCACACAGATGAGATGTGTGGGTTCCACACATCTCAAATACTGGAGGAGCCAGTATTTGAACTCAGGTCTGTTTACCCCTGTCTTAGTCGGCTGTATAACACTGATCACAGACTGGGTGACTTAAACAACAAACATCTGCTTCTCATAGTTCTGGATGCTGGGAAGTCCATGATCAAGGTGCTAGCAGATTCCGTGTCTAGTGAGGGCTTTCTTCCTGGTTATGTCCTTGCCTGGCAGACAGAGAAATAATCTCTCTTGTCTCTTCTGTTATCAGAAGGGCATTAATAATCCTATTCATGATGGCTCCACCCTCATGACCTAATTGCCTCCCCCCTAAAGCTTCACCTCCAAATATCATCACACTGGGGATGCGGGCCTCAGCAAATTAATTTGGCAGGGTGGGGAGTCACAAACATTCAGTCCATAGCAAAGCCGCAAAGCTGTGCTCTTTTCCCACCTAGCAACCAGAGTGGTCTTAAAACAAAAGTTTTATTAGACTTTTCAAAATGCACTAGTGGCTTCCTCTTGTACCTAGAATATATACAAACTTCTTGCAGGGCTCTGCCCAGTCCGGCCTCTGTCTGGCAACACACCCCACCTCTTCTTGTCCTTGCTCTCTCCCTTCCAGGCCTACTGGCCTTCCTGCTGTTCCCTGGAGTCACCAAAGTCCCTGCCTCAGGGCCACAGCACTTGCTATTCCCTCTTCCTAGAATGTTCTTCCCCCGGTACCATGCAGATCCTTCTTCCTTCATCCAGGTCTCTGCTCCAATGCCACCTCCTCAGAGAGGCTGTTAGCAACTACTTCATCTAAAAGACTCCTTTTCCCACCACTCTCTAACTTGATGTTTCCTGCCCTCACTCACCAGTACCTGGACAAACATACTTGGGCAGTGACTGCTTCTCATTAGTGACCCAATAGAATGCAAGCTCCATGAGACAGGGACTCTGCATCCCTCATTGTATTCCCCACACTCAGGCCCCACATGGCCAGCACTCACCAAACTGGGCTAGTGCATGGCTAACACCGGCTTCACCCTCTGCTGCCTCTATTTGCTCCCTGCTTATGGAGTTCTGCTACACACAGGTGGGTAACCTTGGCCAGGTTAACTTCGGATCTCAAGAGAAATCTTCTATTGGCTGATGGTGGCCCTTACAAAAAAGGAACTGCTATTTCATCCCTCCCTAAAGACCACAACATCCCCTTGCTCTGATATTTGTATGACACTGCCAGTTTTAGAAGTTTGTGATTTTATCAGAGAAGAGGCATTTGAGGCAACTGATGAAACAAAAAGATAATTATATTTCATAAAGAGAAAATTTAAAAAACTTCAAAATTACCAACTGCTGTTTATTGCTAGAACAGACAATTAGTTCATTTAATGCCTTCCAGCATTTTTTCAAAGCAGATAGAAATGGACTCTTATTGAAGGAGTTATAAAAAGCTATGTTATCTGGCATCTAACCAACTTCCCAGATTCCACAAATTTCCAAGCTCACAATAGGCTTGAGGCAAAAGGTAACCATAATCCAAGACAAGACCAACCGTTATTCAATGTAAAAGTTTCTAGAGATGAAATTATCTCGGTTTTGGGAGCTTAATTTGTCTCATCTCATACGTAATTACTGCCCTGCCTCAAAACTCCAGGTAGCCCCAGTTACTCTTGTTGCTAAGAAGTGGTTCATTTTCCATAAAACATTTTACATTCTGTAGAAGAATTCTGTACATAAATACAGGATGGTTCATTTGCAAAACTCAGGATTTGCTTTGAGTTTTGTTTTATGTGGTCTGTCCGAACATTATTTCAGTTGTGGAAATGCCTACTGGCCTCTGAGGGGCTTTTGTTCACTGGACCTTCCCAGTTTTTCTCTCCTTTCTTAATGCACTTACCACTTCAAAGGAACTCTCAGCTTCAGACCAGGGTCAGACTAGAGGGTGAAATACCTATGGGATCAAAGAATGGTCTTCTGGGAAAATTTAAGCTAAATTTTAGTTTATGGCAACTTTTAACCAGTCTATCCATCCCCTTGCCCTTAGGGTGGGAGATAATAAAGCTTTTGTGTATAGCCAGATACAAGGATAGATAAAATGCTGCAGGTGATTTCATTTGCAAAGAAGGAAGGAAAAAGGGGAGGGCGGTTTATATTCATTGCTGAATTCCAGTGGTGGCCTCAGTAGGGGAAGCTGTAGAGAAAAATCGAAGGTGCGATGGGAAGAGAGGTATGGACACAGGCGATGTCTGCATGAGTGTATTTCTTAGAGCAGAAACTGCCCAGAACACTGTATCTTCACTGTCACGTAGATTACTCTGTATTTCCAGATTTCTCTTTTATTATACTGTATTTTATCATAAACTGTATATTTCTTAATACTTGCCACCAGCAGCCATTATTTACATTAGCGATGAGTGTATCTGATACTCAAACATGAAGTTATATCCCACTTCCTTCAATCCACATGCTAATAGTTTATCATGTAACATACTAAAAAAATCGTTTTTTAGGGCTTGAGTTATCTTCCAAAGGGTTAAAGAGGAAAAGCAGAAGAGAAAAAAAGGCTACAGGTGGTTTAGTGATATTTATAATCATTACTGGAATTCTTGTGCCTGAGTGAGAAAATATCCCATAGGAACATCGATCTTTGGCTAACTGATCAAATTCCAAGGTACATTCTCTGTTGAGCACTTGTATTGTTACTTCAGTAATTATTTTGATGCAGTCATCAATTTAGGCACAATTCCTAAAGTGTCTTTGAGAATATGACATTAATCTTCCACCAACACTTTTTCTCGTTAAAGAGCCATGTTCATACTCTGTGGCTGTCAAAGAGAAACGGGGATAATACATAATATGGTGTGCAGCCTCTAACAACCACAATGTGTGCATTTTCATATTCAACTTACTTTTTCATTCCATGCCCACAGTCCAATTCCAAGAAACGTTATTCCCAAAAACTGAAAAAGAAAGAAAGCAGTGTAAATATAAGGGAAAATGCCGCTAATATAAAGAAGAAATTTTTCAATCAATTCTTTTGTCGCTCTACCTGGCTGGGAAATAGCTTTTCCTAAAGTGTGGGCACTCATCTTTACCAGGAAAATAAATACCATAATCCCTCTGCTTAAAATTTTTACAGCACTAGGGCTGGAGACACACAGTTGGTTAGAAGTCATTCAGATTATGAAGAATAATAATTAGGTAGAATCCTGAATACAATGAAATTATCAATAACATTTAATATGCTGCCTTTTAGGGTAGGGGAGGAAACGGATTCCCCATGGATCTGAGGCCTGCGGTCACTGGAAAACAGATAAGCAGAGGCATGAACTTAGAAGAGGTGGCACGTTCTCTTCAGCACTGAGCCATTACAAACGGGTCAGGTCAGGGAGGGGCATGCAGAGCCTCAGATGTCCCTCTTTGATCATGCCTTCAAAAGGTAACAAGAATCTTATCAATGTAACGCAAAGAAAATTCCTAAGTTCTGTTTTCAGAAACTTCGATTGTGTAAAATTTTAGTTCAGAGGACCTCCCACCACCCTTCTTGGTTTCAACTCAGTTCCACAACTTCATATATACACAGAGTATACAACACATGGGACTGAGCTACACATTCAGCCCCAAGGCAGAGGCACATCTCATACATACCCACACCTCTCACCATTCTGTCAATTAGCTGTGTTGAGGACTGGGGGGATGCCAGGAGAGGAACAGGTGATAACCAGGAGGACTTTCCATTTTACTGTTTTTCTTTTTCTTTTTCTTTTGAGATGGGGTTTTACTCTGTCGCACAGGCTGGAGAGCAGTGGCTCGATCACAGTTCACTGCAGCCTCAACTACCCAGGCTTAAGCGATCCTCCTGCCTCAGCCTTCCAAGTAGCTGGGACCATAGGTGCAAGCCACCATGCCTGGCTAATTTTTTAATTATTTGTAGAGACAAGGTCTCACTATATTGCCCAGGCTAGTCTCACACTCCTGGGCTCAAGCAATCCTCCCGCCTCGGCCTCGTAAAGTGCTGGGATTATAGGTGTGAGCCACCACTCCCGGCCTAGGGCTTTCCATTTTAATTAATTCTCACTGTATTCCATCTGCTATAAGATACACATATTTTCCCCACATTTGAACACATCTGAAATTGGGATGTATCTTAAAATCCATGGTATCTCATAATTTGTTTTCTCCCCCTTGATATAGAAAACAATGGACGGTTTGGTAACTGGGGTGACACAGACTTGATGACACATTGTACAGGGCTGTCCACCCACTAAAAATTCAATGATCAGGACTCTGTGTAATTGGCCATGAGTAAAGATATGCTTCATGTTTATTATCAATAGCAACTCTCAATTTCCTTTCTGAACACTGAAAAGAGACAAGAAGTTTCGGTCTGATGGCAGCACACTGTTTATTTTACTAACATCTTGATTAAGTTAATGTGGAGAAAGTGGTCCACTGAGAGGGGTATGCAAGAAAAACATGAGCGAGAGGGGTTACTTTTTACAGTTCCAGGGAAATCTGAGACGTGCCCACTGGGCGAGGGTTTCATGGTTCTCAGCAGGGAGTTCCTGATACTTTGTAAGCAATGACTAATAAATCCAAATGGGACTTGGACAGATGGCAGAGCAGAAAGAAAAGGGGACTGACAAAAGACAACCAGCTACTCCGAAAGCATAGTGGTGTTTTCAAAAGCAGACCTTCCCAAAGCTCTGGACACTCATCTGACATTGAAGCAAGGCAACACACAATACAATCTGAGCCCTATACAGAAAAGCATGTCCTTGATTTGGCAAGAACTGAAGACCCCTTTCTTCCTACCCCTTGCTCTTATAGCGGACTCTTTGGAAAGTGTTCAGAAAAATTTCTCGTTTCACTATCCCAACAGAAAAATCATGCTCAGCCCTGGTCGGAGTGCTATTTCATTTTACATTTCAGATCCAAAACAAGTGAATCCCCAGATGACTCAAAGGTACTTAGGGCTCTGTGGTACAAAAATAAAACAATTCAGCATGTTCTTCTCATATTTATAGGTGCCAGGCAAAAGAGAACGACCACTGACAAGTGAGTGTCCAGGCTCCCATGAGACCTAGGAAGCACAGAAGCACAGAGTTAAGGCTTTGACTTCAACGCACTGACATCAAACACAACCCAGTGTAATGGCTGACTTTCCAATGCTGAAGCTCCTCATGGATAAATGTTTGGTTATTTTCCCTGATGCAGTATTCACTGTCCCTCCCACTGCTGATGGGGTGGACACGCTCCTGCCGAAGACCTGTGCCTGATCGCTAAGAACTGTTTTTATTACTTTCCAGGCATTGCGCTTAGTGCTTTGTGTGCAATGTCTCTGTTAAGCGTCACAACAGTTTTACTCTGAAATAGGCGCTATTATTATCCCCTTTTTAGGAAAGAGGAAAATGAGGCTTAGAGAGTTTAAATAACTTGCTCAGAGGCACATAGCTTCTAAGTAGAGGAGCAGAGACTTGAACGAGAGAAATACATATTCTTACCAGTCCTGATAAATTCCCCTTTGCCCCCATGATATAAAAAGTTGAGGCATTCAGGCTGGAATTACATGGTACATGATCAGCATATCATATATTCCTCCCCCAGCAAGCAAAGGGGTGTGGAAAAGGTAAAGAGAGACAACAATCTTGCCTTCACATAAGCATTGGCTGTGGAACTTCTGTTCCCTACTTTGGTGTCAGCAATGGAGTTAAGCAGAAGAACAGAGAAATTCAATGGTGGGTCCACATTCTCCTTTTTAAATAAAGTTTTCCTCTCTCCTCTTGGCACTTTGAGACAACTTTTTTCATTCACGAGCCATATAAATAGCTTGGAAACCAATGGTTTTCCATAAAGAGGAGAGAGAAAAAAAGTAGGGGATTTAAAGAAGACTCACAATTTCCTTTACAATCTTGCTCCTGTATTTCCTGCTTTCACTGTGACTTTCCAAACAAGGGTTTAAGAACTGGGAAAGAACACAATTTGATGTGAAGGAAAATACTCAATACCTAAGCAAGCAAGTGGTGCAAGCCTGGGCCTCAACTTGATACATACCTTCAGTGCTACATCACTAGCAAATGTCCTCCCAATTACTCTCAGACCATATGTTTTGTTTTAAAATCAAGTTGTTCCAGTTCCAAATAATTAAACAGAGAAGAGCCAAAAACAGAGACAGGCACGCAATACTTGAGGCACATTCAGTTTCCCTTCCCACCTCCCAAAGAAAAGACGACCATAAACCACCAAACTGACCTCATTCTGAAACCCAGGGAGGCCCACTTGCAGGAAATAGCTGAGAACTCTTAAAGTCAACCCCTTACTCTTTTGAAATAGAAAAAAATGTATCTGAGGCATCTTATCTGAGGTATCTTCCCACATGGCAATATACGCAAATGTGCAGTACAAATGTTTGTCAACCCAAATTTTGATGTTTTAAAATAAATAACAATAATCTTGCCAGCATTTGTTGAATGCTAAGTATGGCTAAACTACAGCCACGTGTTGCTTAATAAAGGGAATATGTTCTGAGAAATGTGTAGTCATGCAAACATCATAGTGTACTTACACAAGCCTAGATGGTATAGCCTACTACGCACCTAGGTTATATGGTATAGCCTATTGTTCCTAGGTTACAAACCTATACTGCATGTCACTGTACTGAATAGGGTAGGCAACTGTAATACAATGGTAAGTATCTGGCATCCAAACATATCTAAACATAGAAAAGGCATAGTAAAAACACAGTATAAAAATCTTATGGGACCACCACTGTACATGCAGTTGGTTGTTAACTGAAACATCATTACGTGGCACATGACTATTGTTTCAAACTGAGCTGTGCCGTTAAGTGTAAAGTGCAGGCTGAACTTTGAAAACTTAATATGAATAAAAAGAATGTAAAATATCTCACTAATATTTATTATTGATTTCATGTTGACGTGATAACATTTTGGATATTCTGGGTCAAATAAGATACATTAAAATTAATTTCATTTCACCTTTTAAAGATAGCTATGGAAAACAAACTACATAAGTGGTTTGCATTATATTTTTATAGAATAATGTTGGTACAAAGTATCCCACAACAATATCCCAGGCACTAGATATTGTTTTAATCCCCATTTTATAGATAAGGAAACTGAGACTTAGAACTTTTAAGGTCAGGTGCGGTGGTTCATGCCTGTAATCCCAGCACTTTGGGAGGCCAAGGTGGGCAGATCACCACATCAAGAGATCAAGACCATCCTGGCCAACGTGGTGAAACCCTGTCTCTACTAAAAATACAAAAATTAGCTGGACGTGTTGGTGCGCGCCTGTAGTCCCAGCTACTTGGGAGGCTGAGGCAGGAGAATCACTTGAACCTGGGAGGCGGAGGTTGCAGTGAGCCGAGATCGCGCCACTGCACTACAGCCTAGTGACAGAGTGAGACTCCATCTCAAACAAAAAAGAAAAAAAAAAAAGAATTTTAAGTATTTCTCCCAAGATCATAAAGGTGCCTGAGCTACATTGCTCAGAAAATCTCAATCCTTAGCCCAAGATCAAAACTATTATACTTTCCTAATATGCATAGAATGTTTGTCCATAGAGCAAGCTCAGGGATGGAGAACTATAATGAAACTCATGCCTTAAGACTCTAAATTACTCTTTTAATTTCTAGGCATCAAAGGTACGTTTTTCCCACCTGGGAGTGAGAACGGCCCTCGAGCAGGCTGACAGCGGAAGGAGAGGCAGCAGAGTTGACCCTTGGGAACAGCTGGAGAGGAAAATGGCCCCAGGGTGTGATGAGGGTGATTAGTTAATTCTGGAGGGACACATCTGCCCCACTTTTCTCTGAGTTCTACAAGAGGAAGATCCTTTCCTCCCTATCTGGTGGTTTTCATCCTTGCTGAACCTCCAAAATTTTGAAATTAGTACAGTGCCTTATTCTAACTGGTATAAAAATGGATACTTCAAGAAGCCATTCATCCATTCATTTATAATCTGCAACAAATATTCTTCAGTTCCTATTTTGTACTAGACACTACTTTTCTCTTGGGATAAATGAAGGTAAGAAAACAGAAACAGTTCCTGCCTACAATGAGCGTACAGTCCAGTAAGAGAGAGAGAGACAGCCATCAAATAAAGAGTAAAATGTAAAATCATTCCTGATGGTGCTACAAAGGAGAAACAAATAAAGCCAAAGAAACTATAACAGGGGGATTTGACCCGGAAGGGCATCTGAAGTTTTCCCTGAGTGAGAAATGCGCACAGGGAGTCCAAAGGATGAGAAGGAGTTAATGAGCAAAGAAAGGAGGAAGAGTGTTTCAGGCAGAGAATGTACAAAGTCCCAGTGGAGAGAAAAGCATGACAAGTAAACAGGTCTAAAAGGCAATTGGTATGGCTGGTGCACAGAGAATGGGGGAAGTGGGGAAGGTACAGCAGGTTTGCAATTAGAGACACGAGCATGGATCAGCCCATGCAGGCCTTGTAGCCCACCTTAAGGAATCCAGTCATTCCCCTACAAGTGCCAGGAAGCCATTTAAAGGCCAGCTATGTGTGGTGAGCAGGGGTGGATTAGGCAGGCAGGTCTTTGCAGATCTGGGCTTTGGAAAAATGAGGATCTGGGCTGCAGAAAAGATTAGAGTCTGAGTGGATCTACAGGGACCAAAAGGAGGTGACTTTGGTAATACAGGCAAGATCTGATCATGTCCCGGGCTGAAACTGATGAAATGGATGGAATTGAGAGCTACTGAGAAGTAAAACTGACATTTTCAGTGGGGGTGGGAGAAAGGGGAAGGAAAAGAAGGTGTTAAGGATAATGCCTACATTTCTGGCATCTTCTACAGAGACTATGGCTCTTCAAAATTCCGAAGACTTACATCCTCTCTGACAGAAGTTATTCTCAGGTGCCAATTTCATAACTAGCTTGATCTAGTGGCACTTCTGAAGGGCAGTTTTCTTCTCTGGGTATTTTGGCTGCTATCTGAATTCTCTCTGAAATAAATTTCAGTTTGTATACTTTTTAAAAATAAATTATTTTAAAATCTACATATAATTCCAACACCCCTGCTTTTATTCATAAAAGTTTATATACATATATAGTATACATCAAGCTCCCAGACAATTCTTAAATTGACACTTTAAATCCTCTTTGCTTAAAAATACAGCAATTACATCGATGGCATCTGCCCAGGATCCTGTGAACAGACTCAAAATAACAGCACACAAGGTAAATATGATAGAGGAAAATAAAGATCAAGTTAATCTTCTCACCTAAATTGGAATCGCAAAAATATCATCCTAAATAACAATGAATGGAAAAAAACCCAACATTCTGATGAAGTCTTTAAGAAAGTTTTAATCTCTGCCTGAATAAACAGGAGAAATGCATTTAAAAATTTGGCACGAAAAGGAGGAAAGGGGGGAAGTACCATTAGGAAAGATGTATTTTCCTGAAACTGCAGCACCTGTACTTTCTATTATATATTTTCTGACACTTTAGTCTGAACAACACTCCAGTTTTAGCAGGGGTCCACACAAATGTACTAAAAACTTATAATAACAAAATAAGTGTCTTTATAGAGGAGGGACTTGTTTCAGGAATAAAAAACCTCTGGGCACAATTCTGGACATGTCAAAGGAGTAACTGTGGGCTGGTGGAAAATTCAATATGCAGAAAGTCAATCCCAGTTTTCCCACTGGGTCTCCATGTCCCAGTTTGTGCATTCAAACTGTCCGGAGTCCTCATGGTAAGATGGCGTGACTGATAAAGCTCAAACTGTAAACAGGACATGTCCCATCCGGGCCAGGGTCACCATCTCTCACGTCACTTAGTCCTGATGGCCTCCTTTCAGTGTGGCCCGAGTGCACCCTGCCTGCTGAACCCTGACTCCAGCGCTTCGTAGTTTCATGATCTTGGGGAAGGGTCTTCGTTCATTTGGCAAATATTTATTGATCATCTACCACGAGCAAGGAGGTCATCTAGGGGCTTTGGACAAACTGGGAAACAAAACAAAGTGACTGGTCTTCTGGGGTAGACATTCTAGTTGAAGTGCGCTGGAAGAGAAAGGCAATATAAAGAAACATAAGTGAGTAGATGCAGGGAATTTTTTAAAATGGGAAGTGCTGTGGAAAGAGATCAGTGTCAGAGGCTTGTCATGTGGCAGAAGACAGAGGAGACACTACAATACGAAAGTAGAGAAAACAAGGGAGGTCTTCACTAAGAAAGTGACATATAAGCAAAAACACAAAAGACGTGAAGGAGTGAACGGTGGGTGTCGGGGGAACAGCATTACAGGGAAAGTCTGGAGGCGCAGCCACAACAGAGGATGATAGGAAACAGGCTGGGTCGGGCTTTGCAGCTGTGGTGAGGACTCTGGTTTCACCTGAGACAAACAATCACTAGAGGGTTTCTTGAATTCCTAGAGCTCTGGTGTCCTTACCTGTCACATGGAGATAAGAAGGGCACCTCAGAACTGCACAAAGCAATTGTGTGTGTTGATGTGACCAGGTAAGCACTGAGCGCTTGGCACAGTATTTTCATTAACATCAGTTCCTGCCTCTTTCCTGACACGTTTCTCAACCTGCCCCTCCATCCCTGCCATCTACAACTGGTCAATATGAAATGCAGCTTCACATCCTGCCTCCTCCAAGTACAAGAAAATATACTAGTTCACAGTGATCAGAGACTCTCTCTCTCTCTCTCTCCCTCTCCTGAACTTCGGTATCACTCGCTGCATGTGCTCTTATTTGACATTTACACATACACACACCCAAACACAGAGGATTATGAAAGAGTGATGTGACCTGGGATCAGATAACAGGGATCAGTGATGCGGCCTGTGCTAACCAGAGAGCATGTGCTCATAGGAAGTGGCAGCATCCGGCCTCCCATTCATCCTCTCCTCAATTTCAGCTTGAGGGTCCTTCCAGGAAAAATGTATACAGTATCCCATGCGTTTAAAAGAAACTAACACACTCTAGTCAGATATTCATATGGTACTTAATTTTACATCTTTTCCATTTCTTTTCTTAGCAACCTAGTTCATGAATTCTGGGTGACTTGTCTTAGAACTTTTAAATCCACTAATTTTGATTAATTTAATTTCCGCATTAAAGAAGTTTCTCTCCATCAGGGCTTTTAGATGCATCTTTCTTCTCCCTAACCTTATTGCTCCTGGTTTTTGCATGATATCCTATGTGAATGGGTTTGGTTTCATTGTACCTATTTTTTACAGAATCCTTTCAGAAGAATGTGGGATACAAATAACAACCAATATTAATCGAGTTAGCTCCTCCATCCACATCCCCCTTTATGAAAACTGGCCCTGCCCCATCGGGGGCTCCCGTAGGCATATTTGTGGAGGATGGGCCTTCTCCCACTCTCTGGACAGATGAGTCATTAGGGTCAGACACATGACTCAGGAAAAGCTGTTCCAATGAATACCAGGCTGGGCCAGAGTCTCCCTTTTCCCAAGCGTCTGGTATTGGATAAAGTGATTTTTGTCAACCTTCCTCATGCTAGAATAGACTGGGGGATATTATGTAGACATAGACAGTAGAAAAGAGACCCAAAGAAGCTTATGTTCCTGACTGCTTCCGGATTCTTATCCTGGGACCTGTGGCTGCACTCCTTGTGCTGGGTTCCATACAATCCCCTGGGCTCCTATTTTAAGTAAGTGCCTCTCATCTTAGCTAAAGCTACTTTGGGGGCTGTTACATGCAGCCAAAAGTATACTGCCATGGTTTGGACATGGTTTGTCTGCCCTCACCAAAATGCACATTGAAATTTGATCCCCAATGTGGTGGCGTCAGAAGGTGGGGCTTAGCGGGAGGTGTTTGGGTCATGGGGGCAGAGCTCTCATGAATGGCTTGCAGTTATTCTAGAGGTAACTGAACACTTGTATTTACAGTAGTGAGTTCTCGCTCTCCTGAGACTGGATTAGTTCTCTCGGAATGAATTATTTCCCAGAAGAGTTGGCTGGCATTAAGTGAGATTCCTTCTCCTGTTTGATCCCTCTTTGCACGTGTCTGTCTCCCCTTTGTGCATCTCTGGCATGTTATGATGCAGCACGGAAGCCCTCGCCAGAAACCAGGGCCATGCGTTTGAACTTCCCAGCCTGCAGAACCGTGAGCTAAGTCTCTTCTTTATAAATCACCCAGTCTCAGGTATTCTATTGTAGCAACACCACAAAACAGATTAAGACTGGTCCTAAGACATAAATAAGAGACCAGATTAATTGCTTTCATGCTTTAATCCTGTGACAGGCTTACAGTGAACTACAAGACATGCAAAACACGCATGAGACTGATGGTGCTCAGAGACTAATCGTGCTCTGGCAGAGGGAAATTTCTTTCCAAATAACTGAATGGAGATACCAGTTGTTCTGAACTACTGGACAAGACGTTGTTACTTGCTGTGTGAGAAATATATAATTCAGCCACACATCCACCTGCAGGAAAGAGCTGCCCGCTGCTTGCTTGTTGAATTATGGAAACAGAACGACATGGCTAAAATCCAATGGTTCTTGAAAAACACCACACAGCAGAGCCTGGGAAAGGGGTGAGGCAGGGGAGGAGGTCTCTTTGGAGGTATCCAAGCATTTTTGGAACTGTGTTCTCTGTTTTCCCAGAGGATGAAAGGGCTCTTTGCCTTTGAACTTGCACTACACCAGAAGAAGGCCGGGGCACCCCTTGAAGAAGTGTCTACAATCCAGGGACAGTCTTGTTTGGAAACTCCTTTGTTAGGGTTTGGAGCTTGACATTTTGGCAGGAACTAGTCATCTGAGATGGGGAGGGGAGAAAAGGGAGGGCTGTGCAAGCAATCAAACTGATACTCTTCTTGGAAATTACCCAGGCAATGCAGGCACGTAAAAGGGAAAGTGAGGGATGAGACATCCTCTTTTGGATGGAAACATGGAGGCTGCAAGTTTACAGCCCACTAATCTTTGCTTGTCTCAGTAAAAGAACGGCTTGCACTATTCCATCTGTAACTCCCTGATTAGATAAATCCAAGGCTGAAAAACATACCAGAGAAACGTTCTGAAGGCTGAGAAGGACTGAGGAATTACTCAAGCACTTCAAATCAGAGGCATGAGAAGTACGTTATCTATAGACAAACATCAGCCTTTGTAGGAATAAACTGCTGTTTGCATTAGAGAGTTGAGCTATAAGCTCTCTCTAATGGCAGCCTCTAACGTTTAATACTGTCAGATGCACACTGTTTTTATGTGGAAACATCTTGACTTTTTTTTTTTTTTAACTTTTCCTAGGCTCAAGTGATCCTCCCCCCTTAGCTTCCCAAAGTGTTGAGATTACAGGCATGAGCCACACCACGCTCAGCCTATCTTGACATTTAAAAACAAGGTATGATAAAGGTGGACACAAATAAAATCCAAAATGGAATTATTTTTTTAAGGTAAAAGCAGGATTATATCATTCCATTTATTTAATGAATATCTGCAGTATATACCAGCCACCATGCTAGGTGCCAGGGATAGAAGGGTGAAGAAGAAAATAGATATCTTTTCTTAAAGAGCTAATGTTCTGGTGGGAGTGGGTGGGAGATACATAAATGACAACTCAATTACAGAAGTGGAGCATTCCTAGAGATGCACACGGGTTGCCACAGAAACTACGAGATCACTGCAGGGGTCAGAGGAAGCTTCCTAGGAAGTGACACTTGAACTGTATTTTAAAGAGAAGGCGATAGAAAGACTATCTCCTGTAGAGGCAACAGCTTATCCAAAAGGATCAAAGCCTGAAACAGCATGTCCCTTCAGGAACCAGCATGTGGTTCCAGGGCTGGAGCAGAGAGAGCCAGACAAGGCACTAGGCAGGCTATGGTCCCCACACCAGTGGTAGCACCAGGGAACTTGTCAGAAATGCAAATTCTGAGGCAGCTCCAGACCTACTGCATCAGAAACTCTGGGGGCGGAGCCCAGCAAGTTCTGTCTTATTAACAAGCCCTGCAGGTAATTGTGACATGTGGTAAAGTTTGAGGACCTCTGGGCTAGAAGGGCTAAGTGGCGGCCTGATCAGCATGGCTGTATGTGTTATGGGTACCAAGGGACCAGCAAGCCATGGGAAGCCAACCAAGGATTTTAAGCAAAATAGTTATCAGATTTGCATTTCAGAAACATCATTCCAGCACAGTACAAAGAATGAATCGAAGAGAGATGAGACTGCAGGTAGCAAGACAAATTGGGAGGCTACTAATTTGGTGAGAATGACACCAGCTGAAAAAGGAAGAGGCAGCCGCAGCAAGATGGAAACAGCAGATGAAAAGGCGGAGACTCTATGGACTCAGTGGCAGGAAGCAGCAGGGTGCAAGGTTAAAACGATGGGCCTTTAGGTCCAGGTGCAATGGCTCAGCCTGTAGTCCCAGCACTTTGGGAGGCCAATGTGGGAGGATTGCTTGAGTCCAGGAGTTTGAGACCAGCCTGGGCAACACAGTGAAAATAAAAAATAAATATAAAAATAAAATTTAAAAAATCAGCCAGGCGTGGTGGTATGTGTCTGTGGTCACAGCTACTCGGGAAGCTGAGGTGGGAGGATTGCTTGAGCCCAGGAGTTCAAGGTTACACTGAGGTATGATCACGTCACTGCATTCTAGCCTGAGTGAGACGGTGAGTCTGTTAGAAAGGAAAGGAAAGGAAAAGCAAGAGAAAAGGAAAGGAAAAAAATGAATGGATGAAGGGCAATGTCCTGGGAGGTGAAGAAAAGAGTGCAGTCTAAGAAAACGTCCTAGTTTTTAGCTTAAACAACTTGGTAGGCTTTTGGTGTCACTTACAAAGTTAGGAATACTAGAAGTGGAGAATATTTTGAGAGAAATTTCAGTTTTAGGCATTATTACCAAGACAGATGTCAGACACTGATGTGGAAAGATTCTGACTCTTGCACAAGGAAATTTGGGGGATGGACAGCAGTTGGCTTCAGAGTCAAACTTAGCTTAGCATTCAGGTTCCACCACTTACTGGCTCTGTGACCTTAGACAAGTAATTTAACTTGTCAGTCCTCTATTTCTTCCTCTACAAAACACAGAGATAAGTGGAATCTATGTCGTGGGGTCATTGTGAAGACTAAATGAGATAATGCATGTGCTGAAAGTGTGTGGCACATGAAAAGGTGCCTGGCACATGCCTGGCTCAATAAATAACTGATTGTGGTTATCACTAAGGCCACGTAAAGTCTGGAGGAAAGAGAATCAAGGCATTGTCTTAGAGAGCATGAAGATTTATGTGGCAGTGCACAGAGGGGACCCAAAGGGGAGATTCAGAAGAATTAGATAAAAGAGCAGCAGGAAACCAAGAAAGAGGTGACACCAAAGCCCACAGAGCAATTATGCATTAAGGAGAGAAAGGGGCCAGCTCTACTAAGCAAAGGGGTGGCAACAGTGGAGACTGTGTTCCATTAAGTGGACATTAAAATATAGAGCAACAAGAAAGCATTTAAAAAAGTAACTTCTCTCAATTCAAATGAGTCCATCATGACCACCAGACACTGTGCATGATGTGGCTGGGTAAGATGAGTTGGGAGGCATGGAAACTGCCAAGAAGGAACTCAGGACTGGCCTGGGGGCACTTCTGTAATATCTAGAAATATCCTTTACCTTATGTAGGAGACAAAAAGGAGGCAGAGTTACACAATGTGTTCCAACGACCATCAGATGGGGAGTCAGGAGCCCCCAGGTGTAGTGGCGAGCTGCAGAGTAACTGTGTGTGACCTTGGTCAAGTCACTGAATGATAGTCTGTCTCCTCAAGTGTAAATGGGTAATAACTCCCGCTGCAATGTCACAAGACTGTGATTGTCAAACACAGGGAAGACATCTGGAAAAGAATATGTTGCATAGATACAGGATAAATTAAAATACCACCTTTTACCCATCAGTCAAAATAACAGAGATACAATGCTGCAGTTATGGCTGTGTCATCTGGCACCTGCACTGCCTTTAGAAGGCAGCGCAGATCAGCCATTCATGGAATCGGTACTTATCTGGTGCCTATTTCCAGAACAGTTCGTGTGGGGAGACAATTCTCACATCTACATTTTTTTGGGGGGTGGGGGGAGAATTGAGTCTCGCTCTGTTGCCTAGGCTGGAGGGCAGTGGTGCAATCTCGGCTCATTGCAACCTCCATCTCCCTGGTTCAAGCGATTCTCCTGCCTCAGCCTCCTGAGTAGCTGGGATTACAGGTGTGCACCACCACGCCTGGCTAATTTTTGTATTTTTAGTAGAGACGGGGTTTCACCATGTTGGTCAGGCTGGTCTCGAACTCCTGACCTCGTGATCCACCTGCCTCAGCCTCCCAAAGCGCTGAGATTACAGGTGTGAGCCACCTTATCAGCAAGGCACTGACTGACATTACAAGTGAGTCCTTCATTACTATCTTTTCAAGAAAAATTGAACAGCAGATAGCCTTGAAAGATACAGTATTTCTTTACAGAGCAAGGGTCAGGGAGGCTTACTGCCCATTATAAAAGATCGGAGTTCCCTAAGTTCAGGGTTCCTCTCCTAGAATACAACTCACTATGTATCACCTGGCCCTCTCTGCACCACCCTGTAAGAATTAGGGCTCAGGAAAAGTGTACAAAAATATTGATCCTCTGGTTCCTGGCATTGCTGTGATGAATAAAGTCCTATGTCTCTGCCCCAGCAGTGTGATGCCTTCTGCCGGGACTTGTGACACTGTGGCAGGATAACTTGTTTGCCGGCATGCAGGGTGAAATCTCAGACCCTTCACAGTCCTTGACACTCAGTGTTATTGTACCACAGGAGAGTCTGTGTCTTAGATTGTTCTCCAACTCCCTGGCTTGCTTCGGTTTGCCCTGTGGGATGTCAGCGCCATCAGAGCTGAGGGGGCTGCTGAGATATTAATAGCTATGTTTAAAACACTTACCACAAATGCTCTCTCTCTGTCTACATATCTGTGTGTGTTTTTGAATTTTATTTTGTTTTTGTGGGTTCTGGTTTTTTTTTTTTGTTTGTTTCACTGATGAAATCTTTCTTTTCTAAGAAATATAGGACATTTATACATTTACAGAGGGGAAAAGTGACCATTTTTAAACAGATGTCTGTGCTACAGCCAATGTATCATTCTTTCACTTTAAAGTATCCTAATTTAACTGTCAATATTAAAAGTTCCTAAGAAATAACTGCATGTTGCAGGTACATTTTAGTAAACATCTTGCCTTTGAAATAATTTAAATGCCAGGAGAATGTAACTTCAAAGCTTCAGACATTGTACAGAATGAGCTGAATGGTGTTTTCTACACTTACAGGCTCCCGTGGCCTACGTGCCCCACCTCCCACATGAGGCAAATCCACTACAGAAAACTAGACTGAGAGCACACTGGCTTCTTGTCAGAATTCGGAAAGCTTCTTTAAAAGGAAACCTGATTGATAACATTAGCAACGAAGTCATCCAAGAAGTCATCTGTGAGAACCTCAAGTGCACGCTGAAACAGGAACTGAATTTTCTCCTGGTGGGCCTTTTGAAATAAATGCTCCATCCTGACCTTCTTCATAGCTATCACAGTGGTTATACCTCTGATCAAATCAACATTTACAAAAAGAATGATGACAGGTGCCTTCACTTCAAGCTCTGTTTTCATATTTCCATACTCTTGTTTAACATTCCCTTAATAGTTGCACTGAACTGATGTCATCTTTCTGATGCTTTATAAATTCAATCAAAACCTAAAACATCTTGAGAGATGAATGCAGGATGTGTGGGACACAATCAAGAGATCCCAATCCATTGATTATCATGTGAAAGAAGGCACAGAGGCAATTAGTCCTTTGTTGTGGATGACAAATAACCTCCACATAAAATGTTCTATCCACTGAGGCATCTTTGATCCGTCTTACTGGCTCAGTGACTCACAAAGGAGGAAGGAGGGGGGATGTCTGAAAACAAAAGGGCAGCCTGATGGCACCATTTAGTTATTTATTCTGTATGTTCAGCTCAGTTTTTCCTCTTTCCAACTTTTCATGACACTATAAAAAGAAATGGAATGGATTCCTTTCAACCAAGAACATCAGCACTGCATACTAAGAAGTAAAGTACTGGCTTAACGCAGAGCCCACAGAAGCCACCGAATATCAACCTCTCTCCTTAGTTAGGTATTTTTAACAAGGAAAATGGGTTTTGACAAATCATTCCTTTATATGTTCTTTTATATAAGACTTTATTGCACAGACTCTTGGAAATTAATTTACATATAAGACAAACTATTCACAGCTTCAGGAGAGAAGGCTGGGTTCTCAACAAGCACTGCCTTGGAAACTATCCATGTGTATGCACTCTGGAATTTTCCTTTTCTGTTAGAATTGTTTAGAAGAGTCTCTTGATGAACAACAGCATGAGGGATGTGAATAAGCTTCCCTTATTTCCTCTGGTTTAAAGACATCCATAATTTTTTGTTCTCTGAATAAACGTGGCATGACATTAAAGTGATTTGAAGATATAAAAGGATGTGCTAGAGATCAACAAGCTTCTAAAATGATTTGTTAATTCAGATGAACATTAAAAAATCAACATGGAAATAAAAATTATGTCTTTTTTTTCTGAGACGGAGTCTCCGTCTGTGGCCCAGGCTGGAGTACAGAGGCGTGAGCTCGGCTCACTGCAATCTCTGCCTCCCAGGTTCAAGCGATTCTTTTACCTCAGCCTCTTGAGTAGTTGGGATTGCAGGTGTGCACCACCACCCCTGGTTAATTTTTGTATTTTTTAGTAGAGACAAGGTTTCACCATGTTTGCCAGGCTGGTCTTGAACTCCTGGCCTCAAGTGATCCACCTGCCTCGGTCTCCCAAAGTGCTGGGATTACAGGCATAAGCCACCTCACCCAGCCTTTATCTTTAAAAATTAAGAGGACTGCTGATTTCCTGAAGTTAAAACAGAAAGTACAAAGGGATCATACAAAGTATAAATAGTGACACAGCCAAATGAGCCTGACCTCTGATGACAAACCTTGGTTCAAATCTGGGCCCCAGCATTTAATGGATGTGGCCTGGGCAAGTTGACACCCTCAATTTTCTCACCCATAAATACAGACTATTGCCTAGCATTCACACAGCACTGATATGAGGATTAATGAGTTAAGGTATGTGTGTTATATATAGTAGGCACTCAATAAACACACTATTATTGCCATTAAAAGTGTAATTAAAAAGGCTCTTACCTAAGCACAACATAAGGTCACTTTTCAGATAACAAAAAGAAACTATCACGTCATCTGTGCACTATTCAGCTAATCTAGCAGATTTTTATCAGAACTGAAATAGCACATACTGTGGGGAAAAAAGATTGCAAAGAGGACTTAAAATTCTTTTTTCCTTTTGCAAGAAACTTCTTTTCATTTTTGATACAAGATTTCATTTAAAGCTGTTTAACTAGAGAGGGTCGCCCTGGGAAAGTAAACCGCTGACAGAATATATTAGGTTCACATTAATTTATAGCGGTAGCATAATGCTTATGAAAAATAAGCTGGCTGGAAGCCCACGGTTTGCCCTTGAGCCTCAGTCAGCAGGGAAGTTTTGTGCAATGTGATTAGTAAATGAGGAGACCCTAGGTGATTAATTAGTCTCCATGTCATCCTATCAGACAGGCTTTCAGCCAGTAATGTAAATAAGCCACCTGATTTTAAACTTCCTCCTCTCAAAACTGACATCCATGTGAGCATGACTTTGCCAGACACTTAAATATTGAAGGAAGATTTTCTCCAAATCGCCTTTAAGACAAATCCTGCTTCCTTTGACACACACTTTAGCTCTGGTAAATGGCAGACTAGATGGGAAAGAATCTAAATAAGGAAGCTTGTCTGTGAATTCTGAGTACTGAATTAAACAAAACTCATTTCATAAGTCCTTGTAACTGTTCAACACTCAAAAGAGAAAAATCTGACTATGAATAGATTTACTGCCTACACCTGTGTACCAGTAACTTTTCCCAGACTTTACTATGCAGTTATGTTTTTAAAAATCTTTTTACTGTTTGTATCATTAAATTGTTAAAGATGTTTTTTATCTATAATTTCCTAGATATTTCTGATGGGCATTTTACAAAGGTATTGTCCCAAGATAGATGTTTCTATGGCCAGGTTTGTTAGTCTATGGAGCTGCACAGTCACTTTTCTGGTATCTATTACTATTTCAGTCGAGCTTCTTAAATTAGATTAAAAAGAGAAAGAAACAGCTCTCCTAAATTAAATCAGTTCCTTAAAATGAGGTTGACCCTTGAGTAGGTAATTTGTGTAAACATAAAATGGGTCCTGCTCTTCTTGAAATCTTATCATTAGGTTCTCAAAACTGGGATCTAAATGTGAGATGTGGTGTACAGCAGGTCTTCGAGAAATGTCATTTTGTTCAACGTCGTCTCCTTCAGTAACACTGATGAGAGGCCAGGGCCATTGTCTGTGTAGAGTTTGCACATTTGCCCCATGTCTGCACGGGTTTTCTCTGGGTACTCTGGTTTCCTCCCACATCGCAAAGATAGTGTGCATTAGGTGAACTGAAGTGTCCACACAGTCCCTGTCTGAGTGAGTGTGGATGTGTGATGGAATGGTGGGTCCAATGCCTTGTGCCCTGATATACCAGGACAGATTCCGACCACTCTCAACCATGAACTAAAATCATTGAATCACTGAGTAAATAACTATTTTGCTTTTATTAATCCTTTCTCTTTTTTTTGAGACAGAGTCTTGCTCCGTCACCCAGGCTGGAGTGCAGTGGTGAGATCTCGGCTCACTGCAGCCTTCACCTCCTGAGTTCTGTATACATAGCTCACATTTATTTCAAAGTTTAATATTAAAAGTGTTTTGAATCTCTACTTAGAAGTTTGCTGATGTTTTTGTGACCAGAAATATGTCCTAGCAACTTAACTTTTGTTTATATCAATTAGCCTACGGTAAAATTAGATTTCTTATATATACATGTCATTTTGCTTAAAGTCACAGTTTCCAAATGGATGATATTAAGTGAGGACTTACTGTATCTGTATAATTAAGATATAAATATTCCATTCTGGTCTGTATACTATTTTCTCATTGTAGATGAATGGTTCTATATGAATAAAATGCCATATGTAAATATCCTCACATATAGAATCTACAGATCACCGTGTACATACACAGACACATCAAAAGGTGTCCTAGGCTATAAAGTGCAGGTCTCATAGGCTAAAATCATTAACTGGTACATGCTGCAAAGGTTCAAGGTTTAAAGATATCAGGCTGGGTCTCATCAGAAAGGAGGCTGATTTTTGCTCAAACACTGTTAGAACTGAAAGGAGCCTCTGAGGCCCAACAAAGTCAAGTCAGGAAACAGGAAAATTGAGAATCTCCATTTAGAAGCTAGAATACCAATCTCAACCTAATGTCATTCTTTTTCACATACACAAGAAATCCAAGGCAGACCCGGTGAAAACGTCCAAACTAGATAGTATTCATGGCGAGAGGGAACCTGCTCCCAAGGGTAAACACACTAACTCTAATTCTATGACTTTCAAATGTCAGCACAAAGGTAAGGAAGCATCCCAGACACCAGGCAATTTCCTAACAAATACTCTGAGGGCTTCAGTGGGCAGGATATCCTGCTTTGTTCAAAGGTTGATAAATGACGGCACAATGGAGTTCATGCCCTGATGGTACTTATCATCTCACCATAGAGGTAAGTTATGAATCAATAATGAACATTAACGCCAATTTGCAGTAAATGCCATAAATGAGACTGAGAAAAAATAAGTTCAGAGAAGGCCACCAGATGCCAAGATGAGGGAAGATTTCATGAGGGGGTACAGGTTTCAAGGGAGGCAGGGGGTAGAATTCTAAGAAATGGAGATGCAGGGCCTTCTAGACCACTGTTTTTTAAACAGGTTGCAACTTGCTTGATATCACAGTTTAATGGCCATTTTCTTCCTCAATGAAACGGAACAGAATGCTATAGCATGTGGCAAGATAAAGTACTACTTCATGAAGCTTTTTAGCTTCATGTAAATTGTATTGGTCGTTCTGCTTCATGAAAAATGAAGAGTGAGGTTTTGTCTTTGGCTGGAAATTAAGAACTCAGTTATGAGGTGATTTCAAGCCAGCATCTAAAACATAGCATCAAAGAATCTGGATTTTGTACTGTTTTTCGCCTTTTTAAAGCTTTATTGACATCAACTGTGCTTAGTATCTCACACACATGATCTCACTTAATTGTAACCACCACACTTTGAGTTGGGTATTATTACCTCCATTATAGAGGAGGTAAGCGAGAATCAGACAGGTTATATAACCAGCCCATGAAATGAAGTCAGGTCTTTTGAATCCAAAGCTCATAGTGTTAAAAAAGACACAAAAGAAAATTATGAACTGATCAGAGCTGGGCTTTAGGAATATTAATCTTGCACCTTCAAAGAGTTACACTGAATAGATGTTAGACAACTATATCATTAGAGAGGTTTCTTTTGATCACTCAATCTCAGAATTTAAAACCAATTTAAATATACTCCAAATTCTAGGCAAAAATCACACCCAAACCAAGAGTTAAAGCTGCTCTGAACGACCCTAAAAATGTTTCAGTGAAGGTTCTTATTTCTCAATAGCTACATTAATATCCCCTTACTTCATTCTGCAGCCATGAAGCTAATGACTTATCACTTGAAAAATGCTTTGAAGAAAATATGAAAATAGGTGGAAATGCAGAAGTCTGCCTAAAGCAGAAATGCTAACATAAAAGAAGTAACCTACTGCTTTTCTCAGATTCATTCGCCCCAGCCCTCTGTTCTCACCCCTGCACGCTCTGTGTGATCCTACCTACCTCCGGGAACAACTGTGAGGACTAATGGTGTAATCTGTGAAGTGCACAGAGCTCCCTGGAAAAGCAAGGCTGTAAAAAGCCCGGATGTTATCACTAGAGGCAGCTGAGAGAACATGCCAACAGTCGATTGCTAATATAAAAGTGTAAAAAAGAAATAACAGTAGATGGGATAATGTTGTGTCTAATTTAAAGAAGGAAAAATAATTTGGAAGTAGCTATTTCTGATGAATATGAAATATCTGGGTATTGAGCAATGAAAGACAAATATCCTTCCTCCCTTTTCTGCTGAAAGCATCCCTCACAACAAGAATCAAAAAAAGCTCCTCCACATACCCAGAATAACCCGATTGCCCAACGGGCAGAGACCAGGAGGGTAAAGTGTTCCTCCATCCGGCATATGAGCTGGATAGAGAAATGCACACTAAATACCCAGCAAATCAGAAAAGCCAGCTGTGCACAGGATTCTGCTCTTCATACACTCTGAACGATCTATTCAATGGTTATGGACTAATGTATGAACTTTCTTTAAAAGAAAAAAGTCATAGATCCTCAAGGTTGATTTATTATTTATTAAAATATTCCTTAAATATGCAGAAATAGAAAACGGGCATAAAATCCCAAGCAAATTCATATATCAACGAAAAAGAATACTATCAAACCAACAGAACTCAAACTGGCCAAAATAATTAAATGTAACAGATGATGGGTTTTTTGTTTGTTTGTTTATTTTTGCTGTCACTAAAACACTGATGTAGGCATCCAGTCTAGTTCTATATTTAATCTGCTTCGGTACTTTCACTTTCACAAATGTTTACATAGAGAATACCTGTTTACATAATTATGTTGAACAAAACAGCAAAAAATTTAGAGGACAGACTGGGATGATTAGACCTCACACTTAAACCCAAAGTTAGCCATACTTAACCCACGTGTCACAATAACTCTACAAAGCTCTCTTACTAAATTGAACAGAGTTAGTACCAGAGCATTATTGAAATTTGCATTAAATGGGTGTCTCATCCAATCAGGTAGAAATGAGGAACAAGGGCCGGGCGTGGTGGCTCAAGCCTGTAATCCCAGCACTTTGGGAGGCCGAGGCGGGCGGATCACAAGGTCAGGAGATCGAGACCACAGTGAAACCCCGTCTCTACTAAAAATACAAAAAATTAGCCGGGCGCGGTGGCAGGCGCCTGTAGTCCTAGCTACTCAGGAGGCTGAGGCAGGAGAATGGCGTGAACCCAGGAGGCGGAGCTTGCAGTGAGCCGAGATCGCGCCACTGCACTCCAGCCTGGGCAACAGCGTGAGACTCCGTCTCAAAAAAAAAAAAAAAAAAAAAAAAAGAAATGAGGAACAGGAACTTTTTTCATTGTACATTTACTAGCTATGCTCACTACTATAAACTATTCTGCAAGTTGTATGTGCAAGGGCTAGATCTGCCCACCACTCCGCTGGAAATGGGGGTACGATACTGACTGCTCCCATTTTAGTATGACCATACTGCAAACAGTTTTTCATTTATCTCATTCAGCCTTCACAAAAAAAAGAGAGATACTATTATTATTCACATTTAATAGGTGAGCAAACAGTTAAGTGACTCACCCAAGGTCACACAGATTGATAATCGTAGAGCCAGGATGCAAAACAAGGAAGCCTTACTCCAAACTCCAAGCTCTGTACCACAAATGCTTCTTGACCACCGTAAATCCCTGCGTGGCATGCTGTGATACCACGTGGCCCCCTCCACCCACTGAAAACACACACACAGATGCAGGTCTGCCCTTACATCCAAGCATTCATTTATAATGTGGTTGACCACATGATCCCAAAGATGCTAAAACTTCTAACTGCCTACTACATATCTCCATTTGGTTATTACTCATTCAACTAAGGCATGCACCCTCGAAGATCAATGAAATTAGAGACTTTTCTTTCCAGCCAGAAGGGTGTAGGAAGCCTGATTTGAAAATGATTACAACTGCTTCTACAGGGTAAAAAACTGCCCGAAGTGGGCAATGAGTTTAAAAATTATATACTCGTCATTAATAAAAACAAGAGCTAGCATTTATTGCATCCTTACAATGGAACTGGCACAGTTACATACTTGTGTCATTTCAATAAAGTTTCACAACAACCACTGAAGTAAACTCCATATTGTCACTTTCCAATTGTGGAAAATGAACTTATGAGACATTAAGTAGCCTGGACTAGAGTGGCTACCTACCTAGTGACTAGGAAAACCCCGATTCAAACCCAGGCATCTGACTCCAGAATCCCAACCACTCCAAATGCAGGATGAGAAGATCTACTGGCAATATGGTTTCTCCTCACTACGTCTCAGAACTTAGGGATTCATTTTCATTTAGACTTCTGCAGCCACTTTAATCTCTAACCTACTCATCTTGTTTGGTTGGTTAAGAGATGTTACATTGCCACAAAATAACACAAGATCTGTAATAATTCAGAATCTTTTGGCTTTGACACCAAAAACTGCTGTAATCCTAAAAAGAATCACCAATTAAAAACTAAGATTTTGGGTATGTTCAAGCAAAAGAATCTACACTGCCATAAAAGCACAAAACGCAGCTTTGGTCAGAAAGCTAGACTACAGTTTCTGCAGCCTCGACTTCAGACTGAGTTCCTTGATGTAGGTGTTGTATCTTGGACATGGCACCTGGCAGGAAAAAGATGGCGAAATGATTAAGCATCAGGCATGGGCCTACTCTGCTGCTGTTCATCAGGCCATCCCCTAACTGGGGAGGCAGAAGGGCCTGCATGCACATAGCCAGGAGCTAACAAGGTCACTGGGACCAGAGCAAATGAGAGACGCTGAGCACATCCTGAAATGGCCAGAGATGCTCAGGGATGAAATGTCCCCTTGATACTGAGAGAGTGATAATGGTGAACTTTTGTTGCTCACCAGCCTGTGCCAGGAGCTGTAGGTGCCTTCTGTATACGACTAACTATCATCACCCTGTGAAGGAGACAATGATATCCCCATCATACAAATGAGGAAACAGGCTCAGAGGCAACACAACTCCAGGAAGCAGCTTGATTGAGGCCAGGGCTCCCTGAAGCCACAACCGTTTCCACTTTCCAAAAGGCACACTCCACCCCACCTGCACTTCTGCCATGAAAGTTGAAACAAAGAGACGGGATGTGCATTGGACTTGGGAATAAGGGAATGGGAGCTAAACTGAGGCAGAGATACTTAGAACCAACAAAGATTTCAGAGGTTGTCTAGTCTAACCTTTTCATTTGCAGAGTAAACTAGAGCAGTTATTAGATTCACTTAAGATTACACAGCATATACACACACATTACACACACACACACACACGTGTATATTTACAAACAGGATCTCACTCCATGGTCCAGACTGGAATGCAGTGGCAAGATCACAGCTCACTGCTGCTACAAACCCCTGAGCTCAAGCCATCCTCCTGCTTCAGCCTCCAGAGTAGATGGGACTAGTGGCATGCGCCACTACACCTGGCTAATTTTTAAAATTTTTTTAAAAGACAGTCTCACTATGTCACCCAGGCTGGAGTGCACCGGCATGACCATAGCTCACTGCTGCCTTGAACTCCTGGTCTTATATAATCTTTCTGTGGCCGGGCGCGGTGGCTCACGCCTGTAATCCCAGCGCTTTGGGAGGCCGAGGCGGGCGGATCACAAGGTCAGGAGATCGAGACCACGGTGAAACCCCGTCTCTACTAAAAATACAAAAAATTAGCCGGGCGCGGTTGTGGGCGCCTGTAGTCCCAGCTACTCGGGAGGCTGAGGCAGGAGAATGGCGTGAACCCGGGAGGCGGAGCTTGCAGTGAGCCGAGATCGCGCCACTGCACTCCAGCCTGGGCGACAGAGCGAGACTCCGTCTCAAAAAAAAATAAAAAAATAAAAATAAAAATCTTTCTGCCTCAGTTTCCTGAGTAGCTGGGATTACAGGTACACTTTCCTATTTTTATTTATTCTTTTTAAAATTATACTTTAAATTCTGGGGTACATGTGTAGAACTTGCAGTTTTGTTAGATAGGTATACACGTGCTTTGCTGCACCCATCAACCTGTCACCTACATTAGGTATTTCTCCTAATGATATCCCTCCCCTAGGCCCCCACCCCATGACAGGCCCCAGTATGTGATGTTCCCTTCCCTGTGTCCATGTGTTCTCCTTGTTCGATTCCCACTTATGAGTGAGAACATGCAGTGTTTGGTTTTCTGTTCTTGTGATAGTTTGCTGAGAATGATGGTTTCAAGCTTCATCCATGCCCCTGCAAAGGACATAAACTCATCCTTTTTTATGGCTGCATAGTGTTCCATGGTGTATATGTGCCACATTTTCTTTATCCAGTCTGTCACTGATGGACATTTGGGTTGGTTCATTGTGAACAGTGCTGCAATAAACATACATACATGTGTCTTCATACAGTGATTTATAATCCTTTGGGTATATACCCAGTAATGGCATTGTTGGGTCAAATGGTATTTCTAGTTCTAGATCCTTGAGGAATCGCCACACTGTCTTCCACAATGGCTGACACTTCCCACCACAGTGTAAAAGTGTTCCTGTTTCTCCACATCCTCTTCGGCATCTGTTGTTTCCCGACTTTTTAATGATCGCCATTCTAACTGGTGTGAGATGGTATCTCATTGTGGTTTTGATTTGTGGTCTAATGACCAATAACGATGAGCTTTTTTTCATGTTGTTTGGCTGCATAAATGTCTTCTTTTGAGAAGCGTCTGTTCATATCCTTTGTTCACTTTTTGATGGGGTTGTTTTCTTCTTGTAAACTTGTTTAAGTTCTTCGTAGATTCTAGATACTAGCCCTTTGTCAGATGGAGAGATTGCAAAAATTTTCTCCCATTCTGTAGGTTGCCTGTTCACTATTATGATAGTTTCTTTTGCTGTGCAGAAGCTCTTTAGTTTAATTAGATCCCATTTGTCTATTTTGGCTTTTGTTGTTTTAGTTACGAAGTCTTTGCCCATGCCTATGTCCTGAATGGTATTGCCCAGGTTTTCTTCTAGAATTTTTACGGTTCCATGCGAAGTTTAAAGTAGGTTTTTCCAGTTCTGTGAAGAAAGTCAGTGGTAGCTTGATGGGGATAGCACCGAATCTACAAATTACCTCGGGCAGTATGGCCATTTTCACGATATTGATTCATCCTATCCATGAGGATGGAACATTTTTCCGTTTGTTTGTGTCCTCTCTTATTTCCTTGAGCAGTGGTTTGTAGTTCTCCTTGAAGAGGTCCTTCACACCCACATCCCTTGTAAGTTGTATTCCTAAGTATTTTATTATTTTAGTAACAATTGTAAATGGGAGTTCACTCATGATTTGGCTCTCTGTTTGTCTGTTATTGGTGTATAGGAATGCTTGTGATTTTTGAACATTGATTTTGTATCCTGAGACTTTGCTGAAGTTGCTTATCAGCTTAAGGAGATTTTGAGCTGAGATGATGGGGTTTTCTAAACATACAATCATGTCATCTGCAAACAGAGACAATTTGGCTTCCTCTTTTCCTATTTGAATACACTTTATTTCTTTCTCTTGCCTGACTGCCCTGGCCAGAACTTCCAATACTATGTTGAATAGGAGTGGTAAGAGAGGGCATCCTTGTCTTGTGCCCGTTTTCAAAGGAAATGCTTCCAGTGTTACCTCATTCAGTACGATATCGGCTGTGGGTTTGTCATTAATAACTCTTATTTTGAGATATGTCCCACTGATACCTAGTTTATTGAGAGTTTTTAGCATGAAGGGGTGTTGAATTTTGTCGAAGGCCTTTTCTGCATCTATTGGAGTAATCATGTGATTTTCGTCTTTGGTTCTGTTAATGTGATGGATTATGTTTATTGATTTTCGTACGTTGAACCAGCCTTGCATCCCAGGGATGAAGCTGACTTGATCGTGGTGAATAAGCTTTTTCACGTGCTGCTGGATTCGGTTTGCCAGTATTTTATTGAGGATTTTTGCATCAATGTTCATCAGAGATAATGGACTGAAATTTTCCTTTCTTATTGTGTCTCGGCCAGGTTTTGGTATCAGGACGATGCGGGCCTCGTAAAATGAGTTAGGGAGGATTCCCTTTTTTTCTATTGTTTGGAATAGTTTCCGAAGAAATGGTATCAGCTCCTCTTTGTACCTCTGGTAGAATTCGGCTGTGAATCCATCTGGTCCTGGACTTTTTGTCAGTAGGCTATTAATTACTGCCTCAATTTCAGAACTTGTTATTGGTCTATTCGGGGATTCAACTTCTTCCTGGTTTAGACTTGGGACGATGTATGTGTCCAGGAATTTATCCATTATTACAGGTTTTCTAGTTTATTTGCATAGAGGTGTTTATAGTATTCTCTGATGGTAGTTTGTATTTCTGTGGGATGAGTAGTGATATCCCCTATATCATTTTTTATTGTGTCTATTTGATTCTTCTCTCTTTTCTTCTTTATTAGTCTGGCTAGCGGTCTATCCATTTTGTGTGTGTGTTGTTTTATTTTTTAAACTTATTTCTTGTCTTCTGCTAGGTTTTGAATTTGCTGTTGCTTCTCTAGTTCTTCTAATTTTGATGTTAGGGTGTCAATTTTAGATCTTTCCTGCTTTCTCTTATGGGAATTTAGTGCTATAAATTTCCCTCTACACACTGCTTTAAATGTGTCCCAGAGATTCTGGTACACTGTGTCTTCCTTCTCGTTAGTTTCAAAGAACATCCTTATTTCTGCCTTCATTTCGTTATTTACCCCATAGTCATTCAGGAGCAAGTTGTTCAGTTTCCATGTAGTTTTGCAGTTTTGAGTGAGTTTCTTAATCCTAAATTCTCATTTGATTGCACTGTGGTCTGACAGACTGTTGTGATTTCCGTTCCTTTGCATTTGCGGAGGAGTGTTTTACCTCCAATTACATGGTAAATTTTAGAGTAAGTGTGATGAGTTGCTGAAAAGAATGTATATTCTGTTGATGTGGGGTGGGGAGTTCTGTAGATGTCTATCAGGTTCCCTTGGTCCAAAGCTGAGTTCAAGTCCTGTATATCCTTGTTAATTTTCTGTCTCATTGATCTAATATTGACAGTGGGGTGTTAAAGTCTCCAACTATTATTGTGTGGGAGTCTAAGTCTCTTTGTAGGTCTCTAAGAACTTGCTTTATGAATCTGGGTGCTCCTGTATTGGATGCATATATATTCAGGATAGTTAACTCTTCTTGCTGCATTGATCCCTCTACCATTATGTGATGCCCTTGTTTTCTCTTTTGATCTTTGTTGGTTTAAAGTCTTTTTTATCTGAGGTTAGGACTGCAATTCCTGTTACATTTGTTTGTTTGTTGTTGTTTAGTTTTTGCTTGGTAAAGATTCCTCCATCCCTTTATTTTGAGCCTATGTGTGTCTTTGCACATGACTTGGATCTCCAGCACACTGATGGGTCTTGACTCTTTAAATAATTTGCCAGTCTGTGTCTCCTAATTGGGGCATTTAGCCCATTTACACTTAAGGTTAATACTGTTATGTGTGAATTTGATCCTGTCATTATGAAACTAGCTGGGGTTTTTTTGCCCATTATGTTGATGCAGTTTCTTCATAGTGTTGATGTTCTTTACAATTTGGCATGTTTTTGCAGTGACTGGTAACAGCTGTTCCTGTCCATGTTTAGTGCTTCCTTCAGGAGCTCTTGTAAGGCATGCCTGGTGGTGACAAAATCTCTCAGCATTTGCTTGTCTATAAAGGATTTTATTTTTCCTCCACTTATGAAGCTTAGTTTAGCTAGATATGAAATTCCGGGTTGAAAATTCTTTTCCTTAAGAATGTTGAATATTGGCCCCCACTCTCTTCTGGCTTGTCGGGTTTCTGCAGAGAGATCAGCTGTCACACTGATGGGTTTCCCTTTGTGGGTAACCTGACCTTTTTCTATGGCTGCCCTTAAAATTTTTTCCTTCATTTCAATCTTGGTGAATCTGATGATTATGTGTCTTGGGATTGCTCTTCTCAAGGAGTATCTTTGTGGTGTTCACTGCATTTCCTGAATTTGAATGTTGGCCTGTCTTGCTAGGTTGGGAAAGTTCTCCTGGATAATATCCTGAAGAGTGTTTTCCAACTTGGTTCCATTCTCCTTGTCACTTACAGGTACACCAATCAAACGCAGATTTGGTCTTTTCACATAGTCCCATATTTGTTGGAGGTTTTGCTCGTTCCTTTTTATTCTTTTTTCTCTAATCTTGTCTTCTCTCTTTATTTCCTTAAGTTGATCTTCAATCACTGATATCCTGTCTTCTGCTTGATCGATTCGACTATTGATACTTGTGTGCGCTTCATGAAGTTCTCATACTGTTTTTTCAGCACCATCAGGTCATTTATGTTCTTCTTTAAACTGGTTATTCTAGTTAGCAATTCGTCTAACGTTTTTTCAAGGTTCTTAGCTTCCTTGCATTGGGTTAGAACATGCTCCTTTAGCTCAGAGGACTCTGTTATTACCCACCTTCTGAAGCCTACTTCTGTCAATTCGTCAAATTCATTCTCCATCCAATTTTGTTCCCTTGCTGGCGAGGAGTTGTGATCCTTTGGAGGAGAAGAGGTGTTCTGGTTTTTGGTATTTTCAGCCTTTTTGCACTGGTTTCTCCCCATCTTTGTGGATTTATCCATCTTTGGTCTTTGATGTTGGTGATCTTTGGATGGGGTCTTTGAGTGGACCTGCTATTCCTTTCTGTTTGTTAGTTTTCCTTTTGACAGGCCCCTCTGCTGCTGGTCTGCTGGAGTTTGCTGGAGGTCCACTCCTGGCCCTGTCTGCCTGGGTATCACCAGCGGAAGCTGCAGAACAGCAAAGATTCCTGCCTAATCTTTCCTCAGGAAGCTTTGTCCCAGAGGGGCACCTGCCAGATGCCAGCCAGAGCTCTCCTGTATGAGGTGTCTGTTGGCCCCTACTGGGCGGTGTCTCCCAGTCAGGATACACAGGGGTCAGGGACCCACTTAAGGAGGCAGGCTGACCCTTAGCAGAGCTCAAACGCTGTGCTGGGAGGTCCGCTGCTCTCTTCAGAGCTGTCAGGCTCTGACAGCCTGGGTTGAAAATTCTTTAAGAATGTTGAATATTGCTGAAGCTGAGCCCATAGCTGCCCCTTTCGCCAGGTGCTCTGTCCCAGGGAGGTTTTATCTATAAGTCCCTGACTGGGGCTGCTGTCTTTTTTTCAGCGATCCCCTGCCCAGAGAAGAGAAGTCTGGCAGTCTGGCCCTAGCAGCCTTTCTGAGCTACAGTGGGCTCTGCCCAGTTCCAACTTCCCAGTGCCTTTGTTTAAACTGTGAGCGTAAAACCGCCTACTCAAGCCTCAGCAATGGCGGACGCCCCTCCCCGAACCAAGCTCTAGCGCCCCAGGTGGAGCTCAGACTGCTGCTGTGCCAAAGCAAGAATTTCAAGCCAGTGGATCTTAGTTTGCTGGGCTCTGTGGGGGTGGGACCCGCTGAGCCAGACCACTTGGCTCCCTGGCTTCAGCACCCCTTTCTAGGAAAGTGAATGGTTCTGTTTCTCTGGTGTTCCAGGTGCTACTGGGGTATGGTAAAAAAGAACTCCTGCAGCTAGTTCGGTGTCTGCCCAAAGGGCCACCCAGATTTGTGCTTGAAACCCAGGGCCCTGGTGGGGCAGGCACCAGAGGGAATCTCCTGGTTTGTGGGTTGTGAAGACCGTGGGACACACGCAATATCTTCGCCAGAGTTCCTCAGGCTCAGTCCCTCATGGCTTCCTTTGGCTAGGGGACAAAATTCCCCAACCCCTTGTGCTTCCCGGGTGAGGTAGCACTCCACCCTGCTTCGGCTGGCCCTCTATGGGCTGCACCCACTGTCCAACCAGTCCCAATGAGATGAACCGGGCACCTCAGTTGGAGATGCAGAAATCACCCGCCTTCTGAGTCCATCTCGCTGGGAGCTGCAGACTGGCGCTGTTCCTATTCGGCCATCTTGCCAGCCAGGAGCCACTTTTCTATTTTTAACTAGAATTACTGAACCCTGACATTGTGCCAGAAACAGCCCTAGTACCTTTAAATATGCTAATTTTCACAACACCCTCATTAGGCAGGTGCCCCATTTTACAGATGAGGAATCTAAGGTGTAATGAGCTCAGGTAATTCACTGAAGATCTGTCTGCTGGCAATTCCCATGCTCTCAACATATGCCTCACCGCCCTCCCAGAGAGCTACTTCAAGAGCTGATGCTCAGGCCTCCAGTGTTCGCTGTCTGCATTAGGAGGTGGCAAGGACCTGGCCCAGAGGTCTGCGACAAGCCAAGCTAGGCCATGGCTTCCATCCACATCCCTCTGCACTTAAATGCACTGATCTTAACAATGAAGAGCTGGCAAGGTCATCCTGGTTTTGCTCCATTTTCTCTGTGGCACTGTCATTTGAGGTGCTGCTCCCCATGGTAGGTGGTGGGGTTCATCTTCTTCCATGCTGAGCTAGGCTGGACACATTCCAGCCAACAGCAGGACAAAGGGTGGTGTGACCACCTATGAGGGACTCAGCCCCATGCTCTGTGATCAGGGTCTGGGGACTTTGGCACCTGAGGTGCTGGATGATGTCACTACTGGGCACAGTTTTCCCTGCATCAGCAGCAATAGGGGAATATGTGCACACAGGAAGGCTCAGGTTCCCCAAACTCATATAGCGTCTGGACTGAAAGGGAGGATTTGTGCAGGGCTCTAGAGGTTAACTGTCGGTTATGTAGTTGCTCCACTTTAGAACAATGACTTTGGACACTTCAGGGCATAGCCAAAGAGCAAAGCAGTTACTTTGTGGCTGTCCTACCTGCTCCTCACTCTTGGCCATCAATAAGTCTGGCTTAGGATGGAGAAATCCAAGGGTCTCCTCTGGCTGAGGGAGGCAGGTCCAGAAAGCCACATACCAGCTGCACCAGTTAACTGCATCAGCTCCTCAGTCTGCAAAAAGGTCCACAGGATGGACAGGGACAGAGATCAACGGCCACTCTGCCACCAGAGTAGGGCCATTCCTCTGACATCTAAGAGTCACATCCATATGACTACTGCAACCTGTGGCTCAAAGTCAGCTGAAAAATGGTTATACACATTAGGTTAGAGCCGTTTTGTGAAAACTAATTCAGTTTTTTTCCCGTTGCTTGGTACACACACATTATTCAGTGAAATATTAGCTTTTATTCAAGGCATGACATAGGAATTCCTTCAAAATTAATATTTTATGTTATACTTTGTATCAGTTTATGCTGAAACATTTATCAACATGTACTGTGATTGCCTGTGCAGGAATTTATTCAAATTTATTCCATTTTGCTGTTTGTTTCGTACTGATTTTCACTGATAAATTCCCTTTGACTGTAGGTACTATAGAAGAATTCATTCAAATTTATTTGATATTACAGTTTGCCTCTGCATTACCTTTATTCACCAAAATATCATACAGGTATGTGCTTTTCAAAAAAAGCTCTGCCGTGTCTGATATAAAAATGTTCCCTATCTATAAATGCTTATATTACCTACTACTTATTTACCCACAAGTTTCCTCTGTTATCTGGAACAGTTGAGGGTGGGAGGCTGGGGAATACTACTGCTTGTCCAGATGTTAAGATCTCCTTCTAGATCTCTGTATCCTGTATTTGCAAAAACAAAATGCTTCTCCCCCTTACCCCTACCCAAAACAAACAAAAAAAACCTTTTACGTCACTTTCAATGCTTGCATGTTTGAAGTAGTCAAATCTTTTTCCTCAAATGATTATTAGTAAAAATTAGAATATCATTTACAAATCTCTGCTTCTTATCTGCATCTAAAAACAGAATAAGGAGGTCCAGGAGCCATGAGCTTCTCCCAAGTTTCAGCCTGGACCGAATCCTAAACTCCTTATCTTTTCTCAGAGGCAGTGGAGCTGTAGGTTCACCAAAACACAAATGACGTCAGGACCACAGCGCATCCACATGCTTCTATCCACTCTATTGCCCTTACTCTCCTCTTTCCCAAACCACACATTTTGACATGGCAGACTTGGAATAAAATCAAGAAGCTCCTTTAGAATGAGAGCAACAGCCAGCTTATTGGGACATTCATGGCTCAACATTGCATTCCCTTCAGATTTTTTTTTTTTTTTCCTGGTGATCTTCTGTATTTTGCAATACTCTAGGGGGGAAAATAGGAGAACTGTGGGCAAAAACTTATGTAATTTTACTGCAACATAATTTTGATTTACACACTGTGGTAGGCAACCTTCAGTATGGCCTTCAATGATTCCCATCCCTGGTACTCACACCTTTGTGTAGTCCACTCCTATAATATTATACCAGGGTTGGTTGTGTGACCAACAGAATACAGCAGAAGTGCAGGAGCATCCTTTCTAAGATCAGTGCAGAAAAGATTGTGGCTGCATCTTGGTTGCTCTCTAGTGAGTGTTCTCTCTCTCATCAACACGGCCGTGTGGGAAGCCATGCTGAGGGCAGCTCTATGAGGCAGACCATATGGCAAGAACTGAAGCCTCCTGCCAACACTCACGTGAATTTGAAAGGAGACCCTGCAGCCCCAGACAAAGCTCCAGATGATTAGAGCCTCAGCTCACAGCTTGACTGCAACTCCATGAGAGAACTACCCAGCTAAGCCACTCCCAGAGTGCTGACTCTCAAACTATGGGAGATAAAAGTTTGTTTTAAGCTGCTAAATTCTGGGGTAACTTGTTATATAGCAATAGATAACTCATACATATAGATTTTCAAATTCTTTCTTGAGCTTTCTTCAGTGATCATGAGTTTTCTTCAGTGATCAAAGTTTCTACTATAAACATGAATTACTTTTGCAAACAGAAATCAAAGATGGCATACGTGTGTATGACTTCCTGGGGCGAAGATGGGATGGGCTAAGATGACATCCCTTTTTTTTTTTTTTTTTTTTTTTTTTTTTGAGATGGAGTCTCACTCTTGTAGCCCAGGCTGGAGTGCAGTGGCGCGATCTCGGCTCACTACAACCTCTGCCTCCCGGATTCAAGCTATTCTCCTGTCTCAGCCTCCTGAGTAGCTGAGATTACAGGCGCATGCCACCATGCCCAACAATTTTTGGACTTTTAGTAGAGATGGGGTTTCACCATGTTGGCCCAGCTGGTCTCGAACTCCTGACCTCAGGTGATCCGCCTGCCTCAGCCTCCCAAAGTCCTGGGATTACAGACGTGAGCCACTGTGCCCGGGCCCCTCTTTCTTATTTCTCTTAATTTCTGGACTGAAAACTACCCAGCACAGGCTTGGTGGAGATGCTACAGGGCAAATGTGAGCAGGGATAATGGGAGAGTTGAACAAAATTCCTTCTATCCTGGGATTATTTGATGAGTACTACTGACATTCAAACACTGCCAATCTGTGTCTTCTTATACCCTCTCAAATAGGCTGATCAATCGCTTCTTTTGTTGACTAAGGACTACAGAAGGATAAACATTTAAATTCAAGAGATATTTAGGGTTAACCTTAGTAAGAATTTCTAGCCAAGAAAACTGTGGTTAAACAACTGCACAGGATGAACAATTAGCATGGCATAAAGATCACGGGCCTTAGCTTTAGCAAGACCAGGCTTATGTCCTGGTTCCATTTCTTTCTAGCAGCATGACTTTGGATAAATCATTTTCTCTCTCTAAAGCTCAACTTCCTTACCCATAAAATAGTGACAAAACCATCTACCTTATTGGTGCTCAGCTGGCCTCATTCCCTCCTTCCCTAGACAGGGGTGGATAAAACCACATTGCTAGACCCTTTCCAGTCCTAAGATTCCCTGGTCCAAGCTTTACTCTGACTGGAGGAGAGATATGTGGATTTGGTAACACTAAGGTGGTCCTTATCCACCAACCTTCTTGCTCTCTTGGCACACTCTGGGAGGCTCATTTCCTGAATGTTTCTCTCAGAAGATTATACATACACTACAATGCATCCTTTTCTTCCATAAGAAAATGTGGGACAGGCTGGACACGGTGGCTCATGCCTGTAATTCCAGCACTTTGGGAGGCTGAGGCAGGCAGATCACTTAAGGCCAGCAGATCGAGACCAGCCTGGGCAACATGGTGAAGCCCCATCTCTACTAAAAATACAAAAAAAATTAGCCAGGTATGGTGGCACGCCTGTGATCCCAGCTACTCAGGAGGCTGAGGCATAAGAATTGCTTGAACCCCGGAGGTAGAGGGTACAGTGAGCTGAGATCATGCTACTACACTCCAGCCTGGTTGACAGAGCAAGACTCTGTCTCCAAAAAAAAAAAAAAAGAGAGAAGGAAAACGGGGGATAAGTCAGGAAACTAAACTTTATGCCATACTTTCTTGGGTGCCTGTGAAGGAAATCACCTCACCTGTCTGGGTCTTGGTTATCCTGTTGGGATATGCAGGGATATGTTAAGGTCATTTCTACCTCTAAAAGCCTAGACTCTAATTTTAGAGAGATATGGAGAATATTTCAGAAGTCTTTATGTGTTATGGTGGGGTTTTTTAAGGGATTATCTCTATATAGTGTCTCTGTGCTCTTAATTTACCTCCACACAAAATGCTCTCATTTCCTTCACAAAACATATTGTCGAAAGCCCAATGCAGGCTGAACGCTGGCAGCTAGTAAGTTACTCTGAAGCAAATCTCTTGTCCTCTCTGTACGTAATTTCCATCATCTGTGTAATGGGATAATAATACCTTACCTGACGGGGTACTGTGAAGATGAAATGAGTCAATGTATATAAAGAACTTAGAAAACACAGCCCCACCTAAGTGTGAGCTACCAGTGGTCCTAGTGCCAACACATTTGCTCACATCCTTTCCATCCATGGAGCTGTGTGCTTATTCCAGGTGAGCTGTGTTTCCTTTCAAATATTTGTGCCAAATGTACTTGCTTTGCATGTATACTGTGCAAGCATTATATAAAATCAATTAAATATGGAAGTCAAGAAATAGTTGTTTCTATAAAAACTAAGCTAAATGCCTTATAAAGACTCCACGAAGGCAGACTGGGCATAGTGGCTCATTCCTGTCATCCCAACACTTTGAGAGGTAGAGGTGGGAGGATCGCTTAAGGCCAGGAATTCAAGACCAGCCAAGGCAACATAGCAAGACCTCCATTCTCTACAAAAAAACTTAAAAATTAGCTAGGCACAGTAGTACATGCCTATAGTCCTAGCTATTCAGGAGACTGAGGCAGGAGGATTGTTTGAGCCCAGGAGCTCAAGATTACAATTAGCTATGATCGTGCCACTGCACTTTAGCCTGGGTGACAGTGAGACCTCATCTCTTAAAAAAAAAAAAAAAAAGACTTCATGAAGGCAAACCATAACAAGTTTGCCGCTGAATGAGGTGTGACAGAGACAACTGTATAACACTGGAAAAATTCTGGAAAGACCTCCCAACTTAGATTACTTTGCAAGTATTGCTGAGTTCTAGGTCCACCTTAAAAAAATGTAAATGGAAGTTGTGGCTGATAAATTATGGCTCATGTTTACACAGGAAGATACTTCAGTCAGAGGACACTTAGACAAGAAAAAGGTCTTGGGCCTAACTCAAAACATTCCTAGAACTCAAAATTTTACAGCAAGTGACAGACCACTGGGGGAAATATATCAGGGTCTCTATGCACACAGCACGAGCAGGGAAAAACTCAAAATGCTAGACAACATGCTACTTCAAAATCATATTTTCATTTTAAATAAAATGTGTAAAGTATGTGTCATTTTACACACACCCTCATCATTTTCACTGACTCTTTGAGCTAACTGACCAATTATCAGTCTTGATTTAGTTTGGCAACAGCGTTTCAACTCTGTGTGAGCCTGTGTTCTCATATGGTGGATGTGCCTATGGGGTCAGGGGTTAGAAAGCTTCCATTAGATAACATGTGTAAATCCCATCTGCACTTTGACTAGCATTTCTTAATATACATACGTATACATCCATCCATAAATACATACATAAAAATTCTGATACTTTAGTTTTTTTTTTTTTTTTGAGATGGAGTCTCCCTCTGTCTCCCAGGCTAGAGTGCAGTGGCGTGATCTCGGCTCACTGCAACCTCCGCCTCCCTGGTTCAAGAGAATTCTCCTGCTTCAGCCTCTCGAGTAGCTGGGATTACAGGCTCCCGACACCATGCCAGGCTAATTTTTTTTTTTTTTTTTTTTTTGTATTTTTAGTAGAGACAGGGTTTCACCATGTTAGCCAGGCTGGTCTTGTACTCCTGATCTCAAGTGATCTATCTGCCTTGGTCTCCCAAAGTGCTGGGATTACAGGCATGAGCCACTGCACCCAGCCTACTTTAGAATTTTTTTAATGTCTGTAGGGAATTTCCTAATTTTCCCCCAAATAATGCATACATTGAGACTACTTGAATCCATACCTTTGTCTATATGTGAACTTCACAACATTTGATTTATCCATCCTATACAGTTATAGAGTATTAGATCACAATATTGGGCTTAAAAAATGTCAGCTAGGTGCAGTGGTGCACACCTGTAATCCCAAATACTTTGGGAGGCCAAGGCAGGAGGATTGCCTGGGGCCAGGAGTTCAAGACCAAAGTGGGCAACATAGTGAGACCTTGTCTCTGTAAGAAATCTAAAAAAATTAGCCAAGTGTGGTAGTGCACGCCTGTAGTCCTAGCTACTCGGGAGGCTGAGGAAGGATTCCTTAAGCCCAGGAGTTTAGGGCTACAGTGAGCTATGATCACACCACTGCACTCTGAGTGACAGAGCAAGACCCTGTCTCTGAATGAATGAATGAATGAATGAATGAATGAATGAACAAGCAAGTACTCACCTTGTTCCTAATTTAATTAGCAAGCTAAACATATCTTGCACATGGCAGACGTAAGGCTCTGGAATGTGCCCTCAACTTCACTGGCTCCAGACCCACAATTCTCTTTAACTCCCTGGCAGACACACTTCACCATCTGGAGTCCCTACTGCAACCAAACTGTCCACTGTCAACCATTCCATCTGTGTGTGTGTGTGTGTGTGTGTGTGTGTGTGTGTGTGTGTGTGTGTGTGTACAGGGGAAGCCATGGCCTGTCCAACAACTCACAGTCCCAACCTCATGTAGTCTGGAATCAAGGACCCTCATTCACAGCCAGAGAATAAAGAAGAGCTGCAGAATGCAGTTCTGACCCCTGGGCTGGCTAGAGCACAAAATGAAAAGGAGAGACTGCTGAGGAGGTGGGGTGTCACATCTCTGTATTTTGCTGTTCATAACAACGGCAACAAGTACTAAAAGTGTGGAAAAGCAGATTAGAGAGGGAGGGATAAAATAAGATAGAAGGAAATGATGACTGTTAAGTGGCAATACAAAGATGGGGTGACTAAAAAGAAGATTTTAGCAGTGATCGGGAAGGAAAGGATGACACATCTTTGAACATAGCTGTAACACAAATTAAGAGTGGAAATGAGGTATAGCTTGGAATAAGAACTATCTAGGTGTTAACACTACTCTCAGTTGAATTATTCAAAGAAAACATCTATGTAGGAAGTCTATGTTCAGGGGAGGGATGGTGGAGGTGTGTGATGGGCATCTGCTGAGATGCCCCCATGGAGCAGCCCTCCTCCATTCTGACCATGTGGCTTGAAAGGGGCTGAGCCCACAAGGCAAGTACACGACCCAGGACATCCAATGACCAGTGCCTCTCATGGCTCTGTGACCAACAGTGGCAAAGAGTCAGGAGGGGTGAGCTGAGCTTAGCCCATCAAAGTCCATGTCCATCAGATGTAAGACTAAGCTGAAACTACCAGAGAAGAGGGTTTTTCTTCCTGCTAGTGGAACAGAAAACTAGAGCAGCTGGTGGCTGTTTCTGCCACTGCTTGGGGGCAAGCTTGCCTGAAAAAGAAGCCAACAGAGAAAGGCAGAGCAAGAAACAAACAGAAAAACTGCTGATATCTTCAGAGCAACTGGAAATGGCCAATGCCAAAAGCAATATCCCTAGATGTTTCTGTTATGTCGATCAGTTAATTCCTATTTTTGCCTAAGTCAGTTTGATTGGGGTTTCCATCACTTAGAGCTGAAAATGTTCTAATTCAAAATCTAGCTATCTAGCTGCAGTATTTTTTTTTTCATTTAACCACATTGCTTATAGTTCATGGTTTTGAACATAGGGGTTATTTCTACACATACGACAACTTTTTTGTTTTTGTTTTTGTTTTGAGACAGGGTCTTGCTCTGTCACCCAGGCTGGAGTCTAACGGTATGATATTGGCTCATTACAACCTCTGCTTCCTGGGCTCAAGTGATCCTCCCACCCCAGCCTCTCAAGTAGCTGTGACTACTGGTACGTGCCACCATACCCGGCTAATTTCTTTGCATTTTTTGTAGGGGCAGGGTTTCACCATGTTGCCTAGGCTGGTCTAGAACTCCTGGCCTCAAGCGATATGCCCGCCTCGGCCTCCCAAAGTGCTAGGATTACAGATGTGAACCAGCATACCCAACCCACATATTCTTAACAGGCTCAATATAAGTTATTTCAAAGGGCAAAAGGAAAATGTAATCCAACTGGGGATACATATAAATATTAAGATACAGTATTAATAATGTTAATAGCAAACATTTGTTAAATTTACCACAGACACATAGCAGCATTGAACAAATGTTTGCTATTAATATTAATTCTGTATTAATGTGTATTAAAATAAATGTGCATTAGGATATATTAATAATGTATTAATAATATGCATCTCAATCTTCACAATGTTTCGCTGTAAGTATTCGACTTTTGTCTATTTTAAAGAAGGGCAAACTGATTCAGAGAGACTAAGAAACTTGCCCAACACCACAGCAGGTGGTAGGTCAGAGACCCAGGACCAAGCGCGCATTCTAACTAGAATATTCGCTCTTAAACCACTATGCTCTAATCCCTCCAGAATATCAGAAGTATTACTGAAAATACATAAAGTTGGTTCTGCTGTGCCACATAAAGAGGTTAAGCCATTATACGGTGCCCTGAGCCATCCCTCACCACAGTGATAGAAAGGATAGATCCCTGAGTATCCCTGAGAGGTGTTTTCCAAGTGCAGGGTGCAAACCATTAGTGAGCCATGAAAATGATTTAATGAGTGAAGACCAGCAGTATTCCCCCACAGAATAGAAAATACCAGAATATGGTATATAAGGATAAATATTGCCTTGGAAAACCCTTTTGCTTATATATACATACATATACATACATATTAATATCCCAGGTCATGACATGAAATATACTTTCCTATAAATCAGCAAGTTTTAAGGCCACAAATGTAGAGCAGAAAGTTGTGTGAAGGCTGGCTGTAAAATCCCCTAAACCTGGACTCACAGGGTTGAGATGGGGAAAGAGAGAGAGGGAGAAGTCAAAACTAAATGGCCTCAGGAATTGAGGAAAATTAGAACTGACCCATGCTGCAATGCATTTTCAGGAGGAAATCCTTTCAGCCAATCTATCTGATTCCCTAAGAGGGCTTTTTTCCTTAACTAAATATTAGAGACTAAGGATCCTTTCACAAAACCCCCAATATCTGATGTTTACGTGGTAACTCAAAACTGAAAAGGGTGAAGCAATATAAAAGCAATATGAAAGCAATCTGCTGGGTGAGGGCTAATGAGGTCCATGCAGCAGACAGCACCAGAGCCCAAGCTCGGGGCAGCTCCCCAGGCACACGGCTGATGTGGGAACTCACAGGACAGCTTGAGTTTGCTGGGGAAAAGTCAAATTGGCAAGCATAACAGTAGCCTTGCCTGGACTAAAAGAAACACCAGGCTCGCTGGCTCTCCCTTGCTCTTCTCTTGTGTGGCAGCGTCAGGTGGCCCCAGGAGATGCTGAGGGGCTTAACATCCCACGTGGTGCTCCCACTGAGGCTCCTCGGCTCCTCTCCCCACCCAGGGAGAGGACATTTCTTAAGCTTTTATTAAACTGTTGTCATAAATTGCTTATGAGGGCAAAGTAACAAACTATCACTTTCCCTTTCCTTCCAAGTGGCGAGAACTGGGCCTGTGCCTGCTCCAAAGCACTGAGCCAAAATCAGCTGGCAGCAAATTGCCAGCCATCATTAACTGTCGGACTCGCAGGGCCGAGGAAGTCCATTTTTATTAGAGGCTCATCCATAATATATTTTGTTTGAACCCTGTACAGACTGAATTCATTAACATAGACTAACAATTCATCCTTGAGCTCCAATTCCTTTGTGCTTCTCCTAAGTGGCATCACTCTTTTAGCTCCTCCCACTCACAATAAATTATTTAATCGCAAAATTCAGGAACTATTTTCTGTCAGTGTTAGATATTTTCTATCAGTGGCTATGACCTTCTGTGGATTAAGGATCTCTTTTGAGCATTTAATGAAAGCTACAGATCCTTTCTCAAGAAAAATGCACAAACAAACCGGGTGTGGTGGCTCATGCCTATAATCTCAGCACTTTGGGAAGCCGAGGTAGAAGGATCACTTGAGTCCAGGAGTTTGAGACTAGCCTGGTGAAACATGGTGAAACCCCGTCTCTACTAAAAATACAAAAATTTGCTGGGCTTGGTGGTGGGTGTCTGTAATCCCAGCTACTCAGGAGGCTGAGGCAGGATAATCGCCTGAACCCTGGAGGTAGAGGCTGCAGTGAGCTGAAAGGCGAGATCATGCCACTACACTCCAGCCTGGGTGACAGAGTGAGACTCTGTCTCAAAAAAAAAGAAAAAGAAAAATGCAGAAAAGTGTGCACACACGCATAATTTTGCTAGGATTTTAGGGGTGCAGAGGTACCCAGAAACTCTCCCACGGTCTCTTAGAAAGCATATGAATTCCCAGTGAAGATCCTCAGTTCTAGTATGTATCACCTTTCCTAGTGCTGAACACATTCATGGCAAAAACACTAGTCCACTTACGGAGTTAAGTGTTTCTCTCAAACACCTACTGAAAAACAAAACCAGCAAACAAGCAAAACAATGATATTAACATTTCCTACTTATCTGTATTGTACACTTCAGAAATGAACAATCAGTTAAGTGTTTAGGGTCCCGTTATTTGCTTAGTGCTGAGAGGAATATAAAAAAAGTAAAAGACAGTCCCTCATCATAACAAAACGAATATGATGAAGCAATGATGGAGAAAAGAGATCCATACACAGTTAAATGCTAAATTACATGGTACCAGCTAATAGCATAGTGGCAATTTTTTTTTTAATTTTTAAAATTTTAAAAATATATGTAGGGAGTTCAAATGCAGATTTCTTACATGCATATATTGCCTATTGGTAAAGTCTGGGCTTTTAATGTACCCATCACCCAAACAGTAAACATCGTACCCAATACATAATTTTTCAATCCTCACCTCCCTCCCATCCTCCCACCATTTTTAGTCTCCAATGTCCATTATTTTACTGTCTGTCCATGTGTACCCATCATTTGGCCCCCATTTACAAGCGAGAATGTGTGGCATTTGCCTTTCTGTTTCTGAGTTATTTTACTGATGATAAAGGCCTCCAGTTCCATCCATGTTGCTGCAAAAGACAAGATACCATTCCTTTTTATGGCTGCATAGTATTCCAAGGTGTATATGTGTATGTGTGTGAGTATGTATGTATGTATATATATATTTCCTGTTTCCAATGATTCTTCACCGATTAACACTTAGGTTGATTTCATATCTTTGTTATTGTGAACAGTGGTGTGGTGAACATATGACTTGAGGTGTTTTTAAATATAATTCCTTTTCCTTTGGTTAGATACCAGAAGTGGGATTGCTAGATCCAACGGTAGTTCTATTTTTAGTTAAGAAATCCCCATACCATTTTCCACTGAGGTTGTACTAATGTATATTCCCACCAACAGTGTATAACCGTTCCCTTTTCTCCACGTGCTCAACAACATCTGTTATTTTTAGTCTTTTGAATAACAACCATTCTGACCGGTGAGAGAAGGTATCTCATTGGTTTTTTTGTTTTTTGTTTTTTTTTTCCCTTGAGACAGGATGGAGTGCAGTGGTGTGGTTTTGGCTCACTGCAACCTCCGCCTCTCGGGTTTAAGCAATTCTCCTGCCTCAGCCTCCCGTGTAACTGGGACTACAGGGGCCCTACGCCCGGCTTTTTTTTTTTTTTTTTTTTTTTTTTTTTTTTTTTTTTTTTTTTGTATTTTTAGTAGAGACAGGGTTTCACCATATTGGTCAGACTGGTCTCAAACTCCTGATCTTGTGATCCGCCCACCTCAGCCTCCCAAAGTGCTGAGGTTACAGGTATGAGCCACCACACCTGGCCTCATTGTGGTTTAAATTTGCATTTCTCTAATAATTTGTGATGCTGAGCATTTTTTTCATGTTTGTTGGCCATTTGTATGTCTTCTTTCGAAAAATGTGTGTTCATGTTTTTTGCTCACTTTTTAATGGGGTTATTCGGGGTTTTTTTCTTGTTGAGTTGTTTGAGTTTCTTGTAGATTCTGCATGTCAGCAATTAGCTGGATGCATACTTTGGGAATTTTTTTTTTCCTCATTCTGTAGGTTTACTCTCCTGATTTTTTCTTTTGCTGTGCAGAATCTTTTTAATTTAATTAAATGCCATTTCTCCATTTTTATTTTCATTGTGTTTAGTTTTAAGGACTTAGTCATAAATTCTTTGCCTGGGCCAATGTCCAGAAGAGTTTTTCCTAGGTTTCTTCTAGGATTTTTATAGTTTTAGGTCTTCTGTTTAGGTCTTTAATCCATCTTGAGTTTTTTTTTTGTATATGATAAGAGGTATGGGTTCAGTTTCATTTTTCTACTACATACATCCAATTTTCCCAGCACCATTTATTGAATAGGGTGTCATTTCCCCACTGTACATTTTTGTTGAATTTGTTGAAAATCAGTTGTAGATATGTGGCTTTATTTTTGGCTTCTCTATTCTATCCCACTGATCTATGTGTCTATTTTTATACCAGTACCATGTTGTTTTGGTTACTATAGCTTTGTATATAATTCAAGTCAGGTAATGTGATGTCTCCAGATTTTTTCTTTTTGCTTAGGATTGCTTTGGCTATTCTGGCTTTTTTGGTTCCATATGAATTTTAGGATTGTTTTTAATTCTGTGAAAAATAATGTTGGTAAGTTTGATAAGGATTGTATTGAATCTGTAGATTGCTTTGGGGAGATGGTCATTTTAACAATGTTGATTCTTCTAATCCATGAGCATGGGATATTTTTCGATTTGTTTGTGTTGTCTATGATTACTTTCGTCAGTGTTTTGTAGTTCACCTCCCTGGTTAAGTGCATTCCCTGCTGGGTTTTTTCTTTTTCTTTCTTTTTTTTTGGTAGCTGTTATAAATGGGGTTGACTTCTTGATTTGGTCCTCGGCTAGATCATTACTGGTGTACAGAAATGCTACTGATTTCTATATGTTAATTTAGTATCCTGAAACCTTACTGAATTGATTTATCAAATCTAAGAGTTTTTTGGTGCAGTCTTTAAGGTTTTCTAGATATAAGATCATATCATCAGTGAACAGGGATAATTTGACTTCCTCCTTTCCCATTTGGATGTCTTTTATTATTCTCTCTTGCCTGACTGCTCTGGTGAGAACTTCCAGTGCCATGTTGAATAAGAAGTCATGAAAGTGGGCATGCTTCTCTTGTTCCAGTTCTTTAGGGGAATGCTTTCAACTTTTTCCTATTAAGTATGATGTTGACTGTACATTTGTCATATATGGCCTTTATTATGTTGAGGTATATTCCTTCTCTGTCTAGTATGTTGAGGACTTTTATCATGCAGAGATGCTGAATTTTACTGAATGCTTTTTTCTGCATCTATTAAGATGATCATATGGTTTTTGTCCTTAATTCTGTCTGTATGATGTATCACATTTCTTCATTTGCACATGTTGAATCATCCTTGCATCCTTAGGATAAATCCCATCTGATTATGGTGTAGTATCTTTTTGATGTGCTGCTGGATTCAATTTGCTAGTATTTTGTTGAGAATTTTTACATATATTTTCATCAGGATATTGGCCTCTAGTTTTCTTTTTTTAGTTGTATCCTTGTCTGGTTTTGGTATCAGGGTGATACTAGCCTTGTAGAATGAGGTGGGGAGAATCCTCTCATCGGGTTTTTTTTTTTGTTTTTGTTTTTGTTTTTTTTTTGGAATAGTTTCAGGAGGATTGGTATTAGTTCTCCTTTGTATGGTTCTCTTTTTGTTTTGTTTTGAGATGGAGTCTTGCTCTGTCACCCAGGCTGGAGTGCAGTGGCACAATCTTGGCTCACGGCAACCTCCACCTCCTAGGTTCAAGGAATTCTCCTGCCTCAGCCTCCCAAGTAGCTGGGACTACAGGTGGGTGCCACCATGCCCGGCTTTTTTTTTTTTTTTTTTTTTTTTTTTTTTTTTGTATTTTTAGTTGAGATGGGGTTTCACCTGTTAGCCAGGATAGTCTTGATCTCCCGACCTCGTGATCCACACACGATGGCCTCCCAAAGTGCTGGGATTACAGGCATGAGCCACTGCACCCGGCCTTCTTTGTATGTTTGGTAGAATTTGCCTGTGACTGCATCTGGTCCTGGGCTTTTTTTGTTGTGAGATTTTTATTACTGATTCGATTTCACTACTCATTAGTCTGTGCAGGGCTTCTATTTCTTCAGTCTCAGGAGGTTGTGTACCCAGGAGTTTATCCATTTCTTCCAGCTTTGCTAGTTTTGAGCATATAGTTGTTAATAATAATAGTCTCTGATGATCTTTTGCATTTCCATGACCAGTTATAATGTCTCCTTTTTCATTTCTAATTGTGTTTATTTCAATCTTCTCTCTTCTTTTCTTGGTTAGTCTAGCTAGTGGTTTATCAATTTTGTTTATCTTTTAAAAAAATCAACTTTTCATTTCACTCATGTTTTTTGGTCTCTAGTTCATGTAGTTTCGCTCTGATCTTTGTCACTTATTTTCTTATAACTTTGGATTTGGTTTGTTCTTATTTTTCTAGTTCCTTCATGTATGATGTTAGGTAACTTGTGATCTACTTTTTTGATGTAGGCATTTAGTGCTATAAACTTCCCTCTTGGTACTGCTTTTGCAGTATCTCACAGGTTTCGGTATGCTGCATTTTCATTTTCATTCAAGGAGTTATGCTTCATTCGTCATTGACCTTTTTAGTGAACACCCAGGAGATTTTCCTGTATGCTTGGAGTCTGCCTCCCTTTTTCCCATTACAACACCTTGGTCTTTCTTTGGGCAACACGCTGGTGTTCTAGAGTAAGATGGTAAGGATGTGACCCAATCCTGGCAATCACAGCATTCCACCTATCTCACAATAACAACTGATTTGGGAATAGTGGGTGCTTAAGGCCTGTCCAGTGAGACTCATTCCTGGGATTTCTACTCAAGTATTTTGAAAGAGAGATTCATTTACTACAGTTATTAAACTCATGGGAAAGGCAATAGGAGCTTCTAGTAGCTACCTTGAAACCACATGAGGACACCCTAAGAATGAAGCCAGTCTAAGAGAAAGCACAGGCAAGAAATGGACAGATCCCTATGACATGGTTTGGTCACTGGATATGTTTTTAGGTATATGAAGCTAATGACCTCAATCTCACGGAGCACATGACTACCCACAGTAAGTTTAGGGTTCTGTGCTTCTCCATCCCTTCTCCATAACTAGTTTACCTCTCTGGAATTTCAGTTGGGTATCTGGAATTTCAGTTGTCATGTAACATGAAAGATTTGAAATGATGAATGGCCCATTTACTGTTAATTTTCTTGACACCTCTATGATGCTAGCCAACAATGGTCTTTAATTAAAGTCACACATTTTCAACATTTTATATTTATTTAAATTAAAAGCTTTTTTGTGAGCTAACATCTTAAAATGGAAGTTAGCAAAACATATTGTTAGATAACACTAGTATAAAGTTAGATAACACTAGTATAAAATTTGCTGTCTAAAAGTATTGGAGTAAATTAAGCAAGAGTTGAAACAAGAAGATAGCACTTTAGCATCAACCTAAATCTCCAAGAGGAAGGAAAACTAAAGTTCAAGGCTAAAATGCTAAATTGCATCTTAAAGGAAGTGAAAACAATACATTAAATATCAGACAGCTTAAAAACTACTATCTCTAGGTGGTGGTATTACAGAAAATTAGAACAAAAATAATCGTATGCATTTCCCAAATTGTCCGTCTAGAATATGTTATCTTGATAATGGGGAAAAATGAGCTTTTAAAAATAAAAGACAAGGAAGTAACACAATTTGAAGATAATGATAATGTTTCTCCATTAAAACTTCCTAAGAATGGTCTCCCTCCATGAAAAATTACCCAGAGGCCTTTACTGAAAGAACCTTTAAATGGTAAGTTACATCTCTTATGTGTTTTCAGGTATGTTTACAGAATGTTTCTTAGAATCAACAAATCAGAAAGTCACAATGACCAACTACCAGCTTGGGCAAGACCATGCAAAACCAAACTTCAGATCTCAGCTAATTGTACCCCCAGAAACCTCCTGAAGAAAATGTGAAAAGCAGCTGGGCACAGTGGCTCATGCCTGTAATCCCAGCACTTTGGGAGGCTGAGGCAGGCGGATCACTTGAGGTGAGGAGTTCGAGACCAGCCTGGACAACATGCCAAAACCCTGTCTCTACTAAAAATATAAAAATTAGCTGGGCGTGATGGCAGGCGCCTGTATCCCGGCTACTCAGGAAGCTGAGGCAGGAGAATGGCTTGAACCGGGAAGGCAGAGGTTGCAGTGAGCCAAGATCGTGCCATTGCACTCCATCCTGGGTGACAGAGTGAGACTCTGTCTCAAAAAAAAAAAAAAAAAAAGTCAAAAGCATTCTTGATGAGGTGTTAAATCCTAATAAGGTCTTGCAATCAAGTTTTTCTCAAAGCATAACTTTAATTCCATTTTATACTTGATCCTTTCAACAATAAAATTTTCCTTTTATTATAAAAATAAAACATGCTCTTCCAAATCCTCAAAAGAATATAAGATATCTGGTTATATAGCTGTCTCTTAACTTTTTAGTGGTATTTTTAAAAATAGGAAACTATTTGAAAACATTAACCTACTGACTCCAAAAGCCCTGCAATGATTTAGTGAAGCTCAGTGTCTCATAATTTGTTTGTTCATAGCATGAACCATTATAGAGAAAGCTTATTAAAAATTTCTCATTTCACATTATAAATCCATAATCTAACACACTAATCATGCTCATTCTATTGTTGCACATCCATAAATGCCATTGTACACAATCAGTAAAATTCACTGTGGAATAATAACTTTTAAAATCTCATCTTGAACACAAAGCTATTTGAAATTACCATATTATCTTTATTTCTAGCTTAAATTTCATTAAATGCCTCTGCAGGCTTTTTAATATACGAATCTAAATATAATGGGGAAACAACCCCTAAAATATTCCATTATCACAGAAAATATAAACTGTTAATACAAGCATAAATTCCAAAAGAAAACAAAAGCTTCAGCTTAGACCTGAAGTCCAGATCCACAAATATTATAAGAATTTTCTGAAAGGACAAGCTTTGCTTTCTAAAGGAGAGAGTATGAGCCAAGCAAACTTGGAAAACAAATTTGCATCCTATTTACCAAAAAAATTCCATGTATAATACATATCCAAGGTGGCGGTTGGGGAGAGGAAGTGACATGAGTATAAAAATCCCACAGAAAGATACTCTGCACAGAGCTGGAAGTGTTAGGCCTTGGATGGGAATAGAAGAAACAGCGTGAGAACACCAGAAGTTTTCCTGAAATGTGAATGGATCATACACACAAGAGAGTTAACAGCGTGGGTGGTTACTGCTTCCAGCAGCCCCAAACTGTACTCCCAATGGTACTGAACACGTCCAGCTTCATGATCTGGGTGCTGGTTATGCAGTTTCTTCTGTTTGTGAAAATCCATCAGTATGTGCACCATACGATACTTCATAACCCCTAAGGGTCTCTGTGCTCTCCTTCCTACCACCTCTCCAATTTCATGTCATACTACTCTCTCCAGTCACACGGGCCTACTTTCTATTCCTTGACTATCTCAAGCAATTTTTCACCTCAATCATCCTGCTAATTGCATCTCTTCCTTCTCTCCTTTATAAAGATGGGGTACTCTTACTCTAAGGGTTCATTTCAGATGATAACTCAGTGAAGTCTTTTCTGGCCACCTTTGCGAATTTATTCCCCCCCATATTACTAACCACACTTCCTGAAATTATTCCTTCTAATTATATTTGTAGTTTTTCTCAGCTCTCTCCCCTAGTAGGCTGTATGCATCATGAGACTGGAGACCATGTCCATCTTACCCACTTGTGTTTCCCCAGCACAGTGCCTTAAATACAGAAGGTATTTTTAAAAATTGGCTGTACGAATGATATTTCCCAACCCCCAAAGTTTCAGGTATTATGCTAAAAAGGTAAATATAGAAATAAGTAAACAAGTAGTTAAAAATTTAAAATTAGCTTGAATACAAATTTTCAGACTGCTTTCATGTGCCTTGCTTTACCCACAACCAGCGGTAGCAGCTTTATAGCACTGATGACAAAACAATAAACGAACAGAGCTCGTCAGTAATCTGACCTACCCTGTTAAACAAAAAGGATCCACCACACTATTAGGATATCCTTAGCAAAAGCGAAGCTACTGATTCATTCTTTTCTCCTCCCTGAAAAAAGACTGAAAAATCACTCCACACGTGTGCGCACACACACGCGTGCACATGCACCCCCTCTCCCCCTCCACGCACATACTCGGGCAGGAATGGCTCTCCAGCACTGAACTGGCAGCTCCACCTACTACCCAACCCACGGGGACTTCACAATCCTTACACACTGTCTTGGCCCCAGATGCAGAGACATTTTATGCCAAATTTGTGGGTGGGAAAGTCAATTCCATCCTTCCTGTAGAAGGATACACAGATGATTGTTACACAACTTTAGGATGACCTTCCTGTCTCAGGAAGCTCCCAGAGACTCCCTAACTGCGTCTTATTCACCCACGTGGTGGGTTTCAAAGTTGCTCTGATGATAAAGCACTGGCAAGAAGAGCTGCCCATTGAGGAAAAATATGAAACACTGAGATACTGTGTTTCTTTTTATGAACCAGGAATAATTTTCCTGGCAGAAATGGCAGTATATGAATGCCACCTAAAACCACAGCTTATACTTACCTGGCAGGAGAGATTATTTCAGCCCTAATAAAGAATAAAAAAAACCGTAGCTTAAACTTGCGTGTTCTCAATAAAGTAATAGAGTCATTAAACTAACTGGCTGTGTCCGAATTTTTCTGTTAACATTCTTTTAGTACTTATTCATTCATTTTCACTAATACTCACCAAAAGAGATGTGGTAGCAAATGCCAAACACTTATGAAATGTTGACAGGAGAAAAACATGAAACTGGAAAAGTTTCTATTAGCCCATTTTATTTTCCTTCTGTGGATTGAGATAGGCCATTATTCATTTTTAGCAGTGGGACTACTGGGCTGGGTCTTTTGAAGTCCAATTATTATTATTCTTTGCCAAAGATAAGGAAAATAGATTTCCATATTTTAAAGAAGTTTCTAATTCTAAGTTTATACTCATCAAAAAGTGAAATGATTATTTTAAAATAAATTTAAGAATTATACCAATATTTTGAAAGAGCCAAGAAGCAAAATGACCCTTATTACCACATTGTATTATAATATGCATAAATGTTAAACATGAAGTAGTTTAAACATTGACTAAACAGAAAATCTGGAATCATATACTCTTATTGACAGCAACCAAGTCAAAGCCAATTATGAGACACTAAAGGATGCCTTTGATAGTAACGCTTTAAAAATAAAGATATTAAAATAGTACATTTTATCATAATAGCATTTTTATTTTTCTAAACAGAATACACACTGTATAGTAACATATAAAATATAAACAGGTCTGTGGTCTCCAAAAATGACACTAAATCAACTGAAGCGGAAGAAAATGCACAAACGGTATTAAATCATGACACAGAAAAAGAGAGGGTAGCATCTGGCACTTCTGGCGTGCTACTAAGAACACACTCGGGCAGGAATACAAATTCTACAGTCTCTGAACTAGGTTGGGTGGCTGCAATTTGGGACGCCGTTTTTTTTCCTTAGGTAGAATAAAATGTCCATCAGACCACATTTGTAAGTATTCACTCAATAATGAATACAACCGTAACCATTTTAACATCCAAGTAGTTTTTAAAATCACACACTTAGAAATACAACTGAGAATTCCAAATAATTTATGTAAATATTCTGCCCACAATTGGGAAGGGCAAAAATCCCCATTCCTTATGCAAGGGCTGTACGTAGTGGCTTCCTTCCAAAGGAGGTGGGCGGAGTCACTTTACAGTAGAGAAATCTGGCAGCGGGTACATCGGCCACATGATCAATATTATGTTGACGTGATCGTGTCAGTGATAAGTCATGTTGACAGGATGTACCCCTGATATAACAAAAATGGCACTTAACCTCTGTGGGCCTTCCCTTAGTCTAATCATGAGAAAAACACCAGACAAATCTAACTGAGGAACGTTCCACAAAATACCTAAACAGTATTCCTCACAATTGTTAAGATCATTGAAAACAAAAAGGTCTATGAAACTGTCACAGACAAGAAACCATGAACAATGTAATGTAGTGCCCAGGGTGAGATCCTGGAACAGAAAAGGACATTAGGTAAAACTTAAGGAAGTCTGAATAAGGTACAAACTTCAGTTAATAATAATATATCAATATTGGCTCATTAGTTGTAACAAATGCAGTATATTAACATGTAAGGTGTTAGAAATGCTTGTTCCCCACTGACGCAAAGAAATAGCACTTGAACATCAATTTAATTCTCTTAGCAAGGCCGTTTTTATTAAATTTATGTTCGAGTGCTATTTCTCTGGAGCACCAGGGAACAAGCATTTCCAACATAAGGTGTTAGTAACAGGGGAAAATGGGTGCACAGTAAATGGAAACTACTATCTTTGCAACTTTTCTGTAAATATAAAACTCTTCTAAGTCTCACACTGTCCCCCTGGATCTCAATCTGCTGGCTAAGTAAATCTATACTGAATTTAGAACAGAGATTATTAAGCAATAAGTTTTTAAAGTTGCAGAGAAGGGAGGGTAAATGGCTTGTGCACCACTGCTAGTAATATCCACAGCTTCCCCGGGGACTTTAATGCGGTGGCACTTTAAGAGATGGGTTTGCCAATCGATGGGCTGCTTTTGAGGCTCCTGATTAACATATGTAGAGTTCCAAAGTGCTTTGAAAGCTTTGTATTATCTCAGTACTCAAAATGCGGTTTCTAAATGCTGATATTCAGTTTCAGCTTTTTCCAGTTTCTTCTTCAGCCTTCCATATTCATGATCACCTGTTCACCCTTAGCGAGCCTCAGGGTAGAGTGGAGTTGCTTGAAACCCATGTGGGCAAGCTGACCTGACTGTGGAGAGGCCAGAGTCTAACTGAGAGACAGCAAGATTTTCAGATGGTCTTTAGACAACAAATTGAAAACGGCAATTCCTTTTCTTTAGCAGCAGGGCATAACCTGTGAATGTCTTCTTATTTAATCTCCCAGCACTCTATGATGTAGGTCCTGTAAATGCCCCCACTTAAATAACAAAGACACGGAATAAGCAAGAAGAAATAACTCCCTCCAGAGTGGCAGAGCAGAATCCTAACCCATGCCTCTTTGCCTAAAACCTATATCCTCTCTGGCTTGCATGTTGCCTTCCATGAATATAATGCAGTAAAACAACATGGGAAACAAGCCCTTCAAGAATTCAAACAGTAAGCAGTAACGACAATGAGACAATATCCCTCACATGTTTTCTACAGCAAAAAGGCATCACTATTCTCGTAAAAATTTCCATCAGGCTGGGATCTTCCTTTCCAGCATTTCAAATCTGAAAATCAAAAAATAACTTCAAACACAATACAAATGGCTAAACATGACTGGATATTCAATATGAATATTACTAGCATAACAAGCTAATGGGGTGATACAATGAGGGGGAAAAGTTGTTATCTTTATTTATCTCTGTCCTTTTGCAGAAAGGAAGGAAAATTTATAAATCTGAGTAAGAAGAGGATAATAAAGAAATTGTTAAGTAGGAGTTCACAAGAGGGTTTAAGCCTTTCTACGTGCTAAAATACTACATACACACTCTATTTTCTTGAACACTATTTGAAGGCAACTATTTTACTATCATTCGTTACTGATTTTCCTTGAATTACTTTAATAATCACTATTGGAAATACTCCATAACATAAGTAGGCTCCAAAAGCTTTTCTGCATTTGCAAAAGCTGTAACCATAGACAAACCATAGCCCCTGTATCTTCAGACAGAATCTGAACATTTTTAGCCCCTGTGTCTTCAGACAGAGTCTGAACATCCAGGTGCTCCTCCAAATTAAGGCTTAATTTTCACAATTGGTAGAAAGCAGAAATTTGAGTCAACCAGCTGTTACAGTCCACAGAAAACCAGCAAGCAGTTTTAGTTATTTTTTCCTTAGTGTAGAATAAATTGACTGACTGTATTGAGCTGTTTTTGTGTTTCCCTCTCCAGAGATGTCACTTCCCTGAAGAATTTCCACCAACATATAACCAATCCTTTCAAAAAACAGGCATTCTCTTAAAATTAATTCTTATCATTTTCTAATCCACCACATCTTAAAGTTGTGCAATTTTTCTAAGCAGAAGCATGTTTCTGTTTGTCTCCAAGTAGATTCTAACTTCCAATCAGATTTAGTCCAAATGCCACTTAATGACTTTGTGTTCCAACCCAGATAACAAGACAAGCTGCTAACTTACCATTTGGTGACAAATACCGCTTTCTTCAAGTTTCCCCACTGGTGTTATTATTAGCAATGAAGAGAGTGGCTTATAAGTAGACTTTTTCAAAAGCTAAAGCAGAGCAGGGTAAATTTTCATCCCTCATGTTTTCCCCATAATTCGTAAAATATTTCACTTAGATTATCATGATTTTCTAAAACTTTAATATATTTGCTACAGTGAGATTTTCTAAATATGCTGTTAATTAGTTTGTTCATTCCACAAACACATATTTAATTGCTTCTAAATGCTAAGCACAGAGAAATAAAATTGAATAAGACTGAAGAGACTAGTATCTTCAATCGAGGAAGGCAGGGTGCGTGTTTTCCTTGTTCAGGATGTGCCTCCAAGGCCTGTCTAGCATGAGGCTCTGCTCAGCAAATATTCACTGAAATGTGAACAACAAAGCTCTGCCTTCAAGATGTAGATAATCCTTGAAGACAAGTGCCAGGCACTCTTCTAGATTCTGTAGATAAAGCAATAAGCAAAACAAATGCTGTGCCATTGTGACACTTACATTCCTGTGCAGGGGAGCACAATAAACTATATATATAATAAAATGTGTGACAAGGGCTCTAAAGAAAAAAAGGCAGTGTAAGAGGATGGGGAGCTTTTCCAGACTGAGTGTTCTTACACTTGGAAGAAGTTTCACATGAACTGAGATTTAAATGAAGTGAATGGCAAATGTTGCAAATATTCTAGATAAAAGTGTTCTAAGCAGAAAGAACTAATTAATATGCAGGCAACTAACGATAACACAGCTTGCAGGTAGTATAATGAGGTATGTGGCTGAGTTTGGTAGCTGTCTACCAATACTCCGTTTTGTCTTTCTCATCACCCAGCTAGACCACATGTCTCAGTTTGAGTGGCTTTGTGACTTGTCTTTACCAACGAACTGTGAGAGATAAGGTACATGTCACTTCTGAGGCAAGGCTTTAAGAAACAAATACGTCTGCTCCATGCTCTTTTTCCCCTTTTCACAAAATATGGAACACAATGGGGTTAGCAGGGCCACAACATGGAAAGCGCCCGGGCCTATACAACACTGCATAAAGGATAGCCATCCAGGCCAGGTGCAGAGGCTCACACCTATAATCCCAGCACTTTGGGAGGCCGAGGCGGGTGGATCACCTGAGATGGGAGTTCAAGACCAGCCTGATCCAATGTGGAGAAACCCTGTTTCTACTAAAAATACAATATTAGCAGATCTTTTTCCATTGTCATATCTCTAGGACCTGGTACAAATCCTGGAAAATGGTAGATATTCAGTATTTATTGAATAAATGCTAGTGAAAGCATGAAAAAAGCAAGTAGGTCAATAAGTAATTGAGGAAAGGGAAGGGTTCAGCAAGTGTTCATGACAGCGGCACTTTAAAGAATGGGGCAAGTGGCTTATAAGGGCCTGGTAGGATGGCTGGGGTGGATATTCCTGGCAGTGGAAAGAGCATAAGCAAAGAAAGGAAGAAAATACATGACACGTTTGAGGGACACGAATCCCAAAGTGTTTCCATGCTTGTGTGCTTTTCATTCAATAAACATTTAGAAGCATCTGTCCTGTGCTGAGCACTACTATAGGTGCTAGAAACACAAAGCTTGGTAAGGCTAGGCCCTAGTGAAGAGGAAGCTTGAAGCACACAACACAAGGAAGACATAAAAAAAAGAGTGGTAATGCCAGCGGGGTCACTACACTGTCACTGCGTCCTGAAATTCCAGCAGACACTGTCCAGGAAGCTTAGCTGTGGGCAGGCACATTCCAGCAAAGGTATGAAACAGCGTGGCAGTTCACAGAACTGCGATAGTCCAGTCCCCTCGAAAGTAGGCTCCATGATGGCAATGACTTTGTTTTATTCATTGCTGAGTCTCCAGTGCCCAGAATAGGCCCTGCACTTGGCAGATTTTGAATGCCTAGACATTTGAGGGGAGGGAATGAGGTTATAAATAAGGATATAAAGGAGGCATAAACTATTGCATAACAGAAGGAATTCAAAGAGCTCTGATGGGAAACAGTAAGGCCAGATTTGTGTTTCACAGGAGCATTCTAGTTGAAACATGCTTGAAGGGGTGTGATACCTGGACAGGAAAAGCAGGTAGTAGATGACTGCAATGGCCCAGGCCTCAGGAGAGAGGAGACGAAAACTGAAATAAGACAACAGGAGGAAAGCAGGGGTAGAAAGAAAATCACAGGCCAGGAGTGTTGGCTCATGCCTGTAATCCCAACACTTTGGGAGGCCGAGGCGGGCAGATCACAAGGTCAAGAGATCGAGACCATCCTGGCCAACATGGTGAAACCCTATCTCTACTAAAAATACAAAAATTAATTGGGCATGGTGGCACATGCCTGTAGTCTCAGCTACTCAGGAGGCTGAGGCAGGAAAATTGCCTGAACCCGGGAGGGTGGAAGTTACAGTAAGCCGAGATCACACCACTGCACTCCAGCCTGGCAACAGAGCGAGACTCCGTCTCAAAAAAAAAAAAAAAAAAAAAAAAAAATCACAGGATTTAAAAACTATACGGGGAGGACTGAGAAGGCTTGTGATACACGCATGTGTATATGTATATTGTGTATGTATATAAGTATATAAAAAGGGAGACTAAGATGACTCCTAAATTTAAGAAAAACCAGGCTTGGGAGAACAGTAATTCAATTTTGCATATGTTACATTTGAGATGCTTTAGAGTATTCTAGGAACAATATGTCCAAAAGGTAGCTTGCATAGGCATGATGTTCCCAGAAAAGGTTTGGTCTAGGGTCAAAAATAGAACCAACAGCATTCAGGTGAAAACTAGTATCATGGGAGGGAATGAAACTGACCACACATAGCCACCACTTACTGCTGTGCAAGCTGCGCACTGCACAGCTCCGGGGGCTCCAGTTACCCTGGGTCACCGCAGTTTTGTACAGGTATTATGACCATTTTTTGGTAGATGACTATAATGTATCTTGAAAGAGTGGTACCTTTTTGTAATTCATCAAAGTCATCACATAGCAATATGTTTGTTAAAGGACCTGCCAGAGCAAGCAGAGATGAGAGGAGGGAAAGAGAAGAAACCGGGAGAAGGCAGGTGAGGGTGAAGAGGGGCAAATCTATTTCATTTTTGCCTAGGCTTCATTTTAAAGCCGATCTATAAAAAATCTTACATCCTCTACATTTAAGATCTCAACGATTTTATTAAGCCCTAAGCTTTCAGGGTCTTAACAGATTCTGTTAATACAAGGAATATCAGGAACTTCCTGAAAGCAGTCCTCGCCCTGCTTTCTCATGGGCATCTCAGTGTTTGTCCTTTGGCTCGTACGTTTGAGGCCTCCATTTTCTTCAAAAAATAACGATGACAATGATGAAAACACCCCTACACATACACATGTACACAGACAGTTAACAGACAGAACAGTTAACAGTTCTCCTCTGCCTTCCACACACTTTTCAAGAATTATGAGAAAGGAATAAAAATCACTTCAGGGCATTTTCAAATGGCTTTTCCAAAACTAGAAATAAGCATAAGTAACTGAACAGCTGTAATGGCAAAGAATGCTAGTGAGTTTCTATAGCAAGACGTGCTGTGTCAAACCAGTGGTTCCAAAATGGAGGCAATTCTGTGCCTCCCTGAGAGGACATTTGATAACATCTGCAGACACTTCGGTTGTCACACTACTGGGGAGGGGTACACTGGCATCTAGTGGGTAGAGGTTGGGGAAGTCGCTAGATGTTCTACAATATACAAGACAGTCCCTACCACAAAGAATTACCTGGCCCACAATGTCAACGGTGCTGAGACTGAGAAAATCTGTGCTAACTCATAAGCTCCTTGAGGCCTAGAACCAGTAAGTACTTCTTGGCAAAAGCAGACACTAAAAAAAAAATGTGTGATGAGACAAAATTAAATGGGAGACAGTTATCACACTATATTGAAGAAATGGGTAACAATTTCACTTCCCCCCGCCCCAACTCCTGTTATCACTGCCTTCCTTCTAGACTCCCAATCCAAATTACATGAAAGCCAATAACAGGCATTAGAAACCTAAATGATACATACAGTTTACGTGCTTTTCTATAAACCAAATCCCAGCATTTCTATCAAATTCTTACCCCAAATGAGTAAGATCTTTGAAAAGTAAAAGTATCTTTTCCTGTGTAAAATCCATTATTTTCCAAGAATCACATAACAACAATATAGCCTCCTACGAATACAAACAAAAATATTTCTTGATTATTGTTCTCCTACATACTAATAAATGCAATTCTGGCAGTTAATTTAGACTAATGAAAAAAGCAAACAGAATGAAGTAAAATCAGAAGCTAAATACAGGTGACCTAAGTTAATCTCACTGAGTCCTTTTACCCCATTACTAATTAATGCTTCCCATGCCTAACCTAAATAGCCATTCATTTGTTGCCCCCCAAATTTAAATGAGGGTAAATAACTTTCACACATTTTTTAACAAGGCATCTGATTTAACAGCCGAGGCTTGGGTCCTGACATTGAAATTGACTGTGTTTCTAATTTTTAAGGCTCTACTTTAATTTCTACTGTCACTAAATAAAAAAAGAACAAAAGCTTTTTCTTTTAAAAACCCTAGACGTCATGTTCCTGCTTTTACTGGAAAAGGAGACAGGATATCACCATCTCAAACCAGCACCTTTCAGCAACTGAAGCCTTTTTGTCCTCACCCTGAGTGTTAAGACAATGGCTCCCTTACGCGTCACATGCCCTGGAAGTGCTACAACAGCTGAACGGGTTTTCATGGGACATAAATCACTTTCCCACTACCTGCCACTTACAAACCTGCTTCTCATGAACCTTGGAACCTGCACAATATGGCTTGTCATGTCCTTTGTGACGGCTATGAACAAGGGGACTATTTGCATGAGTAGATAAAGGGCATTTTTCCTTTTGACACTTGGTGGGTTTTTTTTCCCCTTGTTCCTTGAATTTTTTTTCCATTAAAATCACAGAAACATTCAATGTCCACATGTCAGTTAAATTTTCAACTTATACTTGCATGTTTCATATAACTGTTGAGCATTTTAGTCGGATTCTTGAAAGCATATTTATCTATTTGTTTCCTAATATAGCTCCATATTCTTATAATTTTGCATGAGAGCTTTTGAGCAACTTTTCATCCCATTTTGGGGGCCTTGAACTGAGGAGAAAATATACACAGTAGACTGCGCATTTACTGATAGACAATGTTTCCCATATACAAATTTCCTAAATTCACTTATTCCTCTTGAAACGGAATTGTTGAAAAGAATGATGATTAAAGATATTCTTGTGGATGTGACACCACCCACATACATCTCATCCCATTGCTCTGTATTAAATTTGGACTGCTTAAAGTAGGAATTATATATACTTGTTATGGGGACCAAAAAGCTGCCTAGAATTTTGTACCTTTTATCACAAACAGCTGAGGGGCTGTCTGAGCGTCACATAAGCAACCACCCCTGCTGAGTAGATCACAGCTGCCAATGGTCAGTCCAGGTGCCTGTGTTCCCTCGTTTTTCAGTGGCCCAGAGCAAATGCTTCACCTGCATGCCCCACTCAGACAAGAACAGATGCTGTTGCAACAAAATGGTCCAATCACAACAAACTACACTTCCCTGTGAGCCATGTTACGCCAAAGCCTCTCCAGGCACAGATCATGGAGCAGTTTCACACAAGCTTAGATAAAAAGCCAGGTGAACAACCTAGAAGCCAAAAGAAAACACAAGGGAAAGTTCCTTAGTTTTAGCGAGGAGAAGAAACAGGCAGAGCACATCTCCAGGGGAAATGAGATGAAAGGGGAGGGGAGGCAATAGCTGTCCACCAGGTCTATTTCAGGGAACCGGTGAAAACATATTTCCCTCACTCTGGCAACTGAGATTATGAGTCCTTATAATCCGTGCTTATAATTCTCAACTCTTTCTAGGGTCAGGAGAAGCAAGTGACATTGAACAGAACCCAAGCAGAACAAGAGTTACGTGTGCTGACTGTGCTAAACACGAAGTGGAGCCCCAGCATTTTTCTGAAAGTGGCTGGAAAGCAATCTCTAGCTTGGCCTGTAAAAACCTTATGGCAGGTGGGGGTGGGGAGATGAGGGATGCGTCTCTCCCGTAAACAAGTCTCATAGGAAAAAATATCCATTAATGAAAAGACCTTTGCATTAGAAAAAGGTGGCAGTGGGGATGTGTGCTGACAACCTCGAGAATAATACCAAAGGCTAGAGCCAAAACATGTGATTCCAGTGTCAGGCCAGAGCCCAGCTGGAGCGGCCATGGGAAAAAAAAAGATACCATACAGAGGAGAAGCAGGGGCCAGGGCTGAGTGAAGTGGGTGACAAATTGGTGCTAAGGCACCACAAGCGGCAGGCTTGTTTTCTCCCGCCTGATGTTGTAAGAGGCTTTTACACTGGAAGCCTGGATGCTGTAGAGGAGGGCGGGTGGCATCTATGCAGCTGAGCTTTACTCTGAGACAGCAGGATGCTGTCACCACCAGCAGAGCAGGGAAAACATGACGCAAACACCCATCTGGGACAGGTGAGTGCACAGCCCTTGGCAGGGGCACAGCACGCAGGACAGGAGATTCAAACCCAACACAACACATTCCCTGGGGCCAACGAACAAGCCTTGGCCTCAAGAGGAGGAATACAAATACTGGAGCTCATTGTAGCAGAAACAGCTGTGCTGCAGCCTACACGGCCAAGTGCAGGAGACGCTGGCGTGATGTCTTCGAGAGGGTGCAGGCTCCCGAGTAGTGCAGCGACAAAGCTGCCCCCAGGGTTTTACTGGCCAATTCTTGCAAAGGGGCACTCAATAAATAATTTGAAATGTGCATAAGTCTCTCCATCCTGCCTATTTCCAGCACAAAATCCATCAACAGACTGAATCTTCTCATAACCTGTTAGGCCTATGAGGACACAGAAGTGCAAAATACATTCCCTGCCCTCAATGGGTTTATTGTCATCTGGACCCGATGTTTTCTTCCAAATTGTGGGTAGCCTCCTATAGTGGATAGTCAAAGTCAATTCAATGGGTCAAAATAAACACTGTTTTTTAACACACACAAAAAAAGAAGAAAATGTACCTGTGGAACTCTTCATTAAAATGTATGTGCCCATCACAACATTAAAATATATTCCTTACTATGGGACAAATTAAAAATAAGTTCAAAAATAACTGATTACTGAAGAAGCCAGGAACATCTAACCATTTACAAAGAACTTTTACACAATTGGTTTTATAGAATCCAGAAATCCCAGGATCCAGCTGTCATTATTATGCCTTTTTTTTTTTTTTCAGTGGTTCGGAGAGGTGGCTGCCTTGTTCAAAGCAACACAGTGTGGTTGGGATGTAACTGCAGATGGGTTTGCCTCCAGTATGTCCTCAAGTAGCACAGGAGGTCAGAGATGATGGTGAACAATGAGGGCTAAACACAAAAGGAGAGAGAGGAAACCTGAAAGGGGCCTGGAAAGGTGGGGAGGACTTTGGTCAGGGCAGTGGGTCAGAGAAGTAGAAGCGAGTTAAGTTAGTTGTGGGCGGGGGGTCAGGCAAGTGTTCAGTCTAATATAGCAGTAGGTACTGGAAGTTCAGAGCAGACTATAGGGATTAGACAGACCCATCCGGTCTCCATCAGTCCTGAGACTTCTCTAGCCTCTTTATGAGTTTCACTTTCTTCATCTGTAAAATGGGGATGACAACAGGATCTCCTTGAAAGGACTAAATGAAATAATATATGCAAACTGCTTGGGCTCAATATATAATAGCTTAAAAAAAGGAGTCACATCACCTATGCAGAATCTTGCACCAACAGAGAAAATGAACACTTGCCACTGTATTTGGCCCTCACAACAATCCGATGAGATAGGCAAGATGGGTTTTTAGAGCTCAGGAAACTCCAGCAGACAGACAGAATGACTTACATTGGGGCTTCTGACCCCTACTTATTCCACAGGGAAACAAGTAGAAAATAAGTCTGGAAGCCAGGCATGGTGGTTCCTGCCTGTAATCCCAGCACTTTGGGAGGCCAAGACGGGCAGATCACGAGGTCAGGAGATCGAGACCATCCTGGCTAACAAGGTGAAACCCCGTCTCTACTAAAAATACATAAAATTAGCCAGGCTTGGTGGCACGTGCCTGTAGTCCCAGCTACTCGGGAGGCTGAGGCAGGAGAATTGCTTGAACCTGGGAGGCAGAGGTTGCAGTGACCTGAGATCGTGCCACTGCGCTCCAGCCTAGGTGACAGTCCCCCCCCGCCCCAATAAAAAGAAAGTAAGTCTGGATCACTCAGGGAAGCAGACAGAGGACCTCCGAGGCTAGGCAAAGAAAGTTAGACTCCCACCAACAAGAGTCAGGGCTTAAAAGGGGTTTGAGGAAGAGATGGTGAGTGAGGGAGAGAAAATATAAAGGCTTTGAAATAAAGACAACATACTGCTCTTAAACTTTAAAAAGCCAAGACATGCAAAGTCATCCTAGAGAAACAGCTCCAAGCGCTAAAGAATTGAAAGTGTTATATCTAAGGGTAAAGAATGTCAATCAGAAGTGCTTGGTCAGATTTGAAAGTGGAAGAAAGCAGATATTCAAAGAGAACAGCAATGGCCTTGCCACTCCCAGCAATGTGTAGTGAGAAAGGGCCTGAGGCAACCTCCTGAGCCATAGAGGGTCAGGACCCACTGGCAAAGTCAGCCTCACTGTGGAAAAGGATGCAGGCAGCCGAAGCCAACTCACTTTGGGTATCCCCACTGGCAAGCCTCCTGACTGTGAAATGGATGCCTCGGACTTAACCTGATGCCATCTGACACTTCTCTTCTCTTTGTTTTATTCCATACCAGCCAAGTAAGCATCTGATTATGATTTGGCTTCCCACGCAGGCCTGACTACAGGAAGAAAACGTGTACTAGTTGTTCCCACACCAGAATCCCAGGCCATGAAATGGAAATAGAAACAGTTCTATTCTCATTTTAAGGCAGTAAGCAGACAATCTAGTTTTATATATCCACTTCCTGAACTGGGATAACACGATGGAGAGATTAGCTCTGGCTATGCTCATAAAATCAGTTTCTGAGCCTTGGTCCTCAGGGGACCAAGGATGTCCACTGGAACACACTGCCCTGTAGAACTCCTTGGGAAAACCCACTCGGACCATCTGCAAGGACGTCCTGCTAGAAGGGATGTGGGAGGCAGTCTGATCTGGCTGTGGCAGAGTGCAGGATGGCTGGGGGTGCTCGTGTCAGCAAGCTAGCTCACAGGCTACAGACATAAGGTGACCAACAGTGTAAACTAGAGTGGAGGCAGTAGGAATGGAGAAAAACAGAGGAAAATACAAGAGACACCAAGGAGGTAAAAGATATGCAAAGATGACTGAGTTTCTATCTCTGGGACTCAGAGTGGGGCCCCCACCTCGGCAAGACAGAGAAGAAAATTTGTTGAACCCGGATGTGATCCGAGATATGTTCATTAGAGATGACACTATCATAACTATACTCAATCCAATGACCGGTTGGGACCATGATAGGACCATATTCATTAGATTGCTTGGTCACTCTATTCATTTGACAAACATTTACTGAGTGTCTACAACATACCAGATATTACTCTGCCAGTCACTAGGGACCCCTGCCTTCAAGGAACTTACACAGTCCAGTTGTGTTGGCAGAGAGGTTGATCTACTATTTTAGTAAATATAGTAGGTGCTATGATGGGGAGGTGCACAGAGTCCAAAGGGTACATCTAAAATAATGAACACCCAGAGACAGAACAAAACTTTGTCAGCCAAAGGAAATCAATTGTCTTTAAACAGAAGAATCACTGGTATCCTTTCATCTTCTTGAATTTTTGAATTCATGGAAATGGTGATTTTTAAATCAAACATCAAAATCCTATCTAATTTTACTTCCTTTCACCCTATAAGTGGTAAAAAAACAAATAGCAAGAGGACTGAAAAATACTCTTAGCTGAGAGATTGCAGCAACACATGTAGAAACTCCCAATAAAATAAAGGTACATGCCAGATCTGTGACAGCCCACAGAAAGGCAAACATCTAGTACATGGGCCAAAAACCAAACCATATGTAAGGCACTACCTACGTAAAGACCACACATTCATTCAGTTTCATCATCTGGCACAAAGTTTCCAAACCGCAATTCATATTAACAATTATTTTCCATTGACCGAAAATGTAAAAGACCACAAAATGACAAGAAAGGTAAAATTACAGAAATTTGTATTGTCTATAGGGCATATATAAATGCTGACTGCAAATTTCAGCCCTAGCAAGGTGGAGGGAAAAAAGAAAAATGTCATGTGAAAAGACACAAACGCAGTGTCTGAACCAGCTTAGAGCCAGGATAGGTTAGGCAGAGGGAGGAACAGAAACAGAGAGGGATGGACTCAAGAAAGTATCCACATGAAGCTGGGTTTGCCTTTGAGTACCTGATATGACCTACGCCCTTGACCAGGTAAATGCTCTCCCATTTTTTCCTCTTTCATATTCCACCCCGCTTATGTCCACATCCCACCTCCTACAGACCTAAGCCAAATTGGCTGTGAGCAATGCATGCTGGGGCGTCACCTACCAGTACCCTGAGGAGGCCTGAGAACCAGGCCTCTCAGGGCGCCTGAGAAGCAGAGGTTGCAGCAAGTCAAGATCGTGCCACTGCACTCCAACATAGGTGACAGAGAAGACTCGTCTCAAAACAACAACAACAACAAAAAGGAATCCATGTAGTAAAAGTTACTGCAGCTCACTCAGTGGGCAATAGACCACCTGTCTCTTTTCCTCATTCTAGCAAGTTCTAGCATCCCTGATCATCTGGCTTTCAGACCAAAGGCTTATTATAAAACAGTAAATTTGAAATGGAGATGGGCTGGCCACTAGCTATACTGACCAAAGCAAAACCGGACAGCCAAAGAGGGGACACACATCATATAAAGGGCGGTGTGAAGAACCGCTTGGACCCCGAAGTCCATGGCCACTCATGGAGGGCAGGCTGCATGGGGGAGCACAGAAAGGGCTGCTGGCGGGGAGGAGGGAAGTCTGAGGAAAGGGGGAGTGCACAGGCTTACTGCAGGGGGGCTGGCAAACCTCAGGTAGACTGAAGCACTGCAATCAACAAGAAGTTCTCCCACACACTGTTCCGGCTTTTTATTTTTATTTTTTTTTTCAAATTTACAATGTTAGTATAATGATTAAAAACAGTAATTAAAAGCACTACTAAACTGATAATAGCATTTTTATTATACCATTCTGGATGAGTTAAGTAAAAAATATACATACTATGCAAGGTCAGGAAAATTTGACACCGAAAAAGGGGCCCTTGTGTGTGTAAAGGTGAGAAGCTACCCATACGGTGGAACGTAATCCTTGAGGCTGACAAACCTGGATGCAAATCACGGCTGCTGCTCTCAGCTGTGTGTCTGTAAAATGGGCATGAAACTATCTACATCATATGATTTTGTAAAGGAAAAGACCCAGGGCAGTGATCATTTCCTTTGGTGAATTAGTTTGTTCACACATTCAAGAAACAAGTAATAATATGTACTACCAGACATTGTGGATATAACAGTGAACCTCCAAAATTTCTGCTGTCAATGATGTTACAGTCCGGTGATGGAGAGAGACAAGAAAAGGCAATTACAATATAATGAGAGGGACATTTTATTTATTTGTTTATTTTGAGACACAGTCTCAACTCTGTCACCCAGGCTGGAGTACAGTGGTGCGATCTTGGCTCACTACAACCTCTTCCTCCCGGGTTCAAGTGACTCTCATGCCTCCGCCTCCCAAGTAGCTGAGATTACAGGTGCGTGCCACCACACCTGGTTAATTTTTGTATTTTTAGTAGAGATGGGGTTTCACCATTAACAATTTTTTCCAGGCTGGTCTCGAACTCCTGACCTCAAGTGATCCACTGGTCTTGGCCTCCAAAAGTGCTGGGATTACAGCCATGAGCAACTACACCGGGGCAGAGGGACATTAAGACCGTAAGCATAGGAACAATGCACTCTAGGGTCCCTGACCAGTTTACAAACATGGAGAACAAAGCCTGGACAGTGACACAGTTGTGAAGATTAAAGAGCTTTAATTAATTCCCACTTACTTCAGCAAATATTTAACGCTGCTGCGTGCAAGCACTGTTCCAGGGGCCAGGGTCACAGCAGAGAACAGACTGTTGCCTCTACCTTCATGAAGCTTACGTTTGGGACAGGAGGTAAAGTAAGATAATAAACACTATAAAGCCTACTGCGTCTCAGACATTCTGTTTTCAGAGGGCAAGGAAGACTTCAGAAAGAGTTCAAAGTGATTACAAGAAAAACGTTTATGCTTAATGGGGGAACCCCTCAGCTATCGGAAAAGTTAGCTGTCCAAAGTAACACAATCCTAGCACTAGCTGAGGTATTAGCGTGCTCCCCTTTTAACTTCTTGACTTCCTTTTCTCTTTTAGCCATTAAAGTAAATATGGAGATGAAAAGATGTTGTAAATACATTTCCCTCACGTAGCACCTCTTCCTCATTCACCTGGAACATGTTTACCTACTGTGACAATAAACAGTCCAGATTGTCTAGCTCATGAGAAAGGGCCATGTCACAATCACAGTGATTTGTTTAAAGAATCTTGCCCACTGCATAATTAGCCTAGAGGTCACCATCTGTCTCGAAGTCCTCATAAAACTAACCATATGTTGTTTTCATCAAGGGCTGAACTAAAGTAACATAGACCCTTCTCCAAGGAAAATGCTACACGTTTCTTATGGAGAAAGAGGGTATTGAGAGAATGCTTGGCTTCTCAGTTATTACCATAGTTCCTTTATATTTAGACAATTTTTATTTTGTTCTGTTTATGCTTTGACCATGGCTATAACCCAAGCAACACTAACAACTGCTACAAGTTTCTAAAGGGGGCTCTTCTAGGAGACATTGGATAAATAGGCTTAGAGCCCCCAAATTTTATTTTTCCTCTGTGGTTTAACCTGGTAATACGAAGAAAAAAACATATAAGCAAATATATCTTATAAACAATTCTATCTATTGTCCATTGCATTTAAAAATGCAAACTCATGAAATACCAACTTTTAAAATTTTTTATTTTGTACAGATAGAGTCCACGTTGCCTAGGGTGGTCTTGAACTCCTGGGCTCAAGTGATCCTCCCATCTTGGCCTCCCAAAGTGTTGGGATTACAGGCTTGAGTCACCATGGCCCAGCCCAAATACCAACTTTTAAATCATAGTAACACTATTCTAAAGTAGATAACAACTACTAGAGAATCTAAATCAAGTTTCATCTAAATGAAACTGTTTGAAAACTGTCAATGAATACTATTTTGATTTATGAGAGTAAGAATTCTCAAACTGTTAAGTACTGATCTTCTCACATCACCCACCAAGGACTAAACAATCTTAATAAGAAGCAGAAGTACAAAATGTTATGAATTTTAGTTTAGTTTAGCTCATTTTTTAAACAAAATATGGATAAAAATTATCCCAAAAATGTGCATACAGCTTAAAATTATATGGCAGGGAACACTGAAACATTTAGGTAACTCAAGAATGTTAGAATCTCATCATACAAGTGGGTCATTAACACTGCTCTTAGGACGCAGAGAAACCAGTTCATCAGCTGCCTTCCCTGAGGGCATTATAAAATTAATTTGATCCATGGTCTACAGATTCACGCATCAACTAAATTTACAAAACTGGCCACAATGTCATCATTTTAAAAAGGCCAAGAGTTTCATACAAGGCTAATGATTCCATTTGGCCTGGGAAAGTATTTGTTGAACTGAAATGAATGGTTCAGAGAAGGGAAAGTTTAACTTTCCATATATCCTGACTTATTAATCCTCAAGTTAACCCTTGTTAACCAAAAATAGCCAACCTCTCAAACCTTTAAAGGTTTATGCATACATCATATTTCACCTCCTTACTGACCTTGAATTGCATCTCTTTATTTTTTCTAAACTTACCGACAGTTGATGGGCAGGGTTCCTCCTCATAGTTTCATTAAAGGTTTATTTTACCCCCTGCCCTGAGAGCACTTACCTTTCTCATGTGTATAATTTAAGCCTAATTCTTACAGGATTTTTAACAGTTATCCCTCAGAGATCTTGAGCATTCTCCTAGAGACCTCTTTGCCTTACAGCACTAGGTCTTACAATGGATGTTTCCAGTCTAACAGGGCCTTGATCATTTTCAGCATAAGCTGCAGTTCTTCATCCAAGCGCCCTATCAAAGTTTCTCCCCTTCCCTCCATGGCAATGTCCTAGGGATTCACAAAGAAAAGTAACAGCAGAGTGATCTAAGGACAGAGAGACAGACCTGGCTTCCCATCCCAGTTCTTACACTACTTGCAATCCTGGTTTCAACTTTTCTAAATGGGAATGCCATCGCCTCACCCTTATTCAGGGTAGCTATAAACTATTACGTGAAAGCATGAAGGGTGCCTAGCGACGGATCTGATCCCAACAGACACATGGTAAATGGCAACATTACTGAAGAAGTTAGAGACCGCTCTGCCCAGTCAAGTCTGCTTTTTGCAATCCAGTTAAAATGGTTTGTGTCCACTGTCCAATGCATTTAAGTCCTCCTAAATAAGAAAAGGGCACCACGAAGATTAACAGCTAGCCAGGTGAAAAGGGTGGAAGCTGGAATGTTCTGGGCCAGAGGAAAAGCACAGACTCTGGAGTAGGAGTAGGAGCTGAGAGGTGCAGACAAGGGCCAGAGCCGGAGCCGGAGCCGGAGCCGGAGCCAGCGCGCTGAGTGGAGAAGGAAACAGAGTCTTGCGAATCCCCTCTGCAAAGAACACCTCATGACCCAGGGAAAGCTTACGAAGTGGCGGCAAATTTTTAAAAATAAAGTACAAACTCAACATGAACAAAGTGGATCCATATATACAAATATCCGGAAAACAAAAAAATAGAGAAAATTATTTAAAATAGGTAAGTCATCAGAGATAATGACTACTCACACACACATTCTCTCTCAGATTTATACATAGACTTTCTAAATTTTCACAAAAGTGTGTGAGCACATAGTATATCTCTAATGGGCTGGGGGACTTTTTTTTTTTTTTTTTTTTTTAAAGCCCATACTGTCAGTCTCTTTTCAACGAGACAATATAACTCCTAATCTTTCAGATCCAAGCTCTTCAATACACATAATACCTGAGGAGTTTGAAAGCCCCCAGTGAACCTTGTTCCCCAGCTCTTTCTGCTGATTCTCTTCTCTTTCTGCTAATGAGATGTCTATGATTATTTACTGGGTGATTTCACCAGCCAGAGTCACTGGGGCTAATCCAAGGGTTTCTTTTCCTCAGAAACAAAAACAGCAGCAGCAAAATCTCCTTATTTATAATATTCAACACCTCACACAACAGTCACATAATATTCTAGAAACCTTCCCTCTTTCATCTACAATATTCTGAATGTTGTATTCAATGCCATTCCCATCCACCTCCGTGGAATGGGTGTGGTGGCTCACGCCTGTAATCCCAACACTTTGGGAGGCTGAGACGGGCAGATCACAAGGTCAGGAGATCAAGACCATCTGGCCAACATGGTGAAACCCCATCTCTACTAAAAATACAAAAAATAGCTGGGTGTGGTGGTGTGTGCCTGTAATCCCAGCTACTTGGGAAGCTGAGACAGGAGAATTGCTTGAACCTGGGAGGTGGAGATTGCAGTGAGCCAAGATGGCGCCACTGCACTCCAGCGTGGTGGACAGAGTGAGACTCCATCTAAAAAAAATAAATAAATAAAGCTTATTTGATGTCCTTTCTCAGCCTCTGATGACTTAGGTTATTCTGTTGCCTTTGGATATTTACATTATTTACAAGAAAATTTAAAAAACATCAAACAGTATTAATTTCTTCTTTCCCCCTCAATTCATGTACACAATCCACTTTGCCAATGATTTAAACTTCAAATGTTTCAATTAACTCAAAATCAACTTGCAATGTTACAAAACTTAAACTTTTGCCAAGTCTACAATCACCACAAATGTTGCCTTTTTCAAAACCGGAAAATCTAAAAACACATAGTTCTATATCGACCAAATTAGATTGTCTGAATATGTTGATTATTTTTTATTATCTAGACATTTTGATTTAAAAAATGTCATGGGCCATGAGAAGTGGCTCACACCTGTAATCCCAGCCAACACACTTTGGGAGGTCGAGATGGGAAGATCGCTTGAGGTCAGAAGTTCGAGACCAGCCTGGGCAAAAAAAAAAAAAACCAAAGAATTAGCCAGGCATTGTGGCATGTGCCTACAGTCCCAGCTACTTGGAAAACTGAGGATAGAGGATCACCTGGGCCCAGGAAGTCAAGGCTGCAGTGAGCTGTGATCATGCCTAGGCAACAAAGGAAGACCCTGTCTCAAAAAAAAAAAGCCAGGACTAAGAATGATTTTTCTTTCAGCATACACCTATTTATTACTTTATTCTGTTTGTTTGTTTTGAGACAGTGTCTGGCTCTGTCACCCAGGCTGGAGTGCAGTGATGCGATCGCAGTTCACTACAACCTCGACCTCCCAGGTTCAAGTGATTCTCTTGCCTCAGCCTCCCGAGTAGTTGGGACTACAGGTAGCCGCCACCACATCTGGCTAATTTTGTGTATTTTTAGTAGAAATGAGGTTTTGCTATGTTGACCAGGCTGGTCTTGAACTCCTGACCTCAGGTGATCCACCCACCTTGGCCTACCAAAGTGCTGGGATTGCAAGCATGAGCCACCGCACCCGGCCATATTTATTGCATTTTATAAGTCTCCCCTCCCGGTATTCATGGAAATAGAAAGTAACTTTTTTATTCTGCTGAAAAATGAAACCCCAAATCTAAAACCCAATTTGAGAAAAAATTATTTGTACTTCTTTCTCATATTTCTGTTACCAGAGAAGTCAGAAGCAGTGCCATCCCTGCTTTCGACCCTAAGGCTCACACATTATATTTAAGTTTTGTGAAGTACCTGGCACTTCTCATGCAGAAGTTACTGATGTACTGATTTAAAATGTTTACCACCCTTACAATTTGCCAAGAAACTTGCCAACCAGAATCTTTATTGTTTTCCCCTCTGAAACTCCAAGTCCCCTCATCGTTTGCCTTCTCCCAGCCCAGAGACGTCTATCTACCTTTCCCTCACGGCATCGCTCCACAACTGACCTCCAGCGCAGCACCTACCATTACACAGGCGATGTCATCTGCCAACAACTTTACCTTTGGTACCTATCAGGGTCCATTTACTTTGGACCTGTACTGTATCAATTTTCGCTGTTTATCACATTTGACAAGAGTGCCAGCAGGTAGAAAGCAGCAATGACGAGGCCCTGAGGAAAACTGGAACACCCCAGAGAAAGAAAAGAGAAGCAATGTCACATGGCCTTTAGGAGCACTGGCTCCAGAGCCTGACTCTTTCAGACCAAATCCAGTTCTACTATTCACTGGCTGTGTCAACTGGCTGTGTGAGTGACTTTACCTCTCTAAAAATGGAGATACCCATAATACTAATTCTCAGGGTGTCTGTGATAATGAAAACAGATCAAGGAGGTAAACTGGATGAAGTCCTCAGCACAGTGCCTGGCACATGGTAAACATGATAAGGATTAGCTACTTTCAGAGATCTGTCTACCAATTCAGGAATTAAGAATTCCCTCAGAGATTCAGCATTATTAATTATACCTTAAATCTGTGTGAGCTGGCAGCATCACATTAGATCACAAGATTCAACACACATCCTATTTTTTGGCACTTATTAATTCTGGAGAGTTAATTAGAAAGTGAAATTTATTTTAGGAAAGGAATGCAAGCAGCTATGCAGAATTAATCAATTATGCAAAGCTGTGTGGTCAGAACACAGTCCAAGTCTCACAGAACTTCCCCTTGAGACATGAACTTGCAACATGAACTGGAAACCCCATCACCTTTATCCCTGCAGAGCCAACACATCTGTGAAGGAATTCATTCACAGTACCCTCAAATACACTTAAAATGAAAGTAATCGTGGGATGATATTCCGTTTGCCTATTCACAGATGAATTCCTCTTAGCTCTTTCCCAAATAACTCCCTTAGACTTTTTTCCTTCTTTCAATCAGTATTTATGAGTACTTATTTTACTTTTTTGAGACAGAGTCTTGCTCTGTTGCCCAGGCTGGAGTGCAGAGGCACAATCTCGGCTCACTGCAACCTCCGTCTCCTGGGTTCAAGAGATTCTCCTGTCTCAGCCTCCCTAGTAGCTGGGATTACAGGCACGCATAACCACGCCCAGCTAATTTTGTATTCCTTTATCAGAAATGCCTTCAGTTTCCATCACAGGAAGAGAAACAATACTCAACCTCTACAAACCTATGCCCAAGTGCAGCATTTTACCTATAAACCAGAGCAAGGTACATTGCTAGAGCCCTGTACTGTTCTTTTAGGTGGACAGTGAATAAGCTGAGAGAGAGTTAATATTAACCCATGCAACTGTACAGGAGGGATTCACGGTTCTGTGTTTTAAAAATAGAGAGAGAGCTGAGTAAATGATTGTTTAACCAAAGGAGAGGGCTCCGCTTTCTATTAAGTTTGACTATTTTTTAACCATTTCTTTGAAATAACATTGTTATTATTTTTCCCAATAAAATTGTAAGATAACAAGGCAGACAAGGAAATTGCATTACAAGAATGCACTTCAGCATTAAGGCTTTCACACACAGCTATCACTTCCTATTACCAATCCTGCTTTTCAAGAGCTTCTCTAATCCCAGCTGTCTTATGCAGCATCAGGAAAGATGGGCTTAGCTATGGAAGGTGAAAGCTCCTGACTTGTTTATCCAAGTCAGATCTTTATAAACAATGTGAAAGAGACAAAAGACAGCAAACAATTTGGTGGCAATTACTATGTGAAAATTTATGAGAAATTTTTCACACATTCATATTAGACGCCGAATAGATTTTTTTAAAACCCTATGTACCCAAAATAATGTTTAAATTATCCTTTAAAAGAATGAACATATCATATATATGACTATAATAGTAACTGTTTTGTGATATTTTAACAGTACACAACAGCTTTCTCTTCTTATTAGTGATTCTCTCCAGGTTTTCATCTAGGAGAAAACCTTCCATACTCATTAGTGGAGAGAAAATAGATGTGTTAGTTGAAATCAAAATTTCCATTATCTTCTTTAAGCAAAATAAGCTCTTGCTCATCAAAATTATAAACATGAACACATTTATATGTAGATTTCACACACAAAAGTCTCTGAGAAACTATTTTAGGATGTGGCCACCCACCATATCAGGTCAGTGCAGATGGGGGCAGAAGACGTGGGCTGCGCAGTTGAGTCCATCTGACCCCAACGAAACAGTTCATGGAAACATCATCTGACTCTGACCGCTCGATCCCAGCGAGGCCAGTTGTCCAGCTGACCTTTTTTACTCTCATACACACTGTGGAAAGATGAGGGTAAAGTTACTCTTGGCTCAGACTTCCAGGGCAGGCAGGAAGCCCCATCTACACCAGCTTCAATCTTCCTTCACAGGGAGGTGGGGGATAGTGGAACAAGCCGACCTGGAGAAGGCTCCCCAGAGAGAAGCCAGTGAGAGACGAGCAGACAGCAGAACACCAAGTTGATGGCCGTGAAGTCCAAGATGAGGAAGGGGGAGAACAAATAATTAAAAGGAAACTAGGAAGGGTGTCTAATCCATTCATAAAGAGAGTTATTTATTTGATTTTAAAGCCAAACCACAGAATGTTTAATAATTTAGACTGAAAGCCTGTTTTTTGATTCAAAAATGAGAAACCTGCCACTAAGAATGCTTATAATGTCAGCCAGTTGGAGACTCGTACAGGAAGAAGACAGTTTCCTTTTTGCTGCCTTGGTAGGGGCTACAAAGGACAAGGCCAACAGAGTCTGATTCCTATAGTCTTTTCCACCTCTAATTTTTGTGGAAAACAAACGATTCTGGCTAGATCTCCACTTTCTCCTCTCTACTGCCTCTTCTCAAACCACTCCTGTTTTGGTCAAAGTTAATAATTCCAATCTGAAAGCACAGACTGACCATTAGAAACCCCAGAGTCAATACAAAGGGCAAAAAAAAAAAAATTAACTGGAACAATCTGTTGGCACTGAGAGGCCCACCATGCTCTGATATAAAAACAAGTACTCATTTGGGGGAATCCCTCCTTATTTTGCTTTCCTTTTCTAGGATTTGTGCAGAATAAATGACCAAAAGACCTCTGAATAACACATAATAAAAAGTAAGTAAATTACAGAAGTGAAAAAGCCATTCTGAACACACAGCAAAGCACCAATCGAGGACTGATGGCTTGGCTGGAAACCAAGCTTAAAGGGAAAAATCTGATCCACCTCAGAACTCCATCACTTCTATTAATAATATGTTTTACCTATACCCAGTTGAGTATCACTACTCGATGCAAAAATGTATAATTAGAGTCAGAAAAGGTAAAAAAAAAATCACCTTAAGCAAACTCTAAGCCTCAGCACTTTCTAAACGCCCCTGTCTTCTAGGCAACTCTGCTCTTGTCTCCTTGTTCTTTTATCTCAATCTTGACGGCTAATCCCTCTGCAGGGTATTAATTACTCTGTCACAATTACATCATTCCACAAACAAGAAAAACACAATACAATGAAATCCAAAATGGATTAACTTTTTATCTATTGTATTAACAACTAATATTCTGTGATTGCACCATTAGTGCATATTTTGCTGCACATTAAAAAGGGTAATTCCTTCCCTTTGTCTCTGATCAGCTTAACTGACTTTTTAAAAAAACACCAGAAATATTTCAAAGTAACCTATGCAGCCAGTAATTTGCATGCAGATACAATTTTTGTCTAAGAGACCCTCTGCATGAAATCAAATTTCACTAGACTAAGTTGAAGCCACTTAGGAGTGTATGGTAAACGCACCTGATAGCAGTAACTTAAGCGTGCTCTTAAGAATGATTCCGTATGGCAGACGCCCCTGAATGTGTTCAAAGTTCTGAGCTAGGGATCTGGAAGTGGCCACCCTGGAGATTTGTTCCTTGTCTATGAGGAACATCTGAGCTCCCAGCCCATCGTATGGGACATGGGCTGTAGGGAAATGGAGGCCCTGAGTTCTGGCATGAATGAAGGTTGCCAGGTGGAAGTCGTTAAACAGAGTGCTAAGTAAAAATGCAATATAAACTACATACCTTTTGCAAGTGATTGCACTTCTCTTGTCCAGCCCACAGCTGCTGGGCCCTCTCCCCTGTATGTAAGCCCCCAGCACAACCCCATGTTGCATCTGCTGGCTCTGGGTCTCTTCTTCAGCCTCCTGAACCTAGTGCCATCCCCACTGGAGCTGATGGCACAACAGTGGCCCAGAGGACAGCAGCTCAGGTGCTGACCAGGATGCTGAGCCCTATACCTAACCACTCAAACTGAGATTCTGTCTAGGACTAAGTTCACACAAAACTGCAAGGAGAAGAAATGCTCGTGACATGTGCACTAATAGAGAAAATGAGATAGAAAATCATGCAAAGAGATTTGCTTTCCATTTTGACAGTCAGTGCAAGAAGGCATTCACCACACGTTGACTTACTACAGATGTGAGCATAAATCTCATCTCCAAAAAGCTCACTGTGATCTAAACACTAGACTTCAAGTCACAAATATCATGGCAAATAAGTCTGCAGAACAATTTTTTGGGGAGTTCAAGCTGCTTGAAAAACGAAGTCCAAGGTATCTTTCTTATTTTCCACATCACTGAAGTTCGGAGATGGATTCATACACTAAGTTCTTCCTCAATGCCTCCCCAGCCCTGACCCTACGATATTGTAATCCTGTGCCCCCCTCATTAAACTGCAAGCTCCCTGGAGGCAAGGATTATGTTGACTTTATTCTATTAAGGCACACCATAGAACACTGGATTTACCCATACATCACTCACCTCCTACCCCCATCCCCTCAACCCAACTTCAACTTGTCAACTGAAATAACTTAAGGCAAAGTGGGTTAGAAGTCAAAATTATGTATGTGATTCCTTTATTTTCTACTTCATTTTATGATTTTAGTCCGACATCTTCACTTTTATTCTTAAGGCTCCAGAATGATTTTCCTTCATTTTATCTCCCCTTTTTAGGCCCACTTATTTACTGATATAAAGTCTTTCTTTTTTTTTAAAGTGCAGGTTTGTTACATAGGTAAACTTGTGTCATGGAGGTCTGTTGTGCAGATTGTTTAATCACTCAGGTATTCAGCCTAGTACCCAATCGTTGTTTCTTAATCCTCTCCCTCCTCCCACCCTCCACCCTCCACCAGGCCCCAGGGTGTGGCTGTTCCCCTCTATGTGTCCATGTGTTCTCAGCATTTAACTCCCAGCCTTTCTTGTATCAATAATCTCTAACAGGCAAAACAGAGATTCCCATTTGATGATTAACAGGAGGAAGAAAATTAACTTCATGGTCCTGACCCATGTTCAACTTGATATGAGAGGAGACAGCACTGTGTGAAGGCAAGAGCTGGTGAGCTCAGACAACAGAGAGACCAGGACTGACTCCTGCTCATCACTTCACTACACAGCCTTGGCCATGTCACTGATCTTCACAGCATCAGGTTCCTCATGGGTGATTTGGGAATAGCAACTGGACCAAGCCTCACAGGGTAAGAAAGAAGAAGTGAGAGAACGCATGCAAAGTGCCCAGGAGGAGACATGGCTCCTGCACCTGTGATTGCTATTATTAATTGCTTCCCCACTCCCTCTTCATCTGACATCCACTACACAGTCAATGTAGGGTTTTGTGACTTTCACACACATACAGAGAATCTGGAACTTTGCCATGCTTGTCCCTGACTCCCCCTCCCTCTCCCACTCCCATCTTCCAGTTTCAAATAACTCCCCTCCCCGACCCCCCTTCCAAAGGCCAGGGGACCCTACTATATACCCTATATACCCTAAGGCACCAGAGCTTGTTTTGAGGAAAATAAGAGGTGAGATTTTTATGGAGACCTTCTGAATTATTTTTTCAAAGAGGTACGGTCTTGCTTTGTGGCCCAGGCTGGAGTCCAGCTCCTGGGCTCAAAGGATCCTCCTGCCTCTGCCTCCTGAGTAGCTGGGACTACAGGTGTGTGCCACCACACCTGGCCTGAAATACTCTTACTAAAATAAGGACACTTGAACTAATGCCATCTTATGGGAAGGTTATTCAGTCATTCCCATTATATGCAAGCAGTGAAAATACTCACTTCTTTTTATTTTAAAATGTCCAGTTACTGAATAAGCATATATGCCTAAGTATTACTGAGGTCAGAGATTGTGTACAATACTCAACTCTGTTTCCCAAGCACCTTCACAGTACACAGTTGAACGAGCAAACAAATACACTGTCAGTGCTTGAGTCAGCAGGTAAGAAAACATATTTACAAATGAGGAATGAATACACAAAAGTATTTGCAAAGGTATTAAACACCATTTTCTACTTCTATATGTAAACTTTCCAGTTCAAAGTCATGCCCAAAATCCTGTACTATATTTGAAAAATCATTCCCTTGCTAAAAGTCTCTTTATAAAGACTCCGTGATTGCCTCAGGCTAACTTGTCCTTATCCCAAGTTTTTAAGAGGAAAAAGCCTAAAGGACATTTTATCTCTTCATGCAATAGGTCTATCGCCACTGCAAAGCATGGTAAAAGGAACTTCAGAAAAGATGGAGCGACCAAGAGAATTGAATGTGTCTTCAATGAGAAGGTGCAATTTATCCTCAGAGTGCTCAAAGTTCCATACTCATTCTAATTCCTTTTTTTTTTTTTTTTTTTTTTTGAGACGGAGTCTCGCTCTGTAGCCCAGGCTGGAGTGCAGTGGCCGGATCTCAGCTCACTGCAAGCTCCGCCTCCCGGGTTCACGCCATTCTCCGGCCTCAGCCTCCCGAGTAGCTGGGACTACAGGCGCTGCCACTTCACCCGGCTATTTTTTTGTATTTCTTAGTAGAGACGGGGTTTCACCGTGTTAGCCAGGATGGTCTCGATCTCCTGACCTCGTGATCCGCCCATCTCGGCCTCCCAAAGTGCTGGGATTACAGGCTTGAGCCACCGCGCCCGGCCTCATTCTAATTCCTTCTATCCACAACAAATACCACTAAGAAGGGATTTCATATTTGAGGATGCACTGTGTCCTCCTTCCACTGCTTCCCAAGTAAGCTGGCTGGTGGTTGGCTTAAAGAGAATAGCATTTTTCTCACAATTTCTTCACCCAACTTTACCTCTAACAGAACTCAAAGCAAGTGACTTATCTGTGTCAGGACTAATGTTGAAAGAGCACTAGATTTGCAGTGAAGAAACCTATTTTTTTTTTAAAGTTTTTTCAAAATGTGTATACATTTAGGGGTACAAGTGCAGATTTTCTGGTGTGCATATATTGCATAGCAACGAACTCTAGGCTTGTAGTATACCCATTACCCGAATGGTGAACACTGTAACCAACAAGCAATATTTCAACCTTCACCCTCCCACCTTTCGTAGTCTCCAATGTCTATTATTCCACTCTCTCTTTTTTTTTTTTTTTTTTTGAGGCAGAGTCTTGCTCTGTCACACAGGCTGGAGTGCAGTGGCGCGATCTTGGCTTACTGCAACCTCTGCCTCTGGGGTTCAAGTGATTTCCTGCCTCAGCCTCCCAAGTAGCTGGGATTACAGGCATGCACCGCCACACCTGGTCATTTTTTGTATTTTTAGTAGAGACAGGTTTTCACCATGTTGGCCAGGCTGGTCTCGAACTCCTGATCTGAAGTGATCCGCCTGCCTCAGCTCCCAAAGTGCTGAGATTACAGGCGTGAGCCACTGCGCCTGGCCAATTATTCCACTCTCTATGCCCATGTGTATCCATTGTTTAGCTTCCACTTGTAAGTGGGAAACATGTAGTATTTTACTTTCTGTTTCTGAGTTATTTCACTTAGGATAATAGCCTCCAGTTCCATCCATGATGCTGCAAGACACGTTAAGAAGTCTGTTTTCTAGTCTAGACCGCCCCAAACCAGATGGATGCCCTTGGCAATTTATTTCACCTCTCTGGGTACCAATCTCCTCCACTGTGAAATGAGACACTGTAGAAGATCAGTAAAGTTCCTTGCTCTCCCAGGACTTGCAGGCTACATATTCAGGTGGGAAGATGGGTTGAAATTTTGCTCTCTAGCTGCTGACTAAATCCTATTTTATAATTCTGCTTCTCAGACTCTTGAAAAGTTGGCCTGAGAACGTAAGACACCACCAAACAATCTGGAAGAACTAGTGCTATTACAACAAAGCAACGAGAGAGTCAAGATTCCTAAAAGGTAGGGTTGGAATTCAATGTCAATTGACAGCTGATCCTTTTCATGCCAGTGCTGCCAAATGCACCAGGAAAGTTCTTTAAAAGCAGACTGAAGTTATAAGAGGCCACACTATTATTTTCTTCTTAAATCTAGGTAAAATCCCTTCCAATTAGTTTAAAAGTAGTATTTTGAAAATGTTACCAAAATAATACATGTTTTTCACTTTTTCTCCTTCCTCTCCTTTTTCTACTAACCACTGAAGACATTTTGGGAAAATCTAACCTTTCCCCATTAACTAACTTGTCCATGTGAAGAAACCAGACTGCAGATTTGCTGTTGGCCTTGTGTTAATTTCTGAGCCAGGGCATCGTTTCCAAGGTAACAAGTTCCCAAAAAAAAGAAGGCACAAATAGGTCTAGCACATTTAATATGTAAATGAACTAGGTCACTCAGTAGTATTTCACTAACAGGCAAGATGATAGATTAAACCCTTCTATTCTTTTTCCTCCATTTACCCTAGGAGGAATTTATTTGGGGCTTTTCCAGCAGACATAATGATTTTCCTTTGGCAATGCAGTTTCCAAAATACAAAACTCCAAAGAGAGTTTGTTATAGTTAATCAAGCGAAAAGCAGCTTCTGTTGAGGAATCTAAATGGAGAAAGGAGAGGGGGTCCTGAAGCACTGAATCTAATTCTAGACACTTCTTTTTGCAGTTCTCTTACAGATAACACACAATGGCGCAGCACATGCACCCTTGCCAACTCTTCACACAGCGAGAGTTAGAATTCCCATTCTCATATCCCACCAAGCCAGCGGCATGCACAAGAAACTCATAGTTCTCAAGCTGGAGGAGTGACTTTGGCTTCCCAAGGGAAAAGGGGAGCCAAAGTGGTCGTGCCCTGTCCTGCCCCTTGGACAAAGGCAGGGAATTGAATGCACTGGCAGCTGGGAGGCAGAGTGGGGCAAAAGCCAAGGGTGAGAACTAAGGGAGAGCAGCTTTTCCTGGGATGGACATCCTTCGATGGCCAGCATGCGGCGCAGCCATCACACATGCCAAGGGCTGCTTCTCAGCCTGCCTTCAGGAAAAGTGGAGGGTGCCAAAGAAGGGCATTTATAACAATGCAGTAACAAAAGCAGATAGATGCTCTGGGGAACATGCTGCAGAGAAGAAGCAACAGCACTGTGTGTGCCAGCGATCCAATTAGAAAGCCCAGCTTCCACACACAGGCTGAGGCTCCCACAGCTCAAACCCCGTGGTACCCAGACACCATGATTTCTAGAGTTCTTAGTTGCAGACAAAGGCCCATTGTGTTTTCCTGGGGGACCATGCTGCCAATTTGTCTCACACCTTCCAAAGAAGCCTAATTATTAGCCTCTTCCTCGGCTGTCTGCCTTTTTCTCAGCTCCATGAAGACTGAACATGTATTTCACTGCTCTAAAGAAGGTAGGCAGGGTTGGGGAAGACAAGCAAGTCTGGAACAGAAACTCCGCCCATCCATACCCCAGTGAAGCAGGGCACACCGCCATCTCCATAAAGACCAAGGTGCTGGCCTGGCGCGGTGGCTCATGCCTGTAATCCCAGCACTGTGGGAGGCTGAGGTGGGCAGATCATGAGGTCAGGAGATCGAGACCATCCTGACCAACACGGTGAAACCTCGTCTCTACTAAAATACAAAAAAATTAGCCGGGCGTGGTGATGCGCACACATAGTCCCAGCTTCTCGGGAGGCTGAGGCAGGGGAATTGCTTGAACCCAGGAGGCGGAGGTAGCAGTGAGCCGAGATCACACCACTGCACTCCAGCCTGGCGACGGAACAACACTCCGTCTCAAAAAAAAAAAAAAAAAAGGATCAAGGTGCTTGGACCTGGGGCCCCAAAACCTATCCAAGTTTTCAAATAACAGTTGGTCTCTTCGGCATTTCCCTGAAGGTGTTCACTACACTTCTTGCCCTGTCCTTTCACTTTGAGTTCCTAAATGAAACCCACCGTCAGCCGTCCTCCCGCCCTGCACAGTCTATTCTGCAAACTGGATATTCTGTGTCACACTTTTCAGAGTCCTTTCATTTTCCTGTTTTGTAAAAGTGGTTGTGTCTCGGAAAGTTAAAACGAATTAACTTCATCATGGCCTGCAGGATGAAAGAGATAACATGAAAAGGCATTAGGCTTTCAAGACATCACTGAGAAGCCTTTTAAATGAGCCAACTGTGCCGATGTCACATGAATGGGGTGGCCAGTAACAGAGACCGCAGAGGATCACAGAAATCTGTTTCCACCATATGTCTCACTAAGTAAAGAAAGGACAGTGTTGGGTGCTAACTTCGATTCAAAAAAAAAAAGTTAACAACATCCCTCTTCTGTTCCCAAGTCTATTACTTATAGAAAAAATTTTTTTAACTTTTCACTACTTTTTGAAGAATGTCTTTTCTCAACTTTTGCTTTGAATACACTTAATATAATTTATTCTCTCTTCCTATAGGTCCTTCATATTATTTCCACTCATTATTGTTGAAATCTTCCAGTTTTCTCATTATTCCCAATGCTTCAAAATAAAAGAGAAATTTAGTAAGATTAAATAATGGAAAAAGGAAGCCAGAGAATATCCAGTTATGATGTTCAAAGAGATAAGCTGGCCCTGAGGCATATTTACCTGTCCTAAAAGAGTTTCACCAAAGAGAAATTTAAGCTCTACAATAACTTGTGTGTGGCCTAGAAGACTTCAGATGTTGTTTCCCTAATGTGAATGTTGAAATAATGTCACTGAGTTTACATTTAATAGCATCTTAATGTTTGTAGAGTGCTTTGTTTTTTAAGGTGTCTTCATCTATAATGTATCGTTTTATCCTTTTGATAAAAGGATAGATTAACAACCCTAGAAAGCTGGCTAGAAATTAAGCTACGATTACTGCATTCTATACATGAGAAAACTGAGGCCCAGCACAGGTTAAGGGCCTGGAAAGGGACACACAGCAGAAAGGTGACAGTGTTGGGAGCAGACTCCACACTCCTGACCCCTAATCCAGGGCTCCTTTTTCAACACCTTTGATTCTCTCTACGTGTGAAGAAAGTTCACCCTAGATTAGTGCATGCTGGAAACAAGTGGAAACAAGACCTAGGTTATCCTTAATGCCAGACAGTTGCATTCTCCCACACTGTGAATTCCAGGACAGCAAGCACTGGTCAGCAAATTGGTGCAAACATGTATTTGCATTATAATATTTCCTATGGGTCAATTAATCTCCTGGAACTAAGACCAATCCTGGTCTGGAAGCATGACTGATAACCCAGATGTTGGTGCTTAACAGCTGCATTACTGGCCTGACTTAGAGAAGAGGCTGGAAATACTCCCAGAGTTGTTCACTTAAGGCCTGTGATGATGGCCCTAGCAGATAAAGGAAAGAGAAGGAGGGCAATTACCAGAGAACTTAATTTGCTGTAAACACCAATTGGTGTGACTGATGAGGGCATGAGGGGCACCTTTCTTTCCTCCTTAGCAGGATTCTTTACATTAGCTGGATAATTGCTTCTTTTCTCCAACTGCCTAGACCCACAACTGGCTCACCAGCTACACGCAGACTACCAGAATTAGGCTCAAAACAGAAACAGCAATAATGTAATTAAGCTTTTTACAAACATGATACCATGGCACACAATTTTTCATTACCTTGTGTAAATGAAAACCATTTTCTCTGACCAACGGGTAAAATGTTGGAGCAAAATAAACTGAACTGTCTATCTGCTGTTGCAGTGTCAGTGCAGGCCTAGCCTGGGAATGTCTCTGTGGCAGGTGGTGGGGTTTTCCTCCCCTTTTACTCTTAAGAATCTGCTGAGTTATTTCAATAGCACTTCTAGCTCTATTTACATGGTCACACTGCCTCTCTCCTGTGCTGCAATTACAGGTAAGGTGCCACCAATGATCAGATTTACTTTCAGTATCCCATCCTACTGTATGCAATTCCAGTCACATCACTGCATATCGCAAAGACATGTTGCAAAGGTACACAACACAGACTATGAAATCAAACGGCATCACCCCCACTTCAAAAGGTACCTTTAACAAACACTTAGCAGATGGTCCCAAACTCTTATCATCTGATTCTCATATTCAATTTACAAAATGAATAGGGTGCTGCTAGGCATACAATTTATGTGAAATATGGACCTGAGCCAGGAAGTTGCCCAATAAAAGAAAGAAATGAACTCAGGTTTACCAAGTGCCTATGATGTGCCAGGCACAACACCTATCACTCTCACTTATTTCATCTCATCCAATTTTCCAGAAAACTCTGTAACGTGGATATTCCCATCTTACAGGTAAGGAAACTAAGGCTCAAGAGATGAATTGGCCAGGCGTGGTGGCTCACACCTGTAATCCCAGCACTTTGGGAGGCCAAGGTGGGCAGATCACGAGGTCAGGAGATCGAGACCATCCTGACTAACACGCTGAAACCCCATCTCTACTAAAAATACAAAAAATTAGCCAGGTGTGGTGGTGGGCGACTGTAGTCCCAGCTACTCCAGAGGCCGAGGCAGGAGAATCATTTGAACCCAGGAGACGGAGGTTGCAGTGAGCTAAGGTTGTACCACTGCACTCCAGCCTGGGCGACAGAGCAAGACTCCGTCTCAAAAAAAAAAAAAATAACCAGAGAGATTAATTAACTTGTCCAAGGCCACAGTGCTGATCAGTGTCATGTTCTGAACACAGCTCAACTGAACTCCAAGTCTACTCTATTCAATATCTCAGTAAGACCCCACAAGGGTGAAATGGCTCCTTTAGCCTAACTACCAGCATTAAGATAACCATCCATCCACACAGGAATCTGAGAAGGCAAGCAGGAACACACACTTTGGGTACCTGTAATCAGGAAACCTCAAAGACTGGTGTGGACATCAAGTAGGAAACCAACTTCTCTACCTCTTTGTTCTCAGTCATAGCTCAACAGAAATGAGCAACTTTGCCCTGCCTTGCCTTTCCTTTTTCTTTTCTTTTTTTTTTTTTTTTGAGACAGTGTTTCTTTTCACTCCTGTCGCCCAGACTGTAGTGCAGTGGCGCAGTCTGTGCTCACTGCAACCTCCTCCCGGGCTCAAGTGATTCTCCCACCTCAGCCTCACGAATAGCTGGCACTACAGGTGTGTGCCACTATACCCAGCTAATTTTTGTTTTTGTAGAGATGGGGTTTTACCACGTTGCCCAGGCTGGTCTCGAACTGCTGAGCTCAAGCGATCCATCCGCCTCAGCCTCAGTCTCCCAAAGTACTGGAATTACAGGCATGAGCCACCATGCCGGCCCCTCCTAAATTTTTTTTTTTTTTTTTGCCTTAGTTTCAGGTATATGAGAGAGAGTCTCATTTTCTATGTTCAAAGGCAGGAATAACAGGAACTTAAGAGTTATTGAACATAAAAGACTCAGGACAAGAGGAAAATGCATCAGAAAGTAATTCTGTTCTGTTGTTATTTATACTCCTTAAACAATAAAAGGACAAAGTTTGCCAAAGAGCAACAGGAAAATCCTGTTAAAACATACACTTCAAAAAATCTCCAAGAGCTTTCTGAAAATAACACACAATCCAGAGGCTATTTAGAAAGAAGTAAAATGGACTAATAATATAAAAGTGCAAAACAACACCCAATTTCATATACATTATAATCTAAAAAGCCATTTTAATTTTTAATTTTTGTTTTTAAGAGACAGGGTCTCACAGTGTCACCCAAGCTGGAGTGCAGTGGCATAATCATAGCTCACTGTAGCCTCCAACTCCTGGGCCCAAGGGCCCCTCCTGCATCAGCCTCCTGAGTGTGGAAGACTACATGCACATGCCACCATGCCCAGCAAAAGTCATTTTTAAACTGGTCTTTTCAAACTTGGAAAGTCAAATCTATAGAAACAAGCTCATAGTCGGCAGTAAAATGTACAAGAAGTGCCACAAATGTCTTTAGTTTTTAAAATAAACTTTTTTTAAAAAAATTCAACTTTGAGGTATAATTTACATTAAATAAATATATTCGTTTTGCATTACCATTAAGTGTGTTTTGACAAATGCATCCAACCATGTAACCATCCCCACAATCAAAATATAGAGCATTCCCACTACCCCAAAAAGTTCCCTTGTTAGTACCCCCATGCCAAACTCCAGAAAACCACTGGTTTGCTTTCTGTACCTACAACCTAGTTTTGCCTGTTCCAGAACTTCATATAAATGAACATTGCATGTGGTCTTTTGAGTTTTATTCCTTTGACTGCACAATTTTTCTGAAATTCATGCATGCTGTTGCATGTATCTGTAAATTTGTTTCCTTTTGTTGCTGAGTAGTATTCCACTTTATGGATATACCACAATTTAACCATTCACTAGGTGATAGATTCTTGGGTTGTTTCCAGTTTTTGGCTACTGTGAATAATGTTGCTATGAACATTCACATACAAGTCTTTTTTGTGGATATGTTTTAACTTATCTTGGGTAACTGCTAAACAGTTTTCCAAAATAATCACACTATAGATATACCCTGGAGATACGCAGGTTCCATTCTAGACCACACAGTAATAAAGCAAATAAAGTGCAAAAAAATTGCAATAAAGTGAGTCACACAATTTTGTTATTCAGTATACATGAAAGTTATATCTATACTATACTGCATCTAGTAAGTGTGCAATGCCATCATGTCTAAAAAAGTATATACCTTAATTTAAAAATACTTTATAGCCAAAAAATGCTAACAATCATTTAAGCCTTTAGCAAATAGTAATCTTTTCACTGGCGGGGGGCCTTGCCTCAATGTTGATGGCTGCTGACTGATGACGGTGGTGGTTGCTGAAGGTTGGGGTGGCTGTGGCAATTTCTTAAAATAAGACAACAATGAAGTTTGCAGCATTGACTGACTACTCCTTTCACAAAAGATTTCTCTGTAGCATGTCAGATAGCATTTTACCCACAGTAGAACGTCTTTTGAAACTGGAGTCAATCTTCTCAAACCCTGTTTTATCAACTAAGTTTCTGGAATATTCTAAATCCTTTGCTGTCATTTCAACAATGTTCACAGCATCTTCACCAGGAGTAGACTGCATCTCAGGAAAGCACTTTCTTTGTTCCTCCATAAGATGCAACTCCTTATCCATTCAAGTTTTATCACGAGATTGTGGCAATTCAGGTCCATCTTCAGGTTCCACTTCTAATTCTAGTTCTCTTGCTATTTGTATCCCATCTGCTATAGCACATCCACTAAAGTCTTGGATCCCTCAAAGACATCCATGAGGAATGGAATCAACTTATTCCCAACACCAGTTAATACTTATATTTCTACCTCTTCCCATGGATCATGAAGGATCTTAATGGCATCTAGAATGACGAATCCTTTCCCGGTTTTCAATTTACTTTGCCCATATCAATCAGAGGAATCACTATATATTCTATGGCAGCATTAGATAATGTATTTCTTAAATAATAAGACTTGAAAGTCAAATTCCTCCTTGATTCATGGACTACAAAATGGATGTTTTGTTAGCAGGCATGAAAGTAACATTAATCTCCTTGTACTATCCATCTCCATAGGAGCTCTTGGGTAACCAGGTACATTATCAATGAGCAGTAATATTTTGGAAGGGATCTTTTTTTTTAATAAGCAATTAAGTCTCAACAGTGGCCTTAAAATATTCAGTAAACCAAGCTATAAACAGATGTGCTGTCATCTGGGCTTTGTTGTTCCATTTATAGAGTCAGCATCATTCTTAAAGGCCCTAGGATTCTCAGAATGGCAAATGATCATTGGCTTCAACTTAAAGACATCAGCTGCATTAGCCCCTGACGAGAAAGTCAGCCTGTCATTTGAAGACAGGCACTGACTTCTCCTCTCTAGCTATGAAAGTCTTGGATGGCATCTTCTTCCAATAGAAGGTTGTTTCATCTACATCAGAAATTTGTTGTTTAGTGTAGCCACCTTCATCAGTTATCTTAGCTAGATCTTCTGGACAACTTGCTGAAGCTTCTACATGAGCAGGTGCTGCTTCACCTTGCACTTCTATGTTATGAAGATGGCTTCTTTCCTTAAACCTCATGAATCAACTTTGGCTAGCTTCCTTCTGTAGTTTTTTCTCCTCTCTCAACCTTCACAGAATTGAAGACAGTTAGGGCCTTGCTCTGGATTAGTCTGTGGCTTAAGGGAGTATTGTGGCTGGTTTGATCTTCTATTTAAAACTTTCTCCAAATCAGCAATAAGACTGTTTTGCTTTCTTAGCATTCATGGGTTCACTGGAATAGCACTTTGAATTTCCTTCGATAACTTTTCCTTTGTATTCACAACTTGGCTAATGGTTTGGCACAAGTTTTTGGTCTATCTCAGCTCTCACCATGCCTTCCTCACTAAGCTTAATCATTTCTAGCTTTTGATTTAAAGTGAGAGACATGTGACTCTTCCTTTCACTTAAACACTGAGAAACCATTATTCATCAGCCTAGTGTCAATACTGTTGTGTCTCAGGGAATAGGGAGGCCTGAGGAGAAGGAGAGAGACAAGAATGGCCAGTCGGTGGAGCAGTGAGAACACACACAACATTTATTAAGTTTGCCTTCTTACACAGGTGTGGTTGGTGTCACACCAAAACAATTACAATAGTAACATCAAAGATCACTGATCGCAGATCATCATAACAGATATAGTAACAATGAAAAAGCATGGAATGTCGTGAGAATTACCAAAATGTGACACAGAGACATGAAGTGAGCGCATGCGATTGTTAAAGTGGCACTGATACTCCTGCTCGATGCAGGGTTGCCACAAACCTTCCATTTGCTAGGAAGCAAAAACCCAAAAACCAGAACACAGTATGTGTGAAGAGCAATAAAGTGAAGCAGAATAAAACAAAGCATTCCTGTGATTAATGGTAAAGATTAAAGGTTGACCCACAAATGTCTTTTTAATCTGCAGCATGTCTGATACTATCACTATTGGTCTGATAAGGAGGAAGCTGGTGGTATAAGAAGGTTATTGAGAATTTCCTCTCCTTTTTTGCCAAAACCAGAAACACTTTGAGCATTCCAAAATTTCTTTTTGACAAAGCCCCACTTACCTCTCTTCCACTCCCTCATCTCCATAGATGCCTAGGTACTCACAGCCCTCATATTAACCCTACTCCAAATCCCTGAGGAAGCCACAGAACCTGGCCCACCCTCATTTGAAGTGTTCTGTTTCCAAAACTACATTTTTCTCCTTTCCTTCTCTTCCCCTACAATCAACACTTTTGCCCCACGACAGAATTGCTCACGCAGAAGATTAGGAAGGCAAGCTGATTAAATGGACCTTTATGCAAGGGATTGGCAACCCCTTTCAATGAAGATGCTCAAACACGGGTGCAAGAGATGGCTGACTTATTATTCTACAATGCTGCTCTTCTTCCAAACGGGCTCCTAACACATATGACATACAGCAATGCAATAAAGTGAAGTGAAATAATACCAGGTATAATAGCAATGAAAAAGTATGGAATATGGTGAGAAGGTGGCTGTATGTTGTAAAGTGGGGAAAGATTTATTTTACCATTGCAGTGTGGGAAGCTTACTATATTTACAGTCTAGACCTACCTAGCCAAATTCTCTGTCCCTCAATGTTATGTCTGCTTTTCACAGCTTCTTTCCTTCTTCCATATCTTTGAACTCAAATATTCTCAGTCTCAGGTTCTTTTCATTAGAACCCATAGTAACAGTGGTGGCAAGGAGATGTCATTTGTAGACTGCATATCACCATCTGTACTACAGTAAGCTCTCTAATCATTTTACCTACTAGTTCCTTTAGACTTCCACCTACCCTTCCAAAGGGTACCCATCACCCTTCCAAAGGCACTTTGCTTTACAGCATTCTCAATCCTAGGAACAAATACAGACATCCTTTGCTGAGGAACATTTCCCCATCATATCACTGATATCACATGTGTTCATGATGTTGCTAAAGGACATTTACCCTGGGCCTTTTATAAAAGATCAGATTTCTCAAGTATAAAAGCAATTTTGCTATCAAAACAAGTATGTTGTCAATACATTTTGAGGCTAGGTTGGCCAGCTCAAACTAGGGCATGGAAGAAAAACAAAATTAGTGCCTTGGATACACCAATGCCACTGCGGTGTTTGTCTTCTGCTATCTCAATTCATGTGAATAAAGTTACCCAGAGAGCTTACCCATCAGGCAGGAACTGGACAGAACAGTTCTGGCCTATGCAACCGTCTTAGAGTGTTAGTGGAACACACTCTTTCAAGTGGATCAGAACTGTCTCAATTAAACAATATAAAGTGAACGTACCATAAGAGTCCAATTTAATGCAATGGTTGATCTTGCTGCGGGTTACAGATGCTCATCTCCTTCACAATGGAAAATACAATTGATGTCCACTTCAGCACCTCAGCATTTCTTATCTTACTCTCTGGCTACTTACTGTGAAGCTTGAAACCAGCTCCAGTCATCACAGAACAGAAAAGCCACAAGACCCCTCTAATCACTTCCAAGTTATGCAGGCTCTAAGGCAGCCCAATCCTAATGCGCACTTGAGAAACAATTACTTTCTTGAATTTCTGGAATTACTTTGGTCATTTTCAACGACCGCTCTATTGGACTGCCATTTCCTTTTCCCTGTTTGATGCTTACTGAACCTTTGGAGCTGTATGAAAATAGGCTGAACTAGCATGAAAAAAAAAAAAAGAATATCAGTCATTTCAATCACGCAGCACTGCACTGAGGTCTTGGCACTCTGTGATCTCGTAGTACTGCGGCACCCGGTAAACTCATTACCATCACTCTGGGAAATGAAGGCAAAACTCAGTTCATATAACTTTCCCCATCACCAATCATCCAGGCTTCAAATATGTTCTATTCTTTATACCAAACCCCTAAAAAGGGGGTGGTTATTCTAGTCAATTCCTGGGCTTCGTGAAGACTTCTTTCCACAAAAATGAATGCTTTGTAATGCTAAGCAGATTCTTACACTGAAAACTGTTCTAACATCTCGTCACCAAAATGACAGAGCCACTGCATCCTTGACACGGTGCCGTTCTGAAACTGAGTTGTTGAGATGAATCAGCAATGAACTGTCTTATAAAACAGCTAACATGACATGATATGTATTAATGGGAACAAGGCATGCAAGGACTATAAAGTAATCTCTTTACCATTATCTAGGCAGTAGTGGGATTTATACTTGAATACTATATTTAGTCTGAGGTTTCAATTTTTAAGATGTATGAACAAACTAGAATAAGCCCAGGGGGCTTACATTTAGAGAAATAACTGTTCCTGAAGTGGGGAAGAAAATTTTACAACTACAACTACCTTCATACCTCAAAAAGAGGGAGAGAGAAGAGAGAATATTTACTGAGCACGTACTACAGTCTTGGTACTCCTTACGTGACTATTTAATCTCTAATACAACCCTGAAGAGCAGGTCTCATGCCATTCTTCAGATGCGAAAACCAAGGCTCAGAGGTATTACGCGGCTTGCTCTGGGACACTCAGCTGAGATTCTTCAACCCTTTTCTCCCGCTCAGACTTCACTCTTCCAACAGCCAACTGCTACCACGTGCTATGACTCAGTAGATCCAAAACTGAATTCACTCCCCATTCATCTACATTTTAAATTATACAAGAAATTAAATGTAAAATAAATATTTAAGTATTTACACGAAAGCAGTTTGTGAAGGTTTAAAAAACAATAATGGTAAGTCATTGCTTATGTGTTATCTCTTTTCTTTTCTTTTTTTTTGTTGTCATTGTTGAAACAAAGAACTATTTTCAGAAAGTCTGGTGACCTACTGACATATCAAAAACCGTAAGGTTTGAAAGAGTCAAATATTTTAATCCAAACTTGAAGCAGTAACTGGATTATCAGCATATCAGAAAAAATGGGCCAATTATCAACCAACAACTTGGCTAAGGGTGCACTGTGGGGGCACTAATCAGCTCACTGAGCATAATATCGCATCACCCTTCCAAAGTTGGTGCCAGAACTGTTTGGTGGACAAAGTAACCAACACACAACTGGTCAGCTGAGAAGAGCAGAAAAATACCTCTGCCCTGCCCTACCTCCTAATTCAGCAGGTCACATTCTTTGGGTGACCTCCTGCATGAATCACTTGAGTCTCCGACCCAAAGAATGTCCCAAAGATGACAAGCATACTATTTTTAAGAAAAATACTCTATAGGATACTGAAGTTCATTTATAAGACTAATTTAAAATACCCAGTTTATACAGCCTTTTAAATAGCTCAGCCCCAAACTGTCAGTCCCTCAGAATACTTCATCCCTGTGAATAATCACACAGGAGGAACTAATTTTTAATGGCTTCTAAACAGTCTAAAAATTAAGATGTACATGTGGCTATTTAAAATTCACCCATTTATAGTTAATGTGTTTTTGATGCTATATCTTAGCTGCCCATTCAGCATTGCTCAAAAAAATCATGAACCACTGTGAAATAAACACCTCCTTGTAGCTCCTCTCTGCTGTGTGAACTTCACGGAGTTGTCCCCACACAACCCTGCCTCTGGAATCCAGCTTGTCCTGGTTACCTGAGGTGGGACTCATGTTGACACCACCATTTGCTTTCTCTGTCTATGGCATCTGTATGCACACGGCACACTTCTCTCAAAGGGACACTGAACACATGTTTCTGCACAGCAGTCACAGCTGCTCTGGGCAATCAAGACCATCTAAAATTATGCACATCACAAGAGCCTACGTTTTAAATCAGACCACCCTAAACAAACTCCAATCGAGTGAAAATCTACCTAACCATTTTCATGTGATGCAGTCACAGAGCAAAAGAAGCTTGATTTTATTTCTGCAGATTACCTTTATCTTTGAAGCCGTCTTTGCTACATAAGGCAACTCATCAAGTTCAATTCTAGTCTTAACCCATTCTGAAAGGTTTGCCCTTGGATCTGTACTTTTCAAAAGAAAACAGGACAAACACAAAACACTCAGACCATAAAGATGTCCAAAGCATTCTTAGGTTCACCTCATAAGCTGCTCCAGGAAGGTTAAGGAAACATCTTTCCACAGTACATGTTATTTCTGGATAAAACTATAATGATATACAGGTAGATAATTCTCAAACATAAACTATGTAAGTGTCCAAATATTTGACTTCCCCTCATCCTCCACCCTACATCAAACACCATTATTAAGAAAACATACTTTGAAGTATTGATGTATTAGGATACTTGTTTATAGTTTTCCAAAACAACAAAAAGCTATTATTAGCAATAGCTTAAGTGAGACAGCGTATGCAATTATCGAACATATATGAAAGGCAATGAGGAATTAAATGCAGAGGTTTTTTAAATTCCTGAATTTTTGTGACTCTTTCTGAAGAAAAGGAGCAGAAAAGAAAGCTCTGCAGTTTGGTAAAGAAACGTCATTTGGTTCTATAAAGGCTTTACTGTGATTCTCACTCCAACTTTTAAAATATGTTTTCATCTTTAGGGGGCATTTATGAGTAATCACAAACTAAATTATGTGCAAGAAGGTGAAAGAAAGAGTACTTCCTAAAGGGGCGAGGTGCAGACGGATGGCTGCAAAGGGCCTCCTCAGCTCAACTCCCCCATGGCGGGGCGGGGGGTGGGGGACGGGGCGGGGAGGGGAGGGCGAGCGGGCAGTCGGGGTACCTGCCATCCCAGCAGACATTCTGGTCAGCATCCTCCATTTCCATAGCAAAAAACCATCACTGCGTTTGTTAAGTTGTCATTTCCTGAAGGAAAGCACCTGTCACCCTCCTCATTTGCCCTGCTCTGGGCAGTTCCACAGAGTGTAATCTTGCACTGCGATTCCCGGCAGCTAAGATAACTGAGTTTTCAGAAAACCAGGGGAGAGAGTTCATCAAAGAACCACACATCCGGAGATGGGTATTCCACACAACTAGTTTTGTGGAAGTGGAAAGCAGTCACAAGAGAGGCATTTCTGTAGGTTTGGGGAAAGTGTTGAGGAATGTGACACACGATAAAGTCTTAGACGTGAACCCCAGAAAGAGTGTCTCACCTAACAAAAGAATTTGCTTTCTTTAAGTAGAAATTCTAACACCCACTGTGTTTCTCCTTTTAATTTGGTTTCCAGGAAGCTCATTATAAATGTAATGCTCAAATAATCTCAGTAGCCTAAGTTATTTGGCATGATTGCCCCCTTCCTCCATATAGTTTTTGTGATTTATTTGTATTTTATCAGTCCTATTGCCTACATATACATTTTGTTACAACCTTCCTTACATGCTTTTTGCCCGTATTTAGAGTACAGTTGGGGAAAAAAAAGAAACAATCTGTGATGCCTTAAATGATTTTTTTTTTGAGACAGAGTCTCACTCTTATCACCCAGGCTGGAGTGCAAAGGCGTGATCTCAGCTCACTGCAACCTCCGCCTTCCAGGTTCAAGCGATTCTCCTGCCTCAGCCTCCTGAGTAGCTGGGATTACAAGTGCCCGCCACCACACCCAGCTAATTTTTGTATTTTTAGTAGAGACAGGGTTTCACCATGTTGGCCAGGCTGGTCTCGAACTCCTGACCTCAAGTGATCCGCCTGCCTTGGGCTCCCAAAGTGCTGGGATTACAGGTGTGAGCCACTGCGCCAGGCCATGAAATTTATATATACTATACCTATTCATAAGATGGTATTTCTTCCTGAAGATTTCTCAAAAAATAAGTTTAATGTTGGAACCCTATTCGTTACAGCATAACACGCTAGACATAAGCTGCGGGAGTGTGAATGAACAAAGTATCTATTTGAATTCACAGGATTCTAGACTACATTAGGCAGCCATTGCCGTTCCCTATGACAGATAAAGATACTTATGATAGGAATTCTTCACTTCCTTTTTTTAGTCACTGGGATCCTTTAGGACTCTGCTTTTTAAAAGCCATGAAACTTCTTCCCCAGAAAAGGATGTGTACTCTCACACAACGTTTGACGTATATTTTCCGGGCATTCACAGATCCCTGGCCCCATCTAGGTTCCTTCTTGCTACAGAAATGGCAGGTAAAATAAGTCTCCTCTGGAGTCAACCACATGGAGTCCCTTCTGAGCCCAGCACAGGGAGCTACAGGTTCCTAACCCCCTTGTCTCTCCCCAGTCAATCACCACGGAGAGGAACAGTCTTCTGTGACAATCCCAACCCTGGGAGGTGGCAGTGGAAGAACGAGGCCCAGGTCTCCTGATCCCAACGAGGATGCTGATGATTTTCATCCTCTCCACTGTTCAGAGGCAGCATGCTTCTCTCCAGGAAAAAGAAAAAAAAAAAAAAAATCCACAACATGTTGCCACCGTTAGGGGGGAAACAGATTATGCAAATGCAGTGCTGTGTTTTTAACTACTATAAACCTCACTGTGCCTTCTTCATCAGTCTCTCTCCTCGACGGTTCTCTCTGACTTGAAGTTGAGGACTTTTCCCACTAAGTCCACAACCTTCTACTCACCCTCAGAGAGATGTTAGTTTCTTCTTTTCCCCACCACACCCTCTAAATTCTTTTCTGTCACTCGCCCGGGGGGGAAAAAAAAAAAAAAAACCTGCAGTTACTAACGCATGGCACTTATTTCTGCTTACTGAGCAAGGCATCTCTTATCATAAAAACCAAACTTTACCTCTCACTGCCTTGCACAAGACTTACTTACATTTAGAGGGTTTTAGGTAGCAAGTCAGGATTAGACTAAGAAACCACAGTGGTCTAGAGGGTAATAACAGGAATGGAAGCAAAAAAAAACGAAAAGAAAAAACCCAACAGCTACCACCACTAGACTAAGATTTTGAATCCCAACTGTAACATTGAAATTCAACTAAAAAACCTTAAAAATACATACACCCTGCTGCCCAAGCCCCATGCCTGACTATTTAGGTCAGATTTGCTGGGTGTGAGCTCTGGGTGTTGGAGTTTTTAAAGCTCCCGCGTTACTCTGTTGTGCAGCCACAGTGGGGCACACCCAACCCCGACCACTGGCTAGGGGAGAGGGCCAGGGTACTGCTGGGAACGCTGGAGGGAAAACCAGAGGGCATCGCTGCTTGTCCCTTTTTGCTGGTCCTCCTGGGTAGACATGATCACCCAAGTCAGGTGTGTACAGGCAGCCTATTCTCTGAAAAACAGTGGCAACAGCCAGCAGCCCCTGTAACACAGCACGCAAGAGCGGGGCAGTGAAGGAAGCTCCCCGTGAGCACTGCCCCAAATCCAGTCTCCATCCTCTCGTGTCCAGGTGCACGTCTACTCTGCTCAGGCTTTCCTTTGCAACGTATTGAAGGGCAACGTCTCTAGGCGCTTGATTACTCTCATCACCACCACCTCTCAGTTCAGGGGTAACGTCCCAAACTCCCCTTCCCTGGGTGGTCAAGGCATTATCTGTCCCTTACCTACGGAGGCAAGAAGACCCCAACCCCAGAAAGGCAGGTCTGGGAGAGACCAGGGGAGGCAGGGCTGAGCCTGAGGGACAGTGAGTTGAAGAATTCTGAGCAGAAGGGGAGGACAAAGGTAAGTCAGAGGCTGCCTGACTGATTTCTCTGGCTTCATGAGCACCATGCCTTGCCTCTTTCAAGCAGGAGGGCTCCTCATTTAACACAAACAGGCTAATATAATTCGCGGAGGCATTAGCCCAGCTGCGGTACAGGAGACGCCCCGGGCCTACACAGCCCTCTCCCCCTCTGAGCTCGTCTTAGTCCACTCTGGGTCACCGGGACCGAATACCACAGACTGGGCAAGCTGTAAAGAAATCAACTCATTTCTCACAGTTGTGAAGGCCGGGAAGCCCAATCCTGAGGAGCTGGCATTTGCAAAGGGCCTTCTTGTTGCATCATCCCATAGTGAAAGGCAAAAGAGGAGAGGCAGCAAGAGATCGAACCCAGCCTCAAGCCCTTTTATAATCAGCACTAATCCCCTCATGAGGGGGAGCCCTGACGACCTAAATACCTCCCACTAGGTTCCACCTCCCATCACAGTTGCACTGGGGAGTAAGTTTCCAACATGTGCTCTTTGGGGGACACATTCAAACCATAGGAGAGCTCCATTCAGTTGCTACCAGTAGGAAAAATCTTTCTTTAACAACTTAATGACAGGTAAATCAACTCCAACTTCCTTCCTATTTGAGGTTCAAAATTATCTACATAAGTAGGCCCTTCATGGTGAGCAGGGCTGGCCCTGGCCATCTTACAGGTACCTTCAATTACTACCCCACACAGCACTCAGGCGAAGAGCTGGCGCTCAGCACGTATCTGTCAAGTGAATGAACGGGTTCCAAGAAGCATATTCAAGCGTATGTACAAAGAGCGGCCTATTCATTGAGGGCTACAGTAGGAATATAAAATGCTCTGCGGTGGCCCTTCATTATACATCTCTGTTAGCTAACAACTCACTTAGGGCCGCTAACCCACCCTAATGCTGTTCAGGGAGGAACAAGGACTAATGTGGTAGGCAGTACCTTGGCATCTTCCCCCATGCTCTTTTTAGTACTAAACTCCCCCAGTTCTAGTCAGGCATGTGATTCCCCCTACCCTGCTCCCCAGGTATAGACCATATTTCCTAGGCTCCCTGGGAACTAGGTTTGTTCCTCTGACTATACCGTGATGTGATATGACTCGACGTGATGTGTCCAACTTCGAGGTCACTCTCTTAAAGACATAGCCACTTGCACCACTGGCTGAGACATGGTGACAAATGGAGCCATCTGGACAGCCAGGCATGGAGGAAGGCAGAGGAATTCCCCCAACCCTGACTTCTTACCTCTGGACTATGATCTGAGGACTCACTGTACTACTCAGGGATGCCCCTGTCACAGGAGAGATTAGTCCACACCCTAACATATTCCAGAAGGAATATGAGAACCTGTTTTCCAACCCTGAAACAAGCCTCTCATTTGTCTAGGGCAAGTGAGTTAGCATCCCCCTTGCACAGTTTCCTCCTTTATAAACTGGAGATGAAAGCACCCGGTCAATTTTATTAATACTAAGAATCAACTATTAAAGCACAAATGCATTGAAATGTGATGTGAGGCAGCCTCTGTGAATGAAACTATATCCCAGGCAGCACACACTGGTGGGAAGTACTGCCCCAGAAGGAAACCTGCCCTACAGGAATATTACTATTCTTGACAAGAAGCTGAAATGTGAGCTCAGCATAGCATTATTCTAAAATAATGAAAACATGCCAGATGCTTACCAACATGAATTGTACACACTGATTGCACAAATATGTCCATTAAAACTAATAACACACCAGGGGAGAAAATAGGCTGCCTCGTCTGTGAAGTGGACCAATCATGGTTTCAGTTGTGCTTTACCAGGTAAGAACAGGGCCTTCCCAGGCAAGAACGTGGGACCCAGGAGTCACTGAGGTTTGTCCCAGGCAGGGCTATCACCAGCCCTTTTGGCACCTCTGAAGGAAGGAGTCGAGAAACGGGCCTGGTGATTTGCTTGCATAAAAAACAGAAAAGCACACCCTCGTCCTCCAGACTGACCCAGCTCCATCCCCTGGGCTGGGCTGTGGAGGGTGAAGAGGGGGCTGCATTTCAGTGGATTCCACCCTCACTTGCCCTTCAGCCAGGAGCCCTTGTGTAGGGAACCACCTCACAACTGCATGCAGGGCCTGGTCCCAAATTTACAATGCACGTGGCATTATTATCAATAATGTAGTTAGAACTAATGTTTCCTAGGAATCCTAATTCTACAGAGACACTGTCACCTGTCAGTAAATCTGCCAGAATTCCCTCACTGGACACTGAGGTATATTTTATTCCAAAGAATAACTAAGTGAACGCTCTTTCCCATCTCTCTTCCATCTGAAGAGAGGAGAAGCAGGAGGAAGAGGAGGGGGAGGAGGATGGGGAGGGGAAGGGAGGAGTGGGGAAGAGGAGGAGGAGGAAGAAGAAAGCAAGTTCCAAGAAATACAAAAGGGTTGTAGGTGAATGAAGGCTTACAGCCCAGTCCTACAAGCAGCAGACAGGGTGAAAAGGCTGGAAGACAACAGCCAAACATCAAGGGATTTGCAAGAACAATGATATACCCTTCAATTAAATTCTTTTGCTTAAACTAATCTTTCAGTTCTTGTCGTGTTCTCAAATGAAATCCATTTACAACTCCCAACGCAAAGCCATCAGACACCCTAGAATTTGCTTAGCAGACCTAAACAGTGGCACTGCTGTAACTGGCAAGGACCCCTTTTCTTTTAAAGGGACATTTTGGCAAGTCATTTCACAACCATGACACTAAGGAGCACAGAATAGACACAGCAGGCCACCTGCCATCTCTGCTAGGAGCACCACCCTCTCCCACTCCCTGCGGGGCTCCCCCGCTTCCCCATCTCTGGCCACAAGTCCCAATCATCTCAGCTCTTCAAACCCACCAAGCCCTTCCCACATCAGGCCTCCCCTGCTCTGTCCCCTCAGCCTGAAATGCTCCTCCCTCCCCTCACAGGGATAACCTCTCCACCCCTGAGTTTTCAGCTGCAGTCTCACTTCCTCAGAGCAGCCTTCCCGTCCATCAGAACTCCATTCTTCCTGCCAGTCTCTTGCCCCGTGTTTTATTTTTTCTCCATAGCACTTATCACAATTCACAATTATGGTTTTTTCCCCTGCAGTGTTTATCATCTGGCTTCCTCACAGACGTACACACCAAGAAGTCAAAAATCATTTCTGTCCTCTTCACTATTTTAGACAGGTGCCCAGGCCCAGAACTGGAGATTAAGTCACATACACACCTGAGCTGAGGTCAAAATCTCTTTTTTTTTTTTTTTAATTCCACAGGTGATTCAGATGCACAATGCCCTTTTGAGATGAGTACTAACTTGACATTTTCCTAGCAAATTAATATACTGAAATACCAAGTAAATCACTCCCTATGAAAGAAAAAATTTACAGTAATGCTACAATTTCTGATAAGCACAATCTCTTCATGAAGCAGCAGGCTTACAAATGTTGCCTCTGCTCTCTCTTACGGTATTTCCAGATATGTTTACTAGACCATAAATTATTGTAATAAAACCTACCCAGGATATTATGGTTTCAACAAGCACACAGAAAAGGTATTTTACAAATGAACAAGAATCCATATATACTAAGCTAGTTTAGTAGTTGCAACCATTTTATCCATAATCCTGTGCTCTCTAATTATGCAAATATGGCCTCTGCAAAACAACAAGGTCCAAAATCCCTTCCCTTACAATGCAGCAGGGTCCCAGACTGCTTACTTCAATGAGTGTTCATATGCCAACCTTGCCCCATAAAATTTTCTAGTCCCTACTGTAAACATCAAAGTATCTGACAAACAACCAAAAAAAAACAAAAAAAAAAAAACAAAAAAAAGGTGACTGATGCAATCCAGTCCTAAGCTACCCCTCAGTGGTGGTTACAGCATAAATTATTACAGGTTGATATTGAGGGTGGGGAAGAGAGATGCTGGTTGATGGATTTTAAAATGCACGGTCGCTGTTACTACTAAATACCAGTTTTCCATTTCAAAGATTCCCCGCCAAAATGACTCACACTGTATTTTCACATTGCTTTCCAATTTTATCCCTCCCTAAGTACAACCAATTATCACTTCCTTCCTTTATCTAGTTGGCTAAATGGCCCCTTGCATCACTTTATCCTCTCCTTATTTCTGGAACTCTTTTTCTACCAGAGCCCTTCACTCTGAAATTTTTCCAAACCACCACCAACTGCCTAAACAATGATTTCATTTTCAAGAAAGTAGTTTAGCAGTGGCTTGATATCTCAAAGCACAAATGAGTTTTACAGTCTTCAGAGTTTTCAAAAGTCATTTGGTGTTATTCATCTGCAGTTTGTAAGTGTAGATGCAGAAAACGGAAAAGAACTGCCTAAGACTGTGGCGTCTCATGTCTAAATCAAGAATTCTGCCTGGGGCCTTACTCTTTAGTCCCATAAGTCAGACTCCCAGGCTCCCCCTCTTCAATTCAGTCATCAGCCTGCCACACCCACAGCACTTTCTGAGAGAAATGGACCCAGGCTGTTCTACATATGGGGGACAAAGGTTTCCACACCTTGTGAAACCCTAGGCCCAGCCAACTGGACCCAAAGTGAACACGTAACCCAGAACAGCCAATGCAAACCCAGCTTAGCAGGGCCCTCCAAGAGGTCAAGAGGGGCTTGAGCCACTCTTGTTTCTTAAAGTTCCCAATAATGTTAGAAATGAGAAAATGACAAAACATTTTAATGCCTATATTGAACAAATTAACATTTCTACCATCCAAACACTTATAACTAATTATGCTCTTCATAAGGCAGTTACAAGATTTATAAAACGTATTAATTCATAGTGCACTGCTGGCAGAATGTCTATTAATAAGAAACATATTTAAATCTGGATGATGAATGCCATCTTCTTTCAATCTTGCCAGTTTGTCTCTGTGACTAAATGTACAAGTTCATGTGGAAACAACATGAAGGAATAAATCTGAGGTCCTTCATGAATGTGAGGCCCAAGCTAAAGACCATCACAGCCAACAGCTGCCACCATCCTCCCTGATATATACACTATGCCCTGTTGGCCAACAACATCGGGTAACATATTTAATTCAAACGTCTACTTCAACAGAGATGATGGCAATTAGCTAGGCCCATCACAGTCACCGTAGCAGAAATTTCAAGGAGGAAAGAGTCACCAACCCGCCAGCATTGCCTTCGATCTGGAACCACCTGACAGCCCATACCTGTGTGGTCCAGCCATGAGCCACAGTTCATATCCTCAGATATTCTCAAGATTCTCATCTGCCTTGCCACATGTAACCTGCTATGAAAACCCCCGCTACAGAGTTTTTGTGCCTTGGGACCAAGACAGCCTAATGCCACAACCTTCCTACAACTGGAGAGGCTGCCCCTGTGCAAAATTCACACAAGCCTGGAAACCTCAGGGACAATGACGATACAGTACTTTTCCCTCTCTCTTAGCAAACTGTTCCCACCTTTATGGTTGTCATCGCCCCTTCTTTCCAATCATTTTGCTCTCAATCCCTCAGCTTATCGTCACTAAAAATGTCCCATGTTTGACTATCGTTATTTCTGGATCCTCAAATGCAGAGATTTCCGAACAATGCTTTTAGGGAAAAGAAAAAACCTGGCATTAAACACACACGTTGATGGCCAGGTGCATGGTGGCCCATGCCTGTAATTCTAGCGCTTTGGGAGGCCAAGGCAGGCAGATCACTTGAGGTCAGGAGTTCGAGACCAGCCTGGCCAACATAGCGAAACCCCATCTCTACTAAAAATACCAAAATTAGCAGGGCGTAGTAATGTACACCTGTAATCCCAGCTACTCAGGAGGTTGAGGCAGAATTGCTTGAACCCAGGGAGCGGAGGCTACAGTAAGCTGAGATCGCACCACTGCACTCCAGCCTTGGCAACAGAGCAAGACTCCGTCTCAATGTGTGTGTGTGTGTGTGTGTGTGTGTGTGTGTGTGTATTGATTGTTAGACTCATCGGAATTCCAGTCATGTTTAGTTAATGCCTTAGAATGAACCAAAGAAGGTAAGTGTGTCACACTTACAATGAGGGGGAACAGGTGGAATTAAAGGAGAAATGGCCAAATCTGGATGGCAACAAAGTTCTGCAAAATGTCAGGGCACACAGCAACCACAGCAAGAAAAGAAGCAGAACAAATGAAATCAAAAGGAAATGACGAAGATGCTAAGATTCAACTGCCAGTGCACACACCACCCCAGAGAGTGTTTCCAATTTCCCAGGGCTCTGCAGAAGAATCTTATCCAAGCACCAGGTGGTTCTGCAAGGCCCTTCCTTCTGTTTGCCCTTTTCCCTCACTATGGTTTCTCAGTCCCACATTAGCTCAACCCACTTGGCCCTGGCTTCCCTTGCATTCCCCGAAATCCACATCACTCCTCAGAACCATACCTCTGCTTCCCTCTTGGAGATTAAAACCTCAGAGAAAAGGAATTGTGGGGGCAGAGATAAGAGGTGACCTCTTATGAAGAAAACTTCTGGGGCTTCAGCCCGCCTCTGAGAAACAACCCATGTTTACACAGACCACGATGAAAAGGAAACCCACGGCTCCTGGAGTTTGTGCTATCTTGAAATAATGCTTTGAAACATGGGTGATGGCATTTCAGCATCGAACAGGTCAAGGGGAAGTTAAAGTGAAATCTTTACCTAGTGTCACTCTGACAAGAGCTGTTTAAAAACAAAACAAAACAAAACCAGCCCAAGAGGCGCTGGATGTCAAGATGAACAAGGCAGAGCCTACACTCTCAAGGGGAGCATAGCGCACAGCTTCAGACTCACCCTGAAACATTTTTGGGCCTCAATCTCCTCCTCTTAGTATGAACGGCCTCTAGTGCCACTGTAATAATATGTTTCTATAATTCGACACCACGCTTTTCGTACTTTACCTCTCAAACAACAGTTGCAACCAGTATTTGTTCCAACAACAAATGGGACAAGATCATTTACAAGAGGGAGGGAAAATATGGGTCCTTCTCTCCATAAAATAACGACACACTCTAATTCCCAAATTCTTGAATACTAGATATTGAGAAGTTCCATCTAATTTTTTTTTTTTTTTTTTTTTTTGAAACAGAGTCTTGTTCTGCAGCCTCAACCTCCTGGGCTCAAGCCATCTTCCCACCTCGACCTCCCGAGTGGCTGGGACTACAAGTGTGCGCCATCATGCCTGGCTAATTCTTCTTATTTTTTGTAGAGACTGGGTTTCACCATGTTGCCCAGTTTAGTCTTGAACTCCTAAGCTCAAGTAATCCACCTGCCTTGGCCTCCCAAAATACTGGGATTAGAGTTCACATATATCTTTAAGAAAGAATTTATGAACAAAAGAAAGGGTGTAAGTTTCGCTTACACAGAAGTAAAATTTGGGGGACTCACTATTCAAAAAAAAAACAAATACCAAAATACATGTATACCTAAAAATTATTTAATCAGATTTGGACATCAGAGATCATCTCACATCTATGGTATCATCTAGTCTGGCCTCTTCATTTTATACAGAACGAAAGCTAGGCACAAAGAGATTAAGTAATTCGTCCAAGGACACCCAGCTAGTAAGAGGCAGGACAAACAGCAGAACCTAGCCAAGAATGATTTAATCATTCCAAAAAGGTATCAGAGGATGTTAGCAAAGTCTGGGATAAGCTCCTAGTCTTTGGAGGCTAATGTCAAAGAGGACAGCCAAGGCCTCCCACAAAGCACGGCTTACTGCTCTATACAAGCCAGAACTCAGGCTGATCAGTGTAGGATACATGTATCTTTGGCTCCCACATTCATGCATTTCCATCATGCCAAAGGTGGCACAAGTCCTGCAAGGCACAGTAGCTGTGACACCCCTTCTAAAATAGGCCAGCAGCTCCAAAGTGGTCACAGCCTTCTCAGATTGCAGGCCCCGTTTCCCACCTCACTGTTGTTATTGTACCACACAAAATCACCTCACCAAACCATAGGAAGCCAAAGCTAGTGGTGCCAGCCCACCAGCTGAGCAGCAGCAGCTGCCCCAAAGACATCACCCCAGGACCTCACTTCCTGTTCTGGCACTCAAGCCTGTATCCATGCCAATTCAGGGTCTGGCCCATCATTTTCAAAGCTAGAGCTGGACAGGCCCCAGATATCCAAGAAACCATCTGTTCTAGAATTCTCCCTCCTCCAACTTCACTTCACAACAGGCCATGGCATCTGCCACTGTCCTTGGTCTTCTGAACAGAGGGTGTGGAGCTCTTGTACACAACCTTGGAGAGGACCCAGCTCATTCTGAACCTGTCCGGAAAGGGAAGAACCACTGTTTTAAATCAAACATCCTGAAACAAACAGGTCCATGCATTCTATCTGGCAACTTTAACCACCACAGATGTTAGAAAAATGTAGAAAAGTGCATTCAACTTTCCAAAGTCCGAGAATTCTGAACCATTTCTCCTTTACAATTTATATTTATTCTTTAATAAATGCTTTTCAAAAAAAAAGTCACCAATATAAAACAAAGACAAGGTAGGAATAATCACACTATTAATGTACTAATACCTCAGACCTAAAGCACTGTGAACTTACTTTCCAATTAAGAGCAAAACCAGAAAAAAATCAAGCATTCTTTGAAAGCCATTCAAGTATTACTATATACAAATTCTAAGTAAACCCCTAGCAATTACATTTGTATAATACCAGTCGTAATAACTAATATTGATTGAGCTTCGCTATGTGGCAAACTGTACTAGGCTCTTTGTATGTATGATTCACTAAATTCTTCTAACACCTCTGTTATTACCCCCTCCTTTTTTTAAGCAAAGGAGGCCTATGGAGGATAACTAACTTGCTTAAGGTCATATCAATAAACGGTGTCAGGGTCAAGGTTCAAACCTAGGTCCACGGGACTCCAAAGCCAGTGTTTTTCATATTATACCACACTGCCTTGAGGTCTGCAGTGTGTAGGAGCAAAAACTAAAACCGCATTTTAATTTAGTGAGCAGCATCACCTTCCATTTTAAGAGGTTCTGTGTAACTGACTACCCTGAAAATTTACAGGCAAAGATGGGGAAATTGGCCCTCATCTAACAAGTCTATAGCATAGCTATAAAGCAGCTGTGCAGAAGCCAGGGGGGACAAGTGAATCGTGTGCTTGGCAAGGCTATACGTGCCTCTGCCTCAGACTTGAAATTTTTTTAAAAAAATGGGGAGCCAAGGAGACGGGAGAGATAATCTTTTTCTAAATTCTAGAGGGAGTATTAAATAAACATGATCAGCTCCATAAAGCTCTGATAAAGTCAGTCGTTAAAAATAAGAAACAGTATCTCCTACTACCTCCCATTCTTCACCCAACAAGTATAAAAATCCATGAGCACACACGCAAACTCTATTAGTATTAGCCTATTTAAACCTTAATTTTTAATTCTGCTTATTCTCTTTTGGGAAGTTCATTCAGGAAACATTTGGCTTTGCTTATACTTCTGTTGCTGTACTTTATTGCATTGGGTGGCAGCTCTCAGACATCTTGTGCAGTATCAATAATCACAAGGCAGCCTCAGATTTACTGCTAAACTGAGATCATGAGCATGAAACAATAAACCTACAGGCCATTGGGCATATTTGCTGTTGATCATGCTTGGATCAGCTGCACAAGCTTGCGATGTTTATGTATAAGCAAATGGCTTTCCTTGATGCTCTATCTTTTCTAATTCTTCCCAGTCAACTTTCACTTCAAAGTCTTACAAACCATCTATGAGCCAGCTACTGTGCTAGCTGCTGGCAATACTGTAGTGAGCAAAATAAACTTACTGCCTATTTAAAAAGGCAGAAGTCAATCAAATAATGATGCAAAGGAGTGAGTAATTAGAAAAGGGCACCGTGAAGGAACACAGATTGACGAGTGTCCATCTGTTCAGGCTGCTATAATAAAAACACTATAAACTATGTAACTTACAAACAACAGAAATGTATTTCTCACAGTTCTGGAGGCGGGGAGGTCCAAAATCAAGGCTCCAGGAGACTGAGGGTCTGGTGAGGGTCATCTCTGCTTTTCAGATGGCACCCTCTCACTGCGTCCTCACATGTTGGAAGGGGCAAACAAGCTTCCTCAGCCTCGGTTATAAAGGCACTAATCCAATTTCACCCTTAAGATCTAATCACCTCCTAAAAGCCTCATATTATTGCATTGAATACTAGGTTTCAACACATGAATTCCGGGAGACACAAACATTCAGACGTAGCATGGAGAACTTGGGCAGTTTTAAAACATGGCTGCAAATTCTGAAACTCCTCCTGCTGAGAGGTGAGGTCTATGTCCCCTAACTCATGAATATAGGCAGCCTTATGACAGCTTCAACCAACAGAACATGTTGGAAATGATGCTATGTAACTTCAACGCTAGGTCATAAGAGGCCACGCAGCTTCTTTAGCTCACTCTTGGAGCCCTGAACTTCCCTGTGAGAAGCCCGACCACCCGGAGGCCACCCAGCTGTGAGGAAGTCTAAGCCACATGAAGGAACCACAGTAGGAGCCATGGTCAACAGTCCCGGCTGAGGCTGGTCTTGGAATCATCCCAGTCCAGACACCAGGCATACACGCCTGAGGAAGCTCCCTTATGATTCCGGCCTCCAGCTGTTCACATTTTCCCGTCATGGAGCACAGACAAGCCTTCTTCACTAGGCCGTCTCTATTCCTGACCTGCCGAGTCCACGAGCGTAACAGAGTGGTTGCTGTTTAACACCACGGTGTTTAGGAGTGCTTTGTCACACAGCAGTCGACAACGAGAACAAAAGTGCTGCATATAACAGAGGCTGCCTTGTGCCGGGAAGTCACGCGAGCACTCTCCATGAAAGTAGCATTAGGGCTGCGATCTGAAGGGTGAAAAGACCTCCATCAATAGAAAAGAGGGAGAAGCAGGCTGTAGGCACAGGCCCTGCAATCAGAGGGAGTGTGGCTGGCACAGAAAAAGCAGCACAGAGGGAGGGGAGAGTAAAAAGGCTGACAAGGTAGGCAGGGGTCAGACCACATTGGGTGCTTTGCTGGTCTGATGCTTGACAGCACTTAGAAGTCCCTGGAGGGGTTGTCTATATTTTTTTTTTATTGAAAATTCATATAACATAAAAGTCACTATTCTGGGTTGAACTGCATATCCCCAAAATTCATATGTTGAAGTCATTACCAGCACCTCAAAATGTGACTTTATTTGGAAATAGAGTCATTGCAGGTATACTTAACTAAGAGATCGTTCAGGGCAGATCCTAATCCAGTATGACTGTGTCCTTATAAAAAGATGAAATTTGGACCACATACACACACACACACACACACACACACACACATACACACAGGGAGACCACCATGTGAAAATGAAGACAGAGGTCAGGTGACAGGTTTATACACCACAGAATGCCAAAGATGGCCAGCAAACCACTATAAGCTAGGCGAGAGCCACGGAGCTGGTTCTCCCTGCAACCCTCAACCCTCAGCAGGAACCAACCCTGTGACACCCTCATCTCAGAGCTGCAGTCTCTAGAGCTGGGAGGCAACACATTTCTGTAGTTTATGCCACCCAGTTTGCAGAACTTCGTTACAACAACCCTAGGGAACCAATATGCCACTTTTTAATTTAATTTAATTTTATTTTGAGACAGAGTCTCACTCTGTCTCCCAGGCTGGAATGCAGTGGCGTGATCTCCACTTACTGCAAGCTCCGCCTCCCAGGTTCACGCCATTCTCCTGCCTCAGCCTCCCGTGTAGCTGGGACTACAGGCGCCTGCCACCACGCCCAGCTAATTTTATTATTTTTAGTAGAGATGGGGTTTCACCATGTTCACCAGGATGGTCTTGATCTCCTGACCTCGTGATCCACACGCCTCGGCCTCCCAAAGTGCTGGGATTACAGGCGTGAGCCACTGCACCCGGCCAGATGTCACCATTTTAAAGTGCACAGTTCAGTGGCTTTTAGTACCTTCATAATATAGTGCAGCCAGCACTACTGTCTGATTGTAGAACTTCTTCATATCCCAAAAGGAAACCTCATTTCCACCCCCCGCAGCCCCCAGCAACCATTAATCTTTCCGTCCCTATGAATTTGCCTATTCTGGGTGTTTCATATAAACAGAATCATACAATATGTGGCCTTTTGTGTACGGCTTGTCATTTAGCATAATGTTTTCCTTGTTCATCCATGTTGTAGCATGTATCATTACTTCATTCCTTTCTATTCCATTGTATGGGTACACCACAATTTGTTTACCTGTTCATCAGGGACAATTATCTGAGCTGTTTTACTTTGGGGCTATTATGAGTAATGTTGCTATTGAACATTATGCACACTTTCGTTTTTTGAGACAGAGTCTCACTCTGTTGCCCAGGCTGGAATGCAGTGGCACGATCTTGGCTCACTGCAACCTCTGCCTCCTGGGTTCAAATGATTCTCATGCCTCAGTCTCCCAAGTAGCTGGGATTGCAGGCGCCCACTCCTACGCCTGGCTAATTTCTGTATTTTTCGTAGAGACGGGGGTTTCGCCATGTTGCCCAGGCTGGTCTCGAACTGCTGGCCTTAAGTGATCCACCCGCCTTAGATCCCCAAAGTGCTGAGATTACAGGCATAAGCCACTATATCCAGCCTCATGCACACATTTTATTTGAACATCTGTTTTCAATTCTTTCGGAAATGTGTATCTAGGAGTAAAACTGATGAGTCATATGGTAATTCTTTAACTTTTTTGGGGGTCCACCAAAACATTTTCCACAGTGGTTGCGCCATTTGCATTCCCATCAGCAATGTCTGAGGGTTCTCTGGAGGGCTTCAAGCAAATGAGGTAAAGAGTTGTGGTTAGAAAAAAAGTCATAGAAACCAGCATTCATGAGAGAACATGAGTTCAGTTTTGAACCGATGGGTCTGACATGACTTTTACAACATTCAAGTGGGCATGTCAGGTAGGACAGTCAGTCTGAGGCTTAAAAATGAGGTCAGTCAGCTCTAGAGTTAAACTTTGAGACTCAGCAGGTCATGGGCATGGAAGAGATTCCATGAGAGAAAGAGCAAAGTATAGAAAAGAGGGGCTTCTGAACTTTTAGGAGCTCTGAAAATGAGTGGTGGGACAGAAGAAAATGTGTCTGCAGGAAGGAGTGTGATAAGCAGAATTTAACAAAATTATAAAATTGGTGGACTAAGAGGAAGGAGACTGAGCAAAGACAAAAGAGATTCATCACTCTGTAATAAGAAACAGATCTGTAAACGGTCTAAATCGTGACATTTTAACAGAAAAGGATAAGCACCATTTTACTTCTTTCTACATTTTTTCTTTTGAAAATTCCTTTCCTTTTTTAGGGGAGAGGAGGGTAGTACCGGTGGAAAGGAAAGGTTTTAATTCCTTTAGTTGTATGTGTAAGAGGTTAAACTACTTGACCTGTTATCAGAACTGGTGAATAAATGCTTTTCAGACTGGACATCAAACCTATCTAACTTAAAATAGACCTCCCCCAAGGGAACTGCATGGAAAGAATCTGGTTATGTACTTAAATTTCTATTGTTTCATCAAAGCATCTGAAAGCTGGAGAAGACAGTTGGACACCACTTCAAAGTATCACTAAGAAATCAACAATGATTAAAGCAGGAGAATCATAATTCCTCCACACACCCTCCCCGCTGACAAGAAGGTATTTAATTACAGAGTCCAATCAAAAGATGAGAATCCTATGAATAAACCTGTAATAATATCCTGTCCCACTTCAAAATTATAGCTTAAATTATTTTGTTCCTCAAAAGCCATAGTCCAGACATTATAAAACTCTCTTTACATATCAGTCATGAGTGTAGCTAATCCTTTCAAGTGTACAATGCAAATAATTAAATTTTAACTTTGTAATCATGAGAACAAAGGACTCTTGGGATTAAATAAACATTGCCTTTAGAAGAGTACAGGAAACAGTTTTAGCTCAGGCCCATGGCCTTTTTGGGATACAACCCATCCCTTATTCCTTTGGTGGCTTTCAACATTAATACAAAATTAGGAAATTTAAAATTCACTGTAATTCATTACAGTGAGTTACTTTATTTGAAAATAACACATGCGGGTGAGGGGAGGAGGGAGGGACAGCATTAGGAGATACACCTAATGTAAATGACGAGTTAATGGGTGCAGCACACCAACATGGCACATATATACATATGTAACAAACCTGCACATTGCACACATGTACCCTAGAACTTAAAGTATTATAATGACAATAATAAAAAGAAAACAACACATGCATACATGCATATATACAATTCCATGTTCCCTCTGTATTCACATACTTTGAAAAGTTCACTTTTACCCACTGACAGAAGAGGTGTCCTCCCAGAGCAAGTTTGGAAATTAGTTATCTAAGGTAAGCCTATGTCAGGTGGAAATACCATTGATATTAGGGCTCTATAAATACCTTCTTTTGCTTTATATGAAACTATGAAATTGGTTCTAATTACATTATCAAGTTGAATCATATTGAAAAAAGTAATAAAATCATTGCATTAGTCACAATCAGCCACATTTGCTGGTATTCGTGCCTGGTATTTGACATATATGTTATTCCAAAGCCTTACAAAAACCCGAACAGAAGATATTACTGTCCCTGTTTTACAGACAAAAGTTCAGGGGCAGAAGATCCAAATCTTATCTCTAGAAACACAGAATCGAAATATAAACCTTTAAAAAAAAAAAAAAAAAAAAAAACACCACAATGCTAGGACTGCCTCTACCACACTATGCCTTCATAGAACTGTTATGAGAGCTTTTAGAACATAATTGCCAGGTATAGACGTAAGTGCAGCGTAATGATGAGGAGATAAAGTGAAGAATGAAAGATAATTGTTTCCCAGAGGAAAAAAAAATACTTATTAACATAAGTAACATTTCATTACTAAGAGCTCCATAAGAAGTTATTTGATTTAATCTAGGTTGGGTTCTTCTGTGTTTTTTTGTTTGTTTGTTTTGTAGAGGAGGTATAAAATTTTAGATACAGGAGTGATACTCATGTTGTAAAAGTAAGAGCAAATGTTTTACAAAACACTGCTTCCCCACAGTACATGAGAAAAAGTCTTCTCAATCAATATCCCTGTTCCTAGTTCAGAGAATCGGTGTGACAATAGTACTTGGAGAACTATAAGAGCAGTAACTTACATTAATTAGTAATTAATGGTGTAGAGCCACAAACATTAACTTATTCATTAATTCTCAACATACTTCCCTGAAGCAAGTCTAAGCATTCCTCTTTGATAGAGGGAAAGAAAGTCAATGTTACGTAAGTGATGGCAGCCTACTTCCAGAAAGTGATCATAAACACACAGGACTAATGCCACACTTAAGACTTTAGATACCTCCTATACAGAGAGGCATTCGTGAACATATTTTCAGACACAACCAATCCCAAAAAACAATCATTAAAAATTTGCAGGATTCCAGAAGGCAAATTATGATTCGAAAGCACTGAAACATAATAATGATAATAACAATAATAATAGGAGAGGGAGGAGGAGAAAAAGCTAATAACTGTTAAGTGCTTATAATACACCAGACAACTTTGTTAGTGCCTTATGGGCAGTAGCTATTTATGCCTAGTGTTCCATTATTGGAACACTAAGCATGTGAGAGTTATATATATCTTTCTGCTACAGGTTGTTGCCAAGGTCTGATTGCAAAAATTCAAAAAATTGCAACCTCAGGCATAAATGGGTTAACTCTCAATCCTTACAATGAGCTTGTGAAGCAGGTATTATTTCCCGCCTATGAGGAAATGAAGGTGATGTGAGTTGCCCAGTCACACTGATAGTTTCGAGCACTTTGGTTCCAAAGCCCATGAAACTGACCAAGACATTACCTAGTTAATCAAAGTAAGACTTGTTTTCATGTTCAACTCAAGATTACTCATGCAAGATTGAAGTTACTTCACCAAGGAGAAAAAACAAAAATCTGTTAATGTTTTGCCCTTTACATATTTCCAGGGCCAGAGGGCCAAACCCCTTCCTTCCTGTGAACCTCTGGTGCAATGAAATGTCAAGCCAGATCTGGTCCACTCTAAAATACGACTCACTTGCTATTACTATCTTTAATGGCTTCATCCAACCTACTCCCTGAAACCAATTTCCTCTTGAATACATTCAATAGCTTCTTTATGAATGAACCCTATTAGTAGCATTTATTCATTCCTTCTGAAAACCACATGTTTAAAAGCAAGAAAATAGAATGTCAGAGTATTAAGTTTATTTCATCAAATACACATCTTCTCTCGGGAAAAAAAAATCACTTTGACTATTAGATCCTTCTGTGCCAGGTAAGTTTTTAAGAGAAAATTTATACTACCACATATTTTTAAGTTGAGTACTATGTTTATAAGAAATAAAGCAATGAGTGGAAACACTTCATAACTAAGTATCTCTAAAGGATTTTCCATAAACCAATTATTCACTCATTCCTCACTTGTTAATATATTTATCAACATCAATATGTGGTTCAAGCACCATCCACATGAGAATCACCTGGGGCTGGCTGTTGACAATACAGGTGAGACCTCATGACTGCTGGTTTCCCAGTGAAGAAATCTGCATCACTCACAAACAGCCCAGGTACATCTTATGTATTCTAAAGGTTGAAGACCACTGAGTCCCCTTTATGTGCTAATAGGACAAACAGATACACAAACGGCTTATAACCTCCCGTAATTGGTCTTAAATTGGTCTCTCTGCTTCTACCCTTGACCCCATCCCTACATACCCGCTGATTCTGTATACAACAAGGGGATGTTTAAGGCATAAGTCAGATCATGTAACTTCTCTGCTCAAAATTCCCCAAGTGTTTCTCATCTCCCTCAATGGCAATAAGCCTAGAATAATCTCCCTGCTCTGCCTTTCTGACTCATTTCCTACCACTCTCCTCTCCCCTCCTGCTTGGCTCCAGCCACCAGGCTGCCTCCTCCTCACCCGTGGCCCACCTGGTGCAGCAGAGCCTTTGCCCCTACAGGCTCCCTCTGCCGGGACCGCTTTCCTGCAGCTAGCCACACAGCCTGTTCCTTCCCTTCCTTGGGTTTCCTGCTCCACAATCACTAGTGTGGGAGGCCTTCCCTGGCCACTATCAAGAACCCACCCATCCCTTTTCCTGCCTGATTTGATCCTCTTTAGCATTTATCACTATCTAATGTACTTGCTGTTTACTTATTTTCTTGTTGGTTATCTGTTACCCTCCACTAAAATGTAAGCTTCATGAGAGCAGGGATATTTTCTTTTTAATCTGCTTTGTTCTTAAATGTATCCCATTTGGTACATAATAGACATCAAAAAGTATTTACTGGCTAAAAGGATGAATGAATATCATCAATGCTCCAAAAAAGGGTACTTGATTAATAAGACCTTTAAGAGAGAGCAACCAGCTTGGGGTAGGGGGCAGGGCGTCTAGCTGTCCTTACGGCAGGTAACACTCGTGGGGTTTTCAAGGAAGGATAGAGAGCATCTTCTAAGAAAAGGAAGAACATTCTACACATCAGCTGGCCTGTAATTAAAAATGTCGGTGTCATGAAAGATGAGGGAAGAATGAAGAACGCTTCTAGACTGAAGGAGACTAGAAAGACAGGACAGTTGGGTATGAGTGATCCTGAACCAGATCCTTTGGCTATAAAGGACATTACTGGGATAACTGGAGAAATCTGAAGGGATTTTATCAGTGAAGGTTTATAGGAGTTCTTATTTTAGTATTTTTGCCATTTTCTTATAAGTCTGAAGTTGTTTCAAAAAAAAAAAAACACACAAAAGGAACCAGAGTAACACGAGTAAATGCAATGCATCAAATGATCTGTGAATAAAATGCCCACTGAACAAAACAGGGAAAAACAAAAACTATTTCTTCCAAATGTTCCTATTCCCCTTACTCCCCCATTCCTCCATGAAAAACTTTGGGCCTGTATCATCTTGGCTTAGAGTCAGTCAAATATGGTCATTCTTCTTTAAGCATAAACGCAAATAAACCCCCTGGATTTCAGTGGGAACACAGCATGCAGCAGAACATTTGTCTGTATAAACTCTGTAGTAAATGACCTCTCTCTTCTCCCTCCAGAGTAGAAGCTTGATCTCCATGAATTGCTGTAACTCAAAACATACTTTTTACACAAAAATAATGACGGGGTTGAAAATAGAAAAAGTAAATCTTTGGACTGGACTGCTGTTGTGAGCCAAAGAGAATGATTAAATATAAAACAAGGGGGAAAAAAGCAACAGCACTAGGTTATAAAAGAACAGATTGACATAGATTTTTTGAAACTGGAAGTTACAGGCAACATGCCTAGAATTTAGATACCAGTATTAAGGACTGAACACTCATCCAAGCATCTACAGCTCCCCTGACAGGTCAAATTCCATTACAACAAACACCAGTGCAATAATAATCTGAGTGATCCAAAGCATTCCTGGTTAATGACCTCCTTAACTCAAGCAGTATGCAATACCTAACACCATTCCCCATTTTAAACACAAAAGTACAAACATAAATGCAGCAAGTGATTGTTTACTGAACAAAAGAACTCATCAGAAGGCTCCATAATAAGGTATAAGGCTTTTTTCTTCCAATATCTAGACTAGTGTTTGTGGGGCCATTTTTTAAATACGGAAAAAAAAATTAACTTACATGCAACTTTTGAAGGACATGTCTAGATACAGTGGACCCAAAATGTTAACAGCAACTGAAAGCAAGCACAAGTTCAACATGACAACAGGAGCATCTATAGATTGACTCATGTACCTCCCAAGTCCCCTACTTTCCTCTGTAATGTGGGGTACACCACATTGCCTGATATTGGTTTAATTTGAATTTTCTTCCAAATTATTAAAGTCAACAGATTCTCATTTTTTTAAATATGAAGTTCCAGCCTCTCCTGGAAAATGGTTAAATCTGGCAACACAGGTACAGATCCCTGGGTCAACCATCAGCTCATGGAAACCAGCTCCCTAAGAGGCACACTCCCCATCACTCCCTATTGCATTCCCAGCATGCTTAATGGCTTGTTTTCTGCCTGGTCCTTCTAAGCATAGGAATCTGCAACACCAGCTTTTAAAACAACTAAAACAAACAAACAAAAATTACTACTCAACTTGTTAATATATCAAAACTGAGCTGTATCATACATCATCCTATGATACATTGTCCATTGCAGAGAGAAGGCATGCTAAGATAATATTATGGATAAATTACTTTAAGATTTCTCTAAATGACATTCTCACAAGCATCCCTGGCAAAAGGCAACATTTATTTTTTTTTAATTTATTTATTATTATTATACTTTAAGTTGTAGGGTACATGTGCATAACGTGCAGGTTTGTTACATATGTATACTTGTGCCATGTTGGTGTGCTGCACCCATCAACTCGTCATTTACATCAGGTATAACTCCCAGTGCAATCCCTCCCCCCTCCCCCCTCCCCATGATAGGCCCCGGTGTGTGATGTTCCCCTTCCTGAGTCCAAGTGATCTCATTGTTCAGTTCCCACCTATGAGTGAGAACATGCGGTGTTTGGTTTTCTGTTCTTGTGATAGCTTGCTAAGAATGATGGTTTCCAGCTGCATCCATGTCCCTACAAAGGACCCGAACTCATCCTTTTTTATGGCTGCATAGTATTCCATGGTGTATATGTGCCACATTTTCTTAATCTAATCTGTCACTGATGGACATTTGGGTTGATTCCAAGTCTTTGCTATTGTGAATAGTGCTGCAATAAACATACGTGTGCATGTGTCTTTATAGCAGCATAATTTATAATCCTTTGGGTATATACCCAGTAATGGGATGGCTGGGTCATATGGTACATCTAGTTCTAGATCCTTGAGGAATCGCCATACTGTTTTCCATAATGGTTGAACTAGTTTACAATCCCACCAACAGTGTAAAAGTGTTCCTATTTCTCCACATCCTCTCCAGCACCTGTTGTTTCCTGACTTTTGAATGATCGCCATTCTAACTGGTGTGAGATGGTATCTCATTGTGGTTTTGATTTGCATTTCTCTGATGGCCAGTGATGATGAGCATTTTTTCATGTGTCTGTTGGCTGTATGAATGTCTTCTTTTGAGAAATGTCTGTTCATATCCTTTGCCCACTTTTTGATGGGGTTGTTTGTTTTTTTCTTGTAAATTTGTTTGAGTTCTTTGTAGGTTCTGGATATTAGCCCTTTGTCAGATGAGTAGATTGCAAAAATTTTCTCCCATTCTGTAGGTTGCCTGTTCACTCTGATGGTAGTTTCTTTTGCTGTGCAGAAGCTCTTTAGTTTAATTAGATCCCATTTGTCAATTTTGGCTTTTGCTGCTGTTGCTTTTGGTGTTTTAGACATGAAGTCTTTGCCCATGCCTATGTCCTGAATGGTACTACCTAGGTTTTCCTCTAGGATTTTTATGGTATTAGGTCTAACATTTAAGTCTCTAATCCATCTTGAATTAATTTTCGTATAAGGAGTAAGGAAAGGATCCAGTTTCAGCTTTCTACTTATGGCTAGCCAATTTTCCCAGCACCATTTATTAAATAGGGAATCCTTTCCCCATTTCTTGTTTCTCTCAGGTTTGTCAAAGATCAGATGGCTGTAGATGTGTGGTATTATTTCTGAGGACTCTGTTCTGTTCCATTGGTCTGTATCTCTGTTTTGGTACCAGTACCATGCTGTTTTAGTTACTGTAGAAAAGGCAACATTTATAATCTTTAACTGAAAACATTTTGCTTTGGAAATCGGAATGGTTTGAATGTACCTTAGCTTATCAAAGCATAAAGTTACTTGTTTTTAAAAATGAGTTCAAAACTAGCCATCATAGTTATTTATGTATATATTACTACAATTAAATAAAAAGAAAAACACTTATAGACACACATATATTATCCTAAAACAGAAATAAGCATAATTACTCTAAAGTAGCAAAGAATGGATATTATAATTTGTCTACGAACTATTTCACAGTCTTTGAGTTGTACTGTGTATTACACATAACCAGAATATCTTCAGTCTCAAAGAGACAATTTCTGAGCACACAACCAAGATTGCAGGCAAGTCACACAACCCCTCTGTGCCTCGATGTCCTCATCTGAACAATGTGAAGAATAATATTGCAGACATCTTAAAGGATTACTGAGAGGATTAAATGAGCTGATATATACAAACAGCACTTACAACACTGCCTACCACTGTTGCCCAGCCTTGTATTAACTGACACACTAGCCTAAAATGCTGATAAATTACATTCTCCTAATGCAAACATTCTCATCTCTGCTCTGGTTTGCAGAATGAAGCACTGTCTCCTGGTCTTTAATCCAAAGCACACTCCATTATTATCAATTTAAGTTGCTGCTAAATCTCAAAAGTCATTAATAAAATGTGGTGATTTCTCAAATGGTGTATGGTCAGCCACTCTAAGAGATACTCAATAGAAAAGAATTAGCTCAAAGCTGTTATCCAAATGATTTATCAAAACAACTATCAGGTTTAAAGAAAATCCCCAGGGCAGTAAAAATGCAGCATTCAAAAAACACCAATGAAGAAAAAGACTGTTGCTATTCACAAAGGTACAGACTGTTAGTGAATGAATAAATGAATAAATGAATGAAGATCATTTATTTGCTGCTGACCACAAACTTACGCTTTCTTTTTAAAAAAAAATGTTTTTAATCAGATACTCTGCTTATATTTGTGTCTTTGTTAAACTCTCTTGTCATACTTTACATAACCAGGTAATAATAATCTATGAAAATACTCGACTAACCAACCCAAACGCTTTCCCTAAATCTTGACATATGCACTGACTGCATTTGGTGTGGTGGAAGATGGGCCCTGTCCTGAATTCACACTCGAGTTGGGGAACAAAACTAACAAACAGGGATTAAGTGGTAACCTCTGAGTATCTACTAAACAGCATCAGAGTTCCTGGAGGGTTATGCCCAGGGTAGGCTGCAAGGGTGCTCAAAGTGAATGAGAACAGGGCAAAGGCAAGGCAGAGGAGGCACCAAAGGAAAAGCACTGCAGCTGTTCCAGCCACGAGGCCTGATGGAGAAAACAACATGGCACACGTTCTGCTCAGCAAATCCCTACCTGCCTCCAACACACACAGCAGCACCACCTCCTCTGAAACATTCCCTCATTACCCGATCCTTAGGTTTATACACCACTTCTCGCCTATGTGTGTATTTATTTATATGTTTTTCTTCCATTGGACTGAGAGTTCTCAAAGCACAAGAATCATCTTAATCCATCTTGTATTGTCATCCGAGGCATGCATATTCCCTAAACACTCCTGGATTGAATGAAGATGCCTTAGCAAGGGGAGGGATTCTCTCAACCCAGGAGACTGTGCATATAACTAGAAAGGAGGGTCCCACGGAATCTAACGCCAAGCTTCCTGCATTGGTGCTATCCAGGAGAAAGGAGTGCCCCTGTCCTCAAGAAACTTAAGTCCACTTAGATCGCAAACAGTTATCTGAGAAAGTATGTGAAGGGTTCTATTTAGACAGTCATTTATTACTCGGAATTTGAAGCCCTCTCCGCCTTGAAATAAGGCCTAGTGGCTTAAGGGCACTGCAGAGCTAAAGATGTGAGGGTAACTTACCACTGGTGCTTAGCACAAATAGCAAATGAGAGTTCGCTGGGAAGTACAAACGAAGGGAATCAACTTACTCATAAATCTCAACACCCTTTCTTTCGCTCACTGGCTGAGAAACTGCCATCTGGAAGGCTCAGCAGAGAGATGAAAGGCATTATCACAGTTCTACTGGAATATTTCTGGTTGGCAAAGAACACAAGATGCCAGAACCTGAAAAAAATCATGTAATTCTGATGACCTCGTTTCACCTTTCTTTTCAGCCAAACCAAATTCAGCCTGTTACAGATATTTAACAATTAGAGAAACCTTGGAATTACTTTGCTGAATCGCTCAACTGGCAGAACGTCCACAAGGCCTGCACATCTCCTACATTCTAATGCTCTGGTGGCTGAGACCCACGGCAAGCACGGAGAGCACCCCTTACAGACAACATTCACCCTGAGAAGTGGCAGGGAAGTGAGGAAGACAATTCCAGGTCACTGAGTCCACCACCAGACTCTCATCAAGTTCACCCCAATATCTGGGAAGCATGTAGCCTTCACTGCACGTGTTCCATCCCTGACTCCGGGTGGGTGCACCTGTACCTGTGAAACGAACACACCCACACACAGGCAAACACAGCATTTCATCTTTTTTTTTTTTTTTTTTGGCATTTGTTTTGTTTTCTGGCATCCCTCCAGACTGCCTGGGCCTCCACAAGTCTTAGATGCCTGACCCTGCAGGGCCAACATGAAAGGAGCCACCACTTCAAGGTCCATCCAACTGCTGTACAGAAGCCAGGCCTGAGAGGGGCTTTTTACTGTTGTTCTAAGACCTCAGGCTATAAGATCTGATAAAAGTTATCTTCAGACTAGTGTGATAAAAACCCCTTTTCCCCTGAAGGGACCCAGCCATTTGAAAGTGCCTTGCAAAGCATGTTCTCCTAGATTCTTCAGAGCCTTTCCTGAGGCAGACGAGCATCTGCTCCAAGTCAGACAGGAGGTAACTTTGTCTTTGGGGACTCGGCCATAATAGGCCTTAGAAACTAAGATCTTAGGCCACTTTTTAGTTTTTCACTGTTAGTAATTCAACAAGATTCCCCCGGCACCGTGCACACTCCCTTCTTTGAGTCTTTACATCAGTAGAGAAACGGATGCACAGCTCATCTGTGTGCCTCTCGCCGAGCTCCCGCTAAACACACGACTAAAACCGGCTTTCCCCTAGAATGCATTTTGTTTGGCCAAACACAATGCAGCAGTGTCCTTGACCCCTTCTCATCGAAAGTTTGTCTGCCTCTGACTGGCAGAAGTACCTACCCTCTGTCACCCTGCGTTCATTTTCCATTTCTGTAACAGTCTTGGTGCCTCCCACTATCATCTTCCAAAATCCCAGGTGCACGGGGAATGTTCTTACCTCTTAAAATGTTAAAAACAGGCACATCTGTATCTGCTGCCAGAGTTTCAAGAAGATACATTCTCTTCAGCCAGAATCAAAATTCAGCAACAGCTCCCCTCTGACTCCCCCACGCTGGAACCAGGCCCTCCCACTCTGGCAGCCTGACAATAAAACCTTTTACCTGAATGACCACATATCACTGGGCTTTAGAAAGGATCATCATATATGCTGTCATTCAAAATGAGAGTAACTTTGAAAGTGAAAGGGGACACTATTAATAAATTACATGGGGACTTCGGGTATATACCAGCACTGTCACGGAAAACCAGGACCTATGGAGCACTTAGAAAACCCTGCCCTGAGTGTGGGTGCTACCATCAATGCTGCATTAAAAAGACAGCCACTCCCCTCTGCAAGTTGTCTGCCTAGCACAAGATATAGACAATCAAATAATCACCCAAATATGCAAAATAATGACCTCACCTAATTATGATGTATGCTTTCAAGGAAAAGTCCTGGGTGGTATGACAGAATATTCCAAGGGTTAACTTGACTGGGGACGGGGAGGACGACTGGAGTGGAAGAGAAGGAAGAGGAGAAAGGAATAAATCCGCAGGTGGGCCCTAAAGGAGAAAGCACAGACCGGGAGGATTTGAGGCTGCACCAAAAGCAGTAGAAGCTGTGGAGGTCACTAATAGCATGAGGTGTCGTGATCAGACAGACATGAAGGACCATTGAGGCCCAGGGCAAAGCATGAACCACAGGCAGGAACGCGGAAGGCAGACAGCAAGAAGCCGGGAGGATGGAGGCTCAGACCAGGGTACTGGTTGGACTCGTGAGGGCAAAGGGAGAGCTGAAAAGGTAATACCCAAAGGTGATGGGTGAAAGGGTTACCAAGATTCTGGCTTAGCCAGAAAATAAAAGGGCCGGTACATAAAACAGCAAAGCCAGTTCCTTATATAACCCTAAAACGCCTTAGGGTGGCCTTGTAATCTCCTTAGTACAGCATGAAAAATCCCTCGCAAGGTAATGTTAAAATGAAATGCAAACACTAAAACTATGCTACAACAGTTTTCCCTCACCACAAATCAATGAACCTTTCAACAGTCTAAACAAGACAGACTCACCTCAACAACTCAATAATTCTCAGTGTTTGCAGCGACCTATTCAGTTGTGTCACCCAGTAATACAACTGCAGATGAAGTTATGAGTTCTGAATGATATAGGAAGTTTGCCTTGAGTCTACAGAGAAGGTATTCAAATCTCAAATCCTCTTCAGGATTCAAAATCTCTAAAATCATATCTGGCCCCCATTTATTTCATCATTTGGATGAACAATTTTGTTTTTAAAGAGAATTTAAAATGATCAGCAATCACCCTTTGAGAAAATCTGATAAATAAACACACAGGAATGGTTTAGGTTACAGTGGTTACACTACCCTGAACCACTGCCCCCAAAGACTGGATTTTCATGAAATATATCACAGACAGGAAAAGGAACGCTGCCCATCCTCTTTTGTATGTCATGCCAAGAATTCTCATGTACTTGAAAGTGATCAATCACCGCCAGGCACAGTGGCTCATGCCTCTAATCCCAGCACTTTGGGAGGCCGAGGCGGGAGGATCCCACCTGAGGTCAGGAGTTCAAGACCAACCTGACCAACATAGAGAAACCTTGTCTCTACAAAAAATACAAAATTAGCCAGGTATGGCGGTGCATGCCTGTAATTCCAGCTACTCAGGAACCTGAGGCAGGAGAATCACTTGAACCCAGGAGGCAGAGGTTGCAGTGAGTGGAGACTGTACCATTGCACTCCAGCCTGGGCAATGAGAGCAAAACTCCATCTAAAGAAAAAAAAAAGGAAAGAAAAGAAAAAAAAAGTGATCAATCACAATAAAGATTACTAACAACTTTTATATCATACTCTTCAATTCACAAAGCACTGGTCTTTTTCAGTGGCCTTGGCAGCACAAGCAGGCAAATACACATGGGAGTATCAAGATTCATCACAAGGGCCTGACTGGCAAGGAGTGGGAGGGCTCTTTCATATGCTATCTCTATAGCAGACGGGTACAATGGGCCTTTTGCCTTGCCCTACCTAAGCCACCAAAGGAAATCTGTCTGCGACGAATGTCTGGATTATAGCATATAAAGTTTCCTTTCCTGAGACTGTCACCTCCCAAATTTTCTAGAAAAATTTTCATTTCAAATACTGTTAATTGACATGCACCAAAATGTACTTTTTGGGGGTAAATGTATTATTTTCAATAAAACCCATCAAATGTGGTTTGCTTTGCATGCTATTATAAAACACTTGCTATAAGTCCACACATAAGGAGAAAAAATGCTTTGTCAGATGCTTTGACCGAAATTAAATTGTGTATAATATATACCACCTCCTTTTCTTGTAAGACATATTCCCAACTCACTGAAAAAAGGGTTCCAGGAGGTATCCATGAAACACGAAGGAAGGATCTGAGAAAAGATAGCATCCTGAATACCCAAAATGGTGACAGATAAATTTCTACAGATGAAGACCAGAATAGAGGTGGGGACAATGAGGAGAAGATAATGAAAGGGATTATAAACCTAACTGGACAGAGTGGGAGAAGAGACAAAAGATGTCCATTCTTTAGAAAGTCCTTTGGGTTGGAACTGAAATGGATCACAGAAGTGTGGACCCTATACTACTTAGGATTTCTCCACAGACAGACCTGTGAGTGATCTGACAGACCGCAGCCTTTCAGGGTGAGAGGCAAGAGAGCTGGACAGAAGCACCGGTAAGGAGGCAGCCAATATATAACAGGCACTTTCCATTCGCCCCAGTCTCCACCATCAGCTGCCCACTCCTGCACCTGCATATCTTTCCACATCATAAAAGGGAAAAAATATTAGTTGACATTTAGCTAATTTTACAGTTAACTAAGCACTCTCACATTTTCTTATTTAGTCATTCATGCATTCAAAACAATTTATGGAATGCCTTCCAGAAGCTAGGCCCTGGCAAAGCTTGGGATAAAACCCACTTCAGGTCCTATCCCATGGGGAACTCAAAGACCAGTGAGAAGTGGGTCCTCTAACTGACTCAACACCAAAGGGGTCACGGTGACAAGCTTGGGCCTGATAGTACACCCTGTGGAGGTACTATCCCAACGATGAATCCCTACATGAGGAAGGGATTTATTGACTGATGTCTTTTATCTTTTCACCATGGCTTAGAATAGTTCCAATGGTGGATCTAGCTAGATAGAACTCAGCCCATATGATTTGACAGCTTGTAAAACTCACAGTTTAATAGCCAGCTTGTATTTGAACCATTTAAACCCACCTTTGATTTATCCTTTAGAAAACAAACAATTTGCTGTGAATCAAAGACCATCAGGTGGAAAATAAGGTGCTGAACAGTGGGGAAAAAAGAGACTACAGCAAAACAGATTACCTAGAGCCATTCAAACTGAAAAAGCACAACATGCCAGACTAGCACTCTTTGGCTGAGAGCATTCCACAGCCCCCTCTCTATAGATGCCATCCAACTGGCCAGAAGAAAATTTAACAAATACTCCTTCTTTTTAGTATCATTATAGATTCAGGTATTCTTTATGATTTTAAAAGTATTTCCAAAAAAAGAGCTATAAGGAATATATAAAGACTGAACGGCTAAATAGGGTCTCCCTAAATAATAGGGTAGGGATAGAAGAACTGTAGGGAAGAGTACCCAAAGGGTATAATTCTGGAACCAAGTCTTGTAAGAGTAACAATAATAGCAGCAGCAGCTAATCAAGCCCTGAGGTAAGTGCTTTGTATTCATTACCTCTTTATTCTTTACAATCTTTTATTGTAAAGGTAGACACCATACCTTTGATGGAAGGTAGACAGAAATGGCAGAAATATAACTTAAAGCAGAGGTTAAATGCAAAGTTACAGAGTCAAGACACGTAAATAAGTACGTAATGTGGCAGTTCTCCAAGTCCCAATTCCCACAGGATGGTGGAGAAAGACCGACACCTGCATACATAGTGGACTGCTTTACAGCGGAGGACCTTTGAACCAGGGGAGCCTGAATATTTTATAATGGACATCAAATATGCCCTACACCTTTGCTCCCTACAGGTAAGACTGTGGAACAGAATATGGATGAGAAAATATGAGAAGTGACAAGTAGGCAAGGTTCCTATAATGGTGCCGGGATTTAATCTTTTCCAAATTAAGAATATTTAGCTATTTAAAGCAGGGGAGTATGACACAATCAGAATTGCCACTAGAGAAACCTCCTGCAGTAGAGTGGGGAGAGTGGCACTTTGGGGAAGGATGGGAGGTATTATAACAAATGCAAGTGAGAAATTACTCCTAGAGGTATGCAATAAAAATAACTTTACATATAAAATTTATCTCTATTAATCTGTGCACTTAAACTAACACCTTGTACATAAAATTAAAAGAAAGTAAAGTAAAACTGCTGGAAAAAAACGTGGCTGGCAGCTTCTTCATGACAAATATACTGGACTGAAGTGTCAAATGTAATTATAGCCAGACTATTAATTCACAAACAAGAGTTAACTATTTTGAACACGAATGATCAAGCTTATTCTTTAACACAAGTGAACAAATGGTTTACTTGGCTTCACAGGTACAATAACAGAGGTTCAGCAACTGCAGGGTCTTTTGGTCTCCCTAGGCCCAGTGGAGACCAGCTGGAGAGTGGACCCTGGTGTGAGGTTTCTTAGCCCAGTCTACAGGATACCAAAGTACCCGATGAGCAGTCCTTGTCAGGCTTAGGAACCCTCCCCCTTGGCAGGGAGCTTCCTAGCTTCCCCCTGAGAAGCCCTATCATCAGCCAGTTCTTCTTCAAAGAGTGAGAGGCACAGGCAGTACTTACCACACTAACAGAAAAGTCTGAAGCCACGCAACTTAAAAGGACTGTCCACTTTCTATGCCACTTACTTAAGTCTTTGAAGGACTGCCGTTGCTCCTGCCCTTGATGCACACAGCACTGCCACACTGCACAACTCCAGGGAGCATCACACACATTCCAGGGAGTTGTGCAGTTCACCTCCTGTGTAGCTGTACATGGCAGCCCTCAGGGATAAGAGGTTACTCTCCCACAGATACTTCCCCATTAAAATCTATTTATTGATCCATTCTTTTTTCAATCCCTGTATCCCTGGATTCCAGCAGTAATCATGGGTCTCAACTGATGACCACAAGCAATTAATAATTTTCACATATTATTAAATATTATTTAGAATTTGGTTTTAACTAAATGTCAATAAGATTCATTTTGCAAACAATAGGAGTGGCGCTTCAACATCTTGTCTCCTATATTTGAGCCCTGGGAGTCCTCTTTAAATCCAGAATCTTAATTTCAGGCCTAATTACTAGATAGATATGTTATTCTTTTGAGGGGAGAAGGAGAAAATCTTGTTGAAGTTAACAAGTAAATACACTTTTACAGCTCTATCACAAAGAAAAGGCACAAAAATAATTGTTCTGAACAAACGTTCTTACTTGGCTTTCATCAACTGTATAACTTAATTATAAATGCTTCTCTAGCCCAAAGTAGCATCAAGGTGATCTAAGTGTCACTCTCCAATAGGCTGGTTAACTGCTTGAAAGCATTTTATCCTATAAATATCAAAAAGTAAACTTAGAAATTATCTTTCCTTCAAGTCCAACAGAGCTGAAAGGTCAAAAGAAACAGAAAGACAGAAATTATCTGCCTCGGTCCAATTCCCACAGAGCCAGCCTGTTTCTGAGATTGGCTCTTCCTGCTCCTCCTTAACTGTGCTCCATGGTCTTGGCATGGACTTTCCCACCTGTCTCTTCTTCTTTCAGGGCCAGATGTCTGACCACCCTTGCGCCTTGCCTCTGCCTGAGCTGTAATTCATGCCCAGTGGGGCTATCTAGACTCCTGATGCCATGAGTTCTCCTGCCCCTGCCACCAATAACACTGGACCCTGTTGCTCCACACGCTCAAAAATCAAGCACTTCCATGTGTCAGTTTTACATCTTGCCTCACTCAAGATACAACAATGTCAGTAAAGATGCCTTGGTCTCCCTTGGCACTCAGTTCCCTGGAGATATACTGGCCAGAGGCCAGATATGAAATGCCCGTGAAGCCTTCATCAAGTCTAAGAGAGCTGAGATGCTCTGAGGGGCCACCCACCATGACCCTTTGAACCACACTTTGTGGGGGAGGCTGGGTGATTATCTCCTAAACAGGACACATCTGAACGCATTTAACTGGCTAGGTATCAACTTACATGTAATACACTGGCATCTGGTTTCTTTGTTTTGGTTATTTTACATTTACTAGTTTATTATTTGTAAAAAATTACAATGGATACAGATGAAGAGATTCACAGGTAAAGGTATGGGGCAAGGGACATGGCGCTTCCATGCCCTTTCTAGAGCGCCACTCTCCAGGCACCGCCACGTGTTCAGCTCACCTGGTAGCTCCACCTGTATCTGGTCTTGATTTGATTTTACCCTACTCACAAGGTAATAAGTTAGCCTGTTACTGTTTCATGGAAGCTGGCAGAAGACACGAGATTCCTGGGTCAAGGACAAAGGACTTTATTATTCACAGCATGATTCAGAAAACACCAGCATCATGTTTACATCAGTCCAGTGGAGATAGTGTTGAGGGGCCCCGATGGCAGCTGCATAAGCAGTGAGTGTTTGTCCCAGAAAAAGACATTACTTCATCCCTCAAGGCTGCTCACTGCAAACACAACACTAAGAAATGGCCCAGGTAAAGAACATTCTTGGTGTACTCAGTAAGACATGCAGGAGCACAAGAGACCCATGCAGAAGTGTCTCCCAATAATCTGTGTGTATTCCCAAACTTAGATGACTATCCTTACGGGGTTCATGGTCTCAGCAGCTCCTCCACATGAACCCCCTGCTACACTCTCCACGTCATGGATTACAAAAGCAGCAGCACAGGCCTCTCACTGGAAAGGAATTTTGAAACACTGATCTTATCTATTTTATCTATCTATCTATCTAATCTAATCTATCAAGACAAGGTTTTGCTCTGTCGCCCAGGCCAGAGTGCACTGGCACACTCATAACTTACTGCAGCCTTGAACTTCTGGGCTCAAGTAATCCTCCTGCCTCAGCGTCCAGAGTAGCTGAGAAAACAGGCACACCCCACCGTGACTGGCTAATTTTTTTCTTTTTTGTACAGACAGGGTCTCACTTTGTTGCCCAGACTGTTCTTGAACTCCTGGCCTAAAGCAATCCTCCCACCTCAGCTTCTCAAAGTGCTGGGATCACAGGCATAAGCCATCTCACTTGACCTCACCCCATAATTTAACTGTTTACTCCAACATCACAGTCTAAGATTCCCCACAAGCATATCCTTCCCTCAATATGGTGACCCAACCCAGCTTTTGCTTCTTTCCTTCCTTTCTGTTTCACCTTCTTCACCACTGGAAACTGATCTATGTTTAGAAATACACCAGAAATCAAGAAATGAATGAATAGTGGATAGGACAGAAGCTGGTCTCAATCTGGTCAAAACATTGTTACAGAAATCTTAGTTAAGGGAAGAAAAAACACTTATGATAGTTAAAGGAAGAGAAAGCACTTATAATAGCTCAGAAAATGAAAAAGGATCAGACAGAATTCCACTTGACAACTGCTCACACTCTGAAAGGCACTAACTTAGGGAAGGGAGGGAGCGTTCCTTTACTATAACATCAGTGATTTTTTTACACAAATTTTTACTTCTCAGACAGTGAGAACAATTTAAAATGCCAGATTCCTTAAAGTTCAGTAGCCTATAAAAATCGTTTGCCACAACAACAAAAAAAAACGGTAATCATGCAAATATAAATTCAATTAGAGAATCTGTAATTGCCATAAAAATGAAGTATATATTAATAAATTAAGCAACTTCCTAAACATGCCTATTTTTACACATTACAAATTTTTGCAGAGACCCAGATGGATGCTAATTCTGTTCCTAAGCTAAGAAAATGACTTTAGATTCAACTAACGTATTTCAATTAGTAATTTTGGGACAGCTGCTATATTTCAGGTAGTTTTCTAGGCGTATTGATATACATGATTTTATGGAAACTGTAATGTTCCGTACATACTACCATTTTTAAAAAAAACAAAACAAAACAGGTAGGTCTGTGGCCTCAAAATGATCCCCGAGGTAAGACATAAGAAATGTTGGCATTGTTATCCAGAAAGAAAGGACTGGCCAGGCCACACCAGGAATGGACATGGTGGACAGCTGTGGCTACACAGGAGAGGAAATTATGGTCCAGGAGGAGAGGAACATGGTAGCTGCCCGGATGAGAAAACCGTCAGATCCAGTTGCCAAAGGAAAGCATGGAGATACACTCTCCTCCAATGGGTGGGGGAGAAAGGAAACGAAGCATGGCATTAGTGACAAGTTCTATTATACAGGGTACACTTTCCTAACAAGGAAAGTTGAGGGTCCGGACACTGACAACACCTTTTCCCAGGTGACAGTGAACCAAAAGCCTGCAACTCCCCTGAGTGGTCACCTACTAGTCCCTTAATTATCACGTCAGCATTCACTGAGTGCTCAGGGTTGGATGTACATCATCTCATGGAATCTTTGCAATGATCCTAGAGGTTGCCACTAATATTACCCACTTTTTGCCCAAAAGGAATAGTTCAAAGTGATGAAGTAACCATCCACGGTCACACAGCCTGGACACATCAAGGTCCATGTTTGAACCCAGGCAGTCTCACCCTTAACCACTGTCTTACACGTTGTAATATTCTCTGCCTAGCATTGGGAAGAGGAGGGGAGAAAAAGCTAAATCAAAGAAGTAAAAAGTAAATATCCCCTCTTTTTATACAATCTCCTACTATCTGGAGCTCATCAGTACAAAACAATAAAATAAATTCCATGGATATCTGCATTCTGTAATAAAAAACCAAACAGGACATATGTGAATGTGTAGGTGATATTCATCACCACAGAACCTTCAAACACCTAATAGCTTGTTTAAATGAAATATAAACAATATTAAAGATGACAAAGAATTTCAAATAATGCCTATGCCATCAAGCTTAATTTACTCAATATGCAACTTTATGTGCAAATTAATTGGAAACCTTTGTGTTTCTGCTAACTTAAAGGCCACATATGGAATCCATATGAAGCAGAGGTTTTTGAGTCTGCTCATTCCAAAGCATGAGAGTAATGCATAATAAATAACCTCAATAGTTTCTTAACATAAGCAAGGTTGATGTTAATCAAAACGACTGCGCCAAAACCATTTAGCGGAACCAAATGGAGTCAAAGTGCTGGGACTTGGCAACTTGGGCAATTCAGCGTGCACACATCCTACAAAGAACATAGGTCAAGTGCCAACTTCATCCTAATTCAACATATAAACAGTAAGCAGATGCCTTATCCACCAGTCTCAGCTCAAACTCCACCCATGGGTAAAATCCACAAGGACTCCCCCTGTCCCCTCTGCACACTGTTCCTACACAGTGATACCAAGAACAGCTGAGGCACCTAAGATGCTGGGTTCCCAGAATAGAAGCTCTGTTCCTTGTTTTATAAACTGGGGTCTTTGCTTAAAATTTTGGTTAGGAAAACAAAGGATTCCACTATGAAAAGGGTAGGCAAAGTGATGAAGAGTAGTAAAAACTAGGACCCAAATAATTTGTAAGGTCTCTTTCGACATGTAAGTCCTAAGATTATACAATCAGGGCTGCAAAAGACCAATTAAAGCATAGTTTTAATACTTGGGTGCTAAAAAGATTTGCCAAAGAACAATGAAATAAGCATTTGCACAGCTACTCCTGCTCAAAAGAAGTCCAACCTTCTGTTCTTTATCAGTAGGTCAACCTTTTTAGAGCAAGAAAGAGATTGAGCTTCCCTAAAGGTAAAAAGCTCTGTCTTCTCAATTTGTAATTAGAATCACAGAAAGAAGGGGGCAGGTGAGGGAAAAAATTCCAAAGAAACAACACTTAAACTTTAAAACTGGATTTTAAAAGATTCTTAGCAATAATTAATGATTTGTTGGGGTCTCTAGCTAAGACTTAGTAATTTCATAGTTCAAAGAGTTGCTTTTCTAGCCTCCAACTAATAACCACAAAAAAAAATTTTTTTCTGCTTATGTGTTAGATTCTAAAACAGATCTCTAGCTTTTAACTTTAAAACAACTTTCCTTTAGTTTGCATATTCATAGTATACTATGGTAAGGAAATTTTAGTCTCTTATGAATGAAAATATTTAGAGATGATATGGTCATTTGGGTAGTTTCTCTTCTTTTTTCCTCCAGAGAGTGCATATTTACAGTCCCACACTACATGATGATTTTTTTTTTTTTTTTTTTTTGAGACGGAGTCTCGCTCTGTGGCCCAGGCTGGAGTGCAGTGGCGCGATCTTGGCTCACTGCGAGCTCCGCCTCCCAGGTTCACGCCATTCTCCTGCCTCAGCCTCCCGAGTAGCTGGGACTACAGGCGCCCGCCACCTCGCCCGGCTAGTTTTTTGTATTTTTTTTTAGTAGAGACGGGGTTTCACCGTGTTCGCCAGAATGGTCTCGATCTCCTGACCGCGTGATCCGCCCGTCTCGGCCTCCCAAAGTGCTGGGATTACAGGCGTGAGCCACCGCGCCCGGCCTACGTAATGATATTTTAATCAATGACGGAACAACTGTGGCCCTATAGGATTCTAATGGAACTGAAAAATTCCTATTGTCTAGTGATGTCTCGATGATCTTGATCCTGTGTAGGTCTAGGTTAACGTGTGTGTTTTTGTCTTCGTTTTTAACAAAAAAGTTTTAAAAATAAAAATTTTTTTTAAAAAAAAGGCTTACAGACTAAGGATATAAAGAAAATCTTTCTATACAGCTGTACAATGTGTTAAGCTAAGTGTTATTACAAGAGTAAAAAAGCTAAAAAAAGGTTAATAAAATAAAATGTGACAGTAAGCTGACGTTAATTATTGAAGAAAGACATTTTTTGTAAATTTAATGTAGCCTAAGTATAGTGTTAATGAAGTCTGCATTTGTGTACAGTAATGTTCTAGGCCTTCCCTTTCACTCACCGACTCACTGACTCACCCTGAGCAATTTCCAGTCCTGCAAACTCCATTCATGGTAAGTGCCCTACATTGGTGTACCATTTTTTTATCCTTTGTATTTTTACTGTACCTTCTGTATGTTTAGATACACAAATGCCATCGTGTTGTAATTGCCTACAGTATTCATTACCGTAATATGCTATACAAGTCTGTGGTCCAGGAGCAACAAGCTACGCCATACAGCCTAGGTGTGTAGTAGGCTTCACACCGTGTATGTTTGTGTCATATACTCTACGATGTTTGCACAATGATGAAATCTCATAACGACTCACTTCTCAGACCATATCCCTGTTGTTAAGTGATACATGACTGTACTTTTTTTAAAAAGTCCAAGGACAAAGAACAGTATTTAATAAGCATCAAGGATATATATTGATAATATATATTTCAAAAACCAACTATATCAATATTTAAGTGGAATACATATGTATGTATTTCACAAAATAGATTTCAATTTGTTTTGAGACTCCTATCCCTTCACTTCTAAAATAATGATTCTGTATCTTTAAAAATGACAAGTAAAACACCATTTTCAAATTTTGTGCAATTGTTTCAAATCTTCGCTGGACAGCAAAACTCTCAAAGCATATAGTGAGAATATTAGGGATTATTAATCTTGCAGGGTCAGGAAAAAATATGAAAATGCCACATAACAGTTGAATCATCTAGATAGCTCTTCATTCAATTTATTCTTCCAAAACCCAATAGACGAAGCCAAAAGAACTTGGTACCAAAGAAAACACTATTTTCACTAGGATTCCAGTTATGAGATTAAAAACAAAAACAGAGTAGGCTTTCTCACAGGAGTTGCCCTGTGGGCAGCTGTTGCCCATCCTTGGATAAGTAGGGCACCAATAACGAAACAGGTCCTCAGCAAGTTCCCAGCCCTAGTCTTCTGCCTCTGTAAGGTCATGCTGAAAAACATCTAAAACTAACAGCCTGGTTTCTTCGGGCTTAGTTTTCCTGTTACTGAATTATAACTCCTCCCTTTAAAAGTACAGTGTTTCAAATGCCTAAAGGAGATTTATTGATTTTTTTTTTTTTCTGGTTGTGTGAAATTGATGTTTATTCACAAGGTATTTGCTCTGTATGTTGAAAACACTTATTTTAAATGTTGTCCTAAGGGGGAAAGGCCGGTAAAGTCAGAAGAAATGCTTAAAAGCCACTAATGTAACAGAACATTTTTCCTTTCACAAGTTAATTAACTAAGGTTTGCTAACTTCAAGTCCTCATAGGGGAATACAACTGAAACTCTAAAATATTTTTTTCATTTTAAAGTGTTTGTTCACTGTTCTCGGAGCACTTGACGAAGAGTTTCCACTTTCAACACAGTTGAACCGAAAGAAAACATTGTGGTAAGTTTCCTTTAAAAAAGCAATATTGATGTTGCCTTATTGTTTTTGTAATGAAAAGCACCCTATTTTAAAAATGCATTACATAAATAGACTCATTCCAAAGCTGACCATAAGCAATACCTATAGCAACTTGGAAAAGGAGAGGAGGAAGCCCACTGAGATACAGTTCCTAAGCATTTAAAATTGACTTCCTGCTAGCCTGAGATACAATCTCCCAAAGCATTTTCTTTCTCATAACTAAGATGTAACTACTCACTGGGCCTAGAGTTAGCAACTTTTCAGAAATGGGGGATGCCCCTCTTCTTTCCCACACTCCCAACAGAAAACAGAACACGGAGTATGCAAACATTTAAACACATTCCCCAACAATTTTACCTCTAGGGATCCATCCATCTCACTAATAGGTTTCAGTTTATAAATGCACGCCTTGCTGCAAATTACTCAAACACAAGTGTTCCCCAAAGTGAGATTCCCTAGTGACGTGGGGTACCAGAAGAGACAGTTTTAGAACGTGGCATTAAATATCCTTCAATATAAAGTCACTGCTTTTCAATTATCTTTGAATCTCTGGACTAGTTAAGGAGAAAGTCTCCATTTGATGCCAGAATGTCGAACACTTGGTACACTTGTTAACCTCCACTATAACAAAAGAAAAGAGGCCTCTGACTCAGGCTTACCAGCAGGCACCAACAGCTACCTAGAAGTTAGTAAGTCATATTATTGTCATTATATGCATTTGAATAGTGATACTCTTTACGTTCCTTTTTAAATATATGTATTTAAGATTTCAAATCAGAGTCAATTTAAAAGAAAAGATTGTTTCAGACAGACTATATCTTTGCAATTCAAAGTGAGATCAGTGGGCCAGAGCCATCGGCATCACCTGGGCATTTGTTAAAGATACTGGATCTTTGGCCCCTCTCACTCCTAGTGAACCAGAATCCGCATTTGAACAACATATCCCATGCTACTTATATGCATAATAAAATCTGAGAAACTATGGGGTGACACAAGAGTTTGTCCAAAACCATGCAGGTAGTTTACGAATGGCTGAACTTTTGGACTTGTTGCTTTAGATCATCAGGTAGCGACCTAAGTCCTGATACTCGCTGAAATCAACTAGTGGAGGTCAGGAGGACCAGGAGGTAACATGGTTGGTGTTTACGCAACAGGGAGTCACAACCCATCTGAGGACTGTAAGGTTGATTAATGAATCTAAACCAGCAGTTTTAGGGGTGTTTCTGGTAAGCTAGAGATGACTTTAAATATGCTTCTGTTCCTACGGTGCTACATACATCATTCTTTTTTACTAATAAAAACTATAGTAAAAATTCTACTTAGACTTCTCCCTTTATCCCCCACTTCCCCTTGAAGGGCTGGGGTTTTCAGCATGCCTTCTGCATGGGAATGAGTGACAAGGCTCCCTGTACCTACTAATTTAGCATGCCCTGGCGTTCCTCTCAATGCTGAGCCCAGTTATATGGAAGATGAAACTTGGAAATGTGACAGCCTGCGTCTTCTGTATCAGAGGACAGTACAGGCGGCAAAAAAAGCACAAGCTCTCATTGCATCTCATTATGCCCTAGAGGAGAAGCCAGTGAGTCTCTCATTCACCAAGATGATTAGTCAATGATCCAGGTAGTTCAATCCAAAATCCTAGCTCTGCATCAGCTGGAAGGACATATAAGGGGAAAACCCAAGTTATCTGGATCACTGACTCAAGTTTCACCTTCATAATCTAAAGAATTTGTCTGAAATACAGAGTAAAAAAAAATGACCCAAATATGCAGGATTTATGATACCATAAAGAACTAAAGACACTTACTTACAGCCCATCTAGATAGTTCCAGAATGCCCAGACTTAACAGATGTTGATAAAGGGTTTCTATCCTCCCCACCCCACCCAGGTGTTGAGCCTAACACCACAGTTATCCATCAGAAACTCAACTTCCCAGTACAAAATACTAATAGGAGACACTTTGATTTTGCAAAGAAAATAGTGAATGTAACTGGGTAAAGAAAAAAGGGAAAATTAACAACAAACAATAGTTGCGAATTCATGGTCTGGTATCCATGATAAGAACTGCGTGCCACTCATTACAATGAAAAGAACACTGTGAACATTTGTTAGATCTTTTTTTCCTTTTAGTTATTTTGAGAATGCGCTTATGTAGGCAGAATATTACAGAGAACAAAAAATATATGTTACAATGTAAGATTATTTTAATGATTCTGAAAGGGAAAATAACCAAAAGAAATTATGAGGAAAACAGTATAATAATTGCTAATACCTATTGACTATTCCAAGCAGTTTACACACATTAACTCCTCAAATCCTCATGATTCCAAGATAGACGTTATCTTAATACTACTATTAATAATATTAATACTACTAAACGTGCCATTTTGCAGATGAAAGGGAGACTTAACTGCAAGGTGGGCAAGTAATGTCTAAGGTCACAAGCCTGGGAACGTAGCTGGGTAAAAATCCAGACACACTCCAAGTCTAAACTTCTTAACAGCAGACTTTCTGTCCTCCCACCACAAGGGTACCAGAATGCCCAAGTTAGGATGAATCTTTCAATACTCTCTCCTACTGAACCACACAAAGAATTCTTCTAAAAGGTCAGTGACCTATGGAGTCTCCAGTTCAAAGGCTGGGCCATATTGATACAACTATACCTTAAAACAGAACTAATTTTGGCATTAAATGCATCATCAGTGATTAGACTACTTACTTGGTAGAATTAAATTTTAAGGCTGCTTAGGGGGAAATATCAACAGTTGAGGAAATTTTTGTTGGAAGCAGAACATTATGCTTTGAGAAATGCTTAAGTATTCCTCTTTTATTAGGACTACTTAATTGAGTACAACACATTAAAATAGCTGGCCTGAATATTTATTAGAGCACCAGCTGTTCCCTCCAGATTTTTAGAAATTCAAGCCTTAGTGCCAAGTGTAATTTAGAAAAATTTTCCAACAAGTAAAAAGAGCCCTATGCCTTGTAATACCTATCAAAATAGTAAATAGTAGCTGGAAGTGGTATAGAACATCACTTTCCCCTTCCAATGAAGAGAGCCAAAATGTTTTGCCATTTGTAGATGTTTTGCCATCCACCAAAATACCATTTTGTAATTGGGCTTAGTGATTACATTACTTAAAGATTATACCTTGTGATTCATAATTAACAATCTTCTATGTACATATGGATAATATCACAGTGCTAACCATAGGGTTTGTATACCATTCTGCTTTGGTTTTGTTTGGTTGGCTTTTCTGTTTTGTTTTTTTGTGGTTTTTTTGTTTGTTTGTTTGTTTTCCTGTTTTTAAAAAGGACTGGTGTTAGACCCAGTAAAACAGCTCAGAGAAATAATATAGGGTTTTATTCAAAATTGTATTTTTCAAGATTTCTACTTTAGGAACCCAGCCATAATCAAAGATCTAACTTTCTTTTAAAGGGGGTGAAGGAAAAAAAGAAAGTTAAGAAAATAACAGGAAAACACTACACATAACCCGGATATTCCACACTGAAGCTTTCTAAAGAACACTGGTGGTGGCTGGACCGGTGGCTCACGCCTGTAATCCTAGCACTTTGGGAGGCCGAGGTGGGCAGATCACGAGGTCAGGAGATTGAGACCATCCTGGCTAACACAGTGAAACCCCGTCTCTACTAAAAATATTTTAAAAATTAGCTGGGCGTGGTGGTGGGCGCCTGTAGTCCCAGCTACTCGGGAGGCTGAGGCAGGAGAATGGCGTGAACCTGGGAGGCGGAGTTTGCACTGAGCCGAGATGACGCCACTGCACTCCAGCCTGGGTGGAGGTGGAGTTTGCAGTGAGCCGAGTTCGTGCCACTGCACTCCAGCCTGGGTGACAGAGCGAGACTCCGTCTCAAAAGAAAAAAAAAAAAAAAGAACACTAGCAAATATCATGTCTGGGTCTTCTGCATTTGCTTTACCGTCACCTGTCTTCATGACAGTGCTGCAAGTTTGGATATGGGAAAAGAAATGTCCCCTCTACAGCATTATAGCAGAGGGAATTCAACGACCTGTCATGCAGACCTTGACGCAGAAACCAATTCCCCTCCCACAAACTGAGCACAGTCAGGGCTGGAGGCCAACGAGAAAGCCCCAGAAAATGGAGGCTGAAAGGAACAGGGACAGTGGACAGGGAGGCTGATTTTTTTTGAAGGAGAGGGGTGGTCTGCTCTTGATAAGTGTCTGTAGTTAGAGCTACTCAACTGCATTGACACACGCAGAGTGGTCCAGGAGAAGCAGGGCAAAGGAACCAGAAGTCTAGCTCTTCACTGTGCCTATCGAATAAATGGCTAGCTTCTAGCCCTATATGATGTTAACTGTTAGCATACTAATTGCAGCACTAGAGGTTCTCTTTCAAGAGATTTTTCTCATTTTGTTTTTAGGGCTTTCAGGTTTAAAAATAAACTGGCATTTTGGGATTAATAAAAAATTCCCTGAGGGATAAAATGGGTCACCTTTTTTTTCCTCATAAGCAAATAACGGTAGCTTCGAGTGCTGGTGAAATGGTCACCGCTCTACATCACCCACGCCCAGCTCTCCCCACACATCCCCTCCAGGGAGCAACGGGAAGGAGAGGCCACATCTTCCCAAGAAAAATAAGCTAGAGCGTCTCAAACTAGGTTGGGCATCACAATGACTTGCAGGAAGTTTTGATTTTTTTCTTAACAGAAATTCCAGGGCCCCATCCTGGACAGACCTACTGAACCAGATCTCCCAGTGAGAAGAATTTCCTAACTTACTAATTTCCTAACTTACTAATCAGGCTGCCACACTACATGCATAAAGGGGTGAAATATCAACTAATCCTTGTTGGGGTCTGCGTGTTTCCTAAACAAAGGAATGAACACACAAGACAACACAAGACAAGACAAACATGGCGGCCACCCCAAATGGTACGCTCCGCTTTATTTTATATAGTCGTTTGTGGAATGTTGCCAAGTCACAAGACACATTGTTGTTTTTCTGACCTTTCCTTGACTTTCTGGATTTTCAAGATGTTTACACATAAACAAACCCCCAGGGTCTGCTGTTTGCAGCTGGCTCCTTTGTCCTCCCTGTTTGCAGGGAAGGAACGCCCAGCTTCGTTTGCAAGAGCAGGACTTATCGCGAACGTCTGGTTTGCGAGCAGGTAGTCCTCTACAAATCCTACAGAAGTGGCCCCTAGTTAATGAGAGGGACTTCCCAGGCATGAAGAAATTCCAAGAGATAGAAACCCACACGAGCAGTAATTTCTTTTTTTAAACGTACTTTGGCCATCAAGACTCAAAAATATCTAAAGGCTAGAATACTGGTTCTTTTCTTTCTTAAGTGGTGGGACCCCTTTTCTCAAGCAAAATCTTTCTTAGTATTCCAAAATATCAAACTAATAACCAAGCTTTTCTTGGGGGAAAGAGAGGTACTGCTCAGTCCACACCCCACCAGTACAGACCCACCCACCCACATACACCTCAAGGAAGCCTAGGATTGCTGGTAGCAAGTGTGAAATCCAATGGGCCAGAATAAGACATTTAAATGGGAGAAATAAACAAAACTAAATCTAAATTCAAATAATTAACTGGAGGTTTAGGGCACATCGCTTAGGGGGATGGTTTAATAGAGTTCACTTGAAAAAGTGAAAGTTTTATTTCACTAAAAAGTCAATCCAAGCCAACAGTGTGCCTTGGCTGCCAGGAAAAGCAAGTGCAGTTTAGCCTGGGTTAATAACTAGTATTTGTATTTAGAGATTTACCCTTTATGAAGCACTTTGATATGCATGATCTCTCATAATACTGGGTAACAACTTTGCAGAAAATTATTTTCCCAGTTCTTTTAGATGAGCAACTGAGGAGCTAATCTATAAAAGTAACTTACTCAAAGTCAATTCCAGACAGTAGCAGAGGCTTCTGCCACCAGACACAGCACAGCCTAGGGACTGAAGGGAGAGTTCAAGAGCCTGCTGCTCTTCAGATGGTTAAAAAGCCTGTGAACAACGTGTTTCATTCTGGTTGCTGCATTAATACAGGTGTGTCCAAATGGGACCCCAGGCAGAGCACCATGACCAGGGCAAAGAACAATCTGGAAACAGCATATGTAGACCTAACACTCTAAAACCAAACCCTGACATGCTCTTCGACACCTCAAAAGTTACTCCACGTCTCTGAACTCCAATTTCTTCATCTGTCACAAAGATATAATATGTTTGGAAGACTCTTTGAGATGCTTACAATAAAAACATCATTAGTGTAAACACAAGGAGGAACTAGGAGCTTTTAAAGGTGGAAAACAGAATGTTTAGGAATGATATAATGGCTATTTTAAAATAATGAAGGACCATCGGGAAGGAAGGTAAGTCTTATTTTATATCATTCAAGAGTAGCCTAGGCTCTTCACCTTCTCCTTCCTGAAAATTCAAAGCCATTAGGTAAGTCAGTCCAATCCGGTAGGCCTCTGTTTACAAAAAGGTAGGAAGAGGAATGCTGTGGAAGTCCCGAGCAGGGTATCTCAGGGAGAAAGGTATCCATATGGGGATGGGGTGGTGGCACAGGATGCTAGAGCACTAACAGCTGAGGAGGGCAGCCCCAGGAGGAAAAGTGGTGGCAGCTGCAGAAGACTGGTTACATATGGGGAGATTTACCAAATAAGTAAACTGTTAAGAATAATGGGAACCAGGAATCTCACTGTCAAAGAAAGCATTTATAAAATATGGAGAGGAAAAAATAAACCCTGTGGTTTCAGACAGGAATTTCAGGTATGACTATAAACTCATGGTTTTAAAAGTACATAGATACAGAAATACAGATGTACATGTGTATATACATACATGGAGTAGCAACCCCTAATAGCAATGAGCACACCAAGCAACCAGATCTTGGCTTCTAAATTCCATTCTCCATTCAAAAGCTCCTTGGAGAAATGGCTGATACAAAAGATGACACCAATAAATCACAAAATGAGTTTGGAACATCTTATTCCGCCAGAGAGCAAGATGGTGCTCAAAGACTGATGGGAGTTAAAAGAGCACAGGAGCCAATGTGAAAAGACTGCACTGGCCAAACCTAGGGCCATTTTAAATAAAGTAAGTGATGAGAGTAACATTAAAACACACTGAAAAAAGGAAGACCATAAGTTCTTACTGATATAAATAAGTAACAGATTAAAAATTTGATGAGGAATAGGCCATTTACATAGTTTCAATGTAATTTGCCATAAAATATTTATAAATTACAAACAAGGTGTTGCCTGGCAGACAACACCTTGATCAAGTGACCATCATCAGTAATGGGACAAACAGAAATCAATGCCACCTTGATAGGGTACAATGAGAACACAGCACCATTTCTGTACAATTCCTACCAAAGATGCACAGCCTGAATCTAAGCTTGTGGAAATGGCACAAACACAAACTGAGGGGCATTCTACAAAATAACTGGCTTATAATTGTCAAAAGTGTCAACAGCATGATAGTGAAGGACTGAAAGAGACTAAAAAGATGGAACTAAATACAAAGTGTGGTTCTGACCTGGATTCTTTTGCTTTAAAACATTACTGGAGCAACTGGTAAACTTGGATGAAGTCTAAGGATTAAATGGTTTAATGTATCATTGGTAATTCCCTGGCTTTCATGGTTGCACTGTGGTGATCTAGGAGAATAGTTCAGTTTACAGAAAATACATACTAAACTGTTTGTGTGATAGCCAACATGCTGGCAACTTTTTCTCAAACAGGATTAAAAACAAGTTCTCTCTACCACTTGCAATTTTCCTATAGGTTTGATGTTTCCAAATAAAAATTTAAAATGAACAGTAAATTAGGAGGATGGAAATTATGAGGAGACAGATTACATCTAGTTTGAAAACACATGAAACTCTACAATTAAAGCGATCCAAAAACAGATCCATGCTTAGAAAGGTCGGCAGGATACAACGGAGAATGCTTCACTAGGAAGTTAGAGGAGACGATTCCTACATACTTTCTGATGATTTGTAATTCTTCCTTCAACACACTTTTTTTTTTTTTTTTTTTGAGACAGGGTCTTGTTCTGTCACCCTGGAGTGCAGCTGCAGCCTCAACCTCCCAGGCTCAAGTGATCCTCCCACCTCAGCCTCCCAAGTAGCTGGGACTACAGGCATGCATCACCACACCCAGCTAATTTTTAAATGTTTTCTTTTTTTTTTTTCTTTGTAGAGATAGGGTCTCACTATGTTACCCAGGCTGGTTTCAAACTCCTGGGCGCAAGCCATTCTCCAGCCTCAGCCTCCTAAAATGTTGGGATTACAGATGTGAGCCACCATGCCTGGCCCAAACGTTTATTACAACATCTACTGTGTTTCAGACAATGTGCAAGAAACTGGGCTTATGAAAGTGAGACAGCCCCCACACTTGAAGCCCTTATAATCCAGTGGAGTATGATGATTTGGAAGTTACAAATTTTAAGACAGTCATCAGTATTACACACAGAAAAAAACATGTGATTCAAGAATGCTGTCTATAATACTCCAATTTTCATTTATGAATTTTCAATAGGCTACAATTATTCCACCATATTCTTGAAGAACATTTTCATCCTAACTCTTTTGTGCTTGTGGGTGGTGGTAATCGTGGCATATGCAAAAACTTTATCACTTTTCGATTATGAACAGATGTAAATGACTTACTTGATGTTTTATTTTAGAATAACAAGCATCTTCTAAAATAAGTCTCCACCCAAAAAGCTGAGGCTATCATTACGGAAGAGACTTAACACTCTAAAACTAAACCTTGACATGCTCTTCAACACCTCAAAAGTTACTCCACATCTCTGTACTCCAATTTCTTCATCTGTCACAAAGATATAATATGCTTGGAAGACTCTGTGGGGTGCTTACAAGAAAAACATCATTAGTGAAAAGCTCTGTTAAAAATGCAGATTGCTTTCACCTTTTGCCAGGGACTACCTATTACTGTGGACATTAAAACAAAGTGACCCATCTAAATAAGTGAAACATTTTGGCAATTTTATGGTGGGTGAAACATTATTTGGTTTTCCAACTTCTCCCCACTTGGCTTCATTTCAGTCTGTGGAGTATATCATCAAGTGAGAACGCTTCTGCGCCTTCATACTGCCCCACAGGGGGAGTGGCCAGCCTAAGCAAGCCTATATTCAATTACTTTCCCCACTTTATACCTTTCTTACACTTTTCCCATATGACACTTTCATAACCATATTTAGCTTTCTTCCTACCATCTCCCTGTAATTCAAAAGGCAATTTAGATTCCCATATGGTTGCTATCGAAGCTAACAGATGTCTAGCAAATTAAAACAAAAATTATGACTTATAAACTGCTGATGTATCATCATTCCAGAACATCTTGCAATTTATAGTGAATCATAAGATAAGGCTTCCTACTTGATGCCCGCCCCCCCTCCCCACCAAAGTTTTCTGAGTCTCCCTCCTCTCTGAATTAAGCCCCGTGGAAGCAAATTAGAGGCAAGATCCTGCCATCAACCCTGAATAAACCTGCACTTAAAGACACAATGTAACATCTGAAAGCATATCAAAAGAGAAATTTGGCCTCAAGTATCTGAAGCTTTTCTAATCCTTTGTAGCAAAGAAAATAGAAAAATGACTTGGTTCTCCCAAATCATTCCACGGCTTCCATCGAGTTTTTTCCTAATAAGTCACTATAAAATCTATTGAATCCATTTGCCTCATCCTCTTGCCAGACCTTAAAGGTATTATCATTACCTAGTAGTAATGATGCCAAAGTACTAGACTAAGGCATTCTAGAAGTTCTATAGCCCTGTATGGAACCAGTATAAAATCTGGAGAGAATAACAATAATGATATTCACCATTTATTAAATATTGAAATATTATGCTGAGTAAAACATGATCTCACTGAATCTTTGAAACTACAACACCATTAATGTTATCTTTCCTTTATAAACAAGAAATTAAGCTCAGTGCCTTAATACAGTAGACTATATTTTTCAAAGACAGCCACAACCTACATGACCTTCTGCAATGGGACCTTGACACTTCTCCATCAAAAGGTGGCTTCTAATTCTTCACCCTTTGAAATTGAGCAATCTGCATGAGTGCTTTAACCAGTGGAATAGATAAAAGTGGCACTGACAGTTCTCAGTGCAACCTTAACTGGCTGGAAGCTTCTTTAAGACTTAGAGACAGGAAGAAGCCACGTGTAGGTGCTCCAGCAACAACTCTGGCTAAGCTCCCAGCAAGCATCAGTTGCCAGTCATATGAGTATACCATCTTGGGCATCCTGCCCCAAAGGGCCTTCAGATAAGTCCAACTCCAACTACATCGCACCGCAACTGTGTGAGGCCCCAAGTGAGAACTGTCCAGATGAGCCTGGCCAAATCACAGAACTGTGAGCTATAATAAAAAACAACTGTGTATTAAACAACTAAGCTTGGAGGTTATGTAGCAATAAATAACCAGAATATTGAGATCAATTTACTTGCCTAGAACAGTTAAGTATCCAGAATCCAAAACAGTCAAGACAGAATCCAAAAGGGGAAAGTATCTATTAATGATGAGTGATGGGATGTGAGGTTCAGTACCCAAAAGAAATGACTTTAAAACAAAACCCTCTTTCTCCTCCCTCCCCTAAACCCAAAGCAGTCTCAGGGTTTTCTGACAAATGTCCCAGTACGGTGACACCCTCAATAAAATCAATCCCCTTCTGTCTTGAGTTGTTCCAACATATAACACAGAAAACAAGTTTTTCCCCCACCACCCTGTGATAACAATGAGAAAGGAATCTGTACAAGATGTTGACTTTGTTACTCAGAACATCATTACAACTGTTATATAAAAGGATTCAGATTTTATACATGAAGCTGTAATTCTAATAATAAAAATATATTTAATGACTCCCAGGACTACATCTGAGATTCTCAGTAGGGAGAGAAAAGCACGGATACTATACCAGGAACTGAACAATCCAAGAAGAAATTAGTGAAAGGTTTTTTGTTTTGTTTTTTTGAGACGGAGTCTTGCTCTGTTGCCAGGCTGGAGTACAGTGGCGCGATCTCGGCTCACTGCAGTCTCCACCTCCCGGGTTCAAGTGATTCTCCTGCCTCAGCCTCCCGAGTAGCTGGGACTACAGGCACCCACCACCACGCCCGGCTAATTTTTTGTATTTTCACAGGGACGAGGTTTCACCATGTTGGCCAGGATGGTCTTGATTTCCTGACCTTGTGATCCATCCGCCTCAGCCTCCCAAAGTGCTGGGATTACAGGTGCGAGCCACTATGCCCAGCCTTGGTTTTTTTTTTTTTTTTTTCTTTCTTTTTTTTTTTTTAAATGAAAGGATCTTTGAGGAAGAAATGAAAGCAATAAAACTAGTCTTCAGACACGTCTCCCTAACAGAAAATGTCTATAATTTATCAAATGTCCTGGGAGTCATATACTACTTCTGTTATATATTCGTGGCCAAACTCTATTTTTCTTCTCCAGCATACTGGAACTCAAGAAACTCATTCTGTGTAAGAACTAGAAAGAACGTTATAACTTGTCCAGTTCCTTCAGTTTAACAGCTGAGAAACTGAGGCCCAGGCAGTTAACTAACAAAGAGCCAAACTGTTGATCAGAAAAAGAACCAAGCTCTCAGTGCTGGTGCCACCATATGTTCAATTTTATTTTACCAGAACTATACCTGTAAATGTCACCAGTGTGTATGTCAAATGTAGTCTAGCAGTTCAGTGTGAAAATGAACAATTAGGAAACCATGCTGTTGGCAATCTCCTCTTCATAACTGTATTGGAGTAGCACCGAGTCTGCTGTTTTTGGCAATCACAGACAGGTTGGTGACTCTGTAGAGAGCAGAAGTGTGCAACTTTTCAGAAGCAAGCTGCTAAGCTACTGACCCCGGCTTTTCAGTCACTAACATCTTAGTCTGAATTACTTTAACCAAAACCATATGGTTGCCTTTCTGTTGATCATCACTAGAGACCATGGTATTAAAAAGCAGGAAATTTAAATATGGGGTAATTTTGGAGCAGAGAGCAGGACAGGAAAGGTATGAGGGAGTATCTGAGAGAAAGGCTTTGGGCACAGAGAGGAGAAGAAGGGAAGGCAAGAGGCAGGCTAAGTGAACGGCCCTCATAACGAAGATATCCACTTAACAGTTCTGCCTGGGGCAGCTGGTTTAGTCCCATAGCCTAGGTCTCCTTTCAGGCTTCCCATACTCACTCACCCACTTATGAAGACCTTCACAATCAGAAAAGATGCGGCTCTATTCTGAACTTCTCCATGCAAGCACTCTGCAATTCTTTGAAGCTCTCTACAATTCCAGGGGTTTTGCTGCAACCTAATCCATAGAAAGGGCTAAATTTGTCTCTGTGCACTCTACAAAATTACAGCAAACTATGAGGGAAACAGGCCCAAATCCTTTTACTTCCTTACCACTCCCTGCTAGGAAACGGCAGAGAAAGTCCCTGGGTGCTTTTTGTTGCTGGGTAGCTAAAATGTGCAACTTTTAGAAATGTTCAAGTAGAAACAAGAGGCCTGAACTCACTATCCCAAAAAGAATCAGTACCAGTTCGGTAGTCCGTGCCTCTCCAAGTCACAAAGTTTCAAGTTCCAATCAAATCAGATGATCTTATTCAAAAACGTGACTACCCACCACTTTAAAACATTTTCACAAACGGAGAAGGGGTAAAGAAAGAAAATAATTTCTTCTTCCTGTATTTGTAGCAGTGTTTAATTGCAAGGAGGTGGGTGACTGCTCCCGGCAATCATGCACAACGCTGGCAAAAAACTGCCTGTGGAATGATCGGATATGACATCCATTCATGTATCCCATCATTATCTTTATTAGTCCTGAAGACAGATGACATGCTGCCACGGAAAGCGGTCTCCAATCCCTTCCATTTCCCCATCACAAAGCATACAATGACCAATGCAAGGTACTATTATGGAAAACAGAAAATAAAATAACCTGGAAAGAGTGCGGTACAAGAAAAAGAATATGAAGAGCCGTATTGACAACTATTATCACAGATGTATATATGTACAGCAAACAGCCCAAATTAAAGGAGAATCCAAATAAATACATTCCGTGTTCAAACTGCTGTGGATAATTATTGATCCTGCAGTTGGATCATTGTTTACCTCACATTGAACAGCAACTTAGAGAATCCCCCACCCAGACAGCCACCATCTTTACTTTCCATGGAAAACGGGGTGCCCATTGAGGAAGAGGATGAGATGGGATGAGAAGGGGAAGAAAAATAACATGGTCTTCGAACCAACGTTTTCCCCTTGTCCTGGAGAACTCTTTGTCTGGCTGCTGAACACGTTTGCCAGATCAAAGAAAAGAATCAAAACAAACAAAAAGAGCAGGCGTCCCAGCCTAATTACAATAGGTGCCCAACACATTGCAGTCCCAAGCAGAGCATAATTTGAATCTTGTGTTAAAGCATTTGCTCTCTCGGTTCCCCAGTGAAACATGCCTCGCACACCTTCTCCTTCTCCAAAGGTTTTCCCAAAACGGCCCGCTCTGTGTCACTCCTGTAAAAATGAGGACGTGGGGCACGAGCACGTTGAAATATGTGTTGACGGTGACTTGTTATTATCCTGACAATGATATATACATATAAATAAATCTCTCTACCCCGCACGCCCACTGGCCAGTCCATTACGCACAAGGAGCGCTTTCCAGCTAAAGAGGAGAGCGTGCAGGAAACGTTATTTACGTGCACATTACAGAACCATATACCACGGCATCTGCATCCTACACAAAGCCCGAGATGGTGCAAGAAGATACACGCTGAGCATGGCACAGACCAGCCGCGGCAACACAGAGCCAAGCCCTCGTCCAATCAGATCGTTGTTAGAAGGTGGACCTCAGGGTCGGCTGCGCCCGATTAGCCTTCCCTATTATGACACCACGCTCTGCCCAACATCCATATCCCACCCGGAGCAAATCCAATTCGTGCGGTTGCTCATTTCTCAAACTGCCGAACCCTTTCTTTTATCTGCATCCCTGCTATTCGTTCCTTAAAAAGCCACCAGAAGGCCTCGGTGCCCCCTTTCCGCCTCGGTTTCTCTTTTTACCTCTTCCCATTCCTCGAAAGGATTAAATGTTTATCTCTCCAACGCGCAAGCTGGAAAGGCGGAAGGCGAATGCCTCTACGCTGCTCCGGCAAGCGCCTGCGGGGCTGCGAAAAGTAAAGGCAACGAGCAACGTGGGGGAAATCGTCGCGAATCGATCGGCCACAATAGTTGGAATCCCAGGAGCGCTCCAACTTACCCAAAATATGACATTGAAGCCAAATATGAAGTATTTGATGCAACAACTGACTTCAGGACCCTTGTAGTGCTTCCCGGACATCCTCTGGGTTCATGAAGACACTTGCCCCGGCAGCCCGAGTTTGGAGCCCCGAAGCACCGTTGCTCGGAGCAGCCCGGCGGGAAGCAGGAGCTCAGGGACGCCGCAGGGGGCCGCAGCGCTGGCGGCCCAGGCTCAGCCGCGCGGGGACCGACCGGCGGAGAGCGGCTCCCGCACCTCCAGCCCCTCGCGCGCCGAGGCCGCTGGAGCCGGGGTGGCCGCGAGCGAGCGGGGAAGCCGCGCGCTGCAAGCCCAAGCCTCGCCGAAGCTAGCCCCGAACACAAAGCAAGCGCCCGCGTCCGTGCGCCAAGCGGTCGGTCCGTCGGTTAGTCCCTGGGCTTCGGGCAAAGGCAGCCGCTGCAGATGCTGGCTGAGACGCCGCTCGCTTGCTTGCTGGCCCGCTCGCGCGCGCCCTCCCACGCCTCGCTCCGCCCGCCGCTCGCTCCGCCCGCGCCGCCCGCAGCTCCGCCCGCCGCCCAAGCCTTGGCTAGGCGCGCGCGCGCACGGGGTCGGGCGCTCCCGGGCGGCAGTGGCAACACGTAGCCGCCTCCTTCCACCGCTCGTTTTATCCCCGCCCCTTCTCGGGCCAACCCCGAGCACCGCCGACCCCGAGCGCCACTGCGGAGTAGGTAGAGGGTGGGAGGGTGGAGGACCGCAGGCGAGAGGGAGAAGGAAAGGGCGCCCGGGGAGCAGCCTGGCAGAGTGACCGGGATTGATGAGCGGCCGCAGCTCTGGAGGGACGCAGGCGAGAGAGTCGCTCCTCGGGGAGAGGGCTGGGTGAGTGAGGACCTGCGAGCCCCCCCCTCACATCCCTTCCGGGGTAGCCACACTCGCGCCCCCTCCTCCACAACAGGCTTCTGCGGCTAGAGAAGATGCGGTGCCACTGGACAGGGAAGGAAAGTAGTCGTGGACTTCGCTGAATAGAAAAGGGGGTAGTTGGGGAAGGTGGAGAAAAGAGCCACGGGAAGTGGGAGGAAAGGATGAAGGGATGGGACGTTGCAAAGAAAAGCTTCCTTAATCCGTGTGACTCTAACCCAGCCTCCCCACCTACCGGAGAAATGGGTTTTATCCTAGAAATGGGGAGGAGGAAAAAGAGATGGCCCAAGGGAGTCCTGGCCTGGGATACAATCCTCGCCCTAGGGTCTGTTGCAACCACACAAACCCGAACAGCGCACGCTCCCCCCTACCCCGACAGAATAGTGCCTAAGAAACCTGCCTGCCTCCTAACTCTAGGAAAGAATCCACAACAGATTCCAGGAAGCTCTTCTGGGGAATCTGAATTGGGTTTTTGGATCACGAACCATTAAGCTTTTGAACTCTGGAGAATAGAACGGGTGGCTGGAAATTGTTTTGGAACCCTACCTGAGCAGATGCGCTCATTAGTTGCTTCTTCGCCCTCCTCCTGCAGCACTTTCATAGGTGTTGGCAAAGCAGGTACCGGTATTTCATGGAAGGAGAAGAACTGCCCAGGACTGTGTGTAAATGTCTATGGGAATATTTTTAAGGATTCAAAAGGCTAGAAGGAGGTGAGATCAAAAACTTTTTCCAGCACCACCCAGTGCAACCCGGTCCTGGACACAGAAATCTAAAACGCTCCCCAGATGATACTTAAATACTTGAGTTTGAGAGCCTCTAGTTGTAAGGTTTCCCTACGTAACAGCCTCTCACTTTTCTCGAAAACTGGCTAGTTGACAACCGGCAGTCAAGTTTTGTCTAGTCAAGAAGCTACTTTTTCCTGCAATAAACCACACTTAGAGATAGTCCTGGGCTTCAGCAGGATTGAGGCTATAGTAAGGTCACAAGTATGAACCAGGTACCCACAGAGATGGGAGGACCAGGAGATCCTACTCATTCAGTACCTCAGAAGCTATGACACGGGATAACAGTGACTTCAGCCTTTTGGATGAAATAATCCTCTCTCCCTCAAAAGTGCTCTCCACCCACTCGAAACACAGGCCATACTACCACCAATCTGGTAGACTTCAAAAGTAAGGTCTTTCAGCAGCAGATTTCCTCGTTCACAGGAAGGCACTGACAAGCTTTACCTAAGCCTATTGGAGCTGTGTTGTAATTCTGTATATAAATAGAACAGTCGCTGCAGGAATACTGGATGAGTCAGAAGAAAGGTCTGTCCTAAGCTGATGTGACACATTTCAAAAGGACCAGAAATTAGATGGAATTGATGACTGAGTTGATCTCTAAGTGGATTTATCTTTGAAATAAAAATCGCTGGATATCCCATGTACCTCACCCCACACCCTCCCCCATTGTCAACATCCCCAACCAAAGTAGCACATTTGCTACAAATAGTGAACCTACATTGACAGATCATTATCACCTAAAGTCCATAGTTTACATTAGGGTTCACTCTTGGGGCTGTATATTCTATAGGGTTGGACAAATGTAGAATAACATGTACCCACCCTTATAGTATCACAGAGTATTTTCACTGCCCTAAAAGTCCTCTGTCCACCACCTATTCATCCCTTCCTCCCCCCAGTCTCTGGCAACCACTGATGTTAACTGCCCCCCTGTCTCTGTAGTTTTGTCTTTTCCGGAATGCCATATATAAGGAATCATACAGTATGCAGTCCTTCTTTCAATTTTGCTGTGAAACTAAAACTGCTAAGAAAATAAAGTCTTAAAAAGAAAAATCAGTGGAGAAGGGAAAGGTAAGATAACTAATCGGTAATTTGGAGGGGTGTGGAAAAACTAATTGAATTATCTAATTTCATATATCCAAAATAAGTTCTAGGAGGATTAAGGAGTTAAATATATTTTAAAGCAGACCAGAAGAAAAAATATTTGTCAAACCTCTGAATAGAAGTACTTCTCAACTTAGAGGCAATAGAAGGAAATAATCAATGAATATGATTGGGTAATATCTTAAACACTTCTACATGTCCAACTTTTTTTAGTGTAAGCTAAACCAGAAAAAAATATTGGCAGCAAACATGAAAAATAAAAACTTGAATATCTATATTATAAGTAGGGCTCATAGAGCTAAAGTAAAATTTAGAATCACAGTGATTGAGTATAAACAGAAAACAAACCATATAAGAAGAAATCAAAATAATATATGGGGAAATTAGTAATCAAAGAAGTATACATTAAAACTAATAAAGATACAAAAATAATGAGCACTGGTTAGCACATATATTGTTGGTGTCTTTATGAAACAGTATGTCCATTTGGAAAGCATTTTGGCCATCTACAGCAGGTCAGAGTGCTCCTACATTTTGACTCAGCAGTCCCTCTTCCGGGAATCTACCCAAAGAAATACCCCAGCAGATGGAAAAAGTTATATACTGCAAGATGTATATCATAGCATTATTTATATTGAAGACTTGGCCAGAAATTAAAGATCAGAGAGTAGGGGTGATATCCAATTCCTTGTAGTTACTTGGACCACAGTGTTTCTTCACATTCTGTGCCTCTGCACATGTCATTTGGAGTTTCTGCCTGGGGCATTCTCCTTGTCTCTTGTCTGTGAGCTGATTCCTCTTACTCTTTACTACTTGTGTTCAGTGTCTGGGAGGCTCCTTCTTTATTCCCTCAATACCCGCTGTGTTCTTCCATCCCGGCACTTAAAGGCTGCCTGTAAGAACTTGTTTACCTACCTGTCTCCTCAATCTGCTGTGACTCCTTCTAGGGTGTGACTTAACTCTTGGTAATCTTAGAATCACCAGAGCTCTGCAGATATGGCAGGTGGTTGATAAATATTTATTAAAGGAATGAATGAGTCATTTGCTCATACTTTTTACAGCTCTTGAAGATACTACTTATAGAGGATGTGGCATATATGAATACATTATAATGTTAAATTTTTTTTTTTTTTTTTTTTTTTTTTTTTTGAGACGGAGTCTCGCTCTGTCGCCCAGGCTGGAGTGCAGTGGCGCAATCTCGGCTCACTGCAAGCTCCGCCTCCCGGGTTCACGCCATTCTCCTGCCTCAGCCTCCCGAGTAGCTGGGACTACAGGCGCCCGCCCCTGCGCCCGGCTAATTTTTTCTATTTTTAGTAGAGACGGGGTTTCACCATGGTCTCGATCTCCTGACCTTGTGATCCGTCCACCTCGGCCTCCCAAAGTGCTGGGATTACAGGCGTGAGCCACCACGCCCGGCCTATAATGTTAAATTTTAAAGGCACTATATATGGAATTACCTCCAGTAATATTGTTAAATTTTAAAAGGAACAAAAACAGTGTACACAGTAGGCTATTATTTTGTGAAAAGATAAGGTCTGTTGGCAAAAGAATATCCATACACATATTTCCTTGTTAATGGGTATGCTATATATGGAAGAAAACAAAATAAACTGGTAACAGTGAGTTAGCGTGGAATGGGAGGCAAACAGGGGGACTAAAGATATTGATGGGAAAGAGACCTGTTTTATTTTTATATAATCCCTTTAGTTTGTTTTTGAAATTTGTAACATGTATATGATATACATGTTTTCAAAAATAAAGCAATCTACAAAATGGTATGCAATTGTATGAAAAAAAGTTAGGAGTTAATTTTTGCCAAATAATAACAGTTATAAGACTGCGGGTGATTTTGTTTTCATGTTTCTGGTTTGCAATGTTTAAATGTGGTTATATTGCTTTTACAATTAAGAAGATAAAATTATACATAAAGATGTAAGAAAGTAAGTAATCATATTCATTTCACACAACTCCTTCACAACTCAATAAATGCTGATCTATTTTAAGGAGAAAAGGAGAGAAATTTTCTGTCTGAATACTGCTAAGGCCACCTCCCTTATAACTCTGAGGTTGAAAAATGCTTAATAAATTTACCTACTGACAAGTTAATCAGCCCTTCAAGTGGCAGTGAAAACAGGTAAAGCGTGTTCTTCTAATAGTTGCCTGGCTGAGGAGCAAGATATGACAACAGTGTTTTAACCTAAGACACCAAACTTAACGAGCTTGTCTGTCTCCACCTGTGCTTTATGGTTCCCGCCCACCTTCCTGCCTCCCTCCTCTTGGGCTCTGTCATTGTCTGCCTCTCTGCTCCTCTGTTTTTCTTTTGCTTCTCTGTAGCCGCCCTGCTGGTTGCCTCCCCACCCCTCCTGCCGCCTTCCTCTCCGAGGCCTAGCAGCTGTGTTCAGTGTCCCCCTCTTAAAGCAGTCACATGCTCTGGGAAGACTGGCCCTCTGCATCACACCTGGCAGTCCCATTCCTCTCGCTAATGTGTGGTTCAGGAATGGGCAGGTGGCCCAATTCTGATCAACAAGCCATGAGAAGAATCTGCTAGAGGTTTCCTTGCATCTAAGAAATGATCTCTTTCGGCCGGGCGCGGTGGCTCAAGCCTGTAATCCCAGCACTTTGGGAGGCCGAGACGGGCGGATCATGAGGTCAGGAGATCGAGACCATCCTGGCTAATACGGTGAAACCCCGTCTCTACTAAAAAATACAAAAAACTAGCTGGGCGAAGTGGCGGGTGCCTGTAGTCCCAGCTACTCGGGAGGCTGAGGCAGGAGAATGACGTGAACCCGAGAGGAGGAGCTTGCAGTGAGCTGAGATCCGGCCACTGCACTCCAGCCTGGGTGACAGAGCAAGACTCCGTCTCAAAAAAAAAAAAAAAAAAAAAAAAGAAATGATCTCTTTCGCCCTTGGACTTGGTTGGGTTTGGATGTGATGCCTGGATCCTCTACAGCCTGATGACAAAGACCACACCAAGGATGGCAGACTGGAAGGATGAAAAGAACCGGGGCCTTCCAGCCTTTGTTGTATGGTTGACTTAACCAACCTTGAAGGTCGCCTTACCTCACGACTTCCTGTGAGATGAGACAAATTTCTTGGTTAAGATACTTTGACAGGGGTTTTCCGTTTCGTACAACTGAAAGTATCCTGACTTAAACACCTTTTGAGGCTCTCCCCCAAGCCTTTATTGATTTTCTCCTCTTGAATCACCATCAGCATTTCTGCATTTCTCTCAGTACCACGTTTTTTCTATTCCCCGCACCCCCCACCCCCTTTCTTCCCCAGCTGTTTCTGTCTCAGACAATACAGGGAAACATTTTAGGGTGTCTGACAGATCACACCCACCCCTTTCTCAGACCTTCGCAACCACAAGGTGCTCTCCCACCTCCAGCCAGGTTTGTACTTCACAGCTGATGGGGTCCTGGTAGATTCCGGCTGGGCCAACCTGAGGGTCTGTCTCAGTAACAAAGGGAACCTGCCATCGGCTGAAGTGCAGGCAGTGTTTACCCGAGAGCTGGGGGTGGGCCCGCATTTCCAGGAGGAAGCCAAGACTCTCCCTCATCCTCTGCAGAAAGAGGAAGGAAACCTAAACAGAGAAAAACAGTAGCAGAGTCTGACAGCCTGGGTGCCGTGTATGGTTGTGCATTTTGTGCTATGAAAGGCTCCTTTCCCTGCTAAATTTCAAGAGGCTTCTAGATTTCAAGAGGACTCTGTCTTTGAGGTCTATGAGATTTTTAGATGGAATCATTCATCACATCCCATTTGGGCTTTAGCTACTTTGAAGTGAGTATCTCAGATTTTCAAATCAAAGAACCTTGATTAAAACAAAAGGTCTTCTCACCTCAAATCCTTTATGAAATGAGGTCAACTTAAAATACTTTTTAGTTAGCTATGATATAAAATTAAACTATATTTTTGCTATAGTTAATGAATTAAATACTGTACCTTCTGTTCCTTGGTCGAAAAGTGAGCAATTAAATGGTCTCTTTCTCTAACAAAACAATTAACTGATTGCTCAGCATTTACCACCTACTGTGACCCTCTTGCCCTGTGCCCACACATACCTACTAAAGACCAGTTTTCAGATCCCCAGGAACAACATAAAATAGGGCATATCTGTCTCGTAAATATGATTGAACAAGCATATGTAGAGCACAGTTGTTTCACTTTTAAAAATCAATTATAATCATTTGTACAATAAAATGAATTCTGTCTTTCACACAATATGACAGAGCAGTAATTGATTTTTTTTTAATTCTGCCATTCCACCTTCTGGTAATATCACCTCAGCTTCCTACTGCTTTGGAGATAGCTAGACCTGTGTGGATCAAGGCACTAGGCCCTGATGTTACCTTACCAGGGGCCAAGCACATGACACAAGTTCAGCCAATTAGAAGCTTACTTCCTGATACTGAGCAGAGCAAAGAAAGAGACCAAAAGCCACCTGGAGTTCATTTCTTGCAGCCCCTGGACAAGCCTGAAGCTGCCCTTGAGACCTTTGGGAACCTCCTGATTCTTCTGCCTTCCCTCTGGTCCCATAAGCTAGCTGTCAGGTTCTAACTGAGGCCCAAGTTCCCATAAGCTAGCTGCCAGGTTCTAACTGAGTTCCAGTGGGAATCAGTGGGCGAGTGGTGGGTAGCTGGAAAAACACTAAAGGGATTACAGACAGTTTTGACATGGCTTTACCCTCTCTTTGGGTGCGAACAAGCCATATGTATAGCATTAGCAGGGTAATTGTACCTTTTACAGACAGTAGTGGCTCCAAGCCCAGCACGAGCTCACATGGGTGATCACCTAATGTGCCTCTCATGGCTTGGTTACATAATTTGTGGAGCTATGTGCCTGCGCTCCAAACCCACTGAGTTATGCTGCGCCGGAAGGCTGCCTCAGCCTACTCCTGACTAAAGCACAGCCATTTCCCTTACACTCCACCCCCTACGCCTAGGGCATCCTCCAGGCAGGAACATGTGTCCATAGGGCAGAGCCCTGAATCCATAACCCACAACAATACAGAGAGCAACACCTCACTACTAGGATCCCAGCTATGCCACTTATGACTATTAGGGCCCAACGTAGGCCAGAGCCTAGGGATACCCACCGTCTCTGCAGGGGATCATCAGTAAGGCTCTCGGCTGCCTTAATCTGCCATGAGACCCCTTGCAGAGCTGCTGTTACGTTCTACCAATTGTCAGGGATAAAGGTACAACATTGTGTTCCTAAAAGGGCACAGGTGCCTCCTTGGGCAGCAGTTTCTATGTCTAAGGTCATTTAATTTTGCAGTACCACCTTTCTGATCTGATCAACTTCATCTGTTAACAGGAGGAGGGCCACTCAAGTGTAATTCAGAGCCCAAGTGGCGTGCTGTGCAAGAGTGGTAACTTCTGCTTCTACAGTTATGACACCCGCTCCAGGGATAGTCATTGCCAAGAGGTAGAGCCACCAGGGGGCTCGTTGCACTTGCACAAACTGAGAGCATAGCACCTCCCAGTTATGCGGGCTATCTGGGCAACTTGGGGAGAACAGTGGCAGGTAAGGCCACCTCCAGGTACAATGTCCAGTCCAGTTCACTGGTAGGTAAGGCCAAGGCTACTCTGTGTCCCCACAGACCCCAGGGGACACAAAAGCCATTGGGGCCCAACCTTGGTGGGCCCACTTGTTCCATCATACCTTCAGTGTGGTGACATGTATTATGTTTGCACAGGCCATGACGGGTACGCATCCCACAGGGGTGTTGCCCCAATGTTGCTCTATGTACCACAGCACCTGGGCTTGGGGTACTACATGTTCCCCCACTAGCCAGCCCCACCTGTCATAAATGCTACAGGCCAGCCAGGGGGTGGGCGTGCTGTGGGTCTGACAGCATCCTTTTCCAAAGCTTGCCGTGTTGCCTTACAGGCATCAGCCATGGGACCCCAGGTCTCCAGCCATGTCCAGTTCTCCGCAGATGCTGAATATATGTGCCAAGGCAAGCCATCTGCAGCTGCTGATGGAAGGGCAGTGCAGATCCAACAGATGAAAACATTGGTCACCTCAGCGTAAGTGTGGATCCAGTTCAAATGCAGTTAGAGCATGTTAACCTACAGTTGAAATGAAAGAGCAGGTACAGATACTAACAGAGGTAAATCATATCCCTCAGGCAAAATACAGGCTAACCTTTCATCCCTGGATAACAATGCAGCCACCAAGGGCTTTTGCCCTGAGCGATGGTACCACATCTTCTCAACTCCCCATGGTTCCTTTGAGTCCTGTATCTGTGCTAAAGTCACAGGGGAGCTCACAATAGGCCAGATACGCATACGTCCCCCAGAGGAGGGTTCCTTCCCTGACTGTTCCCCTATGAACAGTCAACTGTAGGGGCCATGTATTGAACACCCAAGGAGTGACATGTGAGTCATACTGTAGGCCCTCCCCCCAGGGAGCTCTGATAGCCAACCACCAGCAGTGGGGGTGCTTGGAGGGTCCATGGCCACAGCCAGGTTTTCTGTTCCCCTGCCTTCAGGGGTGTTGGGGCAGGCAATAACAGGTTACCTTTCATCCCCATACCTGGTTGGAGGAGGTCATCCTTGGTATATATCTGCAACTGAATGGGGGTGGTGGCTTAGTGTAACAAAACCTCCATCAGGGCTGGGCTACCTTTCCATGGCCATTCATTCAAGGTTTGGAGCACCAGGTCCAGCCTGGAACTCCAGCCCCACAAAGACCGTGGTACGACATGCAAGTGTAACCCTTCAACAGCCCATTATATTACTCAATTATACCCGCAGCTTGTGGTTTGTATGGCACATAGAATCCCTACTTTATGTCCATTTGTTGTGCCCATTGTGGTACCTGTTGTCCAATGAAATGTGTTCCCCTATCACTCTCAATGGACAGAGGGCAACCATGCAGAGCACATAAGTGTTGCAGTGCCCCAGTGGTGTGCTGTTGGTCGGCCACCCTGCAAGGGTAGGCAAACAACAGGCCTGTGGGCCTTGTCCATAGCTGTTAATGCATGCGTATACTCTTGTGACTTCAGCAGCAGCCTGATGTAGTCTACCAGCCACCTGGTCAAGGGCACTGCAGCCTCCACCTTCTGGGCTCAAGCAATTATCCTGTCTCAGCCTCCCAAGTCCTGGGATTACAGGCCTGTGCCACCATACCCAGCTAATTTTGTATTTTTAGTAGAGATAGGGTTTCACCATGTTGACCAGGCTGGTCTCGAACTGCTGACCTCAGATGATCCACCCACCTTGGCCTCCCAAAGTGCTGGGATTACAGGCGTGAGCCACCATGCCTGGCCTGTTTCATTCTTGTAAGGCAAAAGTACTTGCATGTTCCCTTACATTCCTACCTCTAAACAATTTCAGAATGCCATTCCCCAGTCCACAAACTCCACACTTCCATCTGTCACCAAAATCTAAGTATTTTGCAGAGTTAAGCATAATTCAGCTCCTTATGAAATCTGCCCCATTTAACACTGGGCATGCTAATCATATCCAATAATTTCTCCTGTCACCGTTTGGTTTCTTTTACCTTCTAAAAGCTTTGCTTCTGTGATATATGCCTTTCTGATGGAACTATAATTACTGGAACATTGAATTTAATGTCCAGAAACAGGAATAGATATTAACAGATTAATCAGATATTCATTTAGGTTTTATTATAAAGAATCAATTGATTCAACAACAAAAACTTACACATCTTACACACACAAAAAAAACACATCTGTTAACGCACTTGTTTCCATGGTTCCTGCCCTAAGATTGTACCTGGAAAAAAGTAGACAAACAGAAGTAAGAACGTGGGTTAGAATGGATTCAGTGCTACAGTTCCAAAAAAGTGTGATATGTGTATAATATTCAAAATGGGATTGTGAAAAAACACCTCTTCCAATTAATTCTTTTTTATTTTTTCATTTTTCTTTTCTATACTAGTAGCGTTTACCAAGTGCAGTTAGTAGAAATAAAAATTAGTTAAATTAACCAAGTCTTAATGCCTTATATCTGAATCATTTATTTGAATGACATCAAGACCGAGAGAATAAGTTTTAAAATTTAAACACAATGGCGCATCCACTGTGGAAAAGTTTGGTGGTTCCTTACAGTATTAACTAACCATAGAATTACTATATGATCCAGCAATTCTACTCCTAGGCCTATGCCCCAAAGAATTGAAAGCAGGGACCCAAACAGATACTTGTATACCAATGCTCATAGCAACACAATAGCCAAAAGGTGGAAAGAACCCAAGTGGCCATCAACATATTTCACATTTTGTTTGAATGGATAAACAAAATATGATATACAGATACAGTGGAATGTTATTTAGCCTTAAAAAGGAACAAGATTCTGATAGTTGCTACAACATGGATGAACCTCAAAAACACTATGCCAAGTGAAATAAACCAGACACAAAGGGACAAATACTGTATGATTCCACTTATATGAGGTACCTGGAGTCAGATTGATGACTGCTGCTTCATGAATCTGACTGCTCTAGGTACCTCATATAAGTTGAATCGTGAACCCTCAAATCTAAAATAAAATTAAAAGAAAATCTAATATAATTGTAAAAATAAAGACATTATCACATATAAAAGGATCTACTTTGCTGAGGAACCTATCCAAGCATCCCCTTTAAACAGGGAGCTGCTTCCCTAGTAAACTTAATTGTTCACTAATGGATCATTAACACCCCAGCAAAAGCTGTTGAGAACAGAAACACTATTTGGATTTAACCTATAAATTAACTTTGACAAAGTTATGTAATCATTTTACTAATATGTTATCGAGAGAGTCAGGAGGTTATGGGACTGGCTTGAAACCAGTTTCTGGTCTAATTGGAAGGAGGTACAAAGAAGCTCTAGAGAAGCAGCTCAGGAAGCTGGAAGACTGTCTAGCACACACAGTCTTGGGCAAGAAATCAGCCCACCTTCACTTCTGTCCTCTTACAGGAGGCACTGGCCCCCCTCAAGCCTCACATGAGAATTCAACACAGCTGAGGTGAGGTGGGCTGTGATGGTGGGAGAGCGAGAGAGAGCACAGCTGCCTTCCAGGCTGATGACCCGAGCTTTCATTAATAGTTCAGCTACCTTTTCTAGTAAACAGTAAACCCTTTGAGGTCAAAGATCAAGTTTTCTTTGTAGCGTGCTGCCTTGCAAGTATTTCACACATGCTGGGTGAATAATATTATTTTATAAAAAGTGAATAAATGAATGACTAATAAAAAATAGCAATGGAAGGTCCAACAAAATGGTTATAAATCAGCTCTGAATTTTTAATATTTAGGAGATCTTTGAGTCATAAAAGTTCAAATGACCCACACGATTTTATAGAAACACTCCCCAAACCATAAAGTGAGAAAAAATTGTGTTTAAGTTTATTCTGTCTTCTGCTACAAAAGGGACATATTTTCTATTGCTTTTGTAACTCTGCCTTGTACCCAAATGTACCACATTCATAATAAGTACTGTTGACAGAATGAATGACAAGGCAAAAAATAGCTTGCAGTACTTTTCATTTTTTGCAAGTGTGGAAAGCATATTAAACCATTTGCTGATTAAAAATATGCGTGTTTTGACTTGCATATGAATCAAATTAACATACATAAATCCAACATCTTCACATCACTAGATTCACAGCCATAACCAATATAATTTTCCATGTTTCTTCAAATTCATCAATTCCAGAGTGACATAATTAAGTTATTGGGCATAAAATACACAGTAATGATTTATAACTGAAAACTAACTTTTGATTTAATTCAATGATCATTTATCTTCTAAAAGTAAAAAAAGGTACAAGATCATTGAAAATGTAAGGGTTTTTGTTTTGTTTTGTTTTTTGTTTTTTAAATAAAATAGGGATGGGGTTTCACTATGTTGGCCAGGCTGGTCTCATTGAACTCCTGACCTCAAGTGATCCTCCCGCCTAGGCCTCCCAAAGTGCTGGAATTACAGGCGTGAGCCACTGCCTGGCCAAAAATCTAAGATTTTATGTTGAATTTAGCTCTATAAATGCTTACTACCACTAAGGGAAAGTAAAGTTTGAGGTATAGAACAAGAACTCTTATCCCTCAGTATGATTAATTCCTATAAATGAAAGTACTATGTTGAATCCTAGCACCTTGCTGAGTTATATAGCCCCAGAAATGTGCAAGTTTCTTAGTTGCAGTTTCCATAACTTCACCTCCTACCTGCCTCTCTACTCTAGCCGGTCCATCCCCACCTTCTTTTCTCCAAGACTCTGGTTCAGGGCAGGGAAGACTCTCTGGGAACCAGACACACACTCTGTACACTGTTACACTAACGGTCAAGCAACGTTCCCGGGAGGAAGAACATATCCAAGCTGCAAACCTGGGTCAGACTACCAGACTACACCAGGTCTGGGCCAAGCCAATTAAGAGGGCCCAAGGGCTGTTATTAAAAGACACCCTGTCCCTTCCTCTTAGCTCTGCAGTCCCTTAGGATTCACCACCACCTGGAGTACCTCTCTAGGATCAAGAAAGTAGCCTGACACATGTATACATATGTAACAAACCTGCACGTTGTGCACATGTACCCTAGAACTTAAATTAAAAGAAAAAAAAAAAAAAAGAAAGTAGCCTAAGTAGAATCTTGCACCCAGCCTCCCCTTACACCCTGCTATTGATATACATCTGACACTATAAATCTGGCACCATTTAAATGCCCAGCACTTTGGTCACTGAGTCCTTCCAGAGCTGTTAGCACTGAGCCTATGAGAGCAACAGGCGTCTTTCTAGCAGAATGTTTTCTAACCTTGTCTTGTGATATGAATTCTCCAGTGCTGTTGATATCAACATAGATCCCAGGACCTTTCTCTAAGCATTCATATTTATAGTGGGTCTATTTGGGATCCAGGAATCTGAATGTTTAACAAGTGCCCAGGTAATACTCTTCACCTGGGAATATTGGAAAATACTGTGTTCAAGCACTCTTCAAAGTGCTCACCCTAGTCTCTTGGTGAGGGGAGTTGCTGCTTATGGATTTAAACCTTGTCCTCTATGAGATGATAAAAGTGAGAATGCTGGGAAGTCTGTGTAAATCCAAGGCATGCTACCATTACCATGATTACATACCTTTAGCCACAGCCACCAGGACACTAAGCACAGCCTGGGTGAGGCTCTTCTCAATACACAGAGCTAAGTGACTGAGAGCCTAGAAGATGGAGTAAGACAAGGAGTGGCCAAAGGCAGTGGAGAGAGGGAGGAGGAGCAAAGCCTGAAATCTGGAAATCAATGCATATGGATTTCAATCTACAATTGCTTTGGCTGCTGATATAAATCAAAGGAAGAAGGAGGGAGATGCAGGGAGAAAATGTAAACAGCTAGGTAAGTGCAGTCTTCTGTTAAACATGAATTTTCAGATAATAAAGAATGAATATCTTAGCAAAGTTATTCATTTATTTATTGAACGTCCAATTTTATTTTTTAATACTGCTATGTAAATGAATCTGAGTTGGATTCCTTAACTCAACTAGGTGCTAAGATAAGCGTCTGTATGAAGGGATACTCGTGAGTTTTACTGATTGCCACTCTGGGAAAAGTTTTCTATCCTGCCAATTTTGCTGCTGACTTACACCATGAATTACAGAGGGATGTAGTTAGAGCATGTTCCCCTCACAGACACGAATATCAGGACCTTCCCTACAATATGAATGAAGAAAATTTGCAGTGATGCCAGAAATGAAAGAAATGAGTATTGTTGCAGGGTGCTGGAAGATAATTTGGAGACAACAACTACTCTCTTCTTGAGACTTGAGCAAGAAGTTGTGAGCTAAATAGTAGCCTGCAGAATCGCCTGGCATTAATACAAGGAAAACCTTGCTCCGTGTCTCCTTAAAAAAAAGATGAACACAGTCTTCTGTGATTGAAATATGTGCCTGCATAGTAACAAGGCAATGGACTAGCTTTTTACAATCCTATCTAGACCTGTGATTATACAGTGAAATATTAACAATGAATGCAACCTCAGCAAAGGCACATTGTGCAAGAAAATAGCATGTATGAGAAACAAGGTTAAATCTTCTAAATGCAATTATTTAGGAAGAATCCTTCAAGTCTCTAAATAACTTTTTTCTTAAATATAGGAATTTAAAGTTAAGTATCCTCGTGTCAGAAATTCATCTCACCCTCTTTAGAAGTTGTGGTTCCTTCTATTGTGACAAACATACCCAAAGAGTTGGATGCAGCTAGGACAAAGCTTTGGGACAACTAGGGAGTATACTAGATGCCAAAAGTATCTTAGGGCCAAATATGCCTCATAGTAGCCTCCCTTGACAGTCACATAAAATATGCAAAAGGATACTTAACAATTCTCATTTTCAATTATAATGCCTTAGGTCTCATTACTTTTTCCTCAGATCAGTATAAGGAAAAAAGTTTTTCCATGCTCATCCTGCTGATAAAACTTCAATCACTGAAACTTTCCCTTTAAAACTAACAAGGCTTTTTATCTCCCTGCATTGTCCAGATAACGATTTTACAGGCCACTCAGAATTACCAGAGAGAGCTGAAACTGGAGCAGCAGAGATAAATGAGATCCCTGTAGATAAACCACATAATTCAGGGCAGTCAGGAGTTGCAGCCTCTTCCCTCACTTAACCTTGTACCAAGGCTGCTGTGGGTAATTTGATTCCCTGCGCACCTTTCTGTCGGAATGGAGAGTGAATTTTAGGGAGATGTCAGACTGGCAGAAGGGAAGACAACATCCCATGAAGGAAGGAAAACTGCATAAGGATTTAGGAGATTTAACTGAATTATGCCACCTAAGATCGATTATTTCACTACTCAAAAATCTTAATTTCCTTACCTGAAAGAGAGAAGGTGGCACTGAACCTATGAGATAGAGATCCTGATATCTGCAAGGACTGTCTAAAGTCCTTGCTTGGGGCAAGTGGGGAAGTAAGTGGGCTCGGGGTGTGGTTCTCTCAGAATGGTTCTGCTTTGGTTTGTTTACACATTGGGATTTCATGTAAGATTTCATTTTCTGAAAGGTATCCGATGCTAAAGAAAGTTAAAACATCTGTTTCCTTCTAGCTCTAAGCACCCTCTGATTTTTTTTTTAACAGTCTACAATAAGAGGAGATGAATGCCTGCTAAAGTGACCAGAAGGCTCTCAGTAAAAAGTATTAACTAGATATCAATAGAATCTGCAAAACGAAGAGGTGCTTGAAAGATGTGAAAGAGGAAACTTAAAGAGAAACCCAGATGGCACATCTCTCTTCCTGGCTAGGTACTAGAGGCTGTCTCAATCTTGCTTTCTCACAGCAACATTTCTACCCTTTCTCCAGTGGTGCTCAACTCTGGCTGCCCAGCGGATCCCCTGTGGTGGTATTAAATGATAGAAGGGTCTGATCTCCCACTCTGGGGATTCTCATTCAACAGATGTGGTTTTTAAGATACAGAGGTGGTTTTGACCTGTAACTAGGATTGAGAATTTCTGCCTGGCTTCAAGCTCTTCGACCTTTAGTAAAACTGCTCTCTTAAAAGACGTAGATGGTTGGGCGGGGTGACTCACGCCTGTAATCCCAGCACTTTGGGAGGCCGAGGCGGGCGGATCACGAAGTCAGGAGATTGAGACCATCCTGGCTAACACAGTGAAACCCCGTCTCTACTTAAAAAAAAAAAAATACGAAAAATTAGCCGGACACGGTGGCGGGCGCCTGTAGTCCCAGCTACTCGGGAGGCTGAGGCAGGAGAATGGCGTGAACCCGGGAGGCGGAGCTTGCAGTGAGCTGAGATCACGTCACTGCCCTCCAGCCTGGGCGACAGAGCGAGACTCCGTCTCGGAAAAAAAAAAAAAAAAAAACACATGGATGACACCCCACAATGTCAGTTATCATTTTTAGGTAGATGACTCCAAATCCAATCCTCTATAAACAACCACCTTCTATCTGGGTGTCTCATCAACTTTTTTTCCAACAACCAGTCTTGCCTTCCAAGGTCCTCTTATCTGTAGTGGCCCAACCCTTCTTCCAGTGACTCAGGCTCCCAGTGACTTGAAGGTATCCACGACTGCCATTCCCTGTGCTCCAGAATCCCATCTGCACAAACATAGTAAATCTACCCTTGTATCTGATCCTAAACCAGGTCCTTGCTTTCCATTCCTCCTGCCACTCTTCAAACCAGGCTCCCTTTATTACTTGATAAATTGTTTACAGTCATGTGATCCGAGTGTCATTCTCCCATCTTTACCCACCATGATCCACCCCAATCTGACTTCTTAGCCCCTTATTCAAAACGGCAATGGCTCCCCGCTGACTACCTTTTAAAAACAAATCCCTTCATCTGTCTCTTAGATTTCACAATAGGAACCCAATCTAAGTTTCCAGGCTTATCTTGATTACTAGCACCCTGAACACAATCCACCATCTAAAGAGCATTACCCTTTCTTGTGCGAACATGTCCTAGGCTTTTCAGATCCTATGCCTTCGCCCTTACTCCTCTCTCCACCTGAAATACCCTCCTCTCCATTCTAAGCCACCTCCTTCCCAATGGCTCTCCAGCTCTTTCCAAATGAATCTGAATGGCAGTAACATTGTGCTTGACTCTTCCGCAGCAGTCATAACATCCTGTCTTGCAGCATGCTTATCTTCCGTGTCCTCATTTGCTGAGGTGTTGCTTCTTCAGAGCACTGCCCTGTGAGTCTTGTTGTTGTATGGAAAGAGAGTAGGCTTTGAAGCCAGTGATCCCTGTGTTTAAATTTCAGCTCTACCAACAAACAGCCGTTTGAACTGTTAAATTATTTGAACTGTTCAAATTATTTAACCCTTTCCTGCCTTAGTTTCTCCGTCTGTAAAATGGGAATATTAATATTCGATTCCTGGAATTAAGATGAAGCCTGAGATAATGCATGTAAAGTGCCTGACACACACACAAAAGGCTTTCAACAAATGGCAGTTCCCATTAACAAATGTCAAACGGAGGCTTGACAGGCTTTTATCTATATTGGAAGGTGACACCCTACTAATCCAGCTTGATGGAACCATTTCCTGTAGATATTCACCACCTGGTCCTTCTTACCCATTAAGAAGATTACAGGGCTATTTTTATTTTTGAGACAATACTCTGAAGCAGAGAAGTAATAGCTTCCTCCCTATTATCTGTCTGCTTGCCAGTAATAATAAAGATTGGTGGTAATAGTGAAATGACAGGTAGACAAGAACAGGAAGAAAGAGCAGCAAGAAAACTCTGAATTAAAATATTCAGCACTTACTGAGAGACATAAAATGCCCACAACTGGCTGGCTGTGGTGGCTCACACATGTAATCCCAGCACTTTGGGAGGCCAAGGCAGACAGATCGCTTGAGCCCAGGAGTTTGAGACCACCCTGGGCAACATGGTAAAACCTCATCTCTACAAAAAATACAAAAATTAGCTGGGGGTGGTGGCATTCACCTGTAGTCCCAGCTACTCCAGAGGCTGAGGTGGGAAGATCGTCTGCACCTGGGGAGGTCAAGGCTGCAGTGAGCCAAGATTGTACCCCTGCGCTGTAGCCTGGCTGATAGAGTGAGACCTTGTCTCAAAAAAAAAAAAAAGAAAAAACCGCTGAAAACCTTCCAAAATAAATATCATCAAGTTGCAAATGTAGTATATAAAACAGTAATTCACCACAGTCAGCTAGTTTATTTCAGAGAGGTAGAAGTTACTAAATAATAGGAAGGTCATTAACATAATACATCCAATCATTATGTCAAATACAAAAGAGTAGACTTGCTTCTATACATGCTTAAAATGTATTTGGTAAGAATCAACAGGCATCCCTGATAATATTATTTTAAGAGGAGAAACAGAAAAAATATTTACTCAGCATAAGAAAAAGTATTTGATTAAAACCAATAGCTATCATTATATTTAATAGCAAAACATTAGTGATATTCCCATTAAAATATGCACAAAAAAGGAATATTGTTTAATATCGTTCTAAAAGCTGTGATCGATGCAATAACACGTGATTCAAAAGATATACTATTAACAAAGAGAGAAAATGATACTTATTTTGTGACAGTTAATAAGTCCAACTAAATAGTTTTAAAATTGTTTAAGCACAAGAGGCTGAATGTAAGATAGGCAGAAATCAAAAGCACTCCAATATAATTTTAATAATCAGCTAGAAACTTTTAAATGTACATATGTGTATATATATAGTTTACCTTTTCTAAAAAAGATTTGAGATGGTTTTAAAAAAAATAAAGCCCATATAGTAGTAAGAAGAAAAAATATATAAAACATCTAGAAGTAGCTTTAATGCATAATGTCTTTCAAATAGTCAAAGAACAAAATTTTATTGATCTATATTTATTAAAGTTTGAGAAAATGGAAAAATACACTATGTTCCTGGGCAGAAAGATGTTGATATAAATACTTAAATATTTTCCAAATAATGTATGTTTAATCGAGACGTTCAACAAGTATTTCTTGAGCACCCACTGTATACCAAGCAAAATGCTAGGTACTAGGGATATGGTCGTGAACAACACAAAGGCTCTGCCCTCCTGGTGTTTCAATTCCTGTGGACTTGGCACAACAAACAAAGAAAGCCTTAATATAATACAGCGTCAGGTAATGATATGTGCATTGAATAAAGATAAAATAGGGTTAAGGGATAGAGAATGAAAGAAGGGGGATGTGGTCAGGGAAGGTCTTTGAGGGAGTAACATTGGAACAGATACTTGAATAAAGTGTAGGGGAGAGCCATGTGGCTATCTGGGAGAGCAGTACTTCTTGCAGAGGGAACAGCAAATGCAAAGGCCCCAACATGCTACCAACTTGATATAGTCCAGAAACTGCAAGAAATGTAGTGTTGCACTGGGCGCAGCAGCTAGAGCCTATAATCCCAGCACTTTGGGAGGCTGAGGTGGGAGGATCACCTGAGGTCAGGAGTTCAAGACCAGCCTGACCAACATGAAGAAATCCCATCTCTATTAAAAATACAAAAAAATTAGCCAGGTATGGTGGTGCATGTCTGTAATCCCAGCTACTCGGGAGGCTGAGGTAGGAGAATCGCTTGAACCTGGGAGGCGGAGGTTGCGGTGAGCCGAGATCACACCACTGCACTCCAGCCTGGGCAACAAGAGCAAACTCCATCTAAAAAAAAAAAAAAAAAGAAAGAAAAAGAAAAGAAAAAAAAAGAAATGCAGCATTGCTAAAGCAGAGTGAGTAAAGTGGAGACCTGTGGGAGATGAAGATGGAGGTAATGTGAGGGCAGATTGTGCAGGCCCTTGTAGAATAGGACTTTGGGGTATAAGTCTTGTGGTAGCTATTTTGACCAGGTGAGGATGTGATCTAATAAAGTTTTTTTTAAAGAGCTGTCTGGTCTTGATGCTGAGAATAGACAGGGTAGAAGTGAGAGGAAAATAGAGTAGTAAGAACAGTTAGGAGGTTATTTCAGTAATTCAGTCTGGAAAAGATGGGCTTGTACTTGTGTAGTAAGGGTGGAAAGAACCAGAATCAGATTTCAGATAGATTTTGGAGCTAGACATAAAAGATTTACTGGTGGGTTGGGTATGAAGGGTGGTACCAAGAGAGGAATCCAGGTTGGTCCCTTGGTTTTTGTTCTGAAGCTACTGGTTAGATCACGGTGCTAATTATTTCACTGGGGAAGACTGGGAAAGGAGCAGGAGCTGCAGATTGAAACCAGGAGTCTTAAGACATGTTAAGTTTGAAATGTCTAATAGACTCCAAGTGGAGATGTTGAGTAGACAGTTGCTAAAAAAGAACATGAAACTGACAGAAACATGTTGGGCCATCAACAGATAGATGGAATGTACAGCCAGAGGGTTGAATGAGGTCATCCGCGGAGAGAATGCAGAGAAAATCCTGGGGCTCAGCAACATGAAGAATTTGGGACAAGAAAGAAGATCCAGCAGAGAAGACTGAAAGGCAGCTAATAAAATAGGAGAGAACCTGGAGAGCATAGAATCATAGAGGCCAAGAAAGTGGTTTAATATAATCCCTATCAAAGCATTCATGGTTTATTTTTAACTGACAAAATGATTCTAAAACATACCTGAAAAGTATAATTCACACCTAGGATAATGGACCATTCTGCCACATTGTTCCTTTTTCACAACTGATATGAACATGATATTTTCATGACTTTGTAAAATAAAAATGGAATCTATTTTTTTTAAAAAACTGCTTGCTTATGTAAGCCTTCTGTCTCTCACTGTTTAACCCCTCCACTTTTATACGGGCACACGTATTTCTGTCACTTTCCTGGAGCCCTTGTAGCAATTAATAAAATGTAGCACATGCTTGAAGAAAAATTTGTCTAGGACATTGTGTTTTTGAGATTCATAAATTGACTCTATTTTGCATAAGAATCTATTATGCCATAGGAAGCTTATTAAACCTTGAGCAGAGACAAATTATTCAATAAATGGTGATGAGATGAATGTCTAGAAATATGACAACTTTGATTTCTCACTTCATTCCACACACCAAAGTGAAATCTAGATTGGTTAAAAATTAAAATATTTAAAAATTTAACAGTAGAAACATTTGAAGAAAACATGGATATTTATTTATAAAACTTCTTAAAGGGAGAAGTTTTCCTATACTAGAAATAACAGAAAAACCTATAAAGATCAGCAGAGCTATAAAAATGAGAAATTCTATACACAAAACAACTATTAGGCAAATATTAAAATGGAAAAATGTTTTCCATAAAATGTCAAAGTTAATGTAGTTTCTGTGTAAAGACCTCAGGCAAACAGATATGAAAACCCGTAGGGTCCCTGTTGATAGCTGGCCAATGGAATATTTATCAAAGAGATCATTACCCAAAAGAGAAAATTCATCTAGTCAACTCATATATGCAAGCATGTTGATCCTTGATAGTAACCAAAGAAACAACACAAAAAAATTGTGCTCATTTTTCACTAACACTATTACTAAAGGTTAGTTTTTGTGTTGTTTTTGTTTTGTTTTAGACACAGGGTCTCACTCTGTTGCTTAGGCTAGAGTACAGTGGCACAATCATAGCTCACTTCATTCCTGAATTCCTCAGTTCAAGAGATCTTCCTACCTAAGCCTCCTGAGTAGCTGGGACTACAGGCACCTGCCACCATTCCCTGATAAGTTTAAACATTTGTTTTGGCCGGGCACAGTGGCTCACGCCTGTAATCCCAGTACTCTGGGAGGCCGAGGCAGGTGGATCTCGAGGTCAGGAATTCAAGACCAACCTGGTTAAGACGGTGAAACCCTGTATCTACTAAAAATACAAAAAAATTAGCCAGTTGTGGTGGCAGTCACCTGTAATCCCAGCTACTCAGGAGGCTGAGGCAGGAGAATCGCTTGAACCCAGGTGGCAGAGATTGCAGTGAGCCGAGATGGCACCACTGCTCTCCAGCCTGGGCAACAGGCTGAGACTCCATCTCAAAAAACAAACAAACAAACAAACAAACAAACAAATTTTTTTGTAGAAATGGGGTCTGCTATGTTGCCCAGGCTGGTCTTGAACTCCTGACTTCAAGGAATCCTCCCACCTCAGTATCCCAAAATGCTGGATTACCAGTGTGAGCCACTGCACTCAGCCCTAAAGATTTGTTTATAGGCCGGGCGCGGTGGCTCAAGCCTGTAATCCCAGCACTTTGGGAGGCCGAGACGGGCGGATCACGAGGTCAGGAGATCGAGACCATCCTGGCTAACACCGTGAAACCCCGTCTCTACTAAAAAATACAAAAAACTAGCCGGGCGAGGTGGCGGGCGCCTGTAGTCCCAGCTACTCCGGAGGCTGAGGCAGGAGAATGGCGTGAACCCGGGAGGCGGAGCTTGCAGTGAGCTGAGATCCGGCCACTGCACTCCAGCCTGGGCGACAGAGCGAGACTCCGTCTCAAAAAAAAAAAAAAGATTTGTTTATAAAAATAATAATATACAACCTTGGGAAAGGTTCAGTTAAGGGGACTCTCTTTTGTACTGATGATATAAATTTAGACAAGCGATTTGAATTTGTATCAAAATTCTTCAAAAAGAAAAAGTGTGTTCAGCGGATGACTTGGCATCTCTACTTGTAGATTATCTTAAAGAAATATAAAGCTTTTCATAAAAATATATATCTCATTATTTATAATTGCCTACAAATGGAAATACACGTTTCGCAGATACAGTGGACCTGAAACGGTTAAATTAGAAAACAGTCTTTCCTGTTGCATCCAGAAAATAATTCCTAATAATGTTACAAAGGAAGCTTCACTGCAGGCATTCTTTTGCCCAGTGGGGATCTCTTTGTAGCCCTGACCCCAATCAGTAAGTTACTTCATCCACCAAAAGAAGAATTTAGCTTCCATCCACACAATGTGGGCACAACCTAGAGGCTGCTGACCAGGGAACACGGAGAACCAGATTAAAGGGCTGGAAAACGACAGGGTCATGCAAATAGAAAGGGAAGCTTCCTCTGATAACAAACAAGTAGCAACAGGCATTCTTGCAGAGTTTATTGAAAGAAAACAACGTCTCCTTTGCAGTAAAATTGATACAGGCTATTATTTTGAGCAAACTCAAAGACAGAATTTCTGCAGAGAAATTAGGGTGAAAAATGAAAGAAAATGACATTCCTGAAAATACTGCCTTAGGACAAGTCTATTGAGGAAGATCATCAGCAGATTTTAGGTAAAGTCCAAAGCAGGGGAATCAGACTCAGACTTCATACTCCAAGCATGCATTCATTTATTCACTCATTCATTCTTTCAGTAATTTATGTGTTGACTTAGCAAATATTTATTGAGCAGCAAATACATGCTAGATACTAAGCAAATAGTGGAGGTTAAATTACCTTAGTGAAAAAGACAAGAAAAGTATACTTTCATGGATTTTATAATAGCGGCAAAGCTAGGCATTAAAACCATTAAAAAAACATGATTTAAGTTCAAATTGATAAGTACTAACAACAAGGAAGTTCTGAAATCTGTGAGAGTGAGTGACAGGAGAACCTAACCTAACTCAGGGGATCAGATAATTCATTTTGGGGTTTCTATGAGATTTGAAATTTTTTTTTTTGTTTTTTTGAGACGGAGTCTCGCTCTGTTGCCCAGGCTGGAGTGCAGTGGCCGGATCTCAGCTCACTGCAAGCTCCGCCTCCCGGGTTCACGCCATTCTCCTGCCTCAGCCTCCCAAGTAGCTGGGACTACAGGAGCCCGCCACCTCGCCCGGCTAGTTTTTTGTAGTTTTAGTAGAGACGGGGTTTCACTGTGTTCACCAGGATGGTCTCGATCTCCTGACCTCGTGATCCACCTGTCTCGGCCTCCCAAAGTGCTGGGATTACAGGCTTGAGCCACTGCGCCCGGCCTAGATTTGAAATTTTTAATGAAATGTTAAAGGTGAAAGATATTTACCTAGGGTAATCATTTTTACCAATTCCTTACTGGGGACAGAAATGGAAACTTACCTATTTGTGGTTTACTGAATATACAATATACACATATTTTCTATAGGGCTAAATATTAACTATATTAACTATAGGTTTTATACCATTGTATGAATTCCAGCAAACACATTCTATTATTTCTATAAAGACCTAAATTATTCTTTTGAATAGATATTTAGGCTGAGAGGAACCTTCCCATCTATTTAGTAAAGAGTATGGTATTTAACATCATTTTCTTCTGTTTAGTTATTCTAACCAATGCCAAACCATAACCATTTAGTATAGGCATTTCAAGATAATACATCAATTCAAAACAAGCATGCATCGAGTGTGTGTTGTGTGCTAAGCTGTGTTTTTGCAGCTGAGATGACAGTGGTGAGGAAAACAGACAAGTCCCTGACTTTCTGGAATTTACATCTTAAAATGAACCTAAATTATTTGTTTCTAATGTTCTAATTGACATTTCCAATAGCAATGGGAATAACCACTTTACTGCGCATTGTATTCTCATCAACAGTGAGTACTCCCAATACTTGCTTTCATAGAAGGAAAGTACAAAAAAATGAAGGCATTGTTATGGGTTGAATTGTGTCCCCCCAAAAAAGGTATGTTGAAGTCTTAAGCCCTACTACCTCAGAAATGTGACCTTATTTGGAAACAGGGCTTATGCAGTTGTAGACAAGTTAAGATGAAATCATTAAAGTGGGCCCAACTCCAACGTGACTGTTCTCCCTGTGAATGCCATGTGAAGAGAAGGCAGAAATCAGGGTCATGCAACTATAAGCCAAGAAACACCGATTGCCAGCAACCACCAGTAGCTAGGAGAGAGGCACTGAACAGATTCTCCCTCACGTTCTCAGAAGGAACCAGCCCTGCCAACTCCTCGATCTCCAACTTCTACTGTCCAGACTGAGACAATACACTTGTTGGTTAAGCCACCCAGTTTGTGGTACTTTGTGATGTTAGCCCTATTAAACCGATACAGGTATGTTTCTTAATTTGGGTTCCACTGGAAACAGAGATTGACAAATGACTTGGGTGGTAATTGATGTTTGACACGTGCTCGGGATATAAATCTCACTCTCAAAAGTATCATGATGTTTTGTTTGTTTTCTCCTATTTTCCTTGTGGGTTTAGACATAAAAGATAACGAAGCAGGTGGTGGCATGTCTGTAATACCAGTACTTTGATAAGCCAAGGTGAGAAGATTGCTTGAGATCAGGAGTTTGAGACCAGCCTGGGCAACATAGTGAGACCCTATACAAAATTTTTTTTAAAAAATAGCCTGCCATGGTGGCATGTGCCTGTAGCCCTACCTACACTGGAGGCTGAGGCAAGGGGACCGCATAAGTCTAAGAATTCAAGGCCATAGTGAGCTAGGATCTTGCAATTGCATTCCAGCCTGGGTGGCAGACAGAGACCCTGTCTCTAATTTAAAACAAAGAAAGATAACCAAGCCATCCAGAAACTGCCAATGGGCAATAAAGGCCTTTAGCATGAATTAACAAATTTGGGTAATCAGTGATTAGAATTGGATGCAGGAGGAGTAGATCTAACTTTTGGGAGGCTTGAAGTTTATTTAATCTACTCTTTAAGAAAAAGAGTATAAGATTATAAATGTAAAATCAGATACAAAAGTAAATATTTATTTAGAATAAAAATAAAAAATTTCAAACATTAGAAAGATGATAAATACTATGAATACCCATACATTTAGAACTTTTTGTTTTTTAATTCTCTGACAGCTTTTTATAATATATTTTTCTACATATATTGGCTTCATATTCTTTGATCACCTCTTTAACATCAGTTTTGTAACACGGCTTTCTATAGATAGAAAATGGCCTTCCTCTAGCATGGTTGGTCTAAATTTGTGTTTTATTATTGATAGATGGGATGCATAAAACATGCAACCTCACACATAGATGTGTTCACTGCCACAGGATTATGCATCAAAAACCCAAGAATTCTGATAAAATCTACTTTAGATGATTTTCATGAAAATGTATTTTGGGTTTATAATTATGTATAATGTATTATCAAGTATATTCCTGAACAGGAGAGAATTTCTGTCTTGATGGGGCATTGAGGAGAATCAGATTCTTTGTTTACAAGTTTACATGTCTGATGTTCGAAAGGAATTTTCCACAGAATTTCTTCTGGCTCTGCACATTGCAGACCTTGCTTATCTCTCTCCGCACATACTCCTACTACAGGGCAGGTTTATATCCTGATATGGCCTCTGGCCCTAGTCCTTCAACATCATGCCTGGTATGTTGGCTCAAGGGCAGAAGGAGAATCCGGAAGCCATTTATATGCCAGATCAGCCAGTAATAGCTTAACTATATAAGGAAGTGACTTGACCCTCATAAATATATCCTACTAAAATCACAATTTATTTAATATATTCCCCAATTCAACTTCCCCTTAGCCAGCTCCCCAAAACACTTAAGTCCCCAGTAATACCACCTGACTGCAATGTAATAGATGAGAAGTCAAAGTGGAAAGAGACAAGGGTCATAACCAATTGCAATAGAAATATTTTACTTTTGAGCCAGGTGCAGTGGCTCAACCCTATAATCCCAGTGACTTGGGAGGCTGAGCCAGGTGTTTAAGGCTGCAGTGAGCTATGACGATGGCATTGCACTCCAGCATGGGCCACAGAGCAAAATCCTATTTCTAAAAAAAAAAAAGAAAAGAAAAGAAAAGAAAAAAGAAAAAAATTTACTTTTCTGAATTTTACAAAAATCTACAAGTATGTGAATGTATGTGCCAGGATCCTTCCTGGGACCTTGTAAGGAGCCCAGGCATGAGAGGACCCACTACATGAGGGACCTGAAGCTTAACCTTCATTCATACATCAGAGTAACCTGCCTTTCACAGTACTAAACGAATGATCTGAAGCTTTATCACAGGTTTTGTTTTGTTTTGTTTTTGAGACGGAGTTTTGCTCACTGCCCAGGCTGGAGTGCAGTGGCACAGTCTCAGCTCACTGCAACCCCGACCTCCCAGGTTCAGGCGATTCTCCTACCTCAGCCTCCTGAGTAGCTGGGATTACAGGTGCCTGACACCATGCCTGGCCAAGTTTTTGTATTTTTAGCAAAGACAGGGTTTCGTCATGTTGGCCAGGCTGGTCTTGGACTCCTGACCTCAGGTGATCCATCTGCCTTGGTCTCCCAAAGTGTTGGGATTACAGGTGTGAGCCACTGTGCCCAGCCAGGTAAGTTCTTTATATATTTAATTATTTATCATTTAGGCTTTGGCAACAGGGAATGAAATTTAGACCATCCCTCTGGGGTAAGGGGAGGCTGTGATGAGTGGGAAAGAGAGTGAGTAAATGACAGAGGAATGTTTATAAGAGTTGGAAAGTGGTAATATGGATGGAAATAATAAGCCATGAGTGTAAAATGTAAGTATTTTTTTCTGACTCTTCCACTTCTGACATAAAAGGATAGAAGATAATCTTCAAAGAGGAGATATTGTTAGTCTGGCTTATGTAACAAAGAGAGTCAGAAAACTTGGTTTTGTTAAAACCACAAAGGTCTGTGACTGAAGACCTACCCACTGAAAGTTAATTTGAGTTATTACTTTATACCTTATTTATAGGTGGGCCTAAGACCAAATGCTTTTAATTAAAATGTTTATAAATGGAATGTGCACAAGGGTTGTTTTGAGCAATAGTGATAAATATATTTGAATATGCCCAAGTTTTGTTATTTGTCATAATGATAATAATGATAATATTAGTTTGTGGGCCCAGTGAATACTGTTTGGTTTGATATTGTTTGGTCCAACTGAAGCCATTGGTGTTAAGGTAAAAATCATCCTTGGCTGTAGGGTAGATTTCTTTACAGTAAAAGAGGTGCTCTTTTGATTAATAATTAAATGTAGGCCTTCAGATAGCGGAAAGGCAAAGAAATGATCTTAAAGACATTAATATGTGATTCATATCCTTTAGTGAGTATAAAAACAAAATCACAATCTAATAGATCAGTAAAAGTAACAAGGACTTTGACAGGCTTTGACTTTGGTCTAAGAAGCTAGAAATTACTTAGGTGTTCTCCCTAACCACGACGGGTCCATCGCCTAGTTTAACATGGAGCAGTAGGGAGAAAGGACGTGCTGATGAAAAGCCTCAGGCTCTGTAATTACCTTGACTTGGTCTCTCCTGTATTAGTTTTCTGTTGCTGTTTTACGAAATTACCATAAACTTGGTGGCTTTAAACTACACAAAAATATATTATTTTATAGCTCTTATACCGGAAGTCGAACATCGATCTGGCTGGGCTAAAATCGAGCTGTCAGCAGGGCTGCACTCCTTTCTGGAGGCTCTAGGCAGGGAATTCCTTTTCGTGCCTTTCCTGGCTTGTGAAGGATGCCCACACTCACGGCCCTTACTCTCCATCTTCACGTCAGCAACGTAGCATCACTCTGACCCTTCTTCCATTGTCACAACTTTTTCTAACCACAGCTGGAAAAGGTCCTTCACTTTTCAGGACTCATGTGATTAGATTGGGCCTGCCAGGCTAATCCAAGATAATCTCTCCATCTCAAGGTTCTTAATTTTACTTCTGCAAAGTCCCTTTTGCCATGTAAGGTAGCATATTCATGGGTTCTAGAGATTGAAATGTGGACATCTTTGAAGCTCCATTATACTGTCTACCACATTTCCCCAGCCTAAAACAGAGTTGAGGGAGGCACAGTGGTCAGCAGCCTTCCCCGGCTCCTTCCTACTCTACTGCCAGGGACATTTTATGGAATATCACCAATGTGTAGCCTTCTGGAGAGGTTTTCCAACATGGTAATGTGAGTGAGGAGGATGAGAATGGCTCCTGTCCTTAAAATTAATAATAATAAAGATTATTGGTAAAATCTCTCCTTTTAAGAACTTCGAGTGTTGTGTTTTGTATGAGTTGAGTGACTATCTAGCCTGAACACACAACCAAGAGATAAAATACTACTATTTTTGTTATTATTTGTCTTGGCCTGATTTAAACTGCTGATTCCACAATAAAATGAAAGGGCATCAAAGTCCATTTCCAGATTCCTGAGAGGTTCATTTCCTTTCATTGCTACTTTGCTATTTTGTGCTTTCCTGATTTTGCGCAAATATTTGCAATTTGGGTGGGGGCCACAGTTTACCAGTCAACCCAGAATTCTTTTCACCTGCATGCTATCATTCAATTTGTCTAACAAACTTCTTTGAACTTTACATATCAAAGAAAAAATCACTCTTTCTTAGACTAACATCTAAAGCAGCTCAGCGTGCACAAAGAAAGAGATGCCACTGCTGCAATTGACTTCAAGACCTAACAGATCTTCTGGCAGACCATTCCCTATTGACTGGAGATCTTTGATTTTTAAAATTATTGTTTTTATGTAGATGTTACTCTCTGCTAAGTAATCCTATCCTTTTTATGCTTTTCCATTAAAACTATTTACAACCAAGACATTAACCTCTATCCTGTTCTTTGTTTTGCTAATTATGATACACAAATGCTGTCCCACAATCAAGGCAGTTCTTTGTATACTACAATAATGAATGAATAGATGAATGAATGAACAAAAGGTACGATGTTTTGTGGCGGATAAGCCCAAGTCTATCAAGTCCTGGCTCCATCTACTATACCTCTATGGCTTTGGGCCACTTAGCTTCTCTGGACCTCAGTTTCCTCATCTAGAAAATGTGGGTAATAATGCTTATCTTGTAAGTTTATCATAAGTATTTGGGATAATATATGTAAAATCCCTGAAGCACAGAAACAGGCAGTAAATCTCTCTCTCTCTCTCAATAGGAATCAGTAATCAGTGTTTTGCTCTTTGGGGATTACACAGCTAACCCTCAATAATCCACATGTGGGCTATTCTCTTTGCAAATTAGCTCCAGTACATTTTTGAAGTAAGTAGATTTTCCCATGAACTCCTCGTTTACTCTTGGCTGACTTCCCACCACCAATCTCATGTGTGTTTATATAAAGCAAACAATTTAATATTAAGCTATGTGTTACTTTTGTAGAAAGGTAAATTTACATCCACAAAAAAGATACATTAAAAAAAACCAAACGTGTATGACATTTGAAATTCTCTAACTCGCAGTGACTTGCCAAGTTGCTGAATAAGCCAGATGTAAAATTTTTAATTTTATTGTATTAGAAGGGGGAACACAATTATTGTGTGGCCAAATAATTGTGTGGTTTTGTAAATTTTAATTTTTCTTTTTACTTGCAACTCTCAGACCACGTCTGTGTATAAACAACAATATTAATTTTCACCCAGCACCTCTTCTGACATCTAAAATGTTTGCTGTCACTGGTTCAGTTGAGATAATCAGATCAGTAATGTCTAACCTCAGACCCATTCCTGGGCCCCTGGAGAGAAGAGATAATGGAATCAAGGCTGGCTCATGAGTTATCAGCTACTCCACAAAGCTGAGTCTCATAGATTAATGCAGAACTGGCAAGCTCAAAGTCATGGGGAAAAGGCTGAAATGATACATGGGGATGGTTAAAAACAGTGGTAAACATTTGAAAATGAAGGTCTTAGGTACGGTATAGAGGGTAAAGCATCACAATTTCGAACAAAATGAAAGATACTGTACCTCTAATACATCACCAGAGACTAGCAAATAAAGTTTAAAAAGAAGGAAAAAATAGAACACCTAAGTATTCCTGATGTTTATTGAGGATGAAGAAAAAAATGAATAGAAAGAAAAGAAGGCAAAGACCAAAGAACCTTCTCTGGAAGAGCAGGGCTGTGCTTTGGCATCAGGAGCCAAACCTCATACCCACCTGTGCTTGTGGGCTCCACTACCTAGCTAGGAAGGACAGGGTGCTTGTTGTGTGCTCGTTTCAACAGCTTCATTGAGATAAAGTTCACATGCCAGAAGAGTCACCCATTTAAAGTATGCAATTTAGTGGTTTTTCGCATATTCCCAGATACGTGCAGTCATCATAATTTTAGAACATTTCCTTCAGCTCAGAAAGAAACCTTGTACCCTTGAGCTCTGACTCTCATCCATCCTCCTGTTCATCACCCAACTCATGCAGTCACTAATCTACTTTCTGTATCTATAGATTTTCCTATTCTGAACATTTCCTATAAATGAAAATGTGACTTTTGTGACTTACTGCACTTAGCCTCATGTTTTCAAGGTCCATCCATGCTGCAGTGTCTATGGGTACTTCATTTCTTTTATAGCTGAATAATATTCTGTTGTGTAACTGTGCCACATTTTGCTTCTCCATTCAGCAGCTGAAGGACATTTGGGTTGTTTTCACTTTGGGACTATTGTGGATATTTTGAATAAACATTCATGTGGAGGTTTTGGTGTGGACATATGTTTCCATTTCTCTTGTCTATGTACCTAGCAGTGGAATTGTTGGGTCACGTGGCAATTCTGTGCCTGTTTGAGAAACTGCCAGACTGTTTTCCAAAGTGCCTGCACCATTTTACATTCCAGCAGCAGTGCATAAGGTTTCTCCACAACCTCATCTATCATGTGTGCTCATCTTTTGGCTTTGCATAGCTTCTTCTATGTGACAAGAGAAATGAGATAAAAATATAGGATTTGCTTTCTAGGCAAAAGAACTCACTGTTATTAATATTCTAAGAAATGCTTATTTTCTACTTTATAGTTCTAGTACAAATGTGAGCTGACTTTTTTTTCAGGATGTACTATAATAATTTGAGTGATGAAGAGAAAATCCAATGTTGAATGTGAAATATGTAAAAAATATTTCCTGTGTTACCATTTAAACAGTAAACAGCCCAAAGCCTCCCCCAATACCCCAACACCTCACCACCTTGAACTGGCCAATTCTTACTCATCTTTGAGCTCTCTGGATGCCTTCCCCAAGTCACTGGCTTGAGCTAGGTCACCTTGGGGTGAAGCTCCCATGGCACCTCTACTTCCTCCGACAAAACATGCCTCAGAGTTTTGTTTTGTTTTTTATCATTATTCCATATCCGCCTTGTCCTCTAGTCTGTAAGTCACTGGGGCAGAGTGACCTTGGCTATCTTTCCTACAGTATCTCCAGCATCTAGCCATGTGTGTACTCCACAAGTATTTGCCGAATGAAGACGCAAAAAAGGTTTTCCACTAAGAAGTTTTCCTGATTACTAAACTTTTCAGTGAATGTGTATAAATTAGGCTTCACTAAAGTGTTTGCTTTGTTTATGAAAAACCCAAGCTGCATCTTAGTTCTTTGGCACACTCCGAGAGCATGCTTATTTTACCAGCAAATTCCTCCCTGAGTCAGCTAATGCTAAGGTATGTTCAATACTTTTCTGAAAACTAACCTAATCTCCCCTGACAGAGGCCAGAGTGTAGCTGAAACAGCTCTTCTGACATTTGGGAAGCTCTGATTCTGTCAGTCATTTTCTGTTCTTTATCACATTTTTTTAAAGGAAAAAGCTGTTTTCCTGTATGTGAGAACATTCTCTCCTATCTAATAATGCTCAATTGTCTTTCTGTTCCATTAGTGTGCAGGAAACCACCTGTCCAATTGAGATCAGAGCTACAGATGTCAAAGTGTCTCATTTTATATAGATGTGCAGCTGTCAGATCAGAGATCAAAGGTTTCTCTTTAATGAAAACAAGTCATCTTTACCAACATGACTGTAGAATTTATATGAATACAGTTATCTGGATCGAATGATTGGCATTCATGTTTTTCAAGCTCCCGTCATTTTAACAATGACTTGGCTCTGCCGACTTCCTCAAGTAAAAGAACGAGGGAGACATCCTAACCTCTGCTCCCTCACCTCTAATCCTGCTCCTGTTTCTCTGGTCCCTGTACCAGAGGATTCATAATGGTCTTGATGGATTATGCTTGAGAGAGTTTTATTTGACCAAATACATATAAAAAAAATTGTTGGGATTAAGGGCCAGTAGTTTCAAATTGGAAGATTTCACATAAAAATCAGATCTCCAATTTTTCTTGAAAAATCAGGCAGGCCCAACACTGAGTTGTATTCTCAAAGGTGAATATTGTAGTGTAGTCACTAAGGTGGTTTCCAGTGATGCTTACCTCCTGGTTTGCATGCCTTTGTCAAATCTCCTCAAGTGTGGGGTGAACTTGGCTCACTTCTAATTAATAGAATCCAGCAATAATGATAGGATGTCACTTCTGAGATTGGGTTACAAAAAGACTGCCTTCCATCTTTCTTCTTCACTTGCTCTGGAGGGGTGTTGACCTTCCTAAGGAGAGACCCACATGAAAAGGAACCAATGCCACCAGCCACCGGCCACCAAGGACCTAAGGCCTGCCAACAACCACATGAATGAGTTCAGAAGTAGATCCTCCCTCAGTTGAACCTTAAGCCAAGACCACAGACACAGCTGACACCTTGATTACTGTCTTGTGAGAGACCGTGGATTACAGGACCCAGTTAAACCATGCCTGGATTCCTGGCCCACAAAAACTGTGAGAAAATATGTTTGTGTTTTAAGTCAATACGTGTTGGGGTAATTTGTTACCCAGCAATAGATAACCATTGCAGTAACCATTAGTGATCAGCTGGAGCTGAGCACAGCTGTGCCCTTTGGAAGGAATGCATTCTCTCTGCTTGCACTTGTCCAGCCCACCTGTGGTCACTGAGACCCTGCTCTATGTTGTGTATTAATCCACTGTTCATTCAGTCACCCCATCAGGACCTAGAGTCCTCCCTCGATCCACCAGTTACTAACTGCTACAGGAGATACCTCTGGTTTTCATTCTTTCTTCTTTGCTCTGCATGTCCTAATCATGGTTCGATCCCTCCTGTTGTCTTGCTTGGACTTTGGCAGCTGTCTCCTAATTCCTCTCTGTTTCTGGTCCCGCCTGCCTCCAATTCATCCCTCCATGCTGCTGCCAGACAGCTCTTTCTAAATGCTCTCCAGGATGAAATCTAAACTTTTGGCTTGGTTTCCAAGGCCCTCCAGGATGACCAAGCCCGCCTCATGCTCCAGCCACATCTCTCCCATACCTCCCTTTGCTGCTGATGGGAACTATGCACTCTAGTCACCCAAAACTCCTCACTCCTCCTCAAATGCACCTACCTGCACCATACTTCTGGGCCTTTGCCCACCCTGATCCGTTGGCCTACAATGAAATGCCCTTCTCTGCCTCCCTGCCTCGTGACCACACCTCAACTTACTAGCATCACCTCCTCTGTGAAGCCATTGCTAAATCATGCCCCCAAGTAACCAGCTGCTGCTTGCTGGTGCCCCTGCAGTCATCTGTTCATGCTGCTCTCTTGGTGTCTGGATCACCCAATCACACTTGCTGCCTCATCTGTCATTATCTCACCTGGAGGGAAGGGTGGCAAGATCACCACCTTGTACCTGCATTGTCCAGCATAGTGCCCAGCACAGGGAGGGGACTCGACTCACAACAGTGTTTCTACAAGAAAACAACAACGTTTCCATTGTTTCCCCTAATGCCACCACTTGACAGTTCTCCTACCTGGAATAGAAGCTACCCAACTTTCCTTCTATTTATTCTTCAGGTCACAGCTTAAGCGACATTCTCTGAGACCATTCCCTAAGCCCTTAGATCACACTGACATCACCTTTAATAAGATTCGACACTGCTGTAATCATTTACACAGCATCTCAGTGATTTGATTATATATTTGTTCATTTAATGCCTGCAACAATCCTATCAGGGTTCTCCCAGTTGACAGACAAAGACACTGAGGCATTTGAACCCAGGCAGTCTGACTCAGGGTCTGTATGCCTGAATAGGCACTCTTACAGCATCTGTGTATCAGCTACCCTCCTACCTCCCACACAAACAAACCATTAGACAGTAGGCTCCAACAGGGTCAAGCCTGACTTGTCCCTAACATTCCCCAACCCAGTGGCTGCTACAAAGTAGGTGTATGGATGGATTAACTCTGAATTCCTGAGAACAGAAGGACAATGAATTTTGAAATTCAGTAATCTGTACCTGGCCGTCTGGGTCAAGAGATGCAACTCTAAATAGCCCACCTCGTAGAGCCAGGTGGAGTTCGCCACATTTCATCACAAGGCCAGGTGTCTAAAGTTTGATAATGCAGAGATTCCAGAGCTGGTTGCAGCCTTCTCAGGAAACAGGAGATATCCGAGCTCCGTATTTGGTTGTGAGTGCCCTGGTAACTGGTCTGACTCTGCCCGTTGAGTGGGCTCAGGAATTCTTGAGTGGACCCTCAAGAATGCATCGACTTCTCATAGAGAAGGAGCTAATGTCTGTTAAGCCCTCCTACAGTGCTCCGGGAACTCCCTGACAGAAGTTCCGAGCCTCGCAATTCTCCAGGGACACTTTGCTGTGAGGGTTTGAGCTCTGACATGGATGCTCCATGAGGCCAGGGCTCTCTATTCCCAGCACCTAGAACAGCTCATGGTGGCTCAGGGTGGGTGTTGAATAAGTATTTGTTGAGTGAACTTTAGAGAAGAGGACACAGGCTTGGGAAGTTCAAGCATCCTACCTGTCACCACACAGCTGGTAAGTTGTACAGTCAGGATCCCCATGCAAGGCTCTCTGGAAATAAATTCATGCTTCTCCCAGTTTCATACTTATTCCACATAATTACCCATTCCCAAGAAACTTCTCAGTATTGTTGGGGTCTTGAGGCTTCTAGGGTGAGGGCCATGTTACCCAAGGCCCAAAATGCGGCTCTTAAAATTTGCACTTATGTGAATTGAGCTGGCTGTGGATATCGGAGAACTTCAGAAACTCTTCAGCCTTAAAGCAGATTGCAGCTATGGGAAAGTGGAAACCATATTCTAAGGGGCTAGTGAATTCTCTTCCCCCACAGTCCTCAAACCAATCTTCCCTTCATTATCACGGTTTGCACACACACACACACACAAAAAAAAGTCGGAAAGGCTCTTTTTGCACTTTTTCCTGAACATTCATGTCAGCAGGCTCTCTTCTTTTCCTGAACATTCATGAGCCACTGATGGTTCCTGTTAAATGTATTGCTTTCAGGGCTGACTCTCAGGCTGGATTAAAAGGTATGCAGTCCTGTACAAGCATTAACTCGTGGCCGTGCGCTGCATTTTTAAAGGCCCAGAGAGCTGCTGAAGTATGAAATGAAATATCTTTACAAATGACTGGCCTCATTTAGTCTATAAATATGCTGGGCTTGTTATTTATGTGGAATACCTATCCCCTCATTATAAATCTTGGAGAGAAATTTCTATCTTCACCCTTTCATATTTTTGAGATTCTATTTGTTATCTGCAAAGAAAAATTTAGCTTCCAGGTGAAGTATTATGGTAACCCTGGAAAAAAATTAATTTTAACTAGTTATTAATTATTAATTATTAATTATTAATTAATAACTAGTTATTCTAACTAGTTATAGAATAAGTGCTATTGGATATGAATTCATCAACCTCCTTGCCTACTATGCCCTTTCTTGTTTGGTGTGTGTGTGTGTGTAAGAACCAGAACATAATGATGGGTTTGCTAGACAACTCATGTGTAGGGAAGCTCTGTTAACATCTGATTTGGAGAGCTGTGGCTCTCAATTTACAAATTTGAAAACTGGTAGCAGACACAGAAAATATGTGTCTATGTGAGAAACTGATACAACTAGCCTTATATGTTACTGAGTGAGGCAATTGGTCACTAGGTGGCATAATTTGAGGCTAAGTATTAATATTGTTAGTGTTAGATTTGCTACTCCAGCTCACAGTGTTATTAATCTGAGGGTTTAGTGGTAGGGAAAAATCAAATATAGACTAGACCATACTGAAGAGGTAATATCCTGAGATGAAAACTGTATGGGATTTAGAATCTAAGTTCTGCCACTGTTTGCCATGTGTCCTGCAGCAAGTCACTTGCCCTCTCTGATTCCCACATTTCCCATTTATTTTTGTTTTTGTTTTTTTAATTGAGACAGAGTCTCGCTCTGTCTCCCAGGCTGGAGTGCAGTGGCGCGATCTCGGCTCACTGCAAGCTCCGCCACCCGGATTCACTCCATTCTCCTGCCTCAGCCTCCCGAGTGGGGACTACAGGCACCCGCCACCATGCCTGGCTAATTTTTTTGTATTTTTAGTAGAGACGGGGTTTCGCCATGTTAGCCAGGATGATCTCGATCTCCTGACCTCGTGATCCGCTCACCTTGGCCTCCCAAAGTGCTGGGATTACAGGTGTGAGCCACCGCGCCCGGCCTCACATTTCCCATTTCTAAAAAATATTTGGGCTAGGTGCAGTGTCTCATGCCTGTAATCCCAGCACTTTGGGAGGCCAAGGAGGGTGGTTTACCTGAGGTCAGGAGTTCAAGACCAGCCTGGCCAACATGGCAAAACTCCGTCTCTACTAAAAACAACAACAAAAAATTAGCTGGGCACTTGTAGTCCCAGCTACTTGGAAAGCTGAGGCAGGAGAATCGCTTGAACCCAGGAGGCAGAGGTGGCAGTGAGCTGAGATGGTGCCACTGTCCTCCCGCCTGGGCAACAGAGTAAGACTCCGTTTCAAAAAAATAAAGTAAAATAAATTTATTAATATTCACTTCACAGGATTGTGGGAAGGGTCAAATTCAAGACTGTTGGTGAAAGCACTGATGCCTCCACCTAGCTCCCTTAAACCAGGGCTGTGATCTCACTTTAGCCTGCTAAGGCAAGCTGCATCCCACTCAGCTTTCCTCTGCCTTTCTCTCAGCCTAGGGTATTTTACAGTTTGTAGTTCCCTCTTATTCTCAATGTTCTTGAGTTATCTTGTGTTTGCTAGTCAGATTATGGGTAGAAAATTAATAAACATGGCTGAAAAATGTAAATGTTGGGAGCAGGAGTCAAACGTTCAGGCTGGTTTTGCCAATCATTCACCTATGCATGTTAGCATCTCAATGTGGCCTCTGACTTGCTGTGCAGGATAGGAGTCTTGACACTGGTTCTCCTCAGCACCCTGTGACCAGTCATCAGAGAAGAGCCACACCTGAGACCTCCAGCCTAGAGTGTGAGGAATCACAAAGATGAGGGTGGGGCGCCATCTGCATTCAGGTGAAGCGCTCCGTCGCAGAGCAAGACTGCCCGTGTGAGAATCCTGCCCTGCACTTGCCAGCCATACAATGTTTGGTACGTCAGTACCAAACATTCTTATGCTGCAGTGGCCTCGTTGTGAAATGGAGACATGAATAATACTTCCTTGTTGTTAAGCATTTGTGTTAATATTCAAAGTATTTGTGTTAATATTCATATCAGTATTAGAATTATTTCAGCTGTTTTAGTTTTCGGAAATGAACTCGTTCAGATCAGATTCTGTTGGTTACAAAGAACAGACATCACCCAAACAAGGTCAAGTAAAAGGGGATTATGAAGAGGTATGAGAGATCTTCAGGTTAATGAATTGTGAGAAGTATAGCCAAGCCTCATGGAGACTACACGGGAATCTTTTTCTCTCTCCACGCATGCAAGCATGCACATGCAGCGCACACACACACATACGGAGTGAGAGAGAATTCTTCACATTTCTCTCTCTGCATTTGCCCCATTCTCCATGGCAGATCAGCATCCTCTATTTCCCATGGTTTCTGCTCCTCTACACAACTTCAACTTGCATGTGGTATGAGCCAGCCAGGGGCCTTGAATATGTAATTTTCATGGTCATGTAATCACAGGCACTGCATTTCTTCTGTTAAATTCTAGAGAGAAACTGATGGAATTTTGGCCAGATTATGGATTGATTTTTTGGGGGGCTCAGATGTGGTGCTCCCTGGCTCAATTCGCTGTGATTGGTGAGTGTGGGTCACATGATACTGGAATCACTGTCCAAGGGAGGCAGGAAGGGCTCAGTAAGCTAAAAACAGGACTTCTACCACAAAAAACTTTAGAACACAAATTTTACCTTAACTATGGAAACTGCTACATTTTAAATTTCATAGAAAAATCTTTTCATTATACATGACTCATTTTTTCATGTTTCATAAAACCACTTTTTTCTGATAAAGGTAATATATACATATTTTATACCTTTGGAAAATATACACAAAGAATATTAAAAGTAAGAGCCAAACTTATTTTTCCAATTTAGAGATTAACTGGATTAACATTTTTATATTTTTCTCTAGTCTTTTTTCATTATTGAGGTTATAGCTATTATTTTGTAACCATTTTTCTTGGTTTGAATTCTCCAGGAACAAATTCTGAAATGAGGATTCAAGGCTGGGCACAATCACACCTATAATCCTAGCACTTTGGGAGGCTGAGGCGGGCAGACTGCTTGAGGCCAGGAGTTTGAGACCAGCCTGGGCAACATGGTGAAACTCCGTCTCTATTAAAAATACAAAAAAGTTAACTGGGCATGATTGTGTGTGCTTGTAGTCCCAGCTACTCAGGAGGCTGAGATGAGAGAATCACCTGAGCTTCGGAGGTTGAGGCTGCGGTGAGATGAGATCATGCCACACACGGCCTGGGCAACTGGAGTGAGACCCTGTCTCAAAAAAAATAAAAATAAAAAATAATTCAAGAGCACATAATTTATATTTAAAACCATCCCAGGAAACACCAGTAGGAAAGTGGAGAAGAGATATAAGGAAGGGAAATGTTACAATCATTATAGCTATGTAACAAATTACTCCTGAGTGATATAAAACAACCACAGTGTTATTTTGCATAAGATTTTGTGCATCAGGAACTCAAGAAGGGCTCAGCTATAGAAGTCCACCAGGGCTGCAGGCATCTGAAAATTCTATTGGGCTGGATGTTCAAGATGGCCATTTCCGTGACTGGCAGGAGATCCTGAGGGATCCAGATCTTTGCATGGGGGACCCCAGCATAGCAACTTCTGTTTAGTCAGACTTCTTTCTCTGTGACTAGTTTCCCCAAGAGTGAATATCCACGAGAAGTAGATGGAAGCCAATGGCCTTTTATGGTCTATCATTGAAAATCATACAGTGTCACTTCTGCCATCTTCTTTTACGAAAGCAGTTGCAAGCCCATGAGGGAAGAGACATAGACCCTACCCCTTTATGGGAGGAGTGCTGTAGAACTTGAAGCCTATTAAAAAAAATCACCACAGAAAGGAAGCCAATAAATTGTATGTAGTTAATCCAGTTGGCACTGTATTGCAGCAGGAGCTGAGTTCTGGAGAAATCTAGAAAATTTTGAGTATAAAAAACATCTCAAATTGTCCCAATGGAAGGCTGTGAAAACTAAGGTGTTTAATCATCAATTTCCCATTAATAATTGGTCAGGCTAGGGAGTGGGAAGAGGGAGCATTAATTGCCCTGGGAATGGAGAAGTTCCCTGGCATTGATTTCTAGCATACTGCTGGCCAGAGAAAAGCCTCAGGCGGAGAGTTTCAGGTCCTCACAGCAAGCAGCCTTTCAGGAACAGAGCTCTGCATAGAGATGAATGCCGTGGGGTTCTGAGGAAGGTACCAATAGTAACTGGCACAAATATCTTAAGCATTTTTCTTTGTCATTAAATTGTCTCTGTGACAACTTTTAATGGTTAGATATTTTATTTTGTTTAACTAACATCTCTGAGCATCAAGCTGAGAGCTAGGGGGAGAAAAAAATCACACCGCGGTGTCAGTTAATGTCATTGCATGTTCTCTAACTTTGGGCCACCAGTTGTTCATCTTTCTAATTTTCTTTAGTCGGTTCCTTCTCTTGACACTAAACTTTCACCTCTTTCTCCAAACCTCTTTTCAACTTGCATCCTATTTACTCTTAGCCGATGAGCTAATCTGTTTCAGTGAGAAAATGGAGGTCAGCAGACCATCAGCCTCAACTTCATGTTCTCCTACTGTAAACCAAAAATAAAATTTTAAGCCCTCAAATGACTGAATGGACTCCCCTCTTGGCCAAGGGGCTCCTAAAGAAACCTGAAAAATGAGTTCAGGCCATGACAGGAAGGGGAGGGGCTGGACATGCCTCATTATACACTTCTGTCTTTGGAGTTTAGGGAACTGACCAGCATTAACATTAAAACAGAGACCTTAAGACTGAGCAAAACTCTTTGTAGCAATAAGATACAAAATTCCAAACTGACTCTGGTACAGCATCATACGGCAGATTGTTGGAGGCTGAAAGAGTGAGGGTCGTGATCAACTCAGTATACCACTGGAGGCTGTATGAGTAAACAGCAAACTGTTCTCATAAATGCAGAATGTTGGCAAATTGACAAACTGTGTCTGCTGCCCAGAAGGAATGCTGAGGGCAGTCATGACCCAGGCACAAGTGTTTCTTGTGATTAGGCAAATCTGAAGCCTGTTAGCAATAATGTGATCAATCAGGCAGCTGACCAATTATCACCTCCTCCTCCCTGCTCTTGCTACCCAATAAATACAAAGGGCTGTAGAAGCTCAAGGCTGCTGCCTTTGCTCACTAGAAGCAAGGAGCCCTCTTCTTCTTCCTGTGGCCCCTTTCTTTAAAACAGTTTCTTTTAAGTTTTAATTTCTGCGTTCATCCACCTTCGTTCAGTCTGACATTGAGACTAATGTCAGTCTCAACTAGTAACAATAGTAACTGTCGTAGTGAGAGTCTCAAGTAGTAATTGTGGCAGTCTGTCACAGCAGATACCAGACCCTGAAAAAAATCAAAGTATTTTGCCCCTAAACATATTTCTTTGACATATTTTGAAATGGCTCTGCAAAGCTGTCTCTTGTGGGGGAAATTTGCATTCTATAGAGAATTTCCATCCCTTTTTAAGGTCTGATAAGAGACCTACACCAACTATTCTCTCTGAAGCCCGTTACCTGGAGGCAACATAAACATGACAAGAACCTTGGCTTCCACAACCCCCTTTATCTTTTTTTTTTTTTTTTTTTATGAGTTGTAGTTCTTTTTATTGTTCTTAAGAATGACACAAAGATAATCCAGCTTTGCCGTTGTCTAGGTGGATACTCTCAGCTTCTCTTTTTCTACTTTTAATACCTGGGTAATAAGATCAAAGAGGACCTCTTCCAGAGAGTTCAAGGGAACGTTTTCTGATATTTATTTAAAGTTCTGGGGTAAATGTGCAGGATGTGCAGATTTGTTATGTAGGTAAATGTGTGCCATGGTGGTTTGCTGCACCTATCAACCCATCACCTAATAAGCCCAGCATGTGTTAGCTACTTTTCCTGATGCTCTTCCCAACTCCACAGGCCCCAGTGTGTGTTATTCCCATTTCTGTGTCCATGTGTTCTTATCGTTCAGCTCTATGAGTGAGAACATGTGGTGCTTTCCTGTTCTGCATTAGTTAACTGAGGATAATGGCTTCCAGCTCCATCCATGTTCCTGCAAAGGACGTGATACCAACCCTTTTTATGGCTGCATAGTATTCCATGGTGTATATGTACCACATTTTCCTTATCCAGTCTATCATTGATGGGCATTTGGGTTGATTCCACGTCTTTGCTATTGTGAATAGTACAGCAATAAATACATGAGTGCATGTATCTTTATAATAGAATGATTTATATTCCTTTGGGTATATACCAGTAATGTGATTGCTGGGTCAAATGGTGTTTCTGGTCTAGGTCTTTGAGGAATCACCACACTGTCTTCCACAATGGTTGAACTGATTTACATTTCCACCAACAGTGTAAAAGCATTCCTTTCTCTCCACAGCCTTGCTAGCATCTGTTGTTTCCTGACTTTTTAGTAATTGCCATTTTGACTGGTGTGAGATGGTATCTCATTGTGGTTTTGATTTGCATTTCTCTAATGATCAGTGATACAACTCCCTTTATCTTAACTCAAGCTGACTTCAACTCTTCAGGCAGAGCTTAATTCTTTGGACCAATTGCCAATCAGGAAATCTTTGAATCCATCTATGACCTGGAAGCCCCCACTTCTAGATGTCCCACCTTTCCAAGTCAAACCAATGTATACCTTAAATATATTGATTTATGTCTTTGCCTGTAACTTCTGTCTCACCAAAATTATATAACCAAGTGGTAGCCCTACCACCTTGGGCCCATGTTCTCAGGACCTCCTGAGGCTGTGTCATGGGCTATGGTTCTTCACCTTGGCAAAATAAACCTCTCAACTGATTGAGACCTATCTCAGATACGTGGTTTACACTACCTAACCATTTTCTCTATCTAATCCCTTTCTGATCCCTTTTCTCCCAATCTTAGAAGATAAGGAGTTCCTCCAATTCGAGACTAGCCCCCAACATCCCCATCTGTACTTGGATCCCAACCTCATGCACTCCTGAGTTGTCTCTGCCTCCCCCTGGATCTTATCTCATTAGCTTGCCTCACTTTCTGCTTTATCTTCAGTCTTTCATTCTTTGCTTCTCCCTGCCTCCCTATAAACACACTCAAGGCTTTCTTCAGGCTAATACAACATGCCCTTCTCTGTCTAACAACTATATAATCTCTCTCCTCATTTCCCATTCATTTCACAGTCCACTGCATTGGAGTGGATCACATTCTGTTCCTACCTTTCCTCGGAACTGCTCTCACCAAGATCATCCATCAACCACCAATTGCCAACTCTGGAGGATAAGTTCTACTTCCAAGCTCTTAGACCCCTGCTGTACTTGAGTCCATGGATCATCCTCCTCCTTAAAGCTCTCTGTTCTCTGGGCCTCCAGGACTCTGCACTCCTGATTGGCCATACCTTATGAACATTCCTTCTCTCTCTTTGATTGGTCACCCTTCCTGTGTCTAGTCCAAAATGCTGCTGTTATCTCTCTATTGCTTGCATTTTGTCTATACTTTCTCTCTAGGTAATCTTATTCTTTATCATGCTCCCAATTACAGATCTATATTTTATCAGAAACTCTTAGAGCCAGATGGCTTCAGAGTTTAGGAGTTTTAGATTTTGGAAAGGTAATATAACATATAGTAAAAATTACATACTGGTCCCAGTAGAGTTTGGGACAGCACCCATAGTTAAACAAATGGATATTTCTGTAGCAAAACACAGAAATATTCACACTAAGTAGGATTTTTCAAAGCGGCTGCAAATAGTCCTCTCATAGTCATGTTTTGGGGTCAAAGGGGCTCAAATCTGATCAGGCTTTGCCACCAAATAAGTTTTTTAAAAACTGTTGTTTTTTTAGATTTTCTTTTGAATTTGGAAACTACAGGTAAAGGATTATAGACAAATACTACTGGTGTGCTGATAACTCCCAAATCTTCTATTTCCAGATCATAGTTCTCCCTGGAGCTTTAGGTTTAGGTAAAAGCCAGCTGGATACCTCAACCTGGAAGTCTTATGGATATATCCAGCTCAATTCACCCAAAACTTGAATGTCTTCCCATCTAAGGTCTGGTCCTCTGAGAAACAGACTCTGAAGCACGTATCTGTGTGCAAGACATTTATCAATGGGACACCATTTATCAGCTCCTCCCTTGGAGCTCTGGGGCTGGAATGACCCATCAGAGTTTTCCTGAATTAAGGAAAGCAGCCTGGCTTTTGTGACCCTATGTCGACCAGCCATCGAATGTGGGCTGCCCCTGTCAAGGCAGTATAACCTTGAGCAAAGCAGCTCCCCAGACTACAGAGGGCTCAGCTGTAAGCCATCAGCAACCATCCTTCCTGGAGGCTGGGGAAATGATGGCTTCTGTCTTGAAGCAGGGCAGCACAGCATCTACTTCAAGTTCTCCTTCTAGTTCGTGTGTGTGCCATCCAGCCAGGCACCCAAGTCAATAGCTTCTAGTCATCCCTGACTCCTGTTTCTTAGCACTTCTACATCTGATAACTCATCATGTCCTGCCAATTTACTCTTCTAAAAATACTTAAAAATCTGCCTCATCTCCTCCATCCTTATGTCCAATGTCCTAATTCAGATTCACACTGTCTTTCTTGCCTTGTTTACTGCAGTTGCCTCCTACCTGTTCTCCTTTCTTTCACTCTTTCCCCAGTTACACTGATTTCCCATGTATGTAACAGAATGAACTATGTAAAACTCAAATTTGAACACGATGTTCTGCTACTAGAAATGTTCTAATAGTTAGCCATTGCTTACAGGGTAAACTCCAAGTTCCTTAGTCTATTATAAAAGGCCTCTCTGATCTGGGACCTGTCTAGCCTTCCTCAGCCACTTAGCTGGCTCACAACACTTAACATACTAGCCTCCTCCTCTACCTGCCTCTTGTTCCCCTTACACTCTGCTGCTGCTTGCCTCCATGCTGAAGCTCACGTGGTCCTCTCTGTGTAGATGCCCTTCACTCCACACACAACTTATCCTATAAAACTTGACTCAGTTGTCACTTGCTTTATGGACCTTCCCTAACTCCCCATCCTCAGTCTTGGTTGGGTGCCTATTCTCTTTGCGTTTATGATACCCTATCCATACATCTACCAATGCACTTAGCACACTGTGTTATAATTAGATGTGTTTGTGTTGTTGCTTCTTGAAAGCCAGGACAGTGTTCTCATGTTTTCAGAAGTAGGGACATAATAGGCCCTTAGTAAAAGCTTGCTGAATGAATGAATGAATATGAGTTTTTTAAACTCCAAAATCCATACATTTTCCTTTAAACTATGTTTCTATGCTGCAATGTCAATGCCGTCAGCATCCCTTGCTGCTCTGGTAATCATAGTGGCTGAGGTTTTTTAGACTTTAGTGTGCACTAGGTACCATGTTAAGGAACTCGTACACATTTTCTCATTTTATGCTTAACCAGTTTGGTAAGGAAAGCACCATTATTCTCTCCTTCTCCTGAGGAAGAAACTGAAAATCTGAGGGCTTGGGTGACTTGCTCAAAGTCACAGAGCTAGTAGGCAGTAGAGCTGGAATTTGAATCAAAGTATGCCTGACCTCAGAGCATGAGTTCTTAACCACTGTGCAACAAGGCTTCTAGGAACCCCTGAAGCCTTGTTGAGCTTCTGATCTGCAGACTTGAAGCTGCAAAGGAGCTCTTGAGAAGATACTTATTAAACTGAGGCTTAAAAGATCTGGTTAGTCCAGAGTTCAGAACACGCCATTCTCCCAAATAAAACTCTTCACTGACTTCCTACAGAACATTGAATAAAACCCAGATCTGAAAAATGGCTCATAAGGCTTTGAACACCAAGGCCCCTGCCTTTCTCTCCATCCTTATACCCTCCTGCTACACTCTTTCCAGACCCACTGTAGTTCTCTCTGCAGTTGGAACACCCCAGCTCTTTCTAGCCCCAAGGCCTTGCATGTTCTTTGCCCCTGCGGGACTGCCCATTTCTACAATCTTTTCCTTCCATTTAGCTAGCTCTTTCATAACTATATAAATGTGGCTTCATAAAAGGTTTTCAAAGTAGTTCCCATTATCATCAGCCTCATCTCCTTATTTCCTTCATAGCATTTATCATGATTTGTAAGTATTTTATTTCTCTTTTGTTGTTTTTATCTGTTCCACTAAAGCAGGGTCTGTTTCTTGTGTTCCCAGAGCCTCGTTCCGTGAATGGAGGAATAGGTGTTAAATGAAACAACTTTGTTGAAAGTTGTTTACCTATAAGATGTCTACCATTTAAAAAACAGAAAATAACAAGCTTTGGTGAGGATGTAGAGACATTGGAATCCTGCTGGTGGGAAAGTAAAATGGTGCAGCTGCTGTGGAATACAATAGGTGGTTCCTCAAAAAATTAAAAATAGAATTACCATATGATCTAGAAATTCCGCTTCTGGGTATATATCTAAAAGAATTAAAACTAGGGTCTTGAAAATCTATTTGTACCCCCATATTTATAGCAGCATTATTCAAAATAGACAAAAAGTGGAACCAGCCCAGTATCCATTAACAGATGATTGGGTAAGCAAAATGTGATATACACATACAATGGAATATTATTTTGCCTTAAAAAGAAGGAAATTCTGACACGCCCTCAAGGATGAACCTAGAGGACATTATGCTAAGTGAAATAAGCCAGTTGCATAAAAGCAAAAATATGTCATTCCACTTATATGAGGTACCTACAGTAGGAAAATTTATAAACACAGAAAGAACAGTGGTTCCCACAAGCTGAGGGGAGGGAGAATAAGGAGTTATTGTTTAATGGGTACAGAGTTTTAGTTTCGTAAAATGAAAAAAGTTATATAGGTGGTGGTGATGGTATGAAATACTTAATACCACTGAACTATATACTTGAAAATTGTTAAAATGGTAAATTTTATGTTACGTGTATTTTACCACAGTTTTAAAAGAAGGAAAGGAAGTGTATTAGTCCATTCTCACACTGCTATGAAGAACTGCCTGAGACTGGGTAATTTACAAAGGAAAGAGGTTTAATTAACTCATAGTTCAGCATGGTTTGGGAGGCCTCAGGAAACTCACAATTATGGAAGAAGGGGAAGCAAACACACCCTTTCTCACATGGCAGCAAGATAGAGAAGAATGAGTGCACAGTGAAGGGGGAATCCTCTTATAAAACCATCATATGTCATGAGAACTTACTATCACAAGAATAGCATGGGAGAGACCACTTCCATTGATATAGTTTGGCTCTGTGTCCCCACCCAAATCTCACCTTGAATTGTACTTCCATAATTACCATGTGTTGTGGTAGGGACCCGGTGGGAGATAACTTAATCATGGGGAAGTTTCCCCCATACTATTCTCAGGTAGTGAATACGTCTCATGAGATATGATGGTTTCTTCAGGGGTTTCCTCTTTTGCATCTTCCTCACTCTGTCTTTGCCTGCTGCCATCTGCGTAAAATGAAACCCGCTCCTCCCTGCCCTTTGCCATGATTGTGAGGCTTTCCTAGCCATGTAGAACTGTAAGTCCAATTAATCCTTTCTTTTGTAAATTGCCCAGTCTCAGGTATGTATTTATCAACAGCATGAAAATGGACTAATACAGTAAATTGGTACCAGTAGAGTGGGGCATTGCTGAAAAGATACCCAAAAATGTGGAAGCAATTTTGGAATTGGGTAATAGGCAGAGGTCAGAACAGTTTGGAGGGCTCAGAAGAAGACAGGAAAATGTGGGAAAGTTTGGAACTTCCCAGAGACTTATTTAATGGCTTTGACAAAAAATACTGATGATATGGACAATGAAATCCAGGCTGAGGTGGTCTGAAATGGAGATGAGCAACTTGTTGGGAACTGGAGCAAAGGCGACTCTTGTTACTTACATTTTAGCAAAAAGACTGGCAGCATTTTGCCCCTGCCCTAGAGATTTGTGAAACTTTGAACTTGAGAGAGATGATTTAGGGTATCTGGTAGAAGACATTTCTAAGCAGCAAAGCATTCAAGAGGTGACTTGGGTACCATTAAAGGCATTCAGTTTTAAAAGGGAAGCAGAGTATAAAAGTTTGGAAAATTTGCAGCCTGACAATATGATAGAAAAGAAAATCCCATTTTCTGAGGAAAAATTCAAGCTGCCTGCAGATATTTGCATAAGTAACGAGGAGCCAAATGTTAATCACTGAGACAATAGGGAAAATGTCTCCAGGGCATGTCAGAGACTTTTGTGGCAGTCTCTCCCATCACAGACCCAGAGGTCTAGGAGGAAAAAATGGTTTTCTGGGAAGGGCCCAGGATCCCTGGGCTGTATGTAGTCTAGAGACTTGGTTCTCTGTGTCCTAACCACTCTAGTCATGGCTGAAAGGGGCCAATGTAGAGCTTGGGCCATGGCTTCAGAGGGTGCAAGCCACAAGCATTGTCAGCTTCCATGTGGTGTTGAGCCTATGGGTGCACAAAAGTCAAGAATTGAGGTTTGGGAACCTTCACCTAGATTTCAGAGTATGTATGGAAATGCCTGGATGTCCAGGCATAAGTTTACTGCAGGAATGGGGCTCTCATGGAGAACCTCTGCTAGGACAGTGTAGAAGGGAAATGTGGGGTGGACCCCCCCTCACAGAGTTCCTACAGGGGCACCACCTAGTGGAGCTGTGAGAAGAGGACCACCATCCTCCAGACCCCAGAATGGTAGATCCACCTACAGCTGCACCATGTCCCTGAGAAAGCTGCAGACACTCAATTCCAGCCCATGAAAGCAGCTTGGGTGGGGAGGCTCTACCCTGTAAAGCCACAAGGATGGAGCTGCCCAAGACCATGGGAACTCACCTCTTGCATCAATGTGACCTGGATGTGAGACCTGGAGGTCAAAGGAAATCATTTTGGAGCTTCAAAATTTGATTGTTCTATTGAATTTTGGACTTGCATGGGCACTGTAACCCCTCTGTTTTGGCCAATTTCTCCTATTTGGAATTGTTGTATTTACCCAATGTCTGTATTTCCATTGTATCTAGGAAATAACTACTTTGCTTTTGATTTTACAGACTCATAGGCAGAATAGACTTGCCTTGTCTAAGATAAGATGTTGGACTGTGGCCTTTTGAGTTAATGCTGAAATAAGTTAAGACTTTTGGGGACTATTGGAAGGGCATGATTGGTTTTGAAATGTAAGGACGTGAGATTTGAGAGGGGTAAGGGGTAGAATGATATGGTTTGGCTCCGTGTCCCCACCCAAATCTCATCTTGAATTGTATTCCCATAATTTCCATGTGTTGTGGGAGCGACCCAGTTGGAGATAATTTAATCATGGCAGAAGTTTCACCCACACTGTTCTTGTGGTGGTGAATAAGTCACACTAAAGCTGATGGTCTGCTTTTGCATCTTCCTCATTCTGTCTTTGCCTGCTGCCCATCCATGTAAGATGCGACTTGCTCTTCTTTGCCTTCCACCATGATTGTGAGGCTTCTCCAGCCACGTGGAACTGTAAGTCCAGCTAACCTCTTTTTTTGTAAATTGCCCAGTCTCAGGTATGTCTTTATCAGCAGTGTGAAAATGGACTAATACACCCATGATTCAATTACCTACCAGGTCCTTCCCATGACACTTGGGGATTATGGGAACTACAATTCAAGATGAGATTTGGGTGGGGACACAGCCAAACCATATTGGGAGAAAGTTATCTAACTACTTAGTAGCACTGCTGATCTCCTGCCTCCCAGTCCGGTTTCCTCTCATTTACACATGCTGGCTTCTCTCAGAGTATCATTTATTGGCTAAGCATTATAATAATGTGCTCTCCCAGCAGAGAATACCTTTCTAGGACATATCAAAAAGGTAAACTTTAGAGTTTACTTAAACTCATATCTTCTGTATCAGTCAGGGTGAAGATAGGGTTAAGATAGGCAGGAAGCCACTGCTGCTGTTTGAGAGGAAGGGGAGGAAGTGGTCACTGGAACTCGAAGAGCTGTGGTTGTATGAGAGGCACTGACCTTTGGTAGAGAAATGTTGCTGTGCATTTACTGCTAACAAGAAGGTATCTGGTCAAATAAGTGTACCTTCTTCTGGTCTTCTGTTGCTGATGCCTCCCATTGGCTGAACCCAACTGGAAGTCAGAGGGCAAGAAAACCTGTTGATGCAGTTCATAGGACCCAAAAACATTGAGTAGAGGGGAAAGGGTAGAGAATAGGTTTGAAGGTGGCATTATACCAAACTTCATTTTAAAAGTGAAAGCACTCAGACTCTGTATTAGTCATAGTTCTCTAAAGAAATAGAACTAATAGAATATAGATAAACAGATAGACAGAGATATAGATATTTCAGAAGGGATTTACTACGGGGATTGGCTCACTTGATTATGGAGGCTGAGAAGTCCCACAATATCCTGTCTGCAAGATGAACAAGGGAAGATGGTAGCATGGCTCAGTCCAAGTCCAAGGGCCCGAGGACCAGAGGAGCCAACGGTGTAACTCTCAGTCCTAAGCTGATGGCTTGAAAACTGGGGAGTATCTGATACAACTCCTGGAGTCCAGAGGCCTGGAAGTCTGATGTCCAAGGGCAGGAGAAGATGGGTGTCCCAGTTCCAGAAGAGAGTGAGCAAATTTGCCTTTCTTCTGCCTTTTTGTTCTGTCAGGCCCTGAGCCAACTGGATGGTATGGGCCTTCACTGGGTGAGGGGGGAATCTTCCTAGTCCAGTTATTCAAATGCCAGTCTCTTCTGGAACACCCTCACAGACATACCTAGAAACAATGCTTCACCAGCAGTTATCTGCATGTCCCTGAATCCAGTCAAATTGACACCTGAAATGAACCATCCCAGACCCAAAGAATTAAATGACTTGTTTCATGTCATTGATAGATTAAGATTCTCACTGTATTTATGACCTAATAATTGGGTTGTATTCAAATGGTGATAAAGAATGAGAATACAAGTCTAAACTTGGAAAATCTGCCACAAACAGAACACCTAAAAAAGTTTTGTTTTTGAAAGAGAGTGATATGCACATCTTCCACAGAATGAGCATTCATTAGGAGTTTTTATGCTTTGAACTTTGCAAGTCTGATTCATCACATGTTACAAAGAAAATAATCTTAAGACATTGAATTTTCTTCCTGCTTCTGCCCTAATGATTATCACAGTTTATGGAACATTTAGGAGAAGCTGAAGCAGAGTATTAAATTATAGATGTTTAGTTAAATAAAACAAGATAGCTAACTCAAAGAACCTTGTTGAAGAGAGTCACAGAGTTGCATCCTCAAACATGGATTTTTCATAATTAAAGGACTTTGAGACAACTTTTCAGGCTCATAGAAGTTCACAAGATGGTTCTTAAAAGAAAATTGATGTGACAAGACTTTTGAGCATAAAATACTGAAACTTTAGGGGAATAAAGCAAAAATTGTACTTTTCTTTCTTTAAAGGAAGTGATGCAGTATAGTAATTAAGTAATTAAGTCCATGTTCAAGAATCAAAATTCTTGAGCCCTCTGTTCATGGTTTCCTTTACTGTTATTTGAGAAATAAAGGCAAATCTTGCTTGTACCATCAAGGTTACAGTTTTCTAATTCCTTTGGCTGAGATTTGAATGGATTCACTAAGTTCTGTTTCCTTCTTTGCCCACCTTTTCTATGCCACAAATATTGCTTGTTCCAAGGCTTAGAGAAATTTTGTTATCTTTTCTGGTAGGTTTCTTGTGGTTCTTGTATGAGCAGCATTCTGCAAATGGGCATAACTTATTTATGTAGTATGTGCCTTATGTGAAGGAACTTAATATTCCTTTGAAGGAAACCAGTTAGAAACTTAAAAAATCTGAATTCTAATATGCTCAAGGATAGCTGATCTAAGCAAGAATCTATAGAGTGCCAAGACTATGTGTTTGCTTAGCTGGTTTTAAAATAATCTAACAAATTGGGGGATTTGATTCATTTAAAAGAATGCTACATGAAATAAGCATTTAATATTAGACTCTATATTGTTTTAAGTTACACCCTACGTGCCATGCAGCCACCAGTAAAATAAAAGGTAAGTAGCTTAGATTAAGTTCACCATTATTCTGTGAAAAGAGATAAAAAGTATAACCTAAAACTTCAGAGAGTTAATATGGTCATTTTAGTAATTGATTACAAAGGGGAAGATTATAGAGAAGTGCTATCACAATAATGAGAGATTACTTGAAGCTTACGTTTCACAGTGAGAGGAGAAGGGAACACACATTAAGTGCTTGCTAGGTGACTGAACATTGCTGAGTGCTTTATGTATGTTGTTTTATACAATATTGTCAACATGCAGTTGGGTATGGTGGCTCATGCCTATAATCCCAACACTTTGGGAGGCCAAGGAGGGTGGATCACTTGAAGTCAGGAGTTCGAGACCAGCCTGGCCAACATGAGGAAATCTAGTCTCTACTAAAGCTACAAAAATTAGCTGGGTGTGGTGGCACACACTTGTTGTCCCAGCTACTCAGGAGGCTGAGGCAGAGGAATCACTTGAATCCAGGAGGCAGAGGTTGCAGTGGGCCAAGATCGCACCACTGCACTCCAGCCTGGGTGACAAGGCAAGACTCCATCTAAAAAAAAAAAAAAAAAAAAAAAAGTGCTATGAAGCCTTCCATTATCATGACCTGTTTATAAAAAAAGGAAGTAGAGGCCGGGCGCGGTGGCTCAAGCCTGTAATCCCAGCACTTTGGGAGGCCGAAACGAGTGGATCACGAGGTCAGGAGATCGAGACCATCCTGGCTAACACGGTGAAACCCCGTCTCTACTAAAAAAAATACAAAAAAATAGCCGGGCGAGGTGGTGGGCGCCTGTAGTCCCAGCTACTCGGGAGGCTGAGGCAGGAGAATGGCGTGAATCCGGGAGGCGGAGCTAGCAGTGAGCTGAGATCCAGCCACTGCACTCCAGCCTGGGCGACAGAGCGAGACTCCATCTCAAAAAAAAAAAAAAAAAAGGAAGTAGAGAGGTTAAATAATTGGCTGAAAGCCAAGTGCCTAGGAAGTGATGGAGCTTGGATCCTTTACAGTCAGATTCCTACATTTATCTTTTTGCCACTGAACCATCTGATATGTATTGTTTTTCTTATATTAAAACTTGCTTGCATTGGATAATGGATAACTCAGTGTCAAAATGGATTGGCTTTATCACCTTGATGGAGCACAGAACTCATTTTAGGATGAAAATGACAGGCAGAATGGAAAGCTTGCACTGTTTATTCTTCACTGAAGAGCCCTAGCCTTGTGCTTTCTATGTAGTGTTTGCTTCGTGAATAAATAAAATCTAAGCAGATCCTCTGTTTAAATTATTACTTCCTGAGCTGAGTGAAAATAGATTAAAAGAAATACTAAAATATTTGTAGTTGTTATTATTTATGAAGTTCATTGATCAACTAGGTTATGAAAATCTTTCGTAATTCACATTGACTCCCCTTTTAGAACACAGATGTATTAAAGGGGTGGCTCTGGGATCTCCTTCATGCCAAAAAGGGCCTGTGGAAACTGTGTGACCTTAAGAAAGTCGCTTAACCTCTCCAAACCTTATTCCTTCTTTAGCCAAATAGGGACAATTCCTTATCAGCCAAAGGTGGAAAGTCTAGGTAGTTATGTTTTTTTCTCATTGTTAAAAACATTCATTTTGATACATAAGTCAGTAGAGTTTCCACTCTGCCACAGAAACCTCTATGAAGAGCCCTGTGCCATCCAACCAGGAAACATATTTATTTATTTATTTGAGATAGGGTCTTGCTCTGTCACTCAGGCTAGGTGCCTGTGTGCAGTGGTGCCATCATAGCTCACTGCAGCCTCAACCTCCCAGTGTCAAGCAATCTTTCCATCTCAGCCTCTGGAGTAACTAGAACTATAGGCTCAGCTAATTTTTGTATATTTTGTAGAGTTTGGGTTTTGCCTTGCTGCCCAGGCTGATCTCTAATCCTGGGCTCAAGTGATCCACCTGCCTCGACCTCCCAAAGTGCTGGGATTATAGGTGTGAGCCACCATGCCTGGCCAACTAGGGAACATTTGAATGATGCCCCATTTCTTATCCCCATCAGAGTGCACACCTCCATGTTGTTCCTGCCCACTGATGGCTTCCAAATCCAGATGATCAAATAGTCCTTTATCTCCAAAGCAGGCTCAAAACGATTGGCTCAGACATCCCAGGCTCTATACCCTTCTTTAGTTCCAGGTAAGTCATGAGACGAATAAAGCCCCAGCAGATGGAAAATTGGCTGCCCTCGAAAAGCTACTGCAGCCTCTGCTTGGCCTCTTTGCCCAGCGTCACCATGGAGATGGCCAGGGTGGTATGGTGAGGTAATATTTGCTTTCTGATGCCCCTTGTGATAGGATTTGTGACATGAAAATTCTAACTCCTGAACTCATGATATTGTCCCACCTTACTCTCCAGCCTTCTCTCTTTTACTCTCCTTTCTGTTGCTTTCTTATACTCTCCTTTTTGCCGCAGGTCCCAGTACTCCCTCTTGAAGCTGTCTTACACTAGAATCCCTTCCACCCACATCCACTCTGCAACCCTCTCTCACACAGCTCTGACGTTTCTTCAAGGCCTAGGCTATGCCTTGCAGCCTCCGCATTGCCCTACATCAACCAGGCAGCCCAGTATATTAAATGAGCTCAACAAACATTTTTTGGAATAAACCAGAAATGGACTGTACTAGTCTGTTCTCACGCTGCCATGAAGAACTACTGGAGACTGGGTAATTTATGGAGAAAAGAGGTTTAATTGACTCACCATTCTGTAGGCTATATAGGAAGCACGGCTGGGAGGCCTCAGGAAACTTACATGGTGGAAGGTGAGGGGAAGCAAGCATGTCTTACGTGAAGCAGGAGGAAGAGAGTAAAGGGGGAAGTGCCACACACTTTTAAATCATCAGATCTCATAAGAACTCACTCACTATCCACTATCATGAGAACAACAAGAGAGAAATCTACCCCTATGATCCAATCACCTCCCACCAGGTGCCTCCCCCAACAATAGGAATGACAAACATGAGGTTTGGGTGGTGACACAGAGTCAAACCATATCATGGACAAAAAGAAAAACCTAGTGAATGAATAGGGTAATATCACCAACTGGTGCCAAAATATCAGTGCTGCTTCTTTACCTAGTTTTCCCCTTCCACACTCGATCCACATTCAAGTGACACTTGCCCTTAAATGTCATCTTATCACTTTTTTCTCCCTTTCAAATTCATTCTTTCATGATTTCTCCTAAACCAAAAGCTTAGGGCACGGGCGCACTTTCTCCTAACTCCTCTTTACCCCATAGCTCCTTTGGAATAGTCTTTTTTTTTTTTTTTTTTTTTTTTGAGACGGAGTCTTGCTCTGTCACCCAGGTTGGAGTGCAGTGGCCGGATCTCAGCTCACTGCAAGCTCCTCCTCTCAGGTTCACGCCATTCTCCTGCCTCAGCCTCCCGAGTAGCTGGGACTACAGGCGCCCGCCACCGCGCCCGGCTAGTTTTTTGTATTTTTTTTAGTAGAGACGGGGTTTCACCGTGTTAGGCAGGATGGTCTCGATCTCCTGACCTCGTGATCCGCCCGTCTCGGCCTCCCAAAGTGCTGGGATTACAGGCTTGAGCCACTGCGCCCGGCCGGAATAGTCTTAATTGAGAAAAAAGATTAGTATATGATGGAAATGACACACAATAATAGTTATTGATGTGAAATAAAATTTAGCTTAAGAAAAATTATGATAAAATAAATCTTTTTTGGGCGTAGTTAGTAAACCAAAGAAATGCCTTGTAGTCCTGACTGTGCAGAACTCTGTGTCCAAGGAAATTCTTAAGAAGAATGAGTTTGTAGAAATACCTATGGAAGCAGAACTGCCCCAAGAGTTCAGGTGTGAACCACCAAACCTGACGGTCTGGAATGTGTGTCTAATCTAATCCCAAGTATACATTACTGAGTAGTCACTGTGTGGGGGACACCATGCTAGGCTGGTAATAACTATAGCCTCTGTCTATTAAACCTGACATGGTGCCAGGCAAATAATAAATATCATCTCATTTAATCCTTCCAGTAACCCCAGTAAGGTAAGTATCACTATCCTCATTTTACAAATAAGTAAGTTGAGTCTCATAGAAGGTAATTCAGTTGCATAAGATCCCACATGTTTTAGTGGCAGAACCAGGCTTTGAATCTAGGTTTTTCAAATTTTAAAACCATCTCTTATCTACCTTATTTCACAGGGAAAATTTGGCAATATAACTGAAGAAATTATTCTCAAAAAACAATCAAAGGGCAAGATAATATACAAAAAGTGCTAGTCTTAAGCATTGATAAATGATGCTGATTTCTAATAGCTCTCTAAAGCAGTAACTACAATCAAGTCACCCATATCTGAAAATTAACAATGAATAAATATTAAGTGGTACTTTTGGCCAAATCCTATGCAAGTTGCCTTTAGATACATGAAGCACATTTTCCTTACAGTGATCTGTGAAATATGTATTATTATTACCCACAACTTCCAGAAAAGGAAACTGACACTCAGGTCAATAATTTCTGGGGGCCGTGTTTTGCAACATGTGGTTTGAAATGTGGCTAGACTTTTGGGATAGGATCTCTTTCCAGCAGGTTGCTAAGATAATAAGATGTTAGTTGGAGTCCTGATGTTCATTGCTGTCCCATTTAGTGACAGTATGTCTGAATATGGGCAATGTGGAGACAAGCACTGTGGAGAGGTGGGGAGGGGCACGCTCCTGATAATGTCGTTTGAGTAGCAAGGTTACTCTGTATTGAGAAGAGACTACTCTGAGGAGCAGTGTGGAGAATGGAAGGAAGCCAATTCGGAGACTATAGCAATAATATCCAAGAGGAAGATTATGGTGACTAGGACCAGGGTGGTAGCAATGGACACAGTGGGTAGTGGTCTGATTCTGGATATATTTAGAAGGAAAATCATTAGAATTTGATGACAAATTAGATGTAGAATATGAAAAAAAATGGGAGAGTCAATAACTTCAAGGATTTGTGACTTAATTGTGCAGGTATCTCTTTCTTCTCCATAAACTGGCTTGTTTAGGGGTAATATCTTCCTTGCCAGCTATTGATTTAGGAACAGGAATGTGACTTGATTATAGCCAATGGGATATAACAAGGCATCTGCTGGGAGCTTCTCCATAAAAGAACCACTGGTAGAAGAGAGTCACTCTTTTTTTCCCCCTTTAGATGTGGTTGTGCCTGGGTGTGATACCCAGAGCATCTGCAATTATCTTGTTACCAGCTTACGAATGAACCAACAGAGAGGTTGGCAGAGCCGAGAGATGGAAGGAACCAGGGTCCTAGGTGACATCACTGAGCCACTGAAGCAACCAAGCCTGTCTATGAACTCTCTCACTGTGGGATACTGTATTTCTGTATTATTTAGGATAGCTGGTGATGGGATGTCTGTTTCTTGCACCGTGAACCATCCTACTCCAGGATGCTCTTTTATAGGTTTTATCACTTGCCCTTTTTAGAATGAAGTATCAAAGAATTTAGAAATGTTTCCAAAGTTTCCAAAACAACAGATCCTATACTATAACACTCTTAGTTGAAGGAAAACAAGGCCGGATAGGAAAACAATTCCATGGTGATAGTAGGCAATACATTATATGTATGTTGATTTATGACATGGAAGGAAACAGATTAGTTGTGGAACTGTGAGTGCAAAGCTATGGTGCCCTAAGGAAGTGTTTTTCCAACTGCAGTTTGTGACCTACTAGTAGGTCACAGAAACAATCTAGTGAGTCTAGACTAGCATTTTAAAAAAAGAATAGAACAAATAAGATAGAATAAATAGAATAGAAAATGTCAGAGTACAAAGCACAGCATGTAGGAAGGATTATTATCTTGTGGAACTTTTGTATCAGTTATATATGTATGTATGTGTCTACTGAGTCATTGTGTAAGATGTATGTCTTCTTGTGGGTCAATCATGGTCAAAAGGGCTTGAGAAACACTGTCTAAGAATAAATTGAAGCACTGACCATCTCTCTTTACACATAGTGACACTCTAAATCACCAGCACTGGTCTGGTTGATTTCCTTTAATAATATAAGTAAATCTAACATCTTTTCTAATAAACATTATTCTCACTGAGTGATGTAATAAAATATTCCTTCTCAAGTAAAAATAATGCCCCAGACGTATGAATCAACAGGGGCCCGAGGACACTAAGCTGAGCCCCCGTGGGCTCCTTGGGTCCTGGAGCCCCTGTTGTTTGGGGTAGTTTACCCTCGAGTTCTTTCCCAGGGTCTCTTTGGAAAGCTGTATTTGGTTTCTGCCTGAATTTTGCTTTTTATGCTAACTTTGGGGGAGGAGAAAAAAAGAGATTTATTTCCATGGCCTTGCTGGTGTAAGTAATCTGGTATTGGTGTGGCTTCTTATTAAAGATGATTTTTTTAATTCCAAAGAGATTAGAAATTGCTCCCAAATTCCAATTTTCACTGTAACTAGTTGTTCACAAGGAGGCCAATCATGAGCTGTGCTTGTTCTGAGGGCTCTTATGAATCATATATGTTTACAATATGAAAGCTTAAGGTAAGGGGTCTATTCTCCATGCCACATTCCCTCATCTCACTTTTAATCGCACGGCAAGGGTAATGGACAGTTCTGTGCAGTCTTAGGCCTCCCCTCAGGTACCTGCCTGTGATTTCTTTACATTTTCAGCCTCAGGGCCTGTCCCAATGCCTGCCACAATTGTCTGCCTATGCAGAAGGAAGACCAGAAATGTCAGAGACTTAACATCTCTCGGAGCAATCCTCAAGTAAGGAAGGATGCGAACTGATGGACACAAGCTCTGGCCTCCTGTCCTTCAGGGGACAGTGCTGGGAGGAACACCATATGCTTCTCAGAGCTCGGGGTGAAATTGAATTCCCGCTGTCCATGGCTAGATCTTGGTACTATATTTGCTTTTCCTCCTTCACCTTCTCATTCTTCCTTTTCCTTTTTTTTTTTTTTTTTTTTTGAGACAAAGTCTCGCTTTGTCACCCAGGCTGGAGTGCAGTGGTGCAATCTTGGCTCACTGCAACCTCTGCCTTCCAGGTTAGAGTGATTCTCCTGCCTCAGCCTCCCAAGTATCAGGGATTACAGGCACCCACCATCATGCCCAGCTAGTTTTTGTATTTTTAGTAGAGACCAGGTTTTACAATATTGGCCAGGCTGGTCTGGAACCCTGACCCCAAGTGATCTACTGGCCTCGGCCTCTCAAAGTGCTGGGATTACAAGCATGAGCCACTGCACCCGGACCCTTCCCCTCCTTCTTAATCTTTGAGATAACCTCTCAAACAGAATATCTGCACCCAAGTCCTTGTATGCAATTTGGCTTTTAAGAAAACTACTAAATAAAAGAGAATCTAAACAGAATCTGATTTAGGAAAAAACATAACTAAATAATTTCATGAATCCATATTTCAATATGATATATACAAATGTTTCTAAAAGAATAAGAAGGAGTTTGATAAAAGAACTACTTGGGGAAGTACAGCTAGTCCTTGGAGGAACAAAAGAAATTCAGATCAAAACTTACGAATTAGGCCAGGCGCGGTGGCTCAAGCCTGTAATCCCAGCACTTCGGGAGGCCGAGACAGGCGGATCATGAGGTCAGGAGATCGAGACCATCCTGGCTAACATGGTGAAACCCCATCTCCACTAAAAAATACAAAAAAACTAGCTGGGTGAGGTGGCGGGCCCCTGTAGTCCCAGCTACTCGGGAGGCTGAGGCAGGAGAATGATGTGAACCCAGGAGGCAGAGCTTGCAGTGAGCCGAGATTCGGCCACTGCACTCCAGTCTGGGCGACAAAGCAAGACTCCATCTCAAAAAAACAAAAAACAAAAAACAAACAAAAAAAACCCCCTACAAATTAATAGTGAAATTTAGCAGTCTTATAGAACAGAGGGTGGTTGTTTCTGAACCCATTTCTCGCCTGCCTGGCAGCTGGAAAAGTCAAAAGTGGGTGAGCAGCAACTGAACATGGAAAGGAAACCAGGGACACCCTAAGAGCCAACCTTCTTTTCAGAGAGGTGCCAACAACTGCTAGCAACGCTATTGCACTACAGCATATTTCCGGGTAAAACGGGAACAGAGAATGTGAAAATCTGTTCTGGGGAACAGTGTTTCACAAATAAAAACTTAAAAGGAAACAGAAAACAAAAATCAATTAGAAATAGTTATTGGCTGGGTGTGGTGGCTCATGCCTGCAATCCCAGCACTTTGGGAGGCCAAGGTGGGAGGATCACTTGACGCCAGGAGTTCAAGACCAGCCGAGGCAACATTGTGAGACCCATCTCTACAAAAAATTTAAAAATTAGCTGTGTGTGGTGGCATGCACCTATCATCCTAGCTACCCAACAGACTGAGGCAGGAGGATCACTTGAGCCCAGGAGTTTGAGGCTGCAGTGATCTATGATCATGTCTCTACATTTCAACCTGGATGACAGAGCAAGAAAGACTGTTTCAGTCTCTAAAAAAATTAAAATAAAAAAAAACAGTGATTTTAGAAATATGTCATTATTATTTTTAAAATACAGAAAAATACTAAATTTGAGAAACTTAGGAGGCAATTGAATAAAAGCTCTAATGAACAAAATGTATTTCAGTGTCAAAATGCAGCATCATTTTCAAATACCCACAGAAATACAATCTGATTTACTAAACCAATCTTTAAAAGAATTCCGTAGGCAAACTGGTCTAGTAAAAAGTTAAAAACAGCTTATAAGGTGTGATACTGGTTATTTTCACTTATAAATTCCTGAAATAGTATATTGTTGTAAGCATTTCAAATATTTTCCTGAGCTTCTCTTTATTGTATTTATGGAGATTATTTTTAAAGTAGTAAATCCTTATTCAGCCTTGTTTTAGGATATCACAAATGATGCTTTAGTAATGTCTAGATTAATGGCATTCTCCACCCTGACATGTACTGACAGAGCATGGCACACAAGCTGAGAACCTATAATTTTTTCTATATTTAACTTTGGTCAGCTGCTTATTAATGTTGAGTCAAGTTTTGGTTTCTGAATTTCTAGAGAGTGGCAGAGAAGTTGGAAAAGATCCAGAGAGAAATGACAAAAACCATTAAGAGGATGAAGGATAAGACCCAGGAGGAAAGGTGAAAGAAGTTGAACTACCTTCACCTTGAAAATTACAGGCCAAGGACTGATTTAATAACTTTCTTCAAGAACAGGATGGTTTATTTTGAGGAGGATGCTAGCTGGCTTTTCTCTGTCTCTATAGAGATGAAAACCAGACAAAATTGGATTAGAATGCAACAAGAGAATTCTCTTTGACCTGAGGCAGAACTCAGCTGCAAAGGTGATTACACTCTGTCATTACCATCACTGGAGAGCTTTGAAAATGTGTTCAGCAACCATTAGTTATGGGTAGTTTAGGCAAGTCACTGGAGGAGGAAGTCCCTTTCAACTCTATGTCTCCATGTATTTGATTTCTCAAAAGCCACATTAATAGGTTTAGTCAGTGCATAGGAGAGAACAGATTTCCCAAAGAGGAATCTGGTACAAGGTGACCAGAATATATCATCTTTCATTCTGAAGCTAGAAAGTTTCAACACAAAATGAGTATTAGCCATATGCCAAAGTCATGCAACTCTAAGAGATGGTTTGCAAAAGCTATTAATAAAGCTGGTATTTCCCAAATGTCATAAATGGACTAATAGAAACCATGTTGCAACAAATCTAAGAGAAACTGAGATTTAATAAGATTCATTACACATCTATTGAACACCTGCTATGTTTCAAACAGTGTTCCAGGCACTGGGGATTCCAAGCCTAATACAACATGTCATTGCCCCTGGGAGCTGACAATCTAGGGAGGAATGAGACACGTTACTGGCAAATCTTGTGATAAAGAGAAACACAGCGTGCTATGGGAGCACCTGAGTGGGACCCCTAGTCCGAAAGGGGCATTCAGGGAAGGCTCCCGAAAACAGATGCTGGAGATGAGCTTCAGAGATAGATTAGGTATAAAATTGGCACAGGAGGGATTTGTTGTAGAGAAGGTATATGCTGAATAAAAGTACAAAGAATAAATATGTTTTCAGTGCTGACTAAGTACTGGACACTGTATCAAGTGCTTAGTCAGCATAAATTATTTTATCATCAGGCCATCTCTAGTTTATTCATTCATCAGATATTTGAGCATCTTCTATGTTCTAGGAACTGTGCGTACAACAGTGAGGCAAACACAGATTCTGCTCACTGAGAGCTTAGTGCAGTGAGGGACGCTATTCAATAATAAAGCAATTGTATATGAATATTATAAAATTATAAGTTGCTGAAAATATGTGACGTTTATCTAAAACAAAAGTACCTCCAAACTGTATGTTTCTAAATGCACATGCATTATGTCAATGTACTTTTAAAATATTAACAACTCAACTTTTAAAATTATTAGTATACAAAACAGGTCACCTGGTTAAACCTTAGAGATGGGGACGAAAATGTCCACTGAGCCCAGGCCTTGTGTAACTCCTTAGCTAAGTCCAAAATAGTCTGGTACTAAAATGTCTTAAGGGTTAGACTACTTAGCATCTCCATCTTTTTTCTCTGCCTTATCAAAGACTTCCAGAACTGCCACCACTTGACAGAGCTGTTTGTTGTTTTTTTTAAAGAATCTCTTTTACTTACTTTTACCAGGACCCCTCTTTCATTAATCTACTTTGTTATGGCCCAGAAAACAAGAGAATCGATGGAAGAGAAACCTGCCACGTCTGATTGTAACAAACATGTTTTTACATACTGACAGGGAAATGTTTAAACAGTCACATCAAAATATTCTGCTTCAATGGTATTACAGGTAATCAGTACAAAAATTTAATTTTACTTTTACAACCTAGATCTGAGCACTCCTCATTTGTCAGGTCTGGCTAGAAACAGACATTCTGAAAGAATCGATTCTATTCTTAAATGGTTTCTTACTTGTTTGTACATCATTACCCTATGAAGACAAAATCCAGCCATATGTGCACCAGGGGAAGAGGAAAGAGGGCTTTGCAAAACAAAATCCCCAAACACACACCTTCACATGGTTTTATTAAAACACGTGCACACACACACGTGTTTATATATTATGATTAAAACATGTTTGCATTTATGTAATTAAAATAATTTTTGTTTACAATTTGATAGTAAATTGGTCTGGATGGAAGTTTTGGAATTGTTTGGGAATACCAACCTTGAAGTGACAATTTAAAGGATGATCCTGTGTCTACAAATATGCACATATTACATATATGTGTGTGTTTGTTTATATACATATACACACTAAACTTAAATGTGTATATTGAAAATTCAAGTGACCTTATAAGAATAATGTCCAACTTTTTCTTTTCCTTAAACAATAAAAATGTATTTTCTCACAGTTATGAAGGCTAGAAGTCTGGATGAAGCTGTTGTCAAAGTTAGTTTCTTCTCAAATCTCTCTCCTTGGCATGCAGATGACTGCCTTCCATGTCTTTAAATGGTTTTTCCTCTGTAAGTGTCTGTGTCTTAATATCCTCTTCTTACAAAGGGCACCCATCACTGGGTTAGGACCCACCTATGTGACGTCATTTAACCTTAATTACCTCCTTTAAAGGCCCTATCTCCAAATAATGTCCAACATTTATTGAGCAACTACTGACAGGAACTGCTTTTAATGCTTACACTGCTAATTCAATCTCCACAGCAATCGTATGAGACAGGTTCTATTACTGTTTTCCACATCACGCATCTCAAATTTAACATCTCCAAAACTGACCTCCTGCTTGCGCAACCACAATCCTTCTAATCTTACCTTTCTTAGTTTGTAGAAGTATCTTTCCTGTTACTCATGCCAAAAATCCGAGTCATCTTTGATTCCTTGCTCTCTCCCTCTCCCTTCTTCTTTCTCAGGACCAGCACATATGGTTATGCAGGTTGTGCACTGAACAAATAAGAAGTTGCCATTTATATTGTAGGCACCATAGATTTATGTTCTAAGTACAGTAATTTTCCAGCAGCTGACAATTCTAATAAAATAAGTATATTAATGACAATATTTTCTGTGGGATGGAAGGGAAATGTCTTGATTTCGGGACTTGAGGGTACGTTTCACCACCCACACTGAATTATTGCCATGGCCTCCTTGCCTCCATCCTGGTCCTCAAAAAATAAAACAATTAGTTGGGCATGGTTGCATGAGCTTGTAATTCCAGCTACTCCAGAGGCTGAGGCAGGAGGTTTGCTTGAGCCCAGGAGTTTGAGGTGACAGTGAGCTACAATTGTGCCACTGCACTCCAGCCTGGGTGGCAGAGTGAGACTCTGTGTTCCAAGTTAATCTTGGTCAAGAGATTCCTCATTCTCTGACTGACCCGAGAAGGGGATTCATGACAGCTGAGCTCCTTCTAGACGATCTGTCTTTAGGTAGATAAGGGGAGCTCAGAGAAAGCCTCTGCCTGTCTTCTGTTCCCCGAGTGCCCCCCAGTTTGAAATAATCAGCAAACCAAAGCAGCAGGCATATTCTGGGGTGGCATTTGTTGAACTCCTTCAGGCCAATAACTTTGTTTTTACTTACAACTAAAATCATCCTAATTGATATACTCTCTCCAGCTTCCCTCCCAATGCATAATCTGAATCCCAAAAATAAAATTGAACATTTTATGGAAGCCCATAAAAGCAGAGGTTTTTGAGATTTTTCTAAGGAAAATAGAAACATCAGTTAAAGCACTTAGTAACATTTATTAACCAAAACTAAATTATTGCTAAAATCATAACGGCAAGGGAGTAACCAGAAATTTAGAGGTGTAGCTCTTGCAAAATACAAGGAAATTCACAGAGAAGGAGCAGGATGCTTGTTGCATATTAATGGCTCTTTCTGAGCTAGGAACCTGCAGTAAAGAGCCTCCTGGCTATACGTGGCTTATCTGTAAGATGTTGTCAAATACTCGAAACCTCGCTCTACCCCTAACCCCAGCTCCAATCTCCACCCCTTCCCTGAGCTTCATCCTAGATGCAGGAGCTGGCATGAGGTGAGGTTCTGTGATGAGGTGAGATAAGTGTTTTGCACGTGACTTGGTAATTTTTAGGAGTTGAAAATTAAATTACTTTCAGGCCACCTCAAAATATCCCCAAGTCAAAACACCTGTATCCAAGTAGCAGCTTCAAAATGCCAGGTATTTTTTGCCTTTTTCTGGCTGGCCTTGCCTCATTAACTTAGTTTCCATTCAGCCTCCTGAGGAATTTTTATAAGATCTGATCTAATCATGAATTTGTTTAAAAATCCTTCTGGCTTCCGTTTTTCTTCCTCCCACGCTGTCCGCTGGCTTCCTAGCTCTGGTTATACCAAGCTACACACAGTTGCCCAGATGAGCATGAGTCACGCCTCCACGCCTGTGCAAACCCCTTCCTCTGTGCAGAGGTTCATTTCCTGCACCCTGCCTGATGAAGCCCTGATCTTGGGTGGTATCCTCTGGGAAGTACTCCGTGTCTCACAGGCAGGGGTTAGCCATTTCCTGCTCTGGGCTCCCACAGCATTCTGTGCTGATCCTCTAATATCACACTTATGCCTTCAGTGAAATTACTTACTCTATTTGTCTCTCTCACTAGGCTGTGAGTTCCTCAAGGGCAGAAGATGTGTCTTCTTTATCTTTATAGCCCTTGAACTTGGCATGGTACATCACAGGGCAAGTATTCAATAAAGGTTTGTCGAATGAGTGAATGCATGAATGAAGAAATGAATAATAAATTGAGTAGAAGAAGCCAACTATAATAGGATGACAACACTGGGGCCTCTCTCATAGCTACACAATTTTCAATTTGTTCATGTGAAATTTGATATTGCTATGGTTTTCTGCCTTCTACTCGAGGAAAAGGGAAGTTTGTGTTGCCCTTTAGGGTTTGGGAAGAAAGTTCTGATCTTTAGTTGTACTTGTATGGCTTGATAGGTCATTGCCAAAACTTTAAGGATTTCAATCTGATTTAGCTGGAAATTTCCTGGATACTAAATGAGAGAATCCATGGAAAGTGCATGCCACATATAGGCATTAGAAACATTAGCTATTATTGGCCAGGCGTGGAGTGGTTCACACCCATAATCCCAGCCCTTTGGGAGGCCAAGGCAGGCGGATCACGAGGTCAGGAGACAGAGACCATCCTAACCAACACGGTGAAACCCGGTCTCTACTAAAAATACAAAAAATTAGCTGGGAGTGGTGGCGGGCGCCTGTAGTCCCAGCTACTCGGGAGGCTGAGGCAGGACAATGGTGTTAACCCGGGAGGCAGACCTTGCAGTGAGCCGAGATCGTGCCACTGCACTCCAGCCTGGGTGACAGAGTGAGACTCTGTATCAAAAAAAAAAGAAAAAGACAAAAATAGAAAGAAACATTAGTTATTATCTGGCTGGGCATGGTGGCTCATGCCTATAATCCTAGCACTTTGTGAGGCCAAGGGGGGTGGATTGCCTGAGCTCAGGAGTTGGAGACCAGCCTGGGCAACAAGGCAAAACCCTGTCTCTACCAAAAATACAAAAAAATTAGCCGGGTATGGTGGCGCACACCTATGGTACCAGCTACTTGGGAGGCTGTCGTGGGAGGATTGCTCGAGTCCAGGAGGTTGAGGCTGCAGTGAGTCGCGATCTCGCCACTGCACTCCAGCCTGGGTGACAAAAGGAGATCCAGTCTCAAAACAAAAACAAAAACAAAGACATTAGCTATTATGGTCATCATCATCATGATTAAAGAATCACATTGATTAGGTATATAGCGGTAGAGCATGGAGATGAGAGGACGCAGGGTTTGGAGTTAAACCACCTGGGTTTGTATTCTGTTTACATCACTTACTGGATGTTGGCCTCCAAAAAGTGACAGAATTTCCTGAGTTTTAGTTACCTAATCAGTAAAATGAAGACATATTCACTTAGCAAGTATTTATTGAGTGCTTCTGCTCTATCAGAACTTGTTCTAGGTGCCTGAGATTCACACTGAACAAAACAAAAATCTCTGCCTTCATGAGATTTACATTCATAAAAATAAAGAAACGTTTATTAATTTTGGATGGTGAAAATGCTATGATTTAAAGTTGGGGAAGGGGATAGGGAGTGACTGGGCAGGCTGTGATTTTATACGGGATGGCCAGTGAAGGCCACACAGAGGAGGTAGCATTTGAAAAAGGATTTGAAAGTGGAAAGGGAGTGAGCTGAGGGGGAATATGAGCAAAGGGACAGAGGTGGAAGTTTGCTTAGCACAGGAAGGAGGCAGACATGGCAGAGTGAGGGAGTGGGAAGGGGAGTGGAGATGAAATCAGAACACTATCAGGCACGGGGCTCCTAGGGCTGTTGTAAGGACTTTGTGTTTTCTGAGTGAAAGCTCATCGGAGGCACTTGAGTAGAGGCGTGACTTATATCAACCTACGGGGCCGTGCTGACTCCTGCGCTGAGGTTTAGTTTTGGTTAATAAATGTTACTAAGTGCTTTAATTGATGTTTCTATTTTCCTTAGAAAAATCTCAAAAACCTCTGCTTTTATGGGCTTCCATAAAATGTTCAATTTTATTTTTGGGATTCAGATTATGCATTGGGAGGGAAGCTGGAGAGAGTATATCAATTAGGATGATTTTAGTTGTAAGTAAAAACAAAGTTATTGGCCTGAAGGAGTTCAACAAATGCCACCCCAGAATATGCCTGCTGCTTTGGTTTGCTGATTATTTCAAACTGGGGGGCACTCGGGGAACAGAAGACAGGCAGAGGCTTTCTCTGAGCTCCCCTTATCTACCTAAAGACAGATCGTCTAGAAGGAGCTCAGCTGTCATGAATCCCCTTCTCGGGTCAGTCAGAGAATGAGGAATCTCTTGACCAAGATTAACTTGGAACACAGGGTCTCACTCTGCCACCCAGGCTGGAGTGCAGTGGCACAATTGTAGCTCACTGTCACCTCAAACTCCTGGGCTCAAGCAAACCTCCTGCCTCAGCCTCTGGAGTAGCTGGAATTACAAGCTCATGCAACCATGCCTAACTAATTGTTTTATTTTTTGTGGAGATGGGGTCTTGCCATGTTACCTAGGTTGCTCTTAAGCTCCTGGCCTCAAATGATCCTCCCTCATTGGCCTCCCAAAGTGCTGGGATTGCACAGACATGGGCCGCTATACACAGCCCAAAAGTCATCTTTTAGAAGAACTCATGAAAAATAATATTAAATAAAACAGATGTGACTGAGGTATGAAGTGACAGTTTTTATAATTGGGAAATTGTGAAATACATAATAAATGTCAGGGATATTTTTGGTAACATAGAAAAAATGAATTTATATTTGTCCAGACTGTTTTGACTCAGAGGCTTGGGAACTGATTAGGAAATAATCCCAGGAGTCTGAGGGTGAAGTAACTGGTCAGGGCCTAAAGTTGTGGTTGGGGGCTTTGGAAAGGAGGGAACTGAACTGAGAGATGTATTTAACAAATGGGACCCAGGACTCAGTGATTGGACCTGAAAGTGCAAAGGAGAGATTAACTTCCAGGTTTCTGGATCAGGTAGCTCACTAAGCAGGAAGACCTATCATAGAAATAAGAACTAGAGGAAGAAAAGGAAAATTGAAAGACGTGGGAAAAAAGTTGTTCCAAACTCTTTCTGGGTCTGACTTAATTTACAACCTCATTCTGGGAAGAAATATATGCATTCTCTGATAAAAATGGATAAGCAATTATCTGATAAACTTTAATAAAGACTCATTCTAGGAAGCAGTCATGATGACTTCGTCATGTCTAGATAGAGATGATGACTGATTTCCCTACCTAGTTGACTGTCAGTGAAGAGTCTTGTGGCCATTAACCAAATCTTCTCTTGCCCTTCCTTGTTTAACAATGAAGATTTAACATTCTCTTTACCTACAAGAAGCACTACCAAGAGTTAGTTTTTGAAGTAACTCCTATAGGGCTTTTCTTTTGCAGCAAGACTATGACAAAACTTCAACAGATGCTTGTAACTGCAGGATTGTAGAGGAGGATCATGTCTTCTTCATTTATAGCTATTTTAAGTCCTAGTTCTATGGAAATAATAATCTAAAAATAATTGTTAAAGTAACACATGTTCACAGAAAGTTTGGAAAAATCCATAGAAGTAGAAAGCATAGGAAACTTATTTGTACATCATCCTTATGCATTCATTTTTTTCACTATATTTCCTTCTACACATTTTGTGTCCAAAGCCTTTAATTATTTTTCTGTGGATGATTGTCTTTATAATGAAATTGTTGGAACTTTTTATAAATTAAGAATATGACCCCAAATCAATTGACTTTTTAAGGTGGGGAGTTCATTTTGTGGTGAAGACCCCTGCTTAAAGTTGGATTTCTTAGTAACTCCTCTCATTGTGTTGTTTATTATCAAAAGCTAATTGTTCTTCAGCACTTGCTACTCACCAGACACTAGTCAGCTTGGCTTCTTGAGAAGAACCATGTCTACCCTTAGCTGCAATCCTGATGGTGAATGCAGTGTCTAGCACACCAGAGGGAATAAGAACTTGATGAATATGACAATAGTAACATTCTTGAATAACTATTTGCCAGGAGTTACTAAACATGTTATATACATTATCTCATTTAAATCCTCATAATAACTCTATGAGGTAAGTACAATTATTGTCACCATTTTATGGATGAAGAAACCGAGCACATGAAGAAGTTAAACATCTCATCTGAGATCCCACAGTTAGAGTTGAGGTTAAAACCCAGTTCCATTTACTTTGAAGCTCAAGCTTTTGATTGTGACGCTATCTAGAGGATTATTTCTAGAAGAGGAATTTTAGATGTGAGATATGAACACTTAATTCTTTAAACAATCCAGTCTTTATGTGATCTCATGTCACAAAATTTATCCCTCAAAGTTTTTTGGAACTTTTTTAGAGGAAATGTGAGGGTTATCATTATATAACTAAAATAATCTCAGATCACAAATTTCAGTTTCTCAAAGCTTTTGAATTATAATACCGGGCAGAGCTTTCGGGAAAGTTATCCAGTGGAGGGTAAGAAGACCTCACAGGTAATAAAGTGAGCTAATGATCCAGACTAGTGTCATGAAACTGCCCAGAAGTACACAAAGACAAAGTTAATTTCATGGAAGTTGTTCTTTAAATTTCACAGTAGCTCAGATTAAAACCTTAGTTTCACGTTATATCCAGTTTCTGTTCACAAGTTAATTGAGATCATTTTCCACTGCTGATGTGTAAAATCTGCTCCCTACTGGTAAAATCAGAGATTCCTAGTTGATTTGACCAATTTAGATTAAGTTTGATTCACATCTGCAAGTAGAGAGCCACCTTCATGGTCATGGAGGAAGAAGGCATCCTGTGCAGCCTTCCCGCCATCTTCTCAGCTCAGCCCAGACGGACTTGCTGCTGGGGTTAAGCAGAGAGAGGCCTTTACCATTGTACTGACTACTACTTTTCTCTGGGATGTTTATGAGAATGGCTCAGTTTACAGGCATTGCAGCCCAGGGGTAGGCAAATGACAGGCCAGACTGGACCTACAAGTGTAGTCAAGAGTAGGAGCGTGCTTGGATGACGGGCATTTTACCCATCTTTCTTTTAATCCATTTCTTCTATTGGTTGTTTAGCATTTTTATTTACATGATTTTGTGGAAAGGGCATAGGATTGTGAATCAGAAGATAAATGTCCCTATTCTGTGTGATTTAGGACAAAGCACTTCCATTTCTGAGCCTCAGTTTCTTCAACTGTAAATTAGCGATATCTTCCTCCTGGGATAACTGCAAGGAACAAATGAGCTAATGTATTAGAAAATGCATTATAAAACTCAGTGCACTTTATAAGTATTTTTTATACATAATTTTATTCCAGTTTTATAGCTGAGAAGCCTGAAATTCATAGAGATTAAAGCTACATTTCTAATAAGAAAGTGAAGATCTGAAACAGGGCTAGTTCCAGATTCTTTTCACATGTTGTCTCCTTAAACTCAAGTTGCTACTGTGAATATATTTTTTTTCATAACTTATGCTAGTAATTTTTAACCCTGATTTCAGGAGCCCCGCGTAACACTCCAGAGGACTTTGTGCCATCCCTAGGGCCTAGCAAAGAGAAGAGTACCCAGGTCCATATCTCCCAGTTACACACAGATTTCTCATAGACCTGAAAATGGGGCACAACATAAAAGTATAAATTCCTATTACTGCAGGACCAGCTGCTATTATTTAGTGTGCTATTTTAACACTAAACAATTCAGAGTGAAGCAAACATCCTGTGTTTATTCTTCGTCCATTGCACTCCTTTGCCGTATATATCAAGGTCATATAACACCGTATCATTGCAAGTGGCTTTAGAGAATCCTTTTTACCCAGACCATGGAATACAAAGGCACAAACTAGTGACCCTAACAAATAAGACAATGCTTGTTGACCATTTGATGAAGTTACTAATTAAAAATATCTTCTAGGAAAACAAACAAACAAACAAACAAATACTTCCTAGGGGGAGGAAAAGTGTGGATATTTTCCTGCTTATTACCTGAGAAATCTCCTCTAAAAGTTGGTATATATCTTGACTTTGAGTAATCAGTTTCTTTACAAGTAATAAACACTTCTTTGTTGATTTGCAGTTTCTCATTCAGTATTTTTTCTTCAGCTAGTTATATAAATTCTATTAATTAACTGACTCTAATAATTCTTCATTTGCTACAGTGTGAAAGGTTCTGCCTGCAATATCTATAAATAACAGGGCAGGCAAGCAGGCATAGATTTTAAACATACAATTTCCAAAATGTGAAGGCCTAAAGTAGGGCAATCTGTCATCTTTGTGCAGGTGTCTGAAGGCGCTTCTTGTGCTTGATTGTCTCTGTTGTCAAGACTAACTCTCCATCAGGCCAAGCACCTGGTGCATGCAATAGAGGAGAGTCACCCACATCTCCTGGAAAGGGATCTGGAGATAACAGAGAGCTCAAAGACGAAAGGAGAACAGGGCCCTGTGATAAGCTCAAGAACTTACCTTTGATTTCAAAGCTGTTTAAATTTATAGTCTAAAATAACTATGGGATCTCTAGTGTACTTCTGACTAGTTGGCTAGTGTACTGAACTGGGGTTACTTTGTTCCTTTTTATTATTACTAAAAATTATCTTTTCTTTCTACTATGTAATATATGCTCAGTGCAGACAAAATTTCAGAAAGGAACAGCAAAAGATAATCAAAAGAAATCAAGTTCACTATCAGGAAAAGCTTTGTTGTATGTGCTGCAGCATACACACAAGAATGTATTTCATAACGTCACACCTCACATAAAATGTGTAGCCTTCACAATAAGTTGAACATTTTTCATGCCAATAAGTATTTGTCTGCAATGTGATTTGTAACAACGAGTGTTTTAGTCTATAGATATCAAATTATTAGTGTAACCAGTTTTCTCTTTAGACATTTATTTCCATTTTTTCACTATTTTAAATCATGATGTAATAGTGATCTTTACATAAATCTTATTTTACTGTTTTCTAATTGTTTCTATAATGTAAATCCACAAAAGTGAAATTCCCAGGTCAAAGTATATTTTAAGCTTGTCAGTTTATACCACCTAACTTCCATCCAGAAAGGTACCCATCTTGCTCCTGCCTATCGTATAGATGAATGCTGTCCATCTCAGAAACTGATCAAACTATGGCACGCTGGCATACTGTGTATTTTAAGCTGAAGGAAATCATGAAAACCACAGAAGCAGAAAGGTCTGACTTTCTTTCACCTGAAGACCCTCAAGTGACAGGTGTCCTCCCTATACTCACAGGGAAGAAATGTTACACAAGAGGCCAAGAAGAATCTGAACAAATAGACTTTGCTAAACTCCCCCCACCAGCTTATTACCATTAGATCATAGCCCCTTTTGCCCAATGATACTTTTATACACTGTCCACTCTTCACTGAGCCTAAGCATAAACATAGGCAGACTAAGTTTCCCTGGGTCTTTGGGTCTTCATTACAGAAAGATCCTGTGTCATATAAAACTTTGGTTAAATAAATTCATTGTAATCTTCTCTTATTAATCTATCTTTTTTAATATCCTAGATTTATTTTTGGTTTTTGGGGTACATTATATTTGTACATATTTATTGGGTATGTGTGACATTTTGTTACATGCAAAGAATATGTAATGATAAAGTCAGGGTATTTAAGGGTATCCATTATCTGAGTGTTTATCATTACTATGTGTTGGGCACATTTCAGATCCTCTCTAACTATTTTGAAAAAACGTTGTTCAACTATTGTTGTTAACTCCAGTTACCCTACTTAGCTATCAAACATTATAACTTATTCTTTCTACCTAACTGTATATTTGTGATCTGTCTTTTGTTATAAGAATATCACCCATGAGGGGCCTATTATGGGGACGGGGGAGGAGGGAGGGGGGAGGGATGGCACTGGGAGTTATACCTGATGTAAATGACGAGTTGATGGGTGCAGCCCACCAACATGGCACAAGTATACATATGTAACAAACCTGCACATTGTGCACATGTACCCTAGAACTTAAATAAGAAAGAAAAAGAAGCACCTGAAAGAAAAAAAGAATATCACCCATGAACTTTGCAATAGGTGAGGAAAAGACATTACTTTTTCTCTCCTATAATGCCAGTTTTCCCATATTCTTGCCACTGACATATTATTCTTTTTACTGTTAGTCAGTGTGTTGGGTTTGAAAATGGTAGCTCACTGAAATACTAAAAAAAAAAAAAATTATTCTAGAGTGACACCAGCAAGATGGTGGAATAAGACTTTCTAGCATTCATCCTTCACAAGAAACATCAACTTGGACAACTATTCCTACATAAAAATACCATCACATGAGTTAAAGAATGCAGGTGAGAGGTTATAGCACCTGGGTATAACACAAATGTAAGAAAAGATGCCTTGAAGAAGGTAAAAAGGACAGTTTCACATTTCCTGTGTCGCCTCTCCCTCAAGCCTGGGCAGCACAACACTGACAGAGAGACCCTCCACGAGGGCAAGGAAGTGAACTCTGAACTGTGTCCTAGAGCCCAGCACCAGGCCCACCTCAGGGAAGTCTGGTGCCAGACTGGGTCCCACAGTCCCAGCTGCTAGGCCAGCCCCTGCGGCTCAAGGCCCACTACCACAGACCCAGGGCCAGGATCACCCCTGCAGACCCTGACACTGGTCAGCCCCCATGGACCCAGGCTTGAGACCAGTCCCCACCGCCCCAGGCTCCAGAGGACCCAGTGTACACAAGATAAGGCCATGTATGACAAGCCTACAGCTAACATCGCAGTCAATGATAAAAATCTGAAAGCTTTTCCTCTGAAATCAGGAATAAGACAAGGAGGCCCACTCTCTCCGCTTCTCTTCAATATAGTACCGGAAGTCCTAGCCAGAGAAATTGGGCAAGAAAAAGAAATAAAAGGCATCAAGATTGGAAAGGAAAAAGTAAAATTGTCTCCGGTTGCAGATGACATGGTGTTTTGTATAGAAAACCTGGCCAGGCATGGTGGCTCATGCCTGTGATCCCAGCACTTTGGGAGGCTGAGGAACAAGGATCAATTGAGTCCAAGAGTTCAAGACCAGTCTGGCCAACATAGTGAGACCTGTCTTTATTAAAAAATAAATAAAATTAGCCAGGCTTGGAGGCACATGCCTATAGTCCCAGCTACTCAGGAGGCTGAGGTGGGAGGATTGCTTGAGCCCAGGAGATTGAGGCTGCAGTGAGCCATGATCACTCCACATCTCTCCAGCTTGGGTGGGTGACAGAATGAGACAGACAGAAAGAGGAAATAAAATAAAGAGGGAAAGAAAGAAAGAGAAAGAGAAAGGAAAGGAGAGAAAGAGAGCAAGAAAGAGGAAAACAAAGAAAAACCTAGACTTGCCCCTGCCCCCCGCCCTAAACACACACACACGAACTGTCAGAGCTAATAAACAAAGTCAGTATAGTTGCAGGATACAAAAATCAACATATAAAAATCAGTGACATTTCTGTACGGTAACAACAAACCATAAGAAAACAATCCCTTTTACAATAGCATCAAAAATAATAAAATACTTAGGAAAAAGTGTTATCAAGAAAGTAAAAGAGTTGTACACTGAAAACTATAAAATAGTGATTAAAGAAATTCAAGATGCAAATAAATGAAATTATATCCTGTGTTTACAGATTGGAAGAACATTGTTTAACTGATCATACCACCCAAAGCAATCTACAGATTCATTGTAATCCCTATCAAAATTCCAAAGGCATTTTTTAAAATTACATTTTTATTTTTAAGTTACGGGGTACATGTGCAAGATGTGTATGTTTGTTACATAAGTAAATGTGTGCCATGGTGGTTTGCTGCACCTATCAACCCATCACCTAGGTATTAAGCCAAGCATGCATTAACTATTTTTCCTAATGCTCTGCCTACCCCTACCCTGCTCCCTGACAGGTCCCAGTGTATTTTGTTCCCCTGCATGTGTCCACGTGTTCTCATTGTTCAGCTCCCACTTATAAGTGAGAGCATGCAGTATGTGGTTTTCTGTTACTGTGTTAGTTTGCTGAAGAGAGTGGCTTCCAGCTCCATCCATGTTCCTGCAAAGGACACGATCTCATTCCTTTTTATGGCTGCACAGTATTCGGTGGTGTATATGTACCATATTTTCTTTATCCAGTCTATCATTGATGGGCATTTGGGTTGATTCCATGTTTCCAAAGATATTTTTCAAGAAATAGAAGAAACAATCCTAAAATTCTTATGGAACCACAAAAAAACCCCAAGGAGCCAAACCAATCTGGAGAAAAAAGAGTAAAGCTGAAAACATCTCACTCCCTGACTTCAAAATATACTACAAAGAGATAAGAATCAAAACAGCATGCTACTGGCATAAAAACAGACCCATAGACCAATGGAATAGAATGGAGAACCCAGAAATAAATCCACACATTTACGGTCAATTGACCTTTGGCAAAGATAGTAAGAACACACAATGGGGAAAGGACTGTCTCTTCAGTAAGTAGTGTTGTGAAAACTAGGTATCCACAGGCAGTAGAATAAAACTGAACCCTTATCTCACACCATATATAAAAATCAACTCAAAACAGATTAAAGACTTAAATGTAAGACCTGAAACTGTAAAACTACTAGAAACCAATATGGAGACAAAGCTTCTTGACATTGGTCTGGGCAAAGATTTTTTAGATATGGCTCCAAAAGCACAGAAAACACAGCCAAAAAGGACAAATGGGATTGCATCAAATGAAGAAAAAAACCCAACAACTTCTGCATAGCTAAGGAAATGATCAACAGAGTGAAAAAAAGTCCTACAGAATTGAAGAAAATATTTGCAAACAATACATCTGATAAGGGGTTAATATAAAAAATATATAAGAAACTCAAACAATTCAAGAGCAAGAAAACAACTCAATTAAAACAATGGTCAAAGGACCTGAATAAATACTCTGTTTTAATGTGTCCCCCAAAATTCACATGTTGAAAATGTAATCCCATATGCAACAGTGTTGAGAGATGGGACACAATGAAGGTGACTGGTATAATGACAGAGCCTCATGAATGAATTAGTGTAGTCACGGGAGTAAGTCAATTATCAAGAGAGCAGGTTGTTATAAAAGTGAGCCTGGCCCCTCTTGCTTTCTCAGTCTTGTGTGCTTGCTTCTATCTTCTGCTGTTTCACCATGGATATTGCAGCACAAAGCCCTCATCAAATGCCAGCAGCATGCTCTTAGATTTGTTAGCCTGCAGAACCATGAGCCAAGCAAACTTATATTGTTTATAATTTACCCAGTTTGTGGTATTCTGTTGTAGCAACAGAGAATAGACTAAGACAATAGATATTTCTCACAAGACGACATACAAATGGCCAGCAGGTATTTGAAAAAATGCTCAACATTAAGAATGACCAGGGAGGCCGGGCGCGGTGGCTCAAGCCTGTAATCCCAGCACTTTGGGAGGCCGAGACGGGTGGATCACGAGGTCAGGAGATCGAGACCATCCTGGCTAACATGATGAAACCCCGTCTCTACTAAAAAATACAAAAAAATAGCCGGGCGAAGTGGCAGGCACCTATAGTCCCAGCTACTCGGGAGGCAGGAGAATGGCGTAAACCCGGGAGGTGGAGCTTGCAGTGAGCTGAGATTCGGCCACTGCACTCCAGCCTGGGCGACAGAGCGAGACTCCGTCTCAAAAAAAAAAAAAAAAAAAAAAAGAATGACCAGGGAAATGCAACAGAAAGCACAATAAGATGTTGCCTCATATCTGTTAGAATGGCTATTAACAACAAGTGTTAAAAAGGATGTGGAGAAAAGGGAGCTCTTGTACACTGCTGGTAGAAATGCAAATTAGTACATCCATTATAGAAAAACAGTATGTTCTTTAAAAATTAAAAAGATAAAGAAAATGTGGCACATATATACCATGGAATACTACACAGCCATAAAAAAGGATGAATTCATGTCCTTTGCAGGCACATGGATGAAGCTGGAAACCATCATTCTTAGCAAACTAACACAGGAACAGAAAACCATACACATGCTCTCACTCATAAGTGGGAGCTGAAAAAGGAGAACACATGGACACAGGGAAGGGAACATCACACACAGGGCCTGTCGGGGGGTGGGGGCTCAGGGGAGGGATAGCATTAGGAGAAATACCTAATGTAGATGATGGGTTAATGGGTGTTGCAAACCACCATGGCACGTGTATACTATGTAACAAACTCGCATGTTCTGCACATGTATTCCAGAACTTAAAGTATAATAAAAAAAAATTAAAAATAGAACTACCATGTGATCCAGCAATGTCGCTTCTGTGTATATACCCAAATGAAATGAAATCAGTGTATCAAAGAGATCTCTGCACTCCCATGTTTATTGCAGCACTATTCACAACAGCCAAGAAGTGGAAACAACCTAAGTGTCCATCAACAGATGACTGAAGAAAATATGATATATATACAATGGAATCTGATTCAGAAATCTGATTGTGATAAACAGGTGACAAGGGAAATAAACCAGAAAGACAAATACTGCATAATCTCACTCCTTAAAAAAAGCAAGCTTTTTAAGGAATGGAAACAACTGATCATTAAAGTTGGAGACATACCGGTGATGATATGATCTATCTATAGCTTCCCCTGGAGAAGGTGTTTTGTTTATAGACAAAGATAATTTGATTACAACCAGGAACAGAGTCCGAAAGTCTGAGCTTCCCTTAGAACGTGGCTTTTTTTTTTTCTTTTGAGAAGTGAGTCTTGAATTGCAGTGTGCTTTTTTTTTTTTTTTAATTTTATCTTAGGTTGGGGCCACATGTGCAGGTTTGTTATACAGGTAAACTCGTGTGATGGGAGTTTGTTGTACAGATTATTTCATCATCCAGTTACTAAGCCTCGTATCCAATAGTCATTTTTTCTGCTCCTCTCCCTCCTCCCACCCTCCGCCCTCAAGTAGGCCCCAGTGTCTGTTGTTTCCTTCTTTGTGTTTATGAGTTCTCATCATTTAGCTCCTACTGAGAACACGCAGCATTTGGTTTTCTGTTCCTGTGTTAGTTTGCTAAGGCTAATGGCCTCCAGCTCCATGCGTGTTCCCACAAAGAACATGATCTCACTCAAAAAACAAACTTGTAAAAGCAGAGAGTAGAACAATAGTTTCCAAGGGCTGGAGGTCAGGTAGAAGAGTGAGAAGGATGTTGGCTAAAGGGTACGTAGTTTTGGTTAGACAGGATGAATAAATTTTGGAGATCTATTGTACAGCATGATGATGATAATAATAATGTATTATATACTTGAAAATTGCTGAGAGTAGATCTTAAATGTTCTCACCACAAAAAAGGTATAAGAGGTGATAGGTATGTTAATTAGCTTGACTTAATCATTTCACAATGTATACATATATCAAAATATCACACCATATATAATTTGTATTTGTCAATTATGCCTTTGTAAAGGAACAAATTTTTATAAATAGTGAGGCTGAACATTTTTTCATATTTTTATTCATCCTTTGACATTCTTTCTCTGAGAACTGTCCATTTATGCCTTTTGTCCATTTTCTGGTTGGTAAGTTCCTTCTTTCCTTATAAATCTGAAAGATCCTCCCTCTAGCTGCCATCTCGCATCCCCGAGTGTGTGTGCCTAATCTCAGCTGGTCCACCCCAGATACCTGAGCACCAACCCTAGTCCCCCTAGCAGCCCCTTATCTGCTCCAACAAGATGAAAGAAACGATCATGAACCAGGAAAACCTCAAACTGCAGGCACAAGTGTGCACTGGTGGGAAAGGAACTGCTCACAGAAAGCAGAAAGAAGGTGGTTCACGGAACAGCCACAGCTGATGATAAAACAAAACAAAACAAAACACTTCAATTCTTCTTAAAGAAGTTACAGGTAAACAGTATCTCTGGTATTGAAAAGGTGAATGTGCTTACAAAGCAAGGAACAGTAATCCACTTTAACAACCCTAAATTTCAGGCATGGCAGCAGACACTTTCACCATTACAGGCCATGCTGAGGCAAAGCAGGTGACAGAAATGCTACCCAGCCTCTTAAGCCGGCTTGGTGCAGACAGTCTGATTAGTTTAAGGAGACCGGCTGAAGCTCTGCCCAAACAACGTGTGGATGGAAAAGCACCACTTGCTACTGGAGAGGATGATGATGATGGAGTTCCAGAATTGTGGAGAATTTTGATGAGGCTTCCAAGAATGAGGCAAGCTGAACTGAATCGACTTCTGAAGAAGATAAAACTTGAAGTTACTGGAAGCTGCTATTTTCTATTATGACTTCTTAAGAAATTTTTGTTCATGGATCTGATAAAATCTAGATCTCTAATATTTTTAAGCCCAACATCCTTGGACACTGTATCTCTTCAGTTTTCGCTTATACATAATCATTCTTTTTAGCTAGTTAAGCTCAACAAGCTGGGAAATAGTTTGAAACAAAGTTAATAAAGTTCATTGCCTAGTAAAAAATAAATTAAAAAGTAAAAATTTGAAAGACCATTTATATATTTTAATAGGCATTTTTCACATATGTTGCAAAGAGTTTCCCTAGTGTTTTATCCTGTATTTTTATGTGTATATATGTTTAATCAACAGCAGTTGTAACTTTTTAAACTATGAACTAGAAATAAATGGTAAAACTTGTGACTGGGCGTGGTGGTTTGTGCCTGTAATCCCAGCACTTTAAGAGGCTGAGGTGGGCGGATCACGAGGTCAGGAGATCGAGACCATCCTGGCTAACACAGTGAAACCCCATCTCTGCTAAAAACACAAAAAACTAGCCTGGTGTGGTGGCGGGCACCTGTAGTCTCAGCTACTCGGGAGGCTGAGGCAAGAGAATCACTTGAACCTGGGAGGAAGAGGTTGCAGTGAGCCGAGATTTCGTCTCTGCACTCCAGCCTGACCACAGAGTGAGACTCCCTCTCAAAAAAACAAACAAACAAACAAACAAAAAAAACCTAAAAGATTATTGTGGATTATTTTCAAGTGTTTAAAGGATGCTGAGGTATATTCTTTTCCACAAGTTTTTAAAAATTTGATCTCAATGTAATACATAAATTACACATGCATTTATGTATTCATTTATTCATTTATTTACTTGATGGAGTCTCGCTCTGACATCCAGGCTAGAGTGCAGTGGCGCGATCTCTGCTCACTGCAACCTCCACCTCCCGAGTTCAAATGATTCTTGTGCCTCAGCCTCCTGAGTAGCTGGGATTACAGACCTGTGCCATCACACCCCGCTAATTCTTTTGTATTTTTAGTAGAGATGAGGTTTCATCATGTTGCCCAGGCTCTTCTCAAACTTCCAACCTCAGGTGATCTGCCTGCCTCAGCCTCCCAAAGTGCTGGGATTACATGTGTGAGCCACCTCGCCCAGCCTAAAATTCTTTTATACTAGTCCACACTGTCTTTTCTCATGAAAATGTATTATTAAGCAGGATTTTTCTAGTAGAATCAGTTTTCCCTTTGTTATGAATGCATAGAAGATCAAATACTAAATTAAAGCTAGAGGATCAGAGTTCTTTTCTTCAGCTAAAAATGTGGGGGACGATGTCCCTCTTTCCTTCAGTTAGAACCAGTGCTAAACTGTCTAGTAACTTACAAGATTTATTTGTGATCCTTAGAGAAAATTCTATGTCTTCTTGATGTAACCTATTCCAACATTAAATGATTTTCTTTAATATAAAAATCTCTCGTGCAGCAATCTAAGCTGTTTTTCTTTTTCTCTCTCTTTAAAAAAAAAAAAAAAAAAAAAAAATCTCTGTTGCCCAGGCTGGAGTGCAGTAGCATGATATTGGCTCACTACAACCTCCACCTCCCAGGTTCAAGCAATTCTTGTGCCTAGCCTTCCTAGTAGCTGGGATTACAGGTCTGTACCACTACGCCTGGCTAATTTTTTCTGGATTTTTAGTAGAGATGGGGATTCGCCATGTTGACCACGCTGGTCTCAAACTCCTGACCTCAAATGATCTACCCGCCTCGGCTTCCCAAAGTGCTGGGATTACAGGTGTGAGCCACTGTGCCCAGCCTGTTTTTGCTTTTCTTTTATTTATTTATTTTTTTGAGACACAGTCTCGCTCTGTTGCCTCAGCTGGAGTGCAGTGGTGCGATCTCAGCTCACTACAAGCTCCGCCTCCCGGGTTCACACCATTCTTCTGCCTCAGCCTCCCGAGTAGCAGGGACTACAGGCGCCCGCCACCACCCCTGGCTAATTTTTTGTATTTTTAGTAGAGACGGGGTTTCACCATGTTAGCCAGGATGGTCTTGATCTCCTGACCTCGTAATTCGCCCACCTCAGCATCCCAAAGTGCTGGGATTACAGGCGTGAGCCACCGTGCCCGGCGGTTTTCTTTTTAAAGTTATTATTTAACAATGACTTTCCTCAGGCTATTGCCCCTTAGACTTCATGTTTCCAGATTGAACAATCCCAACTCCGTATGCAGACCAAATCAAATAATAGCCCTTATATTTATTTGGAGTTCAAGAACATATGAGCAACTAGAGACATTAAGTGAGGACCAAGCACACACACACACAGACATGCACAGTCCCTTATTTTAAAAGTGTCTAAGGGTGACTTCAAATTTTCCATTTTAATTATGATAAAATGTACTTCATTTTGCCTAAACAAAGACCAACTGTAATAAACCACATTTGCTTTTCATTTTAGTGAAAACTTCAAGTAAAGCCCAAAAGGGTCTTCCACTGTGGAAGGGATGTGGGATAAGCTGTAGAGAAGTTACAAGACCATGTTTGTTGTGAATAATAGGCTTCTAGCATTCCCCGAGCCCTCACTGTGCATGGAGCTCTACTCTGAGCCTGAGACTTAAGGAAGAAGCTTATCCTTTCCTGAAAGACAGGGCAAACAAAATGAGAACCTGTGCTAATAGAGAAGATGGGCACATAAATAATGACTTACAGGGTAGAGCTAGGTGCTTGGGATGGCAAACCACGTGGGGTAGAATTCATGGATTTGACCTAAAGAGGTTTTTGCGGCTCTTTTATGGCTACATTCTAGGTCAAGAGACTTCAACCAAATAGCTCTATCTTCTTCCATTAGGGCTCCTCTAACAAAAATACCTTAGACTAGTCATTTATAAACAGTAGAAACTTATTGCTCACAGTTCTGAAGGCTGGAAATTCTGACACCAAGGCTCCAGCAGATTCGGTGTCCTGTGAGGGCCCCTTCCTTATAGATGATGCATTCCAGCTTCGTCTTCACGTGGCGGAAGGGGCAGACTAAGTTCCCTCTAGCTTCTCTTATAAGAGCATTAATCCCATTCATGTGGTTCTGCCCTCATGACCTAATCACCTCCTAAAGCCCTCACCTCTTGATACTATTGCTTTGGTGATTAGGTTTCAATAATAGATTGTGGGTGAGAGGACACAAATGTTCAGACCATAGCTTCTGGGTACAGAGGAGGTCCATCATATTCAGCCTCTCTGCGACGGCCTTACCCATGGTCCAGATGCCTCTCCAGGATCTCTGAAAAATCGTTTCATTCCCCAGGCCCTTTCTCCTCCACCTTGTGCATTCACCTATAGTACGGTCACCTGCCTTTCTAATTCCTACTGATGGGAGCTTCAGGTGTGGGGCCCAGAGACTCTTTATGTGGAGTCAACTCATCTCAGGTGGGTCTTGGTGAGAACGAGATGGTGCCAGTGTTAGCAGCAGTGAATCCGTATGGGTTTGCAGCAACTCGATTCTTGCCTCCTCAGAGGAAAGAATTCACTGGAAGGGTATAAGGTGGAGTGAGAGACCAAGGCAAGTTTTAGAGCAGGAACCAAAGGAAGTAAAGTATACTTGGAAGAGTGCCAAGCAGGCAACTTGAAAGATCCAAGTGCGCTTTCAGCCCTTCACTTGGGGTTTTATACATTGGCATGGTTCCAGGGTTTGTGTCTCTCCTCCCTTGATTTTCTCCTTGGGGCAGGCTGTCTGCATGTGGTGGCCTGCCAGGACTTAGCAGGGGCTACATGTGCAGTGTGCTTACCGAAGTTTTGTGCATGTTCATTTGAGGTGTTTTTTCCTTACCAGTTCATATGGCTTGGCTGTGTCCCCACCCAAATCTCATCTTGAATTGTAGTTCCCATAATCCCCATGTGTCATGGGAGGGGCCCAGTGGGAGGTACTTGAATCATGGAGGTGGTTACCCCCATCCTGTTCTCATGATAGTGAGTTCTCATGAGATCCAATGATTTTATCAGCGTCTGGTTTTCCCCTGCCAGCACTTCTCTCTCCTGCTACCCTGTGAAGAAGGATGTGTTTCCTTTCCCTTCTAGCATGATTGTAAGTTTCCTGAGGCCTCCCCAGGAATGTGGAACTGTGAGTCAATTAAATCTCTTTTGTTTATAAATTACCCAGTCTTGGGTATTTCTTCATAGCAGCATGACAATGGACTAATACACCAGCCGAATGTTCTTAGAAGAAGGTCATATACCAGTTAAGCACCACCATTTTGCCTTTTAGGGCACATGCTTGAGTCCACTTACCCAGTTCCTGAGATCTTATCAGGAAGCCACTGATCGCCCACTTCAGATGTTTTCTATCTATTGGGAGCCTGCCTTGCTCTGGTGCCGGCTGTGTCCAATTATTATTTTAGAGTGACAGTTTACAACCACTTGAGCATCACCTGATGGTCACCTGACATTCCTTGTGGCGACCTCTCCTACCCTGCTCATGTCTGCCCAGCTACCTACTTTTACACCAGTGGTAGCAGAACTAGGGTTTTACTACCATTAGATGCAATGACCTGTAAAAATTGACTGAGTAACTGCACATATGTCCTGTTTCCTCTTTTATCCCTAAAGTATATATTCTCTGAGATCTCCCAATCTACTATCCACTCCCCAAGAGGGCGCTCTGGAACCAGGACACACTCAAATCACCTAGTTTTAAAAACTCTCCAGATGAGCAGTGCTGCCTCCATAATATGAACCAGTCAAATCTCCAAGATGTCAGACTCCTGAAGTCCAGGGTCTCAGCCAACATGTGCGAGCTCCTTGGCAAGCTAACATTTTGACACTATTTCAAATTAATATTTTAAAAATATTCTAGGATTTTCAGCTTAATGTTTGCAAGAGATGACAGATGCTCTGGCAGATGGGTGGAGCAGGACATGGATGCCAGGACTCAGCATCTCCTCTGTTGACCCAGCAATCCTGCCTTAGCCGCGCCTCACTAAGGGAAACAGAAGCTTAGTGTTAATTGCACTCATCTTCCTTAGACCGTAGTTAGTTGACCAACTATTTTTATTCAAGCGTGCCTCTTAGAGATTCTAATTCTCAATCCAAGTGGCTATATAAGAGCTTTATTCCTTTGAACCACAGGCAGTACTTTCCCTGAGATGAATTTGGTGAGTGTAATTTTCACCTCTCATTATATTTCCAATGGGTTCTTAGTGCGCTTGCATGCACGCCTGCACACACACGATCAGGACTCCTGGAAATTGCCAGATGAGTCCATGTCTTGATCTAATTTTGCATGGTCAGAACTTCACACGGGTCACTTATTGTCCTAGTACTTAGCTTAGTGCAAACAAAACACAGAACTAAAACAATTTACCTCCTAAACAATTCAGAGCAATTTAGAGAACGCATCATAAAAGACTGCTCTCAGTTTTTAAAATTCTTTTGCAAGACAGGGTATTGTTCTGTCACCCAGGCTGGAGTGCAGTGGCACCATTATGGCTCACAGCTACCTCAAACTCCCGGGCTCCCACAATCCTCTCTCCTCAACCTCCTGCCACCTGCCACTGTGCCTGGCTAATTTTTTATTTTTTATTCTTTGGTAGAGACAGGGCCTCGCTTTGTTACCTAGGCTGGTCTCCTGGACTGAAATGATTCTCCTGCCTCAGCCTCCCAAAGTGTTGGGATTATAGGCGTGAGTCACCGTGCCCAGCCCAACCCTCGAATTATATCACACAGGCAAGAAGTGTCTGATAGCAGGTGGCATAGGCTCTGTGGGACTGTTTTCTTTTAGGAAACAATCTCTCATCATCAACATGCTTGAGGCCCCAGGAAAGGTCTTTGTTGCTTTAACTTGGGCACTCTGTGTTTGTCCAGCTGTACTGACATTTCATGGTGTGGGTGAGTCAGTGGGGAAGGGAAAGGCAGCAGCCGTGGGAGGCAAGTCAAGGGATCCTTTTAGAATATGGAACCTCTGGAAAGAACCGAAAAGACCAATGGGTGTCCTGCCTTTTCACTTGATAGTAGTAGCAGCAAAAGAGCCATCCAGTCAGTAGGGTCCTGCCTCGTCTGCAAGGAAAGAAGGAGGCTTTCTGGGCCTCCTTTCGTCAAGAGAAGGATTTAATATTTCACTTAGTCAGACCTCCATGTTCAGCTGAAGGACAGACATCCCCGTGGATGTCTAAGCAGACATTTATCTGGCAGCTGTGGGGCCTGATTCCTGGACTTTACGGCTCAGGCTTTTTCAAAAGCAAACAAACACTACAAGAGAAGGCCCTCATTATTTAAATAGGGTCAAGAATTCCTAATTCAGGCAAGTCTGCCAGGGTCCTAAACTGCGGATCAGTCAGGTGAATTCAGCCGGTGATTGGTTTCGTTCACACAATGTTTTACTTTTTATTTTTAATTGGCAACCCCTGCACAAAGCAACAATACTGGAGGTAGGCTTTCAGGATTTAGATCGAGGCCCACAAGTGTTTTCTGAGCACTCTGGATGGGCAGGCTCTCTGATAGGCCAGTTTTCTGATAGGCTAGTATTTCAGTCATTCACTCTAGCCCTGCCCAGTGGCCTTGAAATAAATTGCAGCGCCAAATAGTGGAGTGCCCCACCTTCTGAGTGTTTGAGCCTCTCTCCTCCTGAGTGGAGACATGGAGGCTCAGAGCAAGATTAGGAGAATCACTCTTGGCAACAGATAAAGGGATCAGTGGAAGAAGGAGCAGCTGAGGCCTGGGGAAATTTACATAAGCCTTCTAGAAGTAGGGGCTCAGAGCCTCAGAAGGGACAGTAAGAAACCAGACCAAAGGAAAACATCTGTAATGAGCTGTGAGGACCAGTGAGCTGCAGAGGTCGGAGCAGGCACCTCCCACCTACAGAACAATCAAGCAGTGGCCAAAGCAAACCTTTCTGCAGTTGGGATTTATTTTATTGTCATTCTTCCCTTCCCATGGCTGCTGAGCCTTTGAAGTAATCCTCAGCGTGAAAAGCTAGGAGGATGTGCACATAAGAGGCCCTTTGAAAAAGCCTTAGGGAAAGTAGCCAAGCTCCGGATGGAGCAATTGCAAATTGACGAGGACAAGGAAGCAGGGAAGGATTGTGGGGAGACGAGACAGGTAGCTTAAAATCCTTGCCATAGCAAGCCTTCTTTAAGTGGCAGGCCAAAAGGCCCAGCCCAGTGGGCCTCAACCAGCACTTGGGCTCATGGTCCTATTTCAGCATGAAATCCATTCCTGTGACTGCAAGGGAGCCGAACAGTACAACGATCTTAATGACTGTATTGCAAACCACAAAGGATCTATGTTCATGAATAAGCAATAACCAGCCGAAAACATATTACCTTTACCAAAAAAAAAAAAAAAAAAAGATGAAAAGAGCACAAAATCTAGTGAGTAAAGTGTAGGCAGCAGATCATAATGTGGTAGCCGATGTTCATCCCCTTGACCACTCTGGTCGGGCCCAGAGACATGGTGCTTACGTTTGCTCCAATGGAGACTGGATAGAAACAGAATAGAGATGCAAAGGAAAAAACAACCTTAGTTGTGTAGGGAAAACACTAAGGGCTCCGGCATAAAACTGGAGAGATTACAAGGGGTATGTGAATATACACAGCAGGTACCTCATCCGCTCTGCCATCATGACCGATAAAGAGCTTTGAACCAGAGACAGGGAAAAGACTTTGCAGTCAAGGAAAATTATAAAGTATAGCATGAAGTCCCTGTACTATGCTTCTACACCCTGAAATACATCCTTGGGGAAGAGCGACCAGATGCCCCATGAAACATGAAGAGATCCAAGGCAGAGAGAACTCGTGTCCTGTTCTTCATCTGGAGATTTGATGTCTGTTTGGGGAAGGCCAACAGGAAAATGGCATGGAAGATCTAACCACCAGAGGGCCAATAGCTGCCCCCATGTTTCCAATGGCTTCCAAGTGCCCCAGAACATTTTGCAGGTAACTGAGAGAGAAAGAGAGGAGCAGTTCTGCTCCAGGATTGCCCGGGTCAAAGTGAAGGTCCGAGCAGCAAAAGACCTGGGTTACGAGACCCATGTCAGTGATGGGAGAAAGTTGCAGCTGCAGTCTTGGCATCCTCAGCTCCATGGTGCTAAGTGGGAGCAGAATTGACACTCAATTGAAGATGGGCTCTCACTATCTTTAGGAGCAAGCACCATGGGCTGTGCGTACCAAGAACAAGGCTGGCCCAGGTGACCTGGGTGGGGTGCGGGCTGTGATAGGAGACCAGAGTGGACCCATTTTCCTCCTGTGGTGGCTTCACTGGGATTTTCCATAAGCCTCCAGGAGTTTAGGATAGGCACCAGAAAGAGGGGGAGGTAGAAAACACTGAGGAAGGGGGAATATAACTGAATTTCAAATTAGAAGATACTGGAAAGTTACTGGCTGGGGCTGAGAAGACCCAGAAAGTAGCATTTGGAATATGATGATGAGAGCTGGCACAGCTCTGGGATCTAACACCACTTAGGGTCCCCAGGGAAAGTGGAGGAAGTACTTAAGTAAGAGAAAAGACAAATTAACTTGTCAGAGCCATCTGTTAGATAGCTCTAATGCGGTAGATTCTTGCATAATGAAGTATCATTTAGTAGTAGTGGTGAGTGCCCATTTTCTTGCTTCTTTTCAGATTCCATTTGGTGGATGCAAAAGTATTCACAGATTAGCACAGTATTTGCAACAGTGGCACATGAGGACAAAGGTCATGTTGCAGTATTAAACAATTTATATTGTTCCTAAATGTGTAGCATGTGGTTCTAGCTTGGTGGTTCTAGGGACTCCTCAAGTCCCCAGAGCCTTTTAGGGTCTGTGAGATCAAACTATGTTTTCTTAGGACACTATTTGCCTTTTTCTTTCTCTGCTTTCATAGGTATACAGTGGAGTTGTTTAGAGGCTGTAAGACACACTATGTCATTATTGCTCTGAAAGCTAATGGTGTCTGTATTAATGTATTCTTTTTTTAAGAACTTCCCAGTATTAATTCTAAGATGTAAATATTGATAAAGTATTCCATGTATTCCATACTCCAAAGGCTATTTGGAGTTCTCAATAATTTTTGTAGTTTAAAGGAATCATGAACCAAAAGTTTTTAGAACCTCTGCTCAAAGTATGATACAAATTCTCTATATTGGCAGCTTGATAGACATTAAGCACTAGAACTGCAAATGTTGTCTTTTTTTTTTTTTTTTTTTTTTTTTTTTTGAGATGGAGTCTTGCTCTGTCACCCAGGGTGGAGTGCAGTGGTGCGATCTCAGCTCACTGCAACCTCCGCCTCCCTGATTCAAGCGATTCTCCTGCCTCACCTCCCTAGTAGCTGGGATTACAGGTGCCCACCACCACGCCCGGCTGATTTTTGTATTTTTAGTAGAGATAGAGTTTCACTATGTTGTCCAGGCTGGTCTCAAACTCCTGACCTCAGGTGATCCACCCACATCAGCCTCCCAAAGTGCTGGGATTACAGGCGTGAGCCACCACGCCCGGCAATGATGTCATTTTTAATAAAAGTATTTAATATGATTTGATTACATGTATTAAAAAATTCAAAATTTAGCCACATTTAAATAAATTTGATTTTTTAAAATGTTAGTCATTTTATGAACAGATACTTCTCAAAAGAAGACATACAAGCAGCCAACAAACATATAAAAAAGTGCTCAGTATCACTAATCATCAGAGAAATGCAAATCAAAACCACCATGAGATACCATCTCATACCAGTCAGAATGGCTATTACTAAAAAGCCAAAAAACGGCCGGGCACGGTGGCTCAGGCCTGTAATCCCAGCACTTTGGGAGGCTGAGACGGGTGGATCACGAGGTCAGGAGATCAAGACCATCCTGGCTAACAAGGTGAAACCCCGTCTCTACTAAAAAATACAAAAAAACTAGCCGGGCGAGGTGGCGGGCGCCTGTAGTCCCAGCTACTCCGGAGGCTGAGGCAGGAGAACGGCGTAAACCCGGAAGGCGGAGCTTGCAGTGAGCTGAGATCCGGCCACTGCACTCCAGCCTGGGCGACAGAGTGAGACTCCGTCTCAAAAAATGAAAAAAAAAAAAAGCCAAAAAACACCAGATGCTGGTGAGGCTTTGGAGAAAAACACTTGAACACTGTTGGTAAGAATGTGAATTAGTTCAGTCACTGTGGAAAGCAGTTTGGAGATTTCGCAAAGAACTTACAACTACCATTCAACCCAGTAATCCCATTACTGGGTATATATCCGAAAGAAAGTAAATCATTCTACCAAAAATACACATACAGTTGTATGTTCATCATAGTACTCCTCACAATGGCAAAGATGTGGAATCAGCCCAGGTGCCTATCAATGGTGGATTGGATAAAGAAAATGTGGTACATATATACCATGAAATACTACTCAGCCATAAGGAAAGAACAAAATCATGTCCTTTGCAGCAATACTGATGCAGCTGGAGGCTATTATCTTAAGCAAATTAACTCAGGAACAGAAAACCAAATATTACATGTTCTCACTTATAAATGAGAGCTAAACATTGGGTATTCATGGACATAAAGATGGCAGCAATAGACAGTGGTAACTACTAGAAGTGGGAGGGAAGGAGGAGAACAAGGGTTGAAAAACTATTGGGTACCACGCTCACTTCCTGGGTGATGGAACTACCTCAAACCTCCACATCACACAATATACCCACATAACAAACCTGCACATGTACCCTAAATCTAAAATAAAAGTTGAAATTATTTTTTAAAAATTGTTAGTCATTTGTTATAATTTGTATTTGCCTTTTAATTTAATATATACTTTAAAATATCTTAGGAGAAAAATAACAAGATACAAATAAAAACAATTCAAAATTTTAATATTTCCACTTATGTGCTTTTAAAATTAAAAACACATGAAAATTATGTATACTTTGAATAAAATTACATTTTAATCCTTCAGATATTTACTCTCAATAGAATATAAATGAGGTAAAATTCTTCATTATAGCAAGATGAGGTAGCAACCACCTGCAGAAATAAGCATGAAGACATGAAAAATAAATTTTAGACAATGTCTAATCACTAATTATGTGTATTTTTATTTTTCTAGTCATATGAACATGACCAACTCATCATCAGAACATCTACACATGTGCAATAATAATTTAATTCAGTAGCTGTTGATATTTTGCCACCTATCAAGTACATAAAAACATAGCTTTACCCAAAATTTTCGATTTTGTCACTATGAAGATTACTTAATACATGAAGGTATACCTATGAGGAGTAATAGTATATTCCACTTAACATATGAGATGAGGACTATCATTTATATACTTCCCTGGGCCTCACAGAAGTTAGGGGCAGCCCATATGTTTTCAGCACCTCATTGCCTCCTCTCATAACCTTCTGAAATAGTTTTCATATCCCTAAACCACAGATAAGTAAATTGAACATTAGAGAAAGTAAGCCTTAACCAAAGTCATCCATCTCATGAGTTGGGGCTTGGATTCTATCACGGTTCTGTCTGAATAGAACCCATAATGCTTCACAGTTAAATGCATGTATGGCAAACAGGGTAGAATCTGGGACGCCCCAGAGGGTGAGATGTGCTTATGAGATGATGGGGTTTTTTTTAGCACTATTTTTTTTTCTGAGTGTAAACTAATGTATACTTACTAAAAACTTTTTAATCAAATAAAGGAATTATAAAGAAAAAAAACCCACTCCAAGATCACCTGTATACCATCCAGAAAAGCTCCCTTAAAAATTGAATGGGGCAGGAGGAAGACACTCCTTTCCAGAGTTTTTTCTCTGCTTTTGTATACACACACACACACACACACACGCACACACACGCACACACACACACGCACACACACACGCACACACACGCGCACGCACACGCACGCGCATGCACACACACACGCATGCACACACACACACACGCGCACACACACATACACGCACACACACATACACACACACGCACACACACACGCATGCACACACACATACACACACATACACGCACACATACACGCACGCACACATACACACACATACACGCACACATACATGCACGCGCACACACACACGTGCACACACACATACACATACACACACGCGCACACACACATACACGCACACACATACACACACATACACGCACACACATACACGCACACACACATACACACACACATGCACACACACATACACGCACACACACATACACACACACATACAGGCACACACGGGCACACACATACTTTTAAAATGTGACTGTTATAAATTCTGTTTTAAAACCAGTATTTCCCACTCTTCTGTGGACATATTTCCAGTTGCATAAATATAATTCTAAATAATTATTTAAGGACTATATAGTAGTCTATTTCTATAGCAGTGTCACTGTTTACTTAAACTCTCCTCTAGTTTTTATTTTATTTTATTTTTATTTTTTAGAGACAGGGTCTTGCTCTATCACCCAGGCTGGAGTGCAGTGGTGCAATCACAGTTTGCTACAGCCTCAAACTCCTAGGCTCAAGTGGTCCTCCTGCCTCAGCTGGGACTACAGGCCCACACCACCATGTTTGGCTAATTTATTTATTTATTTTTACAGAGAGGAAGTCTCACTTTCTTGCACAGGCTGGTCTCGAACTCCTAACCTCAAGTGATCTTCCCACCTTGACCTCCCAAAGTGCTGAAATTACAGGCATAAACCACCTTACCCAGGCTAACCTCTCCCTTATTGATGAACATTTAGTCATTTTCCAGTTTTCACAATTACAAATAACACTTTGATAGTCTTTGTGTTCTTGTTTGATTATTTCTTTAGGAAAAATTGTTAAAGACAAAATTTTGGATCAAAAGATAGCACATTTTAAGATTTAATATATTTGTCAAACTGCCCTATTGTAGCAATTTGTATTCCCAGTAGCGCTACTTGCAAGCGGTTTCCTCAAACCCCTACCAGCTCTGAATATTATTTCTCTTTCTCTTTAATCTTTGCCAATTTCACAGACCACTGTGATATCTCATGATTATTTTAATTTGTATTGCTTTGATTACTTGTGAAATAGATTTTATTATGCCCATAGGCCATTTTTACTTCTTTTATGAACTGCTTTTTCATAGTCATGTCCTTTGCTCATTTTTCATTTGGGATGATTGTCTTTTTAAAATTAATTTTTAAGAGTGTTTCTTTCTTACAGTTACATTAGCCTTTAGCTTACTGTAAGGCCTTAAAGGTACTTTTGAAAGCATGCAGTTTTTGCCTGATAAACAAAGTAGCACGTGTTTATTATTCAAAAAATTAAAACCTGGAAAATACAGGAGGAAAAGGGTAAAACTTGTCAATAATCTCACCACATTTTCTTCTTTTTTAAAAATGTGCAAAGTAAGAAGTGAATGTTTTTCCTTCCTCTCTCTACATGACAGTCTTTTCAGCTGTGCAGTATGTGTCCTTTTAGACATAAGAGTTATATGCATATTAAAGATAAAGATAAGATTGTAATTTTTCTTTTAACTGTTTTTCTCATCACCACCATCAGCATCATGACCAAAAAGAACCTTTGTGATTATTTCTATTAACTTTTTTCTATTATATTCTCTGGTTTTTCTTAGGAAGGCCATCTGCCCTCTTAAGGATATATAAATATCAAAATCCAAATTCTTTTGATAATTTTAGATTTCTTTTTTTTTTTTTTTTTTGAGACGGAGTCTCGCTCTGTCGCCCAGACTGGAGTGCAGTAGTGCCATCTCGGCTCACTGCAAGCTCCGCCTCCCAGGTTCATGCCATTCTCCTGCCTCAGCCTCCCGAGTAGCTGGGACTACAGGCACCCGCCACCATGCCCAGCTAATTTTGTCTTTGTATTTTTAGTAGAGACAGGGTTTCACCATGTTGGCCAGGATGGTCTTGATCTCCTGACCTTGTGATCCGCCCGCCTCTGCCTCACAAAGCGGTGGGCTTACAAGCGTGAGCCACCACGCCGGGCCTTTAGATTTCATTTTTAAAATTAATTCCTTAATCTATGTGGAATCTATTCTGGCATACTGTGTAAAGTAGTGATCTAACTTCATATTGGTTAGAAATTATTCACAACATATATTAAATTGTCCATCCCTTTGAAATTGATTTTTAAAGTCATATTCATCATTTAATAATTTCTTGTATGTGCTTTTGAACTTTGTGTTTTGGTCCAATTTTGCACATTAAAAAATTCTAGCAAGACTGTTATAATTTATTACTCTTAGTTTTATTTTATTTATTTATTTACTTTTGTAGAGATGGGGTCTTGCTATGTTGCTCAGGCCAGTATTGAACCCCTGGGCTCAAGCAATCTTCCCACCTTGGCCCCCAAAATGTTGAGATTATTGGTGGGAGCCATTGCGCCTGGCCTACTCATGTTTTTAGAAGTTTTCTGACTATTCAGTTTATTCTTCAGATAAATTTTTGAATTATTTTGCCAAGATGCTTTAGAATTCTTATTGGTAATTACGTTAGGCATTTTATTAATTTTGGAAAATTGTCATCTTTTCAATAATGACTATTCTCATCCAGGACCACAGCATTTCTTTACCATAATTAAAATATTTTATGCTCCTCAATAGAGCTCATCTGGACATTTCTGTCTAAATCTATTCCTGGGAGTTTTGTAATTTTTATTATTGGAACCATTTTTTTTTTCCATCAAAACATCTAACTGGCTGTTACTGGGAAAAGATGAAAAGTTTTTTAGAGTGGTGGATTCAGGGATATTAGTCAAGTGAAGTTAAACAGAGTAGGGGGCACTGTCAGGAGAGGACATAACACACCATGGCCCTGTGGTAAATCCTGTTATTAAGAAAAAGGAAATACGAGCTCACTGAAAAACGTGAAATTTATGTCCTCCTTATCTAGTGCATATGCCTTCAGAGAAACAATTTTTTTTAATGTTCTCTAGAGCATGAAATAATTTGAAGACAGTTTCAGGTCTTCTTCTATGCCTGAGTGTACATTTTTTGACAATTTCTTTTCCTGCGGGTAACAAAGAACTTGAGATCTCCATGGCTTTAGCCGCAGTAGGTCCCTTCCCCAGGCTGCTGTGAGTGAGATATTTCTGGCGCCTGGCTCATTTCCTTAGCCACCCATCCTAATGGGTTCTCCCAAACTTTAGCTATTCTAAAACAAATAATGAAATAACGAAAGTAGGATTGTGTTTATCTAACAAAAAGTGTAAAATAGGCATCATTTTGGTGAGTTTAATCTTATATCAGATTTCAGGTTGGTACATTTAAAACTTCTATAGGGCGAAGACACCACCAATACTTTTTTAAAGTCTCAGACAGGAGTACATATTGAAAACTCATGTGATCCAAAACTAGATGATAAGAAGACCATGTATGGCACTCAGACATATTGAGGAAAAATCAAATAACCAGATGTAAAAAACAGGTAAAGGATTTGTTCATGCGTTTCCCAGAAGAGATGGTCAGTAAATGTTTGAAAAGACAAAATTCTTCATCAGTGGTCCTGGAAATTGAAACACTGAGCTATCAATTCACATATTATTTTTATTTTAAAAAAAAAAGTATGGCAGCTTTTTTTTTTTAAACAAAAGAAGGCTTTTACTTTAAAACAGGAGCTAGAATAAAACAACTTCTCTAATATTCTGCTGGTGGTAGTATACATTAGTTCAACCAGTTCAGAGAGCAGTTAGATAATATCTGATAGAATTTTAAATATTCATACCTCAAAATTCAGCAATTTCATTTCTGAATATATTCCTGAGAGACTCTCTTGCACGGGTGCTCAAGGAGACACGTATAAGGATGTTCCTTATACATAATAATAGTGCAGCATTATTTGTAGTAATGAAAAATTGGAAGCAACTCATATGTGCATTAATAGGACAACAGAAATACATTTTTTTCATAATAGAATAGTGAATGAACTACATCTATATGTAGATATTGATGATTAAATCTCAAATACATAATAGTGGATGAAAATGTTACAGAATAATTCCTATAGTTTGACACCATTTATGTGAAGTTCTAATTCATACAAATTAATATCATCTATTGCTTAAGTATACATACCTCTGTAGTAAAACAAGAAAGACATTTAGTGAAAAAGGAGACAGCTGGAATCAGGTGAATTGAAAAAGAGGCTTCCTGTCTCTCTCTCTCTCTCTCTCAAGCTTTTCTTGAAAAAAAAAAAACACATTCAAATATGAAAATATGGGAATATGAATTATTGATAGTGGAAACATGGATGTTCATTATTACTTTCCGTACTTTTCTGTATGTTAAAATATGTCATATTTAAAAGTAGGAGGAAATCACCTACTTTTCTAATAAAAAGTTAGCTGGACTATTTCTGTGGTAAGAATACCTCCTGGACTTACTTCATCCTCTGTGACAAACAAAACACAGCCTTCTCATTGCTACTATGCCTTTGATCTACGTGTATGTGACAAAACACCCATGGTTATTCTCTTTTTTTTGAGGGGGTGGGGACAGAATCTTACTCTGTTGCCCAGGCTAGAGGGCAGTGGAGCGATCTCGGCTACTGCAACCTGCACCTCCGGGGTTCAAGCGATTCTCCTCCCTCAGCCTCCCAAGTAGCTGGGATGACATGCGTGTGCCACCATGCCCAGCTAATTGTTTTGTATTTTTAGTAGAGACAGGGTTACACCATGTTGGCCAGGCTGGTCTTGAACTACTGGCCTTAAATGATCTGCCCGCCTCAGCCTCCCAAACTGCTGGGATTACAGGCCTGATCCACCACACCCGGCCATCCATGGTTATTCTTTACAAGCCTTTGGTTTTGTAGATTCAGAAAATCTTCTTTACCAATTCAGAGAAGTTATCAGGCTCTGAGGGATGGCTCATGACAGCTAGTCATTAGATATGACTATATGGGCTTGGCATGGTGGCTCATGCCTATAATCCCAACACTTTGGGAGGCCGAGTCAGGAGGATTACTTAAGCCCAGTAGTTCAAGACCAGCCTGGGGAACATGGCAAAAACCTGTCTCTAGCAAAAAAGAAAAAGAAAAATACAAAAATACAAAATTTAGCAGAGCATGGTGCCATGTGTCTGTAATCCCAGCTACTTGGGAGGCTGAGATGAGGGGATCAATTGAGCCTAGGAAATCAAGGCTGCAGTGAGCCATGATCATGCTTCTGCTATCCAATCTGGGCAACAGAGTGAGACCCTGTCTCAAAAAACTTTTAAAAATAAAGAAAAAAGAAATGACTATATGAAGATTGATTTTTCCTTGTCTAAAAAACTGAACATCACTAGAAAGTAAATGCTAATTTTCTATTTGACTCCAGAAAGAAAAAACTGGTGTTACCTTTTAAAAAATTCATTTTCTTTTCTTTTTTTTTTTTTTTTTTTTGAGACGGAGTCTCGCTCTGTCGCCCAGGCTGGAGTGCAGTGGCCGGATCTCAGCTCACTGTAAGCTCCGCCTCCCGGGTTCACGCCATTCTCCTGCCTCAGCCTCCGGAGTAGCTGGGACTACAGGCGCCCGCCACCTCGCCCGGCTAGTTTTTTGTATTTTTTAGTAGAGACGCGGTTTCACCGGGTTAGCCAGGATGGTCTCCATCTCCCGACCTTGTGATCCACCCATCTCGGCCTCCCAAAGTGCTGGGATTACAGGCTTGAGCCACCGCGCCCGGCCATTTTCTTTTATTTGTCAATAAGTACTGCACAGTTCAGATTTCCTTCATGCCTGGACTTTTAGGATTCTAGAGCTAATGATGATCAGTTGGATTTATCATTTTATTCTAGATCTTTATCCTAGATAATTACCTTTTCATTTCTTCCATATCATTTTTTATTTTCATTTAACTTCTATATTTGCATATGTTTAAAAGTCTTACATCCAGGTAGAAGGAGGTGCATTTTAAGGTAATAAGCAACTCAATCGATGGATGGATGGGTGGATAGATTGATTTATAAACCATGAGATTATATTATTTATCCTGGGAAATATGACTGCAAAATAAACTAGAATATTTTGTCAGCTGCTTAACACATTTGCTTGCCAGTATAAGAGCTTAGTTAAGAAAAAATTTCCATCCAGAAGGTTACTCAGTGAGTATAGAGTCAGTCTTTCCCACTACAATTCACGCTATAAGGCTGCCAGTTGTAGTTCCCAAAATAAAACCCTAGTCTTACCATATACCTGCTCAAAACCTTCTGAAGTTCCATATTCTTTTTGGAATTAAGTATACGTTCCTTAGCTGGGCATCCCACTACCTCGGCCAAACTGGAAAATCAGTTATTTTCTAGGCACCCCTCACTTTCCCCTTCCTATCCTTTTAAAATACTGCTTCCTCCACTCCTGTACGTCCCCTGCCACAGAATCCTACCCATGCTTATATGCCTATCTCAACAGTCATCTGGTAATAATCACAGCAGGTATTCCTATGCTAAATCACTTAATCCTCATACAACCCTAATACAATAATTGCATACTTATATGATAAATATTATTAACCCATTTTACAGATAAGAAAACTGAGGCTCAAAGAGGTAACTTTCCCAAACACACACAACTAACGAGCAATTAAACTGGGATTCAAACCCAGCCAGCCTAGCTCTGGAGTCCTTGCTGTACCCAGTGCACTATGCTGCCCTTTTTTTTCTTTTCAATAAACAATAGTAATTTATTTCTCAGAGTTCTGGAAGCTGAGAAACCCAAGATTAAGGCAGATTCAGTGTCTGGTGAGAGCCTACTTCCCAGTTCATAGATGGTGGCTTCTGGTTGTTTCCTCAGATGGTGGAAGGGGTGAGACAGCTCTCCCTCTCTGGGTCCTCTTTTAAAGGTCACTAATTCTACCCACTGGGGCACTGTATGCCTGATCTTGGTTCTTAGTCATTTTTCTTTTTCTTTCTTTCTTTCTTTTTTTTTTTTTGAGATAGTCTTGCTCTATTGCCCAGGCTGGAGTGTGGCTCACTGCAGCCTCGGACTCCTGGACTCAAGTGATCCTCCCACCTCAGCCTCCCGAGTAGCTGGGACTACAGGTGCACACCACCATGCCCAGCTAATTTTTGTAATTTTTTTTTTAACCATGTTGCCCAGGCTGGTCTCAAACTGCTGAGCTCAGGCCATCCCCCTGCCTTGGCCTCCCAAAATGCTGGGATAAAAGGCATGCACCACCATGCCTGGACAGTTCTCAGCCCTTCTGATTAATTGTAAGCACCCCATACAATGCCATTTGTGTCTTTTATTCTGCTTAACACAAGTTGATATGTTCGTATCTACTTACATTCGTAGTAGGTAAGAGCTCAGGTGCTGGAGTCAAAGACCTAGATTCAAATGCCAGCGCAGCTGCTTGCCAGCTATAAGTCTTTAGGCCTCTCCAAGCCACAGGTTCCTCCAATATAATAGTACCCATCCATGGTAGACACAGCTAATTGCTTACCAATATTTGCATTCTCTTTTTTGGCACCCCAATAGGCACCCCAATGAGCTGCCCTTGTTGGAGCCGGGCAGAGACAGGGAGCAGAAAGTCACTGAATTCTGGCCAATGGCATATGGGCAGAAATGATCTAGGCTACTTCCAGGCTTGGTCCCTAAAACCTCTCAAGACCGTCTACATGATTTCTCCGTCTCCATCATCTAGCTGGATCTAGGGGAGACTCTGCCGCTCCAGAAGAGGGCAGAGTCCCTGGATGGAAGAAGCCTGGGCCCCTGAATGGCTGTCAGGAACAGAGCATCCCTGCCCTACTCCACATCCACTCACAGTAGACTGAGATTTGAGGAAGAAATAAAATGTATTGTATTAAGCCACTAAGACTTGGGGGCTGCTTTTTATGACAGCCTATCAGGTTTACGTAATAGTGCTGGAGAAAATCACATAATACCATGGCTTGTTACACTAAGCACTTATTATTATTTTTTTTTTTGAGACGGAGTCTGGCTCTGTCACCCAGGCTGGAGTGCAGTGGCGCGATCTCGGCTCACTGCAAGCTCCGCCTCCCGGGTTCACGCCATTCTCCTGCCTCAGCCTCCCGAGTAGCTGGGACTACAGGCGCCCGCCACCTCGCCCGGCTAGTTTTTTGTATTTTTTTAGTAGAGACGGGGTTTCACCGTGTTAGCCAGGATGGTCTCGATCTCCTGACCTCGTGATCCGCCCGTCTCGGCCTCCCAAAGTGCTGGGATTACAGGCTTGAGCCACCGCGCCCGGCCTACACTAAGCACTTATTTTTATCATCCTCCACTTGGCCTTCAATATTTCCGGAATCCATATTCAACTTTTCTAATTCACTTACGATTCCACTCGTTATAATGACTATTTCAAACCTTCTCCACGATCCTTTAGCCATTGACCCTGCCACTCACTCTCAGCAGGTCACTCTGTCTCCTACACATCAAGAAAATAGGAGTCGTGAGAAAAGAATGTTCTCAACTTCCTGCTACCTGGGAGACATGACCTAAATCTGTACCCACACTCTGTTCTTTTCATCCTTTAAGATAGAAGAGCTTCCTTCTTCCCATACTCTGAAGTCTATTTTGTTTTCTCAGAGCCATAAGCAATGTGTTCTCCTTTTTCATATCTTCAATCCCCTATATCGTTTCTTTTCTCTCTCTCTCTTTTTTTTTTTTTTTTTTTTTAGATGGAGTTTCGCTTCGCTCTTGTTGCCCAGGCTGGAGTGCAATGGCGCGATCTCTGCTCACTGCAACCTCCGCCTTCCGTGTTCAAGCGATTCTCCTGCCTCAGCCTCCTGAGTAGCTGGGATTACAGGTGCCTGCCACCACGCCCAGTTAATTTTTTGTATTTTCAGTAGAGACGGGGATTCACTATGTTGGCCAGACTGGTCTCTAACTCCTGACCTCAGGCGATCCACCCACCTTGGCCTCCCAAAGTGCTGGGATTACAGGCGTGAGCCACCGCCCCCGACCCCCTGTATGGTTTCTATCAGCATTTAAACACAATCTAACCTCTCCCATCTTAGACACAAACCAAATACGACCACCCCAAACCCCAACCCCCAACCCGAACCTCCAGCCCACACACTGTGCCTCTTCCCCTTCCATAGCCAGCCCTTTCAAGAGCAGTCCACAGGCTCTCAGCCACTTCCTTGTCTCCCACTCACTACTCCACCTACCCTCACCTGGCTTCTGACTTTATCCCCCCACCCAACAGCTCCCCTAAAGTCATTCAGAAGCTGCTTTCAGTCTTCATCTCATTGACCTTAGTTGCATATTACACAACTGACTGCTCCTTCCTTCTGGAAAGAGCCTCCTTCTTGGCTTGTGTCCCACTGCATTCTCCTGCTTCCTTGGCTTCTCCTTCTCAGTGTCTGTGGTGGGCTCATCCCTCTCATAAGCGTCCAGGTCTCAGGCACCTCTTCTTACCCAATGCTCTCTTCTTAAACGACCTCGTGTAGTTTGATGGTCTCAATGATCACCTGAACCCTCATTACTGTCAACTTTACACCCCTAGTGCTCTACACCTGTCCTCTAAATTCTAGATTCATAAATCAAACTGCCTCCTTAAATGTCTCAAAGAAATCTCAAGCTAAAGATATTGGAAATAAACTCACCATCTGTTATGAGTTGAATTGTATCTTCCCAAGAAAGCTAGATTGAAATTCTAACACCTAGTATCTCAGATCAGAATATGACCTTATTTGGAGATAGGGTCTTTACAGAGGCAGTTAAGTTAAAACGAGATTATTAGCGTGGGCCCTACAGTGTGACAGGTGTCCTTACAAAAGGGGGAAATTTGGACACAGAGACACACACATATATCTAAATAGTATAAATAATAATGAAATGAATGCCTGCGTCACCCAACTTAAGAAACAGAACAAAACCAATGGCTTCAGCTCCTAGTGTATCCCTGCCTGATCAAATTGCCTTCCTTCCTCCAAAAAGTAATGATTATCCTGCTATCCTGAAATTTGCAGTTTGCTTGCTTATCTTTAGCTTTATCACATATATGCGTATCTATTAATAATCAATAGCTTCAGTTTGAAAGTTTTTCACCTTTATGACTAAGCAATCTTGTGACATTCTTCTCTGACATGCTTTTTTATGTTTATAAAATAAATCCATTTGAGGGTTGAAAAACTACCTCTTGGGTATTACATTAGTCAGTGTTTTCTAAGGGGAAAGAACTAATGGTGTATATATAATTATATATACACACATATATATATGAGTTTATTAAATATTAACTCACACGATCACAAGGTCCCACAATAGGCCATTCGCAGGCTGAGGAGCAAGGAGAGCCAGTCTGAGTTCCAAAAATGAAGAACTTGGATTCCCATGTTCGAGGGCAGAAGCATCCCGCATGGGAGAAAGCTGTAGGTTGGGAGGCTAGGCCAGTCTCTCTTTTCACATTTTTCTGTCTGCTTTGTATTCTAGCCACCCTGGCGGCTTATTAGATTATGCCCACCCAGATTAAGGGTGGGTCTTCCTTTCCCAGCCCACTGACTCAAATGTTAATCTCCTTTGGCACCAGACACACCCAGGATCAATACTTTGTATCTTTCAATCCAATCAAGTTGACACTCAGTATTAACCATCACAGGTACTATGCTAACTAGCTGGGTGATGGGATCATTCATACACCAAACATCAGCATCATGCAATACACTCATGTAACAAACCTGCACATGTACTCTCTAAATCTAAAAGTTGAAATAAATAAATAAATAAAGATAAATCCATGTTGGAACTTGTAGCTATTGTTAATTGACTTTACTACTGTATAATTTTCTATTGTGTGAATAGATAAAAAGTATTTCTTCTCTGCTCCATTCACTGGACATTTTGGTGGTTTATAGTATTTTACTTTTACAAGCAATGCTGCTATAAATATTTTTGTCTCTTGGTACATATAACCAAAATTTTCTTGTGCATATATACCATGGGTGGACATTCACTTGGGACATATACCAACAGTAGAATCAGCATGTTATATGATATGTTTATCAAATACTCTCACAGATTACCAAAAGTGTTAAGCTCTGACAATGCCAAGTCTTGGCAGGAATGTGAAGCAACTGGAACTCTTTCACATGACTGGAGGGCATATAAGATGGTATGAGTACCTGGCATGACAGATACTCTAATAAATAAATCTTATGTGAATAACATTTTATTGTCACCAATTAACAGGATACATTGTTAATAAGAAAATGCAGAGCACATGAAGCAGGGCTATTGAGTGAGCATGCTGTTAGAGTCTTACTCCCACAAGAGGTGCACTCAGGCTGGCGGAGTGGCCTTCTGCTGTTCCACAGTGAGGTCTCTGAGGCATGAGAGCCTCATGGTTGAGAAAATCTCTTACCAAGCCAAGTCACCTCGATCTAACATCTGGATTCCGGGTACTAAAACCTTACCACCTTACCTGGATTACTGTGCTTGCACCTGTGTAATCATGATGCAGTTCAGTGACAGTGACCAGACTGGACAAATACATACATACATATATATTATGGCCTGAGAAGGATGATGGGGCAATGCACCATCAGATTGAGTATAAATACCAAATTACTTTTACTTTCAAAAGCAGTTACACTCATACTACCATGAAGACAGTATACAGAACACATAAAGAGCTCATTTGTACATATCTTCTCCAAGATTGTAGCTTGTCTTTTTACTTTCTTTAAGATATCTTTCAATAAGCAGAAGATCTTAACTTAGGGCAGTTAGATTTATCAATGTAGTTAATTTTATTAATAATTTCCTTTATGGTTTGCAATTTGGGGATTTTAATTAAGATATAGTTTCTTACATTGTAGGGGGAAAAGCGATCATTTCCTTTTTTTTAAATCTTGTCTGTCATATTTTTAAAACAGTTTTATTGAAATATATAAATTCCACCCACCCATCCATTCCATCCATCACAATTTGGTGATTTTTAAAAATATATTCATAGAGTTGTACAACTATCATCACAGTCTACCTAATTTTAGAACATTTGTATTACCCCAAAAAGAAATCCTGTACTCATTGGCAGTCATTCTCCTTTCATCCTTAATCCCCACCCCTAGTACAGCTCTAGGCAGCCACTAATCTACTTTCTAACTCTATAGCTTTGCCTATTCTGAATATTTTCTATAAATGGAACCATATAATATGTGATCTTTTGTGATTGTATTCTTTCACTTAGTATATTTTTGAGGTTTATCCATGTTGTAGCATGTATTAGCACTTCATTCCTTTTTATGTCTGAATGGTATTCCATTGTATGACTACGTGACATCTTGTTTATCCATTTATCAGTGATGGACACTTAGGTTGTTTCTACGTTTTGCTATTATATATAATGCTGCTATAAACATTCATGTACACTTTTTTGAACACTTATATTTTCACTTTTCCTGGATATATACCTAGAAGTTTATATGAAGAGTTTATGGTAACTCTATGTTTAGCTTTTTGAGGAACTGTCAAACTCTTTTTCACTGTAGTACATCATTTTCATTCCCACCAGCAATGTATGAGGGTAGAAGATTTTTAGATCTTCCTTAATGCTTATTGTTTCTACCTTTCTTTCTTTTTTTAATTTTATTATAGCCATCCTAGTATGTGGCGGTGGGAGAGTGAATTGTATCTTATTATGAGTTTAATGTATGTTTCTCTAATGACGAAATGATGTTGAGCATGTTTTCATGTAGGTTTTTGGCCACTTGTGTATCTCTTTTGGGAAAATGTCTGTTCAAATTCCACCTATTGGCCATTTGTATGCCTCTTTTGGGAAAATACCTGTTTAAATCCCTTGCCCATCTTAAAATTGAGTTGTTCTTTTTATTATTGAGTTGTAAGAGTCCTGAGTATATTCTGAATACACAACCTCTATATCTTTTAGTCTGTCTTTTATATTATCTGTTTCTTTTCTTTGCATATGTGCTATATCCTAAGTAATTTTTTCAAATCTATCTTCTAGTTCAGTAATTCTCTCTTCAACTATGTCTAATATGCTGTTTAAGAGATCAAAATATATGCCCAAGTAAGTGTTAAATGATCCAAAAAGGCATCTTTATATTAAATTATTATAACTGCAATTTAAAACTTATTTTATAGAAATGTTCTCCTTCTTAATATGCTTGTCAAAACTATTTGAACAGTACACTTAAAATTTGTACAAACACTGTAAGTTACACCTCAATTTAGAAAAAATCATTAAAAGCTTAGACTCAGAACGTGGTACAAAAATTTAATTAATGGGGTAAATAGGGTGCGGTGGGGAGGATAAAGGCAGAAGTTGTAGTAAGTTTGAGTAAATAGTCATTCAATTAATGTTAATTGAAGGATCACTACGTGAATGAATAAATGAACGGATTAATTTAACAAAATTGGTTTTCATGTATTGCTTTGTGAGGCCAATGTCATTATTTTGTAGTCAAAATACTCCTAGAGTTCTAAGCTTTTTTTTTTTTTTTTTTTTGAGACGGAGTCTGGCTCTGTGGCCCAGGCTGGAGTGCAGTGGCCGGATCTCAGCTCACTGCAAGCTCCGCCTCCCGGGTTCCCGCCATTCTCCTGCCTCAGCCTCAGGAGTAGCTGGGACTACAGGCGCCCGCCACCTCGCCCGGCTAGTTTTTTGTATTTTTTTAGTAGAGACGGGGTTTCACCGAGTTAGCCAGAATGGTCTCGATCTCCTGACCTCGTGATCCGCCCGTCTCGGTCTCCCAAAGTGCTGGGATTACAGGCTTGAGCCACCGCGCCCGGCGAGTTCTAAGCTTTGTAATGTTTTCGATTGCTACTAAAGACTAATATCATTGTCTGTTTGATAGAGCATTCTGCATTCTTGCAATGTAGAGAGAGCTTTCAGGCCATAAGGACTGTGAAGCACCACTGTCGTAACCAAGGAAACTTGTACAAACATCTTTTCTGGAGCACATTTGAGAACATGGTTTTCTCTGTGCTAAAGTGATATTTTGGCATTATACCCAGGAGAATGACTTTCAGTCCTGTAGTTTTAGGAGAAAATTATGCCCTTCTGTTGACCAGAGATCAATATGTAGGCAACAGGTGGACCGACCCTTTGAGGTACTTTTCTAAAAATGTGCTCTCAGAACACTGCTAGCCCCTGGCAGATTTATAAGAAAGAGCAGTGAGCCTTTCTTTGGTTCAATGTGCCTCTCACATTTGAAACATAAAATCGTGACTTTCACAGAAAGGCTTTTATGGTCTTAACAACCAATTCATTCTTAAAGCTTCTACTATGCTTTACCAGAAAAGTCAGCTTATATCTAACATTATTAGTTCTATTATTTCTCCAACTAATAAAAATGAACTAGAGGCTCAAAATGGCTTTCTGAAGTGAAAAATATTGATACAAAGTATAATAAATACAGTAACTCAGAAAAATGTCATAATTGTAAGTGGTGATCAGAAATTGTGTGCAGCTATAGAATGTGAATCTATATGTTCTGGTTCAAGGTGATCTGAAGATGGGATAATTTCATACATGCAACATAAAAAAGAAAATGCAGAAAGGAAGTATGCCCAGTGATAAAACCATTAAATTGAATATTCCTGAACTAATAATCTATTTATCCCTATTGCTTGATATACTGTTCTGAAATTTTGTCAAACAGTTGTACGAAGCCAGCCAAACTTCCCCATAATTTACAAATAAAGAAGAGTGACCTCTCTAGTAAACTAATGAAGTTTTTCTAGCACAATCTCTGAATAATGCATTTCAGGAGGGAACAAATGTATTTTGTAACTAAAGGCAGAGACCAATATTACTAAGCATCATTCACAGTTTTACTTCTTACTGCAAAATTAGACACAGGCCACACTGTTGATAAGAACTTTATAAAACTTCTATAGATACTAAAATACAGTGCTTGAGAGAAAACAGAATGAAAGATTAGATAATCCCTTATCACATAGAACTACTGGAGTCACATAATGACAACAGCATATGATGTGGACTCACTGTCACACATATACATTGTGTGCATGCATGTGTGTATATGTGTGCTCTTTTCAGTTGGATGGAACCTCTGATAAGCTGCGAGTATCCACCTTGGCACACGTCCTATTTATCCATGAACAAGAAGCCCTTGATGGCGTTAGTTCCACTAATCTCATGTTGTTAAAGAGCAGGCATTCATTATTTGAAAGCTCCTTTGTGAGAGGTGACATGAACTTGGGTCACTGTTGACAGATGTGAACATCTAGGAAGAAGGTTTTCATGAGAGTAAAAGAATTTTTTCCTAGTTACCTAGCCTCACATTCTTTCATTTACAGAATGCATTGGCATTCAACACTGTCATCCCTGGTCTTGATTTGATGTTGAACCAAATAATGGCAATTATAAATATGATCAAATTATATCCATCAACAATAAAACTATTTAGCATGCTATGTGGGGGAAAAATGGGCAATGACTCAAAAAATTCTGCTTCTCACACTGTCACAGGAAAAAATACCGACATGAGACCATATATAGAAATTCAATTTTATTCAAAATACTCATATGAAATCATATATAGAAACACTTCTACGTTACATAATACCGTTAATGACAGGAAGCATTGAGAAGACTGTCTGATTTATTGTGTGATCAAGGACACTTCAGTGAGTAAGAAGGGGCACTTTTAATAATTTTATTGGGATAATAGACATAAACTGGGACTGTCCCAGGGATGTATGCTTACCCTAGTAAAAGGTAGTTCTACCTTCAAGTGACTTATTCAAGTATTATATGCATGATATTATCAACATATTGAATAGCATAAAACTACCACTTCAGGGCTGAAGTATAATGATTTTTTAATGTTGAGGATGAGATATCAATATTTCTTTTAAAAGACTGAATTATGACACAAATGATTTGATTGCTGTTCATTTCAATTTTTTTCAATCCTAGTGATTTTCTTCACTCACAGGAGAAATAAACTGATCCTACATAATGAGCATATTTAAAAATTTAAGAACGTGCCTACAAAAAAACATGAAGTACTTTGTGAAGCTGAACTCACCCAGATTGGATTTAATAATTCATCCACTACTGTCTCTCAAACTGAAACATCCAAACACAAGTGCCTAGTTTTGTTAATGGAATGGAGAAAGACATCTTACTGAGCAGTCTCACCATAATTTCCTCAGAAGCATTTGAAAGATCACCTTGTTAACTATCTCCCAAACCTTTCATTGTGAGTTAAAACAGTTGTAATTTAATAGAACAAAGAGAAATCTGGCCAATGGTTCAAAGTATCTGTGGATCCTTCCATGAAAGATGGTAAAAAAGTATGATCCTTCTTACTAATATGGAACTATTAATAATAATAATGAAAAATTAACATATGATAATTTCATTTTATTTCTTAAATTGTGAGGAATATTTTGAAAATGTTTGCATTTATTGGTGATTTGTGTGATTTGGATGCAAAGTAAATGATCCACAAATGCTGAAAGTTTTAGAAGCTTTTAAAAATGACAGTTCCATGCAAAAGTTGTTAGTTTTGAAACTGCCCTTGCAAAAAGTATGACAGTGAGAGAAATCTCACATAGCTGACTCCATCTTCCTTCTAACCTCACAAGTTAACCATCTTTGTTCATTCCTGGATATAAGCCAAGCTAACTACAGGAAAAGTTTAGTTTATAGTTTAAAACAACGATGATAAGCATCTCCTCCCAAAATGAACCCCCTTCTTGCTCAGAAACTGGAACTGCCTTTGTAAAACTAACACATTTGCCACAAGGGTAGAGTTATGTTTCCAGAGTCATGTGGCTGGAGGTCATAAGATTTATAACCTCCCCAATTGCTCCTATAGATAGCATAATTGTAATAAGGGAGGAGACCACCCCTCATATCATCTTATGCCCAATTTCTGCCTCCAAAGAAAGAAGAAGTAAAAACTAAAAGGCAGAAATGAAATCCACAGGCAGACAGCCCGGCGCCGCACCCTGGGCCTGGTAAAGATTGACTCCTGACCTAATTGGTCCTGTTATCTATAGATTCCAGACATTGTATAGAAAAGCACTGTGAAAATCCCTATCTTGTTTTGTTCTGATCTAATTACTGGTGCATGCAGCCCGCAGTCATGTACCCCCTGCTTGCTCAATCAGTCACGACCCTCTCACATGTACCCCCTTAGGGTTGTGAGCCCTTAAAAGGGACAGTAATTGCCCACTCGGGGAGCTCGGCTCTTGAGACAGAAGTCTTGCCGATGCCCCTGGCCAAATAAACCCCTTCCTTCTTTAACTCGGTGTCTGAGAAGTTTTGTCTGAGGCTTGTCCTGCTACAGTAAAACCTAAGACTGGTGTTTGAGGTGTTTGTCAGACCTTGCATTCTGATGGACCAGCTGGAACCATCCAGATCCAGTAACCCATCCCAAGAAACTGACTTAACTGGTTTTGTGACCCCCACGCAAGAACTGACTCAGCTCAAGTGGACAGTTTTGACCCCCTTTGATGTCATCTCCAACTCAACAAATAAGCATTCTTCATTCCCTAGCCACCTGCCCACCAAACTATCATTGAAAAACCCTAGCCTCTGGATTCTCAGAGAGGTGGATTTGAGAATTATCTCCTGTCCTTCTACTGGACTAGCCTGTGATTATTAAACTCTCTTTGCTGCAATACCTGCTGTTCTCGGTGCATTGATTTTTCTGGACAGCAGGCAAAAAGAACTCATTGGGCTGTAACAGTTTTCACCACTGTGCCTGAGCCTTAACCAAGCCTGCACAAGGGTGAAACAATCAGTATCTTTAAAGCCTATGTTGCTCCAACTTATCCTACAAGAATCAACTCAAATATCGTCTTTTACAAACATTTTAATTTTTCCTTTGTGCCAGAATTACAACTATGTACAGAAAGCAGCCCTTGTCCTGAGGGAACTTCAGAGAATCTGTGAAACCTCAGCAGTTTAGATGTTATGTTAGAGCAAACCTATGGGGCTCTGAAAATATACAGGAGAGCACTAACCAAGACTTAAGAGAATAAAATCAGGCAGCTGAGACCCGAAGGCTGCAGGGGTGGTGAGGGAAAGCATTTCAGGCATAGGCAACACAATTTGCACCAATCTTGGAAGTGAGAAAAAACAAACTGTAATCATAAACTATAGATAGTTCATTACGACAGAACATCCAGTATGAGGTAAAGGGAAACCCTAATCAACATGGCTTTGATGAACCATGTTACAGAGCTGCATTCTGTGCACTGTGGGTAGCCAATAAAGGATATTACCAAGTGAGTGACATGATTATATTAGAGCTTTAGAAATTCTGATGTATGGCCTTAGAATTGGAGGGAGGCAAGAAAAGGCAGAATTGTCAGGAGGCTGTAATAGCAATGGAATGATTTCAAAGTCATGATAACAATCGTTATGGAGATGCAAATGAAGGGGAAATTAGGGGATGCAAGTGACTTTTGACATTTGATTTGAGTCTTGAAGGATGAGTAGGATTTTATCAGGCAGGCAAGTAGGGAAAGGAATTCAAGATACAGCAAAGACAAAGGAAACTGAAAAGTAAGACACATTCCCAGTCATTCATATATAAAATAAATGGGATATGAAGAGACGTTAACTTGGGCACAGGTTGGAATGCTACCTGGTTTTTTGAGCAGGAGAGTGATCTGCTCAGATCTATGTTTTAGAAAAATGGAGAAAAGGTGAAGGATGGATATGGGGGTTGGGGGAGATGCCTCCCTGACAAATTCTTTTAGGACAGCGCAACATCTGGTAATCCCACAGCACCTCTGGTGTCTCCAGAGGAATTCCTTCCATCCCAGGAGATTTGACCACAATGAGGGCAGAAAGGCCAAGACTTCTATAACTCCTTGCAATACATCCTTTCAGGAACCAGGCCAGTGTCTGAGTTTTGGGGTATTACGTTGGCTCTAACTCTTTATAGCAGACACTGGAAGATGATAACCAGACAGCTCCCCTTCTCATGCTTCTATGTTGTTCAGGTCTCCCTTTACTCTGTGTGATCTGATGAATCTTAGCTGACCTAAGTCAATTACAGTAGTCATTTCCTCTTCAAGTGATTGTTTACTGATACACATGTGACCTAATCCTGGCAAGTGAGGATCCTCTGGAAAGATGAGATTCTGGAAAAAATCTTAGCTCTGTAAAAGAGACTTAAGGAAAAGTTGGTCCCTTTTCTGCTTCTCTCAAGATATGATGCCTGCTGATCCTGCAATTTATTGGGATTAAGAGGGAAGTTCATCTTGTCTTTGAGAGTTTTCTACTGCATGATATTTGAAATGCTGAAGATGACTCAGGAGGAGAAAGATTAAATCAATCTGAGGGCTAGGCCTGGTGGCTTACACCTATAATCCCAGCATTTTGGGAGGCTGATGCAGGAGCATCACTTGAACCCAGGAGTTTGAGACCAGCCTAGGCAACATAGTGAGACCTCATATCTACTAAAAACAATAATTTAAAAAATTAGCCGAGCATGGTGGTGTGTGCCTGTAGTCCCAGCTATGCCATAGGCTGAGGTGGGAGAAAGTCTTGAGCCTGGAGATAGAGACAGTAGTGAGCTATGATCATGCCACTGCACTCCAGCCTGGGTGATAGAGACCCTGTCTCAAACAACAACAAGAAATCTATGTGCTTGATATCATCGGTGAGACTCTGAATTAGCCAGATACAGACTCCCCCTGTTTCTTGATGGTTTTAACCATTTTGAGTTGCATCTTCTTTATTTATTCCAGATAAAATCCTTGAACTATTCAGGCATGTCTTTGCAATGGAGGTTGTCAGGCCTCTGAGCCCAAGCCAAGCCATCACATCCCCTATGACTTGCATGTATATGCCCAGATGGCCTGAAGTAACTGAAGAATCACAAAAGAAGTAAAAATGCACTGCCCCTGCCTTAACTGATGACATTCCACCACAAAAGAAGTGAAAATGGCCGGTCCTTGCCTTAAGTGATGACATTACCTTGTGAAATTCATTTTCCTGGCTCATCCTGGCTCAAAAAGCTCCCCCACTGAGCACCTTGTGACCCCCACTCCTGCCCGCCAGAGAACAACCCCCCTTTGACTGTAATTTTCCTTTACCTACCCAAATCCTATAAAACGGCCCCACCCTTATCTCCCTTCGCTGACTCTCTTTTCGGACTCAGCCTGCCTGCACCCAGGTGATTAAAAAGCCTTATTGCTCACACAAAGCCTGTTTGGTGGTCTCTTCACATGGACGACAGAGGTAATAAATGGAAGGTTTAGGAGTAGGGAGGGAAATATTCATCAACACTGGCCATGTCTCTTCAGTTCTTCCACCGTTTTCTTCTTGCTTTCTTCTCTGATAGGAATCAATCACCTGTTACGGAGGCTGCTCTGTGAAGGTAAACAGAGGGATAGGTAGAAAGTAAATATTAACTGACTGTGCCTCCCACCCTCAGGTGTTTGATTGACTGATTGCAGGAGTGGAAATATCACTCCTGGCTGTTCAAAGGAGCCACAGTGAGCTCCTGTTCTTTGCACAAGAAGAGTCATGTGCTAAAAACAGTCATCATCTTAATGCAGGTCAACTTCTTCACCTGGAGTGGGACGAAAATGTCACAAAGCACCATTGTGAGCAAAGTTTCCCTTAATTGAGTGGCACAGCTAATCTGGAGCATGCTACCAGCAAGCAGCCCCACCCCAACACAAAGAACTTCGTGAGAGGCTGTGTGAGGGGCTGTGAGCTGCTGGAACAGGCTCAGATTTATGATGGGGTGCAGGGAAAAGATGACAAAGATAATGGTCCCTGGTGTCTCTTATAGCAAAGCAGGGACTCCAGCAAAGAAAGCTGTTTCTCAACTTTTGAGTTCTATGACTCATCTTTCCTCACATTTTAATTTTCTAAAATTGGAATACATCTCATAACTGACATGTAACATTTAATGTGATAGTATTTCTCTTCTCATAAGATGTTCTCGAAGAGACGTGTGTCAACTGAAGTGCCAGAAAAGCGTAGCACAGCCACACCCCTCAGGGGTGACACACTTGCTGTTCAGTCAGTAACTCCCATAACACAAAGCCCTTTGCTTGTGGAAAGCCTCTTGCTGGGGAATGGTGGCCACTGGGGCATATGGGAGCTGTTGGTTTGACCTCTAGATGAGCAGGAGATGTGCAGGAGGCAGCATGATTGTGGGTCCCTCAAGGGAGAGACCTCCCCTATACATCCTGCTTGGCCTGAAATTCCTGCATTATAAAGGCATTCAATTAGGTCTTAAAAGCTCATCTTGTCTTTGAGTTGCCTACTGCATGGTTTTCAAAAGGAATAGAAATAGCACACTTTTTTCAAGTAAAATCTCATTTCAAATAATAATATATAAATAGATATTCTTAATGGGTTCCTTACTTATTGGTGAATACTTTATTCTTTGCAGAACTTCTGAATCACCCACTGGAGCCCTGTTGAAAATTACTACTAAAATCGGCCAGGCATGGTGGCTCACGCCTGTAGTCCCAGCACTTTGGGAGGCCGAGGCAGGCAGATTGCTTGAGCCCAGGAGTTCAAGACCAGCCTGGGCAATATAGGGAGGCCCCATCTCTACTAAACAAACAAACAAACAAACAAAAATTAGCCGAGCATGGTGGCATGCCTGTCGTCCCAGCTGCTCGGGAGGCTGGGGTGGGAGGATCACTGGAGTCCAGGAGGGGGACATGTTGTAGTGAGCTGAGATCACACAACTGCATTCCAGCCTGGGCAACTGAGCAAAATTATGTCAAAAAAAAAAAAGAAAAAAGAAGAAGTAGAGGAAGAAGAAGGAGGAGGAGGAGGGGAAGAAGAAGAAAGAAGAAGAAGAAGAAGAAGAAGAAGAAGAAGAAGAAGAAGAAGAAGAAGAAGAAGAAGAAGAAGAAGAAGAAGTAGAAGAAGAAGAAGAAGAAGAAAGATAGAAGAAGAAGAAGAAGAAGAAGAAGAAGAAGAAGAAGAAGAAGAAGAAGAAGAAGAAGAAGAAGAAGAAGGAGAAGGAGAAGGAGAAGGAGAAGGAGAAGGAGAAGGAGAAGGAGAAGGAGAAGGAGAAGGAGAAGGAGAAGGAGAAGGAAAAGGAGAAGGAGTAGAAGAAGAAGAGAGAAGAAGAAGAAGAAAAATTGCTACTAAAATCAACTGATAGATATATGAAAATAATAAAGTCCTGAGGGAAGAATCAGATTACTAGAAACATTTTAATTTGCCTAGTCTAATATCCTCATTTACTAAGGAGAAAACTGAGGCTCAGAGAAGTGAAAGCGCTCACTCAAAGGTGATAATTACCCAAGTGGTGAAAGAGCTGGGATCAGAACCTGGGCCAGCTGACTTCTGGTCCACAGCTCCTGGTAGAACAGCACAGGCCAGCTACAAGAGGCAGCTAATCAGAGGGACTCACATCCCTGAGTCACAGGGTTGTCTGGCATTGGCCCTCTGCCGTAGGGGAAACACCTGCCCATCACAGCCATAGGAGCTCATGCAGCCATCTCGTGGTCCTCCTGCCTCTTCTCCTCCCTTGTGCTGTCATTAGGAGGATGACCGCCTTTGCACAGAGGCAGACAACCTCATCTAAATGGACCAAGCAATCTCTCATGAAGGAAGGTTGAATGACCAAGTTCAGAGATAAAAGAACCTTTCCCTGCTTTTCCCTTACCCGAAGTCCTGGGAATGTCCACCTGGAAATGTCCTGAGGGCTTTTTGGATCACCCATCATTTCTTCTCAAGAATCAGCTGTAAGGAATAGTGGAACATGCAAACCTGGTTGGAATCCATGCCACTTTCTAAGTAATGGGAGAACATTACTTAATGTGGCATCAGTGGCCTCAGGTATAAAATAGGATAACAGTAGCACTGCGCTGGTGGTGGTGTGGTGAAGATTCACTGGGATGAGATGGGGGTACTTTGTATATAGTGAGAACTCAGTCATATGGTATCTATTATTAATAATGCTAATCGCTATCTGGTTTGGTTTGCAGGGTAATTGTTTTGTATGAAGAATATCCCCCTTAATACCAAAAAGATTTTGAGGAGCTGCATCTTTTATGTTGAGTTGGAGGGTAGGCGGTAATCTCGTTGGACTCTGTTGAAAACCACACATCACCAAACTAAGGAAGATTCAGCTAAGATAATTACCCTTTAGATGCTTTACTTTAATCCCTGCTGATAAAGTTGGCCCAATTCCTGGGCTCTATGGTGCAGAAAGAACAATTCTACTCAGTAAATACATATCCAAGCAAAGGACTTGATCAGCATAGGGATCTTTCGGATAATAGAACTACAGGAAAAAACCTACTTTCTGTGAAGCGTCGTGTTAAGATACTAGTCTTCTCGGCCAGGCGCGGTGGCTCACGCCTGTAATCCCAGTGCTTTGGGAGACTGAGTTGGTCGGATCACGAGGTCAGGAGGTCAAGACCATCTTGGCTAACATGGTGAAACCCCGTCTCTACTAAAAATACAAAAAACTAGCCGGGCGCGGTGGCGGGCGCCTGTAGTCCCAGCTACTCGGGAGACTGAGGCAGGAGAATGGCGTGAACCCGGGAGGCGGAGCTTGCAGTGAGCTGAGATCCGGCCACAGCACTCCAGCCTGGGTAACAGAGCCAGACTCCGTCTCAAAAAAAAAAAAAAAAAAAAAGATATTAGTCTTCTTATTGCAGAGTCCCTCATTTTTCTTGTTTTTGTTTGTTTGTTTGTTTGAGATGGAGTTTCACTCTTGTTACCCAGGCTGGAGTTCAATGGCGTGATCTCGACTCACTGCAACCTCCGCCTCCCAGGTTCAAGCGATTCTCCTGCCTCAGCCTCCCAAGTAGCTTGGATTACAGGCGTGCTGCCACCACGCCCGGCTAATTTTTTGTATTTTATTCATAAAGACGGGGTTTCGCCCTGTTGGCCAGGCTGGTCTCAAACTCCTGACCTCAGGAGATCTGCCCGCCTCGGCCTCCCAAAGTGCTGGGATTGCAGGCATGAGCCACCGCGACTGGTCTCATTTCTCTTGTTTTACTCTTCTGTTCTGTTTACGTTGCTTCCTGCCTTCCAGGACTTCCTTGCCACATAGAGAAAAACACCAAGGATACCACATACATCTCTGTCTTGATCCGGACAGGTAAGGACATTCCTGAAACCCCTACTGCTAAGAAAAAAAGCTGTTCAAACTATTTCTAATGGGAAAAGGTATGATGCACAAGTGACTGAGGAAACCTATACAAGTTTCACAGATAGAAAAATATTTAAATTAGGCAATGAAAACAAGTGTATAAAAGTAATAAGCAACATTTTAAAACTAAGTAGATTGAATTTGTGCATACAGTGTAATGTAATGGCAAAAGAAGACTTGTTAGTTGCTACTGGGTTATGGAGAAGGGTATAAGAGAATTATTTTTCAGAAGGTGCTAGGGAACCAGGTGTTCTAATAATTAGACTATAGTTTATTATTAGTTCTAATAATTAGACTATAGAATCCCTAGGATTTTCCATGTAGACTATAATGTAATTTGTGAACCATGGCAGTTCTGCTTCTTCCTTGGCAATCCATATACCTTTCACTTGATTTTTATTTAATTTTTTAAACTTACTGTACTCAGCCTGGACAATATGGTGAAAACCTATCTCTACAGAAAATACAAAAATTAGCTGGGCATGGTGGCGTGCATGCCCAGAAAATAGTTAAACATAAGAGTGCTTTGAAAACGTAATTTACAACTACTTCTGTCATCTATCTAATTAACATATATTTATAAATTTGTTGCTGGGCTTTGTATTCTGTTCCATTGGTCTGTTTATCTATACTCGCATCAATACTACCCTATCTGCATTACTGTAGATTTTCAATAGCTATATCATAAAGTGAGCTCCTAATCTTTTTTCTTTGCCAAAATTTTCTTGGCTCTTCCTGGTGCTTTATGTTTCCATATAGATTTTAGAATTAATCTTTCAATAAAGGGAGAAAAGGCCTTGTTGAGATTTTGATTGGAATTGTACTGATTTATTCTATGAATTTTGGAACAATTGCTAACTTCAAGATATTGAGTGTCCTGATCCAAAAACATGACACAGTCATCCCTTATTATCCATGGGGGAATTGGTTCCAGGATTCCCCTGGGATACCAAGATCTGAAGATGCTCAAGTCCCTAATATAAAATGGTGCAGTATTTGCATATAACCTACACACATCCTCCCGTACACTTTAAATCATCTCTAGATCATTTCTAATACCTAATACAATGTAAATGCTATGTAAGTTGTTGTTATACTGTAGTGTTTTTATTTGTATTATTTCTTGTTGTTATACAGTTATCTTTTTTTATTTTTTGGCTATTTTCAATCTGTAGTTGGTTGAATTCACAGATGTGGGAGCCAAGGATGCGGAAAGCCCACTGTAAATGTTTCTACTGAGATCCACTTTAATTTTTACAGTAACACATTATAATTATCTTCAAAGCAGTCTTGCACTACTTTTTAAAGATTTACTCTTAAGTTCTGTGGTATTTTTGCTATTTAAAATAGTGTCTTAATTACACTTTTTACATGTTTCTTGCTGGTATATAGGGATGCAATTGAATTTTTTTGCACTCACATACAACAGTCTTGTCAAACTAATTTGATTAGTTCTAATAATTAGACTATAGAATCCCTAGGATTTTCCGTGTAGCCTATAATGTAATTTGTGGACCATGGCAGTTCTGCTGCTTCCTTGGCAATCCATGTACCTTTCACTCGATTTTTATTTAATTTTTTAAACTTACTGTACTCAGCCTGGACCACATGGCGAAAAACAGTCTCTACAAAAAACACAAAAAATTAGCTGGGCATGGTGGCACACACCTGAAGTTTCAGCTACTTAAGAGGCTGAGGCGGGAGGATCGCTTTTGCCCAGGAGGTGGAGGTTGCAGTAAGCTGAGATCACGTCACTGTACTCCAGCCTGGGTGACAGAGTGAGATCCTGTCTCAAAAAAACAAAAACAAAAACTTACTATACTCATAGGATCTCTGGTATATTATTAAATAGGTACAGTGATACTAGGTATTTGTCTTTCTGATTTTAATGAAATAATTTTTATTTTTCATGATTACATATAATGTTTTGGTGAGTTTTGGTAGAAACATTTTTCAGGTTAAGACAGTTTCTTCTATTACTACTTTTCTAAATGGTTTTTATTGGAAGATATGCTCAATTTTATCTAGTGCTTTTAAAATTAGATATAGAGATGATCATATGGTTTTTCTCTTACAAAATATTAATGTGGAAAATTAAAGTAATAGGTTTTTATCATACTTATATACATGAACATGGTTTTGAGTAAAATAGTTCTATTAATGTCTTAGTTCATTTTCTTTTCCTATGACAAAATGCCCAAGACTGGGTAATTTATAAAGGAAAGAGATGATGTATTTAGTTCACTATTCTGGAGGCTGGGATGTCCAAGACGGGCAGCCACATTAGTGAGGGCCTCTTGCAGCATCAAAACATGGGGGAGAAAAGGAAGGGGACATGGGGCATGCAAAGACCAAATATGAGGCAGCCTCACTTCATAACGACCTGCTCTCACAGTACCCAATCCAGTCCCGCAAGAACGAGAACTCACTCCCTGGAGAAAGGCTTTAACCTCTCTTAATGATCTAATCACCTCTTAAAGGCACCACCTCTCAACACTGGCTCCATTGGGGACCAAACCCCAAGATGAGTTTTGGTGGGGATGGACCCTACTCAAATGGACCCATACATCCATTTTCCATTCTCACCAGGAGGGTATGAGAGTCTAGTTGCTCTACTTTCTCATCCACTCTTAGTGTTTTTATATTTCACTTTACCCATTCTATTAGGTGTGAAGTGGCATCTCATTATATATAAAACTGTGAGCTCTGCAGTTTCTGCTGGGAGAAAAGCTAACGAAATCAACTAGTGTAGGGTGAGTCACACCATGATATTTGTAAACCGGTAGATGAATCAACTTGCATGACAGCTCAGTCCGAAGTCAATGCTTACACAGACGTTCCAAAACTGCTGTGACTATTCCAAGGGCTTTGTGAATCCATTAGCTGGAAACTGCATCTGTAGTAATTTGTGAATCGATTGTTCGTCAACTAAATTAATAAAATTATAATTTTATGTGGGTCCTAAGTTTTTTTAAGCATTATAAAAGGCTTCTTATGGTGGCTAAGAACACAGATCAAGGCCTGGGTTTTTCCTCAGGTAAGAACTGTTAACAAGGTTTTGTATTAAATCATATTATGTGAGAGGTTTAGGGCTTATTTATTCATTATTCAAAAAGCGTTGCTTGCCACCTAAGTGCCACACATTGTGCTAGGGGCTTTCATACGAAGAAAGAGACGGTACTATTACAAACCTTACTGCTGGCAGGGTGGGGGTGCCTGACTTCTGTCTTTGGAGTTAGGGTCCACCCAACAGGAATGAAGAGGCTGATGCTAGGTCCAGATTGGAATGAATGCAGTTGTTACCGGAGGAGCCTACCAATCACAACCAATGTGCAAGTACCTGGTGCAGGAAACTAAATCTGTGCTTAGTCCTCAGAGAAAGATACTCAGTAACAGATCCAGGATGAGCGGGTTGGCCATGGACGGAGGGCAAGGTAGGAAGTCCAGCCCCGGGAAGGCCCACAGCAGGATATTGACAGCATGAATTGCAGAAGAGAAGGACTTTAGGACCTATGCTGGGAGCACAGCTGGGGTGTGGAGTTTGTCTGAGTGGACCCAGGCAGGACAACAGGCTTAAAGTCTCAGGGCCTCACACGACAAATATGTGTGCACAAGGGAAACTGGACAGAGAGCATAATAAATAATTACAGCTGTGTGAGAATTGAGACCAGATTGCCAAGGGACTGTAGAGAAGGAATTAAGGAAGGGAAGTCAGGGAAAGTGTACAGGAGGAGAGGTTTGAACTGGGTCTTGAAGAAGAGTATCTGCCAGAGAGGGGTTTAGAAGGACGTTCTAGGAAAAGGGAGCATATTGCAAAGCCATGATGTCACGAGGGAATAGGATATGTTCCGGAAACAGAGAGCAGTCTGGCGTGGCAGACACATACTGTTTATGGGTACGAGAAGAGGCTGGAAGGTACCCAGTGTCAGGCTGGACAGCTGTGACGGGAAGCGAGTTTGGGCTGTATCCTGAAGAGTACTGGTCTGGGGAGAGAGGTGCTGAGAGCTGGGTTGCAGACATTGATCTAGCTAGTCCTACTCAGGGCAGTGAGGCAGACAGGGCTGCACCTGGGAAGAACATGCCAGCACTCAGCAAAGGCATTTTATTGTCAGCTTCTCCCTCCCCTTAGCCATAGCTCAGGGGGGGCCTTTCCTTGGTCCCTCCTCTCCTCCATTTGTGCAGCTCCTTTTTCCATGCAGGTCACTGCCTTGATGGAGGTGGGCATGCCTACAGTGCCCAGGCCTCTGAGGAATGCCCCAGTTTAGACCACCCACCAGGAGTAACACTGATGCCTCCAAGATATGGAACAGCTGCAGCCTGGGTGATGGCTGTGAGCCCTGCCAAAGTGCACATGGAGAGAAGCTTGTGCGTCCCTCTGTGCCAATCCAACAACTCCACTCACATCCCATGCATCGAAGCATCTTCCTGGTGAGTGTGTGTGTGTGTGTGTGTGTGTGTATTTTCATGATGTCCTTTTTTGGGTTGGAAGAGAGAGGTCTTGCTCTCTCTCAAAAATTCTGTGAATGGTCATTTTACTCAGAATTTCCAGCATGTAAGATAGAAGCTCCCCAGGCTTATCTCTGGTCAGGGATCAAACAGCTGCTCTCCACTGTCTCAGCAGAATAAAATGCTTCTACCGAAGCAAAGCTGACACAGACGCACAAAACAGATAAGCGTGAGATCTGGGCTGTGGGAGGCATGGGTATCTGGAACACTTTTCCTTACCCGGGAGAGAAGGATTTATCTGAGGAGTACTGTAACCATGTACCTTCAGATAACAAAATTTCCTAGGGAATCCCTCATATCAGCAGTGACTGTATCCCTTGGACTTCCTCTTAAAATTCAGTACATATTTCTTTGCCTTATGTGGCTAAGAGGAACTGTATGAGTGTTGGGGAAGGGGAGGATTTGAGAAGAGCTTCTTCAAATGTATTTCCTAGCCTCTGCCCTTAGCAAAAAAAAAAAAAAAAAAAGGTGGAAGGCAATAAATTGCCTCGCCGTGGGTAGGCATAGTTGAGGTATAACTTGATGGCCTAAAAGGCCACTTCCCTGCCTTTCTCCAAAAGGAACCCATTCCTCAGTAGTATTGCCTTCGATTCCCTCATTAACGACTCCCTGAGGTTAACACAGTAGTCTTCAGTCTGGGACACGTGGAGTTCTAGGGGTCTGGGGCAAGCCAGGGTGGGCATGGAGGGTGTTCTACCCCTTCTCCCCATCCTTTAAATGGGGGTGCTCTCACCTCCTCCATGGCACATATCACACTTCCCTTTGAGATTTTTTCTGCAAGTTTTCGTCTCCTTAGTAAGTGTGAAGATTAATTGTATGTGTCAGGTTGGCGAGGACACAGTACCCAAATATTTGGTCAAATACTAGTCTCAATGACACAGCAAAGGTGTTTTTCAGATGAGATTAACATTTAAATCAGTATATTTTGAGTAATGCAGATTATCCTCCATAACATGGGTGGGCCTTATCCAATCAATTGAAGACCTTAAGAGAAATTGGTCTCCCCGCAAATAAGGAATTCCGTCTCCAGACTCAAGTTGTAATGTTAATTCTCCCCTGAGTCTCCAGCTTGATGGCCTGCCCTGCAGATTTTGTACTTGCCAGCCTCCATTATCATGTGAGTCAATACCCTAAAATAAATGACTCTCTCTCTCTCTTACTCTCACTCTCTCTCTTTCCATCCTATTTGTGCTGTTCCTCTAGAGAACCCTGACTAACACAGCAAGTTTGTTAAATTTAGTGGTATGAGTGAAGCAATTTGGAAAATATTTTAGATGCAATACAGAATTAAGCAAAAGAAGAATAAATGTATTGAGGTTGCTTGGTTTTCACTGTGGAAGAGGGGCCACACCAATACGGAATGAGGCACAACAAGAAAGAGCTCTATGGGAATGGATGGGAATTGGAGGTAGGATGCAAACTCAGGATTTCTAAAATGCGTACATGTATGTGCATGTACATGTTTATGTGCTTCTGTGTGTACGTGTGTATAAGTGGATATGCATGCTTATGTTTCCTAGTTATCTCTGCTGAAAGCACAAAAAGCAAAGACATCCCAGTGGCAATGAGTCTACCTAATGCCCAGATGTTGACTCTAATATTCCTCACCAAAAGGGACCAGGACTACTCAGAGTAATGGCAGATTCCAAGGCGGAGGCAGGGTAGGTGCCAGATGAGCCTGGAAAATCTTGTTAGACCAGAAAGTAAAGTATGCACAAAAATAACAGAATATGTTACAAGGACTTGGGAGACAGCTTGAAGGGGTTCCAATGGCCAAATTGGGTAAATTGAAATACTAGTACAAAAATAAATTTTAAACCATGGAATAATGGAAACACATGGATCCATATTGATAATTTTTTTGAAACTTAAATAGTGGAGATGAGAGGGCTGTTGCTTACAGTAGAATGCTGAAGGCTAAGCGTTCAATGTGGAGAAAGTGCTGGAGAGGCAAATCATCATTTTGCAGCCATAGAATAAAGATGAAGTCAGCAAAAAACACTAATAGATGCTAAATCCAAGGGGAGATTTTGATGAGGAGCAGCATACTTGCATGATCTTAAAGCATCTCCCCACAGACTGCTTATTAGTTCAAAGGAGAAAAAACAAACAGTAATTATTCAGTGGATATCAAAATTACCTTTACCGGTGAAGGATGGATGGACGACGTGTACCTCCTGGTGTGATGCCCCATGAAGGACACAGCCTTGCCTCTGTAGCATGAAGACCAAAAATGCACAGCCTCAGACACCAGGAAACACCAGAGAGACACAAAATGAAGACTGTTGTTTTTTTAGAAAGAAGAGTACATGTGTGTGGGGGGACACTCTGCTGTTCCAAAATGTCAATGTCACTCTGGTGGGGTATGTTAACAACGGGGGGGTTTTGCATGTGTCAGGGAAGGTGGTATATGGGCGATCTCTATACCTTCCTCTCAATTTTGCTGTGAACCTAAAGCTAATCTAAAAAAAAAAAAAGTCTTTTAAAAAAATAGTCAAGTGTCATAAAAGACAAGGAAAGGCTGTGAAATGTTTTGGAATTAAAAAAAACTAAAAGAGTATGACAACTAAAGGCAATCCCTGACCCTAGACTGAATCCTATACCAGAGGAGAAAGGAATGCTGTAGAGAACATTATTAGATCAACTGACAAAACTGTAATATAGATGCCAGATTAGATGAAAGTATTATATCAGTGTAAATTTATAGAGTTGATAACTGCATTGTGGTTATGTAAGAAAATATTCCTATTCTTAGAAAATACACACTGAAGTATTTAAAGGTAAAGTGCCATAATGTAACTAATCCAGTTGGTTCAGAAAAAAAGAATTCTGTATTCACACATATATATGGCTGTACACACACATACACACAGAGAGAGAGAGAGAGAGAGAGAAAGAAGCAGACAGAGACAGAGATGAGGAGAAAGAGAGAACAATGTTCTTTGGGGAAAGAGTGCTGTAGGGAAAGGAGATATTTGTTCCCTGTGCCTGTAGCAACATCCAGTCCAGGGCCATGTTCATGTCAAGGCTGGACTATCTAGTCCTCTGTTTTGAAGAAATAATGAAAAATACATGAAGTGTAGTTGGGGCATTGGTTAGAATCAGGTCATTCAGATCAGATGAATGCACCCAATGTGCAACCTCCCTTCCAGGGTCCATGTGCTATGGTGCATTCCGGACAATTCTAGCTTAATCATTGCGCCAGTCAGTTTTTCCAGCAGGAATTGAAAATGTTACCCTGAAACTAGATAATTGAAGACAATGTAATAAAGGGATTACTTACAAAGGTGGATGGGGCGGGCAGCATTAGAGAAACTAAGAGGAAAAGGCGCAACTTCTTATGGCTAGCAGCACTGGGGAGCCAGCGTTGTCAGAAAAAGTGGGGGTGTGGAGGAGCAGGGACCAGAACCCAAGCCCAGAGAAGAGCTGTATGGAGACCTGGTATGGCCACCTGAGAGGAGCTGTCATCTTTGGTAGAGTGAGGCATCTGAGTCTGCAGCCAACCCTCAGCAACCCAGTGGGAGGGAGCCACGAGGGACAAACCTCCTGACCTTACTTTCCTTGCACCTTCTGATCTCCTGACAGGGTCTCTTATTGGCCAAATCCTCCTGAAGCCAGAGGACAGGGAGCCTATTAATACGGTAAGCAGGTCAGCCTCCCAGGACACACAGAAGCTGGGAGGAGGGTAGAAAGGGAATCTGGAAGGGAAACTGGATCTAGAAATCAGTGATATGTGGCTGTGGTGAACGTTTAGCTTTATTTGTAGAAGCAGAGATTGCTGACACTCAACATCACCAAATAATAAAAGATCTAATTGTACATTGAAGATTCTTGAAACTGGCATAGTTAAAAAGTTTAGTAGGAAAGTTAAAAGAAAAAATATGCCACTTTCTTGATGATTAGAAATAGGATTTTTAAAGCCCCTTTTTTCTTTAAGTAAGTTGTTTTCCAAATTGTCAACCACAGCCAATACAGTAGAAAGTTAAGCATAGGAAAGTTCCTTAACAACATGGCAGTAAAGTTCAGTATGAAAAAAGAAATTCTCTTATTAATTTTGTCCTGGAAGTAGAATACCTGTCAGATTTGACCAAAAGATTTTACATTTCTGGAGTGCTCCACCAAATTGTGGCCCAGGGTCTATGGTGACCCAGTGGGAGTGCTCCGTAACTCTGGACCAAGGCAGAGTGTGCAGAGGGCCGGGTGGACAAGCCTGGATGTTGACTGAGGACAGCTGGGTCAGACAGGAAGTACGAGTGGCCAGCTGAGGCCATCAGCTGAAAGATGCATCACAAAATGAGAAGCTGAGATTCTTGGAAGCATGGTGCATGGCCAATGATTCAGGACCAGGGCGGTTAGATGCCAGCAATAAAGTGCTGCTTAGCTGTTTGTTTTTGAGGCAGAAATGACTAGAAGAGGACAGACCTCATTCCATGCCTATTAAGACCAAAGATGTCTGTACACAGCCCATTTGTGCCTCTGTTATGAGAAATCAAACCCAGTCGTGAGTTTCCTGCACACAAAGCTACACTGATTCTTGCCTTTCCAACCTTTCTGGCATGACCTCCCATCGCTTCTTAACTCATTCATCAATGCTCCACTCACAAGGATTTCCCTGAACATATCACACTGTTTCACATTCCTGTGCCTTTGAACGTTGTATGAGACTTCAGATTTAGTGGCTGTAACAAAGAGACAATGAAAGAGAATGCCTTCAATTAGAGTTTATATTTCTCTCCTGAAGTAGTCCAGAGGTGAGTGTAGAGACTGGAAGGGCAGTGCTGCTCCACACAGTCATTCAGGGACTAGGGTCCTACCATCTTGTTACTTCACCATCTCCTGAGGTGTTGCCATTGTCCACAGGATTGAAGTAAGCTTACCTTCATGTCTGGCAAAGAGAAAGCCTAGGTGAAGTTGCTTTGCCTCTAAGGAGTTGACTCAAGTTGCACAATCGCTGCTACTCGCACTCTATAGGCCTGAACCTGGTCACGTGGCCGTGGCTACCTCCAAGGAGGTTGGAAAGTATAGTCTTTAGCTAGTGGCCATGCGCTCTACCCAAATGCATGGTCTTCATGAAAGGGGAGACAATTAGAAGTTTCTGCCACAATCTGCTATTTTCTTAACCAGGAATGGCCTTTTGTCACTTTGATCATTTGCCTGATCTCTCCTCCCTGCCCTTTGTGACTTAGTAAAAATGAATTTTCTCTGTTCCCCAACTCCAGTATTTTGTTAACTCCTCTCTTGTAATTATCTGTTTACAACTTGGTCTGGGAGCTGAAGAAGGCGGCAATAAATTACTGAAATCACCCCTGCAGTTTTACAATTTTATGGTGTCTATAAAACCTCCCAGTAATTGCAGTGTTCCCTTGGTCATCCTGCAGAACAGTATTGCTATTGGGAAAAAAACAACTGTATTTACAGCTCTGGTCACATTCTTTTATATGCTCCGAAGTTAAAGATCTTCTGTGACCAGGAAATGGTCTATCCTAGGCAAGACTTTATTCTTCTTCTTCACTGTTGCTCCTTGTAGTAAGTTGTGCCCACTTCTGTACTGTCCTATGGGACCTGCTAAGCTTTAGGGACCAGACCATCACCATAATCATAAGATGCTCTCATATGTATCAAAATAAAATTTATACATGAGGACAGGTGCAGTGGCTCATGCCTGTAATCCCAGTGCTTTGGGAGGTCAAGGCAGGAGGATCACTTGAGACCAGGAGTTGGGGACTAGAGTGAGCAACATAATGAGACCCTATTAAAAACAAAGTTTTTTTTTTTTTTTTTTTTTAAATTAACCAGGCACAGTGGCATGTACCCTGTAGTCCTAGCTACATGGAGGCTGAAACAGGAGGATCACTTGAGCCCAAGAGTTCAAGACTGTAATGAGACATGATCGTACCATTGCACTGGGTGACAGAGCAAGACCCAGGAAGGCCCAGATACTCTTGTTATGAGACTGCCAAACTGATAAAATAATATGTACAATTACAGAGCGCTCTAGCTGGTGTCTGACTTTGGGCCCAGTTAAAACTCAGACATATCTGAACTAATCTGTTGAAGGGTAGTCACATCTTGGAGTTGGATATTTGCATAATAATAGTAATCTGTGGCTGAAGGAATGAAGGGGGTGCACAGCGGGTACATGTGCCTGAGGGTGCAGACTAGGGATGCAGAGCCAGCACACCGCCAGCGCCCTGAACAGCTGGGAGACACTAGGAACTCAGACACTTGTTGTTTGGTGCAATGGATGTGCTACAAGGAGACAGCAAAGTTGTTATAAAACATTCTGGGCTGGAAGCTGCAAACTTGAGTGCTAACCTATCTTTACCTGAACTTCACTTCTCTAGGCTTCTGTTTTCTCATTTGTTATTGAATTGGTTTGGGCAAGATGATTTCTGTGGGTCTTGCAGTTAAAAAGTTTTCTTTTTTTTTTTTTTTGAGACGGAGTCTCGCTCTGCCGCCCGGGCTGGAGTGCAGTGGCAGGATCTCAGCTCACTGCAAGCTCTGCCTCCCGGGTTCCCGCCATTCTCCTGCCTCAGCCTCAGGAGTAGCTGCGACTACAGGCGCCCGCCACCTCGCCTGGCTAGTTTTTTGTATTTTTTTTTTTAGTAGAGACGGGGTTTCATCGTGTTAGCCAGGATGGTCTCGATCTCCTGACCTCGTGATCCGCCCGCCTCGGCCTCCCAAAGTGCTGGGATTACAGGCTTGAGCCACCGCACCCGGCCCCAGTTAAAATGTTTTCTGACTCAGCTGGGCACCGTGGCTCATGCCTATAACCCCAGCACTTTAGGAGACCAAGGTGGGCTGATCTCTTGAGGCCGAGGATTCGAGACCAGCCTGGCCAACATGGTGAAACCCTGTTACTACTGAAAATACAAAAATTACCTGGGTGTGGTGGTGTGTGCCTGTAATCCCAGCTACTCGGGAGGCTGAGGCCAGAGAATCGCTTGAACCCAGGAGGCGGAGGTTTCAGTGAGCCGAGATTGCACCACAACACTCCAGCCTGGGTGACAGAGTGAGACTTTATCTCAAAAAAGAAAATAAAACAAAAACTTAAATAAAGTTTATGGATTCTAAGGAGAACTGTGACCATAAAAGAAATTAGCATTGTGTGATACACTATCAAGACCAGTAAGTTAATGAGAAAAAGAAAGTCATGAAAATGAGTAGCTGAGTATGTCTCCCTTATCAAATGGAAGCAGGACCTGAAATCCATTTCTTTGGACAGAGACAGAGGGCAGCAGTACCAGGAGTGGTGGTTTTCTGTGGTGTCCGCAGATTCCAATAAATCCTTACTTCAATGGAAATGAGCAAACAAGGCTGTTTCCTAACAGATCCGTGGTTTTTAAAATCCCATGTCTTCTGAAACTTTCCGTCCATCTGTTTCTGTTGTGCTGAACTCTGCTTTGGTAGCATGAAAATGAAGAGGCAAGCAGCAGCTGGAATAAAGAAGAAATTGTTCCTTCCTGTTCTGCCAGTACATTCCATTCACAAAGTTGGGGCCAGGTGTGGTGGCTCCTGCCTATAATCCCAGCAGCACTTTGGGAGGTTGAAGTGAGAGGATCCCTTGAGGCCAGGAGTTCGAGAACAGCTTGGGCAACATCATGAGACCTTATCTCATTTTTTAAAGTGGGTAACAATAAATAAAATGATACTGAAATTTTTGAACATTTCATATTTCATATACGTTTACAAACCTGTTATAACTGGTTACCAAAATCTTCACATTTTTATCCCCTTCCAGTCTCTACTTACTCCTTGTATTTTAGAGCCTCTGGGTTTTTTTGTTTTGGTTTTGGGATTTTTTTTTTTTTTTTTTTTTGGTCATTCCCCTATCATGCTCTTGTCCTTGAATTTTTTCTCATTTTCTTATTATCTCCAAAAATATCTGTAGCACGGTGATAAAGGGAATGGTATAAATAGACAATAGGGGCAAACATCCCACAAAATATTCTAGCAATACTAAATTCTTATCTGCAGGTGTTTCTGGCTAATGAGTTAGGTGGAGAAGGAAGGTGGTGAAGAGAAAGCAAAAATATACTTTCTTCATGCTTTGATAAGCTCTGAGTGTGTCCCTTATTAGAGGACACAGTTCTTTCAAAAAAAAAAAAAAAAAAAAAGAATGAACAGCATCCTCTGTCATTCCTAGATTGTTTTGCTCTGACTGACATCACCTGAAAGTAAGTAAATGTGGAAGAGGGTCATAATGCAACTTACTGATGATTTATTTGCAGAAGTAAATGAAAATAATAGTGATAAATAAGGGTAATGTATATTGAATGGGCCAATCTTTTATGCCTTCCTACATCCATGCTCTTGGGCAATGCCCTTCCACACTGACCTTCTGCTTGGTTATGTGACTTGCTCTGACCAATGCGGCTGTAGCAATGTTGATGTAAGCAGGGGCTTCAAAAAATCTTTAAATGATTCGTACAGCCATTATAGACAACAGTATGGGGGTCCTCAACAAAAATAAAACTAGAACTTCCATATGATCTGGCAATCCTACTTCTGGGTATAAATCCAAAGGAAATGAAGTCAGCCTGTCAAAGAGATAGCTTCACTCCCATATTCATTGCAGCACTATTCACAATAGCCAAGATAAGGAATCAATCTGTGTCCACCAACGGATGAGTGGATAAAGAAAACGTGGTATATTTACACAACAGAATACTATTCAGACTTTAAAAATTAAAAAAAAAAATTCTGTCATTTGTGAAACATGGGTAAACCTGAAGAACATTATGTTAAGGGAAATAAGCCAGGCACAGAAACACAAATACTGTAGGACCTCACTTATACAAGGTGACTTCAAAAATATTCATGGAAATATTTATGGAAAATGCATATTATGGAAAAACTATGCATAGATCTCAAACCATTTTTTAACCAAAATAAACTTGTACTACCCTATTATAACATGTCTGGTGCCAGGCGTGGTGGCTCACACCTGTAATTCCAGCATTTTGGGAGGCTGAGGCAGGAGGATCGCAATGTCAGGAGTTTAAGACCAGCCTGGCCAATATGGTGAAACCCCGTCTCTACTAAAAATATGAAATACAAAAAATGAGCCAACCATGGTGGCAGATGTGTGTTATCCCACCTACTCAGGAGGCTAAGGCAGGAGAATCACTTGAACCCAGGAGGTGGAGGTTACAGTGAGCCAAGGTCTACCACTGCACTCCAGCCTGGGCGACAGTGCAAGACTATCTAAAAAAAAAAAAAAGTCTGGACAGGATCTAGTTTAAGGCACTAAAAATTACTGGACATCAGTTTGAAAAGAGCACCTATCAGAGCCACATCAATTCTTCAAAAACTGAAGCAAGAACAAATACCAAATTTATGCTGAAGCTTAGGTGGAAAAATGATAAAATCGTTAATGCTTTACAAAAAGTTTATGGGAACAATGCTCCAAAGAAATCAGCAGTTTACGAATGGACAGTGAGGCAATGTTAAAGATGAAGCTCACAGAGGCAGACCATCCACATCAATATTCAAGGAAGAAAATAATCTTGTTTATACCCTAATTGAAGAGGACTGACAATTAATGACAGAAACAAAAGCCAACACCACAGACATCTCAACTGGGTCAGCTTACACAATTCTGACTGCCAAATAAAATTGAGCAAACTTTCCACTCAATGGATGCCACAATTGTTGCTCGCAGATTAGCTGCAGACAAGAGCAGAGCTTTCAATGGAAATCTTAAACAAGTAAGAGAAAGATCCTGAAGCATTTCTCCAAAGAATTGTAACAGGAGATGGAACATGGCTTTACCAGTACAATCCTAAAGACAAAGCACAATCACAGTGATGGCTACTAAGAGGCAGAAGTGGTCCAGTCAGAGCAAAAGTGAACTGGTCAGAAGCAAAGGTCACGGCAACAGTTTTTTGGGATGCACAAGGCATTTTTCTTATTGGCTTTCTGGACAGCCAGAAAAAATAGTAACATCTAATTATTATGAGAGTGTTTTGAGAAAGTTAGCCAATGCTATTAGCAGAAAAATGCCTGAGAAAGCTTCACCAGATACTCTCTCTCTACATGACAATGCTCCTGCTCATTCCTCTTATCAACCAAGAGCAATTTTAGGCATCCACCTTACAGTTCTGATTTGGTTCCTTCTGACTTCTTTTTGTTTGCTAATCTTTAAAAATGTGTGAATGGCACCCATTTTTTTTCTCAGTTAATGATGGAAAAAAAGAGACTGCATTGACATTGTTAAATTCCCAAGGCCCTGAGTTCTTTAGAGATAGGCTGGTATCATTGCTTACAAAAGTATCTTGAACTTGATGGAGTTTATATTGAGAAAAAATGTATATTTATATTATATTTTTATCATTTAACTACATTTTTCCAGGGACATTTTTATTCCCCCTGTTATGTGTAATAAAAAAGTTGAACTCAGGGAGGCAGAGAATAGAATGGTGATTACCAGGGTCTAGAGGCTGAAGTGGAAGAGACTGGGGAAATGTTGGTCAAAGGACACAAAATTAGACAGTTAGACAAGAGGAATAAGTTCAAGAGATCCATTGTACAGCATGATTACTATAGTTAATAACAATGTTTTGTATACTTAGAATTGCTAAGAGAGTAGGTTTAAGTGTTCCCACTACAAAAAATAAGTGTATGAGGTAATGTACATATTACCTATGATTACATAATGTACCAATAGCTTGAGTTAGCCATTCTGCAATGTGTACATATATCAAAATATCATGTGTATATACCATAAATACATACAATTTTGTCAACTAAAAAAAAGAATTTTTTAAAAATCTCCAAATGTCTTCACTTCCTCTCTTGTGCTCTGTCATCATCATGAGAACTAGGCAGTTGGGGGATGAAACTCATGTGGCAGACCCAACCTTCCTAGTGGAGGCCATCATAGATTAGATAACAGTCAGATGATCCCCACACATGTCAGTGAGAACAGATGAACCCATCTCTGATCAGAAGAGCTGCCAGATAACCTGTAGACTTGTAAGAAACACTTGCTTTCAACCACAGTTACTATGTGAGGTGATTTATTATGCAGCAATAGCTAACTGATACAGATAATAATAATAATAATGTATAGAGTATTTTGTATATGTCAGGCACTCCTTAATGCTTCTTTCATAAATCATTTAATCCTTTTAGTAACTCTGATAGTACTACTACAGACTCCTTTTTAAATTTCATATTATTGAGGCTAAAGTATAAACCTTCAAAATGATTTTTCACGTACTATTAACATGACAAATAACCTGTGCCATAGACAGGGAAGGTATGAGACAAGATCAAGTTGTCTAATGTACATGCAGTTGGAGTCTTAGATGATGAGGAGAAAGAGAATACAGTAGAAAAAAATTAGAGGAAATAATGGCCAAAATGTTCCACATTTTGTGAAAAACATCCACCCACAGATTCAAGAAGCTCAGCAAATCACTAGCAGGATAAATACAAAGAAGATCACATGGAGGCACACTACAGTCAAACTGTCTGAAAATTGAAGATAAAATCTTTAAATCAGCTAGGAAAAAAAAATGATGTTACAGAGAAGCAACTATAAGAATGATATATGGGCCAGGGACAGTGGCTCACGCCTGTAATCCCAATACTTTGGGAGGCCAAGACTGGTGGATCACTTGAAGTCAGGAGTTAAGACCAGCCTGGCCAACATAGTGAAACCCCATCTCTACCAAAAATTCAAAAAAAAAAAAAAATTGGTGGGCATGGCGGCTCACCCCTGTAATCCTAGCTACTCAGGAGGCTGAGGTGGGAGAATCGCTTGAACTGGGAGGCAGAGGTTGCACTGAGCTGAGACCGTGCCACTACCCTGTTCTCCAGTCTGGGTGACAGAATGAGACTCCTTCTAAAAAAAAAAAAAAAATTTATATATAACTTCTAATTAGAAATAATGGAAGCCAGAAGACAATCAAAAGATTTTTTTTAAAGTGCTAAAGGGAGAAAAAGTCAATCTTGAACTATATTTACAGCCAAAATATACTCCAAAAATGAGGGTGAAATAGATATTGTCAATATATGAAAACTAAGAGAAGTTATTACCCCCAAACATCAACTATAAGAAATTGTAGTTAGAGAAAATTCCTCAGGCTGAAAGAAAATGTCACATGGCAACTCAAGTTTATAGAAGTAATGAAAAGTACCAAAAATGTAAATATATTGGTAGATATAAAAGGTTACCATTTTTACCTTTTCTTAATCATATTAAAGGTAGGTGACCCTTTAAGGTAAAAAAATTATATTTGGAATTTGCAATTTGTGTAGATGGAAAATATGCAACAAAAATAGCACAAAGTACAGGGATATAAATACATTAGAGACCTAAGTTTCAGGTGTCTAACAATTAATTAAATGCCTTTTGATCATGGCTACAGTTTGCCATTTGCTATGTTAGTAGCCACCCATAGGAACATGAGAAATGTAAGGCATGGTCCTTGACCTTGAGGAACTTACAAGGAGCTCAGAAAGCAATATATACAACACAGAAATACCTTAGCAATAATTAGAAGGTAATGAGTGGAAAATCAAAACAGCAGACAAAATGCCTAGGATTTCCTAGGGTTCAAAATGCAAAGGAGTGATAAAGTTCACTCCTAGCCCATCTGAAGACATTTTATGAATTCGGAGGGGGAAAGATACAGGTTTTTTCTCATAGTTAATGACTGGACAAGTATGTAAAACTGGACTTCAGCCCCAGCAATCCTCAGTTGGGCCCCTTTGAGCAGTGAAACACAGTGGCTGTGATCTGAGTGGATGGAGATGTAATTGGAAATATTTCCAGGATCTTGAGTTGTACGTTAAATAACTTCATAAACATAGACGGTTTTCACATCCAAGGGAAAGAATAACTTCTGTATTAATTTTCCGAAAGAGCTTCAAAGAATCTCAACCTTGGTACATTTTTGGAAGTTTCAGATCCAGCTCAACTAAACTTTCCTTTGTCTTTCTGTTTCAAACAATCTCATGGGAATGTTTTATGTTTCTTCTTCAAATTTAATCTTTTTGGAAAAATTATGAAGGCAAGGGTTTGAGTAGAAGAGAAAATTTGAAAGTTGGTGATTCTTAGTTGGTATTGAATATTAAATAACCCAAAGGCTATCACTAAGCAATAATTCTCTGGAAGAATCTTTAAAGGAGTCTTTTTCTCCCTGTCTCATTGAACATTGAATACACTCATTTATGCATGCACACATATTCCATCTGTGCTACTACAAATATTAATTTAAAACTTGACAGATGATTATCTTAAAAGATGAAGTAAGTCATCAACTGCCAAATTAAGAGTTAACAGCTTCTAGCATTTAAAATTATGATTAGATTTTTTCTGGGTATCAAAATTTTACTTTAACTTTCAAATTAAGGGGAAATCATATAAATTGTGTCTTCAAGAAAATAAGCAAAATTTTAAAATAATTTTTCTACTTGTGCCCTCAAAATTCTTTATTAATTATAAAACTATTCATATATACTCTAGAAAACTTTGAAAATACACACGCGCGCGCGCACACACACACACACACACACACACACACACACATTGAGAAAATTGGGAAAATCTAAACTTTCATCATCCTCTCAGAAAAAAGTCATGCTAACATTTTTGTTTCTCTTTTGGTCTATTTTTTCTGCATGCACACATACTTTCAGAAAACATAACAAAAGTTCTTTTTAATAACTTTTAGATTATACTGCTTTAACAGTTTTGAATCTTTTCTTTCACTTAACCAATCATTAAAGATCTTTCAGACACATTATTTTAGGTATCTGCCATATTTACGTATCTCCAGGATGGCCTCCCATGATTATTGCCTCCTGGTATTCATGACCTTGTGCTGTGGCCTCTCACAATGAATACAGCTAACCTAAGTAACCAGTAAGATGCAAGAAGTGGTAGCATGAAAGGCACTGCAGCTTCCATCTTGCTCTTTTTTGGACTCCTCACTATGGGAAAAGTCAGCTGACATATTCATGATCACATCCCTATGAAGAGGTCCACATAATGAGGAGTTGAGGCCTCCTGCCAAGAACCAGCAAGAATTTGCCAAGTATTTGAGTTTTTCATCATGTAAGTGGATCCTCCCACCTCATACAAGTTTACACACGACTGCAACCCTGACCAACACCTTGACTGTAACCCTTACAGACATGGAGACAGAACCTCTAAAGTGATCTGTTCCTGGGTTCCCGACTCATAGAAATTGAGTGCATTAGTAAATATTGATTGTTTTAAACATTTAAATTTTGGGATAACTTGTTGTATATAGATAACTAATCATTATTTTGGCACCAAAAGTGGAGTGCTAACATGACAAAACCCTAAAACGTGGAGTAACTTTACAATAGAGAAAAGAAAACAGTTTGAGAAGTGAAAGCATAAAGTACATTGCAGCAAACGAAACTAGGGACAGAGTGCACAGACAACTAGAGAATGGGAGAAAACTTTTGCAAACTATTTTCATTCGATCTGACGAATACATGGAAAATATGAGACACTATTGAAAAACTATTATAAATAATGAAAGAATTTAGTAAGATGATAAGAGACCAAAAAACTATGTTTCTACCCTAGATGCATACAAGGGGCTTTGAATAGAGGTCCGACCAAGTGTATTTATGGGCAGTGATAGGAGAAACATAGAACTGTTTCTTGACTGTATCCTACTTAATTCAGCTTATTCAGTGAACAAGTTACATGAATACACACAATAATTTTAGCTATATAACACTTGAATACTACATGCGTAATCCTCAAATGTGGGCACATGCACTTATAATCCCTAATTACTGTGGGGGAGTTGTTGCTAATTTTGAAACTACAATTAGCAGGATGGAAATAATGGAGCATCTGGTGACTAAAGCAGTGTGTCAACCTGAACCACCTCATTCCTAACCTCATCCGTGTAGCTTCTCATACTCTTTCAGATCAGCTTCTCTGAGACTAATCAGCAGGTCTTTGCTGTTTAGCTTCCTGGGGCATTGCTGAGTCACCCTCCCACTCTCAGCAGGCTCTTACTTGTGTGAGTTTCTGCTAAGTTATCCAGTTCCTATCCCTAAGGGTATGTTCAAGCCCTAAAACCTAACTAGTTTCTTCTTGAAGCGAAAATTTGCCGGTTGTTAACTCTCAACTACATATGGTTACAGGTCTCAGCAACAGGTGGATCTTGTTGCTGAACCACAAACTAGATTCTGCCTATGAAATTTACCTGCTTTACCACATCTCTTAGCAAGTGACAGAGCTAATCAGGACATGTTGCCTTTGCTTGCTCTATCGCACATTCCCTGACGAAGACAACAATGGCGATGGAAAGGGATAATATGGAGGAGGGAATAAGAAGACAGTAGGGTCCAACAAGTGAACAGCAATTCTTTGGACCCACAGGGACTCTCTGTCAGTAATCTCACCAGGCACTTTTAGGGTATGTCTCCAGGCTCAGAGCCCTTGCAGTGATGTTTTATACACATTTGGCCTTCCTGTCATGTTTGACAAAAATCTTTAAGGCTAAAGTGCATTGAAACATAGGAACATATTTGGTGCGTCCCTTTGTGCCGTCTTCCCGGACTTTGGAAAATGAGTATGACTGCCACTAAGCGGAGACTCTGCAATCCCCACGCAGAGTTGGCATGGGGGCACTGGTGATGAGTAAAAGGATAGGGATCTTCAAGTGACTTTTTAAGCGCACAAAGAGAGTAGGTGGTTCTCCATAGGCAAAGGAGACAAATTGCCGGAAGCCAAAAGGTAGACAGTTGCAGTAATGTGTGTGCTTTCTCTGAAATGAAATACAGAGATCCTACCCTTCCATTTCATCAAGTAAAGGTGAGGCTTGTGAGAATCTCTCATCCTTTGCTTGGAAACTCTATGCCGAAGCATGTGTCATGTTTACTCTCAGTAAACTGCATCCTAGACCTATAGAGAAGAGAGCGACCAAGTTTTAAATGGTTAGAAAGAGAAAAAACATGACAAAGTTATCTTCAGCATTCACCCATTTATGAAGCTATTGAAATAGCACATCCTGGAATCTGCAGACTAAATTTTCCATCCTGGTTTCATAACACTTTACAGTCTCTCCATTTATCTCATGAGATATTAAGGAACTCACAAAAGTGATTTACAATTAATTTTATTTCAAATGAATATATAGCATATCACATTTGATGAGTCAGAAAGAGGAAATTTGAAAGACAGTAAAAATAATACATTGTGAACTTAAAAAGAAGTTGAAAATCCTGTATCTATAGATAACTCTGGCATAACAAATGCATATAGAACAAAAGAGTGAGTACATCAGTGTCCTTTTGGAAAGGCAGTGACACTCATAATGCTTTGGGGGTTTAACCTTGATTCATATGGAATTCGAAGAGCCCATGTCTCACCTCAGGGCTCAGTTTGATTCAGCCTCTACTATGTCCCTCACACTGAGCTAGGCACTAGTGATTCAAAGAGGAATGGCACTCAGCTGCCCAAGGAAGAGTCTAGAAGATGGCATTTTTGCTATCTTACCAGCAAAAAGAAACAAGGGGCCAAGTCAGTTTAGCAAACATTATTGTGAGCTGACTGTAAGGCTCTATGCAAAGCCCTGATAAACCCCCAAATAATGCCAAGTGGCAAATGACTTTTTAAAGCCATATTACATATTGACTTTGTAATGCATAATGTGCATCTGGGCACAGAAGATTTACTTCCCTAATTATGTGTTGCTTATGCTAATATTAAAATTAGCCTGTATTCCCTAATCACCTTCAGAGGAAGAAGTGGCTTTAGAAGCATGCTGGGCAACAGATTAAAAAGGATTGAAAACACCTAAGTGTGAAAAATTTTACAATAAGAGTTAACACCCATGAGCTTTTAAAGATAAAACATGGCTTCTCTTTCCACTTGCTGTTCTTTCTTCTTCATACCTTTTTTCTTCTCTTTTTGTGAAATTATATGTGACTTCTTAAAAGTATGAAAAATGTTTGCTGCAATCTTTATAAAACCATGGATTATGGAAGGAGCCCCTACAAAGGGCTTAGATATTGTACTAAGTATGTTACATAAGTTATCTCTTTCAGTCTTCCCTAGAGCTGTGTGAAAAAGAGATTGTTATGATACATTTAGAGATGAGGAAACTGAAGCTCAAAAAGTATTTACATAACCTATAAAAGATTGAACCAGAATTTAAATATTAGTCCATCAACTTTAAGACTTATGCCTTTCTACTATCCAATGCACTCTAACCTTTAATATCCCACTGTACCAGCAGCCAATAGAGAAATGGGCAAAGGAGAGAAATCCACAGTTCGCAGAAAAGGAAATACAAATGGCCCTTAAACATATTTTGTAGATGTTCAAATGGGCTCATAAGAAATGCAAAATAAAACTTCATCTGTCAAAACAGGCGAGAGAAAAAACATTTGGTATCACACTGTGTTGGCAAGGGCATGGGGAAAAAGCCTTGCTCATTCATTGCTGGTGAGAGTAAAAGATTGATGCAACAGCGTTAAAGGTTGATGCAACTGCGTTAGAGGGAAATTTGTCAATTCCTAACAAAATTACCCTTCTATAATTTTATCCTTCAAGTATATACTTGCACTTGTGAGATATGACGTGTGCACAAGATTATTCATTGCAATGTTGTTTATAATAGGAAAGGATTGAAACAACCTGATGTTCATTAAGAGGCTTATAAATTATGTTCTTCTATACAAAGAATTGTATGCAACCATTAAAAATTAGAATTATTGTTATGTAATTTGTTAAGTGAAAAAATGAAGGTGCAGAACAGCAAGTGTTCCCACTTGTATAAAGGGAAAAGTATGCACAAGTCTTTGTATATAACTAGACTATATCTAGGTAGGCTAGGGTGGAAGGGAGACATTGCTGCACACCCCGTGGGTCCTTTGAATATTGAACCATGTAATGTATAACCCCTATTTTTTATTTTGTTAGAGACAATGGTCTCACTATGTTGCTCAGGCTAGACTTGAACTCCTGGGTTCAAGTGATCCTCCCACCGCAGCCTCCCAAGTATCTGGGACTACAGGCATATGCCACCATGCCCAGCTTGTATAGCCAATTTTTTAAAAGTAAAACTTAAAAAATTAAAATGAATGTCAATTACTTCCCTTTGATTTAAGAATATCATATTTAGCTACTGAATAATAGAAGGAGGACAATGATACTCCATTGAGTTGAACCTGAAAGTTGTGCAAATTTTTATGAAATCACCACCAATTAGCTTTTTCTTTGACTATTCATGTCTTTGGAACTACTTCTTCCCTAAATTGTTGTTAAGGCTATAAATTGAGCTCTTTACTTCCTTCTTATAACAATGTAACAGCAAGGAGGATAATATATAGGAGGTCGGCTACTTGCAAAGCTCTGAGCTTAGAGCTGTGGCTGTATTGCCTCATTTAATCCTCACTATATCCTTAAACAGTGAAAACACCAGCCCCACTTTAAAGGTGAGAAAATAGAGACTTAGATAAGTTATCATTTTCCATTTTAATTGGTTTCCAGGCAGTATGAAGTAACTTTTTTCTAACGTGTATGTCTTTGAGAGGAAAGATAAATTTTTTAAAAAAGGTCTTTAAAAGCCCACTATGCCACGCAGAAAAAAAAAAAAAAAAAGATGCTGACACAAAATTTATTCCACAGAGATTATTCTAAAGGACTCTTCTCACATTCAAGTGCTACTTAGAAAAATAGTCCGTGAGTTACATAAGAGATTCTAATATTTTAAAGGAGAAAAAAAATCCCATAAAAGTTGAGCTGCCAGGCTCCTCTGCCCATTCAATTTCTCAAGTCTGATGTGTTCAAAGCAAATTCTCTTCCTTTACCACAAAGAGTACTCGATTTTTTTCTTACTGCATTATGACAAAGATCAGGTAGTACATCCCCTTTACCACTCTGCACCAGCCTTAAGCGTTTTCTCACAAGTTCTTAAGTCGAGGGTAAAAGCCTGCCATACTAATAGGTATAGCAAAAGCTTTCCACTAAAAAGTATACTTGATATGTAGTACTGAAGTAAGGACAACAAAATCAACCATTCAGCCTTGGGCTTTATTCCCCTGTCACTGCTTAGGAGGCCTCAGTTGAAGTTACAGTGCTTGCAAGAAGTGTGTACAAAACTGACCTTCAGTTCCCCATTGTCCCAGCTGATATCTTCATCACCAGAGTTCTCCAATCTCCTCTCTCTTAGCCATGAAGAAGTGCATCAGACCTCACTATGGAGTTCCCAAGAGAAGGGCTACTATGTTCGAGTTCAAAAACTAAGGAGATTGAAAATAGTTTTCCCATCAAATTGCCATTTTGGCTCTTAACAGGTTTTCATTGTGTTATGAGGTTTGCACTAGAATTCAGACAGCTTGATAACGAAACCTCTGTGTTGATATTGGTGAACCGAAGTGACTAAACTGCTACTCCCAGGGCAGAATGTGGTGTGCAAAGCACACGACAAAGACAATATAAAAATTATTTTATTTCTTTTTTGAATTTTGGTTGATATGGATTTTGTTTGTTGCTTCCACACAATTCAATCCAATGGGACATATTATAATCATCAGCCATTTATGGCAAGGCATTGTTCTAGGCACGGAGGATATAGGCAAATGCAAAACCAAGTCCCTGCGCTCAGGACTTTGATATTCTATGAATATTCTACCAGATTCTGTAGGGATTATGCCAGTTATTACATATAACATCTCAGGTGGGTGATACGTGACATGAAAACAATGAAACCAAATAAGGGGGTAGAAACTCGCAGAGGGTACATTTCAGTTAGGGTGGCCAGGAGTAGGAGGTGCCAGTTTCACAAAGATCTGAGAGAAGCCTGTGGTTATGCAGAGGAAGAGACTCCAGTGCACAGGAAACACCAACCTCAAGGGCCTGAGACAGGAGTGGGTTTGGCAGAAATAGCAGAGGCCTGTGTAGAAGGATAAAGGGAGCAAAGGGGTGAATGGAAGGAGGTGGGGTCAGAAAAAATAGCCGAGATCCCTAACGAGCTCTGAAGGTCAAAATAAAAACTTTGGATATTGGGAAGCCAGTGAAAGGTTTTGAGCAGATGAGTAACATAATCTGATTTACATTTTTGAATTAAAAAAATTTTTTTTTTAAATTTTTATTTTTAGGCTGGGCATGGTGGCTCCCACCTGTAATCCCTGCACTTTGGTAGGCTGAAGCAGGCAGATCACTTGAGCTCAGGAGTTTGAGACCAGCCTGGGCAACAAAGCGAGATCCCATCTTTACAAAATTGCAAAAATTAGCTGGATATGTTGGCATGTGCCTGTGGCACCAGCTACTTGGGAGGCGTAGGTCGGAGGATGGCTTGAGCCTGGGAGACAGATGTTGTAGTGAGCCAAGATCATGCCACTGCACTCTAGCCTGGGTGACACAGCCAGACCCTGTCTCAAAATAAGTATAATAATAATTATTATTATTTTTATTATTTATTTATTTATTTATTTATTTATTTATTTATTTATTGAGACGGAGTCTCGCTCTGTCGCCCAGGCTAGAGTGCAGTGGCCGGATCTCAGCTCACTGCAAGCTCTGCCTCCCGGGTTTACGCCATTCTCCTGCCTCAGCCTCCCGAGTAGCTGGGACTACAGGTGCCCGCCACCTCGCCCAGCTAGTTTTTTATATTTTTTAGTAGAGACGGGGTTTCATCGTGTTAGCCAGAATGGTCTCGATCTCCTGACCTCGCGATCCGCCCGTCTCAGCCTCCCAAAGTACTGGGATTACACGCTTGAGCCACCGCGCCCGGCTATTATTATTTTTAAATAAAGACAAGGTCTCACTCTGTTGCCCAGGCTGGAGTGCAGTGGTGTGATCATAGCTAACTGTGACCTTGAACTCCTGGCCTCAAGCAGCCCTTCCACCTAGCCTTACAAGTAGCTAGGGCTACAGGTGTGTACCGCCACAGCAGCTAAGCTTTACATTTTTGGTAGAGATGAGGTCTCTCTATGTTGACAAGGCTGGTCTCAAACTCCTGGCCTCAAGTGAACCTCCCACCTTGGAATCCCAAAGTACTGGGATTATAGACATGAACTGCTGCACCTCACCTGATTTACATTTTTAAATGACATCTTGGAATCTATAATTATCTCAAAATAAAAAGTTTTGAAAATATATCTCTGGCTACTGAGTGGAGAGATGACTGTAGGGGACACAGTAGGTGGACTCTCAGATGGCCATAGTGATCCCCACCTTCCGGTGCTCCCAACCTTTAGCATGAGTACACACTCAACTTATTGACTCACTAATGGGAATTGAATATGACAGAAGTAATAGGATGCCACTTCTGAGACTAGACTACAAAAAGACTGTGGCTTCCATCTTGAACATTCTCTCCCATATTCTCTCCACCCCCCACCCCCTTCCCTGCCATCTCGCTCATTCTGGGTGAAGGCAGTTGCCACATTGTGAGTTGCCCTGAGGTCCACATGATGAGAAGCTGAAGCCTGTGACAGCACATGAGTGGTCCTGGAAGTGGACCCCCTACCCTAGTCAGAAGTCTGAGGAAAAGACCTAGCCTGAGCCTAGTCCAGGACTATGTGACAGAGATTAAGCTGATTCCAGAAGGCCAGGAGAGTGGAAGTGACAGTGGTAAAGACCATGGGTTTGAATATCAGGAAGGTCAGGGTAGGAATTCCAGCTTTTTATTGTTAACTGTGTGACCTCAGTGAACTCATTTAAATTATTCAAGCTTCAGTGTTCTTGACTGCAAAATAAGGATAATAAAAGTACTTATCTTTAGCACAACCCTGGATGGTTGAAAGAATTTACTAGGATAGCATATGTATTTTCCTTAGCACAGTGCCCAGCTCATGGTAAGTTCTCAACTGATGAGCCTGGAGCAGCCATGATGTGAACTGTCGCCGGCCACTGCTGCTCCAACTACCTGGAAGCAAACAGGGTGATTAGAGGAGGCGGCAGTGTCTTTATCTCAAAGCAGAGTCACACTGCTGTGTCAGAGATTACAGTGAGGCACACACCATCCCTGTGCAGCTATTCTTCTAGGAAAAGCTGTGATCAAAAGCCCGCTTTAGCCCATCTGTGAATACAGCTGTACGTTCCCTCAGCTCTCTTCCCACCCTTGATAAGGGAGCCTTTAAAATGCCTTAAAGATAAACCCTGCTGCTGAGCTGAAAGAGGTCCAAGTGGGGACAGGGATGATTCATTGGAGAAACAATGCTCCACAGAGTGTCAGTCCTTCCAGCCACTCTGTGCACACTGTGTCACCACATCTGCTTCTTGGCAGCTACTGTCTGCTTTGTGACCCATGGATATGCAAAGAGACAACACAGAGAAAGGCAGGTCAAGATGCTGGTGGGCCACTGGAGGACCAAGTGCACACTAAGTACCCACAAAGTGCCAGTGAAGCCCAGAGGCTGACTGTCATGCCATGGCTGTGAGGCACATGCCTGCTGGGATGGCACACCCCTGTCTGGCATTTGGGGCCTTGTCATTAAGAGCTAATACATAGCATCAAAAGGGAAGACTGGCTCAGCAGCAGGTAAGTTCAGGGACAAAATCATCACAAAGGAAAGCCGCCAGCACAACTCTGCTGGAAAGAATGGTCACCTTCATGGATTATGACACCACAAACCAACAGCACATGAAAACAAGGAACAATGCTATCGACAGGCCGAACAAATATATGCAAGTATATGTATATATTATATATAAAAAATATATATATAATTAGCATATGTTATCATAAAAAACTAAATGCTAATGTTTACCAGGTTCAAGAGGCCAAGGAGAATTTTTTTTTTGAGACTAAGTCTCACTCCATCGCCCAGGCTGGAGTACAATGGTGCAATCTTGGCTCATTGCAACCTCCGCCCCCCAGGTTCAAGCAATTCTTCTGCCTCAGTCTCCCGAATAGCTGGGGTTACAGGTGCCCGCCACCGTGCCGGGCTAATTTTTGTGTTTTTAGTGGAGATAGGGTTTCACCATGTTGGTGGAGCTGGTCTCGAACTCCTGACCTCAAGTAATCCACCCACCTCGGCCTCCTAAAGTGCTGGGAATACAGGCATGAGCCACCACGCCCAGCTGAGAATTTTTTTAAAATTCTAATGTTTATAGCAGAAAATAATACCTGAAAAGAACAAAATGTTTGTCTTATGTATACATCTAATCTTCAGGTTCACTGTTTAGTTAAAGATATCCACCTGAATCCCAGAAGATGTCATCAAGCTTGTATTTCTGTTGTAAAATGGAAGATTTCAGAAATTCAAATGTACTTATAAATCTCAATATGCTTCATTTTGGCCTATAACTGAGCCATAACCTCCTGCTAACACCCATAAACAATTATATTTGGAAATAGAAGTATTGAAAGTTATACAATTTGCAAATTTTCTTAATATTCCTCCTCTCTGGATCTTTGCCAGCATTCTGTCATTTCTAATCTATGGTGTCAGCTTGACAGTTAAACCAAACAAGAGCTAATGTTTTTGGCAGGAGAAAATAATCAGCACATCCATTTATTAGCATCCTGCTCACACATTCTTTGTCAATTATAAATATTTGCTTGAGCTAAACTCTGTCACCATCATTGAAGCCATTACTGCCTGTAACTTAGTAATATATTTGAAGAGTCGAGCTTCTGGCATTTTGCAGCTGGGGCTCAAGCATAATCAAAATGTTCATAAACTAACACTTGGGTCCCAGCAGAGTGTCTTACTCAAGATAACAAATGATGATCCTGGACAATGGAACTACAAGTCAAACTCTGATTCATGAGTTTCATAATGGTGTTTCTGGGCTATATCCATTAGTTTCTGATAAAAGCCTTTTCAGTTGCTATTTGGGGACATTTTTAGGGGACATTCAAGTACACGGTTGGACTAGTACATTGGCAGATGCTGAAGCATTCTCGGGGGAGCTCCAGATCCTACTAAATGTAATGGAAGTTGTTGGTGCCCCATCTAGATTCCCTTTACAAGCAGGTGCTCCTGTCCTCAGCTGCTGTGAGCAGTGGCTGCCAACAATTCACAGCTGCCCCCTTCTCCAGACACCTGCCCTTGGCCAAGTGGGAACAGTCTTGATCTGGGAGCTGTGCCCTCTACACGCATCCCCTGACCTCAGCCAGTGACTTAGTGACATGGGGCATGAAGGGCAGACTCCCTTCTCTCCAGGGAGCGACCAACTCTGTGGTGCAGTTCATGCCTCAGAGCCTCCCCATGGGAACAGGCTGAAGCTGGTCTTCCAGGGAGACCACAGTCTTGCTTTGCCTTTTTCCTATGACCTATCCTGATTCTCTCATTCATTTCTCCTGGGATTATTCAGGAAAAAAAACACTTGTAAGAGAATCCCCATCTCAAGATCTGCTTCTAGGGAGACCTACCTGAGGCACTAAGAACTTCTCTTTGCCCCTGCCGGGGCCCACCAGGAACCCTGGGCTCCAACAGTTGAACTGGTGACTACTTCAAGATTCGACACAGATGCATCTTTTCTGGCGAGATCTGGAGGTTTTCCCTACAGACCGCAAGATACCCAGTCCAACGACAGTGTCTCATTCGCTCCCAGTGCCTAGCAGAAATTCTTATCTCCACCCTAACTGACAAAACCTTTCTCAATCTTTCCGGACATCAATCAGAAAAAAGATGGAAACCCCAACAGACAAATAGGCATAGAATATGAACAAGGACAGCTCACTGAAATGGAAACATAAGACCAGCTCATTTTCACTCATAACAAGTGAAATGTGAATTAAAACTACATAGGGATACCATTTTTCAACTCTCAGACTGGGAAACATCCAAAATATGATTTTTATTCTATCCCTATATCCAGCCCAGTGATAGTGGGTTCTCTTTTTCCCTGTTACAAATGAATTGTTATTCCAAGAAATGCCCCTGTGGGAGTTCACTGTGGGGAAATAAATCTGATGAAATTCTATGAAGCCCTCTGAACTGCGGGTGAAGTGAGGGTGCAAACCCTAATCATTAGCCTGAACATCCACCTCCTCAGGAATATTATATATTATGCTTCTTCTCTAGGTCATGGAAACATACCGCTTTCCTTATTTCCTCTGTACTACCCAAGCAAGAGTTCTTATTGTCACTTTTATCTATTTCTCACATTTGCCTGAGATCTCTCTCTTCAAGACCACAAAATGTCTTGCTAGCCTAAGAGTCATACCTTCAATTTATCGTATGTTCCCCATCCATCTTAGTGCAAGGTGGGATTAGTGGAGGATGTATTTTCCTCTATCATACAGTGTCTGCTAGTTAAGTGTATATACATCTGTGTCCCCCACAGATCTATGTCATTCATGGCATTATTGTTACCAAACTTTTGCTTCCTCTCTCTGTAGAAGGAGAAGATTTCTTTGCTTTAATGGTGTCCAAGTTTGGTATTGAAATTTTCTCTGCTCAGTAAAATTGAGCAGAAGCGATCCAAGCCACTTCCAATCAGAAGCTTTGAGACCCATCATGTGGTTCCCTCATCACATTCTTTCCTCTTCTGCAAGATCATCCCCAAGACTAGCATATCCCAGAAAAAGTGTATTCCCTTAGCCTGGCTCCTGGAACAAAAACAACATGGAGCAGAGACATGAAGGACACAAATGTGAGAAATAAACCTCTGTGGTCCTCAGCCTCTAAGATTTGGGAGTCATTTGTTACTGCAGTAGAACCCGGTCGGACGTCTTCTACACTCTGTAATCTCCAATGCATCTTATTTTCCTTTCTACTCAAAACAGCATCTCATATAATTATTTGCCTATAGTAGACATTCGATAAAAACTGGCCAAATACAATTTTTCTTTTCCGGCCAGGTGCAGTTGCTCAAGGCCTGTAATCCCAGCACTTTGGGAAGCCAAGGTGGGTGGATCACCTGAGGTCAGGAGTTTGAGACTAGCCTGGCCAGCATGGTGAAACCCTGTCTCTACCAAAAATACAAAAATTAGCCAGGCATGGTGGTGCATGCCTGTAATCCCAGCTATCCAGAGGTTGAGGCAGGAGAATTGCTTGAACCCAGGAGGCGGAGGATGCAGTGAGCCAAGATCGTGTCACTGCACTCCAGACTGGGTGATGAGAGTGAAACTCCATCTGAAAAAAAAAAAAAAAAAAAAGAATTTTTCTTTTCCACTTTTGTTTTCCTTCCCTTTTCTTTCTGAACAATTTAGTTCAAAGCCATTAGAGAGGCCAAGGAAGGTAGGTGTTTGGGAAAGGGGTAGAAGAGGATCTGCAGTGGCTCAGAGCAGGTGGCTGGAGCCTGAGCAGCATGAGGAGGCTTGATCACATAAATACCGACTATGTGTCATGGGAGCCAAGTTTCTCACTATCAGAGAAAGGCGTTACAAATGCAGGAAGCAAGAAAATTATAATGAGCCCTGTTTCGTTGGATAGGAAGTGGAGATGACAATGTGATGGTGGCTTACCAAAAATAGATGTTGCCTTATCTGGCTTACTCTCCATTACCAATTGATCAAATCAACACTGATGATATTTAACATTTCCCATACCACTATGCACTGTGTTCTGAGTATCTGCATCCCCCCCAATTCACATATTGAGATTCTAACCCCAAGTGAACCCTATTCATACGTTGAAATTCTAACCCTACTAATAGGAGGTAGGGACTTTTGGGAGATGATTAGGTCATGAGGCCAGAGTCCTCGTGAAGGAATAAATAGGCCCAAAGGTGCTCCTTCACCCCTTCCACCATGTGAGGATTCAGCAAGAAGATACTGTCTATAAGGAAGAGGGCCCTTACCAGACACCAAGTCTGCCAGCACTGTGGTCTTGGACTTGTCAGCCGCCAGAACTGTGATGAATAAATGTCTGTTGTTTATAAGCTGCGTAGTTTATGGCATTTTATTATAGTAGCCCGAATGGATTAAGTCACCATGCTTGAAGGTTCAAGGAAAATCACATGTGGTGTGCACCTGACTTAAAACATGTTATTTTTGCCAGGCACAGTGGCTCACGCCTGTAATCCCAGCACTTTGGGAGGCTGAGGCAGGTAGATCACCTGAGGTTAGGAGTTCGAGACCAGCCTGGCCAACACAGTGAAACCTTGTCTCTACTGAAAATACAAAAAAAAAAAAAAAAAAAAAAATTAGCTGGGTGTGGTGGCAGGTGCCTGTAGTCCCAGCTACTCGGGAGGCTGAGGCAGGAGAATGGAGTGAACCCGGGAGACAGAGCTTTCAGTAAGCCAAGATCACGCTACTGCACTCCAGCCTGGGTGACAGAGGGAGACTCCCTCTCAAAAAAAAAAAAAAAAAAAATTAGCCAGGCGTGGTGGCAGGCGCCTGTAATCCCAGCTACTCAGGAGGCTGCGGCAGGAGAATCGCTTGAACCTGGGAGGTGGAGGTTGCAGTGAGCTGAGATCTCACCATTGCACTCCAGCCGGAGCAGCAAGAGGGAAACTCCATCTCAAAACAAAAACAAAAACAAAACAAAACAAAAATTTATTTTTAATCTGGGACAAACAGGTGACAACAATAAAAAATAATAATGAAATAAAATAAAAATTTTAAAAATGTCTTCATCTTCAAAAAGAAGGTTAACAACATAATCCTTTTTCTTTTTTTTGAGACAGGGTCTCACTCTATCATGGTTATTTTGGTTCAGTTAACTGTCCCACTGGGCTTGTGCAGTGGCACAATCATAGCTCACTGCAACCTGGAATTCTTGGGTTCAAGTCATCCTCCTGCCTCAGCCTCCTGAGTAACTGGAACTACAGGCATGCACCACCATATCCAGCTAATTTTTTTTTTTTTTAATTTTTGTAGAGATGGCGTCTTGCTCTGATGCTCAAGCTGGTCTTGAATTCCCGGCCTCAAGCAACCCTGCCTCGACCTCCCAAAGTGGTGAGATTACAGGCATAAGCCATGGGACCCAGCCACACAATACTTAATATTGCTGAGGAGGTAGCAATTAATAATTAATTAATTAACTATTAAGGATTATACTCTCCTTTCATCCACAGCTCAAAAGGGCTTTATATAGCTTTATAAAATTGATTTCCCAATAGTAGGACGCCACAGGGGCATCTCTTGATGTAACAATTCAGCTGCAGCAGAGAGAAAAAAAAACCACTGTCATTGGGCTGGATAGATGGGTAGAATAAGAGTCCATCTATTTATTTGAATTCAAGTTAATTCATTCTTATGTGTCATTTAGTGATGTTTATATTTTTATCTCATGATTTTTTAACCTGGTTTTTTTTTCCCCAGAAGGAAAAGCAGCTTTAAGCATCATCAAAGCTCCGGGCCCATTTTGCTACAATGACTAATGCATTTTGTAACTACCTCATTAGGATAAAGACCCGTGGGCAAGTTTCGTTCTAGTTGTTTATACAGCAAGAAATCCAGGCCCATCTGCTCTTACAGACCTGTATCAAGAAATGCTTCTCTCAGGACCAGATTTTGAGGAAGGCATGAAGATCTTTTCATCTAAGTTTTCACCTGAGTTGATGTAGAACCATCTAATCCACTCACTATAGAAGACAAAGATGAGAGGTCAGAGGTGGCAGAAACACAAACAACTCATTCTGTTTCAGGAGATGATACTATTTCTTCCCCGAGGGACATAACGCTCATTGTTGGACCTGGCTTCTCAATGAGGCTGAGAAATGTCTGCTCTCACGGCTTCCTAGTTCTCTGGTTTCCCAGGAATATCAGCTGTGAAAAGGTACGTATCTCAAGCGGGAATCAGGGGGACGGTGAACTGAACCAAAAATAATCATGATAATCAGGCATTATACACAGTTTTGTATCAGATGCTGTCCTGGGTACCAGGGATACAAAGATGACAAAAGATGGCCCCTGCTTCTTACTCCAGTGGGACAGACAAATAAACAAGTCATTGGGATACATGAAGTGGGAGAGCCACATGCCAAGAGTTGACAAAACACAAAGGAGGGAGCAACTAACACTGAGGGCCTGGGGGCCTGCACAGAGGAGGTGGCCTTTGAGTTGTACTTTAGAAGACAGTAAAGAAACTTACAGGAGGGGAACAGGAAACAGACAGCTCTGGAAACTGGGAGCTTGTTTTTTGCTTATTTACTTATAGGTTTTCTAATTATTATTGTTGTTGTTGTTATTATTATTATTATTATTATTTGTTTTGAGATGGAGTCTCCCTCTTATTGCCCAGGCTGGAGTGCAATGGTGCAATCTCGGCTCACTGCAACCTCCACCTCCTGGGTTCAAGCACTTCTCCTGCCTCAGCCTCCTGAGTAGTTGGGATTACAGGCACGCGTCACTATGCCTGGCTAATTTCGTGTTTTTAGTAAAGGCAGGGTTCCCCATGTTGGTCAGGCTGGTCTCGAACTCTTGACCTCAGGTGATCTGCCTGCCTTGGCCTCCCAAAGTGTTGGGATTACAGGCGTGAGCCACTGCACCCGGCGGTTTTCTAATTATTAAAGTAAGAAATATTCACTTTAAAAATATGGAAAGTAGAGCCTGGTGTGATGGTTCATGCCTGTAATCCCAGCACTTTGGGAGGCCAAGGTGGGCTGATCACCTGAGGTCACAAGTTCAAGACCAGCCTAGCCAACATGGCAAAACCCTGTCTCTACTAAAAATACAAAAGTTAGCTGGGTGTGGTGGTGCACACCTGTAGTCCCAGTTACTCGGGAGGCTGAGATGGAAGGATCCCTTGAACCCAGGAGGAGGAGGTTGCAGTGAATGGAGATCATATCACTGCACTCCAGCCTGGATGACAGAGTGAGACTTTTTCTCACACACACAAAAAACCACACACACAAGGAAAGGAACCTTTCCCAAAAGAGAAAGCAATGACCCCGCCACTAAATGGCCCATGTCTTCAATATCTAGGGGGTAATACTATAGCAATATTTAACATTTTGCCATAATTTCTTGTTTTCTTTTTCTATGAATTTTAATATAGAATTGTATTTATACTATATTTATAACTTTGCATATTATTTATACTCAAAACATATTCTATCATTAAAGAACTTAGCAAATCAATATTTGATAGTCAATTTATCATCAAAACAGATTTAACATATGTAAGCATTAATTTGTTGTGGATTTTTTTTTTTTGGCTCTGAGTTTTCAGTTATATAAAGGATGTCTGTGTGTAAAATTTTGTCATATTTTAGAAGTTGAAATCCTGGGTTAAAGTATATGAATATGATTAATACTCTTGAAAACTGTCCATGTTACTTTCTACAGAGGTTGCACCAATTTAAATTATCTCTAGCAGTATCTTTCTTACCAAACCTTTACCAACATTGCACAGAATGTTTTAAAATGGGTTTTATTAAAGTGTACTAATCTTAAACGTACAGCTCACTGGAATAGTACCGTTTTAAAAAACATTTAATAATTTAATAGGTAAAATTTCGCACCTATGTTATTACTGGTAAAGACAAATGTTTTCTCATGCTTATTAAATTCTTGAGCTTGCTCTTTTGTGAATTGTCAGTTTATGCCATTTATCTATTGATGTCTAAGTGGTTTTAAAAAGTCTGTATGTTTCATTTATACTCGTCATATTTACTGTAAATATTTTTCCCAACTTCTTGTTTCTTTTCAGTTTCTTTGTGATGTGTTTTGACAATCAAATCTTTCACTGTTTTTGTGATCAGTTTTTTCAGTCTTGTCCTCTGTGACTTTTTAAAAGTGGGATTCAAAATATTTTCAGAGTTCTTTGAGATGTCTTTGACTATTTGGAAGTATATTTTTTAATTTCCAATTTTGGGGGGATTTTCCAGATATCTTTCTGTTATTGACTTCTAGTTTAATTCCATTGTGGTTGGAGAACATCATTTGTATGATTTCTTTTTTTTTTTGAGATGGAGTCTCGCTCTGTTGCCCAGGCTGGAGTGCAGTGGCTGGATCTCAGCTCACTGCAAGCTCCGCCTCCCAGGTTTATGCCATTCTCCTGCCTCAGCCTCCCGAGTAGCTGGGACTACAGGCACCCACCACCTCGCCCGCTAGTTTTTTGTATTTTTTTAGTAGAGAGGGGGTTTCACCGTGTTCGCCAGGATGGTCTCGATCTCCTGACCTCGTGATCCACCCGTCTCGGCCTCCCAAAGTGCTGGGATTCACTTGTATGATTTCTATACTGTTACATTTGTTAAGGTGTGTTTAATGGCCTAGAATGTGGTCTATCTCAGTGAATAATCCACATAAGCTTGAGAGAAATGTGTATTCTGCTATCGTTGACTAACGATCCAAGATCTGGTTGGTGGATGGTGCTATTTACATGATCTATATCCTTACTGACTTACTGCCTGCTTGATCTATCAATTACTGACAGAGGGATGTTGAACTCTCCAACATAATAATGGATTTGCCCATCGCTCCCTCCTGTTCCATCAGTTTTTGACTTATGTATTTTGTTGAGTGCATATATGTTTAGGGTTGTTATCTTTTCTTGGCAAATGAGCCCCTTTATCATGATGTAATGCTCCAATTTATTCCTGATAATCTTTCTCTTCAGAAGTGGCTTTGTCTGAAATTAATATAGATACTCTTGATTAATGTTAGCATAGAATATCTCTCTCTATCCTTTACTTATAATCTATCTGAGTCTTTATATAAAAAATGGGTCTTTGCAGGCAACATATAGTTAGGTATTATTTTTAATCTGTGCTGACAATCTCTGTCTTTTATTGGTGTATTTGGACCATTTACATTCAGATCTTTACCGTGAAAACTGGGTAGGGCTCTTGGAGTTAAAGACCACAAAAATGCAGTGACTCCCTCAAGACTGCGGCCCTCGGGAGTTTCTACTCTTACACTAGTCCACACTCAGCCTCCAAAATTTAATTCAAAATTACCATTTAACGTACAACTCTTAATTGACTAATGTCAGTGGAAATCTATGCCAAGGAGGTAATGATCAACACATCTAGAAGACTATTTGTTTTCAGATATACAACCATGGCTACGCATTCTGTCTAGAAAGTTTCTGTGAAGCATCCCTTTAAAATGAATTCATTTCTAGGGACATGAAAAGCATGTGGCCACTTTACACTTACAGAAGATCTCAGCCAAGTCTTGGTAGCAGAGAGCCAAGGAGGAGTGACATGGGAGTCAGACTGGCTGAAAGGGTGACCTTTCCTGGGAGCCCCTAGGGCTATGCTTCTGGAGGATGCAGTTCTAAGAGCTTCTCAGAAACAACATACCAAGCCGGGATTTTATGTCTTACCCAAAGCACCTCCCTTTATCCTGCTGGTTGACTTTGTATCTATCCAGAGCTACTCAGTTTACACATCTGGCCAATGTCACACCATGTTGCCATGCCCTAAAATAATTTCAGAGCCCCTATATACCTCCTACCTTCCTACTGTGGTGAGAGAATAAAGGTTCCAGTCTACCTTTAGAGCAAAATAAACATCTGGACAGAGTTGGGTGAAGTCACCTGGGCACCTCTTGCAGCTCACCAAAAGGACTTAATAAAAACAGCATGTTAAGGCTTTTCTGCCTATGGAGTGAGTAGCTGTACTTTTATTCCTTTACTTTCTTAATAAACTTGCCTTCACTTTACTCTATGGATTCGTTTCGAATTCTTCCTTGCATGAGATCCAGTAACCCTCTCTTGGGGTCTGGATCAGGACCCCTTTCCAGTAACATCTTTCTGGCTAACCACAAAGGAACTATACTGAGGAGACCCCTGATCCAAAGGAAATAGATTGCAGCACCGACTGGCCAACTTTGGGTAAGTGATATGTATTTACCCAGGTAAAGGATGGGATTGGGCTAGAGGCCCAACTTAGGAGAATGAGTCTCTCCTAAGACAGAGAGGGTAAAGGCCCCTCTTAATAAATGGCAAGGATGCTTGACCTAACCCAGATTTGAGTCCCAACTTAGGAAGGTTAGAGTCCTTCCTAAGATTTAGATGGTTGGAGACCCTTCTCACTAAAGACCCTCTCAGCTAAGAATGGGTTTGGCACTACAGGGTGTTAACTGCTATTCTCTTTGGATTAATCTGCTTCGCACTCTTTGCTGACGGCTGTAGGTGACAGGATTAGGCATGTACAGGATCATGGGAAATGGGGAGCTTTTTCCTTCCTAAAGGGAACACTTAAGAGCTGATGGGACTGCTGGAACAGGTCCCTTCGAGACCGACAAGCAGCTGCCTGAACTTTTGATTCAGCAACGCTGCAATGGTTGGGTCTTTCTCTGGCCTTCCTGAGCATTTCACCTTTCCCACCCTGCTGCAGGCAATCCTTTTCTTTCTCTTCCTCTCCTTTCTCTTTTCTAACTTTTCTGTTACTCAGGGGAACTGTTCACTCTTTCATCCTGCCCAGAAACCATGTGTTGAAAAATGTTCTTGGGAGCTTGACCTTATAACTATGTGGCAGTACTTTCTGTTGGTCTCTGCCTTGGAGGAGGCTCATGTCATAGTTTGCCCTAAAAATTATCTTGAGCCACTAAAAGCCTTTCAAGTTCAAAATACGCTGCTCTAGACTCCTTCTTGGAAGAGTAATAGAAACTGCCCAGTGTTGTAGCACAGTAGCTAAGGTTTTGCCATTTTACAATTGAGGTTCAGGTTCAATTCCTGGCTTAGGGAATAAGTCTTTTCTGGTTTGATATCTATGTAGCTTTGGCCACTTGTTAATTCTTGGTGCTTCCATGAACAACTCCTGGCTTCCCTTCTTAAATTTTCCTTTCTCTGAGCACAGAAATATTGACTTTTTGGCCTGGCTAATGTTGGGTAATAAAAAATTTAAAAGGACTTTTTTTTTTTAAAGAGCACTGTGGCTAAAAGTCAGCTTAATTAAAAGTGGATATTCAAGCTTTAACAGCCTAGGACTCCTTGGGAAAAACAGAGGAGGTGCCACAGACTCCGCTTTGGGAAAAATCTGTTTTCCTCATGAAACCCCAGGAACTGAAAGTGGATAGATTGCTCTCAAAATCTAAGGCTCTTTTCTGTTTTGTATTGCATTATCTGACGTGTTTAACTTTTAGGGGTATCAGAAAGTACTTCACGTTATGAGAGAGCATTGGTGTATAATAACAAAGTAGGAAATATACTTTTATGGATGGCTAATGGCAGTTATGGGGGGATACTCGGCTTTTTGCACATTTAGATCAGAGAAGCATGCTCTTGGCTACCTAGAAAGTATGGTGTCCCCACCCCCAACTGAAAGTTAAGACTCCTGTGGGGATGGACTGATCCCCTGTTTTGGGGATCCAGGATCTGGTATAAAAATAGGACCCTTAATTTTGGGGACCTATTTTTACCTTCTAGCTGAGCCTACTTATTCAAGGGTAAAAAGGGCATACCTTCCTGTTCCTCCAAGGGCTCCACCCTGAAGCCAGTAATTCAATTAAGAAACTGGCAAATGAAAAATTTTACAAGTACTAGATCTTCTTCTGTCTGTGTATTTCTATGTGTTGTGTGTGATGTTTATATATGAAAAAGCTTTAATTGGTTTAAAAATAATAAGTGCTTAAATCAAATATTTTCTCAGGAAAGTAAAAACTGTAATGCCTTTTAGTTCGTGTGACTTAAGTAATCTTTGGGAAATAGAAACAGCTCTACATGCAAGGCATGTAAGAAAAGTAAAGTGTGTTTTTGGTAAAAGATTGTAAGAAGTCACGGGAATGTGTTTGTGTGTTTGTGTGCCTAAAGAGTTAAAGGATTATTTCAACTTAAATAGGATAAAGTGGGGCCAGGCACGGTGGCTCATGCCTGTAATCCTAGCACTTTGGGAGGCTGAAGCAGGCAGATCATGAGGTCAGGAGTTCAAGACCAGCCAGACCAACATGGTGAAACCTTGTCTCTACTAAAAATACAAAAATTAGTTAAGAGTGGTGGTGCAGGCCTGTAATCCCAGCTACTCAGGAGGCTGAGGCAGGAGAATCACTTGAACCCAGGAGGCAGAGGTTGCAGTGAGCTGAGATCACACCTCTGCACTCCGGCCTGGGTGACAGAGTGAAACTCCGTCTCAAATAAATAAATAATAAAATAAATAGGATAAAGCTAAAAGTTTAAGTGTTTGTGAAAAATTAATCTTGTAAAAGAGATTCTGTGTGCGAACATATCGGCTAAAGTTAAATGGGTTATTCAAATTTTCCATAAATTGAACATTAGAATAAAAGCACAACAGGTTTTTCTTAGACTACTGATCTGCTCTTTTATAAAAATTGTAAAGGGTTACAAAAGGTTTATGAGAGTCTTACCTTATGGTCAAACTGATTAAGATATAATACATTTGTCTATAAGGTTTTATTAAGAATTGGGTTTAAAATCAATAATGCACTAATGCAATGATGAAATTTGGCTTATTTGGTATAAAAATCATACAGAAAGTATTATCAAATATGAAATGGTGCTTGGCTTTCTTTGGGCTGTATGTGTATAAATATGTTATTAGTATGTGTTCCAAAATGATGGGAAACTCTTATAATTCTGATATGACTTAGTGCATGTTATTAATAGTTATAATTATTACATTACATTGTTGCATGCCACAGAAGTAACAAAATTCCTAGTTAATGGTGCTTTAATAGAGGCTGCCCTAAGGCATTTTATCATCCACAATCCTCTTGTTTTGGTCCTCTTTAGAAGGTGGTTTTATGATCAACTATAGAACTCTAACAGGCATTCTTAAATGTAGGTTTCTGATAACTTTGGAGATTATTACATTAGAATAGAGGAAAAAACTTTCAGGACCCTCATGGAGAGCTGAAATGTTCATGAATATCAAGCAGAACAGGAGTTAACTGCATGGACTAAATTAATAGAAGTCTGAAGTAATCTTTTTTACTTTTTGCTTAAAACATTGCTAATCCTTTGTTTTTGTTTTTCAGAGTCAAGGAAACTTTTCTTTTGAGATGTTGACAGCTTTTACCAATTGAGTAACAATATATGCCTGTGAACAAACTTTGGTGCATACTTGTTTTTCTCTACTTGATTTCTCCAGAATTTGGAAACTATTTGTTTTCTTAACTTATGGCAATATAGTTATTTGTATAAGTGCAATAAGAATCTGTTTTCATTTGTAACAGGACACAATTGGAGAAATGGGTTATTTTACCAAGGATTTGACTGGAATCGTGCACTTTCCTTTAAGGAATCAAACTTAACTTAGAGAGCCAAGAAAAGCCCCTTGGGAAAACTGGCCTCATACCTTGTCTACACAGTTCCTGTACAGGGTTCCTGACCTGTGGTAAGTGAAGAATGTCACTTTCTGACAAACCCAGGAGGCTTAAGTTATCTTGGGACATCAAGAGGAGAGAAATTTACCCAACTCATAGGTATCTGAGTGTACAAAGCCATGGCTGGGCTCAGATTTTTTTAAAACTCTGAGATTCCTTATGGAACAGAGTTCCATCAAAGCCAATTTAAAAACAGCTTATGTGGCCAGGCCCAGTGGCTCACGCCTGTAATCCCAGCACTTTGGGAGGCCGAGGCAGGTGGATCACTTGCAGTCAGGAATTTGAGACCAGCCTGGCCAATATGGTGAAACCCTCTCTCTGCTAAAAATACAAAAATTAGCTCATGCCTGTAGTCCCAGCCATTCAGGAGGCTGAGGCAGGAGAATTGCTTAAACCTGGGAGGTGGAGGTTGCAGTAAGCCGAGATCATGCCACTGCACTCCAGCCTGGCTGACAGAGTGAGACTCTGTCTCAAATAAATAAATTAATTAATTAATAAAATCAAATAAAAAGAGCTTTTGTGAAAAATAATTGTTCTTGCTGAACTTTATGCAAATAATCAGGCCAAGTATAATAATGCAAATCGGTCTTAGCATGATTTGTCATTAGTAAAAATGGGAGACTGGAGATAGAAAAATTATATTTCAAAAACTATGGTACACTTGTTATTAAATTCTGGTCTCATCAGTTGTTTTTACATTTTTGTCTATAATTTAGACTAACTCTGCTTACTCCTGCAAACCAACCAGTGATTTCTAACTGCAGCTCAGAAAAAACAAGAGGAATGGGTAATGTAAAAATCCAGATCAGTGTTCTAATTCTGGGCAGGTACTGGAATCAGCTAGCAACCTCATGTTAGCTTGGTTCCAGCAGTTGCCCAGTTCATGGAAAGCCTACTTATTTAGTTTACTTGGGATGATTTTCCTTTACTGTTGTGGAATATATTGTTGTTGTATTCTTTGTGTAGGAATGCAGGATAAGCTTACTGAATATTTTCTTAAATTGAACACTTATTAATCTTCCAGATATCACCTGTTATCAGAACTCAGAGTTATGAATTGCCCTCACCACACCGATGCTTTCTGACTGAATTCCACTCTACCCTGAATACAACAGGCAGGAATATCATTGCCCCTATTCAGTTTGAAGAAGTTACAGAAGATGGATCTTCATCCCTCTACAACCCTTAAGATTAGGGGTTCGCTTATAAAAGGGAAGGGGGAAATGTCAGAGGTGTTTGAACCAGAACAACCCCATTTTGAATAGGGGCTGGGTAAAATAAGGCTGCGACCTGCTGGGCTGTATTCCCAGATGGTTAGGCATTTTAAGTCACCGGATGAGATAGGAGGTCAGCATAAGATACAGCTCATCAGGTCATAAAGACCTTGCTGATAAAACAGGTTGCAGTGAAGAATCTGGCTAAAACCCACCAAAACCAAGAGAGTGACCTCTGGTCGTCCTCCCTGCTACACTCCCACCAGTACCATGATAGTCTACAAATGCCATGGCAACATCAGGAAGTCACCCTATATAGTCTAAAAAGGGGAGGCATGAATAACCCACCCCCTTTTTTTTTTTAGCATACCATCAAGAAATAACCATAAAATGGGCAACCAGCACCCTCCAGGGCTGCTCTGCCTATGGAATAGCCATCCTTTTATTCCTTTACTTTCTTAATAAATTTGCTTTCACTTTCAAGAAAAAAAAACCCAGCACGTTAATTTTATTATTGCAAGATTCAAGCCACAACAAAACCATGGTAATCAAGTCAGTGAGGTGCTGGCTTAAAGATAGACATATAGATCAATGGAATAGAATTGAGAATCCAGAAATAAAGCCTTACATTTTTGACAAACTTATACAGACAATTCAATGGGGGAAAGAATAGTCTTCAATAAATGGTGCTGGGACAACTAGACATCAATATGCAAAGGAACGAAGTTGGGCCATTACCTCGCATCATGCAAAAACTAACACAAAATGGATCAGAGACCTAAATGTAAAAGCTAAATCTATAAAACACTTAGAAGAAATCATAGACATAAATCTTTGTCACCTTTAATTAGGCAATGATCTTTTAGCTATGATAACAAAACCACAAGTGACAAAAGAAAAAAATAGATAGTTGGACTTCATCAAAATATGAAACTTTTGTGCTTCAAGGTACACTATAAAGTGAAAAGGCCACACAAAGAATGGAAGAAAATGCTTGTAAATTATATCTATGATTAAGGACTTGTGACTTGAATAAAGAAGTCTTACAGTTCAGCAATAAAATAAAAATAACCCTAGAACCCCAATCTTGGTTTCTAATACCATTCTGCAATGATATCAGTTAAAGGAACAGGGTTCCTGGAGAAATGGCTGATTGTAGGACTAATGCAAGAATATACAAGATAAGCATAGAACATTTTGTAGCTCCACAAAGTAAGAAAGTACTCAAACACCTCCCTGACAACCACACACACTTAATGATGGAGATATCAAGAACACAGGAGCCAACTGAAAGAACTCCCAGTGACAAAAGCTGGAATAATTTGAGCAGCAAGACAAAGTAGTACTGAATTATAAACCAAAATATAAAATAAATATTCAATAGTTCATATGGATACAAATAAAGAAAAGAGGGAGAAGAGACAAATCTCACATGCAGAAGAATTCTGCCATGGTTTGAATGCATCCCAAAGTTTATGTGTTGGACACTTAATCCCCAATGCAACAGTGTTGAGAGGTGGAGCCTTTAAGACGTGATTAGGTCATGAAGGCTCTGCTCTCATGAATGGATGAGTGCCATTACATGCGAGTGAGATAGTTATTGTGGAAGTGGGTTAGTTATCACAGGAGTGGGTTCCTAATAAAAGGGTTAGTCTAGCCTGCTTCCTCTTGCTCTCTTGTTTTTTTATCTTTCACCATGGAATGACACATTAAGAAGACCCTGACCAGATGTGCCTCTTGATCTTGGATTTCCCAGTCTCGAGAACTGTAAGAAATAAATCTCTGTTCTTTATAAAATATTCAGTCTATTGTACTCTGTTATAACAGCAGAAAACAGACTAAGACAAATTTCAAATAATTTATGTAGAGATTCTGCCCTCAAGAGGCCGCTCATAACTCCTTAGACCTTAGAGGCGAGCTGTGCATAGTAACTTCCTTGCAAAGAGTACAATATGGAAAGGACTGGGGGAAGAAACTGGACAGATACTGCCTCAGCTAGATGATCCAGGTCAATATCAATGATAGGCCATGTCAAGAGTATATGATGAAAATGGCACTTTATATGGCCTTCCTCCCCAAAACACACAACCTCAATCTAATAATGAGAAAAACAACAGAAAATCCCAAAAGAAGAACATTCTAGGAAATACCTGACCTGTACTCCCCAAAACCACGGAGGTCACCAAAAACAAGAAAGGTCTAAGAAACTGTCACAGACAAGAGGAGCCTGACAGATGATTTGGTATAGACACCTCCAGCATAGAAAATTGACCTTGTCAAAGCCTGTTGAATGATCTCTAACTGACCAGCTAGAGAAGGCAATGAAACCCAAGGAAATGACAAACAAGCTCTAGAAGTCCCCCCATAAAGAAGAAGAAACTCTTACTTGTCTTTTCTGAATTTATCAAATAACAGGGATTATAATAGTAATGATAGCAAATAAAAGGTTAATTAATTGTTAAATTATTAACCTTTTTTATTTTTATTATTTTAAAAGTTAGCATTTTAGAACCAGTTATTATGTTCTGGTATTGCGTAGATTTCCTTTGTATTCATAATCTCAGTTAAATCTCACCTTAGTAGAGGAACTATTACTATTTCCACTTTACACATGAAAGAATTGGGGCTGGCACAGTCTCATCCCCTGCCAGAATACTCTGCAAGGTGCTGTCTTATAAAACAAACGATAAGACCCAACTCGGCTGTCAGGAAGCTATAATCCAGTTGAACTAGAAATAAAAGGCAATGCCATATGTGATTAAATGTCAAATTAATTGTATAAACTATAAATGTTATAGGATTTCAGTGGAGAAAAAGATTGCCTCAGGCTGAAATGATCAGAGAAAACCATTGAAGAGGCAAGTTTTGGTCAAGACTCCAAAGGAGAAGATGGAAGATGGAAAGGAAGCCGATTCCAGGAAGGAGGGGAAGGCACCAAAGTGGGAGGAGAAAGAACAGCCTGGCTTTGTTGAAGTAGCTGAGTTTTTTGCTAGGATAACGTGGGCGATAAGCAGAGATCAATTAGGCAAGCCCTTAGATTCCAAGTTAAGAAATTTGAATTCAACTCTATCTTGTATCGAAGGAGCAAGACACTTTGAGCTTTAAGGGAGCAGGTCAAGATATTACTGTGTTAATGAGACATCTTGAAGATAATTTTCACTGTACAGGGCTGTTCAGGATTGAACCTTAAAGAGTTAAGGATTATAGCAGTTGTTGAAATATGTATAAGGACTAACCACATAAGCAGCATTTCAGGACCATAAAGAACTTCTGTTGAAGACAGGAGGCTACCCAAAAAAGGAAAGAGTGGTGTAAGCGTATCAGTGACTCCAGAGAAAATCAAGTGCTTGTCTAATTTTCTTTCCCTGTGTTCCTTTTTTTTTTTTTTTTCTGTTTTGCAGTATTCCCATCTCTGTATTTTCTCCTCTTTTGCTATGACTCTTCCATTTGCTGTCTCAGTCTCTCTTTCACTGTCATAAACACTGAGCCCTCACTGTCTCTCCTCTGCACTTCCATTTCAATCCCTTTTTCTTTAAGCTCTCTTCCCCTGCTCATCTCTCAAAATGTTGATTTGTGTCCCATCTTCTCCCTGTGCGTGTGTGTACCTGTGTGTGTGTGTATGAAGAAAGGTGAAAGTATATTCTATTTCTACATGACTCTCTGGTTGGCTGGGGGCAAGAGAAGCTATAGGTGTTACTTAAATATTAGTCTCTTCTCTATCCCAAAATAAAGCAGAGGTGATTTGGATAAATTAGGGAAAAACTATAAGGAGTTACTACAGTATTCTGTAACAGAAAAGGAAAATCTCCTTTGTCCATATTATTAGTTCAGGACAGAGTTATTCTCTGTGAATGGGGGTTAGTTATCTTATATCCCCTATAACTAAATTAATTGTTTAAGAACGGGGAAAATTATAGATTGAATCTCTGATTAAAATATTTCAAGAACAGACAAGAAGGACCAACAAATTAATGTACTATAGGTGTCTGCTCACTTTGGAAAAGAAAAGTGTGTATGCTTTTCAAAAAGTAAACAGCACACACTTGGATGCAGCAACATTACATGTGCATGCAGCTCTACTGCTTCATGTCTTCTCTCAGCATCCCCAACAGGGCAAGGCCCTCAAAGGCAAGAGTGTCCTAGACCACAGAGAACACTGCACCAAGTTTAATAAGCACTCCTGCCCTTTCAAGATTTTTGGTATTGCAAGATTTTTTTCTTTCTTTTCTTTTAATTTTTAATTTTTTCTTTTAATTTTTAATTTTTGTGGGTACAGAGTAGGTATATATATTTAAGAGGTACATGAGATATTTTGATGCAGGCATACAATGCATAACAATTATATCAGGGTAAATGGGGTATCCATCATCTCAAGCATTTATCCTTTCTGTTACGAACAATCCAATTATATACTCTTTTAGTTATTTTTAAATGTACAATTAAATTATTATTGATTATAGTCCCCCTTCTGCGCTAACAAATACTAGATCTTATTCACTCTTTCTAAGTATTTTTTTTGTAAGCACTAACCATCCCCATTTCCCCCAACCCACCCCCAGCTACCCTTTCCAGCTTCTGGTAACCATTATTCTACTCTCTACTATATTTTTTCTTAATTCAAAAGTATGCTATTTAGAAAAAAGAGAGAATAGATTCAGAAAGGACAGTTACTGATGCACAATCAGGACAGAAATGCTTTTAAGCAAAGCAGAAACATGGACCAGGAGCTCTCTGTGAACTGCTATGAGGGAGTCAGCTTCTAAAACATTGTAACTGTTTGGCTTTAAAATACTAGGAAATTCTAAAATACCCTGTATCTCCAAGCATAGTCACGTAACAATGTTAACTTTCTTTTTAATAACCTCAATACCCTTGGGAGTAACATGCAAATAGAGTTTATTTAACAGATTATAAATAGGTGTAATCTAAAGCAAAATTCTCTGATGAGTTTGGTAAGAGTTCTGGAGGGTTTGCTATGTGCCGGGCGCTGTGCTAAGCACTGGTCCACATCATCTTTAATCTTCATAATGACTCCACGAGGCAAGGAACATTATGGCCACCTTGTAAATGAGAATTGAGATGCAAAATGATTAAATAATTTGTCCAAGATTACACTGGCATGGAGCTGAGATTCAAACCTAAGCCAGACTCCATCATACCCACTCTCTACTATTTCATTGATGAGGGATTAAAAAAAGGTGAATCCACCTGACCAAAGTTGTGTTTGTAATCAATGATTCAACTAATGTAGTAGAAAGTCCTGAACTGAGTTCTGAGTTATGGCTTTGGTTCTGTCCCATCTTAGCTGTAAGAGGACGCTTGTCTGCCATTCACCTCGTATTGTCAAGGTCGACATTATGAAAATGATTTTGCCAAAATTTATGAAATTAATGCATGAGATGTCATCTCAAATAATTTTTTCAGTCCATATGATTTTTCCCTGATTGAACTTTGGTGCATTAAGCTCTTTCCACCACTTAAGGCCTTAACAATGAAATGCCTTTGCCTGGAAGACTCATCACACAACAGGAAACTTCTCATCCTCCATGTGTCTGTGTAGTGTCACCTCTTCAGAGGCTTCTTCCAGTCATTCTTAGTAAATTTGGTGCCTATCTGAAGGTATCTTTAGCCAGTAAGTGAATCTCTTATTGGTAGCAGATGGTTGGGTCTTTTATTTAATCCAATTTTCCATAAAAAGGAATGAAATTATGTCCTTTGCAGCAACATGGGTAAAGCTGGAGGCCATTATCCTAAGTGAACTAGCTCAGAAACAGAAAATCAAATATTGCATGTTTTCACTTATAAGTAGGAGCACCATGGGTACACATGGATATAGAGTAGACTAAACAATGGGTACATACAGACAGAAAGGTGGAAACAATAGACACTGGGGACTCCAAACTGGGGGAAGGAGGGAGTGGGATGAGGGTTGAACAATTACCAGTTTGATATAATGTTAAATATTTGGGAGACAGGTACACTAGAAGCCCAATCCCCAACATTACACAGTATACCCATGTATCAAACATGCACACGTACCCCTTGAATCTAAAATAATAAAAATACAAATAAAGTTGGTGCCCTGTGAGACACTCTATTGCAGCTCCCTTTTTATCAGCTTCATATATTTTAACCTGATCAATATTTATTTGATATGTTTACTTGTGTATTGCTTGTGTCCCTTATTAGAATATAAAGACTACATCTGTCCTGTTCACTATTGTACCTTCCTTGAACCAGGCATAGCAGACAGCACATACCAAGTATGTAACCATCATCTGCTGAATAGAAGAATACAGCTTATTCATTGTTCAGTGAAGATCTTGGCTGTCTCGGAAGCATTTTTCTGAATAAAAGCAAATCAGCAACAACAACAACAACAAAAAGCACAAAAATATACCTATTGGCATAGAAAGATTTAGAAGCAATTTACAACAATCCAATTTTTGTTAAAAAAAAAAAGTATACTTATAAATATGTAAACATAAGAGGTTAAAAATGGATGCTTCTAATGGTGTGGGACTAACAGTTTTTTCTTTTTCCTTACCTAATTTTCCTGTAATGAGCATGTATATTGCTTTTGTAATGAGAAAACACAAAATAAATTTGGAGATTGGGTGTACGATTGACTAACAAAACCTTTAATAAACAAACAACAATAATAAATTCTAATGGTTGACCAGGCATGGTGGCTCACGTCTATAATCTCAGCACTTTGGGAGGCTGAGGAGGGCAAAACACCTGAGGTCACGAGTTCAAGATCAGCCTGGCCAACATGGCGAAACCCCATCTCCACAAAAAAATACAAAACATTAGCCGGGCGTGGTGACACACGCTTGTAGTCCCAGCTACTCAGGACGCTGAGGCAGAGAATCGTTTGAACCCGGGAGGCGGAGGTTGCAGTGAGCCAAGATGGCACCATTAGCGCTCCAGCCTGGGTAATAGAACGAGACTCTATCTCAGAAAAATAAAACAAAATAAAATAAATAAGTAAACAAATTCTAATGGAGCCATTAGAAGAAGGGTGTTTGGGGGTCTTTAGCCTCACTCATTTTCTTTGATGTTCGTAACTGATATTTTCTCAAAATCTTGTAAGGTGAGGAAAAAAAAGGCAACTTCAATCCCCTGTTTCCATCTAGTTTCCTCACTTAAGATTCTCTTGGTAGAAAATCTGGAAGCACTCGTCACAAATGCCTTTACAACACTATGTTGTAAAATAAAGCTAGGTGGAGACGATAGACCCCCAAAGGGCAGATTTTCATAGCACAGTTGAGTATCTCTGAGCTTCAGTTTCCCCAACTATGATATAGAATAAATTAGACTGGAGCATTTCTAAGGTGCTCTATCAGTTCTTATGATCTTATCACCCTATTAATCATATAATGGTGTAAGAGTTTATAAGCTTAAAAGATCATAGATGGTAGAATAGATAGAGAGAGATAGGACAGATAGATATTTCTGTATATTGAATCTCTTTTGTACAGATGTATAAGTAGATTTTACTATATTTAACAATGCTAATGTATGCTAAAATCCACAGCATTTCCAGAAAAAGCAACACAAATACTAAAATAACCAACATACTCTTACCAAAAATATTTAAAAGTGAAAAAAAAAAAATCAAAAGTTCTGTCTGGCAATTTCAAATGTTCTCTTTACTAGGAATTGTTTTTAATAAAAGCTTAGGGAAAATTTATTCCATATAGGTTTAGAGAATTAGACATAATGTACAGAACAAATTTGCTGGTTAAGCACAGTTATCAATACGTTCAAGCTTGGAATTTTTAAGAGGAAAAAGTAGGTAGACACTGGTAATTTCTCTTAAATTATACAAAAAATTATCTCACACATTGCAAATACCCAAAACTTTTTTTTTGCTGGATTAATAAAGGAAAGAATACAATATCGTGAATATAAAGGCTCCAAACCCACATAATAATTCATTGCAATCACACATTAGAAGAGACAGTTCCAAGTTTAGAGAATTACCCTCCTTGCCTCACTTTCAGCTCCCCTCTACATTTTTCCAGCATATTTCTGCTGAGGATGGTCATTTTACCTCATAAATGTGTCCTCTCACTACCCTTGAAATAACTTATTCATAACATAGGAAAAGCCAATAGACAGAGAAAGTAGGTCAAACATTAAATCAGCAGTGTCAATATAACACATATTGTAAAGTTAGGAGTTTGGTCCCAGACCTCACAAACCCAGTTTAAGTATTGGCTCTAGCAGAGGACTTTAAGCAAATCATTGATTCTCTTTGAATCTCAATTTTCTCAGATGTCTTACTCAGCTACTGATTATTTAAAGATTTTAAAAAAAATAATAGGTTTGAGATATAACTCACATATCACAAAGTTTGCCTATTGAAAGTATACAATTAAATGGTTTCTAGTGTAGTCATAGAATTATGCAACTGCCACCACAATTTTAGACTGTTTTCATTAACCCTATACCTATTAGCAATCACTCCACATTTCTCTCCATCCTCCCTCCCTCAGCCCTAGGAAATCACCAGTCTATATTGTATCTATAGATTTACCTATTCTGGACATTGCATATAAATGGAGTTATACAATATATGGTCTTTTGTAACAGGTTTCTTTCACTTAGCATATTGTTGTCAAGGTTCATCTATGTTGTAGCATATATCAACATTCCATTTTACTGATAAAATATACTCTATTTTATGGGTGTACAATGTTCTATTTATCCATTTATCTGTTGATAGATCTTTAAAGATTTTTTTAAATGGCTTCAATATTAACTTAGGTAGGTTGCTTTTTTCCCTTTAGTTACCTTATCTACAACCAATTTATAAATGAAATTCCTCATTAAAATAGGTAGTTAGCCAACACCAAGCAAATGTTCTTAAAATGCCATCATTGTCCTTTGCTCTATAAATCAAGCAGTTGTAGGATCCTGCCATATTTGCCATCTTGACCTCATTTACGGCCATATATAGACACCGCCACTACCAACAAATGCATCACCATCTAATCCTTGATTTCAATGGTTCTGCTCTGGTACTTTCTATGTTTTCAGTTGACTTCCTCAACTACTGTCACTCCAGCAACTCTTTGCCCTCACCAGAATATCCAGTCCATCCACCCTACAACCTGTTCACTGTCCAGCCATCCCTTCATGTTCCCCCTCCCCTCTTTTTTTTCCGACACACCAAGGTCCAGGCAGGAAACTTCATGTTCTCATTTGCTTCCTTACCCAGCTTAGAAGCAATGATCCATCATCATCATCACTATCATCATCATTCTCCTGCAGGAAAACTCCACTCCTAGTCCCTCTGCCCTCTGTTGTCCTTGCCCAGCAAAGTTACAGCCCTGGTCTAATGCCCTGCCTACTCTGTGCCCAAATTTGAGAAACTGAACATGACTGGAAAAAACCACCCAATATGCTGAGGATTATAACTTTAAATGAGTGATCACAAATCTCAAGAGAGCTTCCAGTATGCCTGAAAAATCCAATTTCATTTCCTGTGTTTGTTTACTCTCAGTTTCCTCTACAGCTGTTTCACACTTTCTTCCCTCTTCTTAAATTTCGAACCTCTTGCCCTTTCTTACTCTCACTGATGAAGTCGCTTTTTATTTCACTCAGAAAACAGCTGCAATCAGAAAATAACTTTTTTGACATTCCTCCAACAAATCTACCTTCATCTATATGCATATACTCTGCCAGAATCTTTCCAATTACAATGGATGAACCAAGTTTGTCAGAGTGAGAGTATACATAACCACTGATGAAAGTTCTGAAAAAAGATTTAGATAATCATGGAGATTTTGGAGTTAAATTAGTGTAAAGTGTACAGAAAACTAATTTTAGGGCCAAATTCTCCACTTGTCTACTGGATCCCAACCCCTCTGGCATTCTGCAAAAAAATTGCAAAGCAAAAAAAAAAAAAAAAAAAAAAAAAAAAAAAAAAAAATCCTAGTTTACTACCTGGCTTATATATGGATAAGGTTTATATAGTCATAATAAAATAAACCTGAATATGGGCCTAACAAAAATTATGGGGTTAGATATCATCTATTAATTTCCCACCATGGAAGATGAAAATTTAGCTTTCTTTCCTTCCCCACAGCCTCTCTGATAAATGAGAACTTAAGAAAGCAATTATCTCTATTCTGTCATCCCTTTCTCACTGCTCGTAGGAGAGCCACATCAGAGCATGTTTGAGCATTTTCCTTCCTGGGGAAGGCTCCAGGGTGGGAAGGAAGGAAGGAAGGAAGGAAGGAAGGAAGGAAGGAAGGAAGGAAGGAAGGAAGGAGAAAGAAAGAGAAAGGAAGGAAGGAAGGAAGGAGAAAGAAGGAGAAAGGAAGGAAGGAAGGAAGGAGGAAAGAAGGAAAGAAGGAAAGGAAGGAAGGAAGGAAAGAAGGAAAGAAGAGAGAGAGAGGGAGGGAGGGAGGGAAGGAAGGAAGGAAGGGAAAGAAAGAAGAAAAGAAAGAAAGAAAGAAGACAAGAAAGAAAGAAACAAAGAAAGAAAAGAAAGAAAGAAGGAAAGAAGGGAAGGAAGGAAGGGAAAGAAAGAAAGAAGAAAAGAAAGAAAGAAAGAAAGAAAAGAAAGAAGGAAAGAAAGAAAGAAGGAAAGAAGGGAAGGAAGGAAGGAGGAGAAAGAAAGAAGACAAGAAAGAAAGAAAAGAAAGAAAGGAACGAAAGAAAGAAAGAAAAGAAAGAGAAAGAAAGAGAGAGAGAGAAAGAAAAGAAACAAAGAAATATTAATGTCCCTCCCTCCCCCATACCACTGGGATCTAGGGTGTTCCCTCTTCAGGTGCTAAGGTTTTTGCTCTCTCTTCCATTGCTACAATATCCTGTCCAGTAGCTATGTCTTCGCCTTCTTTTCCAGTCATATCCCTGCTTTCACTCATCATTTCTTTGAAAAGGTCATGTGCAAGATGGACAAAACTTACAGAGGCCTATTATGTCACGCACTCTGGCCAGCATGGGCCACTATATGGGGACTTGGCAAGCAGTGTGCTCAACTTAGTGGTCATTATCTTTATGATCTAGGATCATGTCAATAAAAAAAGAGAATCCCAGTGCCTGAGTCAGAATTAAGTTTGACTCTTCTGTGCCCACTTTGGGCTAGTTGTCACTTGGAAGTGTGCCAACCAGGCTGGTCACGGGTTGTTCTTAGAAGAAAGAAAGAAGCATGCCCAAGAATGGTCAGGACAGAATCCCACTAAGTCTACATAGCCCCTCACCTCTGGTCATCACCCAGGGAGTGACTGAGAGGAAATGAGTCCTTTTGGGAAATAGCTGCTTTAATTGATCAGATTGCCTCACTAAAGTGTGTTGACTGGTAGGAGGTGAAGGAGGGAGAATTAGAAATCTTTTTGAGTAGGTTTTTTAGTAGGCCATTCTAACACTCAGTGATACCAGATGCCTGTGAATGGTAGAGAATATGGAAGGTCCTTTGAATTTCTTCACAATTAGCCCATTGTTGAGTGGCTAATTTTGTGATAGTCACTTTTATGATAAAAAAAAAGTATACTAATATCAGACTACAAGTGATTCAGAAGGCCAAGTACCTAACACAGATGACTTTCAAGGACCACAATTCCAGATAGTAAATGGACATTTCCCCTGCTTGAGAGGAAGGGACTATCTCTATCTTCCATGACTATTCACTACAACAATGTGAAAAAAGTGTCTGGACACAGGCAGGCCGAGTCTCTGCTTGCCAGATGTACAGAAACATGAGAGACCCATTTCTTTAAACAAATAGTTGGATACAGAATTAATATCAGAAAGAATGACAAAAAAGATATATATTTACATATTTGTATGTACATGTACAAACATATACACATATACATACTCACATGCATATATATATCACAACAAATTACAACACAAAATAGGGCTGGGTGTGGTGGCTCACGCCTGTAATCTCAGCACTTTGGGAAGCCAAGGCGGGTGGATCACTTGAGGTCAGGAGTTCAAGACCAGCCTGGCCAATGTGGTGAAACCTCGTCTCTACTAAAAATACAGAAATTAGCTGGGTGTGGTGGTGCACACCTGTAATCCCAGCTACTCGGGAGGCTGAGACCAGAGAATCACTTGAACCTGGGAAGCGGAGGTTGCAGTGAGCCACAATCATGCCACTGCACTCCAGCCTGGGCAACAAAGTGAGATGCTATCTCAAAAAAACAAACAAACAAACCAAAAAAAAGAAAAAAATAAGTTAATTATTAAAATTAATATTGCTAAAATAAGAAATAAATGAGTCTGTGAATATGATACCCCAAGAATACAATAGCATTCATACTGTTTTCCAGCCAAAAGTTCATACCTGAGTCTGACTGTGAGAAACCATCAGACAAAGCCAAACTGAAAAACATTCTATAAAACAGCTGACCTACCTTCTCCAAAATGTCTTGTGAAAGACAAAGACATTCTTATGAAAGACGAAGAGAGACTGAGGAATGTCCTCTAAAGGAGAGTGAAGAGTCATGATAACCAATGATGCGCAACAGATCCTGTCCCAAGAAAAAACAAAATTGCTACAGATGACATTATTGTTACAATTAATGAGATTGGAATATGGGCTGCAGATTAAATAACAGCATATAGCAATTTTAGATTTCCTGAGTTTGATTACTGTATTATTACAACATAAGAAATATTTTTGTCTGTAGGAAATACACATGGAAGAATTAACGGGTAAAGGGGCATGATAAAACTAACATACTCTCCAATGGGCCAGGAAAAAAAATGTATCTCTACTGAGAAAGAGATAATAAAATAAATATGGCAATATGTTGAAACTTGGTTAATCTGAGTAAGAGGAGTATGGGAGCTCTTTGTACTATTTTTGCAACTTTCTGATAAGCTTGAATTTTTTAATAAGAAGGAAAAATAAAAAATTTAAAATAAATACTTGGGGGTAAAGTATTAAGAAGAATTATTCAAGATCTCTATGAAGAAAACTTTAAAACTCTACTAAGAGACACAAAAGGAGCCTTGAGTAACTAAAAAGGCATCATAATGAAGAAATAGCTTCATTAAGATGTCAATTCTCCTTAACTAGTTACATAAATTTTATGTAATTTTGATTAGGACTTAAACAGCAAAAAATAGCACAAAATCATTTAAAAAATACTACAGTAGATATTAAAATGTACAATAAAGCCAGTTGAGTGATGTTATATGATAAGGTAGACTGCTCAGTGGACTAATTACAAAGGCAGAAATGCATCCAAATACACATGTACATTTTTGACCCAGCAATTCTTTTTTTTCTTTTTATTTAATTCATTCATTCAGTTTTAGAGACAGGGTCTTGCTCTGTCACCGAGGCTGGAGTGCAGTGATGCAATCATGGCTCATTGCAGCCTTGAACTCCTGGGCTCAAGTGATCCACCCACCTCGGCCTCCCAAAGTGCTGGGATTACAGGCATGAGCCACCATGCCCAGCCTGACTCAGCAATTCTAATGATTGTATTTTGTCAAGTAGGTAATATTTGCATGTATGGAAAATGACATATGTACAAAGTCATTCATTACAGCACGTTAGTATTAGCAAAACATTGAAAATAGCCTAACTGTTCATTAATATGGGACTGATTAAATAAATTATGATCTTTCCACACAAGGGAATTCTATACATTCATAAAGGAAAATGAGAATATTCTCTATGTACTGATAACAAATGATCTCCTAGATGGAGAGCAAGATATTTAGTACACCATCACTTAATTTTTTAAAGGAAAGGAGGGGAAAAATTACATGTGTCTATATCTCTGGAATGATACATTGTGGTTGATAAAAAACAAAGAATGGCAATGGGAATTCAAAATATTACATTTACTATTGAGAAAGCTCATGTTGGAGAACACAACTCAGGTATGTGCCAACAGTAGATTTCCCAATACTAAACCCAAGAAGTAGGCAGTCTCATTCACTTGGGCTGGGCCCCCACAACCCTCCCCATGTGAGGGCCACTCCTGTCCCTGTTTAAACGTGACTGGAGAGCAAAAAGGCTGTTTGCTGGAGTCACCTTGGCTCCAAAAAGGAAGGGCAGGAAGGAAATAACTAAGCTCCATGCACCAATTTTTCTGCCAACCTCATCAATCATATAACTCATTATTTTCTGAGGAAAGGAGAAAGGGATGGGGGCTGAGGCCAGGAAAGTTAGGGAAAAACCCTTTTCAGGTAAACCTTGTGGATGAACAAAAGAAGTCCTTTCCCAGCCCCTTCCCCAAAAGAATAGGCAAGAAACTGGAAACTGAAGGCCTCTGGGAATAGGCACTAGATGACTGGGGGCGTGGACAGAGAAGGAGGTCATTCACTGGGTTGCCTTTTCTATTTTTGACATTTTTGAACCGGGGGACTCTATTCCCTATTGAAATATAAATAAAAATATTTCCAAGTGATTCTGTGCAGATAATTAAGAGCTGTAAGGAAAGAATAAAGGAAAAAATATTGAATTCATGTATCATTTGCTTCATGATGAAATGAATGGAATTTTACCTAACTTGATATAATTGGAAAATGTTTCCAAAATACAGGTAACCTACCCAGAAAGTATAGTTGATCCGGCCATGTTTTTGCTCCTTCTGCATGAAATGTATTGTCTGCCCATCAAGAGACCACAGATAGGGGAGACAGGTGCAGTGGCTCATACCTGTAATCCCAACACTCTGGGAAGTCAAGGTGGGAGGATCACTTGAAGCCAGGAGTTAGAGACCAGCCTAGACAACATAGGAGATCTTGTCTCCACAAAATATTTTAAAATCAGCTGGGCTTGGTGGCATGTACCTGTAGTCCCAACGACTCAGGAGGCAGAGGCAGGAGGATTGCTTGGGCTGAGGAGTTTGAGGCTGCAATGAGGTATGATAACGCCTCTGCACTCTAGCCTGGGTGACAAAGTGAGACTCTGTCTCAGCAAAAAGAAAAAGATTATAAATGAGGTTGAAGAAAGTAGCTACAGGTTGGATCTGTGAAAAATCCAGAATCTAGAGGAGAAGGCAATATGATCAGTAAAATGTCTTCTCAGCACCGGGGGCTCATGACATGTGGGCAAGGGCGTTCTGGGTTGAGAGCTCATGTTGACCAACATTGATAATGTTAAAGAATGTCTTCTCCATACTCTGAGAGTCGCTTCTCCTTAGGGCTGGAGTTGGTCACATAGGTGTGTTTGCTCATGCAGAAGGGGCAAAATGAACTTGTGTGGGTCCCCATTTTGTGCCTCTTCAGACTGACTTCTTCTTTGCCTCTTGGACATTGACAAATGGAGAAACTGAGATATAGCTCAGTAGCTCTCACCTTGACTCTGCTATTTAAGACCAGAGAAATCTAGATTTTTATAACTACTCCTAGATTTTATATATATATATATATATACACACACACACACACATATATATACACACACACAAATCTATTTTATATATATATACACACACAAATAATCTAGGAGTAGTCATAAAACTCATGTGTATATGTGTTGTGTGTGTATATATATATATATATATGGGTTTGTTTATTTTTTGCTAATTTTCATACCCTTTTTTACTCATGTTCCCATACTTCTGATAGACTCTGAAGTGTCAAACCAGGTATATTTTTAAAACAGGTACTATAAATAGGTCATGAGAGGCAGCCAAGGAAAATGTCACCAACTCACAGTGGCACTGAAAGAAACATTTCAAAGAATAATTGACTCAAAGTGCTTCCTTGCTGAGCATGCAAAGGCTGAGGCAATGGTGAAAGAATTTAATGTGCCAAATTCAAAAAGGGCATTTAGGACAACCATTCTACCTTGTTCTATTCCCTCATCCCCTGACTTCCTCCCATGGAGAAATCAGCTTCTCCCTGACCGGCTCTGCTCGATTTAAAAAAAGTGTTGTGTAATTTTGGTTCTGAGTTTTCCGATCAGGGTAACGGATTCAGGAGAATAGATTGTGTAACAATGAAGGAAAAAAATGAGAAAGAAAAGGGTATTAAGAGAAAGAGATAACATAAAAGAAATAGCAAGCAATATTGAAAACAGAACCAACCAATCAACAAACATAACCCAACTTTTCTCCCAAACACTGCAGCTTAGAGGTGGCCTCAGGAGATCTATTGCCTAGGGCGGGACATTTGACTCCCAGGACCTTGGCCTTCCAAGCAAGGAGGCTCTTCACACCTGATTGAAACAGTGGCTGGTCCCTGGACCAGAGGAGTTGTGTGGTGAAGCTTTCCCTAAGCTACATGAAACTGATGAAAAAGGGAGCAACGCAGCTGACCTTTTATGAAGCTAACATTCAAATAACTCTTTGGAGTCTCATTCTGTTGCCCAGGCTGGAGTGCCATGGGGAGATCTCGACTCACCGCGACCTCCACCTCCTGTGCTCAACATTCTCCTGCCTCAGCCTCCCAAATAGCTGGGATTACAGGAGCAGCTAATTTTTTAATTTTACCACCACAGCCAGCTAAGTGTTGAATTTTTAGTAGAGAGAGGGTATCATTATGTTGGCCAGGCTAGTCTCAAACTCCTGACCTAAAGTGACCCGCCTGCCTCAGCCTCCCCAAGTGCTGGGATTACAGGCATGAGCCACCGTGCCTGGCCTAAATAACTCTCCTTTTTTATGCTGATGTTGTCTTTCCTAATTTTTGATGCTAAAATGTTATGTTTTTATCTTATGGAAACATAGATGCTGGTTGCTTTTGCTTTTTTTTTTTTTTTTTTTCCTAGTTGCTTTTAAATATACCCTACCTGAAAAAAAAAAAAAAAAAAAAAGATTGGGAGCTCCCACCTTCTCCAATATTTTTAGAATATATATCTTAATGGAGAGGCACCGTGGCTCAGGCCTGTAATCCCAGCATTTGGGGAGGCCAAGGCAGGCGGATCACTTGAGGTCCAGAGTCCAAGACTAGCCTGACCAACATGGTGAAACTCCATCTCTACTAAAAACACAAAATTAGTCAGCTGTGGTAGCACATGCCTGTAGTCCCTGCTACTCAGGAGGCTGAGGCAGGAGAATTGATTGAACCTGGAAGGCGGAGGTTGCAGTGAGCTGAGATTGGTCCACTGCACTCCAGCCTGGGTGACAGAGCAAGACTGTCTCAAAAAAACAAAAAAAAAAAAAAAAAAAGGAAGAAAAGAAATATATATCTTACTGATCCATGAAATATAATATCTTATGCTTATGGCTGGGCATGGTGGCTCATGCCTGTAATCCCAGTGCTTTGGGAGGCTGAGGTGGGAGGATTGCTTGAGCTCAGAAGTTTGATATCAGCCTTGGCAACATAGCAAGACTCTGTCTACAAAAAACTTAAAAATTAGCTGGGCATGGTGGCATGTACCTGTAGTCCCAGCTACTTGGGAGGCTGAGGTGGGAGGCTGAGGCTGCGGTAAGCCATGATCAACATTAGTGCACTCCAGCCTGAGCAACAGAGAGAGACCCTGTTAAAACAAACAAACAAACCCAAAAAACAGATATCATTATAGTGAATTTGGTGAATTTACTTCAAATGAATATCAAAAATCACAATGTGGCAGGTTAGCAAGTACACATATAATTTTTTGAATTGCAAATAATGGGTAAACATATCACTCTTCAAAAATTAGAAGGAAGAGTTAATTTAAAACTTCATTTGTCTTTAAAGACATTGCTTTCTTTATAAATTGCTTTCTCACTGTAATAGCTTTAACAATTATCCTTTAAGAAAATAGAGGGGCCGGGCGCGGTGGCTCACGCCTGTAATCCCAGCACTTTGGGAGGCCGAGGCGGGCGGATCACAAGGTCAGGAGATCGAGACCACGGTGAAACCCCGTCTCTACTAAAAATACAAAAAATTAGCCGGGCGCGGTTGTGGGCGCCTGTAGTCCCAGCTACTCGGGAGGCTGAGGCAGGAGAATGGCGTGAACCCGGGAGGCGGAGCTTGCAGTGAGCCAAGATCGCGCCACTGCACTCCAGCCTGGGCTGGGCCACAGAGCGAGACTCCGTCTCAAAAAAAAAAAAAAAAAAAAAAAAAAAGAAAATAGAAATGTACTCTTATTTTAATATCTTTAGTAAAGTCAGAGCAAAATATTAATGTAAAATCTACAGCTTTTCACTCCTGTGATCCAAAAAATTGTATCTCACTAACAAATGATAATCATGTAATGGCATATCTGTATTTCCCTTCTGAAATATTTTAGGATACAAGTTTGCATTACTGAAGATATTTTAGACCCATTTACTTGCATCTCTGGCTTCCTGGACAAATCTTTAGGACAGGAGACCTAACGTCTCATACCAAGATGTGAGTGTAGTCCCTAAAGGATTAGAACAATGGCCTGGAACGGTGATCTCTGGATTCAGCAATTCTTCACAGTGCTTCTAAAAGCTGCTTTTCAGTAACAGTTCTTTTGTCAGGCAAATTTAGGAGATCCTGCATAATGCATTTCTACTTTGAAAATCCACAATAGACATTGGCATGTTAAAACTTCTGAGAAATCCTACGTTAAAGAAAATCTTTAACTTGGCTTAATTCAATATTTCCAAACTTTCTTTAGCATTTAATACTCATGAACGAAGCACACTTTGGGAAACCATGATTGAATACAACCTGTCTTACTGGTTGAAAAAGGGGGATCAGTAAAAGGTTAAGAGACTTGTCCAGTAGGTAGTAGCAGAGTAGAGTCAGGACCAGAACCCAGGCCCCCTGGATCCTAACCCAGGGCACTATGACATGCCAACTTTCTTTTACCTCATAAACAATTTAGAAGTGATGATGAAAAGCCTGCTATCAAAATAAAAGAAAGTAAATCCAAATGGATACAAAGTGCATTCTTATCCATTTCCATGCTTTTCCAGTTGATGTTGTTAAAATAACATTTTAAAAAACTTAAAAGATGGCCGGGTAAGATGGCTCATGCCTGTAATCCCAGCACTTTGGGAGGCCGAGGCAGGTGGATCACCTGAGGTCAGGAGTTTGAGACCAGCCTAACCAACATGGTGAAACCCCCATCTCTACTAAAATACAAAAATTAGCCGGGGGTGGTGGTGGGCGCCTATAATCCCAGCTAATCAGGAGGCCAGGCATGAGAATAGCTTGAACCCGGGAGGTGGAGGTTGCAGTGAGCCGAAATTGTGCCACTGCACTCTAGCCTGGGCAGCAGAGCAAGACTCCATCTCAAAATAAATAAATAAATAAAACTTGAAGGTTAAGTGTGTGCATATATAAGGAAGAAGGGAGGCTTGTGATTGGTGAATGATGTGAGGAAGTTGCTTTTTCCACAGGCTGCTATTCAAATTATATGCTTGCATGTATGAAAAGTTGAGACAAAGATGTAAGCTTCTAAATAACACACCGAAGCCCTCTCTGAGAATCAAGCTATACAAATTAGACAGTATGAACTTGGATACCTTGTGCCAGAGATTATTTTGGGCATGCTTCTGACAACTGATGTTTGGAGTACAAACTAATACACTATACAACATAAGTTCTCCACAAAATATGTTCGTGCTTATTTAGTAATCTCTAACACCTTTAAATGGATTTTTTAAATCTGGAAGTTGCTTAAAGGTAATTTAACAAACATTAACTTTAAAAAATGCTCCTTTTAAAAATTTTGAAATAATTTTTATGTAGCATTGGTGTCACATATCAGAATAGAATTAGTCATGCATTTCCCATTAGTTTGGAATATTGTGCGGTGGTTAATTTTAGTGTTCCTGGATGACTTCCATTAATCCTTTAAAACAGGCCTTAGTGATCCCTGCCATACAATTAGTTAAAAAAACACACACATACTTCCAATTTAATAGTTCTTTATCTTGCAAAAAAATTAAAGAAATCCATCTCCAAATTATCCCACATAAAAATCTTGTGATGATTAGAGAACAGAATGTTCGAGTGGTCTTCATTTAAATAATGACAGAAGTGGCTGGGGACAGTAGCTGTGTGCTCAGCACTGTGCTGAAATTAAAATAATACTAGGTGACCGCAAAAGTAATTGTGGTTTTTGCATTATTAAAATTTGCTATTTGATATTGAAATATATCCTTAAATAAATGTGTTTATGTTATACATTATTTTAATGGGTATTTCTCACTTTTTTGGCTAATAACTTATTACTTTCTGTTTATATTTATTTTAGACTACGGAAATGATGTTAGACAAAAAGCAATTTTCTTATTAGAGTTCAAAATGAGTCGTAAAGGAGAGGAGACAACTTGCAACATCAACAGTGCATTTGGCCCAGAACTGCTAATGAACATACAGTGCAGTGGTGGTTTGAGAAGTTTTACAAAGGTGGGCACGGTGGCTCATGCCTGTAATCCCAACACTCTACAAAAAATACAAAAACTAGCCAGGCATGGTGGCATGCACCTATAATCCCAGCTACTTAGGAGGCTGAGTCAGGAGAATCACTTAAATCTGGGAGGCGGAGGTTGTAGTGACCCGAGATCATACCACTGCACTCCAGCCTGGGCAACAGAGCAAGACTCTGTCTCAAAAAAAAAAAAAAAAAAAAAAAAAGATGAGGGCCTTGAAGATGAGGAGTGTAGTGGCCAGTCATTGGAAGTTGACAACGGCCAACTGAGAGCAATCATTGAAGCTGATCCTTACAAATACACAAAAAGTTGCCAAAGAACTCAACGTCGATCATGCTGTGGTCATTTGGCATTTAAAGCAAATTGGGAAGGTGAAAAATCTCGATAAGTGGATGCTTCATGAGCTGAGTGAAAGTAAAAAATCATCACTGTGAAGTGTCATCTTCTCTTATTCTATGCAACAACAATGAACCATTTCTCGATTGGATTGTGACATGTGACAAAAAGTGGATTTTATATAACAACCAGCAATGACCAGCTCGGTGGTTGGACCAAGAAAAAGCTCCAAAGCACTTCCCAAAGCCAAACTTGCACAAAAAAAAGGTCATGGTCACTGTTTGGTGGTCTGCTGCCAGTCTGATCCACTACAGCTTTCTGAATCCCAGTGAAACCATCACATCTGAGAAGTATGCTCAGCAAAATCGATGAGATGCACCGAAAACTGCAACGCCTGCAGCTGGCATTGGTCAACAGAAAGGGCCCAATTCTCCTCCACAACAATGACTGACTGCGCATTGCACAACAACGCTTCAAAAGTTGGACGAATTAGGCTACGAAATTTGGCCTCATCTGCCATATTCACCTGACGTCTTGCCAACCAAGCATTCGTCAAATCTTGAAGCAAGGATATTTATGCTACAGGTATAAACGAACTTATTTCTCATTGACAAAAATGTGTTGATTGTAATGGTTCCCATTTTCATTAATAAAGATGTTTGAGCCCAGTTATAATGATTTAAAATTCAGTCTGAAACCACAATTACTTTTGCACCAACCTAGTTTATTCAAAAAATTTGCAATTTAATATATGTCCCTTTGTCTTTTACCTTTTTATGAAATCATTTTTTCTCAATTTAAGATTATTTTTAAATTACAGAGAAAAAGAATCACATGTTAAATTTTCTTTACAGCCTAAGGCTATTTCTCTCTATTCATGGTGTACACCACACCTTCATAATCCTGTCCTTGTTTCTCTAAGCTTCTGTTGTAGGCACAATTCTAAGATGATCACCATGGTCTCTGCCCCCTGGTGTTTCTCCCATGATTATATTAGTTACATGGCAAAAATATTTTGCAGATGTAATTAAGGTTACTAATCATTTGATCTTTAAATAGAGAGATCGAGTACCTTGGTTAGTGTAATTTAATCATATGAGCCCTATAAAAACAGATTTTTCTCCACCTGGTAGTAGAGCTAGAAGTCAGAGAGATTCCAAGTGTCAGAAACATTTGACATTTCATTGCTGGCTTTGGAAGTGCAGGAAACCACATGGTGAGAAATATTAACAGCTTCCAGGAGCTGAGAGCAGTCCCTGCTGGACAGCAAGCAAGGAAACAGGAGCTGCGGTCCTACATCCACAAAGAGCTAAGCACTGCCAGCAACCTAAAGGAGTTGGAAAAGGATTGTCCCCCACTCCCCTTGGTAAAATCCCCAGTCCAGCCAATACGTGACTTTAAAAATACGTTAAGAAAATTTCTATTAATTCTTATGATTTTTAAAAAATCAAAAATTGAAATTTTTAAAATGCTTGTATGCATCAACAGAAATAATCCTGTCATTCTCATTTCTTATCTCTTAACCTGGTTAGCTATTATTGTTTTCTTTGTGACTGTTCTTGTATTTCTGATATGAATCCAACTAGAGTATAGACTATTACTGCATTAATGTACTACTAAATTCTTTTTTTTTTAGACAGAGTTTTGCTCTTGTTGCCCAGGCGGGAGTGCAGTGATGCAATCTTGGCTCACCGCAACCTCGGCCTCCCAGGTTCAAGTGATTCTTCTGCCTCGGCCTCCCAAATGGCTGGGATTACAGGCATGCACCGCCACACCTGGCTAATTTTGTATTTTTAGTAGTGATGGGGTTTCTCCATGTTGGTCAGGCTGGTCTTGAACTCCTGACACCTGCCTCGGCCTCCCAAAGTGCTGGGGTTACAGGCGTGAACCACCATGCCCAACTGTATTACTAGATTCTAATTGTTAGTATTTTAAAGTTTGTGCACTGATATGTGTACAATTACCCTGTAGCCTTGCTTTGTGATACTAGTTTTGTCAGGTAAATTAACGGACATTTATATGTCCATCTCAACATGCTGATGCTTATCATTTGCATGGTATATCTCTTTCAGTCCATTTGTTTTTAATATATCTTTCATATTTAAAGTTCATTTCTTGTGGATAGTATACATTTGAGTCAGCCTTGCTTTTTTAATCCATTCTGATAATCTCTGCTTTTTAATAGTTCAGTCCATTTATATTTATGCAGTTATTAATATGGTAGGATTTTGATCTACCAAGGTAATTTTTAAAATATTTGACTCTTCCACTTTTTGTTGGGCTTTTCAATTTTTGCAGGACTTTTTTGCCTATCTGGTTGGTGTGGGGTACTATCTCATGGTTTTACTTTATATTTTCCCAAATACTAATAAGATTTAGCACCTTTCGATAGGTTTGTGAACTATATGGGTATCCTCCTTGTAATGTTGATTAGGTTTTTTGGCAATTTTTCTATTGAGTTTTCTTATCTTTTTCCTTCTTGATGCTGTAGAAGTGTTTTATATATTCTGGTTGACTATATATGTTGCAATTTCCTTCTCCCACTCTATTGCTTGCCTTTTTACTCTCTTAATGGTCTTTTTTTGAGAAATACAGACTCGTAATTTTAATGTAATCAAATTAATTCTTTTCTTAACATTAGTGCATTTTGTGCCATGGCCAGAGGCCATGAAGATATTATCTTCTAAATACTTCATTGTTTGGCCTTTTATTTAGGTCTTTGATATGGTTTGGCTGTGTCCCCACCCAAATCTCAATTTGAATTGTATCTCCCAGAATTCCTACAAGTTGTAGGAGGAACCCAGGGGGAGGTAATTAAATCATGGGGGCTGGTCTTTCCTGTGCTATTCTCGTGATAGTTAATAAGTCTCACGAGATCTGATGGATTTATGAGGGGTTTTTACTTTTGCTTCTTTCTCATTTTCTCTTGCCACCGCCATGTAAGAAGTATCTTTTGCCTCCCGCCATGATTCTGAGGCCTCCCCAGCCATGTGGAACTCTGTAAGTCCAATTAAACCTCTTTTTCTTCCCAGTCTCAGGTATGTCTTTATCAGCAGTGTAAAAATAGACTAATACAGTAAACTGGTACCAGTAGAGTGTGGTGTTGCTGAAAAGATACCTGAAAACGTGGAAGTGACTTTGGAACTGGGTAACAGGCAGAGGTTGGAACAGTTTGGAGGACTCAGAAGAAGACAGGAAAATGTGAGAAAGTTTAGAACCTCCTAGAGACTTGTTGAATGGCTTTGACAAAAATGCTGCTAGTGATATGGACAATAGGACCAGGCTGAGGTGGTTTCTGATGGAGATGAGGAACTTGTTGGGAAATGGAGTAAAGGTGACTCTTGTTATGTTTTAGCAAAGAGACTGGCAGCATTTTGCCCCTACCCTAGAGATTTGTGGAACTTTGAACTCGAGAGAGATGATTTAGAGTATCCAGCAGAAGAAATTTCTAAGCACCACAGCATTCAAGAGATGACTTGGATGCTGTTAAAAGCATTCCATTTTAAAAGGAAAACAGAGTATAAAAGTTTGGAAAAATTGCAGCCTGATGATGCAGTAGAAAATAAAAATCCATTTTTGGGGGAAAAATTCAAGCCAGCTACAGAAATTTGCATAAATAGCAAGGAGCCTAATGTTAATCCCCAAGATCATAGGGAAAATGTCTCCAGGCCATGTCAGAGACCTTCAGAGCAGCCCCTCCCATCACAGGCCTGGAGGCTCAGGAGGAAAAAGTGGTTTTGTGGGACAGACCCAGGGTCCCCATGCTGTGTGCAGCCTAGGGACTTGGTGTCCTGTGTCCCAGCCACTCCAGCTGTGACTGATAGGGGCCAACATACAGCTCAGGCTGTGGCTTCAGAGGGTGGAAGTTCCAGGCCTTGGCAGCTTCCATGTGGTGTTGAGCCTGCAGGTGCACAGAAGCCAATAATTGAGGTTTGGTAACCTCTGCCTAGATTTCAGAAGATGTGTGGAAATGCCTGGATGCCCAAGCAAAGCTTGCTGCAGGGCATGGCCCTCATAAAGAACCTCTGCTAATGCAGTGTGGAAGGGAAATGTGGGGTCAGAACCCCCACACAGAGTCCCTTCTGGGGCACTACCTAGTGGAGCTGTGAGAAGCGGGCCATCATCCTCCAGACCCCAGTATGGTAGATCCAACAACAGCTTGCACTGTGCACCTGGAAAAGCCACAGACACTCAATGTCAGCCTGTGAAAGCAGCTGGGAGGGAGGCTGTACCCTGCCAAGCCACAGGGGTGGAACTGACCAAGACCAAGGAAACCCACATCTTGCATCAGTGTGACCTGGATGTGAGACCTGGAGTCAAAGAGATCATTTTTAAGCTTTAAGATTTGACTACCCCACTGGATTTCAGGCTTGCATGGGTCTTGTAACCCCTTTGTTTTGACCAATTTCTCCCATTTGGAAAGGCTGTATTTACCCAATACCTGCATCCTCATTGTACCTAGAAAGTAACTAGCTTGCTTTTGATTTTACAGGCTCATAGGCAGAAGGGATTTGCCTTGTCTCAGATGAGACTTTGGACTGGGGACTTTTGAGTTAATGCTGAAATGAGTTAAGACTTTGGGGGACTGTTTAGGAAGGCATGATTGGTTTTGAAATGTGCGGACATGAGATTTGGAGGGGCGGAGTGATATGGTTGGGCTGTGTCCCCACCCAAATCTCAACTTGAATTGTATCTCCCAGAATTCCCATGTGTTATGGGAGGGACCTAGGGGGAAGTAATTGAATCATGTGAGATGGTCTTTCCTGTACTATTCTTGTGACAGTGAATAAGTCTCACAAGATCTGATGAGTTTATCAGGGGTTTTCGCTGTTGCTTCTTCCTCATTTTCTCTTGCCACTACCATGTAAGAAGTGCCTTTTACCTCTTGCCATAATTCTGAGGCCTCCCCAGCCATGTGGAACTGTGAGTCCAATTAAACCTCTTTTTCTTCCCAGTCTAGGGTATATCTTTATCAGCAGTGTGAAAACAGACTAATAGTCTTTATCTAATCTGGAGTTACTTTGTGTGTGTGTGAGATATGAGTTTGGGCTGAAGCTTCTTTTTTTTCACAGCAATATCTAATTTTTCCTGCATCATTTGTTGGAAAGGCCATCTTTTCTCCTCAGTGATATGCAGTGTCATCTTTGTCATGAATCAGGTGTTCATATATGCATGAGTCTATTTCTGGGTTTTCTATTTTATTCCATTGTCTTATTTTCTGATCTTTGCACCAAAAGACTGTGTTTTTAAAATTCCCAATACTTAAAAATAAGTCTTGACACTTGGTAGGGCAAGTTCCCTGAAAACAATTCTTTTTTATTGAGTGTCTTATCTATTCTTAGCCTTTTATTTCCATGTAAGTTTAAATCACTGTTAATTTATACACAAAATTTCCATTGCCATTCTGATTAATATTGCATTAAAACTATAGCTCTATGGGCAATTTGAGTGAATTGACAGCTTTACAGTATTGGATTTTTCATTCCATGAACACGACATGTATCTCCCCTTATTTAAATCTGTTAAAATTTCTTTCAGTAACCTATTTAGCTTCCTGCATAAAGGTCTTTAAAAGTTTTTTTCATTAGACATTTTTTATGTTAATGCTAATATTGCCTATTTTGAATCTTATTTTCTAACTGCTTGTTAATGATATATAAAAATATGATTTACATACTGCTTATGAACCCAGAACCCTGCTAAATTTTAAGTTCACAATCCTATTATCTGCAAATAATGACAATTTTATTTTTTATCTCTTACTCCTGTGCATTGCTATTTTCAGATTTCGTGATGTCTCTAGGACCTCCCATAGAATGTTGAATAGAAGTGGGCAAATTTATCTTTCTTCCATTCTTAAAGGGAAACCTTTTTACTTTCTCTGGTTAAATATAACATCTGCTGTAAATTTTGGTAGATGCTCCCTGTAAGATTAAGGAAGTTCCCTGCTATTCTTAATTTACTAACAGTATTTTTTAAATTGTGGATATTGGATTTAGTGTAATTCTTTTTCTGCATATATTGAGAAATCTTATAATTTTTCTCCATTAATCTATTAATTGGTGAGTTATGTTGGTAAATGTTAAGCCAACTTGAAATCCTTACATAAATCCAATTTGGTCATGATATAACATCTTTTTTTTTTTTTTTTTTTTTAAGTGAAAGCAAGTTTATTAAGAAAGTAAAGGAATAAAAAAATATCTACTCCATAGGCAGAGCAGTGGCTTAGGCTGCTCAACTGCTTGTACTTATTGTTACTTCTTGATTACATGCTAAACAAGTGGTGGATTATTCATGAATTTTCCAAGAAAGAGGTAGGCAATTCTGGGAACTGGGGGTTCCTCCCCTTTTTGGACAATATAGGGTAACTTCCTGATGTTGCCATGGCATTTGTAAACAATCATGGTGCTGCTGGGAGTGTCTTTTAGCATGCGAATGCATTACAATTAGTGTATAATAAGCAGTGAGAGGGGTCAGAGGTCACTCTCATCACCATCTTGGATATGATGGGTTTTGGCTGCCTTCTTTACCACAGCCTGTTTTATCAGCAAGTTCTTTATGACCTGTATCTTGTACCAACCTCCTGTCTCATCCTGTGACTAAGAATGCCTTACTTCTGGGAATGCAGCCCAGCAGGTCTCAGCCTTATTTTACCCAGCCCCTATTCAAGATGGAGTTGCTCTGTTCAAACACTTGTGACATATTTCCCCCTTCCTTTTATAAGAGAACCTGTAATCCTAAGGGTTGTAGAGGAATGAATACCCATTTTTCTGTAACTTCTTCAGGCTGAATAGGGGCAATGAAATACCTGTCTATTAGGGTCTCTCGTATTCAGGATAGAGAGGAGCTCGGTCACAAGATATCTGTATGCTGAGAGTCATTCATAACTCTGAATTCTGACAAAAAGTGGTATATGGAAGATTAATAAGTGTTCAATTTAAGAAAACATTCCTTAAACTTATCCTGCATTCCTAAACAAAGAGTACAACAGCAATATTTTCCACAACAGTAAAACAAAATCAGTAAAATTATCCCAAGTAAACTAAATAAGAAGGCTTTCCATGAACTGGGCAATTATTGAAACCAAGCTGATACGGGTTTGCTAGCTGATTCCAATATGTGGCCAGAATTAGAATATCGATCCAGATTTTTACATTACCCATCCTTGTTTCTTCTGAGCTGTAGCCAGAGATCACTTGTTGGTTCACAGGAATATGTAGTCAGTCTATTGCTGGAAAAAAAACCTCAAAAACAGCTGATGACACTAGAATCTAATAACAGATGTATCATTGTTCTTGAAATATTTTTTTTCCTTTTTCCAGTTTCCCATTTTTACTAAAGACAAATTATGGCAAGACTGATTTGTTTTATTATACTTGGCCTGGTTATTTGTATAATATAATTTATGTATTATATATGTAAATTTGTATAAAATAATTATTTGCAGCAAGAATAATATTTTTTTTTTTTTTTTTTGAGACAGAGTCTCGCTCTGCCGCCCAGGCTGGAGTGCAGTGGCGTGATCTTGGCTCACTGCAAGCTCCGCCTCCCGGGTTCACGCCATTCTCCTGCCTCAGCCTCCCGAGTAGCTGGGACTACAGGTGCCCGCCACCTCGCCCGGCTAGTTTTTTTGTATTTTTTAGTAGAGACGGGGTTTCACTGTGTCAGCCAGGATGGTCTCGATCTCCTGACCTCGTGATCCGCCCGTCTCGGCCTCCCAAAGTGCTGGGATTACAGGCTTGAGCCACCGCGCCCGGCCAAGAATAATTATTTTTTACATAGGCTTTTAAAATTGGCTTTGATGGAACTTTATTCCATAAAAGGAAGCTCAGATAAGACTTTTTCTGAAGTCGAGCCCAGCCAAGGGTTTGTACCCTCAAATATCTGTGAATTGGGTAAATTCCTTTCCCCTTGATGTCCTAAGATAACTTGGGGCTCCTGGGCCTGTCAGAAAGTAACATTATTTACTTACCACAGTTAGGAACCCTGTACAGGGACTGTGTAGACAAGGTATGAGGCCAGTTTTCAGCTTTTATTGGTTCTACAAGTCAAATTTGATTCCTTAAAGGAAAGTACACTATTCCAGCCAAAGCCTTGGTAAAATAACTAACTTCTCTAATTGTGAACTGTTGCAAAAGAAAACATTCTTATTGCATTTATGCAAATAATTATATTGCCATAAGTTAAGAATACTCACAAATAGTTTCCAAATTCTGGAGAAATCAGTTAGAGAGAAACAAATATGCTCCAAAGTTTATTCACAGGAGTATACTTTGCTCAATTATTAAAAGCTGTAAATAGTTCAACAGAAAAGTTTTCTTGGCTCAGATAAACAAAACAAAGGATCAGCAACATTTTAAGCAAAAAGTCAAAAAGACTACTTCAGTCTTCTATCAGTTCAGTTCATGCAGGTAACTCCTGTTCTGCTTGATATTCATGAACATTCCAGCTCTCCAGGAGAGCCCTGAAAGTTTTCTCCTTTATTCTAATGTCACAATCTCCAAAGTTATTAGAAACCTACATTCAAGAGCACTTGTTTATTAGAGTTCTATAGTTGATTATAAAACCACCTTTTGAAGAGGATAAAAACAAGACAACAATTATCTGTGGATGACAAAAAGTCTTAGGGCAGCCACTATTAAAGCCACAATTAAATAGGAATTTTGGTTATGTCTGTGGCATACAATAATTGTACATAACAATTGTAACTGTTATACACTAAGTTATATCAGAATTATAAGAGTTTCCCATAATTTTAGAACACATACCAACAACATATTTATACAAATACAGCCCAAAGAAAGCCAAACACCATTTCATATTTGATAACACTTCCTGTATGATTTTAATATTCCACATAAGCCAAATACATCATTTTTTGACTTTAGGGGACTTAATATATAAAAGATTAACTAGGGGGCCGGGCACGGTGGCTCAAGCCTGTAATCCCAGCACTCTGGGAGGCCGAGACGGGCGGATCACGAGGTCAGGAGATCGAGACCATCCTGGCTAACACGGTGAAACCCCGTCTCTACTAAAAAAAATACAAAAAAACTAGCCGGGCGTGGTGGCGGGCGCCTGTAGTCCCAGCTACTCGGAAGGCTGAGGCAGGAGAATGGCATAAACCTGGGAGGCGGAGCTTGCAGTGAGCTGAGATCCAGCCACTGCACTCCAGCCTGGGCGACAGAGTGAGACTCCGTCTCAAAAAAATAATAATAAAATAAAAAAAATAAAAAAATAAAAGATTAACTAGGTAAGAAAAAGACATAATTTATAATTTGATTTTGGAAAGTTTGTCAAATATTAAAGGTTTAAGTACTTGATATTTTAAAATAGAATATGAGGTTACTATAGGCCATTCATTTAGCCAAAATGATAACTCAAAATTTTCTAAAAGGAAAACCTTTACTTATTAATAGAGAGAAGACTTAGCTTTCCAAACAATCTGTCTCTTTTCTTTCCCTTCTTTTTCCTGTAGTTTATTCAAAAGGTAAAAAAAGTTTTCCTTTTTTTAATATACCATGAAAATCTTGTTCAAGAGAAAGCCTAAATTTTACCTTTGCATTAATGCATTATTAATGTCAAACCCGATTTTTAATAAAACCTTATGGACAAATCTATCAAATTTTAATCAGTTTGATCATAAGGTAAGATTCTCATAAAACTTTTATAACCCCTTACAATTTGTTTTGTTAAAGAGCAGATCATTGCTCTCAGGAAACCCTGTTGTGCTTTCATTCCAATGCTCAATTTATGGAAAAAATGAATAATGCCCCTTTAACTTTAGCTAATATGTTCACACACAATTTTTTTACAAGATTAATTGTTCATAAACCTTTCACAACTTGTTCAAACCTTCAGCTTTTTCCTATCTAACTTGAAACAATCCTTTAACACTTTATGCAAGAAAGATCCACATTCCCATGATTTCTTATAATCTTTTACCAAAAACATTTCACTTTCCTTATACACCTAGCGTGTAAAACTGAGAGGGATCTCTAACTCCCTAAATCTTAGGAAGGACTCTAACCTTCCTAAGACAGGCCTTGAAGGCAAGTGCAGTCGAGCGTCCCTGCCTTTTAAGAGGCACCTTTAACCTCTTCTGTCTTAGGAGAGACTTTAACTCTCTTAAGTTGGGCCTCTAACCCAATCCCATCCTTTACCCAAGTACCCTACCACTTACCCAAAGTCGGCTAATCAGTGTGGTAGTCTATTTCGTTTGGGTCGGGGGTCTCCTCAGTATAGTCCCTTTGGGGTTTGCCAGGAAGATGTTATTGGAAAGGGGTCCCAATCCAGACCCCAAGAGAGGGTTCTTGGATCTCGTGCAAGAAAGAATTTGAGGCAAATCAGTAAAGTAAATTGAAAGCAAGTTTATTAAGAAAGTAAATTTTAAAATGGCTTCTCCACAGGCAGAGCAGTCATGATATATTATTTTTTAATATATTGTTGAATTTGTTTTGAAATTATTTTATTTAGCATGTTTGCATCCATGTTCATAAATAAAATTGGCCTTACTTTTCTTTTCTCATTTTGTCTTTGTTGGATTTTTGTATCAGGATTTTGCTAGATGTATAAAATGATGTGGGAAGTTTTCCTCATATCTATTCTCTGGAAGAGTTTATAAGATTGAGATAATTTCTGCCTAAATGTTTGGAAAAACTTATAGTTGATGCCATCTGGGCCTGGATATTTTTGTACGTGTGTGATAGGTTTTCAATTATTAACTCAGTTGCTTTAATAGTAATATGATTTTATTCCTCTTTCTTTCATAGGTTTAGTGAGTTGCATTTTTGTTGAAATTTGTCCCTTTAAATCAAACTTTCAAATGTATTGGCATAAAGTATTTTAAAAAAAAAGTTTGTTATCTTTTGAGTGTTTGTAGAATCTGAAGTGACCTTTTTCTTTAAATTCCTGATCTTAAAAAAAAATAAAATAAAATAAAAAATAAATTCCTGATCTTGGGTATTTCGTTTTGCTTTCTTTCGTGATCAAACTGAACAATTTAATCAAATGTATTAATTTTATAAGGAACCCACTTTTAGTTTGGATGGTCCTTGCTGGTCCTTGCTTTTGTAGATTTGTTTTCTGTTTCATTCATTCTCCTATCTTTTTTCCATGCTTTTCCTGAGCTGTAAATTTGTTTTCATTCTCTTATCTTTAACACTTCTTTCTTTTTACTTCTTTTCTAACTTTAAGCATTAAAACAAATGCTTAGCATATTAGCTTTCAGCCGTTTTCTTTTCTAATGTAAAGTTTCCTCTAAATAGTGTTTTAATTGCATCTCACAAGTTGAGGAGCCACTGACAATTTATTTTTCTACTTAAAAAAATATGATTTCCTAATTATGTTGATTTGTCTCCCTCCTCTGGAATATAAACTCAATGAAGGCAGCTATTTTTGTCTATTTTGTTCACTGACTTATTCCCAGAAACTAGTACTGTTCCTGGCACACAGTAGGTAATCAAAAAATATTGAAGGAATGAAAAACTTAGAAGTTGAGGGCACCTGTAGTTCTAGCTACTTGGGAGACTGAGGTCAGAGGATTGCTTGAGCCCAGGGGTTCCAGACTGCAGTGAGCTATGATCATGCTATTGCACTGCAACCTGGGTGACAGAGTGGGACCCTGTCTCAAAAAAAATAGAGGGAGGGAGGGAGGGAGGGACGGAGGAAGGAAGGGAGGGAGGGAAGGGAGAGGATGGGAGGAAAGAAAGAAAGAAAGAAAGAAAGAAAGAAAGAGAGAGAGAGAGAGAGGGAGGGAGGGAGGGAGGGAGGGAAGGAGGGAGGGAGGGAGGAAAGAGAGAGAGAGAAAGAAAGAGAAAGACAGAAAGAGAAAGACAGAAAGAGAAAGAAAGAGGAGAGAGAAGAGAAGAGAAGAAGTGGATAATTGTTGTGAAGAAAATAGAACTGGGTGAGGAAGATTGGGAGACAACACAGAGTTTTTACAATTTGAGGAGTCAGAGTCAAGGTAGAGCTCAATGAGCAATGACTTGAGGAGGAGTGGAAATATGCCATATGGATATCTGGAGGGAAGAGGATCTAAGCAGAGGGAAAAATGGAAGTCTTGAGACTGGAATATTCTAGAAACATCAAGGAAAACAGAGTGGCTGGTGTGGAATGAACAAGGAGGAGATTACTAGGTGATAGGAAAAAAAAGAGGTAAAGAGGGCCAGAGCACATAGTCTATGGGATATGAAAGACTTTGGCTTTTATTACACAAAATAAGGAGCTATTACAGTGTTTTGAGCATGCACATTGCATTTTTAAAGGATTATTTTAAAGAATCATTCTGGCTGTGCTGAGAATATAACAGAGAAGGAAGGATAGAAGTAGGAAGACTAGTTAGAAGGTAAGCTAAGACTTATTAAAGTGACTTCAGGCAAAAATTGGAAGAATTAAATTGGATACAACAAGGAAACACAACCTTTTAGAGTTTTGCAGAAAAAGGAAACAGAAATGATTTAAGCAAAGGTTTTATTTTTTAAGATGGTAGAGATAAACAGATATTTGTATACTAATAGAAATGACACAATAGAGAGTAAAGTATGAGTGGTTCCCAAAACCTAGGATTCTAAACTCTGGGAGAGGAAAAGAATCAGTACAAGAGGGTGAAGGGAGAAGAGCAAGAAAGATACTAGGGCCTGATAGAGAGTGGTCACTGAGAAGACTTTTATGTAGACACTAGTTTCAAATTATAGCTACCAGAAATACCATTCCCCCTGGAAAGTTTCAGAGTAGGGTGGCATATCTCCTCCCCTTCCATATAACCAATGCTACAATTACAATCAGGAAAGAATGGTTTCACATAGAAGTGAGAGTGGGCTTGTCAGCCTTTTCTCCAGCCTCCATGGGGGAGCTGCTATTGACCCCAGAGTTCACATTACCACCATTTCTTTTTTGCATTCTTGATTTTATTTTCTGGTAAACTGCATGTGGTTTATCTTAATATTTAAATCCTACCTCCCCACTCCTGCACCATATTCCCTCATCAAGACACGTGCTGTCTGTTCTCTTTATTTTGCAAATCCCATAGCAGAATTAAGTCGGTGGGTTATTTGCCAGCAGATTATTCTTTTAAAGAAAGATGTAATCATCTAGATCGGGGTTTCTTAACCTCAGCACTATGACATTTGAGGCTGGATAATTCTTGGTGGTGAGGGGTGCTGTCTAGTGCATTGTGGGATGGTTAGCAGTATTCTTGGCCTCTCCCTACAAGACGCTAGTCACATCTTCCTCCCCACTTTCCTCTCATCCCAATTGTGACCAAACAAAACAAAACAAAACAAAAACAAACAACAAAAACAACAACAAAACAGAAGTACTCCAGACATTGTCAAACGTCCCCTAGGGTTCAAAAATTGCTCCCAGTTGAGAACCACTGATTTAAATGTAAAATTTCTCAATTCATTGGCCAGGAGCAGTGGCTCATGCCTGTAATTCCAACACTTTGGGAGGCTGAGGCGGGTGGATCACCTGAGGTTAGGAATTCGAGACCAGCCTGGCCAAAATAGTGAAACCCCACCTCTACTAAAAATACAAAAATTAGCTGGGCACGGTAATGGGCGCCTGTAGTCCCAGCTACTCGGGAGCCTGAGGCAGGAGAATCACTTGAAGGAGGTGGAGGTTGCAGTGAGCCAGCATCACGCCACTGCACTCCAGCCTGGGCAACAGAGCAAGACTTGGTCTCAATAAGTAAATAAATAAAATTTCTCAATTCATTATCAATAGATCCTGGTGGTGTCAATAATATATGGAAAGAAGCTGAGGATTTATTAACTATATCTTTATTCTCAGATTTATTTATGTCATGGATATCAGTGTTGACCTTCCACTTCTTACCACTATTCCAAAATGAATATTATGGACCCTAATTTTAGCAACTGGTACCTTTCTGCACATGATTGGCCTGGGAGAATAAAGGAATGAGTGAAGTCGGACTATGGAAACTTAAAACGCCAGTGGTGAGATTTTACCATCAGAGGCTCTTCAAAATATTTGCCTTAAGCATCATAGAAGAGACTTTTTTTTCTACCAACTGATTACTGATAACCTAAAATTGATGTTATCTGCATTGGACCCATAAATATGTATTACTTCGTGAGGTATCAAAAAGAAAAAAAAAAAAGACAGCATCAGAAAAGCTCAATCAAGCTTGAAAAAGATAAATTTGAAGAATTTATGCTACCAGAATTCAAGACTTAGCACAGAGTAGTTAAGATAGTGTGGGATTGCCACAAGAATGTACAAATAGACCAGTGGAAGAGAACAGTCAGAAAAAGATCTGATTTGTGACAGATATCAGTGCAACTCTGTAAGGGAATGAATAGCTTTTCAATAATTGGTGTTGGAACAATTGAATTTATAGGACAAAATGAAACTTGACCCCTCCCAATCATACTTTGCCAAAATTAATTTGAGATGTATCACAGTTTCAAGTGTATAAAACAATAAAGCATTTAAAACAAGACAACATCTTCAAGACAGTCCTAAATAGAACACTAACCATAAAAGACTAGCTTCACCAAAATTAAAATTAAAATTCATCAAAAGACAGAACTAAATATGTCAACAGGCTGGACATGGTGGCTCACACCTGTAATCCCAGCACTTTGGGAGGTCAAGGTGGGAGGATCACTTGAGGTCAGGAGTTTGAGACCAGACTGGGCAACAAAGTGAGACTCCATCTCTACATCTAAACTATATTTAAAATTAGAATTAAAAAAGCAAACCACAAACTGAGAGATTTCCATGGCATGTATATCCAACAAAGGCTCATATCCAAAACAGCAAGAAAATGACAAATAATCCAAATTTTTTTTAATGGTAAAAAGACCTGAACAGGTCCGTCACAAAAGGGGCTATTCAGGTAGCCAACAAGAATATGCAAAGGTGTTGAATATAATTAATTTTCATAGAAATAATAATTAAAACTACAATGAGGCCGGGTGCAGTGGCTCATGCCTGTAATCCCAGCACTTGGGGAGGCTGAGGCAGGTGGATCACTTAAGGCCAGGAGTTTGAGACCAGTCTGGGCGACATGGCAAAACCCTATCTCTACTAAAAGTACAAAAAATTAGCTGGGTGTGGTGGTGGGCACCTGTAGTCCCAGCTACTCAGGAGGCTGAGGCAGGAGAATCACCTGAACCCAGGAGGCAGAGGTTGCAATGAGCTGAGATGGTGCCACTGCACTCCAGCCTGGGTGACAGAGCAATACTATGCTGGGAAAAAAAAAAAAAAAAAAAAAAAAAAGAAAAGCTACAATGAGATAACTCACCTACCATAATGGTTAAAATTTAAAAGACTGTCAATATAAGATATAAATGTGGCTACGAAGCAACAATTGGAAGCTTCATATATTGCTGATAAAATACAAAATTAGCCAGGCATGGTGGCGCATGCCTGTAATCCCAGCTACTCAGGAGGCTGAGGCAGGAGAATCGCTTGAACCTGGGAGGCAGAGGCTGCAGTGAGACGAGATTGTGTCATTGTACTCCAGCCTGGGCAACAAGAGCAAAACTATCTCAAAAAAAAAAAGATAACTTTGTTCAACCGCTTTGGAAAATGGTTTGGCAATAGAAAAATTGATGGCACTATGTACTAAAACAAAACAGTTCTATTTCTAGACGCATACCCAAGAGATAAATGCACATGTCCACCAAAATATATCTTTAAGAATGTTCACAGCAGCATAATTCATAATAGTAAAAAACTGGAAGCCACTCAGCCAAGCGCAGTGGCTCACGCCTGTAATCCCAGCACTTTGGGAGGCCGAGGCGGGCGGATCACGAGGTCAGGAGATCGAGACCATCCTGGCTAAGACGGTGAAACCCTGTCTCTACTAAAAATACAAAAAATTAACCATGTGAGGTAGCGGGCGCCTGTAGTCCCAGCTGCTCGGGAGGCTGAGGCAGGAGAATGGCGTGAACCTGGGAGGCGGAGCTTGAGGTGAGCCAAGATCGTGCCACTGCACTCCAGCCTGGGTGACAGAGCAAGACTCTGTCTCAAAAAAAAAAAAAAAAAAAAAAATGGAAGCCACTCAAATGTGCCTCCATAGACTGAATCGGTTATGGTATGGTCTTACCATGGAATAGTACAGAGTAATTTAAAAAAATCAAAAACCTTGACACTTGCAACAAAATAGATTAATACTACAGACACTGTATTAAGTGAAAGAGGTCACAACAGTACATACTGGATGATGCATTTATATGAAGTTTGAGATCAGGCAAAACTAATGAATAATGACAGAAATCAGAATAGTGATTGTTAAGAGTGATATCGACTAGGATGAACATGAGGAAACTTGAGGAGACAGAAATGTTCTATAGATATATATGGATGATAGTTTCATGGATCCTCTAGAAAGTACAGATCACTCTTCTCAGGCATTTTGCTGTAAAGCAGAGAATGAAGGCAGTGGCTGGCAGAGGAAGTGAGGTTAGGAGAAGTTTCCTAGAGGATGAAGAAATCACGTATTTATATGCTGGTAAAAATAATTAAATAGCAAAGGACAACTGATGATGATAGAGAGAGAAAATGACGGAGTCAGAGCAGGGTGGGAGGTGATGAGACAGTGTGCTTACTTGGAGTTGAAAGAGGTTTTAAGGCCAGGCACAGGGGCTCTCACCTGTCATCCCAGCACTTTGGGAGGCTAAGGTGGGAGGATCACTTGAGCCCAGGAGTTACATACCAGCCTGAGCAACCTGGCAAAACCCTGCTTCTACAAAATATACAAAAATTAACTGGGCATGGGGGTGCATGCCTGTAGTCCCAGCTAGTCGGGAGGCTGAGGTGGAAGAATCACCTGAGCCCAGGAAGTTGAGGCTGCAGTGAGCCAAGATCATGCCATTGCATTCCAGCCTGAGTGACAGAGACTCTATCTCAGAAAAACAAAACAAAAAACAAAACAAAAAACAAGCAAACAACAACAATGGGTTCTATAGGAGCAGAGGTGAGACCAGAATACCTGTGAGTCATTGTCTATGTAAGCAGATGAAATGGGAGCCTAGGAAGTTTTCTTCTGAGTGCCTCCATTTTCTCAGAGAATTAGGAAGCAAAAATCCTCAGAGGGAGGACAGAGGAATTGACTTGGAAGTATGGAGAAAGAGCAGTGGGAGATAATTAGAACAGGAGCACAGTGAATGGACTAGGGATATAGACTACACTCGCGAGGCAGGTTCAGGGCAGGGAAGTTCACGTGGGTGGGCTTCTCTCCAGCTCCATTCTGCTGCACAGAGCACAGGCACTTCTTTCAGAGGAGACTTGGATTTAACCAGCCTTGCAGTTTTACTGTAGGGTAAACATGAATTTTGTGCGTAAGATCATATATACCTAGGAACCTTATTTTTACCAACTGGGGCATCATCAGATCTAGGTTCTTTCAGTGCACAAAACGAGGACATTATTTAAATATATTTGAAGAAGTTCATGTTGATATTTATAATTCATGTTTAAGACTACAGTGATCTTTCTGAACTTCTGATGTGATATTTGCATCTCTTTTCTCTGGCAGTGAAAATCTTGGTTGTTAATTACAATACTAATATTACTATCAGCAATAAAACTACCTAGCACAGTTTGAGTTCCTTTTTTTCTTAGAATGTATCCTATTAAGGATGTACAAGTAGAGTACTATATTCAACAGTCACTTGGAATCATTACTTTCTCTGTATAGATCCTAACAATATGAAATAAAAACAGGTCCTTTAATTGTTTGAACTAAATTTGGATGTTTGCTTTTTACACTTCTAAATTAATTTTTAAAACACTTAAAACACATTGGCAAGAAGAAAATCAAAACTATAGAAAAGGTTATACTCAGAGAAGTCTTGCTTCTCTCCTTGTCCTCTCCTCATCCCCTCTTCATTCCTTATAGGTGACTGTTTCTTACTCTGAAAGCTGGTAGTTTAAAGGAAAGAATGAAACTCTGAGGACAAACCAAAATTTATCTGCAGCTGATGAGTGAAAATCATTCTTTCTGACTGAGAAGAAAATGTCAGTTAATAAATGAAGAGGAATTTACTTGGAAAATCTTTCTGCAAATCTCAGTAAAGTAATTCAGACAAGGATGTAAGACCATTAGATATAACGTTGTTGGAGAAGAAAATATTGGCACGGAACCAAAGTATCACCCCATTCTGAAGCTGAGTTCAAAACAAACAAAAACAAAGTATCACCCGCAGATAACTTGCTTGTTGCAAAGGAAAAACATATCACTACAATGTAGAGATCTCACATTATCATCCTAGCCAGGTGATCAAGCTTGACATTATGTGCTTACTGATGGGAAGCAATATGCCATACACAGCAGCAGCCATGAAGCTCTCTTCAAAAATATTTAACATGATTCTAGCCAAGCCATTAGGCTGAACTTCCAGTTTAGAACTGGGTGAAGGTAGATGAGTAAGTTAAAAAATCTGTGGTGCGGATCATCCCACAAAACAACTGATCTTGTTTCTTCAAATAGGAAATGTCATGGCGAAAAAAATTACAAAGCTGTTCTACTTATAAGAGACTAAATAAGACCAGATTTTTAAAAGACAGAATGATACAAGTAACAAAATATTCATACCGGGTACCCAAATATTAACCAACTCATTACTACTCTTAAATGTATGTATAAATAGTTGTAGAAGTAATACGTGAAATGTGCTACTGATATTTTACACTGGCAACAAGGAGGACATTAAACATTAGAATTACAGAGTTTTATTTATATAAACCATTTAACAACATTTTATTAAAGTTTCAAAAATTAAATTTAAAGTTTTATTTAAATTTTTATTTAAAATTGAGAATTATATTTATATTTTGTCTTTTAAAAAATAATTTTGAATATTTTAAAAGACTTTTTTGAAAACATGAAAATAATTTTTAATATTTACTTAACTTTTCATTTTCAATGAAATGTATGTAAATATTATACATTTGAAATACATCTTTTATATTACTGCCAACAGAATACAAATAATAAGAAAATTCATTTAGAGGCAGAGGCAGGAAGATTGCTTGAGCCCAGGAATTAGAGGCTGTAGTGAGCTATGATTGCACCACTGCACTCCAGCCTGGTGACAGAGCAAGACCCTGTCTCTAAAAATACACACACACACACACACACACACACACACACACACACACAGAATTAAATTAATGATTTTGCTAGGATAAAAGCAAGACAAAACTGAGAAAGTTTCTTGGAATGAAGATTTGAAAAGATAAGAAGAGATAAAAACAATGGAAGAAAAGCCAAATATATAGATAACAGAATCAAAATAAGCAGAGCTCCTGAAAAAGAAATCTGAACAAAATGGATATTAACCAAAGATATGTTTTCATCACTCACTCAAACATTGCTGCTAAACATCTGGATAAGTGCAATAATTGTCATCTTTGATATTTTGCACTGTGTCATATACAAACCACAATGTTACATATCTTTCTTAATATCATTATAATGAAAAGTTATTTGCCAAGGTAAGAAGATGGAATATATTTGAAGTTTGCTAGCTTGATTCAAATATTTTATTTTATTTTTTATTTTCTCTTTTTCTGCGAGACAGTGTCTGTGTGTCACCCAGGCTAGAGTGCAGTGGCACAATCACAGCTCACTGCAGACTCAACCTGCCAGGGCTCATGTGATCCTCCCACGTCAGCTTCCTTTGTAGCTGGGACTAGAGGACCATGCCACCACACCCAACTGATTTTTTGTAGAGACAGGGCCTCACTTTGTTGCCCAAGCTGGTCTCAAACTCCTGGGCTCAAGCGATCCTCCAGCCTCAGCCTCCTAAAGTGCTAGGATTATAGGCATGAGCCACTGTGCTCAGCCAATTCAAATATTTTAAATAGTTAGACATATTATATGTGGATCTTCATGTAAACTCTTGCCTTGGACTCTACAGCTGCAAACATTAGGGGGTGGGCCTGACTGCAATTTTTAAATGCCAAGAATAATTAAGCAATATCTATAAAGTTTTCAAAGAAAAACATTGCAATCGAAGGATTTTAAATTCTTTGTACCCATTCAAGTTTCCTTGAACATGTAAGAAAAATGAAAGAACATTTCAGATATTCAAAGGCTGAAAAATATACCATCCATGAATCCTTCTTGGAAAAATTATATAAAGACCAAACATCCCAAAATACAGAGCTCAAGATTAGGAGATTCCAGACTCATAGGAAGATGGCCATATGAATGTGTTCCTGCCATTCTACTCTCTCTACTCCAGCCCAGTAACAACTGCTTCCCCAAGTAGGCAGATATGGAGTATGTGAGCTAACCCTCAGGTCTGCTGAGATCCTTTCAGAGAGAGGGAACTTAGGACTTTCTCCTGCAGGCCAGATGAAGACGTGGGGACATGTAAAAAGAATAAGAGCCTTAGGATAAGGATTGAAAAGTCACCCATATAGTGGCTGGCTCATGCCTATAATCCCACTACTTTGGGAGGCTGAGGAGGGTGGATCACCTGAGGTCAGGAGTTTGAGACCAGCCTGGCCAACATAGTGAAACCCCTGTCTCTACCAAAAATACAAAAATTAGCCAGTTGTGGTGGTGGGTGCCTGTAATCCCAGCTACTCAGGATGTTGAGGCATGAGAATCACCTGAACCTGGGAGGCAGAGGTTGCAGTGAGTCAAAATTGCACCACTGCACTCCTGCCTGGGCAACAGAGGGAGACTCCATCTCAAAAAAGAAAAAAAAAAAGAAAGAAAAGAAAAGAAAAAGAAAAAGAAAAAAATGTTACTGATACAAGATCATACCAGATCTCATGAACATTTCTTTTTGAATCTCTGGCCCTTGGGGACCTGTGGAAAACTGACAGGTAGATTGGATCCTTGCTGCCCAGAATCTGAGAAGTCAAGGGAATAGAGCGTTGTCAGCAGTGAATAAACATCTTCAGGCTTGGGTACCAGTGGGCTGCAAGACAGAAAACGACAGTGCCTCTCAGAACTAGTGGAGTTGCGCTAGAGGGACACCAGAATCAGGACTTTAGCTCTGAGCAAGGGTGTAGCTATGCAGAGTAAAAGGAAAATAACAAGACCCCTAACCTAGCAGCCAGAGTGAGGAGGAACAGGCAGAACCGCTATTACCTCCCGAAACAGAACTACTGGAGGACAAAGAAGTCATCTTGAACAAACCAAAAAAAGTGCTTAAGAAAACCTGATTACAAATCACAAACCATGGATTTTAAACTTAGACAATAAGTAGATGAATTGAAGCAGAGAAAGGTCACTATTCACATTTCAAATGGTGAAATGTAAAGGTCAGGTTGAAGGCCTAGCTCAGAGCATTCAGCAAGCAGGCAAAAAATTGGGACTCATTAGAGAAAAAATAAAAACTGCCAGGACAGATCCAGAGCATCTCTCACAAAAATGACAGGAGTGCCAAGAGAAGTTAAGGAAATATAGATGAAGGAAAGGCAATAATTAAACAAACGAATAAAAGAAAACTGAAGTCTGCAAATTAAAGGGGTCCACTAAGTCCCAGTTAAGATTGTCAGAAAAAACATACGCACCTACACATGGCTTCATAAAATTCTGTACTCCAAGGATAAAATAATACAAGCTTCCAAATTGAAAGAAAAAGAGTATAAGAGAGAGAAAAAGTCATCTTCTTACCCCTCCAAAAAAAAAAAAAAAAAAAAAAGATTTCTTTCTTAATCAAGTTTGAGTCCTTTCTTGAACATTTGGCTAAAATGCTGTAGGTGGTTGGTATGGTCTCTGAATATTTCCGTATCTGGAAATTATTTTTCATTCAGCAAGTAAAGGATATCTTGGCTGTGTAACAGACATTTATATAATACTTACAATGTGCCAGGCACTCTTCTCAGCACTTTAGAAATGTTAACCCTCTTAATTCTCATAACAATCCCATGAGATTGTTATAATCCCCATTTTAACAGAATGGAAGTACAGAGGTTAAGAAACTTACCCAAGGTCACAAGCTAGTAAGTGGCAAAACCATTTCTCTTTGTTACTATCAGTCCATGTGCATCTAATATTAAAAGCCATACACTGAATAAAGAGAGGCATCAAATAAAGTAGCAATTCGTGCAGATATAATGGTCATTAACTTGTATGAACTAACAACATAGATAGATTTGTATCACAGTTTTTGGATGAGAAAAAGTACCATAACTAAAGTCAATAAACGATATGCTTGCAAAAGTATTTATAATGCAAAACAAATAGTTAAATAGCTCATAGAAAACAACAGTAAAAAAGCAATCTGACAGAAAAAAGTCCTAAGGAAGTAAATATGCAGAAGAGTAAATACAAATACATACATGAAAAGATGTTCAAAATACTACTATACAGAGAAATATAAAGTAACAATGACAAATCACCTTACATCCATTAGATTATCAAGAAGTAAGAGCTCTAGTTAACATGTTACCAAAGTTGTTACTATAGCTTACAGAGCCTAAGGTAATCCAAACCCAGACCATCCCTTCTGACCTCATTTCTTTCTACTCCTCCCTCATCACTCCCCCAGTCACACTATCCAGCTAGTGACCTTCACACAAAGCACGGCTCACTCTTCCTGAAACACTCATTCCTTAGATACGACTCTGGCTTGCTCCTTACTTCAGGTCTTTGGGCAAAAGTCAACTGCTCAGAAATTTGCCTTGATCACTCAACAATCTCATATATAATGCTCCTTCCATACTGCTCTGTGTGCTGACCCTACTTTATTTGCCTCACAACACTTATCAGTTACCTAGCATAACTGACTTGCTTATTGTATTTGTACAATACTTATTTTACTCTATTGCATTTGTTATTGTAGGTCTCCCTTAGTAGGAGACAGGAACTTTTTCACTCTAGCACCTAGAACAGTGCCAGGAACATGGCAGACACTCAGTAGACACTGACGGAATGAACAAACATGCAATGAACAAACACTGACCACTAGAACAGATACTAATAAAATGGAACTCTTCTATATTCATGGAGAATATGTAGATTTATAATAGCATTTCTGAGTTTCTGTAAAATGATACATATGTATGATAATATTCCCCTTAACTGAGCAGGTGACCATCTGCATAATCTAAATAAAGTTCCAAATATAAAGACAAATGTAAAAGAAGAATGCCTATAACGACACTACTTACAGTGGAAAAAACTAGAAACAAGAATGAATCCTCAGAAATAAGGATATAATTAAGAAAATGTGGTACATACACAGGGCAGATTATGCAGGCTTTAAAAGAATTGAAATTAGATCTATGCCTGTTTTCTTAGAAGGATCTGTGCTACATATTAAGCAAGAAAAGCAAGATTCAGGTGTTTATACTGTGAGCCCATTTTATGAAACAATGACTAAACCTCCACTCTATACATATACATATATTAGCCTAGTGAAAGTGAGGTACCCGCGTTGATAATGGTCACATGGAGCTTGGGCAAGGTAAGGAAAAAAATAATGCTCTTTTGAAAAATGTCCACACTTGGCTGGGCGCAGTGGCTCATGCCTGTAATTCCAGCACTTTGGGAGGCCGAGGTGGGTGGATCACAAGGTCAGGAGATCGAGACCACGGTGAAACCCCATCTCTACTAAAAGTACAGAAAATTAGCCGGGCGTGGGGGCGGGCGCCTGTAGTCCCAGCTACTCAGGAGGCTGAGGCAGGAGAATGACGTGAACCCGGGAGGCGGAGCTTGCAGTGAGCCGAGATGGCGACACTGCACTCCAGCCTGGGGGACAGAGCGAGACTCCGTCTCAAAAAAAAAAAAAAAGACAAATGTTCACACCAAAATCAACACAAATGATACAGTCCCCATCATGTACAATTATACATGTGCGGCAGATACCATAGGTTGTCTATTCAACAGCCACTCCTGATCATTCTTCCTTGCTATCAAAGCTTAGCTCTCAATATAGTAGCAGAAAATGTCAGAAACACTTGTTCCCAGTCTCCCTTGTAGTTGAAGGATGACCATGTTACCTGACCAAAGGGAACTAAAAATCTGCTAGAGTCTCCTAGGAAGCATATTGTTTCTCTTTGAAAAGAGAGGCATGAAGAGAAGCAGCAGCTCATTTCCTTGCTTCTAGCTTTTGAACATAGTTATCTGAGGAAGTTATGACTGGAGCTGGTAGAGCCATCCTGTGACTATGCCAGGGAGGCAAGATCAACAGGAGTCAATCCAAAGCCCTGACTCTGCTAAACTGCTATCAATCCTAGAACTATCATCTCCAGCCTTCTTATTACATGCTATATATTTAATGAATACATTTCTATTGTTGACATTACTTTCAGTCAAGTATTTGGGTCAATTGCAACCCAATATCTTAACTAACCCTGTATCTATGTGAATGTTACGAATCCATAAAAATTTGACCACCAGGCCAGGCGCAGTGGTTCATGCCTATAATCCCAGTACTTTGAAAGGCCAAGACCAGTGGATAACTTGAGCCTATGAGTTCAAGACCAGCCTGGGCAACATGGTAAAACTCTATCTCTAGAAAAATATATATACATACAAAGATTATCTGGGACTGGTGACGTGGGCCTATAGCCCCAGCTACCTGGGAGGCTGAGGTGGGAGGATCACGTGAGCCCTGGAGGTTGAGGCTGCAGTGAGCCAAGATTGCACCACTGCACTCCAGCCTGGGTGACTGACAGAGCAAGACCCTGTCTCAATAAAAACATTAAAAAAAAAAAATTACCACCAAAATATTAACAGTACTTACCTTGGATGAGGGAGATGGAAGGAAATTGCAGGTAACTTTCATTTAATCCTCATACTTTTATAAATTGTTTGGATCTTTAATGAGCAAATATCCTTTATAGAGTCAGCTCAAAACAATAATTTTATTTTATTATTACACATAATTTCATTATTTTAAAATAATGAAATCAAAATAATACAGCTGATTTCATTATTTTAAAAAATGACATTAGAGTCAGGCAATAAATAAGATAAATTAGAGAAAAACTTAAATGCTGTAAATGTGATTATAAAACATGGTACAAGGCCAGGTGCAGTGGCTCATGCCTGTAATCCCAGCACTTTGGGAGGCGAAGATGGGTGGATCACTTGAGGTCAGGAGTTCTAGACCAGCCTGACCAACATGGGGAAACCCCGTCTCTACTAAAAAAATACAAAAATTAGCCAGGTGTGGTGGCACATGCCTGTAATCCCAGCTACTTGGGAGCTGAGGCAGGAGAATTGCTTGAACCCAGGAGGTGGAGGTTGCAGTAAGCCAAGATTGCACCATTGCACTCCAGACTGGGCAACAAGAGTGAAACTCTGCCTCAAAAACAAAAAACAAAAAACAAACAAACAAAAAACATGGTACAAACTGTCAAAAGTTACTATTCAATGAGAAAAGAGATGATGTTTTTAAAAGTATTTAAAATAATTGGGCATTTAAAAAAGACTGAGAAGTACAAAAGTTGAATTTTTTTTAATAAGAGGAGCTAAATAAAAATATTACATGTCATGCCATGGTTGACACTGGCAATTAAAGAACACAGATTAAAGAATGATTTTGGAGACTTAAAATATCCACTATATGAATCAAATACAAAATTTGCATATTTTAGAAATGCAAAAGTAAAGAAAGAGTTTAAAGCAAAACACTGAAAAAGAAGTAGCAATCAAGCATTTAAAAGACTAAAAATGCAGGTTGGGGTTGCTCATACGTGTAATCCCATCACTATGAGAGGCTGAGGTGAGAGGATCGCTTGAGACCAGCAGGTCAAGACCAGCCTGGGCAACATAACGAAACTGTCTCTATTTTATTTAAAAAAGAAATTAAAAGTGAAAAAATCAAAAATAAATACAAATTAAAAACCAAAAAGATGACTATAATCAAATATATGTTATAACAATAAAGACTAATCTCGTACAGTAAATAAGGATGATCTGAAAAGTTAAAAATGACCAAACTCTGGCCTCCAATTGAAAATAATAGGCAGAGGATAAATTTGTCTCCCTTCCTTGCCAAAAATCATAAGGAAATAACAGTGAATAGGAATAAGGACTTCTGATGTGAAATAGCTGTGCAAATCAGCATCTTTTACTTTCTCCTCTTAGAACTGTTAGATATAAGTTCTAAATTTCTTTTCAAAGAATCAGTATGTCAGTATGTTCAATTCTTTACCTTCTACTTTTAAACTTAACTTCCTCATAAAGCAACCTTTTCCATTACGTGCTCCACCCTGACTCATTCCGATTACATGCTCTGTCATAACCATTTTTCCCGCCAACCACTCACCCGGTCACTCTCTTTAAATTAGCCATTTGGAATTAGTTCACTATGTGCGGTCTAACCCTAGCCAATAGTGGAAAGACACAGCAGCAGGGGCCATGTGCCTCAGGGATAAGAACCCCTTCCCCTCCCTTGTCCAAGTGTGCGCTCACCATTGCTCCATCTGTAAGGGCGCCCCCTTCTATAGAAGTACCTTGCCTTGCTGAGAATTAAAAAGAAAATTTTATATTCGAGTGTTATTTATTTTGCTGCACCGAAACTTTATATATAACAGAACCTGGATGAAAACAACAAGAATATGGGGTAGGGGAGAACCTATGACCTTTCTCAATGAAACGCAGGAAAAGTATAATATGGACGCCAAAACATAGGTAAGTAGTGTGAAAGCACCTGAGATTGTACAGACAGAATAGAGACAGCCCACTGGTGGCAAATCTCAGAGAGCACCAGCAAAACACACATGCACCCTAAAATGTATATCCTTCTTTGCTATAAGCAGTGCAAAAACAGAAGTGAGCAGGACTGATGCAGGCAGCCAGGCATACAAAACTAGATGGTACCAAGGGGGCCTGGCAACAGAAAATGTGGAATACCAGAGAAGTACACTCAAACTGCAATTCACTAATTTTTTTTTTTTTTTTTTTTTTTGAGACAGAGTTTCACTCTTGTTGCCCAGGCTGGAGTGCAATGGCTCACCGCAACCTCCACCTCCCGGGTTCAAGTGATTCTCCTGCCTCAGCCTCCCAAGTAGCTGGGATTACAGGCATGTGCCACCCTGCCCAGTTAATTTTGTATTTTTAGTAGAGACAGGGTTTCTCCGTGTTGGTCAGCCTGGTCTTGAACTCCCAGCCTCAGGTAATTTGCAGGTCTTGGACTCCCAAAGTGCTGGGATTACAGGCATGAGCCACTGTGACCACCTCACTAAATAACTTTTTTAAAATGGCACATCAAAGATATCAGAAATAAAATGAGCCACGCACAGTGGTTCACACTTGTAATTCCAGCGCTTCAGGAGGCTGTGGCAGAAGGGTCACTTGAGTCCAAGAGTTCAAGACCAGTCTGGGCAACATAGACCCTGTCTCTATGAAAAATAATAATAATAGAAATAAAACGAAAAAGCAGCAAAACTGACCAGCAGATAGAAAATACAGCAGAGAATATGAAAAAATCATAGTTAAAAAAGAATAAAATGGTTATTTTCATCAGGCTAGGCATTCAACTGACGAGCAAAAAACAAAACAAAACAAGAAAGAGTAGGAGGTGTACTGGCAGATGGTAAAATCTGAATAAGGCCTATAAAATGCTTGAGTGTATTAATGCTAATTTCCTGATTTTTATCATTATACTATGGTTATGTGAAAAAATGTTCTTGAAAGTCAGGCGTGGTGCCTCAAGCCTGTAATCCTAGCACTTTGGGAGGCCGAGGCGGGTGGATCACAAGGTCAGGCGGTCAAGACCATCCTGGCCAACACGGTGAAACCCCGTCTCTACTAAAAATACACAAATTAGCCGGGCGTGGTGGCGGGTGCCTGTAGTCCCAGCTACTCAGGAGGCCAAGGCAGGAGAATCGCTTGAACCTGGGAGGCGGAGATTGCAGTGAGCCGAGATCGTGCCATTGCACTCCAGCCTGGCGACAGAGAGAGACTTGGTCTCAAGCTAAAAAATAAAAGATGTGTTAGCCAGGATGGTCTCGATCTCCCAGTGAGCTGAGATCCGGCCACTGCACTCCAGCCTGGGCGACAGAGCGAGACTCCGTCTCAAAAAAAAAAAAAAAAAAAAAGATGTTCTTAGTTTTAGGAAACAAAGATTTTAGGAAATACACACTGAAATATTTGCGGCTAAAGGAGTATCATGTCAGCTTATTCTCAAATAGTTCGGAAAAAAATTTATGTAGAAAGAATAGGCCGAGTGTAGTGGTTTGTGCCTGTAATCCCAGCACGCTGGGAGACCAAGGTTGGAGTTGCTTGAGGACAGAAGATCGAGAACAGCCTGAGCAACATAATGAGATCCCATCTCTATAAAAAGTTTTAAAAAAGAATAAAGTAAATGTAGTAAAATGCTAACGTTTAATGAATCTGGGTGAAGGGTAGTCTTGGAAATAATTGTGTTCTTGGCTAGGCAAGGTGGCTCACGCCTGTAATCCCAGCACTTTGGGAGGCTGAGGCAGGTGGATCACCTGAGGTCAGGAGTTCGAGACCAGCCTGATCAACACGGAGAAACCCCATCTCTACTAAAAATACAAAAATTAGCCAGGCGTGATGGTGGGCACCTGTAATCCCAGCTACTCAAGAGGCTGAGGCAGGAGAATCGCTTGAACCCAGGAGGCGGAGGTTGCAGTGAGCCAAGATGGCGCCATTGCCCTCCAGCCTGGGTGACAAGAGCGAAATTCCGTCTCAAAAAAAAAAAAAAAAAAAAAAAGGATTCTTGTATTATTGTTGTAATTTGTATGTAACTTTGAAATTATGTCAAGATGTAAAGTTAAAAAAATATTTACCTGGAATTGGCCAGGTGCGGTGGCTCAGGCAGGGTGAGGTGGCTCATGTCTGTAATTCCAGCACTTTGGGAGGCCGAGGTGGGCAGATCACGAGGTCAGGAGATAGAGACCATCCTGGTTAACACGGTGAAACCCCGTCTGTACTAAAAATATAAAATTAGCCGGGCGTGGTGACGGGCTCCTGTAGTCCCAGCTACTGGGAAGGCTGAGGCAGGAGAATGGCGTGAACTCGGGAGGCGGAGCTTGCAGTGAGCCGAGATTGCGCCACTGCACTCCAGCCTGGACAACAGAGCGAGACTTCGTCTCAATTTCAAAAAAAAAAAAAAAAAAGTACCTGGAATTTACACATAGATAATTCTAATGCTTGGTTGAAAGTGAAACTTGTCCATTTACAATTCTAACCTACACTAAAGGTTAGATTTCAGGGGTTAGAGAGAAGCAATAGCTCCTAGAGGCGAGGAGTTCAGACAGATAATACCAGGGATACATATTGCATTGGAGAAATATTAGACATTTCTGTGTGTAATAAAGCCTACAGTCAGCAATAAAAATTGCCATATTTTAGCATCAAATAACTTTACATCCAATTGTATAAGGCAAAAACTCTTAGAAATACAAGGAGGAAATGAGCATATCTACAAATCCATTAGGACAAAAGCTTTAACCCAGGCATGGTGGCTCACGCTTTTAATCCTACCTACTTGTGAGGCTGAGGCAGGAGTATCACTGGACCCCAGGAGTTCGAGACCTGACTGGACAACACAGTGAGACCCCATTTCTACAAACAAATTTAAAAATTAGCTGGCTGTGATGTTGCTGCATTCTCAGCTACTTGAGAAGCTGAGGCAGAAGGACCACTGAGCCAGGCTGGGCAACAGAGAAATATTGCATTTTTTAAAAAAACCAAAAAACAAAGCAAACCAAAAAACCCCCCCAAAAAAAGCTTCATTTGGGGAAATGTTTTTGTCCTGCTGTTTTACTAGTGTTAACCAGCACTTAAGAGGTGCCTGGCATATAATAATCATTTAACAAAATGTAGTAGAGATTTGAACACATTTCATATATTTACAGATAATCATCATGAGGGTGAAACCATGTCCTATTTTGTTATCCACTATCTATTCAACACATAACAGATGCTCAATAAATATTTGTTGATTGGCTGAGTCTGCTCTTTGATACTTGTGGGAGATTGAATAAAAACATCTTTTAATGGGTCAGAATTCTAGTGGTATTAAAAAAGGAATGTGCATATTCCCTCCACCTTCTTTTTAATTTGTAACAATGTGACACCACATTTGGGTAAGGTGAATATAGGCTCTTCTGCTATACACAACAAAGAGAAGTATTCATGTTATTGCAGATGATGACACAGGCTTAGGGTCATGAATTGTGAGACCTTAAATAGGCAACCAGTCTGGCAATGTTATTAAATGTTCCATCGTTGACCCCCTACTCCCTGCAAAACATATTCCACAGAGAACCTATCTAAAACCAGCATTACACTTTTCACAGATTATTTAGCTGATTAATAGTTAACAGTGCCATGTAGCAAAATGATTCATTCAGTTATTTAGGGATATATTTTGTATTTATGTTAAGAGTATAACTTGAAGTAAAATTAACCAGTTGTAACCAAACAATGAAGGCTTCAGAGAGCATTTTTTATGACCAAGGTGGCCAATTGTTATAAATTGCTTTGTAATTTTCATAGGCCCACATCACCACAATACTTTTTGTGGCACTTTTTCAAACTACAAACTGTGACTGACCAGATAAAGAGGATTGAGACCAGCATTAAAATAAAAAAGAAGAAGAAGAAGAAGTTGGGTGGCGCACACCCATAATCCTAGCTACTACAGAGGCTGAGGTGGGAAGATGGCTTGAGCCCAGAATTTGAGGGTATAGCGCATCATGATGGTACCTGTGAATAGTAACTGCACTCCAGCCTAGGAAAAACAGTGAGATTCTGTCTCTAAAATTTTAAAAAATTTTTAAATGAAATAGACTAGCATAGAAAATCTCAAAATGCATTGCATATGGTAACACTGAGAACCACTTAATGAAACTTTTGTTTTGGTGTATACATATATCTACATAAACTGAGCCACAAAATAGAATGTATTTCTTACTGTAGGTTGCAGTAAGAAACTTTTTGAAAAACACTTTATGCTTTAGAAGTCTTTGCAGCAGAACTTTGACCCACTGCTAGGATGATTTGGTGGCATTCCAATCAGGTACATTTCATTATCAGACTGAACAAAAAGAATGACAATCTTATTTAAGCTTAGCTCTCAAAGCATGTGATTGCTCTTCAGATACTTGTCCAAAAGTAAAATGCACTGCCATTTGAAACATTAAAAGCTCACCTGAGAAAAAAATGCATACAGCACAGGTGTCCAATAGAACTTTTGGAGACAGAAATACCTGCACTGTCCAACATAATAACCACTAGCCACATGTATTGAGTACCTGAAAAGTAGCTAGTATGAGGAACTGGTGAATTTTATTTAATTAATATTAAATAGCCACATGAGGTTAGTGGCTACTGTTTTGGATGGCACAGATACAGGGCATTATGCCTTAATACTTTCAAAATGTAGGTACACAAACAAAGAAATAAATGCTACATGTTTGAGATGATGAATATCCTAAATACATTGATTTGATCATTACACATTGTATGCATGTATCAAAATATCACACATACCCCATAAATATGTACAGTTATCAACAAAAAATCGGTTTTTAAAATGTGGTACATGAACTATAAGGGTCATCTGAATCACTTGGGAGCCTCTTAGAAATGCTGAATCACAGACGTGACTGCAAGCATCATTAGAGTGACCAGCTGGTTCATGGGCACAACGAATTTGAAAAGAACTGATCTATAGGACTGATTTTCCATGGGCACAGAACCAGTGAGCACTGCTGTACCAGTGGAAATTTATGGGACACTTTGGTTGGAACAATTACTGGTGAAGTGCTTCTGGCACTACTACACATCTAAGAGCTGGCATCTCAAATGGCATTTAAATACCTTGCCAAATATGTATGTAATTTTAAAATAATCTATTCATAATAGTGAACGTTTGAATTGAACTCAATTTTCTAACATTATCTAGCACCAAGTATTTTTTGTGCAACTTTAATATATTCTGAATGTTTCAGGAATACCATATGTAAATTGAGGAAAAGATGTATTTTTGTCCAGAACTTTTACTAAGTCTTGTGCCTCATTTCAGAAAAACTTATTTAATAGCCTACACTTAAAAGTTGTCATGTGCACATGTAGGTAGAGGTTCAGTTACCAGACTACTTCATTATGTAGTTATGTTAGAACTAAAACAAATATCTTATTTAAAACAACTTCCCTCTTATTTCTTTTGTTTTCTCTATTATTCTCCAGTTAAGACTTTTTTCTTTAAAAAAAAAAAAAAAAAGTAGGTAAGCAAGTTATATACACATGAATTTCACTTCAGGATAATAGTGTGCACTGATTTTATATATGAGGTGCTGGGTCTAACAGACTTAACCACTGATTTAAAGATTTATGCACCTATTACCATCCCTCTAGATCGGGGTCCTTAATCTGGGAATACCATACAAGGATCCTCAGCTAAGAATTCTATTGAGTGCAGCTTCAGATCTATAAAGTCCTCAGTAGTACACAATTTGATGTATATGTATTAAATGATAATCAATCATCAAGGTGTTGCCACCATGGGGTGAAGAACAGATAACTTTATCAGGAAGTATTAGATTAAGAACCATACATTACACCCTGAGACTGTATAAATTAGGCTGGACTGTAAACTTGGGCCTCAAAATGTGGATCGCCACCCAGTTACATTTACAGAATTGCAATTTGTATCGCTTAATCAACCTACAATGATGACCTCTACAAAAAGAAAAAAAAACATAAAAGAGTTACAGGGTCACTGCATTACTCACACTATAGGTGTTCCTTCATGGAGACATAGGGAAGGCTAACAACCATTAAACATTCACTACACACCAAGCAATACATTACATTCTGTACACCCAGGAATTCATTTATAAAATCTCACAACCACTTTCTGATACAGGTATTACTCTTTGTTTCACAAATGAGGAAACTAGCTTAGAAAGCTCAATTAACTTTGACTAAGTTTATATAGCTAATAGCAGAACTAGAATGCGAACTCAAGGTTGTCTGCTTCCCAAACATGCACACACTTTTCTGGAGAGGGTGGCTACCTTTTCTTTAATGTTACCATAAAATATATATCTATTGGATCTTGTCTTCCATTGGCATAGCCTACTAGATTTCTTGGGGCAAAAATTGTATCCCACAAATGACAGTTGCCCAAGCATGACATCAGCATCTTTGAGTAAACTGCTTCACTTAGAGCAGTCACTTAGAATGGGCTTTATGGAATGCATTTGGCATGCTAAACTTACTTTTGGTTTAATCTTTTTTCACATTCTGTCTTGTCTTCATTTTAAAATTTACTTCCTGCAATAAGGCAATAAACAAATAAATCCACACTACATGCTGCTTTAGGTAATGCAGGAAATACTAAGACAGTCCTACAGAGTGAATACAGTTTTATTGGATGATTCAGAAACCACCTGGAATCATTCTTATAATTCAAAACACCAACTATCCTTATGATAACAGTACGTAAGTTCCAGTATTTTCCACTTTGAGAGAACCCTGGTTTCCTTGGCTGCTTTCTAAAGAGTAGAAAAAGAACACCTAACAGGGAGATCAACAATGAGCACATTTGAGGGCATAGGCAAAAAGTAGGGAGATCAGTTGTTATGTCATTTAGGATAAGAACTGGGACAGGGACAGTCAGGAGACAAATAGAAACTGCAATGGACTTGGAGACACTGCCTAAGTGGAAGGTGAAAGGAAGTACAGCCATGCAAACCAAGCTTAGTTGACCATACTGATGACAAAGTTGTAAATGGTGTTAGGAGTTTGTAGGAAGTAAAAGGGAAATTTAAAAAGAGTAAGCTATTTGGTTTTTTGCCAACACCACCATCACTACAAAACGTTTAGAGTAGGTGGTCAACAAACTTTTTCCACAAAGAACCAGTTAGTAAATATCTCAGGCTGGGCCGGGCGCGGTGGCTCAAGCCTGTAACCCCAGCACTTTAGGAGGCCGAGACGGGTGGATCACGAGGTCAGGAGATCGAGACCATCCTGGCTAACACGGTGAAACCCTGTCTCTACTAAAAAATGCAAAAAACTAGCCGGGCGCGGTTGTGGGCGCCTGTAGTGCCAGCTACTCGGGAGGCTGAGGCCGGAGAATGGTGTGAACCCGGGAGGCAGAGCTTGCAGTGAGCTGAGATCCGGCCACTGCACTCCAGCCTGGGCGACAGAGCAAGACTCCGTCTCAAAAAAAAAAAAAAAAATCTCAGGCTTTGCAGCCAAATAGTCTCTGTCTACTTTAAGACAACTCTGACATTGTGGCACAAAAACAGCCATGGATATATGTAAACAAATGGGTAAGGCCATGTTTCAATAAAACTTTATTTACAAAAAGTTTTGATGTGAGCGGTCAAAAAGTCAAAAAATAACAGATGCTGGCAAGGTTGTGGAGAAAAGTGAACACTTATTCACTGTTGGTGGGAGTATAAATTAGTTCAGTGTGGCAATTCATCAAAGGCCTAAAGATAGAAATAGCATTCAACTCAGTAATCCTATTACTGGGTATATACACAACAGAATATAAATCATTTTATTATAAAAAGACATGCACATATATGTTCATTGCAGCACTATTCACAATAGCAAAAACACGGAATCAACCTAAATGCCTAATGATAGACTGGATAAAGAAAATGTGGTACAAATACACCACAGAATACTATGCAGCCATAAGAAAGTACAAGATCATGTCCTTTACAGGGACATGGATGGAGCTCGAGGCCATTATCCTTAGCAAACTAATGCAGGAATAGAAAACCAAACACCACATTCTCACTTATAAGTGGGAGCTAAATGATGAGAACACATGGACATATAGAGGGGAACAACACACACTGGGGCCTTTCAGAGGGTGGAGGGTGGGAGGAGGGAGAGGATCAGGAAAAACAACTAGTGCATACCAGGCTTAACACCTGGGTAATGAAATAATCTGTACAACAAACCCCATGACACAAACTTACCTATGTAACAAACCTACACTTGCACCCCTGAACTTTAAAGTTAAAAAAAAAAAAGTGATTGGCACAAAATGACAGGATGGATAACCCAAGGGCAGTAGAAATGGAAGATGCAAACATTTGAAGACAACCTTCATAAAAGTGCTACTTACAAAACAGCATGTAGAAGAGGAAAATAGTGGTTTCCTGAAAGGAGAAAAAATGTGCTTAATAATCACTTATCATTCTGACTCAGTTACAAAACCCATGTGTGGAGACATGCAGGACATTGCAATATTTAACCATAGTTATTATCTAAAAGGCAGAGCTAGAACACAGAGCCCCAACAGCGTATCTAATATACTCAGCACCTTGACATAAACAATACGAAACAAGGTCAAGTTGGGACAGATCATATGTCTCACATATCCTATGGCATATCCTACACATCAAAACACGATGTCAGGCATCACACACAAACCATTCACCCAAAATTGAGTCAAATGTTGAAGTCACAAAATAAACCAGAAAAATAATGGCCTTAAAAACAAATCAGTCCAGACGCGGTGGCTTACGCCTGTAATCCCAACATTTTGGGAGGCCAAGGCGGGCAGATCACCTGAGGTTGGGAGGTCAAGACCAGGCTTACCAACATGGAGAAACCCCCATCTCTACTAAAAATACAAAATTAGTCGGGCATGGTGGTGCTTGCCTCTAATCCCAGCTACTTGGAGGCTGAGGCGGAATCGCTTGAACTCAGGAGGCGGAGGTTGCAGTGAACCGAGATCATGCCATTGAACTCCAGCCTGGGCAACAAAAGCGAAACTCTATCTCAAAAACTAAAAATAAATGAAATGCCAAGGGAAACTGGTTATGACCATAAAGATGTGTTTGGGAAATGCTCTCATTATAAGGCATGACAATAAAACTAGGTCAAATATCACTGCATTTGATTCAGTTTTTTCAATGTTTACAGGTAAACAGGTAAAATGAAAGTAGACACTAATTCATAGTATCTTTGGGATACTATAGTTCCCAAAGATATAGTTCATACATCTTTGGGAAAGAGTACAATCTAGCAAATAAACAAAGTATGTGTATAACAATGTTGGCTTGTTAAGAGGAAAATACATTAAAAACCAATCAGAAAAATATCATGAGGACCAAAACTGTATAACTCACAAAGCTGCCTTGTAGAACACAATAACAAAACAGATGATGGTCTGTATACATGGATTAGAATGGTTTGGGTATTGAAGGGGTAGATGGTAAGTGCCAGTTGATACTGCTGAAGAAAATCAATCCATCTTTTTTTTTTTGAGACGGAGTTTTGCTCTGTCGCCCAGGCTGGAGTGCAGTGGTGCAATCTGCTCACTGCAACCTCCGCCTCCTGGGTTCAAGCGATTCTCCTGCCTCAGCCTCCCGAGTAGCTGGGGCTACAGGTGTGCACCACCATGCCCGGCTAATTTTCTTTCGTATTTTTAGAGACGAGATTTCACTATGTTGGTCAGGCTGGTCTCGAACTCCTGACTTTGTGATCCACCTGCCTCAGCCTCCCAAAGTGCCCAGATTACAGGCGTGAGCCACCATGCCCGGCCCCAATCTGTCTTCTTTTTGCTTAGTGTAAAATGATACGAATACAACTTGAGGGTCTGTGAAGGCAAAAATTCAACCAGTAAGAGATACATCTGTATAATGGAACAGCAGACACTAAAAATAATGCATTCTACATACATCATGACAAGTAAAAATGAGAAAACAAAACTAATAGAATTTGTGTGTCCAACGAAAAAAGTTACATATATTGTGGGGTTTTTTTTGGAGATGGAGTCTGGCTCTGTTGCCCAGGCTGGAATGCAGTGGCATGATCTCGGCTCACTGCAGCCTCTGCCACCCGAGTTCAAGTGATTCTCATGCCTCAGCCTCCCAAGTAGCTGGGATTACAGGCACGCACCACCATGCTTGGTTAATTTTTCTAATTTTAGTAAAGACGGGGTTTCATCATGTTGGCCAGGCTGGTCTCAAACTTCTGACCTCAGGTGATCCACCCACCTCGGCTTCACAAAGTGCTGGGATTACAGGCATGAGCCACCATGACCAGCCACACTGTACATCTATTGTATACACAAGTTTCTAGACACGTACAAGAAACTTGAGTGGCACCTTTAAAAACAACAGTAGCATAGGAGACGGAATTCTCACCTTCTACCTTTCTGTAGGGATGAAAAATAAACTAAACATGTATTATGTTTGGCCAAACATTAAAGAAAAAAATCACAGATCAGTATTTTGGGAAGGTGGCTGGAAAAACCTCTAAAGCCACACCAATGCAAACACAATTGCATCAAAAATACTACAGTATGCTAAAAAATGTTAAATGAATGGTGAAAAAATTTTAAAGTACAATCACATACTCAAAAAAGAGCCACAAAACTTTACTTGGAAAATCATATAGAGTTCAGGAATATAAAAGTAGAAACGGTCTTGCAAAAGCTATAATTTGCATATGCTGGTTTGCTGGAGTCCTCCTGGAATGTGATCTGTTTAGAATCAACGTTTTAGAGCTGGAAGAGTATTTTAGAGCTTAGAAGAGTATTTAGAACAACTAACCAGGGCCGGGTGCAGTGGCTCACGCCTGTAATCCCAGCACTTTGGGAGGCCGAGGTGTGCGGATCAGGAGGTCAAAAGATTGAGACCATCCTGGCCATCATAGTGAAACCCCATCTCTACTAAAAATACAAAAATCAGCTGGGCATGGTAGCACGCGCCTGTAGTCCCAGCTACTCGGGAGGCTGAGGCAAGAGAATCGCTTGAACCCAAGAGCCTTCTTCCAGGAGGCGGAGGTTGCAGTGAGCTGAGAGTGCGCCACTGCACTCCAGCCTGGCAAACGAGACTCAGTCTCAAAAAAAAAAAAAAAAAAAAAAAAGAACAAAAAACCTCACTTTATATTTACCTCTAGACTACATAATCCCCAGTAATAACACCCTAGTCCTATTTTCAGTAACAAAAGCTATTTGTAGAACAGACACGTGCTGGGTTTTTTTTTTTCTTTTGAGATGGAGTCTTGCTCTGTCACCCAGGCTGGAGTACAGTGACACTATCTCAGCTCACTGCAACCTCCACCTCCTAGGCTCAAGTGATTCTCCTGTCTCAGTCTCCCAAGTAGCTGGGATTACAGGCACACGCCACCACACCCGGATAATTTTTATATTTTTAGTAGAGACGGGGTTTCACCATGTTGGCCTGGCTGGTCTGGAACTCCTGACCTCAGGTGATCCACCTGCTTCAGACTCCAAAGTGCTTGGGATTACAGGCATGAGCCACTGCTCCTGGCCAGACTAATGCACTTTTAATATATGTCTCTGCTTTTAAAACTTTAGAGCAGGGTCCCAGACCATTCTGTTCTTGCTACATGCCCAGCACGTGGAACATAGTAAATAGAAGTGCTCAATACATATATATGTGTGTATACATAACTTTCTTTAGAAAAGGTAGGGAAGTGAGTTCTGTGCACAACTATGAGAAATCACAATGTATGATGTAAAAAAAAGCTGCAAGATTAAAATATGAAAATTAGTTCCCCTGAATTGGAAAAGGCAGCACCATAGGCACATGTGACCACATGCCTACAATTTCATTTTTTGCTTCTACCAGTGGAATGATCATAAGAATATTGAACTCTAAACCATGGTAGTAGGAAGGCTACCTAATGTCTACTTTGGAATTCATAGTAAAGCAGGACACAAGAGTTTAAGATAGTAAAAGAAGAACAGGACCAAAGTTTTTGACACCAAATAAATGTATGAAGATGAAAATTGTAGACCTAACAGACCTGGGTTGTTTTAGGGAATGATGGGCAAATGAGCTGCCCTGGGCTAATGGGCAAAGCAACCTGAGAACAGAGTTTCTCACACCATATGTGAGGGACCAGCCTTAACCCCTAAATTGTACTCTGCCAGACATACTATATATACACATACACGTTTTGTTATATATATATATTGTGTATATATATATATTACACACACACACATACTTAAATATTTTTTAATTTTTTTGTAATGATGGGGTGTCACTTTATTGCCCAGAGTGGTGTTGAACTCCTGGACTCATGCAATCCTGCCACCTTGGCATCCCAAAGTGCTGGGATTATAGGTATAAACCACTATGCCTGGCCTGTAAGATATTTTTTAAAACATTACTAGAAAAGTGATCACATATTGTCACAGTAATATAAAATTACTATAGAAGTTTCCAGACACATACAATTTGACCTCGAGAGATATGCTGAAGTTTTATCAACGTCAATCTGGCCTAAACTCTTGAATTTGTGTAAAAAGGATCTGACATTGTTTTACTACTCAACAATAAAAACATTCTGTAAGAAACAATTAGAGATAAAAGGTGCATAGCCTTGTCATTAACTTTAAAATACAACACTGCTTTGTCACAACGCCTAAAATTATCCTTTTGAATGCAACTTTAGCATTTAAGAATCTCAATGCCTATTAGTTTGAACATTTTGCCTTATTTTCCCATTTATATTAGATTAAAATACAGAAGCTTAAAATGTATATGAAAACATGACCATGCATTGATTAATGATGGGAATAGGTTTTGAGAAATGGGTCATTAGGTGATATCATTGTGTACATACACAAACCTGAATGGTATAACCTACCACAAATATAGGCTTCGTGGAACAGTCAAATATTGCTCCTAGGCTACAAACCTGTATAGCATGTTACCATACTGAATACTCCATAATGCTATTTGTGTATCTAAACATAACATAGAAAAGGTACAGTAAAAATAGTGTTACAATGTTACTGGCCCACAATCCTATATGTGGTCTGCTGCTGACCAAAACTTCCTTACATAGCATGTGACTATATTTACTAACACTATCTACTGTAAACTCCTGTACCTTTGCCTCCAAACTTCCCCAACTGACTAACACAGTGAATCTAGGGAAAATTTCCATCTATTACTAGACTCATTACCAAAGGAAGTAAAATGGAGAAATGTTTGTCTGCCCGACCTATAACAACCTGAGGTGATTTTACTATAGCCTGTTAAGCTGTACCCTATGGAGAAAATGTTATGTAATTATTGTCTCTGGAACCAAATTTCCAGAATTCAAATTCACCCTTTGCAATTTACAAGCAAAAGTTACTTAAATTCTCAGTAACAGCACCTACATCTCAAAAGATTATTCTGCAGGTTAATGTGCATGTAAAGTGACTAAACTACTGTCTGGCACATAAATTATTACTATGTAAGTGTTATAATTATTTAATTGCATAGTATGTATTAAATCCTTCTGTAGAATTGGGATAATAAACATTAAATTCATTAAATGAAATGTCACATTCCTACAATAAACTGCTATTTGCCCGTTAAAGCTTATTTCAATTCTCTATTATGAAAATACATCTATTTGGGCCGGGTGCGGTGGCTCACGCCTGTAATCCCAGCACTTCGGGAGGCCAAAGCGGGCGAATCACCAGGTCCGAGATCAAGACCTGGCTAACACAGTGAAACCCTGTCTCTACTAAAAATACAAAAAAATTTGGCCAGGCGTGGTGCGGGCGCCTGTAGTCCCAGCTACTCGGGAGGCTGAGGCAGGAGAATGGTGTGAACCCAGGAGGAGATTGCAGTAAGCTGAGATAGCGCCACTGCACTCCTGCCTGGGCGAGAGAGCAAGACTCGGTCCAAAAAAAAAAAGAAAAGAAAAGAAAAGAAAAATTATCTATTTAATCTATTTATAATATCCTGTTACACAGAGAGAAAAGAGTAAGTTGGAAAATAACATATAGCCTAATTTTATATGTAGAGAAGGTGCTAATAAAGTTATAAAAGTTGCAAATCACTGTACTATTTAAGTGGCAACTGCCAAAAGTGATTCAGAGTAATTTATTATCCTTTCTTGTCCCTAGGAAAAAGGTTTAAAATCATGATTCTAAAATGCTAATAACAATAATCAAATGCTACAAATCAGTTATTTCAAAAATTTAGAACTGTATACATTTAATGTGTTATTCCTCCTTTGCACCTAAAAGCTGATGTTTCTTAAAATTGGACTTCATTTTAGAATTAAGAAAATAGATCATTAACTTATAATAGATACACCACTTCGGTCCCACCCATTGCCAACATACCACTAACAGCATCACTTTTAAGCAAACTCTTGAAGTACTCAAAACTATACATATTAATGTAGACAGTAAGTCAGCTTAACCAATTCCCCAAGTTTAACTAGCAGATATTACATACAGTATGCTGAGATTATAATAATAATAAACACAGAAGATTCAGTATTTCTAGAATACTGAACAAGAGGTGTTTGTGGCATTGAGAGTACTGTGACAACCTGTGGTACCCTTTAAACTGCTTTAAAATTTTACAATGAAATCAGTGCTATTAATTTCATGTTTATTTCATACAGGGTTTTTGTCAAGTTTATCAGTTTTAAAATGATTAAGTCATAATCACCATTAAAAGACAAAATTTTCCTCTCAAACTAATAATTTCCATTCTGCTACCTACAGTTTGGCTTATCCTTTGGTCTGATAGCCATACTTCATTTCACAGGACTATACAAGTATGTACTATGTACAAAACATTTTCAAGTTTGCTTTCAAATGATACCTACAAAGAGTAGATCAAGTTTTCAAGTTTACAGAATACCATACTACAACAATTTACCACTATAAATATGTCTTAATACCTGTTTATTCCATTCTATTTAGATTGCAACACTAACAAAATTCTTAATGCATTATGTTCCCACCACCTGTACTTTCCCTACACTATCATTTTGACACTTACATAAAAACAACTCAATTCAGCAACCAAGTTTTACAACCACTGTTGCTACCAATCAAATGGTGATGCATCAGATCTCAATTCTCATGAGTATTAACATATTAAGAGAGTACATTATTTACCTAAGACTGAAGGACTGTGCCTTACTTTATAAAAAACAAAGATAGCCACATCAATTTAATTCCATATATATACTACCTATTCAATTTATTAAAAATTGTAATAAACATAATAATCAAACTAGTGCTCCAAACTTATGCTGTTCACATGGAAGACACCACAAAAGAAGACATAATAGAGACTGCCTTGCAATAAGAAGTACAAATTCCTTCTATAAAGATGGAGAAATAAAAGGACAAATCTAGTTGTCTAAAAGACAATTCACTGTACACATTTTATTTACAGTTTTGTACACTGTCTTAATATGAATGGGACTGCTTTTCTACTTGAGCCATTTTTAACCAAAGCAAAATAACCTAAGTAATACAAAGTGTTAAAATACAGCATAAAGATACAAAAACAGACATACTAATTCTAGTTAGGAATGTAATTATGATGTTACATTTTTTATAATCCACAATTATGTTTAGGAAATCACACAAACATAGATCACTGATTTGAATGAAATGCATAAATTTGTAGCAAAGCTTTGTAGTTACAAAAAACAAAAAAAATTACCAAAGAATGCACAAAATTAATGTTTATTCCACCTTTGTGTCATATTCCTGAATCCTTCACCAATGTTACATGAGGAAAAAAACAAAAGCAAAACAAATGAAAAACTGAAATCAGAATCACTAATATTATCAAGTAGGGAAACAAATAAATTAAAATCTAGCAGCCATCAGCAAGAGTACAGCAAAGACAATGCTGTAAAAAGATACAAAGAAAATTGCTAGAAAACTGTATGCATCATAATCTTTCAAACCAGCAAAATATGCTCCTGCATACAATGGAACAACAGAATTTTCTTTCCTGTAAAGTACAGTAATGCCAAGTTGTCTTTTGACTATTGTGGATAGGTAGTACAGCAAAGACAATGCTGTAAAAACAAAGAAAATTGCTAGAAAACTGTATGCATCATAATCTTTCAAACCAGCAAAATATGCTCCTGCATACAATGGAACAACAGAATTTTCTTTCCTGTAAAGTATAGTAATGCCAAGTTGTTTTTTGACTATTGTGGATAGGTAAAATCTGTATGTAATTAATGGTAATTCTACTGAAGTATTACAGAGTGGGCCAGGAACACATTTATGGATTCTGGGGATGTGTACTGTAATTCTTTGATTGGGATAGTGGAAACTTTAGCCAAAAAAAAAAAAAAAAAAAAAAAAAAAAAAAAATGAACACAGAAGTACAAGACAAAGGCGAATGAGACTTCTCTTATATCTTAGTAACATTTAGATGGAAATCAAATTTAAATGCAGTCCACTCTGCTTTTTGAAGAGGCTTTGGTTCAGCTCCCAAATCTCGATTGCTTGACGCAGTCTCCTATGAGAATACTCAGAAGGTGTCTTCTTAAACAACAAACCTATTTTTAGTGGTGGAGCCGCTCTTAGTAGCTGTGTCTGCGTGGGACTGATAACCAATCACTATCTTTGGAGGAAGTCCTAACCTTTCCTTGTATACCCTCCTAGAAGAAAAAAAAGAAGAAAAAAGTAGCCATTAGTTTTTACTCATAAGAAGTAAATAAATTCAAAATTTTAGGGTTACTAGTCTTTGTATTAAAAAATATAGATGAGAGTACAATAGGAAATTAATTATACACCCTTTTCCTTTTAGCATGATTTACTTTTCATTTTTGCGATATTCTTGGATAATTACTTTTAAAATATTGAGAGCCAGTCGGGTTTATTATTACTAAATTACAGGAGCATTACTATGTTATTATACTGTTATTTATTATGATACTATAATTATTACTAAATCAATAGTGAACAAAGCAAGGACAGTCCCTGAGCTCACTGTATTTATAGTCTAGTAAACACAAAATCACAAATACATATGACGGACCTGTATTACATGCATACTTAAAACAGAAATCTGTATAACAAACATGTTTATTTTCATTCTTTGATCTAAAATGCTACATTTCACGTCTGAACCCTAGCAAATATTGTATATTACTACACAAATTATATTTACCATACCTGTTATAAGATTGCACAAACAAAAACTAAACACTTTGAGGGAGATTAAAATGAAACACTTCAAGGGAGAAAGTAATTTCTGCTTTACATACTAACTTTACAACCTAATTTTCAAGTAAGACATGACTCTATAGCAAGAATAAAATGGCACTTGTCATGAGTGCCAAAGAGTAAATACAAGGGCTGTAATAACAAGGAGATTCTAATCTCATCTACAAAATTAGAGAAGTCTTCCCCTTTAAATATCACAAGGTCAAAAGGATAATGTTAAGATAATGAGCACATCTGAAAGCTGAGAAATAAAAATCAGGCTGTGTGACTATGGCTTGTAAGTAAAGTGAATATGAGATAAAGCTGACAAGGTTTCAAAGAAAGATCACAGAAAACTTCATAGGTCACCTTAAAAATCTGAATCTTTAAGAAAAAATAGTAAAAATTGAAAAATAAGCAAAATCAAATAAAAATAAAGGAATAAACATATTAATGGAGTTAAATCCTCCAACACGATACTAGGATAGTTTTTTTTAATACCTTCCAGGAGATTTACTACCTTCCCCCTAAAATAAGGCATTAAAAAGTAATTTTATGGTAACTAAAGTGATAATTATCAAATTTGCATTATAATACAATGCATTCCTTTCAATTATACTTAATTATTAAAAATACCAAAAGCCATGACCATTGAGTCATGCAAATTGGAAGGGTTAAAAAAAGAAAATCTTTGTTTGAAAATCTGAAGTCTTAATATAGACTCAAAAACATTTAATAGTGACAAAAATAAAAAACTTCCATAGGAAAAAAATTCTTAATTAATCTAACTCTTGTTTTTAAAAAAAAAAAAAAAAAAAGTAAGCCCTCCAAAATTAGGTTTTGATGCTGGCAGAAACATTAAAATAAGATGACAAATCAACTCCTTTCTCTTATGGAACCCCATATAGCATGAAATGTAGAAAATCCCTATACCTTTTGATCCAGAAATAAATTATGTTCACAGAGAAATTTACATGGCTGAGAGCAGTGGATCACACCTGAAATCCCAGCACTTTGGAAGGCTGAGGCAGGTGGATCACTTGAGCACAGGAGTTTGACACCAGTCTGGCCAACATGGCGAAACCCTGTCTCCACAAAAACTACTGTAGTGGCTCAGGCCTCTGGTCCCAGCTATTCAGGAGGCTGAGGCAAGAGAATCACTTGAACCCAAGAGGTGGAGGTTGCAGTGAGCCGAGATCACGATACTGCACCCCGGCCTGGGCAACGGAGTGTGACTCTGTCTCAAAAATTAATTTTAAAAAGAAAAATTAATAATATTTGAAAAATCACAAAGGGACAAACCAAACATTTTGTGACCACTGACTGACCAGCACTTAATTTTAACATAAAATTGTTAAGTCAATTTTTTTTTTTTTTTTTTTTGGTGAGACGGTGTCTCACTCTGTCTCCCAGGCTGGAATGCAGTGGCCCAATCTTGGCTCACTGCAAGCTCCGCCTCCCAGGTTCACGCCATTCTCCTGCCTCAGCCTCCCGAGTAGCTGGGACTACAGGCACCCGCCACCATGCCCAGCTAATGTTTTTTTTTTGTATTTTCAGTAGAGACGGGGTTTCACTGTATTAGCCAGGATGGTCTCGATCTCCCGATCTCGTGATCTGCCTGCCTTGGCCTCCCAAAGTGCTGGGATTACAGGTATGAGCCACCGCGCCCAGGGTCAAATATTACTAATATAATTGAGGTAAAAAGAAATCCTAGTTAGAAATGCCAGCTGGTTTAGCATGGTGGCTCACGCCTGTAATCTCAGCACTTTGAAAGGCTGCGGTGGTTTGATCAAGTCCAGGAGTTCACAACCAGTCTCGGCAACATGGCAAAACCTCTTCTCTACAAAAAATACAAGAGAATAGCCAGGTGTGGTTGTACACACCTGAGTTCCAGCTAATTGGGTGGCTGAGGTGGGAGGATCACCTGAACCCAGGAGGTTGAGGCTGCAGTGAGCCGTGACTGCACCACTGCACTCTTGCCTAAATAACACAGTGAGACCCTGCTTCAAAAAAAAAAAAAAAAAAAAAAGCCATTTTTGCAAAGAATAAAATTTACAAAAAAAGGTTTAATAAAACCCTACATGTGGGTTTTAAACATCGAACAAAAGCCAAAGTATGTTAAATTTTAATGAAAATTATATGTAGTAAACACACATGCTTTAAATACACATACACTATTTGCCAATAATCACTGAATTATTTATTATGAGCATACATTAGCTCTTTTCAAAGTAGTACTTTTTTTCAAACAGCACTTTCAAAGTAGGAAATAATACATTCTCATTTGTGAATGAATAAAAAATGCTACATGCCAAAGCAGAGTGTTCTAGTGGTTATATACTTCACTGCTAAGAAAAAGCAATTTTACAGAAATAAAAAACATGAACAAGGCCAGGCACAATGGCCCATGCCTGTAATGCCAGCACTTTGGGAGGCCGAGGTGGATGGATCACTTGAGGCCAAGAGTTAAAAGACCAGCCTGGCCAACATGGCAAAACCTGGTCTCTACTAAAAATACAAAAATTACCTGAGCATGGTGGCACACGCCTGTATTCTCAGCTACTTGGGAGGCTGAGACATAAGAATCACTTGAACCCGGGAGTCAGCGGTTGCAGTGAGCCTAGATCATGCCACTGTACTACACCCTGGACAACAGAGTGAGACTGTGTCTCTAAATATATAAATAGCTGTGAAAAAACCCTCCAAAACATCTATATCGATATCTATATAGATATAGATCTATATAGATATAGATTAGATATATATGAACAAGACGTTGTGCACCAATTGAGCCGTTCAAAATTATAAAAGTGTTCCCGAAAACAATACAAGGAAAACAGGATCTACAAACAAAGTATTTCTAAAGCTACAAATAAAGTAACTTCTGGTTTTAGCCATCCTAATATTGTAAAATAAGTATGCAAAGAGCAAAACTTACCCTATATGTGTAACAGCTTCTCTGTTTTCACATTCAGTAGTCCATATTGCTATCTTATCACCTTTAGCTCTAACATTAACAACAGCGCCACATACATCATCACTGTAGTCATCAAAAGATTCTCCAATAAGGCACAGCAGCTTAAAAGAAAATCCCAAATTACGTTTAATAGATTATAAACAAGCTTATTACACTGCAAATTTCTCTTCTATATTCGCGTAGATAACTAAAGACAATTTTTAAATCTAGTTAATTTTTTAAATGTGTAAATTTTATTTGCATATATAGATCTATCCTGACTCTTAAATACCCATTCATTTATTTACTATCAAATCATTAACAGTTGTCTTCACCTTTTTCAGCAAATTTGGCAGTTAATATTGTGGCAGACATAAAAGCTGATTTTATTAATATTCATTTGCTCTGCTGCTGCTTATATTTACGAGCAAACAAATATTAATAGAATAACAAAAATAGCTATTCATGGTTAATTTCTTCTTGTTCTTATTTTTTCTGAATATTTGTTAATGGTTTGGTTTTTTGTTGTTGTTTTTTGAGACAGCGTCTTGCTCTGTTACCCTGGCTGGAGTGCGATGGGACCATCACAGCTCACTGCAGCCTCAACCTCCTGGGCTCAAATGATCCTCCCACCTCAGCCTCTTGAGTAGCTGGGCATACACACAGGGACATGTCACCATACCCAGTAAATTTTTGTATTTTTTGTAGAGACAGGGTTTTGCCACGTTGCCCAAGTTGGTCTTGAACTCCTGAGTTTAAGTGAAATGCCTACCTTGGCCTCCTGAAGTGTTGAGATTTCAGGTGTGAGCCCAGCCCTAACAGGTTTCTTAATTGTGGTAAAACACAAATAACATAAAATTTACCATTTTAACCACTTTTAAGTGTACAGTTCAGTGGCGTTAATACATTCAACATTGTTGTACAACCATCACTACTACCATCCATCTCCAGAACATTTTTTTTAACTGAAAAATGGAAATATCCTGACTTTTTAATGTGGAATTCCAAAATGATATTTGCTGATGATCTTCGCCCTCAAAAACAGAATTTTCTTCTTAAAAAGTCATTCATTCATTAGCTGTGTGTGCTGGCATGCACCTGTAGTCACAGCTACTTGAGAGGCTAAGGCAGGATGATTGCTTGAACCCAGGAGGCTACAGTGAGCTATGATGGCCCCACTACACTCTAGCCTGGGCAACAGAGCAAGACCCTGTCTCTAAAAAAACAATAGTCACTTATTCAAATATTTAAAGTGATTAACTCAACAAGTGCTAACTATAAACCAGGCACGGTTTCAAGTGCTAGGGATACAAAAGAGACTACAAACCCCGCTCCTATAAGCTTGGGGTTTGGAACCTCTGTCGACAGAAAATGCCTATTATCTCATATTTAATTTGTCTTGTAAAGCCAAAAGTTCCAGTTAATATCACAACATGTAGGTTGAATGGTAGTACACAACAATTTTATTGTTTGCTTCACTGATCTAAAAAGTTTAGTGGGACAGGCACAGTGACTCACACCTGTAATTCCAGCACTCTGGGAGGCTGAATGGGAGGATCACTTGAGGCCAGGAGTTTGAGACCAACCTAGGCAACACGGCAAGATCCCACCTCTAGGAAAAAATTTAGAAAATTAGCTCGCCATTGTGGCATGCACCTGTAGTTCCAGCATACTTAAGAGGCTGAAGTGGGAGCATCACTTGAACCCAGAGGGTGAGGCTGAAGTGAGTCATATAAATAAATATCCGCACTCCAGCCTGGGCAACAGAGCAAGACCCTTACTCTAAAAACATAAATATTTAAAAGTTTAGTATACATATAGCAATGCTGTAAGAGTGTTGCAAAAACTTCAATCATATAAAATGTAAGGTTCTATAATTTCGAAGTTAATGAAATGACCACAGTGAGCTTATTGTGGTGAGAGTCACACTGCCAATCACTTAAAATATGACTTATAATGTGGTAGGATGTTTCACTGTACTATAAACAGGAGTCACATGACAGAATGAAAACAATTACTGACCCTGATTTTCTAGTGTTGGGCATCCTTCTCTTAAATTAAGTAACAAATGTAAAACATAACATATCTTAAGTTTCAGTATTCCCAAACTACCTCTAAAACTGCTTTATACTTTTAAAACCTTACTGTCTCTAGCCAAAAGCGATCAAGGTCACTTCGTCTCTGCTGTTTGTTCAATGTAATTAGCCATCGTCCTCCCCGTTTGTTTTTCTCATCTTCCCACATAGGCTCAATACCATCCTACAGGGTTAGAAGACAACAGTATTACACAATATTGTTACCTTGACTTTGAGAGATAATCATTAAAAACAGTAAGCAACAACACCGTCAACTTCTTACTTTATTGCCCATAAAACTGCCATTGATGCAGTTTTTAAAAAGTGCGTAAGACTTAAAGCCAGAAGCATGACATTGCAGAATTAGAGTCCTGACTTTGTCACTTACTAGCTATCAAATCTTGAGTTTCACTTAATTTGAAGGTTCTTAAACTTTCTGAGTAGCAAACATGTTTTAGAAGCTCTGTACATTTCTATACCTAGAAAATACATGCAAAAACTATGCAGTTTCAGTTAATGAATGTCCCGTCCCCCTACCACCTGACAAAGCCCAATAATAAGTATTCCAAGGACCCATGCTCCTAAGGTTAAGAATGCTTGATAAACTTAGTCTGCTCAAATATATAAAGGAGTAGACTGGAAAATCAAAGCTCTCATCAAAATCAATCTCAGTATGTGCCCACAGAATAACTCTCTCTCAATTTTTATAAACAAATAGAGTAAGATATATTGATACTAAAGCATACTACAGCCAATTAAATTATCAGCCTGTTCTTCACTCTATCAAGTACTCCTAAGTTTATGGCAAGATTTCTTAATGAATACCAAATGGCCCAGTCCTATAATAAATATATAAAATCACCAATTAAGCATACCTTAAAAAGTGAGTAGTCACAGCCAGGCATTAAATTACTAGACAACTGGATATGGTTGTACAGACTAGGTAAAAGAAAGTAACAATTAAAAACACAGAACATGTAATATAGAGTTCAGGTGCTTACATATATATACATTTAGAACATATGATGAAAATAAACAGATAAAAGTTCATGTTTACTTGTTTCTAAGGAGTCAATTTCTAAAATGGACAAAACAGATCTTAAAAGCAGTTAAATAATCAACTTTAGATGAAAGGTATACTTTTCAAAAAATTTCTAGTGACTGCTCTGACAAAAATATATTTTATATGTTAGTTAACTCAGTGCATACATATGTATATATATAAGAAACTGAGAAGAGAGGTATAAGGTGGCTTTAAGTAGATGAAGTAATTTCCGAAGTTAATCAACAGTTTTTTCACAAACATAAAAAAAATAATAACAGAAAAGATGAACTTCCTGACCATCAGGATTGCATGACTGAAACAGTTGATTATTATCCTCGAGGGTATCCAAGAGTAAAATAGATCAATGGTTCCCAAACACCACAAATTGTCACTGGTTAGTCAACATAATAATCATTTTAAAAATGATTTTAGAAAAATAAATAAATAAATAAATAAATATAGTTCCAAGCCCTACCTCTTGGGATTATAATCACCTAAATATGAGATAGAACCCTGCAGTCTGTATTTCTAAACTATTTCCCAAATATCAAAATAGCAGAATAACATGTGCAGTGACTTAGTTGCTTGCCTGAAGGCAGGAGGCTTAGACCATTTGATCTCCTGTAGTCTTTTACAGCAAAATTGATTAAAAAATTGGCAACTCTTAAGAATCTTTTGCCTGTCTCCAATATTAGATGGCAGAAATAATGAACTTAGCTGTGTCTACAGACCATGGATGATTCTATTATCCTTAGTCTGGTTCTCCTGGTGCTATATTAACCCCATCTAGGAATATTTCAGGAAAAGATTTAAGGGCCGGGCGCAGTGGCTCACACCTGTAATCCCAGCACTTTGGGAGGCTGGGGCAGGCGGATCACGGGGTCAGGAGTTCCAGACCAGCCTGACCAACATGATGAAACCCCATCTCTACCAAAAATACAAAAATTAACCGGGCGTGATGGCATGCGCCTGTAATCCCAGCTACTCGGGAGGCTGAGGCAGAAAAATCGCTTGAACCCGGGAGGTGGAGGTTGCAGTGAGCCGAGATTGCCCCATTGCACTCCAGCCTGGTGACAGAGCTAGACTCCATCTCAAAAAAAAAAAAAAAAAAAAAAGATTTAAGACAGAAGTTGGCATTCTCTAAATGAAATTCCATAGTATAACACACAAATAATAGTTTAGGTGAGACAACCTAAGATCACATAAGGTTTGTGAGTCACTACACCTCATTGTAACTCCCAACTACATCATCTATGACAGCCTCCCCTAGGCAACAAAAAAAGCCTGCATACTAAGTGACTATAAAATTAGCACTACTAATTTCATAAAATAAATGGATATTGTGGGAACGAACTTCAATAAAATATTTTTCTTTTTGCTGCCTCCTTTCTCTTTCGTGGTGCTCAAAGGTCTCTCAAGTCAGTCCATAATGAGAATTTATAATGGCACACCTAAACAGAATCCTAAGACTATGCAGTCTGGATAAATACAGAGGGACTCAATGGTTATTTGTAATAAATTTGCTAGAAAAGCCAGAAATTAGGAAGTGGCCCACACATTTACAGAACATTGAAAAATCCTTCATATCTCTAAATTATGGTATAAAAATCTACTATGCAATGACACTGACTACACATAACTGAAGTGTGGAGGCACTGTTCTAATTGGTACAATTACGTAAACTGGTAAAAGCCAAACAAACTAGATAAATGCAAATCTGACTCGGGAACGTGGCTCAAGGCTTCCTTTTCCTCTGTAGGAGAATGATGAGCTTTTTTTGGTGCAGAAGAGTTATTTAAGAGTTCTGAATAAACACAATTAGAGAAGAAAAACTACTTGATGTTTTGATGATGGGCAAAGAATAACCCTAGTTTAACTAGACAACTAGACACTTATAAATTATTAGGCCTTAAATGTAGTTACTATTAAGTGTAATGCTTTTAATAAAAAATAAATACTCTCAAAGTTTACTCTCAAATGAATGTTCTCAAATACTCTCAAAGTTTATAGTTTTAACTGTATGCTTTGCTTTTTTCAGCAACACGAATACAAAATACCTATTAGAAGTCAAGCACTGGAAATACAGACAAAAATGTTTCTGCTGTTGAAGATGTATGTATATATGTATAAATTTTATACCACAATCTATTCCTTTGTATGAGCAGAATATCTTGAGGGAGTTACATTAAAACATAAGAGTAGCATCACTAATTCGGCATGTATATGATCCTAAAAAAAGATGTACAAGTTAGAATATTTAAATAACTGCTAGGTAATTTAAAGCACTTATTAAAAGTTTTGCCTTTCAGGGTCTCACATAGTACCTCCCTACTCATTCTCCAAGTAAATTTGACACACTGGATTAACTTTGTTTTTAAGAGAATCAATAATCAAAACTTCTTGAAATAGACTTTACAATTTTTAATTTTATTTATTTTATAGAGAAACAGGGACTCATGTTGACCAGGCTGGTCTTGAACTCCTGGCCGCAAGTGATCTTCCTGCCTCAGCATCACAAAGTATTAGTATTACAGGCATGAGTCACTGAGCCCAGCCTTAAATTTTGTTTTGAGGTCATGCAAAAGTTGATGATCCCAATTCTTAACTTTCTGCTTCTACAGAAACAAAATTTCAAAAATATTTCAACTATTCTTCTTGAGGTTGATCAAAGTATAATGAAATGAATAAAGTATCATGATAGATACTGGCATTCCCTTGACAAACTCTGAATTCTGAACACTGCAACCTTTGATATCGTAAAATCTCTGGTACAGGAAATTCCAGATGTTGCACTGAAAACAGTTTGCAGAAATGAGAACCCAACAATGCACTGGAATACCCAGTTATGAGGCAAATTTACCTTGGCAACCAAGAGAGGAACAAGTTGCAACTAATTGTCAAAAGTTCTAAGGGCAATAAAGGATTCTTGAGCTAAGGATATCTCAGGACAAGAAACAGAATAATCAGGGCTAAGGGATGACAAGATTGAAGCTTTGTAAAACTAACAAAGCATAATCACCAGTTCAAACTTTTGTGAGGAGATAAAAAAATAGACGAACATTCATTAACTGTTTACCTCACACTTCATTTTGTGAATTCGACTTAAAAATAAACTACACAACTAATAAAAAAACCAACATACTAAAACAAATGGTTACTTACGCCCAAAAGTCTTCAACAGTATCAAACTTAGAGATCAGCCGCAGGTTTGCTTGCCAAGTTTTGCTTTTATCATTTTTAAAAAACCAGAGTGCCCATCTAAAAATAAAAAGTCAATGTCAAAAAATGGTAGCTGCATCCCCATGTTAAAAGCAACATTATTCACAACAGTCAGAAGGTAGAAGCAACCCAACTGTTCATCAACAGATGAATGAAAAATGTATATATATACACCATGGAATACTAAAAAGCCCTGATGAAGGAAATTCTAACACTTGATAAAACACGAGGGGAAGCTAAGGACATTAAGTGAATAAGCCAGCCTCTCTCCAAAAAAAAGATAAATACTATATGATTCCACTTTTATGAGGGATAAGAAGTCAAATTCACAGAAACAAAAAGAATGGTGATTGCCACTAACCAAGGAGAAGGGAGTTTAGGGTTACAGAGTTTACAGAGTTTACAGATTTTTGGAAGATGAACAAGAGTTCTGGAGATTAGTTGTACAATAATTGGTTGCAGAAAGTACTTAACATTAATTGAACTGTACACTTACAAATAGTTAACACAGTAAATTTTATGTTTACCACAAAAATTTAGGAAAAAAAAAGTAAAATGCTGGTTTTTATTACAGTGGCAAATAATGAGAGTTCTCCATTTCTTTCATTTAAAAAATATGTATTTTATGTCTACTACATAACAGATTCTCTGCTATACCTAGGGACCCAAGACACACTGAAACTCATCACTCAATGGAATTCATAGAGATGAGGCAGAGAGACAACTACAGTGTGCTAAGTGCTATGACAGAGATAAGCAAGCACAATTATTTAAGAAAAACACGGCAGAGCTGGGCGCGGGTGGCTCACACCTGTAATCCCAGCACTTTGGGAGGCTGAGGTGGGTGAATCACCTAAGGTTGGGAGTTCAAGACCAGCCTGACCAACATGGAGAAACCCTGTCTCGACGAAAAATACAAAACTAGCCAGGCATGGTGGTACATGCCTGTAACCTCAGCTACCTGGGAGGCTCAGGCAGGAGGCTGTGGTGAGCTGAGATCGCGCCACTGCACTCCAGCCTGGGAAACGAGTGAAACTCCATTTCAAAAAAAAAAAAAACACACAGCAGAAACACTTAAACTATAAAAGAAGGCAAGGGGTCAGGCACGGTGGCTCAAACAGGTAATCCCAACACTTTGGGAGGCTGAGGTGGGCGGATCACGTGAGGTCAGAAGTTCGAGACCAGCCTAGCCAACATGGTGAAACCTGGTCTCCACTAAAAATACAAAAAAAATTTAGCCAGGCATTGTGGTATATGCCTGTAATTCCAGCTACTCATGAAGCTGAGGCACAAGAATCACTTGAATTCAAGAAGCAGAGGTTGCCATGAGTCGAGGTTGTGCCACAGCACTCCAGCCAGGGCAACAGAGGGAAACTGTCTCCAAAAAAAAAAAAAAAAAAAAGAAGGCAAGAAACAGGATGGCTGATATTTCTCAGAGGAACAAAATTAGCCAAGAAGAAACGAGAGTGCCAGGAGTGGGGAAACTATTAAATGTGACTCTATATTTAATCAAACACCTAACTGGGAAAATAGTAAAGATTGAGTAATGCTGCAGAGATATGTACTGAAACAATGTATACTAGTTTTAATATATCTGTAGATACTTCTCTTAAAATAGTTTTATTCCTACATAATATATAATAGCTTATATATACCTAACATTATATATAGAGGCATACCTTGGATATATTGTGAGTTCAGTTCTAGATCATCATAATAAAGTGAGTATCACAATAAAGGAACTATCTTTATGGAGAGTCACACAAATTTTTTGGTTTCCCAGTGCATATAAAAGTTATGTTTACACTATAGTCTACATTATGTCTGAAATAGCATTATGTCTAAAAAACAAAAAGTACATACCTTAATTAAAAATTCTATTGCTAAAAATGCTAATGATCATCTGAGCCTACAGAGAGTGGTAATCTTCTTGCTGATGGAGGGTCTTCCCTTGTTGATTGCTGCTGACTGATCAGAGTAGTGATTGCTGAAGATTGGGGTGGCTGTGGCAATTTCTTAAGACAACAATGAAGTTTGTCACACTGATTGACTTCATTTCACAAAAGATTTCTCTGTAGCATGCAATGTTCTTTGTAAGCATTTTACACAGTAGAATTTCTTTCAAAATTGGAGTCAATCCTCCCAAACCCCACAGTTGCTTTATCAATTCGGTTTACGTAATATTCTAAATCCTTTGTTGTCATTTCAACAATGTTCACAGCATCTTCACTAGGAATAGATTCCATCTCAAAAAACCTTTTTTTCTGCTCACCCATAAGAAGCAACTCCTTATCCATTCAAGTTTTCTCATGAGACTGCAGCAATTCAGTAACATCTTCAGGTTCCATTTCTTACTGTACATCTCTCGCTCTCTGCACCACATCCACAGTGACTTCTTCGAACCCTTCAAAGTCATCAATACAGGCTGGAATAAGTCTTGTTCATGCTGATGTTCTGACCTTCCATGAATCATGAATGTTCTTAATGACATTCAGAATGCTGAATCCTTTTGGAAGTTTTTCAATTTACTTTGTTCAAATCCATCAAAGTCATCACTATCTACAGCATTTATAGCCTTATGAAATATAGTTCTTATTAATAAATAATAAGGCTTGAAAGTCAAAATTCCTCTTTGCTGCTCCACAGGCTGCAGAAAGTACGCTGTGTTAAGAGGCATGAAAACAATTCATCTCCGTCAGAGCTCTTGGGTGACTAGGTGCATCATCAATGAGCAGTGATATTTTGAAAGGAAACTTTTTTCTGGGCAGTAGGTTTCAACAGTAGGCTTAAAGTATTCAGTAAACCATGCTATAAATCGATGCACTGTCATCCAGGCTTTGCTGCTCCATTTCCAGAGCATGGGCAGAATGGATTTAGCATCATTCTTAAGGATTCTTAGGATTTTGGGAATAGCAAATGAGCACTGGCTTCAACTTAAAAGTCATCAGCTGCAAGATCCCCTAACAAGAATCAGCCTGTCCTTTGTAGTTTGAAGCTAGGCACTGACTTCTCTCTAGCTAGCAAAGTCCTAGATGGCATCTTCTTCCAGTAGAAGGTTGTTTTGTTTACACTGAAAATCTGTTTTTAGTGTAAACTTCCTTCATCAATTACCTTAGCTAGATCTGGATAATTTGCTGCAATCTCTACATCAGCCCTCGCTGCTTCACCTTGTACTTTTATGGGGGTGACTTCTTTCCTTAAATCTTATAACTGACCTCTGTTAGCTTTCAACTTTTATTCTGCAGCATCCCCACCTCTCTCAGCCTTCATAACGTTGAACAGAGTTAGGGCCTTGCTATGGATTAAGGGAATGTTGTAGCTGGTTTTATTTACTACCCAGACCACTTGAACTTTCTCCGCATCAGCAATGAGGCTGTTTTGTTTTCTTATCATTCATATGTTTGCTGGAGCAGAACTTTTGATTTCCTTCAAGAATTTTTCCTTTACTTTTACAACCTGGCTAACTTATTTGGTGCATGAGGCCTAGCTTTTGGCCTGTGTTGGCTTTTGACATGTCTTCCTCGTAAGCGTAATCATTTCTAGCTTTTGATTTAAAGTGAGAGACATGCAACTCTTCCTTTCACTGTAACATGTAGGGGCCATCGCAGGGCTATTAATTGGCTTAATTTCAATATTGTTGTGTCTCAGGGAATAGGTAGACCCAAGGACAAGGAGATGGGAATGGCCAGTCAGTGGAGCATTCAGAACACATACAACATTTATCAATTAAGTTGGCCGTCTTATATGGCCAATATTCATGGCACCCCAAAACAGTTACAATAGCAACATCAAAGATCACCGATCACAGATTATAACAGATACAATAAAGTTTGAAATACCGTGAGAATTACCAAAATGTGACAGAGACACCAAGTGAGCACATGCCATTGGAAACATGACATTAACAGAACTGCTTGACACAGGATTTCCACAAACCCTCAATTTATAGAAAAGGCATGATTTGTGAAGCACAGTAAAATGAGGTATGCCTGTATAATATTTTCTCTAATGCCTTGAAGATAAACTCGTGGAACATTAAAGTTACACTTTATCCCAAGATGATTGCCAAGATCATTCTCCTTTAGAAGAATTAAACTGAATATTCTGATTACAATACCAAAGGAAAGTCAAAGGGAAATTTCATTTTCTCATCAACACAAATGTTGTCTGAAGAGCCTTCCAAATTGAATATATATTTCATAATCCCATAATTAATACTCGGTAACCTCACCTAGACAGAAAAATGAGATGCATTTCAACATGTACTTGATAATTTGTCAGCAACTGCCACCCCATTATCAATAAAAAAGAAAAAGAAAATGCAAGAAAACCCCCAACGAGGTCAAGTACTACACTCTGGATTTTTAAAAATAAATTCCAAAACAAAAAAACTCTGCACTCAGCCATTTAAACACATAAAGATCTACGAGGCCAGGCGAGGTGGCTCACACCTGCAATAACAGCACTCTAGAAGGCTGAGGCAGGAAGAACACTTGAGCCCAGGAGCTCAAGACCAGCCTGGGCAACAAGTGAGAGATCGCCTCTACTAGACATTTAAAAAATTAGCCAGGCATAGGCCAGGTGCGGCAGCTCACGCCTGTAATCCCAGCACTTTGGGAGGCCAAGGTGGGTGGATCATGAGGTCAAGAGATGGAGACCATCTTGGCCAACATGGTGAAACCCCATCTCTACTACAAATATAAAAATTAGCTGGGCATGGTGGCACGCACCTGTAGTCCCAGCTACCCGGGAGGCTGAGGCAGGAGAATCGCTTGAATCTGGGAGACGGAGGTTGCAGTGAGCCGAGATCGTACCACTGCACTCCAGCCTGGTGACAGAGAAAGGCTCCGTCTCAAAAAAACAAAAATTAGCTAGGCATGATGGCAAGTGTCTATAGTCCCAGCTACCCAGGAGGCCAAGGCGGGAGGATTGCTTGAGCCCAAGAGTTTGAGGTTGCAGTGAGCTATGATCATGCCACTGGACTTCAACGTGAGTGACAGAGCAAGACCCTGTCAAGGAAGGGGAAGGGGAGAGGACTGCTTGAGGTGAGGAGTTTGAGAACAGCCTGAGCAACATAGCAAGACCCCGCATCTCTCCAAAAAAGAAAAAAAAAAAAAAAATCTTAGCCAGGCATGGTGGTGCACACTTATGGACCTAGCTACTTAGAAGGCTGATGCAGGAAGGTCATTTGAGCCCAGAAATTTGAGGCTACAGTGAGCTATTATCATGCCACTGCTCCCCAGTCTGGGCAACAGAAAGGGACCATGTCTCTTCAAAGAAAAAAAGAAAAAAAAAAGTCCAGGCATGTTGGCTCATGCCTATAATCCCAGCATTCTGTGAGGCCAAGGTGGATGAATTGTTTGAGTCTAGGAGTTCAAGGCCAGCCTGGGAAATAGCAAAACTCCAACTCTACAAAATATACTAAAATGGGTGGTGATGCATTCCTGGGGTGGAAAGATGGCTTGAGCACAGAAGGTCAAGGCTGCAGTGAGCTGAGATTACACCACCCCAGCCTGGGTGACAGAGTGAGACCCTGTCTCCAAAAACAAACAAATGACATTTTTAGTTTTGGAAAATGTGAAAACATCCTAAGTGCTTATCAACAACGAATTATTTAAATCAGCAGTTCTCAAAATGTGGTTTGCAGACAGGCAGGAGGCCCTAAGATCCATTTTCATAATAATGCTAAGAAGTCACTTTGCTTTTCAGTATTCACATTTGCACTAATGGTGCAAAAGCAACAGTAGTTAAATCTGCTGGTGCTTTAGCAAGAACCAAGACAGTGACACAAAACTATACGAGTAGTCACTGTACATTTATTACTACCAACTCTCACAGTACTAATAATGTGAGTTTCATATAAGAATGCCTTTGGGCTGGGCACGGTGGCTCAACACCTACAATCCTAGCACTTTGGAAGGCTGAGGTGGGCGGATCACCTGAGGTCAGGAGTTCAAGACCAGCCTCGCCACCAGGGTGAAACCCTGTCTCTACTAAAAATACAAAAATTAGATGGGCATGGTGGCAGGTGCCAAAGATGCTTAATGAGTTTAGAGGTAATGTTAATGAATTATTATTGTTTGATACTATATAAGAAAATGTGTCAACATTTGGAAGATCTGCGTAACTCACTGAAAAATTATTTTCCAAATAAGCAATGTATGATGTTAAAAATCTTACACAGGTAAGAGATCCATTCCAGATGTGAGACAGACCAATGGATTTTAATGTAACAAAGTAGAAACAAATTCTTGGATATGGTTTCAGATTCCACGTTTCAACTAATCTCTAAGAAACCCAGTATCTCTTGAGCATGTGTCCTAGGAAAAAAGGGGAGGGGGAAGACACCTAGTAGTGTATCAAAGGATAATATCAACAATTATTTTTAAAGGCTTTTAAAAACTATTCTCCCTTTTCCAACCAAATACCTGTGTGAGGCTGTACTGTCTTCTTATACTTCCAATGAAACACCTTAACTCCACAGACTGAAGGCAGAAACAGCTATGAAAATCCAGTTGACTTCTAAGATGGCAAAAATGTGGCTGGGCGCGGTGGCTCATGCCTGTAATCCCGGCACTTTGGGAGGCCGAGGCAGGTGGATCACAAGGTCAGGAGTTCAAGATCAGCCTGGCCAACATGGTGAAACCCCATCTCTACTAAAAACTATAAAAATTAGCCGGGCGTGGTAGCACGCGCCTGTGGTTCTGGCTACTCGGGAGGTTGAGGCAGAAGAATCACTTGAACCCGGGAGGTGGAGGTGGCAGTGAGCCGCAATGGTGTCACTGCACTCCAGCCTGGGCAACAGGGCGAGACTCTGTCTCAAAAAACCAAAACCAAAACCAAAACAAAACAAAAAAAAGATGGCAAAAATGCCATTCTTTCTATTATATATTTTTTAGTTCAAATAATTATTTTCATTATAAAATGTCATTTATGTTAACATGGGATAAATTTTCTAAACGAATAATTTTACATTTCTCAAGTTTTTCAGGTGAAATTATATATTCATTTTTAAATGTGAAAAAACACCTTAGCATTATTCACTGTAAAAATGTAGTAAATAACAATAGATAAAAACTCACATAAAGCTCTGTAGAGTCCTCAATAATTTAAGAGTGTAAAGGGATTGTGAGACCAAATATTTGAGTACTGCTGATTTAAATAAAATATCGTACATCCATGCAAGTGACTACTATGCAACTATTAAAAAGTTAAAAAAAAAAAAAAAAAAAAAAGCTTGTGTGGTAGTTTTCCTAAAATTGATATGAAACCCAGAAGCCACTGAGGAAAAGCAGTATTTGCCTACATGAAAACTAAAGACCTCTAAAAAAAAAAACCCTGTAATTCCACAGTCAATGTTAGAAGACAAATGATTTGGACAGTTTCCAACTTAATACTCCTCCAACTTCCCTGCCTTGGGTGAGTTAGCACGGTAATACAAAATGCTTGGAAATAAACTTGGAAAAGATATTCCATAACTTGTTAGCTTGAAAGTAGGGGAAAAAGAGATAATCCAAATAAAAAAAAAAATAGAAGAACTGAATAATCTGTCCTTAGATAAAAACCACAAATCATCAATATGAAAATATTTTGAAACTTAAATTTTAAAATGCAAAATTGAAAATACTGAAATTGTTTTCCCAAATCAGACTGGGACCGACCTGATTGGCAACAACTTAAAAGACTAATCACACAAGTTGGCAAGGACGTAGAAACCAGGAACTCTCAAACTATTAAGTCAATAAAGCAGAATAATGCAACAGTATCTGTGCAAAAGTTGTTAAAGGGTAATCTTTGTTCTAGGAGATCTAAAATTTTACCCTATAAATATATTCACACAAGTGCACAAGTATATAAGTATGTAAATTATAGCACTGTGTGTAAAAAGAAAAATCTATACAGCCATTAATGTAAGCCTAATAAAATACATGGCTGTATATGAATATAATAAAAGACGGCAGTTTAAAACTATGAGGTATAATCTGCACATACAAACAGAAAAGTCAACCGTATAGACATTTGTATTAAAAAGTATACATATGTGCATTTAATACTTCTGGAATACAAACCAAATTTAACATTGACTACTCTGGGGAGTAAAGAAAAGTAAAACGCAAGAAGTGAATAATAAGAAAACTGCCAACATTGGAGCCATAAAACATAGTACTTTTCCAAATGATACTTGCTATTTTACACAAAAAGTAGAATTTATAGAGAAACTGAAGTCCCCAGGGATTTCATTTTAAGCTTTAAACTTTTTTTTGTTTGTTTTCCAAACTGATGAGGACACTTAAGAATCCCTTCTTAGACTCCATTCAAGCTGTGAGGGATATACGCCTTGTTTTACTTCTCCCCACAATAAGAGCGACACCAAGAACTGGGTTCACAGACAGCTAGAAGATATACAGAGTTTGTTTTATATCACTGAAAAAAGTGAAAAAAAAAAAAAAAAATGTGGCTTTTGGTGCTACTATTAGGTTAAACTATATAAAACTGCCACTAATGAATTGTTCAACCTAATACATGTGGTACATTGCTTTCCTGAGGAAGGATTTTATCCTTTATAGACTGTTTGACCTTTGATATCCCACTAGCTGACAATCTCCATTGTCTAAAAATCTGATTTGTTCCTCATTAGAGGAAATACTGAACCAAAGGGTCTCCTATGAGAAAACTGCATACAGCATATTTGAACTATTTATTTCACTAGGTCTTCCATGACGAATAAAGGAAACATTTTTAAAAAATTAAGATCATAAAAAAAATTTTAATAAATGAAACTAAATTATAAATAGATTTGTGGACTCTTTTAAGTAGAGAGTGAATGGTCTGCCCTAAAAAAAGTAAATAAAAAGAAAAAAAGACAAGGAAACGAATTGAAAGAACCTTAGAAGTTAATTCCAATTTACTTTCCTCTACATTGTTACAATGTTTCTAAACTGCCATTTTCTTCCCACCATCAGCATTCAGTGAACTCAAGTTAATTCTCACATACCCCAGAAAATAAATAAAAACAAATCTACTGGAAAGGAGTGGGAAGAGTTGGGAAAAGCCATATAATAAACTAATACTCAATTGCCTGCTACACTGTTAACTATGAAAACTTAACTAATTTTAATCTGTACCTTTTTCCTCTCGTCTCTCAGTTACAAACCAACCAATCTTCAAACTCCACATTCCCTGGCTCTCCTTTCTCATTCTCAGTCCAGCTTCAAGTCACCTGTTCTTCCTCTATACATCTGTATATCTCCTATTCACTCTTCAAACTGCCCTAATCTTTTTTTCCATGTTTTATGGAACTACACTAAAACACTTTGTCCTAAGTCAGTAGGGACTTTTACAAAAGTGTTCAAATCAATGGATATTTTGACACCTTGCTTCATTTGACCTTTTTAGCATGTGCTATGAACTTACACCCTATCTTAGAACAAACCACCTTCTTGGTTTCCATGACCACCACTGTCTTTTTTGTGTGTGTGTGAGATGGAGCGCGATCTTGGTTCACTGCAACCTGCACCTCCTGGGTTCAAGCAATTATCTCACCTCAGCCTCCCAAGCAGCTGGGATTACAGGCGCCTGCCACCACGCCCAGCTAATTTTTGTATTTTTAGTAGAGACGGGGTTTCACCATGTTGGCCAGGTTGGTCTCAAACTCCTGACCTCAGGTGATCCGCCCGCCTCCACCTCCTAAAGTGCTGGGTTTATAGGCGAGAACCACCATGCTGGGCAACCACCACTGTCTTTGTATGTCCATCCTTCATAGGTATTCTTCTTCAACAAAAGCCCTCTATGTGATGCTAGTATCCCAGGTCTTTGTCACGAGTCAAGTGCACTTCTCCTTAAGGGAACTCATTTACTAATGTGGCTTCCATTACGACCAATACTTTTCAAACTAATCTCTCACATAGTTCCTTTTGAACTCAAGACTCACACATGAAACTGTCTGCTGGTCATGGATCATCCAAATGAAAACAGAACCCTCAACCTTAGCATATCTAAAACTAGTCTCATAATCTAACTTTGCCTTCAAACTTGCCCTATTCACCATTTACCTTGTGGCCTAACTCAGAAAACCTAAGTGTCAGAAAGCTTACCTGTTCTGTAGAGGATGTTTAATATAGTGTTCTGGGTTAGCAACCTCCTGATTAGATTCCGTTTTCTCCTCTTCCGTAGTCGGGGGATTAGGAGTAGGGGTGGTTTCCTAGTGGAAAATAATATAAAACATTAAATTTCTTAAGACATCTATGACAGCAATATTCTAACTAAACCTGAACTGACATGCTGATAATTTTTTTTTTTTTTTTTTTTTTTGAGACAAGAGTCTCTCTGTTGCCCAGGCTGGAGTGCAACAGTGCGATCTTGGCTCACTGCAACCTCCTCCTCCCAGGTTCAAGCAGTTCTCCTGCCTCAGCCTCCTGAGTAACTGGGATTACAGCTGTGTGCCACCATGCCTGGCTAATTTTTCTATTTTTAGTAGAGACGGGGTTTCACCATGTTCGTCAGGCTGGTCTTGAACTCCTGACCTCGTGATCTGCCCACCCTGGCCTCCCAAAGTGCTGGGATTACAGGCATGAGCCACCACGCCCGGCACTGATATTTTTTAAGAAGGAATTAAAGCAGATTGCTTCATAAAACAGACCACCCAGACCAACCTCTAAAGAACCATTCTCTATTCTCATATATCTTCATTAAGAGCAAAAAGAAAGGGATTTCTCAAATCTGAAAATGTAATGATATTTATAGTTACCCTTCCACTTGCACTTTTTTTTTAAATAGCAGGAAGACAGTCACAGACTATGCAACAAAGTTGGGAAAATCTGCTATTTTTCTTAACATACCATCATATTGAGATACCGCATATGGTATTGAAGCGGGTATCAGGAAGGATAGAGGATTAAAACTAAAGTTTCAAGAGTATGACAACTATATCACTGGGCACAGTGGTGCATCCCTATAATCCCAGCTACTCGGGAGATTAACAGGAGGATTGCTTGAGACCAGGAGTTTGAGACCAGCCTGGGCAACACGGCAAGACCCTGTCTCAAAAACAAACAAAACAAAACTATATTATGATGACAAAAAAGCTTTGTAAAGTGATCAAGTCAATGATATGCAGGTCTTACCTTCATGGCATACTGTTTACCCTATGGTAACCTAAAAGTTTGGCAGCTTAATATTTTCAGTGGGCCCTAACAAGATGGACATTGGCTTGAACTTAAATCTTCTCTTAGGCTAGGCATAATTAACATTGTCATCTAAAAATATCAGAAAGAAAACAAGGCTGGGGACAGTAATTTAAAATAGGTGTTCACCACATTCTTCCATGTACCTCTTCATACTATCATAAATTGTCAACAAAAGAAAAAAGCCAAAGAAAGGCACTAGGACAAAGACTGATACCAAAAAAAGGGCAATGCAACAAGTGTTTAGAAATCAGACTGAAGCAGCAAACAATAGAGATCTATGTTAACATAATAAGATATGTAACTCGAATATTTATTATCTAAAAGACCTCAGAGAGCAGAAAGGTGGTAAATATTTATTTGAAAGAATATGGGTTTTCCTGTATTTTATGTTTCTTAGAGATGGGGTCTCACTCTGTTAACCAGACTGGAGTGCAGTGGGTAATCATAGTTCACTGCAGCCTCAATTTCCCTGGCTCAAGCAATCTTCTTGCCTCAGTCTCAAGGGTAACTGGGACTACAGATAGGCACCACCTTGCCTCAGTCTCAAGGGTAACTGGGACTACACATAGGCACCACGATACCTGGCTAATTCTTTTTTATTTTTAGTATAGACAAAGTCTTACCATGTTGGCCAGGCTGGTCTCAAACTCTTGAGCTCAAGCGATCCTCCCACCTCAGCCTCCTAACGGATATGTTTTTTCTTATCAACATATGACATGTATAAGAATTTCTATTAGCCTATAAAGTCACCCAGAACAGAGACCCTGTCTTGATCTCACTCAGTAATCACAGTACTTAACCCAATAGGAACTTATTGACTTCATTACTTAACTGAATAAATTTAAATGTTTACATAGAATGGTTAAGGCCTGAAAATTGACATACAGTAATTAATGCCTTAAAACCAAACATTTTTATCAACATTTACTTACCAGTAAATTTAAGTGTTCAAACAGATGATAATTACTGAATGCCATTTCCTATCCCACTAGCTTAAAATTAATGATGGGTTTCCAGGCAGACAGTGGGAGTCTCAATGAAAACAATGAGAGACTGGCAGGCAGGTAGGCTTTAGGGGACAGGGTACCAGAGAAAAACTGCTGTAGATGAGAAGTGGGCTCCTCAATATATGTAAAAATCCCTCACAGGTTTTTGGCTAACTTCTAAACTGGCACTTTCAGAGTGTAACTCTGGTTGGCCTAACAGAGAACAAGAACAGCTGAGCCAAAACTAGAGACTGCACAGTATTTGTGAAACATAAGTAGAATGGGTACAGGGACTTATGTCTGTGACTCCAGCACTTTGAGAGGCCAAGGCGAGAGGACTGCTTGAGTCCAGGAGTTTGAAAACAGCTTCAGCAATACAGTGAGACCCAGTGAAGAAAGGGGAAGAAAGAAAAAGAAACAACCCTCTCTCAGATCCAAAAAGGAATACCAAAGAAAAGTCTTCAGCCTGCAGAAAAAAGATCCCAGATGGAGATGCAAAAAGAATGACAAGCACTTGAAAAGGTAAATATCTTATATAAACAACCATTAACAGTTTAAAGGAGCAATGATTATAATATGTTTTGGGGTTTCACATAATGATGGTCCTACCACAAGGTTAGGCATACAGGGGTTTTCAATGTTGAATATGCCAGTAAAAGATATTCTTCCTCTCAAAGTTAAATAGCACTGTAAATTCTCTTATATTTATTCACAAGCTCAAAATCCTCACTCTAAACCATTCACAACACTTATTTAAACCTTTCACCTCAGCAGCACATAAACAGTGAGTTACAATATGACTAATTACAAGTTTAAGGTGTCCAAAATAATGTAGTACTTTCCCTTCTTTTATGTTATTCCATTCTTTTCATTATTGGGAAAATGATGAAAGACTAAGATGGCATCAAATATTTGGACATATAGGAATTAAAAGCAAGTTATCACTCAGGAAAAACATATCCAGTTTCTAGAATTTTAAAAGTGTTTTGAATTAAAATAAAAGTCGCACTGTAAGTAACTGATACTAGTCTTCATATTAAGAACACATAATTGGCCAGGCACGGTGGCTCAGTGCTGTAAACCCAGCACTTTGGGAGGCCGAGGCAGGTGGATCACCTAAGGTCAGGAGTTCAAGACCAGCCTGGCCAACATGGTGAAACCCTATCTCTACTAAAAATGCAAAAATTAGCTGGGCGCAGTGGCGTGTGCCTGTAATTCCAGCTACTCGGGAGGCTGAAGCAAGAGAATTGCTTGAACCCAGGAGGCAGAAATTGCAGTGATCAGAGATCGTGCCACTGCACTCCTGCCTGGGCAACAAGAGCAAAACTCCGTTTCAAAACAAAACAAAACAAAACAAAAAAGGACACATAATTTTGTACTTTTCCAACAACTTAAAAAAGGAGCTACACATTTTGAAATGTGCGTGTATGTATGAATCAGTAAGTATACTAATTTAAAATCTTTAGTCTTCACTTTTAATTATATAAACATATTAGATTTTCAAACAAATGATGTGAAATACCATAAAAATTTTTATTGGGCATAGACAGTCTTCTTTTCGTATGATCTATATGGGAACTAAAAAACTGTTCAAGAAACAAGTTCTATTTTAAGATATATAACCTTATTTTTAAGGTTGCTTCCTATAGACACTAAATAGTTTTAAGTTTGCATTCAGTTTAAAAACAAAACTCTACTGCAAAATCCTACCATATTCCTCTCTCTACTCTCTTAGGCTGGTGTTTTCTCAATGACCAAATTTCACTGGAAATTACATTCTAAATGACCAATCTCAGGTTCTACTGAGGAATTAAAAGGAAAAAAATTAAATGACTAACATTTCTAGGTTTATAAACTATCTGGACAAAAAAGTAAAGACTAATTTAGCAGATTATGGCTAATCTCAAAGTAATCAAACACATTTTTAACCTAAAATAGGCAATCTTCCCTTGAAAAAGCATTGTGTAACACATTTTAGGTGGGTAGAATAGGGAGTAAGAGCGAGGCCATGGGATGGTGCTGTGTTCATCCAGGTAGTAACCAATGTGGCTGAAAGAGAGGGTTCGTGAAACCAGAGCTAGAATGGTAGGCTGGAGTGAGATTGTTAAAGGCCTCAGAGGTCAGGCTAAAAGTGAAGCTTTCATCTTGGGGGCAATGAAAGCCATTAACTAGAAGGTCAAAGAGATTAAATACAAATGGCAAGTAAGGGAACAGAAAAAGATAACCAATTTGAGAGCAAAGTATTAAACCTGGTTTAAGATTTGCTCAGTTTATCAGCTTCAAATAAAAATGTTCAGTATTGTAATTTAGCAAACCCAGGGCTGAATAAACTGTCAGAGCAACAAGAGAAAGTTGAAAGTGAAGAAAAAAAGCAAGCAAGGGCAAGAAAAGTCTAACAATTGGCTGCAAAGAATGTCAGGTAGTTTTTTACTACATTCTGCAAAAACTAGCACAGGTATAATATTAATCTTATGGGACAATCCTAATATTATAGAGGTAAATATTTCCCAGATCTAGCATCATTCTGTGATGTTTTCAATAAATCTGACTAAACTTTAGATTCTCCTCATCATGTTCAAGTCTACATTGCTTAAATTTCAAAACCATGATGCGCTTTTCCACGGTTTGGAACATTCAAGATTTCTCAGCAATTCTCAACCCAAATACACATATAAACCATTTCTTCTAAAAATAATGATGAGCCTTCCCCCTCAGAACACCCCATTTGTGTACTCCATTACCTTCATTCAACAAATATTTACTCACAGGAACTTCCAAAAAATATTTTTCCGGGTTAAGACAAATCACCCAACACCTTATTTGAAGTATGTAATAATCAGTAGTCCCCCTAGGCACTGGTTAATGGTTTGAACCAATAACTCAAGGTATAGTCCACAGACTACTACTACTGGTCCACAAACTGGTTATGGTTGACAGTGAGGTTAAGTATAGAAATGCAAAGTAAACACTTCGGAAATTTGTAGCAATTTGACAATTTTTTATCTGCTGAAACTAATCAAATTCAGGCTTACATTTTGTATGCATGTCTTCATCTTTATAATTTTACAAAAGTATTATATTAGAAATTAAAAAAAAAGAAAAGGCCAGGCATGGTGGCTCACCCCTGTAATCCCAACACCTCGGGAGGCCAAAGCAGGAGGATCTCTTGAGCCCAGGAGGCCAAAAGAGGAGCACCACTTGAGCCCAGGAGTTCAAAGACTGCAGTGAGCTAAGACAGCACCACTGCACTCCAGCCTGGCTGACAGAGTAAGACTCTGTCTCTAAAAAATTAAATTAAATGAAAATTTAAAAACAAACACAAACCAGTTTGTCGTCAGAATATGAGATGCACTGCTTCAGATCACACCCTCTAGAGCCACGTTCCCCATGTTGGAATCCCAGCTCTGCCATTCACAGCTGTAAATTCAGAGCAAGTAACTTTTGTGGCCTCAATTTCCTCATCTTAAAATGGGCATTGTGACATTTATCTCCTAGGATCACCATGGGGATTAAATGAATTAAAAAACAAAAGCATTTAAACTGTCTGGTACATGGGAAATGCAAAATAAGGATTGCTTTTTATAAAGTAGCTAAAAATTTTAAGCGGTTACCTGGCTTGCCATTCTGCAAATTTTTATTCAGAGCAAACTGTATGGCCAGACACTATGCTGAATTGTTTTATATGATTTGTTTTAGAAAGAAAAAAAATTTTTTACATTATATTTATCACTTTCCTCCTTCCTAAATTTTTTCTGATATATGTAGATATGGGTATTCCTCCCAGAACAATAACGATTAATGCAATATAAAGTCATTTTAAAGTAACATTCAAGTGAAGAAACCTACTTTTCCTACTTTTAAAGGTACTCCCAGATACCATATTTCCGCTTTTCTGTACTGAAGGCATCATATCTTTGGCCTCATGAATGGCTAAAATGTAGCATTGAGCTGAACTATTTATTACCAAGGAATAGCATAAAGGACATTGAAATCAAGCATCAAAATAAAGCACAAAAAAAGGGGCTAGAGGAAGAAAGAAATTATGTATCAGGCACATTTATTCACATACCATCTATATATATACCAGGTATCTGTATACCAGGCTCTGACTTCACTACCACAGTTTTCCTCTGATAACAGAAAAAGAAATCCCAGGTTTACCAATCCCTGGTGCAATAGGAGCCATATTGCAAAATGGGTATCTCAACAACACAGTCTGGATCCACCTCTAACCCCAATTTGATGAGTCCTTTAAGTCTTAAGATGAGTATGATAGGAGAAAATTTTCAGAGAACAACAGGGATTATTTAAGTGATGTAGGGCAAGCCCTTAAAACCCCTGTAAGGATCAGTTTCTTCCCTTGTAAAAAGTGCTGTGTAGGTTTTAATCAACAATCCAAGAGTCTGGCACTTAAGTGATCAATAACTGTCAGTTACCATTAGCAATCAGTACTTGAGATGACATTAACATAAGAGTTCAGAAAGGTAAGAGCTGAGTAAATGTGGCATGCTAAACTAGACTTCAAACTCTGGAAGAAGTTCGGCTAGTCCTTTAAATTTTAAGATGAGGAAATTTCAAGAATAGAAGATAAATCACTAACATTCATATCCCAGTAATATATTGAACAGGGAGTAGAAACCTAAACTACCTAGGGTATGCTCTCTAAATTTTTGTCCTGGCTCAATAATTTCTATCTATCCTCAAATCCTTACACCAGACCTTCCCCCACACCCCCAATCATATACACAGTAAGTGGGGATATGGAAAGAGAAAGAACTCGTGATTAACTTAGAAATAACTACCCAGATGACTATTACCACACCTAAATAATTGTGATACCAACACTCTCCCCCTTCCTGATGACACAAAATAAATGTGTTCAGTCAATGCTATAGCATCAAATAATGGGTAACAACATGACTGGTGACCCATATTCAGTAGCGCTTCCTTATATTCCCCCTTCCTTCACTTTCTGTAGCTAAATTGGAAAGACCAGCTGTGTCCATACTAGAAATGTAAATGCTACATATTTCAAAGACAGCTGCAATTATTTCTACAAGGTACTAATACAACATTCTAGTAAACTGAAGGCACTATATTAAATAAAGGTATGAAATAATGAGCAGAAGGATAGATAGACACAGTAAGAACAGAAAAGGGTGGTGCTTTATGATTTTGAAAAGCTCACACCTCATCCAAACTATGAGTTTTTACTTGATAGGTAACATTTACTAAGCAGCGACTACCAGGCCATGTGCTACATTATTTGCATACATACTACCTCAACATACTATAAATCATCTCAATCTAGTCAATATTCATGATCCTGTGAAACAACCATTATTCTCTCCACTCTTCAGACAAATCTGAAGTCCTGGAAAAGTAAACATGTCATTTAAATCCAGGACTACCAGGGTTTACGGCTAAGAACACCACATGTCCTAGTTCTACCTGTTTGTTGTTTCAGTATAATTGTTAATAGAACTCTCATTCACTCCCAAAGGTGGCCAGGACTGAATAATAAATTATATGGTTACAAAGATTCTCTTTCTAGGCAACATAAGTCTATAATATACACTGTGCTCTGCTCTACAGCCTCAGGCTCAACACCTTTGCTCATCTTGCCAATGCACGTCACTGCCACGAGGCATGAATGGTACAACTCACCCTTCCTCCCAGACACACAAAAAAATCCACCACCAGGAAAAAAAAGCAACTATATAGTGAGTTTGTATTATTATGCACAACAGGACCCTAAATACCCATTGGTCAAATATCTCACATATACAGGTAAGTGTAAGTAAAAACCTCTTTTATGTGTACAAATAACTTTAATGAGAACATTATTTAATAGAAATATGTAAACAGACTTCATACTTTTCTGTTCCTTTGTAGTATCCACTCAGTTCTCAGTTTTGTCCTTCATTTGACATATTAAATCAGGCAAAGAAATGTATACAATCACATAAAAAGAATCACGTTTTCACACTTGAACACACAGCAGTGGTCAAAAATAATGAAATGTAAACTGGACCCCATGATTTAATGCAAAAAACATTCCGTACAGAAAAGTTTCAGGCTTCTAACTTTACTGAATCCAGTACTAAATGTTCTTTATATTCCTCAGCCTTTTTCAAGTCTTTTTCACTTTCTAACATCCGCCAAAGAACTATGCAGCTTCCAACCTGTGCTGGCAATCAGAGCTTATCACCTGGGATTCTTGCAGAATTTCTGCCTGCTTTTTAATGGCATAATTTTCACCATCTTTAGCTTTCATTTTTTTTCTTTTCTTCTTGTTGTTTTGCTTCTTTTTCATGCATCACTTTTTTTTTGACCAACTGCTTCACCACAGTAGTCTTAATTTGTCTCAGGCCAGGATTAGCCATGGTCCCTCAAGCACCATGAGAAGGGTGGGACAAAGAGCCAGGGTAACCATGGAGGAGGTGGCTGTCAGTCCCCAGTTCTTTTCAAGAAACCATGCATTTCCTCACAGCACCCTCCCATATGTAAATTAGTGTAATTAATTAACTAGTACACAAGAACAACTATAGTCTTACCACCTGTCTTGTAAGGAATAAAAAATTTGGTAAAACACTAAAAGTTGCCTCTATTAAACTGTTTTGGTTTTAGCTTTGAAACATATATTTATAGTAAAGGAATACCAGCTAATATGGCATCACTCATAAAAATGTGGCTGTGGATTTTGCAGGTCTTCCTTACCTGTAATAAAGGATCAAAACTATGACTTTTGTACTCCTCCCTTAACCTAGAAAGTTGAAGTAAAAAAACAACACATGGAGATTTAGCAAAATACAAATCTTTCAACATTAAAACACTGCTCACATGGAAAAAATTTTTTCACATAAAAGACCCTGAGACATCATGTATCAATTATGATTCAAAAGATAGTACTTCTTAAAGTGCTTTTCAATTAATATAAAATGGCATCTAAACAATAACAAAAAATCACTGGTAGCTGGATTACTAAAGAAAAGAGTTGTGATGATGTGTACAAATTGTGCAGTGTCCAAAAATACTATAAAAATTCAATAGCTGTTTATTTAAATAATAACCAAATCACTTGATCAAAATTACTAAGTAGCACTAAACTCATGAGTGAATCGAGATGATTAAGTTTGCTGAGCTATATATTTCTGGATATTCAGCAAACTATACTTAAACATATTAATTAAAAAAAAATCCCAACAGTTCACACTTGCATTTCTGATCTTCAAATAAACAATTTTTAAACTTGGATAGATTCTTTTTTTTTGAGACAGATTCTCACTCTGTCACACAGGCTGGAGTGCAGTGGCATGATCTCGGCTCACTGTAACCTCCGCCTCCTGTGTTCAAGCAGTTCTCTTGCCTCAGCCTCACGAGTAGCTGGGACTACAGGCATGCACCACCACACCTGGCTCATTTTTTTGTATTTTTAGTAGAGATGTGGTTTCAACCATGTTGGCCAGGCTGGTCTTGAACTCCTCCTGACCTCAAGTGATCCACCCGCCTCGGCCTCCTAAAGTGCTGGGATTACAGGAATAAGCCACCGCGCCCAGCCTAAAACTTGGATGCATCCTTTTTTTTTTTTTTTAACCCTTTGAGATGGAGTCTTGCCCTGTTGCCCAGGCTGGAGTGCAGTGGCACGATCTCGGCTCACTGCAACTTCCGTCTCCCGGTTGTAGTGATTCTCCTGCCTCAGCCTCCCGAGTAGCTGGGATTACAGGCACACCTGGCTAATTTTTGTATTTTTAGTAGAGATGGGGTTTTACCATCTCCGTCAGACTGGTCTTGAACTCCTGACCTCGTGATCCACCCACCTTAGCCTCTCAAAGTGTTGGGATTACAGGTGTGAGCCACCGTGCCCAGCACATTCTTAACTACTAGAAAGAGTTGAAGGAGGCCAGGCGTGGTGGCTCACGCCTGTAATCCCAGCACTTTGGGAGGCCAAGGCGGGTGGAGCACCTGAGGTTGGGAGTTCCAGACCAGCCTGACCAACATGGAGAAACCCTGTCTCTACTAAAAATACAAAATTAGCCGGGCATGGTGGCGCGTATGCCTGTAATCCCAGCTACTCGGGAGGTGGAGGCAGGAGAATCACTACAACCTGGGAGGCAGAGGTTGCAGTGAGCTGAGATCAAGCCATTGCACTCCAGCCTGGGCAACGAGAGTGAAACATTGTCTCAAAAAAAAAAAAGAAAAAGAAAAGAAAAAAGAAAGACTTGTGGGCACCTTTTAACATTTTAAAATAAATTTTTTAAATGAACATTCTTAAGGGAGCACTAATATGTACCTACTGATCATATTACTTTGCACATATTATGCAGCTTAAGCCAACATCACAAATTCAGTTTGGGTTTGGGGAGGTGATAACACAGACACAAGAAATAACAGATGTGTGAACTAGGATGATAAGGCTAATGATAAAATTTAAATGTCAGTACTATTTAAACCAAAGGCTACCAGAAGATTCATAATTTAAAATAACTAGAAAAATTTACAGGCCGGGCGCGGTGGCTCATGCATATAATTCCAGCACTTTGGGAGGCAGAGGCAGGTGGATCACGAGGTCAGGAGTTCAAGACCCACCTGACCAACTTGGTGAAATCACATCTCTACCCAAAATACAAAATTAGCCAGGCGTGGTGGCGCATGCCTGTAACACCAGTTACTCAGGAGGCTGAAGCAGGAGAATCACTTGAACCCGGGAGAGGGAAGTTGCAGCGAGCTGAGATCGCGCCACTGCACTCCAGCCTGGGCAACAAGAGCAAAACTCCGTCTCAAAAAAAATAGAAAGAAAAAAGAAAAAGAAAAATTTACGTACGGCCAGGCACGGTGGCTCATGCCTGTAATCCCAACACTTTGGGAGGCTGACGCAGGCAGATCATGAGATCAGGAGATCGAGACCATCCTGGACAACATGGTGAAACCCAGCCTCTACTAAAAAATACAAAAATTAGCTGGGCCTGGTGGTGCATGCCTGTAATCCCAGCTACTCAGGAGGCTGAGGCAGGAGAATCGCTTGAACCAGGGAGTCAGAGGTTTCAGTGAGCCGAGATCGCACCATTGCACTCCAGAATGGTGAAAGAGCGAGACTCCATCTCAAAAACAAAAAAAAAAGAAAGAAAACAAAGAAAAATTTACATACGTTGAACATTATACAAAAGTAAAAAATGATTCAAAATATATCAACATTAAAATGGCATTAGGACCAGGGCACAAAACTGTTGACTGCAGTAACACGGTATTTTCCATTTCAATTATTCCTTAAAGCTTTATAGGAAGTATTTGAAAGGCAAATCTTTTAAAGAATTTAACTGCTATTTAAATGTTTATACATTTTAAAACTTAGAAAACATAACTAAAATTTCATGATACTAATTAAATTCTAGTGTTTTTTTTTTTTAAATCTATCTTTACATGTCACAGTTCAAACAAATGAGCAGTTACTGTTAAAATTCTATGTGTTTGGCCGGGCGCAGTGGCTCACACCTGTAATCCCAGCACTTTGGGAAGCTGAGATGGGTGGATCGCCTGAGGTCAGGTGGTCGAGACCAGCCTGGTCCAACATGGTGAAACCCTGTCTCTACTAAAAATACAAAAATTAGCCAGGTATAGTGGCACGTGCCCATAATCCCAGCTACTCGGGAGGCTGACTCAGGAGAATTGCTTGAACCTGGGAGGCAGAGGTTGCAGTAAGCCAAGGTAGTGTCACTGCATTCCAGCCTGGGCAACAGAGCAAAACTCCGTATCAAAAAAATAAATAAATAAATTATATGTGTTCATTTTTAAAAGTTAAAGGTTATAATTTCAATTTAAACTGTAGCTTTAATAAGGTCATTTTGTTTTCTGTAACAACTTCTTATCCAACAGATTTTTTTTCTTTTTCTTTTTTTTTTTTTGCCTTCAGAGGAGGGTATCACTGTTAACTTAGGCTGGAGTGCAGGGATGCAATCATAGCTCACTGCAGTCTCAAACTCCTAGGCTCAAGAGATGCTCCTGAATAGCTGGGACTACAGGCATGCCCAGAAAATTTTTAGAGACAGGTCTCACTATATTGCTCAGCCTGGTCTCAAACTCTTGGCCTCAAGTGATCCTCCTGCCTCAGCCTTCGAAATTGCTAGGATTACTGGTGTGAGCCACCACGTCTGCCTTTTTATGTACTAAGGTTTTAAAATCACCTTTCAAAAGAAAATATTTTGAAGAAATATATGCCTTAAAAAAATTTACAAAACCAGGTATAGTCAGTTTCTTATGTCCCCAGGATTACAGAGTGGAATACAACCTTCTATTTACTTAGTTTAAGTTAATAAACTATCAAGCTTCCAAACCTAAAAGGATCTACTGAGTTCCAAGTCAAAGCTAAATGGGAAAATAGAAAAATAGTAAAATTAAAATAAAAAGATCTATATTATTTAACCTAGTAATTAGACTTCTAAGAGACAATACATCTATCAACAGATATACCCAAAAGGTAACAGATAAACCATGGCATTTATAATGTAAGCACTAAACATGTTTGTAAGAATTACTTTAAAACTAATACAAATGTGGAGAAAAGCAGATTACAGAACTATATAAAAATGAGCACTTAAAAAAAAAAAAAAAAAAAAAAAAGGCCAGGCGTGGTGGTTCATGCCTGTAATCCCAGCACTTTGAGAGGCCCAGGTGGGCGGATCACGAGGTCAGGAGTTTAAGACCAGCCTGGCCAACATGGTGAAACCCATCTCTACTAAAAATACAAAAATTAGCCAGGCGTGGTGGCATGTGCCTGTAATCCCAGGTATCTGGAGGCTGAGGCGGGACAATCGCTGGAACCCAGGAGGAGGAGGCTGCAGTGAGCCGAGACCACGCCACTACACTCCAGCCTGGCAACAGAGCAAGACTCTGTCTCAAAAAAAAAAAAAAAAAAAAAAGAAAAGAAAAAAGAAAAAAGAAGCACTATTTTTGTGCTTTTGACCTATATTAAGAAGTCCTAAATAAACTGTAGTACATCCAGAAAATGAAACATTACTGAGTGCTAAAATAAAATGAGTTATCAAGCCATAAAAAGACACAGAAGGAACTTAAATGCATATTACTAAGTGAAAGAAGCTAAGCTGAAAAGGCTACGTACTGTATGATTGTAACTCTGTGATATTCTGGAAAAGACAAAAAGATCAGTGGTTGGTGGGGAGGGTATAAACAAGCAGAACAGAGAGGATTTTTAGGGCAGTAAATTATTCTGTACGATATTATAATCATAGATATATGTCATTATACATTTGACAAAACCCACAGAATGTACAACATGAAGAGTGAACCCTAATGTAAAGTATGAACTTTGGGTGACAATAATGTCAATTTAGGTTCATCAATTCTAACAAATGTGCCATTCTGTTGCAGGATGTTGACAGTGGGAAAGCTGTTCCTGCACAGGGGCAAGGAGTAAGTTACAGGAACTGTAATTTCTGCTCAATTTTGCTCTGAACCTAAAACTGCTCTAAGAAAATTAAGTAGTTAGTTTTTGAGACAGGGTCTCGCTCTGATACCCAGGCTGCAGTGCTGTGGCACAATCACAGCTCACTGCAGTCTCGACCTCCAGGGCTCAATCAATCCTCCCGCCCAAGCCTCCAGAGTAGCTGGGACTACAGGTGCATGCCACCACACCTGGCTAGTTTTTTGTATTAATATTTTTAGTAGAGACAGGGTTTCACCATGTTGCCTAAGTTAGTCTTGAATTCCCGGGCTTATGCAATTCACCCACCTCAGCCTCCCAAAGTGTTGAGGTTTCAGGCATGAGCTACTGCACCCAGCTGAAAATTAAGTATTTAAAGGGAAAAACAAAAAGGTACGAAGAGGGATATGGTTTTAAAAAAAAAAAAAAGTTCACTTTCAGAGAACACTTAGTTGTTGAGATTACAGATTATTTTTTTCACACTGATCTAAATATTCCAAATGTATTATAACAAAGTTATATTAAAGCCCAAATAAACATCTGAAACTACTCCTGGATGGCTCAGTGTATTCCAATAATCTGCCCATCCCTTCCTACGTGAATATCATATTTTTGTAAATTTCTTTTTTCTTTTTTTAGACAGCATCTTGCTCTGTCACCCAGGCTGAAGTGCAATGGCGCAATCTTGGCTCACTGCAACCTCCACTTTCCGGGTTCAAGCAATTCTCCTGCCTCAGCCTCCCAAGTAGCTGGGATTACAGGCACCCACCACCACGTCCAGCTAATTTTTTGTATTTTTAGTAGAGATGGGTTTTCGCCATGTTGGCCAGGCTGATCTCGAACTCCTGACCTCAGGTGATCCACCTGCCTCAGCCTCCCAAAGTGCTACTATTATAGAGTCACTGCGCCCAGCCATTACTTTTAACAATGTTTTTCTTCATGATATGGTAAGTTCCCCATTCGCCTTTGCTCTTCCTTTTTAAAACTTTGCTTCTGCTCAGGCCTGTAATCCCAGCACTTTGGGAGGCCAAGGCGGGCAGATTCCCTGAGGTCAGGAGTTTGAGACCAGCCTGACCAACACAGTGAAAACTCGTCTCTACTAAAAACATAAAAATTAGCTGGGTATAGTGGTTGGTGCCTGTAATCCCAGCTAGGCTGAGGTGGGATAATCACTTGAACCTAGGAGGCAGAGGTTGCAGTGAGCCAAGATGGTGCCACTGCACTCCAGCCCGGGCAACAGAGTAAGGCTCTGTCTCAAAAACACATGTCTACATACTCAAAGGAATAAGTTAAGATTTTGCATGTATATAACAATTATAGGAAGCTATAAAAATGAACATTCAGAGGACAAAAAAAAAAAAAAAAAGGAAGGAGGACAGGAGGGAGAAAATAAATACCTGGAATTTCAAAATGAATGGAAATTTAAAATGAAGGTTGAAAAATAAATGAAATTTTCCAGAGAACTAATCCAAGAGATCTAATATATGAGCAACTGTTTCAAAGAGAAAAGAGAGGAGAATCACTAATAAACCTATGAGAAGTGATGGACATGAGTTGCCATTTTAAAACACCCAATAAGGCCAGGCGCGGTGGCTCATGCCTGTAATCCCAGCACTTTGGGAGGCCAAGGCGGGCAGATCACGAGGTCAGGAGATCGAGACCATCCTGGCTAACACGGTGAAACCCCGTCTCTACTAAAAATGCAAAAAATCAGCCGGGCGTGGCGGCGGGCGCCTGTAGTCCCAGCTACTTGGGAGGCTGAGGCAGGAGAATGGCGTGAACCCAGAGGCGGAGCTTGCAGTGAGCTGAGATCATCGCGCCACTACACTCCAGCCTGGGCGACTGAGCGAGACTCCGTCTCCAAAAAAAAAAACCACGCCCAATAAGTACACAGTACAATGATGAAAACAAACTTATCTAAGGTATATCATTGTGAAATAGGGACAAGAAAGAGTCTACAAATTCTAGGGAGGGTGAGAGATGAACAGATCACACTAAAAAGTAATTTTTAGCTACCAGAATAATTTCAGACTCATCAGTAGCTACAACAGAAGTCCATGAAACATGACTTCAGAATCCTGAAGAATTCTATGTCCAGTCAAACTACAGGTATGACACTTAATATTCAAGGTTTCAAACATTTTTTTACTATGTACTTTTTCTCAAAAAACTGCTGGGGATGTGGCCCACCCAAGTGAGACAAGAAACCAAATAACAGGAAGATAAAGGGCACAGCAAATGGAAGGGTGGAACACAAAAGTCAAATGAAAGAATCAGGAACATGGTAAAAGGAGATCCAGAGAAGACAAATGTTTACCATATATAAAGGGCAACAGTCCAGACTGGAGCAGTGTGATTCAGGTGAATGTGATTGGAGCAATGTGATTTAATGGCTGTTACGATTAAAATGCCTATTATTCTACCTTTTCTAAACACACACACACACACACACACACAAAAACCCAAATGCTCAAGTGTCCAGCCCAGACTATTATCTCTGTTTGACCATGTGTTCATGAAGTTCCACTTCTCTCTTTTATGTCCTGCTAACCGTATTAGATAACTTTCTTTACATCAGAAGAGTTCAGCTTTAATTCAATCTTAAAACAAGATACAGAGCAGCATATTCCCAAAGACTACTCTCTTACTGAAGATTCTTTGCCTGGCCCACAAAACAGCCTCACCAGATGACAACTATAAATCGTATGTTTCCCAGGACATGTTCATGATCATGCCCACTGGTTTCCCCAAAAAGGGCTCTAGTAGAAATTCTAGGAAGCTGAAGCCAAACTATAAACCAGAAACTGTGTTCAGATTATCATTTTTTATGAGCCTTCATCAACAGTGGCAATACTATCTTTCCCTTAGACATCTAGCTTTTTAGTTTTTTCAAAACTAAACACATAGGTGAAAGATACATATATGGGAGATTAGTGTAGAAAAAACAAAAAACAAGGGAATGCTTGACTCAAAAATCGGAAAAGAAGATGGAGGAGGGGCCAAAGATACAATAATGTGATCACGGAGTATTAAAAAAAGTTGAAATGCTGCTATGATGTCCTAGGTCATGGTACACAGGTCTTCAGTTTACTATTCTAAAACCTGGCAGGTGTGATGGCTCACACCTGTAATCACAGCACTTTAAGACGCCAAGGCAGTAGGACTGCTTGAGCCCAGGAGTTTTGAGACCAGCCTGGTCAACACGATGAAACTCCATCATTACTAAAAATGCAAAAATCAGCGGGGCGTGGTGGCGCACACCTCTATTCCTAGCTACTTGGGAGGCTGAGGCAGAAGGATCGCTTCAACCTGGGAGGTGGAGGTTGCAGTGAGCAGAGAACATGCCACTGCACTCCAGTCTGGGCAACAGTGAGACCCTGGCTCAAAAAAAATTTTTTTTTGCCAGGCGTGGTGGCTCACACCTGTAATCCCAGCACTTTGGGAGGCCAAAGCGGGTGGATTACCTGAGATCAGGAGTTCGAGACCAGCCTGGCCAACATGATGAAACCCTGTCTCTACTAAAAACACAAAAAATTAGCTGGACGTGGTGGCGGGCACCTGTAATCCAGCTCCTTGGGAAGCTGAAGCAGGAGAATTGCTTGAACCCAGGAGGCAGAGGTTGCAGTGAGCTGTGATCACGTCATTGTACTCCAGCCTGGGCAAAAGCAAAGCTCCGTTTCGGGGGAAAAAAAAAAGATACAAGAAAACTTACATACCTATTTTATACTTCGTTTTTTACATATAAACATTTCATTATTTTGAAAAAGGGAGAAGTTCTAAAAAAAAAATTGTAGCTGGGAAACCAACTATAGTTGCAAAAGTGTTTTATCTGACCAACAGAGTCTAAAATTTTTCAATTTGTTGTCAAAACATCTACTTTATAGATATACTATCTCATGTATGGAATGATACAGGGAGAAGTTCATTCATCCCAGTAATGTTTGAAATAGTAAATGGTTGGAAATGACCTAAATATTAATATAGAAATAATTATGTTAAAACCATATAGTATAATATATACCATCAGAAAAAAGAAGTGAAAACGTTATGTGTTGATATGTAATGCTCTACAAGACATATTAAGTGAAAAAACACAATGTGCCAGAAAAGTGCACATAGCTGGCTACTATTTACTTTTTACAAATATACATATTTGCTGTATATGCACAAATCTCTATTAAATAAAGTTAAACAACTGACAATGCTGGTTGTCTCTAGGTCATCTGCCTGGACAGAGATCAAATTGAGGAGACTGTGTACTATTGCATAAGACTTGAGTTTTGAACAACGTAAAGTACTGCCTATTTACACACACATTTAAAAAACTAGCAAAAAGGTCGGATGTGGTGGCTCTTGCCTGTGATCCCAGCACTTTGGGAGGCTGAGGCAGGTAGATCATGAGGTCAAGAGATCAAGACCATCCTGGCCAACATGGTGAAATGCTGTCTCTACTAAAAATACAAATTAGTTGGCAGTGGTGGCACACGCCTGTAGTCCCAGCTACTTGGGAGGCTGAGGCAGGAGTCATCTGAACCTGGGAGGTGGAGGTTGCAGTGAGCCAAGATCATGCCACTGTACTCCAGCCTGACAACAGAGTGAGACTCCATCTCAAAACAAAAACAAAAACAAAAAAAAGACTAGCAAAAAAAAAAAAAAAAAAAAATTAACCCACAGAACAATTCTAATTCTATACAAGAGTAAATAACTGTCCTTGAAAGATTAAAATACAAAGCAACAAGAAGCTTTTCTAGGATAGAATAATGTATCTAACCAAATTGGACATACACAGTTACACCTTATAAAGTTGAACTAAATACAATATGCATACATACGTTTGCACACACCAGAATTTCTGGATTCTTTCTTTTTTTTTTTTTTTTTTTTTTGAGATGGAGTCTTGCTCTATCACCCAGGCTGGAATGCAGTGGCACAATCTTGGCTCACTGCAACCTCCGCCTCCCAGGTTCAAGCAATTCTCCTATCTCAGCCTCCTAAGGAGCTGGGAATACAAGCACGTGCCACCACACCCAGCAAATTTTTGTATTTTTAATAGAGATGGGGTTTCACCATGCTGGCCAGGCTGGTCTCAAACTCCTGACCTCAAGTGATCCAATTACCACGGCCTCCCAACGTGCTGAGATTACAGGCGTGAGCCACCATGCCTGGCCAGAATTTCTAGATTCTGAGACCATACTGCACAATTTGGTGGTTATTACCTACATGTGGTTAATTATTAATATTAAATAAAGTTTAAAACGTATTTCCTCGGTTGCACAAGCCACAATATCCAAATGCTCAATTACCATCTAGTGGCTACTGTATTGGACAGTAAAAAAGACCCTTTCCATTATCTCAGAAAATTCTCCTGGACAGCCTTTTTCTAGTAGAATCCTCAAAAAACTGTAACTGGGCAATTTGGAAAGGGGAATGAGGTAGCTGGGGAAGACAGACAGGAGATAGGTTTTTCACATTAAACAGAACTTAGCCTGTGCCAGATAATGTCCTTAATATGATTCATGCTAATTCAATCCTTGTACTTCAGCATAATTGGTTTCCTTTGTAAACCTATGTATTTTATGTAATACATGCTAAAACATTCTTTTTTTTTTTTTTTTTTTTTTGAGACGGAGTTTCACTCTTGTTGCCCAGGTTGGAGTGCAATGGCACCATCTCGGCTCACTGCAACCTCCACCTCCCAGGTTCAAGCCATTCTCTTTCCTCAGCCTCACGAGTTGCTCGGACTACAGGCACCCACGACCACGCTTGGCTAATTTTTGTATTTTCGGTAGAGATTACAATGACAGTAATGAGCAGAGCACAGAAAAAAATATTACAATTAATTTCTGTATAACATTTTGTAGTAACAAGCTTAAAACACACAAAGAAACATGTATGTGCACATTTTAGCTTAAACTTTTTCAAAACAACTGTTTTACCCTTTGCCAGACCTACCACCAAAATTACTAAAAGTACTAAGGTAGTTGAGTCTAGAATAAATCCAAAATCCACAAACTTTAAAAAATGTACTAAAACGGCAGGGCACCGTGGCTCACGCCTGTAATCCCAGCACTTTGGGAGGCCGAGATGGGTGGATCACGAGGTCAGGAGATCGAGACCATCCTGTCTAACATGGTGAAACCCCTTCTCTACTAAAAATACAAAAAAAAATGAGCCGGGCGTGGTGGTGGGTGCCTATAGTCCCAGCTACTCGGGAGGCTGAGGCAGGAGAATGGCGTGAAGCCGGGGGGCGGAGCTTGCAGTGAGCCCAGATCGCGCCACTGCACTCCAGCCTGAGCGACAGAGTGAGACTCCGTCTCAAAAAAAAAAAATGTACTCAAACTTTTTTCACTAGCAAAATATTTTAACTGGGAAATCATACAAACTAGCAAATGCCGGAAATCAAATTAGAAAGGAGGAGAAAGTAAGTGTCCACCCACTTTCTTTAGAAATCTATCCACAAAGTTTTCAATCAGTTACTAAAATACGATTGGTGCAATTGTTTGGTTTAGTCCTCAAGATTATGTGTTTTTGTTATCTAACACTGCAATATAACGGGGCCTAAAAATAAATGTCCACACATTTTATTTTATAGCTGTAGCAAAACACATAGTAAGCTTATCAAAACTCATCTCCCCTTCTGAAGTCACCCAAGCAAAGCACATTACATGCCTACTGGAAAGACAGTGCAATGGTTAAGAACATACACTCTGCACTTCGGCTGCGTTAGTTTAAACTCCACCCCACCACTTGGAGCAAGTTAGTCACATAATGACTTTATCTGTACTGTTAAGAATTAAATGAGTTAATATATGGTAAAGCATTTAGTGTGGTACTTAACACAGAATAAGTGCTATGTGTAGCAATTACAAATAACGATCTTTCTGCATTAAAAATAGCTGTTACAAACAAGGTATGTTTATAAGAATTTATTTTTAATTGGTTGTTTACAACTATAAATCCATACCCTTAATTCCATATCCCTATAAATCCAATGCTGGCTAGATTTTTAATGATTCCACAGAAACTTACTGAATATAGTACGACTAAACTTCATTTTCCTATTGTTTCTTTTTCTTTTTTTTTTTGAGACGGAGTTTCCCTCTTCTTGCCCAGGCTGGAGTGCAATAGCAGATCTTGGCTCACGGCAACCTCCACCTCCCAGGTTCAAGCGATTCTTCTGCCTCAGCCTTCCGAGAAGCTGGGATTACAGGCATGTGCCACCATACCCGGCTAATTTTGTAATTTTTTAAAGTAGAGACAGGGTTTCTCCATGCTGGTCAGGCTGGTCTCGAATTCCCGACCTCAGGTGATCTGCCCACCTTGGCCTCCCAAAGTGCTGGGATTACAAGTGTGAGCCACCACGCCCGGCCCATTTTCCTATTGTTTCTATGGAATAATATATCAAAAATTCCAACTGGGGAAAGGAAAAAAAAAAAACAACAACACTTATATTTCTGACCACATTCTCAGGTTCTCGAAGTGCCCAGAAATGACTATTAGTGTTTTAGACACACACACACACATACACAAGAATCCTTTCATTTTTCTTTTTGGTGAGATAGGGTCTCTTTCTGTCACCCAGGTTGGAGTGCAGTGGTGTGATAACAGCTCACTGCAGCTTTGACCTCCCAAGCTCAAGGGATCCTCCCATTTTAGCCTCCTGAGTGGCTAGGACACAGGGGCACACCACCACATCCAGCTAATTTTTTAATTTTTTGGAGAGACAGGGTCTTGCCATGTTGGCCAGGCTGGTCTCCGGGCTCAAGTGATCCTCCTGCCTTCATCTCTCAAAGCCTCAGATATGAGCCACCAAGCCCAGCCTCTTTCTTTTTCTGGAGACACGATTAGGGACTTTTGAAGGAACACTAGTGATTTTATGGTAGGGATAGGAGTCGGAAGAACATCTGAGGATTGTGAGTCACAGACTTTGCATTTCTTGCTAATGGCTAAGGATTAATAATTTAAAAGCAGCGATGTGAATTTCCTAGAAAAGAGGGAAAATAGTATGTAAATCCATGGATATACATGAATGTAAAACATTCATGGAATGTCAACTTTAGTCCCTTACAGTTGACAAACTGTCACCTTTGAATAATGCATTTAAAAATCGAAATCGGGCCAGTCGCGGTGGCTCAAGCCTGTAATTCCAGCACTGTGGGAGGCCGAGACAGGCGGATCACGAGATCAGGAGATTGGGACCATCCTGGCTAACATGGTGAAACCCCATCTCTACTAAAAATACAAAAAAATCAGCCGTGCATAGTGGTAGGCGCCTGTAGTCCCAGCTACTCGGGAGGCCGAGGCAGGAGAATGGCGTGAACCCAGCAGGCAGAGCTTGCAGTGAGCCAAGATTGCGCCACTGCACTCCAGCCTAGGTGACAGAGCAAGGCTCCGTCTCAAGAAAAAAAAAAAAAAAAATTGAAATCAACCGGGCGTGGTGGCTCAAGCTTGTAATCCCAACACTCTGGGAGGCCAAGGAAGTCTGATCACCTGAGGCAGGGAGTTCAAGACCAGCCTGACCAACATGGAGAAACCCCGTCTCCACTAAAAATACAAAATGGCCGGGCGTGGTGGTACATGCCTGTAATCCCAGCTACTAGGGAGGCTGAGGTACCTCCTCGCTTGAACCCAGGAGGTGGAGGTTGTAGTGAGCTGAGATTGTGCCATTGCACTCCAGCCTGGGCAAGAAGAGCCAAACTCCATCTCAAAAACAACAACAACAACAACAACAACAACAAAAATATCAAAATAAGATATCTTATTCCAACTTTCAGCTGACTTAGAAATTTCAGTCTTCAAGATCACTCAGATATTAAAATAAGACTACAACCCATGCTCATTTCCACTTCTCCAAAAAGTCTCTATGACTAAGATGGTGCAACTCAACAGTACTAATAGATTAACGAAACCTTTTTTTTTTTTGAGACAGAGTCTTACTCTGTCACTCAGGTTGGAGTGCAGTGGCGCAATCTCAGCTCACTACAACCTCCGCCTCCCGAGTTCAAGCACTTCTGCCTCAGCATCCTGAGTAGCTGGGATTACAGGCACGCATCACCACGCCCAGCTAAGTTTTGTATTTTTAGTAGAGATGGGGTTTCACCATGTTGATCAGGCTGGTCTCAAACTACTGACCTGGTGATTTTGCCTCGGCCTCCCACAGGGCTGGGATTACAGGTGTGAGCCACCGCACCCGGCCCATATTCTTATGTAAATTAAACAATATTTTACTTAAATGTTTTTTCCCTACAGTTTTCTGTCCAAATTAGAGTAAACTTACATAATTCATTTTGCATATTATCCCTTGTGCCACTTCTGTGTGTAAACCGTGTGTCCACACTGAATTTCTCTAAGTCTAATAATCATGCTCATTAACTCAGATTATAAAACGAAGTATGAAATTTGTTTGTTTGTTTGTTTTTCTTTTTGATGGAGTCTTGCTCTGTCGCCCAGGCTGGAGTACAGTGGCACCATCTCAGCTCACTGCAACCTCCGCCTCCAGGTTCAAGTGATTCTCCTGCCTCGGCCTCTCCAGTAGCTGGGTTTACAGGCGCCTGCCACCAAGCCTGGCTAATTTTTGTATTTTTAGTAGAGACAGGGTTTCACCATGTTGGCCAGGCTGGTCTTGAACACCTGACCTCAAGTGATCCCCACCTGCCTTGGCCTCCCAAAGTGCTGAGATTACAGTTTTTTCTTTTAATTGAAGAAATCTGGAATATGAACACCAGCGCCAAATTTACGTGGATTATCGAGAAACTTTGATATAATGGTTTCTTTCATTAAGCAAAAAGCCCGCTAATTTGCACAGTCTGGTTGGCATTCAATAGTTCATTAATATGAATTATATAGCACAACATATATTTGTCAACATGTATTTAAGCCTTATTTACTCTTATTAATAAACTATGTAGTACAGAGCATGTTTCCAAAGTATAAAAAAGGAAGCATTAGATCAGCTGATTGTCCAAGTTGATTCACTTACAAAATTAGTGTGGTTTTAAAAAATTCAAGAGCTACAATGTAAAAACAAGTAAAATTATATACCTTCAATTAAGCTAAAGAAACCAAAATTAATCTCTTACCTCAAAAAGAATAAGTCAAAAAAACTTTTTAAATTCTAATAATGAAGGATGTAGAATGAAGATAAAGCTACAAAGAAACACGACCCACTGGAGGTAAGATGGCCTTGCCATTTTCACAGACTAATATTAAACCTAATTTTGACCCAGCCACAATTCAAATGCCAACAGAGTAACAGCAGAGTATTGTTTGTCCTAATGTTCAAATTTTTGCCAAATTATCTGTTAAGGGGTAAAATGTTTCCCTTAATTTTCCCTTTCAAGCTTCTCAACAAATTTAATATTTGTGGGCCACATCTTCATGTAACTGAACTCATACAAAGAGAAAACCACACAATAATATCAAACTGAAAATTGTATTTTATGCAATGTCCATAGAAAAAAATCATCCAGATACCTACGAATGATGGGATAAGCAGGAAAATCCCTTGGCTCTTTTTAAGTGTTTATGATTATGCACAGCAGAAAAGCATTATGGAAGCTCACAAGCTAGCTGAAGTAAGAAAAAACATGACTTTCACAGCCTTCAGGAGGGGTATCTCAAGCACAATCCAATCCTAATCAGTTGCTTCAAAAAAAAATCCAGGCCAGGCTTGGTGGCTCACGCCTGTAACTCAACACATTGAGAGGCCAAGGTGGGAGGATCACTTGAGTCCAGGAGTTTGAGACCAGCCTGGGTAACCATCGCGAGATTCCATCTCTACAAAAAGTTTAAAAATTATCCGGGCGTGGTGGCCCGCGCCTGTAGTGCCTGCTACACGAGAGGCTGAGATGGGAGCATCTCTTGAGCTCAGGAGTGTGAGGCTGCAGTGAGCTATGATCGCACCACTGCACTCCAGCCCCAGCAACAGAGCAAGACCCTCCACCCTCCACACACCAAATCCGACTGTTGAAAATAATTCTACATAACTAACCTGTGGAAAAGGGTATATTAAAAGTACTAAAATTTTTCAGGCCGAGCGCAGTAGCTCACGCCTGTAATCCCAGCACTTTGGGAGGCCAAGACAGGCAGATCACCCAAGGTTGGGAGTTGAAGACCAGCCTTACCAACATGGAGAAACCTCGTCTCTACTAAAAGTACAAAATTAGCCAGGCGTGGTGGCACATGCCTGTAATCCCAGCTACTTGGGAGGCTGAGGCAGGAGAATTGCTTGAACCCAAGAGGCGGAGGCTGCGGTGAGCCAAGATAGCGCCATTACACTCCAGCCTGGGCAACAAGAGCAAAACTCAGTCTCAAAAAAAAAAAAAAAAAATTCATTTCTCACTAAAAATAAACACTTTGATACTCTTATATATTCTCAAAATACTTTGGTTTCCACCTTCGCACACTTTGTTTTTAGGTTCCCCTACTCCCCAAATTTAACGGTAACATCCAAATCTCCCAAAGTCTGCACCAGAACAAATACTGTATCACTGACCACATCCCTAGGAATTAAGTTCCTTAAGGGTTTACATTCAACAAGGTATAGACTCACATCTTGTATAACTTTGTATCCTAAAGAACACTTGGTACAACACCCTGGATGTATCAGGAGCTATTAATATTTACTAACTCAAAATATAGTCCTTCATCACTTTGCAGTTCTGTTCTGTGCTCCTGAAACAAAACTGCATAAACTCTGCAAAACTCAAGGGACCTAAATGTGACAGAAACTTCACAGCATTCCTTATTATTTTATAGTTTACAGTCTTGTAGCCTTGCCCCTATTACCAGATGTAATGCTTTTTACTGACACTAGTATAGTGGGGTAGGAACAGATCTAGACAAAAGTGGACATCAGAACCTGTCAAAGGGGTTTAAAATTTATATTTTACATATCTATCCTTCATTAGTGTTATGTAACATTAATGTTCTAAAGTCAGTTTTCTGTAGCAACAACTTAAGAGTTTTTCAATCTAATTCCCAGGAACATAAATGAAAACTGGTGCCAATAAAAAAACAAGCAAGCAAGCAAGCAAGCAGAAACGCTGCCTTGAATTCTGACAAAAAGATAAGGATAGTTTACACCAACGCAATGAAAAATAAGCCTTTGTGTAGTCTATAAGAGTTTTTGAAATTGTTTCACTAAAGTCTTTAAAAATGCCGGGCGCGGTGGCTCACGCCTGTAATCCCAGCACTTTGGGAGGCCGAGGTGGGAGGATCACTTGAGGTCAGGAGTTTGAGACCAGCCTGGCTAACATGGTGGAACCCCGTCTCTACTAAAAATACAAAAATTAGCCGGGCAAGGTGGCGCGCGCCTGTAATCCGGATTCAGCTACTCAGGAAGCTGAAGCAGGAGAATAGCTTGAACCCGGGAGGCGGAGGTTGCAGTGAGCCGAGATCACGCCACTGCACTCCAGCCTGGGCGACAGAGCAAGACTCCATCTCAAAAAAAAAAAAAAAAAATCTTTAAAAGTCAAAGCAAACTGGTAAACCATTAGCGAAACCACAAGCTACCATGAAAAGATACACAAAAGTATCTGGCAACCAAAGTCTAGAGATGGTTCCAGAGTGTGAAAGGCTTACTGATTGCTAATAAACTCCATTATGCACCCAAGATATCTTCACTTAGCTGTGTCATTTCTAAAAAGGCAACAGAGCCCAGAAGTTTCAGTGAGCCAGTCCTGGCAAACTCAAATTATGAAAAAATATACCCTCTGCTTAAAGATTAACTACAAACCTACCCTGGGACCAGCTTGCTTCAGTTAAGTTTAAAATGGTGCCTAAATCGAAAGGAAAGCCTGTAGCATAGAGAAAAAAAAAATCAAATGGAAAAGTAAATGTAAAAGTTTCTATTTCCAATGAACTGCGTCTCAGAAATCTTCCAGGCGATAAAGACTCGGAAGAACAGAGGGATCTAGCCCCATTCGCATTCTCAGAGGCGTGCGCACTGCGCGGAAAGGATGAATGAATGGAAGACCGGCGCGTGTGAAATGCAGCAGGTCCGGCCGGCAAGCCGACCGGCTACAGCGATCTGTAGGCCTCGCTCCTCCCCCTTCCCTCCTCCATGACAGCCCAGTCCCAAGCATGGAGGGGCGAGGACAATGTGATACCCTTTCTCACCACCACCATCCCTCATTCTACTTGGAGAGCTTCACCGTGACACTCGAGTGTTCTTTCCCACCCCAACCTTTCTCGCCTACCCCGGCGCAAACACCGGCAACACTCCGGCGCGTTGGATTAACAGGCGCTCGCCCCTCTCAACTCCTCTAAGCGAGGTCGAAGCTCCTCCGCGCGTGCCGCGGTACCACTCCCGCCTAACCCACCCTCCGGCAACACTCGCCCACCAGCTCCACAGTCCACCGGTCTAAGGAAGACGTGCGCGCGCCCCGCACCCGAGCCCCGGGGCTGGGGCTCTGGAGGGAGAGAAAGACTGCCCCAGGGCTCCCTCCTCCATCTCACTCCAGGCCGGCTCGCCGCCCACCCTGCCTGCGGATCCCAGTGCTCGCTGGGAGCCGGCCCCGCGCCTTCCCATCACGAAGACACCATCCCCACACAACTAGCCCAGAACCCCAGCCACCCTCCACCCTGTAGACACCTCGCGACTCCGCAGGAGGCGCCACGCCGCCCCTCCCCCACACCGCTCCCCCAGTTCTCGGGCCCCCACCAGAAAGTGTGCGCTACATGCCGCCTCGGCCAGCCTCCGGGACGTCCCCACTTGTCCACGGGAGGTCAGGTCCAACATGAGGGGGAGGGGGCGGCAAGGGGTAGAGTGCGCGCCGGGAACGCAGTCCCGCGGAGTCCCCCAGTTAGAAGGGGGACGGAGCGCGGGGACCCGTGGGGGTGGGGGCCAAAGGCAATACTCACCGGTTCGACAGTCGCCATCTTAGATCGATCTGATCGCACAACCGCTCCAGAAGGGGGGGTAAGAGGAAAAAAATGAGATTCAAACCGGATTGGCCAGCTACTGACCACGTGACGGACGTGTCCGTTTGGCCCTGGCGGCGCCTGCGCAAGACTGCGGCTGCGTGGGTAACGAGAGGCTTCTGGGAAGTGGAGTCTCTCCCCCACCTTTTTTTTTTTTTTTTAAGGCAAATTTTTTTTAAAAAAGGACCGGTCACGTGGCTGATGGGTAGGGTGCGCGGTTCTCAACGCGGCGGACGCTCGCTTGCTGGAGGGTGGTTTCAGTCCTCTGCTCTTCCTCCTGGATAGCTGCGGTCACACTTACTGCCAGGCATGCCTACTGTGCCCTTTGTCGCCCTGTCCTCCCATCTTCCCCGGAAGGTTGGGAACTGCAGGCTCAGCACACACAATACGGCTTCATTTGCTTAGTTGAGGTCCCAGGACAAGTTGCCTGTGTGTTTATTTAGTTTTCTTTTGACCTCCCACCATTTTCTCTTAGTTTCAAAAAGAGGCGGCGATGCAGAGTCGTTTAGGCAATCAACCCTCCCACGTCCCCTGACTCCGCTAATGCTGGTGGTCATTCGTTGCCATTTCTGCGAAAGGGGACGGACGGAACCGCTCGCAGTACCCGCTTGCCACCGGCTGGATGAGGGGGAGGGGACGACAGCTTTTACTGTCCCAAATCCTGAGATTAAGACCTCAGGGCTAAATCTTGGGTGGCAGTAAAAATTACTTGGAAGTTCAGCGCAACCGTTCCAATATTCTGCTTTAACGTGCACAGAAATAGCCTAAGTCCAGGTGCCAGCCAGGGAAGCCACTCCGGGCCCCGCTGACTAAGCCCTGGACTGATAGTCTGGAGTCGTTAGGCCGGGTCAGCTATGCCTCTTGACGTTGACTCATTCTCCTTAGGCGAGTGACTTAGTGGTTCGGCGCCTCAGCTTTTTTATTTATGAAACAAAGGTGATGATACACTTACCTCACAAGGGTGTACTTTGTAATGACTGTAACCGGCTTTGAAAATGCACTGGACTCTAGAAATGATTCATAATAAGCAACCGCGTGCCTTCCTAAAGATCAGCTGCTGCTTCTTTTTTGTTGTTGTTTTTTTTGTTTTTTAGCAAAGTTTAAATTTTTTTCTTATGTTTACTTTGATTATGATGTACACCAGTGTGGTTTTAAATGATCAGGACCTTTTTTTTTTCGTTTACAACTGCAGCTGCCATCAACAGAGGATTTAATATTCATGAAATTATTGTTATGCTCACAACAGTCACTGGCAATCAGAAATTTGTCCCCACACTGACATCCTACATTTCCTTTCCCTCTAAGATACTGTGCTATCATTTCTCAAGACCATGTTTTTGCACAGTTTGGTTACTAATACAACAAATAGAGATGAAGAAATCTAGCAGATTCCCAAGGTTCTAATGAAGAAGACAATGTCTCATTATTTCCCATGCTTTTAAATAATGTTGACACCAGGAAAAGGAGTATATGCAGGCTGCTTGTGCCTGTCTGCTTATAGTGTTACTGAGGTCCAGAGCTGTGTCATACCTATTATTGAGTACATAATGGATACTTGAGTTGACTAACACATAATTGAGGCTGTATAAGAACTCAAAGTCATTGCCTGTTCATATGTTTTGGTTTACCTGAATATCAGAAGTAATTAATGAAAGCTTTTGTCTAGTGTGCTTAGCTCTACTAGGTTTTAAAGTAGATAGAATTAACAGGCCAGGCGTAGTGGCTCATGCCTGTAATCCCAGCACTTTGGGGGGCCGAGGCAAGAGGATCACCTGAGGAGTTCGAGACCAGCCTGCCCAACATGGTGAAACCCTGTCTCTACTAAAAATACAAAAATCAGTCAGGCATGGTGGCACACGCCTGTAATCTCAGCTAGTCAGGAGGCTGAGGCAGGAGAATCACTTGAACCTGGGAGATGGAGGTTGCAGTGAGCTGAGATCCTGCCACTGCACTCCAGCCTAGGTGATACAGCGAGACTCCATCTCCAAAAGAAATATAATAATAATAAACAAATAAGTGGATTTCTACTTACAGAGACTATCTATTGCTACTTAGACTATCCAAAACAATGCCATTGATCGCATTGTTATCTTCTGCTGGTTAAAAGTGGTGTCAGGTTACCTTCTTTGAAGAGAAAAAGACAGCATAAGTGTCCTATTTTCTTCTTCCCTTCCTTTTCCCTCCCCTCCCCTCTCCTCCCCCTCCCCCTTCCCTCCCCTCCCCTTACCTCCTTCCCTCTCTCCCTCCTTTCCTCCTTCCTTCCTTCCTTCTTTCCTTTCTTTCTCTCTCTCTCTCTCCCTCTTTCTTTCTTTCTTTCTTTCTTTCTTTCTTTCTTTCTTTCTTTCTTTCTTTCTTTCTTTCTTCTTTTCTTTTTCTTTCTTTCTCTTTCTTTCTTTCTTTCTCTCTCTCTCTTTCTTTCTTTCTTTCTTTCTTTCTTTCTTTCTTTCTTTCTTTCTTTCTTTCTTTCTTTCCTTCTTTCTTTCTTTCTTGGTGTTGCTCTGTTACCCAGGCTGGACTGCAGCCTTGACCTTCTGGATTCAAGGGATCCTCCCACCTTAGCTTCCCAAATAGCTAGGCATGGGCCACCATGGCTAGCTAATTTTTTTATTTTTTTGCAGAGACAGGGGGGTCTAGCTATGTTCCCCAGGCTGGTCACAAACTCCTGGGCTCAAGCGGTCCCCCTACCTGGGCCTCCCAAAGTGCTGGGATTGCAGACATGAGCCACCATTCCTGGCCAGATGTCCTATTTTCACGAAGCTGTTATATAACAGAAGAAAATCAATGAGATTAGCAAGGAAATACCTATAGGATTGAAAGCTAGTGATGTTCTTAAAACTTTTTTTAAACAACAGTTTCCATTTTTATTAAGTTTTCTGTTGACCAAAAAACTCCCTCTTGTCAATCAAGACTCATACTTTTACAATACTTATGGATGCTCTATTCTTTATGATTTAGTTTATTTCCATTTTTAAATAGTTTTTAACAATTTTTCTTTATTTTTTTCAAGCACAGAGTTTCAGGAAAATCTCCATTTTTGTATATACTTTGTTGCATGTGTTTTATGGCCATTAATGTGTCTTTGCCTATTTGAGATTCTACCATGTCAAAGATTTAACGATTAGGTTTTTATATATGCATGTATGTGGTTGTTTTGTTTTGTTTTTGCCAATCTTAAATATACAGAGCTGAAATTGTATGTTTTATTTCTCTATTTATTCTCCATTATTCTTTATTGCTCTTCAAAGGACTTGTAATTCCAAGTTCATTTACAAAACTGACCAGAAACCATCCAATAAGCACTAAGTTAGTAATGGGAACTATGTAACCAGTGGAGGATATTCAAAGGACACAGGAAGTACAGGCACTTCCTTCCCTGACTGTAAAATCTGGTTGGTGTACTAAGTCATAGAATTATAAATAGTTCAGTACCCATATAAAGAAGTGTGACTAAGAACCAAAAGGATGCAGTTAGCAAGCACCACAGCCAGCACACATTCACATAATGAATGGGAGAGTCACATACTTCCTTCCCTCATTTCATCCAGGCCTCTGTTCCAATGTGATCTCCTGAAGGAGGACTTCCTTGATTACCCTATCTAAATTACTGTTTCCATTACTCTTTATCCCCTTACTCTGCTTTGGTTTTCTTTAGGCCAGTTCATAACCCTAACTCTAAACTTGCTGTTAAACATTATTTAATTAGTTGTTGATTGCCTCTACTACTAAAATATTAGCTCATTGATGATTTGTAGATAGATTGCGATAAAATATTTGGGGAAAACTCAAACGTAATTTTTTTCTTTTCTCCTGAGATGGAGTCTCACTCTGTTGCCCAGGCTGGAGTGCAGTGGCACGATCTTGGCTCACTGCAACCTCTGCCTCCTGAGTTCAAGCCATCCTCCTGCCTCAGCCTCCCAAATAGCTGGGACTACAGGTGTGTGCCACCACACCTGGCTAACTTTTGTATTTTTTAGTAGAGACAGGGTTTCACTATGTTGGCCAGGCTGGTCTCGAACTCCTGACCTCAGGTGTTCTGCCTGCCTCGGCCTCCCAAAGTGCTGGGATTACAGGCGTGAGCTACCAGGCACCTGGCCAAATGTAATTTTTTTTAAAGATTAGTCTCAGAACTAATAATGGAACTAGTAGGAAAATTACTATATGCTAGTTGCTGTGTTAAGTCATTTACATGCACTTATAGTACCTCATTGTATCTTCAAAACAATATTTTGAGGTAGATATACTTATTTTTCAGATAAGGAAACTGAAGCTTAAAAAACTTAAATAACTTTCACAAAAACACAATTCTATCATTGGAGCTCTTAACCACTATATATTATTAACTAGATGGTAATTGGACCCTATAATAAGAAAGATCATTGAAACAGAAAGAAATAATCTGCAAAGTATGTGAAAAATTTATGTAGGTAGTATATTGAGCCAACAACAAGATACTTATCAAAAGGAATTTATCTTATAAAACTGAAATTCTGAAAAAATAAAATATATGGGATAAATCGACAGTCTTTAAAAATAACTCAAAGCTGGGTATGGTGTCTTATACCTGTAATACCAGCACTTTGGGAGGCTGAGGCTGGAAGATAACTTGAAGCCAGGAGTTCAGGATGAGCCTGGGCAACATGGTGAGACATCGTCTCTACAAAAAATAAAAAGCAATTAGCCAGGCATGGTGGCACATGTCTATAGTCCTAGTTACCTGGGAGGCTGAGATGGGAGGATTGCGCCATCCCAGGAGATGAAAGCTGCAATGAGCTATGATCGTGCCACTGCACTCCACCCTGGGTAAGAAAGCAAGACCGTGTCTCAAACAAAGAAATATGTTAATAGGTGGGAGTTGACTGCTTGACATCTATAAAAGAACAACCTAGAATGACAATATTTGGTAATCCATCTCCAGCATTGTCCCAGGGACAGGGTGCCTTGGCACAAAAATATGAATCTCTGGTCCATTGGACTTTGTTGGGGTTGGTTGCTTGAGGACACAAACCGTATGACTAATTCACCTTGTTTGACTTCCAGATTCATCAAGCAACCATATGATAAACATATCTTCCCATATTGGTTTACATGTAGGGCTGATCAGAAAATATAACTATCCAGACCACAATAGTTACATTGCTCAGAGTCCATTTTAAAAATGGTATTCGGTTTTCTGCTTTGTTGGCTTGTCATAATTACCCTCTATGAGTTTGGCTAAGGGAAAGATACCCCTCTGGACTGGATTTTCTCTGAGTCCTGAGACTGTGATGATTCTCTGAGGAAATGCTATCCTATAGGTATTGTCTGGGTAACTGACCATCCTTCCCCAGGAATTGCCATGAGCCTCTCTTTGTACTCTAACTATATCACTGGAGACCTGTGAATTAGGAGCTCTTTTAAAATATAGTTTAAATGGGGTCTTGCTCTGTCACCCAGGTTGGAGTGCAGTGGCATGATCATAACTCACTGCAGCATTGTACTCATGGGTTGAAAAGATCTTCCCACCTCAGCTTTCCAAGTAGCTGGGGCTACAAGGCATGTGCCACCACACCTGTCTAATTTTTAAATTGTTTTCGTAGAGACGAGGCCTCGCTATATTGTCCAGGCTGGTGTCAAACTCCTGGCCTCAAGTGATTCTCCTTCCTCAGCCCCTAAAAGTGCTGGTATTACAGGTGTGAGCCACCATGCTCAGCCTTAATGTATTTTAATAGCAAACTTACAGGAACTGCACAAAAGACAGACACCGTTAAAAACATGTACTTGCTGTAGGACAACCCAGAAAAGTATAGTGAATGGATAGAATCTATTGAATGATAAAAACTATAGATATCATTTAGTTGCCATCAATAATAAATTTACTTATTTTTATAAAATTCAGATACTAGCATTTAACAGATTTCTTTTTAATTGTTATAAACTACTGAAACTTGCTCACTGAAATATTTGACCTGCATTAATGATAATGCTTCATTTAAACACTTTTTTCTTTTTTTTTTTTTTGAGACGAAGTGTCACTCTGTCGCCTAAGCTGGAGTGCAGTGGTGCAATCTCGGCTCACTCCACCTCCTGGGTTCAAGCAATACTCCTGCCTCAGCCTACTGAGTAGCTTGGACTACAGGCGTGCACCACCACGCCCGGCTAATTTTTGTATTTTTAGTACAAATGGCCAGCCTGGTCTCGAACTCCTGACTTCGTGATCCACCTTCCTCTGCCTCCCAAAGTGCTGGGATTACAGGCGTGAGCCACTGCGAACCCTTATTTTAATGTTACAGTTTGAGAGATACCAATTCCCATTACCTACTCAGGACATTGCTTAAAAACATGGGATGTACTCAAACATGACCAAGGAATCTTGAAAATTAAAAGATTGGAGCAAAATTGGAATGTAAAAAATTATTTTATTATTCTAGTTAGTTTTTTGTTTACTCTTTCTTTGGTGATTTTTATGAGACTGAAGCACTACCTACTGCCTAATAAGGCACCTTGGTTTTTTTTTGTTGTTGTTGTTGTTGTTGTTTTTGAGACAGAGTCTCGCTCTGTCACCCAGGCTGGAATGCAGTGGCACTATCTAGGCTTACTGCAAGCTCCGCCTCCCAGGTTCACGCCATTCTCCTGCCTCAGCCTCATGAGTAGCTGGGACTACAGGCGCCTGCCACCACGCCTGGCTAATTTTTTGTATTTTTAGTAAAGACGGGGTTTCACTGTGTTAGCCAGAATGGTTTCAATCTCCCTACCTCATGATCCACCCGCCTCAGCCTCCCAAAGTGCTGGGATTACAGACATGAGCCACCGCGCCCGGCCAGCACCTTGATTTTTAAAAGAAAATCAATAAAAAGAAAAAGTAAAGAAAAAAAATTTTTAAGGGAAACCTCTTCTATTCTAATATATCCATGTGCCAACACTTTATGCTTTTACAATTATGGGGTGCAAAGAGTTTTTGTTTGTTTGTTTAGAGACAGGGTCTTCCTCTACTACTAGGCTGGAGGGCAATGGCACAATCCTGGCTTACTGCAGCCTCTAACTCTGGGGCTCAAGCAATCCTCCCACCTCAGCCTCCTGAATGGTAGTTAAGACTACAAACATGTGCCACCATGCCTGGCTATTTTTTTTTTTTATTTTTTGTAGAGAAAAGATCTTGTTATGTTGCCCAGGCTAGTCTCAAACTCCTGGGCTCAAGAGATCCTCTGGCTTCGGCCTCCTAAAACTCTGAGGTTATATGCATGAGTCACCCCCAGCCTGCACAAACAATTTTGAATTCTACATTTTTTCTGCATGACATCTTATTGCAAATATTTTGGACATTCCCTATAGATGGGATAACAGTTTTTAAACTTTTTTTTTGGAAAAATTTTAAACTTACAGAATACTTGTAATAGTAACTCTTCTTCTAAGCCCTTCTAAATTCACCAATTATTAATTTGTTGCATTGCCTCTCTTGATCTCATTACTTCTGAACCATTTGCGAGGAAGTTGCAGGCAAGATGATCCTTTACCTCTAAATACTTCAACATGTAACTCCTATGAATAAAGACGTTTTCTTACAGCACCGTAATACAAATAATGAAATCATGAAATATAATAGTAGTTTTATCTAAAATAAAAATCATAAAATCAATATTCATATTTTGCCAGTTTCTTCAGTCATTTTGACAAATAGTACAAAAATAATATTGTATTCTTCCTGGTGCATCACATCATCATTGGTAACATTAGTGGCTTCAGAATATTCTACTGAGTAGATATATCACAGTTCCCTTAATCAGCTCCAAATGGTTACATATTCAGGTAATTTCCGTCTTATGTTATTATAATGTTCTAATGCATACATTTATGACAAATGTGTTTTCCTATTTAGATGATTTCCTCAGGATAATTTTTCATCAACAGAATTAGTTTATAGGATATATAGTTATGACTGTTTATACATAATGGAATTCATGTTGCTCTCCAAAAGTGTGGTATCAGCATAAGATGTCACAGCCAACTTATCAGTGTTGGGTGTTAAAGGAATTAAGAATGTATTGTTAATGATTCTTGTTGCTAGTTTCAATATTTACTTATTCACAACCTTTACCTTTGTTGCATTACCTGTTATTTTGGAAATGTTGAAATCTACAAAAAATGTGAAACAATACAACAAACACTTAGAAACCCTTCACCTAGATTCTCTAGTTGTTAATCTTTGAATCAATAAGGATTGATAAGGGCTGGGTGTGGTGGCTTACACCTGTAATCCCAACACTGTGAGGCTGAGGAGGGTGTATCACTTGAGCTCTGGCGTTTTGAGACTAGCCGGCCAACGTGGAGAAACCCCATCTCTACTAAAAATGCAAAAATTAGCCATGCATGGTGGCGTGCACCTGTAGTCCCAGCTATTCAGGAGACTGAGGCAGGAGAATCACTTAAACCTGGGAGGCAGAGATTGCAGTAAGCCGAGATTGTGCCACTGCACTCCAGTCTAGGCGACAGAGTGAGACTCTGTCTCAAAACAAACAAATAAGGACTGATAAGAATACTGATGTAATTTTGAAAAGTATGTAGTAGCCAAGGGGCCTGTCACATATGGAAGAGTTATGGAAATGGTTAATAGAACATGGAGTCTCTAGGTGCAATACAGATGGGTAGCCAAGAAGGGTACTATTCAATTTGTACTATGAAAAAATATAAATAAATAAAAATAAGGGCCAGGTGAAGTGACTCACATCTGTAATCCCAGCATTTTGGGAAGCCAAGGCAGGATTGCCTGAGCCCCCCAACCTGGGCAGCATGGCGAGCCCCAGCCTCTTAAAAAAATAAAAATAAATGATGGATGATAAGGAGGCCATACGCAGTTGTACCAATAAAACATCACAATCTCCTGCCAAGTTCCTGGACCTGAGCCAATTTTTAGACCCAAAATCCATTGATTAAAGAAGTTAGGTGCCAGCAGAAAGGAACTGTGGAAAGCAACGGAGTTAATGATTCCTCAGTTCTTCCCCCAAAATGATCTCTGGCTGTTTACTTGTGTAATTGTATACTTTGTAAAGGGGAACACCCAAGCAGTTCTAATACTGTCGGACTCAGGTTTGACTTGACATTGATACCCAGAGCCTGAAGTACTATCCTAGCCTTCCTGTTTGAGCGAGGATATATGGGGTTCAGGTAATACATGAAAAGCAAATAATGGCTCAAGCCTGTAATCCCAGTACTTTGGGAGGCCGAGGCGGGTGGATCACGAAGTCAGGAGATCGAGACCATCCTGGCTAACATGGTGAAACCCCGTCTCTACTAAAAATACAAAAAACTAGCCAGGCGTGGTGGCAGGCGCCTGTAGTCCCAGCTACTCGGAGGCTGAGGCAGGAGAATGGCGTAAACCCGGGAGGCGGAGCTTGCAGTGAGCCGAGATCGCGCCACTGCACTCCAGCCTGGGTGACACAGCGAGACTCCGTCTCAAAAAAAAAAAAAAAAAAAAAAGAAAAGCAAATAAAAATGGAAGATCCAAAATTCCTTAAACGTGTTTTAAGCGACATTAATAGGACACTATTACATACAGTTTACCCTTGAACAACACATATTTGAACTATGTGGGCACATTTACACATGGACTTTTTAAATATAAATATATTGCAAAATTTTTTGGAGATTTAGAACAATTTGAAAAAACTCACAAACTGCATAGCGTAGAAATACTGAAAAAATTAAGAAAAAGGTATGTCATGAATGCATAAAATATGTGTGTTAATAGATAGACTATGTTATTGGTAAGGCTTCTGGTCAACAGTAGGCTGTGAATAGTTAAGTTTTGGGGGAGTCAAAAGTTATATGTGAATTTTCAACAGGGCATCTCATGCCTATAATCCCAGCACTTTGGGAGACCAAGGTGGGTGGATCACATCCAGGAGTTCGAGACCAGCCTGGCCAACATGGCAAAACCCTGTCTTTACTAAAAATACAAAAATTAGCTGGGCATGGTGTCGTGGACCCTTAATCCCAGGTACTTGGGAGCCTGAGGCACGAGAATCGCTTTAACCCAGGAGGCGGAGGTTGCAGTGAGCTGAGATCATGCCACTGCACTCCAGCCTGAGCAACAGAGCAAGACACTGTCTCGAAAAAAAAGTGTTTTAAATTTTTAAAAAATTTAAAAATAGTTATATGTGAATTTTCAATTGTGTGGGGGGCTCAGCACCGCTAACTCACACATCGTTTAAGAGTCAACTACTTGGAAACCAATGGATGTGTCTTCTATAATGAAAACCACACAGACTCTGTAGAATGTAGTGGTCACTGATTTTGTAGATTTGAAATGAAGAGGGAATAGCTGTTTTACTCTCTGGGAGAAGACTATCTGTAAGAGAAATAACATCCAGGCTGATGAAATTGGTAAGGTACTGGCCAGGCGTGGTGGCTCACACCTATAATCCCAGGATTTTGGGAGGCCGAGGCGGGTGGATCACAAGGTCAAGAGATCCAGACTGTAAGATACAATGAATTTCTTTGAGCTTCTCCTCAAAGGTTTAGCTTGCTAACATCCTTGTCCTTTCTTCTCAAACTCAACTTTCCTGTTCCTCCTTGCCCCTAGTTACTGTAAAACAGCCTACCCCCTTCCCATCAGCTCTAATCAATAACTCACATCTTTTCCCTTGGCTACCTGCACCCATTGTTCTCCCGAAACTGCTCGTCTCAAACAGTCTCACATGCTTCACCACTGTGCCTCACATCCCCCTTCCCTTCCATATTTAGAAAAATATTTGCAAGTAGCCAATTGGGTCAGCTCAAATTGTGCAGTCTGACCCCAGCCCATCGGGGAGGGACAAAGAGGTAGGGATTGCATTAAGAATATAAAAACCCCCTGGTCTCCTTTATTCTCTGTGCTCTTGTGATCTTGATTGACACAAGTGGCACCCTTCTTCAGAAGTAAATTGCCCTGCTGAGACAACTTTTGTCTGAGTGATTGCTTCACTTTGCGGCACCAAGCATTTATTTCCAGAACATTTTTATATCCAACAAGACCATTCTGGCCAAATGGTGAAACCCTGTCTCTACTAAAAATACAAAACTTAGCTGGGCTTGGTGGCATGCGCCTGTAGTCTGAGCTACTTGGGAGACTGAGGCAGGAGAATTGCTTGAACCCAGGAGGCGGAGGTTGCAGTAGGCTGAGATAGCGTCACTGCACTCCAGCCTGGTGACAGAGCAAGACTCTACTTCGAAAGAAAGAAAGAGAGAAAGAGATAAAGAGAGGAAGGAAGGAAGGAAGGAAGGAAGGAAGGAGAAGGGAAGGGAAGAGGGAGGGAGGGAGGAAGGAAGGGAGGAAAGAAAGAAAGAAAGAAAGGAAGGAAGGAAGGAGAAGAAGGGAAGGGAAGAGGGAGGGAGGGAGGAAGGAAGGGAGGAAAGAAAGAAAAAGAAAGAAGAAAGAGAAAGAGGAAGGAAGGAAGAAGAAAGAAAGAAAGAAAAAGAAAAAAAAATTGGTAAGGTACTGATATGAAATTACAAAGTGCATTTTAGTCTAAATAAATAAGAAAGAAAAATAAGGTATTAGAGGAATCTGAGACAAGAGAAAGTTGGCTGGGGATAGTTAAAATATTTCTTTTTTTTTTTTTTTTTTTTTTGAGACGGAGTCTCGCTCTGCCGCCCAGGCTGGAGTGCAGTGGCCAGATCTCGGCTCACTGCAAGCTCTGCCTCCCGGGTTCACGCCATTCTCCTGCCTCAGCCTCCTGAGTAGCTGGGACTACAGGCGCCCGCCACCTCGCCCAGCTAGTTTTTTTTTTTTTGTATTTTTTTAGTAGAGACGGGGTTTCACCGTGTCAGCCAGGATGGTCTCGATCTCCTGACCTCGTGATCCGCCCGTCTCGGCCTCCCAAAGTGCTGGGATTACAGGCTTGAGCCACCGCGCCCGGCCAGTTAAAATATTTCTAAGGCCCAGTCTCTTGAGATAGAGCTGTAGCCAATAATTTACATAACAATAACAAAAATTGCAAGGGAGTGAGTAAACTTAAGTGGTTCACAGAGCTAAAAGCAAGGCATGATGCAAGATGTGAACTGAACGAGTAAGTGAAATGTGTTGTCTAGGTATGTAGAACTTGATATTTGTTTTAACAAATTTAGAAACTATCAGCTGCTACTTTAAGTGGAGACAGAATTTCCCCTTAGTATGTTTTTATTCTGAGAAGAATCACAGTAGTGGCTGCTTTTAGTTACGTAAATGTATGGACAAAAGCATAATGCAAACTAGGGCTGCTGGTAGACTGGTCCACTTCTCTAATTCTCTCTTCAGCAGCTAAGGGGCTTGGAATTAGGACAGTCCTCTTGGACTGGTAAGTTTCTAGGCTTTTTAATTAATTCAAAGGAATGCAACAACATAAACTACTTCCCCAATAATGAGTGGAAAGTACCAAAATCAAATAAATATAACTAAGGTGTAATTTTAGGGAAGAACAATTGGATTGTGATTTTAACCAAGGAATGTAAAACTGTGTGGTTGCAATATACTCTGCCTGAACTAAAAAAGTGCTTTAACAGAGGAAAGGAAATTGGTGGTAGTCTCCCTGTCACATTGAAAAGGAAAGTCCAGAAAGATTTGGCTGTGTGTTGCCTGCACTACTCAGGGCCCTAGATATACAAATATGGTAGCTGACTCATGGGCTAAGTATCTCCCTATATCAGACTAAGAAAGTTAGTGACACTTGTCATTATTGAACAGGTTATAAAACTCAAGAACAGGACAGGTGTGGTGACTCACGCCTGTAGTCTCAGCACTCTGGCAGGTCGAGGGAGGAAGACGACTTGAGCCCAGGAGTTTGATACCAGCCTGGGCAACATGATGAGACCGTGTCTCAATTTTTTGAAATAAATAAATAAATAAATAAATAAATAAATAAACAATCTCAAGGACAACCTTATAAAATTAATCCTGATAATTGCTCCCAGATGAATGCTGATGAAGGTAAGTGAAGTCTAAAAATAGTACTAATCTCTCTTCTACCTCACCAAATATGTTTCTTTTCCTGAATTCTTTATCCTTGTTAGTGATAAAATCATCTTCCAGTCACTCTTTTCCTAAAATCTTGTCATCATCTCTCCAATGATGGTCACTCTTTCATCCTCCACATCCAGTAAATCAGCAAGGTTTAGCAATTATTATTATTTTTTCTTTTTAAGACTGAGTCTCCCTCTCTTGCCCAGGCTGGAGTGCAGTGGCTCAATCTTGGCTCACTGCAACCTCTGCCTCTTGGGTTAAAGCAGTTATTGTGCCTCAGCCTCCTGAATAGCTAGGACTACAGGCACACCCCACCATGCCAGCTAATTTTTGTATTTTTATTAGAGACAGGGTTTCACCATGTTGCCCAGGATGGTCTTGAACTCCTGACCTCAAATGATCCACCTGCTTCAGTCTCCCAAAGTGCTGGGATTACAGATGTGAGCCACCACACCTGGCCATATTTTTATGTTCTCAAATATTCTCTCTCCTCTTCATTCTCACTGTCTTAGTATAGTGGACATCTATAGATCTATAATTCAGCTTTCTTTTTGTAATAATTGCAATTCTTATCTTTTGGGGACCTATTCCTTCTCACTCTAACCATGTGGTTCTACTGGGACTTGCCTCATGGTTCCCCTTACACCATTATTGGAGGCACGTGACGTGGGTGGAAAATTAGAAGGAGTCATAACTGAAAGGGTGAATGCAGACACTTGACTTTATGCAAGTCAAGGTTATCGTAGTGGTCATGGTGGATGACTTCTCAACAAGAATCTCTCACAATGATTAGTCTAAGTCAGAAGTCACCATACTGTTGACATTTAGGGTCAGGTAATTCTTAGTTGTGGAGGTTGTTTTATGTATTGTGAGATGTTTAGCAGTATCCCTGGCTTCTATCCTTTAAATGCTAGTGCACCCTTTCTCTAAGGTGTGACAACTAAAAATATCTCCAGATATTGCCAAGTGACTCCTAGACAGTGAAATCATCTCAGGTTGAGAACTACTGGTCTGAACTATTTGTGGCAATCCTGTTGCTTTTCCATTGGTCTCCAAAAACAGGCCAAGGTATGGTGTTAAAGTTTTGTCCACTAGAGGGCTTCTGGGAAGGTTTCTACAATCCTGAGAAAGTAGACTGGAAGTAAGAGCGTTTTCTTGAGAGAAGTTGTTTTTATGTGAATACTTAAACTGGCTGCAGTCAACATGGAGGGGGAAATGGAGAAATAAGGAATGTAAAGTAGGAGATAGAATAAATTTTACTCCTTAATTATTGAGCTGATGATTTCCCTGCATGCACCTAAAACAATCTTATCTCCGTACTGCCACTTATTTTTGAGTATATATGTATGTACTAAAAAAAAAAAAAAAAAAATACACATGCTCAAATGGGAGTATACTGTATATGCTTTGTGTTACTTATTTTTACATATTTGTAGGTGATACTTTCATATAAGTATATAGAAAGTTGCCTAATTCTTTTCATTGACTGCAAATTATTTCATTTCATAGATGAGGAATAATTCATCTAACCAGTATCTTGGAGTCTTTTCTGTGTGTGTTTTCTTTTTAAAAAAACAAAAACAAAAACATTTTTTCTAATGCAAAGAATGGTTCCATAACTTTCCATTATACACAACTCATTGGAATAGACTTGAGAAGAGGAATTATTAGGATGGGCGCCATGGCTCATGCCTGTAATCCTGACACTTTAGAAGCCCGAGGCAGGTGGATCTCTTGAGCTCAGGAGTTCCAGACCAGCCTGGCTTACATGGTGAAACCCCGTCTCTACTAAAAACATAAGAAAGTTAGCTGGACGTGATGGCTTACACCTGTAATCCCAGCTACTCAGGAGGCTGAGGCAGGAGAATCACTTGAACCTGGGAGGAGGAGATTGCAGTGAGCCGAGATCATGCCACTGCATTCCAGCCTGGGTGACAGAGTGAGATGCCGTCTCAAAAAAAAAAAAAAAAAAAAGACAAATTATTAGGTGTGCATATGTGATTTTCATAGATATTGTAAAACATCCTGGGCAGAGATTGAATTAACATTCTCATTATCAGCATATGATAGTGCCTATTGCCTCATACTCTGATTAATAAATTATCAACCTTTAGGACGGACTCTCGCTCTGCCGCCCAGGCTGGAGTGCAGTGGCGCGATTTCGGCTCACTGCAACCTTCGCCTCCCGGGTTCAAGACATTCTTCTGCCTCAGCCTCCCAAGTAGCTGGGATTATAGGCATGGGCCGCCATGCCTGACTAATTTTTGTATTTTTAGTAGAGACGAGGTTTCACCTTGTTGGCCAGGCTGGTTTCGAACTGACCTCAGGTAATCTGTCCGCCTCAGCCTCCCAAAGTGCTGAGATTACAGGCTTGAGCCACTGTACCAAACCAGTTATCAAAGTTTTTGTGCTTTGGTGATTTCATGAAATATTACATGCAATGTAATCTCAGTTTATATGATAAAACTTGTCAGAATGAAAATGGAATCATTTGTGTAAAACCCTGGCAAATGGAAGGCCTTGAAAGGAGGGTTCTCACACATGTATGCCTGATAACAAGAACTGTCACGAAAGACAACAAAAACCACGACCTTACACAGAGGCTACTTCAAGCTCACACACAAAAAATACTTCTGTGAAAAATAAAAATACTTCTGTGAGCACATGTGCTGAGCAACTGCATGTCCAGCCTTGGACCGACACCATCCTTGTTATTGGTCTCTGTAGTCAAAGATAATTGTTTCAAAATAGTTATGTAATCCCCCTCATTTTTCCTTGAAAAACCTTTTTACCTCCCAGAACATGCTCCCTGTATTCTCATTGCAATGCTCAATCCCCAAAACCATTATTTTCTTTTATAGAGTCTCTCTCTGCCTGTTATTTAGGTTGACATAATCTGGTGTTGAGAAGTGGGAACAAAGTGAGCTCGCCTTGGGTGACCCTGGAATCACGTGAAGTTCCCACATTGACCCCTTTGAGCTCTCCAATCCTACAGCTCACCTTTTCTGTCATGGTGAATCTCCTCTCAGGTTCTTGAACTCCCTCATTTTGGTGAGTTCTTTTGACTTTCTTTGGGATTTGTTTTGGATAATGGCTGCCTTAATAAAGGACCTTGTATCGCTCTTGAGACTAGAAAATACATATTTTTCTGACAAATCCTTTCTGGTACAAAGACATTTTATCTTTCTGGAGAGTATACTCTTCTGATTTCTATAAAATTTACCTCATGTATTTTCTGGTGAGTTCTTTTTTTTTTTTTTTTTTTGCATGCCTCAGCAGCCATTATACAATTCAGTGAGTCCTAGCTGAAATGTAAAAACACTTGAGAAACTAACCACTAAATTTGAGGCTTTAAAAAAAAAAAAAGGTGGCCGGGCGCGGTGGCTCAAGCCTGTAATCCCAGCACTCTGGGCGGGCGGATCACCAGGTCAGGAGATCGAGACCATCCTGGCTAACACGGTGATACCCCGTCTCTACTAAAAAAAATACAGAAAACTAGCCGGGCGAGGTGGCGGGCGCCTGTAGTCCCAGCTATTCGGGAGGCTGAGGCAGGAGAATGGCGTAAACCCGGGAGGCGGAGCTTGCAGTGAGCTGAGATCCGGCCACTGCACTCCAGCCCGGGCGACAGAGCGAGACTCCGTCTCAAAAAAAAAAAAAAAAAAAAAAAAAAAGGTAAGAGAATTTTTTCTTTTTACCGACTGCTATGGGGATGTAACTTAGATCCAACCAATGAATTTATGTTACTATATTGTACAGTCTTATGAACACATTTCAAAGTGAAAGCTATTAAGATCTTTGTTAACATATGTGTTTATGCATGTTACATGTTGTGTCTACATGGTAAAATCTGGCATAATTGACCAGAAATCCCTAAAAGAATCCCATTTAGATTGGCTTAGAGATAAATGGGTACTCATGTAAAATTATATCTAAAACTGTTGAAATATGGAGTAATTAACCCAAATGCCTTTTTGTTTATGTGACTTAAGTGAATCTTTGATAGATAAGCTGGTTTTAAATTTGTCAGTAAAATAGAAATGTTTTTAGAATTGTGAGCATATATTTTTGCCTGCATTTATTGTTCAGACAATTTTATATTTGTTCTAGCTGTTTTAAAGTGTCGGGACTCAACACAAAGGTCATAAAACTATAATTCCAGCCTTAAAAGCAAAATGATCTTTGTGTGATGGTTAATACCGAGTGCCAACTTGATTGGATTGAAGGATACAATGTATTGATCCTGGGTGTGTCTGTGAGGGTGTTACCAAAAGAGATAAACATTTGAGTCAGTGGCCTGGGGAAGGCAGATCCACCCTTAATCTGGTGGGCACCATCTAATCAGCTGCCAGCTAATATAAAGCAGGCAGAAAAACATGAAAAGGAGAGACTGGTCTAGCCTCCCAGCCTACATCTTTCTCCCATGCTGGATGCTTCTTGTCCTTGAACATTGGACTCCAAGTTCTTCAGTTTTGAGACTTGGACTGGGTTTCCTTGCTCCTCAAGCTTGCAGACAGCTTATTGTTGGACCTTGTGATCATGTAAGTTAATACTTAATAAACCCCCCTATATATCTATAAACATATATATGTATATATATGTATCCTATTAGTCTATCCCTCTAGGGAACCCTGACTAATACAGTTTATGACACTTTTTTTTTTTTTTTTGAGACAGAGTTTTGCTCTTATTGTCCAGGCTGGAGTGCAATAGTGCAATCTCTGCTCACTGCAACCTCTGTCTCCCAGGTTCAAGTGATTTTCCTGCCTCAGCCTCCTGAGTAACTGGGATTACAGGCAAGCGCCATCACGCCCAGCTAATTTTGTATTTTTAGTAGAGATGGGGTTTCACCATGTTGGTCAGACTGGTCTCGAACTCCCGACCTCAGGTGATCCTCCCGCCTCAGCCTCCAAAAGTGCTGGGATTACAGGCATGAGCCACCACACCCGGCCTTCCTTTTTTTTTTTTAAAAAAAACAGGATCTTGCTCTGTTTCCCACTCTGGAGTGCAGTGACATGATCATGAGTCATTGCAGCCTCAACCTCTCAGACTCAAGCAATCCTCTCACCTCAGCCTCGCAAATAGATCGGACTTTTTTTTCTTTTCAATTTTTTTATAGAGACAGGGTTTCACTATGTTGCCCAGGCTAGTCTCAAACTCCTAGGCTCAAGTGATCCTTCCACCTTAGCCTCCCAAAGTGTCAGGATTACAGACATGAACCATCATGCCTAGCCTATTTTTGTGCAACTTTTTGATGAATAAGACTAGTTTAATATTATTACTTTAGTGAAAACAGCTGTATCTTCTAAGTTATCGATAAAATATCCATATACTTAACTTTAAGGTTCTTACTTTAGGTGAACATCTAGCATTCACATGCTGTAAAAATGGCTAACAGAAAGGTAACTTGAAATAATGATTAGCTCTGTGTAATATCTGTTTTCATAAGTAATCTAGGCATAATTTAAAAAAAATAAATTAGGTAAATGAAAAGGGAATAAGCATTTATAAATGAACTTTTCATATAATTTGAGATCTTAAAGTTATGTTAAATAAGTAATAGTTATTCATTAAATGTCTAGGTCATAGCCAAATAAGATAAAATATAAAAACATTAATTACTGAACATAGATTCAAATTAATTTACTTTTGGCTTTTTATTTTCTTTTTTGAGACAAAGTTTTGCTCTTGTCCCCCAGGCTAGAGTGCAATGGCAAAATCTCAGCTCACTGCAACCTCCGCCTCCCAGGTTCAAGCGATTCTCCTGCCTCAGCCTTCCAAGAAGCTGAGATTACAGGTGCCTGCCACCACGCCCGGCTGATTTTTGTATTTTTAGTGGAGACAGCGTTTCACCATGTTGGCTAGGCTTGTCTCGAACTCCTGACCTCAGGTGATCCACCCGCCTTGGCATCCCAAAGTGCTGGGATTACAGGCATGAGCCACTGTGCCTGGCTTTTTTTTTTTTTTTTTTTTTTTTTTTTTGAGACAGGATCTCACTCTCACCCAGGCTGGAATGCATGATTACAGCTCACTGCAACCTCTACCTCCCAGGCTCGAGCAGATCCTCCCAGCCTAGCCTCTCAGTAGCTAGGACTACAGGTGTGAACCACCATGCCCAGCTAATTTTTTGATTTTTTTTTTTGAGCTGGAGTTGCACTTTTGTTGCCCAGGCTGGAGTGCAATGGTGCAATCTCGGCTCACTGCAACCTTTGCCTCCCAGGTTCAAGCGATTCTCCTGCCTAGCCTCCCGAGTAGCTGGAATTACAGGCATGTGCCACCACACCCAGATAAATTTGTGTTTTTAGTAGAGATGGGGTTTCTCCATGCTGGTCAGGCTGCTCTCAGACTCTTGACCTCACGTGATCTGCCTGTCTTGGCCTCCCAAAGTGCTGGGATTATAGGCGTGAGCCACCAACGCCCGGCCTTTGATTTTTTTTTTTTTTTTTTTTTTTTGTAGAGATGGGGTCTCTGTATGTTGCCCAGGCTTGTCGTGAACTCCTGGGCTCAAGAGGTCCTCTCACCTCAGCCTCCCCAAGTGCTAGGATTATAGGCATGAAGCACCACACCTGGCCTACTTTTGGCTTCTTAAGTTTCAAAGAAAGAGAAAAGGTATTTGGGCTTATTAATAAATACGTTCTGTTTCACATTGGAAAATTGTTTTATGAGAAAGCACGTGTTTCTACAGATAATGAAATACATATTCATAGGAGGTTGATGTATGTCAGATAGTTCCGAGTTTGCTTGCTTCCTGGGCTTTCACTAGAAATTAGGGTTACTGAGAGTTAATAATTCTAATTACCATATGTGATTCTGCATGCAAGATGTGCAAGAAATTAAGGTGTATTTTTGATGAGAAAAATTTTGAAGATGAGAATTTTTTAAAAGAAAAGAGTAGTTTTGTCTAAATTCAGAGGTTATTTAAGGTTATTTTAAAAGTAAATTTAGAAAGAAGATAGCAGCAAGACAGAAAGCAACCAGTAGGTAGAAGACAGGCTTGCATAGAAAGTTATAGGTATAAAGATGTATTTTTGGAAAGGGAGGTTAAAAAGAGAAGAGGTTTTTTTTTTTTTTGGTATGAGAGAGAATCTCAAGTGGTCAAAATCAAAAGAAAAAAAGTAAATTTTGTCCTAAAGTAAAATGACTGGTTGTTAAAGAAAGAGCAACTATAAATAGGACAAAACCAAAGGTCTGAGTAGGTCACAGATTTTTTTGAAAGATGACTCTTATGAAAGAAATTTTGTGTGTGATCAAGTTGGCTAAAATTACACTTGGTTTCAGCAAAAAGGCTGAGAAGTGATGAAGTTGGCTAAAATTAGAAGGTAATTATTTATAAATATTTCTAAAGATTTAGATTTAATTATATGTATTATTAAATAAAAATGGCTACATATGTATACATATATACAAATATGTTATGGATACAAAACTAAAATTTTAGTTCCCTATGTTAGAAGAACTTTTTTTGGAGTATTGATCTGCTCTTCATACAATTTGTAAGAGGTTTTGATTTCTAATTCTGAAATCTGTTTCAAGTTTTTAACCATCTTTTAAACTAAGCTTTTTTCTGTTTTATAGTCTCCATTTAATTTCTGTAATTCCAGGTTAAAAATGCTATCTTCTTCATTTAGAATAGTAATTTAATTTCTCAAAATAGAGTTTTTCTTTGGAAGCTTTTCAGATTCATATCTCAGAAGTTCAAATTTTGCTACATCTCACTGCATGTGATTTGCGGGTCAGGCATCATTACCTTCTGTTTCTTCTCTTTTTCTCCTTGAGAAAGTACTCTTTTTGTTTGGCTGGGGTGATGACTCTTGCCTTTTTTGTCAGCTATTGTAACTTTTTTTCTCCAGTCCTAACTCTGCTGTTGTGACCTGACACTGAATATGTTTGTCTTGAAGGCCTAGGAGAGCAATGCTTTCCTCCAATATAACTAGATTCTGTGCTCTTGACTTTTCTTGATGTATCTGGAATGTTCCATGTAATCAGGAAATTTCACATGCTTTTGCTTTTTCTAAGAGCCATATATTCTCTGTGCTCAAGGGACTGGTTTTCTTGTCTACTTCTATGAGGCAGTGTACACTCATAACCTTGGACATACACTCTTCCAGTGTCTGACTGAATTCAAGTACCTTTATATCAAATCTGACTTCCAGGTTATCTGAATGTGCTTCCCATAAAGAAAAGCAATCACAACGCAGGAGGTTTTTCTTTATGCTTTGGTAATTGGCCTAGGAAACAAAGATTTGGTGTTTTATCAAGATAATTTCCTGTGTATCATATTGTTTTTATTAGGTTTTTTATTATGTAGGAAAACTGAGCTTTAAAAGAGTTAAAGTTCCTTTGTTTTATTTTGTTTTTGTTTTTATTTTGCATCTATGTAATATTCTGTATTTGCTTTTGAAATATTTTAATTACCACTCTGGTTAAGTGAATGACTATTATTTCACAATGACACATAATCCCATTTTGATCAGATGTTTTAAACCTTTTGACATCTTTGGCAGGCTTCCTCAGTATCAAACTTCTAAATTAAGTTTTCTTGACCTACAATTAACTTTGAGATTTTTCCACTTGGACCTCTGGAGAGCCTCCAAGAATGTATTTCTCTCTGGTAGAAATGTTAATAATTAGGCTTGTTAGATGTATTAAATTATATGGGAAGCATTGTCAAATAAACGATGTTAAATCTTTGTTAAAGTTATATTTATATGAATATGATATTGATATTCTATATATTAACACTGTGACTGTTCCAAAGATTCTGTAAAATTTCTGAAAGTCTGATGATCCTGATGTGTTGCTGTCAGCCGTGATTCTGGTTATCTTAAAATGATATATGAAATAGAAATAACTGAATTTCCTTGTCAATTGCTAAACTTTCATTAGATTTTTCACCATGGTTATTGAAAGTCTCTGTCATCCACAGTTTTGATTTTTCACTAAAAGCATCTGCATTCAGCCTGGGTATGGTGGCTTATGCCTGTAATGCCAGCACTTTGGGAGGCTGAGACAGGAGGATCACTTGTGGCTACAGGTTCAAGATCAACCTGAGCGATATGACAAGACCCTGTCTCTATTTAAAATAAAATAAAATAAACAAAAAATAAAAGCATCTGCAATCAGATTCATGGAAAGACTCTAGCAAATGCTCTTGAATACAGGTTTCTGATAATTTTAAAATCAATGGTTCTAGTAAAAATTTACAGAATTCTAATGAAGAAACTGATGAGTTCGTGAAACTGTTCATCAAGACCAAGTAAAACAAAAATTAATTACATGAGATTGTGTAGCTGAAAAGGATAATGTTTTTATAACTTTTATTTGAAACATTGTTGGCTTTTTACTTAAATGTTTTGTTTTCTAGATTTAAGGAAACTTTTTCTCATAACTAGTTATAGTTTATCGAAATTTGATAATGCATACATTTGTAAATAAAACTGGAAGAATTTACTTTTTCTTCCTACTTGAGTCCTTAAAAATTCGGAAACTAGTTGTATTTTAGTTTAAATTTTTAAAAATCAATAGTTTTGGCCAGCCATGGTGGCTCACGCCTGTAATCCCAGCACTTTGGGAGGCCGAAGCAAGTGGATCACCTGGCATCAGGCGTTCCAGACCAGCCTGGCCAATGTGGTAAAACCCTGTCTCTACTAAAAATACAAAAATTAGCTGGGTGTGGTGGTGGGCCTCTGCAATCCCAGCTACTCCGGAGGCTGAGGCAGGAGAATCGCTTGAACTGGGAGGCGGAGGTTGCAGTGAGCTGAGATAGCACCATTGCACTCCAGCCTGGGCAACAAAGTGAAACTCTGTCTCAAAAAATAAATAAATAAACAAATAAATGATAAATTAAATAAAATAGTTTGCATAAGTTCAATAAGATCTGCTCTCTTTGTAACAGGATACAATTGAAAATGTTGGCTTTACTAGCAAGATTTTGACTGGGATGTCATATTTAAATAATTTAGGCTAGGTGTGGTGGCTCACGCCTGTAATCTCAGCACTTTGGGGGCAGGCGGATCACGAGGTCAGAAGATCAAAACCAGCCTCGCCAACATAGTGAAACCCCATCTCTACTAAAAATACAAAAATTATCTGGGCATGGTGGCCCGTGTTTCTAATCCCAGCTGCTTGGGAGGCTGAGGCAGGAGAATCGCTTGAACCTTGTAGTGAGCCAAGATGGCACCACTGCACCCCAGCCTGGGCGACAGAGATTTAAGGAAACAAATCTGATTGATAAAAAAAATTAAAAAAAATTTACACTGAAGTAAATCTGAAGTCCTTTTCGGTTTGGCTTCCCAGCCTCAAATAGTTTTTAAATATGATATTTCTGCCAGGCGCAGTGGCTCGTGCCTGTAATCCTAGAACTTTGGGAGGCTGAGGTAGGCGTATCACTGGAGGCCATGAGTCTGGGACCAGCCTGGACAACATGGTGAAACCTATCTCTACAAAAATGCTAAAATTAGCCGGCCATGGTGGCACATGCCTGTAGGTCCAGCTACTTGGGACACTGAGCTGGTAGGATTGCTTAAGCCTGGGAGGCCGAGACTGCAGTGAGCTGAGATCATGCCACTGCACTCTAGCCTGGGTGATAGAGTGAGACCTTGACTCCAAACAAAACAAAACAAAACAAAACTAAAAAAGAAAAGAAATGAAATTTCTGTGTGAAAAATAACTATTCTTGCTGCACTTCTGTAAAAGATCATACCAATATTGATGACACTAAATTATTTTATAAATAATTTTGTCTTTTTGTGATTGTTTTTAGTAGAAATTGGGATGGCTGGAAAGAAAGTTATGTGTTTTTCTTTGTTGTTGTTTGTTTGTTTTTTAAAAAAGCTATAATACACCTGTGACTAGATTGTAGCCCTGTGTCATGGTTGACCTCTGTTTAAATTGAAAAACAAAATTGTAGCCCTGTGCAGTGTTTTGAGTTTTTGATATCTGCTTATAGACTAGATTAGATCCTGAATTCACCTCATTCCCACCAATATCTGGCTACAACTATTCAACTAAGTTTAAGAACTGTCCTGTTTTAGCCAGGTGCGATGGCTCATACCTGTAATCCCAGCACTTTGGGAGGCCGAGGCGGGTGGGTCATGAGGTCAAGAGATCGAGACCTTCCTGGCCAACATGGTGAAACCCCGTCTCTACTAAAAATACAAAAAATAGCCAGGCGTGGTGGCATGTGCCTGTAGTCCTAGCTACTTGGGAGGCTGAGGCAGGAGAATCGCTTGAACCCAGGAGGCAGAGATTGTAGTGAACCGAGATTGAGCCACTGTATTCCAGCCTGGTGACAGAGCAAGACTCTGTATCAAAAAAAAAAAAAAAAAAAGGAACTGCTCTGTTTTTCAGGCCTTATAAGATAACACCGAATAACTTTTAAGGGACAAATCTCATGCCTAATGTAAGGGCTTCCCCAAAAGTTCACTGGACCACCCAGTGCCATGACCAGAAACATTCACACTGAAACCAGGATATGAATTTGACAGTTTCATACTGTGGATGGGATTTCCCAAGACAATGGAATAAGATTCTCCATCATAATGACTCTTATCCCTATTAATTTTTGCTTTGCTTATGCCTACCTTCTGTCTTTGACAGGTGTAATGGAAATTTCACAATTAGTAGCTATTGCATGTAACTTGACAGAACCTGATGTAAGAAATCCTTTAGTTAATGGATAACTTTGGCAACATCCCTAATACAACTTTCTGTTCATATTATGCTAATAATTTTGAACTAGCTCTCTCTGCTTTAATTTAACCAAGCCATGGAATGCAAACTAACAGGATTGCTACCTACTAGCTAAACAGAGATATCTGTATCAACACTAACACTACATGCTGTACCAGGACAAATTCTTCTGGGGACATTGAGACCCAAATACACAAAATAAGAAAAGAAGCCATGGTTACAGCAGATCTCATATGGCCGGGTGCGGTGGCTCGCACCTGTAATCTCAGCACTTTGGGAGACTGAGGCGGATGGATCACTTGAGCTCAGGAGTTCAAGACCAGCCTAGCCAACATGGTGAAACACCATGTCTACTAAAAATACAAAAATTCGCTGGGCGTGATGGCATGCACCTGTAATCCCAGCTACTCAGGAGGCTGAGTCAGGAGAGTCACTTTATCCCAGGAGGCGGAGGTTGCAGTGAGCCAAGATTGTGCCACTGCACTCCAGCCTGGGCAACAGAATGAGACTCAGTCTCAAAAAACAAACAAACAACAACAGCAGCAACAAAAAACAAACCAGGGTCTCATCCAATTTCCCATGGCCATTTGATTTATTCAATTGGTTGCCTTTAAGCATAGGCTCATGGCTTGAAAACATTATGCAAACTGGGATTATCATATTACTATTAATTTTACTTAGTGTTTTCCTTTTTAACTTTGTACCTGTTGCCTGTCACATTTCTGCAGATATACAACTCTTTGCAGAATAATGCCGGTCCAACACTTTGAGAGGATAGACAACACTTATGGAACACACAAAAACTTAACAATGGACTCCCGGCGGATTTAGCCCGAGAGTCACTTCCTCCAAACCTCCCTTGCTAAAAACGTTTTGCCACTCTTAGTCATGAGTCACTCCCTCCAATGTAGGACTAGACAAGAACCTGGGACACATAAGTCTTGGTAATGAGGGACAATCAAAACCTAACTCCATAGCTGGGTGTGATGGCATTTGCCTCCAGTCCCAGTTACTCAGGAGGCTGAAGCAAGAGGATCACTTCAGCCCAGTTCAAGGCTATAGTGCACAGTGACTGAGCCTATGAACAGACACTCCAGCCTGGGAAACATATCAAGACACTGTTTATACTTTTTTTTTTTTTAAAGACAGTCTCACTCTGTCACCCAGGCCGGAGTGCAATGGTGCAATCTTGGCTCATGGCAACCTCTGCCTCCCGGGTTCAAGCGATTCTTTTGCCTCAGCCACCCGAGTAGCTGAGACTACAGGCATGCACCACCATGTCCGGCTAATTTTTGTATTTTTAGTAGAGACAGGATTTCACCATGTTGGCCAGGCTAGTCTCGGACTTCTGAGCTCAAGTGATCTGCCTGCCTTGGCCTTTCAAAGTGCTGGGATTACAGGCGTGAGCCACCACACCTGGCCTACTTTTTTTAAAAGTAGGAAAAAACAAAAACAAAACAAAACAAAACAACCCTAACTATGGGATAACTGATCAGCAATGCTTGTAGAAAAAGATTTTGATCAAAAGGGGGACATATGAAAGTTGTCAGGATCAAAAAGGAGTCACTTGTGTCAAATCCTGAAATATGGAGCCAGAGAAGGCCACAAGGGGAGGGTTGTCACGCTTGTATACCTGATTAAAACTATCAAAAAAGACTGCAAAAACCACAACCTTGCACAAAACCATCACAACAGTACACAAAAAATATTTCTGTGAGTACATCTGCCTAGCAACTGCCTGTCCAGCCTTGCACTGATGCCATCCTTGTTATTGATTCTTATAATGAAGAATAATTGTTTACAGACACTTATGTAATCTTTTCATTTTTTAACAACTCTTGTCTTTCATTACCTCCCTGAATATGCTCACCATGTTCCCATTGCTATGCTCAATCCCAAATATTATCAATCCTGAATAATTATCAATATTTTTAAAATATCTTATATGTAATATATGCATATAAAATATATATATTCATAGTATATATAAATATTTATAATATAAAAGTATGCATGTTATACTTTTTTTTGAGACAAGGTCTCATTCTGTCACCCATGCTGGAGTGTAGTGGTGTGAACATGGCTCACTGCAGTCTTGGCCTCCTGGGCTCAAGTGATCCTTCCACCTCACCCCTCTGGGTTGCTAGGACTACAGATGTGCACCACCGTGCTTGGCTAATTTTTTAAAAAAATTTTGTAGAGCTAGGATCTCCTTGTGTTGCCCAGGTTGGTCTCAAACTCCAGGCTCAAGTGATCCTCCTGCCTTGTGAACCTCCCAAAGTTCTAGGGTTACAGGCACTTACAGGTGAGCTACTGCACCTGGCCCTATTTATATATATATTTTTAATCTACCCATCTGCACACTGAGTGTGTGTGTGTGTGTGTGTGTGTGTGTATTTAATTATTTTTTATGTAGTTTCATGTTTTTAGATCTTAAGTTTAAATCTTTGGATTGTTTAGCAATTTTTTTGGCTTAATGTGTTATATAAAAACCTTTATAGAGTGTGTCATATAAAAACTTTTATATAAAAACCTTTATTTTTTCTGAACTATTATCCAATAGTACCATGATGTTTTCTTTCTTTTAGTTTGTGTACTTATTTATTATAGTAGACTTTTTCCATGGTTCATTTATGAGCAGTTCCGTCCAAATCTGCTTTTCACCCAAAAAATGTTGGTGAATTCTGTTTGACTGTCCACTCTCTTTTTACCTGGGAACTGTAAACTGTACCATAATATTAGGAATGGGTATATTCTCTTTGTAATAACGTCTACACTATATTCTGTGATATGCAGTGTGTACAAACTCAGCTTCTGGAACAAGAATGTCTGATTTTGTCTGTTGTTTACCATCTGTGTGCCCTTGGATTTCTTTTTTTTTTTTTCTTTTCTTGAGACAGTCTTGCTCTGTCGCCAGGCTGGAGTGCAGTGGCGTGATCTCAGCTCACTGCAACCTCTGCCTTCTGGGTTCAAGTGATTTTCATGCCTCAGCTTTCCAAGTAGCTGGGATTACGGGCACGCACCACCACACCCAACTAATTTTTGTATTTTTAGTAGAGATGGGGTTTCACCGTGTTGGCCAGGATGGTCTCAATCTCCTGACCTCATGATCCACCTGCCTTGGCCTCCCAGAGTGCTAGGATTACAAGTATGAGCCACCGTGCCCAGCCACTCTTGGACTTCTGAACTTTTCTGTGGCTCAGTTTCCTTATCTGTAACAGGAGAATACAGTTAGGATTGAATGAGTTAATGCTTGTAACATGTATGAAATGGTTCCTGGCACACAGTCAAGGCTTTATAAGTTTTAGAATTAGGATTATCCCCTTCTATGGCTTAAGAGAGAGAGAGGAAGAGGGCTGAAGCTATGGGAAGCTTGAATATTTTGTGGGTCTTGGTTTCTGATTTAGAAATGAACTCAATCTTGCTTACAGACTGTGTTCCTAACCTCTAATGTTTTTGTCTTTCTATTTTTTCTTCAATTTAGTCCAAATTCTTCTGTATTTGAGAGATGTTTCTCAAAATTTAAAAAATTATTTAAATTTTTTAATATAAAAATCTCCAAACATTAAACAAAAGCTGGAGGAATAACAATAAATCTCATTTACCCATCATCCAGTTTCATTTTTTATGTTATGTTTCTTCCATCTTTTAAAAATAGAGACGGAGTCTCAGTATGTTGCCCAAACTGGTCTTGAACTTCTGGGCTCAAGTGAGCCTTCTGCTTCAGCCTCCCAAAGTGCTGGGTTTTGAAGGCATGAGTCACCATGCCCGTCCCATCATCCAGTTTTAATTGTTATTATCCTATGACCTTCACAGTTCTTGGTATGTTGGGAGGATTACTTGAGCCCAGCAGGTTGAGACCAGTCTGGATGATATAGAGAGACCCTATCTCAATAAAAAAAAAGAAAAAAGAAAAGTTATTGGTATAAGATTGAGAACTCTTCCCTAGTTTCCACATAGATGGTGCTATTGTTCCTAGCGCCTAGGAGAAAGAAGCTTTGTGGGTCTGTACCTATCCTTTCAGATTTGCTGTAGGTCATAAACCCAATACTTGAGCTATTATGATTTAACCACTTTTTCTTGCCACTGTAGCGGCTCATCAGGCTGTTATATCTATATCTATCTCATCCTCTTTATTTCTACTCTAATTGCCCTACTTGGACCTTCACTGCTTTTCATCTGAATTATTGCAACAGCAGCCTAATTGGCCTTCCTGTATTCAGACCTCTATATTCAGTCCACCCTTCATACTGTTGAAAGTTTATTATTTTTTATATCACAAACCTAATTACGGCACTCTATTCTAGAAGCCAAGCAATTGCTCTCGGTTGCCTATAGAGTAAAATTCAAATGGTCTTTTTTCCACAAGAATCTGAGATAGGCCTTTTCAGCCCTTCACTAGAGTATCTTTCACTATATACCATAGTTCCTCAATTCTAACAAGCCATTGATTATATGACTATGTATTATGATTATATGCCATTGATTTCACAACAGCTTTGGGTCAGGGACCAAGAGGCACAATGGAACCTACGCATCACTGATAAGATACATTGTGATTTCACAATTATGAAAATGTAGAGGCATGTTAAATGATTCCCGTAATCACAGCAACAGTATTAAGGTAACAGCAAGAAATGAGTGGCATATTAGCCTGCGTAATTATAGGAGATTTTTAGTAAGGGAATTATTTACAAACATGGGCAAAGTTTAGGGAGCCAACAGGACATGGTATAGTGTTCCCAGGCTGGCTTTAGGGTGTGTGGGGGACTGTTACAACTGAATATCTAGGTTTGAAGGCTGAGGGGAAGGAACTCTGCCAGGACCCAGAGAGAGAAGTGTACAGAGCAGGACTCTAGACAGAACTTGTGGACTTCAGCAGAGAGAGTGAGTGAGCCATGGAAACATGGTAGGGGAAGGGTACAAAGGAATAAATATCTCGAATACTTCACTCTCTCCCCACCCTCTTACCTCCAAGCTAGCTAAACCCAACTAGAATCCAGAGGATAAACAAGTCCACCAATGCAGGTAAGCTTCCCAGGGCACAGAGCATGATGGAGAAGAATGGAGCACAGTGGAGAGGGAAGCAAAAGGCGAAATGGGCAGTGTCAGGCACATCCTCCATTCCATTTACTCTCCATTTTATTTTATTTTATTTTATTTATTTATTTATTTATTTGAGACAGAATCTCACTCTGTCACCCAGGCTGGAGTGCAGTGGCGCAATCTTGGCTCACTGCAATTCTGCCTCCCGGGTTCAAGTGATTCTCCTCTCTCAGTCTCCTGAGCACCTGCGACTACAGGTGCGTGCCACCACACCTGGTTAATTTTTTGTATTTTTTTTTTTTGGTAGCGATGGGGTTTCACTGTGTTACCCAGGATGGTCTCGTGAGCCATCACGCCCGGCCTTTTGTTATTGAGTTCTGTGAACTACTGACAGCTTTCTAAATTATTCTAAGATTCTAGATTTCAATGATTTATTATTTTTGAAGAAATTTCTGTAAAGTTGCTGAAAACTGCAAGTCTGTAATGGTACATATTAGACTAAGCAGTTGGCTCTGACACAAATGAAGTGGATTTTGTTTTTCTAATCTCAACAGTATTTTTAATCATTATGTTATCACTTGCTAATGTCTGTGGGGATGTCTTGGTTCTCTTTCAGTGGCAGAGACAGCATATGTATTTGTGCATTACTTGAAGATATTTCCACTAGATGAAACTGGGAAAGGACAATGTACCAAAGAGTATCCAAGCACAGAAGGGAATCTCAATTTGAAGTTAGGTGAATTCCAAACATGAACAGGGATGTCTGGCAAACTGGTAGTGTGGGCCCAGTAGGTATCACTTTTATAAGGAAAAATTTCCCTCTTGGGAGAAATCACGTTGAAGAAAAGCTGAGTCAGAAACAATAAACTTGAGTTTGTAAGAGAGCCTTCGTAGGAGGAAAATAGTGCTCTGTAGGCAGGCTGGTGGCTATCCTTCAGTTTCTTATCATATACAAGTCCCCTGAGTGGGTGTCTGGGACCTAGAGAAAGAGTGGTCTGTAAGTAAAAATCGAAAGTGCTATTTCACTGAAGGTTGTAAAACACTGATGCCACTGGTTTGAATTCCTCCTGCAGAATTGAATCCTAGAGGAAGAGAAGCATGCTTCTTTCAGTGCCTTTGTGGTGGTGCTTGGTGAGAGATAGTGGTGAAGGCATTGCCTAAAGAGAGAGGCACTAACAGGCAGAGGAGTGGTTGAGACCAGTGAGAACTGCCCTGCCTGGTGGAGCAGAGGCAGAAGCTGATGTCCAGGCTCTGCAGCATCTATAGGGAATTTGGTGCCTCCAGTGCTCATCAAATGATCCAGAGGCCTCCCTGAACACTGCAAAACCCAGAAGAAATTACCATGTCAACAGAGCAGAACCAGATCCTCTGGGGAAGCACAGTGCTGGTGGAAGAACTATAGCTCCAGTAAGCAAATGTGGTGCCTGGTGGGTGGTTGCTGAATCAGTGTGTGTTTGTGAGCATATGTGAGACACCCACTGAAGATTCCTAAAATCACCTCTAGAAACTGACATTTTAAAAGGAGACTGAAGTCCTGCATTATGCAGGTGCTGTGAGCCTGTGACTACCGGGTTATTCCACTGAATGTGACTTATTTGTATCTACAAGCTAGTGGAAGCTGGGTGCTATAGTTTAGATATTTGTCCCCCAAAACCTCATGTTGAAATTTGATCCCCAATGTTGGAGATGGGGCCTAATGGAAAATATCTGGGTCATGGAGGTGGATGCTTTATGACTGGATTAACCTCCTCACTGTGGGGGTGGTGAGTTCTCACTCTCTTAGTTCCATTGAAAGCTGGTTGTTAAAGAGAGCCTTGCTGGGCGCAGTGGCTTATGCCTGTAATCCCAGCACTTTGGGAGGCCAAGGTGGGCAGATCACCTGAGGTCAGGAGTTCAAGACCAGCCTGGCCAATATGGTGAAACCCCATCTCTACTAAAAGTACAAAAATTAGCCAGTTGTGGTGGTGCATGCCTATAATCCCAGCTACTTGGGAGGCTGAGGCAGGAGAATCACTTGAACCTGGGAGGTGGGGGTTTCAGTGAGCTGAGATCATGCCACTGCACTCCAGCCTGGGCGACAGAGAGAGACTCTATCTAAAAAAAAAAAAAAAAAAAGAGAGAGCCTGGCACTTCTGTCTCTCTCATTCCTCTCTCACTGTGTCTCTGCACATACCAGCTTCCCTTTGCCTTCTGCCATGAGTGAAAGCAGCCTGAGGCCCTCACCAGATGCCCAATTTTGAATGTTCCAGCCAGCAGAGCTGTGTGCTAAATAAACCTCTTTTCTTTATAAAATACTCAGCCTCAAGTATTCCTTTATAGCAACACTAAACAAGCCAGGTGCAGTGGCTCATGCCTATAATCCCAGCACTTTGGGAGGCAGGGGTGAGCCCATGTGTTCAACACCAGCCTGGGCAACATAGTGAGACCCTGCCTCTACAAAAAAAATTTAAAAATTAGCTGGGTATGGTGATATGTGCCTGTAGTCCTACCTATTCAGAAGGCTGAGGCCAGAGGATCACTCGAGTCCAGGAATTCAAGGTTACAGTGAGCTATGATCATACCACTGCACTCCAGCCTGGGCAACAGAGTGAGATCCTATCTCCAAAAAAGATAAAATAAAATAAAACAAAATATAACAACACTAAACAGACTAAGGCATTGAGCAAATAGATCTACAAAATAATCTAGAGATTAGAAGTTGTCATCAGAAATGTTGGGAATATTTAGGGGGCCGCTGGGCAACTTATGTTATAATAACTTAGGTACAAATAGAAAGTGGAATTTCATTTTGTAGTCACAGGTTACAATGTTGTATAAGTTCTTATTTAAGACTAAATAACCTAGACTGTGAGAATGTACCAATTTACACTTTGGTCATTGTCTCATAGAAGTCGTAGGACCAAACAATGTCTTCATGAGTTGGGGTGGGATTTTATTCCCAAAGAGGAAGGATATATGTATACCATCCTGAGAGTAATATTTGCCTTATGCATCTTACTTTTAACAGCAATACTGAATAAGCTAAGCCTTAAGATAGCTGTCTGCTTACAGTCTCTTAGAAAGGATTTTCCCTATAGTCTTCTTCTAGAATATTACTTCTGTGTGTAGTTCTTTTCTTGTATAAGACGACCCTGTCACCTTAACCACAATTGATGTGAATGAGAGCAGTTATCTAATCCAAGGAAAAGCTACACATCGTTCAGTCAAAAACCTATGATTTGTCTGGTCATGAAGACTGTTCAACGGAGATAATTGTAGCTAACTAGACTGAAGAATATCACCTTTCTTTGAAAGGAGTTCAACTGTTAGCAAAGGCAAAAACTGAAAGAAAAAGAGAAATGTAATTAGTAGAAGCCTACAAGCAGGAGAAGCCAAGAAGGAGAAGCTAATACAACAGAGGCCATTATGTTGAGCAAAAGAAGAGGGTACACGTATTGGTGACTTATTGGAAGGACAATCAGATTCAGAATAATTGTCTCCATTATAGTGGAGCATACAATGGAGCCATTAGAAGCTACCCAGTTACCAGAACAGCTGGACATCAAGAAGGAATTTTCAATTCTCAAATCATGTTCTGTCCCCTTGAGTCCTGCAGGATAGCTTCAGCATGTCTTTATTCCTGTAACCTACTAAACTCTAGCTACTCCCACATGGCTGCAATGAATTTTACCAGTTTTTAAAAAATCAATACTGATTTAAGTAAGTAGGAAAGCATATTAGTAGGCATTAGTAACAAAGTGAAACAAGACTGACAGAAATCAAAATTTAAGAAAAATAAACTAATAAATATTATTTTTTCCTTTTCTTTCTTTCTTTATTGTGAAGATGAGGTTTTGTTTTACTGCCCAGATGGTCTCAAACTCCTGGGCTCAAGCTAGCCTTCTGCCTTGGCCTCCCAAAGTGCTGGGATTACGGGTGTGAGCCACCATGCTCAGCCTTCTTTTTTTACTTCTTTTTCCCCGCCGGTGAAAACTGGAAAAGCTGCTAGACAAATTCTAAAAGAGATGTAACACTGGCAAATATTCTTAGTCTGTGGGTACTGAGCATGAAATTCCAATCTTGGCTTCCAAGTATCTAAGGCAAAAAGAAAAAAAAAATGAGAACAAAAATATTTTAAAATATTTAACTTTTATCTTCATTTATTTTTCCCTTTCCTTCCTCTCATATTAGCCAGATCTGTGCTTTCTTCAAGGGGAAGTCTGTTGTAAGGATGGATGTTGAACTTGCCTGGAAAACTGTCTGGTTTTATTTCAAAAGGCTAAGCCTCAGTAAAGGAGAGAAATAGCGGGAAAAGATAAAATGACTTGCAGAAAGCTGAAGTAAAGAACTTTGCTCAGTTGATAAAACAATATCCCACACACTCGATAATACCAGAGGAACTTGTATTTTGGACATGAGGACCCTGATCCAGATTTGTGGTAGTATTGCTAGGGAGAGAGCAAGAGACCCCAAAGTATGAAATTCTCAGCCTTGGCAAAAAATGCCCATGCTGCAAACCTGGTGTGGAAGCAGCTAAGTGCTACTGGACCTGAAGGGATGATTCAGAAAGAGCATGGACAGGACTATGAAGAGTGGGTCAACGACCAGTGGGTCTTTCTGTTACCTCCTTGATACCCTGGTACTGCATAAGATTCCAGAACCATGAACAGCCGTGGGGAGACTGGCATCAAGCTTGAAGAACGAACAAAGTTAAATTTCTACATGCTGGGTAAAATTGTGGGTGGGGGAGTATTACTCAGAATCAGAAAGTATCTTGATGTACAAAATTTTTTGCATATCTATACCTGAGAACTGATATTTCCCCCCTCCCCACTATACCTGAGTTATCAGAAAAGACAAGAATCAAGCTCACTTCTGAGTTTCAATGGATCACAGTGGTTGCAAGGACAGTTAGGCTCTTTCTAATCATAAGACAAAACGACATGCTCAGGGAATCTTAGGTAATGGGACGTTAAAGTAAAGAAGACAAATTTCTGTCTTACAGCCAGTCCTTTCACCCGTGTTGGAATGAATCTGGAAAGTCATTTGGGATATTACCAGTTCTTGCCATTGTGTTCTCATGCTGCTGTAGATTCCTGTTGCAGTCCTATACCATTCTGGTGACTCAGCTAATCTCTGTAGCTGCTATTCCTGCTACTGAGCAATGAACTGACTTCTCTCCATTGTCTTTCTTAGCTTTTGCCATTCATGGTTTCTGACTACTCTTGGCTTTTATTGTCTCATGGCTTCTGATCATTGCCTTTTCTCTGGGTGAGAAAAGGTTGGCTTTGTTCTTTTCTTTTTTTTGAATTCTACCCCCGTGATAAACTGCTGACTTATTCTGTGTGTTGTACACTCAGCTTTGTAAGAGAGAATATTGATCCATTCATTCAGTCATGGCCACCTCTGTTGGACAAGGCTATCACTCCTGAATCATTTGCTTATGCCTGATCCAAGCTGCAGCCAGGGATAGGAGTTCTCAAGCTTTTCTTTCTTTTTTTTTCTTTTTCTTTTCTTTTTTTTTTTTTTTTTTTTTTTTGAGCTGGCTTCCTCTCTTGCCCAGGCTAGAGTGCAGTGGTGAGATCTCAGCTCACTGCAACCTCTGCCTCCTGGGTTCAAGTGATTCTCTTGCCTCAGCCTCCCAAGTAGATGGGTTACTGGCTTGTGCCACCGAGCCAGGCTAATTTTTATATTTTTAGTAGAGATGGGGTTTCACCATGTTGGCCAGGCTGGTCTTGAACTCCTGACCTCAAGTGATCCACCTGCCTCTGCCCCCAAAGTGCTGGGATTGCAGGTGTGAGCCACCACGCCCGGCCGGTTCTCAAGCTTTTCTGAGCTTACCTCACAAGGAGTTGTAATCGTGGCAGACCCTGTGAGAAGAAGACTAAAAGCAAACACTTATGTATTGCTAACCGTGGGCCAGACATTGTTCTAAATGCTGTATAGTCTGTTCGCCCTTCCAAATAATATACCCATTTTACAGATAAGGAAGCTAAGATGGTTAAAGTTGACAATATTTCAAAGATCACATAGCCAGTAAGCAGCAGAGCTAGGATTCTAGCCAGGCAGTCTAGCTTTTTTTTTACAAGCAGTGCTCTCTGCTTGTATTCTGTGAAATATCTTTATGTTAGGATCTGTTCCTTTATTTTCTGAATTGAGACCGATAATCCAGCTTTTCAATTAAGCCAAGAATATTCTTACTAAACCGTTGATTGCATTTCAATCTTTGAATATCACTAACAGTATTAGTAAGGAAGATTCTTTCAACAATCCCAGAAATTCATCAAATGCTTACTTCCTAAGTGAAAAAGAAAAAAGAAATGTTATTAGGGTAAATATTTTCTTTCAATGTTATTCAGCATTCCAAACTATCAGGAGCATAACATAATTCTGTTCAGGGACCTGTACTGTTGTTTATTTTCAAAGAGGACAGAAGCCTTAAAAGAGCAGTTTCATTAATATCAGATTTTTCAGAGTCCTCCAAAAATGTTTTATGGCATGTCCTATTCAGTTTTTCTAAATTAGAGACTCAAGTATTTATAGACAATAGCATTGCTTTAAGTAAGATGAAATGATGTTAGGAATCGAAAGCCTATCCTGTTCATCTTTGTAAAAAATATCAGAATAGTGGGAGCTTAAAAAATTAAGACAATTGAACTCATGAAGATAGACAGTAGAATGATGGCTACCAGAGGCTGGGAAAGATAGTTGAAGAGAGAGTGGTTAACAGGTACAAAAATGTAGTTAGAATGAATTAGCACAACAGGATTACTACAGTACAACAATAATCATACATTTTAACATAACTAAAATAATATAATTGGATTGTTTGTAACACAAAGAAAGGATAAATGCTTGATGTGATGGACACTCCATTTACCCTGATGTGATTACTATGCAATATATGTCTGTAGCAAAATATCTCATGTGCCCCATAAATATATACACCTAGTATGTACTGACGAATTTTTTTAAAAAATTAAAAAATATCAGAATACATGTAATAAACAGTAATGAATATAAAATTACTTGAGAATCCCTAAAGACACATTACTTATATTCTTGTAGTAAAGACTATTATTGGAAAAAAACTTGCCTAACTGCAGCAAGTGTTTTGAGAAGAAATATGATTTAACTGTAAGATATGGAAGGAGACTGAAATGCATTATTCAATTGCATTATTCATTTTGATGCTGATAAGACTGAGATAAAGCAAAGTGGATGGCTTATGCAATCCCAGGTTGCATATTGCCACTTTTTGAATTACCAAGAGACATTTAATTAAATAGCATCACACAGTCACGGTGGTCGTTCTCACAACAGCAGCTGGACTCACAGCTGGGTGTAGTGGCATTCTCACAAAGGCGTTCTGACCTTGGCAGCATGTCTGACCTCTCCTTTGAGACTTCTCTGCTAGCCCCTGTGGATCTCATCTCTTGCACTGCTTTCAGACATGCCCAGAATAGAGCTGAAATGGAGTCCTGCCATAAATCAAAATCTGTGAATGGATACTATAAAATTCCTAATTTATATGCTATGTGGTGTGTGTTCCTTTGAGAGACATGAAGATATGTAAATAGAGTAACCAGAAAGGACTGATGTAAAAGTACTATTTTGCTAAGAAAAGAAGCAACAGAAATCAGTAAACTCACTTCATGTGAGTGTACCACTAAGCAGTGTGGAACGGCAGCTGGAGAGGGGCTTGTAAGAAGCTGATAAATGTCTATCAAACAGAGGCTTTTCTTTCATTTCCAAGCTGGTTTGGTGTGATGTAGTTGTCTTTCCTGCTGTCTACTTGGAAGACATGACAAATTATTCTGTGTAATTTAAGCCCAAACTGGAAGGTAGGAAAGAATTCCTCTTTCTGGGCCTCTTTCTGCTAAAAGGGTTGTTATGAACTCAAGCAGAATATAAAAGGTTATTTCCTAACACAAAAATGTCATGTTCCTGGAGAATCAAGTTTTTAGATCCTACTAGTCTGTGTGATGTATTACTTTTGCAGTTCAAATGAGAAATAAAGTTTTGCAATGAGGCTTTGGTGTTAATGTACATATCCAATATTCCACAATTTATGGATATTTGTCTTAAGTCTAATTACTCATTTTCCACTTATTTTAAATTTGTCACAAGCACTCAAGACAGAAATCAGAATGGTGCTTATTTTATACCACATCCCTAGACCCACTTTGTAAAAAATTACTTTTAGTTCAACTTGCCTCTATAATCAATCTTAGAACAGTTTTGTAATACATTGTATAATACGTCAGCAGAAATCAATTCAAGCAACCCTTCAGCATCTCCTGCTAACCTCAAAGGAATAGCAGATGACACCACTTGCCATTTTAATTTGTTAAATGGTATTGAGGAAAACCAGATATGCAACACATATTTCCAATTAAACTTTGTAATGCTTGGTTGATATTTATCTGAGGCATTGCATTTTAGATGGTAGAATTGTAGTAGCACAAAATTTTAGTCAACTAATTTTGAGGCTGAATTATAGAATGAAACATGTTGTTTTCCGTGAAAAGTAGAAAGGATAGTACCTGCAGTGTGTTAGGCTTGTGAGTCCAGAACTCTTTCTCATGCTACTTTTTAGAAATGCTGATGTAGAATTCTCCATTGTTATATCTGAACTGAAATCTAGACCTTGTAATAAATTAAAAAGAAATAGAAAAGTTTGGACAAATAATGTGGGCATTACATTATTGTAAATAGCATACTATGTAAGTTTAAAAATAATGTTCCTTCTTTTAAAAATAGCTTTTCCCCTTCTTTTAAAATTATTTTAAATTAACACATAATTGTATGTACTTATGATGTTCAGTGTGATATTTCAATTCATGTAGACAATGTGTAATGATAAAATCAACCCCTTAATTTATAAAAAAAAATTTTTTTTTGAGAAACGGTCACACTCTGACACCCAGGCTGGAGTGCAGGGATGCGATCACGGCTCATTGTAGCCTCAACCTTCTAGGCTCAACCAATCCTCCTGCCTCAGCCTCACGTAGCTGGAACCACAGGTGTGTGCCACCACACCCAGCTAATTTTTGTATTTTTTGTAGAGACAGGAGTCTCACCACGTTGCCTAGGCTGGTCATGACTCCTAACCTCAAGCGACCCTCCCACCAAGGCCTCCCAAAGTGCTAGGATTACAGATGTGAGCCACTGCACCTGGCCTCAACCCCTTAATTTTAAGAAAGTACATATTCGTTAATTGATACTAGAAAATTTGGAAAAGTATAAAGAAAAAAACTGTCGTTGTCCAACTAAAGATAGGTATTATCTATATTTAGGTATGTTTCCTCTCTCTATATTTTTTTTTCTTGAGATGGAGTCTTGCTGTGTTGCCCAAGTGGCAGTGCAGTGGCACAATGTTGGCTCACTGCAACCTCCACCTTCTGGGTTCAAGTGATTCTCCTGTCTCAGCCTCCCGAGTAACTGGGATTATAGACGTGCACCACCACGCCTGGCTAATTTTGTATTTTTAGTAGAGATGGGGTTTTGCCATTTTGGCTAGGCTGGTCTCGAACTCCTGACTTCAAGTGATGCCCCTACCTCGGCCTCCCAAAGTACTGGGATTACAGGAGTGAGCCACCGCGCCTGGCCTTTCCTCTATACTTATTCTTTTGTTTTGCGTTGTGTGTTTCATTTATTATATTATTATTATTGTTGTTTTAGAACTAGGATTTCACTGTGTTACCTAGGCTGCACTTCAGCTCCTGGGATCAAATGATATTCCTGCTTCAGCTTCCTGAGTACCTGGAATTACATGTGCATGTTCCACTGTGCCTGGCTGTGATTGTGTTTATTTTTAGAAAATTTTTTAATTCTTGCCTTTTCAGTTAACAATATATAATAGCATTTCTCTATGAATGCTAATATATACCTTTACAAAGAAATTTAAAGTATAGTACAATTTTACATTACTTGCAGTTTCCATGATTTATTTATCTAGTCTCAGATCTTTTTAGGTTGACCTAAGTTTTCACTTTCATAAAGTATGCTATTATATCTTTATGTATGGAAAGTACTCTTAATTTTGAATTTTAGATTTTAGTATAGTACAATTTTACATTACTTGCAGTTTCCATGATTTATTTATCTAGTCTCAGATCTTTTTAGGTTGACCTAAGTTTTCACTTTCATAAAGTATGCTATTATATCTTTATGTATGGAAAGTACTCTTAATTTTGAATTTTAGATTTTATATTTAGGCTTTTTTCTCAGAAAGGAAATGAAATTTAAAGATTCATTCAAAAAATGTGTTATCATCAGAAATCTATGACAATGCTTTGCTTTGTGGCAGGCTTGCCAGCATTGAATAGCATCACGTATGTGTATATATGACTTCCTATTAAACATGGTAAAATGACCATATACATTTATTTTCTCCTCTACTCAAAATTTTATTAAAGAGGCAGCAAAAGAGTAAAATATATGTACAGACCCATAAGATCAAAGAAAATGAGAGTGAAATAGGAGATCTGGAGCACAGAAAGCTGTGACTTTAGGAGCTGAGTAGGAGAATAAAAGAAAAATAGATAAACTCTTCTGAGTCTCCTAGCCTCAAACACAGACAGTCAGACGTATGCCTTTTTGGCATGAAGTAGGAGAGTTTTTTTTTCTTTTTTGAATTACAATATTAGGAGAAAGAACAACCAAATAACAATATTCTGGGCTCCCAGTACAATTTCCAGCTTTTTGTCCGAAATATTCAAACAAAAACTTGGAGAAAACAAAGGATAGAAATAGAAAAGAGCTTAGAAACCATATGGCACATGAAGAAGTAATAGAATATATGTGTAATTGAAATTTATTTTTAAAATTTCAGTATAAATTGATAATTACATATATTTGTGGGGTACAAAATGATGTTACGATTTATGAATATGATGTGGAAAAATTAAACCAAGTTAATTAACATATTTATCACTTCAAAAACTTATTATCTTTTGTGGTGAGAACGTTTGAAATTTGCTTTGTTAGCAATTTTGAAATATACAATACACTATTATTAACTATGCTCACCACCCTGTGCAATAGATTTTTTTAAAACCACCTTATTCCTCTTGTCTAACTGAGACTTGTAGCCCTTTGACCATCATCTCCCCATGTCCCCCACCCTCCAGCATCTCATTACCATTCTACTCTCTACTTCTATGAATTTGATTGTTTTAGATTTCATATCTAAGTAAGAACAAACAGTAATTTGTCTTTCTGTGCCAGACTTATTTCACTTAGCATAATGCTCTCTAATTCCATCTAAGTGGTTGAAAATAACTGAAAGCTGAATGGTATTCCACTGTGTGTATGTGCCACATTTTCTTTATTCATTCTTCTGTTGGTGGACACTTAGATTGATTCCATAATATTGCTGCTGTGAATAACACTGCAATGGTCATGGAAGTACAGATATTTCTTTGACACATTGATTTCAAAATTTTTGAGTAAACACCCAGAATTGGATTACTGGATCATATTGAATTCTATTTTTAATTTTTGAGAAACCTCTACACAGTTTTCCATAATGGCTGCGTTAATTTACACTCCCACCAACAATTTTACAGGGCTGCCTTTTTTCCACATCCTTGCCAACATTTATCTTTTGTCTTTTTGAGACTAGCCATTCTGACATATGTGAGGTGCTTTGTAGTTTTAATGTGCATTTCTCTAATGATTAGTGAAGTAGAACATTTTTTCACCTATCTACTGGCCATTTGTACATCTTCTTTTTTTTGAGAAATATCTATTCAAGGTCCTTGTCCCCACCAACCTTTTTTTGAGACAGGATCTTGCTCCTGAGCTGGAGTGCAGTGGCACCATCATAGTTCACTGTAGCATCAAACTCCTGGATTCAAGCAATTCTCCCTCATCCTCCAGAGTAGCTAGGACTACAGGTATGAACCACTGTGCTTGACCTTTTTGCCTATTTTTAAATTGAATTTTTTTGTTTTCTTACTATTGAGTTCCTTATATATTTTGAATACTACCTCCTTTTGGATGTAGCGCTTTGGCTTACAAATGTTTTCTCCCAATCTGTAGGTTGAGTCTTCACGCTATTCATTGTTTCTTTTGCTGTGCAGAAGTTTTTTAGTTTGATGACATCACATTTGTCTACTTTTGCTTTTATTTCATGTGCTTTGGGAACCAACTCAAAAAAAAAAAAAAAATCATGTCCGGAAAAATGTTACAAAGTTTCTCTTCTATGTTTTCTTTCAGTAGTTTTACAGTTTCTGACCTTTAACCCACTTTGGGTTGATTTTGTATACAGCGTGAGGTAAGGGTCCATTTTCATTCTTCTGCACATAGATATCCAGTTTTCTCAGCACAATTTCTTGAAGAGACTATCCTTTTCCCACTGTGCATTTTTGGCAGTTTTGCTGAAAATCAATTGACTGTACATGTGTGAGTTCATTTCTGGGATCTCTGTTCTGGTCCATTGATTAATGTATCTATTTTTTTTATTCCCAGTACTACGCTGTTTGGGTTACAATTGCTATATAGTATATTTTGAAGTCAGGTTACTGTGGTGCCTCCAGCTTTGTTCTTTTTACTCATCATTGCCTTGGCTATTCTGTTGTTGTTGTTGTTGTTGTTTTAATGGTTCCATATGAATTTTAGGATTATATTTTCTAAAATGACATTGGAATTTTGATAAAGATTGCATTACATCTGTAGATTGATTTGAGTAGTATGGACATTTTAACAATATTAATTCTTCTAATTCTTCTAATCCATGAACATGGGGTATTTTTCCATTTATTTGTGCCTTTTAAATTTCTTTCCTCAACTTTTTTTTTCATGAAAATCAAACTATCTTGTGCACCCAAAGACACTATCAACAAAGTAAAAGGCAACTCACAGTATGGGAGAAAACATTTACGAGTCATAGAGCTAATAAGGGATTAATATCCAGAAAATATAGTAAATTCCTAAAACTCAACAATAACAACAACAAAAACAACATGTTTCATGCCACTTGACTATTTAAAAATGGTTAAAGTAGTAAATTTTATAATTTTACCATAATAAAAAAATTGGAAAAAAACTTATAGGATATCCAAAGTTTCAACTATATTCTCAACACTTATACCACTGTATCCACTGACTCCCTTTCCCAGCCCAAGTGTGTGTAAAAAAAAAAAAAAAACATGATGAAAACACTAAAGAATGCTGCAACTTCTTAAATGAGTTAACATATTTAAAGTCTCTCATCCGTAGTAAGCGTTCATAAAATGTTAGTTATTATTCTATAGATGCTAATTTTTTAGGAACAGGTAGAGGCATTTTTTCAAATTCATTTATTTATTTAATTTTTTTTTGAGATGGGGTCTTGCTTTGTCACCCAGGCTGGAGTGCAGTGGTGGCATCTTGGCTCACTACAACCTCCGCCTCCCAGGTTCATGCAATTCTTATGCCTCAGCCTCCCAAGTAGCTGGGATTGCAGTCATGCGCCACCATGCTCGGCTAATTTTCTATTTTTAGTAGAGACAGGGTTTCGCCATGTTGCCCAGGCAGGTCTCTAACTCCTGACCTCAAGTGATCCACCCTCCTTGGCCTCCCCAAGTGCTGGGATTACAGGTGTGAGCCACCGTGCCCGGCCATTTTTTCAAATTTAAAAATAAGTTGCAATCTCGTTATAGAAAAGTATATTATAATCCAAGAGAAAGTATAACAAATAGGATGGAGCAATCCTTTATTTTTTACACACTTTGACAAAAACGTTTTCAGTAAACAATGTTTCCTGTGGAGAATAGAGAACATGAAAATCAGCCTCCAGCCATTAGCAGCTGCTCTGCTCAGGGCCTAGGATCCCCTTGCCAAATCCGTGAGGTGGAGAGGTATACTTCCTTTACTAGCTTGTTCTGTTGCTTCTGGATGGTACTCACACATCACATTGTTTCCTGCCAAAACAAACACTATGAAATCATCAGATTTTATCTTGTACTCTTTCTCTGCCCAGATACTATGGATTCCTTATGCACATTCTTTCCATTCTTTTTCAAGCCCATGGCATTGAGCAGGAATCTTGTAGGGCTGTTCAGCACTTTGGATTGTCATCCATCAGTCTATGTTAAGGCCAGACCTTTTTTGCACATCCAAGAAAGGCATGGGCTGGGCATGGTGGCTCATACCTGTAATCCCAGCACTTTGGGAGGCGGAGGAAGGAGGATCACTTGAGTCCAGGAGTTCGAGAACAGCCTGGGCAACATAGTGAGTCCTCGTCTCTACGAAAAGTAAACAAAATTGGCCAGGTGTGGTGACATACACCTGCAGTCCCAGTTACTTGGGAGGCTGAGGTGGGAAGATGGCTTGAGCCCAGGAGATTGAGGCTCCAGTGAGCTGAGATTACACCACTGCACCCCAGCCTGGGTGATACAGTGAGACCCTGTTGGAGGAGGAGCAAGAGAAGGAGAAAGTTTGTGGAATTTAGTGGAATTTATTTTTATTTATTTATGTTACTATTATTTTTTGAGACAGAGTCTCGCTCCGTCACCCAGACTGGAGTGCAATGGCACGATCGCAGCTCACTGCAACCTCCACCTCCTGGGTTCAAGCAATTCTCCTGCCTCAGCCTCCCAAGTAGCTAGGAATACAGGCACCCGCAACCATGCCCAGCTACTGTTTTCTTGTATTTTTAGTAGAGATGGGTTTTCGTCATGTTTGCCAGGCTGGTCTCAAACTCCTGACCTCAGGTGATCCACCCACCTCGGCCTCCCTAAGTGCTGGGATTACAGGCATGAGCCACCATGCCCGGCCAGGAGGTTATTTTTAACATGTGTTGTAATGAGAGGTATTGGCTAAGAATTTTCAAAATCTGGCAAGAGACATTCATCCAAAGCATTCGTAAGCTCTAGACTCCAAGCGGGATAAATACAAAGAAAATCACATCTATGTACAAATATAGCAAAACTACTGAAAGCCAAAAACAAAGAGAGAAATCTTAAAACCATTTGGAAGAAAAAAAAATTACTTTTGAATAAGCAATAAGACTAACATCAAACTTTTAAACAAGAAGTATGAATAAAAAAAGACAGAAAAAGTGTGAAAACCAAGAGACATTGGAATAATAACAGTAAAGTCCTTTTCAGGAGGGAGCACTTCCAGGAGTGAGCCTTTATATCTTTATTTTTCTTTTTGCTTTGCTTCAAAGTTATTTTTTAAATCATGAAACCACAGGACACAGAGCAAAGTAAATTTTTAAAATTGAAATATAATTAATCTACCATAAAATACAGCATTTTGCAGTGTACAATTCAATGACTTTTAGCATATTTACAAAGCTGTATAACTATCATCACTATCTAACTCTAGAATATTTTTACCACCCAAAAAGAAACCCTTAGTCACTCCCCATTTTCTCCTCCCCTAAACCCCTAGAAATCACTGATTTATTTTTTATGGATTTGCCTGTTCTGGATATTTCATAGAAATGGAATCATAAAATATGTGGTTTTTTAAATGTTTGGCTTCTTTCACTTATTATAATGTTTTTCAGATTTATCTGAGTTGTAGCATGTATTCATTTCTTCATATGGCTGAATGATATAAATTATAGGGATATAGCACTTGCTTAAAAAAAAGTCCACTCATGGGTGGGAGGAGGGTGAGGATTGAAAAACCACCTACCAGGTAGAATGCTGATTACCTGGGTGACAAAATTAACGCTACACCAAACCTCCATGACACACAATTTACGCATGTAACAAACCTGCACGTGTACCCCCTGAACCTAAAATAAAAGTTGGAAAGGCAAATAAAATGTTCTTAATCTCTAGGAAAAAGCAAAGTCCATTCATCACTGGATGGATATTTGGTTTGTGTCTTAGTCTTTTTAGGCTCCTGTAACAAAAGACTTTAAACTCGGTAATTTATAAACAACAGAAGTTTATCACTCACAGTTCTGGAGGTGAGAAAGCCCAAGCTCAAGGTGCCAACTGATTCAGTGTCTGGTGAGGGCCCACTAGTCATTGATGGTGCCTTCTATGTATCCTCACATGGTGGAAGGGGTAAAGAAACTCCTTTGGGTATCTTTTCTTTTGTTTTCTTCCTTCCTTCCTTCCTTCCTTCCTTCCTTCCTTCCTTCCTTCCTTCCTTCCTTCCTTCCTTCCTTCCTCCCTCCCTCCTTCCTTCTCTCTCTCTCTTCTTTCTTTCTTTCTTTCTTTCTTTCTTTCTTTCTTTCTTTCTTTCTTTCTTTCTTTCTTTCTTTCTTTCTTTCTTTCTTTCTTTCTTTCTTTCCCTTCCTTCCTTCCTTCCTTCCTTCCTTCCTTCCTTCCTTCCTTCCTTCCTTCCTTCCTTCCTTCCTTCCTTCCTTCCTTCCTTCCTTCCTTCCTTTCTTCCTTTCTTTCTTGAGACAGAGTCTCACTCTGTCGCCCAGGCTGGAGTGCGGTGGCGAGATCTTGGCTCACTGCAACCTCTGCCTCCTGAGTTCAAGCGGTTCTCCTGCTTCAGCCTCCCAAGTAGCTGGGATTACAGGTGTGCACCACCACACCTGACTAATTTTTATATTTTTAGTAGAAACAAGGTTTCACCATGTTGGCCAGGCTGGTCTCAATCTCCCGGCTTTGGGCCTCTTTTATAAGAGTACTAATCCCTTTTATGTGGATGAAGCCCTCATGCCCTAATCACCTCCCAAAGGCACCATTTCTTAATACCATCACATTAGGGATTAAGTTTCAGCAGATGAATTTTGTGGAGACACAAACATTTAGACCATAGCAGATTATTTTCATGCTTTGAAAAATAAATGTATGAGTTTATTTCTGAACTCTCAATTATATCCCACTGATTCATGCCTATTTATAAGCCTGTATGTTCTTTTTCTTGATAGTAGTTATCTACTCCTGATATTTATTTGATTATTGTCTGAACCTTCAAACACATAAATTCTATGTTGTCTACTGCTCATTGGTGTATCTCGAGAACCTAGAACAGTGCTTGCAATGTCGTAGGTGCTCAATAAATACATGATAAAGTTGAATTTTGGACATATTCTTCCATTTTTAATAATTTTTAAATATAATTTTAGAAAATTCTAAATATCCAATTGTATTTCTTCTAGTTATTCTTTGGCTAATCTTATTATCTTTAATTTTTTACTTTTGCTCTTCAATTCATCATTTAAGATTTTTTCCAAATTGTTAACTAATTTTTCTAAAATTATTTATTTAATCATTCTTCCCTTTTACATGAATTTGTCATATTTTCATTAGACATCATATATGAAGAAATCATCATATATAGGAGAGGATAGGGAGAAACTAACTGCAAAGCAGATGAATTATAACTTGAACTATGGCCAAGCATGGTGACTCACACCTGTAATCTCAGCACTTTGAGAGACTGAGACGAGAAGATAGCCTGAGCCCAGGAGTTTGAGACCAGGTTGGGCAACAAAGCAGGATCTCTTCTCTACAAAAAAGAAAAAAAGGAAAAAAAGAAAAAGAGAGCAAGAAGAACTTGAACTCTTGAACTCAGATATTCTTATTTTTCCCACTCTGCTTTCTAGACTGTTTTGTCCTTTGGGACTATATTATTATTATGGTAGTATCTCTATATGGTAGAATTAGGCTTTTCATTTAATTTATATCTCTTCCATAATTTTGTGGCTATCTTTGCCTTCTTCAAAAAAATTATTTAAAACATTTCAATACAATTAACAAAACAATATTTCTCACTGGTTTTGTAGTTGTAACTAACCTATATATTAAGTTGGGACAAACCGATAATTTTTTTTCTTTTTTTTTTTTTCCTGAGACAGAGTCTGTCTCTGTCACCCAGGCTGGAGTGCAGCGGCATGATCTCGGCTCACTGCAACCTCCGCCTCCTGGGTTCAAGCGATTCTCCTGCCTCAGCCTCCGGAGTAGCTGGGACTAAAGGTGACGCCACCACACCCAGTCAATTTTTGTATTTTTAGTAGAGATGGGGTTTTGCCATGTTGGCCAGGTTGATCTCAAACTCCTGACCTCAGGTGATCCAACTGCCCCAGCCTCCCAAAGTGCTGGGATTACAGGCATGAGCCACTGTGCCTAGTCTCAAACTGACATTTTTTGAAAAATTTGTCTTCCTGTATATAAATATGTGTCCTTCCATTTATTTAAGTCTCTCAATAAAGTTTTCTAAATGTTTTCATCTGATATTAATCCATTTCTCAACAAGCTACTTGTTGGTATTTTTAAAATTGCTATTATAAAAGACATATTGGCCGGGTGTGGTGGCTCACGCTTGTAATCCTAGTACTTTGGGAAGCTGAGTAGAGTGAATCATTTGAGCCCAGGAGTCCAAGACCAGCCTGGGCAACATGGTGAAACCCCCATCTCTACAAAAACTACAAAAAATTAGCCGGGTGTGAGGATGTGTGGTTATAGTCCCAGCTACTTGAGAGGCTTAGGTGGGAGGATCACCTGAGCCTGGGGAGGTCGAGGTCTCAGTTAGCCATGATTGTGCTACTGTGCTCCAGCCTGGGCACAACAGAATGAGACCCCATCTCAGAAGAAAAAAGAAAAGAAAAGAAAAGAAATATTCTTTGTTATTTTTCTTAGTTTGTTATATCTACTAGATGTTCTTTACAAAGTGAGAAAATCATCCTCTTAAAAGCACTAATAAGGCGGGGGGTGGTGGCTCACACCTGTCTGACCTCAGGAGTTCGAGACAACCCTGAGCAACATGGTGAAATCTTGTCTCCATTAAAATACAAAAAAATTAGCCGGGGTGGTGGGTGCACCAGTAGACCCAGCTACGCAGGACAGGAGGCTGAGTCATGAGAATTGCTAGAACCCAGGAGGCAGAGGTTGCAGTGTGTTGAGATCACTCCATTGCACTCCAGCCTGGGCAACAGAGAAAGACTCCGTCTCCAAAAAAAAAAAAAAGCACTAACAGATGTTTATCAGCTAATATTTATTGAAAATCCATTTCTGACATGGTTTTAAATGCAAATTTCATATTTTAAATATTTTAAGAGCCTGTGTTATGTGTAAGGCACATCATCATCCCTGATGATGATTCCACATACACATTGGTAATTTAAGACTAACAGAAATTTTGTTATTCATATAATTTAATCAAAACCGCTATTAAAATGCATTCAGTTCTTTATAATTTAATAAGAACAAGATGCCTTTGTTCAGAATTAAAAACAGCCTGTCATAATCTGTTTTTTAAAGAAAATTTAAAAAGCATATTCTGGAAAGGCACTCTATGACAATACAGTAAAGGAAATACTGACTTTTAGAGGGTCTTCAGCAAAACATGCTAATTCTATTGCAATTCCTTGGTAAGAACCATTATTGGAGATGCAATTTACCATGTCCATTGTCTAATGATCCCATGGATATTGAATATACGCACACAGAGATATATTTTATGTAGCTCACAGCTGAAATGTGCATTTGTGCGACTCTGTTCTTCTGTTATTTTGTTACTCTGTACACATAGACATCCAAAAATGAATGTACAAGTATATAACATTTGTTTGTTAATTGTAAAAACTATTTTTCAGTAGAATTAAAATATGCATATGCTAAAATTAAAGCATTTCAATCAAAGTCAAGCTATCTCCTCGGAATAGGTCAGACGATTTTCACAACATCTGTGGGTCAGGCACTGGCTCTGCCCATAATTAAAAAAATAGTTTATTGTACTATACACTAGAAAAATGCATCAAGTTAGCATACATAAAGCATTATTTTATAAATATCTTGCATTGGGTAGGCAACATTTCTTGAAACAATCTGAAACTTACAGAAAAGTTGTAAATATAGTACAAAAATTACTTTTTCTTAAACCGTTTGAGAGTAAATTGCCAGCCTGATGTCCCATCAGTTCCTCATACTTCAGAGTATATTTTCTACAACTGGGACATTCTCCTACATAGCTAAACACTACTAAAAAAAATCAAGAAATTACCATTGGTACTTTACTACCATCTAATCCTCAGACCTCGTTCAAGTTTCACCAAATGTTGGAATAATGTCCTTTAGAGCAAAAGGATTGATTTCAGAACCGTGTCTTAATTGTTAATATCACGTCTCATTAGTGTCCTTCAGCCCTGTCTTAGTTCAGATGGAATGGCTTAAACAATCAGCATTTATTTCTTACAATTCTGGAGGCTGAGAAATCCAAAATCAAGGCACCTGCAGATCTGATACCTGATGAGGACATCCTTCCTGGTTTATTGGGTGCTTTCTTGCTATATCTTCATATGGGGCGGCGGGGGGAGAGAGACAGAGAGAGGAAGCAAGCCTTCCTGTCTCTTTTTTATGAAGGCACAAATCTCATTCATCCAGAAGTTCACCTTCATGACTTAATTACCTCCCAAAGGTCTCACCTCCTAATAGCATCTCACTGGGAGTTAGAATTTCAACATGTGAATTTGGGGAGGAAGACATAAAACATTCAGTCCATAACAAATTCAAAAACATTTCCTTAATCTTTCCATTATTTTCATGACCTTAACTCTTTTGAAAATTATAAGGCATGTTTGTATAATGTTCCTCAATTTGAGTTTGTCTGATGTTTTCTCATAATTAGATTCAGGTTATGCATTTTTGGGAGGGGCATCACAGAAGTCATGCTACATTCATTTTATTGGAACCTATCATGTGGAGAGCACAATTTCAATTTGTCCCATTGCTGATATTGTTTACTTTGATTACTTGATTAAGGTCGTGTCTGCCTGGCTTATCAACTCAAATTACTTTTCACCTTATAATTAATAAGCATTTTGTGGGGAAGTACTTTGGGATTAGGTAAATATTCTATTTCTCATTAAACTGTCAGTTTATTCATTTATCATTTTATATCAGTATGACTCATCATTTACTATTAGTATGAAATCATAGCCTATTTCAACAGGCTGTAACCTATTGCTATCATTATTTATTTTGGTGCTAATATTCTCTGTGATTTTGACTGTGGGAACTTCATAAAGCATACTTTTCTGGTTCTTTTGTATACTTGTTTGTTTTACATGTCCCCACAATTATCTGATCACTTTTGCTTTCTGGCATAGGATATTTCAGATTTTGTGCTTTCTTGCCCCAGCTGACAGATCAGTCATTTCTTCAAGGTGCCCTGGTTCCTTGAAGCAGAGTCTCATATTTAAAAGCTGAGATCAGGGTACTAGGTATGATCCTGGCTATTGGGATGTTTTAGGCCTCAGAATTGCTCAATGGACAGAGCTGGTGAATGTGTATATTTATATACACACATATAAATATATATATTCACATCTATATTTAGTTCTATAACCATCTATATATATTGAAAACTGTTGTTCACACTGATTCCTCCAAATCCAGTTCAACACTACACAGTTAATTTTCATTTTCTCCCTTTCCATATTTGTGACTTCCTTCTCTGAGAGTGAGAAACTGACCTAAATTATCCTTAGCATGTTCATTCGCTTCATTGATATCCCTGCATAAAACCAATCTCCATAGCTGCTGCTGCACCCCTCTTCTTACCATCTTTGGGCTCCAACATCCCACATCAATCTTCCCTTTCTTTTCTTTTTCTTTTTTTTTTTGGAGACTGGGTCTCACTCTGTTACTCAGGCTGGAGTGCAGTGGTGTGATCTTGGCTCACTGCAACCTCCACCTCCCAGGCTCAAGCAATCCTCACACTCCAGCCTCCCAAGTAGTTGTGACCATCAGCCTCACAAAATGCTGGGATTACAGGTGTGAGCCACCATGCCTGGTCTACAGTCTCTCCTTTCTAAGCGATGACTTCCTCATATGGCTTAGGCTCCGACACCCTATGCCTGCCCCTTTCCCCATGGACTCCTCCTCACCGCACTAGGGTTCTGACTCCCCATGCTGGTTCACCCCTGGAGGACACCCTCCTGACCCCACCAGGTTCTGACTTTTCATCCTGAGCCTCCTCCTGTGTGGGCACCCTCCTCATCACACTTAGCAGATGACTCCCCTTGCCAGGCTGTCCCTCTGTGGTAATGCTCTTCTCACCATACCCAGGTTATAACATCCCAGCCTGGACCTTACACTGCAGAGACACTCTCATCATTGTTCTGGGGCTCTGACATCCTACTCCAGGCCATCCCCTTCAGGGAGACACCCTCTTGATACTGAGTATTAGAGCCTGACCAAGATGAAAAGGGAATCCCCAAAGAGAGGACGTCTAGGGTGGGAGTCAGAACCTGAGCAAGGTGAGGTGTGTGTCAGGCTCTGGCAGTCAGTCTCAGTGCTGAGCTGTTTCCTTGCATGGACCCCCTCCATATCTTGTGTAGGTTCTGACAGTCTATTCTGAGCTGTGTGGATCCCACCCCTGCACGTACCCTTTCCTCTTGAGCTCTTATACTCTCAACCTCCCTTGGTGTTAAGGACTGCAACAATCTTGAAAAAAGAACTAAATGTGAGGGTTTGCTCTTTCAGATATCAAAAGTTATTACAAAGCTACAGTAAATAAGGCCGTATTGTACAGAGGCAAGGGATAGTCAAATAGAATAATATAGAATGTTAAGACATGACTGTGCTCACATATGGTCACTTGATAGAAGACAAAAATGGTCTGCAGAGCAGGGGGGAAAGGGTGGGCTTCAATAAGTGAAGTTTTCCTGTCCTCTTTAAGGAATCATTGCCTTCCATAAGGTTGTGAGGATACTGTCCAGTGTTATCATCTAGAAGCTATATTGTTTACCTTTCTTATTTATGTCTCCAATCCCCCCAAAATCAAATTTTTAGGCAGCTATCCATATAAGACAAAGAAAAGAAATGTGACCTCTACACAAAAGTCTTATATGGTTGTTGGGTACCTACTGAGAAAGAATGTTATAAGAGGGTTAAGGTTGAGGCTCCAGATCTCTGAAGGCCTGACTTCAGAAGTTTTAACATTCACTTGATCCAGGGCTGCCCACCTGTGAAGAAGATTGAGGGAGTAGAAGCAAAATCCTCAAGTGGTGCCGTTTTTGCTTCAGAATGGAATAGAAAAAGGTTAGTTTCTTGGCCAACAGAAACATATTCTGAACCATCCAAGTGAGATTTTGGAAGCAAAATTTCAAGAAAAAGAACTTTTGGCTCTGCCTCTTCAGGAAGGTAGATGCTGTCACAACATTATCAGAGAATGGGTCTAGTCCGTGAGGCCCATACTAGAGAATGGACCTCCTAATGAGAAAACAGCAGTAGTTGGTGACAAATTTCTCCAAATCCACCTCTGGGAAATGGAACTATTTTTTTTTTTTTTTTTGAGCTGGGGGTCTTGCTCTGTCTGCCAGGCTGGAGTGCAATGACAAGATCATAGTTCACTGCAGCCTCAACTTCCTGAGTTCAAGTAATCCTCCTGATTCAGCCTCCCCTGTATCTGGGACTACAGGCATGTGCCACTATACCTGGCTAATTTTGAAAATTATTTGTAAAAATGGAGGTCTCCCTATTTTGACTGGGCTGGTCTTGAGCTCTTGGACTTAAGCCATCTTCCTGCCTTGGCCTCCCAAAGTGCTGGGATTACAGGGATGAGCCACCACACCCAGCCGGAAATGGGACTTTTGGGAAACTACTATTCTCTCTGTGGGGCCTTAACAGCAAACAGAGAAAATGCTTTAGGCATTTTAGCTGATGCAAATTCAACTTTAAGGCATTATTGAGAAGCTAAAAAACCAAACCAAACCAAAAGGAATATAAGCTACATTTAGATATGCATATTTTATTTATTTATTGATGTATTTATTCTATAAATATTTATCAATTGTTGTAGCAAAGATTGGCCAGATGTTGATCAAACCAATTTTGTTTCATTCCTAAGGCCACAGCTGAACTACATTTTCTAGCAATCCTCAGAATAAGATGCGGTCATCGACTGAATTCTGGACAACGGAACGGAGTAGAGTGAAATACATCACTCCCAGGTTTGGCCTGTCAAATCTCATGCACAATTCTGTACATTCATGTGCCAGCATCTCCTCAGGTGGGGACTCCAAGCACTTTGGAGTTGGTGGAGCCACAAGATGGATCTGAGATCTTTGCTAAGATAGGGTTTCCCTGGTTGGCCTATAGCTGACGATGACATAAGAGAGAAATACATTTTGATTTTCTTAAGCTCCCACAAGTTTTGAGATTGTTTGTTACAGCCATTAGTCTTCCCTGATTAATACATATGCAGTGCCTATTCTGTTCCAGCCTTATTCTGGGTACTAGGGATGCAATGGGAAACAAATAAGAGAGACATGGTTCCTCCTCTCACAGGAGATACCTTACAAAAGGGGTGGCACACAATAAACAGTGACAACTTACATTTGCATGGTGCTTTACTGTTTACAAAGTGCTTTCATGGGCACCAACTCATTTAATTTTTTTTTTTTTTTTTTTTTTTGAGGTAGAGACTTGCTCTGTTGCTCAGGCTGGAGTGCAGTAGCGCAATCTCGGCTCACTGCAACCTCCACCTCCCAGGTTCAGGTGATTCTCCTGCCTCACCCTCCCGAGTAGCTGGGATTACAGGTGCATGCCACCACACCTGGCTAATTTTTTTTATCTTCAGTAGAGATGGGGTTTCTCCATGTTGCCCAGGGTGATCTCGAACTCTCAACCTCAGGTGATCCACCTGCCTTGGCCTCCCAAAGTTCTGGGATTATAGGCGTGAGCCACTGTGCCTGGCCCGATTTTTATAACAGTATTTTACAGATAAGGAAACAAAAGCTCAAAGATTTTAAGGGTCTTGTATGAGACAAGGAATTAGGAACTACACACATGAATCAGTTTTCTGGCTCCAAATCCATTACTCACGATGATTCTAAGTATGAAGATATGACAGATCAAGGAAAGTGCTAATCCTTGTCAGAAAATTCCATTATTCAATTTTATGTCTTAAAATAATATATTCTACAGAAGTGTAAGACTATTCATGGCAGCATTGATTGTAAGGGCAAAATATGGAAAACAAAGATTTAAATATCCGTTGGCAAGAGAATACACATATTGTGATATATTCAGAGAATAGAAAATCATATGGTAGGGAAAGTAAAGAAATTAGGGATTCAAGTATCCCTAATTTCAAGGTGAATCTCACAATCATGATGAAGAATAATGAAGGCAAGATGAAGACTACGGAGTATAATGCCATTACAAAGGTTAAGGTCTTCCTAGGAGTGATAAACACCAAGTTTAGGATAGTGACTCCACAGAAGTGGAAGAAGGCAGATGCAATCGGAGAGGGTTATGCTGAGGAGATCAACTGTATTTGCCATATTTCATTTCTTAAGCTGGGTGGTGAATACAACATTATTCTGGATTATCTTTTGTTCGTCTGAATCCATTTTCCACCTTCTCATTTCTGCCCTCTGTCCTGAGAGGCTGACTTGTGTGGACTTCTGTAGGATCAGTGGGCTCCTTGTCCCAGCTTTCAGAAGATCATAAGGTGGAAGAGAATGAAGTCTCAGCTTCCTGACCTTTTAGATGACCTTGGGCTGGCCAGGTCTCTTAAGCAGAGGTCACATCTCCTGTTTGGCAGCCCTCTCTACCCAGCCCACTGTGAGTTTTGGTAATTGCCCAGTCCCCTTGTGCCTGCAAGGCCAGAAATGGAAATGTCCTATTGTTAACACTGAGTTACCGCACCATTCCTTACAGTTTTCCAAAACCCTGCCACCCAAGCTGGAGTGTGGTGGCTGGATCATAGCTCACTGCAGCCTGGAACTCCTGGGCTCAAGCAATCCCAGGGAGCTGAAGCTAAAGGCATATGCTACCACGTGACTAATTTTAATTTTTTGTTTTTATTTTTTTAATTTTAATTTTTAATATCTTTTTTTGAGATGGAATCTCGCTCTGTCGCCCGGGCTGGAGTGCAATTGTGCGATCTCAGCTCACTGCAACCTCTGCCTCCAGGGTTCAAATGATTCTCCCACCTCAGCCTCCCCAGTAGCTGGGATTACAGGCACTCGCCATCTTGCCTGGATAATTTTTGTATTTTTGTAGACATGGGGTTGCACCATGTTGTCTGGGCTGGTCTCGAACATCCGCCCACCTCGGCCTCCCTAAGTGCTGGGATTACAGGTGTGAGCCACTGCACCCGGCCTTTTATTTTTTAAGGAGATAAGGGTCTTGCTATATCACCCAGGCTGGCCTGGAACTCCTGGCCTCAAGCCATCTTCCTGCCTCAGCCTCCCAAAGTACTGGGATTACAGGTAATTTGAAAAGAATGAAGTTTAATCGAGACTATAGCCATCTTGAATTAAGGACCAGAGGAGGGGGCAAAGAAAAAGAAGAGACTATAGTTGGACATGGTGGCTTGCACCTGTAATCCCAACACTTTGGGAAGCTGAGGTGGGAGGATGGCTTGAGGCCAGGAGTTGGAGACCAGTCTGGGCAACATTTGGAGACTCTGTCTGTATAAAAATTAAAAACAGCCGGGCGCGGTGGCTCAAGCCTGTAATCTCAGCACTTTGGGAGGCCTAGACGGGCGGATCACGAGGTCAGGAGATCGAGACCATCCTGGCTAACACAGTGAAACCCCGTTTCTACTAAAAAATACAAAAAACTAGCCAGGCGAGGTGGCGGGCGCCTGTAGTCCCAGCTACTCGGGAGGCCGAGGCAGGAGAATGGCGTGAACCCGGGAGGCGGAGCTTGCAGTGAGCTGAGATCCGGCCACTGCACTCCAGCTTGGGCGACAAAGCGAGACTCCGTTTCAAAAAAGAAATTAAAAACAAAATAGCTGGGAGTGGTGGTAAGTACTTATAGTGTGAGACATTCTTATTTGAGCCCAGAAGCTCAAGGTTACTGTGAGTCATGACTGAGCCACTGCACTCCAGCCTAGACAGAGTGAGACCCTGTGAGACAGAGTGAGACCCTGACTCTAAAAGAGATGAACAGAAATACCATTTTATTCTTTTGGTATTACCCAGCTTGAGAGTGCCATCTGTGTTTTTGCTGGGTTGCTGAGTTCTGACTGATAGAATAGATACTCTCTCTCTTTTTCTCTCTCCAGACACACAAATCCTTTTTTTGCATATTTGACATAATGTGCTAACAAATTGAGAAGAAAAAACTTTTATTTTTAATTTTTGATACAAGGACTTGTTCTGTAGCCCAGGCTGCAGGGCAGTGGTGTGATCATAGCTCACTGCAACCTCAATCTCCCAGGCTCAGGCGATCCTTCTGCCTCAGCCTCCTAAGTAGCTGGGATGACAGGTGTCCACTACGATGTCCAGCTAATTTTTAAAATTTTACTTTTAGGCTGGGCACAGTGGCTCATGCCTGTAATCCCAGCACTTTGGGAGGCCGAGGCGGGTGGATCACATGAGGTCAGGGGTTTGAGACCAGCCTGACCAACATGGAGAAACCCCATCTCTACTAAAAATACAAAATTAGCAGGGCGTGGTGGCACATGCCTGTAATCCCAGCTACTTGGGAGGGAGGCTGAGGCAGGAGAATTGCTTGAACCCGGGTTGCAGTGAGCCACGACTGTGCCATTGCACTCCAGCCTGGGTAACAAGAGTGAAACTCTGTCTAAAAAAAAAAAAAAAAAAAAAAAAAAAAATTTACTTTTAGCAGAGATGAGGTCTCGCTATGTTGCCCAGGCTGGTCCCAAACACCTGAGCTCAAGTGTTCCTCCTGCTTTGGCCTCCCAAAGTGCTGAGATTGTAGGTGAGAGCCGCCATGCCCAGCCAAACACTTATTGAGCACCTATTATATATCAAGCATTGTGCTAGGGTTAAGGTTTGGAGATAGAGAGAAAAATAAATTAAATCTCTTGTTACAAGGAAGTCACAGTCTAGTAGGAGACACAGGTGAAAAATTAAAGGTAATGAAGTATAGTCGCTAAAAACATGGGATTTGTAGTCTGAGAAACCTGAGCTCAATTCTAGGCTCTGTTACCTATTGGCTATGTGACCTTGGGCTACAGAAATACAAATGGGATTACTACTGGTACCTTCCTTATAGGGTAGTTGTGAGGATTAAAAGTAAAAGCACTAGTATCTATACTTTTACATCTCACTAGTTATGTGTTGCTTAACCATGGGGATATGCTCTGAGAAATGCATTGTTAGGTGATTTTGTGGTTGTGTGAATATCATAAAGTGTCCTTACACAAACCTAGGTGGTATAGCCTACTACACGGCTGGCTCTATGGTGCACAGGCAGTCTATTGCTTTGAGGTTACAAACCTTTACAGCATGTTACTGTACTGAATACTGTAGGCAATTGTAACACAGTAGTATGTGTGTATCTAAACGTATCTCAACATACAAAGGTCCAGTAAAAATATGGTATAATAATCTTATGAGACCATTGTTGTTGTATATGTGGTCTGTCATTGACCCAAGTGTTAGAATGTCATACACATGTATGTATATGCCTAGGATATATTATGTCCTTAATAAATATTACCTAAAATTATTGTCAATTGTAGCATAGCACTTTGTACTTGGTTTAGAGTTAGCACAGAGGAGGCACTGATTAAGTAGAGCTAAGGAGGTCAGCAAAAGTTTAATGGGTGAAGTGATGTCAGAGCTGGATCTTAAGGAAATAGTACTTTCACCAAGAGATCAAATGGGGAAAGGCAATCCAGACAGAGGAAACAACATGTATAAGAACATGGAAGAATGAAATAGCACTATGTGTTCAGGAAAACATGAGCATATTGCTCTTGCTAAATGGTCAAGACCTAGGCATGAAAAATAATGAGATGAGGCTAAGTGGAGGTATATAGAAAGAGCCTAGATTGGACTTGATCCTGCAGTTGAGCATCTAGGAAGAATTTTTAATTCTAATTTTTAATTTTTAGCACCATTTACTTGCTTTTGAGAGGAAGAATTTCTAAAACTTTTATTTTAAAATAATTTCAAAGCTGTAGAAAAGTAGCAAATTGAAAAAATAAAGAACTCTGGTATACCCAGGTTCTCCAATTTTTAACGTTCTCTCACATTTGTCTTATCATTCATTTCTCTTTCTGACTCCCACTATGTGTAACTGTCAAAAATCAGGGAATTCATAAGCATACAATGCAACCTAATTTCCTTTATAGCAAAAACATCTTTCTTTTGATCCAAAAATCCAACCCATGATCATGTGTTGCATTTAGCTGTCACGTCTCTTCGGTCTCTTTGAATCTGGAAGAGTTCTTCAAATCTTTGTCTTTTGGGACATTGGCATTTTGAAGAGTATAGGTCAATTATATTGCAGAATGTGTTCAGCTTGGGTTTGTCTGATATTTCCTTGTGATTACAGTCATTTATGCATTTTTTTTCAAGAACACTGCAAAAGATAATGCTGTATTCTCCTCAATGGTTCATATAGAGAGGGTACAATGTCTATTTGTCACATTATTGGTGATTTTCACTTTGATCACAATAGAGTATCTCCCAGGTCTCTCCACTTTAAAGTTACTATTTTTCCTTTTTAAATGATAAATGCTTTGTAGAGAGTTACACTGAGATATGTAAAAGTATGGCAAACTATATAAAGAGTAAAAGACAGTGAAAACTCTTAACGTGGCAATTCCACTTTTAAGACTATATCTGAAGGCCTCCTCACCTCACGCCTGCATGCAGGCTGCATGCCTGCTCATCCCAGCACTTTGGGAGGCCAAGGCGGGTGGATGGCTTGAGACCAGGAGTTCGAGACTACCCTGGGCAACATAGGGAGACCCTGTCGCTATTAAAAAAAAATAAAGAATATATCCTAAGTAAATAAGGATGTATGTAAAGTTTTAGCTAAATGGATAGTCACTGAAGCCTTGTTTATGATAACAATTTAAAATAACCTATATATCTATTATTAGTGGATTTAGTCCAGTAAATTACCCATACAATAGAATATTATACAGACATTAAAATTATGTGGTAAAAGTATAATTGATGGCAATAAAGAATGTGTGCAGTGGCTTATGCCAGTAATCCCAGCACTTTGGGAGGCGGGGGTGACAGGATCACTTCAGCTTAAGAGTTCAAGACCAGCCTGGGCAACACAGTGAGACCCCCGTCTCTACAAAAAAGCGGAAAAATTAGCTGGGCAAGGTGGCGTGTACCTGTAGTCCTAGCTACTCCAGAGGCTGAGGCAGAAACATCACTTGAGCTCAGGATGTTGAGGATGCAGTTAGCTGTGAACACCACTGCACTCCAGCCTGGTTGACAGAATGAGATGCTATCTCAAAGAAAAACCAAACAACAAACAAAAAGTTCACATCATAGTAACTGAATAAATCAGGTAAGTAAATTACTTTACGTGGTGTGGTACAGTTTTTATTTAAAAAATATTTTATATATACATACATACTTATACCGATTTTTCTGTTTTCTTGTATACAAAAGTGTATGTACGTATGCATGTAAATATTTCTACTCCTTGATTTTATTACATCATTCGTACTGCTTATATTGCAAAACTAAGTTCTTTTTTTTTTCTTTGAGACATGGTCTTGCTCTGTCGTCTGGGCTGGAGTGCAGTGGCGGGATCATAGCTCACCATATCCTTGACTTCTCAGGTTCAACGGATCCTCCTGGCTCAGCCTCCTCAGTAGCTGGGACTACAGGTGCCTACCGCCACGCCCAGCTAATTTTTTAGTTTTTAGTTTTAGTTTTTGTAGAGACGGGGTTTTGTCGTATTTCCACGCTGGTCTCGAACTCCTGGCCTCAAAGAATCCGCGGGCCTTGGTGCCCTGGATGCCCTGGCCTCTCAAAGTGCTGGGATTGATTACAGGCGTGAGCCACTGCTCGTAGCCAAAACAAAGTTCTTAAAAATAAAAGTAATATGAGCTTTTCTGGTGTATTAAGTACGGAGAAGCTAAAAAAATACAGTAAGATAACAAAGTTCACAGCCTTTTGTGATCAGTAAATGCTAGTTTTTCGCTCCTCCCTAGTGACAGGGAGGCACTCAAGCATGAGTTACAACACGGCAGACCTGGAATACAGATGAAAAGATTGAGGCAACAGGTTCGCAGAGGAAGGCCTCTGCAGCTTCTTTCGACTCTGACATTTCAGGATCAGCACAATTCTCCCCTATTTACCGCGGAAGCAATCAACTGGGATAATACAAACAATTATTATTTGTATTGAATACCTGATAGTTGTGTTACTATTACTAGCGCTATCGTTTTTGAAGGGGGGTTGGTGGTGTGGCAAAAAAAAATCGGGCAGGAGGGAGGGCAGATGTGAATTCCAGCCCAGCTTCTCGTTGACAGTTCTATTGCTCTCCTTTCTGCGAATGAGCGGTGGTCTTTAGGCCTCAGACCTGACAATGTCACTGAGAAATAGAACTTAACCCAGGGGACTGTTCTCCAAGGAGCGTCCGGGGGGAACCAACGCAGAGGAGCGCAGCGCCCTCTCCAGCCGCCTGCGGGTGTCGGGGATGATCAGGGCTCTTGGGTGTTTGTCAGTGAGGACAACTGCCTTATCTGACTGTAGGCACAGAGAGTGCGCCGCGAGAGGGCGGCTCCTCACAGCCAGGCGCCGGCAGGTCGCGCTCTGCGCTGGCCGACGCCCGAAGGCGCCGAATGGGAGGGGCCCTGCCGAGCTCCCTTACAGCCCCCACGTGCGCGCCGCTAGGAAGCTTGGGCACCCAGCCACCGCAAGCGGCGGGCGGGGGGCGGGGCGAAGGTGGCGGGGCGGGGCACCAGCTGCGCGCGCGGGGCGGGGGCGGGGCGCGCTGCGTGGTCCCGGTCGGCCCTGGGCTCCTCCCCCTTCCGCGCCCAGGCCGGCGGCAGGCCTTGCTCCTCCCCCGACTCGGTCTCTCTCCCCTCCCCTCCGCCCGGCCGTTCTTCCCTCCCGCCGCCGCCTCTTCCTCGGTGAGGCGCTCTTCCAGCGGGCAGGCAGCATGGCGGCCGTGGAGACGCGGGTGTGCGAGACAGACGGCTGCAGCAGTGAGGCCAAGCTCCAGTGTCCCACCTGCATCAAGCTGGGCATCCAGGGCTCGTACTTCTGCTCGCAGGTAGACGCCCGCTGCCCCGCGGATCTGCCGCCACCGCGGGACTCCTCTTCGCCTCTCCCTTGCTGGCTCCTCCCGCTCTTGCGGCGAGTCGGGACGCGCTCCTCCTCCTCCCCCCGGCCGCGTTTCCTCCTCCCCCCACCCGCGTCGCCACCGCCCCCTCCTGCCTCCTGGGGTCCCCGGGTCCTCGGGAGCCGCGCGGGGCTCACGCGGGGGCGGGGGCCGCCGCCCGCCGCGGCCATGTGGGCTGGGGCGGAAGCTGGCTCGTGCGGGGTCGCGCGGCCGCGCTAGACCTCCGCGTTCTGGGGCTGGTTCCTTGCGCTGGGGCTGGGGCCGCCAGGTGTGCGGGCTGCCGGGGGCAGGTAGCGGCGCCGTGAAACAGGGCAGCCCGAGCGTCGCGAGCCTCCACAGCCGCGGCACCGGCGGGGCTCGGGTCTGGGCGCTGGAGGCTGCCGGGCCGTCCGTCGGGTCCCTGCGGGGTGGGGGGTGGAAGCGACCCGCCGGTCTCTGAGAGATGGGTGGCCGGAGGACGGTCGGAGTAGCAGAGAGGAGGAACAGAGGGGAGAAACGCTAGGTAGGTCCAGCCCCACTTCTTTGTGCTTTACTACCGTGCGTTGACACTTAAGCAACTTTGGGGGTGGGGAATGGAGAGGTCTGTGTAATTCGTTCTTTTCCCTCGGTATATAAAATTATTAATTTACAAAACTGTAAGCTAACGGGATGAGTCACCTGTGACTGAATTTCCCAGAGTGAAAAGGACAGTTCCATTGAGGGTTAGGCGTGAAGGCTGTAATGTGTTTTAGTAAGTTTTGTGCAGTAGAGCAAACCCAGCGTTGAATGGGGTCCTGACTGAAGCGCGTGCTCGTGTTTCTGTTTACTGAAGAGTGACTAGTGTTGCTGCTGCATTTCGAGACCCAGGGTGAGGGCTGGGCGGCAATAGTATGGCTCTTACTTACAGTCCAGGTTTACTGAAGAGAGGCACATGAATATTGAAATATTAAATTGGTAGTGTCCTGTGGGGAGGAGAGCAGGAATAAAGAGAAGGCCTGATTGGGGCCCTGCTCTTGCCAATTACTGTGCGATCTTGAATTAGTAAAGTTACTTTCTGAGTTCCAGTGTTACCCTGTACAGAGGGGATGATTATAGCTTTCTTAGTAAGTTTCACAAGCTTCTTCTGAAACCCAAATTATCCAAGGAACGTGAAATGCTGTTATAATGTAAGACCTTTTATTTTTTCAAGGATTGTAGTACAATTTAACTCTGCCATAAATAAAAATATGAATAAGAGTGAAGGCAGACATATGAACACAGTACAAATAATAAAAGTAGTTTCCAACATAAAACATATAAAAACGTAAAGATATAAATAAATACAATTTTTATGTCACAATACTTGTAGATAAGCCATTGCAAGAGGTCTTACCTGTGTTATATAGTCTTGTTTTTAGATAGGATATGATCCTTGACCTTGTTAGTATCATTTGGAAAAACTTGCACGTGGAGGAGTGTTGCTTGATCTAAAAATAGCATTACTCAACAATCTAAAGGATCTGTGCTAGGTTTAACATGTTGAGCATTACTCATGTTAAACCTAGTACAGGTCCTTTAGATTCTTTAAAATTTCCAAATTCTATCCTTTTGTGGCCTGTGTGGGACCTGAACTTAAGAAACAGTGTTTGCTTTTGACATTTGTGTACCATCTGAGTAGAATAACTTTAAAAGTAGGTGGCATTTTGAATTAATATCTCTGACCCTCTTCTGTTAAGATTTTAAAAAGGTAGCATGAAACACACATTCATGAAACAGGTGGAAAGAAGGTTGAATCATTGGGGTTTGTGGGAAAATGCTAGACACATTTGCGAAAACAAAACATTCAGGGTTTATTCCGTGTATTAGGATTTGAGGTATTTACATGTTGGATTCTGCAGGTATATTTCTGGTATCGCTGTTAGACATGCACTCAAATATTCCCAGAGTGGCTGTCCCAACTGTCTCTTTTTCTTCTTTTCTCTTACCACCTCCTCGGGTCAACTTTTAAAATTTTCCGCCAAATCAGTTGTCGTAGTCTCTTAATTTATTTCTCTACTGTAATTCCTCCCCTTGCAAACAGACACCCACAAAAAACCCTATCTCAAACAAAACCTCTTGTACAGAAGTTGTTTTTCCCGCAGTCTGATTATGCATATCCCTCATTGCTTTCAGGATTCCAGCCCCACATTCAGGGCCCCTCTTCTGAGTCTCTTGCTCTAGCCAAAAGCTGTGTTTATATTCTTTCCTTTCCAAAATGTCACCTGTCTTCTGAAATCACAGCTGTTTCCTCAATCCCATCTTGAGAACTTGATCAAGTCACTGTAACTTATCCTAAGCCACTTTATACATCTGTGATGAAATATGGGCTTGGCCAGGCATGGTGGCTCACGCCTGTAATCTCAGCGCTTTGGGACGCCTAGGCGGGGGGATCACCTGAGGTCAGGAGTTTGAGACCAGCCCGGGCAACATGTCAAAACCGTGTCTCTACAAAAAATACAAAAATTAGCCGGACGTGGTGGCACACGCCTGTAGTCCCAGCTACTCAGGAGGCTGAGACACAAGAATCACTTGAACCTCGGTACTGGAGGTTGCAGTGAGCCGAGATTGCACCACTGCACCGCACTCTATCCTGGGCAACAGAGCAAGACTCCGTCTCAAGAAGAAAAAAACACAAAAAACAAAAAAGAAGAAATTAGGGATTTTCCTTAACACTCCTCTGATCACTAGGATGATCTTTCTTCTTTCTACTGCTCTGGTCCCTGGCCTGGCTGTCTGGCCAGCTTGTCTTTGGGAACAAACAGAACAAAACTGCGAGAGGCCTTTCTGATGCACCATTAACAGAAGTAAGGCATTCCCAGTTACTCTGTCACACCACCTTGTTTATTCCTCTGTGACCTTTTGTACAATCTATGATTACTTCACTTGTTAGAAAAATGAGGATATCTTTTTTTGGTTTTTTTTTTTTTTTTGAGACGGAGTCTCCCTCTGTCGCCCAGGCTGGAGTGCAGTGGTGTGATCTCGGCTCACTGCAACGTCTGCCTCCCGGGTTCAAGTGATTCTCCTGTCTCAGCCTCCCGAGTAGCTGAGATTACAGGTGCGCACCACCACGCCTGGCTAATTTTTTTGTGTTTTTAGTAGAGATGGGGTTTCACCGTGTTAGCTAGGATGGTCTCTAACTCTTGACTTTGTGATCCGCCTGCCTCGGCCTCCCGAAGTGCTGGGATTACAGGCATGAGCCACCGCACCCAGCCTAGGATGTTTAATTTTAAGGAAAGCTTTCGTTCTTTAGAGGAGTACAACCAGTTTTACTTGAAAATTGAGTTTTCCAAGAGTTCTTGATGTTTGATTGTATTTATTGATAGCAGTGTTCCTTCCTATTTAATAGTTCGTGTATGTCTTTTTCATTTGTGTGTAAGAATTTTTTGAGGACAGAGGGTGTGTTTTACTTATTTTTGTATTTTCCAAAGTGCCTTGCCCACAGTAGACCTCCCTCATTTCCTTAAATGAAAGAAAGGAGATCAGTGGGCTTGCAATGGAAAACAAAGAAATTCTGTATTTACATTATCCTTTGTAAACACTGAATAGTATGCTATATTGTGGATATACTGTCATTATTTGATTATGGTTGAATTTAGTAACTTTTCAGTTTTTTAGCTGATATTTAACTTTGTGAATAGCATAGGGCAGTTGCTGTCTTCTCTGGTTAGAGGATCAGCTGGAAGGGACCTGAGTGATATGTAACTATTTGTATTTATAACACATAAAAGGTAGTAAGCATAGTGTAAGTGGAAGGAGACCTGGATTTTGCTCCCATGTGCTTGGATAAGTCCCTCCTATGCCTAATGAAGCATCCTCTTCAATGGAGTTGAGTGGAAGGTGACTTAAGAGAGCATCCAGAGTGCCTAGTAGAGCATATAGTAAATTTCGGCCTTATTATGCATATAATCTCATATGTAATGTTTTAAAATCAGTACCAAGGAGGGCTTAAAAATCTTTGAGGAGAAATGTTACTTGTTTGTGAACATTTTTGACAAATCCAATAATAGGTTCTTTCAAAGAAGTGGCAGGTAACATGATTAACTGAATCCAAGAAGAAAGTCTCTCTCTCTCTTTTTTTTTTTTTGAAATAACAAGACAGTTATTCTTCTCTCTTTTTTTTTTTTTTTTGAGTTGGGGTCCTACTCTGTCAACCCAGGTTGAAGTGCAGTGGCGCAATCTTGGCTCACTGCAGCCTTCACCTCCCAGGCTCAAGTGATCCTCCCACCTCAACTTCCCAGGTAGCTGGGAACACCAGTTTGAGCCACCACACCTGGCTAGTTTTTTGTGTTTTTGGTAGAGATGGGGTTTCACCATGTTGCCCAGGCTGGGCTTGAATTCCTGAGTTCCACTTTGCCTCGGCCTCCCAAAGTGCTGGGATTACAGGCGTGAGCCACTGCACCCAGCTGGAATAAAGTCTTGTTGAGCATCTTGTAGGTTGGAGTTAGAAGGTAGGGAAGAAATTGCCCTTATAACATGCAGTATCTTTGAAATGCAACCCTGCGCTCTGAAACTTCCTCCTTCAGTAACAACATTCCCACCAGTGCAGTGTTTCTGGAATTCATCTTCATTAAAGGAGATATTATCATGTTCTGCTTTTTTATTTATAGGGATTTTCTTTAAATTCCTCATATCACTTTAGACCACCCTTAAACACTGCTGTAAGTTAGCTGAGTTTAGGTACAAATGTCATAGCTTCTTATAAGCGAAAAGACAGGAGGGAGGTAAAGAGAAATTACGAGTCTTTTTAAAACAAAAATAATTCATGAATTATTTATTGTAGAAAAATAGAAAATATATGTGAAGGTAATCAGTTACCCAGAGATGATTTCTATGAAATTTTGGTGTGTATTCTTAAGAACATATTTGCATATTTATTCATGTGCACATAGTTGTGTATGTTTTTACAAAAATGGCAACCATAATACATATGATGTCAGATAATTTTCTCATCCTTATGTCTTAACCAGTGTTTTGGTAGTGTCATGTCCTGGCTACATTTACATGATTCCTTCTAAAGACTGTTATGGGTGTACTGTCATTTATTTATTGACTTATAGTTGAATTTAATTTCTTTTCCATTTTTTAGCTGCTGTTTACTCTTCAATCAATGTTCCTCGAAAATTAAAATCATCTTGACTTAAGAACATATAATAATGGTACATGATTTGGTGCATGAACCCAGAATTGAACCATCCTAAACTAATTCTGTATCCTTGTCCAGAACGGTGGTTCTCACAGTGTAGTTAGTGGATTATTGTTGGTTTGAGGGCCTTCTGGTCATCTATGAAGTTTTGGCATGAAATATACCTCTATTACAGTAGAATCTGTAAAACAACAGCAAAAAACAGGCATCGTTTGGCTGATAGGCAATCAAAAGTTATACAAGTCTTTTGTTACCTTTTTGGAAATTGAAGTGCTATAGGAAATGTGATCTTACATTGCTCATTTGGTTTGTGGGTTGAAATCAAGTTTTAGTCATGTTTTTTAAGGTGAATCTTTTTCATGTTTAGCATAGCTGCAAAATTTTAGTTAAGTTTTAGTAAATTTGGTAGGGGTGACAGACATAAGTGCATAGCTAAGCTCGTTCCAGCTCTAGATATTCGGAAGAAAAGCAGTGGCATGGTAACTGCTTCTGTAATTGTCTTTGGTATTACTGCAATAGCAAACCCTTTTAGATAGATATTAAATAGGCAGAAATACTTTATAAAGCAACCATTGAGCTTCATTCTGTATTAAATGTTTAATGTAATGGAATATAAATGTAATTACAACCCTTTCTGCTTGATCCTGAACTTCGCCTGACCTCACAGTTTTAACGTGAAGCATTCTTTTATTCATGCTTGGGCAGGTAGTGCTCCCAGCTCAACAATTATAAGTCTTTTACTTTGATTTCCTTGATTGGTATCAGTCTTGTCTCTGGCTTTGAATAAAGAGCAATTCAAAACACTCTGTAAACCAGGCCTGCCTTTCTCACTGTGTGTGTGTGTGTGTGTGTGTGTGTGTGTGTGTGTGTCACCTTATGGATGAAACTAGGATAGGGACCCCGTGGAATTTCTTATGCTTTATAAGTTCTCTCCTGTTTTTATCTCCAGTAACCTGACTTATTGCAAGGCTTAGTAAAGATTTCTTCCTGATATACCAGAGCTGTGCTATGTCTGTTGGAAAGCATTTCTAAAAACCCTGTTAAGGCCAGGCGTGGTGGCTTATTCCTGTAATCCCAGCACTTTGGGAGGCTGAGGCGGGCAGATCTCTTGCTACGAAATCAGCCTGGTCAACATGGTGAAACCCCGTCTCTACTAAAAATACAAAAATTAGCTGGGTGGTGATGATGCATGCCTGTAATCCCAGCTACTACTCAGGAGGCTGAGGCACAAGAATCTCTTGAACCCGAGAGGTGGAGGTTGCAGTGAACTGAGATTGTGCCACTGCCCTCCAGCCTGGGCAACAGAATGAGACTCTGTCTCAAAAAAAACCAAAAAAACAAAAAAACAAAACCAAGAAAAACCCCTGTTAATTGGGGTCTGCTATCTGCTAATGTGGCATTTATCTGGGTCACAGGCTCAAGCCTTTAAGGAGTGGTTAGGATATAAATGATAAGTGAAATTATAACTTTAGCAATTTCCCTTGCAACAGAGACTTCTCCGTGTTTTGAATGTGTGTTTAATGATTCTGCTGTGATTTAAGTGCAAAACGCAAACCAATCTTTGCATCACATTCTGAAGGTTAACCCTGTCTTATCCAGCAAGTTACAGGCTTAATCATTCAATAAAATAGGTAAATGTAAGTTCCGTTAGGTTTTAGAAATTTCATAGCTTTTTTTTGTCTTCTGAGTGGGGATTTATGTTATTACTGATTATTTCACTAACTGGTAATAGGGATGGGATTGACTGTTCGAATACTGATAGCTTCTTTACTAAACAAATGATAGAGAAAAATGTAAATGTTGTTATATGAATAATTTAATATTGCTTTTGAATTAAAATTTTAAGGACTATAAAGTCAGGATCTATAGATGTTTGTTTTCTAAATTGTTTTTGATACTGAGTAGAATAAAATATGAGTAAATGTTTGGGAAAAACTCAAACTTTTTTCCCGCTGTTCTCATACCACAACAGTCATCAACACAGAAGGCGTCTGTAACCCAAACGTATGGGGGTTTCTCCTTACCACCAAGCGAGCAATCATTTCTGCAGTGGACACCAACTGGGTGTCTTTTAGTTCATTTCCTACCCTGTTTGACTGGATATAATGTCAGATCCCACAGTTTGAGGGCTTAGTCCTCAAAATTGCCCCTTTCTCACCCTGTTCAGATACCAGTCACGAGTTTCGGCTTCTGGAACTTAAAACTTGACTGGCCTCAAGTTGGGGTTCCCATGGCCCCCGCTTTGGGTTTGGTTAATTTGCTAGAGCAGCTCACAGAACTCAGGAAAATACTTATTTGACTAGTTTATTATAAAGGATATTGCAGAGGATACAGATGAAGAGATGTATAGGGTGAGGTATTGGGGAAGGGATGCCGAGCTTCCACGAGTTCAGTGTTCAGCTAGCTATTTGGAAGCTCTCTGAACCCAGTCCTCTTGGGTTTTTATGGAAGCTTCATTCCTTCATGGTATGGGGTGGAACCCTCTCTGGAATGAGAGTCTTATGACCACATCAGAAAGGTGGGGGGTTGGGGTTAGAGACCTGCCTTCAGGTAGGGTGAAAGGAAGAGAGGAGAAGGCTGGAGAGAGTCTGTTTCCTGAGGCCTAAAGTACCCAATGTTATAACGAGACTGCAACAAGGCTAGGGGAGTTATTAGCCAAGGAACTGTGGACGTATACACATACACACACACACAGTAACACAGCAAATCACGGGATCTAAAGAAGCATGATAGAGTAAATGCCTATATACCTACCATCTAACTTACTAAAAAGAACATTACCAGGAAAACGAGTGAAAACAGAATGCTCCTTTGTCTTTGTCCCTCATCCAAGAGGTATTCCATATCCTGAATTTTTTTGTGAACAAAATGATTACATGTATTCTTCTACAACATGCCTTTTTGTGTCATTATGTTCCTGAGATTTATCCATGTTTCATTGTAGCTCTGGTTTGTTCATTTTCATTGTTTTCACTGCTATGTGATATTCCAATCAATTAATGTATCATAACTTTTTCATTCTTCTGTCAGTGGAAATTTGGGTTGTTACAGGTTTTTCTATTATAAATAGCGCTGCTCTAGACATTCTTGTGCCTGATTCTTGGTGCCTATTTGCAAGAATTTCTCTTGGGTATGCCCCTTAGGAGAAAATTTTTTGGGTCGTAGGATATATGTTTAGCTTTACTTTGATGATACCAGATTGTTTTCCAAAGTGGTTGTACTTCAAAATAAATAAATGGGACATAATTAAAGTAAAAAGCTTCTGCACAGCAAATAATAATATAATCATCACAGTAAACAGCCTGTAGGGAAAAAATATTTGCAAACTATGCATCTGACAAAAGACTAATACCCAGAATCTACAAGGAACTCAAATCAGCAAGAAAAAAAATCAAATAATCTATCAAAAAGTGGGTAAATGACCTGAATAGAATTTTCTCAAAAGAAGATATGGCCAACAAACATATAAAAAAATGCTCAATATCACTAATCATCAGGGAAATGCAAATTAAAACAGCAATGAGATACCACCTTACTCCATCTAGAATGGCCATTACTAAAAAGTCAAAGAACAATAGATGTTGGCATGGATGTGATGAAAAGGGAATACTTAAACACTGCTGGTGGGAATGTAAATTAGTACAACCACTATAGAAACCACTGGGTATCTATCCAAAGGAAGAGAAGTCATTATATAAAAAGACACCTGTATATGTATGTTTATCGCAGCACAGTTCACAATTGCAAAGATATGGAACCAACCTAAGTGTCAGCTGATGAGTGGGTAAAGAAAATCTGATATATATACATCATGGAATACTATCCAGCCATTAAAAAAAAAATGAAATGATGTCTTTTGCAGCAATTTGGAAGGAACCAGAGGCCATTATTCTAAGTGAAGTAACTCAGGAATGGAAAACCAAGTACCATGTGGTCTCACTTATAAGTAGGAGCTAAGCTGTGGGTACTCAAAGATGTTCAGAGTGTTATAATGGACTTTGGAGACTCAGAAAAGGGGAGGGCGGGCTGGGGGTGAGGGATAAGAAACTTCGTATTTAATACAATGTACATACTCGGATGACTGCACTAAAATCTCAGACTTTAGCATTAAACAAAAGACAAAAGTGGTTGTACTTACAGAGCGTTTGTGTTGTTTCATATGCTAGCTAGGACTTGTCGTTAACAGACTTTATTTTTGCTAGTCCGGAGTTGTGTATTACTCATGAACAGCAGTGTTCAGTGGGCTATTTGCATCAGTACACTTGCAAAAATTTAAAAGAGTTTAACTGTCTTCAAGGGGCTTATGTTACTCTTATATAGACAGGACGTACTGGAAAAAAGGTAACAGTGAAGTGCTAGTGAAAGTTATAGACAAGGAACTATGTTTTCCTTGAATTTTTTAATACTTTTACTGAGTTTGTCTAGCTTTTTATTGTGAAAAAATTCAAACAAATAGAAAAGTTTAAAGAAGAATATAGTATAATTGCAGTATACTCATCACCTAAGTTAACATATTGCTGTATTTGTTTTATTTATGTGTGCTTGTGTGTGTATTGGGTGTGTGTGTATATGTGTATTTGTTGAAACATTTTGGAAATAAGACACATAAAACATGACACTGAATCTGTTAAATATTCAACAAGCATTTTCTAATGACAAGGGCATTCTTAACTATAATACCATTATTATACCTAAGAAGATTAATAGGAATTCTCTGATTTCATCTAATAGGCCAATCTTACTTAAATTTCTCAATTATCTCCCAAATGTCATCCATAAAAGCTTTTTTGTTTGTTTTGCTTTTTTGGTTGTAGAATCAGGAACCTATCAAAGCACAAATGCAGCATTTGGCTGTCATGTCTCTTAATTTAGAATAGTCCTCATCTTTTCATGATACTAACTTTTTGAAGAGGCTGGTCAATTGTCTTGTAGAATATTACACATTTTTGATTAACTGATTGTTTCCTCAGAGTGTCTTTAAGTTGTTCTTTTGTCCCCTGTGGTTTCTGTAAGCCAGAAACCCGACTGCTTTGTTAGATTTGTGAAACACTTTTTGTTTTTTTTAGACAGGTTCTAAAAAAAAAAAAAAAACCTGCCCAGGCTACAGTGCAGTGGTGCGATCAGGGCTCACTACAGCCTCCGGGGCTCAAGTGATGCTCCTGCTTTGGCCTTCAGAGTAGCTGGGACCACAGGCATGCCACCATGCCTGGCTAATTTTTGTACTTTTTGTAGATATGGAGATCTCCCTGTGTTTCCCGGGCTGCTGTCAAACCCTGGGCTCAAGTGATCTGCCTGCCTCGGCCTCCCAAAGTACTGGGATTATGGGTGTGAGCCACTGCGCCTGACTGTGAAATGCTGTTGACAGGACTCACAGGTGATGTTACCCACTTCACATTTCATCACATCAGGAGGCACAGAGTGGCTGGTGGTTCTGTTCCTAGCAGAGCACCATTGATTGCACAGGTGCTTCTTTTTAACCTCACAATTGGCATTTAATCTGTGGGATCATATTCTGGCACTTGGAGAATATGCATTTTCTTAACAATCTTTCTCTGAGTAGTTTTAGCATCGCGATGATCGTTACCTGATAATTATTTCAGTGGAGGTTGCACATGGTGATTTTCTCCCTAATTCTGTCATTTAATAGCTGATTTTTTTTTTTCCCCTGTAAGGAAGAGTTTTCTCTCATCAAATGATGAATGAACTATGTTCCACCATTCCTACCAAGAAGATAGAAATGGTTGTGTACTGGGCACTTCCCAGTAGTTGCAAATGTTTGTTGTTTTCAATTAAGACCTTTGTATTGTTTTCTTTTTCATGTTCAAATTGTCTCAAATTTGATTAGTGTTACCACCTTTAAAGTTGCTTCTATATCCTTTTGAGTCTCCTCCATTACTCTCTTGATTGCTTCCTAGCTCTCTGGCATATGATAAAACACATTCCCTTATAGTTTCCCAACCCCAGATCTGCAGTCAGTCTTGTTTCTAAGCAGCCCTGGTTTCTGGAGGAATGTTTTTAGAAATCTAGATCTGAGTGCTAGGTATGCTTTCTCCTGTAATGTCCTCGCCTTTAGAAGTGGTAGTGACATCTTCAAGGAACATTGATGTGGAGGACACAGATAAAACAGCTAAAGAACAGTTTTTAAAAGCAGTGCACTAAGTAGCTGAACGATGGACTAGGTAAAGACAGGCTCTGAAAGGCCTCATGAAGGAATTAAGAACTGAATTTTGACAAATAAAATAGGTGAAAATCAAATAGATGAGTAGGTAAATAAAACGGTATATATTAAGGTGAAGGAGAGGACATTCTCTGCAGGGAAATGATGTGTTTAGTAGGAGGAAGCTGAGGCATGTAGGTAGTAGCAAGTAGATTAGCAGCTTTAAGGAAGAGTCCAAGAAATATAAGGAAATGAAATGATTGTTAGTAGGGATAGAGGCCTTGCTGTTCAGTTGAATATTTTTTTCCAAAATGTAAATATTTCCTTTTAAATACTTTATTATAAAAAGGAGTACATAATCTTTGCAGAAATTTAAAGCAGAGGTGTGTTAAGTGAAAACTATCGTAATTCTAGCATCCTAAAACCAAAGCATTATTTGGTTTCTTATCTTTCCAGACTTTTACATATGTATTATATACAGGTTAAGAACATGGATGCTGTCTTAAGAGGGCCTGCATTCAAAACCTGTACTTGCCGTTAATTACCTCTGTGTTTTTTGGACATGTTAATCTGTTCCTCAGCTCTCTTATCTGTAAAATGAGATATCTGTGATAAATGTGATGGTGTTGTGAGGATTAATTCTCTGCCTAATCAGTGCTTGTTATACAGTAAAATCTCAAATGTTAGCTGTTGTTTTTTTCTTTCAAAATAAAATAGAATATTTGCTCTGCATTATACACACCTATACGGTTTTGTAATTTACCATTTTTTACATATCTTTTAAAAATTTGTTACAAAAAACACATTTAACTTTACTGTCTTAAATATTTTTATGTGTGTAGTTCAGTAGTGCTAAGCATATTTACATTGTGAAACAGAGCTCTAGAACATTTTCATTTTGCAGAACTGAACTCCATACCCCTGAAACAGCAACTTTTGTTTTTCCTGTTTCCCAAACCCCTGGTAACTACTATTCTACTTTTTGTAATAATTTGACTACTTTAGATACCTCTTATAAGTTGAATTACACAATATTTGTTCTTTAGTGACTGGCTGATTTCACTTAATGCCCTCAGAGTTCCTTCATGTTGTAGCCTGTAACAGGGTTTCCTTTGTAAGGCTGCATAGTATTTCATTTTATGTGTACCGCATGTTGTATTTATCCATTCTTCTCTTGTTGGACATTTGGGTTGTCTGTACCTGTTTGTTATTGTAAATAGTGCTTATGAACATGAGAGTGCAAATATCTCCTTGAGATCATGCTTTCAGTTCTTTTAAACATATACTCAGAAGTGGGATTGCTGGATCACACGATTATTTGTTTTAGTTTTTTGAGGAGCAATCATTCTGTTTTCTGTAGTAGTTGGATTGTTTTACAATTCCAACACAATGTGCAAGGGTTCTGATTTCTCCACATCCCCACCAACATTTGTTCTTTTCTCTTTTGCTTTTTTCATAGTAATCATCCTAATGGGTATGAGCTGATATTTCATAGGGGTTTTGATTTGCATTTTTTGATGATTAGTGATGTTGAGCACCTTTCGTATGCCTGTTGGCTAGTATATATCATTTTTGGAGAAATGTCTGTTTAAGTCCTTTGCCCATTTTTAAAATTGGTTTAATTCATTTTTTGATGTTACGTTGAAGGAGTTTTAAAATATAACCTAGATATCAACCCATTACCAGATATATTATTTGCAAATCTTTTCTCCTATTCCATCGGTTGCCTTTTACTCTGTTGATTGTGTCCTTTGATGAACAAAAGTGTTTAAGTTTGAATAATCTCATCTGTCTGTTTTTACTTTAATTGCCTGTGCTTTTGGTGTCATATCCAAACAGTCATTACCTAGTCCATTGTCATAAAGTATTTCCCCATTTCCCTTACGTTTTCATCTAGGAGTTTTATAGTTTTGGGTCTCATGTTCAGGTCTTTACTCCATTTTTAGTTAGTTTTTATATATGGTTAAGACAAGGGCACAACTTTATTCTTTGGCACTTGGATCCAGTTTTCCCAACAGTGTTTATTGAAGAGACTATTCTTTGTCTATTGGCACCCTTGTCAAAAATCATCTGAGGCCAGGTGTGGTGCCTCACACCTGTAATCCCTGCATTTTGGGAGGCTGAAGCTGGAGGATTGCTTGAGCCCAGGAATTCAAGACCAGTTTGGGCAAGATGATGAAATCCTGTCTCTACAAAGAATACAAAAATTAGCCAGGCGTGTTGGCATGTGCCTGTAGTGCCAACTACTTGGGAGGCTGAGGCAGGAGGACCCCTTGAGCCCTAAGAGTTTGGGGCAGCAGTGAGCTATGATTGTGCCACTGCACTCCAGCTTAGGTGACGAGGTGAGACCCCATCTCTAAAAAACAAACAAACAAAAAACTCCAAAAAACACATATGACCAAATACACAAGAATTAATTTCTGGATTCTGTTCCATTTGTCTGTGTATCTGTTTTTATGCCAGTATTACACCGTTTTCATTACTACAGCTCTGTAGTGTGTTTGATATCAGGAAGTGTGAGTCTTCCAAATTTGCTCTTTTTCTGAATTGTTTTGGCTATTTGGGTCCCTCGAGATTTCATATGAATTTTAGAATTTTTTTCAGTTTCTGCAAAATATACCTTTGGGATTTTGGTAAGGATTGCATTGAATCCGTAAACTGCTTTGGGTAACATTGACATCTTAACCATATCAAGTTTTCAGATCCATGAACATGGGATGTCTATTTGTGTTGTCTTTACTTTCTTTTGGCGATGTACTGTAGTTTGCAGTGTACAAGTCTTTTAACCTCCTTAGTTTAGGTTTATTTCTAGGTATTTTATTTTTAATGCTATTGTAAATGGAATTGTTCCTTAATTTATCTTAAAATTATTCATTGTTAGTGTATAGAATTGCAACTGATTTTTGTGTGTTGATTATCCTGCAACTTTATTAGCTCTAACAGTTTTTTTTTTTAATGAAATCTTTAAGGTTTTCTACATGTATAAGATCATGTCATCTGTGAACAGAGATAATTTAACTACTCCCTTTTTAATTCGGATGCCTTTTATTTCTTTTTCTTGGCTAATTGCTCTGGCTAGGACTTCCAATACAATGTTGAGTAGAAGTGATGAGAGCTGGCATCTTTATCTTGTTCCTGGACTTAGATGAAAAGCTTTCAGTCTTTCACCATTGAGTTTGATGTTAGTTATGGGCATCTTGTATATGAGCTTTGTTATGTTGAGGTAGTTTTGTGTATTCCTAGTTTGTTGAGTGTCTTTATTTTGAAGGAGTATCAGATCTTGTCAGATGGTTTTTCTGAATCAATTGAGATGATTATGTGATTTTTATCCCTCATTCTGTTAATGTGATGTATTAAATTGATTTTTGTTTTCGAATATTCTTGCATTCCCGGAATAAATTCCACTTGGTCATGGTGTATAGTCCTTTCAGTGTGCTGTTGAATTCATTTGTTACTGTTGTTCAAGATTTTGCATCAATATTTATAAGGGATATTGGTCTTTAATCTGTATCTGGCTTTGGTATAAGGGTAATGCTGGTTTCAAAGAATGAACTTGGGCTAGGTGTGGTGGCTGACGCCTGTAATCCCAGCACTTCGGGAGGCTGAGACAGGTGGATCACCTGAGGTTGGGAGTTCGAGACCAGCCTGACCAACATGGAGAAACTCTGTCTCTACTAAAAATACAAAATTAGCCAGGCGTGGTGGCACATGCCTGTAATCCCAGCTACTCGGGAGGCTGAGGCAGAACTGCTTGAACCCAGGAGGCGGAGGTTGCGTTGAGCAGAGATCGCTCTGTTGCACTCTAGTCTGGGCAACAAGAGTGAAACTCCATCTCAAAAAAAAAAAAAAAAGAATGAGCTTGCAAGTTTTCTCACCTCCTTTTTAGTTATTGAGTCTTATCTCTTTTTTTTCTTCGGTAATCTAGCTAAGGGCTGGCCACTTTTTTTCTTTTAATTGTTTTTGTTTTTTTGGGTACAGATGGGGTCTTGTTATGTTGTCCAGGCAGGTCTTGCATTCCTGGCCTCAGGCAATCCTTCCACCTCAGTCTTCCTTATTGCCTATTAGTTTCTAATATTTATTATTCTGTTAGCCTTAGGTTTTATCTTTTTTTCTTTTTCTAGTTCTTGAGGTAAAAGTTGGGTTGTTAATGTGAATTTTTTTTTTTTTTTTTTTTTAAGACAGAGTCTTGCTCTGTCACCCAGGCTGGAGTGCAGTGGCACGATCTTGGCTTACTGCAACCTTTGCCTCCTGGATTCAAGCAATTCTTCTGCCTCAGCCTCTCGAGTAGCTGGGCTTACAGGCGTCTGCCCCCACGCCCGACTAATTTTTGTATTTTTCGTAGAGACAGGGTTTCACCATGTTGGCCAGGCTAGTCTCGAACTCCTGACCTCAGGTGATCCGCCCTGCCTTGGCCTCCCAAAGTGCTGGGATTACAGGCATGAGTCACCACACCTGGCTGAGGTGTTTCTTTTTTAGTGTATGTGTTTACAGCTGTAGACTTTCGTTTTGCGACATCTTTGGCTGTATCCCGTAAGTTTTTTTTTTTTTTTTTTAGGATTTAAAGAAGTTTATTCTGAACGAAGTAAGAGTGACCAAGGCCTGTGACACAGCCCCAAGAGTTCTTGAAAACGTGTACCCAAGGTGGTTGGGTTACAGCTTGATTTTATACATTTTAGGGGGACAGAAGTTACAGGCAGACATTAATCAGTACATGCAAGGTGTGCACGAGTTTGGTCCGCAAAGGTGGGACAACTTGAAGTGGGGGCTTCCAGGTCATAGGTGGGTTCAGAAAGATTTTCTGATTAGCAGTTGGTTGAAAGAGGCAAGTTATTATCTAGGGGCCTGGAATTAATAGAAAGGAGTGTCTGGATTAACATAAGGGATTGTGAAGACCAAGGTTCTTACTATGCGTTCCATAAGGTTTGGTATGCAGAACTTATGGGATATGTTTTTGTTTTTATTTGTGTAGAAGTTCCCTTGCGACTTTTTCTTTGACCCATTGGATTGAGAGTATGTTTCATTTCCACATATTTGTGGATTTTTCACTTTTCTAACTTACCTATTTTTTTTTAAACCTAAGACATTGTAGACTTCTTTGCATGTGTAAGATTAATTTCATTACTTCTTTCTTTTATAAAAATATTTTTATTTTCTATAAATACATTTGGAAGAAATTATTTCTTCCCAACTGAGTCCACCCCATTAACTGTCAATTTTTTCTACATAAAAAAGATGCTAATACCACCCTCACCTGTGACTGCTAAACAGAAAAAGATTACCTGGACTAGGCATTATTACCCTAGTTGGAAATAAAGGCTGTTGGGCACGGGAGTTTGATCTTGTAAAGAAATCAATGCTGACAAAGGATCTCAGCAAGGCTAGTTTACTTTCTGCAGAAAGGGTGCACTCCCCAGCAGTCCAGCCATGAGAGCATACTGGACAAAGGAGACGGGAACATTTATAACCTTTACATCCTGATGCAATCCCCGATGGCTGTGCCCCCATTCCCATCGGCTGGGATGGGACCTCACACTCTAAACTTAACTCGGTTGGCTAATAATTTAAAACTTTCCTAAATAGGAAGAAGGGAAAGAGGACAAAGAAGAGAGGAAGTTAGTGATGAGAAGTCAGAGGAGTTCCCAAATAAGGAATGGCATGTATCCTGATCTGGGACTCATTTAGCCTTGTGTCAACCTTCCGGAACAAGTTGGGGCAGCCTTGGAATATACACATACAAACATTTAACTGTGGAATGATAAATCCTTTATGGATTTAAGAAACTTTGGAGAACTTCTCCATTCCTTACAATTCCCTCCTCTTTTTGTTTTGCAATTCTTCATACTTGTCTAGCAAGTCTCTACTTTGTTGTTTGGCTTGATCCCCTAATAAAAGCAACCTTTCCAAATAGGGTTGGGGAGAGGCAGAGGATAGATTAAGGGTTGTACTGATGAGCCTTTGTATAAGCCCTTGAATACAGGGTATAACACAACGTCCCCCAAGTAGAAGTATACCTAACACAGTTAATTGAGGAAGTGAGGATTGAGGTTGGGGTATCTTTCCAATTTCCAAACCAGTTTTCTAACCAGCTAGAGACGGGTTATTTATGCCAGAGTTCTTAGCTAGCTCGTTTGATAAAGCAGCAAGTCCCTCTAGGACTCTTGTTATACTTCTGTCTGGGGCCGTGTTATTCAGAATGAATGTGCAGCACTGGGTTTTCTGTTTTCCTGTGTCATTTGGCTGGTAGATCTTAATTGATCTGTAGTTCCCCTAACCACGTCTTTGGTGTAGTTAACTTATCATTGTTGATTATACTAAATATAGCTTATCCAATCTACATTTTTGTTTATCCTGACCCACCAAAATAATGTTGACTCGAATCTAGTAGTTATCTGATCTCTGACCTTAAATTCATCAGGAACCCCCCTTGGAACACCTGTTGCTTCTAGGTAGATAAGAGGATCAAAGGATCCCTAAGGAGCTCTTCTAGCATGTTGGTGGTGGGGCGTTTCCTTTTTTTGTTGGTGAAATGCCAGGGTAAAAGGGATAGGCGATTGGACTGGAGTGCAAGTACCACTCCAGTTATACGGTGGAGTATCCAGTAAGTGCCCTCCCACAATGCCACCATATGTCCCACTTGAGGATGGCTGATGGAGGCCTGATGGGTTAGCTCTTAGAAGTGCCTTACCTCCTTGCATTCCTGTGAAATTTCCAAGGAATATTGAGTTCTCCTGCCGTGAGAGGCATGAGGCAAACTTTACCCTGGAAGATGGAGGCTGAATGGCCCTCAGGGGCTGACCTGCAGGGTGTTGTATCTCTCTGCAGGATATAGCAGAGAGAGAGCTTGGCAAGATTCATCATTCCAGGCTGTAGAATCTTGAAAGAGAGCTACCACACACTCCAAATCCGTCGCATGTGAAGACGACTTAAGTGGAAAGGGGACAGTCTGGGCCTCTGGCCTACCGTGTGCACAAGTTTAACAGTCGATTTTGTTTAGAGTGCGGACAGAATATTTAATCCATTCTAACCAGGCATTTGCATTTTGATACCCTGTCTCAATAGCTAAAGTCTGCTTTAAGTCATTTACTTGTACTACTGATGCTTTTGTCTTATCATTTAGTAAGGGACTAATCAGGATAATAAAAGTTTGATTTAAAGCCAAGACTACTGGGGTTGGATAAGGGAAAGGAGGAGGAGGGAGAAGGCGTATTTCAAACTTGCCTATAGGATCCTTCCTGTTGACATTTGCCCCAATACCATAGAGATGGCTGATAGCTGGCTGATTATCAATATTAGTTGAATCAGCAATAGAAATAAGAAAAAGGTTACACTGACAAAGCTTGCAATCAGGGGAAGTGCTTCCTTTGGTAAAATAAAGATTAGGCCTAAGCTCAGTACAAACCCCTCCTGTAGAGGTCCAGCCTCTGTATTGAGTGGTCTGTAGAACATCATTCCAACTGCTGCAAGGCTGCCATTCGGTGGGAATGAAGAAGCGGTGTCATGGCCGTAATTGATCGCATCTATGGGAGTGAGAGACTGTTAGATTAATTGGGGGACCAGGACATAAATATTTTTCTGAGGAGGCTAGTTGTTTTTGGTTATGTAGATCCCCGCATAGTGTCACTAGACAGGTGTCAAAGGGTATCACTTGAGGCGATTCCAATCTAGTTATGTTAATAATAAAATGAGAGATAGTGAGAGGAAAGAAAGAAAAATAGAAACAAAGGTATATTAGGTTCTTCTTAATTTTAACTTGGTCGGACTTGGCCCGGGGACGACAGCCCAGAATTCTGAGAGTGTCGACACTTTCTTGACTCAAGTGTGATGGGTCTGCCCCTTCTCGGCAGCGCGAACTGCGGTTTTGGTGGTCAATAACACGAGGTAGGGTCCTTCCCAGATTGGCTCGAGCCTTCCTTCCTTCCATCCCTTTATGAAGACGTGGTCTCCAGGCTAATGCAAGTGTACTGGGAATTCCAAGGGTGGTGCTTGTGCTAAAAGACCTTTGGTTTTAAGGGAAAAAAAAGTAGAGGAGAGTCCAAATATGTATTTTCTAAGGAACTGATCTTTGGTTTCAAAGGTAGGCACATCAGCTGAGGAATGCAAACAAGGCAATCCATGTAACATTTCACAGGGGGATGAACGTATATCTCTTCGGGGAGCTGTCCCGATTCTGAATAAAGCAATAGGGAGGCATTTGGTCCATGGTGGGTGAGTCTCTAAAATTTAGTTAGATGACTTTTAAGAGTCTGATTTATTCTTTCTACTCTCCCGGAGGAGGAGGGGTGCTAACGAATATGGCATTCCCATTCTGTGTCCAGCATCTGGGCCAGTTTTGTAATAATGTGTGCCGTAAAGTGGGTCCTATTATCTGAGTCAACATTTTCTATTAATCCAAACTATGGTATAATATGTTCAATTAAAGCCTTCACTACATTACTGGCAGTGGCCTTTGAGAAAAGAGTGGCCTCTACCCAATGAGTGAGATGGTCTACTATCACTAATAGGTATTTTAGTCAGCCTACTGGCAGTATTTCGGTATAATCAACTTGAACACTTTGGAATGGTCTCAGCCTAGGTGTTCTTCCTCCTAGAGGTAGTTTCTTTAGGGCCTGCTTATTAGTTTTCTTACAGATAATGCAGCTGTCAGTGACCTGTCTGGCCAGGGTATAGATCCCAGTACATCCGTAGACTGAGGGCCCCAGTGCGTTCCTTGGTGTAAGTGGGACAGAACTTCTCTCATAAGGAGTTTGGAGAGCATCTCTTTCTGATCTGAGAGAATCCATTTCCCTTCTGTATTTTCTTTAGCCCACATTTCGCTCAGATTTTCCTTTTAGGCGGAAGAGAAAGCTAATTTGGGGGAGAGGAGGCAGGGGGTTAGATGAAATATTTGTTTCACAGCCCTTGCTGCTTTTTTGGCTACCTGATCTGCAGGATTATTACCTCTGTTTTCAAATGAAAAGTCATGCTGGTGTCCAGGGACATGTACAATTGCTGTTTCTCCTGGTAGCTGGAGATTATTTAAAACACAAGTCACTAATGACTCATGAGCAAGCTCTCGACCTTGGCTGTTCATCAGGCCTCTTTCTGTCCCAATTTTTCCAAATGTATGCGCTACCCCAAAAGCGTACTTAGCGTCTGTGTAAGTGGTTCCTATCTCATTTTCTAGATATTTAAGGGCCTGACTGAGAGCAAATAGTTCACAGCCTGGGCGGAATAGGTATCAGATAATTGCCCTGATTCAATTTCCTCAAGAGTTTCTCCATCCACCACAGCATATCCACTGTGCCTGTTTCCATCAAACATCTGAGAGGACCCATCTAGGAACAAATGTCGTCGTGTTTTATAAGGGGTTTCAGATAGGTCTGGTCGAACCTTGGTATGATAATTAATTAAATCTGGACACAAATGCTCTATCTGCAGCAATGGATTCCCCGTTAAGAATCCAGCAGGGTTGAGTGAACTGTCAGTGGTTATAGTTAGATCATCTCTTTCTAATAGGATAGCCTCATACTTTAAAATCCTAGAATCAGTCAGCTAGCTTTCCGCTTTTTGATTTAGGATGACTTTGACCTCAAGGGGTGTACTTACTGTTAAGTATCCCCCAAAGGTAATCTTTCTGCTTTCTTCCACTAATATGGCAGTGGCTGCCACAGACTGGATGCACTGGGGACACCCACTGGCAACTGGATCTAAGACTTTGGACAGAAAGGCAACTGGTTGCTGGTGGCCTCCACGTTCTTGAGTGAGTACTCCAAGGGCCACTCCACTGTCTATGTTAACAAGAAGATGAAAGGGTTTTTCTAAAGAAGGCAGGGCTAAGACAGGGGCGGATACCAATCATGCTTTTCATTCGTTTGGTCTACTTCATCAGAAGTCCTTATAAGCGGGTCTGGCCCATTTTTAGTTAATTTCTCATATAGCAATTTACTTCTTAATGCATAAGAATCAATCCATAATCTACAGTATCTAATCAATCCCAGAAATTTTGTAAGTTCCTGTTTTGTTTGAGGCAGGGGCAAGGAGACATTTCCCTTGACCTGTTCAGGTCATATTCTCCTTTTGCCCGTGCTAATTAGATGACCTAAATATCTAACTTCTGGTTCTACATATTGGAGCTTTTCTTTGGAGACCTGCAGTCCCTTAGAGTATAAGTGATTCAGGAAATACACAGAGTATTGACTTTCTTTTTCTATATCTTCTCCAGATACAAATATGTCATCCATATATAGGATTCAATGTAAATGTGGTGGAGTGTCTGTCTCGCTAATAATGCCGTCTAGAGCATGAGTAAAAATATTTGGTGAATCCGCAAATCCTGGGGCAGTACTATCCACTGGTACTGCTGCTTCTGTCCTGTATGGGGGTCCTCCCATTTGAATGTGAATAGATCTCGGCTGTCCTCAGCCAAAGGACATGCCCAGAAAGCATCCTTTAAGTCTATTACAGTAAACCATTGATGACTTTACGGAATTTTACTAAGGTTAGTATATGGATTTGGCATAGCAGGGTGAGTGGTTTGAACTATTTCATTTATAACTCTGAGATCTTATACTAATCGGTAGGATCCATCTGGCTTCCTGACAGGTAGGATAAGGGTATTATACGGAGACATGCAAGGCTCTAAAAGTTCATCTTTAATAAGGCCTTCAGTCACAGGTTTTAGTCCTACCTGGCCTTCCAAGGAAATCAGGTATTGCTTCCTCTGGGCTACTGCCCCTTGGAACCTTTAAATGTATTTATGTTGGGGGAATCTGTAATCTCCCTTGGTTTCCTTCTCTTGTCCAGATGGATTTTCCTCTCCTCAATGGTAGTTAGCAGGTGGAGAGAGGGAAGGAACCACTTTGGCCCTACTTGCAGTCCAAGACCTAACTTTAGCATTAAGTCTCTTCCTAACAAATTAGTGCCTACTTCAGGAAATAATAGAAATTGAATATTAGCTGCCCGATTTTTGTATCTGACTTCTGTATCTTCTAGGATTTTGGCCTTAAACCTCTCTCCTTTCACCCCAGATGCTAGTAGCTCTTCTGGAGAACAGCTTAGGCCACTTGGAGAAAAGCATAAGGGAGAACAAGTTGCTCCAGAACCAATGAGGAATGTTATTAGTTCATGGTTTGGTCCCACCTCTAAATTTATCAAGGGCTCTTGGTGGGAATCAAGGTGGAAAAGAAAGAGCCCCTGACTCCCCTGTTCTTCCTCTCCAAAGGTTGGCATGGAATTTCGTCTGTGGCCTTTAGCTCAGGGCATTCTCTCTTAAAATGGCCCAGTTTTCCACATTTATGATACCTATCCTGTCCCCCTTCTCGTTCTCTTCTGGAGCTCCTTTGTTTTGATTTCTCTTCATCTGTTCTACATCTCTAACTTTTATGACACATGCTATGGTCTTCCCATGTTCCATTTCGACCTTGCCCCCTGACTGTCTGTGCGATGGCCCCCGTGGGCGCTGGTCAAAATCTCATCCCAGGTATATTTGGTCCTGGTGAACTCTGCCAAAAAATTTTTGCCTTTTATTTTTATCTGTCTTCATCCCTTCTCATGTATGCTTTCTGTGCTGCTTCTAAAAGTTCTTCAGTTGACCGAGTTTTCCACCTCTCTATCTTTTATAGCTTCCTTGCAATATCTGGCCAACTATTGGTAACAAAATGTAATTTTAACATACCTTGTCCTAGTGGACTGTCAGGATCTATATCAGTGTACCTTCTCATCTGCTCCATTAGTCCGTCTAAAAAGTGCGTAGGTTCCTCATCTTTCTCTTGTTCATCAAAGACCTTAGTGAGGTTTTGGGGTCTGGGTGCAGACTCCTTGATACCTTTTATAATTAATTCTTGTAGATCCCTCATATTCTCCTGGTGAACAGCATTATTATTATTCCATTGTGCGTCCAGAGCAGGAAATGTAACATTCGCTGCTGGAATATTTTGACCGGCAGGGTTATCACGTTCCCAGGTCCCCATAGCAGCTCTATGGATCATGTTTCACTCTTCCTTTGAAAAGAGTATACCAGCTGGTTGCAGTGGCACATGCCTGTAATCCCAGCACTTTGGGAGGCTGAGGCAGGCGGATCACAAGGTCAGGAGATCGAGACCATCCTGGCTAACACGGTGAAACCCTGTCTCTACTAAAAATACAAAAAATTAGCTGAGTGTGGTGGCGGGCGCCTGTAGTCCCTGCTACTTGGGAGGCTGAGGCAGGAGAATGACGTGAACCTGAGAGGCGGAGCTTGCAGTGAGCCGAGATTGTGCCACTGCACTCCAGCCTGGGCCACAGAGCGAGACTCCGTCTCAAAGAAAAAAAAAAAGGAAAAGAGGATACCCAGGATTGACATTAATTCAGTCCAAGTATATAGTTTGGGACCTAAAAACTGGTCAGTTTGCTCTACTACTCTCTCTGGGTCATCTAGCAAAGGCTTAAGCCCTTTCTTTAGACCTCGGACTTCAGAGGGGGTTAAAGGGGCGTTCAAGAATCCAATTGCGCCCCTACCCTGTGGCACCTCCTTTAGAGGGAAGAGCTGAAAAGCTGGCTCTTTGGAAACACAGGGAAAGGGAAATTTTTGAATATTCCTTCTACATTGTTCTCTCTCTCTCAAGCCCTCTTTTTAAGGAGAGATCAGAGGCTTCTGCCTACGGAGCCTGAGGAGGAGGCGGCGGGACTAGAAATGGAGGAAGATGGTTTAGGGGATCCCACTGGATATTCTCTTTTTACCCTCCTCCATCCCTTTCTTCAGATCCCTTAGGGGATAAAGAGAAACTGGCCCCTGCTGCCAGCACATGGCATAGTCTGTCTCTTCTGAAGACATAGGACTCTTGCTATTAACATAGAGTTTTAGAAGCTGGCAGACCCAGTCTTCATTTGAGCCATACTTTGGCCAGAAAACAGCAGGATTTAAAATTGGTTCTTGGGTCCACAGAAAGCAACAATACTTGATCATTAGTTGCTTTTTCTTATGTTTAGTCCTTTCATTTTCTTTCCAATGTGTAAGCATAAGTCCTAAAGGACTATGAGGAGGAATTCAGTCTTTCTTGCCTCCTTCATCTCTGACCTGGTTTCCAGTTCCAGGCCTACTAGAAGTATTCCGCATATTGGGTGAGACTTTTTCCCAGTAGACTCAATCCCCCAGATCCTCCAGCTCAGAGGTATCTTGTCTGCTCAAATGTATTTCCTCCTTTTCCCCTGGGATTAGCCTTCCCCTTTTTAGTCTTAGTTTCTTTATTGCCTGTATTCTCAGTTCCCTGGAGATAACTTTCTCCCCTCTGTTCCCTGTCCTGAAGATAATCCACACTCGTCTTACAGTCACTTTCTCTCAACCGCAATCATTCACTCACATACATCCCACATATTCCCTCAAGGAAGGACCACTAAAGAAGTAGTTTGCCGCCTTCTAACAGTTTTTCCTACCTTGGCTCACGCACAAGGTCTCCTGGTCCCGCAATTTTAAAAGTTTCTCCTTGTCCCCTGCATTGCTGAGAATCCAAATGTATTCCTCGCAGCAGGTAAGCCCTGGCTATCTCCCTGGGGCTGCCGTAACAGGATGGTTGGGCGCCTCCCCACAAGAGAGGACCAAGGACCGGAGGGGCAACAGTGTCCCTCTACAGGCCACGAAATTTATAGGCACAGGAGTTCGATGTAAAGAAATCAACTCCGAGACAAAGGATCTCTCAGCAAGGCTAGTTTACTTTCTGCAGAAAGGGTGCACTCCCCAGCAATCCAGCCATGAGAGCACACTGGACAAAGGAGACGGGGACATTTATAACCTTTACATCCTGATGCAATCTCCGATGGCTGTGCCCCATTCCCATCGGCTGGGATGGGACCTCACACTCGAAACTTAACTCGATTGGCTAATAATTTAAAACTTTCCTAAATAGGAAGAAGGGAAAGAGGACAAAGAAAAGAGGAAGTTAGTGATGAGAAGTCAGAGGCATTCCCAAATAAGGAATGGCATGTATCCTGATCTGGGACTCATTTAGCCTTGTGTCAACCTTCCGGAACAAGTTGGGGCAGCCTTGGAATATACACATACAAACATTTAACTGGGGAATGATAAATCCTTTATGGATTTAAGAAACTTTGTAGAACTTCTCCTTACCTTACAAGGCCCTTCCTGGGGGCAGGAAGTGGGATTTTAAGAGGACCCTATAGCAGCAGGCAGCCAAGAGTCAAACAAAACAAGCATATGCAATAGTCATAATCATGCTATTGTGACAGTATGAATTAGCCAGGCATGTACAGGAGTTCAGATGGGGGAATAGTGGAAGCCCACAAAACTTCCACTTTTGGGCCCTTGCCAAAGCAGTGAGACTGGGCCCTCACCAGTGCAGAGACACTGGTCTGAGAAACACAATAAAATGTCTACCTGGGTAGTCATGATCATTCTATTATGAGGTAGACAGGAAGCAGAGTGGGGCCAGGAGATGGAAGGGGCCACCCTCGCCCTCAGGAGTCCCTGACTAGGGAAGGTCCTTCCACGCTCTCTGAAGGTGGCGGGGCCCCAAATATCCTGGCCAGGAGCGCTTTGTTGGAGCGGGTCTTGTCCTGGGCAGTTGCCAGGTAAGCCCATTCACGCCCCCTGGCTGTGCTGCTTTCCGGGCCGTCAGTTCCTGCTCAGTAGGCTGCTGGGCAGACGTCCAGGAGCCATCTGGGTGAACAAGGTCCCCATCAGCAGCAAAAAAGCGTTGTCACCATTCCACACTTTGAAGATAGAAGATGGTCTCACACTTGGCCTGAGGGACCTCCGCTCTCAGGCGCTGTCTGCCTGTGTACCTGGCGCTCGCTGTGGTGGGACCAGGTGAAATGGTGCAAATACTCCAGATTCCATAGGTCATAATGGAAGGGGCTACACCTGCAGGCACCCATAGGCGTGTTGTGTAGACTGGCCGCCACGCTCTTGGCTCTGTGCTTGTCACGGAACTCCACCCATCCCTCGTTGTAGTCCTTGCTGTAGGACTGCTTTTTTTCCCTCCCATGGCTGCTGCTGCTTTCTTCTTACATCTCATGAACCAGTCCTCAGCCTGAAAGAAAACGCGTCTGACCTCACCACAGGTGCTAAGAAGGTTGCTGATGTGCAGGGGCTGGAAGTGTGGTGGGATATGGCCCAGGTACACAATACCTGGCACTACCTGCTTCTTGTTGCCACAGGCCTTTTCTTTGGATTCCTCCTGTTCCTCCTCTGCATCTAGTGTCTGGTCTGTCCCTTCCAATGTCTTTGTTCTGTTGCGGCCTTCTCCGATTCTTCTGCCTCCATGTTGACTGACAAGAGCAGCACGACCTAATTTCATTACTTCTAATGACTGCATAGATTCATTTGCACGATTAAATCATAATTTAACCTATTTTATATTGATGTATATCTGAATTCTCTTTAATTTTTCACAATTATAAGTAATGCTATAGTGAGCATTAAGTTGCATATGTTTTGCTCATTTGTCAGATTATTTCCTTTGGTTAAACTATTTGGAATTGAGCTACTGGGTCAAAGTATTTTTTTGTCTTTGTATATGTGTTTACATATTAAGTATTTGAAAGTATTTATATATATGTTGTATGTTGATACATGCAAATCCTTGTAGTTACCAGGTGACTACTCAGCTTTCTTGCTAACATTGTATGGTGTGCTTATTTCCTCACTCTCTCATCAACATGAATTGATGTTAGATTTGAGATGGTGGAAAAGAGATAATACAGGATTTTAAGGTAATAGGACACATTATGGGTGGTCACATTATGAAAACCATTTAATGTTAATTCTAGCCACTACTTTAGGATGGTTTGGAATAGGAAAGAATTTGAGAGAGGTTCAAGATGGGGAGATACATTGTGAAGCTGTTGTAGTTTGGCAAGTCAGTGGGGCCTAAAATAAGGTGGGAGTTAGTTGCACAGGTTAATTTGATAGATGCTAAAGTAGTGTAACCATACGGTGGGTTCACCTTGCTTGCTGCCTAGACAGAGCTGATTTATCAAGACAAGGCAATTGCAGTAGAGAAAGAGTTACTTACTCATGCAGAGCCAGTGTGTGGGAGATGGTAGTTTTATTACTCAAATCAGTCTCCTCAAGCATTTGGGTAAGGAAGGAGACCACCCCTTATATTGTCCTATGCCCAATTTCTGCCTCCAAAGAAAGTAGTAGTAAAAACTTAAAGGCAGAAATGAAATCCACAAGCAGACAGCCTGGCGCTGTGTCCTGGGCCTGGTAGTTAAAGATCAACCCCTGACCTAACCAGTTATGTTATCTATAGATTCCAGACATTGTATTGGAAAAGCATTGTAAAAATCCCTGTCCTGTTCTGTTCCATTCTGATTACCGTTGCATGCAGCCCCCAGTCACCTATCCCCTGCTTGCTCAATCGATCACGACACTCTCACGTGGACCCACTTAGAGTTGTGAGCCCTTAAAAGGGACAGGAATTGCTCACTCAGAGAGCTTGGCTCTTGAGATAGGAGTCTTGTCAATGCTCCCGTCCAAATAAACCCCTTCCTTCTTTAACTTGGTGTCTGAGGGGTTTTGTCTGCGGCTCTTCCTGCTACATGGGGATCAGTGTTTTTACAGATAATTTGGTTGGGGGGGTGGGCAGTGAGTCGGGAGTACTGATTGGTTGGGTCAGAGATGAAATCAGAGAGAGTCAAAGCTATCTTCTTGTGTCTGGAATTGGTGGGTTCTTGGTCTCGCTGACTTCAAGAATGAAGCTATGGACCCTCACGACGAGTGTTACAGTTCTTAAAGATGGTGTGTTTGGAGTTTCTTCCTTCTGATGTTTGGACATGTCTGGAGTTTCTTTCTTCTGGTGGGTTCGTGGTCTCGCTGACTTCAGGAGTGAAGTTGCAGACCTTTGCGGTGAGAGTTACAGCTCTTAAAGGCAGTATGTCTAGAGTTGTTTGTCCCTCCTGGTGGGTTCGTGGTCTCATTGGCTTCAGGAGTGAAGTTGCAAACCTTCACAGTGAGTGTTACAGCTCATAAAGGCGAAGCGGACCCAAAGAGTGAGTAGCAGCAAGATTTATTGGGAAGAGTGAAAGAACAAAGCTTCCACCGTGTGGAAGGGGGCCCAAGTGGGTTGCTGCTAGCTGGCTCAGGCAGCCTGCTTTTATTCCATTATTGGGCCCCACCCACATCCTGCTGATTGGTCCATTTTTCAGAGAGCTGATTGGTCTGTTTTGACAGGGTGCTGACAATCCCTGAGCTAGACACAGAGTACTGATTGGTGCATTTACAATCCGTTGGCTAGACACAAAAGTTTTCCAAGTCCCCACTAGATTAGCTAAACAGAGAGTACTGATTTTGGTGCGTTTATAAACCTTGAGCTAGACGCAGGGTGCTGATTGGTGCATTTACAATCCTTTAGCTAGACATAAAGGTTCTCCAAGTCCCCACCAGATTAGCTAGATACAGAGTGCCGATTGGTGCATCCACGAACCCCGAGCTCGACACAGAGTGCTGATTGGTGCATATACAGTGCTTTCGGCTAGACATAAAAGTTTTCCAAGTCCCCACCTGACTCAGGAGCCCAGCTGGCTTGGCCTAGTGGATCCTGCACCAGGGCCATGGGCAGAGCTGCCCGCCAGTCCCACGCCACGTGTTTGCACTCATCAGCCCATGGGCGGTTGATGGGATCCGGCACTGCGGAGCAGGGGGTAGCATTGGTCTGGGAGGCTTGGGCTGTGTGGGAGCCCACTGCGTGGGGGCTCAGGCATGGCGGGCTGCAGGTCCCAAGCCCTGTCCCCTGGGGAGGTGGCTGAGGCCCAGTGAGAATTCAAGCGTGGTGCGGGTGGGCTGGCAGTGCTGGGGGACCTGGCGTACCCTCCGCAGCTGCTGGCCTGGGTGCTAAGCTCCTCACTGCCTGGGGCCGGCAGCACCAGCTGGCTGCTCCCAGTGCAGGGCCCGCCGAGCCTGCGCCTACCTGGAACTTGTGCTGGCCTGTGAGCCCTGTGTGCAGCCCCATTTCTCACCGGCGCCTCACCCTCCACACCTGCCCACAAGCAGAGGGAGCTGGCTCTGGCCTCCGCCAGCCCAGAGAGGGGCTCCCGCAGTGCAGCCGCGGGCTGAAGGGCTCCTCAAGCTTGGCCAGAGTGGACGCTGAGGCTGAGGAGGCGCTGAGAGCAGGGGCTGCTAGCACGTTGTCACCTCTCACTCTTGTGCCCAGTCAGTTCCTGTGTAGGGGCCACAAGACCACATAAGCCAGTTTACTCATCTGGATGATGGCAGCTGATCCATCAAGTGAAGGGTCTGCAAAATATTTCAAGCACTGATCTTAGGTTTTACAATAGTGTTGTTATCCCCAGGGGTGATTTGGGGAGGGTCAGAATCTTGTAGCCTCCAGCTGCATGACTCCTGAAACATAATTTCTAATCTTTTGGCTAATTTGTTAGTCCTACAAAGGCAGTCTGGTTTCCAGGAAGAAGGATTTGGTTTGGGAAAGGGCTGTTATTGTCTTTAAGTTGTTCCCAACCTGTTTGGCACCAGGGAAAAGTTTTGTGGAAGTCAGTTTTTCCATGGACTTGGGGGTGGTGGGGATATGTTTTCAGGATGAAACTGTTCCACCTCAGATCTTCAAGCATTAGTTAGATTCTCATAAGGAACGTACAACCTGGATCCTTGCATTTGCAGTTCACAATAGAGTTTGTGCGCTTTTATAAGAATCTAATGCCACTGCTGATCTGACAGGAGGTGGAGCTCAGGCTCCACCCGGTAATGTGGTAATGCCAGCCCATCTGCTGCTCACCTTGTGCTGTGCAGCCTGCTTCCTAACAGGCCACCAACCAGTAGTAGTCTGTGGCCTGGGGTTTGGGGACCCTTGTTTTAAACTGTAAGTTTCTCCCAAAGTTAGTTTGGCCTGTGCCCAGGAATGAATAAGTTTGGCCTATGCCCAGGAACGAACAAGGACAGATTGGAGGTTAGAAGCAAGACAGAATTGGTTAGGTCAGATCTCTTTCACTGTTTGAGTTATAATTTTGTAGTGGCGGTTTCAGTAGGAAATGACTTGTTCTAGAAGTGAAATCCGAGCACCTTCTCTTAACTCTTGACTTTTTTCCTCTTCAGTGATTCACAGTACTGGACATAAATAAGAATTATCTACGTAGCAAATTCCCAGAGATTCTGATTGAATTTGAAGTGGGGAATAACATGGCTATTTATTTGTAAAGAAAAGCATTCCATAGGATTTTAATGAGGAGCCAGAGCTGAGAACCACACTATCCCATTTTAGCTTATAAACCAAAAAAAAAATAAAATTTGAACTGCCGTCCTACCCTGGCCCCCAGCAACTATCTGAATGGACTCTCCCTTCTTGGCCAGGGCACTCTGACCTGAAAGACTGGTTCAGGCCATGACTGGAAGTGGAAGTTGGACGTGCCCTTCCAGCATTAGCATCAACACAGACCTTGAGTCTGATAAGAAATATTTACAGTCTATTTTCTCTGAAGCCTGTTATGTTACCTGGAGACTTCATCTGCATGGTAAAAACCTTGGTCTCTATAACCCCTTGTTTTAACCCAGACATTCCTTTCTACAGATAATAACACTTTCAACCAATTGCCAGTCAGAATATGTTTAAATCTACCTGTCACCTGGAAGGCTTCTTCCCCACTTTGAGTTGTCCCACTCTTCCAGATGGAACCAGTGTAAGTCTTACATGTATTGATTGATGTGTAAAAGCAAACTGTACCCTGACCACCTTGGGCACATGTCATCAGTACCTCATGAGGCTGTCACTGGTGCATCCTTAATTTTGGCAAAATAAACTTTCTAAAGTGACTGAGGCCTGTCTCAGATATTTTGGGTTCATAAGCTCCTAAATTTAGTAAATTCCTGTTGGTGCTAAAGAAAAAGCATGTTGTCCTGGGTTGAAAACTGAAGTTTTACCTACTGGTTATAATAATGCCTTCGTGTTATTAAATAAGTGGAGAATAAAGAGTAAGACAAAGTGCTTGTCAGCGAGTATTGAATAAGTACATGTGACATGTTAAGCTTGTGGGTGGAGTGAAGTGTGGACATTTTTTAGAGAAAGTAGTATTTGAAACAGACCTAATGGAATGGGTAAAGCTTCTGAGGACACAGTTATAACGGTGAGTGTTTGGTGAGTGTTAGGATTAGGTAGGTCAGGTTGTACAAAGGGAAGAGATTGAGAAGTGTGGTGTTTGCCTGGGGAACTCTAAATCTAGGTTAGTTAGGTCTTTGGTTCATTTGTTAGAGATGAGGAGGGAAAGATTGCCCAGTTAAGGAGTCAGAAATTAACTCTTCGGAGAATGGATAGTCTTTCAGGATTTTGAGTATTCCTCTTCTACTGGTGAATAAGAGGAAGAAAAAGAGTGAAGTTGTGATTTAGGGAAGGAATATTATTTAGGTTTAGAGAGTTCTTAGGAGATGTGGGAATGTTTTGACAACATTAATGATGTTGAAGACCATGACTTGGTTGCCTCATGGCCCCAGTAAGGAAGAGAAAAATCGGTGTCCTTACGGAGGTGAGAGGGGTTTATTATGAATATTTTGGTTACTTTTTGCTCATATATATATATATATATATATATATATTTTTTTTTTTTTTTTTTTTTTTTTTTTTTTTTGAGATGGAGTCTGGCTCTGTCGCCCGGGCTGGAGTGCAGTGGCCGGATCTCAGCTCACTGCAAGCTCCGCCTCCCGGGTTTACGCCATTCTCCTGCCTCAGCCTCCCAAGTAACTGGGACTACAGGCGCCCGCCATCTCGCCCGGCTAGTTTTTGTATTTTTTAGTAGAGACGGGGTTTCACCATGTTCGCCAGGATGGTCTCGATCTTCTGACCTCGTGATCCACCCGTCTCGGCCTCCCAAAGTGCTGGGATTACAGGCTTGAGCCACCGCGCCCGGCCTAGCTCATATATTTTAAAATATAAGCCCTTAGCTAATGAATCTGTTTTGTGAGACAAGTCCTTATTTAATGAGAATAATTCTATCAGCCCTCTTGTTAAAAAGCTAGAATTTGATGGATGTTTCATGAACCAAGTATAAAGCACTCTGAAATCCTCTGAGGAGAATACATGGCTATTTGAGTAGCTACTTTTCAATGTATATGCTGAATTTCAAAATATTAGTTAATGATGGCTTTGAAGACCTAAGGGAAAATTTCCCCTTTGCCCTCTGAAGTTTCACTAAAATATCAACTTACAAAAAGCAAATTAATAGGAGAAATGGTATACAAATTTATTAGTGTGCATGGGGGAGAATCACAGAATGTCTAATAACCCACTGGGGTACAGATGCTTATACCCTAGTTCTTGGGGAAAAGGAGATGGGGAAATGTGGATGTTTTTATGGGGATTGTAAATGATTTTTAGGGGGGAACTCAATGGGCTTGAAGGACAAGTGGCCTGGGACAGTCTTTTAGGCCTGCAGAACACACATGGTTTGTGAAGAGTCCTTCCAGGTGTGTTGACAGACTTTAGTCTTTCTTGCTGCAGTATGAATTCAGTTAATGAAAACTCAGAGAAGGGACAAGAGGTCAACCCCCCACCTTTTGTCATATAACCTAACATATTTACACATTCGTTGGATTCTGAGGAATATGACATGGACATTTTTGAGGTGCCATTGTTCTGCTTACCAGACTAACCCAATCTCCCCAAAAGACTGAGCTCGGTTTTTTGTTTTTTTGTTTTTTTTTTTTTTGAGACGGAGTCTCGCTCTGTCGCCCAGGCTGAAGTGCAGTGGCTGGATCTCAGATCACTGCAATGAGCTCGGTTTTAGCTTCAAAACTGACAAATCTCTAATGTTGTAGATACCTTTTTATACATTTGGAATCTGTTTAGGTTGTAGGCTGTAGAGATAGGGATGACCTGGATTTTCTTCACTTAACTGTTGCCGGCTGTGGAGGCTACAGGAAGAATAAAGAGAAAGTAGTGAAGATTCTAGTCAAGGATGGGGAAACTGATCTTTCAGAGTCCCTTGGGCAAGCCTTTACAGAAGGCAGCTTTAGTGTAATATGATTTGATTAACTACATAGTCCTGGGGATTTTTTTTTTCTGTGTTTTTTTTTTTTCTTGGCTTTCTTCTTGTCCATGTCTTACTAGTTTTATGTCGACAAAGATAAAACATTTGTAGGACTTTGTGAATTTTCTTAGCATTTTTAATAATTTATTTGCATAACTTTGAACTCTTTGAAGGAGAAGCCATCACTCAAAACATAAAGTCTATGTCTGGTTGAATTATTCTTTTCCTTTATTACTTGAGTTCCTTACTTGAATTCAATTAATTACTTGAATTCATTTTCCTAGTTTGTCACTTCTTACTAGTGTTTGAAATATGTTACATGAACATTTTTTCCTAAATGATAAGTCTTTTCTAGATTAATTCTGATCATTCAGTCAAGCATTTACTGAAACCCTAGCAGAGCCAGGCACTCTGCTTATGGCCTCAGCTTATGGCCTCAGGGCTGTGTCACATAGTAACTACTCACATGGGTGATTTTAGTGTGTGTGTATGACTGATTTGCAACCTAACTACTGTAAATAAAAGAATCTGCAAAAATTTTCTTCCAATTTTTTTCAGTGTGTAATTGGTTGTCTAATGATTCTTTTGAAATACTTCAGAATAATTTGTTGACATAAAATTGAAATATAACTATGACTACTATATAACATTTAGCCTAATGTTCCTTGCTTATTTGAAGTAAAGTTTAGGTTGCTTTTTGAAGTGAATATTGAACAGGTGTCATTTCTTAATTTTTTCCAAATATTTATTTTGCAAAGTTACAGGTCTTGATTTTTGCAAATAGTTTATAGTAACTCTTGCTTATATACAATATTCCTTAAAATGTTTCTCATTAAGGAAGGCCTGACACTAATTTCCTTTTTTGTTCTTTTAGGAATGTTTTAAAGGAAGTTGGGCTACTCACAAGTTACTACATAAGAAAGCAAGTAAGTACAATCACAAATTTTTATACCATTTGTCTTAGAAGTGGCATTTGTGCCAGAAAATAAGAATTCTTCCAGTTCTGAAGGTGTATATTTGAAAGTTCTGAAAGTATAATCCTGAATACTAGAATTATGACATATTTTAAATTCTTTGTGATATGTAATGCAAATAAAATATGTCTGAATAATATCTTAATCTTGTTTTACATATTTAACATGAAAATATGAGATAGTTGTTAGTATAGATGGATCTTACTTGAGCCACACCTGATGATACTCTAATCTTTTGACACCTTCTTGTGTTGCTGGAAGTGTTTGCATATAGTAGTCAGGGCTTATGTGAGTGATTTGACTTCATTTAACCAGATCCCTTTTGGTTTCTTTTAGTTTCAATTTGTATTGCTTTTTCTACTCAAAACTATGTTACTTTGTTTTTTGGTGTTTTAATGTTACTACCTGCAGTCTAATGTTTAATTTTCTTTTTTGAAGTTTTGTGTGTAATACCACAAAGTAAAACTATTAGCAGCTTCTTAACTATTGCTGTCAGCCACAGTGATGTAGCTGAAATTCACATAGCCTTTTTTGCTCCAGCTAATTTATCCTGTAAATTCACGTCATTAGTGTGGCTGGTCTAAGAAAACCTGTCACAGTTGCCTGAAAGTTGACAAGGGCTTTCTGTTCTGTATAGCATTGCCATCCTGATGGATCAAAGCTTGATTTAATTTGAAGTGGGAAATAACGTGGCTATTTATTTACATGGTTCTTGGTATAAGGTTTCTGTCTCTACATATGTAATCTTGGTGTCTTATATTCATCTACTTGTGTGTTTTTTTTTTTTTTTTTAGGAGTTAGCTGATTTAATGGAGTTTGAATGTAGTTTGTTTTTACCAAAGCAAATCTAATTGAGGTCAGCCAAACCACCATTTGAAGGAACAGGGAAATACAGATGTGAAAAAGATAAATTTTCTGTGGTTGTATAAAGCAACATCTACATTTAATGGACATGCTAGGTTGTTGTGGGAGAAATGTGGTTAGAGATGAGGAAAAATGATATGACTGTAAGTTTATCAACGCATAAAAGGACTTGTTGATTTGTTACCTCTGTCAAAGTTTAGAGATGGATTTAAGTAATCTCACTTAACTTTGTTCATTCATGCATTACATACATCCTGTATTTCTAGTGTGTTAGGTATTTTGCAGAACTCTTTGAGCCAGTTATTAGCATTTTGTATCCAGGAAGTTAAAGCATTGGTAAGTAATAAAGGGTTGAGGTTAAACAGTATGTTAGTAAAAAAGCCTATAATGGGCCTCTCAGATTTGCTAACTCATTGATGTGTGCCTATTTCTTCAATACTGGATATTTAAGGGAAGGGCTATTTCCTTTTGATTGACACTACAAGGGAATAAACAGCAGGTGTTCCCTATATAAAAAGAAGGTAATTATTACAACACTGGATTTAGGCTATTTACATTTTACTTATATCTCTAGTGTTTAATATGGTGCCATCTTGTAGCTGTTGCTCTCTTGGATCTTTTGGGATAACTTTTTTTGGTGGATAAGCCTGCTGTATTTAATCCCTTTGGCTATGGTGGATAGAGATCATCCTCAGGTGGCTAGCTCCGTATCTTTCATATCCTAATAAGTTGACTACAGTAAACGTTGAGTGACAGTCCTAGAGGAGGGAATGGTGTGGAGAAGGGTGATCTCCAGAGACAAGAAGAGTATCGAGAAAAGCATTGGGGAAACACAATGTTGCGCTAGGAAGGAACCAGTGCATCTTTAAAGTTAGCACTTCAGTCCAAGAAACGATAGTGAGATAACACATAGCAAGCATTTCTTGTCATGAAGATGATGTAGTTAGGTTTTTTTTTTTTTTAAGTGTAGTGTCTACTGATGTCTGATTAATATTCATATGGGATATATTGATCTATAATTTGCTTTTAATATATTTGGTTTTGGTATTGAAGCAATTCTGGACTCATGAAATAAAATGGGATATATTTCCCACTTCTATTTTCTGGAAGAGATTATATAGAATTGGTATTATTTCTTTTTTTAAATGTTTGATAGAATTCACCACTGGAACATCTGGATCTGTAGTTTGCTTAATCATAGAAGCTTAATTTTTTTAATGCAGGCATTAGGAAATTTTCAAGCGAGTTAAATGACTCAGGTAGTTTTTTTTTTTTTTTTTTTTTTAACTTGTCATAGTAAAGACCATTCAGATGGTAAAGTCCTTAATTAAAAGCACAGCCGGGCGCGGTGGCTCAAGCCTGTAATCCCAGCACTTTGGGAGGCCGAGACGGGAGGATCACGAGGTCAGGAGATCGAGACCATCCTGGCTAACACAATGAAACCCCGTCTCTACTAAAAATACAAAAAAAAAAATTAGCTGGGCGAGGTGGCGGGCGCCTGTAGTCCCAGCTACTCGGGAGGCTGAGGCAGGAGAATGGCATAAACCCGGGAGGCGGAGCTTGCAGTGAGCCGAGATAGCGCCACTGCACTCCAGCCTGGGCGACAGAGCGAGACTCCGTCTCAAAAAAAAAAAAAAATAAAAGCACATAATGCTGATTCTTGGGTGCATGTTTTTTATATTGTATCTTCTGTCACAGTGTACCTTAAGCAGCGTTTACTTTTAGTATGATCTGTAGAAGTTGTAGCATTTCACATCTCAATACTGTATTACTGTACACTTTTTAATGTATCACTGGCATATTCAGTGTGTTTGTTTCTCATATTCCTGAAGTGAAGGTGGAAGAATTGGACAAGTATCTTGAATAGCCAAAATTAAGGTATAAAAACCGCATTTAGGCCAGGCACGGTGGCTCACACCTGTAATCCCACATTTTGGGAGGCCGAGGCGGGCGAATCACGAGGTCAGGAGATGAGATCATCCTGGCTAACAGTGTGAAACCCCATCTTTACTAAAAATACAAAAAAATTAGCCGGGCGTGGTGGCGGGCCCCTGTAGTCCCAGCTACTCGGAAGGCTGAGGCAGGAGAATGGCGTGAACCAGGGAGGCGGAGCTTGCAGTGAGCCAAGATTGCACCACTGCACTCCAGCCTGGGTGACAGAGCGACACTCCATCTCAATAAAAAAAATAAAAAAGAAAAAACAGAACAAAACAAAAAAACCCGCAATTAATAAAATAACTCAAAGTGATACTTTTTCTTCCATTCCCCTACCCATTCACACTAGTGTGCCTGATTTTTGGATTACAGAGAGAAGGTGTTATGTAATGTCTTAAACTGGCTCCACCAAACTTTGCGACCATGGGTTACTCTAAGTCTCACCTCCAAGATGCTGGAATCACAGGTTTGTGTGAGGATTAAATAAGCAAATCCATGAGAAGTGTTTAGCATGTGTACCATACATAGTAAGTACTCAAAAACTAATTATCATATCTGGAAGACTTGAGGCAGAATTTTGATCAGAAAGTCCTGTCCCATGCAAAGCTTAGACATGTTTAGTATTTTGTGTCAGCTGACCAGAGGAAGCAGCCTGCATACAACTTTTTAAAGAACAAAGCCTGACTGTGATGAACTTTGGGCCAGACCTTGCATGTATCACGTACATATGACACTACCTGCATTTTACCTGGGACTGTTGCATTGTAATGTTTGGAAGACAGCTTACAAATGTTTATTTATACTGTCCTGTTGTACAGTCTTTTCAAAAAGATTAGTTATTATGCAGTTGTGCTACCATCATCAGCTCAATTCAGATTTATTAATGGTCTATTATGTGGTTAGCACCTAAGGCTAATTGATCCTAAAATGTAAACGCATTTTCTTTTCAAGCGTGAATTTCCGTTAAGCAAATTATACCTAGAGATGAGAGAAGAACTTGTGATATTCAGCTTTAGTTGTCGTGGTAGTTTTGGGTTATATTATTTGTTTGCTTTACTTTTTTTTTTTGAGACAGTGTTCCTCTGTTGCCCAGGCTGGAGTGCGGTGGTGCAATCACGGCTCACTGAAGCCTAAACCTCCTGGGCTCGAGCAATCCTTCTACCTCACCTCAGCCTTCTGAGTAGTTGGGACTACAGGCATGTGCCACCATGCCCAGCTAAGTTTCATATATTTTGTGGAGACGGGTTTTTCCATGTTGTCCAAGCTGGTCTTGAATTTCTGAGCTCGAGCAGTCCACCCACCTTGAACTCCCAAAGTGCTGGGATTACAGGCCTGAGCTGCTGCTCCTGGACCTAAATTCTCTTTTGAATATAGACTGTGGAAGGGTAAAATCCAGATCAACAGGAAGCTTTAAAAGATTTTTACACCCTCACCTTCTCCCTGTTCCCTGCCCAGGAGTATGCTAGTGCAAAAAACCTGCGTCTTGATTGCTGTTCTCTCCTGGGTTTTGGGAGAAAATTATTTTTGAGGTTCATGTTTCAGACAAAATCACTTGATGCACTTCATAGCTGAAGCAGGCTCAGTTGGCCCCCATTTCAAACTGTTTTCTGTCATGTTTGACCCAAGTAGCAATGGATGAAGTTTGTTTTTGTCCTGTGATGAGAAAGTTTTCCCATTGATATTAACATTCACAGTGACTTTTTGGAATTCCAGAGGGGAGAAAGATATTTTAAAATTCAGTAGCATGGTATCTTTATTTTAAAATTCAGTAGCACAGTATCTTTCTATTCCTTTATATGTAATAGTATAAATATATTATCTTCCAAAGTAATATGAATGGATTTTCTTTATTTTTGCATTCTTGTCAATTGTACCTTAAGGGCCTTTCCAAAGTTAGCCACATGCTCTTTAAGAGTACTGGACTGGGGCTGGCATTCTTGTGTCACAGCTATGTGAACCACACAGTCTCTGTTTCCTCATACGTACAATAAAGAAACAACACTAGATTGTCTTTAAGATCTTCTCTAACTTTAACATTTTATGATTACATCTAGTTTCCTTCATTTTGTATTTTAAATAGATTTTTTAAGAGGGGAGTTTTATTTTTATTTCTTTCAGACACTTCTAAAATCAGTTTGAAGTTTGACTTTTAATACCTATGGTAGAATGACAATAATCAGGAAAAGGTCTGAGTGCACTGGGAGGTGTTTAGGCCAATACTTGGTCCACGAGGGACTTGTATTCCTGCTATTTAAAGTCTTAGGTTTGTAGTTTTATTTTACTATGTGGATAAGAGGTGCAGCCAGTGTGTTAACATCACAGGCACCAAAGAGGGTCTTCTGTGTGAGTAGAATTCTTGCGTATATTTCAGTCAGCACATGTAGATTAATAACTGACAGGATTGTGTGCATGGATGTGATTCTTAATTTTTCTGCTGAACTTTCAACAGATTGTTCCCTCCCTTGTCTTTGCCTTTTTCCTACCTCTTTCCTCTACCCCATTTCTGAAAAGAGGCAAATGATGATCATAAAGTTTTCAAAGTGAATTGAAATACTGACTTGAAAGCCATTGATCAGCTTTGTGAGAAATAATTATTTTTTATTTTAAAGTTGCTTTGGGATTACGTAGGATCTGTTCTTTTAGTAAGAGCATAATTCATTTGTAACATCTGATCTCAGTTGGGTAGGTTTAGGTTTTACTAGGGCTTCATATTTTAAAATGGGTTTTCTATAAATTGATGTGGCAAGAATGCATTAGGAAAGCTGTGTATGGGCTGTTCCTGTTCGATATTATGTAAAAACGTAGTATATGTTTACATGGAGTTTTTTCCTTCTAAGACCTTAGATCTTCGAAAAGGAGTTATAAGGGTTTTTGAATATGGCAGTAAAGCAGTTGCTTTGGTGATTTAGGTTAGGGTAGAAGTTTGGTGGATTTTTGTGCCTGGGCTTGTTGGCTTGGTTTTAAACAAGAGATATTCAAAGTATGCTGCTGCTCACTAGCTTGACAACTGAAACATTCCTTTCCCTCCTTCTCTTCTTTCCTCTCACATCTATTCCGTCTCCCAGAGGATGAAAAGGCAAAGCGAGAAGTGTCTTCCTGGACTGTGGAAGGTGATATTAATACTGACCCATGGGCAGGTTATCGATATACTGGTAAACTCAGACCACATTATCCACTGGTGAGTAAATAAGGTAATAAAAACTTAACATTCCAATTTTGAATTTTCCAAAAATGATACTATAGTGAATCATATAATCAGGATTGAGTTTACAAAGGAACTTGCATTTTAGCTCTAAAGCTCTTATGGTACATCATTTGGGAGCTGTTAGTTTGGCAATCATGGAAGAAGTGGAAAAAAAATTAGATGAAATAGGTAAAACTTTTAAAAAGAAGCGTGGGCTAAGGTGGAATAGATATTTTGTTGTTGGCATGACGGTAGTGTGTATAGTCGTCCCTTGATATCCATGGATGATTGGTTCTAGGGCATCCTCACTCCCACACAGTTTCCAAAATCCACTGATGCTCAAGTTCCTTAAAGTCAACCTTCCGTATTATGGATAGTGCATCAACAGATGCGGAACCAGGAGGTATGGAGGACTGACTGTATTACACTTTTCTAAAATTATTTTATTATGATATATTTCTCCCTTAATTTAGATATGGCTTTTCTGCCACTCTTTTCGCTTCCTCTATTCTTGGCGGATAAGAGTCGGAGTTTTAATGTAAGAATTCATTCAAGTTGAAATCTATTTGTCACCCTTAAATATTTAAATTCTCTTTACTGATGATTTTTTTTTTTATAAAAGGAATACATCTTTAATCTTTAAAATTTGGAAAAATAGGAAAAACATAACAAAATCTTCTTAATTCTGCCTCCCAGAGATAATGACTAGAAACATGTTGGTATATATTTACTTTGAGACATGATTTTATTGTTGTCAGCTTGCCAATTTCTTTGGAATAACATGGGTGTCTTGTTATTAGTCTCTGTCTAATTTTAAATCCTTAATGGCCTTGACCACTTTCTCCCTTTCTAAAATACCCTGTGAAAGGGGTGGCATTACCACTAGGAAAAGTAAAGCATAATATTAATGAAATATATATCTGTTATAATATTTAAGGTGCCATTTAAAACTTTTAAAAACTTTTGAATGGACTTTTTTTCTGCCCAGTTTTATTTATTTTTTGTTGGTAAATCAGTTTTAACTAACTTCTTTGATGTTTTTAGATGCCAACAAGGCCAGTGCCAAGTTATATTCAAAGACCAGATTATGCCGATCATCCCTTGGGTAAGCTCTGCTATGTTGATGACTACTGCAAAGGGAAGGAATGCTTTTCTTGTAGAAATTTTTCAGTGCTGGACTTCTAATAAATGTGTTTTCAAGCAGCATTAGAACATTAAAGATAATTAAAGATTCTTGCCCCCCCATTAGAAATCTACCTACCTCTGAAAGCACTATGTAGCTGTTAAAGACTATATTTAAAATAATACTGTATTTTATGTTGTTATAACAACTTCTAGACTTACTAAAAAACAGTTTTAATTTTAATATTCCCTCCTATCTAAATTAAACAATATCTATTTAGGTAAAAGCGGATGGTAGAGACCTGAGTGAATGCATAACTAAAGACTTTGGACTGTAACATTAACAGAAGTAGTAATGGTGGTGATAGTGATAGTAATGATGAGAATGATATGATGATGGTTCTCTAATAATAACTGATATTTATTTTTGCTTAACTGTGTGTCAGGCACTGTGCTAAGTTCTTTGCACATGTTACTACATTTAACACTTTCAGCATTGCTGAGGTAGGTTCTGTTGTCTTCTCCATTTTTATAGATAATGATACTGAGACACCCAGCGAAGATAGGTAATTTGCAACACAGGTCAGTGGAACAGTCTCTGACCTTAGGGCCTGTACACATAATTAATTTAGACTTTGTGAAATTACTGATTTTGCATGTCAAAGAGGATCAACTCTCAGCAATTTTGTGTGGTTTTATCTACCAAGTTAAGCTATCTTTGCTTTGTTCTCTAAGAAGTGGGGAACAGTATTACATACATTCTTATGATTATCATTTTAAAATTTTAGTTAAACCCTACTATTTCAGAAAAATTTAAGGGAAAGATAGTCTAAATGATAGCATACTGTTGAGGATGTATAATTTCATTATTTTTCTGTTTAATCTTAAATGTAGTATTAGCTTGTATTTAAGAAAAACAAGCATAGACAAGGTAAATTCTAACAAATGTTATGCAGTGAAAGTAAGTTCTAGTCCTTAGAGGTAACTGCTATTCCCCTTTATATACAGAACTTTTCAGAACTATTCTGTATGTGTAAGCACATTAGGACCCCGTCCCTGCCATCTATACACAAATAGAAAAAATTATATATACCTTTTTACTTTGCTGTATTTGCTTAATATGTCTTACAAATGTGTCATATAAAGCCACCTCCTTTTTAGTGAATGAAGTATTCGGTTATGTGGATGTATCATATTTCGTAAGCCAGGCTCCTACTAATGAATGTTTAGAGCATTTCGAGGTTTTTGCTTATTGCAATTTGACGGCAGTAACTACTCTTATATTTATATCTTTGTCCATGTGTCAAGAGTATTTCTATAGGTTGATAATCTAAAATAGCGGGATCAAAGGATACATACATTTTTGATTTTGAGAGATATTACAAATTTCGGAGATTTTTCCAGTTGTTACTTCCATTAAAAATACATGGATGTCTCTTTTCTGCTATGTTTTTCCCCAGCATAGTGTGTTACAAAGCTTTATGATCTTTGCTAATCTGAAAGACAAAAAATGTTATTTTGCTATTATTTTAATCTGCATTTTAAAATTATGAGTAAAGGTTGAGCATCTTTTCATATATTAAAGTCATTTATATTTTCTTCCCTTTTGTAATGTTTATTCATATCCTTAAGCTTTTTTCCCTGTTAGAGTACTAGTTTTTTCCATATTGATTTATAAATGTTCTTGGTATATTAACAAAAATAACCTTTTGATGTATGTTTTTAAAACTTTTTTTCCAATTGACTGTTTATGTTTTGTCATAACATTTATTACAGACTTTGAGTATCCTAACATAGTAAAATTTATCAGTGTTTTATTTTACAGTGTGTATGGCTTTATGACCTAGAAAGACCTTTTTGGTGCAGAAGTTATAAAATATATATTCCTATGTTTTCTTCCAGCATTTTTATGGTTTCAGTCTTTTTTATGTATGATAAAAATCATTTATAGATCTGAAACTTACTTGGTATAAGGAGTTAAATAGGGATGCAACTTAATTTTTTTTTCTCGGAAGAATACCTGGTTATTATTTAAAACCAATTATTTAAAAAAATCAGCCTTTCCTTACTGATTTGAAGTGCAACCTATATTGATGTGTTATGTTCTCACATGTCTTTGGGTCTGTTTCTGGATTCTATTCTGTTTCACTAACCTATTTGTCTAATCATGTACCACTGCCAAACTCTTAATTATCCTAGCTATATAATGTTTAAAATTTGGTAGGCCTTGTTGCCTCTACCTTTCCTCTTTTTCAGAATTTTCCTGGCTATTCTTGCATGTTTGTTTTTCCATGTGAAATTTAGAATCAGCTTGTCTGGTTCTCAAAATTATCCTGTTGACTTTTTTTTATTGGGATAGTATTAAATTTATAGATTAATTTTGGAAGAATTGACATCTTTACAATATTGAGTCTTCTTGTCCAGGAACAGGGTATGTTTTTAAAATCTTATTTGACTCCTTTTATGTCTTTCAGTTGGGTTTTCAGATTTTCTTTATGTAGGGATTTTATTGTTAAATTTATTCCTGGGTACGTTATCTTTTTAGTTGTTTTTGTACATAATAGCTTCTGTATTTTTTAGCTCATTATTTGTACGTGGGAAAGTTATTGATTTTGATAAATTTGTCTTACAATATGCCAACTTGCTGAATTCTTATTTCTGGTCATTTACCAGGTGATTCTTCTGTTCTAGAGATATTTAATCATATCTGAAAATGATAAGAATTTTGTCCTTTCCTTTCTAGTTTTATATGTCTTATTTCTTCCTGTTGTTAATTTCATCTGCTAGTATTGCCAGGTGTTAAATAATAGTGCCGATAGCAGGCATTCTGTGATGTTGGTTCTCAGTTTGAGATTTATATTTATCATGTCAAGGTGGTAGCTGGCCATGTTATCAGAATTAACTTTCCTTCTAGATTATTATTTACTTTTACTTTCTTAATTTATGAATGATGAATTGGATTAATAGATTTGCCAGTATTGAACTATCCCTGCCTTCTGGTACGAATCTCACTTGCATCCTGATGTATTGTGTTTTTTTGGATTCTGTTTGTTAATATTTTATTTGGAATTTTTCCATTAGTACTTGTAAATAAGATTAGTTGATGACACTATTTTTGTTAGATTTTGAGTTAATTGCTACCCTGGCTTTATTACTTTTCATGTATGTAAAACTGTAAGTTAACAAATTTTATTCGTGAAGATTTTTAGGGCAATAGTTTTAAAACTTTTTGAAGTTGGAAATGACTTTTATAGCATGATCTTTGTATGTGTATATAAATTAACAAAGATTTAATGGCAGCACTTATTCCTACTCCTTATAATACAAGTATAATACTTTGTTATGCCATTCTAATATTTTCTATCCCATTTATTTACTTTTAAAAAATGTTAAGTGTAGCCCAATAAAAGGTCACAAACTGGAATTTGAAAAACGCTTGCTTTGGTTCCTGTTTCAGAAAATAGTGTAATTAATTCATCAGTTGTTGATGTATAGTTGCTTCATGAGATGATTATGAAAGTTATTTGTAAATTCTATGGTACTTTTCATATGTGTATCATTTACTGAGTTTGATTATCACACTGCCTGGCATATAATAAGTACTCCATAAGTATTGGCTGATTTCTAATAGGTCTGAAAATTTATCCTTTATAATTTTTTCTTTAATTGGTTTAGCAAGTTTCCCTTTGATGTTGAAAATGTTTTTTAAAAAAATCTAACCTAGACCATCCCAAATTATGAATTACTGTTGTGTGAAACAGACTACTGTTTTTATGCCACAGGTATATAATTATGCAAATAAATATTACATTTTTGCATTCATTTTGGTTTTACTTACCGGTTTTTCATTCCAGGAATGTCAGAATCCGAACAGGCTCTTAAAGGTACTTCTCAGATTAAATTACTCTCATCTGAAGATATAGAAGGGATGCGACTTGTATGTAGGGTAAGAGTTATTTTTTTGCCATGGGGTAGGAAATGTTTAAGCAGTACTTAGACATGAAGTCAGTGGTTTGCTGATTTATAAAGATAGCAAATGTTATATTGTTAGACTGACTAACCATGCTTTTTTTTTTTTAACTTTTTTTTGAGACTGAGTTTTGCTCTTTCGCCTAGGCTAGAGTGCTGTGGCGCGATTTCTGTTTACTGCAACCTCCGCCTTCCAGTTTCAAGCGATTTTCCTGCCTCCCGAGTAGCTGGGATTACAGGTGCCCGCCACCACACCTGGCTAATTTTTGTAATTTTAGTAGAGACGGGGTTTCACCATGTTGCCCAGGCTGGTCTCGAACTCCTGACCTTGTGATACGCCCGCCACGGCCTCCCAAAATGCTGGAATTACAGGCATCAGCCACCATGTCTGGCCTTTTTTTGTATTTTTAGTAGAGATAGGGTTTCACCATGTTGGCCAGGCTGTTCTCTAACTCTTGACCTCAGGTGATCTGCCTGCCTTGGCCTCCCACAGTGCTGGGATTACAGGCATGAGCCTCTGTGCCTGGTTTAGCCACGCTTTTCATTAAACTATTGTTGGTGTATAATTTTAGTCAACAGTTGTTTTCTTCTTAAAAGCCTGTTTAGGAATTAATCTGATGGATAGTCTATAGATGACAATCCTTTTCATTTATTTTCTGTATTCTTTTTTAAAAGAAACAAATTCTTTATGATATTTAAAAACATCATGTCATTTTATTTTCACAAGTCATCATAACATAGGACAAAGTTTAAGGTTCAGAGGGTTACGCTATTGGCCTTTTTGTGAAATACCTGTGATGAGTGATAGTAGTGGTTGGTACTTACCAGGTGAAATCACATATTTATTCTGAAGAAAAATATAATACATTGGTATTATTCATTTAGATAAGATTCTTAAGGTTTCTATTCAGTGCTTTAAAGTGATTTGATTCTAATTTTGTTTGATATTCTGGAGAACTTTCTATTCCTATGACTTACTTGCTGTGATTCTTTGAGGAATTCATTTATCTTTTTTTTTTTTTTGAGATAGGGTCTTGCTGTCACTCAAGCTAGATAGAGTACAGTGGCACAATCATAGATCATATAGATCATAGCTCATAGCTTACTGTAACCCCAAACTCCTGGGCTCAAGCTGTCCTTCCACCTCAGCCTCCTGAGTAGCTGGGATCACAGGCGTGTGCCCACTACACCTGACTACCTTTTTTTTTTTTTTTAAGAGACAGGATTTCACTATGTTGCCCAGGCTCATCTGTTCCTTTTTCTTTTCCTCTACTTTTCCCCATTATAGAAATGAGAGAAGACTACCTCTATCATTTGATGATTGTTTAGATTACTTAGGATGTATATTTTCACATAGAAATCAGCCAAGCTTACTGCTGCTTGCTCGTTAGCCCAATTTTTATATAAAATTTGTCTGTTTTTATGTATTTACATTTTATATATTTTCTATAAAATTATAATATTCAAGGGGAGATTAATTTTTACCAATCTTCCACAAACAGTAGAAGGGGTATAGATTTCTATTTCTGTGTCTTTTTTTAATGTATGGTGTTCCTTTTATACAGCTTGCTAGAGAAGTTTTGGATATTGCTGCCGGCATGATTAAACCAGGTGTAACTACTGAAGAAATAGATCACGCTGTACACTTAGTAAGAACTTCACTTTTTTACTTTGAGAAATTTTGTTACATTACCTGATGCTTTGAACTTAAACATTAAGTAGACAAATTCTGAGTGTCTAAGGTAACTTAGGTAAGTTCATCTGAAAGCAAATTTTTGCTTTGTTTCAAATATGGAAAACATTCAACAGTCATTATTCCCATCTTTAAGAATCTATAATATTAAGGTCTGAGGTAAGCTTGAAAAATACCTTGTTTCTGAAACAAGATATTCATAATAAGCATTTCAGTTGCGCTTTTATAAAATGATTGATTTTATCTTTTTTAAATAAATCCTGCCACTACAGACATCTAATATTCTGAAATAAAAAAAAGAATATAACTTCTGATGGTAGATTAGTTAAATGTTTCCTTTTATATCTATAGTGTCAAGGCAATGAACAGCCCAGATAAATATTTGTAGTAAGTATAGGGATTAAAAATAAATAAATAAATATTGTCTGTCCATCAGAGAGAGACCTTAAGACTTTAGTAGATGAGTGTACACATTATATGAATTAAAAAGAAATGAGTGATAAGTAGTTAATATATGGAAAGCAGATCTCAAACATGTTCTAGTAAACAAATGCAAATTATAAAGTCCTAGTAAATTTGTATTTTTAAAGATGTTTCTATCCGTTGCTTGTGTGGAGTGATGAAACTGGTCCTCTCTTCTGCTTGGTGATGGTATTGTAAATTGGAAGAACCCTTTCGGAAGGATTTGACCATGTATCTTGAGCTACGAAAATGTTTATAGATTTTTTATTCAGAATCTTATTAATCCTGACTTTTGGGTATTGTTTCATATGTTAGTATAAGATATATCATATGCAATAATAGCATTTTGAGTATGTTCTGTGGGCCAGGTGCTCAAGTGCTTCTTTTACATTAACTCGTTCGTCTTACCAACAACCCCTTGAGGGTAGGTACTATTGTAATCTCCATTTTATAGGTAAGGAAACTGAGGAGGAGAGAGGTTAATTAAATTGTCAAAAGTTACATGACTTGTAAATGATGGAATTGGCATTTTTTTTTTTTTTTTTGAGACGGAGTCTCGCTCTGTTGCCCAGGCTGGAGTGCAGTGGCCAGATCTCAGCTCACTGCAAGCTCCGCCTCCCGGGTTCACGCCATTCTTCTGCCTCAGCCTCCCGAGTAGCTGGGACTACAGGCGCCCACCACCTCGCCCGGCTAGTTTTTTGTATTTTTTTAGTATTTTTTGTATTTTTTTAGAGACGGGGTTTCACCATGTTAGCCAGGATGGTCTCGATCTCCTGACCTTGTGATCCGCCCGTCTCGGCCTCCCAAAGTGCTGGGATTACAGGCTTGAGCCACCGCGCCCGGCAAAATACTGTTTTTGTTTTGTTTGTTTTTATTTTTTGTCTTTTAGACAGAATGTCATTCTGTCACCCAGGCTGGAGTACAATGGTGCGATCCCAACTTGGGTTGCCTCCCAGGTAGCAGGAAATACAGGCACCCGCCACTGCGCCTGTCTAATTTTTGTGTTTTAGTAGAGACGAGATTTCACCATATTGGCCAGGCTGGCCTTGAACTCCTGACCTCAAGTGATCCGGTCACCTTGGCCTCCCAAAGTGCTGGGATTATAAGCATGAGCCACTGCGCCTGGCCGGAATTGGCATTTTCAATCTAGAAAGCCTAATTCTGTATTCTCTAAACTATTATTTGTAATGCTATGAGAAGCAGAGAAGTATATTCCTAAATGAGGGAAAAGCCACAAATGTAGTTATTGGTTGTAAGATTTTTTTTTTCTGTAATTGAGGAAACTTCACATTAATTTAAATTTCCAGTAAGAATGAAATTGCTAGTAAAATCATGGTATATTCTACATATTCTGCAAATGGTGTATTGTGCAACCATTAAAAAATATTAGCCTGAAGACTAGAGCAGGATGGAAACAGAAATTATGTATGCTGTGATTACTACTGTGTAAAAGCATCCAGTAAAGTAAGACTTGTTATGGAGAGCAGACCATGTTTTTCTGTAAGAGTTCTTTTGTTGTTCCACTGAATGTGGTTATTAAAATGTCTAGAAGTACTTTACCATTTCTTAATTATGCTAGTAGTAGTCATTTTTGGGGCATAGTGATACAGGCTTGTTTCAACATAAAATTATAATTACATAAAAAATGCTTGTTAATATTTACTTAAAATATTATATTTTTACTTTGATATATTTTTCACAAGGACTAGTTAATTCTAAAGTAAAATCTTCATATGTGGTAATATTTATATATATATTTGTAATAGAGGTTGAGTATCCCTTATCTGAAATGCTTTGGACCAGAAGTGTTGTGGATTTTGAATTTTTTTGGATTTTGGAATATTTGTATTATACATAACTGGTTAAGCATCTGTAATTTCAAAATTTGAAATTCTAAATTCTCCAATGGGCATTCCTTTGAGTGTCCTGTTGGTGTTCAAAAAGTTTCGTATTTTGGAGGATTTCAGATTTTTAGATTAGGAATACTTAACCTGTATGTCATTTTAGTTTTCCTTTGTGCAGTTACCAGTAAACTGGTTTGTATATGTGTACCTGACTGGCACAAACCCTGTTGTATATTGTTTAAGATAATATCCACTACTGTTACTAAAATAAAATATTAAGTTCTTTATAATGACATGTGTCCAGCTTTTTTCACATTTTTCAAATTTTAAAATCTGTAATTTCATACAGATTTTTCTTTATATATTCCAAATTATTTTTTCTGTATTATAGGCATGTATTGCAAGAAATTGCTACCCTTCTCCCTTGAATTATTACAATTTCCCAAAGTCTTGTTGTACATCAGTGAATGAAGTCATTTGCCATGGAATACCAGACAGACGGCCCTTGCAAGAAGGTGACATTGTTAATGGTAAGAAAAATATGTTACTTTCATCACCATGGGCAAAGAAGCAACAAAGCTTGGGGGAATCTGACAGTGACTTGTGTTTTCTTGACTTGCTTCCTGTACTTACTCTTTTTCCTTTTTAAAATTCAGTATCACTAACTCTTAAATCTATGGAAAGCTCTCTCGTGGTTTTGTGCATTTTGCTTTTAAGATACTTCTGGTGTGATATGTTTGGTGCAGTGTGTATTTCTTTAATGCTTACGTCATATGTGATTGATTAGGTCAAAGATGTCGGTGAAATGTGGAGTCTAGTTTTTTTTCCCCCAGAAGTTCATTAATGGTTTTGAAGAGACCAGGGCAGGCTTTGTTATAGATACAGGAAAACCCTTCATAATATATGAAGACCTAAAGGAAAGCTGAAAATCTTGCAGAAGCGCCTTACTTGAGTGGAAGTAGCTTTAAAGACCCCTATGTTAAGCTGCCTTGGGAAGCTACAAGTATAGAGAGTGGAGGAAGTAGCTTAAAAGACATTATTCCTTTTCTTTTTTTTTGAGATGGAGTCTCGCTCTGTCCCCCAGGCTGGAGTGCAGTGGCCGGATCTCAGCTCACTGCAAGCTCCGCCTCCTGGGTTTTCGCCATTCTCCTGCCTCAGCCTCCCGAGTAGCTGGGACTACAGGCACCCGTCACCATGCCCGGCTCATTTTTTGTATTTTTAGTAGAGACGGGGTTTCACTGTGTTAGCCAGGATGGTATCGATCTCCTGACCTCGTGATCCGCCCGTCTTGGCCTCCCAAAGTGCTGAGATTACAGGCGTGAGCCACCGCGCCTGGCCAGAAGATATTAATGAAGGCTTTCCTAGATGGTATTTGTTTTTGTTTTGTGTATCATTTTATTTTTTGGAGACAGGGTCTGTCACCCAGGCTTGAGTGCAGTGGCGCCATCATGGCTCACTGCTGCCTCGACTTCCCTCGCTCAGGTGATCCTCCCACCTCAGAAGTAGACAAGACTACAGGCTCATTGCTACCATACTCAACTCATTTTTTGTACGTTTTGTAGAAGTAGGGTTTTGGCATGTTGTTCAGGCTGGTCTCAAACTCCTGGACTCAAGCAGTCTGCCCGCCTTGGCCTCCCAGAGTCTTGGGATTACAGGCATGAGCTACTGTGCCTGGCCTAGATGTTATTTTAATATTGATGAAATTAGACTCTTTGTTAATAAGATATCTTAAAGGAACTGCCTATCAAATGAGGAAGCATGAGCCCAAGTGTTAGAGGCTGCAGATAATTGACTGATTGTGATGCTAGCTGTGAATGATAGCCAAAATTTAACTATGACACAATTTTTATTAGAATTGCTACTGCTTTAGTTAGGGTATCTGTTCATAAAGTTCCATAGGTTTTGAGGCCAACCCTGTTTTTCATATAAACCCTGTTATTTTTATTACATGCAGAATGTGTGAGGTTTTTCAGGAGTGTATGTGTTGTGCTAGAACCAAAATATCTATATTGTGATGTTATAGGTTGATTTAAATATATGGTTTAAAAATACTCAATGTGCTCTCTAGATACATTATAATGGTATAATAGTATATAGTATAATGGTAAAATAGTAATCTGTATTCTTAAACATGGGGACAAAGAGGAGAATGAATATTCACAAATAAGTGAAAAGCAAATGAGTTTTTAAAAAACAGGTGTAGAGCAGTGTAAATTTTTCTATTATTCCCTAGCAGGAGTAAGGAACTTGTAAAAGATAAATGAAAATGGTATTTTGTAGCAGTGTAGCAAAGTCTTCAATTTAATGTTACTAACTCTAGTAATTTATCTTGCATGATTGTATCCCACATACATTTTTCTTTTGCCACAAGTGATACAATTTCTGTAAAAGTATAAAAACCCACTATCTGGCTTATGTTACTATGGCCATATTCCTGCTCTCCACAGTGAGTTCAGTTACATAAACACTCAGGAAGCTTCTGTTGGGCAATAACTATCTATCCATTGGTGTCTAATTTGAGAATGCAGAAGTTATCTTTTTCATTAAGTTGCTAGATGCTGTCATGTTGGAAAAGCACTTGAATTTTGAAATGAAAATAAGTATGGTCTTTATATTTGCACATTCTCTTGCAGTGGACATCACTCTTTATCGCAATGGTTATCATGGGGACCTGAATGAGACATTTTTTGTTGGAGATGTGGATGATGGAGCACGGAAACTTGTTCAGACTACATATGAGTGCCTGATGCAAGCCATCGATGCAGGTCAGCCTCAGTGTTGAGCACCTATTGGCAGTCCTGTGCGCTGATGGGCTAGGAGTGACAGGGCGCCACAATTCTGTGCATTCCTTGTAGTTTTGCCCCTGTTCTACCTGAGTTAGCTTTGGGTGTTAGCAGTAATGGGTAAAAGGATGATTTGGGAATCCCTTGGTGGAGATAGACCAGATGATTGGTTAGCATCCTTTGTTTCTTCTGTGATTTATCTTCCCTTTCTTTGCCTGATAAATGAAGAGGAGTGTGCAGATGGTTTTTTAGTGCAACTTTTATTCTATTTTTCAAATTCTTTCCACTACATAATATTATGTTCTCCTTATAAAAAATTAAAACTGAAGATTATAAGTGAAAAAATGTGTGATCCTCCTTTATACTTGCCTCCCCTCTTTTCTTATCTCTCTCTTCTCTCTGGAGATATCCCCTGTTACCATTTAGGTTTTTTCTCTCTCCTGTGCATTAATGCACACACGTATGTGTATGTGTTAAATTAGGTTAAATGGAATCATAGTATTTTTAATGTGTAACTGGGTTGTTTTTTCAACTGTCATAGAGATCTTTTCAAGTTAGCATATGTACCTACAGATATATATTTACCTCATTCTTTTAATGGCTATGTATTATATTCTGTAGTATTACAATTTGTCTAACTATTCTGTTGGATTTTGGTAATTTCCAGATTTCTTGCTATTGTAGTAATGGGTAGGGGTGTATTTCTGGAGGATTTTTCTCAGGCTGTCTTTGTACATAATAAACAACTTATCGAGGCTTTTTTGTTTAATCAATATCTTATGGGGATAAGAGAAGGAAAGGGGCTGGGCATGGTGACTCACTCCTGTAATCCCAGCACCTTGGGAGGCTGAGGTTGGCGGATCTCCTGAGGTTAGGAGGTCGAGACCAGCCTGGCCAACATGGTGAAACCCTGTCTCTCATAAAAATGGAAAAATTAGCCAGATGTGGTGGCGGGCGCCTGTAATCGCAACTACTTGGGAGGCTAAGGCAGGAGAGTTGCTGGACCTGGAAAGTGGATCGTGCCACTGCATTCCAGCTTGAGCAACAGAGCGAGACTCCATTTCAAAAAAAGAAAAAAAAAAGGAAAGGAAAGCTATTAACAGCATCTTGTTGGAGTTGTTAATAAATGGGCAAACAGCCTTCAAGTTAAATCTTTACCATTTCAACTTTATTATCCAGTGTACTATCTGCAACCCTCCCCAGTCTCCCCAAATCTTGATGTCATCAACAGAATAGTGAACAGGACAGAGTTCTTAGACAAACATACAGTTACCTCTAATAACATTGATCCAGTATTTTTATTGTTTTTAGTGCCTTCTTTAATGGGTATGGGAGATGAAATTTTTACTCAAGTTGGAGGAATGGAAATGATGGAATATGACATTTTTGTGTATCAGGTGAAATTTTGAAAACTTATTCATTGTTGATTATTTTAAAACGTTAATACAGGAGGTAGAATTGAAGAAATTTAATGTTTAGTTTGTCATTTGTGAAAGCTTAAGTTTGAAATAATTTTTAGAGTTTCTGCCAGATAATATAGTCAATGTTTCTATTCTTTTTGCTTCTCTGTGAGTCAACTGAAGAAACAAAAAAAAAAAAAAAAAAAGAAAAAGAAAAAAATGAGATAGTTAGAATGCTGTTTTATATGACGTATGACTGGAAGGTGCCAGTAGTTTTCAGGAAAGAACGAAAGTGGCTTGATCTTTTTTGGACAGTGCTATGAATTCCTTTGTATAAGTCATTTTTGCCCCCCTTTTTGCCCCTCATTTTGCACCCCTCTCATTCCCCCAGGTAGAGGGTTTGAAAAGCTGTTGAAATTAGGCTTCTTAAGTAGGGTTTCTTCGTCTATGCACTTAATGGCTTTTGGGCCTGATAATTTTTTGTTGTAGAGGCCTGTTCTGTACATGTAAGATGCTTCACAAGCATTCCTGGTCTCTACCCAGTAAATGCCAGTTATACGACACCCTGTGTTTGACAACCAGAAATATTAATATCTCTAGATACTACCCTTTGGGGCCACAGTTGGAGCAGTTTGAAAATCAGGGAAGACTTCCCCTGTCACTCCATGCAACATGGATTACAATTTTGTTCCCCTCCCACCCAGGCTGATAGGAAGGCCTGGATAGGAATGAAAGAAAATCATTATGAAAGTCAGCATGATTTTTCAAAACCAGAAACCTCCTTCCTTCTCCCTCCAAAATCAAGCTGGAAGGTACAGTTAAGAGCAAGTAAAAATGTTAATTGAAGTGATTCTTTGAGCTATTTACCCTGAAATGGATGGGAAAGATACATTGTATCTGAACCTCAGTCTGGGAATCAGATAGCTGAGTAGGAGAGTGTAGAGAGTTAAGGATCCCCAGAGCCATCTTGAGGTTCCCTAGGAGTCTGACAGTGCCCAGCTCCTGAGTCTTAGTGTAAGGGAGAACCTTAATAGTGATGAGAACCACTTGTTTTGTTTTGTGTTTTATTGAAACACCAGTAAAAGTCATAAAAGCTAAACAGAGCAGAAAGTGTATATAGTGAGAAGTATCTTTCCTATACTGTACCTCTAGAATTGTCTGTAGAGGCAGCCGTGGAAAGTTTGAGAACGTTTTTATGGGGATAAAGAAGCCCAGGGGAAGTAAGTCTTTCAGAAGTTGTCCAGGCTGAAACTCAGGACAATTCGTTACTTTTTGAACATTCCTTTTACTCCTAGTGCATTTTCTTATCTCTTCTGCTCACATAAATAGAATGGAACACTTGGCCTTAGGGAGGGATGCGAAAAGAAGTATTTTCTTCTCTATTGTTCTCTATTGTTAAAGAAAGCAAAAGGTACCTACTTCCAACCCTTTAGTACTGTTATGAGTCTAACGTTTTTGGCATGAAAGGAGGAACTACGAATGCCGTTGGTTTGAATTAGAACTCTACCAGTTACTGGCTGTTTGGCCTCTCTGTGCCTCATCTGTAAGTTGAGGCGTGGATGCATAAAAGTGTTTCAAAAGCTTCCTAGCGCAAAGATAGTAATTAACTTTTTTTTTTTTTTTTTTTCTATTTTGAGACAAGTTCTCTCTCTTTTGCCCAGGCCAGAGTACAGTAGCAGGAACACTGCAGCCTCGACCTCCCGGGTTCCAGTGATCCTCCTACCACAGCCTCCCAAGTGTAACTGGGACTATAGGCATGCACCACTATGCAGGGCTAAATTTTGTATTTTTTGCGGAGACAGGGCTTTGCCATGTAGCCCAGGCTGGTCTTGAACTCCTGAGCTCAGGTGATCTTCCTGCCTTGACCTCTCAAAGTGCTGGGATTACAGGCATGAGCCACTGCACCCGGTTGATAGTAATTGATTAGTACATGTTAGTTATTATTAGTTTATCACGAATTTTCTCTTTTCCTTTCAGTGAAGCCTGGTGTTCGGTACAGGGAACTGGGAAACATTATCCAGAAGCATGCCCAAGCAAATGGGTTTTCAGTTGTTCGAAGCTATTGTGGGCATGGAATCCACAAGCTTTTTCATACAGCTCCCAATGTACCCCACTATGCCAGTAAGTACTATCTGGAGATTTGGTATAAGCTCACCATTTATTCAACAAATACGTATTCATATATTTAACAGTACCTACTATTTTGTATTCACTAGAGTAATCTGTTAGCTGTAATAGATAGAGTCCCAAAATGTGTATTTGCTGAAACACAGTGCAAGTTCATGTCTTACCCACATAATAGTCCAAAGAGGTGTGTTTGGTCACTGTGGGGGCAGGGCAGTTACTGTGTGACACAGGCTGTGTCATCTTCGACCTATGGCTTTCAAAGTCACTTTGGGAGTTGCCCTCCTGGCCAGTAGATAGTGAGGGTGTTGGGGGTTGAAGCTTGGAGGGGTATACTTGGGAGTTTTTAACAGTCAGCTGGAATTGGCATAAATCAAATTTATTTTCCATTGGCAGGAATTCAGTCACATGGCTGCATCTAAATGCAAGGGAAGTGGGAAAACGTAATTTAATTGTGTGTTATGGAAGAAAAGTAACCTTATTTTGGTGAACAATCAACAGTCTGCCACAGGCCTAGCCTTTACTATTCTGATTCCTTAGGTGAAGTCAGTTCGTCTTGCTTGGTTTTAGTGCTTAATGTATGTCAGATCCTGTAATATTTGTTCATATAAATAGAGGGGAATAAACAAAGTACCTTTCCTCAGGTTGAGTGCCATATGATACAATAACAAAGAAAGTGTAAGATAGATAATGTCTTACAGAAATATTTTCTGTAGAGAGAGAAGACATGTACAGGAATGAATCTGTTATTTGGTGTTGGAAATGAAAGCTGTCCACAGTAAGTGACCTAGAAAGGAACTTAGCACATATATATTGAGCCACTGCTAGATAAACACTTTCATCTCCTTGTGCTTAATTTTTTTCATCTGTACAATAGTAGGGAATGGTACTTACTGTAGAATTGTTATGAGGGTTAAGTGAGATGATACATGGAAAGCACTTAGAACGCTGCATGAAAACAGTACACGAAAGCATTTAATCAATGACCGTAATATGTAATATCTCATTTGATCATCGCAACTCTGGATAATTTCTTAGCCCAATTTTTTTAAAGCAACTCTGTGCTTACAGAGGTAATTGGCTTGCTCAAGGTCACACAAACTAGTAATTAAATGCCAGACTAGCATTGATACCTGGGTTCTGTCTTGCTTTCTGGAGTCAGTCTTTTCTCCTATACATCATGCTGACGAGTAAGGATTGAAGAAATTTTGGAGCTGGGTGCGGTGGGAGAACTAAAGAGTGGTTGAGGTTTTGGTTGGGTGGAGAGGAGAAAAAGCTTTCCAGTTGGTGGGGGAACATGAGTGCTTCAAATAGAGATGAACAGAGAAAATATAAGGTTGGCTGAGTTATATGTTAAGGACTAGCAGCAGGCAGTCCAGGTGTGTTGAATGCCAGACTGAAGAAATGTGACTTCTGTGTCGGAATCTTCAGAATTATTTTTGAGCAAAAGAATGGCATAATGAAGCTGATATTTTGAGAAGGCTAATTTGGCAGTGGTGACTAAGATGGATTGCAGGTGGGAGTTCTGAAGATAGTTGGCCTGATGGGCAGTTGTTGTTGTAGTTGAGGTATGACATGGTAAAATCCTAGACATGGATAGTTGTGAAGAGAAAATGAAATGAGTGAGCAACTTTTCTAAAGGAGAAGCTGGAGCAGTCATTCAGAGCAGGGGTCCCCAACCCCTGGGCCACAGACAGGTACTGATCCATGGCTTGTTAGGAGCTGGGCTGCACAGCAGGAGGTGAGTGGCAAGCAAGTGAGCTTTACCACCTGAGCTCCGCCTCCTGTCAGATCAGCAGAGACTGAAGACAATAATATTTATGGGAGAAGGGGATTTTGGTCAGTGGTTATAGTGTCAGCAAAATATGTTGCCACTGTTATACAAAAGATGTCATGTGAGTTTCCTATTAAAGCATTTAATTAGACATAAGAAACAATTATGAAAAGAGGAAAAAGGACCCAGGTGTACTTTACTTTATATAGTCATTTTGGGATAGGATCTCACTGTGTCGCCTAGGCTAAAGTGTAGTGGTGCAATCACGGCTCACTGGAGCCTTGACCTCCAAGAGCTCAAGCAGTCCTCCTACCTCAGCCTCCTGAGTAGCTGGTACTACAGGTGTGGGCCACCATCCCTGGCTGATTTTTATATTTTTATAGAGACAGGGTTTCTCCATGTTGCCCAGGCTGATATCAAACTCCTGGGCTCAAGCAGTCTGCTCACCTCAGCCTCCCAAGGAGCTGGGGTTTCAGGCGTGAGCTACCACACCCAGCCTTATATATTATGTTTATGAGGAGTCACATTTATATAAAACAAAATATGCTGTGGTCACTCTAGGGAAGTATTAAACAATTGAGGGTTTTTTTTTTTTGTATAGCAGAGATATCTTTTGAAATGTAAATCTCTGCTTTCGTTTGTAACTCTATATTCTTAACCCAAATGAGGGAAGAACCAGGAAATCGTTGTATAACATTCCTCCACTGCTTCTATGTGGGAGAAATCCTTGTTAGGTGAGAGTTTATTTGCTTCTATGTTTGAATCAATGGGTGGGAAGTAATGATGATAATATTTTACATTTAAACTGAACAGGCATACCTCTGAGATAACTGTTTTGTTCCAGACCCTTGCAATATAGTGAATATCGCAATAAAGCAAGTCATACAGATTTTTTGGTTTCCCAGTGCATAAAAAAATTACGTTTATACTGTAGTCTATTGTGTGTGTAGTCTTAACAATTCACAAACCTTGATTTAAAAATACTCTATTGCTAAAAAATGCTAACAGTCATCTGAGTCTTCAGCGAGTTGTAATCCTCTTGCTGGTGAAAGGTCTTCCCTTATGTTGATGGCTACTGACTGATGAGGGTGGTGGTTGCTGAAGGCTGAGGTTTGTATTACATTCTCACATTGTTAGAAATTCCTGAACCTGAGTAATTTATAAAGAAAAGAGGCTTAATTGGCTCATGGTTCTGCAGGCTATACAGGAAGCATGGCAGCATCAGCTTCCAGAGAGGCCTCAGGGAACTTACAATCATGGCGGAAGGCAAAGGGGGAGTGAGTGTCTCACATGGTGGGAGCAGGAGCAAGAGAGAGAGCACGTGGGAGGAGAAACAACCAGATCTCATGACAACTCATTCACTATACAGTACCAAGAGAGGTGGTGCTAAACCATTCATGGGAACTCTGCCCCCACGATCCAGTCACTTTCCACAAGGCCTCTCCTCCAACACTGGGAATTATATTTCAACATGAGATTTGGGTGGGAACACAGATCCAAACCATATCAGGGTGGTCGTGGCAATTTCTTGAAATAAGACAACAAAGTTTGTCACATTGCCAAACCATATCAGGGTAGTTGTGGCAATTTCTTGAAATAAGACAACAAAGTTTGTTACATTGATTGACTCTTCCTTTCACGAAGATTTTTCTGTAGCTTGTGATGCTGTTTGATACATTTTATCCACAGAACTTCTTTCAAAATTGGAGTCAGTTCTCTCAAACCCTGCTCCTGTTTTATCAACTAAGTTTAAGTAATATTCCAAATCTTTTGTTATCATCTCAACAATGCTAACTATGGGTAGATTCCATCTCAAGAAACTACTTTCTTTATCCATAAGAAGCAGCTATTCAGCTGTTCAAGTTTCATCATGAGATTGCAGCAATCCACTCACATTCTCAGGCTCAATTACTAATTCTAGTTCTCTTGCTCTTTCCACATCTATAGTTACTTCCTCCACTAAGTTTCAAACCCCTTATAGTCATCCAAAAGTATTGAAATCACCTTCTGCCCAGCTCATGTTAATATTGATATTTGATTTCCTCTCATGCATCACATAATTTCCTCCCATGAATCACAATTTTTTGGTTTTGTTTTTGTTTGTTTTGAGACAGGGTCTCACTCTGGTTGCGCAGGCTGGAGTGTAGTGGCACGATCTCAGCTCACAGCAGCCTCCACCTCCTGGGCTTAGGTGATTCCTCCACCTCAGCTGAGTAACTGGGATTACAGGCACACACCACCATGCCCCGTTTTTTTTTTTTTTTTTTGTATTTTTAGTAGAAATGGGATTTCACTGTGTTGCCCAGGCTGGTCTTGAACTCCTGGACTCATACATTCCACTCGCCTCGGCCTCTCAGAGTGCTGGGATTACAGGCATGTGCCACCGCGCCCAATCTACAGATGTTTTTAATGGCATCCAGAATGGTGAATCCTTTCAAGAAGTTTTCCAGTTTACTTTTGTCCGGATTCATCAGAGGAATCACTATCTATGGCAGCCTTAGAAAATGTGTTTCTTAAATAATAAGACTTGAAAGTCAAAATTCCTTCTTGATCCATGAGCTACAGAATAGATGCCGTGTTAGCAGGCATGAAACCAACATTCATCTCCTAATACATCTCTGTTAGAGCTCTTGGGCGACCAGTGCATTGTCAGTGAGCAGTAATATTTTGAAAGGAATCTTTTTCTCTGAGCAGTAGGTTTCAGCATTAATATTATTAATTAAGTTAACTATATTATATTAATTATATATTAAGTATATTAACTATATATTATATATATTAATTATATATTAATATTATTAAAATATTCAGTAAACCATGCTATAAATTGAGGTGCTGTCATCCAGGCTTTGTTGTTCCGTTTCTAGAGCACAGGCAGAGTAGATTTCGCTTCATTCTTAAGGAATCTTAAGGAATGGTAGATGAGCATTGGCTTCAACTTAAAGTCACAGGCAGCAGGATCCCCTAACAAGAAAGTCAGCCTGTCCTTTGAAGCCAGTTATTGACTTCTCTCTGGTTAGAAAGTCCTAGGTGGCATTTTCTTCCATGAGAAGGCTGTTCTGGTCTGCGTTGAAAATCTGTTAGTATAACCACCTTCATCATAGCTGTATCTTCTGGCAAATTTGCTGCAGTTTCTAGATCAGCACTTGCCACTTCACCGTGCACTTTTATGTAATGGAGACGGATTGTTTAAACTTCGTGAACCAACCTCTGCTTTCAACTTTTCTTCTGCTGCTTTGTCACCTCTCTTAGCCTTTGTAGAATTGGAGAGAGTTAGTGCCTTCCTCTGGATTGGGCTTTGGCTTAAGGGAATGTTGTGGGTTGTGTGATCTTCTGTCCAGACCATTCAAACTTCCTCCATAACAGCAGTAAGACTGTTTTACTTTCTTTGCATTTGTGGGTTCAGTGAAGTAGCGCTTTCAGTTTGCTTCAAGAACTTTCCCTCTGCATTCACAACGTGGCTAACTCTTTGGCACAAGAGACCTAGCTTTTGGCCTATCTAGGCTATTGACATGCCTTCCTCATTAAGTTTAATCATTTCTAGCTTTTGATTCAAAGTGAGAGACATGTGACTCTTCCTTTCAGTTAAACACTTAGAGGCCATTGTAGGCTATTAAGTGGCCTAATTTCAGTATTGTGTTTCAGGGAATAGGGAGGCCTGAGGAGAGGGAGAGAGAAGTTGGGCAGGCTGATGGAGCCGTCAGACCACACACAAACATTTGTTTGCTGTCTTACATGGGCACAGTTTGTGGTGCTGCAAAACAATTAAAATTTTAACATCAAAGATCATTGATCACAGATCACTATAATTGATACAATAATAATGAACATGTTTGAAAGATTGTGAAAATTACCAAATTGTGACACAGAGACATGAAGTGAACATGCACTGTGGGAAAAATGACATTGTTAGACTTGCTCAGTGTAGGGTTGCCACAAATCTTCAATTTATTAAAAAAAAAAAAAAAAAAAAAGGCTGTATCTGTTCAGATGCGGTGGCTTATGCCTGTAATTCCAGCACCTTGGGAGGCTGAAGCAGGCAGATCACTTGAGGTCAGGAGTTCTAGACCAGCCTGGCCAAAATGGTGAAACCATGCTTCTACTAAAAATACAAAAATTAGCTGGCCATGGTGTGTGTGCCTGTAGTCCCCAGTTACTCAGGAAGCTGAGGTGGGAGGATCACTTGAACCTGGAAGGTGGAGGTTGCAGGGAGCCGAGATCGTGCCACTACACTCCAGCCTGGGCAACAGAGCAAGAGTCTGTCTCAAAAAAGAAAGAAAGAAAGAAAAAGCAGTATCTGTGAAGCATAATACAGTGAAGTGCAATAAACCAAGGTATGCCTCCATATTACAGTCATTCTGTGAGAGACTATAGATTAGGTACAAATTTTTTAAAAAGTGCCTAACAGTGTCTGCAATATTATAGTGACTCAGATAATGTATATTTGTTGAGTGAGGTATGTTGGAAACTGAAACTTTAATCAGTTTAAAAATTATTGAGAGAAATGTTACATGTTGTTTTAGTCTTTGAAATCCAAATTGCTTTTGTACTTATAGCCTTAGTTCTGATTAGCCACTTTTCAAGTACTTCCTAGCTATGGAAGTAGCATGGCCAATGCTGCTATATTGGACATGAGAGTTCAAGATCCTTTCATCCTTTTTACTTTCAGTGACATCACACGGACATTCTTGACATTTTCTTTTTGGTTTCTCCAAGGAAATATAGACCAATTCTGTATATGTATTAATAAGCATGTCCTTTTGAAGGTTTATGAGTTTAGAAATTAAAAGTCAAATGTTTCTTTTTTTTTTTTTAATGACCTTAGGAATTTATATCAGTTTAGAAGCTCCAGATTTGAAATCTGCAGTAAGTGTAATTTGGCAATACCTAAGATAGTGGAAAGCAGCAAGATAGCTATTCATCTGGAAAGTTGTGCAGGAATATAAACGTGCAGGAGAGATTAGACCATTCCTGGAAAGAGGAGAGTTTAGTTGAGTCAGCCTCAAAAGGCCGTCAAATTTGCCATTGAAAACAAAGTTGCAGATCAGAACAACCTGACACAGGAACCCTGAAAAGCTGATGTGTTAGCCATCTGGTGGTCAGGTTGGGCATTGCAGTCATTCGCTCAGCTGATACCCTTATTAGGTTTTGTTTAACTTGAAATTTAAATTAGTTCTCCATTTTTGTCTAAAAAAGCCTATTCCTAGTTTTAACATTTTTGGCCTTTTTGAGGTCTGGTCACTGTAATTTATTGTTATATTTCTCATGATGATCCTGAAAAAAGCATTATTAGTAAACTTGGACAATGGAGTTTGCTTTTTTGCTTTGAATTAAAAAATAGTGGTTTCCTCAGTTTTTTTTGTTTTGTTTTTGTTTTTGTTTGTTTTTTTGAGATGGAGTCTTGCTCTGTCGCCCAGGCTGGAGTGCAGTGGCAGGATCTCGGCTCACTGCAAGCTCCGCCTCCCGGGTTCATGCCATTCTCCTGTCTCACCCTCCCAAGTAGCTGGGACTACAGGCGTGTGGCACCACACCCGGCTAATTTTTTGTATTTTTAGTAGAGACAGGGTTTCACTGTGTTAGCCAGGATGGTCTTGATCTCCTGACCTCGTGATCCGCCCACCTTGGATTCCCAAAGTGCTGAGATTACAGGCGTGAGCCAGCGCACCCGGCCTTGTTTTTGTTTTTGAGAGAGTCTCGCTCAGTCACCCAGGCTGGAGTGCAGTGGTGTGATCGATCTTGGCTCACTTCACCCTCTGTCTCCTGGGCTTCAGTGATTCCCTGCCTAAGCCTCTTGAGTAGCTGAGATTTCAGGTGCATGCCACCATGCCTGGCTAATTTTTGTGTTTTTAGTAGAGACACAGTTTCGCCGTGTTGGCCAGGCTGGTCTCAGACTCCTGACCTGCCTCAGATGATACACCTGCCTCGGCTTCCCAAAGTGCTGGGATTATAGGCATGAGCCACCGTGCTTGGCCTATTTTTTAAAAAGTAGGTTAATGTGCATAGACTTAGTTCTTCTTTGAAGATGAGAAAAAGACAACAGCTTATGACATGTTATGAAAATCATGTAGTTTCTATGGGCTGTGCCCCTATGTACAAATACATACTTCCCCCCCAAAGCGGTGGGAGATTTCTGGCATAATCTGAATCATTCTCCTTTAAACTTCTCTACCCGGATGAGTAGTGGAACTCTTGGTTCTGTGATTGCCATTCTAATCATGAGGTAATAGAAATCAAGGTACTTTTCTTTTATTCTTTATTTTTATTTGCCACTTTTCTTTTTATAGAAGTGATACTCATATCTGAAATACAGCCTACAAATACCTCTGTCTTCCTAGAGAATACATAAGCATAATGAAATGTCCCTAGGACAATATGTGCACCATATTAGATGGCTACCGGTGTAATACCTGTTTGTTGAACTTTAAGAAAGGGAATCAGGAGAGGAGAAGGTAATTGATTTAATAATCACTGATAGGAATTTGAGTTGTGTACTCTTTCTAGTTAGCTGTTCAACATTACACTGTTGGTTTTGCTACCTTTTGAGACTTTTTTTCTTTAATTTCAGAAAATAAAGCAGTTGGAGTGATGAAGTCGGGCCATGTATTTACAATTGAGCCAATGATTTGTGAAGGTGAGAAAAAAGGATGCCATGATATTCTTCAGTTGAATTTGGATGTATTTTAGGTTATTCATCGTGTCAGTGGTCTTTTCTACCTACTTGCTTTTTGCTTCCTACTCATTCCCTGTCCCACCTCAAACTTGATTCAGTATCGTGGAGAACTGAAAATTGAGAGGGTTGGCAAGAAGACATGGTTTCTACGTGGTAATCTTCTGTCAGGAGATGCTGAAGTGCTTGAATCCTGGTCGCTTTTCATAAAGCTCATGTCAGAGGGTGCATTGTAATAATGAGGCGCCCAGGTCAAGTCTGTGCGGATGTTCCTGCTTGACGTAGGAGAGGGAAGAGGAGGCAACAAAGTAGAGCATTTGATGAGCCACCCAGTTTGAGGCAGATATGATTATATGATTTAATTCTTCACAATTTATAAGGTGGTATTATCCCCATTATACAGAGGAGGAAACTGGTCCTTGAAGAGGGTGAGTAGCTTGCCTGTAGCTTTTAGCTCGCTACCTGGCAGAATTTGTCAGACTCAGCTCATGAGCTGTTTTGACCCTTCATGGTCTGCACTCATGTCATCACATGGCATCATATAGCTATTGTGGGGAAAGCACACCAAGGACACACTTGGCTCTGGCAGCCTCCCCACTGTTGTCGTTTCCTCCAGACAGGCTTGTAGCAGTGATAGGAGACTTGGAGTCACAATCAGGGCTCCTCACCGAGATTTTCAGAGTGATTCTAGTAATGGAGCTTCCTGGTTAGGGGATGTAAAGTGAGGCAGTAGCAGTAGAGCTTGTGTGTCCTGAGCCCTGTATTAAAGGATACTCCTCTCTGGATTCTTCCAGTCTTTTTATAGCCCAGTCTCGGGACCGACTTTTATATTCTCAGAAGTGATTCACTGAGTCTAGCCTGCACTCACGGGGAGCAGAAGTTCAAGGGCATGCATGCCAGGAGGGTGGGGATCACTGAAGTCACTTTAAAGGCTGCCTTCTAAAGCTGATTCCTTATTGTGTTTTCTGTAAAATGAAAATTAGAATCCCTATCTTGCCAACACCCAGGGCTGCTAGACTGAGATGATTTATATTAACATAAAGTACTTTATATACTTTAAAAGACTGCACAGATGTGCAGTAAAGTTTTTGTCATCCTCTTGTAATAAGGATAAAGTTCTGATATGTGCAACCAGTTGTAAAGATGGTAAGTATTTAGCAGTGAAAAGAAAGATAGTGGGAGGAAAGTGTCATTTTGGCTACATATTTCCATTAACTAGCACCTGGTTGGTGAGCCATGATGTAGTATTTTCAGTAAACAAATAACTTTCTATACAGCCAGCACAGGTAATTAATCATCAAATTATATTAGCTATACTTCAGTATAACTCAGCTAGGTTAAATCCCTGGAATAGAAAGTCTCAAATCTGCAGGAGAATTTCCTCAGAATAGCCAAATAAATTTGACTTGACATTACTAAAAATCCTGTTTTATCAGATTACAATAAAATCATAGTAGTAGTGTTTTAAATCCATTTGTGTAAAGGCCATTACATTGGAAAACATTGATTTACTCATCTTTAGTTGCTTGATGAGGCATGAGTTAACTTTTTTAGGCTGCCTCATATTTTCTTTTTAGCCTGGGATTTAACATTGCAAAAGTAGTTTACTTCACTACAGAGTTTATGTTCTGGGATTTGTCTGTCTGAGTCAGTGAGTCTTAGAGGTTAGTATGTTTCACCTAAAAATTACTAAAAATGAAGAAAGTATTGATTTTTTTTTTAACATCTAATTTTGGAAGAAGAAAGCTTGCAAATACATCTTTTACAGTAGTATCTGGAATTGCCTTTCTCATTCCACCTCTGCTTCATATTCTCTTGGGCCTTTGCTTTCTGCTTTCCCTCATTATGTCCTCTTCACCCCCATTCCCTCCTTTCCCTAAGTTTTCTTTCATGGCCTCCCGGGTTCACTGTCCCTTCGCTTCCCTTCTCTGGTTTCAACTCCTATCCAGACCATTCTGTTTCATATTTTCTTATCCTCTCACACCAGTCTTTCTTTTGCCCCTCTTTCTGGTTCCAGGGGTATAGTTCACAAAAACTTTACGGTATAATCTGTTCTCACCATCTGTTTGTGTGCCTACCATTTTGAAATTATATCAGGAATTGAATGCTGTAATAAAACTGTAAACATTTACATGATTTCCTTCACTATATATGCTGACTGTAGTTTTGTCAGATGCCAAAGTTATACTAGGAAAGAGCTAAATTCATTAATTCAAGTTTTTTTTCTTTCTGATTTTTAAATTGTAAAATACTTCAAACATCAAACATACTGAAGACCAAAATGAAGTTGGAAGGGCATTAGCTAAAACAATTGGCATGTAAATAAGGATCTTAGTAGTGAATTTTCTACTTGGTTTTCTTGATAGAGTTCATTTAGAAAACTGAGTGACTGAACTAAGAAATTGTTTTTGTTGAAGGCGGATGGCAGGATGAAACCTGGCCAGATGGTTGGACTGCGGTGACAAGAGACGGAAAGCGGTCTGCTCAGTTTGAGCACACCCTCCTGGTCACAGACACTGGCTGCGAAATCCTAACCCGGCGACTTGACAGTGCACGGCCTCACTTCATGTCTCAATTTTAATTTCTCCCAAGATGGCACATCTCAGTGATACCTTCTTACTGTACTATGCATTTCATTGATAGTACAGAAAGGAAGAGGAACCTTTTTTAAATCACTTGTTTTGTTTTGACTATACATGTAAGACAGGACTGCAGCATTCGATGTGTGTCCTCAAGAACTTGTCTCGGGTCTGAAAAAGCTGAGAAGAATAGAGGAGACATTGCCCAACTCTTCGGCCCTCCCCCTGCACACCTGTTTTCTCATTTGCCCTTTGAGCACTTTTACTTAAACTTGCTTCTAGTTGCTTTTATCACTGCCACAAAACAGCCATCAAGAGCCAGCTGCTTTCCAGGTGAACATTGGAAATGAGAATCTTTGAAACTTTAGCAATATATGTTGCACCAGATTTTAAAAATTATATATATGGAAATATATATGTATACATTTTAAATTCCATATACATAATTACCAAACACTCTGTGACCCGGGGTTTGTGTTGGTTCTGCTTTGACAGGTTTATATGCTCTTACAAATGGATCCATAGTTTGCAGTGATTTAATTCCTGGTTGGGATTTGGCCTCCCCTCTCCCCCATGCTGATTATTTATCCTTGTAATTGTGCATAGAGAAGCACTCACCCAATGAGACTTTCTCCAACGTGGACTGTGTGTGTGTCAGTGAATGAATGTAGTAAAATTCATTTTGGAAGGTTATCAGGCTTTTAAAAATCTAGTTTATGGCAAAAATAGCCATTTTCCAAGTGGTGGCTGACAGTTGCAGGGCATGAGAATTTCATAATACACCACTATTTCAGACCTTTATTTGGTCAGAAATGGAAAAGAAAAAGCCCCCTTTCTTCCCTTTTCTGTTTTACTTCAAGGGCATACCTTGGAGGTGCTCAGAAAGGGGTGAAGGTTGCACTCTGGTGGAGGATGGGGAAAGAGTTCTAAACTGTCTCCAGCTGTGAGCCCAGGAGGTCAAGTGGGCTATTAAAATTTAACGTTGAGTAAATGTGATAGTGATGAGAAAGGAATTTTGTGTACTGTAACCTTGCAGTAGAGATGCAGCTGTCCTTGGTGTGCTGAAACACACCTCTCCTTTATGTAGTTGGGAACCTCATTAGAAATGACCTCAGCTGCCCATATCTCCGTTCCTTTCAGCAGTTGTCCAAGTAGGAGTGTATCCAATGAAGACATATCAGATCACAAAGTCATTGTCATTAGAGTGTACTTGATTACTGGGCATCCTTGTAATATAATTTCATACCACTGACACATTATACTTATAAGAGAACATCTTTCCCAGAGTGCCTCAGACCTTATTGCTTTAAAATATAATAATGTTTTCATTACTTTTATTATTTGAATGATTTAGTAAAGTTGACTGAATCTGGTATAGACTTTGGGAGTATGTGAAGTTTTTATCAAACTGTAATATTTGTGAATGGAATGCCTTGCAATATGAATGTTAATATAATGTGTAAAGGGAGATTAAAAAGTTTGAATGATTATTCTACCATGTAGTCATTAACTTGGCTGCATTTCTTTGGGATTTCAGAGGGAAATGGTGGGAATGGGGAGGCTGTTTGATAATCTAAAATAAATTCATGACCATTTGAGTAGAAATGCTTTTTCAGGTGCAGTGACTGTACATAAACTCAATAGAGTGCCAGCAGCATTTGAGATGTAACCATATTTTTGAGAGCTTTTAAGACAGAATGCTGAATATTAGGGGAGCATTTTATGTACTGATTGTGGAATTAACAGTGTGGGCTTATTCAGTGTCTGTCATTAGAAGATAAGCTCAAGGAAAAAAGATCTTGGTGGAATAGTTTTTTGGTTAAAAGATAAAACACTGGTGATAATGCTTTTCTTAGTTTGGGAGATTTTAAAACAATATGGGCTCTAGTCCAATTGCATATAACTAATTACAAGTGTTCATTGGATTTAGGTGACAAAACACCTAGTTTCATCATTCTGCCACCTTTTTACGAAATCACTAGCTACTCGTGAGACTGAGGTGGGGGGATCGCTTGAGCCCAGGTTACAGTGAGCTATGATTGTGCCCCTACACTCCAGCCTGGGTGAGAGAGTGAGACCTCATCTCAACCAAAAAAAAAAAAAAAAAAAAAAAAAAATCGAAGTATTAACTTTTTCTACGTTAACTTTTAGAATACTTTTTTTTCCCTCCCTGCCAGTCTTCCAAGTCCTTTGGAATTATAACTTAGAAGAAGGGAAACATGAACTTCATTTTATGTCTTTTGTTGATAAAATGGATTAACCAGTCTTTATACCACTTGCGCCCACATATCTAAATTAATAGGCAAGAGTTGGTGAGGAGGTTTAGGAATTTGTTTGCCTGATTCCTCAGTTTGTTCTCTGACGACTTCTGGGTTTTCATTGGATTTGGTTAAATCTGAGAGCAGGATGCTCTACTTTGCTTAAGCTCTACCCTCATGGTATCTGTAAGCGATTTCCTTCTTCTTTTTCCCTTCTTTTAAAATTTTTATTTATCTCCAACTTTTTATATTGAAAATTTTCAAATTATAGGAAAGTTGAAAGTATAGTACAGTGAAATAATCATATATCCGTTACCTTTAACAGTTGTCATTTTGTCACCTTTATCTCTGCATAAGCACTTTTCTTTTGAAAGAAGCAACATCGTACTTCACCCTGCTACATCAGCATGTATCTCTTAACCTAATGACATTCTTTTACATGATCATAATACAATTAGAAATTTAATATTAATACAGAATTATATAATGTATAGTACATACACTTTCATTTTCCCCCAAAATGTTATTTAAAGCTTCCAATTTCATGGCACTTAGTTGTCATGTATCTGTAGTCTCTTTTTTTGGTGTGTGTGTGAGATGGAGTTTCATTCTTGTTCAGCCTGGAGTGCAGTGGCACAGTCTTGGCTCACTGCAGCCTCCACCTCCTGGGTTCAAGCGATTCTCCTGCCTCAGCCTCCCAAGTATCTGGGATTACAGGCCCCCACCATGATGCCGGCTAATTTTTGTATTTTTAGTAGAGACAGGGTTTCACTATGTTGATGCCAGGCTGGTCTCGAACTCCTGACCTCTGGTGATCCACCTGACTCGGCCTCCCAAAGTGCTGTGATTACAGGAGTGAGCCACCGTACCTGGTCTTAGTCTTCTTAACTCTAGCAGCCATGTCTAATCCTTTGCAAGGATCTTTTGTTAATCTGTGGTGGCGGATATCACGAAAATTATGGATGGGCCTTTGGGCTCATCAGCTATCGTTAGCATATTTTGTGTGTGGCCCAAGACAATTATTCTTCCACTGTGGCCCAGGGAAGCCAAAAGGTTGGACATCCATGCTAGAGTAACCTTCACACATTTTTTGATGTCTTAAGAAATGGACACTTGAAAAATCCGGTTAGTTTACAAAAGTCCATTTGTCTGATTGTTCCTCATGAGGATAGATTCAGGATAAACATCTTGGTGGAAGACTATAGAGATGGCAGTTGTATGCCCCAATTCATTGTACAACATGAGGCACATAATGTCACCTTATTGCTGATGCAACGTTTGATCACTTGGTGTTTGTCAGACCTTTTCACTGTAAAAATACCTTTTTTCCTAAACAAGTAATCTGGGAGATTAATATTTGCTTATTTGCTTGATGCTACCAGACAGATGTAAAATTGTTTCAAAATTACTACACCAAAATCACTGCTAACAGTAAAGTACACAATTTCTTTGTGATTCTTTTTTTTCTCAGAACATATTGAAGTAATTTAGATCTTATTGTATTCTGAATTTCATAAACCATGGGCTACTTTTTAACAATGAATGCAGTGAATCTCGGGGGCAAAAAATACAGTAGAGGTGGGGAGGATATATTAGTGGTCTGGAAGTTAGAAATACTGGAACTGTTTGAGACAGTGTAGTAAGATTCTGCCTACATCTGATGGCGTTTAACTTTTACCAAGCTCTCTAGCTACAAGAGGAGCAAATTATACCACTTGTAAATTATACCACACTTGCGGCAGTGTGGCTCATTTTCCAACTCCTTTATATTAGAACATAACATCTAGACATTCATGTTTTAGGAACAAACTCTTTCCCTTTCATAACATAGGCTGCATTAGGCTAAAACCTATAAAAGTTATGTTTTGTTCTATTTTAAAAATGGACACCTAAGGAAAGGTTAGCTTAGCACAGAGTCTGTGGAAACTCTCTGGCCCTCTTGTGGCAGCCTTCTCTTGTCTTCCTTTTGGTGCTAAGTAGGAAAAAGAGAAAAATAGTTTGCATTTATTTGGGTGTTTTGCAAGATGAAGCAGGAATAAGGTGGCCCTGGCTACGTGTTATCTGCTGCTTTTCATTTTGGGTACTGTGGGTGAGCAACAATAGAACTGTCTGTGTATGGCGATTCTGGTTAATTTTGAAAAAAGGTCGACACTGGTATTTTACTAGAATACTCCAAAAAGTTAATATATGGAGCACTCAAGAAGGACTTCCTATAAAAATTTTCACTTATCACTATTGTACTGTTAGTCGTTCACCGTATTTCAATAGTTTTTTGTTGTTGTTCCCCAGGCTGGAGGCAGTGGCATGATCATGGCTAACTGCAGCCTTGACCTCTAGGGCTCAAGCAGTCCTCCCACCTCAGCCTGTCAAGTAACTAGGACTACAAGCATGTTCCAGCACACCTGATGATGATGATTATTATTCTATAGAGACAGGGTCTCACTGTGTTGCCCAGGCTGGTCTTAAACTTCTGGCCTCAAGTGATCCTCCCACTTCAGCCTCCCAAAGTGCTTGAATTACAGGTGTGAGCCACCATACCCAGCCAATTTTTATAATTTTTAAATTGATTCTGTGGCTAGGAGAACAAATCACCACATTTCTCTGTGGCAGTCTCCTATTTGTGCAGTGATATGACAACTACCAACTGTTTTATTCTTTATAGAATGTGACTGGCTATCAAGCAAATTTGCTTTTTTTCAGTAGTTGGGTCAGGGATCACAAGACAATTCAGGGTAGAATTTTTAAAACTTAAATCTGAGTTTGAGCCCTGGATGATTCTGAGGAAACAATGCCAAGGATAAGAACGTTTGGTATTAACATGTAGATTAGAGAAAGAGATAACATATTTTAAAGCATGTTCTGCTGTTTTATCTTGCTTAACATATCTCAAGATATGTTAAGTCAAGAGTACATGTTTAAACTGGAGGTAATTTTTGGCAGTCAAGAGTACATGTTTAAACTGGAGGTAATTCAATGGTGGGTTATCAGTCCTTTCTTGAAAGAAGCATTTGCGTATTTCTCTTACACATAAGGAACTCTGATATGATGTCCAGTTTGATAAAAATCAATCTGCTTAAGAGCCCATTATGCTGCTTTGTCACCGTAACGTTCCACCAAAGGAAATCTTGTATAATAGAGGACTTTGCACATCCTTGTTCACTTGGTAGTTGTTCCTTAAAGACACAATTACCTTGGTATAGTTCTATGCAATTATTATCTAAATAGCTGTTTATACAGTACTTAATAAAATGTTTTCCAAATGTGTTTGTAGTATACTTTTTCTAAAAGGTATTTGCTGACAAAGAAATTGATCTTGTGTGTGAACTGAAAAGAATGGGCTGAAACCAGTTAGTCAACAGAGTGTCCCTATAGGCCCAAAGAACTAACTGTACTTTAGGACTTTGATCATCAGCCTACTTGGCAGATTAGTAGCTGAGGAGAAAAGTTCTGAAGCATTTTGTGCATGTAAAATGTTTCCCCTTCCTCGAGTCAACAAAACATTTTGAGAATTACCAGGTAAGTAAAATCTTCCATTCAGATGGGATGAACAGAAATAGTGCTATGTATACTTTTTGGAGCCATTTTTGTTAGGTGTTAAGTTGTACACATGTTGACTGGCTCCACTGTAGTAAAGTTTTGGACATAATGCAGTTTTTTCCATACCTCCATCCCAAACGACCTCATCATCCCATACATTCTACTCTATATGTTAGTTGTGTGAATAAAGAACTTGTTCCATGTCAGACATGCCTGTAGATGGACTGTCTCTAGCGAATATCACTAGGTAGGTTAAATAGCAGAATAGTCAAACATGCTAAAAATGGCAATGCAGGAAATACTTGAAGAGAAATTTTTATATTGGGAATATAAAAATTTTCCAATTAAACATAATAAAGATGCTTAAGTTCCTTATATGGCAAAATTTTAGATCTTTTAACTAAAGAAATTTTACCACCTTTAATGAAATATACAGTGGAAGTTAATATCCATCTGTATTGCAATTATATACCTCTTGTCCAAAAAAGCAGCTTAAAGGTAACTTTCAAAAGTTTTCCAACAATTAATAATTTATTGTATATTTCAAAACAGCTAAAAGAGCAGCTTTGGAATGTTCTTTTAGAAATTATTGTTTGAGGTGACGGATATTCCAGTTACTCTAATGTGATCATTTACATTGTATGCACATATCAATGTTACATGCCCCATAAGTATGTACAGCTGTTGTGTATCAATTTAAAAAATTTCTAACAATACTTCCAAAGGGTCAATGAATCCCAATTTTGGACAACCAGGGTAGATTTGCTAACATGCACATAGTGAATGGTTATTTTTTTTGAGACTGAGTCTCTGTCGATCAGGCTGTACTGCAGTGGTGCGATCTCGGCTCACTGTAACCTCCGCTTCCCGGGTTTCAAGCGATTCTCCTGCCTCAGCCTGCAGAGTAGCTGGGATTACAGGTGTTGTGCGCCACCACACCCAGCTAATTTTTGTATTTTTAGTGGAAACAGGGTTTCACCATGTTGGCCAGGCTGGTCTCAAACTTCTGACCTCAAGTGATCCACCTGCCTCGGCCTCTCAACGTGCTGGGATTACAGTGTGAGCCACCACGCCCAGCAGTTTTTGGCATATATAACATATATGTTTATATATGTTTAGCAATTCCTCAATTCCATTTAAGACAATGTATTAAAATGACCTTAAAAGGAAAGACTTGGCCAGGAGCGGTGGCTCACACCTGTAATCCCAGCACTTTAGGAGGCTGAGGTGGGCGGATCACCTGAGGTCAGGAGTTCAAGACCAACCTGGCCAACATGGTGAAACCCCGTCTCTACAAAAAATACAAAAATTAACCGGGTGTGGTGGCGGGCACCTGTAATCCCAGCTACTTGGGAAGCGAGGAAGGAGAATCGTTCGAACCTGGGAGGTGGAGATTGCAGTGAGCTGAGATCATGCCATCGCACTCCAATCTGGGCAGCAGAGTGAGACTGTCTCCAAAAAAAAAAAAGCAACTATAGTCGAGTCTCATGATCCAGGAATTCTAATTGCAAAATTATTTTTATTGTTTTTGTGACAGGGTTTCACTCTGCCACCCAGGCTGGAGTGCAGTAGTGTGATCAAAGCTCACTGCAGCCTCGACCTGGGCTCAAGCACAGATTTTGTACAACTGATTCTTCAGAGATAGTTGTGCTTTCAGCCAGGAAATGCTAATACTAAACTTAATCAGCTGGCTCAAGAGTATGTACTTTGCCAGAAATGAAAAGTAAATTCAATAATTGGCTAGCTATAAGAATTGGAGTAGTATTTTAATTTTTTTTTTTTTTTTTTTTTAAAGATAGGGTCTCACTCTGTTGCCCAGGCTGTGCAGTGTTGTGATTATGGCTCACTGCAGTCTCAACCTCCTGGGCTCAAGCCATCTTTCTAACTTGGCTTCCTTAGTAGTTAGGGCCACAGGCACATACCATCCTGCCCGGCCAATTAAACTTTTTTCTAGAGATGAGGTCTGTGTTGCCCAGGTTGGTCTTAAACTCCTGAGGCCAAGTGATCCTCCTACCTTGGGCTCTCAAAGTGCTGGGATTACAGTTGTGGGCCACTGCACTTGGCCTATTTTAATATCTTAAAACTGCTTTACATTTTCATATTGGCAAACCTAAAAATGTTTGCCATTGCAATTCATGTATATCTCATGTTTAAGAAGAAAAGTCAAAGGACAAGACCTTTAGGAGTTACTGGCTTTCCTCCATACTCTCCGTAACTGTTTTGTTATTGCAGTTGCCAACTTAGGTTACTTTTGTTCCTAGGAGGCTGGGCTACACCAAAGATTAGAAACACATTTCTTACAAGTGGAGTAGAAGCTAGTTTTAATTTCTCCTTCCTTTCAGTTCACTTAAGATAATACTTGGGGCCCGTTTAGGTCCCCATATCTCCAGCCCTCTAGGTAAAACAGGAGGGAAGCTGGACTACATTGTCAGGCACTTCAAATGCACCAAAGTTCTGAAAAGGGGAAGTCCTGACCCTAACTACCAGTTTCCCACTTTTCGATCAATGACATGTTGCTCTCTCACACATAATTCTGTGGGAGCCTTTAAACCATATCAGTAAATTGAAAAAGTACATAGCATCAATCCAACCAAAAGATATTTGCATGGTAAATGTGATGCGCTGATATAGACTCTAAAATAACGCTAACATGTGGAGAAAAAAGGGCACAGAATAGTGTTGATAGTATTCCTTTTGTGTAATTTTAAAGGATATGTATGCTATTGTGCGCATAGAAACTCCTGAGAAGATACATAGGAAACTTAACAGTAATCACCCATTTTTTGCAGGTTAGTGTATAGCTTTTCTTTCTCATTATATAATTTCCTGACAATTTGTATTTTCTAACCCTTAGGTATATTGCATTCATTCATTTATTTTTATGTCAAGGATTATCAGGATGGTAAGATCCTGGACCATTTGTGTTTGCTTCTTTATACTTCTCAGGATAAAATAACCTAAATGTTACTTACCACTACCAGAAAGATTTATGTGACTACATTAAAACTTTATTCAACAAAATGCCATAAAGTAAAAAGAAAAGTCACAAGATAGACTAGAAGATATTTGCAACATATAAAACTGACAAATGATTGATGTCTAGAATAAAGAACTCCTAAAAATTATTCAGAGAAAGAGAAATAATTCAGTAGAAAGTTGGGCACAGGATATATAGGAACAGGTTCTTCACAGTAAAATAAAGTGTCCATTAGAATGAAGGATTTAACAAGTAATTGAGGAAAATGCAAACTAAAGTCATAATAAAACACCATTCCACACTCATGTAATTCACAACAATTCACATCTACTTTGAAGAGCAATTTGGCAATGTCTAGTAAGGCTGAATGTGTTTATTCTGTGATATACGTCTTAAGTAACTAATGCAGTGAGCCCAATACAGAAGAATGTTCCACTACAGTGTTGTAATACAGAAACCGGCAGCAACTTCATGCCTTCAATTGGAGAACAGATAAATTACGGTAGTTCCCATAATTGAATACTGCTACATAGTACTAAGATTAATGAATGAGAGCTTCACATATAATATAGATTGAGTGAAAAAAGAAAAGCTGTAGAATGAGCCAGTATAAGGCTTAAAAACATATAAAACAGTACTAAAGAGTAGATGGTTTAGGTTCTATACAGTGAAAGTACAACAACATATACAGGAATGATAAGCATTAAGTTTTGGATAATTGTTACCTCTGGAGGGGAGGAACGGCAATGTGATCTGGAAGTGGCAAAATTTAAGATTTGACAAAAGTAGGTGTTGAGAACTTTGATATTCAGTATGTAATTCACTATACTAGAAATAGTACAGCCACAACCAACACACATATATACCTATTTAAGCCCAGAATGCTGTTTCAATAATACATTTTAGTGCCCTGTGAGGGGCAGATGCCATACTAGGAATTTGGGGTACAGGTATGAACAAGGCACAGTACCTGCCTTCAAGATAATATCACAGAAGCAGACTTGGGTCCTGATTAACTCTGTCACTGATGGCTAGGATCTGTTCTTTAATCAACAGGCCTGAGACCCTTCAAAGTTCAATGAATGTTTCTGAGGTTTCAGACACCCACCACTGCCCTGCTTCCTTTATCTTTCCTTTACAGAATGAAGATAATGGGCAAACCACGACAATGATTACAGCATAAAACAAAGAAGACAACTTCCACACAAACGCAGAAATTACTTTTATTATGTTAAAATATTCCTTAATGAGCTAGCAATTATTTATGTGGAGGAGTCCGGAAAACAGGTTCATGACTGAATTATCCTTGTCCTTGATTATATTCATGAATTACAAATATCACACTATTCTCTGGAGTAGCTGTGAAGCTCTACGAGGCTGTGAGATTAGAGGCGCTTCTCCCTGCCTGTTAAGCTGCTCCCATCGCATCACAACAGGATGGACATTATTTCTCTCTTTTGAATTAAATCTTTACAACAGTTCGAATGCTGTAAAAGGAAGCAACATACTAAGTTTTAAATGATACCTTTAAGACCACTAAAATTGTTTTTCGACTCTCCATTGCCTCAAACTCTGTGTCATTATTACATTCTATGATATACAGTTAAAGAGAAAGCTTACCTCTTTCCAGAATGCATCAGTTCAAAGGCTTTGTTAATTTCATCAAAAGACAGATTGTGAGTCACAAATTCATCAACTTTTATCTTTTTGGACATATATTCAGACACCAACTTTGGGACACTTTCAACACTCTTCCATCCTAAAAGAAATCACACATTAATTTATTCAACAAATTCCTGCAATATGCTTGTTACTTAGTGGAGGACACAAACGCATTTAAAAGAATGAATTTTGCCGGGCGCGGCGGCTCAAGCCTGTAATCCCAGCACTTTGGGAGGCCGAGATGGGCGGATCACGAGGCCAGGAGATCGAGACCATCCTGGCTAACCCGGTGAAACCCCGTCTCTACTAAAAAATACAAAAAACTAGCCGGGCGAGGTGGCGGGCGCCTGTAGTCCCAGCTACTCGGGAGGCTGAGGCAGGAGAATGGCGTAAACCCGGGAGGCGGAGCTTGCAGTGAGCTGAGATCTGGCCACTGCACTCCAGCCTGGGTGACAGAGGGAGACTCCGTCTCAAAAAAAAAAAAAAAAAATGAATTTTTTGATGAGCTAAAGGGTAATGAAAAATCCAAAATAGCATGGAAATGATTTGACAAACACCTTTCAGTTAAGAAGTAAATACTTGAAGATGGCCGAATAGGAACAGCTCCAGTCTACAGCTCCCAGCGTGAGTGACGCAGAAGACGGGTGATTTCTGCATTTCCAACAGAGGTACCGGGTTCATCTCACTGGGGCTTGTTGGACAGTGGGTGCAGCCCACGGAGTGTAAGCCAAAGCAGGGCAGGGCATCATTTCACCCGGGAAGCACAAGTGTTGGGGAATTCCCTTTCCTAGCCAAAGGAAGCCGTGACAGACGGTACCTGGAAAATTGGGACACTCTCACCCTAATACTGCGCTTTACCAATGGTCTTAGCAAACAGCACACCAGGAGATTATATCCCGTGCCTGGCTTGGAGGTTCCCATACCCACGGAGCCTCGCTCACTGCTAGCATAACAGTCTGAGATTGAGCTGCAAGGTGGCAACAAGGCTGGGTGAGGGGCATCCACCATTGCTGAGGCTTGAGTAGGTAAACAAAGCGGCCCAGGAAGCTCAAACTGGATGGAGCCCACTGCAGCTCAAGGAGGCCTGCCTGCATCTGTAGACTCCACCTCTAGGGACAGGGCATAGCTGAACAAAAGGCAGTAGAAACTTCTGCAGACTTAAAAGTCCCTGTCTGACAGCTTTGAAGAGAGTAGTAGTACTCACAGCATGGAGTTTGAGATCTGAGAATGGACAGACTGCCTCCTCAAGTGGGTCCCTGACCCCCAAGTAGCCTAACTGGGAGGCACCTCCCAGTAGGGGCCTACTGGCACGTCATACGGCCAGATGCCCCTCTGAGATGAAGCTTCCAGAGGAAGGATCAGGCAGCAGCATTTCCCGTTCTGCATTATTTGCTGTTCTGCAGCCTCCACTGGTGATACCCAGGCAAACAGTGTCTGGAGTGGACCTCCAGCAAACTCCAACAGACCTGCAGCTGAGGGTCCTGACTCTTAGAAGGAAAACTAACAAAGGACATCCACACCAAAACCCTATCTGTACGTCACCATCATCAAAGACCAAAGGTAGATAAAACCACAAAGATGGGGAGAAACCAGAGCAGAAAAGCTGAAAATTCTAAAAATCAGAGTGCCTCTTCTCCTCCAAAAGAACGCAGCTCTTCGCCAGCAACAGAACAAAGCTGGATGGAGAATGACTTTGATGAGCTGAGAGAAGGCGGCTTCAGACGATCAGTAATAACAAACTTCTCCAAGCTAAAGGAGGATGTTCGAACCCACTGCCAAGAAGCTAAAAACCTTGAAAAAAGATTAGACGAATGGCTAACTAGAATAAACAGCGTAGAGAAGACCTCACCTGATGTAGCTGAAAACCATGGCACGAGAACTACATGACACATGCCCAAGCTTCAGTAGCCTATTCGATCAACTGGAAGAAAGGGTATTAGTGATTGAATATCAAATGAATGAAATGAAGTGAGAAGAGAAGTTTAGAGAAAAAAAGAGTAAAAAGAAACGAAAAAAGCCTCTAAGAAATATGGGACCATGTGAAAAGACCAAATCTATGTCTGATTGGTGTAACTGAAAGTGACGGGGAGAATGGAACCAAGTTGGAAAACACTCTGCAGGATATTATCCAGGAGAACTTCCCCAACCTAGCAAGGCAGGCCAACATTCAAATTCAGGAAATACGGAGAATGCCACAAAAATACTCCTTGAGAGGAGCAACTCCAAGACATATAATTGTCAGATTCACCAAAGTTGAAATGAAGGAAAAAATGCGAAGGGCAGCCAGAGAGAAAGGTTGGGTTACCCACAAAGGGAAGCCCATCAGACTAACAGTGGATCTCTCAGCAGAAACTCTAAAAGCCAGAAGAGAGTGGAGGCCAATATTCAACATTCTTAAAGAATTTTCAACCCAGAATTTCATATCCAGCCATAAGTGAAGGAGAAATAAAATCCTTTACAGACAAACAAATGCTGAGAGATTTTGTCACCACTAGGCCTGCCTTACAAGAGCTCCTGAAGGAAGCACTAAGCATGGAAAGGAACAACTGGTACCAGCCACTGCAAAAACACGCCAAATTGTAAAGACCATTGATGCTAGGAAGAAACTGCATCAATTAATGAGCAAAATAACCAGCTAACATCATAATGACAGGATCAAATTCACACATAACAATTTTAACCTTAAATGTAAATAGGCTAAATGTACCAATTAAAAGACACAGACTTGCAAATTGAATAAAGAGTCAAGACCCATCAGTGTGCTATATTCAGGAGAACCATCTCATGTGCAGAGACACAGAAAGGCTCAAAATAAAGGGATGGAGGAAGATCTGCCAAGCAAATGGAAAGCCAAAAAAAGCAGGGGTTGCAATCCTAGTCTCTGATAAAACAGACTTTAAACCAGCAAAGATCAAAAGAGACAAAGAAGGCCATTACATAATGGTAAAAGGATCAATTCAACGAGAAGAGCTAACTATCCTAAATATATATGCACCCAATAAGGAGCACCCAGATTCATAAAGCAAGTCCTTAGAGACCTACAAAGAGACTTAGACTCCCACACAATAATAATAGGAGTCTTTAACACCCTACTGCCAACATTAGACAGATCCACGAGACAGAAAGTTAACAAGGATATCCAGGAATTGAACTCAGCTCTGCACCAAGTGGACCTAATAGTTATCTACAGAACTGTCCACCCAAAATCAACAGATTATACATTTTTCTCAGCACCACATCACACTTATTCCAAAATTGACCACATAGTTGGAAGTAGAGCACTCTTCAGCAAATGTAAAGGAACAGAAATTATAACAAACTCTCTCAGAACACAGTTCAATCAAACTAGAACTCAGGATTAAGAAACTCACTCAAAACCACCTAACTACATGGAAACTGAACAACCTGCTCCTGAATGACTACTGGGTACATAACGAAATGAAGGCAGAAATAAAGATGTTCTTTGAAACCAATGAGAACAAAGACACAACATACCAGAATCTCCGGGACACATTTAAAGCAGTGTGTAGAGGGAAATTTATATTACTAAATGCCCACAAGAGAAAGCAGGAAAGATCTAAAATTGACACCCTAACATCACAATTAAAAGAACTAGAGAAGCAAGAGCAAACACATTCAAAAGCTAGCAGAAGGCAAGAAATAACTAAGATCAGAGCAGAACTGAAGGAGATAGAGAAGCAAAAATCCCTTAAAAAAAATCAATGAATCCAGAAGCTGGTTTTTTGAAAAGATCAACAAAATTGACAGACCACTAGGAAGACTAATAAAGAAGAAAAGAGAGAAGAATCAAATAGATGAATAAAAAATGATAAAGGGCATATCACCACCGACCCCACAGAAATACAAACTACCGTGAGAGAATACTATAAACACCTCTACACAAATGAACTAGAAAATCTAGAAGAAATGGATAAATTCCTGGAATGCACCCTCTGAGGACTAAACCAGGAAGAAGGTGAATCCCTGAATACACCAATAACAGGTTCTGAAATTGAGGCAATAATTAATAGTCTACCAACCAAAAAAAGTCCAGGGCCAGATGGATTCACAGTCGAATTATACCAGAGGTACAAAGAGGAGCCAGTACTATTCCTTCTGAAACTATTCCAATCAATAGGAAAAGAGGAAATCCTCCCTAACTCATTTTATGAGGCCAGCGTCATCCTGATACCAAAGCCTGGCAGAGACACAACAAAAAAAGAGAATTTTAGACCAATATCACTGATGAACATCAGTGCAAAAATCCTCAATAAAATACTGGCAAACCGAATCCAGCAGCACATCAAAAAGCTTATCCACCATGATCAAGTTGGCTTCATCCCTGGGACGCAAGGCTGGTCCAACATATGCAAATCAATAAACGTAATCCATCATATAAACAGAACCAAAGACAAAAACCACATGATTATCTCAATAGATGCAGAAAAGGCCTTTGACAAAATTCAACCGCGCTTCATGCTAAAAACTCTCAATAAACTAGGTATTGATGGGATGTATCTCAAAATAATAAGAGCTATTTATGACAAACCCATAGCCAATCTCATACTGAATGGGCAAAAACTGGAAGCATTCCCTTTGAAAACTGGCACAAGGCAGGGATGCCCTCTCTCACCACTCCTATTCAACAGTGTTGGAAGTTCTGGCCAGGAAATCAGGCAGGAGAAAGAAAGAAAGGGTATCCAGTTAGGAAAACAGGAAGTCGAATTGTCCCTGTTTGCAGATGACATCACTGTATATTTAGAATACCCCATAGTTTCAGCCCTAAATCTCCTTAAGCTGATAAGCAACTTCAGCAAAGTCTCAGGATACAAAATCAATGTGCAAAAATCACAAGCATTCCTATACAGCAGTAACAGACAAACAGAGCCAAATCATGAGTGAATTCCCATTCACAATTGCTACAAAGAGAATAAAATGCGTAGGAATACAGCTTACAAGGGATGTGAAGGACCGCTTCAAGAACTGCAAATCACTGCTCAACAAAACAAAAGAGGACACAAACAAATGGAAGAACATTCTATGCTCATGGATTGGAAGACTCAATATGGTGAAAATGGCCATACTGCCCAAGGTAAGTTACAGATTCAATGCCATCCCCATCAAGCTACCAATGACTTTCTTCACAGAATTGGAAAAACACTAAAGTTCATATGAAACCAAAAAAGAGCCTGCACTGCCAAGGAAATCCTAAGCAAAAAGAACAAAGCTGGAGGCGTCACACTACCTGACTTACAAACTATACTACAAGGCGACAGTAACCAAAACAGCATGGTACTGGTACCAAAACAGATATATAGACCAATGGAACAGAATAGAGCCCTCGGAAATAATACCACACATCTACAACAATCTGATCTTTGACAAATCTGACAAAAACAATAAATGGGGAAAGGATTCCCTATTTAATAAATGGTGCTGGGAAAACTGGCTAGCCGCAAGTAGAAAGCTCAAACTGGATCCCTTCCTTACATGTTATACAAAAATTAATTCAAGAGGGATTAAAGACTTAAATGTTAGACCTAAAACCATAAAAACCCTAGAAGAAAACCTAGGCAACACCATTCAGGACATAGGCATGGGCAAGGACTTCATGACTGAAACACCAAAAGCAATGGCAACAAAAGCCAAAATTGACAAATGGGATCTAATTAAACTAAAGAGCTTCTGCACAGCAATAGAAACTACCATCAGAATGAACAGGCAACCTACAGAATGGGAGAAAATTTTTACAATCTACCCATCTGACAAAGGGCTAATATCCAGAATCTACAAAGAACTTAAACAAATTTACAGGAAAAAATCAAACAACCCCATCAAAAAGTGGGCAAAGGATATGAACAGACACTTGTCAAAAGAAGACATTTATGCAGCCAACAGATACACAAAAAAATGCTCATCATCACTGGTCATCAGATAAATGCAAATCCAAACCACAATGAGATACCATCTCACACCAGTTAGAATGTCGATTATTAAAAATTCAGGAAACAACAGGTGCTGGAGAGGATGTGGAGAAATAGGAACACTTTTACACTGTTGGTGGGACTGTAAACTAGTTCAACCATTGTGGAAGACAGTGTGGCGATTCCTCAAGGATCTAGAACTAGAAATACCATTTGACCCAGCAATTCCATTACTGGGTATATACCCAAAGGATTATAAATCATGCTACTATGAAGACACATGCACATGTATGCTTATTGTGGCACTATTCACAATAGCAAAGACTTGGAACCAACCTAAATGTCCATTAATGATAGACTGGATTAAGAAAATGTGGCACATATACATCATGGAATACTATGCAGCCATACAAAAAGGTGAGCTCATGTCCTTTGTAGGGACATGGATGAAGCTGGAAACCATCATTCTGAGCAAACTATTGCCTACGACAGAAAACTAAACACCGCATGTTCTCACTCATAGGTGGGAATTGAACAATGAGAACACTTGGACACAGGGTGGGGAACATCACACAACGGGGCCTGTCATGGGGTGGGGGAGGTGGCAGGGATAATATTAGGGTATATACCTAATGTAAATGATGAGTTAATGGGTGCAGCACACCAACATGGCACATGTATACATATGTAACAAATGTGCACCTTGTGCACATGTACCCTGGAACTTAAAGTATAATTAAAAAAAACCCAATAAAACTATGGATATAAAAATAGCTATGGATATAAAAAAAAAGTAGTAAATACTTTTGAGAATTTTCCTTTCTCTGTATTAAGATTTACTAAAACCTCATTAAAGTTTTGGCCTATTGAGACTTTTAAAACTGCCCACGACAGAACTCTGGAAGTCTCAACAACAAGCTTATTTAGGCCCACATCAGCAAAGATTTCTATAATCATGATATTCAAGGAAGGAAAAAAACTCATATAGTACAGGACTTTATTTCCTTGGTTTTAAATTTAACAATGAAATAAGGATAGCATCTCAGAACAGAAAACTATGAAACTAAAAAATGAAATAGAACTCTTAGCTAAATGGTAAGATTTTAAAGAAAATCAGGTGCTTCAATTTCTCACTGTATCTAAAGAAGCAACACAATCAACAAGAAGCCTTCTACCTTCTAAGGATGCTTTCAACCATATTTCAAACCTCTTTTGAGCCTTTTCCAAACCTCCTCCCTTATATTCTCCACTAATTATTCTTTCCCCACAAATTGTGGGGATTTTTTCTTAAACCTGGTAACTGAGATGACCACAGCCACTCCTGTTCTCTAGACAAAAACTTCTATTATCTTTGGATCATATTTTAGCAATGCAAGGGGCCTCAATGATACAGTGAATTACCCAACCAGCATGTGCCAGAATGAGGCTTCAGTTAGAGGTTACTACCAAGACCCCCTGGATCAGCCAGGCTTGGAATGCCCTTTCAAATACAGCCATGGACAAAGTGATGCCCCCAAATAGCATACACAGCTTACAAAGTTTCTTCTATGATACTCTGCTGTGGCATATATCTAGAGCTTTGAAGGGGAGGGCAAGTCAGATTGACATTTTCTAAGGCAAATTCTGTAGTTATAAAGAAGGAAGACTTTGGCCAAACCCCCCATTTTAGCATACTTTCCAAATCTTTTCTTCTGGCCTTCAAAAAAGCTGGCATAATATGAGGTAGAGGACCTTAAAAGACAACTCGTTAAACACAGATCATTCAAAACACACGCAATGTGATTTTTTTTCTTTAGGAGGATGAAGAAATATAAATATATATTTTTAAAACCCTTTAAAAACTTTAGACTCAATGCAAATAACAAAAGAGAAAATGCAGTAATCTCATCCATTGAATTACCTCCAAAGGCAGTGCCTTTCCATGTGCGACCTGTTACCAGCTGGAATGGACGAGTGGCAATTTCTTCACCTGAAGCAGCTACTCCAACCACCACGCTGACGCCCCAGCCCTTATGACACGCCTCAAGCGCTGCTCTCTGCAGGCACAGATATGACCAAATCACAGAAGTCAGTGCATTTTCCTGAGAATAACTGCTTCCCAGAAACTTCTAGAGATGCCATTGTTTTTAAAGAAAATGGCAACAAAAGGCCAAACTTAACATTTAGTGAGCTCAATTTCATTGAACAATTTATATTTTCATTTACTATTTTTGTTTTTTTTTGAGATAGTCTCCCTCTGGCACCCAGGCTGGAGTTCAGTGGCATGATCTCGGCTCATGGCAACCTCTGCCCCCCGGGTCCAAGCGATTCTCGTGCCTCAGCCTCCCTAGTAGCTGGGATTACAGGCATGCACCATTGACACCCAGCTAATTTTTGTATTTCTAGTAGAGATGAAGTTTCATCATGTCCTGGCTGGTCTCGAACTCCTGGCCTCAAGTGATCCACCCACCTTGGCCTCTCAAAGTGTTGGGATTACAGGCGTGAGCCACCATGCCCGGCCTGAACAATTTATTTTAACAAATTAACCTGGTTAAATATTAACATAAATTAAAATAAAGTGTTTATTTGCTTTCTATTTTGAAAAGTAAACTGTGGTTAAACTCTAAAGGATTTAATTTTAAAAAGCAGGCAGCAGAATTAATAGTAATACTTTTACTGAGTGTCTATGTACGTTTCAGTAGATATTGTTACTACAGGTTGATTATCTTTTATCTGAGATACTTGGGACCAGAGCGTTTTGAATTTTGGATTTTTTCGGATTTGGAATATTTGCATCGTATTTATTGGCTGAGCATTCCTAATCTGAAAAGCTCCAATGAGCATTTCCTTTGAGCATCATGTTGGTGCTCAAAGTTTCAGATTTTGGAGCATTTTGGATTTTTGGATTAGGGATAGATGTTCAACCTGTACCTGCATTTTATAGATGAAGAAACTGAGGTTAGAGAAGCTGTTTGTTCAGGGTCACTGGGTTAGTAAGTGGATGTGTATTTGATTCCAAAGCCCATGCTCTGCACAACTGCTTTATTCTGTCTTTTCATTTCATGAGACATGCACTTAGCGGGCATTGAAAGGCAAAGAAACATCTCTTCTCATCCTTCCCTGAGCTGTTCTTGTATCATTTCCCACTGTAGTTCAAATAGATATTTTCCCCTTCTTTCACTAGAATAATTCTTATCAAGAAGCTTTCCTTTGCCAAAACAATTTTTAATCTAAAACTGCATTTCAAAAAAAGCAGTTCCATAAATTAAAAAGGAATGAAGCTCATACTCACCATGACCTTCACATTACCAATACATTCAAAGGAATAGTCCACTCCTCCATCAGTCATCTCAATGAGCACTTCCTGGATGGGTTTACTAAAATCCTGAGGGTTAATACATTCAGTGGCTCCAAACTCTTTGGCCCTTGCAAATTTATCTTTATTGATGTCCACGCCAATGATCCGGGATGCACCAGCCACTTTACAGCCCATGATAACTGCCAATCCAACTCCTCCCAGGCCAAAGACCGCACAAACAGAGCCAGGCTCCACCTAGGAGTAAAGACAGTTTATAAAGTACGCATTCTACCAGCGTCAAGAGAATCGCTGGGTTTCATACAGATGGGCCAATTTCACTATTCTAGGACAGTTTCACTGAATTAAATTAGAAGGCAGAAGCAAAATCCCAAGTCAGTCTCTTACCTTGGCAGTGTTCACAGCAGCACCATAACCAGTTGAAATGCCACAACCTAGAAGGCAGACTTTATCCAAAGGTGCTAAAGGATCTATTTTAGCAACAGAGATATCAGCCACAACTGTGTATTCAGAAAATGTGCTGGTTCCCATGTAATGCAAAATTGTCTTTCCTTTGCAAGTAAATCTGCTGGTACCATCTGGCATTAATCCTTTCCCTTGAGTGACTCTAAAGAAAATAAAGAAAAAGGCAAGTTGGAATTAGGTTTCTAAAAACCCACAAGAAAAAGAAATCGGTTTTAAAAATAATGACAATATTCAGAAAGTGTTGTAAACTAAAATTTTGAATGTATTCATTATTAATTTAGCACCTTGCAGCAATGCCTGATAAACGAAATTTATAAGAGATTTATAATCTTATCCATCTTTTCCAATATTCACTAGCTTTCTAGATCATACTGTTAGAATATTGAACTCATTTTAAGAGGTACAACTTATGGATCAGTTGGAATTATTTTAAAATCCCATCATTAAAACGGTCGGCCGGGTGCAGTGGCTCACTCCTATAATCCCAGTACTTTGGGAAGTTCAGACAGGAGGACAACTTGAATCCAGGAGTTCGAGAGTAGCCTGGGCAACATAGCAACACCCTATCTCTACAAAAAATAAAATTAGCCAGGTGTAGTGGGGCATGTGTCTGCAGGAGGTTCACTTCAGTCCAGGAGTTTGAGGCTGCAGTGAGCCGTGACTGTGCCACTACATTCCAGCCTGGGTGACAGAATGAGACCCTGTCTCAAAAATTAAAAAAATGAAAAAACCTCTGTGAGCAAATATAAATTCTTAAAGGATAAAGCCAAAACCAGTACCTATGCAAGCAGAAATTACAAACCATTAACCAGATCAGCTGACAAAAACAGATGGCCAAACTGGCTAATTTATATCTTTCAGGAAGCATTTTTCTGAAATGTAACTAACAGTCCTCAATAATGCAAGTTAAATTACCTCTTCACTTTGTTTTGCCTGTGACTTGGTTACACCAATAGGAAAGAAAACCCAAAAAGCTTACAAAGGCCATTGATGCAATAAATGGTAACAAAAATTACTTTTGCTATTCTAAACAGAGGTGATATAACATCTTGCTTAGGAGTACCCACCCTAACGTCAGAGTACTTGGGTTCAAATCCTGTGTCATCTGAGCAAGTTAATTAATCTTTATGCCTTCATTTTCTCACTAGAAAATGCTGAGAAACACAGGTAACTTCCTTTACAGATTGCTATAAAAATCTAATGAGATGTTATATGAGGCTTCAGCATTGTGTCTGGCACAGAATTGATGTTTAGTAATTATGTTATTTTAAATAAAATAAATACTAAAATTGCTTTTTTTTTTTGAGACAGCACAGGCTGGAATGTATAGCTCACCACAGCCTTGAACACTGAGGCAGGAGGATCGCCTGAGCTCAAGTGATCCTCCTGCATCTGAGTACCAAGTAGCTGGTACTACAGGGGCATAGAGACGGGGTCTTGCTATGTTGCCCAGGCTGAACACCGTAATTTGATGTATACTCTTAGCTAAACTCTTTGGAACATACATATGAATAAATACACAGATGAGAAAACAGACTGCCTCTAGATTCAAGAGCAAATACATTTCCTTTGAGAAAAAAACAAATAGGACCAGAAACAAAGAACAGGTGACAAAGCTCCATCAAAAAAAATTTTTTTTTTGAGAAAGGTTTTTACTCTGTCATCCAGGTTGGAATGCAGTGGCACATCACTGCTCACTGGAACCTCAACCTCCAGGGCTTGTGATCCTCCCACTACAGCCACTGAGCAGCTGGGACCACAGGCACGTGCTACCAAGTTCGGCTAATTTTTAGAATTTTTTATAGAGAGGGGATTTCACCAAGGTGTGCACGTTGTTCCCTAACCGCTGGACTCAAGTGAACCACCTGCCTCAGCCTCCCAAAGGGTTGGGATTATAGGTGTGATCCACTGCACCCGACTAAAAATAACTATTATATCTTAATGAGAACAATTTAAGTTTGGTTAGCCCTCCTTCATGTGAGAAGTCACTGTATTCTAGAGGAGTTTCTTGAACAAAAGGTGATGTGGAATACATTTTATGCTTTGAAAGAATTTCTCAAAATGGTAACAATCACAAAGAACCCATCACCATTACTGTATTTCATGTGTTGCAAAATTTTTCAGACTGTGTTTAAAATTCCCTTTCAAAGCGTTTTTTTTTTTTTTTTTTTTTTGGTTCTGGTTTTACCAAAGTAACAGGATTTGCTTTATAAAATAAATGGAATTTTGTTTTCCAAAAATATAAACTAATTTTGTCAATAACAAACAAATGGATCTCCCATACAATGCTGGTGCAAGTGTAAACTGGTACAAGTATACCAGAGAGCTGTAGATGCATATCCTATGACTCAGCAATTATAATCTCAAGAAAATGCTCAAGAGAAAGCAATGCTTATATCCATCAAAAGACATGTATAAGTAAGAATGTTCCTAGCAGCATTAACTGTAACCACCCAAAACTGGAGTAACCTAAATGTCCATCAACAGGAGAACAGATCAATACTGGTATTTTGAATGCAATAAGACAGAGTAACAAAAAAGAACTACTGACGCATATGCAGCTTGATATATCTCACAGACATTATAAAAGAAAGAAACCTGACAAAACAGCATGCACTGCATGACTCTATTTATACAAAGGTCACAGTGAAAGGAATCAGGACCGTGGTAACCTAGGAGGGAGGTAGGTTCTGACTTGGAAGGGACATGAGGGGCCTTGTCAGGTGCTGGCAGGGTTCTCTATCTTGATCTGGGTGATGTTCAAACCAACAGGTGTTTACATACATAATTATTCATTGAGCTGTACACTTAAGATCTATACACCTTAAGTGCTTAATAATATGCATGCTCTACCTCAATTTAAAAGAAAATGGAACACACACAAGGGGATCTTAAATTTCCTCAAAGAGGTAGTTCTTTCAGTGTTGTTACCTACTACAATAAAAACAACTACCTTTTCTGTGTCAAGGAGTTAGGTTATCTCCTGCAGTCTTCCTAATAGCCTTAGTGGGTAAGTTTTATTACTCTCACTTACTGGACAGTAAAATGGTTCATAAAAATGATTTTGTTTAATCTCGCAAGCATGTTTTTCCTTACTACATAGTTTGGCAAATTTAGCCTACTGTTTTGTGAAGAGAATGGGTACCGAAAATTCTGTTTTATATCTTAATGGCTGGTGATACTGGACAAACCCCTTAGTTTCTCTCTCTTTTTTTCTGTAAGAAAAGTCAGTATATTTATGGTTTGTTTTATAAAAGTTACTATAATACAATGGTACATAGTATTGAATTCACAAAAATATGAACAAATTTTTATAGCTAGACACACTCACAATGAAAACACTGCTTCAAAGCAAGTTACATCCAGATGATAGTGTCTATACACACAAACATCCCTAAAATTTAATGGTTCTTTTCTTTGCAGCAGGAGGGAGGGAGAGAAAAGAAAAAAGATAGCAGATACCCTCAACTCTTCAAAAGCAGAGATTTGTTCAATGAAAAATAAAGGAGTTGAAAGAAAAATGAGCCAACAAATTTCCAGATTATGACAAACCATTCCAGGGCAGGGTTGGCGGTGGTGGGGGGGGGCGGGGTGGCACGGTAGGGGATCCTGGGGAGAGGGAGGGCCCAGCTGCCTTTGTGAAGACCAGCCAAGGTTAACATGCGGCACCATAGCTGGCAAGGTGAGGCCAGGGTGAGGCATAAGGTGGAGTCACTCCCCTGGTCTCTTCACATCCCCACTACTTTCTTTCATGGGGCAGAGAGGAAACAGAATGCAGACACCCCTTGGGGGCTGTACAAGTTACTTAAATCAGCCACCTCTATAAGCTACACATTTCCTCATGTGAAAAATAAATGTTTCTTCAGTTGCACAATTAGGCAGAAAACTACAAATGGTAGAGAAGGTTGCTGCTGTGCCCAGGTACCCTCTCTGTGTCAAAACTTCTTAATTTCTGAGTCTTCTCTCATCTGTGAAAACGGGGATAGTAGTGAGGTTGCTATAAAGATGGAATGAAACCACTGATACACAATGCACTATATAAACTGCCACATAATTATTTATTCTTATCATTGTTAATATGACCTTGTGGAACAGGAATTAAAAGAAATTAAAGAATGTGTAAGCAAAAACTCAGTTATATGTAAGAAAACCCAATTTCCCCTGAGGAAGAGAAAGAGCTGGAGTCCTTTAAAATTAACTGGCTAGTGAGCCTTATCTCTCCCTTTCCCAGGCACTGTGAAGACTCTGTTTCTCTAGCTGTGCAGCTGCAAGGTCACAGACAAATAATCTCAAGTCGTAAAACATGTTGTTCCTTGAAAAGTAAGAAATGATGTAATGCATGTCTCAACTGAATAACTGTCTGTTTCTCGCTTCTGTAATATGCTCCCCCCTGCAGAGATCTCTCCCCGCCCCACGAAATGCTTAAAAGGTGTCTTGACTCTTTGTTTGGCGCTCAGTCCTTTGGATGTTAATCCAACTGGGTTGGCGCACCTAAATAATTAAATAATTCCTCCTCAACCCCTCAGTCTCTCTGATTCCTTAATTTTCCCGTAGCACTTGTGTTTTAAGAAGAATATAAAAAGATACTAACCTTATCTTCTGGCAAAGGTTAGTTTTAGGATTCAGACAAAATTTGCATTCTCCACACTGTGGGATGTAAAGTGGGATGACAGTGTCACCTGGAAACAAATGCAAAGACATCCTGAACAGGTAGTATCTATTTCTAAATGAAAACATCAGCCTTTGCAAATTCCTGTCAACTGATGTGGCTTTGCAAAGTTAACAACTTCAACTCTTAGAACTTTACCTAGGTAACATCATTCAGATACCGTCTGACCATGCAAAGAGTATGTTTCAATATTTTTATCTAAATGAAACTCTTTAAACAATAACTGAAAAACAATGAAGTTATACGCTTCAAAATCCTGCTTCATTGATGCATCTCTAAAAATTCTTCCAAAATTGGTTTTGGAAATGTACTTAAAAAGTTTCACACAAACGGTAGTCTGCAAAATCAGAGAGAAAAAAATACCCAAATATTTGTGCTTCCCAGATGAGGAATAAACTCTCTTGACAATCTACTTAGATGATACCTATTAATATGTAGTGGGTAGTTTTATCAGAAAAACAATTTCCCCATAGGAATAAGCCAAAATCATCAAACACGTGGTTCAAATCTCTCCTTACCCGCCTTCAGTTTAGTAACTCCCTCGCCAACACTTTCCACAATTCCAGCACCTTCATGTCCCAAGATCACTGGAAAACAACCCTCAGGATCAGCTCCACTCAGGGTATAGGCATCGGTGTGGCAAACTGCAGTGGCAATGATCTATTAGGACATTAAAACAATGAATGTTTAAGTGTATGTGCATGCAATTCAGAGGTACGGATACAAGAAAAGTCATTTTATTATAATACTGTATTTCACTGACTCTAAGACACATTTCTTTCATATTTTAACCTCTCTGAATTCAGCATGTGCTTATAATCCATGGCATCTTAACAATTAGAATTGGCAGCAATTTTTTAGTGGTACTTAAAAGCAATGGTGCATTTGTATGCAATGAAATAGGGAACATCCAGTCCCCCTTTCAGTGCATGTTAGCAAGAGAAGGTGAACAAGGTCATTTTATGGGCACCATGCCTTCAAGCATGGAGAGAAACATCACCTGTGTGCAAAACAGGTGGACCCCATCTCACTGCTAGTTTTCTCATGACAGCTGGGAAATATGATTTTTAAAGAGGTAATGACTACTTCAGAAATATGCCAGTCTGTTTGAGTCTGGGCCAAAATTCAGAACTTTGAGAGGAACCAACTCCCTTTTTACAAACCAGACACAAGTTCTATTTAAATGAGCCTGTTATCTCTCTCTGGCTATATTATATAATAATAATATTATTATTATTATTATTTTTATTATTATTTGAGAAAAAGTCTCGCTCTGTCACCCAGGCTGGAGTGCAGTGGCATGATCTTGGCTCACCGCAACCTCCGCCTCCTGGGTTCAAGTGATTCTCCTGCTTCAGCCTCCTGAGTAGCTGGGATGGCAGGCGCGTACCACCAGGCCCGGCTAATTTTTTGTATTTTTAATAAAGATGGGGTTTCACCATGCTGGCCAGGCTGGTCTTGAACTCCTGACCTTGTGATCTGCCCACCTTGGCCTCCCAAAGTGCTGGCATTATAGGCGTGAGCCACCATGCCCGGCTGTAACTTATCTTTTAAAGCCACCAAAAGCACAGAAAGGCAAAATCTTGGAGTAGTTCTATTTATGTGTCTCTGCTCCTGGCTTATATATCCATTTACAATGTAACAATCTTTGCTACCTGTCTGCAGTTTTGCAGGGAAGATGACTGTACTCATTGTGTCCATACTGCTCAATGAGCACAATGACTACCCACTGATTGTGAGCTGTATGGGCCCTTAATATATCCAGGACAAACATCTTCTTCAGTGGCAAAATCACAATCAGCTTAATTTCTGAATTTGAAGAAAAAAAAGCACTATTAATTAAAAGATTTCAAATTCCTGGGTATGGGTTGGAAAGGACCTTAAGATGTTATTTGGGCCAGTTGCGGTGGCTCATACCTGTAATCCCAGCTCCTTGGGGGGCCGAGGTGTATGGATCACTTGAGGTCAGGAGTTGGAGATCAGCCTGACCAACAGGGTGAAACTCCGTCTCTACTAACAATACAAAAATTAGCCAGGCATAGTGGCGCATGTCTGTAATCTGAGCTACTAGGGAGGCTGAGGCAGGAGAATTGCTTGAACCTGGGAGGCAGGGGTTGCAGTGAGCCGAGATCGCACCACTGCATTCCAGCCTGGGCAACAGAGTGAAACTCTGTCTCAAAAAAAAAAAAGAAAAAAGATGTTATTTGGTCCTGGTCTGCTCCACCTGGTATGTGGGATCTTTGGGGGCATGAGCCAGTATTTGTGGTGTGTTTTCAAAGTGAGATGGTGGGGGAAGTATATTCGAAGTCACAGCTCTTATTTGCTGTGACTCTTTTCCTAGAATGTTAATGATCACTACTCTAAAGCACTAATTTTATATCAAAACAAGTAGAGAGTAGTAGAATGCTAAACACATGAAGTTTTCTACATGCCAAGGTTTCAAAGATCTCTCCAACTGGCTGCCTTGTACAATATGCCTCTCTCCAGGGGTAACATCATTTATCTGCCACCAGAGGTTGAGAAGCACTAGAATAATGAATTCCCTGAATCCTACCCTTGTCCGCCAGGGTGGGTGCATTTTAAAGCTCTCTAAGCAAGCTGACTTCACTTGCTTGTTGCTCTATTCAATCAGGAGCCTCTTCTCAAATCTTGTTTAGTTGCTGTAGCAAAAGTGAAGAGGCATTTTAACCAGAGCGACTCCATCTTGAATAGGCACTGGGTAAAATAAGGCTGAGACCCTACTGGGCTGCATTCCCTGGATGCTAGGCATTCTTAATCACAGCATTCTTAATCACAGAATGAAGCAGGAGGTTGGCACAAGATACATGTCAGAAAGACCCTGCTGATAAGACAGGCTGGGGTAGAGAAGCCGGCAAAAACCCATCAAAACCAAGACGGCAATGAAAGTGACCTCTGGTCATCCTCAAGGCTCATTATAGGCTAATTATAGTGCATCTGTATACCAAAACGGAGTCTCACCAGTGCCATGAGTTTACAAATGCCACGGCAATGTCATGAAGTTACCCTATATGGTCTAAAAGGGGGAGGAATCCTTAGTTCTGGGAATTGCCCACCCCTTTCTTGGAAAACTCATGAATAACCCTTTGTTTAGCATATAATCAAGAAATAACTATAGGTATACTCGGTTGAACAGCCCATATTGCTGCTCTGTCTATGGAGTAGCTATTCTTTTATTTCTTTGCTTCTCTAATAAACTTGCTTTTACTTTACTCTATGAACTCACTCCAAATTCTTCCTTGCGTGAGGTACAAGAACCCACTCTGGGTGTCAGAATAAGGAACCCTTTCTGGTAACATTTCTTCTTTTGTTTCTAATGTGTCAGCATATATTTAAAGTTATGTAATCAGCAGAAAAATGAGTATCCTACAGAGTTACCTTAAACCCAAACTGCAGAAGATAAATTGCAATAATCCAGTGACCCATGGGGATAGCTGTTCAGCCCAAGATCAAAGCTAAAAAAGATGGAGAAGCATGCTGCAAAGGTGAGTGATAAGAGAAGGATGTTATGATTGTAAGGCTGGATGACTTTTCAATATCTTTCCTTTGACACTGTCCTTTGGGATTTATCCTCTGCAGATCTCAGATCTACTCATCTATCCAGAGACCTCCTTGTGTCTTTTTTTTTTTTTTCCCAGTGCCTTAAATATATCATTACCTTGATTCGAACTTCATGAGCTTTTGGGGGTGCCACCTCTATCTCCTCTATGGAGAGAGGCTTTCCAGCCTCCCAAGCAACTGCAGCCTTGCACTTGATAACCTGAAGTGGGGAAAAAAGGGAGTAAGCTGTTTATCCTTCTAAACAAATAACTACTTAATAGCCAATTTAGATACAGATTAATGCTAACCTTAAAAAGTATATCACAGATTCACAAAGAAACATATGTTTCCAAGTGATATGTTTTTAGATTTCATACAAATAGTATACATCAAAAATGATTTAATTGAGATGATTACCTGGTCAGATAGAAAAGCATCTTTTGGTTAAAAAGTTGTACTCATCAAATATTTAATGGCCCTCTACAATGCATAAGCAAGAGCAGGTTAAGAACACAAGTTCCGAGAGAATCTGATTCAGCAGGTCTGGCATGGTGTCCAAGAAATCTGCATGCTTAACATGTGCCGCAAGAAATTCTTTTGATCAGGCTGTTCTGAATACCACTGGTTTGGTGCAAAATTGCAAGGTGGGAAGGAGGATTAGGAATGTAACAATGAGGAGCTATATCCCTTGTAACCGCACCGGCCAATACAGCAGCCACCTGCACTTAGAAAATGACCACAGGCCGGGCATGGTAGCTCACGCCTGTAATCTCAGCACTGTGGGAGGCTGAGGCAGGCAGATCATGAGGTCAGGAGTTCAAGACCAACCTGGCCAGCATGGTGAAACCTCGTCTCTACAAAAATACAAAAATTAGCTGGGCATGGTGGTGCACATCTGTGTGGTCCTAGCTACTCAGGAGGCTGAGGCAGGAGAACGGCTTGAACCTGAGAGGTGGAGACTGCAGTGAGCCAAGATTGTCCCACTGCACTCCAGCCTGGGCAACAGAGCGAGACATCATCTCAAACAAAACAAACAAAAAAACAAACAAAAAAAGAAAACAGAGATATGCTATAAATATAGCTGGACTTTGAATACTTAGTTCAAAGAAAAGTAAAAATACTCATTAACAGTATTTTAAAAAATACTGCTTACATGTTGAAATGGTATTTTATGTTAAGTAACATTATTTATGTTATAAATAAACTATTAAAACTTCACTTTTTCCTTTTCAATGTGGCTACTGAAAAATTTTAAATTACACAAGTGACTAATGTATCTATAGCACACAGAGCTGCTTTAGAGATTATAGTCAGTATACCCTCCACAACCAGAGAACCATACGTAATGAGAAAGGTCCTGATTAGTTTACATTACACTTGAGAAATGCGTTGACAGACTAAAGGTTGTAAACCACTGGGTTTACAGGAGACAGATTTTAAAGTTAATAATTACAAAGAGTGTGATTTAAAGAGACAGGCACAAAGTAATACAGAAAGCAAAAAAAGTAGATTAAGAGCGTAACTTTGCTTGGTTTGGGAGAGCTTCACTTATAACCCGGATACTGAAGGATGAGGAAAAAGTAATTATAAATGGTGATAAAACACCTATATATAGGGTGATTGTGAGGACTGAGTAAGAATGAATACGAAGTCCCTGGCCGGGCGTGGTGGCTCAAGTCGCCTGTAATCCCAGTACTTTGGGAGGCTGAGGTGGGTGGATCATGAGGTCAGGAGATCGAGACCATCCTGGCTAGGTGAAACCCAGTCTCTACTAAAAATACAAAAAATTAGCCGGGCGAGGTGGCGGGTGCCTGTAGTCCCAGCTACTGGGGAGGCTGAGGCCTAGATCGCACCACTGCACTCCAGCCTGGGCGACAGAGCTCAAAAAAAAAAAAAAAAAAGGAATGAATATGAATATGAAGTCCCTAACACAATTCTTGGAGCAGCATAGCTTTGCAAAGTAAGTTAGTAGTTATTGACAGCAATAGAACAAACGGTTGAGGAAAAGGAGAGGTGAACTAGATAGAGATAAAAAGAATGGCCTCTGTAGGCCGGGCGCGGTGGCTCACACCTGTAATCCCAACACTCTGGGAGGCCGAGATGGGTGGATCACCTGAAGTGAGGAGTTCGAGACCAGCCTGGCCAACACAGCGAAACTCCCGTCTCTACTAAAAATACAAAACTTAGCCGGGCATGGTGGCGGGCGCCTGTAATCCCAGCTACTCGGGAAGCTGAGACAGGAGAATTGCTTGAACCCGGGAGGCGGAGGCTGCAGTGAGCCAAGATCGAGCCACTGCACTCCAGCCTGGGCAACAAAGAGTGAAACTCCATCTGAACTGGAAAAAAAAAAAAAAAAAAAAAAGGAAAAAAGAATGGCCTCTGTAAATTGGTGACGCTGGAAATGATCGTTTTTTAAAAGTAAATTGCAGATACTAAATCTTATAGTACAAAGAATCAGACAATGCATTAGAATCTTTTTCACTTCAATGTGCCATAAATTTCAACTCCACAAGTCAGATTCAGAATACTAACAATTAAGTTATGCAACCTAAAAATCCAAAGAGACAAGAATACTAAATTTGATGGCCTGCTCCCCTTTAAAAAATGTCTTACAGGAGCCTAACCTTTCCTTTTTACTGACAATTCTAAGCAAAACAAAGTCCCACTCTAAATCCGCGGGAAATGGCACTACTTCAACATTTGAACTATAGTAACAATTACAATCTTTCACATTCTGTGAACAAAGACACTCAGCAATAAGGAAGAGCAACTACCAGTTTAAGTCTGAAAGACTGTTTAGAGTTTCTTTCAAACTCCAATATGTTAAGGCCATATGTCTTACTAGAAAATGTCCAAATTTGCAAAGCATTAAAATAATCAGCAATTTTAGACTATTTATTCGTAATTTCTGCCTTTCTTTACTGTCTAATGTGTATTTTATGAATTGGTCAGAGAGGAGCAGACCTGGGTCGGAATCCCAGTCCGCCATCACAACCGACCTCAAATCACAGTTTTTGATAAGATGTCCCCATCTCGCGGAGGTGTTTGTTATGTGAGGACTAGAGGGAAGATAAATCTCTTGGTGTTCAAGCGCTCGAAAACGTTTCTGAAAGGGACGTAGGGGTCTTTCCAAAATACACTCCTTGGAGGCACAATAATTAAGGCGTAGGCTCAATTATGAAACACAAGCAACCTAGGAGTTAGGAGCACGGGCTCTGGCTGCAGCTCTGCCAAGTATGCAAGCTGCAAGAATGACCCAGAGTGAGTTACTTAACTTCGTGTAAGAAGCAATGCGTGGCCGCTCCTAACCCATTTCCACTGGGATACCGTCCTGACCAGCCCCTGCCCCCCACTCTCCGGCTCTCCCACCCCCACCCCGTTCCGGTTGTCCCAGAAGCAGCAAAGAAAGCTGCTTCCCAACTGAAGAGCCGAGACAAAGCTTCCTTCTCTTTCTGCCCTGCTGAGCCGCTCGCCGGGGCCCAGTTTCAGAACCAGGAGCCAGATCCCGTCCTGGGCCGAGCCTCGCGCGTCCCCGAGGACAGCAGCCTGGTCCCATGCCATGCAGTCCCTCCCTAGTACTCAGGGCCCTCCGCTCAGCGGGCGCTACCTGGTTCGCCATGTCCACGGGTTTTGGTCAGCATGGGGTGCGGATGTTCGCACTGAGCTGCGCGGATGTTCCGACAGCGCGGCGCGGCGACCGCGGCGTGGGCGTGGCGAGCGCCTAGCGAGGGGGCGGAGCGTGGGGGCGGGCTTGCAATGGCGTCGACCGGAAGGGCGGTGCTCGAGCTGTGGTGCGTGCCCCTAGTTTGTAGATTCCCGGGTGCACTCGCTGGCGAGGCTGTGCGGCGCCGGTTTCTTGGCTAAAATCCGACAGCCTTATTGCAGAACTTGTTTCTTTGTCCGGAAAGGGCTCCCCTGTGTAACTTTACACCAGTTATCGTAGATGAGGCTTGCAAATTACAGATGTGGACGGTGAGGGAACGGGAATTTCACTGATAGCGCCTGAGAACCAGTAAGAGACCTGCAACAGCTTTGTGCTCCACTGGCAAATGCTTCCTCCTCTAATACGCATTATGTGTGCTTGCAGACACAAGGAGTAAGATACAGCCCCTCAAGGGACTCGCCATAGGGAGAGGACACAGAGCTGTGGGAATAAAGGGGCCACAAAGAAAGACAGAGGCGTTTGCTGAAAACTTCCCAAGCTCCCATTCCAGCAGTTCCTGAAGGGTAGGTAGGATTTTGGGGAGACAGTAGAACGTGGGCAGAGTTGGAAGGAGGAGATGAGGGGAACAAAACGTCTCCTGATCCTGGACAGTTTGATGTGTTAAGAGTGGGCCAGAGTGTAGAGAGAGAGAATGGAGTATTTTTGCCGGTTTACACTTTGTTTGTTTGAGACAGAGTCTCGCTCTGTCGCCCAGGCCGGAGTGCAGTGGTGCGATCTCGGGTCACTGCAACCTCCGCCTCCTAGATTCAAGCGATTCTCGTGCCTCAGCGACCTGAGTAGCTGGGATTACAGGCAGACGCCACCACGCTGGCTCAATTTTGTATTTTTAGTAGAAATGGGGAGTGGGGTCCGGGGGGCGGGGGGTGGTCTCACCATGTTGGCCAGGCTGATCTCGAACTCCTAACCTCAAGTGATTCGCCCACCTCAGCCTCCCAAAGTGCTGGTATTACAGGCATGAGCCACTGCACCTGGCCTGCCGGTTTACTCTTAAACTCTGTTGTAAATGCTGGATTTTGTTAAAATAGCTCTATCAGACACACTGCTCTTCTCTGTCTGTTTTTCAGTCTTTTTCATGGCTTTTTTCCTGGGTACATATGGTAAGATTATGTCCAAAGTCTTTCCATTCCTTCACTCCACTCTCTCACTCACACTATGGCTTTTAACTTCTATTTATGGAAAGATGACTACCAGATTATTATCTCCAGCCAGGATGGCCCCCCTAAACTCCAGACTTGGACTGGATTTCTGTCTGCATTAGGATATCTCACAATCGAATGCAACTCCTAAAACTCATATTAATATTTTCTCCTTAAAGGGACTCTTCCCTCTGTGTGTTGACACTCTTCACGTACTTGCCCCAGCCAGAAACATGAGAGTCAACTTCTCCCTCTCCCTCAGTCCCTGCATTCAGTTTGTCACCAAACCCTAAATATCTATCTGGTTTTGTGCCCCTCTCTCCCCACTGCTGCTGCGTTAGTTCAGGCTTTCATAATTTCTTACAGGATTACTGAAAGATCCGCCCATCTGTTTTCTTTGATGCCAGGCCCTTGAATCTGATACTTGAAAGCCCTGTTAGTGGCGTAACACTAATCAAAACGTAACATCAATCAATGCCATTTCCTAATTTCCTTCAATAATTTTTGAATGATGTAGGCTATAAACAAATACCATTCTTCTATTTAAAAATATTCAAGGGAGAACAAATGGATAAAATCCAAAGTCTTTAGGCCAGTCAGGCCCTGAATTACTTCATTCTGTATATGTCTCTATCCTTACTTCCTGCTCTTCTGCCAAATTTCACACCAACCTTTAAGGAACATTTGTAGTTCCTTAAAAGGACTATGCTTTTTCTTGATTCCAGGCCTTTGTGTATGCCAATACTTCTGCTTGGAATGCAGCAAGCAGTTTCTAGTGAGGAAAAAAAGAGTTTTGGCAGAGAGTTAGTTTTCTTTTCCCTATTGCAGATATACTGTCTATTTTCTGGAAAGAGACACTTGCATTTTTGTAGTACCTTGTTTAACAATAATAGAAAAGACTTCAGGTTTCTGGTCTGACATGTAAATAATTTAGAAGTCATCACTCCATCCTAACAAGAACTAAAAAGCGAAACAAAATGAGAAATTAACAACTCTTCTTAGAACTGTAGGAGAAGTGGGGTCACAGGGAAAACAGCTTCCCCAAAATTAGAGACACAGATGGGTGGATTCAAAGAATCACAACTTACCATAGAAACGCACCTTCGCAGGAACCATTACTGGAGTAGGAAAGTCTGGCTCTAATTAATGAATTGCCGGAGGCTCGCTATGGATTAGTTTGAGAGTTAAAGATTCTGGGGGGCTTTCACACTTTGTGAGTTTTACCTCCATGAATTCTCAGAGAAGATCAGAGAAAAATCTCCAATTGCTTCCTGCATGAGGAGTGTAAAAGGAACTATTTTGAAAAATTCTAGAGCATTTTGTTCTTAACAAGACTTGCCATCAAAAGAAACTGTTTTACTAGAGCCTAGTGTACTGGGATTTTTACAAGTGGTTAACTGCCCTGGGGGAAAGGAAATACCCAACTCTAGCTCCCTCTAGACATTCTGTACCACCTAAGGGGGTGGGAAAACAAACTGAGAACTGAAGTTTACAGCCTAGGGACCCAGGCTTACTAAAAGAATGAGATAAAATGGTAGAACTGTAGGACACTTCCCCTTCCCGTATATCTTACCACTACATTACTAAAGGGCTGTTTACTGCAATTCCTTTGACCCAGTATGTTTTATCTGCCTTTCAATAAAAAATTGCAAGGCACGTTAAAAGGCAACATAGTTTGAATGGACAGAGGAAGCAGCGGAACCAAACCCAGAGGATGACAGGGATGTTGGTATTATCAGACCATGAATTTAAAACAACTATGATTAATATTGTTTGAAATGCTTGTTCCCTGGTACCGTAAAGAAATAGTACTTGAACATAAATTTAATTAACAAGGCCATTTTTACTTCTGCAGAAAGGGTACACTCGCCAGCAGTTTTGCCACGAGAATACACCAAACAAAGGAGACAGGGTCATTTATAACCTGATGCGTCCACCCTACTGCTGTGTCCGGTTTCCATTGGCTGGAATGGGACCTCACATTCTGTATTTGTCGTGACTGACTAGCAACTTAGAACTTTTTAAAAGAGGCAAAGGTAGAGGAGAACAAAGGAAGGAGGAGGTAACTTGTGGAATGATGAGAAAGGTAAAAACACTTTTAAGTAAGGAAGAGGAACAGGCTGTGACCAATCCTTGCTTGGACTAATATCAGCATGCCAGGGCAAATATTTAGGAGCACAGGTCTTTGAGTAAATTTTGCTTCTAAGAGAAGTTACTATTTATTCCTCATTAAATGGGGAGGAAAGTCTTTGAAGAGGAACCTCTACTTTATTTTTTACAGTATGCTAAGGGCTTTAATGGAAAAAATAGACAACATGCAAGAACAATGGATAATGTAAGCAGAGAGATGGAAATTCTAAGAAAGAACTGAAAATAAATGACAGAAAAAATACTGTAACAAATGAAAAATGCCTTTGATGGGCTCATTAGTAGACTGAATGTGACTAAGGAAAGAATCTTTGAGCTTGAGGGTATGTTAATAGAAACTGTCAAAACAAGAAAGCAAAGAGAAGAAACGAATAAATGGAACAGGATATCATATACCTGTATGGGAGTACCAGAAAGAGAAGAAAGCAAAAGGAGCAGAAGCAATATTCAAAGCAACTATGACTGAGAATTTCCCCAAATTAATGTCAGGAAACAAACCACAGATCCAGAAAACTTAAACACCAAACAAGCGTTCCTTCCAAAACAGAAAGCACAAAGCCCACATGGGTTCACTGATGAATTCTTCCAAACATTTAAGGAAGGAATTATACCAATTTTCTACAATCTTTTTCAGAAGATGGAAGCAGAGAGAATACTTCCTAACTCATTTTACGAGGCCAGCATTGCTGTAATACCAAAGCCACAGACATTACAAGAAAAGAAAACTACAGACCAATATCCCTTATGAACCTAGATACAAATATCCCCAACAAAGTATTAGCAAATTGAATCCAACAATGTATAAGAATAATTACATGCTACAACCATGTGGAATTTATCCCAGGTATACAAGGCTGGTTCAACATTAGAAAAATAAATTAGTATAATCCATCACATCAATGGGCTAAAGAAGAAGAAAATCACATAGCAATAGGTGGAGTACAAAACATTTCACAGAATTCAACACCTATCCATGATGAAAACTTTCAGCAAATGAGTATTAGAAGGAAACTGTCTCAATGTGATAAAGAACATCTACAAGAAGCCTGCAGCTAACATCATACTTAACGGTGAGAAACTAGAAGATTTCGTGCTAAGACTAGGAACAAGAAAAAGGTGTCCTGTCTCACCATTCCTTTTCAACATCTTGCTGAAAATCCTACCTAATAGAATAACACAAGGAGAGGAAATAAAATGTATATCGATTAGAAAGGAGGAAATAAAACAGTCTTTGCTTACAGATAACATGTATCTGTTTACAAAATCTGAAAAAATTGACAGAAGTCTCCTGGAACTAATAAGTGATTATAGCAGGGTTGCAGGATACAAGTTTAATACACACATTTCAGTCATTTTCCTATATGCCAGCAATGAACAAGTGGAATCTGGAATTAAAAACCCAATACCATTTACATTAGCATCCCCAGAAATGAAATGCTTAGGTAGAAATCTAACAAAATGTGTACAAGATCTATGAGGTAAATTATAAAACTCTGATAAAAAAATTAAATAAATGGAGAAATGTCTCATGTACGTGGATATTCTGAATCAACATTGTCAAATTGTCATTTATTCCCACTTGCTCTATAGATTTAACTAAATTCCAATAAAAAAAAATCCCAGCAAATTATTTTGTGGATATTAAGAAACTGATTTCAAAGTTTATGTGGAGAAGCAAAAGACCCAGATTGGTCGACTGAATATTGAAAGAGAACAAAGTTGGAGGACTGGTACTACCTGACTTCAAGTCTTACTGTAAAGCTGCAGTGGTCAAGACAGTGTATTATTAATGAAAGACAAAGGAACAGAAGAGAGAACCCACAAATAGACCCACATAAATATAGTTGATTGATCTTGGACCAAGGGGCAGAGGTGATACAATGGAGAAAAGATAGTCTTTTCAATAAATGATGATGGAGCAATTGGACATTCACATGGAAAAAACAGAATCTGGACACAGACATGATACCTTTCACAAAAATTAAGTCAAGATGGATCACAGACCTACATGTAAATTGTAAAACTATAAAATTCATAAAAGATAACATAGGAGAAAACCTAGATGATGACCTTGGGTATGGTGATGACTTTTAAATTACAACATGAAAGGCATGTATGAAAGAAATAATTGATAAGCTGGACTTTATTAAAATATTTTATGAAAGTGTCATGAGAAAAGACAAGCCACAGACTGATAGAAAATATTCACAGAATGTTTATTTGATGAAAGACTGTTGTCCAAAAAACACAAAGAACTCTTAAAATTCAACAATAATAAAACTAACAACCTGATTTAAAAATGGGCAAAAGACATGAACAGACTTCGTACCAAAGAAAATTTACAGATGGTAAATAAACATATGAAAAGGTGTTCATCATCATATGTCATTAGTTAATATTAAATTAAAACAGTGATGAGATGTTACTACATTAGAATGGCCAAAATTCCAAACACCGACACTAGCAAATACTGGTGAGGATGTGGAGCATGAGGAACTCTCATTCATTGCTGATAGGAATGCAGAAATGGTACAGCCACTTTTAAAGATAGTTTGGTACTTTCTTACAAAGTTAACCATACTAATTATATGATTTAGCAGTTGTGCTCCCTAATATTTACCCAAATGAGCTGTGAACTTACTTCCACACAATAACGTGCACACTGATATTTATAGCAGCTTTATTCTTAATTGCCAAAACTTGGATGTCCTTTAGTAGGTGAGTGGATAAACTGTGGTGCATTCAGACAATGACATATTACTAAGCACTATAAAGAAATAAGCTATCATGCCATGAAAAGACATAGAGGAATTTTACATGTGTATTGTTGAGTGAAAGAAGCCAATCTGAAAAGGCTATACATACTGTAAGATTCCAACTATATGACATTTTGGAAAAGGCAAAACTAGGAAGACAGTAAAAAGATCAGTGGTTTTCTTGGTTTTTAGGGGAGGAAGGGATGAATAGTTAGAGCATAGAAAATTTTTAGGACAGTGACACTATTTTGTATACTTATAATGGTGGATACATGTTACTATGTATTTGTCAAAACCCATAGAATGTACAACACCAAAAATGTTCAAAGAGCAGGAAGAGAATTACAGCTTGGTTTAGAAATGCTCTGCACAATATCCTGGTAGTTGGTAGTGGCAGACTTGGAAGAATCTTGCTGTGGTATAGAACTTCAAGTATTATATTTCTGTGAACCCTCTTGGACAGGAATGAAATCGCCTGAGGTAAAGATCTACATTGGCTTATGGGTAGCAATTAATGATTTGGTCAGATGATCAGGGACTTTGAAAGAATATGATTGTAAGATTGGTAACGAGGAAATCTGGAGTAGAGGTGTGATGGACCTTTTGTAATGGTCACTGAGTGAGGAAAATTATTTTCCATGTGCTTCTCACCAAAAGGTCTGATTTTGAAGGACATTGTCAATAATTAGGTGAACAAGATGATCCACCTTGGGGATGTTGTTCAGAAGGGTATCCAAGTGCTTGCTCCATGGGCTTGTAAATGTAGTGGCCATGGATATAAGCGTGGGCCCAACGTCATAGATATTTTCTTATCAAGGTTGTTCTGACTCTGCCACTGCTGAATACCAGATTGAGAAGTAGCACCACCAACCCTGAGTCCCCAATATGGTATAGTAACTCAAGGGGACTAGACAGTTTCTATGCGACAGGTTGGTTACATTTGATCTCTTTCATCATGGAGGAGGCAGAAATTTGTTCTCACTGGGACCAACACTTACTCTGGATATAGAATTGTTTTCTGGCTCTGTCATGCTTCTACTTCTACCATCATCCATGAATTTATTAATATAGATTAAACATAGACTGAGACTCTGAGATTTAAAAAATTAAGGCATAAGCTTTAAATTATTCTGTTATACATGTAGGTGGAAAGGAAAATGCTAATGGTTTTCTTTTAACTTAGCAGAAAAACTAAAATACTGCTTAGAAATACAGAGATGTATTCTTACAACATTTTTCCCAGGTCAAAACCTTGTCAGTAAGACAATCAGAATTACAGATTCCTTTTGGATGTTATTTTCACAGGACAAAGCAACACTTTGTAACACTTTGGAGTCTTATAAGACATTTTGGTTCAAATAACATTACAGAGAATGGATTTCATTTTAGCAAGGAACAGAAGAGGTTCTAGTAACAATTATGAATATTCACACAGCTCCATATTGCTGAGGATAACAAGTGGATATTTTTTGGAACATTCTTAATTTAATATCTTATCAAATCAGATTTTTTGAAATACTTCATGATGCAGAATTATGTTTCTCTTTTCATAGCTGCAAGGAGAAGGGATATCTTTTTCTCAGACTTCTTTGGTTAATTATAAAGACTTTCATTTTTAAGGTCAGCTTCTGAAATTTTATTGGCTATATTATAAGCAGGCCTATAGAGGATAATTTTATTGGCAGAAATGGAGAAAGTGATAAAAAGTTATTTAATACCAAATCATAGGATGGTATTGTTTTTCTTCTATATTATTAACTACCCCTTGTTTACCTATAATTTCTTTCAAAAAAACCTTGAAACTTCAGGGAAGACAAATGGTCTATCCTTGTGGTTTTTTTTTTTTTTTTTTTTTTTTTTGAGATGGAGTCTCGCTGTGTCGCCCACTCTGGAGTGCAAGGCCGCGATCTCGGTTCACTGCAAGCTCTGCCTCCCGGGTTCTCGCCATTCTTCTGCCTCTGCCTCCCCGGTTCTCGCCATTCGCCTGCCTCAGCCTCCCGAGCAGCTGGGACTACAGGCGCCTGCCACCATGCCCAGCTAATTTTTTTTGCATTTTTAGTAGAAATGGGGTTTCACTGTGTTAACCAGGATGGTCTCGATCTCCTGACCTCATGATCTGCCCCCCTCGGCCTCCCAAAGTCTAGGGATTACAGGTGTGAGCCACTGTGCCTGGCCTATTCTTGGGTTTAAAGTTATAGAATAATAATGCCTAAGAGATATGAAAGAAAAAAATTAAAAAATTAAGTTTCTAGAAAAGAGCAGTCTGGTTTAATAGCATTTTAGAGTGGATATATTTAGGAATTTTATAAAACTCAATATTTGTCAACAATAGGAGATGGCTGGTAAGAGAATACACAGAGACGGCATTTACTGGCCTATTTTTCCAAATAAGAATGTTATTCAGACTGTATATAGAACATTGAGTTTAAGTTATACTTAGAGCCATTTAATTAGGAATGAAGAGGACTTGGTGGTAGTGGGAAGAGTAGGGGAGAGGCATGCCAATAGTCTTCAGCTCTCCGGGGGACTGGACGTACGCTGTGATACTCCAGAGAGCAGAACGAGGAAGGCAGAGCTTAGCTTTAGCCATAAGGAAGAAATTGGTCTGTGTATATGTTAAGCCCAAGGTCGGCTGACCTACCAGACATGTTTTAAAAAGTGATTTCTTTTTTTTTTGAGACGGAGTCTCGCTGTGTCCCCCAGGCTGGAGTGCAATGGCGCGATCTCGGCTCACTGCAAGCTCCGCCTCCCGGGATCCCGCCATTCTCCTGCCTCAGCCTCCTGAGTAGCTGGGACTACAGGTGCCCGCCATCGCGCCCGGCTAATTTTTTTGTATTTTTAGTAGAGACGGGGTTTCACCGTGTTAGCCAGGATGGTCTCGATCTCCTGACCTCGTGATCCGCCCGCCTCGGCCTCCCAAAGTGCTGGGATTACAGGCGTGAGCCACCGCGCCCGGCAAAAAAAAGTGATTTCTTTATTGAATTTGGAGTTGGAAACCATCTATGTTTCTTCACCCAACTTTTTACTTTGAAAAGTTTCAAGATTTCAAAATTTGAAAAACAGGACAATAAACATCTCTATGTCCTTCACCTAAGTGTACCAATATTTTTTGCCACACTTACTTTCTCTCTCTCTCCCTCCCTCTCCCTCTCTCTCTCTCTCTCTCACACACACACACACACACACACACACACACACACACACACACACACACATTTTTTGATAAAACATTTGAAAGGAAGTTTCAAAACTCGTGAAATTCACCCTTATCTCCTTCAGCAAGTATCCCCTAAGAACAAAGACACTTTCCTACTGTTCCCATTCATCCTTAAGACAATGTTCAGCTTGCAGGTGCTATGATTCTCATAAACCAGTAAGAAAAATAGTGCCTGTTTTCCCTGTAATACAGGATTCATTCAGTAAAGTTCTTGCCTGCTTCACAAGGTGCATTGCTGGAGGCCTGCTCTCTGCAAGCCTCTTAAAGAATATGAAAATAGTCCTGCCCTCAAGAAGCTCATCAGATGAAATAATACATATGAAAATACTTAAAATGTTAACTGTAAGTGAAAGATGCTATTATTATCTCTTTGCAAATTCTTTTTCTCAAAGAAAATAGGGTTTAGCAGATGGAAAAACAAAACAAAACAAAAAAGTACCACCAGAGGGCACTATAGTAGCATTTGTAGTAGCATTTGAAAAGCAGTGTTTGAAGGCGTTGTGAATATATCTTAAAACTTCATTATTTTTTCTTCTCAGAGTAATATACTGTGATTGTATTGCCTTCTAAATTCAACTCTTGTGCACCCTATTAACTGGTGTTCTTAAATATTTGTAACAATTTCAGACCAAAAAATAAGTTTTTTTACATAGACCCATGTATCTTATTATACTGAACAATATAATTTTTTTCCTGAAAATTTAATAATCTTTGACATACTGAAGGTCCATGGCTTATGTGCCTCGGGCAGATTTCCAATGTTTGGTCCAGAAGATAGGGTTAGGGGGAGCGGTAATTCTGATGAAATGTTTAGAACAAGGGAAGGTAGATCATTCATCAAACCTTTAAAATACCGCTTTTTGTTTTTTCCTTTGGAGGGGTCAAGTTCCATTCCAGTTTTGTTTCACTGGCTTGACTCCTTTGAAATATTTTAATTTGTGTTGCCCCTACTCTTTCAAAAAGCAATATTCTTTAAATGAAGAATGAATATGAGAATACTCAGGAGAAGTGGACAACTGTCAGTAGTTTACAGACTTTTAAAAATGCCTTTGAAGCGTAGTTCTTAATTGGAGGTTTTCTACATATTGCCAATGGCATCACTGATGTGTAATTTTTGTTTTATCTGGAGTATCATATAGAGATTCAGCATTCATTCTTCAGTTTGAAAGAGATATATTTGAGCAACTTAGGCATTTGGTGTGCATTTTGAAAAATTATACTATAGGCCAGGTGCAGTGGCTCATGCCTGTACTCCCAGCATTTTGGGAGGCTGAGGTGGGCAGATCACCTGAGATCAGGAGTTCGAGACCAACCTGGGCAACATGGCAAAAACCCATCTTTACTAAAAATACCAAAATTCGCTGGGGGTGGTGGCACATGGCCTGTAATTCCAGCTACTTGGGAACCTGAGGCAGGAGAATCACTTGAGCCTGGGAGGTGGAGATTGCAGTGAGCAGAGATCGTGCTACTGCCCTCTAGCCTGGGTGATAGAGACTCTGTCTTAAACAATAACAACAACAAACAAAACAAAACAAAACAAAAATTATACTGTAAATTACTAGGAATTTCAACTGGGTGCATGGAGGAGAAAAAACCCTCTGTTGCTGAAAGAATGATGGAGGTGAAGCCTTAAACTCCATACATCTCACTCTGGGATTTCTCAGTTGTATTTTTGCTTCTAAGGCAGGGTCTTGCTCTGTCGCCCAGGCTGGAGTGCAGTGGTGCAATCACAGCTCACAGCAGCCTCAATCTGGGCTCAAGTGATCCTCTTTCCACCTCAGCCTCCCAAATGGGTAGGACTACAAGCACATGCTGACATGCTCAGCTATTTTTTATTTTTACTTTTAGTTTTAGTAGAGACAAAGTCTTGCTATGTTCCCCAGGCTGGTCTCAAACACCTGAGCTTATGCCATTGTCCTGCCTCAGCCTCCCAAAGTGCTGGGATTACAGATATAAGCCACCTTGCTCAGCCTCATTGATTTTATGAATAATTCTAACAGCTCTGCCAAGGATAATCAGAATTTTTTTTGAATTACAAAACTAGATATGAAAATTAGAAGACTCATAGAGACAGGGACATTTACTGCAGCAGTGATTGCTCAGAGAAAGAGAGAGGAAGGGAGGAGAGAGAGACTGAGACTACTGAATCACAATTTAGCATAAAAATTAGTGATCATAATATGGACAAGAGACAGGGAAATACTGGATAGAAGAGGGTGGTTCCCCAGCAAAAGCCCCACCCTCAAGCCTGGAGACCCTCGGCCCTGAGTGGGAATGGGCATTTCTGTTTTCGTGCCCTGAAAGTTGCCTTTTGACCTGCTATGCCCCCCATTTGGTACCCATATAACCCTGAACTTTAGGTTCCAGAAGCAGACGAGCAGATGAGATGAGGAGACAAGCAGATGAATGGCAGAATGAAGTGGCAGAGAAAGAGAGAAGAGGAGGAACATCTGAACGCCAAGAGGAGTTAGGCTGGGGGTGGTGGGAGAGGAGTTTAGCCTCTGGATGGCCAAACTCCAGGGGAAGATAATCTTCCCACTGCATCCCCACTTTCAGCTCCCTATCCATCCTGCTGAGAGCCACCTTTACCACTCATTAAAACCCTGCATTCATCCTTCAAGTCTGTGTGCAACCTAATTCTTCCTGGATGCTGGGCAAGAGCTTGGGATACAGAAAGCTCTCACACTGGCCCTCCGCCCTTGCAAAAAGGCAGAGAGTCCATTGAGCTGGTTAACAGTTATGCTGTCTGTGGATAGCAATGCTAAAAGAGCCTTGTAACACTGGGGCTGCAGGCACCCACCCCTAGACACCACTGCGGGGCTGGAGCCCAAAGCACTTGCCCTGACTTCTGCACCTTACAGTCTGCATGCTCCCCTTCTTGTCAGGGGTTTGAGCAATGGTGACTGAACAGGCGAGTCACACCCACGTTGCACATCCTTCGAGGGGGATCAGGAACTCTCCCATTTCAATAATTACTATTCTGTGTTGTTAAGATTATATTTGGGATTATCTATTTAGAAAAAAAGGAAATATAGAAAATGTTTTGGAAATATTCCATTCAAAAGGGTGAATATAAAGTATTCAGACATGAGGATAGACTTTTGTTATCAAGCAACATATATTTATCGAGCATCTCTGGTAGAGGGATGGATTCAAAGATTGTTCTGCCTTCAGGGAGTTTACAAACATGTACTTGAAAAACTAGCAATGGAAACGGTGTGTGATAGGATTTTGATGAAAACACTAAGCATCAAAGGAGATCAGGGAATGAGAACAGCTTTGTGGCTGCAAAGATCTGAAAAAGAGCTGGGTCTGAAATGGAATCTAGGAAGGATTCACTGAGGCAAAGGAAAGGAGGAAAGGGGTGAGGAGAGAGAAAAGAATTAATATAGGGAATTGTATGAGAAAGGCCAACAACGTGTGGAGTGCATTTTAGTCCCACAATGCCAACAAAGAAAGCATTTATAGATAAAGTGTCTGGCTTCCATTTTTAACGAGAGAGAATTTTAAATAAGCAAGAATATAAGTTTCTACTTTGAGGTATTAATTACTATCATTTCAGCAAAATGTTTATCTTCTCTCAGAATTCAATACATGGTAAATCATTTTTAAAGAAAACTGAGGTTTCAGAAATTACTCCAAGGTGAAAGCTAGTCTTTATTACTCTGATCTAAATTATTATGTATCTTGTCTGTTTTTTTTTTCTTCAACTTTTATTTTAAGTTCTGGTCCAAGGTGAAAGCTGGTCTTTATTACACTGATCTAAATTATTATCTATCTGATCCTTTTTTTTCCTTCAACTTTTAAGTTCTGGGGTACGTGCGCAGGATGTGCAGGTTTGTTACGTAGGTAAACGTGTGCCATGATGGTTTGCTGCATGGATCAACCCATCACTTAGGTATTAAGGCCAGCATCCATTAGCTATTCTTCCTGATGCTGTCCCTCCTGTCCCCTGGACAGGCCCCAGCGTGTGTTGTTCCCCACGATGTGTCCATGTATTCTCATAGTTCAGCTCCCACTTATAAGTGAGAACATGTGATGTTTGTTTTTCTGTTCCTGCGTTATTTGCTGAGGTTAATGGCTTCCAGCTCCATCCGTGTCCCTGCAAAGGACATGATCTCATTCCTTTTGATGGGTGCATAGTATCCCATAGTGTATATGTACCACATTTTCTTAATCCAGTCTATCACTGATGGGCATTTGAGTTCTGTCTTGTCCTTTTAAACTGTTCATTGTAACATCTTGAGTATAATAATTTGAAACCTTCCATTTTGCTATTTTTATATAAATCTTTTCATCTGTTAAATCTTATAACTATGAATGTTTACTTACATTATTTTATAAGTACATCAATTTTTGTAACTTTTAATTGACTATTGAAAATAGCATTAATTAGTACCAATTACAGATCATTAAGCTCAACATTATATGTTGTAAAAATTATCAAAGATCACTGATCATTAGAGAAATGCAAATCCAAACCACAATGAGATACCATCTTATGCCATTCAGAATGGTGATTATTAAAAAGTGAAGGAACAACAGATGCTGGTGAGGTTGCAGAGAAAAACGAATGCTTTTACACTGTTGGTGGGAACATAAATTAGTTCAACCATTGTGAAAGACAGGGTGGTGATTTCTCAAAGATCTAGAAGCAAAAATGCCATTTGACTCAGCAATCCCATTACCAAGTATATCTCCAAAGGAATATAAAATATTCTGTTATAAAGCTACATGCACTTGTATATTCATTGCAGCACTATTCACAATAGCAAATCAAACCAAATGCCCATCAATGATAGACTGGATAAAGAAAATGTGGTACATATACACTATGGGATACTATGCAGCCATGAAAAGGAATGAGGTCATGTCCTTTGCAGGGACATGGATGGAACTGTAAGCCCTTATCCTCAGCAAACTAATGCAGGAACAGAAAAACAAATACTGTGTGTTCTCATTTATAAGTGGGAGCTGAACAATGAGAATACATGGACACATCGTGGGAAACAACACACTGGGGCCTGTTGAGGGGGTTTGGGGGAGGGAGAGCATCAGGAAGAATAGCTAATGGATGCTGGGCTTCATACCTAAATGATGGGTTGATCTGTGCAGGAAACCACCATGGCACACATTTACCTATGTAACAAACCTGCACATCCTGCACACGTATCCCAGAACTTAAAAGTTGAAGAAAAAAAATCATCAAAGATGAAAGGGCAGTTATTTTATAGAGATAGAAACTTGAGAGAGTAGATATGCTTTTATTCTTTTTAAAACATTCACATAAATAGATTCTGATATTTCCTTACATGTGATTGCAGTTAATGATAGAGTGGGGCTAAGAGAAAAGAAATTAACAGATGTTAAAAAGAAAATTATTTAGCAACTTATTTTTAAAAAGTAGCTTGTGGCTTATTGGAACACAAATTATATAATAGTGTTTTATGTATGTATATGTGTGTATATATTAACATATATACACATGATCACAATTACTATATATTTCATATATATATTTCATATATATAATGTGTATATATAGTGTATACATGTACACATATATGTGAAATATAGTGATTTTTTCCAGTAAAAATCTTTTTATTGTGGAAAATCTTTTTTTATTTTTATTTAAAATTTTTTATTTTAATTTTTGAGGGTATTAGATGTATATATTTATGGGGTACATGAGATATTTTGATACAGGCTGCAATGTGTAATAATCACATCATGTAATATGGAGTGTCCATCCCCTCAAGCATTTATTTGTGTTACAAACAATCCATCGTACTCTTTTAGTCATATTAAAATGTACAATTAAATTACTGTTGACTGTAGTCTCCCTGTTGTGCTATCAAATACCAGGTCTTATTCATTCTTTTAAACAATTTCCAACTTTTATTAAGTTCCAGGGTACATGTGCAGGATGTGCAGGTTTGTTACACAGGTAAACATGTAGCATGGTGCTTTGCCACACAGATCATCTCATCACCCAGGTACGAAGCCCAGCATGCATTAGCTATTCTTCCTGATGCTGTCTCTCTGCTGACTCCCTGCCTTCAACAGGCCCCAGTGTGTGTTGTTCCCCTTCATGTGTCCATGTGTTCTCATCATTTAGCTCCCAGAAAATTTTCAACATAGACAAAAGTGGAGAGAAAAGTATAATGAAACTCCATGTATTCATTACCCAATCTAAAAAGTTATAAACATAAAGCCAATCTAGTTTTATTTATTATCTCTTAATTCCCCACTTTCACCTTCCCAGAACTAATTTAAAACAATTTCTAAAGATCATATGATTCTGTTCATAAACACTAGTTGTTATTATTATTATTTAACATAGGGAATATTCATATATGTAACAGGTACAAAGGCTGTAATATTTAAAGCTCTTTTATGTTCCCGTATTAAATGTAAATATTTATTTAAACTCATGGCTTTCCTTGGTTCATCAAATCAGGTAATAAATTAACCAGACAGGTTCACATTCAATCAGATAGCATTCCAAATTGCTCCTGGCATCTTCAAAAGATCAGGATTGTTCGGATGCTGTTAATAACAATAAAACATTAATAAGTATAATTTTCATGATAAATTTAACCAAAGCTCACAAATAAGTTTTGCCTTTTCATTTCAGGATCTGGTCTTCCTTTTTAGACATCCACTTTATTAAGCCTAATTTCTTTTATCCCATCATCCTCTTCCGTTCATGGTGTTAATAATATTTTATACATGTGCTAGTAAACTGGGGGGGAATTCAGGACCCTCACTCACCTTAGGCAGCGTCCTTGTTACTCAGTGGTGCTGTTGAGGAGAATTAGAATGTACCAAGGAGGGAGTCAGGTTTTAGTCTTGGAATAGTCACTGTTCTCAGATCTCCTATAGCTGAGGGCAAAGTTGAGCATCGAAGGAGGGAGTGGGCATCAAAGTTGGTGTGTTGGGATTCTACTTTTTGAGAACCCAGATGTTCTTATTCCTGGATAACTCCAACATGTAGACACCAAGCGGGGGATAAGCCTCAAGGACAGAGCAGTCCTTATCTCAGACATTACTGCTGGAGCTGTGGAACCCCTACTATCAGCAGCTTGCTATGCATAAATGTTTTCTTCACCCAGGACTGGAAGACACCCCTACCTGTGGAAGGAGAATCTCTGTGTCCTTTCCTCACTCTGGGGCAGGGTCACTGCACCTCAACAGGCTAATCAGTCATTGTATCCCATCCCCTTCCTCCCGCTTCCTTGCTTCTTTGCAGTTGGGTGGTAGGAGGGCCTGCCCTCTCTTGTGCTTCCTGTGCCCATATGGGGGACACACCTGATGAGGCCCAACTTCTGCCTTCCCCATTGCCACCTTTCCATCTGTGTGGGCAGTCTGACGGTATTCTCAGTGGGCTAGAGAAGGAGCAGGAAGCCTCACTCTGGTGTCTACCCCTAGGCTGATTACCAGGGAAGCCTCCTTGGAGAATGTGGGAGACTTGCCCATAAAGCAATGCAGCATTTTCCACCTGGCCGCCACTTAGCATTCCTTATGGGTGTGTTCCATAATTGAGAATTCTGGGAGAAAAAGTTTGTGTTAGAGGATATGAGTACAAGGGTGTGAGGCTCAAACCCCACTCCAACCTCTAACTCCTAACTTGAGGAGTATTCCTTATGGGGATATTGAGATTGTACAAAATATTGAAGGGCTTATATACTAAGTTTACATGGTGTAGCTTAAAAAATAATGCTTGTATTTTCTTTTTATTGAACTTCCTTTTGATATGTTGTCACTGACACGTTTGCAAATTGGGGAGTTCATGTCAGTAGGATATTTCCTCAGGTTTCTTCCCCAAGAAGTAGTCTGGGTCCTCACACCATGAAACTATCTTCTTCTTCTTCTTTTTTTTTTTTTTTTTTTTGAGACGGAGTCTCGCTGTGTCTCCCAGGCTGGAGTGCAGTGGCCTGATCTCGGCTCACTGCAAGCTCCGCCTCCCGGGTTCACGCCATTCTCCCGCCTCAGCCTCCCAAGTAGCTGAGACTACAGGCGCCCGCCACCACGCCCGGCTAGTTTTTTGTATTTTTAGTAGAGACGGGGTTTCGCCATGTTAGCCAGGATAGTCTCGATCTCCTGACCTCGTGATCCACCCGTCTCGGCCTCCCAAAGTGCTGGGATTACAGGCTTGAGCCACCGCGCCCGGCCGAAACTATCTTCTTCTTCTGCAACATTTATTCCCTGCTTCAAATCCCAGTTATTTTAATTTTACTTTAGCCTTTTCCTCCTCTCTTTTGTTGTGTCTTCTCTTTTCATTTCTTCTTTGTCCTGCATCTCCTCTATGTAACATTGTTCCTAATGTTTTTGACCTTTGTTTCTATTGATCAAGGCTGTGCTTGAATTTTTTACCTAGAATCATTTATCCTAGTCTTACTAATCCCCCAAACCCTAAGAATCTTCCAGGTGGAGCATTTCTATACATCAGTTCCTGGAATCCCTGACATGGGAGACTATATAACTATAATAGTGGATCAGAAGGTATCTTATAGGAACTCCATGGCAAAGCAAGAGAATGAGACAGTTGGGGCATCCTTTACATGTCTGATCCCTGCCACTCTCTGTTCACATAGCCATGGTTTTCACCCCATTCTGATTGTGAAGGGTCTGGGGTAGGCACTCTGTGTCAAACTGCAGAACACCATGGTGCCAAACTCAGGGGTACACTGTACTAGAGGGATCTAACATTATACTATGCAGAAACCTCTCTTTCTAGGGAGCAGCCCCAACTGAGTTAATGGTTTTTGAAATGGAAATTGTATGAATTTATACCACCATTCTATATTGTAACAGTGTACAGATGTGCATTATTGAAATGGAAGCCTTTTCCCTCTGAAATAGCCACTATTCAATCTTTTAAGCACATCTAATACCTGGGATGTGGAAAATGTCAGAAAAAACAAGTTGGTTAGTTCTTAACATAAAAAAAAAATAGAATCATTGTAAATGTTTTTTAAATCATTCAATCATCTATTAGTAATGTACCTTTTCCCTTGGTTCATTAGGTCGAATGCCTCACTGATTTTGTCAAAAGGCAGGGTATGGGTCACCAATGCATCCAGATTGAATTTCTTATTCTTATAGTCAGTGACCAGCTTTGGGATAGAATCTACACTTTTCCAACCTGTAATGTGGACAAAATGCAAAATAAAGACATGCACTTGACACAAAGTAGTTTAATCAGCATTTGCTGAACGAATGAAATTATTAGGTCAGATTTGGTTTGTTTCAAATAGATTAAACTCCTTCCATCTTTAATTTTCTGCACTTATATCTACTTTAAAAATTTTCTTTATAAGAAAAATTTAAGATTATTTTCCACTCTATATAACAAATTATCTCAATTAGGTCAATGTTTATTTTTTGTTCCTCCATGTTGGTTCATTCAAATGCAAATTAAATTTCAATTTGCAAATTATAATTACCTTTTTATATAAATTACTTATAAGTAATTAATAGTTTTTATGTAGTGTTTGGATATGCTCTAAGGATTCAATGTTTGGGTAAATTATTTTTATTTCCTTTCAATAATCTTCACTCTAAGAATTTCAGAACTACTAGGAAAAATATTTAAAGCTATGAAGAAAAAAAATCTGACCCCCAAAGAATGTTCCATTTATAGTACGGCCGATTATTAGCTCCTCTGGAAAAATAGTCAATCCTTTGCTACCAGCAGCTACTCCAATGAAAGTACATGTTCCCCAGCCTGCGGTTGTACAGTCCAGGGCTGCTTTCTGTAAGATCGAACACAAAAGACTACTTGAGTCAGTGGAAAAGTAGAATATGAACTCCACTGTGGGAATGTACAATGCTTTAGAAAAAAATTAATGCAACTCTGCCTGTAAGATAATGGGATTCAAGCTAATGACATCATAGTATCATTGTAGATTGAGCCTTGAGGGCCAAGTGTTCCATTACAGATAGAATGTTCAGTACAGTCTGGGTGTAGGTGACTCATACCTGTAATCTTAGAACTTTGGGAGGCCAAGGTGGGTGGATCATTTGAGGCCAGGAACTCAAGACCAGCCTGGCCAACATGGCAAAACCCTGTCTCTACTAAAAATACAAAAATTAGCTGGGTGTGGTGTTGCCTGCCTGTAGTCCCGGCTACTTGGGAAGCTAAGGCTGGATAATTGCCTGAATCCGGGAGGAGGAGGTTGCAGTGAGCCGAGACTGCACCACTGCACTCCAGCCTGGGTGACAGAGTGAGACTCTGTCTCAAAAAAAAGAAAAAAAATTAGTAAAATAAAGATAAAGATGTCTAAAAAATCAGCATACATTTGTGTGTAAGTAAATAAGTTTTATATTTGCCTCTGATAAATGTTTAAAGTGCCAGAGTTTGGCATAAAGGTTGTGAAACTATAAACCCAGCCGAATCTATCTTTGTGTGACTTTTTTTTGACAAATAAGACTAGTTTAAAATTGTTAGGTCAATAACAGCAACTGAACCACCTAATTTATCAGCAAAATCCCTATGTGTTTAACCTTAAGTTTCTTACTTAGGTTTTCACCTGATGTTCAGATTTTAAAAATAGTTAATAAGGGCCAGGCATGGTGGCTCACGCCTGTAATACCAGCACTTCGGGAGGCTGAGGCAGGTGGATCACTTCAGGTCAGGAGTTCAAGACCAGCCTGGCCAACATGGAGAAACCCTGTCTCTACTAAAAATACAAAAAAGTAGCCAGGCACAGTGGCGTGTGCCTGTAGTCCCAGCTACTCAGGAGTCTGAGGAAGGACAATTGCTTGAGCCCGGGAGGTGGAGGTTGCAGTGAGCCAAAATCGTGCCCCTGAACTCCACCGGGCGACAGAGTGAGACTCCATCTCAAAAAAAAAAAGTTAACAAGGAAATAACCTTAAATAATGACTAATTCTGCATAATATCTCAGTTATCAAAAGTTATCTAGATACCTGTTAAAAATGAAAAAGTATATGTAAATGAAATAAATGCTTATAAGTGGACTTTGTGTAATATAAAATCTGAAAATTATTTTAAATTAAATAATAAATGCTGGATGTGTGAGTCATTTCCAGTTAAAAAATTGTGATATAGGAAAACATGTTTCTAAAATTGTGAGATGATTTCATCTATAAAATGCTTACATCTAACAGTTCAGGATTTCTTGCTTTCTAAGTTTTCATGAAAATTTAAGGTTATTAGGAATAAGAATTCTAATTCATATATAAATATATAATTGTATTCTCTTTTTTTTTGAGGCAGTCTCACTCTGTTGCCCAGGCTACAGTGCAGTGGCGTGATCATAGCTCACTGCAGCCTCAACTTCCTGCAGTTTCTCACCTCACCCTCTCAAGTAGCTGGTACTACAGGTGTGTGCCACTACACCTGATTAATTTTTGTATTTTTAGTAGAGATGGGTTTTTGCCATGTTGCCCAGACTGCTCTTGAACTCCTGGGCTCAAGCAATCTGCCCACCTCAGCCTCCCAAAGTGTTGGAATTATAGGCGTGAGCCACTGTGCCTGGCCTGTATTCTTATTAAAAAATAATTTTATATAATTTGGAGATTATTTTAAAGTTATTTACTTAAAAAGATGAAAAAAGTAAGTAGGGGAGAGAAATATACAGTTATAAATATAAAAATATATTTTAATAAAATAATTTAATAATATTTATTTTAATAAAATATGAATTATTCATATATTTCATATAAAATTTGATATAAAATTTCATATAAAAATTTCATATAAATAATTTCATATAAAAAAGAATCTTATGGTAAAATCTTGTCCTAAAATAAAATGACTGATTATTGAAAAAGAAAAAAATTAGGATAAGTCAAAAGTCCAGGCATATCATAGACCATCTGTGTAAGTCATAATAAGGTTCATGAAGAGGAATTTATAAAAAAATTTTGTATGGGATTAAATTTGCTATAATTAAAAGAGGATTATTTAGAATAGTCTTTCTAAGATTATTCCCCTATGTTAAAACAAAGTTTCTTTACAGTATTGATTTGCTCTTAATAAAATTAAAAGAAATTTAACTTTTAATTTTATAATTTGTTTCTTTTGAAAACTTCTCAAAATCATATGTCAGAAGTTCAACTTTTGCTATCTCCCTGCTTTCAGCTTTGTCTCCCCTTGGACTGATATAACTCTCTTCTTTAGCCTTTTCATCAGTTATTATTAGTTTTTTCCTCCAGTTCTAACTATTCTTACGGCCTGATACTAAAATGTTTTATCTTAAAGGTCTAGGAGTGAATGTTTTCCTCCAGTACAACTTGATTTTGTACTCTTGGCTTTTCTTGATATGTTTAAATTTTTCAATGTAATGAGAAAATTTCTCATGCAGCTACTAAGAATTATGTATTTTCCTGCTGTACTCATAATCCTGAACACACTTTTCCCGTGTCTGATTAAATTCAAGCACTTTTCCCATCAGGTTTATTGAAATGGGCCTCTCATAAGGAGAAGCAGTCACACCACCAGTTTTTCTTTCCCTTTCTGGTAACTGACTTAAGAAACAACATTGGCCGGGCGCGGTGGCTCAAGTCTGTAATCCCAGCACTTTGGGAGGCCGAGACGGGCGGATCACGAGGTCAGGAGATCGAGAGACGATCCCGGCTAACACGGTGAAACCCCGTCTCTACTAAAAAATACAAAAAAATAGCCGGGCGAGGTGGCGGGCGCCTGTAGTCCCAGCTACTCGGGAGGCTGAGGCAGGAGAATGGCGTAAACCCGGGAGGCGGAGCTTGCAGTGAGCTGAGATCCGGCCACTGCACTCCAGCCTGGGTGACAGAGCAAGACTCCGTCTCAAAAAAAAAAAAAAAAAAAAAAAGAACATTATACATTTTATCAAAATAATTCCCATGTTGTCTATATTAGGTTTTTAATTGCTTTAAAAAACAGGGTTAAGGTTTTTACATCCATATATCCTTATGTATTGCCTTTAAAGTCTTTTGATGATATATTTGGCTAAATAAGTAACTATTGCTTTACAGTGACCTATGGTTCTGTTTTAATCAAATGTTTTGAGGCCTTTAACATTTTTGACAAACACTTTCAAAATTAAATTCTAAATTAAGTCTCTGACTTATTGCTGGGGCTTATCAAAGCTATAAAAAATTAATCACTGAAAAGTTATAAAATCTTTCTACAGCTTCCAGTCAGGTCTTAGACTCCAGTATCACTACCTTCAGCTCCTTAAAAGGGTCCTTAGCAGGTGTTAATAATAATCCTTGTGCTGGTAAGTTACAGGGTGTTGACCCTTGGTTTAGAGGGTTAGAGGTCATTGAAACCTAGAAACATAGCTTTTCCTAGTTATAGAAACTTTTGGTAGGAGAGTAGGTAACTCATCTTTTGGTGATTAAGTAAATCCTTCTCTTTCCAAGGATTTATTTGGATTCTCTAATGTAATTCTGTTCCATAACTGAAAATGACTTTCATGATATAATAAGTCAGTTTAATGATAGAAGATGCTAACTTTTAGGTCAGTGGTTCTCAGCTTGAGAAATTAATTTTTAAAATGTTGTCAGTGGGCCCCCAGCACACAAGAATATCCTGGGTATGGCGCATTCATTGGTATTAAAAAAGCAACAAAACAACAATGAAAAACCCCTCAGGAAATTCTAACATATAGCTAGTGTTGAGAATCTCTGTACAAGAAAAATAAGGTGAATAGGCTAAATTTTAGTGTTTGTAAATAAATGAGCCATGGGAAGCGGGGTGATGGATGTGGCATGCTGCACACTGCAGGTACTAACATCAATTCAAAAGCAGGGCCTGAAGCCTTGAACACAGGTGAGCAGTGCCAGATATGGAGCCCTTGATGCATGCATTTTCAATAATAGCTAATGTTTATTGTGTGCTTAGTACCTGCCAGATACTGTTTTCAGCAGTTTGCATATAGTATAATGAAACTGTTCAGAGAAGAATGACTGAGGAACAGCAGCCTGTGGCTGTCATCACAAGTCTTCCTGGATCTCATTCTTTTCTGGGGAATATACCAGTTGTGTAAGAACCAAGGGGGAAGAATCAGCACAAAATTTGCTTCTGGGAAGTATAGAATTTTATGCTTTATATCTTGCCTAGAGGATGGCTTGGGAGCTAGGCTGAATGAAGGTGTAAGTAAAAGGAATAACATCACAACTACTTCATGGCTCTCACTAATGAAATAAGAAGAATCCATAGGCAGATAATTCAGTTGATGAATTCTTTGGTCATTTCATTAAAAACAAAAACAAACAAACAAAAAACACAAAACAAAACTCCCTAAATCTGCTTAGTGTCTTTGAGTAAATACACATTAGGTGATTATTTGCTGACTCTCTGGAGAATTAGGCTGGGCACTCCAGCAAGGTAACTTTTCAGTATATTGCCTGTAGTTGTAGTTGGTTCTTCATTCCACTTTTTGGAGTAGAATAGACAGGCTGGCTTCGTAAGTGTGCAACCAGTGCAGTCACTGAGGGCACTGTAGCCTGTCCTGAGTCGGGAAGAAATCAGAATGATACAACATTGCAGTGTTCAGGAAAAAAAGGTGATTTAAATTTTGTGGTATGGTTTTTTTGAAATATAGAAAATTTCAAATGTGTAATTTGGACCTAATTTTGCAACCTATTTATTGAGATCTGATGGACAGAGCTGGGCTGTGTGCGGGTTGCTAGCCTCTCCCTGTTCTACTTTAATGTGGGAGTGAATGTGTTGTAGCTATTAGGAAACACCTGTCACCCTCTCTTATTTCCTTCTCTAGATCTGCCTTCTGTATATTTTTTTGTGGGGGTAGGGCTCACTTCTCATAAAACACAATTCTTTTAAAATGTTCATTTCTAAGTTTTCTCTATTTTTTGCTGCATTTCATATAGAAGAATGAACAAATATTAATAACATTAATATTAAGGACTAATAGAAATAGTTATTTACATATTAATAAACATTACTTACAATAGATTATTATATAATGTATAATATCTAAGTGTTAACAAATAATATTTATTATCTGTAAACATGTTAATATTAAATATATCAATACATGCACATATTGTTTATTAATTTTAAATATTATATGCTGTTATAGAAAAGATATTCTACATTATTAACAAATATTAATATTAATAACATGTATATAATGTATAAGATAGCTAAGCCAAACAGGTGTCTTTCCTATTTATTCATTGCAGTTAGTTAATTCATCCCTTTATATCTTTTGCTAAAGAATGCTGTCCCTTAATGCACTTGTCATTTTATTTGATTTCATAGTCAAAAGGAACATTTCTCTAATTAATTAAAAATGAAGAAACCCCTAAAATTGTCTCCAAGGAATAGGAATTGGAATTATCATAGAAAACAAAATTAGAAAATATTATCTCCAGACAAATAATATTGAGCTTTTTAAAGGGATCTCAAATCAGCATCTACACATAATGCTGGCATGGCTTCTTATCACAAGAGAAGACTGAACTCACCAAGATAGTACTGGCATTTGGGGGGACACATTCATGGGCATTGAAGGAAATGGAGTATAGCTGAGGGAATGGGAAATGATTTGTGGCTTATACTTCTACTCCACTGTCATCCATTTGAAAGTACTAAGAAGGAATGGTTATAGTTACCATAATAAACATAACCCACTTTCCCCTATTATTTAACAGCCAAAGAATAAATTGAAAACATAAACCAAGAAAAAAATATACATACCATGGTTTCAGATCCACCTGCACAGTCAAGAGCAAAATCCACACCTCCCTTGGTCAATTCAATGATAACCTCCTGGATGGGTTTATGTAGGTTTCTAGGATTGAGGCAATCAGTGGCTCCCAGGGCTTTAGCCTTTGCAAACTTCTCACTGTTGATGTCAATACCTATGATTCTGGAAGCTCCTGCAGCTTTACAACCCATTACAGCAGAAAGACCCACACCTCCTAGGCCAAAGACAGCACAAGTCGAGCCAGGGGTGACCTGAAAGCAGGAAAATTATAAAATAACTTTTAAAGTAGCTAGTCCCACTTTTTTCGTTTTAAGAGGCAGGAGGAAGTGGGGGCATGAACATATGAATTAAGGACAGCCTGCTATTAAACTCTATGATATAGCCAATGGAGGAAATCTGCCAATGTGAAAATGGATGCATTACTACCTAAATTTGGAGAATTATTTAATGTGCATTAAGATTATAAGAAACAAACCCAAGTAAAAATAATTCCCTTGTTTTACTTTTTCCCTTCAGTGTTAGAACAAAATTTGAAAACCCACACATTCTGAAGGGTTTATTGCTTTCCTTTTAAAATTGGATCACTAGTAATTTGACATCTATATTTCTAATAGGCCTCATTTGGTTGTATTAATATTACAGTGATTTACTTGATCACTCCAAATCACCAGTTTGGAATGAAGTCCAATTTGTTTTACATGGCATGAAAGGATTTTTATTGTCTGACCTCTGTCTACCTTCCAACTTCATCGCCATGATATTCCCAGTACAAGAACTGCGAACAGATTGTTGCACTTCTCCTCATGCTGTAGTTGACGCTGTTCCCTCAGACTGATGTACTTTTCATCTTATTTTCTTTAATTAAAGTATAACCTATACTCCTACGCCTGACTTCAAGGACATTCTCTCTATGAAACTTTTCTTGATTCTTTAATCAGAAATCAACGCCTATCGTTTTGTTTTTCTTGTATCATATAATTTATAACCTGCCTTGATTGTGTGTGTATGTGTGTTTCTTTAAAAGACTACATTTTATGAAGGCAGAAACTTTTTAAATTCCACATTATTATGAAAGGGTCTTTTGTATGTTGAATCTTTAATACATTTTTGTTTCATTGCATTAGATGGAAGTAATAGATAAGATGGTAAGAAAAGATGCTGTAACTGGAATGTTATTCTACAGACTAGTATAGTGATAGAAAAATACTACATAGAGAGATACTTAATATTTCCTAATGAGGATGCAAAGCTGTTAGTATTAAAACATAAACAAAAGGAAAAGAGAAAATCTGCTCAAGGTAAGTATTAATACATTCTAAATTGGAAACAAAATTACTGAGCAACAGGTAAACTGCAATATTTTCATTATTTATCTATATTAGGTATGCACACCTCTGGCTTTTGCTACTCAGGGGAAATAATATATATGTATATATATTGCAAATAGTAAGAATATTGTTCTTATGATGGCTTCTTTACTATAATGTTGTGGCATGTGTTCAGTATGTTTCTTAATATATTTCTCCAGAGTCTCAGTTAAAAAGAGCCTGTGAGTCTCTTAGGAACTGGAAATGCATTTTTCCCATTGCAGCAGTGTAACTACTAGTTGGATTCTCAGGCTAACTCACGACAATGTGTAAATAGAATATGCTGCATTACTTGTATCATACAACTAGGCTCCTGTGTATAAAAGTGCATTTGCTTGCAGAACTTTGGTGGGGTCACTATAAATTGCCCCCACAATTTGCAAGTAGGTCTACACACAGTGGATGATTGTCTGTCTGCAAGTACCACTGCTAGAGGATATTTCCACTCTTCCAAAGGTATCTGTGTAATGTTGTTTAATTGGCAGATACAAGCACATCAAAAAGAAATAGGGGTTCTGGTGATGCTAGTATGTTCTCAATAATTATACAGAGAGGTTGCTTCACTTTTCTTCCCAGAAGTAAGTTAAATTTTATCAAAGCTCTTGCCTTTTGAATAGAATTACTGATACTTCACTTTCCTTAATTTCTTCCTATCAGATTCATTTCTCTCTGAGCATCCCATGAGGTGGCTTAGCAGCTAGAATCTCCTCCTTTACAGTGGGAAGAATAGCTCCTGGAAATTTAGGTCGACTTTGGATTTAAAAGAAAGCTGTACAATTCCACTTCTGGATATATAACCAAAGGAAATGAGCTGTGCATACCCATGTTCAATGAAGCATTATTCACAATAGCCAAAATGTGGAACCAATCCTTAAACAAAAGGAAGAGAGAAAATCTGCTCAAGGTAAGTATTAATACATTCTAAATTGGAAACAAAATTACTAAGCAACAGGTAAACTGCAATACTTTCCTTATTTATCTATAATATTAGGTATGCACACCCTTGGCTTTTGCTCCACGAATAGATGAATAGATAAGAAAAATGTGGTATGTGTATACACAATGGAGTACTACTTAGACTTTAAAAAAGGAGAAAATCCTGTCATAGTGAAAACATGGATGAACCTGGAGGATATTATGTTAGGTGAAATAAGCCAGGCACAGAAAGACAGATACTGCATGATCTCACTTGTATGTGGAATCTAAAAAAGACAAACTCATAGAAGGAGAGACTAGGCTGGTGGTTACCAGAGTCTAGGGGGATAAATGAGGAATGGGATGATGTTAGTCAAAGGATACAAAGTTTCGGTTAGAGAGGAGGAATAATTTCTGGAATTTCATTGTACCCTATGGTGACTATAATTAATAATAATGTTTATCTGAAAATTGCTACGATAGTAGATTTTTAATGTTCTCACCACAAAAATATTAGTATATGAAGGGATGGGTACATTATTAGCTTGATTTAATTATTCTACAATGTATACATATATCAAAACATTAAATTATACTTCATAAATGTCTAAAAAATTTTTTCAATTAAAAATAAGTAATTAAGAAAGAAGGCTGTAGCTGAATCTCTAGTGCTAATGGCCCTTAAAAGGACTAGAGTAGTAGAAGAGGATGGACTGCATGGAGCCCAGCAGAGGAAGACTTGAAGAGTGATACTTCTTCCCTGAATCTCTAGCACCATACAGCAGAAAACAGGCTTTGACTGCCATGTGCACATCTGCTGTCAGCTCCACCCAGCTACTAGTACCCTTCTCTGATTGTAGTTTGGTTTCTAATACAATTTTTAAATTTGTGTATTAATGAGTAATTGTGCGGATGAATACATTTTTAAAGGGAGATAACATGCTGATAGCAAAGAGTAGCATTTTTGTCTATGTAGCAGATAAAATTCTCAATGAAGAGTCATACTTTGGTATCTTGGCTACTAGATCAACCTCTTATTGTGGTGAGGCTGACTTTGTTTCCTTGACACTGAACAACTCTAGGTAACCTGATAAAAAGGACTTTCTGGTTTACAAAGCCGAGGACCAGGCCTCACCAGGATGTTTTAAGGGTTTTACATGCACCTGGTTTTATTTGTTCATTCATTGAAAAATTATCAAGCTCCTATTATGTGCCAGGGACAATTCCAGCCTCCAGAGCTATCACAATGAATAACAGAGAGTTCTTGCCCTCAAGGAACAAATAGTACAATAGGACAGAAAAATACATGGGAGATTTCTCTATAGTGTGATAAGAATGAAGACAGAGGCTGGCAGTGGCTCACGTCTGTAATCCTAGCATTTTGGGAGGTAAAAGTGGGAGAACTGCTTGAGCCTAGGAGTTCAAGACCAGCGTGGGCAACATAGGGAGACCCTGTCTTTATAAAAAATTAAAAAAATAGCCAGGCATGGTAGTGCATGCCTGTAATCCCAGCTACTTGGAGGACTGAAGTGGGAAGTTCGCTTGAGCCCAGGAGGTCAAGGCTGCAGTGAATCATGATCATGCCACTGCATTCCAGCATGGGCAACAGAGTGAGACCCTGTCTCAAAAAAGAAAAAAAATTTGGGGTGAAAACTGGGAGGGACACCCAAAGCATACCTGAGAACCTGAAGTAGATCTCTGAGAGGAAGTGATAAATGGAGTCAGCCTGAAGGAGGCAGGGTGGTCTTCTCTGCACTGTTGCTGGAAGCCAAGTGTGGAAAGCCCAGAGACCACAGTGACTGAAGCCTGGAGACTCAGAGTGGAGCCAAGGGAACAGTGCACAGCGGAAAGGGAGAAGTAGGAAGTCACTGTAGCCTACTGAGGAATTTGACCTCACCCTGAGGGAAAAATGAAATAATGCAGGAAAAATAAAATCTTCAGACTTGTTGTTTGAAAGACCACTCTGGCTGCATTTTGCAGTTTTGAGTCGGGAATAAAGGTTGATGTCAGGGAGGTTCAAATAAGGAGGTTATTTGAGATGTCCAACTGTGAGATCTGTCTTTGATATCTCTCTAGTTCTAGGTTAGATGCTTTGTAAGAGTCTTTAAATTCTAACTCGGGATTCTAGGGACACATCTGGTCAACATCAGGGCTGCTACCAGAGACCCTCCTTTGAAGCTACAAAGGAACAGGATGAGAAGCAGAAATGAACTACTACTGATTGAAGGAGAGAAATCTGTAGCATCAGGGAGAAGACAGGGGTGGTTGTGTGAAGATGGAAGTGAGTTTCTGTCATTTTTATTGCCCTTTGATGGAGTCACCTGTCCTAGGATGAGCATTCATCCTTAGGAGACATATTTAAACAGGCTGTATTTGAATCAGGGATGATCTATAATCTAACATGTTAGTATAGTATAAGAACATATGCTGGGCGCCAATTATATGTGGGCTACTGGGCCAGATGTTTTACATATATGATGTGATTCAATTATCCCCATGAGTATTTTTAGTAGATATTATTCTAGAAGGGTTAAATAACTTGCCTAAAATCACAGAGGTAATAAATGACACAGCCAAAGTTTAGAGATAACAGGTTCATCTGTATCACACTGCCTCCCAGTAACTTCTGTTTTACACAAACTGGTGTTTAACCATTTACCTTGGCATTGTTGATTGCAGCCCCATAGCCAGTTGAAAACCCACATCCAAGCAGACAAACTCTCTCTAAATTTGCATCATCGTCTATTTTGGCAAGATTAGTATCTGACACTACAGTGTACTGAGAGAATGTACTGGTTCCCAAGAAATGGTAAACTGGTTTTCCTTTGCAGGTAAACCTGCTGGTTTTGTCTTCCATTAGTTGTTGATCACTAGCAGGATTTTTAAGATTACTAGAAAATTAAAAAAGAGAGAGAGAGAGATACAAATAAAGAGGAGTTACAATAAATGGAAGACTGATCATTTTCCTACAAAATATATTGAGCATTATACATCTTTCATGACAATTTACACGACAGAAAAATTAGGGAAACAACAAGACTTTTCACAAAATATAGTTTGTTGAAAGCATTTTAAAGATAACAACAACAATTTTTTTAAAGTGACAGGGTCTCGTTTTGTCACTCAGGCTGGAGTGCAGGGAATAAACTTTTTTTTTTTTTTTAGACGAAGTTTTGCTCTTGTTGCCCAGACTGGAGTGCAGTGGCACGATCTCAGCTCACTGCAACCTCCGCCTCCTGGGTTCAAGCAATTTTCCTGCCTCAGCCTCCCGAGTAGCTGGGATTATAGGTATGCATCACCATACCCGGCTAATTTTGTATTTTTAGTAGAGACAGGGTTTCTCCATGTTGGTCAGGCTGTTCTCAAACTCCCGACCTCAGGTGATCCTCCAGCTTCGGCCTCCCAATGTGCTGGGATTATAGGCATAAGCCACCGCACCGGCCAGGGAACAAACTTTTTTTGAATGCTTTTGTGTACCAGAAATGCTTTTAAGGGCTTTACATGTATTAACTTTTAGAAATTTTTATTATGGAAAATTTGAACATGTATAAAAGTAGAAGGAATAGCATAATGAACCCTTATGTGTCTGTGTCCCAGCTCCAGTAACCATCAACTCATGGCCAATCAAGTTTCACCTATTATTCCTTCACAATACCTGCTCCCTCCCCTACACTGGAATATTTTGCAGCAAATCCCAGATATCACTATTTCATCTGTAAATACATTAACGTGTGTCTCTACAGGATTCTTTTAGGTCCACATATTTGTTGTCTCTTAATTATCTTAAATTATAGATCCCTTCTCTCTCTTTCTCTCCTTGCAATTTGTTTGTTGAAGAAATTGAATCATTTGTCTTGTAGAGTTTTCCTCACTCTGGATTTTGCTCATAACATTCCTGTAATATGGTTAAACATATTTCTGTATCCCTGTATCCCCTCATAAATTAGTATTTTTGATGTAAACACTTGATCTGATTCAGATTTTATATTTTTGTGGTAATACTTTATAGGTGGTATTGTATATTTCATTTGGAATATATAATTATCTCTCTTTTTATAACATTAGAAAGAATTTATTGGCATTGTCTAAATCCATTATTTCATTAAAACTTTGCAAAAAATATTAGTTCTTTGAATGTCTAGAACAAATCTATGAAGGAGGCATTATTTTGATCCTCATTTTTTAGATGAAAAAATTGAGGCACAGTAATAGATGTAAGAGTAGTACAGTTTTAGCTTCTTAAATAACTGCTTTCAACTAGTGTTAAGGAAGAAAGGATCCGTCTGTAGTCTCAGTAAAGCAAAAACAAGATGATTAAGATTGTGGACTCTGGAGCCATACTGCCTGGGTTAAAAACCTGGCTCTAAGACTTATAACTATGTTGCCCTGGGGTGAATCACTTTACTGTGCCTTATTGTTTCCCTCTCTCATCCCTGTAGAAGTATTTATTATTCTGAATTTGGCATTTATTATTTCAGTGATTTATTTATGCTTTTACTACATATACAAATAACCATTAGAAAGTATAGTATTGTTTTTGTATATGACACCTTACTAAATATTCCTTCAGCAATTTGCTTATTTCCCTTAACATTATGTGTGTGAGATTATTTTATGTTAATACATGCAGCTCAAGTTTAGCCATTTTCATTGTTGTGTAGTAGTCCATTGTGCTACTACGTAGCAATTTTAAAATTCATTCTCTTTCTGATGGACATTTGTGCTGTTTTAAATTGCTTACTATAATAAACAGTGTTGCAATGAACATTCCAGCACATGTTTCTTTGTGTGCACTTGCAATAGTATCTTGTACACACCTAGGATTAGAATTAGTATGTGGAAGGTTTGCACCTCTTCAAGGCCATTTAGGTAATGTCAATGTGCTTTCCAAAATATTCATTCAAATTTATACTAACAGTGTAGAGTGCTTACCTGATTTTTCCACAAAAATTTGTGAGTGGACTCAGACAAAACTTGCATTTTCTACATAGAGGTGCATAAAGTGGAATTACTTTGTCACCTAGAAAAAAAGGCCATATGTTGGATGGTGCCTAAGATGTTACTTATAGTTCCTACCAGATAAATCAGTGGAAAACACCTTTTCTTTATAGTATACATTTTATATTCAGTGGAAAGTATAGGTGGCTACAATATTTCATTACCTTACAAGACTGCAGATTCCCCCAAGTATTGCCTATATTGTATTTTTAAAAAAATTACTCTGCTAGGCAGTCAAGCAACAAATCTGTGTTGATATCACCAGACACAGAACTCTGGGACTTTGCTGTCATTATGACTCTCTGCATCATGACTATTGTTTATTACATTTCCAAACACCATGTATGAAACATAACATCCTTATATAATAGGAGAGGTAAACAATTATAGGCTAGGTATAAACTTTATATCATTGCCATGTTTCACCTTTAGATTCACTTTCAAATTCCACATTTTTCCACTTTTTAATAAATTCCAATTTAATCGTGACTTCTGTGCTTCAGTGCCTGAGGTCTAATGATGATAATTCACATTTGTTCAACATTTAATACATGCCATGCATGCATTTAATACATGCCACGCATGCATTTAATACATAACTATTTACATGTATTATTTCAGAACTTAATTCTCAGAACAACTCTTTGAGATGAGCCCTATTTTTATTCACACTATATAAAACAGAAATCTGAGCTGAATCACAGAAAAGTGACATAACTGGTCAAGATTACATAGCCAGTAAGTGGCAGAGCTGGGGCTAAAGGGATGATATTGGCCAGACTCCTTCATTGACACAAAATGTTGGGAAGCAATTTGTTTGTACAGTCTTTTTTGGAATGGAAAGGTACGAATGTACCTCTAACTTTGGAGCATTCTCATTCAAAGAGAAAAGAGTGGCATGGTTCATCCAGCCTGCCAAATGAGAATTACGTAGCCCATATTCCAGTATCTGGAGGATCTGTTGTAAAATGTGGAGTAAATAATTTCAGCTATTGGTGTGTGCTTCATTTAGGTATTATGTTTATCTTACAAACTTCCAAAAAGACACTTCGGCTAACACTGACATATGTATATTTCTCACTAAAGCTACCTCTAAGTCCTAATTCTTTACATAGTTTGCTGTTAATATTAAAATAGTTTGCATTTTTATATAGAAGTTGTTATAACATGTCATTAACAAAACCTTTTATTTTACACCAGATGCAGTGGCTCACATGTGTAATCTCAGTGCTTTGGGAGGCTGAGGCAGGCAGATCGCATGAGGTTGGGAATTCAAGACCAGCCTTGCCAACATGGTGAAACCCTGTCTCTACTAAAAATACAAAAATTAGCCAGGTGTGGTGGATCATGTCTGTAATCCCAGCTACTCTGGAGGCTGAGGCACAAAAATTATGTGAACTCGGGAGGTGGAGGTTGCAGTAAGCCAAGATCGTGCCACAGTCCTCCAGCCTGGGCAACAGAGTAAGACTCTGTTAAAAAAAAAAATGTCTGGGCACAATGGCTCATGCCTGTAATCCCGGCACTTTGGGAGGCCAAGGTGGGTGGATCACCTGAGGTTAGGAGTTTGAGACCAGCCTGGCCAACATGGTGAAACCCTGTCTCTACTAAAAATAGCAAATTAGCCAGGTGTGGTGGCACATGCCTGTAATCCCAGCTGCTCGGGAGGCTGAGGCAGGAGAATCGCTTGAACCCAGGAGATGGAGGTTGCAGTGAGCTGAGATTGCACCACTGCACTCCAGCCTGGGTGACAGAGCAAGACTCTGTCGCAGAAAAGAAAAGGAAAAACAACACTTTTAATTTTAGATTTAGGGGTACATGTGCAGGTTTGCTATATAGGTAAACTCGTGTCATGGAAGTTTGGTGTACAGATAATTTTGTCACCCAGGTACTAAGCATAGTACCCGACAGTTATTTTTCTGAGCCTCTCCTGCCTCCATCCTTCATCCTTAAGTAGGTCCCAGTGTGCCTGTCATTGCCCCATTTGTGTCCATATGTTCTCATTATTTAGCTCCTACTTATAAGTGAGAACACTCAGTATTTGGTTCTCTGTTCCTGCAATAGTTTGCTAAGAATAATGACTGACAGCTTCCATATTCCTGCAAAGGACATGATCTTGTTCTTTTGTAAGGTGTCATTTGTTAAACATGGAAATTTCAGTTTAAGCTAACCTTGTAACTTTGCTTCATAGGACAATTTCTCAGTGCTTTATGTAAATAAAATGACCACATTTCCCAGATTTTATTAGACAGTTCTGATTTCAAATATTCTGTCCCATTGCTAGACTGTGATAGATTGTGTGACTCAGTTTTACTTTGGAAAAGATGGTCCCCCTTTGTAAATAGAGATCAATTATAGCATGCCAAGCCAGGACTCTCTCAAGAATTATCTCTGAAATATTGTGACATTTCCATTTTATCTGAATAAAATAAAATACCTGGTTTGAAGTTGGTCACTCCTGGCCCAATACTTTCCACAATCCCTGCAGCCTCATGGCCAACGATCACTGGGAAAGCTAAGCCCTCAAATTTAGAATCGGTAACAGTGGCATCAGTATGGCACAGGGAAGTAGCAATGATCTACAAGGCAATTACAGACTTGAATTGTGTTTCTGCAACTATATTATTGAACTGGATGTTACATATAATATTAGGCCTGATATCATTTTGAAACTTTATAAGACTTCTAGAACTCAATAAAAGAATCACCTTTTGAAAAAAAGAACCAATAAAAATGTACTAGGTTAAATTTGTTTTATAATGCATCTTTGTTTTCCACCTTTTGCTGTTGTCAGAAAATCAAAAAAGAGATAGGATTGGCAATTATTGCCTCCAGGAGAGGAAAAATGAAAGGTAATAGGGCTTATATTATAGGGTTATTATATTATAGGCTTATTATAGGGTAAATTTACTGAAATAAAGTTAAGGTAATATACCTTTTACAGTTACGAGAACGATATCAAATTAAGGATTGTCTACATTAATTACCACTGTATATCTATATTCTTCTTCAAGGTTCTGTCAATGAGGATGTCCCATTCACTCTCATGTACAGACTCTTAATGTGGGGGTCCTCAGGGAAAATATAAGTCTGGTCAGCTTGGGAAAAATGGGGAAAGTCCAAACTTGCCATCGGTGATCTCACTCCATTCCACGTACTCTCTTCTCCCTGTGACCTACTCCTGTCTCTTCCTCTGGATACCCAGGACCCTTCGGCTGCCCAGAGCAGCATATCAGGTTTTTCTTCTTTGTTGTTTTGGATCAAATTCTCTATCTTCCTTTTAATAACACTTTCAAATAATTAGCAATTGGAAAACAAAAAGAAAACCTAACTAATTCAAATTCAAAGTGAATTCCTTTGTCTGATTCTTAGGGTAAATGATTAATGTTAAGACCAATTAAAGGCCGGGCGCGGTGGCTCACGCCTGTAATCCCAGCACTTTGGGAGGCCGAGGCGGGCGGATCACAAGGTCAGGAGATCGAGACCACGGTGAAACCCCGTCTCTACTAAAAATACAAAAAATTAGCCGGGCGCGGTTGTGGGCGCCTGTAGTCCCAGCTACTCGGGAGGCTGAGGCAGGAGAATGGCGTGAACCCGGGAGGCGGAGCTTGCAGTGAGCCGAGATCGTGCCACTGCACTCCAGCCTGGGCGACAGAGCGAGACTCCGTCTCAAAAAAAAAAAAAAAAAAAAAAAAAAAAAAAGACCAATTAAATTTTAAAACCATTATTCAAAAATTACTAAAATAATGGATAATTTATTCCTTTTTGGGATAATGCCTATTTTTGACTGAACCTAAAAATACAACTTACCTGTACTAGAAACTCCAAGGCCTCTGAATCATAGCACATAGGATTGACTTGACAGAAGCCATGTCTCCACTTGGGGCCCTGTCTGCTCCCACCCAAGGAAAGTCTCTACTTACCTGAATGCGAACTTCATGAGCCTTGGGGGGAGCTACTTCAACCTCTTCAATGCAAAGGGGCTTGCCTGCTTCCCAGGCGATGGCTGCTTTGCATCTAATAACCTGAAAGAGAGAAAGAAAAGGAAGAAGGAGATAGAGATTTTGACAGGGTTGGGGGTGGGAGAGAGGATATCATGAGAAAAAATTAGAATATATTAATACTATAATTTCATGACAAAGACTTAAAGAGTTTGTGGCTGGATCTTACAGATATTATTTTAAAGACAAGGGATCTTAATGAAAAATAAGAAGTTAAATTCTACATTATAGTCATTACATTTTTTATTTCTTGAAAAATAATAACAGGTGTATTGAAGTTTACCTTAATATAATGCCTCAAGTTTTTCCCTCTATAACAGAGAGGATAGATTTATAGAGTTGGAAAAGGTAGATGGCCTATAAAAATCTATTGAGTGAACTGTTTGAAATCAGCTCTGAATTACCTGAGTCAGATAATTGCTGGAGAATAGATGTGTTTTACATCTTTGCAACTCGAAGTGTGGTCCTCAGACAAGCATTTATTCACATGACTTGGGAATTTGTTAGAGATGAAAGCCCTGCCTCAAATCCACTAACTCAAAATCTGCATTTGAACAGTGTCCCCAGATAATTCATTAAAAGTCTGAGAAATGAGGCTTACATCATTATCAAATTTATCTGTAGGATATAAATTAAATAAAAATTTGGTCTAATTGTAAGAATTTGGGTAAAGATGAATGAACAGAATTTAAGTATTTGGGATTCTATAATCCCAATTCTTTTCTAGCCTCAAATTATATTTTTAATTTCAAATATAAGCAACATTGAAAGAAAGCAGAAAGAAACAAACCTATAATCTTCTGTTCTAACACTACTATGCTTACATTTGGTATACTTTTCCCAAAGTCTTTGACCACATGAATATCTATTTTTCAATAGTTAAGTAATTTTGAATTATGTTTTTGAATATTATTTATTTTGTTTCAAAAGAAATATATATTAATTATAGGAAGTTTCAAAGTGCCAAGGCATACCTGTTTTTAAAGACAAAAAATAAAATGAAATTCATCTGTAAGCTCATTACCCACTTTATGCTTTTGATGCAAATTCTTTGAATATCCCCAAATAAGATACATTATCCATAGTATTTTGTAATCTGCTTTTTCTACTTATTAATATACTGTGAATGTTTTCCCATATTCTCCTGCAACGTTATTTGTAACTTATGCATATTCTATTTTAGGGTTACAGCCTAGTTACTTAAATCTCTCTTCTTTTGGCCATTTGAATAATATTAATATTAACTCAACACCCTTGTAATAAACATTTTGGCAATCCACAGTTAATTTCCCTGGAATAAGTTCCTGGCATAGGGGCCACTCATATCCTTTTGATCAACTGTAAGTCACTGCTTCCTGAGTTCCTGAAGGAAGCTTCTTTTAGCCAAACATACAAAGACACAGAAAAGCACAAACTGAACAAAGATACAGCTTATTTGCTTACTTTGCCCTTGGTGCCCATTTTTCTTTGGGAAACTGTGTTCGGAGTTTCTTTCTGAGTTAAGAAGGCTTCCACTGCTCCCCAGAGAGTTCTGTGTCCTATAATGAGCCGTCTTTGCATAAATACCATTCATGTTGCATAATTCTCCAATCACTTTCTTTCCTTCTTTGTTGCTGTAATTCACAGCTCTGCCGGCCTCTTACCACGTCATTTGTACTATTGGACTTCAGCTGCAAAGCCCACTACTCTCAGTGAGCTCCAAGATTTTTAAAATTCTTTTTTCCTTAATTGAAAAATATAAAATAATAGAGAAAAGCCCATTAAACGTATAAAGAGGAATTACCAAATAATTATGAAGTAAAGGAAATTTCTACTCCTCAGAATTGCCCATTTAACTTACTCTCCTCCTTCACAACTCTCATAATCATTTCTGCGTATTTAGTGGTTTACTACCTATTTATGCTTCTCTATCCAATAGTTTAATCTAGTAAAGCCTTTTTATGAATGGAATCATAGTGTATGTATTGTTTCATGTCTTTTTTCTCCCCTCTACTCTAGTGAGAATCATTCACATTGCCTGTGACTGTAGCTTATTTTCATTACTCTAGAATATTCCACTGTATGAATTGAACATAATTTATTCATCCATTTTCCTTTTTGCTGTTTTTTTCCTCTTTGCTTATGATGAATTAGTGGTTACATACACATTCTTTTCATGTACACGGTTGCACATATGCTTGAGTTGCCTTAAAGAAAATTCAGAACTGATATTCAGCCAGTACCCACTATGAAGTCCATGCCAATTATCAAAATTTGGAAATATTTTTATTCAGCTTGGTAAAAAGTCACTATCCCAAGTCCCCAAGTTCCCCTTCAACTCTGTTGCAACCCTGGGGCCCCCTATTTAGTCACTGCTAAGGAGCTACTCTTTTTGTACCGCCTGATGTGTGAGTCCATCATCCAGCCCTGATGGTTCTGGGTCTCTGGCTGTCCCCCCAAAACACAGTAGTCCCTGGAACCCCAGTAGAGAAATACCTAGTGTCCATCTGACCTCCTGGGGCTGTGGCCACCAGTGCTGTGGGTCAGAACTCCCCTGGAGTCACATGTGTATTTCCATTTGTGAGAAATGGAGTTTCCTATCTGTACTGGTTGTTAAATATTTTTTGACTAGGAGTGGAATTAAAGTCTTCAACTTTAATAGGAAGGCCAAGGAATTGTACAGAATGGCTTCACCTACCATCAGCAATGCATGAGGGTCCTTGTTGCACCACATCCTCACGCATGCTTGGAATTGGCAGACTTTAAAAACTTTCTTAATCTAGTGGTGCGTAAAGATATCTAATTGTGTTTTTTAAATTTGTATTGATCCGATTATTAATAAGGATAAGCACCAGTCCTGTACTGGAGTCAGCTCATACTGATTTTGTTGTGCTTATTCTATTAACTAGTGAGAGATGTTTAGAAATCATTATGATTACTCTGATTTGATCATTACACATTGTACGTGTGTACTGAAGTATCATAGGTACTTCACACAATATGTACAATTCTTTCTGTACATATTAAAATTAAAAATAAAAATGAATAAATAATAAAATTATTTAAAATAATAACTAAAAATAAAAAGAAACAAAAAATACATCATTATTATGAATTTGGTAATTTTTGATAGTGCTTTTTTTATTTTACATATCTTGAAGCTTGATATTACGTGCATGTAAGTATTCTGTGTTCCATGTGTTTTAGGAAATTTAACAACATATTTTTACTATCTTTCCCTGGCAGTGTGTTTTCATTATCTACATTATTTCTTTTAATAGTCCCCTAGTATTCCACCATCTCTTAAATATTTCAGTTCTATTAAACTTTTTGAAAGCATAATTTATACTCTTTGTTTCTACTTTTTCACTAACTACGTTTCACTCAGCTCATTTGATTTCCATCTCTTTGTTCTATTGAAACTGTTTTCCCCAATGCAATGCATGCCTTTTTTTCAGTTTACTCTGATTGGAGCATCTACTGTGGCCAACTAACCCCTTATATTTCCTTAAGGTGCGTCTCCTGGTTACTATCTAGCATTCCCACTCTTTCTATTTGGATATGGTCTTTTTCCTTTTTGAATCTCTGTAGCACTCGTGTTTGCATAACTCTTCAGGCTTACACATAAATAGGCAAATGAAGCAAAGTAAGTTTTGCTTATTTTGTCTTATGTTCTGTTACTTGTGTCTTTTCTGACAACCTGTTTCCTACCTGTAGCCTCCTTAACTGTGGAGATTGTATTTTATTTACATTTCGTATCCTGAAGAGTATACTTCAGAGCCCCCCAAAAATACTAGGTGATTACTAAATGCTGGTCAAATTGAATAATGACCTTGGAAACACAATCGGTACTAACCCTCTTTTCTGAATGCTTGGTATCTGTCTTTTTTTGGTCTTTGCTTCTGTGCTGCACTTTGATAAACTTTTTGAAGTTAAGGATGGTCTTTTCCTTTCTATAAATATCAAAGGACCTGCTGAGAATTGTTTTGAGAGGAGAAGGGAGAAGAGGTATCAGAATAGTAAATCCTGGGCATTTGAATGTGAGGGCTTCTTCTAAAGGTTAAAAAAAAAATCATGGATTCTTCTTATGACAATGGTTTTACCTTTTGTGACTTTTCATTTGTGGGCTTCTAGATGTTTTCAAAATTCCCAGTGTTATATATACCTTTAGAAATATAATTTCTCTCCCATTATATTAGCATAAATAATATTTTATAATATTCCATCATTCTCAACTTGAATACCCAAATAGCACATTTGAAGCCCAAGATGTTTCAAATTGAACTCATTGGGTTTCTGCACCAACCATTCCCTTTTTTTTTTTTTTTGAGACAGAGTCTCGCTCTGTCACCCAGGCTGGAGTGCAGTGGCGTGATCTCAGCTCACTGCAAGCTCCACCTCCCAGGTTCACGCCATTCTCCTGCCTCAGCTTCCCGAGTAGCTGGGACTACAGGGGCCCGCCACCAAGCCTGGCTAATTTTTTTTTTTTTTTTTGTATTTTTAGTAGAGACAGGGTTTCACCGTGTGTTAGCCAGGACCGTCTTGATCTCCTGACCTCGTGATCTGCCCGCCTTGGCCTCCCAAAGTGCTGGGTTTACAGGCGTGAGTCACTGCACCCGGCCTCCTTTCTCCTTATTTTTAAAATAATTGTTTATTTTCTACATCTAAGGACATCTCTCCTAGATTCTGAAACACTTTCCTTTTCATGTTAAAATCTCTGTAATCAGTTGCTTCTTACTATCAATGGCATGTCATAGTTTAATTGGAAGCATTTTTCTTTCACAATGGTTCATAAAATTATGGTGTACCTGACAATTGATGTTTTAGCCCTGATAAGGTAGAGTAGTTGTAAAAATGTATAGATTGCAATTCCTCAGCATTTCACCCATTTGTCTTTTTTTTGAGACAGAGTCTTGCTCTGTCTCTCAGGCTGGGGTGCAATGGTGCTATCTCGGCTTACTGCAACCTCCACTTCCAGGGTTCAAGCGATTCTCCTGCCTCAGCCTCCGAGTAGCTGGGATTACAGGTGTCCACCACCACGCCCAGCTAATTTTTGTATTTTTAGTAGAGATGGGGTTTCACCATGTTGGCCAGACAGGTCTCGAACTCTTGACCTCAGGTAATCTGCCCACCTCGGCCTCCCAAAGTGCTGGGATTACAGGCGAGTCACCATGCTTGGCCCATTTGTCTTTTTCTGCCTACACTTCTACATTGTGGTTCATTTCCTCACTGTTTCTTCCTGTTTTGAAACAATTGAGATAACATTTACTTAACATAAAATTTACCATTTTAACCATTTCAAGGTATACAGCTTAATGTTTTCAAAATATATTCACAATGTTATGCAACTATCACCACTACTAGTTCTAGAACATTTCTTTTTTTTTCTTTTTTTTTTTTTGAGATGGAGTCTCGCTTTGTCACTGGGGCTGGAGTGCAGTGGTGTAATCTCGGCTCACTGCAGCCTCTGCCTCCTGCGTTCAAGTGATTCTCGTGCTTCAGTCTCCCGAGCAGCTGAGACTACAGGCACCCGCCACCACACCTGGGTAACTTCTGTATTTTTAGTAGAGATGGGGTTTCGTCATGTTGGCCAGGCTGGCCTTGATCTCCTGACCTCAGGTGATCTACTCGCCTCGGCCTCCCAAAGTGCTGGGATTACAGGCATGAGCTACCACGCCTGGCCAGAACATTTCAGTCACCCAAAAGAGGCCACATATGTGCTAATTTCTCCTTCCATTTAGCTTCTGGCAACCACTAATCTATTTTCTGTTTCTATTGATTTGCCTATTCTGGACATTCCTTGAAAGGGAGTAATAATGCTGGAGAGTGCTGAAAATGCTGAAATGCTAAAAAATGGTGGATATGTTAGGGCAGCAGGAGCCTAGGAGAGCCAGAGTAACAACATTTTCAAATAAGCTCTATCTTAAAACTAGCAAGGCATATTCCTTGCCAGTCATGACCTATGGTCCTAAGATGTTTACCACTAAGGAAGCACTTGGTAATGCCTGCAAGGACAAACTCCTACAACAGAAAAGTCCAGATGTCACAGCACCCATAACAATATATGCTTTCAAGATAAAGTTATGCTTCAATGGACTTACACACTAAGATATCAAGGATAGTTTTCTTTAAATCAATAGAATAATACATTTAGTCATGCTGTCAGCCCACCTGCACATAGGCACAGCCAGTTTAATCTTTACGTAGGCAAGACCTTTTATAAGAAAAACTTAAAGACAGTACATTCCTCTGCTTGCATTTTGAGGATGCTCTACTGGGTCACAGAGTGGCTTTCAGTAAACTATCTCTTCTCACAGAACTCTGAGACTCACCTTGAATTCCTTCCTGTGTGAGATCCAAGAACCTTTTCTTGGGGTGTGGATCTTGAAAAGACCCCTTTCTAGCATCATATTCTGGGGACACCATAAAGGGACCTTAAGATGAGAGGAAATTCAGTCTGCACAGCACTCATTGTCCCCTCTGGTTAGTTGGGTCCATCTTGGTGTCCTCTATTAGGTTTAGGCAAAGCCAATATTCAGGTTAGAGTCTGAGCCCATGAGGTTAGAGTCCCTGGGGTATAATAAAAATGGAAGTAGCCTTGCAAGATCTTTGCCACTATGTGCTTTGTATTAATCCACCTGGTCCCCTTTGCCAGGTGTGGAAAAGCTATAGTTCTCATGATTTTCCAGCTTGATGCCTTTGCTTTACTGCAGCTCTATGCTGGCCTTGTATGGCTGGCCCAGAGGTTCACTACTTTCACTTTTCATGCTTGCCATCTGATTACCACATCTGAAGTTCTCTGTTTCTCTCTTTTCTTTCTTCCTGCTTTGAATCTGCTGTTATTAGGCTAGTGGTGCTGAGATAAAACTTATTGTTCAAAGTTACTTGGAGATTTTTTTCTCTTGTACAGTTCAACCAGTTCTGGCTAAAATGTAAACATTAGAAACTCATTTGAAACTGAAGAAAAAAAAAAAGGTGAAAAAGCCCTTTTTAAAAAAACCAAACCCCCGCCAAAGACCTCTTTACCCAAAGTTTTGGTTTACATCTTTCCTTGGATTACTTGTTGAATGTCTGGGTGATTTCCAATTAAGAAAGTTTATGATATGGGAAAACAGGTTTCTAAAATTGTGGAATGATTTTATTTATAAAATGCTAACATCAGACAAATAGTTCAGGATTTCCTGCTTCCTAAGTTTCTGGATTCATGGATGAGTGGTGCCCTTTGTTGTCCCTTCTCTTCCCTTTCTTGTCCCTTTTCCTTTTTGCACTCTGCTTAGCCTTCTGAACCCAAGGAGACACAGAGATACCCATGTTCCTTTTATTCCCCAGGGATTGGGGGTTAGGGGTCCCTGGTTGTTGGATCCTTTGGGCCACGTCTGCTGAGGAGCCTGGAGTTATGGGATGCTCCAGGTCGGCTGCCACCCTGTTGGACAGGGTTTTTCAACCTTTAGGGGTCTAGGGTTGCAATGTCTCCCTGACGGATAAAGTGTTTGAGGTACGAGAGATATTTGTCAGCACCTACTGCTTCTTGGTCCCCCTTGTCCCCTTTTTCTGTTGAATACTTGCTGTCTGTGCCTCACTAGTGATGGATGTCGACCTATGTTTGCATGCCTTGAAGTTAATAGCTATTGTTTTCTTTCTGGTCTTAATGATTTTTGTTCTTTGGGCTATTTAATTTGGCATCTCTCTGGATAGCATTGGAGAGGAGAGCCTCCTGGGATCTAGTCTTATTGAGAAAAATAATCATTTTGTCAAATTCAAAAGTTATCTAAAGGTCAACTCAAATTATGAACTTAAAAACGATTACTTATGAAACAAAGTGAAAAAGAACCAGTAAGTAGGAGAGAGAGAGAAACATAAAGTTATGAAGATGTATTTTTTGGTAAGTCAGGTTATTAAGAGAATATTTTGCATGAAAAAGGATCTTGTATGGTAAATTTCTGTCCTAAAATAAAATGACTGATTAAGAAAAAGGGAAGTTTAGGACAAGTCAGAAAGTCCAAGCTTGTTGTAGGTGGTCTGTATAAGTTGTGATAAGCTTTGTGAAGGGGAATTTTTGAAAGGAATTTTGTATGTGATTAAGTTGGTTACAATTAAAAGGAAATAATTTATAATAGTCTTTCTAGGATTAGACCCCTGTGTTAAAACAAGATTTTCTTAAGGTGTTGATTTGCTCTTAATGAAATTGCAAGAAATTTTTACTTTTAATTTTATAATTTATTTCTTTAAAAAATCTCTCAATCATATCTCAGTTCAACTTTTCTGTGTCCTGCTGCTTTCAGCTTTTTCTCCCCTTGAGAAAGCCTGAGATAATAACTCTCTCCTTCAGCGTTTTTGTTAGCTCCTGTAACTTTTTTCTTCCAGTTCCAACTGTTGTTGTGGCCTAATGCTAAAATGTTTTATGTTGTAAGTTTAGAGAAGCAATGCTTTCCTCCAGTATAATTTTATTTTGTACTGTTGGCTTTTCTTGATATGTCTAAATTTTCAATGTAATCAGAAAACTCATGCTCTTCCCAAGAGTCACATATTTCCCCACTCTACTGATAACCTTGAACACACCTGTGTCTTTCTTAAATTCAAGCAGTTTTTTTCCCATCAAGTTTGACTTCCAGACTATCTAAGTGGGCTTCTCACAAGGAGAAGCAGTCATATTGCAGAAGTTTTTTTCGATGTTTTGGTAACTGACTTAAGAAACAGGATTTTGCAATTCCTGTGTCTTTATTAGGTTTTCAACTGCTTTTTTAAAACTTGGATTTAAAAGGGCTAAAGTTTTTACATCCATATGGCTTTCTGTGTTCTCTTTAAAGTCTTTTAATTACTACTTTGGTTAAATGAGTAACTATTATTTTACAGTGACCTGTGCATCTGTTTTTATCAAATGTTTTAAGCCTTCATCATTTTTAATAAACATCTGTAAAATTAAACCCTAAATGAAGTCCGACTAATTGCTGGGGATTATTAAAGCTATAAAAATTAATCGCACAAAGTTATAAAATCTTTTTACAGCTTCCCGTCATGTCATGGACTTCATTATCACCATCTCTAGCTCCCTTGTAAAAGGTTCTTATCAGGTACTATTAATCAATCCTGTGCTATTAAGTTACAGGGCTTTGACTCCTGAGTACACATATGTTATCTAAAGAAGGCACTGACTCATGCAAGTATATGACATCAAACTCAAGTTAACCAAAGCCTTGTCTCTGGACCTGGCAAAGGCAACCATCAGAGTAAACAGCTTTCATGAAACACAGGGACAGGCCTGTGTTAACAACCATTAAGATTTAGTTAATAATTTTGTCTTTACCTGAAATCATCCTTATGTTTTGTTTTACCTCCAGAACTTAAAACTATTAAATCCCACCAGGCCCAGAGACTATCACATGAGATTGTAAAGGCTGGTTTTGAGGAGCAAAATTAATTCAGACCCTCCAAATCAAGGATGGTACACAGATTCCTAAATAGCTGAACAAAATGCTATGATTTGTATAGCTAATTGCTAAAAGCCAAGATTGCAGTAGGTTGATGCATAGAATTTATAGATAAGTCAATTTTTGTAACCTTACTTTTTGGCTTTTGGTTTTTGGGATTTATTTTGCTTAAAAGAGGTTTTAAGGTTAATGAGTGTCTACCCACTTCCATTCCCATCTGGCCTAGTGCATTTAGTTGGCTATCAGTCTTTTGACTCTAAATCCCCTAGCCATAGAGTTTCCACCAAGGGCCATGATGGATCTGGGACAGATAACACACCTTTGGGACATGATAACACACATGCAGCATCAATATGGGACAAAATAAAAGCTTGGGATACCTTGACAAAAAGGATGGAATATAAATGTAAAAAAATAAAATAAAATCCTAAGAACCCCAACAGAATGGACTCCTCTCTTGACAAAAAGAAATAATAATAATAATTTAAAAAACATTTAAAGTGTAGTTTAGGCCATGAAGGGAAGCTGGGGGTCACATATGTCTCACTATACATCTCCCCCAGCCCTCTCCCGGAATTCAGGCACAACCAACCAGCATTAACATTAACATTGTGATCATAAGATTGACAGAACAGACTCTTCCTTTTAAAATAGCGATCATAAGATTGACTGAACAGAGTCTTCCTTTTAAAATAGTGATCATGGCCGGGCGCGGTGGCTCAAGCCTGTAATCCCAGCACTTTGGGAGGCCGAGACGGGTGGATCACGAGGTCAGGAGATCGAGACCATCCTGGCTAACACGGTGAAACCCCGTCTCTACTAAAAAATACAAAAAACTAGCCGGGCGAGGTGGCGGGTGCATGTAGTCCCAGCTACTCGGGAGGCTGAGGCAGGAGAATGGCATAAACCCGGGAGGTGGGGCTTGCGGTGAGCTGAGATCCGGCCACTGTACTCCAGCCTGGGCGACACAGCGAGACTCCGTCTCAAAAAAAAAAAAAAAAAAAAAAAAAAAAAAATAGTGATCATAAGATTGACAGAACAGACTTTTTTAGGTTTTTTTTATTTATTTATTTATTTTTAAAATTTGGATAGTTTTTGGGGAAGAGGTGGTTTTTGGTTCCATGGATAAGTTCTTTAGTGACAATTTCTGAGTTTCAGTGTACCCATCACCCAAGCAGTATAGAGTGTACCCATATGTAGTCTTTGATCCCTCAACCCCCTTTCACCCTTCCTCCCAAATCCCCAAAGTCTTTCTAATGCCTTTGAGTCCTCATAGCTTAGCTCCCACTTATCAGTGAGGACACACAATATTTGGTTTTCCATTCCTGAGTTACTTCATTTAGAATAATGGCCTCCAACTCCATCCAAGTTGTTGCAAGGGTCATTATTTCATTTTGTTTTATGGCTGAGTAGTATTCCATGGTGTATATGTGCTACATTTTCTTTACCCACTTGTTGGCTGATGGGCACTTAGGTTGGTTCCATATCTTTGCAATTGTGAATTGTGCTGCTATAAACATGTGTGTGCATATGTCTTTCTCACTACTGACTTTTTTCCCTTTGGGTACTGGGATTGCTGGATTGAATGGTAGTTCTACTTTTAGTTCTTTAAGGAATCTGTACACTGTTTTATATAGTGGTGGTAGTAGTTTATATTCCCACCAACAGTGTAAAAGTGTTCCCTTTTCACCACATCCACACCAACATTTATTACTTTTTGATTTTTAAATTATGGCCATTCTTACAGGAGTAAGGTGGTATCTCATTGTGTTTTTAAAAATTTTTATTTATTATTATTATTGTTATTATTCTTATTCTTATTATTATTTTTGAGACGGAGTCTCACTCTGTCACCCAGGCTGGAGTGCTGTGATGTGATCTCAGCTTACTGCAACCTCCACCTCCTGCGTTCAAGCGATTCTCCTGCCTCAGCCTCTCGAGTAGCTGGGACTACAGGTGTGTGCCACCACACTCAGCTGATTTTTGTATTTTTAGTAGAGATGGGATTTCAGCATGTTGGCCAGGCTGGTCTTGAACTCCTGACCTCAGGTGATCCACCTGCCGCGGCCTCCCAAAGTGCTGGGATTACAGGTGTGAGCCACTGTGCCTGACCGGAAAACATTCTTTATGGCAATAAGATGTCAAATTATGAACAGGATCTAAGACCATGCCAGGTAAGGGTTAAGTCTCCATCCCAAGGTAAACAATGTTATACGTTACATGCACGTTTGTTCAATATACATGCATTAGGACCACGTCCATAGATATTCATAGCTCCCCTGTTCAATGAGGGGACTTAGTCTTATTAAAAACTTGGAAAGAGGAAATTCCTCAAAGATTAATTACAACCCAAATGGAAGGGCCCCTATCAGGTTATTTTTAAGCACCCCCACTGCTGTTAAACTTCAGCTGAATGACTAGCTGTCTACACATGTCCAAAATTGAACCTGTTTCTTATGAGTCCCTGCAGGCACCTGAGAAAATCACCACAACCCACACTTGTGAACCCCTAGAAGACCTAAAGCTGTGGTTTTACAAATAAACAGATAAGTAACATTCCTATTCTTTCCTATAGGTACTCAATCTTCTTAACAACTCCCATCCCACACAGGTTTGCATCCCCAACAGATACCTATGGCTATGTGGTCACCCATTCGATCAACCTATAAAAGACTTGTCTCTCATTTGAGGTTGTGAAACCCATGGTTATCAGTGTATATGAAAATGTTTGGTTCAGCGGTCAATGTACAATATGACAAGCAAAGTCCTCTAATATACAGTTACATAACATCACTCACCTGAGAGCTAAGTGGTCAATTGGCCTTATATTGGCTGGAGTTGGAGCCCCAGAGGGAAAATTTGCTTATTATTAGGCAACTCTTCAAAACTTTACTTCTTCATTTCTAAACACTGTCTCGTAAAATGGGGGATGCTTTAGATGAATTAAGATTAGCACTAGATTACTTATTGGTTGAAAAGTAGCACTAGATTACTTATTGGTTGAACAAGGAGGAGTGTGCACCAAAATCAATATAACCTGCTACAGTTATGTAAACACCTCAGCTCACATGGAAGAAGATATACAGAAAATACATGAACAAGCTGTGTGGTTACATAAATATAACCAAGGCACCAATCCCAACTGTATCTGGTCAGCCATTAGAAGCACCCTCCTGAGTCTCACTTGGTTGTTGCCCTTCCTAGGGCCTTTGATAGTTATCTTATTATTAATCTTTGGCCCTTGCTTGTTTAAATTCTTGGTAAAGTTTGTGTGTTTTAGATTACAACAATTCCACATAAAGATGATACTGACATAAAGCTTCCAATCCATCCCATCTTCTGACCCAGGAAATAAAGACACCCCGCCTTTAGGCCTCAGAGATCAGGCATCTAGAGATTTTTACTCCTCCAATACTTGGCAGGGTCTATGTTCATAGACTCATCAGGATACCATGTAAATGAGGACCTCCCTTGGTACCCCAGAGACCAACTGTAGACCCTTATGAGAAAATCCTGTCCCAAAAATGAACATCCACTGTCAGCAGGAAGAAGTTACAGAAGACCAGCCTTTGGCCTTCATCTCCCCTTACGATTAAGGGTCCTCTTGTAAGCAGAGTGGGGAGTGTTAGGAAAGCAGGCGCCTAGGTGATCCAGAGTGTCACCATTTTAAAATAAACTCCCCCTGAAAACTAGCACGGCATCTGTACACATCCGTTTAGCAAGTATATCCTTATGTAACTGGAAGAAAGAGTGTTATTTTAGAATATGCCTATAATTTGTAATAATTGGCCAAGGGAAAAAAAGCTCACATTGGTATAGGGAAAGTGCCCTAATGGTCATGGCTAATAATGTGGGACGGTGGTTCTGGTCAGTGATTTGAGGGAAGGGATGTAGATAATATATTGTTGTAAGTAATAAAAACAAAACAAAAAAAATGGTTGTAAGTAATACAAATAAAATAATATTGTTGTTAGTAATAAAGTAGGAGAAATAATTGGTCTTTTGCTTTTGGGTTGGTGCAACAGTAGTATCATTAATTGGAGGAGAACATAGAGAAGGGCAAGAATAGGCTTGAATAAGATGAGTGAGAAGAGAGAAATATTTCATAAGTGGAGATGGCCAGGGAACACCAGGGCAGCAGAATCTAACTCTGAATTTAATGCTGTTGTCTGTTCATATTGTACTACACTGTAATCTCCCTATCTTTCCTAAACCATTGGCAAAGTCTGCTATCCACGAGGGCCTTGGGTCGGTAGTGCTTTGGGAAATACCAGAAGAGGGAAAGTAGGGCAAATGTGCAGTGTCACAGATGACAGGAGGAAAGCTGGCCAGTGGGATGGATGATTAAAAAAAAAATTCAGTGGGAGTCGGAATTCAGACCATGTAAATGGTCTGAATTAAGAAAATTTCAAGAGATAAAAAAATTTCTCATTCTAGTGAGCCAAAGTGAAAGCTCTTCATGAAGATTTCTTTTTTTTTTTTTTTTTTTGAGACGGAGTCTCGTTCTGTCGCCCAGCCCAGGCTGGAGTGCAGTGGCGCGATCTCAGCTCACTGCAAGCTCCGCCTCCCGGGTTCACGACATTCTCCTGCCTCAGCCTCCCGAGTAGCTGGGACTACAGGCGCCCACAACCGCGCCCGGCTAATTTTTTGTATTTTTAGTAGAGACGGGGTTTCACCGTGGTCTCGATCTCCTGACCTTGTGATCCGCCCGCCTCGGCCTCCCAAAGTGCTGGGATTACAGGCGTGAGCCACCGCGCCGGGCCAAGATTTCTTTATAGAGGCTCTCTAGTGCTTGTCCTCATTTCCTGAAATCTCATGTGTATCTGACTCTCCTGGTGTCTGCCTCAAACATTCACTGTGGCAATTATATGAGCAGCCTGGAGAACCCTAGTCCCAGTGGTCTCACTCCCTGGATCTACTTTCTCTTAAAAATCATTCCCCTACGTTTCCGTCACTTGGTGGAAGCTTAGTAGATAGCTCCACATCTCCAGCCAGAACAGCACTAGAATTTCAGGACTAGGGCAATAGAGTCTGATATTAAATTCTTTCTTTCTATCTATCTATCTATCTATCTATCTATCTATCTATCTATCTATCTGTCTGTCTGTCTGTCTGTCTGTCTGTCTGTCTGTCTGTCTGTCTGTCTGTCTATCTATCTATCTATCTATCTATCTTCTACAGAACCATTTGTGGGATAGTAGCTTTGGGGTCCCAGATCTGGGATGGGCCTGGTCCTCCATACTAGTTCTCCTGGGTGATATTTCTGTTAGTTTGAATAGTAATCACACTTTTATTACTGTTTCATCTTTTTTTTCACTCTTAGACTGATTTTATCATGTGTATAAAACATACACACACCTACATTTCAAGGATAAACATTAATCCTCGAAAAATATGTGGTCTAAAACTGTATTGAGGAGAGAAAGAGAAGACACTTTAACTGCCACATGATTAACACGAGGTCACCACACAGCTTTCAAAAATCTACAACTCATTCTATTTAGGCTGAGCCAAGTTCTCCTTTAGGTCAGCCAGAGCACAAATAATGGAGCAATTTGACTCTTCAATGACAGATCTCTGATTTCCAGAAAAGAGACTTTGAAGTACCCAATTCTAGTAAACATGCAATTAAATTTCCAGCTAAATGACCTTTGCTCCTGTAGTCTTCATCTTGGGGAAGGGAAAGAAGAAGGCTTATTCTGTTTAGTTTGATTTTTATAATAGGGTTTGTCTCTGTTATAATTCTTGTTCGATATTTAAAATGTTAGCTAAGAGAAAACTTCTGTTTGGTTTTATTTAGTGGGAAGAAACGAATCCTCACTGAGTGCTTATTTAGTTAACATCAGGCACTTTATACACATAGTCAATTTAATCCTGACCACAACCCTGTGAGGTGAGTATTATGTACCATATTAACAAACAAGACAACATGCTTACCCTGTTTGATCCTTTCAGTGTTTGTCAGGGAAGCAGAGGTTTGATTTGAAGTCTGTTTGATTACGAAGTCCATGTTTGCTGTCAAGTTGCTGATCTTGAAAGTTTTAGGCTGTTTGATGAAATTTGGGCTTTGTAGTCTCCGCTCTCTTGCTGTTATCTATAAATAGAACTTGGAGAAATTGTTTAGTTTTATGTTTGAGAGATTGTTTACATTTGAGATTTTGTACTTTTTATTGTTGTAAAGTTAATAGTTACTCTATGGGATTACTACTCTAGGTCATAGTTAGAATGCAGGAAAAATATTTTTTCATCGCTGGATGAGTATCTGTAAGTCAACAATTCACACTAATATAATTATTTTAGTATTGAGATACCAGACAAATATAACTTTTCTGTGTTACTCAGATTTTATCTTTAACATTACCTCTTCAAGGTCGGCCTCCCTAAATCTCTCAGACTAGGTCAGGGACCCTCTGTTACAAGCCACCTATACTCTTCATTCATAGTACTTTAAACTTTTATTAATACTTTCAAAATTTGGTGGGCTCTCTTTTATCTCAGTTTCATCTTGCGATTTCTCTAGGGTGAATATAGCATGCAAGACTAAAGTGCACTTGCAGAATAGCAGGGAAACATTCACAGAATGGACCTGAGCTGCCCTGAGGCAGGGTCAGCATAATGGGTTATTCCTCAAGAAAATGAAGGTCAGAGACTGGAAGATAATGCGGAAAGAGACACTGAGTTGTCAAACATCGCATATGTTTTATTGAATATTAATGAAATACAAAATGAGTGATTTATGTAAGCACCTTCACATTCTGCTAATGGTAGAAACAAAGCACAGTCATCAAATCAAATAATAAAAACCTAAAGCCAGAGAACACAGCTCTAAAGACAATGAATGCCATATTTTCTAAAAGGCTTAGTATAAATATAAAAATATGTAAGTATTTTATACACACACATTGCATTTTAGTATTTACAGTTTACCTTAGGACTATACTTTCAGAGTTCATTTCTACAGTTTGTTACAGCTTACCTAGATAACTAAAATCTGCTTTCCAATCTAAAGTAAGTCTACCTTTTCATTCTGGCTTGGAACAGCCCATAATCTGTTTCTTAATCAATTTGTAATAATCTATTATTTGTGTGTTTATGTGTTTAATGTCGATTCCCCTTATGAGACTGTAAGCTCTGTGAAGGTAAGGACTGTGTCTGTTCTGTTCAAATCATGTACACAGTGCCTGCCTACCAATAATGCCTGACCTACAGTCATTTTATAGACTACTTGTTTACTGAATGTTGAGTGACTAGGGCCAGGAACGTCTGCACACTGAGCCAGCTTGAAATAATGACAGGATAAATTTGGCCTCTGTAGCATGAATGTAAATGTTGCTTAAAAACCTTTCTTGTTGGCTGGGCGCAGTGGCTCATGCCTGTAATCCCAGCACTTTGGGAGGCCGAGACGGGCGGATCAGGAGATCAGGAGAATGAGACCATCCTGGCTAACACAGTGAAACCCCGTCTCTACTAAAAATACAAAACATTAGCCGGCCTGGTGGCGGGTGCCTGTAGTCCCAGCTAGTCGGGAGGCTGAGGCAGGAGAATGGCGTGAACCCGGGAGGCAGAGCTTACAGTGAGCCGAGATTGCACCACTGCACTCCAGCCTGGGCGACAGAGCGAGACTCTGTCTCCAACAACAACAATAACAACTACAACGACAAACAATAACCCCTTGTTAAAAATCCTTTCCTTTAATCTTAGATCTGCATCTAGTCATTGTACGTTTTACAGATCCATGGATGATTCTGGGTTTAGTTCTTTGTGAGACTGCCAGAAACTCCAGAGGCTGGGTCAGTGCATAAAGAGAGGGCATTGGAGAGAATGTCTGCTGGATTGCTGAAGACAATTGCTTCTGAGAATAGATCGTAACTTAGGAAGAAACAATTCAGTACCAAAATAATAATTGGAGCCCTTCTGGAAAAACCTAATAAGGTACCTCAAGACTTGTAGATGCTAGATAAAAATAGCATGAGCATGCTGTTGGAGAGTTTTAAAGGCCTAATTTTTTAGTTAATTGTTTTTTAATATTACATAAATAACATTTGTTATAGATGTAAGTTAGGGTGGTTTTACTCCGTCTTTCCCCAGGTAAATAACTGTGTATAATTATCTTTTGATAATGGCCAGCACGTCTTTCCATTCCTCAGGTTTTCTCTTCCAGATATATGTGCTATCTCTTGGTCTACAGATGGCATTCTAGCTATCAGGATACCATGAAAAAAAAATCTGGGATATTGGAAAGGGCACATTTTTTTTTGAGGTCATCAGGGTGCTCTATGCAAACCATGGTTGAACACTTGAAGATGTCGAGTAGCTGCTTGAAGATTTCCTGATAAAGAGCTACCCAGCACCATGTTCTGCCAGCAGTCATAGGTACTTGGATTTTCACTCTTCAGATTTAGCTCCTTCTTCTTTTGTCAAACTGCCTGGGCAGAGATGCAATTGCTTCCTGGTCCTAGAGTCTCTCCACTGGCCTCAACTTTCTAATTGTTATCTCCCCAGAGATAATATGAGTTATAATCTTCCCAAAGATGCTAGATGTCTAGAATCATTTCCAGAATGCTCCCCAGACCATCATAAAAATAAAGCACCTGCTGATTCCCCCCAGGACTCAAGTCATGCCTGTTCATGTATCTTCCATTCAATTTGCAGCATATGTGTGGTTTAGGACAGTCTTTCTTGAGTGATCCATAGTGAAGGATGACTTTTTGTTTGTTTTATTTTCAGTGTATTGTGGACTGGTACTTTGTGTAAAATATAATAAAGTTAGTTGTTAGAAATGTAAAATTGTAAATAAAAACAGACATACAAAATACAAACCACATTTTTTATTAGTAGATTCAAAAGACAAAATTACTCTGCCAATGTGCTAGTTTCTTTTTTGACATTTAAAATTCAGATTAGACTTTATTTAAGCCAGGCGCGGTGGCTCACACCTGTAATCTCAGCACTTTGGGAGGCCGAGACGGGCGGATCATGAGGTCAGGAGATCGAGACCATCCTGGCTAACACAGTGAAACCCCGTCTCTACTAAAAATACAAAAAATTAACTGGGCGTGGTGGCGGGCGCCTGTAGTCCCAGCTACTTGGGAGGCTGAGGCAGGAGAATGGTGTGAACCTGGGAGGCGGAGCTTGCAGTGAGCCAGGATCACGCCACTGCACTCCAGCCTGGGTGACAGAGCGAGACTCTGTCTCAAAACAAAACAAAACAAAAAACAAAAAAAAAAACCCCAAAACTTTATTTAAATCAGAAACACAATTCTTAAAATTGCATTTAGAGTCAAGATCCCTTTTATAACCCTCTTGTTATAAAAATCAGAAGGAATATTTGTAAGTAAAGCAGATATCTCTCTAGGTTAATGAGACCAGATTTGACTTTGGATTTTTTACTTTAAACAGATTCTAGAAGATAGAGGAAAAAATATGTTATATACAGAAAACAGTATCTACCTGTGTATTCAGGGGCATAAATTTATTGATAGAAATGACTTCAGTACACCCTGGAATCTCAGAAGCAATTTTTGGAGCTTAGTTTTATTTTCTTGGATTTTAAGAATTTCTAAAATCCTTTTTCATCTTCAATCTTGGGAGCCAAATAATACTTTAAATGTTCCATATCCAGCAGTTTTATACTCTACAGCAAGGGGTGCATCTGCAGACATACTGAGTGTTACTGCGAAGAGAGAGTGGAGTGCCTGTTATAAAGAAATTTAAGTACCTTAGTGTAAAAGTTAGCTGAACTGGCCCATTCATCATTATGGCAACAGCCTCTTCTTCTTTATTGTGATTACTTGTTTGTGACAATGTTTCCATTTCCAAGTCCTCCATTTGCAGAAAATTTCACTCCATCTTTTGCACAGGAAATTATAACAAACTCTCCAATACGACTGAGATCTTGGCATATATGCACAAATTCACTAGAATGCATCTTTACTACACAGCTGTACTCTTGTTCTGGAATTTCAAGTTGCTCAGTATCTAAAATCATTAACTTCAATTCATAGTCTAAAAGTTCTCTTGATTTAGTGCTTCAAATTCTAACACCAAGAGGTCCATGGTACCTTCAGTCCTCCATGTAATGACATCTTCACTGCCATTGTCATATTTTAGCATTTTGGACGTGTTGGTGAGGCTCATGGTTATGACTAGGTTGTGGTCACAGTGGTATGTGTTGAAGCCCTGGGCATGCAGGGTGAACTGCACCAAGGAAATGTGTGATACTTTCACGCTGTGTAGGTTCACCTGCTTGAACTATTGTCCCAGCAGGCCTATCTCTCACATTGAATAGGGCTGAGTGTGCAACTAATAAGATGTTGTGGAGATGACAGTGTGTGACATCTGAGGCTAGGTCATAAAATACATTGTGACTTCTCACTGTTTCTGGAAGAAGTCAGCTTTCATATCACGAAGACACTCAAGCAGCACTTTGAAGAGGTCCAGGTGGTGAAACTGAAGACCTTCACAAACAGCCAGCACTAATTTGCCAACCAAATGACGGTCTTTGGAAAACAGATCCTCTGGCCTCAGGCAAGCCTTCAAAGACTACAGTCCCAGTCAGCCTTTTCACTGTAACCTCATGGTAAACCCTGCACTAGTACCATCAAGCTGCTCCTGAATTCCTGACTCACAGAAACTGCAAGAGAATAAATGTGGTTGTTCTGGGACACTAGGTTTTGAGGTAATCTGCTACACAGCAATAGATGACAAAGAGAAACCACTACATAAATCAATACATAACTTTCATCTGCGTGATAGGTGTTATGATAGCAGTAGAATACAAGGTGTGGTACAGGCAGAGCGGATCTGAAGTAGTAGCCTGTTGTCTTAGTCTGTTTTGTGCTGCTGTGATGGAATTTCACAGACTGGGTAATTTATAAAGAACAGAAATTTATTCTCTCACAGTTCTAGTGGCTGGCAGGTCTAAAATCAAGGAATGGTCAGGTTAGGGCTCAGTCTCTCTGCTTTCAAGATGATGCCTTGAACACTGCAACCTCCAGCGAGGAGAAACATTGTGTCCCCACATGGCACAAGAGCCGGAGAGGAAAGGAGACAAATGAGAATTGGGCTCACCCTTTTATAATAGCATTAATTAATTCGTGAAAGTGGAGCCCTCATGAGCTAAACACCTTTTAGGTTCTGTCTTCCAACACTGTTGCTTTAGAGATTACACTTTCAACAAGTTAGCTGAACTGGCTCATTCATCTGTATGGCAACAGCCCCTTCTTTATTGTCATTACTTGTTTGTAACAATGTTGCCACATCCAAGTTCTCCACTTGCAGAAAATTTTACTCTGTCTTTTGCACAGGAAATTATAATTTTGGGGACATATTCAAACTATAGCATCTACCAAATTAGTAACTCTACCAAGGCAATGCTACAATTCAAGTTTTCATATTTTCCCCAAGCCTGCTATAAATTATTACTTGTTGAGTACAAAATAATCAGCAAAATACAAGTATTTATTCCTTTGTACATGGAAGCAACCAAACAGTTTATTTTTTGGTATGAAGGTCTACAAGTGATAATCTGTATTTATCTTCCTAGTTAAGTACAACTATAATCAGGGGCTCGACTCTTGAATTCATGTTTCTCTTTATTTTTTCTTTTCTTTTTTTTTCCAATGTATTCATTTATTCATGCATATCAGCATATCCATTTGCCTTTTTTATTTTCTTTGGGTAAATAAATCATTAGCATTCTGCAGCAGATACTGTCTGCATCTAACCCATAACTCTGATTTCTGTACTAGCCCAAGGCAATGCAACTATCTCCCTGGGGGTTCTTTCGGGCTGTAGGAGAATGCTCTAGCCTTGCTCAGAGCAAGTGGGAAGTCCTGAGGAGTTAAGGTCCCCAAGGGCAGTTCTCAACCAATGAAGGTTGAAAGCTCATAGATACCACCTCCCACCCCCGACCCAGCTTCCTTGCTCCTTGAGTTGAACAACTCTGAGCCTGTTCCTCACTGCTTCCCAGAATTCCTCAGAAGGACTGAGCCCCAGTGACCTGCATCAGTATCTTGCTGGATAACCTAATCTTTATTATTATTATTATTATTTTAAAATTTATTTATTATTATTATACTTTAAGTTGTAGGGTACATGTGCATAACGTGCAAGTTTGTTACATATGTATACTTGTGCCATGTTGGTGTGCTGCACCCATCAATACATCATTTACATCAGGTATAACTCCCAATGCAATCCCTCCCCCGTCCCCCCTCCCCATGATAGGCCCCGGTGTGTGATGTTCCCCTTCCTGAGTCCAAGTGTTCTCATTGTTCAGTTCCCACCTATGAGTGAGAACATGCGGTGTTTGGTTTTCTGTTCTTGTGATAGTTTGCTAAGAATGATGGTTTCCAGCTGCATCCATGTCCCTACAAAGGACCCGAACTCATCCTTTTTTATGGCTGCATAGTATTCCATGGTGTATATGTGCCACATTTTCTTAATCCAATCTGTCACTGATGGACATTTGGGTTGATTCCAAGTCTTTGCTATTGTGAATAGTGCTGCAATAAACATACATGTGCATGTGTCTTTATAGCAGCATAATTTATAATCCTTTGGGTATATACCCAGTAATGGGATGGCTGGGTCATATGGTACATCTAGTTCTAGATCCTTGAGGAATCGCCATACTGTTTTCCACAATGGTTGAACTAGTTTACAATCCCACCAACAGTGTAAAAGTGTTCCTATTTCTCCACATCCTCTCCAGCACCTGTTGTTTCCTGACTTTTTAATGATCGCCATTCTAACTGGTGTGAGATGGTATCTCATTGTGGTTTTGATTTGCATTTCTCTGATGGCCAGTGATGATGAGCATTTTTTCATGTGTCTGTTGGCTGTATGAATGTCTTCTTTTGAGAAATGTCTGTTCATATCCTTTGCCCACTTTTTGATGGGGTTGTTTGTTTTTTTCTTGTAAATTTGTTTGAGTTCTTTGTAGGTTCTGGATATTAGCCCTTTGTCAGATGAGTAGATTGCAAAAATTTTCTCCCATTCTGTAGGTTGCCTGTTCACTCTGATGGTAGTTTCTTTTGCTGTGCAGAAGCTCTTTAGTTTAATGAGATCCCATTTGTCAATTTTGGCTTTTGCTGCCGTTGCTTTTGGTGTTTTAGACATGAAGTCTTTGCCCATGCCTATGTCCTGAATGGTACTACCTAGGTTTTCCTCTAGGATTTTTATGGTATTAGGTCTAACATTTAAGTCTCTAATCCATCTTGAATTAATTTTCATATAAGGAGTAAGGAAAGGATCCAGTTTCAGCTTTCTACTTATGGCTAGCCAATTTTCCCAGCACCATTTATTAAATAGGGAATCCTTTCCCCATTTCTTGTTTCTCTCAGGTTTGTCAAAGATCAGATGGCTGTAGATGTGTGGTATTATTTCTGAGGACTCTGTTCTGTTCCATTGGTCTATGTCTCTGTTTTGGTACCAGTACCATGCTGTTTTGGTTACTGTAGCCTTGTATTATAGTTTGAAGTCAGGTAGCATGATGCCTCCAGCTTTGTTCTTTTGACTTAGGATTGTCTTGGAGATGCGGGCTCTTTTTTGGTTCCATATGAACTTTAAAGCAGTTTTTTCCAATTCTGTGAAGAAACTCATTGGTAGCTTGATGGGGATGGCATTGAATCTATAAATTACCTTGGGCAGTATGGCCATTTTCACGATATTGATTCTTCCTATCCATGAGCATGGTATGTTCTTCCATTTGTTTGTGTCCTCTTTGATTTCACTGAGCAGTGGTTTGTAGTTCTCCTTGAAGAGGTCCTTTACATCCCTTGTCAGTTGGATTCCTAGGTATTTTATTGTCTTTGAAGCAATTGTGAATGGAAGTTCATTCCTGATTTGGCTCTCTGTTTGTCTGTTACTGGTGTATAAGAATGCTTGTGATTTTTGCACATTGATTTTGTATCCTGAGACTTTGCTGAAGTTGCTTATCAGCTTAAGGAGATTTTGGGCTGAGATAATGGGGTTTTCTAAATAAACAATCATGTCATCTGCAAACAGGGACAATTTGACTTCTTCTTTTCCTTACTGAATACCCTTGATTTCTTTCTCTTGCCTGATTGCCCTAGCCAGAACTTCCAACACTATGTTGAATAGGAGTGGTGAGAGAGGGCATCCCTGTCTTGTGCCAGTTTTCAAAGGGAATTTTTCCAGTTTTTGCCCATTCAGTATGATATTGGCTGTGGGTTTGTCATAAATAGCTCTTATTATTTTGAGATACGTTCCATCAATACCGAATTTATTGAGCGTTTTTAGCATGAAGGGCTGTTGAATTTTGTCAAAAGCCTTTTCTGCATCTATTGAGATAATCATGTGGTTCTTGTCTTTGGTTCTGTTTATATATTGGATTATGTTTATTGATTTGCGAATGTTGAACCAGCCTTGCATCCCAGGGATGAAGCCCACTTGATCATGGTGGATAAGCTTTTTGATGTGTTGCTGAGTCCGGTTTGCCAGTATTTTATTGAGGATTTTTGCATCGATGTTCATCAGGGATATTGGTCTAAAATTCTCTTTTTTTGTTGTGTCTCTGCCAGGCTTTGGTATCAGGATGATGTTGGCCTCATCAAATGAGTTAGGGAGGATTCCCTCTTTTTCTATTGATTGGAATAGTTTCAGAAGGAATGGTACCAACTCCTCCTTGTACCTCTGGTAGAATTCAGCTGTGAATCCATCTGGTCCTGGACTTTTTTTGGTTGGTAGGCTATTAATTATTGCCTCAATTTCAGAGCCTGCTATTGGTCTATTCAGGGATTCAACTTCTTCCTGGTTTAGTCTTGGAAGAGTGTAAGTGTCCATTTCTTCTAGATTTTCCAGTTTATTTGCGTAGAGGTGTTTATAGTATTCCCTGATGGTAGTTTGTATTTCTGTGGGGTCAGTGGTGATATCCCCTTTATCATTTTTAATTGCGTCAATTTGATTCTTCTCTCTTTTCTTCTTTATTAGTCTTGCTAGTGGTCTGTCAATTTTGTTGATCTTTTCAAAAAACCAACTCCTGGATTCATTGATTTTTTGGAGGGTTTTTTGTGTCTCTATCTCCTTCAGTTCTGCTCTGATCTTAGTTATTTCTTGCCTTCTGCTAGCTTTCGAATGTGTTTGCTCTTACTTCTCTAGTTCTTTTAATTGCGATGTTAGAGTGTCAATTTTAGATCTTTCCTGCTTTCTCTTGTGGGCATTTAGTGCTATAAATTTCCCTCTACACACTGCTTTAAATGTGTCCCAGAGATTCTGGTATGTTGTATCTTTGTTCTCATTGGCTTCAAAGAACATCTTTATTTCTGCCTTCATTTTGTTATGTACCCAGTAGTCATTCAGGAGCAGGTTGTTCAGTTTCCATGTAGTTGAGCGGTTTTGATTGAGTTTCTTAGTCCTGAGTTCTAGTTTGATTGCACTGTGGTCTGAGAGACAGTTTGTTACAATTTCTGTTCTTGTACATTTGCTGAGGAGTGCTTTACTTCCAATTACGTGGTCAATTTTGGAGTAAGTACGATGTGGTGCTGAGAAGAATGTATATTCTGTTGATTTGGGGTGGAGAGTTCTATAGATGTCTATTAGGTCTGCTTGCTGCAGAGATGAGTTCAATTCCTGGATATCCTTGTTAACTTTCTGTCTTGTTGATCTGTCGAATGTTGACAGTGGAGTGTTGAAGTCTCCCATTATTATTGTATGGGAGTCTAAGTCTCTTTGTAGGTCTCTAAGGACTTGCTTTATAAATCTGGGTGCTCCTGTATTGGGTGCATATATATTTAGGATAGTTAGCTCTTCCTGTTGAATTGATCCATTTACCATTATGTAATGGCCTTCTTTGTCTCTTTTGATCTTTGATGGTTTAAAGTCTGTTTTATCAGAGACTAGTATTGCAACCCCAGCTTTTTTTTGTTCTCCATTTGCTTGTAAATCTTCCTCCATCCCTTTATTTTGAGCCTATGTATGTCTCTGCATGTGAGATGGGTCTCCTGAATACAGCAGACTGATGGGTCTTGACTCTTTATCCAGTTTGCCAGTCTGTGTCTTTTAATTGGAGCATTTAGTCCATTTACATTTAAGGTTAAGATTGTTATGTGTGAACTTGATCCTGCCATTATGATATTAACTGGTTATTTTGCTCGTTAGTTGATGCAGTTTCTTCCTAGCCTCGATGGTCTTTACATTTTGGCATGTTTTTGCAATGGCTGGTACCAGTTGTTCCTTTCCATGTTTAGTGCTTCCTTCAGGGTCTCTTGTAAGGCAGGCCTAGTGGTGACAAAATCTCTAAGCATTTGCTTATCTGTAAAGGATTTTATTTCTCCTTCACTGATGAAACTTAGTTTGGCTGGATATGAAATTCTGGGTTCAAAATTCTTTTCTTTAAGAATGTTGAATATTGGCCCCCACTCTCTTCTGGTTTGTAGAGTTTCTGCCGAGAGATCTGCTGTTAGTCTGATGGGCTTCCCTTTGTGGGTAACCCGACCTTTCTCTCTGGCTGCCCTTAAGATTTTTTCCTTCATTTCAACTTTGGTGAATCTGGCAATTATGTGTCTTTGAGTTGCTCTTCTCGAGGAGTATCTTTGTGGCGTTCTCTGTATTTCCTGGATTTGAATGTTGGCCTGCCCTACTAGGTTGGGGAAGTTCTCCTGGATGATATCCTGAAGAGTGTTTTCCAACTTGGTTCCATTTTCCCCCTCACTTTCAGGCACCCCAATCAGACGTAGATTTGGTCTTTTTACATAATCCCATACTTCTTGCAGGCTTTGTGCATTTCTTTTTCTTCTTTTTTCTTTTGGTTTCTCTTCTCGCTTCATTTCATTCATTTGATCCTCAATTGCTGATACTCTTTCTTCCAGTTGATCGAGTCGGTTACTGAAGCTTGTGCATTTGTCACGTATTTCTCGTGTCATGGTTTTCATCTTTTTCATTTCGTTTATGACCTTCTCTGTATTAATTACTCTAACCATCAATTCTTCCACTTTTTTTTCAAGATTTTTAGTTTCTTTGCGCTGGGTACGTAATTCCTCCTTTAGCTCTGAGAAATTTGATGGACTGAAGCCTTCTTCTCTCATCTCGTCAAAGTCATTCTCCGTCCAACTTTGATCCGTTGCTGGCGATGAGCTGCGCTCCTTTGCTGGGGGAGATGCGCTCTTATTTTTTGAATTTTCAGCTTTTCTGCCCTGCTTTTTCCCCATCTTTGTGGTTTTATCTGCCTCTGGTCTTTGATGATGGTGATGTACTGACGGGGTTTTGGTGTAGGTGTCCTTCCTGTTTGATAGTTTTCCTTCTAACAGTCAGGACCCTCAGCTGTAGGTCTGTTGGAGATTGCTTGAGGTCCACTCCAGACCCTGTTTGCCTGGGTATCAGCAGCAGAGGCTGCAGAAGATAGAATATTTCTGAACAGTGAGTGTACCTGTCTGATTCTTGCTTTGGAAGCTTCCTCTCAGGGGTGTACTCCACCCTGTGAGGTGTGGGGTGTCAGACTGCCCCTAGTGGGGGATGTCTCCCAGTTAGGCTACTCAGGGGTCAGGGACCCACTTGAGCAGGGAGTCTGTCCCTTCTCAGATCTCAACCTCCGTGTTGGGAGATCCACTGCTCTCTTCAAAGCTGTCAGACAGAGTGGTTTGCGTCTGCAGAGGTGTCTGCTGCGTTTGTTATTGTTTACTGTGCCCTGTCCCCAAAGGTGGAGTCTACAGAGACAGGCAGGTTTCCTTGAGCTGCTGTGAGCTCCACCCAGTTCGAGCTTCCCAGCAGCTTTGTTTACCTACTTAAGCCTCAGCAATGGCGGGCGCCCCTCCCCCAGCCTCGCTGCTGCCTTGCCGGTAGATCACAGACTGCTGTGCTAGCAATGAGGGAGGCTCCGTGGGTGTGGGACCCTCCCGGCCAGGTGTGGGATATGATCTCCTGGTGTGCCTGTTTGCTTAAAGCGCAGTATTGGGGTGGGAGTTACCCAATTTTCCAGGTGTTGTGTGTCTCAGTTCCCCTGGCTAGGAAAAGGGATTCCCTTCCCCCTTGCGCTTCCCAGGTGAGGCAATGCCTTGCCCTGCTTCAGCTCTCGGTCGGGCTGCAGCAGCTGACCAGCACCGATCGTCCGGCACTCCCCAGTGAGATGAACCCAGTACCTCAGTTGAAAATGCAGAAATCACCGGTCTTCTGTGTCGCTTGCGCTGGGAGTTGGAGACTGGAACTGTTCCTATTCAGCCATCTTGCTCCGCCCCCCCTCTCTTTATTTTTTCAATGTTGAGAAAGTAACCAACAATATATATAGCCAAATAAAAAGCTTCCACATATAACATTTCAAAAATTTTTAATTCATTGATCCTCTCCTTCCCTCACCTCCAATAAATTTTTTAGTAAACTGGGATGCCTCCTCATTCACAGAATGGAGGACCTATGCTAGCATTTGGGTTACTTTGGTGTCAGTGTCAGCTCAGACTCTGCATCTGAGAGTTCTTTAAAGATATGGGTATTTCTGGCCAGGCGTGCTAGCACAGGCCTGTAATCCCAACACTTTGGGAGGCCAATTTGGGAGAATTGCTTAAGACTAGGGGTTCAAGACCAGCCTGGGCAAAATAGCAAGTTCCTGCCTCTACAGAAAAAAAAAATAGCTAGTCTTTGTAGCAATTGCCTGTGGTCCCAGCTACTTGGGAAGCTGACGTAGAAGGACTGCTTGAGCCTGGGAGTTTGAGGTTGCAGTGAACTATGAATGTGCCACTGCACTCTAGCCTGGGTGACAGAGTGAGACCCTATCTCAAAAATAAATAAATAAATAAATAAATAAATAAAAGTATTTCCCCTTTCCCCATATATAGTAATACTGCTTTATCAGTCTAGGGAAGGTCTGAGGGAATTGATAGTGTGTACAATTACTGTGTGTTGGGTTCTTTCTGCAGAGGACCTAGCTTTGCTTCCATTGATGGCTCTGGATTTGAGAACTGGCTTAGGTTTGGAAATTGGATAGAGAGATTATAATTTTCTATTGTGGCAGCTGACATCAACCTTTGACTCACCCATTATTGATCTTTTTTTGGGTGTGGGTGAGGCAGTACCCTTATCCATCTTAGCTCTAGGCACACCATGATTTATTAACCATCACTACAGATCTCTGTATGTCACAGTCCGCTGGTTTTCATTCAACCTTTGTTATCTATTTGGATAATTACATCGATCTTGCTCTTGATGGCTAAGTGGTGCCTTCTGGCCTCTGCTGTTTCATAATCCTATCATCCCTGAATCCTAGGGGCTTCCCTACTATTACCCCTGGTGTACAAAGCATAGACACTGCCAAGCCTCTCAATGAGGCCAGTGCCCTTCATCCCCAGCCCTTGCACCACTTTGCGTTTCTTATTGCTTTAGTAAAAGGAGTGTCCCCTTTTGATTCTCTTGAGAAACAGAGTCATCTTCTGGATTTTCAGGTCTTATATGACAAGTCCAGTTGAACATTCCCACCTGTCTGAGCCTCTTGACTCCTTCCTTAGCACTCTTCCAAAGCAGTTCTGGAATCTTCACCTGATTTGTTGTAGGCCATAATTTCCCGCCCCGCCCCCCCCAATTTTAAAGGAGCTATCCCAGTAGCACTGAACTGATTCCAGATGTCTTTCTTGGGGTACTACTTCTTCAGTTGCAGGAGATTGCCCCGATTTCAACAACCTCTCCTTTATATTCTGCTCCCCTGGCCGAGCATGCTCATGATTGATATCTAATAAGCTTTTTCTGTTCCCACAGGTACATATGAGTTGGGTCCTATAGTGATTTTTTGGTGAACTGTTTCCCTAGTCAAGCTGAGATTTGATTGTTGACCGTATTTATTGGCCTAGAAACCATTTGGGGACACGAGGACATACCTTGAGGGGGATAACATCATCTTTTATTTTAAAAAACATTTTTTTATTTTTAATTTTTTATGAGTGCATATTAGGTATACATATTTACGGGGTACCTGAGATATTTTGATACAGTCATACAATGTGTAATAGTCACCTCAAGGTAAATAGGGTATCTATCACCTCAGGCGTTTGTCATTTCTTTGTGTTAGGAACATTCAAATTCCACTCTTTTGGTTATTTAAAAATATACAATAAGTTATTGTTGACTCTCCTGTTGTAGTTTCAAATATTAGATCTTATTCATTTTATCTAATTATATTTTTGAGCCTATTAACCATCTTGGCATCCTCTGCTACCCTTTCCCACTACCCTTTCTAGCCACTGGCAACCATCATTCTACCCTCTATTTCCATGAATTCAACTGATTTGGTTTTTACCTGCCATGATTCAGTGAGAACATGTGAAATTTGTTTGTTTTGGTCCTGGCTTATTTCACTGAACATAATGTCTTCCAGTTTCATCTATGTTGTGGCAAATGACAAGACTTAATTCTTTTTTATGGCTGAATAGTACTCCATTGTATATATAATCTCCATTTTCTTTATCCATTCATCTGTTGATAGACACTTAGGTTGATTCCAAACCTTGGCTATATTAAATAGTGCCATAGTAAAAATGACAGTGCAGATATCTCTGGAATATATTGACTTCTTCGCTTTTGTGTATATACCTAGCAGTCGGATTGTGGATCACATGGTAGTTCTGTTTTGAGTATTTTAAGGAAACTCCATACTGTTCTCTATAGTGACTGTACTAATTTACATTGCTACCAACAGTGAACAAGAGTTCACCTTTCTCTGCATCCTCAATAGAATTTGCTATTGTCTGTCCTTTGGATAAAAGCCAGGTCACTGAGGTGAGATGATATCTCATTGTACCTTTCATTTGCATTTTTCTGGTGATCAATATTGAGCACCTTTTTATATACCTGTTGGCAATCTTTATGTCTTATTTTAAGAAATGTCTATTCAGACCTTTTGTTCATTTTATTATTTAATTTCTATTTTTTAAAAATATATTTTTATTTCAAGAGATTTTGGGGAACAAGTTGTTTTTGGTTACATGGATGAATTATATCATAGTGAATTCATTTTTTTAAATGACAGCAAATTTCTTAAGGGAGTACAGGAATAAAAGAATGGAAACATGGGCTGTTCAACTGAATATACTTTTAGTTATTTCTTGATTATATGCTAAACAAGGGGTGGATTATTCATGGACTTCCCAAAAAAAAAGTGGGAAATTCCTGAAACTTAGGGTTTCTCCCCTTTTTGAACATTTAGGGTAACTTCCTGATGTTGCCATGGCATTTGTAAACTGTCATGGCACTGGTGGGAGTGTCTTTTTAGCATAGTAATGTATTATAATTAGTGTATAATGTGCAGTGAGGACAACCAGAAATCACTTTCAACACCATCTTGGTTTTGGTGGGTTTTGGCCAGCTTCTCAAAACAGCCTGTTTTATCATCAAGGTCTTTGTGACCTGCATATTGTGTCAACCCTCCGTCTTATCCTGTGACTAAAAACACCTAACCTCCTGGGAATGCAGCCCTGTAGATCTTGGCCTTATTTTACCCAGTGCCTATTCAGGATGGAATCTCTCTGGGTTGAGAATGGCAATCATCTGACATATTTCACCCCTCCCTTTTACAAGGGAATCCTTAATCCTAAGGGTTATTGAGGGACAAAGATCCATCTTCTGTAACTTCTTCTTTAGGCTGAATAGGGGCAATGATATTCTTGCCTAACTATTATGATCTCTTGTATTTGAGGTAGAGAGGAGCTCAGTCACAAGGCATCCATATGCTGAGGATCATTCATTACTCTGAATTCTGACAAAAGATGATATCTGGAAGATTAATAAGTGTTCAATTTAAGAAAACATTGAGTAAGCTTATCCTGCATTCCTACACAAAGAGTACAACAGCAATACATTCCACAACAGTACAGCAAAAGAAGCAAAACTATCCCAAATAAACTAAACAAGAAGGCTTTCCATGAACTGAGCAACTGTTGAAACCAAGCTGACATGGGATTGCCAGCTAAATCCAATATGTGCCCAGAACTAGAATATTGATCCAGGTTTTTACATTACCCATCCCTCTTGTTTATTTTGAGCAGCAGCCAGAGATCACTGTTGGTTTATAGGAATAAGCAGAATCAGTCTAAAGTGCAGAGAAGAAACCTAAAAAACAACCAACGAGACTAGAATATATTATAATAACAGGTGTACCATAGTTTTTGAAACATAACTTTTCCATTTTTACTAAAGACAAATCATAATAGGACCAATTTGTTTGCAAAAATAAGGTTTAGTCTTATACTTGGCCCAATTATTTGTATAAGGTGCAGCAAGAAGAATTGTTTGCCACATAGGGTTTTAAAATTAGCTTTGATGGAGCTTTGTTCCATAAAAGGAATATCAGGTAAGACTTTTTTATTTAAAGCAGAACCCAGCCATGGGTTTGTACTATCAAATTCCTATAATTCAAAGGAAATTTTTCTCCCCTTCAGATCCCAAGATAACTTGGGGCTCCTGGCCCTGTCAGAAAGTGACATTCTCTACTTACCACAGGTCAGGAACAGTGTACAGGGATTGTGTAGACAAGGTATGAGGCTAATTTTTCCAAGCGGCTTTTATTGGCTCTATAAGTCAAGTTTGATTCCTTATGAGTCTCCAAGTTTGTTATAGCACTCTCTATGCCTTTGTGTATTCATAGCTTAGCTTCCACTTATAAGTGAGAACATATGCTATTTGGTTTTTCATTCCCGAGTTGCTTCACTTAGAATAATGAATGGCCTCCAGCTCCATCCAAGTTGCTGCAAAAATAAATTATTTTGTTCCTTTTTATGTCTGAGTAGTATTCCACAATGTGTATATACCACACTTTCTTTATCCACTCATTGGTTGATGGGAACTTAGGTTGGTTCTATATTGTTGCAATTGTGAACTGTGCTGCAATAAACATACACATGCAGGTGTCTTATTCATATAATGACTTCTTTTCCTTTGGGTAGATACCCAGTAGTGAAATTGCTGAATTGAATGGTAGATTGACTTTTTTTTTTTTTTTGAAGACTCTCCATACTGTTTTCCATAGTGGTTATATCAATTTACATTTCCACTAGCAGCGTATAAGTGTTCCCTGTTCACCACATCCATGCCAACATCTATTTTTTTTAAACTTTTTACTAATGGCCATTCTTGCAGGAGTAAGGTGGTATCTCATTGTGGTCTTAATTTGCATTTCTTTGATGATTAATGATGTTGAGTATTTTTTATATGTTTATTGACCATTTGCATATCTTAATTCAAGAAATGTCTATGTCACTTGCACACATTTTGTTGGAATTGTTTGTTTTTCCTTATTGATTTATTTGAGTTCCTTGCAGATTCTGGATATTAGTCCTTTGTGGATGGACGGTTTGCAAATATTTTCTCCCATTGTGGGCTGCCTGTTTGCTCTGAAGATTATGTCTTTTGCTGTGCAGAAACTTTAATTAGGTCCCATTTGTTTATTTTTGTTTTTGTTGCATTTGCTTTTGGGGTTTTAGTCGGGAATTCTTTGCCAAGACCAATATCCAGAAGAGTTTTTCCAAAGTTGTTGTCGAGTAGTTTGTAAGGTTTTGGGTCTTAGATTTAAGTCATCGATCTATCTCGAATTGACTCTGGTACAAGGTGAGAGATAGGGATCCAGTTTCATTCTTCTACATGTGGTTAGCTAGTTTTCCCAGCACAATTTACTAAGTAATGTGTCCCTTCCCCAATTTATGTTTTTGTTTGCTTGAAGATCAGTTGGTTGTAAGTATTTGGCTTGATTTCTGGGTTTTCTATTTGTTCCATTGATCTATGTGCCTACTTTTATACCAGTACCATGATGTTTGTTAACCTTGTAGGATACTTGAAGACTGGTAATGTGATGCTTCTAGATTTGTTTTTTTTGCTTACTATTGTTTTGGTTATTTAGGCTCCTTTTTGGTTCCATATGAATTTTAGAATTGTTTTTTCTAAGTCTGTGAAAAATAATGTTAGTATTTTGATGGGAATTGAATTGAATCTGTAGTTTGCTTTGGGCCATAAGGTTATTTTCACAATATTGATTCTTCCCATTCATGAACATGGGGTATGTTTCCATTCGTTTATATCATCTATGATTTCTTTCACCAGTGGTTTTTTGTTCTCCTTACAGACATCTTTCACCTCCTTGGTTAAGCATATTCCTAAGTATTTTATTTTATTTTGGCAGCTGTTGTAAAAGGGATTGAGTTCTTTATTTGATTATCAGCTTAATTATTGGTGTATAGCAGTGATAGTGATTTGTGTACATTGATTTTGTAGCCTGAGAGTTTACTGAATGTGTTTGTCAAATCTAGGAGTCTTTTGTAGGAGTCTTTAGGGTTTTCTAAGCATATGATCATATCATTGGTGAACAGTGATAGTTTGACTTCTTTTCTGATTTGGATGCCTTTATTTCTTTCTCTTGCCTGATTGCTCTGAGTAGGACTTCCAGAACGATGTTGAAGACAAGTGGTGAAAGTGGGCATCCTTGTCTTTTTCCACTTCTCAGGGAAAATGCTTTCAGCTTTTCCCCATTCAGTATAATGTTGACTATGGGCTTGTCTTTTATTGGCTTTTATTACATTAAGGTATGTCCCTTTTATGCCAATTTTGCTGAGGGTTTTAATCATAAAGGGATGTTGGATTTTGTCAAATGCTTTTTTCTGCACGTATTGAGATAATCATGTGATTTTTGTTTTTAATTCTGTTTATGTGATGTATCACACTTATTGACTTGCTTATGTTCAACCATCCCTGCATCACTGAGATGAAACACACTTGATTATGGTACATTATCTTTTTGATGTGCTGTTGTATTTGTTTAGCTAGCATTTTGTTGAGGACATCTGCATCTATGTTCATCAGTAATATTGATCCACAGTTTTCTTTTTCTCATTGTGTCCTTTCATGATTTTGGTATCAGGGTGATACTGGCTTCACGGAGTCATTCAGCGAGGATTCTCTTTTTCCAAATCTTTTAAATAACTTTAATAACGTTGGCACCAATTCATTCAATGTCTGGTAGAATTCGGCCATGAATCCATCTGGTCATGGGCTTTTTCTTGGTTGGTAGTTTTTTTTTGTTTTGTTTTGTTTTTAAATTACTGATTCAATCTTGCTGTTTGTTGTTGGTCTGTTCAGGGTTTCAGTTTCTTCCTGATTTAATCTAGGAGAATTATATGCTTCCAATAATTTATCCATTTCCTCTAGATTTTCTAGTTTGTGTGCATAGAGGTGTTCATAGTAATCTTGAATGATCTTTTATATTTCTGTGGTGTTGATTGTCATGTTTCCAGTTTCATTTCTAATTGAAATTATTTGAATCTTCTCTCTCTTTTTCTTCATTAATCTAGATGGTCAATAAATTTCATTTCTGTTTTCTCTTTTCTTTTTCTTTTTATTATTATTATTTCTATTTATTATTATTATTATTATTTTTTAAAGGCAGAGTTTCATTCTGTCTCCCAGACTGGAGTGCAGTGGCATGATCTTGACTCACTGCAACCTCTACCTCCAGGGTTCAAGCAATTCTCCTGCCTCAGCCTCCTGAGTAGCTGGGATTACAGGCACCGACCACCACACCTGGCTAATTTTTGTATTTTTAGTAGAGATAGAGTTTTGCCATGTTGGCCAGGCTGGTCTCAAACTCCTGACCTCAAGTGATCTGCCCATCTTGGCCTTTCAGAGTGCTGGGATTACAGGTGTGAGCCACCATGCCCAGCCAATTATGTTTATCTTTTCAAAGAACTAGTTTTTTGTTTCGTTTATCTTTTGTATTTTTTGTTTGTTTGTTTCAGTTTCATTCAGTTCTGCGCTGATCTTTGTTATTTCTTTTCTTCTGCTAGCTGTAGGTTTAGTTTGTTTACGTTTCTCTAGTTCCTTGAGGTGTGATGACAGGTTGTCAATTTGTGATCTTTTTGATGTAAGCATTTAGGGTGCTATAAATTTTCCTCTTAGCACTGCTTTTGCTGTATTTTAGAGGTTTTGAGAACTTGTGTCATTATTATCATTCATTTCAAAGAAGTTTTAAATTTCTATCTTAATTTCATTGTTAACTGAATATCATTCAGGGGTAGATTTTTAAATTTCTATGTATTTGTAAATTTTTGGGTGTTCTTTTTGTAGTTTCTTTCATTTTTAAAATTTTATTATTGTACTTTAAGTTCTAGGGTACATGTGCACAAGGTGCATGTTTGTTACATATGTATACATGTGCCACATTGGTGTGCTGCACCCGTTAACTCATCATTTACATTAGGTATATCTCCTAATGCTATCCCCCCTCCCCATCTCACAACTGGCCCTGGTGTGCGATGTACCCCTTCCTGTGTCCGAGTGTTTTCATTGTTCAATTCCCACCTATGAGTGAGAACATGCGGTGTTTGGTTTTCTGTCCTTGCAATAGTTTGCTGAGAATGACGGTTTCCAGCTGCATCCATGTCCCTACAAGGGACATGAACTCATTCTTTTTATGACTGCATAGTATTCCATGGTGTTTATGTGCCACATTTTCTTAATCCAGTCTATCATTGATGGACATTTGGGTTAGTTCCAAGTCTTTGCTGTTGTGAATAGTGCCACAATAAACATACATGTGCATGTGTCTTTATAGCAGAATGATTTACAATCCTTTGGGTATATACCCAGTAATGGGATGGCTGGGTCAAATGGTATCTCTAGTTCTAGAGCCTTGAGGAATCGCCACACTGTCTTCCACAATGGTCGAACTAGTTTACAGTCCCACCAACAGTGTAAAAGTGTTCCTATTTCTCCACATCCTCTCCAGCACCTGTTGTTTCCTGACTTTTTAATGATTGCCATTCTAACTGGTGTGAGATGGTATCTCATTGTGGTTTTGATTTGCATTTCTCTGATGGCTAGTGATGATGAGCATTTTTTCATGTGTCTGTTGGCTGCATAAATGTCTTCTTTTGAGAAGTATCTGTTCATATCCTTCACCCACTTTATGATGTAGTTGTTTGTTTTTTTCTTGTAAATTTGTTTAAGTTCTTTGTAGATTCTGGATATTAGCCCTTCGTCAGATGAGTAGATTGCAAAAATTTTCTCCCATTCTGTAGGTTGCCTGTTCACTCTGATGGTAGTTTCTTTTGCTGTGCAGAAGCTCTTTAGTTTAATGAAATCCCATTTGTCAATTTTGGCTTTTGTTGCCATTACTTTTGGTGTTTTAGTCATGAAGTCCTTGCCCATGCCTATGTCCTGAATGGTATTGCCTAGGTTTTCTTCTAGGGTTTTTATGGTTTTAGGTCTAACATTTAAGTCTTTCATCCCTATTGAATTAATTTTTGTATAAGGTGTAAGGAAGGGATCCAGTTTCAGGTTTCTACATATGCCTAGCAAGTTTTCCCAGCACCATTTATTAAATAGGGAATCCTTTCCCCGTTTCTTATTTTTGTCAGATTTGTCGAAGATCAGATTGTTGTAGATATGTGGTATTATTTCTGAGGGCTCTGTTCTGTTCCATTGGTCTATATATCTGTTTTGGTACCAGTACCATGCTGTTTTGGTTACTGTAGCCTTGTAGTGTAGTTTGAAGTCAGGTAGCATGATGCCTCCAGCTTTGTTCTTTTGGCTTAGGATTATCATGGCAATGCAGGCTCTTTTTTGGTTCCATATGAACTTTAAAGTAGTTTTTTGCAGAAAGTCATTGGTAGCTTGATGGGGATGGCATTGAATCTATAAATTACCTTGGGCAGTATGGTCATTTTCATGATATTGAGTCTTCCTATCCATGAGCATAGAATGTTCTTCCATTTGTTTGTGTCCTTTTTTATTTCTTTGAGCAGTAGTTTGTAGTTCTCCTTGAAGAGGTCCTTCATATCCCTTGGAGCCGGATTCCTAGGTATTTTACCCTCTTTGAAGCAATTGTGAATGACAATTCACTCATAATTTGGCTCTCTGTCTGCTATTAGTGTATAGGAATGCGTGTGATTTTTGCACATTGATTTTGTATCCTGAGACTTTGCTGAAGTTGCTTATCAGCTTAAGGAGATTTTGGGCTGAGATGATGGAGTTTTCTAAATATACAATGATGTCATCTGCAGACAGGGACAAGTTAACTTCCTCTTTTCCTAATTGAATATGTTTTATTTCTTTCTCCTGACCGATTGCCCAGGCCAGAACTTCCAACACTATGTTGTATAGGAGTGGTGAGAGAGGGCATCCCTGTCTTGTGCCAGTTTTCAAAGGGAATGCTTCCAGTTTTTGCGCATTCAGTATGATATTGGCTGTGGCTTTGCTATAAATAGCTCTTATTATTTCTAGGTATGTCCCATCAATACCTAATTTATTGAGAGTTTTTATAATGAAGGGCTGTTGAATTTTGTTGAAGGCCTTTTCTGCATCTGAGATAATCATGTGGTTTTTGTCTTTGGTTCTGTTTATATGATGGATTGTGTTTATTGATTTGCATACGTTGAACCAGTCTTGCATTCCAGGGATGAAGCCCACTTGATCATGGTGGATAAGCTGTTTGATGTGCTGCTGGATTCAGTTTGCCAGTATTTTATTGAGGATTTTTGCATCAATGTTCATCAGGGATATTGGCCTAAAATTCTCTTTTTTGTTGTGTCTCTGTCAGGCTTTGGTATCAGGATGATACTGGTTTCATAAAATGGGTTAGGGAGGATTCCCTCTTTTTCTATTGATTGGAATAGTTTCAGATGGAATGGCACCAGCTCCTCCTTGTACCTCTGCTAAAATTCGGCTGTGAATCCGTCTGGTCCTGGGCTTTTTTTGGTTGGTAGGCCATTAATTATTGCCTCAATTTCATAGCCTGTTAGTGGTCTATTCAGAGATTCAACTTCTTCCTGGTTTACACTTGGAAGGGTGTATATGTCCAAGAATTTATCAATTTCTTCTAGATTTTCTAGTTTATTTGTGTAGAGGTGTTTATAGTATTCTCTGATGGTAGTTTGTATTTCTGTAGGATTGGTGATGATATCCCCTTTGTCATTTTTTATTGAGTCTATTTGATTCTTCTCTCTTTTCTTCTTTATTAGTCTTCCTAGTGGTCTATCAATTTTGTTGATCATTTCAAAAAACCAGCTCCTGGATTCATTGATTTTTTGAAGGGGTTTTGGTGTCTCTATGTCCTTCATTTCTGCTCTGATCTTAGTTATTTCTTGTCTTCTGCTAGAGTGTGAATTTGTTTGCTCTTGCTTCTCTAGTTCTTTTAATTGTGATGTTCGGGTGTCAATTTTAGATCTTTCCTGCTTTCTCTTGTGGGCATTTAGTGCTATAAATTTTCCTCTACACACTTTAAATATGTCCCAGATATTCTGGTATGTTGTGTCTTTATTCTCATTGGTTTCAAAGAACATCTTTATTTCTGCCTTCATTTTGTTATGTACCCAGTAGTCATTCAGGAGCAGGTTATTCAGTTTCCATGTAGTTGAGTGGTTTTGAGTGAGTTTCTTAATCCTGAGTTCTAGTTTGATTGCACTGTGGTCTGAGAGACAGTTTGTTATAATTCCTGTTCTTCTACATTTGCTGAGGAGTGCTTTACTTTCAACTCTTTTGGAATAAGTGTGATGTGGTGCTCAGAAGAATGTATATTCTGTTGATTTTGGGTGGAGAGTTCTGTAGATGTCTATTAGGTCTGGTTGGTGCAGAATTGAGTTCAATTCCTGGATATTCTTGTTAACTTTCTGTCTCGTTGATCTGTCTAATGTTGACAGTGGGGTGTTAAAGTCTCACATTATTATTGTGTGCGAGTCTGAGTCTCTTTGTAGTTCTCTAAGGGCTTGCTTTATGAATCTGGGTGGTCCTGTATTGGGTGCATATAGATTTAGGATAGTTAGCTGTTCTTGTTGAATTGATCCCTTTACCATTATGTAATGGCCTTCTTTGTCTCTTTTGATCTTTGTTGGTTAAAAGTCTGTTTTATCAGAGACTAGGATTGTAACCCCTGCTTTTTTTTTTTTTTTTTTTCCATTTGCTTGGTAGATCTTCCTCCATCCCTTTATTTTGAGCCTACGTGTGTCTCTGCACATGAGATGGGTCTCCTGAATACAGCACACTGATGAGTCTTGATTCTTTATCCAGTTTGCAAGTCTGTGTCTTTTAATTGGAGCATTTAGCCCATTTACATTTAAGGTTAATATTATTATGTGCGAATTTGATCCTGTCATTATGGTGTTAGCTGGTTATTTTGCTCGTTAGTTGATGTAGTTTCTTCCTAGCATCCAAGGTCTTTACAATTTGGCATGTTTTTACAGTGGCTGGTACCAGTTGTTCCTTTCCATGTTTAGTGCTTCCTTCAGGAACTCTTGTAAGGCAGGCCTGGTGCTGACAAAATCTCTCAGCATGTGTTTGTCTGTAAAGGATTTTATTTCTCCTTCACTTAGGAAGCTTAGTTTGGCTGGATATGAAATTGGGTTGAAAATTCTTTTCTTTAAGAATGTTGAATATTGGCCCCCACTCTCTTCTGGCTTGTAGAGCTTCTGCCGAGAGATTCGCTGTTAGTCTGATGGGCTTCCCTTTGTGGGTAACCCAACCTTTCTCTCTGGCTGCCCTTAATATTTTTTCCTTCATTTCAACTTTGGTGAATCTGACAATTATGTGTCTTGGAATTGTTCCTCTCAAGGAGTATCTTTGTGGTGTTCTCTGTATTTACTGAATTTGAATGCTGGCCTGCCTTGCTAGGTTGGGAAAGTTCTCTGGGATAATATCCTGCAGAGTGTTTTCCAACTTGGTTCCATTCTCCCCGTCACTTTTGGGTACACCAGTCAGACGTAGATTTGGTCTTTTCACATATTCACATATTTCTTGGAGGCTTTGTTCATTTGCTTTTACTCTTTTTTCTCTAAACTTCTCTTCTCATTTCATTTCATTCATTTGATCTTTAATTACTGATACCCTTTCATCCAGTTGATCAATTCGGCTACTGAAGCTTGTGCATGCGTCACGTAGTTTTCATGCCATGGTTTTCAGTTCCATCAGGTCATTTAAGGACTTCTCTACACTGATTTTTCTAGTTAACCATTCATCTAATCTTTTTTCAAGGTTTTTAGCTTCTTTGCAATGGCATTGAAGATCCTCCTTTAGCTCGGAGAAATTTGATCGTCTGGAGCCTTCTTCTCTCAAGTCGTCAAAGTCATTCTCTGTCCAGCTTTGTTCCGTTGCTGGCGAGGAGCTGCTTTCCTTTGAAGGAGAACAGGTGCTCTGATTTTTAGAATTTTCAGATTTTCTGCTCTGGTTTCTCCTCATCTTTGTGCTTTTGTCTACCTTTGGTCTTTCATTATGGTGACATACAGATGAGGTTTTGGTGTGGATGTCCTTTCTGTTTGTTAGTTTTCCTTCCAACAGTCAGGACCCTCAGTTGCAGGTCTGTTGGACTTTGCTGGAGGTCCACTCCAGACCCTGTTTGCCTGGGTATCACCAGTGGAGGCTTTAGAATAGCAAATATTGCAGAAAAGCAAATGTTGCTGCCTGATCATTCCTCTGAAAACTTCATCTCAGAGAGGCACCTGGCTGAGTGAGGTGTCAGTCAGCCCCTACTGGGAGGTATCTCCCAGTTAGGCTACTCAGGGGCCAGGGACCTACTTGAGGAGGCAGTCTGTCCATTCTCAGATCTCAAACTCCGTGCTGGGAGAACCACTACTTTTTTCAAAGCTGTGAGACAGGGACATTTAAGTCTGCAGAAGTTTCTGCTGCCGTTTGTTCAGCCCTGCCCTGCCCCCAGAGGTGTAGTCTACAGAGGCAGGCAGGCAGGCCTCCTTGAGCTCCAGTGGACTCCACCCAGTTGGAGCTTCCTGGCCACTTTATTTACCTACTCAAGCCTTAGCAATGGCAGGCGCCCCTGTAGTTTATTTCAAGTTTTCTTCCACCATGCCTGGCTTCATTCTGCCAATCTGAGAAGATACTTGATATAATTTGGATATTTTAATATTTGTTGAGACTTGTTTTGTGGCCTATCATATGACCTATGTTGAAGAACATTCCATATGTTGATGAGAAGAGTGTATATTCTGCAGTTCTTGGGTAGAATGCTCTGTAAATGTCTGTTAGGTTCACTTCTTCTAGAATGTACTTTAAGTCTATTGTTTCTTTGTGGACTTTCTGTCTCAATGATCTATCTAGTGCTGTCAGTGGGATATTGAAGTCCCCCATTATTATTGTGTTGATGTCTATGTCATTTCTTCTGTAATTAGTAATTGTTTTTTTTTTTTTTTTTTTTTTTTTTTTGAGACGGAGTCTCGCTCTGTCGCCCAGGCTGGAGTGCAGTGGCTGGATCTCAGCTCACTGCAAGCTCCGCCTCCTGGGTTCACGCCATTCTCCGGCCTCAGCCTCCCAAGTAGCTGGGACTACAGGCGCTGCCACCTCGCCCGGCTATTTTTTGTATTTCTTATTAGAGGCGGGGTTTCACCATGTTAGCCAGGATGGTCTCGATCTCCTGACCTCGTGATCCGCCCATCTCGTAATTGTTTTTTTTTTTTGATTATGGGAACTCCAGTGTTGGTGCATACAAATTTCGGATTGTAACATCTTCTTGTTGGAATGATCTTTTTATCATTATATAATAATCCTTTTTGTGTTTTTTTTATTGTTGCTTTAAAGTCTGTTTCATCTGATATAAGAATAGTTACTACTCCTCACTTTTGGTTTTCATTTGTGTGGAATATCTTTTACCATCACTTTACTTTTAGTTTGTATGAATCCTTATGTGTTAGGTGAGTTTCTTGAAGACAGCAGTTATTTAGTTCTTGATTTTTAAAATAAATTCTGCCAACTTACATTATTATTATTGTTATTTTTTGGAGACAGAGTCTAGCTCTGTCACCCAGGCTGGAGTGCAATGGCAAGTTCATGGCTCCCTGCAACCTCCACCTTCTGAGGTCAAGCCATCCTCTCACGTCAGCCTTCTGAGTAACTGGGACTACAGGTATGTGTCACCATGCCAATCTAATTTTGGTATTTTTGGTAGAGATGGTGCTTCACCATGTTTTGTAGGCTGGTCTTGAACTCCTGGGCTCAAGTGGCCCACCTGCCTTGGCTTTCTAAAGTGCTAGGATTACAGGTGTGAGTCACCATGCCTGGCCTCATTCTGCCAATCTGTTTCTTTTAAGTGAAGCATTTAGGCTGTTTACATTCAATGTTAATATTGAGATGTGAGGTACTGTTCCATTCACCAGGTTAATTTTTACCTAGATACTTTGTTTTTTCATTGTGTTGTCTTATAGACCTTGTGAATTTTCAGGAGGTTTTATTTTGGTGCATATTGAGCTTTTGTTTCAAGACTTAGAACTTCTTTTAGCATTTTTTGTGGGGCTGGTCTGATAGTAACAAATTCCCTCAGCATTTGTCTGTCTAAAAATGACTTTATTTTGTCTTGATTTATGAAATAGTTTTGCTACATACATAATTCTTAGCTGACAGTTACTCTGTTTAAGGAGGCTAACGCTAAGTCCCCAATCCCTCTGGCTTGTAAGGTTTTTGCTGAGAAGTCTGCTGCTAGTCTGATAGGTTTTTCTTTATAGGTTACCTAATGCTTTTGTCTCACTGCTCATAGAATTCTTTCCTTCATATTGACTCTAGATAGCCTGATGACTATAGGCCTTGGTGATGGTGTTTTTGCAATGAATCTCCCATGAGTACTTTATAATTCTTGTATTTGGATATCTAATTCTCTAGCAAGGCCAGGGAGGTTTTCCTCAATTATTCCCTCAAATAAATTTTCCAAACTTTTTGCTTTCTCTTCTCTCTCAGGAACACAAATTATTTTTAGATTTGACCATTTTGTACAATCTTATGTTTCTTCATGAATTTGCTCCTTTCTTTTTATTCTTTTTTCTCTATTTTTTTGTGACCGTGTTAATTCAAATGCCTTGTCATTGAGCTCTGAAGTTCTTTCCTGTCCTTGTTCTAGTCTACTGTTGAAACTTTCCACTGCATTTGGTAATTATTTAAGTGTCTTTCATTTCCAGAAGTTCTAATTGACTTTTCTTTAATACATCTATCTCTTTAGAAAATTTTTTATTTATATCCTGAATTTTAAAAAAAGTTTCTTTATGTTCGTTTTCACCTTTCTCTGGTATCTCCTTGAATAGCTTAATAATCAGCCTTTTAAATTCTTTATCTTGAACTTCAAAGATTTAATCTTGGTTTGGATTTACTGATGAAGGGCTAGTGTAATGTTTTGGGGGTGTTATAGAACCCCGTTTTGCCATATTACCAGAATTACTTTTGTAGTTCCTTCTCATGTTGGTAGACTATTTTTCATGATTATTCTTGAAGTTACTTTTACTTTGACTATTTTTTTAAAATTTCTTTTTCTCCCCTTAAGGTTGTGACTTTAATGTTTACAGTTTACTGTAGCATAACGTGGCTCTTGGTGTTCTCAGGGGTGAAGACTCTCTATGAGTTACTTAGTTACAGAGAGTCTTTGTATGATGAATTTTTCAGATGCTGGTTGTAGCAGCAACGTGCTCAGTGTGTGAGCAAGTTCACTGTCTCCTATAGTGTTGAAATGGCAGAGGTCTCTTGAAGCTTATCTAATTCCCCCATGTTGTACACTTCTTTATTTATTATTATTTTTTCCCACAGTATTGTATTTACTGGGTTGAATTGTTCAGGTTTTAGCCCAGTAGGGGAACTTTCCACAGGTGAAAACCAGCTGTGGCTAAAGCAGGTGAGTAAATGCAATACCTAATGGTGGGCAGAGGTCCCAGACTTGACAGATGTGACTGGGGGAGCACTCAGTGAAATACACTGAGGTCTTCTCAGAGAGAAGGACCAGAGCCATTTCACCTCCCCTGCCAGGCCCACAGGAAAGCTGTTCATCTCCCAGACACACTCCTGACCCAGTGTTCTGGCTATTCAAATCAGAGAGGTACCTCCTTTCATCTTGCTGGAATATTGATGTTCCAAGTGGAGAGAAATTGTGACTCTGCCTCCTGTGTAGCCTGCATTTGGAGGGTGCTCCTCGTGTGGGAATGCAGTCACCTTGAAGTGTTCCAGAGAAGTCTGTAGGTGCATCCATATCGAGCTCTTGTGGGAAAAGCCCCAGCTGTATCTACACTGGCAGATAAGGGGAAACAGAAATCTTCTCCAAGACTCTTCATGAGCACCAGGGCTGCCTGATTGTTGAGATGGAGCTGCAGACTTTCCCTGCTGAGCCCAGTATCGCCAACTGTGCCTCTGCTGAAAGAGACTTCCCACCAGCAGAAAGATTTAGGACTCAAATCTTGCTGTCTGGATTCTTTTGTCTCATGCGATGTTCCTTGATGCGGTAAACTTTTCCTTCCTCAAGGAGTAGAAGTCCCTGAGAGTCAGACTACTGTGAGTGCTGTTGTTCCAATGGGTCTAGCTGCCCATTCCAGGCTGGTGCTGGGGAATGTCTGCAAGAGGTCTAGAAATATGACCTGTCATCAAGTCTCCCAGCAGTGGGTACCAGTACTAGCTCTCATGGGGGTGCCAGGCGAGTGACATAGACTCTGTGAGATTCCTTGGTTATAGATAGCCTTAGTGTGTTGACTTTCTCAAATGCTGGTTGTAGTGGTAATGAAGAGTTCATGTGGACAGACTCAGGGCCTCCTGGTTAGCCAGAGTGCTGCAGGCAATTGTGATAGCTGAGGTCATGCACAAGTTTTATTCTTCCTGGGTGCAATGTTATTCTACCTTGAAATGCTGTAATGAACTGTGTTGGTTGGCCTCCAGCCAGGAGGTGGCACTTGCAAAAGAGCACCAGTTGCTGTAGTAGCAGTGGGATTTTTGCTTGCTTTATGTTACCAGGAGCAGTAGTCTGGTTTTTCATGTGATAGGTAGGGCCATAAAACTTCCAAAAGTTTCTATCCTTTGTTTTAAGCTACCAGAGCTAGTGAAGGGGGAAAGTCAGGTTGGGGCTGTGTCAGGCGGGCTTGTGCTTTTACTCTCCGTGTATGGAGTGGCCCCTCTGTGAGTTGTGGGGTGGTTCTCTGGCTACTGGGATAATGTTCCAGAGAGAAGTGTTACTGCTTCTGCTGCACAGAAGTGTTTGTGCAGGGAGTGGGGAATAACAGGTGCCAGTAAACCTCACCTAGCTCCTGAGCACTTGGTAAGCCACATCTCAGACCCGCAGTTTTCTACTAGCAGCAGCAAGCTAAGTTCCAGGCATCTATGCTCAGAACCCAAGACTTCCCCAGCCGCACACCTTCCCAATGGAGAGGGCAACCATGGCTTTGAGGCCTTGCCCCTCCCAGTCTTCCCACAGAGCCAGTGTGTCTAGCTCCTGCGCTCATGGCTGCAGCACACTTCCCACTTTCCCTTTGGTTCTGTCCAAGGGAGTTCTTCCCCACTTGAGGTTATATTGTGAAATTCAGTTGAGAGCTTCTTTCAACCAGTGAGTACTGCCTGAGTAACTTGGCAGACTTCCATGAGGTCCCCTCTGAGGCAAAATAATGAATAGCTCCCCCCAGTTTGTCCTGGACACTGGGAATAAATGGAAGGATCTTTCTGCTGCCATTTCTACTTTTATATTTCTCACTGCCCCCTAAATGAGTTCCAGTGCTGAGTAGCATTAATGCCTTCCCTCTTGGCCTGGATTTCCAGTTTCCCCAGTGGGCGTGTATATCCTGGAGGCAGTCTCTCACTCTCTCACATTCTGGAGACTTACAGTTTTTCACCTGGTTCATGATGTGGGCTACAGCCTGCCACTTCTTTCAAATAATCTACAAATTTCAGTTTCCCTGTTAAGTTCCTGCATTGCTTCTTGGAAAACAGTTCGCAGCATGAACATCTGCACACTATCATGTCTTTCCAAGTGGGAAAAGCATGCTAACACTGCCTCCAATCTGCTATCTCAGAAAACAAAAATCTTTTGCCTATTTTAAAATTAGATTATTAGATTTTTTTTCTATTGAGATGTTTGAGCTTCTTATATATTCTTGTTATTAATCCCTTGTCAGATGGAGAGTTTGCGAATATTTTCTCCCATTCTGTGGGCTGTCCTTCACTTTGTCGATTGTTTCCTTTGCTGTGCTGAAGTGTTTTAACTTGATGTGATCATTTCTGTCCATTTTGCTTTGGTTGCCTGTGCTTTTGAGGTACTACTTAAGAAATTTTCGCTTAGACCAATGTCCTGGAGAGTTTCCCCAAAGTTTTCTTTTGGTAGTTTTGTAGTTTGAAGTCTTAGATTTAAGTCTTTAGTTGATTTTGATAGATTTTGATAGACACATGGTGAAGATAGAGATCTCAATTTATTCTGCTACATATGCATATTGAGTATTTTTGTTGTTTTTTGAGACAGGGTATCACTCTGTCACCAAGGTTGGAGTGTGGTGGTAGGAACATGACTCACTGCAACTTTGACCTTCTGGGTGCGAGTGATCTTTCCATCTCAGCTTCCTGAGTAGCTGGGACTATAGGCATGCACTACCATGCCCAGCTAATTAAAAAAAATTTGTAGAGACAGGGTTCCACACTGTTTCCCAGACTGATCTCTAACTCCTGGGCTCAAGTGGTCCTCCCACCTCAGGCTTCCAAACATTTTTTTTCTTTCCAACTTTAATTTTGGGTTCAAGGGGGTACATGTGCAGGTTTGTTACATGGGTAAATTGCATGTTGTGGGAGTTTGTTATACAGATATTATATTATATTATATAGATAATTATGTCACCCAGGTAAACAGCATAGTACTGATAGGTAGTTTTATTATTATTATTATACTTTAAGTTCTGGGATACATGTGCAGAATGTGCAGGTTTGTTACATAGGTATACATGTGCCATGGTGGTTTACTGCACCTATCAACCAATCATCTAGGTTTTAAGCCCAGCATCCATTAGGTATTTGTCCTAATGCTCTCCCTCCCCTTGCCCCCAACCCTCCAACAGGCCCTAGTGTGTTATGTTTTCCTCCCTGTGTCCAAGTGTTCTCATTGTTCAACTCCCACTTATGAGTGAGAACATGCAGTGTTTGATTTTCTGTTCCTGTGTTAGTTTGCTGAGAATGCTGGTTTTCAGCGTCATCCATGTTCCTGCAAAGGACATGAACTTATCCTTTTTTATGGCTGCATAGTATTCCATGGTGTATATGTGCCAAATTTTCTTTATCCGGCCTATCATTGATGGGTGTTCGGGTTGGTTCCAAGTCTTTGCTATTGTAAACAGTGCCGTAATAAACTTACAGGTGCATGTGTCTTTATAGTAGAATGATTTATAATCCCGGGGGGCATATACTCAGTAATGGGATTGCAGGGTCTAGTGGTATTTCTCGTTCTAGATCCTTGAGGAATTTCTGCACTGTCTTCCACAATTGTTTAGCTAATTTACAGTCCCACCAACAGTGTAAAAGCGTTCCCATTTTTCCTCATCCTCTCCAGCATCTGTTGTTTCCTGACTTTTTAATGATTGCTGTTCTAACTGGCATGAGATGGTATCTCATTGTGGTTTTGATTTGCATTTCTCTAGTGGCCAGTGATGATGAGTATTTTTTCATGTGTCTGTTGGCTGCATAAATGTCTTCTTTTGAGAAGTATCTGTTCATATCCTTTGCACACTTTTTGAAAAGATTGTTTGTTTGTTTGTTTGTTTTGTAAATTTGTTTAAGTTCTTTGTAGATTCTGAATATTAGACCTTTGTCAGATGGATATATTGCAAAATTTTTCTCCCATTCTGTAGGTTGCCTATTCACTCTGATGATAGTTTCTTTTGTTGTGCAGAAGCTCTTTAGTTTAATTAGATCCCATTTGTCAAATTTGGCTTTTGTTGCCATTGCTTTCGTGTTTTAGTCATGAAGTCTTTGCCCATGCCTATGTCCTGAATGGTATTGCCTAGGTTTTCTTCTAGGGTTTTTATGATTTTAGGTTTTATGTTTGAGTCATTAATCCATCTTGAATTAATTTTTGTATAAGGTGTAATGGGAGGGGTCCAATTTCAGTTTTCTACATATGGCTAGGCAGTTTTCCAAGCACCATTTATTAAATAGGGAATCCTTTCCCTATTTCTTGTTTTGGTCAGGTTTGTCAAAGATCAGATGGTTGTAGATGTGTGGTATTATTTTTGAGGCTCTATTCGGTTCCATTGGTCTATATATCCGTTTTGGTACCAGTACCATGATGTTTTGGTTACTGTAGCCTTGTAGTGTAGTTTGAAGTCAGGTAGTGTGATGACTCCAGGTTTGTTCTTTTTGGTTAGCATTGTCTTGGCTATATGGGCTCTTTTTTGGTTCCTTATGAAATTCAAAGTAGTTTTCTCTAGTTCTGTGGAAAAAGTAAATGGTAGCTTGATAGGAATAGCATTGAATCTATATATTCTATATATTACCTTGGGCAATATGGTCAATTTCACAATATTGATTCTTCCTATTCATAGGCATGGAATTTTATTATTATTATTATACTTTAAGTTCTATGGTACATGTGCACAATGTGCAGGTTTATAGGTATACATGTGTCATGTTGGTTTGCTGCATGCATCAACTCGTCATTTATATTAGGTATTTCTTCTAATGCTATGCCTCCCCCAGACCCCCACCCCCCGACAGGCCCCGGTGTGTGATATTCCCTGCCCTGTGTCCAAGTGTTCTCATTGTTCAGTTCCCACCTATGAGTGAAAACAGAGCATGGAATGATTTTCCAATTGTTTGTATCCTCTCTTATTTCCTTGAGCAGTGGTTTGTAGTTCTCCTTGAAGAGGTCCTTCGCATCCCTTGCAAGTTGTATTCCTAAGTATTTTATTTTCTTTGTAGCAATTGTGAATGGGAGTTCACTCATGATTTGGCTCTCTGTTTGTCTATTATTAGTGTATAGGAATGCTTGTGATTTTTGCACATCAATTTTGTATCTTGAGACTTTGCTGAAGTTGCTTATCAGCTGAAGGAGTTTTTGGGCTGAGATGATGGGGTTTTCTAAATATACAATTATGTCATCTGCAAACAGAGACAATTTGACTTCCTTTCTTCCTATTTTAATATCTTTGTTTTTTTTCTCTTGCCTGATTGCCCTGGCCAGAACTTCCAATACTATGTTGAATAGGAGTGGTAAGAGAGGGCATCCTTGTCTTGTGCCAATAGGTAGCTTTTAAAACCTCTCCCTTCTCCCTGTCTATACCCTCAAGCAGGTCCTGAGTCTATTGTTTTCTTCTTTGTGTCCATGTAGTCAATATTTAACTCCCACTTATAAATGAGAACATACAGTATTTGGTTTCTGTTTGATGAGCATCTAGATTGATTCCATGTCTTTACTATTGTGAATAGTGCTGTGATGATCATACAACTGCATATGACATTATGGTAGAATTTCTTTGGGTATATACCCGATAATGAGATTGCTGGGTCAAATAGTAGTTCTAAGTTCTTTGAGAAATCTCCAGACTGCTTTCCACAGTGGCTGAACTAATTTACATTGCCACCAGCAGTGTATAAGCATTCCCTTTTGTCTGCAAATCTCTCTAGCATATGTTATTTTTTGAATTTTTAATCATAGCCATTCTGACTGGTGTGAGTGGTATCTCATTGTAGTTTTGATTTACATTTCCCTAATGGTTAGTGCTACTGAGCATTTCTTCATATGCTTGTTGGCTGCATATATGTCTTATTTTAAAATGTCTGTTCATGTCTTTTGTCCACTTTTCCATAGGGTGGTTTGTTTTTGCTTGTTGGTTTACATTCCTTATAAGATTACTATTTGGATCTGGATATTAGAGCTTTGTCAGGATGAGCTTCGTCAGATGCATAGTTTGCAAATATTTTCCCTCATTATGTGGGTTGTGTGTTTACTCTGTTGATAGTTTGTTTTGCTGTGTAGAAGCTCTTTAGTTTACATAGGTCCCATATGTCAATTTTTGTTTTTGTCGTAATTTTTGTTTCTAGCCTCTTTGTCATGAAGTCTTTACCAGGGCCTTTGTCCAGAATGGCATTTCCTAGGTTTTCCTCAAGGACTTTTATAGTTTTAGGTTTTACAGTTGAGCCTTTAATTAATCTTGAGTTGTTTTTTGTATGTGATTTGAAGAAAGGATCCAGTTTAATATTTTGCTTTGCTAGTCAATTATCCTGGTACCATTAATTGAATAGGGAGTTCTTTCTCCATTGCTTATTTTTGTCAACTTTGTCAAACATCAAATGGCTGTAGGTGTGTAGATTTACCTCTGAGCTCTCTATTCTGTCTCATTGGTCTATGTGTCTGTTTTTGTATAAATGCCATACTGTTTTAGTTACTCTAGCTCTATAGTATAGTTTGGAGTTGGGTAGGGTGATGATTGCAGCTTTGTTCTTTTTGCTTGAGATTGCTGTGTTGGTTAATATTGGGGGTCAACTTGATTGACTTGAAGGATACCTAGGTAGCCAGTAAAGTGTTTCTGAGTGTGTCTGTGAGGGTGTTTCCAACATTTGAGTCAGTGGACTGAGAGAGAAAGACTTACCCTCAATGTGGGTGGTCACCACCCAATTGGCTGCCACAGCAGCTAGAACAAAGCAGGTGGAAGAAGGTGGGATAAGCCTGCTTGTGGAGTCTTTTATCTTTCTCTGTGCTAGATGCTTCCTTCCATTCTTCCTGCCCTTGGACATCAGACTCCAGGTTCTACAGCCTTTGGACTCTTGGACTTACACCATTGGTTTTCCGGGGGCTCTCAGGCCTTCTGCCACAGACTGAAGGCTGCACTGTTGGCTTCCCTACTTTCGAAGCTTTTGGACTTGGGCTGAGATACTACTGGCTTCTTTCTTCCTCAGCTTGAAGATGGTCTATTGGGGGACTTCATCTTGTGATCGTGTGAGTCAATTATTCTTAATAAACTCTCTTTCATATATACATATATCCTATTAGTTTTGTCCCACTGGAAAACCCTACTACAATTGCTTTGGCTATTCAGGCAACCCCCCCCCCATTGTTTTTGGTTTCCAAATGGATTATAGAATGGTTTTTCTAATTCTGTGAAGAATGTCATTGGTGGTTTGATAGGCATAGCATTAAATCTGTAAATTACTTTGGGCAGTTTGGCCATTTTAACAATATTGATTCTTCCTATCCACGAGCATGGGATGTTTTTCCATTTGTTTGTCATCACTGATTTCTTTCAGCACTGTTTTGTAATTCTCATTGTAGAGATCTTTCACCTCCATGGTTAGCTGTATTCCTAGGTGTTTTATTTTTCTTGTGTGACTCTTGTGGATGGGATTGCATTCTTGTTTTGACACTCAACTTGCATAGTGTTGGTGTACAGAAATGCTATATGGTTTTGTACGTTGATTTTATATTCAGAAACTTGACTGAAGTTGTTTGTCAGATCTACAAATTTTTGGACAGAGACTATGTGGTGTTCTAGGTATAGTATATCATCTGCAAACAGAGATTGTTTGACTTCTTCTCTTCTTGTTTGGATACCTTTTATTTCTTTCTCTTGCTGATTGCTATGGCTAGCATGTCCAATACTATGTTGAATAGCAGTGTTGAGTGTGGGCATTTTTGTCTGTTCTGGTTCTCAATAGAAGAGCTTCAGGCTTTTGCACACTCAGTGTGATGTTGGCTGTGGACTTTTTTTTTTTTTTGAGATGGAGTTTCACTCTTGTTGCCGAGGCTGGAGTGCAATGGTGTGATCTCAGTTCACCGCAACCTCCACCTCCTGGGTTCAAGTGATTCTCCTGCCTCAGCCTCCTGAGTAGCTGGGATTACAGGCATGTGCCACCATGCCCGGCTAATTTTGTATTTTTAGTAGACACAGGGTTTCTCCATGTTGGTCAGGCAGGTCCCAAACTCCCAACCTGAAGTGATCTGCCCACCTCAGCTTCCCAAAGTGTTGGGATTACAGGAGGGAGCCATTACACCTGGACTGGCTGTGGATTTGTCATAGACAGTTTTTATAATTTTAAGGTATGTACCTTTAATGCCTACTTTGTTGAGGGTCTTTCACACAACAGGATTTTGACTTTGATCAAAAGCCTTTTCTGTATCTTTTGATGCCAAGACCAGCTCAATCAGGGAGACCCTAACCCGGCGGCACTAGAGGAATTAAAGACACACATAAAGAAATACAGAGGTGTGGAGCGGGAAATCAGGGGTCTCATAGCCTTCAGAGCTGAGAACCTCGAACAGAGATTTACCCGAGTATTTATTGACAACAAGCCATTGATAAGCATTGTTTCTGTAGATTATAGATTAACTAAAAGTATTCCTTACAGGAAACAAAGGGATGGGCTGAAATAAAGAAATGGACTCTGGTTAGTTATCTGCAGCAGGAGTAAGGCACTGATCACTCGTGCTATTGTTTGTGGTTTAAGAATGCCTTTAAGTGGTTTTCTGACTTGAGTGAGCCAGGTGTTCCTTTCCCTCATTCTGGTAAACCCACAACCTTCCAGCATAGGCATCATAGCCATCACGAACATGTCATAGTGCTGTAGAGATTTTGTTCATGGCCAATTTTGGGGCCAGTTTATGGCCAGATTTTGGGGGGCCTGTTTCCAACATGTCCCCCTTATTTGATTTGCAAAGCAATAAAAGCAAAGGCAGCTTTGTCACAGCGAGCTACTGCTTGCAGGAGTCAGGATCCACATATGCGGACAATACAAAGACAAACAAGTCAGATTAAAAACACAATCATCATTGAAATCACAGAGCTTCCAAGTGTTTTTACCCATTTTAATGGGTTAGTAGCTGCTAATCTCTCTGTAGCTCACTCAAGCACTCCAGTTCCTGGCATTAAGGAAAGACATGCCTGGGATGCTTTAAATATTTGTTCTTTTAATTTTGCAATATATAAAGACAAGTTTGTAGTGTTTCCTTCTAGTTTTTTTTATTCTTTCCCAAATTTTGATCTTATTAAGAGCTATTAATAGTTTCCACAAATCTTTATGTTCAGTTCCTACAATGGGCCATATCATTTGAAGTTGAGGTGCCACTATACCACCACGGTTCCAGATAATAGGAACTCTTGCCATACCTCTTACCATTTCTACCATCTGACCGTTTTGTTCAGACTAGCTGAACATAGTGTGGCCGTGGCATGCAGACTGAGAGGTGCAATTCAAGCTAAACATCCCCTTAGGGGACCAATCAATAATAATTCCTAGGAATCACTGTGCAGCACCTCTGCCTGTTTTGCAATGCAGTCTTCCTAAGCAAGTACATTCACTTTTTCTGGCCATGTTCAATTTTGTTTATGAATAAGTTTTTGAGAGTGGTATGCCTTAATTATAGGAGCAGATTTATTATGGTAAATACTGAGATCAGAAAGCATGTGTAACTGTGTCATAAAGTGATTACATCCAGGCATTATTGCCAGTCAAGATAGATAAATATGACCAATAAGTGTAACTGTTCTCTGTGTCAGCCCTTGTTGAAAGAATACGCATGGCAATGGTGATCACCACTATCAGCTACGATTAAATTACTCACTGTGACTGGTTGTCCCGCTTTCCTCAGGTTTTCTTCCGTCATCTGTGACAACTTCTTGATCTGTCCCCAGGTGGGTGACGGGTGTTGCTTGTGACAGTTGGGGTCCTCCTCAGCATCAGTCTTGACATGGCTGCAATGGGGGGTCCTTGGGATCCTCCTGGAATCTCTTCCTTGGCATCTGGCTCATGATAAGGTTTCAGGAGTCTTGGTGGTATCCAAATTGGCTATTGATTTTGGCCTGGAGAAACACAAGCATAACCTCTACCCTAGGTTATCATTTTACCTGTTTCCCAACTTTTTGTTATCGGGTCTCTCCACAAAACCAGTTGTTCTGCTTCTGTCTTTGCAGATCGTTTCTGTAGATGCTGTTCAGCTGCTAATATCTGGTCTTTAGGCAGGCTCAAAAAATTTAAAGTTAATAATGCTAGATTCAATTGTATATGGGCTGTCCCAAAATCCCTGTTTTTCCCCCTTTTTTGTTTTTGTCATCAGTTGTTCATCTGTATGAAATTGTAACTGAGCATTTTCAATTAATTGTGTGGAATGAACCGCGTATGAGGAATCAGAAATCACATTAACAGGCATATTAAAAGCAGTCAATACCTCAATTACAGCTACAGGCTCCACTTTTTGAGCTGAAGTATAGGGCATCTGGAAAACTTTACTTGTCGAGCCAGAATAAGAAGCTTTACCATTACTAGACCCATCTGTAAAAACATTCTCAGCACCTTCAATTGGTTTAAATTTAATTATTTTAAGGACAATCCAATTAGTTAATTTCAAAAATTGAAATGGTTTCATTTTTGGAAAATGATAATCGAGAATTGTTCAGTAACCAAGTCCTTTAAAGCCTCCAGTTTCTCTTTACTCAGTGGCCATTGTTCTATGCAAATTGGCTTATCTATTAACCATTTTAAAGGTATAGGTTCTGGAGGCTTAACAATGGCTGTCATCAAAAATGATATCCTAAACCTTGGCAAGAACTTTGTCTTTCTGCTTGAAGCGGTTCTTTCAAACCTTGCGCATTTTTTCCTGGTCCCGTACCAAGGACATACCCCATTTCATGCGTCATATGTTGACTTTGAGCACTATATAATTGTTCAGGAATTAGAACTTGTGCTCCCCATTGTTGTAATAAATCTCTCCCCATAAATTTATAGGTACAGAAGTTATAATTGGTTGAATAGTCCCAGGTTGTCCAACAGGCCCTTCACAATGCAAAATATAACTACTTTTATATACTTCAGGGGCTTTACCAACTCCACCTATGTTAAATTGAAGGGTGAAATTGGCCACTTGGATGGCCAGGGCTGTAGAGAAATGATTGAAATGTGTGTTCCTTTATCTACCAAAACTTTAAATTTCTTTCCCTGAATAGTTACTTCACAGGTAGGATTTTCATTAGTAATTTGATTTACCTGATAAGCTGCTTTGCTTTGTTAATTTGTGCTTCCAAATCTTCCTGTTCACTTAATTTCACTTTTCCCCATTCCCACATACAGCACAATCAGAAGCTGTGCTATACGCTTTCTTGGCTCTGCTTTCCAGGGAACAGAAGTAGATATAACAATTTGAATTTCCCCATTGTAATCTGAATCAATGACTCCTGTTTGTACTTGCACCCCTTTTAAAATTAAACTAGACCTTCCTAAAAGTAATCCTATCGTCCCCACTGGCATGGGTCCACAGACTCCTGTTCAGACCTTTTGTGGGGGTTCCCCAGGCAGAAGGCTCACAGCTTTTGTGCAGTATAAATCTACTGTGGAACTACCAGCTGTGGCGGGGGACAGACATTGTATATGGGTGAGGGAATGGCCTGAGCTGGAAATGCACCAGTTTGGAACAGGGCCCAGGATGGGCCCCTCATGGCATTTCCTGAATTTAAAAGGAAAAGACTCAAATGTAGCTATAATATTTCCTGTTGATCAGGTAGGTGTATTCTAACAGTGAACTGCCAAGCCTCTAAATCACCCTCTCATCTAGCTTGCTGAATTCCTGCCTGAACAGAACTGAGAGCAGTCGCTTGAGGTGCTGCTCGAACAGTCACTGGGGCAACTACTTTTCACCCTTGTCCTCTGGAAAAGAAATATCTGGTGGGTCAGACCACTGTTTTTCTTCAAAATAATAATAAGGGGTGCAGAAAGTTAGGGATAAACCTCTCCCTCCTTTGCCACTTTAGCTTTAGCTGGCAAACAAACCTGCTCTGTCACTTCTTCTGTTACTTCGTTATACTCTCCTTCCCCCTTATTATTAGTGTGAAAAGGTTCCAAAGTGGAATGAACCAGAGCCCACACTTGACCCTTTGTTACCCTGATGCTTCTGAGCTCCCCTTCTTACTCACCACGGGGATTGCTTTAAGAGTACTCTGGTGTCCTCCAGCTTAGTTCCATGTTCTCCAGCGGTCACTCTGGCGACCCTTTGACCTGGATTTGAGCCCCCACATATAGGCGCCGCTTGCGGAGATCAGCTCAGTTGGGGAGACTGTAACCCAGCAGTGCTAGAGGAATTAAAGACACACACACAGAAATATAGAGGTTTGGAGTGGGAAATCAGGGATCTCACAACCTTCAGAGCTGACAGCCTTGAACAGATTTACCTACATATTTATTGACAGCAAGCCAATCATAAGTATTATTTCTATAGATTATAGATTAACTGAAAGTATTCCTTATGGGAAACAAAGGGATGGGCTGAAATAAAGGGATGGGCTCTGGCTGGTTATCTACAGCAGGAGCATGTCCTTAAGGCACAGATCGCTCATGCTATTGTTTGTGGTTTAAGAACACCTTTAAGTGATTTTCTGCCCTGTGTGGGCCAGGTGTTCCTTGCCCTCATTCCGGTAAACCCACAACCTTCAGCGTGGGTGTCATGGTCATCACGAACATGTCACAGTGCTGCAGAGATGTTGTTCATGGCCAGTTTATGGCCAGATTTTGGGGGGGCCTGTTCCCAACACATTGATATCATCATATGGCTTTTGTTTTTAGTTCTGTTTATGTGATGAATCATATTTATTGATTTGAATATGTTGAACCAGACTTCATTTTTTTGGATAAAGCCTACATGATTGTGGTGGATTACATTTTTGATGTTCTGCTGGGTTTGGTTTGCCAGTATTTTGTTGATGACTTTTACATCTATATTAATCAGTTGTTGGCCTGAACTTTTCTTTTATTGTTGTGCCTCTGCCAGGTTTTGGTATCAGAGTGATCCCAGCCTCATAGAATGAGTTAGGGAGGAATTCCTCCTCCTTAATTTTTTGGAATAGTTTCAGCAGGAAGGGTACCAGCTCTTCCTTATACATTTGGTAGCATTTGGCTGTGTATTTGTCTGGTCCAGGGCCTTTTCTAATTCTTTTAAATTACTGACTCAATATCAGAACTCATTATTGGTCTGTTCGGGGTTTAAATTTCTTCCTGATTCAATCTTTGGAGGTTGTATCTTTCTAGGAATTCATCCATTTCTTGTAAGTTTTCTAGTGTGTGTGCATAGATGTGTTCATAATAGTCTCTGAGGGCTTTTTTGTGTTTCTATGGGGCCAGTGGTAATGTCCTCTTTGCTCTTTCTGATTATGTTTACTTATATCTTCTCTCTCTTTTTTCTTTATTAGTCTAGCTAGTGGTCTGTCAATATTTTTATGCTTTTGCTGCCACCCTAGAAAGGGGTTATAGTGCTGCAGCTGTCCACTTTCAGGTGACGCCTGCATATCCTGCAGAATCATCTGTGAACCAGGCCCTGGTCTTCTCTTTCTCTGTCAACTGATCATAGGGAACTCCCCTTGAAGACTTCGGTGCAGGCTGGGGGAGAGAAGACAGTGTGGCAGGAGTGGAGACTATGGGCATTTGAGCCACTTCCTCATGTAACTTACTTGTGCCTTCAGGACCTGCTCAAGCCCGATCACATATATACCACTTCCATTTGATGATGGAATGCTGCTGTGCATGACCCACTTTATGGCTACATGGGTCAGAAAGCACCTAGTTCGTGATAGGCAGTTCAGGTCGCATGGTGACTTGATGACCCATATTTAAACATTCAGTTTCCACCAAAGCCCAGCAACAGGCCAAGAACTATCTCTCAAACTAATTCCTAATTCTCCCCTCCCTGTAGCCCTGGCGACCACCCTTCTACTTTTGGTCTCTATGAATTTGACTACTCTAGGTACCTCATGTAAGTGGAATCATATAGTATTTGTACTTTTGTGACTGGCTTATTTCACTTAGCTTAATGATATTAACATGTCACTTAGACATTATGCTAATGATATTAACATGTCACTTAGCTTAATGATATTAACATGTCACTTAGACATTATGCTAAGTGAAATAAGCCATCCATGCCATAGCATATGTCAGAATTTCACCCTATTTAAGGCTAAAAAATATTTTACCATATGTACACACCACATTTTGTTTATCCGTCTGATATGGTTTGGGTCTGTGTCCCCACCCACATCTCATGTCGAATTGTAATCCGCAGTGTTGGAGAAGGGGCCTGGTGGGTGGTGATTGGATCATGGTGGTGGTCCTTTATGAATGATTTAACACCATATTCTTGGCGCTTCTCTCATGATAGTGAGTGAGTTATTGCAAGATTTCATTGTTTAAAAGTGTGCAGCACCTCCCCACCCCCTGCTCCTGCTCCCACCATGTGAGATGGCTTGCTCTCCCTTTGCCTTCTGCCGTGATTTTGTTTCCTGAACCTCCTTGGAAGCTCAACAGATGCCAGCATTGTGCTTCCTGTATAACCTGTATAGCCTGTGGAACTGTGAGCCAATTAAACCTCTTTTCTTTATAAATTACCGAGATGTTTCTTTATAGCAACTCAAGAATGGACGAATACACCATCTATCCATCAGTTAATATTTGGGCTGCTTCTACCTTTTGGCTATTGTGAACAATGTTGTTATAAACATGGGTGTAAGAGTGCATTTTAAAACTGGCTACCAAAGTAGACAACTAGAGTTTTATCCCATGGAAAACTCTCTGGCCTTGTTTATTTTGTAGAGACTTCTACTAGTCACTTGTGGAGGGCTGCTTGGTGGGGCATAAATTCCCCAGGTCTTCCGGACTGCTTTAACAGAAGTAGGCACATCAATCTTCTATAGTTCTGGCAAAAGCCCTCAGACATGAGAGTGCCAACACCAGCAGCTGAAAGCCACTAGGGCACAGGGAAGTGGTAAGGTCCTAGGAATATGGATGAGGCACTGATGGCAGCAGCTACAAAAACCCATTGTGTAACTTGTACTCACAGCTGTTGGCTTTAGATGCAAAATTTTTCTCCTTATTTGCACCTTAATAAACAGCTTCTCAATTGTGCCTTAATGCATAGCTTGTCAATTATTTTTCCTACTTCCAGTCTCTGTCATCTTCCTACTGTCCTCCACAGTGCTGCCAAAGGATTTTTTTTTCTTTTTATGAGACAGGGTCTCACTTTTTTTGCCCAGGATGGAGAGTGTAGCATAATCCTGGCACACTGCAGCCTCCAACTCCTTGGCTCAAGATTCTCCTATCTCAGCCTCCCAAGTAGTTGGGACTAGAGGCATATACCACCATGTCTGACTAATTTATTTTTATTTATTTTTATATTTTTAAAAACTTTTTGTAGAGAATAGGTCTTGCTATGTTGCCCAGGCTGAAAAGTCATATTTTTTTTCTGAAACACAGATTTGGGCATGCCAATCCTTTCCTTGAAAACCTTCTGTAACTATCCCTAGTCTATAGAATGAAATCCTTCCCCCTCTTCATTGTTTGGTCCAGCCACACCTCTCTCCCACCTTTCTCATATACATCATCACAGACCATACTCTTTCACCAACTTGAACTTTTCTCATACTATTACATAGGTTTGCAATATTCTTTCTCTACTTGGTAAAACCTGATGCACCCTTCGAGGCTCAACTCAAGGTTTCCTTCTCTGTGAATTTTTCTCTAATCTCTTCTAGGTAGGACTAATTATTTGCCCTCTGTTTATTGGTTGATTGTTCCTCTGACATAATAGTTATTATATTGCATTTTGATTACTTTCATATATGTGTCCCTAGATGTCAAGCTGTATGAATCATTTTTGTGTCTTCAATACTGTGTACATTACTAAATAAATGTTGGTTGAGTGAGTGATTAGTTAAGAGACTATTAAAGCTCATCAAAAAGGCAAAAAAAAACCAAAAAACAAAAAACAACAGAGAATGAAGTTCATATTCTTGTCAGTCCTCCAATGATTGGTCATCTGGCTTATAAATGATGCTAGAGATAAATAAGTGGGAGATATCAGATTCTTTTGAAATTATTGTGTAAGCAAATGTCAAATTTCACCACTAGAGAGAGAGAACCCTAGTGTAAACTTACAACATTTAATAGGAAACTGAGGGTGTGTATAGGATTTAAAACATTTTCAGAAGCTTGTGCCAACACCAATATAAAGGCTTCCTTGCGAATATGTAGGAGCTGATGGTTCTCACTTGAAAATTGTCAGGGCACATTAACTCTCAATGTCTGGTAGTGCATATTCCTGGTGGTGCAATTATCGGCTTCTGCATGGACCTTGTGTGTTAGTATGAGGCATTTATATTGTATGGACACACATTATTTTATTATTGTTGGGTGATAGCCTAGAATGTAATTATTCTTGTTCTCAGGTAAAAATATGAAAAGCTTAAAGCTTCTCATTATGCACGCAAAAGCTGGAAAAAACTATAGTTCTCCCTGAAGGCTGGACTCCTATAGTGTGGATCTGGAGTTAGGTAAACATTGCTGAAGTCTGTAAACTGCCCCCATGTAGTGACTGTCTAGGGAAGTACAGTGACAGGGATTGGAAAGAAAGATTTTGCTTTGTGCTTGAAACCAGACATTTAATGTGGACAAAACAGTGGGACTCAGAGACAGTTCACAAAGTCTATTCACAGAGTTTACTGGGCCTGATAGGATTCAAATGTGGTCTTGAAACTGGCAACAACAGTGAATGGTTATACAGTGATGTAGATAGTCTCCAGTACTTGATAATATGTTTGATTGTATATTAACAGGAAGAAAAAAAAAGTTCCTGCATTTGTGATAAAATTAGGTGAATTTTGCAATGAGCTACAACATAACAAGACATTCAAAGTTGCTTAAGGAACTGAGCTTTATTGGAGCAGAGTGTGGACACTGTTTACAACAAAACATTTCTGGGAAACCTTGGATTTCCCAAGACCTGAAGACTCCTCCGAGTTCTCACTGTTGTTAGTAAGGTTAATTTGGGGGCAGAACAGGAGCATGCCTTAGCTGCTGTCAGGAAATAGAAGAGCAGAGCAGAGTTGGGCATGGAGGCTCCAGCTCAGCTTGGGAAGATGGAGAAGAGCCATCCCAAATCCAGAGTGAATAGGTTTCATAGCACCCATCTCCTCTATTTGAAGAAGCAGGCCCCTAAAGGGAAACACAGGATGCCCAACTCATGAGAATCAGACTCTCATGAGAGTCCTTTGATACCATGTGAAAACCATGATGGCAGAGAGAGACTGAGGGTGCAGCCCACCTTCCTGGCCAATGTTAAATCAGGAAACTATTTTGTTTAGATCAAAACATGATATTCTATTTTTTGGTCTCCCAAGGTCAGCCAAAGTTTGCTGACATGCAGAGGCCCCTCTGTGATCTAGTTGGAGCCCAGAGCTAGGGGAGTCCAGCTGGAGTAGAAGAGCCTGCAACTAGGAAGGGAACTGTTGTTTTGTGTTTGGGGGTTCTTTTTGTATCAAGAGGCTTTTTTTGTATCGAGAGGAAAGGAAGGAAGTCATATCCCAAGAGGGCACTTAACCTTAGTCCTAATTCTAGGAGAACTAAGAAGGGCTGGGGCAGAAAGTCAAAGGGTCAGGGTAGAAGGATTGGATGCCACAAAGAATTACTGGGCTCATTTTCCCCTTAGCCACTTCTTGGAGGAAAAACTCCATGGGACACATTAGTAAGAAAGTATACAATTATTCCTGTTTTATGTGAAGATTGGAATAAAAAGCAGTTTTGCTGTTTAATATTACAACTGCTTTGTAGGAAGTGTGGATCCTGGTAAATGATGACTCCCCTCACCCCTTTTTTTTTCTGCTGGATCCCTAGGTGGCTTAGCTATGAAGATGGGTACTATGAGCTGCTGATAGTCAAATCATCCTGAGCAATTGAAGAATAATTTGAATTTCCTTTGGCAATCCACGAGAGGAGAAATTTTTGCCAAAGAGATAGGATAAGTGAGCATTTGAGACTGGGTTAACTTGATTCAGGTTAACCTGAATCTTCAATAGACTCATTAATGCGGAGTTTTGTTTCTTCGGAGTAAAATGGCAGAGTTTCATGTCTAGACCTGTGAGAGAGACATAGTGTACAAGAATATAAAGGTCCACAGGTAGAGGAACTATGAAAATGGGAGCATGTTGCGTTGATCTTTTATGTCTGAAGGATGTGGAGTTGGGTGATTCAAGCCAACCTTAATCTAGCTCTGAAAAGGAGGCTGATCCTGGGTGACACTGGGTTACATAAGAACAATTTTGATGAAACGGTTAGGTCAGAAGCCAGATGTAGGTCCACTGAGGAGTGAATCAGAAGTCAGAATATAGAAACAGGATTGTGTGAATAATTCTTCTAAATCATGAAAATTACATCGAATGCCATTGGGTTGGTGAAATATCCTTCGGGTCTTGCATATATTACACTGTACTTAAAGTATCAGGATACAGCGGATACTGAAAAAAAGAAGAAAGAAAAGGTTGGAACATTTCTAGAGCAATATTTGTGTTTTGGATTTCAAATTCTCACTTTGTAGACCAGTAAACCAGATTTTGTTCTCTTTAGTTTAGGTGAAAAATGAGAAGATTAAATAAACCACGGGAAGATTTTTTTTAAAATGACATGAAACTTGAAGGGTAAAAAGTAGGCAAGCAAGCTTATACTCATGTGGGGAATGCCAATTTCTGGGTTATGGCTGGTTTCTGTTTTTTGGGCCCAAGATAGGATTCAGAATTTGGAATCCTATGAATAATTCCTCTCCTCCCCCAAAGTAGAACAACAAATACAACAATGGCCTATTTGTAAACTACATTCTTATGTTTTTAAACTTGACATACAATTTTACAAGCTGACTTCCATTAATATGTCATGAAAAAAAAAAGCCATATTGGAAATACAGTGCTAATGGCAAAGGTAACGGTAGGGGAACACTTAAATACTGTCAGGATTATGTATTTTATTAGCTACAAATAAAACAAAATGCAGAGGGGAAGGAGACGCTTTACAAATTCCTGAAAGCCTCTCCATTCATCTATAGATAAATTCTGCAGCAGGGACGACCTTTCTTCTACTCCCAAGCCCATACACCCTTTCTCTTGGTCTCAAACACACAGACATAACATTTATGTGGGCAGTTTACCATTTTCCAGTTTTCATTAATTCAACTGCTTCATTGATTTTATCAAGACTCAGAGTATGAGTAATTAGTGGATCTAGATTCAACTTCTCTGCCATATAATCAGCAACCAGTTTAGGGATGTGCTCTCTGCTCTTCCAGCCTGGAAATACAGATTAGTGATGAATTTTATACATGAGGCTTCATTATGAAGGAAAGGCCATTTAAAGTAACTGCTGAAGATGCTGGCTTTGACTGAGAAGATCTAAGGCTGTCCCATTTACTTGCCTCAGTCATCAGGAGAATGCCTACCCCAACCACACACCTTATGTAGAGGGTTGGGTTCCTAAAGGAGACTTATGGTACTACAGAGGATAATTAATTCAAAGCAGATAGACTGTGAACCTTGCTGTGAGGTGTTCCTGGTGTCATGTTGCAATCTGTGGAGAGCAGTGAATCCATATCTAATGTATAACAAAGGCCAAGGTCTTGTGAATCATGGAAAGAAGCAATTCAAATGTTAAATATAGCACATTTTTGTGTGTGTGTGCATGCTCTCGTGTGTATGTTTTGATCTGCCGCTTCATAAAAGAATCAAATAGCTTAAAGGAAAAGAAGAACTCTCACTGTGGCAGTGGTCCCAATGAAAGCTCTTGGGAAAAGAATGTGTACAAAGCAATGCAAGAATAAAATGTGCTTTCTGGAAGTAAGAATTACACAAGCAAAGATGGAGTTAGCTAAGGTAAGATAAGTTTAGCATTGTATTTTCTCTATTCCCATGATTTTCAAGAAATGCATTAAATTTAGAACTCTGCTAAGTGCCATGCTCAGTGAGTTACCACACAGAATTTGGCAGTCTGCTCATTGCTGGAAAGGGCGGGTGTGGTGTAATTGTGCAAAGTGTAATGTGGCGTAATCTGCTCAGTGTTCTATGCAGATTATTCTGTGATAGGATCTTGGCAGTTACTTGCTTTTCTTGGTTCCAGCTTGGGTTAGGCTCCCCAACTTATTCCCCAAACTATCACAAACTCTTCCAATAGATTTATTTTTAATTTCAGTTGGTTTCTGTTATATGTAACCAAGAATTCTAATTACTGCTCTACGTCATGACATGAAGGGCCAGTGTATATATCTATTTGTTTTTATATTTTGATTGGTGATCTGATAAAGCATTTTTACATCTATATCAACCCCCCACTTTTTTATTATTTCAACCAAATGACAGGAAGGAAAATTCTAGGATCACAGATGGGACTAGGCAGTGTTTCTCAACAAGGACACTCCTGGCATTTTGGGTGGGGAACATTCTTTATTTTGCACATGGTAGGAGGTTTAGCAGGACTGCCCAACACCCATTAAATGCTATTGTTGATTGAAAATCATTGAACCAGAGGACTATACTATTTGTGGAATAAAGTAATTTACATTAATGATCACTATATGAGTGCTAGAGTGGCCAGTGAATCAGGTTCATTCACTGAGGGCTTTAAGAATGTTGGTGATCTTATTTTTACAAGACTTAGCTGAGTATGTTTATTTTGAATTAACATTATCATCTATAAATACAATAGAGAGAAATGGCAATGGGTGTATTCAATGATCTTAAATAGAGGAACTAAAATTACAGTTATGAGAAGATTAAATAAGCCATGGGAAGAGTTTTAAAAAATGACATGAAACTCGAAGGGTAAAAAGTAGGTAAGCAAGCTTATATTCATGTGGGGAATGACAATTTCTGGGTTATGGCTGTTACTGAAATTACAATTCCTCTATTTAATAGATTATATATATAACTGGATTATTATTATTTTTTTCTTACTGGTCCTGCCATGTATCTACTCTTTATAAATGAGTTAGGCAAGGCTTCTAATATTCGTAATAACATGCTGCCATAGCTTACTTGGGGACTACAGATAGCTCCCTTGTGCAAGTAATTCAGGTACTCCTCTAATTCTCATCTCTTTTTGTCCAGGCATTCAGATTGCCCAGAGTTTCTGGATAAATACATTTCTTCATAAATTTCAGATTTATTGCTTAAGAGCCCAGAATCTTAAGCAGATTTATTTAATTTAGTTTGTCTTCTACTTTTTCAATAAAATACTCTTCTAAAGTCTGTAAAAATGTTCCAGGACAGGTAAAACAAACAAACAAACAAACAAAAAAACCCACAGAAAATCAAAGGATTCTATGATAAGATATTTTTCCTCGGGGTAAAAATCATTCTTATTTTTTTGTCAATAGTATTTCTTTTAAATCATGAATCCATTGTGTTTAATATATTTGAGTTGGTAGCATGACAACTCATTTGTTTGGGATAAGATTTTACATGAGTTGAACAATGACAACTAATGGCTAAGTATATCCTCCAAAGAATCCCAGCTGGCAGGTGTATAATTTCCCTGAAGTATAGTTATAGATTACAATATTGCCTTCTTTTCAATTTAGAGTTTGCTTTAAACTTTGGACACTGGATTCTTAACCAATCAATTAAAAAACCTCTTTTCCATCTTTGCATGAGAAAAAGCTTTCCAAGAGGAACTAGATACACCCACTATCCATCCCTTTATATTGGGTATTCATATATTGAAAAAAAATTTGTAATATAAAGCTGTTGTTTTATGTCCTTTCTTAAGCGTTTATGATATATTTTTCTATTTCCCACCTTCACCTCCTCAGGCATTTCCACCCTTTCCTGCTTCATCCATACCTCCAAAAACAGAACCCTTCAAAGAACGTCCTGAGAATAACTGGCCACTGATGTTGAGTTGACCACCGGCAGGCAACACCCCAACAACCACACAGACCCCATAGCTCTCATTGCAGGAGGCGAGGGCAGCTGCCTGTTATAAAGTGATGCAATACAGTACAGGGGTTAAAAAATGTATGTGAGGATTGAGCCTGCATCTTAATTTCAGCTTAACTCCTGAATGGTCTATGACTTTCTTTTCTGATTCTCCCTATTCTCATTTGAAATAACATTTATCTTGTAAGGATGCTATGAAACACATATAAGATCTTGTATGTTGCCTAGTATAGTACCTGGCATTTTGGGACTCAATAAATGGAAATAACAAAAATGAAAATAGTAAAAACATCCACAGTAGTGATAATAATAAAAATAATTTTTATAAAAATTATTACTGACGCAGGTGGCTGGTAAGAATTGACATTTTTCTTTTAGACAGCTAAGAAGACAGATATTTATATAATAAGATGCTAGTAAAGTGAGAAACAGATACCGTTACATTCATTATGTTCAAAGGCTATTTCTCAGAGTAAGAGTGTGAGAAAGGTTTTGCTGTATCTTCTTACAATAAAGGAATTTATTTATTTATTTATTTATTTATTTATTTATTTATTTATTTTTTTGAGACGGAGTCTCGCTCTGTCGCCCAGGCTGGAGTGCAGTGGCGCAATTTCGGCTCACTGCAAGCTCCTCCTCCCGGGTTCACGCCATTCTCCTGCCTCAGCCTCCCGAGTAGCTGGGACTACAGGCGCCCGCCCCTGCGCCCGGCTAATTTTTTCTATTTTTAGTAGAGACGGGGTTTCACCATGGTCTCGATCTCCTGACCTTGTGATCCGCCCACCTCGGCCTCCCAAAGTGCTGGGATTACAGGCGTGAGCCACCACGCCTGGCAATAAAGGAATTTATGTATGGTGAGTCATGAAAAGATTTTTTATGTTGGGAAAAGAGCCCAAGTTGGAAGAGGCAGTTGTTGAGTTTCCATACAGCTGACTAGAAGACAGAGCCATACAACCCAATAATACACTATTTCTCCAAATCTCCAAAGAAAACAAGCCTCAGATTTTGAAGTAACTTCCCCTCAGTTTCTATTCTGTTATGTAAACCATGTTTAGCCAGAAAAACCACCACTTTTTTCCCCTTCAGTTTTGAAATGAACCCGTTTAATCATGACTAGTAAATATTTTTCTTGGAAACTTATATCAGATCTGACATGAAAGACTACCAAAAGTGAAAAGCACATTGATTTGTAAGGTCATTAATCAAATTTTAACCTTATCTTGCTTAAAACTTCTGGCTTTGAAATTATATGAAAGTTCTAGATTTAGTATCTGGGATAGTGAATAAATTTGTAGGAGTAGACAGAGGGCACCAGCTGAGATGTCATGGAACACAAAGAAAATTAACTAGAGCAAAGTGGAGGGAATTTAAGAAAGCTCATCCAACTATAATCTAAAATGATGACTGGTAAAAGTATTGGTAATTTTCACTCCAGAGGATTACATACCAGAGTGTCCAGATTTCCAATGGCCTCAAAGCAGAAGTCTATACCAGAATCTGTCATATCAAATAAAACTTCTTGAATGGGTTTCTTTAGGTCCAGAGGGTTGAGGCACTCAGTGGCACCCAATTCCTGTGCCTTCTTAAATTTCTCCTTGTTGACGTCCACTCCAATGATCCTGGCTGCTCCTGCCGCTTTACAACCCATGACAACAGACAAGCCGACTCCTCCCAGGCCAAACACAGCACAGGTAGAACCTGGAGTTACCTAAACACATACAGGCAGAAAACCCAGAAAACAAAAAGCAAAGAGAACATACATCTTTACTCATTTGGGAAGGCTAAGTCTATATGCATGTATTTTTTAATGAGTCATAAGCAAACGATGTTTACATACATAATGTATTGTAACTAGAAAGTTTGAATTTTTAAAAATATTTCTAGATATGGAATACTCTTGTCACAGGAACAAAAAACTACCTGAAAGTAGAGTTTCAAGTCATAGGAATTGAATCTTAAGACTTATTTGACAGTGTATTTAATTCCAGATTTTTTTGAGTTCTTTAAAATTATCTCTATCTTCCTACAACCATTTTTTTCTCTCTCTCTCCGTCTCTCTCTTTCTTTTGGTATCTGTAAAATTTTCATTACTTATAGGGTCAATGTCTTGTGAAGGCAAAGGCTTTTTTTAAAAAAATTGAGTACTGTCCTACATAGGACTAATTAAAAATTTTTTTTCCATTCTTTCTCTCTGTATAGTATTGGGACTGATGGACAAAATTCAACAGCATCTTTAAGAAGGGAGCTGGGAAGGTTTCAGTGATGTTTTAGAAATAAGAGTTCAATAGCAGCCCATTCAGCCAGAATGGGATCCCCTGGTCAATCTGTCTAACGTAGTAACAATTCCTTCATCACTTGGTTCCTTTGCTCTCCTTTTCTTTTTATTAGCATTTATCACTACCTAATATATCATGCAATATAATATTAACTTCATGAGTTTTGTTAGCTGCTGAATTCTTGCACCTGGGACAGTAAATGGCTCCAGAAATATTTGTCTAAGGAAAGAAAGGATAAATTGGAATATGGAAGGCCACAGAGTCATGTTGTAACTATGTTAGATTTAATTTTCAGGAATTCCTGATATTTCCACTTGTGAATGGCATCCAGACTTACTCTGTCATTTACTACTGACCGAGAGGGAATGGGAAAAATGTTGAAGAAGGTGTGGGAAGACTAGGTAGATAGCAGAGAACTCAAGGATGTTTGGGGTCAGGCTTGGGATTTTTCCTTTGATATGATAAGACATGACCAAGATGCATGAGGCCTTTCAACTCCATATCCCAATAATTCCATTCCAAATGGGTATAAATGCCCCTCACCTTGGCAGTATTGATTGCAGCACCAAACCCAGTGGAAAAGCCACAGCTAATTAGGCATACTTTATCCAGAGGAGCAACTGCATCAATCTTGGCAACTGAGATTTCCTTTATCACTGTGTATTCAGAGAAGGTGCTGGTATTACCAAAGTGATATATTGATTTTCCGTTGCAGGTAAACCTGCTGGTACCATCAGACATCAGTTGGGGTTTTGACTGTCTTTTATAGACAAAAAAGAAAAAAAAATACACATACACACACACAAAGTTTATTTTGAGTTAGAAAGTTTAGATCTTCTCCAATGAAAGTGAATTAAGTTTTCAAAAAGAAAATATTAGTAAAAGCTTACTTGACTTGTATACAAAAATTGCCCTCAGAATTCAAGCAAGAGGTACATTCTCCACACTGTGGCAGAAAGAGTGTGATAACTTTGTCACCTAAGAGCAAAATCATGTCTTATTAACATATCATTTTTTAAGGAAACAGATAGCTGTCTTTCAGGATTTTGAGAACAAGGCACCCAAGAAGAAATGACAGCTGAGAATTATTTCCACATTCAGTTGTTCTTGATACCACAAAGCAAATCAAATACTTACAAAAAGAGAGAATGTCTTCAGCATCTGGGCCCAGCCCTGGGCTCAGTGGCTGAATCTTGAGGAACTGGCTCCAGATTTGCCTCCTTTGTGAGTTCTTCTTGGAGTATCAAATAGTTTTTTGTCATATATCCATTCAGTCAAGTCTTATCTCTTCTTACATTTTCAACACTAATTTCCTTTCTCAGGGATTGAATTTAAAATAGTATGGATACCACATACTCACAGAATAAGTTCTGGATTAGGGAGAAAAAAATTGCTTCTATGCTCTTCTCTGTGTTTGACATCAACCCTTTCTTCTTGACCTTAGAGATCAAAGGTAGGCAGACTTCTCTAGTAGTGGTCAAAGTATCAGGACATGATTAGAAGAGCTTGCCTGTGATGTATTTTACTGGCTGCCCCCATGGTCTAACACTGTAAACCAGATAAATTTGTTTTATACTTTTAGTTAAAAACCTTATTAAGATTTAGTTTCTTCTATTTTATTTATTTTTATTTTTTAAAAAGTAACACATACATATGGTAAAAATTTAAACTGCACAAAAGTAAAAATTATCACTCTATTCCCCAGTTCCCCATCTTAGAGACAGGTACTCTGACCAGTAACAATGATATTTTTCAGAGCTGAAAAATGCAAAGGTAAGCATACCATCTACCCTGGTTTGGGCCTAGCTTATTTACTTAACACTCTATCATGGAGCTTTCTATTTTAGTACATATAGTGCTCCATCATTAATCAGTGCCATGAACACTGATAGATATTTAGGTTGTTCTTTGTTTCCCTCCGCCCCAACACTAAAACCAATAATGCAATGAGTATCTTGTTGTAGACAGAGTTCTAAAATGTCCTCCCAAAGATATCCTGCACAAATCCCTAGAAACTGTGACTATGTTGTGGTATCATGCCTGTGAGTATGTTATGCTATGTGGCAAGGGGTACTCTCTAGATGTAACTAAAGTTACTAATCAGTTGACATTAAGATAGGGAGATTATACTGAATTATCCAGGTGGACTCCAGGTAATCACATGAGCCATTGAAAGAAGAGCAGAGGAAGGCAGAAGAGGAAGTAAAAGTGACTTAACACCTGTGGAAGGATTTAGTGGGCCATGGCTACTTCAAGGCTGGAAGGTGCCACAGAAGAAGAAATGTGAGCAATTTCACGGAGCCGACTGCTGGTGAGGAAATAAGGACCTCAGTCCTACAGCCTCAAGGAATTGGATTCTGAAAACTACTTGAATGAACTTGGAAGTCGATTTTTCTCCAGAGGCTCCAGATAAGGACCCACTTGGCTACTACGATTTTGACCTTGAAACGTGAGCAGAAAACCCAGCCAAGCCCACTCAGATTTCTGATCTATGGAAACTAAGATAATACATTTGTGTTGCTTTAAAATGTTATATTTGTGGTGATTTTTTCCAGCAGCAATAGAAAATGAATATATGAACATATATCTATGAAATAAGTTTCTAGAACTGAAACTGTTGTGTCCAAGAATATCTACATTTAAATGATATTACATATTGCCACATTTAGAGTTGAGCAAATCTACAAATCCAGAAAATCTACGTTCCAAACAATAAGATATGAGGGAGCTGTCTGCCTATATTCTTGTCAACTCTACATATTATCAAACTTCTTAACCTTTGCCGATCTGCTAGATAAAAAGTGTTTCTTCATTGCATTTAAAAATTTTACTGTACATTGACAAATTATATATTTATGGAGTACAATGTGATATTATGTGTATATAGTATGGGATGATTAAATCAAGCTAATTAATATGTTAAACACTTGAAGATTTATATTTTGTGGTGATAACATTTGAAATGTATACTCTTAGCAATTTTGAAATATAGTATAATTCATTATTATTAACTGTAATCACCATGCTGTTCAATAGATCTCAAAAAACTTATTTTTCCTATCTAGCAGAAATTGTATACCATTTGACCACATCTCTCCATTTTTCCCACCCCCCAGCCTTTTAAAATGTTATTTATTTTTAATATGTCTGAGGTTGGGCATATTTTAATGTATTTAAGAGCATTCATATATATATACACACACACACGTATATATGTACATTTCTTTAAACTAGATATGTATTTTGTTTGCCCATTTTTCTACTCAGCTTTTAACAATTGCTTTTAAAGAAATTATTTCTATGTTAAGAAAATTGGTCCATTGTCCTACTGGGTTTTGACTTCTGGGGTTTTTTAAAACATGCAGAATCTATGTAATTTTTACATTGTCAAATTTATCTATATAAATATCTATTTTATATCTTCTGGGTATTTTTTTGTATTGATTAAAATTTTCTTCCCTCCTCCTAGATAATACAGTGTTCTCCCATGTTATTTTACAGTACTTCTATGGTTTTCCTTTTCACATTTAATTTTTAGATTCATGTATAATTTTTTTATATAAAGAATGAGATGGCAACCCAATTTACTTTTTTAGTCCAGATAACTATCTAGTTGTTTCAACACAATTTGTTGAATAATCTGTTTCCCCTCTTGAGTTTGAAAGACAAACCTCATGCTGCATTAACTTCTTATGTTTATTTGGATCCAATCTGGGACTGCTGCTTTATTTGGTTCTACTAATGTGTTTGATTGTTTATCATAATGCCTCATTTAAATAATTTTCCAATAATTATTTAAATTATTCAACCTTTTTTTCATAAACGTTTGTCTCATTTGTACTTTCAAGTCCAGTTTCAGTGCATTCTACTTCTTGTTTTCTTCTTATTTTCAAAATGTAAATGCAAAGAATACAATATATTTAGTATTTTATGTAACTTACAAGTAATTATCTCTCCTTTTCTAAGAAGTTGGCAACATTTCACCTTTTATTTCACTTGATCCTGACATACTTAAGGGGTGCTTATAATTTTCTTGATGTTGGTTCCAAGTTGTTGCTTTTTTCTATTACCAGGTGCTAATTCCTACCTGGTTTCACTGTGCTTACTCCTTCTCCAATACTCTCAACGATTCCAGCCCCTTCATGACCCAAGATGGTGGGATACAAGAGGTCCAAGTGTTTACTCCCCAATATTTTCATCTCTGTACCACACAGTCCGGTGGCCACAACCTGCATGGAAGGCAGAGTACTGCAGTTCCCACTGTTTCAGATAATGGCGTTTTAGAGTTGTTGATTGTAAGGCTTTTTGCTAGTTTGATATTCTCCATTTATACACTGCATTCATTTCTTATCAGTTTTAATTCTAGGGAAGGGTCAGTAATAATTTGTTAAAGCAATGAAATGTTTTTCATTAGCTGATTTCAGAATCACGATTATGATTGAAAATTTACTGGGGAGGGTGGGTAGAATGGGGTCAGAAGAGAAGCTGTAAAATTACAGTGTGACTTGATGTCTGAGGTCTCAATTAGCTTCACTGAGCTTGTAGGTGGAAGTGTGGAGGAGAAAGACCAATTATAAAAATAAAGGAATTGAGCTGAGTGCAGTGGCTTGTGCTTAAAATTCCAGCATCTTGGGAGGCTGAGGGAGGAGAATCACTTGAGGGCAGGAGTTTGAGACCAGCCTGGGCAAAATAGTGAGACCCCCATCTCTACAATAAATAAATAAATTAGCCAGGCATGGTGGCATGCGCCGGTAGTCCAAGCTGCTTGGGAGGCTGAACTGGGAAGATCACTTGAGCCCAGTAGTTCGAGGCTCCAGTGAGCTATGATTTTGTACCACTGCACTCCAGTCTGGGTGACAGAGTGAGACCCTGTCTCTAAAATGAAATAAAATGTAATGAAATAAAATAAGATAGAATAAAATAAATAAGTTGGAACACAGGAGGCAAAGGAATAATGTTTCCTATTATAATATAATTAAAACATTAATTTATTTTACAAGTGAGCTTTATAGTTTTGTTATTTGTACAAGTCATAATCTCACTTTATTGTAAGTTAGCCAGACAGTTTAAAATGAAGGCACTCCAGAACAGTGGTTAAGAGTTCAGGGGTGAAAAACTGGCTCTCCCCCTTCTCAGCTGTGTGAACTTGGGGGTAAATTTTTCTTTCTGGGTCTCAGTTTCTTCATTTCTAAAATAAATATGAAGTTTGCATACATGCAGCCACACACTCACACACACACACTCCTTAGTCAAGAAATGAAATATATTGAAATTTGTGCATGTAAAAGGAGGATTATTGGAACAATATCATAAAATTGCCTGAATTACCTGCGACCCAACTGTAGAAAGTGCTGTCAGACCTCATAGACCTAGACATTTACCAAATAGTCCTTCTCTTTATCTCTTTGCTTGATTCAATATGGGCATAGTTGCATTCACCTATTATTCTCTGCAGATCGGCTTTCTCCATTTATTTTGCTGATCATGGTTAAAAACAGTTACCAGTGATGAGTCTGCCCAACCTAACCATTGCCTGCCATCACTTACTCTGCTATAGTGCCCATATCTTCGTTCAAATTCACTGGTGAGAGCTTCAGATGTGTAGCTTGTCTGATAATGGCTGAATGTCTTTGAGTGAGGGTCTATACCTGGTTGCATGAGTTGTGACCCTGTGGGTGGGGAGTGGATGCAGACAACCCAATAGCCCACTGCTTACTCCATGGGGGATGTAGGGTGGAGAAGGCGCTCTGAAAAGAAGGCAGGAACTGTGCAGATGAGATGACTTAGAAAATGACTGTCTCTTTGTAATCTATCATTAAACAGTACTTCTTTTTTATTGTTATAATTAAAATAATAACAAAGGACTCTGAACTGCAAGTCAGGTAAACTATTTTCTAGTTTGGAGGAGGCCTATTAGAACCATCTGGAAGTGATTTAAAAAATTTGCATGTCCAGGCTGCACCCCAGACTAATTAAATCACAATTTCAGAATTTCTGGGGATGGGACTTGGTTATCAGCATTTTTCAAAGCTTCCAGCTGATTCCAAATAGGTAACCAAGGTTGAGAAAAACTGTTGTCATCTCCTGCACTCAAGGAATCTTCCCGCCTCTGCCTCCCAAACTGCTGGGATTACAGGGATGAGCTATCACGCTCAGCCGAGAAAAATTAGTCTATATTTTTATTCTACTAGCTTTGTGACCAGTCCCTAAACCGCAGCTGGCTTCAGGCTTCGCATCTGTAAAATATCGGGTTTCCCTAAGGCCCTTCCAGCTCTAACTTGAGTTTCCAGACTCAGCTATGATTTGTTTGTAATCAAACAATTTTTTATTCAAAATATTTCAAGATAAATATTACGAAGAATGCCATAAAAATTTACAAGTACAGATTAAAATAGGGCTTGAGGGTAGAAATTTTTTAAATTAATAGTTAGTACAATAGCTGTAAATTAGCCTCAGTTTTATTCTTTGGGCAGTTAGCCTATGCTTTACCTCCCTAACCTTTTATCTGGCTGGATTTAAAAATTGATGGAAATGTTTATGAAAAAGAAATGCAAAGATATGCAGTTTTATTTTTTTTCTGAGTTGAATATCCTGAGAAGAATATGTAACTTACAGTAAGAAGTTCTGGCTTTTGGTGTGACTTTTTTTGTTTGTTCGTTTTACCTTTATGCGAACTTCCTTTGCAAAAGGCCACTTCTACCTCCTCAATAGAAAATGGTGCACCAGGCTTCCAGAGTATGGCTCCTTTGCATCTTATAACCTGGGAAATAGAATATGGGGGCAGAAAGAGAAACTCTGTAAGTTTGAGAGTTGGAAGATTGCTATATTAGTGATATAGAATCACTAAATTGGATTAGTCCAATTTTCTGCACTCAAGAAAACAAAAATAATAAATATATGCTGAAGGTAGTCTTTCTGACCCCAATTTAAGTTTTTTTGTACTATCAGCCTCAGTTGGTATTAGTTTTGCAAATACCAACTGTATTTACAAAATGTAACATGACCAAGAGGATAGATGTCATACTTTTAAAGATTCTAATTAAAAAAATTGTGCCTATTGGCCGGGCACCGTGGCTCACGCCCGTAATCCCAGCACTTTGGGAGGCCGAGGCCGGCGGATCACGAGGTCAGGAGTTTGAGGCCAGCCTGCCCAACATGGTGAAACCCTGGCTCTGCTAAAAATATAAAAATTAGTTGGGCGTGGTGGCGTGTGCCTGTAATCCCAGCTACTCAGGAGGCTGAGGCAGGAGAATCACTTGAACCTGGGAGGCGGAGGTTACAGCGAGCCGAGATCATGCCACTGCACTCCAGCCTGGCAACAGAGTGAGACTCCATCTCAAAAAAAAAAAAAAAAAAAAAAAAAAAAAAAAATTGTGCCTATTTATGGGATACCTGAAATATTTTGTTACATGTATATAATGTGTAGTGACCAAGTCAGGGTATTCAGGGTGTACATTACCTGAGTATAATACAGTTTTGTTGAGTATAGTCATCTTACTCTGGTATCAAACATTGAATTTATTCCTTCTATCTTATTATATGTTTGTACCTTTTAACCCACTTCTCATCATCCTCTCCACTCACCCTTCCCAGTCTCTGTTATCTATTTTTCCACTCTCTACTTCCATGTGTTCAAACTTTTCAGATCTCACATTTAAGTAAGAACATGTGATATTTGTCTTTTTGTGCCTGGCTTATTTCACTTAAGATAATGATCTTCAGTTCTATCCCTGTTGCTGCAAATGACAGGATCTCATTCTTTTTTTTTTTTTTTTTTTGAGACGGAGTCTCGCTCTGTCGCCCAGGCTGGAGTGCAGTGGCCTGATCTCAGCTCACTGCAAGCTCCGCCTCCCGGGTTCACACCATTCTCCTGCCTCAGCCTCCCGAGTAGCCGGGACTACAGGCGCCCGCCACCTCGCCCGGCTAGTTTTTTGTAGTTTTAGTAGAGACGGGGTTTCACTGTGTTCACCAGGATGGTCTCGATCTCCTGACCTCGTGATCCACCCGTCTCGGCCTCCCAAAGTGCTGGGATTACAGGCTTGAGCCACCGCGCCCGGCCAAGATCTCATTCTTTTTTGTGGCTGAATAGTACTCCATTGTGTATATATACCACATGTTGTTTACCCATTCATCCGTTGATGGATAATTAGGTTGATTCTATATCTTTGCTATTGTGAGTAGTGCTGCAATAAACAGGCAAGTTCAGGTATACCTTTAATATATTATTTTCCTGTAGGTAGGTATCCTGTAGTGGGATTGCAGATGTCATACTTTTTATATTACTATGAATAAAGTGGCCTGGTGGCTGTTTCAGGGTAGGAATGGCATTACAGTGTGGGAGTTATTTGTGATCCTAAGCATGGGAAAAATCAGTTTTGGAGTGGAAGGGTGAGTTATGGAGCAAGGAATGGAGGCAATCATCAAATGGTGTCTATTGGCAGACTGAGATTGGAGAATTTGTTGGTGGCAAGGTAGTTCTTAAAGGTTCTGATTTCAGGCCACCACTGTTGTCACTATAAATTCTCTTTCTGTGTGGTCTTATCTATTTTGCAGATTCAACCAGTACCTTTATGTGAGTAATCTATATTTATGGGGCATATTTCTCCCTAGACTAATGTATTCATTTGCTGTTTGAAGTTCCTGGAGGTATTTCAAACTCAACATGTTAAAACATGAACGTGTCATTATTTCTTTTTCCCATTTCCACCTTCCTCCACGCTCTAGTAGACAAAACACTCAATATATTCCTCCCTCTGCTACCTCTATTTCAACTAGCAGCCATGCAATGTGTTCACTCACTCAAGATAGAAACCTGGGAAGTAGCCTCAATTTTTCTCTCCCTCAGTCTTCACAGTCTAAATTTTTCAGGGATATGTCGCCTTTTCTCCACTCCTGCTACTACTGAAAAAGCTTCCTGCTTTATCTCTGTCTTGCTTTTACCACCTTCGAAATCACCCTTTATACCATTGCCATTTGAAGTATAATCCTAGTCACACCAATCTCTTACCTAAAAATGATGTTGTTACCCTTTGCTTAACTGGATCCACTGACATCAGGATTCTCTCTCTGTCAGTCTCTCCAACCTTATATCCCATCACTTTGTGCTTCAGGCTTTACCTTTCAGCTCCCAAACATATTCTGAAATTTCTTACATGGGATATTTTCTCAGTCTCTGTATTACTCCTCGTGTTGTTTTATCTGCCTGCACACACTTCTTCTTTACCTGGTGAATTCATATTTCTCCAGTGATTTCCCCTTCGGTATCACCTCCGGGAAACCAAACTGGGTTAGGATTAGGAGCATTTCCTTGAGGCTCCCATCCTCTTTCTCTTTACTATTCTTGTATATTGCTTTATAATTGCTCTTTTATAATTATTGTCTCTCTGTGAGATCCTTGGAGAAGGGGATATATCTTTGACTCTGGAAATTCTGATAAAGAGCTTGGACATTACTTATTGAAGAGATGAGAGAACTGAGGGAAGTCAAAGCAGACAAAGTGAATTAAGAAAAAGGGAGAGAACAAGGAGGAGAGATACTATGATTATGACAGCTTCTCACCTTTAGGAGCCCAAAGACGAGCTCTGGGTGATTAGATGTTGGTAAAGAGATGAGCACACAAACTAACAAAGGTATGACACAACATAAAGAATAAGACTTCACCTACTTGGCCTGTAGTATTCATGCTGATTTTCTCCACCACGGACAAATTTATTGAGAAAGGGAGGTCCTGTCGCAACTTTCACTGTAGAAAGTACAAAGGTACACAGATGACTGGTAGATCAGAAGGCTGGGTCCTGAGCTTTCTATGCAGTCAGGTGATTATTAAACAGGAAATACAGATTCTCCTGCTTCTTGAGGGAGGTTCCTAAGTGTAATCTGAAATAAGCTCAGCTCAATGAAAGAGCACAAAAGGTGAAATTGCAAACTATCTTTTTTCCCCTTAATCAAACAGGTCCCCTCTTAGTATCCACTCTTTCGAGTTTTAAATTTGGACTTTTAAACGTCCAAACTTAAAGTTTCTAACAGAGTGTATAAAATTATTTCTTTTCTGTTGTTTTCAAAATACAGAAATGGTCATATTTGTCTCTAAACTTGAGTAATTCTTTCGAGTTTCTGAATGTAGACCCCTTGTTGAGAGATAAGGATGGTATCAGATTTTCTCTAGTAGTTTATCAAGAGCTCCTCTTTGGTGTGCAGAACTGGTTACTCAGAAGAAGTGAAACTAATTTGCATACAGGGCCTACCAACTTGGATTTGGCCCCAAGAAAATCTCTGTGTGTGTACCTGGGTCTTGAGCCAAGGCCCAAGGATCTTGATGAAGAAAGGAGATAAAATACATTTCCAATGAAAGGCAACACCAGGGGGAATGGTTTAGCTAGAAGACAAGAGAGAATAAGTAAATGCTTGTTCTGTTTAAAATGATACAATCATATTATTTTTCATTTTTAGCATGTTGATATGGTAGATTACATTGATTACTTTTCAAATGTTGAACCAGCCTTGCATACCTGGAAAAAAATCACACTTGTTGTATAATTCTTTTTTACATTATCAATCACTGGATTCACTTTGCTAACATTCTGTTAAAGATTTTTGTGTCTATAATCATAAGAGTTATTAATGTTAGTTTTCTTTTTTTGGCACCATCTTTGGTTTTGGTGTCACAGTAATTTTATAAAATGAACTTGGAAGTATTTTCACCTCATCCATTTTATGGAGGAGATTGTGTAGAACTGTTATTTCTTTTTCATTTTTTTTTTAGAGACAGGTTCTTGCTTTGTCATCTAGGCTGGAGTGCAGTGGTGCGATCATAGCTCATTGCAGCCTCAACTTCCCAGGTTCAACTGATCCTCCCACCTCAGCCTCCTGAGTAGCTGGAACTACATGTATGTGTCACTAAACCCAGCTAATTGTTGTATTTTTTGTAGAGGTGGGGTCTCACTATGTTGCCCAGACTGGTCTGGAGTCCCTGGGCTCAAGTGATCCACCCACCTTGGCCTCCCAAAGTGCTGGAATTACAGGCATGTGCCACCATTCCCAACCTATGTTAATTCTTTAAATGTTTGGTAGAATCTCCTTTTTGAGATGTCTTAAGTTATAAATTAAATTACCTTAATAATTGTAAGGTTATACAAATAATCTATTTCTTATTTGATGAGTTTTCGTAGTTTGCAATTTTGAGGAATTGGTCAACGTTACCTAAATTGTCAAATTTATCCGTGTAGAGTTGTTAATAGTGTTATTCCCTTATTATCTTTTTGATGTCTGCAGTGTCTGCAGCCATATTCTTGTTTTATTCTTTTTTTTTTGAGATGAAGTTTCAATCTTGTTGCCCAGGCTGGAGTGCAGTGGTGTGATCTCTGCTCACTGCAACCTCCGCCTCTATTGGGGGACCTGGCCAGCAGCCCGCAATACACGGGGCTCTCTCTTTGTTCCCAGGTTGATCGGCAGGTCGAGAAATAATAGACACACACAAGATAGTGAAAGCTGGGTCCAGGGGGGGCACCGCCTTCTGGTCCTGCGGTGCCAACAATGCGCTGGATATGCCAGCATTTATTATTAAGTTTAGTGAGGGCAGGGGTAGGTTAGTGAGGGATTTAGGGTCATTTGATTATGAGGTGAGATGGTCACATGGGGATGAAGTAATTCTTTAACATGACATCTGTATGCAGAAGTACCGTGTACAAAGGTAAGAATTTACAATATAGTGTGTGCATCAGTAATTTCTAACAGAGCCTTAAAACAGAAACACAGTCTTTCCATAACCTATGATTAGCAAGATATTAATCAGCAGTAACAGTTGCAGCAAGAGCTGGATACAAACAATCCAGAGTAACAGGATGTGAAGTTAGACAACGGGTTAGACTAGAAATTCTCAGAAGGGAGTATGCCTTAACCCTAAAGAGGCCTGGAAGAGCCGTGGCAAGATGAAGGCATTTATAGCCCTATCTTATCCATATGGACAGGCACCCCCCATGCATCCACTTATAGGCTCTCCACGAGGGTCAAATTCCATTCCCAGAGCTATGAACATCTGCTTTTCTGGGACAGGAATCTTGGTGATGTGAAACCTCCCTGACTGCATGTCCATTCATAGGCTCTCTGCAGGGGGAAGCACATCACACGCTGTTGGCTCATTCTGGCAGTGCAACCTGGCATTGTCTTTACACAATCCTGCATGCAGTTTTGTATTTACAATAATCAGGGGCATTTCATCTTTTATTCGGTAGTAATAGTTTCAGGGGGTCTCCCTACATGCCTCCCAGGTTCAAGTGATTCTCCTGCCTCAGCCTCCTGAGTAGTTGGGATAACAGGCATCTGCTACCATGACCAGCTAATTTTTGTATTTTTTTAGTAGAGACGGGCTTTTGTCATGTTGACCAGGCTGGTCCTGAACTCTTGACTGCAGGTGATCCACCTGCCTTGGCCTCCCAAAGTGCTGGGATTACAGGCGTGAGCCTCCACACCAAGCCATTTAATTCTGAATATTAGTAATTTATGTCTTCTGTTTTTCTTAGTTTGTTAATTTTATTGATCTTTTCAGTTGCTCTTGTTTCTTTGATTTTTCTCTTCTGTTTCATTAATTTCTGCTCTTATTTTTCTTATTTCCTTTCTTCTGTTTGTTTTGGTTTTGTTTGCTTTATTTCTTTTGTTTATTTATCTCTGGGAACTGAGAGAAAGTGTATATAACCTAGATATCTGAGAACTTAGAGGCCTTGCTAAACTGTGATTTGGACAATGAATAGGAGTTAATGAGACATGGAGTTTGATGAGAGTGGGGTATGGCATGGATGGATTCCAAAACAAAGAACTACAAGTGTGAAGGCTCAGAGACAAGAGAGCCTGAGATCATTCTTTGAGGGGCAGACTTTGAGGGAAGCATTGAAAGGACCTCAGTGTGATTGAGGCATTGAATTCAAGGGGTGAAATGACAAAATGTGAGAATAACATGGAAGGTTGATGTAGAGAAAGGAGTCGTAGGCTGGACGCAGTGCTTACGGCTGTAATCCCAGCAGTCTGGGAGGCCTAGGTGGGCGGATCACCTGAGGTCAGGAGTTTGAGACCAGCCTGGCCAACATGGTGAAACCCTGTCTCTACAAAAAATTATAAAATTATTATATAAAAATTAGCCAGATGTGGTGGTGCACCCCTATAATCCCAGCTATTTGGGAGGCTGAGGCATGAGAATCACTTGAACTCGGGAGGCAGAGGCTACAGTGAGCCGAGATCATGCCATTGCACTCCAGCCTGGGCGACAGAGTGAGACTCCATTTCAAAAAAAACAAAGGATTAGTTGAGAATCCAGGAGAATCTGCTTAACTGGTAACTAGCTGTGTAATTCCAGAAAGTCACTGTACTTCTTTGGGTCTCGATTTCCCTCTCCATAAAGGAAAGAGGCAGTCAAGTGATGTCAGAGCTTACATCAGTTCATATCCTATAAATGCTAAGTTCAAGAGGTTCCTCTAACAAATGGCTTCTGTTTGTGGGGTTGGAGGGGGTTAATACCGTTCTTGCCTAAGAGTCTTTGTGTAAGCTCTGGAGGCTTGGTCTGCATTTTTTTTTTTTTCCCTCTCGGGGAAGTTTATCCCAGATCCTCTTTAGCACATTTTATTCTGTTACACACATCATGCTAATGTTACAAAGGCAATATTAATGTTTTACCACTGGTGCCAAAATCAAATGTTCCTAAGTCATTAAAAAAAATTATCAAGTCAATTCCAATAAAGTATATTTAAAGAGAAGTAGTATTTCCTGATAGCTATTTCAGTAATGTAAGTTGCGTGAGGTCTTTGTGAATAAGTAAATGAAAAATGCCTTCTTCCAGGGTTAAGTTCTGGAATTAGGTTTCAAGGTAGGGATAATACTGCTTAAAATAAATTTCTAAGGCTCATTAGTAGTCACTACCTATTAGTCATAGTTAATGTGAGTGGCAGAAATGGCAGATTTTCTGTTCTTTTTATTGCTTCTCAACTTTGCAAAAGTGGCCATTCCATAAATAAAAGCATGCTTTCCATCAAATTATTATCAATGCCTATCTCATCTCCTCAGGTAATTAGATTTACTCTTTGCATTTTCCCCCAAAACTTTGGTGGCTTTGGTCTTTAAGTATTTTTGAGAATTAATTAAAAAAAAAACATGATAACTCTATGTGCTTTCTAACCTTTAGCTTAGGTTTTCTCACAGACACTGTTGTATGAAACATTGTGTTAGTCTGATGCTTTGAATATGAATACCTGCAATTTCACTAAATTCTCAGTGTGTTTATGATTTCCTGTAGAGGTGAAGCTTCTAATCCACTGTTAGCAATGGAAGGGTGTCTTTTGCTTTTCTAGGACTAGTGATGGATGGATTTCAATACTGCCTCGCTATTGGTGACTGATGGAATGCACCTCTTTGAATACTGCCTGGGTGTAGGAGTCAAAGATTTAGCTACAGATTTTTAAAGACAGCTAATTAAAGGTAAATTTTAAAGTTCTATAAATCTATTTGATTATATTGTTATAGAACCCACAACACTAGTCTCATTTGCTCTGATCTCAATTTACATAGAGACACAAGTGGCATCACCAAGCTGGAAAGTGGCTTTAAGGTCAAACAAACTAGATGCTTTGGAGCTCTACTGATTTCAGCCAATCCACTCAATCCACTAGTAATTTCAACTGAAACGATTGTTGATTTTTGTCAGTCAATACTAGATGAGATTTCATAGCAGTATCATATACTTAGGCTCAGGGAAAGCAAGGTCATAGGCTAGGGAAACCTAGTTCTCTTTAGATATAAAAGTTCTTGCACTCTAATTTATTTAGATTAAAAACATACTTTGGAATCAAGACCTTTACATTCACTACTCAAACACAGTGTGGTCCTTGCAAACTATATTTTTTGCTATTTTCTATATGCAAATTTTATTTTCTGTCCTGTGGATTCTTGTCCCAATTTCTATGATGCTTTTTACCTAGAAGTTTGTGTTATAGATCTACAAGCTCCCAAGTCCTAACTCAGTGGTGTTTTCCCAACTCTATCCAGTTAGTAATGAGGTCCCTATGCCCTGAATCTTGAGTCTTAGCCTTTCTGACCAGACTTCACATCCAGCGTTCTATTGTGAGTTATGCAGATATGTAGCACCGTAAACTCCAGGACTGATCCATCAACCACCTGAAGACAGTAATTACATTCAATTTTGTCTAGAATAGAATCTTGTTGGTAGGTGCTTAAGGAATGTATGCTGAATAGAAATACTTCTGAAATGTCAAATAGTAAATGCTTGATTGAAAATAAACCCTTAGAAGTAGCTTTTCCTTTCTTTTTCCCTAAAAAGATGCAACTAATTTTTATTATAAATTGACAGTCTATAATTGTATAAATTTATGGGTTACAAGGTGATGCCATAATTGTGGATACAGTGTAGAATAATTTAATCAAGTTAATTAACATATATATCACTTCAAGTATTTAACATTTTTGTAGGGAGATCATTTGAAATTTAACCGTCTTAGCAATTTTGAAATATCTAATCATCTATTACTAACTATATTCACCAGCTGTACCACAGACCTCAACAAAGGGGGTAAAACAGATCCTTCCTATCTGAGATTTTGTACTCCTTGATAATCATTTAAAATTTTTAAATGAGATAAAATATCAATTTCAAAACACGTCAAAAAGAGTGTATTTACCCATACACTCATAACAGAGAGCATGGGCAAATAGAATAATAATTCATGGTATTGCATGTTTAATGAACTGGTAGCAAGAAAAAGTTGGTGGAAGAAAGGCAGAGGAACTTTATCTTGTATGAATTAGAACTGAGGGGCTCCATAATCATCTGGCATCTGTTCAAAGTTGTAGCCATAATAAGAAGTGCACATGATTATGATCTCTAGGAATCTTATGCATTCATCTTTTAAGGTCCAGTCATTGCCACAATGTAGTCATGGCCACAATGTAACACTTGTACTGAATCAGTCATCTGCTAAGCAGTCATCTGCATAGGTTCCTTTGTGTGTGCATGGTCATTATTCAGATCTTGGATCCTTGGCAATCTGTAGAATCACTTGATACTTCTGCCCCAATTTCTCAATTTCAGCCATTACATGATCAGTTATACAAGGGATATACTTGGCGTAGAGACAGCCCATCATTGACTGTGTCTACTAAGTCCAGTTTGGCTTTAATGGAAAAGTTGATAAAGTTGGTATCAACAAAATTACCAATGCGAGTAAATGGGCCCAGCTGTGCAATTTATTTGAAAAATAAGCAGAACGGGTGTTGGGGAACTTCTCTTTCCTTTAGCCTGCTGAGATCTTTCTTTTCTTTATTTTTAGGTTTTAACCTATCCTTTTCTTCAAGCCTCTGATCTCTGACACTAAGTATTCACTTCACGGTCACACGCTTCCTTGTTTTCTTTTGCTTCTCTATGCTCACACCACTCTCTTGTTTCTTCCAGAATCCCACTGTAGCTTGTTAGTTTTGTAGGTAGCTAATTAAGATATAATTTTTCTTTGTCATATCTACTAGCACTCAAGATAATAACAAAGAAAATTTTATTATAATATACTTTGATAGCATGTTTTCTTTTTTTTGTTCTTTTTTATTTTCACATTTGATCTTCGTAGGAGTCTCTCAAAAGATGTGGTATCACTATCTCCATTTTATAAATGAGGACAGCAACATGGACAAAAGGCTGACGGCACCTCACAAATGACCCAAGGCTCTTTTTTTTTTTTTTTTTTTTTTTTTTTTTTTTTGCTATTCTCTAAACCATTTCCTACAACTGCTCAATTTTACACTTAATCTGAGCCCTCTCATTTTTCATAAAACTTCAGGTAAAAGTAACATGTAAAAGATCTCTCACATAAATTCTTCTTACACACACACACACACACCACTCACACACAGTCATCAGTACCCACTTTGGAACAATTCAAATGCTTTATTGATTCTTTCAAAAGGAAACGTATGGATTATAAGTGGGTCTTTGTTTATTTATTTATTTATTTTTGTTATGTAGTCAGTTATCAGTTTAGGAATAAGGTCTCTGGTTTTGAACTTTGTAGAAAGAAAGGTCAACAATAACAGGACCTGAAAAATATCAAAACCAACCACAGAATCCAATGAACTACTCATTCATAAAGTTGGCAAAAGCATTCATGGCAAATGGTAAATCCTTCACCTTTTGATCCTTTTCCCAATCATCATCAGTGAGGCAATTTATTCTGTAGTAGAATCCAGTTGCTGCTCAGGAGTATTAAAATCACCCAGTGTCATAGATGAGCCCTGTATACGTGAGCCTAGTGGACTGTCAGAGCAGACCCGATACTGTCATGATCGTAGCCCATCAACCTGCAGCTCTCTTCAGGGCACTAACAATTTCCTGTAACAGCATACTTTCCCCTGGTCTGATGTGAGTTCTCCCTTCTCCCTTCTCCTTCTAGATGTATCGGCTTCACAAACCTAACATTTCGACCTCAGAAATGACTCTCTTTAGTTCTATAGCAGTGTTGTGGACAGTGGTGGGGTAGAGTAGTTTTAGTAGGTGCTGGCAACACCCTGCCAAGATCCCATTTATTATTAGATCACCAGGATTAAGGCAGGGATTGCTTTATTTGTTTTTGTAACTTTGAGGAAGCTGAGGATTGGAGAGGTTAAATATTTTTCATTGATGTATTAATCATGTTTATTTTCTATATATTATGATGCTTTGATATTTTGGGACCTTGGGGACCTGGGAAGAGATTGCTCCTCCCAAGGTTAGTGAATTTCTAGAGTTACTAATCAGATTGCTGAGAGCATACATTTGTCATGTGAACCAGCCAATCTGGAGTCCATATACCCCCTTCCACCTGTCTTTTTTAAAAAAAATCAGGTTCCAATTGTTAGGGACATTATCTTCCTTCCCTAACTCACCATAGTGCCAGTTACTAGAAAGCAAGGGACCACCCCACATATTCCAGGACAAATGAAAATTATTCAAATTATCTAATCCTAACTTATTTAGCTTGCCTGCTCTGTCTTGATTTTTTTTCCTGGGAAAGCCACAATAAAGACTCTGACTCATGCTTTCTACTACACCCCTTTTGCCTCTTGACTGGCCCCAGTGCTTTGCTGTGTGGCTCTGCATGGTGTGACATGCACCCTCCTCTTGGGAACCATAAGCCATAAGCTCTTCTTTCAAGGTAGCTGTCTGTGTGTCTGTTATCTTACCACATCTGATTAAAACAAATCCTGGGTATATTTTAAAATACTGATGGAGTTCTAGAAAGTGACAAGGCTGAACCTAGAACCCGAGTTTTTATATTCCTAACAGAGTTCTTCATAACTCATTTGTAAAGAATATTATGTTCTTCATAAATGCCACTTAAAATTTAATTTAAGGTTATTATATGATATTAAAATGAAGTTTAAAAAAGGTTAAACTCTTTTTAAAAAAGACAGCTGGTACTCTTGATCAAGCTCTGGTTACAAACATTTTATGTTGCTTACTAGAACTGTCTGTACTAAAATATCTATGTCTTATGTAACTGAGCAACTTAGAAATTTGTCAGCATAGAAATGAATGAAAGAAAAAGACTGTCACAAAGTTTTCCACCCAGAATGATTTTCCTCAGTATGTTTAGATACAGTGAAGAAGAAGGAGACATGCAGATACATGATGAGGAATGTTATAGTATAGGAATAAGTTCCTTTAATGAAGCCGAGGATGTTTAGTATGAAATGAAATATCAGGGTCAATTATGTTTAGTCATTCTCAACACCAACCTAATTACTTCTGAAAAGGTTAATTTTTTTTTTCTTTTGATATGGAGTCTCACTCACTCTGTCACCCGGGCTAGAGTGCAGTAGTGTGATCTTGGCTTACTGCAACCTCTGTCTTCTGAGTTCAAGCGATTCTTCTCCCTCAGCCTCTTGAGTAGCTGGAATTACAGGAGTGCACCACCATGCCTGGCTGATTTTTGTGTTTTTAATTTTTTATTTTTATTGTTATTTTTATTTATTATTATTATTATTATTTTTTAAGTAGAGATCAGGTTTCACCATGTTGGCCAGGCTGGTCTCAAACTCCTGACCTCAAGTGATCCTTGTGCCTTAGCCTCCCAAAGTGCTGGGATTACAGGCGTGAGCCACCACGCCCAGCCAAAAGGTTTAATTTTTAAACTGGGTTTTTATTCAAGTTGGAAAATTCAGACATTTAGGTTTTTTTTGTTGTTTGTTTGTTTTTTGACTCAGAGTCTCACTCTGTCACCCAAACTGTAGTGCAGTGGCACAATCTCGGTTCACTGCAACCTCCACCTCCTGGGTTCAAATGATTCTTTGCCTTGGCTTCCCAGTAGCTGGGATTACAGGCATGCACCACCATGCTTGGCTACTTTTTGTAACTTTAGTAGAAACGGGGTTTCAGCATGTTGGTCAGGCTGGTCTCGAACTCATGGTCTCAAACAATCTGCCCACCTCAGCCTACCAAAGTGCTGAGTTTACAAGCGTGAACCACCCCGCCTGGCAGCTACAGTTTCTGAAAGAAGAAATTTTCACAGTAGAAGACTGGTCAATGGCAAAGTTTTCTCTAATATTTAATGACTATATACAAATTCAATTTTAATTACAATCAACTCATATAAATCTACACCAATGAATAAATGAAACAGCACTAAGATATTTCAAAATAGGAAAAAGAAAAAAAAAATCCTCCAGTCATCTTTTGCAATATATGTGCTTTCCTCTTCATCTTTTGTCTAGACCAGTCAGCTACTGTTACCATTGTTACTGCTACAATTAAACAACTTATTTTGTGTCTATTATGTGTCAGCTTGTTTGCCAAGTGCTTTATCTGCTGTCTTATTAATTTAGTGTTGCTCTAAAGGAATATCTGAAGCCAGGTAATTTGTAAAGAAAAAGGTTCATTTGGCTCATGATTTTGATGGCTGGAAAGTTAAAGATGGGGCATCTGCTTCCAGTGAGAGTCTCAGGCTGCTTCCACTCATGGGAGAAGGTGAAAGGGAGCTGGTGTATACAGAGATCACATGGTGAGTGAGGAAGTTGAGAGAGAGAGAGAGAGAGAGAGAGAGAGAGAGAGAGAGAGGTGGGAGGTGCCAGTCTCTTTATAACAACCACTCTTGCAGGAACTAATAGAGTGAGAACTCACTCACCACTTAGGGAAGGCATTAGTCTATTCATAAAGGATCTTCTCCCATGACCAAAACATCTCCCATTAGGCCCCATTTCCAACAATGGGAATCAAATTTCAACATGAGGTTTGGAGAGGAAAAATATCCAAACCATAGCACTTGCATTGTTTCATTTAGTTCTCACTTCATTATATAAGAAAGAAACTATTATTTACTCTGTTTTTCAGATGCTGGGCTGTGAATTAGAAAGTTTAAATAACCTGCTTAAGATCTCATGTCTATTAAGTAATATGACAGCAAAGCTCATATTTTTAAGCTCCATATCATAATTCCCTCAAATTAATTTATCTTATCTGAGCATTCTAGCTGAAGTCAGGGAACAAGATAATCTCACCTGCGTTGTCCAATAAGGTAGCCACTAGTCATACGTGGCTACTTAAGTTTAAATTAATTAAAATTAAATATAATTAAAAATCAGTTCTCCAGTCCTTCTAGCCACACTTTGAGTGTTCAATAGTCATATATGGTTAGTGGCCACTTATCGGGCAACACAGCCATATGACATTTTTATCATTGCAAACTGTCTCTTGGATAGTTCTTGTCTGGAAGCATACTGGGTGTGGGTGTGAGGTGTGGTAAGAGAGGAATTTAAAGGTGTCATTTGGGGAAGAGAGATTCAAATACACCACATTAGAGTTGTTTGTTTTGTTCTTAAACAGCAAATCAGGGTAATTATTAAGAAGAGAATTGGGAGCCAATACAGTGAAAATTTCTTCTTGTCTTATCCTGTGGTGGAAAATACCCTAGAGACATATAATGGCTCTCCATGAATTATGGTATGTCTGGGTGCCAATGGGTACCCTAAAATGTGACTCTTCCATATGTTATCAATAATGTCTAACTATTAATGTATTTTTGCTCCTATAGGTTACAAATACTTTAGGGAGGGTAAAGATGTGCTTCTTTTCTATTTGTGACATGTTATCTTCTATTTCTTCGTAGAGGAATATTTTTCCTACTTTCCCTCCCCTCCATTTTTTTGTCAAGGAGCATACAGGCTGTCTAGGTTTCTGGAACAGGCAAAAGAACAGTGAAAGACTCACCCGCTATAATGTCACCTTTCAGGGTTCTCTCATAGAAATTCAGCATTGTGTAAAAAAAAAGTTGTGAATTTGAGGGTGCTAATAATCATACATACTCTATAGTTCAAACAGCATGATTCCAAAGCTATGACTTAATTTCAGAAATAGACTGATTAGCCTCTCAATAGCCCCAAATCATACTTCTGATTAACAATCATAAAACATATTCAGAGTGATTATATGGGAGAAATAATTTAGAATACAACAGTATGTGGTACACTTGCTATGAAATCTTGGGCAAGCTCCTTTATATTTAAGTTTTTCACTCTTTAAAATGAGAATAGAGGAAAATGGCAGCTAGGAGACAGGACTACATTGCAGCTTTCACTCGGACAGACAGAGCAGTGGGCGGAGGCTTGCACTGTGAACTCTTGCTCCAGAACTACCTCAGGAATAAACTAGGAAAGACAACAGAATCCACAGGTCCTCTGGAGAAGGCAGATTGCTCCTGCAGGAACTGGGAGACAGCCCAAATACTGTGAGTGCCCAGACTGTGAAAGTGGGAAAAGGGCATCGTCCTTCCCCAAACACGCACCCTTACTGGGGAACCTGAAGGTCTAGATCACAGGAGAAGGATTTGACCTTATCTGGAGCTGAGTCAATTTAGAGAGCCAGGCAAAACACAGGGGAAGAGGAAGCAGCAGGAAAAGCCCTGTGGGCTCTCTGGGTCCCCAGGGAACCATTTCTGACTTGTCTCACAGGGGTCCTTGGGGAGGGCTGCCAGAGGCACTGGGAAAAGACCACAGAGAGAAGGAAACTTCCAGCTGAATTTTGTAACCATTCCAACCGAACACAAAGTCTCCTGGTCAGAACTCAGGGGAGGGCATGAATCCAGTGTGCAGACTCCGCAGGCACGGAGATGAAAAAGTCCTGCTTGCTTTCATAGCTGGGAGGCTGGTAGCCCAGAGCAAGTTCTCAGCCCTGTTCATCCACTGCCTGGAAACAATCTTGGTGCTGTTATGGGGGACATGGTGGGAGTCAGACTGGTCTTTTGGGTGGCATGGGAACTGGTGAGGCCTGTAACTGCCAGCTTTCCCCAACTTCCCTGACAACTTGCATGACACAGCAGACGCAGCTATAATCCTCTTGGGAATACAATTCTATTGATCTGGGAACCACACCCCCATCTGCTACAGCAGCTGCAGTAAGCCCCGCCCAAGGAGAGTCTGAGCTGGGACACCCCTAGACCTTCCCCAACCTGATGGTCCTTCCCTACCCATTCTGGTAACTGAAGACAAAGGGCATGTTCCCTTTGGAGTTCTAGGGCCCTGCCCATCACCTGATCCTTCCTTTACTACATAGCTGATGCTCTCTGGAAAGTGCCACCTCCTGCGGGAGGTCAACCAGCACAAAAATAGTGCATTAAGGAACCAAAACTGAGGACCTTCACAGAGTCCATTTCACTCCCCTGCCACCTGCACTGGAGCAGGTGTTGGTATCCATGGCTGAGAGACCTGCAGACAGTTCATATGACAGGACTCTGTGCAGACAACCCCCAGTACCAGCCTGGAGGCTGCTAGCCCTGCTGGGTGGCTAGATCCAGAAGAGAGATAACAATCATTACAGCTCAGCTATCAGAAAGCCACATCCCTAGGAAAAGGGGGAGAGTACTACATCAAGGGAACACCCCGTGGGACAAAAGTATCTGAACAGCAACCTTGAGTCCCAGATACTCCCTCTGACATAGCCTACCCAAAAGAGAAGTAACCAGAAAAACAATTTTGACAATATGACAAAACAAGGTTCTTTAACACCTCCCAAAAAATTATACTAGCTCACCAGCAATGGCTCCAAACCAAGAAGAAATACCTGATTTACCTGAAAAATAATTCAGAAGATTGATTATTAAGCTAACCAAGGAGGCACCAGAGAAAGGTGAGGTCCGATTTAAGGAAATTAAAAAAATGATACAAGAAATGAGTGGAGAAATCTTCAGTGAAATAAATAGCATATATAAAAAACAATCACAACTTCAATAAATAAAGGACATACTTAGAGAAATGCAAAATGTTCTGGAAACATAATCTAACAAGCAGAAGAAAAAACTTCAGAGCTTGGAGACAAGGTATTTGCATTGGCCCAAACCAGCAAAGACAAAGAAAAAAAGAATTTAAAAAAAGGGACAAAGTCTCCAAGAAGTCTGGGATTATGTTAAATGACCAAACTTAAGAATAATTGGTGTTCCCGAGGAAGAATAGAAATCTAAAAATCTGGAAAACATATTTGGGGTAATAATCAAGGAAAACTTCCCTGGCCTTGCTAGAGACCTAGACGTCCAAATACAAGAGGCTCAAACAACACCTGGAAAAATCATCACCAAAAAGTCATTGTATAGGCACATTGTTATCAGGTTATTTAAAGTCAAAATGAAGGAAAGAATCTTAAGAGCTATGAGACAAAACACCAGGAAACCTATAAAGAAAAACCTATCAGATTAACAGCAGATTTCTCAGCAGAAACCCTACAAGCTAGAAGGGATTAGGGCCCTATCGTCAGTCTCCTTAAACAAAACAATTATCAGCCAAGAATTTTGTATCCAGCAAAACTAAGTTTCATAAATGAAGGAAAGATACAGACTTTTTCAGACAAACAAATGCTGAGAGAATTTGCCACTACCAAGCTGGCACTACAAGAACTACTAAAAGGAGCTCTAAAATCTTGAAACAAATCCTGGAAACACATTAAAACAGAACCCCTTTGAAGCATAAATCTCACAGGACCTATAAAATAAAAATACCATTAAAAAAACCAAGGTATACGGGCAACAAATAACACAATGAATGAGATAGTACCTCACATCTCAATACTAATGGTGAATGTAAATGGCCTAAATGCTCCACTTAAAAGATTCAGAATTGCAGAATGGATAAGAATTCATCAACCAACCATCTGCTGCCTTCAAGAGACTCATATAACACATAAGAACTCATATAAATTTAAGGTAAAGGGGTAGAAAAAGACATTCCATGCAAATGGACACCAAAAGTGAACAGGAGTAGCTCTTCTTATATCAGACAAAACAAACTTTAAAGCACCAGCAGTTTAAAAAAGACAAAGATGTAAATTATGTAATGATAAAAGGCCTTGTCCAACAGGAAAATATCACAATCCTAATTATATATGCACCTAACACTGGAGCTCCCAAATTTATAAAACAATTACTACTAGACCTAAGAAATGAGATATACAGCAACATAATAACAGCAGGGAACTTCAATACTCCACTGACAGCACTAGACAGGTCATCAAGACAGAAAGTCAACAAAGAAACAGTGGATTTAAACTATACCTGGAACAAATGGACTTAACAGATATTTATAGAACATTCTACCCAACAACCACAGAATATACATTCTATTCATCAGTGCATGGGACTTTTTCCAAGATAGACCATATGGTGGGCCACATAACAACTCTCAATACATTTAAGAAAACTTAAATTATATCAAGTACTCTCTCAGACAACAGTGAAATAAAACTGGAAATCAACTCCAAAAGGAACCTTCAAAACCAAATACATGGAAATTATATAACCTGCTTCTGAATGATCATTGGGTCAACAAATAAATCAATATAGAAATTAAACATTCTTTGAACTGAATGATAACAGTGATGCAACCTATCAAAACCTCTGGGATACAGCAAAGGCAGTGCTGAGAGGAAAGTTCATAGCCTTAAATACCTACATCAAAAAGTCTGAAAGAACACAAATAGACAATGTAAGGTCCCACCTCAAGGAACTAGAGAAAAAAGAGCAAACTAAACCCAAACCCAGGAGAAGAAAGGAAATAACCAAGATCAGAGCAGAACTAAATGAAATGGAAACAAACGAACAAAAAATAATACAAAAGATAAATGAAACAAAAAGCTGGTTCTTTGAAAAGATAAATAAAATTGATATGCCATTAGCAAGATTAACCAAGAAAAGAAGAGAGAAGATCCAAATGAGCTCAATTAGAAATGAAAGGGGAAATATTACAACTGACACCACAGAAATACAAAAAATCATTCAGGTCTACTATGAATACCTTTGTATGCATAAACTAGAAAACCTAGAAGAGCTGGATAAATTCCTGGAAAGATATAACCATCTTATCTTTAATCAAGAAGAATTAGAAATCCTGACTGAGCACACCAATAACAAGCAATGAGATTGAAATGGTAATGAAAAAATTACGACAAAAAAAGTCCAGAACCAGGTGGACTCATAGCCAGCCGAATTCTATCAGACATTCAAAGAAGAATTGGTACGAATCCTATTGACACTATTCCACAAGATAGAGAAAGAGGAAATTCTCCCTAAATTATTCTATGAAGCCAGTATCATCCTAATACCAAAACCCAGAGAGGACATAATTGAAAAAGAAAACTACAGACCAACATCTCTGATTAAAATAGATGCAAAAATCCTTAACAAAATATTAGCTAACTGAATCCAACAGCATATCAAAAAGATAATCCACCATGAGCAAGTGGATTTCATACCAGGGATGCAAGAATGGTTTAACATACACGAGTCAATAAATGTAATATACCACATAAACAGAATTTTTAAAAGTCATGTGATCATCTCAATAGTTGCATAAAAAGCATTTGACAAAATCCAGCACCGCTTTATGACTAAAACCCTCAGCAAAATTGGCATACAAGGTATATACCTCAATATAATAAAAGCCATGTATGACAAACCCACATCCAACATAATACTGAATGGGGAAAAGTTGAAAGCATTTCCTCTGAGAACTGGAACAAAACAAGGATGCCTTGTCTTTTACTACTTCTATTCAACATAGTGCTGGAAGTCCTAGCCAGAGCAGTCGGACAAGAGAAAGAAATAAAGGGAATCCAAATTGGTAGAAAGGAAGTCAAACTGTTGCTGTTTGCTGATGACATGATCATATACCTTGAAAACCTAAAGACTCATCCAAAAAGCTCCTACAACTTATAAAATGAGTTCAGCAAGGTTTCAGGATAGAAAATTAACGGACACAAATCAGTAGCTCTGCTGTATGCTAACAGCGACCAAGCTGAGAATCAAATCAAGAACTCAACCACTTTACAATAGCTGCAGAAAACAAAACAAGACAAACAAACAAACAAAAACAAACAAACAAAAAGCTTAGGAATATACCTAACCAGGGGGGTGAAAGACTTCTACGAGGAAAACTACAAAACACTGCTGAAAGAAATCATAGACAACACAAACAAATGGAAACACATCCCATGGTCATAGATGGGTAGAATCAATATTGTGTAAATGACCACACTGCCAAAAGCAATCTACAAATTCAATGTAATTGCCATCAAAATACAACCATCATTCTTCACAGACTTAGAGAAAACAATTCTAAAATTCATATGGAACCAAAAAAAGAGCCTGAATAGCCAAAGCAATCATAAGGAAAAAGAACAAATCTGGAGGCATCACATTACCTGATTTCAAACTATACTGTAAGGCCATATTTACCAAAATAGCCTGGTACTGGTATAAAAATAGGCACATAGACCAATGGAACAGAATAGTGAACCCAGAAATAAGCCCAAATACTTACAGTCAACTAATCTTCAACAAAGCACACAAAAACATAAAGTAGAGAAAGGATTACCTATTCAACAAATCGTGCTGGGGTAATTGGCAAGATATGTACACCATAGAATACTACGCAGCCATAAAAAAGGATGAGTTCATGTCCTTTGTAGGGACATGGATGAAGATGGAAACCATCATTTTCAGCAAACTATCACAAGGGTGAAGAACCAAACACCGCATGTTCTCACTCATAGGTGGGAATTGAGCAATGAGAACACTTGGACATAGGAAGGTGAACATCACACACCGGGGCCTGTCGCGGGGTGGGAGGAGTGAGGAGAGATAGCATTAGGAGATATACCTAATGTAAATGACAAGTTAATGGGTGCAGCACACCAACATGGCACATATATACATATGTAACAAATCTGCACGTTGTGTACAAGTACCCTAGAACTTAAAGTATAATAAAAAAAAATTAGCCAGGTGTGGTGGTGCGTGCCTGTAATCCCAGCTACTTGGGAGGCTGAGGCAGGAGAATGGCTTGAACCCAGGAGGCAGAGGTTGCAGTGAGCTGAGATAGGGACACTGCATTCCAGCCTGGGCGACAGAGAAGACTTTGTCTTGGGGGAAAAAAAATAATAATAATTCAGTGACTCCTAATGCTCTTGCCTGGGGAAACGTCTCATTGATGTCAACCCTGATGAGCCTAGAACTAGAGACTTTGTAGCCCAAGAAAACGGCTGAGCCAATTCCTTAAAATCCAAGGCCATACAGATGGAACTGGCAGTGACCTACGAATTCAGAGGATAAACTTCAATTAGGTATCCAAAGCTGATGCACCTGTGTTGATAGGAAGAAGAAAAAAAAAGTCCGCTTGGTTTTATCTGTGATGGAAGGACCTCTTTGTCTGCATGGCTCCCCATGTGACATTGTATAGAGTAACTGAAAACAATGCAATAGACAGAGTCACTGAAAACAATATGAAAATACATTCTTCCTCTTGCGGTGTTTAACACAGCTCCAAAGCTTGTAGGCACCTCATGGCTTATGATACAGGCCTTATCCATAGGAGCAGAGCATTGATTTTCTCCACTGTGATTTCATGCACAACAGTATATTCAGTGACTGTGCTTATGCCGTAAAGGTGGTAAGTCTTACTTCCTCTGCAAGCAAGTCTGCTAGTTCTGTTTAAAGTTGGAGAGAGAACAGTGTTCCACAGGGACATAGAGTGACAAGAAAAGAAATAAAGGATTTTAGCTCTGAATCAATAACTGTACCAATGAAAGCAAATCGGATGAAAGGAAGTCAAAGAAACTGGAACTAACTTTTCCTTCAAGCAGAAGTTGCCCTTGGGATACAAGAAAGAGCTGCATTCTCTGCTCTCCGCAAGAGGGAGCATTAAGACTTTATTTCCAAGCTCCAAATTACCAGCTTGAATGGAGACAATAGAATGCGATTAACACCAAGTTTATTGATCGGAAATGGTTTATGGTATCAATTTGTTGTAATGAAAGTTGCCATTATTTTTGAAGTCAGTTATTTCACTTTGGAATGAAAAAAAAAATTTTGATGCAAACAAACCTTCAAAGTTCACAAAAAGAATTTGAGATTTATGTCTGTAATAATGTTCAGGTTCAAAGGTAATATAAAGCTAAATGTGAGTGACATCAATATTTGTGGCATAAGGCTTGCCTATTTTGCTCAGTGTTTTATCCCAGGAGCCTAGCAGAGTTTGTACTTGGTATATGCTTAATATTTCTTGAAAAAATAAATTAATACTCTTATGTTAACATTAGAATTAATACTCATTAGGAGATACTATATTATCACGAGTCCAGAATCTGAGATAAGACACTTATGTTTTAATCCTAACCCCACCATTAAGTACCTAAATCAATTGAATATGATCATTAATTTAAGAAAGGTTATATTTCTACATACGTAAAAGGGCATAAAATATCTATGATGTATGTTTGTTGCTAGAATAATAGGTAATATCGTGAAATGTTTGAAACATTGATGTATCTAATGTGGAATAACAAAATACACATTCTGGAGGAAATTTTGTCATAGGTGATGGCTATGTCAAACAATTTAAAGGATTATCACCTGTGTGTATATGTGTATAGAAAAAAAAGCTCTTAATCATATATATTTTAAATCTGAGGATATTTCTATATACTGCGTATATTTGCCGTTCTTAATTTAACTTTGATTAGGTAGACTTGAGGTAATTTCTTTAGAAGTGGAGAACTATTCTTTTGCTTTGAGTCCTTTTAGTCAAACACAAAATTGGAAGATTCTGAATCTTAGGCTGCCTATTTCTCGTATCTGGTGTGTAAATGCATTTTAATGTTTCTGTCAACATAGGACAAGTTCTGCCATCTTTATGGTGCCTTTGGGGAGAAATCATGGAATGAGCTAGGAAAGGAGCTGGCACCATATATTACCTAGTTACCTCCCTGATTTCACACTGGTTTCATCTTATCTGAAGCTCTCTACAACTCCAAATTCCTCATGGCCTCAAACTGTAGGAAGTGGTACTTCGTTTTCCCTTCCAGACTGTGCTTATCCTTACCACAGAGCCCAGAGGATGTAATCTGAAAGGTGATTAAGTGATTGGAGAGAAAATGCACCATAAAATAAAATCTTTTCCCAAAATGTAGTATTTCCAAGTCTGGAGGCAGAATATATTCCTTAAAGGCTGAACTACACATTTGATGTATTATTGATTGTGCCTGTCTAGTACAGCTCTTTCAGAAGAAGGACAAATGTAGTTAGTTTGTCTCTATCATTAGAGTTTTCCCCTAGGTCTCTTTTGAATTATTTTGAGCTGCGTGTTCTATGGGATATGACAAAGCAGACAACTCAAACTTTAGGGTCTATGTTGATGTCTCAAATAGAAGGAACTTGTGGGTGATAACATATGAATCCTTCTCTGCCTGTTTTGCCCTCAACCAGCCATTGGAAGAAGCTAAAACAGAAGGCTTTTGTTCTGTCAAGTTTCCTGTCCTGATCCTGGTGTGCTAGTTCATGGCTTGTAGCTAATATCCAAAAGGAAAAGTGAGAAGGCCTTTTCACTGAAGATTGTGCCTTGTTTCATAATGATTTTTCCTCCTTGTAATTTGTTTCTTTTTTTCAGCTATCCCAGTACAAAATGTCAGCTGTCATTCCTCCAGGCTAAAAAGGTTCCACAGCTGAATGGAGGTGGTGGCAAATCACAAGTTCAACCTCTTTTTACACATTTCACTTGGTGCATGTTTAAAGCATTAGCACGTTACATCTAGAAATTCTCTTCACTGTATTTTCTTTTTTCTGGTCAGCAGACATTGGTCCTTGGAGCTCTGATACCTTTTTCCTTTATTTCTTTCTGATTTTTGGAGTGGAAGACATTTATGTCTACGTCTTCTTGTTCTATTTACTCAGGCTTTTGGTCAAAATAGCTGTCCTGGCAAGCTCATGTCTTTCCACCTTGAATTTAGACTGCAGGAAATCATTGACTAATCATGTGTCCTGGTTGTTGGTACTCTGAGCAAAATAACTTTCTAGCTTTACTTCCCATAACTAAAATAATTTTGCTCTTCACCCCTTTTTGTTTTCCAAATTAGTTTATGCTTTCCCCCATCTTTTGTACTCTGAATAAACTGCGTGTTCTATTTTTTTTCCTATTTTGATGAACATTTTGACGAGCTGGTTCAAGGCTGTACTTTACCTGTTAAAACAAGTTTTGAATTTTATTACTAACTATTTAGTTAATGTAGGAAAAGATATTGATTCTATATATCTAATGTGAATAAAGTGAAAAGGCAGTAAAATTCCATAAATGCTGCTACTGAGAACTTTTAATGACATTACATGGAAAATGTTCTGACTAAGATCAATGGAAAAAATCTACTTTCAGATCTGACTATTTCAGGAAGTATTATTTTCCACTAAAGAGTGTTTAATAGGGTTTATCTATTGCCGATGACCATGAAAAAGAACAAAGATGCCAGAGAGAGAGGAAAACAGAGTGTTCAGAGGAGAGAAAGTAAGAAATTATTTTACCCTGGTTAACAGGTAAAGCAGGCAGACAAATTTTCATAGTATGTATTGAATACATGTACATTTTTCTGCAGATAACAATTGAAAATTAATTGGTCCTTAAAATGCTCTACTTTGAGCAGTGCAGATTGAAAGCCTGAAAATTTACTATGATTAATAATAAAGGTTTGGAAGCAAGATGTGACATTCAGTGCAGATTGTACTTCTCATGATAGGAAAAGATGTAGTGCAGTTCTCTGAAATCTGGAAGAAGAATCCTGGCAGTGAACTAGAGCCTATGAATAGAATCTTATACCTCATAGGTTTTTAGTAAACCACATATATGCATTTAACAAATTTCAAAATGTGGGTTCTGTTATTAGCAACAGTGACCTAGTGTATTTGACATCTGAAGTAGATAGGTATATTTTCAACACTCCCTTATCTCCTGAAAGTTTAAACTTTCATCCTTTTCTTACATTCCAATATAATAACATTTAATGTAAATTATTTTTCAGCAACTGAAATATGAATTTAATAAAAGTGAAACATCTATAAAAGGTTTAATGTAGACAATTATGAAATTGTCCCACTGATGTTTTATTTTCTTGAATTGTGCTTTAGTTTTAAGACAAAATACTATTTAAAAAGAATAAATATCAATTTTGAAGACATAATTTTGAAGACATCTGTAACTTAAATTCAGTAAAATATTTTATGTATGGAGTAAAATTTGCACTTAACAAGAAAGAGCATTGTGTTTTGTAATCCAGCCTGAAGAATTTCCTTGAGGATCTCTTCTAAGTCAGGTTCATTGGCAACAAATTATATCAACCTTTTAAAAAATATGTAAATACCCTTATTTCACCTTCACTTTTGAAAGACAGTTTTGCAGGATTCTTGATTGGCAATTTTTTTTTCTTTAAGCACTTTGAATATGTCATCTCATTGCCCTCTGTATTTTGTTGTTTCTGGTTTTAAGTCAATTATTAGTCTTATTAAGGTCCCCTTGTACATGTTATTTTTCTCCAGCTCCTTTCAAGATTTTCTCTTTACCTTTGTCTTTTATTTTATTTTAATTTATTGTGGTAAGAACATGTAATGTTAGTTCTACACTCTTAATACTTTTTTTTTTTTTGAGTACAATACATTATTGTTGACTACAGGAAGAATGTTGTAAAGCAGATCTGTGGAGTTTATTTGGCTTTATTAACTGAAAATTTATGGCTGTTGATTAATAATTTCCCATTTCCCTCTTCCCGCCACCCTGGAAAATACCATTTCACTCTTGGATTCTATGAATTTGACTATTTTAGATAACTTATAGAAGTGGATCATGCAGTATTTGTCTTTCTGTGACTGACTTATTTCATTTAGCATAATGTCCTCAAAGTTCATCTATGTTATCCCTTATTGCAGAATTTCCTTCTTTCTTTTTTCTTTTTTGAGATGGAGTCTCGCTCTGTCACTCAGGCTGGAGTGCAGTGGCACAATCTCGACTCACTGCAACCTCCGCCTCCTGGGTTCAAACGATTCTCCTGCCTCAGCCTCCTGAGTAGCTGGGATTACAGGCTCCTGCCACCATACCCGGCTAAGTTTTGTACTTTTAGTAGAGATGGGGTTTCACTATGTTTGTCAGGCTGGTCTCGAACTCCTGACCTCGTAATCCCCTCGCCTTGGCCTCCCAAAGTGCTGGGATTACAGGCATGAGTCACTGTGTCTGGCCTCTTTTATTTCTAAAAGAGAAATAGCATTCCATTTTATGTGCATACCACATTTTCTTTATTCATTCAACAACATTCTTTAGCCAAACAACATTTAGATTATTTCTACATTAAAATTGTGAATAGTTCTTCAATGAACATTCAAGTGCAGATATCTCTTTAACATACTGATTTCAATTCTTTTGGATAAATACCAAGAAGCGGGATTGCTGAATCCTATGGTAGTTCTGGTTTTAATTTTTTGAGGGCTTTCTATACTATTTCTATATGGCTGCATAATTTAAAATTACTACCAACAGTGTGCAAGGATTCCAGTTTCTCTATATCCTAACACTTGTTGTCTTTGGTTTTTGATAATAGTGACGTAACAGGTGTGAGTGATAGCTCATTGCGGTTTTGATTTGCATTTCCTTGATGATTAGTGATATTGAGAACTTTTTTCATATACCTGTTGGCCATTTGTATGTCTTCTTTGAAGGAATGTCTATTCAGGTTATTTGCCCATTTTTAAGTTGGGTTATTTGTTTTCTTGCTATTGAGCTGTTTGAGTTCCTTATACATTTTGGAGGTTAACCCTGTAGGTGTATGGTTTGCAAATGTTTTCTCCCATCCCATAGATTGTCTCTTCAGTCTGTCAATTGTTTTCTTTTCTGGGCAGGAACTTTTTAGTTTGATATAATCCCATTTGTCCATTTTGCTTTTGTTGCCTGTATTTTGGGGTCATATCCAGGAAATCATTTCCTAGACAAAAATTGTGGCGCTTCCCCTCGATGCATTTTTCTAGTAGTTTTAGTAGTTTTACAAGTTTCAAGTCTTATGTTTATGTTTTTAATCCATTTTGAGTAGAGTTTCGTGTGTGGTGTGAGATGAGTCCAATTTTATTCTAAGTGTGGATGTTCAATTTTCCCTACACTATTTATTAAAGAGATTATCTTTTCTGCATTGTATATTCTTGACACCCTTGTCAGAGTTCAGTTGATGATATATACAGAGTTTTATTTCTGGACTGTTTATTCTGTTCCATTGGTTTATATGTCTGTTTTTAAGCTAGTAACATTCTGTTGTGATTTCTGTAGCTTTGTAATATGTTTCAAAGTTAGGAAGTGTGATACCTCCAGTTTTGTCCTTTTTCAGTATTGCTTCACTATTTGTAGTCTTTTGTGCTTCTATATGAAATTTAGAATATTTTTCTGTTTAAAAAATCAAATTGGAATTTTGATAGAGATTCTGTTGGATCTCTAGATCTCTTAGGGTAGTATGGAGACCTTACCAATATTAATTCATCCAATTTATGAACATGGGGTATCTTTCCATTTGTTTCCGTCTTGTTTGTTGTTCTTCCGTGTTTTGTAGTGAACAGTGTTCAAATCTTTCACCTCCTTAGTTAAGTTTATTTCTAGGTATTTGATTCTTTTTGGTGTCATAAATGGGATTATTTTCTAATTTCCTTTTTAGATAGTTCATTGTTAGTGTATATAAATGCTACTGACTTTTTAAAAAAATTATACTTTAAGTTCTGGGATACATGTGCAGAACGTGCAGGTTTGTTTCATAGGTATACACATGCCATGGTGGTTTGCTGCACCCATCAACCCATCATCTACATTAGGTATTTCTCCTAATACTATCCCTCCCCAGGCCTTGCACCACCCAACGGGCCTCAGTGTGTGATGTTCCCCTCCCTGTGTCCATGTAGTTCTTATTGTTCAACTCCCACTTATGAGTGAGAACATGCAGTGTTTGTTTTTCTGTTCTTGTGTTAGTTTGCTGAGAATGATGGTTTCCAGCATCATCCATGCCCCTGCAAAGGACATGAACTCATCCTTTTTTATGGCTGCATAATATTCCATGGTGATATGTGCCACATTTTCTGTATCCAGTCTATCATTGATGGGCATTTGGGTTGGTTCCAAGTCTTTGCTATTGTGAATAGAGTCACAATAAACATATGTGTGCATGTGTCTTTATAGTACAATGACTTACAATCCTTTGGGTAGATACCTAGTAATGGGATTGCTGGGTCAGATGGTATTTCTAGTTCTAGATCCTTGAGGAATTGCCACACTGACTTCCACAATGGTTGAACTAATTTACACTCCCACCAGCAGTGTAAAAGCATTCCTATTTCTCCACATCCTCTCCAGCATCTGTTGTTTCCTGACTTTTTGATGATTGCCATTCTAACTGGCATGAGATGGTATCTCACTGTGGTTTTGATTTGCATTTCTCTAATGACCAGAGATGATGAGCTTTTTTTCATGTCTGTTGGCTGCATAAATGTCTTCTTTTGAGAAGTGTCTGTTCATATCCTTTGCCCACTTTTTAATTTTTTTTTTCTTGTAAATTTAAATTTGTTTAAGTTCCTTGTAGATTCTGGATTTTAGCCCTTTGTCAGATGGATAGATTGCAAAAATTTTATCCCATTCTGTAGGTTGCCTGTTCACTCTTAAGATAGTTTCTTTTGCTGTGCAGAAGCCCTTCAGTTTAATCAGATCCCATTTGTCAATTTTGGCTTTTGTTGCCCTTGCTTTTGGCATTTTAATTGTGAAGTCTTTGTCCATGCCTATGTCCTGAATGGTATTGCCTAGGTTTTCTTCTAGGGTTTTTATGGTTTTAGGTCTTACATTTAAGTCTTTAATCCATCTTGAGTTAACTTGTATAAGGTGTAAGTAAGGGATTCAGTTTCAGCTTTCTGCATATGGCTAGCCAGTTTTATCAGCAGCATTTATTAAATAGGGAATACTTTCCCATTTCTTGTTTTTGTCAGGTTTGTCAAAGATCAGATGGTTGTAGATGTGTGACATTATTTCTGAGGCCTCTGTTCTGTTCCATTGGCCTATATATCTGTTTTGGTACCAGTACTCTTTTGGTTACTGTAGCAGTGTAGTATAGTTTGAAGGCAGGTAGCGTGATGCCTCCAGTTTTGTTCTTTTTGCTTAGGATTGTCTTGGCTATGCGGGCCCTTTTTTGGTTACATATGAAATTTAAAGTAGTTTTTTCCAATTCTATGAAGAAAGTCAGTGGTAGCTTGATGGAGATAGCATTGAATCTATGTATTACTTTGGGCAGTATGGCCACTTTCATGATATTGATTCTTTCTATCAATGAGCATGAAATATTTTTCCATTTGTTTGTGTCCTCTCTTATTTCCTTGAGCAGTGGTTTGCAGTTCTGCTTGAAGAGTCTGTCACTTCCCTTGTAACTTGCATTCCTCCAAGTTTTATTCTTTTGTAGCAATTTGAATGGGAGTTCACTCATAATTTGGCTCTCTGCTTGTCTATTGTTGATGTAGAGGAATGCTTGTGATTTTTGCACATTGATTTTGTATCCTGAGACTGCTGAAGTTGCTTATCAGCTTAAGGAGATTTTGGGCTGAAACTCTGGGGTTTTCTAAATGTACAATCATGTCATCTGCAAACAGGGACAATTTGACTTCCCCTTTTCCTAATTGGATACCCTTTATTTCTTTCTCTTGTCTGATTGCCCTGGCCAGAGTTTCCAAAACTATGTTGAATAGGAGTGGCGAGAGAGGGCATCCTTGTCTTGTGCCGGTTTTCAAAGGGAATGCTTCCAACTTTTGCCTATTCAGTATGATATTGGCTATGGGTTTGTTATAAGTGGCTCTCATTATTTTCGGATATGTTCCGTCAATATCTAGTTTATTGAGAGATTTTAGCATGAAGGGATGTTGAATTTTATTGAAGGCCTTTTCTGCATCTATTGAGATAATCATGTTTTTGTCGTTGGTTCTGGTTATGTGATGGATTACATGTATTGATTTGCAGATGTTGAACCAGTCTTGCATCCCAGGGATTAGGCCAACTTGTTCATGGTCGATAAGCTTTTCGATGTGCTGCTAGATTCAGTTTGCCAGTATTTTATTGAGGATTTTCGCATCAATGTTCATTAGGGGTATTGGCCTGGAATTTTCTTTTTTTGTTGTGTCTCTGCCAGATTTTGGTATCGGGATGTTGCTCGTCTCAAAAAAATGAGTTAAGGAGAATTCCTTCTTTTTCTATTGTTTGAAATGGTTTCAGAAGCTCTTCTTTGTACCTCTGGTATAATTTGGCTGTGAATCCATCTGGTCCTGGCCTTTTTTTGATTGGTAGGCTATTAATTACTGCCTCAATTTCAGAACTTGTTATTGGTCTATTCAGGCATTTGACTTCTTCCTGGTTTAGTCTTGGGAGGTTGTATGGGTCCAGGAATTTATCCGTTTCTTCTAGATTTTCTAGTTTATTTGCATAGAGGTGTTTATAGTATTCTCTGATGGTAGTTTGTATTTCTGTGGGATCAGTGGTAATATCTCCTTTATCATTTTTAAGTTACATCTATTTGATTCTTCTCTCTTTTCTTCCTTATTAGTCTAGCTGGTGGTCTATTTCATTAATCTTTCCAAAAAGCAGCTCCTGGATTCATTGGTTTTTTTGAGGGATTTTTTTGTGTCTCTATCTCCTTCAGTTCTGCTCTGATCTTAGTTATTTCTTGTCTTCTGCTAGCTTTTGAATTTGTTTGCTCCTTCTTCTCTAGTTCTTTTAATTGTGATGTTAGTGTGTTGATTTTAGATCTTTCCTGTTTCCTCTTGTGGACATTTAGTACTATAAATTTCACTCTGCACACTGATTTAAATGTGCCCCAGAGATTCTTGTACGTTATGTCTTTGTTCTCATTGGTTTCAAAGAACATCTTTATTTGTGCCTTCATTTTGTTATTTACGCAGTAGTCAGGAGCAGGTTGTTCAGTTTCCATGTAGTTGTGCAGTTTTGAGTGAGTTTCTTAACCCTGAGTTCTAATTTGATTGCAGTGCGGTCTGAGAGACTGTTATGATTTCCATTCTTTTGCATTTGCTGAGGAGTGTTTTACTTTCAATTATGTGGTTGATTTTAAAATAAGTGCTATGTGGGGCTAAGAATAATGTATATTTTGCTGATTTGGGGTGGAGAGTTCTGTAGATGTCTATTAGGTATGCTTGGTCCAGAGCTGAGTTCAAGTCCTGAATATACTTATTAATTTTCTGTCTCATTGATCTGTCTAATATTGACAGTGGGGTGTTAAAGTCTCCCACATTATTGTGTGGGAGTCTCAGTCTCTTTGTGGGTCTCTAAGAACTTGTTTTATGAATCTGGGTGCTTCTGTATTGTGAGCATATATATTTTGGATAGATAGCTTTTCTTGTTACATTGATCCCTTTACCATTATGTAATGCCTTTCTTTGTCTTTTTTGATCTTTGTTTTCTTAAAGTCTGTTTTATCAGAGACTAGAATGGTAATCCCTGCTTTTTTTTTGCTTTCCATTTCTTGGTAAATATTCCTTTATCCCTTTATTTTGAGCCTATGTGTGTCTTTGCACTTGAAATGGGTCTCCTGAATACAGCACACCATTGGGTCTTGACTCTTTGTCTAATTTGTCAGTCTGTGTCTTTTAATTGGGACATTTAGACCATTTACATTGAAGGCAAATATTGTTATGTGTGAATTTGATTCTGTCATCATGATGCTAGCTGGTTATTTTACACATTAGTTGAAGTGGTTTCTTCATAGTGTCATTGGTCTTTATATTTTGGTGTGGTTTTGCAGTGACTGGTACCAGTTTTTCCTTTCCATAGTTAGTGCTTTCTCAGGAGCTCTTGTAAGACAGGTCTAGTGGTGACAAAATCCCTCAGCATTTTCTTGTCTGTAAAGGATTTTATTTCTCCTTTGCTTATGAAAGTTAGTTTGGCTGGATATGAAATTGTGGGTTGAAAATTCTTTTCTTCAAGAATTTTGAATATTGGCCCCTATTCTTATCTGGCTTGTAGGGTTTCTGCAGGAAGATCCACTGCTAGTCTGATGGGGTTCCCTTTGTAGGTAACCTGGCCTTTCTCTCTGGCTGCCCTTAACATTTTTTCCTTAATTTCAACCTTGGTGAATCTGATGATTATGTGTCTTGGGGTTGCTCTTCTTGAGGAGTATCTTTGTGCTGTTCTCTGTATTTCCTGAATTTGAATGTTGGCCTCTCCTGCTGGGTTGGGGAAGTTCTCCTGGATAATATCCTGAAGGTTGTTTTCCAACTTGTTTCCATTCTCCCTGTCACTTTTAGGTATACCAATCAATCATAGGTTTGGTCATTTCACATTGTCCCATATTTCTTGGAGGCTTTGTTCATTCCTTTCCATTCTTTTCTCTCTAATCTTGTCTTCACAACTTATTTTAGTAAGTTGATCTTCAATTTCTGATATGTCGTGAAACTTTACAATTTTCTTTTTGATTTCTTCTTTGACTAAATGTTTGCTCAAGAGAATACTATTTAGTTTTTACATATTTATGAATTTTCCAGCTTTCTTTTATTGTTAATTTTAAATTTCATTTCATTGTGGTTAGAAAAGATACTTGATATGATTTCAATCTTCTTAAATTTGTTAAACTCTGTTTTGAACCTAACATGTGATCTATCCTGGAGAACCATCAATGTGCCCTGGGAAAGAATGAGTATTCTGCTTCTCTGTTATGTGAAGTGTTTTGTGTACATATCTGTTACGTTCATTTGATCTGTAGTATTGTTCAGTTCTACTGTTTCCTTATGGACTTTATGTCTGGATAGCCTATCCATTATAGAGACTGGGATGTTTAATTCTACTACTGTTACTGCATTGTTGTCTATTCCTATCTTCAACTATGTCAATGTTCATGTGCTCAGGTGTTAGGTGCATATATAGTTATAATCATCTTTTCCTATCTTCAGCTATGTCAATGTTCATGTGCTCTGGTGTTAGGTGCATACATAGTTATAATCATTACATATTCTACTATATTGATCATTTTATAATTATATTATGTTCTTCTTTGATTTTTGTTTTTTAGATGGAGTTTCACTCGTGTTGCCCAGGCTGGAGTGCAGTGTTGTGATGTTGGGTCACTGAAACCTCTGCCTCCTGGATTCAAGTGATTCTCCTGCCTCAGCCTCCTGAGTAGCTGGGATTACAGGCCCCTGCCATCATGCCTGGCTATTTTTTAAAAATTTTTAGTAGAGATGGGGTTTCACCATGTTGGCCAGGCTGGACTTGACTCCTGATCTCAGGTGATCCACCTGCATTGGCCTCCCAGAGTGCTGGGATTACCGGCATGAACCACCGTGCCTGGCCCTTCTTTGACTCTTATAACGGTTTTGAATCAAAGTCTATTTTGTCTTACATAAATGTAGCTACTCCTGCTCTGTTCTGGTTACCATTTTCATAGAATATCTTTTTCTGTACCTTTATTAATAGCCTATATGTATCCTTAAATGTAAAGTAAGCTTTCTTGTAGACAGCATGCAGTTGGGTCATTTTTTTTCTTTAAAAAACTATGAGACACTCTTTGTCTTGAGCAAATGCAATGAAGTGGGAATTTTAATCCACTTGCATTTAAGGTAATTATTGACAGGGAAGGATTTATTATTGCCATTTTATTAGTTGTTTACTGTTAACCTTATCTTTCATCTGTCTTTTTATCTATTGTTGTTTTCCTTGTTTTTTGATGACATTTTATATTGATGTGCTGTGATTCCTTTCTCCTTTCTTCAGTGTAATTTATATATTATTTTTTGTTGTTACCTTGGGCTTACTTAAATTATCTTATTATAACAGTCTATTTTTAGTTGCTAACAATTAGTTTCATTGCATTTAAAGACTCTATACTTTAACTACCCCCATACGCTTTTTGTTATTGGTATCATAATTTACATGTATTCATACTCGTATCTGTAACATACTTTTTGATTATAGTTACATTTAATATATTTGTGTTTAAACATTTTATTAGAATTAAAAGAGCTTTAACCAGGGCCAGGTGCAGTGGCTCATGTCAGTAATCCCAGCACTTTGGGAGGCCAAGGTAGGCAGATTGCTTGAGCCCAGGAATTCGAGACCAGCCTAGGCAACATTAAGAAACCCTGTCTCTACTAAAAAAATAAAAAAGTTTGCTGGGCACAGTGGCACACACCTGTAGTGTCAGCAACTTTGAAGGCTAAGGTGGGAGGATTGCTTGAGCCTGGAAGAGAGGCTGCAGTGAGCTGCGATGGTGTCACTGCACTCCAGCCTGGGCAACAGAGCAAGACCCTGTCTCAGAAAAAAAAGTGCTTTACCTGTTATTTTTATAGTAATGTAGTATTTTGTATGCATCTATATATGTACATTTACTAGTGAGTTTCATGTTTTCTTGTGTTATTGTGTTTCTGTTTAGCATCCTTTTACTTCAACTTGAAGAAATCTTTTAGCACTTTTTTGTAATGAAGATCTGGTGGTCAACTGCCTCAGGTTTTGTTTTTCTGTGAAAGTTTTAACTCTTTTTCCATTTTTGAAGGATAGCTTAGCTAGGTATAGTGTTTGGGGTTGGCATTCCTTTTTTTCTTTCAGGACTTTGAATATGTCATTTAACTCCCTTCTGGCCTGACCTACCCCTAAACCACAATAAAGGTCAAAGCCTCACCTTGTTCTCTCAGACCAATTTTGGACCTGATTGAGAACAGGCCCTGTTCTCCCCAGAAAGTTGCATTATGTTAGTGATAAATCTTTTCTTTTTTTTTTTTTTTTTTTTTTTTTTTTGAGACGGAGTCTCGCTCTGCTGCCCAGGCTGGAGTGCAGTGGCCGGATCTCAGCTCACTGCAAGCTCCGCCTCCTGGGTTCACACCATTCTCCTGCCTCAGCCTCCTGAGTAGTTGGGACTACAGGCGCCCGCCACCGCGCCCGGCTAGTTTTTTGTATTTTTTAGTAGAGACGGGGTTTCACCGTGTTAGCCAGGATGGTCTCGATCTCCTGACCTCGTGATCCGCCCGTCTCGGCCTCCCAAAGTGCTGGGATTACAGGCTTGAGCCACTGCGCCCGGCCTGATAAATCTTTTCATATCCTTTTGGTACATGTGTGGCATCATCAGTCTATATGATGATGAGAGGTCATCAGTGTCAGATGAGAGGTTCATCTCATCTCTAAGGGGTGGGTGATGACAATAATTCATGCTGCAAGCAGTGTATTTCAGCAATGACCACCACCACCAAGGGTCTTTTCTTGTTTCGGCTTGCTAATTGGCCCTCCCACCTGCTGGGAAGCTTGTACTTTGAGTTGCTGCTGGAACACGTTCTTGTGAGTTGTGTTGCTGCCTGTTGGCTAGCTTGTGCTTTGCACTGTGCTGCTTATTGCTGCATATGTTGAGTCCTGTGAAACCTCTATTATAGTTTTAACAGATCTGGCAGAAGTTTTGACAACGTGTATCTGTAGACAGGAGTATGGGATTAGGAAACTCCTGAAATGGCCCTGAGCTGTGTGTCTTGGCGCAGATTTATCTGTGTATCTCAGATTGAATCACGTGTTTTGATTCCTGCATGAGTCATGACTAAGGCTAGCATCAGAGAAACAACTCTTATTCTGTGACTACTGGTTGCTTGATTCACCCAGGCATTGGTCCCATTCTGTTGAGAACTCAGGGGAAAGACTGACACCTTGTTCAGCTGGCCCACTGGGTGGTCACTTGTGTGGAGGAAAAGTGGTTACCATGTGCTTGTTTATTTACAGTTTTGATTTATTTTTTTGTTAGGTGAGAGGAGACAGGAGAGCCCTAGGAAATTCCTGGCGTCACTCCGTACTCCGTCTTCCTATTGTAAACAAAAAATCTTTTTACTGCTTTGGTGTTCTGAAATGTCCTAATTTTATTTCACTTGTGAGTGTTTTTTCATCAATTGTTTTAGGCACTTGATGAGGGACTTTTAAAAAAAGTATTCTACACCTTCAGATCTGGGAATTTTTTTTCTATTTCTCTGAACATTTCCTGAATTTTTGTTTCTTCTGTCTTTGAAATTTCTATTAGTTGCATGTTTGATATCCTATGTCACTCTAACGCTTCCTTTTATCTGTTGTAATTTCTGTTTTTTTTTTTAAATTTATTATTATTATACTTTAAGTTGTAGGGTACATGTGCATAACGTGCAGGTTTGTTACATATGTATACTTGTGCCATGTTGCTGTGCTGCACCCATCAACTCGTCATTTACATCAGGTATAACTCCCAATGCAATCCCTCCCCCCTCCCCCCTCCCCATGATAGGCCCCTGTGTGTGATGTTCCCCTTCCTGAGTCCGAGTGATCTCATTGTTCAGTTCCCACCTATGAGTGAGAACATGCGGTGTTTGGTTTTCTGTTCTTGTGATAGTTTGCTAAGAATGATGGATTCCAGCTGCATCCAAGTCCCTACAAAGGACTCAAACTCATCCTTTTTTATGGCTGCATAGTATTCCATGGTGTATATGTGCCACATTTTCTTAATCCAATCTGTCACTGATGGACATTTGGGTTGATTCCAAGTCTTTGCTATTGTGAATAGTGCTGCAATAAACATACATGTGCATGTGTCTTTATAGCAACATAATTTATAATCCTTTGGGTATATACCCAGTAATGGGATGGCTGGGTCATATGGTACATCTAGTTCTAGATCCTTGAGGAATCGCCATACTGTTTTCCATAATGGTTGAACTAGTTTACAATCCCACCAACAGTGTAAAAGTGTTCCTATTTCTCCACATCCTCTCCAGCACCTGTTGTTTCCTGACTTTTTAATGATTGCCATTCTAACTGGTGTGAGATGGTATCTCATTGTGGTTTTGATTTGCATTTCTCTGATGGCCAGTGATGATGAGCATTTTTTCATGTGTCTGTTGGCTGTATGAATGTCTTCTTTTGAGAAATGTCTGTTCATATCCTTTGCCCACTTTTTGATGGGGTTGTTTGTTTTTTTCTTGTAAATTTGTTTGAGTTCTTTGTAGGTTCCGGATATTAGCCCTTTGTCAGATGAGTAGATTGCAAAAATTTTCTCCCATTCTGTAGGTTGCCTGTTCACTCTGATGGTAGTTTCTTTTTCTGTGCAGAAGCTCTTTAGTTTAATGAGATCCCATTTGTCAATTTTGGCTTTTGCTGACGTTGCTTTTGGTGTTTTAGACATGAAGTCTTTGCCCATGCCTATGTCCTGAATGGTACTACCTAGGTTTTCCTCTAGGATTTTTATGGTATTAGGTCTAACATTTAAGTCTCTAATCCATCTTGAATTAATTTTCGTATAAGGAGTAAGGAAAGGATCCAGTTTCAGCTTTCTACTTATGGCTAGCCAATTTTCCCAGCACCATTTATTAAATAGGGAATCCTTTCCCCATTTCTTGTTTCTCTCAGGTTTGTCAAAGATCAAATGGCTGTAGATGTGTGGTATTATTTCTGAGGACTCTGTTCTGTTCCATTGGTCTATATCTCTGTTTTGGTACCAGTACCATGCTGTTTTGGTTACTGTAGCCTTGTAGTATAGTTTGAAGTCAGGTAGCGTGATGCCTCCAGCTTTGTTCTTTTGACTTAGGATTGTCTTGGAGATGCGGGCTCTTTTTTGGTTCCATATGAACTTTAAAGCAGTTTTTTCCAATTCTGTGAAGAAACTCATTGGTAGCTTGATGGGGATGGCATTGAATCTATAAATTACCTTGGGCAGTATGGCCATTTTCACGATATTGATTCTTCCTATCCATGAGCATGGTATGTTCTTCCATTTGTTTGTGTCCTCTTTGATTTCACTGAGCAGTGGTTTGTAGTTCTCCTTGAAGAGGTCCTTTACATCCCTTGTCAGTTGGATTCCTAGGTATTTTATTGTCTTTGAAGCAATTGTGAATGGAAGTTCATTCCTGATTTGGCTCTCTGTTTGTCTGTTACTGGTGTATAAGAATGCTTGTGATTTTTGCACATTAATTTTGTATCCTGAGACTTTGCTGAAGTTGCTTATCAGCTTAAGGAGATTTTGGGCTGAGATAATGGGGTTTTCTAAATATACAATCATGTCATCTGCAAACAGGGACAATTTGACTTCTTCTTTTCCTAACTGAATACCCTTGATTTCTTTCTCTTGCCTGATTGCCCTAGCCAGAACCTCCAACACTATGTTGAATAGGAGTGGTGAGAGAGGGCATCCCTGTCTTGTGCCAGTTTTCAAAGGGAATTTTTCCAGTTTTTGCCCATTCAGTATGATATTGGCTGTGGGTTTGTCATAAATAGCTCTTATTATTTTGAGGTACGTTCCATCAATACCGAATTTATTGAGCGTTTTTAGCATGAAGGGCTGTTGAATTTTGTCAAAAGCCTTTTCTGCATCTATTGAGATAATCATGTGGTTCTTGTCTTTGGTTCTGTTTATATGCTGGATTATGTTTATTGATTTGCGAATGTTGAACCAGCCTCGCATCCCAGGGATGAAGCCCACTTGATCATGGTGGATAAGCTTTTTGATGTGTTGCTGAATCCGGTTTGCCAGTATTTTATTGAGGATTTTTGCATCGATGTTCATCAGGGATATTGGTCTAAAATTCTCTTTTTTTGTTATGTCTCTGCCAGGCTTTGGTATCAGGATGATGTTGGCCTCATAAAATGAGTTATGGAGGATTCCCTCTTTTTCTATTGATTGGAATAGTTTCAGAAGGAATGGTACCAACTCCTCCTTGTACCTCTGGTAGAATTCAGCTGTGAATCCATCTGGTCCTGGACTTTTTTTGGTTGGTAGGCAATTAATTGTTGCCTCAATTTCAGAGCCTGCTATTGGTCTATTCAGGGATTCAACTTCTTCTTGGTTTAGTCTTGGAAGAGTGTAAGTGTCCAGGAAATTATCCATTTCTTCTAGATTTTCCAGTTTATTTGCGTAGAGGTGTTTATAGTATTCTCTGATGATAGTTTGTATTTCTGTGGGGTCGGTGGTGATATCCCCTTTATTATTTTTAATTGCGTCGATTTGATTCTTCTCTCTTTTCTTCTTTATTAGTCTTGCTAGTGGTCTGTCAATTTTGTTGATCTTTTCAAAAAACCAACTCCTGGATTCATTGATTTTTTGGAGGGTTTTTTGTGTCTCTATCTCCTTCAGTTCTGCTCTGATCTTAGTTATTTCTTGCCTTCTGCTAGCTTTCGAATGTGTTTGCTCTTGCTTCTCTAGTTCTTTTAATTGCGATGTTAGAGTGTCAATTTTAGATCTTTCCTGCTTTCTCTTGTGGGCATTTAGTGCTATAAATTTCCCTCTACACACTGCTTTAAATGTGTCCCAGAGATTCTGGTATGTTGTATCTTTGTTCTCATTGGTTTCCAAGAACATCTTTATTTCTGCCTTCATTTCGTTATGTACCCAGTAGTCATTCAGGAGCAGGTTGTTCAGTTTCCATGTAGTTGAACGGTTTTGATTGAGTTTCTTAGTCCTGAGTTCTAGTTTGATTGCACTGTGGTCTGAGAGACAGTTTGTTATAATTTCTGTTCTTGTACATTTGCTGAGGAGTGCTTTACTTCCAATTACGTGGTCAATTTTGGAGTAAGTATGATGTGGTGCTGATAAGAATGTATATTCTGTTGATTTGGGGTGGAGAGTTCTATAGATGTCTATTAGGTCTGCTTGCTGCAGAGATGAGTTCAATTCCTGGATATCCTTGTTAACTTTCTGTCTCGTTGATCTGTCTAATGTTGACAGTGTGGTGTTGAAGTCTCCCATTATTATTGTATGGGAGTCTAAGTCTCTTTGTAAGTCTCTAAGGACTTGCTTTATGAATCTGGGTGCTCCTGTATTGGGTGCATATATATTTAGGATAGTTAGCTCTTCCTGTTGAATTGATCCCTTTACCATTATGTAATGGCCTTCTTTGTCTCTTTTGATCTTTGATGGTTTAAAGTCTGTTTTATCAGAGACTAGTATTGCAACCCCAGCTTTTTTTTGTTCTCCATTTGCTTGGTAAATCTTCCTCCATCCCTTTATTTTGAGCCTATGTATGTCTCTGCATGTGAGATGGGTCTCCTGAATACAGCAGACTGATGGGTCTTGACTCTTTATCCAGTTTGCCAGTCTGTGTCTTTTAATTGGAGCATTTAGTCCATTTACATTTAAGGTTAATATTGTTATGTGTGAACTTGATCCTGCCATGATGATATTAACTGGTTATTTTGCTCGTTAGTTGATGCAGTTTCTTCCTAGCCTCGATGGTCTTTACATTTTGGCATGTTTTTGCAATGGCTGGTACCGGTTGTTCCTTTCCATGTTTAGTGCTTCCTTCAGGGTCTCTTGTAAGGCAGGCCTAGTGGTGACAAAATCTCTAAGCATTTGCTTATCTGTAAAGGATTTTATTTCTCCTTCACTTATGAAACTTAGTTTGGCTGGATATGAAATTCTGGGTTTAAAATTCTTTTCTTTAAGAACGTTGAATATTGGCCCCCACTCTCTTCTGGCTTGTAGAGTTTCTGCCGAGAGATCTGCTGTTAGTCTGATGGGCTTCCCTTTGTGGGTAACCCGACCTTTCTCTCTGGCTGCCCTTAAGATTTTTTCCTTCATTTCAACTTTGGTGAATCTGGCAATTATGTGTCTTGGAGTTGCTCTTCTCGAGGAGTATCTTTGTGGCGTTCTCTGTATTTCCTGGATTTGAATGTTGGCCTGCCCTACTAGGTTGCGGAAGTTCTCCTAGATGATATCCTGAAGAGTGTTTTCCAACTTGGTTCCATTTTCCCCCTCACTTTCAGGCACCCCAATCAGACGTAGATTTGGTCTTTTTACATAATCCCATACTTCTTGCAGGCTTTGTTCATTTATTTTTCTTCTTTTTTCTTTTGGTTTCTCTTCTCGCTTCATTTCATTCATTTGATCCTCAATCGCTGATACTCTTTCTTCCAGTTGATCGAGTCGGTTACTGAAGCTTGTGCATTTGTCACGTATTTCTCGTGTCATGGTTTTCATCTCTTTCATTTCGTTTAGGACCTTCTCTGCATTAATTACTCTAGCCATCAATTCTTCCACTTTTTTTTCAAGATTTTTAGTTTCTTTGCGCTGGGTACGTAATTCCTCCTTTAGCTCTGAGAAATTTGACGGACTGAAGCCTTCTTCTCTCATCTCGTCAAAGTCATTCTCCGTCCAGCTTTGATCCATTGCTGGCGATGAGCTGTGCTCCTTTGCCGGGGGAGATGCACTCTTATTTTTTGAATTTCCAGCTTTTCTGCCCTGCTTTTTCCCCATCTTTGTGGTTTTATCTGCCTCTGGTCTTTGATGATGGTGATGTACTGATGGGGTTTTGGTGTAGGTGTCCTTCCTGTTTGATAGTTTTCCTTCTAACAGTCAGGACCCTCAGCTGTAGGTCTGTTGGAGATTGCTTGAGGTCCACTCCAGACCCTGTTTGCCTGGGTATCAGCAGCAGAGGCTGCAGAAGATAGAATATTTCTGAACAGCGAGTGTACCTGTCTGATTCTTGCTTTGGAAGCTTCCTCTCAGGGGTGTACTCCTCCCTGTGAGGTGTGGGGTGTCAGACTGCCCCTAGTGGGGGATGTCTCCCAGTTAGGCTACTCAGGGGTCAGGGACCCACTTGAGCAGGGAGTCTGTCCCTTTTCAGATCTCAACCTCCATGTTGGGAGATCCACTGCTCTCTTCAAAGCTGTCAGACAGAGTCGTTTGTGTCTGCAGAGGTGTCTGCTGCGTTTGTTTAGTTTACTGTGCCCTGTCCCCAGAGGTGGAGTCTACAGAGACAGGCAGGTTTCCTTGAGCTGCTGTGAGCTCCACCCAGTTCGAGCTTCCCAGCAGCTTTGTTTACCTACTTAAGCCTCAGCAATGGCGGGCGCCCCTCCCCCAGCCTCGCTGCTGCCTTGCCGGTAGATCACAGACTGCTGTGCTAGCAATGAGGGAGGCTCCGTGGGTGTGGGACCCTCCCGGCCAGGTGTGGGATATGATCTCTTGGTGTGCCTGTTTGCTTAAAGCGCAGTATTGGGGTGGGAGTTACCCGATTTTCCAGGTGTTGTGTGTCTCAGTTCCCCTGGCTAGGAATAGGGACTCCCTTCCCCCTTGCGCTTCCCAGGTGACACCATGCCTCGCCCTGCTTCAGCTCTCGCTGGTCGGGCTGCAGCAGCTGACCAGCACCCATCGTCCAGCACTCCCCAGTGAGATGAACCCAGTACCTCAGTTGAAAATGCAGAAATCACCGGTCTTCTGTGTCGTTTGCGCTGGGAGTTGGAGACTGGAGCTGCTCCTATTCGGCCATCTTGCTCCGCCCCCCTCTGTTTTTTTTAAAAAGCCTTTTTTTTTGGTTTTCTTGCATACTTCAAGTCCTTTCATTATGTTTATTACAATTTTAGAAATAATATTTTAACTTTTCAGGGACTGTTTTCTGTTCCCTTTTTATATCATCCTCTTCTCATTTCATAAAATCAGTATCATCTCTATTATCTCTAAGCACTCACATTAGGTTTCTAAAAGTTAAGCTTTTTCTTTTTTTTTTGATATTTTGTTTCTTATATTTTATGCTACTAGTTATATATTTTTGATTCTGGTCTATCCTGATTCAAGAATGAAAGATTAGGCTGCTTTAATGGGTAATTGTTCTTATTTTTCTTTGCTGTTGTATAGGTTAGTATGTTTCCTCAGTAACCCATCTCCTGTCTGGCAGTTCTGACTGGAACTTTGTGTAAATGTGTGTGTGTGAACTGCTTTAATATCTCTAGGCAAGGTGCTGATCATTAGGCTAAGTACCTCTCAAACTAAGGAGACCAAGGAGTTCTTAACTCTGAGATCCTAGCACCACATTACATACACTGGTTTCCCCAGACTTTTCAACTTCTTTAGATTAGATTTCTCTAGCCATTTTTTAAAATAAGAAAATACATTTACAGGTGCCTGATATGTGTCGGGCAGTATGCTTAGTGTGGCGGAAAGTTTTTTGAGAGGAGAAATAGCCTCTTCCTCATATAAATTATAATTTAATAAGAGAGAAATCAAACCATCATGGGATAAAGGTAATATTTCAAGAAGTCATGGCTAGGGAGGGATCTCCCTGCGAAGTCCCAAGTCTGGCCTATGAGGAAAATCAGGTAGTTTTTCACTTCCCAATTTAGTAATGGGAGAAAGTGAAAGAAAGTGCCTGTTGCTAGGCATTTGACAGTTTTATATCATTACTTTTTCAATGCTGTGAAGTCATTCTGAGGTTTATCTCACTTAATGGGTGGTTAACTTGAAGCTTAGCTGCACACACGTTCCTCGCTGTGTGAGACCAAGAGAAGCCAACTGGAGAAAGGACTGTCCCACATAGAAGGGTCTCTGAGAAGGAATAGGTTAATCACCAAAGAGACTTTTACTACTCATCCCAAACTTATACTCACTAACAATGAGGAACCTGAAGGGAAGAGCGAGGAGATCTTTCCCTTCAAAATCTCAGAGCACTGAAAGATGGCCGAGGTCAAGCTTCTCTCTTTTGTCTTTCAGCAGAGGAGAAGGAAGTTATTTTAGATCACTGGAGTCCCTGAAATACATCTTAGTATACTTTTGAAGTGTTACAGTGGGTTATATAAGAACTGTAGGTAGGTAATTATGAGAACATTATTGAAAGGCATGCATTTACATAGGGATGAACACTTTAAAATATATTTCAAACTCTTTTCATTTCCTAGAGATACAGTGACTTGAACTGATTATTTATGATTTCTCAACCTGCATTGTTATGATTGTTTGTATCTTGATTGTCTGAGGACAAATAAATCCTTCTACAGTGTGATCAGTGGAATCCAGAGTGAAATTCAGAAATCCTTCTTAGTGGGAGGTTTGAGGTATTTTGATACTCTAAAATTTCTGATTGTTGGTCTTCTTTGTAAATTCTAGCCCCATGTCTTAAAAAATATCAGCTATTTGGATTTAAACACTTAAAGGAAACATGTCAAACCAGTTTTAAAATGTATTTTTAATCCATATGATAAATCTAATATAAAACATTCTAAATTAGGACGTGCTGCCCTTTTTAGTCATAGGCTTAGAGACTCATCTTCTAATCAGCACAAACCTGTCAGCTTTTAACAATACTGGATTCTTGTTGCTTACTTTAAATTTATTACTTATCAGAAATGATGTGATACAAAAATGAACACAGAATTAGGTTTCTACACATCCAAAGGAAGCACATAGAGTTTGTAAAATGCTATAACCTTTGCCAGTTTATGAGTTAAAATTATTAGTTATGGTGGCTAGTTTTCCAATTCAAAATATTTTTGTCAAGTTGTCTGAGGGTTAACTATTTACATACTTCCTATGTGCCACATATCTACTTTGTAAAGAGTCAGACTAAATTTGGATTCCCCTGTCTGTGAGACCTTGGGAAAGTCACCTTATATTTCTGTGCCTTTTATTTTTCTTATTTGAAAAAAGGGGCTAATAACACCCTCCTCTTTATGTCCTTATTGTGGCTTAAATATGATAAATGAAATTGACAAAAGCATTTGTTTTCTATTGCTGTGTAACAAAACAAAGATCTCACAAACAGAGGGACTTAAAACAACACCTCTTTATTAGCTCACAGTTCTGTAGATCAGAAGTCTAGACAAGTTCAACTGGGTTCTCCACAAGGTTAACATCAAGGTGTTGGCTGGGCTGGGCTCTTAGCTGGAGGCTGTGAGGAATAATCTTCTTCCAAGTTCATTCAGGCTATCTGCAGAATCTAGTTTCTTTTAGTCTCTGAGATCTCTGTTTCCTGGCTGACTGTCAACCATGGATCACGCTCAGGCTTAGAGGCCACTTTCTAGTCCTTGTACATGGTCTCCCCATCTGCAAGCCAGCAACAGTGCAGTAAATCCTTCTTGTGTTTCAAATCTCTCTGATTTCTCCCTTTTCCTTTAAGGAGCTCTTGCAATTAGATTAGGTCTCTTATTTAATCTCCTATTTGCTATATAACATAACCACGGAAATAACATCAATCATATCGACAGTTCCAAGGATTAGGGTGAGAAATTTTGGTGGTTGGGATGGGTAGGGTACATGGAATTCTGCCAATCATAACAGCATAGCAGCATGCTTGGGAATATGTCAATAATAAGTACTATTTCTCCTCACCAATTCTACATCCTAGCATTCACAGCATGTCTCTTTGATTTACTGTTAGAACAAACTGTGTCAGTCATTTAGTTTAGATAGGTCGAGATATAGCTTTTTTTTCCAGCTTGAGGAAATCCAATTTGGTTCAGCTTGATATTTCTGTGCCTGTTGCATGCTAAATACTCTAAAACCCACCAAAAGGAAATTGATGAAAGTAAATTCTCTTCAGGAAGTGATTCTATAAATGTCTCAATTTTGATGAAGAGAACATAGGAGTTCTTAACTGAGAGTGGGGAGGGCTGAGCTCTGGTACAGACTCTACTTTTAGTTAATTTTTCCCATTGGACAGGGTTCTTAACACTTACAGGCTTTAATTTCTTTGTCTATGAAGTGAGAAGACCAGACTATAATACTGCTTTGTTTCCTTTCAACTCTAAAAATTCTATGCATTTGTGATTTGCTTTCTGGTTTTATAAGTTTTTAATTATTAGGTCCAGAGTCCTGAATATGTTCACATTCATTCTTTGTCTGCATTCTTACACACACACATTTTATTGACCACAAAAATCAAGAATAGTTTTCCCACACATCATCTGGCACATCACTCTTTTATTTTGTTAATTTTATGATTAAAATTCATTCTTTGTCTGCATTCTGACACACACACACATTTTATTGACCCCAAAAATCAAGAATAGTTTTCAGACATCATCCGGCACATCACTCTTATTTTTTAATTTTATAATTACAGTCATAGTCTTATTTATTTGCTTGTTCTTTATGTCATTCCATAAACCTAGAAAATAAGAGTGGGGACCTTATTTTCTTTGTTGACCACTGTAACTTCAGAACAATGTAGTATATTTATTTATTAACCATATGGCAGATAATAAAACATAATTAAATTGAAGATAACTTTGGCAAATATCTGTATTGCTAATATTGGTCTTCTGTTTTAATACTCTCATTTTTTCTCTGGATTCATACTGTGCTTTTGTAATTAAAAACATAGTATTCACATTTACTATGTTATAGGCACCAGGCTAACATTTTTACAATCTCTTATTTAATTTATTTGGAATGCTTTGCTTTTACAATAGCTTTCAACATGTGAAGTTTGATAATTAAAACTGTTTAGACTATAATTGACCTACTGTCAATATATTAGGTAGGATATTACTTGGTTGCTCCAACATAAGGATGGCAAATTATAGTGGCTTAAAGAAGACGGAAGTTAATTTCCTTTTAATGTTTGTATGGTAGACTCTCTGAGGCTGTTATGGCAGCTCCATGACCATCAGGGACCATGCCTTCTACTATCATGCTGCTCTGACATCTTCCACATACAGCTTCCATCCTGTGGCCATGATGGCTGCTCCAGCTCCTTTATCACTGTCTTATTTCAGCTAGTTGGACAGAGAGAACATGGAAACATGCTCTGTCTTTTAAGGGCATCACCTAGGACTTCATTCATCATTTCTGCTTAAATTCCATTGATCACAATTTAGTCACATTGCCATACTCAACTGTTAGTGAGGTGATGAATGTGGTCATTATTTGAGAAAGCTAAATTTCAATGTTTTTATTACTAAAGGAAGAAAGGAAAAATGCATATGGGTGGATAATTAGTGGTTTGTACTCCAATAAATAAATAGATTTAATGCTTTCTCAACTCTGAGAAGACACTAAGAGGTTAATATTCATGTGTTTTTGTGGGCTTTGCTAGTACTTAGATGATTGGTTTGTGCATATTTTAGAAGCTAAGAAGAAATAGGTCTATATCTTCTATATTCATTTTAGAAGTTAAGAAGAAATAGACCTATATCTTCTACATTCAACCCGAAATTTAAAAAGAAATTTTGTTATGTGCATTCTTAAATAATTCCCTTCTTGGAATTCTAAATGCCTCGCAGACTTGATTTCAGATATTGTTCCCTCTACTTCAGCAAAATAAAAATAATAGTGATCTATCTAGTCACTTTCACAGGTTTATTAATTCATTACGCAAATAGGTTTTGATCACCTATTCTGAGCCAGATTCCAAACCAGTTAATGGTATTTGAAACATAAACAAGTTAGGCAAGTTTGCTATTCCTTATGAGCACTTCCCTAGGATTTTGGTTGGAGTCTTGAGCGTTTCACAGAGGTTCATTACACAGGAAAAGACTGATAAGAGGAGGCAACAATTGTAATACAAATGTTTGAAGAAATAAAGAAGAGGCTGGGCACAGTGGCTCACGTCTGTAATCCCAGCACTTTGGGAGACTGAGGCGGGCGGATCATTTGAGGTCTGGAGTTCAAGATGAGCCTGACCAACATGGTGGAACCGCGTCTCTACTGCAAATACAGAAAACATTAGGTGGGCGTGGTGGTGCATTCCTGTAGTCCCAGCTACTCGGGAGGCTGAGGCAGGAGAATTGCTTGAACCTGAGAGGCAGAGGTTGCAGTGAGCTGAGATCGTGCCACTGCGCTCCAGCCTGGGCGACGGAGTGAGACTCCATCTCAAAAAAAGATTAATAAATAAATTTAAGAAAGAAAGAAAGATGAGATGGCAGAACCTGCATGTTGAAGAAAAATGAAAAGCTGGGCTTCCTTACAACACTGGGTTAAGATGGTTCTGCATTCTTTATTAGGCAAAAATCAGAAATTTATATGAAAATACCATATTGTCGCATTTAAATTCCATTATACAAAATACGTTTCAGCGAATTCTGTCCTTTTCACAGTGCAATTCTAGTCATTATTAATGAGTCTACTCTCCCATTTTTACAAAGCCCCTGAAATAAAGTATCCACTAGGTATTGTTAACAAAACTGCGGTGAGTGGACTCTACCTGGTGAGAATTTTTTTTCAAGTTTTCAACAGCGATATTTTATTTGTAAATAATTCCTTTCATGGGAGTAGACTTTCTTCTTCCACCTCAAGAAATCAGACATGTATAATTGATCTTTGGGTGGAAGTTAAGATTCTGAGTCACTCCTAAATCTTCTGTAGGATTTACTAAGTTTAGAAGTGTGTCATGAAGATAAGAAGGGAGAGAACAGTTTTAGGGCTCTCAAGGTTAGGAGCATTTAGGTGATCTGTCACCAGTTCATGGATTCATATAATAGCAAGACTGGAAAGGACCTTCAGGGCATCACTGCCACATTCCCGCCAAGGTGTGGCCAACCTCTGGTTCACCACATCCAGAGGAAAGGAACTCACTAATCCTGAGGGCAGTTATTCTGTTTATTTGAGAAACATAAAAGTCAGCAAGTTGTTCCTTATATTGAGCCCAAATATGTTTTCTGGAGCCTTCCGATGTTGCCCTAGTTTAATGTGTTGTGAGTCCTGTAAGCATTCTCTGAAGTGTAGTGGTTGGATGATACACATGCTGTAAAATACACGTATTGAAGATTTATTGATGAAGTTCACTGTAATTATCAAGTGATATGATTAACTCCTTGCCGATTATGGGGAATACATTTTCCCAGAGGTAACATGGTACACGATCATCTTCAACTTTGTGCAGGTGGTCCACCTGAGAGATGTTCAAATCCCAAAAGATGCATCTGATATCCAAAGAAATGCTTCTCTGCTTGTCAACAATTGACTTAAAGCAAGTGTTTGCTCTGATTCCTGATAACAATGGAGAGCTGATCCACAAGGCAAATGTTTTGTCAGTGTTTGGCCCAATGTTTTCCTGCTCCTTCTGTGCTTGACAAGGTGGCCAACATAAGATACAGTTTGCATGGCTGTCTTTTAGAACATGTTCTAGACAGTAGTGTAAAAGAAGATAAAAATGTGCTGCAGAGAAGTAGTAGCTTGGATGTTAAAATGCTGCTTTTAAAAACAAGTTCCACAATTGGTCTACAGAGTCCAAAACCCTAATATATTTTTATTCACAGCCAGAATTTCCATAGCTTCCTGGAAATAAACAGATGTATTATTCCCTTCTCCTGTTCTCTCACATTGAACCATCCATCATGTCAGCCCTGGAGTTGAGGCTTGATGATTCAGTATCCTGTCTAAAAATGAAGATGGAGAGAGGATATTATTTCAGTCTGAATTTCTTCATTTTTCCTTCCAACCTCAGATGAACTACTTCTCCACTCCTAATCTTGGTCTCTACATCTGTTAAATGAGGAGAATGATCTATACCAGTTTTATGGGCCTGTTCAGCACTGATGCATTCTGCTCCAGAATAAAATTTTGGAAAATGTCTTTATCTGTCTTTTCAACCGCAACAAATTACTCTCTGCAGATTGACTTCTTAAAGCAAACTCCAGTATCAGATCCCTGCCGAATGGCTTCAGTGAGTTATTTGGGTCATTCCAGCTTTGGGAAGAATTCCGATAAATCATCAGCAAAATTCCATATGCCATGGGGGTAAAAAGCAACTTCTTTTCCTCCTTCCTGGCCTGGGTTTTTGGAAGTGACTCTCTCCGCTCTGTCCATGTGCATTCAGTAGGAATGCATTTGGATGGAAAGTATCCTGGGCTAGGCCCTCATTCATTACCACACCCTCCCTTGGACTCTTATACCAGTGCCCTTGTTGGTCTCCCCAACCCCAGGTTACTAGGAGTAGTTCACCAACTTTAGTATGTATAACAGTGACTTGAGGAGTAAACTTAAAGTGCATATTTTCAGGTTTCACCCTGGGCATTTCTGTTTCAGTAGGAAGACAGTAGCCCCAGGACCATACTTTGAGAAACACTGAACTACAGCACAGGGTGCTTGTAGGGAATGCATTTTAAGGCCAGGAAGGACAGGGCCAAATCACTGGGGGCCTTTAATACCAGGATTAGTAATCAGGGCCTTGGACTTTCTGTGCTAAGTGATTAATGGAAAGGCAGGGTAGGCTGTATGGACCAGGATAGAAGCAACATGAGAACTTTGCTCTGGTGGGAGCATTTACCTGGTGAGAAATTTTAAGGGAAGAAATGATGCACACCTTGTATTGGCCTAACTAATAGGGTGGTGCTATGGAAGGAAAGTGGCAGACATTACAGAGACAACCTGATTCATGTGCTCCACAGCGAAACCCTCAGGGCTTCTGGAGAATTTGTCAACTGAAATTGTTTTCTTTGACAGTCCAAGTAAAGCCTATTGGAAGACAGAACTAACCTCTTCTCTGGCTGCCTGCTAGTCAGTTTCCTTACCTTCCTACCAATGTGTGAACACTATTCAGTCTTCCCAGATTTTGTTTTCTGCAGAAATTCTTCTTTCCTCTCTCACCTGTCTCTTTTATAAGAGTCTTGTTTTTATTTTTGTTCCTTTACTGTTCTGACCAACAGACACCCTCAGAGGCAATTAAATACTCTGTTTATAAAATAGCTAAATGTCCTTGAGTCATTCTTCGACAGTTTATTTCTGGAAGATTCACAGAGGTGTTGTTCACCTGGATCTATCATAGCAGATACATAACTGGAGAGGGAAAGGGTTTCTGTAATATTCCTTATCAATAGGAATGATAGTGTTTTAAAAACACTTCAGCATCTTCTCACAAATCAACATAACCCTACTAGTTGGAGATAGCCACTTCAACATTTGGCACAAAGACTCCCCGATTTGTTTATTTATACATTCCAAAACAAGATCATAACATATGCGTTGTTTTGCAAACTGCCTTAGATGTCTGGATTTGTTTTTAAACTTAACAATGTATTGTAGGTATGTTTCCATATCAACATATGGAGGGCTTTTTGATCATTTAAAAAACTGTGTAATATAACATTATATAGATAAATAATTATTTATTTAGTTGATTGCAACTGTTGGAAATTTAGGTTGTTTCAAGTTTTTACTGTTTTAAACCATGTTTATATGACTATCCTTAAACAAACACGTATGGAAAGTTCTTCATGCTCTGTCTCCTTCCTGCCTCTCTAGTCTCATTTATTGCCACTTCCCAACCCATTCTCTATATGCATATCATAATGAACTACAATTCCTTATATGTACCATGCATTCTCCTGCCTCTGAGCATTTTGCACGTTATTCCATTTCCTCAGAATACTCTTCCTAATCACTCAATGCCAGGCTAATTTTTACTCTACTGAGATTCTTTCCTCTGGGAAATTTCTTGGATTCTTTGCGTTACACTAGCTAATGGTGTGAATACATACTGCAGGAGAACCCTGACCTTTATTATAACTGAATATGTAGCCCAAAGTCTCTTCTTGCTTGTAACTCCATGACAGCTGAGGATGGGGTGCACAGCATTTTTTTCACTGCTGATCCCCCACATCTACAGCCATGCATGGCATACAGAAGGTTCTCAAAAGTATGTATTGAATGCAATGGAGACATTTATTAATTTGTTGTGTGCTTGGGATACATTGCGGGAAGAAAAGTTGCTGGGATAGGGAATGCTTAAGACTTTTGATACTTTATGTCAAATTGCCTCCAAATAGAAGCACAAGTTTCTCTACATCTTGGCATATATTGAGTGTTATTTTATGTTTTGCCAACCTGATATACAGAATTATTATCTCATTATTTGATTTTACATTTCTTTTTGGGTGAATTACCTATTAATGTCATTTTTCAATTTTTATTGGGGTATTTATCACATTTTTATTAATTTGTAAGGAATATTTATATATTAAGGTATTTACATATTACTATGTCTTATAGAAGATATATATTTCTCATGTATGTCATAAATATTTCCTTCCACTTTTTTGTAGATCTTTTGCTTCATTTATAATCTTTTTCTCAGGATCAAAGTTTTGATTTTTTGGTAGTCAGATATCCGAGCTTTGTCTTCATGGTTTCTATCTTTAGCATCAGGCTAGGAAAAGCTTCCTCCATTCTAATGCAAAAAAAAAAAAAAAAAATTGCCTTTACCTTTTTTTTCCTTTGAGACAAGGTATCACTCTGTTACCCAGGCTGGAGTGCAGTGGTGCCATCTCGGCTCATTGCAACTTCTGCCTCCAGGGCTCAAGTGATCCTCCCACCTCAGCCTCAGGAATAGCTGGGACTACAGGCCTGCATCACCACGCTTGGCTAATGTTTGTATTTTTTTTTTTTTTGTAGAGATGGGGTTTGGCCATGTTGCCCAGGCTGATCTCAAACTCTCAGACTCAAGTGATCTGCCCACCTCGTCCTCCCAAAGTGCTGAGCTTACAGGCCTGAGCCATTGCTCCTGACCTGCCTTTACTTTACATATTTTTATTATTTAATTTCTACATTTTAATTTTTAATCCATCTGGAATTTTGAGTGCAGACAGTGTAAGGAATCTAACTCAAACATCTTCTCTCCCCCAACACACACATACCAAACTTAACCAGTTGTCTCAAGCAAAAGATGTGAGTACTTATTAAGTGCTCCATTCTTCTTAGACTGAATTTGTGGTCTGCACATAAGCTCTATAATTTGGGGGCCATAGGGCCAACCTGATGTCTCTCTAATCATGCCCGGGAACACGAGGCTGTTGGTGAAGGCCAAGAAAACCCTCTCATGAGTGCTGACTGCCCCAGCCCTGCAGCATGCTTCATCTTTCCTGCTTCCCAAGCTTCCCTACAAGAGCAAGGTCCCCTAGCTGGGGAAACTGTCTTTGGTGGCTGGGCATTGCCAATTGTACACTTCTAATAAAGATGCAATTTTTTGCCTCCAGCTCTTTTCTCTTTTTTGCATTTGTGTTTTATTAAGAATGTGTTCTGTTACTGCTTTATTATCTTTTCTTTCTCATGATTTTAGGTTGTTTTGATAGCTTTTATACTTTGTTTGAAATAGTTATTGTTTTCTTTTTTGAAACCAAATTCCTCCAGTTTTACTTGTATTTTTATTCTTTAAAATGTTTTGATTTGATAGTTATTTTTTCTAAATTTTCTTAGCTTAAGTTCCAAATATTTTATTCTTTAAAATTTTAGAGTTCTTTCTGTTTTAGTTCTGTACTTATCCACATGATCTCCAGTCTCAAAAATCATTCTACAACATTGCTCTTATTTCCCCCATTTTGGAATGAGAGAATAGATACTCAGAGAGGGGAGGGTTTGTGAAGGTGACAGAGCTAGGCGGACATGATCGGATTTAAAATACTCACTTTTTTTTAGTCTTTGTGTATTCTCTTTGATACTTGGACCTTTCCCCATTAAGCAAATGATACTATTCTGAGCCCCATATCTCAGGAAGGGATACTGTAACTGAAACAGTGGTAAAAGGAATTCTTCTCTTGCCTTTTGTGTTTCAAACTTGAAGAATTGAGTATAATGGAAATGACCCAAGGTAGAGATTTTAAAAAATCAGAAAAAAAGCTAGATAAGAGGAGCTAAGTTTTTCCCAACCTCCCAACCCCAAATGAGATGATTATAACAGTTTGGTGAAGACAAAAGGCTTGATAGGAAATAACGAGGTTGTGGATGTGGATGAGTCCCTCTATAGGAGTCCTTCTCCTTGGGGGCGGAAGTGACAGGTTTTCTCATATGGGTGTGTATGTTTGAAAGCAGGTGAAGACCATGCCTAACTTCTTGGGTAGAGGGATATAGGATGATATGAAGACCCCGGGATAGAAAATGGCTCATTTCATCTTGAAGTACCCTTTCAAAGATTTATGACATCCCAGCATGTTGGGGAAGCAACAAAGTCATCATGTCACCTCTAGAGTGGCAAGAAATATGCAATAAATCTACCAGAAATGAAGGTATCTCAAGGATGGGTACAGGGGATAACTCAGGGGCAGCGTTCATGGGCTGATAACAGAGATCAGTTGGGTTGATGGACATATTAGTGTTGTTTCCTTTCAAGCCTTTTTTCTTCACCAATTAAACCCCATCATTTATCTTTTTAAGGTCACAAGATGAGTTACATAACATCAGTTCTCAGAACTTATTTTATTATGATTACTTTAAAGAGGCTAAATTCTAACTCCAGAGAATAAAAGGAATTGCTTTCCCTCCACAGAGAGAGACTGTTTCTGAGGCATTTACTACAAAGGGTGGTTTTTGGGTTGCAGAGCTATGGATAGGATATTGATTATGTTTAGATCCTGTCTTTAGCTAGCCCCCATAGGCTCTAGGATGACAGGCTGGGTGGGTGGGATCTGGGAAGAAAGTCAATTAACACAGTTATTGCAGATGTGAAATGAAACTGTAGGTAAGACCCCATGCTCTTGAGATGAGGTGGACTCCCTGTGGTTGACAGAAACCAAATTAAGATAATAGGAATGCAGTGGTAAGAGCAAGGATGTCATGGCTTATTTGTTCCAGAAAGGGCAGCTCCAAACATGTTTGCATCTCTGAGCTGAGATGGTGAGTTGCTGTTCCTGTAAAACAGCAGGAGTGCTGGAAAACTCCTCCCACCAACTGCCTGTAAGGGGCATACAACTCAGACATCTGGTTTTGAGCTTGAAAACTACCTAACTGGGACTCAGTTGTTTTCAACCAATCAGGAATTAATGAGTTTTAATCCTTCATTTGCATATACAAACCTCATTGAGGGAAACTTTCCCTGTTTAAGCCCTATTCCCTCTTTGATTCCCATGGCACACCTTCATTTTACATCAGTGTCTCCCCGATCTGCAGATTTTTTTTGTTGTTGTTATTTTAATAGATTGGGTTTTTGTTTATGTGTTTTTTGTTTTAATAGAAAATAAAGCTCTCCTTTTTTTTTTCCTCCTTAGGCCTCATGGTCTTTTGTTTACACAGACTTATTAAGTCCTGGCAAGAAGTGTACAACATTGCTTTGTTAAATTTAGCCTAAAGCTGCCTCCTTACACATTTTAAGTTCAGCCTAACTGTTTCTCCCTAAATAGTAAACGGCAACCTAACTGGATGTGTAAACGGATTATAATCTACTCTTGTGTCAATCATGGGTTTCAGCTAATCAAGGGTGGCCAACTGTTTGAATCATGTTCAAATAAGGCAGATGCTGAGTTGTAATCAATCTGGCTGTTTCTGTACCTCACTTCCATTTTTTTGTGTATCATTTCCTTTTTCTGCCCATAAATCCTCTTCTGCCGCATGGCTGCACTGGAACCTCTATGAACCTATTCTGGTTTGGAAGCTGCCCAATTTGGGAATTATTCTTTGCACAATTCAACTGTTTAATTTGTTTAAGGTTTTTCTTTTAACAGTTTTTATACTGCTCCTTACAAATTTTTATAACACAGAAACAACTCCGCTTTGGCCTCTTGCAGAGATTATATGGCATTAAAGGTATCTGGTAAGTTTCAGTAAGGCATACCTTGGTTTCATTGGCCCTAAACATTTCCAGGGACACGGATGCAGCCGGAAACCATCATTCTCAGCAAACTATCACAAGAACAGAAAACCAAATCCCGCATGTTCTCACTCATAGGTGGAAATTGAACAATGAGATCACTTGGACACAGGAAGGGGAACATCACACACTGGATCCTATTGTGGGGAGGGGGTGGGGGGAGGGATAGCATTAGGAGATATACCTAATGTAAATGACGAGTTAATGGGTACAGCACACCAACATGGCACATGTGTACATATGTAACAAACCTGCATGTTGTGCACATGTACCCTAAGGACTTAAAGTGTAATAAAAAAAATGGTAAACTATTAAATACTTCAATATGACAAATGATATTAAGTATCAAAAAGATACTCTAATATAATTATGTCTGTGCTTAATACTAAACTTTTTATGATTAAAAACATCACAAGGAAATAGTAAGAGCAACTCAAATAAACTGGAAGTTCATTTACATCTTTTTCAGTATACGCAGCTAAAAAAGTTCTTGGCAAGAATTTGATATTTGCTGTCTCCTCCCCCCATCTCTGGTAGAGTCCTATTTATTTTTATTATAACAAGGCTTCAATATGATACCAAAGGATTGAACTTTCAAAACATGAGTGTTAGTTTATATATTATCTTATTTTCATTTTAATTTTCAACCCAATCTCCAGATTTTAGCTATCAGTTTTACTAATTTTTTAGATGTCTAAATGATTTATTTATTTGACGTTGAAGACATGCTGATATCTCCTCTCCATTTAAAGACTCCTTACCATTGTAAAATTCAAATGCATGTATCACTCTTTTATATAATTTTGAACTCATTTGTCTCATTTAGCTGGCAAGCACGTTATACAATTTTCTGTATTTTTTCCCTGTTTTGCAAGCTAACAGCTTTTACATGTTAAGATGACCTCCCAATGGGTCAAAAATTTATCCTGTGAGTTTCTCTGATCCTGTGATAAAACTCTAAAGCCATGTTGATAACAGTAATAAATATTTAATTAGAGTTGAAACTAAGCCTCAACTAGTATTCAGAGATTACTTGTGTAATGGGTACTCTAGCAGATGGGTACTGTCTTAAATCATTTCATGTTGCTGTAAATGAGTGCCCAATGCTAGGTTAGGTATGAAAAAGAAGAGGTCTGTTTGCCTTACAATTCTGATGTCTAGGAAGATCAAGATAGGGCATCTGCACCTGGTGAGGGCCTCAGGCTGCTTCCACTCACGGTGGAAGGTGAAGGGGAGCCAGTATGTACAGAAATAACATGTCAAGAAAGAAAGCAAGAAAGAAAGAGGGAAGGTGCCAGGCTCCTTTTGACATTTAGCTCTCATGGAAATTAACAGAGTGAGAACTCAGTCACCATAGATGGAGGGCATTAATCTGTTCATGAGAGATATGCCTCCATGACCAAAACACCTCCCATTAGGCCCCATCTCCAACAATGAAGATCAAATTTTAACATGAGATTAGATGGGGACAAACAACCCACATTCAAATGATAGCAGGTACCCCATTTGATATTCAAATTGTCTTTATTTCTTCTTTTCTAGAGAGAGAATTGTCAGGCAACTATCTTGAAACCATTAAGAATTACCTCTTTTAGAAAGTTTGGGAAGCAAAGGACATGAGTAACCCTTTGGCTTTTGAGGGTTCACCATAAAAACCTTTAAAAGCACTAGATGATACAGGTGAAGGGGGATAAGGAGGTGAAAACTATAGGAAGTACATTTATGCTCTGGAGCCTTTTGTGGGGGATGCTTCTGGAGCCAACTGATACCCATGTATATGATTGTTCACAGGAACTAAAAAGGTATGAGTAGTTAAGAGCTACAACCTTGGTTGAGATGGAGGAGGTCCCTTGACCAAAGGATGATAGTATGATGTTCAAAGGCCTGTCTACTTATACTGGACCACAGACTCAATAGCAACATAGTTGGACTTCAAAACAATACCAGGGGTGGACTAATCAGACTTTAACACTTTCTCTGTTTATCTGTAGGAATCGGAATCATCAGTTTTGAATTGTTTAAGAAATTAGGATACTTGAACAATTCATAGGGTTCTGAAAAAAGAGTTGATGAGTCTTAAGCAATGAATTAGGGAAATCAAAAGGAGGTGATGATCCTCTCTGCCTCAAATTTAACAACCAATTAATAAACATTGGAATTTCGTCTGAAAAACAAAACAAAACAAAACAAAAATTTCCAAAGGTACTATATCTTGGACTCAGAAGTTCTGCTCTCTTATCTAGTCTTTTCCTTCATATGCATGTCATCATTTCCCACAAAACTTCCACTAGAGTTTTTTCTAGCTAAACAGGAGTTAGACTGTGTTTCTCTCCTATTTGCATCATATTGTTGGACATGCAGACCATATCCTCTTACTTTTGTCCCTCTTACACTTACTAGTGTCAGATACATGGTAGCCACTTTGTAGCCACTTGTTAATTGAATACACTCATGATGGCTTCATGAATGTCCTGACACAGAAGTGCCTTCCTCACCTTGGCCAAATGAACAGCTGCCCCATAACATATAGGTACCTCACAGCTCATGAGATAAGCTTTATCCACAGGAGCAGCATGGTCAGTTTTTGCCACTGCAATCTCAGGCACAACAGTATATTCAGTGAACATGCTCATGCAAAAGGGTGGTAAGTTCACTTCTTAAATCACTTCAGTTTCCTAAATCTCTTCCTATGCCAGGCTTCAAGATGTGGAGGTCCCATATTACCTTAAACATGTGATTGCTCTCATCATCTCACCCTGATCATTTCAGGTATGCTAAGAATAACAAGGTCAAGATCCTTTTTGATATGCCTGGGGAAGAGCATATCATTGCTTTCTATTGGTTCTTTGAAATGTCACTGTCATCCTACCAACTGAAATTTAACCTCTATTTTCTAGTCGATTAGAACATTGATTCATTTGTCACACTCAATACATTCCAGCTCTGAGACAGGCACTGTGCTGAATACTGTGAGGGATGCATGTGTGTGTGTGTGTGTGTGTATATATGTATATATATATGTATATGTATACATATGTGTGTGTGTATGTGTGTGTGTATGTATATATGTGTGTGTATATATATACATAGCAGTGCCTATCCCCAAGAAGCTCTCAATCTATTTAAAAGTACACTGGTTCTATCTCAACCTTCATTTGGCTGTAGATATATAGACTTGACTCAGCCACTGTCCCACTAGATTGCCAGAGACAGAGGACACGGATGATAGTGATGCAACTCTTGGAATCACCAGCTATATCTGATATTGTGATTTGTCATTAGTTAGAAGACTCTAGAGGCATGATATGTGATTTGTTAGAATAATCTAGAGCAAACTAATTTACTTTTTTGGTAAATTCGTTAATGCACTTTAAATTCCTCCTCTGTGTCGAAGGAACTCTTTGGAATGCTGTGGTAAGAAGGTTTTTGCTGGCCCATTTTTCCCTTGGTTTCATAGAGCTCGCTCCATTGATGATATCCTCCACAATTTCAGCTCCTTTGTGGCCTGGGATTAAAGGAAAATTTACTGGGAATTATACTTTCAGGACATGTTCATCAGACTCACAGCTCCTGAAGATATTATCTGCATAGGAATAAAGTGACCAAGGATCAATTGGTTTGTGATTTTTAAATTTCTTTTATCTGAGACTGAATGTTAAAAATATTTTTATATAAATTATCTCATTTGATCTCTCCAACAAGACTCAGAGGAACACAGGGCAGAGCTTATTTTTCCACAACTTAGAGATGCAAAAAGGAAGATTCAAGCACCTAGAATGACTTGTCCAAAGTCACATGGCTCATGTTCAGACCTAGAGATAAACTGAGGCTTTTGAAATCTAGTCTGTATAGTTTATGTCATCAAAGAGATTTGAAATGTGAGGGACTATCTCATACAATAAAGGGTTTTGTTTGACCAAATATTAATAACACTATCATTGAGAAACACAGAACTTTAGGCCCAGTATTGTGGAAGATTTCTCCAATGCTCTGGGAAAACAAACTTTCAAAATTTTAAACTTGTACATTGAAAACATTCTTTAGGTTAATAATGTAAATTAAGTTTAATTTAAAGTAACATTGAAAAGTTCAAAAGCTTCTTAGTTTATGGCCTAAGTTTTCTTTACTGTGGGTAGGACAAACCCCATTACATTGGATCAAAAAAGTGAAATATTTTAGGTAGTGTAACCCATATATTAGTATTCTTCCTGGAATGCTGCCAGAAAAGCATACTAACTAGTTTTCTGGTATCTGTAGTGGGAGAGGCAGCATTTTATAGCTGGAACACTGGAAACTGCTATGGTACAATTGTAGCAAATTGGTGAGAAGATATACTCATGAGAAATGCTGTGGTTTTGGCTCCACAGTGTTAAAATGACTTCAAGATGCTATTAAAGGGTAGGAGTTATTATCTTATGTATACAGCAATTTTGTACTACATATCAAATAAGAATGTGCAATTATCTATGGGAAGCTATCCACAGCATAAGCTGGGGGTGGAATTATCTGTCCTGAGTGACAGAGCCAATCTTTAACTGATTTTAAACAGGGTTCAGGGTCCTTGCTCCTGCAATTTTCATCTTGGTGGGCTGTTCGGATTTATTATTTAGGGAGTAGCCTTTGAAGTTAAGGAACATATCAATGTGAGAACAGGAAATAGTGACTAATTAACCAGTAAACATTTCAGTGGATGGTGACCCAGCATACAATAGCCACTGACTAAATGCTGTTTGGATGAATGATAAACAGAAGAATATAGCTTCTGGAGAGCGTCAGTTAAAACAGATAATTGAACTCTTTCCTTTGTGTACATTCTTATCACTTTTCATTTTGTTATTCACTTCCTTTCATCAATAAAATAAAGTCCTTAGCATATCGTCGGGCACGGAGTTGATAATTTATTGTGTTAGTTCTTCTTTTTCCTGTTTCTTCTTTCATTCCCCATCTTTTTCTTACCCCTTCTTTTCCTCCATCATTTATCTTCTCCTAGTGTCTTTCCAATTCTCTTCATTCCTTTTTGCTCTTACTCTTGTAACCATCCCCCTAAACCTTCTTCCACTTTGATGAGATGTGATATGGACTACAAGCATATAGCTGTTTGTATTTGTTGCATTTGTTGAATCGGCTGTTGAATTTCCTGGACTTAATTTAAAAGATTTGTGAATTTAATGTGTAATGAGATTCTAATCAGTAATACTCCTAATCTTGATATTTAGCAATTTCATAAAACTTGAGATGCACTATATGAGAGCTTGATTTGAGAGTGGCAAGGCGGGGCCTTTGATAGGTCTTTTTTTTCCATTTCTGGTCTAAGCTCTGTTCAATAATTGTTAACTCTTTCAAATCATGGAGTAATTGCTATTTATTCTTGGAAATTGAAATTTACTATATGGTACACTTTTTCGATGAATTTTCCAAGGCTCTTAAAGTTTGCAAGCACAAAGCAATGCAGTAGGATAACTAGTCTGTTAGTCACTGAGGATGCATTTATTATCAGTTTTGTATGATAGAAGTATGGAAAAATGCATTCCCTGTCCTTTCAAAAACCAAAAAAGTATAATACTTAAAAAACCTTCTAGGTCAAATTGTAAAATATATAAGTCTATGATATTACATCACTTAATTAGGAATTTCATTATAAAGAAAAATAATTACCAATTGAATCAGTTACCAATATTTTACAGTTATGAAAAATATCATCAACTCTATCCATTTATCTTAGTTTTTTAAAATATACTTAAAGTTCTAGGGTACATGTGCACAACATGCACGTTTGTTACATATGTATACATGTGGCATGTTGATGTGCTGCACCCATTACCTCGTCATTTATATTAGGTATATCTCCTAATGCTATCCCTCCCCGCTCGTCTACCCCACCACAGGCCCCGGTGTGTGATGTTCCCCTTCCTGTGTCCAAGTGTTCTCACTGTTCAATTCCCACTTATGAGTGAGAACATGCAGTGTTTGGTTTTCTGTTCTTGTGATAGTTTGCTGAGAATGATGGTTTCCAGCTTCATCCATGTCCTTACAAAGGACATGAACCCATCCTTTTTTATGGCTGCATAGTATTCCACGGTGTATATGTGCCACATTTTCTTAATCCAGTCTATTGCTGATGGACATTTGGATTGGTTCCAAGTCTTTGCTGTTGTGAATAGTGCTGCAATAAACAAACGTGTGCATGTGTCTTTGTATTAGCAGGATTTACAGTCCTTAGGGTATATACCCAGTAATGAGTTCGCTGGGTCAAATGGTATTTCTAGTTCTAGATCCTTGAGGAATCGCCACTCTGTCTTCCACAATGGCTGAACTAGTTTACAGTCCAACCAACAGTGTAAAAATGTTCCTATTTCTCCACATCCTCTCCAGCACGTGTTGTTTCCTGACTTTTTAATGATTGCCATTCTAACTGGTGTGAGATGGTATCTCACTGTGGTTTTGATTTGCATTTCGCTAATGACCAGTGATGATGAGCATTTTTTAATGTGTCTGTGGGCTGCATAAATGTCTTCTTTTGAGAAGTGTCTGTTCATATCATTGCCCACTTTTTGATGGAGTTGTTTGATTCTTTTCTTGTAAATTTGTTTAAGTTCTTTGTAGATTCTGGATATTAGCCCTTTGTCAGATGGGTAGATTGTAAAACTTTTCTTCCATTCTGTAAGTTGTCTGTTCACTCTGATGGTAGTTTCTTTTGCTGTGCAGAAGTGCCTTAGTTTAATTAGATCCCATTTGCCAATTTTGGCTTTTGTTGCGATTGCTTTTGGTGATTTAGTCATGAAGTCCTTGCCCATGCCTATGTCCTGAATGGTATTGCCTAGGTTTTCTTCTAGGTTTTTTATGGTTTTATGTATAACATTTAAGTCTTTAAACCATCTTGAATTAATTTTTGTATAAGGTGTAAGGAAGGGCTCCAGTTTCAGCTTTGTACTTGTGGCTAGCCAGTGTTCCCAGCACCATTTAATAAATAGGGAATCCTTTCCCCATTTCTTGTTTTTGTCAGGTTTGTCAAAGATCATATGGTTGTAGATGTGTGGTGTTGTTTCTGAGGCCTCTGTTCTCTTCTGTTGGTCTATGTATCTGTTTTGGTACCAATACCATGCTGTTTTGGTTACTGTAGGCTTATAGTATAATTTGGAGTCAGGTAGCGTGATGCCTCCGGCTTTGTTCTTTTTGCTTAGGCTTGTCTTGGCAATGCAGGCTCTTTTTTGGTTCCATATGAACTTTGAAGTAGTTTTCTCCAATTCTGTGAAGAAAGTCATTGGTAGCTTGACGGGGATGGCATTGAATCTATAAATTATTTTGGGCAGTATGGCCATTTTCATGATATTGATTCTTCCTATCCATGAGCATGGAATGTTCTTCCATTTGTTTGTGTCCTCTTTTATTTCGATGAGCGGTGGTTTGTAGTTCTCCTTGAAGAGAACTGGGAAGTTCTTCACATCCCTTGTAAGCTGAATTCCTAGGTGTTTAATTCTCTTTGTAGCAATTGTGAATGGGAGTTCACTTATGATTTGGCTCTCTGTCTGTTTTTGGTGTATAGGAATGCCTGTGATTTTTGCACATTGATTTTGTATCCTGAGACTTTGCTGAAGTTGCTTATCAGCTTAAGGAGATTTTGGGCTGAGATGATGGGGTTTTCTAAATATACAATCATGTTATCTGCAAACAGGGAGAATTTGACTTCCTCTTTTCCTAATTGAATACCCTTAATTTCTTTCTGTTTCCTGATGGCCCTGGCCAGAATTTCCAACATTATGTTGAATAGGAGTGGTGAGAGAGGGCATCCCTGTCTTGCGCCAGTTTTCAAAGGGAATGCTTCCAGCTTTTGCCCATTCAGTATGATATTGGCTGTGGGTTTGTCATAAATAGCTCTTATTATTTGGAGATACTTTCCACCAATACCTAGCTTATTGAGAGTTTTTAGCATGAAGAGTTGCTGAATTTTTTTGAAGGCCTTTTCTGCATTTATTGAGATAATCATGTGATTTTTGTCTTTGGTCCTGTTATGTGATGGATTACGTTTATTGATTTGCATATGTTGAACCATATGCAATCCCAGGGATGATGCCAAATTAATCTTGGTGGATAAGCTTTTTGATGTGTTGCTGGATTTGGTTTGCCAGTATTTTATTGAGGATTTTCGCATTGATGTTTGTCAGGGATATTGGTCTAAAATTCTCTCTTTTTTTTTTGTTGTGTCTCTGCCAAGCTTTGGTATCAGGATGATGCTGGCCTCATAAAATGAGTTAGGGAAGATTTCCTCTTTTTCTATTGATTGGAATAGTTTCAGAAGGCATGGTACCAGATCCTCTTTGTACCTCTGGTAGAATTCGGCTGTGAATCTGTCTGGTCCTGCACATTTTTTGGTTGGTAAGCTATTAATTATTGCCTCAATTTCAGAGGTTATTGGTTTATTCAGTGATTCAATTTCTTCCTGGTTTAGTCTTGGGAAAGTGTATATGTCCAGGAATTTATCCATTTCTTTTAGATTTTTTTGTTTATTTGTGTAGAGGTGTTTTTAGTATTCTCTGATGGTAGTTTGTATTTCTGTGGGATTGGTGGTGATATCCCCTTATCATTTTTTATTGTGTCCATTTGATTATTCTCTTTTCCTCTTTATTAGTCTCGCTAACGGTCTATCAATTTTGTTGATCTTTTAAAAAACCAGCTCCTGGATTCATTGATTTTTTGAAGGGGTTTTTGTGTCTCTATCTCCTTCAGTTCTGCTCTGATCTTGGTTATTTCTTGCCTTCTGCTAACTTTTGAATGTGTTTGCTCTTGCTTCTCTAGTTCTTTTAATTGTGATGTTGTTAGGATGTCGATTTTACATCTTTCCTGCTTTCTCTTGTGGTCATTTAGTGCTATAAATTTCCCTCTACACACTGCTTTAAATGTGTCCCAGAGATTCTGATATGTTGTGTCTTTGTTCTTATTGGTTTCAAAGAACATCTTTATTTTTGCCTTCATTTCGTTATTAACCCAGTAGTCATTCAGGAGCAGGTTGTTCCGTTTCCATGTGCTTGTGAGGTTTTGAGTGCATTTCTTAATCCTGAGTTCTAATTTGACTGCACTGTGGTCTGAGAGACTGTTGTGACTTCTGTTCTTTTACATTTGCTGCAGAGTGCTTTACTTCGAACTCTGTGGTCAATTTTGGAATAAGTGCGATCCGGTGCTGAGAAGAATGTATATTCTGTTAATTTTGGGTGCTGAGTTCTGTAGATGTCTATTAGGTCTGCTTGGTGCAGAGCTGAGTTCAAGTCCTGGATATCCTTGTTAACCTTCTGTCTCATTGATCTGTCTAATGTTGACAGTGGGATGTTAAAGTCTCCCATTATTATTGTATGGGAGTCTAAGTCTCTTTGTAGGTCTCTAAGGGCTTGCTTTATGAATCTAGGTGCTCCTGTATTGGGTGCATATAGATTTAGGATAGTTAGCTCTTCTTGTTCAATTGATCCCTTTACCATTATGTAATTGCCTTCTTTATCTCTTTTGATCTTTGTTGGTTTAAAGTCTGTGTTATCAGAGACTAGAATTGCAACCCCTGCTATTTTTTGTTTTCCATTTGCTTGGTAGATCTTCCTGCATCCCTTTATTTTGAGCCTATATGTGTCTCTGCACATGAGATGGGTCTCCTGAATACAGCACACTGATGGGTCTTGACTCTTTATTCAGTTTGCAAGTCTGTTTCTTTTAATTGGTGCATTTAGCCCATTTACATTTAAGGTTAATATTGTTATGTGTGAATTTGATCCTGTCATTTTGATGTTAGCTGATTATTTTGCTCGTTAGTTGATGCAGTTTCTTCCCAGCACTGATGGTCTTTACAGTTTGCCATGTTTTTGCAATGACTGGTACTGGTTTTTCCTTTCCATGTTCAGTGCTTTCTTCAGGAGCTCTTGTAAGGCAGGCCTGGTGGTGACAAAATCTCTCAGCATTTGTTTGTCTGTAAAGGATTTTATTTGTCCTTAACTTATGAAGCTTAGTTTGGCTGGGTATGAAATTCTGGGTTGAAAATTGTTTTCTTTGAATATTGTTCCGAATCTCTTCTGGCTTGTAGAGTTTCTGCTGAGAGATCTGCTGTTAGTCTGATGGACTTCCCTTTGTAGGTAACCTGATCTTTCTCTCTGGCCACCCTTAACATTTTTTCTTTCATTTCAACCTTGGTGAATCTTTCAATTATGTGTCTAGGCGTTGCTCTTCTCAAGGAGTATCTTTGTGGTGTTCTCTGTTTTTCCTGAATTTGAATGTTGGCCTGCCTTGCTAGGTTGGGGAAGTTCTCCTGGATAATATCCTGAAGAGTGTTTTTCCAACTTGGTTCAATTCTTCCCATCACTTTCAGGTACACCAATCAAACGTAGATTTGGTCTTTTCACATGTCCCATATTTCTTAGAGGCTTTGTTCATTTCTTTTTACTCTTTTTTCTCTAATCTTCTCTTCTAACTCCATTTCATCATGTGATCTTCAATCACTGATACCCTTTCTTCCACTTCATTGAATCCATCACTGAAGCTTGTGTATATATCACATAGTTCTTGTGCCATGGTTTTCAGTTCCATTGGGTCATTAAAGGTCTTCTCTACACTGTTTATTCTAGTTAGCCATTCATCTAATCTGCTTTCAAGATTTTTAGCTTAATTGCAATGGGTTTAAACGTCCTCCTTTAGCTTAGAGAAGTTTGTTATTACTGAACTTCTGAAGCCTACTTTTGCCAACTTATCAAAGTCATTCTCCATCCAGCTTTGTTCTGTTGCTGGTGAGGAGCTGTGATCCTTTGGAGGAGAAGAGGCAGTCTGGTTTTCAGAATTTTGAGCTTTTCTGCTCTGGTTTCTCCCCATCTTTGTGGTTTTCTCTACCTTTGGTGTTTGATGATGGTGACCTACTGATGCAGTTTTGGTGTGGATGTCCTTTTTGTTGATGTTGATGCTATGCCTTTCTGTTTGTTAGTTTTCCTCCTAACAATCAGGTCCCTCAGATGCAGGTCTATTGGAGTTTGCTGGAGGTCCACTCCAGACCCTGTTTGCTTCAGTATCACCATTGGAGGCTGCAGAGCAGCAAATATTGCAGAACAGCAAATATTGCTGCCTGGTCCTTCCTATGGAAGCTTCGTCTCAGAGGGGCACTCGGCTGTATCAGGTGTCAGTGGGCCCCTACGGGGAGGTGTCTCCCAGTTAGGCTACACAGGGTTCAGGGACCCACTTGAGGAGGAATCTGTCTGTTCTCAGAGCTCAAACACCATGCTGGGAGAACCACTGCTTTCTTCAGAACTGTCAGACAGGGATGTTTAAGTCTGCAGAAGTTTCTGCTGCCTTTTGTTCAGCTCTGCCCTGCCGCAGAGGTGGAGTCTACAGAGGCAGGCAGGCCTGGTTGAGCTGTGGTGGGCTCCACTCATTTCGAGCTTCCAGGTTGCTTTGTTTACCCACTCAAGCCTCAGCAATGGCGGACACCCCTCCCCAAGCCAGGCTGCCACCTAACAGTTCAATCTTGGACTGCTGTGCTAGCAGTGAGCAAGGCTCCATGGGTGTGGGACCCTCTGAGCCAAGCACGGGATATAATCTCCTGGTGTGCTCTTTGCTAAGATAATTGGAAAAGTAATATTTAGGTGGCAGTGTTCCGATTTTTCTAGTACAGTTTGTCATGGCTTCCCTTGGCTAGGAAAGGGAAATCCCTGGACCCCTTATGCTTCCTGGGTGAGGCAATGGCCCACCCTGCTTCAGCTTGCCTTCCATGGGCTGCACCCACTGTTCTACCAGTCCCAATGATGTGAACCAGGTACCTCCACTGGAAATGCAGGAATCACCTATCTTCTGCATTGATCACACTAGGAGCTGCAGACCAGAGCTCTTCCTATTCAGCTATCTTGGAATGGATCCCCTTATTTATCTTGGTTTTAAAAATTCTTCTTTTACTAAGCAAAGTGGACAGACTAAAAATGTAAATAAAATATATATAACTCACTCGAATATATGTCTACAAATCTTTTTAATGAAACAGGATTTCCTTTTATTTGCCTTAAAAAGTAAAGGCTAAACCACTTTAATTTACCTTAATACAAACTCCCCCAGCCTTTAGAGGCTCAGCTTGCATTTCTTCAATTGAAAGAGGAGAACTGGCTGCCTGGCATGTAATTGTCTGCAGATGCAAGGAAAACAAAATGACATTATTTAGCAATAACATTTATGTATTAGTTCATTCTTACAGTGCTATAGAGAAATACCTGAGACTGAGTAATTTATAAAGAAGAGAGGTTTAATTAGCTCACAGTTCTTCAGGCTGTATAGCAAGCATAGTGGCTTCTGCTTGGCTTCTGGAGAGGGCTCAGGAAACTTACAATCATGGTGGAGGCAAATGGGAAGCAGGAACGTCTTATATAGCTGGAGTAGGAGGAAGAGAGTGAGGGGGGAGGTGATACAAACTTTTAAACAAACAGATCTCATGAGAACTCTGTCATGAGAACAGCACCAAAGTGATGGTGCTAAACCATTGATGAAAGATCCACACCTGTGAGCTCATCTTTTCTCACTAGGCCCCACCTCCAACACTGGAGATTACAATTCAACATGAGTTATGGGTGGGGACAAAAATTGAAACCCTACTAATTTATCTTTTTTTCTGATTACACAAATGACTGTTACTTGTTATAATTTGTAAAAATACAAAAAAAAATTAAAAAAAGATCACATGCAATTTCAGGTGCAAGCTGATGAAATTTTAGCATATTTCCTTCCAGTCTTTCAGTGTAATTTTTATATAGTTGAGATGTCATACAAGCAATTTTGTATTCTGCTTATTAAAATTTTTTTTAATTTTAGTTTTTGTGACTACATAGTAGGTGTATGTTTTAATGAGAACATTAACTGTTTGAGATAACCATGCGATGCATAATAATCAAATCATGTAAATGGGGTATCCATCTTCTAAAACATCTATCCTTTGTGTTGCAAGCAATGCATTTATACTTTTTAATTTATTTTAAAATGTGAAATCAAATTATTATTGACTATAGTCACCCTGTTGGGTTATCAAATACTAGGTCTTATTCTTTCTACTTTTTTTGTACCCATTAACACTTGCCAGCTTCCCTCCTACCTCTCTACTCCCCTTGCTGGCTTCTGGTAACCATCCTTCTATTCTCTATCTCCATAAGTTCAGCTGTTTTGATTTTCAGATTCCACAAATACATGAGAACATGTAAAGTTTGTCTTTCTGTGCCTGGCTTATATCACTTAGTATATGGACCTCCAGTTCCATCCATGTTGCTGCAAATGACCGCATATTATTCTTTTTTTATGGTTGAATAGTACTCCATTGTGTATAAGTACCATATTGTCTTTTTTCAGTCATCTGTTGATGGACGCTTAGGTTGCCACCAAGTTTTTGCTATTGTGAACAGTGCTGCAACAAACATGGGAGTGCAGATATTTCTTTGATTCATTTATTTCCTTTCTCTTGTGTATATACCCAGCAGTGGGATTGCTGGATTATGTGGTAGCTCTATTTTTAGTTTTTTGAGGAACCTCCAAATTGTTCTCTGTAGTGGTTGTACTAATTTACACTCCCACCAACAGTGTGTGAAGGTTCCCTTTTTTTCACATTCTTGCTAGCATTTGTTATTGCCTATCTTTTGGATATAAGCCAACTTAACTGGGGTGATATAATATCTCATTGTAGCTTTGATTTGCCTTTCTTTGATGATCAATGATGTTGAGAACCTTTACATATGCCTGTTTACCATTTGTATGTCTTCTTTTGAGAAATTTTTATTAAAATAGTTTGCCCATTTTTAAATTGGATTGTTAGATTATTTTTTCCTATAGGGTTGTTTGAGCTCCTTATATATTTTGATTATTAATTCATTGTCAGATGGGTTGTTTGCACATATTTTCTCCCATTCTGGGGTTGTCTCTTCACTTTGTTGACTATTTGTTTTACTATACAGAAGTTCTTGAACTTCATGTGATCTCTTTTGTCCATGTTTGGTTTGGTTGTCTGTGCTTGTAGGGTATTAATTAGGAAATTTTTGCCCAGACCAGTGTGCCAGAGAGTTTCCATGATTTTTTCTTTTAGTAGCTTCATAGCTTGAGTTCTTAGATTTAAGTCTTTAATCCATTTTGATTTGATTTTTGTATATGATGAGAGACAGAGGTCAAGCTTCATTCTTCTGCTTATGGATATACAGTTATCCTAACACCATGTATTGAAGAGATCTTTTTTTATACTCTACTTTTTTGCCAATAACAGCCACCATTTGTTGAACAGTTACCATTTACTTCTTCATATGAATTTTCTCATGACTTTGAAATGCTTTCTAATCATAATTGTAAATGGCTAATTTTAGTACTCTATCTTTTTAAGTTATACTTCAAGTTCTGGCATACATCTGCAGAACGTGCAGGTTTGTTACATAGGTATATATGTTCCATGGTGGTTTGCTGCACCCATCAACCTGTCATCTACATTAGGTATTTCTGTTAATGCTATCCTCCATGGTGGTTTGCTGCACCCATCAACCTGTCATCTACATTAGGTATTTCTCTTAATGCTATCCTCCATGGTGGTTTGCTGCACCCATCAACCTGTCATCTACATTAGGTATTTCTCTTAATGCTATCCTTCCCCATCTCCCCTACTTCCCAACAGGCCCTGGTGTGTGATGTTCCTCTCCCTTTGTCCATGTAATTGTCATTCTTCACCTACCAATTATGAGTGAGAACATACGGTGTTTGGTTTTCTGTTCCTGTGTTAGTTTGGTGATAATGATGATTTCCAGCTTCACATATATCCCTGCAAAGGACATGAACTCATTTTTTATGACTGCATAGTATTCCATAGTGTATATGTGTCACATTTTCTTTATCCAGTCTATCATTGACGGGCATTTGGGTTGATTCCAAGTCTTTGCTATTGTGAATAGTACTGCAATAAGCGTATGTGTGAATGTGTCTTTATAGTAGAATGGTTTATAATCTTTTGGGTAGATACCCAGTAATGGGATTGCTGGCTCAAATGATATTTCTGGTTCTAGATCCTTGAGGAATTGCCACACTGTCTTCCACAATGGTTGAACTAATGTATACTCCCACCAACAGCATAAAATCTTTCCTATTTCTTCACATCCTCACCAGCATATGTTGTTTGCTAACTTTTTAATGATCACCATTCTAACTGGTGTGAGATGGTATTTCACTGTGGTTTTGATTTGCATTTCTCTAATGACCAGTGATGATGAACTTTTTTTCATATTTTTTGGCTGCGTAAATGTATTCTTTTGAGAAGTGTCTGTTCATATCCTTTGCCTACTTTTTGATGTTTTTTTTTCTTGTAAATTTGTATAAGTTCCTTGTAGATTTGAATATTAGACCTTTGTCAGATGGATACATTGCAAAATTTTCTCCCATTCTGTAGGTTGCCTGTCCATTCTGATGATAGTTTCTTTGGCTGTGAAGAAACTCTTTAGTTTAATTAGATTCCCTTAGTTGATGTTGGCTTTTGTTGCAATTGTTTTTGGTGTTTTAGTCATGAAGTCTTTGCCCATGCCTATGTCCTGAATGGTATTGCTTAGGTTTTCTTCTAGGGTTTTTATGGTTTTAGGTCTAACATTTAAGTCTTAAATCCATTTCAAGTTAATTTTTGTATAAAGTATAAGTAAGGGGTCCAGTTTCAGTTTTCTGCATATGGCTAGCCAGTTTTTCAGCACCATTTATTAAATAGGGAATCCTTTCCCCATTGCTTGTTTTTGTCAGGTTTGTTGATGATCAGATGGTTGTAGATGTTTCGTGTTATTTCTGAGGTCTCTTTTCTGTTCCATTGGTCTATATATCTGTTTTGGTACCAGTACCATGCTATTTTGGTTGCTGTAGCCTTGTAGTATAGTTTCAAGTCAGGTAGCATGATGCCTCTAGTTTTGTTCTTTTTGCTCAGGATTGTCTTGGCTATACAGACTCTTTTGTGGTTCCATATAAAATTTAAGGTAGTTTTTCTAATTCTGTGAAGAAAGTCAATGGTAGTTTGATGGGAATAGCATTGAATCTTTATATTACTTTGGACAGTATGGCCATTTTCACGATATTGATTCTTCCTATCCATGAGCATGGAATGTTTTTCCATTTGTTTGTGTATTCTCTTATTTCCTTGAGCAGTGGTTTGTTTTTTGGCTGCATAAATGAAGAACCTCCTTGAAGAGGTTCTTCACATCCTCTTTAAGTTGTATTCCTAGGTATTTTATTTTCTTTGTAGCAATTGTGAATGAGAGTTCACTCATAATTTGGCTCTATGTTTGTCTGTTATTGATATATAGGAATGCTTGTGATTTTTGTACATTGATTTTGTATCCAGAAACTTTGCTGAAGTTGCTTATTAGCTTAAGGAGGTTTTGGGTTGAGACAATGGGGCTTTCTAAATATACAATCATGTCATCTGCAAACAGAGACAATTTGACTTCCTCTCTTCCTATTTGAATACCCTTTATTTCTTTCTCTTGCCTGATTGCCCTGGCCAGAACCTCCAATACTATGTTAAATAGGAGTGGTAAGAGAGGACATCCTTGTCTTGTGCTGAATTTCAAAGGGAATGCTTCCAGCTTTTGCCCATTTAGTATATTGGCTATGGGTTTGTCACAAATAGCTCCTATTTTTTAGATACATTGTGTTAATGTCTAGTTTTTGAGTGTTTTTAGCTTGAAGGGGTGTTGAATTTTATCAAAGGTCTTTTCTGCATCTACTAAGATAATCATGTGCTTTTGTCATTGGTTCTGTTTATGTGATGGATTACGTTTGTTGATTAGCGTATGTTGAACCAGACTTGCATCCCGGGAATGAAGCTGACTTGATCGTGGTAGATAAGCTTTTTGATGTGTTGCTGGATTTGGTTTGCTAGTATTTTATTGAAGATTTTCACATTGATGTTCATCAGGGATGTTAGCCTGATATTTTCTTTTTTTGTGTGTGTGTTTCTGCCAGGTTTTAGTATCAGCATGATGCTGGCCTCATAACATGAGTTATGGAGGACTCCCTCTTTTTCTATTGTTTGGAATAGTTTCAGAAGGAATGGTGTAAGTTCCTCTTTGTACCTCTGGTAGAATGAGGCTGTGACTCTATCTGGATCTGGGCTTTTTTTGGTTGGTAGACTATTAATTCCTGCCTCAATTTCTGAAGTTTTTATTGGTCTATTCAGGGATTCAACTTCTTCCTGGTTTAGTCTTTTGAGAGTGTATGTATCCAGGAATTTATCAATTTCTTCTAGGTTTTCTAGTGTATTTGTGTGGCGGTGTTTATAGTATTCTCTGATGGTAGTTTGTATTTCTGTGGGTTCAGTGATGATTTTCCCTTTATCATTTTTTATTGTATCTATTTGATTCTTCTCTCTTTTCTTCTTTATTAGTCTGTCTAGTGGTCTATTTTGTTGATCTTTTCAAGAAACTAACTCCTGTATTCATTGATTTTTTGAAGGAATTTTTGTGTCTCTATCTCCTTCAATTCTACTTTGATCTTAGTTATTTCTTGTCTTCTGCTACCTTTTGAATTTTTTTGCTCTTGCTACTCTAGTTCTTTTAATTGTGATGATAGGGTATCAATTTTGGGGTGTCTTTCCTGCTGTCTTCTGTGGGAATTTAGTGCTATAAATTTTCCTCTAAATACTGCTTTAGCTGTGTCTCAGAGATTCTGGTATATTGTGTTTGCTCTCATTGGTTTCAAAGAACTTATTTATTTTTGCCTTAATATCATTATTTATCCAGTAGTCATTTAGAAGCAGGTTGTTCAGTTTCCATGTAGTTGTGAGTCCTGAGTGAGTTTCTTAATCCTGAGCTCTAATTTGATTGCACTGTGGTCTGAGAGACTGTTATGATTTCTGTTCATTTACATTTGCTGAGGAGTGTTTTACTTCCAATTATGTGGTCAGTTTTAGAATAAGTGCTATGTGGTGCTGAGAAAAATGTATATTTTATTGTTTTGTGATGGAGAATTCTGTAGATGTCTATTAGGTCTGCTTGGTCCAGAGCTGAGTTCAAGTCCTGAATATCCTTGTTAATTTTCTGTCTCATTGATCTGTGTAATATTGACAGTGGGGTGTTAAAATCTGCCACTATTATTCTGTGGGGGTCTAAGTCTCTTTGTAGGTTTGTAAGAACTCGTTTTATGAAACTGGGTGCTCCTATATTGGGTGCATATATATTTAGGATAGTTGGCTCTTCTTGTTGCATTTATACATTTACCATTATGTCATGGATTTCTTTGTCTTTTTTGATCTTTCTTGTTTGTCTTATCTGAGACTGTCTTATCTGAGACTAGGATGGCAACCCATGCCTTTTTTTTTTTTTTTTTTTTTTTTTTTTTTGCTTTCCACTTGCTTGGTAAATAGTCCTCCATCCCTTTATTTTGAGCCTATGTCTGTGTTTGCACATGAGACAGGTATCCTGAATACAGCACACCAGTGGTTCTTCACTCTTTAGTCAATTTGCCAGTCTGTGTCTTTTAATTGGGGGCATTTATCCTATTTACATTTAAGGTTAATATTGTTATGTGTGAGTTTGATCCTGTCATCATGATTCTAGCTGGTTATTTTCTAGATTAGTTTATGCAGTTTCATTCATCTTTATATTTTGGTATATGTTTGCAGTGGCTGGTACCAGTTTTTCCTTTCCATATTTAGTGCTTTCTTCAAGGGCTCTTGTAAGGCAGGTCTGGTGGTGACAAAACCCCTCAGCATTTTCTTGTCTGTAAAGGGTTTTATTTTCTTCTGCTTATGAAGCTTATTTTGGTGGATAAGAAATTGTGGGTTGAAAATTCTTTTCTTTAAGAATGTTGAATATTGTCCCCTGCTCTCTTCTGGCTTGTAGGGTTTCTGCAGAGAGATCTGCTGTTAGTTTGATGGGCTTCCCTTTGTGGGTAACCTGACCTTTCTCTCTGGCTGCCCTTAACATATTTTCCTTCATTTCAACCTTAGAGAGTCTGATGATTATGTGTATTGGGGTTGCTCTTCTCGAGGAGTATCTTAGTGGTGATCTCCGTAGTTCCTGAATTATAATGTTGGCCGGTCTTGCTAGGTTGGGGAAGTTCTTTTGGATAATATGCTGAAGTGTGTTTTTCAACTTGGTTCCATGCTCCCCTTCACTTTCAGGTGTACCAATGTGTCATAGGTTTGGTCTTTTCACATAGTCCCATATTTCTTGGAGGATTTGTTAGTTCCTTTTCCTTCTTTTTTCCTCTAATCTTGTCTTCATGCTTTATTTGATTAAGTTGATCTTCAACCTCTGATATCCTTTTTTCCACTTGATCGATTCAGCTATTGATACTTGTGTATGCTTCACGAAGTTCTCATGCTGTATTTTTCAGCTCTATTAGGTCATTTATATTTTTCTCTAAACTGGTTATTCTAGGTAGCAGTTCCTGTAACCTTTTATCAAGGTTCTTAGCTTCCTTTCATTGGGGGCAGAATATGCTCATTTAGCTTGGAGGAGTTTGTTATTAGCTACCTTCTGTAGTGTACTTGTGTCAATTCGTCAAATTCATTTTCCATCCAGTTTTGTTCCATTTCTGGTGAGGAGTTGTGATCTTTTGGAGGAGAAGAGGCATTCTGGTTTTTGAAATTTTCAGCATTTTTATGCTTTTCCCCCCTCATCTTTGTGGATTTATGTACCTGTGGTCTTTGATGCTGAGGCACTTTGGATGGGGTTTTTGCATGGGCATACCTTTTTTTTTTTGATATTGATGTTATTGCTTTCTCTTTGTTAGTTTTCCTTCTAACTGTCAGGCCCCTCTGGTGCAGGTCTGCTGGAGTTTGCTGGAGGTCCACTTTAGACCCTGTTTGCCTGGATATCACCAGTGGAGGCTGCAGAACAGCAAAGATTGTTGCGTGCTCCTTCCTCCTGAAACTTTGTCCCAGAAGGACACCCACCAGATGCCAGCTGGAGCTCTCCTGTATGAGATGTCTGTTGATCCCTGCTGGGAGGTGTCTCCTAGTTAGGAGGCATGGGGGTCAGGGACCCACTTGAAGAGGCAGTCTGTCCCTTAGCAGAGCTTGAGCACCATGCTGGGAGATCTACTCCTCTCTTCAGAGTCAGTAGGCGGCAACGTTTAAGTCTGCTGAAGCTGCTCCCACAGCTGCCCCTTCCCTCAGGTGCTGTGTCCCAGAGAGATGGGAGTTTTTTCTACAAGCCCCTGACTGGGACTTCTGCCTTTCTTTCAGAGATGCCCTGCCCAGAGAGGAGGAATCTAGCGAGGTAGTCTGGCTACAGTGGCTTTGCTGTGCTGTCTTGCAGTGGGCTCTGCCCAGTCCAAACTTCCTGGGAGCTTTGTTTACAATGTAAGGGAAAAACAACCTACTGAAGCCTCAGTAATGGTGGCAGCCCTCCCCCCATCAAGCTTGAGTGTCCCAGGTTGACTTCAGACTGCTTTCCTGGCAGCAAGAATTTCCAGCCAGTGGATCTTAGCTTGCTGGGCTCCATGGGAGTGGGACCCGCTGAGCAAGACCACTTGGCTCCCTGGCTTCAGCCCCTTTTCCAGGGGAGTGAATGGTTCTGTCTCACTGGGGATCCAGGCACCACTGGGTTATGAAAAATATTTCCTGCAGCTAGCTCGGTGTCTGCCAAATGGCCACCCAGTTCTGTGCTTGAAATCCATGGCTCTGGTTGTGTGGACATCTGAGAAAATCTCCTGGTCTACAGTTTGCAAAAACCATGGGAAAACACAGTATCTGGGCTGGATAGCACTCTCCCTCATGGCACAGTCCCTCATGGCTTCACTTGGCTAGGGGAGGAGAGTTTTCCAACTCCTTGTGCTTCCCCTTGAGGCGACACCCCACCCTGCTTCTGCTGGCCCTCCATGGGCTGGACCCACTATCTAACCAGTCCCAATGAGTTGAACCGGGTACCTCAGTTGGAAATGCAGAAATCACCTGCCTTCTGCGTTTTTCTTGCTAGAAGCTGCAGACCGGAATGGTTCCTGTTTGGCCATCTTGCCCAGCTCTCCCTTGTAGTCTATCATTTGAGTGTGTTCTGATTTGCTTAATCAGTAATTACCTAGACATAGAAATATTTCTATTGTTTTGACTATTATAAATAATATTGTGATGAACACTATTGTTCATAATTTTTACTTGCTTGGTTTCCTTGAGAATTACTTGGGAAAAGATAAAGACATTATTTGGGTTAAATTGACTTACATACCTCTTTTCAGAAAGGCTGAATCATTTGGCATGCTGCCTAGAAGTAAAATAGAATGTCTATGTCATTATTTACTCCACCCAAATTAGCACTGACTATAACTGTTAAACACAAAATATCTTGACAGGCATAAAAAGCTAACTATTAGCTTGGTGTAAAAGTGATTGCAGTTTTTGCCATTAAAAGTAATGACAAATCACTTTTGCACCAACCTAATATTTCTTTTTCATTAGCATTTCTTTCTTTCTTTTTTTGTTTTTTTTTTTTTTTTGAGATTGAGTTTCACTTTTGTTGCCCAGGCTGGAGTGCAATGGCATGATCTTGGCTCACTGCAACCTCCGCCTCCCAGGTTCAAGCTATTCTCCTGCCTCAGCCTCCTGAGTAGCTAAGATTACAGGTGCCTGCCACCATGTCCAGCTAACATTTTTGTATTTTTATTAGAGATGGGGTTTCACCATGTGAACTCAGGCTGGTCTTGAACTTCTGACCTCAGGTGATCCGCCAGCTTTGGCCTCCCAAATTGCTGAGATTACAGGCTTGAGCCACTGCGCCCGGACTTTCATTAGTATTTCTTTCAGTGCTAGTGATGTTGAATATTTTCTATGTTTGTTTCAGTCATTTGTATTTTCCCCTTTTGTGAAGTATTTAGTCATATAGTTTGTGTAAGTATCTACTGGCACCTTTTTCTGATTAATGCATTCGAGTTCTTTATATGTTAAAGGAGTGAATTTATTTGTCACCTTGTCAGACATGTTTTCCTTTGTTAATTTTTGACCTTCAATTTTGAATGAAATTATATATATGTTTAAAAATTTTGGTTCGTAAAAATATCTTTTTCTTCATTATTGTTTCTATACTTTGAAAATTCTCTTCATATAGAGACCAAATACATTTTTTATCTTTCTTTCTAGATTTTTTTTTGTTTTTGTTTTGAGATGGAGTTTCACTCTAGTCACCCAGTCTGGAGTGCAATGGCGCAATCTTGGCTTACTGCAACCTATGCCTCCTGGGTTCAAACGATTCTCCCTCCTCAGGCTCCAGAGTAGCTGGGATTACAGGTGCATGCCACCATGCCCAGCTAATTTTTGTATTTTTAGTAGAGACAGGGTTTCGCCATGTTAGCCAGGTTGGTCTCAAACTCCTGACCTCAGGCGATCTACCCGCCTCAGCTTCGCTAAGTGCTGGGATTACGGATATGAGCCATCGCAGTTGGCCCCTTCTAGATTTTTATAGTTTGATTTTTTAAACATTTAACTCTTAAATTCAGCTGAAAATTATTTTGTGTGAAGTAAGAAGCTAAACAAATTGTCCCAGCATGAACTCGTGATTATTTTCTATGTTAATTAGCATCTTCGGTAAGAAGTTCTTATATTTACAAGTTCTTTCTTGGAGACTGTCTATTGTTCTATGTGACTTTCTGTCTATTCTTGCAGCAGCACTTCAATAATTTAAATGCTTTATCTTTTCCATATACCTTAATATATGGTGATACTAATTCTCTTCATAATTTATTTATGTTCTATTTGCAGGGTATTATTATTGCACTAGTAATTGTAAAGTATACTGAGCTGAGAAAATCTGTTGTGTTATCAAGAAATTCAGACTCCAATGGAGGAGATAATACATGTCTTGCCGTACAAGAAAAAGGGACAAATGTCACAAGAGAAGTTCAAATAAAATGATAAAGAAAATATTACTTGTTTCTGAGGATAAATTAGTTTTGACTTATACACCTACCAATCTTGTATAAAAAATATGCTTCATGTTAAACTCATGGAGGTGGAGAGTAGAATGATGGTCACCAGAGACTGGAAAGGGTGGTGAGGGGGTTGGGGGAAGTGGGTTTGGTTAAAGGGTACAAAAGATGGTTAGAATGAACAAGATCTAGTATTTGATAATACAACAGGGTGACTATAGTCAATGATAATTAAATTGTACGTTTTAAAATAACTAAAGGAGTATAATTGAATTGTAGGTAACACAGAGGATAACTGCTTGAGGGGATGGATATCCCATTTACCCTGATGTGATTATTGTGCATCCTATGACTGTATCAAAATATTTCATGTACCACATAAATATATGCAGCTATTATATACTCACATAAATTAAAAATAAAAATATAAAATGTATACCAGAAAAAATATATTTCATGAAAAAATTTTCCTAATTTCAAAAATAGTACACGCTCAACACAAAAATCTTAGAAAACTCTGAGAAATGTAAAGGGAGATCAACTGTGACAAAAGGCACCTAGCTACTACCACTGTTACCATTTCAGGGTGAGTCCTTCCAGTCAACATGCAGGTGTATGTGTGTCAGTATGATCATACTGAGCATGCCGTTTTACAGCCTGTTGGTATTAGTTCATTATTCCACTGCTGTAAAGAAATACCTGAGACTGGGTAATTTATAGAGACTGGGTAATTTAATTAGCTCATGGTTCCTCAGGCTGTACAGTAAGCATGGCTGGGGAAGCCTCAGGAAAGTTTCAATCACGGAGGAAGGTGAAGGGGAAGCAGCCATGTCTTATATGACCGAAGCAGGAGGAAGGGGGTCGGGGAAGCGCTACACACTTTTTAAACAACCAGATCATGCGATAACTCATTATCAAGAAAATAACACAAAAGAGGAAATCTGCCTCATGATCCAATCACCTCCCACCATACCCCACCTCCAACATTAGGGATTACAATTTGACATGAGATTTGGGGACATAGACCCAAACCATATCATTGTTCTTCTACTTAACATTATGAATGCATTACAAGTAATCTGTTAAGATCACTTGGGATTTTATTGACTAATATATCATGTTTTGTTTAATCAGTTTACTAGTACTTGACATATATTGCTGTCAGTGTTATTTTCTTAAAACTAATACTACAGTTAATCTGTTTATAAAAACATACATAATTACAAATGCTCCTACATACAATGGAGTCATGTCCTGATAAACCCATTGCAAGTTGACAATGGATTTAATACACCTAACCTATGAAACATCATAGCTCAGCCTAGCCTTCCTTAAATATGCTCAGAACATTTATATTACCCTATAGTTGGATAAAATCATCTCAGAATACAGTACATTGTAAAGTCCTGGCTGTTTACCCTTGCGTGACTGACTGGGAGCTGTGCTGGCTGCTGGTGCCTAGCATTGCAAGAGAGTATCATACTGCATATAACTAGCCCAGGAAAAGATCAAAAGTTTGAAGTATGATTTCTACTGAATGCGTATACTTTTTGCACCATTGTAAAGTCAAAAGGTTGTAGGACGAACAATCTTGAGTTGGGGATGTCTGCATTTTGTTGGATAAATTCTCAGGTCACATTTTGGAGGCTTTTACACTATTGTCACTTTGCCCCAATTCACCTCTCCTTCACAGCCTCCACGGAGGGAGACAGTGAAGCAGTTTCTCTGCTGAGGACTGCCACCTTCGCAGTTTACAGCTACTGTAAGGGGAGGGTAGTTTGGGAAGGAGTGGGTGAGACAGTAATTTGGGACAAGGTTCAGCAATTGCAAGCCTCTACATTTGGAGATTTTCTGGCAACAGCAATCTGTTACTCAGTTGTTTGTGTTTCATGTGAAGGATTTTATATCTGCAGATAATTCAGAAATTCTGTCAGGGTCCTGGCCCCTTTATACTGCTTCTGTCTTAGCATACAGTGTGGGGACCTGCCCTTTCTCTTAGGACTTTTTTCAGGCTTTTGCTTTAAGACTTGAACCAGAACCTGGGCTAGGGTGAAGAGACTTGCCTCAATTGTTCTGAAATTTGGCCAAGAGAATTCTCTTAGGAGGCATCTCAGATAATTATGCTTTACATAGTGATGTATTACATTTATGGGCAAGATAGTTTAAGAAGACAGGTACTTGGATGGGGCTAAAGGGGCTGAGGCCTGTTCATTCTTCTCTCTCCTTAGATAACCTTCTCCTGCAGTATCCTGGTTCCCATGCTTTCTGTACCTATGTATCTGCTCTTGCAATCTATATATTGTTCCTGTTCAGCAGAGTTTGGATGAATACCCAACAGCCTGAGGAGACTGACTGTTACTTGAAATGAAGGAGTGTTCTGGTTTGAAATATCCTGCTCAGAAGGGCCAGCCTGGGCTTGCCTTTCTTATAGTATCGTACTAAATCCTGCAACGGTAGCCACTTTTTTCCCAGCCAAGTTGTCTAAATGTAGAGCTTCCTGTGGTCTGAGTTTTAAGAGATTACAGGTGATAATTAACCAATTATTTGCTTTACTATAGAATCTATGTATAGGTGGAATCGAAGGGGGTGGAATCTTTACTGATTCCCTGACCCACTTCATTCAGTGAGTTACATATTTGAGGGGTATCAGTGAAGTGTATCACTATGGTCCACTTGTTTCCAACCTATGAAAACCCAGCATGAATCACCTTGCTATCCGTGGGCTCTTGTTTCCAAGTTACAAAAGCCTAGCATGCATAACCTTAGGGAATAGAGGGAAAATTTTGACTGATAGAAACCATGAAAGGAGTGAACAACCAAACAAAGAAAGTGGGCAGAAATACAAGTGGGAGCAGAAACTTGAAACCATTCAACTTAAAGACTTTCCCTCTCTCTTATGTGAAGTGGTGTAGCATAGTGGTTAAGAGCAGAGATGTTAGCCCTAGTAGATCTGGGTTCAAATCTTAGCTTTATTTCTCACGTTCTGTGACATAAGGCAAGAAACTCAAACTTTCTGTGCCCCAGTTTACCTATCAATAAGCTATGATAATAGTAGTACCCGCCTCATAAATTTGTTATAAGCATTAAGAGAGTTATTATATGACAAACGTTTGAATTTGTGCCTAGCACATAGCAGGACCCATGTATAAGTGCTACCTGTTATTATTATGTTATCTCTCAGAACATTGATTTCAGTTGCTCGCCATTGACTTGCTTTTGTTATAGAGTTAGGAAATATGACCAATAAAAATGTTTGATTCTTAAGTCTAACTGTAACAGGGGAATTCTGCTCTTTCCCTCATCTTAAGTCCAAAGATGTAAGGAAGGCTGTCTTTGCTAGCATGAGTCTGGTGCTCACTCCTCAGCCAATGAAATCTTACCAGATTCTTGGGGTTTGGGAAGAGTTTGACAGCTACTATGGCAGTCATGTGGACATCCTTGAGCAGTTGAAGGTGGGTGGGGAAAGTCACAGGGCAGATTGGTTCCATTGTATGTACAGTGTCCCTTGGCACCTGAGGGATTTGTTCCAGGAACCCTGGAGACATCAAAATCTGCATATGCACAAGTCCCTCATATAAATTGCATAGTATTTACATATAATCTATGCACACCCTCCTGTATATTTTAAATAATCTCTAGGTTACTTATAATACCTGGTAAAATGTAAATGCTATGTAAATAATTGTTACACTGCATTTTAAAATTTGTATTTTTTAATTGTTGTATTGTTATTTTCAATTTTTAAAAAAATATTTTGGATTCATAGTTGGTTGAGTCCATGGGTGCAGAACCCCAGAACCTGCAGATATGGAGGACTGACTATACTTGATCAGCAAGATCAAATGAAGCCTCAACATTGCCTGGCAATCCAATGACATTTTCCTAGCCAGCTTGCTGCCCAGTCTCCTGAAATAGCTATCTTAATCTTTCAACACTCACATCAAACCTCTGAACATCATCATCCTATTTTCCTCCATCTCCCTTTGCCTCAGGAGATGAACTTACTGTACATAGAAAATTCACACTCTAGAGAAAAGTCTTTCCCCTCTCCATGTCCAATTCATTAACAAACCCTGCCAGCTCTGCCTCCAAAGTATATCTTAAAGTTTTTAGTGCTTAATGTCTAAATGCCTCCTCTAGAATTGAATTTCTATGAGAGTAGGGACCTTCAATCTCTAATATTTCTCTACCTTAGCTGCCTGATACATAGTAGAAAGTCAGTAAGTATTGAATAAATAAATTACGATAAAAGGTAGACAGAAACTCCCTCAGCTTCCTATTACTTCAGCACCCACGCTCATTCTACCCTTCTTCTCCATCATGTACATCTTTTAAGGAAACTCACTGTTACTTATTTTTGCTTATTCACAATGTGATTTGTCAGCTTTCTTTCTTTAAATAATACTTTAAGTTCTGGGATACATGTGCAGAACCTGCAGGTTTGTTACATAGGGATGCACGTGCCATGGTGGTTTGCTGCATCCATCAACCTGTCATCGACATTAGGTGTTTCTACTAATGCTATCTCTCCTCCAGCCCCCCACCCGCTGACAGGCCCCAGTGTGTGATGTTCCCCTCCCTGTGTCCATGGGTTCTCATTGTTCAACTCCCACTTATGAGTGAGAACATGCGGTGTTTGGTTTTCTGTTCTTGTGTTAGTTTGTTGAGAATGATGGTTTCCAGCCTCATCCATGTCCCCTCATCCTTTTTTTTTTATGGTTGCATAGTATTCCATATATGTGTGCCATTTTCTTTATCCAGTCTACTGTTGATGGGCATTTGGGCTGGTTCCAAGTCTTTGCTATTGTGAATAGTGCTGCAATAAACATATGTATGCATGTGTCTTTATAGTAGAATGACTTATAATCCTTTGGGTATATACCTAGTAATGGGATTGCTGGGTCAAATGGTATTTCTGGTTCTAGATCCTTGAGGAATCGCCACACTGCCTTCCACAATGTTTGAACTAATTTATATTCCCACTAACAGTGTAAAAGCATTCCTATTTCTCCACATGGTTTCCAGCATCTGCTGTTTCCTTTTGTTTTGTTTTTGTTTTTGTTTTGATACATTAAGCTCTGTGGTACACATGCAGAACATGCAGGTTTGTTACATAGGTATACACGTGCCATGGTGGTTTGCTGCACCCATCAACCCGTCATCTACATTAGGTATTTATCCTAATGCCATCCCTCCCCTATCCCCCTACCCCTTGACAGGCCCTGGTGTGTGATGTTCCCCTCCCTGTGTCCATGTGTTCTCATTGTTCAAGTCACACTTATGAATGAGAACATGCAATGTCTGGTTTTCTGTTCTTTTGTTAGTTTGTTGAGAATGATGGTTTCCAGCTTCATCCATGTACCTGCAAAGGACATGAACTCATCCCTTATTTTACTTTATTTTTTTCGCCTGGCGGTTTTTTTTTTTTTTTTTTTTATACTTCAAGTTCTAGGGTACATGTGCACAACGTGTAAGTTTGTTACATATGCATACATGTGTCATGTTGGTGTGCTGCACTCATTAACTTGTCATTTACATTAGGTATATCTCCTAATGCTATCCCTCCCCCCTACCCCCTCCCCACAATAGGACCTGGTGTGTGACGTTCCCCTTCTGTGTCCAAGTGATCGCATTGTTCATTTGCCATCTATGAGTGAGAACATGCGGTGTTTGGTTTTCTGTTCTTGCGATAGTTTGCTCAGAATGATGATTTCCAGCTGCATGCATGTCCCCACAAAGGACATGAACTCATCCTTTTTTATGGCTGCATAGTATTCCATGGTGTATATATGCCACATTTTCTTAATCTAGTCTATCATTGATGGACATTTGGGTTGGTTCCAAGTCTTTGCTATTGTGAATAGTGCTGCAATAAACATACATGTGCATGTGTCTTTAGAGCAGCATGACTTATAATCCTCTGGGTATATACCCGGTGATGGGATGGCTGGGTCAAATGGTATTTCTAGTTCTAGATCCTTGAGGAATTGCCACACTGTGTTCCACAATGGTTGAACTAGTTTGCAGTCCCACCAACAATGTAAAAGTGTTGCTATTTCTCCACATCCTCTCCAGCACCTGCTGTTTCCTGATTTTTTGATGATCGCCATTCTAACTGGTGTGAGATGGTATCTCATTGTGGTTTTGATTTGCATTTCTCTGATGGCAAGTGATGATGATCATTTTTTCATGTGTCTGTTGGCTGTATGAATGTCTTCTTTTGAGAAGTGTCTGTTCATATCCTTTGCCCACTTTTGATGGGGTTGTTTGTTATTTTCTTGTAAATTTGTTTGAGTTCTTTGTAGATTCTGGATATTAGCCCTTTGTCAGATGAGTAGATTGCAAAAATTTTCTCCCATTCTGTAGGTTGCCTGTTCACTCTGCTGGTAGTTTCTTTTGCTGTGCAGAAGCTCTTTAGTTTAATTAGATCCCATTTGCCAATTTTGGCTTTTGTTGCCATTGCTTTTTGTGTTTTAGACATGAAGTCCTTGCCCATGCCTATGTCCTGAATGGTATTACCTAGGTTTTCTTCTAGGGTTTTTATGGTTTTAGGTCTAATATTTAAGTCTCTAGTCCATCTTGAATTAATTTTTGTATAAGGAGTAAGGAAAGGATCCAGTTTCAGCTTTCTACTTATGGCTAGCCAATTTTCCCAGCACCATTTAATAAATAGGGAATCCTTTCCCGATTTCTTGTTTTTGTCTGGTTTTTCAAAGATAAGATGGTTGTAGATGTGTGGTATTATTTCTGAGGGCTCTGTTCTGCTCCATTGGTCTGTATCTCTGTTTTGGTACCCGTACCATGCTGTTTTGGTTACTGTAGTCTTGTAGTATAGTTTGAAGTCAGGTAGCAAGATGCCTCCAGCTTTGTTCTTTTGGCTTAGGATAGTCTTGGCAATGCGGCATCTTTTTTGGTTCCATATGAACTTTAAAGCAGTTTTTTCCAATTCTGTGAAGAAAGTCATTGGTAGCTTAATGGGGATGGCATTGAATCTATAGATTACCTTGGGCAGTATGGTCATTTTCACAATATTGATTCTTCCTATCCATGAGCATGGTATGTTCTTCCATTTGTTTGTGTCCTCTTTTATTTCATTGAGCAGTGGTTTGTAGTTCTCCTTGAAGAGGTCCTTTACATCTCTTGTAAGTTGGATTCCTAGGTATTTTATTCTCCTTGAAGCTATTGTGAATGGGAGTTCATTCATGATTTGGCTCTCTGTTTGTCTGTTACTGGTGTATAAGAATGCTTGTGATTTTTGCACATTGATTTTGTATCCTGAGACTTTGCTGAAGTTTCTTATCAGCTTAAGGAGATTTTGGGCTGAGACAATGGGATTTTCTAAATATACAATCATGTCATCTGCAAACAGGGACAATTTGACTTCTTCTTTTCCTAACCGAATACCCTTTATTTCTTTCTCTTGCCTGATTGCCCTAGCCAGAACTTCCAACACTATGTTGAATAGGAGTGGTGAGAGAGGGCATCCCTGTCTTGTGCCAGTTTTCAAAGGGAATGCTTCCAGTTTTTGCCCATTCAGGATGATATTGGCTGTGGGTTTGTCATAGATAGCTCTTATTATTTTGAGATACGTTCCATCAATACTGAATTTATTGAGAGTTTTTAGCATGAAGAGGTGTAGAATTTTGTCAAAGGCCTTTTCTGCATCTATTGAGATAATCTTGTGGGTTTTGTCTTTGGTTCTGTTTATATGCTAGATTACATTTAGTGATTTGCATATGTTGAACCAGCCTCGCATCCCAGGGATGAAGCCCACTTGATCATGGTGGATAAGCTTTTTGATGTGTTGCTGGATTCAGTTTGCCAGTATTTTATTGAGGATTTTTGCATCGATGTTCATCAGGGATATTGGTCTAAAATTCTCTTTTTTTGTTGTGTCTCTGCCAGGCTTTGGTATCAGGATGATGTTGGCCTCATCAAATGAGTTAGGGAGGATTCCCTCTTTTTCTATTGATTGGAATCGTTTCAGAAGGAATGGTACCAACTCCTCCTTGTACCTCTGGTAGAATTTGGCTGTGAATTCATCTGTTCCTGGACTTTTTTTGGTTGGTAAGCTATTAATTATTGCCTCAATTTCAGAGCCTGCTCTTGGTCTATTCAGGGATTCAACTTCTTCCTGGTTTAGTCTTGGGAGAGTGTAAGTGTCCAGGAAATTATCCATTTCTCCTAGGTTTTCTAGTTTATTTGCATATAGGTGTTTATAGTATTCTCTGATGGTAGTTTGTATTTCTGTGGGGTCGGTGGTGATATCCCCTTTATCATTTTTTATTGCATCTATTTGATTCTTCTCTGTTTCTTGTTTATTAGTCTTGCTAGCAGTCTGTCAATTTTGTTGATCTTTTCAAAAAAGCAGCTCCTGGATTCATTGATTTTTTTGGAGCGTTTTTTGTGTCTCTATCTCCTTCAGTTCTGCTCTCATCTTAGTTATTTCTTGCCTTCTGCTACCTTTTGAATGTGTTTGCTCTTGCTTCTCTAAAAAAACTACCTTTTGAAGTTCTTTTAATTGTGATATTTAGATCTTTCCTGCTTTTTCTTGTGGGCATTTAGTGCTGTAAATTTCCCTCTACAGACTCCTTTAAATGTGTTCCAGAGATTATGGTATGTTGTATCTTTGTTCTCATTGGTTTCAAAGAACATCTTTATTTCTGCCTTCATTTTGTTATGTACCCAGTAGTCATTCAGGAGCAGGTTGTTCAGTTTCCATGTAGTTGAGCGGTTTTGATTGATTTTCTTAGTCCTGAGTTCTAGTTTGATTGCACTATGGTCTGAGAGACAGTTTGTTATAATTTCTGTTCTTGTACATTTGCTGAGGAGTGCTTTACTTCCAACTATGTGGTCAACTTTGGAATAAGTGTGACGTGGTGCTGAGAAGAATGTATATTCTGTTGATTTGGGGTGGAGAGTTCTGTAGATGTCTATTAGGTCTGCTTGGTGCAGAGTTGAGTTCAAGTCCTGGATATCCTTGTTAACTTTCTGTCTTGTTGATCTGTCTAATGTTGACAGTGGGGTGTTAAAGTCTCCCATTATTATTGTATGGGAGTCTAAGTCTCTGTAAATCTCTAAGGACTTGCTTTATGAATCTGGGTGCTCCTGTATTGGGTGCATATATATTTAAGATAGTTAGCTCTTCCTGATGAATTGATCCCTTTACCATTATGTAATGGCCTTCTTTGTCTCTTTTGATCTTTGATGATTTAAAGTCTGTTTTATCAGAGACTAGGATTGCAACCCCTGCTTTTTTTTGTTTTCCATTTGCTTGGTAGATCTTCCTCCATCCCTTTATTTTGAGCCTATGTGTGTCTGCATGTAAGATGGGTCTCCTGAATATAGCAGACTGATGGGTCTTGACTCTTTATCCAATTTGCCAGTCTGTGTCTTTATTTGGACCCTTTAGCCCATTTACATTTAAGGTTAATATTGTTATGTGTGAACTGATCGTATCATTATGATATTAGCTGGTTATTTTGCTCGTTAGTTGATGCAGTTTCTTCCTAACATCAATGGTCTTTACATTTTGGCATGTTTTTGCAATGGCTGGTACCGGTTGTTCCTTTCCATGTTTAGTGCTTACTTCAGGACCTCTTGTAGGGCAGGCCTGGTGGTGACAAAATCTCTAAGCATTTGCTTATCTGTAAAGGATTTTATTTCTTCTTCACTGATGAAACTTAGTTTGGCTGGATATGAAATTCTGGGTTGAAAATTCTTTTCTTTAAGAATGTTGAATATTGGCCCTGACTCTCTTCTGGCTTGTAGAGTTTCTGCCAAGAGATCTGCTGTTAGTCTGATGGGCTTCCCTTTGTGGGTAACCCGACCGTTCTCTCTGGCTGCCCTTAACATTTTTTCCTTCATTTCAATTTTAGTGAATCTGACAATTATGTGTCTTGGAGTTTCTCTTCTCGATGAGTATCTTTTTGGTGTTCTCTGTATTTCCCGAATTTGAATGTTGGCCTGCCTTACTAGGTTGGGGACATTCTCCTGGATGATATCCTGCATTGTGTTTTCCAACTTGGTTCCATTTTCCCCATCACTTTCAGGCACACCAATCAGTCGTTGATTTGGTCTTTTCACATAATCCCATATTTCTTGGAGGCTTTTTTCATTTCTTTTTACTCTTTTTTCTCTACACTTTTCTTCTCACTTCGTTTCATTCATTTGATCTTCAGTCACTATTGCTGTTACTCTTTCTTCCAGTTGATTGAGTCGGTTACTGAAGCTTGTGCATTTGTTACTTAGTTCTTGTGTTATGGTTTTCATCTCTATCAGTTCTTTTAAGGACTTCTCTACTTTGGTTATTCTAGTTAGCCATTCGTCAAATCTTTTTTCAAGGTTTTTAGTTTCTTTTCCCTGGTTACATAGTTCCTCCTTTAGCTCCGAGAAGTTTGATCAACTGAAGCCTTCTTCTCTCAACTCATGAAAGTCATTCTCCATCCAGCTTTGTTATGTGCTGGTGATGAGCTGCGTTCCTTTGGAGGGGGAGATGAGCTCTGATTGTTTGAATTTCCAGGTTTGCTGCACTGCTTTTTCCCCATCTTTGTGGTTTTATCTGCCTTTGGTCTTTGATGATGGTGATGTTCTGATGGGGTTTTGGTGTGGGTGTCCTTTCTGTTTGTTAGTTTTCCTTCTAACAGTCAGGACCCTCAGCTGCAGGTCTGTTGGAGTTTGCTTGAGGTCCACTCCAGACCCTGTTTGCCTGGGTTATCAGCAGCGGAGGCTGCAGAAGATAGAATATTGATGAACAGCGAGTGTTGCTGTCTGATTCGTGCTCTGGAAGCTTCATCTCAGGGGTGTAGCCAGCCATCTGAGGTGTGAGGTGTCAGTCTGCACCTAGTGGGGGATGTCTCCCAGTTAGGCTACTCAGGAGTCAGGGACCCACTTGAGCAGGCAGTCTGTCCGTGTTCAGATCTCAACCTCCGTGCTGGGAGATCCACTGCTGTCTTCAAAGCTGTCAGACAGGGACATTTACCTCTGCTGAGGTTTCTTGTGCTTTTTGTTTAGCTATGCCCTTTCCCCAGAGGTGGAGTCTACAGAGGCAGGCAGGCCTCCTTGACCTGTGGTGGGCTCCACCGGATTCGAGCTTTCCTGGGGCTTTGTTTACCTAATTAAGCCTCCAGCTCAGACTGCTGTGCTAGCAATGAGGGAGGTTCTGTGGGCTTGGGATCCTCTGGGCCAGGTGTGGGATATAATCTCCTGGTGTGCCATTTGCTAAGACCCTTGGTAAAGCGCAGTATTAGGGTGGGAGTTATCCAATTTTCCAGGTGTTGCATGTCTCAATTTCCTTTGGCTAGGAAAAGGAATTCCCTTCCCCCTTGCGCTTCCCAGCTAAGGCAATACCTCACCCTGCTTCCACTCTCCCTGGTTGGGCTGCACTCGTGCACCAGCACCAATTGTCTGACATGCCCCAGTGAGATGAACCTGGTACCTCAGTTGAAAATGCAGAAATCACCCATCTTCTGTGTCACTCACGCTGGGACCTGGAGGCTGGAGCTGTTCCTATTTGGCCATCTTCACTCATCCCTTATTATGACTGCATAGTATTCCATGGTGTATATGTGTCACATTTTCTTTATCCAGTCTATCATTGATGGGCATTTGTGTTGGTTTCAAGTCTTTGCTATTTTGAATAGAGCCGCAATAAACTTACCTGTGCATGTGTCTCTATAGTAGAATGATTTATAATCCTTTAAGTATATACCCAGTAATGGGATTGCTGGCTTAAATGGTATTTCTGGTTCTAGATCCTTAAGGAATCTCCATTGTCTTTCACAATGTTCGAACTGATTTACACTCCCACCTACAGCGTAAAAGTGTTCCTATTTCTCCACATCCTCTCCAGCATCTGTTGTTTCCTGACTTTTTAATGATTGCCATTCTAACTGGTGTGAGATGGTATCTCATTGTAGTTTTGATTTGCATTTCTCTAACGACTAGTGAGGATGAGCTTTTTTTCATATGTTTGTTGGCTGCATAAATGTCTTCTTTTGAGAAGTGTCTGTTCATATCCTTTGCCCACATTTTGATGGGTTTTTTTTTATGGGGACTAAATGTTTTAATATACAGACAATAAGGAGGTTATTACCTTTGTAAACAAAACAGTTTAAGAGCATAAGAAGTACTCTAAAGGAAACAAACAGAAAGCTGGAACAAAGAGCAATGAGTGAGACTTCTTTCTGATATAATTTTTGGGTAAGAGCTCTCAAAATAAATTTTAAAACTGAGACTAAAGGATTCACATTAAATGCTTAGTGCAAATTTTGAAGAGTAAGGAGATGCATATACCCGAATGAAGGTAAAGAATGTAAAGCCCTGAAAGAAAGAAAAACTGAGCATGTTTAAGGAACAGGAAGAAGATAAGTAAGTGTAAGTTACGTGAGCAAGGGGGTGGGTAGGTGATATGTCATCCATTCCTTCATTCATCCATTCAACAAAAACAACAACTAAACACAAACACACAAATAAAATGTGTGCATGCACACATGCACTCACATACGTACACAGAGACAGAAAGAGAAGCTACTATGTGTGCCAAGCACTGTTCTTGGCTTTGGGAATACATCAACAAATAAAAACGTCTCCAGACTCATGAAGTTTTATATTATTGAGGAAGGGACTTAAACCATAAATATAAACCATATAGTATTTTTTTAAAATAAAAACAATGATATAGATATATAAGGAGAAATATGTTAGGAGCTTCGATTTTAATGAGGATGATTTAAAATTTCCTACATATGTGAATATGTAGGAAAATAATATTCCAGGCAAAGGCACTAAGATAAAAGAATGAGAAACGTATTTGAAGAATACCAGGGAAGCCAGTGTGATTGGAGAGGAGGGAGCAAAATAGAAGAAAGCATCAGATGAGCTGAGAGAGGAATGGGGGCCAGATTATTTAGGTACTTCTACACCATTGTAGGACACATTGTGCAGGTACTTCTAGACCATTGTAAGGGCTTTATTTTTTACTTTTTATTTTTTATTTCTTTTATACCTTAAATTCTAGGGTACATGTGCACAACGTGCAGGTTTGATACATGTGCCATGTTGGTTTGCTGCACCCATCAACTCATCATTTACATTAGGTATTTCTCCTAATGCTATCCCTCTCCCAGTCCCCCTCCCCCTGACAGGCCCTGGTGTGTGATATTCCCCCCACCGTGTCCAAGTGATCTCATTGTTCAATTCCCACATATGAGTGAGAACTTGCAGTGTTTGATTTTCTGTCCTTGTGTTACTTTTCTGAGAATGCTGGTTTCCAGCTTCATCCCAGTCCCTGCAAAGAATATGAAGTCATCCTTTTTATGACTGCATAGTATTCCATGATTTATATGTGCCACATTTTCTTAATCCAGTCTATCACTGATGGATATTTGGGTTGGTTCCAAGTCTTTGCTGTTGTGAATAGTGCTGCAATAAACATACATGTGTGTGTGTCTTTATAGTAGTATGATTTATAATCCTTTGGGTATATACCCAGTAATGGGATCGCTGGGTCAAATGGTAAATCTAGTTCTAGATCCTTGAGGAACCGCCACACTGTCTTCCACAATGGTTCAACTAATTTAGACTCCCACCAACAGTGTAAAAGTGTTCCTATATCTCCCCATCCTCTCCAGTATCTGTGGCCTCCTGACATTTTAATGATTGCCATTCTAACTGACTTGAGATGATATCTCATTGTGGTTTTGATTTGCATTGCTCTGATGACCAGTAATGATAAGCATTTTTTTCATGTATCTGCTGACTGCATAGATGTCTTCTTTTGAGAAGTGTCTGTTCATATCCCTTGCCCACTTTTTGATGGGGTTGTTTGTTATTTTCTTGTAAATTTGTTTGAGTTCTTTGTAGATTCTGGATATTAGCCCTTTGTCAGATGGGTAGATTGCAAAAATTTTCTCCCATTCTGTAGGTTGCCTGTTCACTCTGATGGTAGTTTCTTTTGCTGTGCAGAAGCTCTTTAGTTTAATTAGATCCTATTTGTCTATTTTGGCTTTTGTTGCTATTGTTTTGGTGTTTTAGTCATGAAGCCCTTGCCCATGCCTATATCCAGAATGGTATTACCTAGGTTTCCTTCTAGGGTTTTTGGGTTTTAGGTCTTATGTTTAAGTCTTTAATCCATCCTGAGTTAATTTTTGTATAAGGTGTAAGTAAGTAGTCCAGTTTCAGTTTTCCACATATGGCTAGTCAGTTTTCCCCAACACTATTTATTAAATAGGGAATCCTTTCCCCATTTCTTGTTTTTGTCGGGTTTGTCAAAGATCAGATTACTGAAGATGTATAGTGTTATTTCTGAGGCCTCTGTTCTGTTCCATTGGTCTATATCTGTTTTGGTACCAATACCATGCTGTTTTGGTAACCGTAGCCTTGTAGTATAGCTTGTAGTCAGGTAGCGTGATGGCTCCAGCTTTGTTTGTTTGTTTTGCTTAGGATTGTCTTTGCCATATGGGATCTCTTTTGGTTCCATATGAAATTTAAAGCAGTTTTTTCTAATTATGTGAAGAAAGTCAATGGTAGCTTGATGGGGATAGCATTGAATCTATATATTACTTTGGACAGCATGACCATTTTCATGATATTGATTCTTTCTATCCATGAGCATGGAATGTTTTTCGATTTGTTTGTGTATCCTCTTATTTCCTTGAGCAGTGGTTTGTAGTTCTCCTTAAAGAGGTCCTTCACACCCCATGTAAGTTGTACTCCTAGGTATTTTATTGTCTTTGTAGCAATTGTGAATGGGAGTTCACTTATAATTTGGCTCTCCAGCTGTTATCAGTGTATAGGAATGCTTGTGAGTTTTGCACATTGATTTTGTATCCAGAAACTGCTGAAGTTGCTAATTAACTTAAGGAAATTTTGGGCTGAGACGATGGGGTTTTCTAAATTTACAATCATGTCATCTGCAAACAGAGACAGTTTGACTTCCTCTCTTCCTATGTGAATACCATTTGTTTCTTTCTCTTGCCTGATTGCCCTGGCCAGAACTTCCAATACTATGTTGATTAGGAGTGGTGAGAGAAGGCATCCTTGTCTTGTGTCGGTTTTCAAAGGGAATGCTTCCAGCCTTTGCCCATCAGTATGTTATGGGCTGTGGGTTTGTTATAAATAGCTTTTATTATTTTGAAATACATTCCATTAATACCTAGTTTATTGAGAGTTTTTAGCATGAAGCATTGTTGAATTTTATTGAGGGCCTTTTCTTCATCTATTGAGACAATCATGTGTCTTTTTTTCATTATTTCTGTTTATGTGATGGAGTTTGTTTATTGATTTGCATATGTTGAACCCGTCTTGCATCCCAGGGATGAATCTGACTTGATTATAGTGGATAAGCTTTTCAATGTGCTGCTGGATTCAGTTTGCCAGTATTTTATTGAGGATTTTCACATCGATGTTCATCAGTGATATTGGCCTGATATTTTCTTTTTTTGTTGTGTCTGCCAGGTTTTAGTATCAGCATGATGCTGGCCTCATAACATGAGTTAGGGAGGAGTTCCTGTTTTTCTATTGTTTGGAATAGTTTCAGAAGGAATGTTACCAGCTCCTCTTTGTACCTCTGGTAGAATTAGGCTGTGAATCCATTTGGTCCTGGTCTTTTTTTGGGTTGGTAGACTATTAATTCCTGCCTCAATTTCAGAAGTTGTTATTGGTCTATTCATGGATTCAACTTCTTCCTGGTTTAGTCTTCAGAGAGTGTATGTATCCAGGAATTTATCAATTTCTTCTAGATTTTCTAGTTTATTTGTATGAAGGTGTTTATAGTATTCTCTGATGGTAGTTTGTATTTCTGGGGGATCAGTGGTGATTTTCCCTTTATCGTTTTTTGTTGTGTCTATTTGATTCTTCCCCTTTTCTTCTTTATTAGTCTGCTAGTGGTCTATTTTGTTGATCTTTTCAAAAAAACAGCTCCTAGATTCATTGATTTTTTGGATGGTTTTTTGTGTCTCTATCTCCTTCATTTCTGCTCTGATCTTAGTTATTTCTTGTCTTCTGCTAGTGTGTGAATTTGCTTGCTCTTGCTTCTCTATTTCTTTTCTTTTCTTTTTTTTTTTTTTTTTTTTGATATGGGGTCTCACTCTGTCGCCCAGGCTGGAGTGCATTGGCATGATCTTGGCTCATTGCAACCTCCACCTCCTGAGTTCAAGTGATTCTCCTGCCTCAGGAGAGTATCCAAGCATGGTGGCACACACCCATATTCCCAGTTACTCAGAAGTAACTGGGAATATGGGTGTGTGCCACCATGCTTGGATAACTCTTTGTATTTTTTTTTTTTTTGGAGAGACAGGGTTTCTTCATGTTAGCCAGGATTGTCTCAATCTCCTGACATCATGATTCACCTGCCTCAGCCTCCCAAAGTGTTGGGATTACAGGCATGAGCCACCATGCCCAGTCAATCTCTATTTCTTTTAATTGTGATGTTAGGGTGTCGATTTTCAATCATTTCTGCTTTCTCTTGTGGGTATTTAGTGCTATAAATTTCCCTCTAACCACTGCTTTAGCTGTGTCTCAGAGATTCTGGTATATTGTGTATTCATTCTCATTGGTTTCAAATAACTTATTTATTTGTGCCTTAATTTCTTTATTACTCAGTATTCATTCAGGAGCAGGTTCTTCAGTTTCCATGTAGTTATGTAGTTTTGAGTGAGTTTCTTCATTGTGAATTCTAATTTGATTGCACTGTGGTCTGAGAGACTGTTTGTTATGATTTCTGTTCCTTTGCATTTGTTGAGGAGTGTTTTACTTCCAATTATGTGGTCAATTTTAAAATAAGTGCTATGTGGTGCTGAGAAGAATGTATATTTTGTTGATTTGGGGTGGAGAGTTCTGTAGATGTCTTTTAAGTCCACTGGTTCTAGAGCTGAGTTCAAGTCCTGAATATCCTTGTTAGTCTTCTATCTCATTGATCTGTGTAATATTGACAGTGGGGTTTTAAAGTCTCCCACTATTATTCTGTGTGAGTCTAAGTCTCTTTGTAGGTCTCTAAGAACTTGCTTTATGATTTTGGGTGCTTCTGTATTGGGTGCATATATATTTAGGATAGTTAGCTCTTCTTGTTACATTGATCCCTTTACCATTATGTAATGCCCTTCTTTGTCTTTTTTGATCTTTGTTGGTTTAAAGTCTGTTTCATCAGAGGCTGGGATTATAACCCCTGATTTTTTTTTGCTTTCCATTTGCTTGGTAAATATTTCTCCATCACTTTATTTTGAGCCTATGTGTGTCTTTGCACATGAAATTGGTCTCCTGAATACAGCAAACTGATGGGTCTTGACTCTGTAACCAATTTGCCAGTCTGTGTCTTTTAATTGGGGCATTTAGCTCATTTACATTGAAGGTTAATATTGTTATGTGTGAATTTGATTCTGTTATTATGATGCTAGCTGGTTATTTCACCTCTTAATTGATGCAATTTCTTCATAGTGTCGATGATCTTTACAATTTGGTATGTTTTTGCAGTGGCTGGTATCGTTTTTTCCTTTCCATATTTAGTGCTTCCTTCAGGAGTTCTTGTAAGGCAGGTCTGATGGTGACAAAATCCCTCAGCATTTGCTTGTTGGGAAAGTATTTTATTTCTCCTTCACTTATGAAGCTTCGTTTGGTTGGATATGAAATTGTGGGTTGAAAATTCTTTTCTTTAAGAATGTCGAATATTGTCCCCTTGCTCTCTTCTGGCTTGTAGGGTTTCTGCCAAGAGATCCACTGTTAGTCTGATGGACTTCCCTTTGTGGGTAATCCGACCTTTCTCTCTGGCTGCCCTTAACATTTTTTCCTTCATTTCAACCTTGGTGAATACGAAGATTGTGTGTCTTGGTGTTTCTCTTCTTGAGGAATATCTTAGTGGTGTTCTCTGTATTTCCTGAATTTGAATGTTGGCCTGTCTTGCTAGGTTGGAGAGGTTCTACTGGATAATATTCTGAAGAGTGTTTGCCAATTTGGTTCCATTCTCCTCGCCACTTTCAGGCACACAAATCAAACGTAGGTTTGGTCTTTTGATATAGTTCCATATTTCTTGGAGGCTTTGTTTGTTCCTTTTCATTCTTTTTTCTCTAATGTTGTCTTCATGCTTTATTTCATTAAGTTGATCTTCAGTCTCTGATATCCTTTCTTCTGCTTGATCTATTCAGCTATTGATATTTGTGTATGCTTCACAAAGTTCTCATGCTGTGTTTTTCAGCTCCATCAGGTCATTTATGTTCTTCTCTAAACTGGTTATTCTAGTTAGCAATTCCTTTAACCTTTTTTCAAGGTTCTTAACTTCCTTGCATTGGGTTAGAACGTGCTCCTTTAGCTTAGAGGAGTTTGTTATTACCTACCTTCTGAAGCCTCTTCTGTCAATTTATCAAACTTATTCTCTGTCTGGTTTTGTTCCCTTGCTGTCAAGGAGTTTTGATCCTTTGAAGGAGAAGAGGCTTTCTGATTTTTGGAATTTTCAGCCTTTTTGCACTGGTTTTTCCTCATCTTCGTGGATTTATCTACCTTTGGTCTTTGATGTTGGTGACCTTCAGATCGGGTTTCTGTGTGGATGCCTTTTTTTTTTTTTTATGTTGATTCTATTTCTTTCTGTTTGTTAGTTTTCCTTCTTACAGTAGGGCCCTCTGGTACAGGTCTGCTGGAGTTTGCTGGAAGTCCACTCCAGACCCTGTTTGCCTGGGTATCAGCAGCGGAGGCTGCAGAACAGCAAGATTGCTGTGTGTTCCTTCCTCTGGAAGTTTTGTCCCAGAGAGGCACCTGCCAGATGCCAGCCAGAGCTCTCCTGTATGAGGTGTCTGTTGGCCCCTACAGGGAGGTGTCTCTCAGTCAGGAGGCATGGGGGTCAGGTACCCTCTTGAAGAGGCAGTCTGTCCCTTAGCAGAGCTTGAGTGGTGTGCTGGGAGATCTGCTGCTCTTGTCAGAGTTGTCAGGCAGGAATATTTAAGTCTGCTGAAGGCAGAAGTCTAGCCACCCCTTCCCCCAGGTGCTCTGTCCCAGGGAAATGGGAGTTTTATCTATAAGCCCCTGACTGGGGCTTCTGCCTTTCTTTCAGAGATGCCCTGCCCAGAGAGGAGAAATCTAGAGAGGCAATCTGGCTACAGTGGCTTTGCTGAGCTATGGTGGGCTCTGCCCAGTCCAAACTTCCTGGCAGCTTTGTTTACACTGTGAGGGGAAAATCGTCTACTTAAGCCTCAGTAATGGTGGATGCTCCCCCCTCTATCAATGTCGAGTGTCACTGGTTGACTTCAGACTGCTGGGCTGGCTGTGAGAATTTCAAACCCATGGATCTCTGCTTGCTGGGCTTCATGGGGGTGGGATCCACTGAGATAGACCACTTGGCTCCCTGGCTTAAGCTCTCTTTTCAGGTGAGTGAATGGTTCTGTCTCACTGGCATTCCAGGTGCCACCGGGGTATGAAAAAAAACTTTTGCAGCTAGCTTGGTGTCTGGCCAAATTGTTGCCCAGTTTTGTGCTTGAAACCCCAGGCCCTGGTGGCGTAGGCACCTGAGGGAATCTCCTGGTCTGCAGGTTGTGAAGACCATGGGAAAAGAATAATATTTGGGCCAGAGTGCACCTGTCCCTCAGGGCACAGTCCTTCACGGCTTCGCTTGGGTAAGGGAGGCAGTTCCCTGACTTCTTGCACTTCCCAGGTGAGGCGACGCCCCACTCTACTTCGGCTCACCCTCCATGTGCTGCACCCACTGTCTACCCAGTCCCAATGAGATGAACTGAATACCTCAGTTGAAAATGCAGAAATCCCCCACCTTCTGCATTGATCTTGCTGAGAGTAGCAAACCAGAGCTGTTCCTAGTCAGCCATCTTGCCAGCCACCATTGATTTGTCAGCTTTTTAACATATTCATCTCTCTCTTATTAAAAAGGAAAACATAGAAACCAACAACAAACTCTCCATTGCCTCACATCTTTCCAACTACCATTGGGAGAGTCAAAAGGGATATTTACACAATCTCTGAATTGAGGGTTGAGAGCTCTAGTCACTCAGTCTATGGTAATTTGTTACAGTAGCACTAGAAAACAAATAGAGAATCCCTGTTTATCATTCCCTGTATCTTCCTGTTTCCCTGATTCTCTTCTCTCTCCTGACTTAGTGGGACTGCTTCTCCTCCACTCTTTGTTTATCTGCTCCACTGTCCTTTAGCTCTCTCTCCACATTACTAATGTGGCGCTTCTTGTTTATCTAACTCATTTGGAACTTAGCATGCACATGTTATCTCTTTTATATACAGAGACTCTTTTCTAGGTTAGATTTGAGTCAAGAAATGCAGAAGTCAAAATTGAAGAGTGAAGCTTTCTTCTTTTTTTCCTTCTCTTTCTCTTCCCTCCTGAGTAGCTAGGATTACGGGGCATGCCACTATGCCTAGCTAATTTTTGCAATTTTAGTACAGACGAGGTTTCACCATGTTGGCCAGGCTGGTCTTGAACTTCTGACCTCAGGTGATCCACCCTCCTCGGCCTCCCAAAGTGCTGGGATTTTGGGTATGACCCACCACACCTGGCCGGTTTTGAATCTTTACATCAGCATCTTAATAGTTATTCTTAGGAATTAAATTCGCTAAGATATTTTTAGTCTTGATTTCAGTGCTGAATTAAATTGTTGTTCATTTATATCAATTTCTGTTTCACTGTTGGAAAGTACTGCCAGTCAAAACATTTCGATAGTGAAATTGACATACACTAAAATATGCTAAGAAATATTCAACTGAAATGCATTTTTTTTTAGAGTTCATTTTTATAATATAGCCTTCAGTGTTCTTCCTATCATATACATTGGAAATAATAAAAATAATCATGTCTTATTTTGTAGATGAAAAGACTGAGGCTTAGAAAGAATGAGCAATTTTCCCATGATCATATGGCTGATAATGCACAGATCTGAGATAGAATTCAGCATTACCTGGATCCAAAGTTCTATTATTTTCTTTATCCCAGGATCTGTTTAAACACTGTATTGAAAAGTTAAATAATAATAATGACAATGCTAATAGCTAACATTTATTTGTCTCTTACAATACGCCAAGCACCTTATGCTTTATGTTATTCAATCATTTAATCCTCATAGTAACTCTATGAGTTATTATTAACTTTTGAAGGAATAGAGGCCTTGTGAAGGCACGCAGTTATGAAAGGGTTAAACAGAGATGACTACTGTCTGATGTAGTTTATAGGTGGGGAGGATTTAGCACCTATTTATTCTCTGTTCTCCTCATCAACATTTATGCTTTTCCCTTTTTAGTTCTTTATTGATACTTTGTCATCCAGACTTTGGTGTATTTAATTTTTCTTTCTGCTGGTGATTTTTCTACCTCATTTGGAATTCGCTAGTCAACTATGAATGGTAATCAGCAATGAATATTTGAATAGAGTTGGAAAAAGACAATTGAAAACTGGTCACTTGTTAGCTGTTTCTAACTACCTTGCTGTGCCTTTGTGTCTGCTTAAAAACCATAGGAACTCTGACTTGAATGGTTATTGCTATGTGATCAACTTTCAGTATAACAAATGTACTAGAAAGAGCTTCAAAGCTCTTTGAGCTTAGTAAAACATACTTTATGAATTGAATGTGTATAATCTCTATGTATGTGTGTATCTGTATATATTTTATAAGTATGTATCTACATGAAATTGAAGCATAATATATGTTTTTAGTGCTAATCAGTTTTCAAAATTGTATTACTATCACTTGCGATAAGAACCATGATGACTTTTAAGAATGAGAATACTGCTGTGTGTGTGTGTGTGTGTATATATATATATATATATATATAAAATCTATGGAAATTTTATTAACTATGTTAAAATATGTGTAATAAAACTTTTTGTACTTATTTGGCTTGCTTAATTATGACATTTCTAATGCTTTGATTTGCTGTGCTTTAGTAATTTGACATGAAATTTTGCAGAAATGATTCAAAGCCCTCTGATTCTAAGTCCTTATATAAAACCATTTGTCAGTTTGAACTTTCAGGTGTATAAGACTTCACAGTATAGTTCTTGTAAATTTCGACTTCTTCATATAAAGATAAATTCATGATTAGAGACTTTTATAATCTTAGATTTACCAGAACAGTTATATTTAATTTGGCATAAACCCGCAATAAAATTATTTTTATAGACACAGAAGAAAGATGATGATAAGAAGCCATACATTGTGAGACATTTAGGTAAACTGTTTTTCCAAAATAAGTCAACATAATATGTGTTATTTCTTACTTATAGAAAAATATTAAGCCATTCTTTAACTCTGTATTACTTTATCTGTTACACGTATAGAGAATCTTATTCCACATGAAACTCTTGCATGTACTTTTCCTGCTGCACATATGTGATTTCTTTCCTCTCTGCATTACAGGAGACTTCAATGAATTATTTGCCTTAGTCAGCAAAGCAGAAATAGTACTTAATTCTACACATGTTATCTGGGGTCTTTAAACCACATACATCACGTATTATTCAATTAACACCATTTTCAGAATGAATGGGCGCTGAATCAGCATTTGAAATCTGGACATTGTTTGCAATATACCAATTTCAGATAACATCTTGATTATATTAAATATTTCCCACTTTTAATCTCTCTTTTTTCACTTGCTAGACTTTGTATGTGTCCTTCAGGCTCACTCAGGCCATTCAGAGTTCTGTTTTTCCTTTGACTGGACTAAGCTCCAGCTCTGAACCCAAGTGGTGCAGTTAAGAAGAAGGAGGAGCAAGAAAGCAGGACAAATAAAGCAGAGAGCTAGGCACCAGAGGGATGTATTTGATCCAGCACTCCCCTTCTCTTCATAGCAGAGAATCAGACACCCAATCAATCACAGCAAAAGTGCTCACTGTGCCTGACATTGCTGTTCTACCTAAAATTAATTAGCATTGACTGAGCATCTCCCTAGGTCAGGCTCTAAGCTGGGTCCAGTGGAGCGACAGAGATGAGTAAGACATGACCTCTACCTGTGCCAGAGGCAGTATGGGGCAGTGGTGATGGCATGCCTTTTGGGACCTGGCAGACCCTATTCCTTACTAGCTCTGTGTGCTTGCACTTATTATTTCATTTTGTTGTTGTTGTTGTTTGTTTGTTTTGCCTTAGTTTCCTTATCTGTAAGATGAAGAGGAATAACAGCACCATTTTAAAGGACTGTTTAGTGAATAAATTAAATAATCAATTTAAAGTACTGATCACAGAGTTTAGCAGGTAGGAGCACCCTCCTAAATGTTAGCTACAATTATTATTCATAAAAGGAAGCTCACACTCTCTGAAGAAAAGACACACAGGCAGCCAAGTCTACCTATCAGCCTGGCTGGGAAGTGTCCTATCACAGGGATCAGTTGTTGCTTTGAGAGTAGAGACAGAGGTGCTATTTGGAATGAAGGACTTGGGGAGGCATGGTAGAGGAACAGGCGTAAAATTTGTTTTGTCTTTCACAAAAATTGGATCATACAATACAAATTACTCTGTACCTTGCTTTTTATAGTGATTTATAATTTTAACACTGCCAGATTTTAAGATATATATATATATTTTTTAAGACAGGGTCTTTCTCTGTTGCCCAAGCTAGAGTGCAGTGCACGGTCATGGCTCCCTGCAACCTCTGCTTCCCAGGATCCAGTGATTCTCCTAACTCAGCTTCCCAAATAGCTGAGACTACAGTCACATGCCACTATGCCTGGCTAATTGTGTAGAGACGACTTTTTGTCATGTTGCCCAGGCTGGTCTTGAACTCCTGAGCTCAGGTGATCCTCACACCGTGGCCTCCCAAAGTGATGGGATTACAGGCATGAGCCACTACACCCAGCTCCCTGTTTTTAAAGAAAGATCCACTTACCATTCAAAATTGGGAGTTATCATTCCTTATTCTGTCCATCACTCAGTTTAAAAATTTTTGTTTCTTCTACAAATAAGGCTGCAGTAGGTAGTCTTGTCTCTATGTCCTTATGCACAGATATTTTTATTTATATGGATTCTATTCCAAAATGTGGTATTGCTGGGGACAAGCACATTGTAAATTTTAATAAATATCACAAATTTCTTGTCAGATACCTATGACAATGCATATTTCTACCCATACCAAAAGCTAATGTGTGATATCTCATTTTGCTTTAGTTTGTATTTTTTTGACAACTACCAAGGCTCAATACCATTTAATATGCTTGTTGGTCATTTTAATTTCCTCTCCTATGAAATTCATCATTGTCCATTTTCCTACTGGGTTGTCTATTTTTAAATAAAATGCACTTGGATATTAGAAATATCTATTTTTTGTCAATCATATATGTTGAAAATATTTTTCCTTGTCTATTTCTTTCTTAGTTTATTTCTTTATACTAAAATTTGAGATTTTTCTCCATGCTAAGAATTTGATTTTAAATATATTCATGAAATTATTGAAGTCAACCTCCCATTTTGTTTTCATTTGATTTGATTTATTTGCTCCATAATAAAAATTCATTTACATAATATTCTTGAAAGTCTTTAATAGAGGCAGGACAATCAAATTTCTTCAATAATTTCTTCAAGAATGTCAATTACATTCTTTAATAATTTACAGGAATTTGACATCGAGAGCATCCTCATGAATTCTACTGTCATGTTGTGTGGTACAGACTGAAGGTTTGTGTTCCACCAAAATTCACGTGTTGAAGTCTAATCCCCAATGTGACGGTATCTGGAGGTGGGGCTTTGGGAGGTGATTCCATCCTCAGGAATGGGGTTAGTGCCATTATAAGAAGAGACACAAGGTGATCATTCTCTCAGTCATGTGAGGATACAGAGGGAAGGTGTATGTCTACAGGCCAGGAAGTTGCCCTTCACCAGGCACAGCTCTATTGGCCCCTTGGTCTTGTACTCCCCATCCTCCATAATGGTGAGAAATAAATGTTTGTTGTTTAAGCCATCCAGTCTGTTATGTTTGGTATAGCAGGCCAAACTTATTGAAACATGATGGTAGACAAAATTCTAAGCCGACTCTCAAGATTCCACCTCCCTGGTATACATGTCTTGTATGATCCCGTATGCTTACATGAGGATGGAAATTTTGACTATGATGGGACATCCACTCCCTGGATTAGGTTGTGTTACAGGGCAAGTGCTGATGGAATAGTCATGTGTGTGATCACCTGACATTGTAGGAGACTCTGTTGTGTTAGACTTGAGGGGTTTCAGAGTCAGGAGTTTGGGAGCATGAGAGGGTATGCAGAGAGAGCCATGCTGAGATTGTTCCCTGGTCGACAGCCAGTAAGAAAGCAGAAGACTCAGTCCCACAGCCACTGGGAACTGAATTCTGGCAACAGCAATGTGAGCCAGAAAGAGGGCCCCAAGCTCCAGAAAGGAACACAGGCCAGCTAATACTGTTGAGACTCTAGTTGGAGCAACTAGTTCAGCTGTTTCCAGATTTTTCACCTGCAGAAGCCTTGAGAGAATAAATGGTGTTCATTCAAGCCAATAATTGTGTGGTACTTGTTACTCAGAAATAGAAAACTAACATATGTGTGAAGAAATGCTTTATATAATTAACCCCCTTCAACTGTGTTTATTTTTTCAAGTACATTTAAAAAAATTGAGAGTAAACTTTTATGTGTAATCAAGGGAGATGTTTAGAAAGGGATCTCTTCACAGAAAGGCTTCAGGAAGGAGAGAGAATTTGGGGAAACTTCACCATGATATGATGAAGACGGGTGAGTAGAGCTGGGACTGTCACTTGGGATAAGATTTTGACTTGCAGGAAGGCATGGAAGATACTGACAATATAAGCTACTGGCTAAAATTATTTAAAAATGAAAAATTCAATTTCAAATAGAAAACATTATATAATAGAAACAGGGTCTAGCATAATTTATGAAAGATTATGATATAAGAATTGAGACATGGTATAACATAATTTTAAAAGTCCTATATACTGGCTAAAAGCTAAAATTGCTTTTGTTTCTACTTCTGATATTCACATTAAAGAGTTTTAAGTAGAGGATTTAACCAACAGTTTTTGCAGTTATGAAAGGGGAACAAAGAGACTGTAAGGACTCTGCTATTAATCGCAGTTAGAGATCCCTGTCACACAAAGATGACTAAAGGTTGGCCTTACAAGAAATGTACCTCCCATGTTTAGCTCCAGACTTTGTATAAACAACTATATTAGAAAATCCTAGAAGGCCTTCAAACTCATCAAGTCCATTTCCAAATTTAACCATTGCTATCTCCTCCAAGACTTATGTTGAAGTTTAGTTGCCAATGTAAGAGTATTAAGAGGTGGAGGCCAGGTGCAGTGGCTCACGCCTGTAATCCCAGCACTTTGGGAGGCCGAGGCAGGCAGATCACGAGGTCAGATGGAGATCATCCTGGCTAACCTGGTAAAACCCCGTCTCTACTAAAAATACAAAAAAATAAAAAATAAAATAAAAAAATAAAAAAAATTAGCTGGGCATGGTTGCAGGCACCTGTAGTCCCAGCTACTCAGGAGGCTAAGGCAGGAGAATGGCATGAACCCAGGAGGTGGAGCTTGCAGTGAGCCGAGATCGCGCCAATGCACTCCAGCCTGGGCAACAGAGTGAGACTCCATCTCAAAAAAAAAAAAAAAAAAGAGGTGGAACCCCTTAAGAAGTAAGTAGGCCAGTAGGCTATACCGTCACGGCTAGGATTAATCACGTTGCAAAAATGTGAGTTCAGCCTCCTCTTGCTCTCTCTCACTCTCATACCTTCTACCATGTAATGATATAACAAGAAACCTTTGAACAGATGTTGACATATCGATATTAAAATCCGCAGCCTCCAGAACTGTTAGCCAATAAATCTCTTCATTGTAAACTACTCAGTCTCAGGTATTCTGTTATAGTAGCACAAAACGGACTAAGACAACCCTCTTTACCACAAATACCTGATACTGTCTTTAGATCGCAAGTTGGTGGAGGGACCGACCATCCACACCAAGTTGTCAGGCAAACACTTTGGAACTAGCCTCCTCCCTATCCCTTGTATCCCACACACTTACCATCTTGATGCCATGTCTCTGAAATTTCCTAACAATACTTAGTCAAGCTGGGATGAGGTTAATGAAAGAGTTTTGCCCACTTGGAAGGGTCTTTTAAACGTAGAGAACATGTGATTGTTTTGTCAAGAATGCTGAAGGAGATACTCAGGGTCAAGACCGTTTTCTTAATCTCCCTAAGATAACATCATGGGACACAACCTGTTGCTGGGTACTCTGTGGCTTTTACACTGATGCTGATGGTGTGAGATCCAGAAAAAGAAAATGGGGTTCTACATGTCCGTGTCACAGCAGTGGTCATCAAATCCTGCCAGTGGAACAGAAGTTGACATCTAGCTTCCACCCTTCTTCCTCCCAGGCTAAGGGAGCAGGTAGAGTGGGGGGCAGTAGGTGGGCACTGCCAGTGTTGTCATAGAGTGGCACAGTCCTCCATGGGGTGGGAGTGGCACATGGGAGGCTTCTGCACCATGCACTGGCTCCTAGTTACATTGACATTGGTGGGGAAGGAGGCAAGTCAAAATCAAAATATAAAAGTATAACCACAGAGTGGCTTATGTCCTGGTGGACCTAAAGTGGTGCACATGATCTTTTTGTAAGGAATCCAGGAATCGCTGTTACTTGGCCACAGACCTTTCCCATTATGAAATTTATGGGCCACTAATACTAAATACTTAGAATTTCCTAAATATGCTCTGCTCTTTCCTGCTGAACCCTTGGTCTTGGATGCCCTCCTCCAGTTTTGCTTCTGTCAAACTCCTCCTCATCCTTTAAATGTAGGCATAAATATTTGCATTGGGTACCAATGAACAGAATGGAACTTTCAGGTTAAATATTGTCATTTTTTCCTTTAGGTATTCATTTTGGATGTAATGGTTATCCCTGCCTCCCTGCTGGCTAAAATGAGTACAAACTATGTACATTCACAAAGTTTCATTATGGAGAGGGGATCGGCAAATAGAGAAATTCTTGATTCCAGAGTCAAAATTTGCTGGAAGTCACTCCAGCCTGGTCAACAAGAGCAAAACCGTGTCTCAAAAAACAAAACAAAACAAAACAAAAGCAATAGATAATAACTTACAATAAGTTCTATTTGTCACATTCTTCATGCATTTTCTTACTGAAACTTCAACCTAAACAATGACACTAGGAGGTAGGTTTTCATATTATTTCCATCTTAGAGATTATATAAACTGACACTTAGCAGGATTTGTAACTTGCTCTGGTTGTTAGTATAGAGCTCGAGGTTTGATAGACCTTTGATACAGAGATGTTTAAGGATTCTTAGAAAGACAGAATAAAGTTGATTTGTATTAATTTTGACACTTCATTTTTTTTTTTTTTTTGAGATGGAATTTCACTCTTACAGCCCAGGCTGGAGTGCAATGGCAGGATCTCAGTTCACTGCAACCTCTGCCTCCCAGGTTCAAGGGATTCTCCTACCTCAGCCTCCTGAGTAGCTGAGATTATAGGCATATGCTACCATGCCTGGCTAATTTTTTTATTTTTAGTAGAGATAGGGTTTCACCATGTTGGCCAGGCTGGTCTTGAACTCCTGACCTCAGGTGATCCACCCACCTCATTTACACTAGAATTAATGTCCTATCTATAAGCCAACTTCTGATGATTGGAAAAAGATGGTCTTTGTGACTCTTTAAAAATTATGTACGTGTGAATACATGCACATAATTTGGAGAATACAGGACAGCAGAAAGAAGAAAGGAAAAGGAATCTATAATTCCACAGCCTAGAAATAATCAGTGTCAATGTTTTATTGAATTTCTACCAACTTTTTTCTGGAAATATGTACATTTTTTCTGTTCTTGTTGAAAATTTGTGACCATTTTGTATAATATTTACATTCTTTATTTTATGAGCCTAAAATTACATCATAAGGATTTCCCAGTGAAGTCATTTCTTTCATTTCTAATAGTTGGTTGGAATTTATTAAATCATGTTCTTAATGTTGGAGTTTTAGAATGTTTCTAAGTTTTGACATTACAGATAACAAGTAAACAGACTTAAACCTATATGTATGTTTGAATAGTTGATTATTTCTATAGAATATGTTTCTAGAAAGGGACTCACTGGGACAAAGGATCTAGTTTTCTTTTTTAAGGCTTCTAATGCAAATTACCAAATTGCTTTCCCAAAAGAATGTATCCATTACGATTGAAAGTATGTGAAAGTGCCCATGTCACCTTACTTTTAACAATATTGATCATTACAATTTTAAATCTTTGCTTATTGATAGAATTCATTTTATTTAAATATGCATATTACTATATGACATTCTCATAAAGTGAATTTAGGCATGCTTAATGACTTCTTTTGTTGCTCAGCACTGTCCTTTTGTTGTGGTCATCTCTGTATTTGCCATCATCTTTTCAATCCTATGATGATGATCATGATGATGATGTCATTGATAATAACGATGACAATGATAACTAACCTTTGATGACTGTTGTTTTCCATATATGTATATGTTTATATATCCATGCACTCTTGAGGGGTGGTGTGGTTTAATAGAAAGTGAATAGATTTGCTAACAACAAGATCTACCTTTGAATTCTGGCTCCCCTTTCTACCACCACCTGATGATTTTGGCAAAGTCATGTCTTCTCCAAGTCTCAGTTTTCTCCTCTCAAAGATAATGATATTGAGACTGACACTGAACATTGTCTGGTAATCACATGCGATAATGCAGGTAAGACACTTAGTCAAACTTGCTGGTGCTCTGAGGGTGCTAGTTTCTTTCCCTCATCAGGACTATTTGTTGTATAAAGTATCTAGTATAGCAGATTGGTGAGTGCCTAAGAAATGCTACTTAAACTTGAAAGCCTCATGAACATAAGAGTGGGATAGCAGAAAAATCTCAGACTCTGGAGCTAGAAGGCAGAGGTTAGATATAACTGTCTGTTTCCAGTTGTGCCTCATACAAATGCAGGTGACAAAATTCATTTTATTAGCTGGTTGTAAGTGTGAAATGTTAGCGGTAGGAAATATAATTGTCTTATTTTTCTAAGCGTTAGTGAAAATGTAAGGCAGACATTTAAAATAGGGTTTAGTCAGCTGGGCGCGGTGGCTCACACCTGTAATCCCAGCACTTTGGGAGGCTGAGGCAGGCAGATCACGAGGTCAGCAGATCGAGGCCATCCTGGCTAACATGGTGAAACCCTGTCTCTACTAAAAATACAAAACTAGCCGGGCGAGGTGGCGGGCATCTGTAGTCCCAGCTACTTGGGAGGCTGAGGCAAGAGAATGGCGTGAACCCAGGAGGCGGAGCTTGCAGTGAGCCAAAATCGCACCACTGCACTCCAGCCTGGGCGACAGAGCGAGACTCCATATAAAAATTAAAAAAAAATAAAAATAAAAAAATAAATAAATAAATAAAAAAGTTTACAGTAACTTTTATTGATAAAAAAATTTGTAAACTGCAAAGAAAAAATAAAACTATTAAGTTTCACCTATTCCCATAATGAAAATGTTGAGGATGTCCTGAAAATAATTTAAATTTACAACCATTAAGCGTCAGCATTATTTAGGTGACAGGCAGAGGCTTCAGTGACTCCATGTTATAATTATGGTTGTTTAAATAGACTTTATCCATTTATCGAGTCAAAGGTGAGTGTTCTCTTTTAAAGAAGGCTGAGTGACTCTGATCATTCAGATTTGCTGTAATCAACATAATTTGACTTCAGCAAAATAGGAAATGCAAAGCAACTATTTTCAGCTTCTCACAGTAAGATCTTACATGTGCTGCATGCAAAGACTGAACAGGTAATGGAAAAACGAAGGCACTCTAATTTTTTCTCATCTTTCCACTTTTTCATTCTCTGCTAGACAACCCACTACTGTAGAATACAAAGCAAAACAAAAACCAACTTTAAATCTACCTTTTCCCAGAGTGAAGCAGGTCAAATCCTTCATTTATTTTTTCAAGAGGTAAAACATTGGTTATTAGTGCATCCAATGAAAACTTCTTAGCCATAAAGTCAGCCACAAGTCTGGGGACAGATTCTTTACTCTTAAAGCCTGAAAAGAAGACAATATCATTGTTAGATTCAACCAGGGGTAAATGGGAGAATTGAAGAGAAGATTTTCCAAATAAATGAAAGTTTAGAAAAAGTGCATTCCAGACTGCTATAACTGAGGTTAATAAGAGATAGAGTAACTTCAATATCTTTTACAGTGCTTTGACCTAGAAAAAAATTTGCAGATAACAAGTGGTCTTACTCACTATCTTTCTCGAAGAGATGTTGTAGTACAGATGCTTATGCCCAAAGTTAAGGAGCAAATTTATCAGTTGTCCTAATTTGGGTGTAGATATGAAATATTGTTATAGATTTCTATGTCCTACTAGAAATTTCTATGCCTTACAGAGTCACAGGTTCGAAAACAGATGGAGATGACAGAAAGGTCCTGGTTAGCGGTGACATTAGAAAAGTCTATTTTGGGACCTTCTGTCTGCATTAGTTCTACATCTAGTAGATTTGCAGCCTATAAATAGGATAGGAATTTTAATTTATTTTTGATCACATTGCTTTTAAAAACCTTGCCTTGTCACTTGTAAAAAGGGAGAAATTTTAAGGTTAATGAGAATTTGGCTCTGAAACCTAACTATATACCACCAAAAATAGCTCCCTTCCAGGTGCGTCCAGTCAGTAGCAGCATAGGGTTCATTGAGAGGTTTTGGGAATCAGGAGGTACCCCTAAAATGACACTTGTGCCACATGTCTCATGACAACATAACAGGGAAGCCATCTGGAATAAAGTGAATATTTAGCATCCTTAACGTGGAGTCACATAGTTCCTACTCATAATGCACAATATCATGTAATAGGCTTAGCTGGATTGTGACTGTGTAGAGGGAAGAGATCATGTCCTTTGCTCCTTCATCCCCCAGCTCTTTTTTTTTTTTTTTTTTTTTTGCATAGAATAGTGCTGTGGATTTAGGAAATGCCCAGAAAGTGGTTTTTGAATGAAAGAATAGATGAATAACTTGGAGTGCACTTAATTCTTCCTAATAAAGAAATGAAGAGGAAAACATCATTACAAACATATATAAAGTCTGATTCCTTATATAAGCATACAATTTCATCATCACAAAATTCTTAGGCAATCTGTGAGTGAGTTAATTCATTTTTCATTCATTTATTAAGTAGTTATTTTGAACTCAGTACTTTCAAGCAGATATTTTAACAGTGAACAAGTGAAATGATTATATCACCAAAATTAGTCTCTTGTCCACTTGAGGGCCTCCATTTTAAATGGACTCCTATTCTGTCCATATATGAAATGGACATGTTTTAAATATTGTTTTTATCTCCCCAAATGTATATCGGTGTTACATTGAAATGCACTGATTATTCAGGAACCTCAAAAGACAGTCTAGAAAGAATTCTCTAGTCAGGATTTTGAACATGTTCTGTAGCAACAAAATGGTTTAGAATCCTCCCAAGATATATAATGATTAGTTCTTTGATTTTGGATTCTGACCTTTGGAAGACCAGACATCCTCAGAACATGTGACTGTCATATATTTGGTATCTTGAGATAAGGTACACTCCAGTTGCACATGAGAAAATGGACCGAAATATAGAAAAAGAGCATAAAGAGAAAAGCCATAGCCCTGGAAAAATTGAATTCTCTTGACACTTTATTACTCTGTGGCATCTGTCCCAGGTCAAGGCTGCCAAAAGCTTTGATCTCTGGGGTTCTGCACCCTGTTACCCACACTGCTGGACCTTTTAGAAAACCTCAGCAATGGAAACCTGTTGGTCTCTGGAGACTTTTTTAGTAGGATTTTAGAGAATTCTGGGTAGGTGAAATATAACTAGAGATGTGTTTCCCATTGCGATTGATATTTGTAATTATTTGAAAGTAAATCATGTATAAGCCAAAGATGATATAAGCACTGCAAGATTGGAAATAATATTTGATATCAATAATGCCAACTGAGGTTAGGTGTGCTTGCTCATGCCTCTAATCCCTGCATTTCTGGAGGCTGAGGTAGGAGAATTACTTGGGCCCAGGAGGTAGAGGCTGCAGTGAGCTATAATCATGTCACTGCACTTCAGCCTGGATGGCAGAGTGAGACCCTGACTCAAAAAAAAAAAAAAAAAGGCAGCTGACATTTATTGGAAGCTTACCATATGACAGGTGGCACTGTGCTAAGTATGTCACATGTATTGTCTTATGTAATCTATAAACAATGCTATGAGATATGTAGCTCTTAAGTTTGAGGGTAGTAAAAATCTGTTGATTTTTTAAATATTCAGTCCAACTAGTATTGGATGCCATCTACGTGCCAGGCACTGTCCTGTCTCTGTGGTAAAATATAGTGATATATTAAAGCAGTCACTTTCCTTAGAGCACATTTCCTGTCAATAAAATAATAGTTGGTCTAAAATTGCTCATTTCTTTTGGCCAAAGAATAATATGTATAAAAAGTTTGGAATTAATCAAGAACATATACAAAATTGTTAAACTGTTTTTCTTAAAATTGTGGGAGAAAAATAAAACTAGCCAATTTGAGAGCATAATTCTTATTATTTATAGTTACTTGAGTTTCAAGTTTCAACTGAAAATTAATAAAGTAAATTTGTAATGATACAGTTAAGAAAAACAAGCTGCTTTTCTTTCCTCAAGAGGAAATACGACTTGAGACAAGTTTGTGTAGCTGATTCAATGATAGATTTTTCATAACAATAAATTAAATAAGCCAGTTAACAAACAGATGATGGGAAATTTCCATTCATCATTTAAAATATCCTTTATATATAATATGTATATTCTGTTGCCTAAAAACATCCTCCAGGTTGCAGAGGCAAAAATCTCAGGGCATGTCATGGTACATACCATGGTGTCAAGCCGACCGATGACTTCAAATGAAAAATCCACACCTCCATCAGTCATTTCCTTTAGCACCACTTGGATGGGTTTCTTGTAGTCTTGAAGGTTGATGCATTCAGTGGCACCCAACTCTTTGCCTTTGCAAATTTGTCCTTGTTGATGTCCATTGCAATGATCCTGGCCACTCCAGCTGATTTACAGCCCATAACAACAGATAGGCCGACCCCTCCCAGGCCAAACACAGCACAGGTAGAGCCTGGGGTGACCTGTGCTTTTGGAAAACACAAAAATGGGTTAAGTAATGATTGTTAGAAAGTGCCTAAGCTTTATAAAATGCCATGCCTACATGTTTATCAAATGCTGCTCAGACTCTTCTGTCCAACCTGTTATCAAAACCTCTTTTGGCTTCAGTTGATTCATGTTTAAATTCAGGGGGTTGAACTTGTCAGTGGTTCTTAAACTGCTGTATATTGGATTCATCTGGGGAGATTTAAGACCATCCCACTATCCAGGCCACAGTCCATGCCAATTAAATGAGAATCGCTGCAGGTGGAACTCAGCTGGGAACCAGGGGACTAGATGATCTTTGAGATCCAGATGGCAGTGATTACAATCTTGAAGGGACTCAAGATTGCTGAAATCCCTTGATAGCCGGCTTCAGTATCTCATACATACACAAAGGCAATATTTGGAAAATAAAATAAGTGGAAAAGGCTACTCCAGGAGACAGAAAAATTTCCATTAAACCCTAAATAATTAACTTGTTGGTTCATTAACATTCGATAGTCGTGAAGAGTATATCCGTGCTTTAAAAATACACTAGTGAACCACACACAATGAAACGTTTGTCTGTATTTTAATAATGAATACAACCTATTGTTGTGAGTATTCTCATCTTCTGTTCTTGCATAAACTCACTTAGACCAACTGCTAAAACGGATGAGGCAATTGAACAAAGGACTAACTGCTAAAGTCACAGAAATTTGGGAAAGATATGCTCTAAATTGTTTTTTTATTTTTTATTTTTATTTTTTTTGCAGATCACAGAACTTTTATTAAGATAGAATCACTGCGAATTACATAGAAGCTACCAGCCTAAGCCAAAATCCATGAGGTTCATGTGAACTTACAGTTATACAAATAAGAAACAAATGGCATATCCAAAACCATAAGGAAATATTCTGATGCCCAGAAGATGAAGGCTGGGGTGAATAAGTCCACACATTTATTTCAAGTTGTTAAAGAGTTTGTGGGCCACGCAATGGTCCCTTGCATGCAAGAAGTCTAAGAGCTCCTCCGTGCAATCCTCTTCTGTATGTGATCGAGAGGATACACGCTCATCACAGAGCTCTAGCCGCTCCCGGGCCTTTACACATTTCTACAACTGCTCGCATTGCTCTCTCACTGTTGTTAGGGGATCCACTAATTCCTCCTCTTCCTCTTCCTCCTCCTCAGGATCTCCGGACTCGGTAAGCATCTTTTGCTCGTCCTCCAGTCCCATGTCTGGCTACGGTTCTAGATTCAACAAGAGCAGCAACAGCGGCACCTAATCCACTTCAGGATCAAGAAGCTCTAAATTGTTTAAATTGGCTAAGGGCTATTGATTAACCTGTTCTCCCATAGTCAGCCTTCATTGTGGGTAACATGCTTTACCGTCCCAAATAATCTCAGCCTTATATTCCCTTAAGGGTGTCTATTCACTCATTCATTGACCAAGTGTTATTCAATACTATGGGGTACAACACCACTTTCTATCTTATTTACAAAAATACAAGGCTTGTGACTGTGATTTAAAAATGCTAATAATTATGTATTGTGATTTAAGATTCAGCAGGAGATTTGAGAAAGATGATGTTCTAGGCTCAGCTCTCATTTAACCAGCAGTGAGATTTGGGGCAAATATCTTTATATATCTAGACCTCAGTTTCATAAAATAAAGATACTACTAGATTTTCAGCCTACTCAGATGAGGAGCCTTTAAAGAATTTCAGCTTGAAATTGAACACTTCTGAAGTATATGTGTGGTATATGTTCATGGTAGGAGAGTTAGTTTAGCAGTGAAATTCCATGATGAGTGAATTACGCATCACTGAAGCTTCATTACTTTCCGTCTAAGAATCCACAGAGTGGGTGAGCCTTGGTTTGGAAGTGCATCTGGTAAGGTTTTGGACTCTACTGTTGATCCTAATTCTGGGAGTAGAGGATCCGCAGACTAGATGCTCCTCAAGGGCAAACGCTTCATTTCATTTACTTTTGCTGTCTCAGAACCTAGCAGAACCTAGGGTGCCTGAGGCATGTGTAGGTGCTCTCTAATTGTTGAAAGAATTACTAAATGAATTCTCAGGCCTAACATTTCATGACCTCATAAAGAGCAAATACAGAATACTTATTGAAAATGAAATCTTTACATTTTCTTAACAGCTTTTTATCTGTGATAAACAGGTGAAATTTCTAGCCTGTGTTCTCAATTCTTTCTGGGCAATTTTTCTACTCTTCTTTTTTTTTTGAGGCGGAGTCTTGCTCTGTCACCCAGGCTGGAGTGCAGTGGTGCGATCTCGGCTCACTGCAAGCTCCGCCTCCCAGGTTCACGCCATTCTCCTGCCTCAGCCTCCCGAGTAGCTGGGACTACAGGCGCCCGCCACCGCGCCCGGCTAATTTTTTTTTTGTATTTTTAGTAGAGACGGGGTTTCACCATGTTAGCCAGGATGGTCTCGATCTCCTGACCTCGTGATCCACCTGTCTCGGCCTCCCAAAGTGCTGGGATTACAGGCGTGAGCCACCGCACCCGGCCCCATTTTTCTACTCTTAATCAACACTTCAAATCTACAAAAATAATCTTCAAATCTTGTGAGAAATTGCTTCCCTTTTCGTTCCTGACAGTCTGCGTGTAACTGGTTTTTATCATCCATTGTCATTCTTACCTTGGGAACTTTGACTGCAGACCCATAGCCAGTTGAAAATCCACAGCCAATGAGGCAGACTTTCTCCAGGGGCGAGGCTGCATCAATTTTGGCCACTGCATTCTCATCCACCACCGCGTACTGAGAGAAGCTACTAATGCCAACGAAGTGGTGGATGGACTTCACCCTGCAGGTGAACCTCCTGGTGCCATGCTGCAGGGTCCCCCGAGGATTGCTCACGCTGGACAATGCAATATAGAGACACACAAAGGAATGAGACAGGAGCATAACTATTGTGCACACTCAGTATCTGAGCAAAGAGAGCATCAGAAACCTACTCTTTTTTCAAGCGGTAGTTGCTTTCCAGATTTTTAGAGTCTGCATTTTCCACACTGAGGAATAAGAAGTGGGATGACTTTATCACCTGGAGAGGGATAAAACAAATTCTTTTACAATTTCTATCCAGGTATTAATAGAACAAAAACTTAAAGCTCACATGTCTTTAAAACATTAGAAGCTGGCCAGGCGCAGTGGCTCACGCCTGTAATCCCAGCACTTTGGGAGGCCAAGGTGGGCAGATCACCAGGTCAGGAGATCGAGACCATCAAACCCCGTCTCTACTAAAAATACAAACAAATTAGCCGGGCGTGGTGATGGGCGCCTGTAGTCCCAGCTACTCGGGAGGGTGAGGCAGGAGAATGGCGTGAACCCGGAGGCGGAGCTTGCAGTGAGCGGAGATCGCGCCACTGCACTCCAGCCTGGGCGACACAGTCAGACTCCGTCTCAAAAAAAAAAGAAAAAAAAAATTAGAAGCATGTGTCTTTAAAAGTCTCCAAAAACTACAGTCCAATCACAACTATGTCATTTGTCATTGCCTGCCACAGCCTTGTTTATACGTTTGGGTTTATAAGTGCCTGAAGATTCCTAAAGAGGAAATGCAAATATGGGAAACAACATGGATTGGAAAAATTGCTTTCACTGTGTTAACTTGTATGCAGTGTATCAATTTCTCCTGGAGGCTTTACAGACATTTAATTTAATCCTTAACTATTTAAATCTTACTGTAAGTATAAATATAAATTTTAGTTGAAAGTAGGGTATAATAGTGCCACTAGATGTTGGTAAGACATGTTTTTTATTATAGTTTGATTTACAATAAAAATGAGAATTTTGAACTAATTCTTTTCAAAGTGACTAGGTTTATCTTTATTATGAAATGAATGCTTTTAAAATGATCTTAGTTCTTTTTTGAGGAAAACTAACAAAAATGGGACAAAGAATAATTCCAGAAATTCCTCTGGAAATTTCAACCCTCTACAATAAGTTAGGGACTTTTAGGATAAGAACTGACTTTGAAATGTTTTTAGCTGGTGATAATTTGTGAATTATTTACTGTTCCTATTGTGGTGGAGGGAGAAGGGGTGAAAAGTAAGGATGTCATTTTGTTATTAATTTCTGACTAAAGAAATTAGTAAGAGCTGAAACTCAAATTAAACAGTTCATTTTATTTTTCTGTTCACAGTTCAAATAAGTATTTGGTAAGGTGGCAGGTCCAATCTAGCAGCAAAAGTGATTTTTAAAAATTAAACATAATTTTTATTTTTAATCATCTACACTACCTATTCCACAAGACCAAGAAAAATGGTTGGCCCATAACATTTTATATGTAAAATTCATGTGAAAATGATGGTATAGAAACGTCCTAGTTATTCCCCCTGTATAATTAGCAATCCATAACCAGTGGCATTTAAGCATGGCTAAAGGTAATAAGGCAGATATTGTTGATGGCGGGATGGTTCCTTCTATGTCTCTTTCATTTCCTTTCACCTAGTCTGTTTCATTGATTCCATGCTCAGGAAGAGAGACCATGTTGGAAGAGGAAATTGGTGAAGGGGCTGCATAGGTCACCTAAGAAAAGTTCATGTTCATTCGGCTCTAGCCATGTAGCCTCCATTTTGTGAACTCAGCACAGAACAATGTCCATACTTATGCTTTTTCCCTCCTCCCATTTCTAGTTGTCTTGGCCCTGACAGAAGACCGTGTTCACCAACACTAATACGGAAGTTACTGGATTATGAATGCCACGCTGGTAGGCACTGTGTCCCTTTTGATCCTCACGTATCTCCGGACACTAACCTGGTGCCTGGCGTCTAGTAGATACTCAGTACATAATGGTTGAAGGGTAGAATACATGAGTGACTGAATGCATACATGCTTGAGTCAGGCAGGCCGAGAGGGAAAGAGGAAAACACCTGAAGTCCTGGCTGCATGGTGACCTTGTGCAAGCCCTTTCGTCTCTCATTGCCTCTGTTTCTTCATCCAGGCTGGGAAATCTTAGGATGGTGAACCAAGCATGTTCCCTGAGTGTGAATCCTGTACCTGGTTTGACTGTAGTCACGCCTTCTCCAGCGCTCTCCACTATGCCGGCTGCCTCATGGCTTAAAATCACAGGGAGTGGGGTCACCATGGTACCACTAACCACTTGGTCATCTGTGCTACAGATTCCTACACCACCATCTACAGAGTAAAGAGAAGATGTTTAGATTCAGAAAAGATCGTGAGTCTCAGATGAATTTAAAAATCCCAGTTTCCTGAAATTGTGCTTTCAAAATGTTTTCAAGGGTTTTGCTAATCCTACTATTCCCAAATACGAAAGATTGAGTTTATCCTCAAGGTTATCCAGGCTGAAACCCTCCTCTACCTTCCTTTCTTGAATTAAACAATTTAGAATAATCTGTGAAGTAATTGATACTGAATTAGTTACATCTTAAATAATATACAAGAATGCATACTTTAAAAAAATAGAAGTAGAAATTGCAAATTAACACATAGAAAATATCTAATGCTAATTGATTTTGAAGTCTTGATACATATCCCTTTGAAATTTTTTTCTGTCTTTTACTGGAATTGTATGTATTCTTTGATCACTTTTTAAAAATTTAATAATTTATATTTATACCTTTCTGTCACAACAAGTGTATTCTATTTGCTGGTTGATTATATATAAAAAAAGTCTTAGTGGATTTTTGGTTGTCCGTTTTTAACTTTTCTGAGTTGTTTTTTTTTTTTTTCACATCTTCCATCCTTTTATTGAAAAAAATTTTAAATGGCAGTTAATAAAAGGCACAAACAAATCAACAGGGATATACTAGTAGAAAACACAATATAAAATTAAAATGCCATTGGCTTCTTTAATTGGTTAAGAGCGCAAAATGTAACAGGCAAAAGGTCTGTTTCAAACAAATTTAAAAGTCATGTGTGTTGTTTTTTTTTTTTTTTTGCTTTTTTTTGTTTTTTGTTTTTGTTTTTGTTTCGAGACGGAGTCTCACTCTGTAGCCCAGGCTGGAGTACTGTGGTGGGATCTGGGCTCACTGCAAGCTCCGCCTCCTGGGTTCAGGCCATTCTTCTGCCTCAGCCTCCTGAGTAGCTGGGATTACAGGCGCCTGCCACCATGCCTGGCTGAGTTTTTGTGTTTTTTAGTAGAGATGGGGTTTCATCATGTTAGCCAGGATGGTCTTGATCTCCTGACCTCATGATCCGCCCGCCTCAGCCTCCCAAAGTGCTCGGATTACAGGCAAAAGCTGTGTTTTTTAAATTCTCACCAAATCAGATACATACACACCCTCAAAAATAGTGTGTGAAGGAAAGCTGTCATACTCAAGAAGTTGTATTCTGAATTTTTCAAGGAAACACTTGTTGAAATAGGAATTCACAGAGTCAACAACAGATTAATAATTTAAAAAAATTGAGTCTTAAAATGCTAATTGGCCCAAAGCTATACTATATAATGTATTGCTAGGTACAAAGGAAAAAATCTGTACTGCTTTTAGCAAAACTGCTTTCCCAGAAAAGCAAATTAAAATAATGCAATCAGCAGACCAAGGAGACTACGGCCTGACATCAGAGCTACAACTTCTCACATCTGTGTCAGAAAATCCTATTTATCCAGAATAGACTAAAATTTCAGGGCAAAACAGAGACTTTTTAACATTTCTTACTTTACCCATTTTAAGTTCTTTTTATCTCCCCCACCCCCGAAGTCAGTAATTCAGCAAGATCCAGCAGAAAGAGGGCTACTTTTAGAATTTGCTATTTTGTTTTTCTTTCTATGGCGAGACTGTCATGACTGTCATGGAGCCTGGATATTTCAGGCTTATATGCATCCACCACCAGTGGATCCCATTGTGGTCAAAAAACTTAGCGATGGACTTGGTGAACTTGGCTTCCCGCTGCTGCTTTGTTCTTCCACTGATGAAGGTCAGCTTCAAGGTGTATTTGTCATCAAACCTTTTAAGATGGAGGACAGTTGCCAAATATCGTCAGGATCCATTCCTGTAGGATCTTTCCTTTTTGGCAGAATCACCCAAAGAGTTTTTCATGGCTGATCCATCCTACTTGTCAATTTTTACAGGCTTATCATCTATCTTCAAACAAGCCGCTAGGGCCACTGCCTGTCTTGCAGCTGGAACCACCGCCAGCCCCACTACTGCCTCCCTTACCACCACTTCTCCCGCCCTGGGCAGCTGCCGCCACCATCTTGTCCACCTTGGCGTCTCCCTGCCTTCCGACTTGTCCCTTTTCTGAGTTTTTAAAAATTTAAATACAAATGGAAAAATGTGTTTCACCTTAATACGAACTTCATGGGCCTTACCTCTAGAAAAGGGATTCTTTAACTCCCATAGCACAGCTGCTTTGCATTTGATTACCTATAAAATCAGAGAGATGGTACCAGTGTTTTCCCACTCTTGAAGTCAGAAATTGTGTCATTTCATCTTTGTACATGCAACATCTACTCCTATGTCTGGTACCTAACAAGTGCTCCATAGAAATGATCTCCTCTGGCTTATAAGGAGAATAAAAATACCTTTTAAAAAAGCATGTAATCACAACACTTTGGGAGGCCGGGGTAGTGTATCACGAGGTCAGGAGTTGGAGACCAGCCTGGTCAACACGGTGAAACCCCGTGTCTACTAAAAATACAAAAAAAAAAATTAGCTGGGTGTGGTGGCGGGCGCCTGTAGTCCCAGCTACTAGGGAGGCTGAGGCAGGAGAATCGTTCAAACCCTGGAGGTGGAGATTGCAGTGAGCTACATATTAAAATGTGATTACATATGTGATTACATATAAAAATAGATAAACACAGTTAAGTATAATAACACACTAAGATAAAATGGAATACATTCATTAAGGCCATCCTTATGTTGCTATTGCTTTTTTTTCCCAAAGATGTTTAATCTTGCTTGACATTTCCTAACGCTGTGCTGAAAACGTTTGTTTACCTACAACTATTGACTGGTACATGAAGTTCCATGTCACCTTCATTTTGCTGACAGAGTTAGTATCTGTTCACACAAAATACACTGCTTTCTTGGTCAATTTTCTGCTTAGGCCAACAGGATCTGACTCTATAATAATATATTTACCTTCCTGCATGGGATGACGTCTCTTTCTCCTTGTATTTGCCTATTCTCCTCTTTTAATTTTCTCTCTTCACCACTTCTGTGTGTTACTTGTTTCCAACACCCATTTGCAACTTAGCTTTCGCAGCCTGTTCCGTTATTTGATTTATGTGTAGAGACTCTTTCTAGCTTTGGTTTGAGCCCCAGATTACAGAGGTTAGAGTTGGTGGTGGTGGTGTGTGTGTGTGTGTGTGTGTGTGTGTGTGTGTGTATACACTCAGACCCACACATACATATTTCAAAATTGGAGTCACTGTGTGTTTGAATTTCTAGCTAACAGATCTTATCCATAGACGTTCTAAAAGTAAAAGTTGAACACATATTTCCAGTGCTTGACAGTGTACTGTAATATCTGTCTTCATTGTGGTAAAGCAAGTAAAATTCACAGAACTCTTTCTAGACAGAATCAACAAAATTGCAAATATTATTTTAAAAATTCAATTAAAATGTATTCTTCCAACAATTCATTTTCATTATTTATTTGTCAAATTATTCAACTTTGCAGGATGTTCAACATGGTCAATGCCAAAATAAATATCAGAATACTTGGAAGTAAGGTACTAATAGTAGGAGTTCCTGATTATCAGGTGCTTATGATGTGACAGGCACATTGTGGCCTCTGCTGGATGAGTTATATACATTTTATTTATATTTGAAATTTATTTATTTTTAATTTAAATAGTTTTTGGGATACAAGTGGTTTTTGGTTACCTGGGTAAGCTCTTTAGTGGTGATTTCTGAGATTTTTGTGCACCCTTTACTCAAACAGTATACACTGCACCCAATATGTAGTCTTATATCCCTCACCTCCCCTCTCAACCTTCCTCCTCGAGTTCCCAAAGTTCATTATATCATTCTTATGCCTTTGCATCTTCGTAGCTTAGCTCCCTTTTGTAAATGAGAACATATGATGTTTGGTTTTCCATTTCTGAGTTACTTCACTTAGAATAATGGTCTCCAGCTCCATTCAGGTTACTGCAAAGGCTATTATTTTATTTTATTCTGTTTAATGGCTGAGTAGTAGTCCATGGTGTATACATACCATATTTTCTTTATCTGTGTTTGTTGATGGGCATTTAGTTTGGTTCCATATTTTTGTAATTACAAATTGTGCTGCTATAAACAACATGCATTACTTTTAAGCCTCACAAGGATGTTACCAGAACAGTACTATTGAATTATTGACTTTATTTTAGTTGGGAATTATGTTAAATAACCAAACATCAGAATAATTGGTGTTTTTGAGGAAGAAGAGAAATCTAAAGGTTTGCAAAACATTTGAGAGAATAAGCAGGGAAAATTTCCCTGGCCTTGCGAGAGATCTAGAGATACAAATATGTGAAGCCAAAAGAATCCCTGAGAAACTCTTCACAAAAAGGTCACCACCTAGGCCCATACTCATCAGGATGAAGGAAAGAATCTTAAGAGCTGTGAGGCAGAAATGTCAGGTAACCTATAAAGGAAAACCTGTCAGATTAACAGCAGATTTCTCAGCAGAAACCATACAAGCTAGAAGAGATTGGGATCCTTCCTTTGACCTCCTTAAACAAAACAATTATCAGCCAAGAATTTTGTATCCAGAAAAACTAAGCTTCCTAAATGAAGGAAAGATACAGTCTTTTTCAGATAAACAAATGCTGAGAGAACCAGTCATTACCAAGCCAGAACTACAGGAACTGCTAAAAGGAGCTCCAAATCTTGAAACAAATGCTGGAATCACATTAAAAGAGAGCCTCTTTCAAACATAAATCTGACAGGACCTATAAAACAACAACATGATGAAAAAAAAAAAGAAAAAAAAAACAAGGTATACAGGAAACAAATGGCACAATGAATAGAATAGCACCTCACATCTGAATACTAACTTTGAATGTAAATGACCTAAATGCTCCACTTAAAATATATAGAATGGCAGAATGGATAAGAATTCACCAACAAAGTATCCACTGTCTTCAAGAGACTCACCTGACACATAAGGACTCACATAAACTTAAGGTAAAGAGGTGGAAAAAGATATTCCATGCAAATGGAAACCAAAAGTGAGCAAGAGTAGCTATTCTTATGTCAGACAAAACAAATTTTAAAGCAACAGAAGTTAAAAAAGACAAAGAGGGATATTATATAATGATAAAAGTACCAGTCCAACAGAAAAATATCACAATCCTAAATATATAAGCACCTAACACTGGAGCTCCAAAATTTACAAAATGATTACTACTAGACCTAAGAAATGAGATAGACAGCAACACAATAATAGTAGGAGATTTCAATATTCCACTAACAGCACTAGACAGGTCATCAAGACAGAAAGTCAGCAAAGAAACAATGGACTTAAACTATAGCCTACAACAAATTGACTTACCAGATACTTATAGACCATTCTACCCAACAACTGCAGAATATACATTCTATTCGTCAGCACATGGAACATTCTCCAAGGTAGACCATATGATAGATGACAAAACAAGTCTCAATAAATTTAAGAAAATTGAAATTATGGCAAGTAGTCAAATAAAATTTGAAATCAACTCCAAAAGGAATCCTCAAAACTATGCAAATACATGAAAATTAAATTACCTGCTCTTGAATGATCATTGTGTCAACAACGAAATCAAGATGGAAATTAAAAAGTTATTTGAACTGAATGAGAATAGTGACACAACCTGTCAAAACCTCTAGGATACAGCAAAGTGATACCAGGAGGAAAGTTCATAGCATTCATTAAATGTCCCCATCAAAAAGACAGAAAGAACACAAATAGACAATCTCAAGTCACACCTCAAGGAGATAGAGAAACAATAGCAAACCAAACTCAAACCCAGCAGAAAAGAAATAATCAAGATCAGAGCAGAACTAAATGAAATTGAAACAAAAAAATACAAAAGATAAATTTTAAAAAGCTGGTTCTTTGAAAAGATAAATAAAATTGATAGACCATTGGCAAGATTAACTACAAAAAGAAGAGGGAAGATCCAAATAAATTCAATTAGAAATGAAATGGGAAAAATTAAAACCAATACCACAGAAATACAAAAAATCATTCAAGGCTACTATGAACACCTTTTTGTGCATATACTAGAAAACCTAGAGGAAATGGATAAATTCCTGGAGAGATATAACTGATCTAGATTAAATCAGTAGGTAATAGATACTCTTAACAGGCCAATAACAAGCAGTGCATTTGAAATGATAATTAAAAAGTTAGCAACAAATAAAGAAAAAAGCCCTAGACCAGACGTATTCACAGCTGAATTCTATCAGACATTCAAAGAAGAATTGGTATGTATCCTATTGACGCTATTTCAAATGATAGAGAGAGAGGGAATCTTCCTTAAGTCAACCATGAAGCCAGTGTCACCCTAATACCAAAACAAGGAAAGGACATAAGAAAAAAACAAAGCTACAGACCAATATCTCTGATGAAGAAATTCTCAACAAAGTACTAGTGACCTGAATCCAACAGTATATCAAAAAGATAATCCATGATGATCGAGTGGGTTTTATACCAGGGATGCAGGGAAGGTTTAACATATACAAGTCAATAAATGTGATACACCACATAAACAGAATTAAAAACACAAATCACATGACCATGTCAATAGATGCAGAAAAAGCATTTGATAAAATCCAGCATTCTATGTGATTAAAACCCTCAGCAAAATGGGCATAAAAGGGATACACCTTAAGGTAATAAAGGCCATCTATGACAAACCCGCAGCCAACATAATACTGAATGGGGAAAAGTTGAAAGCATTTCCTTGAGAACTGGAACAAGACAAGGGTGTCTACTTTCTCCACTTCTATTCAACATAATACTGGAAGTCCTAGATAGAGCAATCGGATAAGAGAAAGAAATAAAGGGCATCCGAATCAGTAAAGAAGAAGTCAAACTGTTGCTGTTAATATGATCATATGCCTAGAAAATCCTAAAGACTCATCCAAAAAGCTGCTAGAACTGGTAAATGAATTCAGCAAAGTTTCAGGATACAAAAGTAATGTACATAAATCAACAGCCTTGCTATATACAAACAGTGGCCAAGCTGAGAATCAAATCAAGAACTCAACCCTTTTACAATAGCTGCAAAAAAATTAAATACTTAGTAATACACTTATCCAAGGAGGTGAAATACCTCTACAAGGAAAACTACAAAACACTACTGAAAAAAACATAGATGACACAAACAAGTGGAAATACATCCCATGATCATGAATGGTGGAATCAATATTGTGAAAATGACCACACTGCCAAAAGCAATCTACAAATTCAATGCAATTCCCATCAAAATACCACCATCGTTCTTCACAGAGCTAGAACAAACAATCTAAAATTCATGTGGAACCAAAAAAGGCTCCACATAGCCACCGCAAGACTAAGCAAAAAGAACAAATCTGGAGACAATGAGTTACCCGACTTCAAACTTTTCTGTAAGGCTATAGTAACCAAAACAGAATGGTACTGGTATAAAAACAGGCTTGCAGACCAATGGAACAGAACAGAGAACCCAGAAATAAACCCAAATACTTATAGCCAACTGATCTTTGATAAAGCAAAGAAAAACATAAAGTGGGGAAAGGACACTCTATTCAACAAATGGTGCTGGGATAGTTGACAAACCATATGTAGAAGAATGAAACAGGATCTTCATCTCCCATTTTATAAAGAAATCAACTCAAGATGGATCAAAGACTTAAATCAAATACCCTAAGTCATAAAAATTCTAGAAGATAACATTGGAAAAACCCTTCTAGACATTGGCAGAGATTTCATGATCAAAAACCCAAAGCAAATGCAACAAACACAATGGTAAATAGACAAGACTTAATTAAGCTAAAAAGTGTCTGCACAGCAAAAGAAATAATTAGTAGATTGAACAGACAACACACAGAGTGGGAGAAAATCTTGGCAATCTATACATCTGATCAAGGACTCATATCCAGAATCTACAAAGAACTCAAACAAATCAGCAAGAAAAAAGAAACAATCCTATTCAAAAGAGGGCTAAGGATATTAGTAGACAATTCCCAAAAGAAAATAAGCAAATCACCAACAAACAAATGAAAAAATGCTCAATATCACTATTGATTATGGAAATGCAAATCGAAACCACAATATTATGCCACCTTACTCCTGCAAGAATGGCTGTAATCAAAAAATCAAAATAATGGATGTTGGTGTGGATATGGTGAACAGGGAACACTTGTACACTGTTGGTGGGAATGTAAACTAGTACAACCACTTGGAAAACAGTGAGGAGATTCCTTAAAGAACTAAAAGAAGATCTACCATTTGATTCAGCAATCCCACTACTGGATATCTACACAGAGGAAAAGAAGTCATTATATGAAAGAGAAATACTTGCACAACCATTCTTACAGCAGCACAATTCACAATTGCAAAAATATAGAGCCAGTCCAAATGCCCATCAATCATTGACTAGATAAAGAAAATGTGTATTTTCATTATACACACACACACACACACACACACACACACAAACAATGGAACACTACTCAGCCATATAAAGGATCTAAATAGTGGCATTGGTAGCTACCTGGGTGGAATTGGAGAACATTATTCTAAGTGAAATAACTCAGGAATGAGAAACCAAATATGTTTTCACACAAGTGGGAGCTGAGCTATGAGGATGCTAAGGCAAAGGTATGATACAATGGACTTTGGGGACTCAGTGACGAGGGAGGGAGGGGGATCAGGGATAAAATACTACACATTGGGTATGGTGTACACTGCTTGAGTGATGGATACACCAAAATCTCAGAAATCACCACTAAAGAACCTATTCATGTAACCAAACACCACCTGTTCCCCGAAAACCTATTAAAATAGAAAAAGTAAATAAATAAAAATCTGTTATCAATCCCAAAATAATATTATCAATCACAAAAAAGGATTTATCAAGAAAGATGAGGTGCAATTGAGAGGTATAGATGCGATCAACAGTATAGACAAATAATATTGACTATCTTTTTTTCCTTTAATACATCCTTTTATACATTTTTCTGTTTAATCCTCTCTCACATCTGGAGACTTAGCATTTAAGGGAATTGTAGCCACTACCACCTTGTTTTCAAGGCCCAAATGAATTTGGAAATGTGGTATTTGCTTATGAGCTTCTATCACTTTGTGAACACAATGGCCAAAAGTACTTCGGGATAAACTCCATAGAGTCAGGAGATCTTTGTTTTTTTTCCTCCTCCTCCTTCTCCTTCTCCTCCTCCTCCTCCTTCTTTGTCATCTCATCTCTTCTTCTTCATCATCTCCTTCCTCCTCCTCCTCCTTCTTCTTCTTCTTCTTCTTTTTTAAATTATTCTTTAAATTCTGGGATACATGTGCAGAACATGCAGGTTTGTTACATAGGTATACACAAGACATGGTGGTTTGCTGCACCCATCAACCCATCATGTACATTAGGTATTTCTTCTATCTGTTATCTGTCTCTATCTCTATCTTCTATCTTCTATCTGCTATCTGTCTCCTAGCCCCCACCCCTCAACAGGCCCCGGTGTGTGATGTTCCCCTCCCTGTGTCCATGCATTCTCATTGTTCAACTCTCACTTAAGAGTGAGAACATGTAGTGTTTGGTTTTCTATTCTTGTGTTAGTTTGCTGAGAATGATAGTTTACAGCTTCATCCATGTCCCTGCAAAGGATATGAACTCATCCTTTTTTTTTATGGCTGCATAGTATTGCATCTTGTATATGTGCCACATTTTCTTTATCCAGTCTAACACTGATAGGCATTTGGGTTGGTTCCAAGTCTTTGCTATTGTAAACAGTGCTGCAATAAACATACATGTGCATGTGTCTTTATAGTAAAATGATTTATAATCCTTTGGTAGATACCCAGTAATGGGATTGATGGCTCAAATGGTATTTCTGGTTCTACATCCTTGAGGAATTGTCACACTGTCTTCCACAATGGTTGAACTAATTTACACTCCCATTAACAGTGTAAAAGTGTTCCTATTTCTCTACATCCTTTCCAGCATCTGTTGTTTCCTGACTTTTTAATGATTACCACTCTAACCGGCGTGAGATGGTATCTCATTGTGGTTTTGATTTGCATTTCTCTAATGACCAGAGATGATGAGCTTTTTTTTTCATATGTTTGCTGGCTGCATGAATGTCTTATTTTGAGAAGTGTCTGTTCATATCCTTCATCCACTTTTTGATGGAGTTTTTAATTTTTTTCCTGTGAATTTGTTTAAGTTCCTTATAGATTCTGGATTTTAGCCCTTTGTCAGATGGATAGATTGCAACAATTTTCTCCCATTCAGTAGGTTGGCTGTTCACTCTGATGGTAGTTTCTTTTGCTGTGCAGAAGCTCTTTAGTTTAATTAGATCCCATTAGTCCGTTTTGGCTTTTGTTGCCATTGCTTTTTGTGTTTTAGTCACGAAGTCTTCGCCCATGCCTATGTCCTGAATGGTATTGCCTAGGTTTTCTTCTGGCGTTTTTATGGTTTTAGGTCTTACATTTAAGTATTTAATTCATCTTGAGTTAATCTTTATATAAGGTGTAAGGAAGGGGTCCAGTTTCAGTTTTCTGCATATGGCTAGCCAGTTTTTTCAACAGCATTTATTAAATAGGGAATCCTTTCCCATTGCTTGTTTTTGTCAGGTTTGTCAAAGATCAGATGGTTGTAGATGTGTGGCATTATTTCTGAGGCCTCTGTTCTGTTCCATTGGTCTATATATCTGTAGCCTTGTAGTATAGTTTGAAGTCAGGTTGTGTGATGCCTCCAGTTTTGTTCTTTTTGCTTAGGATTTTCTTGGCTATATGGGATGTTTTTTGGTTCCATATAAAATGTAAGGTAGTTTTTTCTAATTCTGTGAAGAAAGCCAATTGTAGATTGATGGTGATAGCATTGAATCTATAAGTTACTTTGGGGACTATGGTCGTTTTCATTATATTGATTCTTCCTATCCATGAGCATGGAATGTTATTCCATTTGTTTGTGTTCCCTCTTATTTCCTTGAGCAGTGGTTTGTAGTTCTCTTTGAAGAGGTCCTTCACATCCCTTGTAAGTTGTATTCCTCGGTATTTTATTCTCTTTGTAGCAATTGTGAATGGGAGTTCACTTATTATTTGGCTCTCTGTTTGTCTGTTATTGGTGTATAGGAATGCTTGTGACTTTTGCACATTGATTTTGTTTGCTGAGACTTTGTTGAAGTTGCTTATCAGCTTAAGGGGATTTTGGGCTGCGATGATGGGGTTTTCTAAATATACAATCATGGCATCTGCAAGCAGGAAGAATTTGACTTCCTGTTTTCCTAACCGAGTTCCCTTTATTTCTTTCTCTTGCCTGATTGCCCTGGCCAGAACTTCCAACACTATGTTGAATAGGAGTGGTGAGAGAGGGCATTCTTGTCTTGTGCTGGTTTTTAAGGGCAATGCTTCCAGCTTTTGCCCATTCTGTATGATATTGGCTGTGGGTTTGTCTTTCTTTAGTACCATCTGGCAACTACTCTGTGCTTACTCTTTGCCCCACCTTTTAAACATATAGATGAGCAAGTGGGAAGAGTAGGGGACATATGATTGAATGTCAATGTTCTAGTATCAGAGCACTATGGCAAGCCTGAAGCAACATCTGTAATATCCAAAGGTAACCCTATCAATCTCTAGGGGTCACAGGGCATCACTTTCCTCTGCTTCTCTCTGTGTATATGTCTTTGCAAGCCAGCCCAATTCTGTATTCCATTTCCACCAAGTACCGTATTCTAAATTCAGCTTATCCAGAGAGATTATATATTTGGTTCCATTTGGGTCAGTGATCTCCTATGTTGTAGGTAGAATAATGACCCCCAAAGATGCCTACTCCTAACCCCTGGAATCTAGGATTATGTTGCTTTTCATGGCAAACAACAGATTTTGTTGATGTGATTCAGTTAAAGGTCTTGAGGTTCGAAGATTAGCTTGAGTTATCCAGGTGGACCAAATGTAATCTTATGGCTTCTTAAAATTGGAGAGCTTTTCCAGGTTGTGGTCAAAGAGGGAGATGTGTCTACCCACAAACCTTAGATGGCCATGTCTGCAACAGGGGTGTGTTAATTTTCTATTGCTGATTTAACAAATTACCACAAGTGCTCTTGGAAGATTAGTGGAAGGCAAGGACTGGCATCTCTAATGTAATTACACGGTAATGATGAGTAGTGCAGGGATGTGAATCCAAAGCCTGGAGAAGGACAGACCAGCATCTCTGCAAGAGATCCAACTGTCTCCTTTACCCCAAGAGGTCCATAATTCACATGGACCCAAGAAAGAATATTGTAACTGGCAGAAAGTATCTTCAGTTCAAATCTTTCATTTTTGGGGTTAAATAACTTGGCAAAATGGTGAGATTAATATTATTTTAAAGATTGCTAGAAAAAATGTAACATTTCATATATGTGCATAAATAGTAAACTTTAAAGCATATTTGGATATGAGGTGCCAAATGAAGAGTGGTAGAGGGACTTTAGTAGCAATAAATAGAACTTGAGAATGGAATAAATACTCTATAGAATATTCCATTAAATTGAGTAAATTTTAAGTTCCTAGAGCAATTTTTGAAAATCTCACATTCAAAGCCATCAATTTCTACTCAATTAGCATTTCATTTTGATTTTGGAACTGAAGCCCAAGATGTCAAGGGAGTTAAAATGATTGTTGGTCTTCCAGTAGCTGTGGAGCCTGGAATACTGCCAAGAAGAGCATGCGTGAGAGAGCAAAATGTTTGTTTACATTCCTCCTGTGAAGGGAGTTGGGAAATAATCTAAGAAGCCCAATCCAAAAGCAAAGGTGTTCCATCCAGACTTTTCTGTTAAAGCCAAACTACAAACCATCTGAATGTTCCAAAAGTGTTTTGATGATGTATTGATGTATTTTAAATTATGTGATAATATGCTTGGCAGATGCTTAAAAGTATATTTACTGAGATGATGTAGAAATACCAAGTGTTTATTAAAACAATACAGAGTAATACAAATGCTATGGTTGTCACAATATAAAACTTCCTGAAAACTCTTCCTAAAGAGCTCTTTAATGGTGAAGACTTTTTTCATTTTTGAAATTAAAAGTATAAATTTTTGTAAAATATAAATGATTACTATCTATATCTAATATTCATAAAGTGCTGATTTTGCTCACTTTTGCACATATATTGCCTCATTTTGTGCAATGTTTAGCATTAACTTATGAGGTAGATACCATGCCATGAGCATTGTACACATGAAGACATTGAGGTTCAGAGAGATTGCATAAATTTCCCAATGTAACACAGCTAGTGGTAGGGCCAGGATTCCAGCAATCCTAACTCTAGAGTTTAATAACCTGAGGAATAATAATAGGTAATATCCTTGTCACTCTCAGCATGTGCCAATTGCTGTTCCATATGCTTCACATTTGCCCACTCACGTAAACCTCAGAATAACTCTATGAGGCAGATTCTATTATTATTACCGTTTTATAGACACATATTTTGTATGTCTATGTCAGCCTTAAAGCCACTTCTGAGTTTTTTAGCATACTTTTCGGGAACATGCCAACTTTATTTCCATTTAAATTGCTTGAGACATAGCATGATTGTTGATACAGTCTCTGGAAATTTTATTCCCAGTTGTGTATCTCTCTGGAGTCTTTGACTTACTCCCATGTGGGCAGGAGGTGCTTCGCATCTGGCCCCACCTGCCATCCTGGAGCCTCCTCACCCTCGTCCTGGGGAATCCCTTCCCTCTCCTCGGGGTGAGAGCATCAGCTTGTCAGACACCACATCTTTCTGAATTAATTATCTGTTTGGGGGCATTTCATTAGTAATCTTCTGGAGAAAAGGCACACAGAGGGATAAATTTATTGAGAACTTTTATGCTTCTATTGGATTTCTACTCTGCTGTGAAAATTTTTAATTCTCAAGAGATTTTTTATGGTATCATATTCTTCTTCCATGCATATTATATCTTTTCTCTTTGCAAGTAATTACCGCTGACAGACTGGATTAAGAAAATGTAGCACATATACACCATGGAATACTATGCAACCATAAAAAAGGATGAGTCCATGTCCTTTGTAGGGACATGGATACAGCTGGAGACCATCATTCTCAGCAAACTATCACAAGAACAGAAAGCCAAACACCGCATGTTCTCACTCATAGGTGGGAATTGAACAATGAGAACACTTGGACACAGGGTGGGGAACATCACACACTGGGGCCTATTTTGGGGTCGGGGGATGGGGGAGGGATAGCATTAGGAGATATACCAATTGTAAATGACGAGTTGATGGGTGCAGCACACCAACATGGCAAATGTATACATATGTAACAAACCTGCACATTGTGCACTTGTACCCTAGAACATAAAGTATAATTAAAAAAAAAAGATTTTGTATTTTTTCACTTCATGGATTACTTCTTCTGACTTCTTTTTTCTTTGCTTTGTTTCTTTCTTTCCGATTGCAAAGCTAGAATTACTCCACATTTCTGATGATCTTGGTTGTCTTCTGTTGTAGGACGGATGGGGCACTAACGAGCTATCAGGAAGCTCTGAATACATGGGTGGCATCTGTGTCATGTGAGATTCGCTGTAGAACTATCTGGTGGGATTAATTGCTGGGGAATATAATGTCAGTAAGGGTAGATATTTTCTCTTGGGCTGGTCAGATTTTTCAAGGGATGATTTGGAAGTTTCTGTGTAGAAGACACATGCCCAGCTGCCAACACTCTGGGGCCCAAGAGGGCAATTGAAAATCCAATTATAAGTCATTTGGGAGAAAAAGGCAAAATCCAGGATTACCTAGGTAATTCAAAAGCTTGTTTGCATTAATCTTGCAAGACTGTAGCCAAAAATCTATTGGACTATATAATAATTTCATGTTTAATAACTCTAAAATTTTATATTTAGTCCTATGAGAATTTTCTTACATCTTGCCATTGATAATCTTAGCTTCCTAAAAGATCCAGTAAGAAAAACATTTCTATGACTCTATGAGTAATTTCTTCCCAAGGCTTTTGACATGAGATAGTTTATATTATTTTGAACTTTATTTGGTCTGAAGTTTTCTTTTTTTTACTTTTACTTTTATTTTATTTATTTTTTATTATACTTTAAGTTCTAGGGTACATGTGCACAACATGCAGGTTTGTTACATATGTATACGTGTGCCATGTTGGTGTACTGCACCCATTAACTCGTCATTTACATTAGGTTTATCTACTAATTCTATCCGTCTCCCCTCCTCACACCCCACGACAGGCCCCGGTGTGTGATATTTCCCGCCCTGTGTCCAGGTGTTCTCACTGTTCAATTCCCACCTATAAGTGAGAATGTGCGGTGTTTGGTTTTCTGTTATTGTGATAGTTTGCTCAGAATGATGGTTTCCAGCTTCATTCATGTCCCTACAAAGGACATGAGCTCATCCTTTTTTATGACTACGTAGTGTTCCATGGTGTATATGTGCCACATTTTCTTAATCCAGTCTATCATTGATGGACATTTGGGTTGGTTCCAAATCTTTGTTATTGTGAATAGTGCTGCAATAAACATATGTGTGCATGTGTCTTTATAGCAGCATGATTTATAATCCTTGGGGTATATACCCAGTTATGGGATGGCTGGGTCAAATGGTATTTCTAGTCCTAGATCCTTGAGGAATCGCCAGACTGTCTTCCACAATGGTTGAACTAGTTTACAGCCCCACGAACAGTGTAAAAGCATTCCTATTTCTCCACATTCTCTCTAGCACGTGTTGTTTCCTGACTTTTTAATGATTGCCATTCTAACTGGTGTGAGATGGTAGCTCATTGTGGTTTTGATTTGCATTTCTCTGATGGCCAGTGATGATGAACATTTTTTCATGTGTCTGTTGGCTGCATAAATGTCTTGTTTTGAGAAGTGTCTGTTCATATCCTTCACCCACTTTTTGATGGGGTTGTTTGACTTTTTTCCTGTAAATTTGTTTAAGTTCCTTGTAGATTCTGAATTTTAGCCCTTTGTCAGATGGATAGATTGCAATAATTTTCTTCCATTCTGTAGGTTGCCTGTTCACTCTGATGGTAGTTTCTTTTGCTGTGCAGAAGCTCTTTAGTTTAATTAGATCCCATTTGTCAATTTTGACTTTTGTTGCCATTGCTTTGGTGTTTTAGTCATGAAGTCTTTGCCCATGCCTATGTCCTGAATGGTATTGCCTAGGTTTTCTTCTAAGGTTTTGATGGTTTTAGGTTTTATGTTTAAGTCATTAATCCATCTTGAGTTAATTTTTGTATAAGGTGTAACGAAGGGGTCCAGTTTCAGTTTTCTGCATATGGCTAGCCAGTTTTTTCAGCAGCATTTATTAAATAGGGAATCCCTTCCCACTGCTTGTTTTTGTCAGGTTTGTCAAAGATCAGATGGTTGTAGATGTGTGACATTATTTCTGAGGCCTCTGTTCTGTTCTGTTGGTCTATATATCTGTTTTGGTACCAGTACCATGCTGTTTTGGTTACTGTAGCCTTGTAGTATAGTTTGAAGTCAGGCAGCATGATGCCTCCAGTTTTGTTCTTTTTGCTTAGGTTTGTCTTGGCAATGTGGGCTATTTTTTGGTTCCATATGAACTTTAAGATAGTTTTTTCCAATTCTGTGAAGAAAGTCATTGGTAGCTTGATGGGGATGGCATTGAATCTATCAATTACCTTGGGCAGTATGACCATTTTCACAATATTGATTCTTCTTATCCATGAGCATGGAATGTTCTTCCATTTCTTTGTATCCTCTGCTATTTCGATGAGCAGTGGCTTGTAGTTCTCCTTGAAGAGGTCCTTCACATCCCTTGTAAGTTGAATTCCTAGGTATTTTATTCTCTTTGAAGCAATTGTGAAGAGGAGTTCATTTATGATTTGGCTCTCTGTTTGTCTGTTTTTGGTGTATAGGAATGCTTGTGATTTTTGCACATTGATTTTGTATCCTGAGACTTTGCTGAAGTTGCTTATCAGCTTAAGGAGATTTTGGGCTGAGACAATGGGGTTTTCTAAATATACAATCATGTCATCTGCAAACAGGGACAATTTGACTTCCTCTTTTCCTAATCGAGTACCCTTTATTTCTTTCTCCAGCCTGATTGCCCTGGCTAGAACTTCCAACACTATGTTAAATGGGAGTGGTGAGAGAGGGCATCCCTGCCTTGTGCCAGTTTTCAAAGGGAATGCTTCCAGTTTTTGCCCATTCAGTATGATATTGGCTGTGGGTTTTTCATAAAAAGCTCTTATTATTTTGAGATACATTCGTTCGATACCTAGTTTATTAAGAGTTTTTAGCATGAAGGGCTGTTGAATTTTGTCAAAAGCCTTTTCTGCGTCTATTAAGATAATCATTTGGTTTTTGTCTTCGATTCTGTTTATATGATGGATTACGTTTGTTGATTTGCCTATGTTGAACCAGCCTCACATCCCAGGGATGAAGCCAACTTGATCGTTGTGGATAAGCTTTTTGATGTGCTGCTGGATTCGGTTTGCCAGTATTTTATTGAGGATTTTTGCATCGATGTTCATCAGGGATATTGGTTTAAAATTCTCTTTTTTTGTTGTGTCTCTGCCAGGCTTTGGTATCAGGATGATGCTGGCCTCATAAAATGAGTTAGGGAGGATTCCCTCTTTTTCTGTTGATTGGAATAGTTTCAGAAGCAATGGTACCAGCTCCTCTTTGGACCTCTGGTAGAATTTGGCTGTGAATCCGTCTGGCCCTGGATTTTTTTTTTGTTGTTGTTGGTAGGCTATTAATTATTGCCTCAATTTCAGAGCCTGTTACTGGTCTTTTCAAGGTTTCAACTTCTTCCCGGTTTAGTCTTGGGAGGGTGTATGTGTCCCGGAACTTATCCGTTTCTTCTAGTTTTTCTAGTTTATTTGTGTAGAGGTGTTTATAGTATTCTCTGATGGTAGTGTGTATTTCTGTGGGATTGGTGGTTATATCCCCTTTATCATTCTTTGTTGTGTCTATTTGATTCTTCTCTCTTTTCTTCTTTATTAGTCTTGCTAGCAGTCTACCAATTTTGTTGACGTTTTCCAAAAACCAGTTCCTGGATTCATTGATTTTTTGAAGGGTTTTTTGTGTCTCTATCTCCTTCAGTTCTGCTCTGATCTTAGTTATTTCTTGCCTTCTGCTAGGTTTTGAATGTGTTTGCTCTTGCTTCTCTTGTTCTTTTAATTGTGCTGATAGGGTGTCGATTGTAGATCTTTCCTGCTTTCTCTTGTGGGCATTTAGTGCTATACATTTCCCTCTACACACTGCTTTAAATGTGTCCCAGAGATTCTGGTATGTTGTATCTTTGTTCTCATTGGTTTCAAATAATATCTTTATTTCTGCCTTCATTTTGTTATGTACCCAGTAGTCATTCAGGAGCAGGTTGTTCAGTTTCCATGTAGTTGAACGGTTTTGAGTGAGTTTCTTAATCCTGAGTTCTAGTTTGATTGCACTGTGGTCTGAGGCACAGTTTGTTATAATTTCTGTTCTTTTACATTTGCTGAGGAGTGCTTTACTTCCAACTATGTGGTCAATTTTGGAATAAGTGTGATGTGGTGCTGAGAAGAATGTATATTCTGTTGATTTGGGGTGGAGAATTCTGTAGATGTCTATTAGGTCTGCTTGGTGCAGAGTTGAGTTCAATTCCTGGATATCCTTGTTAACTTTCTGTCTTGTGGATCTGTCTAATGTTGACAGTAGGGTGTTAAAGTCTCCCATTATTATTGTGTGGGAGTCTAAGTATCTTTGTAGGACTCTAGGGGTATGCCTTATGAATCTGGGTGCTCCTATATTGGGTGCATATATATTTAGGATAGTTAGCTCTTCTTGGTGAATTGATCCCTTTACCATTATGTAATAGTCTTCTTTGTCTCTTTTGATTTTTGTTGGTTTAAAGTCTGTCTTATCAGAGACTAGAAATGCAACCCCTGCTTTTTTTTGTTTTCCATTTGCTTAGTAGATCTTCCTCTATCCCTTTATCTTGAGCCTATATGTGTCTCTGCACCTGAGATGGGTCTCCTGATTACAGCACACTGATGGGTCTTGACTCTTTATCCAATTTGCCAGTCTGTGTCTTTTAATTGGAGCATTTAGCCCATTTACATTTAAGGTTAATATTGTTATGTGTGAATTTGATCCTGTCATTATGATGTTAGCTGATTATTTTGCTCATTAGTTGATGCAGTTTCTTCCTAGCATCAATTGTCTTTACATTTGGCATGTTTTTGCTGTGGCTGGTACTGGTTTTTCATTTCCATGTTTAGTGCTTCCTTCAGAGCTCTTGTAAGGCAGGCCTGGTGGTGAGAAAATCTCTCAGCATTTGTTTGTCTGTAAAGGATTTTATTTGTCCTTTACTTATGAAGCTTACTTTGGCTTGATATGAAATTCTGGGTTGAAAATTATTTTCTTTTAGATGTTGAATATTGTCCCTACTCTCTTCTGGCTTTTAAGGTTTCTGATGAGAGATCTGCTGTTAGTCTGATGGGCTTTCCTTTGTGGGTAACCAGACATTTCTCTCTGGCTGCCCTTAACATTTTTTCCTTCATTTCAACTTTGGTGAATATTATAATTTTGTGTCTTGGAGTTGCTCTACTCGAGGAGTATCTTTGTGGCATTCTCTGTATTTCCTGAATTTGAATGTTGGCCTGCCTTGCTAGGTTGGGGAAGTTCTCCTGGATAGTATCCTGCAGAGTGTTTTCCAACTTGGTTCCATTCTCCCCGTCACTTTCAGGCACACCAATCAGATGTAGATTTAGTCTTTTCCCATAGTCCCATATTTCTTGGAGGCTTTGCTTGTTTCTTTTTACTCTTTTTTCTCTAAACTTCTCTTCTTGCTTCATTTCATTCATTTGATCTTCAATCACTGATACCCTTTCTTCCACTTGATCAAATTGGCTACTGAAGCTTGTGCATGAGTCACAAAATTGAGATAAGAGGTAGGAGACTTCAAGCACAGTGGCTCAGCACATGTGTGTTCAGGGCAAGTGAAGGTTCTCCTCCACTGGATTCAATGACTAAAGATTATGAAGATACCAAAAACGCAAGAAGTCATAGGAGATAGCTTTTCTCAATGGCAAAGATAACACAAGTAGAATGGTTAAGAAGGAAGGTTTATTGGCTTCAATTCCCCAGCTGATGTTCAACACTTTATTTAGTTCTCATTTGGATTTTAGACATTTGCTTGAAAAATAATTTTACATCAATTTCAATTTCTTTGGAAAGCCCCCACATGTAATTTATTGATAACATCTCTGAAGAGCAGAATTAATGATATTTCCCAGCTGTTGCTGCAGATCAGGTAGAGTATAGGAGGCTGAAGACTGCCACAATGGAAAACATCTGTATTGTCTCAAAACATTAGGATGGTACGGATACTGCAGTAGGAAAGAAGAGACACTGTATTAACATTTAGACAACCCACGTGCTTCCATGTGAGAGTCCAAGGAGCATTTGAAATGCCTAAGTGAAAATCTGTCTGTTCTCAGTCACTCTAATCCCACCCCCATGCATTTGGGTCAAGTCAAGTCAAAGGAAAGTTCATCTTTTTTGGTTTTCTCTTGTGTTTTCCTCAACTTTAAGCTCACTCACAACATTCTGAGTGTGCCTGTCGTTTAGACTTCAATACCACATTAGCATCTTCAAAAAATCATTCTTTTGTGCCCATGTTCCTGGTATAATAAGGAACATAAAATACAACAATGGATAATAACTTGTGATAAGTTTTTGCTATTTGTCGCATTCTTCATGCATTTTCTCACTTAAACTTCAACCTAAACATCAACACTAGGAGGTAGGTTTTCATATTATTTTGATTTTAGAGATTATAAACACCGAGACTTAGAAAGATTTGTAACTTTGTCTGGTCGCACACCTAGTATAGAGTTTTGGAATTAAAACTCAAATACAAATTTGCACACGTTATAAGATGATAAATAACTTGCCCGAAAGAACTGATAATTTAACAAATTTAAGACCATGCCAGAAGTTTAAAAGACCTTTGATACAGAGATGTTTAAGGATTCTTAGAAGTAGAGAATAAAGTCGATTTGTATTAATTCCAAGATACTTCATTCTTGTGAATATTAGAAACGTAACATTTACATTAGAATTAGTGCCCTTTCTACAAACCAACTTCTCATGAATATTTTTAGAAAATGATGGTCTTTGTGACTTTTTAATAATTTTTAAAATATATGAGTATATGCATATGCATATATAAGAAAAATATATGCACATAATTCAGAGAATACAAGACGGCAGAAAGAAGAAAGTAAAAGTAATCCATAATGCCCCAACCTAGAAATAGTCATCCTCAATGTTTTCTTGAATTTCTATCAACTTTTTACTAGACATATGTATAAGTTTTACTGCTCTTGTTGAAAATTTGAGATATTGTATATAAAATTTATATTCTTTATTATATTAGCCTAAATTATATCATGAGAATCTCCCAATGATGTCATTTCTTTTTGATGGCTTCATTCATTTCTAATAGCTGATTGGAATTTATTAAACCATTTTCCTCATGTTGAAATTTAGAATGTTTCTAATGTTTGATATTACAGAAACAAGTAAACATGCTGAAACACATATGTTTGTTTGAATAGTTGATTATTTCTGTAGAATAGATTTCTAGAAATGGAATTGCTGGAACAAAAGATCTAGTTTTTTTTAAGGGTTTCTGACACATATTACCAAATTGCTTTCCCAAAAGGATGTATCAATTACTACTGAAAGTACATGAAAGTGCCTAGCCACCTTAGTCTTACCAATATTGAATGTTACAATTTTTAATCTTATTTTATTGATAGGATTAATTATATTTACATATGCGTATTACTATATGACATTCTCATAAAGTGAATTTAGGCATGCTTCATGACTTCTAATGTTGCTCAACACTGTCCTCTGGTTTTGTTCATCTCTATATTTGCCATCATCCTTTCAATCCTATGATGATGATGATGATGAACATGATGATGATGTCAATGATAATAATGATGATATTAAAGATAACTAACCTTTGATGGCTACTGTTGTCCATATATCCATGCACTCTTGAGGGGCAGTATGGTTTAATAGAAGTGAATAGATTTGCTAACAACAAGATCTACCTTTGAATTCTGGCTCTCCTTCCTATCATCTGATGATTTATGACCAAGTCATGCCTTCTCCGAGTCTCAGTTTTCTCTTCTCTAACATAGTGAGATTGAGACTGACACTGAGCATTGCCTGGGAATCACATAAGATAGTGCAGGTAAGACACTTAGTAGAACAGCTGGTGCTCTGTGGGTGCTAGTTTCTTTTCCTCCTCAACAATGTTGTCGGTTAAAGTGTCTACTATAATAATTTTGTGAGTGCCAAAGAAACACTATTTAAAGTTGAAAATCTTGTGAAAATAAGAATGGGATAGCAGAAAAATCTCAGACTCTGGAGCTAGAAGGCAGAGGTTAGGTATAACTGCCTGTTTCCAGTTGTGCCTCATGTAAATGCAGGTGACAAAATTCATTTTATTAGCTGGTTGTAAGAGTTAAGTGTTAGAGACAGGAAATAGAATTGGCTTAGTTTTCTAAGCTTCAGACAAAAAGTAAGCCAAACATTTACAATAGTGTTTAGTATACTTCTCTTTTACAATAAATTTTACTGAAAAAAATTTTTTGTAAACCATAAAAGTAAAAAAAGGAAAAAGAAAAAACTAGTAAGATCTGCTTAGAAAACAAACCAAATGTAGTTTCACATACCCCAATAATGAAAATGTTGAGGATGTCCTGAAAATTATTTAAATATACAGCCACCTAATGTCAGCTTTATATAGGTGGCAGGTAGAGGCTTCAATGACACCACGTTATAATTATGGTTGTTTAAATAGAATTTTTTTTTTGTTGTTGTTGTTGTTTTTTTTTTTAGCAAAGGTGATTATTCTCTTTTAAAAAAGGCTTAGTGGCTCTGATCATTCAGATTTGCAGTAATCAACATTATTTGGCTTCAGCAGAATAGGAAATGCAAAGCAGCTGTTTTTAGCATCTCACAGAAGTTTTAAACTTTTCTTACATGCTCTCCATGTAAAGACTGAACAGGTAATGGAAAAACGAAGGCACTCTAATTTTTCTCATCCTTCCACCTTTTCATTTTCTGCTAGACAATCCCCTATGGTAGATAAAAAGCAAAACAGAAAACTAACTTAAAATCTACCTTTTCCCAGAGTGAAGCAGGTCAAATCCTTCATTTATTTTTTCAAAAGGTAAAACATGGGTTATTAATGCATCCAATGAAAACTTCTTAGCCATAAAATCAGCCACAAGTTTTGGGACACATTCTTTACTCTTATAGCCTGAAAAGAAGACGGTATCATAGTTAGATTCAACAAGGTTAAGTAGGAGAATTGAAGAGAAAATTTTCCAAATAAATGAAAGTTTAGAAAAGGTGCTGCTTCCAGACTGCAATGACTGAGGTTAATAAGAGATAGAGTACTTCAGTAAGCTTTTATAGAGCTCAGACTTAAAAAAAAATCACAGATAAACAAGGGTCCCTGGTTATTCTCTCTCCCACAGAGAAATCATGGTACTGATGTTATGCCCAAAGGAACATATTTAACAGTTGTCTAAATTTGGGTGTAGATATGAAATATTGTTGTAGATTTCTGTGTCTTACTAGAAATTCCCATGCCTTACACAGTCCCAAGTACAAAAACAGATGGAGATGAATGGTCTTTGTTAATGGTGACATCAGAAATGTCTATTTTGGGACCTTCTGCTTGCATTAGTTCCGTATCTAGTTGATTTGGAGACTATAGATAGAAAATGAATTTTAATTTATTTTTGATCTGCTCTTCAAAACCTTTCCTTATCACTTGTAAAAGGGGAGATATGCTGAGGTTAATGAGAATTTGGCTCCGAGCCTAACCACATACCACCAAAAATAGCTCCCTTCCAGGTGCGTCCAGTCAGTAGCAGCATAGGGTTTATTGAGAGGTTCTGGGAATCAGGAGGTACCCCTACGATGACACTTGTGCCACATGCCTCATGACAACATAACAGGGAAGCCATCTGTAATAAAGTGAACATTTAGCATCCTTAACGTGGAGTCACATAGTTCCTACAATATCATGTAATAGACTTAGCTGGATTTTGAGTGTGTAGAGGGAAGAGATCATGTCTTTTGCTCCTTCATTCCCCTTTTTTGCATAGGATAGTGCTGTGGATTTAGGAAATGCCCAGAAAATGTTTTTTTAATGAAAGAATGGATGAATAAATTGGAGTGCACTTAATTCTTCCTAATAAAGGAATAAAGAGATAGACATCATCACAAATATATATTAAGTCCAGTTCCTTATATAAGCATAGAATTTCATCATCACATAATTCTTAGGCAATCTGTGAGTTGGTTAATTCACTTTTCATTGATTTATTATATAGGTATTTTGAACCCATTACTTTCAACCACATATTTTAATGGGAAACAAAATAAATGATTATATCACCAAAATTTGTCTCTTGTCCACTTGATGGTCTCCTTTTTTTTTTTTTAACATACTCCAATTCTACTGTCCATTTCTCAAAATGGACATGTTTTAAACATTGTTTTTATCTCCCCAAATATATATAGGTTTTACATTAAAATACACTGATTATTAGGGAACCTCAAAGGACAGTTCGGAAAGTATTTTCCAATCAGCTTTCTGAACATGTTCTGTAGTTAGAAAATGGTTTAGGATTGCCCCAAGATATATAATGATTAGTTCTTTGATTTTGGATTCTGGCCTTTGGAAGACCAGACATCCTCAGAACATGTGGCTGTGAGATATTTGGTATCTTGAGATAAGGTACACTCCAGTTCCACATGAGAAAATGGAGGAAGGTATAGAAAAAGAACATTAGGAGAAAAGCTATAGCCCTGGAAAAAGTTGTAATCTCTTGACACTTCATTCATCTGTGGCATTTGTTCGAGGTCAAGGCTGCTGAGAACATTGATCTCAGGGTGCTGCTCCGCATTACCCACACTGCTGGACCCTCTAGAAAATCTCAGCAATGGAAATGTGTTGGACTCTGGAGACTTTTTCAGTAGGATTCTAGAGAACTCTGGGTAGGTGAAATATAGCTAGAGATGTGTTTTCCATTGCCTTTGATATTTGTAACTGTTTGAAAGTAATACCATGCAATAAGCCAAAGATGGTGTAAGTACTGCAAGATTGGAAATAGTGTTTCATATCAATAATGCCAACTGAGGCTGGGCATGGTAGCTTGTTCCTATATTCTCAGCATTTTTGGAGGGTAAGGTAGGAGAATTACTTGAGCTCAGGAGGTTGAGGCTGTAGTGAGTTATAATTATGCCACCACACTTCAGCCTAAGTGACAGAGTGAGACCCTGTCTCAAAGAAAAAGAGAAAAGGACAGCTGACATTTATTGGGAGCTTACCATATGACACGTGGCACTGTGCTAAGTACATTACATGCATTGTCTCATATAATCTATAAACAATGCCATGAGTATGTAGCTTTGAAATTTGGGGGGTGGTAAACATCTGTTGACTTTTGAAAGTATTCAGTCCTTCTAGTATTGGGTACTAGTTTTGTACCAGGTACTGTCCAGTTTCTGTGATAAAATATAGTGATGCATTTGAGCAGTCACTTTCCTTAGGGCATATTTTTGTTAATAAAACAATAGTTGGCCTAAAATTGCTCATTTCTTTTGGCCAAATACTAATATGTAAAAAAAAATTGGAATTTATTAAGAACACATGCAAAATTATTAAATCATTTTTGTTAAGAATGTGGAAGAAAAATAAAACATTCCAATTTGAGAACAGAATTTGTATTATTTATGTTTACTTGAACTTATAATTTTTAATTAAAAATTAACAAAGTTATCTGTAATCGCTCAGTTAAGAAAAACAAGCCCTTATCTTTTCCTCTAGAGGAAATATGACTTGAGACAGGTTGCATAGTTGATAGAATAGAAGATTTCTCATAACAATAAATTAAACAAGCCAGGTAACAAACAGATGATGGGAAATTTCCATTCATCATTAAAAATATCCTTTATACATAAAACATATATTCTGCAGCCTAAATGCATCCTCTAGGTTGCAGAGGCAGAAATCTCAGGGCATATCATGGTACATACCATGGTATCAAGCCGACCGATGACTTCAAACGAAAAATCCACACCTCCATCAGTCATTTCCTTTAGCACCTCCTGAATGGGTTTCTTGTAGTCTTGAGGGTTGATGCATTCAGTGGCACCCAACTCTTTGGCCTTTGCAAATTTGTCCTTGTTGATGTCCACCGCAATGATTCTGGCTGCTCCAGCTGCTTTACAGCCCATAACAGCAGATAGGCCGACCCCTCCTAGGCCAAACACAGCACAGGTAGAGCCTGGGGTTACCTGTATTTTCAGAAAATGCAAGAATAGATTAAGCAACGGTTGTTTGAAAGTGCCTAAGCTTTATAAGGTGCCATGGCTAGTGTTTATCAAGAGCTGCTCAAACTCTTCTGTTCAATCTGTTAACAAAAACTCTTTTGGTTTCAATTGCTTTATTTTTAAATTCAGGGAGTTGAAATTTTTGAGCGGTTCTCAAACTGATGCATATTAGATTCATCTGGGCAGGTTTAAAAATATCCCACAGTCCAGGTCACAGCCCATGTCAATTAAATGAGAATCTCTGCAGGTGGAACTCAGTCCCCAGGTGACTCCAATGGGAAAGTCAGGCTGGGAACCAGGGGACTGGATGATCTTTGAGATCCAGATGGCAGTGATTACAGTCTTGAAGGGACTCTCGATTGCTGAAATCCCTTGATAGCCAGCTTCAGTATCTCATACATACACAAAGGCAATATTTGAAAAATAAAGTAAATGGAAAAGGTTACTCCAAGAGGCTGAAAAATATTCCACTTAAACCATCAGTAATTAACTCCTTGGTTCATTTATGTTTAGTAGTTGTGAGTAGTATATTCCTGCTTTAAAAAATACACTAGTGAATAACACAGCAATGAAATATTAGTCTATATTTTAATAATAAAATCTATTGTTATGAGTATCCTCAGCTTCTGTTCTTGGGTAGGCTCACTTAGATCACCCGTTATAATAGATGAGGCAATTGAACAAGGAACTAAGAGCTAAAGTCATAGAAATTTGGAAAAGGTGCCATCTAATTTTTCTTAGTTGGCTAGGGGCTATTTATTAAACCTAGTCTCCCATAGTCTGCCTTCATTTTGGGTAACATCCTCTTCCTGTTCCAAATAATCTCACTCTTATATTCCCTTAAGGGTGTCCATTCATTCAATAATTCATTCTCCAAGTAGTATTCAATACTATGGGGGACAACACCAGTTTCTATCTTACTTACAAAAATACAAGGCTTGTGACTGTGATTTAAAAGTACTAATAATTATGTATCGTGATCTAAGATTCAGCAGGAGATTTGAGAAAGATGAAGCAAACGCTTCATTTTATTTATTTTTGCTATCTCAGAACTTAGCAGAACCTATGGTGCCTGAGGCATGTGTAGGTGCTTTCCAATTGTTGAATGAATTACTAAATGAGTTCTCAGGCCTAATATTTCATGATCTCATAAAGAGCAAATACAGAAGAGTAATTATTGAAAATGAAATCTTTACATTTTCTTAACTCTCAACAACTTTTTAATCTGATAAACACATGAAATTTCTAGCATGTGCTCTCAATTCTTTCTGGATTGTGTTTCTATTCTTAGCCAACATTCAAAATCTACAAAAATAATCTTTGATTCTTGTGAGAAATTGCTTCCCTTTGGGTTCCTGACAGTCTGCATGTAACTGTTTTTATCACCCGTTGTCATTCTTACCTTGGCAACTTTGACTGCAGACCCATAACCAGTTGAAAATCCACAGCCAATGAGACAGACTTTCTCCATGGGTGAGACTGCGTCAATTTTGGCTACTGCATTCTCATCCACCACCGTGTACTGAGAGAAGCTGCTGACACCGAGGAAGTGGTGGATGGGCTTCCCCCTGCAGGTGAACCTGCTGGTGCCATCCTGCAGGGTCCCCCGAGGATTGCTTGCACTGGGCAGTGCAATACACAGACACACAAAGGCATGAGACAGGAGCATAACTAACGTGCAAACTCAATGTCTGTGCAGGTAGAGCATCAGAAACCTACTCGTTTTTCAAGCAGTAGTTCCTTTCCGAGGTTTTACAAATTCTGCATTTTCCACACTGAGGAACAACGAGTGGGATGACTTTATCACCTGGAGAGAGATAAAACAAATTCTTTTACAATTTCTATCCAGTATTAATAGAGCATAAACTGGAAGCTCACATGTCTTTGAAACATTAGAAGCATGTGTCTTTAAAAGTCTCCAAGAAATACAGTCCAATCACAACTATGTCATTTGTCGTTTCCTGCCACAGCCTTGTTTCCAGTTTGGGTTTATAAGTGCCTGAAGATTCTTACAGACGAAATGCAAATATGGGAAACAACATGGATTAGAAAAATTGCTTCCACTGTATTAATAGTTACTTTTATGTAGTGTATCAATTTCTCCTGGAGGCTTTACAAATGTTTAATTTAATCCTTAACTATTTAAATCTTAATGTAAGTATAAATATAAATTTTAGTTGAAAGTAGGGTATAATAGTGCCACTAGATGTTGATAAGACCTGTTTTTTGTTATAGTTTGATTTACAATAAAAATGAGAATTTTGAACTACTTCTTTTCTTTTCAAAGTGACTAGATTTATCTTTATTATGAAATGAATGCTTTTAAAATGATCTTCGTTCTTTTTTTGAGGAAAACTATCAAAAATGGGACAAAGAACAATTCCAGAAATTCCTCTGGAAATTTCAACCCTCCACAATAAGTTAGGGACTTTTAGGATAAGAACTGACCTTGAAATGTTTTTAGCTGGTAATTTGTGAATTATCTACTTTTCCTGTTATAGTGGAGTGAGCACAGGTAAAAAGTAAGGGTGTCATTTTGTTATTAACTTATTACTAACTAATTAGTGATTACTAGTATTATTTAGTAGTTATTTTTAGTAGTAATTTAGCAGTTATTAGTTATTATTTAGTAGTTATTAATTTATTACTACTAAAGGAATTAGTAGGAGCTGAAACCCAAATTGGACAGTTCATTTTATTTTTCTGTTCACAGTTCAAATAAGTATTTGGTGAAGTGGCAGGTCCAATCTAGTGCCTAAAGTGATTTTCTAGACTGTAATCCCAGCACTTTGGGAGACTGAGGCGGGCAGATCACGAAGTCAGGAGATTGAGACCATCCTGGCTAATATGGTGAAACCCCGTCTCTACTAAAAATACAAAAAATTAGCTAGGCGTGGTGGTGGGCGCCTGTGGTCCCAGCTACTCGGTAGGCCGAGGCAGGAGAATGGCGTGAACCTGGGAGGTGGAAGTTGCAGTGAGCTGAGATTGCACCACTGTACTCTAGCCTGGGTGACAGAGTGAGACTCCGTCTCAAAATAAACAAAACAAAATAAAATAAAATAAAATAAAATAAAATAAAATAAAATGAAAGTGATTTTTTAGAATTAAACATAATTTTTATTTTTAATTACCTATGCTACCTATTCCACAAGTCCAAGAAAAATGGTTGCCCCATAACATTTTGTAGGTAAAATTTATGTGAAAATGATGGTATGGAAATGTCCTAGTTATTCTCCCTTTATAATTAGTAATCTGTAACCAGTCACATTGAAGCATGGCTGAAGGTAATAAGGCAGACATTGTTGATGGTGGATGGCTCCTTCTATGTTTCTTTCATTTCCTTTCACCTAGTCAGTTTCATTGATTCCATGCTCAGGAAGAGAGACCATGTTGGAAGAGGAGATTGGTGACGTGGCTGCATAGGTCACCTAAGAAAACGTCATGTTTATTCAGTTGTAGCCGTGTAGCCTCCACCTTGTGAACTCAGCACAGAACAGTTTCCATACTTATATTTTTTTCCCTCCTCCCATTTCTAGTTGTCTGGGCCCTGACAGAAGAAGACCGTGTTCAGCAACACTAACATGAAGTTATTAGATTATGAATGCCACACTGGTAGGCACTGTGTCCCTTTTGATCCTCACATATCTCCAGGCTCCAACCTGGTGCCTGGCATCTAGCAGATGCTCAGTACATAATGGTTGATGGGTAGAATACATGCCTGCCTGAAGACATACATGCTTGAGTCAGGCAGGCAGAGAGGGAAAGAGGAAACCCCTGAAGTCCTGGCTGCGCGGTGACCTTCTGCAAGCGCTTTGGTCCCTCATTGCCGGTTTCCTCATCCAGGCGGGAAAATCTTAGGATCGTGAACGAGCATGTTTCCTGAGTGTGAATCCTGTACCTGGTTCGACTGTAGTCACCCCTTCTCCAACACTCTCCACGATGCCGGCTGCCTCATGGCCTAAAATCACAGGAAGTGGGGTCACCATGTTACCACTAACCACGTGGTCATCAGTGCTACAGATTCCTACAGCCGCCATCTACAGAGTGAAGAGAAGATGCTTAGATTCCCAAAAGATTATGAGTCTCAGGTGAATTTAAAAATCCCAGTTTCCTGAAATTGTGCTTCCAAAATGTTTTCAAGGGTTTTGCTAATAATCCCTACTATTCCCAAATATGAAAGATTCAGTTTATCCTCTAGGTTAACCAGGCTGAAACCCTCCTCTACCTTCCATTCTTGAATTAAACAATTTAGAATAATCTGTGAAGTAACTGATCTTGAAATAGTGAAGTCTTAAATAATATACAAGAATGCATGCTTTAAAAAAAAAGTAGTAGAAATTGCAAATTAATACATAAAAATATCTAATGCTAATTGATTCTGAAGTCTTGATATATATCCCTTTGAATTTTTTTTCTGTACAAACACATAAATTCTTTTGTATTTTACTGGAATTACACTGTATGCACTTTTAAAAAATTTAATAATTTATATTTATAACTTTCTTTGAAAACAAGTATTTTCTGGATGATTATATAAAAATGACTCAGGATTTTTGTTTGTTTCCGTTTTTTAACTTTTCTGCATTTTTAAAACTTAAATACAAATGGAAAAATGTATTTCACCTTAATACGAACTTCATGGGCCTTGGGAGGGGCAACCTCCACCTCCTCAATGGAAAAGGGTTTCTTTAACTCCCATAGCACAGCTGCTTTGCATTTGATTACCTAGAAAAGCAAACAGAGAGTTGGTACCAGTGTGTTCGCACACTTGCAGTCAGACATTGTGTCATTTAATCTTTGTACATGCAACATCTAGTCCCATGTCTGGTACCTAACAAGTGCTCCATAGAAATGATCACCTCTGATTTATAAAGAGAAAAAAATATATTTTAAAAAAGGAATAACATAAAGAAAGATAAACGGTTAACTATAATAACACACTGAGATAAAATGGAATATATTCATTAAGGCCAGCCTTATGTTGTTGTTGTTGTTTTCTCCAAAGTTGTTTAATCCTGACATTTCCTAATGCTGTGCTGAAAACATCTCTTCACCCGCAATTATTGGCTGGTACATGAAATTCTAAGTCACCTTCATTTTGCTAACAGAGTCAGTGTCTGTTCAAATAAAATACACTGCTTTCTTGCTCAATTTTCTGCTTAGGCCAAAAGGATCTGACTTTGTAAGGATACATTTATCTTCCTGCCTGGGATGGCATCTCTTTCTCTCTCTCTTTTCCTATTCTCCTCTTTTAATTTTCTCTCTCCACCACTTCTGTGTGTTACTTCTTCCAACACCCATTTGCAACTTAGCTTTGAGAGCCTGTACTGTTACCTGATCTATGTGTAGAGACTCCTTCCAGCTTTGACTTGAGCCCCAAATTACAAAGGTTGGAGTTGGTTTTGTGTGTGTGTGTGTGTGTATACACTCAGACCTACACATACATATTTCAAAATTGGAGACACTGTGTGTTTGAATTTCTAGCTAGCAGATCTTATCCATAGATGTTCTTAAAAATAAAAGATGAACACATAATTTCCAGTGCTTGGTAGTGTACTGTAATATCTGTCGTCATTGTGGTTAAGCATGTACAATTCACAGAACTCTTTCCAGAATCAACAAAATTGCAATTATGATAAAAATTCAATTGAAATGTATTCTTCTGACAATTCATTGTCATGATTTGTCAAATTATTCAACTTTGCAGAATGTTCAACATGATCAATGCAAAATAAATGTCAGAATACTTGGAAGTAAGGTACTAATAGTAGGAGTTCCTGATTATCAGGTGCCTATGATGCGACAGGCACATTGTGGCCTGTGCTGGGTGAGTTATATGCATTATATTTATTTATAAAATTTATCTTTAATTTCAATAGTTTTGGGGGTGCAGGTATTTTCTGGTTACCTGGGTAAGCTCTTTAGTGGTGATTTCTCAGATTTTGGTGCACCCTTCACTCAAGCAGTGTACACTGAACCCAATATGTAGTCTTTTATCTTTCATCTCCCCTTTCAATCTTCCCCCTCGAGTTCCCAAAGTTCATGATATCATTTTTATGCCTTTGTATCCTCATAGCTTAACTCCCTCTTATACATGAGAACATATGATGTCTGGTTTTCCATTTCTGAATTACTTAGAATAATGGTCTTCAGCTCCATCCAAGTTGCTGCAAAGGCCATTATTTTATTATATTCTATTTAATGGCTGAGTAGTATTCCATGGTATACACACACCATATTTTCTTTATCTACTCTTTTGTTGATGGGCATTTAGGTTGGTTCTGTATTTTTGTAATTGCAAATTGTGTTGCTGTAAACAACATGCATTATTTTTAAATCTCATAAGGATGCTACCAGGACAGTGCTATTGAATTACTGGCTTTATTTTACAGCTGAAATAATTGAGGATCCATTGACTCAGTGATTAAATAATTTCTCTAAAGTCTCAAAGCTGGCTTTCCAGAGAATAAAGATGAATCTAACCTTATGTTTTCACTACTTGGTGGCAGTAAAAAGTTAGCAAAAAGTTAAATAGCAACAATAATAATAGTGGCTAATATTTACTGACATTTCTATATACCAAATGCTATTTTAAGTTCTTTATAGTATTAATTTATTGAATTATCACAACACAACTACTTTACAAAATAGATGTTAATATTGTCACCATTTAGCATTTGAGGAAAATATAATGCAGGATGGATAAACATAAATGAAATGCTGACAACAAACTGAGTTATTGATGTTGTGCCCAAGAGGGGAGGAATAATTGTCTATTTCATCAGTTATTATTTCCATTAATATGATTGGTTTATGCTTTTGCTCTAGGAACTCATTATTTCTTTTTAAGTTGAGTTTGGTAAATTTAATTTTTTTGTTAATTATTTTCTACGTGGAATGTATATATTAATCAGTAATGAATGAAAGTGAGGTGGAATAAGAACAGTACCAATGGGATACTCATGTGATTTCCAACCAGTCTTATTGATATGAGCCTGTTTTGTCACAGAGTGTATAGAGAAGCCTCAGAGCCTTTAAGTTGAGTTATCATAGTGAGATATTTTACTGTGCAATACACTGCTAACACAAAAAAGGACTGGAAATTGTTGCACAAATTTTTGTAATTAGACAGTTAAAATATCAGTTGATTATATTGTATTACCACATGCATTTTTGTGCACCTGTAAACACATTGGACAATTAAGAGATTTATGGAAGGCAAAACCAAATATCTGTGTTCCTAGTGCTGATAAGTGATTCAAATTGTATTATTAATTTTCTGTAAGACCATATTGATTTTTATATGGGGAAGATACTGTTCCATAGGATTACTCTGGAAATTGCCAGAATTGTGTCCTGCTAGACCCTTTTAAATCAGAATTTGAATGTTGATGTTGTCTTGCTTAACCTTCATGATTCTAATGCTGTGAGACCAATGAGCATTTTGTAAAGTTTTTTATGTTAAAGTTAAAAGGGTACTTCAAAGTCTTCTAAACCAAATCCTCTCATAAAACTTTCATCAGACTTTCTCGTGTTCACAAAAAAATATAAATACAAATAATAATACATTGAAATTATGGTACCTTAATATAAAGAAAACTTCTTGAGGAAAGACATTTCTAACTTTGGCTTTACAAATTAATCATGATTAGCTTGGAATAATCTATGACTTTATTGCAAATGTCTTTAATGTAGGAAATAAACAATAGATACAGATTCTACACATTCTTTTTGAAGGTATTTAGGAATAGCTTATTTTCACTCTAGTTCAGTATACATTCCATATTGTAGCATATATTGCATATCATATTTCAGTGTATCATTTCTAATTTAGGTATGAATTTTAAATTGTTAATCAAATACTGTATTCCTTTCTTTGTTATATTGATGAGCATATAGTTCCAACAGTAATATAGTTTTTGCTTACTTTTCCTGCTGTGCTCATGTTGATTCTGTCTTCTCTGCAGACCAGGAGACAGGTGAGTCCCTGTGGATTTCTTCCCTGCTCAAGTGCATAAAGCAGGTGTATTGTACAGGTATTTATTATTTTTTTTGCTTGAATAACACCCAATTCCAGTTCCACACATGATCCACATCTTTAAGCCACACCCATCAGATTATTCTCAGACTGTCAAATCATAAAGAAGAGGGCAATGAACCAACAATCAATACATTGATTTTTCCAATTTCAGATAAGATTTTGTTTTCATTAGGTTAAATTTTAAGTTAAAGTGATAAAGCTTAATCACTTTCTCTTCTCCTCACTTTATTCCTCAGCTGTCAAATTTCTTGTTTCTCCTCTCATAATCCCACAGTGGTCGTTCAAAGTTCTGTTTTCCCTTTGTCTGCACTAAGCTCCAGCTTTGAATCCGAATGGTGCAGTTAGGAAGAAGGAGGAGCAAAGAAGCAGGGCAAATAAAGGTGAGAGTCAGGAGCCAGAAGAATGTGTTTGACTCAGGACTCCCCTTCTCTTCATAGAGAATCAGATACTCAATCACAGCAAAGGTGCTCACCCTGCTAGGCACTTTTGCTGCACCTCAAACCAATCAGCATTGACTGAGCCCCTCTGTGTGTCAGGCACTAAGCTGGGTCCAGTGGATGGCAGGGATGAATAAGACATGACCTCTATCTGTGCCACAGGCAGTTTGGGGCAGCAGTGATGGCATGCATTTTGGGACTTGGCAGACCCTATTCCTTACTAGCTCTGCGTACTGGCACTTATTATTTCACTTTCTTTTTTGCCTTAGTTTGTTTACCTGTAAGATGAAGAAGAATAATTCCACTATTTTAAATCACTGTTTAGTGAATATAGCACCATTTTAAAGGACTGTTTAGTGAATATAGCACTATTTTAAAGGACTGTTTAGTGACTATAGCACTGTTTTAAAGGACTGTTTATTGAATAAATGATATAATCTATGTAAAGCACTGATGATGGAGTTTAGCAGGTAGGAGCACCCTACTAAATGCTAGCTACAATTATTATTCCTAAAAGGAAGCTCACAGTCAATGGAGAAAAGATACAAAGGCAGCCAAGTCTACATATCAGCCTGGCGGGGAAATGCGCTATCACAGGAATCAGTTAGTGCTTTGGGAGCAGAGACAGAGGTACTATTCAGAATGAAGGACTCAGGGGAGGCATTGTAGAGGAACAGGTATTTGAGGTAGATTTTAAATAATTGTGGGAAATTGAGACAAATCCTCACTGGATCATTTCTATTGCCCTTTGATCAATGTAACTAGTCTATGCATGGCTGTCCAAGAGTATGAGTTTGATTTTTCTTTTATACACACTTGGAGGCATTACACAGGCAGCTACTTAATCAGATACAGTCTGTCAACATGAACATGTCAACAGAAAGGACATATCTCTCTAGAATTGGAAAGGGAACATTTCAGTAAGCTTTAACTACATAGGCACTGAGACTCACACCAAGACTGAGAAACTTTCACCCAATAGAGAAGCAAGGAAGGTCCTACGATTTCAGTTGCTTCTGAAATGTATCAAGGTACAAATATAGCCCCAGATCTGATATTCAGCATTCAAGGCTTCATAATCTGGCTTCAACCTCCTCATCCACCTACTCCTCCCCATTCTCCAACACAAGGCCTATGTGCTTTAGAAGCTTGTGTCTCCTTGGTCCCCCAAAGAGGAATCTATTTAACATTCAAGCTGTTGCTCATCATGCCCTTTCTCTTCTTTTCTGTCCCTCTGGCCCATTCAAATCCTACCCAAAATTTGAGACCCAGGACAAGGTCACCCTCGTGGAGGTATATTAACTCCATCTCACTGTCGCGCTTCATGTCTCTGCATCCCTGTCATACTAACATCCCTCCTGTGGTTTGGGGTCTGTTCCCTTTTGTCACCCTCTATTTTTAGTGTAGAGATCAGTCTCCTAATTTCTACTGGAAATTTCTAGTCAGGGATGTTCTTAAATTTCATTTATATAATCAACTGTACCTAGCTCCATGTATACAGTAGGTGTTTAATGAGTGATTGTTGAATTCTTATGCTCATTTGTGTTAGGACAGTCACTGTTCTATGAGTAGTCCCATAATCCAGAAGATCCGGTGTCTCCTCTTTAAGTGTTTACAGATTAGCAGTGGGATTGGCTGTGGTCAGGTAGACAAGACAGAGAACCCTCCTTTCTGGGAAGCAGGAAGTGGTCATGCCAGGAGAAGAGTTTGACGTGGAATTCAAAGGAGGAAGATCCTATTCCGTCTTTTCTTTGTGCATTCTTAGCTCTTAACTCAATGCCTGGCACAGAGTGAGTACTTGGATATTTGTTGATTAAATTAAAGAAATGACTTCTACTCTTAGAGCAAGGAAACCTTGAAAGAAAGATATTTTATTAAGATGTATCAAGAAAAATGGGTCATCGGGAGACAAAATGGAGGAGAATAGGAGGCAGGATTAACTTGCACCTGCTACTCGGATGAACAGAGCAGTTCATGGACTGTTCATTGTGAACTTTTGCTCCAAGAACTACTGCAGGGACATACCAGGAAAGCAGAGAGAATCCTCAGACCCTTTGAAGGAAGTGAATTGCTGCTCCAGGCTCTGTGAGCAAAGCTTCCTCTAGAATTGGAAAGAGGAACTGTGAGCCAGCTTGGTTTCTCAGTTGGGGGCTTATAGCCTGGGGCAATTTCTCAGCTCTGCTCACCAGTTGACTGGAAGGAAATAAACTCATTTTTGTTGGGGGTTCATGGTGGGAGTGAGACCGGCCCTTCAGACTGTGGGCTGTGTGGGAGCTGTGTGAGGCCTGTGGCTGCCAGCTTTCCCCCACTCCCCTGATGACCTGTGTGACAGAGGAGAGACAGCTATAATCCCCCTGGGAACATAACTGGGGGAACTAGTTGGCCTGGGAACTACATTGGCCTGGGGACTACATCCTCATCCTCCAAAGCAGCCACAACAAGCCCTGACCAAGGAGAATCTAAGCTCAGACATGTCTAACCCTGCCCCTAGTTGATGGTTTTTCTCTACCCAGCCTGGTAGCTGAAGAAAAGGATGTAATCTGTTAGGGGGTACCGTTGTCCTGCCCACCTGATCCTCCCTAGACTACTGTAGCTGAGATGCTCTTGAAATCATCACCTCCTGGCTGGAGGCCAACCAACACAACACCATCACAATTAACAAAAATACATCCAAGGACCCTCACAGAATCCACTTCATTCTCCTGCTACCTCCACTGGAGCAGGTGCTGGTATCTATGGCCAAGAGACCTGAAGATGGATCACATCACAGGACTCTTTGAATACACTCCCCAGGACCAGTCAAAAGCCAGGTAGCTCCACTGGTTTGCTAGATCCAGAAGAGAAAAAGCAATCACTACAGTTCAGGTCTCAGGAAGCCCCATCCTTTGGGAAAAGGGGAGAACACTACATCAAGGGAGCATCCTATAGGACGAAAGAATTTGAACAGCAGCCCTTGAGTTCTAGATCTTCCCTCTGATGTAATCCACCTAAATGAGAAGAAACCAGAAAAGCAATTATGGTAATATGACAAAATAAGATTCTTCAACACCCCCAAAAGATCCTGCTAGATTACCAGTCATGGATGCAAACCAAGATGAAATCTCTGAATTGCCATAAAAAGAAATCAGAAGGTTGATTATTAGACTAATCAAGGAGGCACCAGAGAAAGGTGAAGTCCAACTTATAGTAATCAAAAAAACAATACAGGGTAAGAATGGGAAAATATCTAGTGAAATAGATAACATAAGAGAAAAACAATCAACACTTCTGAAGTTGAAGGATAGAGAGAATTGCAAAATGCATTGGAAAGTCCTAGCAATAGAATCAAACAAGTAGAAAAAAGAACTTCTCAAAAACAAGGCTTTTAAATTAACACAATTCAACAAATACAAAAAAAAAAAAAAAGAATTTTTAGAAAAGGACAAAGCCTGCAAGAAATTTGCAATTACGTTAAATGACCAAACCTCAGAATAACTGGTGTTCCTGGACAAGAAGAGAAATCTAAAAGTTGCAAAACATATTTGAAGGAATAAACAAGGGAAACTTCCCTGGCCTTGCTACAGACCTAGATATACAAATATAAGAAGCTGAAATAACACCTGAGAAATTCATCACAAAAAGATCACCTCCCAGGCACATAGTCATCAGGTTATCTAAAGTCAAGACAAAGGGAAGAATCTTAAGAGCTGTGAGGCAAAAGCAGCAGGTAACCTATAAAGGAAAACCTGTCAGAATAACAGCAGATTTCTCAGCAGAAACCCTACAAGCTAGAAGGGATTGGGGTCCATTCTTTAGACTACTTAAACAAAACAATTACCAGCCAAGAATTTTGTATCCAGAAAAACTAAGCTTCATAAATGAAGGAAAGATACAGTCTTTTTCAGACAAACAAATGCTGAGAGAATTCATCATTACTAAGCCAGCACTATAAGAACTGCTAAAAGGAGCTCTAAATCTTGAAACAAATCCTGGAAACACATTAAAACAGAACCTCTTTAAAGCATAAATCTTACAGAACCTATAAAACAACAACACAATGGAAAAAAAAGTATACAGGTAACAATGGCATGATGAATAGAATTGCACCTCATATCTGAACACTAACATTGAATGTAAATGGCCTAAATGCTCCACTCAAAATATATAGAATGGCAGAATGGATAAGAATTCACCAACAAAGTATCTACTGTCTTCACGAGACTCACCTGACACATAAGGACTCACATAAACTTAAGGTAAAGGGTTGGAAAAAGATGTTCCATGCAAATGAAAACCAAAAGCAAGCAGAGTAGCTATTCCTATATCAGACAAAACAAACTTTAAAGCAACAGAAGTTAAAAAAGACAAGGAAGTACATTATATAATGATAAAAGAAAGAACTATTCCAACAGGAAAATATCACAATCCTAAATATATAAGCACCTAACACTGGAGGTCCCAAATTTATAAAACAATTACTACTAGACCTAAGAAATGAAATAGACAGCAACACAATAATAGTAGGAGACTTCAATACTCCACTGACAGCACTAGACACGTCATCAAGACAGAAAGTCAACAAAGAAACAATGGATATAAACTGTAGCCTACAACAAATGGACTTACAAGATATGTATAGACCATTCTACCCAACAACTGCAGAATATATATTCTATTCATCAGCACATGGAACATTCTCCAAGGTAGACCATATGATAGGTGAAAAGACAAGTCTCAATAAATTTAAGAAAATTGAAATTATGGCAAATACTCTCTCAGACCACAGTGGAATAAAATTTGAAATCAACTCCAAAAGGAACCCTCAAAAATAAGCAAATACATGAAAATTAAATTATCTGCTCCTGGATGGTCATTGGGCCAACAGTGAAATCAAGATGGAAATTAAAAAGTTATTTGAACTGAATGAGAATAGTGATACAACCTATCAAAACCTCTAGGATACAGCAAAGTGATACCAGGAGGAAAGTACATAGCATTCATTAAATGTCCCCATCAAAAAGACTGAAAGAACACAAATAGACAATCTCAAGTCACACCTCAAGGAGGTAGAGAAACAATAACAAACCAAACCCAAACCCAGCAGAAAAGAAATAACCAAGATCAGAGCAGAACTAAATGAAATTGAAACAAAAACAATACGAAAGATAAATTTTAAAAAACTATTTCTTTGAAAAGATAAATAATATTGATAGACCATTGACAAAGTTAACCATGAAAAGAAGAGGGGAGATCCAAATAAGCTCAATTAGAAATGAAGTGGGAAAAATTACAACCAATACCACAAAAATACAAAAGATTATTCAAGGCTACTATGAATATGTTTTTTTTTTCTCTTTAAACAATTTTTTTGAAATATAATTAACATCAATTAACTTCATATATTTAAAATATGAACATGTTTTTGTGCATAAACTAGGAAACCTAGAGGAGATGGATAAATTCTTGGAAAGATACACCCGGCCTAGATTAAACCAGGAAGTAATGGAAACTCTAAACAGACCAATAACAGCCCTGGACCAGACGGATTCACAGCTGAATTATATGAAACATTCAAAGAAGAATTGGTACCAATCCTATTGACACTATTCCAAATGATAAAGAAAGAGGGAATCTTCCTTAAGTCATTTTATGAAGCCAATGTCACCCTAATACCAAAACCAGGAAAGGATATAACAAAAAAAGAAAACTACAGACCAGTATCTCTGATGAACATAGATACAAAAATTCTCAACAAAATGCTAGTGACCTGAATCCAACAGTATATCCAAAAGATAATCCACCATAGAAAGTGGGTTTCATACCAGGAATGCAGGGAAGGTTTAACATATACAAGTCAATAAATGTGATATAAGTAATAAACAGAATTAAAAACAAAAATCACATGATCATGTCAATAGATGCAGAAAAAGGATTTGACAAAATTTAGCATCCTTTATGATTAAAACCCTCAGCAAAATCGGCATAAAAGGCATATACCTTACGGTGATAAAAGCCATTGATGACAAATCCGCAGCCCACATAATACTGAACGGGGAAAAGTTGAAAGCATTCCCCTGAGAACTAGAACAAGACAAAGGTGCCCACTTTCACCACTTCTATTTGATACAGTACTGCAAGTCTTAGAGCAATCGGATAAGAGAAAGAAATAAAGGGCATCCAGACCAGTAAAGAGGAAGTCAGACTGTTGCTGTTTGCTGATGACATGATCATATACATAGAAAACCCTAAAGACTCATCCAAAAAGCTCCTAGAACTGGTAAATGAATTCAGCAAAGTTTCAGGATACAAAAGTAATGTTCACTAATCAGTAGCCCTGCTATATACCAACAGTGACCAAACTGAGAATCAAACCAAGAACTCAACCCCTTTTACAATAGCTACAAAAAAATTAAATACTTTGGAATATTCATAACAAAGGAGGTGAAATACCTCTACAAGGAAAACTACAAAACACTGCTGAAAAAAATCATAGATGACACAAACAAATGGAAACACTTCTGCTCATGAATGGGTAGAATCAATATTGTGAAAATGATCATACTGCCAAAAGCAATCTATAAATTTATTGAAATTCCCATCAAAATGCACTGTAATTATTCACAGAACTAGTAAAAGCAATATAAAGTGCATATGGAACCAAAAAAGTCCTCACATAGCAAAAGTAAGACTAAGGGAAAAGAACAAACCTAGAAGCATTACATTACCCAACTTCAAATTATACTATAATGCTATAGTCACCAAAACAGCATGGTACTGGTATAAAAACAGGCTTGCAGACCAGTGGAACAGAATAGAGAACTCAGAAATAAACCCAGATACTTACAGCCAACTGATCTTTGACAAAGCAAAGAAAAACATAAAGTGGGGAAAGGGCACCCTATTCAACAAATGGTGCTGGGATAGTTGGGAAGCCACATGTAGAGGAATGAAAAAGGATCCTCATTTCTCAACTTATACAAAAATCAACTCAAGCTGGATCAAAGACTTAAATCAAATACCTGAAATCATAAACATTCTAGAAGATAACATTGGAAAAACCCTTCTAGACATTGGTGTAGGCAGAGACTTCATGACCAAAAACCCAAAATCAAATGCAACAAAAACAACGATAAGTAGATGAGACTTAATTAAACTAAAAAACTTCTGCACAGCAAAAGAAATAATTAGCAGATTAAACAGACAACCCACGGAGTGGGAGAAAATCTTGGCAATCTATACATCTGACAAAGGACTCATATCCAGAATCTACAAAGAACTCAAACAAATCAGCAAGAGAAAAACAAACAATCCCATTCAAAAGTGGGCTAAGGACATAAGTAGGCGATTCTCAAAAGAAAAGAAACAAATGGCAAAATGCTCAATATTCCTAATGATCAGGAAAATGCAAATCAAAACCACAATGTGATGTCTCCCTACTACTTCAAGAATAGCAATAATCAAAAAATCAAAAAATAATACCTGTTGGTGTGGATACAGTAAACAGGGAACACTTTGACACTATTGGTTGGAATGTAAACTAGTACAACCACTATGGAAAAAAGTGAGGAGATTCCTTAAAGAACTAAAAGAAGATCTACTATTTGATCCAGCAATTCCATTACTTGGTATCTACCCAGAGGAAAAGCAGTCTTTATTAGAAAGAGATACTTGCACATGCATGTTTGTAGCACAATTCACAATTGCAGAAATATGGTGCCAGCCCAAATGCCCACCAATCATTGACTAGATAAAGAAAATCATACACACACAAACACTATGGAATACTACTCAGCCATAAAAAGGAACTAAATAATGGCCTTGGCAGCAAGATGGGTGGAATTGGAGACCATTATTCTAAGTGAAGTAACTCAGGAATGAAAAACCAAATATCATATTTTCTCAATCATAAGTAGGAGATGAGCTATGAGGTCACAAAAGCAAAAGAATGATACAATGGACTTTGAGGATTCAGTGATAAAGGTGGGAGGGAGTCAGGGATAAAAATCTACTCATTATGTACAGTGTACATTGCTCAAGTGATGGGTGCACCAAAATCTCAGAAATCACCACCAAAGGACTTATTCTTGTGACCAAACACCACTTGTTCCCCCAAAACCTATTGAAATAGAAAAAATAAATAAATAAAATAAAAAACCTGTTATCAATCCCAAAATAAAATTATCAGTCACCCCCCAAAAAGGATTTATCAAGAAAGATGAGATGGAATTGAAAGGTATATATGCAATCAACAGTATGGACAAACAATATTGAATACCTTTTTTCCCTTTAATATACCCTTTTATTCATTTTTTTTTGTTTAATCATCTCTTGCATATGGAGATCTAGCATTTAAGGGAATTATAGCCACTACCACCTTGTTTTCAAGGCCCTAATGACTTTGGAAATGTGGTATCCACTTATGAGCTTCCATCACATTTTGAGCATATGGCTCCATGAAATACTGAAAGCACTTTGGGATGAACTCCATACAGTCAGGAGATCTTTCTTAATACCATCTGGTAACCACTCTGTGCTTACCCTTTGCCCCACCTTCTAAGCATTTAGATGGGCAGGTGGGAAGAGCAGTTGTCACATTATTGACAGCCAGAGTTCTAGTATCAGAGGGCCATGGCAGGCCTGCAGCAACATCTGGAATGTCCAAAGGTAACCCTATCAATCTCTAAGGGTCACAGGGAGTCACTTTCCTCTGCTTCCCTCTCTATGTATGTCTCTGCAAGCCAGCCAGATTTTACATTACATCTTCACAAAGTACCATATTCTAAATTCAGCTTATCCAGAGAGATGATATACTTGATTCAGTTTGGGGGAGTTATCCTCTGCCTTGCAGGCAGAATAATGACCCTCAAAGAAGTCCGCTCCTAATCCCTGGAATCTGGAAATATGTTGCTTTACATAGCAAAAATGGATTTTGTAGATGTGATTCAGTTAAAGGTCTTGGGATGGGAAGATTAGCTTGGATTATCCAGGTGAACCTAATCTAATCTTATGGCTTCTTAAAATTGATGAGCTTTTCCAGGCTGAGATCAAAGAGGGAGATATGTCTGCTCGCAGACCTTAGATGGCCATGTTTGCCACAGGAATGTGTTAATTTTCTATTGCTGATGTAACAAATTACCACAAGCTCTCTTGGAAGGTTAGTGGAAGGCAAGGATTGGCATCTCTAATATAATTATACAGGTAATCATAAGCAGTGTGAAGATGTGACTCCAAAGCCTGGAGAAGGACAGACCAGCATCGCTGCAAGAGATCCAACTGTCTTCTTTTCCATAGAGGTCCATAATTTACATGGACCTGACAAAGAATATTGTAACTGGCAGAAATTATCGTCAGTTCAAATCCTTCATTTTGGTGGTTAAATAACTTGGTAAGATAATGAGATTAATATTAATGTAAAGATTGCTAGAAAGAATTGTAACATTTCATGTATGTGCATAAATAAACTTAAAGCGTGTTTTGGGATGAGTTGTGAAATGAAAATTGGGAGAGGGACTTTAGTAGCAGTAAACAGAATTTGAGAATAGATACATAAATACTCTATAGCACATCGCAATAAATAGAATAAATTTTAAGTTCCTAGAGAAAATTTTGAAAATCCCACATTCAAAGCCATCAATTCCTACTCAATTAGCGTTTCATTTTGATTTTGGAACTGACGCCCAAGATGTCCAGGGAGCGGAAATACTTGCTGGTCTTGCAGTGGCTGTGGAGCCTGGAATCCTGCCAAGAAGAGCATGTGTGAGAGAGCAAAATGTTTGTTTACATTCCTCCTGTGAAAGGAGTCGGGAAATAATCTAAGAAGCCCAATCCAAAAGCAAAGATGTGCCATCCAGTCTTCTCTGTGAGAGCCAAACTACAAACCATCTGTCTGTTTAATCTGAATTTAATCTGGAACATTTAATCTGAATGTTCCAACAGTGTTTTGATGATGTATTGATGTATTTTAAATTATCCTGAAAATGTTCTTGGCAGATGCTTAAGTGTGTAATTACTGAGATGATGTAGAAATACCAAGTGTTTATTAAAACAATACAGAGTAATACAAGTGGTATGGTTGTCGCAATATAAAAGTATCTAAAGAGCCGGGCGCCGCTGCTCAAGCCTGTAATCCCAGAACTTTGAGAGGCCGAGACGGGCGGATCACGAGGTCAGGAGATTGAGACCATCCTGGCTAACACGGTGAAACCCCGTCTCTACTAAAAATACAAAACTAGCCAGGCGAGGAGGCGGGTGTCTGTAGTCCCAGCTACTCGGGAGGCTGAGGCAGGAGAATGGCGTAAACCCGGGAGGTGGAGCTTGCAGTGAGCTGAGATTCGGCCACTGCACTCCAGCCTGGGCGACAGAGCGAGACTCCGTCTCAAAAAAAAAAAAAAAAAAAAGTATCTAAAAACAAAAGAGTTCTTTAATGGTGGAGAGTTTTTCCTTTTTGAAGTCAAAACATAAATTTTTTGTAAAAAACACAAAGGATTACTATTTATATTTAATACTTATGGAGTGCTGACTATGCTCGTTTTTGAGCATACATTGCCTCATTTAGTGAAATGTTCAGCATTAACTTATGAGGTAAATACTATTGCCGTGCACATTGTACAGATGAAGACATTGAGGTTTAGAGAGATTGCATAAATTTCCCAATGTAACACAGCTAGTGGTGGGGCCAGGATTCCAGGAAGCCTAACTCTGGATTTTAATAACCTAAAGAATAATAATAGCTAATATCCTTGTCACTCTCAGCATGTGCCAGGCATAAATTTATTGAGATCTTTTATGTTTCTGTTGGATTTCTACTCTGCTGTGATGATTTTCAATTCTCAGTTGCCCTCTTGGGCCCTGGAGTGTTGGCAACTGGTCAAGTGTCTTCTAAACAGTAACTTCCTAAATCATCCTTTGAAAAATCTGACCAGCCCAAGAGAAAATACCCACCCTTACTGACATTATGTTCCTCAGCAATTAATCCCACCGGATAGTTCTATAGCAAATCTCACATGACACAGATGCCACCCATGTTTCAGAGCTTCCCAATAGCTCATTAAAGCCCCATCCTGAAACAGAAGACAATAAGATTATCAGATATGTGGAGTGATTCTAGCTTTGTAATAGGAAAGATAGAAACACAGCAGAGAAAAAAGAAGTTAGAAGAAATAATCCATGAAGTGAAAAAATAGTCTTTTTATAGCTGTTATTAATATCTGCAAAGAGAAAAGATATGACATACATGAAAGAAGACTATGATATCATAAAAATCTCTTGAGAATTGAGGCCGGGTGTGGTGGCTCACGCCTGTAATCCCAGCACTTTGGGAGGCCGAGGCGAGAGGATCACGAGGTCAGGAGACCGAGACCATCCCGGCTAACATGGTGAAACCCCGTCTCTACTAAAAATACAAAAAAAAATTAGCCCGGCATGGTGGCGGGCGCCTGTAGTCCCAGCTACTCGGGAGGCTGAGGCAGGAGAATGGCGTGAACCCGGGAGGCGGAGCTTGCAGTGAGCCGAGATCGCGCCACTGCACTCCAGCCTGGGCGACAGAGTGAGACTCCGTCTCAAAAAGAAAAAAAGAAAAGAAAAGAGAAAATCCAATTATAAGCCACTTGGGAGAAAAAAGGCAAAATCCAGGACTACCCAGGTAACTCCAAAAGCTTGTTCACTTTAATCTTGCAAGTCCGATAGCCAAAAATCTGTTTGACCTTATAATAATTTCATGTTTAATAGAGCTAAAAGTTTTCTATTAAAGCCTACTAGAATTTTCTTATATCCAGACTTATATGTCTGCCATTGCTAATATTAGGTTCCTGAATGATCCAGTAAGAAAAATACTTCTATGACTCAATAAGCAATATCATCCCAAGGCTTTAGAGGTGGCTGTGATAGTTTATATTATTTTGACATGTATTTGGTCAGAAATATTTTTAAGTAATTAAAATCTCAATACAGTACCTTTAAATTATTTCACAATTACATATACATGTTGGCAGCTAGAATCTTTCATTACTGTTTCTTTATAAGGTAAAAAAGTAATACAATCATAAATCTAATCATAACTGACAATATTGATGAGAAGCTCCTACAAATGAGTAAAGAATGTGATTGACATTCTTGAAGAAATTGTTAAAGAAAGTTGATTGTCCTGCCTCTATTCAAGATTTTAAAAAATAGTATGTAAAGAAATTACATAATATTAGTTCAAAACAGTTATGGTTCAAAACTTAACTTTAGTTCTTCAACTCTTCAGATCCAGGTTTCTGAGGGGAACAGCCTGTTTTATACATTTCTATGTCTTTCTCCATGCTCATATGAAACTATATACTAATAAATAGGAATTTTAATTTGTTTTGTTTTGTATTCCACAAAAATTGGATCATATAATAAAACATTATTCTGTACCTTGCTTTTTATACTTTCTGATGCATCATAGTAATTTCTCCAGATTTTTAGATACAATTTTTTTTTTTTTTTTTGAAATGAGGACTTGCTTTGTTGCCAAAGCTGTAGTGCGATGGTGCCATCATGGCTCACTGCAACCTGTGCCTCCTGGCTCCAGTGATCCTCCCACCTCAGCCTCCCAAGTAACTGGGACTACAGTTGTGTGCCACTATGCCTGGCTAATTTTTGTGTTTTTTTGTAGAGACAGGTTTTTGCCATGTTGCCCAGGCTGGTCTCGAACTCCTGAGCTCAAGTGATCCACCTGCCTTGGCCTCCCAAAGCACTGGGGTTACAGGTATGAGCCACCATGCCCAGTCCCCTATTTTTTTTTTTATAAGATCAACTTACCATTCAAAATAAGGAGTTATCATCATTCCTTATTCTGTCAATCAGTCAGACATTTTAAAAATTTTTGTTTCTTCTGCAAGTAAGGCTGCAGCTAATGGCCTTGTTTCTATATTCTTATACACAATTATAATTACAGAGTCGATTCCCAAGTGTGATATTGCTTGGGCTATGCATGTTTAAAATTTTAATAAAAATCACAAATTGTCAGAAACCTATGACAATGCACATTTCTACCAACCGTGTAAGCTAATAGGTAGGCAGTAATATCTCATTTTAATTTATATTTTTTTGACCACTACCAAGGCTCAGTGCCAGTTAATATACTATTTTGCTATTTTAATTTCCTTCTCCATGAATTTCCATCATTGTTCATTTTCCTCTTCGGTTGTCTATGTTTAAATGAAAAAGCACCAGGATTTTAGAAATATCTTTTTTTTTGGGTCAATCATATACATGAAAACATTTTTTCTTTGTCTATATTTTTAAATTATTTTTTAATACCAGAATTTAAATTTTTCTCCATGCTCAGAATTTCATTTTAAATATATTCATGATATTTTTGAAGTCAACCCCAGACTTTATTTGTTTTCATATATCATGAGAAGTCAAAGAATCAAAGCAATATATTCTCACAACCATGCACATTTTCTCCCTGTCTTCCTCATTCCTGTGTCTGTCACTCTCATAATCCTGTTTCAGCACCTATGAAGGCACTTCTGTGCAATACTTGATTACAGACCTAGCCAATAATTTCTACACTGGAATATATATATATATAAAATCACTTAACTATATGAACCACTTGTCCCATAGTAATTTTTTTTTCATAGTGCATGATGCAGAAGGCTCCCACATGCCACTCCCATCCCATGGGGGACTGTGCCACTCTATGACAACACTGGCAGAGCCCACCTAATGGCTCCCACTCTACCTGCTCCCCGAACCTGGAAGGAAGGAGGGTGGGAGCTGGATGTCACCTTCTGTGTCACTAGCAGGATTTGATGACCCTGCTGTGAGATGGGTATGTAGAAATCCATTTTCTGTTTCTGGATCTCACACCATCAGCATAAGTGTAAAAGTCGCAGAGCACCCAGCAACAGGTAGTGTCCCATGATGGTGTTATCTTAGGGACATTCTGAAAAGTATCTTGACCCTGAGTAACTCCTTCAGCATTTTCTTTTCTTCTTTTCTTTTCCTTTTTTTTTTTTTTTATGACAGAGTTTTGCTCTTGTCGCCTACGCTGGAATGCAGTGGCACGATTTCTTCTCACTGCAACCTCCGCCTCCCGGGCTCCAGCGATTCTCCTGCCTCAGCCTCAGGAGTAGCTGGGATTACAGCCACCCGCCACCATGCCTGGCTAATTTTTGCATTTTTAGGAGAGATGGGGTTTCACTATGTTGACCAGGCTGGTCTCGAACTCCTGACCTAAAGTCATCAACCGTCTTGGCCTCCCAAAGTGTTGGGATTACAGGGACACCGCGCCCCCCAACCTTTAGCATTTTTGACAAAAAAAATCAAGTTACTCACATTACATGGCCCTTCTTAGTTGGCAAAGCTCTTTCATTAACATCATCCCTTTTAATCTTGGTTAAGCTGTAATGGGTAGGTTGAGTAATTTTTTCAAAACAAAGGATGAATAAGCTCAGAGAGCCTGAGGGACTTACTGAAGATCACACAGTAAATGATAAACTATTTTACTTTATGTCTAAGGTCTTTCATAATATGAAATAGAATGTAGATATTGCAACAATAGCATTTTTGGAGACAGCTACCTCCTTTACCAGGAATAATCTTTGCATGCCACATTTACAGATAAAGCTCAAAATGCAAATCCTTCCCCTGAGAGTGGGAAAACATTAACGAATGGGCACCACAGGTCCTTACATATTCAGAATATTAAACGAATGCTAGGATTATAGAATTGATTTTAAGACATGGTAGTTAATAGAAAAGTTATAGACTGAAAACAATTTTGCAAAAATAGACGTTTGTATATGTGTATATATGTATGTGTGTGTATATATCGACTAGGGAAAAATATTGCTTAAGGTGTTTGTGCCATTTCTCAGTTATCAACTTTTTTTCTGCATTCACAGCATTTGCCACCCCATATCTACACTTAAAGCCACCATATAGCTTTTAATTATTTTACATGCATTTTCAGTCATCATCTAAATAATCATGTATAGCCATAGACTAATACAATTTAGTCAATGAAGCACTTTCATGAGCAAAAATTACAGATTTTTTGAACATGATTCTGGAAATAGTTCATTTTTTACAATTGGTAATTGAGCCTTTGTCATATGAAGCAAGAAATCTGCTATTATTTTTAAAAATCAATTGTACATCAACTATAAAGAAATAGTATAAAAGCCATAAAAACACTACCCTTTACTGCAGTAAATGTGGGACATTTTATATGAGTTCCCAAGAAATTTCTTGTATTTAGAACTCTTGGACCTTCACTACTTGTAAATGTGAGTCTATCCTTTACCTTACCATAGCTTTTACCCTAGGAATTTGGTACATTTTATTTAAAAAAGGAAAATGCCGACAGTGAAAATTGAGATAGAGGTAGGAGATTTCAAGCACAGTGGCCCAGCAGGTGTGTGTTCAGGGCAAGTGAAGGTTCCCCTCCACTGGGTTCAATGACTAAAGATTATGAAGATACCAAAAATGCAAGAAGTCACAGGAAATATTTTTCCTCAATGGCAAAGATGACACAGTAGAATGGTTGAGAAGAACAGTTTATTGGCTTCAATTCCCCAGCTGATGTTCAACACTTTATTTAATTCTCACTTAAATTTTAAATTTTTGCTTGAAAAATAATTTCCCATCAATTTCCATTTCTTTGGAAAGCCCCCATGTGTAATTTATTGAATACATCTCTGAAGAGCAGAATTATGATATTTCCCAGCTGTTGCTCCAGATCATGTAGGGTGGAGGAGGCTGAAGACTGCTACAAGGGAAGGCATCTCTATTGTTTCAAAAGGTCAGGACGGTACGGATACTGCAATAGGAAAGAAGAGACTTGTTAACATTTAGACAACCCACATGCTTCCATGTGAGAGTCCATGGAGCATCTGAGTTGTCTTAGTGAAAATCTGTCTGTGATCCCAGCTACCCTATTTCCGTCCCCATACATTTGGTTCAAGTCAAAGGAAGTTCATCTTTTTTGGTGTTCTCTTTCTTTTTATTTTTTATTTTTATTTTTTTCTCCAATCTTAATCTCACTCACAACATCCTGAATATGCCTGTCATTTAGACTTCAATACTACATTAGCATCTTCAAAAAATCATTTTTGCATGCCCACATCCCTAGTATAATAAGGAATATAAAACAACACTAGATAATAACTTGCAGTTAGTTCTTACTATTTGTCACATTCTTTGCACATTTTCTTAAACTTCAACCTAAACATCAACACTAGGAGGTAGGTTTCCATATTATTTCTGTTTTAGAGATTATAAAAACTGAGACTTAGAAAGACATGTAACTTGTTCTGGTAGCACATCTTGTATGGAGTGTTGGGATTCAAACCCAAATACAAATTTGCAAAAATCGTAAGATGATGGATAACTTGCCTGAAAGAACTGATAATTTAACAAAGACCATGATGTAAATTTAAAAGACCTTTGATACAGAGATGTTTAAGGATTCTTAGAAGTAGAGAATGAAGTCGATTTGTATTAATTCTAAGATTCTTCATTCTTGTGAAGATTACAAATGGAACATTTACACTAGAACTAATGCTTCTTCTATAAACCAACTTCTCACGAGTAAATATTTTTAGAAAATGGTAGTTTTTGTGACTCTTTAATAACTTTAATTTTTAACATATATATGTATATGCATATGCATATATGAGAAAAATATATGCACATAATTCAGAGAATGCAAGACAGCAGGAAGAAGAAAGTAAAAGTAATCCATAATCCCCCAACCTAGAAATAATTCTCAATATTTTCCTGAATTTCTATGAACTTTTTCTAGAAATATGTGCATGTTTTACTGTTTTTGATGAAAATTTGAGACATTGCATATACAATATATACAATTTATATTCTTCATTAAATGAGCCTGAAATTACATCATGAGAATTTCCCAATGAAGTCATTTCTTTTTGGTGGTTTCATTCATTTCTAATAGATGACTGGAATTTATGAATTTATTTTCCTTGTGTTGAACTTTAGAATATTTCTAAAGTTCTAACGAGTAAACATATATGTATGTTTGAATAGTTGATTATTTATGTAGAATAGATTTCTAGAAATGGAATTGTTTCTTAATCCAGTCTGTCACTGATGGACATTTGGGTTGATTCCAAGTCTTTGCTATTGTGAATAGTGCTGCAATAAACATATATGTGCATGTGTCTTTATAGCAGCATGATTTATAATCCTTTGGGTATATACCCAGTAATGGGATGGCTGGGTCATATGGTACATCTAGTTCTAGATCCTTGAGGAATCGCCATACTGTTTTCCATAATGGTTGAACTAGTTTACAATCCCACCAACAGTGTAAAAGTGTTCCTATTTCTCCACATCCTCTCCAGCACCTGTTGTTTCCTGACTTTTTAATGATCGCCATTCTAATGGGTGCTGACGAGTTGATGGGTGTAGCACAGCAACATGGCACAAGTATACATATGTAACAAACCTGCACGTTATGCACATGTACCCTAGAACTTAAAGTATAATAATAATTAAAAAATAAATAAATAAATAAATAAAAGAAAAAAAAAAGAAATGGAATTGTTGGGGCAAATGATTCAGTTATTTTTTTAAGGGTTTCTGATACATATTACCAAATTGCTTTTCCAGAAGTATGTATCAATTACTACTGAAAGTACATGAAAGTGCCCAACTCACCTTATTCTTACCAATATTCAATATTACAATTTTAAATCTTTGCTTATTGATAGGATTAATTATATTTACATATGCATATTACTACATGACATTCTCATAAAATGAATTTAGGCATGCCTCATGACTTCTTATGTTGCTCAACACTGTCCTCTGGTTTTGTTCATCTCTATATTTACCATCATCTTTTCAATCTTATGATGATGATCCCAATGATGATGTCAATGGTAATAATAATGACAATGATAACTAACCTTTGATGACTACTGTTTTCCATATGTACACGCACTCTTGAGGGGCAGTAGAAAGTGAATAGATTTGCTAATAACAAGACCTACTTTTGAATCCTGGCTCTCCTTCTTACCACTTGATGATTTTGGCAAAGTCATGTCTTCTCCGTGTCTGTTTCTCTTCTCTAAGATAGTGAGATAGAGACTGACACTGAGCATCGTTTGGGAATCACATGAGATAATGCAGGTAAGATACTTAGTAGAACAGCTGGTGGTCTGTGAGTGCTAGTTTCTTTCCTTCCTCAAGAATGTTGTCATTTAAAGTATCTAGTATAATGATTGTGTGAATGCCAAAGAAATACTATTTAGAGTTGAAAATCTCATGAAAATAAGTGTGGGATAGCAGAAAAATCTCAGGGTCTGGACTAGAAGACAAAGGTTAGATATAACTGCCTGTTTCCAGTTGTGCCTCATGTAAATGCAGGTGACAAAATGCATTTTACTAGCTGGTTGTAACTGTTAAATGTTAGAGGTAGGAAACAGAATTGGCTTATTTTTCTAAGCTTCGGAGAAAATGTACGACAAACATTTAAAATAGTGCTTAGTACTCTTCTCTTTTATGATAACTTATATTGGTAAAAAAGTTTTCTTAAACTACAAAAGAAAGAGAAAAACTAGTATTATCTACCTAGAAAACAATCCCAATGTAGTTCCACCTACTCCTGCAATGAAAATGTTGAGGATGTCCTGAAAATTATTTAAATATGCAGACACTTAGTGTCAGCTTTATATAGGTAGAAGGATGAGGATTCAAAGTCACCATGTTATAATTATGGTTGTTTAAATAGACTTGCTTTTTTGTGGGTTTTTTTTTGTTTTTTGTTTTTTTTGGCAAATGTGAGTGTTCTCTTTTAAGGAAGGCTGAGTGGCTCAGATCATTCAGATTTGCAGTAATCAACATAATTTGACTTCAGCAGAATAGGAAATGCAAAGCAACTGGTTTTAGCTTTCACAGTATGATCCTACAAGCGCTGCATGCAAGGACTAAACAGGTAATGGAAAACCAAGAGACTCTATTTTTTCTCATCCTTCCACTTTTTTCATTCTCTGCTAGACAATCCCCTGTGGTAGAAAAAAAAAAAAGCAAAACAGAAAACTAACTTAAACTCTACCTTTTCCCAGAGCGAAGCAGGTCAAAGCCTTCATTTATTTTTTCAAAAGGTAAAACATGGGTTATTAAAGCATCCAGTGAAAACTTCTTAGCCATAAAATCAGCCACAAGTTTTGGGATATCTTCTTTACTCTTAAAGCCTGAAAAGAAGACAGTATCATTGTTGGATTTGACCAGGGTCAGTAGAAGAATTGAAGAGATTTTCCAAATAAATGAAAATTTAGAAAAGGTGCTTCATTCCAGACTGCTATAACTGAGGATAAGAAGAGATAGAGTACTTCAATATGCTTTTACGGTGCCTTGACTTAAAAAAAAAACAAACACAAAGATAAACAAAGTTTCTTAGTTCTTTTGTCTCTCACATAGAAATAATAGTATAGATATTTGTGCCCAAAGTAGAGGAGCAAATTTATCAGTTGTCTAAATTTGGGCATAGATATGAAATATTGTTGTAGATTTCCATGTTCTACTAAAAATGTCCATGCCTTACACAGTCACAAGTACAAAAACAGATGGAGATGAAAGATCCTGGGTTATGGTGACAACAGAAGAGTTTATATTGGGACTTTCTGTCTGCATTAGTTCCATATCTAGTTGATTTGGAGACTGTAGATAGAAAAGGAATTTTAATTTATTTTTGATTTGTTTTCAAAACCTTGACTTGTCAGTTGTAGAAGTGGAGATATATTGATGTTAATGAGAATTTGGCACTTGAGCCCAACTACATACCACCATAAACAGCCCCCTTCCAGGTGCGTCCAGTCAGTAGCAGCATAGGGTTTATTGAGAGGTTCTGGGAATCAGGAGGTACCCCTATGATGACGCTTGTGCCACATGCCTCATGACAACATAACAGGGAAGCCATCTGGAATAAAGTGAATATTTGGCATCTTTAACGTGGAGTTGCATAGTTCCTACTCATAATGCAGAATATCATGTAATAGGCTTAGCTGGACTGTGAGTGTGTAGAGGAAAGAGATTATGTCGTTTGCTCCTTCATTCCCCTTTTTTGCATAGGATAGTGCTGTGGATTTAGGAAATGCCCAGAAAGTGTTTTTTTTTTTTTTTAATGAAAGAATGGATGAATAAATTGGAGTGCACTTAATTCTTCCTAAAAAAGGAATAAGGAGGCAGACATCATTATAAACATACATAAAGCGTAAAATTTCATCATCACGTAATTCTCAGGTGATCTGTGAGTTAGTTAATTCATTTTTCATTGATATATTACATAGATATTTTGAGGCCAGTACTTTCAACCAGATATATTGATTGTGAATAAGATAAATGATTATATCACTGAAATTTGTCTTTTGTCCACTGATAGTCTCCCTCTTAAGTGGGTTCCTACTCTACTGTCCATTTCTCAAATGGACATGTTTTAAATGTTGTTTTATTATCTCCCCAAATACATATTGGTTTTACATTAAAATATACTGATTATTTGGAAACCTCAAGAGACATTTCAGAAAATGTTTTCCAGTCAGCTTTTGGAACACGTTCTGTAGTTAGAAAATGGTTTAGGATCCCATAGGTATATAATGATTAGTTCTTTGATTTTGGGTTCTGACCTTTGGAAGACCACACATCCTCAGAACATGTGGCTGTCAGACATTTGGTATCTTGAGATAAGGTACACTCGAGTTCCACATGAGAAAATGGATGAAAATATAGAAAAAGAGCATAAGGAGAAAAGCTGTAGCCCTGGAAAATGTTGAATTCTTTTGACATTTTATTCCTTTGTGGCATCTGTCCCAGGCCAAGGCTGCCGAGAGCTTTGATCTTAGGGTGCCACTCCCTGTTACCCACACTGCTGGACCTTCTAGAAAACCTCAGCAATGGAAATTTGTTGGTTTCTGGAGACTTTTTGAGTAGGATTCTAGAGAATTCTGGGTAGGTGAAATATAGCTAGAGATGTGTTTCCCATTGCAATTGATATTTGTAACTGTTTGGAAGAAATACCATGTAATAAGCCAAAGACGACGTAAGCACTGCAAGATTAGAAATAATATTTCATATCAATAAGCCAACTGAGGCTGGGTGTGGTGGCTCATGCCTATACTCTCAGCACCTTTGGAGGCTGAGGTAGGAGAATTGCTTGAGTCCAGCGGATGGAGGCTACAGCAAGTTATAATTATGCCACTGCACTTCAGCCTAGGTGACAGAGTGAGACCCTGTCTCAAAAAAAAAAAAAAAAAAAAAAAGACAGCTGATATTTATTGGGAGCTTACCATATGACAGGCAGCACTGTGCTAACTATATCACATGTGTTGTCTCATATAATCTATAAGCAATGCTATGAGATGCATAGCTTTTAAATTCTAGGGGATGGTAAAGTCAATGGACTTTTCTTTTTTTTTTTCTTTTTTCTTTCCTTTTTTTTTTTTGAGACGGAGTTTCACTATGTTATCCAGGCTGGAGTACAATGGCGCGATCTTGGCTCACTGCAACCTCCGCCTCATGGGTTCAAGTGATTGTCTTGTCTCAGCCTCCCGAGTAGCTGAGATTGCCGGTATGCGCTACACCACCATACCTGGCTAATTTTTGTATTTTTAGTAGAGACTGTTGACTTTTCAAAGTATTCAGTCCAACTAGTATTGGGTACTAGCTATGTGCCAGGCACTGTCCCGTTTATGTGATAAAATACAGTGATATCTCAAAGCAGTCAATTTCCTTAGGGCATATTGTTGTTAATAAAACAGCAGTTGGCCTAAAATTGCTCATTTCTTTTGGCCAAATACTAACATGTTAAAAATTTGGAATTTATTAAGAACATATGCAAAATTATTGAGCCTTTTTTTTAAGAATGTGGGAGAAAAATAAAACATTTCAATTTGAGAACAGAATTTGTATTATTTATGTTTACTTGAACTTACAGTTTTAAACTAAAAATTAATAAAGTAAATCTGTAAATGCTCAGTTAAGAAAAACAAGCCCTTTTCTTTTCCTCTAGAGGAAATATGACTTGAGACAGGTTTGCATAGTTGATGGAAGAAAAGATTTCCCATAACAAAAATTAAACAATCAGGTAATAGATGATGGGAAATTTCCATTCATCATTAAAAATATCCTTTATACATAAAACTTATATTTTGCTGCCTAAATGCATCTTCCAGGTTGCAGAGGCAGAAATCTCAGGGCATGTCATGGTACATACCATGGTATCAAGCCGACCGATGACTTCAAACGAAAAATCCACACCTCCATCAGTCATTTCCTTTAGCACCTCCTGGATGGGTTTCTTGTAGTCTTGAGGGTTGATGCATTCAGTGGCACCCAACTCTTTGGCCTTTGCAAATTTGTCCTTGTTGATGTCCACCGCAATGATTCTGGCTGCTCCAGCTGCTTTACAGCCCATAACAGCAGATAGGCCGACCCCTCCCAGGCCAAACACAGCACAGGTAGAGCCTGGGGTGACCTATGTTTTCAGAAAATGCAAAAATGGATTAAGTAATGACTGTTAGAAAGTGCCTAAGCTTTATAAAGTGCCATGCCTACGTGTTTATCAAGAGCTACTCAGACTCTTCTGTCCAACCTTTTATCAAAACCTCTTCTGGCTTCAGTTGCTTTATTTTTAAATTCAAGGGGATGAACTAGTTGAGTGGTTGTCAAACTGATGCATATTAGATTCTTCTGGGGAGCTTTACAAACTATCCCACTGTTCAGGTCACAGCTCATGTCAATTAAATGAGAATCTCTGCAGGTGGAACTCACTCCCCAGGTGACTCCAATGGGAAAGTCAGGCTAGGAACCAGGGGACTGGATGATCTTTGAGATCCAGATGGCAGTGATTACAATCTTGAAGGGACTCTCGATGCTGAAATCCCATGATAGTTAGCTTCAATATCTCATACATACACCAAGGCAATATTTGGAAAATAAAATAAGTGGAAAATTCTACTCCAGGAGACTGAAAAATATTCCACTTAAACCCTCTGTAATTAACGCCTTGGTTCATTTATGTTCAGTAGTTGTGACCAGTATATCCCTGCTTTAAAAATACACTAGTGAACAACACAGCAATGAAACATTTGTCTATATGTCAATAATAAATACAATCTACTGTTATGAGTAGCCTCATCTTCTGTCTTGGGTAGGCTCACTTTTTTTTTTTTTTTTTTTTTTTTTTTTTTTTTTTTTGAGACGGAGTCTTGCTGTGTCACCCAGGCTGGAGTGCAATGGCCAGATCTCGGCTCACTGCAAGCTCCGCCTCCCGGGTTCACGCCATTCTCCTGCCTCAGCCTCCCGAGTAGCTGGGACTACAGGCACCTGCCACCTCGCCTGGCTAGTTTTTTTTTTGTATTTTTTTTTTTTTATTAGAGACGGGGTTTCACCGTGTTAGCCAGGATGGTCTCGATCTCCTGACCTCGTGATCTGCCCGTCTCGGCCTCCCAAAGTGCTGGGATTACAGGCTTGAGCCACCGCACCCGGCCTGGGTAGGCTCACTTTGACCACCTGCTAGCACGGATGAGGCAACTGAACAAGATACTAAGTGCTAAAGTCAGAAATTTGGAAAAGATGCCTTCTGAATTTTTTTTTTTTGGTTGGCTAGTGGTTATTTATTAAACCTAGTCTCCCACAGTCAGTCTTCATTGTGGGTGACATGCTTTCCTGTCCCAAGTAATCTCATCCTTATATTCCCTTAAGGGTGTCTATTCACTCATTCATTCACCAAGTGTTATTCATACTATGGGGACAACACCATTTTCTACCTTACTTAGAAAAATATAAGACTCGTGACTGTGATTTTAAAACACTAATAATTATGTATTGCGAGCTAAGATTCAGCAGGAGATTTGAAAAACATATTTTAATCTCAGCTCTCATATTAAAAAGATATTTTAGTCTCAGCACTGAGACTGTGGTCAAATATCTTTATAACTCTGAACCTTGCTTTCATAAAATAAAGCATACTACTAGATTTTCAGCCTACTCAGACGAGGAGCCTTTAAAGAATTTTCGCTTGAAATTTACCACTTCTGAAATATATGTGTGTGTTCATGGCAGGGGAGTTCGTTTTAGCAGTGAAATCCCATAATGAGTGAATTACGCATCACTGAAGCTTCATTACTTTCTGTCTAAGAATCCACAGAGTGGGTGAGCCTTGGTGTGGAAGTGCATCAGGTGAGGTTTTGGACTCTACTGTTGCTCCTAATTCTGGGAGTAGAGGATCCGCAGACTAGATGCTCCTCAAGGGCAAACACTTCATTTCATTTACTTTTGCTATCTCAGAACTTAGCAGAAACTCTAGTGCCTGAGGCATGTATAGGTGCTCTCCAATTGTTGAATGAATTACTAAATGAGTTCTCAGGCCTAATATTTCATGATCTCATAAAGAGCAAATACAGAAGAGTAATTATTGAAAATGAAATCTTTACATTTTCTTAACTCTCAACAACTTTTTAATCTGATAAACACATGAAATTTCTAGCATGTGCTCTCAATTCTTTCTGAATTGTGTTTCTATTCTTAGCCAACATTCAAAATCTACAAAAATAATCTTTTGATTCGTGGGAGAAATTGTTTCCATTTGGGTTCCTGACAGTCTGCATGTAACTGTTTTTATCACCCGTTGTCATTCTTACCTTGGCAACTTTGACTGCAGACCCATAACCAGTTGAAAATCCACAGCCAATAAGGCAGACTTTCTCCATGGGTGAGGCTGCATCAATTTTGGCTACTGCATTCTCATCCACCACCGTGTATTGGGAGAAGGTGCTGACACCGAGGAAGTGGTGGATGGGCTTCCCCCTGCAGGTGAACCTGCTGGTGCCATCCTGCAGGGTCCCCCGAGGATTGCTCACACTGGGCAGTGCAATACACAGACACACAAAAGCATGAGACAGGAGCATAACTAACGTGCAAACTCAATGTCTGTGCAGGAGAGCATCAGAAACCTACTCGTTTTTCAAGCAGCAGTTGCTTTCTGGGTTTTTACAAATTCTGCATTTTCCACACTGAGGAAGAGCGAGTGGGATGACTTTATCACCTGGAGAGAGATAAAACAAATTATTTTACAATTTCTATCCAGTATTAATAGAGCATAAACTTAAAGCTCACATGTCTTTGAAATATTAGAAGCATGTGTCTTTAAAAGTCTCCAAGAAATACAGTTCAATGACAACTACGTCATTTGTCACTGCCTGCCACAGCCTTGTTTCCAGTTTGGGTTTATAAGTGCCTGAAGATTCCTAGAGAGGAAATGCAAATATGGGAAAACATGGATTAGAAAAATTGCTTCCACTGTATTAATAGTTACTTTTATGTAGTGTATCAATTTCTCCTGGAGGTTTTACAAATGTTTAATTTAATCCTTAACTATTTAAATCTTAATGTAAGTATAAATATAAATTTTAGTTGAAAGTAGGGTATAATAGTGCCACTAGATGTTGATAAGACCTGTTTTTTGTTATAGTTTGATTTACAATAAAAATGAGAATTTTGAACTACTTCTTTTCTTTTCAAAGTGACTAGATTTATCTTTATTATGAAATGAATGCTTTTAAAATGATCTTAGTTCTTTTTTTGAGGAAAACTATCAAAAATGGGACAAAGAACAATTCCAGAAATTCCTCTGGAAATTTCAACCCTCCACAATAAGTTAGGTACTTTTAGGATAAGAACTGACTTTGAAATGTTTTTAGCTAGTAATTTGTGAATTATCTACTTTTCCTGTTATAGTGGAGTGAGCACAGGTAAAAAGTAAGGGTGTCATTTTGTTATTAACTTATTACTAACTAATTAGTGATTACTAGTATTATTTAGTAGTTATTTTTAGTAGTAATTTAGCAGTTATTAGTTATTATTTAGTAGTTATTAATTTATTACTACTAAAGGAATTAGTAGGAGCTGAAACCCAAATTGGACAGTTCATTTTATTTTTCTGTTCACAGTTCAAATAAGTATTTGGTGAAGTGGCAGGTCCAATCTAGTGCCTAAAGTGATTTTCTAGACTGTAATCCCAGCACTTTGGGAGACTGAGGCGGGCAGATCACGAAGTCAGGAGATTGAGACCATCCTGGCTAATATGGTGAAACCCCGTCTCTACTAAAAATACAAAAAATTAGCTAGGCGTGGTGGTGGGCGCCTGTGGTCCCAGCTACTCGGTAGGCCGAGGCAGGAGAATGGCGTGAACCTGGGAGGTGGAAGTTGCAGTGAGCTGAGATTGCACCACTGTACTCTAGCCTGGGTGACAGAGTGAGACTCCGTCTCAAAATAAACAAAACAAAATAAAATAAAATAAAATAAAATAAAATAAAATAAAATAAAATAAAATAAAATAAAATGAAAGTGATTTTTTAGAATTAAACATAATTTTTATTTTTAATTACTTATGCTACCTATTCCACAAGACCAAGAAAAATAGTTGCCCCATAACATTTTGTAGGTAAAATTTATGTGAAAATGATGGTATGGAAATGTCCTAGTTATTCTCCCTTTATAATTAGTAATCTGTAACCAGTCACATTGAAGCATGGCTGAAGATAATAAGGCAGACATTGTTGATGGTGGATGGCTCCTTCTATGTTTCTTTCATTTCCTTTCACCTAGTCAGTTTCATTGATTCCATGCTCAGGAAAGAGACCATGTTGGAAGAGGAGATTGGTGACATGGCTGCATAGGTCACCTAAGAAAAGGTCATGTTTATTCAGTTGTAGCCGTGTAGCCTCCACCTTGTGAACTCAGCACAGAACAGTTTCCATACTTATGTTTTTTTCCCTCCTCCCATTTCTAGTTGTCTGGGCCCTGATAGAAGAAGACCGTGTTCAGCAACACTAACATGAAGTTATTAGATTATGAATGCCACACTGGTAGGCACTGTGTCCCTTTTGATCCTCACATATCTCCAGGCTCCAACCTGGTGCCTGGCATCTAGCAGATGCTCAGTACATAATGGTTGAAGGGTAGAATACATGCATGCCTGAAGACATACATGCTTGAGTCAGGCAGGCAGAGAGGGAAAGAGGAAACCCCTGAAGTCCTGGCTGCGCGGTGACCTTCTGCAAGCGCTTTGGTCCCTCATTGCTGGTTTCCTCATCCAGGCTGGGAAATCTTAGGTTGGTGAATGAGCATGTTTCCTGAGTGTGAATCCTGTACCTGGTTCGACTGTAGTCACCCCTTCTCCAACACTCTCCACAATGCCGGCTGCCTCATGGCCTAAAATCACAGGAAGTGGGGTCACCATGGTACCACTAACCACGTGGTCATCTGTGCCACAGATTCCTACAGTCACCATCTACAGAATAAAGAGAAGATGTTCAGATTCAGAAAAGATTGTAACTAGATAAATTTAAGATACCCAGATTCCTGAAATTGTGCTTCTAAAATGTATTCAGGGTTTTGCTATACTCCCTACTATTCCTAAATATGAAAGATTCGGTTTATCCTCAAGATTAATCAGTCTAAAACCCTTCTCTACCTTCCCTTCTTGAATTAAACAATTTAGAAGAATCTGTGAAGTAACTGATTCTGAAATATTTAAGTCTTATACAAGAATGCACGCTTTAAAAAACAAGTAGAAATAGCAAAGTAGCACATGGAAAATATCTAATGTTAATTGATTTTGAAGTCTTGATATGTATCCTTTGGAATTTTTTTCTGTACAAGCATATAAATTCTTTTGTATTTTACCGGAATTATACTGTATGTACTCTTTGATCACTTATTAAACATTTAAAATTTATATTTATACCTTTCCTTGACAACAAATGTAATTGTATTTTCTGGATGATCATATAAGATATGCCTCTTAGCGGATTTTTTGATGTTTCCATTTTAATATTCTCTGAGTTTTTTAAATGTAAAATGAAATACAAATGGCAAAATACTTCACCTTAATGCGAACTTCATAAGCCTTAGGAGGTGCAACCTCCACATCCTCAATGGAAAAGGGTTTCTTTACCTCCCATAGCACAGCTGCTTTGCATTTGATTACCTAGAAAATCAAACAGAGAGATGGTACCAGTGTTTTCCCACTCTTGAAGTTAGAAATTGTGTCTTTTCATCTTTGTACATGTAATATTGGGTCCCATGTCTGGTACCTAACAAGAGCTCTATGGAAATGAAGTACTCTGGTTTATAAAGAGAATAAAAGTATCTTTTTGAAAAACAATAACGTAAGGGAAGATAAACAAAGTATAATAAGACATTGAGAAAAATGGAATATATTTATTTAGGCCATTCTTGTGCTGTTGTATTTTTCTCTGAAGGTGTTTATTCCTGATATTTCCTAATGCTGTCCTGAAAATGCTTGTTTACCCACAACTGTTGGCTGACACATGAAGTTAGAAATCACCTTTATTTTGCTGACAGAGTCAGTTTCTGTCCACACAAAATAAACTGGTTTCTTGCTCAATTTTCTGCTTAGGCCAAAAGGATCTGACTATAAGAACAGTTATATGGGTTTACCTTCCTGCGTACGATGATGTTTCTTTCTCTCCCTATTTGCTTATTGTCCTCTTTTAATTTTCTCTCTCCACCACTTCTGTGTGCTACTTGTTTCCTACTCATTTGAAACTTATCTTTGGCAGCCTGTTTTGTAACCTAATTTATGTGTAGAGACTCTTTCCAGCTTAGATTTGAGCCAAATATAATAGAGATTAGATTTGGTGGTATGTGCGCGTGTGCGCGCACGTATGTGTGTATAGACTCAGACCCACACATGTATATTTTAAAACTGGAGAAACAGTTTGTTTGAATTTCTGTCTAGCAGAGCTTATCTATAGATGTTCTTAAAAAGAAAGTTCAGCATATATTTCTAGTGCTTGGAAGTGTACTGTAAAAACCATCTTCATTGTGGTAAAGCATGTATAGTTTGCACAGCCCTTTCTAGAAAGAATCAACATAATTGCAAATATAATTTAAAAATTCAATTGAGATTTATTTTTCTGCCAATTCATTTTCATTATTTATTTGTCAAATTTTTCAACTTTAGAATGTTCAACATGGTCATTGCCAAAATAAATATCAGAATACTTAGACAGAAGGTACTAATAGTAGGAAGTTTCTTATTATTAGGTGCTTATGATGTGACAGGCACATTGTGGCCTGTGCTGGGTAAATTAGATGCATTATTTTTATTTTTATTTTAAAATTAATTCATTGATTGATTTTTAATTTCAATAGGTTTTGGTTACATGGATAAGTTCTTTAGCGGTGATTTCCGAGATTTTGCACCCCTTACCCGAGCAGTGTAGACTGAACCCAATATGTAATCTTTTATCGCTCATTCCCCCTACTGCCATTTTCCCTCAGTCCCCAAAGTTCCTTATATCATTCTTATCCTTTATGTCCTCACAGTTTAGCTACCACTTTTAAGTGAGAACATTGGATATTTGGTGTTCCATTCCTGAGTTACTTCACTTAGAATAACGGCCTCCAGCTCCATCCAAGTTGCTGCAAAGGCCGTTATTTCGTCTGTTTTACAGCTGAGTAGCATTCCGTGGTGTACATGTACCACATTTTGTTTATCCACTTGTTAGTTGATGGGCATTTAGGTTGATTCCATATTTTTGCATTTGCAAATTGTGCTGCTATAAACAATGAGCATTATTTTTAAACCTGACAAGGCTGCTACCAGGACAGTACTATTGAATTATTGGCTTATTTTACAGCCGAAATAATTGAGAATCAATTGACTCAGTGATTGAATAATTTTTCCGAGGTCTGAAAGCTGGCTGTATAGAGAATAACAATTAATCTAGCCTCACATTTTCAGTACTCTGTGATGTTAAAAAGTTAGCAAAAAGTTAAATAGCAATAATAATGATAGTGGCTAATATTTATTTAAATATTAATATTTAATAGTGGCTAATATTTAATCATGTACCAGATACGATTCTAAGTGCTTTACAGTATTCATTTAATTCTCAAAACTACTTCATGAAAGAGATGTTAGTATTGTCACCATTTAGCATTTGAGGGAAACAAAATGCAGGATGGGTAAACACAAATGAAATGCTGTCAAAAAGCTAAGCTATTGATGTTGCACCCAAGAGGGGAGGATTGTCTATTTCATCAGTTATTATTTTCATTAATACAGTTGGTTTATACTTTTGCTCTATGAACTCATTATTTTAAGTTGAGTTTGGTAAATTTGAATTTTCTTTATTTTAGTAATTTTCTATTAGGAATGTAAATATTAATTAGTAATAAATGGAAGTAAAGTGAGGTGGAATAAGAACACTAACAATGGGCTATTTGTGATTTCCAACCGGTCTTATTGATATGAGCCTGTTTGTCACACAACGTAGAGAGAAGCCTCAGAACCTTTAAATTGAATTATCATGGTGAGATATTTTACTGTGTGGTACACTCCTAACACAACAAATGACTGGAAATAGTTGCACAGGTTTATGTAATTAAACAATTAAAAAATATCAACTGATTATATTGAATGACTACATGCACCTGTAAACACATTGAACAAATAAGCGCAAATTTATAGAAGAAAAAGCAAATATCTGTATTCCTAGTGCTAAGTGATTCGAATTGTATTATTATTCAAATTGTATTATTAATTTTCTGTGAAACCACATTAACTTTTAAATGGGGAAGATACTGTTCCAAAGGATTTTTGTGGAAATTCCCTGAATTGTATCATAATGGGCACCTTTTAATTAGAATTTGCATGCTGATGTCTTGCTTAACCTTGATGATTCTAATGCTGTGAGATCAAAGAGCATTTTGTAAGATATTTTATAGTAAGGTTGAAGGATATTTCAATCTTCTGAATCAAATTCCTCTCATCAAACTTCTGTCAGACAACTTTCTTGTGTTCATAAAAATATGAATACAAATAATAACACATTTGAATTGTGGTGTCATTATAAAGATAACTTGTGATTAAAGACTTTTCTAACTTTAGATTTACAAATCATTCATGATTAGCTTGGAATAAACTATCATTTTTGCAAATTAATGTAGGAAATAAAGACTTAATAGATACAGGTTTTATACATTCCTGTTAAAGATATTTTTTTTTCCATTGCTTAAATGCCTTTTTTTCTTTCAGATCAAACTGAAAAGGCAGAATAGTAACTTGATATTTTTGGCTACTAGGGCAACATTTGGCAGTTTTCAAAAAAGGAAACAGAAGTGACTGATAAGTACATAAAAGTTTCACTAGAAGTAAAATAAATGCAAATGAAAACAATGAAGTACTATGGTTTCCTATTCAAGTCGCTATATATATATATACACACACACACACACACATATATATATGCATTTGTTGTTGTTGTTTGAGACAGGGTATCACTCTGTTGCCCAGGCTGGAGTGCCAGTGGTGTGATCTTGGCTTACTGCAGCCACCATCTCTGGGGCTCAAGTGATCCTCCCACTTTAGCATCCCAAGGAGCAGGGACTACAGGTATACACCACCATGCCCAGGTAATTTTATTCATTTTTTAAATAGAGATGGAGTCTCACTGTGTTGCACAGGCTAGTCTCAAACTCGTTTTAAAAAATTCTTAGCTTAGGTTCTGGCTTGTGATGTGAGGGGCCATGTGCCCCTAGAGGCATCTACTTGGGTTATGCTCCTGACTTGATTGGATAACTCTGTTTTTCTCTAGATGCCATAACAATGGACATGTGACCGTTTTTTGGAAAAACACTGTTCTCTCAATTGCTTACTGAAGCTCATTCAGGCTGATTGGAGAAGGAAGCCACCTTTCCAGGGCAGTAGGTTGGTTGCAAAAGTGTGCCCAAGGCCAGTTTGCACTGCAGTGGGGGAGCCCTTAGAAAGAATGGGAGTAAAGGAAGGAGGAAGCAACTAGAAAACAATGGAAGGGACTTCAGATGGTGAGGCTTCTATTTAGTACTTATTTCAACTTTAGGCCTTCTGAATGGTAGAGGTGGTTACAGGAGGATATCTGAAACCTTGATTATATAATAAACTTCCTTCTATGACGGTGAGTCATTTCAGAATAGAAATGATGGAATAATTGGAAATCAAGTTGAAGGCTTAAACAAGTCTGCTGGTATCAAACTGTTAGAGCAGCCCCGGAGCTATGGAAATAGAGGCATCTGGATGGAAGTTTGTATCCTGGGTTGGCACAGAGATTCCAGTTGAACAAAAACTCCATGAGGACCATGCCTAGTAGGTTCAGTCAAAGATACTATCCATTAAAGATCTTCTTGCCTATGAACAAAGGAAGAAAGTTACCTGTCCAGATGAAGGAAAATATAAACTCGCGTATAATCTGGCAAAGGCCTAACCCTCATAACCTACACCCTGCACTCTCATTCCAAGAGAGCCTAGGTAAACAGCCAGGGCTGGGTTTTCCTTGAGTGGCTGCCAGATGGGGTTAAAAATCTGCTTCTCACCTTCTAGGCTGTAGCAGTGGGGAGTTAATATAAAAAGAAACCACAAGATTTCAAGGGAAGAGGGACCACACTCATCTTCACAATAAAATGTCATTCTCAACCTAGAGCAGAGGCGCTCAAACATAGTATTAGAGATGCATCCCAAGTAATGTTTCTGGTTAGTGGTTTACATACTGAATTTTGTAAATGCTTTACTTTTAGAAAGATTAAATTACTGTAGATCACAAGGGTAGCTATACAACAAAGTCACTCTCAGGTATTTGTATGCCTTATTGAATTTGAAAAGGCAGACTTTCAACTATTAGTACATAAGCAGCTTTTGTTACATGTCGTCATAGCTAAAAGGTTGAATACTGCTCTTCTAGAAAAAGAGGGAGCCCGTGGGCAAAACAAAGCCTAGGCAGAATGCCAGGAAAGAGATGAGATTTGTGGAGGTAAGCACAGTATCCCAAAACTGGGGGAAAAAGGAGCTTAGGAAATCTGATGCAAAGTGAACTAAGCAGGAGGCATGTTCGTGAGACTTTAGGAAGCAGGATTAACTCTCTGCATGATCAAGTGGACATGCTGGTACTCAGTATTTATATTAGCACAGAGAAGAAGGCAGCAGAACAGTTAGACCACATTAAAGGCCAGTTCTTGTGGGGAGCAGGTTTATCTTTGGAGGTGGACTGGGTAATTCTACCCACAGTTACTCATGGGAAACTCGTTCCAAGGCCACACAGAAACTGTTCTTGTCATCTAGCCAATGCCAGCCAATTGGTCCAATTTCCCAGTCTGCGCAGACCAGAAACTTGATGTTTCCCACGTCCTTGGTGAAGCCTACATTCTCAAAAATGAACATGTCCTCAACCAGCCAGTGTTCCTGGAGGAAATTACCATCAGGATTGCTGCCGTCAGATAGAGCTGGCTTCTTTCTCATGGAGGGAAAGCAAACGGTGAGCCGCCGCCAAGAGGTACCTGCCGGGTCCTGCAAGCCGGCGGGAGCTCCGGGAGCCTGAATGGGGCGCCTGCCTTCCACGTGCCCGCGGAGCAGCGGCCCTGGAAGGCGGTGAGGCCCACTGCCCGCGCTGGAAGCCGCCCCAGGGGCGGAGGGCCGGGTGCAAGATATTTAAGAATAGCTTATTTCCACTGCAGTTCAGTATACATTACATATTGAGGTGTATATTGCACATCATATTTCAGTGTATCATTTCTAATTTAGATATTAATTTTAAATTATTCATCAAATACTGTATTCCTTTCTTTGTTATATTGATGAGAATATATTACCAACAGTAATATACTTTTTGCTTACTTTTCCTGCTGTGCTCATGTTGTTTCTGTCTTCTCTGCAGACCAGGAGACTGGTGAGTCTTTGTAGATTTCTTCTCTGCTTGAGTGCATAAAGCAGATGTATTGCACAGACATTTATTTTGTTGCCTGTGTAACATCCAATTCCAATTCCACATGTGACCGATGTCTTTAAGCCACACCCATTGGATTATTCTCAGACTGTCAAAACAAAGAAAAGGGTACTGAACCAGCCATCAAAATATTGACTTCCAAATTCCAGATAAGATTTTGTTTTCATTAGGTTAAATATTAAGTTAAAGTGATAAATTGTAATCACTTTCTCTTTTCCTCACTCTTCCACCAGCCTCTGGAATTCCTCGTTTCTCTTCTCTCAATCCCACATTGGTCGTTTTGCCTTGTATTTCCTTGGTCTGCACTAAGCTGCAACTCTGAATCCACATGGGACGGCTAGGAAGGAAGAGGAGTAAGGAAACAGGAAAAACGAAGTAGGGCACCCTGGTTGTCTTTAAAGCAGAGAATCAGACTCCCAATTAGTCACAGCAAAGGGGATCACTGTGCCTGGCAATTCTGCTCCACTCAAAACTAGTAAGTATGGACTGAACCCCTCCCTGTGTCAGGCACTAAGTTGGGTCCAGTGGAGTAGCAGTGATGAATAAGACATGACCTCTGCCTGTGCCAAGAGACAGTATGGGGCAACGATGATGGCATGGCTTTTGGGACCAGGCCAACCCTATTCCTTACTTGTTCTGTGTGCTTGGACTTATTATTTCACTGAATGTTTTTTTGCCTTAGTTTCCTTATCTGTAAGATGAAGATGAATAATGGCATCATTTTAAAGGACTGTTTAGTGAATAAAGGAAAAATCCATGTAAAACACTCATCATGGAGTTTGGCAGATAGGAGTACCCTCCAAAATGTTAGCTGCAATTATTATTCATAAAAGGAAGTTAACGGTTTATGGGGAAAAGACATACAGGCAACCAAGTCTACATATCAGCCTGACTGGGAAGTGCCCTATCACAGGGGTCAGTTAGTGCTTTGGGAACAGAGACAGAGTTGCTATTCAGAATGAAGGACTCGGGAGACATTGTAGAGGAACAGACATTTGAGGTGGATTTTAAATAATTGTGAGAAATGGAGCAAAATCCTCACTGGATCATTTCCATTGCCCTTTGATCAGTGTAACACGTATCCTCATGACTTTCTAAGAATAGGAGTTTGATTTTTCTTTTATCCACACTTGGAGGCATCATAAAACTATACAGGCAACTATTTAATTAGATCTAGTCTGTCAATATGAACATGTTAGCACAAAGGACATATTTCTCTAAATTTGCCAAGGGAACACTTCAGTAAGCTTTAATTATGTAGGCACTGAGACTCATATCGAGAAACATTCACCCAATAGAAAAGCAAAGGAGGTCCTACGATTTCAGTTGCTTCTCATTTGGAAAGGTATAAGGGAAAGGAGATAGCCCCAGATAACCTGGCTTTAGCCTTCTCATCCAACTATTTCTCCCATTCTCCAATACAAGGCCTATGCTCTTTAGAAGCTTGTATCTCTGTGGTCCTCCAAAGAGGAATCCATTGCTCATCATGCTCTTTCTCTTCTTTTCTGTCCCTCTGGCCCATTCACATCCCACACAAACTTTGAGACCCACGACAAGGTCGCCCTTGTGGAGGTGTAATAACTCCATCTCACAGTCATGCTTCAGTTCTCTCCATCCCTGTCATACTAAAGATTGTTGAATTCTTGTGCTCCTTTATGTCAGGACAGACACTGTTCTATGAACAGTCCCATAATGGAGAAGATTCAGTGCCTTCTCTTTAAGGGATTACATATTAGCAGTGGGATTGGCTGTGTTCAGGTAGAGAAGACAGAGAATCCTCCTGTGAAGCAGGAAGTGGTCAGTGCCAGGAGAAAGTTAAACGTGGAATCAAAAGAGGAGGACCCTACTTCGTCTTTGCATTGTGCACTCTCAGCTCTTAACTCAAGGAGTGGCACAGGGTGAGTGCTCAGATATTTGTTGACTAAATTAAATGAATAACATCTAATTTGAGAGTGAGGAAGCCTTGAAAGAAAGATATTTTATTAAGATTTACTAAGAAAGATGAGTTGCAATTGAGAGTTATAGATCCAATTAACATATGGACAAATAATCTTGAAAACATTTTTCTCCCCTAGTACCCCCTTTTATACATTTTTCTGCTTAATCCTCTCTCACACCTATAGACAGAGCATTTGAAGGAATTATAGCCATTACCACCTTGTTTTCAAGGCCCTAATGGATTTGGAAATGTGATATCCACTTATGAGCTTCTATCGCTTCATGAACACATGGCTCCATGAACTGCCAAAAGCACTTTGGGACAAACTCCATAGAGCCAGGAGATCTTTCTTAATACCATCTGGCAGCTACTCTGTGCTTACTCTTTGCCCACCTTCTAAAAGTTTAAATGGCTGTGGGGGGAAGAGCAGTTGTCACATGATTGAGTGCCAGTGTTCTAGTATCAGAGGGCCATGGCAGGCCTGGAACAACATCTGGAATGTCCAAAGATAACCCTGTCAGTCTCTAGGGGTCACAGGGCATCACTTTCCTCTGCTTCTTTCTCTGTGTGTGTCTCTGTAAGCCAGCCCAATTCTATATTACATTTCCACCAAGTACTATATCCTAAATTCAGCTTATCCAGAGAGATGATATGCTTGATTCAGTTTGGGTCAGCAATCCCCTGTGTGCTAGGCAGAATAATGGCCCTCAAAGATGTCCACTCCTAACCCCTGGAATCTAGGATTATGTTGCTTTACATGGAAAAAAAATGGATTTTGTAGATGTGATTCAGTTAAAGGTCTTGAGATGGGAAGGTTAGCTTGGATTATCCAGGTGAACCTAATCTAATCTTATGACTTCTTAAAACTGGAGAGCTTTTCCAGGTTGTGGTCAAAGAGGGAGATGTGTCTACCCACAGACCCTAGACGGCCATGTTTGCTACAGAAGTGTGTTAATTTTCTATTACTGATGTAACAAATTAACACAAGTGCTCTTGAAGGTTAGTGGAAGGCAAGGACTGGCATCTCTAATATAATTATACAGGTAATGATGAGTAGTGCGAAGATGTGACTCCAAAGCCTCGAGAAGGACAGACTAGCATCTCTTTAAGAGATCCAACTGTCCCCTTTTCTCTATGATTCAATAATTTACCTCAATCTAAGAAATAATATTATAACTGGCAGAAAGTATCTTCAGTACAAATTCTTCATTTTGGGGGATAATCATTTGGCAAAATGGGAAGACTAATATTGTTGTAAAGGTTGCTAGAAAAATTGTAACATTTCATGTATGTGCATAAATAACAGTCTTTAAAGCATTTTTGGGCATGGGGTGCAAAATTAAGAGTGGGAGAGGGACTTTAGTAGCAATAAATAGAACTTGAGAATGAAATAGCTATAGAAATAATCCATAGAATATTACAATAAATAGAATAAATTTTAAGTTCCTAGAGGAATTTTTGAAAATACCCACATTCAAAGCCATGAATTCTTACTCAATTAGCATTTCATTTTGATTTTGGTACTGAAGCCAAAGATGTTGAAGGAGCTGAAATGCTTGCTGGACTGGCTGTGGCTGTGGAGCCTGGAATTCTGCCATGAAGAGCATGTGTGAGAGAGCAAAATATTTGTGTACTTTCCTTATGTGAAGGAGTTGGGAAATAATCTAAGAAGCCCAATCCAAAAGCAAAGATGTTCCATCCAGTCTTCTCTGTGAGAGCCAAACTATAAACCATCTGAGTGTTCCAAAAGTGTTTTTTGATGTATTGATATATTTTAAATTTTCCTGAAAATGTTCTTGGCAGATGCTTAAGCGTGTAATTACTGAGATGATGTAGAAATGCAAAGTGTTTATTAAAACAATACATAGTAGTACAAATAGTATGCTTGTCGCAATATAAAACTATCTAAAAACTAAAGAGTTCTTTAATGGTGGAGAGTTTTTTCCTTTTTGAAGTTAAAACATAAATTTTTGTAAAAAACACAAATGATTACTATTTATACCTAACATTTATGGAGTGCTGACTATGCTAGCTTTTGAGCATACATTGCCTCATTTAGTGCAATGCTTAGCATTAACTTATGAGGTAAATACCATTGCTGTGCACATTGTACAGATGAAGACACTGAGGTTTAGAGAGATTGCATAAATTTCCCAACGTAACACAGCAAGTAGTGGGGCCAGGATTCCAGGAAGCCTAACTCTGGAGTTTAACAACCGAAAGAATAATAATAACTAATATCCTTGTCACTCTCAGCATGTGCCAGTTGCTGTTCCAAATGGTTCAAATTATGTATTCATGTAAACCTCAGAATAACTCTATGAGGTATGTTCTAATATTATTTTCATTTTTTAGAGATATATTTTGTATGTGTATGTCAGCCTTAAAGCCGCTTTTGAGTTTTTTAGCATATGTTTTGAGAACATGTCAACTTTATTTCCATTTAAATTGCTTGAGACACAGCATGATTGTTTATATAGTCACTGGAAATTTTATTCCCAGCTGGGTATCTCCCTGGAGTCTTTGACTTACTCCCATGTGGGGAGGAGGTGCTTTGCATCTGGACACACCTGCCATCCTGGAGCCTCCCCACCCTCATCCTGGGAATCCCTTCCCTCTCCCCAGGGTGAGAGCGTCAACTTGTCAGATATCACATTTTTCTTTGAATTAATTATCAGTTTGGGGGAACTTCATTAGTTATCTTCTGGAGAAAAGGTACACCAAGGCATACATTTATTGAGCTCTTTTATGTTTCTATTGGATTTCTATTCTGCTGGGATGATTTTCAATTCTCAATTGCCCTCTTCGGCCCCGGAGTGTTGGCAGCTGGGCATGTGTCTTCTAAACAGAAACTTCCAAAATCATCTCTTGAAAAATCTGACCAGCCCAAAAGAAAATACCCACCCTTACTGACTTTATATTCCCCAGCAATTAATCCCACCAGATAGCTCTATAGTGAGTCTCACATGACACAGATGCCACCCATGTTTCAGAGCTTCCCAATAGCTCATTAGTGCCCCATCCTGCAACAGAAGACAACCAAGATCATTAGACATGTGGAGTGATTCTAGCTTTGTAATAGGAAAGATAGAAACATAGCAAAGAAAATAGAAGTTGGAAGAAATAATCCATGAAGTGAAAAAATACAAAATCTTTTTAAAAGCTATTAATATTTGCAAAAAGATATGATATACATGAAAGAAGACTATAATATCATAAAAATCTCTTGAGAATTGAGGCCCGGTGCGGTGACTCACGCCTGTAATCCCAGCACTTTGGGAGGCCGAGGTGAGCAGATCACAAGGTCAGGAGATCGAGACCATCCCGGCTAACACGGTGAAACCCCGTCTCTACTAAAAAAAAAAAAAAAAAAAAAAAAAAAAAAATTAGCCTGCCGTGGTGGCGGGCGCCTGTAGTCCCAGCTACTCTGGAGACTGAGGCGGGAAAATGGCGTGAACCAGGGAGGCGGAGCTTGCAGTGAGCGGAGATCGCGCCACTGCACTCCAGCCTGGGGGACAGAGTGAGACACCTTCTGAAAAAAATAAAATAAATAAAATAAAATAAATAAAGAAAAAAAAAAGAAAAAATCAATTTATAAGCCACTTGGGAGATAAAAGGCAAAATCCAGGACTACCCAGGTAACTCTAAGAGCTTGTTTGCATTAATGTTGCAAGTCTGATAGCCAAAAATCTATTTGACCTTGTAATAATTTCATGTTTAATAGCTCCAAAAGTTTTCTATTAAGGCCTATGAGAATTTTCTTACATCCAGACTTATATGTTTGCCATTGATAATCCTAGGTTCCTGAATGATCCAGTAAGAAAAACATTTCTATGACTCTATGAGCAATATCATCCCAAGGCTTTAGAGGTGACTGTGATAGTTTATATTATTTTGACGTTTATTTGGTCAGAAATATTTTTAAGTAATTAAAATCTCCATTACAATACCTTTAAATTATTTCACAATTACATATACATGTTGGCAGCTAGAATCTTTCATTACTGTTTCTTTATAAGGTAAAAAAGTAATACAATCATAAATCTCATCATAACTGACAATATTGATGTGACGCTCCTACAAATGATTAAAGAATGTGATTGACATTCTTGAAGAAATTGTTAAAGAAAGTTGATTGTCCTGCCTCTATGCAAGACTTTCAAAAATAGTCTGTAAAGAAATTACATAATTTTGTTCAAAACAGTTATGATTCAAAACTTAACTTTAGTTCTCCAACTCTTCAGATCCAGTTTCTCAGGGGAACAGCCTGTTTCACACATTTCTATGTCTCCCTGCTCATATGAACCTCTATACTAATAAATAGGAATTTTAATTTGTTTTGTTTTGTCTTCCACAAAAATTGGATCATATAATAACACATTATTCTGTACCTTGCTTTTTATACTTTCTGATGCATCATAGTAATTTTTCCAGATTTTTAGATACTTTTTTTTTTTTTTGAAATGAGGACTTGCTTTGTTGCCCAAGCTGTAGTGCGATGGTGCCATCATGGCTCACTGCAACCTGTGCCTCCTGGCTCCAGCGATCCTCCCACCTCAGCCTCCCAAGTAGCTGGGACTACAGTTATGTGCCACTATGCCTGGCTAATTTTTGTGTTTTTTTTGTAGAGACAGGTTTTTGCCATGTTGCCCAGGCTGGTCTAGAACTCTTGAGCTCAAGTGATCCACCTGCCTTGGCCTCCCAAAGCACTGGGGTTACAGGTATGAGCCACCATGCCCAGTCCCCTATTTTTTTTTTTAATAAGATCAACTTACCATTCAAATAAGGAGTTATCATCATTCCTTATTCTGTCAATCAGTCAGACAGTTTAAAAATTTTTGTTTCTTCTGCAAGTAAGGCTATAGCTAATGGCCTTGTTTCTATATTCTTATACACAAGTATAATTACAGAGTTGATTCTCAAGTGTGATATTGCTTGGGCTATGCATGTTTAAAATTTTAATAAAAATCACAAATTGTTTGTCAGAAACCTATGACAATGCACATTTCTACCAACCGTGTAAGCTAATAGGTAAGCAGTAATATCTCATTTTGCTTTATTTTTTTTTTGACCACTTCCAAGTCTCAGTGCCATTTAATATACTATTTTGCCATTTTAATTTCCTCCTCCATGAATTTCCATCATTGTTCATTTTCCTCTTCGGTTGTCTATTTTTAAATGAAAAAGCACCAGGATTTTGGAAATATCTTTTTTTTGGTCATATATATGAAAACATTTTTTCCTTGTCTATATTTTTAAATTATTTTTTAATACCAGAATTTAAATTTTTCTCCATGCTCAGAATTTCATTTCAAATATGTTCATGATATTATTGAAGTCAACCCCCATCTTTGTTTTCATATATCATGAGAAGTCAAAGAATCAAAGCAATATATTCTCACAACCATGCACATTTTCTCCCTGTCTTCTTCATTCCTGTGTCTGTCACTCTGATAATCCTGTTTCAGCACCTATGAAGGCACTTCTGTGCATACTTGGTTACAGACCTAGCCAATAATTTCTACACTGGAATATATATACATATTTTATGTAGGTGTTTGTGCCATTTCTCAGTTACCAATTTTACATTCTGAGTTCACAGCATTTGCCACCCCATCTCTACACTTAAAGCCACCATATAGCTTTTAATTACTTTATACGCATTTTCAGTCATCATCTAAATAATCATTTATAGCCATAAACTAATACTATTTAGTCAAGGAAGTACTTTTGTGAGCAAAAATTACAGATTTCTTGAACATGATTCCAGGAATAGTTCAGTTTTTACAATTAGTAATTGAGCCTTTGTCATATGAAGCAAGAAATCTGCCATTATTTTAAAAAATCAATTGTACATCAACCATAAAAAAATAGTATAAAAGCCATAAAAACACTACCCTTTATTGCAGTAAAATGTGGGACATTTTATATGAGTTCCCAAGAAATTTCTTGTATTTAGAACTCTTGGACCTTCACTACTTGTAAATATGAGTCTATCCTTTACCTTACCATAGCTTTTACCCTAAGGATTTGGTACATTTTATTTAAAAAAGGAAAATGCCGACAGTGAAAATTGAGATAGAAGTAGGAGATTTCAAGCACAGTGGCCCAGCAGGTGTGTGTTCAGGGCAAGTGAAGGTTCCCTTCCACTAGGTTCAATGACTAAAGATTATGAAGATACCAAAAATGCAAGAAGTCACAGGAAATATTTTTCCTCAATGGCAAAGATGACACAGTAGAATGGTTAAGAAGGATGGTTTATTGGCTGCAATTTCCCAGCTGATGTTCAACACTTTATTTAATTCTCACTTGAATTTTAAATTTTTGCTTGAAAAATAATTTCCCATCAATTTCCATTTCTTTAGAAAGCCCCCATGTGTAATTTATTGAATACATCTCTGAAGAGCAGAATTATGATATTTCCCAGCTGTTGCTCCAGATCATGCAGGGTAGAGGAGGCTGAAGACTGCTACAAGGGAAGGCATCTCTATTGCCTCAAAACGTCAGGACGGTACGGATACTGCAATAGGAAAGAAGAGACTTGTTAACATTTAGACAACCCACATGCTTCCACGTGAGAGTCCATGGAGCATCTGAGTTGTCTTAGTGAAAATCTATCTGTGATCCCAGCTACGCTATTTATACATTTGGTTCCAGTCAAAGGAAGTTCATCCTTTTTGGTTTTCTCTTGTTTTTTATTTTTTTATTTTTATTTATTCTCTAATCTTAATCTCACTCACAACATTCTGAATATGCCTGTCATTTAGACTTCAATTCTACATTAGCATCTTCAAAAAATCATTTTTGCATGCCCACGTCCCTAGTGTAATAAGGAATATAAAACAACACTAGATAATAACTTGCAGTAAGTTCTTACTATTTGTCACTTTCTTTCTGCATTTTCTTAAACTTCAACCTAAACATCAACACTAGGAGGTAGGTTTCCATATTATTTCTGTTTTAGAGATTATAAAAACTGAGACTTAGAAAGATATGTAACTTGCTCTGGTAGCACATCTAGTATGGAGTGTTGGGATTCAAACCCAAATACAAATTTGCAAAAATCATAAGATGATGGATAACTTGCCTGAAAGAACTGATAATTTAACAAAGTTAAGACCATGCTGGATATTTAAAAGACCTTTGATACAGAGATGTTTAAGGATTCTTAGAAGTAGAGAATAAAGTCGATTTGTATTAATTCTAAGATTCTTCATTCTTGTGAAGATTACAAATGGAACATTTACACTAGAACTAATGCCCTTTCTATAAACCAACTTCTCATGAATAAATATTTTTAGAAAATGGTAGTTTTTGTGACTCTTTAATAACTTTAATTTTTAACATATATATGTATATGCATATGCATATATGAGAAAAATATATGCACATAATTCAGAGAATGCAAGACAGCAGAAAGAAGAAAGTAAAACTAATCCATAATTTCCCAACCTAGAAATAATAATTCTCAATGTTTTCCTGAATTTCTATGAACTTTTTCTAGAAATATATGCATGTTTTACTGTTTTTGATGAAAATTTGAGACATTGCATATACAATATATACAATTTATATTCTTCATTAAATGAGACTAAAATTACATCATGAGAATTTCCCAATGAAGTCATTTCTTTTTGGTGGTTTCATTCATTTCTAATAGATGACTGGAATTTATGAATTTATTTTCCTTGTGTTGAACTTTAGAATGTTTCTAAAGTTCTAACGAGTAAACATATATGTATATTTGAATAGTTGATTATTTCTGTAGAATAGATTTCTAGAAATGGAATTGCTGGGGCAAATGATTCAGTTATTTTTTTAAGGGTTTCTGATACATATTACCAAATTGCTTTTCCAGAAGTATGTATCAATTACTACTGAAAGTACATGAAAGTGCCCAACTCACCTTATTCTTTCCAATATTCAATATTACAATTTTAAATCTTTGCTTATTGATAAGATTAATTATATTTACATATGCATATTACTATATGACATTCTCATAAAATGAATTTACGCATGCTTCATGACTTCTTATGTTGCTCAACACTGTCCTCTGGTTTTGTTCATCTCTATATTTGCCATCATCTTTTCAATCTTATGATGATGATCCCAATGATGATATTGACAATGATAACTAACCTTAGATGACTACTGTTTTCCATATGTACACGCGCTTTTGAGGGACAGTGTGGTTCAATAGAAAGTGAATAGATTTGCTGATAACAAGATCTACTTTTGAATCCTGGCTCTCCTTACTACCACTTGATGATTTTGGCAAAGTCATGTCTTTTCCGTGTCTCAGTTTCTCTTCCCAAAGATAGTGAGATAGAGACTGACACTGAGCACTGTTTGGAAATCACATGAGATAATGCAGGTAAGATACTTAGTAGAACAGCTGGTGCTCTGTGAGTGCTAGTTTCCTTCCTTCCTCAAGAATGTTGTCAGTTAAAGTATCTAGTATAATGATTGTGTGAATGCCAAAGAAATACTATTTAGAGTTGAAAATCTCATGAAAATAAGTGTGGGATAGCAGAAAAATCTCAGACTCTGGACTAGAAGACAAAGGTTAGATATAACTGCCTGTTTCCAGTTGTGCCTCATGTAAATGCAGGTGACAAAATGCATTTTACTAGCTGGTTGTAACTGTTAAATGTTAGAGATAGGAAATAGAATTGGCTTATTTTTCTAAGCTTCAGAGAAAATGTACGACAAACATTTAAAATAGTGCTTAGTACTCTTCTCTTTTATGATAACTTATATTGGTAAAAAAAGTTTTCTTAAACTACAAAAGAAAAAGAGAAAAACTAGTATTATCTACCTAGAAAACAATCCCAATGTAGTTCCACCTACTCCTGCAATGAAATTGTCGAAGACATCCTGAAAATTATTTAAATATGCAGACACTTAGTGTCAGCTTTACGTAGGTAGAAGGATGAGGATTCAAAGTCACCATGTTATAATTATGGTTGTTTAAATAGACTTATTTTTTGTGGGTTTTTTTTTGTTTTTGTTTTTTGGCAAATGTGAGTGTTCTCTTTTAAGGAAGGCTGAGTGGCTCAGATCATTCAGATTTGCAGTAATCAACATAATTTGACTTCAGCAGAATAGGAAATGCAAAGCAACTGGTTTTAGCTTCTCACAGTATGATCCTACAAGTGCTCCATGCAAAGACTGAACAGGTAATGGAGAACCAAGAGACTATTTTTTCTCATCCTTCCACCTTTTTCATTCTCTGCTAGACAATCCCCTGTGGTAGAAAAAAAAGCAAAACAGAAAACTAACTTAAACTCTACCTTTTCCCAGAGCGAAGCAGGTCAAAGCCTTCATTTATTTTTTCAAAAGGTAAGACATGGGTTATTAATGCGTCCAGTGAAAACTTCTTAGCCATAAAATCAGCCACAAGTTTTGGGATACCTTCTCTACTCTTAAAGCCTGAAAAGAAGACAGTATCATTGTTGATTCGACCAGGGTCAGTAGAAGAATTGAAGAAATTTTCCATATAAATGCAAGTTTAGAAAAGGTGCTGCATTCCAGACTGCTATAACTGAGGATAAGAAGAGATAGAGTACTTCAATATGCTTTTACAGTGCCTTGACGTAAAACAAATCACAGATAAACAAAGTTTCTTAGTTCTTTGGTCTCTCACATAGAAATAATAGTACAGATGTTTATGCCCAAAATTGAGGAACAAATTTATCGGTTGTCTAAATTTGGGCGTAGATATGAAATATTGTTGTAGATTTCCATGTTCTACTAAAAATGTCCATGCCTTACACAATCACAAGTACAAAAACAGATGGAGATGAAAGATTTTGGGTTATGGTGACAACAGAAGAGTTTATATTGGGACCTTCTGTCTGCATTAGTTCCATATCTAGTTGATTTGGAGACTGTAGATAGAAAAGGAATTTTAATTTATTTTTGATTTGTTTTCAAAACCTTGACTTGTCAGTTGTAGAAGTGGAGATATATTGATGTTAATGAGAATTTGGCACTTGAGCCCAACTACATACCACCATAAACAGCCCCCTTCCAGGTGCGTCCAGTCAGTAGCAGCATAGGGTTTATTGAGAGGTTCTGGGAATCAGGAGGTACCCCTACGATGACGCTTGTGCCACATGCCTCATGACAACATAACAGGGAAGCCATCTGGAATAAAGTGAATATTTGGCATCTTTAACGTGGAGTTGCATAGTTCCTACTCATAATGCAGAATATCATGTAATAGGCTTAGCTGGACTGTGAGTGTGTAGAGGAAAGAGATTATGTCGTTTCCTCCTTAATTCCCCTTTTCTGAATAGGATAGTGGTTTGGATTTAGGAAATGCCCAGAAAGTGGTTTTTTTTTTTAATGAAAGAATGGATGAATAAATTGGAGTGCATTTAATTCTTCCTAATAAAGGAATAAGGAGGCAGACATCATTATAAACATACATAAAGCATAAAATTTCATCATCACATAATTCTCAGGTGATCTGTGAATTGGTTAAATCATTTTTCATTGATTTATTACATAGGTATTTTGAACCCAGTACTTTCAACCAGATATTTTGACGGTGAACAAGATAAATGATTACATCACTGAAATTTGTCTCTTGTCCATTTGATGGTCTCCTTCTTAAGTGGATTCCTATTCTACTGTCCATTTCTCAAATGGACATGTTTTAAATATTGTTTTATTACTTCCCCAAATACATACTGGTTTTACATTAAAATACACTGATTATTTGGAAACCTCAAGAGACAGTTCAGAAAATGTTTTCCAGTCAGCTTTTGGAACACGTTCTGTAGTTAGAAAATAGTTTAGGATCCCTGTAGTATATAATGATTAGTTCTTTGATTTTGGATTCTGACCTTTGGAAGACCACACATCCTCAGAACATGTGGCTGTCAGACATTTGGTATCTTGAGATAAAGATAAGGTACGTTCGAGTTCCACATGAGAAAATGGATGAAAATATGGAAATAGAGTATAAAGAGAAAAGCTGTAGCCCTGGAAAAAATTGAATTCTTTTGACATTTTATTCCTCTGTGGCATCTGTCCCAGGTCATGGCTGCCGAGAGCTTTGATCTTAGGGTGCCACTCCCTGTTACCCACACTGCTGGACCTTCTAGAAAACCTCAGCAATGGAAATTTGTTGGTTTCTGGAGACTTTTTGAGTAGGATTCTAGAGAATTCTGGGTAGGTGAAATATAGCTAGAGATGTGTTTCCCATTGCAATTGATATTTGTAACTGTTTGGAAGAAATACCATGTAATAAGCCAAAGATGATGTAAGCACTGCAAGATTGGAAATAGTATTTCATATCAATAATGCCAACTGAGGCTGGGTGTGGTGGCTCGTGCCTATACTCTCAGCACTTTTGGAGGCTGAGGTAGGAGAATCGCTTGAGTCCCGGGGGTTGAGGCTGCAGCGAGTTATAATTATGCCACTGCACTTCAGCCTAGGTGACTTTTCTTTTTTTCTATTTTCTTTCCTTTTTTTTTTTTTTGAGACGGAGTTTCACTATGTCATCCAGGCTGGAGTACAATGGTGCGATCTTGGCTCACTGCAACCTCCGCCTCCTGGGTTCAAGTGATTGTCTTGCCTCAGCTTCCGGAGTAGCTGGGATTGCAGGTATGCGCTACACCACCATACCTGGCTAATTTTTGTATTTTTAGTAGAGACTGTTGACTTTTCAAAGTATTCAGTCCAACTAGTATTGGGTACTAGCTATGTGCCAGGCACTGTCCCGTTTATGTGATAAAATACAGTGATGTCTCAAAGCAGTCAATTTCCTTAGGGCATAATGTTGTTAATAAAACAGCAGTTGGCCTAAAATTGCTCATTTCTTTTGGCCAAATACTAACATGTTAAAAATTTGGAATTTATTAAGAACATATGCAAAATTATTGAGCCATTTTTTTTAAGAATGTGGGAGAAAAATAGAACATTTCAATATGAGAACAGAATTTGTATTATTTATGTTTACTTGAACTTACAGTTTTAAACTAAAAATTAATAAAGTAAATCTGTAAATGCTCAGTTAAGAAAAACAAGCCCTTTTCTTTTCCTCTAGAGGAAATATGACTTGAGACAGGTTTGCATAGTTGATGGAAGAAAAGATTTCCCATAACAAAAATTAAACAAGCCAGGTAATAGATGATGGGAAATTTCCATTCATCATTAAAAATATCCTTTATACATAGAACATATATTTTGCTGCCTAAATGCATCTTCCAGGTTGCAGAGACAGAAATCTCAGGGCATATCATGGTACATACCATGGTATCAAGCCGACCGATGACTTCAAACGAAAAATCCACACCTCCATCAGTCATTTCCTTTAGCACCTCCTGGATGGGTTTCTTGTAGTCTTGAGGGTTGATGCATTCAGTGGCACCCAACTCTTTGGCCTTTGCAAATTTGTCCTTGTTGATGTCCACCGCAATGATTCTGGCTGCTCCAGCTGCTTTACAGCCCATAACAGCAGATAGGCCGACCCCTCCCAGGCCAAACACAGCACAGACAGAGCCTGGGGTGACCTATGTTTTCACAAAATGCAAAAATGAATTATGTTTGTTAGAAATTGCTTAAGCTTTATAAAGTGCCATGCCGACGTGTTTATCAAGAGCTACTCAGACTCTTCTGTCCAACCTTTTATCAAAATCTCTTCTGACTTCGGTTGCTTTATTTTTAAATTCAAGGGGATGAACTAGTTGAGTGGTTGTCAAACTGATGCATATTAGATTCTTCTGGGGAGCTTTACAAACTATCCCACTGTCGAGGTCACAGCCCATGTCAATTAAATGAGAATCTCTGCAGGTGGAACTCAGTTCCCAGGTGACTCCAATGGGAAGGTCAGGCTGGGAACCAGGGGACTGGATGATCTTTGAGATCCAGATGGCAGTGATTACAATCTTGAAGGGACTCTCGATGCTGAAATCCCATGATAGTTAGCTTCAATATCTCATACATACACCAAGGCAATATTTGGAAAATAAAATTAGTGGAAAAGGCTACTCCAGGAGACTGAAAAATATTCCACTTAAACCCTCAGTAATTAACGCCTTGGTTCATTTATGTTCAGTAGTTGTGACAAGTATATCCCTGCTTTAAAAATACACTAGCGAACAACACAGCAATGAAACACTTGTCTATATGTCAATAATAAATACAATCTACTGTTATGAGTAGCCTCATCTTCTGTCTTGGGTAGGCTCTCTTTGACCACCTGCTAACACGGATGAGGCAACTGAACAAGATACTAAGTGCTAAAGTCAGAAATTTAGAAAAGATGCCTTCTGAATTTTTTTTTTGGTTGGCTAGTGGTTATATATTAAACCTAGTCTCCCACAGTCAGTCTTCATTGTGGGTAACATGCTTTCCTGTCCCAAGTAATCTCATCCTTATATTCCCTTAAGGGTGTCTATTCACTCATTCATTCACCAAGTGTTATTCATACTATGCGGACAACACCATTTTCTACTTTACTTAGAAAAATACAAGACTTATGACTGTGATTTTAAAACACTAATAATTACGTATTGCGAGCTAAGATTCAGCAGGATATTTGAAAAAGATATCTTAATCTCAGCTCTCATATTAAAAAGATATTTTAGTCTCAGCACTGAGACTTTGGGCATATATCTTTATAACTCTGGACCTTGCTTTCATAAAATAAAGCATACTACTAGATTTTCAGCCTACTCAGATGAGGAGCCTTTAAAGAATTTCTGCTTGAAATTTACCACTTCTGAAATACATGTGTGTGTTCATGGCAGGGGAGTTCGTTTTAGCAGTGAAATCCCATAATGAGTGAATTACGCATCACTGAAGCTTCATTACTTTCCGTCTAAGAATCCAGAGTGGGTGAGCCTTGGTTTGGAAGTGCATCAGGTAAGGTTTTGGACTCTACTGTTGCTCCTAATTCTGGGAGTAGAGGATCCACAGACTAGATGCTCCTCAAGGGCAAACGCTTATTTCATTTACTTTTGCTATCTCAGAACCTAGCAGAAACCCTGGTGCCTGAGGCTTGTATAGGTGCTCTCTAATTGTTGAATGAATTACTACATGAGTTCTCAGGCCTAAAATTTCATGCTCCCATAAACAGCAAATTCAGAGGAAAAATTATTGTAAACGACATCTTTACTCTTAACAACTTTTTATCTGCAATAAATTGGTGAAATTTCTAGCATGCGCTCTCAATTCTTTCTGGGTCATTTTTGTACTCATAATGGACACTTCAAGTCTACAAAAATAATCTATGATTCTTGCAAGAAATTGCTTCACTTTTTTTCCTGACAGTCTGCAAGTAAGCAGTTTTCTTATCCATTGTCATTCCCACCTTGGCAACATTAACTGCAGACCCATAACCAGTCGAAAATCCACAGCCAATGAGGCAGACTTTCTCCAGGGGCGAGGCTGCATCAATTTTGGCCACTGCATTCTCATCCACCACCGTGTACTGGGAGAAGGTGCTGGTGCCAACGAAGTGGTGAATGGGCTTCCCCCTGCAGGTGAATCTCCTGGTGCCATCCTGCAGGGTCCCCCGAGGATTGCTCAGACTGGGCAGTGCAATATACAGACACACAAAGGCTTGAGACAGGATTATAACTAATGTGCAAACTCAAAGTCTGTGTAAAGAGAGCATCAGAAACCTACTCATTTTTCACACAGTAGTTGCCTTCTGGGCTTTTACAAACTCTGCATTTTCCACACTGAGGAGTAAAGAGCGGGATGACTTTATCACCTGGAGAGGAATAAAACAAGTTCTTCTTAAATTTCTATGCAGGAATTAATACAGCAAAAACTTAAAGCTCAGGTGTATTGATTAGAAGCATGTTTCTTTAACAGTCTTTAAGGATTAGAGTTCAATCATAATTATGTCATTTTTCAATGCCTGCCACAGCATTGTTTTCAGTTTGGGTTTATAAGTGCCTGAGGATTCCTAAAGAGAAAACACAAATGTGGGGGATCCCACAGATTAAAAAAATTGCTTCCTCTGTATTAATAGTTAACTTTTATGCAGTGTACTGATTTCTCCTGTAGGCTTTGCAAACATCATTTTATTTAAACTTTAACTAATTAAAACTTAAATATTCTTACTATAAATACAAATTTTAGTTGAAAGTCATCTATTATAGGGCCCGTAGATATTGGGAAGATCTGGTATTTTGTAAAATATTGATTTAAAATACATACGAGAATTTTGAACCAATTCTTGGCTTTTCAAAGTGATTGTGCTTATTTTTTTTATGAAATGAATGCTTTAAAAAAATTCTAGGTTTTTTTTTTTTCTCCAGAAAAGCTAACAAAAATGAGACAAAGAAGAATTCCAGAAATTTCTCTGAAAGCTTCAGCCCTTCACAAGAAGTGAGGCACTTTCTTTTAGGATAAGAATTGACTTACAAATATTTTTAGCTGATAATTTGTGAATTATCTACTTTTCCTGTTGTGGTGGAGGGAGTAGGGGTAAAAAGTAAGGCTGTCATTTTGTTGTTAATTTATTTCTAGCTAAAAGAAATAGAGCTAAAACCTAATTTGGACAGTTTATTTTATTATTTTCTGTTCACAGTTTAAATTGGTATTTGGTAAGGGGGCAGGGTGAATCTACAGGCTAAAGTGATTTTTAAGAATTAAATATAATTTTTATTTTCAATCACCTATGCTATACATTCCACATGATCAAGAAAAATGGTTGGTGCATTAACATTTTATAGGTAAAGTTTATGTGAAAATGATAGTATGGCAATGTCCTAGTTATTAACCCTTTGCTTCTAAAAGTATTTATATTAATACGTAAGATTAGGGTAAAATAAATATTGAAGATAAAATAATTAGCAATCTGTAACCAGTTGCATTTAAGCAAGGCTAAAGGTAATAAGGCAGATATTGTTGATGGCGGGACGTTTCCTTCTATGTTTCTTTCATTTCCTTTCACCTAGCCTGTTTCATTGATTCCATGCTCAGGAAGGGAGACCATGTTGGAAAAGGAAACTGGTGAAGGAGCAGCATAGGTCACCTAAGAAAAGGTCATGTTTATTCAGCCGTAACCACGCAGCCTCCATTTTGTGAACTCAGCACTGAACAGTTTCCATATTTAAGTTTTTTCCCTCCTCCCGTTTCTACTTCTGTCTAGGCCCTGACAGAAGACGGTGTTCAGCAACACTAACACGGAAGTTACTAGATTATGAATGCCACACTGGTAGGCACTGTGTCCCTTTTGATCCTCACGTATATCCAGGCTCTAACCTGGTGCCTGGCGTCTAGTAGATACTCAGTACACAATGGTTGATGGGTAGAATACATGCCTGCCTGAAGACATACATGCTTGAGTCAGGCAGGCAGAGAGGGAAAGAGGAAACCCCTGAAGTCCTGGCTGCGCGGTGACCTTCTGCAAGCCCTTCTGTCTCTCGTTGCCTCGGTTTCCTCATCCAGGCTGGGAAATCCTGGGATGGTCAACCAAGCGTGTTCCCTGAGTGTGAATCCTGTACCTGGTTTGACTGTAGTCACCCCTTCTCCAACACTTTCCACGATGCCGGCTGCCTCATGGCCTAAAATCGCAGGAAGGGGGCTCACCAGGTTGCCACTAACCACGTGGTCATCTGTGCGACAGATTCCTACAGCCACCATCTACAGAATAAAGAGAAGATGTTCAGATTCAGAAAAGATTGTAACTAGATAAATTTAACATACCCAAATTCCTGAAATTGTGCTTCTAAAATATATTCAAGGGTTTTGCTAATACTCCCTACTAATCCTAAATATGAAAGATTCGGTTTATCCTCAAGGTTATTCAGTCTAAAACCCGTCTCTACCTTCCCTTCTTGAATTAAACAATTTAGAATAATCTGAAATATTTAAGTCTTATACAAGAATGCAAGCTTTAAAAAACAGAAGTAGAAATAGCAAGGTAACACTTGGAAAATAATGTTAATTGATTTTGAAGTCTTGATAAATATCCTTTGGAATTTTTTTCTGTACAAACATATAAATTCTTTTGTATTTTACTGGAATTATACTGTATGTACTCTTTGATCACTTTTTAAACATTTAAAATTTATATTTATACCTTTCCTTGACAACAAATGTAATTGTATTTTCTGGATGATCATATAAGATATGCCTCTTAGCGGATTTTTTGATGTTTCCACTTTAATATTCTCTGAGTTTTTAAAATGTAAAATGAAATACAAATGGCAAAATACTTCACCTTAATGCGAACTTCATAAGCCTTAGGAGGTGCAACCTCCACATCCTCAATGGAAAAGGGTTTCTTTACCTCCCATAGCACAGCTGCTTTGCATTTGATTACCTAGAAAATCAAACAGAGAGATGGTACCAGTGTTTTCCCACTCTTGAAGTCAGAAATTGTGTCTTTTCATCTTTGTACATGTAATATTGGGTCCCATGTCTGGTACCTAACAAGTGCTCCATGGAAATGAAGTACTCTGGTTTATAAAGAGAATAAAAGTATCTTTTTAAAAAGCAATAACATAAGGAAAGCTAAACAAAGTATCATAAGACATTGAGAAAAACGGAATATATTTATTTAGGCCATTTTTATGCTGTTGTATTTTTCTCTGAAGCTGTTTATTCCTGATATTTCCTAATACTGTCCTGAAAATGCTTGTTTACCCACAACTGTTGGCTGATACATGAAGTTAGAAATCACCTTTATTTTGCTGACAGAGTCAGTATCTGTCTCCATAACATAAACTGCTTTCTTGCTCAATTTTCTGCTTAGGCCAAAAGGATCTGACTCTATAAGAACAGTTATATGGGTTTATCTTCCTGCGTACGATGATGTTTCTTTCTCTCCCTATTTGCTTATTGTCCTCTTTTAATTTTCTCTCTCCACCACTTCTGTGTGCTACTTGTTTCCTACTCATTTGAACTTATCTTTGGCAGCCTGTTTTGTAATCTAATTTATGTGTAGAGACTCTTTCCAGCTTAGATTTGAGCCAAATATTATAGAGATTAGAGTTGGTGGTATGTGTGTGTGCGCGCGCACGTATGTGTGTATAGACTCAGACCCACACATGTATATTTTAAAACTGGAGAAACAGTGTGTTTGAATTTCTGTCTAGCAGAGGTTATCCATAGATGTTCTTAAAAAGAAAGTTCAGCATATATTTCTAGTGCTTGGCAGTATACTGTAAAAACCATCTTCACTGTGGTAAAGCATGTCTAGTTTGCAGAGCCCTTTCTAGAAAGAATCAACATAATTGCAAATATAATTAAAAATTCAATTGAGATTTATTTTTCTGCCAATTCATTTTCATTATTTATTTGTCAAATTTTTCAACTTTGTCGGATGTTCAACATGGTCAATGCCAAAATAAATATCAGAATACTTAGACAGAAGGTACTAATAGTAGGAAGTTTCTTATTATTAGTTGCTTATGATGTGACAGGCGCATTGTGGCTTGTGCTGGGTAAATTATATGCATTATTTTTATTTTAAAATTAATTCATTGATTGATTTTTAATTTCAATAGGTTTTGGGGTACAGGTGGTTTTTGGTTACATGGATAAGTTCTTTTGCGATGATTTCTGAGATTTTGGTGCACCCCTCACCCGAGCAGTGTAGACTGAACCCAATATGTAGTCTTTTATCTCTCATTCCCCCTACTGCCATTTTCCCTCAGTCCCCAAAGTTCCTTATATCATTCTTATCCTTTATGTCCTCACAGTTTAGCTACCACTTTTAAGTGAGAACATTGGATATTTGGTGTTCCATTCCTGAGTTACTTCACTTAGAATAACGGCCTCCAGCTCCATCCAAGTTGCTGCAAAGGCCGTTATTTCGTCTGTTTTACAGCTGAGTAGTATTCCGTGGTGTACATGTACCACATTTTGTTTATCCACTTGTTAGTTGATGGGCATTTAGGTTGATTCCATATTTTTGCAATTGCAAATTGTGCTGCCATAAACAATGAGCATTATTTTTAAACCTGACAAGGCTGCTACCAGGACAGTACTATTGAATTATTGGCTTATTTTACAGCTGAAATAATTGAGAATCAAATGACTCAGTGATTGAATAATTTTCCCAAAGTCTCAAAGCTGTCTGTATAGAGAATAACAATTAATCTAGCCTCACATTTTCAGTACTCTGTGATGTTAAAAAGTTAGCAAAAAGTTAAATAGCAATAATAATGATAGTGGCTAATATTTATTTAAATTTTAATATTTAATAGTGGCTAATATTTAATCATGTACCAGATATGATTCTAAGTGCTTTACAGTATTCATTTAATTCTCAAAACTACTTCATGAAAGAGATGTTAGTATTGTCACCATTTAGCATTTGAGGGAAATAAAATGCAGGATGGGTAAACACAAATGAAATGCTGTCAAAGAGCTAAGTTACTGATGTTGCACCCAAGAGGGGAGGATTGTCTATTTCATCAGTTATTATTTTCATTAATATAGTTGGTTTATACTTTTGCTCTATGAACTCATTATTTTAAGTTGAGTTTGGTAAATTTGAATTTTCTTTATTTTAGTAATTTTCTATTAGGAATGTAAATATTAATTAGTAGTAAATGGAAGTAAAGTGAGGTGGACTAAGAACACTAACAATGGGCTATTTGTGATTTCCAGCTGGTCTTATTGATATGAGCCTGCTTGTCACACAACGTAGAGAGAAGCCTCAGAACCTTTAAATTGAATTATCATGGTGAGATATTTTACTGTGTGGTACACTCCTAACACAACAAATGACTGGAAATAGTTGCACAGGTTTATGTAATTAAACAATTAAAAAATATCAATTGATTATATTGAATGACCACATGCACCTGTAAACTTATTGAACAAATAAGCACACATTTATAGAAGAAAAAAACAAATATCTGTATTCCTAGTGCTAAGTGATTCAAATTGTATTATTATTCAAATTGTATTATTAATTTTCTGTGAAACCATATTAACTTTTATATGGGGAAGATGCTGTTCCATGGGATTTTTGTGGAAATTTCCGGAATTGTATCATAATGGACCCCTTTTAATCAGAATTTGTATGTTGATGTCTTGCTTAACCTTAGTGATTCTAATGCTGTGAGATCAAAGAGCATTTTGTAAGATATTTTATAGTAAGGTTGAAGGATATTTCAGTCTTCTGAATCAAATTCTTCTCATCAAACTTCTGTCAGACAACTTTCTTGTGTTCATAAAAATATGAATACAAATAATAACACATTTGAATTATAGTGTCTTATTATAAAGATAACTTGCGATTAAAGACTTTTCTAACTTTAGATTTACAAATCAGTCATTAGTTTGGAATAAACTATCATATTTGCAAATTTATTTAATGTAGGAAATAAAGACTTAATAGATACAGGTTTTATACATTCCTGTTGAAGATATTTAAGAATAGCTTATTTCCACTGCAGTTCAGTATACATTATATATTGAGGTGTATATTGCATATCATATTTCAGTGTATCATTTCTAATTTAGATAATAATTTTAAATTATTCATCAAATACTGTATTCCTTTCTTTGTTATACTGATGAGAATATATTACCAACAGTAATATATTTTTTGCTTACTTTTCCTGCTGTGCTCATGTTGTTTCTGTCTTCTCTGCAGACCAGGAGACTGGTGAGTCTTTGTGGATTTCTTCTCTGCTTGAGTGCATGAAGCAGATATATTGCACAGATATTTATTTTGTTGCTCGTGTAACATCCAATTCCAATTCCACATGTGACCGATGTCTTTAAGCCACACCCATTGGATTATTCTCAGACTGTCAAAACAAAGAAAAGGGTACTGAACCAGCCATCAAAATATTGACTTCCAAATTCCAGATAAGATTTTGTTTTCATTAGGTTAAATATTAAGTTAAGTGATAAATTGTAATCACTTTCTCTTTTCCTCACTCTTCCCCCAGCCTCTGGAATTCCTTGTTTCTCTTCTCTCAATCCCACATTGGTCGTTTTGCCTTGTATGCCCTTTGTCTGCACTAAGCTGCAACTTTGAATCCACATGGGGCGGCTAGGAAGGAAGAGGAGTAAGGAAACAGGAAAAACGAAGTAGGGCAGAGAGAGCACCCTGGTTGTCTTTACACAGAGAATCAGACTCCCAATTAGTCACAGCAAAGGGGATCACTGTGCCTGGCAATTCTGCTCCACTCAAAACTAGTAAGTATAGACTGAACCCCTCCCTGTGTCAGGCACTAAGTTGGGTCCAGTGGAGTAGCAGTGATGAATAAGACATGACCTCTGCCTGTGCCAAGAGACAGTATGGGGCAACGGTGATGGCATGGCTTTTGGGACCAGGCCAACCCTATTCCTTACTTGTTCTGTGTACTTGGACTTATTATTTCACTGAATGTTTTTTTGCCTTAGTTTCCTTATCTGTAAGATGAAGATGAATAATGGCATCATTTTAAAGGACTGTTTAGTGAATAAAGGAAAAGTCCATGTAAAACACTCATCATGGAGTTTGGCAGATAGGAGTACCCTCCAAAATGTTAGCTGCAATTATTATTCATAAAAGGAAGTTCACGGTTTATGGGGAAAAGACACACAGGCAACTAAGTCTACATATCAGCCTGACTGGGAAGTGCTCTATCACAGGGGTGAGTTAGTGCTTTGGGAACAGAGGCAGAGTTGCTATTCAGAATGAAGGACTCGGGAGACATTGTAGAGGAACAGACATTTGAGGTAGATTTTAAATAATTGTGAGAAATGGAGCAAAATCCTCACTGGATCATTTCCATTGCCCTTTGATCAGTGTAACAAGTATCCTCACGACTTTCCAAGAATAGGAGTTTACCCACACTTGGAAGCATCATAAAACTATACAGGCAACTATTTAATTAGATCTAGTCTGTCAATATGAACATGTTAGCACAAAGGACATATTTCTCTAAAATTGCCAAGGGAACACTTCAGTAAGCTTTAATTATGTAGGCACTGAGAGTCACACCAAGACCGAGAAATATTCACCCAATGGAAAAGCAAAGGAGGTCCTACGATTTCAGTTGCTTCTCATTTGGAAAGGTATAAGGGAAAGGAGATAGCCCCAGATAACCTGGCTTTAGCCTTCTCATCCAACTATTTCTCCCCATTCTCCAATACAAGGCCCATGCTCTTTAGAAGCTTGTATCTCTGTGGTCCTCCAAAGAGGAATCCATTCCTCACTCCAGCTCTTGCTCATCATGCTCTTTCTCTTCCCTCTGTCTCTTTGGCCCATTCAAATCCTACCCAAACTTTGAGAGCCACAAGGTCTCTTGAGAGCCGACCTTGAGAGCCAACAAGGTCGCCCTTGTGGAGGTATATTAACTCCATCTCACAGTCGTGCTTCACTTCTCTCCATCCCTGTTATACTAGCATCCCTCCTGTGGTTTTAGGGTCTATTCCCTTTTGTTGCCATTTATATTTAGTGTAGAGACAAGTCTCCTAAATTCTACTGGAAATTTCTAGTCAGGGATGTTTTTAAATTTCATTTAAATCATCAGCTGTACCTAGTTTCATGTGTAGAATAGGTGTTTAATGAAAGATTGTTGAATTCTCGTGCTCCTTTATGTTAGGACAGGCACTGTTCTATGAGCAGTCCAATAATAGAGAAGATTCAGTGTCTCCTTTTTAAGGGATTACATATTAGCAGTGGGATTGGCTGTGTTCAGGTAGAGAAGATAGAGAACCCTCCTGTGAAGCAGGAAGTGGTCAGTGCCAGGAGAAAGTTAAACGTGGAATCAAAAGAGGAAGACCCTACTTCGTCTTTGCATTGTGCACTCTCAGCTCTTAACTTAATGCATGGCACAGGGTGATCGTTCAGATATTTGTTGACTAAATTAAATGAATGACATCTAATTTGAGAGTGAGGAAGCCTTGAAAGAAAGATATTTTATTAAGATTTACTAAGAAAGATGAGTTGCAATTGAGAGGTATAGATCCAATCAACATATGGACAAATAATCTTGAAAACATTTTTCTCCCCTAGTACCCCCTTTCATACATTTTTCTGTTTAATCCTCTCTCACACCTATAGACAGAGCATTTCAAGGAATTATAGCCACTACCACCTTGTTTTCAAGGCCCTAATGGATTTGGAAATGTGATATCCACTTATGAGCTTCCATCGCTTCATGAACACATGGCTCCATGAACTGCCAAAAGCACTTTGGGACAAACTCCATAGAGCCAGGAGGTCTTTCTTAATACCATCTGGCAGCTACTCTGTGCTTACTCTTTGCCCCACCTTCTAAAAGTTTAAATGGCTGTGGGGGGAGGAGCAGTTGTCACATGATTGAGTGTCAGTGTTCTAGTATCAGAGGGCCATGGCAGGCCTGGAGCAACATCTGGAATGTCCAAAGATAACCCTGTCAATCTCTAGGGGTCACAAGGCATCACATTCCTCTGCTTCTTTCTCTGTGTGTGTCTCTGTAAGCCAGCCCAATTCTATATTACATTTCCATCAAGTACTATATCCTAAATTCAGCTTATCCAGAGAGATGATATGCTTGGTTCTGTTTGGGCCAGCAATCCCCTGTGTGCTAGGCAGAATAATGGCCCTCAAAGATGTCCACTCCTAACCCCTGGAATCTAGGATTATGTTGCTTTACATGGAAAAAAATGGATTTTGTAGATGTGATTCAGTTAAAGGTCTTGAGATGGGAAGATTAACTTGGATTATCCAGGTGAACCTAATCTAATCTTATGACTTCTTAAAACTGGAGAGCGTTTCCAGGTTGTGGTCAAAGAGGGAGATGTGTCTACCCACAGACTGTAGACAGCCATGTTTGCTACAGAAGTGTGTTAATTTTCTGTTACTGATGTAACAAATTGCCACAAGTGCTCTTGGAAGCTTAGTGGAAGGCAAGGACTGGCATCTCTAATATAATTATACAGGTAATGATGAGTAGTGCGAAGATATCACTCCAAAGCCTCGAGAAGGACAGACTAGCATCTCTGTAAGAGATCCAACTGTCTCCTTTTCTCCATGGGCCAATAATTTACCTCAATCTAAGAAATAATACTGTAACTGGCAGAAAGTGTCTTCAGTACAAATTGTTCATTTTGGGGGTTAAATCATTTGGCAAAATGGGAAGACTAATATTGTAAAGATTGCTAGAAAAATTGTAACATTTCATGTATGTGCATAAATAACAGTCTTTAAAGCATTTTTGGGGATGGGGTGCAAAATTAAGAGTGGGAGAGGGACTTTAGTAGCAATAAATAGAACTTGAGAATGAAATAGCTGTAGAAATAATCTATAGAATATTACAATAAATAGAATAAATTTTAAGTTCCTAGAGGAATTTTTGAAAATACCCACATGCAAAGCCATGAATTCTTTCTCAATTAGCATTTCATTTTGATTTTGGTACTGAAGCCAAAGATGTTGAGGGAGCTGAAATGCTTCCTGGACTTGCTGTGGCTGTGGAGCCTGGAATTCTGCCATGAAGAGCATGTGTGAGAGAGCAAAATGTTTGTGTACTTTCCTTATGTGAAGGAGTTGGGAAATAATCTAAGAAGCCCAATCCAAAAGCAAAGATGTTCCATCCAGTCTTCTCTGTGAGAGCCAAACTATAAACCATCTGAATGTTCCACGAATGATTTACTAATGTATTTTAAATGAGTTATTGATGCATTTTAAGTTATTCTGATGATGTGCTTGGAAGATGCTTAAAAGTATATTTACTGAGATGATGTGGGAATATCAAGTGTTTATTAAAACAATACAAAGTAATACAAATGATATGGTTGTCACAATATAAAAATATCTAAAAGCTAAAGAGTTCTTTAATAGTGGAGAATTTTTTCCTTTTCAAAATTAAAAGTATTTTTTTTTTTTTTGTAAAAAATACAACAGATTACTATCAATATCTAACATTCATGGAGTGCTGACCTTGCTCATTTCTGTGCACACATTGCCTCACTTATAGTAATGTTTAGCATTAACTTATCAGGTAGATACCATTGTCATGCACATTTTACAGATGAAGACATTGAGGTTTAGAGAGATTGCATAGATTTCCTAACGTAACACAGCTAGTGGTGGAGCCAGGATCCCAGGAAGCCTAACTCCAGAGTTTAATAACCTAAATATCAATAAAATAGCTAATATCCTTGTCACTCTCAGTATGTGCCACTTTCTGTTCTAAATGCTTTACAATTAACAGATCATATAAACCTCACAACAACACTATGAGGCAGATTCTACTATTACCATTTTATACAAAATGATATAACACATTAAAAATACATATTTTGTATGTCTTCATCAGCCTTAAAGACACTTTTGAGTTTTTTAGCATATTTTCCCAGAACATGTCAATTTTATTTCCATTTAAATTGCTTGAGATATGGCATGATGCCATAGTCCCTGGAAATTTTCTTCCCAGCTATGTATCTCCCTGGAGTCTTTGACTTACTCCCATGTTGGGAGGAGGTGGTTTGCATCTGGCCATGCCTGCCATCCTGGAGCCTCCCCACCCTCGTCCTGGGGAATCCCTTCCCTCTTCTCAGGGTGACAGCATCAGCTTCTCAGATACCACATCATTCTTTGAATTAATTTATCAGTTTGGGGGCACTTCATTAGTTATCTTCTGGAGGAAAAGGTACACCAAGGGGTAAATTTATTGAAATCTTTTGTTTCTATTGGATTTCTACTCTGCTGTGATGAGTTTGAATTCTCAAGAATTTTTTATGGCATCATATTCTTCTTTCCTGTGTATAATATCTTTTTACAAATATTATTAACAGCTTTTAGAAAGATTTTGTATTTTTTTATTTCATGGATTATTTCTTCCAACTTCTTTTTTCTTTGCTTTGTTTCTATCTTTCCTATTACAAAGCTAGAATCACTCCGCATGTCTGATGATCTTGGTTGTCTTCTGTTGCAGCATGGGGCCCTAATGAGCTATTGGGAAGCTCTGAACACACGGGTGGCATCTGTGTCATGTGAGATTTACTACAGAACTATCTGGTGGGCTTAATTGCTGGGGAATATAATGTCAGTAAGAGTAGGTATTTTCTCTTGGGCTGGTCAGATTTTTCAAAGGATGATTTTCAAAGTTTCCATGTAGAAGAAACATGACCAGCTGCCAGCATTCTGGGGCCCAAGAGGGCAATTGAAAATTCAAATATAAGTCACTTGGGAGAAAAAAGGCAAAATCCAGGACTACCCAGGTAACTCCAAAAGCTTGTTTGCATTAGTCTTGCAAGACTATAGCCAAAAATCTATTGGACCTTATAATAATCTCATCTTTAATAGCTCTAGAAGTTTTCTGTTTAGGCCTGTGAGAATTTTCTTATATCCAGACTTAAATGTCTGCCATTGATAATCTTAGTTTCCTGAATGATCCAGTAAGAAAACATTTCTATGACTCTATTAGTCCATGATGAGTAACATCTTCCTAAGGCTTTAGAAGTGGCTGAGAGTTTATATTATTTTGACAATTATTTGGTCAGACTTCCTTTTAATAATAAAATTGCAATTACAATACCTTTATTTTATAATTACATGTACATGTTGGCAGCTGGAGTCTTTCTTTACAGTTTCTTTATAACTTAAAAAAGTAATAAAATTATAAATCTCATCCTAACTAGTAACACCAAACAGTTATGGTTAAAAAGTTAACTTCAGTTTTTCAACTCTTTTCAGATCCTGGTTTCTGAGATGAACAGCCTGTTCTGTCCATTTCTGTATCTTTCTCCATGCTCACACAAACCTATATATAATATTTATAAATTTTAATTTGTTCTGTCTTTCACAAAGATTGGATTTTATATACATTACTGTGTACCTTGCTTTTTATACTTAGTGATGCATTATATTAATCCCTCTTGATTTTAAGATATAATATTTTTTTGAGACTAGGACTTGCTCTGTTGCCCAAGCTGGAGTGCAGCAGCGTGATCATGGCTCAATGCAACCTCTGCCTTCTGGGCTCCAGTCTTTGTCCCACCTCGGCCTCCCAAATAGCTGGGACTACAGTTGCATGCCACTCTGCCTGGCTAATTTTTGTGTTTTTTTTTTGTAGAGACAGGTGCCAAGACCAGCTTGGTCAGGGAGACCCTAACCGAGTGGTGCCAGAGGAATTAAACACACATACACACAAACATATAGAGGTGTGGAGTGGGAAATCAGGGGTCTCACAGCCTCTGGAGCTGAAAGCCTCAAACAGAGATTTACCCACATATTTATTAACAGTAAGCCAGTGATAAGCATTGTTTCTATAGATTACAGAATAACTGAAAGTATTCCTTATGGAAAACAAAGGGATGGGCTAAAATAAAGGGATAGATTTGGCTAATTATCTGCAGCAGGAGCACGTCCTTAAGGCACAGATTGCTCATGCTATTGTTTGTGGTTTAAGAATACCTTTAAGTGGTTTTCTGCCTTGGGTGGGTCGGGTGTTCCTTGCCTTCATTCCAGTGAACCCACAGCCTTCCAGCGTGGGCGTCATGGCCATCATGAACATGTCAGAGTGCTGCAGAGATTTTGTTTATGGCCAGTTTTGGGGCCAGTTTATGGCCAGATTTTGGGGGTCCTGTTCCCAACATGTCCCCCTTCTTTGATTTGCAAAGTGATAAAAGGAAAGGCAGCTTTGTCACGGTGAGCTGTTTCTTGCAGGAGTTAGGATCTGCTTCTGCAGACTATACAAACAACACAGATTGAAAACACAATCATCATTGAAATCACAGAGCTTCCAAGTGTTTTTATCCATTTTAATGGGTTAGTAGCTGCTAATCTTTATTAAGGTACTTTAATAAAATAGTTACTTTAACATTTTCAGGGAACACCTAACTAGAGGTTATTTGTAATAATCATTTGGTTACAGAAATGAATAGTCAGGTGTCTAAGCATGTATTTATCAGATATAGACTTGCTCTCACTATACTTCAACATCTGAGCAATTTTCTAATAATTCTGTCAAGATGACTTTCTTTCTAATCCCAGAGCAGCATGTATGATTTCTAAAGTAGCAAAAAGTTAATTCAGAGTTTTGTTTGTATGCTCTTTCTGGTCGTGCTAGGTCAGTGCACCTCACATAGTTATTAATTAAACCGTCAACATAATCTTTTCTCCTTTAAAAGTTTGAAAAGTTTCTTTATTTTGACAAAACCTTTTGCTGCTAGCTAAAATGAGTACAAACTATGTACATTCACAAGTTATATTATGGAGGGGGTGATCAGCATGTATAGAAGTCCTTGATTCTAGAGTCAAAATTTGCTGCAAGTCACCCAGATCATGTGCATCACTTTAGGTTCACCAGGACACAAGCCACTCTGGGGTTCCACTTTCATATTTTGATTTTGACTTGCCTCTTTAGACCCACCAATGTCAATGTAACTAGGAGCCAGTGCATGGTGCAGAAGCCTCCCACGTGCCACTCCCACCCCATGGAGGACTGTGCCACTCTATGACAACACTGGCAGTGCCCACCTAATGCCCCCCACTCTACCTGCTCCCCTAGCCTGGGAGGAAGGAGGGTGGGAGGTAGATGTCAGCCTCTGTGTCACTGGCAAGATTTGATGACCCTGTTGTGGGGTGGGCATGTAGAATTGCTTCTTCTTTTTCTGAATCTCACACCATCAGCAACAGTGTAAAAGCCACAGAGCATCCAGCACCAGGTAGTGTCCCATGATATTATCTTAGGGAGATTCTGAAAAGTGTCTTGACCCTGAGTATCTCCTTCAACATTTTTGAAAAAACAGTCACATGTTCTCTACATTTAGGAGACCCTTCCCAGTTAGCAAAACTCTTTCATTAATATCATCACATTTAGCCTCAGTAAAGATGTAATGGGCTGGTTGAGTACTTTTTTCAAAACAAAGGATGAACAAGCTCAGAGAGACTGAGTGACTTACTGAAGGTCACACAGCAAATGATAGACTATTTTACTTTATGTCTAGGGTCTTCCACAATATAAAATAGATTGTATGTACTGCAACAAGTAGCATTTTTGAAGACAGCTGTAACTCCTTTACCAGGAATAATATTTACACATCACATTTAGAGATAAAGCTCAAAATGCAAATCTTTCCCTGAGAGTGGAAAAGCATGAACAAATGAGCACTACAGGCCTTTACATATTCAAAATATTAAACTAATTCTAGGATCGTAGACTTGATGTAAGACATGGTAGTTAATAGGAGCGTTCTAGATTAAAAACAATTTTGCGCAAACATACACTTGTGTGTGTGTGTATATGTCTACTTGGAAAGCATATTGCTTTAAGTTTTTTTGCCATTTCTTAGTTACCAATTTTACACTCTGTGTTCACAGCATTTGCCACCCAATATCTACACATAAAGCCACCATAATACTTTAAATTACTCTATACTTCATTTTCAGCCCATTGGAATAATAAACTAAGACTGTTTAGCTAATGAAGCACTTTCATGAGGAAAAATTGCAGATTTTTTGAGCATTATTCTAGGAATAGTTCAGTTTTCACATTTAGTGTCCAAACCTAAGTTCATCACATGAAGCACAAAATCTGCTTGTATTTTTAAAAGTCAGTTGTATCTTCACTGTAAACAAATAGCATAAAAGCAATAAAAACACTTCCCTTCATTGTATGAAAATGTGTGGCATTTTCTTTGAGTTACTAAGAAAAATCCTGGATTTAGAACTTCTGGATCTTCTTCACTTGTAAATTTGAGACTATACCATACTTTAGTGTTGTTTTTTTTTTTTAAATGGTAAAACTTTATATTCAGAATGATAAAAGGTCAGGAAGAAGAGACCACACCCCACAGAAGCAGCATTTGATCAGTTTATATCCTTTTTTTAGATAGAAGTCATTTAGGTTGTGGCCAAAATGGTGCTGTGTGTATTACCCTTTCTAGGATGGTGAAGATTCATAATACTTTAAAAATCAGTAAATGTATCTAAAATGTATAAGCAAATTTCTGGTTCTGATCTAAAACATTTATCAACTTAGGAAACCTACTTGAAGTCTTCTACAGATGAACTAACAAAAAAAAATTTCCAGATACTATATTTGTTGCAAGTGAAACTTAAGCATAAGTAGTACACAAAGAACACGAGACTTGAATGGCATTCTCCACTATGGTCGGCCTCTGTTCCACTCTATCACTCACACTTATGAAGTACTATGCCCCAGTCTTCTCAAGGACAATAAGTCACCATTTCAAGAGATAATTAACTCTTTTGCAGACAGCAAGTCTTTATAACTATAAAGTGAACAATTTTTTTTTTATTCTCTTATCATCAGTAAAGTCTTTTTTTTTTTTTTTTTTCTGGACACTTGGGAACTGAACAATGAGATCACTTGGACTCGGGAAGGGGAACATCACACACCGGGGCCTATCATGGGGAGGGGGGAGGGGGGAGGGGTTGCATTGGGAGTTATACCTGATGTAAATGACGAGTTGATGGGTGCTGACGAGTTGATGGGTGCAGCACAGCAACATGGCACAAGTATACATATGTAACAAATCTGCACGTTATGCACATGTACCCTAGAACTTAACGTATAATAATAATAATAAAAAAATTAAAAAAAAATAAAAGTGTCCACACTTTAGTTTTTAGCCTAGGGATTTGGTACATTTTATTAAAAAAAGGAAAATGCAGACAGTGAAAACTGAGACAGAGTTAGAAGACTTCAAGCACAGTGGACCAGCAGGTGTATGTTCAGGGCAAGTGAAGGTTCCCCTCCACCGGATTCAATGACTGAAAATTATGAAGATACCAAAAATGCAAGAAGTCACAGGAAATATTTTTCCTCAATGGCAAAGATGACACAGTAGAATGGTTAAGAAGGATGGTTTATTGGCTTCAATTCCCCAGCTGATGTTCAACACTTTATTTAGTTCTCATTTGGATTTTAAACATTTGCTTGACAAATAATTTTACATCAATTTCCATTTCTTTGGAAAGCTCCCACGTGTAATTTATTTTTAACATCTCTGAAGAGCAGAATTAATGATTTCTGCTAGGAATTAATGATTTCCCAGCTGTTGCTCCAGATCATGTAGGGTAGAGGAGGTTGAAAACTGCTACAAGGAAAGGCATCTGTATTGTTTCAAAACATCAGGATGGTACGGATACTGCAATAGGAAAGAAGAGACATTGTGTTAACATTTAGACAACCCACATGCTTCCATGTGAGAGTCCAAGGAGCATTTGAGGTGTCTTAGTGAAAATCTCTCTGTGTTCTCAGCCACTCCACTCCCATCCCTATGCATCTGGGTCAAGTAAAGTAAAGGGAAGTTCATGTTTTTTGGTTTTCTCTTGTGTTTTCCTCAATCTTAAGCTCACTCACAACCTCCTGAATATGCCTGTCATTTATATTTGAGTTCTACATTAGCATCTTCAAAAAATCATTTTTGCTTGCCTACATTCCTGGTAAAATAAGGAATATAAAGCAATAATAGATAATAACATGCAATAAGTTTTTGCTATTTGTCACATGCTTCATGCATTTTTTTCACTTAAATCTCAACCTAAACAATGACACTAGGAAGTTGGTTTCCATATTATTTCCACTTAGAGATTATAAAAACTGAGACTTAGAAAGATTTGTCACTTGCTCTGGTCACACATCTAGTATAGGGTGTTGGGATTCAAACTCAAATACAAATTTGCACAAATTATAAGATGATAGATATCTTGCCTGGAAGAACTGATAATTTAATAAAGTTAGGACTATGTTGGAGGTTTAATAGATCTTTGAATCAGAGATGTTTAAGGATTCTTACAAGTAGAGAATAAAGTTGATTTGTATTAATTCTAAGATGCTTCATTCTTGTGAATATTAGAAATGTACACTTTACATTAGAATTAATGCCCTTTCTATAAACCAACTTTTGTTGAATACATTTAAGAAAAGATGATCTTTGAGACTGAGAATTTATATATATATATAGTGTGTGTGTGTGTATGTGGTGTGCGTACGTATATACACATAATAAGAAAAATATATACACATAATTTAGAGAATACAGGACAGAAGAAGCTGGTAAAAATATCTGTAATCTTACAACCTCAGAGTAATCATGGTCAATGTTTTCTGGAATTCTATCAACATTTTCTAGACACAGATACATTTTTTACTGTCTTTTTTGAAAATTCAGGATCATCTTATAAATACAATTTATATGATTTACTTTGTGAGTTTAAAATTACATTATGAGAATTTTCCAATGAAGTCTTTTATTCATGTCTAACAGTTGGTTGGAATTTATTAAATCATATTCTTAATGTTGTACTTTTTGAATGTTTCTAAATATTGATATTACAGCTAACAAGTAAACATGCTTAAACATATATGTATGTTTGAGTTGATTATTTCTATAGAATAGATCTCTAGAAATGGTGTTGCTGGGACAAAGGATCTAGGTTTTTTTGGAGGTTTCTGATACAAATTACCAAATTGCTTTCCCAAAAGGATGTATCAATTACTATTGAAAGTATATGAAAGTGCCCAAGTCACCTTACTCTTACCAATATTGATTATCACAATTTTCAATCTTTGCTAACTGATAAGATTTATTTTATTTACATATGCATATTACTATATGACATTCTTGTAAAGTGAATTTAGGCATGCTTCATGACTTCTTTTGTTGCTCACCACTGTCCTCTGGTTTTGGTCATCTATATTTGTCATCATCTTATCAATTCTATGATGACGATGGTGATGTCAATGATAATAATGATGACAGTGATAATTAACCTTTGATGAATACTGTTTTCCATATATATATATATATATATATGCACTCTTGAGGGGCAGTGTGGTTAAATAGAAAGTGAATAGATTTGCTAACAAGCTCTTCCTTCGAATTCTGGCTCCTCTTCTTACCACCTGATGATTTTGACCAAGTCATGCCTTCTCTGCTTCTTAGTTTTCTCTTCTCTAAGATAGTGAGATTGAGACTGACACTGAGCATTGTTTGCGAATCACATGAGAAAATGCAGGTAAGACACTTAGTAGAACAGCTGGTGCTCTGTGGGTGCTAGTTTCCTTCCTTACTCAAGAATATTTGTCGGATAAAGTATCTAGTATGATAGTTTTGTGAGTGCCAAAGAAACACTATTTAAAGTTGAAAACCTCATGAAAATAAATGTTGGATAGCAGAAAAATCTCAGACTCTGGAGCTAGAAGACAGAGGTTAGATATAACTGCCTGTTTCCAGTTATGCTTCATATAAATGCATGTGACAAAGTTCATTATATTAGGTGATTGTAAGTGTAAATGTTAGAGATAGGAAATAGAATTGGCTTATTTTTCTAAGACTTGGAGAAAATGTAAGACAAACATTTAAAATAGGGTTTAGTACCTTTTACAACAACTTTTCTTTGTAAAATTTTTTTTCTAAACTGCAAAAAAAAAAAAAAAAAAAAAAAAAGAAAAAAGAAAAGAAAAAGGAAAATCTAGTAATATCTACTTAGAAATCAATCCTAATGTAGTTCCACCTACTCCCATAATGAATATCCTGAGGATGTCCTGAAAATAATTTTAATATACAACCATTAGATGTCACACTTATTTAGATGACAGGCAGAGGTGTCAGTGAATCCATGTTATAATTATGGTTGTTAAAACTTATTTTTTGGGGGGGTGGGGGCCAAGGTGAGTGTTATTTTTTAAAGAAGGCTGAGTGACTCTGATCATTCAGATATGGGGTAATCAACATAATTTCACTTCAGCAGAATAGGAAATGTAAAGTAACTGTTTTTAGCTTCTCACCATATTACCTTACATGTGCTCCATGCAAAGATTGAACCAGCAATGGAAAACCAAGGCACTAATTTTTTCTCATCCTTCCACGTTTACATTCTCTGCTAGACACCCCACTACTGTAGAATACAAAGCAAAACAGCAACAAAAAACAACTTAAAATCTACCTCTTTCCAGAGCGAAGCAGGTCAAATCCTTCATTTATTTTTTCAAAAGGTAAGACATTTGTTATTAATGCATCCAGTGAAAACTTCTTAGCCATAAAGTCAGACACAAGCTTGGGGACAGATTCTTTACTCTTAAAGCCTGAGAAGAAGAAAATATCATTGTTAGAGTCAACCAAGGTAAGTAGGAGAACTGAAGAGAAGATTTTCCAAATAAATACAAGTTTAGAAAAGGTACTGCTATAACTGAGGTTAATAAGAGATAGAGTACTTCAATATGCTTTTACAGTGCTTTGACTTAAAAAAAAATCACAGATAAACAAGGGTCCTTAGTTATTCTCTCTCTCACAGAGAAATTATAGGACAGATGTTATGCCCAAGGTTAAGGAGCAAATTTATTAGTTGTCTAGATTTCTGTGTAGAGATGATTTATCGTTATAGATTTCCACCGCCTACTAGAAATGTCCTTGCCTTATGTAGTCACAAGTACAAAAAGCGGGGAGATGAAAGTCCTGGTTGATAGTGACATCAGAAAAGTCTATCTTGGGGCTGGGCATGGTGGCTCATGCCTGTAATCCCAGCACGAGCACATTGGGAGGCCAAGGTGGGCAACTCATTTGAGGTCAAGAGTTCGAGACCAACGTGGCCAGCATAGTGAAACCTCATCTCTTCAAAAAAAAAAAAAAAGAAAAGAAAAGTTCTGCATTATTGGAGACTATAGATAGAAAATAAACTTTAATTTATTTTTAATTTCATTGCTTTTCAAAACCTTGCCTTGTCACTCATAAAAGGAGAGAAATTCTTAGGTTAATGAGAATTTGGCTCTGAAGCCTAACTACGTACCTCCAAAAATAGCTCCTTTCCAGGTGCGTCCGGTCAGTAGCAGCACAGGGTTTATTGAGAGGTTCTGGGAATCAGGAGGTACCCCTACGATGACACTTGTGCCACATGCCTCATGACAACATAACAGGGAAGCCATCTGGAATAAAGTGAATATTTAGCATCCTTAATGTGGAGTGGCATAGTTCCTACTCATAATGCACAATATCATGTAATAGGCTTAGCTGGATTGTGACTGTGTAGAGGGAAGAGATCATGTCTTTGCTCCTTCATTCCCCCTTTCTTTGTATAGGATAGTGCTGTGGATGTAGGAAATACCCAGAAAATGGTTTTTGAATGAAAGCATGGATGAATAAACTGGTGTGCACTTAGTTCTTCCTAATAAAAGAATAAAGAGGTAAACATTATTACAAACATTTTAAGTCCTGTTCCTTGTACAAGTGTACATCATTCTTAGGCAATCTGTGAGTTGGTTCATTTTTCATTGATTTATTTCATAGGTATTTTGAACCCAATACTTTCAATCAGATATTTTGGTGGCGAACAAGATAAATGAGTATATCACCAAAATTAGTCTCTTGTCCACTTGATAGACTTCCTTTTTAACAGATTCCTATTTTACTGTCCATTTCTCAAGTGGACATGTTTTAAACAATGTTTTTACCTCCCCAAATGTATATTGGTTTTACATTAAATTACATTGATTATTTGGGAACCTCAAAAGACAGTTCAGAATATCTTTTCCAGTAAGCTTTTGGAACATGTTCTGTAGTTAGAAAATGGTTTAGGATCCCTCTAGGTATATAATGATTAGTTCTTTGATTTTGGATTCTGACCTTTGGGAGACCACACATCCTCAGAACATGTGGCTGTCAGACATTTGGTGTCCTGAGATAAGGTACACTCCAGTTCCACATGAGAAAATGGAGAGAGATATAGAAAAAGAGCACAAGGAGAAAAGCTATAGACCTGGAAAACACTGGATTCTCTTGACACTTTATTCCTCTGTGGCATTTGTTCCAGGTCAAGGCTGGTGAGAACTTTGATCTCAGGGTGCTGCTCCCTGTTACCCACACTGCTGAACCTTCTAGAAAACCTCAGCAATGGAAACTTGTTGGTTTCTGGAGACTTTTTCAGTAGGATTCTAGATAATTCTGGGTAGGTAAAATATAGCTAGAAATGTGTTTCCCATTGCCGTTGGTATTTGTAACTGTTTGAAAGTAATATAATAATTCAAAGATGATGTAAGCAGTGCAAGATTGGAAATAGTATTTCATATCAATAATGCCAACTGAGGCTCAGCATGGTTGCTCATGTCTATACTCAGCATTTTTGGAGGCTGAGGTAGGTGACTCGCTTAAGCCCAGGAGGTTAGGGCTGCAGCGAGCTATGAAAATATCACTGCACTCCAGCCTGGGTGACAGAGTGACACCCTGCCTCAAAAAAAAAAAAAAAAAAAAAAGCGGGGGTTGGGGGGCAGCTGACACTTATTGGGAGCTTACCACATGATGGGTTGTACTGTGCAAAGTATTTTACATGCAGTGTCTCATGTGTTTCATAAAAGATGCCATGAGATACGTAGCACTTAACTTTTGCAGGTGGTAGAATCTGTTGACTTTTTAAAGTATTCAGTCCAAGTAGTATTGGGTACTAGTTTTGTGCCAGGCACTGTCCAGTTTCTGTGATAAAATATAGCAATGCATTAAAGCATTGACTTTCCTTAGGGCATATTTTCTGTTAATAAGATAATAGTTGGTCTAAAATTGCTCATTTCTTTTGACCGAAGAATACTATGTAAAAAAGTTTGTAATTCATTAAGAGCATATACAAAATTGTTAAAATATTTTTGTTAAGAGTATTAAAAAAAACTTTTTAACTTTTAATTTGAGAAGAGGATTTGTATTATTTATATATAAGTTTGCATTTTAAACTAAAAATTAATAAAGTATATCTGTAGTGACTATGTTAAGAAAAGCCCTTTATCTTTTCTCAAGATGAAATATGACTTGAGACAAGTTTGCTTAGCTGATCGAATGGAAGATTTCTCGTAACAATAAATTAAATAAGCCGGGTAACAAAAAGATGATGGGAAATTTCCATTCATAATTAACAATATCCTTTATACATAATACGTATATTCTACGCCTAAATGCATCCTCCAGGTTGCAGAGGCAGAAATCTCAGGGCATGTCATGGTACATACCATGGTGTCAAGCCGACCAATGACTTCAAATGAAAAATCCACACCTCCATCAGTCATTTCCTTTAGCACCTCCTGAATGGGTTTCTTGTAGTCTTGAGGGTTGATGCATTCAGTGGCACCCAACTCTTTGGCCTTTGCAAATTTGTCCTTGTTGATATCCACCGCAATTATTCTGGCTGCTCCAGCTGCTTTACAGCCCATAACAGCAGATAGGCCGACCCCTCCCAGGCCAAACACAGCACAGGTAGAGCCTGGGGTGACCTATATTTTCAGAAAATGCAAAAATGAATTATGTTTGTTAGAAATTGCTTAAGCTTTATAAAGTGCCATGTCTTGTGTGTTAACAAGAGCTACTCAGACTCTTCTGTCCATTATGTTATCGAAATCTGTTTTGGCTTGAGATGCTTCATGTTTAAATTCAAGGGGATGAACTAGTTGAGTGCTTCTGAAACTGCTGCGTATTAAATTCATCTGGGGAGCTTTAAAAATATCCCGCAGTCCAGATCATAGACCATGCCAATTAAATGAGAATCTCTGCAGGTGGAACTCAGTCCCCAGGGGACTCCAATGGGTCAGGCTGGGAACAGGAGGACTGGATGATCTTTGAGATCCAGATGGCAGTAATTACAATCTTGTAGGGACTGTCGATTGCTGAAATCCCTTAATAATCAGCTTCAGTATCTCATACATACACCAAGGCAATATTTGGAAAATAAAATAAGTGGAAAAGGCTACACCAGGAGACCGAAAAATATTCCACTTAAACTCTCAATAGTTAACTCTTTTGTACATTATTGTTCAGTAGTCGTGACCAGTATATCCCTGCTTTAAAAAATATACTTGTGAACAACACAGCAATGAAACATTAGTCTATATTTAATAATAAATAAAATCTATTTTTTAATTTTACATTAAGTTCTAGGGTACATGTGCACAACGTGCAGGTTTGTTACATATGTATACATGTGCCATGTTGGTATGCTGCACCCATTAACTCGTCATTTACATTAGATATATCTCCTAATGCTATACCTCCTCCCTACCCCCTCCCCACAATAGGACCCGGTGTGTGATGCTCCCCTTCCTGTGTCCAAGTGATCTCATTGTTCAATTCTCACCTATGAGTGAGAACATGCGGTACTTGGTTTTCTGTTCTTGCGATAGTTTGCTGAGAATGATGGTTTCCAGCTGCATCCATGTCCCTACAAAGGACACAAACTCATCCTTTTTTATGGCTGCATAGTATCCCATGGTGTATATGTGCCACATTTTCTTAATCCAGTCTGTCACTGATGGACATTTGGGTTGATTCCAAGTCTTTGTTATTGTAAATAGTGGTGCAATAAACATACGTGTGCATGTGTCTTTATAGCAGCATGATTTATAATCCTTTGGGTATATCCCCAGTAATGGGATGGCTGGGTCATATGGTACTTCTAGTTCTAGATCCTTGAGGAATCACCATACTGTTTTCCACAATGGTTGAACTAGTTTACAGTCCAACCAACAGTGTAGAAGTGTTCCTATTTCTCCACATCCTCTCCAGCACCTGCTGTTTCCTGATTTTTTAATGATTGCCATTCTAACTGGTGTGAGATGGTTTCACATTGTGGTTTTGATTTCCATTTCTCTGATGGCGAGTGATGATGAGCATTTTTTCATGTGTCTGTTGGCTGTATGAATGTCTTCTTTTGTGAAGTGTCTGTTCATATCCTTTGCCCCCTTTTTGAAGGGGTTGTTTGATTTTTCTTATAAATTTGATTGAGTTCTTTATAGGTTTTGGATATTAGCCCTTTGTCAGATGAGTAGATTGCAAAACTATTCTCCCATTCTGTAGATTGCCTGTTCACTCTTATGGTAGTTTCTTCTGCTGTGCAGAAGCTCTTAGTTTAATTAGATCCCATTTCTCAATTTTGACTTTTGTTCCTGTTGCTTTTGGTATTTTAGACATGAAGTCCTTGCCCATGCCTATGTCCTGGATGGTATTACCTAGGTTTTCTTCTAGGATTTTTATGGTTTTAAGCCTCTCATTTAAGTCTCTAATCCATCTTGAATTAATTTTTGTATAAGGAGTAAGGAAAGGATCCAGTTTCAGCTTTCTACTTATGGCTAGCCAATTTTCCCAGCACCATTTATTAAATAGAGAATCCTTTCCCCATTTCTTGTTTTTGTCAGGTTTGTCAAAGATCAGATGGCTGTAGATGTGTATTATTTCTGAGAGCTCTGTTCTGTTCCAGTGGTCTATATCTCTGTTTTCATACCAGTACCATGCTGTTTTGGTTACTGTAGCCTTGTAGTATAGTTTGAAATCAGGTAGCATGATGCCTCCAGCTTTGTTCTTTTGATTTAGGATGGTCTTGGTAATGTGGGGTCTTTTTTGGTTCCATATGAACTTTAAAGCAGTTTTTTCCATTCTGTGACGAAAGTCATTGGTAGCTTAATGGGTTGGGATTGAATCTACAAATTACCTTGGGCAGTATGGCCATTTTCACAATATTGATTCTTCCTATCCATGAACATGGTATGTTCTTCCATTTGTTTGTGTCCTCTTTTATTTCACTGAGCAGTGGTTTGTAGTTCTCCTTGAAGAGGTCCTTTACATCCCTTGTAAGTTAGATTCCTAGGTATTTTATTCTCTTTGAAGTTATTGTGAATGGGAGTTAATTGATGATTTGGCTCTCTGTTTGTCTGTTACTGGTGTGTAAGAATGCTTGTGATTTTTGTACATTAATTTTGTATCCTGAGACTTTGCTGAAGTTTCTTATCAGCTTAAGGAGATTTTGGGCTGAGACAATAGGGTTTTCTAAATATACAATCATGTCATCTGCAAACAGGGAAAATTTGACTTCTTCTTTTCCTCACTGACTACCCTTGATTTCTTTCTCTTGCCTGATTGCCCTAGCCAGAACTTCCAACACTATGTTGAATAGGAGTGGTGAGAGAGGGCATCCCTGTCTTGTGCCAGTTTTCAAAAGGAATTTTTCCAGTTTTTGCCCATTCAGTATGATATTGGCTGTGGGTTTGTCATAAAGAGCTCTTACTATTTTGAGGTACGTTCCATCAATACCGAATTTATTGAGCGTTTTTAGCATGAAGGACTGTTGAATTTTGTCAAAGGTCTTTTCTGCATCTATTGAGATAATCATGTGGTTTTTGTCTTTGGTTCTGTTTATATGCTGGATTACATTTATTGATTTGGGTATGTTGAACCAGCCTTGCATCCCAGGGATGAAGCCCACTTGATCATGGTGGATAAGCTTTTTGATGTGCTGCTGGATCTGGTTTGCCAGTATTTTATTGAGGATTTTTGCATTGATGTTCATCAGGGATATTGGTCTAAAATTCTCCTTTTTTGTTGTGTCTCTGCCAGGCTTTGGTATCAGGATGATGTTGGCCTCATAAAATAGTTAGGGAAGATTCCCTCTTTTTCTATTGATTGAAATAGTTTCAGAAGGAATGGTACCAACTCCTCCTTGTACCTCTGGTCGAATTCGGCGTGAATCCATCTGGTCCTGGACTTTTTTGGTTGGTAGGCTATTAATTATTACCTCAATTTCAGAGCCTGCTATTGGTCTATTCAGGGATTCAACTTCTTCCTGGTTTAGTCTTGGGAGAGTGTAAGTGTCTAGGAAATTACCCATTTCTTCTAGATTTTCTAGTTTATTTGCGTAGAGGTGTTTATAGTATTCTCTGATGGTAGTTTATATTTCTGTGGGGTTGGTGGCGATATCCCCTTTATCATTTTTTATTGTGTCTATTTGATTCTTCTCCCTTTTCTTCTTTATTACTCTTGCTAGTGGCCTATCAATTTTGTTAATCTTTTCAAAAAACCAACTCCTGGATTCATTGATTTTTTGGAGGGTTTTTTGTGTCTCTATCTCCTTCAGTTCTGCTCTGATCTTAGTTATTTCTTGCCTTCTGCTAGCTTTTGAATGTGTTTGCTCTTGCTTCTCTAGTTCTTTTAATTGTGATGTTAGAGTGTCAATTTTAGATCTTTCCTCTTGTGGGCATTTAGTGCTATAAATTTCCCTCTACACACTGCTTTAAATGTGTCCCAGAGATTCTGGTATGTTGTATCTTTGTTCTCATTGGTGTCAGAGAACATCTTTATTTCTGCCTTCATTTTGTTATGTACCCAGTAGTCATTCAGGAGCAGGTTGTTCAGATTACATGTAGTTGTGTGGTTTTGATTGAGTTTCTTAGTCGTGAATTCTAGTTTAATTACACTGTGGTCTGAGAGACAGATTGTTGTAATTTCTGTTCTTGCACATTTGCGGAGGAGTGCTTTACTTCCAACTATGTCGTCAATTTTGGAATAAGTGTGATGTGGTGCTGAGAGGAATGTATATTCTGTTGATTTTGAGTAGAGAGTTCTGTAGATGTCTATTACGTCTGCTTGGTGCAGAGATGAGTTCAATTCCTAGATATCCTTGTTAACTTTCTGTCTCGTTGATCTGTCTAATGCTGATAGTGGGGTGTTAAAGTCTCCCGTTATTATTGTATGGGAGTCTGAGTCTCTTTGTAAGTCTCTAAGGACTTGCTTTATGAATCTGGGTGCTCCTGTATTGGGTGCATGTATAATTAGGATAGTTAGCTCTTCCTGATGAATTGATCCCTTTACCATTATGTAATGGCCTTTTTTGTCTCTTTTGACCTTTGATGGTTTAAAGTTTGTTTTATCAGAGACTAGGATTGCAACTCCTGCTTTTTTTTGTTTTCCATTTGCTTGGTAGATCTTCCTCCATCCCTTTATTTTGAACCTATGTATGTCTCTGCATGTGAGATGGGTCTCCTGAATACAGCAAACTGATGGGTCTTGACTCTTTATCCAATTTGCCAGTCTATGTCTTTTAATTGGAACATTTAGTCCATTTACATTTAAGGTTAATATTGTTATGTGTGAACTTGATCCTATCATTAAGATGTTAGCTGGTTATTTTGCTCATTAGTTGATGCAGTTTCTTCCTAGCATTGATGGACTTTACATTTTGACATGTTTTTGCAATGACTGGTACCTGTTGTTTCTTTCCATGTTTAGTGCTTCCTTCAGGATCTCTTGTAGGTCAGGCCTGGTGGTGACAAAATCTCTAAGCATTTGCTTATCTGCAAAGGATTTTATTTCTCCTTCACTGATGAAACTTAGTTTGGCTGGATATGAAATTCTGGGTTGAAAATTCTTTTCTTTCAGAATGTTGAATATTGGCCCCCACTCTCTTCTGGCTCGTAGAGTTTCTGCTGAGAGATCTGCTGTTAGTCTAATGGACTTCCCTTTGTGTATAACCCAACCTTTCTCTCTGCTGCCCTTAATATTTTTTCCTTCATTTCAGCTTTGGGGAAACTGACAATTATGTGTCTTGGAGTTGCTTTTCTTGAGGAGTATCTTTGTGGAGTTCTCTGTATTTCTTGAATTTGGATGTTGGCCTGCCTTACTAGGTTGGGGAAGTTCTCCTGGATGATATCCTCCTTGGCTCCATTTTCCCTGTCACTTTCAGACACACCAATCAGACGTAGTTTTGGTCTTTTCACATAATCCCGTACTTCTTGGAGGCTTTGTTCATTTCTTTTTACTCTTTTTTCTCCACACTTCTCTTCTCGCTTCATTTCATTCACTTGATCTTCAATCACTGATACCCTTTCTTCCAGTTGATGGAGTCAGTTACTGAAGCTTGTGCATTTGTCATGTATTTCTGTCTTATAGTTTTCATCTCTATCAGTTCTTTTAAGGTCTTCTCTGCATTGATTATTCTAGTTATCCATTCATCCATTCTTTTTTCAAGGTTTTTAGTTTCTTTGCACTGGTTACATAGTTCCTCCTTTAGCTCTGAGAAGTTTGATGGACTGAAGCCTTCTTCTCTCAGCTTGTCAAAGTCATTCTCCGTCCAGCTTTGTTCCGTTGCTGGTGATGAGCTGCATTCCTTTGGAGGGGGAGATGCACTCTGATTTTTTGAATTTCCAGCTTTTCTGCCCTGCTTTTTCCCCATCTTTGTGGTTTTATCTGCCTTTGGTCTTTGATGATGGTGACATACTGATGGGGTTTTGGTGTGGGTGTCCTTTCTGTTTGTTAGTTTTCCTTCTAACAGTCAGGACCCTCAGCTGTAGGTCTGCTGGAGTTTGCTTGAGGTCCACTCCAGATGCTGTTTGCCTGGGTATCAGCAGCAGAGGCTGCAGAAGATAGAATATTGCTGAACAGCGAGTGCTGCTGTCTGATTTTTGCTCTGGAAGCTTCGTCTCAGCGGTGTACCCCACTATGTGAGGTGTGAGGTGCCAGTCTGCACCTAGTGGGGGATGTCTCCCAGTTAGGCTACTCAGGGGTCAGGGACCCACTTGAGCAGGCAGTCCATCCATTCTCAGATCTCAACCTCCGTGCTGGGAGATCCACTGCTCTCTTCAAAGCTGTCAGACAGGGGCATTTACCTCTGTCAAGGTTTCTTATGCTTTTTGTTTAGCTATGCCCTGTCCCCAGAGGAGGAGTCTACAGAGACAGGCAGGCCTCCTTGAACTGCAGTGGGCTCCACCCAATTCGAGCTTGCTGGCAGCTTTGTTTACCCACTAAAGCCTCAGCAATGGCGGGTGCCCCTCCCCCAGCCATGCTGCTGCCTTGCAGTTAGATCTCAGACTGCTGTGCTAGCAATGAGGGAGGCTCTGTGGGCATGGGACCCTCTGGGCCAGGTGTGGGATATAATCTCCTGGTGTGCCATTTGCTAAGACCCTTGGTAAAGCGCAGTATTAGGGTGGGAGTTAACCAATTTTCCAGGTGTTGTGAGTCTCAGTTTCCCTTGGCTAGGAAAAGGGATTCCCTTCCCCCTTGTGCTTCCCAGGTGAGGCAATGCCTCGCCCTGCTTCAGCTCTCACTGGTCGGGCTGCACCAGCTGACCAGCACCGATTGTCCAGCACTCACCAGTGAGATGAACCTAGTACCTCAGTTGAAAATTCAGAAATCACCTGTCTTCTGTGTCACTCACGCTGGGAGCTGGAGGCTGGAGCTGTTCCTATTTGGCCATCTTGGGCATGCCCCCCCAAATAAAATCTATTGTTATGAGTATCCTCAGCTTCTTTTCTTGGGTAGGCTCACTTACAGTACCCATTAAAATAGATGAGGTAATTGAACAAGGGAGTAAGTGCTAAAGTCACTGAAATTTGGAAAAGATGTCCTCTAAATTGTTTAAATTGGCTAGCAGTTATTTATTAAACCTAGTCTCCCATAGTCAGCCTTTGTTTTGGTAACATGCTATTCCTTTTCCAAATAATCTCATTCTTATATTCCCTTAAGGCTATTTCACTCATTCATTCACCAGGTGTTATGCAATACTATGAGGGACAACACCACTTTCTACCTTACTTAGAAAAATACAAGGCTTATTGTGACTGTGGTTTAAAAGTGCTAACAATTATGGATTGTGAGGATTCAGATGGAGCAAGATGACTGAATAGGAACAGCTCCAGTCTCCAGCTCCCAGTGTGAGCAACACAGAAGACAGGTGATTTCTGCATTTTCAACTGAGGAACGCAGCTCATCACCAGCAACAGATCAAAGCTGGATGGAGAATGACTTTGATGAGATGAGAGAAGAAGGCTCCAGTCCATCAAACTTCTCAGAGCTAAAGGAGGAATTACATGCCCAGCGCAAAGAAACTAAAAATCTTGAAAAAAGAGTGGAAGAATAGATAACTAGAATAATTAATGCAGAGAAGGCCATAAACGAACTGACAGAGATGAAAACCATGACACGAGAAATACGTGACAAATGCACAAGCTTCAGTAACTGACTCAATCAACTGGAAGAAAGAGTGTCAGCGATTGAGGATCAAATGAATGAAATGAAGTGAGAAGAGAAATCTAAAGAAAAAAGAGTAAAAAGAAATGAACAAAGCCTGCAAGAAGTATGGGATTATGTAAAAAGACCAAATCTACGTCTGATTGGGGTGCCTGAAAGTGAGGGGGAAAATGGAACCAAGTTGGAAAACACTCTTCAGGATATCATCCAGGAGAACTTCCCCAACCTAGTAGGGCAGGCCAAATTTCAAATTCAGGAAATACAGAGAACGCCACAAAGATACTCCTCGAGAAGAGCAACTCCAAGACACATAATTGCCAGATTCACCAAAGTTGAAATGAAGGACAAAGGGAAGCCCATCAGACTAACAGCAGATCTCTCGGCAGAAACTCTACCAGCCAGAAGAGAGTGGGGGCCAATATTCAACATTCTTAAAGAAAAGAATTTTCAACCCAGAATTTCATATCCAGCCAAACTAAGTTTCCTAAGTGAAGGAGAAACAAAATCCTTTACAGATAAGCAAATGCTTAGAGATTTTGTCACCACTAGGCCTGCCTTACAAGAGACCCTGAAGGAAGCACTAAACATGGAAAGGAACAACAGGTACCAGTCATTGCAAAAACATGCCAAAATGTAAAGACCATCGATGCTACGAAGAAACTGCATCAACTAACGAGCAAAATAACCAGTTAATATCATAATGGCAAGAACAAGTTCACACAGAACAATATTAGCCTTAAATGTAAATGGACTAAATATTCCCATTAAAATACACAGACTGGCAAACTGGATAAAGAGTCAAGACCCATCAGTTTGCTGTATTCAGGAGACCCGTCTCATATGCAAAGACACACATAGGCTCAAAATAAAGGGATGGAGGAAGATCTACCAAGCAAATGGAGAACAAAAAAAAGCAGGGGTTGCAATACTAGTTTCTGATAAAACAGACTTTAAACCATCAAAGATCAAAAGAGACAAAAAAGGCCATTACATAATGGTAAAGGGATTAATTCATCAGGAAGAGCTAACTATCCTAAATATATATGCACTCAATACAGGAGCACCCAGATTCATAAAGCAAGTCCTTAGAGACTTACAAAGAGACTTAGACTCTCATACAATAATAATGGGAGACTTCAACACCCCACTGTCAACATTAGACAGATCAACGAGACAGAAAGTTAACAAGGATATCCAGGAATTGACCTCATCTCTGCAGCAAGCAGACCTAATAGACATCTGCAGAACTCTCCACCCCAAATCAACAGAATATACATTCTTCTCAGCACCACATCACACTTATTCCAAAACTGACCACATAATTGGAAGCAAAGCACTCCTCAGCAAATGAACAAGAACAGAAATCACAACAAAATGTCTCTCAGACCACAGTGCAATCAAACTAGAACTCAGGACAAAGAAACTCAATCAAAACTGCTCTACTACATGGAAGCTGAACAACCTGCTCCTGAATGACTACTGGGTACATAATGAAATAAAGGCAGAAATAAAGACGTTCTTTGAAACCAATGAGAACAAAGATACAACATACCAGAATCTCTGGGACACATTTAAAGCAGTGTGTAGAGGGAAATTTATAGCACTAAATGTCCACAAGAGAAAGCTGGAAAGATCTAAAATTGACACTCTAACATCACAGTTAAAAGAACTAGAGAAGCAAGAGCAAACACATTCAAAAGGTAGCAGAAGGCAAGAAATAACTAAGATCAGAGCAGAACTGAAGGAGATAGAGACACAAAAAACCCTCCAAAATATCAGTGAATCCAGGAGTTTGTTTTTTGAAAAGATCAACAAAATTGATAGACCGCTAGCAAGACTAATAAAGAAGAAAATAGAGAAGAATCAAAAGGATGCAATAAAAAATGATAAAGGGGATATCGCCACCAACCCCACAGAAATATAAACTACCATCAGAGAAGACTATAAACACCTCTACACAAATAAACTAGAAAATGTAGAAGAAATGGATAATTTCCTGGAAACTTAAACTCTCCCAAGACTAAACCAATAAGAAGCTGAATCCCTGAATAGACCAATAGCAGGCTCTGAAATTGAGGTAATAATTAATAGCCTACCAACCAAAAAAAGTCCAGGACCAGATGGATTCACAGCTGAATTCGACCAGAGGTACAAGGAGGAGTTGGTACCATTCCTTCTGAAACTATTCTAATCAATAGGAAAAGAGGGAATCCTCCCTAACTCATTTTATGAGCCCAACATCATCCTGATACCAAAGCCTGGCAGAGACACAACAAAAAAGAGAATTTTAGACCAATATCCATGATGAACATCAATGCAAAAATCCTCAATAAAATACTGGCAAACCAAATCCAGCAATACATCAAAAAGCTTATCCACCATGATCAAGTGGGCTTCATCCCTGGGATGCAAGGCTGGTTCAACATACCCAAATCAATAAATGTAATCCAGCATATAAACAGAACCAAAGACAAAATCCACATGATTATCTCAATAGATGCAGAAAAGGCTTTTGACAAAATTCAACAGCCCTTCATGCTAAAAACGCTCAATAAATTCGGTATTGATGGAACGTACCTCAAAATAATAAGAGCTATCTATGACAAACCCACAGCCAATATCATACTGAATGGGCAAAAACTGGAAAAATTCCCTTTGAAAACTGGCACAAGACAGGGATGCCCTCTCTCACCACTCCTATTCAACATAGTGTTGGAAGTTCTGGCTAGGGCAATCAGGCAAGAGAAAGAAATCAAGGGTAGTCAGTGAGGAAAAGAAGAAGTCAAATTTTCCCTGTTTGCAGATGACATGATTGTATATTTAGAAAACCCTATTGTCTCAGCCCAAAATCTCCTTAAGCTGATAAGAAACTTCAGCAAAGTCTCAGGATACAAAATTAATGTACAAAATCACAAGCATTCTTACACACCAGTAACAGACAAACAGAGAGCCAAATCATCAATTAACTTCCATTCACAATTGCTTCAAAGAGAATAAAATACCTAGGAATCTAACTTACATGGGATGTGAAGGACCTCTTCAAGGAGAACTACAAACCACTGCTCAGTGAAATAAAAGAGGACACAAACAAATGGAAGAACATACCATGTTCATGGATAAGAAGAATCAATATCGTGAAATTTGTAGATTCAATGCGATTCCCATCAAGCTACCAATGGCTTTCTTCACAGGATTGGAAAAAACTGCTTAAAGTTCATATGGAACCAAAAAAGATCCTGCATTGCCAAGACCATCCTAAGTCAAAAGAACAAGGCTGGAGGCATCACGCTACCTGATTTCAAACTATACTACAAGGCTACAGTAACCAAAACAGCATGATACTGGTACCAAAACAGAGACATAGACCAATGGAAGAGAACAGTGTCCTCAGAAATAATACCACACATCTACAGCCATCTTATCTTTGACAAACCTGAGAGAAACAAGAAATGGGGAAAGGATTCCCTATTTAATAAATGGTGCTGGGAAAATTGGCTAGCCATAAGTAGAAAGCTGAAACTGGATCCTTTCCTTACTCCTTATACGAAAATTAATTCAAGATGGATTAGAGACTTAAATCTTAGACCTAATACCATAAAAATCCTAGAAGAAAACCTAGGTAATACCATCCAGGACATAGGCATGGGCAAGGACTTCATGTCTAAAACACCAAAAGCAATGGCAACAAAAACCAAAATTGACAAATGGGATCTAAGTAAACTAAAAAGCTTCTGCACAGCAAAAGAAACTACCATCAGAGTGAACAGGCAACCTACAGAATGGGAGAAAAGTTTTGCAATCTACTCATCAGACAAAGGGCTAATATCCGGAACCTACAAAGAACTCAAACAAATTTATAAGAAAAAAACAAACAACCCCATCAAAAAGTGGGCAAAGGATATGAACAGACATTTCTCAAAAGAAGACATGCATATAGCCAACAGACACATGAAAAAATGCTCATCATCACTGGCCATCAGAGAAATGGAAATCAAAACCACAATGAGATACCATCTCACACCAGTTAGAATGGCGATCATTAAAAAGTCAGGAAACAACAGGTGCTGGAGAGGATGTGGAGAAATAGGAACACTTTTACACTGTTGGTGGGATTGTAAACTAGTTCAACCATTGTGGAAGACAGAGTGGCGATTCCTCAAGGATCTAGAACTAGAAGTACCATATGACCCAGCCATCCCATTACTGGGTATATACCCAAAGGATTATAAATCATGCTGCTATAAAGACACATGCACACGTATGTTTATTGCGGCACTATTCACAATAGCAAAGACTGGGAATCAACCCAAATGTCCATCAGTGACAGACTGGATTAAGAAAATGTGGCACATATACACCATGGAATACTATGCAGCCATAAAAAAGGATGAATTTGTGTCCTTTGTAGGGACATGGATGCAGCTGAGAACCGTCATTCTCAGCAAACTATTGCAAGAACAGAAAACCAAACACCGCATGTTCTCACTCATAGGTGGGAATTGAACAATGAGATCACCTGGACTCGGGAAGGGGAACATCACACACTGGGGCCTATCATGGGGAGAGAAGAGAGGGGAGGGATTGCATTGGGAGTTATACCTGATGTAAATGACAAGTTGATGGGTGCTGACGAGTTGATGGGTGCAGCAAACCAACATGGCACAAGTATACATATGTAACAAACCTGCACATTATGCACATGTACCCTAGAACTTAAAGTATAATAATAATAGAAATAAATAAATAAATAAATAAATAAATAATTATGGATTGTGATTTAAGATTCAGCAGGAGATTTGAGAATGATATTTTAGTATTAGCTCTCATGTTAAGCAGAAGTGAATTTTTGGGCAAATATCTTTTTATCTCTCGATTTAGGTTTCATAAAATAAAGTATGCTATTAGATTTTCATACTACTCAGAGGAGGAGACTTTAAAGAACTTCTGCTTGAAATTTACCACTTCTAAAATATATGTGTATGTTCATGTCAGGGAAGATAAATGTCATAATGAGTGAATTACCCATCACTGAAGCTTCATTACTTTCCTCCTAAGAATCCACAGAGTGGGTGAGCCTTGGTGTGGAAGTGCATCAGGTGAGGTTTTGGACTCTACTGTTGCTCCTAATTCTTAGATGTTCCTCAAGGACAAACGCTTCATTTCATTTACTTTTGCTGTCAGAGCCTAGCAGAACCTATGGTGCCTGAGGCATGTATAGGTTCTCTCTAATTGTTGAATGCATTACTACATGAGTTAGTTCTCAGACCTAAAATTTTGTGATCCCATAAATAGCAAATTCAGAAGAAAAATTATTGAAAATGACATATTTACATTTTCTTAACTCAACAACTTTTTATCTGCAATAAATTGGTGAAATTTCTAGACTGTGCTCTCAATTCTTTCTGGGTTGTTTTTCTACTCTTCATTGACACTTCAAATCTATAAAACTAATTTCTGATTCTTGCAAGAAATTGCTTCCCTTTTGGTTCCTGACAGTCTTTGTGTAATCGATTTTCTCATCCATTGTCATTCCTACCTTGGCAACTTTGACTGCAGACCCATAGCCAGTCGAAAATCCACAGCCAATGAGGCAGACTTTCTCCAGGGGTGAAGATGCATCAATTTTGGCCACTGCATTCTCATCCACCACCGTGTACTGGGAGAAGGTGCTGACGCCGAGGAAGTGGTGGATGGGCTTCCCCCTGCAGGTGAACCTCCTGGTGCCATCCTGCATGGTCCCCCGAGGATTGCTCACACTGGGTAGTGCAATACACAGACACACAAAGGCATGCGACAGGAGCATAACTAATTTGCAAACTCAAAGTCTGTGCAAAGAAAGCATCAGAAACTCACTCATTTTTGAAGCAGTAGTTGCTTTCTGGGTTTTTACAAACTCTGCATTTTCCACACTGAGGAGTAAAGAGTGGGATGACTTTATCACCTGGAGAGGAATAAAACAAATTCTTCTTAAATTTCTATAGAGGAAATAATACAGCAAAACCTTAAAGCTCACATGTATAGATTAGAATCATATGTCTGAATAGTTTCTAAGAAATAGGGTCTCATTCCCACAACTATGTCATTTGTCATTGCCTGCCAAGGCCTTGTTTTTTAGTTGGGTTTATAAGTGCCTAAAGAATCCTAAAGAGAAAATGCAAGTGTCGGAAACAAGATGGATTAACAAAATTCCATCCAACGTATTAATAAACTTTTATGCAGTGCACTAATTTCTCCTGGAGGCTTTGCAAATATAATTTATGTAATCCTTGTCTAATTAAATCTTTATTAAATATTCTTATTATAATTATGTATATAAATTTTAATTGAAAGTCATCTGTTTTAGTCCCAGTACATGTTGGGAAGATCTGGTATTTTGTAAGAGTTTGATTTAAAACAAAAATGAGATTTTTAAAGTAGGTCTTGGCTTTTCAAAGTGACTAGGTTTATGTTTCTTATAAAATGAATGTTTTTAAAAATATCTTAGTTTTTTTTGGGGAAGAAAACAAACAAAAATAGGACAAAGAAGAATTACAGAAATTCGTCTGAAAATTTCAACCCTCCACAATAAGTTAGGCACTTTCTTTTAGGATAAGAATTGACTTCCGAATGTTTTTAGCTGATAATTTGTGAATTATCCTTTTTTACTGTTATGGTGTGGGGAGGAGGGGTAAGAAATAGGAGTCATTTTGTTATTAATCTATTTCTGAGTAAAGGAAATAGTAAGAGCTAAAACTCAAATTGGACAGTTTATTTTATTATTTTCTGTTCACAGTCTATATTAGTATTTGGTAAGGGGGCAGGTCTCATCTACTGGCTAAAGTGATTCTTTAAAGATAATTTTTATTTTTAATCACCTATGCTATCTATTTCACAAGACCAAGAAAAATGATTCGTGCATAATATTTTATGGGTAAAGTTTATATGAAAATGATGGTATGGAAATGTCCTACTTATTCATCCTTTACCTCTGAAATATTTATATTAATACATAAGATTACTGTAAAATAAGTATTGAAGATAAAATAATTAGTAATCTATAACCTGTCACATTTAAGCATGGCTGAAGTTAATAAGGCAGACATTGTTGATGATGGATGGCTCCTGCTATGTTTCTTTGATTTCCTTTCAGCTAGTCAGTTTCATTGATTCCATGCTCAGGAAGAGAGACCACATTGGAAGAGGAAATTGGTGAAGGGGCTACATAGGTCACCTAAGAAAAGGTCATATTTATTCAGCCGCAGCCATGTAGCCTCCATTTGGTGAACTCAGCACAGAGCAATGTCCATACTTATGTTTTTTTCCCTCCTCCCATTTCTAGTTTTTTGGGCCCTTACAGAAGACAGTGTTCAGCAACACTAACACAGAAGTTACTAGATTATGAATTCCACATTGGTAGGCACTGTCTCTTTTGATCCTCATATATCTCCAGGCTCTAACCTAGTGACTGGCATCTAGTAGATAGTCAGTACACAATCGTTGAAGGTTAGAATACATGCATGCCTGAAGTCATACCTGCTTGAGTCAGGCAAGCAGAGAGGGAAGGAGGAAACTCCTGAAGTCCCGGCTGCCCTGTGACCTTGTGCAAGCCCTTTTGTCTTTCATTGCCTCAGTTTCCTCATCCAGGCTGACTAATCTTGTGATGGTGAACCAAGGCATGTTCCCTGAGTGTGAATCCTGTACCTGGTTTGACTGTAGTCACCCCTTCTCCAACACTCTCCACAATGCCAGCTGCCTCGTGGCCTAAAATCGCAGGAAGAGGGGTCACTAGGGTACCACTAATCACGTGGTCATCTGAACGACAGATTCCTACGGCCACCATCTACAGAATAAAGAGAAGATGTTTAGATTCGGAAAAGATTATGACTGTCAGATGGACTTAACAAACCCAATTTTCTAAAATTATTATTCTAAAATATTTTCAAGGGTTTTACTGATAATCCCTACTATTCCCAAATATGAAAGATTCAGTTTATCTCCAAGGTTATCCAGCCTAAAACCTTCCTCTATCTTTCTCCCTTGAATTTAACAATTTAGAATAATCTGTGAAATAATTGATCCTAAAATATTTGTCTTGTATAATATAGAAGAATGCATAGTTAAAAGAAAAAGAAGTAGAAATTGCAAATTAACACCAAGAAAATATCTAACACAAATTGATTGTGAAGTCTTGATATATATCCCTTTGCATTTTTTTCTTTACAAACCTATAATTTTTTTTGTATTTTACTGGAATTATACTTCATATACTGTTTGCTCACTTTAAAAAAATTTAACAATTTATATTTCTACTTTCCTTGACAACAAATGTAATTTTATTTTCTGGATAATTATAAAAAAAAATCTCTTAGTGGATTTTGGATGTTTCTATTTTTAATATTTTCTGAATTTTTTAAACTTAAAATTAAATACAAATGGAAAAAATATTTCACCTTAATGCGAACTTCATGGGCCTTAGGAGGTGCAACCTCCACCTCCTCAATGGAAAAGGGTTTCTTTACCTCCCATAGCACAGCTGCTTTGCATTTGATTACCTAGAAAATCAAACAGAGAGATGGTACCAGTGTTTTCCCACTCTTGAAGTCAGAAATTGTGTCTTTTCATCTTTGTACATGCAACATTGAGTCCCATGTCTGGCACCTAATAAGTGTTGCATAGAAATGAAGTTCTCTGGTTTATAAAGAGAGTAAGAGTATCTTTTTAAAAAGCAATAACGTAAGGAAAGAAAAACAGTTAAGTACAATAAGGCACTTAGATAAAATGGAATATCTTCATTTAGGCTATTCTTTTTTTTTTTTCTCCAAAGATGTTTAATCCTGATTATTTTCTAATACTGTCTTGAAAACATCTGTTTACCCACAACTATTGGCTGGTACATGTTCTAAGTCACCTTTACTTTGCTGACAGAGTCAGTGTCTGTCTAAAATACACTGCTTTCCTCCTCAATTTTCTGCTTAGGCCAAAAGGATCTGACTCCATAAGAACAGTTATACATTTCCCTTCCTGCTTAGGATGATGCCTCTTTCTCTTTCTATTTGCCTATTGCCCTCTTTTAATTTTCTCTCCCCACTTCTGTATGTAACTTGTCTCAAACACCCATTTGAAACTTAGCTTTAGCAGCCTGTTTTGTCATCTAATTTATGTGCAGAGACTCCTTCCAGCTTAGATTTGAGCCCAAAATTACAGAGGATAGAGTTGGTGGTGTGTGTGTGTGTGTGTGTGTGTGTGCATTCAGACCACACATATATATTTAAAAACTGGAGAAACTTGTGTATTTGAGTTTCTAGCTAGCAAGCTTATCCACAGATGTCCTTAAAAATAAAAGCTGATCACATATTTCCAGTGCTTAGCAGTGTACTGTAAAACCCATCTTTGTTGTGGTGAAGCATGTACAATTCACAAATCTCTTTCTATATAGAATCAACATAATTGCAAATATAATAAAAATTGAAATTTCATCTTCTGCCAATTCATTTTTGTTATTCATTTGTCAAATCCTTCAACTTTGCAGGATTTTCAATGTGGTACATGCCAAAATAAATATCAGAATACTTGGAAATAAAGTTCTAATAGTAGGAGTTCCTGATTGTCAGGTGCCTGTGATGTGACAGGTGCATTGTGGCTTGTGCTGAGTGAGTTACATGCATTATTTTTATTTTTAAAATTTATTTATTTTTAATTTCAATAGTTTTTGGTGTGCAGGTGGTTTTTGATTACATGGATAAGTTCTTTAGTGGCGATTTCTGAGATTTGCTGCACCTGTCACCCAAGCAGTGTACACTGTACCCAATGTGTAGTCTTTTATCCCTAACCAAAGTCCACTATATCATTCTTATGCCTTTGCTTCCTCATAGCTTAGCTCCCACTTATAAGTGAGACCATATGGTACTTGGTTTTCCATTCCTGAGTTACTTCACTTAAAATAATGGTCTCCAGCTTCATCCAAGTGGCTGCAAAGGCCATTATTTTTTTCCATTTTATGGCTGAGTAGTATCTCCTGGTGTACACATATCACATTCTCTTTATACACTCATTAGTTGATGGACATTTAGGATGGTTCTACATTTTTGCAATTGCAAATTGTGCTGTTATAAACAACGTGTATTACTTTTAAACCTAAAAAGGATGCTACCAGGACAGTACTATTGAATTATTGGTCTTACTACATCTGAAATAATTGAGGATCAACTGACTCAATGATTGAATAATTTTCCTAAAGTCTCAAAGCTGGTTGTCCAGAGAATAAAGATCAGGCTGGGCGCGGTTGCTCACGCCTTTAATCCCAGCACTTTGGCAGGCCGAGGTGGGTGGATCACCTGAAGTCAGGAGTTGGAGACCAGACTGACCAACATGGTGAAACCCCGTCTCTACTAAAAATGCTAAAATTAGCCAAGCATGGTGGCATGCGCCTGTAGTCCCAGCTACTTGGGAGGCTGAGGCAGGAGAAATCACTTGAACCCGGGAGGCAGAGGTTGCAATGAGCTGAGATCACCCCACTGCACTCCAGCCTGGGCAATAGAAAGATACTCCGTCTCCAAACAAACAAACAAAAAAATTAATCTAGCCTCACATTTTCAGTACTCCGTGATAGTAAATATCAAAAAGTTAAATAGCAACAATAATAATAGTGGCTAATATTTATTGACTTATTTTTATTTACCAGGTACTATTCTAAGTGTTTTTCACTATTAATTTATTGAATTCTCAGAAGTACCTTATGAAATAGACATTAGTACTGTCACAATTTAGGATCTGAAGAAAATAAAATGCGGGACACATAAACATAAATGCAATGCTGTCAAAAAGCTAAGTTATTGATGTTGCACTCAAGAGGGGAGGATTATCTATTTCATCAGTTATAATTTTCATTAATATGATTGGTTTATACTTTTGCTCTATGAACTCATTATTTCTTTTAAGTCGAGTTTGGTAAATGGTAAATTTAAATTTTCTTTTCTCTAATTATTTTCTATGAGGAATGTAAATATTAATCAATAATGAATGAAAATAAAGCAAAGTGAAGTGGTGTAAGAACAGCACCAATGGGCCACTCATGTGATTTCCAGCCAGTCTTATTGATATGAGCCTGTTTTGTCGCACAGCATAGAGATAAGCCTCAGAACCTTTAAACTGAATTATCATAGTGAGATATTTTACTGTGTGATGCACTCCTAACACAACAAACGGCTGAAAATAGTTACACAGGTTTTTTTTTTTATTAGGCAATTAAAAATACCAGTTGATTATATTGAATGATGACATGCATTTCTGTGCACCTGTAAACACATTGAAAAAATAAATATAAATTTATAGAAGAAAAAACCAAATATTTGTGTTCTGAGTGCTAATAAGTGATTCAAATTGTATTATTATTTTTCTGTAAGATCATATTGACTTTTATATAGGGGAGACACTGTTCTATAAGATTTCTGTGGAAATTGCCTGAATTGTGTCATAATGGGCCCCCTTTAAATGGAATTTGCATGTGATGTCTTGCTTAACCTTGATGATTCTAATGCTGTGAGATCAATGAGTATTTTGTAAGATATTTTATAGTAAGGTTAAAAGGATATTTCAAAATTTTCTGAATCAAATTCCTCTCATAAAAGTTATGTCAGACTTAACTTTCTTGTGTTCACAAAAAATATGAATACAAATAATAACACATTTAAATTATGGTTTCTTAATATAAAGATAACTTCTGATTAAAGACTTTTCTAACTTTAGATTTACAAATCAGTCATGGTTAGCTTGGAATAAACTATCACTTTACTGCAAATTTATTTAATGTAGGAAATAAAGACAATAGATACAGATTCTATATATTCTTTTTGAAGGTGTTTAGGAATAGCTTATTTCCACTGTAGTTCAGTATACATTATATATTATAGCATATATTGCATATCATATTTCAGTGTATCATTTCTAATTTAGATATGAATTTTAAATTATTCATCAGATACTGTATTCCTTTATTTGTTATATTAAAGAGAATATATTACCAACAGTAATATATTTTTTGCTTACTTTTCCTGCAGTGCTCATGTTGATTCTGTCTTCTTTGCAGAACAGGAGACTGGTGAGTACTTGTGGATCTCTTCTCTGCTTGAGTGCACAAAGCAGGTATATTGCGCAAGTATTTATTTTGTTTGCTCGTATAACACCCAATTCCAACACCACATGTGATCTAGGTTTTTAAGCCACACCCATCATATTCTTCTCAGACTATCAAATCATAAAGAAATGGGCACTGAACCAGCACTCAAAACCCTGACCTTTCCAATTTCAGATAAGATTTGGCTTTCACTCAGTTAAATATTAAGTTAAAATGATAAATTTTAATTACTTTCTCTCTTCCTTACTCTCTTCCTGCTCAAATTCCTGCTTCTCTTCTCTCAAACTCACAGGGGTCATTCAGAGAACTGTTTTCCCTTTGGGCTCATTCAGAGTTCTGTTTTCCCTTTGTCTGCACTAAGCTGCAATTTTGAATCCACATGGTGCAGTTAGGAAGGAGGAGGAGTAGGGAAACAGGATAAACAAAGGGGAACATAGAGAGCTAGGAGCCAGAGGAGTGTGTTTCATACAACACTCTCCTTCTCTTTACAGCAGGAAATCAAGACACCCCATCAGTCACAGAAAAGGGGCTCACTGGGCCTTGCATTTCTACTCCACTCAATAACAATCAGCATTGATTGAGCATCTCCCCGTGTCAGGCATTAAGCTGGGTTTGGTGGGGTGGCAGTGATGAATAAGACGCGACTTTTACCTCTGCTGACAGGCAGTATAGGGAAGTGGTTATGACATAGCCTTTGGGATCAGGCAGACTATTCCTTACTAGATCTGTATACTTGGACTTATTAGTTGACTGTTCTTTGCCTTAGTTTCCTTGTCTTTAAGGTGAGAATGAATAGTAGTGTGTCCAGAATGGGTTCCTTCTGGTGGGTTCTTGGTCTTGCTGATTTCAAGAAGGAAGGTGCAGACCCTCCCAGAGTGTTACAGTTCTTAAAGATGGTGTGTCCGGAGTTTGTTCCTTCAGATGTTCAGATGTGTCCAGAGTTTATTCCTTCTGGTGGGTTCGTGGTCTCGCTAACTTCAGGAGTGAAGCCACGGACCTTCGCAGTGAGTGTTATAGCTCTTTAAGGTGGTGCATCCAGAGTTGTTTGTCCTCCTGGTGGGTTCATGGTCTCACTGGCTTCAGGAGTGAAGCCGCAGACCTTTGCAGTGAGTGTTACAGCTCATAAAGGTAGTGCGGACCCAAAGAGTGAGCAGCAGCAAGATTTATTGCAAAGAACAAACGAACAAAGCCTCCACAGCAAGGAAGGGGAGGCCAGCGGGTTGCTGTTGCTGGCTCCGGTGGCCCACTTTTATTCCCTTATTTGGCCCCACCCACGTCCTGCTAATTGGTCCATTTTACAGAGTGCTGATTGGTCCATTTTTACAGAGTGCTGATTGGTGCATTTATAAAACTTTAGCTAGACACAGAACACTGATTGGTGTGTTTACAATCCTTTAACTAGACAGAAAAGTTCTCCAAGTCACCACCTGACCCAGAAGCCCAGCTGGCTTCACCTCTCAATAGACAGAAAGTCAACGAGAGAGAGAAAGAGACAGAGACAAAAAGGGAGTCAGAAAGAGAGAAAGAGAGAGACAGAGAGAGGAAGGGAGAGACAAAGAGGGAGTCAGAGAGAAAGAAAGAAAGAGACAAAGTCAAAGAGAGGGAGGAAGAGACAGACAAAAAGGGAATCAGAAAGAGAGAGATAAAGAAGAAGTCAAAGAGAAAGAGAGATAGAAGTAGTAAAGAAAAATCAGTGTACCCTATTCCTTTAAAAGCCAGGGTAAATTTAAAACCTATAATTGATAATTGAAGGTCTTCTCTGTAACCCTATAACACTCCAATACCACCTTGTTGTCAGTGTAAACAAGGGTGTACCCTGAAAGCACTGAGGCCACTGACAACCCGTTGCCTTCCTATCAAAAATCTTTAACCCAACAGGTTTCCTAACAGGGGATCTAAATCTTAATTAATTACCATACAAAGGTCTGACCAGATCTAGGAGGAACTCCCTTCAGGACAGGATGATAGATGGTTCCTCGCAGGTGATTAAGGGAAAAAGACACAATGGGTATCAAACTTGCGAGTTGTTTGTGCTCAGCCAAACCTTAAAGTACTTACAGTATCAGGAAGGAGGCTTCTATACCAATTCTAAGTTAATATGGACTGCATGAGGTCTTATTAATAGCAAAGAATAATTGAAATCCCAAGCTTACAAATTTTTCAACAAAAGTAAAGTTTGCTAAAAGTCAACAGTGTAACATGTATTATCCTACTACCACACACTCCCAAAGGATTTCTCAGACTGTTTACAAGAAAGAACAAAATCTATCCTTACTCTACAATCCCAAATAGACTCTGTGGCAGCAGTGACTCTCAAAAACCACCAAGGCTTAGACCTCCTCACTGCTGAGAAAGGAGGACTCTACCTTCTTCGGTGAAGAGTGTCGTTTTTATACTAACCAATCAGGGTTAGTACGAGATGTCTCCCAGCATTTACAGGAAAAGGTTTCTGAAATCAGATATTGCCTTTCAAACTCTTATACCAACCTCTGGAGTTGGGCAACGTGACTTCTCCCCTTTCTAGTTCCCATGGCAGCCATCTTGCTATTACTCGCCTTCAGGCCCTGTATTTTTAACCTCCTTGTCAAATTTGTTTCCTCTAGAATCGAGGCCACCAAGCTACAGATGGTCTTACAAATGGAACCCCAAATGAGCTCAACTAACAACTTCTACTGAGGACTCCTGGACCAACCCACTGGCCCTTTCACTGGCCTAAAGAGTTCCACTCTGGAGGACACTACAACTGCAGGGCCCCTTCTTAGCCCCTATCCAGCAGGAAGTAGCTAGAGCAGTCATCACCCAATTCCCAGCAGCAGTTGGGATATCATCTTTAGTGGGGGATTGAGGGGTGAAGCCAGCTGGGCTTCTGGGTCAGTTGGGGACTTGGAGAACTTTTCTATCTAGCTAAAGGATTGTGAACACACCAATCAGCACTCTGTGTCCAGCTAAAGCTTTGTAAACGCACCAATCAGCGCTCTGTAAAAAAGCAACAATCAGCGCCCTGTGTCTAGCTAAAGGTTTGTAAATGCACCAATCAGCACTCTGTAAAAACACACCAATCAGCACTCTATAAAATGGACCAATCAGCAGGACGTGGGTGGGGCCAAATAAGGGAATAAAAGCTGGCCACCCGAGCCAGCAGCACCAACCCGCTGGGGTCCCCTTCCTTGCTGTGGAAGTGTTGTTGTTTTGCTCTTTGCAATAAATCTTTCTGCTGCTCACTCTTTGGGTCCGCACTACCTTTATGAGCTGTAACACTCACCACGAAGGTCTGCAGCTTCACTCCTGAAGCCAGCAAGACCATGAACCCACCAGGAGGAACAAAAAACTCCAGATGCACCACCTTTAAGAGCCGTAATACTCACTGTGAAAGTCTGCGGCTTCACTCCTGAAGTCAGTGAGACCACAAACCCACCATAAGGAAGGAACTCTGGACACATCTGAACATCTGAAGGAGCAAACTCTGGACACACCATCTTTAAGAACTGTAACACTCACTGCGAGGGTTCTCTGCTTCCTTCTTGAAATCAGCAAGACCAAGAACCCACCAGAAGGAACCCATTCTGGATACAGTAGCACCTCTTTAAAAGATTGTTTAGTGAGTAAATGAAATAATCCATGTAAAGCATCTATGGCAGATAGGAGAATCTTCAACAAATATTAGCTGCAATTATTATCCATAAATGGAAGCTCTCAATCTAGGGAGGAAAAAGGCACACAGGTAGGCGTGCCTGCCTACCTGGGTTGTACTGTGTCAGGAACAGGGCATTCTGATCAAAGAACTTAGAAGAAGAAGACTTTGTAGAGAGAAGACATTTAGAAACTCAAAAGTGATCACTTTGGCAAACAGACCAAAAAACTCACTTGGGCACTCCATTGTTCTTTGTTCAATGCCATGAATATAAGTGAATATGAGTTTGATTTTTTAAAAAAATAAATCTCAAGTCTTCTACCAAGACTTGAGGACTACAATGCATTTGACTATTCAATTGGATGTAGTCTGTCAACATATATACATAAACTATATTTTTCTAGAATTTTCAAGATAATAACATTATTGTCTGTTTCTAGTTACACCAATTATGCAGGTGTAGAGAGTCCTACTAGGGCTGCACTACTCCACCTAGCAGAGAGGTGAGAAAGGTTTTTCATTGCCTCATTGTGGTCTTATGATGATTGAGTAGGCATCACTTGTAGAAAATGGCCATTACTCTGCTCACCCACTTTGTGGAGAGCAGTGTAAAGGAAGGGAGTGTAGCTACTTAGTCTGGATAGCATCAAGGAGTTCACTTGTTGCAACCAATTTAAAAGACTCATTGGATTGGCGTGTTTACAGAGTGATATACAGACATGGTAGGGAATCAGAAATAATTTGAATTCCTAATATATTGGTGGTTTATTTATGAGGCATAAATTTGCAGGAAGTTAATGGCCATAATTTATTGAACACCTACTATGTTTTCAGAACTCACAGTTTTCCATCCATTATTACATAGAATCCTCAGTGCAATCTTACAAGGAAAGTGTTATTATTATTTAGTCTCATTTTATAGATGAGGTAAAAGAAACTCAGAAGTTATAGATCTCTGAATGTGCTTTTTAAGTCAGAGATGTTGGCTTCAAAAACAGAACTGCAGTCAGGCTGGTGTTAATGAGTTTTATAGTATAATGTAACAGACAGTCACAGAAACATCAAAGGACAGGAAGTGAGTGGTACATCTTGAGCAACTGGACATCAGGGGCTGTCTCTCCTCATTGCTTCTCTCTTTTTCTTTCTGAATACACTCTGGCCCTGATTCTTCTATGTTTTAACTAGAGTCTCTCAATCACACAGTTGAGTCAGGGGTCCAACCTGGGTCTGATGTCTGGCTGTGAAGCAATCAGTGAAAACCAGAGGGTTGAGGTTATGCAGGTGTAGAAAGCCACATCATCTTCAAAGGTGTCACAAAGCTAGTAAATGGCAGAGGCAGAATCCCAAGTCACATCTGTCTGATGCCCATATTCTTTCCACTAAAAAAAAGGCGTGGGGCAGAACAGAGTTAGAGTAAGACAGTCAGCTATCCACCCCGAATAATAGCTCCACATTGCACAAGGCTTGAGGAAAAACACTGTAACTGGCAAGGAGCTCAGAAGTTATACTGTTCAAATTCCACATTTTATTGGCCAAATGACTTGGCAAAACAATGTGGTTAATATTTATTTAAACATATTTGGATAGGGAAAATATAGGACTGTTCTCACAGATGCATAGTCTAACATATTTCAGATATTGTGGGGTTGAAGCAGACTAAGGAGCAAAATGTCTAAGCTTCTAAGGCTGTATGTTTAATCTACCCAAATTCAACACCACAAATCAAGTATTCACTTCATTTCACTTTGAGATTGAAACCAAAGTTGGTGAGAGAGTTAAAGTTATCTCCTCTACCCTCGGATTAGAAAATATTTTTCCAACTTGGTCCTAATTCTCTCATAAAACACACATATATATAGAATGTTGGAAATGCTTGTTCATATCTCTCCCTATGAAAGATTTTGGGAAATAATCTCAGAGAAGCCAAAAGACAAAGTTGTACACATATTCCTGGCAGCTTCCTCTGAGTACCAAACTCAAAAAATCTTAATGTTCAGCAAATGGTTTAGTGAAATATTGTAGATTGGTATAAGAAAGTGCTACGTCAATAATCATTTTAATGTGATGGAGAAACAAAAATATCATATAATAATTTAAAATAATAAAAAATGGCATGAATTCCACAATTTCAACAATAAAAGAATATATACAAATGAAGGGCACCATCTGATTTGGTTTGACTCTGTGACTCCACCCAAATCTCACCTTGAATTGTAATCCCGATGATCCCCATGAGTCAAGGGTGGGACCAGGTGGAGGTAATTGGATCATGGGGGTGGTTTCCCCCCATGCTGTTCTCATGATGAATGAGTCTTATGAGATCTGATGGTTTTATAAGCATCTGGCATTTCCACTGCTGCACTCACTCTGTCCTGCCACCCTTTTAGAAGGTGTCTGCTTCTCCTTTGCTTTCCCCCATGACTGTAAGTTTCTGAGGCCTCACCAGCAATGCAGAACTGTGAGTCAATTAAACCTCTTTCCTTTATAAATTACACAGTCTCGGGTATTTCTTCATAGTGTCAGAAGAGATGAATACACCGTCTATAAATTGAAAATAGTTTTTTAAGGATGAAGAATCTACAGTGATTTCACATAGAATCATATTATTTTCATTGATAATCACATTATATTACTAACAATGGCCAAAATGTATTGAGTGATTACTTTATTAAGTGCTTTACTTATATCTTTTAACTTAATTCTCTTTAGGAAAATAGTATCATAAGTCACACTTTGTAAAGAAACTGAGGATAAAAGAGGTTAAGCAAATTCCTGAGAGACAATTCTAAGAGGTTTTCCCCAGAGTTCAAGTTCCTAACTAAGGAATAATAATGATGATAATAACAATAGCTAACAATTAAGTGGCATTTAATATATGCCAGGCAGCGTTCTAAGTGCTTTATGTTTACTAACTCATTTAATCCTCAGATCAATCCTATGATGTAGGTAGTAATATGATTCCTTTTCGTGGGTAAGAAAACCATAGCCCAGAACCAGGGACCCCAGCCGGGGTGTGGTTGAATCAGAGTAAGAACTCAGACTGTCTGCCTCCAAAGTCTGTACTTTCATCTGCTCACTGCTCTAGTTCCAGGACTTAGCAGAAATAGCAAGGGAGGAATGAAGAAATACATTTTAAAGAAAAAAATCAAAGAACTTGTGATAACTCCAAAACAACTCCAAAAATTCCTGCCTGAAGGAGTAGGATGAAAGTAGCTTTATTGACTAACAAAGAAAGTTAATTCGAACATGTTAAATTTTAGGTAACTTTGAAATATGCTGAGTGAAAATTCCAGCTGGGTACTGGGTAGCAAGGGGATGTTGTATGCAATATAAAATGACCCAATACATGGATTTGAGACCAATAATGTGAGAGGTGATAATTTCTAACTCTCAATATGAATTAATGTTTTGAGAGATATTTAGACGGAAGAACGGTCTTTGAGAAAGTTGATAGAAAAAAGTGAAGAGATGGACAACAATCTGAAAATTACATACGGCAGAGTCATGAAAAGAAGATAACTCTGCCGCAGGAAGTCAAGAGGAAGGAAGCTAAAGGAAGCCTTGGAATTGGTTCCCAGAGGTCCTTCATGACTGTGGAGGGAGGGTGGGCCTGCAGCCAAAGGCTGAGGAATCAGAAAGGGTCAGAAAGGGGAGCACGTTATTCTTTAGGAAGTTTGTCATCCAAGGGAAGGAAACAGTAGAGCAACTGGAGGGAAAATTAGATTAAGTGGGAGTTTCTTTCACAGCAGTTAGTTGTCTGTGCAAGAACCATGGCAGTCTGGAAAGATTATTTACCCTATTGTCTCCCACAGTTTATTTATTTACCTATTGTTTCACAAGATCATGGCAGTCTGGAAAGATCTGGGGGCCCTGGTTCTGAGCTATGGTTTCCTTACCTGTGAAAAGGAATCAGAGTAGTACCTACATCATAGGATTGATCTGAGGATTAAATGAGTTAGTAAATATAAAGCACTTGGAACAGTGCCTGGCATATATTAAGTGCCACTTAATTGTTAGCTAATTTTATTACCATCATTATTATTCCTTAGTTAGGAACTTGAACTCTGGGGAAAACCTCTTAGAATTGTTTCTCAGTCAGGAAAGATCAGGGGTGTCTGAAGATGCTGGAGAAAGAAGAACCTCTTGAAACAGTGCTGGGAAGGACCAGAAGGAGGAGTTTCATTTTCTAAAAGGGAGATGTCGTATATGTGGCCATTGGAGGTAAGCAAGGATGAGTGTAGGTTGGAATTGAAGTAAACAAAAATGCAATGTTGTTTATTTACCTATTGTCTCACACAGTTTACCCTTTTATAATTTGTTCTATGCTGCCAGTGCTGTGACTCTCCAAATTTGATTTCCCGTCTCCCTTGACATCTGGCTTTTCTAATGGTTCTGCCAATGAGAGGTGCTGGAGAGATTTGAAAACAGTGGAGGGAAGAAGGGACTTTCTTTCCAATTCCCACTAGTGTCACTCCATGTCACACGGTTGGATCAGCTGTTTTAGGCCCTCTTGGCACCAGCATTGCCTTACTCTCACAGGGACCAGCCACAGCTGGGCCACACTCTCTTGGAAGTGTAAGTATGAGCTTTGCCTTCTGAGCAGCCACTGGGCTATACCCTTTCCTCTGAGGTTTTAGTTCTGGTAACTGTACCACCTCTTTTTAGTCCTCCCTCAGGAGCTTAATGTTCTTAATGTTTTGGGTGACCTCAATTTGCCCTTTGTAATTTTTTCACCTCCCAACACATCAATAACCAACTTTCTGTATTAAATCGCCTTTGTTTGAAAGAATTTTCTCTTTCCTAACTGGACACGTTGATATAGTTCTTGGCCCAGCAGTGGTTCCAGAAGCAGACCCTCAAGTAAACATGTGTTTACACAGATTTAGTTTCTATCTTTTTTCTTATTCTTTCTTTTTCTATGTTGTTTTTTTTTTTCCATATCTGAGTTGATGTCTTTGTAATGATTATAATTTGCGAATATAGAAAGCACTGGAGTGAGTTAGTTTAAGGGATGTGAAAAGAAAGGAAAAGATCCAGAATAGTCAACCAAGGGGAAGCCAGTGGAGCTAACTAATGGGCCCCAGTTGCTCTCTTCTGTTATAGACTTGACATAGCTCTGCTCTGCAATTTTCTACACACCCTGCATTGGCTTTCAAGTAGAAGTTTTCCAGAGCACTTCCAAGGTGTTTGAAACGTAGTACCTTTAGAATTCTTATAAAGTATAGTCACTGAAAATGTTATCCCCAGCCATATATACTTATTTGTACAATGCTATGAAATTTGTTCTATGATTTCTATTCATTTTGTATTTTGTGAATTTTGGAATGTAAGCAACTCTTTTTTTTTGCACTAATATAGTCTTAATTTTAATTTTTGTGGCTACCCAGTAGGTGTATATACTTATGGGGTACATGAGATATTTTGGTATAGGTATGCAATGCATAAAAATCACATTGTGGAAAAGTGGGTATCCATCTCCGTAACTATTTATCCTCTGTGTACAATCTAATTATACTCTTTTAGTTATTTTAAAGTGCATAATTATTATTGATTATAGTCCCCCTGCTGTGCTGTCAAATACCAAGTCTTATTTATTCTAACTTTTTTTTTTACTCATTAACCATCCGCACCTTCCTCCATCCCTCTCACTACCCTTGCTGGCTTCTGGTAACCATCCCTCTATTCTCTCTCTCCACAAGTTCAATTGTTTTGATTTTCAGATCCCACAAATAAGTGAGAACATGTGATGTTTGTCTTTCTCTGCCTGGCTTATTTCATTTAACATAATGACCTCCAGTTCCATCCATGTTGCTGCAAGTGACAGGATCTCATTCTTTTTCATGGAAGAATAGTACTCCATTGTGTATAAGTAGCACATTTTCTTTATCCATTCATCTGTTGATAGATACTTGGGTTCCTTCCAAATTTTCGCTGTTGTGAACAGTGCTGCAATAAACATGGGAATGCAGATATCTCTTTAGTACCCTGATTTTCTTCTTTGGGGCATATACCCAGAAGTGATATTGCAGGATAACACGATACTTCCATTTTTAGCTTTTTAGCCAAAATGTTCTCCATAGTGGTTGTACTGGTTTCCATTCCTACCAACAGTGTATGAGGTTTCCCTTTTCTCTACATCCTCACCAGCATTTGTTATTGCCTGACTTTTGGATAAAAGACATTTTAGGCTGGGTGCAGTGCTCACACCTGTAATCCCAGCACTTTGGGAAGCCAAGGCAGGCAGACCATGAGGTCAGGAGATTGAGACCATCCTGGCCAACATGGTGAAACCCCATCTCTACTAACATACAAAAAATTAGCTGGGCATGGTGGTGCATGCCTGTAGTCCCACCTACTTGGGAGGCTGAGGTTGGGGAATCACTTGAACCCAAGAGGTGGAGGTTTCAGTGAGCTGAGACCGTGCCACTGCATTCTGGCCTGGCAACAGAGCAAGACTCCATCTCAGGAAAAAACAAGCCAATTTAATGGGGCTAGGATGATATCTCATTGTAGTTTTGATTTGGATTTCTCTGATGATCAATGATCATCATCATATGCATGCTTGCCATTTGTTTGTCTTTTTATGAGAAATGTCTATTCGAATATTTTGCCCATTTTAAAGTTGAATTATTAGATTTTTTTCCCTATAGAGTTGTTTGAGCTCCTTATATATTCTGGTTATTAATTCTTTATCAAATGGGTTTTTTTCAAATATTTTCTTCCATTCTGTGTGTTGTCTCTTCACTTTGTTCATTGTTTCCTTTGCTATGCTGAAGTTTTTTTTTAACATGATGTGATCCCATTTGTCCATTTTTGATTTGTTTGCCTGTGCTTGTGAGGTATTATTCAAGAAATTTTTGCCCAGACCAACGTCTTGGAGGGCTTCCCCAATGTTTTCTTGTAGTAGTTTCATAATTTGAAGCTTAGATTTTAAGCCTTTAATTCATTTTGATTTGATTTTTGTATACAGTGAGAGATAGGGGTCAAGTTTCATTCTTCTGCTTATGAATATTCAATTCTCCCAGCACCATTTATTGAAAAGACTTTTTTTTTCTTCAGTGTATGTTCTTGGTGGCTTTGTTGAAAATGAGTTTACTGTAGGTATGAAGATTTGTTTCTGGGTTCTCTATGCTGTTTTATTGGTCTATGTGTCTGTTTTTATGGTAGTATCATGCTGTTTTGGTTACTATAGCTTTGTAGTATATTTTGAAATCAGATCATGTGATTCTTACAGCTTTATTCTTTTTTCTCAGGACAGTTTTGGCCATTCTGAATCTTTTGTGATTCTATTTAATTTTAGGATTGTTTTTTCTATTTCTGTGAAGGATATCATTGGTATATTGATAGGGATTGCATTGATTCTGTAGATTGCTTTGTGTAGCATGGACATTTTAATAATGTTGATTCTTCCAATCCGTGAACATGGAATATCTTTCCATTTCTTTGTGTCCTCTTCCATTTTTTTACATTGACATTTTATAGTTTTCATTGTGAAGATTTTTGACTTCTCTGATGAATACCTAAGTATTTAATTTTATTTGTTGTGGCTGTAAATGGAATTACTATTTTGATTTCCTTTTCAGATTGTTCACTGTTGATATATAGAAATGTTACTGATTTTTGTACATTGATTCTGTATCCTAAAACTACCGAATTTGTTTATCAGTTTGAGTAGTTTTTTGGTGGAGTCTTTCGGTTTTCTCAAATATAAGATTATATCATCTGCCAACAGGATAATTGACTTCTTTTTTAGTTTGGATTCCCATTATTTCTTTCTCTTTCTTTCTATTGCCTGATTGCTCTAGCTAAGAATTCCAGTATTATGTTGGATAACAGTGGTGAAAGTGAGCATCCTTGTCGTGTTTCAGATTTAAGAGGAAAAGTTTTCAGTTTTTCCCCATAAGGTATAAAACCAACTGTGGGTCTGTCATATATGGTTTTTATTATGTTGAGATACACTCTTTTTATACCCTGTTTTCTGAGTTTTTTTTTTTTAATCATGAAAGATGTTGATCTTTATCAAAAGGGTTTTCAGCATCCATTTAAATGATCATATGTTTTTTTTCCTTCATTCTGTTGATATGATGTATCACATTGACTGATTTGCATATGCTGAACCATTCTTGCATTCCTGGAATAAATCCCACTTGGTCATGATGAATGATCTTTGTAATATATTTTTGAATTTCGCTTGCTAGTATTTTCTTGACGATTTTTGCATCAATATTCATCAGAGATGTTAGCTTATAATTTTTAATTATTTATTTTAATATGACTTTGTCTGGTTTTGGTATTAGAGTAATACTAGCCTCATAGAATCAGGTTGGAAGTATTTCCTCCTCCTCTGTTTTTTGGAACAATTTGAGTAGGATTAGTATTAGTTCTTTAAATGTTTGGTAGAGTTTAGCAGTGAAGCCATTGGGTCCCAGACTCTTCTTTGCTGGGAGATCTTTTATTATGGTTTCAATCTCATTACTTTTTATTGACCTGTTCAGGTTTTGGATTTCTTCATGGTTCAATTTTGGCATGTTGTCTGTTGCTAAGAATTTATCCATTCCTTCTATATTTTCCAGTTTATCAACATATGGTACCTAATAATGATCCTTTGAATTTCTGTTGTATCAGTTGTAATGTGTTGGGAACAGGCCCCCAAATCTGGCCATAAACTGGTCCCTAAACTGGCCATAAACAAAATCTCTGCAGCACTGTGACATGTTCATGATGGCCATGATGCCCATGCTGAAGGTTGTGGGTTTACCAAAATAAGAGCAAGGAACACCTGGCCCACGCAGGGCAGAAAACTGCTTAAAGGTGTTCCTAAACCACAAACAACAGCATGAGCGATCTGTGACTTAAGGATATGCTCCTGCTGCAGATAACTAGCCAGAGCCCTCCCTTTGTTTCCCATAAGGAATACTTTTAGTTAATCTATAATCTATAGAAATAATGCTTATCACTGGCTTGCTGTTAATAAATATGTGGATCAAACTCTGTTTGGGGCTTTCAGGTCTGAAGGCTGTGAGTCCCCTGATTTCCCACTCCACATGCTATATTTGTGTGTGTGTCTTTAATTCCTCTAGCACTGCTGTGTTAAGGTCTCCACAACCAAGCTGGTCTCGGCAGTAATGTCTTTTTTTTCATCTCTGATTTTATTTATGTGGGTATTCTTTCGCTTTTTCTTAGTCTGGCTAAAGATTTGTCAATTTCGTTTACCTTTTCAAAAAATCAACTTTTTGTTTCATTGATCTTATGTATTGTTTTCTTCATTTAAAACTCTTATGCTCTGATCTTTATTATTTATTTTCTTCTACTAATTTTGGGTTTGTCTTGCTCTTGCTTGTGTAGTTCTTTAAGATGCATCATTAGGTTATTTATTTGAAGTTTTTCTTCTACTTCTTTCACTGTATTCCATAGATTTTGGTATGTTGTGTTTCTATTATCATTTGTTTCAAGAAATTTTTCAATTTCCTTCTTAATTTCTTTATTGACATACTGGTCATTCAGGAGCATATTATTTAATTTCCATATATTTGTATAGTTTTTAAAATTTCTCTTGCTATTGATTTCCAGTTTTATTTCATTGTTGCAGAGAAGATGCTTAATATTATTTTAATTTTTTGAAAGTTTTTATTTGTTTTGTGACCTAACATATGGTCTACCCTTGAGAGTGATCCATGTGCTAAAGAGAAAAATGTATATTCTGCAGCCATTGAATAAAATGTTATGTAACTATCTATTAGGTTCATTTGTTCTATGGTGCAGAATAAGTCTGATGTTCCTTTGTTGGTTTTCTGTCTGTGAGTTTTGTCCAATGCTGAAAGTGGGGTGTTAGAGTCTCCAGCTACTAATGTATTGGGGTCTATCTCTTTGGTTCCATATATTTGCTTTATATATCTGGTTGCTCCAGTGTTGGGTGCGTATATATTTACAATTGTTATACCCTCTTGCTGAATTGACCCCTTTGTCAATATATGATGACCTTTTCTGTCTCTTCTTACAGTTTTTGTCTTGAAATCTATTTTGTCTCATAAGTATAGCTACTGATGCTCTTCTTCGGTTTCCACTTGCATAGGATATCTTTTTCCATCTCATTATTTTCTGTCTTTGTGGATATTTCTAGGGAAAGTGTGTTTTTTGTAGGCAATAGGTCATTGAGTCTTGTTTCTTTCATCCATTCAGCCACTCTATGTCTTTTCATTGGAGAGTTTGTTCTACTCACATTCAATGTTATTATTGATAAGTAAGGGCTTCCTTCACCATTTTGTTATTTGTTTTCTGGTCTTTCTTTCTGTCTTCCTTTTAGTTAAGGTGTTTTTTCCTGGTAGTATGCTTTAATTTTTTACTTTTTATTTTTGATGTACCATTGTGTGTTTTTTAATTCAAAGTCACCATGAGACTTGCAAATACTATCTTATAATGCTTTTTTCTTTTTGAGGACAGAGTCTTGTTCTGTTGCCCAGGTGGGAGTGCAGCGGTGTGATCTTGGCTCACTGCAAATTCTGCCACTTGGGTTCAAGTGATTCTCCTGCCTCAGCCTCCCAAATAGCTGGGATTACAGGTGCATGCCACCACGTCTGGCTAATTTTTGTATTTTTAGTAGAGACGGGGTTTCAGCATCTTGGCCAGGCTGGTCTTGAACTCCTGACCTCATGATCCACCTTTCTTGGCCTCCCAAAGTGCTGGATTACAGGCATGAGCCACTGCACCCGGCCTTATAACCCTTTATTTTAAACTAATGACAACGTAACACTGATGCATAAACAAATAAACATGCAAAAATACTAATAGAAACTCTACACTTTAATTTTGTCCCAAACTTTTCAATTTTTCATGTTTCTCTTTATGTCTTTCTTGTACTATGTCTTGAAAATGTGTTGAAGTTATTATTTTTGATAGGCTTATCATTTAGTCTTTCTACTTATGTCAAGAGTTTATATGCCACAATTACAGTGTTATGTTATTCTGTGTTTTTCTGTGTGCTTACTATTATCAGTGAGTTCTGTACTTTCAGATGATTTCTTCTTGCTTGTTAACACCCTTTTCTTTCATATTTAAAAACTTCCTTTAGTATTTCTTGTAGGACAGGTCTGGCCTACATGATGAAATCCCTCAGCTTTTGTTGTCTGGGAAGGTCTTTATTTCTCGTTCCTGCTTAAGGAATATTTTTGTTGGATATATTATTCTAGGGTAAAAGTTTTTTTCTTCAGCACTTTAAATGTGTCATACCACTCTCTCCTGTTTCCACTGAAAAGTCTGCTGCCAAACGTATTTGAGCAATATTGTACGCTATTTGTTTCTTTTTTCTCACTGCTTTTGGATTCTTTCTTTATCCTTGACCTTTGGGAGTTTGATTATTAAATGCCTTGAGGTAGTCTTGTGTTAAATCTGTTTGTCGTTCTATAACCTTCTTGTATTTCAATACTGACTTATGACAATATATCCTGTGTGCTATACATCTGGGGCACACCTGCTCTGTTGGTTTCCTGTTACTGCTCTAACAAATTGTTACAAACTATGTGGCTTAAAACAATGGAAGTTTATTCTCTCACAGTTCTGGAGGCCAGAAGTCTGAAATCAGTATCAAGGGCTGACATCAAGATGTTGGCAGGGCAGCACTCCTTCTAGAGGCTCTGGGAGAGTGCCTGTCCCTTGCCTCTTTCAGATCCTATGGCTGCTGGCATTCCTTGGCTTGTGGCCACATTTCTCCAGCCCTATCTTCTTCCTTTATCCCTTTTCCTCTTTGTCCTCCTATTGCCTTTGGAAACTTGCAACATATTTATCGTTAGTAATATGAAATTTTATAATGATCTGCTTTAAGTGTGTCTATTTTTGTCCATTTCATTGGCATTCCATGATTTAAGAAAACTGTCTTTTTTCAGTTCTAAAAAATTTACTTAAGTTGTCATATTAATGATCTTCCCTCCCTTCCCCTCCCACCCTACTTTATTTATTCATTGATTTTGGAACTTCTACTACTTAGATATTGAATGTCTTGATTTGCTACTTTTAATTTTCTTGCTTTTCCCCTTCTCTTTTTTACATCTCTTGCGTTTTGCTCTACTTTCTGGGAAATTTCCTGAATTTTTCTTCCAACATTTCTGTTGAGTTTTTAATTTATGCTATAATTCTTATCATAGTGAATAGCTTATCTTTGTTGTCTGCATTTTACATGAAATAACCTGCTGTTTTGTTTCATGAAAATACATCTTCTTGCTTCTCTGAATGCATATATATGTGTATAGTCTACAGGTAACATATACAAAGACTATATGTTTATATATAAACTGTATTCACATATATAAAATTTTCATATTATATTTGAAATGTGTTAGATTGTTATCTAACACATTTCATATTGTTAGATGGTGATAGGGTTTGGCTGTGTCCCTATCATCTCATCTTGAATTTTAGCTTTCATAATTTTCATATGTTGTGGAAGGGACCTAGTAGGAGATAACTGAATCATGGGAGCAGTTTCCCCCATACTGTTCTCCTGGTAGTGAATAAGTCTCTTGAGATCTGATGGTTTTATAAGGGGTTTCCCCTTTCACTTGGCTCTCATTTCTCTCTTGCCTGCTGCCTTGTGAGACGTGCCTTTCTCCTACTTGCCTTCCGCCATGATTGTGAGGCCTCCCAGACAGGTGGAACTGTGAGTCCATTAAACCTCTTTTTCTGAACTGTGAGACGGTTAAACCTCTTATCAGACATACCTGATAAGTTACCCAGTCTCAGGTATGTCTTTATTAGTAGTGTGAGAGCTGACTAATACAGGTGGTCATCTAAGACTGCTTTAGACATTCTGAGCACATAAATGGTGTTTATCCACTGCTAGATACATTTTAGGGCATCTGGGAGGTTTACGTGGAGAATCCACAATGTCAGAATATTTAGGCCCTTTATGTTTGGAATTTCCCACAGAAGAGACAATATTTGCCTACCTTCCAGAATTCTGGGAACAGGATTGTTGGGGGGTGGGGTGCAAAGATTCCTAAAGAGAACCTATAAATGCAACATGAGATAGAAGCCAAGGAACAAACCACTTGGAGGGAATGGCAAAAATTTATGACTATTTAGGTTAACCCAGAAAGCCTGATTATTTTAATCTTTTAAATATATAAACCAGAATACTTTAAACTCTACAATAACATGATTATCAGTTAAAGAAAACAATCTGTCAAATAATTCACATGTGTTTTTAGGTTTGTTTCCAACTATTCAGCTTCTTTGAATTGCCATCTGTTTTAGATAATCAGGCTCTCTCCCAGAGACTCTAGAGGGGGTGCTGCCTTTTTAGCACCTTGATTTCACCTTTTTTAGTTTCTGACAGAGTTTCGCTCTTGTTGCCCAGGCTGGAGTGCAATGGCACAATCTCGGCTCACTGCAACCTCTGCCTCCCGGGTTCAAGCGATTCTCCTGTTTCAGCCTCCGAGTAGCTGGGATTACAGGCACATGCCACTACATCCCGCTAATGTTTGTAGTTTTAGTAGAGAAGGGGTTTCATCATATTGGTCAGGCTGGTCTCAAACTTCTGACTTCAGGTGATCCACCCCCCTTGGCCTCTCAAAGTGCTGGGTTTACAAGCGTGAGCTACTGCACCAGCTGATTTCACCCTCTTAATGGTGAAGTAAGAAAGTAACATTTCTATATCTGTTTCTAATGTGCATCTTGTATAGAGTCCCTAAAAAACTTATCAAGGTTTTAGAGACAGCTATTAATAGTTTATTTTATTTTGAAAATATTGCCCAAGGCTTTCTTTTTAATGGAAACAAGAATGACTGTAACTAAGTTATATTACAATTACATGTGAATGTTGGGAATTTAAATATTTAGTTTTCTTTACATTTTACATTAATATATTCTAATATACAATGTTTATTGGGACAAATTATAAACAAACCCACAAGCAAACCAGTACTGTAGTTAAAAAGTTAATTTTATCCCAACACTTTGGGAAGCTGAGGTGGGCAGATCACTTGAGGTCTGGAGTTCGAGACCGGCCTGGCCAACATGGAGAAACCCCGTCTGTACTGAAAACACAAAAAATAGCCAGGTGTGGTGGTGTGTGCCTGTAATCCTAGCAACTCAGGAGGCTGAGGTAGGAGAATTGCTTGAACCTAGGAGGCAGAGGTTGCAGTGAGCCAAGATCATACCACCACACTTCAGCCTGGGCAATACAGTGAGACTCCATCTCAAAAAGACAAACACAAAATCCCCCCAAAACCCAAAAAGTTGGGCTAAATAATTTCAGAAATAAAATGAAAAATACTCTCATGGCTTCAACAATAGACTAAGTTAAGCAGAAGAAAGAATTTCTGAACTTGAAGCCAAGTCTTTAGAAATAATACAGTCAGACAAAATAAGTAAATAAATAAGAAAGAATGAAGCAGTTGTAAACCAAGAGCATCTGAGACAAGTCTTAATCAATTTAGAAAGTTTATTTTGCTAAGGTTAAGGACATGCCCATGACACAGCCTCAGGAGGCCCTCATGACATGTGCCCAAGGTGGTCAGGGCACAGCTTGGTTTTATACATTTTAGGGAGACATGAGACATCAATCAGTATATGTAAGATGTACATTGGTTCGGTCGGGAAAGGCAGGACAACTTGAAGCAGGGAGGCCGCTTCCAGGTCATAAGTAGATAAAAGACAAACAGATGCATTATTTTGAGTTTCTGATTAGTCTTTTACTAAATACACAATTTACAGGCATAGTCACTTACGCTTTAGTCTGGCTTAGTGAAACAACAGGGCAAAGGAAGCAATCAGATAGGCATTTGTCTCACATGAGGAGAAGGATGACTTTGAGTTCTGTCTGTCCTTTGTTTGCAAGGAATTTCCCCATGGGCAAATTGTGAGGGAGGTATGTAGCTTTTTTTTTTTTTTTTAAATTGTAACTGTCTTATTTAGGAGTAGAATGAAAGGTAGGTTTGCCCTTGCAGTTCCCAGATTGACTTTTCCTTCTGGCTTAGGGATTTTAGGGTCCCAAGATTTATTTTTCTTTCACAAAGCCTACAGGACTTATGGGACACCATTAAGTAGCTTTAATGAAATATATGAATCTGAGAGTTGCATAAGTAGAAGAAATGGGAAGAGGCGCAGTGAACATATTTAAGAAAATAACAGTTGAAAACTTCCCATGTCTTCAGAGAGATATGGATATCTAGATCCACGTTATCTAGGATATCTAGCTCTCAAAGCCTCCAAATATACTTAAAATAAAAAGCTCCTCTCCAAGGCCTATTAGGCTCTTACTATCAAAAGGCAAAGACAAAGAAAGGATTTTAAAAATAGAGAAAAGCCTTAAGTCACATATAAGGAAATCTCTATTAGACTAACAACAGTTTTCTCAGCAGAAAACTTGCACACCAGGAGAGAATGGGACAACATATTCAAGTTGCTGAAAAAACTCTTGCTGGCCAAGAATACTACCCCCAGAAAAGCTATTCTTTAAAAATGAAGGCTAAATAAAGTCTTTCCCTGACAAGAAAAAACAGGAAATGTATCACCACTTGACTGATCTTACAAGAAATACTTCAGGGAATCCCACATCTGGAAGTGAAAGGATAAGAAAACAGATGAGAATATAAAACTCACTGATAGAATGGGTACACCAATGAGCAAGAGAAAGTCATCTAACATCACTACAGAAATGCATCCAACCAAGAAGATATACAATGCTAGAGGAAGAAAGAAAGGATGCACAAAACAATAAGAAAACAATTAACAAATTGAGAGGAGTAAGACCTCAGCTACCAATAGTAACCTTGAGTATAAATGGGTTAAATTCCCCAATTAAAAGATATAAAATGGCTTAAAAAACCATTTGGATTTAAAAAAAGGATGGATTTTTTGAAATGAATGGATTAATAAAACAACACCTAGCTATATGCTTCCTATAAAAAACTCACTTCACCTTTAAAAACACACATAGATTCAAAGTTAAGGGTGGAAAAAGATATTCCATGCAAAGGAAAACCAAAAATGATCAGTAGCTAAACTTACATCAGATAAAATAGACTTTAAGCTAAAAAAAACTCCTGTCATTTGTGGCATTATGGAGGAGTTTGGAGAATATTATATGAAGTGAAATAAGCCAGATACAGAAATATAAATACTGCATATTCTCACTCATTTTTGGAAGCTAAGTAAGTTGACCTTATAAAAATAGAGAGCAGAATGCTCACTAGAGGTTGGTAAGGGTTGGGGAAAATGAGGGATAGGGAGAGGTTGATTAATGGATACAAAATTACAGATACATAGGAGGAATAAGTTCTACTGTTCTGTATCACTGCAGGGTTATAAAGTTCATTAAACACTCTCATATCAGTACTTAATAGAAGTACTGAATTCTATCAAGTGAATTCAACACCATGAGAATGAATTCAACACTCTCTTATCTCACACCATGAGAGTGTAGGAAAACCTAGGTAGTACCATTCAGGACATAGGCATGGGCAAAGACTTCATGTCTAAAACACCAAAAGCAACGGCAGCAAAAGCCAAAATTGACAAATCGGATCTCATTAAACTAAAGAGCTTCTGCACAGCAAAAGAAACTACCATCAGAGTAAACAGGCAACCTACAGAATGGGAGAAAATTTTTGCAATCTACTCATCTGACAAAGGGCTAATATCCAGAACCTACAAAGAACTCAAACAAATTTACAAGAAAAAAACAAACAACCCCATCAAAAAGTGGGCAAAGGATATGAACAGACATTTCTCAAAAGAAGACATTCATACAGCCAACAGACACATGAAAAAATGCTCATCATCACTGGCCATCAGAGAAATGCAAATCAAAACCACAATGAGATACCATCTCACACCAGTTAGAATGGTGAGCATTAAAAAGTCAGGAAACAACAGGTGCTGGAGAGGATGTGGAGAAATAGGAACACTTTTACACTGTTGGTGGGATTGTAAACTAGTTCAACCATTATGGAAAACAGTATGGCGATTCCTCAAGGATCTAGAACTAGATGTACCATATGACCCAGCCATCCCATTACTGGGTATATACCCAAAGGATTATAAATTATGCTGCTATAAAGACACATGCACACGTATGTTTATTGCAGCACTATTCACAATAGCAAAGACTTGGAATCAACCCAAATGTCCATCAGTGACAGATTGGATTAAGAAAATGTGGCACATATACACCATGGAATACTATGCAGCCATCAAAAAGGATGAGTTTGTGTCCTTTGTAGGGACATGGATGCAGCTGGAAACCATCATTCTTAGCAAACTATCACAAGAACAGAAAACCAAACACCGCATGTTCTCACTCATAGGTGGGAACTGAACAATGAGATCACTTGGACTCAGGAAGGGGAACATCACACACCAGGGCCTATCATGGGGAGGGCGGGGGGAGGGACTGCATTGGGAGTTATACCTGATGTAAATGACGAGTTGATGGGTGCAGCACACCAACATGGCACAAGTATACATATGTAACAAACCTGCACGTTATGCACATGTACCCTACAACTTAAAGTATAATAATAATAAATAAATTAAAAAAAAAAAAGAGAGTGAATTCAGCATTCTCGTATCTTCTGTCAGTACTTGATAGAAGAAGTAGAAAGAAAATTAGTGAGGATATACTAAACCTGAATAATACAACATTACCAACCAACTTGAGCTAATTGACATTAACTGAAGATTATATCCAATGATGAAATGGTATATATTCTTTTCAAATGACTTGGAAACTTCGTCAAGATGTACCCAGTTCTACAAAATCACACTCAAAATGTCTGAAATGGTTAATATTTAAGTATTATCTATTTATCGAATATAGACTTCATTCACTCTAATTCTGCTAAGAGTAATTTTTATGATTCTATCAAATCAAATCAATTACACTGATCTTTTCTCTTTCTAATCTTACACTAGCTTGTATGATCCACAAAGTAGCAAAAGTTGTTATTCTCTATTACTCTTTTAATTGCTACAATATTTCTTAAATAGGTCACTAACATCAGAGCTATTTGTTAAAAATTAACATAAAGTTCTAACTCTTGAAAGTTTGAATTTTTCTTTTTCTGAAGAAGATTTTTGCAGCTGATTAAATCCGGGTTTATCGAGGGTGCCTATGTGCCCCAATTCTGGTTCACACATAGGTATAAGTAAAGTGATCATATAATTAATTGTTGGATCCAGAACACTTTTGAGAGTGAAAGGCAAGCCATTAATAATTACTTTGTAATTATATTCTCAGCAAACCAAGACATATCCTTATCCATCCATAACTGTTCAAGCTGGAGCATGGGTTTTACGTGGTATATAAGCTTATCAATCATAGAAATACCACTCAGTTTTTCAGGGGACTAACTAACATGATAAGCAAAAATCAATATCCCTACTACTGTGAACAGAAAATGTGTACATTCACAGAGTGACAATTTTGGGGAGACTAGCAGAAACAGAATTTCTTGGCTCTAGAAGTCAAACGTTTTATTGCTAGGAGACAGTAGAGCACTCAGATCCTATACACCATTATACTACATTACTAAAGGATTTGATTTCAACTCAACTCCTTCCCCACCATTGTAAACAAACAAACAAAAGTGCCAATCCTGACCAATATTTATCTTAGAAGCGGATTAGGAGGGAGTAATTTAAGCATTTTATGACCACAGTACATGAACATTTAGAACTCTTTTCCTTTCTCTACATCTCCCATAGTAAAAGATCATGAAACAATGCCCACAACGCTATCTCAGGGAAATCCTGAAGGCCTACCTTGAGCCCTAAATATCTCTTTTGGTCTTCGACATAACAATTATAACTATATTCTTCAAAGACCACAAAGCACTTTCACTGATGTGGTTTCAATCTTCATAAAAATGAGTAGAGTTGGTAGAGCAATGATTACTTTTTCATTATTTCACAAATGAAGAAACATTATCAAAGAGGTCAAGGTCACACAGTAAGTGGTAGGTCTTTTTACTTTAACTTCTGTGTCTCTTCCATAATACAAAATAGTTGCTATGGAAACTAGATTTGGTTGTTTTTGAAATATCTCCAAATATAACACTGTTCATCATTTAGCATGAATAAACTCACCCTGAGATTTATAATTAATATCAGAGTCTTCCCTGAGAGCAAGGTATTTGTAATGGCTAACAACAACAACAACAACAAAACCAGGGTAAATCAGGTAGCTTAGTAGAATGTTGAATCATGAAGAATTAACAACAAATGGCATGCACTTCACAATTTTTTCTCAGACTCTTCTTTACTGGGACTAACACTTGGGAAGGAGCCTTAATCTTAGTGCTAAAGCAATAGCTTAGGTTTTAGTATTTCTCTTGCCCAAGAACTCTACTGTTGAAGGAGATAAGTCATTTTAAGTGTCTTGTTTACTTCTTCTCTCTTATTTGGGTCCTTCATTTATTTAATAAGCAATTGTAATGTTTAAAAGTTCAAGCAATCTCTCATATATGCAGCCAAGATGTGTTTCTAAAATTATGCCTAAAAAAGTAGGTTATTACAATGATCTAAATAATCCTTGTGCTCTTTATCTTTTGATAAAAAGAAATGCTCAGTTTCCCAGAGTCTTCCTGTTCCCCAATTCTCTCCCAGGGCATCTGGGGGAAGGAAGACTTTCCCACTTCCTCGCCTAGGTGAAGATCAGCTCCTCAGCACTTGTGACGTGCTTCTTTCCTTCAGTCTTCATGACAATGCTTCTGTCTGCCTGGGTGCTGCTCACCTACTGTACTTGTAGCAGAGGGCCTTATCTGTTGGAGCTCATGGTCTGGTTTATTTTGGTTGGCCAGAGCCCACTATTGCTCTACTGATCACTTAGCTCACTTTAGCTCTAGTTATCACAACAAACCCCATGTCTCTCATCTGGCCTCCTGCCCTGATGGTCCTTCTCAAGCTAAAGCTGAAGATCTTGACACATTTCACCAATTCAGGCCCTGTGGTGGAAATGTTATTTGGCTCTCAAGTCACCTGATTGCTCAGTCATTCCCCTTTCCCCAGCTTGCCCTACCCTGCAAAAAGGAAATGAGATATTTGCTTTCTGCCTTTGCCTTGTAGTGACGGAAAGCTGTCTTGAAAAGCTAAACTCCATGCCTAATCTCTGACTAACCACACTTTGTTGCTACATTAAACTCTGGTATGGCTCCTCCCTGGATTGGACAGGATGACCTGTGGTTGGACTGTTTACATAGACCCAAATAAGACTCCATAGCTTCCTCTTCTAGAGCATTCCTTCTTTCCTTACACTCATTCCTGGCTAAAGTCAAGCAGAAGACATCAAGACATTTAGATCTGAACGTTTTCCACTTCCCCTTCTCCCTTTTCCTCTCCCATTCCACAACCCCCTACTACCAGAGGGATGGACTTTTCCCCCTTCCTCTGTGCCACATTCTCTTGCTATCATCATACAGCAAGCCCTGGCTGTCACAGGCAGAAGGGAAAGATGTTACCATTGTGTCAGAAATCTGAGTCTTCTTCAGCCTTTAAGAAAAAAAAAAAGAAAAAGGAATTTAGAAAATTCTCTACCCTAAAAAGCTTGGCTTTTAAGCTTATTGTCTTAACTTCAAAGTCCTATTTTAAACATCAGGGAGTAAATAGCAATAATCTTGATCGATATTTCTCTGGCCACGAATCATATGGATGTTTCAGGTCAGTTGAGAAGAAAGTCTTAGAAGGAGATAATGTCATAGAGATATAAAGAAGTTTAAACCGGAAGGCTAACCTTGGAGCTGGGTGGAAAATTCCAAGTCATTTAAATCTACTTTTATTGCCAAAGCTGAAGGTCATGACTGTTGAATAAAACATCTGTTTACCCTCTTTCTGGACACCCATTTCTACCATCATGCTTTCTGAACTTTGTCACGTGTTTACTGAATAATTTGTAGCACTCTCATAACTTCAGGGTACCACGTGAAAAATAAGTGAAAAAGTCATGGTTTTTTAAGAGGCAAGCACTCCCAGACATGTGTTCTACACTAGTAAAAACACCTAGTCACGTTTCCTGTGCATGTGCACCCTGTTTGCACTGCTGCCAAAAGAAAAGGAAAAAAAAATGCTTCTCATTCTATGTGGACATGTTCCAGGTAGAATGACACCACACATTTCAACTTTATTTCAAAGCTTCTGCCCTTAAAAGGAAAATAAGGAAAGAAATGTTTATTCTTACTCTTATGGGATTAAAATCTACTTCAAACACCACACAGTAATTGGAAAGACCCAAAGGATCAAGCCAAGTGCATAAGCCATGGGGTCACAGTTGCCTTCTTCTGAATTATGTTATGATTAGTATAATTAAACAACAAAGTTTAATAGCAATTTAATAGCTTGTTAACAAAGTTATACAAGCTAAGTTTAATATGTGTTTGGACACCTCATGTCAAATAAGATTCTCAAGAATCTGAAAAGTTCAGTAAAAGTTCATTGTATGGCCAATTTGTAAAAGTCTTCTAGAACTAAAAAGATAATTAAAAAGAATATGTAGAACGTGAAAATAGTAGGAAGCAGAAGTAAGCAAAATAATATAATTTTTCTCTATGATAAACTTAAACATCTGCTTCCATATGTTTATTCTATAATCTCAGTATTACATAATTAGTTACTCTAAATGTAAAGTCAATGTTACATGATATTCTGTAAAGAGTATAATTAATTCTAAGCATTATGTCTTTTGAAAATGAGAACCTCTGCTTTATAAAATTTTTGGACTTTAAATCTTTTCTTCAAAGTTTGTACAAGACTTATAAAATGCATGCCGGCCTAATAAACAGAAGTCTTATTAACTCCAAAGAGCAGAAATTGTACAAGTCATATAGTCTGAAAACCAGATTAAAATTTAATTGTACAGATTTAAACAAAGAAATTAACCAACCAACCAACCAATAAAAAAACCCCACAAACCTTCATTAGCTATTGCTTTAAACAATAAATTAAAAATGAAATTGTGGACTTTTTGGAAAGTCATATACTAAAGTTTATAATATGCTTTCATCTGTACTAACAGGTAAAAGCTTAAGTTATTTAATAAGAAATTATGGCCTAGATACTAAAGAAAATCCTTCAAGCAGAAGGAAAATTGACAATGGCAGCCATAAGATCAGTAGTTCTGTTGAGATGAGGAAGATAGGGAGGGGCAGGAATAGGAATCACAATGTGGCACAAAGATCTTCGTGGCATAATGGACATGTTCATTACCTTGATTGTGAATACATATAAACAGTTATCAAATTGTACACTTTATATCTGTGCAGTATATTGTATAGCAGTTATGATTCAAAGAGACTTTTTTAAAATTTATTTTCTACTCTTTAAAAAATTTTTACTTTAACTTCCAGGGTACATGTACAGAACATGCGGGTTTCTTACATAGGTATACATGTAGCATGGTGGTTTGCTGCACCTGTCAACCCATCATCTAGGTTTTAAGCCCTACATGCATTAGGTATTTGTCCTATTGCTCTCCTCCTTGTCCCCACACCCCTGACAAGCCCTGGTGTGTGATATTCCCCTCCCTGTGTCCATGTGTTCTCATTGTTCAACTCCCACTTGTGAGTGAGAACACGCGATATTTGATTTTTTTGTTCCTGTGTTAGTTTGCTGAGAATTATGGCTTCCAGTTTCATCCATGTTCCTGCAAAGGACATGAACTCATTCTTTTTTATGGCTGCATAGTATTCCATGATGTATATGTGCCACATTTTCTTTATCCAATCTATCATTGATGGGCATTTGGTTTGGTTCCAGGTCTGCTATTGTAAATAGCACTGCAATAAACATAGGTGTTCATGTGTCTTTATAGTAGAATGATTTATAATACTTTGCCAAAAGCAATTGCAACAAAAACCAAAATTGACAAATGGGATCTAATTAATCTAAAGAGCTTCTGCACAGCAAAAGAAACTATCATCAGAGTGAACAGGAAATCTGCAGAATGGGAGAAAATTTTTGCAATCTATCCATCTGACAAAGGGCTAATATCCAGAATCTACAAGGAACTTAAACAAATTTACAAGAAAAAATCAAACAACCCCATCAAAAAGTGGGTGAAGGATATGAACGGGCACTTCTCAAAAGAAGACATTTATGCAGCCAACAAACATATGAAAAAAAGCTCAACATCACTGGTCATTAGAGAAATGCAAATCAAAATCACAATGAGGTACTATCTCATGCCAATCAGAATGGTGATCATTAAAAAGTCAGAAAACGATAGATGCTGCGAGGCTGCGGAGAAATAGGAACGCTTTTATACTGTTGGTGGGAGTGTAAAGTAGTCCAATTATTGTGGAAGACATTGTGATGATTCATCAAGCATCTAGAACCAAAGAAGCTTTTTAAAAGGCCTACTTATACCTTATGAGATTGATCAGGGTAATCTTTCTTTATTACTCTTCTAACTTCTAACAGTCACCAGGCTGACTTTATCTTCCTGTGTTCAAAAACCAAAAAACCAAAACCAAACCAAACCAAAACAAACAAACAGAAAACCCTTATGTTGCAATAGGAAAGTCTTTGATTAAAGGCACTGAATCATAAAGTTATCTTTTTAAAACATTGTAAACTTAAAAGGCAAAATAGTTTGATATGTTACATAAAAAAAGATAGAAACTATTCAGATGGTTTCTATCCAGTTTCTATTCCAAATATCTAAAAGTTCAATTTGAATCTATTTTCTTATTGTGGCAAAAAACACCTATCGTAAAATTTGCCATTCTAGCCATTTTAAGTGTAATGTTTGGTAGTACTAAACATACATAAATTATTCTGAATTAGATCTCTGGAACTTTTTTATCTTGCAGTACTGAAACAATATTTTCATTAAACAAAGATAGAAACTACTTCCTTTACAAAGGAAATAAAATTATTTACTTTTCCATGTGAGTTAACATTAAAAATTTCTCTGGAAGACAAAGAAGTCTGATTCATGCAGTGACTGATATTCCCTTTCTAAGAGCAGTTCTTAACAAAGGAGGAGAGTGAAGGAGTGGAAAACTAAACAGAGGGTGACTATATGTCCTAATTTTTCTGGGTTCCCGATGGCTTGTGTCCCCTGTCTTACCATAGTTATCAATAATGAAGCCATTCATTCTTAAAACTGTGCTTGTTGGAGGAGCAGAGCAAGATGGCCAAATAAAAGCCTCCACTGATCACCACCTGTGCCCCCACCAGGAGCACCAAATTTAACAACTATTTACACAAAAAGCACCTTCATAAGAACCAAAAATCAGGAGAACCATCACAGTACCAGACTTTAACTTAATATAGCTGAAAGAGGCACTGAAAAGGGTAGAAAAGACAGTCATGGGTCACTGATGCTACTCCTCCATTATACACTGGCAGCAGCTTTGTGGTGCAGAAAATCTGTGAACTTGGGGAAGGGAGAGTGCAGTGATAGTGGAACTTTGAAGTGAAATCAGTGCTGGCCTGTCATAGCAGAGAGCAAAATTGGGCTGAACTCAGCTAATTCCCACCCACTGAGGGAGCATTTAGACCAGCCTAGCCAGAGGGGAATTGTCCATCCCAGTCAACTAAACAACTTTCAGCAAGCCTTGATGTCACAGGCTAAAGTGTTCTTGCTAACTTAGAACTTTAAGGCCTTGAGTGAACATAGTTGGTAGCCAGGTAGTGGTTACAGTGGTTGTGGCCACAGGGGTGCTTGTGTCACCCTACCCTCAGATTCAGATGACTCAGCACAAAGAAAAAAATTCCACTTGTTTGGAAGAAAATAAGGGAAGAGAACAAGCGTCTCTGCCTGGTAATCCAGAGAATTCTTCTCGATTTTATTCAAGACCACCAAGGTGAGTCTGCAAGAACAAAGACCACCTCTGTGAGTCTGCGATAACCACAGCATTATTGAACTTGGAGATCCCTAATCAGATATGGCTTAGATCACAACACTCAAGTCCCTTTCATATCTGGAAAGCCTTCTCAAGAAGGACAGGTACAAACAAGCTCAGACTGCAAGACTACAATAAATAGCTAATTCTTTAATGCACAGACACTGATGAACATTCACAAGCATGAAGGCCATCCAGGAAAACATGATGCCACCAAATGAACTACTTAAGACACGAGAAACCAATCCTGGAGAAATACAGATATGTGACCTTTCAGGAAGAGAATTAAAAATAGCTGTTTTGAGGAAATTCAAAGAAATTCAAGATAACACAGAGAAGGAATTCAGAATTTTAATGGATAAATTTAACAAAAAGATTGAAATAATTAGAAAGAATCAAGCAGAAATTCTGGAGTTGAAAAATGTAATTGACATGCTAAAGAATGCATCTTACTCTCTTAATAGCAGAACTGATCAAGCAGAAGAAAGAATTCGTGAGACTTGAAGACAGACTATTTGAAAATACACAGAGGAGACAAAAAGAAAACAGAATAAAAAAGCAAGAAGCATTCTTGCAAGATCTAGAAAAATGCCTCAGAGGGATAAGCCTTAGAGTTATTGACCTTAAAGAGGAGGTAGAGAAAGTGATAGGAGTAGAAAGTTTATTGAAAAGGATAATGTAAGAGAACTTAAAGTTGGTCTTTTGGAAAGATAAACAAATTTGACAAACCTTTATCCAGGTCACTAAGAAAAAAAGAGAGCAGATCCAGATAAATAAAATCAGAAATGAAAAAGAAGACATTATAACTTGTACTTCAGAAATTCAAAGGATCATTAGTGGCTACTATGAGTAACTGTATGCCAAACACTGGAAAATCTAGAAGAAATAAATAAATTCCTAGACATATACAACCTATCAAGATTGAACCATGAAAAAACATAAAACCTGAAAAGACCAATAAGAAGTAACGAGATCAAAGCCATAATAAAAGATTTTACAGCAAAAAAAATCCAGGATCTTATGGTTTCACTGGTGAATTCCATCAAACTTTTGAAAAAGAACTAATACCAATCCTACTCAAACTGTTCTAAATATAGAGGAGGAATATTTCCAAACTCATTCTACAAGGCCAGTATTATTTTGATACCAAAACAGACAAAGACACATTGAAAAAAGAAAACTACAGGCCAATATCTCTGATGAATATGGAAGCAAAAATTATCAACAAAATACTAGCAAACAGAATTCAGAAACAAATTAACAAGGTCATTCATCATGATCAAGTGGGATTTGTCCCATGGCTTCAAGGATGGTTCAACATATGCAAATCAATCAATGTGATCATATCAACAGAATGAAGGACAAAAATCGTATGATCATTTCCATGGATGCTGAAAAAGCATTAGATAAAATTCAATATTGCATCATGAGATGTTGAAAATCCTGAAAAAAACTGGGTATAGAAGGAATGTACCTCAACATAATAAAAGCTATATATGACAGACCCATAGCTAGAATCCTACCAAATGGGGAAAAGCTGAAAGCCTTTCCTCTAAGGTCAGGAACATGATAAAGATGCCCATTTTTACCACCATTATTCAACATAGTACTGAAATCCTAGCTAGAGCAATCAGACAAAAGAAGGAAATAAAAGGCATCCAAATTTAAAGGAAGAATTCAAATTTATCCTTGTTTACAGATAATACGATCTTATATTTGGAAAAACCTAAAGACTCCAACAAAGAAACTGTTAGAACTGATAAACAAATTCAGTAAAGTTTCAGGATGCATAATAAACATACAAAGTCAGTAGCATTTCTATATTCCAACAACAAACAATCTGAAACAGAAATCAAGAAAGTAATCTTATTTACAAAAGCAACAAATAAAATAAAATACCTAGGAATTAACCAAAGAAGTGAAAACTCCCTACAATGAAAAGTATAAAACATTGATGCAAGAAATTGAAGATGCTACAAAAAATGAAAAGATATTTCATGTTCATGGATTGGAAGAATCAATATTGTTAAAATCTTCATACTACCCAAAGCAATCTACAGATTCAGTGCAATCCCTATCAAAGTACCAGACATTCTTCACAGAAATAGAAAAAACAATCCTGAAATTTATATGGAACCACAAGAGTCCCAGAATAGCTAAAGCTATCCTAAGCTAAATAAGTGAAGGAATCACATTACCTGACTTTAAATTATAGCACAGAGCTACAGTAAGCAAAACAGCATGGTATTGCCATAAAAACAGACACATAGACCAATGCAACAGCATGGAGAACCCAGAAACAAATTCATACATCTAGAGCGATCTAATTTTTGACAATGCCACCAATATCATACATTGGAGAAAGGACAGTTTCTTCAATAAATGATACTGGGAAAACTGGATATCCATATGGAGAAGAATAAAACTCGATCCCTATCTCTGACTATATACAAAAATCAAATCAAAATCTATCAAATACTTAAATCTAAGACCTCAAATTATGAAATTACTAAATGAAAACTTTCAGGAAAGTCTCCAAGACATTGGAGTGGGCAAAGATTTCTTGAGTGATACCCCACAAGCACAGGCAACCAAAGCAAAAATGGACAAATAGGATCACATCAAGTTAAAAACTTCTGCACAGCAAAAGAAACAATCAACAAAGTGAAGAGTCAATCCACAGAATGAGAGAAAATATTTGCAAACTACCCATCTGACAAGAGATTAATAAACAGAATAAATGAAGAGCTCAAACAATTCTATTGGAAAAAATCTAATAATCCAATTAAAACATAGACAAAAGGTCTGAGTAGACATCTCTCAAAAGAAGACATACAGATGGCAATCAGCTATATGAAAAGGTGCTCAGCATCATTCATTATGAGATAAATGCAAATCAAAACACCAAGGAGATGTCTTCTCACTCCAGTTAAAATGGCTTTATTCAAAGGCAGGAAATAACAAATTCTGGCAAGGATGTGGAGAAAAGGGAACCCTTGTAAACTGTTAGTGGGGATGTAAATTAGTACAACTGCTACACAGAACAGTTTGGAGGCTCCTCAACAAACTAAAAATAGATCTGCATTATGATTCAGCAGTCTTACTGCTAGGTATATACCCAAAAGAAAGGAAATCAGGATATCGAAGAGAAATGTACATTCCCATGTTTGTTGTGGCACTCTTCACAATGGCCAAGATTTGTAAGCAACCCAAGTGTCCATCAACAAATTAATGGATAAAGAAAATGTGAGGCCGGGTGTGGTGGCTCATGCCTTTTATCTTAGCACTTTGGGAGGCAAAGGCAGGAGGAGTGTTTGAGTCCAGGAGTTTGAGACCAAGGTGGGCAAGATGGCAACTCCCCATCTCTACTTTTTTTTTGTTTAATTAGCCAGCCATGGTGGCTCACATCTCTAGACCCAGCTACTCAGGATGCAGAGGCAGTAGGATCACTTGAGCCTGGGAGTTCAAGATGGCAGTGAACCGTGATCACACTACTGTACTCCAGCCTGGGTGACAAAGCAAGACCCGATCTCTTAAGAAAAAAAAAAAGAAAGAAACTGTGGTACATATACACAACGGAGTACTGTTCAGCCATAAAAAATGAGATCCTGTCATTTGCAACAACACTGATGGAACTGCACATCATTATGTAAAGTGAAATAAGCCAGGCATAGAAAGATCCAAACTTCACATGTTTTCACTTATTTGTGGGAGCTAAAAATTAAAACAATTGAATTCATGGAGATAGAGAGTAGAAAGATGGCTACCAGATGCTGAGAAGGGTAATGGGAGGATCAAGGGAAGTGGGGATGGTTAATAGGTACTAAAATATTGTTAGAATGAATATCAATTTGACAGCATATTAGGGTGACTATAGTCAATAATCATTTAATTGCTCATTTAAAAATAACTGAAAGGGTATAATTAGATTATTTGTAACACAAAGGATAAATGGTTGAGCTGATGGATACTCCATTTATCCTGATGAGATTATTACACATTGCATGCCTGTATCAAAAATTTTCACATGCCCCATAAATATATATGCCTACTATTTGCCCCCAAAAAATAAAAATTAAAAAAATTGTATTGGTCAGATAATGATCTATATAGACATCTACCAAGGTTGGCTAACACACAGGAGATGGATGACTCAAGAGATGAAGAAAAGGGGCAGAAGATGAACATGGGGGATCACAAAGTGAAAGCCTTCTGTGTCTCAGAATTGCCTAAATACCCTGCTTCCATATCAACCCTTCTGTGAAAGGAACATGGATCATTGGTGGGAATGGAGGACATGAATCATTGGTGGGAGTGGTACTAATACCCACTATGTTTCATGACATTTGGAGAAAGCCAGTGTATAGTGAAGTAAAAGGAAGTAAACTTACACAAAGAAGTAGATATAACAGTAAAGAGGAACTCTGTGCTGAAGCCAAGTTCTGTTTCAGCATTGCCAAGGCCCAAGTGCCTTCCTATGCTGTTCTTGGTTTGGTTGTTCACACTTCCTTGTATTCCATGACTTAACATATTCCCAATTTGTCATGGATATCTGTTGTTACTGAATCCAGAGCATTTGATTCTCCCTTCTTTTTATATTAAATCCTCTTCATTTGGGAATTACCCTTCTTTTACTCCATGTTTTTCCAATGAACCTGCCACTGCAACAACCCAGCCATGGAGATAAGCACAAGAGCCAAGTCTGTTCAATCACAGCATCCCATTGTTCCATTCAAAGATTTTGGCTCTAGGATGAACACATGGCCCCAGCCATGCTTGTTTGAGCTCTTCTTTGGGATTTTTAAGAAAGATTCTAGCAGAGGGAAGTTTTCTTTCTTCTGGAACTGCTATGCTGGGATGACCTGAGTCTTGAGCCATCTGTATTCTATTTATCTACTGCACAAGGAAAGCAGATTGCAGTAGGAGGGGATGGCAACCACACAGGGAAAGCTGCTCAACAAACCTTGAGGGTGAATTTCTCTCATCTGCAGTTGGACAGACCTCACCATCTCCATAGTTTATCATGGACATGCTACAATATATTTACAGGCAAAAACTGAAGCTGAGTGATTTGAAGTAACTGTTCCAAAGGTTAAACAGTTAGTAGAATAACAGAAACTTAAACTCCTCGTGACTTCTCCACAGTCTCTTGGGAAAAATATTGCTTGCCTGTAACCTTAAGGGTTCAGAGAGTGTAAGAATCCACTGATGCCACTGAGGACCTGATTATCCCTCCTAATTCATCTGCTTTGCATGATTACTCCAGCAAGGAGATGGGGCAGGGGATTTTGCCCATTTTATAGACAGGAAACTGAGCATTTCCCATAAGGAAGAATATGATTCTGACCTTTCCTCTTTCCTACTTTGTACATCCAAACATGTCCATTGCCCTGACCTACCCATCTACCCACTTCGTGTGCATGGAAGCATCAGAGTTTCTCATAATGGAAGCTCTACTCTGAGCTGGTGAGACTTTAGGCAGAGACTACAGTCTGGGCCATCACCAATGAAAGGATTTTAGGAGGATCAGGGAGGTATTGAAAGCTCTTATTGGAAAATGAAATGGGAATTGCATTGAACTGCAGTGGCAGCTCTCAACTCTTGTCTTTCTAGGCCTTTGACAGGGAACCTCCAAGATCTCAAGTGAGGGGGCTCTGGGCACTAGGTTACCCCATGGGCCTGAGAGTCAACAAAAGGGTGTTATGTGGTCTCTTAGTATAAATTTATGTGCTTCAGGTAGTTCTGAACCCCCTCACTCCATGACTTTAGGGAAAAGAGGATAATGGGGGTAATGGGAGATGCCCTGAAACACCTAAAAGCTTTTTACTCTCAGCATGTATTCTCTAGGACGTGTACTCTAAGATGTGAGATGGGGCTAGGAATACTCCCTCAGTCCATTTGAGCTGCTGTAACAAAATACCATAGACTGGGTGGCTTATAAACCACAGGAATTTATTTCTCACAGCCCTGGAAGCTGGGAAGTCCAAGATGAAGGTGCTGGCAGTTTGGGTGTCTAGTGAGGGCTCCCTTCCTGGTTTGTAGGAAGGTACTTTCTTACTCACTGCAGCCTTGACTTCTTGGGCTCATGTGATCCTCCCACTTCAGCCTCCTGAGTAGCTAGGACTACAGGCACGCACCACTACGTTGGGCTAATTTTAAAACTATTTGTAGAGGTAGGGTCTCACTATGTTGGCCAGGCTGGTCTTGAACTCCTGGGCTCAAGTGATCCTACCTTTCAGCCTGTGAAAGTGCTGGGATTACACGCATGAGCCTTCATACCTGGCCTCCAGCCTCTTTCATAAGAGCACTAATCTCGTTCATGAGTCCTTTCTCCCCATGACCTTATTACCTTCCAAAGGCTCTGCCTCCAAATACTATCACAGGGATTGGAGGTTTTAGAATTTTAACATATGAATGCTGGGGTTACATAAACTTTCAGACTGTAGCAAACACCTCACAGGTAGAACTAGCATAAGGACTCTGGCATGTTTATTCATCCAAAAGGGTTTCTTTAGGGCCTGAGTACTCCACAGGCTACCCCCAACATATAAATAAACAAGACAGCCATGTGACATTTAGAACTTGAACCACTGTTCTACCTGTGCAGTAACTGAAAATCTGGTGAGTGGAGGTTTAAGGAAGTAAGTTGGAGCAGCCCATGTATTGCAGCAGTTCCCAAGCACTGAAAGTAGTAAAATTCTTACTTTAGTTCACTGGAGACTGAGGGCATCAGATTCTCCCACCTTCGGCATCAGTTCCCAAGGCTGTTCCCACTTTCATTCACGGGATGCAGAAAATACTGACCCCAGCAGGAGGCAGTCTCCTGCTATGTCTCCAATGCTACAGAGAAGCACCAAAATCATAAGGATCCAAATGCTCAAAGGCTAATAGAAATAATCCTTCATCCTGATGGAGAGTTGCGGGCATATCTCCTTCATGTCCCTATTTCTTCACAAGAGCATTGCATGCCCTGCTCCCAACCTCTCCAACCCCATTTCCCCTTCCTTAGCCAAACCCATGTCTGAGCTAGGAGAAGAAGGTGAGCTCTTTTGACTATATATAAAGCCATAATAATAATAATAATAATAAAGTCCACGTTGGATTTCTATCACCGTCCCTTTTCACCATGTGGTAAGCAGCTAAAACCCAAAAGGACCTGGGGCACTCATAACTACATGCTTTGCATGCATCACTCTTCTGCTGGAACCAAGGCAAAGGGGCTCCACTGGCACCCCAAAACCTCAGTTGAGACCATTGCAACCTCACCTGAGACCACTTCTTAAACACCCCTTTCACTACCCCTGTGCTTTAACAGGACTTCTTTTCTATAAAGTTCTAAGAAAGTGGTAAGATTTTCTTAATCAACTCCCCCTGTTGGGGGGACCCAGCCCATAAGGAAGCCCCTTCTTTTTAAAACTCGAGGCTTTGATAATCACTTTGGGAATACTTGTGAAAACTGTTAAAAGTTTGTCCTGGTGATTTTTACCATATTTTTGAATTCTGTTTCTGAAAGCTGAGCTAATTATACACAGGATTAACGATGCTTTGAAAGTTAATGGTTAATGATGAAAACACTTAAGTTCTTGACCCTCCCTAATACTGAATTGTGAATGCAAAGTTCAAGAGAGAGAAACCCATCAATACTGGAGTTTAAACAGACTGAAAACAAAATATGTTACCTAATGTTGAGCCTGTAACAGCCATGCAACTCTGAAACCAGATATGGCCTCATTGCTTCCCAGAATCTGAAATAGTTATCTCAAAACTGATACTCAAAATAATGTCATAAAAATACATGAAGTTCCAACTTTGTTTCTCAAAGAACAAGATTTTTCATTCTCATTTTTAGGGAAACAAACCATGTGTTCAATGAGAAAACAGAATCCAGCTACACAACAAAGTGTGGGTGTGATTAGAAGGTGTGGTGCCAAATATCCTGCTTAGAGTCCCAAGTGTGTTTCATAAATTACTAGGTTACCTTGGTAGAGAAAACAGATTAATTTTTCCCAGTAATTTGCCTTTTCAAGATGGAAATCTGCTTTTGAGCAGCACATTTTTCTATAGCCCTGAAAAAACAAATTTATATATAAATGCATAATACACTCAGATTATAAAAGGGGAAGGTAGTCATCACAAAAGTCAACTGCAAATTTCACATTGGCTTTAATTTCCCTATAGAACACCAGTTTATCACATCTGAAGACTTACTTCATCGGTTCTTGATCTTAGAGGGTCCTTCAGCTTTGAGAAGTATCAGGGGCAAAGTGCTAGTTTAGACGATAAACAAGCACATGTCTTTCTCTTGCTAAGCCTGCAAAGGGTAACAAGTATGTCAAATTGCTTTTCTTTTGAATGAGCTGTGAAAACTCAGTCTGGTATCCCTAGTTATTTTTTACTTAACAGAAGCTCAGCATTAATGTGTGGTTTTGGTTAATAGCAATGAGAAAAACAGTTACTACTTTAAAATGTAAGATTTTAGAGTAAGATTTAAGTAGTTACTACTTTAAAATGTCTAGTAGAAGAGTTACCTCAAAATCTGAAGCCTAAGAGGGGGCTATCAAAATGAAAGAGAAATTGATGATGACTCATTAATGAAACATAAGTTATCGAAAGGAGGCCTATGATGGTCAGCCTCTGCCTGTGGTTGGTGAATCATTTCACCGGCAATTCTCAATCACATTTGGCCACTGCCCCTCTCAGGCAGCCCCTTGGCTATAGCTCCATTCCATCACTTGCCAGATTCTAATAACATTCTTGTCATCGACCTTCAGGCCTAGGGGAGATAATAGCTTCCCACTGTAGCGAAACCCTGGATACTTCAACATCCCTTATTGGAGTGATTAACCCTGCCTCTACCTCTGGAAAAAAAATTATTAAATTATCTCCCATCAAGCCCTAACTTGATTAAACAGTGGTTCCCTGCTAAGACCCTGACTGATACAGGTCCTACCTTCAGGTTTTCCAACAGACAAATCAATAAGCAGTGACTACTCAGCATGAGTACTACTGTGATGGAAATTCTACTTCTCAGCCTAATCAGTTAGAAGTTAACCAACGTAAGGAACTGAGAAAACATAACTTGAAGAACGTAGCAACCACTGAATGCTTAGGGTTGAATGAACAAAACCATTCTTTCAACCTACAATTATATATTTAGAATGTATAGGTAGAGGAATTGTGTGCCAGAATTAGAACACCTAAAATAGGCGAATAGGATAATTCTGTGGGATTAAACACTAATAAATGCAAATAAAGTATAAAAAGATAGACTTGAAGTCACATTGAAGATATAAGCAATCTCCCCCAATAATTCCCTTAGTCTATGAAACTGTAAGCCAGATAATAATTTACATACTGATTAGACCATTTTATGTCCATTTTTCTCATTCCTAAAGCAGTTCCCAGGGCCCGCATGACAAAAGTGGGAAGATGGGCTTTACTCAAGTTGCTCAGCCAGTCCAGCATTTCTGGGTTTGATGTCTCCATCAAGCACAAAATTCTCAACTGTGGCCTTATTTTTCTCAGTTCTGCTGGAAAAGAGAAACAAACAAGGCAGTTGGAAAAATGTCCCAAGATACACTCAAAAAGGAGTGGTTATTTCTGTTTCTCTTCCTAGCATCAGCATGAACTCACTGATAGCTAAATGCTGCCACCTTCCTGCCCTCCTAAGTCCTGCAGAGGAAACCAATCCTGAAAGGACAAAACTGGGTGGAATTAGAGACCATTATTCTAGTAACTCACGAATGGAAAACCAAACACTGTATGTTCTCACTCATAAGTGGGAATGCAAATGTGGACACAAAAACCTAAGAATGATACAATGAACTTTGTGGACGCAGGGGAAAGGGTGGGAGAAGGGTGGTACGGTGTACACTGCTCAGGTGATGGGTGCTCCAAAATCTCAGAACTCACCACTAAAGATTTATTCATGTAACCAAACACCACCTGTTTCCCAAAAATCTATTGAAATTTAAAAAAAGAAACAGAAAAATTATTACTTTTTTAAATCGAGTACTGAGAACCTCAAAAAAAAAAAAAAAAAAAAGAAAAGAAAAAAAAAGAAAAGAAAGAAACGCTAGCGAATCTCTATTCTTGTTAGCTTCTCTGCCAGCAGCTGGAGGTAAATGAAGAGACCTGTGAAAGAACAAACACATAAACAGAAAACTAAATGATAACATGGTACACGAAAATACAGACTTATACCAGGTTACTGAGAGACTGCAGATACCCTGAGATCAGAGATGTTCTGGAGGAGTGAAGGTAAAACTAAACCCCCCCAAATAAGCATGAATTTGCCAAGACAAAGGGGAAGGATGAGAGAATATTCAAGGAAGAAGAGTAGCAAGAGAGAAAGAAAGAAAATAAAACCCTGCATGGTGTGTGCAGCATTTTAATGTTGCCTGAGAATGTTGGGTAGTACAGGGAGCAATGGGAACCCATCTCAAGGGGCCCTCGATGCCTATTAATAATCTTGGAGGCAAAGTAGAGCCCCCTGAATATTTATTAAGCAAGAGTGGCATGGTCAGATTTGCCTTTCGGATATTACACTCTGGGGACGGTGGGAAAACTATACCTGAAGGGAATAAGACAAGAGGCAAGGTATGTGAAATTTCTTGAAGTTCTCTTTGTAATCGTCTTAAAGAAAGACAAGAGGATAGCAAAATTTCTGTTTAAGTATTGGTGATTTTCTAAAGAGAAATGAAAAATTAAGTCACAAAGACCATGTTTTTGGTGAGTATTGAGTAAACATTTCAAAACTCAGTAAATCTCACTAGAAGAATGTCGTAATTCCCAAAGTAGAACAAAGCTTAGAACCAAACTTGTCTCCAATGAACGATAATGGAGGTAAATCCATGGTAATTAGACCCTGAATCCTCTGCCTTGATTTTAAGAGAGAAATAAGCCAATGAAAGATAAGTATCCGTCTTCTTAAAGGAAAGGGAGGAATAAGAAAGAGTTCCTGCTCTGATGGAAAAAAGGAAGGTAGAGATAAGACCTAAGCTTAGGAGGCACCTGTGTTGGGCATTACCGCCATCCTTTTCAGGTGGTGATCTATTACCCTCACTCCTACGTGAAGAAGAATCAGCTGGAGCTCAAGCAGAGCTGGTCACGATGAACAGAGCATCTCCTCTCCATTCTACACATCCTATCCATGCTGGGACTGTGAGGTATCCTGCTCTAAGGCTTGAAGTGAGAGAATGTGAATGTATTGGTTCATTCTCACACTGCTATAAAGAACTGCCCAAGGATGGGTAATTTATAAAGGAAAGAGGCTTAGCTGACTCACAGTTCAGCATGGCTTTGGAAACTTACAATCGTGGCAGAAGGCAAAGGGGAAACAACACACCTTCTTCACAAGGCAGCAGGAAGGAGAAGAGCCGAGAAGGAAGAGCCCTTTATAAAACCATTAGAAGTCATGAGAACTCACTCACTATCACGCGAACAGCATGGGGAAGCTGTCTCCATGATTCAATTACCCCCACCTGGTCTCTCCCTTGACATGTAGGGATTATGGCGATTATAGGAATTATAATTCAAGATGAGATTTGGGTAGGGACACAAAGCCTAACCATATCAGTGGAGAATGAGTTTGATGCTGCTTTCTCTTTTCTCTCAAAAAGTCTTTTTGTATTTAAAGCACAGAGGAAGAGAGTGCTCAATGTAGCATTCCCATGGGTGGGATTGGGGGATTTGAATAAGCCATTCAAATTAATTCCAAGGCCATTCTACAGTAGGCAGGGACATGCATTTGGTGGTTACTGCAGGAATACAGGCAAGAGATAAAGGAATGAACTAGGGCAACAAGCTCGAAGGGAAGTAAGTTTCAAAGAGACAACAGTCCAAAGTAGGATTAGAATTCTGCCATACCAAGCATCCTGTAAGCAGGTAGGGATAAAATAAGGCTTCCTGATGGTGATGGGACTGAGGTCCTAGAACCCAGTCCTCTCTTGTTTCTTCTGAGGGATTTCGTCTTTGATCAAGCTATCTCTTTTGGGTGTTTCTTTCAAATGTAGCCAAGTGCTTCCTAGAACTTTCAGTGGCTTCCAGGAGAGACTATGTCTATGATTCTAATTTTCTAGAACAAATGCACTAGACAAGTCACCTAGTTTGAAGCAGCAAATTGCAAGTGCGTTAGCACCTTTTATTCCTTAGGGAGACGCTCCTCAGTCTTCTTTTGGAAGGTAAAGAAAAACCAACAACCAACTTTATGACAATTTCAGAAACCCTCTCAAAACCATGGTAGGTACAGAAAAGTCAGTAATAATAAGAAAAGAACCCTTATTCTAGTTAAAAACTTTAAGAATGCTATATGAGACTTCAGGAAATAGTTACTGTGAGTTTAAATTGGAGGTAGAGTTGTACTCAAACCCAGATCTCCTGAATTAGGTCACCACATCACACTTTTGACAAGTTGTAATACACAATCGGAGTACAATATTTGTACTTCCTTTTTTTGGAGGAAAGTTTGTTTTATAAAAGACCTTTCTGAATAAATAGTACTAAGATGATGCATGCCAGGTAGTTATATAACTATGTGGTTCTTTGCCAAAAACTTGAATTGAAATTTATAAAATGCTAGTGAAATTAAAACAATGTATCCATTTTTTTTTCAAGTATGCCATGGCAAATTCAAGTAAACATTATTTTTTTAAATTTTATTTTAAGTTCCAGGATACATGTGAAAAACATGGAGGTTTGTTACACAGGTATACATGTACCATGGTGGTTTGCTGCACCTATCAACCCGTCTTCTAGGTTTAAGCCCCACATGCATTAGGTATTTGTCCTAATGCTAGTAAATGTTATTTTTAATTAAAATGTTGACTTGGATCTGAAGTGTCAGTCTCATTCATTTACAGAACAGAAAAAAAATCCAAATTTAAAATAAAAAATTTGACTACCTGAAAGAGCTGTTGCCAAAAACATGCTTTACCATTTCATTCAATTATTTGGCTCACATGAAGATGCATTTAATGACCTGGACACGTGACACAGCCAGAAATACATAATCCTCTCAATTCAATTGTGGAATCAGCTAAGAATTTGCCTAGTGTCCGTTGGGTACAACATGTTCTTTTAATACTAGGTACTGTTTTGAGAAAGAACTTAGAACATAATTCTTATTTTCTGACACTTTACATGTAAAATGGAATGGACTTTCAGTGAAGGCATCTGTCACTTTTCTGTACCCTATAGGGTAATAGACAAAGTCAGATGCATGGTGGAAAGAACTACTGGAACCTAAAGCTGGTGGTCTAGGTAATCGAGATTTTCCTGAATGAAGGGAATTTAACTCCGTGAGGGAGTAAGGAATAAAAAAAATGGACAGGGGGCGGAGCAAGATGGCCGAATAGGAACAGCTCCAGTCTCCAAATCCCAGCGCGAGCGACACAGAAGACCGGTGATTTCTGCATTTTCAACTGAGGTACTGGGTTCATCTCACTGGGGAGTGCCGGACGATCGGTGCTGGTCAGCTGCTGCAGCCCGACCAGCGAGAGCTGAAGCAGGGCGAGGCATTGCCTCACCTGGGAAGCGCAAGGGGGAAGGGAATCCCTTTTCCTAGCCAGGGGAACTGAGACACACAACACCTGGAAAATCGGGTAACTCCCACCCCAATACTGCGCTTTATGCAAACAGGCACACCAGGAGATCATATCCCACACCTGGCCGGGAGGGTCCCACACCCACGGAGCCTCCCTCATTGCTAGCACAGCAGTCTGTGATCTACCGGCAAGGCAGCAGCGAGGCTGGGGGAGGGGCGCCCGCCATTGCTGAGGCTTAAGTAGGTAAACAAAGCTGCTGGGAAGCTCAAACTGGGTGGAGCTCACAGCAGCTCAAGGAAACCTGCCTGTCTCTGTAGACTCCACCTCTGGGGACAGGGCAATAACAAACACAGCCAAAACCTCTGCAGACGCAAACGACTCTGTCTGACAGCTTTGAAGAGAGCAGTGGATCTCCCAACACGGAGGTTGAGATCTGAGAATGGATGGACTCCCTGCTCAAGTGGGTCCCTGACCTCTGAGTAGCCTAACTGGGAGACATCCCCCATTAGGGGCAGTCTGACACCCCACACCTCACAGGGTGGAGTACACCCCTGAGAGGAAGCTTCCAAAGCAAGAATCAGACAGGTACACTGGCTGTTCAGAAATATTCTATCTTCTGCAGCCTCTGCTGCTGATACCCAGGCAAACAGGGTCTGGAGTGGACCTCAAGCAATCTCCAACAGACCTACAGCTGAGGGTCCTGACTGTTAGAAGGAAAACTATCAAACAGGAAGGACACCTACACCAAAACCCCATCAGTACATCACCATCATCAAAGACCAGAGGCAGATAAAACCACAAAGATGGGGAAAAAGCAGGGCAGAAAAGCTGGAAATTCAAAAAATAAGAGCGCATCTCCCCCGGCAAAGGAGCGCAGCTCATCGCCAGCAACGGATCAAAGCTGGACGGAGAATGACTTTGACGAGATGAGAGAAGAAGGCTTCAGTCCATCAAATTTCTCAGAGCTAAAGGAGGAATTACGTACCCAGTGCAAAGAAACTAAAAATCTTGAAAAAAAAGTGGAAGAATTGATGGCTAGAGTAATTAATGCAGAGAAGGTCATAAACGAAATGAAAGAGATGAAAACCATGACACGAGAAATACGTGACAAATGCACAAGCTTCAGTAACCGACTCGATCAACTGGAAGAAAGAGTATCTGCGATTGAGGATCAAATGAATGAAATGAAGCGAGAAGAGAAACCAAAAGAAAAAAGAAGAAAAAGAAATGAACAAAGCCTGCAAGAAGTATGGGATTATGTAAAAAGACCAAATCTACGTCTGATTGGGGTGCCTGAAAGTGAGGGGGAAAATGGAACCAAGTTGGAAAACACTCTTCAGGATATCATCCAGGAGAACTTCCCCAACCTAGTAGGGCAGGCCAACATTCAAATCCAGGAAATACAGAGAACGCCACAAAGATACTCCTCGAGAAGAGCAACTCCAAGACACATAATTGCCATATTCACCAAAGTTGAAATGAAGGAAAAAATCTTAGGGGCAGCCAGAGAGAAAGGTCGGGTTACCCACAAAGGGAAGCCCATCAGACTAACAGCAGATCTCTCCGCAGAAACTCTACAAGCCAGAAGAGAGTCAGGGCCAATATTCAACATTCTTAAAGAAAAGAATTTTCAACCCAGAATTTCATATCCAGCCAAACTAAGTTTCATCAGTGAAGGAGAAATAAAATCCTTCACAGATAAGCAAATGCTTAGAGATTTTGTCACCACTAGGCCTGCCTTACAAGAGACCCTGAAGGAAGCACTAAACATGCAAAGGAACAACCGGTACCAGCCATTGCAAAAACATGCCAAAATGTAAAGACCATTGAGGCTAGGAAGAAACTGCATCAACTAATGAGCAAAATAACCAGTTAATATCATAATGGCAGGATCAAGTTCACACATAACAATCTTAACCTTAAATGTAAATGGACTAAATGCTCCAATTAAAAGACACAGACTGGCAAACTGGATAAAGAGTCAAGACCCATCAGTCTGCTGTATTCAGGAGACCCATCTCACACGCAGAGACATACATAGGCTCAAAATAAAGGGATGGAGGAAGATTTACCAAGCAAATGGAGAACAAAAAAAAGCGGGGGTTGCAATACTAGTCTCTGATAAAACAGACTTTAAACCATCAAAGATCAAAAGAGACAAAGAAGGCCATTACATAATGGTAAAGGGATCAATTCAACAGGAAGAGCTAACTATCCTAAATATATATGCACCCAATACAGGAGCACCCAGATTCATAAAGCAAGTCCTTAAAGACTTACAAAGAGACTTAGACTCCCATACAATAATAATGGGAGACTTCAACACTCCACTGTCAACATTAGACAGATCAACGAGACAGAAAGTTAACAAGGATATCCAGGAATTGAACTCATCTCTGCAGCAAGCAGACCTAATAGACATCTATAGAACTCTCCACCCCAAATCAACAGAATATACATTCTTCTCAGCACCACATCGTACTTACTCCAAAATCGACCACGTAATTGGAAGTAAAGCACTCCTCAGCAAATGTACAAGAACAGAAATTATAACAAACTGTCTCTCAGACCACAGTGCAATCAAACTAGAACTCAGGGCTAAGAAACTCAATCAAAACCGCTCAACTACATGGAAACTGAACAACCTGCTCCTGAATGACTACTGGGTACATAACGAAATGAAGGCAGAAATAAAGATGTTCTTTGAAACCAATGACAACAAAGATACAACATACCAGAATCTCTGGGACACATTTAAAGCAGTGTGTAGAGGGAAATTTATAGCACTAAATGCCCACAAGAGAAAGCAGGAAAGATCTAAAATTGACACTCTAACATCGCAATTAAAAGAACTAGAGAAGCAAGAGCAAACACATTCGAAAGGCAGCAGAAGGCAAGAAATAACTAAGATCAGAGCAGAACTGAAGGAGATAGAGACACAAAAAACCCTCCAAAAAATCAATGAATCCAGGAGTTGGTTTTTTGAAAAGATCAACAAAATTGACAGACCACTAGCCAGACTAATAAAGAAGAAAAGAGAGAAGAATCAAATCGACGCAATTAAAAATGGTAAAGGGGATATCACCACCGACCCCACAGAAATACAAACTACCATCAGAGAATACTATAAACACCTCTACGCAAATAAACTGGAAAATCTAGAAGAAATGGATAATTTCCTGGACACTTACACTCTTCCAAGACTAAACCAGGAAGAAGTTGAATCCCTGAATAGACCAATAGCAGGCTCTGAAATTGAGGCAATAATTAATAGCCTACCAACCAAAAAAAGTCCAGGACCAGATGGATTCACAGCTGAATTCTACCAGAGGTACAAGGAGGAGTTGGTACCATTCCTTCTGAAACGATTCCAATCAATAGAAAAAAAGGGAATCCTCCCTAACTCATTTTATGAGACCAACATCATCCTGATACCAAAGCCTGGCAGAGACACAACAAAAAAAGAGAATTTTAGACCAATATCCCTGATGAACATCGATGCAAAAATCCTCAATAAAATACTGGCAAACCGGATTCAGCAACACATCAAAAAGCTTATCCACCATGATCAAGTGGGCTTCATCCCTGGGATGCAAGGCTGGTTCAACATTTGCAAATCAATAAACATAATCCAGCATATCAACAGAACCAAAGACAAGAACCACATGATTATCTCAATTGATGCAGAAAAGGCTTTTGACAATATTCAACAGCCCTTCATGCTAAAAACTCTCAATAAATTCGGTATTGATGGAACGTACCTCAAAATAATAAGAGCTATTTATGACAAACCCACAGCCAATATCATACTGAATGGGCAAAAACTGGAAAAATTCCCTTTGAAAACTGGCACAAGACAGGGATGCCCTCTCTCACCACTCCTATTCAACATAGTGTTGGAAGTTCTGGCTAGGGCAATCAGGCAAGAGAAAGAAATCAAGGGTATTCAGTTAGGAAAAGAAGAAGTCAAATTGTCCCTGTTTGCAGATGACATGATTGTATATTTAGAAAACCCCATTATCTCAGCCCAAAATCTCCTTAAGCTGATAAGCAACTTCAGCAAAGTCTCAGGATACAAAATTAATGTGCAAAAATCACAAGCATTCTTATACACCAGTAACAGACAAACAGAGAGCCAAATCAGGAATGAACTTCCATTCACAATTGCTTCAAAGAGAATCAAATACCTAGGAATCCAACTGACAAGGGATGTAAAGGACCTCTTCAAGGAGAACTACAAACCACTGCTCAGTGAAATCAAAGAGGACACAAACAAATGGAAGAACATACCATGCTCATGGAGAGGAAGAATCAATATCGTGAAAATGGCCATACTGCCCAAGGTAATTTATAGATTCAATGCCATCCCCATCAAGCTACCAATGAGTTTCTTCACAGAATTGGAAAAAACTGCTTTAAAGTTCATATGGAACCAAAAAAGAGCCCGCATCTCCAAGACAATCCTAAGTCAAAAGAACAAAGCTGGAGGCATCACGCTACCTGACTTCAAACTATACTACAAGGCTACAGTAACCAAAACAGCATGGTACTGGTACCAAAACAGAGATATAGACCAATGGAACAGAACAGAGTCCTCAGAAATAATACCACACATCTACAGCCATCTGATCTTTGACAAACCTGAGAGAAACAAGAAATGGGGAAAGGATTCCCTATTTAATAAATGGTGCTGGGAAAATTGGCTAGCCATAAGTAGAAAGCTGAAACTGGATCCTTTCCTTACTCCTTATACGAAAATTAATTCAAGATGGATTAGAGACTTAAATCTTAGACCTAATACTATAAAAATCCTAGAGGAAAACCTAGGTAGTACCATTCAGGACATAGGCATGGGCAAAGACTTCATGTCTAAAACACCAAAAGCAACGGCAGCAAAAGCCAAAATTGACAAATGGGATCTCATTAAACTAAAGAGCTTCTGCACAGCAAAAGAAACTACCATCAGAGTGAACAGGCAACCTACAGAATGGGAGAAAATTTTTGCAATCTACTCATCTGACAAAGGGCTAATATCCAGAACCTACAAAGAACTCAAACAAATTTACAAGAAAAAAACAAACAACCCCATCAAAAAGTGGGCAAAGGATATGAACAGACATTTCTCAAAAGAAGACATTGATACAGCCAACAGACACATGAAAAAATGCTCATCATCACTTGCCATCAGAGAAATGCAAATCAAAACCACAATGAGATACCATCTCACACCAGTTAGAATGGCGATCATTAAAAAGTCAGGAAACAACAGGTGCTGGAGAGGATGTGGAGAAATAGGAACACTTTTACACTGTTGGTGGGATTGTAAACTAGTTCAACCATTATGGAAAACAGTATGGCGATTCCTCAAGGATCTAGAACTAGATGTACCATATGACCCAGCCATCCCATTACTGGGTATATACCCAAAGGATTATAAATTATGCTGCTATAAAGACACATGCACACGTATGTTTATTGCGGCACTATTCACAATAGCAAAGACTTGGAATCAACCCAAATGTCCATCAGTGACAGATTGGATTAAGAAAATGTGGCACATATACACCATGGAATACTATGCAGCCATCAAAAAGGATGAGTTTGTGTCCTTTGTAGGGACATGGATGCAGCTGGAAACCATCATTCTTAGCAAACTATCACAAGAACAGAAAACCAAACACCGCATGTTCTCACTCATAGGTGGGAACTGAACAATGAGATCACTTGGACTCAGGAAGGGGAACATCACACACCGGGGCCTATCATGGGGAGGGGGGAGGGGGGAGGGATTGCATTGGGAGTTATACCTGATGTAAATGACGAGTTGATGGGTGCAGCACACCAACATGGCACAAGTATACATATGTAACAAACCTGCACGTTATGCACATGTACCCTACAACTTAAAGTATAATAATAATAAATAAATTAAAAAAAAAAAAAGAAAATTGAGGGAAGTTGGATCACTAATATGTTGCTGGTAGGGATATAAAATGATATAGGCACTCTGGAAAATAGTTCAGCAATTTCTTATAAAATTATGCATGCCTTACCACATGACCCAGCAATTACACTCTTTGGGATTTATCCTAGAGAAACAAAAACTTATATTCACACCAAAACCTGTACATGAATATTCACAGCAGCTTTATTCATCGCAGCCCAAATCTGGAATCTGGAAACAGCCCAGATGTCTTCCAAGGAGTGAATGGTTAAGCAAACTGTGGCACATTCATAACAATATAGCAATACAGAGGAACAAAAATGTTTATACACATAATAACTTGCATAGATATCATGCTTTTATCCCTCATGCAGAGTGAGAAAAGCCCATTTTAAAAGGTTGCTACTGTACTATTCCATTTATATGACATTATTGAAATAACAAAATTGTAGGGGTAAGTAACAGATTAGTGATTGTCAGGGATTAATGATGTGGGGAGGGGAAGGGTGTGGCTGTGTGAAGGAGTAGCATGAGGAAAGCTGTGATTGTGAAACCGTTGTGATTCTTGATTGTGGCAGTGGTTACATGAATCTATACATATGATAAAACTGCATAGAACCATACACATACAAATTAGTGCATGTAAAACTTCAGAAACCTAAATAAACTCTACAGATTATACCAATGTTAATGTCTTGGTTTAGATACTGTTCTATAGCTACACAAGTTGTTATCATTGGGTAGGCTAAGTGAAGAATATGTGAGACCTCTCTGTACATTTTTTGAAACTCTAATTCTAAAATTGTTTCAAAAGAAAAAATAAAAATATTTTTAAAAATTAAAAAAAAAATGGACAAATACCTATGCATGAAGAAGATGAATACTATAAACTAGTTTATGAGGCCTTGGTTAGTTGCTTATTACATAAAAATATAAATAATTCTAGATGTAAAGAGGAATGAGAAACAAAGAAGAAATCTTTGCAGAGACTGGAGTTGAAGCCATGGGCAAGAGGGTACTCTTGGGAATGCTCTTCCTATATAGTCCTTTTTTTCCTCTAAATTAAAATAATTTCATATCAATTTTGGCACTAATCAAATCACATTATCTTCTGGAAATGTAGATAAGGAAGCTGGTTATTGAGATAAATGTATTATTGAGATAAAAACATCCACAAGGATTTGGCATTTTTTTCAGCTTCATGAACCTAAACAATATCACTAACGTTTTGCAGCAAATACCAGCAACACTGGCCCTTTTATAGTTTCCAACAATAAATGGGTGAGTTTTTTTCCAAATTAATGGCCTTTGGCCATGTTGTTCATTCACCTGAGAAAATTTTGCTCCTCGCTTCATAGAATTGGCTGTAGCTTATCCTTCCATGTAAGCTTAAATTTACCTCTTCAGAGAGGGCTTCAAATACCTTATAGAAAGCTGGAAATACCTTCCTGTTTTCCCTCTTTTATCTCTCTAACACAGCACCTTGATCATTGCCTTATTTATCATTTATAAAAATTGAAGTAATATACTTATATGTTTATTTACTTATTAAATCTCCTACTGTTACAGGATCCTTGGGGTGTCTCCTTGCCAGCCAGAAACCTCTGTGGCCAATGGTGCCTTTGCTTGTGTTTTGCTCTGGCCTGCTGGGCTCATTCTGCCCACTCGACCTGGCAGGCTATGCTCAACTCATGCTACTGGTCTGGGCCCCACACCTGTCAAGGGCGAGCCAGTCACGGAGTGATGAGGGGTGTGTGAGGAAGTGTGGGGTCTGGCAACTGCACACAGCCAGGCAGGCTGGCTGCAGCAGGTGGGCAGCTCCAGGTGCTGGCATGAGCACCAGCTTCCTGCAAGTCTGTGGCTGGACCAGACATACCAAAAGCAGCTTACACAGCTGACACCAAGAATGCAGTGGTGCCCGGAAGCTTGGAGACATCAGGAACCATAGAGTTCCAAAGAGGGTGTTACAGCCCTGGCTTAGGGAGCTCCCAGGTCTGGGCTCCCCAAAGGGTCACAGTTCTTCTCTCCATCTCTTTTCTCTCCTTGTCGCCCGCAACTTGGTGAGCAAGGGGCATGTTTCAGCCCTGTTGGTGTTACAGCTCTTTTACCCCGGCTCTTCGGTGGGCCCCAAGTTTTTGTCCTGAGAACAGGAAGAATGAGGTACGCAGACAACTGAAGGGTGAGCAAGGCGAAGCAGAGCTTTATTGAGTGACAGAATAGCTCAGACGAGACCTGCAGTGGGTCACTCCTTTCTGCAGCCAGGGTGTCCCGAAGAGTGTTCAGTTCCTAGCAGAGAGGAGCTGCTATCACTACTAGACCATATGCTCTACAAGCGAAGAGACCTTATCTGTTTTATTCATTACTGTATACCAAACACCTAGCTCAGTGCTTGATACATGGTTGAAATTAAAAAAAAAAAAAAAATTGCCCAATGAATGTTCTCCACATATCAGTTAAATGATTAAAAGTCTAGACTATTCTTTAAAGAAGAAGCTGGATATTTCTTTTAGCATTCCTCTAGCTATTTATTGCTTACTTATATTTTGATTTATATTCAAGAACTCAGTTTGACAATGCTTTGTGGTTTCATTGACCAGAAATAAGAAATATGCAAAAATAATCAGATTTCCTGATCTCTTCTTAGAACCCGTGTTTTCAAAATGCTATTCATGTGCAAGTTACCCTGAGAAAGATAGTAGAAGGTCTTTCTCTTCATTATTTGGCCATGACAAGCTCAGACATGAGGAATGATTCCACAAAGTATCATAATAAATACTAAATACATAAAATTGTCACATACGCAGCATATTTGTCAAATTATAATTTGTAGGAAGTAGGCACAAAGTGGATTTCATTTAAAAAGCTGTGATCTGAGAATATAAATGAATTTATTCCTTCTTGGATTTATTTCTTTTGATGCACCTATATTTACATATTGCTTTCAGTATCCTTATTTACATGTTTTTCAAAATTTGAGGCAAGAGAATTAAAGGAATTAATCCATTCTACATATTTTTCTTGTTAAAAATGCTTTTTCGGGGGACAGTTTTCCTTCCTTAATGGATTCTGGGATCCTAGCTATAGATATTGATAATGGACAGAGGAAATGTCTCCAAATGATTATTGGGTAGAGATTTTCTATACTTATCTATATCTATCTATCTATCTACCTACCTATCTATCTATCTATCTACCTATCTATCTATCTATCATCTATTTACTGATATAAATACAGATATATATGAATACATAAAATATAATTCTTATAAGCTGTAACTATTCATAGTATTTTGAGAATTGCCATAGCTAAACCCAGTTGATGATGAAGATACTTCAAAATAATTATTTATACTTTTCAGCTATTTTTTTTAAACCTAGATTAAGCCTAGATTGACAAACTGGTAAAAGAAAAAGGAAATTTTACTCCTTGAGTTCATGACACTTTTCATTGGGAAATATTCATCATGTGAAATTGGTTCATAAATACCTGGACATTTTGCAATTTACCATGGTAGAAGTGTCCAATCTATATTATGCCCTAATATTGGAAGCCTCAATTTCTGCTATGACCACCCAACTTCTTATGTGTCTTATAAAGTATTTTTATGTTTTCAGGTGCTTCAACACTTTGTGTTTAACAAATAAAAGCTCAATAACAACATAAAACTGCCTGTTTAAAAATATATCACCACAAAACATTTTATACAATTTTTAAAATTTTCTGTTCTTGTGATAGTTTGCTGAGAATGATGGTTTTCAGCTGCATCCATGTCCCTACAAAGGACACAAACTCATCCTTCTTTATGGCTGCATAGTATTCCATGGTGTATATGTGCCACATTTTCTTAATCCAGTCTGTCACTGATGGACATTTGGGTTGATTCCAAGTCTTTGCTATTGTGAATAGTGCCGCAGTAAACATACGTGTGCATGTGTCTTTATAGCAGCATGATTTATAATCCTTTGGGTATATCCCCAGTAATAGGATGGCTGCTTCATATGGTACTTCTAGTTCTAGATCCTTGAGGAATCGCCATACTGTTTTCCATAATGGTTGAACTAGTTTACAATCCCACCAACAGCGTAAAAGTGTTCCTATTTCTCCACATCCTCTCCAGCACCTGTTGTTTCCTGACTTTTTAATGATTGCCATTCTAACTGGTGTGAGATGGTATCTCATTGTGGTTTTGATTTGCATTTCTCTGATGGCCAGTGATGATGAGCATTTTTTCATGTGTCTATTGGCTGTATGCATGTCATGTTCTCACTCATAGGTGGGAACTGAAGAATGAGATCACTTGGACTCGGGAAGGGGAACATCACACACTGGGGCCTATCATGGGGGGGGGGAGGGATTGCATTGAGTTATGCCTGATGTAAATGACGAGTTGATGGGTGCTGACGAGTTGATGGGTGCAGCACAGCAACATGGCACAAGTATACATATGTAACAAACCTGCATGTTATGCACATGTACCCTAAAACTTAAAGTATAATAATAAAAAAAACCAATTTTTAAAATTTTCTTAAGAATTTTAAACATGTTATAGATATATATAAATACAACAGTGTAGTTGTGAAAAACTAAAAATACTTTATTAAATGGAGTCACTATTAAGCACAGTGAATAGGGACTTAGGGGCTTGCAATTCTACTGTATCAAATTGAACATTATGATAAACATGATAATGTGATTCTAGCTCTATGTTTATATTCGGTATTACAAAAAGGAATATTTTCTAAAATATTAATATATGTCGGCAAATAACCTCAAATACACATATGATATACTTTTTCAGTTTCACCAAGTTATGTAATGATGATTCTTAATTGTTGAAAAATGTGCCCTTCCCTTAATCTTTTCTGCCTTTCTTAATCTAAACAAGTAATATGTATCATGGAATGAACTGATTTCAAAACCTAATCCAAGTTAACTCATAACAAGTGTTTAAAAAGTATACTTATATTCAAATCTAAAAAATAATAGTTTCAATGTGTTAAGTGAATATTACTCTAGGAGATGCATTTACTATATCTTTATATGCTATATCTGTTTTGAGATATATATCTGCAGCAGCTGGTTAAAGCTCTTAAAAATCTCCATTACAACATAGAAATCCAAGTCTATGTTTTTTTAAAAGATACAATTACAGCCTTACAAAATGTAAATTAAAAATATTAACATTGCTATTATACTAATTCCCAGATGCTCACAAGACTTTAAATGTTTATAAAGGTTAATAATCCTTTATAAGGGTTCTATGTCTTCAACAAATCTTCTACTTATGCTTGTATTTGTGAGACAGATACATGATTTCAGATGAGGGAACTGTCAAAAGAGAAACTCCAGTTCACCATGACAACACAGACCTCCTGCCACTTTGGATCTCAAAACGTCAGGACAGTTCGAATGCTGAAATGTAAAATGAGAGTTTTTAATGATTTGTTTTAATATCTTTCAAGAGAGGATAGTTTAAACAATTGTCTTTTCTATCTGTCATAGAAAATTCAAGTAAATTCTGTTATTGGAAATCCTTTGGACTCAAAGTCCTTACCAATTAGTTTTCTTCTTATGCAACTCTGATAAGGGTATCTGAGCTAATTTTGAAAACATCAGTATAATTTCAGTATGCCAACAAGAGGAAAGTGGTTTTCAGGCTGAGGAGAAAGCATGAACAAGCCTAGGAACATATGAACAGGAAAGGTAATCCAGTGTGCTTAGATTTCTGGATGCCCAAGAGATCCTGCAAGTAGATGAGACCTACTTCCCTCACTTTATCCCAAAAGCCTGCTGCAGAGGGTGATAGAATGAATGCCAAATTCTTACCTGTTGAAAAAAAAATAGGTTTTAGTTCAATAACAAAGCTTTCAAAACCATGCTAAGACATTGACATTTTGGGGAATCTTGAGCTTGGCAGCTGAGTGAGAGACTAATTGGAATGTATTTTAATACGGAAGGGGCAAAATATATTATCTCACTACCGTGTCCATGTCAGAAATGATTAGACTGAATTAAAGCAATGAGCATGGGCAATGAAATGAGGGATGCTGAAGGAGAAACCGAGGGTTGCATCATCAAGGCTTAGCATTGGTTTATATGTGGTAGGCAAGAGTGAAAAAGAAGTCAGACATGATGCTATGGCTTCTCATCTGTAAAAGGGGAATGCATAATACAATGACTGAGATAAAAATTACTGGCGAAAAAAATATTTTGAGTGTAGTTGATGTAAGTGGGACATTCAAATGGAGCTGTGCAGGAAGTAGATGGAAATTGAAGAGTTTAGGTTTACAAATATTAGTTTGGCTGTCCCTGCATTAAGATGATATTTGAAGCAAAATTCCTGAAAGCAGAATTTATGTTTCTCTGGAAAACAAATAGTAATTATTTTCCAAGCAGGCCATACTAAGTTTTTAGTTTTGCTTATCTGGGTAAAGTAGTATTGAGTGGTTCTGACAGTTTTTCTTATAGAATCCCATTGTTTACTTGCTTAAAAAAATGTATGTTCATAATATGATGATCCTGTAGGCTAGACCAGATGTGGAGACAAAACACAACATTGTAAAGCTCTCAGGTAAAAAAAAAAAAAAAAAAAAAAATTAGTAAAAATTTGGATCTCAATATATAGATCCTTTTGCTAATGAAATCAAGTCCTTGGCACATAGTGAAAGCTTAATAATTATTTATAGACCCAATGAGTGAAAGTCATTTCATCTTGTAGACAGGCTTTTTGATTGCTGTTTGAGACCTCCATGAGGTGGATGTCGTAGATAAAATTTGCATGAATTCATACTTGACCTCAACCCTTGCAACCACACCCTCAGAAACAGCAAGAGTAAAAATCATCACACCCATGTTTACCCAGAGCTTGCCAAGCTCTGTCAGAGAAGTTTGTTATGTGGTCAAAAGAGCACAAGTTTTGCAATTAGTTTGTATCCTGGCACTACCCCAGGAGGTTTGATGAGTTATTTATTTGCTTTCACAACCTTAGTCTTCATCTAAAAATGGTAAAAATAATACCTGGCTTACAGGGATCTGAAAAATGCACATTTGAGAAAGCACTTTGAAAACTGTAAAATAAGGAAATGTTGTGGCCTACTTGAAATAACTAGCAGCTTTGTGATGAAATAAAAATAGCCACAATGAGATCAACTAGGTAAACAAACAAAATCCAAAAGATTTTAAAAACTTGATTAATATAGTACAATGGCATACTAAGTTGGTGATATGGTTAGACTTTGTGTCCCCACCCAAATCTCATTTTGAATTGTAATCCCTATAATCCCTACATGTCAAGGGAGAGACCAGGTGGAGGTAATTGAATCGGGGGCAGAGGCAGTTTCCCCCATGCTGTTGTCATGATAGTGAGTTCTCACAAGATCTGATGGTTTTGTAAGGGGCTCTTCCCCCTTTGCTTCCCCTCTTCTCCTTCCTGCAGCCTTGAAGAAGGTTCCTTGCTTCCTCTTTGCCTTCCACCATGACTGTGGGTTTCCTGAAGCCTCCCAGCCATGCTGAACTGTGAGTCAATTGAATCTCTTTCCTTTATAAATGGCCCAGTCTTGGGCAGTTTTTTTTTAATAGCAGTATGAAAACAGACTAATACAGTGGGTAAAGAGAAGTAATTAACTGTATCAATCTGGCTAGATTAAATAATTAGAAATAAAATATGAAGAAAACAGGCACATTTATAAGTACTAAATTTTAAAAGTAGCCTGTGGAGAAGAGACAAGATCATCACAAGAAACAGTTACCTTTGTCCTGAGTTGAGTAGCTCAAATCCTTCATTGATTTTTTTAAATGGTAAAACATGAGTTATCAACTGGTCCAGGTCAAATTTCTTTGCCAGGAACTCAGTCACTAGTTTTGGGACATCATCTCTGCTTTTCAAACCTGTAAATAAGGACACATTTTCTCTTTAGACATTACTAAGTAATCTTTACCTTTTATTATCTTATGTTTATTCCTTCTCTTTCCTGTACTATCACCTTCCCTGTGTTAGATAATTCCCAGCAGTGTACAAATAAGCTGTATTTGCCCCAGCATAAGAAACAAAGGTTATGCAGCCATGAAAAAGAATGAGTTCATGTCCTTTGCAGGGACATGAATGAAACTGGAAACCATCATTCTCAGCAAACTAACACAGGAACACAAACCAAATACTCTATGTTCTCACTCATAAGTGGGAGTTGAACAATGAGAACACACGGACACAGGGAAGGGAACGACACATACCATGGTGTGTTGGTGGATGGGGGGCAAGGGGAGGGAGAGCATTAAGACAAATACCTAATGCATGCGGGGCTTAAAACCTAGATGATGGGTTGATGGGTGCAGCAAACCACCATGGCACTTGTATACCAATGTAACGAACCTGCACGTTCTGCACATGTATCCCAGAACTTAAAGTAAAATAAAAATAAAACCAAATTAAAAAGAAACAAAGGTTTAAAACAAGTCTTTTGATACCCACATCTTTTTCCATTCACCCCATATCTTTGCTCTGTAAAGAGAAATTTCTTTACTTTACAGAAAGAATTGTCTCCAGTTCATTCTTTCTGGATCCTGTTCCTTTCCTCTCATCCTCTCTGAGCCCACTCTGATTATGCTCTTGCCCCCAGCACTGTCCTGTAACAGCTATCATCAAGGTAATCTTTGAGCTCCATTTTGACCCAGACAAGGGTCATTTCTCAGTCCTGCTCTTATATGAACTGTTAGGTAGAATTGATACTGTTGGTGGCTCCCCTTTTCTCAAACACTGTATTCCCTTAGCTTCTAGATACTACATCATCACCATCATCATTGTCATTTTCCTTGCTCACTAGTTACTTCTTCCACAGATCTTTGCTGGATCCTCTACATCTCTCAGACCTCTAACTCTAAAGATTCCTAGGGCTTGGTCCTTGGTCCATTTCTCCTCTTTATCTACATTTACTTCTAGGGTGGCTGCTTCTGGTCTTGTGGCTTTCGATATACTCCACTTAAAACACTTAGGTTTGTATACCCATCCTAGACCTCTACCTGTGCTACAGACTCATACCCGATTGCCTACATTTTATAGACATCTTTATTCAGATACCTCTGTGAGTGTAACCTGCCCCAAACCACTCCTGGTATCTACCACTTCCATCATAGCCCCCAGTCTATTCCTTCCATAGTCTTCCTTCTCAATAAATGATGATAGTGACATGATTCCTGTCGCTTAGGCCCCAAAATCTTGGATTCTACTCTTTTTGCCATGCAATAACTATTTCAGCAAATCTTGTTGGCTGTGTCTTCAAAATGTATCCAAGATCTGATTACTTCTCACCAGCCCCATCACTCCAAGCCAGCATCCTTTCCTTCCAGCATTATAATAACTTCTTCCATGATCTCCCTGCTTGTGCTCTTTGCCCCATATAGAGTATTCCTCATATTGCAGCCAGAGGGAGAGTGTTAAAATGGAAGTCAGATCAGGTGACACTTCTCTCAGAAGCCTCTGTGGTTTTATTTCTCTCTCAGAATAAACTCCTAAAACCTTGCAATGGCCCAAAGGCCCCATATAATATAAGGTCCTCTGATCCCAGCTGTGACTGTTCTTCTGTCTTCACTCCATTGTAGCCATACTGACCGTTTCCCCATTCTTATGGTTCTTGCCAACACCCTTTTGTATTTACTATGTTCCCTTCCTGGAATATTCTTTCCCAAGATTTTTGAATATCTTATTTGTGTTTTTGCCTCAATGCTACCTTATCAAGGAGACCTTCCCCAAGCTTTATAAAACAGCATTCACCTCCACCTCCACCCTGGTCCTCTGGCACTGCCTATTACCCATCCTCTATTTTTACCTTTGCACTTGTAACCATATGGTGTACTCTGCATTCATTTATTTATTGTCAGTCTCTCTATACCAAAATGAGAGGATTCTCACACTTCCTGAGATCAGGGACTTGGTATGTTTTGTCTCTTCTCCCTTCCTAGCTCCTGGAATGGTACACTGTATACACAGCGGTGCCTGTACTCAGTATACACTCAACAAATATTTGCTGAATAATTGAATTGTATCTCTAATATTCCTGAATAATCTATAATCTTCCCACTTCCCACAAATAGTCAAAGCAAGGAGGTTTAACTTATATCTCTTATTGTTTTGTTCTTCAATTCAAGTTTTATTTTCCCTCAGAAGCCTTCTCTATAAAATCTCATCCATACCTACTGGCCTCTTGCTTTTGTTATGCCCCAAGTAATGTTGCAGAAAGAGGAAAAATTTTGTTCTCCCATGGACCAGTTTTAAATTTCAGTTCTCAACTTGAGAGCTATAGGGGCAAAAAACTTAATAGTTCCAAGTCTCAGTTTTATTATTCATTAAGTAGCTTCCTCGGAGAGTTACTGAGAAATAAAATAAACTAACATATTAATGTAAAACTTTTAACGTAGAATAAATGCGAAAAAGCTCCTCATAATTTGTTTTATAATATCTATAGCTATACTTATTTTCATATCTTTCTTTTATATTTGTTTTTGTATCCTTCACTATATTATGTACTTCTCTAAGTGAAGAACAATCATTTTCTCCTTTTTATACTCTTAACAAGTACTTGAACAGTTACTATTCTCTTATATTGTTTAAGGCAGACTCCAATATTGGAAGTACTCTAAAGCACCCAGTACAGCTCTGTATGAAGGCACTAGAAAACGAGACTTTGTGGAGGAGGGAAATAAAAGGATTCACTGTGTCACCTGCCTTGAGCAGAGTGACCCTGGCTCCATCTTTCCTAAAACAATATTAATTGTTGAGTGATAATCTAAGTCCTTCCAGTGTGAATCTGAACTGTTCCCATAAAATGTGACAATTCTTTTTTAGGTTGTTGTTCGTTTTGGCTTTGGGTCCGGGATTTTTGTTGGTGCTATTATGAATCGAATAAATTCATTTTAATACACATTCTTGCATATATTAATAAAAATGGATTAAATCAGAACTTCCTGTCACATAATTCATCCCTATAGAAACACTACTGGTGTCTCTCATTCAGGCCTTTGGGGAACTTCAGTTGCAGATGCTAATATCAAAAATGTGTCCACCAATATTAGTCCTACATCAAGGTGAGCAGTGGAGAATTATCTTTTGTGTTTTTATTGTCACAGTTCCATTTTAGATCCCTTCATACTCATTCTTGGAAGAAAGGCCTGAGGAAACAGGCTTCTCCCACTTGCCAAGCAACAGAGTGAAAGCCATCACTCCCCATCCAGAGGCTTTGCTTTCCTCACCTCCAAAGACACATCCCTTCCACGTGCGTCCAGTGAAGAGCAACATCGGGTCGTAGGTGAGCATCTTGGCTGATGGAGGAGCTCCTACTACCACGCTGGTCCCATAGTTCATATGGCAGGATGCCAGAGCATCAATCTGAGTTTAAAATAGAGGAGATCGTTTGCTTCCTATGTCTCTTATAGTGTAACATAAGCTCTGAAATGACCTATGTACTATGGCAAAGTCATGGAATTAAATTAAGCCATCTTCTGTTTTTTACTTGCTTTAAAAATGTTTCAGTGCAACTTTAGTCCTTAATTAAATTTCTATACACATTTGCCCTTTAAGGCAGAAAACGGCAATCAATGTGGTCAGTGTTCGTGGCATTTTCAGTGTACCATGGACTAAAACACAGGGAAAATTCTTGTGATATTTTCATACCAATATCACCACTTCAGATAAGCCTTAGAAAGCCATTTGAACTAAACTAAATTGAATTAATATACCAAATCATTTAGCATAGTTTTCTTTTTTTAGTCTCAAAATTAAATAAAATACTAAAATGTGGGACAAAAGAGTCCGTTTTCTTGGGAGCATTTCTGAGACTAATCTCTCATTTTCTGGTCATTAGCTCATCCAGTTATTAATAATTTAATACTTGCTAGATTGGAGCGACAGATGGCATTGTTTTTAGAGACCAGCCTTCATCAAGTAGCGACTGGAAATCAATAGGCTCTAATAATATATCCAGTATCATGTATGGCTTCATAAACTTACGACCTAAAATGCTATTTGTTGATATGAAATAAATCTAAGTGATTCACTAGGAAAAGAATATGACACAATGATAAATTAAGGACTATTTATTCCTAAATTACCAAAAGCATTAGGTGATTTAATCTGCTACTCAATCTTGAGCAAAAGTGGCTTTATTCCATTTTTCCAAGTCTCCTTATGCTACGCCAGGCTGGAGCTTTCTAGTCCCAGGAACCCTGGATCTGTTTTACAGGTCTAACTGAAGGTCTGGTGTTGCAGGTTGCTATACAGGAGGCATGGTTAGAAAACTGAAGGTTCATATTCTAGGGAAATTCAGATGAGGGCAAACAAAGCTCAGGTGTAAAGAGTGAGAAGGTCGATGGATCACAGATTTGGGGGAAGAGACCACAACATTTGGAATAATCCCTTTTCACCTCTCCTCAGTCACCTTCTGATGCTTACTTTGCTGACATTCAAGAGACAGAATCGCTTTTGCCAAGAAATCTACATACACAAGGAAGGTCATACTTAAAACAATTATCTAGAAGGGTTAACTACCTTGCCCTCTGGTCAGCTGAGAGTTGTATGATATGGTATTTAACTTTGATCCAGCGAACCTGCTCTTAAGTATTTGACTTTTTAGGCAAAATCGCTATGTGATTATCAGTTTTTGCCTGAGTAAAACTGACAATCACAGAGATATTTCCATTATTAACTATTAATAAAGTTATATAGAATTAAATTTACCTTGTGCATATCTAATAACTTGGGTATTTTGTGGCTTCTCAAATTTTGGGTCTTACCATGGTTTCAAGACGCCCAATAACTTCAAAGGTGTACCCCACATTGTTGCCTGTCATTTCTGACAGCACCTCACTGATGGGTTTGGTAGAGTCCTTGGGGCTGATACACTCAGTGGCACCTACAGCCATGGCCTTCTCAAATTTGTCTTTGTTGAGGTCAATCCCAATGATCCTAGATGCACCAGCTGACTTACAGCCCATGATGACTGACAGGCCAACTCCTCCCAGGCCAAAGACGACGCAAGTGGAACCAGGTTTGACCTGTGGAGAGGAATGTTCTTGAACATGTTAGGTGTTAGGGTCAAAAAGTGAAACCTGAAAAGGGCCTCCAGTTAAAACCACAAATCATGAGTGAACTCCCATTCACAATTGCTACAAAGAGAATAAAATATCTAGGAATACAACTTACAAGGGATATGAAGGACCTCTTCAAGGAGAACTACAAACCACTGCTCAAGGAAATAAGAGAGGACAGAAACAAATGGAAAAACATTCCATGCTCATGGATAGGAAGAATCAATATCAAGAAAATGGCCATACGGCCCAAAGTAATTTATAGATTCAATGTTATCCCCATCAAGCTACTTTCTTCACAGAATTAGAAAAAACTACTTTAAATTTCATATGGAACCAAAAAAGAGCCCATATAGCCAAGACAATCCTAAGCAAAAAGAATAAAGCTAGAGGCATCACACTACTTGACTTCAAACTATACTACAAGGCTACAGTAACAAAAACAGCATGCTACTGGTACCAAAACAGATACATAGACCAATGGAACAGAACAGAGGCCTCAGAAATAACACTACACATCTACAATCATTTGCTCTTCAACAAATCTGACAAAAACAAGCAATGGGGAAAGGATTCCCTATTTAATAAATGATGCTAGGAAAACTGACTAGCCATATACAAAAAAAACTCAAACTGGATCCTTTCCTTACATCTTATACAAAAATTAACTCAAGATGGATTATACACTTAAATGTAAAACCCAAAACCATAAAAACCCTAGAAGAAAACCTAGGCAATAGCATTCAGAACATAGGCATGGGCAAAGACTTCATGACAAAAACACCAAAAGCAATTGCAACAAAAGCCAAAATTGACAAATGGGATCTAATTAAACTAAAGAACTTCTGCAAAGCAAAAGAAACTATCATCAGAGTGAACAGGCAACCTACAGAATGGGAGGAAATTTTTGTGATCTATCCATCTGACAAAGGTCTAATATCCAGAATTTACAAGGAATGTAAACAAATATACAAGAAAAAAATGAAGAACCCCATTCAAAAGTGGGCAAAGGATATGAGCAGACAGTTCTCAAAAGAAGACATTTATGTGGCCAATAAGCATAGGAAAAAAGCTCAACATCACTGATCATTAGAGAAATGCAAATCAAACCCACCGTGGGATACCATCTCATGCCAGTCAGAATGGTGATTACTAAAAAGTCAGGACACAATAGATGCTGGCAAAGCTATGGAGAAATAAGAAAGCTTTTATACTGCTGGTGAGAATATAAATTAGTTCAACCATTGTGGAAGACAGTATGGTAAATCCTTAAGGATCTAGAACCAGAAATATCATTTGTCCCAGCCATCCCATTACTGGGTATACACCCAAAGGAATATAAATCATTCTACTGTAAAGACACATGCACACATATGTTTACTGCAGCACTATTTACAACAGCAAAGACTTGGAACCAACCCAAATGCCCATCAATGACATACTGGATAAAGAAAACGTAGTACATATACAACATGGAATATTATGCAGCCCTAAAAAGAAATGAGATCATGTCCTTTGTTGGGACATGGATGAAACTGGAAGCCATAATCCTCAGCAAACTAACACAGGAACAGAAAACCAAACACCGCATGTTCTCACTCATAAGTGGGAGTTGAACAATGAGAACACATGGTCAAAGAGAGAGGAACAATACACACCAGGGCCTGTTGGGGGATAGGGGATGAGGGGAGGGAACTTAGAGGATGAGGAGCAGCAAACCACCATGGCACACGTATACCTGTGTAACAAACCTGCACATTCTGCACATATATCCCATTTTTTAATAGAATAAATTAAAAAATCATAACTCTGAGTCATTTATAAATAAATTTAGATACACATATAAATTTTAGAAATTTGAATCTGAAGGAGATGTGGAAGAAACAAAAATTAAATCTAGAAATTTAATTTTCAATTATGTTTCTTGATAAAGGTTTTTTCTTTTATACTGTATTAGGTCAAAGATTCTTAATTCCTTGAACTCCAATTTCCTTGTGAAATTCATGTGATTAATTTAAAATTCCAAGGATCCTATCTAACATCACAGTTGATGTAAAAATGTATATTGAGAAATCAGTTTTGGTGAACTGTAACAGCATTACTGATTATACGCAACAAACACTACTGTATTTTATTTCTGATATGCATCATAGGTGGTAATCCAAATGATTAATGATTTTATTGATCTTTATATTATCTATAACAGGTGATTTGACATAATTATACTTTTTTTCTGAGGAGTTGGTAATGTACTTATGACTCTATTTTGTAGTTATACAATAATTCTTACTTAGCTGACAAGAAACTAGGAGTAAAAGTTCTGACAAAAAGCCTGAAATACTGAGATCATTCTACCTTAACAAACTTAATAGATGGGGAAGGGACATATTTTAAAGATGGAGAAATGGTGCAGTTTGCAAATATAATCAATAAATATTCTCAAGCGTAAAAAAAACCAAAAATTCTAATCTGAATTTCATATTTTTCTTTCAGTTGATTTGGCAGCCTGATATGCAATATATTTTTTAAATCTTTTTTTTTTCCCAAAACTCTTCAAGATTCCAAGGACATCATTTAAGAAAAGGAAATAAGAAACAAAGAAACTAGCCTACCCTGTTTCTTACCTTGCCAGTTTTAACAGCAGCCCCATATCCAGTGGAAAACCCACAGCCAATTAAACAGACTTTCTCAGGGGGAGCTGTGTCATCAATCTTAGCAACCGAAGATTCATCCACCACTGTGTACTCAGTAAATGTACTAGTGTTCATGAAGTGATAGACTGGTTTGCCCTTGCATGTAAATCTGGTGGTGCCGTCAGCCAGTACTCCACGACCAGTAATACTATTTGATACATCAAATACATGTATTAATTAACTCAATTCAAAAATTAGCACAGGAACAATTTGAATAACATTAAAGTAAAAATGACTGAAACCTACTCGCTCCTAATGCAAAGGTTGCCATCTGGGTTGCGGCAAGCATTGCATTCTCTACATTGTGGCAGAAAGAGAGGGATGACTTTGTCACCTATAGGAAAAAAAATCATGATATAAGATGCTGTTCATTAATGTTAAAATATGAAATTAACAAATGTGAATTGAGCCCATACTGTAGGTAAAACTTTTAAAAAGATAGTCTAAGGTTTATAAAAACCATAAGGTTTGCCTTCTAAAAGTTGAGATTTTGCCAAATTAAACATTACTCAGTAAAATCCATTCTTGTATCCTTTTATTTCCCTGAATAGTGTTAAGGATCCCTCTAATAATTCCTAGTGTGTGCTATTTCCTTTGATAGGCTAATCAAAGCCTAATTATTTCAAACTTGTGGCTTGACACCTGCATATACCTGGTTGTACTGTAGTCACTCCTTCTCCAATGCTTTCTACAATCCCAGTTGCTTCATGTCCCACAATCACTGGAAACTTAGACACCATTGTTCCTTTTATCACATGGTCATCTGTGCGACAGATTCCTGTGGCCAAAATCTGTGTTCAAAGACAAAAACATTGCACCAATCAACAATCTGATCATTTCATTGTTGGGAGAATATTTAACTTCTTGAGGAAATTATAATTGTTTAGTCAATATCATTGCCTAATGTAACAACATTTACTCTTAGATGATTCTGAGCCAAAAATCAACCATCAGACAAGATCCCTCTCTGATGGAACTTATAATATTGCTCCCTCAAACCCTAGGTTGACTCTTGGTGCCTTTCTATAATAAATTGGTGCTCTTGCGAGGGAACCAGAATGCAGATATTACCATGTGATGGCCCGAAAGTAGATTTTTATAGCTAGGTCCTTCTTGGGCTCTCTTAACAAAGAACAGAGGAAATGGCATACAAGAGCAAAATCTTACTGCTACTCTAGTGCTCAGGTAACAGTAAGAGGGTCAAAGAAAGATTGGTAGCAATTCCTACTCAACAACTGATATGCAAAGCCAAGGTTAAGCTCTGTCCAAAGAAAGGGAGGAAAATGTTCCATGAAGTTGTCATTTCTCCAAGCACAAGTGAGTTCTTCATTCTTTGTGAAAAGTAATCTCAAAATAATCTGCTTCCCAGAAGATTTTTTTAAAAGTCTTTAGCTATGATTATTAACCATTTTTTAATTAGATGCTATATGAATAAAAATTCAACAAATCAAAGGTATAATAAAGCACATTGTTTTTTAAAGGGATAATGAACTCATTAATTTCACATCGACTACAACCAGATCCTTAACAATATACAAGAGCAAGTAAAGGAATTAATACTCCAAACATGGGAAGCATCTCCTTATTTAAGAATCCAGTCTCACAATAGTGCTATATTCAATATAAGTTTGATAACGCTTTTGGCTTAAGTTCTCCAGGGCTCACGCTTACCTTAATGCGAACTTCTTTGGTCTTTGGTGGGGCAACTTCTATTTCCTCAATGGAGAAGGGTTGCTTCTGCTCCCAAAGCACAGCTGCTTTGCATTTAATAACCTAAGAAATAGGCAAGTGTTATAATGGGTCCAAATTATGCCTTTAAACACAGACTGCCTGAATAGTATATATATGAACAGAAGAGCATATATAATATTCTAAGTTTTCCAGAATGATTTTCATCAAACACTAGAATTATAAGCCTTGTGTATGCCTTTGTTTAAGGTATGAGAAATGCAGCCCAGAGTGACTAAATGTTGAAGCCATGGTCACCTAGCACATGAGATGCAGAGATGGACTAGACCTGAGGTACTTTTCCCAACTTATTGACTTTTGTTTGCTGTTCACATAATATCCCTCCCCCAAAAAATAGGTTATTTTGTTACAATTTCAAATCTAATAGATTAACAAAATTGTCCTCTGTATATCACTTATTCACAAGAGACAAATTTATAAAACAGAAAATGCTGCTGGCTTGTCTGTATTTAAACCAGTATTTAATAACTGTATATAATCATAGCAATGGTGAAGAAATGAGACTATTAGCATGGTAAGGTTGAAGGGAACCATGAACATCATGAAGCATATAGATTATGACTGTGAGTTCCCAGGTGACTGAATTTGTGTCTGCATCTCTGTATCTCTTTTGCACCTAGCCCAGTTCTTTTTTTGTTTTTTGAGACAGAGTCTTGCTCTGCCGCCCAGGCTGGAGTGCAGTGGCGTGATCTTGGCTCACTGCAAGCTCCGCCTCCCGGGTTCACGCCATTCTCCTGCCTCAGCCTCCCGAGTAGCTGGGACTACAGGCGCCCGCCACCTCGCCCGGCTAGTTTTTTTGTATTTTTTAGTAGAGACGGGGTTTCACCGTGTCAGCCAGGATGGCTAGCCCAGTTCTTGCACCTGGTAGGGCTTGATAGGCAGGTTAAAGCTTGTCATCTTACAGTAGTGGAAACTAGGTGTGGAGATACCAGTGACTGGCGTCCAGTTATTCAACTGGTTATGCTGTAGTTATTCAATTAAATGATTTTGTGAAGATTATTGAATTTTGACAGAGAGAGAGAGACACAGAGACAGAGACACACAGAGAAACTGTTTCCACCTTCCTCCCTCCAAATCTGTCTAGGACTCCTATAAAATATTTTAATTAATTTATTCAGATGCAAAATAAGTTACCTTCCTCTTGTCAACAAACACAACGGTCCTAGAGAGCTCCTATGGATTCTTAAGTGGCTCTTTTGTAAAAGATTAAATGTGAAAAATGATACACTGGTAACAGATGGGTGGCTGAAAGCCATCAGTAGTTCACTTTAATATTTACCCTCTGCCTTACTAATGAAAATGTTATGGGTTACAGTGTAATATGACCCAATGTTGAAGTTAGAAATCTCCCACCACATTCCCAAACAAATTCAAGGTGGATTGATTGTTAAGATTTTTATTTTTTTGTTATTTTTTTTTTTTTAGATGGAATCTTGTTCTGTCGCTAGGCTGGAGTGCAGTGGCGCAATCTGGGCTCACTGCAACCTCTGCCTCCCAGGTTCAGCAATTCCCGTGGCTCAGCCTCCCTAGTAGCTGAGACTACAGGTGTGCACCACCATACCCAGCTAATATGTTTTTGTATTTTAGTAGAGACAGGGTTTCACCATGTTCGCCAGGATGGTCTCGATCTCCTGACCTTGTGATCTGCCTGCCTCGGCCTCCCAAAGAGCTGGGATTACAGCTGTGAGCCACCGTGCTTGGCCAGAGATTTATTTTTAAAGTCAAACTATTTTATCAATCAATGAAGATGTAAATATCAATCATATTGAGCATGGAATAACTTTTATGCTTAAGAGTGATAGAAAAAAAAACAAAGGACAAGCAATGGGGAAAGAATGCTCTACTCAATAAATGGTGCTGGGATAACTGGCTAGCCATATGCAGAAGACTGAAGCCAGACCCCTTCCTTATATCATATATAAAATTAACTTAAGATGTGACTTAAATCTAAAACCCAAAACTATAAAACCCCTGGAAGATAACCTAGGGAATACCATTCTGAACATAGGACCTGGTAAAGACTTAATGAAAAAGATGCCAAAAGCAATTGCAACAAAAACAAAAATTGGCAAATGGGACCTAATTTCACTAAAGAACTTCTGCGCAGCAAGAGAAACCAACAACAGAGTACACAGACAACATACAGAATTGGAGAAAATATTTGCAAACTATGCATCCAACAAAGGTCTAATATCCGGCATCTATAAGGAACTTAAACAAAATAGTAAGCAAAAAACAAACAACGCCATTAAAAAAGTGGGCAAAGGATATGAACAGATGTTTTTCAAAACAAAACATATATATGGCCAACAAGCATATGAAAAAATACTCGACATCACTGATCATTAGAGAAATACAAATCAAAACCACAATGAGGTAATATCTCATACCAGTCAGAATGATTATTGTTAAAAAGTCAAAAAAATAAACTGGTGAGTTTGGGGCGAAAAGGGAACACTTATGCTCTACTGGTGGGAAGGTTAATTAGTTCAGTGATTGTGGAAAGCAGTCTGGCCATTTCTCAAAGAACTTAAAACAGGATTAACATTTGACCCAGCAATCCCATTATTGGGTACATACCCAAAGGAATATAAATCGTCCTATCATAAAGACACATGTATGCATATGTTCACTAAAGCACTATTCACAATAGCAAAGACATGGAATCCATCTTAGTGTCCATCAATGCTAGACTGGATAAAGAAAATGTGGTACATATATACCACGGAATACTGTGCAGCCATATAAAAAATAAGATCACGTCCTTTGCAGGAACATGGATGGAGCTGGAGGCCATTATCCTAAGCGAATGAACGCAGAAATGTTGGGGTCTGCATGTTTCCTAAACAAAGGAATGAACACACAAGACAACACAGGACAATACAAACATGGGGGCCGCGCCGAACGACACACTCTGCTTTGTTTTATACAGTCGCTTGTAGAATGTTGCCAAGTCACAAAGACACATTGTTGTTTTTCTGACCGTTCCCTGACTTTCTGGATTTTCAAGATGTTTACACATAAATCAGCCCCCAGGGTCTGCTGTTTGCAGCTGGCTCCTTTGTCCTCCCTGTTTGCAGGGAAGGAACGCCCTGCTTTGTTTGCAAGAGCAGGACTTATCGGGAACGTCTCGTTTGGGAGCATGTGGTCCTCTACACAGAAACAGAAAACTAAATAACTACATGTTCTCATTTATGTACCTTGAGTACATAAGTACTCAAGCTAAATATTGAGTACCTATGGACACAAAGAAAGGAACAATGGATACCAGGGCCCATTTGAGGGTGGAAGGTGGAGGGAGGGTAGGGATCGAAAAACCACCAATTAGGTACCATGCTTATTATCTGGGTGACAAAATAATTTGTACACCAAACCTCACAATACACAATTTGCCTATGTAGCAAACCTGCACATGTACCCCTGAACCTAAAATAAAAGTTAAAAAAAGTCATAAAGGAAACAGCTTCTAAGAATTAAAATTTTGTGTGTTGAGAAATAGTAAATTTTCCACATTGACAACAAGTAGTACTGAGGGAAAATATTAAAGCGAAATAGATAAAAGTTACCACATTTGATAAATACAATGCTTACTCAAATTTACAGAGGAAGCGTTAACAACTTCACTCCTAACACTCCTTCCCACTTCCACATACCACACTTACACCCTGGGAGATAACATGGCAGGCAAAGGACCTATGGAAAAAACTGCAACAGATTAATGAATAGATTGTGACATATTTGTTCTCACTCATAAAAATGCCTTTTTTAAAAAATAAAAATTAGATACAATTCTCTGCCTTTCAAGTCTATAATAAAGTTTTAATTTTTTTTTAATATAATATCACACTCTGTTGCCTAGATTGTACTCTAGCTCCTGGGCTCAAGTTATCTTCCCATCTCAGCCTCCCCAGTAGCTGGGACTACAGGCACAAGCCACCGTGCTCTGATAATGACTTTTTACCTAATGAGAACTTAATGAGAATACACAGTATTGTCAGAGAAATAGTAAAATGGGCCATCTTACCCATGTCAACCCTTTAGAAAGTAATTTGCATGGTACATCAAGATACTTAAGGATGTTGTGACATGTTTACCCTGTAATTCCATTTTTAAAGCCTACCTCGAGAAAATACTATCTTTAGAAAAATCTCTCTATATGGTAGATGTAATCACAGCACTATTTATAAAGGAAAATATGTGAACAATAATAGAGGAATGATGAAATAAATTGTGTAAGTGCAGAAAATTAGACATTTAAAAATGTTTATAAATTGTAATAAATTGAAAAAATGTTTAAGTTGGAAAAATAGGATCAAAATATTTGTATATTGTATGAGTACGGCTACATAAACTATGGATGGAAAAATAGAAGGAAACACACACAAAAAAATGATAGTCTGGGAATGTGATATTATGATTGATTTTTTTCCCTCTTATTTTCTCACTTTCCAAATTTTCTAGAATATTCACTGGTATGGGATGAATTGTGTCTCCCTCCGAATTCATATGTTGAAGTCCTAACCCCCAGTACCTCAGAAGGTGACTGCATTTGGAGATGGGGTCTTTCAAGAAGTAATTAATTTAAAATGTGGTGATCAGGGTGGAACCTAATCCAATATGGCTGGTGTCTTTATTAGAAGGGGAGATTAGGATACAAACAAAAAGGGAAGATCGTGTGAAGACAGGGAGAAGAGGGTCATCCACAAGCCAAGGACACAGGCCTCAAAAGAAACCAACCCTGATGACACCTTAATCTCAGAATACTTGCCTTCAGATGTACAAGAAAACAAATTTCTGCTGTTTAAGCCATTCAGTCTGTGATACTTTGTTATGGAAGCCCTAGGAAACTAATACAGTTATCTTTTACTTTTTTAATGAAAAAGAACACATTTATTATAAAGAGAAAAAAATCAATCCCAATGTAAAGGGAAACTCCTTTCATGAACTACACTGGGGCACTACAGCACCTTGGGAAATATATAATCCTTATGCAAACTACACTATTGCATGACAATATATCAAAATTATATAGCTTTTATAGTCTTTATATATTATACATTGTATTATTAATTATAATTGGAAAGCGCTGCCTTGAGGCTACTTTCTACATCATTAGAAATGTTCTTACAAAGGATGAATATCCACTTTCTAGAAATAGTGTAACCAGACCTGAAGCATCTGTTGGGTGGTTAAAGTTGCAAATTTTTAAGATTCCTTTCAGTTCTAAGATTCATTAATTTCCATGGATAGAGTTGCTAGCTTCTGTAGTGCAAAATTAAATTCCTAAGTAATCTAGTTTTGCTGGATTTCTGACCCAAATTAGGATGGTTTTATTCCAGTTCTATTCAATTCTAGTAAAAATTATTTCAAATTCTAACATCATAGAGTTTCCTGACTTGTCACATTACCCAGACTTCACATGTCATCTTTATTTTTCCAAAACCTGAAGCAGGCTAAATGCAAAATTGTTCAAGTTAAAACAAAACAAACAAAAGCACTTAGTCCTTTAAGCAATTACGTACCCATTTAAAGCAAGGAATTATACTGACCTACTTTCAAATAAAAAAAAGAAAGTAAAGCTATTTCTAAAGTTAATACCAACTCTGCTGACTCTGTTGTTTTTAAAACAATAAACATAATTTACCAATAACATAGTTTGATTGTAAAGAATTTTAAAATATATATTTTGATAAAAACTACATTTGTAAGAAACCTAAAAATCATGACACTTTCTTGTCCATTTTGCATCCCAGAATTAGCATTTTCCATTCTTAATGGCAGGAATGTTTCTTCCAACATCTGGGCATGAGACCCTGGTCTCCCATTGAACTACTGCAGTGAGGGCAGCGCGTGCTACTGAGACGATTGAAATGTCCTTGTGGAAACATTTTGCTTCCTGGAGCAATTGCCCAGCTATCCTGAAATCAAATTATGAATAATGACAATATAAATCACATTTCTCTATTTTCCTCCAATGTCTTGCTAACATTGGATACGCTATTTCCAACTTACCCCTGCTTCCACTGACATTCTCTGAAACACTGTACCCAGTGTTTCCCTCACTGTATGCCTGCTCATGAGGCATTTCATTCCTCAAGGAATATCTCCAAGTGTTTAATTACTTTAATGGATTCAAAGTTCTAAGTATCAGTCTCACACCATTAGGTCATGATGAGGAGGAGATAGAAATGTTCCACTTACTTTTCCAGCAGTACCCATCCTGTCTTTGTCTTGGATCTGTATTTCTGCAAACAAAGACTTTTACTGACTGAATCTCAGTTCACTCTGTTGTAAATAACAGCATCTTGTTCCTTCACATAAATAGTCTGGCTCCAAAGTTCTGCCTTCAACAATATGACTCACAGCTGTTACAACTTCCCAATGGTCTGCAAGCCCCACCCTTTGCAAACCAACTTATAAAAAGAAATACAGTAACTACTATGATCAAACCAAGAGGAGGGATCTAACAAAAACAGGATAATCAAAGCTACTGACAAGGGCTGAAAGCATTCATGCCCACCTTATTTTGAAGGATATAAAAACAGGTTAGGTTACATCAGTTCAACACAATCATGAAAAAATGTATTGTGTGTTTAAGTGCAGGGTGATTTGCCTAGAGATTTTAGAGATGCATGTGTACATTTCTACTTCTTTATACTCTACTTCATTCTGCAAAGACTTGATGTGGTTTCTGGAGTTAAACATTAATGAAAATAGAGCCAAGGAAATGTAAAATAATTGCAACAGTGGGTCAAGTTTCGGCAGGAGAAGTTGAGATGATATAAAATATCAATATGGATGACTATGGTTTCTAAGTATTTTAGGTATAGAAAATTAAGTAAAACTTTCTGTGTCTGCACATAGAGAAATTATCATTTGACCCCGAATCACATTAACCACAGGGTTGTCTCATATCGTTGTACAGTTTGTTTATGCCACCAATGTAACACAGTGCAGGGGCTCAAGAGAAATTGAAATCCAGCCTGCATACTGGCTCTCAAATGCCAGAGGGTTTTCATTTACTTGGGAAAGTACCTAGGTCTTCTTCAGTAGCTGTTTAACCATTACAGACCACTATTTCTTAATATAAGTTGCAATGGCACCAGAAGCTTCTGGATCTACTATTTGATAGGAGAATGTCCAGTATAGATGTTATTTTTGACAGTAGGTGGTCAGCATACTGGTACACCATCACCTCCAAGAAAACTTTACACAAAGGAGATTTTACTCTTGTTAAGTGATCCGGTGAAGCAGGCTTTCTAAGTCTTCAGGCAAAGCTGTTCAAGCTATGAAATCCAGAACCTGGGCTCTTAACAACCCGGAGATGAAATTTGTTAAGAGTTCATTTTTTAGATACAAACAAAAGTTTCTTTTTGAAAATGAGTATACATTTTTTCCACAAATCTCTCTCTCAATATAATATAGTAAATGTACATCCAATTTAACATATATTATGTCAAATTCAGAATTTGTAATTAGAATTTGTTACTATAACTCATTAGCCAAATTAAATCCACCAGGAAAGAGCATTGCCAGTTGATTTGGCTTGTGAGTAAGCACCATCGCTTTAGCAGTAAATGCTGAAGAACTCCAGTATGTTTGCCAGCACGGTAAGACAAAGTTAAACAGGCGTGGACAAGAACAGGTATTCTTAGTCTCAACTTTCAAACAAAAACGTGTTTACTTATGCAAAAGTAAATGCATTCAAACATGGGTAGTGACAGCACAAATGCAAAAGCACTGAATTGATAAACTCCCTCTTAAGGGCTTGGCAAAACTTTGTAGCATATTAATCTAAAAATTGTTTTACACAAAATAATGTATCATGTGAAGTTTAATATCTGAATAAGTGTTATGGTCCTAATCCAGTCTCCATGAGACTTGACTGGATGATAAAGTACCAAAAGCTGAATCTTGGAAGGTAAAAAAAAAAAATTGATCAGTTTGAATATATAGCAGCTAAGTCTTAATTTTAGGTTTAGAGGATTTACCAGATGACTCTTTCTTCTAAACACCATATTTCTATGAAATTCTGGGGAACTCTCAGGGTACTCAATCTCCTAGTTACCGTGAGCCTGGTCCTACTCCCAAAGTTTACAAAAGCCTTTAATGATTACCTCAAAGCACCCATGCAACTGTTTCCTCAGTTCAAGATACAGGGGAACTTAGAGGAACTTTGAAAAGTGTGCTACAGGAATATGGGCTTTGGAATTAGATCCACTTGGTTCAGGACCTGGAGCCTTGCTTGAATATGTATGACTTCAGTTTCCATATTCATAAAATGAGACTAATGAATAGCCACGTTACATAGATGTCCTGAGGATTGGTGGTGACGGTAGGAAAGCACTGAAGTATACTGCCTGGCTCATAATCAGTAGCAGATGTCATTATTATTAACTTGACCACAGTTGGCTGCTTGGATTATTATTATTATTATTATGGATTGGTTGCTCAAATATTCAAATATGTAACCACTTGAGACCAAAAGTCTTGGAGTCCTGGCTCAGTAAAACTGTCTTGCAGCAATTGACTGTGAGGTCCTGGAAGCCACTAGAATTTCCTAAGAGTTTGAGGACTAAGTCTTTTGAACCTGGAAGTGCTACCAGAAATTTAGATGAAACCAAAGAGGCAAAATACGATCCACACAGGGGTTGACCAGCCATTGGTGTGCACAGAATTGAGGGAGTTCCCAGGACGCAAGATTTTCAGTTCCCAAACCAGGAGAGTCCCAGGCAAATGGAGCCTAGTTGGTCACCCTTTCCACACTCTGCATCACCTGTAAGTGTGGGAGTCTGTGAGTGTGGGAAGCTTACAGGGTCATGTTATCAGCACTACTCTCCCACAGCCTTGCTCCTTCGCCCTTTGGTAACAGCTTTCTGTTACGGACTCTGTCCAGAAGTGTTCTCACTCCAGTCTCATAATGACAGCAGAGAAGTGAAAGAGTCACTGCAGTCAGCAGAGCTAGGTATCTGCTCCAGTAGGGACTGGTAGGCACTTATGGTGAGAAAACTAAATGCTCCAACTTTCACAAAGGGAGGAAATAATACCCACTTCAGGGCTTGCTGTAAAGCACAAGTGTGGAAGCGCTTATTAAACTGTCAAACACTCAGTAACTGAAAATTAAATCGGTATTTCCCTAAGGTTAAGAAGGGAAGAAAGGATCTCTGTTTATTGCTAAATCATTCTTAATAGCATAAATAGTTATGCAATTGTACTTACTGAGTGGCATATAACTAGTCACCCAGTATTAGGGTGAATGCTGCTCACTTACACTCCACCTTAGTAAACTCCAAACCTTGAGGGTGGGGTTTTATTCTTGCCATTGTCTCTAAAATTTTCTTTCTCCAACACTGAAAACTCAGGTGGTAAATCCTATGGCTGGATGCAAGCTGAAACTCATTCTTTCATACCATCAATTCTGCCAAGTCAACTGGGAATGAGGCTGTGCCAGGAGTAGGGCAGAGATCGGGCCTCTGCAGGTCTGCCCAGATTTGTCATGCTTTTGCTAATCCTTGTTCAGGCACACTGTGCCAGCTTTCAGAACTGCCATGTGAGATCGTGCCTAGTAGTTTCAGAAAATTTGCTTCTGCACACACACCCTACTCAAGAAAAGAATCCAAAGCAGATTTTTCACAACGTGAGGGCTTCACATCTGCTCCACATAAACTCTCCATTTCACTCAGCTCATGAAATCAGTGTGCTGGCTGATGGGAATTTCATTTCAAGGAGGTCAAGGATTGTGAAAAAAAATAAACCCAAGTTTTTTGGGTTTTTTTTCCTACTCATTATCTCCCACCCCCGCCCCCACTAAAAAAAAAAAAAAAAAAAAAAAAAAAAAAAAAAAACACACAGGAGAATCAGTTTTGTGATGTATGCGACTAAAGATATGTTGCAAATGACCCCAAGGCGCTAAGGCCTAGCAGTTCTTTACAGAGACTGAGCCTAAGGGTTGTTTCTGGCAGGGAAGGACTGGCATCAAAACACAGCAACTAGAAAGAGAGTGTGCCTAAAAACTGGAAGATGGGAGGCACAACCTTGCGAAGAAGACAGACATGGCTCTGGGAAGTGCTCAGTATCTCATTAAGTCAAGTTAAATGTCCTCTCTTTGCATCTGTTTCTGGAGGTCCCCTCAGGACTCATGTCACTGAAATATAGAGTTGGCACCTGGAATGGTATGGTAGCACCAGAAGTGGCCTTGGACCAATTGTTCATTGCAGAGCTTTGCACATACTTAGTACCTCACCTCATGCTGCAGCAGTGTGGTCGGGGCAAGCCTGGAAGAAAGCTCAGTGACTCCCTACCACACCTCAACTCTTGAAGTTTTGCTTTAACCTGTTTCATATTGGCAAGCCTTTATTTGGAAAAAAGAGGTTCCTCAGGGTTTCTGTAGGAAGGAGGAAGGACCCCCTTGTATTTTCTAAAGCCCGGAGGTAGAAACATGAGTACTCTTAAGTCTAACTTGGTATCTATATGGAGAAGAGATTTCTAATCTTAAATAGGTTAACTTATGAAGGTTTTGAGCTGCTTATCATGAAAAGGTCACAACCATCTGCAAGTAACAATACAGACCAAATTCCTGCATTGTGGGAGAGGTTAGACTAACTTCAGTATTACCTTAGACATGAAAAATAAGAACTGATCATTGGAAATGCAAAGGATAGTGAAGAGTACACATTTAGGCTGTAGCCAGCAGACGTCATTGTGACTTCCTTCATTCACCCCAGTGAGTTGCTATTTCTGGCTGCTAGAGATCGGAAGCCAGAATGGATCCAAACGTGGATCAACATATCCCAGGAGGTGAACTGGAAAGTCTTTGGAAGTCTAAGTCTTCAAAAATAATTATATCACATGAACCTTGAAATGTAGAGTATTTGCAAGAATGGGGGAGGAAGGTAAAAGAGAGGAAGAGGAGGCACAAACAATTTGCTAACAGGTTGGTACAAAAGTAATCCATTACTTTTAATATAAAAACTGCAATTACTAACCTAATACAATATTAAAAATGTGATAAAAACCACAACACTCATTAACTTATTAACCTTTCTCTTTCATCTTATTGAACTGGTGAAAGTTTCACTGCTGTCTGGGCCTTCCGAGAACAAAGGGAATGCTGCTCTCACAGTGAACCAGGGATTTCTGTTTTGCTCTCCAGCCAGGTGCTCCATCAGTTTTATATTGTTTTTAAGGTGGTTAAGGGAAGATCCAGGATAATATTGAATCTCATCTCCTTGGGATTCTTATAGTATGATAAGGTTATCTTGGGTCTAAAAAAAATTCTCAGCTCTGTAAGTTTGAGAGCCTGATTTTGATTAGATTCTGAGTTTGATTAGATTCTGGAATCTGAGTTTGATTAGATTCTGGAATCCGATTCACATTAACCATGTACATGAAAAATTGATAAACAAGGTACCAATTTGTAATGTCTGGCACTATAACTTTGAACAGATTCTGCATAAGAAACATGATTGGTAGATGTAACATTCAAAATATTCAAAATATTTATCAACCCAAAATATATGCACATTGATCAATCAGTGGATCCACAACTTAGTTTAATAGATGCCAGGGCATATCGGATAGATGTCAGCGTTGCAAATGAGTGAGGGTTAATATTTGAGTAATCCTACTACCTGCCAGACACTAAAATATAATCAATTTTTGTGAGTTATTTTATTGAAAACTCACAATGATCCTTTGAGGAACGCACTTAAGAAACAAGGGCATAGAGATTTTAGATAACTTCCTCTTGGTCCCACAGGTAGTAAAATGTAGTTTGAGGAAGGCATTTAAGAAACTGGACTCTCCCTGCTTGCAGATGAAATGATCCTATATCTAGGAAACCCCATCATTTTAGCCCAAAAGCTTTTTAAGCCAATAAGCAACTTTGGTAAAGTCCCAGGATACAAAATTAATGCACAAAAATCGCTAGCAACTGTACACCAACAACAATCAAGATGAGATGAGAGCGAAATCACAAATGAGCTCCCATTCACAGTTGCCACAAAAAGAAAAAAGTATCTAGGAATACAGCTAACAAGGGAGGTGAAAGATCTGTATAAGGAGAACTAAAAACCACTGCTCAAAGAAATCATAGATGACATAAACAAATGGAAAAATATTCCGTGTTCATGGATAGGAAAAATCAATATCATTAAAATTGCCATAGTGCCCAAAGCAATTTATACAGTCAATGCTATTCCCATTAAACTACCAATGACATTCTTCACAGAACTAGAGAAAACTATTTTAAAATTCATATTGAACCAAAAAAGAGCCCAAATAGCCAAGGCAACTCTAAGCAAAAAGAATAAAGTTAGAGGCATCCTGCTACTCAATTTCAAACTATACTACAGGGCCACGGTAACCAAAAAAGCATGGTACTGGTACAAAAACAGACACATAGACCACTGGAACAGAGCAGAGAACCCAGAAACAAGACCACACACCTACAATTATCTGATCTTCAATAAACCTGACAAAAACAAGCAATAGGGAAAGAATTCCCTATTCAATAAATGGTGCTGGAATAACAGGCTAGGCATATGCAGAAAATTAAAACTAGGCCCCTTCCTTAAGCCATGTAGAAAAATTAAGTCAAGATGGATTAAAGACTTAAATGTAAAACCCAAGAGTATAAAAGCTCTGGAAGACAATCTAGGCAGTATCATTCAGGACATAGGCACAGGCAAAGACTTCATGAGGAAGATGCAAAAAGCAATTGCAACAAAAGCAAAAATTGACAAATGGTATCTAATTAAACTCAAGAGCTTCTGCACAGCAAAAGAAACTATCAACAGAGTACACAGACAACCTATAGAATGGGAGAAAATTTTTACAAATTATGCATCTGACAAAAATCTAATATACAGCATTATAAGAAGCTTAAAGTTACAAGGAAAAAACACCATTAAAAAGTGGGCAAAGAAAGTTTGGTAAAATTAATCTGATGTTAGATAATAAAGAAAGAAGCTTTGCTTAAATTGGAAAAAAAAAAAAAGTGGGCAAAGAATATGAACAGACATTTGTCAAAAGAAGACATACATGTAGCCAGCAATCGTATGAAAAAAAGCTCAACGTCACTGATCGTTAAAGAAATGCAAATCAAAACCACAATGAGATACCATCTCACACTAGTCAGAATAGCCGTTATTAAAAAGTCAAAAAATAACAGATGTTGGCGAGGTTCTGGAGAAAAAGGAGTGCTTATACACTGTTGGCGGGAGTGTAAATTAGTTCAGCCATTGTGGAAAACAGTGTGGTGTTTCCTCAAAGACCTAAAGACAGAACTGCCATTCGACCCAGCAATCCCATTACTGAGTATATACCCAAAGGAATATAAATTGTTCTATTATAAAGACACATGCACATGTATGTTTACTATAGCACCATTCACAATAGCAAAGACATGGAATCAACCTAAATGTCCATTAATGGTAGACTGGATAAAGAAAATGTGGTACGTACACACCATGGAATACTATGCAGCCATTATAATGAATGAGATTATGTCCTTTGCTGTGACATGGATAGAGCTGGAGGCCATTATCCTTAGCAAACTAATGCAGGAACAGAAAACCAAATGCCACATGTTCTCACTTATAAGTGGGAGCTAAATGATGGGAACACATGGACACGTAGAGGGGAAGAACACACACTGGGGCTTATAAGAGGGTAGAGGGTGGGAGGAGGGAGGGTATCAGGAAAAATAACTAATGGGTACTAGGCTTAATAACTGAGTGATGAAATAATCTGCACAACACCACCCCATGACATATGTTTACCTACGTAACAAACCTGCACATGTATTCCTGAACTTAATAAAAAAGAAACTGAAGTCAGAGATTTTAGATAACTTGTCCCTGTTCCCACAGGTAGTAAAATGAAGTCTGGTTTTACACACAGGTCCATGTGTACCATACTGTAAAATGTACCTCCTTCTGGTAAATTCACACAGGAAACAAATTTAGATCAAATGGTCAATTAATGCTGATATCAGAGCAAAGAATGTCTTTTTAATGACTGCCAGGGCTATCTCTAAAAAATAAAAGCTAGAATTTTATTTATGTAATTTAGCTGGACAGGGATAGAATGTCTAAGCTGTCTGTACCTTCAGGGTTATTATTCTTTATGTAGATCTGGCTGTTTGTCAGTAATTGACAGAAATGAAGCTTAAATAACAACAAGGCCTGTTATTCTGGAGCAATGTTTTTCAACTTCACTGCACGTTAGAAAGAATTGAGAAGCCGTTACAAAACACAATACCAGAACAACATCCACATGATTCCCCTTTCAATAAACACAAGTTTTGGGACATCTTCCCAAGTGACCCAGTGTGAAGCCTATCTGGGACCACTATTCTTCCATACTAGCAGTGCCACCCAAAGCATGGTCCTAGCCCAGCATCAACCCTCTGATTATGAGTGGTCCGTGAGGAGATGGACCTCAAAACTAAGAGTGTTTAGAAACTTCTATAGAAACTTGACAAATTAAGTTTATATCTGTTAAATGTCATAAAAATATAGAGTAGTATTTTGCTTTTCATTTTATTTTTCTAGTAATCCATTTTTATTATATTTTATAAAAGGATCAGTCCGTGATGGACTGGAGGAGGAATAGAATGTGTCTTCACCACGGATAGTTTAAGAAACACAGCTCAAAACCATGTATTAGATCACCCTAGTTCATTCCAAAGACTATGCTTTGTGAGATATGCCCCTGTACTTTCTGTCCTTCCAAGACTGGCACTGCATCCTCTCACTTTTTGTGTCATTATCGAGGTAAAGCATAGCATCCTCAAAGGGTTGGCTTGTCTTTGCCAGTTTCCTCTCAGATAACATAGGTGTGCTCTCTCACTTCTTCTATAATTTGCCTGGAAAAAATGGAAATGTATGAGTATAAAATGTACATTTATTCTAAGGGATAAAAGCAAAAGGAAGAGTCCAATTGAACCTTAAGGAGTAGCTGCCTGTCTGATATGAAATCTGAGGTTACTCAGCTAAACACACCTCTGGAGGAAAGAGCCCTGGACATTATTGAAGAACTATGGTCAGACAACACTGTGGCCTTGTATATACTTATATATTTTTTGGTCCTCGGAATGAAGTTTTGTGACAAGATTGAGTCTTATGACAGTGCTGACTCAGGACGAGACCAGGAATTATATAACTATGAGGAAGCTGGTGGCTAAATTGAGGTCAGAGCTATAATTGTGTAAGAGAGCTCTAAATTGACAAGAAGCTGTGGTTTGTCCTGGATTTCTTCAAAATGAACAACTTCTAGTTTTAAAATAAAAAGGTTTAACTCCTCCTAAACTACAGCGAAGTAATTAAATAAATTAAAAATCAATGCATAGACTGGTAAAGGGTTTTGGCATTGTTGTTGTTGATGTCACTTCCATATTTGAGACCTAGTGTTGGAAATGTAACTTGGACACTGAAATGGAAGAATTTCGGAAATATTTCAGTGCTTTATGAAAAAAGTAGAACAGGATATTTTATATCAAAAGATGCTTGAAAGTCAGAGATCTGGCCAAATTTGTGCAGTTGTGTAAGGAGAGTAGGTAACCTCCTTTTATCTGAAATTATGGTCTGTAATTGCCAGAAATTACCTTGATTAAATTATGCTCTATATCTTTCTCTTTTTAACTGAATGTTCCTTCAATTAATCATAGCTAATGTTTCTTAGATCACTAAATAATTATCTCATTTGATTATAAAACTCTTACAAAGCAGATGATATTGTTCATTTTAGAGAAAGAGACTGAGACACAATTTAAAATAAACCTCAAGGTATTCTCAAAGGGGAAATGATATGCTACATGGGTGATATGAAACCTATTGGTGGATTGTGGAAATATTTATAAAATAGTTGAACAAAGGGGATAAATAAGAAGAAGGAAAAAGGAGAAAAAGAGGAAAGGAAATGAGCTGGAAGCCAGCAAGTGGTCTAAGTCCTAACACCAAGTTCTAAGTTTAGCCATCATCATTTAATCAAGTAATGGAGTATCCCTTGATTAAAATTATAAGTATTAGGTTTAAATATTTACAATTTTAAGTATTTAAAAGTTCTGCCTGGTAGAACTTTCATTTACTAAGTAGTTTACATTAAGTATCAGTATAGTCAGTATTATCATCATGAAGCCCCCTAAATGGGAGTTTCTGTGTCCTCTGAGGACATCCAGAGAGCCGAAGGCAGTCTCTTGCTCACAGAATCTCAGCATCAAAAGGAAAGAAAGGGCTCCCAAATTCAAACTCAGGCATAGTCAGGCTAGTGTGGGTTTAGCAAACTCTTGGACAAACCATTGAGATTATTACTCATGGTTCAATCTCCATTTTTTTTTTTTTTTTTTTTGTTCTGCTGAATCCTCAAAGAGCCAGCTACCTGCTTTCCTCCATTGCTGTCATCACCTGGGCCCCTGTAGAAACAAACTTGTAGTCAGGTGCTATAAAAAGAATTTAGATTTAAGGGAAAACAGATCAGAATTTTCATGTCAGATGTATCGGCTACAACACTTCAGACAAATGACTTAATTTCTTGTACCCACATTTTTTCTCATCTGCCAAATGGAGAAGACAATGTAATTTTTATGAGGAGACCACATTGAAGTGTTTAAAAGTTTCATCTCTGGACTCTGACATCCATTTAAGAACATTGTTACCTTTGATAAACTAATTTCTGCAAGTCTCAATTTCTTCACCTGTAAAATGAGGATAATACCAATTTAGTACTTCTTTCACAAAACTGTTACAAAGATTTAATGAGATACCATTTATGAAAGGCTTGAAATATTCCCTAAAAACCTGTTTATGATCAACAAGTGTTAACTTTTATTATCATTACTGAACCTCAGTGATAAGCCTGCCCACCGCAAGCTAATTGCCCTTCTTAGGATACCACCAGGCAAGCTTTGAATAATTTATATGCACATTATTTTCTCTGAGCTGCCACTCTTAAATGTGCATTCAAATGACGAAAGCCTAGCTTTGTAGTTCTTTTCTCTTTAGATAAATGGGCTTGCACATATATATATAGGCTTAGGGTGTGGGCAAAATCTCAAGAAAGCTCAAATGATGCCTTGTGCTCTTGTAAGACCCAGCTGGGAAGAAAGGAGGTGTATTGGATTGAATAGCATTCCTCCAAAATTCATGTATGCCAGAACCTCAGAATGTGGACTTATTTGAGAATAGAGTCCTTGCAGATGTAATGTAAGTAGTTAAGATGAGGTCATATTGAATTAGAGTGAGCTCTAGATTCAAAGATTAGTGTCCTTATATGAAGGCTAGGTGAAGATGCAAAGAGACACACAGAAGAGAACAGCATGTGACCACAGAGGCAGAGATTGGAGTGATACATCCACAAGCCAAAGGATGCCAAAGATTGCTGGGAACTATCAGAAGCTAGGGGAAAGGCTTGGAACAGATTCTGCCTCAGAGACTCCAGGAGTATCCAATCCTGATAACACTTTGATTTTGGACTTCTGGTGTTCAGAAACTATGAGAGAACAAATTTCAGTTATTTTAAGCTACCAAGTTTGTGTACCTTGTTATGGCAGCCCTATGAAATGAACACAAAGGGGGTCTCTAACCGAAAGGAATATTATAGGATCTCTCCTCTCCAGGCAGGGTCAACAAGGAGGAGTGAAGAAAGTGTGTGTATAGGAGTACCAAATGTATCCATAAAAACACAGGACATGAGAAAGTGGGTCCTGGAAGACACTGTAAGGGCAGGTACACATTCTGTTACATCAGTGGCTCATTGGGCAACTGAGGGTAGTTCTGTAATATCCCAAGAAGGGGGCCAGTCATGAAGAGGCAGGGAAACATAATCATATTCAAAGGAACAAAGTATTTAGACATGGGGCTGCCCAAGTACTGCAACGGTGACTCTCCATACAGATTCAGAGTCTGGGCACTCCAGCCAACACTCACTCACAAATCCTTTTAAGCATATAGCAAAAAGATGACCACCTTCTTACACTTCAAAGACGATACTGATACCTAAATGTAAACTACTTAGTAAATGAAAGTTCTACCAGCCAGTTTTAAATCAAATGCTTACAATTTTTTTTTTTTTTTTTTTTTTTTGAGATGGAGTCTTGCTCTGTCGCCCAGGCTAGAGTGCAGTGGCGTGATCTCAGCTCACTGCAACCTCCACCTCCCGGGTTCAAGGGATTCTCCTGCCTCAGCCTCCTGAGTAGCTGGGACTACAGGTGCGTGCCACCATGCCCAGCTAATTTTTTATGTTTAGTAGAGACGGGGTTTCACCATCTTGGCCAGGCTGGTCTCGAACTCCTGACCTTGTGATCCACCCACCTTGGCCTCCCAAGGTGCTGGGATTACAGGCGTGAGCCACCGCGCCCAGCCAAATGCTTACAATTTTAATCAAAGGATAGCCCATTAACCAAACAATTCATTTTATGAAGTGTTTTTTTTTTGTTTTGTTTATTTCACATATCTAGGAGACACCTTACCAAGACCACATTTATTTTAACACTTCCTAGGAGACCTTTCTTGTCAAACTCGACCAGACTTATTCAACAAACAGCAATTCTTATAAGCAGTGGAAAAGAGCTGAGTCACAGTGAGAGTGACATTTCCCTTTGCAGCTGAAGAAACCACCAGCTGTGATTAACTGCTTGACTAGTCCTCCAGTGTGAAGGATCAGAATGGGATCAAGAAGGCTTGGCTGGGCTTTGAGAAAGAAGAGAACTGACTGAATCGAACTGGAGTCTGGGAAACTCAGTTCACAAGTTCTCCTAAAAGTTACAAATGTCACAAGTGTGAGTGACCATTCATTTACTTAATCAGGCAATAAATCTTTTATTCATTCAATGAGATTTTTTATTAGTTTCTACAGTGGGTCTAGGTGCCGGGATATTGGTGGTGGGGTCAGATACTAAAATGATTCTGAGACAGTTTCTGTTCCAGTAGGCTTAGAATATAATAGATTCTCCACAATCTTTTTTTTTTTTTTTTCCATAGTCTCTCATCCCCATATAATCCGATCTTAAAAGAGAAGAGCCACCTGAGGAGTGGCTGGAGAGCTGTCCATTCAAATTTCCCTTATTGCTGAAATGTTGCTAAATGGAGTTTGACATTGACTTCTAGTTGCCAATCACTCTCTCCAATGTGAAACAGAGCAGCAACTCAGTGCAGGTTCATTTGGGTACTGAAGGACAATCAAAACCTAACTACAGGATGATTGATCTGTGATACCTTCAGAGAACAATCTTAATCAAAAAGAGAAATATGAAAGTGATCAGAATCAAAATGGAATCATGTATGTTTAAAACAAACAAATAAACACAAAAACCCCAACAAACAGAGATGGGGAGGGCTATGAAGAGAGGCTTCTCACACTAATATGCCAGATAACAAAAACTCCCACGAAAGACTCTACAGAAACCACAACGATGCCGAAAAGTCATTACAACCTTAAAAATACTTCTGTGAGGATATCTGCCCAGCAACTAACTGCCTGTCCAAACTCAGACTGGCATCACCTTTGTTATTAATCTTTGTAGCCAAAGATAATTATCTCAAAACAATTATAAAATTCTGCTCATTATTGTTAACGTTTATTTTAGGTTCAGGGGTACATGTGAAGGTTTGTTACATAGGTAAACTCATTTCATGGAGGTTTGTTGTACAGATTATTTCGTCACCTGGGAATTAAGCCAGTACTGAATAGTTATCTTTGCTGCTCTTCTCCCTCCTCCCAACCTTCACCCTCAAGAACAGCCCAGTATCTGTTGTTTCCTTCTTTGTGTTCATGCTCATCATTTACCTCCCACTTACAAGTGAGAACATGCAGTAGTTGGTTTTCTGTCCCTGTGTTAGTTTACTGAGCATAATAGCCTCCAGCCCCATCCATGTTCCTGCAAAAGACTAATCTCATTCCTTTTTTTATGGTTGCATAGTATTCCATGGTGTATATATACCACATTTTCTTTATCCAGTCTACCACTGATGGGCATTTAGGTTGATATCATGTCTTTGCTATTGTGAAATGTGCTGCAACGAACATGTGTGTGCATATGTCTCTATATAAAACAATTTATATTGCTTTGGGTATATACCCAGTAATGGGATTGCTGGGTAAAATGGTAGTTCTGACTTCAGGTTTTTGAGGAATCACCACACTGTCTTCCACAGAGGTTGAGCTAATTTACACTCCCACCAACAGTGTATAAGCATTGCCTTTTCTCCACAACCTCGCCAGCATTTTTTTTTTCTTTACTTTTTAATAGTAGCCATTCTGACTGGTATGAGATTGTATCTCATTGTGGTTTCAATTTGCATTTTTCTAATGATCAGTGATGTTGAACTTTTTCCACATGATTGTTGGCCACATGTATGTCTTCTTTTGAGAAGTATCTGTTTTTGCCTTTTGCCTACTTTTTAATGGGGTTGTTTGTTTTTATATTGTAAATTTGTTTAAGTTTCTTATGGGCACTGGCTATTAGATCTTTGTCAGATGCACAGTTTGTAACTATTTTCTCCCATTCTATAGGTTGTTTTTGTATTCTGTTGATAGTATCTTTTGCTGTGCTGAAGCTCTTGAGTTTAATTAGATTCCATTTGTCAGTTTTTGCTTATGTTGCAATTGCTTTTGGTGCCTTTGTCATAAAATCTTTGCCCATTCCTATGTCCAGGATGGTATTGCCTAGGTTGTCTTCCAGAGTTTTTATAGTTTCGAGTTTTACATTTAAGTCTTTAATTCATCTTGAGTTAATTTTTGTATATGGCATAAGGAAGGGGTCCAGTTTTAATTTTCTGCATATGGCTGGCCAGTTATCCCAGTACCATTTATTGAATAGGGAGACTTTTCCCCATTGCTTGTTTTTGTTGAAGATCAGGTGGTCATAGATGTACAGCTTTATATCTGGGTTCGCTATTCTGTTCCATTGGTCTATGTGCCTGTTTTTGTACCAATACCATGCTATTTTGGTTACCGTCATCCTGTAGTATAGTTTGAAATTGGGTAACATGATTCCTCTAGCTTTGTTTTCTTGTTTGTTTGTTTGTTTGTTTTGTTGCACTCTCTCTATATATAGGTTTATTACAGAATTCAATATAATTAAAATTACATATTCTGATCAAGGGCGGGGAGGAACACATTTTTTTCATTGCTAGAGCACCCAAATGCCATTTTTATCTGCTTCAACATAATTGGTTGAAGGAATGGAAGACTTTATTTTTGAGGAATTTGTTGTGTCTTTACAGCCAATACTTCCAAAATTTTGTCCTTTTCACATTTTGAGGTTTTCTGATGCTTCACTGTTATGCAAATCAGCTTCTGGATATATCTAACCATGCTTGCTGATTTTCTAGTAGCCTTAGATTACTTACAGCTGGATAAAATAATTACCTGGATATGCTTTGCTAGCAATGTCATCATTGACTACTCTTTCTAATAATATATAGAAGCTCGATTTAGATTGCATTTTGCTCAGTCAGCATGTAGAAACTAGGAGCCTTACTAAGGGTCTGGTAGATACTGACAATGTAGGGCTGGCAGCACTTTGTAAACATTTTCCAAACAAGTGGTTTGCATTTATTAGTCTTCTGAAGGAGTACTTTAAAAGTCATTAAACTATTTGTTCCTTGAAGTAAATTTTTATACTCAATGAAAAGTATGTCAGTGTTCAAACGAAGCATGATTGGTTCTGTTTATCATACCAGTTGTTTCTGAAATTATTTCTCAATGTTGCTACACCTCATTTAGTTTAATTAAATATCTGCTATTAGTTTTCTAACACTTAAATTTAAAAGATAAACATAGATTTCTGGAAAAAGCAGAAAAATTCATCGGGAAAGCATTCTCTTGAAGGAAAGGAAGTAGAAGAAGTCATACCGCACGCTTGGTCAAAGTGACCTGATCACATAATCACTAAATGCAACATGGGATCCTGAGTGGGATCCTGAAACGGAAAAAGGACATTGGAGGAGAAGCTGGTAAGATTGAAAGGTCTTTAAATTAGCAGTATTATATCACTGCAAATTTAATGGTTTTTAAGAGTCATAATCTGATTTTATGTAAGTTATTAACATTGAGAAGCTGGGTGGAGGATATCAACTTTGCTGAAAGCCTAAAATTGTTTCAGAATTTAAAGTTTTAAAAAAATGACCTGATCAACAATTGGGTAAGTAACTCTAATAATATTCATGCTTTTAAACATTTAAGTGATAATTTTATATCCTAAACTTTTGAAGCATATTTTTAAAAATTTTGTCTTTATTGTTTTTAGAAATTTAGGGGAAAATACAAGTACAGAAAATGTACAGGGTAATTCATCAAATGCCTGTGTACTCATGAGCTATAACAAATATAAACATTTGTCTTTTTTTTTTTAAAATTTATTTATTATTATTATACTTTAAGTTGTAGGGTACATGTGCATAACGTGCAGGTTTGTTACATATGTATACTTGTGCCATGTTGCTGTGCTGCACCCATCAACTCGTCATTTACATCAGGTATAACTCCCAATGCAATCCCTCCACCCTCCCCCCTCCCCATGATAGGCCCTGGTGTGTGATGTTCCCCTTCCTGAGTCTGAGTGATCTCATTGTTCAGTTCCCACCTATGAGTGAGAACATGCGGTGTTTGGTTTTCTGTTCTTGTGATAGTTTGCTAAGAATGATGGATTCCAGCTGCATCCAAGTCTCTACAAAGGACTCAAACTCATCCTTTTTGATGGCTGCATAGTATTCCATGGTGTATATGTGCCACATTTTCTTAATCCAATCTGTCACTGATGGACATTTGGGTTGATTCCAAGTCTTTGCTATTGTGAATAGTGCTGCAATAAACATACGTGTGCATGTGTCTTTATAGCAGCATAACTTATAATCCTTTGGGTATATACCCAGTAATGGGATGGCTGGGTCATATGGTACATCTAGTTCTAGATCCTTGAGGAATCGCCATACTGTTTTCCATAATGGTTGAACTAGTTTACAATCCAACCAACAGTGTAAAAGTGTTCCTATTTCTCCACATCCTCTCCAGGTTGTTTCCTGACTTTTTAATGATTGCCATTCTAACTGGTGTGAGATGGTATCTCATTGTGGTTTTGATTTGCATTTCTCTGATGGCCAGTGATGATGAGCATTTTTTCATGTGTCTGTTGGCTGTGTGAATGTCTTCTTTTGAGAAATGTCTGTTCATATCCTTTGCCCACTTTTTGATGGGGTTGTTTGTTTTTTTCTTGTAAATTTGTTTGAGTTCTTTGTAGGTTCTGGATATTAGCCCTTTGTCAGATGAGTAGATTGCAAAAATTTTCTCCCATTCTGTAGGTTGCCTGTTCACTCTGATGGTAGTGTCTTTTGCTGTGCAGAAGCTCTTTAGTTTAATGAGATCCCATTTGTCAATTTTGGCTTTTGCTGCCGTTGCTTTTGGTGTTTTAGACATGAAGTCTTTGCCCATGCCTATGTCCTGAATGGTACTACCTAGGTTTTCCTCTAGGATTTTTATGGTATTAGGTCTAACATTTAAGTCTCTAATCCATCTTGAATTAATTTTCGTATAAGGAGTAAGGAAAGGATCCAGTTTCAGCTTTCTACTTATGGCTAGCCAATTTTCCCAGCACCATTTATTCAATAGGGAATCCTTTCCCCATTTCTTGTTTCTCTCAGGTTTGTCAAAGATCAGATGGCTGTAGATGTGTGGTATTATTTCTGAGGACTCTGTTCTGTTCCATTGGTCTATATCTCTGTTTTGGTACCAGTACCATGCTGTTTTGGTTACTGTAGCCTTGTAGTATAGTTTGAAGTCAGGTAGCGTGATGCCTCCAGCTTTGTTCTTTTGACTTAGGATTGTCTTGGAGATGCGGGCTCTTTTTTGGTTCCATATGAACTTTAAAGCAGTTTTTTCCAATTCTGTGAAGAAACTCATTGGTAGCTTGATGGGGATGGCATTGAATCTATAAATTACCTTGGGCAGTATGGCCATTTTCACGATATTGATTCTTCCTATCCATGAGCATGGTATGTTCTTCCATTTGTTTGTGTCCTCTTTGATTTCACTGAGCAGTGGTTTGTAGTTCTCCTTGAAGAGGTCCTTTACATCCCTTGTCAGTTGGATTCCTAGGTATTTGATTCTCTTTGAAGCAATTGTGAATGGAAGTTCATTCCTGATTTGGCTCTCTGTTTGTCTGTTACTGGTGTATAAGAATGCTTGTGATTTTTGCACATTAATTTTGTATCCTGAGACTTTGCTGAAGTTGCTTATCAGCTTAAGGAGATTTTGGGCTGAGACAATGGGGTTTTCTAAATATACAATCATGTCATCTGTAAACAGGGACAATTTGACTTCTTCTTTTCCTAACTGAATAGCCTTGATTTCTTTCTCTTGCCGGATTGCCCTAGCCAGAACTTCTAACACTATGTTGAATAGGAGTGGTGAGAGAGGGCATCCCTGTCTTGTGCCAGTTTTCAAAGGGAATTTTTCCAGTTTTTGCCCATTCAGTATGATATTGGCTGTGGGTTTGTCATAAATAGCTCTTATTATTTTGAGGTACGTTCCATCAATACCGAATTTATTGAGCGTTTTTAGCATGAAGGGCTGTTGAATTTTGTCAAAAGCCTTTTCTGCATCAATTGAGATAATCATGTGGTTCTTGTCTTTGGTTCTGTTTATATGCTGGATTATGTTTATTGATTTGCGAATGTTGAACCAGCCTTGCATCCCAGGGATGAAGCCCACTTGATCATGGTGGATAAGCTTTTTGATGTGTTGCTGAATCCGGTTTGCCAGTATTTTATTGAGGATTTTTGCATCGATGTTCATCAGGGATATTGGTCTAAAATTCTCTTTTTTTGTTGTGTCTCTGCCAGGCTTTGGTATCAGGATGATGTTGGCCTCATCAAATGAGTCAGGGAGGATTCCCTCTTTTTCTATTGATTGGAATAGTTTCAGAAGGAATGGTACCAACTCCTCCTTGTACCTCTGGTAGAATTCAGCTGTGAATCCATCTGGTCCTGGACTTTTTTTGGTTGGTAGGCTATTAATTGTTGCCTCAATTTCAGAGCCTGCTATTGGTCTATTCAGGGATTCAACTTCTTCCTGGTTTAGTCTTGGAAGAGTGTAAGTGTCCAGGAAATTATCCATTTCTTCTAGATTTTCCAGTTTATTTGCGTAGAGGTGTTTATAGTATTCTCTGATGGTAGTTTGTATTTCTGTGGGGTCGGTGGTGATATCCCCTTTATCATTTTTAATTGCATCGATTTGATTCTTCTCTCTTTTCTTCCTTATTAGTCTTGCTAGTGGTTTGTCAATTTTGTTCATCTTTTCAAAAAACCAACTCCTGGATTCATTGATTTTTTGGAGAGTTTTTTGTGTCTCTATCTCCTTCAGTTCTGCTCTGATCTTAGTTATTTCTTGCCTTCTGCTAGCTTTCGAATGTGTTTGCTCTTGCTTCTCTAGTTCTTTTAATTGCGATGTTAGAGTGTCAATTTTAGAGCTTTCCTGCTTTCTCTTGTGGGCATTTAGTGCTATAAATTTCCCTCTACACACTGCTTTAAATGTGTCCCAGAGATTCTGGTATGTTGTATCTTTGTTGTCATTGGTTTCAAAGAACATCTTTATTTCTGCCTTCATTTCGTTATGTACCCAGTAGTCATTCAGGAGCAGGTTGTTCAGTTTCCATGTAGTTGAGCGGTTTGGATTGAGTTTCTTAGTCCTGAGTTCTAGTTTGATTGCACTGTGGTCTGAGAGACAGTTTGTTATAATTTCTGTTCTTGTACATTTGCTGAGGAGTGCTTTACTTCCAATTACGTGGTCGATTTTGGAGTAAGTATGATGTGGTGCTGAGAAGAATGTATATTCTGTTGATTTGGGGTGGAGAGTTCTATAGATGTCTATTAGGTCTGCTTGCTGCAGAGATGAGTTCAATTCCTGGATATCCTTGTTAACTTTCTGTCTCGTTGATCTGTCTAATGTTGACAGTGGAGTGTTGAAGTCTAAGTCTGTTTGTAAGTCTCTAAGGACTTGCTTTATGAATCTGGGTTCTCCTGTATTGGGTGCATATATATTTAGGATAGTTAGCTCTTCCTGTTGAATTGATCCCTTTACCATTATGTAATGGCCTTCTTTGTCTCTTTTGATCTTTGATGGTTTAAAGTCTGTTTTATCAGAGACTAGTATTGCAACCCCTGCTTTTTTTTGTTCTCCATTTGCTTGGTAAATCTTCCTCCATCCCTTTATTTTGAGCCTATGTATGTCTCTGCGTGTGAGATGGGTCTCCTGAATACAGCAGACTGATGGGTCTTGACTCTTTATCCAGTTTGCCAGTCTGTGTCTTTTAATTGGAGCATTTAGTCCATTTACATTTAAGGTTAAGATTGTTATGTGTGAACTTGATCCTGCCATTATGATATTAACTGGTTATTTTGCTTGTTAGTTGATGCAGTTTCTTCCTAGCCTCAATGGTCTTTACATTTTGGCATGTTTTTGCAATGGCTGGTACCGGTTGTTCCTTTCCATGTTTAGTGCTTCCTTCAGGGTCTCTTGTAAGGCAGGCCTAGTGGTGACAAAATCTCTAAGCATTTGCTTATCTGTAAAGGATTTTATTTCTCCTTCACTTATGAAACTTAGTTTGGCTGGATATGAAATTCTGGGTTGAAAATTCTTTTCTTTAAGAATGTTGAATATTGGCCCTGACTCTCTTCTGGCTTGTAGAGTTTCTGCGGAGAGATCTGCTGTTAGTCTGATGGGCTTCCCTTTGTGGGTAACCCGACCTTTCTCTCTGGCTGCCCTTAAGATTTTTTCCTTCATTTCAACTTTGGTGAATCTGGCAATTATGTGTCTTGGAGTTGCTCTTCTCGAGGAGTATCTTTGTGGCGTTCTCTGTATTTCCTGGATTCGAATGTTGGCCTGCCCTACTAGGTTGGGGAAGTTCTCCTGGATGATATCCTGAAGAGTGTTTTCCAACTTGGTTCCATTTTCCCCCTCACTTTCAGGCACCCCAATCAGACGTAGATTTGGTCTTTTTACATAATCCCATACTTCTTGCAGGCTTTGTTCATTTCTTTTTCTTCTTTTTTCTTTTGGTTTCTCTTCTCGCTTCATTTCATTCATTTGATCCTCAATCGCTGATACTCTTTCTTCCAGTTGATCGAGTCAGTTACTGAAGCTTGTGCGTTTGTCACGTATTTCTCGTGTCATGGTTTTCATCTCTTTCATTTCGTTTATGACCTTCTCTGCATTAATTACTCTAGCCATCAATTCTTCCACTTTTTTTTCAAGATTTTTAGTTTCTTTGCACTGGGTACGTAATTCCTCCTTTAGCTCTGAGAAATTTGATGGACTGAAGCCTTCTTCTCTCATCTCGTCAAAGTCATTCTCCGTCCAGCTTTGATCCGTTGCTGGCGATGAGCTGCGCTCCTTTGCCGGGGGAGATGCACTCTTATTTTTTGAATTTCCAGCTTTTCTGCCCTGCTTTTTCCCCATCTTTGTGGTTTTATCTGCCTCTGGTCTTTGATGATGGTGATGTACTGATGGGGTTTTGGTGTAGGTGTCCTTCCTGTTTGATAGTTTTCCTTCTAACAGTCAGGACCCTCAGCTGTAGGTCTGTTGGAGATTGCTTGAGGTCCACTCCAGACCCTGTTTGCCTGGGTATCAGCAGCAGAGGCTGCGGAAGATAGAATATTTCTGAACAGCGAGTGTACCTGTCTGATTCTTGCTTTGGAAGCTTCCTCTCAGGGGTGTACTCCTCCCTGTGAGGTGTGGGGTGTCAGACTGCCCCTAGTGGGGGATGTCTCCCAGTTAGGCTACTCAGGGGTCAGGGACCCACTTGAGCAGGGAGTCTGTCCCTTCTCAGATCTCAACCTCCGTGTTGGGAGATCCACTGCTCTCTTCAAAGCTGTCAGACAGAGTCGTTTGCGTCTGCAGAGGTGTCTGCTGCGTTTGTTTAGTTTACTGTGCCCTGTCCCCAGAGGTGGAGTCTACAGAGACAGGCAGGTTTCCTTGAGCTGCTGTGAGTTCTACCCAGTTCGAGCTTCCCAGCAGCTTTGTTTACCTACTTAAGCCTCAGCAATGGCGGGCGCCCCTCCCCCAGCCTCGCTGCTACCTTGCCGGTAGATCACAGACTGCTGTGCTAGCAATGAGGGAGGCTCCGTGGGTGTGGGACCCTCCCGGCCAGGTGTGGGATATGATCTCCTGGTGTGCCTGTTTGCTTAAAGCGCAGTATTGGGGTGGGAGTTACCCGATTTTCCAGGTGTTGTGTGTCTCAGTTCCCCTGGCTAGGAAAAGGGACTCCCTTCCCCCTTGCGCTTCCCAGGCGAGGCAATGCCTCGCCCTGCTTCAGCTCTCGCTGGTCGGGCTGCAGCAGCTGACCAGCACCGATCGTCCGGCACTCCCCAGTGAGATGAACCCAGTACCTCAGTTGAAAATGCAGAAATCACCGGTCTTCTGTGTTGCTCGCGCTGGGAGTTGGAGACTGGAGCTGTTCCTATTCGGCCATCTTGCTCCGCCCCCCGTTTGTTTGTTTTTGTTTTTTTCCCCTTAGGATTGTGTTGGCTATTCAGGTTGTTTTTTGGTTCCATGTAAATTTTAAAATATCTTTTTCTAGTTGAAGAATGTCATTGATAGATTGATAAGAATAGCATTGAATCTGTAAATTGGTTTGGGTGGTATGGCCATTTCAATGATATTAATTTTTCCTATCCATGAACGTGGAATGTTTTTCCCATTTGTTTGTGTTATCTCTGATTTCTTTGAGCAGTGTTTTGAATTCTCATTGTGGACATCTTTCACCTCCCTGGTTAGCTGTATTCCTAAGTATTTTATTCTTTTTGTGGCAATTGTGAATGAGATTCCTTTCTGATTTCACTCTTGGCTTGGTTATTGTTGGTATATAGGAATGCTAGTGATTCTTGCACATTAATTTTGTATCCTGTGACTTTGCTGAAGTTGTTTATCAACTGAAGGAGCTTTTGGGCTGAGACTATGGGATTTTCTTAGATATAGAATTATGTCATCTGTAAACAGATAGCTTGACTTCCTCTCTTCCTATTTGGATGCCTTTTATTTCTTTTCTTGCCCAATTACTGTGGCTAGGACTTCCAATACTATGTTGAATAGGAGTGGTGAAAGAGGGCATCCTTGTCTTGTGTTGGTGTTCAAGGGGAATGGTTCCAGCATTTGCCTATTCAGTATAATGTTGGGTGTGGGCTTGCCATAAATGGCTCTTATTATTTTGAAGTACGTCCCTTCAATACCTAGTTTATTGAGAGTTTTAACATGAAGTCATGTTGAATTTTATCAAAAGCCTTTTCTGCATCTACTGAGATAAAAATGTGTTTTTTCTTTAGTTCTGTTTATGTGATGAATCACATTTATTGATTTGCCTATGTTGAACCAACCTTGGTCATCCCAGGGATTAAGCCTATTTGATCATGGTGAATTAGCTTTTTGATGTGCTGCTGGATTCAATTTGCAAGTATTTTGTTGAGGATTTTTGCATTGATATTAATCAAGGATATTAGCCTGAAGTTTTCTTTTCTTGATGTGTCTATGACAGTTTTTGGTATCAGAATAATGCTGGCCTCATAGAATGAGTTGGGGAGGAGTCCTGTCTCCTCCATTTTTTGGAACAGTTTTTGTAAGAATGATAACAGCTCTTCTTTGCACATCTGGTAGAATTTGTGAATCCATCAGGTCCTAGGCTTTATTTTAGTTAGTCAGATATTTATTACTAATTCAATTTTAGAACTCGTTGTTGGTCTGTTTAGGAAATCAATTTCTTCCTGGTTCAGTCTTGGGAGAGTGTATGTGTCCAGGAATTTATCCATCTCTTCTAGATTTTCTAGTTTGTGTGTGTAGAGGTGTTTGTTGTAGTTTCTGATGGTTACTTACAGTCCCATGGGGTCAGTGGTAACATTCCCTTCATCATTTCAGATTGTGTATTTGGATCTTTTCTCTTTTCTTCTTTATTATTCTAGCTAGTGGTCTATCTTATTAATTTTTTTTTTTTTTTTAAAACAAGCCCTTAGATTCACTGATCTTTTGAATGGCTTTTCATGTCTCAATTTCCTTCAGTTAAGGTTTCATTTTGGTTATTTCTTGTCTTCTGCTAGTTTGGGGGTTTTTTCTTGCTTCTCTAATTTTTTTCAGTTGTGATATTAGGTTCTTAACTTGAGATCTTTCTGAATTTTTTATATGGGCATTTAGTGCAATGAATTTCCCTTTGAACACTGCCTTAGTTATGTCCCAGAGATTCTGGAATGTGGTATCTTTGTTCTCATTAGTTTCAAAAGCTTATTGATTTCTGCCTAAATTTCATTACTTACCCAAAAATAATTCAGGAGCACATTGTTTAATTTTCATGTAATTGCATGGTTTTGAATTATTTTCTTAGCCTTGACTTCTGTTTTTATTGCACTATGGTCTGAGAGTGTGTTTGTTATGATGTAGATTTTTTTTGCATTTGCTAAGGATTGTTCTATGTCCAATTACATGGTCAAATTTAGGGTATGTGCCATATAGCAAAGAGAATAATGTATACTCTGTTGTTTTGGTGTGGAGAGTTCTGTAGAAGTGTATCAGATCCATTTGGTCCAATGTTTAGTTCAGATCCTGCATATCTCTGTACCAGGGTCTAACCTCCCGCTTTGCTGGAGTTGTAAACTTTTGCTGGAAAGCCCAGAGAACTTGAATATCTAAGGATCCTGCATCTCTGATGTCCTCCATCATCTTGCCTGAGCAGCTGCTCTGCTGGGAGTCCACGCAGCTCTGTGTATCAGAAGGCCCCAGTGGAATGGGTTCATGAGGGGATCTCCTGACCCAAGGATTGCAAAGATCTGTGAGAGAAGCATGCATTCTCGAGGTTGCACATTAGCTCACTGCTTCCTGTGAGTGTTTAATCAACTTTTATATCAATAATCTTTTGTCCCCAAATAACTCTACTTTCCAAAAAGAAGAGTAAACGTTAAATCTAGGCTAATTTATTCTCAGCAAAAACATACTCTATGAAGAATTACCAGTCCACATTTTTGTATTCTTTCAATGAAAGACATTTTCTTGAACATCATGTTTTAGTCTCTAAAATTGTAATGTCACTTTTGATTAAAAAGTAGCATTTTTCATATTTTAAAGCTTATCTGTTTTTTAAGTCCCTTTGAATTCCCTTAGCATTTCTATAAGCTCAACTGCTCCTCTAGTTTTGGTCTTCTCATATTTCCTTATCAATTTCTCCGCTACAGATGAGAGATATTATGAAGGAATGCTAGCCAATGTCATTTATCAGAGAGACAACTAGAATAATACTTTAATCACATGCTGCTTTAAATCAGGCCAGTGCTAGCAAGCAAATTTGGGGTCTGAGTCTAATAGACATTAGTTGAATTCTGACTCTGATACTTAGCAGCTGACCATAATAAGTTACTAACCCCATCTAGATCTCAGTTTAAACTTTTGTGAAAAGGGAATGTTTTAATACCATACAGGGATTATGTAGGAATATGATGAGAACACCCAAAGTGCATAGGCAATTCTGTTATACTGTGCCTCATACAAAGTGACAGCTTTCCTGTTTCTTCATAGAAACAATTTTTATTCTCTTTTATTGTTTTATACAAAATTCCTAAAGCAAACAATCAAATTTATCTTGAGGAGATTCCTTATGACAGTTAGAAATTTTTCATCCAAGAAACAGAAATACTCTAAAATAAAACTCTGTGTGTGTGTGTGTGTGTGTGTGTGTTTTAAAAAATCCAAAATAGCAAGAAGTTTAGAGGTTGGTGATTGCTGGCCTTGGTCTAGGACCCTAGTGATGTCAGGACTTTGGGCTGGCTTTTGTCCTTCGTCTCATGCTAGCAAGATGGCTGCTGCAGTTGCAAACATCTCATCCTCACACAAACACAAAAATCCAGAAAAGTACTAAATAGGACATTCCCATTCACATGCCTCCTTCTTTTCATGGAAAGCAATCTTTCGTAGAAAACATCCTGGTGATGTCCCTTCACAACTTTTCACCAGAACTAGCTGTGAAACCTAGACTAGCACCAGGGAAGGGGATACTTGCCTTGAGATGTATGGCAAAAAAAGCTGAGATTCTGTTACTCAAGTAGAAAGGAAATACCTGGAAAATGGTCTGTGAGCCATACCGTTGTGTCTAGGACCACAGTCCTTAATGTTGAAACTATTATGGACAGTAAGGAGAAATAAATCAGTCCCTAAATAAATCAGACCAATCCAGGAGTTGATCTGACACTCACAGCAAGTTCAGATGTTCTTTGTTAAACTTAAATAACTTCCTAAAATACCAACATTACACAAATCTGCTGTGTGACCATAATGGATTAAGAAAAACATGGCCACTCTATAATCATGTCAGAGCATGCATACACACATGTCAACCTACATGATCATTGTTCAAATCACAAAAGTGACCAAACATCATACTTTCCTAATGTGGAAGTGTGAAAAAAATGTCTGCAGTTTTTGAATCCTCCTCCCCTCAGGAGGCAGAGCTTTCCCTCCTTTGGATGGCTGGACTTAGTGACTTGATTCTAATGATTAGAATCAGGTGGAGGTGACAATGTGTAGTTCTAAGACTCTATCATAAAACTCTTTGGACCTTATTCCTTCTGTGCTCTCTTCTCCGTCACAATGGGGTATGCCATGTCACGAGCAGTCCTGTAGACAGAAACTGGAGCTCTGTCAACAGCCACTTGAAAGAGTTGGAAGCTCAACTTTGGCTCCCGTCTTCTAGGACTGCAGCTCCAGCGGACAGCTTCAATGAGACCTCAAGAAACACCTTGAGCCAGAACTATGCAGCTAATCCTTTCCTGGATATCTGATCCTTAGAAAGAGTGAGAGACAACTAACTGGTGATTGTTTTAAGCTGCTAAGTTTTGGGATAATTTGCTGCACAGAAAAGATAACTACAATATCTGGTTAAATGAGTAACTGCTGCTTCTTTACCAATTACAGGTTCATTTCTACTTTATTCCTCTTGCCTTCTTGATAAATGCTATTAAAATGCCCAATCATAGAATTGCCCCTGCTTCCTGACAGCATACATTCCTAGGCAAAGCTCTACTTCCTTAAACCCTTTGCAGACTCATCTAACACAAACACAACTCTTATAATAACTTCTTTCTGAAATCCTCTTATGAGATACCTCACAGTTCCCAAAGTCATGCTGTCTCTTGTTGCAACAAGCAAACCCAAATCTTTCTTCGATTTCAGGTGTCTCCCTGGTGAACTTCAACTAAAGTAATCAAAAGTAGTTTGGATTTGTATTGGATAATAAGCTTTCTGCACTATGCATAAATGGAAATCAATTCAAACTGTTAAAAGATAGGATTATACAAATGTTAGCTAATATTTATTGAATGTTTATCATGTGCCAGATGCAAGGCTAAGAGCTTTACATGCATTATGTCGTTTCATTTTTATAAAATAACTTTATGAAGTGGTTGATATTAGTATCCCCATATCACAGATAAGCAAATTGAAGTGTTGCTAGGTTAAGTAACTAATCCAATATCACACAGCTAAGCAGTGGTGGAATCTGAATCCAGACTTTATCAAGACCAACATTTCTAACCATTAATAGATTATCCCCCACCAATGTGTACCATAATACTGACTTAAATCTAACAGCCAGTGATTCCATATCTCCTCAGCCTGATAGCCAACTAACTTAGCACCCCACTAACTGGCACTGTTTGGAGTTCTACCTTTTCCGATCATCTAGAAATAGATTTCAAGTGTTCTTTATTGATTCCCCTCAGGGACAGCACAAGGGAAGAGTGGTAAGAATTTTATGGCTAAAGCAATTTTAAAAACCATGTATGAAACCTTCTCTTCTATAATAGTCACAAATCTGGACTCCAAATCCTATACAGACTCGATTCTTAGGATATTTAAATGCAGAAACTTTTTCTGGGAAATAAATATATATTCTATTTCTTTTTCTAATCCAGTAAGTAATCACAAGAAGAAATCATAAATATATTAAACAATTTTACTGTTTCTTATTTGTTTCTATGTATTACTTTTCACAAAAGGCAATTTCCCCCTAGAGCTGGAAAAATAAAGGAGCAGAGGCCTGGAGACTCTTGGCATGGTGGAGGAGCACTGGAGGTGAGGACAGCCTTGGGGTAAAGGACAGCCCCCAAGGAAGATGAGCTGCTTCCAGGGAACAGACTCTGAGAGAAGAGGTATACACATTTTAACCAAAAGAAGAAAACCAGGAAATTGGAGTTGTCTGAATGAGCAATCATTCCTAAGGAATGCTATGAGGTGAAACCTGATTCCTGTCTCAGACTCCCCCAACACCTTCTATCTCTGCCCTAGTCTGCAAAGATTCTTAACTACCATTCCTTCATTCCACTCATTCATTTAGCTACCAATTACCCTAAAAGTGGCACAACATTGTACTATGCGCAACATAAAGGACACATTTACAGTATAGCAGAGAACATAAGACATTGTCCTATGAAAAGTTTAGTAAGACAATAAGCAACTAACATTAATCAAACAAGGAGCATTGTATTCATTCAGAGGCAAGGGCACTGGAATCTGGGATGGGCTTGGAAACAGGTGAGCTCACAGAATGACTCTTGCCTGTGGCTAGTGCCAGATATAATTATGCATATTTAGTCACGAATCTCCTGTTTCCTTAGTTTCTGCCTTGTCTGCCCACTAGATTGCCTCACACAACACACACACAAAAAAGAGCTCCCTCCTTGAAATGTTTTGAGATCTAGGTCTTTCTTACATCCTCTCTCCTGACTTATAACCTTCCTTCTGTTCTTGTTTTGCTCCATGTAAGGAGAGAGCTCACCAACCCATCTGACAAACTAATTTGGGCTCATGGATTAAAATGGCACTATGCTGGGAAATGTGCCAGCTAAAGGTTGATTCTGTTATTGGGACTTTGAGAAAGGCATCGAGTCGGTCTGAGGCAGTCATGCCATGGTTGCACCATACCCTGCCTATTCTGTTCCTTTGGGGAGCCCAGCTTCAGGAACCCCACCTCAGTTTACATTAAAACACAGCCCTGTGTAAATATATCTCTCTCCATCCACCCCAGTGAAGGAGTGAAAGTCAACAAAACAAATTAGGTAAGTCTAAACTGATTCAGCAAGACAGGCCAATTATTAACTTCTTTTGAGTGTGCCATTACATTGGAGTATTTCCTTTTAAAGAGAAAAATGAGAGAAGACTGAGCAACGTCAATGTTTTTATACTTTGAAATATCATGTTATAAAAATGATTTATCTAAAAAATATTAACTATATTTTTTCTTCTTATTCTTTCAGGTATTTCTAGACAAAATTATTTGCTTAGTCATTTTCAGTTTGGCTCATTTTCAGTGTTTTATGGTGAAAATAAAACAGGTTTTGGAGTTAGACTCTAAGCTTGGCCAGGTACTAACTACATACCTTGGAAGAGGTACTGCATTTTTCAGAGACCCAGTAAATAAGGCATGTCTTGAAGAGGTATTATAAACGTAGAACAACATAATGCAGTTAAATTGCACACTGTAATAGGTACTTACTAGGACAGTTTTATTTGTGATTGCTAATCATTATTTTGGAGGGTAATACCTTTCATTTTTCAACCAAAGTACCTAAAGATTATATATATTATATAATATATATATTCTGATATAGAAATTTTCTGATATATATCTGCATTTATATGATATATATATTATATATACACATTTTTTTTTTTTTTTGAGACAGGGTCACACTCTTTCACCCAGGCTGGAGTGCAGTGGCTTGATCGCAGCTTACTGCAACCTCCATCCCAGGTTCAAGTGATTCTCCTGCCTCAGCCTCCCAAGTAGTTGGGATTACAGGTACATTCCACCATGCCTGGTGAGACAGGGTTTCACTATGTTGACCAGGCTAGTCTCGAACACCTGACCTCAAGTGATTCACCTGCCTTGGCCTCCCAAAGTGCTGGGATTATAGGTATCAGCCACCATGCCCGGACCTAAAGATATATTTTAAGTCAATATAAGTCTTCTGGGTAGCACCAACTTCCTTTCCCTGCTCCCCTGTCCATTCTGCTCTGTAACTGGGTGGGCTAACTGACTCAGGTGGACTAGTCAAGGGCTTTCTTGCCCCCTTGGCTGCATTTTGGCCAAGGGAGAAGTCAGGCGGAGGCTGAGAAACAGAGTGCAGGAGAAGAGTGAGGCAGAGTCAGGTTGTGGTATTATTCCCTAGATGCCTCTTGGGTGGCTCCCTCTACCCAGTGAATCTCTGTCCTGAGGCCCCCTTCATAGAGCCCTGCCTCTCTCCAGCTTCCAGCAAGTGCTTCCTCCACTGCCCCCACATATACCAGCTGCAGGGTACCAGACCCTTTCTGGTTGCTTTTACAAAATGCTGTCCATAGGTTTATAAATAAGCTGTTAAACTCTTTGCAATAACTCACCTTGATGACACCACCTATTTATTTCCTACTAAAGCCAGAAATGACACAATGATTGTTATATTTTCTACTATTATTGCTTCCAAACTGCGTTGGCTTTTGTTTCAATAACCTATAGGTATTGTCAGTCAGATTCTTTCATGAAGCCTCCATAGATAACAGAAATATGTGCTCTGGAGGAACAGAAGCTTTGGTTTCAAACACAAGTTGGTTCTGGTCATGACTCTGCCGCCTTCCAAACTAAGTGATCCATCCACAACTTCTTTATAGGCCTCAGTTTTCTCACCTGTAAAATATGGGTAATAAAAGTTCCTGCCTCGTAGGATGGTTGTGGGGGTTAAATGGAATAAATGCATATAAATTGCTTAATGGAATCTAGAACATTGTGATCATTCAATCAGCATTAGTTATTAATATTATTAAGCTAGGAAAAAGAAAATGATGTCCCCCCAGCCGACCATAAATGAGCAGCTGGGCTGTCGAATTTGCCTTTAATATTGCAACATTTCTGGTATTGGTCAAGCTACTGAAAACTCAGTATTGTATAAGCCCAACACGACAGGGAACAGGGTGACCTGGCATTGGTGTAGCGGTCAGTGCCCTCTGGCTCTGGAGCAAGTCTTTGAGGTATGGTTCTAGCTATTTTTCTCAACCCTGGCTCTTCATCAATCACCAGGGAAGGCTTTTGAAACATAAACTGTTGACTGGACTTCAGAGCCTACACGATTTTGCAAAGCTCCTCAGGTGCTTCTGATGTTTGACTGAAGTGCAAAAAATCTTTATTCCAAGGGTCATTGGTACTGTCCTGGGCAGAAGTGGTCCTGGGTTATGCTCTGTAGGTTTCCTCTAGTCCATAGCCAGAGAGGACCAACATATCTTCAGAGAAAGCAAATACTTAGAAAAGGGTTTCTTGTTTCTAAAGGAGGGTTAGGAGGATAATATTTACCCTTGAGGCAGGGTTACCAGCCACAGATTAGAAGTAGGAGAAGCCTCTTCAACTTGGAATAAAGGTCTGGTACCAGAGATTAATAAATTCAGTATTCTCGGAGGGAAACTCTCAAACTGCTGACTTTTGCACATGGTCTGTTACTGTCCAGGTGTTTCAGGGTTACTGCAACTACCCAAACTCCAACTTTTCTGGAAGGACAGTGCCTGTCACTGACTGGAGATCCTTTGTGTCTCCCCCTCTTCCCTTGCCCTTCTTTCCTACAGCCTACTGTCCAGCCAGAAGAGTCTATCTCTAAGTCAGTACCTTTCATTTCACCAACTCCACACTTGTCTTATGTATTCATTCATTAAATCACTCATTCACTCAGTAAATATTTATTGAACTATCACAGAGGGTAAATCCCACTTAAATATCTGGAGAATCTTCTGCAAAAAGTCCCCAAGTGGTCCTTTGGTATTCCCAGGAGTGAGAAGCACTCTTCTAAATATTCTTGTCCTGGAATAAAAACTTAAGAGTCAAGCATAATCCATATTTCTCTGGCACTTGTGAGTTTGTAAAGCATTTTTGTAGGGATTATTTTAATTGTTAACTCTGCTTGTCTAGGGGTGTATTATTATAAGTATTTGTAGCTCATCTTTAGTGAAGAAAAAATGGAAGAATATTGAGGTAGGTTGCAGAATGTCAATTATTGAGGTAGGATGCAGATTGTCAATTATGTCAGTGGAAGTAACGTATTGCAGAATGTTCCAACTTATCAATAATGTCTTATTGAAAGGGCTATACAGTAGCCTTTATTTTTACCTTCTGAGGGTTTTTAGTTCAGGGAGGTAAATGGCCACAGCCTTTCCTGCCTCCAATCTTGTGTTCCACCGCTTCTCTTCTCTAGCTGACTGGGCACCGTGATGGCTGTGCCTGGTGTGTTACCACCACCTAGTGGTGAATATAGCACTTAAACCCTGTGACTGGAATAAAGATTTTAGAAGAGAATATATAGGTAGAGTTAGATTAACATCGGTTTGAAAAGTCTTGAATTTCTCTTCACACTCCAGAAAGCCACCCTGATATAGATATATTCTTTTGACAAGGGCTCACTGCACCCTCCAACCCCTGGGTTCAAACAATTCTCCTGCCTCAGCCTCCCAGGTAGCTGGGATTACAGGCATTCCCCACCACGCCCAGCTAATTATTTTTTGTATTTTTAGTAGAGACGTGGTTTCACCATGTTGGCCAGGATGCTCTCGAACCCTTGACCTCAAATGATCTGCCCTCCTCAGCATCCCAGAGTGCTGGGATTATAGGGGTGAGCCACTGCACCCAGGCTTGATTTGTATTTTTCTGATTATTAGGGATGTTGAGTACCTTTTAATGTACCTGTTAGATATTTTTATGTGCTTTTTGTAGAAATGTCTACGTCAAGTCCTTTGCCCATTTTAAAAGCAGGTTATATATGTTTGTATGAGCTCTTTACAAACTTTGAATATTAACATCCAATCTGGTACAAGGTTTACAAATTTTTTTCCCAATCTGTAGATTGTATTTTCATTTTGTTGGTTCCTTCCTTTGCTATGTGGAAGCCTTTCAGTTTAATATAGTTCCCTTTGTTCATTTTTGGGACTAAATCCAGTTTCTCAGCACCATTCATTAAAGAAACTATCCCTTCCTCATTGTATTTTCTTGGTGCCCTTGTTGAAAATTAATTTGGATTTGGATTTATTTATTTCTGGGCTCTATATTCTGTTCTACTGGTCGATGTGTCTGTTTTTATGCTTGTAGCATGCTATTTGGGTTGCTATAGCTTTGTAGTATATTTTGAGGTCAGATCATGTGATACCTGCAGCTTTCTTCCTTTTGCTCAGGATTGCTTTGGCTGTTGAGGGTTTTGTAGTTCTATATACATTTTACATTTTTTTTCTATTTCTGCGAAGAATGTCATTGGTATTTTGGTAGGAATTGCGCTGAATCTGTAGATTGCTTTGAGTAGTATGGTCACTTGAACAATGTTAATTCTGTTGATCTGTGAACATGGGACGTCTTTACAGTTGTTTGTATTCTTTTCAATTTCTTTAACTGTTTTGTAGTTTGCTTTGCAGAGGTCTTTCGCCTTCTTGGTTAAATTTATTTTTAAATATTTTATTTTATTTTTTGATGCTATTGTAAATGAGATTTTTTTTTCAGCTAGGTCATTATTTGTATATAGAATGTCACAAATTTTGTATGCTGATTTTATATCTTGCAACTTTACTAAATTTATTTATTATATTAATGGTTTTCTGGTGGAACCTTTGGGGTTTTCTACATATAGGATCATGTCATCTGAAAATAGAGATAATTTTACTTCTTCATTTCCAAATGGATACCTTTTATTTCTTTAAAAGTGTTATCAAGAACAATTAATTAGTTTTCCCCCATTGATTAGGATGTTAGCTGGGAGTTTTTATAGATGACCTTTAAGTTGAGGAACTTTCCCTTTATGTCTAAACGTTAAGAGTTTTTATCAAGAAAAATCTTGAACTTTGTCAAATGCTGTATCTGCATCAATTGATAAGATCATTTTATTTTTGTCTTTCAGTCTGTTAATATGATGTATGATATTGATTGATTTCCATATGTTAAACCAGCCTTGCATACCAGGAATAAATCCCCCTATGTAGTTATTTTTGGCTGTTTTGACTTTTAGCTTTTATACTAGAGATGTACAAAGCATCATAACAGTATTGGCATATTCTGAATTTGACTATATATTTAACTTTACTAGTGAATTTTATATTTAATCTTTAATTTCCTAGTTATTGCATTATAAAAAGCAAAAAGGAACAGGTGAAATTAATCTCAGTAACATATTTAATCTAACCGGGTATATCCAAAAATATTATTTCATCATGTAATTAAGATCAAAAACTATAAATCGAATATTTTGCATTACACGCATAGCATACCTTAATTGGGACTAGCATACTTCAAGTGTTTAATAGCCACATGTGGCTAGTGGTTACATTGGACAGTATGCCTCTAGAGTTTCTATATTCTCTACATTTATATCACTTTAATTTTTATAATGAAAATTTATTCTTATATTACTTTTACAACTAAAAAGTGAATAAGAAAAGAATAGAAATTGAAGAAACAGAAGTTTTTGCTGTCCAATCTAAAAACAAATTTTTAAAAACCAGTAATATACTCATGGAGGAAAGTTAGAAAATAAAGACTAAAATAAATCCATCAAATTAGCTGTCATCCTATGTCCAGAAAAACCACATTTAGGCTGGGCACTGTGGTTCACATCTGTAATCTCAGCACTTTGGTTGGCCAAGACGGGAGGATCACTTGAGCCCAGGAGCTTGAGACCAGCCTGGTCTCAAGACCCTGTCTCAAAAAAAAGAAAGAAAGAAAGAAGGAAACAAACAAACAAAAGAAAAGAAATCAGAAAAAACACATTTAACACTTTGGAGAATTTTCTTTCAGGCCTTTTCCCATAAAGTATATAATATCTATAGTACCCTTTATTTTAGGAGTTTTCTCTCTTCCATTTATAGGAACATGTATCTGTTGATGGTTAAATGCCCTTGGGTGTCCCGGCTATTGAAAAATGATTATAAAACTTTTAGAGGCTGAAAGAAAATTATGATGGAGTCCAGATGAGACTCCTTTGACTAGAAGAGATTTGGAAACTATGTGTGAACATGGACGCACTTTTGCTTTTCTCTTTTAAGACAGCCAAAATGTGTGTGTGTGTGTGTGTGTGTGTGTGTGTGTGTGTCTATGTGTTAACCTTCAAACAACTCACCCCACCAAAATGTTTTAAGCCTTGATTTTATGTTCATCCTTGGACTGCTGCTGGGTTATTTCCCTTTATTTTAATTATTGGAGGTGTGGTAATGGAGGTTGCTTAAACCACTGTGTTGACACATCCTGGAGATGGGAGTTGGTGAGGAATTCTCTTGACACTGACTGCAGCCAGGTACGAAGATGAATGGAACTCACAGCAGCTAAAATCTCTCCTTCACATTTTACTGTTTTGTGTTTCGTTAGTTTTGTTTTTTAAACTTTTTAAAAATACTTTTCATGAGGTAAAATAGCAATCTGGTTTTTGGAAAGACACCAATTATGTATGGCTATGTTCACATTTATACTAGAAATTATTGTTTTCTTATCTCCTTACCTCCAAACAGAGAGCCTTTCTATTTATTTTTTCCAAAAAAGAGCAGCATTGTATCAAATGAAATGTGTTCCAAAAGGAACTATTCCATTAGTCATACATTTTCCATAATTCCTATGGCAGGATTTCAGGGCATTCAACTTGTTTAAGGGCAGAGAATGAAAAAGAGAGACTTTTTCATATAAAGACATCATTTAAATATGAAGTCAGATTGCTTAGCAATCCCTGGCAAAACCAATCTCCTCCCACCAGTTAAAATGATCTCTTTTTATCACAATCTGTCCATTAAAATGACCCCCTTTTGGGAGAAAATTACTTCCAAATAAAAATAAATGTTCTGTGCACCTAAAAGATCCCCATGAAGTTTCAATAACTGGGTTTAAGTGCAGAGGAAAGCACCTCAACAAATAATCAAAAGGCAAAATAAACCATAGAGATAAAGCTCAGTGATGAGTAGCAGTGCCGGAGACTAACTGAATATGTGCTGGAAGTCTCATTTTGCTTTTGCTTTGCCGACAGCTGCATTTTCCAACCAACTCAAAGAGCAATGAAGAGAACTCTTTTTCTTGACTGAACTCTATGCAAGTGGGGAACGTTATTTGTTAGTAAGATGAAGGATGGATATGACCATGTCACCTTAGATGATTTCCTTCCTAATCATCAAGGAAGCAACAGTAAGAAGAATCAGACTTATATTTAAGCTTTGGAAAGGCCAAATTTTTAAAAGTTTAGGAAAAATACGTTAGAGCCCATGGCTATGTACTCAAGACAATAAGTTATTAAGAGGGGAGGAATATTTGAAGTATGAAACTCTGACAATGGATTCTGCAAATGATCTCTGTGAGGAAGAATAGGGATACACATGTAATGATTCCAATATGGCTGCACTAGATCTCTTAAAACAGACTTCTCAAAGAAAAGAACAACAAATTAAAGGAGAGCCCTGCTATCCAGGATAATAAAATGGAGTCTCAGGACCTATAAGAACAGTGTCTCAAAGATAAAGACCAAAAGAATGACTTGAGACTTTCTTTAAAAAGAAGAAAATTAAAGGCAAATAAGGAGGCTTTCAATGTGGTTAATGTTATAATGCTATGTCTCAAACAAGGAAAAAGGAAGAGAAGAGTAAACAGAGAAAGCAGAATTACTCAGGTCATTTTCCTTACATCTTTTCAATAAGGAAAACTCTGGTAGGTCGATCATGGGTAGACTAAACATTAAGAAACAAATTCTAATACAGGTCAAATGATGGTAAGATAGCAAGTGGCAGGTTTGAATGCTGGAAAATTATATTCTGGGATAGTAAAAGAAGCTATCTTTGTGGTTGCGGATACATTGAGGAAGGAGAGAGCTATCTAAAGGGTGAAGATAAGAAACTGCCACTTTTCTGAAAGGGCAATGGCTGCCTTTTCTTGTGTGACATTTCCCCTCACTGGAAGTGGTACTGTAGCAACAGCAAGAAGGGGATTCCCTGCTCTTACATAGTGGCTGGATTAGATCATCTTAAAGGCCTCATCCCAACTCTGAGAGGCTATTAAAATTCAGATTCCCAGCAACTGATGGGTTGCTGTATTACTCCATTCTCATGCTGCTAATAAATACATACCAAAGACTGGGTAATTTATAAAGGAAAGAGGTTTAATGAACTCACGGTTCCACATGGCTGGGAAGGCCTCACAATCATGGTGGAAGACAAATGAAGAGCAAGGAGACGTCTTATATCCACCAGGCAAAAAGAGAGCTTGTGCCGGAGAACTGCCCTTTATAAAACCATCAGATCTCATGACACTTATTCACTATCACCAGAACAGCACAGGAAAGACTTGCCACCATGATTCATTTACCTCCCACTGGGTCCTTCCCGTGACACATGGGAATTATAGAAGCTACAATTAAAGATGAGATTTGGGTGGGGGGACACAGCCAAATCATATTGGTTGCCCGACCGTAAAATCTGCAATCTTAAAAATTTCAGAGGGGAGTACACCTTGGTTTTAACAAAGCCTGTAACTTCAAATACCATGTTGTCACTCACTTCAATGAGCACCTGTCAGATAGGCTTCTCAAGATCCCTGGAACTGATAACATTCAGCAGCTCCCAGAGATATGGCCTTCTTAAATTTGTCTCTGTTGATGTCAACATCAATGATCCTGGAAGCACCAGTAGCTTTGCAACCCATAATAATAAAAAGACCAACTTCACCCAGGCCAAACACGACACAAGTTAGAAAGAATTTGACCTAAATTATCAGAAGACACAGATACCCAAAGGCAATACAGGCTGAGAAAATGAGTGGACCCCATTCCTCTGGGAAAGGGAGGTCATGTTTCCGGTCAATTTGTCTTTTTAAATTATTAAATCTTTCAAACAACACTTTCCTTTGAAAGGAACTTAAGAGCTTTATATGATGTACTACCAATCTCTAGACAACAGAGGAAAAGATTTCTTACAGGAATGTCAGAAACTAATATTAGAATTGTCAAAATTATGATTCCCCTAAGGGCTTGGAGAGCAGTTTCCAATTTTTCTTTTTTAGGTTGAAGAACAGATGAATAGCAGTACCTGAAGATGTAACTTTCTCCCTTTGGGCATCATATTTATATGAAGGAAGCTGCAAAATTTTTATTTTACCCAGCCACTGTGATTCAGTTTTTGATGTCTACTTATGAGGTCACCATGCATAAAAAAACACAAATACATGACTAAGAATTTCCTAGGAATGCACATAAAAATCTGTACTGACTGCGTGTCCTTTAACCAAGGATACACATGTAATGATTCTAAATGATTCCATTCTAATGATTAGGCTAAACAATTCTAATAAAGTATGCATCCATAGAATCCATTTAGTAACTGTCATTCCTTAGAAAGCCTTTACTCTCCTTTGAAATAACTGGAAGGGGGTAGGAAATGAGACTAGACTCATAAAAATGAGAAAGGGCAACAAAAGGTAGCTGAATTGTTATTTTATTTATTTATTTAATTTTTTTTTTTTTTTTTTTTTTTTTTTTTTTGAGATAGAGTCTGGCTCTGTCGCCCAGGCTGAAGTGTAGTGGCCTGACCTCTGGTCACTGCAAGCTCTGCCTCCGGGGTTCATGCCATTCTCCTGCCTCAGCCTCCTGAGTAGCTGGGACTACAGGCGCCTGCCACCATGCCCAGCTAATTTTTTGTACTTTCAGTAGAGACAGGGTTTCACCCTGTTAGCCAGGATGGTCTGGATCTCCTGACCTCATGATCCACCAGCCTCAGTCTCCCAAAGTGCTGGGATTACAGGCGTAAGCCACTGTACCCGGCCTGAATTGTTATTTTTAACCCGAACCTACTTACCCTTGTTTAGAAGAGGACAACGCTTAGGTTCCATTATTGCACTAAGAAAAGCCAGTTAACTTATGCAATCTTCCTGAAAAGGGTGCTTTTTTTAAAAAAAAAATTAACTTCTTGACTGAGAAGCCCTTGGCCCTTCAGGCAATTTCTGTTGAGACAGAGATGGTCAGCACCTTCAGTCATTAGTTCAGTGTCACTTCTTTTGGGGGACTGTCTTTTCAGGTAGTCAACTGAGCATATACAATGCCAGTTAGCAATGGAGCATAGGCAGTTTATAAAGTTATGAATTTATGTCAGACTTGAGAGTTGCAAAAATCAGTAGTATTAGGGGGTTTTATTTCTTGATAGATTGATTTGGGTCTTTAAAATTTGGCCCCAAATGTTTTAAGCAGAAATTCTTGTAGACAAAGGGCGAATGGAAGAGCTGTCTTTTTTCCCTTTCTGTTCTCCACTTTAAAATATCTCAGACTAGTATTTGAGGGTATTTAAATTTTCTATACCGAAAGAGAAGATCAGCAAACTCTTTACTTTTCATATTCCAGCTTTCTTCAAAAAGCAAGCTTTCTAAATTATAATCTCCTAAAAATACTGGTTAAGAACAGATGCTACCATTTTGTTAGTACTTTATAACTCCAAGAATCCTAAGGAGTTGCTATCCCACTCTCAACACTCCCTTTACTCTTGTTTTCCATGCATTCTTTTTTATATGCAAGAAAACAAAGAAGTTTCTTTTATTTAAGAATGTTTAATATAGGCCCCCAATCTCTTCTGGTTTGTAGGGTTTCTGCTGAAAATGTGCTGTTACCCTGCTGGGTTTCCCTTTATAGGTGACTTGTTCTTTTTTTCCAGCTGCCTTTTATATATATATATTTTTTTTTTTTTATTTTTATTTTTTTCATGTTGATCTTGAATAATCTGATGATTATATGTCCTGGGAATGGTCATCTTATATAGTAACTTGTAGGGGTTCTCTGGATTTCCTGTATTCGAATGCTGGCCTTTCTAGTGAGGTTGGGGAAATTTTTGTGAATGATATCTTCAGATATGTTTTCCAACTTGCTTGTTTTCTCTCCCTCTCTTTCAAGGACACCAATGAGTCATACATTTGGCCTCTTTACGTGATCTCATATTTCTTAGGGGTTTCATTCATTCTTTTTTATTCTTTTAAATTTATTTTTGTCTGGCTGAGTTAGTTCAGAGAACCTATTTTTGAACTGTGAGATTCTTTCCTCAGCTTGGTCTATTCTGCTGTTAATACTTGCAACTGTATTATAAAATTATTGCAGTGGGAGGCCGAGACAGGCAGATCACGAGGTCAGGAGATCGAGACCATCCTGGCTAACACGGTAAAACCCCGTCTCTACTAAAAAATACAAAAAAACTAGCCGGGCGAGGTGGCGGGCGCCTGTAGTCCCAGCTGCTCGGGAGGCTGAGGGAGAATGGCGTAAACCCGGGAGGCGGAGTTTGCAGTGAGCTGAGATCCGGCCACTGCACTCCAGCCTGGGTGACAGAGCGAGACTCCATCTCAAAAAAATAAAAATAAAAATAAATAATAAAAAATAAAATTGTTGCAGTGTCTTTTTTCAGCTGTATCAGATCAGTTTGGTTTTTTCTTATAAAGTCCATTTCATATTTTAGTTCCTGTATTATTTTATTGTAATCCTCCTATTTCTATGATTCGGTTTTGACTTTCTCCTGAATATTGATGATCCTAGCTTTTATTCATATTCTGAATTTTATATATGTCATTTCATCCATTTTAGTCTAATTAAGACATTTTGCTGGGGAGCTAGTGTGGTCATTTGGAGGAAATAAGACAATCTGGCTTTTTGAGTTGCCAGAGTTCTTGCACTGGTTCTGTCTCATCTATGTGGGCTGATGTTCCTTTAACCATGGTGGAGTAATTGGAGTACAGTCAATTAAGTTCTTTCTGGATGTTTTCAGAGGACTGAGGCTTTGTGCAGGGTCATATTTGTAGCTGAATTCTTATCCTCAGTTTCATGTTGTGGGGGGTATATTAGTAAAATATTTTGATGTTGAATTTTGGGCTGTGATCCAGTAGATGGTGCCTAAGTTTAATGGCCAGTAGGTAGACTCTTGCTCAGCTACATGACTCCTCTGTTGTGGGGAAAAGAAAGAGAGATCAGACTGTTGCTGTGTCTATGTAGAAAGAAGTAGACACAAGAGACTCCATTTTGTTCTGTACTAAGAAAAATTCTTCTGCCTTGAGATGCTGTTAATCTGTAACCCTAACCCCAACCCTGTGCTTGCAGAAACATGTACTGTGTTTACTCAAGGTTCAGTGGATTTAGGGCTATGCAGGATGTGCTTTGTTAAACAAGTACTTGAAGGCAGTATGCTTGTTAAAAGTCATCACCATTCTCTAATCTCAAGTACCCAGGGACACAAACACTGAGGAAGGCCACAGGGAACCTCTGCCTAGGAAAGCCAGGTATTGTCCAAGGGTTTTCCCCATGTGATAGTCTGAAATATGACCTTGTGGGAAGGGAAAGACTTGACCATCCCCCAGCCTGACACCCATAAAGGGTCCGTGTTGAGGAGGATTAGTAAAAGAGGAAGGCCTCTTTGCAGTTGACATAAGAGGAAGTCATCTGTCTCCTGCTCATCCCAGGTCAATGGAATGTCTCGGTGTAAAACCCGGTTTTATGTTCTATTTACTGAGATAGGAGAAAACTGCCTTAGGGCTGGAGGTGAGACATGCTAGCGGCAATGCTGCTCTTAATGCACTGAGATGTTTATGTATGTGCACATCAAAGCACAGCACATTTTTCTTAACCTTGTTTATGACACAGAGACATTTGTTCACATGTTTTCCTGCTGACCCTGTCCCCACTACTACCCTATTATCCTGCCACATTCCCCTCTCCAAAATGGTAAAGATAATGATCAATAAATACTGAGGGAACTCGGACACCAGTGCCGGCGTGGGTCCTCCATATGCTGAGCACTGGTCCCCTGGGCCCACTTTCTCTATACTTTGTCTCTGTGTCTCTTTCTTTTCTCAGTCTCTTGTCCCACCTGATGAAAAACACCCACAGGTGTGGAGGGGCAGGCCACCCCTTCACTCTGTGTTTCCTCATGATTGCAACCATGCTCCCTCTCAGTATTCTGAAAGTGTGGGCTCCTTGCCCCATTGAGTTCTGGCTACAGATCTTGGCTTGGCACTCCTGGGCTACACACCACAGCTGTGGGGGGAAGCTCAGGCTTTATGCTCCCTCCCCAGCTTGGAGGCAGCAGGGGAAGAAATCTTGGCCATCACTGTAGCAGAGGGCCTTTTACTTGTCTCTTGGGGCTCCAACCCAGAGAATTGCAGAGTCACTACCAATTGACATGATTGACTTGGAGTGGGGTAGCTGTGTTGTGGGCCCAAGCCAGGATCTTCTGCCTGGTGATAATAAAGGGGGAGAGGGGGATCATGATGGAGACAGATTGGCCTCTTCTTCTTAGGGTAGCTGTGGCTTACTGGAGGTGTGGGTAAAGCCCACAGGATCTTTGTTCTTTCCCTAGCCTGTGGGCAGTGGGGGTAGTGGGAAAGAGGCTTTTGGTTGCCTCTGGGAGGTCCACCTCAGAGAAATGCAGAGTCACTCATGTGCCTGAGTGGCAGCTCTGCTAAGACTCCACATACCCTTTCATATCGATCTGAAAGCCCCAGAGTGAAGGGTAATGGAAGTAATGGAGGATTTTCTGAGCCTAGAGTCACAGAGGTTCATGGGGTTAGTGTGGGTCCCTGGGAACTCTCACTCACCATTTCACCACAGTGGGGAGCATCCCTTGGTTCTGCACCACTCCCAGGTCAAAGGTTGTCCTGTCTTGCTCTTCCCCATTCTCTGTGGGTTGCATTGCTTTCTTGATGATTCCCAGTGTGTCCACCTGGATGATCCAATTGAAGAGCCAGTGTTGACTCACCATTCTTTCTTCTCTCCATGAGAGTGGTGTACACTAGCTGCTCCCAGTCAGCCATCTTGGTGGGAATTTATTGTTGTCATTTTAAGATTACGTAGAGTTTAAGATGTGTATGAATGCCATGTTGACAGGAATGTACTGTGATGGTTAGTTTTATGTGTCACCTTGGCCAGGCTATAGTACCCAGGTATTCAATTAAAGTAGGTGCTATGGTCTGAGCATGCCCTCCAAAGTATACATTTTGGAAACTTAATCCTCAATGCAATAGTACTGGGAAGTGAGACCTTTAAGAGGTGATTAGACCATGAAGGCTCTGCCCTCATGAATGGATTAATGCCATTATTGTGGATGTAGGTTAGTTACTATGGGGGTGGTCTCCTGACAAATTCAGCTCCCCTTTTCTCTGTTCTGTGCTTGCTTCTGCCTTCTACCTTTGGATGACCCTCATTAGATGTTGGCACCATGCTTTTGGACTTCCCAGCCTCCAGAACTGTGAGCCAAATAAACTTCTATTGTTTGTAAATTACCTAGTTGGTGGTATTCTATTATAGCAGCAGAAAATGGACTAAGACACAAGGTGTTGCTTTGAAAGTATTTTGTAGATGTGGTTTACATCTGCCATCAGTTGACTTTAAGTAAAGATTATCTTCAACAAAGTAGGTGGGACTCATCCACTCTGTTGAAAGGCCTTTGGAGTAAAACTGAGGTTTCCCTGGCAAAAAAGTAATTCCACCTGCAGACCATAGCATTGGCTCCTGCTCTAGAGTTGCTAGCATGCCAGTCTGTCTTACATGTCTCTAACTTGCATAGTCAGATCCCACAATCATAAAGAATGCATAATAAGCCGGGCGCGGTGGCTCAAGCCTGTAATCTCAGCACTTTGGGAGGCCGAGATGGGCGGATCACGAGGTCAGGAGATCGAGACCATCCTGGCTAACACGGTGAAACTCCGTCTCTACTAAAAAATACAAAAAAAAAAACTAGCCGGGCGAGGTGGCGGGCGCCTGTAGTCCCGGCTACTCGGGAGGCTGAGGCAGGAGAATGGCGGGAACCGGGGAGGCGGAGCTTGCAGTGAGCTGAGATCCGGCCACAGCACTCCAGCCTGGGTGACAGAGTGAGACTCCATCTCAAAAAAAAAAAAAAAAAAAAAAAAAAAGAATGCATAATAAAATTACAAACCATAGCTTCTTTATTAAGGATACTAATGTACTGCAGGAATTTTGTTAGAGTGATAAACAAACATTAACTGAGTTCATGCCAAGACCAGTTCTCCCATGTTGGGCGCCACCTGTCGAGACCAGCTTGGTTGGGGAGACCCTAACCCAGCAGTGCTAGAGGAATTAAAGAAACATACACAGAAATATAGAGGTATGGAGTAGGAAATCAGGGGTCTCACAGCCTTCAGAGCTGAGAGCCTTGAACAGAGATTTATCCATGTATTTATTGACAGCAAGCCAGTGATAAGCATTATTTCTATAGATTATAGATTAACTGAAAGTATTCCTTATGGGAAACAAAGTGATGGGCCGAAATAAAGGGATGGGCTCTGACTAGCTATCTGCAGCAGGAGCATGTCCTTAAGGCACAGATCACTCATGCTATTGTTTGTGGTTTAAGAAAGCCTTTAAGCAGTTTTCTGCCTTGGGTGGGCCAGGTGTTCCTTGCCCTCATTCTGGTAAACCCACAACCTTCCAGCGTTGGCATCATGGCCATCATGAACATGTCACAGTGCTGCAGAGATTTTGTTTATGGCTAGCTGTGGGGCAAGTTTATGGCCAGATTTTGGGGGCTTATTCCCAACAAGTTCAACCATGGAACCAAAGGTATTATTTAAGTAGAAAGTTTTAAGAGGCCATTCTATATGTTTTCACAGTGCTGGGGTATAGGTGCCTCATGGTCCAGCCTAGTCCTCAGATATGCAGTATGCACTATGTCTCTATTCGAATATCATGATCCCTGAGATGGGCAACTCAGCTCCTCAACAGAAATGGGTATGTTTGGTTCCCACACCGCAAGTGCCTTGCATTCAATAACTGGAAGGCATCAAAAGATAATGAATGATATTATCATGTGGGTTCATGTTAGTTTATGAGTAGGCTGATTAAACTACAGCAAGCTGCTATGATAAAATACATTATATTCACACAAATTGTACCACACAATGTAGGAGAATCTTATAATGTGGATTCTGTCTTTGATCTACAATGAAGATATACCTTAAGCAGTGAATAGGTTTGAAAGTCAGAACCACCCTTGAAATTCTTTTAAATCATTCATAAATTATAGTATTCAGATATTCAGTTTCTCAGTTTATTAAGAGCTAATTTTCTACCAGTTTTGAAACAGATTTTCTATTTCTTCATTTGAGCACAAAGATCATGAAGTTAACTTCTATTTATGATCATGTTACAAAAAACAATTATTGATCTTTAAACACTAGAATCAAGGAATGAAGCAAGAGGATTGCCCCATGGGAGCTGCAAGGTAACTGAGATCTGCTCAGTGAAAAACAGATTCATATCTCTCCTGTCACTCTCACTCTAAGGCAGATGTTCATTGAGCAGAAGGGCTGCCAAATTGCTCCATCTATCTATAGTGTCAGTTTTCTCATCCAGGTCCCTTTACTACTCACCCACACTCTCAACACCTGTAGTTAAAACTGATTGAATGCTCATATGTTACTCCCTTATGTCACACTACTAGTAAATGATAGGCAACCTCTGTCAAATATGATAAAAATGACCTAGAAGACATTTGGATTCAAAACTAACAGTAATCAACAGTGGGAAAGAGGCCAAGGGCTCCCTTTTAAAACTGCTCTTACCTTTTTGATTCTTCTTTCCAAGTCCATAATCTATGTTCTATTCTTGTTCATAAGTGGTTATCAACTAAGCCTTCCCATACAGTAACTCATAATTAAAAGGATAACTAAAATGGTTTAAGGTTAAAGGGCTCCCAGAAGTGCTTACATTTCCTTTCCTCTGATTTCATGTCTTTGCAGGGATCTGAATAAATATAAATTTGAAATATGCTACTTGCGAACAGTTAATCTACCTCCTCCTTAGAAAAATATTTCATTCAAAAGAATCAACCAGTAGTAAATATTGTTATATACTAAGTACGAGTTTTCTCTGTGCTAGCCATTGAATATTATCTCTTTCAGTCTTCATGGAATCCTCATCCAACAGGTTTTATTTTCCTGTATATAGCGAAGATCTAACCCAAAGAGGGTTTACATAACTTTATAAGACCAGACATCTAGTACAAAGCAGAGGCAGGATTCAAATTCAAGTTTGTCTAATTATAAGGTCCATGCTCTTAATCATTAACCATGCTTCCCTCACAGCTTTATTGTGCTCTGCAGCCAAGTCTGTTGAGTTGTTGTATCATCTGGCACCTCTAATCAAATTCTTCATGTCATAGTAACATCAAACTTTGCATATTGCTTTATCATTTGCAGAGCACTTTTACATCCATTATTGATTTGGCTGATACTTTAAATCAATCTGCAGGAATCTGAACAACAACTACTCCCTGTGTGGAACAGAGACTGGGAATAAAATATGAGTGTTAGTTCAATAAGCCTTAGTTGGAATTTCAACTCTGACAAGGTTTTGTCACCTTGTATAAGTCCCTGGATTTGTCTAGGTCATAGATGTCTTGTATGTAAGCTAGTATGTTAAATAAAATGATATGTATATTTTATGTACTTGGTTTTGTCATTGCCAATAGTAATATTAAGGAAACATTTAAGTGAGCAGATATACTTCTACTGCAGTTTCCTATTCCAAAGAGCAGATAACATGCAAATTTATCACAGCAATTTTACTACTAGGTATCTGCCCAAGAGAAATGAAAACGTACTTTCCACACAAAAACTGGCACAAAAATGCTCATAACACTTTTATTAATCATAATAAAAAACTGGAAACAATTCAAATATTCATCAACTGGTATATGAATGAACAAATTGTGGTGTATTCCAACAATGGAATACTACCCAGCAATAAAAGGGAGATAACTACAATATAATCAGCATCACAGATGAATCTCCAAAATATTATGCAAAATATAAGAAGCCATATCCAAAAGTTACAAACCATTTGTATAATATTCTCAAAATGTAAAATCATATGAACAGAAGAGATTAGTGGTTGTCCTTGTTGGTTAGGGCTACTATAACAAAATGCCATAAATGGAGTAGTTTATAAGCAACAGAAATTAATTTCTCACAGTTCTGGAGGCTGGGAAGTCTAAGATCAAGGTGCTAGCAGATTCATTGTGTAGTGAGGGCTTACTTTCTGCTTCATAGTTGATGTCTTCTTGCCGTACCTTCACATGGTGGAAGAGACAAGGGATGTCTCTGGGGTTTTTTATAAGGGGACTAATCCATTTATGTTTTAATCACCTTCCAAAGGCCCCTTTTAACATGATCACCTTGGGGGTTAGAATTTCAACATATGAATGTTAAAGGAGCACAAACATTCAGTCCTAGCAGTGGTTGCATGGTCATAGACATGAGGGAAGGGAACTTACTGCCAAGGAAAGGGAGGGAACTATGCATTAAAGGACACATTCTATATCTTGATTGTAGTGGTATTATATGACTGAATACATTTGTCAAAACTCATTATTCAACTGTGCACTTGTAAAAAGATGAGTTTTATAGGCAAATTATATTTCAAATAAGTAAAAACTGTAAATCTGTAATTCACAATTAGATACCACTAATCACCACCTAAACTGTCTAAAATTTAAAAAGACTTATAATACCAATTGTTTGTAAGGATATGGAAAAACTGGAATCCTCTTACACCACTAACAGGAACATCAATTGATACTACTGGATTGAAAAACTTTTGGCCTTATCTACTAAATTGAAGATACACAACCTATGACTTAGCAATCCATTTCTAAATACGTGTCCACTTAAAATGCATGCACAAACATTTTCATAGAAATATTATTCATAACAGCCAAATTTATACACAATCCAAATGTCCATCAACATGAGAATGGATAAATACACAAATTATAGTATATTCTATAATGGGATACTATGCAGAAATTAAAATCAACTAAAACTGCCCCCAGCAGCAGGGGTAAATTTTACAAATAAAGCTAAAGAAGTCAGACACAATACAATAAGAAAAAGAGGAGAAGCATTTAAGGATCCCACCCACTGTATTCTGTCTGGCCACAATATAATTGGAAGAGGCACTTTCCAACCTCTCCCACAAGATTAGATTAGATATCTCTCAATATCTACTTCAACTCTTCCTACTTTGTCAAACTTGGTTTTAGATGTAAGCACATTTTCTTGGTCTATCCCAAAACCCAAACTGGCTACAGCATTCCACACATTTTCCCTTTAATTTGGTCTTATTCACTGTGCTCTGACCTAAACTCAGGTGCCTAGGTTCCCTTCCCAAACCTGCAGCCCCCACAGAGCCTATTGACTTCCTTCTACAGACTATGGGGGGAAAAGTTTATAATATTTGTAGTGGCCCTGTGTTGAGCAGGCTATGTGCTAAGAACTTTACAAACGCTGGCTTCTCTGCAGCCAATGCAATGAAATAGGTCCTCTCAGATCCTTCTTTTCCTGATAATAAAATAGATGCAGAGTGGCCAAGTGCTGAAGTCAAAGGTCACATGTAACTGGCAGAATCAAAGCTCCAATGTCTCACTCTGATGGCCCTGCTCTTTACTGTATAGGATTCTTAGCAGGAGGAGAAAGCTGTAAGTCACAAAAAACCCTGCACTACTCTCGGGAGGTACTCTCAGAGCTGTATTCAGACAGCATCGTCAATTCTCTCCACCACAGCAGAATCTGGACGCATGGGTCTGGCAGCAATTCACTGTCCACTTGTCACCGGTAAGAGCACTGGATTTGCAATCTGGTAAAGCTCAGTTTAGTGCATTTGCTATAAGGGCAAATTACTTCACCTCTTTGAGTGCCAGTTTTCTAATCTCTACAATGTAGATAATAGGTGCTTCATAAGATATTTTAAAAAGTAGATGTTATGATGGAGGTAAAAGGTTTCATACAGATTAAGCACCATGAGTGACAACTATTTGCTGTGGGTTCCATTTCTATCCCCTCTGAGGCAACAGTCTAAGGGGCACACTGATCCAGCAACCACATCTACACTCTCCTTGCTTTCTCTCTCTTTGTCCACTAACTGACTCTTCCAGATCTCAGTCTCTGCTCTACCTCTATTTCTGTCATTGTCAGTTCTTTTTCTTTCTCTTCCATTCTTTTATTAAGGCCTTTCCCTTTCTTCTTGTTTCAAAATGACCCCTCTCCCACTGCCCTGTCTATCTCAGAATTCCCCCATCTTTCTCCTTTTATCAGAGTCTTTTTTAGGACATTCCCTTTTCAGGACCTCAACTAACTGACATGCAGTATGTGCGGTACTGCTGTGTGTAGATCACAGCAAGGAATACGAAGGTGTGTAAGACACAGGACCTGGTATTGAGAGGCTCACTATCTGGTGTGAGAAAGAACACACGCACTACACACACCAGCCTGTGTCAGCCTGCCCCGTCCACTCCTAGGGTGCAGTGCCCTCCTCGAGCAATCCCCTCTCTCCTTTCACCTAGTTATCCAGGTTTAATGCCATTTTCCCCAGCCTTTTCCCATTGTGTCAGATGACTACTCAAAATCAATTGGTCCTACGTCTCAACAAGTCTTTGTCCTTTCCAAGATCTTAACTAGCTAATCCAATGAGCTAATTTTCCATAGTGTGCTCAAGATAGAGGGTTAAATGTGAGGACCCAGGTTCTTTTGTATTTGTCTGTGATTTTTAAAAAAAATTCCCCCTTGAGGATGTTACTTTAATGTTTTTAGTTTATGGTAACCTAGTTCAGCTCTGGGTGCTTTCAGGGGTGGAGACTCTAAACGAGTTCCTTGGTTATATAGAGTCTTTGTATGGTGGCTTTTCAGATGCTGGTTGTAGTAGTAATGTGCTTAGTTTGCGTGCAGGTTCACTGTGTCCTGTGTGGTTGGAATGGCAGAGGTCTCTTGAAGCTTATCTCATCCTCCAGTGGTAGGTACTTTGTTTATTTATGTTCCCCCAGCATTTTATTTACTGGGTTGAAAAGTTCGGGCTTCAGGCCAGGAGGGGAGGTATCCATGGGTTAAAACCAGCTGTGGTTAACGCAGGTTGGCAAACCCAATACCCAATCGTGGGCAGAGGTCCCAGCCTTGATAGAGACAGCTGGGGGAGCTCTTTGTGAAATGCACTAAGGTCTTTTCAGGGGAAGGGACAGAGCCACCTCAGCTCCCCTTTCAGTTCAGCAGGAAGGCAATCCACCTGGCAGTCACACTCCTGATGCAGTGTCATGGCTATTCAGAGCAGGCAGGCACCTCTTTTCGTTTGCAAGAATGCCGATGTTCCATGTAGAGAGGGAGTGTGACTCTAGCCCTCATGCAAGCCTGCACCTGGAAGGCACTCCTCTTGTGAGGTTGCAGACATCCTGAACTGTTCCAGAAAGGCCGTCTACAGACACATCCATGCCAAGCTCCTGTGGGAGGAGCCCCAGCTGTATCTGCAGTAGTGGATGAGGGGGAAAAGAAGTCCCATTCTCCAAGACCCTTCAGGAGCACCAGGACTGCCTCATTGCTGGAGTGGAGCTGCAGATTTTCTCCACCGAGCCCAGCACTGCACTTCTGCCTCTGCTGAAAGAGACTTCCCACAAGTAGAAAATTATAGAACTCAAGGCCTATCATCTGGATTTTTCTTTTTTTTTTTTTTTTGTCCTAAGAGGTGCTCCCTTGATGTGGCGCACTTCCTCTTCCCCTAGGAATGGGAGTCCCTTAGAGCCAGACTACTATGAATGTTGCTGTTCTTCTGGGTCTAGCTGCCCAGTGGGGCTGCCACACTCCAGAGCAGTGTTGGGGAATGTCTGTAAGGGGTCCAGTGATGTGATCTGTATTCAGGGTGCCCAGCAGTGGGTATCAGCGCCAGCTCTGAAAAGGGTGGCAGCGGAGTGACATAGAGTTTGTGAGATTCCTTGAATACAAGTTGCCTTACTGTATTGTTGGCTTTCTCAAATGTCAGTTGTATTAGAAAGGAACTGGTCACGTGGACAGACTCAGGACCTCTTGGTTAGCCAGGATGATACAGGCAATGGTGATAGCTGAGGTCACACACAAATTTTCTCCATCCTGCACACTGTCATTGTGCCTGTAGAGACTGTAATGAACTGCGGCACTTGGCCTCCAGCCAGGAGGTGGCGCTTGTAAAGAAGCACCAGCTGCAGTGGTAGCAGAGGGATTTGTGTTTGCCTTATGTTATCCAGAAGATGTACTCTGGTGACTTAGGAAATGGATGGGGCCACACAGAACCCACAAAGGTTTTTGTCCTTTATGTTAAGCTGCCAGGGTAGTTAGAAAGGCAAAGGCAGGTGGGAGCTGGGTCATGCAAGTCTGCGCTCTGCCCTCCACATGTGAGCAAAAGCAGTGGTCCCATTGGTGACTGTAGAGCAGTTCTCTAGCCACCAGAGTAATGTTCCAGGGAAGAGCACAGTTGCCTCTACTGTACAGAAGAGTCCACATGGAGACTGGAGAGTAGAAGGTGGCCATAAGCTCCACCCAGCTCCCACTCACTAGGCAAGGCCAGTCTCACACTTGCAGCATTCCACTAGCAGCAGCCTGCTAGGTTCCACATAGACTGTGCTCAGAACTCAAAACTGCACCAGGTCATATTTCTTCCCCCAAGGAGACGGCAACCATGGTTTTTAGGCCATGCCTCTCCTAGTTTGCCTGTGAAGCAGGGGCGCCCAGCTCCTGTGCTTGTAGCTGCAGCACATTTCCCACTCAAACCTCAGTTCTGGCCAAGGGGGTTTGTCTCCACTGAAGATCATATCATGAATCGCAGTTGGGAGCTTCTTTCTACCTGTGACCGCCACCTGAGTTAGCTGGTAGATTTCTGCAAGATCCCCTGTGAGGTAGGATCAGGAATGGCTTCCCTCTACCCCTGCTGGAGACTGAAAATGAATATAAAGCCTGTCCTAATGCCAATTCTTCTCATATACTCCCCACCACTCACTAAGTCAGCTCCAGCACTGGGTAGAGTTAAGACCTTTCTCCATGGCCTGGATTGCCAGGTTTCCCAGTGGGAGTGTATGTTCCAGAGGTAGTCTATCCCCTTCTCACATTCTGGGGACTTACAGTTTTCTAGTTGGCTCACAGTGTAAGCTACATCCCAATGCTTCTTTCAATAGTCTGTGACTTTCAATTTTCTTATTACGTTCTTGTGTTTGCTTCTTGGAAGAAAGTTCATGTGTGAATCTCTACACACTATTTTGTTTTTCCAAGTGGGAGAGGCAAGCTAACAATGCCTCCAATCTGATATCTTGGGGAAAAATAACAAACTCCCCTAGCACTTGGAATATATCATTCCACTCCTTCCTAGTCAGCAAGTTTATCCTGGAAAATCTGCTGATGGGCTTATGGAGGCTGCATTGTACATCATGAGTCACTTTTCTTTTGCTGCCTTCAGTATTCTCTTTCATGTTTGAAAATTTGATTATATTGCGTCTTGGTGTGGATTTGCTTAGGTTTATACTGTTTGGGATCTTTTGAACTTCATTAGTCTGGATGATGATTTCCCTCTCCAGATTTAGAAGTTTTCAACCAACCTTCCTTCTTTGTTTTTCTACTTTCTTTCTCCATTCCGTTTCCTTCCTTCCTTCCTTTCTCTTTCTTTCATTTCTTCTTTCTTTCTCTTTTTTCTCTCTCTTTCTTTCTCTTTCCCTCCCTCCCTTCCTTCCTTCCTCTTTCTTTCTTTTTCTTTTCTTTTTTCTCTCTCTCTTTCTTTCTCTTTTTCTTTCTCTTTCTCTCCCTTCCCTTCTCTTCTCCTTCCTTCCTTCCTTTCTTTCCTTCTTTCTTTTCTTTTCTCTTTTTGCCCTTCCTTCCTTCCTTCTTTCTTTCTTTCCCTCCCTCCCTCTCTCCCTCCCTCCCTTCTTTCTTTCTTTCTTTCTTTCTTTCTTTCTTTCTTTCTTTCTTTCTTTCTTTCTTTCTTTCTTTCTTTCTTTCTTTCTTTCTTTCTTTCTTTCTTTCCTTCCCTCCCTCCCTCCCTCCCTCCCTCCTTTCCTTCCTTCCTCCCTTCCTCCCTCCCTCCCTCCCTTCCTTCCTTCCTTCCTTCCTTCCTTCCTTCCTTCCTTCCTTCCTTCCTTCCTTCCTTCCTTCCTTCCTTCTTTCCTTCCTTCCTTCCTTCCTTCCTTCCTTCCTTCCTTCCTTCCTTCCTTCCTTCCTTCCTTCCTTCCTTCCTTCCTTCCTTCCTTCTTTCCTTTTTGATGAGATCTTGCTGTATTAACTAGACTGGAGTGCAGTGGCTCTTCTCAGACATAGCACACTACAGCCCTGGGCTCTAGCACATAATCATAGCACACTACAGCCCTGGGCTCTAGCCATTCTCCTGTCTCAACCTCCTTTGTAGCTGGGACTAGAGGCATCCACTGCCATACCTGGCTCAATCATTATTTCTTTAAGTAAGCTTTCTGCCTCTTTCTTTTTCACTTCTCCTTCTGGGACATTCATAATTTATATATTAATTTGCTTGATGGTGTTCCATAAATCCCTTTGTCTTTCTTCACTCTTTTTCATTCTTTTTACCTTTGTTCCTATGACTGGAAACTTTTAAAAAATTTTTATGTTTTTGAGAAGGGGTCTTACTCTGTTACCCAGGCTGGAGTACAGTGACACAATCATGGCTCACTGCAGCCTCTACCTCTCAGGTTTAAGCAATTCTCCCACCTCCTTCCCACCCAGGAGCTGGGATCACAGAGGCACCACCATGCCTGGCTAATTTTTTGTATTTTTGGTAGAGACAGGATTTCACCATGTTGCTGAGGATGATCTCAAACTCCTGAACTCAGGAGATCCACCTGCCTCAACCTTCCAAAGTGCTGGGGTTACAGGTATGAGCCACCATGCCCAGCCTGACTGGATAATTTTAAATGACATGTATTCAAAAATTACTGAGCCTTTCTTCTGCTTGATCTAGTCTGCTGTTTAGTCCCTCTAGTAAAATTTTCAGTTCAATTTTTATATTCTTTATCTTTAGAATTTCTGTTTGGTTCTTTTTTATAGTTTTTGATATTCTCATTTTGTTTATGTTTTATTTTTATGATTTCATTTAGTTGTTTATCTGCATTGCCATATATAACTCATTGAGTTTCTATGAAATGATAATTTTGAATTGTCAGGCAATTCACAGATCTCTCTTTTCTTAAGACCGGTTGCTAGTGCTTTTCTTTCTTCTTTGTGTCATAGTTGTCCCACTCATTGTATTTCTTGTAGCTTTGTGTTGATGTCTGTATATTTGAAGAAATGTCCACCTCTCTCATTCGTTAGGCCTGAGTTCAACATGGAAAGCCCTTCACCAATCAGCCTAGCTAGAGATTTTGGGAGCCTCTCATTTTTTTTCTAGGGATATGTATACTTCACTTCCCTCCTTCCCTCCTGGGGAAGAGGTTTAAGGGTTATGTATCTTTTCCCAATCTTGCGGAATTGTGCCAGCTGCGGTGAACTACTCACCTCTTTTCTTTATTCTTGACTTACCCTAGGAATTTAAACTATTCTGATTCTCTAAGTGTTCTGAGCGAGGCAGGGCAGAAAGAAGTCCCTTGGGCACTGGGCCAAAATGCCAGGAATGATGAATATATGCTGCACTCTCTTTTTACTCCTAAATGGAGCATCCACAAGCTGAGGCAATTTCTCCCAGCGCAGAGCTGTGTCAAATTGCGGGAGGGGCTGATGGTAAAGTAAATTGCTCTTCCAACTCATTTCAGTGTGGCCGATATCAGTATTTTTGCTCATCAGGGGGTACTTCTTAACTGCAATCTGAAATATGTATAAATCTGCATATCATTGTTAACTTATCATTGTTAAGTATTTCGTTGTTTCTGTAGGGAGATAAGGGCTTAGAACTTCCTGTTCCATCATCTTTTGATATCAAGGAATTACAAATTTCAAAGGCAGTTTTGTTGTATTTTTATTTTTTTGTGTCTGAAAATAATATTCTTCTACCTCACAGAAGAAAACAAAATCAAATCATAGTGACAGAAGAGACTCTAGAGATAATCTTAATCCATCTAATTACATAATTCCTGAGAAGAACAGAAAAGTCAATGCTATCAGCCAGAGAATGTTATAAGCCACAGGGACTCCTATGCCTGCCAAAGGAGGCTCTAAGATGATCATATGGGGTTGGCTATGACTGGACAATAACAAGGTAAGTAACTGGGCTTAGGAGTTTTGCTACAGTGCTCTTCTAACAAGAAACTATATTTTCTTTTTAAAAAATTTTATGTAGTGACAGGGTCTTGCTATGTTGCTCAGGTTGGTCTTGAACTCCTGGCTTCAAACAATCCTCCCACCTCACTTTTCCAAAACACTGAGATTACAGGTATAAGCCACCATGCCTGGTCTGAAGCTTTATATTTTCTACCTATCCAATGTGAACCCAGATTTTAACCCATGAAGAGAACTCTAAGGGTGTATTCACCTTTTTTGAAGAGCTTCTTTTTAATTCTTTTGAAGTTTTCAGTTACTCATATTCTTAGAGGAAGGCATGACTAACAGGAAGTCTTTGGAAAAGGCTGGGTGAGAACTGTCAAAAGGCCGCAATTAAGGTATGTGCTGTGGCTTGGGTCTTCTTTTGAGGTCTTCTCCCAAACTCTCATGGTTGTTTGCAGGTTCATTTCCTCCCAGCTTTCGAACTCGTAATACTTTGCTTCTTTAAGGTCAGCAAGGGAGCATCTCTGATAGTGGGGAAGGCCTAAATCTTATTTTAAAGGGCTTATCTGATCAGGTTGGGCCAGGCCAAAATAATTTCCTTTTGATTAACAGAGATTAATAAACTCAAAGTCATTCTGATTAGGGACTTCATACCTGTAAAATCTCTTCATCCTTGCCAGAAAATGCAACCTAATTGCAGGATTGATATTCATCATATTAATAGGTCTACCCACACTCAAGAGAAGGCAATAACACAGAGTATGTACACCATGGGGGGGAGGTCTTGGTGGCCATTGTAGAATTCTTTCTATGACACTTATGTCAGCATTTTCGTTGTGCTCTGCAGATCACAGAGTGTAAAGTACTGTTTTCTGTGATTGTAGATATTTGTTACAAATTCAAAACTGAATCATATGCTTTCAAAATTGATAGAACAGAATATAGGTGGTCAAGGTACCAGATGAAATTAAATTTTATTCTTCCATTATGTTAAATTAGCATCTTTTCCTTTCAGAAATCACTTACATTGCTTTCTCATATGTTAATCAGACACCTGTGACATTTTTATAGTAAATGCAAAGTGAGAAAGATTTTAGGTGATCAAAGTGAATAGGCCTAACTAGTTCACAGCTCTGAGATGTGGCCACACTGAATATTCATGGAAAGAACAGACCTTACAGAGTATCCTGCATATTTACACTTGTATCAGTCAGCTTGTGCTGCCATTACAGAGTATAATAGATTGAGTGGCTTCAACAACAGAAATTTATACGTTCAAAGTTCTGGAGGCTGAAAATCCAAGATCAAGGTACTGGCAGGCTTAGTTTTTGGTGAAGCCTTGTCTTAGTCAATTTGGGCTGCTATAACAAAATACCCTAGCCTGGGTGGCTTAGAAACAATAGAAACTTATTTCTTACAGTTATGGAAGCTGGTAAGGCTAAGATCAAGGCACTGGCAGATTGAATGTCTGGTGAGGGGCCACTTTCTGGTGATAGATGTCCCTTTCTTGCTTTGTCCTAACATGGCCAGCTCATACAAGGAGACAGAGAGGGCTCTGGTGTCTCTTCCTTTTCATATAAGGACACCAGTCCTATAAGCTTAGGGTCCAACCATTATAACCTTATTTAACCTTAATCATCTCCTTGAGGGCCCCATCTGTAAATACAGTCACACTGGGAGTTAGAGATTAAGATATGAATTTGTTGGGGGACACAACTCAGTCCGTAACAATTTTCAAAATATCTGTGGGCAATGAACAACCTGTGGATTTCCTGCTTATCATGACCCCCAGATAATGTTTAAAAATCACTAATTACCATTCATAAATATATGCACATATTCCAAAAATAACTCTCCATCTATTTTAATTGCTAAAATAATAGAGTATCCAAGGCAACAAGGACACCTGTGCTACCCTGAGAAGTGCAGCAGAGCAACCCCTGTCTTTTTTATTCTGACAGAATTAATGCAAACAACCCAGTTGAATCATTTTTTTTTCCTAGTAATGAGACAAGAAAATTCCCCATGGGGCTTCATAAACAGAAAATAACATAGTTACATAGCCAAGTACATGTTGATCTCTAGTGGCCCTCTCTAAGGGAAAGCACAGCGCATAGAGTGTAGACTTCTCCTACACAGAATTAGGTATTAATGTAAGGATCTGTGGTTGAGATTGCTTTTTATAACCTAATATACACTTTCTCCCTCTCTTGTTAGAGCCCCTGTTTTACAATGGGATGTCAGTGTGCCCTGTTAAGAAATTACATTTTCTATCCTTCCTTGTGGCTATAAGTGGTCAATGCAACCTAGATTATTGTCTAAGACTCATGAGAAGGCTCTTACAAAGAGAGCAGATAGCTAGCATGTGCCCTTCTCAGCCCTTACCTCTCCAACCTTCCTCTTGTTTCCTGCTTGGAGCACAGATTTGATATGTGCAAATATAGCATCCATCTTGGATGACTGGAACTTCAGGAACCATCTTGAATAAGGGATAATTTCAAAAATGGAAGCCAAATATTAAGAAAGATGGACCCAAAGTATAATAATAATAAATAAATTAAAAAAAAAAAAAAGGAAGATGGACCTAAAACACAGATGAAGCCGAGGTCCATAATGATGCTTCATAAAGCTTCCATAGCAACCCTAGACGGTTGAACTCTTTCATGTGAGGAAGAAATACATGTTTTCTATCTTACTTAAAACACAATTTCTGCTCTCTGTTATTAGCTGTGTAAAAAAGTTTCTCAACTGATACAAAGTGAAAACTAAAAATCTCAAAATATAAAAATTACCTTAGAAAGTCAATTAGATCTCCCATAAAATCCCCCATAAACTACAGTAAAACAGGGAGGCATAGGGCATAAGAATGGGTTATAGGTAAAAGCAATTAAGCCTTTAATTCTTGGGCCAGTCAAGAAAACAGACCAATTAGGCTCTATCCTTGCATTGTTTTAAGCTAGTATTTGCCTTTCAGAAATTGTCTATATTGCTTTCAGAGATTGTAATTCAGAAATTCAAAATCATGTGTATTCTGAAAAGTCTTGTGAAGCACCACATGTACATGCGTGTATGTTTCTCTATGACTTCTCATTAACATTTCAATATTTTTTCATGGCTGTTGAACAGGTCATTAGCACAGACATCCTGACTACCAGAGCAGTGTATTCCATTCACAATTATTAGAAACTCCTTAAAAGCATGTATACCTTCTCCCCGTTGGTTTTGGATTAAGCTAAGTTTGGTTATATCATAACTGTTCTTTAAGCAGAATTGTGAGAAAAATTATAAATTTGATTTATATTGCTCTTTGTTTTATTTTTCTTCTTTTTCTTTATCTTGCATTGGATTTAACTCTATTATATGTTCAAAATTGAGGAAAGCCATTTGTGGCCACATGGTTTTGTCAAGTGAGTAACTGGAGGTCTGAGAATAGTAGGTGAGAGGTTCTAGAACTCAGATTTTTCTAAGGAATGTTACCACGTTACTAAGCTATGTAACATATCTTGACAACCAGGGAGCCACATAGGCTCCTTGGAGAAAGAGTGTGAGATACTGGATGAAGACAGCTGTATTATTTTGGAAGCGTTCGAGATTGGTCTGTCTCTACCAACTAAAAACTTCTAGCTTAAGTGCAGAGATTTAAGGAGATTAACAAAAACTCAGTCTAGACATATTACAAGGCTGGGAGGGTATCAACAGACTTGAGTTCCTGTAAGCAAGTCACCTGCTTTTAATACTGTCCTCAGGTATAATTTTAAAATCATCATTAGAATAATGTTCTAAAATTTTAGGTATGATTTAGTTAATAGTCTTCAAGTTCATTCTTTTTTCAAGAGTATGTAAAAGCCAAATAAGTCTCTTTTAAGAAAATGAAATACACATTGTTTTCTTGTTGACTTTTTTTTCAAAATTTAAAGTGGATCACCACCCTTTAATCTAAGAGAATTGATGTGGGACAGAGATATATAGATTAACTGAATAATATCAGCTAACATTTAAGTCAATTTCATCAGGTTATAGATAAACAGACTGAAATCTAGGCAATAGAACAATTAATCTGTGGTCACTTTGCTGGTTAGTGGCGAATCTGGGACCATGAATCCTATCTTTAAATTTCTGGTTTAATGTCTTTTTCACTCTCCAAATTGCCTGCTGTACTCCTTTCCCCTCAATACAAGTAAAAAGCAAATTTACTGGCTCAATTGTACAAAAGGCCCCATACCAAAAGAATGAGTAAGTCTAAAGTGTGATTTAAACAAAGAGGTCAGAACTAGCTCCTCACTATGATATTCACAAAGAGCAATATGAAAATACACTTTTTATTGCTAGATAGATATTTTCTGGATTTAATATCTACATATATTTTACCCAACCTAGGATAATTTTAGTATTTATGTATATCAAACTGAAGTTCCTGAAAACCAGTTGTTCTGTGGCAACAAGGCTGGGAATTTATACACCATACACTCTAAGTATATAGCATGAAGCACTTAAACATAGATTGCTTTGGTCTAAAAAGACAGTCAATGATCTAAAAGCATCCATCCCAACAAAATCCTGAGATCAATTTCTAGAACATGAACATGTTTTAAACTCTGCAAATTACTCTAACCCAAAAAATCTCTGCCATGGTTATAAATAAAACATGTATTTCCCAATTCTGCTACAATGAATAAGATTTCCATGTAAGATAGAAAAAATGCAACAGGCACCAGAAAATCATCCTTCTTAGATTTCAAAATCGTATACTATTTTCAAGAAAGTTTAAATAACGACTTTCTATGTTCTTAATCCAGAAAAGTTTTTTCTCACATGGTTGTGAATTCACCAAGATACATAACATTATCTTTAATCTCCCAGGTCTATGACACCATAGGTGTCTAAAAATGTTAACTGTTACTCAGTATTGCAAACAACAATATGGCAAAGGTTCTCTGGTTTATCATCTCTAGATATATCACTCTTTTGGACTTTTTTCCTCCTTTAGGTTTTACCATTCTCTGAGAAGATGATACACATTTTAAGATGCTGGGTTTTATAAGTACAATATGAAGAGTCTTTACTTAAAATTAATTCAATGTAAAGTGCATTTGTGAGTATTGTATTTAAAAGTCATCATTTAAATTTACTGTATCAAAATTGATAATCATGTAATACATTTTTTGTTGGTAAGCCAACAAAGTGAGCTCAAATGAAATTAAAAACAGAATATACCTATGCTTTTTATAAATATAATATAAATATTTCAAAATCAAACACTTTGATTTTCCTCTAGGTAAATTTTTTATGATCCACCCATTCCTATGCTTTTCAACGTTTACAAAAATTTGGTTTGAAAACAAAATAGCCTCACATTGCTGTAACATGAGAAACAATTTAGTTCAAGCAAAGAAGATGAAGAAATGTTTGATATATAAGAAAATGACAAGAAACTCTTGTCAGAATGTTTGTCATTTTGTGATTTCAGGGTCTGAGCACATCTGGAAGTGAGGTCAATCAAGTTAGACCCCAAAAACTTTTGTGACAACAGTGGAGAGGGGAAAATAAACACACCATGAACATGAACCTCAACCCCCCAACATCTGCTCTTCAGATCGAAGGCAAAGGCAGCCATATTATGGCTAGAAATGTAACCTGCTTTCTAGTCAGACACACCCCTCATCCCAGAAGAGTCTGCCACATCAAAGGTAAGGTGACTTAAGGTCCTAGTATGTGTCTCTATCCTCTACACTTGGGCTATTTGCTAATTCTGGCAGGTAAACACAAGGCTGCTATTCAAAATATTTAACCACTGGAGAGGTATGGGCATTGACTGTTGGGACTAGGTGCCAGCACTGGAGTGACAGCAGGGGCCTGGAGTCCCTCTCTGTGTCATACAGTAACACTTAAATTGCTTGATTGTTAGGATAGAGACCTGGAGAGGGGCCAAAGTGGAGGACCACTCAGGGAGCTCAGGGCAGCCTTGACCCATTGATATAAAAATATTTCAGTATTTTAACAATCCACACATCCATGCTAACATCTACATGCTAAATATCATTCCTAAGGAAGCATATGTTTTACTCCTGCTTCCTTCCCTTCTGTCTTGTCTTTTCTCCCTCCTTCCTTGCCTCCTGACCTCATTTCCTCTCTCGCCTCCTCCCTTTCTTCTCTTTCCTTCCTCTCTCCTTTCCTACCTTTTACTTTAACTTTATACAATAGAATTACTCAAAATTAGACATTAATAACAGCATTTCCCTTTTGAGGGAGGCAGTTAAATTGAGCTTGGATTGAAGAATTTTAAAAGTATACAGTTTTTAAACACATCTTGCATTCTGAGATGTTTTGAGAGGTACGAAGAGAAAAGGGTTCTGATGTTTTGAGGGGTACATTTCTCAAGGTTATTAAATATATGGAAAATAAGCAGAATTGTTTGGACTTCACAGGGTGAACCAGCCAATTCACCTAGGATGCGGTGACTGTGTGATACCACTCCCAACAAAGTAGCATATCAACATTGGCTATTGGGTATAATCTAAATAGACCCTTACACTTATCCCTGAGATTCTTATCCCCAAGAGAAATGCTGCCATAGTGAGCCCCAGCAGATGGAAATGTGTCATATTCCTGAGGTGACAGAAAAAGTGACATTAAAAACCAATGTCATTTGGCTTAGGCAAATAATTCATGACTAACACCACAAAAGCAAATGCAACAAAAACAAAAATAAACAAATAAATTGGACCTAATTAAACTAAAAAGCTTCTCCACAGCAAAAGAAATAATCAGCAAACAGAAAACTTGCAGAGTGGGAGAAAATATTTGCAAACTATGCATCCGACAAGGGACTAATATCCAGAATCTATAAGGAACTCAAAGAAATCAGCAAGAAAAAACATAATCTGATGAAAAAGTGGACAAGTAACAAGAATACAAAATTCTCAAAAGAAGATATACAAACAGCCAACAAACATATGAAAACATGTTCAACATCACTAATTATCAGGGAGATGCAAATTAAAACAACAAAGAGATATCACCTTACTCCTATAAGAATGGCCATAATTAAGTCATAAAACAATAGATGTTGGCATGGATATGGTGAAAAGGGAACACTTTTACACTTACGGTGGAAATGTAAACTAGTATACAACCACTAGGAAAAACAGTATGTAGATTCCTTAAAGAACTAAAGGCAGAACTGCCATTCAATCCAGCAATCCCCCTACTGGGTATCTACTAAAAGGAAAATAAGTCGTTATATGAAAAAGGCACATGTACATGCATGTTTATACCAGAACATTTCACAATTACAAAGATAAGGAACCAACCTAAGTGCTCATTAACCAAGTAGATTAAAAAAATGTGGTATACATACACCATGGAACACTACTCAGACATAAAAAGGAATGAAATAATGTCTTTTGCAGCAACTTGGATCGAACTGGAGGCCATTATTCTAAGTGAAGTAACTCATGAATGGAAAACTAAAGATTACATATTCTCACAAGCGGGCGCTTGTAAAGTATACAGTTTTTAAACACAAGCTAGAGGATGCAAAGGCACAAGAATGATATAATGAACTTAGGGATTCAGTGGGAAGGTTGAAAAGGGGGTGAGGGATAAAAGACTACATACTGGGTTCAGTGTACACTGTTTGGGTGATGGGTGCACCAAAATTTCAGAAATCACCACTAAAGAACTTATCAGTAACAAATCATTCTGTTATAAAGACACCTGCACCTGTATGTTCACTGCAGCACTATTCATGGCAGCAAAGACGTAGAATCAAACTAAACGCCCATCAATGATAGGCTGGATAAAGAAAATGTATACATATACACCATGGAATACTCTGCAGCCATAAAAAGAATGAGATCATGTCCTTTGTAGAGATACGGATGGAGCTGGAAGCCATTATTCTCAGCAAACTAACGCAGGAACAGGAAACCAAATATCACACGTTCTCACTTGTAAGTGGGAGCTAAATGATGAGAACACAGGGACACATAGAAGGGAACAACACACACTGGAGCCATTCAGAGGGTGGAGACTGGGAGGAGGGAGAGTGTCAGGAAAAATAACTAATGGGTACTAGGCTTACCACCAGGATGATGAAATAATCTGTACAACAAGCCCCAATGACACAAGTGTACCTATCTATGTAACAAGCCTGCAGTTGCACTCCTGAACTTAAAATAAAAGTTAAAAAAAGAACTTATCCACATAACCAAAAATCACCTGTGCCCCCAAAAACATTGAAATAAAAATAAAAATTAATTATTAAATTTAAATATAAAAAAACAATGCCATGATAGAAATAAACCAAGCTTTTTTGAAAAAAGGGCAGAGTCCGGAGATAGAGAAGAGAATTAGGAGGCTGCTGCACCTGTGCAGATACACGAGGACAAGCATCCCTGCTATGCTCCTGGCAGCAGGACCAAGCAATGGCAGAATATGAGGCTAGAGAGAGTTTGTAGGGAAGAAATGAAAAGGTGCTGGTTACTGATTAGTATAGAAGGTGAAGAGGAACAAATCACACACCCTTTGCACCTTTCCCCACCCTTAGTTATTATAACTAAAAAATGATGAAACAGGGAAGCTGAAAGGGAGAAGGTGAAGTCATTTCATTCAGCAGATATTTATTCAATTTCTAATACATAAGAAGCTTTGTTCTAGATGTGGGAGATAGAGGAAAGTTTCTGAGGGAGGAAAAAAATGTCCCTACCCTCATGGAGCTCACATTCTCATCAGACAATAAAATCAATTCAGTGGTATACATACTGCAAGTGTAGTAACACCAGGCATCCAAATGGAAATGGGGTGCCTACAATCCCAAACCTAGAATAGAAATCTATGTCTGAGTCTCAAATGGGAACTTAGGAGTAAAGATGCACATCGAGAGTCATCAGCATAGAAGTGATATTTAAAGGCATGAATATTGATCATCTCTTTATTCATTCAGCCATCTATACGTTTATTCATTCGTTCAACAAACATTTATTTAGATTGAAAATATAGGCAAGAGCCTGCCCTCAGGAGCTGGACTATCTGGCTGGTCAAGTCACTCTGTGAAATGACATTAGTAACAATAATACCTACATCAGGGTTAAGTATACAAACAAGGAAGGCAAAGGCAACAGCAAAGGAATATTAGGAAACTTTGTAGAAGAAGCTCCATATGCCTGTTATGGAGCATGTGGGTAGGAGGGAAGGGATAATGGAAAGTCGGGGTGGAGAAGTGGATAAGAGGCCAGATTTAGGCAGGCTCTGGATATCATGCTAGGGAATTTATATTTCTTCACAACCAAAAGAAATGTCTACATTCATGTTTTTACTTCCTCTCCTTGGAGCCACTCTTCAGCCCACTGAAGCCTGGCCTTTTCACCCACCATTCTGCATAGGCTGGGCTTGCTAAGTTTACCACTATTCTTCAGTTTGACAAATCCAATGCAAAGAGGATCTGCTGGCTCAAGTAACTGGAAAGTCCATAAGGGAGGTGGGTTTTAGGTTTGAGTTGATGGCCCACTTAAACAACCTGTTTTTTTTTTTTTTTTTTTTTGAGACGGAGTCTCGCTCTGTCACCCAGGCTGGAGTGCAGTGGCCGGATCTCAGCTCACTGCAAGCTCCGCCTCCCGGGTTCCCGCCATTCTCCGGCCTCAGCCTCCTGAGTAGCTGGGACTACAGGCGCCCGCCACCGCGCCCGGCTAATTTTTTGTATTTTTAGTAGAGACGGGGTTTCACTGTGGTCTCGATCTCCTGACCTTGTGATCCGCCCGCCTCGGCCTCCCAAAGTGCTGGGATTACAGGCTTGAGCCACCGCGCCCGGCCAACAACCTGTTTTTTAAAAGCTCTTCTCTCTGCCTTCCACAATTCCAGACTCATCCTAGAGCTGGCTTGCTCCTCTCCTAGTGGCAACATAGCTAAATCAGTTCTTAGTTTCACATCTGCATGCCACTTTGACTTCTTCCCCAGCAGATTTCAGCAAAATTCTCTTTATGTTTTCATTTTACCAGCACACACCAGGTCACATGCTATCCTTGAATGAATCCCCATGGACAGGGAAGTGGCATGCACAGATTAGTAGGCCATGGTTCAGATAACCAATCACTACAGCAAGGGGAATTGGTTCAATCTTCCCCAGAACATATGGCTGCAGGGGCTGCAGAGTGGTAGATAAGGGGAGGAAAATGAAGCAAAATAACCTGAGTAGTGTTGTTAAGGAAAGATAGAAACAGGTCCTGGGCAGAACTGACAGATATCCACTACACTGCAATTCTCTTCTTGACCCCTTAGCTGCATTTGACACAGTTAACCACTCCTCCCTTCCTCTTTCTCTTTCCCTTTCTCTCTCTTTCTTAACCTTTTAAAAAATGTAGCTTCTGTAACAACATATGCTTTAGTTGTTTTTCCTCTACCTCTGTGACTTCTCCTTCCTAGCTTTATTTTTGTTCTTCAGTAAATGCTGGAGTCCCTCACAGCTCAGTCCGTGGCTGTTTCCTCTTTTTAATCTGTAATGGGATGCTAGACAAATATGTTCATTCACAAGTTTCAAATACCCTCTATAGGCCAAATATTTTTCAAATATGTATCTCAGACTCAGACACCTCTTCAAAAGTGTAGACCTATATGTTCAACTGTCCACTTGCAAGGCACGGGATGCCTCGTGGGCACCTTGAACTTTGCTCTTCAAAATTGAACTCTTGATCTTCCTTCAAAAGCAAGGTCCCCCAACCAATGTATCCTAACAAATAAATAGTATTGTAAAATCGAAGTTCTTCTTTAACTCCTCTCCCTCATTCTCTTCCCCTTCCAATACTTCGCTTGATCTTGTCATTTTCCTTCTCAATATTTTATAAATTAAGTCACTTCTCTCCATGGCTACTGTCACAGCTCCATTCTAGGCCACTATTATCTCCTGCTTTGACTACTACTTTGCAACTTGCAGCCCTCTTGCAGCTTTACTTCCACTTTTGCCCTCTCTCCAGTCAATTCTCCATAGAGCAACCAGAAAGATCATATTAAAATATATTTGCCTATTTAGGCCAGCCTCAGTAGCTCACACCTGCAATCCCAACACTTTGGGAAGCCAAGGTGAGAGGATTGCTTGAGGTAAGGAGTTGGTGGTGCACCTGTATTTCTAGCTACTCAAGCTGAGACAGGAGGATCACTTGAGCCCCTGAGTTCAAGGCTGCAGTGAGCCATGATTGTGCCACTGCACTCCAGCTTGGGTGACAAGCAAGACCCTGTCTCTTAAAAAAACAAACAAACAAACAAACAAAAACATACATATATAGACTGTTTATCCTACACAAAATCCTTCAGAAGCTTCCCATGCATTTAGGATAAAGCAGTTCATTTTGACATAGGCTAAAATGTTCCCTATTATGTGGCCTCATCTCCTATCAACCCCCTCCCCCATTATGCATATGCCACAGTGGACTTGTCTAAGTTGCTTGAACATGTCACAAGCTCTTTCCCACCTCTGTCTGGATTTCCACACATACTCTTCCCTCTAATTATAAACCTCCCCTCATTATTTGTGGTTCCTCATTTTGGTTTAAATATCATTTCAGAGAGACTTTTCAGGCTCCACATCCTCAATCTAAATTAGATTTTCTTACAGTATTTTTTCATAGTACTCTATATTTTTCTTTAGAGCAATTGTCTTAGATAGACTCTGAGGTGGAGATTTGTGTGAAGGCGCTTTATTAGGAAGTGCTTTTGGGAACAACACTGATAAGAAAGCAGTAAGTAAAGGAAGAAGAACTGGGTAGAAGGGGAAGTGGAACTGCGGAAACAATAGGGACCTCAGCCAATTGCAGGAGGAGCAGTGGAGCTGGGATATCCCTTCAGAGGTGTCTCAATTCCAGGTAAGGGGGCCAGGCCTTTGTAATTCCTACCAACCAGTCACTGTGCACAAGAGCTCTCGCTGTGTATGAGAGCGAGAGCAATTCCCGGAGAGGGACTCAGAAGGAGCCATAAGTAACTGACATATGTGGAGCTGGGGAGCTGAAAGCCTAGGTGCTGAAGGCATGATCTAGGTAGGTGGTGGGGGTACTATAGCAATTACCACACCATATGTTGTGATAATAGTTATTTTCATCATTAGTTGAATAGTTTCAGAAATCCTCCACTAAGCTGTGATCTCCATGAAGGTGTGTCTGTTTTGTTCATGATTTACCTCAACTTCCTAAGGAGTGGTTACCACAAGTGAGGTGCTGGATAAATTATTGTGGGAGGAAGGGAGTTTAAATTGCATCCAGATAAAATTGTAGAGTTACTGACAGATTTTAAACAGGATTTATATTCTACACCAGCAGTCTCATAGTTCTATGTCCCTGAGGAATTGATTTCATTCAAAAAATCATTCTAGCTGTATTGTAGAAAGTGGAAGATGAGCAGGACCTTACTAGACATTGGGAGATCGGTTAGAAGATGGACTCAGTCGTCAAAGTGGGAAGGAATGAGTGACAGGCCAGGGCAGAGAGAGGAGCAGAGAAGGTCGAACTCGGGGTAGAGTGAGGAAATTTCAGCTAAGTAGCACAGAGAGAACCAGCAGAGGGAAACAAATTCAAGGAAAATGGCTAGGTGACTAGCAAAGTCATATTCCTAAAGGAGATTAGGAAAATGAAGGCCAAGGGGAAGCAAACAGATGTCACTATAAAGAAGTCATAGATGGCCTTGGAATACATTGTCTTGACCAAACCTGAGGGTACGGTTTTTCACAACCTACATGTGAGAAAAAAACCCCAAAACCCACATTTAATTTTTATTTGAAACTGTTTTTTTTTTTTTCTCTATGAAGAACAAATAGTATTAAATTGAATAATTTTTTTCTGGTTTTATATACTTCAAAGCACTTGATATATATCTCTTCTATATTTTCTTTCACATTCTGCTTCAAATTTTCTTATCATAGACTACAAAACTATTGGCAGGCAAGGGACTAATTTTTATGTCTTCAACTCTCCTCTAATGCCTGCCACAAAGCCATGCTCATAGTAATATATGTTCAATTGAAAGAAAATTTTCAATTCCAACATTATTTGTCTGCCTTAGAAATCTAGCTAATTTTAACACTCACTTCTGGGGTGGGGGGAAATCTTTGATTAACACTTGGTCCCATTTACAAACTTTGTTAATTAAATACCTTTAAAAGCTTTAAATGACACTTATTCATTAAATACACTTGATTTTAAAAAATATTTTACATACTTATCAAATTCTCACTAAGTTGTAAATAACTCCTGTAAGTTAAATAAATTATACTTATAAATATAGATAACTTAAGCCATTTCTTTACTGTTTACCAACTTAATAATATTTTCATAGTGTTCTACTTAAAATCAGAAATGTAAAATCATTTTAACATTTTAAACTGTAATTCCAAAACTAATTTGTTAGATATTCTAATATTCCAAATTAGCTAATAAGCATTAGCTTAAATGTGTATTTAAGATGTAGATCGGTCCAGGCATGGTGGCTCACACCTGTAATCCCAGCACTTTGGTGGGTGGATCACAGGTCAGGAGTTTGAGACCAGCCTGTCCAATATGGTAAAAACCCGTCTCTACTAAAGATACAAAAAATTAGATGGGCTTGGTGGTGCACATCTGTAATCCCAGCTACTCAAGAGGCTGAGGCAGGAGAATCGCTTGAACCCAGGAGGTGGAGGTGGCAGTGAGCCAATATTATGCCATTACACTCCAGCCTGGGGGACAGGGCGAGACTCCATCTCAAAAAAAAAAAAAAAAAAGATGCAGATCTTAAATTTGTGACCATTGTATATCGTGTATTTAAGATCGATATCTTAAATAATTTAATCTTACATTCTAATGCCGCTCAGATAAGCAATGTGCAAACAGATGTATTATGATATGTGACAAATGCTGTGGAAAAAATAAAAGCACATAAAGGGACAGAGAGTGATGGGGCTCATTTCAGACAGAGTTGCCAGCAAAGATGATTTTGATGTTATTGGAGAAGACAATTCAGAATGAGGTGAAACAGTGGTACTGGAGGGAGATTTGGAAAAATGAGCAATTGTAGAAAACAGTATCGAGAAGCTTGCCTGGCAATTTCTGGGAAGGCAAAGCAGTCATCTTTTACTACTTCTCATAACTCGCTGATTAACAGATAGCAATACCCAGCACACCCTCATTTCCTAAGCTGTCCAGTTTCACATGACATAGCATTGATATTGAAAAGAGAACCTTTCTATAACTTAATATTTGAACCAAATCCTATATTTGAGCCAAAAGTGAATAGTTATTTTTAGGAGAGTGATTGAACCCAGAAATCTCTCATATGAGGAAGGAGTTCCTTTTATACCAACCTCTCCTTCCTCCTTCTGTCACAATTTACCTTATCCTGGCTCCTATTCCCAGCTCCTACAGCTTTTTACCTTCTGCCAGGACAAAGGAGGAGCCAGGGTATCTCTTCTAGAAGACCTATTTACATTGAGGCATTCTGGATGCTTTAAAAAATTTAAATCTGACATTCTTGAAAAGAGCCAGCACAAACCCTCTTAGTCATTATCAAGCTTTGGGAAATGAGAGATTTGTCTGGGATAAAAAGAAGGTCTACTACACTGGAATCCCAGACCAAGATCGAAGATGTGGTCTGGCTCTCAATACTGACAAAATGGCAGGAGATTTTAAGGAAGCATGTAATTGGCTACACTGACTTTCAAAGAATGTCTACCTTGCACTGGTTCATAATACATTTTTTTTTTTTTTGGTTCATACAATTTGAAGTCCAATGTTTTACACACATTTAATGATATTTGGTTGGGGAGTTGTTGATCGTTCAAAGAAAACCTTCCAAACATCTAATCTGGTTGTTTGATCTTTCTCTTTTTATAATCTTTACTCAACTAGGCTTGAATAACATTCCAATCTGTACTGTGAATGATGATGAGAATGCATTTGGAACATTGTGGGGAGCTGGCCAGTCTAACCACTTAGAGAAGAACAGAATACCATTTGCCAAGTGCAGTTACCCACCCAGCACTGCAGTCCAGGACAGCCCTGTAAGAGGAGTGTCACCAGCCCCAAACAGTGCCAAAGTGCCTCCACGGCCTCATTCTGGTGAGTTGAGTTAGAATTGATGAAATGTTTCCTTATGCTTCCTGCAAACAAGGGTGTGGGGAGTCTATATGATGCTAAAATAGCTGCAGTGGTTTTTACATAAAGTTTCCTCACTGTGAGGAGCATAAATTTTGTTATATATTATAATTTTTTTCACTCTTCTAATCTCATCTCAGTGGCACGATGATGTCAAAAATGTTATTACCATTATTATTAATAGTACCTAAGACATATTTGGTGTGGTCCTATTCTCTAATCCCTACAAAACTAGCTAAAAGATGCCAGAAATGAATGTTGATCCAACACTGATAGGGAAACTATGTCAGATGAAAATCGAGTCCAGGAAACGCAGTAAGAATGAAATTGCATGTTTACACTGTCCTCATGAGACTGTCATCTCCTTAAGATCAGGCCCTGTGTTTTTGCTTTCCGTGTTTTTGCCATCCTTCCTTTCTCCCCAGGTCCAGCTCAGTGCCTGGTCCTTAGTAAACAATTGAATTAATTTGTACTGAATTGAAGGAAAAAGGCATTGATCAAAAGTAAAGTGTGGAAAAATCCAAAGAGCAAGGTAAAATAGAAGAAAGGAATTCTGCATGGTAGAAATTATATCCAGTTCTTCTCTTTCTCTTGCCCTATACAATTTACATACTGTTACTAAAACTGTCAGGATACAAGAAAATTATTACGGCATAATGTAGTAAAATATATCTCTAAAGATAGCAATAGGACTGGTCAATTATAGAGTACTCACTATGTGGACATATACCATTCTAAAGTCTTCATACTTAACTCATTTCATCCTTTCAAGAATTTCTCTTCCCTCCCTTCCGCTAGCAATGAAGAGTCAAAACCCACTTATTTTCCCTTATTTCTCATGTCTCTTTTTATACCATAGAACCTAGAAACTTAAAAACTACATTTGCAAGAAAGAGGCCTTTGATGGGAATCAGGTGTCACCACCTAATAAGATTTCTATAGCAGATATGGGAAAAGGTCATCTTTTTCTTTTATCTATAAATTAATGTAAAGGGAAATTAAGTAAAACTTTAAGTGGTTTTAGGGTAACTTAGGGGGATTTAGTTATATGACTGAGTATGAAATGGGTAGGGTTGAGAGGCTGATAAAAGAAGAAAGAAAATAAAGAATGTAATTGTAACTCAGCACAAATCATCTTTCTGTCTAAAGGTCAAATAACAACAAGAAAATTCTCTTTAATTAGATAAAGTGATATTTATATGGACAGTAAACAGAGAAAAATATGTCTTGTACTAAAATATATACTTTTTAAATCAGTTTAACCAGATCAAGAAAGCATTTTCTGTGTGTTCTTATATTATCATCTTGGGCATAGAACTAGTTTTTAAATGCAAATACTTTATGTTATTATAATGCCATTTACCTGCAAATTTCCTAACATTTATAAACAGATTCCTGAATTGACCTTAAAGTCAGAAATACTCTCATCAATTTCAGCAATTGACACATATATCATGTGATATAGATTCTTTTTCAGTTTAATCTAAATACATTTTTCCTCAATTTTATTTCAGAGCCCAGTAGAAAAATTCAAGAGTGCTTCAAAACTTCCAATGAGAATCCCTTAGTAATTAAAAAGGTAAGGAACAGCTATGTACCACTATCTATTTAGTTTGACTTCTGTCAGTTCCTCTCCTTTTCTTTACATATCTTTCTGAAAAGTCACCATGCTTCACAATATTTTTACAGCTTTAGTAATGTCTAATTAACATAATATAAGATACACATATTCAAAGTGCACAATTTAATGAGCTTTGACAAATACAAACCTGGGAAACTACCACTTCAGTCAAGAGAATGCACATCCTCATCACTCCCAAAAGTTTTCTCATGATTCTGGCCGTCCCACAGGCAAATGTTTGTCTGCTTTCTGTCACTAAAGATTACCATGGGCTTTTTTGGATTTTATAAAAACAAAGTCATATGGTGAGTTCTCTTTCTAAAATCTGGTTTCTTTAACTCAGCATGATTATTTTAAGATTCATCCATGTTTTTAAGTGCATCAGTAGTTCATTCCTTTTAATTGCTGAGTAGTATTCAACTGTATAGTTATCCTACAATGTGTTGATCTATTTACCTGTTGAGGGACATTTAGGTCACTCCCAATTTCTAGCAAAGCTAATATAAACATTTGTCTACAAGTCTTTGTTTGGATATATACTTTCTTTTCTCTTGGATAATTCCTATGAGTGAAATAACTGTGTTTTATAGTAGTTGTATGTTTAAATTTCTAAGAAGTAGCCAAATTGTTTTCCAAAATGATTGTCCCATTTTACATTCCCACCAGCAGCATATGAGTTTTCTTTTCTCCACATCTTCCCCAAACTTAGAATGGTTAGTCTTTTTATTTTTAGTCAACCTAGTGGGTATGTAGTAGTATCTTATTGTGGTTTTAATTTGCATTTTCCTCATGAGGTTGACATCTTTTCCAATTCTTACTTGTCATGTATATATCTTTTCACAGGAAATATATTGTTAGATATTTTGCCCACTTCTTAAATTGGGTTGTTGGCTGGGTGCAGTGGCTCACGCCTGTAATCCCAGCACTTTGGGAGGCTCAGGTGGGCGGATCATGAGGTCAGGAGATCGAGACCATCCTGGCCAATATAGTGAAACCCTGTCTGTACTAAAATACAAAAAAAAAAAAATTAGCCGGGCATGGTGGTGCATACCTGTATTTCCAGCTATTGGGAGGTTGAGAAGGGGAATTGCTTGAACCCAGGAGGTAGAGATTGCAGTGAGCTGAGATTGTGCCACTGCGCTGCAGCCTGGTGACAGAGCAAGACTCCGTCTAAAAGAAAAAAAAAATTGGGTTGTTGACTTTTTTATTATGACATTGTAAAAGTTCTTCATATATTCTAGATTAAATCTTTTGTTACATGCATGTTTTTGCAAATATTTCCTTCCAGTCTGAGGATTGCTCTTTTTTTGATGTGTCTTTCAAAAATTTATAATTTTTTCCATTAGAGCTTCACATCTGCTTGCCGTTTATCTCTGTATTGTGCTTTATTGCAATGGCTAGAATCTCTAGTACAATGTTGAATAGAAGTGACAAGAGCAGACATCCTTGCCTTGTACCTGATTGTAGGAGGAAAGCATTCAGACTTTCAACATTAAGTATTATGTTAATTTACTTTATTCATGGATGCCCTTTATATGACTGAGAAAGTTCCCTTCCGTTCCTAGTGTGCTGAGAGTTTTAACAGAAATGGGGAGAGATGTATTTTGCCAAATGCTGTTTCAGTATCTAGCTGAGATGATCAAATGATTTTGCTTTTTAGCCTGTTAATATAGTGAATTACACTGGCTACGTTTCAAATTTGAACCAACCTCGGACATCTGGTAAAAACCTCCCTTGGTCGTGATGTATTATCCTTGTTATATACTAAAATTTCATAACATATTGTTAGCATTCTTGTGTCTATGTTTATGAGGAATATTTGTTTATAGTTTTCTTATAAAGTCTTTTTCTGGTTTAAATATCAGCATAATGCTGGCTTTATAGAATAAGTTTGGAATTCCTCTTTAATATTCTGGAAGATTTTATGTAGAACGGATATTATTTCTTCCTTAAAAGTTTAGTAGAAATCTTCAGTAAGATATTAGGCTTGATATTTCCTTTGAGTCAAGGTTTTTAACTACCAATTCAATTTCTTTTTTTTTATATATATATATATATAGATATAGGCTATTTGGGTTATCTATTTCTTCTTTAGCCAGCATTGGTAGTTTGTATTTTGCAAAGAATATGTCCATTTCATCTAAGCTGTTGACTTATTGATGTAAAGTTTTTCATAAAATATTCCTTTTATTATTTTATAATGTTTAATGTTTGTTTCCTCATCCCTGATTCTGGCAATTTGTGTCTTCTTTTTTTCCTGATGTGTCTAGCTAGAGGTTTGTGAGTTTTATTGACCATTTTAAAGAATCAATATTTCATTTAATTGAGTATTTCTATCGTTTTGCTTTTGTTTCCATTTCACTGACTTTGGCTCCTATCTTTATAGAAGTTAAAATCTTAGGTCATTGATTTGAGACTTTTTTTTTCCAATATAAGCATTTATTATTACATTTTTCCTATAAGCATTACTTTGCCTGCATCCCCCAAAATTTACTATGTTGAATTTTCATTTTCATTATGTTCAAAATACTTCCTGATATCCTTTTTGATTTCTTCTTTCACCTATTCGTTACTTAAAATCATGTTATTTACTTTCTAAATATTTGGGGGATTTTCCAGATATCTTTGTGTTATTAATTCCAATTTAATCCCACTGTAGTCAGAGAACACACTTTGTATACTTTGTAATGTTTTAAATTTATTGAGACTTGTTATATGGCCTAGAGTATTGTTGACCTTAAAAAATTTTTCATGTACCCATGAAACAAATGTTCACTCTGCTGTTGTTTGGTAGAACGCAATATAAATATCAATTAGGTCAAGTTAGATGATACTGTTGTTCAAGTCTTCTGTAGCAGCAGCTCCCAACCTTTTTTGGAAGACTATTTTTCTACAGACCTATGGTGGGATGGGGGGAATGGTTTCAGGATGAAATTGTTCCACCTCAGATCATCAGGCATTCCATTCTCATAAGGAGCACACAACCTACATCCCTTGCATGCGCAGTTCACAATAGGGTTTGCACTCCCATGAGAATCTAATGCCGCTGCTGATCTGACAGGAGGCAGAACTCAGGCGGTAATGTCGACTTGCCCTCCCACCGCTCACGTTCTGCTGTGCAGCAGGTTGTGGTCCAGGTATTTGGGGACCATCGTTCTGTAGCCTTACCCATTTGCTACTTTTTCTGCCAATTATTGAGGGAGAGGTGCTGAAATCTCTGATTATAATTGTGGATTTCTAAATTTCTCTTTTCATTTCTACCAATTTTTAATCACATATTTTAAAGCTCTCTTATTAGGCATAAAACTGTTTAGGTTTGCTATATCTTCTTGATAAAATGATCTTTTTATCATTATAAAGTTACTCTCTTCGTTCCGGACACTATTCTTTGCTTTAAAATCTATTTTGTTATAAAACTGTTCAGATTTTCTATTTCTCCTTGATTCAATTTTTGGTAATATATTCTTTTCTAAAAACTGTTTATTCAATCTAAATGTTCAGATTTATTGACTAATGTACTATACTGAATACTGTAGAAATTGTAGCACAATGGTAAGTATTTGTGTATCTAAACAGGAAAAGATACAGTAAAATAGTATTGACCTATGTACTAGGTTCTATGTGTTGTTACAAATCAGTCACTTCGAAGGATAGAAAGCCTTTCCTGGAACAGGCACATGGATCTAAGGCTTCTGTAACTCTTCATGGACTTAAAGCTCCCACAACCTTTTAATTTTTAAAAATTGCAAACAGTATATTTACCTCCCAGAACAAGAAAATAACCTTTGTATTTCCCTTCCAACTGATCAAGGGAAGAAATTTAGTTTGCCTTTCTAACTCTCCAGCTGTTAGCTGTTACTTAGAGCAAGGAGGTAGCAACTTGCGTCATGTAGTTGCTTCACAGACAAAGCATAAAACCTCTCAGCTGTCTTTTCCTGGCCACAAAAGAGAAATCTTCCCAACTTAACAGCAAATCTCATATGTCATGAGTTGGCTGTTATTTGGAATTGCGATGTAAAAGGTTATACATTGCATACTACAAATTTGTTATCTTGTTATTTGACCAAGAGTTTAAAGTGATTTCATCAAAAGTTAATAAGATATCACTATTTGTTTTGTCTCCAAATATAAATATTTGATAGTTTAAGATAACACTAACCTTTTTTACTTTCTTGTGTCTCTCATTAACCACAATATTTCTTATTCATTTCACAATGAGTTTTCATATAAAATATAGATAGGTGCAAATGTATATTGGTTATATTATACCTTTGATTTAGGAAGAAATTAAGGCCAAAAGTCCACCATCACCTCCAAAGGCATGCTCTACTCCTGGCTCCTGTTCTTCAGGGATGACGAGTATCAAGAATGATGTGAAAGCAAACACCATTTGCATACCAAACTATCTGGATCAGGAAATAAAAGTAAGTATCAGGTTTATCAAATCCATAACTTGGAAACAGCATGAATATACAAAAAAATTTATACCACTAACATCCTTAAAACTCTTAAATGATTCCTTACTGATAACTGAATTGATTTAAGACTGCTTAGCCTAAAATCCAAGGCATACTCCTATTTTCATTTCCAGTCTTACTTTTCCTTGGAATCTTGACACTCTTAGATTAACACAATCTTTGGTTCAGACATAATGAAAAGCCTGGTGTTTATCAAACAAACCCAGTCCTATTCTTTCCATCTTTCATTATCATCTTAATACTTGAGAGGCACTATTCTTAATGTCTTGCTGCAATCTATACATTTACTTCTCATATTTTAAAGCATAAATTCCTCTAATCAACATTCATCTCGTCCTTTTTTCTTTGCAAAACTATGTCTTCAAACTTTCTCTGCCTGGGGTTATAAACTTAGTTATATTAATAGTAATATGTCATATCAGCTTCCTGAAAGTCCCTCCCCAGCCACAGTTATTTCTGAGAATGATATAAAATCAAGAATACATCAGTCAGCTGATATTTGTCATCTGCCATTTTTCCTTCTTTTAATCTCTTTGATAACCTCTATATTGAACCACCATTAAGTCCCACTACAACGAACTAAGGGTTAAAAGATTGTAATGATGACTCTAATTGGAAGTTTAAGTAATCAGTATCTGTAGCTGTAATTACAAATAACAGAGCACATTGTTGAGATGGTTATTGAATAAGCCTAACAAGGAAGTATTTTAAAAGTAGAGCCCAGAGTATGATAGTGACATTGATGTAATAATTCATGCTGATGATTAAACTTGAGAAGGAGAATAGAAGGAAATGTATAGAAGGGAGAGTATCTACATATTTGACTTATGTTTATACATTATTTCCTGATGATTCTGGCTAAAGACTTTATATTATACACAGTCTTCAGAATCACTGTTTCACCTGCTACACCCTGGCACTTTGATCTTTCTATAATTTTCTCATTCTCACCTTAAGAGCTTTGCTCTAAGAATTATCTTTCCCTTTATTGGCTCAGTGATCAGCTTCTCATTAAGTTGAAGTATCACTTACTCAGAAATACTTTCTCTAACAACCTAATCTACAGTAGCTAACCAGTCACTCTATATCCCATCACCCTTTGTTATTTTTTGCATAAATATGCTATATATGTATGTTCGGACTTATTTATTTGGTTCGATATTTTCTCTCTCTCCTCGCCCCACTCCCACTAAAATTTAAATCATATAAGATCTCACACTTGTCTGCCTTTGCTACTGCTTAATCTTCAGTGCCTAGGTGAGTGCTAGATACCTAGGAATTGTTAGATGAGTATTTGTTGGATATTGAATAAATAAATTACAAGGAAAAGTCAACTCAAGATAAAAAGGATAACTGTAGAAAATCAGCTAAATACATAGTTCTCAACTCAAATAATCCATAATCTGAATGCAGTTTTAGTAAGACTGTCATTCTTCCTTGGGCGTATCAATAGACCAGCATGATCCTATAGAGCTGGGTTTCTGGGCATCTATGAAAGAGCCTTCCTCTCAAACTCATCTTCTATTTTACAAAAATCAACTTAGCTGGACATCAGTTGATATAAAACTCACTAAAGTATAAACTCTTTGAAGGCAGGGATCTTGTCTGCCTTATTCACAACTGATTTCTTAGCACTCATCACTTCACTTGAAAAATATTAACTGGCACACAGACAATGGCATTTTGCCAAATAGTTGTTGACTATTTGCTAAATAAATGAACAGAGAGGGAGTAAAGTGATAAAATAGGTTTTATCAAGATTTTTTGGCTTATATAAAAGAGCCCCAGAAATATTGCTCATCTCGGAGGTATTCTATTCTTCCATGTTTCCTACAAAAAAAAATCAGGAATATTTTCTAATTTCCTACTATCCATTGAGTAACTCTAAATGGGCTGTGAAATCAGGAAATGCTTTTGCAGGGGTATGTGTGAAAGGGTATGCAGTTGCATGATTATTACTTTAAAAGGAAAGAGAAACATAATTCCATGTCTATTAGCACTTTGTTTTAAGCCTTCCTTCCAAAGATCTGGAATTTATAGACATAACACCAAAATGTCTGCCAAACTCTTATAAACAGTTGGTGGGACTATAAATTAGTTCAGCCTCTGAAAGCAGTTTGGAGAGTTCTCAAGGAACTACAAACAGAATTGCCATGTAAACCAACAATCCCATTACTGGGTATATACCCAAAGGAAAATAAATAGTTCTAAAAGATAAAAAGACACCTGCACTGGCATGTTAATCACAGCAATATTCACAATAGCAAAGACATGGAATCAACCTCAGTGCCCATCAGTGATGAATTGGATGAAGAAAATGTGGTACATATACACCATAGAATACTACACAGCCATAAAATATACAATAATACATTTTGCAGCAACCTGGATGCAGCTACAGGTCATTATTCTAAGTCAATGAATACAGAAACAGAAAACCAAATACTGCATAGTCTCACCAGTAAATGGGAGCTAATCACTGGGTAAATGTAGACATAAAGATGGGAACAATAGACACTGGAAACTCCAAAAGGTAGGAGGAAGGAAGGAAACCAAAGAAGGAAAAACTATCAGGAACTCTGTTCACTATTTGCGTGGTGGATTAACTGAAGCCCAAAGCTCAGCATTATTCAATATATCCATGTAACAAACATGCACATGTACCCACTGAGTCTCAAATTTAAAAAGAAAAGTTGACCAAACACATCTATTTATTCTGTAAATATTTAATGTCAAACTACAAAATACTAGAGTATGAGGATATAATCAATTTCTTCATTCATAGAGCTTATGAAGTAATAGTGCAACTGTTATAAGAACACGTACCAGGAGACTTTGTAGCTCAGAGAGCCTTCAAGGAGAAAGGGACCTAAAGAATGTTTAGGATGTAATCAGAAGATAAAGAGAAGCATGGAAGAGATCTTTCCCAGTCAAGTGACCTTCATATCTTAAGACTAAGGTGTGAGAGCATTGCTTAATTAAAACAACGAACAACAATTAATATGGTTGATGCAGACAGTGCATAGAGAAAGTGGCAAGAGATGGGGCTGGAGACTTAAGAACAGACTGGATAATGTAGTACTCTATAAGCCCTATCAAGGTGTCCAGATTTCATCCCAAGGGGTGTGGGAAGCCAGCAAAGAATTTTAAGCACTAAATGATATTGAATTACTTTGTAAGTATAAGAATTACATAGTTAGAACTGTACTTTAGAAAAATCACTCTGGATACAATATGCAGATTAATTTGGGAACATAAGGGGTGACAAAGTTGCAAGCAAGGGACTCTGATTCAAAAATGATAGATTAGATTCAACGCTTAACCTCCTGCTTTAAAAAACTATATAATTCAGCAAAATATATACAGAAACGATTTGCAGGTACCGGGCAACAGACACTACAGATTGGATCATTGAGAGAAGAGAAACAATTGGGGCTATTTCCATATTCAACCCAGACTTCTACCTGGGGCACATGCCTAATCATGGCACAGAGAAGTGGAGTCTGAACAGACAGCAGCAAGTTCACTAGGTACAGAAAACAGAGTTTAGTATTTGGGGATGCTGAGGTGGCTGGAATTTGCAAAGTAAGATCTGAAGAAGATAAATCTGTGCAGAGAATGAGCTCCAGAAATTTAGGGGTACCATTAAGTGTTCAGTCCAATATGAAGCCTCACATGTACAGGATGATTCTGAGACCCGGCAAGGAGAGCTAATGGGAGGTATTACAGAGCTTAGAGTTGCTGGAGTTCTAAAAAACCCTGAAAAGACCTCGCCGGAGTGAAGATACCTTGCAGAACATACCAGGACTTCAATTCAGACCCCGGAAAAGTTACACCTTAAAAATAGCCCTGCAATAGAGGCTACTCTAGGCTAGATTCTCAAATCCTAAAATAAAATTTCAGGACATCAAGTTCACCTGCCAATATATTAATAATGTTCAAGAACAAAACACTATTTTTTCCCTCAACTTTTATTTTAAGTTCTGGGGTACATGTGCAGGATGTGCAGGTTTGTTACATAGGTAAACCTATGCCCTGGTGGTTTGCTTCACAGATCATCCCATCACCTAGGTATTATGCCCAGCATCCATTGGCTAGTCTTCCTGATGCTCTCCTTCTCCCCTAACACTCCCTGACAGGTGCCAGTGTGTGTTGTCCCCCATCATATATCCATATGTTCTCACTGTTCAGCTCCCACTTATAAGTGAGAACATGTGGTGTTTGGTTTTCTGTTCCTTCATTAGTTGCTGAGGATAACAGCTTCCACCTCCATCTATGCCCTTGCAAAGGACACGATCTTGTTCCTTTTTATGGCTGCATAGTATTCCATGGCGTACATGTATCACATTTTCTTTATCCAGTCTATCATTGATGGGCATTTAGGTTGATTCCATGTCTTTGCTATTGTGAGTAGTGCTGCAGTGAACATATGCATGCATATATAACAAAATAATTTATATTCCTTTGGGTATATACCCAGTAATGGGATTGCTGGATTAAATGGTATTTCTGCCTCAAGATCATTGAGGAATCACCACACTGCCTTCCACAATGGTGGGAGTAATTTTTACTCCCACCAACAGTGTAAAATTGTTCCTTTTTCTCTACAACCTCGCCAGCATCTGCTGTTTTTTGACTTTTTAATAATTGCCATTCTGACTGGTGTGAGATGGTATCTCATTGTGGTTTTGATTTGCATTTCTCTAATGCATTTAGCCCATTTACATTTAAGGTTAGTATTGCTATGTGTGAATTTGATCTTGTCACCATGATGCTAGCTGGTTATTTTGCAGACTTGTTTATGTGGTTGGTTCATAGTGTCACTGGTCTGTGTACTTAACTGTGTTTTTGTAGTGGCTGGTAAAAATTTTCCTTTCCATATTTAGTGCTTCCTTCAGGAGCAAGGCAGGCCTGGTGGTGACAAATTCCCTCAGCATTTGCTTGTCTAAAAAGCATCTTATTTCTCCTTTGCTTATGCAGCTCAGTTTGGCCAGATGTGAAATTCTGGGTTGGAAACTCTTTTCTTTAAGAATGTTGAATATTGGCTCCCAATTTCTTCTAGCTTGTGGGGTTTCCACTGAGAGATCTGGTATTAGTCTGATGGACTTCCCTTTGTAGGTGACCTGACCTTTCTCTCTGGCTGCGCTTAATGTTTTTTCTTTCATTTTGACCTTGGAGAATCTGATGATGATGTGCCTGAGGGTGGATCTTCTCATGGAGTATCTTACTAGGGTTCTCCAGATTTCCTGAATTTGAATGTTGGCCTGTCTTGCTAGTTTGGGGAAGTTCTCCTAGATGACATCCTGAAGTATGTTTTCTAATCTGGTTCCATTCTCCTCATCTCTTTCAGGTATTTCAATCAGTCTTAAGTTCAGTCTTCTTACATAATCCCACATTTATCGGAGGTTTTGTTCATTCTTTTTTATTCTTTTTTCTCTATTTTTGTCTGCTTGTCTTATTTCAGAAAGATGCTCTTCAAGCTCTGAGATTCTTTCCTCTACTTGGTCTTTTCTGCTATTAATACTTATAATTACATTACATTGTGAAGTTCTTGTGTTTGTTTTTCAGCTCCATCAGGTCAGTTATGTTCCTCTCTAAACTGGCTATTCTTGTTATCGGCTTATGTATTGTTTTATCATGATTTTTAGCTTCTTTACACTAAGTTACAACATGCTCCTTTAGCTTAGCAAAGTTTGTTATTACCCACCTTCTGAAGCCTACTTCTCTCATTCAGCCATCTCAGCCTCAGCCCAGTTCTGTGTCCTTGCTTGAGATGTGTTGCAGTCATTTGGAGGAGAAGAAGAACCCTGGCTTCTTGAGTTTTCAGCATTTTTGCGTTGATTCATTTTCATCTTTGTGGGCTTATCTACCTTCAATCTTTGAGGTTACTGACCTTTAAATGGGATTTTTGTGGCATCCTTTTTTTTTGTTGCTGTTGTTTTCTGTTTGTTTTTCTTCTAACAGTCAGGCCACTCTTCTGTAGGGCTGCTGCAGTTTGTTGGGGGTCTGCTCCAGACCCTGGTTGCCTTGAGTTTTCCCATACCTGGAGGTATCACCAGTGAAGGCTGCAAGACAGCAAAGATGTCTGCCTGCTCCTTCCTCTGGGATCTCCATCCTAGGGGGCTACTGACCTGTTGCTGGCTCAAATGCTCCTATAGGAGGTGTGTGGAGGCTTCTATTGGGAGGCATTACTGGGTCAGGAGGAATGGGATCAGGGACCTACTTAAAGAAGCAGTCTGGTTGCTTTTGGGAAGAGCAAGTATGCTGGATTGGGGGGATCTCTTCCTCGTCCAGACCACTTGGACTTTCCAGAGCTGGCAGGCTGGAATGGCTGAGTCAACTGAAATGCTGAGACAACAGCTGCCCTTCCCCCTGGGGGGCTCTGTCCCGGGGGAGATCAGAGTGCTGTGCGTATGACTCTGGCTGGAGTTGCTGAAGTTCCCACAGGGAGGCCCCACCCAGTGAGAAGGAATGGATTGGGATCCCACTTAAAGAAGCAGTCTGGGCATGATCTGGCACAGCAGCTGTGCCTTGTTAGTGGGGACTCCTCCCTGTCCGGATGGCCTGCACTCCCTGGAGCCAGCAGGCTAGAACAGCTGAGTTGACCAAAACACAGAGATGCTGTCTGCCCCTTCCCCTGGGAACTTGGTCCCATCACAGGCAGTCTCCAGTCTGTTGCCATTGGCTGGCTGGAATTCCAAGCCAGTGGGTCCTAACTTGTGAGAGCCCTGTAAGTGGGGCAAACAGAATGATGCTGCTTAGCTCTCTGGATTCAGTCCCCTTCCTAGGGATATGCACAGATAGATTTCCTGTCTTGCCAGGATTTCTGAGCTGGAGTATGTTTCTGTGTGTACCTGAGTGGCTATTCTGCTGAGACTCCACACAGCTCTGTGTTTCAGGCCCAGAGCCCTGTGGCATGGGCTCATGAGGGCACTTCCTGATCCACAGGTTGCAAAATGTAGACTCTCCACAATGTAGCATATACAAAGTCCCTCAAATAATAGTTATTAGACACCCAAAGAGCAGCAAACTACAACCCATAAGCAGAAGGAAAAAAGAATTGATAATAACAGACACAGAAATGGCACAGATGTGGAAATTGGTAGAAAAGGCTGTAAAAGAGATTATTTTTAAAGATTTTCAAGGATTTCTAGGAAAGAAAAGACATAATGAGTGAACAGATGAGGCATCTCTCAAGAGAAATGGAAGTTAAAAAGAGACCAAAAGGAAACCTTAGAATTGAGAAATACAGCTATGTACTGCATAACAATGTTTCCACCAATAACAGATCATAAATATGACATTGGTACCATAAGTATATAATATGGTATCTTTACTGTACCTTTTCTATGTTTAGATGTGGTTATATACACAAATACTTACCAATGTGTTACAATTGCCTACAGTATTTAGTACAGTAACATGCTGTACAGGTTTGTAGCCCAGGAACAATAGGCTATACCATATAGCCTAAGCGTGTAGTAGGTTGTATCATCTAGGTTTATGTAAGCACACTCTATGATGTCCACACAATGACTGGATCATTAATGATGCATTTCTCAAAACGTGTTCTTGTCATTAAGTAATGCATGACTGTACAATATTTGAAACCAAAATTTCACTGGATGTGATTAGCAGCACACGTGGCACTGCAGAAAAAAATATATAAGTGGAGTTAAAGAGAGGGCAATAAAAAAATCCAAATTAAAGTAAAAAGACTTCAAAAAATGTAAACAAAACCTTACTGACCTGTGAGAATATATTGGGTGGTCTAACACATGTGCAACTGGAGTCTCAGAGGAAGAAGAAAGAGAGATTAGAGCATAAAAATTATTTGAAGAGCTAATAGCTAATATTTTTCTAAATTTAATGAAACTTTACAAAACCCAAGAAAGATAAACACAGAAGTTACATCTGGGCACATCATAATAAAGCTGCAGAAAACTGAAGAGAATATCTTGAAATCAGCAAGAGAAAAAAGACATATTACATATACAGTCATGCATCACTTAATGACAGGAATACATTCTGAGAAATGTGTCAGAGAGTTTCATTGTTGTATAAACATCACAGAGTGTACTTACATGAACCTAGATGTTACAGCTACTACACACCTAGGCCATATGGTATAGCCGATTGCTCCTGAGCTATAAACCTATATAACATTTTACTATACTGAATACTGTAGAAATTGTAGCACAATGGTAAGTATTTGTGTATCTAAACAGGAAAAGATACAGTAAAAATACAGTATGATAATCTTATTGGACCACCATTGTATATGTGGTCCACTGTTGACTAAAACATTGTTATATGGTGCATGACTGTAATGATGAAAATGACAGCTGACTTCTCACTAGTGACTTCTCACTAGAAATATGCAAGCCATAAGACAATGAAATGACACTTTAAAGCTCTTAAAATTTAAAGATAAGCTGACATTTTATAGTTCTGTCATTTGGAAGTAAAGGAAGAGGTGAGAGGGAGATAAGTGTGGTTATAAAGAAAACAGAGTAGTAAAATGTAAAACAACAATAACACAACGTTCAGGTGAGAGATAAATGGAAGTATAACTCACAAGGTTCTTACATTATACATTAAGTGGTATAATATTAATTCAAGGAACACTATATTAGTTTAAGGATGCATATTTTAATCCCTTGAACAACAAAAAAAGTATAGCTAAAAAGTCAATGGAGAGGATAAAGTGGAATATTAAAATATGCTTGATTAATCCAAAAGGAGACAGAGAAAAGAATAAGGGGAACAGTAACAGAAGGAAAAAATAAAAAACAAATAGCAAGACGGTACACTCAAAACTATGCAAAAGGACAAGTAGACTAAAAACTCCAAGAAAAAGACAAGGATTGATAGGTTTGATAATAATTTTTAACAAGGGCCATTGTTTCACCTTCTTTAAATGTTTGGAGTTGATACTGAATATATTTGGAATTATTTATTTTAATACTGATGTGCAGAGTAAATGGTAACTCCTTCATTTCAAATGTTAAATAATCAGCAAACAAATAATTTAACATGTCTTTTAAGGGATAAATATGCATAAACAATGTCAGATAGTTCACACCTAGGTTTTCACCTAAAAAAATTAAAAAGTTTGGACAAACATAAGGATAGAAGTCTCCTATTCCAGAACCTGGCAAAATCAGTTTTCTTTGACCAGAGAAGACAGTTTCTTAGAAATCCAGTTCATTGCCACTCAAATCTCTAATCCCAGGACTGGTTTGGGTAGTTTCTTCTGGTAATGTGCATTAATACCACCAATTTTTTTCCCCTGTGACCACTCTTTACAGAGATTCGAAGTCACTAAATCGTGCCAGACCTGACCTTTTATGACTTGGGAGGGCAAATATATTGTTAAAGAAGTGCTGAACCATGTTTTTTGCACACTCCCTTTCAAGCCACAACACACAAAAACTGAGGATAGATCTTTGACTTTGATTTCTAATTGAATAGGTTTAATGACCAGGGAGCTTCCCTCTATTGGGAGTAATTGAAAAAGTTCCATTTCAAGTTTAAGGAATTTCCACATGTGTTAAAATTTGCACTCATCCTTACAGCACGTAGACTTGTGAGTACAGAATAATGCCAATAAAGATGGGAAGATATGAATCATATACATTATGCCACTTCATGAAATATGTTCAGGACAGGCACTCAGAACTCAAGGTCACGAACCATTTTGGAAAATATGATTGTTGGAATGAGAATTGGAAAGTCCTGCAAAGACAGGATGTCAGGACAACTTTTATGGTAGGTACCAAGGCTGGAATCCCCAGAATCTTTGCTGGACAATGGTGGATATCTCTGATGCTGAGCACCTATCCTCTGGAGTTGGAAGAGAAGTTTTCAATTTCAGAAGCCTTTCTGGTAGTCCGCTCTGAGTTTTTGCCTACCAAGATGATACAGAGAACCCTACATATAGGTTTTCAGTTACCACTATGGCAAAAGAAACATGGGGTTGCCTTGAGGAATTGAGGTTTCTTTGCCCTAGAAATCATGAGATCATTGACGAAAAGTTTTTTGAGGGATTCCAAAGAGTGAGTTCAATAAACTTCCACAGGTGGAATAACAGAGAGAATCTACTCATTGGATACTTTTCCGTTTCTCCAGATCTGATCAAGACTTGATTTGTGACCCTTTGGAAAAGCTATAATATCTCTGACACTCAAGAAGCCTGATTTACAGGTGTAGTCATCATCCCTGCCCCAAGCTGCAGAAACAAATGTTTTTCTGAAGAGATTGGAAGCTACTGTGTTCATTGTGCATCTGCGTAGGTTTCTGTAACAGAGAATGCAGGAGGTTTCCCAGGAAGACATATTCTACATCCTCTCGCTGAAAGGATAATTATATTATTTAGGATGTTGTTGATCAATCAGTGATCTATGACAGAAGCAGCTAAGAGTGATGTGCAATCACTATATTGATGAAAAATCCATAGAGGCAGAGTGGTTTAGAAAATACCATGAGGCTTTTTTTCCATTTTTGCCACAGTTGTTGATTTGTTGTGAAATTTGGAGCAAATCTAACTTTCTCTCTTTAGAATATGTCATTATCAAAGACAGAAATCTTAACATAATAACAAAGTTCAATACAGGACAGTTGATTTTCCAGCCATTTAATTTTGCTTCTCTATCTTCAGCATCTAGATCAGTGACTAATACAAATATTTGTTAAATTAATAATAATTTAAGACTTCAAGCAGAAATACTAAGAGAATGAATGTTGCAGTAGCTCAAACCAGATTTGATGTTGCTTTAGGCTGGGTCAAGACAATGAGGATGAAGACAAAAGGAGTGATTTAAGAAGTATTTAGAAGGTAGACTTTACTGAATTTGTCTGACATTATGTTTTAGAAAAGGGCAAGGGAGTTGTCCAGGATGAATCTCAGCATCTGGTTTGGACAGTTTAATGTATGTTGGTGCTGTTCATTGAGACAGGGGAACCAGGAGGAAAAGTAAGTTTGGAGCAGGTTTTAGGAAAAGAAATGTGGATTTTGTTTTATATATTTTGTGTCCAAAATATCTATAGTATAGCTAAGTGAATACATCTAGTAGGCAGATGGATATACAGGACTGAAGTTCAGTAAATAGATATGAATATCAGATATGTCTAAATTCTAACAGCAGACACAATTAAGACTCAGTCAGGAAACTTCATTACCTGTGCTTAACACATTGTATTTTATTTTAATGCTTATGATAGTCCATTTTCATGAGAAGTAATTATTCCATATTTCTATCTCTACTGTCACCTACATTTAAGCCTGTAGCTCCAGAGTTTTAAAAAAAACTCAAGTAAGCATTCTGAATAAATAAAGGGAATTATATTCCTATCCCACTGGGCCAATCTGTGTTCAAGAAACTGAGGTACAATGATGACTCGAGCCCAGATCACATCCCTCTATCTAAGACTATGGAGAGGAGCAGGGCAGATGGGGCCAGTTCTGTGACTGATGGATTCTCATTAGAACCCTATGGTACAGTGGGAAGGATAAATTCACCAAAAGTATATTCCTACTAGAAGACGTTGGTATTGAATAGACAAAGCAAGACAAATGTTGGGATTCACTCAGGATGGTGGTGGAAATATTAAAGGGAAATATTAGGGAAAGTTATAGGGAATAGTCACAAACCTTTTGGAAAGCCAGAAGGTTACGTAGCTTGTAATAATTGAACAGGCTGAAGGCAGCTGGTTCTTACCTTGGAACATTAGGTCATCGGGTAAATACTAGGGACAATAGAAGCTTCCCCAGTTGTCTGTTTACCCTACCTCCATTAACTAACCTTTGACCTAGATGGCCTTCTTGGGGGAGGCCAACTAGGGATATTGCCCCCTAATGGTATTTACCTTAGACCTCGGTACCTGAGCTTTAATCATTCCTAGAACTCTCTTAACCATGTAAATTATCCACAAGTGTGTTTACTCAAAGCTTCTGTTGTTTATCAAATAAATGCCTGGAGTGTGAGCTGCTCAGGGCCAGCCGCAGTGACAAACCTCTCTTGGTGTGCAGGCAGTCGGACACTCGGCTGTACTGGCAAAACAGAATATCTGTGTGTCAACGTACGTTTTATTCATCCGTCGTTTAGGTCAGGGTCTGCGGGCAGACCCCCACAGCTAATGCCCTCTTATGAGGAGCAATACCTCAGACAAACACACTCCATAGCCTAACCTAAAGTGTTAATTGTACTGGAAATGTTGTTTTCACTAAGATTCTACTGTGTGCTATTTGAAATTGAGCTCCTGAGTTAAAAATCTCAATTGACTTAATTGCACATCGTATACAGAGTGATATTTGGGAAGATGGGATTTGGAGAAGGTAAAGGAAAACTGATAAACCTTGTACTATTTATTTGCTCATATGTCACTCTAATGTTCTCTGTTAGATCCTGGCAAAGCTCTGTGACATTTTGCATACTGATTCTCTGGCAGAAGTTTTACAGTGGCTACTTCATGCAAGTTCAAAAGGTGCGATTAAAATATACATTTTAAAACAGTGAGCTCAATTTATTGTCAGAAACTGGAAATATGCCAATATCTGAAGTTTTGTACGTTGAGTTTGCAAAGATAATGTTGCAGTACTATTTCTGCAATGTTTCAGTATAAGGTAATTGCTGTTCTGCATATCCAGCTGCATGCATGTGGGTCATTCAATGAACCCAAAATTCAGTATGCCTTAAATTGAACTCATTTGGGTGACATGAAACACTTGTGTCCAAGGGAGGTATTATTCTCAGCTAGAGTTGGTTTGTGCTCCTCTAGAGTCCACACACCCAGGGGCCTTCCTGAGCACATCCTCTGACCTGTTGTTAACTCCGAACACAAAGCTTATTTCTTTCCTTTGGTAAGCAGAACAGTAGAACAGCTACCCAACCTGCAACAGCTCTTACAGTTGCCCAACAAAACCATCAACTCAGTCATCTCCTAACCTCTTTTGGGCCCTTCCTGTCCTGTTTCATGAAAACACATGCCATTCCCAATCGAGACACTGATAAGTGGCAGAGAGCAGCTATCTTCAAATGTAGCTGGTCATCCTACTGACTGAGGCAAAATCTCTGCAGTGGGACTTGAGAATTTGCATTTCTGACAAGTTCCCAGGTGTTGCTGATAATGCTGTTCTCAGGACTACTCTTTGAGAATTACTGCACTGATCAATGCTAGGAAGTACCAATGTGTGAGGAACAGTCTAATGTTTTAAAGTAGGAAGCATTTTGGAAATATTACCTTGCCCCAGGAATTCAATACTACTTTTTAGGCAATTGAAAAGTGCTTAGAGGCAATGGGTCTTTAGTTATCTTCCAATTATTTTTTCTTTTTAAGAATGTAACATTTAATAAACTATACAAGTAATAAATCCTTATTGTTGGGAGAAAGAACAGATGAACCAGAAAGAAAAAAAGAGACGAGACAGAACAGAAATAATCAATAAAATTACCACAGACATCATTTAAGTGAATACTTTGGTGTATATCTTCCTAGATGTGCTTGTAACTATTTATTACCTATTAGTCTATATTTTAACGGAATCATATTGTACTTCTTATTTTTGTATAGGTATCCTAATATCTTTGGTGGCAGCCTGTAAGACTGGCTACTGTACTCAATATTTTAAAACTATTCCACCGCTATTCAGGGACAAGTGCCTCAGTGAGTTAACTACTCTGGGCACTCTACAGTATCACAGGTCAACAGAAATCATGTTAAAATGAACCAACTTTTCTGCAGAAGTCTTTACTCCCACATAGGTAACTATCCAGAAAATAGATGACCAGTCTTTCATACTCAGGAGCTGGATAATCCTGTGTTTCTAGCCAGAATGACACTTGCAACCTTCACTCCTCCCATCCTTTTTTATCTCTTAAAACAGAAAAAGAGTGGGTCTCAGCTTTGATTCATTCTGAGCTTGCTGAGATAAACCTGTTGACTCATCACAGAAGAAACACCTCAATGGAACCAGCACCAGAGACTGGGAAACCACCCACAGTTAAATCACCACCCACAGTTAAATTGCCCCAAAATGCACTTGCAAAATCAAAAGTGCTGACCAGAGATACAGAAGGGCATCAACCAACCAGGTAATTAGATGTAATGGCCTCCTAGAAGGAGGGCCTATGATATATGAAGACTTTGAATTATCTTGTTATTTACCTTTCAAAATGTTAAACAGGAGGTTCTAAAGCTCCACTTTATTTAGTAAATGACTGCAATATATATTTGCTTTCATTTTCATATATGTAATATAAGAATTGTTCTCAATTCTATTGTTTAGAACATTTTGGCAGAAACTATGTCTTTCTTATCTGGTAACCTTTCTTTTTAAGAAAAATTATTTTTCCACTAAGGGAAAAGCAAGAATGGCTACCTAGAAATCTAAGATAATAAAGGTTTTTATAGTTTAACTAAAAATAGATGCAATTAAGGATATCAAAATTGTATTGTTACAGTTAGTGTATATTTTGTTAAATGTGTATCACACAGGTTTCACTTTTTTGTGTAGAACAATGCAAGATTAAAATAAATTGCTTCACTTAATTTTCTCTGATTTACTCCTGGGGCCTCCTAGAAAGAAAAATAACTACTAAAATAATTGAAATTACTGCAGGAGAAATTTTTCTTAAATGCTGTAACTTCAATAACAGAAGAAAAATATATATTTATGTAGAATCATGGTGAAAGAATGTGTGGTAGGATATTATTTAAGCTTGGAGAGAAAATCTTGTTGCTTTACAATTAAAAGTTGAGTGAAGCTTAAAGTTAGAGGAAAAACACATTTTTGGAAATACAAATATGTCAATTTAAAAAGCATTAAGACAAAAAACTTGTATTACTAATTGTCGCTATCTCAAAGTTTCCATAAAATCTGAAACTGGAAGATAGTAAGAGTTAATCTCTACCTTAATGACTAATATATGATACAATAGTTAGATATTTACTCAAAGTAAGAAGAAGTTTTCATTGGGAAGTAAATTTAGCACTGTATGCGTTTAAAAAAACACACAAAGAATTGGGGTAGCATATTTAAGATACATACACACTGAACTTATTGACGACGGTGTAGTCTATAGAAAATACTTTTTCGTATCTGTGAAACTCACTTTTTTCTTTCTCCAACTGATCTAGAGTGTCAAGTCAAGGATCTGCAGAAAACAAGGAAGTACCAAAAGGTTAAGTACAGTTTTTGGTAGCTACTGAGTTGGTATAAAGAAACCAGTAAGTACTAATGACCTAGGGAACAGATTTTAAGGATCAGTGCTTTTAAAAAAACAGAAAAATACAATAGTAGTTTCCAGATCAACTCTTGCGAGAGTATCTGCTGACTTTCTCATAAAGATAAATTTACCTTTGTTTTGAAAGGCAAAGTGCCTGATCAGGGACAGACATTCTTGGAGAAGCAAGTCAGCAGATAAATTTACCTTTGTTTTGAAAGGCAAAGTGCCTGATCAGGGACAGACATTCTTGGAGAAGCAAGTCAGCAGGACAACAGGAACTATAGGTTTGGTTATAGCAAGGCAGTGAAAAGGGAAACCCTGCATTGACCTAACAAAAGGATAATGATCTCAGAGTTTTGGTTCTTCAGAGCTTAATGGAGCTAAATAATTTCACTGGAAACAAAATCAACCAGAGAGAAGGGCAAAATGGCAATCAGCCACAAGCAGGTGACCTACGAGACAGCAAAAACACAATAGAAAAGAGCAGTTTTGTGTCCCACCAGAAGCCCAGCTCCAGTCTATAGGGGCACCAGGGAGAATCAAGAATTGTGGAAAGTCCTACCTTGGTCCAAAATAGCCCAAACAAAGTATCCTTGTAGGTTTGGCAGTTTCTAGGTTTAAAACAAGCAGAGCACTCATGACTACAGAGCAACAACTATGAAGCGTATCTACAAGCTTTATACAAAAATCTGTCTTGTCATTTCCTCAAGTTCCCTTTACACCAGGAATGATATATAGTCAATTAGAGCTCACTGGGGTCACCCTAGACCCCAGCAAGTTCCACTGTGATTAACCAAACCCAAAAGAGGCACTATCTGCTAACAGCCAATAGTAAGTATAATTTAAAAATTACAAAGTACTCCCCTACTTAGACCCCAAGAACAGCCTATTGTTTCTGGCCTCTCCTACCAAACTCCTCATCCTGGGACTATAACATCATGACAGTGATGGTTTCTATTATTCAACTTGATGTCTTACCTGTAACGCCCACACATATTTTATCATTTAGATATTTGGAACTTTTTTGTATAAGAATTCCCCAGTCATGCCCCTTTCTCTCCATTGTTGATATTCAGCATCTCCTTACATCCCTATTCCTGCTTGGGTGCAACTATGTAAGTCTTATGAGCACAATTAACTTGTTTTAGCCTGCTTTTCTCTTCTTTTGTTGCATCTATCAGGACCATAGATCTTCCTTCTTTCTCTCATTGTCCCATTCTCACCCATCACTCTTACCCATAACCAACTCTATATCATTGCAATCAAAATCATGTTTACTTTTGAGAGTGAAGGAGCATATCCTGCATGTTACAGAACAAATAACTCATTAAAGATGAGCAAGTGGTTAAAAATAAAAAAAAAGAAAAGAAAAGGAATATGTTATTTTATGAGTTTTGGGTGTATCTGATTCACCTAAACTTCACATAGTTTTTTGTAGATAATATACTACTAAAACATGGAGAAGCTGTATTCAGTGTCTCGATTATGGTCTTATTTAGATTTTTTCTCTATTTCAGAGGCTGAGCACAAGCCTCCATCATTTATAAGAAGAAATAATATGAAAATACCTGTTGCAGAATATTTCAGCAAACCAAAGTCTCCTCCCAGGCCTAACACTCAGGAAAGTAGATCAGTAAAACCAGTGTCAGCAAGGAGTATACAAGAATACAACCTCTGTCCCCAAAGAGCATGTTATCCTTCAACATACCGAAGGTAGAAGTTCTAGACTGGGTGAATTCTTTCATGAATACGAGCTTACCATTTACATCATCGAATTATTTTTCAAATGTATATTTTTGGTATTGAGGAATCAAGTGGTCCTCTTTATGGTAGCACATGTAAATCTAAAAATACCTGTATGTAATGCTACAAATAAATATTACTGGAAATGATGTTTCCATTTGTAGTTAATCCTATGTGTAAAAGAAATATGTTTATTTATATACTATGTTTCCAGTCTTGCACTATTAGTACATGAGCATACAGCCCTGATACTAGAAAAATCATCCATAATCAGAATTAGGCAGTTACAGTTTGACATCTACCCCAAACTCTGTTAGGGGGAACAAAACACAAAAAACAAAAAACAAAACACCACCATCACCACAAAAACAAACAAACAAAAAAACAAACAAAAACCCAACAACAGAATTTTAACATGTGAGATGATTTTTATCATCTGGTGTCTCATTGTTGTTGAACTATTATGAAAAAATGCTCCCCTCTCCTCCAAAAAGAACACATACACAAATTGTTTCTAACTCATGAGCTAGAAAGAAACTAGTTTTCAGTCAGTACTAATGGTGGATATTAACATTTCATATTGAATTTTTTGTATTTTTAAAAGAAACCACTCTTGGGCCACAGATATGATTCTTTGAGCATGTTGCTGCAGTCTATCTACCAATAAGTCAATCCTTTATTTAGAATGTTCACACTGATGTTCATCAGAGATACTGTAAATTCAGTGTGTGGTATGTGTATGTGCATGCATGTCTATGTATACATTAAATTTTAATGATAACATACTATGTGTCAGGAATCATTCTAAACACTTTAGATATAATAACTTAATTTTCACAAAAACTATTTGAGGTAACTACTCTTACTTTTCTCATTATTTAAAATAAGAAAGCTGAGGCACAGATTTGAACTCATTGTGATGGGATAAGTTGTAACAAATGCTATCATTCAAATACAATTATTTCCCACATGAGAGTCTAAAGTTTATGTTTCAAAGATGATTTTGCTTTACCTGGTGATTTAGAGGCCCAGAATCCTTCCACCTTGTGGCTCAACCATCACCTAAAGCTCCATTGTCAACTGTACCATGCTGGAAAAGAAAAAAATCAGAGTAAAGTATTAGTTTCCTATTGCTGATGTAACAAATTACCACAAACTTTGTGACTTAATGCAACACAAATGTATTCTGTCACAATTCTGTAGGCAGAGGTCTGAAACGGGTCTTACTGGCCTAAAACCAAGGTGTGGGAGGACTGCATGCCTTTCCTAGGCTCTAGGGAACTATTTGTTTCCTTACCTGTTCCATTTTCTGGAGGCTATCTACACTCCTTGCTTCATGGCTCTCTTTCATCTTCAAGGTCAGCAATGGTCAGTCAAGTTGTTCTCATAACAAATCACTCTGATGCTGATTCTGCCTCCATCTTCCACTTTTGGACCTTTGCGATTGCATCGGGTCTGTTATCCAGCTTATCCAAGATAATCTCCTTCATTTAAGGTCAGCTGATTAGCAATTTAATTCTATCTTCAACCTTAAATTCCCCCTTACCATGTAACTTAACACATTCAAAGGTTCTGGAAATTAGGATCTTTGAAAGGGACATTATTATGCCTACCACAAGGAGGATATATCTGCTTAAAGTCTTGGCCTTGAAATGGTAAATATCACTTATAGTTACATTACATGGTTGAGAATTAGTATAACTGAAAGGGAAACTGATTAAAAACTCTTGAGTGGGAATCGTATTCCAATTACAGCTATGTTCTGTGTTAACAAAAATTAGCTTTTGGTGGACAATCAACTTTCTCCGACACAAAAATTTCATGGCTGGCTCAAGGTATGGCTAGAATCTATGTGCTTAAGCACTAGGTGCTACTGACACATAACAAGATTATGCTCAACTCATAAAATTAATGAAGTGCACTCTTTCTCACTTTTCTGTTATGAAGATGTTACAATGGCATTGCCAATTCTTTTTCCTTAAAAATTTGCTAACATTCATCTATCAGACCGCATAGGTTTTGTGTTTTGGGGGGTCGTAGCTTTTTGACAATTTTATTTCTTCTGTGGTAACTGGTCTATTTATATTTTCTGTATTTTTGGAGAGGAGGATCAATTTGGGAACTTCATGTTTTCCCAGAAAATTATCCATTTCATCCAGGTTTCCAAGTTTATTTTCATAGAATTGAGTTTTACCTCATAATTCATCTAAATTTGTTTATTCTACAATCTCATTTTTATGTATCTGTAATTTTTTTCTTGATCCAGTTAGCTAATTACTTTCACATTTTGCTAGTTTTCAAAACACAACGGATCTTGGATTTATTCATATGTCCAATAATTTTCCTATTTCTATTTTGTATCTCTTTTCAGTTTTTATTAAGTTCCATTTTTTCTTTTTATTTCTTTAGGTTCATTATTGTTCTAATGCCTTAAGTCAAATCTTTTTAATATGTTTATATTCAGTCATTCTCATTTATTAGCATAAAATTTTAAAGTGATGAATTTTCCTCTAATCACAACTTTAGCTAGATCTATAGATCTGATATGTAGTGTTTTTATTATCTCTATTTTCAAAATATTACATAATTTCAGATTTAGTTTCCTCTTTTATATAAGTTCTTGAGAAAAAAATTTTAAAAGTGAGGCTTTCATCCCATCTTACCAAGTTTATTTTCCAGTTTAATGTATTGTTATCAGAGAAGTTGCCTATATTGTTACTTTTGGAAAATTTTCCTTGTGGTCTAATATAGTTACTTTTATGAATATGAGTTGTATTATTGTTTTTTCAGCCTACAAAATTTGATATTACTATCTGTATTAATTATAGCATGTACATTTTCTACATATTGATCTTTTGTCTACTTACATTGTCATAGGTTGAAAAATATGAGTTAAAAACTCCTTATACTGATGTATTGTTTCATTTAATTCCCAAAGGCTCTCAATGACTTCAAATACTGTGTTACCTGATACACAGATATCCATAATGGTTAGATCTTTATTAAGGACTGCATTCTTGACAATTTTAACATGCCCTTCTCCTTTTCTTTATTTGTAATGTGTTGGACCTTATCCAATGTTAAGATTGTGACTTCTGACTTCATTTTATAGCCTGGTATGTCTTTTTCTATTTTTTATTTTCAATATTGCTGAGTAGCTTTAAATACAGCATGTATTTCTTTTTTAAATCCACTCTGGGAGATTTTTGGATCATTTAAATTTGCTGATAGGACATATAGATTTTGTCGTGTGATTGTGTTTTATGTTAGCATTGTTTTTGTTGCTTTTATAAATGTTTCACTAAATGATCTGTAATTTCCTTGTTTTGTTTAGTGAGTGTTCATTTGGTAACTTAGAAAGTTTACACTTTAAAAATCTTATCTAAGCCTGGGTTCCTCAGAAAGTGTAGCCTGAAACAAAAGCCTATATGTTATTACCATTTTAGGGCAGGCAATGTCAAAAAGACTGAGAAACAAGGGAAATGAGGCAAGAAATGAGAAAGCCAATAGAATTGTTAGCTACTGCTTTACAATTGTTTGCTCAAGCCCTAAGAGAGAGAGTAAATGGAGTAATATTTCCATTTTACATATAAAAAGACTGAGACCTAGCAAAGGTTGAATAACTCATTCAAAGTCTCACAACAGTGGCAGTGGCAAGATTTATGCTTAGTCCAATTCCCTACTGTTTCCACTGATTCTGTCCATGTACCACCTTTTGATTCTGTCACTGCTTCTCTTCTTCACATTTATTAGATGACTACTGTATTTGTCTGGTAATGAGACAGGGAAACAGAGATAAATACCTGCATGCTAACTGAAATCAAAGTTTAATGACTACTATATGCCTTTACTGCCCTTAATTTGAATCCCTGCCATTCTCTTTTCTTTTTTTCTTTATCTCATTTTACACCTGTTGTCTGTATACTTTCTCAGGGCTCTATAGACAATTCTTGCCTTTTATCTACATCATTTCTGTGACCTTTTCTGTCTATAAAGTGAAATAGTATGTCCCTTTGCTTTATAATTGCCAGTCACTGGTGGATTTCATCATTGTTCATTCACCTCCCAAAAGATGTTTATTCAGTAGAATTACTTTCTTTTCTCGTTTTTGGTTTTTCCATTCTAAGCATTTTCAAATGCTATAATGTCAACAGCACCAATCTCTGGAGAATCAGAATGAAGCATGGTTCTTCTCTTAAGAATGAGCTTGCTTTATGATGACCGTAGGTCATTAAAGAAATTAAATGTGAGGAAATTCTATATTCCCACAGACATATTTTTTGATGCATTTATTTAGGTAGTTTAATTCTCTCCCTTTATTATGTTCTAACACAAGTAACTTTAATATTTACTTAAGTTTTAACAAATAACCTAAATAAACCAAAACAATGTTGAGAGAAAAGGATATATTAAAATGAGCAAAAAGCTTAGTATTTTTAAAACCAAAATTTTAAATACCTCAGAAACTAGTTATATCAAAAGAGGTAGTAATCTTTGCCTTCTTTTCGCCTTCTTGCCACCAATATCCTAGATAAGATATGGGCCTGTAGTGGGTAGAATTGTGTCCCCCAAAAGATATGTCAAATCCTAACACATGGCACCCTGTAAATGTGACCTTATTTGGAGACAGTATCTTTGCAGATGTAGTCAAGATGAGGTCATATTGGATCATGGTGAACTCTAATCCAATGCTGTTCTCCCTAGAAAAAGAGTTAGGACACGGATACAAACATAGAAGACAGGGTAGAAGACCACTTGACAACAAAAACTGAGATTGGGGTCAAGCCACTGTAGGCTAAGGAGCAGCAGGGGTTGCTGTGACAACCACCAAAAGCCAGGAAGAGGTTAGGAAGTATTCTTTCCTAGGGCCTACGGAGGAAGCATGGCACTGGGACATTTTGAGTCTAGACATTTAGTTTCTGGAACTGTTAAGACAATAAATTTCTGTTGTTTAAAGCCACCCACTTTGTGGTAATTTGTTACAGCACATCTAGGAAACTAATACAGGGTTTTTTATAATTAATAAAAATTAAACTTTTATTTGGAATGATTTTCCCCCACCTTTCATAATTAAACAGTGCCCTATTTTACATTACATAATTTAAGTAAAAGGCATAATATTTCATGCTAATAAACCACATTTTTTTTTACTCAGAAAAACATGAACCTTTGAAAAAATACAACTTAAGACATAAGCTTTGTTATTTTAAAATTGTAGGGCTTGTCTTTACTTACATATCTTGCCTATAGACCTCACCTTAAAATAGTAACTATAATAGATTACTAAGAACAAAGTAACAAAAATAGACAGTAAATATCAGTACTAAATCCAATAAACTTTCTGTGTATATATGTTAGTAACATATACAGTATATTACACATTTTTAAAATACAACTTTTATATATTAAAAAGAAGACAAAAGAACAGCAACTCATTTTACCCAAACTCAATGAAGGCTACTGAAATCTTTTAGCTGTGACAGAGACCATTTTACCTTAAACATTTAACTGCATATACAATTACTGATAGGAAACTAAAACAGCTCCCTTTTACACTATTATTTCTTGCCAACATTCCCATAAAAATGTTTAGTTAAGGATTTTTGTACTTAATAAAATTCAAATTGTTCTTAGGGTGTTCAACACAACCATTCAAGTAATAAAATAAGTATTCAGTATTACAGAATAATAAAGTATTTCAGTATTATTCAAGTAATACAGATATATGGCAAATCAATCATGTTATCAACAACTAATAACTAAGAACCATACATGATGAGGACAGATGTAAATATATATTTACATGCATATTTTCACATGTGTATTTGATTTATAGAAACATACATTAGTATGCATATTCTTATAGGAGAGGAGGCAGAAGCACATATAAACTTTATTCATTTTAAGAGCCAACAAATTAAAAATATATATGGAAAAAAAACCCACAGCTGCTAAAAACTGTTCCATTTTAAATGCAGGTAAAGACAAAATTGATCTTTCAACAGCAACAGCCTTACAAAATAATTTAGTCTGCAAAATTCAATTTTATAATTGAAGTAACTTATCACCATTGTAAGAATTAAGAAAATGCATTAAAGAGATTCTCAACTCTTCAGTAATTACTTCAGAACCATAAAAAGGCACCACAAAGAAGGAACAGATATGCGCTCCATAGTCCAAAAGAAATGAACTAAGTCTATCAAACTGATACTTCTTCCTAAAATTACTAAATTTCTTTCAAGTAACTAAGTTAAACACAAAAGCTACAAAGAGAGGGTAACCTACCATATACAACATTCTGATAGATTGACAGTATATTTATGAATATGTGCCCTCACAGATACGTAGGCAATAGATCATAAAGATGTTGATGTGACTATAAAATTAAAAAACTGAAAGGTCAGAAGGCACATTCTAAAGAATATGAAAATATATTAATAAAGTAAAATTATCTAGAAACCACTATTTGAGGCTTTAAAAAGAAACAAAAAAAATACACATTTAAATCTTCTTATTCTAAATCAAAAATATTTTCTTACAAAGTTTAAAGGGCTTTTTTATTATTATTTAGGTCCAAAAAAAAAGTTTTTAAAATTCACAACAGAAATAACAGAAAATAAAATGTTCTTCCAATTTCAATATTCTATACAGCACCTCGCTTTCTCCTAATTTTTCCTTAAACTAAAAGGAAACCAGGTAACATTAGTGTGGCAGAGAGTTCCCTGTAGATTCAGTGTGATTTTCCTTATCCTGCTTTTCTTCACGTGGTGAATCTAGTTCATTTCTGCTATCTTCCTCCTCACTGGAATCACTGTCCAATCCACACTCCTCCATCCTGACAGACTGAGGGTCATAAGAAGCACTTTCACAGGTTTTGTCTGTGGGAACAGCTCCTTTCCGCTGGGGCAAGATAGTAAAAAATGCTTCTTGCCAGTCTCTTGTTTCCAGGTATTCCAGAATAATCTCAAACACTGCAATAAAGACAAACTCCATACATTTCTTAGCCAAGTTCATCACAATGCTGCACAATGTCTTTTAAAATACATTGTCTTTGTGTTAAGAGTGCTAGTTTTTCCTAATAACTACTTTGTTCTTATCTCTTCTTTCTATTGTCTGTCAAGCCCAATTTGCCCCAAGGTACTCAAGCCTGTTACCTCTTATCTAGCTTTTTCTCAGTTCAGTTCTTAAGCACTCAGATACTTTACCAGTATCCCATGTCAATTATAATCAATAAAGACCTTTTCAGTTTATCTCCTACTCTTTTTTAGCCCCTTCACATCTTTATCCTTTACATGCTAACAACCTAGTTAGCATTCATTTAACTTTCTTCATGTTTCCTGTAAAGAGCCACTCATGCTAGGAGCTCCTTGTCTGCTTTTTTTATTTTGTTTTTCTTTTCCCATTGGTTGTAGTAAACAGTATCAATATTGTCTCCAGGCTACTCACATCAGCATACTGCTGAAGGGCAAACCTGAATTACTTTGTGGAAAAAGTAATTTCCACTATATATCAAAGGTTTTAGAGTCAATTCATTTGTTTAATCAATAATTTCATTTTTATAACACCCTAGAACCTGCTATATAGAAAGTATTTAGTGTATAAGAAGTTTAATAAGCAGTTGTGTATTGACTAAAAACTCGGCTTAAAATTTTTTTTAAAGCAAAGTCAAGGCAAAGACAGGTACAAGAATGGATATGTTATTTGCAACAGCAAAAAGAAAAAAACACAATTCAACCATAGCAGAATGGTTAAATTATTGTATATTCAAATGATGGACTATTACATAGCTATTAACAACAAGTTTTTAAATTAATTAATTTATTTGAGACAAGGTCTCACTCTGTCACCCAAATTGGAGTGCAGTGGCACAACCATGGCTCACTGCAGCCTCCACCTCCTGAGCTCAGGTGATCCTCCCATGTTGTCCTCCTGAATAGCTAGGACTATAAGTACCCACCATCACGCCCAGCTAATTTTTGTATTTTTTGTAGAGATGAAGTTTCCTCACGTTGCCCAGGCTGTTTTCGAACTCCTGGGCTTAAGCGATCTGCCTGCCTCGGTCTCCCAAAGTGCTAGGATTAAGATTACAGGCGTGAGCCACTGTGCCTGGCTACCATTAACAATCATTCAATGACATGAAAAAATAAAGTCATAAAGGAGAGAAAATATCCCAGATTTATAACATTGTACGTAATATACTAAAAATCCAATTATGTAATAAATAATAATATATATACATAGGAAAAGAACTAGAAGTCAACACCAAAAAGTTAATACCAAGTATTTCTGTGCAGTAAGACATAGCTAATTTTTTAACACTTTCGTACATTTTCAAAATTTTCTAATATGCATTCTGTTACTTAAACAAATTATAAATGATTACGTTTTACAATTTTGTCTCCAGGAAAGTGTAATACTTTCTACCTATTCAAATACTAAATGCAATATTCTTTCTCACAATGTTCGCTCAGGTGTATTTTCAGTTTATACCTTATAGCTTACCATGATTAACTGCCAAAACTTTTCGACTATTCATCTTCACAAAATTTCCAAGCGGGAGCTGTGCATGATTGATTCCATAATCTGATGCTTGTTTATATGTGAGTCCCTAAAACAAAGACACGATGACTTCGACAAGAACATTAAATTATTTAAAGTTTCTGTAATAGTATAAATAATTTTTAGATAAGATTTATAGTTCAGAGACTACCTGAATGGGGGGTATGTGTGTGTTTTACTGCTCATTTGGAAACATTCTCTTGAAAATAAGTATAGTCAATGTGCAGAGTATTTGTTTTAAGCTCCTCAAGTTACAAATGAGGAAACCAAAGACATGCTTCCTGCCCAGTTAAAAAGCTCCTCAGCAGCAGAACCACAAGAAAAATCTGGCTCACATATCTCCTGACTCAAATAACTTTTCCCCATTCTACCCTGGCTGTATCTCAGTTTAAAATACAGTCCTGCACTGCATAACAAAGTCTCAGGCAACGACAGATTTCATTTACAGTGGTAGTCCCATGAGATTATAATGGAGCTAAAACATTCCTGTCACCTAGTGACTTTGGAGCTGTTGGAACATCACACTGTAATGCATGACTCAAGTGTTTGTGCTCATGCTGGCAGAAACAAACCTTCTGCTAGTCACATAAAAGTACAGCACATACAATTATGTACAGTACATAATACCTGACAATGATAATAAATAATTACCTGTTACGTATTTACTATACTTTTTATCGTTAGAGTGTACTCCTCCTACTCCTAAAAAAAAAAAAAATTACATATAAAACAGCCTCAGGCAGGTCCTTCAGGAGGCATTCCAGAAGAAGGCACTGTTATCACAGCTCCATGCATGTCATTACCCCTAAAGACCTTCCAGTGGACCAAGATGTAGAAGTAGAAGACAGTGATTTTGATGATCCTGACTCTATGTAGGCCTAGGCTAATGTGTGTGTTTGTGTCTTAGTTTTTAACAAAAAAGTTTAGAAAGTTAAAAAATAAAGAGGATTTTTTTTTTTTTAATTTTAAAAAGTTAAAAAATTAAGAATAGAATAAGGCCTATGGAATACGGATATATGAAGAAAATATTTTTGTACAGCTGTATAATGTGTTTATGCTTTAAGCTAAATGTTATTACAAAAGAGTCCAAAAGTTTAAAAAATTAAGTTTATAAAGTAAAAATGTTACAGTAAGCTAAGGTTAATTCATTATTGAAGAAAAATTTTTAAATAAATTTAGTGTAGAGTAAGTGTACAGTATTTATAAAGTCTACAGTAGTGTACAGTAATATCCAGGTCTTCACATTTATTTGCCACTCACTTACTGACTCACTAGAGCAACGTGTAGTTGTGTAAGCAGCGCTCATGGTAAGTGCTCTACACATGTATACCACGTATAACCTGTATTTTTAAAATCTTTTATATCATCTATGTTTAAATATGTTTAGAAACACAAAGACCATTATGTTACAGTTGTCTACACTATTCAGTACAGTAACATTCTGTATAGATTTGTAGTCTAGGAGCAATAGGCTATGCCATACAGCCTATGTGTAGTAGGCTATACCGTCTAGTAAGTACCGTCTGTAAGTACACTCTATAATATTGATATCGCTTAATGATGTAATTCTCAGAACATATTCCCATTGTTAAGCAATATACGACTATACTTAAACTGAATTCCTATAGAATCACCATCATTATTTCCATAAATGTAAAAAAAAAAATTAAATTTCCAATAACACTACTTTGCACAAATGGCAAAGACAAGTTAAATGAAAACTTGAATTGAGAAATTTTAAATAACTGACTATAAGTTTTATTTTTCCCTGTCAATTAAAAAAATACAGAATATGAATTTCATCTCTTCTCAAAATTAAAATCTTTGAAGCCTATGTCTAACCAGAACTGAAATGGTCAAAAAACAGAGTACAGGAGAAAGAAAAGCTCAATTTCTCAACTGATGGTTTGTATACTTGGGGGGCGCAAATAATAATAGATTGAAGCAGGTGCTTTTGAAAACAAAATTGTTTTAGTTCAGAGAAACATAAACATGAGAAAGAATGTGGTTCTATATAAATAACAAAATAGAATTTTTCCACAAAGAAAAAAATAAAAAGGCTAAAGATCATTCTGATAAAATTCCTTATGATGCAATAGAGCTGCAACTGTCCAATTGGTAGCCATGTGTGACTACTTAAATTTAAATTAATTACAATTTTAAAAATTCAGTTCTTCAGTCATACTGCACACATTTCAAGTGCTCAACAGCCACAAAGCTAACATACTGGACAAGCAGATATGAAGAATTTTGCATGCTGCAATGTAACTGGCAAAGTACAAAATGACATTTTCTTTTAGAAAGTGCTTTTCTGTAATTTTTCATCCAAATAAAGGTATGGATGGGAAGAGAGAAAAGTACAAATGAAAGAGAACAGAAAAAACATCCCATGAAAATAACATATTTAAAAACTAGTTAAGTTCTAATGGCTTAGCAACTGATTAGCAGCAGATTCTTCTATCAATAAAGCATAGCATTTAAGCATGTGGATGGACTCCAGAGCAATCAGCCTGGTTTCAAATAGCTGCTCTGTCATCTACTACTGTTGATTTTAGACTTAATTTCTCTGTGCTGTGAATTCCTTACCTGTGGAATGGAGATAATAATAGCACTAATCTCACTGGGTTGTAGTGAAGATTAAGCAAGCTAATATATGTGAAATACTTTGTTTAGCTCAAAAAGTGACTGATGTATAGTAGGCACTCAATAAACATCAGCTATTGTTAGTATTATTGTTACTTTCAGGAAATGGTGATGTATCAATTTTAAGTACAAGCAAAAGCAAAAATAAAAATTTAATAGTACCTTGTGATGGTTGTGATCTACTAATCCTCCAATCACATAGGCCTTTGATTCATCTAATTCCTTCAGTATATTAGGTGAATCTGATGTAAGATAAATCAGGTCTTCTTTTTTTATGAGTTCACTATAGTGCTCTGGTTTGATATGGATATCCTTTAAGACAATGGGGAAAGAGATTACTAATTAATAGGACCTTATGAAAGTTGGCTAAAAATGATTATTCTATTTTCCCAAAACAAATCCAGTCAAAAACATATGAAACAAAGTTTGAAAGAATATAATTACAATGCATTATTTTGAATTTACTACATCAATTTCTTATAATCTCACATTTTGATCATTTAAATAGCCTCTTAATTTTGTTTCCTCGTTGTTGGCCTTAAACCCCTCCAATCTACTTCCACACACTGATAGCAGGCTCTAAAAACACTACTTTTAACGTTTTATCTTTTTCTGTGGGATAAAATCTAAACTCCTTAATTTAGAAACTCTTTCCTGAATATAGCACTAATCTACTTTGCCAGCTTTATTGCCGGTTCCAACAAAACAAATGCATTTTTACTGCCACATATTTGCTTACATTGTTCTACGACCAAAGAATGCCTTCTCCAATTACTTCCTCTCCATCTATATGAATCATGAAAGGGAAATAGCTGGCCAGGAGTGGTGGCTCATGCCTGTAATCCCAGCACTTTGGAAGGCTGAGGTAGGTGGATCACAAGGTCAGGAGTTCGAGACCAGCCTGGTCAACATGGTGAAACTCCGTCTCTACTAAAAATATAAAAATTAGCTGGGCATGGTGACAGGTGCCTGTAATCCCAGCTACTCAGGAGGCTGAGGATGGGGAATTGTTTGAATCCGGGAGGCAGAGGTTACAGTGAGCCGAGATCGTGCCATTGCACTCCAGCCTGGGTGACAGTACAAGAGACTACGTCTCAGAATCCATGTATCTGTTTCTACAAAGAGACACACATTTGAAAACTTCTTCACCAGAATTGTCAGGTCACAGGTACAAAATTGAACAACAGCTGGCAGTCATGATTTTGTAAGCCACATTGATTGCATAAAAGATGTATCACCAGGCTCAGATGACATTTATCCATAATTTTTAATGAAACCAAGAATGAAGCAAAAGAACTCTCTCCTAAAATGTATAATTAATAAATAGCCACTTTTCTGGAAAATGTTATATTATAAATTTAATAAAGGCCCCAAGAAGAACCTGATTAATTACAGAACAATTAATCTCAAGTCTCTCTGGAAAGCTGATGGTATAAATGATAAATTTAATAAGTTGCAAAATAACTAAAAACATGCCTCTTTTAATTTATTACACTACTTCTTGGAAAACCAGGTACAAATGTAGGATTTGATAAATACATTGTACTTAAAAACTTAAAAGCCTTTGAAAATGTTTCATATCATAGGCTGTTAATAAAATAAATGCCTTCGTTATGCAATTAGTGAGTGTGAAAGGGAAAATGTGTCACTGAGAGAACTGACTTTGAGAAAGAAAAAAGGTATAGGGATAACCCAGTACTTCTCTAAATAGGATCAAGTTCCTCAGGGACTGGTACCAAAGCCAATCTATTTAGTCACCTTTACCAATGACTGAGAACAATTTGGTCCAATAGAAAAAATTGTGAGGCCACATACGCAATTTTAAATATTCTAGTATCCGCATTTTTAAAAATGAAAATAGGTGAAATTAATTTTAACAATTTATTTTATTAACACAGTATACCCAAAATTTTATCATTTGAACATATAATAAATATTTCAAAAATTATCTAGGAGATATTCACATTCTTCCTCTCTCTTCTGTGGTACCGAGTCTTTGAAATCCTGTATGTATTTCACATTCATAGCACATCTCAATTCACAATTCAGACTGTCATATTTCAAGTTAATAGCCACATGCAGTTAGTGGCCAGCACAGGGTAAGAAGAAACAGAATGCAGGCACACTTCCAAAATTTAGAGTGACTTCATTTTTATAGGTAACATATAATGTATAGCTAGTATGCCAGGGAGAAATTATATAAAGGCCCTTAAAATTATTTCTTTTTAAAAATATGTTTTAAAAGTTGACCATAAAATAGGTAAGATTTAATGAGAACAAATACAAGCTACCAGATATCTCACTCCCTTCTTCAGCATCTCTGATTTGTAATTTTAGACTTAGGTTCAGAGATTGCATCTGGAGATTGTTGTATTAAGTAGCATTATATAGAGTTTAGGTACGAAATGTAGACCTTTAGAAACATAAAAATACTTGGAATTATGTGAGAGTTCATCTGTTTTAATTACCTTCCAGTTGACCCATCCTTTGTCATTTTCATCCATGTTCTTTTTCAGCTGGCCTCCATGGCTTGTCAAGTAAAACTGATAAAAGATTTGTAGGTATAGAAAGAAAGAACATATGACCATTTAAGTCTAATGTTTTATTTCTCTCATCTACTCATCTGATGATCAATGAAACACAAAATATATTTATTCTCATTTATCTAGAAAAAAAAATTTGTGACATGCTTTGAACATACAATAAACTGGGGCAGAAATAGTATGTTTCGTGTGCATGCTTCATAACCCAGTAGCTGCGGTATCCCATTTACATTTTCATTCCAAGTAGTTATAACATGGCTATAACTTAATCATCACTTGTCTGCAAATTCCCTGCTTCCATGTCAAGTTCCCAGTCCTCTTTTTTTTTTTAAACAATACAAAGTCTTCATAATTTTTCTTTGATTCTAAACCCTGATACCTATTTAAGTTTGAATCATAGGTGAGAAGGGGTCTACTACAGATAAAAATGGGGATAAAAGGACTATCACAGAAGTGTGATATGAAACTATAAAACAAAAAGTACAAAATACAAAAATTTAAAATTACTATTACTTGGTAAAAACAAAATATCTAACCAAAATATATTAACAGTTCCTGGTTCTTAACATCAGTGAGCCAGTATTAATTTTTAGGTCACCTAGAATTCCAACAGAAAGATGTTATTCTTAACAGTAGCCAAATAGTCTCCCAAATCACTCCCTCATCTCAGCTTAAAAAAGACTTGACAAAACTCTCAGTGACCCAAAAGAAAACTAAAAACCTTTAAGTAGACAAAACCTATACAGCAGATACCACAGCATATATCAAGCGGTGGCAGCCACAGCTTCTGCCTCTCCATCCAATCTTTCTCCCACACTGGAAGTAATTGTAAACTGAGAAACTGGTATAAAAATATATGTACGTCCCATAAAGAAGATATTCAACTACAGGCAATGAAAAGGCCAATTTGTATAAGACTGATGATTACTGGAAACAGTGTGTCTAAGATAACATATTAAAAGATGTTTAAAATATTTTGCTTTATTTTTGTCAAAAAAGAAAACATTTTTCAAATAGGCATTAAAAAAGATTATCTGTAAGACTCCTGCAAAGACTATAGGAATTATCTATGTCTTTTGCCACAAAAGATATAAAAGAAAACTAGAGTCTGCTTTAAAATCTTCAGACATACCTGCACAGGATGCAGTGCCCGTCGGTTTTCTGCGTAACATCGTTGAATCTGCTTATGAAGTTTCTTAATGTCCTATTACAGAGTCAATTTTTAAAGCAAAGTTATTAAAATTGTCTATGGCCATTCCACAATCTTAAAGGAATGGAATAGGCAGAAGGGATGACTATATACATACAATTTTTCTTCTTAAATACAAATGCATTCTGATAAATGTTATTTGATTTCCTTACATTAACAAAATTACTGTAAGTTAATGCTCTGTAAGTGACCCATTATTACATATTTTGTATTTATTTAAAATGCTAGTTCATGAAAACAGTTACTGTCTTAAGAGACAACAACAACAAAAGACTTTCAGAGCCATATTACTATTTTCATGTTTTACCAACAACACTGGTAAAACCCCATAGATCTTTATGATTAATAAGTGGTTAATTTAGTTCTGTCATCTAGATTGTGAAGTGTGTGTGTTTGTCTCTCTTTCCTGTCTGCACACATACTGACACACACACATATAAATATACATATTTATTACATCAATGCAATCTGCTAGCTAATTTAACTTAGGGGAAATAAATTTTGAAAAACTTAAGATTCATTTCAATACACAAATTTATATAAAAGGGATATTACATATTAAAACAAAAATGATTTGATCTAATTCATATACAAGATTTTTCTGACAATGATTCATGATACCTTTAATACCATCAAGTCATCAAAACTACAGTCAATAATAAGGCGAAGGGTGCTATGAACAACATCTCTTCGAACACGTTTTCTGTCATTTCCATCTGAGTTTGATTCCATTTGACATTGTCGCTCCAATTTTTTCCTCTTGCGTTTTTCTTTCCGCTTTTGTCTAAAATTAGTAATTGAAATAACATTTTGTTATTGTGTATTCAGTTATTCACAACTCTTCTATATAAACAATTACTTCTAAAAACCATCAAGTTAAACCATATGAAATTGTCACTTCTGTGACCATTCAAAAATGGTCAAGTATTAGCAGTTTTATATAGTACATCTAAAAGCTTCAGATAGGAAGGAAATGAGCTTCCAAAAATGATCTAAAGCTTTCTGTCTAAATCCTAACTATACTACCTGAAGAGCTTCATTTGTTATTGGTATCATATTATCCCTAAGAAAACCCTCTAAATACTGAGTTTGAGTTGTATTGAATTTTACTTTCATAATTCACCTAGATGATTTTTAAGCCACATTTATAAGGTATAGAAAAAAGCAAAATAAAATTGTTCATTAAAAAAATTACATACTTTTGCTCTAATTTATACCAACTATAGTTTATTTTCTCTCCACAAACTTTGGCATTTATCATAGTAACAAATTTAGACTAATTGCTTTCACCAAAACCTGCAATGGTTCTTGTGGCAAAATCAATGTTAGGCCAAAACTTGATCTTTCTGAGTTGGCTGTTTTTATTCCATAACTAGCACATGGACACTAATTACATCCCTTATCTAAGTCAGTTGTTTCAAAAATTGTGCTGCTACTCATAATAAGGTTCTGCATGAGAAAAAGTGTTGAGTGCAAGATCATCAACAGTGCTAAAAGATACCCCAATAATAATGTTAAAAAATAGTCTTAACAGCCAGTTGACAGTGTTAGCTAACAATATACATTTTTAGCTTCAATTTTTTTCTCTTGCGTTTTTCTTTCCGCTTTTGTCTAAAACTAGTAAATGAATTTTAAGTAACAAAAATATGCCAAAGGGCTATGCAAGGTCTAACATTCCATATTTCTAAATAGGAAGAGAGCATATACATTTGAAACACATACTTGCGGAGTTCCCGTTGCTCTTCCCATTGTTTCTGTTTTATTAGTTTTTTCATTTGTCGCTTAGATATTGGTTCACACCCTTCACCTAATCTTGGCTTCTGGCTTTCCTCTTGATGTTCATTTATGCCTTGCTTTTTGTCAACATTAGAAGTTTCAATAAATGCTGGCAACATTTCAGATGACATTATTTGGTGCCTCTGAAAAACAACTTTTGACATGAACAGATAATTTACAAGCACAAAAAAGTTAAAAAACTCAATCAATATGATTAAAGTTAAACCATACAATAAATAGAAATAAAACTTTAGACAAATAAATGTCATTTATTGGTAACTATCATTTAAATACCATTTAATATAAATTAAATATCATTCATCAGCAATGCTAGCAAAGGTCTAAAGAAATGGGGTGTTTCATATACTATTAGTGGTCATGGTACAATTTTTCCAGAAGGCAAGACATACATGTTTTAAGAGCTTTAAAATCTCTATTTAGACACCCTTTGACCCAGTAATTTATTTCCTTAAATTTCTGTAAATAAATCAGACATGCACACAAAAATGTGCACAAGAGTACATGCAATGAATGCAGTGTTAAAAAACAGTGAAAAGTAAGAAACCTCCTGAATGTCAGTGAAAGGAAACTAAACAATTATGGTTAATCTATAACATGGGCAAGGAATACTAAGCAGCCAGTAAAACGTATATATCCAAAATTATTTAGTAAGGGGAAACGGTTATATGTTAAATAAAACCAAATAAAACAATATATACGTTACGACCAACTTTTTAAAAAAGGTATACACACACACAAGTTTAATTCTTACCCATGGTTTTCTACATTTTCTAAAGTTATGTAATGAAAATGTTTTTAATAAAACAAAAAATCTTAAAAAGAGATGAAAAGCATCTTTTCTATAGTCTTCTTTAATGCTGTAGAATGAGGGAGACTATGAAAAGACAGAACTGATTTTTAAAACTGAAATCAATAACCAGGAAACAAATTCACTTGATACAAATTAAAAATAGGGCAATCTGAAAATGACTTTAAAATAAATTTGGCTGAAACATTTCAGAGAGGTCATAAGGGAATAATAACTATAATAGCAAAACAGAAAATTGCGGTATAAAAGCAGGCTTTACTAAAAGGTAAAACAAGAATCTGAGAAAAAGAACAATTTGAAAACTAGGAAATGAAGACATAAAAACTTCAATAGAAGAGACAAACTCCAGATTACCTGGAGTCCCAAGAAGTAACTGATGACTTAGAAGACATCCTGACAATCTGACTCAGGATGCAGACAAAAATCGAACAGAAAAACAATATGGAGGAGCAGTAAAGACTTGGATAACAGAATGAGAGAGATAAAGGAAAACAAGGTAATTAGAGATAAACATATAGCCTTGAATGCACTTTTTTTTTTTTTTTTTTTTTTTTTAAGCTAGAAAGTAAGGTAAGCACTCAATTTAAGAAACTGGAGGTAGGGAAACTGAATAAGCCTAAAAAGACTACATGGAAAAAAATTTTTAAAATATATATTTTGATTCCCTGGATCACTTTTATTTTCCTTTCTTTCAATACACAATACATTAAATAAAATTCAGCAATGCAGGTATCCAAAACAATACCGGGTGGAGGAAACTTAAAAGCACAATTAAAATTCACAGAAAACAAACTGCTCTCTTCATGAAATAATAATATTCCAAGAGAGCACATTTCTGTTTATCAGTGGCATTATTTTCAGTTAATTCTCTATTTTATTCAAAAACTGCACATGTTGATTACTCCTATGTGAAGATTTTTTTTTTTTTTTTTTTTTTTTTTTTTTTTTTTTGAGACAGAGTCTCGCTCTGTGGCCCAGGCTGGAGTGCAGTGGCCCTATCTCGGCTCACTGCAACTTTCGCCTCCCGGGTTCAGGTGATTCCACCGCCTCAGCCTTCTGACTAGCTGGGATTCCAAGGGCGCGCCACCATGCGTGACTAATTTTTGTATTTCTAGTACAGAAGGGGTTTCACCACGTTGGTCAGGCTGGTCTCGAACTCCTGACCCTGGAGTGCAGTGGCCTGATCTCGGCTCACTGCAACTTCCGCCTCCCGGGTTCAGGCGATTCCACTGCCTCAGCCTTCTGCGTAGCTGGGATTCCAGGCGCGCGCCACCATGCCTGGCTAATTTTTGTATTTTTAGTAGAGAAGGGGGTTTAACCACGTTGGTCAGGCTGGTCTCGAACTCCTGACCTCGTGATCCGCCCGCCTCGGCCTCCTGAAGTGCTGGGATTACAGACAAAAACCACCAGGCCCGGCTTACGTGAAGACTTTTTAAAAAGCAATTAATGTTTTACAGTTTATGTACACCAGGGGGAGCATTTGCTTTTCCTATCCAAGAAGTCTGCAGTTAAATTTAATTTGACCTGTCATAGTACAGCAATGTTTCAGTCTCCCAAATACAAGGAAAGGTGATGAGCTGGTCAACATCTTCATCTTCATCATCACCATCATCATCACCATCATCTTTTTAAAAACTATTCCTAATTAAGAAAACACACTGTACTAAGTGAAGTTTTTAGGCTTTAAACAAGCCAGGTGCACTGAGACAAATGGAATGCAACAAAAATGATGCCAGCTTGATATCTTATAAATTATTCCTTATAGTATACTTTACAAAGATATCTACCAACTCGCACTGTCTACACTATACAATAAGTATAATGTATATCTACACTGCACTATGTACCAGCGTGTTCAGATTGAATGCTAAGCAAAACATAGCATTTTATTAGGTATACTTGCTTTCTAATCGTTTTAGTTTGGGCAATAATTTATAAAATTCTGTGGCAGTTGTTCATTCCTTTCTCACATGCAGTGATGCTCATCGTACATTTTCATTCATTCAACCAAGTTCAACAAATGTTCAAGAATGTATTTTACAGTAACTATAAAAATATTTGTGTGAGGTCGGGCGCAGTGGCTCATGCGTGTAATCCCAACACTTTGGGAGGTCGAGGTGGGCGGATCACCTGAGGTCAGGAGTTCGAAACCAACATGGCAAAATCTCGTCTCTACTAAAAATACAAAAATTAGCCAAGCGTGGTGGTGGACGCCTGTAATCCCAGCTACTCGGGAGGCTGAGGCAGAAGAATCCCTTGAACCTGGGAGGCAGAGGTTTCAGTGAGCCAAGATCGCATCACTGCACTCCAGCTAGGGCAACAGAGCAAGACTTCGCCTCCTATATGTGTGTGTGTGTGTGTGTGTGTGTGTGTGTGTGTGTGTGTGTGAAATTTTACTTTTGCATAAAATTTTAAAAATCTGTAGGGTTCATTTGCAGATATAGGTTATCAGGTGGGCTTACAAACTATCTTACATTGTATTTACATATCTTAGCACAGCTTAAGGCAAGGAGGATACATCCTAAATCAATGAGCACCAAAAGAAATAAAAAAGTTTTTTAAAACGGCATTAATTTATGGATTGGGATAAAATAAATATTCGTCGTAATTTATGACAGTCTCCCTTTCAGAAAAATCTCAACGAATGTGGGAATAATGCAGATTAGAATTAATGACTTGACAGCAATAGCAAAAGAATGTCCTTTTTTTCTTCTTCTTTTTTTTTTTTTTGAGACCCAGTCTCGCTAGGTCGCCCAGGCTGGAGTGCAGTGGCAAAATCTCGGCTCATTGCAACCTCTGCCTTCCGGGTTCAAGCAGTTTTCCTGCCTCAGATTCCTTAGCCGGGATTACTGGCATGCGCCACTACGCCCGGCTAATTTTGTATTTTTAGTAGAGACGGGGTTTCACCATGTTGGTCAGGCTGGTCCCGAACTCCTGACCTCAGGTGATCTACAACACGCCTTACCCTCCCAAAGTGCGGGGATTACAGGCGTGAGTCACCGCGCCTGGTCAGGAATGCCCTTTTTAAAGACATGCTGGCTAAACGTGGAGCAGCGAAAAGCCCTTTGTTCACTTCAGTTGTCAAGCCTTTTGAGCAGAGGGTTGGGAATGCAAGGGGCAGAGGAGATTCATAAAGTGACAAGTAATGTGTCGCCATCCTCTTTATATCTCTAGAAAAAATTCCCAAAATTTAAAGTAGTTCAGTGAAATCAAGTAACACTTCGATCTTTTTAAAACTGTCCTCAGCTCACAGCACCTGCAGCAATTTCCCCTCGGGCTTTCTACATTTCAGAGGGTTCAGTCACGTCAGCCCTTCGCAGGAAAAAAGAGGTAAGGCACCTTTAAAGAGGTAACGCCCACGGTCTCTGGCCACGAAGTGGCAGGGTCGTAACACGCTTTCCGGCCCTTTAGAGTACAGATTTCCCTCTCATTCTTTGCAAACTCACTTTTAACATACTACGGGCCGATAGCAACCCCAAAACACACGCCGACGAAGAGCGCACAACCACAGGGGCGGAGCCTCGCCCACTCTCCCTTCTACGCTCCCAGCCAGCGAACGCATTTCAGAGGCGGGATTAAGCTGCTGCTGGCGAACCAGGAAGCAGCTGGGTAGGCCGCGGGAGGCGCCTATCAACGACGTCATTTCCTTTGGCAACAGCGCAGCAGGCAACCACTTCCACACCACTGCTCCCCTCTACCCCGGAAGCCCTTGTTGGTAGTCGGGGGCTGCATGGCACGCACCCCTTTGTGCCCAAATAATATCATAGTGCGGGGGAGCGCCAGCCAGTGCAGGACACTTACCGAGATGAGGAGTTGATAGGGAAGTGAAATCTCAGAAAGAAAGCCTTTCTAGGTTGGCCTGGTTACCGCTCACGCTTCCTTCCACAGAAACTTCAATTCCCAGAGGCAGGGGCGGTAGTTACACAGTGGAGGCTACGGCGGCTGCGTCTTACGTCATCGAACTGCGCCAATTTAGAACCCGCAATGGGAGAAAGGGGAGGGATTTATGCGGGGCGGGGTGTGGAGTTAGGGTTTTGGGAGCGGGAGGTAGTTACAGTGATGTCTGTTTTTTCACGTTCAAGAAGTAAGTGTGTACCTGAAGACATGTATTTATTCATTCATATATTCTTGTGAGTATTGGGTGGAGGAATTAAGATAGTCCCACCGTTAAAAATGCAAAATAACGAAGAAAGGCTTGTAATTTGTCTGTGTTCAAAATGAAACGCATCTGTTGCCTATATTATTTTTAATTTATACAGCAAATTACCATATCACATTATTTTACATAGCTCAAGTAGAAAATTAAATTCGAAAAGTGAGTCAGATTCACAATAAAATGCATTTAAATTTAGAATCTGTAAGGCTTTTTTATGGCTGAAGTAAAACAGTCATAACTTTACTCTTTATTCATTCCTTGAGCTATTTTTCCTATGCTGTTTTGCAGAACATCAGATGACATTTCATTGTTTATAATACTTGACCTTATATAATCTTTTTGCTATATATAGACCATGTCAACTGAGAGAGAAATGAAACACAATCCCATAGATTGTCGTTTTCTATTTAGTTTTTTCCCCTCTACTTCTAATAGGTGATTATTGCAGAATTTGAAGATAAGAATGAGGTTTGCATCTTTGAATAGAAGACTGGCTTCTCATATAGAAATAATTTTGAAGTAAATTATCCTTGATGCTTGAAGGTATTTGAACATGTTTAAAGGCTTCAATGAATAGAAAATTAAATCCAGAATTTGAGGTTCTCTAAAAGAGCCGAAATTTCTTTGACTTTAGTTACAAAACTACAGTCTTGCCATAAGCCCTTAAATTTTACTTGAAACACTATGTCAGCTATAACACTGTTGTGAGTCCCTCTTCTGTTTCTTCCTCATCTCAAACCTAAAAGATCTTTGTTAACTAAGCACTAGCAAAAAAGTCTGGACCCACTTCTGATCTGTTAGTAGGGCATCTTTTTTCAGCTGCCTCCATATCAGGGCAAAGAGTAGCTCAGGGAGGATTAGTAATTGGATATGTAGCCCTTCACATGTAGGTCATTAAATTCAGGCTGGCAAAGTAATGTGCCAAATCTTTCCACAGCTGTTCAGTTGCTTCTATGGGATCTGTTTTATAAATAATTATACATTTTTTTCAGAGTTAATACCTGGCATCCTTAGATATTTTAAGCAAAGTTTTAAAGCAAAAAAACAAACAAAAAAAACAAAAAAACAAAAACACTTCATATTCTAATAATGAAGTCAATAAATTTTCTTTTGACATGGACATCTAACTTTGTAGTCACTTGGTGCAAAATTTAAAATGATTCTAGTATTAATCCAAAGTAAGCACCAAAAAAGCACCAGCAAAAAAGTCAATTTAAAAAAAATTGAAACATGGAAAGTTTAAGAAGGTGAAATCATATGAAACAATATTTTCATTGATTTGTAAAATGTATGTGTTTATTTATTTGACACATGTATCGAGTTCTATACTTTTTGTGTTGGTACTGGTGATACAGAAATGACTGTCATCCTTAAGGATGTCCTTAAGGAATCCTTAATCTAATAGGGGAGCCAGCAGTAAATAAATAAAACATGTACTTGAGATGCTTGTACTTTGAAAGAAGCAACTAAATGCTCCTTGAGGCAAAACATAGTTTTGGAAATTAAATAATTTTGTTTCATCTTGGAAAGTAAGTAGGAGTTGTACAGGTGTCAGAACAGTAAAGAAGTTTAAGATTTGGGAACAGTGAAAGCAAAGAAGCATGTCATAGTTTTGCACATGACTGAAAAGCTGTGGATAGAATGAGGAAGAAGGAGGAGATAAAAACCCTAAGGGCTTCTCTGACTTGGACAACTGTAGCAATGCAGTAACATTACCGAGGTCATTTAGGGAATACTGGAAGAAAAATAGGTTTTGAAAAAATAGTTTTGTTTTAAAATATGTAGATTCTGGGGAGTCTGCAGGACATCTGAGTAGAAACAGATTTTAAAAAGAATGAGCACATACTTGTAGTTTAAGCCAATATAAGAGGTTGAACTCAAAGAGATAACTACTACGTGGGTTACAAATGCATACTATCTACGGGGACTGGGGTAGCAAATGAGAGAAGCGTCTGGAAGCAAAGTATTACAAAACTGAGAGTGCATTTCCTCTTTAATCAGGGTGCAAGTTCCAAGAGAGAATATGAGCCTAATGACACCAGAATATGAGCCTAATGGCATCATTTTTTTAAGAACAGCCATAAATATGAAATCTGGTTTTAAAGTGTTGGCAGCTATTTAGTTTGTTTTAAAATACTGAGCAGACTAAATAAAATATGTCTGTGGGCCATATTCAGACAATTGATAACCAGTTTGTTAAATTGGACCCTAGTTGATAGAATAAGAAGGAGGCCACAGATAGAACTGGAACTTTAGAATATAAAAATACAGTAATAACTATGATTATGAACCCCTCCATAACTTTGATTTCAAAATATTGGGCAATCATTACAAATTTCATTATTTTAAGCTTAATTCTGATTTTAAGTCTTAGGATACTCTTCAACAAGTTGTGAGTGAGGAGATGTGGAAGTAGAATAACACTTGTGAGTACTTTAATTTCAGTCTAGGAAAGCCAAAAAGAAACCCATTTTTAAACATGACTTGAAAGGTAGCTAAAAGGAAGAATCGACCACTCATCTATAATCATTTCAACCTGCATTTCGACCGACTCCAAAAATACAGGAAAAACGTTTAAAATGTATTTGTACATTTACATATACATACATATTAATCATATCCTCCCAAGTAGTACATGAATATTGAAGACTCTGGGAAGATGATTAGAGAGGCAGTGTAGTCTGTGAACCTCCTGAATCTCCTCATAAAAACAGGTAAAGCATCTAGGATAGAAAATAACAATCCCAGAAGATAGCTATAACATAACTAGGTGAAAGAATCCCTACAAACCTCACAATGTGAGCAGGAAGGAGCAAACCCAACTTAATATCGGCAACTGTGTAGGAGAGAGTGGTGGGAAAACAACAGATCATCTGAAGACCCTCAGAATGGGAAGGCCCCAAAACTGCCAAACAAATAATCACTAAAAAACAGAGGAAACCAATGTGAGGTTGGCGGCAAAACTGGCAGGTTGTTCATCTGACTCTAAGCTCAGCTAAGTGTGAAGGAATGAGCAGGAGGGTCTGAAGCTGCTGGAGGGACGTGAGGCCTGTGAAGTCTCAAAACCAACAAACTGGATCTCCATTCTTGAACGTAGCCCAACACTAAGGAGAAACTGCTGAAAGTTGAATCCAAATTGAACAAAACAGAGACAATGCGGCCAAGAAAAAAGCAGATGCAGATAAAAGTGGAGAATAGAGAGGAGACAGATCTCAGAAAATATAAAGACACATGTGTGTCATTTTATGAAATACTAGAAAAGGAACCTCTAGAGCCATGAAACTGGAAAAGCTATTCTACCCAATCCTCCCTCTTAAAAATACAGCATAACTTAATTAGCCTAAAAATGCACCACAGAAAAGGATCGTGGTCGAATTTCATTTAAAGTTGCTATAATAGAAAAAAGAATATGAAGCCAAAAAAAAAAAAAAGTGGATGAAAACTATAATGCAGTATTTCAAAACAGCAAATTTTAAATAATAGAAAATATTGAAGAACAACATGAAAATGATTCAAAAATGAATATTTGAGGATGAATAACAGAACTCAGAAAATAAGAAATATACAAAGCACACCCATATATTCACCATTATACTGGAAGTTCTAACCAGTGCAATAAGATTTAAAAATCAAATAAAAGGAAGAAATAAAACCATTTATAGATGACATGAATATCTATCTAGAAAATCCCCAAAAATGTACCAAAAAAGACCCTCACTAAACTAATAAACAATTATAGTAAGGCCTTGTGATATAAGGTTAACATGCAGAAGTCAATTGCCTTCCTATACAGCAGCAGGGCAGAACTGGAACTTGATATTAAAAAGCAACAACCCCTCCAAAATGAAATAGGTATAAATCTAACAAAATTTGAAGAGAATCTACATGAAGAAGTTGCGAAACCGATGAAAAAAGTCAAAGAAGATCTAAATAAATGGAGAGATATGTATTCATAGATTGAAAGACTTGATGCTGTAAAAATGAGCCAATCTTGGTGTCCAGATCTTGGTTTCTAGTACAGTTCTTCAATAAAGGAAACCAGGGATTCTTGGAGAAGTAACTGATTCTAAGATTGGAGTAAAAATGTACAAGATGAGCTGGGAGCATCTTGCAGTGCCAGATAATAAGGAGATGCTAAAAACCAAAACCAGAATCAGAACCCAAACAAAACACATTTATGGGCATGTCAAAGGAACACGGGGCCAACTGAAGGAACTCCCAGTGGCTAAAGATAGAACAATTGTAGCAACAGAGAAGGATTTGACTATAACCTAAAATATAAATTAAATATCCACAAGTCCTTATTGATATAGTGATTAAATAAATCAATGGGAAATTAAAGACAAATTTCCCATGCGGAGGAATTCAAATAATTTATGTAGCTACTCCACCCTCAAGGAGGAGGAACATAACTCCCAACCCCATAAGTGTGGAATGTACATAGCACTTCCTTCCAAAGAGCTCAGTATGAAAAAAAGGGAGAAAAAACAAATTAACTTTACAATGGAGAAATCTGACAACACTGCTCAGCCAGATGATCAAAGTCAATGTAAATAGAGATAAATCATGTTGATATTATGTACCTCTGATGTAATGTGGTATCAAGAAAATGGCACTTTACCTCTGTGGTCTTCCTCCTCCAAACTTACAACTTCAGTCAAATCATGAGAAAAATATCACAAAAATTCACTAGAGGAGTATCTTACAAAATATCTGCCCAGTTCTCCTCAGAGCTATTACAGCCAAGAGGAGCCTAAAGATACATGAGAACTAAATGTGATGTACCCTGGATGGAACAGAAAAAAAGAATTAGGTAAAAACAAAGGTAATCTAATAAAGTATGAATTTTAGTTAATAATATATTAATATTGGTTTATTAATAAATCAACTACACTAATGTAAGATATTAACAGTAGAAATAACTGTGCAGGCTGTATGGGAAATCTTTGTATTATTTTAGCAATTTTTCTGTAAATCTAAACTGTTATAAACAATAAAACATTTTAAAGTAACATATACATTATAGTATGTGAGAAAATATAACGGCAAAAAAAAATGCAAAAACAAACTATATTCCATCTCTCAGAGATAGTAATTATTAAGGTGTTCAGTGAATACTGTTCTAATCCTTTTCTGTGCTAACATGTAGGTATATTGTTTAAACAAGAAATCTCAAACCATATCTACATCTGCTGTTTAACAGACTGTTTACTTACTAAGATATGGTAAATATACTATATTTACATGTTTGCATATTTACATATACCATATTATACAAAATACATGCTTATATAGTATTATTTTAAAATGGCTTAGTGGAATTCTGCTGAATTGATACACCATAATTTATTGAACTAATTTTTGTACTTAAACATTATGGTATCCAAATTTTCACTATACCACAAAGGTCTTTGTGGTAACATTTTTAATGTTATTTTTGTGCATTTTATGCTCAACCCCACAAGACACTATTATTAAGAGCTAGTGTGTTTCTCTACCGTACTTTCTTTGCTCTTCATCCCTTCTTGCATCTCAGATTTTATCTGGGGTCAATTTTTTTTCTAATTGAAGCAGATTTTTAAAGATATCATTTGGAGGGGTCCTTTAGTTGTAAATTTTCAGTTTTAATTTCTCTGGAAAATCTCTATTTCAAGTTTATACTCAAAAGACATATTTACAGAATATATATAGAATACTAAATTCACAATTATTTTCTCTCAGCACATTGAAGACAACATTCTAATGTCTCCTAGTTTTCATTGATACTGTTAATAATTTAGTAGTTGTCTGCTTCTCTTTCTCCTTGAAAATAATCTATCCTCTCTATCTGGTTCCTTTAAATATCTTCTCTCTCTCTTTGATATTCTGCAGTTTAATTATGATGTGTCTACTTGTGTGTATGTGTGTTTTAAAAATTATCCTGCTTAAGATTTATTGAGCCTCATGAATCTGTGGATTGGTGTCTGTGATAGGCAGAAAATGGCACCCCAAAGATGTTAAATGTCTTAATCTCCAGAACCTGTGATTCTAAGTTAAGGTTGTAGATGAAATTAAAGTTCCCAATCCGCAGACCTCAGGGTAAAAAGATTATCCTGGATTATTTAGGCAGGCCCAGTATAATCACAAGGATTCATAAAATGGAAGAGGGAGACAGAAGAGATGGTCAGAGTGACATGAAGTAAAAACGATTCAGCTTACTCATGCTGGTTTTGTAAATGGAGGAAGAGACCATGAGTCAAGGAATGCAGGTAGCTTCTAGAAGCTAGAAAAGGTAAGGAAACAAATACTCCCCTAAAGCCTCCAGAGAGGGATACACCTGCCAATACTTTCATTTTATCCCAGTGACCCCAGTGTTAGACTTCTGACTTCCAAGAGTATAAGACAATAAATTTGCATTTTAAACCACTAAATTTTGTGGTAATTTGTTATGGTAGCTATGGAGAACTGATACAGTGCCTTTCAATAGTTCTTGGAAATTCTTCAATATATTCCCCAAATATTGCCTTTGCCCCACTCACTCTATCCTCTATATCTCTTGATCTCTCTTTAACATTTTTTATTTTCTTATTTGGGTAATTATTTAAAATAATTGACTTCTGGTTCCACTTCAAATAAATTCATATTTTTATACCTATATATTAAGAATTATTTCATAAATGTAATTGTTGCATTGCATATACTTTAAAAGGAAAATTGCATTTATGCTAGGATATAATTTAATTTAGGTTTTGAAATTTCTTTTTTTTTGAATGTCCAATACATTTATTCTGATCAAAATTAAAATCTTATTGTATTTACAGTAGTCTACTAAAAGAGTTTCCATCAATTCTCTCCTTTAAATGCTAGCAATTCAGTTTTGTGTGGTCAAAGATAATTTAGAATCCTTTTATGGTAACTGATATGATACAAAGGCTTTTTTTGGTTGTCAAATTTATATGCGTGTATATATGTATGGGGGCATACAATTTGGTTAATGACTCTATTTTGGAAAAATGAATGTTCTTTTTAGATTCTTAGATTCCCAGTGTTTCAAACCAGTTTTGCTTTTGATAAGGAATTCAATGAATCTTTATTTTCTTATAGAGAATTCTTTAAACAATACCTTTCAAAATAATGTATGTATTCCTATATAATTTTGCCTTGGAATAAAAAAAAGTCATCACATTAAGAATATTTTTAACTTAAGAATTTTTTTCAAGATTCTTTCAAAATGCTAACTCTCTCATTGATTTGAAAATACTTTTAGATTTAAACTCTTATGACCATGTAGGAATAACTTAAAGTGTCCTTCTAAATTTTTTTTTTCATTAATGTCATGCTTCTTTCTAAGAACAAAGTGTTTCAATGTTGTAAACAGACTTTTTTTTTTTTCACATACCTTTCACACATCCTGACTTTCTATATCTAGTAGGATAATACATTTCCTTCCAACCTTTAGTGGGGTGAAGTTCATTTGTCTTCTAATCTAAGAAAATACGTTAACTCCTGACAACCTCTGACACTCAACAGAAACACAACTGTACTTTGGAATTAATCATCCATCTTTATTTCATAGTCTCCTTATTTATCAATGTAAATGGAAGTATAGCAAATATTTCATAGTGTCATGTACTACCAAAGGAATTTCATTGCAATAGCATTGTTTAAAAATGTATCATTTGATTTTAATTTAACTATCATAGATCAACTTTTACCCCTGTATGTTCAGCCTGAATGTCTAACCACAAATTCACAAAAATCAAGGGCTCTGTTAGTTTTCATACAAAATTGTGATGATTTATTATGAAGACAGTCCCAATTAATAATTGCATGTCATCTGTAAGAAATCAATTTTTTACTCACTTCCCACCTGTAATTTTTTTAAGCAAAGAGGAATACTTGAGTCTAGGTTTCAAGGTTTATTTTTCTATAGTCCTAAAATCACTTCAGTAAATTAATCTGAGATGCATTTATCTAATATGCCAAATGACTGTTGTAAGGATTCCTATAAAAATGTAAGGTGATTACAATGTATGTAATTGTTCCATAGATGGCAGCTCTTGTTTTTTTTCTTTTTGTGCTTTGCTTCTGCCCTGCTCCACATGTTATGTAAAATAGCTGGTGAGTTTTAGGAGGTAGTGCTCAAATACTTGCACAGTGTTTGCTGTGCTTGATCAACAGAGTAACAGAAGAGAATACTTCTACGATACACAGAGTTCACTGAATTTGGAAAAGCTTTGGCATTCTTATTTCATCTGTAATGAAACAATCTCAAGACGTCTTTTCTAAATTGTCCTTATAAAAAGAAAATGTTGTAAGTTTATATTTTATAAGATGATGTTATTTATAACCAGCAGAAGCAGCCTTATTTGAACATCTTATGTTGAAATGACTACTTAAAACAGTGACTCATAGGAGCTTTCTAGTGGAAATCAAATGCTCAAATGAAACAGAATTTAGTTTGTTAGGCAATAGTGATATATCTTTTATTGGTTGGACTCTGGAAAACACTTGACAACGAATAGTACTTTACCCGAAGGACACGTATCATGCACCACATAGTCTAACCACAAACATTAAAGGTCTTGCAACTGTGAGCCTCAAATGAAAATATGTAAGGACAGTTTTCATACAATCAAATACTATACAGACTAGCTTTTAATTTAAATAAATATGTAAATAACGTTCAAGTGATTATAATGGCTTTATATCCCTATGTATGTATTATAGAAATTGTGGCAAACAAAGAAATCTATTCAAATGGAAAGTAAAGCACTTTCACATTACCTTATATTCGTAATCCCTATTATTCATAAAAACTTACATTTCTTTAACAAAGCTACTTTTCTGTTTAACTCCAGGAAAACTTTGTATTTATAACTTGAAGGTGATATTTCCAACCAAACAATTTATTTTTGCTTGCTACTATAGCTATATTTTTTATACAAAATTGTGATAGCAGATGAAATTCTATTATCAATAGAAGAACAATTTTCATATTTCGATCTTTATATAAAGATATTATTCAAGAGGAAATATGCTTAACTTCGTAGATTTTAAAATTTTAAATTTCATTGTGTCCCTATCAAGTCTACTATCTTTTACCTGGATTGTCTGGAAGATTTAATCTCAAGGTTAGGGTTTGAGAAAAGGGTTTTGAGAGTGACCAGGGTAGTCTCAAGAATTCATTTTATATGAAAATATGGCCATAAATATTTTAAAATACATTCAGATAGCCCTTCACTAGCACATTTTTCCCTACTTTGCCAAAACATTCCCACATACTGCCTAAGCCACCTCATTTTAGTAGGTTTTGTTCATAGCAGGTCTCTCTCATGGGAGTTTCCAGGGACAAGGATTGATTCAGTTAGTATGACCTCAGCCATACTAGGGTATTTACTTTAATTCTACAGAAGTTTTCTAATTAATAGTCTGTAGCAAAAGAACTAAGAGCTGGAATTCCCCCTCTTAATCTCTTCCTAGAAATGGGATTCAGAAAGGACAGGACTGCATCCAACCAGTTTGGAGACTCAGACAAATGTGTCTTGTCACAGACACAGATAGAGGTCTACTATGAAATACTCAATTGGCTTGCTAGTGTGCTAACGACATACAATGCTGATTTGCTCAAACCTCATACAGTTTCACACATAAGGATGATCATCTGTGTTTCATGAAAGTTCTATCTACTCTAACATTATTTTGAAGTGATTGGTGGTGGTATGACTTAACAGTTTAAATATAAATCCTAAAATTCAGTGTGAATTTTTTATAATAGCATACAAATAGTATAAAAATTCAAAGATGTCCATACAAGAAATATTAAAATTTGGTTAGGTTTAGCTGAGTTTGAGAATCCTTACTACCCTCCCACATAGTATTGTAATGTGAATATAGGCAGTTACTATAACAGGCATAGTGATGGTTATATATTAAGCAGAAAGTATCACCACCACTTTTTTTCTTGGAATGTCCCTCAGTGTCTCTGCATTTATAGGATGGTATACTGGTTTGGTTTAGCTCTCAAAAGTGAAAACATTTAAAGTTTCCTCATTGGGTAAAAAAAATTAAAAAGAGTGAGAGACGGAAAACTGCAGCCCACCTACGTTTAATCATTAATAGTGAGCCCTTCAGTGAACTTAGGTCGTGGTTTTGGAGTTTGGAGTCTGACCTTTCCCCAAAGATAAACATGATTGTTGCAGGTTCTGAAGAGGGTCACTCCCTCACTGGCTGCCATTGAAAAAGGCTACTTCTCAGTGACTCCTAGCTGGGCACTGGATGCAGTTGAGGGTCGCTGGTCAATATGATTCTCCTTGCTGTGCTTTTTCTCTGCTTCATTTCCTCATATTCAGCTTCTGTTAAAGGTAAGTTTGTGTTGCCTTTTGCTAAATTTTAATTTCAATCTTTGGGGTGGGAGGCGGATACGTGCATGTGTGTGTGTGTTTGTGAGTGAATAGTGAAAGAGTTTCTAACTAAAGTATCTTCAAAACCATGTAACTTTGGAATGTTTGTGAAAGCATGGTTGAATTGAAATGAAAACCAAATTCAAATCCCTACAAACATTAAGAAAACAGAGATTTCTCTTAGGTTCAGTTCCTCAGACCAGTGTGTTCTTGCTTTAATTTCTCATTCATGGTCTGTTTTTAAAAGAAGGAAAAAGATACCCGCTATTGTTACCTGCTGCTGTTGGTCACACTGAATGCAGCTCCTTCATTTGAATTGTAAATGAGGATTTTTTTTTTAAACCCAGTTCTTAAATTTTCTTCTAGTTGCTTAGCAATGTGACCTCAAGAAGAATTAGACCCAATGAAAAAGGCATTTGATTTGCCAAAGAATTATGAATGAAATGGCACAGCATGTATTTAATTCTGTTACAATTCAAAAATGATAGAATTCATAGTGAATTAAAGAAAATTAAATTTCCTGATACAGAGTTAAGAAATAAGACATTATCTTTGGAAAAATAATGTTGCTGCTTACAGTTTATATTTTAAGATGAAATTAATTTTAAAAATACGTATGCATTAATACCATTGAAAAGGCAAGAGATAAAACATTTTATGAGCAATGGTTTCATAAAACTGTTGCGAAATGTATTAATATAGAATCTTGTTTCAAATCAGCTAGATTATAAACATTGGATTTCCAAATGCTGCATTATGTACAATGAATACTTTTTCGTTTCTTAAGAAGACACACTGTTAAAACCAATTGATCAAACAGCTTAGCATTATAGGGACCAATTTTAAAACCATGTACTCTAAGTAATTGATAGAAAACAATTCACTTATAAACTTCTAAAACCTGTTACGGATAAATGTAGCTTTTGATATTAAAGTAAAGTTTGCCTCAGGACTTTTGTTTAGAAAATTTCCACATGAGGAAAAAAACCTAATCTTCATTATTGGAGCAATAGAGGGCTAAATTTAAACCAATTCACCTAAGCAAATCACACTGTAGGTTCTTGAACTAAAGAAAATATTTTCACCAATTTCTAAATGTTTACTATTTAAACATACAGTTCTTACTTGGACAAAAGAAATTTTTTAATGAGAAAAAGATTTGTAAATTGTATCTGAGAGTTGTTATATAGAGAACTTACTATTTCGTCTGCCAAATAAACTGTTGAGTAGTCAAAATATGTGTGATTTAAATACCATAGTATCAAACCTAATACCATAAGTATTTTGAGAAAAATAATTGAGACATGGTACTTATCATGAACTTCTCTTCTTTTTCCCATTTTATAAACTAGTTAATTGGGTGACCTCATGTTTTCAAATGTACTTACAAAAGATTTAAATGTACACATACGCTAGACAATGACTATTGGGAAACAGCATAAATGAGAAAATGTGGTTTAGAATATTATAGGTAGCTGTAGCTACAGTTTATTGTGTACAAGCTTAGTAGTAAATCTAGATTTTTAAAGCTTAAAACATATAATTTAGGGGCCACTTTTGAGAAAAGATTACAAAAATATCTTAACTATTGCAAAGGTTGCTCAAAAAGAGATGGCATGTGGATACGTTGCTAGGGTCCTCTTCTGCAGTCTTTGGAAGGATCCTGGGCAAGAGAGCTTAAGCTTCATTAGCATCATGGTACGTTGCTTATGCTGATTTCATAAATTAAAAGTGCATGACTTGAGAGCTTCTTTACCTAGATGGAATAACTTTTTGCATTATGGTACCATGATTTAGTTATAGATTCTTTGCCCTTTTAACAACTGACATTAGTTAGCAAACAACTCGTGAAGAGTTTACCTTAAAATCAGTCCATTTAAAATTTGAGGATCTCATGCCTCATTGCCTCAAAACTCATCTCTAAATTACCAATGCAACTTTAGTAAATCCCCAGATCTGGGTGGATGTTGAGGGAAGGTTAGAATCTAAAGAAAATTGAGGCTGGGTGTGGTGGCTCATGCCTGTAATCCCAGCACTTTGGGAGGCCAAGGTGGGTGGATCACCTGAGGTTGGGAGTTCGAGACCAGCCTGAGCAACATGGAGAAACTCCGTCTCTACTAAACATACAAAATTAGCCAGGCATAGTAGTGCATGCCTGTAATCCCAGCTACTCAGGAGGCTGAGGCAGGAGGATCACTTGAACCTGGGAGGTGGAGGTTGCAGTGAGTCGAGATCACGCCATTGCACTCCAGCCTGGGCAACAAGAGCAAAACTGTTTCAACAAAAAAAAAAAAAAAAAGAGAGAGAGAGAGAGACAGAAAGAAAGAAAGAGAAAGAGAGACAGAAAGAAAGAAAAAGAAAGAAAGAAAGAAAGAAAGAAAGAAAGAAAGAAAGAAAGAAAGAAAGAAAGAAAGAAAGAAAGAAAAGAAAGAAAGAAAGAAAAAGAAAATTGAATGGCAGATTGGAATCTGAAGAGGGTGTTAGGATTAGGATACAAGAGCACATCTATATGATTTGCTGTGTGAACTTTCTAAAGACAAGTTTTCCCTACTTTTTCTTAGTTATACTTTGTGATGATTGGACTATTTTCAGTGCATTCTCTGGATTTTCCTTATAAAGTATTTTTACCTATTTAATTTCGTCACCTTTAAACCTGTATGCTTCCTTCATTTCCAGTCTTTCTCTCAATCCCTCACCCCACCCTTACTTTTTAGTCAATTTTTATTAATCATCTTCCAGTTCTTTTTTGTTCTTACCCTTCATTCTCCTTTTCAACTTCTGACCCTTTAGTTTTCTGTTGGGTTCATAAATGCCATTACCTATCACCCTTATCATCATTGTACATCTCTTCAAACCTCACCATTAACTTATGTTTGCTTTATCTTCTTGACTAAGCCAATTATCAGTTATTGTACTCATATAAATCTGACAGAGGAGTATGTAAAAAATATTTCTTGAAGATTCAAAACTAACAGTTTTGTTGCTTTTAAGTCACTTAAAAATTCTAAATGCACTTGAAGGGCAAATTAAAGAGGTTCTGACTTTTTTTGGCTAATACTAATTTCTGTTTTGGTTTTATCTAACAACAGTTATCAAAAAATGTTATTATACATACTCTGAAGAGCAATAGCCTACAAAAGGAATTAAGTCAACAGTATAAATTGGACATGCCCCAATGCCCAATGTTGCCAGAACTCTGCAAAACGTGAACAGAGAAATACTGATCAAAAAGGAAAGTATAAGAGGGATAACACTCTAGCACAGTCCAAATTATTTGAACCATTTTAGGCTTTTTCTCCTTTTGAAAGAGGTAAGAAACAGTTTGGAGGAATAAAAGGCCCATTCTTCCCTGTGCTTTATCATTTCCAAGTCATAGTCAAAAATCGATTTATTATATGGCCAGTAAAGTGAGGTAAGAAAAAAAGTGAATAACATAATAGTTTGGAAAGCTTTGGAATTTAAGAAAGGTTACCTTCCTACAAATATTTCATAGTTATTTTAACCAGAAGACATCTTAATATAGTCCACAAAACTTGGATTTCGGTAAATTTAGACTTCAAATCTGCATTATATTTGCTATATTGGGTTGAACTTGCAGTCAGCTCCTATCTGCTGTCACACAATGCTTACATTTAAGAATTGCTCTGAGGATTAGATAAGACAACATGTATTTCCTTTATGCCCTATGTGGAATTTGATAGGTGTCATAAAAAGAAGGCCTCCTGACCAAAATATTTTTCCTAACCAGAAAGCCAGTATTTAAACCTGCTATAGAGTCCCCAGTTAAAATGCAGAAGAGATAGAGATAAGAGGGAATCCCAGCCTTCATCCCCTTCAAGGTTTTTCCTGACTCTCTTTGCCTTCTGTATCTCACACCTCAGTTTCTGCCTGACTTGGTGCTTGGACACAGCTTGGTTTTGTGTATACACATTTAGATCCTTTCATACTTCCTTCTCCTGGCTCTTCTTGATTCCTATGAAAATCCTTGTCCCTTTTCTTTGAAGGTTTGACAGATTATATGATTTCACTACCCAAAACTCTATGACAGCGTCCCACCTCACTCAAACTCCCCAAATCTTCCTGCCACCCATAGGTACCTCCTTGACCTCATCTCCTTCACTGTGTCTTTTACTTACTAATTTCCAGCCTCTTTGGTCTCCCTGCTCTTTGCTCTTCCTTCACTACACCTGCAGGAGCCCTCCTCGGGGCCTTTGCACTTGCTGTTTCCTCTGTGAGGGGAAGGGGTAGAAAGGATAGGAGTTGGGGAAGGGGGGTACCCTTCCCACAGATGTGGCTCACCAAAAACCTTTGTCCAAAATGTCACCTTTCCACAGAGGTTTTTCTCTCAGCACCTCCATTCCCTTTCCTGCTTCAGTTTTCTTCATGAGCACTTCTAACATACTATATAACTTGCTTATGTACTCATTCTTTTTAATTGCCCTTCTCCATCGCATTTAAATGTAAACTCCATGAGGGTAGAAACTTTGTCTCCTGACTGGGTGCGATGGCTCACACCTGTAATCCCAGCACTTTGGGAGGGTGAAGTGGGCGGATTGCTTGAGCTCAGAAGTTCAAGACCAGCCTGGTCAACAAGGCAAAACCCTATCTCTACAAAATATAAAAATTAACTGGACTTAGTGGCATGAGTCTGTGGTCCCAACTACTCAGAAGACTGAGATGGGAGGATCACTTGAGCCTGGAGATGAAGGTTGCAGTGAGCCGAGATCACACAACTGCACTCCAGCCTGGGTGACAGAGTGAGACCCTGTCTCGGGGGAAAAAAAAAAAAAAAAAAAAAAAGTAAAGAAAACAAGAAGAAACTTTCTCTGCCTTTCTCTGCTTGTTAACTGGTGTAGTCCCAGAGCCTTAAAAAGTACTTACTGTTCAACAGGTACTCACTATATTCTAGTTGAATGAATGAATAAATTTCTAGCTCACTACCTAGGAATGGAAAATAATGCAACCTAAAGTTTTAGAGATATATAGTATAGGTAAGACCATAATCTTTACAGATAGACAGCCTGGATTAAAATCATGTCTCCAGCCAGACGTGCATCTATAATCCCAGCACTTTGGGAGGCCGAGATGGGTGGATTACCTGAGGTCAGGAGTTTGAGACCAGCCTGGCTAACATTGTGAAACCCTATCTCTACTAAAAATACAAAAATTAGCTGGGTGTGGTGGCATATGCCTTGTAACTTGTAATCCCAGCTACCCAGGAGGCTAGGCTGAGGCAGGAGAATTGCTTGAGCCCGGTAGATGGAGGTTGCAGTGAACTGAAATCATGCCACTGTGCTCCAACCTGGCTGACAGAGCAAGACTGTCTCAAAAAAAAAAGAAAAAAAAATCATCTCTATGATGAGTGACCTTAGGTAAATTATATTGTTTCTGTGTCCCCTCAGTCTCTTCATCTATAAAATGAGACTAATAATAGTGCCTACCTCATTAGATTTTTGTGAGGATTAAATAAGTTAATACATATAACATGCAGATGATGGATTTTTGACCACTATTTCCTCTGGGCAAGTATGTGCTGTCATAGATAGAGGAGACAGTGAACAGATTGTTACTGTGTAGGTGGGTAAGTCCTTTTCAGAGGTTTTCTTAATTTTTTGGCATTGCAAAGTAGTTTTTGCTATCACCTTTCTCGACTGCTTTGCTTTGGTCTAGTCACCCCAAACCCCTTTCCTGTACCTCTCCCCATATGTATATTTCCTGAGAGAAAAAAAGATTATGGTTTCCTATTATAGTAAACCGGGCAATGAAACCCCTTTAGCATTGAGGAATAAGGTAAACTGAAGTCTTTTTTAACTATCTCCTGAGAACCATAGATAGAAAATACACAGAAGAAAAAAACTTTATGTGACCATTCATTTTAAGTCATCTCTGGGAAAAGACTTGCTCCTTGGCATTTCTTTTGGTTAGGTAAACTGAATTGGATACTGTGTGAACGCATTCATATATCAGTTTTCTTGGATCACAGTACAGATTTGTATACTATTTGATCTTTTTAAATTAAGCCATGCCAAGTTTAAGCCTGTACTAAGATTTCATATAGTAAGACATTATTTTATTTGGGCACAGCTAATTTAAAGTTACATATGTACAGCCCTGAAATGTACCTTTGTACTAAAAGTTTGCTAATTACATTAATAGAGTAAATTGCACTGAAGAGATGTTTCTTAAATATCAAAAATATCCAAATTAAAGAACTTCCTTCTAACCGCTAAAATTACTTTGGAATTGATCTGCTTGCATTTAAATAATATGTTAATTACAAATGGCTCATATTACATTTATAAACCAATTATTGGTGGGTCATCTACTTGAAATCATATTCATATAATTAAGAGAAATACAATGGCATTTAAACAAAACAACAAAATATCTATAGTTCAACCATGGCACTAGCTGATAATTGATTAGGAATACAAACTAAAGTTCTCTGAAATGGGAACTTCTTTGTTTGTTTTTTGTTTGTTTATCTATATTTTACAAGTCAAAGATTTCAGCAGATGAAGTAGAACCATGTTTCAATCAGCGAATATTTACCAAGCTTCCTGAGCCCCACTGTGGTAGAGAGATGCACTGATGGTGAGACAGCATGTTCCCTTACAATGAAAACTTGATTTGTGTCATTATCTTTATGCAGGTCACACAACTGGTCTCTCATTAAATAATGACCGGCTGTACAAGCTCACATACTCCACTGAAGTTCTTCTTGATCGGGGCAAAGGAAAACTGCAAGACAGCGTGGGCTACCGCATTTCCTCCAACGTGGATGTGGCCTTATTGTGGAGGAATCCTGATGGTGATGATGACCAACTGATCCAAATCACGGTGGGCAGATAAATGCAAAGATTAGATGTCAGAAGTTTTTGAGAAGTCTACCATTTGACAGCACTTGTTTTGGGTTCTTGGTTATACATCCATTTAGTTTGTTATCTATCACTAAAATAAGCAATTCTACATATTTAAAGGTTTTGCTGATGAAAAGTGAACTGATCTTTCCAAATTGTTGAAACAGACAACAGAAGGTATATACTGGTAAACAACCAGAGTATGGTGTTCAGTTCTATAGATCATGTTAATAGGGACATTATACTAGAGTCTTTTCAAAATGTTCTCGGAGAGAAGGGTCAATAATCCATTTTGTATGGAAAATGATTTAGACCACTAACTCAAGAGGAGATCAGTTAGGAGGTTCCTGCATTCCTTGATACAACAGGTAGAACTACTGAAGAGAGAGTAAACCCAGTCTGTGTTCTTCCTGAGGAAGGAACCAAGTACTCCCCCAAATAACAGTGTTTGGTCAGTTAAAATGGTTTAGATTTATGTGTCGAAGAGGGAGGCCAAATTAGATGGTCTCTGGGGACTTTTCCAATGGTAATATATGGTGATTCCCTTATTTGCTTCTCAAGAACCTAAAGATAATAGATTCCTTGAGTAAAGTCAGTTATTCTGCATCTTGGTGTGAAACAGGCACACAGGACAAAGTATTTGGAACAAGTAGTTGCTGGTGTCCTTTATAATGAGGTGTCATAGCAATCCATTTACAAGTGATATTTGCTTCTTTGGATGTCTCTAATTGCTGTTGTGTTTTCCGAGTTGGATCAAAGCATCATCATCCATCTCTCTGAGCCATTTCTCAATACAACAGTAAACTATTCTCCAGAAAACATTATATTCCTCCTTATTCAGTAATTCAGCTTTATTGTTATTTACACAGATGAGGTAGAAGGGGGCGGGGGTCCTTTCCAACAAGTGGTAAAGAAAGTGAAGTGATCAGGCAGACAGAAACCACACAAAACAAATGAAAAGGGGCAACGATAGGAAAGAATCATATTCAAGTCATAGTTATTTTAAGCCTAAAGTCACAGAGTTCTTTAAGTATTGCTATTTTTACCTTATTAAAAAACCTAGTTTTTAAATACCTTCTCCATTCTTTTAAAGTGAGTGGCAAGGTCCTGTAAATCATGAACTGAAAATGACAGAAGAAATTGTGGCCAACTCTGTCTGTTTCTTTACCATTTTATTTGCAGAGAGACTCTGATGAAGACAGACATAGGAAGTTTTTTTTAAACAGGTTTCTTTCTGTTACTCCAGATGAAGGATGTAAATGTTGAAAATGTGAATCAGCAGAGAGGAGCGAAAAGCATCTTCAAAGGAAAAAGTCCACTTAAAATCATGGGAAAGGAAAACTTGGAAGCTCTGCAAAGACCTATGCTCCTTCATCTAATCCATGGAAAGGTAAAGGGGCGTTTAGGTTCCACATCTTCTTCTCCAACTTCATATTTTTCTTCCCTTCAGCAGATACTATTTTGAGGTAATCACATTATTATTTTTTTTTTTTTTTGAGACAGAGTCTAGCTCTGTCGCCCAGGCTGGAGTGCAGTGGCCAGATCTCAGCTCACTGCAAGCTCCGCCTCCCGGGTTTACGCCATTCTCCTGGCTCAGCCTCCCGAGTAGCTGGGACTATAGGCGCCTGCCACCTCGCCCGGCTACTTTTTTTTTTTTTGTATTTTTTAGTAGAGACAGGGTTTCACCGTGTTAACCAGGATGGTCTCGATCTGCTGACCTTGTGATCCGCCCGTCTCGGCCTCCCAAAGTGCTAGGATTACAGGCTTGAGCCACCGCGCCCGGCTGTAATCACATTATAACTACTTTTATGGTAAATGGAATTTCTTCAAGAACTAAAGAACTGAGGTTGTAAATTAAATGTTTCTAAACTAAATCAATGCCCTGAGTTCCCTTACATTTACTAGCCAATTTGTTTCCTATTTTTCTGAAAATCTTTATAGTAGAATCAAGTATTTATTTATTGATGAAAGGCATTATTAAAAGGTAATTTTCTTATCAAATTCTAAGGGATTACAAACATAATGTAACAAAGGAAGTCATCAAAGCATCATTGGATAAATTCAGGAAAGAAGACAAATTATGAGACTGAAATGATCCAACTTAGATTAGTAATATTGATTTGTTATGAGATTATCAATATTTGGCTAAAGTACAAGGTTAAAGCTTTTAAAAGGGTATGACAAGTCTAAAGTAGAGTTTTTTAAAGCCTTTAGAAATTATTTTAAAACTATGACATGGAAAAGCATTTTGTATATTAAAATAATGATTGAACACTTTATAATATCTATTTGAAATTCTGTTTTAAAAATTCTATAAGTGTGCATTACTTACGACTTGAGTCTAGTCACTTAAAATGGTCTTAATAAATTTGGAATTGAGAAACAATTGTGATCAGTTAATTATTAGGCATTACATATGTGTGTTTATGAAAATTACAGATAGTGTGCTGACATACATAAAAATGTGTCTAAAGATGAGAGCTCAGTTTTAGGAACAAAAGCAGGAAAACAGAAAGGGAACATTAGACTTATAACTCCATACGTCTCTAAAATTTCACTTTCTAAATTCAAAATAAAGATAAACTGATCTTTATATACTGATAAAGTAATACTTTATTTATTTTCAACTAAAGTATTTGAAAACAAATACTTTGGACATTTCATATATGTATATTGCTAATCATGATGCACATTTTTGTATGAAGTTCTAAAAAGGAGCTCACAAGAAGAAATCTTGTATTTTCACCTCTCCTACAACCAAGTATGAATCACTATCTTTAAGAATGCTTTCTCTTCCTTCTCCACTTGTCAAAATACTTCCCATGTTTCTGACTGCTCACATGCCATTTTTGTCATAAAGTTCACACCCTTCCAGCCAGCTGGAAATAACCATCACTCTTTAGAATACTCTTAGCACTTTGCAGCTCACTCATGACCCTTATCACTTTCTTTTTGATCATTTGTGTTCATTGCTAGATTATGGATCTTGGATAGAAAAAAATCCAATTCCTCTTTGTATTTCAGCCTCTCCCCTCACATCCATGCCCTTCCACTCCCTCCTTCCCCAAAGCATCCAGAATCATGCCTTGCACTGCATATTTTTATGAAGCTTTCTCCAACATCTTCCCAAACCTCTGGGCCTATTTCTATCAAAGCATTTATCACAGTGTATTGTCATTCTCTTTTTATGTCTTGGCTCTCCACATTCAGAGTAAGTTTCTCATGGGCAGAGTTGTATCTCTGTCTATTCAGCACCTTGCTCATAGGGGGGACTGAATATAGATACTTCTAAAATAAAGGATAAACAAATAAGATTATATAGGGCTCAACTGAATTGAACTTTGATAAAGGTTTTACTTATTGTTTACTTTATAATAGCTAAGACGAACTAAGCACTTACTGTGTGCTAGGTGCTGACTAAAGGCATTACACGAATTGTCTCTTTTATTCTTGTAATGGCCCTGAGCAGTAACGGCTGCCTTATCAACCTCTTGTGATAGTTGAGGAACCAAAGTTAAGAAAGGTTAAGAAATTTGCCTATGGTCATACAACTGGCAGGCGGTGGAGTTGGGATTTGAAATAGAGTCTATGCTCAAACTTTTATGTCTACTGTCTTCCAGCTGGAAAGTATTTGGAGAAATGCCTGCTTCTTTGGTTGACTTGCAGTGTTCCTTATTTACATCATGAGATCAGTTGACTTATTTGATTTTCTTATGGCTCAACTTTGTTAACAACATGAAATGTTGTTATTTTCTTCTCTGAGCTTCCAATGTGGCAAGACACTTGAGTTCATAGATATTATTTGCATTTATAATCTTAATGACAACCAATCATTTTATAGCTCCTTTGGTAGCAGCTGAGTACAAAGTCTTCTGCTACACACATGAAAGGACTCAGTACCCTCACTGTTCAAAGGCTAGGATGGAACTGCCACATCATTATTTTAGTAATGCAGTGGGCTAATTCTAGAGGAGCTATGATTTGCGATGATTTACTGTAACCACAGGTTAAAGTACATCATCGTATCTTTCAAATATATAATAAAGTATTTGTTGGAAAAAACAATGAAGACTAAGAAGCCAACAGGAAGTTTTGGCCATATCAGTATCAGAAAGATCATTACTTAAATTATCATTTCAGTTTACTATGAGAGAAATTATGGACAGGCAGAGTAAACTGCAGACGGGCTACTTTCTTAGAGAGCATTTTCTACCATAGGCTCAAATTAAGTTGTGCTCCCTGAAGTTTCTGTGATTTCAAGGATGCTCATCAGCATGTAACTTTTGTCCTTCCAGACCTCCCCCTCTCTCCCTTTCCCATATGAGGGTCTCATGTTTACATTTTAAAAGAGAGTCCATTAAAATACTTAGATACATATTCATTGCACATCTTTTTTCTATGCCCACTCATCTTCCCTACATAAGTGGGCATGACTCTAGTTTTGTCTACAAATCATAGAGTTGGAAACGTGACAGTAATCTGATTAAGTTGATTAACGCTGATGAGTGAAAGATGCCTCAAGTTATACTATGGATTCTTTTTTTGGCCTGAAAGGCTAATCCAATTAACTGGATAATTACCAGATTTCCATTTCTGGTTTTGGCTTTGTGTTGACTAAATTAACCACGTGGCTGCTGAATTGGGCCTTTATTTTGTATTGTTTCCAGGCATTGATTTGCTCTCTAAATCAGCATGGCTCTTGTACACACACTGAACTGCCACAAGAAATGTGACACCTTGAAAGTCCTTCTGAAATTTGTTATATATTCCTTTACATGTTTGTTCTCCAATGTGTCATTTCCTAGCCGTGCTCTGTCTTAGATAGATATCAAATATAAAATTACTAATCTTTGTTTGCTGGGATTCTTTTTATTATTTTGATTGTTTGGCCACTTAATGGAATTTAGTCTCCTCTTATTTTTAAAAGATATATAAAGGAAGGTGTGGAGAAAGGCATTGTCTTCCTAAGAAAAAAACAATATGAATGATGACTACCTATTTCAAGAGGAAATTGGCCCCTCATATTTGGCTGGAAGAGGCACTGCACTGCCTTCCCAGCCATTTTACCCAGTCTCCCTCTAGGTGTGGTTTCCTTGGATTAAAGACTTCGTTTGTAACCAGGTCGTACCTGCTGCTGCTCTTTGGAAGCTCTGAGTACTGTGAATTTAGATAAGAGCCCTGTGCTGTTGGATGTTCAGAACTAATTTCAATGCTGAATGAAGTAATCAACTTTATGGCCTGAGTATAATAAAACTTACTCAGTTCCTGTTGTGAAATAATAAATTTAAGATTATTGCTGTGACAGCCATGTGGCTTGAACTGCAAAATTCTGACTTCATGTTATTATTTTTTAAATGATTACAAGGCAGCTCAATTCTAACAGTTTTGACATTTAGCTGGTGTGGATATCAGTACTATCTTCACTTTGGATCTCATCAGTCTGCACTAAAGAAAAAGAATTTAGGCCCTAGAAGTAGCAGTCATATAAAAGAAAAAGAGATGTGTTCATTTTTCTAGTTCTGGGGAAGCAATAAAAACTAATAGAAAGGATGAAAAAAACTTTTTTCTTTGTGTCTCACAGTTTATAGCTATCATTCAGCCTGCCAGGAGGGAAAAAAAGGCTCTAACACCATTTTCTAAGGGATCCAGAGGTCAAGATCAAAACTTGGTCCATAGCAGTGCGTCAATAACAGATAAGCACTTAATCTTATGCATAGTCCAAAGATTAAATCCAAGAACTGGGTTTCCTTACCTTCTAGGTAAAACTTTAAAAATAGCTCAGGTACATTTTGTAGCCTGGAAGGAAAATGACACAGTGGTGACAATGCTTTTGTTTTTCCCACTTAGGAGATCTTGCTTTCTAAAGTGTTTATGGTTCATACCAAAAAGACATGGGCCATATAGACATGTGTGTATTGCCACTGAGTGAACACTTTCTGACTATTTTGGGGTAATCTAGTTATGAACTTCTAATAGTCATGATATCTGGAGATACACTTCCAAATATTTGAAAAGGAAATTACATTATGATTATTAAAGGAAGGAGATACAGTTTACAAAATAGAACTTCAGAAACTCAGGCTTGGGTCTGAGATATTGCCAGTGATTTGTTTGAGAATATGATACTGTGAATTTTCAGACACTGAGGTCATTATTCCAGTTTCTTTCTAAGTTGGACAAACACTATTCCAACATTTATAGGTTAGTCCAGTCTAATGACTAAAGCTGATTGCCAGATAAAGTACCTAGTAAATCCATCACTAGGCAGAGTATATGTAGGAAGTAAAAATAGAGATTTGAGACACTTGTTTGGATAATTCAGGAAAAATATTCTCTTCTTCTAAGGCACAAGAGAGTCTTTATGTAGGCTAAATTACTGAGCTTGGTATTATTTGGATTCATTGCATAGTTATTGAGCTTTATGTTTTACTTTAGAAGCTGTGGTTGGTTTTAAAGAGTACTAGGAAGGCATTCAGGATATTTCTGGTAGAAATGCTCAACTGTAATTATCATAGACCTTGAGAATTTTTACAGGGAACACGTATCTATCCTCTATTTCTAAATTGTGTGATGTGTATCAAGTCTACAGGATGAAAACCAACAAGCTGCTTTCCATTAAATTAGCTTTGTACTTTTATCCTTGTTTCTTCAACATTAAATTATCAAAATGGCAAAAGACACTGTTATCATCTCTGTGCCTATAGATATCAAAGATGATAAAACAAAGCTAAGTGGCTTACTATTCCTGCCAAATCATAGTCACCCTCCTCATTTCAACCTCCTTTCTCTGTCTTCTGATGGGAACCTCAAAGCAGTGCCTGGGGCAGGTTATGGAGCAGTAGCAATCTCAACCTCAAATTTCCCAGCCTTCTGTATGTGTGTATATATATATATGTGTGTGTATATATAGGTATACCTTTACCCAATACCAATATAAATACTCTGGAAGGTGAAGAACATTGCCCCTGTGAAATGTTGACCATGGGTATTATGGCCACGCCTGGGGCCTTGCGATAGCCCATAGAGGCTGTGCCATCTCAGGAATCTCAAAGGTAGTGATTGCCATTTTCGGCCAAGGACTTTTTTATTTGCTGTTATTTTAAACTTTAGTTATTTTTTGTTTCAAGTACCATTACAGGTAGAGAACATGCTGACATGTTCAAACAGAATGTTCATTTCTCTTCCCTTGGGCCACCCTTGTTTTCATGAGGCTCCCAGCTTATATCAGTGCTCTTGCCCAATGCTGTGCCCATCGTGCAAGAGCCTTCACTATCAGTCTCTCTAAACTTCACATTCTGATGGTCTCAGAGATTTTAAATAGCTTCTTTTCACAAAAACGAAATTCCAGATTTGGAGTGTCAGATCTCTTTCTCCCAGGATTAATACAGGTAAGCATCTGACTTTGACACTTATTTAACTAAATCTGATAAATTATGCATTTTTGCTTCATTTGTGTTCTGTTCCCCTCTCTCCACCAGGTCAAAGAGTTCTACTCATATCAAAATGAGCCAGTGGCCATAGAAAATATCAAAAGAGGCCTGGCTAGCCTATTTCAGACACAGTTAAGCTCTGGAACCACCAATGAGGTACTTACAAATATTATTAAGGATTCAGCATCTCAATAAGTTTGTAAGGATTTCTACTTACACAATTTAAGTAGAAGAGTTACTACTAAGATAATGCTCAGAAAAGGTGAGTTGTGTAGTGAAGTCTTGTTTACCTAGAGAATTAGAATTATTTACACTAAAGGAACGTCGTGGGAATCATTCCAGTGGTTCCCAGACGTCACTGTGCACCACTGTACCATGGAGGGGCTTGTTACAAATATAGATTCCCTATATTCATCCCAGAGATTCTGATTCAGTTGATCAGGGAGGACTGAATATCTGTTTTTTGTTTGTTTGTTTGTTTGTTTGTTTGTTTTTTGAGATGGAGTCTCACTCTGTGGCCCAGGCTGGAGTGCAATGGCGCAATCTCAGCTCACTGCAACCTCTGCCTCCCAGGTTCAAGTGATTCTCCTGCCTCAACTTCCCAAGCAGCTGGGATTACAGGCAGGCACCACCATGCCCAGCTTGTATTTTTAGTAGAGACGGGGTTTCACCATGTTGGCCAGGCTGGTCTTGAACTCCTGACCTCAGATGATCTGCTCACCTTGGCCTCCCAAAATGCTGGGATTACAGGCATGAGCCACCGCGCTTGGCCAAATATCTGTATTTTAACAGTCTTTGTGGATTATTTGGATGCCTTGTCAAGGTGGGGAACCACTCGTCTGTACCAACACTGTTCATTTTGCAAAAGAAGAAACTAGAGAAGTTAGGTGGACCTTCCAGTATCATACCTGGGGTCAAGACTGGAGTCCAAGTTTCTTAGACTGAATTCAACCAGCCCATGAGTGGGTGAAAAATCTGATGGTAGGGTTGGACCAAAAGAATGTTGGTTAGCTTGCTAGAAAAGAGACCTCTGCTTCTGTGATGCTGGCAGAGGCCCCAGGAGAAAGCTCAGAGAAGCTAGACAGAATCTGTATTGAGATACATTTGCCTAAATTCAAACTAATGATGTGTAACTAATGATGATTTGAGTTAGTCCCACAGGATTTTAAGAATTTCTAATCATATTCAGCTAGTTGAAGTTACACACACACACACACACACACACACACACACACCCACACACACACCACACACATACACACCACACACACACACACCACACACACACATGCACAGAATCTAGATACAACTTTAACAATCAACTCCCTTGCCACAGAATTACCCATTTATCAGAAGTTTCAATTGTTACCAGGCCATTTGTCTAATTCTGATTGGATTTAGAGAGAAGTAGGAAATCCTACATTATTCCTGAAAAAAATGAGAAGGCGCTAGTAAGACTCAACCAAAGAGAATGGGAAGGAATCAACAAGCTACCAGAAACCTTGTTCCTGTCTTTGTATCTTATCATCCTGGGGGAGAAAAAAAAAAGTCCCCTGTGGCATATTAGAGACCTCAGTTTTCAAGCCACTTCTCATTAGAACTCAACTGGCCCACAAGGAATCCCAAACATTATGCCCTTGCTTTCTTTTTAGGTAGATATCTCTGGAAATTGTAAAGTGACCTACCAGGCTCATCAAGGCAAAGTGATCAAAATTAAGGCCTTGGATTCATGCAAAATAGCGAGGTCTGGATTTACGACCCCAAATCAGGTATGATAGATATCACTTTCTTTGAGGCATTCAAATAATTACATTTTGTAGAGATTAATGTAATAGAAAAATAAAGTAGAAATAGAATTTTGAAGCATTTATAATTTTTAGTTTAGGCTGTAAATTCACATATATGAAATGAATAGACCCATTTCAGTAAGTTGTAGGTGTTAATAATGAGGGATGGGTGTAATGAGGAAGTTGTTTTGTAGACCAAAAGACAGTTTGCTATTTACTTGATTCGATAATTTAAAAGATGATTACTTGTTACAAAGATGGCTATTTATTTATTTAGGTCTTGGGTGTCAGTTCAAAAGCTACATCTGTCACCACCTATAAGATAGAAGACAGCTTTGTTATAGCTGTGCTTGCTGAAGAAACACACGCTTTTGGACTCAATTTCCTACAAACCATTACAGGGAAAATAGTATCAAAGTAAGATAATGCTGAAATTTTTATTTTCTTTGCTATTCTTTGTTATATTATTATACTTGATTTGTAAATAGATCTGTGTGTGTGTGTGTGTGTGTGTGTGTGTAGTCATGCGTTGCTTAACAATGGGAATAAGTTCTGAGAAATGCATTGTTAGGCAATTTCATCATTGTGCAAACATCATAGAGTATACATACACAAACCTAGATGGCATAACCTACACTACATTATATGGTATAGCCTATTGTTCCTAGGCTACAAACCTGTATAGCATATTGCTGTACTGCATACTGTAGACAATTAAACATAATGATAAGTTTTTACGTATCTAAACATAGAAAAAGTCAGTAAAAAACTGCAGTATAAAAGATACTATGTAGGTGTACCTTTATTCATAAAAGGTACGTAAATGAAATTTGCAGGGCTGAAAGTTGCTCTGGATGAATCACCAAATGAGCACTGAGTGAATATCATAGACTAGGACATCACTGTACACTACTGTAGACTTCATAAACACTGTACACTTGTGCTACACTGAATTTCTAAAAATCCTTTTTCCTCTATCATAAATTAACCTTAGCTTACTGTAACATTTTTACTTTAAAAACTCTTTAATTTTTGTTAACTTTCGAGCTACTCTGTAATAACATAGTTTAAAACACTTTGTACAGATTACAAAAATATTTTTTCTTTAAATCTTTATTCTACAAGCTTTTTTCTATTTTTAAATTTTTTACTTTAAAAAATTTCTGGTTAAAAACTGAAGACATAAACATATATATTAGCCTAGGTCTACACAAGGTCAGGATCATCAATATCACTGTCTTCCTCCAGTGGAAGGCACCTACAACCTCCAAATCTTGTCTCACTGAAAGGTCTTCAGGTGCAATAACATATGTGGAGCTGTCACCTCTTCTGATAACAATGCCTTCTTCTGGAATACCTCCTGAAGAACCTGCCTGAGGCTGTCTTATAGTTAATTTTTTTAATAAGTAGAACGAGTACACTCTAAAATAATAATAAAAGGTATGATATAATAAATACAGAAATCACTAATAGTCATTTGTCATCATTATCAAATATGTATTGTACATAACTGCATGTGCTATACTTTTATATAACAGTAGCACAGTAGTGTGTTTCCACCAGCATTGGCAGAAATATGTGAGTAATGCTTTGCACTATGATGATAGGACAGCTATGATGTCACTAGGCAAGAGGAATGTTTCAGCTTCATAATCCTGTGGGACCACCTCCATACATGGGTCCATCATTGACCAAAATGTCCTTGTGAAGCACATGACTGTATTCATTGTGCTTCCTCATTTCAGCTGTGAGCTCCTTGAAAGTAGTAATTATATCTTGTTCATCTTTATTTTTTACATCATCTACAACAATTCATGGCACATGGTAAATAATTACGTTTTAAATAAAATTGTATTAAAAATCAATTATTTATTGAACAGATTTTAAGTTTTAAAAAGACAAACTACTTGATTCATTCTAGTTCATTTTCTAATTTCTCTGTCAAATGTTTTATATGTTAAGGTTACAAAGTGGTAGCATTTGTAATTTTTCTCTTTAAGAGTTTTAAAATAAATATTGTTGTTAAAAACATAAAAAGTTCCATAGTAAAGAGATGTGACAAAATTTTTGATATGACTTATGCAACTTAAATATTTAGGCCTGTTTTTCAATTGAAGACCATTTCTCTGGACAGAATTGTTCTAACAGGATTAAGAACTAGAATTTTAAATCTTAGAGTTTCTGTTATTTTCAGGTTTTAATTCAGAAAACAATGTTTTCTAACAGTGAATGTATTATACCTTATGCCATTGCTTCTCAAATTTCTCTGGAGTAGCTCTAATATTAGTACCAAATAGATACAAAATATTAGTAAAAATGCCTCATTACAATGCTTGAAATTTTATAGAAGCCTCATCTGGAGTAGAATTTTGCTTTCTACTTCATATACTACCGGTATATCTATAATGTTTTATTATATTTTCATATAAAATCAATATTTTAAGTTACTTATCAGGCCTATGAGATTTCCATTGCTATGTAACAAACAACCCCAGATTTAGTGGTATAAAATGCAACAATCACTGTACTGTTCTCTGTCATAATTTATAGGCTTGCCTTGGCCTTCCTCGGCATCTATGTAGTTGCAGACAGTCAAACTATTTAAAGGTTGTTCCCCCATGTATCTGGTGCATGGGCTGGAAAGACTCAAACAACTGAGGCTCCTGGCGCAAGTATCTTTTATTTCCCTGTGGCCTCTCAGCATGGCAGCTTCATGTCAGACTTCTTATGTAGTAGCTCGAGGCTCCGAAGCACACGTGCTGATAGTGTGCCAGAGAAAAGCTGAATCCTCTTTTAAGATATAGCTGTAGAGATCACATAGCATTACTTTCACTCTCCTCTATTAGTTGAGGCAATTGCAGAGTCCTACCAGGGTTCAAGGAGAGGGATGTAGACCCTACTTTTTGAGACAGACAGGTTCTGGAAGAGCATGTCAGACAAAAATATAGTTGAGACTATTTTTGGAAAATAAGCTTTTCTAGCTGTCTTGGTTAATAAGTAGCACATGGTTTTATTGACAGTATCATTTTCAGAAAGCTGGGCTAAATTCAAAAGAGCCGACGTCGCATATCTTATACATCATCCAGGCAATTTTTCTTCCCTGTATACTGTTGACATAATATTTTGAAAATCCAAACTTAAATTTTCAAATCTTTTCATACAATTGTTGCTGCAGAAAGACTTCATAATGAGCTTTCAGTTACCTATGGAGATATCACAATTTGAAAGACATGGCTGTCGGGCCGGGCGCGGTGGCTCAAGCCTGTAATCCCAGCACTTTGGGAGGCCGAGACGGGCGGATCACGAGGTCAGGAGATCGAGACCATCCTGGCGAACACGGTGAAACCCCGTCTCTACTAAAAAAATACAAAAAACTAGCCGGGCGAGGTGGTGGGCGCCTGTAGTCCCAGCTACACAGGAGGCTGAGGCAGGAGAATGGCGTAAACCCGGGAGGCGGAGCTTGCAGTGAGCTGAGATCCGGCCACTGCGCTCCAGCCCCGGCGACAGAGCGAGACTCCGTCTCAAAAAAAAAAAAAAAAAAAAAAAAAAAAAAAAAAAAAGAAAGACATGGCTGTATACAACTTGAATAAATTACTATCTTGTTTGCCAAAAGAGTGGCAATTAGTATCTTGTTCACTCAAAAGAATGATTATAATATAGCATTTCCCTTTGGTATTATGCAGGCAGAAATTAGAGCTGAAGACAACCGAGGCAGGCCCAAGACTGATGTCTGGAAAACAGGCTGCAACCATAATCAAAGCAGTTGATTCAAAGTACACGGCCATTCCCATTGTGGGGCAGGTCTTCCAGAGCCACTGTAAAGGATGTCCTTCTGTAAGTGCAGACAAATGTGTGAATAATCATGACATCAGACTCTGTTTTCCTTTTGTCTCCAGTGAAAACATCAGCTCATTTAATGAAGAAAGTTTCTGAAGAACTACCAGCTACCACAGAGTTGTGATGACAGCAGTCACAATATGCACCTGACATGGTGCATGACACACCAATAATTAACAACTAGTTACCATTCATTCCTCTCAAAAAGTGTTATAACTCAAGGGCAACTTTTAATAAGTCATCTAGAATTCAGGGAGGAGAGAGGGCTTAATGAAGTTAGGGGGAAGCATATGGTATCAAGAACGTGGACAAAGGCTGAACCCTGAAATTTCTGTCACATAATAGTGATTTGTCCACAGGTGACATACTTTACTGGCCTCAGTGTTCTGAGTATTGCTGCAAGGACTGAAAAAGGATACCAGGATCTTTGCCTAAATTAGGAAACATTTATTTACCCCAGTTTCCCCTAAAATTACTCTCAGAAATGCGATATCTCATCCCCAGGGCAAAGTGTAGATTATCTTGTAACATTTTTAATCCAACAAAGAAAATTTTCTTTTTATTGCATGAATCAATTATGATATACAGTCAGAGAAATGACTTACCATCCAGCATTTCCTTATCTGTAATCTTTTGTCAGAAGAACAAACCATTGGCTTCATGCTCTGTGTGTAACTACAGGGAGATGCTCTTTCCTTCAATACTACTGGTGTTTGTTCAGAAAAGTGAAATCATCAAGATGTAATACCATAATTTGCTTAAAGTACAAGACAGTAATTGCTTATTAGTTTCTGAAATTGAGTTAGAGGAAAAACAAAACATTTTAAAACACAAAATCATTATCTTCAAACATTGTTTCTTCTTTTACTTGTTTTTTTTTTTCCATATGTTATTTAATGTTCTAATGTAATTTTCTAATGTTGTATGAGACGGAAATTAGGAAGGTGGCTAATAAAACTAATCTTTTCTTGTGCTCTGCACTATTAATTTCTATCCCATAGATATTAAACATTACAAGCCATCTAATATTTTTGATAATTATTTCCTAATTATTATAGAAAATGATTTATTTATGTCATTGAGAAATTTGCTTTTCCAAATTTGGAATTTCAAATTCCAAATTTGCTTTTGTAAATTCTGTTGCAGCTCTTTAAAGAAAAACAAAAACACCTGAATTAATATTGATATGTTCTCTGCCTTCAGAAATGACCCAGTAAATCTTTAGCTAAGTGCAGCTTGAATTTCACTTGGAACATCTTCTTAAGATTAGATAGCTAAAAGGGACTTGAAAAAGAGAAAAAAAGGATCCATTGCTTATTAGAAGTAATGAATAATTTAAAAACTGGCAGCAAGTTATTACTATAGAGTTAGAGAGTTAGAAGTCACTGATAGGATTTCATAAAACTAGGGGGGGAAGTAGTAAAGTATGAAAAATAAGTTATTTCGTTAGTTTCAAAGCCAAGAGATGCCATTAATTAGAACTACTTATTAGGTTATTGCAAAAGTAATTGTGGTTTTTGCCTTTACTTTTGCAACAACCTAATACTATTTTTAAAACTGCAATAGAGTAACTTAGTGTATGTGAGAATTACCTTTATCTAAATGCTACTCTAAAAACCATAGATATAAGAAATGAATAATTCAGACCTTAGCAATAGCAAAACATTGAATTTCATACAAATAATACAATAAAGAGATAGAATGGGGAGCTCACCAAAAAATGGATTTTCAATGAGGTGCAGGTAAATTAGAAACCTGATACAATTCTTCAGTAGTTCTATTATTTTATCACTGAAATATTTTGCTGTTAATTAAAATTCTGCACAATTTAAATTGCACTATGGTAGTCAAAGCCTGGTCTCAGATAGAATTCCCTTGGTGTAGCCATGAAATGACCTATATACCCAGAAACCAGTTAATTATTGCCCTAGGCTCTTCAAGCTAAATATGAATAGACAAAAACAGTCCTCCTACAGAGGAATGGTACACAGAGTGATTGGAAGTCCCAGGGGTGTGATATGGGCAGAGAACTATCAGGTATATTGAGGTAAGGTACAAAAAGCTGCTTTTGCTTCAGACACAAGGGACATTTTATTCCTGGGAGAACACCCTTTGTAAATGTGGATGTTCACAGTTGTGAGTGGGGTATGAGCCTGCAGCTATGTTTTGCAGATCTTGGAGCACTGGCAGTCCACCAGGAAGTACCTGCAGCCTGACAGCCTCTCCAAGGCTGAGGCTGTCAGAAACTTCCTGGCTTTCGTTCAGCACCTCAGGACTGCGAAGAAAGAAGAGATCCTTCAAATCCTAAAGATGGAAAGCAAGGAAGTATTGTAAGTTCCCCAACCTTTGTGTGGGGTTGTCTGTCAGAAACATTTCTGGATTGTTGGTTTTTTTGAAGCAAGAAAGACCCCTTTTAAACCGACTGCCCCACCTCCAAAACAATTATTTTGTTGTACTACATTTTCATTGAACAGTAATTCCACAGTTCTGTAATTTAATAGTCACTTGACCAGAAATACAATAGCAGATTTTCAGCAGGGACTTGGAATAAATATGTTGTTGTGTTTATGAGTTTAAATCGGGACTAGATTGGTACATAGATAAGTGAAGGCAGGGATTCGTCATGACACCGTGGGGCATGTGCTGCCTCGCTGTTTTTGAAATTGTGTTCCTAGTGCTGTTGACACCTGAACAGATTTGAGTTGGTTAAAAAAAAAACAACAAGAAAGGTTTGACTTGTTCAGTTGAAAATGTGATTTCACTAAAGAGCCAGTTGAAACTACGTTTTATGTAGAAAACTGAGAACTGAGGTGAATGGTGAAAAGAATCTGTAAAAATAAATCCATACATTATTCAATATTTGGTGAAAATATGATGCATTTTACATGTGTAATAAACAGAGTTGACTTAATTCTTTCCCCAAAACATTGCATCTGTTTCTAAATACAATGTATTTTTAGTCTATAATACAGAATTTGTTTATATATACAAATTGAGCTTATGATACCAATTATCTTCATTGATGATATAGAACAAGGCTCAATTAATTTGACAGTGAATAACAGTCATTAACATAATCAAAAGTGGAAATTAGCCAAGTTACACACACGCACACAGCAGTAGTAGTCACTGAGTTCAAAGGACTGAATTCCCCAACAGGAGGAAAATTGTAGCTTTTTTCTGAATAGTCTGTTTATGCTCACTTGCATTTATTTACTTGCCTTAAGGATATTAAAAAATTGATAGGAATTCCAAATTACTATTCGAAGTTGGTTATTCTCTTCAAAAATAAATATTTAAACCAGAAATTGAAAAATAAACAAAATCATAAATTCTTAGGCTCTGTTTCAATTACAGCATGTTAAAATATATTGGTAGAAGGACTTGTCTTAACATTACTTTTTGTATTTTTAAGATTCTTTAAAAATTTTACCACTCTCAAAGTACATAGGCATTGTCTTAACATTAAAGGCAGAAATTACTGAGAATGAAAGTGGAATCATTAGGTATTAATTGAGAATAGAGATTACACTAAACTTTAGCATTATCTGTATCCTAAAAATCTTAAGGCAGCAATAATTTGGAGGACTGCATGATGCATTTTCTAAATCAGATTATTTATACAATATTGAACCATATAACATGCAACACACATGTAGTGTAGTGTAATAGAAAGGACACTAAGATGAACTAAAATCAGAACATCTAGTTTAAATTCTAACCTCCAGTAACAGTATATCCTTCAAGGAAGTCTTTTTTTTTTTTTTTTTTTTTTTTTCGAGACTCTGTTTTGCTCTTATTGCCCATGCTGCTGGAGTGCAATGGTACAATCTTAGCTCACCACAACCTCCACCTTCAGAGTTCAAGCAATTCTCCTGCCTCAGCCTCCCGAGTAGCTGGGATTACAGGCATGTGCCACCACACCCGGCTAATTTTGTATTTTTAGTGGAGATGGGGTTTTTCCATGTTGGTCAAGCTGGTCTTGAACTCCCGACCTCAGGTGATCCACCCACCTCGGCCTTCCAAAGTGCTGGGATTACATACGTAAGCCACCACACCCGGCCAAGGAAGTCTTTTATATTTAGCTTCTCTGAGCCTCACTTTCAACATCTGTAAAATAAGGATAATAATTTTTTCTATTTATTGTAGGATAGTGAGAGGCAGGGTGGTGGAATGTAACATTTCCCAAAGAGCCTCTATGTTGTATCCTGTAATTTGCAGGAAGTTAACAGGTATGTAAAAAGGAAAAGATTCTGTGAGCAACTGAGTTTGCAAAACTGGATGAAACCATATCAATTTCTCTCTGTTGCAGAATTTTATAGTATCTTTAATCAGATAATATTCTGGTACGTTTTGAATATTTTCTAAAATACATGACCTTGAAAATCCCTTTTCTTAAAGCATTTTGTAGGACTAGTGTTAACATGGAAAACACTTTGAGAAACATCAATGTAATTAAGAAACTATGGACTCCAGAGTCAGAAAAACCTAGATTTCAATTCCAGCAATCCCATTTACCAGCTTTGTGACCTTGAACAAATGACTAGGTATATCTGTGTCTGTTTCCTAGCATGTACAGGGGAATATTAATATTACACTGATAGGAATGTTCAGTGGATTAAATGAGGTGGTAGTATTAATAACAGCTAATATTTATCAATCACTTACTATATGTCAAGCACTCTTCTGAATGTTTTACAGAGATAACATAATTTAATCCTCCCAACAATCCTGAGGTAAATACTACTTTAACTTCATTTTACAGATGAAGAACTTAAAGAGAGGTTGGACACATAAAATTTTTAGTACAGAGCTTGCACAATATAAACTCAATAAGTATTATGTCTTCTAGTTATCTAAGCTTAATTCACTAGGTTTTTGTTAGGATCAAAATAGTACAAGTATATCATTTTTTAAAAGTATAAACTACTAAGCACATGTCACATTGTCTGGTGTGTTTAAATAGATGTAGTATGTAATATTTACATACATGTGTTCATTAATATGACAACTACTCTTAGAAGTTTTACCGTCCCAGGCTCAAAAAAACAAAGATTTTTGATGACTAAAATATGTAACTAGAGTTTTTCTGTAGGGGTTCTATTCTGCTCACACGTATTCATTGTGGTTAAACATAGAGCTATACCATGTTTTGTTTTTTTTTTAATTTTTAAAAAGAACAAAACCTTCCTCCTTGGATATAAAGTTAAAGGATTTTCCATCAAATAAGACTGCTTTAGTTCAAGTAGGCACTTCTGAAATGTGTGTATTTGTAAAGCTAATTAAAGAAAGAGAATAAATTTGGGGACCCATAGCTTTTATGTATTACTATATAGGAAGGAATTTGAACTTAATTTTTAATTGTATTTATATAATTTTTATTTACAAATCTCCAAATTATACTTAGCTTAGGTTAATATAGTAAAATTAGTTTGTATATTCTGAGTATACACTGTTTGAGTGAGAGAGAGGGGCGTTAAAGGAGAAAATTAAAATTAAATGGGGAAGGGTCTTTTTGAGAAAGTCTTAATCATTTCTTCATTGGTTCAAATTTTAAAAAATCACTTCTTGAGAAAACTCAAGCCAATAGAGACTCTGTGAATGGTAGAGATTTTTAAGCATTCCTTCCCCTAAACATTGATATCCGTGATTATGCCTTTTTTTTATAGACCTCAGCTGGTGGACGCTGTCACCTCTGCTCAGACCTCAGACTCATTAGAAGCCATTTTGGACTTTTTGGATTTCAAAAGTGACAGTAGCATTATCCTCCAGGAGAGATTTCTCTATGCCTGTGGATTTGCTTCTCATCCCGATGAAGAACTCCTGAGAGCCCTCATTGTAAGTCAAATAGAAAATAAAGACCCTCACCTCCTGTAAAACTTCTTAAGACTATTAACAGTAATTAAAAGTTTCTTAGATCAGAATGAAGGCTATCAACTAGAGACCTCTGAGTATTCATATCCAAATTGGGGTATTTTCTATCCACTAATTATTAACTGTATAATAAATTATTTCACTTAGTGCCTTATTCGCAATTTCACTAAATAGTATAAACTATATGGTAATTTAAAGATTGTGTTCACCTATCATGTTATATAGCACAGGACAGAATTTCAGAGGGGAGAAGTCTGGGTTATGCTTCAGTAATCAATTTTACAAGATTTGTTTCGACTTCAAAAATTCTCGTGATACTTAGTATACCTACATTGAAGAGATACAATTCTTCTGCTGTTAAAGATTTATATTGAAAATGAAAGCTAGACTTCTCTTGTGTCCAAGAATGTTTTCTTTTTAATTGCACTTGTTTACCTATGATCTAGTGGAATAGTTCATAATCTTTATGGAAAATGTACCCATTGAGAATCTGATAAAAGTGATGAAGCCCCTTTTTACTCATACATAAAATTTTATAACCCCTCCCCCACTTTTATTTTTTGTTCATTGACCCAATGAATCCAATCCATAAACCTCCAGGGTTAAGAATTCCCTATATCGCAGGTTAAAAATCCCTGAAAAGGGGATTAACTCTTCAATTCAAAGCTACATAGCAAATGTGTAAGTGTCTCAAAAGCAAAATTCTGAGTTTGCAATCTAGAAACATAAAAATACTTCCCAAGGATGTATTGGTTACTTTATTTTTTAACTAAAAGTGTTCCTTGGAAATATTTAAATGTCTTGGTAACCTATTTTATCCCTGTTTGGTTAATAGAGTAAGTTCAAAGGTTCTATTGGGAGCAGTGACATCAGAGAAACTGTTATGATCATCATTGGGACACTTGTCAGAAAGTTGTGTCAGAACGAAGGCTGCAAACTCAAAGTAAGTGCAAATCCAATCTCATGTATTACATCATTCTACACCATCGTCCTATTTGATACTCACCATGCTGCCTACTATTGGCACTACTAATTCTCTTTACTCTATTCTACTTACCTTATTTGCATAGCAATTTTTGCCATCTAACATACATTACAATTCACTCACTTATTATGTTTATTGCATATTTCCATTTCACTAGAATGTAAGTTCCATGAAGAAATGGAACTCAGTTTTTTTCAACACCAATTGCTTACCAGTTCCTGGTACATGGATAATATTTATTTATTTATTTATTTATTTATTTATTTATTTATTTATTTTTTGAGACGGAGTCTCGCTGTGTCTCCCAGGCTGGAGTGCAGTGGCGTGATCTCGGCTCACTGCAAGCTCCGCCTCCCGGGTTCACGCCATTCTCCCGCCTCAGCCTCCCAAGTAGCTGAGACTACAGGCGCCCGCCACCACGCCCGGCTAGTTTTTTGTATTTTTAGTAGAGACGGGGTTTCACCATGTTAGCCAGGATAGTCTCGATCTCCTGACCTCGTGATCCACCCGCCTCGGCCTCCCAAAGTGCTGGGATTACAGGCTTGAGCCACCGCGCCCGGCCGGTACATGGATAATATTTAATAAAGACTTCCTAAAAAGTGAAAGTACGATAACCTCCCTACCCATATACTTTATTGAGTACCCACTATGTATTCAGTTTTAAATGGTGTGTATGATATACTTCTTGTTTTCAGATAAATATTAGACTCTAAGGCTATCTCCTAGAGCAGAACTTTGTCTATAGTAAGTGTGGTTTGCAGTTTTAAGTTTTGATAGTAGGAATTTAGTTACTTCTAATCACAGAGAACTTTATATTTTATTTTCAATTTCATTTGCCTAAAGCTTTTCTACTTGCCTGAGTGGACTATCAATTTTCACATCTTTCTTACTAAAAAGCAAAAAGCAAAAACACTTTTTAAGTATAACTAAATATGGAAAACCAAAATAGATTAATGTCTAACACAGCCCGTCTTTCTATAATGCAAATAAAGATGCTAAATATATAAAAACGTAAGTCTTTTTTCTGTCCACATTATACAGTGTTCCATCAGCATTTTTTCTACCTCAGACAGCACTATATATCATTTTGCTTACTAAGTGCTTGCTATTAAAAATAGTAGGGAAAATGTTCTTGAAACCAAATAGTCCCAAAAGAGGCAAGCCAAAACTAGAATATACATTAAGTATGAAAAAGATCACTGAAAACCAGTAGTACTGAAAAAGCTTGAGTATGAACGTATTAAGTTCTGGCAGAAATTAAATTTATTATTTTTATATTAGGGAAGCATTACTTCTTATATTTTTCAATTTCCGTAATTATTTGAGTAGCCGATTTACTTCAGCTATTCGTGTATTAAATATCTTGGCTAAAGATAAAACCCACATATCGAAAGATCTGTTCAGCAGTATTTAATGAGCATCTACTCTGTGTAAGGCATGATGCTAATCCTCAAATATAAATATACGTAAAATATTCTACCATCCTCAAAGAACTCCTAGTCTGTTTATCAAATATAAACAAATAAATAATATTGAAATATAAACAAAGTACTCAGACAATACAGAAGATGCAGCAATGTTTTCTGTTTGAGTGTGCTAGAGAAGTTTCCACCAAAATAACAATTTTTAAACTTAGTCTAGAAGAGGTTTTTAAGTGAAGAGGTCAAAGTATGGAATGAAAGATGTTCTGGGAGACATACAACAATGTATGAAAAGGCCCAAAGTCAAAATGGGCCTGGTATTCTTGGGAAAGTGAGAAATTCTGTGGGGTTGGAACATAAAATATGTATGTTTCTGGGGGCAGATAAGTGAGAATGGAGACACAGGAAAGATGAGAATAGAGATGGAAGGTGAGCTGGATCTTCATTAATAACAAGCTAAGGAGTCTGGCCTTCATTCTACAGAAACAAGAGACCAGTGAAGTCTTTAGGCAGATGAATGACATACTCAGATTTTTTATTAAGACAGAAGCAAGATGTTGTGTGGACTGATTGTTTACTGGATTAGAGTTACTGAGATCTGACTGGAAGCATTTGCAATAACCTAGGCAAGAATTAGTAAAGGTCTGAATTAATGTAGGGGCAGGGGGCTGAGAGGAGATAGATTCAAGGGCCATTTTATTTAGTGACTGATAAGATGTGGGAAATGAGAAAGATATAAGAATCCAGGTGACTCTAAAGCTTTCAGTTGAGGATACCAGGTGTATGGTGATGCCAACCACTTAAGTAAGGTTTATACAGCCTGGTTTGGGGGGTGGGAGGAGAGTAGAGCTATTAGTTTGTTTTGGCCATGTTAAGTTTGAAATCCTTTGGGTCACCAGGTTCAGTTGTCCAACAGACAGGTGTCCATATTCACCTATGGCTCAGGAGAGAAGTTAGGGTCAGAAATAGAGAGAGGCTGAAACCTTGAAAGAGACTGGGGTTACCTAGGAAAGTCATGTAGCATAAGGAAACAGAGCAAACGATCAAATTTAAAGTTCTTCTGATAATGGACAGCCTGGTTCTCATCACATCTTTAAAATTACCTTGAAGGTAGCTGCAGACCATCTACTATCATTGGCATTCAGTTTTGTTCATGTTTTTGCGCAAACTTTTTTTTTTCATCTTTGAGGATGATGAGATTTGGCTGTAGTGAATTTACTACCGAACAACTGTAGTAAAGGTTCAATTTTTCTTTTGAATTTTCTGCTGTGGAACACTCATTTATCTTTTGCCCAAATCAAAGATATATGAAAGGAAGGAAAGAAAATGATGTCTTGTATTAAATAAGCACAAATTTAAGGTAGCTACTGGGCACACTATAGGCATACTATATAAAAGGTATCTGCCATCCTATGTAGTTCTATAGCCTTTCAGAACTTACTGGCATAAAAGCTACTGTCCTGTGACAGTCTGAATGGTGGCTAGACAAGTGCACAACCAGTACTATGCCACATGTTTCTTTTTTATGTTTGTCTTTTGCTTATGTTTTGACCTCCCTGCATCCTAATTGCTTATTTTCACTGAATTTGTACTTGAAAAAATTTAAACCTACGGAAACGTTGTAAGAACAGTACAATTCCATGAACACCCGGATATCTTTCATCTAGATTCATCAGTTGTTAACATATTCTTATCTTTGCTTTATCTCTTTCTGTTTTATTTTAGTTATATAATTTGACAGTAATTTGCAGACCTCTGACATTTACCTCTGAATACTTTTACTTCTTATTACTTGAGTGCCATTGCAAATAGTATCTTACAATGAAAAAAAAAATACATGTATTTACCAAATTGTGAATTCCCACTGCTATCTCTAATTCTAATTCTAATTCAACACTATAGGTTCTTTTTTCCCTCGTTTCATCATTATATTTTCCTTCTCCCACTGTGACAAATGTGGTTTTCGAGAACACCAATATATTGATTCATCTGCTCAATTCTAAAACATACACAATATTTTTTTGGAATTGCTACACCAGTATTACTACAGAAACAAACTAAGTAAAGTTCAAGACTTTATTATAGTTCTTTTTGTCCTTAGACTATATTCCATTGCATATGTACAAAGTTTTATGCTCAAAAGTTACTTGGATTAATTCTTTTTTATTCTCTTCTGTTTAGTCATATTAACAAGTTGATAGACATTTGGTTTCATTTGTTTCTGGTTAAATTGAATTTTGATAATTGTTCATCCTGTTGATTTAATTTTATTTCTTGAACATGTGAAATAGTAATGTGGTTCAAAAGACAAAACTGTTTTAAAAGTATTATCAAAGAGTTCTCATTCGCTTCCTGATGCTTTTCCCCCAATCTCACCTACTTCCTCTAGGTAAACAAAATCACTGATTAAAAAAAAAAAAATTCTTTCTATGTTTCCTTTTGCAACAGTAAACAGATGTTCACACATTTACATACCTTTTTGCACAAAATATATCATTCTGCATATACTCTTTTTGTATCTTACATTTTTCACTTAATATATCATGAAAATATTCACTACATAGAGATCTTTTTCATTCCTTTTGACAACTGCCTAGTACTCCATTGTGTCTATGGACTATGTTTTATTTAACATCTCCTATGAATGGTCATGTGAGTGGCTTCCATTATTTTGCTATTACAAATAATACTGAAGTGACTAATCTCAGGCACAGATTTTTGCTATTGTTGAGATGTAGCTTTAGGGATAGAGTTGCTTGTCAAAAACCAGTTCTGTTTGTTTTTGTCACATTATCTTTCATAGGAATTGTACCGTTTTAGGCTTTCATCAGCAATTTATGAAAAGGCCTACTTCACCATAGTCTCACCTAAAAAATATGGTAGCAAACTTTTGAATTTTTCACCAATTTGGTAGTTGAGAAATGTCACTTCTCTGATTAAGTGTGATGTTTAGCATCTTCCCTTCTATTGGGAGCCTTTTGTTAATACTTCTCCACTCTTCCCCATATCATTCATTCTCCCCAACCCCGTGTGTGTGTGTGTGTGTGTGTGTGTGTGTGTGTGTGTGTGTGTGTGCTTGTAGCCTAATTTCAGAGGTTATGAATCCTGTGGATGAATTAGATCTTAAAACCCTTTATTTTTAAAAAAATTTTTTCAGCCTAGGCTCTGTCATCCAAAGAATCTTTGTTTTAAACATGAAACTGAAGTCTCTAAAACATATGTAGTGGCAAATATAAGACCAGAACCCAGATGTCCCTATTTCTAATTTGCTTTCCCATCAAACTATTAACTTACACTCATCCCCCTTTTTCTCATACTAGGACAAAAGGACTTCTCTCATTATAGAATGTATTTGAAAAGTACCTAGTAAAGTACCTACCACATAGGAGGTACTTAAGAAATATTTTTTAAACTATATTGCAGCACTAATTAAATTTGGAATTAAGTAAAAACAAGCACTTTTAAAACATTTAGAGCCAGACCTTATGGTTGAGCTCTAAGAGGTCTCACCCGAGTTTTTACTTAAGGAAAGGTGCATGGTGACACTAAGGCTCCATCTAATTGCTGCTTTAGCGATTGATAATACTCACTGCTTCTTAAGAATGTATATGTATTTAAAAAGAAAAAAAAGCACAACACCTTTATCAGGCTTTACTTGTTTGCTTTTATTCCACTGTGTGCCTCAGTCAAGCAACCAATGCAAAACTTTGTAAAACTGTAGGTTGCTTTCTTCGACCCAAGAATAAAGCCAGTCTTGCCCAAGTCTTCTTCAATGTATGGTCATGCATATATCTAAGGTATATGATTTTTCAGGCAGTAGTGGAAGCTAAGAAGTTAATCCTGGGAGGACTTGAAAAAGCAGAGAAAAAAGAGGACACCAGGATGTATCTGCTGGCTTTGAAGAATGCCCTGCTTCCAGAAGGCATCCCAAGTCTTCTGAAGTACGCAGAAGCAGGAGAAGGGCCCATCAGCCACCTGGCTACCACTACTCTCCAGAGATATGATCTCCCTTTCATAACTGATGAGGTAAAATCTCTGAGAATATTTGTGACATTAACAGAAGAAAAAAAAAGCATGTCTGAACATGAGTCAAATGCAAATTCCTCTCAAGTCACTCTATATTTTCTCCAAATAGTCTTCTCTCCTGCTTAAAAATAACTCTAAAATTGCATTTGAGGCTACTCTAAATATCCTCACAGGGTAACATCCTATATCCTGAAGCGTAAATATTGAAGCATATTCTCTTATTTTAAGAAACAAATTCTTTTTTGAAATATATTTACTTTTATAAGTTTTAAGATGCTGTTACATTTTTCAATACTGAAATATCCTGGTTTAAATATAACTTTGTTTGTTACTACAACTACATGTTTCAGGAAGCCAACTAAATTAAACCTTTGTCAGGGCAGACAATGTCTACAAATCTCAAGATAAACCATCTGCCGAGAATGGTGTTTCCAGTTTGTAGCTAAGCACCTGCCCACCAGTTTTGTGTTGAAGTTGGTGGCTGCAAATCATGATGGTTAGGGGCACACGCTTTTGAGAAAGACAGACCTACATATAAACTCTGGCTCTGTCCTTCCCTGGTTGTTTGTTCTTGGGTGACTTATTTAACATCTATATATCTGAGGGCAAAGCCAGGATTTGAGGGAGTTAGTAAAAGGTAAGGGGAAATGGAATTAAATAAATATAGATGCTTAGTGTAGATCCTTACATATTGCATATCGTTAGGCAGTTCTAATAATCTATGAAGTTACTTGTTGCAATGGAATGCAATTATTTTGGCATTCTTAATGGCTTCAGCCTAGAAGTGATCCTCATAGATTCTGTCAATGGCCCATTAGCCAGAACTACTCACGTGGCCCCCACCAAATCACAAAGGAATCTGAGAAATGTAGTAACACATATATATTTTTATGAACACTCACTATTCCTGCTGAAATGTCCATTTAAAAAATATCTAGATGTGCACTGAGTTTGAATATCTCATGAACAGGTGAAAAAGACCTTGAACAGAATATACCACCAAAACCGTAAAGTTCACGAAAAGACTGTGCGCACTACTGCAGCTGCTATCATTTTAAATAACAATCCATCCTACATGGAAGTCAAGAACATCCTGCTGTCTATTGGGGAGCTTCCCCAAGAAATGAATAAATACATGCTCGCCATTGTTCAAGACATCCTACATTTTGAAATGCCTGCAAGGTATAATATATTGCACATGTCTCTCTGTGTAGTCAAGCTTATTTGTGTGTTCATGTGGTACCCATGTAGCTAGTAATAATGATGTGGCCATTATGCAGGGTTACGTTGCATAAAACCAAAGAGTGCCAGATTTCCCATAATAGGGCTATTTAGGGGACCAGATGAAACAACTTCAGTTTGGCACTATGAGTCCATGAGTGGGAACTCTGGGTATAATTTTTACTAGGGTTGTCTTGTTCAGTCTGGAAAGTGTATATTGCCAAATGTTTTAAAAGCTAACTGCATTTTCAACAGGATTTTTAAAATACGTACAACAAAACAATGTAAATTCTTACCAAATGGTTTTTTATTGTAACATTTCGAGTGTTAGGAATTTTTGAAACCTCATTTATCACAGATCAAATAAATTTCCCATTTAAGTTTAAAATCTTAGGCACTGCCTACATTTTAAGATGATTCAAAATTTAAAGAGTGCATTCAGTAGAGTTCATCACTCTATAACTCTTGCTGAATTAATTTCCTTCCAGTTCCCAAGTCACTCCTCCCAAATGCAAAGTGGCTCCGCCAAGGTGCCTCCTCCCTGGAATTAGAGGGTCAGAGAAGGAAGTTTCATTTTTTCTGAGTTACATGCAGAACACTACCCCCAGGAAAGATCAGATTTAAGCATTCACCACAGAGATTGGAAGGGTGGAAAATAAAGAGAAAAAAAATGAAAAAAGACGGCATTAAGAGTTTGAAAGAAAGAGAAACAAGGACTAAGACTGAAGGAAGACATAAGAAATGGATGTGAGTAGAGCAGAGATAAAAGCAGGATGTTCAGGAAAGAGGAAGAGAGCAGGTGAGAAAAGAAGCCAAGCCTCTCTGCAGCCATGTATTTCTAGTAGAATGCATTTAGCTTCTCCCTCCATTTCTTTGTTTGCTTTTATGCGACCCTGTGGAGGAGATCCTGGGTGTACTTGCTGCCTTTGTCTTGTGGCCCTAGCATTTCAGGGACCTGGAAAGAGGAGACAGTGGGGTAGAGAACAGACTAGAAATTGTGAGGAAAGTATCACCAACATTATGGGTCAGAGTCTCAGAACCAAAAACATTAGAGTGGGGAGGAACACTAAAGGCTCCCTTGCTTGGCATCTCTCCACTGTAGGGCTATAGTCTCCCAGCAGGTGGTATTCAGACTTTCCTTCCCTCTCCCGGTGACAGGAAGCTCACCATCTTTGAGGGAACTTGTGCCAGTGTTGGTCAGAGACTCTCAACATTATGTCTTTGTATAAGGTGAAATCTTCCTATTGGCTCTGGTTTTATCCCGGGAGCAAAGCAAAATACATCTAGTCATTCATCCACAAGAAGACCCTTTGAATATCTGAGAACAGCTGTCATGACCCTCCTCATCTTTGCTTCTCTAGGCTAAAATCTTATAACCTAGTGATATTGGAGGGGAAACTTCTCAGGATGCCATCGCTTCCCCTCAATTATTTTCTACCTCAGACCTAGGACCAGATTTCTATAGTTGATTATTTTGATGTTTTGCTGTGTTGTCGTAATGTTGCTATTACTGATATGATTAATGTTATGTAATCAGAAATGAACATCTTAACACCAATTACTTAGACAACAAGATGGAGGCATGGGGTAAGGATTAAGACTTGCTCCAGAGGAGACAGTCGTTTCTATATGGGTATTACTGAGCTGTTTCTGTAATTGGAAACTTCACAGATATAGAAGAAATACTGGAAATGTACTGTTATATGTCATTAGTGAAAGAGACTATTAGAGAATGAAGAAAAACATTTAAAGAAATATTGTGCAACCTCTCCAGTTTGGCACAATTTTCCTTTAAGTGTATGCACTATTTAACAATAAAGCCATGACGAATTTTGCCATGCCTGAAATGTGTCTACTAGTCAACTTAAGCCACCTCAAAGCTGGACACCCTTGCCTTGCTGTCATTTTGATACCAAACTAAATTTCAAATATCTGAGTAATGAAGGGGCTAGCCCTAATCCTGATGCTACCACGCCAGCTGGCACTGCCCCGGTTCTTGGAAAGGCATGAGGAAAATTTGGCTTCCTCTTTTTTCCACTGAGGATTTCTTTTTTCCAAATTTGACTTGGGAAACAGTCATTACAATGAATGTGCAGCTTTTTTCCCCCCTCATATGTTGCAGCAAAATTGTCCGTCGAGTTCTGAAGGAAATGGTTGCTCACAATTATGACCGTTTCTCCAGGAGTGGATCTTCTTCGGCCTACACTGGCTACATAGAACGTATGTACACCAAAAAGAGGTTCTCCTTCTGTACCCCACAACTTAGCATTGCTGGAACTGCTATTAAATTACAGTTATTGTGTGTCATCAGGTAGTCCCCATTCGGCGTCTACTTACAGCCTAGACATTCTTTACTCGGGTTCTGGCATTCTAAGGAGAAGTAACCTGAACATCTTTCAGTACATTGGGAAGGCTGGTCTTCATGGTAGCCAGGTAACTCACTTCTCATGGATTTTGCTTAATAAAGTATGCAAGAAATCAGGCTGAGGTAAAATAAAACATATATACTGTGGGTAATGCTATAGAATGTATAAGTTAATGGTGGCCTCTGTCTTATTTTGCCCAAGATTCCCTTATCTGTAAGAGGCTGTATGGTTTATAGTCACTCAGAGAACGTTTCAAATATGAACTTGAAACCTAAGTAATTTGATCCATTGAACTTGCCAAATGTCCATTTGTCTTTTCAAAGGTGCACATATTCAAAAAACTGAAATTGTACCAATATTTCTCACATAAACATTTAAAAATAATATTTTATTTTTATTCACAGATATATTTCTTAGCCCACTCTCACCCCCAAGTATTTAATTCTAGAATATATTTTCCTTTTCTGGGTGTTTCTATGAAGAGATTGATTCCCCATAATAAAACCTTTCATAATAGAATATGACGCTCTAAAGGGTCAATCTATATTTCTCCAACACTGCTAGGAGAGAAAAGAATAAAATGTAGGCATTCAACAGTTGGCTGACTTCCATCCCTTTAGTGTTAACCAAATTGAGGTGATGGTCTGTAAAGACTTCCTAATAATGACATGTACTTTCTTTTTAGTTTTTATGTACATCAAATTATAACCTCATAAATACAGCCATTTAAGTTTTTTAAATAATCCAATGCTATAAAAACTTGAGTTTTTATCAATCTTATATTACTATACCTTTTGGTAGTACTGTAGTCAGAATACTATGCCCTTCTGTCCTGAGGAATCACCATCTGTTTTCTGATATGTACTTTGAAATGCAAAACACTCAGGAGTTAAAGGGCTGGGTATGGAGGACAGAAAATATGTAGGATTCCTATTTTTGGTGGAAATAAGGGTGTTAGTCCCCTCATGGTGTTTATCGACTTTTTTTTTTTTTTTTTTTTTTGGCTAGGGAGAAAAGTTTGACATGGAATGGGGTGAGTCATGGTTTAGAGAATACCATGTCCTCACATAGCAGCAGCCTCAGAATGACTCTGCCAACACCTTTCCATCTCCTTTTAGATGCTCTGCAAGATAGCTGATGAATGGTATATGACAGTCCTGGAAAGACTAAGAGTTTCTAGGATGACATCATAAAATGGAAAGCTCATGGTCTTCATAGTCAGACAGAAGGGGTATGGGTCCTGCCTCTGACATATATTAGCTGAGTAAACTTGAGATTTTTTTTTTTTTTTTTTTGCCTCATCTACAAAATGGGTAATATCATATGTACCTCAAGGAGTGGTTGTGAGGATTAAATAAAAAACTAACCCACCTTATATTCAGGCATAGAGGTTTTTGTCTGTTTTATTTTCTGTTTTTAGCTGTTGCAAATATTTAAGTTTTTGGCCCCTTGAGAAGTTCTAGCTGCAGCTCAGAAGCTTCACCATTATTTACAGAGCAGGCAGGGAGCTTGCATCATGAACATTATATTGATTTTCTGCAGGTAGTTATTGAAGCCCAAGGACTGGAAGCCTTAATCGCAGCCACCCCTGACGAGGGGGAGGAGAACCTTGACTCCTATGCTGGCATGTCAGCCATCCTCTTTGATGTTCAGCTCAGACCTGTCACCTTTTTCAATGGATACAGTGATTTGATGTCCAAAATGCTGTCAGCATCTGGCGACCCTATCAGTGTGGTGAAAGGACTTATTCTTCTAATAGATCATTCTCAGGTAATTCATTCAGTCTGTGAGTATTATTGAGTCCCTAAAATATACCAGGCATGTTTTAAATATGCTTGGTTCTTGGAGGATACAAGACAAAATTGTGCCCATCTTGGAGCTCATATTCCAACCACTTGGCCCTTGGTATTGTTGCCCTTTCTCCTTTACTATAGATATGTTATAATTTCATTTATTAGATGATTAATAAGTGCCTTTAATTTGAGGCAAAGAGAAAATGTTGATGCTAACAGAAACAAGAAAGGTTAGGACACAAGAGAATAGAGCTACCATTGTCTTCTCACTTGGCTTTCTCAGGCATGAGGGCTTAGGTGATATTTATCCTGAAGGCAGAGGCTGAACTATGTGGCCTTATAAGTCACTGATGACATTTGTAATGACAGTGATGATGAAGATGCGTACAGTGCATCATTTTGACCCTGCCAAATTAGTAGAGGCACAAGCAACCACGGCCATGAGCCACACGCAAGAAATCATGAAGGCTCTTTGCCCACAAGTCTCATGTATATAAAATCTTAGAAAATTGTGTTCATTCTTAGAGTATAGGAGTACTTTCATTCTCTTGAGTCACATTCTTCAAACTGGTTTTCAATTTTTGTGGCCCAAACTCTTAAGCTACTGTACCAAAAAATGACAGTACAATCTTTGGTGCAGTAAGATTTAAGTGGCCAAGATACTGTGGTATGGAGATGGTCTGCCTAATTAGATTTTCTGAAAAACAGAAGAGGGTTAATCTGAATAGCCTTTGAGTTTGAATGTTTGGTGCTTAAAATTTTTCTTTAATAGTTTGGTTTATTTCCTGCTTCATTAAGCATAGCAACATAAACAATGAAATATTTGCTAAATAAGATCTTATAGGGAATCAAAGTGATCACTGTGTACTCTGAGTCATACTTATATTGAGAATATATAAGGAGATTGAAATAATAATTTACAGATGATTGGATTGACTTGTAAAGTTTGCTTTATTGTTTTAATACATTAATGGATAATAGCCTACATTTGAATTTTGCCTCCATTACCTTCTTGCTATGTGCTCTTGGGCAGTTACTTAATAGCCTTAAGACACAGTTTCATACTAGTAAAGTGAGGCACCTGGAGCAGGTGGTCTGAAGATTTCATCAGCTTTGTTGTTTGCCAGATAATTTGAGGATTCTGATTTGTTAGATTCTGGTTGAGAAATCATAGATTTTAAGGGCTGGGAGACATCTTAGATATTAGATTGTATTAAAACTCCTCCAAAACCTCATTACTTGGGATTAAACAGTGTTAATTTTCTATCTTTCTTGTTCCTCGTATCAGCTCAGGATAGCTGTATAGAACAAAAACAAAAAGCAATTTAGAGTGGCTTAACTAAATAGTTTGACTTTTATAGTGTAACAAACATTTGGAAGTAGGTGGTCCAGGGTTAATATGGAAAACTTAAGGTATCATCCGAATTCAAGCTGCCTTCCTTCAGCTCAGCCATTCTTACTTGTGACTTTTGACCTCATGCTTGTCACCTTGTGATTATCAGATGACTGTTCCACTTCCAGAACCACTTCCTCATTCCAAGACGGAAGAAGGGAAGGATAAGAGGAGGTCACAGAGTCTGACTCTTTTTCAAGAATTGTTTGGAATCCCTGTCTAGGTTTTGGACCAAAACGGTGTTACATGGCTACCTCTAGCTGAGAGGGAAGCTTGTGAACATAGTTTTTCAATGGGTATCTGAACAAAATTGTTTCTGTCAATACAAATGTAGAAAGGACAAACAGCAGTGCCTCTTGTATCCCTTAATCCTCAAGTCACACATAAAAAAAAAAACAGTTCTCAAATTATATCAGAATTTTACATTGCACAATTCCAGTTTTAATGAAAGAATCATCTAAAGGCAGCACAAGTACTGAAAAAGTAGTCCACGTTTTAAGACACAGAGGACAGCTCAACACCTGCTGTATGTGCTTAGCCATCCATAAACAATGCCTGAGAATTTGAATTGGGGTGTAAAACCACGAGGAGTAATCTAGACCTGGGTCAGCAAACTTGTTCTGTAAAGGGTAGAAGGTAAATATTTTAGGCTTTGCAGGCCACATGGTCTCTGTTGCAGCCACTCAGTTTTGTTACTGTAGAGTGAAGACAGCCATCAGCAATACATTAACAAATGAGTATGGCTGTGTTCCAGTAAAATTTTATGTACAAAAATAGCCAGTGGACCAGACTTGCCTGCTGGTTGTAGTTTGCCAATCCCTGATCTAGATTATGTTGTACAGTTTTTCTATTCACTAAGCTAGGGCAGCTAAGGCAAGGCATATTCTATGAGAAAGATTGTCCCCTAGCTATTAAACATAGCCCAGTGTCTGTGTGTCAGGTTGGAGTATTTGGCAGATCTGAGGTTATTATACAAATTAAGCTGTCTGAGGCCCCCTGGCTCTGCAGAGCACTCCAGTAATGCCATCCTAGCTTCAGAGGCACATACCACTCTAGGTCAAGTGCTGACACTGAAGGAAATGTTGGCAGTGGGTAGCCCATCACAGCCACTAGGGCAGATGGAATTACTGTGTGCTTGCTCACACTTTCTCTCTTCAGCTAATTGGATTACTCTTCAGAGAAAGATGTCTGATAAAGTCAGTTTAATAAGGGGGATCCTCTTTAGCCAGTAAAGAACATATTTCCCTAAATGGAAGCAATGGGATGAGTTGTCAAAATGTCAGCATCTGAGCTATAAGAAACACTTACGGGACCAAGAGAATCAAAGCGGTCACATTAGCTACAAATACAAAGTTCTAATATCTTTTTCCTCTAGTTCATAGGAAAGAATCTAAATAGATATGCACTCTGGGCCAAATAAGGATATAAACCTATGCTCTCTCTCTCTCTCTCTCTCTCTCTCTCTCTCTCTCTCTTTTAAAATATTTCTTAGAACAGGCTTTCTTGTACACCAGAAGACAAAAGAGAGTTATGAGCTTGTGATAGCTATGAATATTAGTAGAAAAGTCTTCACACAGGCCAGGTGCAGTGGCTCACACCTGTAATCCCAGCACTTTGGGTGGCCAAGGCAGGTGGATTCCTTGAACTCAGAAGTTTGAGACCAGGCTGGGCAACATGGTGAAACCCTAGATCTACAAAAAATAAAATTAAAAAAAATTAGCTGGGCATAGTGGGGTATGCCTGTGGTCCCAGCTACTCAGGAGGCTGAAGTAGGGGTGAGCTGAGGCTGGTGTGGCCCATGATCACACCACTACACTCCAGCCTGTGTGATAGAACAAGACCCCATCTCAAAGAAAGAAAGAAATGTCTTCACCCTACAGACAGCTGGATCGTTTATTCTGGCTTGATGTGTAGCCGCTGAGACTGATTTTTCCTTTCAATCTTAAGATATAATGCCTACCATGGAAGATTGGTATGAGGATTAAATGAGACATCAAAGCTTTATAGAGCTTTGGGCACACAGTAGGTACTCAAAACCTGTTAGTTCCACTTACTTTATACTGCTTAAAAATTAGCACCATGTGGCTTAGTCCCTTTCAAAAAGGAAAAAGTACTTTGTTTTTCTACAGGAGTCAGTGGTTTATCTTTATAAGAGGGTTCAAGAAAATTCCTCTTTGCACATACACACTCTTCTATTGACCCTTTGTGTAAAGAAGTGGACTTTTCCCAGAAATCCAAGGCACTCCTCATAACCCACCTTGCAATGGAAATGCTCTCACCCCACAAAAGGTGCATTGTCTAACAGCCATGAAATGGCCTTTTCGATGGCACTTGGTGTATTTTACCTTCCGTTTAATATATGGTTGGTGGGAAGGCCAAGGTCCACATCACAGGCCTCTGCTGGACTGGGTGGATGACCGAGATTATAATTTTCAAATTAGGAAGAGAGAAAAAGATGCAAAGAAAGGAATACTTCTGAGGCGAGGCATACCATAGCTTTCATTTGGGAACAATCATGTTTGCATACACATACCTAACTCTCATGTTTTGGTCCTGTAGTTCACAGGCATAGGTGAAAATGTGGACATGACTATTGTGGTTTCCTCAGGATAGTTTGCATCCATCACATTAGTTATAATGCCGGAGACAACCCCTTCATCCCATTCAGCCATATTTTGTTCTATACCAAATGTCTCTTTAAGTATCCTTAGGGCTGTCTCCTAATGTGTCCTGAGCATGGCGCTGAGAATCTCATACTTCCATCAAAGAGTGTCCTTCAGACTGAAAATAGCTTCCTGCCACAACCGTACTTTTTTAGTACACCTGGTTGTAAACCAAGTCCTTTGCCTGGGATTTCCTGTCACCTTTTTTTGGAAAGTGGAGAGAACTCAAGGAGATCAACACAATCCTTTCTAGAAAGTAAAATCATGGCAGTTATAGTTGGCAAATGCATGACTTGTTTGGTCTGAGTAGGGCAGTTACATAAAGAAGTTAGTCATCCTGCCGGTTGCCAGGAATTTAAGATCTTTGGAGGAATATCAAAATTAAGAATACTGAGTCTTTTTCTCAAAATCATTATCACTTTCAACACTGTCCCCAGGCAATCTGATTCCAATCCAGCTAAAAAGTTTTGTGCCAACATCGCCTCAACTAACATACATTAAAAAAAAAAAAAATGCAAGACTTAAAGGCTAAATGCAGGCAAACATCACAAAACAATGGGTTTCAGACAACCACAAAATTGCTCAGGATGGACCATGTTTGTAAATAATTACTGTCCCTCTGAAAAATGCTACTGAGTTCTTGTTGAACTTGACCATTAACTCAATGTCATTTCAAATGTCAAACAGCAGCATATTAAGGCTTAGTTAAATTGCTTTGCCTTCTTTTTCTAGTTGGATGTAAGCAGTTCCTGGAACTTGTATACAGTTGGCCTCTCTGTAACCGCTGGTTCCTCATCAAATTCAACCAACCCCAGATCAAAAATATTTGGAAAAAAAAAAAAAACCCGAACAATAAAATAAGCAAAACGACAGTAAATATTAATACGATTTTAAAAATACAGCATAACAGCAACATAGCATTTACATTGTATTAGTTATTATAAGTAATCTAGAGAAGATTTAAAGTGTGTGGGAGAATGGGTGTAGGTTACATGCAAATATTATGCCTTTTTATATAAGGGACTTGAGCATCCTTGGATTTTATTATACTCAGTCTGGGCAAAGGTAGCCCTGTAACAAGTTCCTCTTGGAAACTAACGGACAAACACACTCCACAGGGAGTTTTAAAACTTGTCTGTTACTTTCTAGCAGGATGCAGTTGACTGTATTTGACACAGCACATAACTAGAGAAGTGCTGAGGGACCTCGAGAGATCACCTGATCCAAACCTCCTCCCCTTACTTCCCTGGACAAAAAGCCACAGCTAGATTTCTGATGGAGATGACGTCATTTTCCTTAGTTCAAAAGTTTCCAAATTTAGGTGGATCAGAATCATACAAGGACTTGTTAAAACATAGACTGCTAAACCCCATCCTCAGATTTTCTAATTTAATAAGTATGAAGGGGAGCTGATAATCTGTACTTCAAACCAGTTCCCAGGCAATGCTAATGCTGTTCCTCACAGAAACACACTTTGAGAACAATTGTTCCTTTCAAAGTGTAGCAATGATTGAAGGAAAACATCCTTCTTAATTGGCACTTCATTACTCTGGTGTTTTAATTTACTAATTAATTCAGCAAATCAACAGAGTCTACTTCTGGTGATCAGGATTAGGACAGCATGTTTCCAAGCCTAGAGAAAGACTCCAACATCAACGCAATTCAAATGGAATTATCTACAGCAGGAGGTCAAATGTGCCATTAGAAAGGGGGTTAACTAAATTGTAATTATTATTTTTATAACTATTATTGTTTTTTTTTTTCTTCTAGGAACTTCAGTTACAATCTGGACTAAAAGCCAATATAGAGGTCCAGGGTGGTCTAGCTATTGATATTTCAGGTGCAATGGAGTTTAGCTTGTGGTATCGTGAGTCTAAAACCCGAGTGAAAAATAGGTCAGTGTTTATGCATTATACATTTATGAATTACATATAATACTATATGCAGAGAACTTCAGAAATATGTTTTGGGAATTAACCTTCTGACTTTTCAAAATCTATGCTTTCTATTTGTAATCATAAAATGATAGAGTTGGAACTGATCACAGGAAGTTATTCTGTCCATAGCTTCTTATGCGCAGGTCAGAACCTAACACTACTCAGCCAAGAATTTTCCTGCTTTTAAAGACATACATAGACAGGATGCCCTGTGAATCAGATGGTTCATCTTCTTTCGGTGTTTCACCAAAAGAAGAAATTTTACTTTAAGGCAAACTTTCCTCTTTTGTTGTCTTCAATGGGGAAAAATAAAGAAGATAATTTCATCTGTGCAGAAACTAAGTATTAAACGTTAGGAGTCCTTAAGTCTTTTCATCAGCATTCCTTTTTCTAAATAAAATACTCTAAGCTCCTTTAATTTTTCTAATCTACCTGTGAGATTTAATGAAAGTGTTTTACTTTGAACATGAAACAATGTCTTTGAACTAGTGTGAAGATGAAAATTATTAGTATTCTATTTGTTACAGAATTTTTAAAAAGGAAATAGAAATGCAACTTATTTTTACTTTTTTAATATTTAAAAACACACTCGGGCAAAAGTGAGATATGTGATAAAATCAAATTTTTGATTCATTTTGAACTACAGATGAAGGAACTGAGAGCGATCAAACAATAGCACATTTAATGTGAAGTGTGACCCACAGTGTTACTAAAAGGAACCACAGAATGAAAAATGACACTGGTCATAAAAGGGTTCAGCAGTATAACTTAGGGCTTCCCACATAATCAGTCATCTTTCACCTCTTTCCAAAGTACTTTCTAGACAGAAGTTTTTCCAAATGAAATGGAATTGAATTCTTTGCAAAGAGAAATCAACAACAGCAACAACAACAAAAAGTAATTTGGATTTTTTTCTAAAGTACACAGTATCCTTAAGAATCTACCATTAGCCATAGTGTAACCAATCTGTCTTCCATTTCCACTTGTTCATTTTAAAAAATATATTTTAAGCCTTTGCTGAATATAGGACATCAGAAGGTACTCTAAGTGATTCAGGGATTAAGACAACCTGTGACCTACTTTTACACTGATCATAACAGCAGCAGGGGTTTTAATTTGCACAGCAAAAATTAATACCCCTGTCAAAAAATATGGGCATAGAACTCTGATTTAATTGTGAAAATAATTTATCGCAGTTTGATTTAAAGTCCACAATTCAATTAAAGTAGAGGTAAAACTTCTGTTGAAATTATTTATCCTTTTCATTGTTATCCAAGGCACACTCCCAGCCAGTGCAATCTGTTTATCCAGTTCTTAAAGGACCCACCATATTCATTCCTCCTGGGACCTACTCACTGTACATGCCCCACTGTAAGAATGATTTTTTGTAACACAATATTTTTTTTCAAATATCTTGGCAACCAAGGGCTTACACCTCTAGAGATTCTTTGGTGAAGGTAATTAAATGGGATTAAAAAGCTGCCTAGAAGCCAACAGAGAGATAGTTAACAAAAACTATAAATATCAATTGTCTTCTTGGTAAGTTTAGACTCCCTTTTAATATAACTTGAGTATTTCTGATCTCCTAAGAGGACTGGGTTCCAAGAATGTTTTCATTTTGGTCTTTGTTATGCCAATACAAAACAATGTAATATCTTATAGGCACTCCCCATACCTGCAACTGAAGGCAGGGGAGAGCTCAGGGGAAGAGCAAATCTTCCCTGCCCAATATCTGAGACTCACCAGGCCCTGGTTACTAGCAGAACTCTGAGCACATCCAGGTCACTTCTGAATCCCTTAAGTGTCTTCTTCCAGTCACTGGCATCATAAGTTCAGATCCTGTAAAATTATAACTGTTAGTCCAATTCCATTAAATATAATATGAACAGGTTTTTTCTTTTTTTCTCAAATATTTAGGGTGACTGTGGTAATAACCACTGACATCACAGTGGACTCCTCTTTTGTGAAAGCTGGCCTGGAAACCAGTACAGAAACAGAAGCAGGCCTGGAGTTCATCTCCACAGTGCAGTTTTCTCAGTACCCATTCTTAGTTTGCATGCAGATGGACAAGGATGAAGCTCCATTCAGGTAAGACGCAGCATTCAGGTAATGTTCCAGGACCGTCACCAGTGCACCAGGAACTTGCATTCAGTCTAGAACATTCAGTTTCAGAATTAAAAGGAAACAGTAGAAACCCAGTGAAAGATGAATTTTCTTTAAATAAGTAGAAGAATAATTGATAAGGCCAAAAAAAGTCAATTTCTGGGGTACCAAAAAAATCTAATGACTAGTTCATTTGATTCTGGAGATAGTATCATATTCTAATCTAGAAACAATTTATCAAGGAAAGAAAGGCCTATGATTTGCCATAGGAGTTGCCACATAGTTTCATAAAAAAAATCAGATACACATTTACTTTCTGGTATCTTCACAATAAACTGCTGGACAGAAGATTTCAAATAAAACACCTGGCAATCCATTTACTGTCTTTAAGGGCAAAAATGAATTTGCAGTTATTAAGTATTCCCTATAACAGCAATTTGACCCTGTTTAAGTTTTGGCTCAAGTTTCAGAGTTTGGGATTCTGAATTTTCTTAAATATTGCTTTTGGTAGATTTGTTAGTGTTTTAAAATACAAAGATATAATTTCCATTTAACTTTATGCTGTGTCATTTGAATTTTGTAACCATTATTTGTACCAGTACTATCACATAGAGCTAGAATGCTTTGGGTCTAGGTAGCACTGACCCTTTCATAGTAGTTGACCTACACTAACCATAAGGATCATTTGTAGACTTAAAACAGCAAGCCACATCTTACATCATCTCCTTTGATAAGTAGGCCAAAATTGAGCACCTTCATTATTTTACTGACATTTCATGATTCATATTAAAAAATGCATCAATTATATAAATGTAAACATGAATAGGCTGTATTTTCACCGAATAAAAGATTGTGCATTATAGTTAAACTATTAAGCTGTCACTAACTTACATTAACTTACATCTAGAATAAACCTCCACAAATGCATTTAAAAAAGCCAACCTTCTAATGGTTGAAATGCAGTGACCACCAACCCACCCACATGGTTAATTGGTTTGGTTCTACATTTCCCTTGGGCCAGAGCTCTTGGAATGTTTCTCTGTCCGCATTCTCTGCTTAAATCCAGCAGGGCTTGCCTGTTACTCAAAAGGAGAGTGCTCCCAAGGTGGGGCTTCTGGAATGAAGGGTGAGACACAGCACAGCATGCAAAGCGTAACAGCATCACCAAAAAGCTGAAAGGAATTTAGTCTTTCATTCTAGAAAACTGTATGGCAGGACTCCCATATCCCAGGTATTTGAAGTGTTTCTGTTGGTATAAAAAGAAATGAGGCTGGGCGCGGTGGCTCACGCCTGTAATCCCAGCACTTTGGGAGGCCGAGACAGGCGGATCACGAGGTCAGGAGATCCAGACCATCCTGGCTAACACGGTGAAACCCGGTCTCTACTAAAAATACCAAAAAAAAAAAGAAAAAATTACCTGGGCATGGTGGCGGGCGCCTGTAGTCCCAGCTACTCGGGAGGCTGAGGCAGGAGAATGGCGTGAACCCGAGAGGCGGAGCTTGCAATGAGCCGAGATCGCGCCACTGCACTCCAGCCTGGGCGACAGAGTGAGACTCTGTCTCAAAAAAAAAAAAAAAAAAAAAAAGAGAGAGAGAGAGAGAGAAGAAAATCACCCATTCATGGAGTAGCCTTTGACACTCATATCCTTTCTCAAATTACTTTGGAACAGAAACTTCAAGTATACATTCAGTAACTTGGCTGGAGAGGTGTAGGGTGACTTAACTGTGTGTGTAATTCTGTTATTGTTGCTGTTGTTGTACAGGCAATTCGAGAAAAAGTACGAAAGGCTGTCCACAGGCAGAGGTTATGTCTCTCAGAAAAGAAAAGAAAGCCTGTTAGCAGGATGTGAATTCCCGCTCCATCAAGAGAACTCCGAGATGTGCAAAGTGGTGTTTGCCCCTCAGCCGGATAGTACTTCCAGCGGATGGTTTTGAAACTGACGTGTGATATTTTACTTGAATTTGTCTCCCCGAAAGGGACACGATGTGACATGACTAAGTACTTGCTCTCTGAGAGCACAGCGTTTACATATTTACCTGTATTTAAGATTTTTGTAAAAAGCTACAAAAAACTGCAGTTTGATCAAATTTGGGTATATGCAGTATGCTACCCACAGTGTCATTTTGAATCATCATGTGACACTTTCAACAACATTCTTAGTTTTCTTGTACGTCTCTCAAATCCCATTTGGTACAGTGAGAACAGTTATTCTCTAAGAGGAAACTAGTGTTTGTAAAAACAAAAACAAAAACAAAACCACACAAGGAGAACCTAATTTTGTTTCAACAATTTTTGATCAATGTTATGAAGCCCTTGATAAGACTTCCTTAAGCATGTCAGGAAAACCAAGCATGTTCCCTAATCAGAAAAAAAAAAAGTTTTTTTTTTCTTTTTTTTTTCTCTTTTTTGGAGTTGGGGGCTCGGGGAGAAGCGACAAGACTTTTAAAAGACTTTTATTCACCAACTTCAAGAATTAATATTTATGTCTCTGTTATTGTTAGTTTTATTAAGCCTTAAGGTAGAAGGCACATAGAAATAATATCTCATCTTTCTGCTGACCATGTAGTAAGGTTGCTCCAAAGGCATTCAGATTTCTACCTCCAGTCCTGCAAAAATATTGGACTTAAGACAGAGGAATCAGAAAAATTAATTTCAGAAACTCCCTTTGATTTTTATTTTGCTGTGTCTTTTTGAGACTGTATTGTGGTACACTGTCGTCTAAGGGACATCCTCATATATTAATCGTTTTATCTCAACTTTTTGGGGGTGAGAGCTCTAGTTCACTTAACCGTAATCTGCACAATAGCTAGGATGACTAAGAGAACATCGCTTCAAGAAATGGATTTCCAAAATATGAAATCAAGAAAACAATGTCTTTATTTGCATGAATTAAAAGAGCCATGTTGAACATTCGCAAATATTTATTAATAAACAGATGTGGTGATAAACCCAAAACAAATGACAGGTGCTTATTTTCCACTAAACACACACACGTGAAATGAAAGTTTAGCTAGCCCACTATTTGTTGTAAATTGAAAACGAAGTGTGATAAAATAAATATATAGAAATAATATTGAATTCCTTTTGTCTTTCATTACTTCCAACACCATATTTCTCATTCCTGCCACTTTCTGAGCCTAGACACATACACAGCTAAGCCTCTGCAGCAATATAGGTCAGGCCAGGTTCTCTAGATGGGAGACCAGACCCATTTGAAAAATGGGCCACTGAAAATATCAGCAGTCAAAACCTCTTAAGGACCTGTGAGCTTGAAAACATGCCATAACCCCAATTTTCATAAAGCTCTGGACCGACCCCTTTACTCTCATGTTACTATAAAGGAAGAAAGGAATCAGAAACTAAGGTGGTGGGTGGAACATGGTAGGTGGTAGCATCAGCCTTGGGGAAACCACTCTGTAAAGATGCTGACATCGCAGGGAAAGTGAGTTGGTCTAGGGTACTAAGCTGAATATGCTGTGGACTCAGGCGCTTCAGCCCTGTGAGGTTTAACAAAACACATCCAGCTCTGCGAAATGTAATCATTTATCTAACAGTGACGACCGTGGTGCCCTGAATGTTAGTGTTTGGCCATTTCCCAACTGTTTACTGGGCTGCTGAGCCAAGTATCTGCCCACCCAGTGGAGAATGGACAATCCCGAGCAACTCTAACATGCTCCAAAGAAACAAGAAAGCAGCAGCATAGGACAAACAGTAACTCCTTTGTAGATAAACAAGATAGAAAATGAAGAGGGGTAGAGTGACAGTCCACATTTGAAAATAAGATAGTATCGGAGCCAGAAAAATAACTTTGAACCTCATTTGCAGTCCTCTAGTTCTGACTACTTCTCCATTACAAATGTCAGCGTACAGACACATTTGTCTTCTGAAAAGACACCTATTTGGGAATTGTATAGCCCCCAATGCGAATCTCCAGGCCTCTGTCCAGTCAGGTCTTTCCTGCAAGCCTTAAAGTTAGCCTGGCTTCTTTTCTTCTGTGAAGTGTTGCTGTCATTCCCTGGCTCATGTTGCAGTCCTGCCTGTGACAAGTCGCTCCCTGCTTCTCTGAACTGACCACCTTCAAGTAAGTGTTAAAGCTAACACTTCCTGAGTGCCTATTATATGCAAGGTATTTTAAAGCATTTTCCATATATTAATTTAATCTTCACAAAAGCTATATTTAACAGGTAGCATTATTTCCGCATTATAGATCAGCACTAAGAGAAATATAATATGAGTCACGTAAGTAATTTGGAATTTCTAGTAGCCACTTTAAAAATGTAAACCAAAATAGGTGAAATAAACTGTAATAATATATTTTATTTAACCCAAAATATCCAAAGTATTATCGTATCAATATGTAAGTAATATAAAAATTATTAATGGGAAGCTTTACTTTTTGGGGGAAGATTAGATCTTCAAAATGTGGTATATATCTTGTATACAAAGCACATCTCAATTTGGATGAGACACATTTCAAGTGTTCAGTGGATGCATGTGGCTAGAAGCTGCTGTGTTGAATAGTACAATATTGGGCACACAAGACATTTAATTTGCCCCACAGAAGACACTTTCTGACTTAGAAAGTGAAAGAACCAGGACTCAAATATAAGTAGTTTCACCTCAGAACCTGCTCTCTGAACCCACTATAGGATGTTTCCCACATGCTTTCGGTTTTAAAGATTTGCTGCTAAACGAATACAGACAGTAGTTTATGAAAATGACAAACATGTGACAGCAGCTATAAAGCTAAGAGTTGTTGCCCCCTCCCTTTTCTTTTTTGAGACGGAGTCACGCTCTGTCACCCAGGCTGGAGTACAGTGGCGTGATCTTGGCTCACTGCAATCTCTTCCTCCCAGGTTCAAGCCATTCTCCTGCCTCAGCCTCCCGAGTAGCTGGGACTACAGGTACCTGCCACCACGCCCGGCTAATTTTTTGTATTTTTAGTAGAGACGGGGTCTCATCGCGTTAGCCAGGATAGTCTCAATCTCCTGACCTTGTGATCCACCCACCTCAGCCTCCCAAAGTGCTGGGATTATAGGTGTGAGTCACCGTGCTTGACAGAGTTGTTGCCCTTTCTCTGTGGTTGTTCAGTCTCCTCCTCTGATGGAATCAGAAGTCCACCATAATCAACTGTAGAATGTTTCCATCATTCCAAAAAGAAACCTGTACCCTTTAGCTACCACCTCCAATATACCCATCTCCCAGCCCTAGAAAATCACTAGCCTACTTTCTGTGTCTGTAGATTCATTCTGGACAATTCATATAAATGCAATCATATATACTATGTAGCCTTTTGTGATTGACTTCTTTCACTTAGCATTGTGTTTCAAGTTTCTTACACATTGTAGCATGTATTAGCACTTTATTCTTTTTTATGGTCAAATAATATTTCACTATACAGTCATGCCATGTGTTTATCCATTCATTAGTTAATGGACATTCAGTTTGTTTCCAGCTTCTGGATATTACGAATAATTCTGCTATGAACATTTGTGTACAAACTTTTTGGTGGGCGTATATTTACATTTCCGTGAACTTAGCAGTAGAATTGGTGAGTCAAATGGTAATACTATATTTAACTTTTTGAGAACTGCCAGAATTTTCTCCAATGTGACTGAACCATTTTACATTCCCACCAGCAGTGTTTAAGGGTTCTGATATTTCCACATTCTCACCAACACTTATTAATATCCTTCTTTTTGATTATAGTCATCTTAGTGGGTGTGAAGTTATCACTATATTTTGAATAAATAAAAAAAAGTATTTGGCTTGAATAAACAAAAAAAATTATTTGGCGGCCCACACCTGTAATCCCAGCACTTTGGGAGGCCAAGGTGGGATGATGGCTTGAGGCCAGGAGTTTGAGACCAGCCTGAGCAACATAGGAAGAACCTCATCTCTACAAAAAAATAAAAATAAAAAAATTAGCTGGGCTTGGTGGCACATGCCTGTAGCCCCAGCTACTTGAAGGCTGAGGTGGGAGGATTACGTGAGCGCAGGATGTTGAGGCCGCAGTGAGTCATGATGGTGCCAATGCACTCTAGCCTGAATGACAGAGCAAGACTCTGTCTCAAAAAAAAAAAAAAAAAAAAAAAGATTCAAGTCCTTGCCCTTTTTAAAATTGAATATTTTACCTTTTATTATTGAATTGTAAGAATTATTTATACATTTTCAGTATAAGTCCCTTATCACATACATAATTTGCAAAAATATTCTCTTGTTCTGTTGGTGTCTTCACTTCCTTGATAATGGCCTTAGAAGTGCAAGAGTTTGTAATTTTGGTGAGATACAATTTATCTATACTTTTTCTTTTTTGTTTGTTTGTTCTTTTGGTGTAATATCTAAGAAACCATTGCCAAATCCAAAGTCACAAAGATTTAACCCTATGTTTTCTTGTAAGGACTTCATATTTTAGCTCTTAAATTAGTCCATTATGGTTAATTTTTTATATAATATGAAGTAGAGGGTTAAAATTTATTCCTTTGTGTATGGATTTCCAGTTGTCCCATCATTGACTGTTGAAAAACAACTCTGTCCTCAATGAATTATTTTGGCATCCACAAAGATGAAGGTTCATTTCTGGATTGTTAGTTTTATTCCATTAATCTCTATGTTGATCTTTATGCCAGTACCACACTGCCTTGATTACTGGTACTTTGTAGTAAGTTTTGTACTTGTGAAGTGTGAATCACATATTTTGTTCTTTTTAAAGATTGTTTTGGCAATTCTGAGTGCCTTAAGTTTTCATATGAATTTTAGGATTAGCCTGTCAATTTCCACAAAGCCAGCTTGGATTCAAATGGAGATTGTGTTGAACCTGTGCATCAAAAATTAATTATATTGTCTCCAGGTCCATGAACATGAAACATCTTTTCATTTATGCACATCTTGAATTTCTTTCAACAGTGCTCTGTAATTTTCAGAGTATAAGCTTTACACTTTTTTGTTAAATTTATTTCAAATGTTTTATTCTTTTTGATGCTATTCTGAATATATTTGTTTTGTTTCATTTTTTGATTGCTCATTGCAAGTATATAAAAATATAGTTTATTTTTGTATAATATATTGCTCACATAAAAAGTAAATTATGTTGCAACACTGCTGACCTCATTTATCCATTCTGTATCTTTTGGTAATAGATTCTTTAGAATTTTCTATGTAAAGAATAATGTCATTTTTGAATGGACATAGTTTTACTTCTTTCTTTCCCATCTGAATGTTTTTATTTTTTATTTTCTTGGCTAATTGCCCTGGCAAGAACCTTCAGCACAATCTTGAATAGAAGTGGTGAGAGTAGACATACCAAAGATGATAATGCTGGTAAAAAAAGTGGTGGTGTTGACAACAGTGACAGACACTAATAACCACGGGATGTGAAAGGAAGGCCCAAATCATTTGGCAGTAGCTCTGGTTCTATTTTCACTAAGTAATATACAGTTGTTCCTTGATGTCTGTGGGGGATTGGTTCCAGGACCCCTGGGGATACTAAAATCTGTAGATGCTCAATCCCTTACATAAAATGGCATAGTATTTGCATATAACCTACACCTGTGCTTGCTTATGCTTTAAAGCATCTCTAGATTACTTATAATACCTAATACAATGTCTAAACATCACTTCATTCACATGGCTTCAACTTAGTAGTCAATGTGGGGCAAATTCAAGTTTTGCTTTTTGAAACTTCATGAATTTTTTTTTCCGTATATGTTTGATTTTCAGTTAGTTGAATCTATCCATAGATGGAGAATTTATGAATATGAAGTATTGTAAGTTCTGCTGTGCTTGAAAATTAATAAAAGCTCATTTGAACATTTAAAACACTTTCAAGATAGTCTAGATGCCCGACTGCACAGAGAAGAGATACACAACTTGAGGCGCCTGTCCCAGCACTAAGAATATGTTTGAGATTCAGATTGGTCGAAGCTTCAATGTTCCTTGTCAACTTAGTCCTCTCCCAGAAGGAAGTGTGGAGACAAAGGGAATAGGACAGGTAGGTCTGGCTTAGAAATCCAGTTCCACTACCTGCTGGATCTTGGGCATGCGACTCAACCTATCTGCCATTTCCAAATAGGTATTATAATCTCTATTTCACTGTGTTGTTTTAAGGATTCGTGGAGATTATGCATGTGAAGCATACTGCCCAGCACATACTTGGTAGCATTTGGTTAATATTTTTAATTTTGGAGATGTAGTGAGCAATATCTTATAACTGATTAGTTTTAATAAAAAGGAGTTTGCACTTTATTTCTACCTCCTCCTTACAGGTAGTTGGAGAGCATAGTAGTCAGTTCTCTCTAACTCTCCAGAATCGGTGCAGAATGGCATGAAAATCTTTCCCATGCAGCTTCCAGGAAGGTGGGAGGCAGGGGATTGCAGCAGTGAGGAGATTTGGAGTAAGATACTCCTGCATATGTGAAATCTCACCTCTTGTTCTTACTGCTGCTAGATAAAGCTTCAAACCTCTCAGCTTCCACATTGGGAATATGAGCAGTACCTCATAGGCTGTTGTGAGGATGAAGTAAGGTAATAAGCAAGTTCCTGGTACATAACAAGCATTTAATAAGTACTCATTAATATTAACTTTTCATGTGCAGTCTTATACAATTTCTAAGCAAAGCAACATTTTATGTTCTGACTCAATGGAGTGAATCTATTTGCTGGACTTTCATCCATGAACATCATGAGTTTTGGAATGGCAACCAGCTTTGTTTGTTTCCTTATCATGAAAACACTACTTTCACATTATAAAAAAATTATTCTTCCATTTTCTAAAAACATGACTTTCATCCATTTCTCTGCATACCTAAATTGACCTCAGATTTCACTGATCCTTTCTTTACCTTTTTTTTTTTTTTTTGCTTTTGTCCTTTGTAAATATGATAATTACCAAGAGGAAAGAATAAGTCTTTTCACTAGGGGGCATGGAATGAATCTAAAATTCATCCACCAAATAAGAAAGTTCTAGTATAAAGTTTTTGGAGAAAATCTTAAAAGAACTCTACATCATAAGTAAAATGTATAGGATTTTTGAGAGGAAAGAAAATACCAGAAGACATCACTCCAGCTAAGTCATTCTTCTTTAAGACTCGAGCTGAATGTCATATCTATGTTTAAACTTCGACCTATTCTCAGTCTTCATCTTCCTTAACATCAGTTTCTCCTTCCATGTCAAGGCCCCTGTAAGAAATAAATTTATTGCCTGAAACTGAAACTGGGTAATTTGAGGAGAGCTCAATAAACTCCATAAAGATGTGGGCAGGATATAGAAAAGCCACAAGGGATGATGTAGCTCCTTGAGGCTCCTAACAACAGGGATCCCGAAAAGTCAACGGAGGGAGTGGTTATTGGCACCCATGGGATATAAACTGTGTGGAGCTGTGGCCTTGGATAGAGCAATACATCTACCCTCATTATCTCCACTGGGTGGAAACTGGGGAAACTCTGTTTTCACTTTCGTCTCTCTGTCTTCTGTTGATGGTACACCTTAGCTGAACCAGCCAGGAGCCAGAGGGCAATAGTGCCCTATTAATCCAAACTATATACAAAGCAGGTAGAAATAGTCAAGAGCAGGGTGGAGGGAAAAATGAAATAAATCCAGCCAAGCTTATATGATGAGTCCTTCTCTACAACTTGTTAATTTATTTAATCATTTGTCTTATGCAATATGGAACATCTGTTAGAATCAAGAAACGTGCTAGATTTTTTTTAAAAAAGGGCAAGATATGCTGCTTTTATCTCAAGAAACTCAGTGAAGTGAGGGAAGCAATACAACTAAAAATAATTTAGTTTAATAAAACAAGTGTAGAAGAAACATAGTCAAAATCCTAATGGAGCATAAAGAGAAAAAAGATAAAGAAAACATCATTGAGGAGGTGATATTTGAATTAGGCTACATGGTTCCTTTACCTCAACCCCAGCTGCTACTTAACCAACTGCTATTTTACTTTAACTGTTTATCAGCTTCCATTACTGTCCATGATATCTAAGACCCCGGCATAGAGTCAGGTCTGTTGGTCTTCAGCTTGAGTGTGCAGAGAAATAATCTGCAGTCTCACAGAGCCTGCTGTAAAAATTGCAATTATATTTGATGAGAGTAGAAAAGAAGATGAATATTTAGATTGATAAAAATTCCACTGATGGAGTTATATTAGCTAATCATTTGCCTCCTATCTTGGGATTATAGTTAGTCTAGAATGATGTTAGTAATCCTTTGCTACCTTCCTATTCATAAAAGCTTAATTTATTCATAGTTAACTGGAACATGATGTAAATCTGTAAACTATTTTCACCCTTCTATTTTTAATAGAAAGATTCCTGCCATAATCTTCTAGGATTACATGTAAAAGTGTGGACATTCTCTTTCCAGAGTAGGCTTTAGTTATAAACTAACTGATTTCCTTTGTTAGTGAAAATGAGTCAATGCTATTTGGTTTAGGGGTACCTATCTTTTTAAAACACTTCTCCCACTCAATTTGCCTGAAGATTAACCATGTAAACAGTCATGGAGTAAAATTTCAGGGTGCAATGAATCTTTCAAATTGCCAAGATACACAGAGATGCTTAAAGGTAGAGACACTCTCATATATTCCTCAAATGGTGAAACCTTGTCTCTTCTCAAAATACAAAAACTTGCAGGGTGGTGGGTGCCTGTAATCCCAGCTACTTGGGAGGCTGAGACAAGAGAATCACTTGAACCCAGGAGGTGGAGGTTGCCGTGAGCCAAGATCATGCCACTGCACTCCACCACACTCCAGCCTGAGTGAGACTGTCAAAAAAAAAAAAAAAAAAAAAAAAAGAAGCAGATGTTCGCTCTTTAATGAGATCTGAAAGAGTTATGGTACATACAAAGCACTTGGTAGATGAGCAGACAATTCCCAATAATTAACATTACTTAACATGCCTAAACAAAGTTTTCTCTACCTTTATTATTTAGCAAACATTTTATATTACACTTGTTAAGTGTCATGTACTGCTCTAGGCCCTTTACAGGCATTAAATCAATTCCTTCTCATAACAACCCTACCAAGTAGGAACTATTATTATACACTTGATTTGTTTAGGAAGAATCAAAACACAGAGATTCAGTGACTTGTCCAATGTCTCACGGCTGGTGAAAGGCAGAGTCTGGATTTAACTCTGAAAGATTTAACTCTAGAGGAGTCCGCTACCTATGGCAAGATCCAGTCTGAGCTCCTAAGACTAGAATTCGATTCTCTCCTGACACTCAGGTTCCACACTTCATTCCCATCTCCTATGCATGACTCTTCATGAATATCACCTTTCCTGCCCTTGAAATATGCACTGTCCCAAACAGACCTTACCCTTAGCTGTTTGTTTCTCTGCTCTTGCCTTCCCCCTTCCCTTCTGCCCAAACAAATCTTACCTAGCCCAGCTCCTATTACATTTCCTGCACATAGAATCTGCCAGCTATGGAGACACCTGCTTCCCATGTATGCTTATTAAATATACAACCCAACTGGAAATTGACCAAACCAACTTGGGTGACTGCCTTTCTCTGTTGCCTTATGTCATTATTTTTTAGAAGTTTTACTTTAAGATTACTTATGTAAATATCTTTCTAAATGAAGTGTGAGCTTCTCAAACTCAGCGCCATGTATATATCCTCAGTATCCTCCATGCAGTGTATAGTCTGTGTTCAATGACCACTGAGCTATTCCCTATGGATGCTAAGGGCATCCATAACTTAAACTCTTCTTCAAGATGGCCAAGGTGACATTTGAAGTGGGCAGATTTGTTAGAGCCTCCGTAGCAAATCAATTTACTCTCCCCTCATGCCCTGGTACTCTGACACTTCCCTCAAAAGAAAAAAAAGATAAAGGGTCAAAAAATAAAGGCTAGATTAATTGTACCAGTATGGAAGGAAAACAATATTTCTTAAGATTTTTTTATGAAATGTTCACAAAAACCTTGAGACAGGCATTTATTGTCCCCATTGTTAAAAGTCACTGAAGAAAATGAGGATTGGAGAGAAAATATCTCACTGGGGACTAGTACACTAATATAATGGGTCAAGAGCAGAGTTTTCTACTCAGGAATATCCGTCTTGCTGCCGTCCAGGAAGGTGACCAAACTGTGTTGCCAAGGCACGGTGTTCCAGAGCAGCGGTTCCCAAATTTGCATGAGAACGACCTGGAGGGCTTGTTAAAATATAGATTGCAGCTTCTCACCACTCCCTGTCCATTTCTGATTTAACAGGTGTAAGATGGTCTAAGGATTTGCATTGAAAACAGGTGAAGTTTCCCATGCTGTTGATATGGAGACCACACTTTGAGAGCCCTGTTCTAGAGAAACTTGAGCCAGGAATGAAGAAAAACAATGACAATCATAAGACCACATAAGATCATTAGTCCATTACTCTTTCCTGATGTCTGTAAAGTAGCAAGTGAGAGAGATGTCAAAGTAAAAGTTTATATAATACTTTCTGCAATGAAATATGCAATGAAATATGTATTTCTGCAAATCACAAGGAGCTGCTCATTCTTCCACCTTCAGGATAATTTGAAATAAGTGAAGTGCTAAAATATGAGGTTTCTAAATGGAGCGTTTGCAAGGCAGCTCTCGTTAGAATAGAATACTTTGAAGGAACTGGTGACTCAGGTGTGTGTGGGGATGGTGCAATTGGGAGATGGAGGGAGGAAGATGTCTCAAAATCTCATGTGTCAAAATTTCTAAGAATGCTCATGCCCTTTTGTTTAGTAATTCTAATTAGAGGACTTTACCTCATGAAAATAATCAGAGATGCTTACAAAGATTTAGGTTCAAAAATATTTATTGCAGCATCATTTTCATAGCTCCAAACTATAAATACTTTAAAATATGAGATTGATTAAACATATTATAATACAGCCATATAAGAAAAAAGATACAGCAGTTAAAAATCATTCCTCCAAGAATATTGGAAGATAAAGAGGTAGAATATTGGTGTAAGGAAAATGGATGTGCTGTGGTCAAGAATAGGCTGAGGCGGACATCCAGTCCAGCATGACGCGGCGAGTTTGGAGCAGAGGTGCACATCTCTGCTCATTGTGTAACCGTGCCACATGAGGCACATTAGATGATCATTCACTTGAGTTCCTGCTTGGCTTGGAGCCACTATTGTTTGTAAAAGATATAATTATCCTGCTAACACTGTACATATGGCTTGTGCCTGGACTCACTCGTGCCCAGAGAGAGTAAAGCCATATTGAAACTGTCTATGTTGCCTTGAGTGTTTTTCCAGCTACCCGCACTCGCCCACCGACTCCCCTTGGATCTCAGTTAGAACCTGACAATTGGCAAATGAAGAGGTACAATATTATGAAGTGAAAAAAAGTAGACAACAAAATAGCACGTAAAGTATCAAATACACTTATAAATAGTTATTTTCTAGAGACAATTTGTGCAGTGTGTCTCCAAGCAAAAATTTTTCCCCCTGCTTTCTAATTTTTAAAAATATTGTAATTAAATTTTTTAATGAATATGCATTATATTTACAAATACAATGCATACAAGGAATCCCAAAAAATGATTGAGTATTTTTAAGTATGCTGTATAACAGTGAATTTGAAGTTTTCAGAAGAAGTGCTATAATGGAGAGGTGTATCATAACAGTTAATGTTTCTCGAATGCTAACTATAAGCTGGGAGTGATACATATTATTTCATAATTTTCTCATTATAATAATACATATGTCATAAATATATGTTATATTGCAATACTGTTAAATATATTGTGTTTGTGTATATTATATACATACACACACAAACGATAGTATTTTATATACTGTTAATAATAGTGCTATTACTAAACTTATTTCACACAGATGATACTGATCTAAGAACTGACTTTAGAATTCCTTTTAAAAAAATAGCTGTTTAAAAACACCCCTTAATGAGTATGGTGCTTTTAAAACATGTCCCCCAGTTCTTCAGCACTCTACCCATTGAGAGGTAGAATTTATGTTCTTGTCCATTGAATCTGGGTTCTGTGATTTCTTGTCAAATAGATGATGAAAGTGCTGCTGTCAGTTTCTGAAATAGGTCTTAAGAAACTGGCACTGTCTGCCTCCTGTCTCTGGGGATACTTACTGTTGAAACCCAGTCACCACATTTTGAGGAAGCCCAAGCAGAAAGACGCCCAAATGAAGAGGAATCAAGACCCTTTTCTTTTGGGCCTAGCTAAGCTTCCAGCTGACAGCTAGCATCAACTTGCCAGTCATGTGAGTATGCCATCTTGGAAGTGGATTCTCCTATTCCTAGACTGATACTATGTGAATCACAGCCAAACCTGCCATGCTGAGCCCTGCCTGAATTGCAGATTCATGAGCTAAACGAAGAATTTTTGTTGTTTTTAGCCACTAAGTTTTGAGGTAGATTGTTTCTCAGCAATACATTACTAGAACAATGGGCATGCTTGTTTATGAAAGTAAGATCTTCTGGATATAGTGTAGTGGGTCTGCATCAGTAGGGATCATTAGATAGGTAAATTGCTTTATACAAGAAATTACAGAAACGTGGAGGATTGGAAGTCAGAAACCTAGGAAGCAGGGGAAGTGGAGGATGGAGCGAAGAGAGGGCTCTAGCAATTAGGAGAGTATCTGGAGCACAAATAAACTCAACGACCAGTGAAAATGACATTTTGCCAGAGATGGCATGAGGCTATTTAAGAATAGGAATGCCAGTGGTTCAGGTTTAAGGTGTATGCTAATGCAGCTGCCTGCCATATGATGAACTACCTGCTAATGTCCATCGAGTTACAGTAAACCTTCAGCCAAATCCTGGCACACATACAGTCCCTGTTTCTGAAATACTCAGGATTGGGTGAGCATGCTGCAATGAAGGCTGGCAGGGCAATGCAATGCAGAGAAAAATGGCGCATACTTGATGCAAAGTGGAGACTGTAGTTTGAGAATTCATTAGAAACAAGACCTGGAAGCCAGAGGTGACTCAGAAGTGACATATAAGATCTGAAACTGCCCTTAATTTCCTTTCTTGCTTTATATTCCCCAACCACTAGACAGATGTGAGGAATCCTGGATGTCTGTCTTTGTGGAATACAGGTTCAAGCGTTTTGGGGCCTTAATCTTAAGGTTTATAGTGATCTTACCTGACTAGTGGATTATTTAAGGGACATATTACAGCATTAATCTTCATTGTGCAGTAGATTTCCAAAATGTATGTCTCTGATATGTAGTTTCTGAGAGGGATGGTCACATTACTTTCTGGGGCCCCAGTGTGGACTCTCAGGCACACAGGTTGTCTGTGTTGCTCTTTGGTGTCAGTGGAGTGTCAGCACCTTGGTAGGTGTTCCTCACAATGCTACTTAATGAGCTGAGATCAGACTCCTTAGGTTGGCCAAAATACTCTGGGTACAGGAAGTAAAATACTCTGGGTACAGGCAAAAATCAGTACCAGACTTCTGACAGCCAGAGCTGTAAGATCATAAATTTATGTTGTCTTAAGCCACTAAATTTGTGGTCATTTGTTACCACAGCAATAGAAAATGAATAGTACCTGGAAGTGAAATACTAATAGAGTATTTTAATTAAATGAAGGATTTAAAGTAGAAGAAAATAAAACTATCCAAAGCTTGTTTTTTGAGTTAAAATAAAGACAGACAATGCGTGTTTTCTTTGAAGTAATTTTTACTGGGAAAAAAAAAAAACCAATAAAACTTTTTTTTCCAAAACAGTCAAAATAAAAGACCATTACACAAGATTGCACAATCATTTACAAATGCTGGCAATTAAAGGTAAGTAGGCTAGTCTCACAGAATCCTTGTCTAAATAGTTTACTCCATATTCAATGCACTGAAAATGTGATTCTCAGAGCTGTTGAGATTCAAAGTCCCCTTGGCTGGATTCAAAGTTCCCTTGGCCAAGTTCATTGCATTCTACAATTGAATCATATCAGACCTCTGGTAGGAACCTTTTACACCAAGATTCCTATGTTGAGAGCAGTTTAAAATTTCACATTCTTCCCATTTACCACCAGCTTTTTTCATAGTCTGGGGTATAACATTATCCAACATCCTTCCCCATTAATCACACAATTTACTCTCCTCTTTTCCAACATAACTTCTACAGTGTTCACATTCTTTTCAACCACTGCTGTCTTTACTATACAATAGTATAATTTATATGTAAATACAGAAACACATGTCTTCAAAGTGGGGATAAAAAGAAAGCATCACCTGCTGTGGATACAGGTATGGTAGGTTATTCAGGGAGCCCTGGGAAGGACTTCTTGCCATTAACACTAGCCATAAAAAGCAATTATGAAACTTAAAAAAAGAAAAAGAAATCAAATCAGATGTGTATGTGTGTTTTATTCTGCACCATGATGAATTAAACAAGAATAAATCTAATGTGTTCTAGTTGCAACATGAAATACTGAATGTTAACAGCTTACAAACGCTGCTCTGAACATTCAGTTCTCTTCTGAGACACAGGACATACAAAGGAGTTCAATTTTCAGACTCTTCCCCGGGCCTAGTACTCACACATGCCACAGATGGACATGTTTTTTACCCCAGAGGATCAGAGTCTGCAATTCTGATTAGATTCAAGCTTAAGGCACCAATTAGCAAGTGCTACATGCTTTATTAATGATTTTATGCACCTGTGAGGTCTACTTAGGACCCAGAAGTTAGTTAAGAATATATAAGCAGTCTTTTGATAATATATATCTTATTTCTACATATATCTCCTTAGAAATTATGTGAAAGCCTAACAAATTTTGTGAATTTGATTTTTATAAGCAGTTTTCTCAAACAAACTTACACAAAAAATTTCCCCCTTAACAGTACTGATAAAATACAGGGCACCTTTTTCTTTCAAGTATTTGGGTGAAATAGCATACCCTGAGAATTTGGGGTGCAAACCTACACCTTGTAAACTGTAGAATGAAACTCCTCAAGCACCACATAAGTAAATGTATACCATGATAGTTTTTAAACACAAAGACTATTGTTGAATGTTGTTTTCCCATGCACATATACATACTTATCATGAGATTATAGTCAATCTACTTAGGAATCAATACTGTCCTGTCCTGCAGTCCAAAGTATTATTTCAGGTAATGTGAGCATTCAATTTGTAGCAAACACAGACTTTGATTTCTATGAAGTATGAAAACAATTAAGATGTATCTTTTTAAGAGGTAAAGATGATAATGTCAAATTTGAAAATAAGAAAAAGGAATTTATATCACCAGATATTTCCAGTGACATAAGGATATATTAGAAATGCGTGTCAATAGTTGAGATTTGTTATAAAGATATAAAGTGTAATTTGCTTTAGCTTATTTACTCCATGATAAATGGACATATAGAGAGCCTATCTGCTATGTCATTACCTACATATCTGGGCCTTCACTTAATCCTGAGGGCAATTTCAGTGAGTACTTTTTAAAAAAATACATTCTGGTGAATTAAATTTTTATATGGTTACAAATGTGTTCAGTTTTCCAGAAACGATTGAAATGGAACAGATTTCAAATATGACCATTTTATCAAGAAGTAAAAAGTGGCCCTTCTGGAAAACTGAGCCACACATACAACCCTAAGAGGATATTATAAAAGCCAGACTCTGCAAATCTGATTAGATTCAAGTTCAAGGCACTATTTAGGAAATGTTTTACTAATGGTATTATAGTAATAAAAAATAAAGGGGAAGTTCAGTAGCTAAAGGGACATTATTAGAGTAACAGTTTTATAGGTCAGAAGGCTTCCTAGACTCTTGTTTGATTCCACCTGAGTTATAAAAGGAAGGGTATATTACTTCATTCAAATATTCATGCAACCTCAAGAAATGACAAAACAATAAAAATAAAGATTGAGATTTACCTCATGCCTGTGAAAATATTTTTTCCTATCACTGGAGGTAGTGAATGGCCTAGCAGCTTTGTATGATTTGGTGAAATAGAGAACCATAAAATTATCAATAGATGACGTGATATTAATAGAACATTATTTAAAAGTTGCGTTTTTAACCACTTGGACATCACTGTGTCCTTGGCAACTTCCTAAAAGGTGAAGTCTCTTGTATAGAACAAACAAATGAAAAGCTTTTTCTTTCTTTCCTTAGTTTGTGTCCTAATTTACCTCAATGTGAGAATTTAAAACTCAAATCTGCTGGCGAGAAACACTGATACATAGATTATGGGCCCCAAACTCTCAACTCTACCACATTTTCTAGGGAAGGAGTTGTTTCTCTTTTTGAAGAGTTGGCGAGTGAGCGGTCACTACTCAACATGGCCACTGGTTTTTCCTGAAAGTCACATTTGGCTTTAAACCAGTCTTACCAAGTTTGGTACTATCCACCCAAATCCTATATAGGTTTCACCAGGTGTATTCAAATACTGGAGGTTTCTTGGTGCTGCTTTCAGTAAAATAAGTGTAAAGATTTCTGAAAGGGATTCTACTTTCTTGGGTCAATATTAAGTTACCTTATACCCAGCCAATCTCTTCTGAGAACGAGGAAGCTCTGATGCTGTAAGATTTGTTCCCCAGTGGAGAAAACCTCGGTAAGTTCTGGGGGGAATTGATTGATATGCCTGGGTAAGAAGACCTCTAGGATAAAGAAATATCTTTTTCTTGAATTTGGCACAAGGGCGTCTTTTTTATGCATAGAGACTATGTTTCGTATTTCGTATCTCATAAAGTCTATAGCTTCATTTCATAGCTCATCAGCACAACAAGCAATTGAATCATGATCAGAGTTGACTATTCCTGCCTCAAACCTTTCCCTATACCCAAGAGAAGCTTTTTTCAGAGTAAGATCCCTTAAAGGAAGACCCTGAAAGTTAAATTAAATTTTTTTTAAGAGTCCGAGATGGGAAGCATAACTACAAAGTAACAAGATTATATAAATCATACAAAACTCAGTCTCATAGTTTTTTACTCACACTTTTTGTCATGAGTAGCATAAAACTATGTGGCTTATGAAGAAATTTTAAGCAGAAATAAAATATTGCTGATGATTAAAATAATAATAGGGCATTAAAAAAATTACCAGAATGCTTTATCTTTCAACAAATTGGTAAATAAAGGGAGATTCTCAAAAAAAAAAAAAAAAAAAAGCCTGAGAAAAACTTCAAATTATTCCTTTAAAAAGTAATTAAGTAATATTTCAACGTAACATTTGCCAAGTATCTATCGATACACTTATTATGGCAAGCTAAATATTTATCTGTTCAATCAAGTCTTCCAGTCTTCAAGACTCACTGCACTCACTCACTCAAATAGCCTTCAGAATTGGGTTACAACTGAGACAGTACTGAATGTCGATAAAAGATTCCGTGATTTGGATTCTTGACATCTCTTCAAACCTGCCTCATAAGGAGCAAGTGTTGTAACTCTAGGTTACTGTTATTGGGATAGCAAGGCTAGGGCTGGAGTGAATCAGAGCCACTGAATTAGTGCCGTATTCTACTCTACTGCCCCAAAGGGTCACTCTTTAAACTCCAAACAATCCATGAGAGACATGAGTATGCAACTATGGAGGGAATTATTGAAGAAAAGAAAAATGCTATACACCCACAAAAATAGTTGGATTCTTAAAGGAAAATAGATATTTTATACCTTTCTGAGACTAAGTACTTAATTTTAGATGCAATCATCGGCTTTCCAGTATTTCAAGCTATTCTATTTTAAGACAACAAATAGTGTTGTGGCATTGTACAAATGGGAAAAATAAAATAAAGCACAAACATTAAAACCACCATTTTTCACAATCACATTTGAAATTATGCCAAACCTAATAAAATAACACATAGAGCATAACCAAGAGCATGGGTAGGTTTGGCTGATATATTATTCAAAGAGCAGACCACCATATTGCAAACTTAAATATGTACTACAACTGAGCCAGCTAGTCTTGATATATTCCAAGAACCTATAAGGAGATTCGTGATCCAAATTACTGATTTGCTACCTTGGTTCACAACAGAATCAATCCCATTCTGTTGCATGTTTTGACTGAACAATGGGAACAAAGGAATTGTTTGTCTAGTCACAAGTACAGAGGGAAAGGAGGTGAATAGAAAGTTTATATCTTGTGTTGAAGTATAAAAAGAAATAGTCATAAAGGGAAAAAATGCAACCATTCAATCAACTTAATAAAATTAAAATAAAAACTGCCTTAAGAGGGTTGTTCAGAAAAATACAGAAACTTACACACTTGGCTTATAAGCAGCAAAAATTAAGAATAACACATGTGGAAGAAGTTTTCCAGATGAATTAATTCTTAGTGCTATTACAATGCAAATTCCACATTAAAGAAGAATAGTCCATCTTTTTGTCTTGCTCCTATAAAATAAAAAAATTTAAAAAAAAAACATAGTCAAGGAAAACATTTTTAGTTCTAAAAGCAAATTTCACTTTTACGAAACAAAAAAAAATATTAAAATCCATTTTATTTAACTGTTTGGCTAATTTCAATGTCAACAATGAAGTTAACATTTTAAAATGTGCTTGGCAAATGTGTTTATGAACTTACTGAACGTTATGCCAACTTCGAGAAATTGCCCCAACTGGAACTTGAATCAAATCTAATCAACTCTTCAAAAATGACTTTAAAGTTAAATGCTCAGTTTCATTGAAATCATTCATAGCAAAGATAAAATAATAGATGTATTTCTAATATTAGCATGCAGAAATATTTAAGCTAAATGGAAATATTTGAAATTTAGTTATCAATCTTATTAAATGAGTAAACTCCATACTGAGAATTCTTGTAAAGCAAATGACCAGTACTTAAATTATGTCGAAATTCACATAGTACATTTTGTTTAAAATAAGATGTACTGATTAGAACCTAACTTAGTTAAATCAATTCTAGAATAGCATTGACATGTTTAAAAGCTTACTGAAGGTTAGCCTTTTCTCTCTATCTCCACATAAGTTCTAGCATATCTACCAGAACTTTGCCTAAGTAAGCTTTTTTTTTTTTTAAACATTTGGGAGTTGATATTTGAACACAATATTATGAAAACAGAAATAGAGTGGCCTACAGGTAATATTTGTTAGGGATTAAGAAGACTCATGTGAAAAATAACCTCCCAAAAGTATCAAATAACAGCTGTCTAGCCAATTATATGCACTCAGAGTAGCAAGGCAAGGGACATTTTAATTCTGTCATCTAGAAACAAACCTGTTTAAATATGTGTTTTAAAAAAGAAGTTCATAAGAATAATTTTTAAGCTCATATGTATATACTCCATGTTTATTTTATTGTGTTGTATTTTATATTGAGGAATGACCTGCAAGATGAAAGGGACCGTTGTGAATTTGGAGACCCCTCATTTGCTAAATGTAAGTTTTTCTACCTTAGGACATCAAAAGCAGCAATAGAAAAATAAAATTTGATTACAAGAGGGAGAAAAGAAAATATGGGACTCAGAAGAATAATTTCAATGTGGATCCAAGGATTTGACAACAACTCTGGCTGAGTCCTATCACAAGGCAAGGTTTGCAAAGACTCCTTGAGCAGTGAGAAGACATTGAAGGGAGACAGAGAGACAGAAAAGAAAGAAACAGTCAAGAGAGACATTGCACTATAGGACACTAATAGTCTGAGAAATGAAGGAAAATTTGGTTATACAATCTACTAGGATCATATTTAGGGATTGATAGTATAGATACTGCCTTTTTGGATATTCACAGAATATCGCTTCTGCTTACACTAATTTCAGAGGAATTTGATTTGAAATTGAGAATTAGTAAAGTTGCTCCCAATTCCTATTAAAGACAAAGTAATAAAAATCACCAATATAGCTAACCTGTCAGAGGCCTCACAAACATTTGCTGCAGTAGAATGGATCATGAAGAAGTCAGTAAAGATGAAGGATGACTACACTGTGTCACCAGGGAGTTTAACTGGATGACTTCCCACGGTTTTAGGACCAGAACACATGACAGAGTTCAACAGGGATCCTGGGTCAGATTTTCCCTTTCTCCACGCCGGCCTGTGCCCAGACAGAGGGGAAAATCACCACACACAGCTGGCAAGCTATGCTCAGAGTTGTATAACATTCTGGAAGGCCTTGGGGGATACTAGAGTACCCTGACACACAGCCAACTGGCCTGCCCTGAGCCAGCTAGCTCAAAGAGGACTGCAGAGCTGTGGGCACTGCCTCCGGTTTGGGGAAATACAGAGCAATCCTGGGCACAGGTCCATGATGCTTACCCTGGGAGTCTGCATTGATAAGAGCTGATTTTCTGCTCTGGTGAAGGACCCTGAGAAGATAAGGGGATTCTGAGGCATTTATGAGGGAACTTGAACACTTACTACATGCCATGTATATGTGCTGTCTTCTGTCATGGTTCTGTAATTCAGTCTTCACTACTCTCCTGAAATGTACCCCATTTTACAGATGAGGAAAATGAGGCTCAGTGACAGCAAGTCACTTGCCTGGACTACACTGTGACTAGTAAGTAAGATTAGTTACTTAGACTAGTAAGTAACAGTATTAGAATCTGATTTGGGGTTGCCTGACTTCAAGGCACACGTACTTGTGCTTTAGTAAAAGCCACACAGCTCCCCTTCAACTAAAATGCTTTAATTCACTGGCATCCAAGAAGATTTCACCCTTACCTTTATAGCCCACATTCTTCTGCTTTACATAAACAAAAATTCTCCCACCGCTGGGAGCCACAGCTCCTAGGAGTCCTTAAGCTGGCTCAGGTTTCTTTTTGGGGCATACAGTGTTCTAAGGACAGCTAGTTTTTTAATAAATGAAAAGCACACACAGAGTTTTAGTATATGCTGAACACTGACAGATTCAGGGTCAGTTTCTTACCTTATTCCCTTTCCCTGCCCTTTGCCCCAAACCACAACACACACACACACACACACACACACACACACACACACACACACACACACACTCCACGGCAGTAAAATGGCCAGAAGATTCTATTTCCTCTGAATGAAACAGAAGTTTGGAAAATTAGCAGCAGGGCAGCCAGTCAAATGCCAACTGTGTTCTCTTCTCCCATCCACAAGGACTTTAATGTTTCATATAATTAACCCTTTAGCGGACTGATGTGGCTGAGAGGAAAAATGCAAGGGCTGAAAAATTTTGGAGAAGTTAGGTAGTGGGAGAGTCCTGACTCAAAGAACAGATAAGGGAAGAGGTACAATTTACAACAAAGAACTGAGACCAGAAAGCAGAGAATAAGACAAATAATGAACAAGGGGGTGATCTATAAAAGAACGGGCATGGAGCTCCAAGTGCCTGGATTTCAATAGCTGTTGATGTGGGACAAGTTAATGTTTAATTTGTCAAACAGAGATTAAAAATAGTACCTACCTGTGTTAGAAATTCAATGATGTTAAGTCTTGGTATATACTAAATGATTCATACACACTAGCTATTACTTTTCATTTTTTATTAATTTTAGGTAAGTTAAAAAAGAAAATATAAAGGCAGGGGAATTGTGAAGAAAGGTATGAAATAGTAAGCTAGAGGAAAGCCACAATGCAATTAAAGGGAAAGGGAGAAAAGAAAAGGCAAAAACAAAAAAATACATTAAGAAGATAAAAGAAAATGGCAGCTATATACAATAATTGGGAGAGGAAGTCACTACCAAGTTAGTGGGGAAAATAGAAATAAACTAATCAATTCATGAAGGTAATTATGGAACGAAGTGAAAATAAAATGTCTAGGTTATAGCCTGTGGATTAGCTACCTGGCCTGCATGCGCTGAGTCACCAAAGTCCCTGTCCCTCAGATGACTTGCCTGGGCTGCAAGTACAATGCTTTAAGAACATTCAGGTGAGGGAGCTGGAGAACCCACCCGGTCCTACCCTTTAAGCGGTCTAATCTGTGATAAAAACAAACTACAAAAAAAGTGAGGAAAAGGGAAGAAGTAAGGTGGCGGCACATTGAACTAAATCAAGTTGCAGTGAATGGAAAATGAGAAACCACAGTAAGGAACAAGTTGCAAAAAAAAAAAAAAAAAAAAAAAAAAGCAAAGGACAGAAAATAAATTCTCAAGTAAATGGCAATGGGAAAAAGACAGACTAGTGGGACAGACACCAGGAAGTAACTCCAAAGAAAAGTGGCCTTAGGGAGAAAAGGAAAAGGAGAAATGGACAGCAAGAAGAAAACGCCTGTGCACCACCTCACTCCAGCCTGGGCAATGTAGTGACTCCACCTCTAAAAAAGGAAAAGACTTTGGCATGGAATATTTAGGTTTTGAGTCCCAGTTCTGTGACTAAGGAAGGGTCACTTAATCTCTCTATGTGCCAATTTCCTCTTGGAATTTTAGTACAAAGAGACTGGGTTTGATAATCTAAGGACCAGTCTAGGGACCCCTTAGAATAATAAAACAGCTCTCCCTGAATCCAGCCCTTGCTCTTCCTACTTCTGTTGCTGATGCATGGGGCCCTATACAGGGGGTAGAAATAACTCTGAGGAAGTAAATAGAAAAGAAAGACCAACAATGCAGGAGCAACATGAAACACAGGGAGAAATGAAGAAACAAAGGCTTACGGTAAAAAGAGAAAAAGGACATAAAAATGAAACAAAATAATTGCAGTTCCCTTAGGCTGATATCCACTATTTGTGCCAATGAAAGTTTTCTTTTATTAATATTACATATTTATTTTATCTTTATGCCCTTGTAAATTGTATTTAGTATCAAGTCTCAATTAAAATCTTAAAACAAAAATATAGCATCTAAGTGGATGGGCAGGAAAGTATGTCAGGAAGAGAAAAATATAGCCATGTGCCTCAAATAACAGAAATCTTAAAAAAAAAAAAACTCATTAAAAAGTTTTCAAAGATCATGTGAAGAGGGAACATTAAAAACCAAAATAGACAGACAAAAAGGCCTAACAACAATGAAAAAGAAAGTGGTGAAGTTTTGCAGCTGGTGTGCCTAGTGCACTGGTGTGTTGCAATTGGGTTACTGCTGTAGCCACCTGAGCAGTTGGGTCCCAGGTGGTACACAGCCTTGTCCATTAATCACAATGTGAGATGGGAGTCCTAAATAATAATAAAATGAACAATATTATTACTTTTTAGATGTGGTGTGGCATGGCAAAATCTGAGAAATACTGGAATATTGACCACAGGATGAAGAGAAGTGAGAAAAACTCACCTATAAAAATTTTTTTAATAAGGGAACATTTATAAGAGAATAATCAGAAAAAGATAACAGCAGCTGTTTATGTCCAAATATATACGGGAAGGAAAAAAAGTGAAGCTCCCTGTTGCAATGTGGTGCTAAAAATAGATGATGAAATACTTATTATTTGAACTGGAAGGAATCTTAAAGGTTATGACAGTTCTTGAACACTTGTTTTGTAGTTTTGTGTGTACAAGTTTGTCTCCTGCTGGAGTGTAAGCCCCTAATTTGTGTTATCTGTATGTGGGTTTATGGCCCCAACAGGGAGTACACAGTGGCTGGTGGAATGTAGGCATGTAATTCATGCTTGTTGAATTAGCGCATTTTGTTGAAACATTCATTTTACAAATGTCCAGAGAGGCAAATGGAAACACAGATGGTTAATGGCCAAATGCCACCACAGAGCAGATCCCAGGTGTCCTTGCTGCCAGTTCAGAGCTTATTACACCTTCTTTACTGTCCCTTTTTTGCTCCATGCATCACACCAAGGAACACAGAGTGGTCTGCAGGGAGCATGGTGTCGCCCAGGAGTTAAGAGCTGGTTCTAAACATCCTGGTTGTCTCATTCTCTGGGGACCTCAGCAAACCATTTCTTTCTAAGTCCCAGTTTTCTTCTCTGTGAAATATTGTGGTCAGATAAAAATAATTTACATAAATTCTCATTTGAAAAGAGCACATAAATCTACCCTACCTCAAAACAAATATCTGCAATAAGTCTGGTTTTTAAAGGAAATTTTGACCTGAAATCACCTTTCAAGATTTCTCACACTGACCATCTATATGAGCATCTTGAAATATCTGAACAGTACTTACAATTTTTTACACAAGGATAAGAATTACACACTTAAAAAAAAAATCCATCTGGCTTTTCTTTGGAGGGTGGTATTGAATGTTCAAAAACGTGAATTTTGAAAAATTTTTAATTCATTATTTCAATTTGGCTAAGTCAACTTTTGCCTACATACAAAAAGCTAATCTTTAGTTGCCAACCAGATTTGGCCTTTCTGTCTATCTTTAGGGCTTTATTTACTAAAATAAAGGTCGTGCTTTCAAAAAGGGAAAAATTTTCAAATATCACCATTCAAGTCCCAAATGCTAAAAACTCTAATGCATATCTGTGTCTATTGGAAACAACCCCAAGTCTAATCTCTCTAGACTCAACAGACAGGAGAAAGGCCAAAGGCAGCTGCTTAAGAGGATACTGTGCAAGTGTGTGCCCAATCCTCCCTCCTCTCTTCCTTGTCCTCCCTTCCCCTTGCTTCTGTACCTTCACAGCTTGCACAAAGGTCTCATAGCATTAGCTGGTCCCAAACAGCCCTAGGTAAACACACCACCTGTCTAAGCGATTAAAATACTTTTGCCTATAGGCTACTCTTTTCCTTCTGCGAAACTAATTCTCTAATTCTGAGTTTCCTACCCATGCATATTGAATATTTTTTTAATTTTCTACACTAAACAAAATATGACTTATTTGGCTTTAATTTTCTCCCTCCCCTCTTTATATGTTATCATCACACAGTGCCTGTTGCAGACTCTCCCAGAAGAATAATTAAAATAATGTATTTCTAGATTGCAGCTAAAATGAGGCTTGTGCTTTCAACTGAATTCTTAGAGAAAGGTTTAAGGGTTTTTTAAACAATGCCTAATGTTGTCTTACAGTCCAATAAGTGTAATAATATTCAGTAACAATCCCTTAATTTGAACAAAATTTTTAGCTTGCAATACACTGTTATATCATCTGATATTTAGATACATGTTTAGGGTTAGATATTATTGTCCCCACTAGAGATGACACATGAATGCTAAAAAGCTTGTAATGCCCAACATCACACAGCTGGTGAGAAGCTGTGTGACTCCAAAATCCAATGATCCTAACTCCAGAATGAAGGCTCTTTCATTGCACAAAGCAACAATATTCCCGTTCCTTTTCAATTATAACAGAGAAGAAGAGAGAAATAACTTATTTTTTATTATAGAAGCATAAATAGGATTTCTCTTCTTCTTTTTTTTTTTTTTTTTTTGGTTCAGAATATGATCTTACCAAAGACTGAAAGTCCTAGAAGCATTTATAATATCACCCTTTCCCCATCTGAAGAGAACAGGAGTGTAAGGGGCAAGTTTGTCCCCACACAGTTCTGACACCTTTACGCTCATATCTGAAGGTGTCTTTGCCCTGTCATGTGTTTGACCTGAAGTGTCCCGGTTTGAACAAGTAAAGCTCCCTCTTCCTATCAAGTTCCATGTACTGTATTTCCAGGGATTCCTGTTTGGACATTTGGATTAACTTAGGTGTCAGGAATCTATTTACTCTGATTTCCTTTACCTGGGGGTAGGTGTAGAAGTTGATTCTTTTCTGAAGAAAGAATGCAGACATGAAAATAACAGTCTTGTGGGGATTAGCAGCAAAGCATAATGTGTTCAGTCTGAACAGGACTGGGTTAAACACAGCAACTCCATTCAAGCAAGGTGTAACTGCAGCTCCAGAATCCTCCATAGAAATCAAAGTGTGTGCGTGTGTGTGTGTGTGTGTGTGTGTGTGTAAGACACATTAAAGACCTTGAACTCATCCTAAGAATGTGTTCTGATTATCTGAAAACTGAAAAACAAGAGCTTAAAAAATACAGCGGCTTTTATAAGCAATTTCAAAAGGAAGATACAAGAGGAGAAAGAAGCTTTTCTGCAGATTTTAGAAAATGTTTCTACAAGAAACATCTGTCTTTGCTTCTCCATACTTCTGGGGAGCAAACAGATTGAAGGGTTTTGCAATGACCTCCTAGGATGTTCAGTGCCTCCTGTCCCTGGGGCTGTCACAAGCAGAGTGAGGCTCACTCCACAAAATCCAAGCTGGATTTTCATTTCTTTGCCCTGACAACGTTTACAACAGACTGAAAGGACAGACCCGAGGTTCACTCCCCTTCTACTCTCAGGTGGGAAAAAACACTCAGGCAATCTGAAAAGGTCAAAGGGCAAAGGCTGACCTTGGGGACTGAAGCCTGGAGAGAGGGGGGAATCCTGGCAAAATTATCCCCTTTGTAAATTGGATGTGGTTTTGTTCTATTCTCTCAAAACATCCATTTTTAGAGACAGCCTCCTTTGTTGTAAATCTCTTACTTCAAACACAAACAAAAAAATTATTGTTCTTACTCTCTTAAACCTGATTATCAAAGTGAAATTCACTTACCAGGAGTGTTTCATTCCACTTCCTGGTGGCTGCCCATCATCTGTGTTCTACCACAAAGCTCATGGTGGTGCCATCAAAGGAAGGGGGAGCAATGATCCGTGGCCCCAGGGGCTGTGAAGTAATGCTGATGACAGGCTTGCCATGCAGCTGGGCAAAGCCCTTGGCCCCTACAAGTTGAGATGTGGCTGCTGGGGCTGAGGAGGATGAGGCGGCTGGAGACTGACCAGAAGCTATGAAGTATGGGGTCTCCGTGAACGCTGCAGCTGCCTCTTTGCTGGAAGGCTCAGCCGCCATTGGGGAGAGCTCACTGCCTCCTGGAGTACGAGCAATTGGTGTGGGCTGCAGGGCATTTGTGGGCAGCACAGTGGGCAGAAACCCAGGGTAAATCATGTAGGTAGGTCCATAAGCCCCAGGACTCAGGGCCAAGGGAGGCACAGGGATGGACATGGGAGCCACAGCCTGCTGCTGGGAGGTCATGGGCACATCCACATACTGCCCTGTCTCAGGGTCAAACAGTCTCCGGGTCATGGGCTGTACCGGTGTGTCCACCAGATAGTACTGGCCAGTTGTCACATCCAGGAGCATCTTACGCTGGGTCTGTTGAGGCTGTGGCTGCTGGAAGGGGTCTGTGGGAACTGGAGCTGAGCCTGCAGGTGCAGGAGCAGGCATGCTGGGTGGGGAGAAGCAGAGGACCTGGGGCTGGGCCCCCTGTAGAGTGAAGGGCAGCGGAGGCTGGTGGTAGATGGTGGTGGGGGGATGCTCAGGGCTCTGGGGCCCTTGGGGGGCAGCTACTGTCTCCCGGGGGTTTTCAGGTTTGGTACGCCAAGCTGGTCGGCTGGTTCCACTAACCTGAGAGCCTTTGGAGCTACTGGGGACCTGACTGCGGGCACTCAGTGGGGGTAAACTACAGAGAGTGGCAGCTGAGGAGTTGGGGGGCCCCTCCCTGGAAACCCCAGGCCTGCTAAGAAATTCCCCTGCAGCAGAGCTTCCTTTAAGAGGGATGGTCAGGTAATTCTCACAGTCACTGTTGCTCTTCTCCAAATTGCTGCCACTTTTCCTGTTGGTCACCTCATCAGGAGGTGTCCGGGTGGCTGGAGGGATCTTGAGGGACCGGAGTCCCTGCGATTTGATGCCCTTAGCCGCTGAAGGACTCTCTGGAGAAGGCCCTTGTGGGAACTTGCCAGCGACACCCCCAGTTTTCTGGATGCTGCTGGCACTTACAGTGAACACGTTCCGGTTGCTGGGGAGTGGTGGGAGGGGCTGCAGGGGTTGTGTTCTCTCCACATCCTTGTGGACTTGGGGAATATAGAGAGATCGGGGTCTTTCTCTGGCCAGGTTCTCAAAGGCCGCTGCCCTGGCAGACACACTCTCAGCGCTGGGGTTGGAGTTTCTCCGCTGCAGACGTTCTATGGGGGCCCCTCGCAGGACCACACCAGCTTTGTTTCCTGTGCCCCGTTCTTCCACCTCACCAAGCCGTTTGGACAGCTTGTCGTGGTCTCCCTCAGCACCCACCACCCCTTCCCTCTCCTCACTGGCAATGAGCGACAGCACGTGGCTGTCCATCATCATAGGCAAGGGGTCGCTTTTGCGCTTCCACTCATTCCTGTTGAAGCTGTACAGCTCTTCCATGGACCTCACGGCTGCAGTCAGCTTCTCCAGGGCATTCCGGGCTGGCTTTGTGGCTTTCCCTTCCTCCTTGACCTCCTCCTCCTTGAGCTTCTCTGGGGTCTTCTGGGTGGAAGCCTTGGAGACAATCTTGAGCACAGGCAGGTATGAGCCCTGCTCGGGCTTATTGGGGGCAATGGTAGCCACAGGCAGCCTGCCAGATGCCCTGTGAACCAAGACTGTCCCTTCTGGGGAGGAGGAATTCAAGACTCTGCTGCCGCCCCCTTTGCCCATGCTCTCCCTGGGCTCTCGGTCCATGCTATCTTCCCTCTGGTTCACTACAGCCTGGCATGTAATCACCATGGGAGACAGGGATCCAGATCCGCCAGCTGCTGCAGACAGCTGCCTGGATTTGGGTCCAGTCAGCCCCTGCTCTGGGGTAACACTGCCCTTGTCACTGCTATCCCCTGACCCTTTAATTAGTTTCCTGACATCTCTCACCTGGTGGAGGGGGCCTGGAGCCTTGGACTTGTCTCTGATGTCTCTCACCTGGAAATGAGGCACTTTTTCTAGGTTGTCCCCGCGGAAGAGTTTCTGCTGTGCCCTGCTATTGTCCTCGATGGTCTTGAACAGGTTAGACGCGCTGCCACCAGCCAGCTTGGGTGTGAGCAACTTGGCAATGTTGAAGTCTGAGCTCGGCTGCTGCACACTCCCCAGCCGGATCTTGATTTCGGGAGCCTTGGGTCTGATCACCGCCGTGGAAGTGGCCTGAGCAGCAGGATACTTGGTGGCCTGCTTCCCCGGCTGCTTGTCCTTGGGTGTCTGCTGGATGTTGGGGACAAAGAGGCGTGACATGATGGTGTTCTTGCTGGCAGAAATCTCCCCGAGATCAGCCCGCCAGTCGCCTCCTTTGGGCAGCTTCAGCTTCCCGATAGGGGCTTGCTCCTCTCGCTTCTCGGCCTCTTTCTCCTTCCATGACCGGAACGCACTGTTCTGACTACGGAGGAAGATGCCCTTGACGGTCTCTGAGGCACTCTTTTTAATTTCACACACTTCTGTGTGTCCATCGGTGAAATTCCGGCCAGGGCCTGCGCTGCGCTCGCGAGGAGTACTGGCTTTGAAGACGGGGGATTTGGAGCCCGCCACGGACCCCTCCCCGCCCGCGTCGGACACGCTGACCACGGTGAACTCGGAGCCGGCCTCGGAGTGACGAGAGCTCTGCCTCTGCAGGCCCCTCTCTCGCTGCCTCTCGCTCCCGGGGGCGCCCTCCGTCTCCTTGGAGGTGCCTGTCAGGTGGTGGGATGTATCCGTGACTTCTCCCCTCTCCATTTTGAATTCGTGTTCCCGCTGCATCTTCTTGGAAATGACATTTTTTAGCAGACTAGAGGCGAACTTGGACTTCTGGGGGCCATCAGAGCGGGAGGCGGGCTTGCTGCCCTCGGAGGTCTCGGAGCCGTCGTCCGTGTATGCCGACCCGGGACCCTTGCCGGGGCCTTTGGTGGTCCTGCCAGGCCCAGGGGCTGAGCTGGCTTTGCTCTCACTGCGTACATTCAGGGGCTCCAAAAGGGTGACGACGCGCGAGCCCGTCTGGACCTGCTTCTGGAAACACAGGGGCGTCTCCACATGTTTGATTTCTCCCTCGACTTTGCTAACCACAAACTCCAAGGCCTTGGTCTGAGACTTCTTGGACTGGATGTAGAGCTGGTCGGCAGTGGCCCGGGCCCCACTGCCCTTCCTCAGACCTGCAGCCACAGAGGCTGCGCTGCTCCTGAGGAGGCTCTGCTCCACCCTGGCCCCAACACCCCCACATTTTAAGTCCAGGAAAGTGGACCAGCGCCCAAAGCCCACTTCGGAGAGCGTGGCGGAGGACTCCCGGGAGCTGATGTTCAGAGCCTCAAAGTAGGGGTAAGCCAGGCTCCGGAAGGCCCGGGAGGTCAGGTTACGCACCTCTTTGTCGGCATCGTCCAGTTCGCTCACGGCACTGGAGGCTCCGCTGGAGTAGTCCACCAGCTCCTTTGCCCGGATGGCCCCGCACCTGGTTTGCAGGCGAGCAGGGACAGCAATGAATTTCTTTGCATGGTCCTGAGCCACTGCTGCAGCCGGGTTTTGCTTCAGAGAACTTGAATTGTGTTCAGCAGCTGTAGAGACGCGGAGGCTCATGTCGCCTTCATGCTTGGCAGCATAAATAATGTTTTGCTTTGCACGCACGTTGCTAGGCTCATTTATAGCCCGGGAAGCCGGTTTGATTGATAGGAGGATCTGGCTTGCTGCACTCCCACAGCTGCTTGCGGCGGCGGCGGCTGCCCCTGAAGCTGCCTCCGGGGTCTCGGGCAAGGCCTCAGTCAGGGGGGCAGTGCCAGGCCCAGTGGGTGGGGGAGTGGGGCCACTGTCAGAGGGGCCGCTGCCCACTTCCGTGCTGCTGGTGTCGCGGCCACTGTGGCCTGCATTGGGGCGGGCCAGGTCGCTGCTGGTAGGGCTGGGCGTCCGGGTGGTGTTGGTGCTGGGAGTGGTGCTGAGGTAGCAGCTGTTGTCGTCGTCCTCTTCGGTCAGACTGGTGGTGTCCCCTGGGGTCTCGTCGCTGCCACCAAAGGAAGCATAATCCACGAATGAGTAGATCACGTTGTTGTCCTCGAAATCCCAGCGGGAGGCCAGTCCCACGTCGAAATCCATGTCCTGTTCCACCTCACTCAGCTGGATCTCATGGGTGGTGATGTAGTGAGCCTCTTCGACTTTGGGGGGGTCCCTGCTGCCCTGGGACTTGGCAATAATGTCCCTGCACTCTGTTCCATCTCCTGCCCCTCCTCCCCCTCCTCCTTTTCCTCCTCCTCCCCCTCCTCTTGATATTTTCTCTCCTTCTCCTCCCATGGGCTGGCAACCTTCACTTTCACCACTCTCACTCTCAAAGCCTAAGGATGAAGAAGAGGTGGCCAGAGCCCCTGTGGATGTGGTGGAGTCCTCCATTTTGGAAAGGCCATCCTCTTCTACTTTGTTCATCGAGGAGGAGGATGAGGAAGATGAGAAGTTGCCACCCTCTTCAGAGGCAGAATGCTGGGATCTAGAGAGTTCGGAGGAGGCAGGATTGTTCTGGGGGCTTGGAGTCTTGCACTTTTGACTGCTGGGTTCATCTTGGGCTTTCTCCTTTGGGCTCCTAGAGGCCCTCTGATCCCCAGGGCAGTGCCCCAGGGTAAGTTTCATGGTCCGGGGACTCTCCCTCTGGACTTCAGCTGAAGCGCACATCTCCACGTATTTCGCTTCTCGCTGGGAGGAGGCTGAAGGCTTGGGAAGTGGCCACAGCTGCTGCTTGAGCTCCTGGCTGTCTTGAGCACTGCTCACCCCGTCCCCTACCTCCGCCTGTCTCGCTTTCGAATTCAGCTCAGGAGGGGCAGCTTCCATTATGAGCCCTTGCCCAGGTTTCAGCGACAGGAAAAGACAATGGTGAGCACTGGGGAAGCCTTGGGTCCGTCTCCCGCCCCGGAGGGGCTGCAGAGTTGCCCGAAGCAGGGTCCCACGTGTCTGGACTGGCCCCAAGGCTGTAGGCACCGCTGCCACTGCTGCCACCACCTCCCAGTTCTTCAGCCCCTGTGGCGGGGCGGCAGCAAGCCTGAGGGAGGTGGGAAGGCTCCCGGATGGGGCGGTGGAGGTGGTCTGTGGCTGGGGGGCTGCTGCTCTGGCCGAGACTGTGGCCAGTGTTCTGTAGCTGAGCTGTCCTGTCCAGTTGTTTGCCTGGCCCCGTCGGCAGCAGCGAGGAGTCTGAATGCCATCGGCCACGGAAGAAGCAGCATCTGTAGGTTGACCCCGGGACTCCCAGAAATGAAAGGAAAGCATGTGCTGTTTCTTGTGAAGCCTTGTCCCTTTCCTGGATGGGGCGAGAGAGGGTCACGTCATTCCAGAAATATTTTTAGTGTCCATTCCCTAGTCATATCGAAACCACACTTGAGGGTAAAAAGAAGAGGCTCTAATGAGATGAAAAGAGAAGGTTGGGGGTGGAGGAGTCATGTGGGTTCTAATTCAAATCAGCCAAATGTTCTATGTAATCTATTATAGCGATGTCTAGCAAGTATGAAATTATTCTTTCCTCACAGCCATCTTTCACTCTCATGTTTTTGATTAAATGGTTCCCCCCACTTGTTCTTAAATAAAATTCAAAATTTTCACGCATTTCAAATGAATTAAGGACACTCTGGAAATATTTCAAAGTCTCCCTGGTACATATGGTAGCTTTATATTCGCCTCAAAATCTATGCATTTCTTTTTCTTTGGAGAGCCAAATCAGATGAGTTTTGGTAGTAAAACTTTTCATAGGAATAGAACATTCCATCCCTTTTCCCCCAAAGTTACACTCTATGAAACATGACCTGTTTGGTTCAAAAGGATCTCTCCTGGAATCCTTACTGTGGTGACTCAAATTATAAAAGGGCAATTTTCAAAGAACTAAACTTAACACTTTAAGTAAACTTTTCATTATAGTCACTAAAAAGGACATGTGGAGCCAAAATTGACACTACTTCAAATCCCTACAGTGCCTTAATCAATCTGAAAAAAGATCCCTAAACTTGTAGAACCATGGCAAGACAATAAACCTCCAATTAAATATAGCCTGAGCTGCAGCCTCATGATTCAGTTACACTGGCTGAATTCCAGGCTGCAGGGCACTGAGTCAAAAAGCAAAATAATAACCAATACACTTACCCTTCAAGAGTACAGTGCAGCTTGGAGGGAGATTCAGAGAGGAAATGTGACCCACTGGCATGACCCATGGAAATGAAGCCAAAATCCCAGTTCACTGACTCTGAGGTACCTCCATTTCAGACAATTCGGTAGTTGTGCAAACAAATTTGCCAGTCCACTTAAGATGGGGGTCTGTGCTGGCCATCCTCAGAGCTGATTCCTTGGGTACTATCGGTGGAGAACCATGATGCTTGATTTTGGTGAGATCTGACCCTTGTCACCTGCCAGGCCCAGTTCCACCACTATACATAGTCTATGTGTCACTTATGCCGATTGAATAAAGCACTATTTTAAACATCCACATTTGTGGGGAACAAAAATAACACCATCAACCATCCCCTTTCAACATGAATGCCACCTCCACACAGAAAAATGTTCTTTCCTCCGAATAGGCATGTGGGTAGGTATGGAGTGGGAGCCCCTAACAACTGAAGCATCTACCTTCTCATACTTGGGCTGTGGACAGCTCAGGCCTGCCATTATCCTCCCAACTCCTTTCTGCCCACACCACTGCCATTAAAAGTATGACTTAAGGCAAGACTAAAAATACCAAGAATCAGAATGCAGACATAAAGCCAGAGATCTAGGTGAAGAGAGTAAAAGAGGAAAGGAAAAGGAAAGAAACAAAGGAAGAGAATGAAAGAATAAAGAGAGAGAACTTGCTAAATGTGCAATCAACTTTTTGATTATAGAGAACCATGTTTAATACCACAAAATCTTAGGGTTTTTTTTTTTCTTTTGAGAGGGAGCCTTGCTCTGTTGCCTAGGCTGGTGTTCAGTGGCACGATCTTGGCTCAACGCAACCTCTGCCTCTCAGGTTCAAGCAATTCTCATGCCTCAGCCAAGTCTTAGTAGCTGAGACCACAGGGGCACCCCACCATGCCTAGCTAATTTTTGTATTTTTAGTAGAGATGGAGTTTCGCCATGTTGGCCAGGCTGGTCTCAAACTTTTGACCTCAGGTGATCCACCTGCCTTGGCTTCCCAAAGTGCTGGGATTACAGGCATGAGCCACAGTGCCCAGCCCTTAGATTCTTAATGATAGTAATTACAATATTCACAGCTAAGACTTCCAGAGCATTTACTATGTGCCAAGAACTACTTGAAACATTTTTAAATGTGTGTATTAATTTATTTGATCCCCCTAACAACTTGGTGAGTTAGGTGTAATCATTGTTCTAATTTTATAGATGGAAAAACTGAGGCAGAATGATATTAAGAAATGATGTGACAGACTTCAAACCCAGGTAGTCTGGCTTCAGAGCTTGGACCTTAACCATTATGCTACACAGTGTTACTGACTTCCATGCTCAAATACTCTACAGGGCACCCAGATTCACAATTAGAAGGAAGCCACTTATCCACTAGGCAATTTCATTTCATCTGCATGACTACAAATATACCACATAACTTGTTTGTTTTTTGTGGTTTTTCATATAACAAAACTGTGGGCCGGGCGCGGTGGTTCACGCCTGTAATCCCAGCACTTTGGGAGGCCGAGACGGGCGGATCACGAGGTCAGGAGATCGAGACCATCCTGGCTAACACGGTGAAACCCCGTCTCTACTAAAAAATACAAAAAACTAGCCGGGCGAGGTGGCGGGCGCCTATAGTCCCAGCTACTCGGGAGGCTGAGGCAGGAGAATGGTGTGAACCCGGGAGGCACAGCTTGCAGTGAGCTGAGATCCGGCCACTGCACTCCAGCCTGGGCGACAGAGCGAGACTCCGTCTCAAAAAAAAAAAAAACAAAAAACTGTGTACACTTTATCTACTCAGGGATTAAGGATCATAATCCTAGAAATAAAATGAAATAAAATATAGTTGGCTCCTTCAGGCAAGCCAAATATTTTCAATGTCCCATTTTAATCTTGCTTTGAGGCTAACCGTGTCTTGGACGATAAACCCTGAACACAGCCTTGAGGGCTGTGGCGCATACATACTCCATAGTGGAATAGAAGGCAGAGTTTCTGCCCATCAAGGCAATTATAGTCTAAGGAGGAATTTTTCCAGCACTTTTCATATGGCCTTGTCTGTCATGACAACAGATTTCAGCAGAGTTTCTCTCTGCAGTTGGCACACTGCAAAATTGGAAGGTCATATGCCGTAAGTGTAGGTTAAAACATAATTGCTTAACACCCAAAGTTCTGAAAATCTACCTCCAGCATCTTGCTTCTTCCACAGAGCACAGTCCTAGTTAAAACTCCCCAAGAGGCAAAGAGAGAACATCGTTCTGACAGTAGTACTTACCTCCAAAGTATCTGTGTGGCTCCTTTACTGCTTTCTATCTAAATGAATGCCAGTGTAGGAAAAAATTTACAGAGAAATCTTTTTAAATGAAGTCAATTTCCAGTCGGGTTTAATTCAAACCACAAATTCTCTTTAAAAACCGTATGAGCTGAAAAATTTTAATAGAACAGACTCTATTCAAAGCAAAAACAACTGATAAATAGAAAAACGATAAAGGCTAAAGTAAAACAATTAAGAACTCCAAACTGCTTGCCCTCTGGCATTTTCAGAGTTCTGCTGTAGTATATGTTACTATGAAAATGGATGCTGTCAGTTCTGTTGAAATAACTTGCAGTTATTAGGTAGCCATTGAGCCTTTTATTCCTTAATATGACTACAGTCATTTTTTTTTACAGATGAACTCAGTGATTGCCTACCTGATCTCAACTCTTGAGCAATTAACAGTGACTAATGTCACCAGCATTAAACCATATTAAGCAGGCATACTTGCTAGACCAGGGTAGGTACACTTAGTTGATAACTTTATATGGGAATTCAAAGAGTAACAAAGGCAATGACTCAGTATCATTATTTTTATCTCTGCAGAGAAAGTTTCTTAGCATTCCCTGAAAGTGTTGGAGATGATGGTATGTAAAAGAATGAAGGCCAGACTATCCACCAGTTGGTAAAAGGACACGGTTATATTTAGGGTCTCTGACAGTGGCATAATAGGACAAATAAATATGTTATTCAAAAGGAAGAACAGTTTATCAAAGGTAGAGCGCTAGACCAGAAATGAAGACAGAGTCAAACTCAGACTCAAATAAGGGGTCAGAAAAAGGACTTACCAAACACAGACATTCTCAGGATTTTCTGGGCTGTGATGGGCGAGGGATATTCTCTGACTATCTTAAATTTTATGTCAGGCTTTCCATAGACTCTTGTGCAGGTATTCACACACACTGATGGAAAGGAGTCTCTTCCGTGGGCCACAGCTTAATACTCAGAGGGTGGCCAGCTGTTTCTCTTCCTGGCCAAGGGAGGCATGCAAAAGAATTATATCTGAAGGAAAGGTACTGTATTATCTTTTTCCTGAGGGTGCCAAAGACTATTATTTATTTGTCTACTGGGGTAAATGCTTTACATATTTTTGCTCATTAGTCCTCTCAAACATACTGTGAAAGAACAACTATTATTCCCAGGTATAGATAAGAATTGGAGGCTGAGTGAAGACACGTGCCCTGAATGACTTTTCATAATCAGTAAGTGCTAGAGCCTTGATTAGAACCCGGCTCTGAGTGACTGGAGCTCAGGCTAAGTTGATGATTGAGCATTTAGCCTATTTGGTGGAGGTCACAGGGTCGTGCCCACTGCTGGCCAGTTAGCTGTTTCACAGCCTCAACCAGCTGCCTGCACACGGGAACAGCTGGTCACCATGGAGTCCAAGGAAATGGAGTGGCACAATTAGTATAAACTATCCCTGTGAATAGAAAAACAGCATGTACTACGAGGATAAATAAGTAGCACTATCTTCTTGTGCAAAGAAGAGCACGTTATTGTAGAATCATGCCATACACATTGTAGATGTAACCCCTTAGCTATGCCATTAAAACTTGGAAGGACAGGAAGAAACAATTCACCGCCAGAAATAAAACCTTACTAACAGCCACTCAAACCTGCACACAGAAGCCAGAGGTGATGCAAAAATGTTTGCTACCTTCCCCCTTGAGTCAGGTTGTATATCAAGGAGTCACTCCTCTCTGATCTCCCTCCCGCTCCTTCTCCTCTCTGAATGGTCTCTTAGGCATTTGCCCTCCCTTTCCTCACTCCCATTGCCCCTCTTTTTCCTCTTAGCACCTGACTTGTTGTCCCAGATAATAGTTTTCATCTGGCTTTCTCTTAAGGGAGTTGTGGAAGTTTTGGTGTTTCAGATTTTGCTGGATAATGGAAAATTATTGCTTCCAGACCAGCCTCAGAATGAAACATCAACAGGACAAACAAATCTTTCTTTCTCTATATAATACTGGCAATTTCAAGTAGCCTAATCCTAAATCTTGGTCCATCTTATCCAAGACCTCTGTCTGTTATCCCAGCATGAATGATATAGGGCCCAGAGAAGTGAGTGGCCAAGGATACTCTCCCCAGTGTGGAGGGCAGGACAGAAGAGCTGCCTCATTAGGCTTTCAGAAGTTGCTGTAAGTTTTTTCAGGTTGATGTTGAAGCAGAGTTTAATTAAGCAGCCAGCTCAGCTGCCTGTGTACAGAATCACATGAATGACTTATTTCTGTGACTTTTTAAAAAATAATTGTTTTTTGCCTTTTAATTCTTGATATTGCATTTTGGGGGCTAAAACCATGTTTCTGTTTCTGTTTAGTTTGGAAAATGTTTCTTCTCCCTATACATCTGATTTCAGACTTCAGCAATTTCAAACACGAGCCTGTAAAGATACACTCAATATTTTATTTTTTAGCTTTCTATTTCTATGAATATTTTTGAAAATTATTTAAGACATCATGTCTTACCTTTCTTTAAATCTCACATTCAAAACTTCAGAAACCTCAAGTACTGAGATGCAATTTAGAGCAACTTTTTAGAAAACAATCTGACCATTTTTATCTATCATACAAAATGAGAAAAACTATGAGGGCTTAATATTATATGCATGAGGATGCTTATTGCAGTGCATTATGATAGAAAAAAACGGAAACACTTAAATATCAATCAATAGAGAAATGATTGATTACAGTGAATGCATGCTATGGAACATTGTGCAGACATTCATTAAAATGAACAGTTTTGACCTTGAAAGGATTTCCATGAAAAGAAAATTGAAGAATAAAATGTGTTAGTACCATTCCATTTCAAAAATAACAGACTAGGCGTGGTGACTTACGCCTGTAATCCCAGCACTTTGAGAGGCCAAGGCGGGGGGACCATGAGGTCAGGAGATCGGGACCATCCTGGCTAACACGGTGAAACCCCATCTCTACTAAAAATAAGAAAAAAAAATCAGCTGGGCATAGTGGCAAGTGCCTGTAGTCCCAGCTACTCGGGCAACTGAGGCAAGAGAATGGCGTGAACCCGGGAGGCATAGCCTGCAGTGAGCCAAGATCGTGCCACTGCATGCCAGCCTGGGCAACAGTGCGAGACTCCGTCTCAAAATAAATAAATAAATAAATAAATAAATAAACAAACAAACAAACAAACAGTAACATCCATTTAAGTAAGCATATAGTTCTATCAGCATAGAAAATATTATGGGAGTATAAATACAAAACTAACGTTATATTTGTGTGTCTGGGAAGGTAGAATTCAACAAAGGGATGAGTACATTATTACATTTTCCTTTAGGTAGCTCTGTGTTGTTTGAATTGTTAAAACAAACGTGCTTTTCTTTTATAATAGAAAAAATAATTTTGTTTTGGAAAAATGTATTTTCTCTATAACTTTCCTAAAGTTAAACCCAAACTAAGCTGAAGTTTGGAGTTAGAGCAAGGAACATTCACAATGGAGTAGACTAAAGACAGACATTTTAGCTTAACTTCCTTATTTTATCACTACTGGAACAGAAGTTTAGAGAAGAGACTTGCCCAAGTCACAGAGCTATGAATAGTGGAGGAAGACTAAAATCCATTTCTCCTGACCTCAAATCAGGGCTTGCTCTTGTGTTGTTCAAACTTTGTCATTAGAGTGACCAGAAGGAAGAGGAGACTTAATTGCATTCTCAAAAAATTATTGTATATTCCCTTAAAAGGCAAAAAATTTCATTGTGACATCATATTTTATCTTAAAAATTATGTGAATTTAATCAACAAACTACTGTCACATGTAACAACAAGAATGAATCTCACAAACATAATTTTAAGGAAAAGAAGTCAGTGGCAAATAGAACATACTATATGATTCTATTTATATAGAAATCTAAAACAAGACAAAGTAATCAGTGATTAGTAAGAAATCAGGATAGTGGTTAATTTTAGTTACAGTGTCAGAGAGCACTCTGGGGCTCTAGAGTGCTGATAATGTTCTATTTCTTCATCTGGGTGGCAATTGCATGGTTGCATTCACTTTGCGAAAGTATATTGAGCTGTATCCTTATGATTGTGCACTTTTCTGAATAAATGTTATACAATATGGTCATTAAGAATTCATGTGATTTTTACAATCATGTCTGTTTTCATATGTATATATTTCAAATCTTCAAAAGAAGTTTATGGTTTATTAAAATATGCAATATTTATTTTGCCCCTCACATGCCAGTTTGTACACTGCAGAGTGCCTCTAGAGGTGTCAATGCCCCTGGTGTGAGAAGCAGGGAGTCAGAGACAACATTCAGGGCATGGGCACTGAATGTTGAATAGTGACTGAATTTGAATAGTGACTCCACCATTCCTAGTCATGTAACCAAGGACATGAAATTTAGCTTCCTTGTATCCTAATAGGGTCCACTTCAATAATGTTGTGAGGATTAAGTTACAGAATACATTTAATGCACTTAGTACAGAACCCGGCCCATCGTAAGCACTGAATAAATGCTAATAATTGCTAACTATTGTTATGCTATGGGGAAATTTTAACCCTTCTCCTACTACATGTGAGTCTCTACCCCCTACCACACACACACCAGGACACAACACATTGTTTTACATTTATCAGATGCTCAATATTTTTTAGCTGAATTGAATGCAATAATTCCCCATGGACTGTAGAAGAAAATTAAATCTCCTTAGTTCTTCTTTAAGGTTGTCCCCCATTTCAGTTCCCAACTATTTTTCTAGTTTTATTTTATTCGCTGCTTTATATAAATCCCGTGTCCCAAACACAGTGTCTAAAACTATTCCCACAGATGCCTTGAATGTCTTTTTATCTCAGGAAGTTTCTTTGTGCTCTCCCCATTTCCTGAAATATCCTTCCTTCTTCTCTGTACCTTCTATAATTTAACCCATCCTTTTAAGATTGAGACTAAATTTATCTCCGACGGCAATGCCTCTAATCCTTTTTTTGATTCAGAAAACCCTTTGAGAATTTCACAATTCACTCTTTAAAAAAAAAAAAAAAAAAAAAAGCACATGTATACAAACCATCTAGTTTTGGAAGTTTTACAATCCCCCTGAATCCTAGACCAGCCCCCCATCTAGGGTTCCCCAGACTACCATCACCATCACAAAATGACTCTTATTCTCGATACCCAAAGTAATTACTCTCTGGACTAATACATTTTGATTGCTTTATTGACATTTGCTTTCATTTGTATGTATTTTTCCTTTCACCTTTAATGTAAGTCTCTTGAGGATAAAGATATTTTCCTATACATCTTTGTTTGTCAAAAATGACGAGGCAGGGTGCCTCTCACATAAGGAGCACACAATAAAGAATTGCTGACTAATTGGCCCCTGCTCATCTATATTATTTTCTTCGTTGATCTCATCCTGGCCCTTTGTTTTAAACATTTTTTGTTTGCTGATGGTTGCTTGCTAATTTTTATGCCTTTGCCTAAACAGTGCCCTCAATTCTAACTCACATATCCCATGGGCTACTTGATGTTTTCATGTGGATGCCTGACTGGCGTCACAGAGGTTAACACATCAAAAATTGAACTCGTCATTGTTCATGTCAACTTTCCCTTCAGCAAATCTTATTTCTACCCTGGTCTTTTCCATTTTAATATGTGGCACTTCATCAATTTAGACCTGGTTCTTCCCTTTTGCTGTGCTCATCCCCATCCCATTTTTAAATAAGGCTCTCAAATAAACCTCCAAAGTCCATCCCAAACACATTCCCTACTCTGCATCTTCAGAGTCACTACCGTGGTCCAAGCCGTCACCATTCTTACATGGCTCCAAGCTGCCCTCCTGCTCCTTCCATGCCCCTCCACAATCCATTCTCCAGCAGACAGAAATATTTTTTTACAAATAGAAATTGGTTGCTACTCCCTGTCTTAAACCCCTTTCCATTTCATTTAGGTAAAGCCCAATCCCCTTACTTCAGGCTACAAGAACACATATGAGCTGGTTCCCACCTGAACCTCCAGGGCTGCTCACACTAAGCTCTAGTCATAGGTTCCTCCCCCAGCAAACTCTTCTCTGCCTTGGGCTGTCAACCGGCCTGGAAAACTCTTCCCTTTCCCTTGGCTCTAAATGTCTGGCTCCTTCTTATCCCTCATGCTTTAGCTTAATCATTTCTTCATGGGATCTTCTCTGACCACTGTATCCAAAGTGGGAGTTAGAATGGCCATGTCCTATCCCATCACCCTGTACATTACCTTATTATTGAATTCTCTTTATAAAATTATTTTCCTGGTTTGTTGCCCATCTTTTACACCAGAATCAAAACTGTATACAGGCAGGAATCATGTCTAACATATTTATTGTTTTAATTGTAACATCTAGGACAATACAAGCTTCACAAGGACAAAGATTTTCTTTTTTCTTTTTGTTCTTTTTATTTTTTCTCTTTCATTCATTATATTGTCTTCAGTGCCCATAAAAGGGCCTAGCACAGTGAGTATGCAATACATCTTTATTAACTCTGTAATGACTGAACAATAAAAACACAGCAAATGCTATTTTACCTACATTATTGAATGAATAATTAAACTGTCTAATTATTACTTTTGGATAACTGGAGAGAAAGTAGCAAGAATATTTAGGAAAAAATCCTCCTTTATTGAATAGGCTAAAAAGTTTATAATTAATGCATCATAGCATTATGATCTATAGGTGTTATTAGCAAGTTGTTTACAAATAGTTTTATACAAACTCCTTAGAAACACTTAATTTTCAAAAGTTAGCAAAAATTTCCTTATCTTGTTTACATTATGAATTTGCTTAATAAAATGCTTTTTAAATTAAAGCGACAATAAAATACTTAATACGTTGTTATTAAATGATGCAAATTCAGAATTAACAAATTCTGAAGTAATGATTTTAGTTTATAATTCAGCTCAAAAATTGATGAGGCAAATCAAGAGTAGGTCTCTTTGGAGCATGCTATAGCACTTCATTAAACCGGGACAACAGAATTCTTCCAAGTCTGTTGATCAGCCCATATATCACGTAAGAGCCTCTGTGTTCAAAATAGCTCACTGAAGACACAGTCTTTAAAAGGTCAGGGGTCATTAATCAAGAAAGACTGTTTACTCTAAGCTCAGAACACTGGCTGCTTTCTGCCAGCAGCAATGGGTGATGAAGAGTGCAGGGAGTTCTGACTTTCATGGCTGAGTATCTGGGCTTAGTGGTATTACAAAGAAAGATACATCAGCCAGATACATTTCAGGCCTGCAGACCCTTCTTATATTTATGAGAACATATTTTCCTAGTAACAGTTTATTTTGCTGAAAACATTTAAATAAAAACCTCCAGAGACTCTTTTGAGAGGATGGTTTTTCATTCCTAGGCAAGTACCTGCCTGACTTATACGTGGTATTATTTTAGTCCCTGAAACATACACCCCCTTCCACAAGACTTGAGTTGATCTCTGTACCTTTATCATGCACACAGTCTCTAAGAATAGAAATAGGTGCAGGGGGCTTTTCTGACTAACTCTAGTAAGTCATCCTCTCTGCCTGCCTTCAGCAGCTGAGGAAGAAAAAATTGTGAGCAAGAAAACCATTTCTAACTCAACACAACACAGTTCTAATATGATACCATACAAAACCCTCTCTCAGTGATTTTGGAATATGTTCTCCTAGTTGAAAGACAATTCTTACCTGGGTTTTCTCCCAATTGTCCTAGTGTAACGAAAGCAACTTCTGCACAATTCTGGATCAAATCTAACAGGCTGATCAAATACAATCCTGAGCCACTTTGACTTTTCCTCCTTCTCTATTCCAGGTGAATTGCAGTATGTGAAAGGGAGAGACCCTACTTTATTAGCAAACAGATCTGAATTAATACTTGGAAGCAGGAGATATCCATCCTATCAGCCTTGTCACTCACTCACAGGGCCATTTTAATTCACAGTGGAGTCTCATGTTGCTATCTGGTTGGGCTTCTAAGGCAGGTTAAGATAAAAAGCAGGAAAGGTCAAAATTATCCTTAGAAATCCTTTAAATCACTCATAAGTTCTGATTTCAGGATTTTGAGTAAAAACCTGCATAACATAATATGTGAATGCACGTACTTGTATGCAATATATAAGTGCACATATTTATTCAGTATATAATAAAGAACATATATGCAAAATAACACTTTACAACATTTTATTTCCGAGTTCCCCACCCCCACACACAGCGTGGTTGAATTTATATAAATCAAATGCACTTGAGTCAAGAAAGTTCTCTATTTCAGAGATTAGATATACCTTTTGGCCTCTGAGTTCTATTCTGAAGTCTTGCTTCCTGTTCTGTGTCCGAAACAAGGTCATTTGGAAACAGCTGTTCACCTTAGACATTGTTTCCATGAAAACGCTTTCATAAATGCCAGTGATCTTAATTAGACAAATCAAATAAACACAAGAAACACATATCTAGGAACCACTGATCCGTATTATTAGCTAGAGAGGCAGAATTTTTTATTTCCTAGCCATAGCCCTGATCTTTTCAAATTCCTGTTATTTGTTGCCTTTCTTGTATAAAATGATTCATTCACCTGGTTTACTTGCATTTTTTAAAAAAAAGCCATTAAATGTATTTTCCATTTCTTCTGGTATGCAATCAAATTTAGGTTATGTAAAATGGCACAAGTGAACACCTCCTGTATGTGTATACAGTTTTTGTGTTTATAATGGAGTGAAAGGGTAGGGGAGTACTGGGCTTCACAGCTTCTGAGCAAAGTGTTTATATCTCTCAAAATGGACTTCTAAACCACACATTTATCCTTTTGCTGTGAATGGACATTTTCTTACTTAGTTCTAGGTTTGCAGAACTACACTTTTTAAAAGTTCAACTTCCATGGCTACTGGCATGAAGAGGACAACGCTGATGACTCAATTGCTTAGGCCAGAACACTGTAGAGAGAATAAGAATGATCTCTCCTGTGTCTGGAAGTAGAGAATGTAGAATATTCTTAGTGAGACACCAGGTGACCCTGTAAAATATAGCAATAGCTGATAGAGTCAGATTTAGGATTGAACAAGATAATACATGTGAATTGCTTAAAACAGTGCCCAGCTTACAGTGAGCCCATCATTGTTGTTTGTTGCTATCATTTCTATTGCAGTCTCATCACAAAGGACATCCTAGCAATGAGTTTTGATCTTTTGGGGAACATCTAGCAAAGTTCTCATAACTTACTGACCCCAGGTACTCCAAAGACATATAAAAGGCTGGGTGGAGTTCTCCTCTAATGCTAGATATTCATTTAGAAACAAAGACGATTCAGCGAAGCATTTATTTTGTAGCCTTTGTTGGGAAGTAGATTTGTGGTTCACCACTTGGAGCATGAGTAGAAATCTGTAAGAAGAATTACTCTGTAAGTCATTTAGCTCAATCCACTTATTTTAAAGATAATAAAATTGCGACTAAGAGAAGCACCAAATTCTTGTCATATCAGTGATAATAAGTAGGTCTTCTTTGCTCATTTGTTAAACTCCATGGGGAAAGGAAATCCAAACTCACATTTAACTATCAGATTGAAACACAGTAAAATGTTGTTAAAGAAAGTGAACTCTATGTAGCTTTTAAAATTAATCCTACTATTGAGATTTAACTAACCTCACAAGGTTTTCAGACACTTGGCCAAAGGATATGGTTGTACATCTCTACAAAGAGTTGAATAGTTGAACAATTTATGCATTTCGTTATCTCTTTACTATCAAGTAAACTAACCACAGAAAAAGCAATCAATAGGAATCTAAATAATGACCAAAATTAAACTTATTGCTAAAATTGTCCTTTAATTGACTCAATAGTATGTGCTTTTATCATGAGAATACCTGCAACATGCCTTCTTTACCATGGGCTATGGAAAACTGTGAAGAAGCTAGGGAGTTATGTTGCCAAGTTAAATAATGATTATTAAAGATGTAATTATACATGTTCAAGAAGAAAATACAGGGCAATAAACTGAGAACATCATAATACAGAAATGCAAATGTTCTATCTTTTACTTTATAAAGAATTTACCTACAGGTTAAAAACAAGGAGATTTTTTCTCCTTTCCCATCATCCTCATCATCATGTCAACGTTATCATCATCATCATCATCGTATCATCATCCTCAGTACAATTTAATGAGTAGTTGTTATAAGCTAGCAATACACTGTTTTACATATATTTTTGTTTTGGTCCTTTGATGCTGAGGCTGGAATCACCCCAAAAGCAGTGTCAGGGGAATTCCTACAGAGGAGTGCTCACACACCAAGCTGAGATGGAGCTAGTTGGGATTCCAAAGAAAGAAACAATAAATGCCAGGGTAATCGGCCCAAAGCATTTATGAGGTAAACCTAATTACAGAGTGCTGCACTAATCCTTGTGACAGACAGTGAGAAAAAAATGATATTTTACTTAGGTATGTCTGCAGAGAGGGGGTCAGGGTACAGAGTTTATATGAGGGTTTAAAACTTTTTGCTCAAGGCTGGAGCCAGTTCCTCTCAGTGTTTTGGGCAACAACCTAGAGACCTTTATCAGTGTCTATGAATGTTCAAGGCCCCAGTTTGGGTCCAGGCCTGCTGGGATAAACCTGCGGCTGGTTGGCTCACAAAATGGTCAAGGCACTCTGTGATTTTCAGTAAGGACACAGGAAGAAAGCAAGAGGAACTGGGGGATCTTGCAATTATCAAATTAATCCTTATGTTACTCTTTTAGGTTAGGTGTTTATTACAATCATGATTCAAACAAGAAAACAGAGGCACTTCTTTCTTTAGGTCATACTGGTAACAAATAGCAGGACTGTGATTTAAACTAAAGTTTGTTGATTCCAAGGCCCAACTTTTGAATCATTTAGTGCTATTGTTAAAATTTGGTAAATATCAAGGTAAAGAAATAAAATTTCCAGAATTCTGAAAACATTTTCAAAGGGAAATTAAATTGTACGCAGAGACACTAAACAAAGTCAACTATTTTATTAGCACTCTAGAATTTGAGAGGAGATAGTACCTTCAAAAGTTTCCATAAAACACTGTATTTGTAATCTATTGCTGTGTAACACATTATGCCACAATTTAGTGGCTTAAAACAACAAATTTTTACTATCTCGCATAGTTTCTGTGAGTCAGAAACTTGAAAGTAGCTTAGCTAGTGGGTTCTGGTTTGAAACCTCTCATGAGGTTGCAGTCAAGATGTAGGACAGGGCTGAAGATGTACGAAGGCTTAACTGGGGCTGGAGAATCCACTTCCAGGTTCACTCATACACTGGCAAGAAATTTTAGTTCCTTGTTGGCTGTTGGTAGACCTCAGTTCCTCACCACGTGGGCCTCTCCACAGGGCAGTTTTGAATGGCTTCCTAACATGGCAGCTGGCTTTCCCAGAGCAAGTGATCCAAGAAAGAGAGGGAGCAAGACGGAATCCATGGCACCTTTTATAACCTAGTTTTGAAAGTCGCATCCATCACTTCTGCCCCATTCTGTTGATTATATTATGGAAGAGGACTACATAAGAGTGGGAATACTGGAAGGAAGAGACCACTGGGACCATCTTGGAGGCTGGCTATCATCATTTTATCAAAGTGTCAAAGAGCTTACCATCAACATTTTCCATTATTGTTAAATTAAGTAAATGGTGAATTTTACACAGTTGCTATTAGGATGCCTTACATAAGCACTATGGCCATTCTAAGGTGCCACTACTGTGTTTATTTTTAGGAAGCCATCATAAAATATTTGGACTAAAGAATATGGACAAAAAGAAATTAGTTTTCTCCCTGGAGAGTGTCTTTTAGCAGTCATTATTCAACAACTCTTTATTCTTATCCCCTCATCCCCTTAATTTTCATGGAAATCTAAATACTAGATCTACCGTCATGCTGGTGTTATAGCCACATCTTGGTATTGAATGGAGCCACAACAAACATAAGGATCAGCATAAGCTCCTGAAGAATACCCTATATCATATTTCTTTTGATGAAAAGTATTAGGAACCTTCCTGACCTTCTTTTCATCTGTGTGTCTCTAGCTTTCAGCAGACCCTAGCATATAGTGTTGCAAATATGACGAATATTAGACCTGTTCTTGATAAGAAAAACTTAGTGGAAGTTCTAATATGGGATGATCTTAGAAGTAGAAAATGCCAAAGTATCTTCAAAGTAATTCAGAAGAAGATAGTTTTCCAGGAGATAGAACTCTCCATTAAAAAAACTAGGTCTTGTGGCCAGATAAAGACATGAAATATCCTAGTTTCATGGAAAGGTAGACAAATCGTTACAGCCAGGTTGGTGAATCTGCCTTAGGGAAAATGAAACAGACTGGGTTGAAGGGAAAAACGATACTTGGTTTAGGATCTGTGTACCAGGAAGTCTTGCCAACAATCCAATTTACAGTAAGCTCTTTGACACTTGTCTCTGGTCCCTTCTAAAGCCACAAAAAATCCAGTAGCAACAAGCCATGGAGATAAGGGTCAGCGAGAGCTAGAAGAGGTTTGTATTTGACACATCTGAAGGCAATGTGACTGGGACAGATAGTCATTATTTAAAGGAAGCAAAGTTGTAACCATGGAGATGGGGACAATCACCAAGTACAAACCTGACAGGAAGACAGAAACAAACAAACAAACAAACCAGTAAGGCAGGATAGCCGATTAGAAGCAGCAGTAGTCTGCAGAACTCACAGAAGGGAATGAAAGTGTCAAGTAAATTTAGCATTTTCAACTGAAATATCAAGATTCTCACACTGGGACTGACTAGGCAAACAGCTCTGCCCACAGAGAATGAAGAAAAGCAGGGTGGGGCAACAGCCCACCCGGGAGCAGCACAGAGCCAAAGGAACCCACACTCCAGCCAAGAGAAGCAGTGAGTGATTATGTGATCCCACCCTGGAAACCATGCTTCTCCCACTAATCTTTGCAACCAGGATATCCCTTTGTAAGCCCATGCCACCAGGGCCTTGGTTCCAACACACAGAGCAGTGTGGAGTCCCAGCAGAGCAGCCACTCAGGCATGCACAGAGACCAAGGAGTTTTGCATATTCTGCCTCAGGATTTCCAGCAAGGTGGGAGATCCATCCATGCATACCCCCAGGAGAGGGGCTGAATCCAGGGAGCCAAGCAGCATTGTTTCTTAGGCCCCATAAGTTAAGAGCCACTGGTTTCTGTATTAAATCCCTTCCACAGCACCTCATAAGGTAAGAGCCACTGGCTTGGAATTCCAGCCAGCCACCAGCAACAGGCTAGAGTCTGCCTGAGAAAGACTGTGTTCTAAGGGGGAGGGAAAGCTACAATCTCTGTGGTTCCATTGACTCAGCTGTTCCAGTCTGCCAGTTCTGAAGAGTTCAGATGGTGCAGATGAGGAAGGGTCACCCACAATACAACACAGCTGCACTACCAAAAAGCAGCCAGACTGCTTCTTTAAGTGGGTCCCTATTCCCATTCCTCCTGACTGGGTAAGACCTCCTGACACCTCCTACAGGTGTAGTTCAGGCTGGCAACAGGTCAGTACCCACCTGGGATGAACCTTCCAGAGGAAGGAGCAGGCTGTCATCTTTGCTGTTTTGCACACTTCACTGGTGATACCTCCAGGTATGGGAAAAACTGAGGAAACTAGGATCTGGAGGGGACCCCCAGCAAACCACAGAAGTTCTATTAAAGAGTAGCCTGACTGTTAAAAGAAAAACAAACAGAAAACAATAACATCATCAGCAAAAAGAAACTCCAAAAATCCCCATTTAAAGGTCAGCAACCTCAAAGATCGAAGGTAGATAAGCCCACAAAGATGAAAAAGAATCAATGCAAAAATGATGAAAATTCAAAAAGTCAGAGTGCCTTGTGTCCTCCAAATGATTGCAATACCTCTCCCACAAAGACAGAACTGGGCTGAGGCTGAAATGGCCGAAATGGCAGAAGTAGACTTCAGAAAGTGGGCAATAAGGAATTTCACTGAGCTAAAGGAGTATCTTGTCACCCAATGCAAAGAAGCTAAGAATCATGATAAAACAACACAGGAGGTGATAGCTAGAATACCCAGTTTAGAGAGGAACACGACCAACCTTATGAAGCTGAAAAATAGAATGCAAGAACTTCACAATGCAATCACAAATATCAATAGCAGAATAGATTAGGTGGAAGAAAGAATTCCAGAGCTTGAAGACTATCTTGCTGAAATAAAGCAGACAAGAATAGAGAAAAAATAATGAAAAGGAAGAATAAAACATCTGATAAATATGAGATTACATAAAAAGATGAAACCTATGACTGACTGGGGTACCTGAAAGAGAGGGAGACAATGGAACCAAGTTGGAAAATATACTCCAGTATATCATCCAGGAGAACTTTTCTAACCTAGCAAGACAGGCCAATATTCAAATTTAGAAAATCTAGAGAACCCTAGTAAGATACTCCATGAGGAGATCAATCCCAAGACACATAATCATCAGATTCTGCAAGGTCAAAATGAAAAAAATATGTTAAGGGAAGCCAGAGAGAAAGGCCAGGTCACCTATAAAAGAAAATCCATCAGACTAACAGCAGACCTCTCAGTGGAAACCCTACAAGCCAGAAGAGATTGGGGTGCAATATTCAACATTCTTAAAGAAAATAATTTCCAACCCAGAATTTCATATCCAGCTAAACTAAGCCTCATACGTGAAGGAGAAATAAGATCCTTCTCAGACAAGCAAAGGCTGAGGAAATTCATTACCATCAGGCCTGCCTTGCAAGAGCTCCTGAAGGAAGCACTAAATATGGAAAGGAAAAACTGTTACCAGCCACTGCAAAAACACACTGAAGTACACAGACCAGTGTCACTATGAAGCAACCCCATAAATAAGTCTAAAAAATAACCAGCTAGCATCATGATGATAGGATCAAATTCACGTGTAATAATACTAACCTTAAATGTAAATGGGCTAAATGCCCCAATTAAAAGACACAGACTGGCAAGTTGGATAATGAGCCAAGATCCATAGGTATGCAGTGGTCAAGAGACCAATCTCACATGCAAAGACACACATAGGTTCAACATAAAAGAATGGAGGAAAATTTACCAAGCAAATGGAAAACAGAATAAAGCAGGGGTTGCAATTCTAGTTTCTGACAAAACAGACTGTAAACCAACAAAGATCAAACAAGACAAAGAAAGGCATTACATAATACCTTTCAACAAGAAGCGCTAACTATCCTAAATATATAACCACCCAATACAGGAGCACTTAAATTCATAAAGCAAATTCTTAGAGACTTATATAGAGACTTAAACTCCCACACAATAATAGTGGGAGATTTTAAAATTCCACTGACAATATTAGACAGATCATGGAGACTGAAAATTGACAAAGATATTCAGGACCTGAACTCAGCTCTAGATCAAGTGGACCTGACAGATATCAAAGAATTCTCCATCCAAAATCAACAGAATATACATTCTTCTCTTTGCAACTGGGAATTACTGTAAAATTAACCACATAATCAGAAGTAAAACACTCCTCAGCAAATACAAAATAACTGGAGTCATAACAGTCTCTCAGATCACAGAACAATCAAATTAGAACTCAAGATTAAGAAATTCACTCAAAACCACACAACTGCCTGGAAATTGAACAACTTGCTTCTAAATGACTACTGGGTAAATAATGAAATTAAGGCAGAGATCAAGAAGTTCTTTGAAACTAATGAGAACAAAGAGATAACATACCACAATCTCTGGGATGCAGCTAAAGCAGTGTTAAGACGGAAATTTATAGCACTAAATTTCCACATCAAAAATCTAGAAAGATCTCAAGTTAACACTTTAATGTCACAACTAAAAGAACTAGAGAACCAAGAGAAAACAAACCCCAAAACTAGCAGAAGACAAGAAATAATCAAAATCAGAGCTGAGCTAACGGAGATGGAGACAGAAAGAAAACCTTCAAAAAAATCAATGAAGCTAGAAGTTGGTTTTTTGAAAAAAATAGTAATAAGATAGACCACTAGCTAGACTAACAAAGAAGAAAAGAGAGAAGAATCAAATAAACACAATCAAATGATAAGGGGGGTATCACCACTGACCCCACAGAATATCAGAGAATACTGTAAATACCTTTATGCAGATAAACTAGAAAACCTAGATAAAATGGATAAATTCCTGGACACATACACCCTCCCAAGACTGAACCAAGAGGAAATTGAATCCCCGAACAGATCAATAATGAGTTCTGAAATTTATACATTAATGAATATCCTACCAACCAAAAAAAGCCCAGAATCAGATGGATTCACAGCTGAATTCTACAGAGGTACAAAGAAGTGCTGGCACAATTTCTACTGAAGCTACTCCAAACAATTAGAAAGGAGAGACTCCTCCCTAACTTGTTCTATGAGGCCAGCTTCATCCTGATACCAAAACCTGGCAGAGATAAAACAACAAACAAAATATTCAGGCTGATATCCTTAATGAACATTGATGCAAAATACTCAACAAAATACTGACAGACCAAATCCAACAGCACATCAAAAAGCTTATCCAACACCATCAAGTTGGCTTCTTCTTTGGGGTGCAAAGTTGGTTCAACATGCACAAATCAATAAATGTGATTCATCACACAAACAGAACCAAAGACAAGAACCACATGATTATCTCACTAGATGCAGGAAAGGCCTTCAATAAAATTCAACATTCCTTCATGTTAAAAACTCTCAATAAACTAGCTATTGAAAAAACATACTTCAAAATAATAAGAGCCATATATGACAAACCCACAGCCAATATCATACTAATGGGCAAAAGCTGGAAGCATTCCCTTCAAAAACCAGTGCAAGGCAAGGATATCCTCTCTCACTACTTCTATTCAACATAGCATTGGAAGTTCTGGGCAGGGAAATCAGGTAAGAGAAAGAAATAAAGCGTATTCAAATAGGAAGAGAAGAAGTCAAATTATCTCCATTTGCATAATCCTATATCTAGAAAATCCTATATCTAGAAAACTCCATCATCTTGGCCCGAAAGCCTCTTAAGCTGATAAGCAACTTCAGCAAAGTCTCAGATACAAAATCAATTTGCAAAAATCACTAGCATCCCTATACACCAACAATATATAAGCAAAGAGCCAAATAAGGTATGAACTCCCATTCACAATTGCTACAAAGAGAATAAAATACCCAGGGATACAGCTAACAGGGGAAGTGAAAAACCTCTCCAAGGAGAACTACAAACCACTGCCCAAAGAAATCAGAGGACACAAAGAAATAGAAAAACATTCCATGCTCATGGATAAGAAAAATCAATATCATGAAAATGACCATACTGCCCAAAGTAATTTATAGATTTAGTATTATTCCTGTTAAACCACCATTAACATTCCTCACAGAATTAGAAAAATCTATTTTAAATTAAATGGAACAAAAAAAGGGCCCAAATAGCCAAGAAAATGCTAAGAAATAAGAACAAAGCTGGAGGCATTATGCTATCCAACTTCAAACTATACTACAAGGCTACAGTAACCAAAACAGCATGGTGCTGGTACAAGAACAGACACATAAACCAATGAAACAGAATCGAGAACTCAGAAATAAGACCTGACACTTACAACCATCTGATATTCAACAAACCTGATAAAAACCAGCAATGGGAAAATGATTTCCTATTTAATAAATTGTGCTGCTAGGATAACTGGCTAGCCATATGCAGAATATTGAAACTATACCCTTTCCTTACACCATCTACAAAAATCAACTCAAGAAGGATTAAAGACTTAAATGTAAAACCCAAAACTCTGGAAACTCTAGAAGAAAATCTAGGTAATACCATTCAGTACATAGGAACAGGAAAAGATTTCATGACAAAAACACCAAAAGCAACTGCAACAAAAGCAAAAACTGAAAAATGGGATCTAATGATTCTGCACAGCCAAATAAACTACCATTAGAGTGAAGAGACAACATACAGAATGGGAGAAAAATTTTGCAATCTATCCATCTGACAAAGGTCTAATATTCAGAGACTACAAGGAACTTAAGAAAATGTACAAGAAAAAAACCAACCCATTAAAAAGCGGGCAAAGGACATGAACAGACACTTCTCAAAAGAAGACATACATGAGACCAACAAACATATGAAAGAACCTTAACATCATTGTTCATTAGAGAAATGCAAATCAAAACCACAATAAGATACCTTTTCACTACAGTCAGAATGGCTATTATCAAAAAGTCAAAAACAACAGATGCTGGTGAGGTTGTGGAGAAAAAGGAATGCTTATTCACTCTTGGTGGGAGTTTAAATTTGTTCAACTATTGTAGAAGACAGTGTGACAATTTCTAAAAGATCTACAAATGGCATAAATACCATTTGACCCCCATCCCATTACTGGGTATATATCCAAAGGATTATAAATCATTCTATTATAAAGATATATGCACATGTATGTTCACTGCAGCACTATTCACAGTAATAAAAGCATGGAATCAACTTAAATATAAATCAATGACAGACTGGATAAAGAAAATGTACATAACACCATGGAATACTATGCAGCCATGAAAAGGAATGAGATCATGCCCTTTTCAGGGACATGGATGGAACTGGAAGCCACTATCCTCAGAAAACTAACACAGGAACAGAAAAGCAAACAATGCATTTTCTCACTTATAAGTGGGAGCCGAATGGTGAGAATACATGGACACATGGTGAGGAACACCACATACTGGAGTGTGTTGAGGGAATGGGGAGAGGGAGAGCATCAGGACGAATAGCTAATGGATGCTGGGTTTAATACCTGAGTGATGGGATAATCTGTATAGCAAACCACCATGACACACCTTTACCTATGTGACAAATCTGCACATCCTGCAAATGTACCCCTGAACTTAAAATATAAGTTGAAGAAGAGAAAAAAGAAAACAGCAAGGTGAGTAGGAGGATCAGATGCAGGGCAAAAATAAGAAAAGGTTGGGAATATGGCTCCAAAGCAGGAATTGTGAATAATTTACTCCAATCAAGATTTACCTTGACCACTCTACTAAAATTGCTCTTGTAAAATTTACCAATGACTCCCTGGATTTAACAATAAGTTGTATGTTGATCAATACAAAGGGCAGTTCTCTGCTTTTTTTCATCAGCATTTGACAGGGTTGTCCATTTTCTACTCTTTGATGATAACTTTCATTATTTGGTTTCCAGGCAACTACACTGCCTGGGTATTCCTCCTACCTTGATCATTGCTCCTTCTCAGTCTTTTGAGCTTGTTCCTTTCCCAGCACATGATCTTCTTTTCTTCTCCCTGTATACATACTCACTTTGTGATCTCACCCAGGCTCATGACTCAATACAATTTATACACCAATGATTTCCAAATGAATATCCCCATTCTCACCTCTCCCATAAACTCAGGTTTCTGTCTCTGTTGGGGTGTCTAAACTTAATATGCTATGCCCCAAATTAATCTCCTTGTCTTATCCCCAAGCCTGTTTTACCTATAGTCTTTTCCATTTCAGTGGATGGCAACTCCATTCTTCCAGATGCTCAGGCCAAAAACCTTGGTGTCATCACCAACTCCTTCCATTCGCACCTCACAGTCAATTCATCAGCAAATCCTATTGGCTCTGCTTTCACAGTATATCCAGACTCTCACTGCTTCACCCAACTTCCTCTGCTTATTTCCCTGTTTTCAGCCTCCTCCTCCTCTCTCCTGGTTGCTGATGTAGTCTCTCAAGCATGCTCCATTTCAACATTTTCTCCTGTAGTCTATTCTCAAGTCAGCCAGGTTGTTTCATTTTGAAGTATAAATCAGAGCATGTCATTCCTCTGCTCAAAACCCATTTCCCACCAAGCAAAGCCAGATATCTTGTAATACCCTGACCCTTCATGAGATGACTTTATTTCTTTCTCCCTCAATCCCTGTTCCAGTCACAATGACCTCTTTGCAGTTTTTGAAAACACTTTTGTCATTTGTATTGTCTATTCCCTCTGCCTATAACACTCTTCCCCAATCATTCACATGGCTAACCCCTTCAGGTCTATGCTTAAAGACCAATGCCTCAGTGCAGTCTAGCATGACCACTCTTTTTAAAACTTTAACCTCCTCCCAGCTCCAGTCTTTCTGATCTGCTTTCATAGTTTAAAAAAAAAATACTACTTTCTAACATACTATAAATTTTAGTTTATACTTATCTATTATGTTTTTTCATGGTGAGACTATCTCCCACTACTAAGGAATTAGTTCAGCAAGGCTTTTTTTCTGTTTTGTTTACTGGTGTATTCCAAGTGTCTAGTAGAGAGCCTGACATATAGTAGGCACTCTATAAATATGTGTTTAAGAAATAAATGATTTATATATTAAAGGATTGAGTCTTAACACTCTGGGGAGAAAAGTCTTCTACAGAAGGATAATGGGTAAAGCAAGAAGCCCTGTCAGAAGCTTAGTGCTCCAGTTCTGGTGAAGTCTCTTGGAGCTCTGACCAGGTGGTAGCAGCTGTGCAATCTTGTGTGTGGCCCAGCCCCCTTGTCTGAACAGAGCTGACCTCACCATTAGCAAGTGCTTTCTAAGTCCTCACTTAGTCCTGGTCTCACTTCCAACACTTGTTAGATAATATTTCCTTAAAGTCCAGCTCAAACATTAATATCCTTGTGAAGCCTTAATCAACTTCTGTCCACCTAGGCTGAATTTGTTGCTACCTTACCTTGTTTCACATCTTGCCCATATCTTTCATATAATGCTCTTCACACTGCATGAAAATTAGGAGACATATCTTTATATATTCATGAGTTTGTGTTTCTCCTGCTAGATTGTGAGGTCCCTGAGTATAGGGAATATGTTTTATTGATCTTTCATCTTTGTAACTAAACTAAAATTAATGCCTGCCCATGATAAATGGTCTGCAAAAAAGTAGCAATTTTAGATCAAGTTCAATAAATTTTATTTCAGAGAGATATTTTCTTGTCTTAAACTGTTTTAACTCAATAATATAATAACAACACATGCAGGAGGATTCTTTCTTATAGATGTTGCACATTTTTACAATTTTAAAAATGTTTTTAAAGGAGAACGACCACCATTCCTGCAATTAAAAAATTTTTAAGTGCAGAAGAGTCCAAGAATACTAACTTGCTTTTTTTCTCTTTTGCTTTTGTTTCTTACCAGAAAAAAGATTCAGAATTTTAGATTATCCCTCATTAAGTCTTGAGTTTCTGGCCTTGAAAGTTAAGCATGTCTTCTGCTCTAAAGAAGCAGATTAAGCCAGTTGTGCTGGCAGCTTGAAGCGTTTGGAAGCTGGCCAGAACTGCCAAAGAAATTTTGTCCCCCTTTTTATTCTCTTCCTTTCCTCCAGGCTAGCTCAGAGAGTCCATTTGCAGAATCAAATGAAAATCAATCCCTTTTTATGCAAACCTTCCTGAAGCAGCAAGTCTATGTTTGGTCACAAGAGCAGAGGTTCGTGCAGTGGAAGCCCTGGTGGTGATTTCTCCCTGCTGAGGGCTTGCCAAAGTTGTCTCCACCTCATAGCGATGAAAGGCTGGATCAAACAGCTCTCAAAGCCAACCTCTATTAGACTTGCCTTTTCTAAAAATAGTGCACTTCAGTAAACACCATTGTGAATTTGCAGTTTACTTGCTGGGGAGTACATTGCCACCTCCACCAAAATTTCATGCATGCATGTATTTATTTCTAGCTTATTGGACATTCTTTTATCAACTAAAACCCCCAGCAAATTTATTTTTTGTTTTAAAGTCTGATATTTAATCAATTCCTGCTTAATGATTTAGAAAAAGTATGAATAAAAAGATCTCTGAATCAGAGCAGGTTGAATGAAAGAAGTTTAACCAAAGATAAGATTGAGGTTTCTGCAGTTCTTGGAAAATGTCAACTGAGGTTGTAGAGACCCAATGCCCCCAAAAAAGGATTGGGTCAATCAAATTAAGACAGTGCATTGCTTGCTACAAATTCTCCTGAGTGGTGTTTGCAGATTGTAAATATGTATCCTGTTTTATTGTCTGAAAGGACCCTAACAGTGGAGGTGCTGTCCTTATTTTTGGTTTATGTTCACCTTTGATCCTGACAGAAACTAAATCTCTCTGTTCTGTAGCCAGCACCTGATCCTTGGACTTCTGTTCACCCTCACCTAAAAAAAGATAGGAGAGAAAAAGCACATCAAGTGTACAAAGCTCAGCACTGGTTTAGGACAGGAACCAAGTAACATGATCTCCAGTGGAAGCTATGGGGATCACCAAGGGAGGATGTGATGGTTTGAGCTGACTTTAGCCCAGGAGGTCTCCAGGCAGGTGGGAGAGATGTGGGAACCTGAATAACCACAAATGGGCAGAGTCTCTACTTTTTGGTATATTGGAGAGGTGACACTATGAAACCAGCTTTCCCCAACATTAGGGTCAACTGCATTAGATTTTGTGCAGAGGAAACATCAGAGTCCCAGTGAATCATGGCCCCTTCCATCTATCGTTTTCAACACCTGCTATTTTTTTTGAAGCTTGTTTGTTCTTCTCCAGAAAATATCTATTTTATCAGTTTGTCAAGTCAACCCAGCAAATTAGGATAACAATTTTGGAAAACAAATCTTTCAATCTGAAATCAGATAGAAAAAAAAGAAATAAGTGTTATATAATGCTAGCTAAAAAATGAAGGAAGTGATAACAATAGGCAGAACAAAATAGGAGAGTTAAGAAGTCAAAATTTCCTGGATTTTTTTGTATTTTGCCCTTTTCCTTTTTCTCTTTTTGTGCCTATCAACTATTTGTATATTCTTCATGTACTCAATTATTCCATCTTCAAAATGAATAGAAACTAGGACTTGTCAATTAACATTTTTGAGCTTCTGTTTTCTTTTATGCAAAACAGAGATAACAACACCTACTTCACAGACTTGTTAGTGATGAGATAACTTGTGTAGAAGCTCTTGGTTGAACAGACTCATTTATTTGTGGTCAGTGAACATTCATCAAGCATCTACTATGTGTCAGGTACATATATGTGTTAAGCACTGATATTATAATCAACATAGTGTGTGTACTTTCATCTGCAATTTTCCTCTCTTACAGACGTCCACCCTGGGTTAAAATGCTTAATAAATGTTTAAATAAACTATAATTGCTAGATAGTTTTATAATGTCATCATGACAAAAACTATTTAAAAGTAAAATTTGGTTTCTATGAAGTATATCTACAACTTATCAGAAATACATCTACTGTGTACAGAAATGGGCAAGTACAGACATTCATTTACTTCTTCACATATTTCAGATACACCATGGATTGTGAACAAAGGGCCTACTTCTAGAAGACTTACAAACTTTATTGGCTACAGTGAAGCAAAGGAAGGTGCATGTATCTTAGCCTTTCCCAAAAAGAGAATGGAAAGAAAAAGGACTGTTGGTTTTTGGGAGCAGATCCTATGGAGGAGCTTAGCAATCTAGAGACTCTTCCACATTCTTCTGCAGTCCATATCCTGTGCCCCTGAATTGGGCACCATGGTGGAGTGTCCCTACTGGGACCGGTTTCCAGGCTGTGACACATTGATGGAAGTGGAGTTTTCCCTCAGTCTGTTTTGATACAAAGGGCTTTATATTACCTTCTTGTGGGGTCCTTCTCCAGCTACCTGAGAGCCTGTTGCCATCGGCATTCCTCTTACCTCTCTCAGCACCTGTGTGGAGTAATAACTGTTTCAGTCTTACATTAGATCTTAGGGCTTATATACCTCACATGACATTTCTCAAGAAGCTGTGTAGACTATCTTTGGAAAATTTTGTTTGCACAACCATAAGAAGAAGAGTTGAAGCACTGCACAACTAAAGAGGCTTTAAACATTCCGGTCTATAATCATAGCACATTTTAAAGTTGTGGCCGGGCATGGTGGCTCACATCTGCAATCCCAGCACTTTGGGAGGCCGAGGCGGGAGGATGACCTGAGGTCGGGAGTTAGAGACCAGCCTGACCAACATGGAGAAACCCCGTTTCTACTAAAAATACAAACTTAGCCAGGCATGGTGGCGCATGCCTATAATCCCAGCTACTCAGGAGACTGAGGCAGAAGAATCACTTGAACTCTGGAGGCAGAGTTTGTGGTGAGCCAAGATCGTGCCATTGCCTTCCAGCCTGGGCAACAAGAGTGAAACTCCATCTCAAAAAAAATTAAAAACTTTAAAAACTAAAGTTGTGTTAGTGCACAGCATATCTAGCCATACAAGGCAACCCCAATAGGAAAACTAGAAGCTCTACAATATTCCCTAAAACTGAAACTGAAGCTTGATTACATGTGAAATCTACACTCTCTTTCATGTCCCCGAAGATTGTTTTGGCACTTTAATCCAGCTTTCTAGTCAGTTAGCATTGGAAAGTGTCCTAAGTATAGGCATGCTTAATATCTAGGAATCTATCTCCTCCTCTTTATTTGAATTATCATTGCCTTAGTTCAGGTCTCTATCATCTCTTCCCCTGAGTTACTGTTACAGCTTCCTATCTGGTCTCCCTGCCTCAATCTCTCCTTGTCCCCATTCATTTTCCAGTGTTGACAGGTGACCCATCTAAATCACAGTCTGATCATACCATTCCCCTGCTTGCTTTTAACTTTGATAACTTTCCACTCCCTCTTAGCACAGTCATAAAACCCTTCATGATTATGGCTTTTGTTCTTACCTTTTGCTTCTGCAATACCATGCTTGGTGAAGTCAAGTTAAGGCCTCTGCATTTGATACTCCGTCTGCCTAGAATTTCCTTTTACCCTTCCATCTCCTTTTACAGACCAAGCCCAGCTTGTATACAACCTCGCCTGGGAGCAATCTGAAGGCAATAAAAATATTTCTGGCTGGGCATGGTGGCTCACACCTGTAATCCCAGCACTTTGGGAGGCCGAGGGGGGCAGATCACAAGGTCAGGAGACCAAGACCCTCCTGGCCAACATGGTGAAACCCTGTCTCTACTAAAATACAAAAAATTATCTGGGGGTGGTGGTGCATGCCTGTAGTCCCAGCTACTCAAGAGGATGAGGCAGGGGAATCGCCTGAACCCAGGAAGTGGAGGTTGCAGTGAGCATAGATTGTGCCACTGCACTCCAGCCTGGTGACAGAGTGAGACTCTGTCTCAGAAAAAAAAAAAAAAAATTCCCTCTTACCCACAGACTACTGAAAAGTAACAGTCTCGAAGAAAAGTTGAGAAAGAAAGAAATTCATGCCTGGTCCACCATACACCTGATTCATAGGGGTCAGTCGCTAGTGGTAAGTTCAGTTAACTATATAGAGTAAGGCCATGCTGAGCCAAGCTATTTTCCTTCCTAACCTCTTCCTATCAGGGCTGACACCAAGGAGGTGAGTACTTGGGCACTTGTAAGTGACTCTGGGCTGCCACTCAGAGATAATCAGATGTCAAAAAGACCCCATGAGAGGCAGCTGCAAGTCACATGGGAAGTAAAAGATGGAAAATGTAACAGAAAAAGTATAAGCCCAGGAAGCAGAAAAACTGAGTTCCAGTCAGAAGATCTTTAGATTCCAGCATATCACTTTAATGCAAAAGGACTGGACTCTGTCATAGGTTGTTATACTGTGCTTCATATAGCCTGGGACAGTTCTAGATGTTTCTCAAGGACCTCCATGGGGGAATAGAGATGAGGAATATAATTCCCCCAGAACAGCTCCTCTCTTGATGGATATTCTGTTTTTCTGTGTAAGATTTCAACTGAAGAAAGGGTCATGTTGCTTAAAACGCATTAAAAATCTCTAAAAGAAATTAATAAACAGCAGATGTTCCTTGAACCAACATGTCCATCACCTTCTCCCAGAGTTAAGTAAGATGTGCTGATAGATGCACTTGGTGACTGATGGGGCACTCCTATGGGCTGTTCCCACAGATACCTACCCCCCTCCTCCCTCCAGGAGAGCCACTTACTGCCCAAGGATCAGTTGGACTTTGTCTTCAAGCTAGTAAATGCCAGTTGTACTTGTTATTTCAATTATATTGATTTAATTATATATTATATAAGCCAGTGAAATCGAGTGAAAAGGGAGTACTTTTTTTTAATATGGTTTGACTGTGTCCCCACCCAAATCTCAACTTGAAATGTATCTCCCAGAATTTCCACGTATTGTGGGAGGGACCTGGGGAAGGCAACTGAATCATGAGGGCCAGTCTTTTCCATGGTATTCTCATGATAGTGAATAAGTCTCACAAGATTTGATTGGTTTATGTAAAAAACAAACAAAAAAACAAAACAAAACAAAAAAACACTTTTGCGTCTTCCTCATTTTTTCTTGCTGCCACCATGTAAGAAGTACCTTTCACCTTCCACCATGATTCTGAGACCTCCCCAGCCATATGGAACTGTAAGTCCAATTAAACCTCTTTTTCTTCCCAGTCTCAGGTATGTCATTATCAGCAGTGTGAAAATGAACTAATACATTTTTTTCTATGAATACTAAGAAGTATTAGTATCAGTAAACTACCAGAAGTGTTGCTGAGGAGTTATGTATGAAAGAGTTAATTCTTTGGGGAAAGATTGTAATAATCTAAATGGAAGCTACTCTCAGATTGTTTTATAACTATCTTAGAGTATTAATTCTACTTTAAATAAATCTATAATGCATAATACATTAAGAAATTGTACAAAATACAAAGTGACATTCACATAAAAGAGGCAACAAGAGAATTCCAAACACCGTGTTCACACCAAAATCATCATTGGCTCTACATTAGACATTAGAAAATAAATTAACTTCTATAGTTTAAGAAAAAATAAAATATTTAAACATATATACATATATCTATGTGATTCCCCACTTTGACTTTAAATTAACTGCAAGTGCCATCATCTAAGTTTATATGTGTGAAAGAAACAAATGATAAAATATTTCTTCTGCAAAAATGAACCAACCCCCAGTATCAGCTTATAATCTGAGGTTCTGATGGCATTGTTTTCTTCCAAACAGAGAAGACACTTCTATTAAAGTGAACACTGACTGGCCTTGCATATGTGCAGCTGTCGGGCTCAATGGCCACTATAACACAGAAAACATGGTTGTTTCCAACTACAACAGCTGTCCCTGATTTTTAGTCTTTCTTAAGTTTCAGCAGAGACTGCAATATGGTCATGGAAAAAAAAAGTTGGACGAGAAGAAGATAGTCGGGGGTGTGGAGTGAATGATGTGACCTGGAGGCTCTCTCTCTCACTAGTCAGTATATTTGTAGTGCAACAGGGCTCTGTTTGGCAAGCCCAATGTTACAGAGATTTATTGATTCTGCTTTCAACTGTGATCAGCCACTGAATGACTTGTCTCACTTTCGGGTGTAGTGTATGTCTACCATACAAAGCATTCTTTGCCTAGAAACTATTGTAACTGTTTACCGCAAAATCAGTGTTGCTACGAGTCAATAACAACGTGCCAAGTAGGTGGGCATTGATCAAACAAGAGAAATATATATTAGTTACTTGAAAGATTCACTATATTCTTTGGTGGAAGGTATAGCCATTCTGAAAAGTGAAAGGCATATAAAACAGTTTTGTGAAAGACTAATTTATTTCATTAGGAGTCTTTCTGACCTATAATTAAAGTACAACCTTTAGTAAACAAATAAAGAGCTTAATGTTTTAAATTACATACAAGGCATGAGCCTCCTAAATGGCATCCTGTCACCTGGAGAATCCCATGTGGAAAAGCAAACAATGTTTTCAAAACCTCTGAATAAAAAAACATCTCCTGTATCTTATCACTCTCCTGACGTCCTCACACCTCTTCCCTATGGCAGCCATTTTCTCAGTCCAGATATGTTTCATGAATACTAAAATATCTTTTCTTTTTATTTTTTTTTTTTTATTTTATTTATTTTTTTTTTTGAGACGGAGTCTCGCTTTGTCGCCCAGGCTGGAGTGCAGTGGCCGGATCTCAGCTCACTGCAAGCTCCGCCTCCCAGGTTTACGCCATTCTCCTGCCTCAGCCTCCCGAGTAGCTGGGACTACAGGCGCCCGCCACCTCGCCCGGCTAGTGGTTTTTTTTTTTTTTTTTTTTTTTTTTTTTGTATTTTTTAAGTAAAGACGGGGTTTCACCATGTTAGCCAGGATGGTCTCGATCTGCTGACCTCGTGATCCGCCCGTCTCGGCCTCCCAAAGTGCTGGGATTACAGGCTTGAGCCACCGCGCCCAGCCTATCTTTTCTTTTTAATAACACAATTGAAATTACATTTTATGTACTGTTCTTCAACTTATTTTATGCGTCTCATTTTTGGGGGTCTTCTTCCCCGCCCCCGTCTTATTAAAGTACAATTGACAAATAGAAATCGTGTATATTGAAGTGTACAATGTGATATTTTGATATATACATACACTGTGAAATTGTTACCACAATCAAGCTACTTAACATATGTATCACCTCACATAATTAGCTTTTTTTCTGGTGCTGAGAATATTTAAGATCTATTCTCTTAGAAAATTTGAATTATGCCAAAAAATTAGCTGGGTGTGGTGGTGGGGTCCTGTAGTCCCAGCTACTCAGGAGGCAGAGGCAGGAGAATGGTGTGAACCCAGGAGGCAGAGCTTGTAGTGAGCCGAGATCATGCCACTACACTCCAGCCTGGGCAACAGAGCGACATTCCATCTCAAAAAAAACACAAAAAACAAAAAAGGAAATTTAAAGTGTGCAATACAGTATTACTAACTATAGTCACCGTGCTATGTATTCGATCTCCAGAGCTTATTATCCTATATAGCCAAAGCTTTGTACTCTTTGAGCAACATCTCATTTCTCCTACTTCTCCCTACCTGTAGCAACCACCATTCTACTTTCTGCTTTTATGAGTTTGACGTTTTTAGGTTCTACATATGAAATCATGCAATATTTGTCTTTATGTGCCTATCCTGTTTCATTTAGCATAGTGTTCTCCAAGTTCATCCATATTGTTGCAATTTCCTTCCTTTTTAAGGCTCAATAATATTTCATTGTATATACATGCCATGTTTTCTTTATTCATTCATCATTTGATGGACACTTAAGTTTATTTCATATCTTGGCTATTGTGAATAATACTACAATGAACATGAGAGTGTAGGTATCTCTTCAAGATGTTTATTTCAGGACTGGAAACTGTGGCTCATGACCGTTATCTGAGCACTTTGTGAGGCCAAGGCAGGCAAATTGCTTGAGTTCAGGAGTCCAGCCTCTGCACCATAGTGAGAACTTGTCTCTACAAAAACAAACAAACAAACAAACAAACAAACAAAAACAGCAAAAAGAAATATAAAAATTAGCCCAGCATGGTGTTAGGTACCTGTAATCCCAGCTATTCAGGAGGCTGATGCAGGAGGATCACCTGAGCCCAGGAGGTGGAGGCTGCAGTGAGCCATGATCATGCCACTGCACTTCAGTCTGGGCAACAGAGCAAAATCCTGTCTCAGTAACAATAATAATAAAAGAATACTGATTTCATTTCCTTTAGATATTTTAGATATAGACTCAGAAGTGAGATTACTGGTTCATATGGTATTGCTGTCTACTCTCTCTTCAATTCTGTTTATATTTGCTTTATATATTTAAGTCCTCCAATGTTGAGTGAATATATATTTATAATTGTTACATATTCTTGATAAATTGACACCTTTATCATTATATAATGACCTTCTTTGTTTCTTGTGATAGTTTTTGACTTAAAGTCTATTTTGTCTGATATAAGTATAGCCACCCCTGCTTTGTTTTAGTTAACATTTTTATGAAATATTTTTTCCATCCCTGCACTTTCAGCCTATGTGTGTACTTAGGACTAAATTGAGTCTCTTTTAAGGAGCATATATTTGAATTTTGTTTTTATCCACTCAGCCACTCTATGTCTTTTTTTTTTTTTTCTTTTTTTTCTTTGAGACGGAGTCTTGCTCTCTCACCCAGGCTGGAGTGCTGTGGCATTATCTTAACTTACTGCAACCTCCACCTCCAGGGTTCAAGCGATTTTCCTGCCTCAGCCTCCTGAGTAGCTGGGATTACAGGCACCCATCACCACATCTGGCTAATTTTTGTATTTTTAGTGGAGTTGGGGTTTCACCACGTTGACCAGGCTGGTTTTGAGCTCCTGACCTCAGGTGATCCGCCCACCTTGGCCTCCCAAAGTGCTAGGATTATAGGCGTGAGCCACAGTGCCTGGCCCTATGTCTTTTAATTAGATATTTTAATCTGTTTACATTTAAAATAATTATTGAGAGGTAAGAATTTACTATTGTCTTTTGTTAATTGTTTTTTGATGATTTTGTAGTTCCTTTCTTCTTCTTCTTTTGATGTCTTTCTTTCTGATTTGATGATTTTGCAGTGTTATGCTTATTCCTTTATCTTTTGTATACCTACTAGACTTTTTTTGTGTCATTACCATCAAGCCTACATAAATCATCTCATAGTTAGGACAGCCTGTTTTAAGCTGATAACAACTTAACTGATAACAACTTAATTCCGATCACATACAAAAACTCTATGCTTAATTTCTCCTCCCACATTCTGTGTTTTTGACATCACCATTTACATCTTTTTATATTATCCATCCATTAACCAATTATTGTAATTATGGTTATTTTTAATAGTTTTATATTTCATACTAGAGGTCAAAGTAACTTATATACCATTGTTACATTATTAAAGTATTCTGAATTTGACTATATTCTCATCTTTACAGTGAGTTTTATGTTTTCATATTGTTAGTTAGCATCCTTTTGTTTCAACCTGACAAACTCCCTTTAGTGTTTCTTGTAAGGCAGGTCTAGCAGTAATGAACTCTCTCTGCTTTTGTTTGTCTATGACTCTCTGTCTATTTCTGAAAGATAGCTCTCTTAAATATGGTATCCTTGTGACAGAGGTTTTTTTTATATTTCAGCACTCTGAATATAGCATTACACTTTCTCCTGGTCTGCAAGGTTTCTTCTGAGAAGTCCACTGATGGTTTTATGAGAGTTCCTTACTTGTGACCAGTCACTTTCCTCGTAATGCTTTCAAAATTCTCCCTTTGTAGTTAACTTTTGAGAATTTGATTGTAATGTGTCCCAGTGACCATTTCTTTATTTATCTGAGGTTCTTTAATTCTTTGAGTTTGGCTCCCTTTTTCTTTGCTCCCTTTTTCTTTGTCCCTTTTTTCTTTGTTCCTTCTGAAACTTTCATAATGCATATATTGGTTTGCTCAATGGTGTACTATAACTTCTGTAGGATTTATGCACTCTTTTTCATTTTTTTCTTTTTGTTTCTCATAATTTCTAGTGATGTATTTTTGAGCTCACTGATTCTTCCTTCTGCTTGACTGAGCCTACTGTTAAAGCATGCCATGGAGGTTTTTAGTTCAGTCATTGTGTTCTTCAGCTCCAGAATTTCTCATTGGTATTTATGGTTTATGGTTTCTGTCTCTTAAACTTATCTTGTTCATGTATTATTTTTCTGATTTTATTTCATTGTCTGTGTTCTCTTGTAGCTAGGTGGAGCTTGTTTAAGACAATTATTTTGAGTGCTTCGTCAGACAGTTCATGCGTTTTCATTTTTTTAGGTTTGGTTTCTTTGTTTTAATTTGTTCCTTTGGTGGTGGTGTGCTTCCCTGATTATTAATGATCCTTGTGTCTTTGTATTGGTGTCTACACATTTAAGAAATAGATACCTCTTTCAATATTTACAAACTATCTTCAACAGAGAAAGCTATTCTCCAGTCACCTTGCCTAGAAATTTTGAGTGGACCATCTAGTGGGGTCCATGTGTGTGGTTCCTGTTGGAGTACTTAGGTGAACTGACCTCACACCAGGGTCTGCAGGGGTATGCCTGGAACCTGAGTTCAATGGGGCAGGGCTCATGACTGGGTCCATAAGTATTGGCCTGGAGTCTGTGTCTTCAGGGACAAGCCTGGAGACTGGGTCCACAAAGGTGAGCCTGAAATTTGTTTCCGTAGGAGCTGACCTGGTGCTGGAGCATGACTTAAGTATGAGTCCACTGGGGCTGGTCTGGTGCTGGGGCAGGCCTGGCACCTGAGTCCATGGAGATGGGCTTGGCACTTGGGTCCATTGGAGTGGACCTGGTGCCAGGGTTAACTAGAGTTGATGTTGAAGTCAGGTGCTCACTTCACTCTTCTTCCCCCAGGTGGAGGGTATCTTTCTCCATACTGTGTGGAGGAGGGATGCAGATAAGGTGAAACTGTTCTTTCTACCTTCTTTAGGGTGTCTTTTCTTTATTTCTATGCTCCACCCAAGTGCTGTAATATCTCATATGGATTCCTTAGCTCTTATGAAGATGTTTTCATGCATGGATGGTTGTTCAAATTGGTGTTTCTGTGAAGGAACAAGTGCTGAAAATTTCTCCTCTACCATCTTGCTGATATCACCCTTCTACACTCACTTTTAAGCTATATCACAGTGTACAATTCTATGCATTTACTAAAGCTTATTTAGTTAGATAGCCCATATTTTATTTTATAATTGAACAAGGTCATAATGGAAAAACACCATTAAAATAATATAGAATGATAAAACTTAAAAAAAAAAAAAAACTTCTGACCATCTGGGAGCTACAATAGCTATTCTGAGGGGTGGGGAAGGGGCTGGCCTCTGAGGATTAGCAGTTTCTCTTGAGAGCAGAAATAGACCTGCTGGTGATGACCTTTTCAATCTTTCATGAAATTCAGGGCTAGTTCTCAGGCTCAATGAGAAGGTGTTTAATTTCTCAGGGAACAATTCACAGAACAGAACTTTAGTAATATCAGGAAATATTTCCCAACATTGTCATTACCTTTAACTGATCTCTCCTAGTTTATAGCACCTCTGCAAAGGTGTCAAGTAAGATGGAGTCAGAGTTTTCAAAAACCAGTCTCTTCTGGTGTAGCAGGTGTTGAGCCATTACAAGGGCTCATTATTCCCTTGATTAATTTCTTTTCCTTCATTCGGTACCATGCTTACTGATTTGGGGTAGACTGAGTGAGCTTAATGGAGTCTCCCAAACTGAAACAGCCAACTGGAGCACAGTTCTTAATGGGATAAGAATAGTCATGCTTCCCAGCTTCCATCCATAGAGGTAGAATTGCGGAGTTCCATGAAAAGGGCATTAACATTTTCCAACCTTGCTGACTTTGAAAAGCCTGTCCCACCTAGGGCTAGCTAATTCCCAGAGATAGTTAAAAACTAGCCTATGAGTGTCTTTTATATGTACACTAACCAGTTAAGGTTCCATACCCCCACCACCTCCTCCCTAAGGCTCTCACACTCAGGGCCACTATACCCCTTTCCTAATCACCCCAGGGCCTGGCACCAGAAAACTAGGGACTGCCCTAGAGCCTGCTGAAATTTATTCAAACTAGCCAATCCTAAATCTGCATACCCTGTCTGTTCTGTTCCTTCCCATGAAAACCACCATAAAGATTATTTCCTACATTTCTCACTAAATCTCTCTGCCTCCTGACTGACTCTGGTGTTTCTCCATGTCCCAGCCCCCAACCCAACCCCTAACTCAGCCTCGGTGTGGTGTGGCAGGCTCTTCTCCTCTGGGGATGTGTGAGTATAACAAACTAAATTTTTAATGACAGTGATCTCCTGATCTGTTGGCCCAACCATGCTTGAATAACAATAAAGCCTACATTTTCAAACACACGGGTGGTACCTGCCAGCTTGACTTTGCATGTTGTTCTTCATATGCATTCACCTAGAGCCTAGAGGCTTCAAGCAACCACTATTCCTCCTGCTAGGGAGCTTTTGCTTTTGCTGTTCCTCTTGCCAGAAGCAACCCTCTTTATCCTGAACCATTCCCCAGACCGAGGGAGCCTCTCCACACTTCAGATCTCATCTCAATCATCTAAATCCTTAGAGACCTTACCTGAGCCCCAGTCTGTATTTGGCCCTTTGCCATTGTTCTAATGGCATTCTATTTTGTCTTTGTAGTGCATAACATACTCGGTGTTTGATTACCTGGGAGATTATTTGGTTAAGGTTTGGTTTTCCCTTTAAGACTGGAAATGCCAAGAGAACAGCAGCTGCATCCTTTTTTTCTCATTATTGCATCCCTATTGCACTGTCCGGTACATGGCATGTGCTCCTTATTTGTGGATTGAAGGGATGGGTGAATCCCTTGGGGACTGTTGGAAAAGAGAGAAAGAGACTTTAAAGATAAGCTAAAGTTCAGCAGAAGAAAGTTGGAAGAGTCTCAGAGAAATACATTTTATTACTGTTAAGATGGCCTCATTTTCCCCAGTCAGCTGAATCATAACAGATGACACAAAGTGTTAAATAAATCCAAGTACATATTTATGATGAAATATTATACAACCATTAAGAATTATGTTTGCATTCTAATTGTCTCCTAAGTATGGCACAGTCATAAAAAGAAATACTACATAGTTACTCAAATTATACTGCAGATTTATGTTTACTAACATGGAAAAATGATCCTGATATATTGTTCATATTTTTAAAAAAGCAGATTAAATTTACAGAACAATTCGTATAGGTTAATGTTGCTTTGCTTAAAACTGGTATAAAATTATAAATATGTGCTTATGATATACAAGGAACTGTGAAAAACATTTTACATTAACATGAAATGTAACAGTCTTATAAGGAAATTACTATCATTATGTCCATTTTAAAGGTAAATAATAGGAAGCTTTTAGAGGTAAGACATTTGCCTATACTTCAGAGCTAATTATATTAACAATGATTAGTTATCTTTTTAAAATTTTATTTTTTACACTTTATTTTCTAAATTTTCTGCAATTAACATAGGTTAGTTTTATAATAAAAGAAATAATTTTCTTATCTACATGCTTTAATGACATTAAAACATTAAAATATTAATTTTCTAAATTTTTTAACTTTTATTAGATTCAAGGGATATAGATTACATGGGTATTTTGAGTGATGCTCAGATTTGGGGTAAAATGACTTCATCATACAGGTAATATAGTAACCAATAATTTTTCAACCCTTCCCCCTTTCCCTCCCTCCTGCTCTAGTAGTCCCCAGTGTCTGTTGTTGCTATTTTTATGTTCATGAGTACCGGATGTTTAGCTCCCACTTATAAGTGAGAGCATTCAGTATTTGGTTTTCTGTTCCTGTGTTAATTTGCTTCCGAAAATAGCCTCCAGCTGCATCCATGTTATGGCAAAGCACATGATTTCATTCTTTTGTATGGCTGCCTAATATTCTATGGTGTATGTGTATCACACTTTATCCAATCCCCTCTTGACGGGCCTCTAGATTGATTCCATGTCTTTGCTATTGTGAATAGTGTTGCAATGAACATATGAGTGTGTCTTTTTGGTAGAACCACCTACTTTCTTTTGGATATATACTCAGTAATGGGATTGCTAGGTCGAATGGTAGTTCTGTTTTAAGTTTTTTGAGAAATATCTGAACTGCTTTCCACAGTGGCTAAACTAATTAACATTCCCAACAACAGTGAATAGGCATTCCTTTTCTCCACAGCCTCACCAACATCTGTTATTTTTTGACTCTTTAATAACAGCCACTTTGACCTGTGTGAGATGGTATCTCAATGTGATTTTGCTTTCCTTGATGATTAGCGATGTTGAGCATTTTTTCATATGTTGGCTGCTTGTATGTCTTCTTTCGAGAAGTGTCTGGTTCATGTTCTTTGCCTACTTTTTAATGGTTTTGTTGTTGTTGTTTTTTGCTTGTTGAATTAAGTCCTTAAAGATTCTGTATCTTAGACTTTTGTCAGATGCATAGATTGTGAATGTTTTCTCCTATTCTGTAGGTTGTCTGTTTACTCTGTTAATAGTTTCTTTCCCTGTACAGAAGCGCTTCAGTTTATTTAGGTCCCACCTGTCAGTTTTTGCTTTTCTTGCAATTGCTTTTGAAGACTTAGTTGTAAATTCTTTGGCACGCCCAATTTCCAGAATGATATTGCCTAGGTTTTCTTCTAGGACTTTTATAGTTTGAGATCTTACATTTACATTTTTAATCTATCTTGAGTTAATTTTTGTATATGGTGAAAAGTAGAAGTCCAGTTTTCTTCTTCTGCCAATGACTAGCCAGCTATCCCAGTATTGCTTACTGAATAGAGAGTCCTTTCTCCATTGCTTATTTTTGTAGACTTTGTTGAAGATGAGATGGCTGTAGTTGTGCAGATTTATTTCCGGGTTCTCTGTTAAGTTCCACTGTTCTATGTATCTGTTTTTGTACCAGTACCATGCTGTTTTGATTACTATAGGCTTATAGTTCAAAGTCAGGTAATGTGATCCCTCCAGCTTTGTTCCATTTGCTTAGAGATGCCTTGGGTATTCAGGCTTTGTTTAGTTCCATATGAATTTTGCAATAGTCTTTTCTAATCTTCGAAAAGTAATGTTGGTAGTTTGGTAGGAATAGCATTTAATCTGTAGATTGCTTTGGGCAGTATGGCCATTTTAACAGTAAAATAATTGTTAACATTAATATTAATATTTTAATAAAATATTAACATTAACACTTTAATAAAATATACTTTCATAAAATATTACTTATACAATGTCAAAACACAGTAGACTAAAAGCCATATGTGGATAATTTTAATTATATTATTTTTGAATGAAGAGAGAATAGGAAATGGATGTCAATATTATAAATGAGTCTGTTTTCTCTTTATGCAATTTACATTTTTGACATTTCTTACAATAACCTTGCAATATTTGCTGTCATTTTATAAATGAGTCTACTTTCTCTTTAGACATTTTACATTTTTGAAATTTCTTACAATAGCCTTGCAATATTTACTGTCATTTTATAAATGAGTCTGCTTTCTCTTTAGGCACTTTACATTTTTTTAATTTCTTACAATAACCTTGCAATATTTGCTGTCATTATTAAGCAATTTGCCAAAGTTGCCTACTATAGAGCAGCTGGCATTGGGATACTTTCATTTCAGGCCAAATCCCTGTAAAGTATCTGAGGTAACTGCAACTCTCATCTGACAATATCAAGTCTCTAAGAAAGAGATTTTAAAGGTTTTTTTTTTTCTATAGCAAAATTAATTTTTATTTCAAGTCATCATTTTGCAAGAGGAGAACACCTTGACCTCAAATTTCATTCTCATTTCTTCCCCAGATGACTTCTACCTTCACTCCTCCCTGTACCCACTTTCTAGGGATTAGCCACCACATTTTACGATGTCTCAAAATATCAGGGAAAAATTAATATGCGTTAGTTCTTCAGAAATATTATTTTTACTCACATCAGTGGTATAGAAACATTGATAACAGTCAAATCCCAAACCAAACTTACCTTGACTCACCCTTCTGAGTGATCAACACACTGGCTTTGCTTGGTAGTATTAAGTCATAATAATGCCACCCTCCTGTGACTTAAAGTCAGCCAGGTTGACATGATCTCTCTTTGATCAGGTTGAGGATTTATTGCCAAATGGAGTTAGAATCCTCTTTACCTAGAAAGGGTGGTCACACCAGGTCATCCTGGAGGGAACTAAAAGAGTACATTGAGCCTAAGCTGGCAGCTGCTTTTGCCTATTAAGTAGTCTTTCTGCTCTAGAGCAGATGGTGTTGGCAATGCCACATAAGTCAGCCTGGAAAGACACAAACACATTTAGAAGTTGACTTTGACTTTTCCTTTGAGTGTGTGTGTACATCTATCTATCTATCCACACACACACAGACACACAAATATAAACATATCACTAGCGTTTTTGTGATGTTTAGTTTGCAGGCTGGTCTGTCAATGTATTTTTAGTGCCTACTCAAACCAGTGCTGGCACACACTGAGCATTCAATACTTGTTTGTTGCATCAATGAATAAATAAACAGTAAATGAATTTACCTTTCCATAAACGATGACTATTCACAGAAAATATGTCATAGCCATGAAATGAGTCAGATGTATTTTATTTATAAAATGACACATGGGGAGTCTAAAGGGAAAAGAGTGTAACCAGCTGCTTTACTCAGAGTTCCAGAGTTGGAGTGGAGAAATCTACTGCAGTGATTCCTCTAGAGTAGGAAATACTTAGGGTTATGCCATGCTGAATGTGGAGAGAAGAGAGTTCATTGTTTTGTCTTTGGTGCACCAGGTTCATACCAGAGTAGCACTTCTGAGTGGAGGCATGCCAGGGCAATCAGTGCCACCACAGAGGATCAGTCAAGCTCGGTTCTTGTTCAGACTCAGGAAAACCTCAAAGAGATTCATTTCCTAGATATCCGGGAACAGCCAGAGGTACACACGTAGACACGTGGAAACTCTTCACGAGGCCTACTGAGTTTCTGGGATCTTCTCCCCCTGGTGTTGGAGTAAGCCAGGAATTCTATCCCAATAGAGATCTGGTAATAAGATTGGGAATTTGAAACTTGGTGTCTGGCAATGCCTTCTGTTTCCATTATCATAATCATAATCATTAACTTTGCAATTACATTTATCTGAACACCTATAGACCAGGCACTATGCCACATACTTTGTTTCTCATTGTTACAAGCTTTCGGGAAGATATTATTATCTCCCTGTTACAAGGGAGAAAATGAACCCCAGAGAGGCAAAATAATGTTCTCAAAGCTTACTGGGAAAAGGCTTGCCTTCTCAGTTGAAAAATTCTTTGACTCCCAATTACTTAGAGTTGCAGTTTTAATCTAGATTTTAAAGTGCCCTATGAGGAACCCTCAGGAGCCATCTCAAGGAAAGGATCATGTGGAAAGTTTAAGGTTTCCTCCATGCAGCACACATTTTGATGAAGCATCTTTGATTTCACCTATTTTCAATTCTAGTCAACCATGTAATATTTAATATGAAGGGCTCTGCTTTGATATTTGAAAAAATTCAGAAAAAGAAGGAAAGGGAATGAAGGGAAAAGAAAGAAGAGAGATAAATGTTAAAAAGCATCAGCTTAAAGAAAAAATCCAAACTTTGAATTTTGACATTTCTGGATCTTCAGAAACTTTCCCCAAGACACCATTCCTTATGTAACTGCAATCCCTGTTCTTGAGCAGGCTTGATCCCATCAAACTGGACACACTGCTGTTTCTTAACTATTCCTCATGTCTATTTGCCTCTATGTCTCTTCATTGCTTCCCCAAGCTTATGCTGGTTTTTTTTTTTTTTTTCTGCCGTTCATTTCTGGCTGCCTCACAGCCTCCACCTCCTGAAGACTTCACTAGCTTCCCCTGACTGGAAGCTATTTAGCGTACTCTGAATGCACATAACACTTTGTCTTAATAATATTTTGAGACACTCAATAAGATAGATATTGTGTCCAGAATTTATTCCTTCAGGTGGGTTCTTGGTCTTGCTGACTTCAAGAATGAAGCCGTGGACCCTCACGGTGAGTGTTATAGCTCTTAAAGATGGTGTGTCCGGAGTTTGTTCCTTCAGATGTTCAGATGTGTCCAAAGTTTCTTCCTTCTGGTGGGTTCGTGGTCTCGCTGACTTCAGGAATGAAGCCGCAGATCCTCACGGTGAGTGTTACAGCTCTTAAAGGTGGTACAGACCCAAAGAGTGAGCAGCCCCAAGATTTATTGTGAAGAGTGAAAGAACAAAGCTTCCACAGCATGGAAGCAGCTTCCCAAGCTGGTTGCTGCTGCTGGCTTGGGTGGCCAGCTTTTATTCCCTCATTTGGCCCTGCCCACATCCTGCTGATTGGTCCATTTTACAGAGAGATAATTGGTCCATTTTACAGAGTGCTGATTGGTGTGTTTACAATACTTTAGCTAGACACAGAGTGCTGATTGGTGCATTTTTACAGAGTGCTGATTGTTGCATTTACAATCCTTTAGCTAGACACAGAGCACTGATTGGTGCATTTACAGTCCTCTAGCTAGACAGAAAATTTCTCCAAGTCCCCACCCAACCCAGAAGCCCAGCTGGCTTCACCTCTCATTATCATAGCCTGGGGTAAGATGACTGAATAGAAACAGCTCTGGTCTGCAGCTCCCAGTGAGATCAAAGCAGAAGGTGGGTCATTTCTGCATTTCCAACTGAGGTACCTGGTTCATCTCATTAGGACTGGTTAGACAGTGAGTGCAGACCATGGAGGGCAACCAGAAGCAGTGGGGAGCTTTATCTCAGCAGGGAAGCACAAGGGGTCAAGGAACTCCCTCCCCTAGCCAAGGGAGGGAGGGACTGTGCCATAAAGGATGGAGCTATCTGGCCCAGATACTATGTGTTCTCATGGTCTTTGCAACCCACAGACCAGGAGATTCCCTCAGGTGCCTACACCACCAGGACCCTGGGAATCAAGCACAAAACTGGGCGGCCGTTTGGGCACACATTGAGCCAGCTGAAGGAGTTTTGTTTTGTTTTGTTTTTGATAACCCAGTGGTGCCTGGAATGCCAGCAAGAGAGAATCGTTCACTCCTATGGAAAGGGGGTTGAAGCCAGGGAGCTAAGTAGTCTAGTTCAGTGAATCCCACTCCCATGGAACCCAGCAAGCTAAGATCCACTGGCTTGAAATTCTCACTGCCAGCACGGCAGCCTGAAGTCGACCTGGAATATTTGAGCTTGGTGGGGGGAGGGGTGTCCACCATTACTGAGGCTTGAGTAGGCAGTTTTCCCCTCACAATGTAAACAAAGCTGCCAGGAAGTTCGGACTGGGCAGAGCCCACCTCAGTGTGCCAAGCTGCTGTAGCCAGGCTGCCTCTCTAGATTCCTCCTCTCTGGGCAGGGCATTTCTGAAGGAAAGGTAGCAGGTCCAGTCAAGGGCTTATAGATAAAATTCTCATCTCCCTGGGACAGAGCACCTGGGGGAAGGGGTGGCTGTGGGCACAGCTTCAGCAGACTTAAACATTCCTGCCTGCCAGCTCTGAAGAGAGCAGAGGATCTCCCAGCACAGTGCTGGAACTCTACTAAGGGAAATACTGCCTCCTCAAGTGGTTCCCTGATCTCTGTGCCTCCTAACTGGGAGACACCTCCCATCAGGAGTTGAAAGACACCTCATACAGGAGAGTTCCAGCTGGCATCTTGTGGGTGCCCCTCTGGGATGAAGCTTCCAGAGGAAGGAACAGGCAGCAACCTTTGCTGTTCTGCAGCCTCCGCTGGTGATACCCAGGCAAACAGGGTCTGGAGTGGAACCCCAGCAAACTCCAGCAGACCTGCAGCAGAGGAGCCTCACTGTTAGAAGGAAAACTAAAACAGAAAGCAATAGCATCAACATCAACAAAAACGACAACCACGCAAAAACTCCATCCGAAGGTCACCAACAGCAAAGACCAAAGATAGATAAATCCACGAAAATGAGCAAAAAACAGTGCAAAAAGGCAGAAAATTCCAAAAACCAGAATGCCTCTTCTCCTTCAAAGGATCACAACTCTTGCCAGCAAGGGAACAAGACTGGATGGAGAATGAGTTTGACGAATTGACAGAAGTAGGCTTCAGAAGGTGGGTAATAACAAACTCCTCCGAGCTAAAGGAGCATGTTCATGTTCTAACCCAGTGCAAGGAAGCTAAGAACCTTGATAAAAGATTAGAGGAATTGCTAACTAGTATAACCAGTTTAGAGAAGAACATAAATGACCTGATGGAGGTGAAAAACACAGCACGAGAACTTCATGAAGCACACACAAGTATCAATAGCAAAATCGATTCAAGTGGAAGAAAGGATATCGGAGATTGAAGATCAACTTAATGAAATAAAGCATGAAAATGCAAGATTCGAGGAAAAAAAATGAAAAGGAATGAACAAAGCCTCCAAGAAATATGGAACTATGGGAAAAGACCAAACCTCTGTTTGATAGGTGTACCTGAAAGTGACGGGGAGAATGGAACTAAGTTGGAAAATAATCTTCAGGATATTACGCTGGAGAGCTTCCCCAACCTAGCAAAACAGGCCAACATTCAAATTCAGGAAATGCAGAGAACACAACAAAGATACTCCTCAAGAATAGTAACCCCAAGACACATAATTGTCAGATTCACCAAGGTAGAAATGAAGAAAAAAATGTTAAGGGTAGCCTGAGAGAAAGGTCGGGTTACCCACAAAAGGAAGCCCATCAGACTAACAGCAGATCTCTCTGCAGAAATCCTACAAGCCAGAAGAGAAGAATTTAACATACTTAAAAAGAAGAATTTTCAACCCAGAATTTCATATTCAGCCAAACTAAGCTTCATAAGTTAAGAAGAAATAAAATCCTTTAAAGGCAAGCACATGCTGAGGGATTATGTCATCACCAGCCTTGTCTTACAAGAGCTCCCAAAGGAAGCACCAAATATGGAAAGGAAAAAGCAGTACCAGCCGTGGCAAAAACAACCCAAAATGTAAAGACTATCAATGCTATGAAGAAACTGTATCAACTAATGGACAAAATAACCAGCTAGCATCATAAAGACAGGATCAAATTCACACAGAGCAATATTAACCTTAAATGTAAACAAGCTAAATGCCCCAATTAAAGGCACAGACTGGAAAATTGGATAAATTGTCAAGACCCATTGGTGTGCTGTATTCAGGAGATGCATCTCATGTGCAAGGACACACACAGGCTCAAAATAAAGGCATGGAGAAGGATTTACCAAGCAAATGGAAAGCAAAGAAAAGCAGGGGTTGCAATCCTAGTCTTTGACAAAACAGACTTTAAACCAACAAAGATCAAAGAAGACAAAGAAGGACATTACATAATGGCAAAGGGAACAATGCAACAAGAAGAGCTAACTATCCTAAATATATGTTCACCCAATACAGGAGCACCCAGATTCATAAAGAAAGATCTTAGAGACCTACAAAGAGACTTAGACTCCCACACAAAAATAGTGGGAGACCCCACTGTCAATATTAGACAGATCAATGAGACAGAAAATTAACAAGAATATTCAGGACTTGAACTCAGCTCTGGACCAAGCAGACCTAATAGACATCTACAGAACTCTCCACCCTAAATCAACAGAATATACATTATTTTCAGCACCACATAGCACTTATTCTAAAATTGACCACATAATTGGAAGTAAAACACTCCTCAGCAAATGCAAAAGAATGGAATCATAACAAACAGTCTCTCCGACCAAAGTGCAATCAAATTAGAACTCAAGATTAAGAAACTCACTCAAAATTTCACAACTACATGGAAACTGAACAACTTGTTCCCTGTATGACTATTGGGTAAATAATGAAATTAAGGCAGAAATAAATAAGTTATTTGAACCCAATGAGAACAAAGACACAATGTACTAGAATTTCTGGAACACAGCTAAAGCAGCGTCTAGAGGGAAATTTATAGCACTTAATGCCCATGGGAGAAAGCAGGAAAGATCTAAAATCGACCTCCTAACATCACAATTAAAAGAACTGGAGAAGCAAGAGCAAACAAATTCAAAAGCTAGCAGATGACAAGAAATAACTGGGATCAGAGCAGAACTTAAGGAGATAGAGACACAAAAACACCCTTCAAAAAAATCAATGAATCCAGGAGCTCATTTTTTGAAAACATTAACAAAATCGACTGCTAGTCAGACTAATAAAGAAGAAAAGAGAGAAGAATCAAATAAATACAATAAAAAATGATAAAGGGGAGATCACCACTGATCCCACAGAAATGCTAACTACCATAAGAGGATACTATAAACACCTCTACACAAATAAACTAGAAAATCTAGAAGAAATGGATAAATTCCTGGACACATCCACCCTCCCAAGGCTAAACTTGGAAGAAGTCAAATCCCTGAATAGACCAATAACAAGTTCTGAAATTGAGGCAGTAATTAATAGCCTACCAACCAAAAAAAGTCCAGGACCATACAGATTCACAGCCAAATTCTACCAGAGGTACAAAGAGGAGCTGGTACCATTCTTTCTGAAACTATTCCAAATAATAGAAAAAGAGGAACTCCTCCCTAACTCATTTAATGAGACCAGACATCATCTTGATACCAAAACCTGGCAGGAGACAGAGAATCTGGGTGCTCCTGTATTGGGTGAACATATATTTAGGATAGTTAGCTCTTCTTGTTGCATTGTTTCCTTTGCCATTAGGTAATGCCCTCCTTTGTCTTTTTTGATCTTTGTTGGTTTCAGAAAATTTCAGAAAAATTTTCTTTGTCTGAAAAGAAAATTTCAGGCCAATATCCCTGATCAACATAATGCGAAAATCCTCAATAAAATATTGGCAAACCGAATCCAGTAGTACATCAAAAAGCTTATCCACCACAATCAAGTCAGCTTCATCCCTGGGATGTAAGGCTGATTCAACATAAGAAAATCAATAAAGGTAATCCATCACATAAACAGAACCAATGACAAAAACCACATGATTATCTCAATAGATGCAGAAAAGGCCTTCGATAAAATTCAACACCCCTTCCTGCTAAAAACTCTCAATAAACTAGGTACTGATGGAACATATCTCAAAATAATAAGAGTTATTTACAACAAATCCACAGCCAATAACATACGGAATGGGCAAAAGCTGGAAGCATTCCTTTTGAAAACGGGCACAAGATAGGGATGCCCTATCTCACCACTCCTATTCAACATAGTATTGGAAGTGATGACCAGGGCAATCAGGAAAGAGAAAGAAATAAAGGGTATTCAAATAGAAAGAGAGGAAGTCAAATTATCTCTGTTTGCAGATGACATGATTGTATATTTAGAAAACCCATTGTCTCAGCCCAAAAACTCCTTAAGCTGATAAGCAACTTCAGCAAATTCTCAGGATAGAAAATCAATGTGCAAAAATCACAAGCATTCCTATACACCAATAATAGACAAACGGAGAGCCAAATCATGAGTGAACTCCCATTCACAATTGCTACAAAGAGAATAAAATACCTAGGAATGCAACTTACAAGGGATGTGAAGGACCTCTTCAAGGAGAACTACAAACCACTGCTCAAGGAAATAAGAGAGGATACAAACAAATGGAAAAACATTCCATGCTCACGGATGAAAGAATCAATATCGTGAAAATGGCCATACTGCCCAAAGTAATTCATAGATTCAGTGCTACCCCCATCAAGCTACCACTGACTTTCTTCACAGAATTAGAAAAAAACTACTTTAAATTTCATATGGAACCAAAAAAGAACCCGTACAGCCAAGAAAATCCTAAGCAAAAAGAACAAACCTGGAGGCATCACACCACCTAGCTTCAAACTATACTACAAAGCCACAGTAACCAAAACAGCATGGTACTGGTACCAAAACAGATATATAGATCAATGGCACAGAACAGAGTCTTCAGAAATAACACCACATATCTACAACCATTTGATCTTTGACAAATCTGACAAAAACAAGAAATGGGGAAAGGATTCCCTATTTAATAAATGGTGTTGGGAAAACTGGCTAGCCATATACAGAAAACTGAAACTGGACCCCTTTCTTACACCTTATACAAAGATTAACTTAAGATGAATTAAAGATTTAAATGTAATACCTAACACCATAAAAACCCTAGAAGAAAACCTAGGCAAAACCATTCAGGACATAGGCATGAGCAAGGACTTCATGACTAAAACATCAAAAGCAATGGCAACAAAGCCAAAATTGACAAATGGGATCTAATGAAACTGAAGAGCTTCTGCACAGCAAAAGAAACCATCATCAGAGTGAACAGGCAACCTACAGAATGGGAGGAAATTTTTGCAATATATCCATCTGACAAAGGGCTAATATCCAGAATCTACAAGGAACTTAAACAAATTTACAAGAAAAAAACAAAAAGTCCCATCAAAAAGTGGGCAAAGGATATGAACAGGCACTTCTCAAAAGAAGTCATTTGTACAGCCAGGAAACACGAAAAAAAGCTCATCATCACTGATCATTAGAAAAATGTGAATCAAAACCACAATGAGATACCATCTCATGTCAGTTAGAATGGCGATTATTAAAAAGTCAGGAAACAACAGATGGTGGAGAAGATATGGAGAAATAGGAATGCTTTTACACTGTTGGTAGGAGCGCAAATTAGTTCAACCACTGTAGAAGACAGTGTTGTGATTCCTCGAGGATCTAGCACCAGAAATACCATTTGACCCAGCAATCCCATTACTGGGTATATACCCAAAGGATTATAAATCATTCTTCTATAAAGACACAGGCACACGTATATTTGTTGCAGCACTATTCACAATAGCAAAGACTTGGAACCAACCCATATGCCCATCAGTGATAGACTGGATAAAGAAAAGGGGGTGCATATACACCATGGAATACTATGCAGCCATAAAAAAGGATGAGTTCATGTCCTTTGTAGGGACATGGATGAAGCTGGAAACCATCATTCTTAGCAGACTAACACAGGAACAGAAAACCAAATGCCACATGTTCTCATTCATAAGTGGGAGTTGAAGAATGAGAACATATGGACACAGGGAGGGGAACATCACACACTAGAGCAAGTTTGGGGGTAAGGGGCAAGAGGCGGGATAGCATTAGCAGAAATATCTAATGTAGATGACGGGTTGATGGGTGCAGCAAACCACCATGCATGTGGTGCAGCACACGTATACCTATGTGACAAACCTGCACATTCTGCACATGTATCCTAGAACTTAAATTATATTAAAAAAGAGATGGCTATAATGAAAAACAAAAACACAACAACAATGTAATAATTCATATGAAACTGAGTTTATACTCCAATCAACCACACTTTGGAGTTTGTATAAAATATATCTTATTTCCACAAACAAAGATATTAACCGGAATAATCAACACTTAGTTTCCCTGTTCAGGTTATTTATTAACCGTCATTGCAAAGACTGAAAAACCAGGATGATTTCCTAGTTTGGTCTAATTAATTTTAATTGTGTATATAAATATATGTTCATATGATAAATATTATATACCAAAATTAGCATGAGACAGATCCAATCAAGAACCAGTTCAATAATTGGACAAATTCAATGAAAAAGACAAATTCCTCCCCACAAAACCAAATATTATCAAAATCAACAGAAGTAGAAATCAAAAATCTTAATAACTCTTCATTTAATAAAGAAATTGAATTGCTTATTAGAAATCTTCCCCCACACACAAAATCATGACTCAAATGGGCTCATTGATGAGTTCTCTTAAATCTTTAAACAAACAATAATACCAGTATTACACAAGTTTTTCTAGAAAATAGAGAATTATATGACAAATTTTCCAGCTTTCCAACTCACTTTTTGAGGATACCATACCTAGGTTCCAAAACTTGACAAAAATACTGCAAACAAAGAAAATTACAGACCAATGCTTCTCAAGAATATTGGTGCAAAAATCCTAAATATATTTTCAACTGAAATACAGCAATACATAAAAAGCGTAATACACTCTAAGTAAAACGTAACTTTAGTTTAACATTCAAAAATCAAGAATGCAATTCACAATATTAACAAAACACAGGAGAAAAATCATATGATCATCTCCATACACACAGTAAAAACATTACACAATATCCAATATCCATTCATGACCAAAAAATGAACAAAGCCCAGTAAACCAGGACTAGAATTAATCTTTCTCAATTTGATAAAAAGGCATATATAACAAGAACACCCACAGCCAACATTTTACTTAATAGCAAAAGTCTGAGTATTTTCCTTCTAAGATTAAAAACAACACGAGGATGTCCATTTATACCACTTCTCTTCAACATGTCATTGGGGTCCCAGTCTATGCAAAAAGGCAGTGGTACTCGAGGGGATGATTTTGCCCTGCAAGAGATATTTTGCAATGCCAGGAGACATTTTTGGTTTTCACAACTCTGGGGAAAAGGAGATGTTACTGTTACCTAACGGGTAGAGGTCAGAGATGCTGTTAAGCATTCTATGATGCACAGGACAGGTTCAAAATGTCAACAGTGCTAGGGTTGAAAAATCCCCCAATAAGGCAAGGAAAGGAAATAAAATAATATATAAATTAGAAAGAAAAAAATGAAAATCATATTTATCTTCCAGATGACATGATTTTTCATCTAGAAATTATGAAGAAATCTACTTTTATTTATATTTATGTATGTATTTATTTATTTTTGAAACAGGGTCTTGCCCTGTCGCCCAGGCTGGAGTGCAGTGGCGCGATCTTGGCTCACTACAACCTCCACTTATCGGGTTTGAGCAATTCTCCTGCCTCAGCTTTCCAAGTAGCTGGGATTACAGGCGCATGCCACCACACTCGGCTAATTTTTGTATCCTTACTAGAGACGGGGTTCACTACCTTGGCCAGGCTGGCCTCGAACTCCTGACCTCAAGTGATCTGCCCTCCTTGGCCTCCCAAAATGCTGCGATTACAGATGTGAGCCACCATGCCTGGCCAGAAATCTATTTTTAAAAACTACAGTACTAGAACTAGTGAGTGAATTTGTAAAGGTCATAGGAAATAAGATCAATATACCAAAAAATTAACTTTATTTTTATGTACTTCCCAAAAACAATTGGAAAATATTTTTAAATTATAGCAACAAACACACAAAATATTTCAGAATAAATTTAATGAAAGATATAAAAGATCTCTATACTTAAAACTATAAATATTCCTGAAATAAATTTTAAAAATCTAAATGAATGGAGAGATATAGAATGTTCATGGATCAAAAAACTCAATACTGTTAAGATGTCTATTCTTCCCAAATTGATCTATAGGTTAAACCCAGTCACAATCAAAACACTGAAGCATTTTTATAGAAAATTACAGTATGATTCTACAAAAAGTTGGAGCACTTACATTTTATTTCAAGACTTATGATAAAGCTACAGTAATTAAAATAATTTAGAATTATCATTAATATAGGCAAAAAATGGATGGGAAAGATTTGAGAGATGGGAAATAAATCCTTATATACAGAGTCAGTTGATTTTCTATAAAGGTTTCAAGACAATTCAATAGGTGAAGAAAAATTGTTTAAACGAATGGAGCTGGAAAAACTAGAATAAATACATGGAAAAAAAATAAACCTCAACTTCAACCACACATTATACATAAAACTCAGTTCAAGATGGGTCACACACCTAAATGTAAAGGCAAAAATTATCAAGCTTCTAGGAAAAACATAAGAGAGAACATCTTTGGAACCTTGAGAGGCAAAGATTTCTTAGAGGTGACACGAAAGGTACTAATTATATACGAAAAATAGAAAAAATTGATTTCATTAAAATTTAAAACTTCTATTCATCAAGACACTATTAAAATGAAAAGGCAAACCATATATGGGAAAAATATTTACATACCCATAGCTAACAAAGAACTTGTACCCAGAATAGAAATACTTAAAAAGAAAAGGCAACCCAATTTAAAAGTGGGCACAAGATTTGAACGACAATTTACACCCAGAAAGGAGCCTTAATCCACAGGGAAAATTAGCACACACAAAAATGACTGTTTGCATTCCTAATCTCTATTGCCTTCTGCAGGTTAAGTATCTCTTACCCAAAATGCTTAGAACCAGAAGAGTTTCAGATTTTAATTTTTTTTCAGATTATAATATTTGCTTTATACATCGTAGTTGTGCACCCCAAATCAGAAAATCTAAAATTCAAAATGCTCCAATGAGTATTTCCTTGGAGCATCATGTTAGCACTCAAAAAGTTTCAGATTTTGGAGCATTTCAGATTTTGGATTTGTGATGCGCAACCTGTACCACTAAGAAGTCTCACAATTTCACTATCAAAGAAAGATGAGTGATATTCTTTACATTATGAATGCAATCTAAGACATGAATCCTCTAAGCTTGGATGGTTTTGTTTGAAGAGGTGAGAAAGACAAATTTTAAAATTACATTCTTACTGCAGGAGCCTTGAACATGGCAGATTAAGCACAAATATTTATTTCCTCCCCCAATCCGTGTTAAAACAACAATAAAAGAATAAAAATATTCTAAACCCACAATTTAAAAAGAGAATAGATTACAGGAAATGAGGTATGTCAATAAACTTTTGGAAGATGAGATGTTGGCTAGGCGTAGTAAAGAAAGCTGAAATGTAAGCATCTAAGATGCAAAGGAAGATGCTCACAAATAGCAAGCCATTTCATCCAGCAGCACCAAGGAGAGTCCCAAGCATTGGATGCACCAGTTACTGTGGAAGTTGGTGGTGAGAAATATAGTGAGAAGTGATAAAAGTATGTGTGAAGAGCATGTAGATTCCCAGGTAGCCTCCCCACACCTCCTCATAGCTAAGTGACTGCCTCTGCTCCAATCTAGCAAGGACAGGAAGGTGTATTCTCTAGAGAATCCAGGCAGTCTTTAAGGCTAACGACAAAATTCTGTGTTAAGCTTTTAAGCAAATTTAGAATTTAGAAAACTTGCATCTGCACAGTAAAGAAACAGTTTCCCAATACATAAAGACTTTTCTGATTAGTGGCTTTATTAAGAATGTGTTTATTTGATATTATACAATAAAAAGGGTCAAATTTGGAAGATCTGCGTATCTCAGTGAAGCAATATTTTCCAAATGAGCAATATGCCATGCAGAGAGCAACACACACATGTACACTTACATATGTATGAATATATTTATTTTTATGACCTCCACATATTGAAAAGTTTGGGGTTTATATTAGCTTTCCCCGTTTTCTGTAATTGTAACTTTTTTCTCCAACTTTGTGAAATCTGGCTCCCATTATTCTCAGTCTGCTTACATATTTGGTCAGTCCTCATATGAAAGCAATCTACTGACCTTGCTGGGCTGCTACAGAACTGGGTGTTTCTTTCTCATAAAAGCACCCAACACCTCTGTGAGATGCTGCTGCCTTTGTTAAGATGTGTCTTCCTTGCTTAGGCCCCTGGTCCCTATAGTTTTTGAGTAGCATTATTATGGAAGGACAGAAAGGAGGGAGGGGAAAGGAAAGTGTCCTTATATTTAATGTAGTTGAATTCATTAGTATTTTCCTTCATGGTTTGGATTACTTTTGTCTAAAAAAATCTTCTCTATTCCAATTTTTAAAGATATCCTACTATATTTTCTTCTAAAGGTTTATATTTTTGTCTTCCTCACATAAATCTTTAGTCTACTTAGGACTGATTTTTGTTTGTGGCAGGTGGTAGGGATCCAATAATAATAATTTTGTAATGTGGATAACATTTGTTCCATTACCATTTATGGAGGTATATTTCTTTATTATAAAATATACTTTTAAAAATAGTAAAGTGAAAGTAATCTACTTTAGTTTGAAGAAGAACAGAAGAGAGAACTTAAACCCTATTATATCATGTCTGAGCTTCAGTAGATCATGTTGACTACTGTTCTGCTGAGGCTAAGACATGACGTAGAGTTGCATCTCCTAATACAGTTTGCTTCACGCCATAACATTTCCTGAGAAGAAAATTCAAATGTTAAACCAAGATAGGCAATTGTATTTCTGATAGAATTAAAGAATTATCTTGCTTGTGTTACCAAGAAGCTAAAATATATTAAAGCAAAAATTGGAGAACTACTCATGTAATTTTTCAGTAGAAGGCTTACAGTCATCATTCACATGTTATACATTTCCTCTGATTAATATTTCCCCTGATTAATCTTATGCCTACACAAATACTCATGGCTTCCCTTTGACATAAATACTTGTCACAGCTGCTACTGATGAACACAGAGTCGTCTCTGACTAGCCAACTGGCTATGTTGACTCATCAGAATATAGATTCTCTAATCTTTTCTTAATAAGATAACATAGCAAATACAGAATGTACTTTAATTATAATAATTGCAAAAACATAAGAACCTATAGAAATAAATTTTTTTAGTAAAAAATACATAAATCTGAAAAGTTTACACAATGCTTGTGAGTGAATTAAATTCCTATACACGTAGTGAAGTTTAATGTTTGAATGAAACCAGCATTGTGTGCCAAAAATCTAATGTAAAGATTAGGTCTAGGCTAGGAGCAGTGGCTCACACCTATAATCCCAGCACTTTGAGAGGCCAAGGTGGGTGAATCACTTGAGGTCAGGAGTTTATAACCAGCCTGGCCAACATGGTGAAATTCTATCTCTACTAAAAATACAAAAATTAGCTGGGCGTGGTGGTGCACACCTGTAATCTCAGCTACCTGAGAGGCTGAGGCAGGAGAATTGTTTGAACACGGGAGGTGGAGGTTGCAGTGAGCCGAGATTGTGCCACTGCACTCCATCCAGCCTGGATGACAGAGCGAACCTCTGTTAAAAAAAAAAAAAAGAAGTTTAGGTCTATTCTAAAATAACTTCTTACTTTTCCTGAATCATTGTATGATGATTTCAATTGTTTACATTCTTTGAGCGGCAGTTTACATGTAGTACATTATTTTAAAAACATCTTATTGAGGCATACTAGTGTGTCTTGTGGACCAGGAATACCACCTTCAAAATAGAGACTATGGGCTCTTTCCGATATTAAGCTTAAGGAGTAATTGATACTTTGAATTTCTCAGTAACTAGCTCTTCTTTTCCTTTGATGGAAACCGTATCTGTTGTGCTTATAGTCAGTGTAAAATAGTTTTGCTGTTGCTAAATAATGGGGGTATAGGATACTAGAAAATGACATTTCAGACTTTCCTCAGGGGTGAGTCACCTAGCACAACCTGGGGCAATGAGTAGAGCTGCTGACATAAGTTTGGTTACTCATTGAGAATCTCCTTGTTCTGAAAATGAGCTAAGATTTAAAGGCATCTTTCAGAGAGGAAATAGGAACTTAGGGAACCCATATGGGAGTGGACAATTTCAAAATGAAAAGGCAGACATTCTGCTTCCCATAGTCAGAAGTAACTAATAGATATTTGAAATAAGAATAGATGGAATCTGTCATCAAAGACAGATAAATAATGATAAGATTTGGCCCTGATGCCAATTTGGAATAGTAGATGAGGAAGCTGAGCTTATTTTGAGGGTGAAATGAATCTTAGTGTCTCACTAGCTAGTAAACATGTAGTATCAAGTAAATTATACAAGCTGAAGTGAAATGAATGAGGGCACAACGCTGAATATTTTGGGCCCTAATGTCATACAGCCCACCATGAATGAAGTCAGTGAGATGGTGATGGCTCAAGACAGAAAGCTTCAGAACACATTGAGAAATGACTTTCTTCCTGAGGGACAGTGAGTAGGGCAGAAATGAGGACACAGTGACTGAGCACCCTGGGACTCTGAGACACGACCTTGGGATCCAGACCTGGAAATGATGTTCAGAATAAATTCTGGATGAGACCGTTACCATAATTTTAACAGCATGAATCCACATCTATTCAATCTAGTAAACGTAGACAGGGTGCGAACAAGAAGGAACTAAGGGGGAGTAATGCTTTCTAGCTAAGATACATGTGGTTAGGTTTAGTCAGGTGAGGTGAGGTGAGGTTTAGTCAGGTAAGGTGAAAAAAGCTGTGCTTTCTGTGCCATCCAATTCTATGCTAGAGTCAAAGACTAACCTGCTCAGGTGAAGTAAGAGTAGTTTTCCTACCTTGGTGGCAGCATGGTTGGGATGAGAAGGGCAGTGTGTGAGTAAGGATGTGGTGTGCAGATGACAGGGACCATTCTAGCTAAGGATGCTGGAAAGACAGTGGTAGAGCAAAGCAAAAAGGTAAAGCAAAGCAAAAAAGTGGGAGAGAATCAGGGCAGCTAAGGATTGTAAATGTCATCCAGTCTGGAATTTTCCTCTGCAGATATGTCAACTATATTTTTTATGGTCATTTGGCAGCTAGTGAGAAGTTTTAAACCTGCGGAGGTTATCAGTGATTACCTTTGCCATCGCTGAGCAATGATGAATAGAGCATTTACATAAGCTGCAGCTTTGTGCACACAGCAGTGGCCCTCAATATTACTCTGTTTCTCAAACCTACAGCAAGATTTAGAAAAGGTGTAAGAATGGATTTAACTTATGATAGAAATCTCAAAACAGGCCCATACCTTGTGCAGAGTAGTAAGTGGTACAGAATGGAAACAGCAAGCCCTTCTTAATTGCCCCAAGTTTGCTAGGGTCTGTTTCTCAGTTCTTAGTTTTTGAAGAAATAATTTTTCCTGGGCTTGTTTTCTGAACCCAATACCTGGATTTGGGCTTTTGAAAATGAAACTCTTTTTCCCGCAATTCCAGTCATTCCCAATTCCCTTTCCTACTTCCCATGCCCACACACCTCTCTATAGTTGGATCACACACCCACACACACACACACGCATATCAATTATCTGCTCTGTACTTCTGAGTGTTGACCCATCTGGCTCTCATAGCAGAATGCTACAGTCCTGTCTTAATTCCTAGATCTGCTCTATCTGGGTCTTCCTTGGATAAACTCACAATACCAATTGCTTTCAGAAATGAGTTGCCAACTACTGTCATTCATACTTCCTTATACGCCCTAGCATCTATACTCAGCACCAAAGAAAGACATGAAAGGAATGTCCACTCCATGGTGTATCATCTCTTTTCTGGTCAGAGAGGACCTCTGGGCTGATTAAGTTTCTTTCCTTCAGGTTTGATAAGATCTTGAAACAAGCAAATCACCCTCAGGAAATAAAAATTTGAACACTGAAATACTTGTTATCAGCACACTGAGAGAAACACCGCTGCCAGGAAGAGTAAGCTCCAATTTTAACTGGTCTGCAGGTTATAGTTCCCATTAGAAAAACTATTTGGAAAAAAGACCAGTTAATTGTCTAGTGACTACAGAGCTAAAAATTAAGAGAATTGGGTGACTGTGGGATTAAGACAGAATCTAGCAACTTCCCTTTGCCTCTGGAACTCATCTTCCTGTAATCTAGATTAGTTGTGTGCCACAAAATAGGAGTTCTCATCTCTATGGGCAATGCAGATTAGATCCTAAAACTGCAACCCTTAAGCCTAGTGACCTTCTGTTATTGAAATTATGCTTGTTTCTCTGACTACTCCTCTATCGATTTAACTACAGTGAAGTAATTTGAAGATTTAAGCATAAAAATTTTGCTTTGCAAATCAGACTATATAACAGATAGATAATCATATAGTGCCTGAAAGTTATTAGGTACTCAGAAAATATGAGAAATAAATGACAAATAAGGGAATACAAGTAATTCAAGATTAAATATCTTGAAGAACTTTATGAAAAATGGAATTAGAAGTAGCCATTATTTGTTTCAAATTCCTTTGAAAAGAAAGTAGTTTATAGAATTATGAATTAATAACAACTATTCATATGCAAAGGGCTATTCAGTAAGGTGAGAGAATGCCATGTTGTTCATTTGGAATCTGATTTGTAAGATTCTATTCAAGAAAACCCAGTAGTAACAAGGCAGGGATAAAAATCTGCCAAATCAGATTTAGCACTTACTCAAAGCTTCTTACTTCCAGATATATAGGGAAAAGGAGCTCTTGGAAACAACAACAAAAAAAAATAGAGAATACATGGAGTGTACACATACACCTTTTGAATGAAATGATACTTTATGCATAAACTGCCATGCTTTGAACCACATGATGGTGTTACAATGAGCACAGCTAATTGCCTCAAAACAGGCTTTTGAGCCAAAAGCAGCCATCTGTAGTCTGGCCTGCAGTTCACAAGTTGGCTGGAGCCATAACAATGCATAATAAGGATGCTCACTAGGTGCTCAATACATATTGCAGTCAGATTTTCTATCTCTTCGGGAGTTTAGCTCTAGGAGAAATGCAGCTAGTGGAGAAGAAGAGAACCTGAAGGAGGCAGGAATAAGGCATCAAATAGAAGCTTTGGGACCACAAAGGTGACAGGGTATTTTCTATGGCAGCTGGAGAGGTAAGAGCAGTAAGGATAAAATGCTGAGTCACCACAATGCTGAAACACCAGAGAGTCAACGATGTGACAATACATGAAGCCTGTTGATGTATTGAAACCACCTTGGCAAAAGTATGATAGTGAGAGAAATCTGACATGGCTGACTCCATTTTGCTTCTAGCCTCACAGGCTGGTTCTCTTCGCTCATTCCTGGGCATAAGCCAAGCTAACTTTGGGAGAAATTTAATTTATAGTTTACATAATAATAGACCTTTCTAAATCCTGAAATGTTCTTGTAAAGCTTAATGAAAGGACACCAAGTTAGGAGGATGAGAGGGGTTTGAATTCTAAATAATTATCAGTCATTATTCTGGAGGTTATAATATTTGCAACTTCCCCTATTAGTCCTGAAGATAACATAACTATTGTAGAACAAAGATTGGCCTCTTGAGATGTCTGTCCAGGTTTTTGCGTTTCTGACAACCAGATGGCACCACCTAGACATGCCAACCAGTCCTGTGACCCCCACCCTAGAACTGACTCAGCACAAGAGGACAACTTTGATTCTCTATGATTTCATTTCTGACCCAACCAATCAGCATGCTTCCTACCCTAGCCTCCTATCCACCAAACTATCTTTGAAAAATCTGTAACCTCTGAGCCTTCAGGGATTCATTTGAGTAATAACTCAGTCTCCCACATGGCATAGCTGGCCTTGTGTCAATTAAACTCTTTCTTTACTGCAATGCCATGGTCTTGGTGAGTTGATTTTGTTTGTGCAGTGAGCAGGAAGAACCCATCGGATAGTTACAGGATTGTGGAAATAAACAAAGACCAACCAAATGAGAAAAGCAAAGGTTATTTATTCTGAGCTTGCTACAGCAAAAGAGTCTGCATCATCCCTTGAGTTTTGGCAGAGATTTAAAGGCAAGCAAAGAAGTGGGAAAGCTTTACAAGAGAAAAAAGGGAAGGCTTCAGGCATGCACTGATTGGAGGCTGTTGGCCTGGGGAAGCTATAGGTGGGCTAACCAGAATCAGGTTGTCCTATGTGATTAATTAGGGGTATATATTCAGCTTTCTCTGTTTGGTCCTAAGTTGGAAGCAGAGATAAAAATTAGGGATGCTGTCAATTATTAACCAAGTCCTGGCTATTTTGGGCCTATTGCTGTAGCAGCTACTGTTTAGCTTCCTGGATCATCACTAGAGATAGCAATCTGGCTTCCCTTAGGTCTCACTTACAGGAGGATGGCTTCTTGTGTTGCTCATTGTAGATACGGAGCTGGTTTCCTGAGTAGGTTGCTACAAGTTGTGGATCAAAGTTTTATTTTTATATATGGTCGGGACATTGTCCATTTGCATATCAGTCTCTCAGGAGTCTCTATTGTTTCTATTCAAACGGATCACCTAGTTCTTAATAGGCCTGGCTCTCTGATCACTAAGATGGTTTCTTTTCTTTTCTGCTTCTAAAACCATTTCTGTTTCTAAACTAAGACTATCTCAGCTCTAGAAACTCTCATACCCCAGCAAAGTCTTCAGTTCCAGGCAAACTGGGATGGTTGGTTATCCTGCTGGTATATATCCTTTTCCATAGCCCTAATTAACTGGGTTAACAAGCAAAGCATTGACAGTTTTTAAGATCTCATCCTGTTCAATATGCTCTGTTCCTAGAAAATTAAAAAGTCTAACTAACAGAAGGAAAAAGTAAAGTCCTTGTTTTTAATAAGCAGAGTAGTCATGACAGGGACAGGAGGCAGGGAAATTTTGGGCAGAAGAGGGCAGGTCCCTGGCAAGGGCGCCACCTGCGAGCCTGGAACCACAGCCCAAGGTGAGGACATACATTCCTGTTTTCCTGCTCAAATGTTGCCTTTTCCAAAACCACCTATGGCCTGCCCTGCCCCACATACTGTGTCCATAAAAACCGCAGGCTCCACCAGCAGAAGAGAGGAGAAACAATGGATGTCAGAGGCTACAGTTGGAGAGAAGCGGCTTGACTTCAGAGGGACAGCTTGATGGTGTAGCTTCAGAGAGGAGTCCAGCTGGAGACAGCCAGACTCCAGGAGAAAGTTACCTTCCTGCTCTATTCCTTTTTCATCTCCCCTTCCCACTGAGTGTCACTTTCATTGGCAATAAGATCCTCCACATTTACCATCCTTCAAATTTGTTCATGTGACGTCATTCTTCCTGGATACTGGATGCGAACTTGGGTGCGGGTGCAAAAGACTGTCACACTGACCCTCCATTGAGGTGTTAACACTTAAACTGTCCACATGTGACAAAGCTAACAGGACATGGACTGTAACACTCTTCTGGGACTTCAGGGTTTGCAGGCACCCCCACTAGATGCAGCCACGGGGCCTATACAGAGTTCATTCCTGCCAACAGCCAAAAGCACTCACCCAGGTTCCTGCACTTGCTTACCTGCATACTCCCTTCTGCAAGGAATAGAGCATAGCGGGTTCAAGTGAGTGGAGTTTGCCCCTGCTAGCACTGAAGCACCAGCTAGTTCCCGTGCTCACACTCTAGTTCCAGCCCCCAAAGGAGTCAGGGAAATTTTCCTGCTTCACTAAAAACTACATTTGTTTATAGATTTATTTAAAATTATTTGCATATCAGTGTTGCACAAGGAATCAGGAGGCCTGCATTGGCTGCCAACCAGCTGTGTAAACTTGGGTAAATTGCAAAGGAGTGCTGGGGCTCAGAAAACAATATCCCAAAGTATGGTGCTTTGGCATGCTGAGTACTTTGAATGAAAGAAGAACCAAGGTCTCTGATCCTCTTCTGCCCTCCTATCTCTCATCCCTCTTTCTCCTCCAAGTGCAGGGAGGGGCTTTCTCTGAAGTTTGCTTATTTGACTAAGGGAAGTTCCTCTCAAAAGAACGTAATTGTCATGTGCTCCTGCCCTAAAAGTCCATCAAACGGGGAAGATTAACTCATAGGAAAGAAGACTAAAAGTCACTGACACCACCTATTCTTCTGCAGACTGTCACCTGAGAGACTACCTGCATAACAAAACACCTTTGCTTACCATACATTTCCTCCCCTCACCCTTTCACAGCTTGTGTTGACATCTCACATGAAGAAGTCCTAAGCCTCTATTTCTTTCTGTAGCTCAAAATACCACTTATAGCTTGGCATGGCGGCATGCACCTGTAGTCCCAGCTACTCAGGAGGCTGAGGCAGGAGGATCACTTGAGCCCAGGAATTTGAGGCAGCAGTGAGAGCTATTATCACACCACTACGCTTCAGCCTGGGTGACAGAGCAAGACCCTGTCTCTTAAAAAAAATTGCTATTTAAACTTCAACCATCTGGCCCTTCTTTGAGTCTTATATTTTGTAAGGCTCCTGGGCATTTGCATGTAGTAAATTTGTATGCTGTTCCTCTTGTTAATCTGTCTACTGTCAGTTTATTCCAGAGATGCAAATTATCAAAACATTAGAGTAGAAGGAAAGTTCCCTTCACTCCTACAGGGGCATAACAGTAATTTTTGCACTTTCTGGAGACAATGTACAGACATGGTTTTGAGAATTCGTTCTCTATAGACTTGAGAACATTAATGAACTTTTTTAGCCCAACTTTTCTCATTTGTAAAATGGAGATTCTAACAATCTAGCTTTTCAAGTCATTGTAAGAAGTACATGAAATATATGGACATAAAACAATTATCCCATTGCCTGAAATGTGGTAAGCTTAGAAAAATTTATGTATTTGCAAATTTATTTTGCTTGCTAATACCTCCTATTTGAAACTAAGTTATGTACCTCTGTATTAGTTCATTTTCACACTGCTGATAAAGACATACCCAAGACTGGGTAATTTACAGAAGAAAGAAGTTTAATGGACTCACAGTTTCACGTGGCTGGGGAGGCCTCACAATCATGGCAGAAGGTGAAAGAAACATCTCACATGGTGGCAGACAAGAGAAGCGAACTTGTGCAGGGAAACTCCCCTTTATAAAACCATCAGATCTCATGAGACTTACTCACTATCACAAGAATAACACAAGAAAGATCTGCTCCCATGATCAAATTACCTTCCACCAGGTTCCTCCTATTACACATGGGAATTGTGGGAGTTACAATTCAAAATGAGATTTGAGTGGGGACACAGCCAAGCCACACCAACCTGCAAACTCGTATAAGTCCTAACCTCGGAATTTACTATATTTAGAGATAGGGTCTTTAAGAGGTAATTAAGTTAAAATGAGGTCACTAGGGTGGGCCCTAATCCAATGTCTCATATCCTTATAAGAAAAGATTAGGACACAGAAGGAAGATAATGTGAGGCCACAGGGAGAAGATGGCCATCTACAATGTAGTCAGGAACAGAGGTTTCAGAAGAAATCAACCCTGCAGACGCCTTGATCTCAGACTTCTAGCCTCCAAAATTATGAGAAAATAAATTTTTCGTATTTAAATTACTCAGTCTGTGGTACTTTGTTATGGCATCCCTAGCAAACATACCTTGTAAAGATAATAACATCCTAATTTAAATAAACAATTAACTTGGGCTAGAGTAGCAACATAGTACGATCTGCTAATCAGTTGATTATTGTTTGATCTATATCAGATTTTCATATATAAACAAGGAAATATCATGCAAAATGTTTCTATTGAAGGCCAGGCATGGTGGCTCACGCCTGTAATCCCAGCACTTTGGGAGGCCAAGGCAGACAGATCACCTGAGGTCAGGTGTTGGAGACCAGCCTGGCCAACATGGTAAAAACCCTTTTCTACTAAAAATACAAAAATTAGCTGGGCTTGGTGGCACACATCTAAAGTCCCAACTACTTGGGAGGCTGAGGCAGGAGAATCGCTTGAACCTAGGAGGTGGAGGTTGCAGTTAGCTGAGATTGCGCCACTGCACTCCAGCCTGGGTAATAGAGGGAGACTCCATCTCAAAAAAAAAAAAAGTTTCTATTTAAGAGATCTCCTCTGTATCAAGCAATATTTGAATATCCCAGAATTAATGGGTTTTTTAAATGACTGATATTACATTATTTTTGAGGTCTATAAATCTTAAAATTACCTATTTGGAATATTTCTATTTTTCATATACATCTGATTCCTAATTTCAATAAACAAGAAAATAGGTGTTGCAGAAAGCTGTCTACACACCATGAAAAAAAAAAAGAATGCTCTCTGAGCCAGTCAAACAGGAAAAATGCCTCTTAGAAGAAATGGTTGTTGCCGAGAAGGATTTCTGCTTCCCCATCTGTCACCCTCAGTTCCCTTGCATGTGCTCTGGCCCCTGGGTACAGTTAGGCATATTAGGGTGCTAAGGAGCTCCAGCCCATTAATGGTCACACAGGAGAGGACCTTCACCAAGGGAACTGCTGGAGAGGACCAAGGGAGACTGTTGTCCTTAATCTGTCATACCTATAATAGATTAGTTTTTTATAAAACACAGAGTTAAGGGAGGGTAGGACATTTCAATGATTCCAGTTCAAAAGTCAAAGCTGCAATTTCAATTCATTATATTGAAATGTCCTTTTGTCTTAATTGTCTGATAACATTTGGACACAAGTTATGTATAAATGCTTAACTTATTTTGAGAGACACTGAGGGTGCTCCATTTCCTACATTCCCAGAGGCCAGTGTGAGCTACTCTCACTAGGGAACCAATCATCAGCCTGGCTTGTGTATAAATTTCCCGTGAAGAGGTGAAAAGCAGTGCAAGAGAACACACACACACACACACACACACAATGAAACAGGCAGTTGTGCCATGCTCGGTTGCAACCCACAACTAAGTTAAAGTAACACCACAGTAAATATGCTATAAAACAGTAAGCACGCTCTCTCAAGCCAAAGATGTGCTAAATTTGGATACCTCTATGTGGAACACACATCAGAGCTTTGAAAAATGAAAAAACACAACTTGAAACTTCCAAGCTGACTGGGGTTTAAAAAACAAACAGCAACACAGAGTATCTAGGAGGGAATAAAATATCTATTATACACAGAGTGCCAAGGCATCTCGCCTGTACTATCATTTTAAGCTCCAATTGGGTCAGTCATCTACAACCATATCATGTGCTTTGATTGACTACACTTTGGATATTTGGTCTCTTGTAACATCAACCTCCATGTGACTTCTGAGCTAGATTATCTCTGCTCCCCTGATGTTAGTCAGGGAAAAGAGATTAGAGTGGAGGTTGGAGGGGGCATGAATTCTTTCTTAGACTGTCACAGAAGCAGCTGTTCTCTCCTAGCAGGGGCAAAGCTTCAGTCTGAATGAAGATTTGGGTCACAATGCTTTTTACCTCCTTTCCAACTTTCCAAATGTAAATTCTATAAACATCTGAGCATTTTGCATTATGAAGAAAATTGCTAGATACTTGACTTAATTTTTAAATATTCTTTTAAGCATTTTGAAATCATTTAAGCAGACTATAATCTGAGAATCCTTAGTTTGGGTAATGTTTTGCTCTCCAAGGGACCAAATGGCAATTCCCAACTCACAATTACAAATTTATGGGAACGTTGCCTGTGACTCTCAATGTTCTGCATCAAAGGTCAAGGGAAAAGAGAGTTTATATCTTTAGTCTTTGGAAAGTTTTATCAGTCTGCAAAATCTTTTTCATATTTTTTAGGATTGTGGCAGTGATGTGCCTAATGACTATATCTTCAGCAAGTTTAGTAATCATCTTTAAAGGCATTATTTTAATTCAAATTCAAACTTTTATTCTCCCAAACACAGACTTCTTTCACACTTGGCATTTCTTTCTTGCCTGGTGCTAATGTAAAGATTTTAATATGAATTAAATGCAAAAGGATGCAATTTTCAACCACCTCCTACTTGATAAAGTCCTGCTCTGCCCCAAGACCCACCTCAGATCTTTCTAACAACCCTGGAGAATATTTTTCCAAATGAGGTTAGTTCCATCAGCATCTTACAGCATCATGCTTGCACACTGTGATAATGCTCACCGTATCAGCAATCTCTCACCACTGGATAATTAACTGCTTGAGGAGAGAAGCAGTGTATCCCTTTCTATATTCTCAGGGCCAATCACAGTCCTTGGAATACAGTTGATGCATCATAAACCTTGTTGAAGTGAATTGTCAAGGTTTCACTGAAGTCAAAGACATCATCGGACACCTCTGTTATATGAAAACTTATCTGTGATCAAGGTGCTAAATAATGAAGTCTCTCCCAAGGCAATAACAATGAGTCATGTACCTTTTTTGGGATGCTTTCTATGAAGTGATAGACATGATATCAGATCTGAAACATGGTGAGGACCATTGCCCTTGGAATTCATAAACATAATTGGGGAAAGAGCTAATGTCAAGGTCCATGTAACTTTGAGAGCTATAACACTACTATAAGAATGACTAGAATCATATTAAAGACCTATTCTGAGTTTTCTCTCTCTCTTTCTCTGTTTCATAGAGTGAGGCAAGGATGAAGTAGAACTGAATCAGTTATTTGCTTTTTATAGTTAACTCTATGCCCATGAAACTTTCTTGGGTACACTTTCTTAGTCACATGTAACATTCCAAAAGGGCTAATCATATCAGGATAAGTTCTCTGACTTTGATCATGCTTTGTTTTAACATCTTAGGGCTTCATTTGATACATATGTGTAACTTACTATTTTCCAAGCACAATGAATGCTGGAATTGTAGCAGTCGTGAGTTACTATTTCCTTACCCAAAATTCAGTCCCCTTTCCCCAGCTTCCTTATTCGTATTTTTCAAAGTAACAATGTTCCTGACTAAAAATCTCAACTTCCTAGAGTCTCTCAGAGTTGGAAGGGTGATACAGTTGCAGACAATAAAATAAACTGCAAGTTTCTGGGAAATAACCCTCATGAAGGTAAGCCATTCTTGGGACAGCTCTGTTATTTGAGGCTGAATGAATATCTGATAAGATGGCACAGTCAATCCTAAGCACTGCTAAATTGTGGCAGTCGGAAGAATAGCAGGGCTTAAGTGTTGTTGTCTCATATCCTGAGCCTTTTATTTCTAGGCCAATCTGAAATCTTCCCGGTGGGTGGATGAATGAGAAGAATTGAGGAAATATACCTTCCCCTGTTTTGGGGAAGGAAGAGGATTATGGGCCCGCATTATTACCATTAGGTCTGAGACATAGTGTGGGTGTTGGTTATAAGGGAGTCTGCATGCTAATGAATCCTTTTGGAGCTTGCCTTCTGTGGAGGGGTAAAGAAGTAAGGTTATAAGTGAAGGATCAGTTCCTCTGATGCTACGAACTCCTCCTGAGCAACAATCTGGCACTTCGAAGGGAGGCAAGAAGATCAGTATAGAAGGACACAGAGACTTCTGCTCTCTCTTTAAAGCCTGATTTCCTTACAGAAATTGCTATTCTACTGCCCTCTAGGAGAACGCTGTCCAGGACAAGAATTTCCTTCTTAACAAAAAATTATGGCCAAAAAACAAAATAGTAGCAGAGATATTAAAGAAGTATCTGGTTTGGGGAGCTAGGAGGATGATCCTAAATTCATTGAAATGGAGATATATGACTGCATTTTGGGCCTCTCTTTTACTGTAATCCCAGCCCTTAGGTCATGTTTTATATTCAAGGCATCGTGATCATCACTCACCTTTGACTGGAAGAGCAAAGTCACTCCTACTGGATATGGGTAAATATAGTAAGACACTTGAAATGCAATGCCCTTGAGAAGCCAGTTTCTTCTATAAGGAGCAACCTCATCTCAATAACAAAGAGATAATAAAGGGACCTCCAGCTGGCCTGATGGATGTTTTGGAACTCCAACAGCTGCTTCCGGATGTATCATTCCCACCTTGCACAGCCTTTCAGCGGAAATACTTTTTGGCTCACTCAGAGGATGGAAAATCTTTCCAATTAGACAAGTTGGTGGAAAGGCCTGAGGTGGGAGATGGCAATGCTTCCTAGAGGAGCCCACCTCGAATGGTAGCCTGAGATCACGCTGAATGCGAGGACAGCGCTGTGCACGACAGAGGCCTTTAGTCACAGACATGGGACAGGGATGCCTAGGATGGGTCTTGCTCATTTTTTCTGTACTATTCCATATCTAGGATTGGATTCTTTAATTTCTCCAAACCAGCATTTATGAGGAAAAAACACAAATTCTCCCTAGGCAGGCAGTTGTAAGTGTGTGTGTATACATCTGTGTGTGTATGTGTGCATGCGTGTGTCTGCATGTACCTACACATTTGGTGGGAGGGAAGAAAAAGTCAAAGTCTCCTTCTCCCTAGAGACTGATTATTTGTAATTACTCAAGACGTTCATAAGTAAATATATTCATAATATTGTTTGAGTGGTTCAAACATAAGAAGTAAAGAGATGAACTAAAATTAAAAGTGTGTCTTATAAAATGAACTAGCTTAGTTTAAAGAGCAGCTAAGTTTAAAGAGCAGTTTTTTTTCTCTATCACCTGCCTACCAGGTCCCAGCCAACATGACTTGCCAAGGCCAGTGACTCAGCAGAGCGTGCATTCAGCAGCTACTGAATGACAGCCTTGGAACAGTTACTGCAGGTCTCTCCACTCCTATGAGCAGTATAGTGACCAATGAGGCATAGATCTTTGCTCTTACTGTTTTCATCTTGAAATGCATACCCACTGCCGTGTGCATTTTCTGCACATTTCTACATGCCTCAGTGTTATAAAACAATGCAATAAAGGGCTGTTCTAGAGGCTGCCTGGAGTTTTCTGTCTCAAGTCAGCTATTTTCTTATCTGACTTGGCATTTAGAACAGCCGGACGGCTCTGACAAATGTGTCTTGGAGCTGTGCACCAGGGGTACGTTGCTTTATGATATGATTAAGTTAAAGCACATTCTTTCCCTTGCGTTGACTTTCTCTGTGCCTTGAACTGAAATCAATCCAATCAGTAAAATCCTGATGCAGCAAATGATAAACCCCAAGGCTTACTACTGTTACTGAGAAAGCCCAAACTCAGCTCCCCTGACACCCTTGAGAGAGTTTACCCTTTACCTGGAAGCCATGAATTTCCCTCCTTGCTGAAAAGCATGCAATTGCCATTAGATGGAGCTCAATGAAAGAAAAAATAGAGGATGGGATTTTCTGGGTTAGAAAGAGGTTTTTCCTGGAAAGTCTGTTGGAATTGTTAAAGGGTCAGTCTCAGTCTGGTATGTGTTTTAGAGTTAGCCTCCATATAAACCCATCAGATAGCTCTGTCCATGCACATCCATAAGCATTAACATCACTAAAACTAGTAAATATGAGATATAAGGCCCTAGAAAATTATGTAAAAATCCAACGGGATAAGCTAATTTATGTTGTATTAGAGTTTAGAGCCCAGATTTCCTCATAATTTGTAAAATGATATTTATCTAGTGTGTTTTTATCTCCCTGCTCCTCAATCATCCCCACCACCAGGAGGCTTTTTGGTATGCATACATGGAGAAAGCTAGTCAAAGAGATGTATGGCCTGGGAAGAGAAAGGTAACCTAGTATTCATGTTAGAATGAAGTTTCCAGTCTGGCTTTGTGCAAGGATGGGCATGATGGCTGAGCCAACTACTGCAGCCAGGCAAAATTGTTCCCTTTTGCTTTATGGCTAGGATCAAATCAGAACATGGGTGGTCCTGTGTAATAGGAAAAATGTATGTCGTATGGGAAAAATCCAGTGCTTGTATTGTAACCATTTATATGTCATTAAGTGATGCTGGGAATTTTTAAAGGACATTTCACTTAAGAACTTTTGTATGCTGAGATTTTATGCTATCATAGAGCTCAAAACATCAAGGGAAAGAAAATATAAATAAATAACTTTACTGCATTTATTTATGTTCATATTAAACCATAGAAAGAGATTTGCACACTATAAACAATGAAGATAGTATGGATTTAGAAATTGGATTTGGTTCTATAAACTGATTTGCTTCAATCAGCTTTTAAAAGAAAGCTTTTTCCCTCCTTTTTCAATGTGTGTATACATATGATTCTTCCAGCAATGCAGGGACTGCCCATTTGTCCTTTCCTTCCACCCCATATATATCACTTGACACAGCAGAAGATATCTGCCTTTGAAACATTTGTTTGTAAATCAAAATATACTTTAATTGCATTGAAATGGTCTTTATTACACTGTTGGGAGTAACTTCATAAGCAAAACATCTTTTAAGGAGTGAATAATGAAGCCACAGTAAGTCATTTGCTATAAATAGGAGTTTATATGCTAAACGTGCATAAAGCCAAATAGTCCACAGAGTCATAAATTGTGGTACCCTCTTACAAATATGATAGACATCCCCAGACTGGCCAATTAACTCATGCATTCCACAAAGACGTACCTGACATCCTCAAGGACTCATGTTTGGGAACTTAAGGAACCAGAGGGAACTCTGGCAACGTAAAACCATCTGTTCTCCTTCACTAGGCCTCAACTGAGGACCTCACATACCTTTGCTCCTCACATCCTGATTCTCACTCTGGAAACAACTATTTACCTGGCTTTGGGTCCATATCCAAAAACACATGCTTTTGCTCACATCCTGATTCTCACTCTGAAAACAACTATCTACCTGGCTTTAAGTCTATATCCAAAAACAAAGGTGGTGAGGTATCAGGAAACAATGGACTTCCTACTGAGCCTCCAGGAGGATATTTCCTCCCAAATGATAAAGGAAGAAATTTCAAGGGGAAGGAGGGCAAGGTAGAAGGAGAGGAAGACAATCCAGCACAGAATGTTGTGTATTAGCCTGTGATTCAACATCAGACTCATCAGTAACTGCCTGCATGAAAGGTTAATTTAGATTTCTATTTCTGCATTTAACCTCTTTTAAAAAGAAAAAAAAAAAATGTCCACTCCTCAAGATTCAGTGACAAAACTGGGGAGAGAAAGAAGAAGATCAATGATGTTATTGGGTTCCCAACTTGTATTACAAATGGATGGTGGTGTTGTTACAGAAAAGGAGTCCCAGTCCAGACCCCAAGAGAGGGTTCTTGGCTCTCACACAAGAAAGGATTCAGGGCAAGTCCATAGTGCAAAGTGAAAGCAAGTTTATTAAGAAAATAAAGAGATAAAAGAATGGCTACTTCATAGAATGTGCAGCCCCAAGGGCTGTTTGTTGCCCATTTTTATGGTTACTTCTTGATGATATGCTAAACAAGGGGTGGATTATTCATGCCTTCCTTTTTTAGACCATATAGGGTAACTTCTGATGTTACCATGGCATTTGTAACTGTTACAGTGCTGGTGGGAGTGTAGCAGTGAGGACAACCAGAGGTCACTCTCATCACCACTTTAGTTTTGGTGGGTTTTGGCCAGCTTCTTTATTGCAACCTGTTTTATGAGCAAGGTCTTTATGACCTGTATTTTGTGCTGAACTCCTGTCTCCTCCTGTGACTTGGAATGCCTTAACTGTCTGGGAACGCAGCCCAGTAGGTTTCAGCCTTATTTTATCCAGCTCCTATTTAAGATGGAGTTGCTCTGGTTCACTTGCCTCTGACATTTCCCCCCTCCCTTTTGTAAGAGAACTCTTAATCCTAAGGGTTGCAGAGGGATGAAGGTCCACCTTCTGTAACTTCTTCAGGCTGAATAGGGGCAATGGTATTCTTGCCTAACTATGAGGGGTCTCTTGCATTCAGGGTAGAGAGGAGCTCAGTCAGAAAGCATCAGTATGGTAAGGTCCATTCATAACTCTTGAGTTTCAACAAAAGGTGATATCTGGAAGATTAGTAAGTGTATAATTTAAGAAAACATTCAGTAAGCTTGTCCCATATTCCTACACAAAGAGTGTAACAGCAATATATTCCACAAGAGTAAAGCAAAATAAGTAAAGTTATTCCAGGTAAATTAAATTAGAAGGCTTTTCATGAACTGGGTAACTACTGGAACTAAGCTGATACAGAGTTGTTAGCTGATTGTAATGTGCCCAGATTAGAATACTCTTCCAGATTTTTACATAACCCATCCCTCTTGTTTCTTCTGAGCAGCAGTCAGAGATCACTGTTTGGTTTACAGGAATAAGCAGGGTCAGCCTAAATTGCAGAAACAAACTTAGAAACAACTAATGAAACTAGAATTTAGTAACAAGTGTACCATAGTTTTTGAAACATAATATTTCTCACTCCAGTTTCCCAGTTTTACTAAAGACAAATTATAGTAAGACTGATTTGCTTTATTATATTTGGCCTGATTATTTGTATAAAATGCAGCAAGAATAATTATTTTTCACATAGGCTTTTTAATTGTCTTTGATGGAACTCTGTTTTATAAGGAATCTCAGATAAGACTTTTTAAAAGCCAAACCCTGCCAAATACCTATGAGTTGGGTAAATTCCTCTCCTTTTGAGGAGATAACTTGGGGCTCCCAGACCTGTGGGAAAGTTACATTCTTTACTTACCATATATTAGAAACCCTGTACAGGGATTGTTGTAGGCAAGGTATGAGGCCAGTTCCCCAAGGGTTTTTAGTGGCTCTATAAGTTAAGTTAAATTCCCTAAAGGAAAACACACTATTCCAGTCAAGGCCTTGGCAAAATAACCAATTTCTCCAATTGTGTCCTGTTACAAAGGAAAACAGATTCTCATTGCACCTATGCAAATAACTATGTTGCCATAAGTTAAGAATACTCACAACTAGTTTCCAAATTCTGGAAAAATCTGGTAGAGAGAAATGAATATACTCCAAATTTTGTTCATAGGAGTACACTGAACTATTAAAAGCTGTAAATAGCTCAAAAGAAAAGTTTCCTTGACTCTGAAAAACAAAACAAAGGATCAGCAACGTTTTAAGCAAAGTTGAAAAGACTAAACTTCTTCAGTTTAGGCCATGTAGTTAACTTCCGTTCAATAGTTATGAACATTTCAGTTCTCTATGAGAGTTCTGAAAGTTTTTTCTTTTATTCTGATGTCACAATCTCCAAAGTTATCAGAAAACCTGCATTTTTTTTTTTTTTTGAGACGGAGTTTTGCTCTTGTTGCCCAGGCTGGAATGCAATGGTGCAATCTCGGCTCACCGCAACCTCTGCCTCCCAGGTTCAAGTGATTCTCCTGCCTCAGCCTCCTAAGTAGCTGGGTTTACAGGCACGTGCCACCATGCCCAGGTAATTTTTGTATTTTTAGTAGAGATGGGGTTTCTGCATGTTGGTCAGGCTGGTCTCAAACTTCCCACCTCAGGTGATCCACCCACCTCGGCCTCCCAAAGTGCTGGGATTACAGGCATGAGCAATTGAACCTGCATTTAAGAATGCTCGCAAGAGTTCTATAGTTGGTTATATAAACCACCTTCTAAAGAGGATTAAAACAAGACAACAATTGTCTGTGGATGATAAAAAGTTCTAGCCACTATTAAAGCCAAAATTGATAAGGAAATTTAGTTACTTCTGTGGCACACAAAATTTTACATAATAATTATAATTATTAACAACATACACTAATTCATGTTAGAATTATAGGAGTTTCCCATAACTTTCAAACATATACCAATAAAACATTTATGCAAATACAGTCCAAAGAAAGCAAAACACTATTTCACATTTGATAATACTTCCTATATGATTATATATCAAATAAGCCAAATTTCACCTTTACATTAATGTACTATTAATGTTAAACCCAATTTTTCATAAAACTTTATAGACATATTTAATCAATTTTAATGTTTAACCACAAGGTAATATTCTTATAAACTTTTTATAACCCTTTACATTTTTTGCAAAACAACAGATTAATGCTCTAAGAAAAATTTGTTGTGCTTCTATTCCAATGTTTAATTTACAGAAAAACTGAATAATACTCTTAACTTTAGCCAGTATGTTCACACATAGAATCTCTTGCAATTAATTTTTATAAATCTTCCACAACTTCTTTAAACCTTTAGATATTGTTTTACTTAAAACGATTCTTTAACACTTTATTCTAGCCATGCCAAGCAGCCAATATTTCTAGCTTCTCAACTTGACCAAAGATAACCTCCTAGGTGCTTAGAGAAAGGAAAATTTAAGACAGTCCATGAAGGAGAAGAGAATAAACAAGGTCACTCAGATACTAAACCAAAAATGACTTACTTCCTACGTGGGGAATTGAATCCACACAGCTACCGTGAAAGTGCAAAACCTTAACTACTGAGTTACAGCACAGGACAGTCTCTACTCCTGCCCCCGCCCCCGCCCCCCGCCAAGAAGAAGTCTAGAGTAGTTAATTTTGAGATTGAAAATGTTTTTAATTATTTTATATGATTTTTAGAGCTATGACATGAACCTTAAAATTCCTGTTCCCTGAAGGCAGAGACCAAAAGAAAGCACCACCACATGGTTAAAAGATCAAGCTCCCGAGGACACAAAACAAGGCAGGGACTTCAGCCAGTTTTTCTCTTTGTTTCAAGGACATGAAGCCAAGTTTGTTACTGACCAGCTTGCTGGGTTGTCTTGAAAAGCAGGCTTACAGGTGTTCTAAGCCCATGTTTTAGCCTAAAGATAAACAAATTCATAGCACAAAATACACCAGCTTAAGACTAGCTTTAGAATTCTCAGTTGGGCGCAGTGGCTCACGCCTATAATGCCAGCACTTTGGGAGGCTGAGGTGGGCGGATCACCTGAAGTCGGGAGTTCGAGACTAGCCTGACCAACATGGAAAAGCCCCATCTCTACTAAAAATACAAAATTAGCTGGACATTGTAGTACATTCTTGTAATCCAAGCTATTTGGGAAGTTGAAGCAGGAGAATCACTTGAACCTGGGAGGTGGGGGTTGCACTCTAGCCTGGGCAACAAGAGAGAAACTGTCTCAAAAAATAAAATAACTCTTTTTTGCATTAGTCTAAACTTTATAGAGGAGATAAATACTGATTTTTGTTTTTGGAACCTTTTATTCAACTGTTTGCACAGACAGAGAGAAGCCAGAAATCTGATGGGTAAGAAATTTTACCCTTTTCCCAGCATGTCAGGTTTCTAGTTCCCTTTCCCTGAGCAGCCCTAGTGATCCAGTTTGCAACACCATTGCCCTGGGGGCCAAGTCACATCATAAAGGAAAATTTTTTGTTGTTGCTGTTCTAGCCAGAGCAAAATACATGTGATAAAACATAGACATTAGCCACTCTGCTTAGCACCTGGTATCAAACTGGCAAGGCTTAAATTTGCCCTCACATGGGTCCCATCATCTTTCATCCAACTTCCAACTAGGAGTTTCGACACGAGGTCTCTGGGCAAGGTGGTCACCCTAAGTAATAGAAAAGATAAGAAAGGGAAAGGAGAGAAAGAAAAGCATTGCCTGTGGCAGGCAGGGAAGGCAAAATTCTCAGGGAGGCCAGAGAAAAACCCACCCACTGCAGCAACACTGAAAATTTCAGGAGGCTGCTGTCAAGAAAGGATTTTTTTTTTTCCAGCAGTTTCATTAGCTTTCAAGTTTCTCCTTTTGGGAGAGAAAAAGGCTCCCCATGTCCCATGATCCTGTACATGCCTAACCCTGTCACCCACGGCCATCAGCAAAGAGTTCAAGGCAGCTTAATCCAAAGAGAATAGAAGTTAACATCCCCTAGTGCCAAACTTTTTCTTAGCTGAGAGGGAGTTTACTGAGAGGGGCCTCTAACCCCCTAAATCTAAGAAGGGACTCTAACCCTCCTAAGTGGGCCTCTAACCCAAGGTCGGTCAAGCTTCCTTGCATTTTATTAAGAGGGGCCTCTAACCCACTCTGTCGTAGGAGAGACTCTGACTCCGCTAAGTGGGTCCTCTAACCCAATCCCATTCTTTATCTGGGTACCCCACCACTTATCCAAAGTCATCCAATCAGTGCTCCAATCTATTGCCTTTGGGTCAGGGTGGCCTCAGTATTGTCCCTTTTGTGGTTTGCGAGAAAGATGTTACTGGATCCCACCACTTACCCAAAATTAGCCTTTGGGTAGGAGGTTTCTGCAGTATAGTCGCTTCTGTGGTTGTCAGAAAGATGTCACGGGACCCCAACACTTACCCAAAGGTAGCCGTTGGGTCAGGATTTCCTCACTACATAATCCCTTCATAGTCGCCAGGAATATGTTACAGGAAGGGGGTCCCAGTCCAGACCCCAAGAGAGGGTTCTCGGATCTCATACAAGAAAGAATTCAGGGTGAGTCCACAGTGCAAAGTGAAAGGAAGTTTATTAAGAAAGTAAAGGGATAAAAGAACGGCTACTCCATAGACAGAGCAGCCCCGAGGGCTGCTTGTTGCCCATTTTTATGGTTACTTCTTGATGATATGCTAAACAAGGGGTGGATTATTCATGCCTTCCCTTTTGAGACCATATGGGGTAGCTTCCTGATGTTACCATGGCATTTGTAAACTGCCATGTTGCTGGTGGGAGCACATCAGTGAGGATGACCAGAGGTCACTCTTGTGGCCATTTTGGTTTTGGTGGCTTTTGGCTACCTCCTTTATTGCAACCTGTTTTATCAGCAAGTTTTTTAGGACCTGTATTTTGTGTTGACCTCCTATCTCATCCTGTGACTTAGAAGGCCTTAACCATCTGGGAATGCAGCCCAGTAGGTTTCGGCCTCATTTTACCTAGCTCCTATTTAAGATGGAGTTGCTCTGGTTCACTTGCCTCTGACAGTGTGGGTTCACTGAGATCAGGGTAGACACTTCTCAAGTTCAATGCGAGGTTGATAAGTGTGAAATATGTCTGTCTACACTTTATGTTTACATAAAGCAGTTGTCAAAGTATTTTCACAGACACCATCTCATTTGATACCCACAGCATGCCCATGAAATAATTTAGTTGGTTATCAATAGTCCTACTTTAGAGATAAGAAAACTGAGGCCCCAAATGTTTAAATAATTTTCCAAAGGTCACAAAGGAAGTATTAGGGTGAGGCTTGAACTTTGGTCTTCTGACTCTAAATCTTGAGACCGCTGAATTTTGTACTTAATTATTCTAATTAACTTCATGAATGTTAAGTTGTTATTTTCCAATTAGAGTATATAGTCTCTGAAGAAAAGGATAATAGTATATATTTTTGTCTTGGCGTTTCTTGATCTTGGCACTATTTACCTTTTAGGTCAGGGGTTGTATTTTGCATTATAAAGTGTTTAGTAGCACCCCTGGCCTCTACCCACTAAATGGCAGTAAAACATGCCAAGTTGTGACAACCAAATATGTCTCTAGTCATTGTCAAACATTCCCTGAAGCGCAAATTTGCCCCTGGTTGAAAATCGCCGATTTAGTCCTTCTACCATACCAGGCACATAGGAGATGGCTGTAAATTCCTGGAGAACTAATGAAGTGTTTTTAATAGAAACTTGTTAAACAATGAAGTTAAACTAAAAGGTAAGATGAAGGACTTTGCCTTTTTAGCATTTGTAACAGTGCCTAACAAATCAGGCAAGGCTGTGCTGATTAGTGAAATAATGTTATAGGAACAGATTTGAGAAGAGAAAAGAGGGACATGTTTCTTTTAAAGTAGATATGTGCCCAATTTTGCATGTACTTCCACATGTACACAGTGAGACTTGATGAAGGACACATTCATGTATATTTCACTTGTTTAGAAATCTCAGCCACTGAGGAAGAGCTCATTAAAGGGCTGTGAGTAGAAGGAGCCTGGGACTTGAGCACCTGGGGATTGGAGTCTATTTCTATCTCTGCTACTAACCAAGTAGTAAGACCTTTGGCAGGTCACTGCACTTTTCTGGACTGAGTCCTCATTCATAAAATGAGGAGGTTGAAATATATTATATCTTAGGTACTTTCCAAATCAAATATTTATTTATGATTTTATGATATAGGTCCTCAATCCCCCATTCGAAAACCTTGGGATTGTATGTCACATGTTACTGAATTCATTCTTTTCATATTCTTTCAAAGGTAATAAATTGCACAAGCTCTTTTAAAATAATATTTCCAAAAGGTGTTTGGGCAACAACTCCAAATTAAGCACATTAATATTTCTTCTGTAAAATGATGGCTATTCACCTTCATTTGGATAAAGATTATTAATAGCTTTGCATCAGTTCAGGTTAGATTTTGTTGCCAAATTGGTTTGTCACAAAAGCAAACAAAAACTTTTCATTTTCAGACCACTAGACTTCAGCATTGTAGATATGGAATTGTGTATATGTACTCAGTTTTGATTACTGATAATTGATTAGGAAGCCCTGTTGTAAATAAAGTCTGCTAAATAAATCTATGGTATACTTTTTTCTAACCCTATGGAAGATAAACATTTTTTTTAATCTTATCTTAATGTTTATCTCTTGGTTCCCAATTTTAAAGTTGCCACAATAGCCATTATCTCAGACCTTGATTTTTATTCCAATATTTTATCATTATGCAAAACATTATTATACCAGCAGCATGTGTATATGGGAAAATACGAATAAAAATGAAAATCAAAAGAATTTTTTCTTTATCTTAATAAAAAAGCATGTAATAAATTTCATGAAAGCAGTAATAAAATGAAAATTTATCAAAAATCTAATACACAAGCAACTTAACAAATAAAAGGTTATTGTTTCTTTTATTCTATTTTAATTCGGGTCATATTAACCTGCCCTTTGGTCAAGTGAAAAAAAATATTCAGTAAATGTTTGCAGGCAATGCTACCAGAAAGCTTGTTGTTCCTGGCCAGCACAGATGTCATGTTCTCAGGTTGAACTAGAGTCTTACTCCTGTAGGTCTCAATTCCTCAAATTGCTATTAATAGTACTGCCAACCATGGCACTTTCCTTCACTCCCTCAGCACTTTCTGTCACAGACTAATAATCCTCCACAACAGAAAAACACCATTGAACTAAATATGTCAAAAGGCTTCACCAAATAGAAAATGCATGGTCATTATTCTGAAAGAGAAACCAAGGCCCTTGGAGAAGCGGCAGTTATTAATTATTGGGAGAACGCGCTCCCGATGGTTACGTGAGTTCTTGTCTATTTCCTGGGTGTCTCAGCTGGTTTGAGAAATAAAGGGAAAGAGTACAAGAGAGAGAAATTTAAAGCTGGGTATCTGGGGGAGACATCACATCTTAGCAGGATCCGTGATGTTCCCCGAGCCGTAAAACGAGCAAGTTTTTATTAGCGATTTTCAAAAGGGGAGGGAGTGCACGAATAGGGTGTGGGTCACAGAGATCACATACTTCACAAGGTAATAAAATATCACAAAGCAAACGGAGGCAGGGCGAGATCACAGGACCACCAGATGGGGCGAAATTAAAATTGCTAATGAAATTTCGGGCACACATTGTCATTGATAACATCTTATCAGGAAACAGGTTTTGAGAGCAGACAACCTGACCAAAATTTATTAGGTGGGAATTTTCCTTGTCCTAATAAGCCTGGGAGCGCTACAGGAGACCGGGGCTTATTTCATCCCTTCTGCTTCGACCATAAAAGATGGCACACTTCCCGTTTATAGGCCTGCCCTCAGGGACGCATTCTCTTTCTCAGGGATGTTCCATGCTGAGAAAAATAATTCAGCGATATTTCTCCTATTTGCTTTTGAAAGAGGAGAAATATGACTCTGTTCTGTCCTGCTCATCGGCAGCCAGTTCAAAGTTACCTCCCTTGTTCCCTGAACACCGCTGTTATCTTGTTCTTTTTTTACGATGCCCAGATTTCATATTGTTCAAACACACATGCTCTACAATTTGTGCAGTTAACGCAATCATCACAGGGTCCTGAGGTGACATATATCCTCCTCAAATTATAAAGAAGATGACGGGAATAAGAGATTAAAGACAGGCATAGGAAATCACAAGGGTATTGATTGGGGAAGTGATAACTGTCCATGAAATCTTCACAATTTATGTTCAGAGATTGCAGTAAAGACAGGCGTAAGAAATTATAAAAGTATTAATTTGGGGAACTAATAAATGTCCATGAAATCTTCACAATTTATGTTCTTCTGCCACGGCTTCAGCCGGTCCCTCCGTTCGTGGTCCCTGACTTCTCACAACAATTAATAAACTCATACAGTCTTTCCACCAAGACCTAAGAGCACACAATAGAATTGCCTCGACTCTCTGTGAACAGTGAAGTGTAAAACTAAAGCTTTAGATATTCCAAGACATAGAGAAATTGAGAGAGAGAGAGAGAGAGAAGAAGAAGTTGGGTGAGGGACAGAGGAGGAAGGAAAAGAGTAAGGGAAGAGATTGTAAATGGTGTTGGTTATGGAAATCTGCCAGGAAATATCTAGCAGTTTCATTGTCTATTTTGTCTTATTCATTGCTCTAATAATGATAATATATCTAATACTATAAAAGGAGCAATAAGTATTGTTATAAATGTCAAGGACTGTGCTAGGTTTGGGGAGTAAAATGATGAACAAGACATTTGAAGTTTACAGATTTTGTTATTATAATTGGCACATAATAACTATATATTTATGGAGTACAGAGTGATATTTTGATACATGTATACAATGTGTAGTGATGGAATCAGTAATTAGCATATCCATTCCCTCAAACATTTATCGTTTCTTTACGTTGGTAACATTCAAAATCCTCTCTTCTAGCTATTTGAAAATATACAATGAATTATGGTTAACTACAGTCATCCTACAGTACTATTAGAATATTAGAACTTATTATTTCAATCTGGCTGTAACTGTGTATCCATTAGCCCACTTTTCTCTATCTTCCCTACCCCCATACTTGCAAGCCTCTAGAAATCACAGACTGGTGTTATAAATGAATAATACACAAGTAAGAAAAAATATGTAATTTTAGATAAGGATAAATGGTGCAAAGGAAATCAACCATGTAATCAATAACACAACTTGTGTAGAATGCTTTCGATGGGATTCTCTGTGAAGACCTTTCTGGAAAGTGGGAGTTAAACTGCAACCTGAAGGAGGAAAATGAATCAGTCACAGGAGGCATTCCCGCTGCCAAAGCCAGAGAAAGGAAGCAATTGGAAGATGGCTGGAAAAGGAAGAAGGCAGGGGGATGAAGTTAGACCAGGACTGCAGGGTCTGACAAGTCACAGGAGGGACTGTTTCAGAGGAAGAGCAATGAAAAGGGACTGAACATTTAAGCAAAGGAGACTCACTTAGTTCATGGTTTTAAGTAAATATGCCAGCTGCCTTGTGGAGAATGAATTGGGAAAGGGGAATAGCAGAAGTAAGAGCACTGGTAAGAAAACTGATTTGGATGAGGATAATTGCAAGACAATGAGAATGTTCTCAGAAGGTATTCATCTGAGACATTAAGACTAAGCACTAATCAATAAGAGGATGGGATGACCTTCTTATGTCATCTTCCTTGAAGCTTATAATTTTTATAAGCTTTGCATGCATGTTTCTATTTCCAACTTGCCATTTCTATATGATTTTTTAAAACTATGTTTATTTCATGGTGTGGATCATTTTTTAAATAATCCAAATATAGACAAGACATCCACAAAGACCATACTGTTAGAGGTGTAAGCATTCACACTGACAGCAGAGGAACAATTCCTCTTTAACTTGTCCAAATCCTATAGAATATTAAGGACTTAAATTCTATTTCCTTTCAATCTTTATCTTCTAGGTTAAAAAATTCTAGTATCTATCCTGATATGGATGCCCCTTTATTATTGCACCAATGTTAGGCCCTCTTACAACTCGTTTTTCCAGTGGATTTTCTGGAGATATAGACTTAGTATTGCATTTGAAGCCACACGTAGGTATTATGTTTTATTTTGTTTCTTTTGGAGCCAAATTTTACCTTGTCATATGTATTATGTTTAAATGGGCCAACAATTTGATTCAGGTAGGACCTATGGGGAGTGAGGGGGACACATTTTGGGGTGTGTGTGTGTGTCTGTGTGTGTGTAAACTTCTTGGTCAGGTTTTCGTATGTCTTAATGAAGTTTCGTCAGCCTGTTAAGACTGCTTTCATGGTTGGCTGAGTATTCTCGATGCCACTGATGAAACAAGGATTGATAAGACACTTAATTATATATTGTTGTGTAACAAATTTCCAAATCTAGCAACTTATAACAACAATAAACATTTATTATTGCATAGTTTCTATTGATCAGGAATGCAGGAGTCACTTGGCTGGTTGGTGGTTGCAGTCAAGATGCCTGCCAAGGCTGCAGTCATCAGTTTGAACAAAGCTAAAAGATCTTCTTCCAGAATGTCTCATTCACATGTTCACAAATTGAAACTGGCTCTTGGCAAGAAGCCACAGTTCCTTCCAACAGTGGCTTGGGAATCCTCATGACATGGCAGCTGGCTTCCCCCAAAGATAGGAATCCAAGAGAGAATGAGGTATAAGCCACAACATCTTTTATGACCTAACCTTGGAAGCCATATTTCACCATTTCTACAACTTCTGGTTGATTACAGGATGTAATTGAATGTACACGCAGGCAAGAATACCAGGAAGTGAAAACCACTGGGGACCATCTTTGAGGTAGTCTACATCCTGTCTACAGGATGCAAACCAGAATAGGAAAGTGTAGATTGTAAAGGAGCAGGTGTGGAATCAGACAAACCCTATGGCAAGGAAACCAATTGCTTCCCCTTTGGGGAAGTCCCACTGATCAGATGCAGTATCTGAAAAGTATAGCAACAAATGCCACTGCTGGAGTGTAGAGAGCCAAGCAAAGTGTTATAAGGGTATGAATTGGGCATCAGAACATAGCATTGTTTCAAGCCAGAGCAAGAGGCATTTTGATTCAGATAGGCACTTAGCCAGCATTTGAAAAAGCATTATTCATTGTTCACTTATTTGGTACATGTTTACTGAACAACAACTGTGCACTGGCCACTAAGGATCTAAGGGGAAGATGGATACCCTGCCATTAGGAAGCTTAAAACCTAGGAGGGACTAGGTAGAGGTAAAAAGGTAATGATGCCATCATATAGTGAGCTCTGTGATTGCAGAACTACAGAATGGTTCATATGTCACAGGAGGAACATTTGGCCAAATATTGAGAGGGGCTAAAGGAGGAAGAGACATTGGAGCCAACATTTAAGAAGCAGTTACCAAGTGAAAGATGAGGAGACAGGGAATGTTCCAAACCAAGAGATAACACATGGAACAAAAATAACCCTAAATCAAGAAAGGAGTCCTCCTATAGCAACTAAAAAAAAAAAAAAGTGTGTCTGGAGCTAAACATGCAACATTGAGGAAATCAAGAAGTGAAAATAGAGTGAAAATCCAGCATCTGAATTCCAGATGGAGTTTAGGGGCAGGACCACAATCCTGGAAGGGAGGGCAAGTTGAAGGGAAAGAAAGGCAAGCCCAGCCCTGCCGGCACAGGGATTCTTGGGAATTCACCAGATAGGAACTGTGAGGCTGGGACAGACATCTGGTGGGAGGTAGGCTGACTCAGTCAAATCTAAGATGGGATGTCTCTTATAATTGTTTATTTCAGAAATGGTAACCCCTGTGAGAGTGCTGGGGTAGAGAGGACTGGGAGTGTGCCAGGGAAGGACCCTGTGATACAGGATGATACATAATCAGAATAAATGAGCCAGTGGATGCATCCTCAAACAAGAGTGTCAAGAGAATAATGCAGAAGTGGAGAACTATGGGGAAGGTAGTTTTGAAGCCAAATGTGCAGACTCTGGACAGACATTCTTTCATGAAGAGCCCTGAGCTTCTTGCCAGGATAACAGATCCTTAGAACCTGCCCAAGACCAGACAAGATAAATAAAGGAAATTAATCTGTTAGAAATTAATGTCTCAGGAACGTGCAGAAACGTATGTATGAACCCTAGAACCTAAAGTTACAGCAGAACTGGGATAGTTACACTGGCTGCTGTTACTTCAATTAAATCAGAGGTCTCAGCAGGGCATGGTAGCTCATGCCTGTAATCCCAGTACTTTGGGAGGCCAAGGCAGGCGAATCACGAGGTCAAGAGATTGAGAACATCTTGGCCAACATGGTGAAATCCCATCTCTACTAAAAATACAAAAATGAGCTGGGCATGGTAGTGGGTGCCTGTAATCCCAGCTATTTGGGAGGCTGAGGCAGGAGAATCACTTCAACCCAGGAGGCGGAGGCTGCAGTGAGCTGAGATTGTACCACTACACTCCAGTCTGGTGACAGAGCAAGACTCTGTCTCAAAAAAAAGAATAAATAAATAAAATAAAAATTAAAAAATCAGAGATCTCCATGGGCTAAGCTTTCAATTTTCAAGAGGGGCTCATCAATGGTCCTTGCAATGGAAGAAAATAGGCAAGACCTGGTATCCCATGATTCTTGACTTTTGGCCAATTTGAGATTTTGTACTATTTCATGCAGTGGTTCTTAAACTTTAGTATGTGTTAGAATAATACTGAAATTCTTGCTAAAATTCTGATTTCTAGGGACCACCTACAGGCTCTCTGATTCAGTAGGTCAGGAGTGGAGCTCAGATATAGGTATTTTAAGAAGACTTGCAGGTGATTCTGAGACCAAAAAGTTGGCAGATCACACTTTGAAAACACTTATTTAGAACTTAAAATTTAGCATAGGGGTGGTTAGAAGTATGGGCTCTGAAGCCAAGCTGCCTATTTATCAATGCCCAACTCTGTCACTTCCCATGATCTCCAAGAAGGCCAACAATTTATGCCTCAGTTTTTTCAGCTGTAAAAGGGGGTCATAATACCCACCTGACTGGTTTATGGCAAATATTAAACAAGTTAGTAAGTATAAAATACAGTACGTGGTACAGTTTGGGTACTCAGCTAACGTTAGCAATTATCAACTGCAAAGGAATACCACTGTTGCTTAAAAAAATGTTTAGTGAAATTTACATGTGTAATTCTGACATTACACATGTAGCCTTGTGGATTTTTGCAGTGCTATAGATTCATGGTACAACAAAGAAGAAAAATTATCTCAACATTCATTTCTATCTCAAATAATCTTTCACATACTTCATTTTTAGTCTCTGCCCTTCCTGAATCTCCTAAACATGGAAGAATTATTTGAAAATGTTAACGTGGTGGAAAGTTAGATACCATATTGGAAATGTTGACCAAATCGTGGCAAAGATGACCGTCATCCATGTTACAGCATTCTTGCCTATCAGCTCTTGGAGGGTGGTGTACATGATGGCCACTGATGGGGCCCCATTTATCCACCAACCCACCCACCCACCCACTGTACTAGTCCGCCCACAATATCAACTTCTCACAGTACACGCTCTGCACTGGGCACTTAGGTAGACATAATGACAAGGTCCTGACCTCTGGGTTGGTACAGGGAAAACAAGGATGGCAACTTCAACCCCTATAATTATCAGGTATTCTCTCTCTAAGAATATAAGACAGGTAATACTCTCCCCATTTTTATGAATGAGGAAGCTAGAGCCCAAAAAATTTACATAGCTCATAAAATAAGAAAGTTATGATTCAAACCCAGGTCTTTTTCCCCACTTACTACTCTGTCTTTCTGTACAATAAAAGAAACTATTAAAAATAAAGTTCAGACTGGGTGCAGTGACTCATACTGGTAATCTCAGCACTTTGGGAGGCCGAGGCCAGTGGATCACGAGGTCAGGAGTTTGAGACCAGCCTGGCCAATGTGACGAAACCCCATCTCTACTAAAAATACAAAAAATTAGCCAGGCATGGTGGCAGGCACTTGTAATCCCAGCTACTCGGGAGGCGTAGGCAGGAGAATCGCTTGAACCCAGGAGGTGAAGGTTGCAGTGAGCCAAGATCGCACCATTGCACTCCTCCTGGGCGACAATGCGAGACTCCATCTCTAAGTAAGTAAATAATTAAATAAATAAAATTCAAGCTAGAGATTGGAGTAGGAATCAGAGAGAGAGAGAGAGAAAGAGAGAGGGAAAGCAATACACTAATGATGCACATGAAGAGTAAGCTAGTGACTTCCAAGTCTAAATGTTTAGGTACCTCATTTGGGGGTATTTTAAGGACACAATGAAGACATTAACATATTGTACACATATGATGATTTGAGCTGTACAAATACGCAGAAGTAAACTTTATGGCAGCTGTTGAAATAATCATAGTAACATGATTCAAGTGGGGTTATTCAATGGTTGTAAGGAGACACTGAGAAAGGGTATTTTCATACTTGCTTTTGAAAATATGTAGGAGAACCATATCAGAGTAGTTCCATCTATTAAGCACCTACTCTGTAGTAGGTATTTTAAGTATGTTATCTCATGTAATTCTGAAAACTAAGAGAGGTAGGAATTGGCTTCCACATTAACAAAAGAGTAACTGAGCTTCAGCATAGTTTGTCCAGAGGGGCAGGACTTGTAAGTAATGCAAGAGTCACTATTTGAACCCAGGTCTGATTCCAGTCTGTATGCGCTTGATTTTACACCAGCTGCCACAAATTAATGGAACCAAAACAACTCTCATTCCTTTCTCTCCCAATTCTTTACTGCTAAGTCTGCTAAAACCTATTCTCATTACTTGACATTTCTCCCAAATCTGCTTCTCCTCATGTGTTTCATCCTTCTGTGACTCCCTTGGCAATCATCCCAATCAGCCAAGCTTGACTCCTTTCTTCCAATCATCCTCCCCATCCAATCTGTTTGCAAGTCCTGGCAATTCTAATTCTGTCTTCATTTTCATACCATTCCCCTCACTCCTTGCCAACAGGAACCACCTACTGCAATTCCTCACTATCTCCAGGTTGTTAGGTTGAAAGAACCAATAAAATGACCTCCAGTGATCCCTGCCTGCTGTTATTTACACCTTGTGGAATCAGTTCCCCTTGAGTGTGAACCAGGCTTGGCAACTTGCTTCACATATGGCACATGTGATGGTATATTGCTTCCAAGATTAGGTAACCAAAAGACTCTGGTTTCCTCTCTTGCTCTCTCACTTGTCTGATGGAAGCTGGCTGCCATGTTATGAGCTGCCCTATGGAAAGGCTTACAGGGAGGAACTGAGGCAGGCTCTGGTGAATGGTCATTGAGGAGCTTAGGCTGCCAGTCCAATAGCCCTTGAGGAGCTGAATCCTGCCAATAATTACCCCCAGATTTCTGACCTACAGAAACTGTGAGATAACAAATGCCTGTTGTTTTAAACTGCTAAATTTTAGATAATTTGTTATGCAGCAATAGATAACTAGTATGTTTTTTAATGGATATTCCCAAATCCAGGTATTGTTCATTTTTCTGCTGCCACATTAAACTTCTAGAAATACAGTTCTGTTTATGCCATTCCTGTGTTCAACAACCTTCAAAGACTTTCCATTTGCCTTTAGAAAATATCTAAGCTTCTCAGCTTGACAATGTTGATGGTTTATCACCAATTCCCAGCACATCAGGGTATTAGTCCATTTTCACACTGCTGATAAAGACATACCCAAGACCGGGTAATTTACAAAAGAAAAGAGGTTCAATGGACTGACAGTTCCACGTGGCTGGGGAGGCCTCACAATCCTGGTGGAAAGCAAAAGATACATCTTAAATGGCAGCAGACAAAGAGAGAATGAGAATGAGAGCCAAGTGAAAGCTGAAACTCTCATAGAACCATCAGATCTCATGAGACTTATTCACAACCATGGGAACAGTATGGGGGAACCACTCCCATGATTCACTTATCTCCCACTGGGTCCCTCCCACAACACATGGGAATTATGGAAGCTATAATTCAAGATGAGATTTGGGTGGCGATACACCAAGCCGTATCAATCAGTTAATAATTAAAAAGTATTTGATAGTTGAAGACAATAATATATAATTCAGATATCAACTGAGGCCACACTCTTCCCTTGGGGACTAAATAAGATTGGCTGCAACCACAGATATGCATTTTGTAAAAAATCCAACACACTTCCCAAGGTATTTATCAGTTCCTGGTGGGTTGATGTTCTCACCTTCACCTCTAGCTTTTTTTGCTTTTGCTGAATTAAATCAGTGTATAGATGATCTCTCTATCCCACATGTGCTACTATTCCACATAATGTCAGCTCAGATGTAGAACTCAGTCCCTTTCCTCCACACCCACACAACCACACACATACACATTTCATACAAGATTGTTATGTAAAGTGGATTTTACTAGATTTTGAGGGGTATTTTTTTACAGCTCAAATAACTTAAACTGAGAATTAGACATCACTGTTAAAATATTTTTGAAAGTGAAAAAATAATATAAATTCATTTTGATTTGTCTTTGCATAAAGAAACACTGGAAAGATACCATAAAAACTAAAAGATAAATTATCTATGGGGGAGAGGCGTGGAATGAGGTGGATGGGGACAAAATTTGCACTAAGACATTATGCTGTATTTCTCAATATTGTTTTGATTTATGAACCAAGTAAATGTATTTTTTCAGAAATTCAAAATTAAAAAGTAAAATTTAAAAATTATTTAGATCCCTCCAATAGAATTCTTCTTCTTCTCCTCCTCCTCCTTCTTTTTCTTCTTCTTCTTCCTCCTTCTCTCCTCTCTTCTCTTTTTTCTCTTCTCTTCTCTTCTCTCTTCTCCTTCTCCTTCTCCTTCTCCTTCTCCTTCTCCTTCTCCTTCTCCTTCTCCTTCTCCTTCTCCTTCTCCTTCTCCTTCTCCTTCTCCTTCTTCTTCTTCTTCTTCTTCTTCTTCTTCTTCTTCTTCTTCTTCTTCTTCTTCTTCTTCTCCTTCTTTCCCTTCCTCTTCCTCTTCCTCTTCTTCCTTTTTGAGGTGTGGTCTCTCTCTGTCACCAGGCTGCAGTGCAGTGGCACAATCATGGCTCACTGCAGCCTCAACCTCCTGGGCTCAGTGGTCCTCCCACCTCTGCTTCCCAAGTAGTTAGGACTACAGACATGTGCTACCACATCCAGCTAATTTTGTAGAGATGGGGTCTCACTATGTTGCTGTGGCTGATCTAGAACTCCTGAGCTCAAGTGATTCTTCTGCCTTTACCTCTCAAAGTGCTGGGATTACAGGCATAAGCCACCTCATGCTGCTGGATTCTTAATTCTCACTCTCCCCTCCCATTTCTCCTCCTTATCTCTATTTAGGGTTAAGTCCTTTCCTGCTCCAATCCAGATTTTTCTCACTTCAAATTTAGTTAAACTCTATTTTGTCCTTACTGTCAAATTTGGCTCTAAGTCTTTGCACATTAGAATCTCATAAATGTGCTTATATAAACAATGTCCAAAGAGAAACATAGTCATGGTACTTTTAAATACAATTCCTGCCTCACCCTCCCATCCCCAGGATACAGAATAAGAGGAGTCTAGTGAGGAAGAGTTGTTGATGAAGCTGTGATAGCACAGAAAAGTTGGAAGAGACAAAATCCATACGTAAGAAAAAAGAATATCAAAGGCAAATTGTGCTTAATAGAGAACTTTGCTTAGGGCCAACCTGATTGTGTTCTCTAGCCTTCTCCTGACATTTTTGTTGAGAATGTGTGTCCCAGATAAGTTAACAAAAAAAGCTTGCCTCTAGTGAAACAAGTTTTTTAAGTGACTTCTATTTCTCTAGTATAACTTTAAAATATTGATTTGTTTAATTGAGCAGAATATGCAAATTGTTAATAAACATGAAAAGATGTGCAGTTTCATCAATCATCAGGGAAATGCAAGTTAAAACCACAATGAGATGCACTGCATGCTTATCATATGGCTTACATGTAACAGACAATACCAAGTGTCAGCAAGGTTGTAGAGAACTACTGGTGGAAGTGTAAAATGACACAATCACCTTGGAAAACTGGCAATATCCACTAAAGGTGAGCCTCTGCAGCACAAGAATATCCTTGGATCCAGCTACTTCCCTCATGGGTATATTCCAGAGAGATATGTGTACATGTGTCCCAAAATCTAGAAGCTTCTCAAAATGTCATTCAGTAGCAGAATGGATAAATAAATTGTGAATTTCATGCACTGGTCTATTATACAGCAAGAAAAATTAGTAAACATAATTTAAGTGAAAGAAACCATACACCACGAAGGTCTGTCTTAGTCTATTTTCTGCTGCTGTAACAGAGTACCATAGACTGAGTAAATTATGAAGAACAGTTTCTTTGGCTCATCATTTTTGAGGCTGGGAAGTCTGGGAACATGGCACCAGCATCTGGTGAGGGTTATCCCATGGTGGAAGGCATCGCATGGCAAGTGAGTGCAAAAGACAGAAAGGAAATGGAGTTGAACTTATCCTTTGATTAGGAGCCCTTTCCCTTGATAACTGACCCACTTCCAAAACAATGGCATTAATTCATTCATCATGGGTAGCCCTCATGACCTAATCACCTCCTAAAGGCCCCATCTCTTAATACCGTTACAATGGAAATTAAGTTCTCAACATGTGAACTTTTGGGGGACACATTCAAACCATAGAAAATTCATACTCTGTTATTCTGTTTTCATAAAGTTTAAAACAAGCAAAACTAATCTGAGATTTGAGAAATCAAGAGAGTGGTCACTTTTGGGGAATGGCTACTTGCTGGAAGTGGGTAAAATGAGACTTTTGGAGTCTTAGCTAGGGTCTATTTCTTAATCCAGGTGCTGGGTTCATGGAAGCATTTGCACTGTGAAGATTTACCAAAGTGTACACTAATGATTTATGCATTTTTTCTGTATATGTGTTATACAAACAGTAAATGATACTCCAAAAAATGTTTTCAAAGACCTTACCAACAAGCTTATTTTTAGTATCTGGTATGGTCTGAATGTTTATGCCGCTCCAAAAGTCGTGTTGAAATTTAGTCCTCCTTGTGGTAGTGTTAAGAGTTGGAGCCTTTGAGGAAGTGATCAAGTTATGAGGGCTCCTCCATCATGGATGGATTAATGCCCTTATAAAAGAAGCTTTGGAAATCTGCCTGAACCTTCCACTTCTTCTTCCATGTGAGGACACAGCATTCATCTCTTTTTGCCCCTTTCCACCATGTGAGAACACCACAAGGAGGTGTCATCTTAGAAGCAAAGAGCAGCCCTCACCGAACACCCAATCTACCAGTGCTTTCATCTGGGATTTCCCAGCCCCTAGAACTGTGAGAAAATAAATTTCTGCTCTTTGCAAATTATCCAGTCTCAGGTATTTTGTTATAGTAGCACAAACACATTATCATTTATCCATATTTTTGAAACTGCCCACTTGAAATGTAAATTCCATGAAAACAGGCTTTTGTCTGTTTTTTGAATAAATATTTACTAAATAAATTAATGAAGGAATTAAAGTCAATTATTGACATCAAGGGCTAACCAATGACTGTCTTTAATTATTAAGAATGAATTCTAGTCTAGATACTTAGACTTGAAGGTATTAAAAAATTACCTGAACACAGTGATAAACTTTCCATAATATATGGAATATTGTGGGAGGCAGAAGAGCTTAACACTTAACAGCATGTGGTCAGGGAATGAATTCAAATTCAGGTTTTGCCATTCATTAGCTGTGTGACTTTGAGCCATTTATTTAACTCCTTCCAGCTTCAGTGTCTTCATGAGTGAAATGGAAATAATAATGCTAACTACTCCACGAGTTAATGGGAAGAGTGAGAGTATGATTTTTAAACACTTAGCATACTGCTGGACATGTATTGAAAGTGTATCATAAATATTTTCTGTTATTGCTTCAAGTAATAGTTAATGTAGTCACAATGTGTGTATCATGAAGAGATTTTTTTAGTTATACCTTATGTTAAATTTAACTATAGCTTGAGAAATTCAAAAAGCCTTCATTCCCCTGATTATTTTTATTCTGCTCCTTAACCAGCTGTGAGACCTCAGGCAGGCCACTTCACCTCTCTGGGGCTAATTTTCCTCAGATATGAAATGAAGAATCTGAAATAAGCTATCTCAGATTGAAGATTCTGACAATGCTGATCATATATATATATATGATCATATATATATATATGATCATATATATATATATATTCATGTTTTGGCTTCTATACCTTTCTAACTGCATCTTCCCACTATCCCCTAAACCCTTCACACATCCCATATGTTAATCAAAAAGAAGGGCTAACAATTTTAAGCACTCTCCCACCAGCAGACCTTTGCTTTTATCTCAGTAGGTCCATACCTATTTGGAGTGCCTCTTCCTTTAACACACTCTCCTAGATTTTGCCCTGCTGGATAGCATCTGTCTCCCTTTTAAAATCCCATAATACCTAGTCTATATGCCTCTTGTGGCAACTATCATTCTCTACCTTGTATTTTAGTTACTTATTTACATTTTATCTCTTATTCCAGACTCTGAGCTCTTTCGAGAGAAACATACTTGTGTTGCCTAAGTGCACTTTGCCCATCATAGATGTTTATCAAGAATTTGTTGAATTCATTCACCTAAGACTGTTAATACTATCAAGCCATTCTTTATACCACAAAAGAAATCTAAGATTTTCTTTAAAATATCTGACTAAATGACCAATATCTTATTTAAATTTGAAAAATATTCAAAGTATCTGACTAAATGACCATCATTATTTTATAGCTCAACATGATCTGCATCTAGGTTTGACATGAGACACCTGAAACAACTGAATCTGGTAATTACTATACCATGGTGTTGTTTGAGAAAGGATGAACATACATATCTGTCTGAAAAAGCATGTTAGTTTCTAAGACTGAACTTCACTTCCTTCCTAAGTAGGGCAGCAGGGATAGGGCAGAAGAGCTGACTCTATTTGACTCATGTTGGTCCCCTTTCCCTCTCTGGCCTCCTGGGTATAACAGATGCAAAAAGTAAAAAAGGCTCTGCACAGTTACAGCTAAGCCAGGAGAACCATCCCCAGGGAGAGCTCAGTTAACCTTCCTTAGTTGCTAACTATCTTTTGCAGGTTGTTTCTAAATTAAGTTCTGTAGACTAGTGGCTTTCAATCTTGCCACGCTCAAAGCAGACTGCTCTTGCTCCTGTAAGTAATCCCTAAGGAAGTCATAGCCATGATAAGCCATGCGGGGGTGAGAACTAATCTCAAGACCGGAGGGGTTTTCAGGGTAATAGGTTTTTGTTTTTTAATGTCATTTTCAGTTAGAGATGTAACATAATGATGTAGAAGGTCTGCCAATTAAAATGCGGGTATCTTTCAAACAAGAGCCTTCACAAAATGCTTTTCAAAGAAAAGACAGGTTGCCTCGGTAAGAAAATCATGACAGTTGACAGACAATCACTTATAAAAACAGGCAGGTGAACTGAGAACCTCTTTCTCTGTTTCTCTCAGGTTTCACTGCCTGAAAAAGCCAAATGTCAGACCTCTTGTTCTAGGTGGGGTTTCTTTGATTCACAGAAGAACTTTATCTTGTGGTGAATCATTGTTACATTGCCAAGGATGATGAAGGATATTCAGTCAGACATGTTTTGGTGAATTTATTAAAAGGTATCTCAATGTTGAGTACAGCCTTACTGGAGAGCAATCTGAAAACATTTATTCAAGGTTTTTAAATGTGTCTATCCTGTGACCAAGAAATTGCACTTCTGGACATTCAACATAAAGAAGCACTCAAGGATTTATTCCAGATATGTACTTATAAAAATATCTGTATCGTAACTATTTGCAACAGTACAAGTTCGAAAAACCTGAATTCCCAACAATAGAGGTTTGGTTCAATTACGGTACAGTCACATGCTCAAATACTATTCAACTCTTTAATGTTATAGAAAATTGCATCTAGTGATGCAAAAAGATGTTCACGTATTTACCTTAAAAATATGTTATACCCCATTTTTAAAAACTAAACAGTTGAAATGTGTTGAATTATTACTGTGTGCTAGATATACAATTGGACCTCCATACCCATCCCACATATGTGTATCCAACCAACGACAGTTCAAAAATATTTGGAATAAAAATGAATGATTGTATCTGTACTGAACATGTTCAGATTTTCTCCTGCCATTATTCTTGATACAATATAGTATAACAACTATTTACATAGCATTTACATTGTATTAGGTATTATAAAGTAATATAGAGATATTTAGTGTATATAGGAAGATGCGTGCAAGTTACATGTAAATACTATGCTATTTTATTTTATTTTATTTTATTTTATTTTTTTCTTGATTTATCATAATTATTATTATTTTTTTAAATTTATTTATTATTATTATACTTTAAGTTGTAGGGTACATGTGCATAATGTGCAGGTTTGTTACATATGTATACTTGTGCCATGTTGGTGTGCTGCACCCATCAACTTGTCATTTACATCAGGTATAACTCCCAATGCAATCCCTCCCCCCTCCCCCCTCCCCATGACAGGCCCCTGTGTGTGATGTTCCCCTTCCTGAGTCCAAGTGATCTCATTGTTCAGTTCCCACCTATGAGTGAGAACATGCGGTGTCTGGTTTTCTGTTCTTGTGATAGATTGCTAAGAATGATGGTTTCCAGCTGCATCCATGTCCCTACAAAGGACACAAACTCATCCTTTTTGATGGCTGCATAGTATTCCATGGTGTATATGTGCCACATTTTCTTAATCCAATCTGTCACTGATGGACATTTGGGTTGATTCCAAGTCTTTGCTATTGTGAATAGTGCTGCAATAAACATACGAGTGCATGTGTCTTTATAGCACCATAATTTATAATCCTTTGGGTATATACCCAGTAATGGGATGGCTGGGTCATATGGTACATCTAGTTCTAGATCCTTGAGGAATCGCCATACTGTTTTCCATAATGGTTGAACTAGTTTACAATCCCACCAACAGTGTAAAAGTGTTCCTATTTCTCCACATCCTCTCCAGCACCTGTTGTTTCCTGACTTTTTAATGATCGCCATTCTAACTGGTGTGAGATGGTATCTCATTGTGGTTTTGATTTGCATTTCTCTGATGGCCAGTGATGATGAGCATTTTTTCATGTGTCTGTTGGCTGTATGAATGTCTTCTTTTGAGAAGTGTCTGTTCATATCCTTTGCCCACTTTTTGATGGGGTTGTTTGTTTTTTTCTTGTAAATTTGTTTGAATTCTTTGTAGGTTCTGGATATTAGCCCTTTGTCAGACGAGTAGATTGCAAAAATTTTCTCCCATTCTGTAGGTTGCCTGTTCACTCTGATGGTAGTTTCTTTTGCTGTGCAGAAGCTCTTTAGTTTAATGAGATCCCATTTGTCAATTTTGGCTTTTGCTGCCGTTGCTTTTGGTGTTTTAGACATGAAGTCTTTGCCCATGCCTATGTCCTGAATGGTACTACCTAGATTTTCCTCTAGGATTTTTATGGTATTAGGTCTAACATTTAAGTCTCTAATCCATCTTGAATTAATTTTCGTATAAGGAGTAAGGAAAGGATCCAGTTTCAGCTTTCTACTTATGGCTAGCCAATTTTCCCAGCACCATTTATTAAATAGGGAATCCTTTCCCCATTTCTTGTTTCTCTCAGGTTTGTCAAAGATCAGATGGCTGTAGATGTGTGGTATTATTTCTGAGGACTCTGTTCTGTTCCATTGGTCTATATCTCTGTTTTGGTACCAGTACCATGCTGTTTTGGTTACTGTAGCCTTGTAGTATAGTTTGAAGTCAGGTAGCGTGATGCCTCCAGCTTTGTTCTTTTGACTTAGGATTGTCTTGGAGATGCGGGCTCTTTTTTGGTTCCATATGAACTTTAAAGCAGTTTTTTCCAATTCTGTGAAGAAACTCTTTGGTAGCTTGATGGGGATGGCATTGAATCTATAAATTACCTTGGGCAGTATGGCCATTTTCACGATATTGATTCTTCCTCTCCATGAGCATGGTATGTTCTTCCATTTGTTTGTGTCCTCTTTGATTTCACTGAGCAGTGGTTTGTAGTTCTCCTTGAAGAGGTCCTTTACATCCCTTGTCAGTTGGATTCCTAGGTATTTTATTCTCTTTGAAGCAATTGTGAATGGAAGTTCATTCCTGATTTGGCTCTCTGTTTGTCTGTTACTGGTGTATAAGAATGCTTGTGATTTTTGCACATTAATTTTGTATCCTGAGACTTTGCTGAAGTTGCTTATCAGCTTAAGGAGATTTTGGGCTGAGACAATGGGGTTTTCTAAATATACAATCATGTCATCTGCAAACAGGGACAGTTTGACTTCTTCTTTTCCTAACTGAATACCCTTGATTTCTTTCTCTTGCCTAATTGCCCTAGCCAGAACTTCCAACACTACGTTGAATAGGAGTGGTGAGAGAGGGCATCCCTGTCTTGTGCCAGTTTTCAAAGGGAATTTTTCCAGTTTTTGCCCATTCAGTATGATATTGGCTGTGGGTTTGTCATAAATAGCTCTTATTATTTTGAGGTGCATTCCATCAATACCGAATTTATTGAGCGTTTTTAGCATGAAGGGCTGTTGAATTTTGTCAAAAGCCTTTTCTGCATCAATTGAGATAATCATGTGGTTCTTGTCTTTGGTTCTGTTTATATGCTGGATTATGTTTATTGATTTGCGAATGTTGAACCAGCCTTGCATCCCAGGGATGAAGCCCACTTGATCATGGTGGATAAGCTTTTTGATGTGTTGCTGAATCCGGTTTGCCAGTATTTTATTGAGGATTTTTGCATCGATGTTCATCAGGGATATTGGTCTAAAATTCTCTTTTTTTGTTGTGTCTCTGCCAGGCTTTGGTATCAGGATGATGTTGGCCTCATAAAATGAGTTAGGGAGGATTCCCTCTTTTTCTATGGATTGGAATAGTTTCAGAAGGAATGGTACCAACTCCTCCTTGTACCTCTGGTAGAATTCAGCTGTGAATCCATCTGGTCCTGGACTTTTTTTGGTTGGTAGGCTATTAATTATTGCCTCAATTTCAGAGCCTGCTATTGGTCTATTCAGGGATTCAACTTCTTCCTGGTTTAGTCTTGGAAGAGTGTAAGTGTCCAGGAAATTATCCATTTCTTCTAGATTTTCCAGTTTATTTGCGTAGAGGTGTTTATAGTATTCTCTGATGGTAGTTTGTATTTCTGTGGGGTCGGTGGTGATATCCCCTTTATCATTTTTAATTGCGTCGATTTGATTCTTCTCTCTTTTCTTCTTTATTAGTCTTGCTAGTGGTCTGTCAATTTTGTTGATCTTTTCAAAAAACCAACTCCTGGATTCATTGATTTTTTGGAGAGTTTTTTGTGTCTCTATCTCCTTCAGTTCTGCTCTGATCTTAGTTATTTCTTGCCTTCTGCTAGCTTTCGAATGTGTTTGCTCTTGCTTCTCTAGTTCTTTTAATTGCGATGTTAGAGTGTCAATTTTAGATCTTTCCTGCTTTCTCTTGTGGGCGTTTAGTGCTATAAATTTCCCTCTACACACTGCTTTAAATGTGTCCCAGAGATTCTGGTATGTTGTATCTTTGTTCTCATTGGTTTCAAAGAACATCTTTATTTCTGCCTTCATTTCGTTATGTACCCAGTAGTCATTCAGGAGAAGGTTGTTCAGTTTCCATGTAGTTGAGCGGTTTTGATTGAGTTTCTTAGTCCTGAGTTCTAGTTTGATTGCACTGTGGTCTGAGAGACAGTTTGTTATAATTTCTGTTCTTGTACATTTGCTGAGGAGTGCTTTACTTCCAATTACATGGTCGATTTTGGAGTAAGTACGATGTTGTGCTGAGAAGAATGTATATTCTGTTGATTTGGGGTGGAGAGTTCTATAGATGTCTATTAGGTCTGCTTGCTGCAGAGATGAGTTCAATTCCTGGATATCCTTGTTAACTTTCTGTCTCGTTGATCTGTCTAATGTTGACACTGGAGTGTTGAAGTCTCCCATTATTATTGTATGGGAGTCTAAGTCTCTTTGTAAGTCTCTAAGGACTTGCTTTATGAATCTGGGTGTTCCTGTATTGGGTGCATATATATTTAGGATAGTTAGCTCTTCCTGTTGAATTGATCCCTTTACCATTATGTAATGGCCTTCTTTGTCTCTTTTGATCTTTGATGGTTTAAAGTCTGTTTTATCAGTGACTAGTATTGCAACCCCCGCTTTTTTTTGTTCTCCATTTGCTTGGTAAATCTTCCTCCATCCCTTTATTTTGAGCCTATGTATGTCTCTGTGTGTGACATGGGTCTCCTGAATACAGCAGACTGATGGGTCTTGACTCTTTATCCAGTTTGCCAGTCTGTGTCTTTTAATTGGAGCATTTAGTCCATTTACATTTAAGGTTAAGATTGTTATGTGTGAACTTGATCCTGCCATTATGATATTAACTGGTTATTTGGCTCGTTAGTTGATGCAGTTTCTTCCTAGCCTCGATGGTCTTTACATTTTGGCATGTTTTTGCAATGGCTGGTACCGGTTGTTCCTTTCCATGTTTAGTGCTTCCTTCAGGGTCTCTTGTAAGGCAGGCCTAGTGGTGACAAAATCTCTAAGCATTTGCTTATCTGTAAAGGATTTTATTTCTCCTTCACTTATGAAACTTAGTTTGGCTGGATATGAAATTCTGGGTTTAAAATTCTTTTCTTTAAGAATGTTGAATATTGGCCCCCACTCTCTTCTGGCTTGGAGAGTTTCTGCCAAGAGATCTGCTGTTAGTCTGATGGACTTCCCTTTGTGGGTAACCCGACATTTCTCTATGGCTGCCCTTAAGATTTTTTCCTTCATTTCAACTTTGGTGAATCTGGCAATTATGTGTCTTGGAGTTGCTCTTCTCGAGGAGTATCTTTGTGGTGTTCTCTGTATTTCCTGGATTTGAATGTTGGCCTGCCCTACTAGGTTGGGGAAGTTCTCCTGGATGATATCCTGAAGAGTGTTTTCCAACTTGGTTCCATTTTCCCCCTCACTTTCAGGCACCCCAATCAGACGTAGATTTGGTCTTTTTACATAATCCCATACTTCTTGCAGGCTTTGTTCATTTCTTTTTCTTCTTTTTTCTTTTGGTTTCTCTTCTCGCTTCATTTTATTCATTTGATCCTCAATCGCAGATACTCTTTCTTCCAGTTGATCGAGTCGGTTACTGAAGCTTGTGCATTTGTCACGTATTTCTCGTGTCATGGTTTTCATCTCTTTCATTTCGTTTAGGACCTTCTCTGCATTAATTACTCTAGCCATCAATTCTTCCACTTTTTTTTCAAGATTTTTAGTTTCTTTGCGCTGGGTACGTAATTCCTCCTTTAGCTCTGAGAAATTTGATGGACTGAAGCCTTCTTCTCTCATCTCATCAAAGTCATTCTCCATCCAGCTTTGATCCGTTGCTGGCGATGAGCTGCGCTCCTTTGCCGGGGGAGATGCGCTCTTATTTTTTGAATTTCCAGCTTTTCTGCCCTGCTTTTTCCCCATCTTTGTGGTCTTATCTGCCTCTGGTCTTTGATGATGGTGATGTACTGATGGGGTTTTGGTGTAGGTGTCCTTCCTGTTTGATAGTTTTCCTTCTAACAGTCAGGACCCTCAGCTGTAGGTCTGTTGGAGATTGCTTGAGGTCCACTCCAGACCCTGTTTGCCTGGGTATCAGCAGCAGAGGCTGCAGAAGATAGAATATTTCTGAACAGCAAGTGTACCTGTCTGATTCTTGCTTTGGAAGCTTCCTCTCAGGGGTGTACTCCACCCTGTGAGGTGTGGGGTGTCACACTGCCCCTAGTGGGGGATGTCTCCCAGTTAGGCTACTCAGGGGTCAGGGACCCACTTGAGCAGGGAGTCTGTCCCTTCTCAGATCTCAACCTCCGTGTTGGGAGATCCACTGCTCTCTTCAAAGCTGTCAGACAGAGTCGTTGCGTCTGCAGAGTTTTCGGCTGTGTTGGTTATTGCCCTGTCCCCAGAGGTGGAGTCTACAGAGACAGGCAGGTTTCCTTGAGCTGCTGTGAGCTCCACCCAGTTCGAGCTTCCCAGCAGCTTTGTTTACCTACTTAAGCCTCAGCAATGGTGGGCGCCCCTCCCCCAGCCTCGCTGCTGCCTTGCCGGTAGATCACAGACTGCTGTGCTAGCAATGAGGGAGGCTCCGTGGGTGTGGGACCCTCCCGGCCAGGTGTGGGATATGATCTCCTGGTGTGCCTGTTTGCTTAAAGCGCAGTATTGGGGTGGGAGTTACCCGATTTTCCAGGTGTTGTGTGTCTCAGTTCCCCTGGCTAGGAAAAGGGATTCCCTTCCCCCTTGCACTTCCCAGGTGAGGCAATGCCTCGCCCTGCTTCAGCTCTCGCTGGTCGGGCTGCAGCAGCTGACCAGCACCGATCGTCCGGCACTCCCCAGTGAGATGAACCCAGTACCTCAGTTGAAAATGCAGAAATCACCGGTCTTCTGTGTCGCTGGCGCTGGGAGTTGGAGACTGGAGCTGTTCCTATTCGGCCATCTTGCTCCGCCCCCCCTATGCTATTTTATATCAGCGATTTGGGCATCCTTGAGTTTTGATATCTGTGGAGGGGACAAATCTCCTATGGATACAGAGGGACAACTATACTGCTAAACATTTATATGCACCTTATTTAATTCTAAAACAGTTCCATGAGGTAGGTACAGTATGCATTGCTTAACAATGGGAATACTGAGAAATGGATCATTCGGCAATTTCTTTATTGCGCAAACATAGAGTGTACTTACACAAACCTAGATGGTCTAGCCTACTATGCACCTTGGCTATATGGTATAGCCTGTTGCTTCTAGGCTATAAACCTGGACAGCATGTTATTATATTGAATACAGTGAGCAATTATAACACAGTGTTAAGTATTCGTGTATGTAAACATTTAAAATGACAGTAAAAATATGGTATAAAGGATTAAAAAAAACTACTCCTGTATAAGGCACTTAACATGAATGGAGCTTACAGAATTGGAAGTTGCTCTGGGTGGGTGAGTCAGTGAGTGAGTGGTGAGTGAATGTAAAGGTCTAGGACATTACTATATACTATGGCAGAACTTATAAACACTGCACCCTTAGGATCCAGTAGGTTTATTTACACTTTTTTGTTTTTTGCAGACGGAGTCTTGCTCTGTTGCTCAGGCTAGAGTGCAATGGTGCGATCTCAGCTCACTGCAACATCTGCCTCCCGAGTTCAAGTAATTCTCCTGCCTCAGCCTCCTGAGTAGCTGAGATTACAGGCATGCACCACAAAACCCAGCTAATTTTTGTATTTTTAGTAGAGACAGGGTTTCATCATGTTGGCCAGGATGGTCTTGAACTCCTGACCTCGTGATCCGCCTGCCTTGGCCTCCCAAAGTAAAAAATTTTATTCAACATTAAATTAACCTCAGCTTACTTGAACATTTTTACTTTATAAACTTTACAATTTTTAAATACTTTTTCACTCTTTTCTAATAATACTTAGCTTAAAACAGAAACACATTGTACAGCTGTACAAAAATATTCTTTCTTTATATATTCTATAAGCATTTTTCTATTTTAACATTTTTAATTTTTAATTTTTTTACTTTTTAAACTTTGCTGTTGAAAACTAAGACATAAGCACATGTATTAGCCTAGTTCTACACAGGGTAAGGATCGTCAGTATCACCATCTTACACCTCCACATTCTGTCCCACTGGAAGGTCTTCAGGGGCAATAATATGCATGGAACTATCACCTCCTATGATAACAGTGCCTTCTTCTGAATACCTCCTGAAGGACCTGCCTGAGGCTGTTTTACAGTTAACTTTTATTTTAATAAGTAGAAGAATTAAGTATACTCTAAAATTATGATAAAAAGTACAGTAAATACATAAATCAGTAACACAGTCATTTATTATCAATAGCAAGTATTATATACTACACGTAATGATACATACTGTGAAAGAGTTTGTGAAGGTTTGTTTACACCCAGTACCACAAACACTGTTGCATTGTGCTGTGACCTTACCATGGCTATCATGTCACTAGACAATAGGAATTTTCCAGCTCCGTTATAATCTTATGGGACCACCATTGTATATGCAGTCTGTCATTGACCAAAACGTCATTGTGCAGCACATGACTGTATTATTATTACCTTCATTTCACAAATGATGAATATGCTCAAGGTCACATGAGTGGTAAGAGGCGGAGCCACAGAAAATAAGTGCCTGCATGAGAGAGAGCAAGAGAGAGAGAGAGAGAGAGATGAGGGAACGATATTGAAAGGATCTAACAGGATCTGTTGCAAAATGTCTCTGATTATGAGTATTTTCTTCTTTTTTGTGAATATTTTCTGTGGGTTTTTTTTCGGTAATGAGCCTGAGTTGTGTTCATACTTGGAATTTCTTAGCCTCCCAAATGTATTTCTTCTCCTTGATTCTTTCAGGATGGCCTTATATATATGGGAAATAATTCTGGCTCATGTGATCCCATGGTTGGTGGAATGGTAGAAAGATGTGTATCCATGCAGTGTCTTCTACCTCTTGCCAGGCTCTGCTGCAGAGTGGCTGGTCTCAGTGGCTCCTTGAATGGGTGAATACTGAGTTGCAATGAATCCTATCCTACTTTTTGGAGAGTGTTCCACTGTATCTGACCACGTGGACTTTGATCTTCTTGCTCTCCACTGTCAAACATTTCCTCTCCCCAGACCCAGACTCTACCTACCAAGATGCTCTAAGAGCCACAGTGCTTTCCTAAATCAGCATCTGGGCACACCTGAACTCCATCACTGCTTTGTGTAAGCTGAGGCATTAACTTTTTAGCTCACTCCTGCTGGTACCTCTGTATCGTCTCTCTGAATCTTGTTGAAAATGGCCATATGTCTGGCTTCTCTTAGAGCCCTCCAGCCTTCTCCAGAACACGTAAGCAGGTAGGCTCCCTCTGGATGATTCTTCCCCCATTATCGTTTGAAATCTTCCTTCTCCCATAGCTCATTCTTCCTTCTTCTTTCTATCAGATCGGGAATTTTCTTAAATAAATCTTTATGAACCAGTACACCAGGATTTACTCTTCATATGTTGAAAGAGAGGATAAAGGAACTTTAAAATTGTATTCTTCCAAAATGCCCAGCTTTCAAAACCATCATTGCAAAAATCCTATTTTGGATGCCAGAAGAAGAATATTAACTTTATCTCATTATTTTCTGTTGCAACAATCTGAAACCTTTTCAGTAAATTAGTCAATTATTAAAAGGATGCCCTTGAAAGACATAGAGGAGATCAGTTCAAGAACATTCAAAAACATAATACCTGTATTTGAATTTTGTTTGCACATTCTTATAGAAAAGGTTAAAATTAAGCAGAAAGATTTTGTGGTTAGGGAACAGGACAAATTATGAGGGCTCTCTGAGTTATAAAGAGCTAAATTAGGAAGGGCTTGGGAATAATGGTCAGATATTTTGCCTTTCTGTAAAGGTTTGTAAAAAATACTCCAAAACATTTTTTGAGAATGCTAGGTGGTGGGCTCTGAATGTGAGTGAGAACAGAAAGGCAAATTTGGAAACAGTCACACAAAAATACCAGTCAAATATGTAGGATACATTTAAAGAAAAGTAAATGAAACCAACTTACATGAACAAAAAACACGTGATAACGGAGAACCAGGTGCAACCACTTGCAACAGAAGTTATCAAGTAGAAGGAGCCTGAGCTTTGAGGTCAAACAGAATGCAGATTAAATTCTAGCTTTGCTAATTGCTAACAGTATTAATCAGACTTCTCTCTCTTACCATTGGGTTCTTTATCTAAAAATGAAGATGGTAATACCTAACTTAATGAGTTACATAGAGAATAAAAATCAAATAATGAGTGAATGAGAGTAAATAACATGTTTGAATTTCTCATAGCAGTGTTTGGCATGTAATAATGCTCAGTAAATGGTGGCTTAACAATGCACACCATCATCACCATTATTACAAGAAGCAGAGAGTATATACATATTAAAATCTCTGGTCAAGGCCCAGAGAAAGCCATTAAAGATCATTATGAGAATGATGACTGGGAGCCAAAAAGGAAAATGGAGAGTAACCCAGACACTTAAAAGTACTCAAAGTGAAGATAAAAGGAAAATGGGAACACATGTGGGTTTCATATGGCCATGGAACCAGGTGTGGCAGTAAAATAAGACTCCACACAACTGCATTTAGAAAAGTCACCTTGTTTTCTCTGATGAGCCACACAGCTCTGAAGCAAGAGGGAAGCAGGGGAGGAAGAAGAGGAGAAAAACATGGTATTCACTATATTTAGATTTTACACTGATTATGGTAGCCATGAAATCCTGTGCACATCCTCCACACACATCGCTTCAATATCCAGGACATAAAGCCTTTTCTGAGCACAGGATATGTTGCAACTTTGGTATTCTCATGTAGCTTCTGCACAGGCCTTGTGTCCCTTCTTGGTCTTCAATTTTCCCTCTCCCTGCGGGAGAGTTTTGACTATCAAAAAACCTTTACTAATTGCTATATGCCTAGTGCTGTGTTGGGGATGAGGCTTCTAACACATATTGGTGAGCAAGATGGCTTAACAGCTGTGTGTGGCATTTAAAGGACAGGGGAGGATGCCACAGTGAGGCTTTCTTTGTGAGAGCCCTCCAGTTGGCACAGTATCTAGGAGAGGTGCTCAATATTTACCTTCCATATAAGCCTGCTATTTTTTGTTGCTTCACTCTAGTTATTTGAATATGTACAGCCATCACCTGTTTGCAGCCTGCTGCCTCCCTCTTTGGGCTCTTTACTCCGGGAGCCCCACACAACTATGTGACCCATTAACTGACGTTACTTACTGGCTTGTTTGTTGTCTACCTCTCCACCAGGCAGGAGAGCTTTATGTGGGAACATTCCATCCTTGCATGAATAAAAGTTTGCTCACCTCCCCCAACAGCCCAATATATATGTCTGTTCCCACGCCATATATAGTTTCACAGCTGGGTTGCTATAATTATGACTGAGAATTATTTTTTATCTAAACTAAAATTACTATTTGCCTACAATCTTCTCAGCATGTTTTTTGTGGGGGAGGAGGGCTGAAATATCACATCTTCATCTATGCAGATCTGGATGTAACGAAGAAAAGCAATTTTGCACATTCAGAGAACTTGAAAATGAAAGTTTGCATTACTCAAAATATAAAAATGTTTTTCTCCCACAGTACAACTCCAGAAATCCTTTACTCTAATCATTTATTCTTCTATAAATCTTATGGCTAAAAGTACAAGCCTTTTAGCTTGATTTATTCTTCAATCCTCAAAGCAAAATATTCATTTAGTTAGTGCTTCATGCTTCAAATCACATTTATCAGCACATAAAAACACTGGCCAGTCTCAAATCCACCAAAGAGTTCTGAAACTCAAACATAACCGTGAAATCCAAAATCAATTTATTAGTGATAGTTATTTGCTAAGAATTGGGGTACAACTTGATAGCTTTGATCCAGTCTATTAAGTATAGTTCAATAGACTAAATCCACTGTGCCAGGCAGAGGGGAGGCAAAGATGCTTCCAGATTCCTGAAGGTCTGGGCAGATGGCTGGGACACAAACAGATCATTTGACAATTTCAGTGCAATGCCTAAGTACTATGGCTGTCTTTTGCAGTGGTTACTTTGGGAATACAGAGAGGGAACATTTTCTCAGGAAGCAGTTTGGAGATCTGAAGGAAATGTCCACCAGAACTAGGATGAGAAAGATGTATAGAAATTAATGAGGTCAGTCAAGATGCAGATCTCAGTTCCAGCAAAGGAATTTCCCCCTTCCCCCCTCACCCCCCTTCCTTTGTATGAAGTAGGAATTAGGGAATGGTAGGAGATGACACCAGAAAAGTTTTAGGTTAACCATAAACCATTATTACAGTCAGCCATTTTGACCTAGAGAAACGGCTATTTCATATGGTTCTAACCAGTGAAGTTGGTCGTGGACAACTTTTATATTAATTCCGGGTTAAGGAACTTGAGATTTATCTTGCAGAGAATAAAAAACTAATGAAGATTTTTAATCAGGCGAGTTTCCAGCTCAGTGCTGCATTTTAGACAGATCATTCTCACACACTGAGAAGGTGACAAAGACCCATTTATTCCTGTCACCAGTTTCTCTCTCTCCTTTTCTCTCATCTGGGAACCGCCCAGGTGAGAGATGGAGGCCTACATCAGGATGAAGGCACTAACGCAGAGGAGGGAACAGATTAGAACATGTGATCACAAGATAAAACCTGTCAGAACCGGGGGCTGGTTCTCAGTGGAGTGAAAAGAGTTAAGTCCCAGGTTTCTGCTTTGTGTGACTAGAGGGAAGCTGAAGCCACTAACTTAGATGAAAAAAGAGAAAAGGAGCAGCTTTAGAGTTAAAAACAATGAGTATTTTTGACATAATTGATTATGATGTACTTGCGGAAAATCCAGAGAGTTGTCTAGAAAGACATTGGAATATAGGGGTCTAGTCCACCGAGAATTCTGGACAGGAGAAGGAAACATGGCGGCCGTAATATCATCAGGGTGAAGCGCGGGTAAGGCACGAGGGTGGGAAGCAGGCGGTCAAAAGCATGAGTGGCTGACACTGCCTAGAAGCATACGGTTTTTTTTGTTGTTGTTGTTTTGTTTTGTTTTGTTTTGTTGTTTTTTGAGACTGAGTCTCGCTCTGTCACCAGGCTGGAGTGCAGTGGCACGATCTCGGCTCACTGCAACCTCCGCCTCCCGGGTTCAAGTGATTTCCTGCCTCAGCCTCCTGAGTAGCTGAGACTACAGGCGTGCACCTCTACGCCCAGCTAATTTCTGTATTTTTAGTAGAGAGGGGGTTTCACAATGTTGGCCAGGATGGTCTCTATCAAGATTCACCTCGTGATCTGCCCTCCTTGGCCTCCCAAAGTGCTGGGATTATAGGCGAGAGCCACCGCACCCGGCCAGAAGCATACAATTTTCAAGGGGACTTTAAAGACTTAATGTTTTCTTTACATGCTTTTCAAGTGAAAAACCTTTACAAAAATCTTAGAAATCCAAAATATGTAAAAGAATTGCTTTGATTGAAATGGAGGCGACAGCTGCACAATCCCATGTGCTCAGGCTCCCTACTTCTTTTTCTTCCTGAGGCAGCCCCAGAAATCTTTGAGGAAAACAGTTGAAAGATGAGTGATCTAGACCTCTCTAGAGTGGTCAGAAAACTACCTTCTGCACACCAAATCCAGCCCCGCACCTGTTTTTGTGATAAAATTGTATCCGAACACAACCATGTTAATTTGTTTTCTTTTTTTTTTTTCATATTTGTTAGTCATTTGAATTTTTTTAATGACTTTTTTTTTTCTTTTTTTTGAGACAAGGTCTCACTGTGCCCCAGGCTGGTGTGCAGTGGTGCAATCTCGACTCACTGCAACCTCCGTCTCCTGGGTTCAAGCGATCCTTCCACCTCAGCCTCCTGAGTGGCTGGGATTACAGGCAAGCGCCACCATGCCAGGCTAATTTTTGTATTTTTAGATGGGGTTTTACCATGTTGGCCAGGCTGGTCTTGAACTCCTGAGCTCAAGCAATCTGCTCGCATCAGCCTCTCAAAGTGCTGGGATTACAGGCCTGAGCCACTGCACCTGGCCTAATGATTCATCACTTTTGTCAGTCATTTAAATGACTGAATTTTTGAAATTTTTAAATGAGTTTTTTAAAGTTTTATTTTTATTTGACATATAATAATTGTACATGTTTATGGTGTACAGGGTGATGTTTCAATCCATGTATACCACTTGTTTTATTATTGTCTACCTCTGCTTTCACACCACAACAGCAGAGCTGAGTTGTTACATGCACTATATGAACCTCAGAGCCTAAAATATTTACCGTCTTTCCTTTTAAGGAAAAAGGTTGCTGACCCCTCATTTAAACTAAATCTTTTATTTTACAAATGAGAAAAGCTGAGGTCCAAAGAGTTTAAATAACATCTGACAAGCTGCTCAGGCTAGAACCTAAGTCTTGGGATATAGACCCTGCTGTCTTTGTTTTTAAAAGGGAGAATTAGTCATCAACGTGCCAGAAAGTGAACTGTGTATGTGCCCATCCAAAACAAATCTCATAACAACTTTCTTTCACTATTGAGCAAGGTGTAGTTTTTAGTATTTTTTTAAATTGTTGCTATTAGCCCTGAAATAAATTGAAAACTTCCTTTATCCCATCTGTCTGAGGTAAAACGTTGAATTTTAGTTTAGTTTAGTTTTTGTTTGTTTGTTTGTTTTTAACTAATTATCCTGTTACTAGTTGTTCTTCCCTAATTCAAAGACCAGTTTTAAGGTCGAGCATGGTGGCTCATGCCTGTAATCTCAGCACTTTGGGAGGCTAATGCAGAAGGATCACTTGAGTTGAGGAGTTTGAGACCAACATAGTGAGACCCATCTCTACAAATAATTTAAAAATTAGCTGGATGTGGTGGTGCATACCTGTGGTCCCAGCTACTCAGGAGGCTGTGGTGAGATGATTGCTTGAGCCCGGGAGGTGAAGGCTGCCATGAGCTCTGATCACACCATCGCACTCCAGCCTGGGCAAAAGAAGGAGATTCTGTCTCAAAAAAATAAAATAAAATAGATATTTTTAAAGACAAATTTTATTTTTAAATGTGAAGTACTGTGCACCCTCTCTTCCAAAGTAATATGGGTTGAAAAATTAGCTCCCTAATGTAGAGCCACCAGGATGGCTCACAGAGGTACAACATCTGCTCCAGGTCAGATTGTACCCTCTTTACAGCCTTGTATATGCTGTATACAGCCCTCTATATGCTGTATATGGATCCTACCCAGCCCATGGTTCCCACCCTCTCTTCATCGCATTTCATTCATGCATTGCTCCTATTAGTGGACAACATGTAAGAACTGGGGCCAGAAACAAGCTAGGAAAAAAGAATGCAGAACCTTCAGCCCTGAGAGCTGAAGACATGGACATGAGGCGTGAGGGGCGGGGAAGAAAGCGAAGGACCTGCCATTTCCAACAGGTGCAGGCACTTGCAGTCCCGCCTCTGTGTCCTCCCCCTCTATGCCATCCGGTCTTCCACATTTGCTCAAAGAAAGAAACACAAGGCAGGAGGCACATATCACAGAGTTCTAAATGAAGTTCAGGCAGCACCAACTGGGAAGTGGAAAATTTCCCACAGTTCACCAGAAGGAATTCTAGTGTGGTCCATTAGAGATCTGGAATTGAAGAAACATAAATTCAGTCCTGGTCCATATGCTGACAAAGCAAATTGAAAACTAAACTACTCCACATTCCTCGATAGATATCCTGTATTTTCAGAGCAATAAATAGAACATAGAAACATGAATTTTAAGCAATTTTTTGTCATGCTTCTTTTAAGGATGATTGGGGGAAGTGATTATTCACAAATGAAAAGGAAAGGGCTATTTTTATAGAGAAATACAAGCTTTCTGCTGAAGTCTTTAAAAGTGTTAGGGTAAAATTCCCAGTGTTTAGATATATTTATAGATCACATGAAGTGGGGGAAGAAGAGTGTGAAGAATAGAATAAATTTGTAAGATGAGTCATTTAACTCTTTTTTTATAAATCTACCAACCCACTTAATACACCCATTCCCAGTCTTTTTGTGAATCATTTGTTTCATTTCACATTTTAACCCTGTTGAGTTTACGTATGATAAAGAAAATCATATGGAAGATGAAATTCAGACTTGAGGTGAATGTTTAGAATCATGCACTTATTTATCAAATACGTATGGAGTTGCTTACTACGTGCCAGGAATTGTTTTAAGAGCCTCATATGATTAACTCTTTCTTGAGTACTTATGAAGTACATCTGAGAAAGAACTAAGCACTAAAGTATAAAAGTTGATACAGGAAATACTAGGAAAGTTACAATTCAAAAAAGTAATGCAAGCAATATATTAACAACTGGCACCTTTATTTTACTCACCTTACTTATATAGAGCAGCTCCTCTCCTGAACATTTTGTTCCTTTGTTCATGGTATTTTGGTGAGGAAAAGAACTCCACGTCTCAAGGCTTGCCTAGCTTTAGTACTTCCTCTCTCCAAGGGAATGCTTGCATTAATAATTTTCTCACTGCTGGGATTATAAGGAAAAAAATTGCTTACATTTGTATGTTGCTTTTTTATTTTATTTTACTTTAAGTTCTGGGATACATATGCAGAATGTGCAGGTTTGTTACATAGGTATACATGTGCCATGGTGGTTTGCTGCACCTATCAACCCGTCATCTAGGTTTTAAGCCCCATATGTATTAGGTATTTGTCCTAATGCTATCCCTCCCCTAGCCCCCACCCCCTGACAGGCCTCTGTGTGTGATGTTCCCCTCCCTGTGTCCATGTGTTCTCATTGTTCAACTCCCACTTATGGGTGAGTACATACGGTGTTTGGTTTTCTGCTCCTGTGTTAGTTTGCTGAGAATGATGGCTTTCAGCTTCATCCATGTCCCTGCAAAGGACATGAACTCATCCTTTTTTATGGGTGCATAGTATTCCACGGTGTATATGTGCCACAGTTTCCTTATCTACTCTATCATTGATGTGCATTTGGATTGGTTCCAACACTTTGTTATTGGGAATAGTGCTGCAGTAAACATACATGTGCATGTGTCTTTATAGTAGAATAATTTATAATCCTTTGAATATATACCCAGTAATGGGATTGCTGGGTTAAATGGTATATCTGGTTCTAGATTCTTGAGGAATCGCCACACTGTCTTCCACAATGGTTGAACTAATTTACACTCCCACCAGCAGTGTAAAAGCTTTCCTATTTCTCCACAGCCTCGCCAGGATCTGTTGTTTCCTGACTTTTTAATGATCGCCGTTCTAACTGTTGTGAGATGGTATCTCATTGTGGTTTTGATTTGAATTTCTCTATTTTCTCCCATTCTGTAGGTTGCCTGTTTACTCTGATAGTTTATTTTGCTGTGCAGAAGCTCTTTAATTTAATTAGATCCCATTTGTCAATTTTGGCTTTTGTTGCAATTGCTTTTTTGCTTTTTTAAAGTTCTTTTATGTTTGTATGTTATTTCACAGGTTTCTATGAAAACATTTATGTAAATATGCAAATTAATAATACCCAAAATTTATTTAATTATAATATTTTTACACTTCCCAATTACTAAGAACTTTCCATAGATATATGATAGCTGTTTCCTATAATCGCAGTATCCCCAAGTCTTCATTATTTTCTTTTCATCTACCAGAATCTTCTCTTCAAGAGCGTGTGTTATCCTTTTTGTTGGATCTTCCTTTGGAACTTTTACCTGTTTCTGACTGCTGTGTTTCCACTCAATCAATAACTTTATTCACACAATTGTGATTCTGTTTTCCTTCATTCATCAATTTGCCCACATGTAGACAACTTTTATTCAGAGATACAGAGACCAAGTATTGTTGCCTTTCCTCCAGCCTCTCTCCATCTTTTGGTAAGAAGTTTGCCCTGAACACTTCATTGCTGGCCAGCAGTAGGCCGTGTGAGCCTCCCATGCATGGCTACCATCTGAGCATGTCAATTTCCTGAGCAAAAGCTTCATCCTCAAATCCACTCCTTCCTATAGTTCTGCTTCTTTATTTCTTTACATTATATAAAACAGGCTTGTGCATCTCCCTTAATTCGTTCATCTGATAAATTATGTGTTTGTTGAGCTGCTGGTAAATGCCAGGCACAAGTGTATTACCACTGCAGATCCAACAATGAACAAAACAGGCATCATCCAGGTTCTCATGGAGGAATAGGAAGTAAATGATTATTGTTTGGATTGCCCTAAGCACCATGAAGGAAATAAACAAGGATCACTGAGGGATTGACATATTCTGTTGGTTTGAAGCAAGTCACAGGTTCCACCTGCACTCCTGGGGAGGAGATAATGCAGGGCCTATTGTTACGGGGCAGAGAACAAGGAGGCCATCTTAGAATTCTGTTTACCACAACGTCCCTCATAGGGCTGCTATAATAAGGTATATTAAATAAAATCATGTGGTCCAGGAGCAGTAGCTCACAGCTGTAATCCCAGCACTTTGGGAGGCCAAGGTGGGCAGATCACTTGAGGTAAGGAATTCAAGACCAGGCTAACCAACATGGTGAAACCTGTCTCTACTAAAAATACAAAAATAGCCAGGTGTGGTGGCACATATCTGTAATCCCAGCTACTCAGGAGGCTGAGGCATAAGAATCACTTGAAACCAGGAGGCAGAGGTTGCAGTGAGCGGAAGTTGTGCCACTGCACTCCAGTCTGGGCGACAGACCGATACCCCATCTCCCAAAACAAATAATAATAAAATCATGTATGTAAAGCACTTAAACCAGTGTCTGTGGGTAAGCACTCAACAGTGAGCTATAATTATACCACTTCTTTGCTGTACTTCTAAAAATCTACTGCCAGAAGGATGTCAGTTACTTATAACAGCACTGGCAGCAACTTCCAATCACCTTCACAAGATTGTCTCTTATGTATCTTTCCTGAGATCCTTATCTCTCTCTGCTAGTCACTTGATTGGTTTCCCAACCAGCTGGCACTAGGATACAAGACCCCATCATTGGCATCTTCTCAGGCACATTATATCATGGGTGATCTTAAGGAGAAAGTTATATTTGTCTGCTCAGGTTTCTTCTATAGTCCTGAACGTCATAAGTGTCTTCCCACACCCATTCTTTGGCACATTTTTTATTTCTCCACTGCTGTCTTGAACCTCTGCAGCATCCATGCCATGGCCTCTGCTGTTCTTCACAGCTTTGCAGCAAGTTTGTCTTGAAACCACTTGAAACGATGTTTAAAATATCAGCAGCTTCCAAAGTCTAATTTTCTTTTGCTTAAGTGAAAAGACTGCCACTGCCCTTGCATCACTGGACTGATCGTGTCTGTACCCAAGATTCTTGGCATCCCATGGGAGCCTGACCTGTGTAAAAAGGAACCTAAAAGCTCATTGCCTGAATGGCAAATAAATCTAGGGTTCCAAGAGATGCTGTTGTTATTGTGTGAGTCTGTCAGAAGGTGGGCATGAAAAATGGTGCAGTTCTAGAAAGGAGGATTCAGCCTTAACAAGAGAAAATGGAAGCGACCCTAAGAAGAAGCCATAATATATACTAGCCAGGTTAAGTTCAGAGATAGACTCCTAACAGCCTGTTGCCCAGAATGACATCGTGTGAACTGAAGAGGGATTAAAGCAAAGAAAGGGAGAACTCTGGTGTGTCTAAACATCACTGCACCCAGACCCATAGGTGGAAATGGTGAATGGTCTGGCAGGTGAGCAAGGACAGTGCACTGGAGGGAGAAAGTGTCCTACCACATGAGATAATTTTTGCATCTTTAACCTCAGCTGTATTTAACTTAAAAGTGGCACTCTTTTTGCCAACTGGCATACTGTCATGAGTGACTCAACCTTTTAGCAACTAATTCTGGCAAATTCTTTTCTGAAGTGTGAGTCATCCTAGTGAGCCCTATTGCAGGTCTTCTGAGTACCATTCACAGCAGTTTTCTATGTGTGCCCTGGCTGACTCAGGCCATTGCAGACATCAACTATTTTGACACTGCTGTTTCATTATTTGACTGGTAACTGAACCCTAACTTGCATTATTTCCCTTCTCGCTCTACTTTTCCTGTTTCCAAAGCAGTCCCTTAAAGAATTCTGCTTTCAAACAATCTGGTTATACAAAAAACATACGCACAAATATATATATGTACATTAAAATGTTTACCTATACTAGTGGTTGTCCCTGGATAGTACGTGTACTTGTTTCCCATTGATACAGTTTGGCTCTGTGTCCCTACCCAAATCTTAACTTGATATGTAATCCCCACATGTCAAGGGAGGGAGGTGATTGGATCATGGGGGCACTTTCATCCATGCAGCTTTCATGATAGCGAGTGAGTTCTCACAAAGTCTGATGATTTTTTACATGTTTAGAAGGTCCTCCTTTGCTCTTCTTTCTCTTGCCGCCTTGTGAAAAGGTGCTTACTTCCCCTTCGCCTTCTGCCATGATTATAAGTTTCCTAAGACCTCCCCAGCCATATGGAACTGTTAGCTGATTAAACCTCTTTCCTTTATAAATTGCTCGGTCTCAGGTATTTCTTTATAGCAGTGTGAAAAAGGACTAATACACCCATAGTTGTTGTAACAAATTACCACTAATATGATGGCTTCAAACAACATCAATTTGTTATCTTACAATGCTTTCATTAGTGATATGGTTTAGCATTTGTCCTCTCCAAATCTCATGTTGAAATGTGACCCCCAGTGTTGAATGTGGGGCCTTGTGAATGGTGTTTGGGTAATGAGGTTGCTCCCTTAAGAATGGCTTGACACTTTTCTCACAGTAATGAATGAGTTCTCACTCTATTAGCTCATGTGAGAGCTGTTTGTTTAGAAAAGCCTGACGTCTCTCTCACTTATTCTCTCACCATGTGATGCCTGCCTCCCCTTTGCCTTCCACCGTGAGGAAAATCTTCCTGAGGCCGAGCAGAAGCAGATGTTGTCATTATGCTTCCTGTGCAGTCTGCAGAAATGTGAGGCCAACATAAACCTCTTTTCGTTATAAATTACTGACCTTCATGTAGTATTCTTTTATAGCAATGCAAAATGGACTAATACAGTTAGGAAATCCAAAATGAGTTTCACTGGGTTAAAATCCAGATGTCAGCAGAGCTGCATTTCTTTCTAGAGACTCTAGGGGAGAATCTGTTTCTTTGTCCTTCCAGTTTCTAGAGGCTGCCTGCATTCCTTGGCTCATGGCCCCTTCCTCTGTCTTCCAAGCCAGCCCAACCTTCTAATGCAGCCATCTCTCTGGTCTGTCTTCTGACTTCCTCTTTCATTTGTAAGGACCCTTGTGATTACATTGGGCCCACCTAGTTCAAGAGAATAATTTTCCTACCTTAAGGCAGCTAATTAGCAACCTTAATTCAATCTGAAACTTTAATTCCCCCTTGCCACATAACCTACCATATTCACAGGCTGCAGGATTAGGATGTGGACACCTGTGTTGGCCATTATTCTGCCCACCACAGTAGGATCATGGGTTGTTGTTATTGTTTATTTTACCTCACATGCATTTTTAAATTTGCACATGGTAAACATATATTATTCACATAAATTTTTTAAATGAACTTACAAAATACTATAACTCTCTTATCCATAACTTCCCTTTCAATGTTCCTCTCCTAACACTACCACCACCCTGTATCTTAAGGGGAAAAAAAAGTCGCTGAAATTTTCTCTAGGTGGTTACTCTTTCATGACCAATTGCTTCTTTTAACAGCTCCCTTGTGTCTCCACAGTTGCCTTTGACTTGCTCTTTGGTTTTTACTATTTATTCTACTTCTGTGGTTGGGAGCAGGGGCAATGTTTGTTTTTAAAATCTTCTCTATCAGAGTCACCATTGACACTTTACTTGAGAGTATTTTGACATGTTTATGACATATACTTCCAGTCTCTGATACTTAGAAAAGAGAATCAGAATTCTATCAGTCTTGCCTCTTAGGATAATAATAGCTTATACATAGCATTTATGATGTTTCAGGCACTGTTTTAAACACACTTTAGATATATTCAACTAACTCATTTGCCATATACAACAATCCAGTGAGACAGCTACTATCATTGTAGCTGTTTTAAAGATAGAAATGAGGCATGAAGGAAGGACAAGAAAGTGCAGCACAGAGGATAAGTAACTTGCCTAAGGCCACACAGCTACTAAGAGATGAAGCTGGAATTCAAACTCCAGAATTCATCCTCTTACATATTTTGCTATATTTATACTCTTTTATTTTTATATCTTCTTGTTCCAACATTTTAAAAAATTGTGATAACTGTTTTTGTCTCTCATACCTCTGCTTAAATTAACATTTTTGGGAAACTGATTTCTTTTATTAGCATAGCAAAATTAGAAAACAAAGTACAGCATCAGCTGGGTGTGGTGGCTCATGCCCGTAATCACAGCACTTTGGGAGGCTGAGGTGGGCAGATCACAAGGTCAGGAGTTTGAGAGCAGCCTGGCCAATATGGTGAAGCCCTGTCTCTACTAAAAAATTAGAAAAATTAGCCAGGTGTGGTGGTGCGTGCCTATAGTCCCAGCTACTTGGGAGGCTGAGGCAGGACAATTGCTATAACCTGGAAGGCAGAGGTTGCAGTGAGCCGAGATCACACCCCACTGCACTCCAGTCTGGGTGACAGAGTGAGACTTTGTCTCAAAAAAAAAAAAAAGAAAGAAAGAAAGAAAGTACAACATCTTTCATAATCTCTATTCTAGGCACATAAATGCTGTGGATTCTGTTGGTGGTTACTCTTTTTTGGAAGAATATTTAAGCTGATTCTAAGTATTTGTTTTCCAGTCACTTTTGTGTTATTTCTGGTTTCATTTGACTGCTTTCTGCAACATAATTAAATCCTGTAATATCATAATCAAGACAAATATTGTACACCAAAATAGATGTTTCTTTTATATTAATTTTGGGAAAGAAAAAAGAAAACCAGCATATATTGATTGGCTCTTAAGCCAGAAAGCAGAAAGTACTTTTCAAATGTCTCATTTAACCTTTGCAATAGAGCTGTGAAACAGGTGGTACCAATCCTATTTTGCAGTTGAGAAATGAGACTTTGGAGAATAATTATATCTACCCTTTACTGATGGCATTCTTTGACCCACCACTTTGTTTTTATGCATTATTTTAGTTGATTCTTAGAACAATCATATGATGTGGTATTACAAATGAGGAAACTGAGGCTTAAGGAGGTTAAATAAATTTTATAAGATCATATAGCAAAGCTGGTTTCTCTGACTTCAAAGACTATTTGCATTACTCTATACCACACTGGGATCTTGGCTCTAACTTCTGTGGAGAATCTGTTACTCTTGTGCTCTTTAATCTTTGTCTTCATGAATTTCTCTGAATTGGGATAAATTCAAATGCCTACATGGGTCCAGGCAGGTAACAAAAGGCGGGAGACAAGCCATGTGTCAAAAACACAGCGATGGGTTGGAGCAGCCAAGAAGGCTGAATTGAAACAGCTCCCCTCTGCAGCTCCCACCAAGAAGGATGAAAATAGTGAGTGAATTCTGCATCTTCAATTGAGGTACCAAAGTTCTCTCACTGAGACCAACTAGGTGGTAGGCATGACCCACAAAGAGTGAGGAAAAGCAGGATAGAGTAAGGGCCCACCTGGGAGCTTCATGCCTCAAAAGGAACTCCATCCCTCCAGCCAAGGGAGGTGGTGAGGGATTGTGCTACCCTTCCCTGAAAACCATGCTTTCCCCACAGATCACTGCAACCCATGGATCAGGATGTTCCCTCATGAGCCCATGCCACCAGGGCCTTGGGTCCCAAGCAAAGAGCTGTGCAGACTCATGGGGACTGCTTGGTGTGTGGCCACTCAAGCAGGCACTGAGACATGGGAGTTTTATATACTCTGGTTCCAGGAATCCCAGTGAGACAGGAGATCCATCCATTCCTGTGGGAAGGGGGCTGAAGCCACGGAGCCAAGTGGCCTTGTTCCCATGCAAACCCACAGGCTAAAACCAACAGACTTGGAATCCCCACCAGCTAGCACAGCAGGCTAGAGACTGACTAAGAAGACCAAGTTCTAGGGTTGGGAGAGGCAGCTGCCATCACTGCGGATCCAGTCCACCGTTTTTGCCTGCCACCAGTGCCAGTGAGACTGGGCAGTTTGTACCAGTAGTAATTCACCACAGCGCAGCACAGAAGCTGGGGCAGTTTGTGGCCAGACTGTTCCTTTAAGCAGGACCGCAGTCCACTCCTCTTCACCAGGCTGGGGCTCCCTGTGGAAATTTCAGCATCCCTAGCCAGGGGGTTATGGACAGAACTCTGATATCCCTCAGAGGAGCCCCTAGGAAGAATAGTGGCTGCAGGATCATGGATCAGCAGTCTTAGTCTTTTCTGCCTGCTGGCTCTAGAGGGTCAGGGCAGCCCAGACGAGAAGGATTACCCCCAGTGCAGCACACTTGCTCTGCCAAGGGGCAGCCAGACTGCTTATTTAAGTGGGTCCCTGATCCCACTCCTCTTGCCTGAATGAGATCTCCCAATAGAAGTCTCCAGATACCTCAAACAGGAGCATTCCGGCCAGCATCAGGTCAGTGCCCCTCAGGGACAGAGCTCCCAGAGAAAGGAGCAGGCTGCCATCTTTTATGTTCTTCAGCTTCCATTTGTGATACTTCCAGGGGCAAGAGAGACCCAAGCAAATGGGGTCTGGGGTGAGACCCCAGCAGCCCTACAGAAGAGAGGCCTGACTGCTAAAAGAAAAACAAAGCAACAACATCAATGAAAAAGACCCCCAAAAACCCAGTCCAAAGGTCAGCAGCCTCAAAGGTCAAAGGTAGATAAACCCATGAAGGTGAGAAAGAATCAACACAAAAATACTGAAAACTCAAAAAGCTAGAGTGTCTCTTATCCAGATGATTGCAACATGTCTCCAGCAAGGGCACAGAACTAGACTGAGGCTGAGATGGATGAATTGACAGAAGTAGGCTTCAGAAGATAGGTAATAATGAACTTTGCTGAGCTGAAGGAGTATATTCTAACTAATTGCAAAGAAGTTAAAAACCATGATAAAATATTACAGGAGCTGTCCATCAGAATATCCAGTTTAGAGAAGAACATAAATGATCTGATAGAACTGAAAAACACAAGACAAGAACTTCACAATGCAAACACAAGTATCAATAGCCAAATAGACCAAGTGGAAGAAAGGATATCAGAGCTTAAAGATTATCTTGCTAAAATAAGACATGCAGACAAGATTAGAGAAAAAAAAAAGAATGAAAATGAATGAACAAAACCTCCAAAAACTATGGTATTATGTAAAAAGATCAAACTTATGACTGATGGGCTATCCGATAGAGATGGGGAGAACAAAACCAAATTGGAAAACATACTTCAGAATATCATCCAGGAGAACTTTCCCAATCTAGCAAGACAGGCCAACATTCAAATTCAAAAAATCCAGAGAACCTCATCAGGTACTACACAAGAAGATCAACCCCAAGACACATAATCATCAGCTTCTCCAAGGTAGAAAAGAAGGAAAAAATGTTAAGGGCAGCCAGAGAGAAAGCCCAGGTCACCTATAAAAGGAAGCCCATCAGACTAACAGCAGACCTCTCAGAGGAAACCCGACAAGCCAGAAGAGATGGGGGGCCAATATTCAACATTCTTAAAGAAAAGAATTTCCAACCCAGAATTTCATATCCACCTAAACTAAGCTTCCTAAGTGAAAGAGAAATAAAATCTTTTTCAGACAAGCAAATGCTGAGGGAATTTGTCACCACCAGGCCTGCCTTGCAAGCGCTTCTGAAGGAAGCACTAAATATGAAAAGAAAAAACTGTTACCAGCCACTCCAAAAACACTTGTGTACTTTAGTTTGTGTACTGAAGTACACAAACCAATGACACTATGAAGCAGCTACATAAACAAGTCTTCAAAATAACCAGCTAGCATCATGATGACAGGATCAAATTCACACATAACAATATTAACCTTAAATGTAAATGGGCTAAATGGCCCAATTAAAAGACATAGAATGGCAAGCTGGATAAAGAGTCAAGATCCAGGACGGTGTGGTAGCCCACACCTGTAATCCCAGCACTTTGGGAGGCCGAGGTAGGCGGATCATTTGAGATCAGGAGTTTGAGAGCAGCCTGACCAACACAGTGAAACCCCATCTCTATTAAAATACAAAAATTAGCCAGGTGTGGTGGTGCGTGCCTGTAGTCTCAGCTACTTGGGAGGCTGAGGCAGAAGAATCACTTGAACCCACAAGGCAGAGGTCACAGTGAGCCAAGATTTCACCACTGTACTCTAGCCTGGGTGACAGAGCAAGACTCCCTCTTAAATAAAATAAAATAAAATAAAAAGAATCAAGATCCATTATTGTATTGTATTCAAGAGACCCATCTCACATGCAAAAGACATGCATAAACTCAAAATAAAAGGATGGAGAAAAATTTACCAAGCAAATGGAAAACAGAAAAAAGCAGGGGTTGCAATCCTAGTTTCTGCAAAACAGACTTTAAACCAACAAAGATAAAAAAGACAAGGGCATTACATAATGGTAAAGGGATCAATTCAACAAGAAGAGCTAACTATTCTAAATATGTATGCACCCAATACAGGAGCACCCAGATTCATAAAACAAGTTCTTAGAGACCTACAAAGAGACTAGACTCTGACACGATAATAGTAGAGATGTAAACACCCCACTGTCAATATTAGGTCATTGAGACAGAAAATTAACAAAGATATTCAGGACTTGAACTCAGCTCTGGATCAAGTGAACCTGATAGATATCTACAGAACTCTTTACCATAAAGCAACAGAATATACATTCTTCTCAACACCACATGGCACTTACTGTAAAATTGATCACATAATTGGAAGTAAATCACTCCTTAGCAAATACAAAAAAACAGAAATCTTAACAGTCTCTCAGACCACAGTGCAATCAAATTAGAACTCAAGATTTAAAAATTCACTCAAAACCACATAACTACATGGAAATTGAACAACCTGCTCCTGAATGACTCCTGGTTAAATAATAAAATTAAGGCAGAAATCAAGAAGTTCTTTGAAACCAGTGAGAACAAAAAGGCAACATACCAGAATCTCTAGGATGCAGCTAAAGCAGTTTTAGGAGGGAGATTTATAGCACCAAATGTTCACATCAAAAAGCTAGAAAGATCTCAAATTGACACCCTTTTAGTTGTGACAACACAACTAAAAGAACTAGAGAAACAAGAGCAAAGAAACCCCAAAGCCAGCAGAAGACAAGAAATAACCAAAACCAGAGCAGAACTGAAGAAGATAGAGATAAGAAAAACCCTTCAAAAAAATCAATGAATACAGGAGCTGGTTTTTTGAAAAAATTAATAAAATAGGCCACTGACTAGACTAATAAAGAAGAAAAGAGGAAATAATCAAATAGACACAATAAAAAATGATAAAGGGGATATCACCAGTGACCCCATAAAATACAAACAACCATCAGAAAATATTGTAAACACCTCTATGCAAATAAACTAGAAAATCTAGAAGAAATGGACAAATTCCTGACACATACACCCTCTCAGTACTGAACCAGGAAGAAGTTGAATCCCTGAAAAGATCAATAATAAGTTCTGAAATTGAGGCAGTAATAAATAGCCTACCAATCAAAAAAGCCCAGGACCAGATGGATTTATAACTGAATTCTAGCAGAGCTCCAAAGAGGAGCTGATACCCTTTCTTCTGAAACTATTATAAACAATTGAAAAGGAGGTATGCCTCCCTAACTCATTCGATGAGGCCAAGATCATCCTGATATCAAAACCTGGCAATGATACAACAAAAAAAGAAAACTTCAGGCCAATATGCCTGATGAACGTCGATGCAAAAATTATCGATAAAATACTGGCAAGCCGAATACACCAGCACATCAAAAAGCTTATCCAACACAATCAAGTTGGCTTCATCCCTGGGATGCAAGACTGGTTCAATATACACAAATTAATAAATGTAATTCATCACATAAACAGATCTAAAGACAAAAACCACAAGATTATCTCATTAGATGCAGAAAAGACCTTCAATAAAATTCAACATCGCTTCATGCTAAAAACTCTCAAAAAACCAGGTACTGAGGGAACATAATAATAAGAGCCACATATGACAACCCCACAGCCAATATCATACTGAAATGGGCAAAACCTGGAAGCATTCCCCTCGAAAACCTGAACAAAATAAAGATACCCTCTCTCACCTCTCCTATTCAATAGAGTATTGGAAGTTCTGGCTAGGGCAATCAGGCAAGAGAAAGAAATAAAGAGAATTCAAATAGGAAAAAAGGAAGTCAAATTGTTTGCAGATGGCATAGTGCTATATCTAGAAAACCCCATCATCTCAGTCCAAGAGATTCTTAACCTGATAAGAAACTTCAGCAGTCTCAGGATGCAAAATCAATGTACAAAAATCACTAGCATCCCTATACATCAACAGGTAAGCTGAGAACCAAATCATGAATTTGTGAATTGTCCAATTCACAACTGGTACAAAGAGAATGAAATACCTAGGAATACAGCTAACAAGGGAAGTGAAGGACATCTTCAAGGAGAATTACAAACCACTGCTCAAGGAAATCAGAAAGGACACAAACAAATGGAAAAACACCCCATGCTCATGGATAGGAAAAAAATCAATATCGTGAAAATGGCAATACTGCCCAAAGTAATTTGTAGATTCAATGCTATTCCCATTAAACTACCATTGGCATTCTTCACAAAATTAGAAGAAACTGTTTTAAAATGTGTATGGAACTAAAAAGGAGCTCATATAACCAAGACAATCCTAAGCTGGAGGCATCATGCTACCAAACTAAAAACTATACTACAAGGCTACAGTAACCAAAACAGCATGGTACTGGTACAAAAACGGACCCATAAGACCAAGGGAACATGATGGAGAACTAAGAAATAAGACCACACATTTACAGCCATCTGGTCTTTGACAAACCTAACAAAAACAAGCAATGGGAAAAGGATTCCCTATTTAATAAATGGTGCTGGTAGAACTGGCTAGCCATATGCAGAAAAATGAAACTGGATGCCTTCCTTACACCTTATACAAAAATTAACTCAAGATGGGCTAAAGACTTAAATGTAAAACCCAAAACTATAAAAACCCTAGAAGAAAATCTAGGCAATACTATTCAGGACATAGGCATGGGCAAAGATTTCATGACTAAATTGCCAAAAGCAATTACAACAAAAGCAAACTTGAGAAATGGAATCTAATTAAACTAAAGAGATTCTGCACAGCAAAACAGACCATCATCAGAGTGAACAAGCAACCTAGAGAGTAGGAGAAAATTTTTGCAATTTATCCCACTAACAAAGGTCTAATATCCAGGATCTACAAGGAACTTAAACAAATTTATAACCAAAACACAAACAACTGCATTAAAAAGTGGGCAAAGAGGCCGGGCGCGGTGGCTCAAGCCTGTAATCCCAGCACTTTGGGAGGCCGAGACGGGCGGATCACGAGGTCAGGAGATGGAGACCATCCTGGCTAACACGGTGAAACCCCGTCTCTACTAAAAATACAAAAAAACTAGCCGGGCGAGGTGGCGGGCGCCTATAGTCCCAGCTGCTCGGGAGGCTGAGGCAGGAGAATGGCGTAAACCTGGGAGGCAGAGCTTGCAGTGAGCTGAGATCCGGCCACTGTACTCCAGCCTGGGTGACAGAGCGAGACTCCGTCTCAAAAAAAAAACAAACAAACAAACAAAAAAAAAAAACAGTGGGCAAAGGACATGTACAGAAACATCTGAAAAGAAGACATTCATGCGGCCAACAAACATGAATAAATGCTCAACATCATTGATCATTAGATAAATGCAAATCAAACCCACAATGATATACTATCTCATGTCAGTCAGAATGGCAATTATTAAAAAGTAAAAAAAAACAACAGCTGGTGAGGTTGGAGAGAAATAGGAAAGCTTTTACACTGTTGGTGGGACTGTAAATTAGTTCAACCACTGTGGAAGACGGTGTGGCGATTCCTCAAAGATCTAGAACCAGAAATACCATTTGACCCAGCCATCCCATTACTGGGTATATACACAAAAGAATATAAATCATTCTATTATTAAGATACATGAACACATATGTTCATTGCAACACTATTCACAATAGCAAAGACATGGAATCAACCCAAATGCCCATAAATGATAAACTGGATAAAGAAAATGTGGCACATATACACCATGGAATACTATGCAGCCATAAAAAGGAATAAAACCATGCCTTTAACAGGGACATGAATGGAGCTGGAAGCCATATCCTCAGCAAACTAACACAGGAACAGAAAACCAAACACCATGGGTTCTCACTTATAAATGGGAGCTGAACAATGAGAACACATGGACACAGGGAAGGGAACAACACACACTGGGGCCTTTATGGGGGTTCAGGGGGAGGAAGAGCACTAGGAAAAGTAATGCATGCTGAGCTTAATAACTAGGTGATGGATTGATAGGTGCAGCAAACCACCATGGCACACATTTACCTATGTAACAAACCTGCACATCTTGCACATGTACCCTGGAACTTAACAAAAATTGAAAAACAAAACCCAGAGTGATGGAGCTCAATGGAAATGGCAACTGATCCTAGGCCTCAACACCCAAGGGGCACAAGGGCAGAACTGAATCACAACATAGTTGGTTTCCCTTGTGATTCTCTGTATTTTAATTTGTGCATTTAAAAACACTATTCTGACAAGGAGGTCCACAGGGAGTCCATAATTGTGAGTCTGCATCCATGCATCAATATAAAGGTTAAGAAACTCAGCATCCAAAAGCAGTTGAGATTGACTGGAGGTTCAGGGGCTGTGAAGTCCCCATGTATGATTTCCACGTAGGAACACCAGTTCTGTGTTCTAGATCTTCAGATTTTTCAAGACAAGCCAGAAAGTTAGACTTTTAAATTACACTTTTTAATTTTTCAGTGATGGCAGTTAATTCAGTTCAATCTTGGGCCTCTACTCTAAACGTCCCTATGCTCTGTCTTGTTCATTTTGCCTATTTTCTTCTTCTTTTTCCCACAATTTCATGGGATCTCTTGTCCTCATTTTTACACCAGTTTTTAAAGAAATGGTGTATTTCAAACTTTTAATACTACCTTTTATTACACTGGTAATACCTGTTCTTTGCAGATAAATCAAAAATTACAGTCAACAGAATTGGTGTCTGAACCAGATCTGTTAAGATCTCATCGCACATTTAATCTTGACCTTCCTATGTCTCCGAATATGCCATCAAAGGGCAATATTATGCTACATTCAAATTATCTCTCTTCTGGATCAGAAGTCCACTCACCACTGCTTCTTATTTCAGCGAAAGCCTCAGAAAGGCCAGGTGTGGTGGCTCATACCTATAATCCCAGCACTTTCAGAGTCCAAGGCCACTAGATTGCTTGAGCTCATGAGTTCAAGACCAGCCTCGCCAACAGGATAAAACCCTGTCTCTACAAAAAATTCAAAAATTAGCCGGGCACGGTGGCACGCATCTGTAGTCCCAGCTATTTGGGTGGCTGAGGCAAGAGAATCACTTGAACCCGTGAGGTGGAGGTTGCAGTGAGCTGAGATCACACCACTGCACTCCAGCCAGATGACTGAGACATGGCCTCCAAAAAAAAAAAAAAAAAGCAACCTTCAGGGCACGACCCTGTGTTTTCTTAGGCAAGTGTTACCAGTACTGCAGTTATTGGTCATCTTTCATTTGGGGCCAGATGGGTCTGCTTCCTGCTCTTGGGAAGTTAGTTTTTCTAGATGTTCTTCGTTCATCATTAAGATATCACCTGACTTAAATCCTTAAATAATGTATGTATACAATTAATACATTCCTATTGTCAAAACAAAACCAAGACTCATAAAGCAAATGATTCTTCATTCTCCTCCTCAGTCTCCAAAGTAACATCTGACTCCCTTCACGAAAAATTGTTGTAAGATTGGCTCATATCTTCCGGCTATTTTCTATAAATACATATATACGTTCATATGCAAATATGTAGCTTGGATTTTGGACATAAATGGGATCATGTTTAATATTGAAAATTGTTGCCTTTTTGTTTTGATATATTTGTGTCAATATTTATACATCTACCTTGTTCTTTTTAAATACTGCTGAGTATTCCATAGTGAGCATGTACCATAGTTTAAGTAATTTACAGGTGATGTGTATTTAGGTTTTATTCAATTTAGCCCCATTATAAATAATGCTTTAATAACATATTTGTTTATGTAGGGTGGTAGAATATGCCATCCCAAAACATACCATTTTTGCATTAGGATTATTTTGAGCTGAAGGCAAGTGAAAAGAAGCTACTAAAAATACAAAAATTAGCTGGGTGTGGTGGCAGGTGCCTATAATCCCAGCTACTCAGGAGGCTGAGGCCGGAGAATCGCTTGAACCCAGGAGGCGGAGGTTGCAGTGAGCCAAAATTGTGCCACCGCACTCCAGCCTGGGCAACAGGAGCCGCTGCTGACCCCCTATTTGCCTAAAATGAGGACATAAATTTGTAAAGGTGTCCTTCTTTTCCCCTTTACCAGGAAGGACACAAGTTAATCACTGTGGAGACAATTCTAGACCCTTGTCATCTGGAAGACTGCATCAACTTTATTAAGTAGCCCTTATTGTCCATCAGTTTTCTTACAGATTTTCCTTCTGACAATTTGCTGCACTAGAAACTCAGAATCTTTTTTTTTTTTTTTTGTCTTCTCATGGCTCTAAAATTTATTGTTGTCATTGAGATGCTATATAAGTGCAAGTTCCAACTAACCTTTGAGTTACTCAACTCTGAGTGCTTCCATATGTATGTGTGATGAACATGCTCATAAACTTCTGTTTGTTTCTCTCTTATTGGTCTAATTTACAGGGCCTCAGCAAATGAACCTAACATGGGTAGAGGAAAAAAATTTTTCTTCTTCTACACATATATATATCTGTTTGTTTATATGTGGGAGTATTTATCTAAGACAGAAACTTCAGGATAGGATTACTAGATTGAAGATAATGCATTTACAATTTTTGGCAGCTACTACAAAATTACTATCCAGGATAGGCTTTTAAATACACACTTCTTCCAAGAGTTTCTAAAATGATATAATTTTACTTTTTAAAGTTTTTGTCAATCTGATGAATGCAAAATTAATTTCTCATTTTTAAAATTCATATTCCCCCAATTACTATTCAGATTATGCATCTTTTCTATGGTTAACATCTATTAACCTTTTTTTCTAGTTTTTGAATTACCTGTCCATATTTTTTGCCAATTTTTTCTGTCGGGTTGATTGTAACTTTTGGTTATAAAACTTTGGCTCATTAAATGGGTTACAAATACTGTCCACCCTGTGATGGGGTTCAGGACATGTTACCTCAAAATTTGGTGTGTTGGCATTTAGAAAACCAGCAGAAGCAGGAAGGTCTCTATGGCCTTCCCCCATCCTTATCCTCTGAAGCAGGCTATAAAACCTAGGAGGGATTGTCTGACCTTCCCTCCTAGGTCATGACACTCTGAGCTGAGGTGTGCCCTCCCTGTACCTAGAGGAAAGCAACATCCTTATCTCTGAAGAAAGGTCACAGAGAAGAATATGAACTAATAGGACTTGCTAAATTTCCTACAGTTTATTATCATTAGATTGTACTCTTTGTCCAGCCCTATTTCTCCACAGCTATCCACTTCATCAAATCTAACATGAAAATACATACAATTCACCATTTGTTCAGGTCTTCCACTTCTTACAAAGGCTCCCATGTCACCTAAAACTTGGATTAAATAAGTTTGTATGCTTTTTTCTTGTTAATCTATCTTTGTTTTATGGTCTTTAGCCACGAACCTAGTGGTAAAGAAAATAATCTTTTTCCTTTTTCACACCTCTGTCACCTAGCTTTTCGTATTTTTTATAATACGCTTTGTGATATATGCAAAAATGTATATGCATGTTTTGGTTGAAGCTTTCAATCATTTGTAAATGACTTTGAGGTTCATTTCTTGATTAGCAAACTTCTCCACTCCAAAATATTGAAAATAGTTTTCTATGTTTTGTGTCTAACAGTTTTATAGGCTCTTTTCCCCTTTAAGTGTTTAATCTACCTGAAATTTACTACTAATAAGTACTCCTGGTAATTACAGTTTAAAAAGCATAGTGTCTTTATCCTCCTTCTAAGCCGGATAAGTACCTTCCTATGCTTCCACTTTTCTCACTCTTCACTTTCATCTCCTCACACTGTCTCCCATGGTTAAGTCCATCTGGAATTTTAGTTCTGTGGTGTCACCCTGACTCATCTTCCTCTCATACCTCACTTTCAATCTACTGGCAAATCTTGTTTTCCTGATCTTCACCATGATTCAGAATCCTACTTCTTATCACCATCATCACCATAACCACCCTGGTCCAAGTTCCACCATCTCTTGCATAGGTCGTTACGTGATCTCTTCTCACGTCTCCTGCTTCCATCCTGCCTTTTGTTGTGAGCTGCATTATGCCCACCTCAAAAATGTATATGTTGAAGTCCTAACCACCAATACCAAAGAGGGTAGACATATTGGGAGACAGGTTGTTATAGCAGTGATTAAGTTAAAATGAAGGCCTTAGGGTGGACCCTAATCCAATATGACTGGTACACTTAGGAGAAGAGATTTGCTGTCTGAAAACTAGGAGATGCCAGCAACCAGCCGAGCCCCAAAGGGGTGTTACGGCTTTTACTTGAGGAGTCCTGAGGTCTGAGCCCCTAGGAAGTGTTGCAGTTCATATTCATTCCCTCCACCCGCAGCTTCAGTGAATGGGGGCATATCACAGCTCATTCGGTCCCACCACCCACATCTTGGCGAGAGGGGGCGTGTGGCACCCAGCGGCTTTTTCTCCCCCATTGCTAGGCAAGCAGAAAGGAGGGTTAGAGTGTTACAACTCCTTTCTCATCTGCTGTTCAGCAGTTTCCAGGTTCTTATCCAGCGTCCAAGAGGAATGAGGTATGTGGACACCAGAGAGTGAGTAAGACGGAGAATAATTTTATTGAGCTACAGAAGGAAAGCTCTCAGCAGAGAGAGGACCCTTCAGTGTGAGAGGGTAGCCTTCTGTGTGAGAGGGGTCCCAAAATGGGGAGACCCACGTGCAGAGGAGTCCAGAGTTTCTATGGTCTCAGAATGGGGGAGTTTGTGCTAATTGGTCCATGAGCAGGCCTGGTAAAAGCACTATTTGATAGGCTAAAAGGCATGGAGGAAGTTCACGCTCCAGTCGTGGACTCTACTACAAACTGGTAGCTCAGTCTTTGGGTTTTAGGCTCTCTTTGGCTTGAAGGTCGGGATCACCCATACCCATCCTTGTCTGTCCAGGAATTTGTCTGGCTTCTGCCACTATCAGTAATATTAATTTTATCATTCCCTTTCCACAAGTTTACACTGTAATGTAAAACCTTGCTTCGTAGTAATACCACCTTTGCAAAATTAAGAGAAACCCGGAAGAGAAATGTGACATATTTGACTCTACCTTTCTTCTAACCTCCAAACTGTCCTTTGTCATTCCTGGGTGTAGACCAAGCTAACTTTGGGAAGAATTTAATTTATAGTTTAACCATAAGGCAAGGATGATAATATTTCTTCCCAAAACTAAATTGCCTTTGTAAAACTAATAAAAGCCCACAAGGTTAAGATTATGAGAGGGGCCTGAATTCTGCTAAAATGTATGTGCAGTGAAATGATAACCAACAATTATTCCAGGGATCACAAGATTCATAATTTCCCCAATTACTCCTGTAGATAACATTACTACTGTAGAACCTAAGATTGGTTTTTGAGAGTTTTTTTCAGACTTTTGCATTTCTGACAACCAGCTGAGCTGCAACTGTCCACCCAGCCCTGCAACTCATGACTCAACTGGTCCTGTGGCCCCTACCCAGAGGTGAACTCAGTACAGGGGGACCATTTTTCACACCCGTATAATTTCATCAACAACCAGTCAACACTCCCCATTTCCTACCCCACTGCCTGCCAGATTATCATTGAAAAACCCTAACCTTTGAGCCTTCAGGGAGACTGATTTCAGTGACAACTCTGTCTTCTGCCTGGCTAGCCTTACATTAATTCAACTCTTTCTTTACTGAAATACCATGTCTTAGTGAACTGAGTTCTCAGTTAACTGTTTTTCATCTGTGCAGTCGGCAAGAAGAACCCGTCGAGCAATTATGCTATTTTTACTGGTGCTGTTAACTTATCACACCATATTTAACTATGATATAATTATTTAAAACCCTTTATCAATGTGAAAAAGATAGAAATTCTTTCTTCTTCATAACTGTCAATGGCTCTATATCATAATATATTAGATTTAATACATCAGCCCTTTCCCTGATAAATTAAATCTAATACAAATCAAATAAATCTAATATCTTTGCTAATCCAAAATTGCCCTCATACCAATTTGCAAGGTTTCTTTCAGTAATAAAATTCAAATATTCCATAAATACATCCTCACTTAATAGAATTTGCATGGTGACAACTATGCCCTTGGTGTTTTCTTTTGTTTTAGAGATAGGGTCTAGCTCTGTCACCCAGGCTAGAGTACAGTGGCACAACCTTGCCACAATCATTGGTTTTGGTTGTCAAATCATAGTTTAAACTTGCCAAAAAATGAATTAGAAACCTTGAGTTTAAAAATATGTACAGGCTAGGAGCTATTGCTTATGCCTATAATCCCAGCACTTTGGGACACCAAGGAGGAGGGACCACTTGAGCCCCGAAGTTGGAAACCCAGCCTGGGCATCATAGGGAGACCTCGTCTCTAAAAATTTAAACATTAGCCAGATGTGGTGAAACCACCTTTGCAAAATTATAACTGAGACAGTGAAAGAGATCTGATCTAACAAACTCCATCTTGTTTCTAACCTGTTGACTGTAGTCACCCTGTTGTACTATCAAATACTAGATCTTATATATTCTTTCTAACGATATTTTTGTACACATTACCATCCCCACATCCCCTACTCTCCCACTACGCTTCCCAGCCACTGATAGCCAGAAATCTACTCTCTATCTCTGTGAGTTCAGTTGTTTTAATTTTTTTAGCTTCCACAAGTAAGTGCAAACATGTGAAGTTTATATTTCTGTGCCTCACTTATTTCACTTAATGACCTTCAGTTCCATCCATGTTGTTGCAAATGACAGGATTTGATGGCTGAATAGTACTCCATTGTGTATATGTACCACATTTTCTTTATCCATTCATCTGCTGATGTACACTTAGGTTGCTTCCAAATCTTGGTGACTATGAGTAGTACTGCAACAAACATGGTAGTGCAGATATCTCTTCGGTGTACTGATTTCCTGTCTTTTGGGTATATACATAGCACTGGGATTGCTGGGTTAGGGGTAGCTGTATTTTTAGTCTATTGAGGAAACTCCAACCTGGTCTCCATAGTGGTTGTACTAATTTACATTCCCACAAACAGTGTATGAGTGTTCCCTTTTCTGCATACCTTTGCCAGCATTTGTTGCTGCCTGTCTTTTGGATAAAAGCCATTTTAACTGGGATGAGATGATATCTCATTGTAGGTTTGATTTGCATCTCTTGAATGATCAATGATGTTGAGCACCTTTTCTTATACCTCTTTGCATTCAATGTTATTATTGATAAGTAAGGACTACTCTTGCCATTTTGTTATTTGTTTCTGGTTGTTTTGAGGTCTTCTCTTCCTTCTTGTATTCCTTTTAGTGAAGGTGATTTTCTCTGGTAATATGTTTTAATTTCTTGCTTTTTACTTTTTGTATATCTGTCGTATGTTTTTTGATTTGAGGTTACCATGAGGCTTGCAAATAATACCTTATAACTCATTATTTTAAACTGATGACAACTTAACATAAACAAACAAACCAACAAGCAAAGAGAAAACTAATAAAAACTCTACACTTTAACTTCACATTAATGAGCAATAAGAAATTATATGAAGGTACGAAACTCTTTTGTCTACTCTTGACTGTATTTTCAAATAACTTGTCTTCAAGCTCACTAATTCTTGTTTGATCAATTCTGCTGTTAAGAGACTCTGATTTATTTTTCACTATCTCAATTGTACTTTTCAGCTGCAGATTTTCTGCTTGTTTCTTTTCATTTCAATATCTTTGTTAAATGTATCTCACAGGATTCTGAATTCCTTCTCTGTGTGTTTTCTTGGATTTTACTGAGCTTCCTCGAAGCAGTTATTTTGAATTCTCTGTCTGAAAGATATCACATATCTTGGTCTCTCCAGGATTGGTCTCTGGTGCCTTATTTAGTTTGTTTGGTGAGGTCATGTTTTCCTGGATGGTCTGGATGCTTGTGGATGTTTGTTGATGTCTAGGCATTAAAAAGTTGGGTATTTATTATAGTCGTTGTAGTTTGTACTTATTTGTATTTGTATCCAACGTTCTTGGGAAGGCTTTCCAGGTATTCAAAGAAACTTCAATGTTGTAATCTGAGTCTTTGGTCACTGCAGCCATAGCTTCTTTAGGGGTAGCCCCAAGCCTAGTAATGCTGTGGCTCTTTCAGACTTGTAGAGGTATCATCTTGCTTCCAACCTATTCTGGTTCAGTATGTCCCCAGTAAGCCCCTGAACTAATCCTGTCTTTTTTGGAGGCCTTCTCTGACTGTTTCTCTTCTCTCCATACTACTAACAAGGTTAAAAACTGGGTCATGCCTAAAGTCTCTTCCACTGAGCCTCTATGAATATTATTCATGCTTGGTTAGTAACTGCCCACAAATTATTAAAACTTCCATTAGTGCAAGATTTGTGTTGTAATACATTCAGTCTTTAAGGAAATATGTTTTTAAGCAACAATTCAGTCTGCTTTTTAGTTTCCAAATGATTTCTAGGAATCAGGAGTATCATGAGGCTGCTCTAGTAGTTGAAGCTTCAATTACATTATATTCTTTGATTTTATTTCAATAGCTTCCAGTCAACCAATAAGTATTTACCAAGTGATGGCATGATAGGTAGCAAAGGACATGCATTACCCAGCCCAAAAATAATTGCCTTCTGGTCATGAAAATCAAATTAACAGTGAGAGGAAAAAAATGCAATTTGAGTGATACTGATGAGTGGTTCAGAGTAGCTCAGAAAAAGGACAGATAATGTGATCTGCATGAATCAGCAAGACCACATGAAAAGAGCATAGGGTCTTAAGTTAAATTAAAGTGTGAATAGAATTAGGAAGGATAGGGTAGGAGGGAGAGCACTGCAATCAATAGGAACAGTATAGGCAAAAGCAAGGACATTTTCCTGAGGAATTCTATTTAGAGGACAAAATCCTCCAGCCTTCAGCCTTTTCCTCCTTTCCTCCAAAATGCATGGTTGCCTGGCCCTCATAGGGATCTAAAAGTACCCTAAACCTGAAACCTGAGAAAATATGTGGAAGTCTACCACTGAAATAGTAATGAGCAATCTCTTGGTTTCTCTAATATATTTTGAAGAAAATAAATGAACAAATGTCAGATTCAAATAGATCCCTCAAGAAGGATAATTTTAGTTGACTGGAAGCCTGTCTGGGCACGTACAAGCACACAGATATCAGTTACCTTTGGTTACTGAAGAAGAGCAGGTGTCTAAACAAAGCTGCTGCTAGTCAAACTAAATTAAAATGACATTGGGCTCCTCCACAGCCCTAGGGATTAGTGAGCGTGCAGCAAGCCCAAGAGCGCCTTCCTTACAGATGGCTTTTGAGGACACCTGTACTTAATTAACTGCCACAGTCAATGGCCACATCTGAGCCTGACATTTTGTCTCAAAAGGATCACAAAGCTGTAATGGTATAATACTGTTGAGCTTAGAACCTGTCAAAAGTCACTCCAGGTCATTTGTCCCAGGTTCTGGTGACTTCTGGCACATTGTTGGGTCTCTCTTATCTCCAACCTAATTCTTAGTAAGTTAAGCAAAGGTACAACTTACTATTTCTTTGTAATTTCTTTTTTCAATTTGTCAAAACATGTCTAGTGAGCACTCACTCTGGGAAAGGCTCTCTGCCAAATGTTTGAGGGAAGAAGGAAAACAAAGAAGAATGAGGCAACTGATGCCCTCAAAGAGTATAAAATCTCTGGTGGCTACATACAAGAAGTACAAGCTACATAGGGCAGAGTAAGGCTAAGGCTGTAAGAGATGCAGAATATGCTAAGGGAGATGGGCTGGAAGGATACTTTGAAAGGTTTCTAGAATGATTCCTCATGGATATCTTTTGGCAATATTCTTCTGGATTGGCTGGGAAGAGAAATGTTCTAAGACAACAGAAGACAATAAATAAATGGAGGCACAAGAATATACTGGGCAGGCACAGTGGATCATACCTGTAATCCCAGCACTTTGGGAGGCTGAGGCGGGCGGATCACTTGAGGTCAGGAGTTGGAGACCAGTCTGGCCAGCATGGCAAACCCCCATCTCTTCTAAAAATACAAAAATTAGCCAGGCATGGTGGTGCACACATGTAGTTCCATCTCCTCAGGAGGCTGAGGCAAGAGAATTACTTGAACCTGAGAGCAAAAGTTGCAGTGAGTCAAGATCATGCCACTGCACTCCAGCCTGGGTGATAGGGCAAGACTCCATCTAAAAAGAAAGAAAGAAAGAATATACAAATGCATGAATTGTATTTGAAAAATAAGGAGGAGACTTGTGTACCTAGAACGGAGGATATAATGAAAAAAAAGGATGTTTAAAATGTAGTTTGAAGCTAGATGATAAGGAAATTAAAAGCCAAACTAAGGAAATACAATTTTTTTTCTATGTGTAAATAATAAGGAGTCATTCACAGTTTTGAGCAGGCGACTGTAGTATAATCGTATGTGAGCATTAGTTTGCTATCAAGAATGTGAATGATGAAATGGAGATTTTTTTTAAAAGGCCAGTTGAAACCAGACACCATATTCCTAGAGTAAGATGATAGAGGCCTGACCTCATCCAGAAACAGCAAGAGTGACCAAAAAGAGGCAGATGCAATCTGTCAGCCAAGGTACAGAGAGGAGGAAAGGATGGCTCCAACTTTCTAGTTTGAGTTGGTGTTTGCATGCCATGCTCCACAACACTTTTCATCTGCATCCCATCCTATGGAAGAGGCCTGCAACCTATTTCCATTCACAAATAAAGAAATTTATACCTGCAGACCTTCTGAATCTGCCCAGACCAGAATTAACTATTAGTAGATGAAGACCAGTAAAGAATCTGACTTCTGATCCAGTAACTGGGAGGTTACAGATACTTTCAGGTGAGGAAGGGGAAACAAGTAGGAAGCATTCCTAGAAGAAAACATTGGAGGACACATTGGATCTTAAACTGCATCATGGTCATCCATATAGAGGCTACCCAATAATAATTAGAAATGCTCAGCTGATGTTCACTCATAGCGCTTGACATAGGTTATGACTGTGTTTCAGAGACTTGCAAACATTGAGTTTTGGGTCATTCATTTGTTTAGAAAATTAACCACTGGAGAGACCTAAGACTATTCTGGTTCTGGTGAATCTTCCAAATTGGAGACAGGACAATAGAAAATATTCTCAGATATCAAATTTTTTCTAGAAAATTTCAGCAGCTTGTTGAGCCAAATGTTATGTGAAGTCTTGTAACACAGCTATAATGTCCACAATCTTTTGCCTTGTTAGGGGGAGACCAGGCATGCTTTGACCTGATGGCACAAAATGAAGTTCGCTTATTTTAATTTCAGCTACTAAGGTCCTTATTTATATAAGCAATTGCCTTTGGTGTATTATAACAAGCTATGCCTTACCTATATCCAATCTTAAGAATATCCTTTATCCCAAAGATTCTAAGGAGGCAAGGCTTCACCTGTGACCTTGAGGAGCTCCAAACAGTTGGCACACCTCTGCAATGGGCAGCCTGTAAGACCTGCCTTAGGAGCAAAGGCACAGCCAGCCCTCTGACCAAACAGCTTGCCCAAGGGTAACTGGAAGCAAACAGCTAAATGGAAAAATGTGGTGAAGAGTTTTAAATACCTTTTAAAGTAAAGCTAATGCCCTCATGTATTTCCAGAATAATCATTAAAGTATTTATGGGTTGAAAATTTTTAAAGACTCAGATTGTAGGGATTAATACCTTTAAGTGATCTTGCATATCATCTAATCACCTTAAACAAATTAGGTAATAGCTTTTATTGCTTCCAAAACGCTTTTATAAACCATCTTTGAATGAGAAAAACGAAAGTATAAAGCAGTTTTGATACCCCAGATGTGGAATTTTGATAGTTTCCTAGTTATATTTTGGCAGTGTGTTGAACCAATCGACATTTTATGATGATACTCCTTACCTGCAAAGGAGTACGCACAGCCTATGATTCCTGAGCAATTGTGAGTTTGTGTAAGCGTGTATGTGTATGTGTGTATGTGTGTGTTTGATGCTTTCCCCTACTTACGGCAGAAAACTTGCATAACTTTGACATTTTGGAGATGAACTTTATCCAAAAAAGAGTTCTTGATTCCTGTGCTATTTCATCATCTCATAGTTTGAGGAAGATGAAAAAGTCATCTGAAAAGAAAAATACACTTAGAAAATTCACTACTTTCTTAGAGTTTTAGGTAGTTTCCACAAAGCTGACATCAATTTTTATGGTTGTTTCTTTTACAACCATAAAATATAAATGAGCAAATATGTAACAAAGGTGGTATTTTAACAAGACTAAGACTGACCTATGTGTCTTGTCCTAAAACCAAACAATCAGAAGATACAAACTTTCCAAGAAACGGGAAACCAACAACAGCATTCTTTGTAAAAATCCAATATTCACCCTCTAATCACTAATTCGAATGATTTTAGGTAATTATACCCTCCCATGATGCATGTACCCATGAGGCAGGGTCAGTGTCGCACTAGAGAGGAGTGGAAAGAACAGACCCTTTCTCGGATCCTTGAACACTGTCTCAAATTAAGTCCTCTCTGCCCCAGGCCCTGTCTGGCTCATTCCCAAACCATGACCTCTTCTGCTGAACCTTGTCTACATCTGACAGCTCCTCCAAGTCCCACACTTGGTGGAAAAATACCATCTGCACATGTTGCTCCCCTCCTCCTGAGGCTGGAAGACATACATAGTATTCCAGATTTCCACAATCATTTCCAGTAATTAGCTATTTTTCATGGCAGTTGTCTATGAATCATTCTATTCTTCTAGATGGTCAGGGTGAGTCCCAGGGATTGAATGACTTGCCCTCTGCAAATCTTTGACAGAGCAATGACAGAGCTAGGTTCAGACGGTAGGGCCCCTCAAGAAATGGGTGACCCCACATAATAACTCAGGAAATGAAAATGTGGCCATGAGCTCAACTTCAGGGGAGAACTTTAGTGAGGCTAAATATAGTAGCCCAATCTGGAAGACAGCCAAGGCTCAGGGTGCCAGTTCCCAGGGCTCACACAACAGCGCTCTAGGATCCTTAATTGCCACAGGTGGGTCACATAGTTCTCGTAAAACTCTCCTAAAAATAAACCTTTAATGAGTCTAACTCCAAGTGTTGATCGTATTATCATTTTAAAATTCAGGATGAAAAGAGGTAGTGGTGAGGAGGAGGAAGAGGTAGTTATTCTTAGGAAATCGGAGGTACATTCCATGAGTTGCTGCAAAGTGCTTTTGAAAATTGTGGATGAAAAGAGTCAAACCCTGTAAAATATTTGAAGAAATTTATTCTGAGCCAAATATGAGTGACTAATGACTTGTGACACAGCTCCAGGAAATCCTGAGAACATGTGACAAGGTGGTTTGGCTATAACTTTGTTTTATACATTTTAGGGAGATAAGACCTCAATCAATACATGTAAGATGTACATTGATTCTGTCTGGAACAATGGGGGCAGCCAGGGGGCTTCCAAGTCATAATCTGTTTGGCAGTTGGTTGAAAGATTTATTTTCTAAAAACCTAGAGTCGGATAGAAAGGGATGTCTGGGTCAAGATAAGGAACTGTGGAGAACAAGGTCCTTATACTAATGAAGCTTCCAGGTAGCAGGCTTCAGAGAGAGCGGATTGTAAAAGTTTCTTGTTGAACTTGAAGAGTCTGTTCTCTCAGTCTTAAGGTCTTTGTTTTAATGTTAATGCTGGTCAGCTGTACCTGAATTCCAAATGGTGCAGGTTATAATGAGGCATGTCCAACCCCCACTCCCACATGGCCTGAACTAGTTTTTCAAGTTAACTTTGGAATGCCCTTGCCTGAGGGGAAGGTCCATCAGTTGGTTGGTTGGGAGCTTAGAGTTTTATTTTTGGTTTAAAAAACAGATTTTCTTTATTTTTTAATAAACTTCTTACGGACACCTATTTGATTTTTCTTTTACAGTATTTGCTTTGTTTAATCAAAACCTGAGAAATGCGCTTGATGTTCTATGATCCCTCTTCCCCCCAGGAATGAGGGATGAGGCTACTGTGTCTATCTCAACATCACAGTTTCCTTCTTGCAGCCTGGAGGCACCAGTTCCAGTCAGGGGGAAGTGATTCCAGCATGTGGGCCAGCAAGGTCCTTCTCCAATGCCCAGGGAGCTCCTGACCTCCTTGGGGGAATCATGGGTGGGCAAGCAGGTTGGAGTGAGCAAAGGTTATGAGCCAGATAGACCCACGTTTGAATCAGAATTTCCCTCCTCACTGCCACTTCTGTGTACAAGTCTCAGGTTATCTGTTTCTACCTCAGAGATAATGATACTGAGGCCTCCTCACAAGAGTCTATGATAACCAGATGAGGGAATGGTTTAAAGGGGTTAACTAACGGTGTGGCACAGGAGCCCCTCTCAGTATACCTGTAAGGAATTTTAGCATCTAAATAATCATTGTGAACAGTTTAGGTAATAGCAGTTACTGTTACTGCATCTGAAACACTTTGGTAAAACATAATTTAGTACAGGGTATTAGTTACAGGCTAGCATTAGTTTTATAAATGACAGTGATTTTGTGGTATACCTCATAGAGAATAACTTGTGACTATCAGAAACAGAGGGAAGACTCTATTCTTAATTGGCATTTCAAAAGTCCCCCAATTTTTGTTTGTTTGACTCCTAATTTAACGTCAAATGAATCTTCTTCTTCACTAGAAGGTGAGTGAATTGAGGTGGCATTCCACTATGGGACCCCAGCTATAATGAACTGGCTCTTTGTTTACGTGTTCACTATGAACGGTGTTCCGTATTTTCCTGTGCATTTTTTCCTTTCCTCAAAGCAGAGGCCATATATGCACCTCTCTCATCCCCTGTGTAGGGAAAGGAAAATTTTCCTCCAAGCTTCCAGCATCTCCAGCTGGGACGGACATAAAACAGATTAAAAAGAGAAAAGCATAAGAATTGCAATAGGTTTTTACATATATATGGAAGCCTTTACCAAAAAATCTGAAGACCCAAAGAAGCAGTTAGAACCAAAGGTTTATCTTCTAGGCTTGACAAAGAGCAGCAAATTAAGGAAATGCGGCAAAACAAAGGGGCTTGAGCTCAGGCAGTTAACTGTGGAAAAGCATCAAGGAAGATAAGGGTTCCTTTAACAGTATTTGTTTGCACAGATTTCTCTTGGCCCCAACTCCGCATCTCTGGTGATAAGAATATCTTTCTTTTTCCTGGTACAAGGAGGGTACCTTTCACGTGGGAGTTTTATTTCCTGCTTTCAGGAAGAAAAAGGAAGATCAGAGATCAGAGTGCCCTTCTGGCATCTGCTATTTTTCAAACGCCTTTAACTGAAAACAATCAATATCCCACAGTAGCCTCTTTTGAGGTGGAGTAGCTGAACTCCACCTGCTTCCCAAATCTAGCAACTGACTAGTGTTCAGTGAGCTCTTAGTCAATGGATTGTCAGATTTATATACAACCATTTACTACTAAGGGATTTCTCCGAAGACACACCCTACAAGCTGAGTTTTCCAGCTCATCAAAATCCTCAAATGAGCTTTTCCAGTCACAAGTTAAAGGAGGTCACAGGAACCAGAGAGTTAGTTCCCCAGGCTTCAATTCACTCTCTCCAGCTAAATTCCTACCTTTAAACATAATCCTCAATAAACAAATAGCTTTTTTGCCACTAGTTTGCTCTATTTTTGTTTGACCTTTCTGTTTCAATCCAATTCTACTCCTTTGTATTTTTGTCCTAAAAACTTTTAAACGAAGATTTTTCTCTGACACTTTCAAATGTCCTGAAGCTGGGCAGGCAGGCTCATGTGGCTTGTATTTTGTTTATGTGCTTTTACAATTCTAATTATAACCCCTTGGGGAGCCGTTCTGCAAAGGGCTGTATAAAGGAAGAGCTGGATGGGTGGCCTTCACGTTGGCAAGAATTGATCATACATGTCACTTGGGGCTGGATGCAGCTGCCACAGCGAATGCTCAAATAACCCCGGGACAAAGACTCACCCCAGTACATTGTTACATTTTATTGAGTGCTTAGGAGAAGATCTGATTAAAGCAAGGTGAGTGTAGGGCTGTTAGAAGTTAGCTGTCTCTCCAAGATGATTTAGGGACACCAAAGTGTCCCTCAAAATAATCCCCCTATCTTGTTCTCTGAAAATGGTCCAAGTCTTTTATTCTATAATTAAAATGTCAAGTTTGGAATCTAAAAATCCCCGCTAACATCATACTGAGCTACCTTTTAAGAAGACTGTTACCGACGGGTCAGGAAACTGCAATCAGGAGACAGCAAACTGTCAAGCCCCTCAGAAGGAAGAGCTGTGCAGTAGAGGATTTATTTGCACATTTGTTACTGGGCTAGTCCAATGAAGATAAAATGAATGTTCTCATTAAGAGAGTCATGAAGGAGCCTCAGGATTGCTTCTCCTCTCCCATCCCAGCACCCCCATTTCACTGTAGAGCCAGGACTCTACCATAAACTATCATCCTTGTAGATTATGAATTACCTTTTGTCCTTCAGTACCTATTTTTTGTCATTGTTTGTAAATATAGGTGGGGAGGAGGAGGGCAAGGAGCACATTGGGGTGCTCTCACACCCTTGCTTCTCAAAGTGGCCCAAGCAGAATCAACATCACATGGATGCTTTTGTCAGTGACGCAGGCCTGAGGCCCCATCTCAGACCTATTGAATCAGAATCTGTTTTAACCACATCCCCAGATGATGTATATGCACATTAAATTAAGAAGCACTGGCCACAGCTTAGAGTAGATTTATAATATTTATTTTTTGGTTTGCATGTTGGGAAGATGATTTATCTTTTCTGGGTATTGAAAGAGGATGTGAGAACACAAGAAACTGCAGCGGGCCAGGTGCAGTGGCTCATGCCTACATTCCCAGCACTTTGGGAAGCTGAGGCAGGAGGAGTGCTTGAATCCAGCAGTTCAAGACTAACCTGGGCAACATAGCGAGACCTTGTCTCTACAAAAATTGTTATTGTTTAATTTGATTAAACAATTAGCTATGTATGGTGGTATGCACCTGTAGTCCTAGCTAATCAAGAGTCTGAGGTGGGAGGATGCTTGATCCTGGGAGGTTGAGGCTGCAGTGAGCTGTGAATGTGCCACTACACTGAGACCCTATCTCAAAAAGGCAAGGCAAGGCAAGGCAAGGCAAGCAAGGCACTGCATCCTATTCTGTATCTTGGTGGATATTCCCCAAGGCCCATCAGCTTGTCAGTCCTAGGCAAACACATTATTTGTTCCTATAGTTGCTGGATTAATACCCTCCACCTGCTGGTGGCCGGGTCTCAGTCCTTCCCATTCTTGTGTCTGTCTAAAAGTCCCCAGGAAAAAAGGGGAGGTCTCTCACACAGAGTCAGCCTCTGCCTGCAGCTCTGTTCACCTGCTGCTCTAGCTGTTGCTCTGTTCTTGGGGCAGCCTCTGCTTCAGGTCTCTGAGGTTTAATGCTGCTGCATCACAGTCTCCCACCATCCAAATAGTGAGGGGACACATCCCCGACACTCATGACCCAGGGCAGCTGCATGGCAAACTGATGTCACCCAGAGTTCTTTGCCATCTGCTTAATGGTCTCCAATGCTCACCTCCCTTTCAGGTGACAGCATTTCCCTTCAAATGACCATCTCTATGCTGGACAGGAGGCTAGGGAGTGAGAAATTTGAGAGAAGAACAGGTGGAGATGGTGGGAAGTAGTGGCCAGAAGGCAAAGCTGGCCACCAAGTAGTAAGTGCTCTGTGGCGGAATTGAAGAAATTCAACTCAGAGTCTGCCATTTACTTATTTATTTTTAGATTTTTTTAGAGACAGCATCTTGCTCTGTCATTCAGGCTGGAGTGCAATGGTGCAACCATAGCTCACTGCATCCTCAAACTCCTTGGCTAACATGATCCTACTGCCTCAGCCTCTGAGCAGCAGGAACTATAGGCATGTGCCACCATACCTGGCTAATATTTTAAAGCTTTTCCTAGAGACGGGCTGTCTTTGCTATTTTGCTCAGGCTGGTCTTGAACTGTTTGCCTCAAACAATCCTTCCACCTTGGCTTCCCAAAGTGCTAGGATTACAGGCATAAGCCACCATGCTTGGCTATGTCTGCTATTTAATGTTAAGCTGTGTTATAATGCAAACTTGCCTTCATTTCCCTAAGCAAAACTTTAGTCAAGTTTGCTGTCCTTGACTGTTTGATAAGACAGCTGCACTTAGATGCACCATGTCTACTGCTTGGTCAGGTGGTGCAGAGAGAAGAGAACCTCAGAAGGTGCGCTGGCTGACTGCCTCAGTGGCTCAGATGTCAGTGGGAGCAGGAAGTAAGAAGAACAGAAACTATGATATTGTAAGCCCCCAGAATTCATGAAAATCTCACTGGATTATCAGATCACTGGACTGGCCACAGCATGTGAGATAGGGAAGCCTGGAGGGGTTATTCTTTTCGTTAATTAAAGGAAAGGGTTAGGGGACTTGGATCCCCTCAACCCAACAGGCTGAGGTGACTTAGATCATTTAGGAAGCAATAACACTACTGAGCATCACCATGCCCTTTCCTTCCAAGACGCAAAAATCTTGCTAGAGAGTAGGCAAGATTAGGTTAAGGCCAAGAACAACCACCGAGACCTGCCTGCCCCTGGCTCTGAAGCCATGAATCCTCACCTATAAGAATTCTTCCTCCCGGGGACTCCCTTTTTTACTCCCAGAAGTCCATCTCCGTCCCTTTCCCATCTGTCCTTGTCTGTCAGATTGGTTTGTATGTGTCTGAAGCGTAAGCCTGGATCAAGTTAAGTCCCCCACCATGGGACCTCTGGACATCTGGATCATCAGTGTCATTGAGCGACCTATTCCCCTAAGAAGGCCTTGTCTGCTGAGAGCACTTGGAGGATCTCCACAGGGAGCCACCAACTCCTGATGCCAGGATAGCTGAGTCTCAGCTGAGCTGTAGCCAAGAGATACTAGACAAGAGCTTGAGGTTACTTAGTTGATACCTCCAAGCACTAAAAGACCTCAACCTTTCTTGTTTTTGGAAGTCCTTCTTTCTCTCTTACATAGCCCATTGCCTGTGAGCACACACAGATGGTCCAAGGAATGACAGGCTTCTTTTGTGACGGGTGTTGACTGACACAAACATGGATAGCTTGTTAGGTCATGAGGTACCATCTTTTCTTGGCATAGGCTTTTAGTACCTATCATTGCCCCAGGAGCCCACAGACCCATCACCACATTACTTTTGGTCTGCAGGCTCTTCCACAGACTTAGGTGCTCTTCAACCTTTGCAGGACATCAGAATCACCTGGGGCAACTGTCCAAGATGCAGGCCCTAGGGTCCTGTGCCTTGGGGATTTTGAGGCTGGTGGTGCACAGCCTGTCCTGGAAGAAACCGTGCTGGAGCCCTTGGCTTTCAGCTTCTGGTGTGTCACCTCCATGCTCCCCACCCTCCAGGCTCTTCTGAAGCCTTCATTTTTTGCTCTGATGTGACCCCCTTCAGGGCCAGGTTTATCCTTTTTGCTTCGGGCATATTACTGGTTCAGTCACCTATCACACCATCCTGTCAGTACCCTCTTTTATAGTTTTCCTACTCTCTTCACATTTTTTTTTTAACCACTCATAGTTCCTCATAATTCTGTTCTTCCTCCTGCTTCCATCCCCCACCTAACCTTCTGGATAAAATTCACTTTGTGTCTGGGCACATTGACTGATACCTGTAATCCCAGCACTTTGAGAGACTGAGGCAGGAGGAGTACTTGAGGCCAGGAGTTCAACACCAGCCTGGACAACACAGCGAGACCCCCATCTCAAAACAAATCATCTCTATAATATCTTCATTAGATAGACAAAACAAAAACATTTACATGTTAAGAGAAACTTCTCTTTACCACCCTTAAAATATTTAAAATACCAAAGATCTCATATTTATATGATTAACACAGAAAACTCAGACCCATGGGCCAGCCATGAACAGTGACAAAATCTACTTCAAAGTTGTCGCTGTGGCTGAGTCATTGTCTCTGTAATTGGGGAACTGTTCCCAAGCTGCCTTCACTGTAACACTGAGAACTCTGAAGAATTTTCACTATTTCCAGTCACTGTTACTGTGACAGCACTCTACGTTAGCAGTTTAGAATCACCTACATTCCTTATTTTAAGTAAAAATTGAAATGCTTTAAAGATTTATGTTTACCAAATGAGCTGAGGAAAAAGTAAGTGCTTAAAATATATTGCAATTGCAGGCTTGAAAATCATTTTTAGGTATAAAATTGAAATTTTAGATTTCAATCACTTCCTACTCATTTAAATTATTTCAGTAAAGGTCTCAAAGCTTTAAAGGGAAAAGAGAGCAAAACTAAGAATTGAACCATTTAAAACTTGGTGAAACAGGTAATAAATTATACCTGGATCATTTAGTAGTTTAATAGTCTGGCGTCTAAGGTATCTTCTATAAATGTGGTGTTGGGTCGTATCAGCCGAATTCAGCTACTTTAATAAAGAACTATACTTTCACAGAGAGGAAGGAAAAAGCAATGGGTCTAATCTTGACATCAGATAAAACAGCTCCCCCGAGCCCACCAACGTGGTATTACTGCCACCTAGTGGTAGCATATCCTCATCACCGAGGTCCTGCCTGTGTAAGTGGAGGGGAAGAGGTGTGGGAAGCACAGCGGCAGGGCGAATCCACAAATTAAATACACCGGGGGTCGGGGGGTGGCGAGGGCAGCGCTAGAGTAAGGTTATATTTTCTATAATGTCCATCCTCATTGCTTCCAGGGCTATTTTAAGAAATATTTATTTTGATGGGGTTTCAAAGTAAGTCGTATGAGGACCTGTAAGCCACAGTTTTTACTCCCGCGGAGTTTGTTTCACGCAGGCTTTAAATAGACAAACAACATGTATCTGAGGTTCTAGTTTTCTATTAATTTAATGCTGGCCTGGAAAACATTTTGTGATTTAAAAGAAAACACTAAAGTTAGCTGTATTACTGGACTCAGTAAGGAAAGAACTGGGCTCAGTCAGAAGTGCCAGATCCCCTATAACCAGGGGTGAAATCTCAGGCAAGTATCTTAGTAGTTTCCAACCCCACGTGCCCAACCTGTTAAATAGGGGAACTGAAGCCGTTTCCCTCTAAGACGCTCTCCATGAAAAGCTCTAAGACCCCTCTTATTCATTTCTTAAGTCCTACCGCCAGTAGACCAAACATTCCGACATTTTGGCTGAGATGCTCAATTCGCGCACATTATCATGAACGATTTCAAGTTTTACCCATTTTCAAAAGCTGAATCTACCCCTGGCGCTTCCTGGAAGTTAAGAATCTGGGAGATATCTCAGCTGGCCAGTTGGTGAAGTAATCTTTGTTGTTTGCCATTAGCTCCCATTAGTTAACACAGCAATCTTTTCAGATGAAGTGTGGCCAAGGAGACAAAAAGTATTTGGATCAGGCCCACAGGATCCAAAAGTAACCTTATTTAATTTCATTTGGTTGAGTTAGCAGCTACTTTTGCAGACTTAAATGCAAAAGCTGGTGTGTTTGAAGTCTCATTTTTGTCCAGACTTTCATTACTCAGAAATCAGTGCTGACACAATTAAGCATGACCTTTCCATGCAGATGGTGCCTTGCTTCACCAGCGCAAACAGCATCTGCCACACTCACCCGCAAGTGCACATGTTTGCATATTTTTAAGACACTGCATCTAAAAATGGCAAAGTAAGTGCTGAAGTAAAGGCTTTGCAGAAGGGAGCATAATATTACTTAATCTGTTTGCATTACCTGTTAAGAAAGCCAGAGTGAAGTTCTAGGAAATTAGGAGACATGCAAAACACAGCACTCTTCTTAAACCACACATGTGTTCTCTTAACATTATTGGAATAACATATAAACGCTGCTCTATCTGAAGGCATGTTGATTGGCTGTGATAAGAGGTGTTTGGTTAAAGATAAATCATCCCCAGCTTCAGCAAGAAAGCCTAATATGTATTATGTATGTGTGCAGAATAGCTTCAGCAACCCTGGGTATTTGTTTCAAAATGTTACATTATTTCAAAGTTAAAAGGGAACTTAAAAGTGACTTAGAATAACTTTCCTTCTTATATAAGAATCTTTTTTACCAGTGACATACAAAGGTGAGGGGCTGCATGGGAGCACTTCAATCCCTGGTACAGTCAATAAGAATAAACAAGCAGGCTGTGCGTTGTGGCTCACACCTCTAAACCTAACACTTTGGGAGCCTGAGGCGGGAGGATTGCTTCAGCCCAGGAATTCAAGACCAGCCTGGGAAAAATGGCAAAACCGTGTCTCTACCAAAAAATACAAAAATAAGCCTGGTGTAGTAGCATATGCTTGTAGTCCCAGCTATTCAGGAGACTGAGGTGGGAGGATGGCTTGACCTGGGGAGGCAGATGTTGCAGTGAGCTGAGATCATGCCACTGCACTCCAGTCTGGGTGACAGAGCCAGACACTGTCTCAAAAAAAAAAAAAAAAAAAAAGAAAGAAAGAAAGAAAGAAAGAAAGAAAAAAGGAATAAAGAAACAATGATAAAACCAATGAGAAGTCATTCTGCTCTTTATTATCACCAGAAACTAGCAATTCTAATCAATGTCAGTGATAGAATATACATCCCAGCAGAGGCAAACCATTCCTCACTACCATAAACTGAACATTTGTGTCCCACAGTATTCCTATGTAAAAGCCTAATCCCCAATGTGATGGTATTTGGAGGTGGAGCCTTTGGGAGGTGATTAAGTCATAGGGTCATAATTCTCATTAACAGGATTCATGTCTTATAAAAGTGGTCCCAGAGAACTTCTCAGCTCCTCCCACCGTGTGAAGACACAGCAAGAAGACAGCCAGCATCTATGAACAATGAATCAGGCATTATGAGACCCCACATCTGCTGGTGCCTTGATCTTGGACTTCCTAGACTCCAGAAATGTGAGAAATAAATTTCTGTTGTGTATAAGCTACCCAGTCTGTGGGATGGGGTGGGGAGAGTACCCAGGACCCCTAGTGATTAAGGTGGGGAGAGTGACCCAGGACCCCTAGTGATTAAGGTGGGGAGAGTGACCCAGGACCCCTAGCGATAAAGGTGGGGAGAGTGACCCAGGACCCCTAGAAATGGGGTGAGGGAAGAGTGACCCAGGACCCCTAGGGATGGGGTGGGGAGAGTGACCCAGGACCCGTAGGGATGGGGTGGGGAGAGTGACCCACATTATTCACAGTCATGTGAATAAGAAATTCACTTCTGTGTTGAAGTGTTAAATTTTGAGTCTTTCTGAAGTAGCAATTTAGCATACCCTGATGAACACAGGAGAGAATGAGACAGAGTGAAAAGAACCTTGAGTGAAAATGTTATGTGCTAGTTATTCATCCACTGGCTTCAGCTCCACTTCTGACCTCCTCTCCTCCCCTGGTGTCATAGGGGACTGGAAGCCAACAAACTACATTTCACTAATTCCCTTGCCAGCTGTCTTCCAGAAAGAATTTGCTAACAGGAAGACTGGAGAAGGGTAGAAATCCTTTTCTTTCTTTTTTTCTTCCTTAGGCAGTGCCTTCGGCAGCATGAGCAGCCCTCAGCAATGGTGGGCAGCTGCACGTTCCAGAAGTCTCAGTGCCAGTTTCCAGCGGCATCAACAGAGTTGTGTCCTTCTGGTCCCACAGACCAGCAGTGGCAGCTAAATGTCTACAGTGGCTTCTGTTTTCTTAACTGGAGAGTGACTTATGCACATAAATTCTCTTCCTGGTGCTGCTAATTTCTTGTCTATTAAAAAATAACAAGAATAGTGATATCTGCTCTGTCTCAATAACCTAATGTTCATGATATACAAATGAAAATGATTATGAACACTCATAATCTAAAGAAACATATTTTTATGGATCCTGGTTAAGTTTGCTGTTATTGGTCACGTCTTTCTCTTTCTAGACCTTCAGGAGCCCATTGAATGTTTCTAAATTGTGATCCAGTCAAATATGTTAGTTATTTTTTCATTTGAAAAGATGAATATAGCTAGCACCAACAGGGGGAGCTGTTCTTTTATAACCACAGAGAGTGGCTGTATTTCTTGTTTGAGGGCAAAGCTGTAATTGTTTCAACACCGGCTGCTGGGAAATGTCACCAGTGAACCAATTAGACTGACTTCCTGTAACCATGTAGAACTGATTATCCAAGTCAGGCGGGCGATGGGCTTGGGCACAGGGTGTGTGGTAGACACAAATGAAGAGTGACCTCTATGTCCCATTAATGTTACTTGACTTGTGCTCACTTGACCTCAGGTTGCTTGTAAAAAAGGTAGGGTCTTAGCCCTTTCTCCCTGAAATCCTCCCCAGTGATTTCTAGGAAGGGCTGGCTTTTTATTTCACCTTAGCTCTCTCGTTAGGTAGGTGACTTTGCATAGTTACCTTCAGTGGATTTACTGTATTATTGTTTTTAGGATGCTCTTAAAGTGAGAAAAAAAAATGTGCTTGAAGTAGACCAGGTAGCCCTTTTGATACTTTCAGTTAGATAATTATTTATTGTGGGGGCTGTACTGCACACTAGGATATTCAGCATCACTGCACACTAGATGTCAGTAGGCTCCCCAGGTTGTGACAACTACTAATGAAAACCACCTCAAATATAAGGATGCAATTGAGAACCACCATTTTAGGGACTATGGATACTGTATCAGTGAAGGTTCTCTAGAGAAACACAACCAATAGTATGTATATATGTGGAGTGTGAGTGTGTGTGTGAGTGTGTGTGTGAGAGAGAGAGGGAGTGTGTGTGTAAAATAAGGAATTGCCTCACATAATTATGGAAACTGGCAAGTCCAAGATCTGCAGGGTGGGCTGACAGGCTGGAGAACTAGTTCAAGTCCACAGGCTGTCTACTATAGTATCAGGAAGAGTTGATGCTGCAGATGAAGACCAAATGCAGTCTACTGGAAAATTATGTTGCTCGTGGGAGGCTGGTCTTTTGGTTCTGTTCAAATTTTCAACTGGTTGGATGAGGTCCACCCACATTATAGAGAGCAATCTGCTTTACTCAGAGCCTACCATTTAAATATTAATTCACTCAAAAACACTCTTATAGAAACACCCTGAATAACATCTGACCTGTGGTCTGGCCAAGACGACACATAAAAGTAACCATCAAAGATAAAAGGTGATCAAGACCCTGGAAGTCCCTGCCTCTGAGAACTCACATTCTAGGCAGTGACCCAGATGATAGGCAAGTGTTTCAGTTATCTATCACTGGCTGTATTAGTCCATTTTCGTGCTGCTGATGAAGACATACCAGAGACTAGGCAATTTACAAAAGAAAGAGGTTTATTGGAATTACAGTTCCACATGACTGGGGGAGGCCTCACAATCATGGCAGAAGGCAAGAAGGAGCAAGTCGTCTTACATGGATGGCAGCAGACAAAGAGAGAGCTTGTGCAGGGAAACTCCCATTTTTACAACCACCAGATCTCATAAGACCTATTCACTACCACGAGAACAGCAGGGGAAAGACCCACCCCATGATTCAGTCATTTCCCACTGGGTCCCTCCCACAACATGTGGGAATTATGGGAGCTACAAGATGAGATTTGAGTGGAGACACAGAGCCAAACCATATCACTGCCTAACAAACCATCCCAAACTTCATGGCATCAAATAGCAAACATCTTATTAAGTGCAAGTATTCTTTAGATCCAAAATTCAATCAGGGCATGGTTTGTCTCTCTTTGATGTCTGGGATCTCAGCTGGCAATATGCAAACCACTAGGAAAGAGTGATTTGAATGGCTGGAGGCTGGAATCATCTGGAGGCTTCTTCAATCAAGTCTGGCACCTGGACTAGAATGATTCAGGCTGGGCTTATCTGGGACTGTTGACCGGAGCACACACATGAAGCATTCCACATGCTTCTAGGCATAACAGCTGTGTTCCTAAGGGGAACCCCTGAAAGTAACATCTGGAGAGTGAGCATTCCAACAGGCCATGAGACCACGATAGAAACTGCAAGGCTTCTTCTGGCCTAGCCTCAGAAGTGACCCAGTGTCACTTCCACCACATTCTATCGGTCACAAGTGAATCACAGAGGCCAGGCCAGATTCAAAGCAAGGGAGTTAGGTGCTGCCTCTTGACAGGGAGCAGCAAGGTCACATTGCAGAAGAACATGTGGGTTAGGACATGTATGTATGTATGTATCTATCTATCTATCCATCATCTATCTACTCTCCATCCATCAAGAGAATTTGCCACAAGTAAGCAAATATTCTACATAATTTCAGGTAGAGCTAAAAACAGAGGTGGTATTTAGAGTGTTATAGATACAAAGGATCTTCTAAGGTGATAAAAAGCATTCTAAAATTATATTGCAATGATGGTTGCACGACTCTGCAAATTTACTCAAAATTATTGTACACCTAAGAAAAATGAACATTACGATATACAAATTATACCTCAATACACCTGTTAAATATACAACTAGCATGCCACAGGCACTGAAGGATAAGAACTGACATGATGCTGGCCTTGGTTCCAGAGCAAGATTTTTTTTTTTTTTTTTTTTTTTTTTTTTGAGACGGAGTCTCGCTCTGTCACCCAGGCTGGAGTACAGTGGCGTGATCTCCGCTCACTGCAAGCTCCACCTTCTGAGTTCATGCCATTCTCCTGCCACAGCCTCCGGAGTAGCTGGGACTACAGGCACCCACCACCACGCCTGGCTAATTTTTGGTATTTTTAGTGGAGACGGGGTTTCACCGTGTTAGCCAGGATGGTCTCGATCTCCTGACCTCATGATCCGCCCACCTCGGCCTCCCAAAGTGCTGGGATTACAGGCGTGAGCCACCATGCGCAGCCCAGAACAAGACTCTAAATGCCCCTCTCAGTTACATAACAATAGATATCCTGGGAGGGACGGGGTGGCCAAGATGACTGAGGGACATTCAGGGCCTCAGGACTTCTACAATCACCACATGACAGCGACTATTTATGAATTGGTATGAAAGTATTTTCTACCAATATTAAGAGCTTTGAAAAGCAGGGTAAGGAAATAGAAGTGATAGGCTTGAGGCAGGCAGAAAAGTATTTTAGACACGGTAGATAAGGAAGTTCTTTCTGAGAAGGTGACCTTAGAACAAAACCCCTAAATGAAGTGAGAGAGCCACAGTGAGATCTGGAGGAAGCGAGACCCAGGAAGAGCGAAAAGCAATGGTATAGCCCTGAGCCAAAAGGGAGCCACATTCAGGAGGAGAAGGAGGAGGGGAGCTTTAATTGAAGAGAGTGAGGAGAACGTTAAACATCTATTTGTTTTATCATGAAGACAGTTGTATCACTATTTAAATGAAAGAGTAGCTGGAATATTGGTAGAAACTGAGACAAAATCCACAGAAGCCATGAGCCTGAACCATTTCTGTGGGTCTTGTGCACTTTAATCTACTTTAGACATACAGTGGATGGCGGAGACGTATTGCCGTCGGGAAGTCCTGAGAGAATGGAGCTTTTTCTTTGTGACACACTACAAGGAGATTCCTAGGACACTTGGGTGCAGGACAAGGATTCCCCTGTACCCCAGGGGACTCTGTTTTCCATCTTTCCTGAAGTGGATTTTATGAACTACACAGCAGTGCTACTTCTGGAAAACCTTATCACACTTGAAGTGATATCAAGGGATTAAACCAAGTGACTGAACTGACAAATAGAAAAAATACTTCACATTAGATAATGAAGGGTGAGAATGGAGTTCAGGACTGAGTGTTGAAAGTGAAAGGTAGGAAAACAATAGAGAAGAGAAATAAAGAAGAAAAGAGGAAGATTGGGAAGATTTCTGCTTGGTTTGTCTCTGGCAGATGTCTTAAGTGTGGTTGGGAAGATTTCTGATGGTTTCTTTCTGGCAGATGTTTTTGGAGTGCCTGGAGATGGTGCCTTCTAGTTCTGCTGTCCACACTCCTGCCAAAGCTCTCCCTGGCTGCTCCCAGCCATTGTCTGAGCATGATGGGGCTACTAGATCTGGCTCTTTCTGCCCAATGCAAATGCTTGCTCTAGGCCAAATCCTTGCTCTGGGGCTCCCCATGGGCCTGACTGAAGTTTTCTTAGAAATGCAGTCCAACGTTCTATCTACCCAGTTCCTCCCTTCTCTCTCTCCCTTCACAAATGTCAGCTTATCCTGAATTGAATAATTGACCCCTAAAATTCTTATCTACCTGGAACCTTAGAATGTGACCCTATTTGGAAATAGAGTCTTTGCAGATGGAATTAATTAAGATGAGTTCATAATGGGTTAGGGAGGGTCCTAAATCCAATGACTGATGTCTTTATAAGAAGTCCAGGTGAAGATGTGGAGAGGAGAAGGTGGTGTGAAAATGGAGGCAGAGGTCAAAGTATTGTGTCTACCAGCCAAGGAATGCCAAGGATTCCCGGTGACCACAAGAATCTGGGAGAGGGGCCTGGAACAGATTCTCCCTCAGAGTCTCCAAAGAAGACCATCCTACCAACACCTTGGTTTAGGACTTCTGACTCCAGAACTGGGAGGCAATACATTTCTATTGTTTTTAGCCATCCAGTGTGTGGTCCCCTGTTGAGGCAGGCCTAGGACACTAACACACAGCTCTACATTGTGGTCTGAGACTCACCCTGTCTGCTCTTCTCCTTTTCACCTCTGTCCTTCATAGGACACATCCACCCAATAAATTCCCTGTACTTTTCATTCCCTGTTGGTGCCTACTTTCCAGGAAGCCTATACTGCCACACACCCCAAAATTAAAAAAAAAAAAAATCCCAGTTTTAGGCTTTCAATCAAAAGCTTCAGAAAGAGACTCTACCACTGAGTCAATAAGATTCATTGAGCTGCTAGTCCTCGCCGCGTACTGTGCTGAGTGAAACAGGTATAAAGATGAACAAGACAGAAACTCTGCCGTTACGTGCTCTCTCAGTCCGATTAGATGAGAGTTTTGTCTTGAGGGACACATAAAAAACAAAATAAAATAATCTCAATACAGTGGCAAAAATGTTATAATCGAGACATGAAGTACTTTAAGGCAGTGCAGGTGCTTAGCAACACGGACAGTCACCTGACCCCGTATACAGAGTGGGTAGCCAGGAAACACCTCTCAAAAAGAGATAATATGTATGCTGAGACTGGAAAATGCAAAGGAGTTGGCTGGACAGAACATAGAATAGAAAAGCATTCTAGACAGACAAAGAGTGTGGACAAAAGCATATGTATTCTTTTGGAGACTAAAATTAAGTCGATCTTAAGTCTCATCCACTTTGGGGAAAAAAGAAAGGAGATAACATGGTCAGATAGCTTCTCAGAAGTGGTCTTAGAATTGTGCTGGAGTTGAGGATACAATGTGGAGTTGGGGACATATTTCCTAAACCTCCCCCAACCCCTGACCCCTTACCCAGTTAGACTCACTTCTTGTTTTGCATGGGATTTTCAAGACTCTGTATGCAGTTGGGTTTTAGACATAACAGACATGACTGAGGGTCTAAGGCATCCAACAGAGCTCTGCTTAAAATCACCACTGAGAGGAAGCCTGCAATACCTGAGTGGAAAAAATTCAGGGCTGTGAACCAGCACCACTGAAAAGAGATTGTTGAAATAATAAGTAAATTACGTGATTTTTAAAAACATACCTTGTACTTGCTTGGAAGCAAAAGTTGAGGTTCCTTTGATAAACATACTGGATGTAGTGGCTCACACCTGTAATCTCAATATTTAGAGAGGCCTAAATGGGAGGATTGCTTGAACCCAGGAGTTTGAGACCAGCCTGGGCATCTCTAAAAAATAAATAAATAAACAAATATTTAAGAATTATATCATTTGAATAATGTAAAACATATATTACCAAATATTTTTATGAAGGTCCAGCATTTTGTTGAAACTATCTAGTAAGCCTCCTGCAGCTGTTACCACTGCAAAACTAAGTGTGCAGTTAGTGGAGCAGGCACGGTGGTAGGGATACCGGGAAAATTGAGTAAATGACAAAGTGGAACAATGACATCAAAGGAGAGGACAACAGATAGGACAGCAGCATGAGAAAGGGAGAAAGACTGGGAGATTCAGAGAGAAAAGAGGGACGATCTTAGAAAATTCTGCTACTTGAGCTTCCAAAAAAGTTAAGAAAAATAATAACCAGAATTTGCTAAAAATGGGAATGAAATAGATACTAAAACACCAAATAAAGGGCTCTAGAAAGGGAACAGGAACTCTAGTGCACAGGCTGTTCCCCTGTCGCTGCTGTGTGCATATTCAGTATCTCCCTGGCCTGCACTGGCCTCTCTGAGCGGGCCCTGTCCTCCTCTGTGAACAAACTGTAGCCAAAAGAATTGTAAGTGCTCATTCAGTCAGTTACATATGTATTATCAGAGCTTAGTCTTCAGCAGACTCCTCTAGACACTCGGGAATTTCTCACTGGCAACCAGCGTTACCCAGGGTCTCACAGTGGTAATAGGGAGGAACATGAAGGATAGAACCGTGTGAGGTGAACAGCAGCCTCTTGAAATCATCTAGTCCTTTAGGAACAGCTCTGCTGTGCTGCTAGTCCTCAGGTCACACTGTGAGAACAAGTTACAGAGCACCCTGGTGAGTGCTGAGTGAGTCAGGGAGTAGAGATAAGAAGAAATAGAGAGAAAGCGAGAGGGAGAGAGAGACCTGTAGGTACATAGAAAAGGCAGGAAGCAACGTATGTCCTTGACTCATTTGATACTGCACTTTGTCCTACTTCCCAAGGATTCAGTCACCGCCATTTACCTTTAGCATTGCAGGCAGATAGAATCCCCCTCTACATATGAATCTGGGCACAAAGCCATGCAGGTGTGAGTAAGCCCATGAAGGAAGTGGCGCTCAAAGACTCCAGGAGTTCAGGCCAGGCACAGTGGCTCATGCCTGTAAGCCCAGCACTTTGGGAGGGTGAGATGGGTGGATCACCTGAGGGTGAAACCCCATCTCTACAAAAATACAAAAATTAGCTGAGCATGATGGTGGGTGCCTGTAATCCCAGCTACTTGGGAGGCTGAGACAGGAGAATCACCTGAACCCCGGGAGGCGGAGGTTGTAGTGATCTCAGATCACGCCATTGCACTCCAGACTGGGTGACAGAGCGAGACTCTGTCTCAAAAAAAAAAAAAAAAAAAAAAGAAGAAAAAAAAGACTGCAGGAGTTCTAATATGCCCCATTAGGTGGGCACCAGAATGGCCCCTTGTAACTTTTTCCTACCTTCTTCTCTCCTAATTCTTCTTCCATGGAGGAAACAATAATTATCTCTGAATCATCCCTATTCAGAGAATCGAGGATATATTAGAAGATCTGGGTAAACAAGCACAAATATTACAAAAGTACTAAAACAGCAAACTTCAGGGTTGAACTTGTGGTTTGCTTCTGTTTTTTCTACCCACTCTAAAGGTGTTCCTGATATAGAAACTTCCTCAGTGTTCCCTGTGTTGGTGTGTAAGGCAGAAAGAAGATTGATAAAAGAGTGCACTCATCCTCCCCTACAAACCAGAGGCTGATCGCATTAGGGAGAAGCTAGGGTTTGGCCTCACACAAGCAGTTTGCACTGTTGTCCAATCCCAGGTGGGGTGACCGCCTCTTCATTTCCTTTGATAGCAACTGCCTGTTGCGTGATGCAGTGTGGGTGTCCTCAGAGGTAACTACCTAAGTTTGCATACTTCCTCACTGACAGAACACTCCTGCCAGTGCCTCCAGGCCAGGGTGGTGGTATTGGTGGGAGGAGTAAGTAACCAAGTTTCACTTCCTTGCCTTGGAGACTCAGAGCCACAGCGGGCTGCTGTCTCACAGAGGGAGAGGGTGGCAGGAGCAGCCGAGTTGTCTCTCTCTGCCTCTGTGAAGGGCGCGAATGGGCAGAGCAGAACTTCTAGAAGGGAAGATGAGCACCCAGGATCCCTCAGATCTGTGGAGCAGATCCGATGGAGAAGCTGAGCTGCTGCAGGACTTGGGGTAAGGGAGCAGATCTCCTTTCAAAGTGCCTAGTGGGTGGACATTGACTCCGCACTCCCACCTTCATGCTTTGGTTAATGACTATCTTCAGCGCCTTGTTGCCCTCTGCCACTTCAACTGTTTATTTTTTTCCACTTTATTCATTTGTATCTGTTAAGTATCTTCCTGTTTGGGGCTAATTCCATTGCAAAAGCCTGCATTATTTTTCTAGATGTGAAAACAAGTAGGTTGAGAAAATAGAGAAAAAAATCAAATGCTGGACATTCTTTGAGAAGAGGGACAGAATTGGGATATAGAGGTGACGTTGCCTGACTTCCTTGATGTTGCTCTGGTTTGTGAATAAATGTGTTGTTCAAGAGTTTCCAGCACTGACCCAGGGACAGTAAAAGGACCATGTTGCTGGTAAGATAAACAGAAAGCCTACCCTACTGTAAGGGAGGGGGACTTTTTCAAAAGATAGAGAATGAGGAAGTTTCTGCAGTAGTCTCGCTTGTATGTTTCTTTCTCCTGATACTGCATTTGGGAGTTTTATATTTTATGTATGTCCAGAGGGCCAACTTTGAGCCTTTAAATACCAACAATCCACGAAGAGGATAAAATTTCTTCTTCAAACAGGTAAGCATAGGTAGGTGGAGTCATTGGAGCTCTGTCTTTGAGAAGTGACCCAGATGACAACTCATCCGGGTATTTAATAAAAGAAGCAAGTATTACACAAGAGAGGAATTGGGGATTTCCTAGAGAAACTGAACCTTCTGCCTAATGCACTGGGAATATCCCAATGAGGGTGGCTTTGGCACCTGTGCATGAGGAGAGGTAAAACCTGTACCTTCTGCCTGAGTAAATAGCTCTAAATCTTCATAACAATCCAATGACATGGGAGCTGTTGTCATCTTCATCTTACAAAGGATGAAAACAAGCACCAAACAGGTTTGAATAACTTGCTTGCTAGTCACACATCAATTACATAGCAAAGCTGGGCATCCAACCTGCCACGGGTTATGTCCTAAACCGAAGAAAAACCAAAATAGAATTGAAACCTCTCTGTGTTAACGCTGCAGAGATTGTATCTTTTTATGTTGTATTGCTGTAAAAGTTTATCAGTAATTCCTGTCTTTAGATTATAAAACTGAGGTCTTGGAATTGAACTCTACTTTCATTTGGCAAATCAGATAAGACAACTGGAATTTTCATTAAAGAAAACTCCCCTTATTAGGAAGCCAGAGCTCTAGAATCTCTCTATCCCTCTAGAATGAATCCCCAAACAGAAGAGGCAAAGGGCCCTTCTGTGAGCATCCAGCACAGTTTTCACCAAGTCCAAATGCTGAGGCTGAACTGTGGCCCGCAGTGCCTTATTGAACCATTAAGCTACAACGCTTTACATGTTCTGTTAACTGATTCCCAGCCCACTGTAATAGAAAACCCCGAAGGAGGAGACAGAAGAATTTATTCAATTCTGGTCGTTTAGTTAAACAAACAATCCTAGAACCCAGAGTCCGTGGTTGAGTACTGTGGGAACACGCTTGGATGACAAAGATGAATTAGATGCTGTCTCTGTGCCCCACCACGATGCCAATAGCAAGAAGCAACTACAGGTGAACCCCATGGGGGAAATAGGACTGTGGACTGTGTCTTTCTTCCATGTGCAAAGAATCGACATTGAATACAAAACCGAGTCACACCACTTCCCTGCAAAAAAAGGATATATTCATGTCCAGATTTCCCTATTTCAGAAGGCCTGAACAATTATTAAACATGAGGATGATTTCTATAGCAATGGGCAACCTGCAGGCATCTGGGAAAACTGCTCTACAGTCCAGGTTCTTGACCTTGGCTGTGCTCTGGAACAACCCAATGAGCTTTTTCTTTCTTTTTTTTTAAAAAAAAAAACAAAAACAAACAAACAAACAAACAAAAAACACTCCTGACACCCAAACCACAGACTTGACAAATGATTTCAGTATCTCCGAGGGTGGGCGTTTTCTTGTCAAACTCTCCAAGTAATTCCAAAGTGAGACCCTAGGTTGATGATCACTGCATAGAATATGTATCCACCAAATGCATTAGGTAAATGTCTTATTTTTCGTTTTAAGTCTGTTGGGTGTGTACTTGAATCTTAAAAGTACTAATAAATGTTGATATTTTGTTTATTGGCTTAGGGGCGTTTCGATTAGCAACTTTATTAAGGTGTATTTTACATATCATAAAATGTACCCGTTTCAAGTGTACAATTCAAGACTTTTGACTAACTTTACAGAGTGATACAACTGTCACCATAAATCAGTTTTAGTACATTTCCGTTCTCCCAAAAAGAACTCTCAGATGTAGGGCTTCTTTAAGCATACTCAATAGTGTGCTGGAAAAACACCTGGGGTGAGTTGAGGGGTGGAGAAAGCCCTGATTTCAAGAATTTGCCTAATTCCCTGGTATAAATACTCCCACTATAGAAAATTTCAAGCTGCCAACAAGTTAACATCATTGAACTGAATATTTAATAATCAACTTGTGCCAGTACTTGCCCCTGCAGCATCTCACTGATACACTTTTTATAGATAACAATTTGAGAACCCTTGACAATGACTTGTTGCCTCTGCTAGAATACTGAACGTAACTCAAACATAATATTGACTTTTTCTTTGAATCTTTAACCACTGGTGAGATAGAATCTCTACCAAACCTTCTGATTAATTTAGTTTCCAAAATCTTAAAAACAAAATGATTTAATGTAACTGATAGATAAAATTTGGCTGGTTTTAATGACTTAATTTTTCAATTATTTTGAAGAGGTTATTTGAGTAGTTAGATAAATCCTTACGTCTATATTTTTGATAGACATAAACAGATAAGTTAGTGGTTAAATTACAGAAATATCAGAAGTCTTTGTTCTTGGGCATCTGTTTTTTTCAGGCTCTGGAATATGTAAATCCTGTAAATTGAGCCCTGAACTGCAGCAAATCCGTCACTTGCCTTTCTAGGACATATACAACTTGCTCAGAGTACAGGTTTATTATTTTCTAAAATACCTAAATCAAGCACCACCATGCTTTTCCATGTCTCATTTACACAGTGGCAGCCTAAAAACGTTAATTTTATTTCATCTAAAATACATTCATGTGTCCAGAAGCAAAGGAGAAATAAAACCATCTTAAATTGTTGCTCAGCTTCGCTTACACTTTGCAGGGGAGGGTACGGGCTTAGGGGGAAGAGGGGTGTGGGGAGGGCAAGAAGTGAGGGGCATGGAGAATCAGGGGAGAGGAGGGAGGTGGACCATGAACCAGGAGATGGGTCAGGCTGTTTGTTGCTTGCAAAATGAAGAGATGGCAAAATTAAACAAGTAACAAATACCGGAGATATCACCTAAGTAACAAACTGGTAAAGAATAACTGAAAATTCCAGCGATTCTTTGGGTTTAACAAAGGTTACTATACTATTTCTACATATAGCTCTATATAAGTATAAATACAAAAGAAATAACATAAAATGAAAATATTTTAGCATACTTTACAATTAAATATTCAAATGATCTAGTCAGTCGTAACTCCATGTGAGAAACATAATAAACATTCTCTTTTTTAGATATTTTCTCAAATTGGAAGTTTTATAAGAAAGTGCCAGTGTTTGGCTGGGTTGACCAGTGCCAAATAACTAGATTCTAAGCTCTGAATATTTAAATTAGTTGACAGCTAATTCTTCACATATGAGAGAAGGTTAGAGTAGATCATGGAGCAGCAAACCTTTTTTTATAAAGGTCTGCGTAGTGAACGTTTTAGGCTTTGCAGGCCTTACAGTCTCTACCTCAACTACTCACATCTGCTGTTGTGCAAAAACTACAAGAGAACACAGAAACAAATGACCGTGATGGTGTTCAAACAAAACGTTATTTATATACTGAAATGTAAATTTCATGTAATTTTTATGAGTCACAAAGTATTCTTCTATTTCCCCCAAGCATTTCAAAATGCACAGCCATTCTTAGCTCCCGGTCCACACTAAAACAGGTATCTGGCAGGAATTGACCCTCAGCTGGTGATTTGCTGACCCAAGGAATAAATTATAACAAATAAAATGAGTCCCTATTATAAGGCAGGCATTTTGTAGACACTAGCTCTCATCTTCAAAAGGCACTGGTATTCCAGTTTTACATAGGAAGAGACTCAAGAGCAGAAAAATCAGGTTGCCTACAGTCTCGGAGAGTTTGTGTTCAAAACCCATGCTGACTTCACAAACCAGGTTGTTTCCCTGCTGTGATAGTCCTGATTTACTGACCACCTACTATGCACCAGCACCATGCCATTCACATGCATAATGCCATTCACAAGAACACTTTCAATACGATATCACCATACTCATTTCATAGATGCAAAAGGTGACTTCAATAAGCTAAGTGTACAATCCAGATCACAGACTTTGTAAGTAGTGGAGCTGAGAGACACACCTAGCAACTTACCCCAGAGCTTTCCACTGCGTGGTGCTGCTTTGTAGAGCCCACTGGTCAAAGGTATATATTCTAATCATGACAATTCGTAATTATTGGATGCTTGCCATGTGCCAAGCACTAGTTTAAGCCCTTTGCCCAGATGAACTTGTGTAATTCACACATTGCTGTGAGGTGGGTATTATTACTAATGTCATCCCCATTTACAGATAAGAAAAGTAAAGAACTGAGTTTTAATCACATGCACAAGTTTCCATTCTAATATACCTTCAAATCCAAGCGTTTTGCTCCAGAGCCTTCATGCTTGATGTAAACTAATGTAACCATTAATGTAAACTGGTTTTCATCAAATTTCTCTCATCTTATTATACAAGTACATGTTCGTAGTGCTTATTATAAACTGAGAGAAGCAAAGAAAGTTCTGTGACTATAACAAAGTTTACTGTAAAAGACATTATTCTTTCTATTCCTCACATAATATACATACACATGTACACAAAGCCAGGCCAGTATCCTAGTTAATCAGATGTTATTGAATTTTGTGTAGATTTCATTTTCAGGACTAGAAAAATTTACTCAGCTAAGAAACATATAGTAAAGTCAAAATTTCAGTGGAACCTGTTTACAGAGGTGTGACACCAACCACAGCAATACAGCTTGTTCCTCTTCTGTGCACAACTTTGTAATCTTGGATTCTAAAAACGGAAGGTGGTTCTTCTGTGGTTGTATAATTAGTACGTAACTAGTGTACAGTTCCATCTCTTCTTAACTCAAGTGAATTTCCTCTTCAGTTGTGGTGTTTTTCTGTTCCTCCGAAAGGTGACTTACTTCTACTTACAAGTGGAAATCTGTCCCACAGATTGTCCATGTTGGGTGGAGTAACTTTGTTTCATTCATTCACTCTTCTACTGGGTCATAGATCTATCTGTTGAATGATGACGCCAGGCAAGGCAGCATAGTGGAGACCACAATAAAGAAGGCATGGCTGTGCAGAGATGGAGGATTCATATGCGTGTAGAGTTAGAAGGCAGTGTTGTGCGGGCTGAGGGCTGTGACAGTGTCTAGATAAAACAACCTCCTATGGAAGGCTATTTCTCCACAGTGGAAGTGGAGAAGATGGCCTTGGAGCTGATATTATTTTTGTCAGTTGAAGTTAGAAAATGTGACATTTTCTACAGAGAAAACGGTATGAGTAAAGGAGTGATGGTAGCAAAATATGCAAGGATTCGGAATCGAAAAAGCTCACATGAACTCAAACCCGCCCAGTCCCCAGGACCCATCTGGTTTGTCAGCATTCAGGTGGTCTAGTTCTGGTAAGCTTCCACTTGACTTTTCTCTTGTAATTCTGCTTTCATGACCATACTCTTAGACATTTCGTTAAAGCCTGCATTAATTTCTGGCTCCTACCAACTCCCCTAGAGGATAAATTCCTATTCTGAGCCCACAGACTTCTGATTTCTACTCCCTGATAGAGGCCTGCCTCTACCAGGAGCACAGTGCCCACTGCTGGGCCTTATTGGTGTTCCTTGCTCACCACCTGCTTCTCTATGCTCATGCTCCCCCTGACCCTGACCACTAGCACCTGCCCCCATTATCTGTTGTTAGACCTTCTTTGTTTAAAAAATGTTTATAACTTTAAAAAGCATAAGAGTAATCCCTTGTTTTGATAACAGTATGATGGTTATGTAAAAGAATGTAACTTTTTTAGAAATGCATGTTGAATTATTTAGGGTTAAAGTGTCAAGATATCTGTAATTTAAAACTGCTCATCAAAAGACTCAAAATTAAATGTTGTATTAAAAATGTGGCAAAAGGTTAAAAATTCTTCTGCCTAAAATATGGGTGTTATTTAAATGCAGTAACATTCATGCTATTTTTCTATTTTCCAGTATATCTGAAATTATTTATAATAAATAGTTGAAAATAATAGTTATATATTAATTATTAAAAATTAGAGAAATAAAGAGAAGCATCAAAATATAAAGAAAAGCATTTAAATGTCAGTCATGTACTACCACCTAAAATAACATTGTTCATCTCGATTCCAGTTTTTAAAAAATGTTTTACTGTACACACATGCACACATATACAGAGATTAAATTGTAATCATATAATATGTATAATTTTGCTTTTGTTTTTTGGTAGGATATTTTTCCATCATCTCCTTGATCTGTCTCCAAGTAGGCTCTTGTTTCCCTCTGAAAGCATGGATATTTGGGTTGATCTAGATTCCAGAGGGCCTAAAATAGATTTGGTCAGTGAACAATGTGGACGTACTGAAGGTTTGTAGGAATGTGGAAGTACATAGTCATCATGTTTTGGTTTTAGGTAGATTAATCTGGTAGTTCAGCATGATGGGTGGCAAGGGGCTAGAGCCAAGACAATGAGTTAGTGAGGAAGTTTGCAGATTGGTGAGTAGGAAACTAGAGTGCCGACTTGGGAATAGTCAGGAAGGAACAAGGGTAGAATCCAGTCATTCCATTGAGCTAAGCAAAATAAGCGATTCATGTCCAAACAAAACTAATTCTACTGCTTTTGTGTACATTTTCAAAATGGTATCAGAGAAATTTTGAAAACCTTAATGTCTCACAAATATAACTCATTGTTTGCTTTATCATTATAAATTTCTAAATTTTCCTGGATTTCATGTTACTGCTCCTAGAGTTCTGACTTATACAAGTTGATGGTATGTTTTGGGTTGATTCACCAGATAATCTTGAAACCATTTTGCAGATGTCGGTCCTGAGGTACTAAGAGGTTTGGCCACCTGCTTTAGGCTAGAGCACAGTAAACTCCTTTTAATGGTGAACTCCTTAGGAGCAGGACAGTGGGTTATTCATCTTTGCCTCCTCCACCCGAGCGTACCACTTGATAAAGAGCAGATGTTTAAATGTTTGTTGAATTGCCCCAAGTTGAGTCAAGGCCAAGACCAGAACTCAAGCCTCCTGACTTAAGCCAGTGAGCTTTCCATTGCACCAACGCTGATGATGTACTTGCATCCATCACTTTCAGACTCAGTCCTCTTATGTCCGGCGGTTTTTACTAATGGAATAAACTGACATTGGTTAGAGGTATTGCCTGAACCATGGAATAGAGAAGAGATAACTAATGAAACAAGAATCTGCCTGTATTTTTTACAGACCCCTACAAGCTCTTTCTTGTAGCTGAAGCTTCCAGAAAGTGACCCTCTCTGTCTCCTATACTAGCCCACAATGGTAGGTTGTCAATGGCAACCACAGTTCGAAGACAATTACCCTGAACCAGCACTTTATGAGGTATAAGTTACAAGAGTAACCATAGTAAGCCCAGAGTCAAGCTTGATTTTACTTGAAGGTGAGCCCTCTTAAGAGAACCTCTGATTTTAATTCCCTGCCTAGTCATTCTAGACCTTTTCAAGGTTTTTTCCAGTCCAAATAAAATGGTCCCTGAGCCTCATTTACTGGGGAGCAGTGGTGCTCTTTTGGTCTTGCAGCCATTCCTGCACTGTGAAGGCTTCCCTGGGGACCGAACAGAAGGATCTCGGCACAATGAGATGCGGTTTTTCACTCCTCCCCCAGGTTGTGGCTCTGTTCCTCAGGTCTGTCCATCTGACTTCCCTGGGTATGTTGGTCCATCTCTGAGTCAGGCTCTGTGGATTTTTCTTTATCTTTAAAGACACATCTTTGTCTTTCATTGTTTTCTCTGCCCCTGTCTCCTGGATCATTCTTTGGGTCTGCATGTGTGTTCCCTAAGTCTCTGTCTCCATGTGCTTCTGGCTATCTGTGTGAGCTGGCGGGTCTATCTTGATCTCAGTTTTGTGTCTCTATCTTTCTATCTGTCTGTATGCAGCTCTTTGACTTTTTTGTCTCTGAGCCTTTGTGCCACTCTGTCTCTGAACCTCTGAGTCTCCATCTCTGTCTGTCTCTGTGTTTTCATCTTCCAGAGCTTCTTGCCTCATTCCTCAGACTTCTTCACAAACAGGTTCATCCTGATCCCAAACTACTACAGAATTCTCTCCTCCCTTTCAGTTTTGATTTCCATTAGCTGAGCCTTGACTCCCACCAAAAAACTTGGGACCTGCCTTTAACTCACAGATCAATGAGATATTTACATGCTCTGCCTCCATCATCACTCAGTTCTGTTTTCTAAAGGCTGGGGCAGCTCATCTCACCATTTAGCTCTGCTCTTAGCTCATGTGAACATGGGCATTTAGAAAAGAAATTTTGAAAGATACAGCCCTGCTGGTTCCATCACAGAAACCTCCCTATTGGAGAGACTCTGAAGAATCTCTTTGGCCTCCCCTGTATATAACACGACACCTGTATGAGACCATGTAAGAACTTCCAAAATCCTTTATAAGGCCTCTGCTCGATTCTCTCTATTTGAACAGGTCCATTGCTATTATCAATGGAAAAATAAGCCCACACTTGTGAACATGTGACTTAACGGGCTTGTGTGAGCAACACCATCTTTCTTATATATGTCATGACCCAATTCTAATAGAAATTACAGCACTGGTAGCTCTTGAGTTACATAAGACACCCTAAACCCATGATTTCTAATGGCATAGAGGGCCAAATGCTTTACCTTCCACAAAATCAAAGTATCTAGCACCGACCCTATGAACAAATGAGCACGAATGAAATCAGCAGCCAAGCAATCCCATGGAATAGTTCAAGTGGTAAGAACAGATTAACCCTTAGAGTGTGAATACCTAACAGATTCATCTTATGTTCCACCACCATTGTGTTCAGAAAGATTGTGAGGCTAAGTATAGGCTCAGGAAGAAAGACACATCAATTAGCTGTGCCATGTATCACCTTAGAGAAGGGGTGTGGCACATATGTTATGCATTTGTCATCTTTGGTCTAGATAGTTCAGAGGGGTGTCAGTGTCATATAAAAGTGAGAACAACTTTGAAAATGAAGAAATAAGAGAAAATTTTCTAAAGAAGAATGCTTTTGTTGGCTGTTCAACTCCAGAGCATTTTGGCTGCTTTCCCAGAATCAGGAATTTTTGTTCCCACTTTGGGTTGAAATGTATGTCCTCTTTATAACTCTGATGAAACAGAATTGAGGTTCTATTTCATGTATCTTTTCCAGGCAGGGAAAAATATATCAATAAATATGTGAATAATCTATAGACATGAGTTACTAAGAAATTTTGTCATCAAGAAATGTACTATCTAAATGGATGTGTGGCATATGTTTTAAAGTGCAAGATTGCTTTCTGTGTCCACCAGTTCTTTCAGAGTTATTTTTCATCACTCCCCAACAGGGACTCTGTGCTCCAGTTAGGCATTTGGTTGCCCGTATACACCAAGCACATGTCAACTCCGGTGCCTTTGCTTATGTCATTTCTCCTCTCAGAATGCCTCTCACTGCCTAATGAAACCTATATTCATTCTTCAAACTGCAGTTAATCATCTTCCTGCTCCATGAAGTTTTCCCTGATCATTCCAGCCCACTGTGAGCTCCCGTTCCTATGCTATAATATCTACTGTCCACATCACTAAAATAGCAGCTATTTGGTGATTCTTATACGTTAACCTGCAGATCCTTCTCTTTTCCATTCTGTTGGTACTGAAAAGTCACTTAGTACTTTGCTTTGCCCTTCTCTTCAGAGGCCAAATTCTGTGAACTTGAACTGTTCACATTATTGAAGTGAATTAAAGTTTTCAGGCCCAAGAGTCCTTCCCATGCATGCTCCTCAAACTCTAAACTGCATAGCAATCACGTGAGACTTAGCAAATTGAGGGAGGGGCCTGAGGTTGTGTGTGGTCCAGGTTGGCTGCTCATTAGCATCTCTTTTCACTTGGCATTTCCCAGTAGTAAAAAGTTTCTTATTGCACTTGATTTTAAAACCATCACTCTTATAAGTGCAGATGAGGAAAATGACCTAATTGGAAGTTTTAATCATCAGTAAGTCCAGTGTGAATCAGCTGCATGATGCAATTGTGAAGAAACTAATGCAATCTCAGGCTGCTTTATGTGTGCCCAGCAGCCAGAATAAGGGAGCTCCTGTGCTGCTTTGTTTTGCAGGTTAGAGCTTAATGTTAAGGTAGGTTTTTTAAGTTTGAAAGGTTTTCAGAGGAGATGAGGTCTCTGGGTGATAAGGTCCCTGGATGATAAAGGAACTGAAAGCATGTCATAAAAGGAAAAGTTGAAGATGATGGAAAGAGAAGAATGTGCATTCTAAATGCTTTCAACTCTTTCTACATGTGTCATCTATGTAACTCCAAGGAGTAGCTCTGAAACCATCTGCTGAAAGCCATACAGCAAAAAAAATGGCAATTCAATGTAGCCCAAGAGTTTTCTAACCATGAATCATGAACATATGGACTGAGCTTGCCTATACAAGTACTGAGTTCCCCATCATTAGCAATATGTAGGCAAAGATTGGATGAGTCCTAACGAGTTTAGAAATTATTCAAACACTGTGGTTGTGCATTTCTGACAAGATCCCAGGTGATGCTGATGCTGTTGGTCCATACTTTGAGTAGCAAAGCTTTGCATTGTTGTTCAAACACTAGGTACAACCCGTTAGTAGGCTTAAAGTGAATTTAATGGGTCACATGAATATTTGTTCAAAATAAAGAGAAAAGAAAATTTTCAAGTTAATAGCCTATAGAAAGATAGGTGTTATGTCCTGTAACTTTTTGTTTTGTGTGTGTGCATTTGTGACATATGTATGTTTATATATACACAGAGTGATATAAAATGTATTTTATACTGTGAGTCAATTCAAAAAATTTAAAAGCCTCTCCTTTAAAGAACAGAACAAATGAGGTATAAAGTTAGATTAGTAAATTAAAACAATAAAACCCAATGGGATAAGAAACTATGAAAGTTCCACTATTCTGGAGCAATTTTCCAGAAGATTCTAGCTCAAAGAGGCCCCAGAATGAAAGGAAAGGAAGCTGAACTGAGGACCAGCTTTCCGGATCCAGCCTGTCTGCATTTTCTGTGGCTGAGTTTATTTTCTATATCTTACTAAAAGGCAGCAATGAAAATTCTTTGGTGGGTGGGTGTTTCCTAGTTTTTTATTGTATCATGGAAAGGATAATATCACTGTTTCCTTCAAGTTGAATTGCTGGTTTTCATAATCTTATAAACCCAGTACAAATATTCCTTTGGAGCTTGATTAGTCTTTTCTCTGTTGACTCTATCAGCCCTAGACATAATTATGGCAATGTGTGGGCCTTGGGGAAAATGGAGATTATAACATTCTTTCTAATAGTTTCTTGCTCTTTTTTGCTTCTTCAGGGAAAATGAGACTAGAAGAATTTTTTTTTTTTTTTTTTTAGTTTCAAAAAATGAACCTATTCCCAACTTCATAACAGTGTGTTCCTACCACTTTGCACAATGTCTGGCATATTCATAATACATTGTTTAATTTAGCAAATCTAGCTCATTTTTTTTCTGTAAAAGTTAAAGAATTGCATAAAAAGTTTATAAAAGAAGAAAATTTTTCCAATACATGAAAATAAGAAGGTTTGCTGGCCAGCCGCAGAGACTCACAATTGTAATCCCAACACTTTGGGAGGCTGAGGTTGGCGGGTCACCTGAGGTCAGCAGTTTGAGACCAGCCTGGCCAATATGGTGAAACCCTGTCTCTACTAAAAATACAAAAATTAGCCAGGTGTGGTGATGCACACCTGTAGTCCCACCTACTCAGAAGGCTGAGGCAGGAGAATTGCTTGAACCTGGGAGGTGGAGGTTGCAGTGAGCCGAGATGGCACCATTGCACTCCAGCCTGGGTGACAAGAGCGAAACTTCATCTCGAAAAAAAAAGGAAAGTTTTTTTCCTACGCATTCTTACTAGTCACCTTGATGGATGAGAAAACTCAGGTTGCTGCTTGCCAGGGGGTCACATAGTGAATAAGTTAAAAATTGTTGGAGCAGATGGACTACCTGAGGGAACGACCAGAGACAAAGGCATGGCCTCTCCTCACCAACAACTATAAAAATTTCATTACCAATCACATTGAGAAGCTGAAAATAGTTTTTCTATACTATCGAGAATTTTTTTTAAAGTGTTCTAGATGAAAGACTTAATTATCATTCCATTCCCTCTATAGGAAATTATATTATTAAATTATTACATGAAGAGACAATCAAAGACCAGACAGCAAAACTATAGAGAAAAAAATTATAAGGTTTGATTCAACAGTTAATTAATAAAAATAAGTTATTTTCTCTGTGTTGTGATGTTTGTGATATTTTTCAGTTTTTAAAATTTGTAATCTGTGATTTCTCGTTTTAAATAAATATTCCTTTCTTTTTTGTAATTTTGTGTAATTTTTCTTAAAGAGACCTCTAGATTTTATAAGCTTCAAGACCATTCAAATCTGCCTCTTATCCCTAATAATTGGAATATTAAATTTTTTTTAATTGAATATAGTTCTGGACCAGCACAGTGGCTCACACTTGTAATCCCAGCACTTTGGGAGGCCAAGGCGGGCAGATGACCTGAGGTGAGGAGTTCGAGACCAGCCTGGCCAACATGGTGAAACCCCATTTCTACTAAAAATACAAAAATTACCCAGGCGTGGTGGCACATGCCTGTAGTCTCAGCTACTAGGGAAGCTGAGGCATGAGAATTGCTTGAACCCAGGAGGCAGAGGTTGCAGTGAGTCGAGATTGTGCCACTGCACTCCAGCCTGGGCGACAGAGCAAGAATCCATCTAGGAAAAAAAAAAAAAAAATCTAATATAGATCTAATTATAGAAACTTTAAGGTCCATGCAATTAGATTTTATGTAATGAGCTATTGAACATGCATATTAAGCCACAGGTGGCTCTATAAACATCAAACAAGGAACTGTCAGTATCCAGTGCCACATATACAGCCTCAATGTCCTCCAGCTTCATCTCTCACCATGCCCGACTGTTGTCCTTCATCACTCACTTTGAATTCTCACATGACTGCATGATATTCTGATTCTCACATGACTGTCTGGCATTCTCTCACTTCTAGGTCTTTGCTGCTGCTATTCCCTCCCACGTTATATCTCCTTGAACAACTACTACTCCAAACCCCACCAGACTTCTAATGGGAAAAAGCCAAACTCTCTCTTCCTCTCTCTTTCTCTCTCTCTCTCAATCTTCACCTAAGTGCCTAGGCCAGTCCAAGTACTCAATAAGCAGTAGTTGAATAAATGAAGGAAAAAGACAAATTATTAACAAGGTTATCTCTGGAAGTATGGATTAAGGAAAAAAATAGCTATTTTCTTTTTTTCTAATTAAATTTGTAGTTACTCAATATAGAAATCTTTTTTTTTTTCATTAGAATAAGCTAAATTAGAAAAATCTGATCAAGCTAAAGTCCCCTTTGAACCAATTCTGGTTTCTTCTACAAAGAAAATCATACTTATGAATTTGGTATATATTTTTTTAAACTCTTATTTTATGTTTTTATATATCTTAATATGCAAGTGCATTTTTGTTGTTGATTTTTTATAGGGGAACGTGTTAAAACTAAGTGGTAGCATTTGGTGCCTGCAACTAGTTCTTCTAGCTTTACAATATATGTTGGGATCTATCAACTTTGGTGTGTGTGTGTATACACGCACATCTTCAGTGATTCTCAGTGGAAGGAGGGGGTTGTGATTGACATCATGAACAAGATAATTCTTGGTTCTTCAAGACTGTATCATTTGTAGGATGTTAAGCATCCCTGACACCCTCTCACAAAATAACAATAGCACCCCACCTCCCTGCCCTCATTGTCTGGCAACCAAAAATATGCTCACGCCTTTTCAAACACTTCTGATTAACTTTTTACATAATCTCATCCTTTTAGCACTCAGCTTTATTTATCATCTCCATGTTGATGGACATTTAGGATGACTCTAGATTTTTTACTCTTACAAACAGTTCTGCAGTGAACACCCTTGTTCATATTTTCTTCTGCTCACGTGTGGGTGTTTCACTAGGTGGAAACTAGAAGAGGAATCACTGGTCATATGTGCAGGTTCAGTTACACCCTATGTGCTAAATTCCCCTCCAACTTAGACCCTTATCAACAATGGACAATAATAGCCATTGCCCAAATTCTCCAATACTTAATACTATCTAACCCTTTCATTATAACTGATCTGGTGGATAGAGAAAAATATCACATTATTGTTTTAATCTGCATTTCTCTGATTAACAGTGAGATTATTTATTTGAAATATATCTTTCCTCTTCTGAAAAACACATATACTTTCTCTTCTTTACATGTGTATGTTTTGATTTTTACTATATATCCTTTATAATCAGAATAAAAGGTAATATACACTTAAAAAAAAAAACAGGTTATCTTTCAAGACCTATACAGATGTTGGCTCATTCATGGAATCTGATTTTGATCCTTCTTCTCAGAACATCCCTTGGGTACTTTATTCTCTCTTGAATATCGTTTGCAATATGCTTGTCTTATCCTCCTGACTAGATTAATGGTTACTTGTCACCCAGTATGTGGCTTTTTCATTTTTGTTCCCTTTGACCTGCTTAGCACAATGCCTTTCATGGATTTGAAGCAATGATTGAAGGCAGAAAAGGTTGATTATGCGAAAACTACCAACTTAACTCTATTTTTAACTTTTATGGACACAGTCTTGAGTCATTCTTATCAAAACTGGACATATTTCTACAAAGGATACACAATGTCATTAGGATATATATTCACTCCCCTGGAAGAAATGCTCATCAGAATGTTCCTGGAAAGGAACGCTTAACTCAATTAAAAGGGGAAGTTTAGGTTTTTATGGAAAAGCTATTTGGGGAATGAAGATCCTTATTGCACCGTTGACATCATGGAATGTAGGTGGCTGCCTGGAAAGCTCTATACTGGGCTTGCCCAGGCCCTGGAGTCTGTAGAATCCTGAAAAGGCAATATTGACTCAAGCAAAGCTGCCTCCAAGGAATTGCAGTCTCCAAGATTTTTCCAGACTGCAGCATAGTGTGATTCTTCCTGCATTATATTAAAGTATTTCTTATGTATTTATGGTATATAGTTATTGTTTTTTAAGTTATCATTAAAACATTATTAGTAAAAACTGTTATCAGGCTATAATTAGATGTTAGAAGAATTCTATAAATGCTTTAAACACAAGCTTCCAATTCTGTTGAAAATAATCCAAAGGAATGTCCAAATCCTTTAAATGTTTTGGAATTTTACGAATCAAATATTGCTTTAAATAAACAACTGTTATCAGGCTATATAACTAGATGTCAGAAGAATTCTATAAATGCTTTAAACAAAAACTTCCAATTCTATTGAAAAGAATCCAAAGGAATGTCCAAATTCTTTAAATGTTTTGGAATTTTGCGAATCAAATATTGCTTTAAATAAACAATCTACTGGCTCAAACTGAAACATATGCTGAAATGTTTATTATAAAATTAATTATTGGCAAAATATATCTAAGTTTTAATAACCTTGTAGAAACTCCACCTATCAAAAAGAATTAGAATTTTGGCTTCAGTTGAACTTGAAGTTTATTATTGCTTCACTTCCAATTCTTCCAATTGTTCTTTGAAAGCATTTTGTGGTGAACAGATTTGAACTTGTCTGGGAATCAGTTCAATGAATGGAGCTGCTTTGGGTAAATAGCTCTGTGATTATTCTTATAAAATGTGTTTCATGCCATTGCTTTCAGCTAGCAAGTATATTTCTAATATAGGATGAAAGCATCTCTGCCCCAAAGATAAAATATGCTAAGAAACATGCATTAGGAAATACAGATTCAGAAATTAGGTATCCTGGAGACTTATATAGAAACTTCCTTCCACAGATGCACTTACGTTTACTCTTTATTACTCAGGCTAAAATTTTATGCCACAGGGATGTCACAGTGGATGCCAGTGTGGTTCGTGACAGCAAGATCCCTTAATGCCAGAACAGGGCTATTCCTCAAAGCGTTTTTACACTATACACACCTCTTTAATAGCATTTAGTTCATCACACTGACACTTGTATAATTGCCTGTCTCTTTCATCTTCACTGACCTAAACTGTGGTCCCTAGCAGTCAGCAACTCCCCCTGCTATCTAGCTTTCTGTTATCTAATCTAAATAAAAAGTAACAAAAATTATATTTGAGCAATAAGAAAATCATGCCACAGAGAGTAAACTGAAAGCTACGGCTTTGTGGATCTCAATGGCTTCCTGGTAGCAATTAATGCATACTAAGCACAGGCTTTCTGGAGCACATCACCCGTGTTGATGTGTGCAGGACTCACAACTGGCCTATGCGGTATGCCTACTTGTCATACTATTTTATTTATTTATTTATTTATTATTATTTTTTTGAGACGGAGTCTCGCTCTGTCTCCCAGGCTGGAGTGCAGTGGCCCGATCTCGGCTCACTACAACCTCCACCTCCCAGGTTCAAGCGATTCTCCTGCCTCAGCCTCCTGAGTAGCTGGGAATACAGGCATCCGCCACCACTCCCGGCTAATTTTTGTATTTTTAGTGGAGACGGGGTTTCACCATATTGGCCAGGCTGGTCTCGAACTCCTGACCTTGTGATCTGCCCACCTCGGCCTCCCAAAGTGCTGGGATTACAGGCTTGAGCCACTGCGCCTGGCCTTGTCATACTATTTTAAACATGAGGAATCAAAGCTCAGATTGGTTAAGTAACATGTCCAAGGCCATACAGCTAGTAAGAGGTACCAACTGGATTGGAATCCAGGCAAAGCAACCCCCGGGGCCACAATCCTAATCATCACATTGCATGCCTCTATGACATCGTTTAAAAGAATGTGAATGACCTGTTATTGGAGAAAAGAAAGATGGTGCAGAGCAATATGCCTAGAAAATAAAAAGAATAAATAATGCTCTTATGTTTGTAGAATCCGGAGTGGGGGTACACACCCAATGCCTCTAGATATGTAGACAATCTTTTTTTTTTTTTTTTTTTTTTTTTTGAGATGGAGTCTCACTCTGTCACCCAGGCTGGAGTGCAGGGGCGCGATCTCGGCTCACTGCAAGCTCCGCCTCCTGGGTTCATGCCATTCTCCTGCCTCAGCCTCCTGAGTCGCTGGGACTACAGGCACCTGCCACCATGCCTGGCTAAATTTTTGGTAATTTTAGTAGAGATGGGGTTTCACTGTGTTAGCCAGGATAGTCTCAATCTCCTGACCTTGTGATCCTCCCACCATGTGTAGACTATCTCTTAAGAGGAAGCACAGGAAAATGGTTACCATAGTGTCCTCTAGGAAAGGAGCAGGGAGCCTGAAGGCCAAGGGTGAGGAAAACATGTTTTGCTATGTCTCCTTTTGGACAAGTTGGACTTTTTTTTTTTTTTTTTTTTTTACCATAGATATATATTACCTTTTCTAAAACACAAAGATCAATTTGAATCTCCTTGTGGCATTCCCTAGCTCTTCAGATGTTTGTCAGGCTGAAACAGTACTTGATGGCATTTATTTCATACTATAATTGCTTCCATCCAGCTTCGTTTCACTCATGACAATAGACTTTAGTATTATAACTCAGAGGTTAAGCCATGAAAAAGTACCACGTTTGAAAAAGAGTGTGAGAAAACAAAAAAGAAAAAAGGAAGAGGCAATTTGTCAAAGCCTATTTTGACTTGGACTTTAAACCAATTCTGATTACAAAGCAACACTGTATTAGTTTGTGAGGGCTGCTATAACGAAGAACCACAGCCTGGGCAGCTGACTATAAGAAATCCATTGCCTCATAGTTCTGAAGGCTCAAAGTTGGAAATCAAGGTGTCAACAGGATTGGTTCCTTCCAAGGGTCATGAGGGAGAATCTATTCCAGGTCTCTTCCCGTGGCTTGCAAGTGACTGTCATGTTCATGTGGTGTTCTCCCCATAGGCAAGTCTGTCTCCTGATTTTCCCTTTTACAAGAGGAAACCAGTCATATTGAATTAGGGTTCACTCTAATGACCTCTTTTTTTTTTTTTTGAGATGGAATTTCACTCTGTTGCCCAGGCTGGAGTGTAATGGCATGATCTTGGCTCATTGCAACCTCTGTCCGCCAGGTTCAAGTGATTCTGCTGCCTCAGCCTCCCGAGTAGCTGGGATTACAGGTGCCTGCCACCATGTCAGGCTAATTTTTGTGTTTTTAATGGAGACGGGGTGTCACCATGTTGGCCAGGCTGGTCTCAAACCCCTGACCTTAAGTGATCTGCCTGCCTCGGCCTCCCAAAGTGCTGGAATTACAGGCGTGAGCCACCACACCCAGCCATGGCCTCATTTTAACTTGGTAAAGACCCTGTCTCCAAACAAGGTCACATTTTGAGGTACTGGGAGGTTAGCCCTTTAACATAAGAACCTTCAGGACACAATTCAACCCATGTCACACTACTACTAGTCAACTCCGTGCTCTCCTTTCAACCCCACCCAGCAATTTCCTTGTCCTGATGTTGAGAGCTGAATCTCTGGGCTACTTATCTTGAAGAATGTTGCTAGCTAATCTTTGCGAGGAAAAGCCAGTGCAGGGGAGTCATGCCATGGTTTGGCCTGAGTGAAAGCGCTGTTCCCTCTTTTCTAGGTGGTATCACGGCAACCTCACGCGCCATGCTGCCGAAGCTCTTCTCCTCTCAAATGGGTGTGACGGCAGCTACCTTCTGCGGGACAGCAATGAGACCACTGGGCTGTACTCTCTCTCCGTTAGGTAAGGTGCTTCAGGGCTCTATGACTTCAGCATGGGCTCCTCTGTCACTTACTGACTTTATCATCACTCAAACTGTCAGATAGCAAAACTTCCCAATTCCTGTTAGACCACCAAGTTAAAGGATTCCAAACTCTAAATGATAAAGGTATAAAAAAATTCCTGCTCCATTCATTAGCAGGAAAAAAATTGTTAGAGCTGGAGGAGACATGAGGAATTATTTGATACAAACCTTTCATGGGGCTGTTGAAGAATCTGAAACCCAAAGCGGTGGAATGTCTGGTACTCCAAAAATCAACAATAGAAACAGTGCCAGAATCCAGATTCCTGACACCTGGCTGAGTGCCCTTTTCACTATTCCCTGATTTATCTGTAAATGCAGAATGGATTTATGACTGTACAGCTTTCATAGTCACAACCTCAAGCAGGTAATATGCAACTTTACAATTTTTCCTATAGTGGGCTAACTTTTCTTTTTTTTTTTTAATTTATTTATTATTATTATACTTTAAGTTGTAGGGTACATGTGCATAACGTGCAGGTTTGTTACATATGTATACTTGTGCCATGTTGGTGTGCTGCACCCATCAACTCGTCATTTACATCAGGTATAACTCCCAATGCAATCCCTCCCCCCTCCCCACTCCCCCCTCCCCATGATAGGCCCCTGTGTGTGATGTTCCCCTTCCTGAGTCCAAGTGATCTCATTGTTCAGTTCCCACCTATGAGTGAGAACATGCGGTGTTTGGTTTTCTGTTCTTGTGATAGTTTGCTAAGAATGATGGTTTCCAGCTTCATCCATGTCCCTACAAAGGACACAAACTCATCCTTTTTTATGGCTGCATAGTATTCCATGGTGTATATGTGCCACATTTTCTTAAACCAGTCTGTCACTGATGGACATTTGGGTTGATTCCAAGTCTTTGCTATTGTGAATAGTGCTGCAATAAACATACATGTGCATGTGTCTTTATAGCAGCATAATTTATAATCCTTTGGGTATATACCCAGTAATGGGATGGCTGGGTCATATGGTACATCTAGTTCTAGATCCTTGAGGAATCGCCATACTAAGCAACTTCAGCAAAGTCTCAGGATACAAAATTAATGTGCAAAAATCACAAGCATTCTTATACACCAGTAACAGACAAACAGAGAGCCAAATCAGGAATGAACTTCCATTCACAATTGCTTCAAAGAGAATCAAATACCTAGGAATCCAACTGACAAGGGATGTAAAGGACCTCTTCAAGGAGAACTACAAACCACTGCTCAGTGAAATCAAAGAGGACACAAACAAATGGAAGAACATACCATGCTCATGGAGAGGAAGAATCAATATCGTGAAAATGGCCATACTGCCCAAGGTAATTTATAGATTCAATGCCATCCCCATCAAGCTACCAATGAGTTTCTTCACAGAATTGGAAAAAACTGCTTTAAAGTTCATATGGAACCAAAAAAGAGCCCGCATCTCCAAGACAATCCTAAGTCAAAAGGACAAAGCTGGAGGCATCACGCTACCTGACTTCAAACTGTACTACAAGGCTACAGTAACCAAAACAGCATGGTACTGGTACCAAAACAGAGACGTAGACCAATGGAACAGAACAGAGTCCTCAGAAATAATACCACACATCTACAGCCATCTGATCTTTGACAAACCTGAGAGAAACAAGAAATGGGGAAAGGATTCCCTATTTAATAAATGGTGCTGGGAAAATTGGCTAGCCATAAGTAGAAAGCTGAAACTGGATCCTTTCCTTACTCCTTATACGAAAATTAATTCAAGATGGATTAGAGACTTAAATGTTAGACCTAATACCATAAAAATCCTAGAGGAAAACCTAGGTAGTACCATTCAGGACATAGGCATGGGCAAAGACTTCATGTCTAAAACACCAAAAGCAACGGCAGCAAAAGCCAAAATTGACAAATGGGATCTCATTAAACTAAAGAGCTTCTGCACAGCAAAAGAAACTACCATCAGAGTGAACAGGCAACCTACAGAATGGGAGAAAATTTTTGCAATCTACTCGTCTGACAAAGGGCTAATATCCAGAACCTACAAAGAACTCAAACAAATTTACAAGAAAAAAACAAACAACCCCATCAAAAAGTGGGCAAAGGATATGAACAGACATTTCTCAAAAGAAGACATTCATACAGCCAACAGACACATGAAAAAATGCTCATCATCACTGGCCATCAGAGAAATGCAAATCAAAACCACAATGAGATACCATCTCACACCCGTTAGAATGGCGATCATTAAAAAGTCAGGAAACAACAGGTGCTGGAGAGGATGTGGAGAAATAGGAACACTTTTACACTGTTGGTGGGCTAACTTTTCTTATTGAGTCTCCATTTCTCCCAAATGGTAAGAAAGTTAATCCAGTCCCCACCAGGTTCATCCAGGCAATTGCAATCATTGTCCAGACCTTTCAGGTCCTCCCCACCCCACACCCGCTTCTTCCTGGCTGGCACCCCAGATCAGAGAGGCTGACCGAGCTTCTGGTAGTCAGGGGAGGTGGCTGGTTCTCAGCCAGGATCTGACACTCTGCCTTCCACTGACATGTAGCACATTTTCTTGGGTTCTTAGGCACTTCTCCATGGATTAGGCAGCGGATGTGAGGACTCCATGAAATTTCCCTCAGCCACCCACCCATTAAGCTCAAACTGTTATTGTGTTACCGTTCTGATGGCACTTCCATATCCCATGGAGAGTCACTCTTCCCTTCATAGTGCAGTCCCTCAAGCTAATCTGGCCTCAGAGGCTCTCTCACTTCTTTTCCACTCTGCACGGTCACTACTTGTCACTAACTCAGTAGCAGCCTTCACACTCTGTCTTTGGGCTCCGGGCCTTGCCTCTATATTCATTTTCTATGCTACATAACAAATTATCAAAAACTTAGGCACTTAAAGTAACACAACTTGATTATCTCAGTTTCTGGCTGGATTCTCTGTCCAGGTCCTGCCAGGCTGGAATAAAGGTGTTGGAGAAGGTTCTGGCTCTGATCTGGCATTCAGTGTCTTCTTCCTTCATTTTCTCCTTTCCTCTTCATTCTTCTACATCCATTCCCTTGCTGCCGTAGAACTGAGGTCCTCATTTTCCTTTTAGCTGTCAGCCAGAGGGGCATTCTTAACTCTGAGAGGCCACCCACAGTTCTTTGCCACATGGCCCCATGGCTGTTTACCACATCGGTGTTTGCTTTCTTGCATGCCAGCCAGAAAACATCTCCCTGACTTTTTCTTCGATGAGCAGCCAGAGAAAACTCTCTGTTTTACAGGGCTCATGTGATTAGTTTCAGGCCCACTCAGATAATGTCCATATCTTAACATCAACTGACTTAGGACTTTAAGGACCTGCAAAATCCCTTCCCAGTAGCATATAGACTAGTTTTTGACTGAATAATTGGCATAAAGTGTGTACTCCATGGGCTGGGACTTGGGGTCATCTTAAAATGCTGCCTGCCACAGCTCCCATTCCTGGAACAGTGAAAATCTACAGGCCTACTTGAAGTGGGTGTGCGAAACAGGTAGAGGGTGATGGGGTAAGTAGGGGTCACAGAGGAGAAAAAAGCATATTCATTAACATGTCACCCTGTTATATTTTATTTATACATTTTCTGAATAACATAGATGAAAAAATTATTAATCCAAGATGGAATTCTGTTTGAATGGCAACAAGAATTGTGCTTTCTCTGCTCAACAGCAAATGTCAAAAGTCCATCTAATGGTTAAGTTGTAGATGCTTTATTGCATACACCAGAGGTCCCCAACATTTTTGGCACCTGGGACAATTTTTTCACAGACCGGGGCAGCAGCAGATGGTTTTGGGATGATTCAAGTGCATTACATTTATTGTGTGTTTTATTTCTGTTATTATTACACTGTAATGTATAATGAAATAATTATACAACTCACCGTCATTCAGTATCAGTGGCAGCCCTGAGCTTGTTTTCCTGAAACTAGATTGTCCCATCTGGGGGTGATGGGAGTCAGTAACAGTTGGTCAGGCATTAGATTAACATAGAGGCACACAGCCTAGATCGCTTGCATGTGCAGTTCACAACAGGGTTTGCGCTCCTATGAGAATCTATTGCCTCTACTGATCTGACAGGAGGTGGAGCTCAGTGAGAATGCAAACAATGGGGAGCAACTATAAATACAAATGAAGCTTCACTAGCTCACCCATCACTCATTTTCTTGCTGTGTGGCTGGCAGGGGGATGGATGGGGACCCCTGGCATGAATCTTCCAAAAATGAAAAGTTAATTAACTTTTCACCTATGTATGTCTCATCTGAGCAATTAGACCATAAGCTATTTATAAATCGATGACATATATTTCATATACATAAAGAATAAATTATTGATTTTCATTACAAGCACTAGAGAATGCTTATATTAAAAAAATGACCAGCAAAGGTGACAAAAACCACAGACTAATTCAGGAGAATGACTATTTTTGTTTTATGAACAAATATTCACTTATTTGTTCATTCTTTTACTGATGAATATTTGAAAGCATTGATTCTGCACCAGCCACGTTGGTAAGTGCTGTAGAACAGTGGTCCCCAACCTTTTTGGCACCAGGGACTGGTTTTGTGGGAAATGGGGGTTCAGGATGAAACTGTTCCACCTCAGATCATCAGGCATTAGATTCTCATGAGGAGTGTGCAGCCTAGATCCCTCACATGTGTTCACAATAGGGTTCAGGCTCCTGAGACTCTCATGCCTGATCTGACAGGAGGCAGAGCTCAGGCGGTAATGCTCACTCACTGCTCACCTCCTGCTGTGCGGCCTGGTTCCTAACAGGTACGCGGTCTGCAGTCCCAGAATGGGGGACCCCTGCTGTAGAAGATTCAAATACCTTATTTTGGGGAATTATAGCTTCACAGAGCCAAAAAGACCACATACAAGTAACATACTACAAAGTAGAGGTTGAGAAATAACATACAAGAAAGCAAGATAAGTGTTTAGGTGGTTCAGAAGAGAAAAAGCAATTAACTTTAAGCTGGAATTATCATGTAATACTTGACAGAGGAGGTAGTACTTGAACTGCAACTTAATGAGTGGCTGGGATTTCTACCAGCAGAGACAAAGAGAAAGACTGTTTCAGGAAAAAGGAACAGTGTGAACTAAGGGACAGAAGTGGAAACTCCTTGAAGAGCAGTAGGTCCAGTTGGACTAGGGCAGCAGTTCTAAAGGTGTGGTCCCCAGACCAGGTGTGTCACCTAAGAACATGCTAGGAATGCACAGTCTCAGGCCCCACCTTGGATCTACCAAATCTGAATCTGCAGGGGTGGAGGTGGAGGTGGCAGCAAGCTGGGTTCTCACAAGCCCGTTAGATGATTCTGATGCATGCTAACGTTGTAGCATGGGCTGCACTGAGAGGAATAGCAGGAAGTGAGGCTAGAAAGATAGAATGGGGTCAAATAAAGTGGAGAGGCAGATATATATATATATATATATATATATTATTTAATACTCTGCTCATTTCAAAAATGAAGTGGAAAATGACAACGTAGGAAATTTGATATTTTATTCAGGAGGCAGTGGAACATGCATGGGAGGAAAAGAGCTGGGCTCACATAACTAATCAAGCGACAGAGCTGAATTCTGATTGACTCCCAGACAAGCAAGGGAGAAAAGCCCAAGATGGAGGAGAGTGTGGTGAGGGTGTCATACGTCATTTCTGTCATTCCTATTCTCTGCCCTTCTTAAACTCATGCCCCATTAGCAGCATAATGTTCAAGGACTCTTTTGGTAAGTCTAGGAGTAGATAGGGAGAACAGTCTCTTGTCTTCCATTAGAGTAAAAAGTTGAGGCAGGGCGTGGTGGCTAACACCTGTAATCTCAGCTCTTTGGGAAGCCGAGGCGGGAGGATCACCTGAGGTCAGGAGTTCAAGACAAGCTGGGCCAACATGGCAAAACCCAGTTTTTACTAAATATGCAAAAATTAGCTGGACATCAAGGCAGACACCTCTAATCCCAGCTACTCAGGAGGCTGAGGCCAGAGAATCACTTGAATCCAGGAGGCGGAGGTTGCAGTGAGCTGAGATCATGCCACTGCACTCCAGCCTGGGCGACAGAGCAAGACTCTGTCTCAAAATAATAAATAAATAAATAAAAGTCGAAAAGAGCACACTCTGCCAAAAGAAACTGGTGATGCTCTTTAAAATTGTCAGTGGTTTCAATGATTGTCTAATTCTCAGCTCTTAGAAAGGGTTAATAGTGATGCTAACATCTAAGATCATATTTCCCTTCAACAAGGTATTTATTTGTTAAATAACATTAATTACTTATTTTTCCCTTTTAGGGCCAAAGATTCTGTTAAACACTTTCACGTTGAATATACTGGATATTCATTTAAATTTGGCTTTAATGAATTCTCATCTTTGAAGGATTTTGTCAAGCATTTTGCAAATCAGCCTTTGATTGGAAGCGAGACAGGTAAGCTATGAGCAGACATTTGACCTATGAAATATTGTTTCGGGATGGAGGAGAAACAAGGCAGATTTCAGTTGAAGAATGTCATAGTTGTCATTTATATTTCAACATTATCTTGAGGAGAAAACAATGTACTTTGTATAAAGTAGATATTTTCTCAGAATGTGTTACTTAATGGATTGATTAAAAGCATTTCTTTTTTTTTAAATTTATTTATTATTATTATACTTTAAGTTGTAGGGTACATGTGCATAACGTGCAGGTTTGTTACATATGTATACTTGTGCCTTGTTGGTGTGCTGCACCCATCAACTCGTCATTTACATCAGGTATAACTCCCAATGCAATCCCTCCCCCCTCCCCACTCCCCCCTCCCCATGATAGGCCCCGGTGTGTGATGTTCCCCTTCCTGAGTCCAAGTGATCTCATTGTTCAGTTCCCACCTATGAGTGAGAACATGCGGTGTTTGGTTTTCTGTTCTTGTGATAGTTTGCTAAGAATGATGGTTTCCAGCTGCATCCATGTCCCTACAAAGGACACAAACTCATCCTTTTTGATGGCTGCATAGTATTCCATGGTGTATATGTGCCACATTTTCTTAATCCAATCTGTCACTGATGGACATTTGGGTTGATTCCAAGTCTTTGCTATTGTGAATAGTGCCGCAATAAACATATGTGTGCATGTGTCTTTATAGCAGCATAATTTATAATCCTTTGGGTATATACCCAGTAATGGGATGGCTGGGTCATATGGTACATCTAGTTCTAGATCCTTGAGGAATCGCCATACTGTTTTCTCAAAAGAAGACATTCATACAGCCAACAGACACATGAAAAAATGCTCATCATCACTGGCCATCAGAGAAATGCAAATCAAAACCACAATGAGATACCATCTCACACCCGTTAGAATGGCGATCATTAAAAAGTCAGGAAACAACAGGTGCTGGAGAGGATGTGGAGAAATAGGAACACTTTTACACTGTTGGTGGGATTGTAAACTAGTTCAACCATTATGGAAAAGCATTTCTTTAAAATGGGCTGTCCGTTTAAAAATAACATACACAATACACACAAAAAGAAGAAAGGTAAAAATGACGTTTTGATTACCCATAATTTCATGTATGGGCAGTTTGCACATGAGTGAGACCCACAGAAGTAAATTTTAAGTATTTTAAAAAGTGAAAATTCCCACTTAAATGTTCACAGGGATTGCTGAATATTGAAAATATTGACTAGGAAGTGCTCTCCTGAGTTATAAAATTCTGTTTCTATTGTCACAGTTTTTTAAATAAGATTTTAAGCTAGACTTAATTATGGCTGGAAAAGTTTGAATTGTCCTGTTTGAATGGTAAGAGAATTAAAGCAGAAAATTCGTGTTTAAAGAATAAACACAAAAAACAGTCTATCTTGGCACTTGAATTATCTAAGATTGAATATCTTGTTTATTTATATTATTTTAAAGAAGTAAATGTCATACCTGTATTTGTGATATAGAATCACAACACTTTTGTCCTAAATAATGATAAATCTCAGTTAATCAAAGACTAGGAAATTCCAAGAACCTGTGGCACAAGAGGAACTGAAGACTTAATAACACAACCGGTTACCATGAGTTTGAACATATGTGTTTTCTTGGCAAACTTGCCAGTGGGCTTTCTGTTAACTTCAGTGTGGTGGGAAGAGGGGACATCATTGGCTTCTGTCTTTTCTGCTATTTATATGGCATGGATAGTCTCTGATGTGACTCAGACAGTGTCTAGTATACATGAAGTGCACAGTGGAAAACTGGAAAATCGTTGCTCTGCTTTATACTGACCACACCAAGCCTAAGACAGAATAATCCAAACTACAAACTGAAGCTATAACCTTTTTTCCCTTCTTTCTTCTGGTATATATTCTCCCAATCAACCTTGAAAATTACTTCACCATTTAACAAGCAGTTGTTCTCATGAACAAATGGCCAGTGGAGGTATATTTATTTCCATTGCTACCTTGGCCTTGGCAAGCATTTCAGTTTCTCAAATCCCTTCACTTCAGTCTCCTTTCCTACTTGCATCCAATTCTATACTGGATTTTGTTCAGTTATTGGTCACAGGCAATGGAGAGGAGATTTTTAAAGCCAGGGCTTTGTTTTGTGTACCTCTAATTTTTGTCTTTCATATCTGCCAGGTCCTGGCCCATTGCAGGGCATTTTGGGTAAATAAATAAATGAATAAATGGATAACTCTAAGTAAGAACTCTTTGTAGCCTTCGAAGCCACTAGCGTTGCCATTTTTCTGCTTTCTCTTTTTCCTCCAACCAAAGACAGCTCCCTTCTTTTAAACGCTTCTCCTAGGCTCTATTTTCAACTTCTTTGATCATTCCCTGTGCTCCTTCCTGACCCTCTCTAAGTTAGGGAAAAGATACATATTCTGCCTATTGGCAGATTTCAAAACATTTAAGATCAAAGTGAATGCAATGCTTTCTTGTTGAACCTTTCTGGCACTGATCCAATCACTAGGCAAGAGGATCACCTAAGGATGCTCCAAAATAAAGATGTTTTGATATTGCATTTGGGACAATGATAAGCTTCCTTGTAACTAACATGTTCTGAGTAAAGAAGCCTTATGATTAATGCATTAGGGATTGTAAGGATTTGTAATCCAGACTTCTACAGTAATTACTCTAAAACTCAAACTTGCTATATTATTATCTTGACTATAATTATCATTTTATTTATTACAATATAACTCAGAAACCTAATATTTTTATCCTCTCCACTGCCTCTCCTCTGTTCTACTCATTACCCAATGAAGAATTTGCTGCTGTTTGAATTCCTGCTTCCAGCCCCTGGTGCTGATGGATATGCACTTGACTTGCTAGCTTCCTGCCCTTGAGTTAGAGTCCGCTAGCTTTATTCCTCTTATCTGTCCCAGCCAGATGAAGGGAAAGCCATCAGGGCTAGGAACAACAGGCAAAACCCATGACAGATAAGTGTTCAAATCTTGCCCCTCTGGGAGTAATAGGCCTTGGGAAACAAGATAATGTGTTCAAGTCATGATGACTTGTAAGCCCAGAAAGTCCTCGAGGTTACAGAGTCAGCATTGCAGACTACAAAGAATGGTGAATGGAACCTGAGATGCCACCTTCTAAAAATAGGCCTTTTCTTCTTGTTCCTTTAAGCATGGGCTCCTAGTATTGGCTCCCAGTGATCAGCAGATCTTCAGGCTAATGATTTCATGTTCACCATTAGATGAAGTACGAATACTTCTTATAGTTTATGTTTGATTAACATCACCAGGAAAAGCATTTGTCCACACAATGGACAAGCCCCTCCCAGGGCTCTCAACTTCAGATTACCAGAATGAGAAGGACTAGAATTGGATATTTCAGGCCACTCCTGTCAGTCAGACCCCATGCAGGCCCAGCCTCACCCTGCAGGGCCTAGAGGGTAAGTTTATTAAAGAGAGACTTTCTTATAATACATTTATCTACTGGCACAAGTGGCATTACGTTTGAGGGCAACATAAATGATATCCAAATAACCAAAACTTTACACTTTTGCCTTGCAGTTATATATAATGCCTTCAGTAGAGTGAAACCCAGAATATTTGATTCTGGGTCATAAGAAAATCTTTGCACTCAAAATAGATAAAAGTGTTGACCTAAGGGGATTAATGCTATTTTAAGATATCTTTTTTTTCCTATTCCCTACTCTTTACACTTTTAGGATTTCTGTTTGCTAATCTGAAAAGCAAGGATTTCCTAAGCAACATCTAAGCCTCTTGCCAACTTTAAGAGTATGTTATGATAATTTCCCTTTCCCTTGTCATAATCTCTATTTCATCTCTCTAATCTCCATTAAAGTTTCTGTTCACTCTAATTTATTTTTATCAATACTCATAAACACTCTTAAGATACTTCCAATTGTCAAAACCTAATAATTTCCTGAGTACATGATAGAGATATACAATGTACTCTCTTGCTTTATTTTTCTCAATGGCCCTTTTACCTTCTGACATATATAATTCACTTATTTTTTTAAAAATACTTTTTTTTCCACACTAGTCTGGAAACTCCATGAAGAAAGGGATTTTTGTCAGCTTTGCTTCCTACTGTGTCCCAGGACCTGAAAAAATAAATACTAATCATTTCCACAATATGTCAGATGCCCCATTTCCAATGCCTGCATTGCAGTTTTTTATGGCAACACCAAAACTAGCAAACTTGTTACAATTTTAACTTTCAAAGTTTATAAAAGCATAATTTGAAATGATGTTTTGTGTTGCATGTATGCTCAGTGATGATTAAATTCAGAATTTGCCTTTCATTTGTGATAGTGTTGCAGGACTTTTCGTTAGTTCAGCTAAAGATTGGGTCCCTCTCCATCCCCCAGACACAAAAACTTAGGCTTGCAGATGGTTTGAAGGGTGAGTGAAGCAGGGTTTTATTGGATGAAAAGAAAGAAAAGAGGGCCTAGCCAGGGTCCCTGCTAGAGCGCTGCCTGCCGAACAGTTTGAATTCTATGTTCCTCACAGGAAGAGGAAGGGCCAGGCTCCTCCCCGCTGCAAAGGGCACGGACTTCCTAAGGCTCCACCTCAGTGGGCAGGCAGGTTGGAGTTTTTCTGTCTTAATAGTAGGATATCAAATAAAACATATTCATGTCTGTGCACGAACTCTAAACTAAACTCAAATAGATTTGAAAATTTGAGAAACTTTTTTATTAGTATAAATATGTTTGGTCTATTGTTAATTTTGTCATATCCTCTTATAATTAGCTAAGTTTCATATATATAGTCTTGAAAATGTGGATGGCATTTATCTTTTTGCTTAAATGTCTAAATATGATTAGAACAAAAAAATTACTTTTACCATTACCTTTTGTTTATATTTCAATAATTCTTAACATGAAATTGCCATGTACAATTTATTATATTGTGTTGTGACTGTAATCACCTAACTGGCATGCAAAAGTATAATACAAGTTAAGTTCTATGTTTGTGCTTATCCTTTATAATAATTGGTTCTCAGTGTTAAAGATGTCATCTTATTTTTTTTGTAAATGTCAACTCTCCATTTCTCTTTTTGTTTTGATATGGGGATTCCCAATCTTTTGACGACTGCTACTGCTATTATTATTTAATTTTGTGACACTACCCAGGTGGCATTTTAAAATAATGCGGTTAAAATTAATTTTAATTTGAGAACTGGGTGATTCTTCAGAAAACAACTAGTGACAGCTTAGAATTTTGCCAAACTTCTTTAGTTTATGTTTGCCAAAAATACAAAATGTTCTCAGTTGATAGATGAGTTTTGTTTGAAAAAGGAAAAAGCAGCTGAGAAGGGAATTAAGGCCAACATTTTTAGTGTTTGCTAGTTTCCAGGCATTCACCTACATCAACTTATTTCATCTCAACCACCCACAATAATGCATACAACGGTCTATTTGCAGATGAGGAAATGAAAACTCAGAGGTCATAAGTTACTTGCCCAAGTTTTTACTGCTGGTAAACATTAGGGCTGAGATTGGAATCTGGGCTAATCTGGTTCTAAAGCATAGATGCTTTCCATGCACCTTGCTATCTTCTGAAACTGGTCCCACAGTAGCAATACATTGTTGCCATGGTACAGCATGGCCTGAAATGGATTTAGAAGAATTCAGAGCTGATATTGGAATCTGGGCTAACCTGGTCCTGAAGCATAGATGCTTTCCACGCACCTTGCTATCTCTTGAAACTCGTCCCACAGTGGCACTGCAATACATTGCTGCCATGGCACAGCGTGGCCTTAAATGAATTTAGAAGAAGTCTTGCCACAATAATATAATAGAATGATTGTAGGATATGGTCGGGCTATAACACGTGTCTTAGCCCTATCCCTCAGTTTCTTCTTTATCTCTTCTTTAAAGTCTATAATAATGTGTTTGGTACATGAAGTCAACCTATTGTTCTAAAGAGTGTGAATCAACTTTAACCTCTGCCTTTGTATTTATTGTTATTCCCATTTTATTTACACTAATTGCTATTTCAGAAATTATACTAGAGGAAATTTTAAAACATAAAAAGGCTGACAAGAAAACATCCCCCCAAATATTCAGATTCATCTTAGTCATGTCTCTCCGGCAAGGATATCAAACAGCCTATCTAAGTATAACAAGGTAAAATAAAAGTTAAAGTTTGAATGAGAAACTGAAAGAAAGGGAAAACGAGAGGTAAGATCAAATGACAGCAGGAACAAAGTATTTCAAATGAATATTGTACATTTACAGGAAGCAGTACAAGCATTTGGTAACTAAGCTTCTCGATGTTTTTTTCCCCTTATTTGGGCCTGTCTGCTTAACTAGATTTACAGGATGTTAGAGTTGAAAGGAAGCTCAGGGACTTTTGCATTTTTCCTTTATAAATGAAGAAACTGAGGCCTGGTTAGAAATGGGGAAGCAAAAACTCACATCTCCTTTCCTCAAGCTGCCTCCTAAAGAATCCATTTCTTCAAACTTTGATTTATACGTGTCAACTCTTGCCCACAAGAGAGCACAGTAGTTCACATGCCCTAGAGGTTTCCATGGTGACTACATTGAGCCTGAGAATAATTATGGTATAATGAGTAAACACACGAATTCTAAGTTTCAACTCCAGCCTCTGCCATTTGCCGGCTCTGCGTGTCTCCTCAGGCAAGTTATATAATCTCTCTGAGCTTCAGTTTCATCATCTTACGAAACTGATTTGGTGGTCGTAGCTCATACTTTTATGACTTATTGTGAAGATTGAGTGAAATTAGACACATAGGATATTTGGAATGATTCTTAGCATAGTATAAGTATTTAATAATTATTATTTATATTTAATAAAACCCTTTTATGGTTTTTAATTCCATCAGATTCTATGCAAAAGCTGTACGTTCTTTGATAAATCATGAAGAGTTAGTTTAGGGACAATTGAATTTGCATTTGTCAAATATTTGTGATGTTCTCTTCAAACTTTAATCCAGTTCCATAGTGGACTTACACAAGTGGTAGAATCAAGTGAGCACTCCAGAAAGAGTGACTTGACTTGGATATTTGAACAGAATTTTCTCCTACACTGACTAACTGCTATGCCTCTCCTAGTTCAATGCACTTCACCCTATTAGAGTGGAAATTAAATATTAAAGCCGCTTCACATGTAAATGAACATGGCTTAAAGTCCATTTGCAAAGCAGGTGGCAAAGAAGGAAGGAAAAAGATCTTGAATAACCCTATTCTCTCCTGCCAACCCCAAGAAATCTACTTCTTATTGGAAGGAGAGGAGAGAGGAACTCATTATGCCCGTTTCAGAGCTTGTTTTCTGAACCTGAGGGCAGTAATGAAACATGAATGGACATGATCTGATTTTAATTTAATTCAACAAAGTGTTTTGAGTGAAATGGCACTGTGAGCCACTGATAATATAGAAAGATAAATCAGATATTATTCTTGCCTTCAAACACCTTACAGGATAGCTGGGGTACCTGATGAATAAGCACTGACCTCCTTGCATAAAATAAATACTCTAAACAAAAGTCTTTCTTTAAGAGTTTTGTGTGCCCTGTGCTACACTCTATTTCAGATACCAAACCAATGCCTAAGAATTGAGACTGTTTTTACTCTCTTTCTGAATTTCTGCTGGAATACAAGATAAAGGGTCCTTCAATGTAATTTCATATTATTGCATATAGTTATGTATGTAACTCTTACACAGAGTTACCATTCAGTCAAAGTAAACGGAAATGCCTGCTGCGGTCCAGCTCTGATCATCTCAAAAATGTACCTCCACTAAGCATGGCTGAAACCAGGTTTCATGTCAAAGGCAGGAAAAAATAGTCACCTTTACGTAGTTCAGAAACTGAAGTGAAACTTACAGCCAAGTTTCCAAGGCCTGTGGTTACTGGTCTTCCTCTCTCTTCTTGCTCTGCTACCCCTGCCTCCTGTTGCCTTTTTCTAAATCTTCCAGTTGAGTCCTGGAGTTCATTTGGTCTGAATCTCAGTAAATCAGAGTCCCTTTCATCCCAAGCTGAGACACTATCTTGGACCTTGGATGCAGAGTATTAAGAGTCTGTGGTAGCCACAGTAGTTAAGTTTGTTTGTTTGTAGTTTGTTTGTAGTAGTTAAGTTTGTTTGTTTGTTTTGAGACAGAGTCTCACTCTGTTGCCACGCTGCAGTGCAGTGGTGCCATCTCGGCTCACTGCAACCTCTGACTCCCTGGTTCAAGCGATTCTCCTGCCTCAGCCTCCCAAGTAGCTGGGATACAGGCACGCGCCACCATTGTCCAGCTAATTTTTGTATTTGTAGTAGAGATGGGGTTTCATCATGTTGGCCAGGATGGTCTTGATCTCCTGACCTCGTGATCCGCCTCCCTCGTCCTCCGAAAGTGCTGGGATTACAGGCATGAGCCATCGCACCCGGCTAAGTTTCTTTTGATTGGAAATGACAGAAATCAACTCTGGCTAGCTGTTTTTTTTTTTTTTTTTTTTTTTTTTTTTTGTCTTTTGTCTTGTTTTTGATTTTGTTTTTAAGTGAGTAGGGTACAAGAACAGGAGAACAGGAGCAGAATTTTTTTTCTTTTTGTGATAGAGTCTCACTCTGTCGCCCAGGCTGGAGTGCAGTGGCATGATTTCAGCTCACTGCAACCTCTGCCTTCCAGGTTCAAGCAATTCTCCTGCCTCAGCCTCCCGAGTAGCTGGGACTACAGATGTGTGCCTCCACGCCCGGCTAATTTTTTATATTTTCTTTTTTAGTAAAGACGGGGTTTCACCATGTTAGTCAGGATGGTCTCGATCTCCTGAACTTGTGATCCGCCCGCCTTGGCCTCCCAAAGTGCTGGGATTACAGGCGTGAGCCACTGTGCCTGGCCCAGAAGCAGAATTTTTGAAAAGGATATTAACAATATACCCTCCCAGAATTTAAGGGCAAGTTGAACAACCAAGAGACAACAAGGAATCTGCTTAGTAATCATGGCAACTCTGAGGCTTTCAGTCAATTGATATGTCAGTCTTAATTCAGCTGTGATCGTCTCAGAAGTGTACCTCCACCCAGTCTTTCTGAAATCAGGTTTCATGTCAAAGGCAGGAAACAATAGTCTATTTCGTGTAGTTCAGAAACTGAAGTTGGTGGACCTTCTCTCTAGAGAAGTAATTAAGTGGATACCCAAGAATTGAATCCAGTTAGTGTGACCAGATCAGGTGTTCGAAGGCAGGGCCAGGTCTGGGGGTATTACATGGTTGTAGGAAATCTATCTCTGTACACTGGGAGGTATAATCTCTGCAGAAGGGGAAATCATTAAGCCTCACAGCCATGCCAAGAAGTCTGTATATTGGCTTTTCCTTGGGCAAGAATAGTCAGCTAAGGAGAACTGTCTTTTAGGACACCAGATTTGTATCCATATAAGTTGCCATTTTATAAGTACATTGTCATCTTCTTCATCTCACAATTTAGTTTAGCCTCATTTGTGGGGTTACTAGTTAAAATCAATCTACAGTCAGATCTACTCTCCTGGTTGACTCAATACCATTTTCCTTTGTTTTACTCTTGTTGAATTAAACTTTAGAGGAGATTTTCAAAATAGAATTTGGGTTCCTCCACTAGAGATTTGAAGAGCTGTGCCTGCGATTGTTGTCCTTTCTTGCCCTAGGTCTGGAGAATTGTGGACCTGGGAGGCTGGTTCATCCTAGGCTCTTTCCTGGCTCAAGTCTGCATTACTGTAACGTTCATTCATTAATTCATTTACTCATCTGCCTTCATTATGTCAGAAACTGTATCAGGTGGTATGGATACAAAGATAAATTTGACCCATATGTGGGCTGAAGAGGCTCACAGAGGTTGGAAATGCACACATTGGAAAGGCAGTGGCTCTCTAATACCAAGAGGTAATAGCACTGCAGGCTCAGGCAGTAGCCCAGCCCAGAGATCCTTACCCTGCAGCACAACTGGCCCCGGCAGCCATTTCTCCTACAGGGACTGATACTGTGGTAGCAGAATAATGCCCCCACAAAGATGTGCACATGTCTCCCTGGACCTGTAATATATTGTTACATGGCAAGAGGGAATTAAGTTTGCAGATGGTATAAAAGCAGCTGATCAGATAACTTTGGGGTGGGGAGATTATCCTAGATTGTCTAAGTGAGACCATTGTAATTGACAGGGTCCTTATAAGTAGTAGGGAGCCAGAAGAGGGAGAACCAGAAAGATGGCAGCAGGAGAAGGATCTGACTGGCTGTTACTGGTTTTGAAGACAGAGGAATATGGCCACAAGTCAAGACATGAGGGCACCTTTCAAAGCTGGAAAATGCAAAGGAATGAATCCTCCCTAGAGCCTCCACTAGGAAAGCAGCCTTGCCAGTTTTAGACTAGTGAGACCCATTTCAAACTTCTGACTTCCAGAACTGTAAGATGATAAATTTGAATTGTTTTAAGCTATTATGTTTGTGGGAATTTGCTACAATAGCAATAAAAAATTAGGCCAGGCACGGTGGCTCACGCCTGTAATCCCAACACTTTGGGAGGCCGAGGTGGGTGGATCACCTGAGGTCAGGAGTTCGAGACCAGTCTGGCCAAAACATGGCGAAACCCCATCTCTACTGAAAATACAAAAATTAGCCAGGTGTGGTGGTAGATGCCTGTAATACCAGCTACTTGGGAGGCAGAGGCAGGAGAATTGCTTGAAGCCAGGAGGCAGAGGTTGCAGTGAGCCGAGATCGTGACACTGCACTCCAGCCTGGGTGACAGAGCAAGATTCCACCTCAAAAAAAAAAAAAAAAAAAAAAAAAATTAACACAGGTATTATTATGTGAAGTGTGTGTCTGGTCATATCAAGTGAGTACATCTTTCTGGAGTGTCATTTAAAGCATTGTTTTCATATTAAGTATTAAATATATGAAGTAGAATGAAAATTAAGCATCAACTTTGAAGATAAAGCATATGAGTTCAAAATGTATCTAATTTGGGAGCTGCTTTGATCCCTAGGCTTCAATTCCCCTCTCCTCTTCTGCAGGGTGAAAGTGTTTAAGAGGCACCAATTTAACTCTAGTAATCACAAGTAGTGATTACTGACTACCACCATTTTTATTCCTAGTAGAATGTTGCATCTAGGTCTTTTTTAAGATTTCAAAATTCATGTCCCCAAAGATGCGATCATTCAAATTTTATTTAAGGATTTAAAAATATTCTGTCAAAGAATAATAATATGTAATATGTTATAATTTTCCCACCAACATTTATTTGGTGCCTTCTGAAAGAAGCATAGTTATTCTCACTAGTCAGAAAAGGAGCAGAAGCTTGTAATGGTTGTCCAAGGCCAATAAGTACTGAATGGCAGTAGTGACAATTGAACCCTGTTCCTCTGCCTGTGCATCCAGTGCTCTTTCCAAGGGTCCAGAGTGACTATGAGGCACATCACTGGGAGTGTTTCTTAGGGGTAGGAGCCAGCGCTGAATTTACCATGCATCTGCAATGTGAGCACTGTGTTCACAGAGCCCCTGAGTCTGCACAGCGGCTACTCTTGATATAGGTACTGCTTTTTTCATTCTGACTGTAAAACTGTAGTCCACCCCTTCTCTTCATATGACTGGCTCTGTTCTTATGGGAAGATCACATCGACAAAAGAGAGCACAGACAATGTACAAGAATGGGACCGTTCTGATAATGGCGAAATCCGTTTTTCATTGTGATCCCCATGCTGCAATGCCAATGAGAGGCAGAAAGAGGAAGGGCCGGAGGCTTTCATTCTTCTCTGAGGTAGAGATCAGACACCCTCTTCTGGCTTTTCTCAACAGCTTTTCATTTTACAGCAGCACCTTATCTGGGCCCAAGTGTCAAAAGCCACAGTTCTGTGTTTGCAGTTAGATATTGCATGTACTCAAGTATCACAGAAGGATTTTGTTTTGTGTAGATTTTTCTTTTTTTTTTTTTGAGACAGAGTCTCTCTGTCACCCAGGCTGGAGTGTAGTGCTGTGATCTCGGCTCACTGCAACCCCCGCCTCCCAGGTTCAAGCAGTTTCCCTGCCTCAGCCTCCCGAGTAGCTGAGACTACAGGTGCCTGCCACCACGCCCAACTCTTTATTTATTTATTTATTTATTTATTTATTTATTTTGTATTTTAGTAGAGACAGGGTTTCACTATGTTAGCTAGGATGCTCTCGATCTCCTGACCTCATGATACACCCGCCTTTGTCTTCCAAGGTGCTGGGATTACAGGCCTGAGCCACTGCGCCCGGCCTGTTTTGTGTAGATTTATCATTAACATTAGGGTGTTTTTTAACCACAGAGGAGATATTTTTCATTTTCTTTCTCTTACTCTAATTCAGGTTCTCTACTTTCCAGAATCTTTCAAATATTTTCAGACGCCCTTCCTTATGACTGTTGGAAAATGTCACCCTCTCCCAACCCCACCTTTTTTATTCTCTATCCCTTTACCATGCCCTATTCATTTTTTCCATAGCACTTCTCACACATAAAATATTTTTTTAAATTTTTTTCTGTCTCCTCTACCTAGAACATAAGCTCCATAAGAGCATTTAAACTCCTTTGTTTGCTGTTGTATTCCCAGTACCTAGACAAGTGCCTGGCACAGTGCAAAGCTCTGTAAATATTCGTTGAATGAATTGCTGAATTCTTTACATCTCTTCCATCTCTGGTACAATCTTAGGACTGCTGTAGAAAAGACCCTAGTAAAATTAAAAGCAAGAAACCATAGCAAGGAAGAAAAAAAATCCCCTTAAGTTGCCTCTTTTTGTAGTTAGTTTCTGATTGACTGATTGATTGAGGGAAGGATTTCAAGAAGGAAATGTCAGAAGCATAGACTCAGAACTGCTCTGAGCCCTTGGAACAAAGTTCCCCAGCCCCCTATTCCTGGCCCCCTGGGCTGAGCCCTTTTTCTGCCTGAAGGCTCCCCCTCCAGGTAGAAGGGGAGGCAATCACTTGTGAGCACCAGCTTGTTCAGGTCATGTTCACTTAGTAATGCGAAGACTTTGCTTGGTTACTCTCATTAATTGGGTAGTATCAGAGAGTAGGGAGAATGCTCACTTTTTTGAAATCCACTAATTTGTTACAAGTTTATTCTGAAACTGGCAAAAATAAGGGCAATAGAATAGATCTTCCTCTATCCCAGTGCGTTTGTTTAGTCTTGTTTTCATGGCTTTCATAAAGCCTTCCTGGGAAACTTCCAGTTACTACTTAAGATCTAAGTCAAACGTCACCTCCTTTATGAAAGCTGTCCTGAATCCTTTCATGGAAAGGTTCTTCAGGCAGTCTGGGGACCATCATCATGCTTCACTCACATGGCTGCCATTGGTCTCATCACCCTGTTCATTTAAACGACCATATCTGTTACCAGTTCTGAGCACCAGGAGGCCAAGGAGCATCTCCATCAAGCTTTATATCTCAGTGTCCAGCTTAAGTGCCTGACACCTAATTGATGTTTGATAATGTTGAGAAAATGAGTGAGGGAATACATGAAAAAAATAAAAGACTTTCCAATCGAGCCACAGTTATCCAGTTAGCGTTTGGACCTTCCTTCTGAGAACACTGTTCGATTATATACTTTTTGTCTTCATTCAGGCACTCTGATGGTTCTAAAACATCCCTACCCAAGAAAAGTGGAAGAACCCTCCATTTATGAGTCTGTTCGGGTTCACACAGCAATGCAGACAGGAAGAACAGAAAATGACCTTGTGCCCACAGCACCTTCTGTAAGTGACCTTCAATGTCACCACAAGCTCTCTCACTGTCTAAAATCAATCGAGTTCAATAAAAGTTAATAAGAGTGTATTTGTTCACATAAAAATTCTAGCTTGGAATATAAAACTTGGAAAGGAATGTAAGATTTGAAGCCTATGACTCAGATCATCTGGTCCTGGGTAGATCATAAAAATTACAATGCAGCTGGACATGGTGGTTCATGCCTATAAACCCAACACTTTGAGAGGCTGAGGTAAGAGAATTGCTTGAGCCCAGGTGTTGGAGACCAGCCTGAGCAACATAAACATCTCTACAACAAACTTTTAAAAATATTAACTGGGCATGGTGGCATGAACCTGTAGTCCCAGCTACTCAGGAGCCTAAGGTGGAAGGATTACTTGAGTCAAGGAGGCTGAGGCTGCAGAGAGCTGTGATTGCGCCACCGCACTCCAGTCTGGGTTACAGAGTGATACCTTGTCTCAAAACGAACAAATGAAAGCAATACAATAGTAATAGGATTTTAAATACTTAGAAAATGGAACTTAAATCTCTGTCCTTAGTTAATCAAACCACTTCATAGTAGAATGGGAAAGAGAAGTTTGCATTCACATAGTTTACTAAACTCTTTTCTTCTACAATTTTCTTATATTAAGAAAATATATATTTTTAATATTTCAACTACCTATGGAAGACAAATATTCTCCACCTTTACTATAAAAACTCAGTGTATTATTTTGTCTAGCTTTTTTCCTTTACTGACTAAGGTTTACAGACAGAAAACACTTGTGCTTCTTTGCAACGTGAGCCATTGTTCAGTTTCAGTGCAACTGGGGCACTCATTGTTTGTCCAAGAGTCTGTTTACATTTGTTTTGTGAACTGTGACCCTGCAGAGGTTCCTCTCCAACACCCCTTTCCCTTCATTATTCTGAAGGCTCTTCTATTTGTTGTCTCTTCCTTGTTTGCTGAATACTACTGGTATTAGAAACCTCGATTTGGGCAGATGATGAAGAAGATAATACCCAAATAAATATCAAGAACTAATTCTGGATAGTAATCATGACACTTGAAAAATAATCACTTGAAGACATTCGGCTACAAATTACATTAAAATAAGTGTGACTTTCTATATCTGCAGTACTTTTCTCTACCCTTGACCAGAGAGATCTTTCTTAAAAAGAAGCCTTGCCACGTGACCTCTGCTTTACATCCTTTGGTGGTGTCGTTTGTCTTCATGGCCCACCTGGGCCCTGCTTGGCTCTCTGTCTTCATCTCATGCTACTCCCACACTCACACTGTGAAACCTGTCTCTCTCCTGTCCCTGCATCTGAAATGCTGCCAACACCATTGCTATCTACTCATCCCTCAAGACTGCTATCAGGGATCAGTATCTTCCAGGAAGGCTTTCTTCACCCCGTCTAGCTTCTTTTACAACACTCCTCTTCTGTGCTCCAGAGCACCCTCTGTTTGCCTTTATTCTAAAATTACCATGCTGTGGGCTAATTACCTTCACATCTCTCTGCCCTCCCCACCAGCCAGAAACATCTAAGGACATGAATCATTGCTTGTCCTTGCAGCTTTACAGCCTAGTCTGGCTCATGGCACATCTTACATTTTCATTGCAGTGCTACATCTCCTCAGAAATAAAAATCCTGAAAATTGACTGAGAAAGTTATTTTGGCTTTGTTAGAAGTGGGGGAAAAGGCATCATAACTCAGAACTTGAGAAATTTAGGAGCACAAGACAATAAATAGTCCAAAGGCAGAAAAGAGCAAAGAACAAATCAAGATCTACTCTGCAACCAATTCTTGTTTTCCAGTTGACAAGTCCCTTCATAATTTCCTCTTTACCCATCCTTACCCTTAATGTAGGTCACCAGTCACTTCAACATCTATTTCATTTGCACTGTTAGTTTAACTTCACATTCTCTTCTGCTACACTTCCCCTAAAGGTCTCCACTCAAGGTCAATCAAACCATATCCTACTAAGTGTGTTCTTTATCAGCAATAAAATACAGATAATACCTAATTTGTGAGATTGGTGTGAGCAGAAGATATAGTATCCTTATGCAGAAATAAGCCTCTTTAAAGCACATTCTGGAAACCTTGTTACTTACCTTCTTTGCTCACTCCAGCTATCAGATGGATTCACCTCTTTTAAAATGGAGTTTTTAAAATAGTGGTGAGTGATTGATTGACAATGACTTGAACTCACACTGTATAATGACAAGCTTATGAAGTTGATTGTACATCACTATGGACAAAAAACCTGTAAAGGTTTCCTAGAGGATCTGAAATGTTTCTCATTACTTCTTATTGAGAAATCATTGGTGACTGGACCAGCATAACTGGGGAAAGAGTTCTGGTCTGATCAGAATGCTCTTGTCCCTTATCAAACACAAGTTCTAAGCCTTCATTTGCTACCCGAAATGGCTACATGATGCTGCACCTCCATCTCCAGTCTGAGAGCCCTGAGGGTTTTCAGACTTCTGCATTTTCCTTTTGGGGTGTAGTTCTGGCTCAAGGTTTAGCAGTGGAGGAAGAGAATTAAAAGAACTTCTTGTTTGAAGTGAAAGTGAAAGATGCCCCACTGCCCAGAAATGCAGATGATTGTGTAAAACTGTTTAACATCTTTTAGTAACTGCATTTGGGGAAATTGCTATTTATGTCTCATAAACAACATAGCATTGAGTTCCCATGATAGTATTAAATTTAATTAATTCATTTATTAAACAAACTTTTTTTTAAAAGTTTTTCCAATACACTCACAACTGTTTTAAGCACTGGGAGTTTGGCAGTGATTTTGACAACGGTCCTCCTCCCCTCACTGGCTCACATTCTAGTGAAGATTACAGACAATAATCAATGCAGTAATCTAATACCAGATGGTAATACATCATGAAAAGAAAAAGTAGGATAAGGGGAGAAGAGGGAAGCAGGGGAGGCCTCTGTGAGGAGGAACCATTAGTAAGAGATTTCATTGAAGGGAAGGAGTGATTCATGTCAAGATGTGGAAAGAGTGCTGCAGGCAGAGGAAATGGTACCAAAGCCCTGGAGTGGGAACTAAATTGAGGTGTTTCAAAGGCTAGAAAGGTCAGAATTATGGGATGAAGTGAGCTAGAGGAAAAGTTGTAGAAGGTGAGATTATTGAGGTAATGAGGGGTCAGATCACATAAGGCAATGGAGTTTTCAAAGAGCAGCACCTCCCAGCTGAACATTTAGAAATATGAGTGTTTCTGCTGGTGCAATGCTTTGCAGCACTACTATCATGAGTGAGTGTCAAGAGCCATGAAGAGTCTGACTTTACCCTGCTTGCAAGCTAACAAGTTAGCCTGCTACAGTTTCATGGATGCTGATGGATGACACAAGACTTCTAGGTAAGAGATGAAAAATAGTTTGTTATTCACAGGAAGAGCAAGAGCTAGGATATCAGTATTTGTGCTAGTTCCCTGTGCTGAGTCGAAGTTCCCAAAGGGCAACATTGAAAGGGCCAGTTGATATCCATAATGGGTTGCCCTACAGGAGAGGAATCCTGAGCCTTGGGAACCCAAATCTTTTCTAATGATCAGTAGACATGTCTTTTGCTCTGAAGGGAAATATTTCTATATTCCAAGGCTGCTTGTATAAGCATGCTTTAAATATCAGTCTGCAACAAAGAGCTGTTAATGCCTTGCCCATAAGACATTTGGAAACACAAGAGACCCGTAGAGAATTGTTTCCCAACAGTGATCAGAGGCCAACTATTCTTCAAAGAGTGGTAAAGAATTATCTTGCCCAAAAATCTCAATAGTACTTTTTGTGCATAACGTAAAAATTCTTTACCTTCTGAGCTTGTTTAAAAAAGATTATTGCACATGGATTGAATGTGATACATGAAAGAAAGAGTAGCAGAGTCATGGCAGAGAAGCCCTGCTATTTACTGAGAAGACCGACTCTGCTGGAGGGGTGGGTTAAGGGGATGAGAAAGAAGAGCTCTATTTTGGACATGTTAAATGTGAAATACCAATTAGTTGATTGGTAGAGATCGAAATTAATATAGTTCAAGTTCCTGACATAATAGGTCCTATCTAAAATGTTAGTTTTCTTAGCTTCCCTTTTGTGGTATTTGACATTTTTAACAACTCCCTCCTTCTAAAAATTCTGTTTCCTTAGCTTTGGCAATATCTTTCTCTTTTTATTCTGTAATCTTTGACACATTTTGTAGTTCCTCTTCTTGGACACTTTCCTTGCATATTGCCCTTTTCCAGTATTTCGTTTTTGAAACTCTTCTCAGGTTTAATATTTTGTTGTTTATCCTTCCAGTCTTTTGTGTGTGTGTGTGTGTGTATACACACACATGTAAAATAATGAGCTCTTCATTGTAGAGTTGTAATATTCTTGTTTAATTAACTATATATTTAGCATTTTTTTCATGTAATTACTTAGTTTTCTAAAACACCATTAAACAAATTCCATAATATCCCATTATTTGGGTATATCAGTTTATTCAGTTAATCCGTTATTACGTTTTTACATGCTTTTTTATTTGAAATAATGTCAAAGTTACAGAATAATTGCTAGAATAGTACACAGAACTTGGTTTTCCCCAAGCCATTTGAGAGTAAATTGCCTACATGATGCCCTATCACCCTGAATAATTCAGTGTGTTTTTCCAAAAATAACGGCATTTGCCTACATGACCACATAGAGCCTTTCAAACTAGAAAATTAACATTGAGGCCATGCCACTGTTTCATCCACTGATCTCATTCAAGCTTCACTAGTTTTCTCAGTAAGGTCCTTCAGAGTAAAAGGATCCAGTTCTCAAGCACAAGTTGCACTTATCTGTCCTGTCTCTGGAATATTTTTCACTTTGGAACACGTCCTCAGTTTTTCCTTAATTTGGTGACTTTGACACATCTGAAACTTAAAGGCCAGTTATTTTGTAAATTGTTCCCCAACTTTGGTTTATATGATATTGAATCATGATTAGATATAGGTTTTTTCATGTTGGGTACAAATACCACAAAAGTATGCTTTGTTTGTGCTCCTCACTGCATCCTCTCAGACGTAACACAATTGCAATCTGTCCCACTATGGTGTGTTTGATTCCTTAAGTGGTGTCCACCAGGTTTCTTCACTCTAAAGTCACCATATTCCCTTTGTTATTAAAAAAAATTTGGGGAGAGGTTGTTTGAGACTATAAGAATATTCTGTTGCTTATTAAATTTTTACTCGCCAATTTTAGCATTTACTGATGTTTCTTGGCAGTTTTAATCATTACTGTGATTGTTATCAAATGGTGACTCTCTGATTCTCTTATTCCTTTTTACATTTATTGGTTGTCATTCTACCGTAAGGAAAAGCTTTTTATTCTTCAAAATTTTCAATCATTTTATATCAAATGGTTATAATCCTAACTATCATTATTTATTTTGATCCTTCAAAATTTCTCCGATTTGGTCAGTTGGGGAAAGAGCCCTTTCAATGGTGTCTGTGTTCATACGACCTCAAAATTCCTTTTTTTTTTTTTTTTTTTTTTTTTTTTTTGTCGCTGTGCACTCTGTCTCCCAGGCTGGAGTACAGTGATGTGATCACGGCTCATGAAGCCTCGACCTCCTGGGTTCAGGTGACTCTCCCTCCTCAGCCACCTGAGTAGCAGGGACTACGGGTGTGCACCACCACTCCTAGCTAATATTTGTTTTTGTTTTGTTTTGTTTTGTTTTTTGTAGAGTCAAGGTTTCACCATTTTTAACCAGGCTGGTATCGAACTGCTGGGCTCAAGCAATCCTTATGCTTCGGCCTCCCAAAGTGCTGGGATTATAGTTGTGAGCCTCTGTGCCTGGCCTAGCCTCAAAATTCTTTAAGAACTTTCTTACTTTCTGAATAGCAGGATGATTCAGACTTATCTTGTTCTTTCTTTGTACGCTGCTCTAGAACCAGCTATTTCTCCAAGAAACCCTGCTCTGTTTCCTCAGAATAGCACTTTGGAAATCGACATCTAGGTACTATGTGCTTATTGTTATTGGGATGTCGCTCTCCCAGCCCACTCAGTGAGCAGAGCTGGGAAGATATGTATGTATACACACACGTACACATACATACTTTTACATCTGTATTTATCTATCGATTCATTCATCCATCCATGAGTTCACAACAATACTTCCAATACCACAAAGTTCATTCTAGTTTTTTCCCTTCTCCACAGTGAGAAAATATGGATCTTATCATCGTCAGTACACTTACTTATGGGATGATCAATTGAATATAAGCAATCTCCCATCACTATTTCTACTACCCAACCCCTACCCCAACACTCCAATCACCCAGTCATGCTTCAATGCCCAGTTCCAGGCCACTGCTGCTCCCACCCTAACTACAGATGCCTACCTAGCCCAACTTGGCTCTGAAACTGTGCAGTAGCTGCCCAATCCACCCCTTCAGGCAGAAGCCCTTCACACCCTGCCAGGCTTCAATGCCTCGCACACAGCTGCTGCTGCCACCGTCACCGCCATTGTCCATACAGAGGCTCCCTGTGCCCTGCTTGGGCTCCACTACCTTGTACTAAGGTGCTTGAAAGCCCTCCACACACACATCAATGCCTGCCTTGCTTTACCTGACCTGTTGGCTTCTGACTACATTTAAGGCTGGGAGACAAGTAGGTAGGTAGGATGGCAGAAAGGATAGTCCTTTGTTTTTGAACATTTAGATGGTACCCCAATGGGGGCTCTTATAAACAGTTTTTCTGTTACAGATCATAGATTTTTAAAGATAAATCTGCTCTATAATTATTTACTTTCTTATCATCTTGAGACCCTGAATAAAATTAATAGTCTCAGTGCTTTCCCATGCAGCCTTCCACTTATCTATCAAAACCTTAGAAAAATACTACACTTATATTATATTGTTTGGGTGGAGGTAAGATGGGATTATTCCCTAGCTTGATTTCAGTAAATAGTTCTATCAGGATCTTTTATGTAACCATTTACTGCTAGTTATTTTGCCTCTACAGGTTTTAACCTGTAGAAGCCCCAAATAATTACTTTTTGCCCTTCCATAACACCTAAACTCAATTGTGTCAATTCAATTTCTTTAATGTCAAAATAAATCACACTGATTATGAGATATCAAATTCACTAATATTGATTAATATTATTTAAGTGAACATTTGGGTAGTTTATCCTTAATTTTATATCTTAAGATTTTAAATGAAGTATTTGCTTATTTCCTGCTTTAACTCTTTTTATTGTGGTAGAGATGGTTGTTCCTCTTTTTATTTGGTAGGGAGAATTCACCCCAGAAAAAAATATTCTGGAAATTACCATAGAAAGAACCTTGGTGTCAACCAAATCACTTCCCAATTTTTGTTAATTTTGTTTCTTACTAAGACATATGATGACATCACATTTGAACAAAATATTCTACTAGGAATTGAATTTCTTCTGGAATTTATGAAATGATAGATTTTTTGATGTTAGGCTACTTGTCTTATGCAAATTTCTGTTCACACAATTCTCCACCCTTCTTTGTAATTCATTGGTGCTAGCTAAGTGTGTGCTGTTGTTTTTACCTTTAAATTAATGACAACATAAGTTAAAATAACTGGCTCATTCTTATTTCAAAGTCATTTTGGATAAATCAGGTGTAAATAAATCTACACTCCTGACAGTCTGTTTCTCGGAACATGGATCTCAAGAGAGTGTGGGAGCTGGGGAAGAGGATTATGTGATAAAATAAATGGTAAAAATGCTGTTTCTAAGGTTCCCTCTTAAAAATTTACAAAGTGTATTAGCATAATACAGACTCTGGGAAGCCCTGAAGCCTTGTTTTCTTAATCCAGTCTCCCAAACGTATTGACAATAGATGTGTGCGTGTTTATGTGCTAATAACCCTGTAACAATCCAAACAGCTGGATTTCACATGACACACTGACAAATAGGGACTTTTATAAGTGAAACGATGTGGTTTACTGTTTGCAAATTGCTATAGAGTTAGTAGCTACCGAATGACGCGGGTAGATCCAATCTGAAAACAATCTCTCTCAGCACATGGAAGCTTTTCAAGTGCCTAGGTGAAAAATAGAGAGTAATTTAAAGATCAAATGCAAACATTCTTCATTTAAAAATAGGACAGGAAAGGAAGGACAAACGTCCTGTTGTAACAGTTCTGGGCTTCATTCAGTGCTTTTCTTTTTCAGCTGGGCACCAAAGAAGGTTACCTCACCAAACAGGGAGGCCTGGTCAAGGTAAGGAAGTATGGTTTTGCTCATGCCAGCCACAGAAAAAGAGAACACGTCATGTAGATTCAATTCGCATCTTGATAGTTTTTCTTGGAAGCATAATTGCCTGCTCATTGTAACCCACTTATAATATTTACCTGACTCAAGAGTCCATTTTATGGCTCATTAGTCGAAATTCTGGAAAATGACTTGACTATTCTTCGACAAAGCCCTGCATAGGTATAGCCTATAGTTAAAAGTCAATAAAATATAGTCCTCTTAATGGAATGATTGAGGATGAAGATAGCAAGTTAACCTAGAACATCTTTCGTTCTTTTTCTAAAACAAGAAGTCAAAATTGTATAAAATGTTTGCTTAAAGATAGGCCCAAAACATCACTGATGCTACTGAAACTATGTTATAAAATCCAAAGAAAAACATAATTTAGGTTTTTACAAGTTCAGAGTATCCAAATGTTCCCCATTTATGAGATTGTGCCTTTAGAATTCCTTTGTTTCATCTGGATGTGCCAAGAAGACCTTCATAGAATGTGCCTGTTCCTTCTTATTTTAAGATTCACAGTATTTAACCTCTCACAGGTACTGGCGTGCTTGGAATTAGCCTAAATAATTTCGTTATTTGTGTCCCTTCTAGATCAAATGCTCCCTGAGGACAGAGAGTATTCATATTCATGGCATACTTATGTTTAAATCCTCTGTTACTTCTTTTAACTGGGCACATTGCCACACAGGATAGAGTAGGATGCTGTTTGCATGTAAGAGGGTAACAGTGGGCTGCGACGGTTTTTACCACTGATACCTTGGAGTTCTTAGGCAAGGTTTAGAATAGCACGTGAGTCAGGGTTCCTAAACCTCAGTTTTCTTATCTGTAAGACGAGAATAATAACACTGGCATTGTATGTGAGGATTGAGTATAATATATAAAGCCTCCAACGATAGTGTATCGTCCATATTAGGTACTCAGAGAACAATATTTATCTTTATTATAGGGTTAATAAAATGGAAATTGTAGTGGTTTGTTATAAATCACATGAATATTTATGACAGACTTAATTCTTTTTGTATTTAAAAATATACTAATGATATATCTGCTTTCATTTTTGTTATAAATCATATTGAATATTTACGATAGACTAATTCTTTTTGTATTTAAAAATATACTAATGATATATCTGCCTTCATTATGAGCTTAATGCAAGAAATTATTTTAATTTTTATAGATATTTTGAAACTTTTTTTCTCAGAAATGACACACAAGAATTTTTTCGGGGTTATAGTATTTAATTTTTTAGATACTTTTAAAATGAAAGTAAATCATCTGGTTCAAATATTGCATTCCTGCATTCAAAACTTTGTGTGTGTGTGTGTGTTTCTGTGTGTGTGTGTTTTTCTCAGACCTGGAAAACAAGATGGTTTACTCTGCACAGGAATGAACTGAAATACTACAAAGACCAGATGGTGAGAAACATGATAATATATTTTTCCTTTAAAAATCAATTCTCTAGATGAAAGAAACTTATGTCTTTAAAATCTCTGAAATTATTTTTATATCCACCTGAAACACCTAATAAATGATTGGAGATATGAAATCTTGATTCCTGAAATGAACAGAGTTATTTTGCAAAGATGAGATGTGTATCCCAGAAATGGCTCTCTTGGATTGGCTATAGTTCCCCAGAGCACATAATTCCTTCTGTTTAGGGCAATGTAATTATTCTTTTGCCGCAATTTATTAACTGTCTCTCTGCAGCAATTTGTCCCTTTATTAAAAATACAGTCTGTCCATTTCCCATGCCCATTTCATTAAGCCAATTTAAAATTATTTTTTCTCACTTTTCTTATATAAAATTTCTAAGAAAGTAGAAGTTTTTAAAAAATGAGAGAAAAATATGCCTCTCTTCCATGTGTTAAAATCCATCTTCATCAGTAAATTGATAAAGGCAGTATCTTAACGTCCAGTTTTATGAAAGGCTCATTCCAAAACCAAGGATTTCCCGTGGTAGGGCTTTTCTATTGTCAGTCCTGTTAGTGAAATTTGACAATTGCACATAGTGGAAGACTTGTGAGGGGAATAAGTGAGGGACAGATTTGTCTGTTTTCTGTTTTGTTTTGTTTTGTTTTTGTTTTTGTTTTAAGATGATATATGTTGCTTTTTATTTTATTTAGTCACCAGAACCAATTCGGATCCTAGACCTAACAGAATGTTCAGCTGTACAATTTGATTATTCACAAGAAAGAGTAAACTGTTTTTGGTAAGTTGTTTTATTAAGAAAACATTTTTTAATGTCCTCTTGCCAGACACTTATTTTGGCTAAGGAATAGAAAGCTGTATATCTCAATGTCTACAAAGTTCAGATCTGAGGGGCATGCCTACATATTAGGAGTGTTTTCAGCTGAGCGTGACATAACACCTCATTTAAAGTAGCTTAAACAAACAGGCAGGCCAGTTCAGCTTACGTTGTGTACTGGAGAAGTATGACTCACATAGAGGATGCCATTTACATCTTAGACAATTTAATTTCTTTGAGGCTCTCTCCCCCATTTTAATTATAACTTTGTTGACTCTAATGATAGGTGATTTGTATTGTTATGACGATATCTGGCAGAAGGCACAAAAATATTTTTTTCTAACGTAATCAGTATATTATAAAAATGTTCTAACTGGGAGAAGAGTCTTGAGAAAGGCATGTCTTATTTCCCACTACCTTTTATTTTAAAGTTTTTCAAGCACACACAAGTTGAAAGACATACGTTTATATACCCTCCATCAGCAGTTATTAATATATCTTGCCATATTTGCTTTATCCCAGTCTATCCACTTTTTTTTTTTTTCCTGAATCAATTGAAAGTAATTTGCAGACATCATGGCACTTTACCCCTAAAGACTTGAGTATGTGTCTCCTAAGAATAAAATATCACCTATAGGACTACAATATCATTATTACACCTGAGGAAATTAATGTTAATTCTATAATATCAACTGAGAATGGGTGTCTTGTTTAAAATTTGCACAGACATGCCCTATGAGCTAGCAGAGCTTTATTTTTCTCATATATCCAAAAACCAGGAGGCAAGCAGCTATGGTGACAAGGTCAGGTCCAGGGTCTCTACAGTTCTCCTGGCCTTTTCTCATGCTGGCTACTTCAGGATTCAAGTGTCTACTACACCTGTAGGTCTCATGTTTTCAACAAAGTACAAAGAAAGATGTAGGGATGGTATCAGCCATGTGTGTCCCTTTTTATCAGGAAAACCAATGTTTCTCCAGAATCTCCCCTATGAGATTGTCCCTTATATCTCATTGGCCAAGACCAGGTGTCATGGCCATCCCCAGCAGCTGGTGATAATTGGCTTAAACAAATTAGGATTTATTGCTTGGGGTTCTGTTAGCAAGAGAAAGGAAAAAGTATCTGTATTAATTGGCAGTTAATAATGTCTCCCATAGGGAGTACCAAACAATGACAATTACAGAAACCAGTTTTCGAGTATATGCACTCTATCACTCCTCCCCACCACTGTCCACTCACCCTCCACTAGACCTCACATCAAGGTATTACCTTCTATGCACAAGGACTTACCTCTTACCTATTCAATATTAATTGCTGGCATCAACAAAATATACAGCGTAGGCTTTAAGAAACCCTCCTGAAGGCTTTTTTTCACAAAAAGAGAAAAGATTTTTAGTATTTTGCATCTCAACTGTAAGTACAGGAAGTATGTTCAATGTGTAATTTAGGGCTGACCTTATTATCACTTGCATAATTTTAACTAGGTAATCAGACACAGTCAAATGAAAAATTACTCTATATCTAGGAAAAGTATTTTGTGCCAGTAGGAAAGTTCATATCCCTGAAGCAGAGATTGACTCTTGTTCAGAGATGGGAGAAATAACTAATTGAGTTTTGTTGTCTCTTTTTACTGTCTCGATAGTTGAAATTGCCAACAACCACAGAAGGCAGAGTTATCCTCATTGAAGCAAGCTAACACAAATGAGTTCTTTTTAGCAAACTTTCCTGTCTTGCTTATTCTTTGAATCATAGCACAAGGTTTTGAGAGATCTTTGAGAGAACAGCTGAATAAATACATAAGTATTAGAGTTAGCCTAAGACATAAACCACAAAAGGATCTGGGGGTGTCCTGAACATGCTTCTTTCTTCTTCAAAGTCTTATTCGAGTATATACATCTGACCTGGAGTAGTAATATGAATCCACAACTTCCTTAACATTTCTGCAGTTTGCTAGCAGTAATAGGTCCATATATACCAGCTCTTCAAGGTACTTACCTGGATCCTTTATCAATTCATTTTTCCCTTGCAATACTCTAATTAGTGTTCAACATATATATATATATATATATATATATATATAGCTAATCAACCTATATATATATAGTGAGAGAGAGAGAGCTAATCATCTGCAATATCTTATGTTCTTTCTTTTGTCCTATTAGTTTGGTATTTCCATTCAGGACATTTTATCTCTGTGCAAAGACCGGAGTAGAAGCTGATGAGTGGATCAAGATATTACGCTGGAAACTGGTGAGAGTTTTAAGCCTTCAGATGTCGAGTCTTGAGAAATAACATGTTGATGATTTCAAACATATTTCTATCAAAAGAGTCACACTATCCCCGAGAATCAAAGAGGTGTCTGGGTGCCTACTTCCAGGCTTGCGGAACAGTCTGTTAATTCTTCTGGGACATGAGAAGAGATGAAGACAGGGTTGTAAAAAAGGAAGAATTAAGCTGTATTTGGGTCTTAGACATAGAGCCTTAGCCTAATAACCACCTATCAGACTTCCTTTAAGGTGTGTCAGTTAGTTCAGCTTTATCTGGAGGGGGACATTTAGGACTAGAAGGTCTGACAGAGGAAAGCCGACCTATTTCTCTAGTTGAAAAGCCTCTTAAATTGTTAGAGAAGAAAGTTTGCCAGAGGAACTTAGCTTAGTTTCCAGTGTAAGCATCACTTTGTGCAGGTCAAGGACAAAAGCTGGTTTATTTTGTCTGCTCTCTATATATCTCCCGGGGAGAAGACTGAGTGAGTACTTACAAAACTTCACCAATCTTCTACGTGTTTTTCACGTGCTTGCAAGTTAGTGAGTTGTTAGCCAAGAACTTGTCCTTAAAGCTGACTAAAATTTCCTATAAATACCATCTTGAAAGCTTTGATTATTTCTTTTTTTTTTTTTTTTTTTTTTGTTTGAGACAGAGTCTCGTTCTGTTGCCCAGGCTGGAGTGCAGTGGTGTGATCTTAGCTCACTACAACTTCTGCCTCTCGGGTTCAAGCGACTTTCGTGCCTCAGCCTCCCTAATAGCTGGGATTATAGAGCCCGCCACCATGCCCAGTTAATTTTTATATTTTTAGCAGAGACGGGGTTTCACCATTTTGGCCAGGCTGGTCTCGAACTCCTGACCTCAAATGATCCATGGCCTCAGCCTCCCAAAGTGCTGGGATTACAGGTGTGAGCCACCATGCCCAGCCAGATGATTTCAAACATAAAACATTTTTCTTAACTAGTTTTTGTAAAATTGTCTCATATGTGAAAATTCCTTTCTAGATACTGAGACTTTTGCTTTCAATTATCTTTTCAGTTTGAAATTCAAATAAGTATACCATTCATTTTTAAATTGTTCCAATGTATTTATTATTCAGTGAGGGATAATTTGCCTTGTGAAACTTTTGCTCAGATATGAATTAATTTCTTATTCTTTCTATTTTTAATTATCAAAGTAACACAGAATCATTATACAAGAATTATAGAACAATATATCAAGTATACACACTTTTAGACTTCTCTCTGTACAAATAAATATTTAAAAACAAAATTTAATCACTTGCTAGCAGTAAAAACTACAATGATGTACAACTACACACCCTTCAGAATGGATAAAATGAAGACTGTCAATATCAAGTATTAACATGAATGCAAAGGAACTAGAACTCTCCTACATTGCTAGAGGGAATGAAAATGTGTATGACTACTTTGAAAAATTGCTTGGCAGTTTCTTTTAAAACTATACGTATGCTTACACTATAATTCAGCATTTTCACGCTGAGGTGTATAAGAGAAATGAGTGCATGTATCCACTAAAAAACGTTACGATAATGTTCATAGCATCTTTATTGATAATATACAAACTACAAACAAAACAAATCACTTGCTGGTGTTCTATATCTGCTCACTTCACTTAGCAATATATTGTGAACATTTTTTCATATTAATTTTAGATCTATATTTTTCTTTTGACTCATTGAATACTATTGCATTTTATAGATTACTATAAGTATTAGACCAATTCCCAATTTGTACATGTTTTAGCAATCACTTTACAATATGTGTCCTAAAAAAAATGCAGAAAATTTTTCTGGACACACGATAATTAGCTTATAGTTGGGGGTGGGCACATGATAATTAACTTATAGTTGTATGACATCCTTACTAATCAAATGTCTTATTTAATATTTGTTAGAATCCAGGGTTCATTACAATCACTCAATAATGGATACACGTGTGTGTGCTTTATTACAGTCACAAATAAGAAAACAGCTCAACCGAGGGGAAGGTACGATCCGATCTCGGTCGTTCATCTTTGAATAGATCTTTCTTGCCAAAGACTGCTCTGGCCCAGGAGCAAGGTGGAATGTTCCCTGATGCTGTGATCTGCAGCAGGCTTCAAATGAAAACCAGCTAAGGATTTTCCTTTAAAAACAAATCAGAAGCAGTTGCTGATTGGGACCCATATACCACGTTGCTGATTCACGTTGCTGCCCCTCCATGATGTTGCCATCTCCTTGAGAATGCTGAGGCAATCACCATTCTGATAGAAAGTGCTTAAACCACCACTCTTAGGTCTGCTCACTCGTAGAACACACAATGGAGGAGGAAGGGTTTTTGTTTTCACTCATTGTGGTCCCCAAGCCTATTGACACTAGTTGCCTAGAGTCCCACTCTGAGTCATGGTCAGCCTGTCTGACATCCAGGTTGTGCTATTAACCAGGAAGGAAACCGATACTTAGAAGCTTAGATGACTTCTGCAGGATTTATACTGAGACAGCAAACATCATATATTTTCAGGGAAGAGGTTTATTTATTTTTATTTTTTTTTAATTTAATTTTCCCTCTTTCTACAAAAAAAAAGAACATTTCCAAAACTAAAATGGAAAATGCTTGTGGCATTTATTTTCTCTTTTTAAAAGGTCCAGAAATTTGGTGAGTCCTTTGCTTCTAATGATAAAACTGTGAGAGCTAGATGTCCTATGGGCAATTAAGTAGTGTAATAAAGGTAAATGAAGGTACAATTTTTAAGGCATTATTTTCACCCTTTGGGGGTAAACGTTTTAAAGAGTGAGAAAGCATAAATTGAGGAAAGGTGATAAAGCAGTAGGTAACTTTTAGTTTAATAATAGTTATTGTCATGAGGGTAATCATAATAGACGCTTGTAAGCACTGAGCTATCTTTAACCATTTCTCCAAATGGACCAAAAGACACTTCTCAAGGACAGTGTATTTTAACAATTCCTTTCCCAGAATTAGTTGTATAGGGTTGACCCAAGAGATGTAAGAAAAATCTTGCATTGCTCCCTAAGCACCCCGGGCCTTACTAAAGAGCAACTTCTATTTCCAGTTGGGGGAGTAACACTAAAGCTACATGAAATATGTAATAATGATAGGTAATAATATGTTCCAAAGCTTTTTCAAACTAGAATAAGGAGACAAACAGAAGAATGAGATACTGATGTCCACAGTTCATTGGTAGACTCTAACCCCTTCTGTTATTTTTTTTAATACTATTTTTGTTTAGATAGAAGTTTCAAAGAAGATAAAAACGCTTGAAGAGCCTGAGAGTAAAAAGATTATGATGCAAAGTTATCATATAAACTGCTCCTGCAGTCCAAAGGGATACCTGGTTAAAGAAGTTTCTTATTTAAACATCTAAGACTCAGAAATTACATTAAATTTTTGTATATTTCAACACCGTTTTAAATGTATTTTGTTATGTTTGTATTATATGGGATAAAGCAAATGTTGAGTTAAAATGCATTGTGTCATTTGTAAAGTAAGAAGTTACTGGCCGGGCGTGGCGGCTCAAGCCTGTAATCCCAGCACTTTGTGAGGCCAAGACAGGCAGACCACTTGAGGTCAGGAGTTCGAGACCAGTCTGGCCAACATGATGAAACCTTGTCTTTACTAAAAATACAAAAATTAGCTGGGCATGGTGGCAGGTGCCTGTAATCCCAGATACTCAGGAGGCTGAGGCAGGAGAATTGCTTGAACCCAGGAGGTGGAGGTTGCAGTGAACCAATATCATGGCACTGCACTCCAGCCTGGGTGACAAAGTGAGACTCCGTCTCAAAAAAAACAACAACAACAAACAAACCAGAAGTTACAAATGAATCCTCAAGGATGTGTATGGTTCTATGTTTTCTTAGAAATAAATGTGTTTCTTTGTGTGTAATACTGTGTTTTACTATGTTTACCTTTTATAAAACATAACCTGTTTATTTATATTCTTTGACTCTGTTTATTAAAAAGAGCATGATTTTGCTGTGTATGTACTATTTTGCTATTAAATATATTTTAATATTTGTAACTTGAAAGAAATATACAACTGATTAATATAATAAATAGCAATGAAGAATTCACTTCAGTTAGACTATTAACCACAAAGGATTGGAAGTTGAAGAAATAGTCCAAGACCTCAAGGAGTTCTTGGTTGAATATGGACAAAACGATAAACATATATATATATATAGCAGTAAATAAGACAATTACTGTAAGAGAAGTACATAAAGCTATATGATGGAACAGGTGCTTCAGCAGGGGATAAAACAATTTGTTGGAGAGTTTTGACATGAAAAGGGTGCGCTAACATGTATCTGCTATGTAATTAGTACTAGGCTAGGTGTTTTGCCTGCCCTCAGCATTCCTGCAAAGAAATGATTCTAACTCCTAAGTGGAGCCTGTGAGGGTTCCTCAGCTATTTCTCCAAGTCCAAAAAGAGGGAGGATGTTTTGTGCCAATGGCAGATCAGAGCGGGGGAATATGGGAGAAAAGAGAGTCGGATATCTGCATTATGACCTGTCTGCTAACAGGTATGAACTTATTAAGACAGAGTATTAGCAGTTATTCTCAGAATTCCCTCTGGGAAGATCTTGGCCCACAGGAGCAGTTTTCTCTGGACCAATGGAGACACCAGCATGGTGAGGGAAGGCTAATACAGATGGTCCCTGACTTATCATGATTTGATTTAGGATTGTTCAACTTCACAAAGGGTCTATTGGGGTATTAAATACATTTCCTCCTTTGATATCTTTGATTTAATTTGACCTTATTGGGATGGAACCCCACCATAAGTCAAGGAGCATCTGTACTATTTCTGGGGGAAATCTTCACCCTATGCCAGAACAGCTGGACATCAGAGAACTCAGTAGGGCAGGACCCTTCTTTTCCCAACCACATGGCATGCAAGAGAGTGGTTTCCTCTCTCCTTATTTCTCACAAGTGCTTAGCATGCAGGTCAGGGCATTATGCTCTGTCCCTGTTTCAGGCAGAAAGCAAGAGAACTATTATACGGAGAAGGTCAGTTCTACTTCCTTCCTTCTCCACTACTTCAGATCCTCTGCAGCAAATCCATGTTTCTACCAAACTCTTCTTAGTCAAGTATACTACATAGCAGAGTGCCAGGCTGAGCCTACGTTCTGCTCACTATGAATTCAGGCTGTCTGACCATAATGTCAAGCAGAGTTTCTTAAACCATCTGCTGCAAAGCATCTGATTTTCTTTCTTTCTTTCTTTTTTTCAATTTATAATCTATCACAGACTGAGATTTCATAAAATTCAATAAATTACTAGAAAAATCAAGCAAAAAATACAAATATCACAATCCCAGTTTACTATTATCAGATTCAACAGACACAAAGTTACTATGTTAAATTGTTGTAAGTTTTTCAACACTTAAAACAGGCATTTCTGTACTTATCTTGCTAGCAAAGAGTGTGCACAACAGCCCCGTCTGTGGACCACGTTTGAGTAGCATAGGTCTAGCTGACTGGCAGGTAAAAGGAAATAGCCTTCTTGAGAAAGAATTCACCTGAAGACAGAAAGGGTTGAAGTGCACATGTTTTGTTGATGGAATATGGGCATCATTAGAGGGGAAAGGTGATTCAGAGCACATTCTTGACTGTTACTCAGTCCTTCCTCAGCAAAATCTAAAGGAGCTATTTCACCAGAGTCTCCAGTGCACAGACAATGAGATAGTAAGTTGTGTCACATTTTCAGCTGTGAACAAAGATGGCACCCTTGGCCTTAAGCAAGGGTTGTGTGCCCTTGTAGACAACAGCAGCCATAAGCTGACTTAGCAGTAGCAACAATGGCCAGGGTTGTGGGGCATAATCATCCCAGACAGCAAGAACAAAGAAAATAAAATAATGGCAGATGCCATGTGGTTTCAGGAGTACATGTGAAGGGTCCATGAGGACTTCCAGAAATATCTGGGAGGCATTTGAGAATGACCATATTTTCCACAGAAAAAGCAAGATTGGAGCCAGAGAAGTTAGCCCAGCAGGTCCCTGATCCCATCTTATGATTATTTCCCCTGTTCCAGATGCATCATTGGTATAGCCATCCAGGAATACCTTGAAGATATTGCAGGTTTGGATCCACACCACCACAATAAAGCAAATACTGCAATAAAGTAAGTCCCACCATTTTTTGTTTCCCAATTCATACTAAAGTTATTACTAAAAAAATTATAATGATCATCTGAGCTTTCAGCAAGTTGCAGTCGTTTTGCTGGTGGAGAGTCTTGCCTGGAAGGTGATGACTGTTCACTGATCAGGTGATGCTTGCTAAGGGTTGGGGTGGCTGCAGCAATTTCTGAAAATAAGACAAAAATGAAGTTTGCCACATCAATTGATTCTTCCTTTCCTGAAAGCTTTCACTGTAGCATAAGATGCTGATTGATAGCATTTTACTAACAGTAGAATTTCTTTCAAAATTGCAGTCATTCCTCTCAAACTCTGCAACTACTTTATCAACTAAGTTTATGTAACATTCTAAATCTTTTATTGTCGTTTCAACAAGTTCACAGCATCTTCAGCAGAAGTAGATTTTATCTCAAGAAATGACTTTATTTGCTCATCCATGAGAAACAACTCATCATCCATTGAATTTTAATCATGAGATTGCAGCAATTCAGACCCATCTTCAGGCTTCACTCTTAATTCTAGTTCTCTTACTATTTCCATCACATCTGCTACTTCATCCAGTAAGTCTTGAACCTCTCATAGTCATTCATAAGGGCTGAAATCAAGTTCTTCTCAACTCCTGCTAATGTTGATATTTTGACCTCCTCCTGTAATCACAAATATTCTTATCTTTGTATGTTCTTTGGGTTCTGGGTGTTTTTTTTTTTTTTTTTTTTTTGAGATGAGGTCTCACTCTGTCACTCAGGCGGGAGTGTAGTGGTGTGATCTCAGCTCACTGCAATCTCTGCCTCCTGGGTTCAAGCGATTCTCCTGGCTCAGCCTCCCAAGTAGCTGGGACTACAAGTGTGCACCACCACACCCTGCTAATTTTTGTATTTTCGGTAAAGACAGGATTTCACCATGTTGGCCAGGCTGGTCTTGAACTCCTGACCTCCTCTTGGGAGGCCTTGGCCTCCCAAAGTGTTGGAATTACAGGCGTAAGTCACTGTACCTGGCCACAGATATTCTTAATGGCATTTAGAAGGGTGAATCCTCTGGGAAGGTTTTCAGTTCACTTTGCCTGGATACATCAAAGGAATCACTATCTATGGCAGTGATATCCTTATGAAATGTATTCCTTAAATAATAAGATTTGAAAGTTGAAAGTCAAAATTACTCCTGTCTATGGGCTGCAGAATGGATCCTGTTACCAGGTATGAAAACAACATTAATATTATTGTACATATCAGAACTCTTGTGTGACCAGGTGCGTTTTCAATGAGCAGTAATATTTTGAAAGAATTCTTGTTTCTGAACAGTAAATCTCAACAGTGGGTTTGAAATATCCAGTAAACCATCCTGAGAACAGATGTACTATTATCAGGCTTTGTCTCATTTATAGAGCAGGGGCAGGGTAGATTTAGCATAACTCTTAAGAGCCCTAGGATTTTCAAAATGGTAAGTAAGCACTGGTTTCAGGTTAAACACCAGCTGTATTAACCCCTAACAAGGGAGTCAGCCTATCCTTTGAAGCTCTGAAGGCAGGCATCGACTTCTCTTTAGCTGTGAAAGTGCTAGAAAGAAGTCAATGACTGGCTTCAAAGCTTCGAAGGACGGCCTCTTCTTCCAATAGAAGACTATTCTGCTACATTGAAAATGTGGTGTTCATCAATGATCTTGGCTAGATCCTTTGCATACCTTGCTGCAGCATCTACATCATCACTTGCTGTTTCACCTTGCAGTTTTGTTATGGAGATGGTTTCTTTCCTTAAATCTCATGAACCAACATCTGCTAGCTTTGAACTTTTCTTCTGCAGCTTCCTTACCTCTCTCAGCCTTCATAGAATTGAAAGGAGTTAGGGCTTTGCTCTGGATTAGGATTTAAGGAAATATTGCGGCTAGTTTGATCTTCAGTCCCGACCACTCACACTCAAACTTTCTCCATCTCAGCAATAACGCTTTCTTGCTTCATATTCATGTGTTGATTAGAGTAGCACTTTTCATTTTCTTCAAAAATGTTTCCTTTGCATTCACAATTTTTTGGCACAAGAGGCCTAGTTTCTGGTCTGTCTCAGTTTTCAACACGCCTTTTTCACTAAGCTTAATCATTTCTAGCTTTTGATTCAAAATGAAAGATGTGAGACTTTTTCTTTCATGTGAACACTTAGAGACCATTTTAGGATTATTAATTGGCCTAATTTAAATACTGTTGTGTCTCAGGGAAGGGGGTGCCCAAGGGGAGGGAGAGAGATGGAGGAACAGCAAGTCAGTGAAGCAGCCAGAACACACACATTTATTAAGTTTGTTGCCTTATATGGGTGTGGTTTATTGCACCCCAAAATATTACAATAGTAACATCAAAGATCGCTGATTACAAAGCACCATAACAGATATAATAATCATCAAACCAGTTTGAAATATTGCAAGAATTACCAAACTGTAACACAGAGACACAAAGTGAATATATGCTGTTGAACAAATGGTGCTAATAGACTTGCTCAACTCAGGGTTGCCATAAACCTTTAATTTGTAACAAAGACATCTACAAAGCACAGTAAAGCAAAGAGCAATAAAACAAGGTATGCCTGGGTTGATGAACTTAGCTATTCAAGACAGCTAAGCACAGCCTCAGACAATAAAGTATCCTTTATGTGATGAAACCAGAGCAACTGACAAGTCCAGCCTGGTTTGTTTAAATCAGATACTGAAGTTGGCCTTTATTAACAACAACAACAACAACAAAAACTTAGGGGCAAACCATGATCCAAAAAGACAGGTCTTAAACAAGAGCAAACTGCATGATCAAAAAACTTACATTTTTTTTTCCTTCTCTACACAAAGATACCATCTGCAACAATTTCATCTTTTATTTTTTTTGCTTAACTTTTCCTGAAATTTTCAAAATGTCATCAATATTTTGCCATATTGTTGATCTCTCCTACACTTAAAAATTTCTTTTTTTTTCTGTTTGGAACACTTTAAAACAAATCCTAGACATAATTAATGAATGAGGTATGGCTGTACTCAGCAACCGACAGAACCCCAACATTGGTTCCCTGATCTACAGAGTGTGGGCTATTATAATAGGAAAGGCCAAGTAGAAACCACTAGAACTGCCTCTATCTGGGAAGACAGTAAACCAAAAGCAAGCCCACATTCCCAGAGGGACTTCAGAGGTCAGTGCCACCATCAAGGACTTGATGGATGCAATGGTGGCGATTCCACCACATCTCCATTCAGCCCACCTATTTGACCTATGCAGAAAAAGACAGGTCTTGGGAGAATGAGTACATTATCACAAACTTACTCATGTGGTGACTCCAGTTGCAGATGCTTTTCCAGATGTGATTTCATTGCTTAAGCAAATTAACACATCCGCTGACACCCAGTATGCAGCTACTGATCTGGCAAATGCCTTTTTCTCCATCCCTGTCCATAAGCCCCACCAACAGCAGTATGCTTTCAGCTGGTAAGGCCAACAACACACCTTTACTGTCCTACCCCAAGGGTGTATCAGCTCTCTCACCCTATGTCATAATTTCTCCACAGGGTCTTTGATCGCATTTCCCTTCCACAAGACATCACAGTCGTCCATTACATTGATGACATTACGTTGACTGGACCTAGTCAACAAGAAGTAGCAAATACCCTAGACATACTGGTGAGACATTTGTCTCAGAGAGTGGGAAATAAATATGACAAAAATTCAAGTGCCTTCCAATTTACCAAAATTTCTAGGGGTCCAGTGTTGTGGGACATGTCAAGATATCTCTCCTAAGGTAAAGAACAACTTGTTGCATTTGGCCCTCTGAAAATAAAAACAAAACAAAACAAAACAAAAAACAGTACATACCTAACAAGCATCTTTGGAATTTGGAGGCAACACTGTTTTCTATATTGCTTATGTAATTCATTGGTCTTACCATGTTGCCCATAATCCTGGAGCAGCTGGCTTGAGAAAATGGTAGAATAGCCTTTTGAAAGCTCAGTTACAGCACTAGGTAGGTGGCGGTATCTTGCAGGGCTGAGGCAATGTTCTCCAGGAGGCTATATATGCTGTAAAATCAGCATCCAATATATGGTGTTCTTTCTTCCAGAGCCAGGATTCACAGATCCAGCAATGAAGGGGTGGAAATGGGAGCTGTGCCACTCACTATCACCCCTTGTCCACTGGCATGATTTTTGTTTTCTGTCCCCAAGTTCCTATGCTCTTTAGTTCTAGCAGACTTTGTTCCAAAACCAGTAATACCTCAACCAGGAGACACAATGATTCTATTAAACTGGACATTAAGATTACCACTCTGCCACTTTGCACTCCTCATGCCTCTGAATCAACACATAAAGAAGAGAATTACTGTACTGACTATGGTGACTAGTCCTGATTGCCTGGGGAAACTGGGCTGCTACTGCACAAGGAAATAAAGAAGGGTATGTCTGGAATACAGGAGATCCACTAGATCTGTTTTACCAAGCCCTGATTAAAGTCAATGGAAAACTTTAAAACCTAATACAGGAAGGACAACGAATGGCTCAGATTCTTCAGGAATGAAGGTTTGGAATATCTCACCAGGCAGAATCCCAAATAGCCAAGTTGCTTGCTGAGAGCAAGGAAATATGGAATAGGCAATGCAAGGTGTTAAAAATACCAGCTACAATCACATGTCCAATTGCCAAAACAAGAACTGTGATTATGTCTGTGTACTTATGTATACAAATATGTATATATTGCACATACACACATATATATACTGAACAAATCTTTTTCCCCCTCCTTTATCCTCTTAGCTAATGTAAGATATATTAATAGTATCCTTACATCGCAGTATTAAGGTACAGGATAGCAAGGAAAAAAGTGATCACCAAGGACTTTGCATCCTCCTTTGGGGAATGGATTGCATCCTCTTCTGAGGAAATCTCCTCCAGGGAATATTCGTGGTTGTACATGTTAGAAGTACAACCTAGTTACTGTCTTTATTTGAATAGAGACTAAAATATGGTTTAAGATGCATACAGGCCAGGTGCAGTGGCTCATGCCTGTAATCCCAGCACTTTGGGAGGCTAAGGCAGGCAGATCACCTGAGGTTGGGAGTTCAAGATCAGCCTGGCCAACATGGCAAAAGCCCGTCTCTACTAAATATACAAAAATTAGCCAGGTGTGGTGGTGCACGTCTGTAATCCCAGCTACTCGGGAGGCTGAGGCAGGAGACTCGCTTTAACCCGGGAGGCAGAGGTTATAGTGAGCTGAGATCAGGCCACAGCACTCCAGCCTACGTGGCAGAGTGAGACTGTCTCACAAAAAAACAAAACAACAACAAAAAACCCAAAAAAGATGCATACAGGTGCCAAGCTGACTAAGAGTGGACTGTGAAGGTTAGTTTTGTGCATCAACTTGGCTAGGACACATTGCCTAGTTATTAAAAAACTATTATATTAAAAAACTATTATAAAACTTGAATCTAGGTACTCCTGTGGACATATTCTGGAGTTGTACTTAACATTTATAATCCCTTAAATTTAAGTAAAAAGAGATAATCCTCCATAATGTGGGTGAGACTCATCCAATCAACTGAAAGGCTTTAAGAGCAAACCTGAAGTTTCCAAGAGGAAGAACTTTTGCTCCCAAACCACAGCCTCAGCTCCTACCTGAGACTTTTCAGTCTTCTGACCTGTCCCACAGATTTTAGACTTGCCAGTCCCCACAATCGCATAAGCCACTTCCTTGAAATAAATACTCATATATCCAACTGCTTCTGCTTCTTTGGAGGCCCTGAGATAACTTTCTTCCCCAAATATCCCATTTTATTGTTTGTTGAAATATTTTATTTCTAATTTTATATTTTTGAACAGTTAAAAACTCAAAGTACAATGAAGTTTACAATGAAAAGGAGCACTCCTGGGATCCTTATCCCCCAGGTATCTAGTTCCACTCCTTGGAGACTACCAATGTCATCAGGTTCTTCCATGTATATCTTCAGAGACAGTCTACCATATACAAACAAATATGAATACACACATTTTTCTTTTTTTTTTTTTTTGAGACGGAGTCTCACGCTGTTGCCCAGGCTGGAGTGCAGTGGCGCGATCTCGGCTCACTGTAAGCTCCGCCTCCCGGGTTCCCGCCATTCTCCTGCCTCAGCCTCCTGAGTAGCTGGGACTACAGGCGCCCGCCACCGCGCCCGGCTAAGTTTTTGTATTTTTAGTAGAGACGGGGTTTCACTGTGGTCTCGATCTCCTGACCTTGTGATCCGCCCGCCTCGGCCTCCCAAAGTGCTGGGATTACAGGCTTGAGCCACCGTGCCTGGCCAACACATTTTTCTTCTTATACATCAATTGTAGCATGCCACACAGTTTCACACCATGCTTTTCTCAATAAACATTATTATGCCTTAGAGATCCTTTCATCTCAGTACCTAAAGCACTTCTTCATTCCTTTTTCCACTGGGCAAATGAAATTTGTTTCACCAATCCTGTGTAATTTATTATCTAAAGTGAGACACTGAGAGTGAAAGGAGCACGATTAATAATTATACCAAGAACAGCAGGTATAAACTGATAGTGTTCAAAAAGCCAGAGCATATGGTTATCCTACCTATGGCAGATATTTAGGTTGCTTCCAATTCTTTGATATTACCAAGTTGCAAAGAATATACTTGTAAATACATACTTTTGCACATCTATGTGCTTTGTTTGGTAAGATAAATTTCTAGAAGTGGAACTGCAGGGCAAAAGGTTATGTATGTGAATTTAAGTTTCACAGACTGCCAACTGCTGTACATAAAGAGTATAACAAGTTACACTTCCCTAGCAGGCACAGAGAATGCCTGCCCTACTTATTGGATAATCCTTTTCCCATTGTGATCCCATCTTTATCACAATGTTTTAAGCCCTCACATGTATGATACTGAAATCTTTTTTGGGTGAGTACATACCATTGATATCTAATTGTGCATTCAGTTCTGTACTACCTTTCAAAAATAGTTAATCTAGGTTTATATTACCCTTTCAAAAACTTCTTAGCTATTTTCACCTACTTATTTTTCCAGATGAACTATGGGATAGTTTCTCTATTATACCCCCTCAGAAATTTTAACAGTGGCAGCATTCAACATGTAAAGGTTAAGTAGCTCCATTTATAATCATTTCTTTTTCTAATTTTCGATATACAATTATTACCTGCAAATAGAAATCTGGCCACCTAATTTCTAAAAGACATTGTTTAATGCACCATTGCACTGGCAAAATTTCCTGAACATTATTAAATAATAATCCAGATAATGGGAATTCTGGATTTTAATAAGTACATCTAATATTTCAATTGTAACAATTAACTACAGTCATGTGTTGCTTAACAATGTGGATACATTTCGAGACATGCTTTGTTAGGTGATTTCATCATTATATGGACATCATACTGTACTGACAGGAACCTCAGATGGTATAGCCTACTACTACACACCTAGGCTATATGGTATAGCCTGCTGTTCTGACCACCCTCGTATGTGGTCTTTCATTAACTGAAACATCATTATATGGTACATGACTGTGTTTATAGTTTTTTTGCAAGTAAAGCATTATATCTCTTGCTTCTATTTTATTTGTAAAGGCTATTTTCTTGCCCATTTTAGGTGCCTCTGCTCTGTGGTTCTACACCATCCTATGTATAGCTTTATCATAGCACTTTCTATACCTGCTTCCTTTACTGACCTCTAAGTTCTTTAAAGGACAGTATCACAAATTAATCTCATATTTACACTGGAAGGAGGGCGGAAGGATGGAAGGAAGAAAAAGTAGCACATGGCCTGGTGCTGTGGCTCACACGTGTAATACTAGCATTTTGGGAGGCCAAAGCAGGCGGATCACTTGAGGTCAGGAGTTCAAGACCAGCCTGGCCAACATGGTGAACTCCTGTCTCTACTGAAAATATAAAAATTTGCCAAGCACGATGGTGTAAGACTGTAATCCCAGCTACAAGAGAGAATGAGGCATGAGAACAGCTTGAACCCAGGAGGCAGAGGTTACAGTGCGGCAAGATCATGCCACCACTGCACTCCAGACTGGGCAACATGGCCATGGCAAGACTCTGTCTCTAAAAAAAAAAAAAAAAAAAAAACACAAAGAAAAAGCAGCACAGCACCTAGCCAATTGCCTCACTGCACAATTTTAGGGATAACAATCACACATATTCTATGTGAAAAGCAACTCCCAGAGCATAGAAATATGATGTGACATGAATGGTGCTTCTTAGAATTGTGCAATGTGATAGCTCTGCTGACTGGCACACAGGTGCTCAATGCACATGTACTGAACTGTTCCAGGGAAAAATTGATTGTCAAAGAAACTAGAAAGAAATTAACAACTCTGAATGATAGACTGCATTCCTGAACATAAAGGGCATATTCTAGAACTGTAGTACCTCTTTCATGGAGATTAAATTAGCTTCATGCCTGAGGTTTCTTGGTTTCTTTTCTGTTTTGTTTTTGAGACGGAGTCTCTGTTGCCCAGACTAGGGTGCAGTGGCGCAATCTCGGCTGACTGCAACCTGAGGTTTCTTTTCCAATTAACAGTTTATACTACCATAAAACAACCTCCAAACCAATACCTACAAGAAACACTCATTATTTATTCATGTGGCTGAAAGAGTAATTAAGTTTAGATTTTTGGAAAAAGTCTGAACAAAAACAGGACCTATATAGTGCTCAAACTATATTTTTAAAAATACTATTTTATTTTTACTCACGTATGAAAAAAATGGCTATACTATCATGTTTACATACATACTAACATTGAAAACAGAATAACGAATTGTATTTAAATTTTATAAAGAACACACAAACATTAAAACAGTGATTGGTTACAGAAAGCAGAGTTTGAGGAAAAACCATTAGCTATAATTTTCATTTTCATTAAAGAGCAGCACCCTCTGAGAATAATCAAACTGATTAGTAATATTCATCTATACTGCAAAATAATATGTACAAAGTAAAGTTAGTGATTGTACTGATTTTATTACTTTTATGAAGCCATTTTATGTTCCTCACTCAATGCAAAGAAATAAAACATAATCTGAAGAAAAATATGTCCTTATTATTATTCACAATAAAAAGTTGGCTTCATTCTGCAAGCCTGGGCATATTGTACAATTGGGAGCACTCAACGGCTCAAGTGGATCGATGTACCAGTTTGATTCTGATCCACTGAACAGAATCTCTCATCCATATCTGGCGACCAGACTAACTCCATGGGAGCTGTGATAGACTGAACCATTTCTGTGGTATCCCTAGATCACACTAAATAAGAAAGACGCTACACCAGAAAATATAGCAACTGATCTATCCATAAATTAACATCTATATGCTAGCTCTTTAGTATAAGTTGGAAAAAGTGGCCCTTTCTTGAGCACATGGATAAAAGTATTATTGTAGTCTAAAGATTGCTGGATTGATAGTGTGTTATTATAATGAAGATAAGGTACACACTGAAACCACTGTCAGATTAAGAAACTTCCACAACTTGTCTCAATTCTTCAAATAATGGAGCAAGTTCCTTTTCTAGGCTGACAATTAGTCCTAAAATAAAGAGATTAAGAAAATTACATGTTAGAAAAATGTTCCTCAAAGTCTGAAATTCAAATTTCCTCAAGCCCAAAATACATAGTTACCAAAAGTAAATCAGAACATAGTTTGTTTCCCATGACTGAAACAAAATACAGGTTGAATATCCCCAATCCAAAATGCCGGGTACCAGAAGTGTTTTGAATTTTGGAATATTTGTACAATACTTACTAGTTGAGCATCCCTAATCCAAAAATCTCAAATATGAAATGCTCCAGTGAGCATTTTCTTTGAATGCCATATTGGTGCTCAGAAAATTTCAGACTTTAGAATGTTTTGGATTTCAGATTTTTGGATGAGGGATGTTCAACCTGTACTATAACCCTAAATAAAGTAACCAAAAACTCTGTAGTCATTAATAAGTTTATTTTCAGCATCTATTACTGAAGTAAATGAGTGAAAAATACTTATATATTAGGAAATACAGAATAAATTATATGCACTATAATTTGTTAGAGTTCTAGAACGAAAATCTTAATTTATACCTTACTGTTTCAAAATTTGCATTGACTCAGAAAAAATAAATATAATTTTTACTAAATCAGGCATACTTTTGTCTCCGAGCAAATTTTAATGGATTACATCAAAAGATAGGTAGATAGCTTCTATACTGAACAAAGGAAATCAGAAATTTATTTTTATAAATTCAACAAAGCTAAGACATAAATAAATATTTCAAATGAAAACATATTTTAAAAATAAATGGTAGAGTATAAAACACACTGGAGTTCAATGATGAACCTGGGAGATAAACATCTAGAAATCAGCATATCTAGCTTCTCCTTAGTTTACTAGAGTGAAAGGCTACCTACCTCAAACAGAGCCTGTTTTATGTTCAAACAAATAAAGATCTTTCTCTGTCTTATAGAACATAAAAAGCATCTGGACTCTCAAGGAAAGGGTCCAAGTACTAAAATATTGTTCTGTACATTATCATAATATACAACAACTGGTGACTTGGTATGTGATAGGTCATGTACCAAAATTGAGATTTAGTATATTTCATAAATATACTTAAAATCTAAACACCATTACTATCCTATATAATTCAGAAAGTGCTTTTACATATAGTATTTTACAGATTTCTAAAATGTTTCAAAATGGAAGAGATCTAATAGATCATCAAATCTAAACCTCTCATTCTAAAGATAAGGTATCTAAGAACAGGCTTCAGTGACATAGCTAGAAGAATTTGCTCAGCTTGGAGAAAAATCAAACAGAAAAAAAATACATTACAATTCTCAACAGCAATCAAATCTAAAGGAGACAGACCTTTTAATAAAAATCCTACTTTATATAAAATGAAGTAAAAAAATTACAACCAAGTGAATAGTCATTATTTTACACATAAATATTCGGTGGAAGTATTGGATACAATGGAATTTTACTATCCTCTATAAAGGATACAGCTTCCTAGCATTTGTTCTCAAATTCTTCAGTTCTCAAGAAGAATGAGACTACGTTCGTCTTATTCAGGCTCTTTAAATTCTCAATCACATTCATTTTCCCCATTAGGTAAAATTTTAAAAATTCTAATTTAATAGATTGGTCTATAATTCATCAATCATTTTAATGCATTTTGTAGGGTTATTTTCACCTTGTTTTCTTAAACTGCTGTAATGGGAGCAAGATGTAGCACTCAAGATAATATTTAATTTTCCTGTCTCCAAAAAAAAAAAAAAAAATCACTTACCCATACGGTCTCATTTGAACTAGAAAATAACATTGTAAGATGGAGAAAGCATATATTATCTCCATTATACAGATATGGAAACTAGGATTCAGAGAAATCACTTCCCAAGACATGGAAAAAAGACAGTGAAACTGGGCCACAAGTTCAAGATTTTTGGCTCTAAATCTACTATTCCTCTTAAATTAAGGTATGGTAATTAAGTTAATTTTTTTAAATTAAGGATTAAAAGTGATATTTAAGGTAATTAAACACACCTGTATTGGCACTGCTGCTGGCTATGAAACTCACCACCAAAGGTAAACGATTAAACTGAACCACCTAAAAAGAAAATAAGAGCCAAATAATATGTTGCATTGTGAAAAGGTAGTATAACTAAACTGAAATGTCTTAATCTTTCAAAACCTTTAAAATGATTAATGTTTTAGTCCAACATCATAGTATTACATTATGAAATAGAAAGGAACTTTCTATTTCAGTGAATATTTCCATAATTAGTGATGATCTCTTAGAGACATTAATACCATTGAGCCTGGAAAGTTTTTAAGGTGAAACCATGTCTTCATTTTTTTATCTCTAAAGCCCAGCAAAATGTCAATTACATCATAAGGACTTAATAAGTAGTTGATAATTAAATGGATAAATACAGTAGTTCTCAGTCATTCAGGTAGGTTTATCTTCACGATATTTTCTGGCTCTTGTGTATTACAGTAATTTAAATTAAATTTAAAATAACTTTAAATTAACTACCTTCAAAAAAAAAAACTTAGTTTCAACCTAATCCTTATTTGAAATTAAAGGTCAGATGGTTTGGTTATGTTTTACCTAATACACATTAAAATATGTAACTTTTAAAATAAAAGATGGGCCTGGCATGGTGGCTCACGTCTGTAATCCTAGCACTTTGGGAGGCTGAAGTGGATGGGATCACTTGAGGCCAGGAGTTCAAGACCAGCCTGGCCAACATGGTGATAGCCCATCTCTACTAAAAATACAAAAATTGGCCAGGCCTGGTAGCACATGCCTGTAATCCCAGCTACTTGGGAGGCTGAGGCTTGAGAATCTCTAGAACCTGAGAGGCGGAAGTTGCAGTGAGATGAGATCATGTCACTGCACTCCAGCATGGGGCGACACAGGCAGACTCTGTCTCGGAAGAAAAAAAAAAAAAAAAAGAGTAACTTAACATCAATTGATTAGGAAACATAGCTCTAAAGCACAAGGAATTAATTCAGTCTTAAAAAAATATAGCTTGAGATCAAGAGACATGTAAAAACTAACTTCTTTCCCACAAATAATAACCTCATTTATTACATATATATGTTTCCAAAAAATGAAGGAATTAGTAGCAAGAGCAAATTTAATAAACTTTCAAGGAAAGTTTTTTTTATCTGTTACTACAACAAAAAAAGTGTGTCATCTGAGAAATCACAGTTGTTTAGCTAAGGGCACCATCTACTGGAGATAACAGTGACCTGACGTACACTTTTTAGGATAACATGTACTTTATTAAGTCACTTAATTACTTTTCCATCGTAATTATTTCCTGGTATAAAATGTGAAGAAAATTACTACCGTTTAACACAACCAATTTGAAGGCTAAAATTTTACAATTTCATCCCCTTCAAAACTGAAATTGAGAACTATAACACAAACTATTTTATATATAAAAGGCACAAAAATGACAACTGAAATCAGCAAATCATTTGATAATTATGAACTTACCTGGTAGGTGTTATAGTAACAGATGATACTTTTATTTTTTGAAAGTCCAAGTTTGCTCCCTTGGTCTGTTGCCAGGGCAAAAGTGGATAAGAAACCAGGTCGCAAAGCATGCTCCGGAGCATTGTCATTGGCCACTAGAAAAATAAGTGATTTAAATAAAAATTATGCAGAGGATATGATAGAGAGATTTACAGCCCTTTTTCATAAACCTCTGTTTAAAACTGAGCACAAAGGTTACGTTTCACAATATTGAAAATCATATCACTAATGGGGTCTCATCACTAATCAGGAAAAATTGCTCAGTCAAAAGTTCACTGATCACAAATAAGAGAAGAAATGCTGACTCTCACAATTTTTTTAAATTTTAAAAAGAAAATTAAATGTTTACCTTTTCTTGATATCTAACTTAAAACATAGATTAATCAAGCACATTTAACTGGTTATCTGAGGACTAGGTTAGAATAAACTAATGAAAAAAGTTACAAAACTTCTGCTCTTATAAAACCCACAGCAAGGAATATCTCTCATAGATATTAGCAATCTGCAGCTAGTTACCTGTTTCGTGTTTCTCTCACTCATTAAAAGGTCTGCATGGAGTTTGTTGTATTAATGAGTGCAGGGCTCAAGGCTTTAACACAGATATCCTCATGAAGAACATTAGAACTGGAAAATCTGAGATTATTTTGTTCAAATCCCTCATTACAGAATTAAGGGAAAGCAAGTAATCTGTCCACAACCATTCAACGACCATTTTATAGTGAGTTAGAAAGCACACTGGACCACACATCAGGAGATGATGGGTTCTGTTACTGACTCATGCCCGACTTTGGACTGCAATGTTTGAAGATTATAAACCACAGGACCTCCTTTGTTGATATTCCATGTTCTTATAATGTGTTTGTCAAAATTCTCCCAGAAATGGAATCAATGTCTATTATAGAAATGTTTATAATCTTTACAAATTCATGCAGTTTATTAATAAGAATCTAAGACACAGCTAACTCTCCACTGAAACTGCTAATGAAGTCCAAGTGTCTTTGCACTTTATTACCTTCACTTATAAAATGAAAGAACTAAATCAGTTGACTTCTAAACCTCCGTTCATTTCTAAAGTCTAAAATTATCTGACATATATGACAACTCCAGGTGGAAAATTGTACACAAAATATACAGAACATTATCCAATCTTTAATGTTTGATAAAGCCATTACAGTGTCCCAAAAAAACTAGGAACATCCATGCTCATAATACCATAAAATAAAAATAGTAAAAAATTGTCTGAATCCATACTGACTCTCTGTGACATCATGTTTACTTATGATTCAAATACATGGGTATTATCCTAAAACAACTAGCAATTTGATAAAGTGTGTGTGTGTGTGTGTATGTAATGTAGGGGTGTCTGTGTGTTTATCTAGCTGCCTACATGCTCACTCTCATCACTTAGATTTACTAATGGTTTACGTTGCACTGTAAATGTCTTTAACGGGAAATGGGTCTGTGATAAATCCATGCTTAAACTCTAGATGTTAACATGATACACCTGATATATAATACACTGTAGATTCAAATTCAACCTTCAACATACAAAAGCAAACACTTCCGCCAATACTAAGACCACCATCTCCTAAAATTTACTAAAATGAATTTTACATGTTTGCCTGCTGTACTACTCAGATGTAAATTACACGCATTTTTAGTCAAAAGCAAAGAAGATATTTGCATTTAAATGTTCACTTTTACCTTTAATAACAGGTACTCCATCTCTATCTGATACAACAATGGCATGGAGCCCTTCAACACTAGAAAAAGAAAATAGTTAAAATATAAAAAAAGTTAAAATATAAAATATTTCATTTTCTCAAACTATGCACCTCAAAGACATAATAATTCTCATGTATTTTCTGAAAAACCACAGGACCCCAAAATTCTCCCAGAAATGGAATCAATGTCTATTATAGAAATGTTTATAATATTTATAAATTCATGCGGTTTATTAATAAGAATCTAAGACAAAGCTAACTCTCCATTAAAACTGCTAATGAATGATCAGTCCATGGTTTACAAAAGCATGAAAGATTATCAGCAATGGCTGCAGTGACAAAAAAGAGCCTTCTTCTTTTTTCATTCATGCAAATATTAAATGGCCGGTGTTTGTGGCACTTAATACTTTGATACTATGAAAAACAGAAATAAGCACAATCATTGCCTTCACGTGGCTTCCGATCTAAAAAGTGAGTGTGTTATCAATAATCTCACAAGAACAAACGTAAAACTAAAATTGGGGGCAAGTATTGTTAAAAAGTTCATAGGGGCCAGGCACGGTGGCTCACGCCTGTAATCCCAACACTTTGGGAGGCTGAGGCGGGCAGATCACGAGGTCAGGAGATCGAGACCATCCTGGCTAACACGGTGAAACCCCATCTACTGAAAATACAAAAAAAAAAAAAAATTAGCCGGGCGTGGTGGTGGGCACCTGTAGTCCCAGCTACTCAGGAGGCTGAGGCAGGAGAATGGCATGAACCTGGGAGGCGGAGCTTGCAGTGAGCTGAGATCGTGCCACTGCACTCCAGCCTGGGCAACAAAGCAAGACTCTGTCTCAAAAAAAAAAAAAAAAAAAAAAAGTTCATAGTGATATGAGAACCTAGAAAACAGGAGGTTGATGCAGACAGAGAGTGGACCAGGGAAGGCTTTCTGAGGCAGTAATATCTCAGCTGAGATGTTATGGTATTAAGTGAAAAGACGTGGAAAGACTGTTCCTGGCTGAAGAAACAGGGCAAAACGAATGAAGGCCATGCAGCAATGCTTTCAGCCATGCTTACATAAGTAGTAAGCAGAATGATCAAGCTATAGCTCTAAAGTTAGAAAGACCTGGGTTCCAGTCCAGGCTCTGCCACTGATTATTTATGCTGTCTTGGGCTAGTTATGAAACCTTTATAAGCCTCAGATTAACTATCTGAAAAATGGGAATAACTGTACTTACTTAGATATTGTGAAATTTAATACAACGCACATAAAGTGTTGGCTGGCACATAATTCGAAAATATCACTTATTAACTAATACCAATGGTGTCAATTGTGCACAGTGACAATGACATAATTTATCACTAAAGTTTAAGTACTAAATAATCAGTGAGAATCCCTGGGAAATTAGCAATTAAGAAATACATACAGTAGAGCACAAAAGTACTGTGTTAAAAAATATAAGGTGACACTCCTCAACTTTCAACATTTATGCAAAACCCTTTCATTGTAACATAAAACTTATAGTCCTGTAACTATCTTATGGAATCTATAAACTACAACTCAGAGATATGTTCAATATCCCTACAGCAACCCGGAATTATCTATTCTTTGCGTTAACTTTAAAGTGTTAACTTTAATATATTAACTAAGGAATAAGAAATAGTATATTAACCTTATGTTTAAATACTGACATTAAATTTTTAAAAACCCCATTGCAAAAACTTTTAAGTCAGAGAAGTGTTATTAAATGCGAGTGGAAAATGTTACAAACAAAATCATTTGTCTTCCTTACACAAAAAATAAGAATAAAATAACTTTATAAATGACTTTTATACTATTTTTATCCTATTATTGGCATGATTTCCTATTCATTCAATCCTAAACTTATTTATGGATTAAAATATATCTCTAAGATTAATACATAACATAGGCCAGGCACGGTGGCTCATGCCTGTAATCCTAGCACTTTGGGAGGCCAAGGTGGGCAGATCACCTGAGGTCAGGAGTTTGAGACCAGCCTGGAAAACGTGATGAAACCCCGTCTCAATTAAAAATACAAAAATTAGCCGGGTGTGGTAGTGCTTGTCTGTAATCCCAGCTACTTGGGAGACTGAGGCATGAGAATCATTTGAACCTGGGTTGCAGTGAGCCAAGATCGCGCCACTGCACTCCAGCCTGGGTGACAGAACGAGACTCTGTCTCAAAAAAAAAAAAAAAAAAAAAAAAAAACCAAAACAGATAAATACATAAAATAAATATATTCTTCTAAGTTAATAACTAGATTATATAAAACATATCCTACAGATATTTGTACATATGCCAATTATTTTGTGCAGTTACCAAAAGCAACATCATTTGAAACAGTAAAGCATTACAAACCCAACTGTCCATCAAGAAGGACAAGGTAAGATATGATATACACCTACAAAGGAATACTCTGCAGTCATGAGAAAGAGGAAGTTCTCTATGTACCAGGAAAGATTACTCTCAAAGTTACATTCTTAAGTGAAAAAATACAGTTTAGAACAGTGTATACAAGCAGCAATAAATTATGTACCAAAATGTGCAGGCATATGTGTATGCTGTGTGTATAAATATGTGTATATACATGTCTGCTCATAGGTACATAAAATATCTCTACAGATAATGGTGGGTGCCTCTGTGAGGGGAAACTGTGCATGTGGCTGGAGAGGAAGGATGGGCAGCTACTCACTCTATGTTCTTCAGTGAACTCCTGAATCTGAACTTTATGAATGTACTACCTACTCCCAAAATAACTTAAAAAACAGGTAAAGAGGACCACAAAAATGTTTAGAAAAATTAGTGCCACCACAGGTAGCTTCTTTTTTAAAATTTCCATGGAAATTACTTTAAACACAACTAATGCTCCAAAGAAAATAAAAGGACTTTCTTTCTGATGGACTTCACAGAGAAATGAATTCAAGAAAGTAGAAAAATTACTTACACTCTTAAGTATATAATTTTAGAAATCAGGTCCCAATATAAAAGCTGTTTTCAATTCTACATACAATGCACAAAGAGTAATATGAATAGATTTTACTAATAATTAAAAATAACTGGCTCATGAAGAGATATTACACTTTTATTTTTTTTATTTATTTATTTATTTTTTTTTGAGACGGAGTCTCGCTCTGTCACCCAGGCTGGAGTGCAGTGGCCGGATCTCAGCTCACGGCAAGCTCCGCCTCCCGGGTTCACGCCATTCTCCGGCCTCAGCCTCCCGAGTAGCTGGGACTACAGGCGCCCACCACCTCGCCCGGCTAGTTTTTTTTGTATTTCTTAATAGAGATGGGGTTTCACCGTGTTAGCCAGGATGGTCTCGATCTCCTGACCTCGTGATCCGCCCATCTCGGCCTCCCAAAGTGCTGGGATTACAGGCTTGAGCCACCGCGCCCGGCCGAGATATTACACTTTTAGAAGAAATGAATTAAATTTTGTGAAATATTCTGAAGAAATCTAAACCTTAAGCTTACTAAAACAACCATTTTTTTCTAAAAACAAATGTTGCAGTACTAATGAAAGTCATCAGATTTAGTTTTATAATTATGAAATATTTGATTATTTTAAAACATACAAAGTGGGATTATTAAAGCCTGAGACTGCTTTGGGTCACAATCAGATTTTAAATTGCAAACGCAAGAACGATATTTTGCAGAGAATTCAAAAAATGCACAAAAACACACATTAGTATCCATAGCTGGCAGACTTTGTTACTGAGAGGCACTGAGGTTCAACAGTTAAAAGCATGAATCCATGGCTCTGAAGCAGGATGCCTGCATCCAAACCCATACATCTAGCAACAAATCAAAGTGTATTCTACTATTCTTCATGAATGTTCAAAACATTATTATTTCTTCATTATTATTGTTCTGGGATGCAGTAAGCCTAATTTCAGTAAATGATATGAGTTGAACTGGCTTTTTTTCATTATTTAAAAAAAACCTGACAGTACTAATACCTTTCCTGCCATTATGAAAGATTTTCATAAAGCTTTTAACAAATATCCTTTAACTGAATTTATTTCTTGGATAAGCACGACAACCTGGTATTTCCCCTTTCGTTAAAAGATAAAAGACATCCGAATTCAAAGAAGGAGCAAGCATATACTTTCCAACTATTTCTGATCAACATTAGAACTACTCAGTAATATAATAAATACTTTTGGTATTATTCTCTAATTCCTTTATACAGACAGCTTCACCATACCCAGTGTCACACACTATTATGACTTTCAGAGTACACTTAATAGTTAAAATGAGATCACCATTGTCTGAAACATTTCTGATACTTATAATCACAGATGATGTAATTAGAATCAATTATTGCTTTATTAGATCTCCAGATGAATAATGGGTATCTTTCTGGTGGGTTTATAACTTAAGAACATTGAATGTAATTTTGCTGTTTCTTCAATAAGAGATGCTAACACTCAAAAGAGGATTGTAAATCACTAAGACTTCTAAGTGAATTAACTGCACTATTAACTATTTCGTCATATCGCCAGTGTAGTGGGGTATCTCCCCATTCCAATTTGAGCACCCTTTATGCTAAGGTAACTACAGAAAAATACAGAAAGTCCTCATTTTGCACAGTCCCAATATGCACATTTTAGTTAGCATGGCATAATACCTGAATAACTGCATAAAGTAGTATAAACTTTTCTAATTCTTTAGTCTACAAATCATAACATAAATAATTACGCAACTAAGAGATGCACACTGTCATCAGTAACCAGCCACATCATTTCTTTCAAAGTATGTTGATGGTTGGTCACTGTGCATCTGTTATGCAGTTCATGCAGAGATAGCAAAGCATGTAGTTTTGTACCTCCTTGTCTCCCAATGATAAAAGTATGTGACATTTAGAAAAAGAGATAATAAAAAGAGGAAACTGGCCGACAAAGATGAAATACAGCAAAGAAATGAAAAGTAATAATGCTGGAAGTGAATTTCAAATAAAGAGTTATAGAAGAAACAGGTGACCAAGGGAATGCTGACACTATCCCTCTAGATACACAGAGAACTCAGTGAAGGCAAACTTATTGACATAAATGAGGAAAGCGGTTGTGACGAAAATTTTCCAGAGGACATGATGCTGGCAAAAAATATTCATATTAAAGGAAATCTCAGAGATACTTCAAAACATTGAAAATACACAGACAAAATACTTCATAAAATTAACATATGGCATATAGAATTTATTCAGTAACAAATTAAAAATTTCTTACCTTGGTAACTTTTTATACAAGAATCGCTTTAGGTCCTGAAAGAGAATATTAAAAAATCATGTTATAATAATAGGCCTTCCACTGTTTTCTAGATCCTGTCCTATCCAAATTTTAGGGACGTTCAGTTATCATTCATAACCTTTCTTGCTGTGTTTTATCTTTCTCTGTCTGATTTGGATGTTTACTAGTCATGCAACTTGGAGTAAGTTAACTAACCTTTTTTCCCTAAGCCTATTTCATTATTTGTTGAATAGGGCTAATATAGAACCTACATCATAAGAGTGCTGTTAAAGTTTTTTGAGAAGTTGCATGGATTAGCATACCTAGAAATGGGAAACACAAATACATTTTAGCCATAAAAATATATCATAATTTTCATACTAGTGTTTTATATCCTGTTGCTATTGTGTTCACTTGAGAAGACATTATAAACACCTTTCCAGGTTCAAAGATAGACTTTCCACCATCATTTTAATGGTCTTGGGTAAGGTGATATGACTTCTGTAAAACTGTTGTCTCACATTATAAAAATATGCCTTCCATTGTTTCATTATTTGTTGAACTCACCTACTCAACAAATAATGAAACAGTGTAAGGCATATTGTTATAACATAATTATTAAAATATTCTGTTTAAGGACCTAAAATAAATTATATATGACTATGTGAGGCAACAGTCTTTTTTTTTGTTTTTGAGAGGGAGTTTTGCTCTTGCTGTCCAGGCTGGAGTGCAATGGCGCAATCTCGGCTCACTGCAACCTCTGCTTCCCAGGTTCAAGCGATTCTCCTGCCTCAACCTCCGAGTAACTGGCATTATAAGCACCCAGCACCACGTCCCAGCTTATTTTTTGTATTTTTAGTAGAGATATGGTTTCACCATGTAGGCCAGGCTGGTCTCGAACTCCTGACCTCAGGTGATCCACCCGCCTTGGCTTCCCAAAGTGCTGGGATTACAGACGTGAGCCACCACGCCCAGCCCAGACTTACAGAATATAAGATAAATGGCGAAGTGTGTCAAGTGTTTAACACTAAACACAGTTAAGACTAAAGAAATATAAGACTATTTTATTTTTCTAAGCTGGGGCTCACTGCAACTTCCAAGTTCTGGGCTCAAGCAATCCTTCCGCCACACTTCCAGCATAGCTGGGACTACAGGGTTATCAATGCGCCTGGTTAATTTTTAAATTTCTTTTTGTATAACGGGGTCTTGCTACGTTGCCCAGGCTGATCTTGAACTCCCAGCCTCAAGTGATCCTTCCATCTCGGCATCCCAAAATGCTGAGATTACAGACTAAGCCACCGCACCGGCCAGAAGATTATCTTATTTTGTCTCATTACACTCTCTCATCCCAGGAATTTCACTGACACTTGAGGTATCAATTTTGACCTCGCATGGATTAATCAGATATCTGTTGTTTTGAGCCTCCAACACTTACTATTCTCCAAACCCGAATGATCATTTTATTTCATGTTATGACTATTGGCTTATTTTTGCTCTCATCCTACACACACACACACACACACACACACACACACACCCCTCATTTTATTTCATGTTATGTTTCTAAAGAGGCATGGGTTAGAAATCATCGTAAATTGCCACAATAAACCTAATAAGATATTGTTACCACTTACTGGAAAAAAGTATTCTGGGTACATGTCCTACTGACCAAATTCTGACAGGAAAAGCAGCGAACCATCATTCAGAATTTCAAACGGTAAATACACAGAGCCTCTCTTATACCCCAGCTGGATTGGTGAGTAGGGAGAATATAATTTTCTCAGTCTCAAGCACCTTAGTGTCCTCCACCCCCATTCGAGGCAGAAACTCAGGATCCTGCAAATTCATTCATATTAGTCTCCCATTTCACATACAAGAGAAAATAATTAACTGGGATGGGTGGGGATGGGAGGATCTTCTACCTCTCCCCGCTCAGTATTCCCCTCCAAATTCCCCACTCTCCCTTCCTCTTATGTGGGGGTGTCACTCACATCCGCCATGATGAACCCCTTTCTCTCGCAGGATCAATCTCCACGCCTGGAAGAGAAACTCCCGGTGACTCTTACCTCTTTGGCTTCCTCGTCCTCCCCACCCCCAACTTAATAAGCAAGATCAGCCCTGGTCAGAACCCGGCAAAACCCCCGCGGTTCTAGGGCTTGGCCCAGCGAGCCCAGTGGGAGTCGGAGTGCCCCAACACCCCCACGGGTACTCAGCTGGCACGCCTTGCCTCAGCCCACCCCATCCCTGCCCCTCCACCCCAAAGAGCTAGGCCCAAAGAAAAGAAGAGGGGGCCCTCTCCTTCTGTTTAGTCTCACCACCCGCGCCACCTCCGGGACTAGGCCTCAAACCAGGCAAAGTAGCGCCAGTTACCTGGGGTTTCTGGGTTGCCTGGTTCTCTCCGTTGTCACTTCAGGGACAGCTTTAAAGACAGGTTCCTCCTCAAGCCACCGTCACATGATTGATGACCTCTTCTGCGCTCCGGGAAGCACTTTCTACGCCGTCGCCCCACGATACTGGATTTCCGGAAGGGCCTGGCGGAAGCTTCGAGGGCGCGGCCGCCCGACGCGCCCCGCCCCTCCCCCGCCCACCGCGGGCCGCGTCTTGCGCCTGCGCCTTGTGTCACGGGCCGAGGGACGTCAGCTGTGGGGTAGAGGATTTGTACGAGATCGCTGGACCCTGAGGACCCCAGAAAATGCAAGCAAGGTTATGTGTTACAAGACATTCTTGTGCAGAGAGGGTGTATAAATGTCATTAGTTTTTCAGGGTCCGTTATCTTAAAACCTTTTCTTGTAGATGAAGAAATTTGAGGGGATAGTGTGATGAGCTGAAGAGCAAGCAACAGATTGCCTGTGATTGGAAGTATCAGGTCCACAGGTTTCTGACTTGTTTCCTAGGTTCTTGTGACTTCCCCATGGGTGCTCTTTACTCAAGGCCTTATCTAGATTGAATGGGGAGGAGCCATGGGTTTTCTGGAGCACTTCAAGCGTCTACTTTTAACATGCAGACACGGGATTACGGGTACTTTCTATGTTCCCTTTTACATCAGAATTTTTAAAAATTAGTAAAGTCTCATATAATAAATAATAATTGGGAAAAAAAAAAAAAAAAAAAGCCTTGCCGGGTGCGGTGACTGACGCCTGTAATCCCAGCACTTTGGGAGTCCGAGGCGGGACGATCCTTTGAGCCCAGGAGTTCCACACCAGCCTGGCAAGATAGAACCCCATCTCTACTACTACTACTACTACTACTACTACTAATAACAACAATAAAGAATTAGCCTTACGTGGCGTGCGCCAGGTACTCCGGAAGCTGAGGCATGAGGATCCCTTCAGCCCAGGGTTTGAGGCTGCATTGAGTGGTGATCGCCCCACTGAACTCCAGCTTGAGTGACAGAGCGAGATGCTCAAAAGAAAAGCTTCTTTAGAAATCACATCCTCTTTCAGCTACCACCCTGTTTTTCCTCTACTCCCTTTCATAGCCAAATTTTCAGAAAATTTTAGCCTGGTTTTTAATTGCTGCTTGCATGTCACAAATCTAATCAGAGTTCTGTTGATTCTACCTCCTATCTTTGAAAACTAGTCACCTATCTATGTTCGTACCCTAGTGCAAGCCATGATCATCTCTCTCTTGACAATAACCTCCTATTCTTCTTACATTCTCTTTTGCCCTCCAGTCTCCATAGAGCAACAAAAATGATGTTCTAAAAACCCAAATCGGATCATTTAACTCCTTTCTTGAAAATCAACTTTATTGACTTAGGATAAAGTTCAATATCAGCATCATGGTTTATATATCGTTCTTATGGGGATCTGGCCCCTACATTGATTCTCTCACCTACCCTGGATTCCTTATGCTATGATCATACAAGTTTGTTTCCACTTCCATAAAGATTTTTATCACTTTACCAACTTAGCACATTCTGCCTGAGATATTTCTCTAGCATACCTTAATCCTACTAATCTCTTCTTTTGCATTTCAGCTTAAACTCACTCTCAGAGAAGCCTTTCCTGACCCTCACTGAATAGTTTAGGCCTTCTAGATAAATGCTTTCATTGTGCCCTGTAATTTTCTTTGTAGAATTTATCATAATTATAATTATTTACTTGATATTTATTTTCTTTGCTAGATGGAAACTCTAAGGTTTTTGTCTTTCTTATTCAATGATTGATTCCCAGCACCCAGCTCACTGCCTGGGATATAGCAAGCATTGATACACTTGTTGCCTAGTTGAATGAATGAAAGAGTGGCCATATTAAGAGTATAAAACATGATAAAAACAAACATTTTACAGTGAGAACAGACCTTTTTATTAATATATTGAGATAAACTACAGAGACTGAAAGACAAAAATTCATATTTCATTCAGAACATTCATTAAAAATCAAATGCATTTACTTTGCGTTCTCACAGAAAATTTTATTTAAGTCTGATATAACATTAAATATTTTACAAATCAGACATTTCATTTTAAAATCTAATTTATAATCCTGAATGCATTATAGACAAAGTAAGCTCTCCTTTACTAGTTTCATTTAACTTATACAAGGCTTCCATTATAATTCCATCAAACCTTAAAAATTACCTGCAGCTTTTAAAAATACATAAAGTAAATGGAAAGAAAGTCTTATGCAGCAATCCAAAAACCAAAACCAGAAATTGGCAAGAAGCATTTCTTAATACAGATAAACTGCAAAATATCATTTATGTGTGTTTCTTTCTTCTCACTGGTTTAATCATCCTATTCAAAATAATTCTTTTTGAAACTAATAATTACAATACTCCAATGTCACTGAAAATCTCTGATTTTAATTGTGTACTTAAATGGCAAAGTAGAATATCAGATTGAAATGTACAGTCTTGTGCTGAAGTGAATGAGGCTTGCCATGCCAGGTGTCATCTGCTATGCAGTTACAAGACATCTTGGCAACTAGTCATCCCAGTTTTTACTAACTTACTAAACAAGGACATTTCAAGAAATACTTCTTAACCCTATATATTTCCAGATGGCTGGATATAGAAAGATATAATTATGTTTGAAGCATGGACCTTATAATAGGAATCTCTGCATTAAAATATGAAAAAGAGCAACAGAAAGAAGTCACACCAATGAAATTGTGTTGACTGATTTTCAAAGTTAGAAATAAAAATATCCACTGCTAATGGAAGCCCTGCACTGTGCAAACATAGTGTGGTATATATTAAACAATCACACATTTGAGGTATTAGCTGGAAAAAAATATATATATACACCTGTACATAGACACATCCACAGAATATTCACAAATCTATTGGCCCCAACACCAGCAGATAGTCATATTAAATAAAAAAAATCACATACCAACAGGAAAAAGTTACACATAGGGAATTTACAAAAAATGTGGTACTATAATCCTTAATATAAGGAGTATGTTTTGAATTAATGTTTTGAGGAAAAGTGTTTCCATTTATATGAAAGTTATCTATTTAATAGTAATAAAACCAAAAAGGAAGCTGAATTCTAGGACTGTTTTGCCTGCCAAATTATTGAAGGGATGAACAAGAATTCCTTGAAAAGCCTCATTCTATCCTTTTTCTTTGTAACTAGAAATTAGAATTTAAAATGTTGGAAATTATTGCCAGATTACTTTCTTTTCATTGGTTTATAGGGTATTTTATGGATTTTAACTAGGCAATAGTCCAATGTGGTCAACAGACATGGTTTTTCAGCTGTTGAATGAAAATTAAAATAGGTATTGTTGATTTTCATTAGTTTTTCTGTTCAGATAAGAAAAAAGATTATGAATTCCCTTTCAGTTTGCTTCACTCAGTATGAAGATGGCTAGTAGTAATAGGATAGTACTGAACCCAAGCTTCACATGGGGAAGCTCAACAAATGTACAAATTCTCCTCTTTTAACCATTTGGTCCTTGGACATAAAACTTGCTTAACTGGCAAGATGGCTCACTTGGTCCTCAAGCCAACATCAAGAAATATTTAGCTGTCTTAACACAGGTGGGAGTTTTTTTTTTTAATGAAATACATAGGAATCCATTAAGTAACATCAGCATGTCGTATGTGTTAAATAGCTTCGTTTAAAAATATTACAGATCAACAGAAGGGAAATCAAAAACTTAATCATTTTTCTCAGTAACTACTTTACATACTAGTGTAATTAAAGATTTAACTGGAAGAAAAATTAAGCATAAAAGTATAATTAAAGTGAAAAGCTGGTATTCCACATTCCTGTTCCTATGAACACCTGAGCTGACACAAAAGCTGAGTAGTTTAATGCACTGGCATATATATGCCTTAAGGACTGTACTTTTCTCTACCAAATCTTTATAAATCATAAACAAGCATGTAATGATTATGAAACAAATATTTAGGCGTTCAAATGTAATGTTTACAAAATATATTATATTCACTTATTAGATGAATCCAACTTGACATTTTTCATTGTTGAGAATTCAGTTCACATTTAATCAAACTACATTCTGAAATTTACAAATGACTAAATGACTAGCACCAGTCTATTTGGGAACTAAGGAATCAAAAGAAGAGGAGAAGGGTACTATTGTCATTTCCCCCAAACCCTCACAAGGACAATAATGTTTGTGTGCATATGCATTGGTGTATTTGTGTGTGTTTATGTAAAAAGGGGTAAAAATGTAAAGCATTAATAAATATAACTGCTGCTAAACTGTTAGAATACCAGTTACAGGAGCTAATAAAGCACTATTCAAAGATTGAGGACTTTTAGGTGGCCATTAGAATGAGCCAATGAAATTGCAAAGTTCATGTAGTTAAAAATAAGATGGCAAAATGTTGGGATTTTTATTATAAAAAAGCAGCAAACATGAAAATATTTCATCTCAAGATATCTAAACTCTTCTTACTTTGTATGATTAACTCCAAATTATAAGACACTTGTTGAGCTTTTACACCATGATATAGATGACATTAAGGACTGAATCTTTACTTGCATATTTCATATGTGGCTTAAACTGTCAGGCACTCAGTCTGTCATTTCTCACTGCAGAAAATTTTATCAAACACATTTTCCCTAGCATTTTATGAAATTTAATGGAATGCAGCAATGCAACTGAAATATAATACTGTCCAAAAGCCAGGTATGACTTTATAATATACACTTTATGGTACCACTTAACTTTGTATAATAACTTCACCTATCTCCTTAAAGCTGGGATTAAGGGAAAAAGAATCAGTCAACAAGAAGGTAAGTTCACAGAATTATCAGCCATAATAGTGTAAATTTGCCATTAAAATTAGAAAAATAGATGAAATATTTTTCATTCAAGTTTTCATAAATTTTCTGATACATATGAACTTTCAAAGTTAATTAAAATGCTATGAACTTAGTTTTTTTAAAAAAACTTACTCTACAGGCTCAACAAAATATTTAAAATTGTATTTTCTCTTAAGCACTGTTTTTTTTTTTTTTAAGGTAACATTTCTAAGAGCAAGTTGGTTAAGCTGTCTAGTTTTCCTATGACAGTATGTTGTTTAGTTTAACCTACTAATTCGATCAGGCATTTCTATTGATTCACCTGGAAAAGGGGATACAACAGAACATTTTTAAGAGCTCATTTTAGCAGTTTTATTCAACAGATGCCATAAATTAACTACATTCAGAAAAAAAATTTAAACAAAGAACAAAGCCACCCTATCTAGCATTCTCTCACTCACAAAGAAGTACCAAAGATATGTTTATGTTCCACTAACCAAGTATGAAGCAAAATCATTAAAATATTACAACTGCTAACCACAGAAGACTAGAAATCAAATAGTTTCATATCCAGTATACAGGCACCAAAAACTTCAATTTCCAGCTGTTTTCTTTTTTCTAATTCATATTATGGATTTACTTACAAGGAGCTTATTCTTATAGGATTAATTCAATTACTCAATGGTGAATAGATTTTAGCTCAGAATTTTTAAAGGATGACTTGCTTTAAGTTACTGTTCTACCTGCTGCTCTATTTCTGCTCACACTTGCATATGGCCAAACAGATCATGCTCTGATCAGGTAAGTATACTGTAATCTACTTTTATGTTTAGGAGTTGGCATAGGGTTAAAAGGCACAAAGCTATATTTTAGTACTCATATTTCTTATTACTTATTTGTAGAAGAACTTCTTTGGATCCTGCTTAAATGATCACCAAGAAACTGCAAATTTCTATGGGGGAAAATGTGAGTCCTCTTCATAAATTTTAGCAGTCTTCAAGGACATATACATCAAAATTTGGTGGCCTTTTACGTATTAGAATTGTAAATGACATAACTGCACTTTACTGTTCAACACCCTTTTAGTTTAATATTTATAGCCATTTCCTCATATTTTCTTTAAAATCTATCAGTATAGCATTTCATTTCTATGCATGTATATGTATAGTAATTCATAAAACTAAATAGCAAACTGATATTCTACACCAGTTCATTTATCTCAATATATATTTTGGAATATAACGGCAATATTAAAAATATCAATTCCCTCTAAGCTGATAATACTATAAGATTTTACACAAAGTTAAAGTTTTTTTCTTTTTGGAAAAGTTTCATTGTTTAAAGTCCACACATTTGACACCTTGATAAGGAAAATGTAAATGTGTCATATAACATTTATTCCATCAATTTAAACTGAAGTGTCTCATGGAGCTAAACACTAAAGGAATTTAAATAAAAAAGCAGTAACCTGTATGTACACAAAATGATCATTCCATAAATATTTACATGACAAGGGAAAAAATGGAGAATCACTAAAACTGGAAGTTGCTACAGGTGTGATAATCCTTTCTCAAGACATTTTAGTTAGGAATCATGTAAGCTTTTAAAATGAAAATAATTGTAGAAGCGTAACTAAAATATTCCATTTTAGTTTTCAATTACTATTTAAAGGAGCCAGTAGGTCATAAACAGTCCAAGATTTCAGGAACCAACTATTCAGTTTAGTTTTCAGTATCAAATCTTTTTCTTCATCTCTCATGATGAAACTAAACTTACTTACAGAAAAAATAAAGAGTACGCTAAAAGGTATAAATAAAAATTCCAGTTCATCCTCCTTTATAAAGACTGGTAAGCCGCTCTAATTCTTTACAGTTGTCCATGCTCAAGGCATCTGCCTTCCTTCGGAGTCGATCATCACGGTACACTTTTGCTGCATACTGCATATCTGTTTCTGTTAAGAAAGAAAAATATTTTGCTAATTGAATAAAATTTTTGTCACCTAGTTGCTTAAGCTCAAGTGATGCTTTACAGGAGCCCTTCGATATATTTTGATTAACTGACTTAAAAAAATGCAAGTACAACTCCTAAAAGCTGTTTTAGTAGGAAAAAAAAAATTTTAATGAAAACTTTATCTGAAGTCTAGCAGGTAAAACAAACACAGAAAAGAAATAAGGATAGAATCCTGTCAATTCATGTTGGAATCCTTTCTCTCTACTCCTGTTCCCCAGTGGTTTAAAAACTATTCCTCTGAAGCATCATCCTGGCCTCTTTTCCTAAAAATATTATATGCTTTTAAATACTGCCAGTGGTTATTTTTGCTGTGGCCTTCTGTTAAGATTTCAGATTATTCCAAGACTTAAGTATTTAATACAAAAATTTTAAATCTTGTTCTGAGTTTACTTAAAAAATACATATAATAATGTTACTGAAGGAACATAGATTAAAAAAATGCTTGTTATACGATCATAATATTGCTATTCAGCAAATAAGTACTTCTGAGGCTTCCTTCAGTGTGTAGACAGCACAGCTACTAATGATATACAGACTACAAATCAAAATTCTTCAAGGAGTATTCCTTGTTTTTTCCTGTTACTCTCAGTCATTTCACTGTTTATTAATACCTGTAAAGACCAGGAGCACTTAAAGAAGATTTAACAAAAAAAGAAATCAGTTACTTTCTGGAACACAATGGTCAAAGTAGAAGACATCTGGTTTATATGGATTAGTCAAGATCACATTAAAAATATACTCACAGTTAAGAGAGCATTCCATTTGTAAAAATCTCCAGAAATAATCTTTACTAAATCAACTGGACTAGGATTAACAACTCAATCAATATTATACTATGCCTTTTATTTACACATAATGCACTTATATCTATTTACAGATGATTCTTCCCAAAGGAGAAATTTGAGACTTAGATAAACCAAAGTTCACACTGCTAACTAATGGCAGAGTCTAGATTCCAATCCAACTCTCCAATGCCTAGCCTAATATTCGTTCAATTATTTAAAGTACTGCTTGGGCTGGATAGTTTTTTTGTTGTGGGGGGCCTGTCCTGTGCATTGTAGGATGTTTAGCAGCATCCCTGACCTTAACCCACTAGATGCCAGTAGCAATCCCTTTCCATTCCCATCCCATGATGACACACAAAACTATCTCCAGACATTACCAAACATCTCTAGAGATGGGTAGGGTGGAGGGAGGGTAGCAACTCATTCCCAGCTGAAAATCTAAAAGTCACTAGTCTAATGTAACCTTCTCCACACTGAAGACAGACTGATTTCACAAACTCATTGAGTTAGAAGTCAAGGAGGTCACATCTCTAACTGCCACTATATAGAGGAAAAAACCAAGACCAGAGAGGTTAAGGACTCTCTTGGAAGTTACATTTTATCAACTCTTCCCTAGCAAGGGGGAGATGATGATAATCGCCGACATTTTCTGAGCATTTACTATGTGTGAAGTATTTTATTGCCTGATTTAATTTTCACAACAAACCCCATAAAGCTGGTTATTTCTGAGAAGACTTTGGAGCACAGGGCCTGGATTCGAGAGACAAATTGTCTGGTTTTGAATCACAAACAACCTCTATGACCTTGGGCAAGTTAGTAATCTCTCTTTGCTTCAGTTTCTTCATGTGTAAAATGAGTATAGTAACCTCACAGGGTTGTTGTGGAGATTAAATGAGTTAATACTTATAACATGCTTGGGACAGTGACTGAAACAGTAGGCATTATATAAGTGATAGCTATTATTTCCTCCGCCCACTCATCATCACCCATTTTACACATGAAATAAACTCATAGAGGTTACAATTCGTCAGCTAAAATCGTCAGCTAAAAATTTCAGAGCTAGGATTCAACTTTACTCTGTTTAATTCCAAAGTCAGTTCTCCTTACACTACACTATATGGTCTACATTATTATTCATAACAATGGTCACAAAAACAAGAACCACAACACTCAGTTCACGTGCAACATCTCAGCAGATTCTTATGGTCAATCTTTATAGATGGAACTGTTCCTTAAATTAACAAAACTGAGGCTGGAAAAGCCTAAGCAAATTAAGTGTTCCGAAGAGCCTCTCTGTGAACAAAGTAAAGAAAAATGAAATGTCAACAAAACTCATTGTACATTAAATTCTAAATACTAAAGCTAAATTAACAAAGAGTTTCAAACTTAACCCTGAAAACAGGATGCATCTTAAAATTGATGACACAGTTTATCTCCCAGGATTTTTTTTCTTTCTTGGTGGTACATAAAAGAATGATGTGTCTTACGATGGATATTATCAGTACAATAAAATTTGGTATTCCTTATTCAACCAAATATTTATCGATAACAACAATACACAAGTACCATCTTACTATGTGTGAATTCCTGTGTTAGGCCACATGTAAAATCTCATTTAAGTACTGTGCCCCAATTACGTGCCAGGGAATTCCAGAACATTCCTTGAATAGGGAAATCTACATTAATCAGTTCCAAAGACTGTGAATAAGTTTTAAAATGTTAAACCCATGACAAACTTACTTTGTTGTCTTTCTTTCCAGCAATTATTTCGAATATTAGTCACATAATCTTCTTCCACACTCTTTTCTACCTTTTGTAATAACATTCCTTTATATTCATTTTTAAAGTCCTTGTTGACATAATAAACAACACCCAAGTTTTCTGTCTGCATTTTAATAGTTTGCCCTGTTCCACTGTAAAAGAGATGCAGCAACATTATTTTAATTAAAATTGGACATTCCAATATGCTACTATAAACCAAGCGAACAAAAACAATTAACAATCATTGAAAAGTTAATATTGGTAATACAGGTTGAGCATCCCTAATCCGAAAATCTGAAATCCAAAATGCTCTAAAACTAAGACTTTCTGAGCATCGACAAGATGGCACAAGTGAAAAATTCCAAAGCTGACCTCATATGATGGGTCACCTTTTAATCAAAACACAGCATCATAGGTGGAAACTAAAAGCCTGTAGTTGTTTGTTGTTGCTATTGTTTAACAGCTAACACAGGTATTCCGGTGATGCTACTATGCTGGTTAGTTAACCCTGAACACATTATTTTTTCACTGTTAAATATTTATATGTGAATTAGAGTAAGAAAATGATTGCTTATCAGTAGCATATAAATTCAGAATCAGGAATGATGCCAAACAACCACAGGTTGTCCACATGGGTGGCTGAGATTGTGATACCTTTGCTTTCTGACAGTTTAATGTATACAAACTTTGTTTCATGTACAAAGTTACTAAAAATATTGTATAAAATTACCTTCAACCTATGTGTATAGGGTATATATAAAACATAAATTTCATTTTTAGACTTGGGTACCATTCTCAAGACATCTGATAAAATATACGCAAATATTACAAAATCTGAAAAAATCCAAAATCCAAAACACTTCTGGTCCCAAGCATTTTGGATAAGAAATACTCAACCTGTAATTTATTTACGTTCTGTCAAATTGCCCAAAAGAATGATTTCATGTCACAAAGTAACCACAGTTTTAAATACACTATGCTTTTATAAAGTTATCTCAATTTTTCATTAATAAAAATCTTATTTGGAATAAAGTAATTCTTATTTTTAGACCAATGTGATTGTAATACTGTAAAATCACTGCCAATATGATTTTTATTATTTTTTCTTTATCTGCTTTTTATTTGTTCATGCTGCTATTAACAGCCAATATGATGTTATAGTTTCCTTTATGTTCACTGTTTTAAAGTTGTCTAGAATGGATGCTGTATTAAATTTCCTTTATGTCCTGACCTCTTATATATAAAGTATATGGTGAAAAAAATACACCATAAAAAAGTAATATTTGCTTTTATTTAATCAATATTTTGCAAAATGAAGAGTAAAGTCATTTTCCCCTTAATGATATAAAACTATGTAAGATCAATCATTGCTCTTTTTGTCTTTAAAGTAGTTTTGTCCTTTAGAGTATTTTTTGCCTTTAATGGCAACACATTACCTACCACATTAAATTGTTATCAAGTTCAAATATAGCATTTCTGTCCTTATCCACAGTAGGAGAATAGAAATGTAAATTAACAACATAAGACAAATTTATTACTTAAAGTAACTAATTTAAAAATTAGATAGAAATTTAAAATCTGGTACACTTGCAGTAATAGATTTGGCACTTCAAAGTTTACACGAGCACAAGCTCTTTAAAGGAAGCTAGGTCAGAAATAGCAACAATTCATTTTTGTAAAACTTCACTTAGCTACTTACGATCTGGGATATAAGGAATAAGGAGGATTAGAGACCATCAACTGGCTTAATAATGACACGAGGATCAATACAATTATGGGCATCAGCTGGATAAACACAGAAAAACCTCCCTATAAAAAATCATCAAAGAATAACAAATTGTAATATAACTGTAGTTGTTAATAATCCGACAGTTGTCATACATTTTGAGGCAGAAAGAGCATTTGAGATCATGTAGTTCAGTGCTTTCAAATCTGCTAACAATACCAATGGGGTGATTCTTAAATATAACTGCCCAGGCACATCACCAGGAGATTCTGATTTTTAAAACACTGATAAAATGTGATTTCATTTTATAGATGAGGAAGTCCTCATTTCTTTCTCTCTCTCTTTCCCGACTCCCTCCCCCGACACACACAGAGACTCTATCAATATGCTGCAGGCTGTAAAACCATGTTTTACCTTGGATTTGAGGGTAGAAGATGGGAGCTGATGAGTGGCAAAGCTGGGGGCCAGGCCTTTTAATTTCTAGTCTAGTGCTCTTTCCATTTACCTTTCCACTTCATGTAATTAAACTGCTATAGGCAATTAGGTATAACTGCATTAGAACAAGGAAAGTTACCTCCAATTCAAGTTTTTCAGTATTCTAAATTCTTCAGGACCAACAATAACAAGTTGCCTTCACAACATGCACAATGCAGGTGTACCTTCATTAGAATCACAGAATAACAAATCTAAAGGGGTCATACTATCCAACCACCCAGGGCTGACCTCTCCTCCTATTCCTACAATATCCCTAAGGATTTTCTAGTCTCTACCAAACACCTCTAGTAAGAGAAAAACTCAATATTTCCTACAACAACTTGCCCTCTTTCCAGACAACTCTAATTGCTTTTCCTGAGCTGAAATTTGCCATTTTGTGATTTCTAGTCATAAACGTACATCTCCTCTTTCCTCTTCTCTTTCATGTCCACTATGTCGATGCTGATGTTGTTGGCTATAACCAGCTCTTCCATTTGAAAAAGAATGTACACTACCTAAAAGATTAAAAGCAGAGTTAAATTAGGGAGAGCAATTATGATCAGAAAAAGTATATTTTCTTTTACATTTTTCTTTAATTATTAAAAATTAGTAAAATAATGCATGTTTATTTTCAGTAGTAAATACTTATTGCCCTCTCCTCTTGTGAGTGAAGGGTGGATAGAAATAGGAATGATTCTTCCCAATCTGCTTCCTTTACAGGTAGAAGTTCCTTCTTTATGAAAACTTGACTAAGAGCTTCTCCACACACATAGAGGTTTTTATAAACCTCTTTTGTTTATGACTAGTTGTTTTTATAAATGTTGTATTATTACTTTGAAACTTTGCTTTTTGCATTTATCAATGAATCATAAACATCTCTAGAAATCAAAAGATAGTATTCAAATTCATTGTTTAAAAATAGCTCTATAATATATCTTGGTATAGATGGACCACAATTTATTCCAACATTCTCTTGCTGATCAACATTCAAGTTGTTTTCATATAAGATGAGCAATCAGAAATGGCTACCATTGACAAACTATGTTAAAACTAGCAAAATAACTGCAAATCAAATATCAGAAGAAAATTTACTATTGCCTGAAAGATTTCTGATTGTTTCTAGTATATTTCCAGTCTAAATTATTAGTTTTAATAATTTTTCTGTAATTATATATTCTAACATGTCAAAACACAGGTTATATTTTCAGTCATTAATTTGCATTTATATATCCTCTTTCCTTCAAGGATGCTTTGCAAAATGTCCTATCAATGACCACAACCTTGCCGGGCATGGTGGCTCCCCTCTGTAATCTCAGCACAGGATTTGGGAGGCTAAGGTGGGAGGATCACTTGAGGCCAGGAGTTCAAGACTAGCCTGGACAACACAGCAAGACCCTGTCTCTACAAAAGTTTTAAAAAACTTAGCCAGACATGGTGGTACATGCCTGTAGTACCAGCAACTTGGGAGGCTGAGGTGGGAGGATTGGTGGAACCTAGGATTTTGAGGCTGCACTGAGCTATGATCATCCCAGTGTATTCCAGCCTGGGCAACAGAGCAAGACCCTGTTTCTATTAAAAAATAAAAAGAAATGACCACAACCTTTCTCAATAATATTCAGAGAGGGCCACCAGGTCCAATTACATTGCTACATTCATGAAGATTCTCCTAATGTTGAATGGGATTTACTTCAGCGCCTGAAGTAAATTTTGTAAACAAGACTAAAGCTATAATTTTAAGTACCTTAGAGGAGCTACATTCAAGGAAAATAGATTTCCACACTAACAACTCACAGTACAGTAAGTCCTCACTTAATGTCATCCAGAGGTCCTTGGAAACTGCAGCTTCAAGTAAACATGATGTACTATATGCCTTAGCAATTTAACTCTCGTTTATATCAATTAGCCTGTGGTAAAATTAGTTGTTATACAGAACATTGTTTCACTTACAGTCACAGTTTCCAAAAACCTTATGTTAAGTGACCACTTACTGTAAATGTAAGTGGCGTTTAATACTATTTATGTTGGTAGTATAAAATCTATCTATTTAGTGGTATCACTACAATATTTCACTTTGATAGTCTAGTTAAAGTTAGCTATTTCTATTTTAATGTAACCTTAAAAATCCACTTACTTTGAGTATAACCTATGAATCAGACTTTCTACTGTTTAAATGGAAATAGAGATGAGTACCTCTACATAAATCCAAATTAGTCAACTATAATATTATTGATAAAAGACGTACAAAGATTTCTAGAGAAGCAATGTCAAATAGTCATCTGGGTTTAAGTAAAGAAAACCATTCATAATTGTAATAGTACTTACCTAAGACACAGACATTACATTTCATGCTTACATTCCCTTTCAGCTTTATATAAAATACAGAATATCTGTACTCTTCATTTTTTTTTTAATTAAAATATGTTCTAGGAAAAAGGCAGGCTATTATAAAAGTAATCACCCTAACATTTTTCTCCTGCTTTCATGAAAGACCATCACAGGATCATAACACTACAAGAAATGTAGGAGAAAAGATAGATACATCTCTAAATAATGTAACTGGAGGTAAGACTCTGTAGCTTCATAAAATATAGTATCTATAATTACATTAAAATACCTGAAGGAAATCCACCCCCAAAAAATATATTAAACAAGTCTTCTGGAGTTATATCAGCTTCACAACCTCTATGGAAATTAAATCTGCCATTGTTTTGGTGGTTACATGCTTGTTCTTCATTGCCCGTGAGGTCATACTGTTTTCGCTTTTCTGGATTACTTAAAACAGCATAAGCATTTCCAATCTCTGAAAAAGTAATGGGTAAAAGTTGGTAAGCAAAGTTTTTATATTATAAAAGTCTACCCCACATGAAAACTAATGTCGTGCTGAAAAAAAAAAAAAGACTACCTGAAACTAATTCAGAAAATTGTTAAAAATATGTTCTTTTAAAGCTATACATTGTGTACAATTACACATATTATCTCTCAATACAACTTTTTATACCAGACAAGTATCTCTACTGCCTTGAAAACAAAGGAATATCCATCTTCCTTTTTTAATATTGTGCTCCATCTCCTAAAATCCTGCCTCTTAAGCCATTTTTCAAGTGGTTTAAACAAATAACAATAGCAGTAGCTACCATTTATTGAGTACCTAAGAACTGCCAGGCTCTGCACCCAATACCTTATTACATTGTCCATTATTATCCCCACCTTACAAATGAGGGCCCTGAAATTCAAGAACTCAAATTCTTCTTAGCACAATAAGTACACTCTCTTTATGCAGCCTATACCAAAAATCGTTTTTTGCACCGTGGAGCCTGCATGAGCTATTCTTTCATTCTATCATCCCGCACAACTTATCCCCTAAAACAGTAAACTCTATTAAGACAGGGACTGTGTTTATGTTTTCATGGCCGTATCCTCAAGGTCCAGCATAAAGTCTGAATTAGTTTTTAAATAAATACAGACAGTCCTCGGTTTTTGTTTCACTTTGCTACCTTCATAACATTTATTTATAAAAAATAATTCTATTTCCCATCTCACAGTCCCAAATCCAAGAGGTAATGGTACACTGGTTACCAGAATTTACTTAAAACAGCATAAGCATTTCCAGTCCCTGAAAAAGAAATGAGTAAAAGTTGGCAAGCAAAGTTTTTATATTATAAAAGGCTGCCTCACACAAAAACTAATGTCATGCTGAAAAAAAAGACTACCTGAAACTAATCCAGAAAATTGTTAAAGTTTACAAATTTACCAATTTACAAGTTGTAATGCTTTGAATCTAAAACTAGGAACTACCCTATTCTTATTATTCTGACATTTCTAATAATCACTTCATAAATACATCTTGCTTCTTAAACTAGATTGTAAGCCTCTTGCAATACAATATTTTGCAATATTTTAAAAATAGTTTTGGATCCCATGTGGTGGCTGCCATAGATACTGTACAAGCAAACAGATGCTCATTAGGTAGTTGTTTTTGGATGATTACACATTATCCTGAAATTAATTGTATACAATATTATGGATATTTTCTTCTAATCGAGCTTCTTAAAACTGGGATTCAGAGATTGCTTTCAGGTGGTATGTGTACCCTGCTGTATGAAAAATTAGGTGGATGGTCCATCTATTTGAGGAGTACTTTCTTCAGATTCTCAAAGAATCTGTGACTCAGAAATGTAGCCATCATTTTATGAATTATTTCAAAGGGAAAGCACAGTCAAAGATAGAAACAATGTACTTACAAACAACACCAAGGTATTAACTCATACCTAAAAAAAGAAGCATTATCTATCAGTCTCCTAAAATTGTAGTTTTAGTAACAATATCAATTTTAGGATTTAACATCTATAAACTAAAAGGGCTATCCCATGTTATGTAACAATGCTACTTTAATAGTTTTAATACTTTAAAACTATTAATATATAGGCAACTCAATTCTATTTTAAGGCTTCCTTTTTTAGAAAAAGTAATTTCTAAACATTAAGATATTTAGATGGTATTTGAGAAATACTGTCATAATCTAAAATTGTACACATAAGACAATTTATATATTGTGGCCAGAGTAATTTTCTATTCATTTACTTTGTGATATTATACCCATATAATCAAGATTTTTTGCAGTTCCTTATTATCTAAATAATTATATCCAAAATTTATTTTGGTATTCAGAAGTTTTACAAAATGCATTTCTATCTCATTTTCACTTATCTGACCAAAAGGTACCTTCCACTTCATTTATTTTTCTTTAAACTTTTAATACACAGATCCGCTATGCCTTTTGCCTAATTTTTCCCAATAGTAATATTTTGCAAAATTATCTTACAATATCACAAACAGGATATTGATACTGATATAGTCAGGATAGAGAACATTTCTAATACCACCCTCATGCTGATCTTTCATAACCACATCCAACTCCTCCTCCTTCCCTTCCCAACCCCTGACAACCATTCATCTATTCTCCATTTTGACAGTTTTGTCATTTCAAGAATATTGTATTAATGAATTAACACAGTACATAAATGGGATTATATTATATGATATATAAATTGATTGAAACCTTTTGGGATTGGCTTTGTAAATCATAACACTCTGGAGATCCAGGTTGTCATATTTGCCAACAGTTCATTTCTTTTTATCAGTGAGTAGTAGTCCATGGTTAAGGATGTACCACTGTTTGTTTAACCATTTACCACTGAATAACATCTAGTTTTTCTCTAGTTTTTGGCTATTACAAATAAAACTGCTATATACATTCATGTACAGGATTATGTGTAAACATAAATCTTCATTTCTCTGGAATAAATCCCCAGGAGTGCATTGTTGGGTTGTATAGTAGCTGCATATATTTTTGAGAAACTGCCCAACTATTGTGCAGAATGGCTGTGTCATTACGTATCCCATCAACAATGAGTGATCCATTCTCTGCATCCATACCAGCATTTGGTATTGTCATTATTTTTCAGCTGATAAATGTGTAGTGATATCCCATTTTGGTTTTACTTTGCATTTCTCTAATGACTAATGAATGACAGTGAAAATCTTTCACTGTGCTTATCTGCCCTCTGTATATCATCTTCAATGGGATATCTCTTCATTTTCTTGACCATTCTAATGGGATTGTCTGTTATTTTACTTTTGAGTGTTGGGAGTTCTTTATGTTTAATATATTCAAGATACCTGTCCTTTGTCAAATATGTGCCTGGCAAATCTTTTTTCCCATCCTGGAGCTTCTTTTCATCCTTGTAATAGGGCAGAGCAAACTTTAAAAATCTTAAAGTACAACTTAACAACTTTTCCTTTTATGTACTGTGCTTTTGGGGTTAAGTCTTAAAAAATCATTGCCTCGCCCTAGATCCTAAAGATTTACTCCCATGATTGTTGATTAAGTGTTATGTTTTATATTTACATTCATGATCTATTTTGAGTTCATTTTGTGTATAAGGGATGATACTTTTTGTCGGGGTTAATTTTTTGGCCTATGGGTGTCCAGTTGCCTCAAAACCAACTGTTGAAAAGGCTGTCTTTCCTCCATCGAATTGCTTTTGCATCTTTGTCAAAAACCAGTTGGCTATATTAGTATCAGTCTGTTTCTGGGTTTCCTATCTTGTTCTACTGATCTATGTGTATATTTCTCTGCCAATACCACACAGTTTTGTTTACTATTGATATAGTAAATCCTGAAATCAGGAACACTGATTACTCCAACTACATTCTTTTAATAAAAATAAATGTTTTTAAATATTCAGGTTCTTTCTTCCCCTCATATGAATTTTAGAATAAAACTTGTTTCTATCTACAAAACAAATCCTGCTAGGATTTTGACAGGAATTGTGTTAAACCTGTATATCAATTTGTGATGACTTGACATCTTTTTTTTTTTTTTTTTTTTGAGACAGAGTTTTGCTTTTGTTGCCCAGGCTGGAGTACAATGGCACGATCTTGGCTCACTGCAACCTCCGCCTCCCAGGTTCAAGTGATTCTCCTACCTCAGCCTTCTGGACTTACAGGCATGTGCCACCACACCTGGCTAATTCTGTACTTTTAGTAGAGACAGGGTATCTCTGTGTTGGTCAGGCTGGTCTAGAACTCCCAATCTCAGGTGATCTGCCCACCTCGGCCTCCCAAAGTGCTGGGATTACAGGTGTGAGCCACCTCGCCCAGCTGACTTGACATCTTTACTATGTTGAATCTTCCCATCCATGAACGTGATATTTCAGTCCATTTATTTAGCTATTTTCTGATTTCTTTAATAAATATTGTATAGCTTTCAGTATATAAATTTGATACAAGTTTTATTAAATTTACATCTAGTATTTTTTTGTATGTATGGTTGTAAATGCTAATGTATTAATTTTAGTGTCTAAATGTTCATTGCCAGTAAATAGAAATGCAATTAATTTTTTATATATTTATATTGTGTCCTGCAATCTTACGGGATTCACTTTGTAGTTACAGTTTTTTTCTGTAGATTCCTTGGATTTCTACATAGATAATCATGTCATTTGCATATAAGTAGTTTTAGCTCTTCTTTTCCAACCTGTATGCCTTTTATTTCCTTTTTCTCTCTTTAACACAGTGGTTACTACTTCCTGCACTTTGTCGAATAAGAGTGGTAAAGAGACATTCTTGCTTTATTCTTGATCATAAGGGAAAAGCATTCAGTCTTTCACCATTTAATGTTAGCTTACAGGAGTTCTGTAGTTGCTCTTCATCAAGTTGAGGCAGTTCCCTTCTATTGCTATTTTTTCTGACAGTTTTTATCATGAATGGGTGGTGAAATGTATCAAATGCTTTTATTCCACTGATTAATATAATCGTGGGATTTTTTTTCCTTTAGTCTATTAATGTGGTGGATTACACTTATTGATCTTCAAATAGTGAATTGAGTTTGCTACCTTCAAATAAACTTCTATTGTTTGGGGTATATTATTCTTTTTATATACTGCAAAATTCTGGTATTTTGTTAAGGATGTTTGGGTTTATTCCACAAAGTATACTGGTCTGTAGTTTTTTTTTGTTTTGTTTTTGTTTTTTTGTAATGTCTTTGGTTTTGATATAAGCAAGGTAAAACATTTCTTAACATTAACTGGAAAATGTCTCTTCCTCTTCTATTTTCTGGAAGAGATTCTGTAGAATTAGTTTTAATTCTTCCTTAAAAAGTTTGATAGACTTCTTCAATAAGAGGATCTGAAGGCCGGGCACGGTGGCTCACGCTTGTAATCCCAGCACTCTGGGAGGCCGAGGCGGGTGGATCATGAGGTCAGGAGATCGAGACCATCCTGGCTAACATGGTGAAACCCCGTCTCTACTAAAAAATACAAAAAATTAGCGGGGTGTGGTGGTGGGCACCTGTAGTCCCAGCTTCTTGGGAGGCTGAGGCAGGAGAATGGTGTGAACCTGGGAACCAGAGCTTGCAGTGAGCCAAGATCGCGCCACAGCACTCCAGCCTGGGCAACAGAGCAAGACTCCGTCTCAAAAAAAAAAAAAGTGGGGGGGCGGGAATCTGAGTCTGGATATTTCTTTTTTGGGAATTTTGTAATTACAACTTTAATTCACTGAACAGTTCTTAGTCCATTTTGTGTTGCTATAGAAGAATACCTGAGACTAGCTTACGGTTCTATAGGCTGAGAAGTTTGTGGGCATGGCCTTGGCTTCTGGTGAGGGCTTTTGTGCTACATCACATGGTGGAGAAAATCAAAGTGGAAGCAGACAGGTGCAAAGAGGGGAAACCCTGAGGGGTGTCCTGGCTTTATAACAACCCACTCACTCAGGAAATAATCAATTCCTGCGAGAACTAATCTAGCCTCAAAAGAGCAAGAACTTACTACTGTGAGAACAGCACCAAGACATTCATGAGGGATCTGCCCCCATAACAAAAACACTTCCCACTAGGCTACACCTCCCAACACTGCCACACTGGGGATCAAATTTCAATATACCCAAACCACAGCAATTTCTATAAGGCTATTCACATTACCTATATCAGACTGAGTTGTGATCATTTGTATTTTTCAACTAATTGAACCATCTTATCTAATTTGTAAACTTACGTGTATGGAATTGTTCATAGTATTCTTATTATCCTTTTGATGTCTGCAGTGATATCCTTGTCTCTGACACCATTTCTGACAATGGTTATTTCTGTCTTCTCTCTTTTTTTGGTCAGTCTTTCAATTTTATTGATTTTTTTCAGAGAACCAGCTCTGTTTCATTGATATTCACTATTGCTACTCTTTTCAATTCTGATTTCTACTCTTATAATTTCCTTCTTTTGCTTGCTTTGAGTTTATTTTGCTATTCTTTTTCTAGATTTGTAAGGTAGAAGCACAGATAACTGATTTGAGACTGTTCCTCTTTTCTAACATATGCATTTCATGTTACAAGTTTCCTCTCAGCATTCCTTCAGCTGGTCTTCTCAAATTTTGATTGTTGTATTTTCATTTTTAGTTATATATATATATATATATATATACACATACACACACACACACACACATATATATATATACACACACATATATATATATATTTTTTGAGATGGAGTCTTGCTCTGTTGCCCAGGTTGGAGTGCAGTAGCGCAATCTCGGCTCACTGTGAGCTCTGCCTCCTGGGTTCATGCCATTCTCCTGCTTCAGCCTCCTGAGTAGCTGGGACCACAGGTGCCGGCCACCACACCCGGCTTTTTGTATTTTTGGTAGAGACAGGGCTTCACCGTGTTAGCCAGAATGGTCTCGATCTCCTGACCTTGTGATCCACCCGCCTCAGCCTCCCAAAGTGCTGGGATTACAGGCGTGAGCCACTGTGCCCGGCCAAGTTAGTTCAATATATTTTTTAAAATTTGTTTTGATATTTCCTGTTTGACCCGTGGATACTTTAGAAGTATGTGTTCAGTTTCCAAGGATTGGACGTTTTCCTATTACCTTTGTGTTACTGATTTCCACTTTGATTCCATTGTGGTTGGTGAACATACTTGTATGATTTCAATATTTTAAATTAGTGGAGGTTTATCTTATGACTCAGGATATGGTCTATCTTCCTGTGTGTTCTGTGGGCACTTGAAAAGAATTTGCAGTCCGCTGTTGTTGAGCGGCATGTATAAATGTTGATTAGATCTTGTTGGGTGATGGTGGTGTTTAGTTCTTCTATATTCTTGTTGATTTTCTGTTTAATTGTTCTATCAGTTATGAGAGAGAGGTATCAGAGTCTCCAACTATAACTGTGACTTTGTCTATTTCTTCCTCCAGTTCTATTAGTTTTTGCTTTACATATTTTGCAGCTGTCTTTCAGTGCATATACATTTATGTCTTAAAGGACTGACCCTTTTATCATGTACATGTTCATAATGTACTACTCTGGCAATGTTTTTACTCTAAAGTCTACTTGCTCTAATATTAATATAGCAACTCCTGTTTTCTTTTGACTAATATTTGCATGATATAGTTTTTCAATCTTATTTTTATTCTGGACATAGTGTTATCAAATAATTTTCTTGTAGACAACATACAGCAAAATCATGTTTTGTTTTTAAAACAAGGTCTCGCTCTGTTACCCCAGCTGGAGTGCAGTGGCACAATCACAGGTCACTGCAGCCCCAACCCCCCAGGCTCAAGTGATTCTCCTGCCTCAGCCTCCTAAGTAGCTGGGATAACAGACACGTGCTACCACATCCAGCTGATTTTTTAATTTTTTGTAGAGATGGGGGTCTCACTGTTGGCTAGGTTGATCTTGAACTCATGGGCTCAACTGATCCTCCCACCTTCGCCTCCCAAAGTGCTAGGAATATATAGGCGTGAGCCACTTCACCTAGTGAAATCATGCTTTTAAAACGCATTATACCAAAAGACTTTTAATTGGCATAGACAGGTCACTTACATGTAATGTAATTACTGATAAGTTAGGGTTTAAGCCTGCTATTTTATTTTTTATTTTCTGTCCTTTCATTCCTGTTTTCTTTTTCCTGACATCCTGTGAGTTAGTTACTTGAACATTTTTTAGAATTCCATTTTGACTTATCTATAGTCTGTTCGGAGTATATATCTTTGTGTAACTTTTTAGTGGTTGCTCTAGGCATTATATATACATTATATACACATAATTTATATGTATTATATATACATAATATATACATAATTTATAATCCTCTGGTGTCATCATTTTGTTAGTTTGAATTAAGTACAGAATCCTTACCTCCCTTTACTTCCCTTTATCTTTCCCTATTTAAAACATAATTGCCAGCCAGGCGCGGTGGCTCATGCCTGTAATCCCAGTACTTTGGGAGGCTGAGACGGGTGGATCACGTGATTGAGAGATCGAGACCATCCTGGTCAACATGGTGAAACCCCGTCTCTACTAAAAATATAAAAAAAAAATTAGCTGGGTGTGGTGGCGCAAGCCTGTAATCCCAGCTACTCAGGAGGCTGAGGCAGGAAAATCGCTTGAACCCGGGAGACGGAGGTTGTAGTGAGCAGAGATTGTGCCACTGCACTCCAGCCTGGGTGACAGAGAGAGATTACATCTCAAAAAAACAAACAAAAAAATAATTGCCTTATATATTTTCTTTACATACATCTAAAACCTTATCAATGTTGTAATTTTTGCTTCAAATATCAAACTCAAGAGAAGCAAAAGTATACTGTATTTAACCATATTTTTGCTTACCATGTGTCTTAGTCCATTCAGATTGCTATAACAAAATATCATAAATTGGATAGTTTATAACCAAATCTATTTCTCACAGCTACAGAGGCTGAGGCTTAGATCAAGACACTGGCAGCCTCAGTGTCTTGGTGAGGGCCTGCTTTCTGGTTCATAAATGGTTCCTTCTAACTGTGTCTTCACAAGGTAGAATCCCACCTCCCAAAGGCCTCACCTCCTAATACCATCACATTTGTGACTAGGTTTCAACATACAAACTTTGGGGCACCACAAATAATACCAGAGTACCGTGTTCTTTCTTTCCTCTTGATATTTCAAGATTCTTTCTTTTATTGTGTCCTTTTGTTTAAAGAACTTCCTTTAGCTATTCTCTTAGGTTGTATTTGCTCATGACAAATTTTCCCATTTTTCCTTCATCTGACAAATGTCTGGATTTCCCCTTCATTCCTGAAAGATATTTTTGCTGAGTATAGGATTCTAGGTTGACAGTTCCTTTTCCTTCAGCACTTGAAATATGTGCCACTTCTTTCTGGCCTCTGTGGTTTCTGATGTGAAATCTGCTGTCACTTAAATTGCTTTCCCCCCTATAGGTAAAGCATCATTTCTCTTTTGCTGTTTTCAAGCCTTTGTCTTTAGTTTTCAAAAGTTTGACAATTATGTGTCTTGGTATGGCTTTCTTTGGGTTTATCAGTTTGGGGTTCATTCAGCTGGAATCTATAGGCTTCTATCTTTTGCCAAATTTGGGAAGTTTTCAACCTTTAATTTTCTGAGTACCTTTTCAGCTCTGCCTTCTTTCTCCCTTTCTTCTAGGACACTAATCACCTAAATATTAGATCTTGTGCTATAGTCCCACCAGTCTCTGAGGCTATGTCCTTTTTCATTTGAGCTTATTTTCTATGTTCAAATTGGATAACATCTATTTTTCTATTTTCTAGCTCGCCAATTATTTCCTCTATCTGTCCATTCTGCTGTTTATTCCACTTACTGATAGTTTTTATTTTTGAGTTGTAAAATTTCTATTTTGTTCTTTATACTTTAATAGCTTTGCTCAGACTTTCTATTGCTTTGCAAAGATTATTTTGTTTTAAGCTTATTTGTAGTTGCTCATTGAAACATATGATGACCCATTGAAACATTTATATGATCATAAACATTCTATAGTTTTGAGATATTCCTGGTTCTTAGACTGACAAGTAATTTTCAACTGAAACTTCATAATATGGGGTATTATCTTATGAGAGTCTGGATCTTATTTATATATTTTGTTTTTATTGTATTCCTCTGACTCCACTTCAGCAGAAAAGGGGGAATACCATCTCATTGTTCCTAAGCGGGAGTGGAAGTCCAGGTTTTTTCCCTTGGCCTTTGAAGACACTCAAGGGGAAGGGACCCATTGGATAGATACAGAAGTTCCCTTATGGGAATATCAGACCTCCACTTATATCTCGCTGGCTAGGAGGAGAAGAGATGCTTCATTACTGTTCTCCATTTAACTTCACTGACACCATAAGGAAATGACTTTGTTACCTCTGGGTGGTGATTAAAGTCCTGACTGTACATTAGGCTACCTCTGATACTACCCCAGCAGGGAGAATGAGCACCCTTTCACTGCTAGGTGGAGGTGAAAGTTCACATGATCCCCACTGACACTGTGAGGGAAGCCTTTCTTACTACCCAGCATAAATGAAAGTTTAAGCTATCTAGTTAACCTTCTCTGTTACCATCCCAGGAGGGAGCTTAGAGCATCTCATTACAGCATAGAGGGGGTGGTAGTCTAGGCTCTCTACTCAGCCTTTGCTAGTGTGGGTCAGAGTGGGGCAACAGTTTTTCCTGTGGTGTTTGCAGTAGAGTGGCTACTGTTTTTCTGTCTTTCTAGGCTATCCCTTTCCTGATCATTTGGCTAGATAAGGCAGGCTTTTCTTGGGGCTTTTCTGTCTATACTTATTGGTGTTTTTGTGTTACCTACTCCTCCAGCATCTAATCTGGGATATATATGGGGTAAAAAAAGAATACGTAGGCCACGCACGGTGGCTCATGCTGGTAATCCCAGCACTTTGGGAGGCTGAGGTGGGTGCATCACAAGGTCAGGAGTTCAAGACCAGCCTGGCCAAGATAGTGAAAACCCCATCTCTAGTAAAAATAAAAAAAAAATTAGCCAGGTGTAGTGGCAGGCGCCTGTAATCCCAGCTACTCAGAAAGCTGAGGCAGAGACTTACTTGAAGCCAAGAGGCAGAGGTTGCAGTGAGCCAAGACTGTGTCACTGCATTCCAGCCTGGGCGACACAGAAAGACTCCGTCAAAAACAAACAAACAAACAAACAAAAAAACCTAAGCAACTAACTGCTGTGTTGTTCTTTGAATCCTGAGGTCCCTACCTAGTTGGTCTACCTTTTTTCTCTCCACCTTTCAGAGTCTTCCTTTGTTTGTTTTCTTTATTTTATATATTAATGTTTGGGGTTTTCAGTTGTACTCATTGGGAGAAATAGGGAAAAGTATATCTGTCCTATCTTCCTGAAAGTGGAAGTCCTCATGGAATTTTAGATCACCCACCTCATTCTCGCTGCCAAGCTTTTGCTATCCCCTCTCTTCTCTAACCATAGACATCATGCTAACTCTTAAGAAAATTCTTAATTTTAACCTTAATTCTAACTATTATGAAGGCTTCTCCAACTACTCTGCTCACAATGAGACTTCATCTTTCTAACCTTTCTTTGGACATCTGTAGTCTGTTTTAGTATTTAAATATAGTTGGTCTTCTGTGAGATCCTGGGTAAATCTGAGTCTCAATTTTCTTATTCTTGAAATGAGGATGACACTGGTCTCTTAACTACTTCATGAGATTTTTTAATAAGCATTAAATTTAAAAATGGGAATGAAAAACTGTAAGATGTTTCTTAAATGTGAGGCATTACTATACCACAAAAGTTCTGTGTAAGGTTTATCTCCCCTTTATGAATTATAAATTCTTTGGGGAAGAAGATATCTCAGATTCTCTCATTGTACTTCTCTACAAGAACTAACCCAAATGGCAGAATTAAACTCTTTGTACTTAGAGATATACTCTAGATGTTCATATTGAACTACCAGAACTAATACAAGCAACAACTCCCATTCCACTATTACTTGTCAAGAAAACACATAAACAACTAATATATGCTCTATTACTACATTCATGTGTATGTCAATAGACACAGGTATTATTCAAATAGTCTCTGAAATACTTGGGAATCTTTGAAGATAATGTAGAATGGGTATGTTTTGAAGACGTCTACATCAGAAAAAAGGAAAGGGACTCATTTCATTAAAATGTGTTTTAAAATATGTTTACATGTATTTTGCAAGTCACTTTACATGTAAATAAAATACTCCCCACTTGGGAAACTTATAATCCTAACTGGAAAGGCAAAATAGCTACATGAACGTATGAGTTCATTCTCCTTGAGAACAATCTTTTTTATTTTTAAAGCTTTACAAAACACACAAATGAAACATCTCTTCATTTAATTACTAATTACCTCTTCATTTTCTATTCTTGAAGGAAATAAAAGCAAGTAGTTTCCATTTTCTGAAAAAAGTGTTTTAGTAATTACAGAGCAATCAATCCATACTTTAGCTTTTATAAAAAAGACAACAGTATTGTCTTTGCTCAGAGATACATGGCTTAGTATTCCAAAAACAGACTGGTTGGTTAAAAATAAAATAAGATGATACAGAAGACAATGAGAAGATCCTGTATGCTAAATGAATGAAACCTGCCATTTCTGTGTGATGATGCTATCTGTAATATTTTCTAATTAACTACTGTTACTAGCCAAGCATTTGTGGATTACAACTTGAGTTTTCTATGTAGTTTCCACTCAGTGAAAAATAGGCTCATCAGCCAATTCCCTATTCTGATCCTCTTTGGGACTAATAAACTGGCATTCTGATTTACAGGTAATCTCTTTGTGTACTGAACAATGTGATCCTCTCCTCTTGATATAAATCATCTCCTGGCATGTTGGTAAGTATTAAGTCTCTAGTTTTGCAAAGCAGAGCACTAAACTCTGAAATGTACCACACAAAAGTATAACCAGCTTTGTAAAACCCCACTGAGTGTCTAGCTGGCTTCCTTAGGTGACATCTATGCTGCTAACCTATTCAAAACACTACAGAGGCTGTAGAAATATGTTACATACATTTAGTGTTATTCCAAGATGCTAATATGACTTCAATACAGAAGTTGAAGAAATAGTTTAATGTTCTTAGCATTAATGAAGAATTAACACTGAAATCACTTAGCAGATCACAATCATATGAATAATCCACTGCCAAAATATTTTAAACGTTTTTAAAACTCAAAAAACTTTAAATTAAATTTGTGGAACTCATAAATCTAAACTCACTTTTAGCTTTTGGGGGAATATATGATAATAAATTAGCTATTTAAAGATTTCAGTTACATTTTCTGGTAACTCTGTGACTGCATACATTAGGCTCAAGCTATAACACAAATTAAACAAATATTTATTCTACTTGACAATTCCATCAGAAATTTCCCAACTTTCTGTACTATTGAATTATAAATTAACCTAAGTGCTATTATCTGTGTTATTTTTAAAAATGAAAGCTTTACTTTTGTTTAATAAAGGTGTGTATTTGGAGGAAAGAAAATAATGGCACTATTTTCTGGACACATTCTTCAGGTAATGAACTGATGGAAATGTAATTTGCAAGTTAGTGTTTTCGAGTAAAGCTTTTCCTGTACTTTCAACATGCCACTTTTACTTTAAGGAAACAAACTGAGACGTCTCTCCCTGTCACAGTGGTAATTTACTGTCACCAGCACCCCTTTGGCAGTGGCTTTTACTAGAATATATTATTAATTCCCAAATGTATTTTCCTTGGCAACTTCCTTCAAGAAACAAAACTGTTTTGGAAACAATCTTATCAGTATTTTCATGAAGGACCAATTGATTCTTCTATCTTTTTGGAAGATGTTTAAAATGAGTATCTACTTCCAGTGATTCTAAGACCCCACCATTGTACTGTAAACATTATACACTGGCTTTATGAATGCCAAATTCACAAGAATGAACAATCACAAATTTAGCCATTTAACTATGAATTAGAAATAAATTATTACAAATAAATTGTATTTAACAAAATATAAAATGACAAAATCACTTCCCTGAAATTTATTAAATTGGCAAAAAATTTAAAGACTATTGGGATGGAAAACAAAAAATAAATAGTAGGCAAGAGGAATGATATTTTTAAAAAGAAAAAATGACATTAGCTAAAACTACATATATAAAATGAAAAAACTGGGCAAAGTTTAATAGAAATAAAAGAACTCTGAGGAGATTTTTCTTAAATATCCAAGTTCCAGTCTATTGTACCTTAAAAACTCACAAAAACTATATTTTGCTTTTAGTTCATTTAGAACCAGATGGCAATACGCTAGAAGCTCATGCATAATCATCACCCTACTTGTTCCTGGTAAACAAGAAAGCATGCATACGTGCCTAGAAAAGTTACTTAAGACTGTATCAGAACTGGAATATTGCTTTTGTGAAGCCAAACTGCATTCGTTTGATTTCGGGTATGACCAGTTAATACTGAAGTTTTAAAGGATTTTCCAGACCCTTGCTTGTGCTGGTCTCTAAATGCACCAGTCCAAAAGCAGAATTTAATATTCTGAAACACTATAAAGTGAATTTTAAAGAAAGCTTAGTAAAATTGCTTTAAAAGGTTTACTTTACTTTTAAAAGCATCTGTTGCTCCAGGTGCATGGTTTTTGTCTGGATGAAACTTCAAAGCAAGCTTTCTATAAGCTTTTTTCAAATCTTCATCACCAGCATCTTTTGTAACTCCAAGTACTTCATAGTAATTTTTACATTTGTTTATGCTGTGAACAAGAAAGTGTGTTATAATGTAAATTTCAAGGAAGACGGTCATGTAATATCTCTAATTTTTTAATTTATTAGAATGGTATAAAGAACTATCTGTGGACTCTTTCTCAAAATCTAATGATGGCTTATCTCTTTAAGGATTAGTTTACTTCATTCTCTTTTTCGACCACAGACCATTCCTCCAACCTCTTCCCTAGTCTAAGAAGAGTAAACCATGAAAATGTCCTTAGTGTAAGGTATCACAAGTACAGAGAAGTAAAGCAAAGCCCATAATAATAATGGATGAAAGTCAGAACATATATTGTAACTAAAATGAGACAATATGAACAATTTTTTACTACTCATAGTGGATAAAGTAATTCCAAAACTCTTCAAAAGCGTGTCACAGCTAAGAATGAACATGCATTACATTCCAAAAATTTTGTTCTTGCATAATGTAGATCTAACCAACTATCAAATCAATAGTTTAGTATATGCAAAACAATTGCAGTATTCTATGATTTAAATGTCAAATTAAGTTAGCCTATTTATTTATTTATTTATTTTTGGTATAGATGGGGTCTTGCTATGTTGGGGCTGAGGCTAGTCTCGAACTTCTGGCCTCAAATGATCCTCCCATCTCAGGCTTCCAAAGTGCTGGGATTACAGGCATAAACCACTGCACCCAGCCAGCCCTGTTATGCCAAAGATAATTTATCTGTGTCACTCTCTGAAAAAGATAACATCTCATGATAAAATATAACATGGTACTCAAAAAATGTTATCCCTGATTTTCATTGTGATAAGCACATTTCTAAAGATTATATACATACAGTTTGTACCTTAAATATTTAACAGATTTAAGCCTGGAGTATTTAAAGTACATTAGGATTAGAAAAGAAATACTCTGAATGGAACAGAGAACATTAAGTACAAGTGGATGCCAACCTTCTTCCACAATCTAGTAATTTACTTTCACAAAACCACAGTACCTTTTCAAAATTTTTGGAGAGTACTTTGCAACTTTAGATGTGTTCCATGTGTGGGTGGCTTGATAACAGAGGTAGACAGAGGTAGTGACTGGCGAAATGATCTAGGGTATAAGTGGACACTGGCAGCAAAAGAACTGCAAAGACTGATTCAAAGTTTTCAAAGAAAAGAGACAAGATTGATTTTTTTTTTTTTAACTATTAAACCTATTAGATATCACAGTGCTGGGCACACAATAGGGTCTCAGTAAATATTTTCGAAGTAAATGAGCCTTAGCTTTCTTTACATAATGAAGGCATCTATCATTTGTTATATGAAATTGGAGGTTAAAAGGGCAAGCAATATAAAATTATACAAATTTACAGAAATTAAAATTGGATTTTTCTACTTTAGAGACTTAAAAAACATTAACATGTGTCAATTTTATTTCAAAAACATGACATTTCCTTTATTTAGTCAATAATATTTATTGAATACCTACTATGCCCAGTGTTCTAGGTATTTGACATGTATCTGTAAACAAAAAAAGAGAATGATCCCCACCTGTGTGGAGACTCATTCTCCTAGAAATGTTTAGAAACTATGTGATAGAAATAAAGGAAATGGGGGGCATTTATAAAACACCTACTGTGTGTTAGGTACAGGTCCACGATCCCATATCAATGTTCTAATATCCATAAAGCTCTGAAAAATCAAAGTCATTCTATAACTAATTTTACTGCATAAAAAACTGAACTGGACTTAGATTTTGCCTCTAGGCAAAAATCTGACCTGAAAAGATGTGAAGCTACTACAGAATCTTCATTTATCCCATTTAAGTGTGAATACCGGTATGTTTTGCTGCAATATATTACTATTTGTTATGGACTGCTGCCCTAGAGTCTAAGATGTATAATATATAATACACTGTCATTCCTTGGTATCCACAGGGGATTAGTTCCAGGATCCTCCCTCCTTGAATACCAAAATCTATGGATGCTCAAATCCCTGATATAAAATGGTGTAGTATTTACATATAACCTTTATGCATCTTCCCATGTACTTTAAATCATCTCTAGGTTATAAATAATACCTAAGACAATGTAAATGCTATGTAAACAGCTGTTACACTTTATTGGTTGTTTAATTTGTATTATTTTTTATTGTTGTATTGTTATTTTTCACCAAATACTTTCAATTCACAGTTAGTTGAATCCACAGATGCAGAACCCATAGATGGAGAGCCGACTATATTAGTACCTCTCTAAAATACGAAGAATTCTGAATTCCAAATTGCATTTGGTCACAAAGATTTCACATAAAGAATTATAGAATTTAATTATACTGATTATTTTACACAAATTATCTCATTTACTCCTCATTTGGTAGACATTATTGCTATTTAACCAATGAGAAAACCAGTCTTTGAGTGGTTAAGTAAATTGCCTAAATTCACATAATCAAGTAACAGATGAGAATGAGGACTTATTTCTTCAACAAATATTTACTAACAACAAATATTTACTTTCTGTTAGGCACAATTTCAGATGCTACAGTGTTGAATAAAACAATCACAAATTTACAATTTGGAGAAGAACAAGCAATAAACAAATATATAAGTAAAATATAATGTACATCATATGGTGATAAATATCTGGAGAAAAATAAAGTAGCTAATAGAAACAGAAAGGAAGGGCAGGCCTCCTATTTCAAATAAGTAATAAAGGAAGGCCTCACAAGTAAGAATTCAAATCTGTTCATCCGACTTGAAAATGTGCTGTCTCAGAACTGGAATACAGAAAAAAAGGATACCCTTCAGATTTCAAAGCGACCTATCATCTTCCTGTTTCTTTCTTACAATCAGTATTGAAGCCGACTCTCTTACCTCCTAGATCTTTGCAGCTGTTTTTGGTGCTAAGCACACCTTCTCTGCTTCTCCTCTTGGTTAGCTAGTTTCTACAACTCTCCTCCTTTTCCTAAGAATCCAGATTCCTCAGAAGTAGGTTTGCTGCCCCTCTTACATCCTCCCCACATCCTCTGAACTTAGCCTTATCCCAACAATTACCACAGTGTACTACATTTGCCTCTTTACTTGTCTGACAACTCTTCTAGATTACAGATTCTTTGAAGGCAGGGATTATGTTTTGTTCACCATATATATTGGATGGATGGACAGATGACTTTCAATTTGAGAGCAGAAATGATGGGGACCTAAAAAGTCACATTCAGATCAAATGTGATGAATGCTGTCATGAAAATGTAGTTGGTAATAAAAGTCATTTGGAATAGAAGAGAAGCAGTTAACAGAAGTGAAACAGACTGTGAGACAAGGTATACAGCTATGAATATGGCAGACACTACCTGAATGCAAAAAATAAAAGGTAAGTTAAACACTGAACAATCCTAAAGCCATTACTGCTTGGTTTGAGTGTGTAGGAGGTTGAATTATGTTCCAGATTAAGTCTCTAAATTGTCTTGTTTATAATTACTGAGCACAAAAGCCTGGTCAACTTAAAAAGCCAGCACAGGAGAAGGTTGCTGGATAGTGTAGACAAAGTAGGTGAAAAACTACAGTGCTCTAGATAGGGTCATAAAGTTAAGAATTGCCACAGACGAGGGAAAAAAAAAAAGGCTAGACAGGAAAAACAGTTATTTCATTAAGTCTTAGCTGTATCCAGCTCTACCATATCTTCTCTGCACTAAATTTTTCATTATATATTAGAGCAGAAATTCTTGAGAAGCCAGCGGTTATAAAGTCATCATCACCAATGGACAGCCTGAAGGCTATGTATTTGAAGTAATGCTCCAAATATACCCATTCACCTAATTTTTCACACCTGAATGAGAAATTAGCATTCAGGTATCTATTTTCATTCACATTGTTGTTCATCATGCTCCTTTTCATCAGCTACATCTGTTTGTTACACTTTTTACAATCTGCTGCTTTCTAAAAGAGTAAAACCTTCTCCTGCCTCACTGAAGAATTAAAATAAGTTTAAAAAGAGTAACCCATTACCTATCTTGGAAGGAAATAATGTACAAAAAGGCCAAAAGGATCTGTGTGGAGCTCAACAATGGGAAAACTCTGCCTGGTCCAGACTTTATGTCTTCTCTTATGTACATGGAAGCATAGTTGGTGGGAGAGGAAGGTCATTTTTCGATTCTCTTTTTTTCATGTGTGCTATATAGCTAATTATTTAAATATACTCCAAACTTAACTAGTGTTTAAGGAAACATTTATTTATTCCTGAGACAAGGAATTACTTATTTTATAAGTTTAGCAAAATGATTTCTTTTCTTCTCAAAGAACTGAAGCTTAAATCAAATCTTAAATTCAAATCCCCATAATTAAATTGACTTAACAGCTGTACAGTGTTTCTAATTGATAAATACAATGATACTCCCATTAATAATTTCACACTGATCTTGTAAAGTTTTTAAATGATACATTAAAGTTTCTCAATGGTATATTAAAAATTTCAAATAAGATCCATGACAACTTTGTCTCCATTATTTTTCAATATGCTTCAACTAAAAAAAAAAAAATCGCCAAGTTTAACAGAATATTAGTTTACAGAGTTACACACTTTTTCCTCAGTCTTACTGTAAGCTAGCTCTTACTTATGCAATGGATGCAGTATTATTGCAAGACTTCTCCCCATTGAGCCAAATTGTTACTGAGCAACTTGTTTGCATAATCATGCTAACCAACAAGATAACATGGCTTTCTTCAGAAAAATCCCCTGTGTATAGGTGAAAGAAAAAACAAAAACATACATCATGTAAGTGTTTGCTGGTGATCTGTACCCTCACTAAAGCAACACTTATGAAGGCTAATATAAGCGAAAAGGTATATTCAGCTAAGAAACTCACATAAAGTACAGACTGAAGTATTTTGAAAATGTAGGGATTCTCTTAGAGACTGTTCCAATCATATTTAGTCCCCCCAAAAAATTGTATTTAATTAAAAAGGTATAATAAGATTACTGACCAGGGGACCAATCTTTAATACAGGTATACTACTAAGCTATTTCTTCCACTCCTAAAGAATTCATGGTCTCAAATGTGGCTGGGCCTCAAAGCTAAATCAGTCACACTCCATTCCCTTTGCTTTTATCCTCTGCAAATATTCCATACTTTTACCACTCTCTTAAGCTTTCAACCTCATCTCTTTTCTTCTTACTCTCAGAAGACCTCATCTCCAATTTGACAGAGAAAACAGAAAAATTCCCTCCACCTTTTATGTTTCCACCTGTCCAACTCTGGCCACACACAGAGCGTATCTACACTCACCATCATCTTTCATTCTTCCATTCTCAAGGTGTTTCTTTGCCTAGAGCCAGTTCCTCTGGGCTTTGGAGAACCACACACACAACCACCCACATACACACAAAACCAACCCCATCCCACATATATATATAATCAATACCAGAACAAAGAGGCATCAATGCTCTTCCTTCCTTATTTCTACCACACCTTGGACTACTCTTCTTTTTCTTTCAAGGCTAGGGTAGAGGAAATGAAGAAACAGACTTTTTAAAAACACCAGATTTAGGAGATTCTTCTTTTCCAAAACTTTCAACCATAGTTTTTTGGTAGACTTTCAAATATATAGGTGATTCTATATTCTTAAAAAAAAAAAAAAAATCATATATAATACATTTAACTTTCTTTGAACCCTTGAGAATATGTTCTCCCAACATAAAGTAAATCCTATAAGCAAGTACAATTTGTTTTAGGATATGTTTTCCAGGAACATGTTTCAAGCATACTGCTTACTAACAAAAGTTTTTTACGAAATAATTTCAAAAGTAAGTTTCTCACTTATTCATTTCTTTAACTTATTCAGCTACCTCTGATACAGTACTATAGGTATAAAAGTGGTTAGTAGCATTACTTATATTCTCAAAGTGCTTCATTCATACTCATCAAATACTCTATAATGGCTTTACCATGATTAAGGAATACTTTTTTGTGCATTTGTTTGTTTGTTTCAGAAGGTGGCTTGCTCTGTCGCCCAGGCTGGAGTGCAGTGGTGCGATCTTGGCTCACTGCAACCTCTGCCTCTTGGGTTCAAGTGATTCTTCAGTCTCAGCCTCCCGAGTAGCGGGATTACAGGTGCCTATCACCATGCCCGGCTACTTTTTCTATTTTTGGTAGAAATGAGGTTTTGCCATGTTGGCCAGGCTGGTCTTAAACTCCTGATCTCAGGTGATCTGCCCGCCTTGGCCTCCCAAAGTGCTAAGGTTACAGGCGTGAGCCACCACACCCAGAGAATCCTTTTTTCTCATTGTAATCACTCTCAAATAAAATGTTAAAACCAAGTTTTGCATTTAAATATAAATGCAAAGTATAAATATATGGGTATTTGATTTTAAAATTAAGATATGGTAAACCACTTTCCTTAATAAATAAAACCTATATCTCAAAATACACTTCAGTTACAAATTATGGTAAATAAAAAGTTGAGAATGGGGTAAAAAGGTGAAAAAAGAAATAAAATTGAAAGAGAGACAAGAAAGAACAACTGAGAAAGAGATTTAACCTAACTAATTTTAACTACTCTTCACTTGAGTCAGTTCACTATATTATTATTCACTCTCCATGAGAATTCTTGAATTAATCTCTGTTCAAAATTCTTAATCTTTAGTTTCCCTAGCAAAGTAATATCAGTACAACATCAATACAGCTTCCTTAAGCTTTAGCAGGAAACAAAACAGACTTTTTTCTAGTGTTTCCAAAAGTTTCATCTCATTTGCAGAAAACCTTTTACTTATAAAATTTTTAAAAGCCAGATACCCAAAACCCAGTTTATAGCTTTTCAACTCTAACATTTCTGCTTGAAGTAAAAGTATATCATGAGGTAAAACTAAAAACAGAGACAGAATAATCAGAGTTAAAAATATACAAAAAGAAAAGACATTATAGTGTCTGCATATATATAGCCTTAAAAATGTATAAATAGAAAAAAATCCTTCACTAATATAAGTAGGAAATTGAAAATGTTGCTATTACACTCAATATTCCTCTCATGAAATTCTCCCATTTTCATCTATGTAAAATAAAACAATTCTTCATCCTCTTTTAATATTGCTATGCAAACAACATATTGTGTCAAAAAGCTGCAATAATTTTTCTTAAAAAAATTATTTGGAAAAAGCTTTGTAACTTGAGGTTACTTTAAAAAACAGAATATTCTATAGAGTTGGTACTTTACAGAGTGGTTTTTTTTTTTTTTTTTTTTTTTTTTTTTTTTTTTTTTTGAGACGGAGTCTCGCTCTGTCGCCCAGGCTGGAGTGCAGTGGCCGGATCTCAGCTCACCGCAAGCTCCGCCTCCCGGGTTCACGCCATTCTCCTGCCTCAGCCTCCCGAGTAGCTGGGACTACAGGCGCCCGCCACCTCGCCCGGCTAGTTTTTTGGTTTTTTTTTTTTTGTATTTTTTAGTAGAGACGGGGTTTCACCGTGTTAGCCAAGATGGTCTCGATCTCCTGACCTCGTGATCCACCCGTCTCGGCCTCCCAAAGTGCTGGGATTACAGGCTTGAGCCACCGCGCCCGGCCCCTACAGACTGGTTTTATAAAGAATATGAAGCATAAGACAAACCCAGAGTTCAATTCTTTGATGTCTATTCTTCTAATATTATATTTCACTTTTTTCAGGTGTTATAACATCAAAAAGTACAATACTAATTATGATTGAGATGTAAACCATATTTATTCCTACCTGAGAACTCCATCTACTTGGTCTTTGGTATAGCCTTTTCCACCTTCACCACTACCAGATGTGCTGTCCTTTGTGCCATTAGGCTTGTTTTGATCACCACTACCTGATGGTTTTCGGCAATGAGGGCTATTTCCAGCCGTGCTTCCATTTTTCATAATTATTTCCAATAGTGCTGTAGAAAGATAAAGTATACTGTGCCTGTTTACATCAAGGTACATACACAAGATCCTGAGAAGAAAGTTTTAAAGCAGACAAATTATGAACTGTGTTCTCCAAAAAGATTCACCATAGGATCTTTTTAATTAGCATGCATTCCCTTATGTACTTAACTTTTTACAGAACACTAATCACCACCTACAAGTAGAATGTTAAGTTAAAGCTAGTAACTGGAGATTATAATCATTCAATTATTTATGACATAATATTATTCATCATATCATGTGACACTGCAGATTACCAAAGAAAAAGAGGTAAGGTCTTAAAGCAGCCAATGAGATCATCCACACAATAACAGAAATTTAGCCTTCCTCTTTAATTCTCAACAGCAACAACGGGAGCCAAGACACTGGAATATTATCATTCAAGTGCTCAGAAAAAATAAACTGCTAACTTGAGTTATGCACTAATTTTCCAGAAAGTGCACAAGATAAAAACATTTTCCAACAAATAGAAAATTTATCACTAAAAGATTTTCACTAGAGGATACTGTAATATATACATTTGAGGCAAAAGGAAAACATTTACAGATAGGCTGAGATGCAAAAAGGAATGGTACGCAAATAGTGTGGTAAATACGAGAGTAAATGTGAACAATGTGTGTAAAAAAATAATAGTCTTATCAAGGATTTGCTTTTTAATAATCTGGGGAGGAGAAGCATAAAAGTAGGGGTAGAAGGAATGTGTATGAAATAAGGTTGGCCATATATATTCATAATGGTTCAAGACAGGTGAGTGATAGGGATTGATTATACTATTTTTTTCTCCTTTTGTGTGTGCTTGAAACTTTCCATAATAAAAGTTAAAACTAAATGTAAAAAATTTTATCAAAACTAATGGAAAAGGGAAATCCATCATCATTGTGGATTTTAACACATTTCAATCAGTATCTGACATAAGGTAAATTTTAAGAAATCACTAAGGATACAGGTAAGTTAGACATCAAATTTATAAGCTTTTTCTAAGAGATATAACATTATACCCAACTGGTGAATATTCCTTTCTCACAGGCCCACATTATTGATAGACCATAGAGTGGTACTCTTCAAATCTCAAAGAATTAGTACCATATACATATACCACAATATATGAGCACAATACAGTTATGTGATAAATCAATTACAAAAAATGTAACTAAAAAAAAAAATCACAAATGGGTTGGGTGCGGTGGCTCACACCTGTAATCCCAGCACTTTGGGAGGCTGAGGCAGGTGGATCACGAGGTCAGGAGATCGAGACCATCCTGGCTAACATGGTGAAACCCCGTCGCCACTAAAAATACAAAAAATTAGCCAGGCATGGTGGCGGGCACCTGTAGTCTCAGCTACTTGGGAGGCTGAGGCAGAAGAATGGCGTGAACCCGGGAGGCGGAGCTTGCAGTGAGCTGAGATCGCACCACTGCACTCCAGTCTGGGAGACAGTGAGACTCTGTCTCAAAGAAAAAAAAAAAAATCACAAATGGGTTGAAAAAACAAAATGACAAAAATCTAGACAGCTTGTGTATCAATGAAATAATTATAATAGAAATTACAAAATACTTAGAACTGAATAGAAATGAAAATACTACATATCAGAACTTGTGGGTCAACAACTACCTATCCACATGCAAAAGAATAAATTTGGACTCCATCACACTGGACACAAAAATTAACTCAGAATGGATCATGAACCTAAATGTAAGAGCTAAAGCTTCAAAACTCTTAGAAGAAAATACAGAAGTAAATCTTCATGATGTTGATTTAGGCAAAATATTCTTAACTATAGAAACAAAAGTAAAAGTGATAAAAGGAAAATAGAGAAAATGGGCTTTATCAAAATATAAAACTTTTGTACTTCAAAGGCTATCATCAACAGAATGAAAAAAAATGTTTACAAATAACATAACTGATTTTCAAAAAAAAAATGTATCCAGAATATATAAAGAATTCTTACATTTCAATAATAAAAAGATCAAAAACACAAGTTAAAAAAACGGGTGAAGGATCTGAATAGACATTTCTCCAAAACAAAAAAACAAATGGTCAATAAGCACACAAAAAAGTTGCTCAACATCATTAGCTATTAGGGAAATAAAAATCAAAACCACAAAGACATGTATCACTTCACACCCACAAGGATGGCTATAATCCAAAAGATGAACAATGGCAAATGTTGAGAAGGATGGGGAGAAATTGAAACCCTAATAAGTTTCTGGTGAGAATGTAAAATGGTACTGCTGCTTTGAAAAATCATCTAGTAGTTCTTTAAAAAATTAAACACAGTTACCATTTGACTCAACAATCCCATTCCTAAGTACATATCCAAGAGAAATGAAAACATACAAAAACTGACTCACAAATGTTCATTGCAACATTATTCATAATGGCAAAAAGATAGAAACAACCAAATGTCTATCAACTGATGAATGGATAATGATACATCCAAACAATGAAATATTTTCAAAAATAAAAAGAAACAGAGTACTGATATGTGCTACAACATGAATGGACCTTGAAAACATTATGCTAAGTGAAAGACTTCAGTCACAAAAGATAGTATACTATATGGTTCCATTTATCTGAAATGTACAGAACAGGCAAACCTACAGGGACAGAAAGTAAATGAATCGTTGACAAAGCTGGGGGTTCAGGGGAGGGTGGAACTGGGAATAAGTGAGGAATGACTGCTAAAGAGTAATGAGGTGTCTTTTTGAAGTGAGGAAATATTCTAAAATTGATTTCCATAATTGTTGTGCAACTCTGCTAAAATACTAAAAAACCACTGAATGGTATAATTGAAATGAACGAATTGTATGGTATGTGAATTATGTCTCAATAAAGCTATTTTTATATATAGTTATATATAAATAAATATTTATAAAACATAAATAAATGTATATATATTTATACATAATGTTATGTTACATATATGTGTGTATATATATACACACACACTCAACTAGGTACCAATCTACAGTTATTAATGAGAAATATAACATAGTCTTTTTTTTTTTTCTTTAAAGACTGAGGCAGGCTGGAGTGCAGTGGTGTAACATCGGCTCACTGCAACCTCCATCTCCGGGATTCAAGTGATTCTCCTGTCTCAGCCTCCTGAGTAACTGGGACTACATGTACCCACTACCACACCCGGTTAATTTTTGTAATTTTTTTTTTAGTAGAGATGGGGTTTCACCATATTGGCTACGCTGGTCTCAAACTCCTAACTTCAAGTGATCCACCCGCCTTAGCCTCCCAAAGTGCTGGGATTACAGGCGTGAGCCACACGTCTGGCCAATTTTTAAACTACAGTCTGTATTTAGTCTGCAATCACAATGGAAACCAGCATGGTCTAAGGGAAGTAGTGGTTCACAACATTTAAACATAAAAACTTTCGTGGGAATTCTGGAAAAAAGGCTGACAGCAGCTTAAATTTTAAATCTCTCCAAATTCCCTCATAAAATCAGAGAAAATCTCATGCACAAAATCCCAAAATATAAGAAGGTGGGGACAAACCACCAACTGCTACAAGATCTGTGTAGGTAGTGGAGTATAATAAAGGGGAATTTGCCAGCCCACAGAACATAAAAAAAATAAAAATAAAAATAACCAACAGATACTCTCTATATAGCACAGCAGGCAAAACTGGGGAAAGTGTGTAAAAAGGAATGAGTTTTGCCTACTACAATATACAATAGTACACAAGTGCAAGGGTCCACAATAAAACTTTAAGGGCATGGAAGACTCTAGTCACTACACGCCTTTAAAAATAATCAACCAAAGCTCTCTTCCAGAACAAAGTCATACCAAGAAGAAACTGCTGGGAACAGGACCCAAACTGAAGAGGAGAGGGAAAACAGAAAAAAAACAAAAAGAGAAACTCCAGATAAAAGTAGGGAAGGATAAAGGAATGAGAAGATCTCATTTAGCAAGGTGACATTTTTAAACATTACACAAAAACAGAAGGATCGCTACGTATTTAGAAAGTCTAACAGCACATAAAAATGAGTAAAAGAAAATGACAGAAGCCAAATCTGGTACAAAATTATAAGAAAAAAAGGATGAATACAAATTAAACCTCTGAAGACAATGAATATATACCACAAACACTTGCTAACAAAACAGATGAACACTTCACTACTTCAAAACAAGCTGAAAAAACTAAAAAATAATGCATTATATAAAAGAACAATATATATCAAAATTACAACATCAGAAATTATTGGCCAGATGCAGTAGATCATACCTGTAATCCCAGCACTTTGGGAGGCTTAGGCGGGTAGATCACCTGAGGTCAGGAGTTCAAGACTAGCCTGCCTGGTCAACATGGTGAAATCCTGTCTCTATAAAAATACAAAAATTAGCTGGGCATGATGGCCAGTGCCTGTAATCCCAGCTACTCAGGAGGCTGAGGTGGAAGAATTCCTTGAACCCAGAGGTGGAGGTTGCAGTGAGCTGAGATTGTGCCACTGCACTCCAGCCTGGGCAACACAGCAAGACTCTGTCTCAAAAAAAAAAAAAAAAAAAAAAAAAGAAGAAGAAATTATCTATCAAAAACTTACATGATAAAACTCAATAAAAAATAAGACATTTAAAAAATCAATTAAAAAAAGACTAATCTAGAAGAAACAAAGACTCATAAATACAACAGATAATGATTTAAGAGAAAGAAAATATACCAGAGGGAAATTTTAAAAAAATTTTTTAAAGTGAAAAAGACAAAAAAGTTTCAAGAGAAAACAGCAAATATTAACAATAAAGATCCAACATACGTACAATGAGTACTGAAGAAAAACAAAAGAATAGAATAAACTTTTCTGATACAAAAACAAAAAATCTGAAACTATTAAATGAAAGGGCAAATCACAGACCTAATATTGTACAAGAATAACCAACACCAAGACATATTCTAATAAAATTAACTAAACATCTAGGCAAAAAGAGAAAATGACTTATAAAGGACAGGAAATTAGATTGTCATCAGACTTTGTTCATCAGTAGTACTTACATAAAACAATGGAGTTAACACAGATACACATGGAAAGAAAATGTAAGGCAAAGACTTTGTATCCACCAAACCAACTTCAAGCAGTAAGGTCACAAATGAACTGTTTTCAACATTGTAGAATTAATGGAACTTAGTTCCCACAAGCCCTTCTGGGAAGCCACTATAAAACAGGTGTTAGGAATCCAAAATAATTACATATATGCTGACATAAGGACTGGTAGTAGTAAGCATTAAATGTATAGTTATTTATACAGCTAAGACTAAATGATGGTTAAGAGAGAGCATACAGCATGTAACAGCAGTATCTTCTAACACTGTAGACACGGTTTGAATATTTTCTAAATGGTGGGCTTCCCCTGTCTTTCCCTCCTCTAACAGAAAAATTAGGCTTCTTCCTTTCCCTTCTCTTCCTTTTGCCATCTGGGGCTGGCAACACCTGTGAACCCTGAACCAAGGAAGCTTACTGGGACTCAAGAGACACTCATGGCCAGGTGCGGTGGCTCGCGCCTGTAATCCCAGAACTTTGGGAGGCAGAGGCAGAGGGATCACTTGAGGTCAGGAGTTTGCGACAAGCCTGGCCAACATGGTGAAACTCTGTCTCTACTAAAAATACAAAAAGTAGCAGGTGTGGTGGCACGCGCCTGTAGTCTCAGCTACTCGGGAGGCTGAGACAGGAGAATTGCTTGAACTCAAGAGGCAGAGGTTGCAGTAAGCCAAGATTGTGCCACTGCACTCCAACCTGGGTGACGAAGACTATATCAAAAAATAAAATAAATTAAAAAATAGAAACAGTCACAACCAAAATCATGGCTGAGCTCAAGAGGGCCTGGACCAATGGGCTTTTATATGCTAAAATACATGCAAAATTTTACATAAAAGGGAAAATGAGCAAATAAGTGGTAGCCACATTTCTCATTCTGTAACAGAGAACAGAATCACAAATATGGAAATGGAGATGGCTAGAATGAACCCTGTGTATTTTACTAAAAATGGAAGTATGTGAATACAATATATATGTGTGCATGCATCACAGATACTAAAATTAACATTGACCAAATTACTATAGATATGTGTAGACCACAAACACATATAACACACATATATACATAAATATACATACATGCATTCACACATACATTTATTTCCTGACTCTGTCCACTGATAAGGCTGGAAGCAATGACACCTCTGTAAGCTATGAGTTCATTTAGTATCTACATCTAGTTTCTAAATACCATTGTTTAGTAAAAGGAATCAGGACTTCTTGGAGAACTAGCTGATTCCTAGGGCAGAGAAAGTAAAATGTGAACCTGAAATTGTTTTGTGTTAGGAAATTGAAAAATTCAAAGAACAATGAGGAGATGTCCAAAAGAAACAGGAGCCAGCCTGAAGGGGCTCCCACTAACTAAATCTGAACACCAAAATAAATGATGACAATGACAGATTAAATAGGAAACCATGAATCCATAACAGATAATTGAGGCTGAATGCTAACTAATAAATGTAGAAGGAATTATGGAATTAGAAAACCACATTTGGCAACCATCAGAAATTTATTCAGGAAAGAATAATCAATGGATGCTACAAAGAGATAGTGAAAGTTCGTTGAGTAACAGGACTCGTACAGTTTCAAAGTATTTCCCTACAAAACATGTACTAAATACAAGTAAGAAAAGAATAACACCGCCGGGCGCAGTGGCTCACGCCTGGAATCCCAGAACTTTGGGAGGCCAAGGCGGGTGGATCACGGGGTCAGGAGATCGAGACCATCCTGGCTAATACGGTGAAACCCCGTCTCAACTAAAAAATACAAAATATTAGTCAGGCGTGGTGGCGGACACCTGTAGTCCCAGCTACTCGGGAGGCTGAGGCAGGAGAATGGCATGAACCCAGGAGGCAGAGCTTGCAGTGAGTAGAGATTGTGCCATGCACTCCAGCCTGGGTGAGAGAGGGAGACTCCATCTCAAAGAATAATATCATAGTGGGGAAAAACAGCAATCACTAACTTAACAAAGTGATCAAAGTAACCTCACCAGTAAGGACCAAATCAACATTATGTGTCTCCTGATATGTTACACTAAGAATACACATCAGCTGGGCACGGTAGCTCACAGCTGTAATCCCAGCACTTTGGGAGGCCAAGGTGGGCTGATCACTTGAGCTCAGGAGTTCCAGATCTGCCTGGGCAACATGGCAAAACCTTGCCTCTACAAAAAATACAAAAATTAGCCAGGCATGGTGGCATATGCCTGTAGTACCAGCTACTTGGGAGGCTAAGGTAGAAGAATCACTTGAGCCCAGGAGACAGGTTGCAGTGAGCCATGATCATGCCACTACACACTCCAGTCTGGGTGACAAAGTGAGACTCGTTTCAAAAAATAATAATAAAGGAACATATATCAGTTCCATGGTATTACACAAAAAACAAATATAATGAACTATCAGTCAAACCCAAATTAAGGGCTAGGCATGGTGGTTCATGTCTGTAATCCCAACACTTTGAGAGGCCAAGGTGGGAGGATCACTTGAGCCCAGGAGTTCGAAACCAGTCTGGAGAACACAGTGAAACCCTGTCTCTATTTATTTAAAAAAAAAAAAAAAAAAAGTTGAAGGAAATTCTATAAACTCACTGGCCTAGGCCAGGCACAGTGGCTCACGCCTGTAATCCCAGTACTTTACTTTAGGAGGCTGAGGCAGGTGGATCACTTCAGGTCAGGAGTTTGAGACCAGCCTGGCTAACATGGCAAAACCCCGTCTCTACTTAAAAAGTACCAAAAAAAAAAAAAAAAAAATAGCCGGGCGCTGTGGTGCCTGCCTGTAATCCCAGCTACTTGGGAGGCTAAGGCAGGAGAATTGCTTGAACCCGAGAGGTGGAGGTTGCAGTGAGCAGAGATTAAAAAAAAAAAAAAAGGCCTATACTCATCAAGAATACCAAGGTCAAGAAAAAAAATGATGGCATCTAGAGAATAAAACATCATGGCCACATAAATGTGACATGTGCTTTTTTGCCATAAGGGGCATAATTAAGAAAACTGGCAGAATTTGAATAAGGTGTAAGCACTGATTTCATAAACTTGATGGTTACTCTGTGGTTGTCTAAGAGAGTGTCCTTGTCTTAGAAAATGTATACTTAATTATTTAGGGTAATGGGAGATCATGTCTACAACTACTGTTAATTGGTTCCAGAAAAAATAGACTGTGGTGTGTGTGTGTGTAGAAAGAGAAAGAGAAAGAGAGAAGGGTAGCAGGGAGGGAGAGAGGAAGGGCATGATAAAGCAAATGTAAAAACTTTAACAAATACAAAGCAAATGAAATGTATATGGAAATTAGTATTCTTTGTATTGTTTGTATTATTTTGTATTTGTATAAGTTTATATTATTCTTGCAACTTTTCTGTAAGTTTGAAATTATTTCAAAATTTTCCAAAACTAAATGTACTAATATAAAGGGGCTCCCACTGACCAAAAACCTAAAAAATAATAACTTGCTATTTTTTGGAGAATGAAAAGGAACAGCCTCCTTTTCTTGAAAACTGATAAAAGCAATCAAGCATTTATCATGATTTTCCTATATAAACTATACCACTGCATAACCATAAGACAGGTGGAGGAGGAAGTGTCTCTTTATATAACCATTTCGGCTAATAAATGAAAAAAAAAATACTTTTTAAAAATTGTAGAGCCAGATATGAAAGTGGTTATATAGGTTTAATATTTAAAAATGGCCACCAGCCGGGCACAGTGGCTCATGCCTGTAATTCCAGCATTTTGGGAGGTTGAGGCGGGTAGATCACCTAAGGTCAGGAGTTTGAGACCAGCCTGGCCAACATGGGGAAACCCCGTCTCCACTAAAACTACAAAAATTACCTGGATATGGTGGTGCATGCCTGTAGTCCCAGCTACTTGGGAGGCTGAGGCAGGAGAATTGCTTGAACCTGGGAGACAGAGGTTGCAGTGAGCCAAGATTGCACCATTGCACTCCAGTCTGGGCAACAGAGCAAGACTCCATCTCAAAAAATTTTTAAAAATGAAATAAAATAAAACAAAATAAATAAAGGTGGCCATGATGACCCAATGCATGCTAATTAGAAGTTATCTGTGTGTTCCCTCTTTCATTTTCAGCACAAACATGTTCTTCCATGGTTCCTCTGGACATTTTCCATGTTAACACCTAAATTTTGGATACTGCTAGAGCAGAATCATATAGTTGTTACAGATTTTTGGCAGTTACTATGATAATGAAATTTTTCTGGAATTTCATGCATAGGGCTTCTGCCTAACAGTAGCTGTGTGCATACATGAGATGCATACACAGCCTTTGGCTCCATCAAGTGAAAATGTGGACAAGTTATATTACTTCTGGGCCTCAAAATCTAGTTTAATCATCTTAAAAATGGAATCAGCAAGGTTGTCAGTACCAATAATCACTGGAACCGATGCCTAAGAAGATGACTCAGTTCAACTACCGTGAGAATTTAGAACACATTGGATCTTTCTGATTTATTAAATGTCTTAGTTATCACATGGGATCTCTTTTACAATAATGTGCAGTATTACGAACATTAATTGGGATAGTACCTATAAACCAGAGAACATTCACTTTTATGAAAGATTTTATCTAATCTCATTTTATGCATTTACCTTCCAGACATACTGCTCTACTAGGAGTTTTAACATAATCTGCATGTAATTTAGTATATTCCATATTAAAGACCAATGAAAAAGTTAATATATAATTTAAAATATTTATGTTGATAATCCAAAAAGGAAGAACTGAGATCTATTTTTATTCCTGTTTCTGTTGGACTCCTATATAATGTATATCATTAGCTGAATTGAATATCAGAACACGATTTGAAAAATAAATAATGTTTTATCTTTCTCACAAAATACAAATAGCTTTTATTTGTGTGATTATACAAACATGTATGTTCAGCTCATTAAAAAACATAACAACCAGGTGTGGTGGCTCACACTTGTAATCCCAGCACTTTGGCAGGCTGAGGCATGAGGCAGGTGGATCACTTGAGGTCAGGAGTCAGGAATTTGAGATCAGCCTGGCCAACATGGTGAAACTCCATCTCTACTAAAAATACAAACATTAGCCGGTGTCGTGACACACGCCTGTAGTCCCAGCTATTCGGAGGCTGAGGCAGGAGAATCGCTTGAACCCAGGAGGCAGAGGTTGCAGTGAGCTGAGATTGTGCCACTGCACTCCAGCCTGGGTGACAGAGTGAGACTCTGTCTCAAAAAAATAAATAAATAAAATAACAAAGTAAAAATCACTTATAAATCCCCTTCCAACCCTCCCCTCCCCCTGCAAAAAATTGCTATACCCTTTTGGTTACTCTAGTTAGCTAGCTGTCTAGCTTTTTAGACATCATTAAACTAAAAATGTAAGAATCTACCTGTTTTTAGCTTAATTTTATTGAATTGTTTACACATTAGATATATCACCTTATAGAAATAAACATAGGTCCATGTCATCATTTTTAATAGGTGCATAGTTTATGAATGCAATGAATTTAATCAGTTTCCACTAATGGACATTTATACGCTTTCCAAATTTTTGCTATAGAGACAATCCATATATATATATTTTTTTTTTTTTGAACACTTAGGCTGATTGTAGAAAAGCTTCATTTGTGAACGTATTAATATAGAAAGCCTTACAGCTATATTTTCATTTAGTTATTTATTTAACAAATTATCTTTATTGAAGAGAGTAAAATTAAATAAACAGTTATCATTCCAGAAAATCCAGGCCCATAGATGTCACAAATATATGCAAAATACTGTTAGGCATCATGGGAGTAAAAAAGATAATTAAGATTAAAATGGTTCCTGACTGCTAAGGTATTTTAGATGTAGGAGACAGACAGCAGCTATATACACAAGCAAGGTAAGAGATGAAGTCAGCAAGGCAAAAGAAATAAATGTTAACTAAGCATGGAATGAGTAGTTGAATCCAGATTAAGATTACTCCTAATATAAAGCAATTATCTTACCCTCAAATAATTACTTTAACAAATGACAAAAGAGACAAACATACTATCAACCCCAAGGCACTATGCAAGTTTTTTTTCCTATAGAAATAATACATGACATGCTTACAGCACTTAAGATAATAAAATATCCTCACAATAAGCCTGTGAAGATTATAAACAAGAAAGCTGAGGCTCAGGAAAGGAAGAGGCAATGACAGAAATGGAATTATTGTGTCATATACCAGACAGATATACTTCATATTTCCTCTAGAATGTAAGCTCCATGAGGACAAGGACTTTGTCTTACTATCCACTGAATCCCCAGTTCTTAGAATATTGTCTGGGACAGAAAAATGTATATTCAGTAAAAATTTGTTGAATAAATCAAACCCCATTTTATAGATGAGGAAATTGAGGTTCAGAAAGATTAAGCTATATATCCAAGGTCACATCATTATTAAATCAAGATTCAAACCCCAAATCAGTATTCTTTCTTCAACTGTAATATCTGAAATAATTTGGCTACTAGCTGAAATTTGGAAATCATTTCTGTAACACTTCAGTTGGTGCTGCAGAAATAATTGTTTTGAATGTATAATTTGTACTTGTCACTAAATTTTAATTAAGTCAGAAACACAAAAGAATGAAATTATCTTAAAAAGAATATGTTGGATAATACTCCAGATGTATAATGACAAATTTAAAAGCTACTTTTTAAACCATTTTAAGATAGACAAAAAGAGACAGAACTTTGAATTTTTTATTAGATATAAATTTTAAAATAATGTAGCAAAAATTAGAAAGAAAAAGGACTATTTAAATTGCTATTGTGCAGATGGATGCTGCGAGTTATATACTATTCAATATATAATTTGGATTATCATACTTATCCATTCATTACAGTAGATGAAGAATGGTCTTTTTTGAAGCTGTAAGCCACCAATTGATTCAAATTACTACAGTGTTCCTGAAAACAATAAAAATGCTTTTCTCTAAAAAAAAAAAAAATCTACATTTCAAACTATCTCCCAATTATTATGAAACATTAAAGTATTAAAATTGCAATGTAAAGCATTAAAACAGATTGCATCCCTCTCTGAAAATCCAGAACGTATCAATAACTCAATAAATGTACAGTTTATTCAGAAACTACAGTTACTGAGTTCTGTTTACTGACATTTTTTTGAATATTTATATTTTCTATGTGGTAGCTATTCATATATATCAATACTTTCAAACCTAAACTCATAAAATATTTGAAAGTTGTACAACTGAATTCACTTAGAAGTCCACTGCAATAAGTAAACTGTAAAATAATATTCTCAACTAAAAACATGGAAAGAAACAATATCCTAGATCCATTTGGGGATCAAGTTTTTTGTCAAGAAAAACTCTTGCCAATTTCTGAAAGTGTCTTATGTATCAGACTTCTTACCTGGCATAAATAAAATTTTAAGAGGACAAAAATCCTGGAATCTAGCAGGAATTTAGTCTCATGTTTTTCCACTTATCATGGAAGAATAATGGAAATCAAAATGTGATCTTTTATTTTGCCTCTCTTAGTTTAAGCACATCCAGACGAACATTCAGTCAACTTTCTGAGTTATAAGAATTTGGTGGTGGACTCGTATAAGTGAAGTTCAGGGCTAAAATTGTAAAATCTCATTGTAACCAATAGCTTCAACTTCTATATGAAATATTTTATCAGGATCTCACACAAATGTCCTAGATCTTTCTCTCTCCTGAATTCTTAAATTGTGCCAATAAACATCTTCTAGAATGTTCTATATAAAATACACTTTTCTGAATACTGGCACATAACTTTATTTCAGCTCACATAAATCCTGTGATGACATCTTCACTTTACATGTAACTAAAGAAGGCTCACAGAAGTTAAGTAATTTGTCAGTGGTTAAAAAGGAGTCAGAGACAACATCTGCATCTGAACTAAGGTTTTTGGACTACATAGTTATCCCCTATCACTTTAACTGGTAATCACATACTGCCTTACATTTGTACTACCAACTTTCACCCTCATATTTAATTTTTCCTACATTCATGTCTTTAAGGGCAACAAATTGTGTTGTGCTTTGGTATCTTATAATGTCTTTTAGGAGATTCATTCAAATTGTTTGCATGACAGAAGCATGATAGATTGTGTAAGTTTGGGTGGGTTTTAAGAATTCTCAGAGCTTCACACTTGTAAAATGGGGATGACACCAAAATTCATTGAGTGCTTACTGTTAAATGCTTTACCTGTATTAACCCATGTAATCCTCACAACAGCACTATGAGATTAGTACATTGTCTCCGTTTTAAAGATGAAAAAGCTAAAGGCTAAAGAGGTTCTCCACCCTGCTCAAGAACAAGGTTACAAGCTAGTAGGTGGAGTCAGACTTCAAAAGCCAAGTTATTCTGTCTAGACTGCCTACTCACTTAATGTTAAAACTGTCCCTCTAGGACTAGATAATGACTACATGAAATCATATTCAACAGTAGGGGAGGATTCAAAAATAATTAACTACTGGCAATGATTTCTTGAATATGACAGCAAAAGCATAAAAAAAAAAAAAAGCAAAAATAGACAAACGGCACTACAACAAACTTAAAAACTGTGTATCAAATAACACCATCAACAAAGTGATGAAAAGGCAACATATAAATAGGAGAAAATATCTGCTAATCACGTATCTGATAAGGGGTTAATATCCAGAATAAACAAAGAACTCCTACAACTCAACAGCAAAAAAGCAAGTAATGTGATTTAAAAATGGGCAAAGGACTTGAATGGACATTTCTCCAAAAATAGGATGTTATAAAAATAGCCAATAAGCATATAAAAAGATGCTCAACATCACTAATCATCAGAGAAACGCAAATCCAAAGCCACAATGAGATATCACCTCCCACCCAAGGATGGGTAGTATCAAAACAAACGAAACCAGAAAATAGTTGTTGGCAAAGATGGTGAGAAACTGAAACCCTACGTACTATTTGTGGGAAAGTAAAATGGTGCAGTCACTAAAGAAACTGTATTGTGGTTCCTCAAAAACTAAAAATAGAATTACCATATGATCCAACAATCCCACTTCTGGGTATCCAAAATAATGGAAAGCAGGATCTTTGCATATCCTTGTTCATAGCAACATCATTCATAATAGCCAAGAGGTGAAAGGAACCCAAATGTCCATAGACAGATGAATGGATTAACAAAATGTGGTATATATATACAATGGAATATTATTCAGTGTTTTTTTTTTTTTTTTTCTGAGACAGAGTCTTGCTGTGTCGCCCAGGCTGGAGTGCAGTGTTGCGATCTTGACTGACTGCAACCTCCGTCTCCTGGGTTCAAGCGATTCTCCTGTCTCAGCATACCCAGTAGCTGGGATTACAGGCATGCACCACCATGCCTGGCTAACTTTTTTGTATTTTTAGTAGAGATGGGGTTTTATCATGTTGGCCAGGCTGGTCTCAAACTCCTGACCTCAAATGATGTGCCCGCCTCGGCCTCCCAAAGCGCTGGGATAACAGGCGTGAACCACCGCGCCCAGCCTATTCAGTATTCTTTTAAAAAGGAATCCTTCACATGTTACAACATAAATGAAATGTGAGAACATTATGCTAAGTGAAGTAAGACAGTCACAAAAAGATACTGCATGATTCTACCTATCTGAGGTAACTAAAGTAGTTACATTCACAGAAACACAAAGTAGAATAGTAGTTGCCAGGGTATTGGGAGACGGGGCAATAGGGAGCTGTTTAATTAGTACACAGTTGTGTTGTAAGATGAAAAAGTTCTTAAGAGTCTGCACAACAATGTCAATATACTTCACTAATGGACTGTACACTTAAAAATAGTTAAGACCGTAAATTTGGTGGGTTTTTAAACCACAATTTTAAAAATTATTAACTCTTTTCTTTAACTTTATTTTCCTGTCCTCACGGGTATAGTGTTAGAAGGCAATGTAATAGAAAGGATAGAGAGAAAAGCAAAGAGCACAGGGCTTCAACGACGTAGGGAAAAAAAATTTAAGAGACAACAAAACAAGTATTTTCATTAACAATTTTCCACAATTAATTGAATCTATCGATAACTTTCTTCTATCGATAACTTTCTTCTCAATCTGGAAAAACTAACGGCAAGGCAACAGTGTAGTGGTTAAAGGCTTTTTGAAGTCTGAAAGTTCGGCTACTATTCTGACTTTGCCACTAATTGTTGTGTGACCTTGGGTAAGATATTTTCATTCATTTGCTAATTCATTCATTCATTCATCAAAAAGTCTGTTTCCATGTGGGTAAACCTGGTCAAATGAATCCCACACCTCTACACAGAATTGTTCTGAGGAATAAATGAAATAATCCATGCAAAATGTTAGGCATAACTATTGGCACTTTGTAAGTGCTCAATAAATGTTGGCTATTATTACTCTGAAGCCAATTGAGTAGGACAATAAATAAGCTGAATTCAACTAAAGGAAACCCAGTACCATATTCCTCAGAGATTTGGTTCGTCGATAATTCTGGTGTTATCAAATCAGATACTATTCAGCAATCATTACTGACTCTTGACCATTCTTGCCGAATGTGTGCTCTTCTCTTTTAAAGGAACTCTCTCCCAGGGAAAAGCAATGTCATCTCAGGTATTCGATGTTTGCTTTGGGAACAGTTTTCTACAGATCTCAGAAATGATGGCACCTGAGATTAGCCACTAGAGTACCCCGTTCCTCTCACTTCGATAGGGGCCTAGGCCTTATGTGGGACTGAGAATGGGGAGGAAGGGGGCCACATAAACAACACAGATACAAATAAAGCCTCACTGTGGTAAGACGGGACCAGACAAGTCTCCTCCAGGGAGAATGAAACCTGGACATTCAGGACAGCGGAACGCGGAGCCGGCGGGCAGGCTGGAGCACAGAAGCCTCGGCAGCTCTCCCCGAGCCCCGGCCCGAAGCCGGGGCCGGGGCCAGGGCGGGGGTGTGTCGAGATGCTCCCCACCGGCCTGGGGCTGGGGATGGCTCAGGCAGGCCGGGGCTCCGCAGGCTTCCAGGAGGGGCCGAGGTGGGGGCAGGGGAGGGCTACGCGGTGCTCTGGGGATTGGGCAGGGAGAGAAGGGACGCTGAGGTCTCACCGCGGGCCGAGGGCAATGGGTAGAGCTTCTCGGCTTTCTGCAGGAAGCGCTGGGCCTTCTCGCGGTTGCCGGCGTTCAGGGCCTCCCGGGCGATCTCGACACATTTCTCAGCCTCATCCCTGTTCCCCTCCATAGCTTGCTCCTTCTTCCGTTTCCTCTCGCAGCGCAGCTAAGAGGGGCGGAAGCCGCCGCCGCGGAGGAGGCGAGGCGGACCGGCTGGGGGCGTGCGGCGGCCGGCTGGGAGGAGCGCAGGGGACCGCGGCAGCGGCGGCGACGGCCCGGGCTGACGGGCGGGCCTCGCAGCTCCGCCTCCTCACGGCGGCCTCCCCGCCCCCCGCGAGCCCCTAGGGTGCTAGCCGCATCCGTCCCGGCCCAGGACCAAGCTGCTGGGCCCGGACATCCGAGCTGACTTGGTGGTCCGCGCACGGCGCCGGTAGGCTAGAAGCTTACCTGCCCGCGAGGCGGGCAATGGCAGCCGGGCTGCCCATCGCGGAATGGGGGGTTCCGCCCCGGACCCGATTGCCGGCATTGGAAGCGCCCTGCCCTGTGACCTCCGGGCACGGCCCTCGCAGATGGGGGCAGGAGGACGGGATGGCGGAAGGGGACACTCGTTTTCAGTTAATTTCCCAGGCTTGGAGGCCCCGCTTCTGAGCCCCTCAAGCGAGGGAGGATGCGGTCAGGTGAGGAACAAGGTGTCAGTCAGTCCAGTCTCAGCACTTCCGGGACACGTTAGAGCGTCGTTTGAACCTAATCTTAGGGCTTGTACGACAGCCTTATTTCAGCTGCACATTTTTTTCTGACCCAGATGTCAGGCTATCCAAAGAAGTACAAAGCAGTTTAATTTGTAGCTTGCAACGAGTGGTGCAGAGCGGCCCTAATCCTGTGTATTCAAAACAAGGGAGGAATCAGCTCCTCAAGTGTTGCCCTAACGAAAGCAAACTTTTGATTTCATCTTTTCCTTCCCATTTGGGTAACATTACCACTTGGAAGTACGGTGTCATGTTAGTCTTCACGGTGAGGGTGGGGGTGAATGTTATGTGCAGTTTTAATATTTTTAAAAAACATGACAAACTGTGGAAACGATCTGCTCAACCCAACAAGGTAACGATTTTTACAAAATGCTGTGAGCCAAGCTGTTAATTCCAACTACCACCAGAACTCGGTACTTTCAAATAAGAAAGCCTGCTTCTCTTCAATAAAATGGAGATAGTATATCCCCAATGATGTTACTGAGCACTTAACAATTTCAATTTCAGACTTCAAAGCAGGGCCTAGCACGTAGCACTATTAGCTTCAGAGTTTAAATTCGGAGTTCATTATGTGGATATACAGGACATTCCTACCTATTCTCTCCCTCCCCAAGTCCACCACACTAACAGCATACTAGTGCAGTGCTGTCACACAGCAAGCAAAGTCAATGCACAAACTGAAATGCTCCCACTCCAGCTCCTGCCAACTTTTTAAATTAAAACTTTAGTAGCTTATTATATAACATTAAAAATATATACTTGGTCTATCTCACTTTGTTGATCTAGATTTGACAGGTCAGTCACAAAGAAATGTGCTTAGTTATTGCTGCTAGATATTCAAAACAAATTCATATTACAATCAAGCCAATTTAATACACAACTAGTTTGGGATATGACCTTTATTGAGCTTATCCACCAGAGTGGAAATAATGTCTGTACAAAACCAAATGTTTGTTACTATAACTTCTGCATCACAATTAAAATCCAAACAGTTTTTTAAAAACAGTCAACTCAATCAAAACCCACTACTTCAGAATCAATAGCTTCTTTGAAGCCACAGTAACACTTAAATATGGTTAAGACTCGAATGCAGAAATTTGGTTGGTTGGAAAGCTAATTAAACTTCCAACTTGCTCAAATAGAATTACAAAAAGGCAAAATTGTGTTTTTCACAGAGATACAGTCCACTGGAATCACCAACACTGGACAGCTGTTAGAGTATTTAGAGTCCTGAGATAACAAGGAATCCAGGCATCCTTTAGACAGTCTTCTGTTGTCCTTTCTTCCCAATCAGAGATTTGTGGATGTGTGGAATGACACCTAGGAGAGTGACAGGAATTAATTCTACTTAAGATTTTTTTTTTTAAATCACAGTATTTGAAACCAAGAAAAGTATACTGTTCAAGTATCTTTAAAAACGTGCAGCTCAAGTATGAAGTAAAAATTCAGTTATACATATGAATCAAATTTCATGATAAAACCATACTTGCATCAATGAAAATATACTTAAATTTTCTCTTCTAGAAAAACTAATGAAATTAAAGCAGCAAAGAATTCCTTCCTCTGAAGAAATTTTTAAAAATTTTAGAACATACCACCACCAGCAATTGTAGCCTTGATGAGCGAATCCAATTCTTCATCTCCACGAATAGCAAGTTGCAAGTGACGAGGGGTAATACGCTTTACCTTTAAGTCTTTTGATGCATTTCCTGCCAGTTCAAGTACCTAGAAGGCAGAATCTAATCAGTTCCCTTCCAACTTTCCTTTGGCCAAGATTCAGAGAACAGAATAAAACCCTCACAAACGCTTATCTACCAACTGGAGTCGTTCCCCACTATCTGACTGGCAAGATATACAGGGGGCACGCAATTTTAATTCCAAGAGCAGAGAACTCAAGCTCAGTAGGATCCTTGTTGAACAGCAGCTCCCTCTAGCGTTCTCTTAGGCCTCTCGCCGCGTTCAGGGCCTGTGAGTTTTCTTGCATCACTTTCCTCCTTCCCTCTTGCCGTCTCCCCGCCCCCCAAACCTTCTCCGGATTATAGGCGTTCACCCATTTACCTCTGCGGTGAGGTACTCCAGGATGGCTGCGCTGTACACAGCGGCAGTCGCGCCCACACGTCCATGACTGGTCGTCCTAGATTTCAGGTGTCGATGAATACGGCCCACTGGGAACTTAAATTTTAAGCATACACAAACATAAATGCACAAAAATAGGAGAACTAGAGATGGGGAAATTATATGCGCGCCAAAGCAAGTGGCACGGGCGCAGCAACGCGTCCCGACATCGAAACACGTGATTCCTCCCCCCCATATTTATCGTATGGGCAGCCCAAGTCGCGACACCGCATCACCCACGCATAGACGAAACGCCCATGGAGAGCGGTGAATAACAAAAAAGGAGATGCAAAGAAAAACATCACGACTCCCAGACCGCACGAACAACTACTGACCTGCAAGCCGGCTCTCTGCGAGCGGGAAACCGCCTTTGTCTTGGCCTTTCCGGAGTCCTTTCCAGCCTTACCGCCAGCCTGCGGCGCGCACACGCCCGCGAGCGGAGGAGGAACGGAGAATATAGAATTACCAAGGCGGCGCGCCCATCCCCCACCGCGGCGCGTCCCGCCGCGAGCGCGTCCCCGCACCCCGCCGGGGTCTCTGGCCCGCGGCGCGCCGCAGGGGCGACCCCGCCCGTCCGCCCCCCGCCGCGCGCTCGCCGCGGCCGCGCGCCTCCGCCCGCCCGCCGGCCCCCAGCGGCGCTGCGCGCGCCACCCAACCGTCGCCGCCCGCCGCGAGATCCGAGGCTGCTCCGCTAGCAGCCGACAAAACACCTCCCCCCGCTCTTCTTAATCCTGTCTCCGCGCGTTCCCAACCGTCGCCACTTCACCCCCATCCCCCGTGTAACGGGTTTTTCTTCCGCCGGCAAAAACCCGCGAAGTCATCGAGCGTCTCTGCGAAGTTTACCATTTCGAATTCTGCTGAAGCTCAAGCAAGCAAGGCAGAGAAAAGGCTAATCGGACCCACGGTGAGATCCCACCACCTACTCCTTCGTCGCACCGCGATTCAAACTGCGCTGTCTCCCGCCTTCCCTGCTCCCTTTATACTGCAGAATGTTCCCTCATCCGGGAACTCGGATTGCTCATCCCACCAATGGCTGCCACCCGCCCTCGGGACGCGTCCTTGAGACTTCAGCCAATGAGCAAGCAAAGAAAAGGGTGGAGGGGCGGGCGCTTCTAAGCTCAAGCCGCGATTGGGACGTGAGGAGCGAAGCGGGGGAGGGCGGAGGGATGGGAACGGGGGAGAAGAAGGGCACCGCGGCGGGAGGGAAGAAACAGAGCAAGCTACTCTGCGGGAGCGCAGTTACCAGCCAGCTGCGGTCACGTGCCGGGGAGGAGGAGCTGAGACCTCAGGGGAGGGGCGCGCGGTAGCGCCCCGGGTCCCCTAGCAGGGCTTTGGAGACCACGTGAAGTCTCGTCCGTATCTAGCACGCAGCCCCCACCGCTCCCAACCCCACCCCCAGCGCCTCTCGGGCGGAGACCTGCGACCTGCAGCCGCCTTCCGGGGCCCCGGGCACCCTCTCCCGACCCTCTCAATCCCTGGCGGCTCCTCCAGTCTGACAGGTGGCGCGAACGCGTCCAGTGAGGGGAGGCTGAGGTTTGCCCTGACGCCTTCCTCAGCCTTAGTAGAGATTCCGTGTTTCTTCCCTCTAGGCGAATCCCCAGTCACCAACAACAGATCAGGACCGATTGCTCCCACTTTATTTTCAGCCGGGTCTTCCACCTCTCCCTCACTACTTATGAAATCCCCCACGGAATAGTTCTGTGACAGCAAACGGTGAAGCCAAGTCACCTCACTGGTCACGAAACCCTTTTTGTTTACACTTAAGGAGCTTCTGGCGAGGCAGTATTCTTAAATCATAAACCATATTTTTTGGAGACTACACATCAATGAGTTGTACCTGTAGCCTGATGTGTAAAGCTCATTTAGTGAAACCTCAGAGCTATTATGTGTCAACTTTTCTACAATAAATATTTTGCCACATGACAAATGTTCGGCAAATGTCGACGGAGTAACTCTGACATGATTCACAGGCAGTTACAGAGGGTCGGTGCAATGCAATCAACTGCAAATGATGAGGTTAAAATAATGATACTGTACACCCAGTACTATCCTTCCAACTAGTAGATTATTAACACCTACGTATATCGCCAGCTGCTTGGGGACAGTAGTGTCTCAATCTCATTTGTAGTGTTTTAGTGCATTATACTTTTTAACATAACTGAATAGTTTCAGTGTGATGAACGTTTTGAAACATATGCTCTAGGCCAGGTGTGGTGGCTCACACCTCTAATCCCAGCACTTTGGGAGGCTGAGGCGGGCAGATTACGAGGTCAGGAGTTCACGACCAGCCTGGCCAACATGGTGAAACCCCATCTCTACTAAAAATACAACAATTAGCCAGGCGTGGTGGCACCCACCTGCAATCCCAGCTACTCAGGAGGCTGAGGCGGGAGAATCGCTTGATCCCGGGAGGCAGAGGTTGTGGTAAGCCAAGATCACGCCACTGCAGCCTGGGCAACAGAGCAAGACTCCTTCTCAAAAACAACAACAACAACAAACATATACTCTGAAGTACTTTAGATTGGGTTTCAATTGGAAAGATTTTATTGAATCAGAGGACCTCCCAATTTCTGTGAGATAAATTCTAGAGAAGAACTTCCCAAGGATTTTGACATTGAGGTTTATTATTTCTTGGAACCAAGGAACTGTTACGATGTCGATAGCAAGAGTTCATGAACCGTTTTCCTACTGATGATGTAATGATGATATATTAAGCTACAAAACCTGATATAATAGTTAACGATGGCTCCAGGAAAGCTTTGTGATATATAACAAACCAACATTAATGCCATGTCTAGTTTAGATAATACTCTGCCAGCTCTTTGCTGTGAAGCCCAACAAAAGGAATTTACTGTTGCCTCGCTGAATAGTGGTTAGAGGATGAACTCAGAAGCAAGTAGAGATGGATTCTGTTCTGCCTCCTCCTCACTGTGTCATCTTAGTTACTAATCTTTCGGAGCTTGGAGTTCCTCTTCTGTGAAAAGATAGTATCTATTTTCACATGGTTGAAAGATTAAGGGAAAAGGTATGCAGTGTACATGGTAGCATGTGTTTGGCACATAGTTAGCCCTCAGTAAATAACTGCTATTATTTTCTACATTGGATGGTGGAGAGGGATGATATAAAGTATCTTTTATTTCTATTCAAAAATCTTTTTTGCTATTTGGTGTATTTTCTTTCTTCGATGTGGAAGCAGCAAGCTTGAAACCTGCCCAAAGTATACACAACCAAGTCATCCAACATCCAAACTAAAATCCGAAATTGGTTTAATAACTCAATAGCTTTCCTTCAGAGAACAGGACAGTATTACTTTCTGCACTTTTCTCAGAGTGGTGCGATGGTTTCCTACTCTCTTTCCTACCCCCTGGAAAAGGTACGATGCAAATATGTTAATATTCTTGGTTTATCTTTCCAGTTCTTGTGTTAATGGTAATACGTGTATATAATATACCTAGCCAGAGCTATGTAATTATTTTTGTTTAATGCCATACCCAATTAGTTCTCTTGCCATAAAAAATATGGGATGTCAGGGCAAGAGGATCACTTCAGCCCAGGTGTTCATGACCAGTCTGGGCAACATAGTGAGACCCATCTCTACTAAAAATACAAAAATTAGCCATGCATGGTGGCCCCTGCCTGTGGTCCCATGTACTCGGGAGGCTGAGATGGGAGGACCACTTGAGCCCAGGAGGTTGAGGTTGCAGTGAGCCATGATTGTGCCACTGAAATCCAGTCTGTGTGATAAACTGAGACCCTGTTTCAAAAAAACAAAACAAAATCCTAATAGGAGGTAGGCGAACCCACTATTATTGAATCTTTCCTTAATAGCCTTTTCCTAACTAATCTAGATTTTCCACGACTAGTTACTATCTCCTCTGAAACACTAGCATGTATATTAACTACTGTTGTTCTTGTCTTTTTATGTAGAGAATTTGAGACTCTTACACTTGGGAATTACAAATTTCTCAACTACATCTTGCTTTAAAAACCTATTTTTAAGAAAATATGAATAAGTTCCCCAGTTATTTCCAAGGATATTAGCTTAGATCAAAAATGGCAAAATTCTTCTCATGAGGAAATCCACATTAGAATCTTAGTTCTCTCTACCTAGGGCATCTAGGAAAAATATGTGCCTTCAAGGATTCACACAGCTGTGAATAACTGAGTTCCAGTGTGGTATTATGCAAAATATTGACCTAGAGTAAAAGAATTAGGGTTGAGTTTGGGTAACCACTTACTTGCTATATGGCCTGAAGTGTGTTAAACACTGAAGCACTGTTTCTTCATTTATTAAATAGGGATTCATAGCATCAGATAAACCAACTTGATAGAATTGTGACAGAGTTTCATTAAGTGTGAAGAATATGTAAAGTGATGTAATAATATTTTTGGCCCCAAAGCCATAGTCCTTCCTGAATTCTGTTTAGATTGAGAAGCCTGTGTGTTTAATTCAGTGTTGATAAAACCAAAGCCATCGATTTAAATTCCAAATTGCCCAGCTTTGCACTTCTCATGATCACAGATTGCACACAGGTAATGATTCACAAATGCAGGGAATATATTACAAAGATCAACAGAATCTGCTCAACCCAGATCCACTGCCATTTCAGGAAGAACAAAGATCATGGGACCCAATACCCATTTTAATATAGCACTAACTTACTTTTTCCATACATTAATCCTCAGAACTTTTGGAAATTTATTGTTTTAAAATTTTAAAAATCAAGATTCTTATCATATTATCCTTTTATTATCTATTATCGATATCAATATTTATCTTTAGGATTTTCGGGGCAGGGGAAGGGAGTCCATGTGTTGAAATTGTTTTCCTAAATAATAGTGCATTTGTCTATGCAGTGGGTCCTCCTTCTCTGTATCCCTGTGTTCTACATCTGTGGATTCAACCAATTGAGGATCAAAAATATTCACAACATAAGCTGGGTGTGGCCAGGCTTGATGGCTCACACCTGTAATCCCATCACTTTGGGAGGCCAAGGCAGGTGGATCACTTGAGGCCAGGAGTTTGAGACCAGCCTGATCAACATGATGAAACCCTTTCTCTAATGAAAATACAAAAATTAGCCATGTGTGGTGGCGTACATCTGTAATCCCATTTACTCTGGAGGCTGAGGCATGAGAATTGCTTGAACTTGGGAGGCAGAGGCTGCAGTGAGCAGAGATCGTGCCACTGCACTCCAGCCTGGGTGACAGAGTGAGACTCGGTCTCGAGAAAAAATAATAATAATAATAAGTTGCGTTTGGGGTGTGGCGGTTCATACCTGTAATCCCAACAATTTGGGAGGCTGAGGTGAAAGGATCGCATGAAACCAGGAGTTCAAGACCAGCCTGGGCAACATAGCAATTCCCTGTCTCTAAATTTTTTTTTTTTTCAATTAGCCAGGCATAGTGGTACACACCTGTGCTCCCAGTTCCTAGGGAGCCTGAGGCAGGAGGATCCCTTGAGCCTAGAAGTTCAAGGCTGCGGTAAACCATGATTGTACCACTGCACTACAGCCTGGGTAACAAAGCAAGACCCTGACTTTCTCTCTCTCTATTTTAAAATTTTAAAAAGTATGGTTGCATCTGTACTAAACATATACAGACATTTTTTTCCTGTAATTTCCTAAACCATATAGTGTACCAACTATTTACATAGCGTAGGCATTGTAATGGATATTCTAAGTAATCTAGAGATGATCGAAAGCATATAGTGTGCATATGTTATATGCAAATACTACTATGCCATTTTATGGAAGGGATTGAGCACTCATGGATTTGGGAATCCAAGCAGCGGGGGGTGGGGACAGATCCTAGAACCAATACCCCACAGATACAGATACAGAGGGATGATTGTATTAGTATTTTGATACTTATCTCCACAGCTAAATTATAAATACACCCACTAATGCCCCTATTGCATATTTCTTACATAGTGACCAAGGAAATTGTTGTAGAGATTTAACACATTTTTATTACTGTATTGTCTTCTTTTGTCTGTATATATGCAACTGAGATGGAAGGCAATACCATACATTATACCGCATGATACATAACCATTCCCTAATAATAGAATATATGATAGCACTAGATTTGTGCTGTCAGCCTGTTAGGTAAAATAGAGCATATCCATCAAGTCACTCTACTTTCCAGGCAATACGCCAAGCAATAGCAGTTGGGAGATGGGATATATAGTGCTTAGGAGCCTCCCTTAATCTAGCTAAAAGGATTAAATGGGAGGAATATTCAAACAATGTCTTAATCATTAAAACCACATTAAGAAGGCTGTTACAGGCTGGGTGTGGTGGTTTATACCTGTAATCCCAGAACTTTGGGAGGCCAAGGTGGGTGGATTGCTTAAGGCCAGAGGTTCGAGACCAGCCTGGCCAACATGGCGAAACCCTGTCTCTTTTAAAAATGCAAAAATTAACGGAGCATGGCGGTGCATGCCTGTAATCCCAGCTACTCGGGAGACTGAGGCATGAGAATTGCTGGAAGCCAGGAGGCCAAGGTTGCAGTGAACAGAGATCATGCAACTGCACTCCAGCCTGAGTGACAGAGTGAGACTGCCTCTAAATAAATAAATAAATAAATAAGAAGGTTGTTACAAAATAAGTCCCTGATTGGCTGCCAAATCAACAGTACCTCTAGTTTAAAGGACAGAGACAACTGCAGGCTGGAGCATTTTGGAGAGTTTATGTTTAAATGGACTAAGGAGAGCTTTTGACTGGAATGGTGAATTGGTGTAAGAAGTAGCAGTTAGAAGGTAGATATGGCAGAGATTTCTTTTTATAATCATATGTCCATTTTTCTATCAACCTCAGTCATAAAACTTCCAATTTTTAGCTGGACACATAGTGTTTTAGTCTGTTTTGTGCTACTGTGATGATATACCTGAGACTGCATAGTTTATAAAGAACAGAAATTTATTTCTCACAGTTCTAGGGTCTAGGAAGTCCAAGATCAAAGCACTGGCAGGTTTGGCTGTCTGGTTGAGGGCTGCTCTCTCCTTCGAAGATGGAGCCTTGATGCTGTATCTTCTGGAGTGGAACATTGTGTCCTTACATTGTGGAAGACAAAGAAAGGTGAAAAGGGATGAACCCTCTCCTTGAAGACCTTTTATGAGGGCACCTAATCTCATTCATGAGGGTGATCCCATGACTCAGTCTCCTCCCTATGGCCACACCTGCCAACACTTTTGCATTGTGAAATAAGTTATAACATAATTTTTGAAGGGGACAAAAACATTCCAACCATAGCTAATGTTCATCAGAATAAAGCTAAATTTGGACTTGAAAATAAGTTTTGACCAAAAGGTGTAAACTGCAGTGGTGGGTGCAACATCCACGAAGTTTCCTTAAATAAGGCAAACCGATTTCTTATTTTTGTTGACTGAATTGAAAACAGAATTGGACAGTCATCTTGAACCATGAAATGAACTTAGGAATATAGGCCACACATGAGGGAATAACAAGATAAATGGAGCAAGGGTCTTTGATACTATGGAGTGTCAAACCTACCCTGGATCTCTCTGAACATGGGCATCTATTTTGTTTGAGCCCCTTTTATTTTGGGTCATCTGTCACTTGCAGCTGAACCCAATCCTAACTATTATAATGAGTCAATACCCTAAATACTTGTAGAAGGATAGCAGACTTTACCCTGAGAGACTGAGGAACCAATTAATATTTCTGAGAAAGAAAGAATACAGGGTTCCTCACTTTTAGGATACTAATCTAATATGGGTTACAGGGCAAATCAGAAAAGAGAAAAATTTTGTTAGAAGGCTGATAAAGTTGATATCACTTAGGTGTAAAGCCTATGATATGGTTTCGCTGTGTCCCCACCTAAATCTCATCTTGAATGTGCCATGTGTTGTGGGAGGTACCAGGTGGGAAGTAATTGAATCATGGAGGCAAGTCTTTCACGTGCTGTTCTCATGATAGTGAATACGACTCACGAGATCTGATGGTTTCATTGTTTTGTTATGTTTTGCTTTTTCTGAGACAGAATCTCCCTCTGTCACCCACCGTGGAATGCAGTGGCACGATCTCAGCTTGCTGCAACCTCTGCCTCCCAAGTTCAAGCGATTCTCCTCCCTCAGCCTCCCAGAATAGCTGGGACTACAGGCATGCACCACCACACCCAGCCTTTTTCTTCTTCTTCTTTTTTTTTTTTTTTTTGGTATTTTTAGTAGAGATGGGGTTTCGTCATGTTGGCCAGGCTGGTCTCAAACTCCTGACCTCAGGTGATCCTCCTGCCTCAGCCTCCCAAAGTGCTGGGATTACAGGTGTGAGCCACCACACCTGGTCGAGATCTGATGGTTTTAAAAACAGGAGTTTTCCTGCACAAACTCATTCTCTCTTTGCCTGCTGCCATCCATGAAAGACGGGACTTGTTCCTCCTTGCCCTCCGCCAGGATTGTGAGGCTTCCCCAGCCACGTGGAACCGTAAGTCCAATTAAACCTCTTTCTTTTGTAAATTGCCGGGTCTCAGGTATGTATTTATTAGTAGCATGAAAATTTACCAATACAGCCTAAAACTTATATAACACTGAAACCAAGTGAAGGTTGTAAAACATCTTGAAAGAAAAAGCACTAAGATTTTGTGACTAAGTATGCTATTTAGGAAGATGTAGGGGGGATGGTGGATACTAAGCGATAAGAGAAAAGAGCTAGGTTTTTGAGGGTGGTGGTCTGGGATATAAAGTAACAAGATCATCTGTAGGAATAGGGAAGGTAAAAGGATAGATGCAAATTAAGAGGGGTAGAGAAAGAGGTAAGTCAGGAAAGTTGTGAAATAGTGACTGTAAGTTGACATTAGGGAAGTCCAAGTGGAATTTCCTACCAAGTATGTTGGCAATAAGAGAAAGCAATCATTAAAAAGTCAGGAAAAAACAGGTGCTGGAGAGGATATGGAGAAATAGGAGCACTTTTACACTGTTAGTGGGAGTGTAAACTAGTTCAACCATTGTGGAAGACAGTGTGGCGATTCCTTAAGGATCTAGAACTAGAAATACCTTTTGACCCAGTGATCCCATTACTGGGTATATACCCAAAGGATTATAAATCATGCTACTATAAGGACACATGCACATGTATGTTTATTGCGGCACTATTCACAATAGCAAACACTTGGAACCAACCCAAATGATAGACTAAATGAAGAAAATGTGGCACATATACACCATGGAATACTATGCAGCCATAAAAAAGAATGAGTTCATGTCCTTTGCAGGGACATGGATGAAGCTGGAAACCATCATAGTTCTGAGCAAACTATCACAAGGACAGAAAACCAAACACTACATGTTCTCACTCATTGGTGGGAATTAAACAATGAGAACACTTGGACACAGGAAGGGGAACATCACACACTAGGGCCTGTCGTGAGGTGGGGTGCGGGGAGGGATAGCATTAAGAGAAATACCTAATGTAAATGATGAGTTACTGGGTGCAGCACACCAACATGACACATGTATATATATGTAATAAACCTGCACATTGTGCACATGTACTCTAGAACTTAAAGTATAATAATAAATAAATGAATAAAAAATTTGAATTTTTTTTTTAAAAAAGAAAGTAAGTTAAAAGACAGCTGAAGCAACAGACCCAGAAAATTAAAGTGATTTGACAGTGGGCACAACGACTTTATACTAAACTTAGAAAACTCTCTTTAGTGGTAATATCTAACAAGATGGTGTTCACAACATTTCTGCATGTGCACTGCTAGCTTTGCATAATGAACATCAAATCTGTTTTTGATCTGTAATACTTGACTGTTTATCAAAGATGAGATGTTGCCATGGGTTCTGTGACTAAATTGGGTATTACCAAAACTCTTGCTTGTTACGTACATTTCTTATGCCCAATGTTACGAAAGAATCATAACTGAGAAAAACTCATTGGCTGAATTCTTTACATTTGAAATTCCATACAACTTTCTTAGTATTAAAAGGAGTCTAAATGCCACCTTTGTCCTAAAAGGGAGGCACCACAAAATAGAATATAAAGTTATACAATATATACTTCACACCCCTCCACAGATTGAGCCTCAGGGAAGAAACCATATAAAAGGTGTGACCATCCTATTGAAAGGACTGGGGAGTCAAATACACTAGGATGGTCATGCTCAGAGAAGAGTCCAAAGGCTTTTCTTTCAATAAATGATCCTGGGATAACTGGCAAGCCACATGTAGAAAAATGAAACTGGGTCCTCATCTCTCACCTTATTAAAAAATCAACTTATGGTGGATCAAATACTTAAATCTAAGACCTGAAACCATAAAATTTCTAGAAGACAACGTTAGAATACTCTTCTAGACATTGTCTTAGGTGAAAAATTCACGACTAAGTACTCAAAAGCAAATGCAACAAAAACAAAAATAAATAAGTGGGACCTAAGTAAACTAAAAAGCATTTGCACAGTAAAAGAAATAATTGCACAGTAAACAGACAACCCACATAGTGTGAAAAAAAAATTTGCAAACTATGCATCTGACAAAGGACTAATATCCAGAATCTACAAGGAACTCAAACAAATCACCAAGAAAAAAACCAAATAACTTAATCAAAAGACATGAATAGGCAATTCTCAAAATGAGATACAGAAACAGTCAACAAACATATGAAAAAATGCTCAGCGACACTAATTATCAGGGAAATGCAAATTGAAACCACAGTGAGATACCACCTCACTCCTGCAAGAATGGCCATAATTAAAAAAAATCAAAAAATAATAGCTGTTGGTGTGGATATTGTGAAAAGGGAACTCTTTTACACTACTGGTGGGAATGTTAATTAGTACAATCGCTATGGAAAACAGTATGGAGATGCCTTAAAGAACTAAAATTTGAACTGCCATTTGATTGAGCCATCCCACTTCTGGGTATCTACCCAAAGGAAAAAGAGTCATTATGTGAAAAAGAAACATGTATGTTTATAGCAGCACAATTCCCAACTGCAAAACTATGAAACCCTCCTAAATGCCCATCAACCAACAAGTGGATAAGGAAAATATGGTATATGTATATATACCATGAATACTACTCAGCCATAAAAAGGAACAAAATAATGGCATTCACAGCAACCTGGATGGAGCTGGAGGCAATTATACCACGTGAAGTAACTCAGTAATAAAAAACCAAGCATCATACATTCTCACTTATAAATGGGAGCTAAGCTATGAGGATGCAAAGGTGTAAGAATAATATAATGGACACTGGGGACTTGGGGGGAAGGGTTAGAGGGGATGTGGGATAAAATACTATACATTGGTGGGCACAGTGTACACTGCTTGGGCGACAAGTGCACTAAAATCTCAGAAACTACCACTAAGGAACTTATTCATGTAACCAAAAACCACCTGTTCCCCAAAACTACTGAAATAAATATTTTAAAATAAAGGCTTTTCTACACCCTTAGACTTTCTTAACTCTGTTTTATAGTGGAATGTGGGGGTAGAGGAGCTTACAGTCATTGGTTATCTCAGCATAACCTAGTGGAAACAAATATGCTGTCAATGCATCTGAGAATTATCTTGGTAAATATTGTATCTATTGTTATTGAATTACTGTTATTGGAATTTAATATTGTTAGTGCCCAAGAAGAGGATGAAAGAGCAGTGCTTTTGTGCATAGGAATAGATACATGGTTATCAGATAATGATTAGTGAGTCAGCAGATTTAGGATATTTAAGACATGATATTGAAGATCAACCGCACTAAAAGACTTCCTAAGGATTCATTTCAACCTGAAAACATCCAAGGTAGACATGAGCAGAGCTCATCTTTATTTTTAAAGATGAAAAAACAGATTTAGGGGACATTCAGGCATACAATGACCAGATTCAGGTCCTCCATGCTCTTTCTATAACTTCGTACTTCTAAATGAAACACTTCTCAGAAGAGGATTTAATTAGTGCTTACGTGTCTACATGCCTGTGATTTTCTTTGTCTTTAATGAAATACGTAAACTCTATTATTGAACAACTTTTAAGACATCAATGACATTCTTTCTAGATGAATATTGTTTTCATTGTTTCCTACTGTCCTCATAGTTTGTGAAATAGTCATTTCTTCCATAATCCTTCTCTACTGCTCAGATTCTCAGCAGGAAATAGAGACAATCTCTTCCTCCATTAATAGATTAGTCCAACATCTCCAGGCAAGAGCTGTCCAGGTGACTTCTCATATTTCACCACAAGATATAAAAATTTACATGCTGGCTCTTTGTTTAGTTTTTTGTTTTTTTTTTTGAGACGGAGTCTCGCTCTCTCTCAGGTTGGAGTACAGTGGCGCAATCTTGGCTCACTGCAACCTCACCCTCCCGGGTTCAAGCGATTCTCCTGCCTCAGCCTCCCAAGTAGCTGGGATTACAGGTGGGCACCACCACACCCAGCTAATTTTTGTATTTTTAGTAGAGACAGGGTTTCACCGTGTTGGCAAGGCTGGTCTCGAACTCCTGACCTTGTGATCCTCCGGCCTCAGCCTCCCAAAGTGCTGGGATTACAGGTGTGAGCCACTGCGCCCAGCCATTTTTTCCTGTTTTAAAATCAAAACAGTATACTCAATTCTAAAAAAATAAAACAAGTCACTTTTTTCCCCCAGCTAAGCTGACAATTCAGGAATTTTACAAAATGTGTAGGGAGAGGAGAAAGTCTGGTAAATAAGTGTTATTGTACGTTATAATGTAGAAGTACTTGTTTCACATCACTGATTTTGCAATGTAGTAAAACTACTCATTTGCAGAAAGGGCTTCCTCAAATTAATGAATATTATGAATTATACCGCACTTAAAAATAAATGGAGTGTATACATATATGAGATGTATAAATATAAACATATAACAAATTTATAATACTTTTACATATGAATATATGTAAAACTCCAAGTGGCTGCTAATCAGTGGTGTCAAGAACAAATACTAGTACATTTGCTTTAAAAAAAAAAAAAGATTTATAATAGCATTATTTGAAAATTTATCAAAGTTCAAGAATTTTAAAAATATATGTTTGGAAATTTCTACATTTTGTGTTCTCTAAATTGGCTTATAAACATTCTTTATGGATAGTTCAAACTATAGTTTTTTTGTTTGTTTTTTTCTTTTCTTTTTTTTTTTTTTTTTGAGACAGAGTCTTGCTTTGTCACCCAGACTGGAGTGCAGTGGCGTGATCTCAGCTCACTGCAACCTCCACCTCCTGGGTCCAAACGATTCTTTTGCCTCAGCCTCCCAAGTAGCTGAGACTACAGCTACTTGCCACCATGCCCCGCTAATTTTTCTATTTTTGTGGAGACGGGGTTTCATCATGTTGGTCAGGCTGGTCTCAAACTCCTGACCTCAAGTGACCCGCCTGCCTTGGCCTCCCAAAATGCTGGGATTACGGGCGTGAGCCACCGCGCCTGGTCCAAACTACAGTTAAATTTCCAAAGATATGTTGAAAATTCCAGATGACTAGTATCTGAAATATTGCAGCTCTGTTCTTGGTTGGCTATGGCAATTTGATTGTCCTACAATGCTCAGAGACATAATTTGAAAATGCGGTTATAAACAAGCAACATTTTTATTCAGACTGCATATTTTGGAGTGGCCAGGTCTCCCCAAGTCACCCCTACATGCTGAAATTTGTTTTGACTGATAGCTCATGTAAAAATGTAGTCTTTTTTTTTTTTTTTTTTTTTTGAGATGGCGTTTCACTCTTGTTGCCCAGGCTGGAGTGCAATGGCGAGATCTCAGCTCACTGAAACCTCCGCCTCCCAGGTTCAAGCGATTCTCCTGCCTCAGCCTCCCAAGTAGCTGGGATTACAGGTGCCCACCACCACATCCGGCTAAGTTTTGTATTTTTATTAGAGATAGGGTTTCACCATGTTGGCCAGGCTGGTCTCGAATTCCTGACCTCAAGTGATCTGCCCGCCTTGGCCTCCTAAAGTGCTGGGATTACAGGCATGAGTCACTGTGCCTGGCCCATTCATTTTTAAAATTGTAGCTGCCATTAGCTTCCTCACTCCATTTGCTTCTTACATTTGCAAAACCTACTTGGAATGGAGAAGGCACCATTGCACTTAACATGATCTTCATATGGATTATGGATTATAAATATGTATATAAACATTGAGGTAAAAACACTGAAGAATATGAAGTAGGTAATCAAAGCCCTGAATGGCTGAGACTGGCTCACTGTTCACCAGACCCATTTCTTCTTCCTGAGGTGGCCATGTGATGGATTCTTGTTAGTGTTTCTAGAAGTGACACGTGTTATTTCAACATGGAGGCTTTTGAAAAGTAGGTGTGCCTTCTATGCCTTCTTTTTCTGTATTTGAGAGTTGTACACATATGACTCCACAGCATAGAAGAGGTTAAATTTACAAGATTGATCACATGAAAGGATACCTGACAATCAGGAACACTGACACTTAAATTGTGTTAAGCTATCACAATTGCTTTTTTTTTTTTTTTTTTGCAGTACTTAGCCTTCCTTAACTAGTATGCCTGGTCTGCAGTCACAACACAATCAATGTAAAGACATTTTAAAGAGATTTACATCTATGTAATAATTCATTATTAGGACACTAGTCTCATTTGCTAATAATATATAATAGAAGAAGTTTCGGCAAACGTTTTCTCCTAAATAACCCTTATTTTAATCATTCTTTACTTTTAAAAAGACTGTGCTTTGCAAAAATAAAAAGAAAATTATTCACAAGGTTATTTATTGTGGCATTTGCAACAGCAAGTGATTGGAAAGAACTATCATATGATCACTGATAGATAGCTTAGTGAATAAAATGTGGTACATTGACACAATGACGTAGGATGGCGCACTGAAAAGTAATGAGAAAAATATTTACATACAAATATAGAATAATCTCCAGGATGTATTATTAAGTGAAAGAAATAAGTACAGCAAAGGTTATGTATTAAGTTATGTGAGGGATAAAATATTGCATAAATGGTCATATTTACAAAACAACAATTGTGGATGGATAAATGAAAAAGTAATAAAAATTATGACAGTGAATGGAAGGGCAGAGAGGACAGAGAACAAGTTTGAAGACTCTTCCACTGGCCAAATTGGAGCACACTGAGCAACAAAAACAATAATGAACACAAGTTTGAGTCAAACCTATTGGATTTTAAAAAAGTAATGAGTTCAAATTGAAGAGAAAAAAGAGAGTTCAGAGAGAAGAGTGGGGAGGAGAAAGAAGAAGGTAGAAGGAGAGGAGGAGAGAGAGAAAAAAAAAATTGTTGGATGCTGTTGTAAGTGTCCACAGCACCAACTCATTACTCATATCTCATGACTGATAATTCAAGGTGAAGAAGTAGGCCAGGCAAGGTAGCTCCTGCCTGTAATTCCAACACTTAGGGAGGCTGAAGCAGGAGGTTGGTTAAGCCCAAGAGTTAGAGATCAGCCTGGGCAACATAGTGAGATCTCTTCTCTAAAAAAAAAAAAACTTAAAAAAAAATTAGCTGGACATAGTGGCACATGCCTGTAGTCCCATCTGGTCTGGAGGCTGAGGTGGCAGGAGGATTGCTTGAGCCAAGGAGGTTGAGGCTGCAGTGAGCCATGTGACAGAGTGAGACCTTGTCTCAAATAAATAGATACAAATAAAGGTGAAAAAATAAGCATTTATCTTGTCTGTATGCCATGAATTATGTTTCAGTTTATACTGAACTAACTGATGAGAAAAATTTCTCTGAACAACAGAATGTCAGTTAATAAATGCAGAATAAATAATATATATATTTTTAAATCTCAATTTTTAAACCTTCACATGAATCATTTAAAGGTCATTAATCTATTGTAAAATCATTAGATGTAAGGTTAGGAAATTTACAATGAAGGTATATGGCTGTTACCCCCCATCAATCTTAGTATTGTAAAACTAAAACAACCAGATACACCACATGCCTCTTGATGTAATTAACATGAAAATGAACTACACAATCCCACCTATCAAGTATTCTTAAAAAAAAAACAATTGAACCCATATCTGTTCAAGTCTTCAGGACTAATTTCTTGGCACTGAAAATAAAAAGCCACCAAGCAGACAATGCAAAGAATCATTAGCCATATCCACAATGTGTAAAATTGACTTACTTTTTTCAATAAGGCAATAGAATTCAGGGGAGGAGAAAAAAGAGGAGAAAACTGTTCTAAATTAAGAGATATTTAAAAAGAATTGCGAGATAGAACAACCCAGTAAAATGTGTGAACCTTGTTTGGAAGCTGATGTCATTAAACCTCCAATTAGTGGTAGTGGTTGTTTTTTTAAGTGGTGGTTTTTTCATTAAATTTTACATGATTGGGGAAATTTGAATATAGACTTAGAACTAGGTAATATGAAGCAATAATTGTTAATGCTGTTAGAGAAAACAGTGGCATTTGTTTATGTAAGAAAATGTCCTTTGTTTTATTACTTTTAAAGAAAGCACATTAAAGTATTTCAGGGAAATATAAAATGATTTCTGAAATTTTCTTTAAAATGCTCCAAAATTTTTTTTTAATGCAGGAAGCATAAACAATATGGCAAAATATTTATAATTATTGACATTAGTGCTTACTTGAAATTTTCAGTAGAGTTCAAAAAGAAAAAATTGGTAATGAAATTGCTGCAGATGCTGTCTCTGTGTAGGAAGAAAAAAATGGTAAACTTTGCCTTGTGGTCATGCAGTTTGCCCTTGTTTGTGACCTTTTCATATCATAGTTTTTACCCTTAAGTTAAAAGAAAAAAAAAAAAGAAAAAAGACCAACCCCAATATCCTATTTAAACAAACCGAGCTTCGCTTCTTAGCCACTCTGGCTTCACCACATAAATGATACTTATTGTTTGAAGTTGTGCTGAGCTGTCTTTAATAGATAAGTTTATCTACATATATAAATATTTTGACTGTAAATTTTGTTTTGTTGGGCTATACTAAAATAACATGCAAATAAGTTGAACATGAACCACAAAAGGTAAGAAGCAAAGATGCAGCAGTGGAAAAAAAGAGGAAAATTAAATTCAGAACAAACTGGATTTGACATTTATGCTTCCCAGCTAAGAGACATTGGTCTAATCAACCTATGTGAGCATTCCACTTCTCTTGGGCAGAATGGGACTATTGTGAAGACTGCATGAGCTAAGTCATGTGCTTTTTCAACTGTAATGCATCATACCAAGATAAAATATTATTAGCATGAAGAATGAGTGCTGGCAATATTTCATGACTATTTTCATTTTACAAAAGTGAAAAATTATCTACACTGATTTTTAAAAATAATTAAAAGTAATTTACAAAATTTCCTCTAACAAACAGCAGCAAGAAACACATTTGGTCTGCCTCTACATATTTCCGTCAGCAGGTGAATCAGATCTGCTCAACATGGACAGAGTTCCACTTTGGTTTTTGACTTTGTTCCTGTTAAGGATCATTTTATTACAGTGATATTAGGTCTTACTTAGAAAAACTATTATTCTGTCTCTTCAGGTGTAGTTAACTACACTGAAAATTTCCTTTAAAAAGATACCAGAGTAAAGAAATAATTTTATAATGAAGAAAATCACCCGAGTTTTACTGTTTTATACCGTATGTTTAATATTTCAAGTTTGTTTGTTTTAATTTCAGCACATAATACAATTTCGCCTCTTCAAAAACTTACAGATAAATTGAGTACCATATTGAGAAGCCACAGGCAACATTAACTGTGACTTAGATGGTTCTGAGTAATTTATAATTCAATTTGCAGCCAATATTCAGTGTTGTTTTGCACTTGAACTCAGCTTTTCTGGAAATTGTTTAAGGCATGTAAACATCCTGCATTAATGAAAAGTTGTTCTTACAACATAATTGTGAGTCATGAAGAGAGAACTTAAGAAAACATAACCTTTTATCCTTATCCCCTTTTTGGAAAAAGAGGCCACATGAAACAACATTAATATCTCTTCAAAGTAATTAACGGCTTAAGGGCTACAAAGTACTTTGAAAACAAAAGCAAAAATTTCTCCTAATAAACAGCAACAAGAAACACATTTGGTCTGGCTCTAGTATTTCCGTCAGTAGGAGAATTAGACACACAAGGATAGACTTCCCCATTGTTTTTTGTTGTTGTTGTTGTTTGCTTGTTTTGAGACAGAATTTTGATCTTGTTATCCAGGCTGGAGTGCAGTGGTGCGATCTAGGCTCACTGCAACCTCTGCCTCTCAGGTTCAAGCGATTCTCCTGCCTCAGCTTCCCAAGGAGCTGGGAATACAGGCATGCACCATCATGCCTGGCTAATTTTGTATTTTTAGTAGAGACAGGGATCTCACCATGTTGATCAGGCTGGTCTCAAACTCCTGACCTCAAGTAATCCACTTGCCTCAGCTTCCCAAAATGCTGGGATTATAGGCGTGAGCCACCGTGTCTGGCTCACATTGGTTTCTTACTTTGTGCCTGCTAAGGATCATTTCACTACAGTGATGTTAGGTCTTATTTAGATAAATTATTATTCTGTCTTTTCAGGTGAATGGTAGAGAAAATAGATTATACTCCTGTGGACACTGCTAGTACTTTCAATGTCTTTATAACAGGCTCATCTGTATCTCTTTACTCTCACTTTTCACTGTTTCTAATGGTCTCAATCTAGATTATTCTTTTCCCATTTAAAAAGCCATTATTTATTAATTTATTCTTGAAAAGGCTAAAGTTGTCAATGTTTCAACATTTAAAAGGCTAAAAGAAAGTGGTACAGAGTGAAATTCTCTCTCCCACTCCTATCCTTCAGTTGCTCAGCAATGTGTTTTCTCCATAGTTTCCTTGATCACCTGCTTTTGTTTACAAAGTTTTTGTTGCTTCCTCTATCTGAAATGTGCTTCAGATAGCTGTCAAATTTTGCACTTTACTTCTTCAAAATATGGCTCAATACTCTCCTTTAGTGAACATTCCCTGAGCCACAATCTCCAAAATTGATCTCTTATTCCCCTTGATTCTGCATCGTTGAATGTGGTTTATACCCTGATTTCTTTAATATACTTTAAATTGCTAATGCTCCTAAATTACTTTCATATTTCCTGGACTGATTTTAGATTTTTGAATAACCTACAGATTTACAGTGCCTTGAAAGCAAGAAGTGACTTTGATTTTATTTTTCCTACGTAGCAGTCTGGATCTGTGCAACTAGTTGGTGCCTAATATCTTCTGTATCCTCAAAAAGCATTAACTGGCATTTCTCAAAATTCGGTGCATATCAGAATCCTGGGGCCGAGAATGGAGGGGAGCTGGAAAGTGGGGAGCTTTTGAAACTCATGAATGCTAGGATTCAACCCATGCCAATTAAATGAGAGTCTCTTGGGAGTGAGATTTGAGCATAAACACTATTTAAAACCTGCTGGATGACTCCAATGCACAGCTATGTTTAAGTATCAGTGATCTAACCCACTCCCTGCCCTCAATCTCAGTGATGGCCTCATTCCATGAGAATCTGCTCTTCCTACCAGTGTTCTACAATCCTCCCTGCATCTGCACCCATCTTCTCTTGCTTTGCCCCCACTATAGCTAAGAAAGAGTTCCTCTGCTTCCCATAGGCCTCCTTCCAGCTGCCACATTGTCTTTGCTCCCTTTCACAGAAACCTTCTCATGGGATTTTTCTTTGCAGGTGGTTGTCATGTTTTCACCTCCAAATCTCTCTTCGACCACTTATATTTGATTTTCATTCCCATCAGGCCTCCCAAAAGGTTCTTGTCAGTGTTACTTGTCATGTTGCCAAACCCAATGCTCAGTTTTCTGCCTTCTTCTTACTCTCAGCAGCATGACCACACTTTACTCCAAATACTGCCATTTCTTCACTTCCAGGATACCATATGGTTGCTCCTCTTCTCCTTTTATTGCTTTCTTTCCTTTACTGTCTCTTCACTACCTGACTTCAAGATAGCACTTTTCCAGGGCTTGGTCCTAAGCCCTCTTCTTTCTCCACATATTTCCATGTACAATTTTTAAGTAGAGACAATTTCAGATAGTAGATGATTGAAAATTTTTTACCTTAATAGTTAAGTACAGTCATCTCTGGGTATCTCTGGAGATTCATTCCAGGAACCCCGGTGGATACCAAAATTATCAGATGCTCAAGTCGCTGATATTAAATGTTGTGGTATTTGCATATAACCTATGCACATACTCCTGTGTACTTTGAATAATCTCTAGATTACTTATAATACCTAATACAATGTAAATAGTTGTTACACTGTATTGTTTAGGAAATAACGACAGGAAAGACATTCAGTACAAACACAATTTGTTTTCCAAATATTTTTGATCCACTGTTGGTTGAATCCATGGATGTGGAATCCACGGATACAGAGGGTCCACTATTTATTTCACTTTGACAGGTAAGTATTAGAAAAGACTACAACCTGAAAATCAAACTCACATTAAGGTTAGAAAGTGAAGGAGAGTGAGTTCAAATAGCAAATCATATGGCAAACTTCAGAAAATCTGCTTTTTACACCTCTTTTCTTTTCCTAAATTTCTTCTCAAGTTCACAGCTATCTTCACTCTTTCCAAAAGCCTCTCTCTATGGTCAATCGGTATATCTTCCCCTGCCCCCTTTATAATTTTTCCCCCAATCATACTCTCCAGCCTCCTGGTTCCAATCTTCCCCCTCTTCATTCATCTCTGGCAGAAACACATCCTGCTGATGAGCTTCCAGATACCCTGTATTGAAACTGCATATATTACTGAGAAGTTAGGTTTCACTTAACTGGGAAAGCTTCAAAATAGGGAACAAATACTTTGCAAGGAAGCCACTGAAAATTTGCTGGATATAGAACAGATACTCTGGGGAAGAAAGAGGTGTGGTAATAAAACAATATACAAATATTTTAAATAATAAAGTCTGTCTTAGACTTGTCTAAGAATCTATGATAATTCACATTTAAGCATATTAGTATACTTTGGGAGCCCAGGAGCCACAAAAGCACCTGGGTCAAGATCAAAGCTGGCATCTTGATCACCAAGTTACCTTATTTTAGCATTACCAATATATAGTTTCTCTAATTATTAGATTTGCATCTCTAAGATTCTAATATAATGGTCCTAATATGAAACTACTATTTTCTAATAGTTCTTTTGGAATCTTTTTATTGTATTTTATTTTATTTATTAAATTTGATTTCATTTCTTAGAGACTGGGTCTCACTCTGTCACCCAGGCTGGAGTGCAGTGGCACAATCATATCTCACTGCAGCCTCGACCTCCCATGCTCTAGTGATCCTCCCACTTCAGCCTCCTGAGTAGCCAGAACTACAGGTGTGTGCCACCACACTTGAATAATATTTTTTATTTTTTATTTTTTGTAGAAATGGAGTCCCACTTTGTTTCCCAGGCTGGTCTCGAACTCCTGGGCTCAAGTGATCCTCCCGCCTCAGCCTCCCAAATTCCTGGGATTACAGGTATGAACTACTGCTCCTTGTCCCATAGAATCTTTCTAACTCTGACATAATGAAATAAAATTTGACCTGACAGAATGTCTCCAATAATTCTATTTTTACTTAATAACTCTAGTAGTGCCTATAGGTCATATTTATATTATATATATTAGATTATAATAAAACTGCAAGAAATATATTGTTTCTGTAGACAGGAATAAAATAATACAAATACCAATACCTCAATGATTAACCAATTTCTCTTTTTATCCTGGTACTAAATTTTGGCTTTATTTGTTTATGCCATTTTCAATGGGGTTCTTTAGTATGGAGAGCAATGAGTCATCTCTTTTCAGAGTCAACAGACTATATCACCAGTTAAACTGCAAATGAGCCAGATAAATAGGATATAAATCCTCAGTTTGTTTAGAGTAAAAAAAATACTAACTTACACATTTATGTAATGATTTTTAACAAATCAGCCTGTTTTTTCCTGCTCTAAGATGGCCAACTAGATGCAGGCAGGAGAAACATCTGCAACCGAGTGACCGAGACATCGGGAAGACTGGTATGCTCCTAGCAGAACTTCAGAGGGAAGCCATTGAGAGCAGACGGAGAAAAGACACAGATGCTGAGCTGAAGGGGAAGGAAACTGGGAACCTTGCACAGGGCTACTGTTCACCAAGACTCATTCCTGGTCCCCAGCAACTCCTGGGGAAGGGTTGGCTTGAACAGGCAAGGAGCAACCCATTCTGGCCACTGGACTCTGGAATCCTGGCAGGAGGAGACCCTGTGATCACCATGGACACTTGTGTTGGCAGGGGGAGCTGCTTTGATAGGTGGTTGGGGCAGAGCTACAGCCAGCATGGAGCCCAGTTGGTTTGATGTGGGAGCGTCCTTAGTGGAGCATAGCCAGGGATGCCTATAGGAGACTTGAGCCCTGGTGGTACTGTCCGACCTGAACTCTGCTGGGTGGTCTTGCCCGTGACAAGGGGCCATCTGACCTGAGCACCCTTCATTCTGCTGGTCTCTTCTGGGGACCCGGCCTGGACACGCCTGCTTGCAGTGCAGCCCCCCAGGTACTTCCTAGGGACCCACATTATAGCTTCTGGCTAATGGACGTGGCCTGACCAGCAGAGTGCTCTAGCAGAAAGGCTGGCAGACCCTCACCAGCCAACCTGCACCCTCCCCACTTGGCAACCTGCCCTGTGTGCTTTGCCTGCATGCACTCACTCCATCCCTCTGCATCACTTTGCTGGCACGGGTGGACCTTACCTTTCCTTTCTTAGCAGTGCGTGTGTACACGTGCACCCTGCCATGCCACTGCTGCCTGCATAAGTGCACCCATCCTTTCCCCAACCGCATTGCCATTGTCGTTGGAGCATTGGCAGACACAAGCCCACTAGCCCTGCCCTGGCTAGTGCCCCAGCCCTGTGCTGACACTGCTGCTAGCGTGAAACATAGGCATGGAAGACAGTGGATCCACCTCCACCCTGAGGGCCACCTCCACCTACAGGAACAAGCACAGAGGGCACACACAGTCCTGTACCCACTGGTGCCCCACCCCTGTGCTAATACCACCACAGGTATGAACATGTAAACAGTCACCAGCAAGGGTCTCCTGCCCCCTTGAGCGGCGCTGCCACCACAGCTGCTGTGAATGCCAGCACAGCAGCCAGCACCCTGGCACCCACTAGCACCCTGACACAGATAACGACTATGCAACCCCTGTGCTGTGCTGCTGCCGCCTCTGCTGCTGACTTGTGCACACGAGCATAAATTCTGCTACCACCACCCTATGAAGTGTTTTGGCTGGCACCACCCATTGGAGTGTTGTGAATTGCAGTCTGGGAGCACCCCAGCTCCTACAGTGCAGCAGGTTCCTAAATTCAAGAAGCCAGAGAACAAAGCTGGGGCTCAATACCAGTCCCCTAGAGCTAGAGCATGGAGTCCAGGAGTCCTGAGCTGAGCCTTAGCCCCCTAAAATCTTTCAGAAATGAAGCCAGTCGACTGAACCCATGTTATACCACGATCAAACCCCCAAGGTCATCAAATAGGATAAAATAAATAAAACTTCATCCAAAAACAGCAACTTCAAATATTGAAAGAACATTATTAGCCCACACAGATGAGAAAGAAGCGTCACAAGAACTCTGACAGCTGAAAAAGTCAGAGTGCCTTCTTTCCTCCAAATGATCACAGTAGTACTCCATCAAGGGTTCATAACTGGGCTGAGATGGCCAGAATGACAAATATAATTTATGGCTAGGCATGAAGATCATCAAGATTCGGGAGAACATTGAAGCCCAATCTAAGGAAGCTAAGAATCACAATAAAGTGACACAAGAGCTGACAGACAAAATAGCCAGCATAGAAAAAAAATAACTGACCTGATAGAGCTGAAAAACACGCTACAAGAATTTCATAATGCAATTGCAAGTATTAACAGCAGAACGGACTAAGTGGGGGAAAAAATCTCAGAGCTTGAGGACTGGCTTCCTGAAATAAGACAGTCAGACAAGAATAAAGTAAAAACAATGAAAAGGAATGTAAAGAGAGCAAATCCACAACTTACTGGCATCCCTGAAGGAGATGGGAAGAATGGAAGCAACTTGGAAAACTTATTTCAGGATATTATCAGTGAGAACTTCCCCAACCTAGCTAGAGAAGCCAACATTCAAATTCAGGAAATGCAGAGAACTGCCATAAAATAATTCACAAGATCATCCCCAAGACACATAATCATAGATTTTTCCAAGATTGAAATGGAAGAAAAAAATGTTAAAGGCAGCTGGAGAGAAGGACAGGTCACCTACAAAGGGAAGTCCATTAGACTAACAGTGGACCTCCCAGTAGGAACCCTACAAGCCAGAAGAAATTGGGGGCCTAGATTCAAAACATTCTTAAAGAAAAGAAATTCCAACCAAGAATTCCATATCAACCCAAACTAAACTTCACATGCAAAGAAGAAATAAGATCCTTTTCAGACAAGCAAATGCAGAGAGAATTTGTTACCACCAGACCTTCCTTACAAGAGCTACTGAAAGAAGCACTAAATATGGAAAGGAAAGATCTTTACCAGCCGCTACAAAAACACATCTAAATACACAGATCAGTGATGCTATTAAGCAACTACATAAACAAGTTAGCATAATAACCAGCTAACGACACAATGATGGATGAATCCATACATATCAATACTAACCTTGAATGGAAACTGGCTAAATGCCCCAATTAAAAGGCACAGAGTGGTAAGCTGGATACAGAAGCAAGGCCCAGTGATATCCTGTCTTCAACAGACACGTCTCACATGCAGTGACAACCATAGGCTCAAAATAAAGGGATTAAGAAAAATCAAATGGAAAACAGAAAAAAGCAGGGGTTGCAGTCCTAATTTCAGACAAAATATAACTTAAGCCAACAAAGATAAAAAAGACAAGGGCATTACATAATGGTAAATGAATCAATTCAACAATAAGACCTAATATCCTGAATATATATGCACCCAACACAGGAGCACCCATATTCATAAAACAAGTTCTCAGAGACCTTCAAAAGACTTAGACTCACACACAATACTAGTGGAAGACTTCAACACCCCACTGACTGTATTAGACAAATCATTGAGGCAGAAAAATAACAAAGATATTCAGAACCTGAACTCAACACAGGACCAAACAGGCCTGATGGACATCTACAGAACTCTCCCTGCAAAAATACAGAATATACATTCTTTTCATTGCCACATGGTGCATATTCTAAAATCAACCACAAAGTCAGACATAAAACAATCCTTAGCAAATGTAAAAGAACTGAAATCATGTTAACCACTCTCTTGAATCACAGTGCAATAAAAGTAGAATTCAGGACAAAGAAAATCACTCAAAACCATACAATTACATAGGAATTAAATAACCTGCTCCCAAATGACTTTTGGGATTAATAACAAAATTAAGGTAGAAATCAAGAAATTCTTTGAAACTGATGAGGACAAAAATACAACATTATCAGAATCTCTGGGACACAGTTAAGGCAGTGTTAAGATGGAAATTTATGGCACTAAATGCCCATATCAAAAAATTAGAAAGATTTCAAATTAACAACCTAACATTACAACTAAAAGAACTGGAGAAGCAAGAGCAAACCAACCCTAAAGCTAGTGGGAGATAAGAAATAACCAAAATCAGAGCTGAACTGGAGGAGATTGAGACACAAAAAGCCAGTCAAAAGATCAATGAATCCAGGGGTTGTTTCTATGAAAAAATTAATAAGATAAATATATTGCTAGCTGGATTAATAAAGAAGAAAAGAGAAGATCCAAATAAACACAATTAGAAATGACAAAGGGGATATTACCACTGACACCACCAAAATACAAATGACCATCAGAGACTACCGTGTATACCTCTATACACACAAACTAGAAAACCTAGAAGAAATGGATAAATTCATGGACACATATACCCTCCTAAGACTGAACCAGGAAGAAATTGATTCCCTGAATAGACCAGTAATGAGCTCTGCAATTAAATCAGCAATAAATAGCCTAACATCCAAGAAAACCCCAGGACCAGATGGAGTCACATTCAAACTCTACCAGATGTACAAAGAAGAGCTGGTACCATTCCTTCTGAGACGATTCCAAAAAATTTAAGAGGAGAAACTCCTTCCCAACTCATTCTATGAGACCAGCATCATCCTGATACCAAGACCTGGCAGAGATACAACAACAACAAACCCTCAGGCCAATATTCTCAATGAAAATTGATGCAAAAATCCAAACAAAATACTAACAAACTGAATCCTGCAGCTTATCAAAAAGCTAATTCACCATGATCAAGTAGACTTTATCCCTGGGATGCAAGGTTGGTTTGACATATGCAAATCCATAAACATGATTCATCACATAAGTGAACTAAAGACAAAACCACATGATCACCTCAATAGATGCAGAAAATGCTTTGAATAAAATTTAACATCCATTCATGTTAAAAACTCTCAATAAACTAGGTATTGAAGGGATACACCTCAAAATAATAAGAGCCATCTATGATAAACCCACAGCCAACATCATACTGAATGGGAAAAAGCTGGAAGCATTCCCCTTGAAAACTGGCACAAGACAAGGATGCTCTCCCTCACCACACCTATTCAACGCAGTATTGGAAGTTCTGGCCAGGGCAATCAGGTAAGAGCAAGAAATAAAGGGCATCCAAATAGGAAGAGAGGAAGTCAATCTATCCCTGTTTGCAGATGGCATGATCCTACAGCTAGAAAATCCCATAGTCTCCTCCCCAAACCTTCTTCAGCTGATAAACAACATCAGCAAATTTTCAGGGTACAAAATCAACACACAAAAATCACTAGTATTCCTATACACCAACAACAGCCAAGCTGAGAGCCAAATCCCATTCCCAGTTGCCACAAAAAGCATAAAATACCTAGGAATACAGCTCACCAGGGAGGTGAAAGATATCTAAAATGAAAGCTACAAAACACTACTCAAAGAAATCAGAGATGACACAAAAAAATTGAAAAACATTCCATGCTCATGGATAGTAAGAATCAATATCTTTAAAATGGTCATACTGCCCAAAGCAATTTATAGATTCAGTGCTATTCCTATCAAACTACCAATTACATTCTTCCCGGAAATAGAAAAAACAGTTTTAAAATTCATGTGGAGGCCAGGTGTGGTGGCTCACGCCTGTAATCTCAGCACTTTGGGAGGCCGAGGAAAGTGGATCATGACGTAAGGAGATCAAGACCATCCTGGCCAACATGGTGAAACCCCGTCTCTACTAAAAATACAAAAATTAGCTGGGCATGGTGGTGCACGCCTATAGTCCCAGTTACTTGAGGGGTCTGAGGCAGGAGAATCGCTTCACCCAGGAGGTGGAGGTTGCAGTGAGCAGAGATCGGGCCACTGGACTCCAGCTTGGTGACAGAGCAAGACTCCATCTCAAATAAATAAATAAATAAATAAAATAAAAAAATCATATGGAACCAAAAACAGAGCTTGAATAATCAAGGCAATTCTAAGCAAAAAGAACAAAGCAGGAGGCATCACACTAACTGAATTCAAACTATACTACAGGGCTATAGTAACCAAAACACCATGGTACTGGTATGAAAGCAGATGCATAGACCAAGGGAACAGAATCAAGAGCCCAAAAATAAGGCAGCACACCTACAACCATCTGATATTCAACAAGGCTGACAAAAGTAAGCAATGAGGAATGGACTCCCTACTCAACAAATGATGTTGGGATAACTGGGTAGCCATATGCAGAAGACTGAAAGTGGGGCCCTTTCTTACACCATATACAAAAATCAAATCACAATGGATTACGAACTGATATGTAAAACCCAAAACTGTAACAATCCTGAAAGATAGCCTAGGCAATACCATTCTGGACATAGGAACTGGCAATATTTCATGACAAAGATGCCACAAGCAATTACAGCAAAAACAAAAATTGACAAATAGGATCTAATTAAAGAGCTTCTGCGCAAGAAAATAAATTATCAACAGAGCAAACAGCTTACAGAATGGGAGAATAAATTTGCAAACTATGCATCTGACAAGTTCTATTAACTAGTATTTATAAGGAACTTAAACAAATTTACAAGAAAAAAACAAACAACCCCTTTAAATAGTGGGCAAAGGACATAAACAGATGCTTTTTCAAAAGAAAACATATATGGGGCCATCAAGCATGTGAAATAAAAGCTCAATATCACTGATCATTAGAGAAATGCAAATCAAGATCACAATGAGATACCATCTCACACCAGTCAGAATGGCCATTATTAAATAGTAATTTTAAAAAATAACAGATACTGGCGAAGTTGTGGAGAGAAGGGAACACTTATACACTTACTGGGAGTGTAAGTTAGTTCAACCATTGTGGAAAGCAGTGTGGCAATTCCTCAAAGAGCTAAAAACAGAACTACTATTTGACTCAGAAATTCTATTACAGAGTATATACCCAAAGGAATATAAATTGTTCTATTATAAAGGCACATGCACATATATGTTCATTGCAGCACTGTTCATGATAGTAAAGACATGGAATCTACCTAAATGCACATCAGTGGTAGACTGGATAAAGAAAATGTTGTACATATACACCACGGAATACCATGCAGCTATGAAAAAGCATGAGATCATGTCCTTTGGAGGAACATGGATGGAGCTGGAGGACATTATCCTTACCAAACTATTGCAGGAAGAGAAAACCAAATACCACATGTTCTTACTTATAAGTGGGAGCTAAATGAGACACAAAGAGAGGAACAACACATTCTGGGGCCTTCCTGAGGGTGGAGGGTGGGAGGAGGGAAAGGATCAGAAAAAATAACTATTGGGTGCTAGGCTTTGTACTTGCATGGTAAAATAATCTGTACAACAAACCCCCATGACATGAGATTACCAATAGAACAAACCTGCACATGTACCCCTGAGCTTCAAATAAAAGTTTAGAAACAGACAAAACCAAGCAAAAACCAAATTAACCCCAGCATTTGTGGAGGCATACTTACTATTTTCCTGAATATTTACATGTTAAAAGTTAACAAATTATTGAGTAAAATGTTTTATCACCCTACACTGACAAAATTATATTTATAACATTTTTAAAAGTAAAGAACTATGTTCCTTTTAAATAGCTGCAAGTTAGTAAATGTAAAAGATGATTTATTTTAATTATGCTTGGCATGTCTGGCATTCTAGTGATAGGCCAGTGATGTCCGAATGGTATAAAAATATATATAATGAATACATTATTATATATTTATTTTGTAAAAATTGTTTTTTCTTCATTTTAGAAAAATTGCTAATTGTGTTATAATCAGTATTTTCATTAATCTGTATTAACAGCAGGCCAAATGAGAGGACATTGCTTGATTTATTAAAACTTTTTAATAGATTTTAAAATTAATTTTAATTGCCAAACTATCACTCTGCTGAAACAATAACATCTGGAATTTTAAATGAAATTCTTAAAGCAATACTTGATTTAGTAATGGATCATGAATTTTACATATCATGTTTGAGCATTGGTTTGCATATGATAAACTAATATTACCCCATGAGATTTTACAAAACATTTAAAATTTCATTGCTATCACTTATGTTGTAATTTACATTGTCTTTTAAGTAAGATCTGTATAATAATGTAAAAAACTGATAGCCCAGTCAACTGATGCTATATCTAGATTTATATTCAGTTATGTAATATTGAAAATTGTTCCTCAGTCACCATGTACAACTTGGTGATTATCATGCTAATTTATGAGTATTTTCAGAACCACAAATGGAACACATACAAAAAAACAGAAATGTTCACTCTAGGCACTACTGGGATTTTTGGAGTTTTTTTTGTTGTTGTTGTTATGCAAGAAACTATTACATTGCCCTCGTTTCAGAATTGCATTGTAGATATGTGATGCTGTCAACAAACAGTTCTATTTCTAGACAAAGAAGTATATTTTTAGGTCATAAGAAACAAAGCCAAATCTCTGCTTTGTTAGATTCTAATGATAGAAAGAAAAGGCAGATACTAAAATATCACAGATATTTGAAATCATAAATTGAAAACACATACCTGCCTACCAATAAGATATAAAGATACCATAAATGGTTGATGTTAATTTGTAATTAAATAACAATTTTTAGAACAACTTTACTTAAAATAGTCTTAAATGTACATAATAATGCTAAATTTCTATGACTCAAAAATATTTACAACAGCCATTTTCAATACAAGTGAAACTCATGAACCATGAAGGAGCAAAATATTGATTTAGCAAGGAGTAGTCTGTTGAATATTAAGAAATGATCAATATTTGGGAAGTTTTTATTGACAACCATGTGGCAAAAATCTCAATATAAACAAGATATAGATGATTTTAAATGAACCTCTCACACACATACATATGCATGCAAAGCATGGCAATGTATTTTATTGCTAGCTTGTGAAATCTATTTGTTACTTCATTGATACCCATTTATATACTTTTGGGTTTTTTTTTTTTTTTTAATTAGAAGTTAGGATGAAGGAATAAATTGAGTTCTAAAGATCCCTAACTCTCTACCTTGTTTAACGTACTTAGACCTAAACTTCATGAAACTCAATAGCCTTCTGGGTTTTTTGATGAACAAAGAGCTATCAATTTATAGAGCAAAAATAGAACCTGTCCCTGAACAACCAACTGTATTCAGTAACTTAATGACTATTTGAGTACATATCATATGCTGGCCACTGTTCTACACATTGATTTACAATAGTGAACAAAAGCAAATCATCCTGTCTTCAAGGAGCTTACATTCTAGAAATGGAATGGAGTGGGGGTGGGGTCGTAGAGAGCAAATATATTAGTAAATTATGTGGAATGCAAGAGGATAAATACTATGAGGAAAATAAATGAGGATAAAGGAATGGGAGTGCTGGGCAGAGGTTGCAGTTTTAAAGGGATTGTCAGAGAAGACCTTGCTGAGAAAATGACACGAGTCATAAAAGAGGATATTTTTTGAAACTTTTTTAAAATTTTGAAATACTGTCAAATGTACAGAAAAATTACAAGTACAATGCAAATAATGTTATTTTCCTAAATCATTAGACAGTAAGTGGCTGACCCATCACCCTCAAATACTTGGAGGTATATTCTTTACAAACAAAGACATTCTTCCTACATAAGCCATAGGATAACCATTATAATCAAGAGATTATCATTTCTACATTACAACCATCAAATCCGTATCAAGTTCACAGACCCCATTTGCATTTCTCCATTTGTCTCAATAATGTCCTTTATTGCAAAAGGATCTATTTCAGAATTGTGTGTTGTATTTGTCATGTCTTTTTTTGTCCCTTCAGTTTGGAATTATTCCTCAGCCTTTCTTTGAATTTCATGACCGTCACCTTTTAAAACAAAATTATAGGCCACTTATTTTGTAAAATGTTTTTCTATTGGATTTGTCTGATGTTTCCTTATGATTATATTCAGATTTTGCATCTTTGGCAGGAATATCACAGAATTTCATTCTATCAGGTCTCTAATAATTTCAATTTGTTCCACTATTGAGGCTATTAACTTGAATCACTTAAGGTATAGTCTGTCAGCTTTCTCCATTGTGAAGTTATTACATATTATTTTGGAATTACTAAGTATTTTGTGGAGAGGTACTTTGAAATTTTGCTCCACACTCTATTTCTCATCAAATTTTCTATGTATTCATTTATTTATATAAATTGAAGCCATGCATAATAAATAAATAAATTTTTACTACTGTTACTACCAGGCTTAAGGGCCCCAGATTTGACCAGCAGGAGCTCCTTCAAGCTGATGCCCATGTGCTTTACATGTCCCTATGTTTCTAAGGCACTTCCTTGCTTTTGAGGACAAGATATTTCAGGCCCATCTAGTACTTCATCAAGCCCATCCCTGAAATCAGTCATTTCTTCAAGGAAGACTTGGCTCCTTTTAGTGGACACTGATTTTTAAGCCATGATCTGGGTGCTTGGTGTGCTGATTCCTATTGCAGGTGGGGTGTGGGGATGGGGTGGTCACTGCTCCAAGGCCCTATCAGTGGTTAGATGTAGGAAGTATGTGTATGTGGACACATACATATGTGCACACACATATGTGTAAATACACATATATATATTTACAACTGCATTAATTTCTACATCTATCTCTAAATATTGAAATCCATGAGTTACATTGGCACCTTCAATTCCAATCCAACACCACAGAATCCAACCTAGTTTCCTCCTTTTCATGTTTATTTCATCAATCTGCTGCCCCGCCTCTCCCACATAGAAACCCCCCACCTCCCCCGGCCTTCCTGAGACGGGGTTACCTCCTTCCCACCAAATGGTGCATCTTCCTTACTCAGGCTTATATACGACATCAGGCTACTTTCCTTGCATGGATGACTTTTTTATCCTCCTTGAGCTCTGACACCCCAAGTGGGGTCTCCTTCCTATATGGACTCCCTCCTTAATCCATTCCAGCTTTGAAACCCGTAAGTTGCCCCCATGCATGGACACCCTCCTCAGGCTCTGCTTCACTGCAGGACTGCCTCTCCAGGTAGATGCCCTCCTCACTCTCTTTGGGCCCTGATATTCCATACCACATATCTCCCTTGTGTAAGGACCTTCCTTACCCTGCATAGCCTTTCACATCCTGAGCCAAGTCTCTCCCTTCTCCACTGCACCCATTTGAAAGCCCTCCTCATGTGACTCTGGCTCTGACACGTGAGGCCAGGTTACTCTCACTCAAGTGTGTCATCCTCACTCTTTTGGGCTCCAGGTCTCCATGCCAGGCTCCCCTATGTGTGGGAGCCTTTCTCACACCACTTGGGAGCTGACATCTCATTCTAGCCCCCTTTTCTTGTGTGGATGCCTTCCTCACCCTTCTCACATTGACATCACCTGCCAATGTGGTTGCCTTTCTCATTCTTCCTGGTTTTGACACCTCATGCAAGTCAGTCCCTTTGTTGATTCCTGTCTGGCTCTGCTCTACCTAATGTTTTTAAGCCTGAATTGCTCAAAAAAAGAAAGGGAAATGGGGGGAAAGGGCAAGATGAAGGGGAGGGGATGGGAAAGAGAAAGCTGAATTTTATAATATTTTAATAAAAATAATACATGTATGTCACAATACTATGCCAGTCTGGAATCAACCTTCAATTTGAACCAGACTCCAACTTTTGTCTCTAAGCCTCTGAGAAAAATAGTTGCCATGAACCTCAGTCTCCTGCATGATTGCAAATGTGTAGAATCACTCCACCAACAGATATTTATGTAGTTTCTATGAAGACACAGAAAAGTCATTATTGATACAGCATTTCATATTTCAAAAGGATTTCCTTATATAATAACACAGTAAGTAATGTTTATACTACTGAATGAGCCATCTATAAAAGGCTAAGTGAGGACCCATTTACTTTGTTTTTCAAGACAGAAAAGTGCAAAATATCCACCTTAAAACTTTTCAAAAAATGGCTGACAATTAATTTAGTGCTTACATTTTAGTTATCTGGAAAATTCACACGTGGAAAAACTCCATTTCATTTATGTAGTGTCACTGGAAAATAAAGCGCTATTGCATGTATTAGAGCCAAACTAAACTAAGGACCTAGACTGTCATGGCCTCCAGCCATTTACTGGAGCTTGGGGTAGTAACTGTAATATTCAGGACCTTTCGTTTCCTCACTCATAAAATTAGAATTAGTCTAAACTCAAAGATAATCGCCAACTCTAAAATTCTATGTCTTAAGGCAGAAAAACATACAGGGTTTTTATCTCCTAAAAAAGTTTAAAATATGTGTAAATCAGTAAAGGATAAAGTACCTACATTTTTGTATTAGGAATTGCCCAGTGGAGCAAAAGGCACTGATTTGAAACGAAATCTAAGCATAAGATGCCCACAGAAGTCTAAGAATAAGGTGTGGTTTTCTCTTAACTGGTAGTACATTTGAATAATGGAACATGGAATCCGTAAGTAACTGATTTACCATTTGTGGCCTACATTAGCTGTTGGAGATTAGCTGTTGGAATTTCCCAGAAGGTAATTTCCCACTACTGCTTGTTTTTCCCAATGTGTGATCTACTAGAAGGCACACTAGACTATGAATCAGAACAGTAACTAACATTTGATTCATATTTTACATCTATTATAATTATCTGTCACCCCAATTTCCCCCTTCTTGCTTCAAGTCCATTTATATAAGCTGGCTGCTCAAGGATATCACTTTAAGGTTTAGAGGTTTGGGTTTATTTTCCCCCCACTTAAACCAATCATATTTTCTCACTTGGGATGTTGAAGCAAAGAATACTGAAACCGATGCAGATATAAGTGGAAATCGAAAGACTACATTTAAAATCGTTTCAGGAACCTCCAAACTACTTTCCACAATGGCTCCACCGCTTTGCTCTCCCACCAATGGTTCTCACAAAGGTTTCAATTTCTCCAAATACCTGCTAACACTTGTCTTGAAAAAAAAAAAATAGTAGCCATTCTGACAGATGTTAGGTAATATCTCATTGTAATTTTGATTTGCTTTTCTCTAATAACTAGTGACACTGAGCATTTTTTCCTATGCCTGTCGGCCATTTGTATGTCTTCTTTTGAGAAATGTCCATTCAAGTTTTTTGCCCATTTTTAATTGGGTTATTAGTTTGTTTGTTTTTTACCATTGAGTTGTAGGAGTTCTTTGTATATTTTGGAGATTAACCCCTCATCAGATATATGGGTTGCAAATACTTTCTCCCCTTCCACACGTTGCCTGTTTATTCTGCTAATTCTTTCTTTTGCTGTGCAGGAGCTTTTTAGTTTGATGTTGTCCCACTTGGTTACTTTTGTTTTTGTTGCCTGTGCTTTTGATCTCATATCCATGAAATTCATGGATCAACTATCATGGAGCTTTTCTCTTATATTTTTTTCTAGGAGTTTTACAGTCTCAGGTCTTATGGTTCTTCCTTGTTGTTGTCTTTAAAACAATTATTTTTATATTTAAAAATTTTTATATTTATTATAGTATAATAAAACATATTTGTATTACACTATTACAATAACATAATTGAGAATAATATCTAAAACATTTTAGTGTCTATAAAGAGAAACATACATTTTAGAGTGTTTAGGATACTTTTTCCCCTAGCTTTATTGAGATATATTTGACAAATAATTATTGTATATATTTAAGGCATACAATATAATGTTTCGATATACATAGACATTGTGAAATGATTGCTATAATCAGACTAATACAACACCTCACATAGTTACATTTTTCCCTGTGGACACCTAAGATCTGCTCTTAGCAAACTTCAAGTATATAATACACTATTATTAACTTTAGTCACCATGATTTATATTAGCTCTCCAGAATCTATGCATCCTGAATAACTGAAGTTTTGTACCCCTTTAACCAACATCTCCCCATTTCCCTTGCTTTCCAGCCCTGCCAACCACCATTCTGCTGTCTGCTTTTATGCGTTCAATATTTTTAATTTTTATGTTTTTATTTATTTATTTATTTATTTACTTTTTTTGTTCTTTTTTGTGAGTTCAATTTTTAAAGAATCTACATATAAATGAGATCATGCAGTAATTATCTTTCTGTGTCTGGTTTATTTCAGTTAGCATAACATCTTTAGGTTCAACTCAGGTCTTATGTTTAAGTCTTTAATCCAATAATTCTACTGTTATGATCTGAAAGTTTATGTCTCTCCCAAATTCATATGTTGAAATTCTCACCCCCAAGGTGACAGCATTATGAGATGGTGCCTTTGGAAGGTGATTAGGTTATGAGGGCAGAGCCCTTATGAATGAAATTAGTGCCCTTATAAAAGAGGCCAGAGAGAGATTCTTCACTCCTCCTACCATGTGATGTTAGAGTCTATGGTAGCTATCCATGAGCAAGTAGGCCCTTATCAGACACTGAATCTGCTAACACCTTGATCTTATACTTCCCAGCCTCCAGAACTGTAAGAAATAAATTTCTGTTGTTCATAGGCCATTGAGTCCATGGTATTTTGTTATAGCAGCCTGAACAGACTAAGACACTGTCTTCAAGGTATTTATCCAAAAGAACTGAAATCAAAAGCAGTATCAAGCAGTATCGTGAAGCACTCCTCTGTTCATTGCAACACTATTCACAATACCCAAGATGTGAAAACAACCTAAATGTCCCTGGACAGATGAATGTATAAAGACAATGTGGCATATACATACAATGGGATACTTTCAGCCTTAAAAAGGAAGGAAATTATTCTGGCTACCAGAGGCCAGCAGGATTGGGAGCAAAGCAGGGTGAAATGTGGAGTTACTAATCAACCAGCATAAAGTTTCAGTTAAGCAAGATCAATAAGCTACAGATCCACTGTATAATTTGTACCTATAATCAATAATAATGTATGTACACATAAACATTTGTACAAAGGCTGATCTTATGTTAAGCATTCTTACCACAATAAAATAAAATTTAAAAAATAATTTGACAAAGGAGAAAACAGAAAAAGACTACACTAAGAGATCCTAACAGGTAGATGTGGGAAATGACAGGTCACATGCATGCTTTGATTATTGGTTGCAGATAAATTAAAAAAGTTGAGGAGGCTGGGCACGGTGGCTCATGCTTGTAATCCCAGCACTTTGGGAGGCTGAGGCAGGCAGATCATGAGGTCAGGAGATTGAGACTATGCTGGCTAACACGGTGAAACCCCGTCTTGACTAAAAATACAAAACAAAAAATTAGCCGGGCATGGTGGCAGGTGTCTGTAGTCCCAGCTACTCGGGAGGCTGAGGCAGGAGAACGGCGGAGCTTGCAGCGAGCCGAGATCATGCCACTGCACTCCAGCCTAGGCAGCAGAGCGAGACTCCATCTAAAAAAAAAAAAAAAAAAAAAGCTGGATGTGGTGGCATGTGCCTGTAATCCCAGCAACTCAAGAGGCTGAGACAGGAGAATCGCTTGAACTCAGGAGGCAGAGGTTGCAGTGAGCCAAGATTGTGCCACTGCATTCCAGCCTGGGTGACATAGCAAGACTGCATCTCAAAAAAAAAAAAAAAAAAAAAAAAAAAAAAAGGAAAGTTGAGAGAGGTGAAAGGAAATGAGGAAAAGAAGAACAAATACATGTGATCTCAATTTGTTTTCACAGCTACTGTGGGATAGTAACGTATTATTAATACCAACTGCAATTTACAAATTAAGAGACTCGTACTTAGGTAAATGACTGATTTTTCAAAGATTACCTGGCTAATTACTGCTACAGTCATTTTTTAACCTTAATGTTTTGACCTAAACTAGTTCTCTTTGTACTGCACTGCACTGATAGTACTGGCTCTGCCATTAGTTAGCGTGACCTTGGGAAAGTCCATTAAGTTCTCTGAGTCTCAGTTTTTAAGTCTGCAAAGTGGGGTTAAAATATGAGCCTTATCCTATTTAATAGAATTGTTTTAATACTACATAAGTATCTTACTTCTTATTGTGTTTTATAGTTTATAAAAGGTCACTGATGTATGATTTCATAAAATTTCTTACAAAAGTACTATAAGAATCAAATGAGCATGTATTTATTTGCTAAGAGAATAGATTTTATGTTATGTATTCTTATCATAAAATAATAATAATAACACAGAGGGTAGGAGGAAACTATTAGAGGTGATACATGTGTTCATGGCATATATTGTGATGATGGTTTCACAGGTGTATACTTATCTTGAAAGTCACCAAGTTATATATAGTCATTTATGTTTGTGGTAGGTGCAGGGTTGGTTCTAGAACCCCCAACACCCAGTGATACCAAAATCTGAGAATACTCAAGTCCTTTATATAAAATGACATAATATTTGCATATAACCCATGCATATGCTCTTGTATCCTTTAAATTATCTCTAAATTACTTATAATACCCAATATAAAAATGCTATGTAAATAGTTGTTATACTGTATTGTTTTAATTTGCATTATTTCTTATTGTTGTATTTTTTTAAATATGTGGGACCTACAGGGAGGGCCAACTGCACATTAATATGTACAGCTTTTTGCATGTTAATCATAACTTAATAAAGTGGTTTTAAAAATCAATGTGAAAGCAGTTGCACAGTAATTATCATCTGCCTCTGCTTCCATATACTCCTTCATATCTCTGAAGTTGTTGAAATTCTTAAGATTTTAGTTAAGATTTAAAGGTTGCCCAGGGAGAAATTTCAAATGGACTCCATAGCCTCTGATAATGCTTACAATGAAATAAAAGCATAATAAGAATTTTATAATCTGCAAAGTCCAAATCTCAAACAGCCTTTTAGGATCATTAATAATCTATCCACCATGACATAAAATTCATCTAAACACTCTCCCACTTTATTATCCCCAGGCCTAAGTGAATTCTTCCTTTATGTAGTCCTGTTTGGGGGTTCTATGAATGGTCAGTTCTATGCCTATGTCTTGACACATGCAGCCTCCCCTGCCTAGAATACACTCTTCTTGTTCTCTACCTTTCCAGGATAGGTAAGACCTCACCTCCATCTGATTTCTAACTACACCAGTCTCCATTCATAGTTTCTGTTCTCTAATCTCCATTAGTTCTTATTGTGTATAGCAGGGGTCAGCAAACCATGCCCCCAAGTCTATTTTTGTAAATAAAGTTTTATTATAACTGAGCCTATGACTGTTTTCACACTACAAATGCAGAGTTGAGTAGTAACGACAGAAAGCATACGGCACAGAAAGCCTCAAATATGTACTACACAGAGTTTGCTAACTTCTAGTTTATAGCATATCTCACTTCTCACCCATCGAAAAACCTAAACTGGCATGATGGTGAAAGCACATTGTGTTTTTGAAATTATTTATTATTTACAGTAAGTTTTAAGGACATTTAGACTACAATAGCAAGTTGAATGAGTATTTTGTTGCTATCCCTTTCAGATGCAATTTAGAAATTCTACCAAAAGATAAAAATTATATATATATATATATATATATATAGAGAGAGAGAGAGAGAGAGAGAGAGAGAGAGAGAGGGAGAGAGAGAGACGGAGTCTCGCTCTGTCGCCCAGGCTGGAGTGCAGTGGCGCAATCTCGGCTCACTGCAAGCACCGCCTCCCAGGTTCACGCCATTCTCCCGCCTCAGCCTCCCGAGTAGCTGGGACTACAGGCGCCTGTCACCATGCCTGGCTAATTTTTTTGTATTTTTAGTAGAGACGGGGTTTCACCGTGTTAGCCAGGATGGTCTCGATCTCCTGACCTCGTGATCTGTCCGCCTCGGCCTCCGAAAGTGCTGGGATTACAGGCGTGAGCCACCACACCCGGCCTGATAAAAATATTTTAATGGCCAGGCGCGGTGGCTCAAGCCTGTAATCCCAGCACTTTGGGAGGCCGAGACGGGCGGATCACAAGGTCAGGAGATCAAGACCAGCCTGGCTAACACGGTGAAACCCCGTCTCTACCAAAAAAATACAAAAAACTAGCCGGGCGAGGTGGCAGGCGCCTGTAGTCCCAGCTACTCGGGAGGCTGAGGCAGGAGAATGGCGTAGACCCAGGAGGTGGAGCTTGCAGTGAGCTGAGATGCGGCCACTGCACTCCAGCCTGGGCCACAGAGCAAGATTCTGTCTCAAAAAAAAAAAAAAAAAAATTTAATGTCATAGCAATGATAGCTCATCAGAACCAAATAATATAATATTACACAAGTATTATGCAATAGAATAACTAAGGTAAGGTAAAGGTGAGGGTTAAATAGCAAAAGTTAACTCTTAGCAGGAAGCTTTAGCTGAGAGGGCACATCAATGACACCTACTGAACAGAGAAAGCTGAAGATCACAATCAGGACAATAATCTAGTGCCTACTGTTACTGCAAGCAGGGGCAAACATTATACAGACTGATAATCAATCAAGGCTGTTAGGGTCTGCAGGAAATAGCTCCTTATTTGTGGTGAGGATGAATGTTAAGGAAGAGCAATTTCTGACTATTAGGAAAGCACTGTATTGCATGGAGAGTACTTGTGCATTCTGTCCAATAGCACCAGCTGAGAAGCACTGGTCTATGGACTCCCTGTTTGTCTGTAAGCAATATTTTCCACCTATACCGTGTATTTAAGGCTATGAACAAAGCCACATACTTTCACTATTCACATTATTATAAGGGATAGTGTCTCCTTATTATGTGTTAAGGCTAAACCGACACTTGATTCCGCCCCTCTACATAACTTTATTATTATTAATATTGTTATTTTATGAGATAGGGTATCATTCTGTTGCCCACGCTGGAGTGCAGTGATGTGATGATAGCTCATTGTAACCTTGAACTTCTGGGATAATGTGATCCTTTCACCTCAGCCTCCCTATGCACTAGGGTCATAGGCATGAGCCACCATCTCGTCTCTTTTTTTCTCATAGAATAGTTTCAAGGAAAGATTATTTCCCATGGAAACAATATGGTCCCCCAGCTATTAAACTGAGAGAACTCTTCAAATGTTACTGAATAAAAGTTTTTATAAATGAGGTGTCTTTTCTAAATTTCTTCATGAGTTCTGGTAGAAAGCTTTTTCTGTCCTCCTCCTCCACAAATATACATTAATATGTAACTTCATAATTATAAAAATTTTAAATAATTTAGGCATTTATGCCTTTTGAGAATTTAATTTTTAGGTATGCTTAAAGATGATCATTTCCTTCACAGTTGACAGCTGTTTTTCTACTTATTTTAGTAATAAATTATTTTAAATTCAAGTGATTTTTTTAAAGAAAAAAATTATTTAAAAACTTAAGCTACATTAAATCTCCAAGATGCTATTATGGAGTTGGGACATGATTTCTAATTTCATGAACTAAACGTAAATGATTTATTTATTTATTTATTAGCTTTTAAAAACAACTCTGGTAAAATACACATAATATAAAATTTACCGTTTTAACCATCTTTATGTGTACCGGTCAGTGGCATTAAGTACATTTACATTGCCCTGCAACCATCAATACTATCTGTCTCCAGAGCTTTTTTTCTTTCCAAACTGAAACTCCATTATTTGTTAAAAAATAACTCCCCATTCCTCCTTCCCCCAGCCCCTGGCAACCACCATTCTACTGTCTGTCTCTATAAATTTGACTACACTAGATACATCACAGAAGTAGAATACTTGTCTTTTTGTGTCTGATTTATTTCACTTAGCATAACACCTTCATGTTTATCCATGTTGGAACATGGGTCAGAATGTCATTCCTTTTTAAGGCTAAATAATATTCCATTTTATGTATATACATTTTGTTTATCCATTCATCTGTGATGGACATTTGAGTTGCTTCTACCTTTTGTCTTTGGTCACAATGCTGCTGTGAACACTGATGTATAGATATCTTTTAAGTCTGACAGTTTTTTTTTGTTTCATTTTTATCAAAAAAGCCCTCTTGGTTTTTTGTTGTTGTTGTTTGTTTGTTTGTTTTTTGCAGAGACAAATGAACATTTATTTTTATGCCTTTCTTCCTATGTGTATTTCAAGTCTTTTTCAAAACAAAACCCCAGGAATCTCCAGATTCAATTATGCCCCTGGGCTTGGTCGACTGCTGTAGGAGTCTTAGGGAGCCTTGTACAAATGCTAGAGTTACTCATTTACCAACATTAAACCCTAGGATAGAAGATGCAACAAAACAGGACTCCTTCCTCCATGGAATGTGCTGATTTCAGATGAGGCGGCAGCCAATGTAGAAAATGCTGGAAGTTTTCCTTGGAATTGGACTGTGATGAGAGGTACTTGCCATGAACATAAGCTGCTGTCTTGTCTTTTCTGTTTTTGAGATGGAATTTCACTCTTGTTACCCAGGCTGGAGTGGAATGGCGCAATCTTGGCTCACTGCAACCTCCGCCTCCCAGATTCCAGTGATTCTCCAGCCTCAGCCTCCCAAGTAGCTAGGATTACAGGCATGCGCCACCATGCCCAGCTAATTTTTGTATTTTTAGTAGACACAGGGTTTCTCCATGTTGGTCAGGCTGGTCTTGAACTCCTGACCTCATATGATCCGCCTGCCTCAGCCTCCCAAAGTGCTGGGATTACAAGAGTGAGCCATCACGCCCAGCCAGTTACTGTCTTTTCTTTGACTCCTCCTTTCCAGTTTTTGAAGATAAGGCAGGAAATAGTCTTCTCTGAAGATACTTGATAAAAATTCCCCAAAAAACAATAACACATGCTTCCACTTCATTGATAAAAATTACTGCAGTTTGGCACCTGCGTCTAGTTCAGCTGGCGGATGAGCTGATTGATGCGTTCACCCTGATAGCCGGTTATGCCCATATCCTTGAGGAAGCCCATTCTATTTTTGGTAGCATGACGGGCCACTGAGAGGCGGAAAGGGCACAAGAACCATGAGCTCTCCTGGAAATGCTTCCCTGGGAAGGCAATTTCATGAATGAGGTCTTCTAAGCAAATGATGCCAAACTTCCCAAAATGCTCCTCAATCACTGTGTTGTCTGTCAGAGGGATGGTCTTATTCTTGACCTTGGCTTGTCCATGTTTCAAAATGAGTTCCTGGACAGACTTCAGATTTGGAAATCCCCAGGTCACATAAGGTTCCACTACATGCAGCATTTTTATGTTCTGGGGGGTGACTTTTACAAAGACACCACTAAACATTTTCTTTCGGCGAAGTCTTGCAATGGTTCTCTGCACCAGTAAACTCAGGCCATCAATCCTTTCGATGCATACAACAAAGGCCAAGGAATGTTTATCTGGCAATTCCAAGGCATGAGGTTTCACTTCTAGTCGTCTGAGACACACCTTGTCACGTTTCTGCTGCCAGGAATCATGTAGGAATGATTCCAGTCGCTTAAACCTGAGCCTTTTTCCTTTCCTCTGCTCCTTCTTTGCCGAAAGTGCCTGCTTTGCCTGGATGGCATTGAGGGCTTGATAAGCCTTCCTCTTTTTCAGGAGATTTTCTGGAACCAAAGGGATTTTTTTTGCTCTTGCTCCACCGTCTTTCTAGTGGTGCAGCTCAAAAAAGCTCTCTTATTTAATGAATATTTATAGATTGCCTAATACTTAGTAGATACTGTGCTAGGTGCTGGGTACACACTGTTGATATTAGAGCTCATCATTATGCCGTTTTATTTCTTGGATGTAGAGGGCCCATATCGTTGGAACCTAGGTTAATAAAGAAAACTAATCAATAGTTATTATGACATAGCTATTTAGCAATCTAAATGCATAATGCCAATATTAATGTATTTGGAGATTAAAAGCGAAATATACAGAAAATATTTTCTCATAAACTATTAAAAATCATATTGCAGAGTTTTAACATTTAAGTGATTATGCACTTTTTGAAAGCAGCACCTTCTTTTAGTTATACAAAGCATGTTCCCTTTGTTTTAACAAAACACTCTCATCTGAAAATTCTCTTGGGAATGGAAGGAACACGTACATCTAGCCTGTGAGGCAGTGATTGGTTGCTTTTTGACTTCATACTAAGCAGAGTGATAAGAAAGAAGAAAAAAGTCTCCACGGCAACCACCTTGATCATTAAAGTTTGCATTAAAAGGAGAGAACTAAATCTTGCTTGAACGTTATCCTCCTTTGCTAGACTCTGGCAAGTCATTTGGCCTCTCTAAACCTGTTTCCCAGGGATAGTAAATACCGTATCTACTTTGCAGAGGTGTTTCAAGAATGAAATAACTCATGTGAGGGTATTTTGTGACTCAAGTGCTACACCAATGTAAGGGTTTTGAAAAGTTGCTACTTTGCTAACATGCCCAGATATTAAATTCTAATAACTACAAAGAAATGCCAAAATCTCTCAACATCCTGCTGTTTGTTAAAGAATTTAATCTAAGTTGTAAAAAGCTTTCCCCAGTGGAATTCAGGAAAGCTATTTTGAGTTGGAAAAAATGTGTCCTACAAATTTTTTTCCCTTGAATTGGGCCATGTGCTGAAAAGTTTTTTCTCTATCATGCAGTGAAGCACATGGCTCCCTTCACAGATCACACACGAACCCTTGTGACACAGAAGGCCTCCCGCCACACACTATTCCACTTCCACAGCTTCTATTAACTCATCCTAGTTCTGTCCCATAGGCACAGAGAATATCCCTAATTAAATGCTCCTCAAATATTTAAAGAAGGTTATCAAGTCCTCTGGCTATGGTCTTTCCTCTGGAAAAACTACGTTTTCAAAAATTTTACCCACGGGATATTTTAATTTTTTATTTTCTCTGTTTCTCATAGTGTCTAGAGTGGAGCCCAATATTCTAGATATAGTATGACTAATAAAGGGAAAAAAAAAACTTTCCTTATGGTGAGCCTTATGCTCCTAGTAATATGTTCTAGGTTCATATTAAAGTTTTAATCTAAAATCTTGGCTTTTTTTTTTTAAACAAGAACTGATAGTTGAGCCATCTTTTACTCATTCCTTTTTCCTATAATGGCTTTTTAAGGTTCCGCTGCAAAGAGTTTCATCTATTCTATTCTTTGTAGATGTTGTCCTGTCAGATGCAAAACTGAAAGAGTATATAGAAAACAGTTTTGATTCCCTTTTTTTTTTTTTTGAGACAGAGTCTCGCTGTTGCCCAGGCTGGAGTCCAGTGGTGCAATTTCTGCTCACTGCAACCTCTGCCTCAGCCTCCCGAGTATCTAGGATTACAGGGACCTGCCACCATGCCCAGCTAATTTTTGTATTTTTTTTAGTAGAGATGGGGTTTCATCATGTTGGCCAGGCTGGTCTCGAACTCCTGACCTCAGGTGATCTGCCTGCCTTGGCCTCCAAAAGTGCTGGGATTACAGGTGTGAGCCACCATGCCTGGCCCCAGCTTTCCATTTCATGTAAAACCTGTCCTTATTTCTTTACTCTCCTCAAAGTATGTGAAACCCAATATCTGCAACTCCGGTATTAGCACTCCTTTTACTCAAACTAATTTGAGTTGGCTTCTGGTATTTGCACCCAGAACAGCCTTGGCTGCAGCACAGCATTAATCCAACTTGACCTTACTTTACATATCCTTCGTCTGTAGAACTGAAGTCCAGCTGAAAGAGTTGTACCAAATGTATAGAAATTTAGCTGCTCTGGCTGTGGGCTTACAAGAGAAGGGGGAAACATGCTTCCTTCACTTTGTTTCATCTCTGTTATACTGAACATGGAAGAAGCACCTCCTTCCACATATGGAAGGGTTACTTCTAGGGAGCAAGCAATTCATGTGTGTAGTGGAAAAAAAAGTACTGAATGTAGATTTGAGGAAACATTGGTTAGGGGAACATTTATCCTAATTCCCCTGGATTCAGGCAGTGTAAATTCAGGCAAGTCACAACTTCCCTAGGTTTCAGTTTCTTCATATGTAAAAATTAAAAGAGTTAGGAGGATTATATATAATGTCTAAAGTCTTTTTCTGCTTGAAATGTTAGCTTTAAGCATACCTCTGGCAGTGCGTACGAGGAACCACTCTGCCATCTGCCATAGGAGCCATCTTTCTCATTTCTGTGTTGAAAAGACATTTCTCCCCAAATATTGGAGACAGCCAGGGCTGTCAAGGTGTGTAACGGTGCTCCATGGATTCAAGACCCCTCTTCTTTCTCTCTAATTTGTATCTCTTTTTCTTCGCTGAACACATACAAACCTTCTTCCTCTTTGTTCTTAGACTTTGAACAAGTCCATTCTTGCTTTGCCAAATTGTCCCAGGCCTATGGTAAGAGCTAGGGTGAGAGGGAAAGAGCTTTATCTACCACATTGTATCAGCAAAAATAACAGATGTGGGTTATTTAACTCGAAACAAATTTATGGATATTTTCTGCATGAATCTAATTCCTAATAAAGTACTTATTTTTGGAATTTTGGGTGGTTTATTCTTATAATTTTTGATAGATCTTTATATACTTATATTTCTTTATAGTTAAAAATGATTTACTATATCCATGCATATATGTATAGTCTAGTACCTTTTGTGATTTTAAAATCGATAATAAAGAAATGTATTATAAAATTCAAAAGATACAAAGGGCATAATCTACCATCTGCCCTATTCCCTGGACACCCAATTTCCTATTCACAAGTAATCCCTACTTGTATTAACAGGTTTTTTAAAAAAGAGACCTTCTAGAGATCGTCTATCCACACACAAGCGTATACACACAAATATAGTCATAAAGATCATTATAATTATTGTTTCCCCCTAATGATAACATACTATATAAATAAGCATTTTTTTTTTTTTGCCACTTACCAATAAGTCCTGGCTATGATTGTCATATCAGCATTTGGAGACCTTCCTGGCTTATTTTAACAGCTTCATAGCATACTATTTTTTTTTTTATATACGAGAACTGATATAATTAGTTCTTGATTGTGGTTACCATTAATATCCTTCTACTTTTGTAGTTTTATGCGTGTATGTATCTATCTGCAGCATTAATTCCTAGAAATAGAACGGCTGGGCCAAAGGGCAGCTGCATGAGTCATCCAGATGTATGCTTCTGAATTTTCCTCCCAAAACATGGTTGTCCCGATTTATATTTCCACAGGCAACATGAAAGGGCCTGTTTCCCCACATTTATTCCAACATAGTGCATTGTCACACTTTTGGGGTCTTGCCATTGTGTGGGGTGAAAACCGTTATATCATTATACTTTTAAATTGCATTCTATATTATATTATATTCTCTATTATGGTTTCTATTTAGTTATCTTAAATAAATATTTGATACAGATTTTTCAAGTTAAGTAAAATATGGGCCAAACGATGAGAAATCAAGAAGGTTTTAGTCTTAAAATTCTAAAAAACAAACTTTTGAACATCTAATAAGTTGTCTTTCTTTCTGCCTCTTATTCTCTATTTTCCTTTCCTATTTACCTCTATCTGTCAACCATTCATGAAGAATTTAAATCTACATTTAATATTTCTATTTACTGAGTAAAATGTTTTGATACCTTTATTGTAAAAAGCAAAATAATTAGAGAATTCTATATTTCTTAAAAGATAAATTTAAAACAACCATATCCTTTAGGTCAGTCAGTTTTTGGTTGGAAGCAACAGAAACTATGGCTGATTGAAGCACAAATGGGGTAGCTCTAACTGCAGGTAGGCAGGCTCATCAGCCATGAACACTGTTCAGAATTATGCTACAGAATCACACAGGCATCGCCATTGTTGTGCGCTATCCTCTGTGGCTTGATCATTCCTGATTATCGACCTTGGGTGCTGTGGTGGCACAACTGCTCCTGCTACCTCAGAAAATGGATGTGGCTGCAACTGGATTTTCCAAATGAAATTGGAGCAGTCCCTGCTTCTTTAGGCTTACAACATCTGATTTGGTCAGTGTAGGCCATGTCTGGTCTGTGGTCTTGGTCGGGTGTCCATGCTCTGCCTGTAAAGGAGGTTATGAAAACCGATATTAGGCCTTTGCGGCTTCATAGTTAGAGGCAGGCTCATCTTCCCCTCTACAGGAGGGGACATCCTATCATTGAAGGTTGGTAAAAAAGGTTGACGATTATTATCAATAATTCTCAACTGGTGTTCTTATCCTCCAGTTGATGGTCTTTAAAAGACTGCTACTTGAGAATCACAAAACTAATATTCTTTTCCTTCTCTTGGCCTGAAATATTGAGGGTTAAGGAGGAAAATAAGGCTGGGCACGGTGGCTCAAGCCTGTAATCCCAGCACTTTGGGAGGCTGAGATGGGCGGATCACGAGGTCAGGAGATCGAGACCATCCTGGCTAACACGGTGAAACCCCGTCTCTACTACAAAATACAAAAAACTAGCCGGGCGAGGTGGCGGGCACCTGTAGTCCCAGCTACTCGGGAGGCTGAGGCAGGAGAATGGCGGGAACCCAGGAGGCGGAGCTTGCAGTGAGCTGAGATCTGGCCACTGCACTCCAGCCTGGGCAACAGAGCGAGACTCCGTCTCAACAAAAAAAAAAAAAAAAAAAAAAAAAAGGAGGAAAATAATTGGTCCTGTCTTCACATAGCCTGATAGAATTTTGGCTGGGACAGGGAAATAGGAAGATGCGGTTAGAGAAATAACTGCCAATACCAATATTTATGCCTGTAAGTACCAATTTTTAATCTTCTACTTTGATTATTAAAGTATACAATCTCTTTCCAGGGTCTTAGTTTTTCTCAAAAATAATTTAACACACTAACAGTTTCGGGATGAAAATAGCAATATATTGTTTTTGTATTTTCTAGAATCAGAACAGGAAGTTAGGACTAGCTGCAAAGATATACATGCCTAAAAGGAAATTAATATAAACCATTTTTACCAATCTAATTGTATTAGTTTGCTAGGGTTGCTGTAACAAAATACCACAGACTTGGTGGCTTAAACAACAGAAATTTATTGTCTCACAATTCTGGAACTACGTGTCCAAGCTCAAGGTCTCAGTAGGGTTGGTTCCTTCTGAGGGAAGGATTTGTTCCAGACCTCTTTTCTTGGCTTGTAGACAGCAACCTTCTCCCAGTGTCTACACGTTGTTTTCTCTCTGAAACTGCTTCTGTGTTCACATTTATTCTTTTTATAAGGATATCAGTCCTGCTGGATTACAGCCCATCTTAATGATCTCATTTTAACTTGATTACCTCTGTAAAGATTCTATCTCCAAATAAGGTAACATTCTGAGGTACTGGGGATTAGTACTTCAACATATGAATTATGGGGCAGTGGACACAATCAACCCATAACATGAATCTTTTTGGTGATCTAAATAAAATTTGTGTTTAAGAGAGAAGGCAAGGAGGCTGCAAACTACTGGATAGGCTGTTTTTGACTTGTGATTTGGGAAAAAAGTAGTGCTGAGGTCCAGGGGTTTGAGATGATAGGATTCCTAAATGCGGGCAGGACCAGGAAGACCTCTCTTAGTTCAGAATGGAAGGTTGTAATATTTTAAAAGAATAATTTGCGGACAAGATGTAAGTGCTTAAATCTAAGCAGAATTTAGTAACTATGTGTCCTGTATGTAGCCCTAAAAAACTCTTTTCTTTTTTATAATTTAAAAATGTACAACTTCTTCAATTCTCTTTCTAGGTGCTAAAACTCATTCTAAAAACAATTTGACAATGAATATTATAATAGAACTTAATCCAAGTCATTTTACTAAATTTTTCTTTGATTATTGAAAATTAAATACAAAATCTCAAAATGTTTGGGTATTTTCACATGAATTCATCTAATCAAACCACATTTTTTAGCATCTACATATAAAGCAAGATTCAGTAAAAAAGTTCTTAAGTTAGAAAAATTTGATGAACTCTTCTCAAATCTTCCTGCCTTATCCACCACTCAGGACTCAGAAACAATAAACTATGTAAAGCTCTATGAGTCCAAAATATGAGCAAAGACTCTCACTTTTAATTTACATAGACATTTGGCATGTACTCTGTTGTTTTCAAGCACTTCAGAATTAAAATAGAGATGATTGCTGAGATGTTGCAAGGAATTAATAATATATGTAAATACAGTTGACCCTTGAACAACACAAGGCTGAACTTCAGAGGTTCACTGATAGGTGGATTTTTTTTCAACCAAACACAATGGAAAGATAGTATTCGCAGGATACAAAACCCATATATGGGAGGGGCCGATTTGAGTATGTATGGATTTTGGTAGAAGCTGGAGTTAACCAAGGGCTTACTGTACTGTCACATTTTATGAAATAGTTTTGCTAAAATTACAGCCTTACATTTTTTTTTTAATAGATTGAAATCTAAGAGAGTTGACTCTCCCTTCTGAGTCTCCTTTGCACTCTGTCTCTTTAGGTTCTTACCACATTCTACCTTGCATTTTGGCAAATAACACATATGTTTCTACCATCCTCTGAAGTAGGATTATGGGAAGAATGTATTCTCTTCCCTTCATTTTCTTTGGGCACTTCCTCTTAGTACCTTGCTGAGTAAGAGTCACTATAAATGTTAACTTTGAGACATTTGAATGTGAATAAGCAAAGCAACCACATGATGGCAGCATGTTAAAAGAGTAAAGAATTATTTACTTGAAGCCATCCTTTTAATTTTTTAAAATCGGTATGAACAAAGAAAAAAACCTCATATCTACCTGCTTTGTGAATCCTGTATTCTAGTCAGCTCTTACAGATGCAGGATATGAAGTGAAGTGACCGGTTTTCAAATCCCAAAAACAATAAGGAACAAAAGAACAGAGAGCTCTGAGTTCTTAGATTTTAAGCTAGAACAAGACAGTCAGACTGACTCATTCTTCAAGCTGAGCAGTTTTTGGTATTCAGTATGGGGATTATTTGGTGAATTATGCAAAGCAGAATGGTAATTTATGGATAGTGCCTAAAATTAATGTCTAGTAGATGTTTTTGGTTGCTCCGCAGATTACTGAAACAAACAAACAAAAAATAAAAGAACTCTCAGTTTTCTACATGTGCGTGTAATGTGTTTTTGAATGAATCACCAAAACATTGCAATGATTAACTTTAACATCTTTGCTTTGTCATCTGTGATTAAGGATTTATTTTTTTCATTAGCAAACAAGTAAGTCAACATTCCTTGAAAGTCTCCAACTGCATGATAATTGCCTAGGTAAGAGAGAGACAGTGAGAGAAAGCTTTTGTATTGGAAAAGTCTACATGGGATTAATTCAAGGCCCTAAACAGTGTCATAGACGTATCTGCCATTTTTACCCTCTCATTTCTGTTTTCTTTTGCAATGGCTTTATTCCCAACCGTGCTTTCTTTTGTGATAGCAAACATGACTCTAGGCTACTGGTTTCTCTACTTCAAAAAGGCACGGTAGCTCACACTTGTAATCCCAGCCCTTTGGGAGGCCAAAGGGGGTGGATCACGAGGTCAGGAGTTTCAGGTCAGCCTGGCAAACATGGTGAAACCCGGTCTCTACTAAAAATACAAAAATTAGCCGGGCATGGTGATGGGCACCTGTAATCCCAGCAACTCGGGAGGCTGAGGCAGGAGAAATGCTTGAACTCAGGAGGCAGAGCTTGCAGTGAGCCGAGATCGCGTCACTGCACTCCAGCCTGGGCAACAGAGCAAGACTCTGTCTCGAAAAATAAATAAATAAATAAAAATTAAAATTTAAAAAAGGGTTCTCTTTCTCAAAGGTTTCAGCAGAAGTTCTGGGGCTCGCTCCTATTGGCCAGGCTTGTGTCACTTACGAATTCCTGAACCAGTTTCAGTGGTAGGAAAAAAGAGTGCTCTGATCTGCTAGGCAGATCACAGGCTCATTGACAGACCCAGATTTGAACCACTCCTCCAGTTCCTGAACATGAACTGATAATGGAAGAACAGAGGTTTCCCAAAGGAAAACAAGGATGCTGTTACCAAAACAAGGGGGAAGAAATGTCAGGCAGGCAGAAACAATAGCTATCCACTAAAAGAAATTTAAAAGATACAATCCTTACCTTCAATAAGTTTACAAACTTGAAAAGAATTATGAAACTGAATAAATATTATCAAAATCAATGTTTAAAGTTGCTTTAGAGCTTTTGAAATGCTTATTTCATATGATCCTTTCAAGAACGTTTTTAGTTCAGTTTTATTTTGTAGTTAAAGTCAAAGAGAAACACAGACATTATTTGCTTACCTGATGCTTATCATGCCAAACGTAGAGCTTTTTATCAAAGTTGAAACTCATATTCATATTTCCCAAATGACAGTAGTTCTACTTATATATGACATTAAGGTTTATGAATATTTATATATAAGTGAGTAGAAAATATGTTTACATTATATGATCTAATATGCAAGAATCAAACTATGTTTGACATGAGAAAAAAATCACCAAGCATGGTGTTTTTCAAATTGTGTTCTGCCTACATTATAATTTCTCGGGTTGTTTGTTATGAATTTCAAGGTTTCATTCATGAATCAGAATATCTACAGATGGGGCCCTGGGAATTCGTGTTTTTTAACAAGAGGCTCAGGTGATTTTTATGCAGTGATGTTTAAGAACCTCCAACAACACATTTAACTGCAGCCTTAGAGACCTTATACTTATAGAAATGAAAGCAGAGATCCACAAGATATTTCTCAGGTTTTGTATCCTATTCTGGTCACCTTTCCTTTTTTGTGCTTTTCTCTGCTTTCTAAGTTAAAATAGACATCAATTAGAAAGGTTAGGAATTATACCATCATTATATCTAATTTGTGATCTTCCAAATTAATCAGTGAAAAAGAGCATTAATTTTCACAGCAAATAACTAAAACTCAAAACTTAGAATTAAAAAGGATCTTAGCTGAACTGCCCTATGCTCAGATAAGGAAATCAATTTCTCAAAAAATAAAGTGACTTGCATAGCTAAGCAATTAATATTGACAGCCCTTTTAGAATCTACTCATTTTTAAGTGACTATTTCATTTGGAGAAATGGTCATAAAAGTCAGTTAGCATTTATAAGTAAAACTCAGCTTTAGTTAAATTTAATTGTGTGTGCAGCAGAGCATAGAATTCAATTTCAAAATCCTGAACCATATTTTATGACTTGTCTTCATTAGCAGTTACTGGACATTTGCTGTCTCTCTACATGTATTCCTCATTTAATCCTCACATCTCTACAAAGTAGGTACTATTATGCCCATTTTAGAAATGAGAAAGCTAAGGCATGAATAGATTAAGAAACTTACCCTAGACCAGTGTTTCTCAAACTTTATTTGCAAAAGAATCACCCAAGAGTCTTGATAATTTGCAAATTCTGACTTGGTAGGTCTGGGGTGAATCCTGAGATTCTGCATTTTTAATCAGCTCCCAGGTCAAGGCAACAATGTTGGCTTGTGGATCATACATTGTGTAACAAGGTTCTAGATCACATGTCCTAGGGTCTTAACACTACCTGTCTGACTGAAACCCATGCACTTAACCCCTATGCAGAGTATGCATTGACCTTTCTCCTTACTACATTGTAATTTACTTCCTACAGATGGAACCAGTGATACTAGTTCTTGATGCATATACATTTGTGATGCAATTTTACCCTTGAGGAATATCCAGGGAAGCAAAGCACTACGGGGATCATCATTCTCATCCTAGAGGCTCTCTTCTACATCTGCCTCTTCTGGGACCACAGCTCCCAAGAGGAAAGATAGAGGTGGCAGTGGCAGCTGACAATTTACCTTATTCTTTGGAATCTCAGGGTTTCTCCTGCTCAGTGAGTGCAGCCATTCAACTCTGACTTCTCCTCCTCAATCCTCCCATGAATATGTAGTATATAAAATCTAACTATGCTTCATGCTTTCTTATGCATGCTTATTTAAATATATATATATATAATATGCATGTGCTTTCTTTGCTTCTCATTTTACTAGGTATTCACAGTTCATTTTCTTCCAGTAAGTCTTTTTATCCTATTCTTTTTTTGTGTCCCCAAACTCTTCCTTTGTGGTTATGCTATAATTTTAACATTTACCAAAAAAGAAGAGTCAAGTTAGCCACTTTTCATATATATTACTTTGGTTAAATCAGTCTGGCCTAGAGGATTTCCTTTTCACTGTTCTCTTTCTCATCAGGTGAGGTAGTTTGACTGACTTGGTTTGTTCAAGCAAAGGGACAATGGGAAATAAATCTGGATGTTCAGCATAAAAAGAGCTAATGACAAAGCTATTTTTAGGGAAAGGGACTTCTTGTCTTTCCTATATTATTCTTTATGTCTGTTTGATGTCTCTATTTTCTGGTTCTTATCTTTAAAAGACAGCTGCTTTGCCTCAGGCATAAATCAGAAGAGGAAAACCAGCTTCTGGACCCGGAGGGAGGATGAAACGGAATAGGAATTGAGGGAAGTGGAAGGGAAGACTAAGGGACCCCTGGAGAGTCCCTACTAAGCCAGACATAACAAACAAAAGTCCTCTGCTACTGGGGAAGACAGAACAGAGAAGCCAGCAGGGGAAGAAAAAGATGATGCTGTTCTTGATGCCTCAAAAACTGCAAGGGAGAACCCAGGCAACTGATATACACACCCTTGGAACAAATCTACCCCAGAAGTACAAGACACACACTTCAAATTCATGGAATAAATGGGAGGTGAGTGTTCAATTCCAAGACACAAGACAGAATTGGGCAAGAGGGAGGAATGCTACTACTTGTAAGTCATAGTTACATAAAAACAGCAACCACATTGTGTTTTTCCGTAAAGTTCTAGATCTGTGGTCCCCAATCTTTTTTGGCACCAGGGACTGGTTTCGTGGAGGACAGTTTTTCCACTGACTGATGATTCAAGCACATTACATTTATTGTGCATTTTATTTCTATTATTATTACATTGTAATATATAATGAAATAATTATACAACTCACCATAATGTAAAATTGGCGGAAGCCCTGAGCTTGTTTTCTTGCAACTAGAGGGTCCCATCTGGGGGTGATGGGAGATGGTAACAGATCATCAGGCGTTAGATTCTCATAAAGAGTGTGAACCTAGACCCCTCGCATGCACAGTTCACAATAGAATTCGCACTCCTATGAGAATCTAATGCTGCCGCTGATCTAACAGGAGGTGGAGCTTGGGCAGTAATGCTCCGTAGCCCCACTGATCACCTCCTGCTGCACAGCAGGGTTCCTAGCAGGCCATAGACTGGTACCAGTCCACGACCCAGGGGTTGGGACCCTAGCTCTAGATTTAAGTGTTTATAGATGAAGTACTTTAGTTTTCCTGGAAAATGTATTGAAGATCAATTTATTCAAGGTTATCACACATGTTAAGAACCTCACAAAGCTCTTAACCTCTGTAACCCCGGTAGGTTTGGGAGGCTGAAGTGAGAGGATTGCTTGAGGCCAGAAGTTTGAGACCAGCATAGGCAATACTGAGAATCTCTGCCTCTACAAAACAACTCTCACAATTTTATATATACACACAAATTTGGACTTCCTGAATTAACCAGTTAATATATTTTAAAATACACATTAACCCAAGAGGTAAATAACTCATCAAAATTCAGTAAAAATAATTACTTGACACCAGATAGCTAGCTTTACATTTTCCAGTTTTTTAGCCAGTTGCTAGAAATCACATAAACATAGTCTGATTTTTATAAATTTGGCTGAAAAATTGAAGGATTATTATCAATTTCAGTTACTGTTTCTTTTTAAAAATTAGCTTAAGTTTGATATTGAAAATATAAAGCTTTTTAAAAATTGAAATGCTGAATGAAAGGAATAAAAATCATGTTATAGTGTTAGTAGAGTTCTCAAACAGCTCACTCATATTTTAACATACTCTTACCCTAAGGTATTAGAGAGTGGATTGTTTAAATACAGGTAAAAGCTATAGGAGTTACAGAAGTGGTGAAAGGAGGGAATGCTAGCAATTTTGTGGTGGCCAAATAAAAACAATGTATTTATCAATAGATACAAATGTGCAGATTAATTCTTATTTTAGACATCTTTGGCAGCTAGAAGTACAACTTTAGGCTCTCAAGAATGACAGTTTTGATTTATATTATTCTCCACAGCTCCATTTAAGTACACTACTACTCTATCTGCATTCCTTTTCTCTTACTTGACGGCTAATGGGCATTGCCTTTCCTTGATATCTCTCAAATAAATAAAACTAGAAGGATTTTTAAGGAGCATAAACATTCAGCTCCCAGCTGTATACACACACACACACACACACTCACACACACTCTCACACTCACGAAGTTAGAGAAAAGCTCATAAAAACAACAGCAATAAAAAGCCAGGGAATATATAAATGTAGAACCTCAGTTTCTACAGAATATTCTTGAACAGAAACTACTAAACTACTGTAATTGTTGTGCTAACAGACAACAGTGATGTCTGAGTGAGAGTAAGTATATGAAGATGATAAGACTATAGATAAATCTTCATATATAGCTTGGTTTTTTTGTTTTGTTTTGTTTTTGTTTTTGAGACAAGCTCTCACTCTGTTGCCCAGGCTGGAGTACAGTGACACGATCACGGCTCACTGCATCCTTGACTTCCTGGGCTCAAGCAATCCTCCCTCCTCAGCCTCCCAAGTAGCTGGGACTATACGTGCATGCCACTACACCCAGCTAATTTTCTCTAGTTTTTGTAGAGATGAGGTCTTGCTTTGTTACTTAGGCTGGTCTCAAACTCCTGTGCTCAAGAGATCCCTCTGCCTTAGCCTTCCAAAGTACTGGAATTATAGGCATGAACTACCATGCCCGGCCCCATAAAGTGTGTGTAAAAAAAAAAAAAGATATATATATATATATATATATATATATATAGTAATATATGCATGTGGTACAAAATTGAAAAGTTAGGTAGTAATCAGAAATCCCTCTATCCTAACCTTCACCCACCCAATCCTCCTCCTAGAGGCAACCACTATTAGCAATATCTTGAATATTTTTTCAGAGATACAACATGAAAGATTTTAATTCCCTTTAGTCCCTCAGTTGAAACTTAAGAGGTTTAGATTTCCATTGACTTAAAAGCAACACAATGGAATTCTAGTCTTTGGTTCAGATCTGAAAACAACTTCCATTTATCAGTCCGGAAAACTGAGAACTTACTGGATATATCACTAATGGTTCAGGATTCCTCCTTAGAAGAGAGTTCTTTTCTCTAGCAACAAGATAAATAGCTGATTTCTTGGAAGCTGTCCTTTCTTAGTAGGCCCTATTTCATTAGTTCATTGCCTGGTAATTACAGCTGCACGCAAATAAAAATGTAAAATGGGTGTGATTTCCTTTTATAGGTTGAATAATATGGGTAGCCCTGAATTGTGAAAGGAAACAGATTGCTCTTTGGTTTTTATTGTTATATCCAAGGTTTCCTATCTGCTTTGGGTGAATTATCACTAGCCACCTAAAAAACACACTGATGAAAAAAGGGAGAAGACACACATCTCCCTCCTGTGCAATGCTGATAAATTTATACGGCTATTTAACTAGTCATGTGAAATATCAATTATTAATAACAGCAGTAGGTCTTTTGAGTTCTAAGAGCTTTAAAACTGATGATCTCTCCAAAACATCTATAATTTGCAACTATTTACAGTACAGCAGAAAGACCTCGTGAAAATATTTATGGCTCTTACAGTGTCAAAATTTTGTTTTGTTTTGGCATTTATAACAGTTAACTAAATGCTAGTGCTATGTTAGTTCTCATTGCTATAAGTGTGGGAGTAAATTGAAACAGTTGTGACAAACATACCATGATGGCAATGAATGATGAAAACATAATTTTCATTCCCTGCTTACATCGAAATTTTTTTCAGGTATCAGATCAAGAGGTGGATTACTGGGTGCTAAATAGGATTCTGCAGCTGAAAGCTCCTTTTAATTTTGGCAGAACAAATAGTTATAGTATACAATGATAGTACTGAAGGTGGAAATGTCACATCTCAGAAAGTGTGCTAATAGTATTGCTAGCTGTGAATTATTACATTTAGTGTGTGGCGGCAGGAAATCACATAGATGTAAATATGTTCAATACTTGTTTTCCTAGGCCAACCATCTAAGATGTTATTTGTCATTATTTATACATTATATTTGAATTTTTAAATATAAAGCAATTTTTCTACTCTTTAAACTAAATTTTTATTTTCAAAACTATGCACATACATAGCTTAAAAAGTCAAATATTTCACAAGGCTAATAATTTAAAAACATCATTCTTCTGTTCCTTCCCCTCATTATTGGTCCTCAGAGAAAACCATTTTTAATTCTCTCAGCTCTTTTTCCTGGCGTCTACTGCTGTACGTCTAAGAACCCTCATTTAATGCTATTTTTTCAATTTTTTATTATCCTATGGTTAACTTGTTATTTCTAACCCCTGCCCTCCTACCCCCTCAATCACAGTTACCTTCTACTTCTCTTCTCAGTATAGCTACAGCTTTATTTGGCTAAATCAATGTTCAGTTTTCATTATAACCAATTAGATATCATTCATAACTGATGAATGTAGTGTATCGGGATTGTAATTATTTTCTTCTACAACTTTGTTTTCTGGGTACTTATAATTGTACCCTTTAAAAAATTTTTGCTTTGTTTTCTGTGTGCTCATGGCTACCAGGGTCATCCTGTGTTGCTTCACAAAGTGTTGACTTCCTCTTAATACAGTCTAACGCTTCAGGAAATCTCAGTTTCCCTGTTGTCTTGAAGATACACCTTCCACCCTGCTGCTCCTATCTGAGCTACTTGTCTTCCCCATCTGCCCCTCAGCTGTCTTCCTGGGATTTCCTGTCACATCATCTGGGACATTTCCTTCACCTTCCTTCTGTCTGAGATCCTTATTCCTGGATCCCGAGACTTCCTCTTTATTGACTTACTCTCCTGTTTTGGGTGGGGCATATTTTCCAGTAGCTTCCTGAGAGACTGCCTGAGAGGTGAACTTTGAGACCTTGCCCATCTGAAAATGTCCTGATTCTACCGTCGCACTTAATTTATAGACTGGGCGTAGAATTCTAGGTTTGCAATACTTCATTCTTAAAATTTGAAGGGATTGTTCTACTATGTTGCAGGTACCAGTTTTGGTACTGAGACATCTGGTGCCTTCAGATTCATGCTTGTTGGTATGTGACCTGCTTTCTCCTCTCCACCTCTCTGGAAGCTTTTAGCATCTTCTTTTCTATATGTGATGTTCTGAAGTTTCTCAGTCATTTGCATTTATAGGACTGTTTTTCTTCCCATTGTGCTGGACACCTTGTATCACGGTGACACCTTTCAGTTTGGAAACTTGTGTTTTTTAGTTCTGGAAAATTTTCTTGAATCATTAGTTGAATACCTTCTTCTTCTTCTTTATTTTTTTCTGATTTCTTTATGAGACTCCCATTATTTGGAAGTCAGATATCCTGGAAAAAAATGCCATAATTCTGTTTGACCTTTTTGTTGTCCTGTTCTCTCTCTCTCATGTGGCTTGTGAACCTAATTGTCAGCTTGATCAGTAAAAGCCATTGTGGCAGTGCAAAGGCAAATTCAAAATTGTTATCTCTGGTTATTTTTAGTGTTTTTTAAAAATATGTTTCAGCTATTTCAGTTTTGTCAATTATCAATGTATCTTATGTTTTTATAGTCCTCAATAAATATTTGAGTGTCCTACACTGGCTTTTCCTGATAAATTGAAGCTAGGACAAACTAGAGATAATCAGTAAATTCAGTAAATTGAGTTCAAGTTCTGCTCCACTCAAACTCATTCCCTTTATTCATTCAAACATTGAAAGAACTACAGCGTATGAAGCAGTTAGCTGGGCAGTTGTTACACAAAAATAAATGAAAATAACCAAAATGTCTTTTCCTTTGTGGAACTTATACATGTGAATGTATGTGTATGGGGATAGGTGGGAGTATCATTGCTACTGCAATGGGGGTGAGTACACATGTTGTTACTGAAGAAAAGGAAGCTTATCTAACCCTGGCTTGGGGACAATTCATTCACACGGCTGTGGTCTATAGAAGGGATTGGAGGGCTCAGGACAGTCCTGGAGATGAACTAAAACACCGAAGAATAATTCAGGTGAGATGGTGATGATCTGAATTGGGTCTGTGACAAGAAGGAGGAAAGTGAATTTTGAGACACTAGAAGTTTAATTAGACAGGACTTGGGTTTCATTGAATTAGAGGAAGTGAAAAAGGGGTGAGTTCTAAGGCAGAAGATAGTGAATTTAATTTTGGAAAAGTTTAATTTTACGTGGGATGTGCAAGTGGGGATTTGAATCAGAAGCTCAGAAGGGACAGAAGCCTTGGAAATAGATTCTTGGGTGTCATTCACATATGGTACTGTCTGGAGTCATGTGAATTGAGAGCACAGGAGGAAAGTGTGTCAACTCAACAAGGTCAGAGAAAGTTTGATGAAGAAACCTAAGGGAACATGGAGATTTAAGGGCTAGAAAGAGAAGAATATCTCACATATATTAAGAGAAGAGAGGGTTCAAGAAATGAGTACTTGGCGTGATCGAATGCCACCATACATTTGTATAAGGCTTTATTATAGGTGTGATTTTGCATATATTTTCTTAATTCCTGTAGTGGCTTTATGGGTCATCTATCTTACTTTTCCACTTTTTTCTTAAAAGGTTTAGATAAGAAAACAGAGGCCCAGGAACACAGCAATTTGTTCAAGATTACAAAAGGTACGGTGGCTTACGCCTGTACTCCCAGCACTTTGGGAGGCTGAGGCAGGTAGATCACGAGGTCAGGAGATCAAGACTATCCTGCCTAACACAGTGAAACCCTGTCTGTACTACAAATACAAAAAAAAAAAAAAAAATTAGCCAGTCATGATGGCGCGTACCTGTGATCCCAGCAACTCAGGAGGCTGAGGCAGGAGAATTGCTTGAACCTGGGAGGCAGAGGTTGCAGTGAGCCAAGATTGCACCCACTGCACTCCAGCCTGGGTGACAGAGCAGGACTCTGTCTCAAAAAAAAAAAAATTGTGAAAAGCAAACTCGGGTGTTGAACAGATTTCTGGAGTTTCTGAGGTGCAGAGTGGTGTGCCCAGACTGCAAAGTGGAGCAGTTAATGTGAGCCCTCACTGTGTGGCAGGCCCTGTGCTGAGTGCTTTGTGCACACTATCTCATTTAATTTTCAAATCTTATACTGTAAACTTGTTAACATTATCATCCCCATTTGAGGAATGAGGTAGAGGAAGCTCAGAGGTTAAGCAACCTGCCCAAAGTCACACAACCAGTAAATGGTAGAAGCAGAGGAATTCAAGTCCATTTGCTGTATGACACATATTAACAATTCCATCATTAAGTATGAATTTCTTTCATCCAAAGACTTTCCTGATTTTTTTTTTTTTTTTTTTTTTTGCCTACTAATGCTTCTAGGCTGCATAAAGATTAAAATCTCAATAAATAATAGTTATTTTGAAGGGCCTACAATGTGGTGAGGTGCTCAACTAAATAATTTATTTATAGTCTATTCACTCTTACAAACCTGAATGGGAAAGTATTTTTACCCTCATTTTACAGATGAGAAAACTGACCCCCAGAGTTTAAATAACAATGCACATTGTATACGTGTTTCAAAATATCACTTGTACCCTTAAAATTTTTTTAAAAATCACATGAGTCCTATAAATACGTACAAATATTACATATCAAAATGTTTTTTAATTAAAAAAACAAATAAGGACAGAGTTGGCATTCTAACTCAAATCCTTTTCCTTTTCTTCTTCTCTTCTTTCTTCCTTCATTTCCTCCCTTAGCCAACCCTCCTTCCCCATCTCCTCTATCCTTCTCTTTCATTTGGCCTACTGCTTCCTAGGTGACAATAAGAGTGAATTTAGAGTGAGGCCTTTAGGAATGGGATATAGTTCAAGGCATTGGGATTCAGGGGAGACAAGGGGTAAGCACTTTGCTGATGTAATTATAACGTTTGAAACTCAGTCAAAATGTTCACCAGACTCTCTGGTGCCCTGATATACCCAAATAGGGGCTTGTGTGATTGAGAACTAAGGTTTTCTGATGTTTAATTTGAAATACAATGAACTGTGTATATCAAAGTTTGTAATTTGAGACTAATAATTGAGAACAAAATTGATGTATAATTAAGTAAAATAAAATATATCTTAGACACAAAGAACAAGAGACCTTAGTGGCCATTCATAATTTGTTTCATTTTTATATAAAAACTATTTTCTTCCCATACACAAAACCTGAGTGCTCATCTATTTGCTGATTTATGACATGAAACTGGAGTTACTTATGTCAAAGCTCTACTTTGTTTTTTTTTCTTCTTTTGAGATGGAGTTTTGCTCTTGTTGCCCAGGCTGGAGTGCAGTAGTATGATCTCAGCTTACTGCAACCTCCTCCTCCTGAGTTCAAGTGATTCTCCTACGTCAGCCTCCCAAGTAGCTGGGATTACAGGTGCTCACCACCATGCTTGGCTAATTTTTAAATTTTTAGTAGAGATGCGATTTCACCATGTTGGTTAGGCTGGTCTCGAACTTCTGACCTTAGGTGATCCACCTGCCTCAGCCTCCCAAAGTGCTGGGATTACAGGTGTGAGCCACTGCACCCGGCCTGAAGATCTACTTAGAAGGACAGCAGCACTCTATGTTCAAGACAGAGCTTTTCTCTGTGCCTCAAAAACCAGTTGAAAAAGAGCATTGCAATATTACGTGTTAACTGTTCTCTAGACCAAAAATGTTGGTTGTATTGGTGGCAAAACCTGAAAGAAATCCACAACACAGAATCAGGTAGATACTGCCCCCACTCCCTTGGAACTTTATACATTCCTCACTTTTACTAAAATGCTTATCATGCTGTTTCACCATTTGTTTATATCTCTGCTCTACAACTTTGAAATGCTAGAAAGCAAGGTTTAGGTCATATGTGTATCTCTGTAACCAGAGTTTAGCACAAATTGTGTCCTCAAGTTTAGAGATTTAACTAACCATAATCAGGGACTCAAATTTTGTGTAGCCAGGCATATGTTCTAAACCAGAAATTGTCCCAGTGTTTTCATCACTTCACTTAGGATCGCATATGTTTTTTTGTTTTTTTGTTTTTTTTTAATACAGAGTCTCGCTCTTGTCACCTAGGGTGGAGTGCAGTGGCATGATCATGGCTCACTGCAGCCTCAACCTTTTAGGCTCAAGTGATCCTCCTACCTTAGCCTCCTGAGTAGCTAGAACTACAGGCATGCACCGTTACCAGATAATTTTAATATTTTTTTGTAGAGACAGGATCTTGCTATGTTGTCCAGACTAGTTTCCAACTTCTGAGCTCAAGTAATCCTGCTGACTCAGCCTCTCAAAGTGCTGGAATTACAGGTGTGAGCCACCATACCTACCCCTTTGCATCCTTTACAAATTTTACTGTTAATGAATTTTATGTTTTAATAGACTTCTACCAAGCAAACTACAAATTTAAAAATAATCTCTGGCTTCTGTTCATTGTTGATACATACATATACAATACTGGTTGAAAAATTCCAACCAAGAATACAGAAATGTGATGTTTTAGTTAACCTTGGTAATGCTATTGTGGTTAACTATTATTCTTATTTAACCATGTGAACTACTAAAATATCATTCAACTTCATTTTTTAACTGTAACATTTATTTTAAAGATTTATCCATATTGATATAACTAAAACTTAAGCCCATTCTTCCTTGAAAACATGCATTAGAATGTCAAACCTCTAATACAGGTTTAGTAGTTACCCCTGGGAAGAGAGGAGGGAAGAGATGAGGGTAGATATGTTTCTATTTCTGTAATGCTTTATTTCTTTAAGAAAAAATCTGAAGCAAATATGTCAAAATATAAACCTGTTAAATGTGGCTGATGGGTCCATAGCTATCTAATTCATTTTCTGTATGTTTGAAAGTTTCATACTTTAAAAGTGAAAGAGCTGATTTCAAATGCCTCTTTTAAACAACACCCATATAAAATGGCGTTAATACATTTACTTATTTTTAAAAAGTTAAAGAAAAACTTCTAAGATTGAAAACATTCGTCATTAACTTTAGAAAAACTTTAAAAACATCAGAGTAAATATAGAATTCTAATTATAGACTGTAGAGAAAGACAGATCAAGAGAGATTTGAGGCTCTCAAAAATTGAAATTTTGATATTTAAAGTTAAAATTTCATTAAAGCCTATACATCCTAAATTACCACCTTTACTTAGACAACTCAATGTTTAGTATAGACATCTGTAAATTCCAGACACTCACACCCAATGGGCTGCTTTACAGTTTTTCTCTGAGCCCCATATGATCCAAACCAAAGTCACGGGCCCCTGCACTATCTTTAATGTAATATGCCTACACCTAGTTCTCTTATTCTGGTGACTGGAGTCATGCAAATCGGAAACCCAGGGAAGTTTATTGATTGCCGTGCCTTACAATGTTAATATTACTTCATCTCATGGGTTTTTTTTTTTAACAGCAGTCTTTTTAAGAGTATGTCTATTTTATGAAGATTATTTCAGTTAAACTAGCACTATATCCATAAATCTACTTAACCTGGCATACATAAACAGAGGCACAGCCAATATGTGAAAGTCAACACTGTGGAATGCTCACCCTTTCCTAATATTACCTCACCTGCCCTAAATGAGTCATGACACCTGTCATATTGACTAAGTGAATCCCTGGGATAAATATTAAAGAAGCTTAAGTTTTTAATATGTGTTTGTAGAAGTTCAAACATTTTTTCCTCGTCCAGTGGAACATCTTGTATACTCCACATTGGAGACTGCAACTCTATACTGTGGTCAGAATAGTTTTGAAACTCAAAATTATTATTTTTTTCTTTCCTCCCTATCCTTCATACATTAACCTTCCAGAGACTTCCATTTGCTCTGAATATGAAGACCAAAATCTTTAGCATGGCGTTTGGTCAAGTCTTTTCATAATTTGCCCTCTATCTCCCTCTTCAGCCTCACCTTACCAAAAGTTAACCCTTGCTCTTTGATACAAAGATATGAAGACATGAACCTCCCTATGGTTTGATCCTAGCACTTATCTCAGTTGTAATTTTACTTGCATATTTTATTGTTTGTTTAGTATCTAATTCCTATACCACAAGCTATATAAGTTAATTTAAGAAGTAAACAATCAAAAAGAGAAAGAAGATAAAGCAATTTCTTAAAAGATTGATATTTTCACAAGACATCGGCCAATGAACCTAGATAAAAGATCTTGTGTAAAAACACCAAAGGTCAAGCAATGGTGGGAAAATATAAAAAAGTAACCTTTACTGTTTATAAGAAAAAAATAGAGGCTTTAAAAAATATCTTATTTCCACTTTTTTTGAGGCTTTTTAAAATTAGAAAAAATAATGAAAAATGGGCATGACTTTATTTTGGAGAAAGGCTCAGACCCACCACTTTGAAGTGATGGTATAAAATCATAGATGACAGTGACAAAACTATTCAATGTTTATTTCGTTATCGGTATTGCCATTTGGGTATGCTGATTATGAAATATTGCCCAGCTGTTCTTTATCGATTGGTGTGTGTGTGTGTGTGTGTGTATATATATATATATATTTTTTTTTTTTTGGCCAAGATGAATTATAACTTTAGGAGCAGAAAAAATTAGCAGATGGATTTTATAAACCAATAAAATATATATATATAAGTGTGTGTATATATATGTATTTAAAGAACTGCAATTTGCTTTTTAAAGTAAAAAATTAAACTAGTTTCAAACCTATAGAAATGTTGGCAGAATAGAACAAAATTATTTTTTATTTCCAGACAGGGTCTTGCTCTGTCAGCCAGGCTGAAGTGAAACGGAGTGATCATGAGTCCCTGCAACCTTGACCTCCTGAGCTCAAGCTATCCTCCTCTCTCATCCTCTCAAGTAATTGGTACCATCATGCCCAGCCAAATTTTTAATGTTTTATAGAGATGGGGTCTTACTTTGTTGCTGAGGTTGTTCTCAAACTTCTGGCCTCCAGCAATATTCCTAGCTTAGCTTCCCATAGCGCTGGGATTACAGGTGTGTCACCTTGCCCGGCCTGAACAAAGCAATCCTTTTTATTTGGATGATTACTTAACATTTTACTATGTATATATATTTATTGCTTCTCTCTCTCTCCCCCGATCTGATGTCGCTCTACTCCCTAAATACTTCAGTATATACATGCCATAAACTGGGACACTCTGCTATAATAGTAACAATATACTTGGCTGCCAATAAGAAAATCAACATTGATAGAACACCACCATTGAATCCACAAACTTTGATCATATTTTGCCAACTGTCCCAACAGTGTTTTCTTCCTCTTTTTGGTCCAGTATCCTATCCAGGAAATTGCATTACATTGAGTGGCCATGCCTCTTTAGATTCCTTCAATTTGGAACATTTTAGTGTTTCACTCTCTCTCAAGTCTCTGGGTTTTAAAGAATGGATTCCTTTTATTCTATGGGACAACCCTAAACACGGGTCTGTCTGATGTTTCCTCATGACCAGACACAAGTCATGCATTTGTGGCAGGAATATCACAGGAATGATGCTGTGCTCTTCCTGGTGCCTCATGTCAGGAGGCACCACACAGTGTTGATCTGTTCTGCTGCTTGATCTTGGGCACATATTTATGTTAGTGTTTACTAGATTTCTAAAAGCTCAATTTTTCTTTAAGACCAATTAACATTTGAAGGCAAGACGTCTAAGATTTTACACTAATATCCCGTTTCTCATCGAGTTTCCCACATCAGTAGTAGCGTTCATTGACAATTTCCACCTGAGTCAACCATCATAATGAGGTTTGCCAAATGGCTGCTTCCTTATTTACTTCTTTCTACAATTATTAGTTGGCACTCTACTATAACAAATAAATGTATCTTCTCACATTTCTTTATTATTTATGTTAGTATAGATTCATGGATTCCAGTTTTAGTTACTGAGTTTTCATTTGAAAATATTATTTATCATGATGTGGATATTATCCCAGAATTGACCAGTTTTAGCCCTGGTAAGTAGGCTTCTGTATCCTTTTGACATATCTCCATCACGCATTGTATATGTTTTTTAGAGATAACAAAATGCTCCAGGTACCTTTTTTCATTCCATTAAATGAACTAGCCATTTCTTAAAGGACCCTTGATTTATTTTAATAAAGGATAATATTCATTAAAGGAATGAAACAATGATCTGGGTCCCCTGGAGTTAGCCATTTCTTAAAGAACTATTTATTTATTTATTTATTTATTTATTTTTGAGATGGAGTCTTGCTCTGTCACCCAGGCTAGAGTGCAGTGGCACGATCTCCATTCACTGCAACCTCTGCCTCTTGGGTTCAAGTGATTCTCCTGCCTCAGCCTCCCGAGTAGCTGGGGTTACAGGCATGTGCCACCACACCCGGGTACTTTTTGTATTTTTAGTAGAGACAGGGTTTCACCATGTTGGCTAGGCTGGTCTCGAACTCCTGACCTGAAGTGATCCACCTGCCTTGGCCTCCCAAAGTGCTGGGATTACTGGCGTGAGCCACCATGCCCAGCCTACCCTTGATTTCTTTTAATGAAGGATACCATTTATTAAAAGAATGAAACAATGATCTGGGAGCTCATGTTCTTCATTACCGAGGTGTCATTGCATTGGGAGTTTTCGGTAGAAAGAGCTAGGAAATGTATGTATGTATATATGCATGTACATGTGTATGTATGCAAGCATATGATTGTAACTATTTTTATTTATGTATGTGTTTATGTATGTGTGTGTGTATTTTATACCTGACTTGATGCTGATACTTTTAATTCTAATCCTATACCTTGGGGTTCTTTTTATTTATTATGCATTTTTATTTTTAGAGATAGGGTCTTACTCTGTTGCCCAGGCTGGAGTGCAGTGGCTCACTGCAGTCTTGAACTCCTGGGCTCAAGCGATCCTCCTGCCTCAGATGCCCAGTAGCTGGGACTACAGGCATGTGCCACCCTGCCCAGCTAATGTTTTTTATTTTATATAGATGGGGTATCACTATGTTGCCCAGGCTGGTCTCAAATTCCTGGCCTCAAGTGATCTTCCCGCCTCGGCCTCCCAAAATGCTGGGAATACAGGCATGCCATGGTGCCTAGTCAAGATTCTTCTTAGTCTGCTTCCTTTACATGTTGAAAATTCCTTCTCAGATATTAAGAAATACAGCGTTTAATGTCTTCAACTCTTTCCTTTCTTCCCTCTTCCTTCTTGCCTTCCTTCTTTTTTTCCTTTTTTGCTTCCTCCCTTTCTTCCTTTCTTTCTTCCTTCCTTCCTTCAAGACATGGGGTCTTGCTATGTTGCCTAGACTGGACTTGAACTTCTGAGTTCCCACCATCTTTCCTCCTTAGACTCCGGAATAGCTGGGATTACAAACACGTGCCACTGCACCCAACTGCAGTCGTCTTCTAATTGGTCTCCCTGCTTCTTCACTTGCTCCCATATGGCTAATTCCCTATATAAAACTAGAGAGATTTTCTAAAACATAAATCATATGTCTCTTCTCTGCTAAAAGTGTGCCAATGGCTTCCCACTAAAGTTAGAAAAAAAAATCTTTGAAACTAAAGATTGGACTATCTTAAAAGCAAACAGACTATATAACAGGCACATGTCTTAATCTGTTTGTGCTGCTATAACAAAATACCATAGACTGAGCAATTTATAAGCAACAGAAATTTATTTCCGACAGTTCTGGAGGCTAAGAAGTCCAAGATCAAGGTACCGGCACTGGTGCATGGTAAGACCTGCTCCCTGCTTCCAAGATGGCACCTTGTTGCCATGTCATCACATGGCAGAAGGTGGAAAGGCAAGACTCTCTTCAACCTAGAGCCCTTTTTAATAATGGTTCCAATGCCATTTAGAAGGGCAGGACCCTCATGACTTAATCACTTCCCAAAGTCCACATCTCTTAATACTGTTGCATTGAGGATTAAGCTTCAACCTGAATTTTGGAGGGGACATAGCAGCATAGTAGACTTTTAATAAATATTCACCAATTGAAAGAATAAATTCGATTTTCAAAACAAATTGGAAAATGAAGAAAGCCTCCCAAATGAAGAAAGTAAAGGTATACACTCTCCCATCTCTATCACACCCACATCCAAACAGCAGTTGCTCTTAGATCTAATATCAGCATTTTCAGAATTGCTTTGCTGTTGCCTCCATTCCCACCATGTATCATGCGCCCATCATATCTTCAGTATTGCTTGCATTTTCACGATAGCTCCCTAACTGTTATTTCGGTTTCTGCCCTTGCCTCCCTTCACTCTATTTTCACAGAGGCCAGAATAATTCTGTTAAAAAATGCCAGATAACATCACTTCTCTCTTAAAACCCTTCAGTGCCTTTCTGTTTTACTCTGGGTAAAAGTCAAAGTGCTTTAAATGGCCAACAGGCCCTGTGTTCATTATCTGTTGCTATGTAACAAAGTACTCAAAACTTAGTTGCGTAAAACATACATTTATTATCTCACGGTTTCTGTGGGTCAGGCATCTGGGCCCAGGCTTTCTTGTATGGCTGCAATCAATTTATCAGCTGGGGCTGTAGTCGTTGAAAGGCCTGACTGAGGGAGGTTCTTATTTCAAGCTCATGTTACTGTTGTCAGCCTCCGGTGCCCTGCTGATTGTTGGCTGGAGACATCAGTTCTTTATCATGTGGCCCAATCCATAAGGCTATTTACAACATGGTAGCTTGCTTCCCCCAGCTGTGTGTGTGAGGGAGAGAAAGACAGATATTCCCTAATGTCTTTCTAGTCTTTATGCTTTTCTATGGCATTTATTGTATCCAATATCTCATGTGTTTTACTAGTTGTCTGCTTCCTCACTTCTCTATCCTCATTATAATATTAGCTATAATAGAGCAGGACATTTTGCTTATTTCACTCACTATTTTATCTACAGTGATCAGAACAGTGTTAAACACATTCAAAACAAATAATGAATCAATTAAATAATTTCAGAAAAGATTTGAGGAGTCTTAAAAGCAGATATCCATCTGCTATGAAAGCCCGTAACATACAGAATTACTGTAAAAGGCTGTAGTGTATTCATGAAACAGAATCCAGAGATTACTGTAGAGGAGGAAAAAAAATTAGAACAGTCCTACCAAACATACACCAAAAAACAAAAAAAATTCAACAATATACAAAGAATATTATTAGTATTTAATATATATACACATAAACATGAAGACTGTCATACAGGCTTTATCATATATGATTATGTATAACCACCAATAATCACCAATTTTCAAGTTCAAGTTTGGTCTTGGAGTCAATAATAGATCTGTACCCTTCATGCCAGCACTAGAGACCTGGGTTTTTGGTGTAGACGCAGCATTCCTTTCTTCTTTTAGAAATACATCGCACCTGAAAGGGAAAATAGTCAGCCCCACTGTATTTTTTTCCAGATTATGAGCTGCTCCTTAGAAGCCAGCCAAGCATGCCCAGGCGATGGGTTAGGGGCTACTGAGCTTTCCATGGTCTAGTGCAGTTTGCAGTCTTGCTGTGTTTCATAGTTGCCCCACAGAATTTATTTCGCTGTCAGCCATCGATAGCTGTATGAGTTGACACCTCAGAGGGTGACTGCCAAGTCTCTGGAAATGCTAATGGCCATGCTGATTAGGTTGGACAATGTGATCTTGTTTTGGGCATCAATCCATTGAGGTACAAGCTTCTCATGATGAGAAAAGAGGGTTTCCTGAAGAGAAGTAGATAGCATGCTGAAACTGCTAAGAAGGATGATGACAAAGCTCCTGCTAAGGCCATGGTTCTTTCAGGAAGTATCCTCATATTGTCAGCTTAGGCTATGGTTTGGGCTGTGAGATCTCATCTTCCTTCGTCTTCTGTGAGCCCACAGGCTTGTCAAGACCTTTTTAGGAAGGAATCTGTAAGTGCAGTCTGAGGGTCTGTCAGTTCTTTAGAAGCAGCTGGAGATATTAGGAAAGTGGGCCAGGATTGTGGCTTCTTCAGACTGCGACAGAGAAGGACAGGAATCTTCCTCTGCTCCAAATCTCAGTCCCTCACTGTGTCCCTGCCCAAACAATAAACACATACATTCTTTTTATCACTTCTGCTTTTGTTTCTGCCTCAATTGTTTTTCTTTTATAAACTGCCAAGATCCTATTGGTCAGCATCCAATTCATTTAATTACGCAATCCAGTTATCTTGTATCACCTAGAAAAAGTAATATAAGACTGTCTTAAAATAAAAGACTAGTGACAATAAAGATGTTTTGCCCAACAGAGGCCATTGAAGGACATACTTCCTCTTTAAATCATGTGAAATTCATCCTGAAATGCTTTTCTCATACAGTACAGTCATTTCTTTCATATCTGAACCATAGCTGAAGTAGTAGATTCTTATGCTTTTCCTCCTGTCTCCTTTTTCCTTTTTGCAGCTCCTGGCCACAGTGGGAGCCATGATCTCTCTCCTTTATACGTGGCTGTATTCCCAGAGCTTTCATTTCCATGTGGCACATTTTTATGCTCATTTTGGGTAAAGATATCTGCAAGGTAAGGTAACTTTGTTTCTCTGGTGCTATTCTACTGGGGGAAAAGAGGTGGGGAGAGGTTTGCTGGTTAGAGTTCTAAAACTAATGGCAAAAACATTTTGCCAATTAACTTTGCACCAACCCGATATATCTGTAGACTTTTAAGTCTTAGCATTCAGCAGTAAACTGAGTCCATTTTAAAAAATATAATATCTTTTGTTTACCTAGGAGCTGGTGTAGTGAAGGATGAAGAGAAGGCAATGCAATGGTTTAGGTAAGATGATGACATCTGCCAAAAAGCAAAACTCCAGAGTTACCTGTTCAGAAAGTACAGGTGGAGCATCCCTTATCCGAGCTGCTTGAGACCAGAAGTGTTTTGGATCTTGGATTTTTTTTTTTTTTTTGAAATATTTGTATTATACTAACTGGTTGAGCATCTCTAACCTGAAATTCCAGAATCTGAAATGCTCCAGTGAGATTTTTCTTTGAGTGTCATGTTGATACTCCAAAAGTTTCAGATTTTGGAGCATTTCAGATTTCAGATTTTCTGATTAGGGATGCTCAACCTATGCTTAAATAGAAAACCTTATGATTTTGGTGCTTTTTCCCTAGAGCAAAAATAAGCTAGAGATCTAAAATCTCTTAATATTAAAGTCTTGGTACCCTCTTTACTTTTTCCACTTGGTGATGAGGTAGGAGTACTGGTGGGGCTGTTGAGAGGGTGGGGCCAGTGCATTTTAAAACAGTCTACACAATGTAAGCAAACAGCAGATTAGATTCAAAAGAGTCAAAGTGGGGAATGTGGACCAATCTAGGTCAATATTCAGGATGTCAATAAATTTATTAACAATGCTCTTTATTAACATTACTTTGGTTATTAAGGTTTTGAGCTCTTGACTATAAGACATACACTAATTTGAAATTTACAAACTGGGCTATGTGTTAGAATCACCTGGGAAACTTCTGAAAAATACTGAAGCCCAGTTCCAGATTGATTTAAATGAGCAGAAAAAGTTCCCTAGAAGAGTGTAATATGCTGCCAGCTCAAACTACTCCAGAAGTCTATAATGGTTAATAAAGTAAACATGAACCAGCAGAAGAAGGCATTTCAGGAACATATTCTAAAGCTTAAAATCGATATTCTGATAAAGTTCACCTGACAACAGAAGAAACACCTTTGAGAATCAGGAAGGGAGTGACATGGTTCCAAAGTGGCAAAGTGTCATTGGTGATTAACTGCACTTGACTGAAGCTCTTGCCACTGGGAGTATAGTCCATACACCCACAGCATTGGCATCGCCAGGTGGGTACTTGGTAGGAATGCTGCCTCTGAGGCCCTAATGCAGACCCACTGAAGTAGAATCTTCATTTTAATAAGATCCTGGGGTGACTGATATGCACCATCCAGTATTGTAGCCAACAGCCACAATGTGGCCATATAAATGGAAATGAACTAAAACCAAATAAAATTAAAATTTTAGTGCATAGTTGCACTGTCTACTTTTCAAGTATTCAATAACCAGTAGTGGCTACTGTACTGGACAGTGCAAATACAGATCGATTCTATCTTTGGTAAAAATTCTATTGGAAAGTACTAGCAATTTACATTTATGTTTCAGCAACTGGAAATAGTGCTTAAGGGTCAGTTTACATGTTATTGAATTTCTAACATTCCCACATAGTCCTTTCCAGCATTTTGATTGCCTGTATATTTTGGAGAAAAGAGTATAATTATATCAATATTTGGAAAAGCTGATGAATTGATTTGAAACAAATATGTGATTAATTTTTTTAAAGTACTGTACTTGTTTCAAGTAAGAAAAACCTTTTTTTTTTTTTTTTTTTTTTTTTGAGACAGAGTCTCCCTCTGTCACCCAGTCTGGAATGCAGTGGCGTGATCTCAGCTCACTACAACCTCCTCCTCCTGGGTTCAAGCAAGCCTCAGTCTCCCAAGTAGCTGGGATTATAGGCACACACCACCATGCTCGGCTAATGTTTTTTGTATTTTTAGTAGAGATGGGGGGTTAGTCAGGGTTCTCTAGAGGGACAGAACTAATAGGATAGATATTTTTATATATAGGGGAGTTCTTAAGTAGTATTAACTAACACAATCTCAAAGTCCCACAGTAGGCCATCTGCAAACTAAGAAGCAAGGAAACCCGTCTGAGTCTCCAGGCTGAAGAACTTGGAGTCCAATGTTCAAGGGCAGGAAGCATCCAGCTTCCTGGGAGAAAGATGTAGCCTGGGAGGCTAAGCCAATCTAGCCTTTTCACGTTCTTCTGCCTGCTTTTATCCTAGCTGTGATAGCAGCTGATTAGATTGTGCCCACCCGGATTAAGGGTGGGTCTGCCTTTCCCAGCCCACTGACTCAAATGTTAATCTCCTTTGGCAACATCCTCACAGACACACCCAGGATCAGTCCTTTGCATCCCTCAATCCAATCAAGTTGACACTCAGTATTAACCATCACAAGCCCACCCCTTGTCAACTTTAACTGATACACATTTCCTGAGATCATACATAATCTTCAAATAAAAACAATAATAAGGTCATAATTATGCCTAGCGTAATGCAACTATCCTTCATATAACCAGAAACGCACCAATCCCCAACCCAAATACTATTACATAAAGTTAATGACACTCAAATGCCGATATGAAGTAAGTAAATCTTATGTCACATGATAAAGGAAAAAAGAAATAAAATGAAGTTATTTTCTTAGTACAAGTGTATACATGCACACACATGTTTTTAACAAAAGAAGGAGGAAATACTCATGACAATTACAGTCTCCATTTCTGCAACTGGTCACGGGGCCATTGATGTTTACCTTCTTCTACTACCCATTCGTATTTCCTTTGCCTTCATCAAGCACCTTAGCAGGTCATGGTTTTTTTCTTGGTGGAGTGACCCAAACCTTCATTCCTGAATAGTCTGGGCCAACTACCTGGATTGGGCTATTGTAGTTTCCCATTGACCTAAATCACAGAGCATGATAATACTAAGCCCTAAGGGATCTCCTGTATTCCATGCATACTCTTCCTTACCTCTGTTGTGGAGTAGTGGGCTGATTTCATCTTGATAGTCCGGGTCAATCACCCCAGCCAACACTGTAACTCCCTTCTTAACCTGTGGACTTAAAGGTAGGAGGAGTCCAAAGTGTCCAGGTGGCAATCTTAACTTGTAGTTTAATGGAATCAGTGTGTCTCCTGGTGGCAACATTTCTCCCACTGGAACTAAGACGTCTAGGCCAGCAGAACATAATGTCACAGAAACAGGAAGCAAAATTTTTGTTAGTGTATCACTAGGGGTGATGGTAAGTGGTGCCACTTCCATTTCCACCCCTTGATTCCTGGACCCATGAATCCTGGCTATGGGAGAAACAGTATCATATATCGAATGCTGATTCAGAGCATACATGGCCTTTTAGAGAACTTTGCCCCAGCCCTGGCAAAGTATTGTCACCTAGTTGGCATTGTAATTGTGACTTCAACAGGGCATTCCACCATTCTATCAATCCAGCTGCTTCAGGATAATGGGGAACATGGTAAGACCAGTGAATTCCATGAGCATGAGCCCACTGCTGCAGTTCTTTAGCCATAAAGCGAGTGCCTTGGTCAGAGGCAATACCATGACAGTGGATAAGGCATTCCATGAGCCCACAGATGGTAGTCTTGGCAGAATCATTGCATGCAGGATAGGCAAACCCACATCCGGAGTAAGTATCTATTCCAGTGAGGACAAACCTCTGCCCTTTCCATGATGGAAGAGGTTCAATATAATCAACCTGTTACCAGGCATCTGGCTGATCACCCTGAGGAATAATGCCTTATTGAGGGCTTAGTGTTGGTCTCTACTGCTGGCAAATTGGGCACTCAGCTGTGGCCATAGCCAGGGCAGTCTTGGTGAGTGGAGGTCCATGTTGTTGAGCCCATGTGTAACCTCCACATCTGCCGCCATGGCCATGTTGTTCATGGGCCCATTGGGCAATGATAGGAGTGACTGGGGAAAGAGGCTGAGTGGTGTCCACAGAATGGGTCATCTTATCCACTTGATTATTAAACTCCTCCTCTGCTGAGGTTACCCGTAGGTGAGCACTCACATGGGATACAAATATCTTCACAGTTTTTGATCACTCAGAGAGGTCTATCCACATGCCTCTTTCTCAAATTTATTTGTCACCAATTTTCCAATCATACTTCTTCCAAGTCCCTGACCATCTAGCCAGACCATTGGCTACAGCCCATGAATCAGTATATAATTGCATATCTGGCCATTTCTCCTTCCATGCAAAGTGTACAAGTAGGTGCACTGCTTGAAGTTCTGCTCACTGGGAAGATTTCCCTTCACTGCCATCCTTCAGGGATGTCCTAGAAAGGGGCTGTAGTGCTGCAGTTGTCCACTTTCAGGTGGTGCTTGTGTATCGTGCAAAACCAAGTGTCTTCTCTTAAAAAAACCCCTAGTCTTCTCTTCCTCTGTCAACTGATCATAGAGAACTCCCCATGAGGCCACTGGTGCAGGCTGGGGGAGAGAAGGCAGGGTGGCAGGAGTGGAGACCATGAGCATTTGAGCCACTTTCTCATGTAACTTACTTGTGCTTTCAGGACCTGCTCAAGCGCAATCACATATGTACCACTTCCATTTAATAATGTAATGCTGCTGTGCATGACCTACTTTGTAGCTAAATGGGTCATAAAACACTCAGTTCGTGATAGGCAGTTCTGGTTACATGATGACTTGATGACCCATCATCAAACGTTCAGTTTCCACCAAAACCCAGTAATAGGCCAAGAGCTGTCACTCATAAGGAGAGTAGTTACCTACAGAAGATGGCAGGGCCTTACTTCAAAATTCTGGAGACCTCCACTGTGATTCATCTATGGGGTCTTGCCAAAGATTCCAAACAGCACCCCTATCTGCCACTGATACCTTAAGCACCACTGGATCTGCTGGGTCATACGTCCCAAGCGGCAGAGCAGTTTGCAGAGCAGTCTGGACCTGTTGCAGAGCCTTCTCCTGTTCTGGACCCCTCTCAAAACTGGCAACCTTTCGGGTCATTGGATAAATGGGCCAGAGTAACACACCCAAATGAGGAATGTGTTGCCGCCAAAATCCAAATAGGCCCCCTAGGCACTGTGCCTCTTTCTTGGTTGTAGGAGGGGCTAAATGCAGCAACTTATCCTTCACCTTAGAAGGAATATCTTGACAGCCCCTACACCACTGGATCACTAGAAATTTGACTGAGGTAGAAGCTGTCTGAATTTTTGTTAGATGTTTTTCCCATCCTCTGGCATGCAAATGTCTCACCAATAAGTCCAGTGTGTTTGTTACTTCTTGCCCACTGGATCCAATTAGCATAATCTCGTCAATGTAACGGACAAGTATGATACCTTGTGGAAGCAAAAGGTGATCAAGGGCACTCCAAATAAGATTATGACACAAAGGCAGAGAGTTGATATACCCCTAAGGTAGGACAGAAAAGGTATATTGTTGGCCTTACCAGCTGAAGGCAAATTGCTTCTGGTGGGCTTTCTGGGCAGGAATGGAGAAAAAGGCATCTACCAAGTCAGTGGCTGCACACCAGGTACCAGAAGATGTGCTAATTTGCTCAAGCAATGAAACCACATCTGGTACAGCAGCTGCAATTGGAGTCACCACTTGATTAAGCTTACAATAATCCACTGTCATTCTCCAAGATCCGTCTATCTTCTGCACAGGCCAAATAGGAGAGCTGAATTGTGATGTGGTGGGAGTCATCACCCCTGCATCTTTCAAGACTTTGATGGTGGCACTAATCTCTGCAATCCCTGCAGGGATGTGATATTGTTTTTGATTTTCTGTTTTTCTAAGTAGAGGCAGCTCTAATGGCTTCCATTTGGACTTTCCCATTATGATAGCCCTCACCCTACCAGTCAGGGAGCCAATGTGGGGGTTCTGCCAGCTACTAAGTATGTCTGTGCCAATTATGCATTCTGGCACTTGAGAAATGACCACAGGATGAGTCCAGGGACCCATTGGACCCCCTGTATATTGGACCTGAGATAAAACTCCATTAATTACGTGACCTCCCTAAGCCTCTACTTTAACTGGAGGACCACTATGACGTCTTGGGTCTACTGGAATCAACTTCAGCTCAGAGCCAGTGTCCAGTAGTTCCCAAAATGTCTGATCATTTCTTTTTCCCCAATGCAGTTACCCTGGTAAGAGGCCAGAGGTCGATTTGAGGAAGGATGGGAGAAAAATTAACATAAGTTGTCAGTAGTGTAGTGGGGTCCTTCCTTAAGGGTACCTGTCCTCCCCTTCATTCAGGGGGCTCTGAGCCTGTAAACTGGCTGAAGTCTGGAAATTGATTGAGGGGTCGTGATTCTCTGTTTTTATAATTCAAATTGGTCTTTTGTCTATTCCACCTGGAAGTTTTCTGCTTATATAAATTGAGTAGGAATGCAGTAGGCTTCCTATCAATTTCTCTTCTAGGAACACCGTGATTAGCCAATGTGAGAGCTCTACACAAGTGAGACTATTCTGATTGCTGCTTTGCCTCTGCTGTCCATTACGGTAGCTACACCCACCTTGCTTTTGAGGGTTAAGTGACATCACTTGGCCTCTGCCACCTTGGGATCCAATTATTCTCATTGTATTTAAGTTTTGTAGTTGAGTGACTACAGTTCCCACTGTTAGATCTGGCATACAGAGAAGAGCAATTACAGGGCTCTTCAAAGATGCAGGTGCTGCCCTCACAAATCTATTTTGCAATGCATTGGTCAAGGGTATATCTTCTGGACCCTCCCAACTGAAATGAATAGGTCTAAAGTGACTAATCACCTCCAGCATCCTAATCTCCCTAGGCCTTTGGATCCCTTCCTCTACATTAAACCAAGGGAGATCAGACATTTCCAGCTTGCTCACAGTAGGGCATCTTTTAATCCATATTTCAGCTAACTAAGCAAATAAACTATTGAACCTTTTTTTAACTCCCCAAGCTGCAACATTAAATGCAAAATCCCTGCTTAGTGGACCCAAATCAATAAATTCAGCCTGATACAACTATAGTTTTTCCAACATTATACTACACCCTTAATATCCATTCCCATGCCTGTTCTCCAGATTTCTGTTTACATAAATTATAAAACTCAAGCAGTTCTTTTCGAGTGTAGCACATCTCCTCCTGGATCACACTCTGAACCTCACGTCCTGCCACTCCAGCATTTAGTCTTCTACCTCAGGCTAAGAGGTAGACCAGTTTTAGAAAAAAAGGTTCAGTAAGGCACTGAGAATGGGGCGGATCTTGGGAATTTGTATAATAGTCAGGGATGTTGGCTGCACAATTGGTAACAAAATTTTGAAATGACCATTTTGAGGCAGCCAAGTCAAAATGGCGAAGCCAATATGTTCTATTTTGCAACTGACAGTTACCAGATGGGAGGTTGTATGGAATCCCTCTCCAGTTAGCACTCCCAAACCAAAATATAGAATTTCCTTGCAAGAGAGGGGTGCCTCAGACATTACATAAGATTCTTGGCTAGAAAAACTTCTCTAAATAGGGCAAAATAATCTAGTTAGGCTCTGATGTTTTAAGAATATTTATTTGGGTAGCTCTGATTTTATTATGAAGATTCTTGTATTAGTCCATTCTCATGATGCTATGAAGAAATACATGAGACTGGGTAATTAATAAAGAAAAGAGGTTTGACTGACTCACAGTTGTGCATAACTGGGAAGGCTACAGGAAGCTTACAATCATGGCAGAAGGAGAAGCAAACACGTCCTTCTTCACAAGTTGGTAGGAGAGACAAGAATGAGAGCTGAGCAAAGGGGGAAGCCCCTTATAAAACCATCAGATCTTGTGAGAACTTACTATCACAAGAATAGCATGGGGAAAACCACCCCCATGATTCAATTACCTCCCACTGTGTCCCTCTCACGACACATGAGGATTATGGGAACTACAAGTAAAGATGGGGATGCTCCATACTATATCATTCTGCCCCATCCCCTCCCAAATCTCATGTCCTCACATTTCAAAACACAATCATGCCCTTCCAACAGTCCCCCAAAGTCTTAACTCATTCCAGTATTAACTCAAAAGTCCAAATCCCAACTCTAATCTGAGACAAGGCAAGTTCCTTCTGCCTATGAGCGTGTAAAATCAAAAGCGAGTTAGCTACATCCTAGATACAATGGGGGGGTACAGGCATTGGGAAAATACACCCATTCCAAAATAGAAAACATGACCAAAACAAAGGGGCTACCAGCCCTATGCAAATCTGAAATCCAATAGGGCCCTCATTAAACCTTAAAGTTCCAAAATGATCTACATCAATTGCATGTCTTATATCCAGGTCATGCTGATGCCAGAGGTGGGCTCCCACAGCCTTGGGCATCTCTGCCCCTATGGCTTTGTAGGGTACAGCCCCCCTCCCGGCTCCTTTCACGGGCTGGCATTGAATGTCTGTGGCTTTTCCAGGTGCACAGTGCAAGCTGCCAGTGGATCTACCATTCTGGGGTCTGGAAAATGGTGCCTCTCTTCTCATAGCTCCACTAGTCAGTGCCCCAGTGAAGACTCTGTGTGGGAGCTCTGACCCCACATTTCCCTTCTGTGCTGCCACAGCAGAGGTTCTCCATGGGAGTCCTGCCATGTAGTAAACTTCCGCCTGGACATCCAGGCATTTCCGTATATCTTCTGAAATCTAGGTGGAGGTTTCCAAACCTCAGTTCTTGACTTCTGTGCACCCACAGGCTAAACACCACATGGAAGCTGCCAAGCTTGGGGGCTTGTGCCCTCCAAAGCCATAGCCCAACATGTACCTTGGCTCCTTTTAGCCATGACTGGAATGGCAGGCCACAGGGCACCCAGTCCCTAGGCTGCACACAGCAGGGGGTTCCTGGGACCAGCCCAGGAAAGCATTTTTTTCTCATGGGGCTCTGGGTGTGTGATTAGGAGGGGCTTCCACGAAGGTCTCTCTGACATGTCCTGTTTCCCCATTGTCTTGGTGATTAACATTGGGCTCCTTTTCACTTATGCAAATTTATGCAGTGCGCTTGAATTTCTCCTCAGAAAATGGGTTCTTTTCTATCACATTGTCTGGCTGCAAATTTTCCAAACTTTCATGCGCTGTTTCCTCTTGAACATTTTGCCACTTAGAAATTTCTTCTGCTAGATACCCTAAATCATCTCTCTCAAGTTCAAAGTTCCACAGATCTCTAGGGCAGGGGCAAAATGCCTCCAATCTCTTTGCATGGCAAGAGTGACCTTTACTCCAATTCCCAACAAGTTCCTCATCTCCGTATGAGACCACCTCAGCCTAGACTTCCTTGTCCATATCAATATTAGCAGTTTGGTCGAAGCCTTCCAACAAGTCTTTAGAAAGTTTGAAACTTTCCCACATTTTCCTGTCTTCTTCTGAGCCCTTCAAACTGTTTCAGCCTCTGCCTGTTACCCAGTTCCAAATTTGCTTCCACATTTTCAAGTATCTTTACAGCAGTGCCTCACTCCTGGTACCAATTTACTATATTAGTTTGTTAATGCGCCACTCTGAAGAAATACCCGAAACTGGGTAATTTATAAAGGAAAGAAGTTTAATCGACTCACAGTTCTGCATGGCTGGGAAGGCCTCAGGAAACTTACAATCAGGGCAAAAGGGGAAGCAAACACATCCTTCTTCATAAGGCAGCAGGAGACAGAAGAATGAGAGCTGAGCGAAGGTAGAAGCCCTTTATAAAACAATCAGCTATCATGAGAACTTACTCACTATCATGAGAATAGCATGGGGGAAACTGCTCCCATGATTCAAATATCTCCCACTGTGTCCCTCTCATGACACGTGGGGATTATGGGAACTACAATTCAAGATGAGATATTGGTGGAGACCCAGCCAAACTATATCAGAACTCATGATGAAACCCAGGTGAAATGGCATGTGTTTCCCTCATTACCTTACAATGAGTTTAAACAACTGTTACTCTGGCTCTTAACTCAAACTCTTGAATGTGCGGGTGCTTTTGGTTTACTCTTTCTTAGCACTACTAAATAACAGTTTCTTCTAGGGATGTAGAAATGCTTCTTAATGTTGCTGCAAAACGGGGGATCCAAGAAGACGAAGAATTTCTGGAGAATGTTATTTGGACTAAAAGCAAGCTCTTGCCAACTGCAAGAACCGGGAGTTTTTATAAACCATAATGTGTGTCCTGCATCCTCTTCCTGGAACATAGGATGTTCTGCTCTCACTTGTCCACTGTGGCCCTGCAATGCTTTGTGGCACTTTCAATGGAAGCTCCTTTTACTTATAGTCTCATATGCTACTGTAGCATTAATTTGCTGCTGCAGCATTAATTTGCTGGTTAAAATCCTTTCAATGAAGTGTTACTTATATGTTTTCCTGGGATTTGAGTTTGACCTCTTCTGGATAGAGGAGTACTTTATTTGGTTTTCAATACTGCTCACTTCAGCTAAAGTTGCATTCAAGCCAGTGAGCATTCTATAACGTGGTAAGTGGAAAATAACGAAGAAACTTGTGACACCAGAGATTGGCTTCTTGGATGTGTTAGTTGGCACTCACAGATCCACTGAAAGAGCTAAACTCATCATTAGCCAAATCTATGACATGTGATGTTCTGCCTAAAATAAGTCTGTTTTCATTTCTCTCCATTTCAATTTTCTGCTCTATTAGGTTTCTATGGTATTTTATTACATTCACTTTCTGTATTACAAAAAGTCCTTTATGGGGGTAAAAAAGGTTGGTATTGTTGTCAATGAAAGGGAAAAGGATAAAGTATAAGACCTAATATTGACTGACCATCTGCCACATGCAACATATTTTTTTAGCTGTTTTATATATATATATATATATGTGTGTGTGTGTGTGTGTGTGTGTGTGTGTGTGTGTGTATATATATTCATATTCGAGACTGAGTTTCGCTCTTGTTGTTCAGACTGGAGTATAATGGCATGATCTCGACTCACTGCAAGCTCAGCCTCCCAGGTTCAGGATATTCTCCTGCCTCAGCCTCCTGAGTAGCTGGGATTACAGGTGTGCACCACCACGTCCAGCTAGTTTTTTCATTTCATGCTATTCTCATGTTCTCATGATTTTTCATGTCATGGGGTTTCACCATGTTGGTCAGGCTGATCTTGAACTCCTGACCTCAGGTGATCCACCTGCCCTGGCCTCCCAAAGTGCTGGGATTACAGGAGTGAGCCACCACACCCAGCCTGTTTAACAAATATTTTAACATTCACTAGTTACAAAAGCCTTATAAGTCTTATAAGTCTTATAAGGTGGATCTTATCATAACTCCCATTTTACAGAGTGAAAACAGGTGTAGAGAAGTTGTGATATGTGCAAAGTCACAGAGCAAGTGACAGAGTGGGGTTTTTAGTGCTGGCAGTCTGATTCTAGAGTCGAAATTCTTAACCAGTTCTACCAACATTACTCTCCCAAGTCATTAACATCTCTTTACTAATAACAAAGATGTTCTAAGAACAGATAGCTGGGTTTATTACTAGCATATGGTGAACACTTATCTTAGCCAATAACTCAGTCCCATTTTCTGACTATGATTTTTTTAAGGACAAACCACATAGTCCTATTCTTCAAAAGTGATATTTTTAACCTTAATATAATTAGCTGTATTTATCTCATTTAGATTAGAGCACAATTCTCTCCTTGGAATATACATGCAGAAACACAAAGTGAGGGTGACAAAAGTGTCAAACTGGAATTCAATATGATGATTAAGCTGTGTTTAAAATATTTGTTTCCACTTTGAGTGCCTCGTTTACACTGTATACATATGGAATATGACTGTCAGCCTTCGGCAATCTTCTCTTTGTCCATCATGAACACATAAACTTTTAAAGATGTACATGAAATGGTCACATGCAATTTTAAATTCTTTAATGTAGAAAATCCCAAATTCATAAACTAAATTCTTCACTTGAACCTTTGGTAGTAGTATTTTTATCTTCTCTAGAAACACTTTACTTTCCTTACATTTTTCCCAGAGAAACCAGTCTTCAATTCAGTTTATGTTGTTCAAGATATAACTCTGGAAATTTTATTCTGTGCCACAAATGCTTACATGATACTAGGACAATAATTTCAATCATCGTGTTAATGTGCATTTTTTTAACCTTCACAGTAATATCCACTATACTATCTTGCAACTTAAATGCTCGTTTATAGTAACAACCCAAACTTACAAGTATGAAAATATACTATAGGAATATGATCACTAAATAGTGTTAATTTTTTTATTTTAAAAAATTCCTTTGGGCATCTTCTAGAAACATCTCCAACTAACATTGATTTAGGTTGTTTTAGGGTACTAATGTCTTCTAACAGTTCTTTGTTGTTGAAATAAAGAAATAGAGCAGTTGAAAAAGCATAACAACAATGAGAAAGATTGTGTAAAGCCTCACATATGAAACTCCTTCACTTTTAACTTTGATAATACTTGGGTGTAAGATCGGGAATAACCTACCAGTCCATTAGGGTTGAAAAATAATGCTTCATGCAAAACAGGAGAATGTGATGGATGAAGATTCCCCTGAATCCAAAGCTCTGCTTCTACTTCCTTTGCTGTATCTGGGCAAAAATTCAGGGGAAAAGCAAGACATAAGAAAGAAATTGGATCATAAAGAGAGTGAGAGCATGAGAGAACGAGAATGGATTTGCATGTGTTTGGCCGGTTTAGATACCCCAGGTTCTGCTTTCTTTCTTCCTTCCTCTGTGTTCCTTCTGGGCCACAGAGGTTGAGAACCTCTGCACTCTTCTAGACGCCCTAGGTTTCCTATTTAGCTATTCTGATGTCTTGATCCTTTTTCTCAGGCTCTGCCTTAATGTTAATATAAAAAATATTTTACAGTAAATACGACATATTTACAGTACACATATCTTAAATCTACAACTAAATGAATTTTACATATATATTACCCATGTAACTACTGCTCAGATGAATATGCAGGTTTATAATATTCCTTCCAAGTCAATACTCCCAGGTAACTGCTATCCTGATATCTAGTCCTACAGATTTGTTTTGCCCACTTGTGAATACTATGATATTTGTTTGTAAATTTGATTGTCAATATTATACTGTACATTCTTCTGTATCTAGATTCTTTCACTCATGGTCATTTGTGAGATTTATCCTTGTTGTTGCCTGCTGCTGGAATGAATTCATTTTCATTTGTATAGTATTCTGTTGTATGATTACACCATAATTTATCTTTCTACTTTTAATGGGCATTTATATTACTTCTAGTTTCTGGATATTAGTTAAAAAAAGTACCTATGAACATTCTTGTTCATGTATTTTGAAGGATATACTCTTATCTTTTGAATATATACCCAAGAATGGAAATGTTGGATTATAGGGTATTCATATGTTTACCTTTGGTTGGGTCTGCCAAACATTTCTCCAAAGGGATTGTGTCATTTTACACTCCCACCATCAATTTATGAGAATTCCAGTTGCTCCACATTCTTGCTAACACTTGGTTTTGTTAGTCTTTAAATTTAAGCCATTCTAGTCAGTGTAGAGTAGTATCTTATCATAGTTTTAATTCGAATTTATCTGGCAAGTAATAATGGGAAGCACATCTGTTTGGAGGTATTTGAGAAAGGGAGCTGGGTACACAGTACAGCATGTACTACACTTAAGACTCCCGAAGGAAGCTGCCTGATTTCTTGGAGGTGAACTTTCTGGTGTGGCCACATTCTCAGTGACTTGAGATAGACTAATTGTAAACCTAAATTGTAAATAGATGGCTTTTAATGATCTGAACAGAGCTAGGGTTTTAATTGCAGGTTGTCACCCTGTGATTTTCTTGTATAAGAGACATAAACTTAGCCAGGAACTTGTAGTTCTTTGAATTTAAATAGGATAATTTTCCTATAATCATGCTTTATTACAAAGCATCTTCTAGGCTTCAGTCTATACAATCTTGCCCTAGTAAGCAGTATCAAATTATGCTACATATGTGTTATTGGTAAAATCCATTTGAATTGTGATTCAAATATGGCAATATTTTTATTATTACTACAGGCTGTTATTTGACATGTGATAAAACAGAGTTAAACTGCTGGCGAATGGCTGACAGAAATTACCCCAATGACAGCATATTATCTGAATTAACTTTTTGGATTCTTAGCTCAGTGCCCAAACTTACTACAAGAAAGTACTGATGCAGTGTTTTACATTTTTTTCTTTCATATCTGTAAAAGATTTGTTTTTTAAAGTAATGGATTTTGAGGGAAAAAAACATGGAACAGAAGTATGGAATACAAATATAAGTGTGTTGCTAATTATCTTATAACCACAATAAACTAATACAGAGAATGCCCTGTACAAAACACAATAAAGTTTCAAAGATTGAGGTGTTCCTTAGCAAGGCTGACAATTTTAGTCTCTGGTATTTGTAATTTAGGCTGCAGTCCTCATTTCTGGATGAATCACTCTATGTGCGGCACAGTCTATGCCTTTAATCAGATTTGAACAGAAGAATGCCCCTTTGGCCCAGGTAGAAGTAGACGAAGTGTTTGGTTTCATGTGTCAGGCAACTACCAAAGTTCCTCCCCATGATGCAATGTCAGATGGGATTGTACTTCTTGTCAAACTGCTTCTTGATATGGGCTGAAAGAGTCTTTTTAATGTTCTCCAATGCCTGTGTAGCCCACACCACTAAGCCCTGCTGCATCTCTTCCAATGTGACTGCATTTTTGATCACAGCTTTTCAATTTCACATGGTTACTGTGGAGCAGAGACTGGCCAACTGGAATAGTCTCCTTGGGAAGGTGCTAGCATGGCTCAGGCCCTGTGAGAGCTACGGTCACTACAGGAACCATGGTACATCTAACACATTTTATATTCTTAATGAGACTCTGTATCTAGTCATGTTCTTTCTGTGCCTAAGAGAGCATAGAAAGTCCTTCTCATGCTCTTTCCCCACTAAATTTTCTCAAGGAAGCAGGAGAGCACATTTGCATGTACCCGCATTGGAACCACTGTACCAGTTTACTTATCTTGAACAAGTGGCTTAACCTTTCAGAGTTCCAGTTTCTCCAGCTGTGCAATAACTACTACCTCATAGTGTTGGTTTGAGGATGGATTAGCTAATGTTTAAAAAACACATAGCACAATCCTTCACATGAAGTAATGAAACTGAAGGTAGTTATGTTAAAGTTGTCAGGCATGAGAAAATGAGAAAATAATCACTTTCTGTCAGAGACGGACTTACAGTGAAGCAAATGCAGTTTAAATTTTAATGAAGTTTAAGGGCCCTTTGCAAGTAAGTATACTCAAAATAAGATATTTTAACTACAATTGGCTAGGATGACTCTTCCCATTTGATTTCATCTCCATCACATTTGCCTTTGTTTCAACTGGTATTGGAGGGCTGTAGGCATTCTTGGCTTTCAGTTGTGGGAAAGTTGAGTTGGGAATATGTTTAGTTTGGGCTTATAAGATATATTTGACTTACATTTCTACACACAGTTGGGTTACTTCTAGCTGTCTTGGTGTTGGAATGGATTCTAGAAAACCTCTGACTGCCCACTATGCTATGTGCAGATGCAAAGGCGAAAGGTGTGGCCAAATAGTTGGACGTCTGCACAGTATCCAGCTTCAGAAGAATGTGGTGGTAGAGGAGGAAATGGTTTGCTATGTTCCTTAGATGCACCTAGTGGAAAATTCTTCTGAACCTTAGAGCTCACATGTGAAAGAAACTTGGATGGAAGTGTTTCTAATATTTGACCACAATCCTGAAACTTTACGTGAAGTTACCAATAATGTGGTGTGAAACTGAAAGATACTATATTCTAAACTATTGATAAAATAAATTTTAACATATTGATAAAATAAATCTATTTTAAACTATTGATAAAATAAATTTCAAAGATGCACTGAAGTCCTATTCTATAATAGGTATTATGAAATAATTATCATCCATAAAGGTGCTCAAAGAGCATGAAGTCCAAAACATAGGAAAAAGAGACTACTAGAAGTATATCAGGACATTAATTAATAAAATTATATTATTTTTCTGGCATTTTTGGTTGATTGTAGTATTTATCAGTTTTTAATTTATTTTATTTTATTTTATTTTTCTCATGCCTGATACTTTTGTAGTCAGTTTGGATTCACAAGTACGCATTTTTTTCTTAAGGGAATCTTCAGATTGTGAAAGCTTCTGGCCACACACTACCTGAATCCACCCTTGTTTGTGATCATATACCCTGTTGCCAGTGACCCAGAAGGACTTTGTAGACACACCTTTCAGTTTGTGGTTATCTTTGGCTATGATTTCTGATGTACCATGAAACCGAGAAACCTGAATTACATAATATTTGCAGGGACAGGAATTTTTTTTTTTAATTTGATTCTGATTCCACATCGCTTCACTTCTTTTAGGCAAGTCAAGTATGTATTGCCTTTGCATTACTGAAGGAGAAAATGGGGATTCTTTGTCCTCTTTTGTTCCAGGGTAATTACATAAAAGAAGCTAACTCTATAGATTCCTGACCATGCATAATGAGATGACAAACTATACATCAGATAGAGGGACTATGCCCCAGAATTAAATTGCTCAAAACAACAACTGTATAATCATTGTTACTTTATGGGTAAAGAAACTGAGGTCTAGCTGATTTATCAAGGACACAGTGGTTGGAATTAAGTCCACCTCTGGATTAGCTCAGTTCTACAACTTGCTGCTGCCTTGCTAAGTGATTCACTTCAATGATTCACTTCAAAAACACGGAAGAAGAAAGATTTACCTTGAATGTACTTGGATATTGATGTTTCCTTGGCAACAGATTCTAAATGAAAAGCAAAATAGTGATTGAACATATGCAGTTTTGTAAAAAAATTGTGGGCTCTGAAGCAGCAGCCTCAGAAATTCCTCATTCTTTGTTAATTGAAAAGAAAAGTTTTATTCTTGGATACTGCTATGTAGCAGTTATTTTAGAAAAATCTATTTTCTAGGCAGGAAAACAGGAGGCCATTCCCCTTTTCCTCTGAATCTCCCTCTGCTTTGGCCTTTTTTACTTTCTTGTAGTAAATCAGAGTCACGTGCATAATTAGCACTTAACACCCACCTCATTGAGGTCTAATCAACAGTACCTGTCTATAATTGAAGGGATTAGACATAATTTAGTTGCAATTAAATGCAGCCTAGTATGAACATAAGGTATATTATTAATAGAATATCCTTTTTTTTTTTTTTGTCTTGATACTTTAAATTCCTTGGTTAGTCCAAATCATTGCAGTGCTACATTCCTTCTATAGCTTTTCTTTTAAAAAGAGATGATGCTTTTACGGAAATGCTGTGGTTTTGTGTCATCTACTTCCTTTGAGGGATGCTATAAAATAGAACCCCTTTAAACTGTGGGGATATTGTTCATTCTAGCTTTGCTAATCACAGTGTGGTTTAGGCCAGAAGTTTTGGGGTCACCTGGTAGGTGGTTAGAAATGCAGAATCTCAAATCCCACCTCAGAGCTAGTGAATCAGAATCTGCATTGTAAGATCCCAGGTGGTTTATATGTGCAATGGAATTTGAGATGCACTGTTCTGTATTGCCCGGTCTATTTTCTTGAGGACTTGCAGGATAATTTACTTCAGAAATAACCTAGTGGTTAAGTTCCTCGGCTTGAGGTAGGCAGAAAGTTTGCTTGATTTGGAGGTTGCTTGCCCCAATTACTGATTTTGTGTTGTATTCATCCATTTTTATGCTACTGATAAAGACAGACCCAAGACTAGGAAGAAAAATTGGATTTACAGTTCCACATGGCTGGAGAGGCCTCAGGATCATGGTGGGCAGTGAAAGGCACTTCTTACATGGCGGTGGTAAGAGAAAATGAGGAAGATGCACAAGTGAAAAGCCCTGATAAAACCATCAGATCTCATGAGACTTAATCACTTCCCTGAGAACAGTGTGGGGGAAACTGCCCCCATGATTCAAGTTATCTCCTGATGGGTCCCTCCCGCAACACATGGAAATTGTGGGAGTACAATTCAGATGAGATTTGGGTGGGGACACATCCAAATCATATCATTCCATTTTGGCCCCTCCAAATCTAATGTCCTCACATTTCAAAACGAATCATGCCTTCCCAACAGTCCCCCAAAATCTTAGCTCATTTCAGCATTAACCCAAAAATCCACAGTCCAAAGTTTCATCTGAGACAAGGAAAGTCCCTTCTGCCTATAAGCCTGTAAAATTAAAAGCAGGCTAGTTACTTCACAGTCCAAAGTTTCATCTGAGACAAGGAAAGTCCCTTCTGCCTATAAGCCTGTAAAATTAAAAGCAGGCTAGTTACTTCCTAGTTACAATGTGGGTACAGGTATTGGGTAAATACAGCCATTTCAAATGGGAGAAATTGGCCAAAGGAGTTACAGGGTCCGTGCAAGTCCAAAATCCAGTGGGGCAGTCAAATTTTAAAGCTCAAAAATGATCTCCTTTGACTCCAGGTCTCATGTCCAGGTCATGCTGATGCAAGAGGTGAGTTCCCATGATCTTGGGCAGTTCCACCCCTGTGGTTTTGCAGGGTACAGCCTCCTTCCCAGCTGCTTTCACAGGCTGGCATTGAGTGCCTGCAGCTTCTGCAAGGGCATGGTGCAAGCTGTTGGTGGATCTACCATTCTGGGGTCTGCAGGACGGTGGTCCTCTTCTCACAGCTCCTCTAGGCAGTGCCCCAGTAGGGTCTCTGTGTGGGGGCTCTGACCCAACATTTCCCTTCCTCGGTGACCTAGCAAAGGTTCTCCATAAGTGCCCCACTCCTGCAGCAAACTTCTGCCTGGGCATCCAGACATTTCCATCCATATTCTGAAATCTAGTTGGAGGTTCCCAAACCCTAATTCTTGACTTCTCTGCACTGGCAGGCTCAACACCATGTGGAAGCTGCCAAGGGTTGGGGCTTGCACCCTCTGAAGCCATGGCCCAAGCTCTACATTGGCCCCTTTCAGCCATCATTGGAGCAGCTGGGATGCAGGGCACCAAATCCCTAGGCTGCACACAGCATGAGGACACTGGGACCGGCCCATGAAATCATTTTCCCTTAGGCCTCTGGGCCTGTGACAAGAGGGGCTGCCCTCTGACATGCCCTGGAGGCGTTTTCCTGGTTGTCTTGGGGATTAACATTTGGCTCCTTGTTACTTATGCAAATTTCTGCAGCTGGCTTCAATTTCTCCTCCGAAAATGGGTTTTTCTTTTCTATCACATTGTCAGGCGGCAAATTTTCCGAGCTTTTTCGCTCTGCTTCCTTTATTAAACCGAATGCCTTTAACAGTGCCCAAGTCACCTCTTGAATGCTTTGCTGCTTAGAAATTTCTTTTGCCAGAAACCCTAAATCATTTCTCTCAAGGTCAAAGTTCCACAAATCTCTAGGGCAGGGGCAAAATGCCACCAGTCTCTTTGCTGAAACATAGTAAGTCACCTTTGCTCCAGTTCCCAAGTTCCTCATCTCCATCTGAGACCACCTCAGCCTGGACCTTATTGTTCTTACTGCTATCAGGGTTTTGGTCAAAGCCATTCAATAAGTCTCTGGGAAGTTCCAAACTTTCCCACATTTTCCTGTCTTCTTCTGAGCCCTCCAGACTGTTCCAACCTCTGCCTGTTACCCAGTTCCAAAGTTGATTCCACATTTTCGGGTATTTTTCAGCAACGCCCCACACTACTGGTACCAATTTACTGTATTAGTCTGTTTTCATGCTGTTGATAAAGACATACCCAAGACTGGGAAGAAAAAGAGGTTTAATTGGACTTACAGTTCCACGTGGCTGGGGAGGCCTCAGAATCATGGAGAGAGGTGAAAGCACGTCTTACATGGTGGTGGTAAGAGAAAATGAGGAAGATGCAAAAGTGAAAACCCCAATAAAACCATCAGATCTCTTGAGACTTATTCATAAACATGAGAACAGTATGTAAGAAACTGCCTCCATGATTCAAATTATCTCCCACTGGGTCCCTCCCAAAACATGTGGGAATTATGGGAGTAAAATTGAAGATGAGATTTGGGTGGGGACACAGCCAAACCGTATCATGTGTTTTTGGGAAATCTATTTAACTTCTCTAACTCCCAGTTTTCTTCTCTGTACAATGAAGACCATAATAGGATCTACCTCACAGGCTTATTGTGGTCATCAATGAGAAAGTACATGTAAACCAATCAAGCCCCAGTAGTTGCATATGAGAACAAATAATAGCTATTATTATTGTTATTACTACTACAAAAAATTATTTTTTTCTCATTGAATGGTTTTGTCTTATCAGATAATATAACTGATTATTTTTGGAGGGAGCAGGGTAATGACTGCTAGGAAGCATAGAGCCAAATTATACCCCTTTCCAGCCAGTATTTGACATTTTAACTGACCTTACTCCAGCTTCATCTTATTTATGTATTTATTTATGTATTTATTTATTTATTTATTTGAGACAGAGTCTCACCCTGCCGCTCAGGCTGGAGTGCGGTGGCTCCATCTCTGCTCACTGCAACCTCTGCCTCCTGGGTTGAAATGATTCTCCTGCCTCAGCCTCTTGAGTAGCTGGAATTACAGGTGCATGCCACCACACCTGGCTAATTTTTATATTTTTAGTAGAGATGGGATTTCACTATGTTGGTCAGGCTTGTCTTGAACTCCTGACCTCAGGTGATCTGCATGCCTTGGCCTCCCAAAGTACTGGGATTATAGGCATGAATCACCATGCCTGGCCCATCTTATCATTGTTATTATCTTTTTTAGGGCAGGGTCTCACTCATTCTCCCACTCTGGAGGGCAGTGGTGTGTTCATACCTCATTGTAACCTCAAACTCATAGGCTCAAGTGATCCTCCTACCTCAGCCTTCGGAGTAGCTGGGTTTACAGGCAGGCACCACCACACCCAGCTAATTAAAAAATTTTTTTTTTTAATAGAGATGGGGTCTTGTTATGTTGCCTAGTCTGGTCACAAACACCTGGCCTCAAGCGATCATCCCACCTTGGCCTCCCAAAGTGCTGGGATATCTTATTTATACTTATATTTATATTTCTTCATCTCAATTTCCTTTTATTTTTATATTTTATGTTTACCATTGCATCTTTGTAAGATACTTCAGAATCATTTTATATTGAGCATGACATAACAATAAATTAGTAATCACAACTACAAATTTGTTACTCCATAACTTTTGGTCCAAATTACGTTGACAGCCTTTTCTTATTTTTCTTTCTACCAACCCCTTGGTAGAGTCATATTGTTCAATCTCGTAACCGTTGTAAGGAAGGGGCACCTAAGACAATTTTTAAAGAAATGCTGTTTTCCTCACATTGCCTTCTTCTTCTTTTTTTTTTTAATCATTATATCCCTAGCATAATATGCTACAGATAATAGATGCATAATACATTTCTTGAATGGGTATGTAAACATTTTTATCATATCCATTTACATCTCTTCATGCTTGCTGTTAAATTCAAACCTGGAATGAACTTTCTTTATCCTTTTGACTTGTCCAGTAAAGAGACCAAGATCAGGTGTTACCCTCTGCTAGAAGACTTTCTTGACCCTTGTTCCAGACAGGGGGCTCCCTTCTCCAAGAACCACAGAATTCACTGCGTGTCTTACTCGGGTGGCACTTGACATTTCTCTTTATGTTGGTAGCTATCCTTGATTTAAAAGCACAAGATTAGCCGGGCGCGGTGGCTCAAGCCTGTAATCCCAGCACTTTGGGAGGCCGAGACGGGCGGATCACTAGGTCAGGAGATCGAGACCATCCTGGTTAACACGGTGAAACCCCGTCTCTACTAAAAAATACAAAAAACTAGCCGGGCGAGGTGGCGGGCGCCTGTAGTCCCAGCTACTCAGGAGGCTAAGACAGGAGAATGGCCCGAACCCGGGAGGCGGAGCTTGCAGTGAGCTGAGATCCGGCCACTGCACTCCAGCCTGGGCGACAGAGCGAGACTCCGTCTCAAAAAAAAAAAAAAAAAAAAAAAAAAAAAAAAAAAAAAAAGCACAAGATTTAGAATCAAGAAGTTATTGGTCCAACACTATTAGGATGACTTACCAGCTGTGTGACTATAGAAACTTTCTTACCTTCTCTAGGGCTTCTGCCTCTTCTGTAAAATGGGGAAACTGAATGCTGTATTGCTAGCATAGATATCATATGTGGATGTTTAGCATATTACAGTTGATAACTGTGCTTTTTTTTTTTTTTTTCCCCAAATCAAATTCAGTAACCTTCTCCTGTAGAATCAGCAGGGAATTATGACAGGGTTATGAATGAAGTCCTGTTCCTATCATTCTCAAGGACTGTTTTTGCCTCTGGGCTCCCCTGACTGACAGAGCTGCAGGGGTTTTGTCTATTGATGATTTGTGGTGAATATAGCTGTGATTAAATATTGTCTAGGTTTCATGACTTGTCATGATGGCAGAGGAGGAAGGTAAGAAATATTTACTGTTACCCAGGGAACACTGCACAATACAGTTTCAAACTCTTCTTGGATTCCCTTTTGTTGTTTTTATTTCTCCTCTTTTTATTTTATAGCATTATTTCTCTCTTTTACATTTCTCTTCCTAAGAATACATTTTAGAGACCAGAATTAATTTATTTTTAAGGGAGTTCTGTTGATTTTTTTCACTTTCAGACATTTAAAAAATAACCTCCAACCTCTTTGTTGCTGTATGCAGGGACATATTTTCAAGGTCTTGAATTGCAAAATGCCTGAGAGTCAAACAGAAACATCTTTGAGTGTCAGAATTCTGAAAAAGTGATTAATGAAGCCAATTCTCTCATGAAAGATGATACGAAGTTACCACATGAGATACTTTTCCTGTTCACCAAATAACTAGAAATAGCAAGATAACTGGAAAGTTAATCTGTATTTTCAGAAAAATGTCTTATGAATATATACTTATTAAAAGAAGAGTGCTTTGAAAAAACAAGGAGGCTGGTCCATCAGAGAAGAATGCTCATTTTACATCTGACATGGGTCTCTACTTATTCTAGTTCTTTCTCCATATGTTAGTTGGGGAAACCTTTGAGATTAAATCTGATCATCTTGTTTTCTGCCTAAAATCCCACTGACTCCTTATTGCCCACAACATTAAATCTGGGATAAAAGGCTTTGCTTAATCTGGCCCCAAATAACCTCCCACCTCCGCTTCTGCCCCTGCAGCGTGGGTTCCAGGAGCTCCAGCTGCCCTGCCCGCAGGTGATGCCCTTTCACCGCAGGTTCTCTGCACAGGTCTTCTCCTATGCCTGCTCACCATCAAGAACCAGCCCAAATGGCCTTACTCTCTAAAGTCTCCCTGGAGTCCCCCAGGCTTAAGCAATTATTTTTTTCTTTGAGGTCCCATGACAATTTATATATAACTTTGTAAAGCACTTACTATTCTTGCTAGTTATATTTCCATTTATAAATGTCTTTATTTAGTTAGTTTTTAGAGATACATTCTCACTTTGCTATCCAGACTGGAGTGAGTGGCATAATCTAGCCTCAAACTCTGGGGCTCAAGAAATCCTCCTGCCTCGGCGTCCCAAAGTGCTGGGACTTCAGGTGTGAGTCACTGTGCCTGAATGTTTTTATAAATTTCTTATTAGCTTATGAGTGATTTGAAGATAGATACATTGCTTCTATCTTGTTCATATCACAGGTAACTTGTTGTACAATGTCTATCATGTAGAAGGTACTCAAAAGAGATTAACTGAATGGCTGCATTCATCTAAATTTATGTATTTTAAAGGAAGACCATACATTTTTGCTTCTCTCATCTTCAATTTAATTGTGTTACTCTTAAATATATTTAATAAATATTAATGCATATTAGCTTTCTATACATATTTATAATGAGCAATGGTATATTTGAATTAATTTTTAAAATAAGTTCAAATCACATTGATTTTCACAATTATGAGTACTGGAAAACATATTTTAAATGTTTCGTCCTTGTGTAGACCTGTTATTTGAAAGGAAATGTGAGCTCCAAGATGCCTCAGGTTGCCTGTGAGCTCCTCTGCTGCTTTCAGCTTGTCAGTGAAACTGTGGTACAGATTCCCTATTGGTCACTTAACTGATCTTTTTGGGTAGTAAGGGATCAAGACTACCCACAGAACGCTGTAACCATGGTGATAAGATGCCCTATTTTAACTTCTCAACAGAAAAGATAAGACGCTGTAGCACTTCTGTGCCTGTGTTTCCCAGTGGAATTTTGGGGAGGCATTCAAGCATTTAAGCAATAGAATCAGGCCTTGAACAGATAATTACGTTTTACTTTATACGAGAACCTTTTAAATTAGGGGTGGTGACAGACGGCACATAGAGTTCATGACGAGCCAAATGTGAGGTTCAGGGCAAACCAGGGAGGCTTGTCATTCTTATACACAGACTGAGGAAAAGCTCCTTGAAGTCAACAGTTTTGCTTTTTAAATAAAATTGAAGTACTTGTTAGAAAAAATGACCGTGTATTCTTTTTGAGGGTGATAAAATACAACTGTAATGGAAGATGAATGTGAATCTTGCAGAAAAATCAAAGTATTCATTTAGATTATGTTTTCCAAGATCAGTCTTAGACCTAGTTAGAATGGGTGGAAGTGTACATTTCGAGATTTAGGGGGCACTAGGAAGGTGTCCAATATCTTCCCTTTTCTTTAGTGTGAAAATCCAACTTGCCAGAGTTTTTCCCTTTGAAGGTTTATAAGTCACTACAATGTAAGCATCTCTGGAAAGGCTTCACAGTAGGGGAGAGGTTGAAATTCAGTGGCCTGTGAAATCAAACTGGTTGGGAGCTGTGTCTGGCCTGAAGACTATCTTATATATGTTTTTGAACAAACATTTAATCATAAGGAGACTTCACATAAAAACCTACATTACTCTATTACCTTTAAACAATAGGGGATGTGGCAAAATGAAATTCTCACAGGACTGGAGCTGAATAGCTGCTGTCCTATTTAAGTGGGCCACCTTCTCTCTAATTTGTCACAGCCTCCACCCCTCCCACCCTGACTTCAGATAGAGTCCTTTAGGCCTTCCTCACTCATTTACTTACACTCCCAACCCTTGTAAGTAAAACAACAACAACAACAACAACAACAACAACAGAGTAGCCTCAGTAACTGTGCAATTCAGAGGCTGATGATAAGGCATCTGCTTCGTGTTCTGCCTGGGTTTACCTTCATCTCTAGGAGAGCTCTCAGAACATTAAGACTTTCCCATGCCTCTACTCTTCTGTTGTTCCTACCCCCATTCTCCTCTGGGATATTATCAGAAAATAAACACACCAAAGGAAATAAACAAAATATGCATTTCCAATATATTTTCCTTCAAGCATTCACTAAAAAACTTACTATTGGCAGGGAACAGTGGCCCACACCTGTAATCCCAGCTCTTTGGGGGACTGAGGCGAGAGGATTTCTTGAGGCCGGGAGTTTGTGACTAATCTGGGCAACATAGTGGTAACCCATCTTTAAAAAATGTAAATAAATTAGCCACGTCTGGCAGTGCATGCCTGTAGTCCCAGCTACTTGGGAGGCCAAGGCAGGAGGATTGCTTGAGCCCAGAGGTTCACAGCTGCAGTGCACTGTGATAGCGCCACTGCACTCCAGCCTAAGTAACAGAGCAAGATCCTGTCTCTGAAAAGAAAAAACAAAACAAACAAAAAACAAAAAACTGAACACCTCTATTTATATTTTTAGCACAAACATACATACACACACATGCACACATACACACATGGACGCACACATATATATGTATAAATGTGCCAAAGAAATTCCACTTGTACTTGAGGCTGGCTTGAACGGAATGTTTGAGTTTTCCCGAGTGTTGAGTACTACCTCAATTGGGGACACATTGTGGTTGGGCCTGAACAATGCAGCAAAATCAAGTTGAGGCATGGAATTTATTCTGTAAATATAATCAGTGTGAAAAAAGGTTGAATAATCTGTCTCCAGACCTTATTCTCCAGAGAAGAGGCACCGTTAAGGGTTCAAAGGCTCTCTCTGACTTCTCCTGCATCTTTTCCTTCACCGGAATTTCCATCAATAAATCTCTTGCACCTCTAGTCTTGTTTTGGCATCTGCTTCTCAGAAATCCAAATTGACACATGGTAAATGGCTAAGTATTATCAGCAGGTATCGAGAGGAATTATAAAGCAATCCATACTGAAGACCTGAGGGGGACTATGGGGGTGAGGTAAAAGAACACCAAATGATCAAAGATCAACTTTCCTATCAGCATGGATATTTTGTCTCTAGATAGTGTAAGGACAAAAATGAGCTAAGGAACAAGATACTGGTGGCTGGTCTTTGGGAGTAGTATTGGACCAAAATCTGGCGGAGACCAAGCATAAGTTTATGAGGGGCTGAATGGAAATACAAGCATTAATTAATAACAGTTGGAAATGCAATATGTATAAAATGTTTCAGTGATAAATTGCCAAATGAGTGTTATGGTCAATAAATGCTTTGAGTTCAGAGAGTGAGAGACCACATGGAAGTTTAGAAGGTTTTGGAAACATTTTTAGGATAGACATTTTTCCTAAACACTGGATATCATTACTGGATATGGTCTGGTTACTTTTACCACTGAAGAAGTGAAAACAGAGGTGGTTGACATAGAGGAGTCACTTGAATGTTAGGGAAGGTAGTCATCATGCAATATTTTGAAGACATGTTTCTTGAGTGGAGTCTCAAGACCACTGAGGATTCGTAACTTATTTATAAAATTTAAAAACACTATGTTTTCATTTTGATGTTAATCTTAAAAAGTATTATTAACGTATTTGGGATCTCGGCATCGCCTTCTGAGAACCACCTCTTGATTTCTTGGCCTCCTTTTGTATTTGTGTTAATAACTATGTTGGCACAAAACAGTACAGCTCGAGTCATTACAATCTGATGAGAAAAAACAGAAGCAGACTACGTATGTAAATGAACCATTCCTGTGACATGCTCTTATGTGCTCAAAGATAGACAGGAGGCTGAGCGCGGTGGCTCGCACCTGTAATCTCAGCACTTTGGGAGGCTGAGGTGAGCAGATCACTTGAATTCAGGAGTTAGAGACCATTTTGGGCAACATGGCAAAACCCTATTTCTATAAACAATATAAAAATCAGGCTTGCTGGTGTGTGCCTGGGGATGTTGAGGCAGCAGTGAGCTGTGATGGCGCCACTGCACTCCTGGAAGCAGAGTGAGACTTTGTCTTAAAAAAAAAAAAAAAAAGACAGGTTTCCTTGGGGTTGGGTCTTTTGATATTTTCATCAATATGAACTGCTGATATGATGGTTTCTCTAATTATGGGCCAGTTAAATTAAGCACATGGAAATCTCTTGAGGACAGACATTAAATTGGGAGTTACCATCCATTCTCATTTTGAGAAATAAAATATTTAAAATATTCTCTCAAGTAAGAAGCACCAATTTCAGTCCAAAGTCTAAGCTGCCATTATTTTCTAGAATAGGAAAATTAGCATTTGATTTCTCTCTTGCTTTGTCTGGGATCCCGACTTACCAGAATAATAAGAGAGAGAGTGTCGTCTTCAGTAAACTCAAGATTCATAAATTCTTCCAATTCTTCCCTTGTATTAGCTAAATGGAATTCTTTGGTAGTACTGTCCTGCAGGAAGAAACCTATGCCCCAGAAGACACCTAGCCTCCAGGTAAAATGCAATTAGCTCAGCATAGAAAATATAATTAGCATCCTGTCCATTTTATATGTCAGATAACTCTTGCAGGAGCCCATTCATCTCAATCCCTATTCCTGCTCATCTCCTTTGCATTGTTAAAACGGTTTTTAACCAGAACCTGTGCTGCCAGGAGGTATGTTCTCCTTTTGTTTAAATCCACTCACTAAATGTATTTATTGAATGCTGCTATGGGCTGCTCGCCACGTTAGATGCTGTAATGAGCCCCACAGACACCGTCTCTACCTTTGCAGAGGTTATAGCCAAATGAGGACAGAGACATGAAATGAGTAATCTTGTAAATGACAAGTGTGATAGGGCTTGAGGATCTCATTACAAGGGAAGGGAAAGTCTGGGAGCTCAGAGAAAGGCTCCCAGAGGAGCCCCAAGGGTCTTTAACCTGAGGCTTGTGGGTTGAGAGAGAAGGCACCAAGCAAAGGGCAAGCAGAAAAGCAGTGGGACGAGAATGTTTCTAGTATAAGTCGGAGAGGCTGAGTGGTGCCCCAAAGAACTAGCATTTGGGGTATGGGTGGGATTGGGTGGGAATAGCTCAAGTGAGTTCTGCCCTCAGTCTCAGATCTTGAAGGGGCCCTGTAAGCCTGGTAAAGATTTGGGTCTTCATTCTAAAAAGAGTTGAAGGCAATTAAAGATTTTAACCTAGGAGTAATAAGATTGACTGCTGGGTGGGGAATTCATTCCAAGTGGCAGCTAATCTTTTTTTTTTTTTTTTGAGACAGAGTCTTACTCTGTCACCCAGGCTGGAGTGCAGTGGCACAATCTCGGCTCACTGCAACCTCTGCCTCCCAGGTTCAAGCAATTCTCCTGCCACAGCCTCCTGAGTAGCTGGGATTACAGGCGCATGCTGCCATACTCAGCTAATTTTTTGTATTTTAGTAGAGATGGGGTTTCCTGTTGCCCAGGCTGGTCTTGAACTCCTGAGCTCAGGCAATCCACCTGCCTCGGCCTCCCAAAGTGCTGGGATTACAGGCGTGAGCCACTGCCTAATCTTTTTTAAGAATGCAATCTGATTTTGTCATTCTCCTGTTTAAAAACATTTAGTGACTTCTTCCTGCTGTCAGAATGGCTTCTAAACTTTTTAATAAGGTTTACAAGGCCCCTCTTGAACTAATCCCTGCTAATTTCCTAAGCTCATCTTTGATTACCATGGCCCCCGCCCCACTGCCCCTCCCCTGCCCTTTTCTTCCTACTGCTGCTCCCACCACACTCCTCCCCTGCTCCAGCCCAGGACCTTTCATGCTTTTTTTGACCTCGACCAAATAAATAATTCTCAGCATTTTACAGTATGATTCAGTATGCATTTACACATATATACGTATATCAGATAAAAGCTTTACGGAGCAATGGAAGAGGAATTCTAATATTTTCCCTTTTCTTTCTTATAAATGTGGGTTTACACTTACCAAACTGACTTCATGACCCACTCTGCTCAGTAGTTCTTTCATGAGCCAGTTCTCCCTTTTTGTCTGAGACTTTGCACATGTGCTTACTTCTAAGTAAAGCACTTTCTTCCTCCTCTGCTGCTTCCCAGGGAATTCCTGCTCTACTTTCTGTCTCAACCAGAAGGTCTCAGAGAATCTTTGTTAACTTCTCAAGTCCAGCTTAGGCACTATTTCTTTTTTTTTTTCTTTTCTTTTCTTTTCTTTTTTTTTTTTTTTTGAGACGGAGTTTTGCTCTGTCGCCCAGGTTGGAGTGCAGTGGCCGGATTTCAGCTCACTACAGGCAGTATTTCTAAGACTTTTCATTGCCTTCTCTCTGCCTGTTCTCCACACCCGCTCCCTGCCCCCAACTTTTTTTTTTTCCTTTTTCACAAATATTTATTGAAAGCCTACTCTATGCCAGGCACTGTTCTAGGCATGGGGGTAGGGCTGCTTTCATGGGACTCTGTGCTCAGGGGACCACCACACTTGGTTTACGGCTCTGCTATTGCTGTCTTGAACATCTTAAAATTTTTTTTCAATCAAGAGATCTCACATTTTCATTTTATATCGAGCCTCACAAATCATGTAGCCATTCCTGCATTGGGGATGCAAGGTACAAAATAGACCCAAATTCCTACCCTCATAGAGTTCACATTTTTGTGCTTACTGCAAACTCATCTCTTACCTTAGCAGTTGTCTCAATGTATAGTATTTGACTATTTACTAGTCTGTAAACTCCTAGAGGGCAAATACTCCTTTGCCCAACTATTTCCAGCATATATTATACTGCCTGGCACCTTTTAACCTTCTATACACTAACACGTTTATGTAGAATGAATGAATGAACAAATATGTTGCCCCAACCCTTGTCCTATAATACATTGCTCCCTTGATCAATGCTATCCTTGAGGCTCCTTTGACAAGTTTTCACTTGTATTAAAGCTCCATCACTGGCTATTAAGCCCATCAACTCTGAAGTGATAACTTTAGAAGAGTTAAAATTTTATGTACATTAGTGACTTTTATTTACACTTATGATTGTGATGAATTCACCAAGCAGATGACTTCAACCAAGAATTTGAGGCCCAAGTATCATTGTCAAAGTGAGCACAGAAAGTTTGAAATGTTTTTGAGATGATTAATGACTTCAAGTGGAAAAGAGATGAAAGCAGAGGAAGAGCATCAGGACTTGAGATCTCAGGGAAACTGAGATGAAAAGCTTGTCTTATGCTTTTTAATTCTCTTTAAAATATGACCTAGTTACTCTAGAATTTATTTGTAATAATATTGGTTCAAACTTGAAGATAGAGTTATAGGATGACTCCTTAAGATGTCATAATCATCAGTTACGCATCATTTTTTTTCATGAGGAAACCAATTTTAGTCTAATAACTCTGGTATTTAAAACTCCAGGATTTTTTTTTTTTTCTTCTGTATCTAGTTTGAAGAATGGTATACAGGTTATGTTCAAATACTTGAAGTTTCTATATACCTTAAAGCGCTTTTAAGGGTTAATAAAATATATGCCCTATCCTTATATCTTACCTTTTACTGCCATCCTGTGGCAAATTTATTTTCTAGATAAAAATCCATTTGCAAAACCACGTTTTCTATTTTTATCATGGATCACGGTTTCAGATTTTATCAGTCCTCAGTTAACACAGGCACACTACAATATACACATATTTAGTAGCATTTTGCTTTATTAGAATGTTCCACAATGCAGTAGTATATAATTAATAATTGTGAGATTTCACGAAATATTTTTCTAAAGGACTCTCCTCGATTATCTCCTTATTTCTTTCCTCAGTGGATTTTCAGTGGATGCTTGGGCAGTAACAGTTTATCATAGCTTCAGTGAGACTTCCTTGGTTGTCTCTCTGTATTTGGAATACTTACAGATACTTTCTGCTGGAACCCAGATTTGGATTTCCTTTCCTGGATGTCCTCTCTTCTTATCTTCTAGACTTCTACTAAGTTCCAGTATCCTTATTGGAGAGATAAAAGGCACAAGCAAGATCAGGCAGGGTGCTTATGACAGAATGTGCTCACGTGTCTCTTGGTTGTGGCCATCTCAGGTCAGCATCTCTGGAGAAGTAGGGTCCACACAGGGCTCGGGGAGATAGTGGGCAATGAATGTCCTTGTTTGGGGTTTGATGTAGCCTCTATGACTAGGAGGCTGACAGCTGGCAGGTTCCATGAGGGTAAGTTTTGTTCATGCTATCTACACTAAACCATTAGGACCTAGATTCTATTATAGTGGAAAATAATAAGAGTGAAAAATAATAACAACAATGCTAATGGCTAATCCTATGGAGCCCCAATGTATATGCCATGCCATGTTCTAAACACTTTACATGCATTATTTCATATTTCAAACTATTCTATGAGTAGAGACCATTATTATTCTTATTTTACAAATTAAAAAAAAAAAAAAAAGCCCCGAGTCTTAGAGTGACAAGATGCCTTGTTTAAGTTTACTCAGCTGTGGACTGGAGGGCTGGTGGACCCAATGAGTGAGTGAATAAAGTTAGGTTGGATGCCCAGTGTAGGTACTTCAGTTTTTTTCTTCCTTCTAAATCATTTCCTTACAACTCCAGGAATCTTCCAGAAGTTGCATTTCTTTAATTTTTCTTATACCTCATTCAATATTACTTTCTCTTGTTTGTTTGGAAAGAAAACCTAGGGATCATGAGATGTCCTTCATTTATCCTGGGCCAGGTACCAGTACTAAAGTTGTACTGTTTTTCTACTGAAAAAAGTACATCTCCAGTCTTTGACAGCACTTTGACTGATAATCAATTTGGAAGCAAAAAATGTTTCCCTAGACCAAAGAAAGAGTCCCATTTTCTTTCTTTTCTTTTCTTTTCTTTTCTTTCTTTCTTTCTTTTTTTTTTTTTTTCTTTCTTTCTTTCTTTCTTTCTTTCTTTCTTTCTTTCTTTCTTTCTTTCTTTCTTTCTTTCTTTCTTTCTTTCTTTCTTTTTCTTTCTCTTTCTCTCTTTCTCTCTTTCTCTCTTTCTTCTTTCTCTCTTTCTTTCTCTCTTTCTCTCTCTTTCTCTCTCTTTCTCCCTTCCTTCCTTTCTTTCTTCTTCTTTCTTTCTTTCTTTCTTTCTTTCTTTCTTTCTTTCTTTCTTCTTCTTTCTTTCTTTCTTTCTTTCTTTCTTCTTCTTTCTTTCTCCTTCCCTCCCTCCCTCCCCCATCCCTCCCTCCCTCTCTTCTTTCTCTCTCTCTCCCCCTCCCTCCTTCTCTCCCTTTCTTTTTCTCTCTTTTTCCCTCCCTTCCTTCCTTCCTTCCTTCCTTCCTTCCTTCCTTCCTTCCTTCCTTCCTTCCTTCCTTCCTTCCTTCCTTCCTTCCTTTCCTTCCTTCCTTCCTTCCTTCCTTCCTTCCTTCCTTCCTTCCTTCCTTCCTTCCTTCCTTCCTTTCTTTCTTTCTTTCTTTCTTTCTTTCTTTCTTTCTTTCTTTCTTTCTTTCTTTCTTTCTTTCCCTTTTTTATTTTTATGACATGGTCTCACTCTGTCAGTCAAGCTGGAGTGCAGTGGTGCGATCAGAGCTCACTGCAGCCTAGACTTCCCCGGCCCAAGCAATCTTCCTATCTCAGTCTTCCAAGTAGCTGGGACTAGAGGCACACATCATCATGTCTGGCTGAGTTTTTTATATTTTGTAGAGACAGATTTCACTATGTTGCCCAGGCTGGTCTCGAACCCCTGGGCTCAAATGATTCTTCCGCCTCAGCTTCCCAAAGTGCCAGGAGTCCCATACCTGAATCATTATCTGATAACCATAATAGGGGATCCCTCTAGACAATTTTTGGTCAAAACAACTAACCACAGAATTTATTTTAATGTACATTTCTTTTCTAATTTCGGTTTTTAGAAAATTCAAATGTTTAATTTCCTGCCACTTGACGGTTAACATGACACTCTTATACTAGTAACAGACATGGTTGTGCAGGATTGGATGGGGTTTAATATGTCCAAATGATATTTCATCATTCTTGGATTATGTTCAGTCTCTCTGTCCAATACATGCTGGACAGAAGATGTCCTGTTTACTGGTCCTGATTTTCCAAAGGACCTTTGACATTCTTTCAGAATAATGGTTCCCTATTTGATGAAATTTTAGCTACATATCTTATTCTGCATTTTTATTATGCTGCTTTAACTACTCTCCCACAAACTTGATCTTCAACAAAGTTTTCTTTTATTCATGATGCAACTTATTTCATGGTGCTCAAAGAGGGTCTGTCCATATGTAATAATAAACAAAATAGCCTTATATTTTATATCTGTAATGATAAATATTTATTGCATGTTTACTATATGCCAGGCACTGTTCTAAGTGCTTTATGTGTGTGTATCATTTAATATTCACAACTCTATAAAACGTGTACTATTATTGTCTCCAATCATAGCAAATACTTCAATTCACCCAAAGTCATATAGTTTGGAAGCAGCAGAACAAATGTATATGTAATAAATATTAATTGCCTTTGAAATTTTGTGTCCTAAATCAAAGCTATTTTTAAAACAAATCAAAAGAAGAAACATAATCTTAATCCCTTATATCTCATTCCACATCTTGTTTTGATCACTTATATGTCAATGGAATCATTTTTCTGTATCAGACTCTCCCCTGGCCACCCACCAGCCTAATGAGGGATTATATTAGTCCATTTTCATGCTGCTGATAAACACATATCCAAGACTGGGCAATTGATGAAGGAAAGTGGTTTAATGGAGGACTCACAGTTTCCACGTGGCTGGGGAAGCCTCACAAAGATGGTAGAAGGCAAGGAGGAGCAAATCCCATCTTATCTGGATGGCAGCCGGCAAAGAGAGCTTGTGCAGAGAAACTCCCTTTATTAAAATCATCAGTTCTCATGAGACCCATTCACTATCACGAGAACAGCATGGGAAAGACCCGCCCCCAGGATTCAAACATCTACCACCGGGTCCCTTCCACAAGATGTGGAAGTTATGGGAGCTACAAGATGAGATTTGGGTAGGGACGCAGAGCCAACCATTTCAGGGACCATTGAATGGGTGCTGGCAGCACAATAATGAGACAAAACCCACAGTCTGCATCCACTTCCCATCTCTCATAATTTTGGAATCCAGTTCATTTTAGCTGTTTTTCTGACACACACAGAGGTATATTTATCCTGGCCTCCAAGGGTGGGCTGGTCAACTGAGAGTGTCTGTGTCTGGCCACAACTCCACTCCCACCCCTCCCATGAACCCTTGTTATCCAGTTGCATCTAATTCTAGAGAATTGGCTCCATCTCTTGTTTATCATTCTACTCCTGATTTTGGGAATTACATCTGGTTTCTCTGGCACTTGACTTCCAACTTCTTTGTAGGACCATGTCACAGACTTTCATCCTGGGAAAGGCTAGCATTACAGTTAAGAGTGAGGTTTCTGAATAGGGTCATGCCCACCTTAATACTGCCCTTTTCCAATGGTCTTAGCAAACAGCACACCAGGAGATTATATCCCGTGCCTGGCTCAGAGGATCCCATGCCCACGGAGCCTCACTCATTGCTAGCACAGCAGTCTGAGATCAAACTGCAAGGTGGCAGCAAGGCTGGGGGAGGGTCACCTGGCATTGCTGAGGCTTGAGTAGGCAAACAAAGTGGCCAGGAAGCTCAAACTGGGTGGAGCCCACCGTAGCTCAAGGAGGCCTGCCTGCCTCTATAATCTCCACCTCTGGGGGCAGGGCATAGCTGAACAAAAGACAGCAGAAACTTCTGCAGACTTAAATGTCCCTGTCTGACAGTTTTGAAGAGAGTAATAGTCCTCCCAGCATGTAGTTTGAGATCTGAGAATGGACAGACTGCCTCCACAAGTAGGTCCCTGACCCCCGAATAGCCTAACTGGGAGGCACCTCCCACTCAGGGCCAACTGACACCTCATACTGCCCAGTGTACTTCTGAGGTGAAGCTTCCAGAGGAACGATCAGATAGCAACATTTGCCATTCTGCAATATTTGCTGTTCTGCAGCCTCCACTGGTGATACCCAGGCAAACAGGGTCCGGAGTGGACCTCCAGCAAAGTCCAATAGACCTGCAGGTGAGGGTCCTGACTGTTAGAAGGAAAATTAACAAACAGAAAGAAAGGACATCCACACCAACACCCCATCTGTATGTCACCATCATCAAAGACCAAAGGTAGATAAAACCACCAAGATGGGGAGAAACCAGAGCAGAAAAGCTGAAAATTCTAGAAATCAGAGTGCCTCTTCTCCTCCAAGGAAATGCAATTCCTTGCCAGTAATGGAAAAAAGCTGGATGGAGAATGAATTTGACGAGTTGAGAGAAGAAGGCTTTAGATGATCTGTAACAATAAACTTCTACAAGCTAAAGGAGGATGTTCAAACGCATCACAAAGAAGCTAAAAACTTGGAAAACAGATTAGACAAATGGCTAACTAGAATAAACAGCATAGAGAAGACCTTAAATGACATGATGGAGCTGAAAACCATGGTGCAAGAACTACGTGACACATGCACAAGCTTCAGTAGCCGATTCAATCAACTGGAAGAAAGGGTATCAGTGATTGAAGATCAAATGAATGAAATGAAGCAAGAAGAGAAGTTTAGAGTAAAAAGAAATGAACAAAGCCTCCAAGAAATATGGGACTACGTGAAAAGGCCAAATCTACATCTGATTGGTGTACCTGAAAGTGACAGAGAGAATAGAACCAAGTTGGAAAACACTCTTCAGGATATTATCCAGGAGAACTTCCCCAACCTAGCAACGCAGGCCAACATTCAAATTCAGGAAATACAGAGAACGCTACAAAGATACTCCTTGAGAAGAGCAGCTCCAAGACACACAATTGTCAGATTCACCAAAGTTGAAATGAAGGAAAAAATGTTAAGGGCAGCCAGAGAGAAAGGTCGGGTTAGCCACAAAGGGAAGCCCATCAGATTAACAGCAGATCTTTTGGCAGAAACTCTAAAGCCAGAAGAGAGTGGGGGCCAATATTCAACGTTCTTAAGGAAAAGAATCTTCACCCCAGAATTTCACATCCAGCTAAACTAACCTTCATAAGTGAAGGAGAAATAAAATCCTTTACAGACAAGCAAATGCTGAGAGATTTTGTCACGACCAGGCCTGCCATACAAGAGCTCCTGAAGGAAGTACTAAACATGGAAAGGAAAAACCAGTACCAGTCACTGCAAAAACATGCCAAATTGTAAAGACCATCGATGCTAGGAAGAAACTGCATCAACTAGCAAGCAAAACAATCAGCTAACATCATAATGACAGAGTCAAATTCACACATAACAATATTAACCTTAAATGTAAATGGGCTAAATGCTCCAATTAAAAGACACAGACTGGCAAATTGGATAAAGAGTCAAGACCCATCAGTGTGCTGTATTCAGGAGACCTATCTCATGTGCAGAGACATGCATAGGCTCAAAATAAAGGGATGGAGGAAGATCTACCAAGCAAATGGAAAACAAAAAAAGCAGGGGTTGCAATCCTAGTCTCTGATAAAACAGATTTAAAACAAAAAAGATCAGAAGAGACAAAGAAGGTCATTACATAATGGTAAAGGGATCAATTCAACAGGAAGAGCTAATTATCCTAAATATATATGCACCCAGTACAGGAGCACCCAGATTCATAAAGCAAGTCCTTAGAGACCTACAAAGAGACTTAGAATCCCATACAATAATAATGGGAGACTTTAACACCCCACTGTCAACATTAGACAGATCAGTGAGACAGAAAGTTAACAAGGATATCCAGGAATTGAACTCAGCTCTGCACCAAGCTGACCTAATAGACATATACAGAACTCTCCACAACAGAATATACATTCTTCTCAGCACCACATCACACTTATTTCAAAATTGACACATAGTTGGAAGTAAAGTACTCCTCAGCAAATATAAAAGAACAGAAATTATAACAAACTGTCTCTCAGACCACAGTGCAATCAAACTAGAACTCAGGACTAAGAAACTCAATCAAAACCACTCAACTACGTGGAAGCTGAACAACGTGCTCCTGAATGACTACTGGGTACATAACGAAATGAAGGCAGAAATAAAGATGTTCTTTGAAACCAACGAGAACAAAGACACAACATACCAGAATCTCTGGGACACATTTAAAGCAGTGTGTAGAGGGAAATTTATAGCACTAAATGCCCACAAGAGAAAGTAGGAAAGATCTAAAATCGACACCCTAACATCACAATTAAAAGAACTAGAGAAGCAAGAGCAAACACATTCAAAAGCTAGCAGAAGGCAAGAAATGACTAAGATCAGAGCAGAACTGAAGGAGATAGACACACAAAAAACCCTTCAAAACTCAGTGAATCCAGGAGCTGTTTTTTTGAAAAGATCCACAAAATTGATAGACCGCTAGCAAGAGTAATAAAGAAGAAAAGAGAGAAGAATCAAATAGACTGAATAAAAATTGATAAAGGGATATCACCACCAATCCCATGGAAATACAAACTACCATCAGAGAATACTATAAACACCTCTACACAAACCAATTAGAAAATCTGGAATAAATGGATAAATTCCTGGACACATACACCCTCCCAAGACTAAACCAGGAAGAAGTTGAATCCCTGAATAGACCAATAGCAGACACTGAAATTGAGGCAATAATTAATAGCTTACCAATCAAAAGAAGTCCAGAACCAGGTGGATTCACAGCCAAATTCTACCAGAGGTACAAAGAAGAGCTGGTACCATTCCTTCTGAAACTATTCCAATCAATAGAAAAAGAAGGAATCTTCCCTAACTCATTTTATAAGTCCAGCATCATCCTGATATGAAATCCTGGCAGAGACACAATGAAAAAAGAGAATTTTAGACCAATATCCCTGATGAACATCAATGCAAAAATCTTCAGTAAAATACTGGCAAACCAAATCCAGCAGTACATCAAAAAGCTTATCCACCATGATCAAGTAGGCTTTATCCCTGGGATGCAAGGCTGCTTCAACATATGCAAATCAATAAATATGATCCAGCATATAAGCAGAACCAAAGACAAAAACCACATGATTATCTCAATAGATGTAGAAAAGGCCTTCAACAAAATTCAGCAGCCCTTCACGCTAAAAACTCTCAATAAACTAGGTATTGATGGGACACATCTCAAAATAATAAGAGCTATTTATGACAAACCCACAACTAATATCATACTGAATGGGAAAAAGCTGGAAGCATTCCCTTTGAAAACTGGCACAAGACAGGGATGCCCTCTCTCACCACTCCTATTCAACATAGTGTTGGAAGTTCTGGCCAGGGCAATCAGGCAAGAGAAAGAAATAAATGGTATTCAATTAGGAAAAGAGGAAGTCAAATTGTCCCTGTTTGCAGATGACATGATTGTACATTTAGAAAACCCCATCATCTCAGCCCAAAATCTCCAAAAACTGATAAGCAACTTCAGCAAAGTCTGAGGATACAAAATCAATGTGCAAAAATCGGAAGCATTCCTATACACCAGTAACAGACAGACGGAGAGCCAAATCGCGAGTGAACTCCCATTCACAATTGCTTCAATGATAATAAAATACCTAGGAATCCAACTTACAAGGGATGTGAAGGACCTCTTCAAGGAGAGCTACAAACCGCTGCTCAATGAAATAAAAGAGGACACAAACAAATGGAAGAATATTCCATGCTCATGAATAGGAAGGATCAATATCGTGAAAATGGCCATACTGCCCAAGGTAATTTATAGATTCAACACCTTCCCCATCAAGCTACCAATGACTTTCTTCACAGAATGGGAAAAAACTACTTTCAAGTTCATACGGAACCAAAAAAGAGTCCGCATTGCCAAGACAATCCTAAGCCAAAAGAACAAAGCTGGAGGCATCTCACTACCTGACTTCAAACTATACTACAAGGCTACAGTAACCAAAACATCATGGTGCTGGTACCAAAACAGAGATATAGACCAATGGAACAGAACAGAGCCCTCAGAAGTAATACCACACATCTACAACCATCTGATCTTGGACAAACCTGACAAAAACAAGAAATGGGGAAAGGATTCCCTATTTAATAAATGGTGCTGGGAAAACTGGCTAGCCATATGTAGAAAGCTGAAACTGGATCCCTTCCTTACACCTTATACAAAAATTAATTCAAGATGGTTAAAGACTTAAATGTTAGACATAAAACCATAAAAATCCTAGAAGAAAACCTAGGCAATACCATTCAGGACATAGGCATGGGTAAGGACTTCATGCCTAAAACACCAAAAGCAATGGTAACAAAAGGCAAAATTGACAAATGGGATCAATTAAACTAAAGAGCTTCTGCACAGCAAAAGAAACTATCATCAGAGTGAACATGCAACCTACAGAATGGGAGAAAATTTTTGCAATCTACCCATCTGACAAAGGGCTAATATCCAGAATCTAAAAAGAACTTAAACAAATTTACAAGAAAAAATCAAACAACCCCATCAAAAAGTGGATGAAGAATATGAACAGACACTTCTCAAAAGAAGACACTTATGCAGCCAACAGACACATGAAAAAAATGCTCATCATCACTGGCCATCAGAGAAATGCAAATCAAAACCACAATGAGATACCATCTCACACCAGTTGGAATGGTGATCATTAAAAAGTGAGGAAACAACAGGTGCTGGAAATAATGTGGAGAAATGGGAACACTTTTGCACTGTTGTTGGGACTGTAAACTAGTTCAGCCATGTGGAAGACATTGTGGTGATTCCTCAAGGAACTAGAACTAGAAGTACCATATGACCCAGCCATCCCATTACTGGGTATATACCCAAAGGATTATAAATCATGCTACTATAAAGACACATGCACATGTGTGTTTATTGCGGCACTATTCACAATAGCAAACACTTGGAACCAACCCAAATGATAGACTAAATTAAGAAAATGTGGCACATATACACCATGGAATACTATGCAGCCATAAAAAAGAATGAGTTCATGTCCTTTGCAGGGACATGGATGAAGCTGGAAACCATCATTCTGAGCAAACTATCACAAGGACAGAAAACCAAACACTGCATGTTCTCACTCATAGGTGGGAATTGAACAATGAGAACACTTGGACACAGGATGGGGAACATGACACACCAGGGCCTGTCGTGGGGTGAGGGGAGGGGGGAGGGATAAGCATTAGGAGATATACCTAATGTTAATGACGAGTTCATGGGTGCAGCACACCAACATGGCACATGTATACATATGTAACGAACCTGCACAGTGTGCACACGTACCCTAGAACTTAAAGTATAATAATAATAAAAAAAGAGTGAGATTTCTGGAATCAAGCTGCTGAGGTTCACTGCCTAGATCTGCCACTCACCACCATGTGACCTTGGGCAAATAAAAAAAATATATCTAAAAACCTGTTTCCTTATCTGTAAAATGGGAATAATTAAATGGAAATTGTGACATTTCATGTAAAGCACTTATAGTGCCTGACAAATTGCACTCACTCACTCACTAATTTATTCAGCAAGTATTCACTGAGAGTTTTTTTTTTCTTTCTTTCTTTTTTTATTGTTTATTTTTTGGAGATAGAGTCTTGATCTGACTCCCAGGCTGTAGTGCAGTGGCAAAATCTCTGCTCATTGCAACCTCCCATGTTCTGGGTTCAAGTGATTCTTCTGCCTCAGCCTCCCAATTAGCTGGGATTACATGCACACACCATGTCACCCAGCTAATATTTGTATTTTCAGTGGAGAAGGGGTTTCACCATGTTGACCAGGCTGGTCTCGAACTCCTGACCTCAGGTGATCAGCCTGCCTCGGCCTCCCAAAGTGTTGGGATTACAGGCATGAGCCACCGCGCCCAGCCCACTAAGGGCCTCTTATGTGCCAGGCACTGTTCTACTGCTGCGACTACTAAACTGAACGAAACAGACTTAAATCTCCACTTTTTTGGAGCTTACATTTGGGTGTGTGCATGTATGTGTGTGAGTGTGTGTGTGTGTTGGGGGGGTTGTGGTGTATGTGTAATAGCAGAAAGTAAGTTAAATAAGAACATTTATATTATATTAAACGATGATAAGAGGAAAAATAAGGCAAGAAAAAGGACTGGAAAGTGTTGGAGGGCTGGTTTATAGTTTTAATTAGGCTGGTTAAAGAGGCCTCATTAAGATATTTGAGTAAAAACTAAATGGGATGAGCGAACCAGTCAGTCAGTTTTCTCAGGACACAGAATACCAGGCTGAAGGAACAATGGGTGCAAAAATCCTGAGGCAGCAAGATCTGGTGGATTAAGAAAACAGAAGGAAGACCAGTCTCACTGAAGCGGAGCGACAGGATTTGCTGAGGCATCACATGTAGGATGTGAGAGAAGGACAGCAGCCAAGAAAGACACCAACTTCTTTGTCTAAACTATAGTCAGTATGTAATTGTCATTTACTGAGGTGGTGAGAAAACTATAGTCATGGTGGTGAGAAAAGCAGGTTTGGAGGTAGGGTAGGGAGGATAGTTGATGTGGGTAACGACATCGACCTCAGATTCGGACATACCGGATGCCAATTAATCACCTTCACCTAAGTTAAGATATCAAGAAGCCAGTTGGATATGAAAGTCTGGAGTTCAGGGAAAAGGTCAGGCTAAAATAGAATTAGCAGCCTGTAGTTAGTATTGAGAGTCATGACACTGAATGGGATTGTCAGAGGAGTTTAGTTGGAAAAGAGGAGACCCAACGTTTAGAAGTCAGGGAGATAAGTAAGCATCCCGTAAACGGTGGCTGCTAGTGTTACCGTCACAATTGTTTCCCCAGCTCCCCCTACTTGAGGTCCACCCATCAGTCTAGCTCACCATCAATCCCAGCTTCCACCAGCTCTCCATGTCTCCTCTAAGAGGCCCTTTGGAAAAACTCACACTCTGCTGTGTCTTTCAGTTTCTCTAGAGGACGGTATTGTGGTTGTAAACATCATTTCCAGCTATGGTTATCCACTTGGGATCACATTGCCTTTTCCTGACAGCACCTGCTATCCTGGGTAGAATCAATGTACCCTGCTTCTTTTAGCACACTGCTGTCCCCTTTGAAAAGTTCCCTTCAATCCCCTACCTGTCACTGATCACCACTCCACCCACACTCCATACACTGGGAAGTGAGCAGTCTGCTACCTCAACACCCGGCTCTCTGGGTCTGACTGTTTCTTTCTGCCTCTGGCTGCACAGAGACCAAGTCTCAGGGAACTAACAATGCCTTTCTCTTTGACCAGGGGCAATTCTTTCTCTCCTTTACATTTAAGGCTTTTGGACTTTTCCTGAAGATTTGAACTCTCTGGCTTGAGACATCTCACTATGTTTTTGTTTGTTTTTAACTTTTAATTGTAAACTTCATCACATATAGAGTATATATTATATTTTGTACAATCTAAATAATATTACTAAAATGAGTGCTTGCATAGCCATACCCATACCCATACCCATCTTAAGGAAAAGCATGCTCCAGGGGCTCTGAAATCCCGTGTGCCCTGCCTTAATTCTGTTCATTCTCCTCCCTACCAGATGCTAAGTTGTTTCTTTGCTTGTCTTTATAGTTTTGTCATTACATCACTCAGAATTTCAACAGGAAAGAAAAGCCACTATAAATGATTTAATATAGGGGTTATTACAGGACTTACACGTTATGCCTCATATAGCTTTTCAGTGAAGATCTGAAAGGGGAAGTGCGAAAAATGGAGGAAAAACCACTAACCAGCCCTCCTGAAGCATCATGTCAATGGGTAAGTGAGAATTTCACGGAGGAGCTAAGAATCCAAGTGCATCTAGCAACGGGAGTGGGGCCACAAAGAGGGAGATGGAGGAGAATCCTATGGGAAGTGATTGCCACTGTAGCTTCCCCTTCTGTGGGTCTGTTATTGGTCAACAGGCCCCCAGTGAGGAAGAAGGGCTGGGAGCTGAGTTGAGGAGAGGAAGTATAAGGGGCAACCTCCTGGCACTTCTGCATCTGTCTATCACCACATTTGACGGCACAGTTCTTTTGAGAAAATTGGATGCTTCTTCACTCTGCTTCCAATATCTTGTTCAAGTTCCTCTTTTGACCAAGTTTAACTTTAATCTGCACAGGGTAGAGAACTCCAGGATATATAGTTCCTAGCTTAGTCAGGTTGTCAATAGAATAAACCAGCACTGCCATCTGTAAATAAATCCTTAGGCAGTATACTGTTTAGTTTTGGCTTTATTTTATCATAATAGGAAATATGCAGCATATTTTTTTCTATGACTTGCTTTTATCTTTTTAAATTATTGTTAACATAAAATTTGGGAAATCCTTCCAGTTGTTTCATTCACTTTTAATTACTGTATATGATATTCCAAAATATAAACATATAATTTATCTATATATAATTAGATATTTGTTTATCCCCCAAATATTGCTCTTCTGAGTAATGTTTCTATGAATATTGTATGTCTTTTCATGCACTTGTGCAAGGCTTTCTTTAATACATACATATAGGAGAGAAATTGCTGAGGAGTAGAATACGCTATATACACCTTATTATATATTGTCAAACTGTTTTCAAAGGACTGTTTTCAAAGGAGGTTGTACTGATATACTCCCACTAGCAGACTATAAGTGTTTCTGTTGCTGAACATCCTCATATGAAGATACTTGACATCATATATTTTAATATTTGCAAAATCAGGGCAGTATAAATGCCATTTGATTTCGGTTTTAATTTGTTTCCCTAATTACTAATGAGACTAGACATCCTTTATTTGTCTCTATTCACCATAAGTATTTTCTCTTCCCTGAAATATCATCTTTTGCCCTTTTTAATAGTTCTTCATACATTTTAGATAATGACTTTTTGTTGGTTATTTGTATTGCAAATATTCTCTTGCAGTTTATGGTTCATGACCAATATAAGACATTTCTGTCTTGCTGTTCTATTCCATTCATCTACTTACCTATCCCTGTTCATTTTCACACTGGTTTGTCTTATCATGTTCTTTATAGTGTCTTCTGATGAGCAGAAAGCCCAAATTTTAGTATAACCAAATGTGGCTATTTCCTCCCCTTATAGTAACGCTGGGTCTTACATAAAGCATCCTTGCTTTCCTCCAGTCATAAAGATATGCCTGGTATTGCCTGCTAAAATTGTTCTGGTTTTGCCTTTTACATTGAAGTCTTTAGTCCTTGTTATGGTTTGAGTGTTTGCCCCCTCCAAAACTCATGTTGAAATTTAATTGCTATTGTAACAGTATTGAGAAGTGAGACTTTGAAGAGGTATTAGACAAGAAGAGCTCCACCTTCATGGGTGGGATTGGTTCCCTTATAAAATGGCAAGTTTGGTTCCCTCTTTCTGTCTTACTCTCCCACCTTCTGCCATGGATGATGCAGCAAGGAAGCCCCAGCAAGATGCCAACACCTGGATCTTCAATTTTCCAGTCTCCAAAACTGTGAACCAATACATTTGTTTCTTATAAATTACACAGTCGGTGGTATTCTATCATAGCAGCGTAAAATGGACTAATATAGTCCTTAGTTTCCCACAGATAGGTAATACATATTTATAATAGAGTTTTTATATATTCATGGGTTTGTTTCTGGCCTTTAATCTGTTACATTGATTTTGATATCTGCAAAGGAAAATGTCTCCATCTTGTTCCTCTTTAGCATTGTCCTGGTACTTCTCATGTAGAAAAACCATATGCTTTTCAACAAATTTTAGAAACAAATTGTCAAGTTCCCTAAAAAAATTGGTGGTAATTTTGATTGGAATTGGGGAACAACGGAAATCTTTACAAACTGCTGATTTGTTCCCAAGAGATAAGTTCCTCCTACTCATAAGTTTATGGCTGCCATTTGAAGACTCTATCATCCTTTTTGGCAGCTAATTTTGGCCATGTGTGGTAGAGTACTTGTAAACTAGTTGCAATTATTCCTTTCCCTGTATTCGTACTCTTTTGCAATGTGATTTTGTTGCTTCTCCTTTCATTATGCAGAGTCTGTTTCACACCCTCTGAGTATGAGCTGGCCTCATGACTTGCTTTGCCTAATAGAATGCAGTGGGAGTGATATTGTGTCAACTCTGAACCTAGACCTCAATAGGGCTTTTGTGCCATTGCCCTCTCTTAGAATTTCACGGTTGTCTGTGACTAAGCTTGGACTGGCCTGCTGGATGGTGAGAGACACATGGTTAACCACCTCATCTCCTCAGCTGACAGTCAGTGAAAACCACCTAGCTGACCTGCAGATGATGAAAGATGTGTGAGGGATTCTAATAGAGACAGAAACTACCCAGCTGAATGTAGTCTATATTACCAACGCATGGGATAATGAGCTGAATAAAATGGTTGTTGCTTTAAGCCACTGAGTTTTCAGGGTGGGTTGTTACTCAGAAATAGCTAATCAATACCATGTGATCAAGTTCTTACCAGTATAATGTAAGCAGAAGTGACACATACTCATTTTGCTTCAATAGCTTTCCCCATACAACAGGCTGATATAGAGGTCAACTAACTTGGACCATGCAGATGCAGACAGAGCTCTAAGATAGTTGATCTTGAAGTGTGGTCTGCAGACTCTTGCAAGTTTGCATGACATTTTGAGGGTCTGAGAGGTCAAAACTATTTTCACTGTAATATTAATTTGTTATTTGCTTTATACACTATGTTGACGTTGACACTGTGGGTGCAAAATTAATGGTGGGTAAAACTGTCACCTTAGCACAAATCTAGGCAGTTCATTCTATTGTAAAAGTAGTCATTCGATTCATCACCACACAGTAGTGAAAAGTGCCAGTTTCACCTAAGGTTTTCCTTGATGAAGTAGTAAAAATCACTAATTTTATTAAATCTTGGACTTTGAGAATACATCTTTTTGACATTCAGTGTGACAAAATGGCAAGTGTACATCCAATTCTTCTGCTGCCTGCCTAAGTACGGTGGGTGTCTCAAAGCCCGTGTGTGTTTGAATAGCTGAACTTGCTTTTTGTTGTTTTGTGGTGTACCACCATTCACATTTAAATAGGTAGACAGAAAAACTATGGTTATTTAGACTTGGGGATTTCAGCAGACATTCTCTGAAAATGAACGAAGTCAGCCAATGTTAAAATTTGAGCAGATAAGCAAAAATATATTTAAAAAAAACTTATATTTGCTGCCACGACCTCAATAGCTTCCCAATATTTAAATACTTCTGTTGATTAAGTTGGCAGTATATTAATTAATATGTTTTTAAAATATTGCATAATGAAGTGTGTTAATCCTATAGGATTATAGGAGAGTTATACCAAAACTTAATAAGTTATAGGATAGTTGCAGGGTAGACTCTTAAACCTAATATTAATGAACTGTTCATGTCCTATGATATTAAAATCCATTGGTTTATCATGCAATTTGAACCTACATTAACTCAGTTCACCAGTATTTTCTAAGTGACCAATGTATGTTACTACCTCACACATAGTAAAAAAAAACCCATGTAAATTGCATGATAAACCAATGGATTTTAATATAATAGAACATGAACAGTTCATTAATATCAGATTTAAGATTCTACCCTGCAACTATCCTATTACTTATTAAGTTTTGGTATAACTCCCCTATAATTCTATAGGGTATTCTATCCTAACTATCCTATAACTTGTTAAATTTTGGTATAGTATCCAACAAGAATAGCCATAATTATCTCAAAAGACTATTAGAGTAGCCCTTCATTTTCCAACTACAAAGCTCTGTCTGGCTGGCTTTTATTCATCTGTTTTAATGAAAACGATACAGTGAAACTGACTGAATGTAGAAGAATATATGAGAATCTAACTGACTTCTATTAATCCAGGTATTTAATATTAAAGAGATTTCCAAAAACAGAATAATTTCACTCTTCTCATTACATTTGTGTTTTAGCAAATAGATCTATTTTTCCCAGAAATATATTACTTATTTTCATATATAATGAGTTGAGTACTATTTTTGAATGAATGAATAAATATTGTAAAAATTTTAGTTTTAATTTTGAATGCAATAGTCATTGATAGATATAATTCATAAAATCCAAAGCTCTTTGGGGTCCTCAGAAATTTTATTTTGACATGATTTTTTTTTTACAGAAGTTTTAGGTACACAGTAAAATTAAGTGGAAAATATAGAATATAGAGAGTTTTCATATACCCTTCCTCCCCAAATGCACACAACCCCCCCAACTACCAACATCCCAAACCAGAATGGTACATTTGTTACAACTGATGAATCTACATTGACACATCCTTATCACCCAAAGTCCATACTTTAGAGTTTATTCATGGCATTGTGCATTCTATGGGTTTTGACAAATGTATAATGACATGTATCGACTATTATAGTATCATACAGAGTAGTTTTACTGCCTTAAAAACTTCTGTGCTCTGCCTACTCATCCCTTCCTCCCCATAACCCCTGACAACCACTGATCATTTTAGTGTCTCCATAGTTTTGCCTTTTCCAGGGTATCCTGTAATTGGCACCATACAGTACGTAGCCTTTTCAGATTGCTTTTTTCACTGCATAATATGAGTTTAAGGTTTTTTCATGTTTTTTATAGCTTGAAAGTTCATGTCTTTTCAGCACTGAATAACATTCAATTGTCTGGATGTACCACAGTTTATTTTTGTACTCACCTACTGAAGGACATCTTGGTTGCTTCCAAGTTTTGGCAATTTGAATAAAGCTGCTGTAAACATCCACGTGCAGGTTTTTTTGTGGACATGTTTTCAATTTATTTGAGTAAATACCAAGGAGTATGATTGCTGGATCATATGGTAAGCATATGTTTAGCTTTGTAAGAAACTGCCAAACTGTCTTCCAAAGTTGCTGTACAGTTTTGTATTTCTACCATCAATGAATGAGCTTTTTCTCTTGCTCCGCATCCTTGCCAACATTTGGTGGTGGCAGTGTTTTAGATTTCATGGGTTCTCAATAATTTTTAAGAGTATAAAAGGGTTCAGGGGGCAACAGATTTAAGAGCTATATCCTTAGAGGATGGCTGGGTACATGGAAGAAAATTGAGTGCTAAATTAATAAAGAGAACAGTCTTTCTGATCCAGAAAGTCAAGCCTCAGTCTTATTTAATCTTTGTTGACTGGGTCTCTCTGTTACAGAAGCTTAGCCTTCAACTTGCTTTTATATTCATGTTAGAGTAAGACTCTTCATGCCTCAGTTTCAATAGAGGCACTAAGATAGTAGCTATTGATAGGCAAATGGAGAGTGGGACATATCTGTAAATAAAGACTTAGTAAAGGAATTCTCTGAGAACCAGTTCCCTGACTTAGCAGAGCAAGGAAATAAAAAATGTTCAGAAGATGGGAAGGAAGAGAAGATTGCTAAATAAATGTATTTAGGAATACTTTTTTTCATGCTCTAAAATCTCATCACCTGCCTTTGGGAGGGAGGTGGCAGGGAATTTTACATACTTGCCCAAGCTTAGTGAAAGAAAGGGCTATTTGGTGAACTTTGAAATGCATTCCCTGTAGTTAGGAGAACTGGTGCCTGACTCTCTCTGAGACAACTAAGGTGAACTGTGGTTTGGGGTCTGATTCTTGTCCAGAAAGTCTAGAAGGAGAGACAAGGGATGATTAATTGCTTTCACAGTGGTTGCTGCCACTCTGGGATCAGCCTGCATCAAATACATTGTCAAGGCAAGGGATGTATGTTTCAAATGCACTAGATGTGGGCTGCACAGGAGTAGTGATCCAGTGGAATTCTGCATCTGTCCCATAGGCCTCCTGGAATGAAGTCCTCAGCAGAAAGAGTACGGAAGTATGCCTGAGAAAGGAGTTATAAGTGACCACCTATAAGGGAAAGTCAGCCTTCTGGGTCAGGGATACTGCAGGAGAGAGTGGCACAGTGGTAAAATACAGAGAGAGAAACCCAGTAAAACCCCACCAGAGAGGGAGGTCAGCTGAAACCACTAGCCAGGAGCATGCAATATGAGACCAGTTCATTGTAAGTTAGTCCTCTCTTGCCCCTTTCCCTTTCTCCCTCCTCTGAACCCACACAAGAGGGCCAGGACTCATGACTCAGCTGGGGAAAGCATTTTGAACAAACAGAGAAGCAGCTACCACAAGTGCCTTTCTCACTCCAGACTTCCAGCCTTATGGGGGAGTCAATGAGAGCAGGAGCATTTAGTCAAGTTCAGAGTTTCAATTATTGTGTGTGGCTGCACATATAATATTTGAATTAGACTTTTTCCCCAATTATTTTTATGGTGGTAAAATACATATGACATAAGATTTACCAGCTTAACCATTCTTAAGTGTACAGTCTGGTGTTATCAAATACATTCATAATGCTGTGCAAGCATCACCATCATCCATCTTCATAACTCTTTCATTCTGCATAAACAGTAACTCTTCATTACCCTGGGCCCCTGGCAACCACCATTCTGCTCTCTGAAACTGAGGCTTTTTTTGATGTGACTAAACTCATTGTATAACTGTCACTGAACAGTGGAATTTAAAAATTCTTAGACCTGATAGAGTTTTTATTCTGGTGTAGGTAACTACCCAGCTGAATAAATTTTAGTAAGATAATGGAGAGCCAAAAGCAAAGTTGTATTTTAATTATGTCATGTATCATGCATGCATTTTCAACATACCCAATATTAAACTCATCGGTTTTGTATATATATTTTAATTTTTCAGGTTTTTTTTCTTTTTAGAGATGAGGTCTCACTTGGTAGCCTAGGCTAGAGTGCAGTAGTGCAATCATAGCTCACTGCAACCTCAAACTCCTGGACTCCAGTGATCTCCTGCTTCAACCTCCCCAGTAGCTAGGACTACAGGTATGCACCACCACATTTGGCTAGTTGTAAAAATTTTTTGTAGAGAGGCTCTCACTATGTTGTTCAGGCTGGTCTTACACTCCTGGCCTCAAGTGATCCTCCTACCTAAGCCTCCCAAAGCTCTAGGATTACTGGTGAGCCACTGTGCCTGGACCCAGATTTTCTTTAAGAGGGTGCATTTCCACCAATAAATAGTTAAGAAAATTACTCAAATGATTTGCAAGTTCATGGATGTGTAATTAAATAGGCAGCAGGTCGTTAGCCTGAGGCTCTCTGAGTACTTTCGGTTCTTACATAACAAATTACTACCTAACTTAGTGCATAAACAAGTTGAAACCTAAATTAGGAGTATATTTTTTTCTAACAAATAACCAGGTTTCAGCCAATGACAAGTAGTACAGCTTTAGCCAATCACAGGAAGCCAATTGATAATACCATGCCCAAATAAGGCAAATGCCTCATCACACCATGCCCAAATAAGGAAGATATCTAGCTGTAACCAATCAGGTGATTTCTCTATTTTGCTTCTGTGTTTGGCCTAGGAAACCTCACTGCTCACACTGCTGGGTGGAACTCTGTGAACCTGCTCTGGTTTTGAGTGCTTCCTGAGTCATGAGTCACTCTGTGCAAATAAATGTTGTTAAATTTATTGTGTCTAAAGTTTTTCTTTAAACATGGGAAGGGTAATGAATTTAGTTTGGAAATGTTGGCTTTGAATTATCTGGCCAGGGAAAATGTGGATTGGACAATTTACAAATAAAGTCTTAGAACAGTGATGAACAGATAGTAAGAATTACAAGTTATCTATTATAATGATTGTTATTTTGGATCTAAATGTATGATGCAAACCTATTCACTTCCCTGCCCATAGACCTGATGCTCATACCCAATAATTTAAAGAGGAAGAAAGCAATCAAATAAAAAATACCAATTTTTCTGTCTGAAGTAGAGTATGTTTTCTAATCTCTTCTCTTCCCACCTTCAAGCATTAGATTAAAGATTCTCTGAGATTGTAAAACCTGACTGTATTTCTGTGTGCTACAGGTGTCAATCACTATTCAGGCACTTCTTTGGCAATTAGTGGAGTATTCTTCTCAGTAAATTATAATCTAGTTCAGTTTATATTAATTATACTTTGGTAGCAATGCCATTATGTGAATGTTAATTTTATTAACAATATATTTTGACTATGGTGGATCTGCAAATTAGAGACAATTTCATTGTTTTTTAAAACTTTATTATGTTGTACTTTTGCTGAGTATTAAAGCATGAAAAATGTATTTGAGGCACATCATTGTATAAAAGCGTAGTTATCTTCATTTCATTTATGTTAATTGAGCTTTGTTTTCTGGAAAATGTTTTAGTATTTTGATTGAATTCTTTAAAAATAGGTTTGACAAAAATAAAAGGCAATTAATTTTGACAGAATATCATTTTTGTTGGCAAATTATATGTATAGTAATCTAAATTACTCACTAAGTTTTGAGCAATTATGTAATAAAAGAATCCGAAGAGTTGAAGTTCCAAATCTCAAAAAAGGTAGCACTTGCTTTGGTCTTAATTGATTCATACTGATTTATGAAATCATCCTGTATTTATCCATCATTAGTCTTTCACTATGCACTAGCCATTGTGGGAGAAAAAGCATCTTTTCTTTTCTCTTTTGGTAAGCAGTAGTATCCCTAAGGTTTTTTGAAATCGTGAATAAGATTAGGTTAATTTGTTAAGTTATTAATCTACTCAATAACTGCTTAGGAAGAACCTATTATGGGCTAGATACTCAACAAGATATTGGGCTTATGAAAAAGAAGAGGAAGAAGAAAAAAAAAAACTTGTGAACTTATATACTGTTCTTGCATTGCAAACAGATAAAAACCATGTAAATGAATAAATTAATAATATAGCTTCTAGAGAATGGTAGTGCTATGAAGAAAATAAAATATGGCAATGGAACAGAGACCAACTCTTTCTTTATTAAAATAACTATTCTTCTGTTATTCCAATTGATAAAAAAGCTTGTAGTTCATATTACTGTCATCTATCTTTATGTTAAATAATTTGCTAACATATATTGAGCATGTACTTGGTGCTAGGTACTGTTAAGCACTTACATGCATTATTTCATTTAATCCTCAACACTCTCAAAAGAGTGTTATTAATATTTGCATTTTACACATTAGGACACTAAAGTTTAGAAAGGCTTATTGCCTTACTTCAGGGCACATGAGTTGTAAAAGGTACAGCTGGGAATCAAATCTAAGTCAGCATGAGTCTAAAGTTGCACTGTTCAGTACGGTAGCTATCAGCACATGCATTTAATTTAAATTTAAATTAATTAAAATTTAAGATTTAGTTTTTAATTGTACTAGCCACATATTAAGTGCATAATAGCAGCATGTGGCTGGGGCTGCCATGTTGGACTGCATAGACAGTGTAATCCATAATCTCTCAACATTGAAGACAGTTCTATTGGACAGCATTGCCTAGAGAACAGCTCTTATCGATTCAACTATACTTCCTCCTTCTCACTATATGAAGAATTATTTTGTTCAAGTGTCTAAGTTTTCTGTCTTTGACTTTCAGAAGAGCAGTAGAAATATTTCTTTTTGGGTTTTCGATTGATATTAAACATTTACTGAATGTCTATTATAGGATTTTTTTCTATAACTCTCTTTTGTCCTCAGGGAGTGGTGCTTTCCTTTCCTTTGGAGAAACCCAAAGTTTTTGTATTACTCCATTGTGTGCATGTCTGCTTTCAGCTATTCCTTTAGCATCATGGGTCTTCTTCTACCCCAGCTTTGCTCCCAGTCATCTTGCAATAACACTTGAAGCTCAGCACCACTTAGTACCATTGACACCTTTTCTCCACTGAGGCCCAAGATGGAGGGGTGGGACAAGTTGCATTTTCCTGTCACCACCCACTGTCTTCAGCAGCCCTAAAGCACTATCTGAGACTGGGAATTTCCACATTAGAGAATGAAAGCAGAGGAAATTACAATTAGAAGAGACAGTTTAGCTCAATTGTACTTTACCTTGAATCTCAGAGAAATTAGACCACAACTCCCCAGTCACCTTAGCTAGCTGCCAGGGGATAGCATGCCTACCCTCAGGCTATTTTGGGCTTTTTTGGCTAATTGTCCCACAAAAAATTCTTTCTTTCTTTCTTTCTTTCTTTCTTTCTTTCTTTCTTTCTTTCTTTCTTTCTTTCTTTCTTTCTTTCTTTCTCTCTCTCTCTTTCTTTCTTTCTTTCCTCTCTTTCTTTCTTCTTTCTTTTCTCGCTGCCTGCCTTCTTTCCTCCCCTCCTTCCTTCCTTCTTTCCTTCCTTCCTTCCTTCCTTCCTTCCTTCCTTCCTTCCTTCCTTCCTTCCTTCCTCCCTGTCTTTCTTTCTCTCTCCTTTCTTTCTTTTGAAAGGGTCTCACTCTGCTGCCCAGACTGAAATGCAGTGGTACAATCATGACTCACTGCAGCCTCAACTCCCCAGACTCAAGTAATCTTCCCACCTTAGCCTCCCGTGTAGCTGGGACTACAAGCACACCACCATGCCTGACCATTTTTTATTTAAAACATTTTTTTTTTTTTTTGTAGAGACAAGTGTTCCAATGTGTTACCAAGGCTGCTGTTGAACTCCTATGCTCAAGTGATACTCTTGTCTCAGCCTCCCAAAGTGCAGGGATTATAGGCATGAGCCACCATACCCAGCCAAAACAACCCTTTTTCAAGCAAGCTTCTTAGTGTTAAAAAAAAAAAATCTAGCTCTCCTCTCTACTGCCAAGTATAAAAATCCCAGGAAAGCCTACGCTTTAAGGGAAAATGGGCTGTATGAGTGAAGGAAGTGTTTGGCTACAGTCCTCTAGTCAGGGGAGGCCTCAACATGAGTTTCCTTCTTAAAACTCCCACCAGCAAAGTTGCAGACCTGTTGGTTCCTTTACTGGATGTTTTAGTTCATTTTGTGCTGCCATGATAGAATACACAGGCTGGGTAATTTATAATGAACAGAAAATTCAGAAATTTCTTATGGTCTTGGAGTCTAGGAAGTGCAAGATAGAGGAGCCAGCATCTTCTGAAGACCTTCTTGCTGTGCCATCCAATGGCAGAAGGTGGAAGGGCAAGAGAAAGCAAGAGGGGGCCAAACTTTTCCTTTCACAAAGGCACCAATCCCACCAACAAGGGTGGAACTCTCATGGCTTCTCAAAAGTCTCACCTCTTAATTTGGTCATATTGGCAAATAATTTCAAAATGAGTTTTGGAGGGGATAAAAATTCAAACCATAGTACTGGCTAACCTATAATATAAGCAAAAGCTTCTAAGAGAAAGTGTTGATGTTATTCTCAGAGACGGTAAAATCTAAACTGATATTGAAGTAAGAACATTTTCTTTGTTGGTGAGAAACCTGTCCAGAGCAGCTCTAGGCATTAATAACCACCAGAGTAGTACAGGATGGCAACTTTTTGTTACTCTGGGATAAGTGCAGCATAGGTTATAGTCTATATTTAGCAATGGGGTTTTGTCAGATTAAAGGCTGTGAGTGTGGGGACAGGGTTCCTCAGCTAATTCCTCCAGCCACATAAAGATGAAGTCCATGGCCCTCTACTCCTAGCCTAATGAGAAGTCAAGTAAACACCTCAACACAATCCAATGGACTGTGTAATGTTAGGCAGAAGAGCCATAGGAGATACAGAAGAAATCTGTCACCATCCCTGGGGTTATTAGATGGACATCCTCAAGAACAGCCTTGGGAGGAAGTGACATTTAAGCTCAGTCCTTAAGGATAGTCCTTAAGGTAGATATTTGTCAGAAAAACAAAAGGGTGATTGGGAAAAATGATACAGTGGCAAGGATAAGAAAAGTCTTAGATAGTTTTCTCAGTTTATTATAACGTATTTTATTTGGACAAATGTGTTCAGTGACTTTGAATGTGGCATTAAAATATAATAAAATATCAGAGGATAATCCATTTATCGCATTCTTTTTTCATTGTTTGCCTCCTTTTTCTTCAATTTCCCAAAAAAATTTATTACATACCTGTTATGAATGAAACTACAAACTATGTGTACTGGGGTTAAAACAAAGATCAGTAATGAAAATAAGGTTCCGACTTTAAGGAGCTTACTTCAGGTAAGGCAAAGGCAAATACATTCAAATATAGACAGGTTAGAAAGTCAGCTCCATTAGAAGGTAAATATTGGCAAGAGGCTAGGGGATTTCAGGAGAAACAAGGATAGTGAGAGATCAAGAAAGTCTTCATATAGAAGGTGCCATTTGAGTTGAGACTTGAAAGCTGTATATGGGATTCAGAAATGCAGAGGTGGGGACAGGTAGAAGGAAGAGAATAGTGAAGCAGGGAGCATAATGATTCAGAACATTGCCCTGGAGCTAAACTTGTCTGGGATCACAGCCAGGCTTTCCTACATACTGTGTGACCTTAAGCAAGGTGCCTCAAGTTTTTCATTTCTAAAACAGAGATAATAGTGATAGCCACCTAACAATGTTGTAAAGATTACCTGAGTTAACATATGTAAAGCACTTAGAAGAGGGGCTGGCATACAATGAAGACTCTTTGAGGGTTGGTTATTATCATTATGATCAAAGATTGCACATATTAGGGAATAACAAATTGATTTGCCTAGAATACCAAGTGTGTGATGGGTTGGGAAGAAAGGGCTGGAAAGGTAGGAAGGTGCAAGATCATGACTAGCCTTAAATATCAGCCTCAGAAATATGGGTTTTCATTGTACAGATATTAAGGCATCACTGGAAGTTTTGAGCAGATAAGAAACATGGTCAGTCTATTTATATATTTAAATAAATTATCACATGAATAATCTACCATAATTCTACCATTCTCTCTAACAAATTACTTACTGAAGATACAATTGACGGCAAGAAATACAGAAGTATTAATTTATTTCGGAATTGGGATAGGTGGGTTGGTTTTGTTTATATCCACAAGACTGTAGAGCTGTTGCTTTTGCAACAAAAGTAGAAGAATTTGTGGTTTATGTTTGAGAATTGGGCAACTTATAGCAGGCCATTAATCAGTGTTGAAAGCATACCTTCATAGTTATTGTCCAGGTCTATAATAAATAGTCAATACATTCTTTAATATATATGAACATGAATTCTTATTTTGCTTGCTTTTGATGCAGAAAATAAATCAAGAGAAGACACAGTCTTTACTGTTCTAAAGCTTGTAATTCATTGGGCATTACAGACAAATGTATAGCACTTTTATAACATAGTATGGTAAATGCTATACAATAGGGTTACTGATTGGATAACTAGATTTAGAGAGATATGAAAGCTGATAAGTGATAGATGGTTCAGAGTTTGCTAGGCAGAAGCAGGCTGCAGGTTTCAGACAGAGGGAACAGAATGTGTAGAGACCTGAAGGCAAGAGAAAACATGGGCAGGGTTTTACAAATATGTATATATGAGTGGGAATATCATTTATCAATACTAATATTTTCACTTATTGTTTCTGCAGTTGTATTGTAGACAGTGTCACAAAGCCAGGTGGGCTGCATGAAGTCTGTTGGCTGTGAGTGCTCATCAATGCATTAGATGAAAGACACTTAAGAAATAAGTCAGTGAAGACCCAAGGAGGTAGCTTGAGTTAATAATCTCAAACTCAAGTGAGAAGGAAGAGTATCCATAATACATATCAAGATTTGTATGTGGAAGGAGAAGAGCTCAAGAAATCTTATGACTCATGCTTACCAATTTGCTGGAAGAAGATTTTTGTGTCATTTATATATAAATAGTGTATATTGCCAGACACAGTGAGTTTCAAACATAGGGCGTTCTAGTGTGTTAGGTTTTACAATATTAGGTTAGCATAGTGTTCCTTAGTGTTTTATTTTGATGGCTCTGCATGGCATATAGTAAGCACTCAATAAATATTTGCTATGACTCTATTATCATTTCATCATTATTAAGGACAATAAGATTCAAGATAATTTAGCAAGGAAGTCATGTAGAAGCCACAGTTGGAAAACACCACAAATATAGTCAGCTTTTGATTATTTGTTCTCTCTCCCGTAGTCATTTTATTTTTTGTGGCTGTTTTTACACAAAAGAAATATGGAAAGATGTGACTCAACTCCAGTAAAAGATTAGTTTTGGGAGTTGTTCAGTTTTGATTCCCTGAACAAGGCCTATTACCATCACCCCTAAACAGAAAGTGCTGGTAAATTGCACACGAGGGGATTTTTCAATAAAGCTGCTGATAGAAGACTATTCAAGTTAGAGGAATGAAATTGTTGTCTGTGTTGTTAGAATTACATCAGACTGGCTGAACTACTAAAGGAAGGCTGCTACTTTGATTAGAGTATATTTAGGAAATGTATTCAAGGATGACTCAATGCAAAAATTTAAAGCCAGCTGCAAAGGAGCTTGGGAATGAAGGAGAAAACACCTGGGAAGATTAAAAATAGAAATAAAACTCCTCCCCCACTGCCTCATGCCCACATTCACTAATATAAGCAACTACTACATATCCCTCTTCCCAAAAAAAGCTTCAGAGTTTCCAGATTATGGGCAAGAAAATATTCATATTTTTGTTTTGTATACAATCATAATTTAGGCAAGCGAAATGGAAAAAATAACTTTGTAATTAGTTGTATATCTTATACATCTTATATTTATCACAAATATGTTTTTGTTTACCTTCTAACTTACATTTTAGGTTCAAGGGGATACGTGTGCAGGTTTGTTACATGGTTATGAGTTACAAGGTTTGTTACATGGTTACTAGGGTTTGGTGTACAAATGATTTTTTCACCCTCCTCCCACCTTTCACTCTCAAGTAGTCCCCAGTGTCTGTTGTTGCCATCTTTATGTCCATGAGCACCCAATATTTGGCTCCTACTTATAAGTGAGAACAGGCAGTATTGGGTTTTCTGTTCTTAAATTAATTTGCTTAGGATAATGGCCTCCAGTTCCATCCATGTTGCTGCAAAGTACATGATTTCGCTATTTTTATGGCTGCATAGTGTTCCATGATGTATATATACCACATTTTCTTTATCCAATCTACTGTTAGTAAGCATCTAGGTTGATTCCATGTCTTTGCTATTGTGAATAGTGCTGCAGTGAATGCATGTATGCAGGTGTCTTTATGGCAGAATGATTTATATTCCTTTGGGTATATATCAAGTAATGGGATTGCTAGGTCCAATGGTATTTCTAAGTTCTTTGAGATATCTCCAAACTGCTTTCCAGAGAGACAGAACTAATTTACATTCCCATCAGCATGCGTAAACATTCCCTTTTATCTGCAACCTCACCAGTGTCTGTTATTTTTCGACTTTTTAAATAATAACTATTCTGACTGGTGCGAAATGGTGTCTCATGCAGTTTTGATTTGCATTTCTCTAATGATTAGTGATGTTGAGCATTTTTTCATATGCTTGTTAGCCACATTTATGTTTTTTTTGAGAAGTTTCTGTTTGTGTCCTTTGCCCCCAAAATAGTTTTTTTTTAATTTATTTTTTATTTTTTTTAGGGAATTTGGCACCATGTTTGTAAAGCAGACATTTAAATGGTATTAACTTGTTTAACTCATATTTACTGGACACCTTCTAAGCACCAGGTATTAAACAAAGTACTAGAGATACAGTAGTGAATAAGACAGACTTACTGCCTGAAGGAGGAGATAATCATTAATCAACTAACCATGCAAGTAAATGTCAAACTGTAACAGTGATAAGTACTACAAACAAGAAGGGTATGCACCCTGAGACCGTATAGTAGGGCATTCAACCTAGTTTGATGTAAAGGAAGGCTTTCCTCTGAAGGTGTTGTTTCAAGTCAGATCTGAAGGATAGATGGGGTTTATTAATAGATAGATAAGGACGGTAGGCCATGGGAGAAGAGTGGCTCAGACAATGAAAGAGAACATACAAAGACCCTCTGTTGTAAGGGAGCCTGATCTAGTCAAGGCACTGGGAGCAGGCCAGTGTGGCAGAGCTCAGAGAGTAGGGGTGAGCACAGTGAGATGAGGCTACACAGGGGTTAGCAATACAACCCCTAATTTTAAGCTGGCACATGACTACTTGGAAAAAAGACTACATTTCTCAACTTCCTGCAGCTGGGTTTGGCCACATGGTTAAGTTTTGGCCAATGAGGTGTAAAATGAAGTACAAGTTGCAATTTCCAGCAAGTGTCTTTAAAGTGAGAAGGCATGTCATTTCCCCCTACTTCATCCTTCCTGTTGGTGGAAATTTGGATTATGTGGTTGGTGCTCAAGTAGCCCTTTTGAACCACGAGGTGATCTTGGGACAGAAACTCTGCATGCCAGAACCACAAGGTGAAAGGAACCTGGGTCCTAACACTTGAGTGCCATGGTGGATGTGGCCTGACTACACGACTTTTTGGGGAGGGGAATTAAAATGTCCTTCCCTCTTGTTGATGCCACTATTATTCATGATTTTTTTTTATGTTACAGAAAATCTAATTGCAACTGATAACCCTGAGGTTTCAGCAGGCTAAAATTAGCCCAGCTAAATCCATTGAGGGTACTCTACTGCCACGTTTTTTTAAAATTTGTCATTGATTGTAGAGTGGAGAAGATTACTAGCTTTGTTAGTCAGTTTTTGTATCACTATAAAGAAATACTTGAGGATATTCTGCTTCTGGTGAGGGTCCCCCAAATCTCATGACCTTTTCACATTTTGAAATACAGTCATGCATTCATGACAGTTCCCCCAATTCTTAACTCATTCCAGCTTACTAAAAAGTCCCAAGTCTCAAGTCTCAAGTTCCAAATCTTATCTGGAGATGATGTTCTTTCAACTATGTGCCTATCAGATAAAAAACAAGTTATGTACTTCCAAGATACAATGTTGGTAGAGGCATTGGGTATACATTCCAAAAGGAAGAAATTGGCCAAAAGAAGGGATAATAGGGCCCAACCAAGTCAGAAATCCAGCAGTGCAGGCATTACATTTTAGAGCTTTAACATAATTCTGGACTTCATGTCCCACATCTTCGTGTGAGGCTTGGGATCTCAGGGTTCTGGGCAGCCCCGCTGCTGTGGTTTTGCAGGGTGCAGGCCATGTGGCTGGTCTCACAGGTTGGAGTTGAGAGATTGTAGCTTTTCTAGGTAAAAGGTGCAAGCTGCCAGTGAATCTACCATTCTGCAACTCCACTAGGCCTCCTTCCTGCAACTCCACTAGGCAGTGCCCCAGTGGGGATGCTGTGTGGGGGCTCCAAACCCACACTTCCCCTCAGTATTGCCCTAATAGTGCTTCTCTGTGAGGGCTCCACTTCTATGGCAGGCTTCTGCCGGGCACCCAGGCTTTTCCATACATCTTCTGAAATCTAGGTGGAAGCCACCAAGCCTCCTTCATGCTTGCATTCTGAGCATCGGAAAGCTTAACACCACATGGCAGCTACCAAGGCTTATGGCTTGCACCCTCCAGAGTCATGGTCCAAGCTGGATCTGGGCCTCTTTGAGCTGAAGCTGAAACTATAGTAGTCAGAATGCGGGATGCAGTGTCCCAAGGCTGCACAGGGCAGTAGGGCCCTGGGTCTGGCCACCAACATCATTCTTTCCTCCTAGGCCTCTGGGCTTGTGAGGGGAGGCTGCCCTGAAAACTTCTGAAATGGCTTCAAAGCCCTTCGTTCATTGTCTTGGATATTAGTAGCACTTGGCCTCCCTTTCAGTCACACTAATCTGTACAACATAGCCTGCTTGGATTCCTCTCCTGAAAATGCTTTTGCTTTCTTTACCACATGGCCAGGAGGCAAATTTTTCCATTTTTTTTGCTCTGCTTCCCTTTTCATTATAAATTCCAACTTTAAATCATTTCTTCACTCCTGTATCTAATCATAGGTTGTTGCAATCATCCAGGCCACATCTTGGACCACTTTGCTTCTTATAAATTTCTTCTGCCAAATATCTTAGGTCATCACTCTTAAATTCAAACTTCCACAGATCTCTAGGTCATGAATCCAACCCAACCACATTCTTTGCTAGGGTGTAACATGGGTGACCTTAACTCCAGTTCCCAATAAGTTCCTCATTCCCATCTTCCTCACTTCATCAGGCTCATATTCACTCCATATTTTGATCAGCATTTTGGTCACAACCACTTAACAACTTTCTAAGATGTTCCAAACTTTCCTTCATCTTCCTGTCTTCTGAGTCCTTCAAATTCTTCCAACCTCTGCCCGTTACTAAAAGCCACTTCCACATTTTCAGGTATCTTTATAGCAACATCCCTCTCCTCAGTACTAATTTTCTGTGTTAGTCAGCTTCTGCATTGCTATAAAGGAATATCTGAAACTAGGTAACTTGTAAAGAAAAGAGGTTTAATTGGCTCACAGTTCTGCAGACTGTACAAGCAGGGCTCCAGAATCCGTTTCTAGTGAGGGTCTTAGGAAGCTTACAATCATGGCAGAAGACAAACGGAGAGCAGATGACGTCACATGGTGAGAGTGGGAGCAAGAGAGAGAGAAGGGGGAGGTCCCAGAGTCTTTTAAACAATCAGGTCTCACATGAACCAACTGAGTAAGAACTCACTCATCACCAAGGGGATGGTGCTAAACCATTCATGAAGGATCTGCTCCCAAGATCCAATCTCCTCCTACCAGGCCCCACCTCCAACACTGGGCATCATTTCAACATGAGATTTTGAGGGGACAAACATCCAAACCATATCACCAGCTAACAAGAAGTTCTATTTGGCTGCCTCCTTGACTTTATTTTAGCACTGCTGTGAAGTAACTGTAGCATGTTACACGGGGTAGGGATTCTTAAAAAATATTTAGGAAAAGTGTGAAAACCTGAACTATTGTATAATGAGTTAAAAAATAATTCAGATGATCAATGTATATCTTTCAGTTAAGTAAAGCCTCCTTCCTCAAGGAATGACTCTCAATTAAAGGGAGACAGGAATCCAGGAGGAAGGAGAAAACATTCTATGTCCTTGTTTAGTCTACGTACGTCCTGATGAACTAATGGCTGTACTTTGAAACATAGAAGGCCCTGGATAAAACCATCTCTACGTTAGTTTAATTTCACATTTCCTAGGCTACATCAACTTAGGGCAGTGGTTTTCAAATTTTCTCAGTTGCAAAACAGTTTCTTAAGCAAAAGCTTACATGGAAGCTATAATACAGAAAGTTGGAGGGCATATAGCTGCTCTGATTAACAGAGATTTCAGGGACAAAGAACCCTGCCTCAGTCTCCTCCAGCCCCCCTCCAGCTGTGTGTGACTCCTGCACAGGTTTTAGTGGAACACCTCAGGGTTCCAAGGAGTATAGCTTGAGAAACAATTTTGGGAATTTTAAAGGTATATAGTAATGGCTGCAAAATATCATTTTTTTTTTTTTTTTTTTCTGGCTTTACCCTGATCTCTTGAAAAAGTCCAATGCCCCTAAGGTTCTTCTCAAAATTTTCTGGATATTTCTGGATGGAGTCAGCTAAATTGTCACCTACTCTTGCCTAATCATCCTGTCTGGAGTTGCATCCCTCAATTATGTTTTAAATATTGATAAGTGCTTCTATTTAAAAATTTTAAATTTCAATAGCCTTTGGGATACAGGAGGTTTTTGGTTCTGTGGATGAATTGTGTAGTGCTGAAGTCTGAGATTTTAGTGCACCTGTCACCTGAGAAATGTATATTGTACCCAATATGCAGTTTTTTAAATTCCTTACCCTCCTCCCACCCTTCCCGTTCTGAGTCTCCAGAGTTCCTTATTCCACTCTGTATACCTTCGTGTGCCCATAGTTTATCTCTCACTTATAAGTGAGAACATACAGTTTTTGGTTTTCTATTCCTGAGTTACTTCACTTAGAATAGTGGCTTCCAGTTCCATCCAAGTTTCTGCAAAAGACATTGTTTTGTTCTTTTTTAAGGGCTGAGTAGTATTCTGTGGTGTATATATACCACATATTCTTTATCCTCTCATTAGTTGATGGGCACTTATGTTGATTTTCTATGTTTGCAATCATGAATTGTGCTACAATAAACATGCCTGCAAGTGTTTTTTTTTTGTTTTGTTTTGTTTTGTTTTGTTTTTTGTTTTTTTAATATAATGACTTCTTTTCCTTTGAGTAGATACCCAGTAGTGGGATTTCTCGATTGAATGGTAGATCTACTTTTAGTTCTTTAAGAAATCTCCATTCTGTTTTCTATAGAGGTTGTACTAATTTACATTCCCACCAGCAGTGTAAATATGCTCCCTTTTTACCACATTCACACCAGCATCTATTGTTTTTTGACTTTTTAATAGTGGCCATTCTGGCAGGGGTAAGGTGGTATTTCATTGTGGTTTTAATTTGTGTTTCCCTGATGATTAGTGATATTGGACAGGTTTTCATGTTTGTTGGCCATCTATATGTCTTCTTTTAAGAAATATCTATTCATGTCATTTGCCTACTTTTTGATGGGATTATTAGTTTTACTCATGCTGATTTGTTTGAGTTTCTTGTAAATTCTGGATATTAATCTTTTGTTTGATGCAAAGTTTGCGAATATTTTCTCCCATTCTGTGAGCTCTCTGTTTACTTGGATGATTATGTGTTTTGCCGTGCAGAAGATTTTTAGTTTAATTAGGTCCCTTTTATTTTTGTTGTTGTTGCATTTGCTTTTGGGGTCTCAGTCATAAGATCTTTGCCTAGGTCGATATCCAGAAGAAAGTTTTTCCTAGGTTTTCTTCTAGAATTTTTATGATTTCAGGTCTTAGATTTAAGTCTTTGCTCTATCTTGAGTTGATTTTTTACACGGTGAGAGGGATCCAGTTTCATTCATTCTTCTACATGTGGCTCTTCAGTTTTCCTAGTACCATTTATTACATAGGGTGTCCTTTCTTCAATTTATGTTTTTGTCTGCTTTGTCAAAGATCAGTTGGTTGCAACTATTTATCTTTCTTTCTGGGTTCACCATTCTGTTCCATTGTTCTATGTATCTACTTTTATACCAATACCTGCTCTTTGGTAACTATAGCTTTGTAGTATAGCTTGAAGTCAGGTAATGTGATGCCTTCAAATTTGTTCTTTTTGTTTAGAATTGCTTTGGATATTAGGGCTCTTTTTTGGTTGTATACAAATTTTAGGATTTTTATTTTTAGTTCTGTGAGAAATGATGTTGATATTTTGATAGAAATTGCATTGAATCTGTATATTGCTTTGGGCAGTATGGTCATTTACATAATATTGGTTCTTCCATTCTGTGAACATGGGATGTGTTTCCATTTGTCTGTGTCATCTATGATTTCTTTCAGCAGTGTTTTGTAGTTCTCCTTGTACTAGGAGGTCTTTCACCTCCTTGGTTAAGTATATTCCTAGTTTTTTTTTTTTTTTTTTTTTTTTTTTGCAGCTATTGTAAAAGAGATTGAGTTTTTAATTATATTTTCAGCTTGGTCTTTGTTAGGGTATAGCAGTGATACTGATTTCTGTACATTGGTTTTGTAACCTGAGACTTTGCTGAATTCATTTATCAAATTTCGGTGTCTTTTGGAGGAGTCTTTACAGTTTTCTAGGTATACGATCTTCACCACAGGGCCATGTTTGACATATTTATTTGCAGGACTTTTCCCTCTCAAAAAATTTGTCTATTTCCCAGTGTATAATCTCTTTCTTCTTTGTAAAATAAGCTCCATGAGAGTAGGGACTTTGTTTGGTTTACTGCTTTATCATTGGCGTCTGGCACAGTGTTTGGCCTGGAGAATGTGTTCAGTCAATTTTTTTGAAAGTATATTAATTTCCTAGGGCTGCCTTAAAAATTATCATAATCTGGGTGATGGAAAACAACAGAAACTTATTCTGTTACAGTTCTGGAGGCCAGAAGTCAAGCTGAGGTATAAGCAGTTCAATGTCCCCTCCACAGACTATTAGCGAAAAATCCTTTCTTGCCTCTTCCAGCTTCTGGTGGCTCCAGGCATTCCTTGGTTTGTGGCTGTGTAATTCCAATACTTACCTCAGTCTCCATATGACTTTGATATCTGCTTCTCTATATCTCACCCCTGTACCTTTTTTTTTTTTTTTCTTGTTGCCCAGGCTGGAGTGCAATGGTGTGATCTCGGCTCACCGCAACCTCCAATTACCGGATTCAAGAGATTCTCTTGCCTCAGCCTCCTGAGTAATTTGGATTACAGTCCTGTGCCACCAGGCCAGGCTAATTTTGTGTTTTTAGTAGAGATGGGGCTTCTCCATGTTGGTCAGGTTGGTCCCTGTTTTTTGTAAGGATACTTGTCATTGAGTTTAGGGCTCACCTGGATAATCCAGAATGATCTCATCTCAAGACCTTTAATTTAATGACATCAGCAAAATCCCTTTTTCCAAATAAGATCATGTTCATGGGTTTTAGGGGATTGGACATAGACATATCTTTTTGGAGTGTAACCACTTAACCCACTACAAAAAGCATGCTTAAAGGATTCGTGAATGACAAGCTAGCCCTTGGAAACCTGTGCTGTCTGCCATTTTCTTTTTCTGTCCTGGCTGCCTGGGGTGATGCTTCCTGTCATATCTAATGCCAAAAGTAATAGCTCTATCTCCAGTGACCACTAAGGCAGGACAATCAGCCGGGAAGCCAGAGATATTGTCAAAGAAAAATTTTACAAAGATTTGTTTAACAGACTTTGTTTGATCAAAGAACAACTCGTGAATTGAGCAACACTCAGAACCAGAAGAGGTTTTAGGGAGCTCCGCCCAGCAGTGTGAGCAGTAAACTTTTACAAGATGAACACAGAAGAAAAATAGAAAAAAATCATCTGATTGGCTTCCGATAGGCGTTTGCCTTATTGGGCCACAGCATGTTAAGGCGTCTGCTGCCGTTTGTTATGCAGGACCTCAAAGTATGAGACAGTCCCAGGCCAAGGGTCTCCTGCTTATTTAATGTAACAACACCAAGATTGCAAATTTCTGAAGGTGGGTCCTTAATAGCTATGCCTAGGGTTGCTGTCTCTAGGCTATGCTGAAGCTGCTGGTGCCTCATCTGTTAGTGGACGTCAATCCCGGTGTTGCACTCTCTTCTCTAATTGCCAAAGGAGGAGTTAGCTTCCGGCCTTATCATTGCAAGGAAAGAACTGAAGCTTGGAGGGCTGAGTTGAAGATGAGTCTGAATGACTAAAACTGTGTTTTTCCAAAATCACCCCGTTCCGCTTTGAAACAAACTTGTGTTTTCTCAGTTTCTCCTGAAAAGGAAAAGTTTCTCACCAGGAGTGTCGTGGTGTTTTGTGTATATAAATCCCTGCTGGGTCCATATCTATTCCCCACACATGCCTGGAGTCGAGGCTGAGTCATTTATTATTTATTCCCCAGCATGATATAGCTTTATTGCTTATGTTCACTAGGGTTTGGGAAATGAAGACTCAGGAAGCAGAAACACACCAGCTACAAGAGTCTGACATTTGTTTATGAGCAGGACGGCCTTGACTTATTTTTCTACTTTTTCTCTTGCGTTTCTGGGAACGGATCTAAGAAGTGGGCCCTTGTATGCAGTCACCGAGACAGCTGTTCCCATGAAAATCAGGGCTCGTGGAGGACACGCAAATGCTTCTCTGTCAGTCTTCAGCCAGCTTGCTCTGCCTTCTGCTTTCCTGGTGAGGATTAAAAGAGGATTTCAGAGCTCTCCTCCAATTTGATGCCATCATTTTGATGTCTGTGCCACCCGTAACTCCAATTTCTAAACTTGAGAGCTGTACAGGCCTGTTACAAAGTGGTTACCTTCTAACCACTAACTTCCGAGAAAAACTTGGATCACTGAGGAGAGAACGAAGACAAATATAATTGAAGCCCAGGTAGTTTTTCTGAGGCCTCATGCTTTCTTTTTGCAGAGAAACCTATGATAGCTGGTGGCCACTAGGGGTCCCCAGCAGGCTTTTTTAAAGAACCAGAGGCTCCTGCGCTCCGCACGCCTCCCTTTCCTTCCCACAGATGCCAGGGGTAAAAACAACTTTAAACTCTGACGTCAGCCAGCCAGGGGAGCCACCCTGTTGTGCCCATAGGTATAGCTAAGCTTCTGAGGAGTGGGGCCTAGTGCTTTCCCTGTCAGCCCAATTTTCAGCTTAAATCATTGCCTTAATGTTATTTTAATGTGCTTAGGGTCCCTGGGGGACAGAGTGGGTGGCAGGGGAAGAGCATTTAATTTCCTTTGGAGTTTGGAATGTGCCTGACGCTTCTCAAGTACTTGGGTGAATATGAGAGTCTGCAATCCTTGCAAGAGCAAGCAACTTTGGGGGCCTTCTCCTTATTTGGCAAACTTCAAGGCAAAGTTAAATTTTTGCTAGGGGAGAAGAAAAAAAAGGAAATAAACATTTATTAAACATCTGATATATGTCATGTGCTTTACATTTATTATACTATTTAATCTTAAAAATAACCTCATCAAGTTGGAGTTATTGTTCTAAATGCTCATATTAGGAAGGAGACATGCAGATTAAACAATTTGCCTACTGTTGTACAGCTGATAAATGACCCGGGTAAGACCACAGCACTGGTCAATTTGGATCCACAATCCAGGCTATGCTATGGGTATCCTTCAGCCTTCTGGTTTTACTGTGACAGCTCTCGCAAAGGAATATACTCATTGTTTTACCTGAAGCTTTTAAAGTACATAACCAAATCCAAATCTATAAAGGTGAAATAGCGCTTTTCTGGATAACAAAAGTAAAGCCTGAATGTAATCAAGTGAATGCTTATTAGGGATATTTTGTCCACCAGGTGCTATGTCTAATGCAGGTTCTGTTGAGGGCCTCGTGTGCTTAATTCATAATAAGAAAAAAAAAAAAAGCACTACTGTTAGGATGAACGTATTGTTTTGACCAGAATGACATAGATTGGCTGTGTCCACATCAACTAAATAAAGTGAGCAATTATCTGATGAATTGCTGCTGAAGAGAAACACTTGATTCTTTACCACATTACTAAAAGAGTAGATTGACAAATAAAGAAGAATATATCAGGCTTGAAGGTTGGCCAAAAATTGCCAGCCAATACTCTGGAAGTTTAGCAACAGGGAAATATCATAAGGGTTTATTTTAATCAGCCGTGTCACAGTGCCCAATCCAGAGCCTGGTGTAGTGTAGGCTCTCTGTAAAGGCAGAATCAAAGTTGAATAATGTTTTTAAAAATGTTTATAGGCCCACTGTGAACATCCCAGTGTTCCTTCAGCTGAAGTCACTTCATGTTGACTCAGTACAATCTGCCCTCCAAGCGAAAGTGTAAAATAAGAAACCGAGGCTTAGATGCTTCAAACACCAAAGCACCCTCTTCTTGTATTCCCCCTAATTATTAGTAGAGTAAGGTGTTTGCCTATTATGAGTCTCCCAGTGCTTACATATTTGCAGGAAATATGCCTCGTCCTCAAGTATTACACTTTCTGCATAATCTAGTTTTATCATATAGAAATTCCAAGGATTTGTGAAGGTGAAATGACTCTGAAGTCCATTGGATGAGGCTTATTAAGTGGCCCATTTCTTCTGAAATTCAGGGAGCTGAACTACAGTAAGAAGGATGGATGGTCAAAACACATATTATGTAATTTTTAGTCACTTGCACATGACTAAAACCTTAACCATGGTCAATGTAGGAGAAAATGATAATGATGTGATTTATTTGTGCTCACGTTACCATCTCCCCACCCAACAGTGCCTTAAAATAGGTAAAACGGATAAACTAGTAGCACCCTTTGTAAAAACATTAATGCCCACTTTCAAAGGAAAACAAAGTAAGGAAAGGAAAAAGAAGATCTGAAAAGGAACATCCAAAGGTGGGGTCTTAATTCCATCTGTGCTCATAGGAGACAGGGGGTGACATCATTTGGTAGAGAGGATGTCTGAAAATTCAGACTCTTGAAAAGAACAACGTCAATCTATTCTCACTTTCAAAATGTGGAAAAGAGGAATGGTAATGACAACATTTACCATTTATTGAGCACTTCTTATGTGCCAGGTTCTAACCTGACCTGAACCCTAAAATAATTTCTCTTAATCCTTAGAAGTTTGATGTTATTATCCCAATGTGTATGAGGAAAAAACTTAAAGAAGTTAGTATTTGCCTACCCTCCTACAGCTCATGAGTTTTCATGGTTTCTCGAGTTGTTGGGAAGATTTGCTAACGCTGGTGGTCTCACTGTGCTTTTTCACTGGGGCATGTGGTTATGGGTTAAATAGTGGTGGCCTTGGCTTAGGGTTAGCAAAAGTAATATTAATAATAGCTGCAAGTTATTGAGTGTCCACTGTGAGCCAGTCTCTTCACACTGATCATCTCTTAATTTTCACCAAATTATCTGCAAGGAAAGTTTTATCTTTTCATTTCCAGAGAGGAAAGAAAGTTTCACTTGACTGAGGAAACTGAGGTTTATGTTGCAAGAAAGTGATGAAACCAGGATCAAAGCTGGCTTTGCCCATCCCCCAGCCTGTGTTCTTTCCACCTTCCAGGCCCTGCCGGCTGTCCTGTGAGGATAATTAGCAAACGCAGACGTGCTCGCTCGCACAGAACACGCTCCCTCTGGTGGAAGTCAGAGAGGTACACAATGAGGCCCTTGTATGAGTCAACCCTTTCTGGGTTTCAGGAGAGTCTAACCTTGTTTCTTACTTTGTCATCTCCTGTTCCTTAGCTAAAGACCCTAAATATGCATCTTCTATTTGTGACTCTGTTTTTCTGTTTTGCTTATTATTATTAAAAATAGCTGACAAAACAAACAGTAGGGTAACTTACAAAATATGAATGAATGACACATCCCCACAGTCTCTCCTTTTTTTGTTTTATTTTGTTTACTTTCCCATTTTAGACACCTTGGGTGGTTAGCAAACTCTACCAGAATATATCTTACTTGTTTTCAGGATCTGTCAGAAAATTGTTATGTTGTCTTGGATCCTGAGCCTGCTGTTTAGCCCACACCCTTGTTTGGCATGAGGTGAGACTAGGAATAAGAGAATAAGCTGTTGCTTGTATAACATTTCCATAGAGAGGAAGTTATTATATGACACCCAAGTGGAGAAACTCTTCTTCTTAATCCAGGATGACTGAGGAGGCCAGCGCTCTCCTTTCTGCTCTGGAACCATGAGCCTGCATTCCCTCGCTGCCTTTGGCACCCTGGCTTTCTGCCTTCATGTTCTGAATATGTTGTTTTTTTCTCTCCCGTTATGCTGTAAACTTTGTGATAGTGGGGACTGAGTTCCCTAACTGTTTTTATCCTGGTTCTAGTAGTAACTGGTTTTCAGTCAGGCTTGGTGGAAACAAATATAAAGAAGATAAATAGATTGGATATGAGTTTAAGTACCTGACAAGGAATTTGGACATTATTTTATAGTCCAGTAGTTCTCAACCTTTTTTTTTCTTTTTGCTAGGCCAGTACCTGGCGATGTGATACACTCTGACCAGTGATTATTATCCTCTTTTCTTGAGTGCATGCGAGTGTGTTTTGGGAGGTGGGGAGAAGGCAGGCACAGGCAGCCGTCTAGTAAGAAGTTCCAAAGAAAGGCATCAAGTTTTTGAAAAAGAAAAAAAAAAAAATCCCCTCATGGCATGTGAAAGCCATCCTCCCAGCCCCGACCAGGGCAGTGGAGAGAGTGAACAGCCACTGAAGTTTTTGAGTGGGAGCATGGGAAGATGAGACGTATTTTTGGAATGTCATTGCTCAGGTGTACTGGGCTGGGAGTAGGCACGAACTCAGACATAGAAGGAAACTGTAGTCCCTTTGTTTTAATGCTGTGAAAATCTGAGCTATATTGTGGTTAAGGAGCTGAAGAGGAGGGGTGAATGTGAGACATACAATGAAGGAATACTTGATAAGAGCAAGAAAGAAATAATTATTACTACCTTTAGAGAATCTGATCTTCCCTGATGGGGAAAGAGCGATTCCATTAACAGTTACAGGGCAGTAAAATGGAAAACCCAGGGCAGAAGACGTTTTCACTTTCTTAAGTTGACATCAGTTAGAATTAACTATTGTTTAACTTTCATATTTGTAAATAGTTTTGTAGTCAAGCATTCTTCCTTACAAATATTTATTTTGTTGGAGGATGTTTGCTAGGTACAAATAATTTGATGGCACAACTGTTTTTGCACATGTTTCATCCTCTCTGAATTAAGACCCTTTCTTTATTTTTCATGAGATCTTTATTGATGCTAACATGTGAGAGCATATACCTTACAGAAATATGTGTGAGTGAAAACAGTTTGAACAGATGGAATTAGTCAAATTCTCTTAAGTTCAGATTCTTGTCTATAGATCAGTTTCTACAATCCAGATCTTAGTCCTTTCTTTTCTGTGGAAAATATCCCATGGCTTAATGGGGCAGATACTCTTCAAAGATAGCTGTCAAATCCTCTCCTTCCTTTGTGCATGTGCTGCTTTTTTCTATCAGGAGGTGGGTGCTATCTCTGTTTTTCTAAATCTTGACAGGCTTTAACCAATAGGAAGTGGCAGAAGTGAAGCTCTGCTGCTTCAGGGCCTTGCCATTAAGAGGCCTGGCAGTGTCTGCTTTTGCTGTTTTGGATCTCAGCCTCGATGCTGTAAGGAACTCTAGGCCATCCTGCTGAAGAGGAAGGTCACGAGGAAAAGCTCTTGAAGATCATAAATCATGGAGAAGGAGATGGCATGTGAGGGAGAACCAAAAATGCCCCAGCTAAGAGTCAGCACCACAACTGGAGACATGCTCAGCCCCTCCACCCGCTGAGTGCACCACATAGAGCAGACACAATCCAAGCAATAATAAATCACTGTTTGCACCATTAAGTGTTAGGGTGGTTTGTACATATTGGTTAACTTACTCACTTATCTACTTAAAATTCCTTTTTATCATGTAATGATTAAAAGAGAAAAATAAATGTAGGTTACAATGCATGATAATAAAACAAGCACTTATGTGAACTCCCCAGGTGAGAACTAGAATATTTACAAAACTATTGAAGCTAAACCTGTGGCCCAATTAGAGATAATCACCATCTTCAATTTAGTTATCCCCTTGCTTAAAAAAAAAAGCATCATCATTTATCTGTCACCAAATAATGTAGCAATTTATTGGAGCAGGAATCTTTGAAGAAAACTGTATTCTGAGTCCTATCTCTTTGTTAATCTCTGAAAAGGAGGATATATGGGGATTATAGCTTAACTTCAAGATCTGAAAGAGAGATTTCAAGTGTATGACTCAGAGAGCTCTGCGTGTGCCCCCTACCTCTGGGAGTTGAGTGGACAGAGATGGACTGGCTAGCTGCTTTCTTTGATGGCATAGCCAGGCAAGTTTCTGTTGCTGAGGGATTAGCCTGAATTCCCAAGGTTTATCAAAGAAAAGGTAGTGCTAGAGTTTTTCATGGACCAAGGGCATTGAGAGAGAGAGAGAGAGAAGTTTTTAGTCATGACCAGTATGAGCATCCAGAGGGCCAAAGAGACCCCAGCAGCAAGAAACCAAGTTCTGAGGTTCTCAAGGGTTGGTGAAGGAAAATCAAATAATAACCCAGAAGACAGACTCACAAGCTCAGTTAGGGTAACTGCAGGACAGAGGGCTCCAATGATACAGATCTCTGAAAAGCCCAGGAGAGCCCCTACAAGATAGTTTTCTTTAAACCCCTGCCATGTCCAGAAGGCCTAAAGACAACTCACAATCATACTAGTCCAAGTCACACATTTCTTACACTCTTTCATCTCTTCTCTCTTTGGGCAGAGAGAGGAGATGAGCTGACCCTCTTGCTGCTCAAAGTGTGGTCCCAGGACCAGTAGCAAGAGCATCACTTTAGGGCTTGTTAGAAATGCTGAAACTCAGGCCCCACCCAGATCTATTGAATCATCTGCATTTTAACAAGATCTCCAAGTGATCTGAATATGCATTAGGGTCTGAGGAGTATGGAAAACCCAAGTTGGTGTTCACAAATTGGTGGAGGTGCAGTGGGGAAATCTTCCTGGGAATGCGAAAAATCAACTGTCCTCCCCCACTTGAAATAGAGGAAAGCCTTTCTCATTAACCAAATCTTAGAAAGTGGGTAATTAAAGTAAAGTTGCATTTCATTTACATCCCTCATGTTGTGTGTGTTCTAAATATCAAGCACAGGCATTTGATAAATGCTAGTTTATTTCTTTCCTTTTCCACTTTTATAATAGTTGTTTCTCAAACTGTGGTCTGCTTCAGAATCTCCTGGGCTGCCTGAGCTTCAGAGCTAATGACTCAGACTTTGGACTCCACATGTTTTGGTTTATTTTTGTTTTTTTTAAGAGAAAGAGTCACGCTCTGTCGCCTAGGCTGGTATGTAGTGGCATGATCTTTGCTCACTGCAGCCTTAAACTCCTGGGCTTAAGCAATCCTCCTGCCTAGGCCTCTCAAAGTGCTGGGACTGTAGGCATGAGCTGCTACTCCAGGCCTCATCTGCAATTTCTATAAACATCCTAGGTAATTCTTATACACTCTAACACTTAGGATGACTGATCTAGCACTCGCTGGGTTCCTAGACTTTGCCCTGTGGCTGCCATTTCTTTCTCACCCCAGTGTTCCTGTATTATTACTCTAAAGCTGGTCACATCAAAACCATGGGAGAGGGGAAGACCAGCAATGAGAGGAAGGGAGGGTAAATTCCATAATGTTGCTGAATGAAGACCATTACCCTCAATCTTTTCCCAGCTTCTGCTCTCTTGCTTTGTGTATACATAATCCCGTCTTTCTGTCCTAGCCCACCTGAGTTTCCTGTCTCCTAACCCTCTGATAGTCTTAACAAACACTAGGAAGCACAACCTGAAAATGGGGTAAATCCACTTGCCCTGCAACAGTTTTGGAGAGTGGGAGGACCAGCTCTCCCTGCCAGGGCTGTGTTTGTCGGTGGAGGTGTGCTCTCAAGCCCCGGTTGGAATGCCAAATGAATCTTGTTACAGAACCTAATGGAGTGTTCTTACTCACACTTTAGATCAGAACTGTGGACTGGTCTGAGAAAAAGACCAATATTAGCAATGGTTTTTAGTGAAAAATCTATCAATTTGACTTACGAATTTGGGAGACTTTAACCCATTTTCAAACAGGGGACTGCTTCTGATACTCTGTCAAAGCTTGCAGAAGTTAAGGGGAATCTGTTCATTCACAGCCTCCTTGGGATATGATAACGTCTTTCTAAACAAAAGAAGCTGAGAGACATCTCAATTACACCTATAGATGCCTCCGTCACTGGTATATGGCCACTCTGAATAACGATATGGCGTTAAATTCACCAGAAAGACCAGCTTGTTGTAAAAAGGATATTTTTGGTTCTGAATGCAATTCTCATTTGTAAAAAGGATTCCAGAATCAAATGTCCAATGATTTCTTTTTGTTTAAGACAGGCTTTGTGATATTTCTTAGGCTGCAGGGGAGGTGGAAGGCTGAAGGCTGCGGGAAGGTAATGGGCATGTGGAGAGCCCTGCTGGGGCTGTGTCTGAGCTCCTCCTGGGAATAGCTTTCCTAGAGAATGGGACTCCATGGCCTCCACATTTCTGAGGGATTGTCACAAACCTGTTTGCTGTCAGGAACAAAGCAAGAGGCAGAGTGATCCCAAAGCCCTCTTGCCCAGAATATCCTGCTGCTGACATGAAATGCAACTTACAGAGGAGGAAAGTGTCATTTTTACACACTTAACCACAGGTGTACAGAGGAGCCCTTGGTGTCTTTCTTATCTTTTCCATGAACATCTCACATCCATAGGGAGAGAAGCCAATTCTCTCCAACAGCCTTGGAAAAACACCTGCTCACCAGTGAAGGTTGTGTGAGTCCTACCTACAGTTTTATATAGAATTTGGGAAGAAGAAATTTGGAGGCCTTGATTTGGGAAACTGTGATGTTTCTCATATAAAATAGAGTCATGTATATTGCATTTTAATAAAATAATGTATTAGGTAGATAAATGTTATATATTATGCTTGAATATTTATAAAATATTTCTTCTCTAAAGCAATGTGGTTCAGTGAAAGAAATATGCATGTTAGCATGAGTCAGAGATAGGTACAAATTCTGATTTGCCTACTAGTGAGTTAAGTGTTTTGGGGCAAATCATTGGAAGTCTATCAGAAGTTTTCATCTACAAAACAGAAATAGTAATAGCAATCTCACAGAGCTATTATGGGATTAAATAATATAACAACATTTAGCATATACCTGCACACAACAAAGAGCCAATAATATTTGTTTAAGACGTTTCCAGCCAAATTCCATTTTCATATATACAGTAAGTTAAAAGCATCTTGTGTAACAAAATCAATTAATTGTGGTCACAATCTTAGGAATGTTTAAAGTACAGAATTTTATTTCATTTTTAAAAAAATGGAGTCAGGGTCTCACTCTGTTGCCCAGGCTGGGGTGAAGTGGCACAATCATAGCTCACTGCAGTTCCTGGTCTCAAGCAATCCTCCCACTGCAGCCTTCAGAGTAGCTGGAACTACAGGAGTGCACCACCATGTCTGGCTAATTTTAAAATTCTTTTTACAGAGATAAGGTCTCACTAAGGTTCCCAGGTTGCTCTTGAATTCCTGTCCTCAAGTGATCCTCCCACTTCAATCTCCCAAACTGTTGGGATTGCAAGTGTAAGCTGTCACATTCAGCCCAGAATTTATTTAAGATGGTGACCTACCCTATGGGCTAATGGAATAAATTTATTTTATATTTAATTAGGTTTCTTGATGGATTACCCATCGTGGAATGAAAAGTCAGGTCAAAACCTAAAAGGAATAAGAAAATCTCCATGAACTGTATATAAGTCTAAAAAATAATGTAATGATAGTGAAGAGTAAAAGATATTAGATTGAATGAAAAGTTGATTGCTCCCAACCTTCCTTTTATTTCCCGAACCTCAAATCAAGCTAAATCCCATTGTTTTTCATTTTGAGAATTTTCAGGAAAATAGGAAAAAAAATTCACAACGTGAGGGAAGTTGTAAGACATGGGAAATGATAGAGTGCTTTGCACCCAGGCCTGTGGAGCCTGACTCCCCTGCTGAGATGGTAAGTAGAAACCTCATTGGATTTTCCCCTCTACTTTTAGTTTTGAGGGTATTTTGAAACTTACCAAATGTTCTTATGTCTCTATTTTGTCACTGGACGACCACCTTGGATAATGGCTCTTCACTCCGGTCACACTTCAGAAGATGCCAACAGGACAACCGAGCAGCAGGTGCCCTGCCTCAGGTGGACAGCCTCCAGTCTTGGTGATAACTATACATTGTGTCATGTTCCACATATCCATATAAATCTCATACATGTTCACTTTTACTTTAAAATATTTATAAAAGTTTGTAATTTGAAAAATATTTACTTAAGAAGAACATATTAAGTGTCTATATGTGACTCTGTATTAAGTCAGCTTCACTAAACTGGAACTATGTTTTCCAGAATTCACTTTCCTGTATGTTTCAGGGTGAGGGATGTCCACAAGAGAAATTTTCATAAGATTTGGGAAACAGAAGAGAAGCCCAGCCATTTTTGTATGCTCTGAAATTTGGTGCATGGTGCCAGGCATGATGGCAGCCTGTGCATGCTGTCACTAATCTACTTGGCCTACCTGGGTGGCCAGGTGGATAGCACCTGGATCTGTAGCTTCTCCAGTTCTTGCTGGATTGTCTGCTCTGGTCACTCTGTTTTCTAGCTCTATGTCAATGGGGATTAGCTTCTCTTGCAGGTCACCTGTGTTGTGGGTTGGATGTAGTGAGAGACAGATATTGGTTCTAGTCTATCCTTGTTCTCTACCACTTTGCATCCAGCTGTTCTTCCCAACTACTGTTCCAGCTTGCCTATTGCAATCTCAGGCCCCACATCAGATGCAGAGAAAAGATCTAGCTACTTTGTTTTACATGACTCACAGTAGTACTGCTTCTCTGGTTGACCCCTGACTGATACAGCCTATATATGTCAGACACTGTGCTGTGTTTGGAGATAGCAATGGTGAGCCAGTTCAGTACCGACCTTTTATATAGAGCTTAAAGTCTAACTTAGGATATTATTATTACAATAAAAAGAAATAACACGTGTTCTTTTTAACTTTCAATCAAGCTGAGGGTGTTTAATAAGCTTTCATTTTTATAGCCCTTTTTTACTTTTCAAAGAGCTTTCTTGTTATTTGCTCACTATTACATCTTTAGAGCTGTGGAGAAGACTAAGCAGAGATTTAAGAACACTCCTATTCCAAGGTTGCACAATTTGTAAGTGGCAGGAATGTAGTCTTCTGGTTCATATTCCAGTGCTTGTCTTAATATGAAAGTTATGAAAATTAATCAAATTTTGTACTTTCTTGGAGCAAAGGTTACTATCAGATCAGTTGTGTCTACATTTCACCAAAATATTTACCAATCCAGAAAAAAAAAGCCAATATGAGATACTTGGCACCACGTAGGAAACCACATTGGATTTCTCAGTTTTCAAACAATTATCTTGACGTCAAGATGTGACCCTAGAAATATGAAAAAAATAAAATGTCATTTGTCTTGGTGACCTTTCCTTTGATGCTAAGCTTCATGTAATAGGCATCTACAGGTTTCACTTTTAGACTGTGTTCCTCCACAGAGTGGCAGGAGAGATGCTGAAATTTGTGCCAATATTTCACTGGAGGTGATCATTTTCAATCTATGTACACAGGGACACAGCTGGAGTGACAGACACTCCTGCCAATTATGCCACCTAGATGGATTTTGACAAAAAAAATGATAGTCATGACAGCATTTCCTCCAGAGCCTAAAAACTGTGAGTGGGTCAGAAGAGTTATCTAGTCAGCTCTAGATTCTGTCTCCTTCTAAGCAACCAAAAGCAGGGTTGTTCCCCTCTGTGATGTCATTCCCTGAGAGTCAGAGTATGTTTCTATCATCCTTAATGTGGTTTTAAAGACATTTTATTATAAAATTAATGTATGCTGTTTTGTAAAATTAAACTCTGTAGAAGGTTATGGAAAAAAAAGTACCTCCTGTTTCCCCTCCACTATTTTTACTTCCAAGAGTTAGTCATTCTCAAAAAGTTATGTGTGTGTGTATATATATATGTGTGTGTGTGTGTATATATATATAATATATAACTGGATATATATAATATATATATATAAATGTGTGTGTGTGTGTATATATATATTTTTCTATAATTTGGAGCTATTAAATATTTGAGGCCTATTTGTTATAGGTGTTGAGTTATATTGGCTAACAAACATGTATGTGTTACCAGGGACTAAAAGAAAACAAATATGTACATGTTGCCAGGAACCAAATAAGCTTTTGTCTGTTTTGTTCACTGCTATAATTCCAATACCATGAGTACTGCCCAGTATTTAGTAGGCATTCTGTAAATGCTTGTTGAATGAGTAAATAGGCTTTCAAATGTCTAGAAATGTGTGTGTATATATATATACACACACATATATACACACACACACATATATACACATATACACATATACACACACACATATATACACACATATATATACACACACACATATATACACACACATATATGTATACATACATATACACACACACACACACACACACACACACATTTCCAGACATTTTAAAGCCTATTTACTCATTCAACAAACATTTACAGAATGCCTACTAAGTACCGGGCAGTACTCATGGTATTGGAATTATAGCAGTGAACAAAACAGACAAAAGCTTATTTGGTTCCTGGCAACATGTACATATTTGTTTTCTTTTAGTCCCTGGCAACACGTACATGTTTGTTAGCCAATATAACTCAACACCTATAACAAATAGACCCCAAATATTTAATAGCTCCCAATTATAGAAATTTATTTCTCACGAATGTAGCACAGTTGGGCCATGAATAGTCAAGCAGGAACTCAGGAAGATAGAGGCACTGTATCACCTTTAAGAGACGGATTCCAAGTTTTTGGAATAGTGATCTCTAGGTTGGTCAGCGGAGAGGGGTTATGGAGGAGAGCGTGGGGGAGAATTTTTATGAGCTAGATTTGGGGGTTAGAGCACCACACATCCACTCCACATTTAATTGTCTAGAACTCTATGATTTCAATACACCATGTACGTGTGACCTTGGGCAAACTATTTAACATTTCTGTGCCTTAGATTCCTCATCTGTAAAGTGCAGATAATAAGAATTTGTTCTTTGTAGGGCTGTTGTGTTGATTAAATGATATAATACATATAAAACCTTTTGAACAGCTCCTACCACAAAGTAAGAACAACAAACATAGACCGGGGAATGTAGTCTTCTATTTGTGTGCTGGGAAAAAGAAGGGAAGATCATTTAAGGAAAAGGTAGTTGTTTCTGCTCAATAGATCTAAACTTGTTCCTTTGCACAAGTGGGATCAAATTTTAACTACTCTTCAGAAACAGTTTTTAACGTATTCCAATTAGTTTTCTATGTTAGAACTATAACTCTACCTATCATTTTTAACAGGTATTTAGTATTTGCTTCCATTCCATATAGATGTAACATAATATATTTAACTGTATTGATTGACATTTTGGTAGTTTCTAGTTTTTATATTACAAACAAAGCTTTAATTATTATTCTCGTTCACAGATAGTGGTGCATATCTACACTGTATGCTGAAAATTCTTGGAAATGAAATTCCTAACTTTAGAGCAATTAAATTTAGCAGAGTTTGATTGAGCAAAGAACAATTCTCAAACTGGGCAGCACTGAGAACCAGAAGTTAGAGAACTCTGCTCAGCACGGAGGTCAGGGAACATTTATAGACAGAAAAAGAAGGTACTCAAACAGCTTGCTTAGCTGCAGCTGGGTGCTTGCCTTATTTGGACATGGTCTGATGCATTGGTAGCCTATGACTGGCTGAAGCCCAGCTACTGTGATTGGCTGAGATTCAGTCTCTTGTTACTTGTAATAATTCCTGAGTTAGACTTTCAGTTTGTTTAGGTGCTAAGTTAGGTAGCAGTTTGTTTTGTAGGAAACTAAGGTACTAGGCATTCTCAGGCCAAATTTGTTTAACTTAACACCATATGACAACTAATAAAAACATTTGGCTACCAAATGCAGGAAAATTAGTCTTTTTTGAGGTCTTACGGATTAATTACAAGTCCAGCCTTATCGTTATTATATTATCTACTTTAAGGCAAAATGGGGGAATACTACAACTATTTAAAATTTTTTTTATCAGGGCAAAATAGTTCAATTTCTAAGGGAATAATATTAATAATAGCTGTGATTTATTGAATGCCCATTGTATGTCTAATTCTTATAGAAATCTCCTAAAATATTTAACAGATAATAAAACTAAGGATCTTAGAATTTAAGTAGACTGTCTCACGTCACATAGGAAGTTTATGGTAGAGTTGCTAGTTGAACACAGTTGTGCCTAATTCCAAAAGACATTTTCTATGTGAGTCAGTTTCCTAAAGAGAAAACTAATGCTCCTCAGGACTCATTCTGCCATGAGATGGGAATAGAGCTTGAATTGGCCTGGTTTTAACTGCAGTACTACTCCCACCTCGCACCTAGGAGTAGAAAGTTCCTACCTATCCCTCGGTCGTCAGTTCACCTTACCTTACCAGTTAACCCAGAGCTGGGAGGACCCGGGCTAAGTCAGCACCCAGCACCCAGGTACTTACCCGCTTGCAGCATCTTCCCCACCCTACTCAGATTGCCTCTTTCTTAGTTTCATCCATGCAGGCTTCTCTAGGTGTGGTCTGTAGAGAACCATATGGAAATCATCTGGTACACTGGTTTAAAATATGCTCTGGGTGTTGGATTCAGTAATCTGCATTTTAAATAAGCTCCCCAGGTATTTTTATGTACAATGATTTCAGAACCACTTTCCTTAGCTTTTCAAGGGAGAGAGACTGTCTTATTCATTGTTCTTTCCAGGGGTTCTGATATTTATTATGTGCTCATTAAATATTTCTTAAGAAAAACTAATGAACCAGCTTGTAGTTCCTGAACAAAATCTGGCCTATCTCAGTAACCTTGGCACTGAGCACATGCTTAGTGCATCATAGGAATTCAATAAGTGTTTGATAAAAGAAGTTTTAAATGGATGAATAAATGGCAAGGAATTACTCATTTTGGACTGCTTCTGTTACTTTGAGCAATTCATAAAACCTCTCTGAACCTGAATTTCCACATTAAATAGATGAGATAATAAGACTCATTCCCAAATCTCGCAGCTCATTGTGAGTACCAAATCCTTAAATGAAATTATATGTATAAACCATTTAACACGATGTCTGGCATAGAGCAACTGCTGAATTACATGGTGTCCATTATAAAGATAATAATGCCTGTAAAAATGCTCCATAAAGTTCCATGCAGATATCAAGCACTACAAGCACTATGATTATTTCCATTAGGCACTTTAATCAAGCTGACAATTGTGCTTTGCTTGCCTATTAAATAGGTGGTTTCTAGGAATACCAGCAGGTGTTTGACATGCAAAGGGTTCAGAGAAAGCAGGAGGTGAGTTGCAACCCCTACTACTTGCTTCCTGTGTGGTCCAGCAGAAAATTTGGGCCAGGACAATATCTAGACTGATTGACTGACTCACAGAAGCGGCGGCATCCTCCCTTGAGGAAGCAGCTGTCTTCTTAGCCAATTCTTCCAGAGGACTATAAAAGGCACTCCTGGTCAGGTTGGGAGGGGAAGGAGCTGATGAGAGAGCACAGGCTTGACGAGTAATCTCCAAGTATTTCTTGCCCTACAGTGAAAATAAAACAGAAATTTCACATGAAGAAGTCAATTTCAGGCCCTGGTTTTTGATATTTTGCCAGCATGAGGGTTTTATCATCCTTCCACTGACAAATCACATTTTGATCCACTTCAAAGGGCTTTTCCATTAAAGTAACAAATAGCTAGAGCTTAAGGGAGCCCTCATGTCTGCCACACATTTGCAAAGCTGCTCTGTGGGTCTCAATGGAAGATTTCAGGTTTAATGGATTTATTTTTTTTTAGTAAGCTACATGTTTTGGGGCTAGTGCTTAGAAGTTTTGGACGATGACAAAATTGTCTGAAGGAAGGAATTGGCAGTGGACATATTTTAGCTATAAGTGGAATCCTGTAGTTGAGCAAATACTTCCCAAGAAAATTCATGGAAAAAAAATGACCATCTAAAGGAAAAAAATCAATCATAAAACTAAGCAAATTCTGTAAATCATACAACATGACTATCAAAGAAGCAAATACTAGTTAATGTATCATATGTATTTCAGGACTCCCACTCATCCACACAATCTTCAGGGAAATTTTTTTCTGTAAAATCTCTACAGTTTACTGTCATGTTCTATGCTGAGTGACACTGTTCCACAGGTCAAGTGTAATTGGAGGAGAAATGGTGCCCAGAAAGCTGTTCGTGTAGGCTGGCCAGTGACCTACTACAGGTGTGGACTGGCTCAAGGTGATGAGCTAGTCAATCGGATATACAAATAGAAGGAAGTTGCAACTGGTGTTCAGCACAGCAAATTAATCTGAGCATAGTGTGGCCATATTGGCCACATGCAAACTCCAGGCAGAAGATGCCTGGCTGCTAGGAGAACTTGAAGCAGGTATACAGGGAGGTCACAGTGACCCCAGGAAGCTGACAGAGTGACCTTTGTTCCTTATGGCTTTCCAGTTCTGGATCCTGGAGGCTAGTCTGTTCTTTGCCCTTGTTCTGAGGTTGCTCCAAGATTCCACTCTGTATAAAATTCCCTCTTGCTTGTTCAGATAAGTTTTTGTTCTTCTCAACCAAAAGAAATCTAATGAGAGTCAATTTCACTCACTTCCCTAACCTCACGTCATGCTTTTCTCCCCTTTGCTCTCTGCCCTTTTTCTGTGTTTGGAACAAGTTGAGCTCTTGCTTTCTTCCAGTCATTTGTGTTTTTATTCTCAATACCTGGAATGCCTTTCTCCCAGCTCTTTGTACATGGGATTCATTCTTCTCCCTGCATCTCAGCTCTAACCTCCCCTCCCCAGAGAGGCCTTCCCTGACCACTCACTGTACAAGGTTATTCCCCAGTTATATTCAGTCTCCTCATGCTGTTTATTTCCCTCATAGCCTGAATCACAATGTATTCTTTCCCATGGTCTTTCTCACTGGAATGTAAACTCTACAAAGACAGGTTTATACAAAGACAAAGCCTATCTGGCTTGCTCACTGCAATTTCTTCTCTAATCAAGATGTTGTTAAGGGTGTCATTCATTGCATTATGTAAAGTCTTCTTTATTTCTTTCTGGATTTTTTTTTTTTTTTTATGGAGTTTCACTCTTGTCACCCAGGCTGAAGTGCAATGTTGTGATTTTGGCTCACAGCATACTCTGCCTCCTGGGTTCAATCGATCTCCTGCCCTAGCCTCCCAAGTAGCTGGGATTACAGGCACCCACCATCACATTCGGCTAATTTTTGTATTTTTTATAGAGATGGGGTTTCACCATGTTGACCAGACTGGTCTTGAACTCCTGACCTCAGGAGATCCACCCGGCTCAGGCTCCCAGAGTGCTGGGATTACAGATGAGAGCCACCATGCCTGGCCCGTTCACAGCAATTTCTTAGTGCTTGTGAGAAGCATTCAATAAATATTTGTTGAATAAATTGTTGAATGAGTGGGATCCTGATAAATTTCTTAGTTCCAGACGCTGCTGAGGATAGGCCTCGGTACTTGTGTACTGTGGGATAATTCTGTGCCCTTGTATTGAACTCCTTCTTCTAAGCAAGTTTGAGTGTGAGTTCTATAAAATCAAACATGTTTTGATAATTTTTCCCACTAATTTATATATAACTATGAGAGAAACATTTAATAAATATATAAATATTTGCTCAAATAAACACTGTTGCACATACAAAGATATGGCGCTATCAAATACAACCATTGGAGGCAGACAGCTTTCCCAAGTGGAAGCTTACAATTGTTCATTGGATGATATTCAAAATTCCTAATTAGGCATATGAAAAACAGTGCTGTTGTTTCAACCTTCAGTTTGTTTGAAAATTCAGTGCACAAAGTCATATATCCCCAAGGCTGTGTATGTCAAGCTAACCTGACAGGGAGCTATTCTGTTTGTGCCAACTTCATGCTTGAATTTCCTCTAAACAGCAGTGATTTGTCTAGAAAACCTCTCCTATCTCTATGTATGCAGAAAAGCTATACTCACTGAGATGCCTAGATTTATTGTTGATGCATTATTATGGTCTTGAACTTCTGGGCTCAAGTAATCCTACTACCTTGGCCTCCCAAAGTGCTGAGATTTTGAGCCATCATCCCTGGGCAAATTTTTTTTTTTTTTTGCTTATGAATTCACCTTACATACATATGTAACATAATAGTTACATAAACAATTAAATATATTTTATATACAAGGCAAATGATATAATCTTGCATTTCATGTTTTAACAATCTCTTTTTATTTATTTACTATATTGAATTTGAGCTGGACATATGGGATTGCCCATTTTACAAGTAAAGCTCAAGAAGCTAAATGCTTTCCAGGGTTTACAATGAGTGAGGGGCAAACACTGGGATGAGGGACTCCAACCATCCAACCATCCAACCATCCAACCATCTTATCAAAAGAGTAATTAAAAATTATTCATGCAGGATTTGCAAAGAAAGTAGAAAAACTAGGTTCTGCACCCTTAATCCAACACCTTCCTCAAGGATATAAAAGAGTTGAGGTTGAAGAAAGGGAATGAGAAAGTATCCTTGTGGAAAGTTTTTGGAGGCCTGTGGCATTTTCCTTCCTCCTCCTTTCAGGGATGTAGGTTGGGAAGTGCTTTCTTTTCACTTCAAGTCTAATGAGAAGGGTTTTGAAGGGAGTGAATTCAAGCTTGCTACGTGTCTCCTGGAATGTGAGGATACACAGGAGACTGGTGGTTGACTCGCACTGAGAAAAACAAAGGCAGATATATCAGGAATTGCTTATGATATCAGAGTGAGGACAGTGGGCAGCGCTGGAGCATGGATTGATGTGGGAAGAATGTACGAGCTCCTGCTGGCCAGGTGGCTCCCACAGAAGGCAGCCAGGTGAAAGCTATATGAAAAACCCTTCCCAAGAGGGGGGCCTGCCAGAATGAGGAGATCAAAGCAGTAGGAAGCTATGGGTCTACACTAGGGCAGGGAGGTAGGAAGTAGAGGATACAGAAAGGTTAGTTGGAGTGTGTATCACCCTTGAGGAAATGGTGCAGTTTAGTGTTCAGCTCTAATGATCCACTGTGGTCAGAAAGCACCAACGTTAGACCACAACAGAACTACTCTAGCAAGACCTTTTTTTCTTTTTTGTCTTCACTTCCTTGCCAGCCTGCACCTTTGGGTGGGGATACTGTGGTAAAGGTTGGATGGGTGAAAGAATTAGAAATGTGGCAAGGGACTTGAGGGACAAACTGGTGCCGTGGAAACAGAGAAGGTTGGTCAGACATCCCAGTCCCTTCCCTGCTGCAGATTTCTGCCTGAAATAAGTCTGAACTGACAAATAGAAGTAAGAGTATTACATTAAATGGGACTGTATTATGTCTAAAAGTAACTGAAAAAACTATGTGACCCACTCAAGTTTTTATCCAGGGACAGGAAGAAAGGTAAGAGGGTTTGCAGCAGGTATTTGTGATAAAGAATAGACTTGGAGTTTCCACGCTTTTGAATTCTATTTGTTCAACATAATAGTTACATAAACAATTAAATACAACATGATAATTACATATAAAATTTAAGCAATAATACATATAGTTTAATGATACATATTTTTAGTTTGTGTCTTGGGGACCACACTGTGAAACTCATTCACCTAGACCCCAGTCTAACTTGTTTCTCCCCAGACCATGGAATTTTACTTGTCACCAGTGACATTTCAGGTGTCATTAGTTTTAAAGACTATTTCTGCTTGTGCTACTTATGACCAACCTTAGCATTTCCTTTCCTAATACTCCTATGACCTCTTAGAATCTTGTGGGTTTTGATTGCCTTTCCTACCCAAAAAGAAAGATGTAATATTTTTTAGCTGAATTTTTCTTTTAGGCTAAGTAGGTTTTATGGTGTTAGCAAACAATACTTATTGAAGACTTTTCCATTAACAAAACAAAATAAAGCAAAATAATACAAAGATCCTTCTACTTATACCTCAGGTTACCTTCCAGAAGCTACCTTGTAGCAAAAGAATCACCTGGCTGTGTCTGCAACGACCACTTCCCATGGAGTGGCTAAATGTAATATTTGTTGTTGTTCATTTAATTTTCTCTGCCGACCATATTTACATTTAAAAAAGTAAAAATAATTGTTCCTCTTTTGGAAGGAAAAGGTTACTTTTTCAGTAAATGTTTTCTTTATAGAAGCATAGGCAGACATATTAAAGATTTTCCTGTCAAACAAGGATACCGCAGACTCAAATCTTGATTAGGTTTAAAAATATTCCAAAGATTGTACAACTTCTAAGTCTGCATATATTTTATATCACAAAGTCAGGTCTCTCATTTTGCTCAATTTCTCTACTTACTTGAACCATCATTCCAACTCCAAGTGGTACATCCTTGTGTAGTACTATGCTTCCCAACAGATGATAGAGTCGTCACTCTGTTTAAGGCTTGCATAGTTTTGGTGTATGTTATCGACATATAGAGATTATACACAGATGGCAGATTGTGGCCAACTTGCAAATATATTTCTATAATCATTTTTACAGATGGGAAATGCAATGATAAAAAAGGAAAGAATTGATTCTAAAGCACAGAAAATATGTTCAAGCAGCTTCCTTCCCCAAAACAAACTTGACCAACTTTGCATCTGATCTTGGCATGTGCTCTTATGTTTAAAGCAATGTTTGGTTTTCAGGTTTTCCATGACTTTTTTCATGCCCACTATATTTCTTTTCTGATTTTGGCAGTTCTCATTAGGTATTTCAATTACTAGTCAAGAAATCATACAAATAGGAAGTAACTTCAGTGAAATTATGAGAATTAGGTTGAAGATTATTTGACTGCTTGGAGCCAATATGTGTCTGTCCATCACCTTTTTCTTTTTCACCTTCTATCCTGATACAATTGGCCATCAAGATTTTAAGTGTAGCCACTCTGGAAGATTCCCAGATATCCCAGTATAAGAAAATGTGTATCCAGCATTTGAAGAACACTGTTTTGAGATTTAATCCATTTGCATACTGTGGTTAGCTCTGTTAATTCAATTACCTTAAAAAGTAGCAAAGATAAGGAGTAAGGAAAGGATCCAGTTTCAGCTTTCTACTTATGGCTAGCCAATTTTCCCAGCACCATTTATTAAATAGGGAATCCTTTCCCCATTTCTTGTTTCTCTCAGGTTTGTCAAAGATCAGATGGCTGTAGATGTGTGGTATTATTTCTGAGGACTCTGTTCTGTTCCATTGGTCTACATCTCTGTTTTGGTACCAGTACCATGCTGTTTTGGTTACTGTAGCCTTGTAGTATAGTTTGAAGTCAGGTAGCGTGATGCCTCCAGCTTTGTCCTTTTGACTTAGGATTGTCTTGGAGATGCGGGCTCTTTTTTGGTTCCATATGAACTTTAAAGCAGTTTTTTCCAATTCTGTGAAGAAACTCATTGGTAGCTTGATGGGGATGGCATTGAATCTATAAATTACCTTGGGCAGTATGGCCATTTTCACTATATTGATTCTTCCTATCCATGAGCATAATTCAAGATGGATTAGAGACTTAAATGTTAGACCTAATACCATAAAAATCCTAGAGGAAAACCTAGGTAGTACCATTCAGGACATAGGCATGGGCAAAGACTTCATGTCTAAAACACCAAAAGCAACGGCAGCAAAAGCCAAAATTGACAAATGGGATCTCATTAAACTAAAGAGCTTCTGCACAGCAAAAGAAACACCATCAGAGTGAACAGGCAACCTACAGAATGGGAGAAAATTTTTGCAATCTACTCATCTGACAAAGGGCTAATATCCAGAACCTACAAAGAACTCAAACAAATTTACAAGAAAAAAACAAACCACCCCATCAAAAAGTGGGCAAAGGATATGAACAGACATTTCTCAAAAGAAGACATTGATACAGCCAACAGACACATGAAAAAATGCTCATCATCACTGGCCATCAGAGAAATGCAAATCAAAACCACAATGAGATACCATCTCACACCAGTTAGAATGGCGATCATTAAAAAGTCAGGAAACAACAGGTGCTGGAGAGGATGTGGAGAAATAGGAACACTTTTACACTGTTGGTGGGATTGTAAACTAGTTCAACCATTATGGAAAACAGTATGGTGATTCCTCAAGGATCTAGAACTAGATGTACCATATGACCCAGCCATCCCATTACTGGGTATATACCCAAAGGATTATAAATTATGCTGCTACAAAGACACATGCACACGTATGTTTATTGCAGCACTATTCACAATAGCAAAGACTTGGAATCAACCCAAATGTCCATCAGTGACAGATTGGATTAAGAAAATGTGGCACATATACACCATGGAATACTATGCAGCCATCAAAAAGGATGAGTTTGTGTCCTTTGTAGGAACATGGATGCAGCTGGAAACCATCATTCTTAGCAAACTATCACAAGAACAGAAAACCAAACACCGCATGTTCTCACTCATAGGTGGGAACTGAACAATGAGCTCACTTGGACTCAGGAAGGGGAACATCACACACCGGGGCCTATCATGGGGAGGGTGGTGGGGGGAGGGATTGCATTGGGAGTTATACCTGATGTAAATGACGAGTTGATGGGTGCAGCACACCAACATGGCACAAGTATACATATGTAACAAACCTGCACGTTATGCACATGTACCCTACAACTTAAAGTATAATAATAATAAATAAATTTAAAAAAATAAATAAAATTACCTTTTTTAAAAAAAAAAGAAAAAAAAGTAGCAAAGATAAAATTCACCAGAATCTAATTTCATTTCATTTCCTTTCTCTCTTTCCTGAGTCTTATTACTGGTTTATTTGCAATTGGTTGGAATTTTTGAGAAATTTCTTCATTTAGAGCATCTTCTTCATTAAGTGCAAATTCACAAAGTTTACATTTAAAACAACAAAAAGAATTTTTATCACAAATGCTACTCAATAAGGAGTCATAAAAATTTAGAGATAACTTTTTCTAGAAACCTTATTTTCTTTTCACTTCACATAAATCAGTTGTTCTTCCTTTTAAGTTACTTCCTGAATAACAGAAACCTCTGTTAGATATACTTTTCTAAAGGTCCAAAATACAACCATGAAAAGTCTTTGAGAGCCCTTTCTTTCAGGCTGAGTCAACATGAAATAAAACTTTATAGTAGACTGAGTCTCTTGGCCTCTGCATATCTACCTTTGATGTCTCCCCTCTTATCCTCCAGTGACATATCAGGACAACTCACAGGTTTCACAGCTCCTGCAGGACACCCAGCTAATATATTTGCACAGAAAATATTACCTAAAAGAAAAAGAAATTCATCTCCTTATCTCTAAGAAGAGCTATGTAATAAAATATTAAACAGGTTTACATACATACCACCCTCCCCTCAGTAGATATTCCAGCACTAGAAAACACTGGCAGATGGAAATGATGTAGATAAATAGTTTCATGCTGCCATTAAATTTCTTGGAAACTTCTAGAATGACTGCTGGGGCAGTCAAAGGTACTTTCCTCTGAAGTCTTGGATAAGAGCAGTTTTTTGATCAAATAATTCACTTTCATTTTACTTTTAGCAAGGAATGTCTTTAACACCCTTTCTTCTATAATGAAAAAAATATTAACGATGTGTTTTAGGACATCTGCTACAGCAGTAGCTGATTGGCCTAGAAATAGATAACTGACCCAAAGGCCAGTAAGCCATGGACTGCTCAGCAGCCTGTCAGGGCTAGCTGTAACAGATAACCAGTCAGATTCTCTCTGGTGATCGTTTTGGATTAAGAAACTCAGAGACAACTGAAGCCAGCTACAGGACTTGAGCTGAAAAGTCACATGAATAGTTGTTGGAGCCATTGTTTTGGAGCCATATATAAGATAATCAAACAAAGAAAGCAGATCAAGAGACTGAAGAATGAAGCCGACTCATAGAAAAAAGCAGATGAGAGAAATGGTAAAGTCCTGGGATGGGAAGAGAGAGCTAGGACTTTGAGTTTCCTGGTGTTCATATTCCAAGAAGCCCAGCTTGCCTTGATTCTTGAGATTGAAATCCATGAAATCTCTGTATTCTCCTTTTTTTTTTTTTTTAACTCGAATTAATTTGAGAATGTTTCTGTTCTTCTATAGTAGGATAATATTTTGACATAGTAACTGAGGTTTTATTTTTGCTCCAGACTTCCTGTTCTTCCTTCGCCTATTTAGGTAGCAGGGAGGGCCTTCTATGTTCATATCCATGTGTAGGGGTTTTAACCTCAGAAATGTAAAGGAAGGAAAAGATTCAAGGCTTAACACTTGAATTTATCCAGTAGACATTCACAAATGAATGGCAAAGACAATCACTTTGACAGAAAAGACTTTTCAAGGATCAAGGGCCAAGACCTTGGCATCCTTGGACCACAGAGGAGGACTGAAGGAAGGAAGACATCCTGAAGGGCTAAGATTTGCCAAGATCCTGATTAAACTAAGACATCGATGAATATGTCTGAGTTTCACCTAGAAATAAGTGAATCAAGTTTTCTGCCATCAGGGGGAAATTGAGGCTTATAAAGAAAAGAAATCTATTGAAAATTTTAAATTTGAAGTCAAAAAGATTTTTAAATTTGAAGTGAAAAAGTTATCAATTTTTCTGAGTTTATAGCCTGTTAAAATCATACCCAGAATATCAAGACATAAGAAAACACAGAAATTTCAGGAGAGAAGTTATACAAAGAATTAAGGCCAGGCACGGTGGCTCACACCTGTAATCCCAGCACTTTGGGAGGCCAAGGCAAGCAGATCACTGGAGGTCAGATGTTTGAGACTAGCCTAGCCAATATGGTGAAACTCCATCTCTACTAAAAATACAAAAATTAGCTGGGCATGGTGGCATACACCTATAATCTCAGCTACTCAGGAGGCTGAGGCAGGAGAATTTCTTGAACCTGGAAAGCAGACATTGCAGTGAGCCAAGATTGCACCACTGCACTCCAGCCTGGGTGACAGAGCTAGACTTCATCTCAAAAAAAAAAAAAAAAAAAAAAAAGTATTAAAATATTTCCGCCTCCAAACATGTACACATAACAGGTTGTGATGGGCATTCTTGCATAAAATACTGTGGGAGTCCCCATCTATCATAGATCAGAATAATAGCTGACATTTACTGAATGCTTGCTGCTATTGAGGTCTGAAATAAAAATTTTTCTATAATATCTCATTTAATCTATATCTATCACATGGCAGTACGCTAAGTAGTATCCCAATTTTATAGATGAGAAGCCTGAGGCCTAAAGACGTCAATGCCTGTGGTTTCAAAGCTATCGAGCTAAGTTCTGTTAAAATTGTATTCCAGCTGCCTACCCTGAGACCATAAGCTCCTTTCACAAGGTCTGAGTCCTAGCACAATCAAAGATCTATCTTTGCAGTTATTTGTGAAGCACTTTGGCATCATGAAAAAATTATGGACTTTGGACTCAAATTTGAGTTTTAACTTTGGCTCCATTAAAACAAAGTATGAAAACTTGAGAAAGTTAACAAGCCTCTTTGATCCTCACTTTTCTCAAATATAAAAAGTGTTATGCTTCACTCGTAACAATGTGAGAATTAAATCATCTAATGTAAGTAATCAGTACATAGTATGTGTTTTTTTGCTTGGTTTTTGTTTTTGTTTTTGTTTTTTCCTGAGATGAAGTTTCACTCTTGTGGCCCGGGCAGGAGTGCAATGGCGTGATCTTGGCTCACTGCAACCTCTGCCTCCTGGGTTCAAGTGATTCTCCCACCTCAGCTTCCATAATATGTGTTTTGATGCACGCTGCAATGGACTGAATGTTTATGTCCTCCCAAAATTCATATGCTGAAATCCTAACTCCCAAGGTAATAGTATTAGGAGGTAGGGTGCTGGGAGGTGATTAGGTTATGAGGATGGAGCCCTCATGAATGGCATTAGTGCCCTTATAAAAGAGACTCTAGAGATAACCCCTAACTCTCTGTCAGGTGAGAAAACAGCAAGAAGATGCCATCTATGAGTAGGCCCTTACCAAACACCAAATCTGCTGGCACTTTCCTCTTGGACTGCCCAGTCTCCACAACTGTGAAGAATACATTTCTGTTGTTTAAAAGCTACTGTATTTACAGTATTTTGTTCTAGCAGCCTCAATGGACTCAGACAGGAGCTATTATGCACCTGATGCCTACCTTATAGGGGACACTCAACAAATGTTTGTTGAATAAATGAGTATGTAAAAACCACCCATACCCAAGCATTCAGAACACAATATTTATTTCATAAAATAAAGATTTTGAACTGAGAAAATAACATTTTTAGAGACAGCATTATCCTTTAACTGAATTGGAAGAAAAAGGAACATTTCAACTGTTTACTGTCTCTTGATTCCTACCCATATTTTATTTAGAAAATATGCCCATACAAAAGATACCCTGGTGGTAAAGCATTAACAATCTAAACCAAATGTCATTAAGTCTGTCTCATTTCTCAATCATGTGGAACTTTAGTAGCTCCCACAAGTGGGCATACTAATTCACTGTGCTCTGTATTTTTCCATTTGTCAGTTGCTTTCTATTTTGCTCTGCTTTTTGAATTAAGGATTGGCTACTTAGGCTGTAGAAGAATCCTTTTTTGTTGCCTTCTGTTTTCCAAAGTTTAACAGGAGGTGTCTCATTTGTATTTCTCAGACACCTCTGACTTGTCTTATTCATATTCATGAACCCTCCTGGTTGTTCCTTCTCTCTGTGAATTGCTCTTAACAGACCATTCTCCCTCAAACCCTTTGCATTCACACAAAGCTGCTTCCAAAACCAAAAGGAACATTAGCAGCAGGTGAAATCTCCATTACTGGTGGTTAGAAAAGAATGCTAATTGATTTAAAATATTAAACATAATTTCCTCTAAACATTTGCCCTAAATATTTTACCTACAGGTATTCAAATTCAGGTCTTTTCTTAAGATAAGAATGCTTCTATCTGAATAGGAGCCTTATAGTAGTAAGATAATTGTGATGGATTACTTATGTTGGGACACAGAAAACGACACCCTAAAGTATGCTGCTTTGGTATGCTGAGTACTTTGAACTCAAGAAGATTGGAAGCCCTCAGAAGCACACTCAGAAGCAAGTTCCCACTGACCTCCTGCCCTTCTGTCTCCTGCCCATTCTTCTCCCACAAAGCGAGTCACAGACACCAGAATTCTTCTTCCCTACTGTGGGTCATAGAAACTAGAATCTCTCTCCCCAGAAAGCAAACCATAACACTTAGAAATATTATGCTAACCTTTCCCTGACTTTCTATCTAGGAGCTGGCCACAAAGAAACTTTCTGACCTACTTTGTCTAATAGTTTGTCATAGACCCGCATTAAAGAGGGACATAAGATCCTCATTCCCGTTGGTCATAAGACCCCCATACCTGGTAGGAAGAAATGCTACACAGAGAGGCCAAGAAGTATCTGGACAGACTTTGCTGGGTATCCCTCAACCCCCAATCTACAATCATTAGACTATACCTTTTTGTCCAAGCATACTTTTGTACAGCTATTCATTCGTCATTGAACTCAAGCACAAAAAAAAAAAAAAAGGTTTCAGTATGTCTTTGGATCTTCATTTCTGAAAGCTCCCATATGACATAAAACTTTGATGAAATAAATGTATTATGCTGTTCTCTTGTTAACCTGTCTATTGTTATGAATGTGTCAGCCATGACCCTGATGATAGATGAGAAAAAGTATCACATCTTTTTCACCCCTAAACTTAGAGAGCTGAAAAATAACCCCCAGATTACTGTAGGATTGATTGATACCAGCCTGACTATGACAAAGATTCTTTTCTCAACTAAACTTTAGTCAGGCTTCTAGACCCATCTGTGTGGTTTTGTAAAGTCAGAATTTAGCATGAAGTTTCCATCCTCAATATCTGATCACTCTCTTTTTTGTTTTGTTTTGTTTTTAAACCAGGGTCTTACTCTGTCATCCAGGTCAGAGTGCAGTGGTGTGATCACACAGGGATAATATTTTTATTTTTAATTATAATTTAATTATTATTATTGTTATTCTTTTTGTAGAAATAAGGGGAATAAGGGGGTCTCACTATGTTGCCCAGGCTGGTCTCAAACTCCTGGGCTCAAGCGATCCTCCCACCTCAGTTTCCCAAAGTGCTGGGATTGCAGGTATGAGCCACCATGCCCAGCTGTGATCACTCTTGACATCTGATTGGGTGCCTCTCTTCTGCCAATCCCAGTTGATGTTTGATCACCCAGGCTTGTCTTCAGCAAGGATGTTGTAAGGTCAGTTTAGTAAGAATCCTCCTTACTACTAAAGCTTCCTCTTAGTAATTTTCCATCCACTGACCCCAACCCTGCTTCTTGACCTTCTTGACTATAAATTTCCACTTGCCCATGCTGTATTTGGAGTTCAGCCCAATCTCTCTCCTTCACTACAGAATCCCGTAGCAGGGTCCCTATGCTTATTGCGATGGTCCTGAATAAAGTCTGCCTTACTGTGCTTTCACAAGCGTCACTGGGTAATGTTTTCTTTAATAACTGAGAAAAAAGACCTTTCTCCTCCTTCTTCACTCTTAATTTTTCTAGTTCATCCTGTGCTTGTAATTTATGTTTCCTGGGCTGTAGCAGTGCTATTTAGGAAGATGATTAGAATTCAGTCTTTTAGCATAGGTCTTAGAGATCATAGTCCTGTGTTTGTGTTTGTGCTTTTGTGAAACTTCCTCAAATTTAAATATTAAACAAATGGAGATTCAGGGAAGAGATCTGACTAACACTGCATGCTGTGGTCTAAATGTTTGTGTCCCCCTCAAATTCATATGTTGAAATTGTAACCCATAAGGTGATGGTATCTGAAGGAGGGGCACTGGAGAGGTCATTAGGTCATGAGGTTAGAATCCTTATAGAAGAGACCCCAGAACTCTAGCTACCCACTTCCATGCTGTGAGAAGCCAGAAGAGGGTTGTCTGTGAGGCAGTAGGCCCTTACCAGGCACTGAATCTTCTGATGCCTTGATCTCGATCTTCCAGCTTCCAGAACTGTGAGAAATAAATTTCTGTTGTTTATAAGTCACTTGGTCTATGGTATTTTGTTATAGCAGCTCTAGGACTAAGACAGCCATACTTAGTGTCAGAGCTCAGTGTAACACCCAAGTCTCCAAACTCTTTTACTAACTACAATACGGAGTGTAGTCTTCATGAAGTCAGGGGCAAGTCTAACGGGAACCATTCAGCGGGCTTAAATTGTATTCAACACACAAGCAGTTCCTGATTTAACTTCACCCACCCATTTTATATTTCCTTTTGAATGAGCACTTGGGACAACTTCTTGCTGCAACAGGGGCTTATCTCTTGGCAGCATCTCAGACTGGGAGTTCCCTCTCAGGGGCCTGAGATTCCCTCTCTCCTGTTTGCCTTTTTCCTGCTAACTTTTCTGACAATGTTTTAGCATTTTCCCTACAATGGAGAATTCCCTCTCAAGGGTCTGAGATCCCTCTTTCCTGTTTGTCTTTTTCCTGCTAACGTTTCTGACAATGTTTCGGCATTTTCCCTACAACAAATTGGCTCAGAACAGGGAAATATCTCCTCTAATTGCTTAAGAGGGGACTAGCTGGGCACAGGTAGGATCCACATTCAGCTTTAGGGCTGCCAAGGTGATGGGGTGTTGATATCTCCAGTTGGAGCTCAGGATACACTGTCTCAGAAACATGACTACAGTGGGGAAGTTAGAGGGAGTACTCTGTAGTGGTTCAAATGATGAGATTATTTTGAAGTCAGTAGGCCTGTCATGAGTCGTTTCACCAACAATTAACAACTTGAGCTTGAACTTCAGTTTTCCCAACTATATATTAGAGATGATGATGATAAATTACATCTAATTTATTAGGTATAATTTATTTATTGTGGTAAAGATTAAATGAGATAACTGGAAAATATTAAATGTTTAAAGCATGCTAGTTTTTTTTTTTCTTTTAGTTTTGTGATATGCTAGTACCACATCCAGGTCCAAAGTGAGTTTAAAAAGCCTTTTGTGGATTTGCCTAGAAACCAACATACGTTTTATAAGGTTATTTTTATGAGAAACATTCTGATTTCTGAAAAGATTTTGAAAACTTGCCTGTTTGTAAAGTAGCGCTGCCCATTTTCTCTTTCTCTCTATCTCTTTCCTCCTTCATGTATCTTCAATTGGATATGATGACTGGAATATCCTGGGCCATTTTGCAGATTTATTTCTCGCATAAATCTGTTTTTACAAAGATACTCTGCACTTCTGTACATATACAAAATTAAACAAATAATCTGGTTTTGCTCTTTACAGAGACCAAATGGATGGGATGGCCAATTCTCTCATTCACTTTGCCCTGTAGATGCATTCTACAGGGTATTCACCCACTCCCTCCCACCATGCATGTGTCCTTGCCATCTGCTGGCATGGCATGAGGGTGAGGGCTAGTGCCCTGGAGGCACCAAGGGAAGGGAGTTCTAATTCGTGTACTGGGACCCAAAGCCCATTTTAAACACCCTGAGCAGTTTAAAGGCTGTTTTCGAGAGGCTACTTTTGAATGATAGAATGTTTGTTATTTTTTTGTTTTAAGAGATAGGAGTCTCACTATGTTGCCCAGGCTGGTCTCTAACTCCTGGGCTCAAGTAATCCTGGCACTTCAGCCTCCCAAAGTGCTAGGATTACAGGCGTCAGCCAACACACCCGGCCATAGAATGTTTTAATACTACAATTTTCAAGGGAAAAAGAGGCCCAGGGATAATGAACGTTTTGGTATCTCCTTTCATTGTATGTCTGATCCCTCTTGTGATACAGTTTTGCCTAGAAAACATGATTTACTCTATACATACTTCAAAAAGTACAAAAGTCTATAACCAAGAGTTTTTGTTGTTTGTTTGTTTTGGTTTGTTTGTTTTTGTACACACAGAAAAGTATGAGACTCCACAGCTGTATATATGGCATGGGGATAGATAGTAGGTTCCCAGAAGGAATGGAAAAGAGAGTGGTAACTGTTAATGGTAATTCATAGAGAATCCCTTTGCTTAATGTGCTGTGGAGCAAATTAGTGTGTTTTATTAGTGCAGATTTCATAAACATCTGGCATTACAGGAAGTAATACATTTAAGTAGAACCGTATGGAATTATAGTTGTTTCTTCTTATCTACGGGGATATGTTCTAAGACCACCAGGGGATGCCCGACACCATGGCTAGGACCGAGTCCTATTGCTGTCAGTTGGAATCCATTTCTGTTCCTGTCTTTCACCTACAAATTTAATGCCTTTTTCATTAGAGCTAAGCACTTATCAAGCCATAACTTTTGCAGTTTGAGGTGCAACAACAAAACTAGCATAAATTTCTTTCCTTATTCACAATTTCACAGATAGGAGATTTGTTGTTGCCAAAGATCTTAGTAGCTTCAGCGTATAATTTCTTTCCTTAAGTCAGTAACTTCTTTCACCTTTTCACTTAAAGGAAGCACTTTACAGCTTCTCTTTGGCATATCTAAATTGCCGGCATCACTAATCTTGAGCTTTGGAGCCATTATTAAGTAAAATAAGGGCTACTGGAACACAAGCATTTCCATACTGTGACAGTCAGTTTAATGGCCCAGCCAGCTACTAACGAGCGGGTTGTGTCTACAGTGTGGATTTGCTGGACAAAGAAATTATTCATATTCCCCGCTGGAACAGGAGGGCACGAGATTTCACCATGCTACTCAGAATGACACACAATTTAAAACTAATGAAATTTAGAGCTAGCCTTAAGTGAAATAATAAATCAAAGAAAAAAATAACATGACAAATTGCTTATTTCTGGAATTTTCCATTTAATATTTTTAGACTGCAATTGACAGGAGGTAACTAAAGGCAGGGAAAGTGAAACTGCGGAAAAGGGAGGACTACAGTACTTGAATTCTTCCTGTGTTTTCTAAAGGTTTTGGATTTTAAGGAGACCCTAGATGAATGTTAAAAAATATTTAGAATTCAGAAACAAATTTAAAAAGATACATTTTTTAAATTTAAATTTAAATTTTAATTTTTTTTAAATAGGAAGACGGAATACTGAACAGAAATCAAGTGGCACTTTGGCACTTTTAGGATCCAAGAAAAATAGTAACTTTCAGCAAAGGTGCCCAGAGCAAAGGACACAGGCAGAGGAGCTGACTGCAGGCTCACATCCTCATCTCTCCTGTCCCCTACACACAGCGGGCCAATTGCAGGTCTGAGAACACGATACCAGCTTAGAAAGTATTTGAATGCTGGAGTTGTAAGACGGGGCTCAATGGTGGCTTAATGGAAAGAAAACTCGACCTGTCAATCTTATTCCACATTTGAGCAATTCGAATCATTAAAAGTTTCCTCATAATATGGAGATCAAATCTGCCAATGTGCATTTTTATCCATCGCTTCTAGTTCTGCCTTCTGATACAAAGTACTAGCACATTTCCTACAATTAATTGTGATATATAATACATTGTATGCTTCTTTTAAATGACAACTCTTCAAATATTTAGACAGCCAGGTTGCATCTCTGTGCGCTTCACTCCATTTTTACCCTGTCCCCAGTCATTTTAAATTTGATTTATGTAATTAAATATCGCTAGTCTCTTCACCTATTCTTTATATGATCTGTTTTATAGACATTTTTTTCTCCTGGCTTCTGGAGGCATTAGTCAATGGACCTTTTAAAATGTTGGACTGAACAAAATACTTCTGATCGAGGGTGGCCATTTAAGAATACTAAGGGACTTGTTCTTGTCCTGGGCTCTGTACCTCTATTAATGGAAGCTAAGTTTCCATTGGAGTTTCTTGTAGCCACATCTCACTATAGGCTCAATCTAAACTTTCACTCAATAAAAATCCTAAGTCTTTTTCATGGTGCATTCAATAAATCTCCTGTATCCCTCTTTTCTGAGGTTAATTGAAAAGTATTATCTTGGAATGGTTTGGCTCTGTGTCCTTACCCAAATCTCATGTTGAGTTGTAATCCCTAGTGTTGGAGGTGGGGCCTGATGGGAGGTGATTGGATCATGGGGACGGACTTCCCCTTTGCTGTTCTCATGATAATGAGTGAGTTCTCACAAGATCTGGTTGTTTAAAAGTACATAGCACTTCCCCTCTTAGTTCTCCTTCTCTTGCTCTCCTGCTGGTCATGTGAATATGTGCCCAGTTCTCATTTGTCTTCCACCATGATTTTAAGTTTCCTGAGGCCTCCCAGAAGCAGAAGCCTGTATAGCCTGCAGAACCATGAGTTGATTGAACCTCTTTTCTTTATAAATTACCCACTCTCTGGTAGTTCTTTATAGCAATGTAAGAACAAATTAATACACACCACTATTAAAATTTATTTTATTTGTTTCATCCTATTCCAGCATGATCTCTTCTTTTTGAATTTTGATTTTTGCCATCAGCAGCATGTGTCCTGTAGAGGGGCATCAATGCCTCTTCCTTTTTATTTTTTACCCTATTAGAGGTTGTCTTAGGCTGAGTTCCTTGGAGACAGACTCCGATATGGAACTACATGCAAAGGTTTAACAGGCAGTGCTCTCAGTAACCACGCTTGTACTGGTGTGAAGGAAGCAGGACTGACAGAGACCTCAGCCAATCCTATGGGCATCCCTGAAGCTGGGATGGTCATTCAGATATGTTCTGTATTCAAGCAAGGGAACCAGGCTTTGTACACTGGTCTTGATCAGTCATTGGATGTGGGCTTCTCTGGCGGGAAACATAATTTTGGATGAGACTGCTCCTTTTGACTGAAAGAATTGCCAACTGGAATTCTCCAATTCATCTGAAGGAACCATCAGCAGACAATATTATCCGCAGTTGGGGGAATCAATACGTCCCTCCTGAATGGGGAAATCTAGGTGGTGCACCCCAGCATTGATTAGAGAAGGATACCAGTACACTCCTGCCTTTTGCCACATTTATGGTTTTTTCTTAAAATGAAAAAATAATTCTATATTTCCCCTCACAATCCTTCCCTTCTTTGTCCCTGCATTTACAGATTCCCACAGTCAAGGCACCCTGATTCAAATATAATTCTATGAGAAGTTGGACTAAGGACATATATTCATTCATTCAATATTCATGTGTGTGTGTGTGTGTGTGTGTGTGTTAGAGACAGGGTCTTGCTCTGTTTTCCAGGCTGGAGTGAAATGGCACAATTATAGCTCACTGCAACCTCAAACTCTTGGGCTCAAGTGATCCTCCTGCCTCTGCCTTCCAAGTAGCTAGGACTACAGGTGTGCACCATCACACCTAGCTAACAATATTCATATTTTTTGAGCACCTACTATTGTGCCAGGCATTCTTCTACATGATGGGAGTGCCACAGGGAGCAAAACTTCCCTCTCTCATAGATCTTATATTCTAGGTGACAGACTTTTGGCCATACTTAAATTTTTAGGTCTCCTGTCATCACTGAGGTTTTGTTGTTGAGCCAAGTTAACTGATACTCTTTGCCTTTAAGCTAAGCATACAACCTTTAAGAAGTGCCTTAGTCACACATGGGTATAGAGTCCTGGCTACTTTCTCAACTATTATATTTTCAAACTTGCCCAGAAAAGTTTGAATCTTAACTGTGGATTCAACTTTTAGCAAAAGGAAAGAAGTGAATGATAAATTAAAAAACAGACTAATTGTTTGATATTGTGCACACATAATAGCCAACTGACTGATAATTATTCCATTCTCCAGCACTTTTATGGATATTTAGACACAACTGTCAGAAAACCTCAGGTGATATTGTTCTTGAATAAACACAAGACTCTAAAATGTCTTTCTTTAATTCTTCCTGCTTGGCACTTCTAGATAAATATGATTTGCTAAGATCTCAGTCTTAAAATGAAATTGAGAAAGTAACTTTATACTAAGATCAATCTTAAAAAATGGAGGAAGATTAAGATCAATGAGATAATTTCTTAAAGTGGCACAATCGCCACATTTTAGAAAGTAAGGCTACGTTATTTCAGATGGAATGAAGAAATAACTTCTCTAGCTATACGAAATAAAATCTAGTGGAAAGAAACAAAAGCGGGTGGTTAGAATAGGAACGGCTCACTTTTTTCCAGACTTTTTTTTTTCTCCAGACTTAATGAGTAGTTATCCATATAAACCATACTACATGTTTTGAAGCTTACAATAATTTTTTCTTGATATTGTTGTTAAATAAAAATTTGGTGACTAAATTCAACTTTTAAATAAGTAACATCACCATTTTTATGTTTTCATATGAAGGTGGGGAAGGATAATTGGTGTAACTAATAGACGTAATTACTTTTACTATTAGTCCTGCTTTCATAGTTAGAATCTCATTAAACTTTCTGTGAGTATTGTGAAAATGACTGAGATACTTCTCAACTTGTTCATAGATTCATATCAATTTTCTCTTTAAAAACAAAGCAAAAGTTAATTATGCAGATTTATATTCTGATCCATTATTACAGAATAAAAGTTCCACATAAACAAGAAACAGGAAACATAGTCACAAATCAGACACTGTTTCTTCTTTTCGGTGGAAAATTGTACTTCCACACTGGTGAAAATCTAAGGCTGAGAATGTTGCCATGAAATATTAAAATAATACCATTAAAAATTACCTAGCCAATTTCACAAATTTGTCAAAGTAAATCTCCTAACTAATCCTCACACTTAAGTGAGAGTTCAAGTTAAGTTCACTGACCAACGTTTTACAGAATAAGTAATTTTCCATGTAAGACTACTTGGTATGAAGCTAGTAATGGGATCATTGTTAAATCAGAGAATTTGGTCGTTTCATTCCTGAACTTGTCTGTACTTTTTAAGATACTAATAAAAAAATACCTCAAGAAAAAAATGCCATGGAGATTTAAGTTTTTAGTCAACTACATTATCACCATCACAATCTTTATCTCACCACCATCATCATCAGCAGCAGCAGCAGCAGCATCAATTTTACAAAAGTATTACTAATGAAGTATTACTTCATTAGTAAAGTTGATATTTTGTGATTTTTCCCATTATAAATAAGTCATTTTTTGTGTTACATTAATTAGTTCCAAATCACTTAAAATGAAAGATTTTAGTTATGAATGATCCTTTTTAATATTTATTATCTTATTTTAAAACAGTTTATGATTAAGATGTCATTAAAAAGAACTGTGTTATTTTTGGTGTAGATGAAAAATACTGTTAACTGGAGGAATGCTTCTTCAAACGTTTATTCAGGAACTGGTTCAGTCAAGTTTCCAGGTATATTAGTCAGAATTTTCCAGAAAACAGGACTATCCTATATGGATATTCAAATATTTATTATAAGGAATATGCTCACATGATTATTAAGGCTGAGAAGTCCAAAGTCTGCAGAGCTGATATTCCAGTTTGAGTCTGAAGGCCAAGGCTGCTATAGAACCAGGAAGAGCTGACATCTGATTTTGAAGGCCATCAGTCAGGAAAATTCTGTCTTGCTTGAGGGAGGCAGGGTTAGCCTTCCATTCTAGACAGGCCTTTACTTGCTTAAATGTGTCCCACCCATATTAGAAAGAACAATCTGCTTTACTTGGTCTACTGATTAAAATGTTAATGTCATCTAAAAAACACATTCACAGCAACACCCAGAATAATGTTTGAGCAAATACCTGAGTAACTCATGGATCAGTTAAGTTGACACATAAAATTAACCATCACACTTGGTAAGCAGAGGATATCAGGCAGGGTTAGGGGAATTTAAGTCCTGTCTCAAAATAGATGAATGGCAGAGATTGAATTGCATAACTGAGTCTAGTAGGGGACTCAATTTACAAATCGACCTTCAGATGAGTACGTGATAGATACTGATGTCTGGCTAAGCACATTATCCTTTAGGCCATTAAATAGAAAAGGTGTGGTAATTTGCTTTAAGGTCTCAGTCATACATGGCTTATTTTCATAATTATTTTAAAGATTTTTTAACAGTCTTCTCCTCTGACCTTCACACATACGAAAAAGTATTGGTAGAGGATGAACCCCATGCTACTGCAATGATTAGAAGAAAGGAATCATAATTTTTCCCACTGAGAACATTTCCTTTAGCCTGAATTTATGGCATAAGCTATTTTTGGTCAAAGTGATGGTTTATAAGTAAAAAGTCCATGGGGAAAATCAAGTACCAGTCAGTAATTTAAAATAAGTTAACTTTCACTCTTGAAATATATTTTCACTGCATACAGAATTTTATGGTGACAGTATTTCATTCCTTTCAGTACTTTTAAAGTGTCATTTCATTTTCTTCAGCCTTGCTTGATTTCCAATGTCTGCTGTTATTCTAATCTTTGTTCTGTATGTACAGTAACTTTTTTACACTAACTGTCCTCAGGATTTTCTCTTTATTTTTGTTTTTCAGAGGTTTTAAAATATTTGTATTTTTTATTTTTAATTTTTATGAGTACATAGTAAGTGCATATATATAGGAAAAAGATTGAACATGATGTGTCTAGTGTTTTGGCTTTTTTGTTTGTTGTTCTTTTGGTTTATCTTAATGTTTTCTGAGCTTCTTGAGTATGTGATTTTAGAAATCTTTTATTAACTTTGAAAAAGTTTTTGTCATTATATCTGCAAATATTTCTTCTGCCCTGTTCTCTCTTCTTTTTCCAGGGTTCAATTACCCAATTGTTTTAATGTTTGATATGTTCCCCCAGCTTTTGGATTCTGTGTTTTCTAAATTCTATTTTTTTTTCCTGTTTGGGTTTTGGTTTGAGTAATTTTTATTGACATGCTTTTAAGCTTGCTATTTTTTGTCAGCTGTATTGCATTTATGGATGAGTCAATCCAAGATACTCGTTATCTCTGTTGAAGTATTTTTTATTTCTAGCATTTCTATTTGACTCTTTCATATGATGTCTATATATCTGCTGAATTTGTCCATCTGATCATATATGTTATTGATGTCTTTTGTTAGAGACTTTGATGTAATAACATTATTTTAGATTTCCTGCCTGGTACTTTCTATACCAATGTGTCATAGCTAAATTTGGTCCTGCATTATTTCTTGATAATGAATCATTTTCCTTTGCTTCTTTGTGTATCTTGTCATTTTTTGGTTGAAAACCAAACGTCTTATATAAAAGAGTACAGTCTAAAATAAATAGTACATATGCTTGGGAATGGGAATACCACATTTTCACTAGGCTTTCATGTGTGGCAAGTTGCATTAATCTAGTTAGAAGTTGACTTGATTTGGGATTTTGTTGTTGCTTTAGTTACTTTCAGTGCACTATTGGCTTCAAATTTCTTTAGTATTACTTCGAGTTTAGGGTGGAGGCTAGTTTGCCAGGGTTTCTTTTTTCTTGATACCTGCTTCATCCTGAGTTTAAATCATCCCTTTGTGCTTGTACCTCAGAGAAAGTATCTCTTTATTATTTTGAATCACCTCAGTTGTGAACTGCTGTTTTTTAACGCATGTTAATCTGGTGGTGGTAGGCAGGGGCCATTCTCAGTTGTTTTTGTTTAAGCTTAGTCATAGGCAGGCATTGGTCCCTTGGTCTTCTTAAGAATGTTACTCCTTTGCCTACTTTTGGAGATATTTAATTGAATGCTTGCACCTTTACCAGAGATTGATCGTTTTTTCACTGGTGGTGGTGATAGTGCTCTCTACCCCCAGCTGTAATGGGTATTGACTTGTGCCTTAGAGGTGATAAGATTTATTATCTTTGTCCTAGTGCTTCAAGGCTTTTGCTCCCATAGGGAAGAGAGGGGAGAAGGACCCAAGCTAGCTTTTGTGTCTTTCTAGCACCCTCTTTTCTCTCTCCCGGCATGAATCTAAGAGTGAATTTCTCAGGTCTCTCAATATGCTCCCAATCTGTCTTGTGGGCACCGAGTTAGGTTCATATGAAGAGCCTGTAATCCCACACATCCCTGTAGCTTCCAGGTTATAACAGTTTTATGCTAGCCTACACTTGGCCTAAGTAGTTAATTCAAAAATCTAGCTGAGCCAGGTGTGGTGGCTCTACACCTGTAATCCCAGCACTTTGGGAGGCCAAGGGGGGCTGATAACCGGAGTTTGAGACCAGCCTGGGCCAATAAGGTAAAACCCCATCTCTATTAAAAATACCAAAATTAGCTGGGCGTGGTGGCAAGTGCCTGTAATCCCAGCTACTCAGGAGTCTGAGGCAGGAGAATTGCCTGAACCTGGGAGGTGGAAGTTGCAGTCAGCTGAGATCGTGCCACTGCACTCCAGCCTGGGCAACAAGAAAGGAACGGGTCTAAAAACAAAAACAAAAACAAAACTAGCTGAATTCTTACTGTCCTTAATAGTGACCTTCCCCCCGCCACTCCCTGATTGTGCTGTGCCACAGAAAACATGTGCTGGTTTTCCATTTGTCCTTGGAATCAGGTGTCTTACTTAAACTGCAGGTTATTTGGTGGCCACAGTGAGGATCTCAGTTCTTTGGTAAGTTCAAGAAAAGTTGTGATTTTGCAGATATCTAATAATTTTTTTGATGGAATTTGGAATTAATGCCCTTTTCAGCTTTCTACATCATAAGTTGAAGCTGGAAATCTAGTAATTAATTCTTAAAGGTAAGGTGAATAAGTGTGAACTGGGTTTCTCAGATGAGGCTAAGATGAACAGGCTCTAATCACCTTGGGAGATGAATAGAAGTTATTATAAATTGGTAATTTTCCATGACAAAAAAATGACCTAAACCTTGTATGGCAGCTTATAAAGAAACTCACATTAGGGATAACCTTGTAAATATTAAAACTAATTTAGACATTTAGTTATTCAATATCAGAAAATTATCAAATGCCAAAATGAGCAAAACTCAGGAAGTAAAGTGACAGGAAAAACTAGAATAGATCTAGCCAAGATATTGATGGAAGCTAGACATCTTTTGTTCAGGGAAAAAAATAATAGAAGAAACCTAAGATCAGACAAGAGATATCTTCATTATTTTCTCTCCTCTAATCAGGGCTCCTTCTGATAGCTATTTAGCATAACAAAGTTTTGTAGGTTTATATTGTGCCTGTCCCATCCCATACCTGGAATCAGCTATTGCTCAAAAAAGCTTTGGCTTCTTTTAGTTGTAAATGGTATTTACTTGAGCACAAGTACAAGATGTGCTCATTGCTACTGGTTCAGTCATTGCTTCGAGATCTCTTAGAGTACAGAGATACACACACAAACACACAAACACCACATATGCACACAAACACACATACTATAATAATACCTTAGCAATTCAATAACATTTAGAGCTATAGAATTTTTTACTTAGTCTCTCAGTTTATATATCTCCTTTCTTCCACACTAAAATCCTCAATTCTTGAAAACACATAGAATAATAGAATTTGAATGTCACTAATTTTGTTTCATATGGCGGTCTCAATAACAATAATATTACCATAGCAATATAATTACTAAGAACTGTCAATTTTTTAAGGTTTTTCCCATTTTACATTCTTTTTGGAGTTATAGTATATCTACATTTTCTAAACATATGATCATTATGTTCAATATTCTCTTCCTTTTTGCCTTCATTTTTGTCTTAGCTGTACAAATAGTTCTGTATAATCATCCCCACCAGTTCTTATGTTGATGTTTCTTTAGTCATCTTAGTCTTTTGAGGCCTGTTCTCTAGTAGATTTCTTGGGAAGGATGCATGAGAACAATATTCCCTGAGTTCTGGAATGTTGATAATAGTTTATCTGTATCATTTATACTTGAAAGTCCATTTTTCTGGATATAAAATCTTTACCTCACATTTTCATTTCTTGATTTATCTTAAATATGTTACAACATTTTTTTTTTTTTTTTCTGGCAAAAGTGTTGCTTTTGAAAAAAAAAAAGAAATTTCTTTTAGCTTATAAATCACTTGCTCATTTTGTCCAGATGCCAAAAAAATTGTTTCCTTTCCTTTCTTTTTAAATGTCTTGTAATTTTATTAAAATATGTCTTGAGGTTCATTGTTTTGGGTTGATATTCTCAAGTACATGGTATGTGCTTTCAAAATAGTTTCAAATCTTCTTTATTCCTGGGATATGTTCTTGAATTACAATCTTTCGTATTATTTTGTCTCATCGTTTTTTCCCCCTAGAGAATCCAATTATCCATATGTGATTTTTTTGTTCTATTCTCAATATTTGTCCCTTTCTCTTAAATCCTTTTTATTTTATTTTTTATTTATTTTATTTTTTATTTTTTGAGACAGAGTCTTGCTCTGTCGCCCAGGCTAGAGTGCAGCGACCGGATCTCAGCTCACTGCAAGCTCCCTTTGCCTGGTTTACGCCATTCTCCTCCCTCAGCCTCCCGAGTAGCTGGGACTATAGGCGCTTGCCACCTCGCCCGGCTAGTTTTTTGTATTTTTTTTTAAAGTAGAGACGGGGTTTCACCGTGTTAGCCAGGATGGTCTCGATCTCCTGACCTCGTGATCCGCCCGTCTCGGCCTCTCAAAGTGCTGGGATTACAGGCTTGAGCCACCGCGCCCGGCCAATCCTTTTTATTTCTTTTGTTGTGTCTTTTGATTTTTTTTTTTTTCCTGCTTTCATCCTCTATTACTTTTAATACATTTGCTGCTGTATACATTCATTCCTATAATCCTTATTAGACTTTATTTCTGAAAAATTTTTTATTCTAAATTATTTTCCTCAGCTTTATCTCAGCTCTTCTACTTCTGCTTTGCGTTGTTCTTTCATATTTAGAATCATTGCTATAAGCTAGCAGAGGTATCTTAAATTCTTCAGGAAACATCCATTGTTTGGTCTGGATGCCATCCTCCAACCACCTTTTCTGGGATTCTAATCCCTTTTCTGGGAATTAACTCTACAACCTGTCATTCAGATACTTGCTTGGGAGCTGCTGTATGTAGTTATCTCTGAATAATTATTGGTGGCAGGTTGGGTAACAACTGACTGAATCTGAGTCCATCTCCATGGCTTTTGATCTTGCCCTTGAGCTCAAATTCTTTCTTTCTTTCTTTCTTTCTTTCTTTCTTTCTTTCTTTCTTTCTTTCTTTCTTTCTTTCTTTCTTTCTTTCTTTCTTTCTTTCTTTCTTTCTTTCTTTCTTTCTTTCTCTCTCTCCTTCCTTCCTTCCTTCCTTCCTTGCTTGCTTTTTTCTTTCTTTCTTTCTTTCTTTCTTTCTTTCTTTCTTTCTTTCTTTCTTTCTTTCTTTCTTTCTTTCTTTCTTTCTTTCTTCTCTTTTCTTTCTTTCCCTTCCTTCCTTTCTTTCTCTCTCTCCTTCCTTCCTTCCTTCCTTCCTTCCTTCCTTCCTTCCTTCCTTCCTTCCTTCCTTCCTCCCTCCCTCCCTCCCTCTCTCTCTTTCTCTCTTTCTTTTTCTTTCTTTCTTTTCTTTCTTTTCTTTCTTTCTTTCTTTCTTTCTTTCTTTCTTTCTTTCTTTCTTTCTTTCTTTCTTTCTCTCTCTCCTTCCTTCCTTCCTTCCTTCCTTGCTTGCTTTTTTCTTTCTTTCTTTCTTTCTTTCTTTCTTTCTTTCTTTCTTTCTTTCTTTCTTTCTTTCTTTCTTTCTTTCTTTCTTTCTTTCTTCTCTTTTCTTTCTTTCCCTTCCTTCCTTTCTTTCTCTCTCTCCTTCTTTCCTTCCTTCCTTCCTTCCTTCCTTCCTTCCTTCCTTCCTTCCTTCCTTCCTTCCTCCCTCCCTCCCTCCCTCCCTCTCTCTCTTTCTCTCTTTCTTTTTCTTTCTTTCTTTTCTTTCTTTTCTTTCTTTCTTTCTTTCTTTCTTTCTTTCTTTCTTTCTTTCTTTCTTTCTTTCTTTCTTTCTTTCTTTCTTTCTTTTCTTTCTCTCTCTTCCTCCCTCCCTTCCTTCTTTCTTTTCTTTCTTTCTTCTTTGTTTATAAATTTTACTTTAAGTTCTGGGATACATATGTAGAATGTGCAGATTTGTTACATAGGTATACATGTGCCATGGTGGTTTGCTCTACCTATCAACCCATCATCTAGGTTTTAAGCCCCGCATGCATTAGGTATTTGTCCTAATGGTCTCCCTCCCCTTGCCCCCCATCCCCTGACAGGCCCTGGTGTGTGGTGCTCCCCTCCTTGTGTCCATTTATTCTCATTGTTCAACTCCCACTTATAAGTGAGAATATGCGGTGTTTGGTTTTCTGTTTCTGTGTTAGTTTGCTGAGAATGATGGTTTCCAGCTTCATCCATGTCCCTGCAAAGGGCATGAACTCATCCATTTTTATGGCTACATAGTATTCCATGGGGTATATGTGCCACATTTTCTTTATCCAGTTTATCCTTGATGGGCATTTGGGTTGGTTAAAAGTCTTTGCTATTGTGAACAGTGCTGCAATAAACATACATGTGCATATGTCTTTATAGTAGAATGATTTATAATCCTTTGGGTATATACCCAGTAATGGGATTGCTGGGTCAAATGGTTTTTCTGGTTCTAGATCCTTGAGGAATTGCCACACTGTCTTCTACGACTGAACTAATTTACACACCCATCAGCAGTGTAAAAGGGTGCCTATTTCTCAACATCCTCTCCGGCATCTGTTGTTTCCTGACTTTTTAATGATTGCCATTCTAACTGGCCTGAGATGGTATCTCATTGTGGTTTTTATTTGCATTTCTCTAATGACTAGTGATGATGGAGCTCAAACTCTTTCTTGAGACTTTCGGCAGCTAAATTTTTTTGCTGTGTGAAGAAAGTTATTCTGTACTCTGTGAGAAAAATGATGCGAAATGCTGAGATGCAACAAGGAGGATGGAGAAAGTTTCTAACTTCATCTGGACTTAATTTGGCCTGCAGTTATACCTGAGGTCTGGCTGTTTCCATGACCTTCCCCAGCTTGGTGGTTCTGCCTGATGCCTAAGTATCCTTTCATAAAGCATATTTGAGTAGGAGTCTGTTAACAGAGAGAATATATCTTAAATGTCTTTATATTGCTTCTCATCCAAATAATAATTGAACCTGAACATGACAAACTGTTTCAGGCTCTGTAAGAACCATACTTTTCTTCATTTCTGCCGTACTTTTGGTAATGTCTTAATATTAACTTGGTGCAAAAGTAATTGCGGTTTTTGCTATTAAAAGTAACAACAAAAACTGCAATTACTTTTGCACCAGCCTAATACTTCTGTTCAGAGTAGTATCATTGAGAAGTATCACTTAAATGTATTTCATTCGGAGTATTCACATTTGTGCTTCGCAGACACCTTGAAGTCTTAGAGTGGGTGCACTTTCTCTCTCTGTGTCTGTTTTGTTCTTTGTGATGTTGTCTCTGCATTTTCCCTCTATGTTTTACATAAGTTTTTCGAATTTGTTATTCTGCATAATTTTCTTAATTCTCTGCAGTATCCATTCTGACTTTTACTGTACCAAAAGAAGATTTTCATTATACTATTGTATTATTTTCTTATTTCAGCCAATATTCTTCATATCTCTGTATTTAATTCAGCCTTTTTCTTTCACAGGGATGCCTGCTCCTGCTTTTTAGAGGCTCCCAGGTCTTTGTTAGGAAACAGAGTCTTGGAAAATTCTTATATAATTTTGAAGAAAAGAATTTTAAGAGCCATGAACTCCCTCTTAGTCTTTAAGGAACTCTCTCCTTCTCTAACCATCCCCTTGCCAATGTTTTCCTTCTCATATATTAGTAGGTTCCATTGTTTATTTCCTGGATGCACTGCCTGACTGGGGAAGAACTATTTAGGTTTGCATTTTTCTGTAAAGTGTGGTCTCCTTAGTTCCCTTTTTCTGTTCTTTTGGGCTCAGGCAACTTTTCTCTTTCACATCTAAACCCGAAAGCCAGGACGTAGCCTTTTACTTTTATTCTGTTGGCATTCATCAAATGTGACTGTGCCAGTACTAAATGGAATCTTGTGCTCTCAGTTGTGGTAGGGAGCCAATTGAAGTTCTTTGAACAGTGTCATACATGAAAGAGTATACCCATTTCAGCACTCCCAGCTCTCCTGTGTCTAATTTAATTTTTTTCAAATACAAAACATCCTAGGATACTAATTTAGTACTCATCTCTACTCTGTACTGGTGGAATAGAAAAATAAAAAAAGAAAAGACTTGATAGAAGCGATATAAAGAGAGGACAGGACTCTGACTACTTCTGAAAATAACAATTTTTTTAAGGTTTCAGACACAATTCTGTCATTAGGTGTGCAAAGGAGAAGTGAGTCAGAGACTTTTTTTGGTGCGTGTGTGTGTGTGTGTGAATATCTTTTTGTTGTGAGCCAGATGATATGGTATAGAGCCCGGTAATTTGCTTTTCAATCTGTCCTCACTGACAATGCATTTAGAGGAAATTGCCTGGAAAATTTGGTACATTTTTTTTCTTTTTCTTTGCTGTTGTCAGTTTTTGTCTCTTTTTTATCTTCATGGATATTTTATGGGAGACAGCATACCAGACATCTAATCTGTATTCCTGTTCTGCATTAAATCTCATTTGATTTTGGAGAATTGTACTAGTGGTGTTTGTGAAAATAAAAAATATTGGTAAATTTAACAGAAATATGTTTGTATTTTTATTGCAAAAGACAATTAAACAGAGATAGCTCCTGTTCCCAGAGCCCAGGCTTAGTTTCAGGAGCACAGTCTCTGTAGCACAGTGATTAATAGCATGGACTTTGAAGTCAAACAGACCTGGATCTAAATGTAGGTAATAGTACTTTCTGTAACACTAGGCTACTTGCTCAATCAGACTGAGCCTCAGTTTTCTCATATGTAAAATGGAGATAATATATCTATCTTATAGGGGTGTTGTGAGGAATGCACTTAGTATTGTGTTTGGCATATCATAAATACTCAATGGATGACAGCCATAACTGATTATTACAAGTATGATAGGAGATAATTTCTTTGAATTTCTTGAGTGCATGTGAAATTCCTAAGGCTGGTAAACAAGATGGTCTTATTGAATACTTTTAGAAAATTGTGTTTATGATAAAGATATATGCCATTGTATGCACTAACATATAATTATTGTAACAATATACCAGAAATAATGTTCCTGTCCTATTCACCTTATCCATACAAGTTAGCATGCAAACATGTTCCTAGGCAAATTGTATAGGAACTGATTACAGGTATTTAGTTATTTGCTTATGTAAGTGGCAATTAGAGTACATTTCAGAGTACATTTTTAAAATAAAATTTTTAACCTGCTTTCCCTAGAAGCACAATATGATAATGGTCTCTTAAGAAAGCAAAAAGTCTCCCACACAGGAAAGAAACAAAAAGTCTTCAACAAAAATATAAACAATTTTTCACTAGTCATGTGGTGTTCCCTTGAATACTAGCCAAGGAAGATAGGCCACTGGAATGCATCAGTGGAGTAGTCCAGCAGATGCTTGGCTCACGGTTGTTGGGTTTCAAGGTCTTAAGGCTTTGTCCTGACACAGAAAGGTAGGCATTATTGATCAAAGAACATGATTTTCATTAAAACTGGCATAATGCCGAAAAGAGAATATACATACATTTTCAGTAACTTTACCAAATCATTTCATGTGCCAATAAAATTACTAACCATATCCACTTAGAAACAATTCTTGATTTAAAGAAATTAAAGACATAGTTTACAGCTTATGTAGCTATTTTTTTGCTTATCCTTATTTTCATCTCCCTCTGCTGCCTATTTCCTTTCAGTTTCATTGTTTGCTAGCTCTCCCATCCATGGAGTAAGTCACCTTCTAAAATTGAAATTTTACTCTTTCTTCTAACTACTCATATAAGAGTTTTTTATAAAGGGAAATTTGAAACTATTGTTTATAATGAGGCCTTGAAATATGTGAATTTCATTTGTTTTAAACTATTATCCTTATAAAATTGACAGAGAGAAAGAGGAAGAGAAAAAAGTTGAGCAAATGCTAGGTTATAAAATAGACATGGACCATCAATTATTTTTCTGTTGTGGGAAACTGTTGCCTTTTAAATTTTATTATTTTATTATTTCAACTTCTAGCGTACATGTGCCTGTGCAGGTTTGTTACATAGGTAAATGTGTGCCATGGTGGTTTGCTGCACCTATCAACCCATCACCTAGGTATTAAGCCGAGCATGCATTAGCTCTTTTTCCTAATGCTCTCCCCTGTAATCCCCGCCCTGCCCTGACAGGCCCTAGCGTGTGTTGGACCATCAATTTAAATGAACAGTTGGTTCAGATAAAAGAAGACTTACACAGTAAGGGCATTAAGATACAATGGAAGGATAACTGCACAATTCACATGTAGGTCAATACAGATGTATATCTTTAAGAAGTTCTAGCTGCCACTTGCTAGGTGTGTGGCTTTAGGCAAGTTCTTTTTTAATATTTTTGAATTTCAGCGTTGTTAATTGTGAAGTGTGATATAAATATGAACTCCACTGTGTTTCCTTCTAATGAGGAGTGTGAGAAAATGCAAGGGTTTAAAGTTTGAAACAGCACAGGAAATGAGACTTTTGCTTGGAGAAATTAAATGTCGAGTCTTGAAAAATAGAGGACATTCTGAGTGAAGGGCAAGGCAGCATAATATAATGGATGTGAGCATGAACTCTGGAGCCAGACGGCCTGGATTTGAATGTCACCTCTACCACTTATCTGGTAAGTTGTCTTGAAAAAGTTACTCACCTTTCTGATCCTCAGTAGCCTCTTCTATAATATAGGCATGATAATTATGTTAGGCTGTTTTACAGTGTTGTAAAGGAATACTGGAGTCTGAGTAATTTATATGGAAAAGAGGTTTAATTGGGTCACAGTTCTGCAGGCTGTACAGGAAGCGTGGTACCAGCATCTGCTCCTGGTGAGGGCCTCAAGAAACTTACAATCATGGTAGAAGGTAAAGTGGGTGCAGTTGTGTCACATGGCAAGAGTGGAAGAAAGAGAGAGTGGGGGAGATGCCATACTCTTTTAAACAGCCAGATCTCACACGAACTAACAGAGTGAGAACTCATCCATTACCGTGAGGATGGCACCAAGACATTCAGGAGCAATCCAAACACTTTCCACCAGGCCCCACCTCCAACATTGGGGATTACAATTCAACATGAGATTTGGAGGGTACAAACATCCAAACCATACCACTAATGGTAGTACTTACTTTATAGTGTTGTCATAAAGATTAAATAAGTTAATCTGTGTAAAACACTTAGCATCTGGCATATACTGCATGCTACGGAAATAAATACATTTTGAGGAAAGAAAAATCAACTCTTTTTTAAAAATTATACTTTAATTTCTAGGTTACGTGTGCATAACATGCAGGCTCATTACATAGGTATACATGCGCTATGCTGGCCTGCTGCACCCATCTACCCGTCATTTACATTAGGTATTTCTCCCAGTGCTCTCTCTTCCCCCACCCCTGACCCCACAACAGGCCCTGGTGTGTGATGTTCCCCTTCCTGTCCAAGTGTTCTCATTGTTCAATTCCTACCTGTGAGAGAGAACATGTGGTGTTTGGTTTTCTGTCCTTGCGATAGTTTGCTGGGAATGATGGTTTCCAGCTTCATCCATGTCCCTGCAAAGGACATGAACTCATCCTTTTTTAAGGCTGCATAGTATTCAATGGTGTATATGTGTCACATTTTCTTAATCCAGTCTATCATTGGTGAACATTTGGGTTGGTTCCAAGTCTTTGCGATTGTGAATAGTGCTGCAATAAACATACGTGTGCATGTGTCTTTATAATAGCATGATTTATAATCCTTTGGGTATATACCCAGTAATGGGACCACTGGCAACCTACAGAATGGGAGAAAACTTTTGCAATCTACCCATCTGACAAAGGGCTAATATCCAGAATCTACAAGGAACTTAAACAAATTTATGAGAACAAAACAACCCCATCAAAAAGTGGACAAAGGATATGAACAGACATTTCTCAAAATAAGACATTTATGCAGCCAACAGACACATGAAACAATGCTCATCATCACTGGTCATCAGATAAATGTAAATCAAAATCACAATGCAATACCATCTCACACCAGTTAGAATGGTGATCATTAAAAAGTCAGGAAACAACAGATGCTGGAGAGGATGTGGAGAAATAGGAATGCTTTTACATTGTTGGTGGGAGTGTCAACCATTGTGGAAGACAGTGTGGTGATTCTTCAAAATCAGCTCTTAAACAAATAGTCTTGATGACAGTTTTATGTTAAGGGCTTATACTTCATATATGAGTGCTTATTAGGTGAGTGTTTATTACTCTAATGTGAATATTATGTGGTTTGAAGAATAAAATTGAGAAAATTTTCTGTTTTCAATTTGCATATAGGATTTTTAAAAAAAATAAAATGAATAATTGCAAATTGAAAGTAGTGGTTCCTAGGGTATTACTACTGTTGAATCTTTGCTCCAATCATAGGACATCTAGATTGCTTCAGCAACCCACCTGAATTTGAATGGCCGCACACTTCCCTAAAGTCCCAAAGATGGATACTAGTGCAAAAGATATTTGGAGAAAGAAGCCCTTGGTTCCCCAAAATAGCACTGAAAGCATTCAGGAAGTATTAAAAATGGCTGCACACAGTTCTACAAGAGAAAGTTATATAGGAAAGTGTCATGTCTAGCTTTAGCTCCCACTGTGTCTAAAGAATTCTTGGGGGTGGATAGGAGATATCACTGCAGCATAGTATAGTGATAGGCTGGATTTTTCTCAATTGTTTGCTTTTTGTCACACGCTCTGGCCAATGAGATGTGAGTGTATATCAGCTGTCCCATCCAATATTAGCTTCAATGCACCTGGGTGCTTCTTAGGATTCCTGTCTCCTGCCTTTTACCATGAGAACAGCAGGTCTCAGATAGTGGCTACTCCTTCAACCTAGCTTTTGGAATGGGAAGACACAAGAGGTCTGCTGAGCCCAGCTGAGTTCGCAGGACCCAGCCTAGTCCCACAGTCTTTGAGTAACAAGAGGAATTAATGGGTGCTTGTTGTAAGCTGCTCAGCTGTTACACTGTTCTGCAGCAAAAGCTATCATGCACTGTATTACTTAGTATAGATTCTTCAATTTCCCCCCTTGAGAACATGGCCAAAGTGGTCAAGGGAAATTTGGAGTGCTGAAAAAGCACTATGGCACATCAGTCTAATTTAAATGTCCTTAGTGTCATCATCAGAATACCTTAATCTTTATCTTGTAAAGACAGTAAATCTTCATTCAGAGTTTGTAAGTAAGTTTTCTTTCTTTTGTTTTTTTTTTTTTTTGGTTTATGGTTTTGAGAGATCGGTAATAGCTTTGAGGAACAAGGGTATATTGTCTTTCTCTAATGCTATTGCGAAGTACCACATACATTGGTGGCACTACTTGAATTGTTACAGTTTATTTGAAGTAAGTGAAATGATAATACTCTGACATTACATTTCCAGAGCTGCATTTGTCTAAAGCATTCAAAGAACGCTTGAAACTCTGCCTCAGGATTCTTACAATTTTACAAGCAGTGAAGTAGCTCTAATTATTGTTGCAACATTTATTAATAATATGAATAATCATTATGCAATGTTCACAAGGTGGAAATATGTAAACAATAACTTTGGAAAATAAAATGCCTGGGTGTTTGAGGTTACATAACAAGTATCAATGGCCAATTAAATTTGAAATAATTTCTATGATAAATTCCTACATATAGTGTACTATTTTGGGACTATGACTATGAAAAGTTCAGCTTTTTAGTGTAATAGAGCAAGAACAAGCTAGATAAGTAATGTCAAATATAAGACGAAATATCTGTTTTCACCACTAGTAATAATATTCTGACAAATTTTCCTATCTTATAATTTCTTTATTTTCCATATAAAGTGATATAATTGCTGCAAACTTGGCTTTAGGATTCAAAATTTGACTTCTTAGTGACTCCTAATGACCCCCAGTGATTAGTTTTTAGTGTGCATCTGATGTGTCTTGGCTCTGTGTCCCCACTCAAATCTCATCTGGAATTGTAATACCCATGTGTCAAGGGAGGGACCTGGTGGGGAGTGATTGGATCATGGAGGGTGATTCCCCCACGCTGTTCTCACAGCAGTAAGTGAGCTCTCACGAGATCTGATGGCTTAATAGTGGCACTGCTCCCTTCTCTCTCTCTCTCTTTCCTGCCAACTTGTGAAGAAGGTACTTACTTCCCCTTTGCCTTCCACCATGATTGTAAGCTTTCTGAGGCCTCCCCAGCCATGCAGAAATGTGAGTCAATTAAACCTCCTTTTCTTATAAATTACCCAGTCTTAGGTAGTGTCTATATTGCAGTGTGAGAACAGATTAATGCACCATCTTTAACTACTCAGTGGCATTTTATGTATGTATGTATGTATGTATGTATGTATGTATGTATGTATGTATATATTTATTTATTGAGATGGACTTTCCCTCTTGTTGCCCAGGCTTTAGTGCAATGGCAAGATCTCGGCTCACTGCAACCTCCACCTCCCGGGTTCAAGCAATTTCCCTGCCTCAGCCTCCCAAGTAGCTGGGATTATAGGCATGCACCACCACACCTGGCTAATTTTGCATTTTTAGTAGAGGCAGGGTTTCTCCATGTTGGTCAGGCTGGTTTCAAACTCCTGACCTCAGGTGATATGCACACCTCAGCCTCCCAAAGGACTGGTATTACAGGTGTGAACCACCATGCCTGGCCTTTAGTGACATTTTAAAACAATAAATTGCTCCTTCCTTGAAATGTTTCACTTAACTTCTGGGGCACTACACTCTCCTAATTTTCCTTTTACCTCTGTGAGATTTCCTATTTAGTCTCCTTGATGGCTCTTCTCCTCTTTCTCTGGTCTAAATGTTGAAGAGCCCCAGGGCTCAGGACTAGGCCTGTTGCTCTTCTCCATAGACAAGCTTTTTCTGATTTTCTCAACCAAGGCTTTCATAATGGTTTATACATTGACAACTTCCAAAGTAGCCTCTCCAGACTTGGCTTCTCCTCTGATTATAGGCTGCATATCCCGCTTTCTACTCGATATTACTTCTTAGCTGTCTGATGGACGTTTCTAACAGAACTCTTAATTTTCTATTCACATCTGCTGCTCTCTTTCCCATCACTGGGACACTAACATTTAACTAATTATCTGTGCCACAAACTTAAAAATTATCTTTCATTCCTCTCTTTCACTCATATCTCACATCAATCTATGATCTTTAAACTATATCCTGAATCCAGTCATTTCTTAATCTTTTCACTACTACCACCCTGATCCAAGCTGGCATCATCTCTCCTTTTTATTACTACAACAAGCCTCTTAACTTGTCCTCCTAGTTTCCACGTGTACCTCCATTCAGCCAGTTATCTAGAACATCAGTTGGAGTGATTTTTAAAAAATAAAATCTTAAAATCTTTATTTTGTTATTTCATTAACAAAATAAAAATTTCCTGCAATACTTTGCATGGCCCTGACTACCTCCAACTGCATCTCCTACTCTGTGTTGCTCCATCAGTTTTAGCCACACCATTCTCACTGGTCTTTGAACATTTCAAACTTGTCCCTGCCTGAGGGTCTTTAGTCCTGTTCTTTGTGCCCTCTGTAATGTGTTTTCTTGGACCCCCAGGTTGCTTTCTAGCTTCGTTCAGCTCTGCTTAAACAGCGCATTTTCCCAGAAGCCTTCCTTCACAATCACATCCTAGTCTTCAGTACTCTTCTCTAGCCTCTTCTCCTGCTTTATTTTGTTGTATTATGTATTTCTTTTTATTGACTATTGTCATTCACACTAATACATAAGGTCTATGATTGTGAGAAACTTGTCTGTCTTATGAGAATTGGTCTGTTCACTGACATGTCTCTATGAATAATGCTGAGCAGGTTTTAGATGCTCAATACAGACTTGTTGAATATGTGCATGAATTTTTTCACATTGGGCATATAAACATTCTTATATCATCTTTGCAGATTGTAGATTTTATAATTTAAAAACTGTTATTACTATTACTTGAGAAAGAGTTTTGCTCCGCTGCCCAGGCTGGAGTACAGTGGCGTGATCTCTGCTCATTGCAACCTCTGCTTCCCAGGTTCAAACAATTCTCATGCCTCAGCCTCCCGAGTAGAGATTGCAGGCATGCACCACCACACCGAGTTAATTTTTGTATTTTTAGTAGAGATGGGGTTTCACCTTGTTGGCCCAGCTGGTCTTGAATGCTTGACCTCAGGTGATCCGCCCACCTTGGCCTCCCAAAGTGCTGGGATTACAGGCATGAGCCACTGTGCCCAGCCTAAAAAAAAATTTGTTCCAAATTAATGTCTGGCCTTAGATTCTAGCTTATTTGGTATTCATACTGCTCTTCCTGTTTTCTTTTGTTTGCGTTACACCACTGTAGCTTTGTGCATCCATTTTTATGTATTAATTCTTATTCATAGTGTTCTCCCCTTTTTCATTCCTCACTTGGTAATCTGTGTCTTCTTTCTTCTTTCATTGTCAGTGTATCTAGAATTTTGTCAGTTTTATTGATCTTTTCAAAGAAATATCTTTTAATTTTGTTTATTTTTACTTGCGTTTATGGTTTTAATTTTACTGATTTTCACTCTTATCTTTGTTATGCACTTCCTTCTCTTTGCTTTAGGTTTATCTTGTTCTTCTTTGTTAAAGTAGGAGCTCAGATTATTGATTGATCTTTTCTGTTTTCTAATATAGGCATTTAGTGCTGTAAAGTTTGTTCTCAGCACTACTTTCCCTGTGTCCCACAAACTTTGATATCTCATATTTTCATTCAGTTCAGTGTATTTTAAAAATTTCCTCTGAGACTTTCTGTTTGACTCATGCATTATTTAGAATGTACAGCTTAGCTTCCAAGTGTTTGGAAATTTTTGTTATTTTTCTCTTATTAATTTCTATTGTCGCTGGAGAATACACTGTAAGATTTCAATTCTTTTAATTTTCTGAGATTTGCTCTATGCCCAAGATATGGCCCATCTTGGTATATATTCTTTGGGTACTTGAAAGAATGTGTATTCTGCTGTTTTTGAATGGAGTGTTTTATAAATGTTGATTACATAGCTATGGTTGATGCTGTTGTTAAGTTCTGTATCTCTGCTGAGTTTTTGTCTAGTTGTTTTATCCATTATTGGGAGAGAGGGATGATGAAATCTCTAGATTTATTTACTTCTTTTTTCAGTTTTGTCAGTTTATGCTTTACCTATTTTGCAACTCTGTTGTTTGGTACATACATATCTAAGATTGCTATCCTTCTCAGTGAATTGACCTTTTTATCATGATATATTCCTCTCTATGTATGGTAGTTTTCTTAATTCAGTAGTTCACATTTTTGATATTAACATAAACACTCTTGCTTTCTTCTTAATGTTTGTATAATATACCATTTTCCATCTACCCTTTTGCTTTCAACCTACATCATTATTTTTCAAGTGAGTTTCTTATATACAGCACATAGTTTAGTTATATTTTTTAATACATTCTACCAATCTCTTTCTTTAATTTGTGTATTTAGACTATTTACATTTAATTTAATTATGAATATGTCAATGTTTACATCTGCCATTTTGTTTTTTGCTTTCTGGGTTTTTTTTTTTTTTTTTGTATGGGTTACTTGAACATTTGAAATTTTTAAATTTTGATTTACATGTAGTGTTTTTGAGTGTACCTCTTTATATAGTTTTCTTTATGGTTGTCCTAAGTAAGACAACATCTGTGCATAACTTATCACAGTTTACTGGTGTTGCCATTTTACCACTTGAAGTGAAGTATAGAAAAGTTAACTCCTTTTATTCTTCCGGTTTATAGCATAATTGTCTTCTCTCTAAGTATTTAGAACCACAGTTCTAGAGTCAAACTGTGTCTTATATTTTGTTTTAACCATCATATGTAACTTAGAATTCTCAAGGGAAGAATAAAAGTTTATTGTATTTACCTACATTTTTGCTTGTCATGCTTTTTCTTTTTTCCCCTTTTCCCAAGTTTCCTTCTTTAGTCATTTTCTTTCAGTTTAGAGAATTTTCTTTAGCCATTGTGATATAAGTCATATTAAAAAAATCAGAAGAGACTAATTGGGAATTTGTATCCTGTTTAAATCTTGTTTAAACTTATCACCCTAAAAAATCTTAAGTGCAATACATCTATTTGGAAAGTCTGGGTTTGGCCATCAAATCCTATAAACAGAAAAGCTTCTAAGACACTTCCTTATAGTATTTATTTAGTGAGGAAGGTCACATGAAATCAGGTCTACTGGACATCAAAGCTTGCTTAGCTGAGATTTACAAAACCAACTCAATTTTCTTGAACTTTTATATTTTAGGGAAATTTCTGACTGGGTTAGCAATTTTTCTGTATATTGTGAAGCTGACAAAAAAATAAAAATATTCAGGTTAAATTAAAGACCCAAGGAAGATTTTCTTTCCCTACTTTCTTAGGTAGATCCTCTTTCTTATAAATCCATCAACTTTTTTAAAATCATGTCCTAGGTATTTATTTATTCATTACTCACTCATTCATTATTTGCTAAGTAACTTCAGTGTGCTAAGAACTGTTCTAAGATTTGGGGGAAGATCAGTGAACAAAATAGACCAATTTCCTGCCTTTTCGGAATGTTCATTTTTTAAAGGGCAATCCACAGTATTTTAAAAGTAAGCAAATAGATATGGAAAATAATGTCAGTTTATTTGCCAAGAACCCAGAGTGTTCTCTGTGTTTTGTTAGAGAATAATATTCTCTAATGTATTATTAGAGAATAATAAACTTCTTCTTCAAATTATATAATTATTAGACATCCCCTTTAAAAGATATTTCAGGTATCATTTTGATAAATCACAAAGCTTATTTTTATTTCAGGATAATAACTCTATGAGAGTTACTACTCAGAATGACTGCATCAGATTTTTCTGGAGGTTTCCATTAAACATATAGATTCTTGGATTCCACTCAAGATGGATTAAATCATAATCTTGAGGGCTGGGGGCTAAGTATGTGTGCTTCTGAGTGTTTTCCCTGGGTCGCTGGATATGCAGCCAGGAAAGGAATCACTGCAGCTACATTAGAAACAAAAAGGACTTTAGACACACTTATTCTCTTTATTATTAGCACAAGGAAAAATTAATTAAGAGTAGGACAGAATTTGTGGTTTCCCTCATCCTTCATCTCTATCTGCAGGCAAAGGTGAGAACAAGTTTCATGACCTCAATATAGAAGTTTAGTTACCAGACCTCCTACGGTACCTCAATACTACTTTGAAGGTCAGAATCAGGCAGAAGTGTGTCATGATGGAATTTGTAGCAATTTACAGTTAAGCACCACAGTGATGTGATTTGTTCTTATAACTGTCTAAACTGGATATATAATGATTTCAGTCTAAGATGAGCTGTGTATGTGCCCCATACAATATAGAATAAAAGATTATCAATCTTTTATATACATGGCATGGCTTTATTGTCACAAACTATATCGGCCTTAGTAGAAAAGAAACAGACCGAAATTTCAAAAAGGATGAGAAAATTTTTCACTGAAGTTCCTCAATTTTTAAAAAAGACTCTGGCTAGTTATCCTGCATGTAGCAAGTGACATTGTTAATGACCTAGCGAATTATTTGTAATCAGGAAATCCCAGAGGATACATTAGGAAGTTACACTACTCAAGGTTAAAAATTCTGTGAGGGATTTATTTATCGTGGTTATGCTCTGTTGTGTTTTGCAAACCTGCCTTCAACTTGAAAACTCAGCCAAGGAGCTCAAAAAAATTTGATATCCAGGTCCCACCTCCAGATGCTCTGAATTAAATTGGTCTAAGGTGGGAATTAGGCATTCAATTTTTAAGAAAGTTTCTTCATGATTCTACTATGATTCTACTATGTGGCCCAAGTAGAGAATTACTGCCCCATGGCTTAGAAATTTGGTGCCTAAATTTTCCTATATTGTCATGTAGGCACAGGTCCCGTTTGTTCTTAAGCCCATGTGTTTTACCCAATTTTCACACTTAAGCAGAAACATGGAATGCATTGATCATACCCAAGTACTTGTCAGGGGATGTACTCTTGAGCTCATGATCATTCAATATCCACCAGAATTAGAAAAACATTCTTAAACATAGTCCAATAGAACTTCATTGGGTTTTCGGTAAGTCAAAAAGTGAGAATCACAAGTAGTGTTATACAGCCAATAACCACTAGGACCTAGGTATTAACCACCAGCAGAACCTCTTAGTCACTGTAAACTCTTTTATCTTTCTAATTTAATTTTATATATTATCTTGCACAATTTTAAAATTCATATATCTCTCACATACCCATGAACTTAGATAATAAGCTATTGAAAGAAGAAACTGTCTTTTATGTCTCTATATCTTTTATTTCTTTTGTATTTCATTAGAATAAAAACAACACCAAGAATCTAGGAAATGTTTGATAAATATTTTTAAAAGAAAGAATAAATGAATAAATGAACAACTGATCCTTGTATCTCGGGTGACAGAATGTAATTGTGTGTCCTTAGAATTGTAAATATCTTAAGACAATGTGTTAGGAATGTTAAGTACAAAATAAAAGCAAGGGTGGTAAGTTGTATTAAAAATAAACAAACAAAATAAATCCTACTAGTAATATCTGCTATGGTTTAAATGTTCCTCGCAAAAACCAAGTATTGGGCCTAATGGGAGATGTTTAGGTCATGAGGGCTCTAACCTAATGAAGGGATTAAAGTCAATTGTAAAAGGACTTGATGTTGTCAGTTTACTCTCTTGCTCTCACTTAACTTCTCTTTGCACCTCTGCCATGGGATAAGGCAACAAGAAGGCTCTCACCAGATGCCAGCCCCTTGAGCTTGGCCTTCTCAGCCTCCAAAACCATGAGCCAAATACATATCTGTTCATTATAAATTACTCAGTCTCTCCTAGCACTTTGGAAGGCTGAGGTGGGCAGATCACTTGAGGTCGGGCGTTCCAGACCAGCCTGGTCAACATGGTGAAACCCTATCTTTACTAAAAATACAAAAATTAGCTGGGCATGGTGATGGGTGCCTGTAATCCCAGCTACTCAGGAGGCTGAGGTAGGAGAATTGCTTAAACATGGGAGGTGGAAATTGCAGTGAACTGAGATTGTGCCACTGCACTACAGCCTGGGTGACAGAGCAAGACTCTGTCTCAAACAAACAAACAAAAAAACTCATAAAAATAAATAAATACGTACATTGCTAAGTAAATAAATAAATTACTCAGTCTCACATACTCTGTTTTAGCAGCACAAAGCAGACTAAGAAATTTGGTTCTAGAAGTGGGGCTGTTGGTATACCGAATAATTGAAAATGTGGAAATTAATTTGGAATTGGGTAAAGGATAAAGGCTGGAAAAGCAGGCTAGAAAAAGCCTAGCAAGCTAGAAAAATTTGGAAGAGCAAGCTAGAAAATTGCAGTGAATGTAGAGCTACCACCACGCAACTCCAGCCTGAGGGAGCTGCAGGCATGCAACTCCAGCCTATGAGAACTGCAGCATGACCTGTGCTCAGGAGAGCCATAGGAGTCAGGCAGACTGAGGCCTTGGGAGTCTAATTCCCACTCCAGTGTTCCCAGGATGCAAGTCATAGAGTCAAAAGAGATTATTCTGGCATCTTAATATTTAATGTTGTTGTACCCTCTTGGGTTTTGGACTCACCTGGTACCGGTTACCCCATTCTTCTTGCCTATTTTTTCCTTTTGAAATGAGAATGTCTATCCTATCTATCCTATGCTGGTCCTACCATTATATTTTGGAAGTGGATAACTTGTTTAATTTTGCAGGCCTACAGCTAAAGGGAAATTTGCCTTAGGATGAATCTTGTCTTGAGGCTAACCTGTATCTGATTTAGATGAAACTCTGGACTTTGGACTTTTGAGCTGACACTGGAGCAATGTAAAACTTTTGGCACTATTGGGATGGGATTAATGTAATTTGTAGGTGAGAAGAACATGAATTTTGAGGGTAGAGGGGGGAATGCTATGGTTTAAATATCTCCCTCCAAAAGCATGTATTAAAAACTTAATCCCCAATGCAGTGGTGTTTGGAGGTAGTACCCAATGGTAGGTGTTTAGGTCATGAGAGTACCACTCTCATAAATGGATTAATGCTGATTATAAAAGGGCTTGAGGCTATGAATTTACTCTTGAGCTTTCTCTTATTCTCTCTTTGCCCTTCTGCTATGGTATGATGGAGCAAAAAAGACCCTCACCAGATGCAGTCCTGCAATCTTGGATTTCCCAGACTCCAGAATCATGAGCCAAATGAATTTCTGTTAATTATAAATCACCCAGTCTCAGGTATTCTGTTATAGAAGTACTAAATGGGCTAAGAGAGCCTTCTTCTTCTTCCTGCTTAGTAGTCTGTACTCCATACTGTTAGCAAGTTTACAGCTAAATAAGAATCCGTATGTGTGCTTAGCAGGAGGGGTGATGGATGGCAATTTATCAGTTTCTTTCTATACTGGTGACTGAAACTTATGGATCTTAGCACTTCCCAGTTGCTGGTGATTAATGGGTTTGTTTACATCTTCTCCCTTTAGTCTAGAGGGAGATACTGAGTGGGGTTCCTGCCAGCACTCTGGAAGGTTTGGCTCAGTCCCAAAGCCAAGAGTTCTGTAGCCCAAGCTGTGTTTATGCCATGGAAGCCCTTGGGCTTTTTTGGATTTTAATCACTTTCTGAACAGATGCATTTCTATTAGGACGAACAAGGTATTGAAATTTGCACTCTGCTCATTAAAATCAAAACTCTGGTTATAAAACAGTGTTCACTTTTGCTCCCAACAAATAAATAAAATAAAATAAAATGTGATTTATTTCAATCTGATTCCTGATGCCACAGTTACACTTTTAACAAAAATTACGGGGACTACTACATTATAATATCAGGTAATTGATAACTCCTTTAGGTTGAACAATGATAAGAGTAAAGTAGAAATAAATATGAAAAATCTCTGTGCACAGCAAGGGATATAAGGTCACAGGCTGTTTCCTGTCTTTGGGAAAGTAAAATGTGTGTGTTCATGCATGAATAATTATGCTCTATGTGCGCAAGCAACATGTGTTACTTTTCATTATCTGACAAGGTTCAGAGTGTGTTATTTAATTATGAAATTGGCTTTCACAAAAAAGTAGGAGTTACTTTTAATTTCATAGCACTTCCCTGTTAAGAAGGAGGGTGGAAAATTATGCCAAATTAATGGATAAACTTTTGCAACTTCTCGCCATCAGAAAACATTGTATGCACACTCTGATAATTGACTTGTGTAGCTTTGTATGCCTAGAACCCTCTCTTTCCTCTTTCTTTCTTTGGTAGTGTTTATTGCCTTCTCTGGAAAGCCTATGAAAACCAGATCTGATATTTTTATTGTGTTGAAATAATTCTGGTAAAAACAAGTTCTAAATAAACACAACAGGTGTCATGAAAAGCAGCTAGATCTGGTTTAGAGTAGCAGATGGGAAAACACTGAACCAGGAAAGAAGAGAAAGGACCTTTGATTCTCTGATACAGACACTATTGTGGTTGTGGGTTTGTGACAATTGCCAAGAGCTTCTAGCCACTAGCCTGCATCAAATTGTGACATAGAGTTAGAATTTAAAAACGACAAGAGAATTAAGTGCAAGAGAGATATCCCTTAGAAGGATGAAAGGAAAGAGGGTGAGGATATATCTAGTTGACCCCAAGTTTTGGTTAGAAAAATATGATGCTTTGATGATTAAATCTCTGATGACTAAAGCTTCTGTATAAAAAAATTGCCTGTGCTATAATAAGTAACAAATAGAAATTTCATAAACTGTGTAAAATAATGTTACTATGTCTCCTACCCTAGTAACCTCTGATTCTTCAGATCATACCAGTTGGGAGCTAAACACTGAATCACTTTGGCAATAATAAATTATTTAATTAGATCTATCCCTTCTTGCAGAATCTACCCTCACTCTCATATTTCTGGACACATTCAGAGCACATTTTGTCCAAGCTCACTAACAGCTATAACAGGTCAACAGCAATTTTTTTTCCCATTTTGCTCTCATTCTTCCTGTGGTGCCTGCTACTGAGGGCTTCAATTCTCAATAAGTCTTAGGAGAACTCTTTCATTGCAGCCACAGTGGGCATTAATATGTTGAGGGATTTTGGCAGCAAGTGACAGAACCTGGTTAACCTTGGTTAGCTGATGAAATCCCATGGCAGGATTGCAGTGGTCTCAGGAGCAAAGGAGTCAGTGAATTCAACCAGATCAGGAGTCTCCTCCTCCCTTTTCACCTTGTTGCATCTGCTTTATTCTCACCTCTTTCTTCAGGTTGGCTTTTTCCAAGACATATGCTGATAGTTTCTGATCTTTGTATTTTGTGAACTAGGCATCCACAAGGCACCGCCAACTCTCGCAATTCTAGAATTTCCAGGCAAGGCTCTCATTGGCTCAGTGTTGGTCAGGTGCTCTTTGCTGGTACAATCAAGCATGGACATAAAAGGGTAACACCATGAATGGCCCAGCTGGACATAAAAGGCTAACAACACCGTGATGGGCCCAGCTGGAGCCATGTGCCCACTCCTGGACCAATCCATGATGGTCAGGGAGCAAGCTAACATTGTAACATGGCCACTAAGCAATATGTGGTCAGGAGTCACACCAGTCTTCCTGACCACTAAATCCTGAGCATATAGCATTGACCATCACCCAGGCAGAAGTACAGCAGCGCAATCTCAGCTCACTGCAACTTCCACCTCCTGGGTTCAAGCAATTCTCCTGCCTCAGCCTCCCAAGTAGTTGGGATTACAGGCTTCCGCTACCACACCTGACTAATTTTTGTATTTGTAGTAGAGACAGGGTTTCTCCATGTTGGTCACACTGGTCTCAAACTCCTGATCTCAAGTGATCCATCTGCCTTGGCCTCTCAAAGTGCTGGAATTACCACACCTGGCTAATTTTTTGTATTTTTGGTAGAGGCCAGGTTTCACCATGTTAGGCAGGATGGTCTCGATCTCCTGACCTTGTGATCCACCTGCTTCGGCCTCCCGAAATGCTGGGATTACAGGCGTGAGCCACTACGCCCAGCCCCTAGTGGGTATTTTTTAAATTGCAAGATGAATGGGTTATGAGTGTGCATGTTTTTGCATAGGGTGTGTGTGTGCATCGTAGACTAGTGGTCAGTAGAGAAAACCAAGGGTTTCCTATGTGCTCATGTTACTGTCACTTCCCATTGATGCCTACAGTGATGACACTGAACCAAACTGCAAATATTCCACCGTGCCAACATCATACTGATTTCTGACACTTCAAGATCTTGTGGTAGTTTCTTCTATATTCTGTGCCTCAATGAAGTAAAAAAAAATTTCCTATTCATGCTACTGTTGCCATGGTCTCTGTTCACAGCTGCTGAGGTCAGGCTTTGCTGGAGCTGTTCTTCCATGTTAAGTCACAGGCATGTGGAGAGTAACAGTATACGACAGATGCATGTGCATCTCTTCCACATAGACCATGTAGGATCATCTGTTTAAATGAGAACTCTCTCTTGCTCTTGAGGTGTACGCCCTACAGAGCTGTTGTCTTGTCATTCTAAAGTTTTTGAAAATTTTATGTACTCTTTCAGTATTACCTGCATGCCTTACTCCCTGAGACTCATGGACTCATTGCTGGAGGGCAGTCTTAGACCTCAGTATGATGCTGGCTAATAATTCCTTTTTCCTCTGAAGTTGGGGCATCCAGACTGAGTCAAATTTGTGTTCCTGAGTAACTCTTCCCTTAGGATCAGTAATTTTCCACATGTGGCCTGTGTTCTTCATGCAACTCCTGCTATGGTGGGGCTGTTCTACCTCTAGACACACCTTGACATGTCCAAATCTCAAGGCATACATAATTTAGGCTGGAACCATGACTCCTGTGGATGTCTGGCTGAACAGGATGGAATGGCACAACACACAATTTCCATTTATCTATTTCAAACCCCCACCCAGGATAGTAAACAGGACCAAGCTTAGGTATGTTGGTGAATGGTGGGAAAATGTCTTTATTGGTTTCAACTTTCCCATCTTGTGACCATTTATACCCCTCTGGATGATGATCTTCTCCTGCCTTAAGGTATAAATCCACTTAGGTATTTGCATTTTTAGCCTTTTAAACTTTTGATCCCATAGTATAACATAATTGCTTGCTGATACAATTGAGGGAGGGGATTTCATTTAATTGATTCCAGACAGTGGAAGGAGAGATAGTCTTCAATTCCTGGTTGAAGTGGAGGGAGGGTAGGATTGAAGTCAGCTCCAAAGGCAACCAGAGTTCAGGCTTTTAAAAGGGGACTAGATTTAAAGATGAATGATGAGCCCTGTTCCTTTTCCTCTCTCAATATTCCTTCTTTCCTTGGAGAGAAAATAAGGGAATCTCCCGAGTCCCCTGAGGTTGTTTTCTTGGAGCTTCAAGAGTGAAGTAAGTGCTCATCATCATATGCTCCTTGAGGACCTGGAGCTCAGCCTGGAGTTACTCGGGAACCCTCCACCACCAATGACTGTCCTTCCAACTTCCCCTGTCCTTATATCCCTAGTTTAAACTCAGGTCAATCTTCTCTCTTAATCTCTGTCACTCTTTACCTTCTTGTTTCAAAGTGAATTTTTTTTCAGATTTATTATATTTATTTATTTTACATTTGAAAATAGTACCAATAAAATGACTCACAATTCAAAAACAGAAAAAAGTGGAAAAAATATAAATATGCATCATTCTAACGTAAAAATGAAGTCCAACATTTTGTCTAGATGGTAATTCCCTTCTGTTTTTTTGTAAGCATAATTTCTAAAAGGTTATAAACATAAAATAGTTTTAATCACTTGGAAATACACTTTTTTTCTTACTTTGTAATTTATGCCTTTATATGCCTTTTGCGCATTCTCACATGGTCTTTATAACCAGTTGGTATGTATTTAACATAAATTAAGTTAGTATTTAATTATGTTTTCACCCCATGATCCAGAATGCTTTCTTATTTGATTTTAACTTCTGGTAGTAAAGTTTCTAACAATGAAATCTGTTTGTAGAAAATTCTTCTTTAATAATAGATATAGGGTTGCAGTTGGTTTGGAGCTGAGAGCTCCCATAATAACTGAATTAGGTCATAAGACTGAACAATTTTGCTCTTTGAGATAGTCCAAAACATCCATCCATCAAAACGTTCAGTTGAATAGTTATATAACCCAATGTAAGGGAAATGAGAGAAAATATCTTGTATTTAAGACACACATAAATGGTTTATAAACCTAGTGAAAAAAAATTGTGCTTCTCATACTAGGTCAGGGGCATTTCGAGGTTTCTTCTCATCTACCATTCCGTTTCTTTACATCTTCCCCAAAAAACTAAAAACAATTAGATGATTTCCTTTTCACTGATGATCTAGGTAGAAATGAAAGCATCTTACTCGTGATTTCAGCATGTGTAAAGAATTCAGCTACTTTTCAGGTATTTCAACTTATCTGTCAATTCTGATTTCCCAAAGAAAACTCCAGAGCAATTTCCAACTGCCTCAATTTTCTGTTTCAGGTGAATGTGGATTATTTTGGCCTAGATTGTTTTCAAATTACACTTTGAGTATGTACATCCATTTACTTAAGAGAGAAAAGTATACTGTACATATTATCGCAAAGGTTTGAAATGACTACTTTAGAAATGTATTCTGACCTAAAATAGAGGGCTGGTATTTCCTAGTTGTCTGTTTTGAAAAAAAAAAAAAAATGCCAGAAAACACCTCTGAATGATCACTGCAGCTTAATTCCAGAGCTCTGCTTCCCACAGCTTTAGGTGTGACATTCATTAGCTTTGCAGCACATAGGCCATCCTCTGAACCAGGGGAGGGGTTAAGAGTGAGGTGCAGGAATATATTGAGTCCTGTGGGATCAATCATCTCAGGGCTGCCAGTGTCCTCAGAGAGCAAGGGAAAGGCTTTGGAGACAAGGTGCTCTTTGGTTCTTTTCTTTTTCAGTGTGGACAAAACCCCTAGTTTATTAGATTTCAAGTTTTATTATATTTTATTTGTACCCATAAATAATTTTAGGGTACAAATAAAGAGAATTTATGTGAAGTAAATAATTTGTGAGACCAACCATTTGGCTTATGTGTTTGAATTCTGTCTTCTTCATTCTACCCTCCAATTTATTTTTATTCTAATTTTGCCTCGTAGAGGAGGTTGAATTAATGTTTTGTATTTTAAAGGGTGTTTATAGTCCTAACAGCTATAATTGTGCCTTTAGAGCCAGATCATGGCAAAAGAATTGAAAATCCTTGTAACATGTCAGGAACACTATATGAAACAGTAAAGAGTGGGTTCAGATTTCAAAATGTGGCCACTGATGTATCTGGAATGAGTATTTGTTTTGTTATGTTTAAATATTTGAATATTTGGTGATATCTAGGTTAACAGCTCTCAAACTTTTTGTCTCAGAGTGATTTTACACTTTTAAAAGTCACTGATGTTCCCCAAGGAGTTTTTATTTACTGTAGTACTCCATTATTCATGGAGGTTGCATTCCAAGACCCCCAGTGGATGTCTGAAACCTTGGATAGTACTAAACTCTATATACACTATGCTTTTCCTATAAATACATGCCTATGATAAAGTTTAATTATAAATTAGGCACACTGATAATTAATAACAATAACTAATAATAAACTAGAACAATTATAAAATTATACTGATACGGTTTTGCTGTGTCCCAACCCAAATCTCATCTCGAGTTGTAGCTCTGATAATTCCCACATGTTGTGGGAGGGACCCAGCAGGAGATAATTGAATCATGGGGGCGGGTCTTTCTTGTGATAGTGAATAAGTCTCATAAGATCTGATGGCTTTATATGGGGAAGTTTCCCTGCACAAACTCTCTTCTCTTGTCTGCCACCATGTGAGGCGTGCCTTGCACCTTCCGCCATGATTGTGAGACCTCTCCAGCCACATGGAACTGTGAATCTATTAAACCCTTGTCTTTGTAAATTGCCCAGTCTCGAGTATGTCTTTATCAGCAGTGTGAAAATGAGCTAATACATATATACTGAAATAAAAGTTATGTAAATATGATCTCTCAAAATATCTTATTGTATATAATATTTTTGAACTATGGTTGGCCTCAGTGTTACTGAAACTGCAGAAAGTGAAACCATGAATGAAAGGAATCTACTGATATTTACCATTTTAGAAATTAAAACAGAAATTGGTAAAAAAGAAATTATTTAAAATTCTAAAATAATAATCGAGTTGGATGTTAATATAAATATTTATATTAAAAATTCATCTTTTCTAAAATAAAAGAACAGCAATTTAGTGAGAAAAGCAACATTGGTTTACATTTTTGAAATCTCTTTAATATTGAACTGTTCAAAACAGCTGGATTATCATATTTGCTTCTGAATTCAATCTGTTGTAATATTTTATTAAAGTATATACACATACGTAGTTAGAAAGGATATTTTAATAGCTTTAAAAAGGTAACAATGGAAAATCTTCTTTGATATTATACCATAACTAGGCATGTGGTAGTTTTTTAAATGTTGGTTGCAATGTGGATTCTGAAGCCATATCAATTAATTTTTTGTGCACTGTTATCTTAAAGCTACATTAAAATCCTTTTGTCTATCTTGCAATGTGAATGATTCTTTTAATCATGCTTGGTTGGTAATACTGCATAGATTACTTGGAAAATATTGTTTCACATGCACATTTTCCCAATGTTGACGCATTTATTATAAGATATGAAGACATCACTTCTTTATTATACTTTAAGTTCTGGAATACATATGCAGAACGTGCAGGTTTGTTACATAGGTATACACGTGCCATGGTGGTTTGCTGCACTCATCAATCCATCATCTACATCAGGTATTTCTCCTAATGCTATCTCTCCCCTAGCCCTCCCACCCCCTGACAGGCCCCGGTATGTGATGTTCCCCTCCCTGTGTCCATGTGTTCTCATGTTCAACTCCCACTTATAAGTGAGAATATGTGGTGTTTGGTTTTCTGTTCCTGTGTTAGTATGCTGAGAATAATGGTTTCCAGCATCATTTATGTCCCTGCAAAGGACATGAACTCATCCTTTTTTATGGCTGCATAGTATTCCATGGTGTATATGTGCCACATTATCTTGGCACATATTTGGATTGGTTCCAAGTTTTTGCTATTGTGAATAGTGCCACAATAAACATACGTGTGCATGTGTCTTTATAGCAGCATGATTGATAATCCTTTGGGTATATACCCAGTAATGGGATGGCTGGGTCAAATTGTATTTCTGGTTCTAGATCCCTGAGGAATTACCACACTGCCTTCCACAATGTTTGAACTAATTTACACTCCCACCAGCAGTATAAAAGTGTTCCTGTTTCTCCACATTCTCTCCAGCATCTGTTGTTTCCCAACTTTTTATTGATTACCATTCTAACTGGCATGATATGGTAACTCATTGTGATTTTTATTTGCATTTCTCTAATGACCAGTGATAATGAGCTTTTTTTCATATGTTTGTTGGCTGCATAAATGTCTTCTTTTGAAAAGTGTCTGATTATATCCTTTACCCACTTTTTAATGCGGTTGTTTGTTTTTTGCTTGTAAGTTTGTTTAAGTTCCTTGTAGATTCCAGATATTAGCCCTTTGTCAGATGGATAGATTGCAAAAATTTTCTCCCATTCTGTATGTTGCCTGTTCACTCTGATGACATCTTTTGCTGTGCAGAAGCTCTTTAGTTTAATTAGATCCCATTTGTCAATTTTGGCATTTGTTGCCATTGCTTTTGGTGTTTTAGTCATGAAGTCTTTGTCCATGCCTATGTCCTGAATGGTATTGCCTAGGTTTTCTTCTAGGGTTTTTATGGTTTTAGGTCTTACCTTTAAGTCTTCAATCCATTTTAAGTTAATTTTTTGTATAAGGTGTAAGGAATGGTTCCAGTTTCAGTTTTCTGCATGTGGCTAGACAGTTTTCCCAACACCATCTATTAAAAAGGGAAGCCTTCATTGCTTGTTTTTGTCAGGTTTGTTGAAGATCAGATGGTTGTAGATGTGTGGCATTATTTCTGAGGCCTCTGTTCTGTTCCATTGGTCTATATATCTGTTTTGCTACCAGTACCATGCTGTTTTGGTTACTATAGCCTCATAGTATTGTTTGAAATCAGGTAGCATGATGTCTCCAGCTTTGCTCTTTTTGCTTAGGATTGTCTTGGCTATACAGGCTCGTTTTTGGTTCCATATACAATGTGATGTAGTTTTTTCTAATTCAGTGAAGAAAGTCAACAGTACCTTGATGGGGATAGCATTGACTCTATAAATTACTTTGGGCAATATGGCGATTTTTACTATTTTGATTCTTTCAATCAATGAGCACGGAATGAATTTCCATTTGTCTGTGTCCTCTCTTATTTCCTTGAGCAGTGGTTTACAGTTCTCCTTGAATAGGTCCTTCACATCCCTTGTAAGTTATATCCCTAGGTATTTTATTCTCTTTGTAGCAATTGTGAATGGGAGTTCACTCATGATTTGGCTCTCTGTTTGTCTATAGGAATGCCTATGATTTTTGCACATTGATTTTGTATCCTGAGACTTTTTTGAAGTTGCTTATCAGCTTGAGGAGGTTTTGGACTGAGACAATGGGGTTTTCTAAGTATACAATCATGTCATCTGCAAACAGAGACAATTCAACTTCCTCTTTTCCTATTTAAATGCCCTTTATTTATTTAACTGGCCTGATTGCCCTGGCCAGAACTTCCAATACTATGTTGACTAGGAGTGGTGAGAGAGGGCATCCTTGTCTTGTTCATGTTTTCAAAGGGAATGCTTCCAGCTTTTGCCCATTCAGTATGATATTGGCTGTGGGGTTGTCATAAATAGCTCTTATTATTTTGAGAAATGTTCCATCAATACCTAGTTTATTGAAGTTTTTAGCATGAAGTGGTGTTGAATTTTATCAAAGTTTTTTTTTTTTTCTGCATCTACTGAGATAATCATGTGGTTTTTGTCATTGGTTCTGTTTATGTGATGGATTATGTTTATTGATTTGTGTATGTTAAACCAGCCTTGCATCCCAGGGATGAAGCCCACTTGATTGTGATGGATAAGATTTTTGATGTGCTGCTGGATTTGGTTTGCCAGTATTTTATTGAGGATTTTTGCATCAGTGTTCATCAGGGATATTGGCCTGACATTTTCTTTTTTTGTTGTGTCTCTACCACGTTTTGGTATCAGGATGATGCTGGCCTCATAAAATTGAGTTGGAGAGGACTCCCTCTTTTTCTGTTGTTTGGAATATTTTCAGAAGGAATGGTACAAGTTCCGCTTTGTACCTCTGGTAGAATTTGGCTCTGAATCCCTCTGGACGTGTGCTTTGTTTGGTTGGTAGGTTGTTAATTACTGCCTTGATTTCAGAACTTGTTAATGGTGTATTTAGGGATTTTACTTCTTCCTGGTTTAGTCTTGGGGCGGTGTATGTGTCCAGGAATTTATCAATTTCTTTTAGGTTTTCTAGTTTATTTGCATAAAGGTGTTTTTAGTGTTCTCTGATGGTAGTTTGTATTTCTGTGGGATCAGTGGTGATACCCCGCTTATCATTTTTTATTGTGTCTCTTTGATTCTTCTCTCTTTTCGTCTTCATTTGTCTGGCTAGCAATCTATCTATTTTGTTAATCTTTTCAAAAAGCCAGCTCCTGGATTCATTGATTTCTTAAAGGGTTTTTTTGTGTCCCTGTCTCCTTCAGTTCTGCTCTTAGTTATTTCTTGTCTTCTGCTAGCTTTTGAATTTGCTTGCTCTTGCTTCTCTAGTTCTTTTAATTGGACATCACATTTATTAATATCACCACAGATCCCATAGAAAAGCCTATCATTATGGGGAAACTGCCAACCTCAATGTTGGATATGAGTTTTTCAAAATTCTATATTTTGTTGAATATGCAAATTTATTCATTGGCAACAGATTCAATTGGTTGTTTACCTTAAGGTAACAGGCTTACGTTGTTCAGTTTTGAGAAAATATCTGCCAAATACCCAAGTCTGAATAACCATAATCAGAACTCTCAGTTGATCTTACAAGTAAGAATGTTGTTCAATGAAAAGAGGCTATTTCAGCTCAACTCGAAAGCCCCAAGGCTTTTCCTGTAGTAACATTTTATTTTGGTTTGTGACAGAAGTACTTTACATATACTTCCCATGTCTACCCACAGAATAATATTAATAATACAGACACTTAAGATTTGAAATTTAATATTTTCACTGTTTTATGAAGAACTTCAAGTGAAACTTCCACTCACTGTCATTATTTTTATTGCATACACTGTAAGAACATTGGCTGCCACTGCCTTCCTGCTTAAGCGCTGCAGTTTTTCTCATGATTGCTTAAGCACCATTGGTGCAAATGTCAATACTGCGAAAAAGTCATGAACATCATTGTATTCTTATGAAAAAGACTCTGAGTTTGTATACCTGAAAGTGTCTGAGGGATTTCCAGGGGTCCATGTACTATGTTTTTGGAATCACTGATCTAGATCCTCATCTGACTTTTTCTTTGTCAGGGAGAGGTCAATATTTTTCACTAGAAGTAAAGTGAAGCAAGTAAAACACATTTTGGGACATAAAATTTTAATGGCTTGACAGATTGCAAGTTTTAAAACAGGTTTTTTACTGAAATGGAACAGTGGTATATTTTCCTCTATACAAAAACAATTTCCAGAGACTAAAAACACACAGTTCTCAAATTAATACCATACTAGAAAATGAGCCTTCAAAACAAGTAAAAATTTCTAGGACTTACTCATTCACAAAATATTTTAAAATGTATAACATTAGCCAGGTATATAGAAATGAGAAATAAGGTGAAATGTAGAAGTGATAGATGTATAGTAATATGCTTTTATTAAAATGATTTTTATGATTAATTTAAAATCTATTCTTTGTGCTTATATTCCACAGAATTAATTTCATTTGTTTATTTAAACCATCTACTTTCCCTCTCAGGTAGAACTTTGGTATCAAAACAATTATGTAACAATAGCCAATGTGGCAGCAAAGTTAAATGGAAATATTATGTGACCACAGTCCTTGCTATGTAAAATTCTTATTTTTAAAGTTTTTCTTTTTCTTTCTTTCCTCTCTTCCTTTCTCCCTCCCTCCATTCTTCTCTTACTTTCTTCCATTCTTTCTTTCTTTCCTGTCTTTCATTCATTGCAAAACGTTTATTTTGGGGCACTGAGATGTGGCTCATGCCTGTAATCCCAACACTTTGGTAGTCTGAGGCAGGAGGAATGACTGAGGCCAGGAGTTTGTAACCAGCCTAGGCAATGTAATAAGACCCTCATCTCTACAATAATTAAAAAAAAATGAAAAATTAGCTGGGCATGATGGCGTGTGACTGTAGTCCTAGCTCTCAGGAGACTGAGGCAGAAGACTCACTTGAGCCCAGGAATTTGAGGTTACAGTGAGCTATGATCACATCCCTGCACTCTGGCCTAGGCAACAGAGTAAGATCTTTAGGTAGGTAGGTAGGAGTGATGGATTAGAAGTAGGACTAAAAGGAAGGTAGGAATGATTCATCTGAGAATGAATCTGAAATAATAATCACACATCACTCCTACCTTCCTTTTTATTTTTATTTTTCAGCTTGAGAAACTCTGTGAACCTCTGTGTACATATTGTACAGTTATTGTAAATCTCTTTCATACAGCACTACTAATACGAACATGATGGATAGGTGGCTCCACTCTCATACTCTAAGGAGGATATGTAGCTGTTAAGAGCTCAGACTCTGAAGTAAAACGGCCTTATATTCCAATCTCATATGTACTTTAGTGAAATTATGAAAAACCTCAAAAACCTTGGTCTCTTCATCCATAAAAATGGCCTAATATTAGTTTAATTGAGATAATGCATGTATAGTACTTAGCACAATGACTGACACATATGTATGTATTTGTTATTATTATTTCTGAGTTTCGGTGTCTTCAGCATTTGTATTAGATAAGATACAAGGGCTCCAATAATAAAGGATAATTCCTTTCTTAAAGATTGACTTCTATGCTAGTAAAATTTCTCAAAACTCCAGCTGCTGTTCAAAGAGAAAATCTACTGGTATGAGAATGGTCACCAATTTACATACACCATACATAGCTGTAAAAAGAAAATGTAGTTTAGGCTGAAGTTTCATTTGTGCCTAATCTACTGAATAGGTGGGTAAAACAGTTTATTCTAATCCAGTAACTTTAGTCCAATACAGTGGTTCGAGTATTTAGGCAACTTACTGTTTTTTGGTCTAAATCCCAGTATTTTGGTTTTCTTCTTCTCAACCTGCTTCTCTCCGACATGGAATCTGGGTTTATTGAGAGGGAGATCCTGTGGTAAAGGGAAAGGGACACTCCCTCAGATTTATTTTCAAGGCTGTGGATGATTCCTTGGTCCTTATGGAAATGCCTCTTGTTTTACTATGACTATTGCTTGCCTCTTATCCTTAGAAGCTGAGGTTGTTGTCTATTCTCTATAAATGTAGGATCAAGGCCAAGTGGTTCTCTTTGGTTATTGGCTCTAAGATGTCTATGACATCCATTCAGTCCTTGGACAATTTGTCCTCACCATACTGATACCACACTCAGTTTCCGGAGACCCAAGTCCTGTTATGAACTGACTTCTGTGTGCCATCTTGGGGTCAAGTGGGCAAGTCTATATTAGAACTCAACTAAGACCCTTCTCATATCTAATCACACTTTGTGAACAACTTTTACGCTATCGCTACCACACCTCTCCTATGTGGATTAGGCATCCCGCTAAATCTAACACACTTCCCCTATGGAGAGGCAGGAGAGCAGAACGCATATGTCTCATTTTTTACAGCTTCTCTTCACCCAGAATGGAAGGGCAGGATTTCCACTTCCTTTCTGTCATACTGTGGGCTTTGTGATCTGCAGTGCCAGCCTTACCTGTCCACAGGCTTAAAGTGGGGTTTTGTGATCTAAATATCTCTCTCTCCTGACAGCCTAGCTTCCAAGTGCACTGTCTCCATAAAGAGGTCAGCTCTGAGAATCAGAGCTAATCAATAGTATCTTTATTCTAGTCTCTTTCTTTCTCTAGAGCAATAAACCTCAAGGCTTCAACTGATGAGGAAAAGCTGCAAGGACTTAAAAGGGGTAGAAATTAAGAACATTGCTTTAATATTTGCAAAATAATGCCATCTGCCATATTAATTTACCAATGTTTGTGTAACTACAAAAGCCATACTTTTTTTCCAATGTACAATGTTTGGAACTGGGTAAGTCTATGGTCTTTCTGGGCCAGAGAAAAGAAAATAAGAAATTGGAGGATATAAAGAGCTTCAATGCAGTTGCGACTTGGTCACAAGCACTGAGACAGGAGGAAGGAAGAAAGACATATTTAAGATGCTCTGAAAGTGCTCATACCAAGTATTACTGCTGTGGAAAATGGAAGTATCCACCACATTTTATGCTGTTGTCTTTAAGACTTAGGTATTCCCATTCTGAAGACTGGTAAGAAAAATGACTGCTTGGGATCCAACACATATAGGTCTCAAACAATAACATACCGGGAATATTTATGGTAAAATCCCAAATGTTATTGCTAGGTAGAATGTATTTAACACGTCAACATTTCTTTTAAGACCACCTAAAATGAATTAAGCCACTGAAGTCAGCCTGTCTGGATTTGAACCTAGGGGCACACTCACATGTCATGTGAGTTCAGAATATTCACTTACCTTTGCTAAACCTCATTTTTTTCATCTATAAAAGTAATCAACAAATATAGAGTGTTTTTATATGCCACACACTGTTTTAGTCACCTGTATTAACTAGTTTAATTGATAAATAGCCTCAAGATATTTTATTTTCATCTGTTTGCAGATGAAAAATCCATGCCACTGAGAGATTAAGTTACTTGTTCACGATCACATAGGTAGAGGTGAAGGTAGGATTAGAATACAGGCAGTCTGTTGCTATATCTCAATGATAACAGCAAAAACTTTCAAAATATACTCTATACCAGACAGTTATCTAAGAAGTCTATGAGAAAGGAACTTTATTTATCCCATTTTACAGATTAGAAAACTGAGCACAGAAAGGTTAAATATCTTGCCCAAACTGACACAGTTAGTAGATGCTATGACAGATCGATCCAGTATTACTCCAGAGTTTGTGCTCATAGCCTCCATGCTATACTCAAAGGGTTTTTATGAGCAATAACTGATAAAATACCTGTGAAGTTCTTAGAATAGCACCTGACACAGAGGAAATGCTTAATACAAATGAATGAATTATTAACGAAGAAGCCCTACAAATGGGCAAATGAGAGATTCTGTAAGTCTAGGATAGCACTGAGCATTCTGTACTGGTAAACATTCTTATATGTGTTATTATGACCCCATCGTTTTGTCTTACATAATTTCCTTCACTCATTCATTCTTTCAGTTAGTCAGTCTTGCCTTGCATGGCATTTTTAATGTACCAGCACCATGCCAAGTGCTCCAGTATGTGATGTAGAGATATCTCTTTGACAAAAGGCTCATAGCTTTGTTGTGTGTAAATTAAAGAAGCACTAAACAATTTTAAAATATTCTATATTAGCACTTTTTTCTAATTAGCTTATTTCAGTTTCTTGAAAGAGACTAATTCTGCAATTTGGTGATGCCTAGTAATATCATGCCATTTAGCTTCTTCGGGCTAAGTTTCAGGCACATATCTTGTAACATTCTCACACATATGACTCTGAGACGCTTTATCTTTTAATCGGGAAGCTGTGCACTAGAGCTGTTACAGTCCAATGGGTTCTTCTTGCCAGCTGCCCTCCAAAAGCCAATACAGTGAGAACAGCAGGTGTTGCAGCAGAGAAACAGTTTAATAATCACAGGACAGATGTGAGAGGAGGACAGAAGATATTTTTCAAATTCACCTTCCTGAGAATTCAGAGGCAGGAATCTTTAAGGATACTTTGTCAGGCAGTGAGCTGGGGAACTGAAACAATTGATTGGTTGGGGATGGAATCACAGGTATGTCGAACCTAGAGCTGAATCAGTTCCCAGCCAGGGGCTGCAGGACCAGTTGAGTCAGTTCCTTGGTATGGGTCACAGGTCCGTGTCTCTTAATATGCCAAAATGCTAAATCTGAGAAAGATCTCAAAGACCAGTCCTTTAGGTCTAACAATAGTGATGTTATCTATAGGAGCAGTTGGGGAAGTTAACACATCTTGTGACTTCTGGTTACATGACTCTAGGGCAATAAGCATCTATAGAAAAGCAAGTTAAGCAAGCAATGAATAGTTATTGTTTAACCATGCCTGTTCTTTAGCAAAGTCCAGGCTTCTGCCATGATTCTAATCTTGTGGCTTTTTATTAGTTTTAACAAATACAGTTTCAATCTTTGAACAACGAATGGATCAATTCAAGGAAAGGGCTATTATGTTCTCTGCACAAGAATGGGCAAAAGCAATTGTGCCTGGTAGAAGCAAAATGGAGTCAATTATGTTAAATTTCCCTTACTACTATAATTTTTCAAAAGGTGGTTTCAAAGCCTTATAGCTTTTCACTTAATATCCTGCTCACTGTTATTTCCTTAAATATTTTTAAAACAATTTCTGTTCCAAATGCCACTTTGCTCCTGCTAAGGGGAAGAAATCTGTATGGCCTAAAAAACACAGAATTCAGAATCATAATATTACTTCAAGGTGAATTCTCACAGCTCTTTAACCTCTAGCAAGTTATCTAACAGAGCTTAACTTCAGTTTTCTTGTTTTTGGAATGGGGATAGTAATTTCCACCCTGCAGGTTTGTTGAATGACTAAATTAAGCAGTAAAGGCAAAACTTCTAACCAGTGCCTTGCTCCTCTAAGGCACTCTGCTTGGGTTATGTATTGCAGCTATTATTATTCTAATAATTTTTAAAAAGTAAAATTTCATCTTTTTTTGGTTTGAAGTAGTAAACAATTTGTCATTTATAAAAATGTATTTGCTTTTTTATAGGTGAATTTCGTGGGTTTTTTTCTCTTAGTTTTTCAGACAGTGATGAAAATGGAGTGGTGAAGTGAAATTTTCTGATGCAGGTACATGTTTTAGGGAGAATAACTTATCATTATGAGCACCAATATAATAGATTAGATAGGATCGCAATGGAAAAAAATGACCCAAGTAGAATTCTAACATAATAAAAAGGAGAAAGGTAAGAACAACAACAACAACAACAACAAAACAGATTTCAAAACCATTTTTAAACCATTTTATGAATAAAGAGAAGCAGCAAAATAATGGGAACTACCTTGACTTTTGCAAGGCAACACTTAAAATTATAAAGCCAATTGGATGTTAGAAGTTGAGGGGCCCTCAAAAGTCAAAGAGAGTTCTTCAATGCCCACCACAGTCTTGCCATTACAGCATCTGTGCTGAGTGATCATCCAACCTTTCTTTCCAGAGAGAAGCAGCTTATCTCCTTGTAAAGTATTATAAGGCAGTTCTGATTGCTACAAAGTGCTTGTTCATCTGATCGAGGTGCCAATTGGCACAACCTATCATTCTCAGAGAGATCACATAAGCGATCTTATCTTTTATAAGAAAGTCTTCCGAATAGTCAAAGATGGTCCTTACTTTAATCCTCTTCTCTCTTAACTGCTCTCTATAAGCTGCTAATGATTCCCTCAGAATGGAGAACATAGAACAGGCATGATTAACAAGTATTTTCTCACGCAAACTGTCAAGACATGTATCTCGTCCTTTACTGTCATTTTTTTTTTTTTCACCTAAAAGCAGCTCATTTTGTTAATGCCTGCATAAGAATTTAAGCCTGTATGATTTCAAAGATCTGCTTTTCCTAGCATCATATTCTACTATAATGACAGTCTAGGCTTCTGTCTGTAATGTTTTCACTCATTTCTGTGCATTGCAAACTTTAACTCGATTATCCAAACTCAGACCCCTAACTTTTGCTCCCCAGGCACCACTCTGCCCCTGGAAACAGACAGTTCTTTACAATCTCAGACAACAGCTCTTGTATACATTTATTGGGAAGAAAGTGGAGGAAATAGTTAGGTTGTTGTCATTTGTAAGTTTCCTTCATTTTATTTAGAATAATTTAAGCTTACAGAGAGTTAAATGTTAGCAATGCCTTTGAACCAAACGTATTTGAAATATTTTTGCAGAATTTATTCATTTTAAATTGATCTGAAAATGTTTTAGGATCAGATGTTTAGATGTTTCTAAGTAGTGTATTCTTTTTCTTAATCAGGAAATCCTATTTTCTCAAACCGTATTTGTTTTCTAAAAGTTTTCAATATCATACAATTTTATTTCCTAAATAATAGAAATAAAGGAAATAGGTTTCTTTTGGTATTAGGTGCATCTAGACATTTTTAAACAAGAAAATACTTTAAAATTGGGTTTTTCCTTTTTAAAGTATCAAGTAGCTTGCTTTCCATAAATTTATAATTTACTATATATTTTCTTACTGGATAGTGATCACAAAAATGAGTGCTTTCTTTAACAATATTTAGCAGACACATTTATGAAAGCAAACTAATATCACATTTCTTCTGAGAAGTTCCCCGAGGATTTTCTTATTTCCTCTTATTAAGAGGATTATCTTATTGAGTTTTAAGGACAGTGAGACTGCGTAATACCTAGTGACCGAGAGGATTAATTTACGTTATATTTAGAAACATAACCTCCCACATGTTATAACCAAGTTGTAGTCAACAGTTTTAGCTTTCATAAAAACAAGCTTACTACGTTCTTTACCTAATACCCACAGACTTTTACTAGGTTACTTTTTGCTATTGTTTTTGGTTTTTTTTAAATCACCATTTTGTTTTGAACAATGTTACTATGATTCTGTTTTTTTTTTTCTGATGAATGATAATAGTATGGTCAGCTCTAACACATTAATTAAACTATTTCTTTTGTGATGTTTATTTTCTCAAGAATATAAATCAATAAAATCCCCAAAGTGCAAGAAAAGATTTTTGGTGTCATTGAAGGTCAGGAAATTCAATATATTTAATTGGAACATGTATTGAAGTGATATGATGGAAGTCAGTTAAAAATAGATAGCTGTTGTAGTAATTTACTCTTCAACATGCATTTATTAGCATAGGAGTGCATCAAAAAGTTCTTTTTGAAGCACTTGCATTTCCTGTCCTTATTCTTAAAGTTACTTTGAAATTTGAGAGAGAGAGGCGTTGCAGCTGCTGGCCAAAGAGCTGCCAAATAAGACATATGTTTAAAGCAGAGAATGGTGCTAGATTCTTATTGAAAAGAACACACAAGGCTTGCTACCTTCATAAACAACTAAAAGCAAAAATAGAGATTGTTGAATGACATTTAGGCTTAAAAGATTAGAGAATCAGAGAATCTTAATGATGGAAAAAGATCTTTCTTTGCATCTATTAAGAAGATTATCTGAGACATGAACTCAGATGCCTTCTAGGCGCAGGTGATATAAACTAGTGACATTCCAGGTGACCGGAATGTACATATCCATCCACAATACCATCAGGGAATGCTGGCTGTGCTGTACACCATTAGATTTCTGAAGAAAAGAGGGAAATTTGGATTATAATATGAACATTTCTGGGTCACTGAACACAATTGCACAGATTGTGGAAGTTCAGCTGCACAGCAGCGTGCAGTGCTGTGTGACTATTTATAAGCCAAACAAAAGATGGCATGAGGGTTAAATTCAAACCACCGATAGGAAGTTTGTAACCCTGTGGTTTAGACTTTTAGAAACGTTTCATTATTATTATCGAACTGAAAAATCTGTTTTTCAGCAGCTTTGGTTCCCTGGATTTTGGAGTCATGTTGAATGACTGTAATCTTCATGCACACAAGTGTTTCAAATATTTGAAGTCAGTTATTCTATTTCTTTAGACCTAAATTTATGGCCTAGGGAGACAATCAAAGAAATAAATTAGATTAGTCTGTTATAAATGAATGATAAACAGGCTGTTATAACAGAATGATTAGTCTGCTATAAATGAATGATAAAAAATGATAAGAAATGAAGGCCCCTAGTCTTCATTTCTTTCCCATGTGAGTGCTAACAACTACTTTAGTAATGCATTTTAGAATTTTGCCTTAAATCAAAGTCAAGATGACTAGTGTATTGTTGGAGAATCTGTCAATCTCTGGCCTACACGGTGGAGAGTTCTAAAGGTCTACCACCTGTGGACTCCTTCCTGCCAAGTCCTTGAACCCTTGAGAGTGTGGCTTGCAGGGTATTTGGTGAGTGGGATCCTAAAATAGTCTGCTGTGTCCACACCTGGTGTTCAGGGAACTTGGAGATAATTTAGACTCTTGATGACTTTTTGAGCTTTAGATTACATCCTCTGCTGCTAATTCCCTCTGTGTTTGTGGCCATGTTTTAGTTCATTTTCATGCTGCTGATAAAGACATACTCGAGACTGGGAAGAAAAAGAGGTGTAATGGACTTATGGTTTCATATGGCTAGGGAGGCCTCAGAATCATGGCGGGAGGTGAAAGGCACTTCTTACATGGCAGTGGCAAGAGAAAATGAGGAAGATGCAAAAGTGGAAACCCCTGATAAAACCATCAGATCTCATGAGACTTATTCACTATATAACAGTGTTCACTTATAACAGTATGGGGAAACTGCCCCCATGATTCAGTTATCTCCCACCAGTTCCCTCCCACAATGCATTGGAATTATGGGAGTACAATTCAAGATGATATTTGGGTGGGGACACAGAGCCAAACCCTATTAGTCCTGTATCTATTGGACTGAAAGGTCATGCTTAGAAACAAGTAGTAAAGACTACTAAGTTTGTGCTTTGCACAGTTCCAAGAGCTTGATGTATATTAAATCATTTAATCTTCACAATGACTCTGAGGTATTAACCTTCTTTTTGCAGACAAGAGAACTGAGGACAAGAAACTTTACCAAGGTTACAGAGTTAGTGATAAATCAGGGATTCCATCCCAGGCATTTGGCTTTGGATTTGTGCATCTTTCAGAGTGTCAGATGGCAGTGGAAGTCCAGGGACCTAAGGTAGACTATAGGAAGGAAGATGCTCTGTGAAAAATATCCACTTGGATAGAGACGCTGATCCACTCTCTGCCCTGCATCTGGCCTTAAGCCAGCCTGCTCATGTGCTTCATACCACCTCTAGACCAGTCCACAAAGACAATGGCAAACTCTCCTGGGTGTGCATGCAGTGGCCAAGGAAATCTTATTGCTTATTGCTGCCCTCACTTTCTCCTGTCTTCATCCAGTGTTGAACTCTGGGTTCTGCAGTCACAGTCTACCTGGACTTTAGAACTTGGTGTTTGTGTTTGGTCCCCTCTACATTTGAACCTTGCCTTGATCTGACTAGCTTTGCCTTCCCAGCATTTAATGCCTCATGCTGGTGTGGCCCTGCTATGAACCCCAAGCCAACATAAGTTTGGATTCCACAACCTCATCAATGGCTGTGAGTCTTTGAAGAAGTTAAGTATGCCTTTGAGGTTTACCCCTCAGGAAAACGGAGAAATTATATCTTGCTTATTGGGTTATGAAGATTAACCAGCAACATTCTAGTACAGTGTCTAGTACAAAGTAAGTGTTCAAATGATACTTCTCATGAAGTGGGCCATCCTAGACCTTGAATTGAAGGATAGAGCATTGAAGAAGCAGGGCTGTGTGGAATTCATGTGCCAGAGGAGTGGCAATCAATTTCCCATGTGGGCAGTGGCAGTGAAGCCAGTAGCAAGACTGGGATGCTTGCAAGGAAGTCACGGGGTTAGAAAGTATGAAGATTTCAGGCCTCTTCATCCTTATTTAATATGTTCTTAGAAAGGCTACTTTAACTTACATCGCTGTGGCTATGAACATACCCAATCTAAGTCCATTACTTCTATAACCTGTGTTTCTATAACATACATTACCTCAAAATCTATTGTTAAATAGGGGGAAGATGTCAATATGACATGGAATTTGGTCTGGTCATAAGCAATTTCACCACAGATGCCTACAAGTCACAAAACTGAGTGTAAATTACATGAACACTGTGGGAGGCAGTGCCTCAGGAAGATGCTGTATGGAGCCCATTCACCTCCTGGGGTTTCTCTAGGATCAATTTGGTCGTACTTGAAAGTGCATATTATTGGGTTCTCCCTATCCTTTTCTTTTGTCCTTATCTTCGTGATTCAACAAGGAGATCCTTCCTTACACACCCTTTCATTTTTAGCTTTCACCTTTTCTTTTAATAATAAAATCCTACATTTACCACTGTAACATTTCTTTATGGTTGTAGCTTTTTGTTTGTTTAATTAGGACTGTTATTATTTTTGTTAGTGCTCTGGTTACAATATTGGTTTTGAGTGACTAACTCTAATCATTTTTTTTTTCTGTGAATGCTGTTATTTTTAGAGTGCAGTTTGGCAGAAAGGACGATTTCTTAGGAATGTTGTATTAGAATAAGCAGAAGCACTGGTAATTCCTTCACTTGCCCAGTCACATCAAATCCCAGAGAGATTTGTTAAGCACAGAACTGACCTCAGATATGATTCACAATCTCCCAGGGATAGCTCTGGAAATTTGTTAATATGTGACCCAGGTGATTCCCACGTTACACAAATTAGGGAAACTCTGCTTTACCTTGGTTGGGAATAGGCATGCTTTTTTTTTTAACACTAATATTTTTTACATTTATTTTTACATCAGCACAGTATTGCTTTCAATTAATACCCCCCTTTGTTTTTATTAAGTAGTTACAGCTCTACCACTTTATGATCTAAATTGTCCTGATCTGTACAATCTGTACAACAGAGTGAAGGATGCTTCACTCTGCTTGGTTTTATTTGCAAAGGTCCTTTCTAAGGCAAGTCTTCACAGCCTTCATTTTATTTGTTCACGATAACATTGAATCCAACCACCCCGTGTAAAGGACTGGCTCATATTTCCTATAGTATATTATCAAATATTATAAATTAACAAAAGCTTTCATTTAAATGATTTAGACATGATACATGAGTTTTTAAACTGCCTTACAAATAAGTGCAAATCTTGTGAAGATAGGGTTCAGGTGAGAAGTAAAATAAATAAAGGTGATGGGGGAAAAGTACTTATTAACAGAAGCTTTAAATGCAACTACATAGAAAGGCACGTTGAAGAGGAAGTTTTTGTTTGTTTGTTTGTTTGCTTTCTTGCTTGTTTTCACATTTTTTGCTTGCTTTCTTATTCTAGTCCTGAATTTTTTAAAGAGGAAACTTTGTTTTGTTTATTTTTCCTACTTGAATTAAAGTATAGAAAAGACACATTACAAGACTATCATAAAAGGTTTGTTGTAAACTATGTAATTTGTTGTAATACTCTGGAAACTCAGAGTAATAAAGATAAACCAAACCATAATGGCAATGCTTGGATTCCAGAAATACATTTTTCCCCTAACAATCTTGTTCATTGCACTTCTACTTACACCTCTGAGGCCAGAAACCCCACAGTTTATATTAGCATTCAACTGGATTTACTGTTACTTCCTCTGCTTATTAAAGAGAAACACAACATATACCAGTCAATAAGCAAAAAGAAATCATTTCTAAATTAATAAAATTCCACTCTTTGCAATGACTTAAATGTTGCTAGACGAAATAATTTGGGGTGCAGCCATTTGAGTTGATTACTATGAAAAACTAAAGCAATGGTTTTCAGGGCTCTCAATCAAGAGCAGTCTTGAACTTTGGCTCCCATGGTGCACATCGGTAGTTCTGTGACTCAGGCAAATAAAGTGTTCTTCGCCCCCACAAGATCTGGGAGAGGCCATCTGGTGTGGTGCTATACTCAATAATATGTTATTTTGGGCTTCAACTTCAACTGGGACCCTTTACGTTTGTAGACTGGTTATTAAAAATCAGTTTTCTCATCCTCTGTTGTTTTTCATCACACCTAAGATCATAAGTGGAGAGTTTTGGACATAAGAAGTTTGGAGAGGTGGTACTGCCATTTAGGGAGTTATCCTTATGTCATTTTCAGTGAGTCAGGTCAAAACTTCCTGGATGTTCTCTCCGCCCTCTACAAAGACATGAGACCCTAGCAAAGCCTTTTTCACTGGCAAACACTTCCTTTGTTTATTTATAGATACATGCTAGGCTAGTTAGACTTATGTTTGATATGTCAGAATTGTTCCACACAAACCTGAGAACATTATGATGTAAGTTACCCGAATGAGATTGATGCAGAGCTAAGACCAACAAGAGCCCTAATAATTTGGAATTTAAACTGTTGCAGACTTATCTCCTTTCCATCACTTCAAACAGACATTAATTTCTCATTTCTACATTCACCTTAAAAGGAGTGGCAATCATAATGGATGCCACTGTGTGCCATACATGTCTGGGACACTCATCTACTCAAATGCTGGATGTTTTGGTGGCTGACAATTTTCAGCTGAGACCTTCTGCAGAGAGTGCCCTCACCCAAAGTTATGTCTCTTCTTGGAGGCAGCCATTCCAATAAAAAGTCACAATCTTCCATCCAGTTTCCAGAATTAAGTCAATATTTAGAATAGAACCTATAGACAAGCATATTTTGGTGATATTGTGGATATCATTCCAGACTACCACAATAAAGCAAATATTGCAATAAAGAGTCCCAGAAATGTTTTGGTTTCTCGGTGCACATAAAAGATATGTTTGCATTGTAGCGCAGTCTGTTAAACAATGTACACCCTTTAATTTAAAAATATTTTATTGCTAAAATATGCCAATGATCATCTGAACCTTCAGGGAGTCATAATCTTTTTGGTAGTGGAGGAGGGTCTTGTTTCAATGTTGGTAGTTGCTGACTGATCAGGGTATTGGTTGCTGAAGGTTGGCAGGGCTGTGGCAATTTCTGAAAATAAAATAACAATGAAGTTTGCCACATCAACTGATTTATCCTTTCACAAAAGGATTTCCTGTAGCATGTGATGTTGTTTTACAGCATTTGACTCATAGTAGAACTTTTTTCCAAATTGGAGTCAATCCTCTCAAACACTGCCATTGTTTTATCAACTAACTTTATGGAATATTCTAGATCCTTTGTTGTCATTTCAGCAATGTTCATAGCATCTTCACCACGAGTAGATTCCATCTCAAGAAAACACTCTTTGCTCATCCATAAGAAGGTACACCTCATCTGTTCAAGTTTTATTGCAGCAATTCAGTCCATCTGTAGGCTCCACTTCTAATTTTGGTTCTCTTGCTAATTTTACCACAGCTGTAGTAACTTCCTTCACAGAAATCTTGAACCCCTCAAAGTTATCCATAAAGACTGAAGTCAACTTCTTCCAAACTCCTGTTAATATTGGTAGTTTGGCTTCCTCCCATGAATTACAAGGCTCTTAATGGCACCTAGAATGGTGAATCCTTTCCAGAGGGTTTAAAGTTACACCCAGATTTATCAGAGGAATTACTATCTATGGCAGCTGTAACTTTACAAAATGTATTATTGAAATAATAAGACTTGAAAGTTGAAATTGCTCCTTGATCCATGGGCTGCAGAACAGATGTTGTGTTAGCAGGCATGAAAACAACGTAATCTTGTACATCTTCATCAGAGCTCTTGGGTGACTAAGGGTATTGTCAATAAGCAGCAATGTGTGGAAAAAATCTCTTCTTTTGATTTGTTTGTTTTGGTTTTGTTTTGTGTCATTTTTGTTCTTGAGATGGAGTCTCACTCTGTCACCCAGGCTGGAGTGCAGTGGCGCAATCTTGGCTCACTGCAACCTTTGCCTCACGGTTGCAAGCGATTCTCCTGCCTCAGCCTCCCAAGTAGTTGGGATTACAGGCTCCCACTACCATGCCCAGCTAACTTTTGTATTTTTAGTAGAGATGGGGTTTCACCATGTTGGCCAGTCTAGTCTCAAACTCCTGACCTCAAGTGATCCGACTGCCTTGACCTCCCAAAGTGCTAGGATTACAGGTGTGAGCCACCGCGTCCAGCCAGTTTTTGTTTTATGAGCAGTAGGTTTCAATGGGGGGTTTAAAATATTCAGTAAGCCATGCTGTAAACAGCTGTGCTGTCATCCAGTCCTTGTTATTCCATTTATAGAGCACAGGCAGACAGTATACTGAGCATTTTCCTTAAGGGTGCTAAGATTTTTGGAATGGTAAATGAGCATTGGCTTTAACTTGAAGTCACCAGCTGCATTAGTCTTTAATAAGAGAGTCAGCCTGCTCTTAGAAGCTTTGAAGCTTGGCATTGATTTCCCCTCTTTAGCTATGAAAGTCCTAGATGGCATCTTCTCCCAATAAAAAGCTATTTCTTTTCCATTGAAAACCTGTTGTTTAGAGGAGGCACCTTCTTCAATGATCTTAGCTAGATGTCCTGGATAACTTGCTGCAGTTTCTATATCAGCACTTGCTGCTTTACCTTGCACTTTTTTTTTTTTTTTTTTTTTTTGAGACAGAGTCTCTCTCTTAACGCCCAGGCTGAGTGCAGTGGTGTGATCTCGGCTCACTGGAACTTCTGCTTCCCAGGTTCAAGCAATTCTCCTGCCTTAGCCTCCCGAGTAGCTGGGATTACAGGTGTCTGCCACCACACCTGGCTAGTTTTTGTAGTTTTAGTAGAGATGGGGTTTCTCCATGTGGGCCAGGCTGCTCTTGAATTCCTGACCTCAGGTGATCTGCCCACCTTGGTCTCCCAAAGTGTTGGGATTACAGGCATGAGCCATCGTACCTGGCCACCTTGCACTTTTACATTAAAGAAATAGCTTGTTTCATTAAACCTAATGAATCAACCTCTGCTGGCTTCCAACTTTTCTTCTGCAGCTTTCTTACCTCTCTCATCCTTTGTAGAACTGATGAGAGTTAGGGTCTTGCTCCAGATTAGGTTTTGGCTTAAGGGAATGTTAGGCTGGTTTGATCTTCTCTTTAGACCACTAAAACTTTCTACCTATTAACAATTCGGCTGTTTGGATTTCTTATGATTCATGTGTTCAGGAGTAGCACTTTTAAAAAATTTAGCTGCATTCACAGCTTAGCTAACTGTTTGGAACAAGGTCTATGTTCTGCTCTATCTTGGCTTGTGTGACATGCCTTTTTCACTAAGCTTAATTATTTCTGGTTTTTGATTTAAAGTGAGAAATATGTGATTCTTCTTTTCACTTGAACACTTAGAAGCCATTGCAGAGTTATTAATTGGCCTAATTTTAGTATTATTGTGTCTCAGGGAACAAGGGGGCTTGAGGAGAGGGGAGAGGTGGGGGAAAGGCTGGTTGGAGGAGCAGTCGCGATACAACCTTTATCGATTAAGTTTACCATCTTTTATGTGCGTGGTTCTTGGTGCCTCCAAAAAATTACAATAGCAAGATCAAAGATCACTGATCACAGATCACCAAAATAGATAAAATAATGAAAAAGTTTGAAGTATTGTGAGAATTACTGAAATGTGACACAGAGACCCGAGTGAGCACAAGCTGTTGGAAAAATGGTGCTGTTGGCTTGCTTGACACAAGGTTTCCAAAAACCTTCAACTTGTAAAACACGCAGTATCTGCAAAGCTCAATAAACAGGAGTGCACTAAAATGAGGTGTGCCTGTACTAAAGGGGAGGATGAAAATTTTGGAGGGAAAAATTCAGCAATCCCATGGCACGTGTACAAAATAATGATGCCTCTAGTCCTTCCCCAAAGTGACTGATAGCCATTTGTCTGGGTTGCTGTACAGTAGAAATGGAGAATGCATAATTTCAAAGTCTTTTGGACATGGAGTCTATGACAGTTATGTGTCCATTTGCCTGGGCCACAGTGCCTAGATATTTGGTCAAACCCTATTTTGGATATTTCTGTGGAGGTTTTTGTTTGTTTGTTTTAATATGGGATTAGCATGTCATTTATTAGACTCTGAGTAAACAGATTACCCTTCATAATGTGGGTGGGCCTCATTCAATCAGTAGAAAGCCTAGATAGAATGGACTGACCTTCACCAGGCAAAAAGGAATTCTCCCAGCAAACTGCTGTTAAATGAAGTTTAGCCTAAAGCCGCTTCCTTACATAGTTTAAATTTGGCCTGAAGGTTTCTGCATACATAGTAAACTATAACCTAACTGGATGTGTAAACAGGCTATAACCTACTCATCTACCAATCACCAAGTTTGGTCAATCAACGGCAGCAAATTGTTCAAACCATATTCAAATAAGTCAAATGCCAGGCTGTAACCAATCTGGCTGTTTCTGTACCTCACTTCCATTTTCTCTATGTCACTTTCCTTTTTCTATCCATAAATCATCTTCAACCACAAGGCAATGCTGGAGTCTCCCTGAACCTATTCTGGTTTGAGGGCTGCCTTATTTGCGAATTGTTCTTTGTTCAATTAAACTTTGCTAAATTTATCTAAGGTTTTTCTTTTAACACTGCAAACACACACACGCACACGCACACACACACCACTTGTCAGCTGGTTTTGTTTTCTGAGAACCCTTACTAATAGAGGGTCTGAGTTGACATTTGACAACTTGAAACTTAAAAAGCATCATAATGGCCCCTGAGTTATTACTATTTTAAATGGGGTCCTGGGCTATGTCCAGGTCACAGTGTGTCCCCTGATTTAATGGATGTGGGAGGGCTATAGTTGGCCCCATTAAGCTTTTCTGTCAGTTTTCTAATTCGAATCCTGGAAGAGCTAGGCCCATAACTTATTATATAACATAAGTGGATCCAAATGGCATAAGCAAGGGACTAGGGTGGACACTGTGATGTGTCACCCAGGTTCTCCCTTCATGTCTGGAGCAAGCATAACCCCTGCTGATGGAAGTGTTGGGAACTGACTGCTCACAGACAAGCCAACACCTCAGGAATTGCTTTCCATTGAAAAGAGCTGCCTTGTCCAAAGGCACATACTCCGACCCTGTGGCAGCTCATTTCTAGTGTCTAGTCAGTGGGGCAGGAGATAAAGGTCACACCTTCTTGCCTCAGGGTAATTAACTCTAAATGGCATCCTAACTCTAAAATTCCCTGAGACATCAGTTAAGAGCCTTTTTCTTTCTTTCTTTCTTTTTTTTTTTTTTTTTTTTTGAGATTGTATCAACCATTCAACCATTTCCTCTGCTCAGTCCTACTCCCTTTTCTTCCAGTGGTGTTGACTGGAAGGACATTAACTTCCTGCTTGCAAATAGACACTCGTTCTCAGTGTCTATTTCCTGGGAACCCTACTTAAGGCAGTTATTAAAATGGAAATAATGCTAGATGTAAGATGTGTGGTTGCTATCTTGTTTAAGGTTCTCTAAGTTCTCTCATTGCCTATTGTGGATGACAATATTGCCTTCTACATTAAACAAGCAGCAGAAAAACCTGAATACCAGAAATTTACTGATACCCTCCTTTCTCTCTTCCTTAGACTCATATCCAAAGCCAGTTCATTTTTCCTTATAATGGCCCTTGAACTAATTATTATTATCATTATTATTATTTTAACATAAAATATTTCTATTCTAATTTAGACATGTCTCCTCTCCTACCTAGGCTACCTCAATAGGTTTTTCACTGACCTCATGCCTCTTGGCTCTTTAAGGCTATTAAATTATTATATATAATATTGTCTGATTGATTTACCCAAAATTCTATATTGTAATAGCATATAAACATGAAAGCGCTCAATGATGTAACTAACTATACATTTCTTAGTGTGGCATTGCAAAGGCCTCCACATTTCAGGCCATATTCACCTCTTACTAATCTGTTAAACAAAGAAATTACTAAACACTGACAAAGATAAAAATCCAAGTCTCTGCCTTCAAGTTTTTCAGAGTAATTTCAAAACCTTTTCTGTTGCCACATTATTTCTATGTACAACTCTATGCCTTGAGTACATCCAGTCCTTTACAAAATTACAAAATATTCAAGCAAATAAAAAAATATAGAGAATGATAAAATAACTGCATTCCAGATTAGAGATATTTTTATACTGATTTTTCAGATCTCATTCCATGCTTTCTCTGGAGGTAACTATTACACTGAATTTAGATTTTATTTTTTACATTTATGCTTTATAATGTTACTATATATATATATATATATGCACACACATAGATTCATGAATAATATGTTATACTATACTGATCATTTTTCCTCTTTTTTTCAGTCAATGCAATATCGAGATTTAGTTTTGTTGCAGTATGTACTTCTGTTTTTCGTATATTATCTATTGTATCTGTCTATATATCCACATTTTCATTTTTGTAGCTGCTGATGGATGCTTTCCATTATTTTCTTGTCCATTTTCACAGTTTGTGAATTTTATTAGTAGTCTTTTTAAAAAATTGTACTTTATTTTTTTTGTGATCCTTTCCATTGTTTATATTTTTGAAGTCATCAATTTCTGCTCATATCCTTATCATTTCCTTCCTTCTAGTTTTTGGGGTTTCTCTATTTCTTTTTCTAACGTCTTCACTTGGCCATTTAGCTCACTAATTTCATCTTTTTTCTTTTCTCATACAAGGATTTAAGGCTATATATTTCTTTTCATGTACTGCTGTGGAGGCTAACGTGACTCCATCTTGGATGTGAATCTGCCATGTTGACTGCTGATTAACCCCAGTACTAAATTTATGAGCCTCTTTCTTCGGTCTCTCAGCTGGGACAGATATGCATAGACCTGCTTACCAAGGAAAAATGCTTTAACTGCATACCGTATGTTTTGTTATGTAATAGTTTCATCAGCCCCTTTCTTCTGGAAATGCCTGTACGATTTCTGCTTTATCTACTGTGTACCATAAACGTTATTGTAAACAGACACCAATCACAAATCTGGCCCACAGGCAAATTCCCTGAGAACCCCTGGTTCTGGGGGGTATTAGCATGAGGATTCACCATCTCTTCTCATGGTGGCTGCACTAGACATGGCTTCTGTTGTAAGTCTCTATTACATGTTTCTTTCTGAGAAACTAGACTTATTAGTCTCTTTCTTCAGCCTCTCAGCCTCCTTGGATCTTTGGAGACAGGTATGCATAGACCTGCTCACCAAGGAACAACTGCCTTAACCGCACACTATATGTTTTGCTATGTAATAGTTTCATTGTCATTAAATTTCAAGTTCTTTCTAACTATCTTTTTGACCCATGAGTTCTTTAGAAGCATGTTTGTATTTAAATTTCTGAATTTATGAGGTTTTTGTGGCTGATTTTTAGATTTTTATAATTTATTTCACAGAACAGTCTTTATTAATTTAAGGTTTGCTTTGTATTATAAAATTTAAGTTTTTGTGAATTTTTTATGTATACATGAAATAATGTGTGTTTACTAAGTGGAGGCTTATAGTTCCATGCATGGTCATTAAATATGGTGCATAAAACTAATATTTATGGTGTCATTCACATCTTTCACTTCTTTAATTCTCTTTTTGATTGATTGATTGATTTCTCAATTATTGAGAGATGTGTATTAGTATGGTCTACTATGATTGTAAGTTGCTGAATCTACTTTCTAATTTTGCAAAATTGTACTTAATGTTTTGAGACCATATTATTGGGTACATAGGTATTAATCAGGATAGATCAGATTATGCTACAATATCAAAAATCCCCCAAATTTCAGTGGGTTAACAGAAAGTTTATTTCTTACTTACACTATAGCTCTAATTTGAGTTAGCAGTAAAAGAACCGGATTAATTTTGTTTACTCAGTGACTCAGACTGACAGACGTGCCCTTTTGTCGTTTCTGGTCACACTTCTTTGGTGAAAGCATTTCAGATGACCATAGCTAATTTTAAGGGGGTTTAGTGGTGGAGAAATATATTTATATCTGATCTCCAGAAGAAGCAGAATATTTGGGGAAAGTCTAATGACTACTACAACATACAAGTTCAGGACTACTATATTTTCCAGGAAAATTCTTTAATTATTATATTGCAATTCACTTTATCTCTAATAATGTTGGTTAAGATTATAAAAAGACAATAGAGGAAGCAGTGTAAAATATGATTAAGATATCTGTGTTCAGACTTTATATATATATACACACACACATATATATATACACACACACACATATATATATATATATGTATGACTTGCTTTGTAAGAACTAATACAGGCCCAGTTCTTACACTGACTGTGGGAGATAATTCTCCATGGTTCTCATATTTCTGCTTGTCTTACAAGGGAGGTAGTGATTGCCTTTTGTTCTGGACTCTCTTTTCAAGGATATTTTTATAGTGGAAAACTGTGGAAGATAGTGTCTGAAGCAAAGGGTAGGCATACCCTTGGGTTGTCTAAGCTCAGGATTCCTCTCCTGCAGTGTAACCCATAGTCATACAACTGGGCCTAACCTTACTACTCCTGTGGGACTTAAAGGGAAGAGTGGACTGATGCAAATATGCTGATGTTCATGCTGCTGGCTATGGAGGAGTAGTAAAATCCTTGGAGTCTTGTGTTTTCTACAAGTATCCATGAAACCATGGCAGGCTAATATGTTACCTTGAAAGTTGGGTTAATTTTAGACCCTTGAGAGTTCTTTGACACCAGATTCACTTCCCTTCATGTTAAACTTGTCTGTCCTGATGCTGCTGGTACTTCCTTCAGACTTCACAGTGTCTGCGATAGCAAGTTCACTTTGAATTAGGTGGTAGCTATCCAAAAGATTCTCTGACACAATAACAGTTGACTCAATATCTTTATGCTATTGTTGACAGGATACTGCAAAATGCTCTTCTATACTCCCTTCAAATGGCTTTAATCTAGAGTTTTGCCTTGAAACAAGTTTAGAAAACTTCTTTCTCAACAAAGCCACACTTGAGCTATAATGTGGTTTATATGAATCAAACCATCTGTCTTTGCTTTTCCTTCAGCATGTTTGGATAGAGTGAAAAAGTATCGTTTTTATATTTGTAAATTATTAATAAATATTTTTTATGTAAATAATTCTACCTAATTATCAGTTCTGAAAATAAGATCAAGTCTTAGTTATCCAGATGGTCAAATTCTTCAGTAGCCTCGTTTAACTCATTTGCATTCCTCAGCATAATCTGTCAGAATTTTTCAGATATTCCATGTTCAAGCAATAAAAATCACTTTATCTTTGGCAAAGGTAAATCTGTTGCAAGATTAACAACATGCAATGGTAATAATTTTTTTCTTTTTTTTTTTGAGACAGTGTCTTGCTCTTTCGCCCAGGCTGGAGTGCAGTGGTGTAACCATAGCTCACTGTAGCCTTGAACTCCTGGGCTCAAGCAATCCTTCCACCTCAGCCTCCTGAGTAACCTGGACTACAGGGTCAGACCACTGCACTCAGCTAATTTTTAACATGAAAGGAAGTGCACTTCAGCCTGGGCAATGGAAGGAAGATGCACTTCAGCCTGGGCAATGGAAGGAAGATGCACTTCAGCCTGGGCAATGGAAGGAAGATGCACTTCAGCCTGGGCAATGGAAGGAAGACGCACTTCAGCCTGGGCAATGGAAGGAAGACCCTGTCTCAAAAAAAAAAAAAAAATCTGTAGCTGGTTGTAATACATTGCTTGTAAACATCACTGCACTCAGACCAGCCTCGTTTGTAATTTATTTTTTATTTTATTTTTTTCCCTCTGTTCTTCTTCTTTTTTTAAAAATTATACTTTAAGTTCTAGGGTACATGTGCACAACGTGCAGGTTTGTTACATATGTATACATGTGCCATGTTTTTGTGCTGCACCTATTAACTCGTCATTTACATTTGGGATATCTCCTAATGCTAACCCTCCCCCATCCCCTGACCCCACAACAGGCCCCAGTGTGTGATGTTCCCCTTCCTGTGTCCAAGTGTTCTCATTGTTCAGTTCCCACCTATGAGTGAGAACATATGGTATTTGGTTTTCTGTCCTTGTGATAGTTTGCTCAGAATGACAGTTTCCAGCTTCATCCATGTCCCTACAAAGGACATGAATTCATCTGTTTTTATGGCTGCATAGTATTCTGTGGTATATGTGTGCCACATTTTCTTAATCCAGTCTGTCACTGATGGACATCTGGGTTACTTTCAAGTCTTTGCTGTTGTGAATAGTGCCACAATAAACATACATGTGCATGTGTCTTTATAGCAGCATTATTTATAATCCTTTGGGTATATACCCAGTAATGGGATGGCTGGGTCAAATGGTATTTCTAGTTCTAGATCCTTGAGGAATCGCCACACTGTTTTCCACAATGGTTGAACTAGTTTACAGTCCCACCGGCAGTGTAAAAGTGTTCCTGTCTCTCCACATCCTCTCCAGTACCTGTTGTTTCCTGACTTCTTAATGATCGCCATTCTAACTGGTGTGACATGGTATCTCATTGTGGTTTTGATTTGCATTTCTCTGATGGTGAGTGAGCATTTTTTCATGTGTCTGTTGGCTGCATAAATGTCTTCTTTTGAGAAGTGTCTGTTCATATCCTTTACCCACTTTTTGATGGGGTTGATTTTTTCTTGTAAATTTGTTTGAATTCTTTTTAGATTCTGGATATTAGCCCTTTATCAGATGGGTAGATTGCAAAAATTTTCTCCCATTGTGTAGGTTGCCTGTTCACTCTGATGGTAGTTTCTTTTGCTGTACAGAAGCTCTTTAGTTTAATTAGATCCCATTTGTCAATCGTGGCTTTTGTTGCTATTGCTTTTGGTGTTTTAGATATGGAGTCCTTGCCCATGCCTATGTCCTGAATGGTATTGCCTAGGTTTTCTTCAGGGTTTTTATGGTTTTAGGTCTAACATTTATGTCTTTAGCCATCTTGAATCAATTTTTGCATAAGGTGTAAGGAAGGGATCCAGTTTCAGCTTTCTACATGCCTCATTTGTAATTTAAAGTCCATTGTTATTGCTGACCAGCATTCCATTTATGACGATACCCACAATTCATGTACCTATTCCACAGTTGATGGGCAGTCCACGTTGCTTTTCCAGACAGTTGTATTGCTGAACTCCTGTGAAAGTCTCCTAATGCATTAGTGTAAGAATAAAAGGCAGTAGTCTTAAAACGGGGGTGTACGTATAAGGATATACAAATGTTTCTTATGTGATATGTGGATATGTAGGGCGCAAATAGTTTTAGGGGAACCAATTTCTAAATCTTTTGCTTCTATACACACTCTTTTCTAAAATTGATCTCTCTGAGACTTTGTCAGAGACACAGGTCCTGATTTTATATTTGCTCTTTATCCTCTTCCCCAACTTTACAAAATGACATACCTTTCTCTTAGTGTTGGTCAATCTTACTTTACAATGCTTTATTCTGGGGTGTAAACACTCCTAGAGTGCTAAAGAAAGGGACAGTTTGAAATATTGCTCTAGGATAGTATTGTGTATTATTTGAATGCTTGGTTTTATGGCTGAATTATATTAACCCCAAATTCTTAGGTTCTAACCACCAATAATTCAGCATGTGACTGCATTTGGAGATAGGGTCTTTAGACAGGAGACCCTATTCCAATGACTGGTGTCCTTATAGGAAGAGGAGATTAGGACACAGACATGCACACAGAGTGAAGACAATGTGAAGACACAGGGAGAAGACGACCTCACCTACAAGCCGAAAAGAGGGGCCTCAGAAGAAACCAACACTTCTGACACCTTGTTCTTGGACTTCTAGCCTTCAGAACTATGAGACAATACATTTTTGTTGTTTATGCTCTCTAGTCTTTGGTACTTCATTATTGTAGCCCTAGCAAACTAATATACTTAGGTAACAAGTACTTTTGTGAGTCAGGTGGTTTCTTTTTTTTATTACAACAATATTGAAAGGAAACCTGATTGAATTATGTGCAGATTGATCATTTAAAATAATCTTTTGGTGATATATATTTATGTGATTTGAGTATATACCTTGAAAGTAGTTCAAAGATTGAGTGATACTATAATAACCAAATCTCCTACATTCCCATCTTATTGATGTGAATAGATTTTCTCAGAGCTTACATCTATAGAAACAAAAAATAGATGGCCAGGTATAGTGGCTCAGGCTTTTGACCATATAGTTTTGGGGGGTTGTTTGTCTTTTCTTACTGCTTTGAAAGAATTCAGGACTTTGGGAGGCTGAGGCAGGAGGATCATTTGAGGTCAGAAGTTTGAGATCAGCCGGGGTGACATAGCAAGACCCTATCTCTACAAAAGATTAAAAAGTTAGCTGGATGTGGCGGTGCACCCTTGTAGTTCTAGCTACTTGGGAGGCTGATGTCGGAGGAAAGCTTGAGCCCAGGAGTTTGAGGCGGCAGTGAGCTAGGATTGCGCCACTGCACTCCAGTCTGGGCCAGAGGGTGAGACACACAGAGAGAGAGAGCGAGATAGAGATAGATAGAGAGATAGAGAGAGACAGAGAGAGAAAGAGAGAGAGAAGGAAGAATGGAAAGAAATAATGCTAAACTCTTAATTCTAGCAAAAAACCAATATGAAACCATGAATTAATTAACTAATTAGTCATCTCATTAAGAAGTAGCTTATTATTATTATTGTGTTTAATAGTATTCAAAAATTTGGAAAACATGTTACTTTGGCCATTGTATATTATTACTATTTGCAAAGTTAACTGACTCAAAAATTGACATTTAAAGACTCAGTCACAGAAAATTTGAAAAAATTTAATTTCAGTTTATAATCTTATTTTTTTACAGGGAAGAAATAATAAAAGACTTTTAGGTTTAAAAGATATTACATTAAAGAAAAGTCAGCATAAAATGTAGACTTTGAAAAGATACAGGAATGAAGAAAAAGTAACAGTGAAAACGTTTAATTCTGTTGAAGACCTTATTTATAATATTTTCTAAATAGATGTTGAATGTCAAATTACTATGCTACTTACATTCCATTGGAAATATTTAAAAGATGATGTAATAGTTTTATTTTAAAAGGCCAGTATTTGTCACATTCTGGACTTTACATCATTTGCAACTTTTTAAACTTAGGATAAATAATTTGAATGACAATTAAAAAAATTTGACAGGCAGGGCACAGTGGCTCACACCTGTAGTGCCAGGATTTTGGGAAGCCAAGGTGGAAGGATAACTTGAACTCAGCAGTTTAAAACCAGCTTAGGCAACATAGGGAGACCCTGTCTCTACCAAAAAAAAAAAAAAAAAAAAATTGGCTGGGTGTGGTGGCACACGCCTGTGGTGTCAGATACTTGGCAGGCTCAGACGGGAGGATCACCTGAGCCTGGAAAATAGAGGCTACAATGAGCTGTGATCATGCCACTGTGCTCCAGCCTGTGTGATAGAGCAAGACTCTCTCTCTCTCAAAAAAAAAAAAAAAAAAAAGTTTGAAGAACACTCTTTGATATTTTGGTTCACAAAATATACTTATCATTCAATTTTATAAAATAATGCCATATACATATACTGACTTGTTGATTTTTTTTTCTTGTGTCCTCACCAACTTTTGGAATTATCAATTTATTTTTACTAATGTGGATGTCTATATTGATATTTTATTATTGCTTTTAACTTGAATTTCTCTGATTACTAATTAGATTGAGGATCTTTTCATATAATTATCAGCCAGATTGGCTTCCTTTTCCATATAGTGACTATTTGGGCTTTTGATGACATATTTTTTGGGGGGTTGTTTGTGTTTTTCTTATTGCTTTGCAAGAATTCTTGATGTATTCTGGTTACAAACCATTTTTCAGTTATATGTGTTGAAAACACTTTCTTCCAGTTCCTGAGTTTCAATTTTATCTTCCTTACAGGATTATTTGAAAAAGAGATGTTTCAGGGCATCTTGACATCTTATTTAAGAGTTCTTCCCGCCATGTCAAAATTATGAAAATTCCATCTTCTAAGTGTCCCTTTCATATTTAATTCCTTAATCAACCTGAAATTGATTTTTATGCTCAATGTGTATGCATTCAACTTATTCATTTCCTGTGAAAAGTTGTTACTGCTCCGGTTATTGAAAGCAACCTCCTTTACCCATTCTGAGAATACTGAAGGAAAAAAAATCATACTTGGTTTCTCCTATACCTTCTCACTCAAAAATGAACACAGAAGCCTTGTGTGACCAAATGTGTGGGTTTTCCCGACATACCAGGCAAGCAATCAATTCTGCATCTGACATCAGCTGGGTATCCTCTAATGCAACTCCATTCTGACATTACCTAGAGATAGCATCAAATACCACAGGTAAAGGGCTCAGTCCCCAAGAGTGTCCCCCTCACCCAACTTCCAATGACAATCTCAAGCCCCAGTTTGCTTGACCTGTGCTTCTGACCTACCTGCTATAAATTAGGGTTCCCATGACTCCCTCCTGGGATTAGATTAATTTGCTAGAGCAGCTCACAGAACTCAGGGAAACACTTATGTTTACTGATTTATTATAAAGATTAATAGAAAAGATGCTGATGAGTGCCTGTGAAGAAATACATAGGGCAAGAAATGTGGGAAGGGGCAGGAGTTTCTATGCTCTCCCCAGGCCCACCATCCTCCACGAACCTCCAAGTGTTCACTTCTCCAGAAGGTGTTTTGAACTCAGTCCTTTCAGATTTTTATGGAAGCTTTGTTATGTAGAATTATGTAGACTGGTTAAATCACTGGCCATTGGCTTAATCTTCAGACCCTCTCTCCTTCCACGTGGTTGTGAGGGTGTGTTGGGGCTAAAAGTCTCAACAACCTAATACAGCCTTGGTCTTTCTGGTGACCAAGCCCCATCCTGAAGCTACCTGGAGGAATCCAGCCATCAGTCAACATTAGCATTACAAAAGACACTTAGCACTTTGAAGAATCTAAGTAGTTCAAGAGTTTTATACCAGGAAATAGGGACTAAGACCAAATGTATATTCTACAACATATATTTGAAGACCATCCTAATCTTCCAATAAGGATTCCTTATATCAAAAGGACATACAACTTAAAAGATACCGCAGCACTCCTAGAATCTCACTGAATCATTTATAATTAATCATGTCCATTGTATAGTATAAATATGTCTCCTAGAATGAGGTCACTCAAGTTTGTAGGCTTCCATTCGATCTTGTCTGATTTCAAAACTAGTCTCTGCAAACATAGCTTCACCTTTTCAGGCATCTGTTATCTGTTATAGTTGAGCGGGAAGACATCATCATCACTTGCTCTGATCCTCTTTTGAAGGGATAATATTGGATTCCCCTCCTTATATTATTCATTTATTAATTCCTTTAACCTCAGTGACTATTCTTCCTTCTCTTCATTTATACCCCAAATCTTCCACCTTTGGAAGCGAAGGTTTGCCTCCATTTGCCCACCTTGTCTATCTAGGTGGAAGGCAGCAATGCCAGTCTAGCTGGTGCTCCTTTCAGTCCACTCATATTCAGATAGGGTTAGGCTACACAGGCCCAAATTGGTAGGTTGTTTTTACTACCAGGCAAAACAGCTGCATTCACTGTTAACCCCAATTTTGCCAAATGAGATGAAGGCACAACCCACTTCTATCAGGCCCATAAGGAATTCTGATATAAGGTTTATTAGGAATGAGCCACCTCTAGTTACAGCCCTTGTAATTGCAGCCCTGATCCTGTGACCACTGCATCAAGTAGGGGAACGAAAAAAGAGGACAAGATAATTAAAAATATATAATGCTTTATTGTCAAAAAATAGACAAATTTTAATTTCCTTTAACAGGAATATTAATTTAACAGCCTCCATAAGCCATCACCATTTTGTAAGCATAACAGGCAAGAGAGTCAAAGATAACTGTTAGTGGAAAAAGGACAACAGTTCTACATCCATGCCCAAGAAGCCTTGCCCAGTCAGTGGTGACAACTCCAGGACAGCGGCAGAAACACAGTGAACCTTTGGAGCCTGACAACAGACATGCAAAATGACGTTGATTTATCTTGGCCCAATTCTATAAAGATTGGCTTTGTAGTATCTTTCCAAGCATTTGAAGAGTTTAGTTTGTTAGAACACTTGCTAATTTGAACAGTGACATTTTAGGTCACTTATAGTATCAGTAACAGGATCACACCTGTTTTTCAGTAACACCAGGATGAATACATCTGTCCCTACATCTGTTCCAGTATGTGAAATGGAGCTAATAGCTAGGGCAGGAAACCTGAATAAAGCTCCTTATCCATGAGCCACAGCAAGGATATGAAAGCCTTGCTGAATTGAACATTGTTGAGTAGAGGCTAAATTCTCTCATTAACATAAAAAAGGAAAGAGATAATGATCTACTTAGTCGGAATAAGACAAAAAGTAAGGCCTTTATTATTCCCTAGTGACAGGTATCCAAGGTGGAAAAAATCTGGGTGCGCGCATGGTTATCTGGACTGTGAGTTTCACTCTCTAGGCTGTACTATAAACCATATTTCCATGGCCAATGCAGACTTTGTAAATTGACCCGTTTCAATAATTCAAAGTGGTAGTATACAGCTACTGCCCTTGACAATTGGGGTTAAGGAGAGATTCCTCAATTCCCAGAAAAGCCCAGAGATGAGATAATACTGACATGGTGAAATCGTTCATATGAGATTAAGCATATGTAATACTGAAAAGAAGATAGATTACTAAGTGAATCAGAGAGGGACTAGATCTCAGAACTAATTTCCTATCCTCACAGGTATTCATCATTCACTCAGTGTAAGAGTAATCAATTACACACAAAAATATCAGTTCAATGTTTTGCATTTTTCTAGTTTAAAGACAATATTCAACACTTAAGAACAAGGGAAACTGAGCTTTTAAAGGCATCTAAAACAACACCGTGGTTACTGAAATGGTAGCACAAGCTTTCGTCACCTCTTTAAAACATTAGAGTGAGGAAGTCACCAAGAAACAGTGAAGCAGTTCCATTATTGCCATAATATTTCTCATTCACTCTTACCTAGGGTTAAGTTTTAATTAAACTCACCTACTTAATCCTACCCTCCTGTCTAAGAACTCTTCAAATTTGAGTCATGAACTGGTGGTGTGGGCTTCTGGAAGTTTTGATCAGCTAAGTATCATTGAGTAAGATTCTGTGATTTAAAGAATCACCCTGAAAACTTACAGAAAAAAAAGTCATATGAAAATCAAACTAGGCAAATCTGGTTTATATAGTCTATTACCAAGCCTACCTGAAACAAAATTGTGGAATCAAATGTAAAACTCAAATGGACTTCTACTTTTGCTTACCTATTCTATCCCATTCAATTCTGTACAAAAATGGGATATATGCAGAAAATGTACACTATTTCGGATCACTTCTCGAAAGGCCAGAAAATCAGCCTGTTAGCTGCAGTTACTAAGAATGTGAAATACAGAAAGAAAATGGACTACATTTGGGGTTTCTTACTGAGGACAGGTGGGGCAAACTACAAATGACTTTAGCTGACTAGCTGAATAGTTTTACTACCCAATCATGAAATAAGCTTTATATATTTTCCCTTTTTAGGACCCTTCAATGACTGTTGTTCCAATCAGTGAATAAAGTTTTTTCTTAACAAGTCGAAATCCTGAGCTGAGGATCAGAGTTCTCCTGAAACCAGATGAGAAGCGACCCCTACTAAAGAAAAAGTCCCTGAAGCTAGTCCATGAGCAGTTCTCCTGCTTAAACACAAGTGTAAGCTCAAAAGTAGGCACCACGCTAGAATCACACACAATCCTATCCAGCTTTTTACATACATTTTCAATTTCCAAGTTCACGTGCATAACACAACCTCGCAAGCCACAGGGCTCTGTTGAGGAAAGCCGCAGGACATCTTGAGCAATTCTCTGGGTCAGTTTCTCAGGGACAAGGACCTTTGAGCAACCAAGTTTAGTTTGCTTTGATTTGGACAGACAGTTCTCCAGCATTTTAACCAAATTCTGGCAAGTTGATTCCTCAAATATTACCTCGTTGAGGTTGGGTTCAGGAACAACATAATCCCAGTAGTCAAAATCTGTAAGAAATGGAGTTTTCTTTTTAGATAAAGAAAAAAAAAACTCACAGTAGAAAAAACACACCAAGATATCAACATTGGTTACCTCTATCTACCATGTAATATAGCGAATAATTTAAGCTCTCATGAAAGTTCATGTATGAAATAAAGGTTTAGATAAATAGAGTGGATAGGATATAACCACTTTTCTTTAAATTCATGTGTGTACAAAGAACACACACAATCTTAAAGACTATTCATCAAAAATCTACTTGGGATTATCCCAGATTATTGGTGATTTTCTTTTCTTTCTTGCCTACTTGCTTATGGGGGTTTTCTAATTTTGTTTTACAGAAAACATTTATTACTTCTGGGATAAAAAGTTAAAACTTTGTTATTTGGACTAAGGGGTTATTACTTTCTAACTGTAGGAATACATGTATTGTAAAATAAAGAATTTTTGCTATTATGTTTAAAGTCCATGAGCTTGAAGAGTTACATTAAAGATCTATCAAATTTGTGTCTTTAAGTCTTTACTGGAGTGGCCTGTAGGTCCCAATTTTAGCTTTAACCTCTTTAATTAAAAATTGCGCAGAGAAGACCTTTGAGGTTCATGAGGATATTTATAACCGGTTGGGTGGTTTTTCTTAGCCAAGCAAAACAAAATAGTCCTAAGGAAATAAAATTAGATTGGCTGAAAGGAAAAGAGATAGCTCTGCATTTGGTCACCTACTCCTCAAATGAATCCTACCACTTGGCAGGATTGCCACGCTACAGGGAGTCAAATGAACAAGGTGCAGGCTGACGCCCTCCCGGCTCCTCTCCCTAAGCCTACTTCACCTTCATCAGCTACTGGGTTTTCCTCTCCACTTCATGTAATTTTGGAGTTCTGGCCCTATAAATTAGGTCATCAACCACTTCACCTTGAAAGGAGGAAAACACGAAGAGCCTAAGCAGTTTATCTATGCTCTTACAGCTCTAGTGGCAGAGCAGTGTGTTCACTTAGAAACTGCTGTTAAAATTGCAAATGATAGCAAATCAAGCACCACTGCTGTTCAATAGTTTCCTTCTCACATTAAAAATGGAATAATGGGTATATCCAAGACTGAAAATCCTACTCAGTAATAAACATGAACACACTGATTTAAGCAACCACATAAAAGAATCTCAAAAACATTAGGCTGCGGGAAAGAAACCAGACACAAAAGAGTACCTACTTTATGGTTCCACTTACCTAAAGGCAAAACTAACTTGGAGTGATAAAAATCAGATCAGTAGTTCCCTGGAGTCAGGGGGGAGTGAGAAATACCTAGCAAATGGGTGCGTCGGAATTCACGGGGAGGGGTTATGTTGATTACAGGGGTAAATACATTTGCTAAAACACACATAACTGTGTTCTTCACAATCATGTAAGATAAGGACCTTAATCCTCAAGAGCCTACAGGCACCAGCCTAGAAAGATGTAGCCCTTGGGTATTCTACTTTTGCTACTTTTGTTTCTAGCATGAAGAGAAGATGTTAGAAAATTTGGAAAGGATTCTCCTCAGACGGATTTTGTGGCACCCCCTACATAGAGGTAGGGGAGGAAGTCGAAAGCCCGCCCACCCGGTAGATCGAGAGGCACCGACCTTTGGAGAGGAGAAGGGTGGGCAGCGGGGACACTCACCACTTAGCAGGCTCTCTGGGTGATAGCCACAGTCCAGCAATTCTGAAATGCTGGCCGGGTTCTTACTGCTCAAACTGCCAGTTGCAACCATGGTCAACGGCTCTGTTTCCCTCGCGGGGCGCAACGGCCTTTCCTGTGCGCTGGAAAAAATGAGGCGAGAAGAGACGGATTTGCAAAAGCAGGCGAGTCGTGCAGAGACTCCTAAAATGCCCGGCGACGCGGGAGCGAACTAGCGGAGGAACTCCTTTGCCAAAGGGGAGGAACCGGCCTCTGCAACTCAAGTTGACAAAGCCCTGTGAGCAAGGCCGCCAACTACAGCAACAACCTGAAACTAACTCAACAGTTCGCAAAACTTGGAAGCGACCTGCCCAGCGGAACGGCCCCCGACCCTGCTGCCCCCACCAAGGCCGCAGCTTCGCTCACCTACCGGGAGTTCCCGGGGGCCGGCGCGCTCGCTGCCGGGTAAACACAGGCAGGTGCCTTCTTAGGAGTCCCCTCTCCTGGGGACTCGGTGACCTGCAGACCCCAGCAGCCAGCGGCACCCTGCTCACCCCCCCGACCACCCTGCGCCGGCTCCTAGCAGTAGCATAGCCTCCGGGGCAGCGAGAACTTTATACGTCCAGTCCCCACCCTGCCCAGGCCCGCCCACCTGCGCCGCCCCTCCCCGGCCGGCGCCCCGCCCCTCTCCTGCAGAGTCTGGTCCCCTTTCAACCCCTACACTTCCAGGGAGCCCGAGCCTAGTCGCAGGGAGTTGCGAATAAGCCTGTGGTACGGACACCTGTTGTTTCCAGGGTAGATCTCGGGCCACTGTGACCTCAATTCTGGGCGCACGACTCTTCAAAGCCTGAACCTGATTCTTCAGTGCGACCCCTCCCCGAGCACCCGCGCTTTCACACTCAGGCTGCTCCAGGCAGCAGCGGGAAGCTTTAAGCCGTCTGTGTATTTCCTTGTCCTGAGGCTTTGCTGTGTCATCCTGAACACTTGGCTTAAATCTGTTGCAACGTTCACTGAGCATCATTTATGCACTTATTTATGGCCTCTAACCCAGTCAACTCTACTCTGCCTCCCAGGGTTTCTGTATCCTCCTCTGCTGCACGCGGTCACATCTAGTTTTCCTTTCCCGCAACGAAGGCTCCTAGCATTTTAGGAAGGGCCTTAATGACCCCATGCACTCCCTTGCTCCCTGGCATCCTTCGTGCCCTTACATCTGTGACTAATGCGTTTTCTCCGCAGGCAGGGTGAGCCTGGCACTCTTCTAATTAGACCTTGCCCCAGAGCGCGGGCAGCTTGAATTGAGCGGGAGCTTGCCAAGAAACACACAAAACCATTAGTAGGATCTTAGGTACTCCTCCATCCGTGCATCATTGATAGCAATTGTCGTTTCCGGAGGCAGAAGTTTCTGGAGAGCCCTGTTGGGAGGATCTTGGGTTTGGGATGTTTTGAAGAGGTTTCAGAGAATGAAGAAAGAGTTTTATATTCTGCTGGGGATCAGCAGATAATCCCTGTGAGGCCTCCTTGCGGTCCTGCAGAGGAACACACAGAGGGGCAGAGGAGCCCTGGAAAGAGGCAACATGCCCGCACAACCCATGAGCAAGAAGCCAAACCTGAATTTTTTCTTCCAAAGTTACTAAGCCGCGGTTGTCTTGCTTTAGTGTGCCAGTAGGAGATGATCTGTTCAGAGAGTCAGCTTGGGGTGGGTTAGGGGATGCCTGGAGGGAGAAGGTTGTTCCTACAGTAGAGATCCTAGTGTTGGCTCCCAGGTCCTCTAGGATTATGTGTAGAAGGATTTGCAGGTTAGAGCCTTGAAAGGCAGTTTCGGGCCGGGCGCGGTGGCTCAAGCCTGTAATCCCAGCACTTTGGGAGGCCGAGGCGGGCGGATCACAAGGTCAGGAGATCGAGACCACAGTGAAACCCCGTCTCTACTAAAAAAAAAAATACAAAAAATTAGCCGGGCGCGGTGGCGGGCGCCTGTAGTCCTAGCTACTCAGGAGGCTGAGGCAGGAGAATGGCGTGAACCCAGGAGGCGGAGCTTGCAGTGAGCCGAGATCGCACCACTGCACTCCAGCCTGGGCAACCGCGTGAGACTCCGTCTCAAAAAAAAAAAAAAAAAAAAAAAAAAGAAAGGCAGTTTCGCTGTCCTGGCATAAAACTCTTAGAAAAACAACAACCCGAGGGGTATAGAGGGTGTGATAAACAGATCAGTGGGAGGACATTCGGAGGCAGAGCAGCAGAAATTAAAGCCAGCTTGACAGTCCATTTTTAACTCAGTTCAGGCAGCTGCACTGCCTGAAGGTCAGGCGAGCCAAGGAAGGAGATGTTGATAGGCTGGTCTTTGAAGGCCAGTTTCCACTTCTACTTCAATAAACAGAAAAGTGGAAAATAAACAAGCCCATTTAAGCCAATTAAGAGCGGTTTCAGTGGCTAGTGTGTTCAGGACCAATGGATGGGCCCCTGGTCAGGTGTTGGATGCCAGCTGCCTGACAGTCAGTCCCTGGGCAGGCCACAGAGCCTCTTGTCCTTCCTGGGCAGCATTACTAATAAGGCTGCCACTTACCTGCCTCCAAGGAGAATTATTAGAATTAATATAATGAGTGATCTGAACCAATGCTAGCGAAATAAAGAAATTACTAGTTTCAATTTCCTTAGGGTATTTAGGCATAACTCATAAACTAAATGCCTCCATAGGGCCAGAAAGCTTATTGGAACTTATAGAAAGTAGTAGTTGCTCTTGGCTCACCTGACTAACTGAAATTTTGCAAAGCCCTTTGGGATGTGACTACCGAAAACAATTTACTTATGTACAAAAGACTTCAAATAATATCTTCTTGGCTCAATGGGCCTTGCTCTCAGGACTTATAGGGCATAAGGAATGATTGAAGTAAAACACATACCTGGAATAATTAAGAATGTCCTTTTTTATGTACTTACAAGTGTAGAAAATCCATTCTATCACTAGTTTGCATCCTCGCAAGGTTAAATAGAACTGATTTTTTTTTTTTAATTGAAGCATGGAGAAGATTTAAGAAATACTAAGTGCCATTATAGGCTAAGTGTAAGGTGACACAGTCTATCAGATTTCAGAAAAATGTGGATACAGTCAATTGTTTATTACTGAAAGTTCATCACATTAGGGAACTTCAGGTGTTTATTAAGTGCAGTGATAAAGAAGTTTGTTTGATTGCTCTTTCATTATACCCTCTAATACTATATAAACAGTTCATGGGAGTGCTTACTGGAAATAGTTGTGTATGAATAGAAAATCTAGTCAGTTAAATAATTTGATTTCCTTTCGTACACCAGTGTATTATGACAAACTAAATCATAAGCAAAGCCTTTAACTTAAGCATGCTTGCTTTTTTATTACTATAATTCACTCATCCATCTTCTTATATAAAGAAAATGAGATAGCAGTAACAGCTGGCAACAGTATTTTCATCTGATGTATTTGCAAATATTTAAGTTCTAGGCTTCCTCAGGTATAAATATAGTATTCATAATGTCATTGCTTACCTAAAGTATGAATTCACAATGCCAGGGATACTGCAAAAACAAAAAGCAAAACTGATGCTTTCATGTATTATTACAGGAAATGTTGGTGTCTTTTGCATTTGTGATTTGGAGTGTTGAATGTTTATTACATGTTTCACTAGCCACCTTTCTGTCTTTATTTGGTATGAATCACTTATTTTTGAATCTTATTAATACATTTACATTCCACATATTGCTTATTTTATTTCATAAACTATGACACCTGAGGGAGAATTACTGGGTTTCTTAATCCGTACAATTCAGGGAAAACTTATAGGACATGGAAATTGATCTATACATTAGCAGCAAGCTCATGGGATTGTTGTAAGGACTAAAAGAGAAACCCTTAAAATCAATGCTAAATATTATCTCTTTTTCATAAACAAATATGAGATCTTCAAATGCATACTATCTCTGGATTCCTTTAGTTGTGCTAAGTTTGTAAATTTGGTGTCCCATGCCAAGTGCTTAGAACCAAACTAATACTGATATTAAGCAAGAGCTTAATGAGTGATATTATTATTATTGCTGTTGTTATATTCTGAGATTGTAGTTCTCTGAGTCAGCGCAACATGCAAGTGGCTAAATGGAGTTGGGGAAGTATTGTTAAAGTATAAGAAAATTTATGATCTTTCCTGTTTGCAGGAAATCTGGAAATTATTGCTACTGATTAGGAAAATCTTTTTTTATTATAATACATCCATCGCTGTATGGGAAAGCAGGAAGGGATCTGCCAATGATACGTAACAAAATAATGTGGGTAAAAAATTATCTTGGTGTAAAACACAGAGTTTTATATGTTAACTTTCCTCTTAATCTAGAAAATACTTTTCACGAAATAAATAACATTTACAGACAATTGAATTGAAACTATTGACTATAGAGTGATGCAGTTGTTTCAAGATATGTATGATCATCTGTTAACAATCTGGGTGAGATATTTAATCATACTTTTAATTTGTCTTTGAGGGTGCATCACCCAATACAATTTCCATTTAATGATTAAATATTCAATATGACTTATTCTATTAAGTAAAGTAACATGGAAACTTGTCTAGTATAAGACAAAAACCGGCCGGGCGTGGTGGCTCAAGCCTGTAATCCCAGCACTTTGGGAGGCCGAGATGGGTGGATCACGAGGTCAGGAGATCCAGAGCATCCTGGCTAACACGGTGAAATCCCGTCTCTATTAAAAAAATACCAAAAAAAAAAAACAAAAACAAAAACAAACAAAAAAAAAACAAACTAGCCGGGCGACGCGGCGGGCGCCTGTAGTCCCAGCTACTCTGGAGGCTGAGGCAGGAGAATGGCGTAAACCCGGGAGGCGGAGCTTGCAGTGAGCTGAGACCCGGCCACTGCACTCCAGCCTGGGCAGCAGAACGAGACTCCATCTCAAAAAAAAAAAAAAAAAAAAAAAAAGACAAAAACCAGGCCCAATATATAAAATAATACATAATGCTTGCTATTAAAAGCTGAGACAGTCTTCCAGTAACAGAAGGAATTGCCTCTCTTTTTAAGCAGAGAAATAGTTACCATAGCAGCTTGTCTCAATATAGTTGTATGATTTTGTTCTCTTCATAAACAATGCTGTGTATTATCAGTCTTTAAATATAGACAATATGTTTAAATGCATACAATATCTGCTTTTCCTTAATTATGGAAAAATGTGTAATTCAGGTGACTATATCAGAGGATGTCAGCCAGGAACATGAAGTGGGTCCTTGACATTTGTCTAGGGGTGCATCTTAAAACCTTTACAAGTTCCAAATTTGAGAATACCACTATACCATACCATTTTTCTGGAATTTTAATGTGCAACAAGAAATGAGGAAAATAAAGCTACATGCTCTTGTCGATGTTGGGTTCCTCACTGCTTTCCCCTCCTGTACCAGCCAAGTGTCCTATTTTGGTAGGCCAGCCTTGCACAGCTTTTGTCATTGACATTTGTATCCTAGCAAAACTACACATTACTTCTTGACATAAACCTGTGGGGTTGCTCAAGAAGAGAATTGAATCTGAGAATGCCTGAGTGTCGACTAGATATGGAATTCTGTATGGTACTTTTTAGAATGAGATCTAATCTCCATTCTGCAGATTTAAAGCACATTAAGGTTAAGAAACTTGACTAGTCCAGAGTGATTCAGTTTTTTCATCTTCATGGTGTAGTAGTTAGTTGCATGAACTGTGGAGCCTAACTCCTAGCAGTGACATTTACTAGCTGTGTAAACTTGGATTAGGTACTTACCATTTCTGTGCCTCTATTTGCACCTTTAAAATGGGAATTATGGGGAAGGAAGTGAGAGGGAGAGATTTGTTAAAGCAGTGGTCCTCAACCTTTTTGGCACCAGGGACTTGTTTCGTGGAAGATAATTTTTCCACGGTTGGGGATGCAGATGGTTTGGGGATGAAACTGTTCCATTTCAGATCATCAGGCATTAGTTACATTCTCATAAGGAATGGGTAACCTAGATCCCTCACATATGCAGTTCACAAAGGCTTCACGCTCCTATGAGAATCTAACGTTGCAGCTGAGGCAGAACTCAGGTGGGAGTGCAGGCAATGGGGAGCAGCTGTAAATACAGATGAAGCTTTGCTCACTCGCCCACCCGCTGCTCCCCTCCTGCTGTGCACCCAGTTCCTAACAGGTAATGGACTGGTACTGGTCCATGGCCTGAGGGTTGGAGACCTCTGTGTTAAAGGATACAAAATTATAGCTAGATAAGAGGAATCAGTTCTAGTGTTTCTTCCACTGAGGGTGACTATAGTTAACAATAATATGGTGTTTTAAATAGATAGAAGGAGGATATTGAATGTTCCCAACGCAGAGAAATGATGAATATTTGAGATGTTAGATATGGTAATTATCCCAGTCTGATCACCATACATTTTATGTGTTGAAACATTACTATGTACTGCCTGAAAATGTACAATTATTACTTATCAACTAAAAAAATTTTAAAAACTACACTAAATAAATAAAATGAGAATTATAATAATTTTACCTTACAGGGCTGTCGTGGGGGTTCAGTGAGTGAATGCATAATGTACTCAATAAATGTTAGCTATTATCATAATGATGAATTTTACTCTGACCTTGAAAAATTCTCAAAGTCATAGTGACATCTTAATGAACAGGTAGCTAGAGGAGTGTTTACATATGATCAAGGGTGTGTATAAAAGCATGTCTTTTGTACATATTCATTCATTTGGTCAATTGACATTCAATAAATATTTGTTGTGCATTAATTATCTGTCAGGCCCTGAGAATACAACAGGAAACCAGATACGTTTGGTGCCCATCACCAGACAGATTATGGTTTAGAAAGGTTTATAGGCAAATGAATACAAGATTATAAATAGTATGATAAAGGTAGGGGAGGTACAGTGTGCTCCAGGAGCACAATGATGTAAACACTAATGTGTTTTGAAGTCAGATTTATAACCTTGCTACTCATCATGCATATCACAGAACAAAAGCATAGGCATCTCTTGGCAGAGTGTAAGAAATGCAGAATCTCAGGCCTCACCCTGCACTACTGAAACAGAATCTGCTTTGTGGTAAGATTTTTAGGTGATGCATATTGTATGCAATTAAAACAGATTTTAGTTAAAGAGAATGAAAAAAACCACAAGACAATCTAAACACTTGTACAGCTATTTCTTGGTCAACTAAGAAAAAATATTTCTTGAGTACCTACTACGTGCAAGGCCTTGATGCAAGGTGGATAGAGTCTCAGCTGGGTAAGTGTTTGTTGATTCTCCATAGCTCAAGTCAGATATAATGGCTGTAATGAAAATAATTCATCCTGTGTGGTTTTCAGGTCCTGGACCTAACTCACAGACCACACACAGCTATGTGAAAACAGTCTGGTTTTCAGAGAAGACTGTCTTATGTAAAAATTAAGTCCTGTTTTAATAAAGTTGAGACATTATCAAACCCTGAATTATATTCGACCTTGATGGAATGGAAGCCTATAATATAACACAAGGAAGGGGCTTATATAATAAAATGTATTTAAAGTAATTGGTCTATGGAAAGTTGCATTTGGAAACCACAAATTTAGAAGGAAGAGAGTAACACAGAAAGATATATCTTATTACTTCCAAATTTACTACAGAGGATAAATAGAGTTATGTATGTATTCATTTCTTCTGCTGCAACTGTATCATAAAATATGTTTTAAAACAGTGACTTAGTTTTTGAAATATTGTACTGGTAATTGGGAACTATTTTGTAGATGTTATCTATTGGGGCAGAAGAGCTAAATTGTAAATTGCTGAAGAAGCCTTTCAGGGGATGTCAATATTAGCTATAAGCATGATGAAGTACATTCAGTTTTGTGACATTATTGATGCATCATATCTAAATTAAGCAATAAATGGTACTTAATTTATAGCATCACATAATTACCTTTGCAGTTAGCTTAGATGTTCATATGCTAAAGGCTTATAAAACAGGCCTCACCTCTGAATGTGTAACAGAGTAGTATACCTTTAATGGTTTGACTTTGGGCTCTAACTTAATCAAACTTGCCTTCAAATTCTGGCTTTACCATGAGTGGGCACATTGTGAAATTAACCGAAATCCTTTGAATTTCAGCCTCCTTGTCTGTAATATGGAAGATTCAATGATACAATACATGTTAACTTTCTAGCAATGCAACTGGCACATATTAAGAGCTAAGTCAAAGGTGGTCATCCTAGACACTCATGGCTATATAGGTTTGTTCCTGTAAATGCACAAAATTCAACTGTAGTAAATAATTCATCAAATGGTGTGACAGACATTGCAGATGGTTGTAGATTTTAGTGTGCACATAATGCATAATAAAGAGTGCACATGCTGCAGAATCAGGAGACCTGGCCCCAAATACAGCTTTTATATTAACTTGGTCTCTGACTTTGGACAGGATGTGTCAACAGAATTTCCTGGATGTAGTGAGAAACTAAAAAGAGGTTCACGCAGGCTGGGGGAGAGATTCACCTACGGATTTCAAAGCAGTAGAGACCAGGGCCTTACTTTGTGGCTATGTCTAGGAGGTGGCAAGATCTTAGAAAGGACTGGATAGAGTTCCTATTTGGAAAAGATTCGTGCTGTTCCTGAAGAGCCATATGGAGCAGAAGAAAATAGCCAGATCAGATGGGATGCTGAGGGCACAGGTGATGAACATCTTAGCTGTAACCTATGCATGATCAATGACTAGAGAGTACAGTCTCCATCCCTGCCCCTCTCCTGAAACCTCAACATTGCACAGGCTTTGAAACCCTTGACACATGTATTGAATCTGGGGGGTAGGAGGATAAGAATGGTAAGGGCAAAGAATGAGTGACATTAAATTTTCTATTCCTCAGTTGAGTGAAGGGTAAATGTCAGAAATTAAGTTAAATAACAAACATGAAGCAGTAATGTTGCTTTATTGCACAATTCAGTCTGTGGACTAAGATTGATACTCTATCTATCTACCAGCATAGCTGTAGTTGTACTTCTGAAAAATATATTTTAACATTTTTCTTTCTAGTCAATTTAAGGCAGCATTCTTGGAATCCCTGCTTTTAGTGTCTACAGTCAACATGAGTTCCATACATAGCACATTTTTAGTTTATTCATTATTGAAAGATTGCTGCCTACAATGAAACCTATATATAAAGTACTTTTTAAAAAGTGGTTTTCATGTGTTCTGTATTTAAATAGTTACTATGAAAACTCCATAAATCAGGACTATTTTTGTATTTTCTAAATCAGGGAACTGTTTTCAATTTTGAAATTTACAAATTGGCTATTAGTTTAGAAATTTGAAGCAAATCCTTCTTTACTAACTTTATTATTTTATTTAATTTTTTAGTTTTCTGGACTTGCTTCTGTAACACTTTCTCTGGATTGTTTAACAGGAAGATAAAAGCATAAGAATTATTATTTTAAAAGTAATTTTTATTGTTATACTTGTTAGATTCCACTTGCATAATTGCCTATAAGGGTTATGTCTTTATAATGTCTATCTACAAACAGTTCCCTGATTTAGAAATGAAATTAAATTTTTAGAGGAGAGATTTCTGCATTAAAAAATAAATATGCTAAGTATAGTTTTCATATATCTTGATAAATTATCCTTCATAGGAATTGTACAGTTTTGGGCACCTACCAATAAAGTATGAGAATTTTTGTTTCCTTTTTCTCTCCAACATTTATTCATTCATCTACTCTACCTTTTTATATAGTTTAAATATGTTCTAGAAACCTATTGGTTAGGAGTTGTAATTTCTCTCATGCTAGTTAGAAGAGATATTATCATAATTTTTAAAAGGCAAAACTATAAATGGAAATTATTAATCATAACTTTCAGGCAAAATTAGAAATGCATCATTTTCTTTCTGATTTCCACTTTTGAGGAAAGCCTTAAGGATGCATCTACAAAGGCCATTATAAGTTCACTGGTTGATCACCTCAGGCACCAAAAATATATATATATTTTTACCACGCTACACTAAGTCATCAATCAACTGTTTTCTTGTTATGTGCGGACACTGGTGTTCATTTAAGCCAGTCTTTTTGCTGTCTATGAGGAAAGAATTTTCATCAAAAAGATAAAACATTCTTTAATATAAAACTTACAAGTTGCCAGTAATTTGATTTCAATTTCAGATAGTTAAATAATATTTCCTTCTTTTTAACCTCAGTAGAATCATGACTTTGTTATAGCCCACAGTAGAATATTCAGTTAAGTGCAATTTCATTCATCAAATGTTTGTGGATGTTACTACAGAGGCCAGGGCAGGGAGAGCAGAAGTTCAAATGCAGCTTTGGAGAAGGTTCTAGGTCAGCTCCATCCAATCCAATAAGTACAGATAAATTTGTGATTGAGCACTTTAAAATGTGACCAGTCCAAAGTGAGAAGTAGAAAATACACACCAGACTTTTGAAGATTTAGTCAAACACGAAGAATGTAAAATATCACATTAGTAATTTTTATATTGCTTATATGTTGAAATAAGATTTTTGATATGTTGGGTTAAATAAAATACACCACTAAAATTAATTTCACCTGCTTCTTTTTGTGACTTAAAAATGTGGCTATTAGAAAATCCAAAATTTCCTATGAGGCTCACACTAAGAAATACAGGACAAGGGCTGGGCGTGGTGGCTCATGCCTGTGATCCAAGTACTTTGGGAGGCTGAGGCGGGCAGATCACTTGAGGTCAGGAGTTCAAGACATGTCTGCCTTTTCACCAGTATTACACTGTGTTATAATACATCCTGAAATCAGATAGTGTGAGTCTTCTAAATTTGTTCTCTTTAAGAAATATTTTGCCTTTTTTATTCCTATGCATTTCATATATATTTAGAATCAGCTTGTGGATTTCAAAAGAAAATGTCTACTCGGATTTGAATGGAATTGCGCTGCATCCAGATCACTTTGGGAGAAATTTGCATCTTAATTCTATTGAGTTTTCCAACAATAGACATGATGTAGCTCTCTATTCAGATCTTCTTCAATTTCTTTTGCAGTTTTCAGCACAGAACCTGCATATATTTTGTCAGATTTACAGCTAAGCATTTTATGTTTTTTATGCTATTTTAAAATTTCAGTTTCCAACTGTTTATTGCTAGCATATGAAAATAAAATAGAAATACAGAAATACTATCTAGAAATGCAGAACTGCAATATACAAAATAAACTTGACCTTTTTTTTTTTCATTCTTGCTAATATCACTTATTAGTTCTACTAGGTTTTTGGCGAGTTCTTTGAGATTTCTCCACAAGCAATCACGTTCTCTAAAAATAAGGACAGTTTTAGTTTTATTCCATTCATTCCACTCTGGATGCCTTTATTTATTTTTTTTTTTCCTTTTATTGCACTGACAAGGACCTCAAGTACAGTGTTGAATATGAGTAGTAAGAGAGGACATTCTTGCCTTGTTCACATTCTGAGGGGGAAAGCCTTCAGTCTTTCCTCACTGACTATGAAGTTAGCTGGAGGTATTTTAGAGATGCTCACTATGAAGTTGAGGAAGTTCTCCACAATCACTCTTTGCTGAGAGGTTTTATCATGAGTGGGTGTTAAACCTTGTCAAATACTTTCTCTACATCTTGTGAGATGATTATATGGTTTTCTACTTTATTAATATGGTGAATTATATCTATTGATTTAAAAAGTTCAACCAGATTTACATTTCCTGACATATTTAATCATGGTATGTTATCTTCTTTTTAGTTCTGAATCTACTTGTTCGTATTTTGTTGAGGACTTTCACTTCAAACTCCCAATATTATTGGGAGTTTTCTTTCCTTTCTTTCTTTCTTGTAGTATCTTTATCTGGCTTGGGTGTCAGTACAGTGCTGGCCTTATTGAATGGTTTTTATACAGTGTTTCCTCCTCTTGTATTTTCTGGGAGAGTTTGTGTAGAATTAGTGTTCGTGCTTTTCAGTTAAATTTTAAATATCATATTCTTGGAAAGATTTTCCTAACATTCAAATCTAAATTAGATTCCTTCTGTCTTTTAGTGTCTTTTTTGCTTTGTACATTTTATTATAACTTATCATTAAAAATGTATGCATATGTTTTAGGCTTATTTCTGTAATGTTTTCATCTTGTTCCAAGAGTACAGGCCCATTTCTCTGTTGTTCACCATGATATGCTCATTCTTTGCACAGTGTCCGATACGTAATAATTATTGACTGAATAAATGAAAACCCTGAATCTCTAGGGTATAACAAATGTAATTATTTATTATTTATCATTACAGTGGTGAGTATTATACCTATAATTGCTTACTATGTATGTGTATAACTTTACTATAGTGACAAGGAAAGGACTTAGCACACAATCTTAATGGGTACTAAAAAACATAATATTGTGATAGGACTAGATCATTGCTTACGTAGTGAATGATAATGTAGAGCTAGAAGTTCCATAAATTACTTTCACCCTGATAAAAATGTTTTTATATTTTGTCATGTGTTTTGAAAAAAAAAAAAAACAAAATTTTGTAAAATGTTAGATCTCACATTTAGCCTTAGCATGAAAAAAATATAATTTAGTAGAAATGAGATTTTAGTTATTTAGCTTTCAAAGATCAAATATGATCAATTTAAATAAAGACTTCATGTTATATAACACTTTGAGTATTTTCTAACTTTCTTTTTTCAAATAAAATCTACAAAATATGCTTTGGTAACACAAATAGCAAATTGGTCAGAGCAGGAAACTACGGAGCATATGGTCCCAATTTTGGGGCACAGAAGCAGCCTTATCTGCTGAGGCATACAAAGGAAAAAGATTAAGGAAGTGTTTACAATTCATTCTAGTGGCTTCCATTTCAAATAAGTTTTCAACTTGTTCCCAGTTAAATAGCTGCTGGAAGTCCTCTTTTCCAGAAGCGTCAGTAGTTTTGGAGGTAGAAGAGAAATGACGCCTACGGTTAGCTAATTGAACAGGCTATAGAAGTGTTATATGAAGTCGAGCCTACAGCTGTCTCTTTACAATTTTAAGTTCTGCCTAATGGCTTCTCTGTACATAGTGAACTGTAACTTAATTAGACGTGTAAACAGGCTGTAACCTACTCTTGTACCAATCACTGGGTTTTAGGCAATCCAAGGCAGACAACTGTTAAAACCATGTTTAAGTAAGGCAAATGCCAAGTTGGAACCAATCCAGCTGTTTTTATTCCATTCCAAATGTTCTTCTTCCATTTTCTGCACATTTTCCTTTTTCTTTCCATAAATATTCTTCAATCATCTACTGCTGGATTCCTGCATTATTCTTTGCTTAATTAAACTCTGTTAAATTTAATTTGTTTAGATTTTTTTATTTTCACAGAAGAGACCATGACTGTATTAAAAATAAAGCAAAAAAACAAAAAATCTAAAAGCCAAAGTGACTTTCCCTTGCTAGTTGAGTTTCATTCATTCATTCTTTCAACAAACACAAAAGGTGTAATACGTAGCAAGTGCTATGACAGAGGATGGAGGGAGATTAAATGGGGAGTCGAATAAATGTAGCACTTGTCTTTACAGAGCTGCCAGTTTAGTGGGAGACTAGGAACAACATACAGGAGATAATGGCAAGTGATGTTAAGTCCTTTGATATGGGATGTGCAGTGATTACAGTCATACAAAGAGGAATATTCACCTAGGTAGGGAGGGGTTATTTGGGGGAAGGTTTCCTTTTTAAGTTGGTGTTTGAAAGATGCATAGAAGCTAAGTATGTGAAAGGAGATGAGGAGTGGAATAAATATTATGCACAGAAGAATCAATACTGTTAACAACAACCAGTATTTATGGGCATTTACTAAATGAGGTACTACAATAAGAATTTCACATAAGTAGTCATAATCTCATTTGATCTTTACAGTGACTCTATGACTTGGGTGTTACTGTTATAAATTTAGAAACGAGGATGAGGAAACTGGGTCACAGAGAATTTAGAAACTTGCTTCAGGTTACTCAAGTAGAGCCAGGATTGGAAAAGTGTTGCTCTATGAGTGGCTGGTTTCAGGAGAGAAGTTCAAAACAGCTGAAGTGCATAATGTGGATGGATGGAGGTTGTTAGAGGAGGGAAGTGGGGAAATGATGAGAAATGAGATTGGAAAGGGTGGATATAGAAGTCAGATTCCAAAGGGCCTTGCAAGCCTCATAAAGGAGCAACTTGAATATCACTTAAATGTTAGCCATCCTAACTGCACTTTAAATTCCTGCTTTAAAGTATTTCTGGAGCTCCTTTATCTTACTTGATGTAGTGAAGAATATAGTCCTGACTCAGCTGCCATGACTTGAACATGACAGACTATATTCTAGTAGAAACTGATTTTGGTTGAGAAGTTTTTATACCCTTGAGTAAAATAATCAGAAAAATTTACTTATAGGAATTTATATCTTCCTGACACAAATAGCATTCATTGTCTGTAGTTATTTTTGCTGAAGTGTATTTATTTTATTTTAATCTTTGGGTTAGATAGGACACAATGGACTGTTCTTTTTTGTTGTAAGGGTACCTCACAAATAACCTGTTATAAAAAATAAGGTATTACATTTTGTGAATGTTTAAATGTAATTTACAAAGTAAGTTCAGGTTCAAATTTTTCCCTATATGTAACCAGTATATTAGAATTCTCTCTTTAAGTGGGAGAGAAAAGGGAGTTATTTTTAGTATGGAGGTGTTCTATGCACGAAAATGACATTTTTCAAGTATATTAATGCAAATGATAATTGACAAAAAGTGTGGTGTTCTGAGGGATTGAGGGGGGACTCATTAAATCAGGAATGAGCTAGTGGGTACAGGAGGCTATGTTCTTAACCCTAGCCAATCATCTTTTACTGAAAGAGCCAGGGAGAAAAGTGTATGTATTAGGGTTCTCCAGAAAAACTGAACCAAAAGGAGACAGACAGACAAAAAGCGAAAGAAAGAAAAGAAAGAAAGAAAGAAAGAAAGAAAGAAAGAAAGAAAGAAAGAAAGAAAGAAAGAAAGAAAGAAAGAAAGAAAGAAAGAAAAGAAAGAAAGAGAGAGAGAGAGAGAGAGAGAGAAGGAAGGAAGGAAGGAAGGAAGGAAGGAAGGAAGGAAGGAAGGAAGGAAGGAAGGAAGGAAAGAAGGAAGGAGGGAGGGAGGGAGGGAGGGAGGCAGGGAAGGAAGGAAGGAAGAAAAAGAAAGAAAGAGAAAGAAAGAAAGAAAGAAAGAGAAAGAAAGAAAGAAAGAAAGAAAGAAAGAAAGAAAGAAAGAAAGAAAGAAAGAAAGAAAGAAAGAAAGAAAGAAAGAAAGAAAGAAAGAAAGGAAGGTGATCTATTATGGGAATTAACTCAGGAGATTATGGAGGTTTTTCTGAAATGAAATGGAAGTTTAGTCTTTGTGTTTGCTTGCGTACCTGCTTGGGAACCCTGACCTTAGTTCTAGGAATGCAACAAATTCTGATTTTTGGTTTGCTAATTCAGGGTTAAAGAAAATCTTCTACATTTCCACTTTATGATCAACCATCTAAAATGTGGATAAAGGAACCTGTAAAATTATGAGTGAGGTGAGGGCAAGGGGTAAATATGGAAAAAAGAAAGGTAGCTTCCCTTTATTCATTAGACTTTCATTTAGTTTCAGGGTTTATGAAGGAGCTAAGAGAGTCAAGGCAGCTTTCTACAAATTGAGCTGTCACATTCATTCTCTCATACACTGGAGTTGCCACTTAAAAATATTTTTAAAAAAATAAAAATAAAAAAAGTAAAACAATGTTGACCAGGACTAGTTGACTCAGCCACCAAGTTACCAAATTGCTTCATTTCTGGAAGAATTCCAGCATCTGAGAATTTGAGTTTTTCTAGAAGTTGGCTTGGTAAAAGTGGGTCAGTCCCCTTGGACTTTGTCTCCTCTTAAAATAGGAAAGCCTTGGTCTGACATAGCACAGTTGGTCTCCTTACAGGTCCGTTGAAGTCAACGAGATACAGCAGAGTTTGCCAATACTATTGGTGAGTATTTGTTCACTTTGGGGTCAAGACACCTTGTGAGTCTCTGCATATGGCCAACATTCTTCAACAAATATTTTGTATCTAAATAGGGGTGAAACCATAAAGTAGGTGAACTTTTCCTTTGGTGATCCTCTGCACTTCTCCTCTATGCAACCTGGAGTCCTGTGACATTGTAAAATATGTATTTGGCTTTTGACCCTGTTTCCTCGCATGCAACTTCTAAAATACTTAGGTCCTCCAAAGTGATGGTGTTTGTGTATGTTAATGATTAACTGATGGCTGGCTGCCTTTAGGTAGCTTTAGGATGGGGGTTGGTCACCAGAAAGACCAAGGATGGATTAGAGGGTTGAGACTTTCAGCCCCACCCCTGACTTCTGGGGAGGACAGAGAAGCTGAAGCACTGTGAGGTAAAAACAACTCAAACTGCATTTTTCCTCTGCTGTCACACCACAATAACCACAGTCAACACAGAAGACTTCTGTGACCAACGTGTGGGTTTTTCCCCCACATATGAATTCTACAGCAGACACCAGCTAGGTGCCCTCCAATTCAGTTTCCATACCATCTACTAGAGACAACCAGTGGCCAATGGTTTAATCAATCATGCCTATGCAATGGTATGAAAACTCCATAAAAACTCAGAAGGAAGGAATTGGAGAGCCTCCAGAGAGTTGAGTACATGGAGGTTCCTGGAAGGGGCTGCACCCAGGGAGGGCATAGAAGCTCCATGCCCCTTTCCCCATACCTTGTTCTATGCATCTCTTCATCGGTTTCCTTTGAATAATCCTTTATTGCAAACCAGTAAATGTATGTAAGTGTTTGAGTTCTGTGAGCTGCTCTGGCAAATTAATCAAGATCGAAGAGGGAACCTTAGGAGCCCCAACTTGAAGCCAGTTGGTCAGAAGTTCCAGAGGTCCGGACTTGAGACTGTTTTCTAAAGGCAAGAGGATGGGGGAGCTGATCTTGTGGGGCTGAGCCCTCAACCTGTGGGATCTGATGATGTCTCCAGGTAAATAGTATGGGAATTGAATTAGAGGGCACCTAGCTGGCGGCCGCTGCATAACTGCTTGTTTGGTGTGTGTGGAAGACCTCACACATGTTTGGTCATGGAAATTTTTTGTGTTGATTGTGGATGTTGTGGTGTGAGAGCATAGGAAAAACGCCGTTTGAGTTGGTTTGTCTTCACAGCACCTTTCGCTCATTTCCACCCTGGTTACCTCAGCGTTTTTGGGCTTTCTGATGTACTTAGCCTGGGAGTCCCAGCTTCTTCATTGTTGGAAAAGTTTGCACGCTTTTACAGTACCTCATGCTCCAAGTGTTTCCCATCTACTTCAATTCCCCTTTCAAAACTGCCCGGCTTAGCTCCAATCCCTCAATGCTCTTATTTTTAGGCAACAATGGGTAGTACACATCAGATATACTATAATTTCTGTTAACACGTTAGATTGCTTATATTTTTATCTCTCTTGCATAATATAATGTCAGCCTAGTTAAAAAGGTAGAAAATTAAAACATTTCAACAAACAAATGGGGAGGGCCTTTATAGGGCATTTATTTTACATTTTTTAAGTAATTGCCTGCTCCTCAAATACCTAGAACTCATTTTGTGGTTATGCTTCCATTTTTCTTCAAGGCATTTTTGAGCGATTATAATTTAAGTATTTGGGGAGTTTTCAACATAGAGAATAATGGAACATAAATAATACTTTTACATGTATTCTAGATAAGTCTTCAGGACTAAGAGTCCCAGTGACTATGCAAATTTCATTCATCAATTTCAGTAGACTTTAAGATAAAAGCTAATCTAATTGTATTACTTAACAGCTAAGAAACAGGGATTCAGGGATGAGGGAAGTCTTTATTAAGGTCGCGGAGATGTTGATTGGCAGAATGGGAACTGGAACTCCATTTTAATATGATTGATAGGATATATTTTATTTAAATAAAGATTAATAGCTTTAAATATTTATTACAAACATTGAGACATATTTCCAGTTATAAAGATAATTGTTTTAATACTATTCCCCGTTCCATCTATCCACTACATTTCTAATTTCCTTTTTAAAATTATTTATTTATTGTATTATGAATTGATAAATCATAGTTGTACCTATTTTGCGGAGGTACATGTGATATTTTGATGCATGTATACAATTTATAATGATCAAGTCAGGGTAACTGGGATATCCATCACCTGAAACATTTATCTGTTATTTGTGGTGGGAACATTATAATTTTTCTATTCTAGCTATTTTGAAACATGCAATTCCAGTTTCCTTTTAAATCTAACTCATAATTCACCTTCCTGCAAGAAAATGTGTGATTACCTTACTTAAAATTTGTTCAACTTGACATTTCACCAGCCTTTAAGAAAGTAATTTTAGAATGTTTATGTTTAGCATGAATTTATTTATTTAAAGAGAAAGCCACTGTGTCTAGATTGTTTGTTTTATTTACCCCATAAATAAACATGCTCCTTTTTCACTCCATAATACTCAGTGGATGCTCTGAAAATGCTGGTGCCAAAATATTTTTGATTTCTCTCTTTTCCTCATATTGTTTTCTCTACCTCCTGTTTTTTCTAGGCCACCTTAGTCTGACAGTAGAAGGTATAGTAGAGGTTAAGCGAAACATTCTCAGGGCTGATAGCAGTTGAAAGTAATTTCATCTGGTCTTTTGGAGAGTGTGCCTTAAGGAAGACGGGTAGCTTTTCACGTATCCTGTATTTGAAGCCAAAAAAGGCAAGGAAATAGTCTAGAAGTGTAAAAAAAACTGGTTGTAAGGGGAGAAAAAAATTCTGGGAAGGTACAAGATTCTGGGAAGGTACAAGAAAAAAAATTCTGGGAAGGTACAAAGGCATGAGGGAAACAGTATCCAATTTAGATCAACCATTTATCTCCACCTTTGTATTCCTGCTAATTCAAGAAAATGAGCTCCCAAATTAATTGTGGTGTGGGTATGCATCTGTTTAGCTGTGTGTTCAGAAAGCTCCTAAATTTTTGCACATGAAATGATTCCTATAATGCCCTGAAAGAATCAGTGCTTCCCGGAAAATCTCAAGCTTACTCCTTGGGAGTTTATTTCTCCCTGGTGGAATTTGATTCACCATCACATTCATAGCAGGTGTTTTGATTTTGTATTGGTGACTTGGGCACACAGTACATTTTTCTAGACAGTGTTGTCATGAAATGTGACTTGCAAAACTAAAGGCTGAAACAGCATTAAAAAAATTCTTTTAGGCAAGAATCAAGATTGCATGTTGTACTATTTTTTAACACCTTTCTCTACCTTTCTTTGTTTCTGCTAGACCCTGACAAGGATTTTTGCTGCTTAAGAATGAATTGGAAAAAAACATCAGAACAAATAAGATGCAGCATCTCGATTCCCTATCATGAGCTCAGGATGTAGGTTTTAGTCTCTTTCTCAGAGCTGTCAGAAGTGAAAGTCATTCTCATTTAAATTTCTTATTAAATGTAGCATATAGTTCTTGGATGCTAATCGCCAAGGAGCTCCATTTCCCCACTCTTGAGATAACTGGGTACAAGGGATGGGGTGAAGCAAAGATGATTCCCTGATTCTTTCTTCTCTTCTTTCCTTCTATCCCCAGGGTGCAGGCATCAAGCCAGAAACTTTGTCTAATAGTGCTCAGAAATTATGCTATGAAAGGTGATTGGTGATAGTAAGATGAACTTGTTTTCTTTTCTTTCTATTTGTTTTTCGTAATAATTTGTTATAAAGAATCTGCCTGACCTAAACTTACTCCTAAGATGGCGGGTAAAAATCATGCACCAACTTTTCAGAACAAAGTGTGGAGTAGTGATGATTGTGAGCTTTAAAAGCCTCCAGGATGAAACCAGGACTTTGGGGGAAAGGTAAAGGGGTTGAAAATATAGACATGATATTGGGAAGGAGGAAAGAAGAGAAAGAAAGAGAAGGAGGAGGCCAGAGAAAGAAAAACTGCAAGATACTTAACTTAGACTCTGAAGTAGTGCTTTTCAACAATGCCTCCTCTCCATTAGGCAAAGAGTGACACTTGGCCATTTCTGAAGGTATACTTGGTTGCCACAGCTTCTGTGGGAGGTAGGTGATACCGGTGTCTAGTGAGCAGGGCTAGGAATGCTGCTAATCATCCTTCAAGGTTTAGGATAACCCCCACAACAGAGATCTGTCTAACCCAAATTGCCTATCATTCTGTCATTGAGAAATCTGCTTTAAACCACCTGAACAAGGGATTCAACAGGGAAAATAATATTTTAAGCAGGCTTCATGTGTCCATGTGTGTACACAACCAGTATATAGTAGATTATTTTTTTCTGGTGAAGTACTTTACCTACATTCGCTCCCAGAACTGTGGGCATAGCTGAGGATTTACATGAGTTTTGTTTCCCCTGCCCCCTTGGCTATTCCTTATCTGAGACTTGATATGTAAGCCTGAGCACATACACTTCTTTTTTCTTGGCATATTAAATCTCTTTAGTCTTCCTATGTTATAGCTTCAGCAATTCCATTTAAAGCCTTTTACCAATCTCACCAGTAGAAAATTAATTCTCAAGAATGCACTCCTTTAAGCACTGGATTTACTTATTTTTTCAACAAATATTTAGTGAGAGCCTACTGTCTACAGGGCACTGCTGTACATTCCTCACATAAATCAGAACATCAGTGAACCAAACAAAGATTTTTTGCAGAGCTTATATTTTGTCAAAGAAGACAGACAATAAACAATAAACATAATAGCTAAGTAAAGGATATGATATGTTAGAAAGGGCGAAACACTTTGTAAAAATAAAAAAGAAGAAAAAGAAAGTAAGGCAGTGACAGTGGAGCAGGTGGTATGCATTATCAGTCAGGATATCGGGGAAGACCTCAGGGACAAAGCGCCGTGAAGTGCAGAGGTCGATCAGGAAGGAAATGATTTTGTGCATTCCTGCCTTCCTCTCAAATGCCAACCTTTGGTAAAAAGGGCTGCAAATGCAGACTTGGGTCCAATAACTCCCATTGCACTCAGAAAATTTCTTCCACGGAGGCCTGCCTTTAGAGCGTGTTTTTAAAACAGTTTTGCAAATTCAATTTGTGAACTGGTTCACTGGTCTTAAGTTTAACATGAAGGTCTTCTGGAAGCCCAAGAGTTGCGTTATGGTTCAATAATATCCTGAGACTCTGGTGTTACTGAAAGCGAATAAAGGTGGTTTTCCAAAAAAGAAGGCTATTTGGCCACTACAATATCTGCTATCACTCTGGCCAAGGAGTCATAAATAGCACACATCATGACTTTATGCCATGCATCCTTCATTTATTCACCCATGTATGAAATTTTTGAATACCTACAATGAACAGGTGCACTGTGTATGTAGAAATGTAGAAGGTAAAGTCCTTAAACTCAAAGACCTCACATCTAGAGAAAGTGAACACAGGCCACACTTCTTCCAGTGTGTAGTCACATGTTACCTGTCATTGAGATAGAAATCAAGTGTTAAAACAGGGTGTCAAGAAAAATAAATTACAGTAAAAGCCATTAAGGAGGGTCTATGGAGAAGACAGTGTTTGAGTAAGTCTTAACCCATTGAGCATAATTGAAATAGGCAAAACAGGCAGATGGGAAGGACATTCCCAGAATTAGAAAGAGTAAGAGAAAAGGAATAGAGATGAGAGGTTGCCTAAAAGTTTTCTGGAAACAGGTTAAGTATGCATTCTATGAGTCCAACAAATTTTTGGAGAAGAATTTCTTAAAGTTGTTATGAGCCAGACATGTTCATACCATGGAATCTAGGATGACAAATTTCTCTTGCATGCTACTCTTAATTCTGAAATATAGGGCAGCGTATAGGCAAGGTAATGGCACTATTTTGGAGGGGCTAGATTTTCTTTATAATATTTTAATATTTTTTTCTTTAGTTTTTCATGTGAAAATTACTGGCTGGTTGAAAGACTTCCCTTGCATGAAGCTCCCTTTCCTGGTTCCCAGGTGCTTACCTGAGCCTTACTAAAATGATGACATCAGCAAAGCTACATGTCAATAGATGTTCCCCATTTTGAAAAGTCCTCCTTGAATTCATCTCTTCCTATTCTTCCTGGATATTATGCATTACCAATATCATTATTATCTCCCACAGTTGTGGTCTATCCTTCATCATTAAGTTTTATAGTAACCATCTAAAGAAGATATTATGTATTACTTTTAAAGATCAATAACTATGTTACAATAAGGCAATTGGCTGAAATTTTGGAACATTTTAAAACTAAATTTTGGCAAAGTAGCATTCAAGACGCTTTTCATGAAACAAAATATATAAGCTAAAATCAAATAGAATCCAATATCCTGACTGTTCTGTAACTGTCCTTTGGAAAGTCGTACATATCACATACCTACAGTTATTTAATCAAAGCGAATATTTATTGAGCACATGTTAAAAGTTCCAGGCATTTTACTTTTTTTTTTTTTTTTTTTTAAATCTTTACTACCTTATTTAATTCTGGCGGCAACTACACGAGGCAGGAATTATTACTCTGATCATTTTACAGATGGAGAAATGAGCTCAGGAGGATAAGTAACCTTACCATGACCTAGTGAAGAAAAGGATACAGGCTCTTTGAAGACTTGTTTCTTGAAAAAATAAACTTTGGGAGAACAGGATCTGCTTCTTCATCCTACGAAAAGCTAAAACAATGCTACCAAACAAATCATAGTCTTGCATTCCTACTTGCGAGTGAGAGGCTTGACTTTCACAGGGGTAGCTTCCTTCTTTTAAATGAAAAGGTTTGCTTCTCTTCTTCATTGATGTTCTTCATTGTGCCAAGAATAACACTTAAGTCTATGTTGGAGTGTAAAGGATGAGAGAGGAATTTTAAAGATTTTTATCTAATGGGGAGAAGAAATGTAGTAGAATTAGATTTCCTGACATCTAGACATTGCCAGCATTTAATTCATACTCTTTCTGATCATACTTGCACTAGCACGTTTTAACTTTTCAGTTTAGCTGTTCTCACTCCTTCTCCCAATCTTGAGTCAGCAAAGCTGCTAAAGGAAAGTGACTGTGTCTCACTCTGTTTATTACCAGATTTCACATGCTGCAAATAATGTCGGGACAGTAATGTGTCCAATAAACTCCCCTAAACACGGTGGCTACTTTGATTGGCTGTGTATATTGTCTTTTTAAAAGAACAGATTTGATGAAGTATGATAAACATCTACTTCATCTTTTCCCTTACATTCTTTTTTTTCTGTTTCTATTCAAACATTTATTAAACCATTAGAAAGAAAATTTATGTCATCTTTTTAATGTGCACTGGCTTTGTTACTTTTTCTAAGCTGCCATTTGGATTAGATTTATGGAGAAAAGTGGATGGTGCAAACCAACCTTAAGTCATATAGCACAAAACAATGAGAAAAATACCCCCTTGTGACATCTAACTACATTATAATGTCCCTTTCTCCTCTTCAGTGTCTTTGATTCTGTCCTTTTCCTTTGAATGCCAAGGTCTTATTGGACCAGGGCTCTATGTGACTATTTTCTCTCATATAGATGGTTCCATTAGGAAGTGCCTTCCATTAAAAGCCTCTTAACCGACATTACATAGTGATGATTCTAGGACTGTGATGTTGTTTGGTTTCTTCCTCAAATTAAAAGGGAACGGAAAATAACTTGTTAGTGAGTAATGTCTATAAAATAATAAAGCATTTCAGTGTTCGGTGGATAGTTTGAAATTGCACATCTAATGCCCTCAACTGTCTCTATGAAAGTTGTGTTTTCAGAGTCATAAAATAGAAGGATAATGTTGCATGCAATCTTGATAAATTAAATGCTACCTATATCTTTTTTTTTTTTTTGACAGGAGAATTTTCTTTGCTTTCACGTTAATCACAAACTCACTTCTAAATGACAACACATGCAAATCTCTAGATTTCTTGAAATAATTATTTTAGAAATCTTATTGGTCACAGATTATCTCTGTTCTTGATGATGGGATAGCTTTGAAAGAATGTAAGCCAATGGCTTTTTATTCTAGCTGACAATTTTACTGTAAAATTTCAGTCTGTATATATACAGATCATATAAAAATTGGACTTTGTTAACAGTCTTTCAATGTCTTTGTTTTTATTCAGCCAATTCGATTTTCAGGGAGAATTCAGCTGAATAAAACATTTTATGTAAATTTTGTTTGATCTTGCTTACATTTTTACTCCTAATGAGGCACAGATTCTTAAATCAGCCAACTTGAACCAATACAGCAGAAAGGCGATGCACCCTAACATGGTCAGCTTTTTCTGTTCTAGGGGATTATGTTCTTAAGTAACCCACTTTATTGTTTGTTGAACAAACCTATCTTCCTTAGTTTTGCAGCTTTGGAAAATGGTTCTGATTTCCTGACAGAGCCTTGGTTGTCTAGGCAGGACTGGGACTGAAGACCAAGTAACTCATGCCCTTCCCCTTTTATGCAACATTCTCTGTTCTTTCCTTCTGTTGCCCTATTTCCCAGTCCTTTCCTGTCCCTGTTTCTGATTTTTGCCCGTATGCTATGAATAGACTTCCCACTACTTTTTTATTTTACTATCCACCTGTAAAAGCCATAACTCTCATGTCTACCATGGGAAAATAGGGCGCAATTCTTCAAAGCTCAACTCAAAAGTCATCTTCTACCTGAACTCTTTGCTAAACATTAAGCTGGATGTCACTTTCTTCCTTCAAACTTCTCTAGCATTATTGTGGGTACTGTTTCTGTTGCATCCATTCTCTCTCCCGTGTTGTTGGGATAACTTGTGCACATCTTATTTTCCTTTCTAGTCTGTGAGCTCCTGGAAGGTGGAGACTATGTCATTGTGTATTGCAGAGAGCACAGTTCAGCACCTGAACCAATTAGGAGACTGATTATTTTTAATTGAGTGCATGAATATAGTATCTTAGGGAATATGCACTCACATTAGCAAAGTGCATTTTCTCTGTTTGCATCTCTTTCATTTCAGATTCCATAGGTAATCTGGAATGGAGGCATGGAGATGGAAGTTCTGGACTCTTCTTCTCATATGTCTAACCAACCTGGTCAGAGGCTTGCCAGAAAGGGCCCTGATAAAAGGAAGCTACACCCAAGATATGAGACAAGAAAATATGGGACAGTTAGCTTTGATCTCTGAATGTGTTGTGTATTGGTTTCAGTGCCCATCTCGTAGAAATGAAATACTGCTTTATTCTGCATTTAATTCTTTGTATTTAAAAAGTCTTTATGTAAGAACATAACAGAAAATACACAGCCCTTTTCAATGAACATTTTATTGCATTAGAGGGAAATTACCATTAGATTTCACAGAAGAATAAAAATCTTTATTAGACTGTGAAATGTCCCAAAGCAAAATTTTCTTACAATTTCATTATATATAACTTCTTTAAATTCTAAATTATAATTTGACTCACCAAATGTAATGTACTCATGTAGCTACCAAAGTTTAAGACATTCAGAAGGTTAATAATGACAAAAACTACTAAATATGCAAGCAATTTACCCAAAGCGGTATGTAATAAATGCAAAAACTACTGCTGTCAAAAATGTAATTGTAAGCGTAAATCCAGTAGGAAATACGCCAGGAAAGTTGCAATGTCTATGATACCTGCCATTTTCGTGGTAGTACTTTCACACTGTTGGGTATGGGGTGTTTAATGATGTTGCATAGGAATTCTCACAGCGTCCTGTGCTGAACTCTGAGGAGAATCTTTTCAGTCAACCTTGAGGGTGTTTCTCATGTCCAATTTATTCATGTAAAGGGTAAAAAGCATTATTGCTAGACGAGAACTTCATGTTTAGGCAAATGACAAGCCAACCTCTGGATAATAAAGCAGACAGGCAGAAGGTGGCAGTGCATATTTGAGGCAGCCAATTTCTGTAGAAATTCATTAAGTAGAATGCTCCTAAGGGGACTTAGAGCAAGTATGTTACCAGAGACAACAACGAAGGGCCCAGGTGAAAGGAAGCAACATCCAAAACAACACCCAAATAAGACAAGAGAACCTGGGGCATGCCTACGCGAAACTTGGATGGCATGTGAAGAATAAGACCAGACCAGAATGGAGACAAGCCAAAGAGCTAGAACTAAGGGTTTTCCTTGACATTTTTGGAGGAGAAAACAGAAGGGTGAGACTCTGAATTTGCATCCTTTGTAGATGTTCATGTAGATTTATACCTAAGGTAACTCTACCATAAATTGTGTATGGTTCTTTGTGCAGTGTATGGATTTACTCTTTTCCAGAAATCTTATAGGTCGTATCCACAAAGACTCAGTGTAAAGAACCATTGTTTCTGATGGAATTAGCTGACAATTTTAACCGAGAGTTTTGTGTGAGCAGAACCAGAGGTAGCAGATTCACAAATCCAATTAATTCACAATTAAAACTTACAATGGAAATGCAAAGTTTTTATTACATTTATAACTAATTTGCTTTCTTCCAAAATCCTTATTTACTAATAGCAGGAGAAAAATGAAATTTTCTATACAGTTTAAAATGTAATTGATCTAATAATTTAAATTTTCAATTTACAAAATAATCTGCTCAGTTGTTCAGCAGCTTCCCTCTCTCCCTGCTTGTTTTCCTCAGAGGTGTATGGATACATCTCTCTTAGCACTGTTTTTGTTATATTTCATAGATTTTGGTATGTTATGTTTTAATTTTCATTTGTTTCAAGAAATTTTTTTATTTCCTCTTTAACTTTTTTCTTACCCAATGGTCATTTAGAAGGATGATTTAAAATTGCCACAGTTTCCAAAGTTATTGACTATTATTGATTTCTAGTTTTATTTCATTTTGATCAGAGAAGATATTTGATATAATTTCTATTTTAAAAAACTTGTTGAGACTTGTTTTATATCTTAAAATATAGTCTACCTTGGAGAATGTTCCATGTGTTGATGAGAAAAATGTGTATTCTGCAGATGATGTATGAAAATTCTGTAAATGTTCTATAGTCACTTAGATTTATTTTGTCTAAAGTCTAGTTTAATCCAACATTTCTTTGTTAATTTTATGTCTAGATGATCTGTTGTATTACTCTGTGTTCATACTGCTATAAATAACTGCCCGAGACTGGGTAATTTATAAAGGAAAGAAGTGGAATGGACTCACAGTTCAGCATGGCTGGGGAGGCTTCAGGAAACTTATAATCGTGGTGGAAGGTGAAGGAGAAGCAAGACATCCTCTTCACAGGGCAGCAGGGAGAAGATTTGCTGAGCAAAGGGAGCAGAGCCCCTTATAAAACTATCAGATCTCATGAGAACTCACTCACTAGCATGAGAAGAGCATGGGGGAAACAACCTCTATGATTCAGTTACCTCTACCTGGTCTCTTCCTTGAAACCTGGGGATTATAGGGATTACAATTTAACTTGAGATTTGGGTAGGACACAAAGCCTAACCATATCATCTATCCAATGATAAAAGGGGGCATTGAAGTCCCCAACTATAATTTGTTGGAGTCTGTCTCTCCCTTAGTTTTAATGATATTTGTTTTTTATAACTGTATGCTCCAGTGTTGGATACATATGTGTCCAGAATTATTACCTCATCTTGTTGAAATGATCCCTTTATAATTACATAATGACCTTCTTTGTCTCTTTTTACTGTTTGTGACTTAAAGTATTTTTATCTTATATAAGTACAGCTACTTCTGCTCGCTTTTTATTTCCAATTGCATTGGAAAAAGAGTCTTTTTCCATCCCTTTACTCTTACCGTTACGTATTTTTACAGATGATATTGATTCCTTATAGGCAGCATATAGTTGGATTATGCTTTTTAATCATTCAGTCAGTCTATATATTTTAAGGGGAAAGTCTAATCTGCTTACATATTAGGTTATTATTGATACATGAGTGATTATTTATGTCATTTTATTAACTGATTTCTGGTTATTTTATATATCCTTTTTTCCTTTCTTTTTCTCTTACTGTTTATCATTGTGGTTTGGCGGTTTTCTGTAGTGGTAATATTTTAGTCCTTTCTCTTCTTTATTGTGTGTTTGCTCTACCAGTGGGTTTTATACCTCTGTGTTTTTATTATAATTGATATTGTTTTTTTTGTTTCTAGGCATAGGACACCCTTCAGCATTTCTTGTAGGGCTGACCTAGTGATAAATTTCCTCAGATTTTTCTTGTCTGAAAAATACTTTAGTTCTCTTTCATTGAAAAAGGATAACTTTGTTGAGTATAGTATCCTTGAGTGGCAGTTTTTCTTTCTTTCAGCAATTCGAATATATTATCCCATTCTTTCCTGGCCTGTAAAATTTCTGCTGAGAAATACTGTTAATCTGATGGGATTCCCTTATTAGTAACTGGCTGATTTTATTTTTTTTTTTGCTGTTTTTAGAATTCTTTTACTTTTGACAGTTATAATGTTCCATGGAAGAGATCTTTTTCAATTTTACCCATATGAGAATTTCTGAGCTTTATTTATCTGAATATCTAAATTTCTTGCTAGACTTGGGAAATTTTCAGCTATTATTTCATTAAATAGGTTTTTTATTCCTTTGGTTTTCTCTTTGCCTTATGGGGCAATAAAAACTCACAAATTTTGTCACTTCATGGTATCTCAGATGTCACAGAGGGTTTGTTCATTCTTTTTTATTTCTGTCTGACTGGGTTATTTCAAAAGCCCTGTCTTCAAGTTTTGAATTTTTTTCTTCTGCTCCATTTACTTTATTGTTGAAGCTTTTCAGTGTATTTTTTATTTCTTTCAATAAATTCTTCAGTTCCAGGACTTCTGTTTGTTTCTTTTTTTCTGAAATTTATCCCTTTAGTACATTTCTTAACTGAATCTTGAAATGTTTTTCTAATTTCTTTTTATTATTTTTTTTATATCTCACTAAACTTCTTTAGTATCATTATTTTGGATTCTTTACCTGGGATTTCAACCATTTCTTTTTCATTGTAATCCATTGCTGGAGAATTACTCCAGCCCAGAAACTGAACTGCCAGTTACAGATAGAGTCTATGACCAGAGTGAGAACTTCTGTTCCTGCTTGCCCACTCTTTCCTGATTGACTCTTTCTGAATAATGCTTTTTAACCAATTGAATGTTACCTTCTCCAAGGATACCTATTGCCATGCCTCCTCATTCCAAATCTGTTAAAACCTGGACTCAGACATACAGTTGAGCCTGCTTTCAGTCCCCCTCTCACACAGAGGGATACCTACTTCAGGTTCCCTCTTGTCAACAGCTTTTCTGTTGCTCGATAGAATTCTTCTTTGCCTTGTTCACTCTCCCGGGGACTGCTTACCTATTCTTCTTGGTCATGGGACAAAACCCCAAACCCACCAAACAGCGGGGGAAAAAAAGGACTGTAACACATTTCTGGCTGGCTCGGTGAGCTGTGGGTGGCATGAGTGAAAAAAGCTGTGACACGGTCCTGTTGGCTGGACTGTAAGAATGAAGAGCTGCAACCCTTTGGGGGCACAGCCTGCCAGACTGAGTGGGTAGAGTGAGCCCAGTGGGCTCAACTGAAGCCAGGGTAGAGGCACCTCTGGCTGTGATTTGCAGCTCACAAAGCAGCACTGAAAGAATCCTGTGTCAAGAGTAGCTGGTTGGGTGAGTCTGACTTCAGGATCTTGGGAGGAGAGCTCAGGTGCCAATGGTGGTGGATGAAACTGGGTGATCTTTTTGCTCCCGGTATGGTGTGTTTAAGCACTGGGAGGAGAGTTTGGATAACCATGTCAGTTCTCAGGCCCTCTGTTGGTGCATTCAGGCACGGGATCCCTGGAAGAATACCTGAATAGGGACAACATTGGCTGTGCTGTGCCCTGCTGCTGGGGAAGGTAGGTTTCCTTTCAGCAGCAGCAGCTTCAGGCAGGTGGCTGGGGAGCATGTGCTACGGCCCCATGTAGTGGCTGTGAGCCATATAGCCTGTCCTCATGGTGCTTGTAAATGCACCATGGCTCCACCACTGGAGGTGGCTTGTTACAGTCAGTGGCTTGGGCTTTGGCTCAAGCAGCTACAGTCAGCAGCTGTGGTGGCTGCAGAAAGGGGAGTCTGTCGTTAGGGTATGTGACAATGTACCGTCACTCAGCTGTTAGTGGAAGCATGATTGCTGCCAATAGCTTATACTTCTGGGGGCAGCAGCCAGCAGCAGCTGAGACTGTGGGTAGGTGATGTCAATAGGTTTTCAGGGCTGTATAGATGCAAAGGCTGCTGGGGCCCAGGGCAGGAGGTGGTCTGATGGAGAATGGGTCCTCAAATTAGCACTATACTGCAGGTGTTTAGGACTCGGGGAGTATGTGACACCTAGTGTGATCTCCCTTTCTGGAGCAATATTGTGCAGTTTCCAGGCAGCTCCCTATGTAAGTCTCAGGGCCATGAGGGTCGAGGTGCTCTCTTATGGCATAAGAGAGAATTCCATTCTGGGGATCTCTCACTTGCCCTTTTCCTGCACTGGGGAGCCTATTCAGGATCCCAGCCAATCCTGGCTGAGCAGGCTGCCTAGCTTCCCTCTTCTTGTTTTAGGTGTTTCCTCTCACTTCTCTGTTGGAATCCTAGATAATCTATTCAAAGTGTGATTATCTCAGTGTGTGCTATTTTAGTTCTTTTTTTGGAGGAGGCAAGTACCAGATGCCTCTAGTCAGCCCTCTTTAAGTCTCTCTGCTTCCCCTATATCTTATTTTCTCTTTTAATTCTAGCCAAGGCTTAATGGAAGGCAACATTTAATGGCTATGTTCCACATATTCTAAAAAAAAAAAAAAAGTGAGGACTGACTCCTCTTGGCTTAATAACTGATTGTTCAAAGACAGAATTCCATTACTTAGAAAATCATGTCTTAAGACGATAGCATGTATCTTGCTGCTTAATCCTAGTATGAAAATTAGAACTTGCCCTTTCTCTTTGCATTTTGAATCACTAGTCACATCTTTCTCCACAACAAAATGCTTTAAGCTATGTACTTAGAAAGGTACAGTAGAAAACCCACCAATTTAAAAAATATTACTTTTATTACACAACGTTACATCTCCCTCTCCAAGTCCCATATATTACTTCTATAAATTTATTTCAGTTTGAGTGCACCCCAGAGTGTAATAACAGTACTGAGGTACCAACAAGGTTGATTGGATAGTTCCTAGAGACAGACAGGCATTTCCAGTTAAGAGAACATGTTTTAGCAAAAATTGTGTAACTTAACATTCTTCATCAAAAGACAAAATAACAAAAAAACTGTGTGTGCATGCACATGTGTGTGCATGTGTACATACACATATATCTTCATATATTTAATTTTTAAATACATTTATTTAAAGTGTTTTTAAATTTGTTTTTTATTTTATTGATAAAAAAAGAATGTGGATCTGTATTATGTTTTAGCTTTGAGAATTATATAAGAAATAATCTAAAAGGAATTTCATGATGCCACAAATTTAACATAACTTACATTGTTAAACATTGTAAATTATTTTCCTGTGACTTGAGTTGAATGTCATCTTACTTCTCTGGTGTCTTTCACTAATTGAATGCTTGCTTGTGATTTAATTCTAATGAAACAGTAGGGGAATAATCACAGGACATTGACTAATATGGAAGATCATTGAATTTTTTTGAGCAAAATAGAAGTTTGGGTTTTCCTTCTGGTTGCAGCTAAGAACATAATACGAATTTCTTGATTCTTGAGCAAATATTCTGAAAAATGAAATAAATAGGTTTTTAAGCAGTTTGTGATTTCAGATAGTTGAGAAACAAACGACTGCAGTTGAAATGCTGAGGTTATTGTCTTTTGACCTTGGCCTCCTGAATTTAGGGTTTTAATTTTAAGTTGTAGGCAACAATGTAATTATTTACATATATATGTTATATGATGTGTCCTATAATCATATTCCTAATATAATGTTTTCAATCTTTTGATATCAGGTGTACTGTTCTGTGAAAAGTGGCCGCTTAGTTATTAAACTTCTAAGAAGTTTTTGGATTTGAAACCATATGTCCAGTGGTATTTACCCAAAACTCAAACAGAATCCCTTCTGTTCAAATTGGAAGGGACTTGAGTGATTGTGTATGCTTTCTAATGAAAAGACCCTTATTCTCCTAGGGGAAGTTGAGTGTAAAGGGAAAACCTCATTCTATCTTCATTCAAAAATCTGTTAACATAGCACTATTTTTCACACTCAGGAATATTTTACCTTCCTGATTTTACCTGTTTTAAATCTAACTTAAAAGGTCCTTATTATCTTTAGCTGTATTAACTTTAGAATTTAGCTTTTCTAACATTATTTTAATTTCATTATTTTCCCAATTATATTTTTCACTGAGTATACTATACATTTTTTTCCCCAATATTTTTACATGCCATTAAAAATCTGAGTTTACCAGAAAGGATTTTTGTTTTTTGTTTTTTTGTTTTCCTTTTTCAGAAAACTGATCTTCACTGAACATATTCTTTTTTTCTTTCCCCAAAACCCATTCACTATTCAATAACTAGATTTTTGTTTTCTGGTTGACATGACTCTTTTGTTTAAACACAAAACACAGGCTAAAATGATTTGCCTAATTTCCTCAGTGTTATAGATATTGTGCCTAAAACCACCTGGAAAAGATTACTTACATTCTTTTTTAAATGAATCCTCGGTATTATGTAATTATGAGGAGAAATTAAATAGGAAAGTATAGAAATCCCTGTTTAGTGCTGTGGCTACTAGAATTCAGAGACAATTTTTCTGCTATTTCTGATCTTTGTTAATGATGGTTGAAAAGTGCCTTATGAAATATATTTTTTCGAAATACCACTTTTGAAATGGTGTAAAATATGCCTTATATACAGAGCTTTTGTCTGTTTTATTTACTTTTAATAGATTCTTATTTTTAAAATAATTTTTTTGACAAATTATAATCATTTATAATTATGGAGTATACAGTGCTGTTGTGATATATGTATACAGTGTGGAATGATTGAATTAAGCTAATTAGTGTATCTATCACTTTAAACACATAGCATTTATTCCTTTTATCTAACTGCGACTTTGTACTCTTTGACCAGCAGCATCTCTCCATATCCCTACTCCAGAGCTGCTGGTAACCACTACTCTCTGCTTCCATGAGTTCGATTATTTTAGATTCCATATATAAGTGAGAACATGTGGTTTTTCTCTGTCTACAGAGTTTTTAAAAGATAATTATCTCTGGTGGCAGTGTTATGGGAGATTTTCCACATCCTTTCTGCCTCTTCATGTTTTCTAATTTTTTCTGCAAACAAAACAAAATAATTATATTAATAATTGATTCAATTATTTTAATTCACACAATTTACATATTGCTGATATTTCTCCTAATCAAACAATCATGGTTTCAGCTTTGCCATCTTTCCTGTAGTTTCTTATTCCCAAAGCTCTGAGATTGCATGCATTTGTTTTCCCTGAGAAGCCTAGTGTAGAGTGTAAAAACAACCCAGGGACATACTCATTGATTTGGTTGTTTGGTCACCTATTGTTATTGACACATTTTTTAAAAATTAAACTAAAATCAATTCAAATGTATTATTTTTCCAAAGATAGAAGTTTTCTTTAAATACATTTTTTCTCCCGAGATCTAAATATTGACAACAGATAAAGCAAGTTGTCATTAGCACTGTTGTCTAACCTGTAACTGTTCCACCTCAGATAGCCAAAGTCCTGTTTTCAGGGTTATTTTGGCATCTGGTCACATCCTGAACTGCTAAAAATGAACCAACAAGGAAAGTCTGGCAGTTTTTGTTATTTCTTTTCTTCTTTCATCTTCATAATAGAGAAAGCACACTACCATTTTCTACTTAGGGTTGTAAGGAGAATCTTAGGAATTGAAAACACACTCCAGTTTTTCCTTTATTGGCATCCTTGGTCAGGGCCAATCTTGGATAGTTGGAGAGAATGATGTGGCTCCATGGTCTTAGCAGAAATAAATACCTTTTGCATGACTGAGGAGTGAATAAAGAAATGAAAGAGGCCTGCCAATCATGAAAGCTGTGCCCAGTGGTGCAAGATTATGACATTTCTCAGTGTTGTTCAGATCATGCTTGGAATAGTATATTGAGACTTGGATGTATCTCTTTTCAGAGAACAGACAAGCTGAAACACATTCATACTCAACTACCACAGCAGCAATGCAGTATTATCTTGATATCTAATTCATTTCAGGCACCTTGATTAGTTTTTACTCATATTTTTAAGAGGTAAATATCGTTATTGCCTTTTTTTTTTAGATTAGAACACTGAAGCTTAGATACTTCACTTAGAGTCATATACATTCAGGGGTGATGTAAAATTAGAACTCAGGCGTTTCTGACTCAAAACCCCTGCTCAAAGCCCAATCTAACAATACTCTTTCAGTGAACAGAATTAGGGCCATGGTATATTATATGGTTTAGATGTTTGTCCCTTCCAAATCTAGTGTTGAAATGTAATTCCCAGGGTTGGAGATGGAGTCTGATGGGAGGTTGGATCATTGGGGTAGATCCCTCATCAATGGTTTAGCACCAACCCCTTGGTGATAGGTGAGTTCTTAGTTCATGCGATCTGGTTGTTTAGATCTGGTTGTTTCAAAGTGTGGCACCTCCCCCTCATTCTCTTTCTTCTATTTTCACCATGTGAAACACCTGCTCCCCTTCACCTTTTGCCATACTTGGCAGCTTTTTGAGGCCCTCATCAGAAGCTGAGAAGATGTTGGTGCCATGCTTGAACAGCTGGCAGAACCATGAGTTAAAATGAACTTCTTTTCCTTATTTTACCCAGCCTCAGGTATTTCAGGTATTTCTTTATAGTAATGCAAGAATGGCCTAACGTAACATATGTTTATTTAACATAAAGCTGAAGAAGCTGGGCATTGTGGGAGACAGAAGATGATTTGTGGCGAGATAATGGAAACTGTCACCAACTATTTTAAGGGCTATAATGTGGAAATTAGGTTAGATTTGTTGTTGTTTTTATGACACCAAAGGAAATAAAAATAATTATTGGGTGGAAATCACTGAGCCACAGATGAAAGAAAGATAGATCTCCCTAACTCTCCTTGATATACAGGATCAGGCTGCTTTTGGAAGAAGTAAGATCCCCGTCTCTAAAGGTATTGCATAATTGGCAAAAACAGAGTGAGAAATTTAATATATACAATAGATGGTGGTGGGCTATCATTAAAAAAATTCTTTTCAGTTTGGAGTGTGCATATAAATGCATTTTGCAGACTAGAGAAAAATGACCTAGAAATTCATGCACTTTAATAGGATTTGTATGTAGAGCTATTTTCCTTGTAACAATGAGAGTAAACCATCTGTATTGTCTTCCTCAATGTTTTCTGAGTATTCAAAGGTGTGAACTTAGGGGACATCTCTTATGGTAATTGGGGTTTGTGGTTGGAGAAAGCAAAATGATTTATCTTGTTAATTGAGAAACATGAGGAGAAAAGTCTCAATCATTTTAGGAGGTTTATTTGCCAAAGTTAAAGATGTGCACCCATGACACAGCCTCAGGAGGTCCTGATGGCATGTGGCCAAGGTGGTTGGGGCATAGCTTGGTTTCATACATTTTAGGGAGACATGAGACATCAATCAATATATGTAAGAAGCACATTGGTTCCATCTAGAAAAGCAGGGACTACTCGGGCCTCCAGGTCACAGGTAGGTGAGAGACAAATGGTTGCATTCTTGGAGTTTCTAATAAGCTTTTCCAAAGGAGGCAATCAGGATATGCATCTATGAGCAGAGGGATGACTTTGAATAGAATGAGAGGCAGGTTTGTCCTGAGCAGTTCCCAGCTCAACTTTTCCCTTAGCTTAGTAATTTTGGGACCTCAAGATTTTCCTTTCACATTTTCCCCCTTTCTTTTTAAAAATGTTTTAGAGAAAGCATTTTAGAAGAAAATAAGTGTCTGGTCCCAGGTTTTGTCTGATCTTTTATGACTTGGATGATTTATTCCTGTACACATTCAGAGTTATTAGGAAAGCTTATTTTTAAAAGGTTGTGAACTCTCACGTTCTATGGAGAGAAAATAGGGGGAGGAAGGGAGAAAACAACAACAAACAAAAGAACAATTCTGGAAAATTGATATAGGCCACATTACTTTGACATCTATACATCAGTAAGCAGATATGAAAGTAACTTACGTATGTAAATAGGTTGCTGTTATTTTCTTCTGAAGTTTAAGTTGTCTAGTTTTAGTTCACCAGGTTTTACAAAAGCACAGCTTAGTTTTTAGTGACTCCAAATTAGAAAAAATTTTAAAAAATTGAAAACATTATTTTGAAGACATGTAGTCAAGAAAAATTAGAATTTGGTCCAAACTGTAGAAAATAATAAAAATTGAAAAACATTGGACAAGACTAGAATCTAACAATAGGTATATTATAGTTTTTGAAATGCAATTTTTCTCTCTCCAGTTTGCTATTTTTACTAAAGAAAAATCATGGTAGAACTGATTTACTTTATTATACTTGGCCACATTATTTGTTTACAGTGTAGCAAGAATAATTCTTTTTCACATAAGCTTTTTAAAATTGGCTTTGATGAAACTTTGTTCCATAGAAAGAATCTCAGTTAAGACTTTTTAAAAGCCAAGCCCAGCTATGGATTTGTACCATCAAATACCTGTAAATTGGTGGATTTCCTCTCCTCTTGAGGTTCCAAGATAAACCTAGGCTCCTGGACCTGTCAGAAAGTGACATTTTTTACTTACCACATGTCAGAAACCCTGTGCAGGGACTGTGTAAAATAAGAGACCAGTTTTCTCAAAGGCTTTTATTGGTTCCATCAGTTAAGTTTGATTCCTTAAAGGAGAGCACACCGTTCTAGTTAAAGCCTTGGTAAAATAACCAATTTCTCCAATTGTGTCTTGTTACAAATAAAAACAGATTTTTATCACACTTATGCAAATAACTGTACTGTCATAAGTTAAGAATACTTACAAATAGTTTACAAATTCTGCAGAAATCAGGTAGAGAAAAACAAATATGCTCCAAATTTTGTTCATAGGAGTATACTAAATCATTAAAAGCTGTCACTAGTTCAAAAGAACAGTTTCAAGATACTGGTTTTACATCAGTGTGTTTTTGACATTAATGATTAATTTATAGAGAAACCAAACTTATTTTATGTTTTAAAATTAGCCCTTACAGTCTCACATACCACCTCTTCTGCAATAGTACCTGGGCCTTGAGGACTTGAAAAACTTTAATTTCTGGCCCTGTTTCTTAGGAATGCAGTTTATTTTGATTAGCATCTTCTACAGGGCCTGTAGATGAGGCTTTAATTGTTGTGAGTGTTTAAGATTTAGCAGGATTTGATGTTCCATTTAGACCCAGGAGTCAAAGCCCTGTAACTCAATGTCACAAGGACTTGAAAGCACATACACAAAGATACACGAATGTAATAACCTTAATTAAAAAAAATTTTAAATCTCAGGTTTTTCCTAAGCAAATCAAACTCAAGAGTAATGGCATAGGAATTATTTTGATAAAATGTAAATTCTGTTAGTCCAGTTACCAAAATGCAAAAGAAAAGATCTTCTGTAGTGCACAGAATATTATGTTGGAAGAAAACATTTCCTTTAGACCTTTAAGAAAACATGCTTTTTATAAGGGAAGAGAAAGCTAAAAAATGATGAGATGCAATAAACGTTGAACTGTGGGTTGAAAAAAATTAAAATATGTTATTGTTTATTAAGAGTAAATAAACTCCTTAAGAAAATTTCATCGTTCTAACCAATAATTTAGTGTATAAGTGCTTTTTTACATCAAGCTAAATTTCTAGAAAGGCCATTATAATTTCCCTTTAATTATAGACAACTTGATTATATAAAAGTTTTTTAATAAATTATTTTATTATGACTTACAAAGACCATTTATGACATGCCTGGACTTTCTGGTTTGTCCTGAACATTGCTCTTTCTTAAAAAATCAGTCATTTTATTCTAGGTTTAAATTTGCCATTCAAGGTTTTTTTCTTATATAAAATTATTTTTCTTTAAGCTTTTTTTTTAACCAAACAAAACCCCTTTATTTCTATAACTTTCTTTACATTTCTCTTAATTCCTGGTCCCTTTTACCTTATTTTATACATTACCATTAAATAAGCTTTGAATTAGACAAAAATTATTCAACTTTTGTAAAAAAGGACATTTTTCTTTTAGCAGGAGTATTTTCCTACAATATATTTTTATTGGAAAATACTCAAATAATAAAATATATATTATTTAATTTATCTTTATAAATTATGACAACTTTGTCTACAAGTATTTATCCCATTACATTTACCTAATTATTTTATTTTAATTGTTTACCTAGATTATTTATGAATACTGCAATAGTCATGATTTAAAGTCATGAAACTGTTATTGCAAAATTATAACTGAGACAGTGAAAAAGATTTGACCTAACTGACTCCATCTTGCTTTTAACCTCCAAGATATATTTGTTCATTCCTGGGCATAGGTCAAACTAACTTTGGGGGAGACTTAGTTTACAGTTTAGCTTTGAAACAAAGACAATAATAGTCCTTTCCCCAAACAAACCTTCTTACTGCCTGTGAACTAGACTGCTTAAAGCCACAGAATTAGAAGTTATGGTAATCTTACTAATTCAAGAAGCAGCTATTTTTATTAAACCAATATCAATGTGTTATGTATTAAAAATTACACAAGAAAAGATCATTCTATTTTGGCTGGGTTTATAGTTTTGTAACCCACATGCCAAATTTTGATACCTTATAGTATTCAGCAGGGATAAGTATGAAATCACTTGATTAATAAATGCGAACAAAAAAATGTATGCTGGCAATTCTTAAGACATTTCTAATATTACTTTACCAATATTTTTAAAGCTAGCTTATTATTAAAGGTTTTACTTAAGTTATATAAAATTAAAAAAAATTTGAATAGTCCTTTCTTTATTCCTGATAAACTATTTGATTCAAGCATTTTATTTTTCCTGAACCAATTAATTAGAGCTCTTTTTATATTTTTTCAGTAGTGAAACATTGTGTACACAACACATAAATACATAGACATATCAGGCATGCTGATAAAAGTACATCTTACAGATTCATAAAGATCTTTTTTTTGTGTTTTCCTATTTTAGACTTCCCAATTCTTTATAACCTATTTCACAACCCTAGGCAGTTGTCAGATAAATAGCCTTAAATTTCCATATTAAAGGAAACATCTCAGGTGAAAATCAAATAGCAAAATTTACATCATAAGGTACAGAGAGAAAAAGTCTGAAGGTTTGTTTGAATTCACAAAAATAGGGTAGTTAGAAGGAGATGATTTTATTTTTCTTTTAGCCAATCAAACATAATATTATAGAAATTTATCATCGGATTGTAAAAGGAGATCAATTGATTTAGATAGGGACTACCTATTTAAAAAAAAAAAAAAAAAACAAAACTGGATCTCTGAGCTCTTGGTAGAGCCCATACTGAATCCTGGTCTTCAAAAAATGAGAATTATTTTGAGGTTAGACCACGTAATGCTTTTACAGTGCCCGTAATCTTTCTTTCTTTTTTATGAGTAAAGGCACTTCTGAGTGTCTAAATTACAGTCTTCCATATAAAACCCAAGAGTAGCCTCTGTTGCAATAACTATTTTAGTCAAAAAATCAGGTAAATATAGAATTCGGTTAACTGAGAAGAATTTTTTTTTTTTTTGCTCAAAAAAAGACAAGGTTCTAGGAGAGAAAAATAAACAGAAAACCCCAAAACATGAATGCTTTTTAAATACAAAGATGCACACATATACACATCTTGACTTTTAACCATTGAGTTCCTTAAAAAAAAATCTTCTGAAATCTCATCTCCATATTTCAGCTAGGACAAAAACTGTTATTTCACAAGTACAGCTCTTGCTCTTTCAGTTTGGTCTGGCTGGCAAAAAGGGGCCTTGTTATATAAAGAAAGTCCCTTTCCTAGTCAAACCCAAAAACTCTCCTCTTTTTTGTTTTCCTTTTGCTGGCCACTTTTCTCCCCCCCAACCCTCCCGCCATACCACCTTTTTTGTGTGTGGGGGGTGGGTATTTAGTCACTTTAGAGGCCTTGCTCCCCATGATTTAAGAGTTCCCCTTTGAATGTGACCAAATTGGGACATGTGTTGGACCCAAAATGTGCTGCTCACAGACCTAGCTTTTTAGGGCCATTACTCCCTGAACTGGTTTGGTCCACCCATGTTGTGGCCACCTGGCACAGTATGTCAGGGGCTCAAGGTGTGGGAGGGGTCAGCTCCTTACATGCACCTGCTGGCTGAGATTAGGCCCTAAATATGTTCTTCTGAGGAGGAATCCTATTTAGAGCTGCTGCATGTCTTAGGGAGCATTCCTCCCAGACACCCTCACATGATTCTCAGTTGCCTGAGAATGCCCTGAAAGGCTGAGGGGTGCAAAGTGCTCTTAGTTCTTCAAAGTGGAAGATTCCATACTCATGAGCTAGAGGGTTTGGAGTTGGTTAAATTCAATAAGGGAAAGGACCAAAGCACATGCACAAAAATCCCCAACAAGACAGAAACAAACAACAAAATAGTTAAGAAAAATCAACAATGATTACACAAATGATAAGATTTTTGAGTGTTCTATGTGTAAGCAGACATTAACATCAGCTGGTTGTTAATGCTGACTTTAATCGTTTGAAAAGAATTCTCAAGACAGAATCCCAAACCGATTTTTTTACCTAGTAGTGGGGCCCAAGCTGAAAACTGCTCTCCACTGATGCAGAGACAGGCTTGCCTTCCTTGATGGAGAAGAGTGGAAACTCCCCGCAAAAGGAGGTTTTTTGTTTTTGTTTTTGTTTTTGTTTTTTTTTCTTAACAGCAAATAAACCTCAGACCCCCAACAAAAAAGTGTTGGAAGATCAGGGATCCCTGAAGTAAAGAGTTCCCGGGCTTCAGCAGTTGTCCTATCAGACTGGGCTATAGGGTGCCCAAGCCGGTACCAAACACTGATAGGCGAGCTGCTGCAGGCCAGGCCACCTTTACTCAGAATCCCTTCATGGTTACGAGATTTCAATTGAGAAAAATGACGAGACAAGTCTTAATCATTTTAGGAGGTTTATTTGCCAGAGTCAAGGACACACGCCCATGACAGCCTCAGGAGGTCCTGATGACATGTGGCCAAGGTGGTTGGGGCACAAGTTGGTTTTATACATTTTAGGGAAGCATGAGACCTCAATCAATATATTTTAAAAGTACATTGGTCCCATCCAGAAAGGCAGGGACAATTTAAAACAGGGAGAGGACTTCCATGGAGGTTACAGGTAGGTGAGAGACAAACAGTTGCATTCTTTGAGTTTCGAAGAAGCCTTTCCAAAGTCAGAATACATCTGTCTCAGTGAGCAGAGGGATGACTTTGAATAGCATGAAAGGAAGGCTTGTCCTGAGCCATTCCCAGGTTAACTTTTCCCTTGGTTTAGTAATTTTGCGGCCCCAGGATTTTCCTTTCATACTCCTAAAATCTGTTGTTCTCATTCCATTAGTTACATGTCCAAATCCAATATCTATTTCATCTGCTGGGTAGACAAAGTGGAAAAAATTGTCTGGGTTCACAGTAAGAGACCCAGTCTGATTGCTCTTCATTTTCTTTTCTGAGATGGAAACAATCAGCCATACCAGCAAAGATGGAAAGAGAAAGTGTCAGTATATTTGGAGAGCATTCTAGTCTTTAGCAGGTAGTAGCAACTTGGGACATTCGTTTTCAGCAACCAAATGCACCAGAGAAACCCCTCGTTTTCAATACATCTGTAGTCAGGGTTTCCTGATTGGTATGCCACTTTGTTTTTAGTTTAGCATGAGTAAAATTAGAAGTTGTGTGAATTGCTTTTGGCAACATAACAGTGTAATGAGTGATGGCTTTGAAAGCGCAGAATATATGGAACTTGATAAGACAAAAGCTGAGCTTCACACACAGTTGATCTTGACTCAACAATATTGCATTAACATGACACTAAGTCGCTTAATCAAAATAATGACTTAAAACGTAAAGGTAATATATTTTTCTTAGTTCTTATGTTACTTCTCAATCATAGCTAAAGACAAATAATGAAAGACCATGAAACAGCTTCAATTCCAATACTGTCTGGAATCTACTGTGGGGTCTAGGAAGAAGTTACATAAAGATGACCCTGGGTAGAAGCAGAACCTCCTTAGAATCTGAAGGGAAGAACAATGGCAATATTTTGCTCCTTTCCAGAGTGAGGCACATATGACTATAGTCTATCTTGTATTCTTATTATATTTTTAATGTTTAATTTTTATTTTTATCAAGGTATTTAGTATACACAATTAGAAAAGTCAAATAATATCACAGCTTGCATTACTCTGTCAACATCCTGTTTTCCAGTCCCCAGGTACAAATATTTTCAATTCTTTTAGCTATTGCTTCCAGTAATTACTTACACATTTCTAATGGCATAATCATACTAATGTTTTATTATATATTTACATTTGCTTATTATCTATTGACGGTAGAAGATGAGGATTTTGTTTTCCTATACCCCTCTTCACATATACAAATATTTGTTTTCCTAAAAACTTGCCAAATAGCCTATGGTTAAGGCCATATTTAGAGTTTTTATTATTTTGGTCTTGTAAATATTTATTACTAAGTGAATTGTTTTATGTACTTTTATTTTTGCCATTCACTACCTTTTCTATCTTAGAAGTTTTTGTTGCATTTATTATTACTTATAGTTGGCACAGAATAATTACACCTGTTTATGGAGTACAGTGTGATACTTTGATACATGTGTACAGTGTGTAATGATCAAATTAGGGTAATTAGCATATCCATCACCTCAGACATTTATCATTTCTTTGTGTTGGTGTTACAGGTAGATAGACATGATCAGGGCAGGAGAGGGCTCTCCCCTAACCCACTAGAAATGTCAGGTGATCGTTTGGCAATTATCACATTGCCTCTCTAAAAACGATCAGGAAGAGGCTATTTCCTGATGGTTCACACCTATTAACATCAAAATGTTAACTGAACGCAGGCCCCAGGGAGAAGCAACTTCCTGGGCATGTATGTTAAGAAACAAAAATGAAGTACGATCTTCCTGGGGCACACTCCACCAGAAAAGGGAAGAAAGTCTCAGATGGACATGCGTATAACTCACTAAACACACTGTGCACGCTCAATTCTAAAGGGTAAGGAAAGCCCTGGGCATGCAGAAAGCCCCACCCTAAGGGAAGAATCACAAGAAAGAGGCCAGTCTATAAAAGTCCTAGGATCATGCCTCAACAGGGTGCTTGGCCTTCTCTCTTTAACCTTCACATGCCTGCTTGGGTCTCTTCCAAGCACACCTTCCTTTTTTTTTCCTGTTCTAAGGTCTTTTTAAATAAACTTCCACTCCTGCTCTGAAACTTGCCTTGGTCTCTTTTTCTGCCTTATGCTCCTGAGTTGAATTCTTTACTCTGAGGAGACAAGGACTGAAGTTGCTGCGAACCCATACAAACTCGCCGCCAGTAACTTGGGTAACTTGAGTCTTTTCCACCGGTAACATTGGGAATATTCAAAATCTTCCCTTGTAGATATTTAAAAGTATACAGTAAATCGTTAATTTTCATAACCCTTTAGTCCTATAGAACACTAGGATTTATTCCTCTTATTTATCAATACATTCGCATCCCTTAACCAATGTTTTGCTATACCCTTTCACCCCCATCCTTCCTCACCTCTAGTAATCCTTTTATTCTTTTACTTGACTTTTTTTTTTCAAGTTTCTGATTAAGGTTTTGTACACCCTCTAATGGCTCTGTAGGAATAACTTTTAAGTCTACTTTCCACATACCCTCCTTTCTGCACAGCTATGGTCCCTGGACTTATATTTGCTGTCAAAGAGGTCTTTCTGGGTTACACTTCTCACTTCTTGGATTTCACATCTTGCTCTTTTTAGTTTAATTCTTTGTTTTGATGAGCAAAATCTCCAGCAATCTCCTAAAAAAGATCCATAAAAGCAAAATCTTTGGAGAACTTTAATGTCTGAAAATGTGTTTATTCCATTGTAACATTTGGTTGATATTGATTTGGCTTAGGAAAGTTATACCTTCTTCAGAGGAGAATGTAAATGATGAGAGCCTACAGTTTCTGACAAAACTAATCAGCATCGTTTTCATTAACGGAACAGAGTGGCTTGAGGGAAAATTCAGGGCCTATGGACAACCAGTTCTCTGGGTATCATTGAGACAAATTGAATTCATTTCTATTACTTAGGAACATTGACATTATTTGTGAAGATGATGCTGTTATCTCACTGGGCAGTAGTGTTAAATACCCATTTGTAGGTCTGAGCAGATATGGGAAGAAACTGAATTTGTTCTTCTTCTGTATTGTCAGAATTGTATGTGAGAAGTGGGTTTTGTTAGAACAGCTCTGGCTTGTGGAAACACGTGATTCAGAAACAAAAAGCATGAGAGGGTGGGGGATGAGGAACTTTTGATTCCTGGGTGGCCATGTGGTCGCTCATGGTAAGAAGCAGTAACTGTGCTGCAATCATTTCCTAAAGGTAAAAGTTACCAGTGGAGTTTAAAGAAGGATTCAACTCCCCCGGAGTTGGTTCACTGGGTGCATAAGGAAATCAAAGATAATAAGAAAAAGGTTATTGTTATCTGTAGTAGTTAAAATGAAAGTTAGAGAGAGTGCTGGGTTGATCCCTGACTCTTGACCAACCTTTGTCCATAAGCCTCAAAGTCACCCCTCAAGGGAAAAATTATGCAAGGACAACAGAAAATAAGTCCTGTGGTTACCAAGAAGACAGTCAATGTGGGGGAAGAAGAAAATCAAGAAAACTATTAAAACCAGAGGGTTTAATGTGAAGAAATTACTTCATTTTGTAGACTGGCATCAGATTCTTGAAGAGCCTTTACTAAAATAAACTGTGAGAGCAACAAATTTAGGAGCAGTATCTTTAGTTTTAAATGTGGCAGAGTTAAAGAGCATATTTGGGTTGATGCAGGACTCACAGCTAATTATGGAACAATCACAGGTTGCTATACCCAATCCAGATACATGGGAGGTGATTCCCAAGGAAACAGATACACTGATGAACTGGATAAAAGCCACTGTGAACTTTGTTTACCCTGAGAAGGGGTCTGCTTGACTCTACCTATAAATGCCAAGTGGAACAGCATAGATGAAGCAATTGATATGCAAGCCATGTGGAACTGGCTTTATGATGACTGTGATATTCACCTGCTAAATATGCTTCTTAACCAAGTCATGGTAAATGCTGTGGTTAAGTGTAGGAGTTGGTTCACTGGATGCATAAGGAAATCAAAGATAATGTGGATCCCCCCAATATGACCTTGCTGCTGTAAAATCAAGACAGTTGAGGAAGCCTTATTAAATTTGTTGTATCAGTTTTCCTTCATGAGTCTTACAGATGCTAATACAAATACTAGGTTACTTAACAAGAGAATGGAGAAAGGGCAAAGAGAAGAGTTATTCCAGGAAGATGAAATTTTTTAGATTGTTATTAAGAAATAAGGTGAGTAAAGTAAACATAGATAAAGGTGAAGCTGAGAGGAAAAAGGAAAGGGAGAGTCATAGGACTATACCTAGCAGTATGAAAATCTTTAGATGGTTATTAGATGTCAAATGAAGAATGATGAAGTTCATAAATTTGGAAAGGAGAGCTGTATTTCTCATAAAGAGTTGCAGACTTCAGGGTGGCCATTCTGACAGGCTGAGAAGCATAGCCTCCAGCAAGAAGCTAGAAACAGTATCATGTCATAATGCTTCTATGGCCTGGATCAGAAGGTGGAAATAATATGACAAGGATCTATGCTGAACAAGGTGGCTGAATATACATATTCAATATGCTATAGGACAGGCCTGGAATATTTATGAAAGGATAAACATGGTCATGTGCAATTGAGCTTCATGCCTCTCCATTCATCCCATGTTTAAAAAAAAAAAAAAAAAAAAGACAGCATTAGCATGATTCAAGGGTGGAGTTTTCAGCCCTCTGATGATGGCAAAGGGTGAAGTAGAGGACATGAACTCTCACCATACATCCTCTATAGGCTGGCCTTACCCACCCCATGGTTGGTGCTCTCTTATCAGGGAGGAATGCTGGTCCGTTGTTAGGCCTAAATCACAAAAGGGAGGGCCGGCATCAGGTGGTCGGTAGAAATCAGCCATGGAGTCTCTTGAAAGGGTCGATTTCTGTTTAACCCTTAGGGAAAAAAGCCTAATGGCAGTTAGCAAGGGAGGGGTTATAACTAGGTGAGTCTGATGTTCCATGGCATCCTAGCCAGGAACTCAGCTTCCAAGTTTCTCTGGGATCCTCTTGGCCAAAAAAGGGTTCATTCAGTCAGTTGGGAGGCTTCAAATTTTATTCTTATTTCTCATAAGAAATGGGATTAATAAAATGGAAATTGATGGGGTTAAAACAAAGGTCTTAATACAATACTATTTAAGGCTGGATGGACCAAAGATAGCCACCTGGTCCCACACACGTTTGCTGCATTTACTCCACTTTGGAGAAATTCAAAAAGTCAGAAGGCAGAGATTAAAATGAGAAATCTGATCTGAAATATCCTGTGGCAGATTAATCAAGATAAACATTGACAAAACAGTCAGGGTCCTTATGCTCACCCCCCTTCTGGAGACACAAAGCCTTTTGCACAACAGAGGGTAAAATGATCTGTGGGCTGCACAAAATACCCTTGACATAAGTGAGTTCATCTTAGAAAAAGACTTCGTCTTATATTTCAAAAGACATCAAGCCAAAAGGGTCCATATGTTCACCTAGCCAATAGAGACAACACCCAACCAGATAAGAGTATAACACTTTACTAACAGTCCTCACGAGAGGACTCAAGAGGACTCCACCATAAAAGGAACAGGACTTCTCAAACTTGACATGGCCATCTTGAGAGATCCCATCTGGCTGTCACTCATAATCAGCACCTGGCATCTGCCACAGAAAGCTCTGCCCAAAGCAAGGTCTGATTCCAGGACACTGTCCTTGTTTATGTCACTCTCCTTGGGCTGATTTGTTAAACCTTTTTTTCTATCCCCTCTTCTCTTGATGTTAAATGCTATCTGTTTGCTGAAATTTTAACCTATATCATTTATATATTGATGAAGTATGCTACTATGTATGGTTTATGATATAGACTGACCTGTGGAATACCTTGAGCATGTGTACCCACAGCTCTGACTACTGATGAATGGGTACTAAGGAGAATTGCCTCCTTGAGAACTCCATTTAGCCCAATACTTTTGTGATTGAAATAACGTCAGTAAAATTTCACCTGTGGGAAAACACAAATGTGCACTGACCTGGTTGTATCTGACCTTATGTTGCTCTCTATGAGGTAGGAAATAGAAGTTTTTGAAATTAGAACATAAAAATGTAGGGATTGATAGAATTATAAAAGTTGGAATGTTTAAACATGGAATGTTATATCTGGTCAGGGAACACTTCTCCTACTTAGTATCAAAAATCTGTTGATAAAGTCCTAATAGAGGCCACAGTTAGTAAAGTAAGGGTTAATGGAATTAAGTTTGGAGGAGACTGGTATATCTGAACATGCTTCATGTGAAGTGATTACATCTCTTTTACCTGGAGATGGACATTGTATCTGACTTGGAAATATTTCCTACACTTAGCATTATAAAACAGAAGGCATAGAAATGTGTCCTTCAATCACTATTAAAGGAACATGCAAATGGGAGTTAGGAAGATTGCCTGGGCCCACACAGTATAGAATAGTAGCTAGAGCTCTGGTTGGGACAATTTGTCTGTTGGATAGAACATTTGTAGAACAATTTGTAGAACATGAACTGTGGCTTATGGCAAAAACCTGTAAGCACCTTCTAGCAACTACAACTAAGCAATAAACTGTGACTACATTTTTAAACCCTTTGTCAGAATTCCTAGGGGCCTGATGGGGGTGAGTTGTGCCTTCCTTCCCTCTGGCAAAATTGGGGCTAAAAGTGAATGTGGCTATGTTGCCTGGGGGTAAAGATTGCACACTAATTCTGCACCTGTGTAACCTTATCCTAGCTGAATAGGAGTGGAGTGAGGATAAGGCATTTGCTAGATTAGGATTTTTGACTGCAGTCTAGACAATCACAGTGGCCAAATCTAGTGTCCCTTTCAAAGATGGGAAAGTTTGCATAAATAAAGAGAAGGAAGAATAGTAGCTAGGGTAAAGGAATAAATAAATTTGTCATGTAATGACGTAAATTCAATATTATATTAATACCTCAAAAGAGGTTAGAGCAAGTAATGATGTCTCCCAGACCAATTATACCAGGTGCCTGAAGGGGTGGAGCTTTATGTTTGCTGAGACCACTCCTGCTTTTGGAACTTGACAGGACTGAATGGGTGACAAGCCTGCAAACCTGGGTGGCCTCACCTTGGGAGACATATTCTTATATTATGATAATGAAGTGGAAGAATCATTAATGATTGAGTAGGATTCTAGTAATGTGCCAGTATCTCTGGAGTTATATATTCTTTTGATAAAAGGGATTCATGTTCGAAGACCAAATTCAAAGACCACCTTTGGTCTTTGAATACATATTGTAAAATATATATTTGGCTTTAGTCCCTGTTTCCTGGCCTAGAACATTTGAAACCCTTGGAATCTGTAAAGTGATAAGTGTCTTTTGTATGCTAATGAGTTGACTACTGATGGCTGGCAGCCCCTAGGTAGCTTCAGGATGGGGGCTGGTCACCAGAAAAGCCAAGGCAGGAATAGAGCATTGGGACTTTCAAATCCCCCAATCAACCCCTAGAGAGGGAAGAGGGGCTGAAAGTTAACTGGATCACCAATGAACAATGATTTAACCAATCATGCCTCTATAATGATGAGACAGGAGAGTTCCCTTGACTCTTTCAAGGGACTTGTGACAGGAGTGTGGCTCATTTACACGGTGAGGCGAGCTCAAACCTCTTGCAGGAGAGGGAGCATGCAGGTGAGTGGGTGCAGGAGCTGGGGCGAATGCCTTTGGGCACCAGCAGGAACAAAGCCATACAGGCCTGTGGCAGCATCTAGGGGTTGCCTGCGACCTCTGGAGCCCCAGAGGGCATGTGCTACAATCACTGCTCTCTTAGCATTTGTCATGTGCGGACAGCTAAGTGTTAAAGAACTCAGTGGAGAGTAAGTGCGACAAACTCTTACACCCACACCCAGGTTCTTGTCCAGTGCCCAAGAGGAATGACATCACACAGACTTAAAGGATGGTGAATGAGGAGATTTTATTGAGTGGTGGAAGTGGCACTCCATGGGATGGGCAGCTGGAAAAGGGATAAAGTGGGAATAAAATCTTTCCCTGAACTTTCGCTGTCCTGGGCTGAACTACTCTCTGATCATCCCCAGCCATATTCCTCGCTAATGTCCAGCTGTCTCTTTTCCTCTCGACGTTCAGATGTTTCTTCTCTTCTCTCCTCTCCTTCTCTGTGGTTCCACTCTGCTGCTCTGCCAGTGGAACTTGGGGTTTTTATGGGTACAGGGTGGGGGGCATGGCAGGCCGGGGGCAGGTGTTGAAAAAGGCAAAATTCAAGTGGGAAAACAGGAATGTATGTTTTCATTTAGGGCCATGGGTCCAGGCTTGAGGGTGGAACCCTTGCCAGGGACCCCACACTCTTCTACCCAATATTTTCTTGCATCCTGTCTCTATCAATGAGACTTCCATAAAAACCCAAAAGGGCTGCGTCCAGAGAGCTTCTGCATAGTTGAACACATGGAGGTTCCTAGTGCGTGGCACACCTGGGGAAGGCATAGAATCTCTGTGCCTTTTCTCCCATACCTTGCCCTAAGCATCTCCTCACCTGTATCCTTTGTAATATCTTTTATAATGAATTGGCAAAGGCAATTAAGATATTTTCCTGAATTCTCTGAGCTGATTTTGCAAATTACTCATACCCAAGGAGGAAATCATGCAAATCCCATTTTATAGCTGGTTGGACAGAATCACCAGTAAAACAACCTGGGATTTTGGTCTGGCATCAGCAGTGTGTTGGGGGCAGTCCTGTGAAACTGAGTCCTCAACATGTGGGATCTGACTTAATCTCCAGGCAGATGCTATCAGAATTGAACTGAATTTTAGGACACTCATCTGCTATTCACTACAGAACTGATTGCTTGCTTGGTGTGTGGGGGAAACCCCCACACATCTGGTGTCAGAAATGATTTGTTTTGTAAGAATATAGTAGGCAGACACTGAGTTTGTTTTTTTCTCTGTATCATCAGACTAGGTAATCTTTATTATTGGAGGAAAATGGGCTACACCAGGCCATGGTTTCATGTCTGTGACCCAAACAAGAATGTGTGCCTTCCATTTTAGGAAAGAAATGCAAGGTGGAAAGATTATAGGCTCTAATTTGGCGATTTTTATTCTGAAGTCTTCTGTAGATGGTCTACGTAGGTCCTTGAATTCCCTGAACTTGGCTAAAATTTTATTTTGTGTTAAGTAGTCCAAAGATAGAGGTAAGAGTGGCTGTAAGTTTCAATACTTAAAGAGACCCATGACACACAAAATAGTTAAGAACAATTGAACATTAATCTCCCTTTTATCTATTTAACAGATGGAAAAACAGATTCCATAGAGGTTAGGTGTCATGTGAACATACTACGTGCTTTTAGCACAGCTGGGTCCAGAGCACTGGTTTTCTGACCCCTAGACTGGGAATCTTCCCATGTCAACTTTAGTCAAGGTTTTAATTGAGCCTCATTTACCAATATTGCTCACCCATTTTCCAAGGACAGGTGAGGTAAAGGTACACTGTTCTGAGATTAATTGCCTACAATTAAATGTGACTGAAAGAGGCCTCTGAAATCAGAAATTGTCAAGGGAGCAGCATTTATTTTTGTCATTACTCATTCTTCTCACCCGGTCATGAGAAAAATGTGAATATGAATAAATCAATGTAGATTCAAAATCTTGACAGCATTACATGACTGAAGTGGTACACTGGAGTCTCAAGATAATTACGACCATTTTGGAAGAGTAAACATTCTGCTAATGCACTTTTGACCAAGGAAACTAGGGTCTTTTTTTAATTGACCTCTTTTGGAAAATCAGTTAATGTAGCTATGTAGGGGCAGTCTAATTCCTGCGATCAGAAAATATGAAATTTTGATTACTAATGATGTAATTTTTCACTTATACATATTATTTCCCCTTGCTTTCACATATTACTTTATTTTATCCTCAAAAACAACCAGGTAGGGTAACTTGTCATGACCCCTATTTACAAATGAGAAACTGAGGACATTTGAAGGGATTTGAAGAGACTTGCCTGAAGTCATGTAGCCAGTCAGTTAGAACTGGAACAAGAACTTGCCTTCTGATTCCAAATTCAGGTGTTTTTTTTTCCATCATACCATGTGGCCTCCTAATCACAATTAGTCATGCTGCCTCTCAAACTCCAACGAGGGATACATTTCAGAGGTAAGAGTGAAACCAGAGTGAGCCATGCTGTCCTTGAGGGTTTGCAGCCATGCCCTGCATGAAAGAAACATGCTCTGTTGGCCTGCCAGGTATGACCACGCTGACAGCATGTGAATGATTGCATTGCCCACATTCCCTAGGATCCTGTTTCCTGGCCAGGATACGGGAATGTGGGCATTGCAATAATTCACTGAGAGATCAACTTTACTCATTCTATTTCAGGTAGATATTGATAGTGGATGAGGACACAAAATACTTTGCAAAAAGAATATGAGACAAGTTTACCAACGAAGATTTACTAAATTACTATGCTCCTCGAAGGACCTGGCATAATGTGATTCATGACCGATATTTGAGACAACTATATGGATCAATAAGAGTTTTTTCTTTTTTTAATTATGATGAGTCCAGGTTTTGTCTGTTGGTTTGACCTAAGAAGTAAGCCATATACTAAAGTATGTAAGTAATTGCTTTTCATAAAACTTATCATTCTGACTTTAAATTTTTGTGAAAGGGGGAAAAATAACCAACCTCAACTTTTTACTTTGTGAATAAATCTGCCACATGAGCCCAGGACATAAAGTGATGTTAATAATGAAGTGTGCATTTCTGGCTTGCTTGAGATGGAGACAAAAATTTTAAATCTTTCTTCTAGTCCTAATATAGTGTTGGGTCTCCAAAGGTCTTATTCGTTATTAGTGTTTTTTTTTAAAAAAAAAAAAATGTAAATAGATGCAGCTGCAGTGGGAAGCCCAAAGCAAACCCTGAACATTGAAGGGTTTTGAATCTTAGTCCTGTTTGATCCTGGTCGTGGCCACAACTGCAGTCTTCACACTGCTCTGGGTGCATTATCGACCTGGGCTGCATTTATCAGACTCTGAAAATGTTTTCATTTTCTCATAAATAGAGAAATTCCTCTTTAGCAAAGAGCTTATGATCTTCTATGTAACATTATTCTTCTTGGACTATATCCTTGCTGGAGTCCCTGGAAAATTCCTGTCCTTTCCATTTGCAGCAGTGTCATTGTTTTGAAAAACATACATACCTAGAATGAGGGAATTATCCCAAGAGATGTCTCAAGAATCACTTAAAAAGAATACCCAGCTTCATATCCAGAACTTATGGTTTTAAATACTTGACAACCAATTTTTACTCAACCTAAAATTTTCCTCACTTCATTCTCATGATTTTCTTCAATACTAACCACTCAACTTTTCTCTTTTATATCTACCCTTATGCATAGTTTTATCTACTAGCACTTGCACTTGCTTATGTAGCATTATTAATTAGAATAAAGCATATTGGGGAGGGGGACCTTCAAGCTCCATCTAGTCCTTAGCATCTTCTCTGCTTTATACTGCCTCTGCTTACCACCCAGCATTTCTGGTCTCTTAGGCAGAGCTTAGATATAATGCGGGAGTCACCTAAGGATCTATGTATGAATCATAAAAAATTTACTAGCCACAAGTAACTGAACAATTTAAGATTAGCTTTCATTAAATGACTACTTCACCTATATTGATGTTTTCCAGTTGTCTACATCTATAAAGTCCACGTATATTTCCTCAGTGTTCCATTTGCTAGAGAAATGGAAGGACGACAAGCAGTGTTTAGCTTATAAACAGCTAAGAAACTGCTGGACAATCTTGACAGCTAGACTGTCAATCTGCTTTGCTATTTTCCCCTAGTTCTGATTGTAATTCTGAATTCTTCGAAGACAAAAGAGAAATTCCTATGTCTGACAACTCAACTAACAGCAAGACTAGGGGAAAAATACTGTTAAAACCTGTCAATGAATGCTGAGAACCTATGTTGATGTTATAGACAGGGAGAAAACAAAACCTTATACATCCTTGGAAAGATGTGTGAGTTAGCTGACAGGTATGACATCTCAGCACAACAAATTAGAGCTCCTTTGAGCAGTGGTTGTGTCCAGAGGGACTTGGCTGCTCACAGATGGCAATTCCAGTTCCCTGAGCTGTTTCTTCAGTGTCTGTGATTAATATCAAATATTGAGTAAGACTCACTACCAACAATAAGGTGGAAGATATACTCAATTAAAATAACATAAGGTTTTAGTTTCCTAAAACTCAGTTGAGCTATCTAGACAATTCCTAGGGGATAATTAATTAAATAAAAGAGGAGCTATAAGGACTTTCTTCCTGAAGCAAAGCTTCAAACAGAATGACACACAGAATGACACTTACTGCTTTCATGATATATATCACTTGAAATGGTAGGACCAGCCTTTTTCAGCTAATGGTGTTGGACAGCCTGAGATAGACTATATTAATCAGCGTTCTCTAGAGGGACAGAACTAGCAGCATAAATGTATACATAAAAGGAAGTTTATTAAAAATATTAACTCAAGTGATCACAAGGTCCCACAATAGGCTGTCTGAAAGCTGAGGAGAAAGGAAGCCAGTGCGAGTCCCAAAGCTCAAGAACCTGGAGTCTGATGTTCGAGGGCAGGAAGCATCCAGCATGGGAGAAAGAGGTGGGCTCAAAGGCTAAGCCAGTCTAGTCTTTTCATGTTCTTCTGCCTGCTTTTTATTCTGGCTGTGCTGGCAGTTAGTTAGATTGTGCCCACCGGGATTAAGGGTGGGTCAGTGGACTGCCTTTCCCAGTCCACTGACTCAAATATTAACCTCTTTTGGCAACACCCTCATAGACACACCCAAGAACAATACTTTGTATCCTTCAGTCCAATCAAATTGACACTCAGTATTAACCATCACATAGCCTAACATAGAAGATTCAAAGACAGACTCAGACAGGACTTCAGACAGCACACAATCGTGGAACAAGTGGTTTCAATAAAAACCAAAGATTAGTTATGTATTGTTTTCTTTCTTTTATAGAACTAATGTTTCAGAAGAATCATGACATATTTTCAAAGCAAGTAAAGAGGGGTTCTTTGACTTTTTAGTCACATACCTTGTGTAGTATGCTTAACTTAAATGTGTGTGTGTGTATACATTTTCTTGTTTTTGATGCCTGTAATACCTAAGTATTATAACCATCAGAAACAAGAAAATGTATATATCTGTTTTCGAAATAATATGTTTATAGGAGATTGCTAACAATATTTTCATACAAGATTAATGTAAAAATATTAATAATGTAGTTTGTGTAGAAGACATAGTTGGTTTTCCACCTTTTGTCTCCAGAAATGAGTTCTTTGAAAGCTGTACAAGTTGTGGGAGTGTTCTGGCTTCAGATAACCACATTGTTTGAAAGTTCATCAAAGCTGGTAACAAAATTATATTCATCATCTAATTTTCAATTCCTTAGGACAGTGCATATTAGTCCATTTTTACACTTCTATAAAGAACTTCCCTGAGATTGGGTAATTTATAAATGAAAGACGTTTAAGTGATGCACAGTTTCGCATGACTGGCAAGGCCTCAGAAAACTTACAATCATGACAGAAGGGGAAGCAAGCATCTTCTTCACAAGGTGGCAGGAAGAGAAGAAGTGAAGAAAGAACTTCCAAACACTTGTAAAACCATCAAATCTCATGAGAACTCACTCACTATCATGAAAACAGGATGGGGGAAGCCACCCTCATGATCCAAACACCTCCCTCTCTCTACACATGGGTATTACAATCTGAGATAAGATTTGAGTGGGGACACAGAGCCAAACCATTTTATTCCTCCCCTGGCCCCTCCCAAATCTCATATCTTTTCACATTTCAAAACCAATCATGCCTTCCTAACAGTCCCCAAATCTTAACTCATTACAGCATTAACTCAAAAGTCCATAGTCTGTCATCTCCTTGGAGACAAGCTAAGTCCCTTCTGCCTGTGAGCCTGTCAAATCAAAAGTAAGTTTGTTACTTCCAAGACACAACATGGATACAGGCATTGGATAAATGTTCCCATTCCAAATGAAAGAAATTGGCCAAAACAAAGGGGCTACAGGCCCTATACAAGTCTGGAACCCAGCAGGGCAGTCATTAAATCTTAAAGCTCTGAAAATAATCTCCTTTGACTCCATGTATCACATCTAGGGAACGCTGATGCAAGGGGTGGCTCCCATGGCTTTGGTCACAGTGCTTTAGCAGAAACCAAGAAAGTTTTAGTAAAATATCCAAATCTTTGTTGTCCCCCACACCCAATTTATGACATCTATCGCTATGGCTGTCTATATATTTATTAATCAATAATTCTACAAAGATTTGAAGTTGCTTAAAACCAGAGTGTAAATTATAAAATAATAACATCAAATACAAAATAAATGTGAGGTAATTATAAATAAAGAGAAAATAAGTTGTAAGGAGTGGTTTAACATGTATACATGACGATGAAACTAAATTTGTGCCAGGTAGAAGAATCTGCACTGCTATTGCTTTAGTTAGACTGGCTATGATGGAAGATCAAAGACATGAGAATTTCATGGATTCCCTTATAACTGGAGGAAAACTTAATGCTGTGGTTTAAATACTTGTTCCCTCCAAAACTCATGTTGAAACTTAATCCTCAATATAACGACACTGAGAGGTGGGCCTTTAGAAGTGATTGGATCATAAGGTCTCTGCTCTCATAAAAGGATTAATCTATTCATGGATTAATGAGTTAGTGGATTAATGGTTTATGAGAGCAGGACAGGTGGCTTTATAAGAAGAGAAAGAGACCTGAGTTTGCAAGCTCAGTCCTCTTGTTATGTGATGCTCTGCACTACCTTGGGACTTTGTAGAGAGTTCCCACCAGCAAGAAGCCTCTCACCAGATACCGCCCTTTGACCTTGGACTTCTCAGCCTCCATAACTGTAAAAAACAAGTTTGTTCTGAAAACAAATTACTGAGTTTCAAGTATTCTGTTATAAGCAACAGAAAACAGCATAAAGCACTCAATAAATGTTGTATGCCCAGAAGTGACAGTGAGAGTTAAATTGGTTTTGAAACTAAGTTTACGTGACACCAATGCTAAAAATTTGGTCTATTCTTTTTTTATTTTTACCAGCACAATGACAAGTTAGTTGGCTTGCTGAATTCTTTCAATGAAATGTTTTTGTTTTCTGTAAATTCATTCTGTGATGTTTGCATGGGCTAATGAAAAGGCATGATCCACAGGACATGCTTTTTTTTCCTTTTGGCATGTTAGCACAGTTGTTTGAAACCTCTCATCATTATGAGAAAGTCATCCATTAACAGCCACAGTTCATAGCTTGTTCTCTCAATGATGGCCCTGAGTAAAGGCAGCAGCTCTAAGTAGATTCTGATGTTAAGAATTCAAATCTATTTTCGATTTTCTATTCTTTCTCTCCTATTGATGCCTATGTGGGGACTAGCCTGTACTTTCTCAGCTGTAGACTACCAGAGGAGAGCAACAAGCTGTCATCCATTTCTACCTACCTGACTTTGACTTAGTGAGCAGGGGATTTTACTCTTCTTTTCAGTAAAGGTGTGAGCTTGGGTTTCTTTGTCAAATGAGAAGATAAAACCAGATGATATTCAAACTACAATCATGTCTAGTTTGCGAAGATATAAGTAATTTTTGGGGGAATATAACAAAACAGCAAGAACATTTCACAACAAGAAATGTCATACAGAATGGGTAAGAACTAGATAGTCAAAGAGGCAGAGATCCTCACCCACTGGCATGGTCCAGGGGTCTTGAGTCAAGCAGGGGATGCTTGCTAAGCAATGACCAATATGTAGGATTTGGGAAGTTAAAATGGAAGAAGAAAAACGTTCATGTCTCCCTGCATAAATAAATGTAACTTGCTTTTTTCTAGAAATAGGGTCTCACTCTGTCATCCAGGCTGGAGAGTAGTGGCATCATCATAGCTCACTGCAGCCTTGAAATCCTTGGCTCAAGCAATTCTCCTGCCTCAGCCTCTGCAGTAGCTAGGACTACAGATACACACCACCATACCCAGCTTAAACGTAACTTTTACTTCATGGAGAAGCTGGCTGGAGAGGAAGAATTTGTTCTTTTTCCTTTTAGAAGCCTTTTGTCATTCTAAGAATTCCATGATCTTTAGACACACGTATTTTTCCAGGAGATCACTTATTAGAGGGGATCAGCTTGAAAAGAGGATTTTTTGCTTTTTAAAATATTTTTATAATTCTCAAATGAAAGTATTTTTTCAAAAATTATTTTATTTAGTGACCCTGAATTTAAATGTATATTGTTACTGTTGCTATCTTTGAGGGCTCTAATAACCACTTCTGCTTGGGGTTTAATGTCATAAAAATGGTCATTTAATGAGAATCAGAAAGTTCCAGTGGCTAAGGAGCAGTTTAGTGAGCTTAATTCCAGTTATTGTTCTAAGCATATATACAAAAATTTTTGCAAATAAATAGGTTTAATGCTATCTATTTTATTTTATTTATTTATTTTGAGACGGAGTCTCACTCTGTTGCCCAGGCTGGAGTGTAGTGGTGTGATCTCGGCTCACCACAACCTCTGCCTCCCGGGTTCAAGTGATTCTCCTGCCTTAGCCTCCTGAGTAGCTGGGATTACAGATGCACGCCATCATGCCCAGTTAATTATTATTATTATTATTATTTTTGTATTTTTAGTAGAGAAGGGGTTTCACCATGTTGGCCAGGTTGGTCTTGAACTCCTGACCTAGTGATCCACCCACCTCAGCCTCCCAAAGTGCTGGGATTACAGGCACGAGCCACGTCACCTAGCCAGATGAATGATATTTATATATGGTCTAGTGACACATCTATTTCACTCAGCAATATAATAGAATTTTTTTTCTTCCTGAAACATGAATAGCTCTCTATTTGTTTAAAAAAATTTATTGAAGTGTAACATGCACAAAAAAATTGCTTAAATCATGAGTGTAAAACTTGGTGCATCTTACAAGGTGAACATATACATGTCACCCAGCATCAAGGAACGGGACGTTATCAGCACCCCAGAAATTCTGCTTAATCTCTCTTTCCGTTCAGCAATTGGCTATCCCATACCATGGCTAGTCACTATCTTGCCCTTTTACTTTTACAGTGTAGATTAATTTTTCCCATTTTGAACATTATCCAAAATGCAATCATATAGTATGTACACTTTTGTATCTGGCATTTTCTATGTTGTTCAACATTGTGTTTGTGAGATTCATCCATATTCTTGCATGTTATTAAACTTCAGTTCAACAAAAGTTAACATTAAAAGAACAAAAAGACAACACGCAACGTGGTAGAAGATATTTCCAATCCATATAACTAACAAATGACTCATATTTAGATATAAAAAAACTCTTATAAATTAAAAATACAGATAACCTTATAGAAAATTTGGCAAAAATACCTGAATTGGTACTTCACAATAGAGGATACTCAAATGACAAAAAATCATGCAAAGTGCTTAACTTTATTAGTGATTAGGGAAATGAAAATTAAAAACACAATGTGATACTACTGCTACTGCAAATGCTGGGACAATTACAATGAAAAAGACAAAAAATTAGAAAGTGTTATTATGGATGTGGAGCAAGTGGAACTCATACATTGCTGGTGGGAGAGTAATTTTGTACAACACTTTGCAAACTGTCTATTAGTTTGGGTCTTCTGAGAAGTAGATGCCAAAATGGGAGTATACATGCAAGAGATTTATTGTGGAGTAAAGGGAAGGAGCATGAGCAGGCTAGGAGGGCCTCCAAGCCACAGTGCTCGTCTGACGCCTGCAGAAGAAGGAAGGAGGACTGGTAAGAAGAGTCTCCAACTGCAGAGCAGATCTAAGAAAATTTTAGCTAGGAAAATGAAGAGTTCTTGAAACAAAGTTGTCAATTAGGCAAATCCCATGTCCCACAGGAATGGGTTTGTTCTAGTACTTAACTTCGTGCCCAGTCATTGGCTAGAGGCAGTTTGGGAAAAATGTGGCCTTGGTGCAATCAGAGACAAATCCAGAAGGGCAGAAGCTGGGAGTGTCAGTCACCTGTGCTCCCATAGCACAGCATCTGAACAGCCCATTCCCATGGCTGCCACGGGAAGTTGATATTAAATCTGAACATCCGTGCCCCATGATCCAATCATTCCACCCCTCCATAAGTACCCACAGAAATAGGTACATGTAGTCATCAAAACACACGTACAAGAATTTTCACAACAGTGAACATTTGTCATAACCTAGACCTGGAAATCATCCTAGTGCTGACCAACAGTACTAAAATTAAACAATGAATTCTATGCAATAATGAGAATGAAGCTATTTCTTTCTACAAACACTAGCGTAGTTTTCAACAGTAGAGGTATACCATAATTTATTTAACCATTTCTCTATTGATGATGGCTATGCTTAATTTTTCCTTGTTATAGATAATCGTGCAGTGAATATTGCTGAAGGATAAATACCTAAACTGGCATTGCTGAGTCAAATGGTGTGCACATTTAATATTTTTATGGGTATCTAATACATTACACTTTTGTAATGTAATTTTCAGAAGAATCTGAAAATGTCATCTTTTTTAATCCCTCCGGCAGTGACAAATGGCACACTCAAATTGGAAGCTTTAGAAGGGCTCCTCCACAGGTGTGTGCTGGGTGTAGGGTAGCCACAAGGGATGGTGAAAAGCCTTGAGGCTTGTAAAAGTGGAAGGGGGCAGGTGAGTAAAAACTCTAGCCTCCTTCTGATGAGCTGCAGTTGCCTCTCTTTGGTAAAATCCATAGAGAAGTTAGAGGGTAAGAGAGTTCACTGAGGGAGTCAATACAGATCACTCTCGCAGGGAACTGTGCAGATGGTTGGAGAAGAGTGGAGCATGATCTGGAGGACTAGAAAACATCCAGCTTACACTTTAACAACTGGTTATTATCAGTCTTAATGTTTTGCCCATTTCATAGGTAAAACATGCTATATTGTTTTAATTTTCATGTCTTGTATATCTACTAGTAAGTTTGAGAATTTTTCTTTTCTGTGAGTTACATGTTTATATTTTTTACCTTTGCTTTTTCCTTATAGATTTGAAGACACTCTGTGTACGTTAGGTGAGTTAGCTTTTGTCCACTTCCATATTAAAATATTTTCTTCAATTTGCTGTTTGTCCTTTAACATTATTTATGGCAACTTTGTCAAACAGAATTAAAGTCTATATAGCCTTGTTTGCAATTTCTTTTTCCTTTATGGCTTCTGAGTTTCTTGTCTTTCTTGGAAAGGCATTCTACTTCTTCTAGTTATATTTTCCATATATTTTCGTCCAGCGCTTTTTGAGCTTTTTATATTTAAAACTTTAAGCAACCTGAGATTTATTTTAATATTTGGAATGAGGTGAGGCTCTAATCTTATTTTATTCCATATGAATATAATTTCCCAATATCATTGAGTAAATAATTCATTATTTTTCCTGTAATTTGAAGTACTGCTTTGATTATACATAAAATATTCATGTACATGTGGATCTGCTTCTGGACTGCACTCTTTTCCTTGAATCTATCTGTTAATTTCTGCATCAATATAATGCATCTATAAATACTTTAACTTTTAAGTATCTTTTATTATTGTAAAGAAGGGACTTTCTAAAATAATATTTGAGTTTTCTCTTTTATAAATACTTTTAAAGAACAATTTACTTAGACTACCTCTGTAGCCCATTTTATTCATTTGTTAAAGTTTTGTGGTTTTCTTCTTGTAAGTTTGCACATTTCCTTTTTTAATTCTTAGGCAGTTATTTTATAAATTTTGCTGCTATTGGTTGTTTTCTAACTGGGTATTCTTGGTATAAAAGAAAGCTTTGGTCTTTTGAAATATTAATTTGGCTTGTTAGTAAATTCTATTATTTCTAATTGCCTCTAGCTGATCCAAAACCTTTTGAATATTTCCTCTAGCACACAACTGCACATGGCTCTCTCAAGTTTTGGTGCAACCCAAAGACTCAACTTACTTTTCTGCTCCTCCAAGATCTGCTTCTGGTGCAAGGGACAACTGCGGCATAATGGCAAGAGCACTAAATATGGTCAAAGAAGACATGGGTTGAATACCATCTTGTGTATAAAATTAGCAAGGATTGAATTCAGCTGCGTGTGTTTGAAAGCCACCAAAATAGGAGTGGTTTTATTGTGTAAGATCTTATTCTTGCTACAAAAGAAGTCTTAATGCAAGAGTGGGCTGGTAAGATGCTTTATGAAGTTGTCTCTGACATCCCTAGAACAAGACCCTCATCCTTATGCCCCAAGAAAGTGTCTGTGCACCAGTGATTATGTCCAATTGCAGGCCAGCAGTGGGAAGAGAAGTTGGAAAAGCCTATAAAGGGCCCACCATTAAGGCCATTTATCTTGAATCATCCATAATCCTTTCACTTACAGATTATTTGACAAACCTATTCACACGGCTATGCCTAGCAGGAAAAAAGTCTGGGTAAAGTAGTTGTTAGAAACTAAAACAGCTTAAGAGAGCAAGTAGATAATGTAAACTGGGGTGTTTATTACTTAGGAAGAATGGATAGAGAGAGTTAGCAGTCTGTTGAGTCACTAAATACATTCGTGAACATACGCCAATTCAATTTTTTTCCATAAAGAAAAAAAGCATTTCTTATGGTTACGAAATAATATACCTCCATTAGGAGGAATTCAAACAAATCAGAACATTTGAAGACAAGGATAACAAGTAACTGAAATCTTACAAGTCAGAGATACATTTCTATTAGTAAATATTTCTTCATGTACCTCTTTGTACACACACCACATCCTTTACAGAAATGGCATTATTTTATACATTGCGTGCTTTCTCTAAACCTGCTGGGGATGCTTTGTCTCAGGATATTTGCATTTATGATTGCTTCTATCTAGAATGCCCTCTCTCTAGATACAGGTATGGTTATCTCCCTTCCTTTCTCAGTATAGCTAACTCTTTAACTTCATTAGTGTGGCCAGCTTCCTCACTTCCTCAGTCCAGCTAGCTCCTTCACTTCCTCACAGAGGTGGCTTCTCCTTTTCTCCCTCAGTGTGACCAGGCCCCTCCCTGACTCAGCAAGGCTATCTCATGTTGCTACCTCCCTCCCTTCCTAGGTGTAGCTAGCTCTGTCACTTTCTCATGTGAACAACCCCTTGTCTCACTGACTCACGTGGCTAGCTTCCTGCTTTCTTGAGGTTTTTGCTCAAATGTCATTGATTCAGTGACACCTCCTTGATGCCAGCTCCATTTATAATTGTTTTCCTCCCCCCTTTTCATATTTTATTTTAATTTTCTTCATAGAACTGATCACCTTCTAATATGTTACATAACTTATTTTGCTTGTTTTCTGTTCTCCTGAGACAATAGAAGTTCCACAAAAGTAGGGATTTTGTTTTTCTTGTCCACTGTTTATCCAGTGCATAATATAGGGCCCATAACCTGGTAAGCACTTAATAAATCCTTATCAAACGATTGCATTCACTGTACTTCATAACACCTGATCACATCAATTAGTTGTGAAGATTAAATGAGATAACATAGATGACACTTAGCACAAGAGAGGTGGCAGAGACTCAAAGGAGTTGAAGCGGTTACTTCTATTTAGACTTTTCATGCCTCTACCAGAGCACTGACTATTTTATCTTTAAACTGTTTATTCATGTTCCTATCTCTTCCACCAGCCCCAAGAACTCTGAGGGTCAAAACTGCCATTACTTGTTTTTGCATTATTAGTATTGACAATAGCCCAGTATACAGTAGGTGCTTTATAAATTTGAATTGACTTGAGACATTTCTGATTATTCCTAAATCAGCGGACTACCATTTTCCTAATTTGAAATGTTTCCCTTCCTTTCTCTATGCTGAAATACTTATGAAACTATTTGGTACTTCAGAGGAAATCAGGTTTTAGCACAGCTGAGTCTATCTTCTCTCTTTAGTCAATAGTTGTGTTGAAAGCTCATTTAAATAAATGCACTAGAGACAGAGTTTTGAATAGGAAGAGTCTTTCAGCTTTGTGAAATGTCCAGATGGAATAAGAATTAGACGCTTTTGTTATTTCTGCCACTTTGGTTAATGAAGCTGTCCCCTTTATAATATAATTAGAGCATGAACAATTCTCTGACCAAATATAAAATGACACACATACGATCTTGTTACTGACTGTCTCTCTGAAGGATCACAAGAAATCATTCAACCACATGACTTGACATACTAGGGTAAATCCAGCCAATTAGTAAAATGTAATTAGAAAAAGTAATTTCATGCGAGAAATCTTTATTCTTTCTGAAGATGCACAGTGTCCCCTTTATATCAAATCACTGTTTGTTTTCTTTTTAAGGTCCAGAAGGAGTTGTTGCATAAACATGTTTTTGTTTACCCCAGATGAGGAATTTTAATAAGGCTATGGCAAAATTTATATTTCTAAATACAAAGTTGGAATTTGAAGAGACAAAAGTTGAGACTATAGTGATCTCCTTGAGATTGAGGACAAATTTAATCTTCCAAATTCAGTAGAGTAACTCTTGATAGTGCAAGATAAGTCAAGAAAAAAGCATGCAACTCCAAAGAGAAACAATCCAGCTTTTCTTCATTGTCTATTAGGTCAGATATTTTTGTATTAGACAAGACATTCTTCCATATACCTTGTAGAAATTGGTATTATACATAATGTGTCAACTCCACAACACTGGCTTGCTTCACATTTTCATTACCTGATTCTTTCTTCTATCTATCTGCCCAATTCCCCACATATTCTGGAACAAGACTTTTTTTCTTTAGGACTTGTTAAAGTGTGTACATCTTTCTTAGCTGAAAATGTCTATATATAGTCAAGAAAATAGACCTAACCAAATTGAAACATCTTGGGGTTTAACTGAGTCACAGAGATTTCCTCCATCACACTGAATGGTTTGAGATCCATATTGATCGTTTATATCTACTGTAGTCAAAATATGATGACTTAAAAAAAAAACTATGCAACACATATTTTTGGTTTTGGCAGAGATATATGCTATAACTTTAGGCATCATTTAGTTACTAAAGCAAGATGAATACATTGACTAAATTATGTTCGAATTTGTAAAATGTGTGAGATTTCAGGTTTGCGGGACTTTGACACTGTATTTCGTCCTGTTTATTAGAAGAAACCAATATCTGAATGTCATTTTTCTTCCAACACTTTCTCTGCTTTCATTCAAAGATGTCAGGCACCTTTGAGATGCCAGGCACCTTGTGGTGAGCTCAGTTGAAAGAGCTTGAGCTTTAGCATCTGAGAGAACCTAATTCACATCTCCACTCTGTCATTTATTAGCTCTGTGGCCTTTGGCCAGCTCTTAATCTGAGTCTTATAAAACACAGCCAATAACACCTGCTTTACAGGATGAATGTAAGGGAAAAAAATACATTTAGATTGCTTGGTTTTTATAAATGGCAGATGCTAAATAAATGGTAGCTATTATTTTTCTTTATCACATTATTTTATAAAATTTTAGTATTTTGCTGGGGAAATTCTAGTAGATGCTATTTCATTTGAATAAAACAAAAAGTAAGATGCTTTTTGAAAGAGCCAAAGCTCTTTCAACTAAGCTCACTACATCTCAAAGGTGCCTAGTATCTTTGAATGAAAGCTGAGGAAGTGTTGGAAGAAAAATGACATTAGGATATTGACTTCTTCTTACAAACAGCATGAAGTACAGTGTCAAAGTCCTACAAACCTGATTTTGTAATTCATAGCAGGCTTTCTTAGAGCCATCTCAAGTATTTTGAAATCATTATTGGTTATTTTCACCCTTGTCACTGAATAAAGGCTACACAACTTTCATGCAATGGTTTTGCATTCTCTATCTATAGATCAACATAGATGTTATTTTCAAGGTTGTTCAGAGTTGCCTGTCATATGTGGCCAAACCACTCGTGTATATTTCGTAAAAGAAATACCTTGAGCCATTTATTAGCTTAAGAAAAGGGAGATATGAGAGCAAATATGTGTTTGGGAATCAGTAATCCTGAAGAACACAATGACTAGATTGTTTTAATGGTTGATGTGTAGGATGGAAAGGGATATTTATCAAAACTTGAGTAAATGTGAGGTTCACTGCACATAGGAGCAAAATAACTGGGATGGGAATGGTAAAAATATGTAGTGCTTTTAAGAACAGAAATCCAAACACTGCATGTTCTCACTCATAAGTCAGAGTTGAACAATGGGAACACACGGACACAAGGAAGGGAACATCACACACTGAGGCCTGTCAGGGGATTGGGGGCTAGGGGAGAGGTAGAGTTAGGAGAAATACTTAGTGTAGATGACAGGTTGATGAGTGCAGCAAATCACCATGGCATGTGTATACCTATGTAACAAACCTGCACATTCTGCACATGTACCCCAGAACTTAAAGTATAATAATAATAATAATAATAATAATAATAATAATGATAAAAACCAAAAAAAAGTAGTGTTTTTTTCAGACTTCATTTGGTCAAGCTTTGGGAGGAAATAAACAGACTGAAAACCAAGTTTTCTTATCAACAGACTAGTCAAGATAAATTACACAAAAATGAGAAAAGACACTATGCCTTGTTCTGCCAGATTTGAAGTGAAAACTTCACAGAGACACAATGCTGAGAAAGAGAGAGTAGTGGTTTTCCCAGCATGGAGTCTGAGATCTGAGAACGGACAGACTATATGCTCAAGTGGGTCCCTGACCCCCGAGTAGCCTAACTGGGAGACATCCCCCACTTGGGGCAGATTGACTCCTCACACCTCACATGGCCAGGTACACCTCTGAGACAAAGCTTCCAGAGGAATGATCGGACAGCAACATTTGCTGTTCAGCAATATTCACTCTTCTGCAGCCTCCGCTGCTGATACCCAGGCAAACAAGGTCTGGAGTGGACCTTGAGCAAACTCCAACAGACCTGCAACTGAGGGTCCTGACTGTTAGAAGGAAAAATAACAAACAGAAAGGACATCCACACCAAAACCCCATCTGTACATCACCATCATCAAACACCAAAGGTAGATAAAACCACAATGATTGGGAAAAAGCAGTAGAGAAAAGCTGGAAATTCTAAAAATCAGAGCGCCTCTCCCCCTCCAAAGGAACGCAGCTCCTTGCCAGCAATGGAACAAAGCTGAACAGAGAATGACTTTGATGAATTGAGAGAAGAAGACTTCAGACAATCAAACTTCTCCGAGCTAAAGGAGGAATTACGAACCCAGAGCAAAGAAATTAAAAACCTTGAAAAAAGATTTCATGAATGGCTAACTAGAAAAACCAATGCAGAGAAGTCCTTAAACAACCTGATAGAGATGAAAACCATGACACGAGAACTACGTGACAAATGCACAAGCTTTAGGAACTGACTCAATTAACTGGAAGAAAGGGTGTCAGTGATTGAAGATCAAATGAATGAAATGAAGCGAGAAGAGAAGTTTAGAGAAAAAAGAGTAAAAAGAAATGAACAAAGACTTCAAGAAATATGGGACTATGTGAAAAAACCAAATCTACGTCTGATTGGTGTATCTGAAAGTGACAGAGAGAAGGGTGCCAAGCTGGAAAACACTCTGCAGGATATTATCCAGGAGAACTTCCCCAACCTAGCAAAGCAGGCCAACATTCAAATTCAGGAAATACAGAGAACACGACAAAGACACTTCTCAAGAAGAGCAACTCCAAGACACATAATTATCAGATTCACCAAAGTTGAAATGAAGGAAAAAATGTTAAGGGCAGCCAGAGAGAAAGGTCGGGTTACTTACAAAGGGAAGCCCATCAGACTAACAGCAGATCTCTCAGCAGAGACTCTACAAGCCAGAAGAGAGTGGGGGCCAATATTCAACATTCTTAAAGAAAAGAATTTTCAACCCAGAATTTCATATCCAGCCAAACTAACCTTCATAAGTGAAGGAGAAATAAAATCCTTTACAGACGAGCAAATGCTGAAGGATTTTGTCACCACCAGGCCTGCCCTACAGGAGCTCCTGAAGGAAGCACTAAACCTGGAAAGAAACGACTGGTACCAGCCACTGCATAAACATGCCAAAATGTAAAGACCATCGATGCTAGGAAGAAACTGCATCAATTAACTAGCAAAATAACCAGTTAACATCATAATGACAGGATCAAGGTCACACATAACAATATTAACCTTAAATGTAAATGGGCTAAATGCTCCAATTAAAAGACACAGACTGGCAAATTGGATAAAGAGTCAAGACCCATCAGTGTGCTGTATCCAGGAGACCCATCTCATGTGCAGAGACACACATAGACTCAAAATAAAGGGATGGAAGAAGATCTACCAAGCAAATGGAAAACAAGAAAAGGCAGGGGTTTCAATCCTAGTCTCTGATAAAACAGACTTTAAACCAACAAAGTTCAAAAGAGACAATAAGGTCATTACATAATGGTAAAGGGATCAATTCAACAAGAAGAGCTAACTAACCTAAATATATATGCACCCAATACAGGAGAACCTAGATTTGTAAAGCAAGTCCTTAGAGACTTATAAAGAGACGTAGACTCCCACACAATAATAATGGAAGATTTTAACACCTCACTGTCAACATTAGATGATTAACGAGACAGAAAGTTAACAAGGATATCCAGGAATTGAACTCAACTCTGCACCATGCAGACCTAATAGACATCTACAGAACTCTCCACCCCAAATCATCAGAACATACATTCTTCTCAGCACCACATTGCACTTACTCCAAAATTGACCACATAGTTGTAAGTAAAGCACTCCTCAGCAAATGTAAAAGAACAGAAATTATAACAAACTGTCTCTCAGATCACAGTGCAATCAAATTAGAACTCAGGATTAAGAAACTCAATAAAAACCGCTCAACTACATGGAAATGAAACAACCTGCTCCTGAATGACTACTGGGTACATAATGAAATGAAGGCAGAAGTAAAGATATTCTTTGAAACCAATGAGAACAAAGAGACAACATACTAGAATCTCTGGGACACATTTAAAGCAGTGTGTAGAGGGAAATTTATAGCACTAAATGTCCACAAGAGAAAGCAGGAAAGATCTAAAATTGACACCCTAACATCACAATTAAAAGAACTAGAGAAGCAAGAGCAATCACATTCAAAAGCTAGCAGAAGGTAAGAAATAACTAAGATCAGAGCAGAACTGAAAGAGATAGAGACACAAAAAACTTTTCAAAAAATCAATGAATGCAGGAGCTAGTTTTTTGAAAAGATCAACAAAATTGATAGACCACTAGCAGGACTAATAAAGAATAAAAGAGAGAAGAATCAAATAGACACAATAAAAAATGATAAAGGGGATATCACCACTGACCCCACAGAAATAAAAACTACCATCAGAGAATACTATAAACACCTATATGCAAATAAACTAGAAAACCTAGAAGAAATGGATAAATTCCTGGACACATACACTCTCCCAAACTAAACCAGGAAGAAGATGAATCCCTGAATAGACCAATAACAGGCTATGAAATTGAGGCAATAATTAATAGCCTACCAACCAAAAAATGTGCAGGACCAGACGGATTCACAGCCGAATTCTACCAGAGGTACAAGGAGGAGCTGGTACCATTCCTTCTGAAACTATTCCAATCAATAGAAAAAGAGGAAATCCTCCCTAACTCATTTTATGAGGCCAATATCATCCTGATACCAGAGCCTGGCAGACACACAACAAAAAAATTTTAGACCAATATTCCTGATGAACATCGATGCAAAAATCCTCAATAAAATACTAGCAAACAAAATTCAGCAGCACATCGAAAAGCTTATCCACCATGATCAAGTGGGTTTCATCCCTGGGATGCAAGGCTGGTTCAACATATGCAAATCAATAAATGTAATCCATCATGTAAACAGAACCAATGACAAAACCACATGATTATCTCAATAGATACAGAAAAGGTCTTCAATAAAATTCAACAGCCCTTCATGCTAAAAACTCTCAATAAACTATGTATTGATGGAACATGTCTCAAAATAGTTAGAGCTATTTATGACAAACCCACAGCCAATATCATACAGAATGGGCAAAAACTGAAAGTATTCCCCTTGAAAACTGGCACAAGACAGGGATGCCCTCTCTTACCACTCCTATTCAACAGTGTTGGAAATTCTGGCCAAGGCAGTCAGGCAAGAGAAAGAAATAAAGGGTATTCAATTAGGAAAAGAGGAAGTCAAATGTCCCTGTTTGCAGATGACATGATTGTATATTTACAAAACTCTGTCATCTCAGTCCAAAATCTCCTTAAGCTGATAAGCAACTTCAGCAAAGTCTCAGGATACAAAATTAATGTGCAAAAGTTACTAGCATTCTTATACAACAATAATAGACAAATAGAGAGCCAAATCATGAGTGAACTCCCATTCACAACTGCTTCAAACAGAATAAAATACCTAGGAATCCAACTTACAAGGGATGTGTAGGACCTCTTCAAGGAGAACTGCAAACCCTGCTCAATGAAATAAAAGAGGACACAAACAAATGGAAGAACATACCATGCTCATGGGTAGGAAGGATCAATATCGTGAAAATGGCCATACTGCCCAAGGTAATTTATAGATTCAATGCCATCCCCATTAAGCTACCAATGACTTTCTTCACAGAATTGGAAAAAACTACTTTAAAGTTCATATGGAACCAAAAAAAGAGCCCATATAGCCAAGACAATCCTAAGTCAAAAGAACAAAGCTGGAGGCATCACGCTACCTGACTTGAAACTATACTACAAGGCAGTAACCAAAACAGCATTGTACTGGTACCAAAACTGAGATATAGACCAATGGAACAGAACAGAGCCCTCAGAAATAATACCACAAGTCTACAACCATCTGATCTGTGACAAACCTGACAAAAACAAGAAATGGGGAAAGGATTCCCTATTTAATAAATGGTGCTGGGAAAACTGGCTAGCCACAAGCAGAAAGCTGAAAATGGATCCCTTCCTTATACCTTATATAAAAATTAATTCAAGATGGATTAAAGACATAAATGTTAGACCTAAAACCATAAAAACTCTAGAAGAAAAACTAGGCAATACCTTTCAGGACATAGACATGGGCAAGGACTTCATGTCTAAAACACCAAAAGCAATGGCAATAATATCTGAATTTGACAAATGGGATCTAATTAAACTAAAGAGCTTCTGCACAGCAAAATAAACTACCATCAGAGTGAACAGGCCACCTACACAATGGAATAAAATTTTTGCAATCTACTCATATGACAAAGGGCTAATATCCAGAATCTACAAAGAACTCAAACAAATTTACAAGAAAAAAACAAACAACCCCATCAAAAAGTGGGCAAAGGATATGAACAGACATTTCTCAAAAGAAGACATTCGTACAGCCAACAGACACATGAAACAATGCTCATCATCACTAGCCATCAGAGAAATGCAAATGAAAACCACAATTAGATACCATCCCACACCAGTTAGAATGCTGATCATTAAAAAGGAAACAACAGGTGCTGGAGAGGATGTGGAGAAATAGGAACACTTTTACACTGTTGGTGGGACTGTAAACTAGTTCAACCATTGTGGAAGACAGTGTGGCGATTCCTCAAGGATCTAGAACTAGAAATACCATTTGACCCAGCCATCCCATTACTGGGTATATACCCAAAGGATTATAAATCATGCTGCCATAAAGACACATGCACATGTATGTTTATTGCAGCACTATTCACAATAGCAAAGACTTGGAACCAACCCAAATGTCCATCAATGACAGACTGGATTAAGAAAATGTGGTACATATACACCACAGAATATTATGCAGCCATAAAAAAGGATAAGTTCATGTCCTTTGTAGGGACATGGATGCAGCTGGAAGCCATCATTCTCAGCAAACTATCACAAGAACAGAAAACCAAACACCACATGTTTTCACTCATCGGTGGGAATTGAACAATGAGAACACTTGGACACAGGAAGGGGAACATCACACACTGGGGCCTGTTGTGGGGTAAGGGGAGGGAGGAGGGATAACATTAGGAGATATCCCTAATGTAAATGACAAGTTAATGGGTGCAGTACACCAACATGAAACATGTATACATATGTAACAAACCTGCATGTTGTGCATATGTACCCTAGAACTTAAAGTATAATAAAAAAGAAAAAGAAAAAGAGTGAGCTTTAATTAAGGGTGGATTATTTGCTTGAATGTGTGTGTTATATTTCCCCTGAGGATTTCTTCTTTAGAGGCATAGCCATCCATCTGAATTATTTTTTTGATTGGATTTTGTGTAATTCCCCCCGTTCACTTCAGCAGTGATATTACTGATGCACTGGTAATGATTTCTCAAAGCCCTTTCTGGCATATACTATGACCTCACTGGTATTCAATTCAAACACAAGAAGCCAGAAGAGAATAAAATTCCTGTCTTAAGGCAAAACGAGTGCAAAATCTAGAGTGTTAAATATTGAATGCAATGGCTGATGCTCTTAATTTTCTTGTATAAAAGTATGAAGGGTATCAAACATTTTTGTTGAAACAATGTGCTAAAACTTCCTAAAGCCTCATCTCTGATTATGTTCAGTTTCAAGTATTTTAACCAACAGCCAAAAGGAGTCAAGACAAGATGGGGTCACAGTAGAAGGTTCCTGTGTTAGAGAGATTCTCTCTTTTGAAGCAGGGCTCTGTTGGGGCAGTGAGGGGGGAGAGTAGCTTTGGCACACTGATGCAGCATATGTAGTCAACCAGAGGGAGAAAAACAGAAAAGTCACATCCTAAAATAGATCCAAAGGACCCATTGAGAGAACACGCTTAGGAAACAGGGAAGACAAGGAAAGTTAAAAAAAAAACCCAACAGGTTAAGGAAGCAGAGGGAGCCAATCAGCTTAAGTGGTCTGGGAGGAGTGTGGAGATGGAGCGTTAATCCCTGCAATGACTCTTATGCTTCCAGCACATTGGCATGGACAAAGTATGCTTTTTGAAATACCTGGGAGGGGTGATAAGAATCACGTAGTAGATCCCAGCTCTGACTGTCGGCAGCCACCAACAAACTAACGATATGACCTGGGACTAGTAATTGATCTCTAGAAGGAGGGGGTCCAATTAAATAATCACTAAAGGCCTATTTGGACATTGCTGTTGTTGTTAATATTAATTCTAATTAACGGATGACACAGAACTGGTATGACTGGAAAGAAAAATTAGGAACTATAGTAGAAAAAGGTCAAAGGCAAAATTTGCATATATGATTCTCAGATATTCAGACTTTAGAATATGAAGGAGAACCCCAGACAGAGGACTTTTTCTCCTCTCTGAAGTCCTTCTCTGTCAGGAGCACAGTTACTTATTTATTTATTTACTTATTTATTTATTTATTTATTTATTTATTTATTTATTTTATTATATGTTAAGTTTTGGGGTACAGGTACAGAATTTGCAGGTTTGTTGCATAGGTATACACATGCCATGGTGGTTTGCTGCACCCATCAACCCATCGTCTACATTAGGTATTTCTCCTAATGCTATCCCTCCCCTAGCCCCCCACCCCTTGACAGGCCCTGGTGTGTGATGTTCCCCTCCCTGTGTTCACATGTTCTCATTGTTCAACTCCCACTGATGAGTGAGAACATGCGGTGTTTGGTTTTCTGTTCCTGTGTTAGTTTGCTGAGAATGATGGTTTCCAGCTTCATTCATGTCCCTGCAAAGCACATGAACTCATCCTTTTTTATGGATGCATAGTATTCCATGGTGTATATGTGCCACATTTTCTTTTCTATCATTGATGGGCATTTGGGTAGGTTCCAAGTCTTTGCTATTGTGAACAGTGCTGCAATAAACATATCTGTGTGTCTGTCTTTATAGTAGAACAATTTATGATTCTTTGGGTACATACCCAGTAATGGAATTGCTGGGTCAAATTGTATTTCTAGTTCTAGATCCTTGAGGAATCACCACACTGTCTTCTACAATGGTTGAACTAATTTACACTCCCACCAACAGTGTGAAAGCATTCCTATTTCTCCACGTCCTCTCCAGCATCTGTTGTTTCCTGACTTTTTAATCATCACCACTCTAACTGGCATGAGATAATGTCTCATTATGGTTTTGTTTGCATTTCTCTAATGACCGGTGATGATGAGCATTTTTCATATGTTTGCTGGCTGCATAAATGTCTTCTTTTGAGAAGTGTCTGTTCATATCCTTAACCGACTTTCTGATGCAGTTGTTTTTTTCCTGTAAATTTGTTTAAATTCTTTGTAGATCTGGATATTAGCTCTTTGTCAGATGGATAGATTGCAAAAATTTTCTCCCATTGTGTAGGTTGCCTGTTCACTCTGATGGTAGTTTATTTTGCTGTGCAGAAGCTCTTTAGTTTAATTAGATCTCATTTGTCAAATTCAGATATTATTGTCATTGCTTTTGGTGTTTTAGTCATGAAGTCTTTGCCCTTGCCTATGTCCTGAATGGTATTGCCTAGGTTTACTCTAGGGTTTTTATGGTTTTTGGTCTTGTGTTTAAGTCTTTAATCCATTTTGAGTTAACTTTTGTATAAGGTGCAAGGAAGCGGTCCAATTTCAATTTTCTGCATATGGCTAGCCAGTTTTCCCAACATCATTTTTTGAATAGGGAATCCTTTCCTCATTTCTTGTTTCTGTCAAGTTTGTCAAAGATCAGATGGTTGTAGATGTGTGGTGTTATTTCTGAGGCCTCTGTTCTGTTCCATTGGTCTACATATCTGTTTTGGAACCAGCACCATGCTGTTTTGATTACTGTAGCCTTGTAGTATAGTTTGAAGTGAGGTAGCATGATGCCTCCAGCTTTGTTCTTTTTGCTTAGGATTGTCTTGGCTATGTGCACTCTTTTTTGGTTCCATATACAATGTAAAGTAGTTTTTTCTAATTCAGTGAAGAAAGTCAATGGTAGCTTGATGGGGATAGCATTGACTCTATAAATTACTTTGGGCAATATGGCAATTTTTACTATTTTGATTCTTTCAATTAATGAGCATGGAATGAATTTCCATTTGTTTGTGTCCTCTCTTATTTCCTTGTGCAGTGGTTTACAGCTCTCCTTGAATAGGTCCTTCACATCGCTTGTAAGTTATATTCCTAGGTATTTTAGTCTCTTTGTAGCAATTGTGAATGGGAGTTCACTCATGATTTGGCTCTATGTTTGTCTATTATTGGTGTATAGGAATGATTGTGAATTTTGCACATTGATTTTGTATCCTGAGACTTTGCTGAAGTTGCTTACCAGCTTAAGGAAATTTTGGGCTGAAATGATGGGATTTTCTAAACATACAATCATGTCATCTGTAAACAGAGACAATTTGTCTTCCTGTCTTCTGTATTTCTTTCTCTTGCCTGATTGCCCTGGCCAGAACTTCCAATACTATGTTGAGTAGGAGTGGTGAGAAAGGGCATCCTTGTCTTGTGCCAGTTTTCAAGGGGAATGCTTTCAGTTTTTGCCCATTCTGTATGATATTGACTGTGGGTTTGTCATAAATAGCTCTAACTATTTTGAGATATGTTCCATCAATACATAGTTTATTGAGAGTTTTTAGCATGAAGGGCTGTTGAATTTTATTGAAGACCTTTTCTGTATCTATTGAGATAATCATGTGGTTTTGTCATTGGTTCTGTTTATGTGATGGATTACATCTATTGATTTGGATATGTTGAACCAGCCTTGCATCACAGGGATGAAGCTAACTGGATCATGGTGGATATGCTTTTTGTTATGCTGCTGAATTCCGTTTGTCAGTATTTTATTGAGGATTTTCACTTCGACATTCATCAGGGATATTTGACTGAAATTTTCATTTTTTTGTTGCGTCTCTGACAGGTTTTCATATCAGGATGATGCTGGCCTCATAAAATGAGTTAGGGACGAGTTCCTCTTTTTCTATTGTTTGGAATAGTTTCAGAAGGAATGATACAAACTCCTCCTTGTACCTCTGGTAGATTTCGGCCATGAATTTGCATGGTCCTGGACTTGTCTTGATTGGTAGGCTATTAATTACTGCTTCAATTTCAGAACTTGTTATTGGTCTATTCAGGGATTCGACTTCTTCCTGGTTTAGAGTTGGGAGGGTGTATGTGTCCAGGAATTTATCCATTTTGTCTAGATTTTCTAGTTTATTTGCATTGAAGTGTTTATAGTATTCTCTGATGGTAGTTTGTGTTTCTATGGGATCAATGGTGATATCCCCTTCATCATTTTTTATTGTGTCTATTTGATTCTTCTCTCTTTTCTTCTTTATTAGTCTGGCTAGCAGTCTATCTATTTTGTTAGTCTTTTCAAAAAAACAACTCCTGGATTCATTAATTTTTTGAAGGGTTTTTGTGTCTCTGTCTCCTTCAGTTCTGCTCTTAGTTCCTTCTTGTCTTCTGCTAGCTTTTGAATTTGTTTCCTTTTGGTTCTCTAGTTCTTTTAATTGTGATGTTAGGGTGTCAATTTTAGATCTTTCCTGCTTTTTAAATCCTGAGTTATAATTTGATTGCACTGTGGTCTGAGAGACCGTTTGTTATGATTTCTGTTCTTTTGCATTTGGTGAGGAGTGTTTTACTTCCAATTATGTGGTCAATTTTGGAATAAATGTGATGTGGTGCTGAGAAGAATGTATATTGTGTTGATTTAGGGTGGAGAGTTCTGTAGATGTCTATTAGGTCTGCTTGCTCCAGAGCGGAGTTCACGTCCTGGATATCCTTGTTACTTTTCCATCTCGTTGATCTGTTTAATATTGACAGTGAGGTGTTAGAGTCTCCCACTATTATTGTGTAGGAGTCTAAGTCTCTTTGTAGGTCTCTAAGAACTTGTTTTATGAACCTGAATGCTCCTCTATTGGGTGCATATATATTTAAAACAGCTAGCTCTTCTTTTTGCATTGATCCCTTTACCATTATGTAATGCCCTCCTTTTTTTCTTTTGATCTTTCTTGGTTTAAAGTCTATTTTATCAAAGAGTAGGATTGCAACCCCTGCCTTTTTTTTTCTTTCTTTCCATTTGCTTGGTAAATATTCCTCAGTCCCTTTATTTTGAGCCTTTCTGTCTTGGTGAATCTGATGGTTATATGTCTTGGGGTTGCTCTTCTTGAGGAGTATCTTTGTTGTTTTCTCTGTATTTCCTGAATTTGAATGTTGGCCTGTCTTGCTGGGTTGGGGAAGTTCTTCTGCATAATATCCTGAAGTGTTTTCCAACTTGGTTCCATTCTCCCTGTCACTTTCAGGTACACCAATCAAACGTAGGTTTGGTCTTTTCACATAGTCCCATATGTCTTGGAGGCTTTGTTCATTCCTTTTCATTTTTTTTCCCTCTAATCTTGCCTTCACACTTTATTTCATTAAGTTGATTTCAATCTCTGATATCCTTTTTTCCACTCAATCAATTTGGGTATTGATACTTGTGTATGCTTCACGAAGGTCTCATACTTTGTTTTTCAGCTCCATCAGGTCATTTATGTTTGTCTCTAAACTAGTTATTCTAGTTAGCAATTCCGCTAACCTTTTTTCAAGGTTCTTAACTTCCTTGCATTGGGTTGGAACATGCTCTTTTAGCTCAGAGGAGTTTGTTACTACCCACCTTCTGAAACCTACTTCTGCCAATTCATCAAAATCACTCTCCATCCAGTTTTGTTCCCTTGCTGGTGAGGAGTTGTGATCCTTTGGAGGAGGAGAGATGCTCCAGTTTTTGGAATTTTCCGCCTTTTTGCACTGGGTTCTCCCCATCTTCATGGATTTCTCTACCTTTGGTCTTTGATGTTGGTGGCCTTTGGATGGAGTTTCTGAGTTGATGTCCTTTTTCTTGATGTTGATGCTATTCCTTTCTATTTGCTAGTTTTCCTTCTAACAGTCAGGCCCTTCTGCTTCAGGTCTGCTGGAGTTTGCTGGAGGTCCACTGCAGATCCTGTTTGCCTTGGTATCACCAGAAGAGGCTGCAGAAGAGCAAAGATTGCTGCCTGTTCCTTCCTCTGGAAGCTTCATCCTAGAGGGGCATCCGTCAGATGCCAATTGGAGCTCTCCTGTTTGAGGTGTCTGTCAGTCCCTGCTGGGAGGTGTCTCCCAGTCAGGAAACATGGGGGTCAGGGACCCACTTGAGGAGGCAGTCTGACACTTAGCAGAGCTCAAGTGCTATCCTAGGAGATCTGTTGCTCTCTTCAGAGCCAGCAGGCAGGGACGTTTAAGTCTGCTGAAGCTGTGCCCACAGCCACCCCTTCCCCAGGTGCTCTGTCCCATGGAGATGGGTGTTTTACTTATAAGCCCCCGACTGGGGCTGCTGCCTTTTGTTCAGAGATGCTCTGCCCAGAGAGGAGGAATCTAGGGAGGCAGTCTGGCTAAAGTGGCTTTGCTGAGTTGTGGAGGGTTCTGCCCAGTTGTAACTTTCCTGCAGTTTTGCTTACACTGTGAGGGGAATACCCACCTACTCAAGCCTCAGTAATGGCAGAATCCCCTCCCCCCACCAAGCTCAAGTGTCCCAGGTTGCCTTCAGACTGTGTACTGGCAGTGAGAATTTCAAGCTAGTAGATCTTAGCTTGCTGGGCTCCATGGGGGTGGGATCTGCTGAGCTAGACCACTTGGCTCCCTGGTTTCAGCCCTTTTTCCAGGGGAGTGAACAGTTCTGTCTTGCTGGTGTTCCAGGCACCACTGGGGTACGAAAAAAAACTCCTACAGCTAGCTCAGTGTCTGCCCAAACAGTCGTCCAGTTTTGTGCTTGAAACCCAGGGCCCTGATGGCACCCGAGGGACTCTCCTGGTCTGTGGGTTGTGAAGACCATGGGAAAAGTATAGTATCTTGACTGGAGTGCACTGTTTCTCATGGCACAGTCCCTTACAGCTTCCCTTGGCTAGGGGAGGGAGTTCCCCAACCCGTTGTGCTTCCTGGGTAAGGCAATGCCCCACCCTGCTTTAGCTGGCCCTCCATGGGCTTCACCCTCTGTCTAAGCAGTCCCAATGAGATGAGCTGAGTACCTCAGTTAGAAATGCAGAAATCACCTGCCTTCTGTGTTGATCTCCCTAGGACCTGCAGATCAGGGGTGTTCCTATTCAGCCATCTTGCTAGCCTCCCAGGAACACCTTTGATAACATGCTCATTGCCTGACTTCCCATTTTGCCACCTCTTTCATTTACTTTTGAAAACTTACTTTAGAAAAGATCAGAACTTTTACTTGTAAGTCAAGGGGGATGAGAGACGAAGTGACTAATTCTTCTTAGAACTTGGGACCACGGAAAACATGGGATTCCTCACTTTTGGAAGTTGTAAGCCTACAATTTTGGCAGTACAGCTTCTGAATTCTAATGCTGTAAACATATAAGGACTTGTATACAAGATGGAGTGAACTCTGGATTATTAGTAATTAGTTTGTTTTATAGAAAAAGACATGTTTTTTTTTAAGCTTGGAAAGTAAGAGAATCTTACTGTTTAAATGCACTGGAAAAAATATGGCCTTATGAGTAACTAGGTAGCATTTATTGCATTTCAGTCTTGATTTACAGTGAAATATGGAATAACTTTCCACTAAGCAAGGAATTTTCTCTGTGCTTTTTCAATTTCCCAACTTTATTTTCTGAAATAATTTTAATATTTAGAACATTTATTTTTGCTTTTCTTCTTAGATTTTTTCTTATCTCCATGGAATGATTAAATTCCAATTAAAAATCAGTTAAATAGTTAAGTCTAAATCCCAAGCCTGAAGTTTATTACTGTTTTCTGAATAACCATCTTGCCTCAGATAAGTCACTCCATTGAATGTGGCCTGAAGGTATGTTTCTATAACTCCAGACTCACTGTTTGCTAATAAAAGATTAGCTGGTTTTTTGTTCTGTAAAATTTCAAACCAGCAAAATAGCTACTCTTAATTAACTGAATAAAGACCATACCATGTTGTTATTTCTTAAGTGTTTCCATTATTCTGACTCAGATAATTAAAAAGCAGATGACACCTATTTGCTGCACTGTGCATTTGTGTTGTGGGCAGAAGCAAGGACAGGAATGGAATTAGATGATTTAAGCCTTCAAAAGCAGTCTCAGCTCTTCTTGCACAAAGCAATTTTTCTCCGTTTCACAATAGAGAAATTTCTTTTTAAAAATTTAGTGGAAGATAAAGGGTCTCCTGTTCTTGTTATTCATCATCTCATTAAAAAACCCAAATGGTCATTCTTCTTTGCAAAAATTACACAGGTCCTTTTTCTAAGTAAATTAGAATAAAAACACAAAGTGACTTCTGTGTTTAAGTATTTAAAAAATACTTAATCCTTAAATATTTAAATTACTTAAATACCCAAATACTTAATTAAATTTAAATTAAATAATTGAAATGCTCAAATGCTTAAATTCTGTATTTAAGAATAAAAAAAACCTTAATCCAGTAAGGTAAATTACTTGTTAAACTTATTCATTGATCCATGCAATAAGTTATGAAGCATCTACTGTGCACCCACCTAATCCTTAAAGCACCAGATAATTCCTTACAGTTCTTACAGCTGAGCATATCAATTGTCATTCTGAATAGCTCACCATAAAGTGCTTTACCAGATTAAATGCAGACTTCAATTTATTATTCATTTTTGCTCACATTGCAAGATTAGAGAAATGTGATACATATTAACCTTCAAGGCTTAATAGGCCTCATAGATCTGGAAACACAGGGACCAGGATTTTATTTAGAGATACATAGGTACAGAAAATGTCCAGGAGAACTGAATATTCTCCAAAAGAAAGGCGTAAAGATACTGATATCTTATCATGTTTTGGTTTTCCCTCTCTCTCTCTCTTTTTTTTTTTTTTTTGAGACAGGGTCTCACTGTCTTGCCCAGGCTAGAGTGTAGTGGTGCAATATCAGTTTACTGCAACCTCGGCCTCCCAGGCTCAAGTAATCCTCCCACCTCAGCCTCCCGAGTAGCTGGGACTACAGGAGTGTGCCACCAAACCCGGGTAATTTTTTGTATTTTTTAGTAGAGATGGGGTTTCACCATGTTGCCCAGGCTGGTCTTGAACTCCTGGGCTCAAGCAACCCACCTATCTCAGCCTCCCAGAGTGCTGGGATTACAGACATCAGCCACCGTACCTGGCCTCATGTTTTGGTTTTAAACAACAGCAGAAGAACCAGTTGAGATGAGAGCAGTCAAGATTTCCCAAAAGAAGCCTTGTCCTGCTCAAAGGTTGGAGTGAACTCACAGATAGGCTATGTATGGAGAAGCTGGGCCAACTAGAACACCCCAGGATAATCATGAAGAAATTCAAGTCAAAGTTAAAAGGAAATATACAGTTGTACAGGTGGGGTGATATAAGTAGGAAAAAGAATAATGAGGTTAGAAATTGGGAGTATCTGAAGGTGCAATCTAAAATACATAAGGGCAAATGATTCAGGGCTAAGATTAAGCAAAAATGTTTGAGACCCATTTTATGAGTGTTGAATACTCATAAATACTCAATCTCACCTCTAAAGGTGAGAGCCTGGAGGCTTAAAAACATGATAGGACAAGACAAGGGTCACTGATAAGCCCTGTTTATTGGCTCCCTATGGCTGCGAAAACAGATTGCCAAAAAACCTGGTGGCTTAAAACAACAGATATTTATTCTGTTATAATTCTGGATGCCAGAAGTCCAAAACTGGTTTTACCGGGCTGAAATCAAGGTATTGGCAAGGCTGGGCTACCTCAAGAGGCTCTAGATGACTTCTGGTGGTTGCCACATTCCTTAGCTTGTGACTGAGCCTTTCAGATCTCTGCCTCTGTGATCACATTGCTGCCTTCTCTGTGTGTGTTAAATTTTCCCCCGTCTCTCATTTAGTAAAGACACATGTGATTGCACTTAGGACCCACTTAGATAATCCAGAACAATCTTCCCATCTCAAGATCCATAAGTTAATCTGTAAGGCTTCTTTTTTCCTATATTAGGTAACAGGCATTAGGACATGAATGTATTTTGGGGTACCATGTTTTCAGCCTATGACATTCTGTAAGTTTCAGATGATGGAAAAACCCAGATTCGATTGGCTCAACGGTAGGAGAGAGTTCCATAAAACTTAACCCACTGAAGATATTTCACCTTACTCCCATTTTATCTCCTCTCACATCTCCCAGAGGTGAAACATGGAAGCCAGATAAACAATTACAGCTATTTACTGTGGCGCCTTGTCATGATTGCCATTCTAGAAAGCTTCTTAAAGAAAATTCTAGAGTCATGTTTAGAAATGTAAGTTGAAAAAGGTCTTGTGGTGGAGGAAAGGGGGTAGGGAGGGAGAAGAAGAGACAAGAATAGAGAGGAGGAAAGGGAGGTGATATGGTTTGGGTCTGCGTTCCCATCCAAATCTCACGTCAAGTTGTAATCCCCAAGGTTGGAGGTGGGGCCTGGTCAGAGGTGATTGGATCATGGGGGCGGATTTCCCCTTTGATGCTGTTCTCATGATAGCATGTGAGTTACAGCAAGATCTGGTTGTTTAAAAGTGTGTAAGACCTCCCCCTTTGCTCTCTTCCTTCTGCTCTAGCCACTTAAGATGTGCCTGCTTCCCCTTCACCTTCCGTCAGGATTGTTATTATCCTGAGGCCTTGCCAGCCTCAGGATAATTCCTGTATAGGCTGTGGAACTGTGAGGCAATTAAATCTCTTTTCTTTATAAGTCACCCAGTCTCAGCTATATCTTTATAGCAGTGCAAAAACGGGCTAGTACAGGAGGGCAGGAAGGAATAAGAACTATTAAAGGGGAGAGTAATGCAGGAGATAGGAAAGGAAAAGAGGAGGATCTTATACTTTCACACGAGTATTCAGTTCTTAAACCAGAAGTTTTAATCATTTTGATTGAATTACACAGCCATTTATAATTAAACATTAATTAATAACATTGTTTGTATGGATTTATGCATGTTCACACAGCCTGAGTAGAAGAATCAAAGGCCACCTCCTCTCCAAAACGTCCTTTGAATTACCCTGATAGAATTACTCCCTCCCTCTTGTGTTCTGCAGAGTATTTCGTACATTCACTCATAGCACTGCATTGTGACTATGCATCGCGTAGCTTTCTCTCTAGAAGATTATGAGGTTTGTGGGAGAGGAACTAGTCCATATAACTAATATTTATTGAGCACTTTTTATGTGTTAGGCATTTTGAAAAGGACAATCCTATAATATAAATATTTGTATTCTTATTTTAAAGATGATAAAACCAAAGCAATGAAAGTTAAGTATTATAACGTTCACAGAGCAAAAAAAAGAGGTAGAGCTGGGATTTAAAAGCAGGCAGTCTGATTCCCAAGCCTTCACTCTTAAGTAATCTAATGTATTATCCAACTTTGTACCTAACACAAAAGACACTTTTTACTTGAATTGTTAGTAGTCAAATTCTTTAAAAGTTGAATGAGCTATTTTCTTTAAGATGTAACCTGACTTTACACTTAACTGGAGTTTTTAAAAGCATTTATTAAAGGAAAATTGTGGCCTAGTCTCTCTCTCTCTATACACACACACACACACACATATATACGTATGTATATATATATATATATGCCATCTCAGGTGAAGTGAAAAATGCCTCTGATTAGATGCATCAAAGAATGAAGCTGTAAGCCACTGTGATAACTTCAAACTTCAAGCAGCTTCCATTGGTGTTAGAGTGAGGCAAGGAGGGGTAAAATGAAGATATTATTTTAAGTTTATTTGTTAATGGACATAATTTATTTTGCACAACTAAAAAAATGGTCTCAGAAGGTAGAAATATACATGTAATCTGTATGGTGAATAAAAAGAAATGAACAAAGTAGGGTTTGTGGGAGGACTGAGATACTGTATTTAACTCATTGCTGTATTCAATAAACATTTATTGGGTGCCAATCTGTTTAGAGGCCTCCAAGGGGAAATTCCAAATGTGAGTCACTGAATAGTATCTCTACCTACCTCTGCACCATCAGGAAGTCTGGCAATGTCATCCTGTAGTTTGAACTTTGTTTGATAATTTTTTTGTATAACATCTATTTTTCTTAGAGAACCTAATAGCAACTTGAGGATAGGGATTGTGACTCATAGTTTTCCTGTCTTCTGATGATGTCTACAAGGACTGTTCTCACAATTGTTGGTTAATAAATAGTTGCTGAATGGATGAATAAATGGGGAAATCAGTCAATCGACAAAGCTTGTTTATTCCCAGTTTAAAAAAAAAAATAGCAAAGGGTAGAAAATGTTACCAGGTTGAAACATTGATTTGATTCAAAGATTTCAGGTATTGTCAAGGAATTCAAAATGTCTCTTCATCTTACCTTCATTACTTGTCTTTCTTTTTTTCCTTTTCTCATGTTTTTCCCCTTTTCTATTTCTCACTTTTTTCTTTCTTTCTCCAGCTACTAATAGTTCTCCATGATCCCTTTCGTTAACTGAATAGATATGTGTGTTTATGGGGAAAGGAATGAGATTTAAAAATGTGATTCGATTTTAGATTATTTGGGTTTACGATACAAGTGAGGTATCAGAAAGTTATGATAGGGAAACATTAATTCACAGGGGGTGGAGCTCTTACATAGATTTGGGATTTATCTACGTGAAGGTAATATTAGAAGGTGTGGGAGTAGGTGTGACCACATTGACTTAAACAGGGCACCAGAGTTTACTTTACTCTGAAACACTCCCTCTCCTATTTCTATCAATGCTTATAACAACGAAACTGCTAATAGCAATTACTATGTCTCAGACGTTGGTTCTAGTGATACAGTTATTTGCTTCTCAAAGCAATGTTGATACTGCGATCTGATCTTGCAGTCAGCTGGTTATTTATAGTATTTGCTGAATTGTTATTAATCTAATTTCCTTTTTTCAGATTGTGTGACACAGGATAAATTGTTTAACTTTTCTAATACATATAATTTTCTGTTTGTTTGACTTGATGTTCTTCATCATTACCATTAATAAAACCTATATTTGGTTACTTTGTCGCTTAATGTTTATGCATAATAGTAAAAACAGAGATCATTAAATGAGTGCTGCACTTTCTCTCTAATAACCATTATACTATGCTTTTTAGGTATACATTTATCTTCTCTAGGCCTCGTAATAATCATATGAAAAAACTGAGACTTTGTGAATATTGTTAATTTGTTCAAGATGGACAGCTAGTGAGGTAGAATTTGAAATAATGAGTTCGGTTACAAATACCTTGCAATTCACCAGAGGTCTACTTTTCCTGATGGTACTGTCTCTTCTCTACTTTTTTTCATAGACTATGAATATATTTAAGTCTCTTTCATTACAAAAATGACAGCTTCTTTATTCATTCTCTTGTTTCCATTCTTTCTTATGACTTATTTTCTCAGCCAAACTTCTTGAAAGAACATCCTGCAGTCACTTATTACCTGTATTTTCCTTTCCCACAGCACTTTGGTGCCCCTCCCACCATTCAACTTATCCTGCTTTGACAAATCTTTCCAATGGCTAAATCTAATGTTCACTTTGCCATCTTTATGTCTTTCTTCATATGCCCCTATGACCCTCCTTTTTGAAAAGGTTCTAATCATATGGTACTTTGACAATTTCTCTTCATTCTTCTACCTTGGACTCTTCTTGTAGCTGCCAATACCCAACATTATTTTATAGTTTATGATAAATCACTATAAATACTCTCCCTATGTGATCTATTCACCTTTATGGTATTAACTATTGTCTCTATATTGATGACTTCTAAATTGATATATTTGTGAAATTTCCTCTGAGATACAGATTCATGCTGATTTTCTTCTGTGTATATACATTTGGGTGTCTCATGAACACTTAACTAAGTCTAGCTTGATTAATCATATTTCTTTTATGATCTGGTCTTCCTCTTGTGTTTATGATCACAGTAAATAGCCACACCATCCATTCACTTATCCAGACCAGAAACCAGGAGTCATTCTAGATCCTTCCCTCCATCAACTTCCACATTTTAAATGCATCATAAATCAATTATATCCTCTACATTTTGTATTATTCAAATTCATCTCTCTAGTGTCCTGTTTTGCCCTTATCAACCTATCATTCATGCTGTTGTCAGGATTTATTGGTAAAAATTCTTCACTCCTGCATTTTCTTTGTTTGTTTGTATTATGTTTCTGGTAACTCCAGTTTACTACGTGGTGCTATGGTGTTCTCTTCGCATCATAGTATAGGCTGCATAGTATCCCATGGTGTATATGTATCACATTTTCTTTATCCAGTCAGCCATTGATAGGCATCCTGGCTGACTCCTTGTCATTGCTATTGTGGATAGTGTGGTGATGAACATACAAGTGCATGTGTCTTTTTGGTAGAACAATTTATTTTTGTTTGGGTTTATACCCAGTAATGGGACTGCTGTGTTGAATGATAGTTCTGTTTTAAATTCTTTGAGAAATCTCCAAGCTTCTTTCTACAGTGGCTGAACTTGTTTACATTTCCACTAATAGTGTATAAATATTCCCTTTTCTCTGCAGCCTTGTCAGCATCTGTTATTTTTGACTTTTTAATAATAGCCATTCTGAATGGTGTGAGATGGTATCTCATTGTGGTTTGAATTGGCATTAGTGTGAGAACGTTTTTCACACAAACTCATTGAGGCCTGACAATAACTCAGTGATGGGATTGTAGGGACCATCATCTCCACTTGCTGAATAAGGAAAATCAACCTCAGAAAGGTGCAGTGCTGCTGACTCACACCTAGCAACTGAATAAACTATGGCTTGACTTCAGGTGTTCCGATTTCATTTTATACTGCAACACATATAAGAAGTTTTGGTGTTTTGGCTAACTCTGGGATTATCCTGAAATAGTCTCTAGAAACTTAATAAAACATCTAATAATTGTTAATATTTTTTACATATTATCACTTGTTATTCAGAAATGTTGGGGTTGGAAAAAAATTAAAAAATTTTTGTTTTAGAACAATGGACAGTCATCTTTATTGTGAGTATTTTTTTCAAAATGGATCAAAATGGAAGCTATTCATTTTAAGTAGGTATTATCCATTTATTTATTCATTCAGCTTTATTGAGGTAAAATTGACAATAAAAAATTATATGTATTCAAGGTATACAATGCGATGTTTTGATATATGTACAGGTATACATTGTGAAGTGATTACCACAATTGAGCTCATTAACATGTGCATGCTTTTATTTATTCTGGTAAAGAAGAGTCTTGGTTTTTAGCTCTGCTAATAATGTAGAGTGTGAACTACCTACCCTTTGTGCTTCAGTATTATCTCCACCCACACCTCAATTCTCACCATCTGAGCCATCTGAGAATATTTACTTAAGACAGAGAGTGTGTAAAAATTATTTTCTCTAGCTCAAAGCTCATGCTTTCTAATAATACTTTTGAATTCTTTTTCAATGAGAGGAATTTAAAACAACAACAACACTTATTTAAGGAGATGTATTTTGTACTATTGCAATGATATTAAAATATAGTCAATGACATTGTCTAGGGCCCATTTCATGTCAAAATAAGAAACTCCTCCCCAACTCTTCAAATTGTTCAACTCCTAAAAAAATTTTCAGCTTGATATAGCTATTTATTTTTCTCATTGGCAAGAGCTTATCTATTGTCTACTGCTGCATAAAACCACCCAGACTTAGTGGCATGAAACAACAGCCATTCTAACATCTTTATGGATTTTGTACCTCTGGCATTAGAACTGGGCATGATTGGAATGACTTGTCTCTTCTCCACCATATCTGGAGCTCAGATGGGAAGATTAAATGAGTGGGGCTGGAATTGCAGAGGTTTATTTGTGTACATGTCTGGTTCCTGGGCTGAGATAACTTGGAGCTTGCATTCAGCTGGGCCTTGCTACTGCAGTGTCTACCCTTGGCTTCTCCCTGTGGCTTGGGCTTCTCCCAGGTGGATAGCTGGGTTTTGAGAGGTACATCTCAAGAGTGTTCAGAGAGCAAACACACCAGGAGAACTGCAAGGAGACTCTGCACAGACTTTTATAACATAACCTCAGATGTCACAAACTCCTTTTTCCACCATACATTAGAGGTTGAAGAAGTCCCAAGCCTGCCCAGATTGAAGGGGAGTGGATACAGTCTCCACATTTCTGTGAGAAGCATGTCAAGAAATTTGAGGGAATTTAAAGAAAAAAAACACCACAGGTATTATGGAGCACTGAATTTCAAAGCAAAACCCTAACTCTTATCAGTATTTTGTTTTAACTTCTTCCTTTCTCTCATCACTTATAAATGTGTAGTAATGTTTACCTCTTTCTACCTAATACCATTGAATCAAAATATCACTGGACTACGACATGCCCGAGAACAAGCAAAAACAAGGCCTGAGATAATTCACAAATGGGAGAAGACATGTTTTTTTTCATTCACCAAGATGAACAGAGAACTGAAGACTTACTTTTTTTGTGGGACAAAAGATATAAGACAAATTGGGACTCTTTTTAGACTTAATTGGAGCAGGAGCCACAATTATCTAATTCTTTTTATATATTAAACTTTTCTACTCGCACTTAGCTTGACCTATGAAAACTTTGCCTCCATCTGTCTTTGTTTCTCCACTTCTCTTCTTCCGACTCTTTGTAAATTATAAGGAGAACTAAAGAAGTATCTTCTTTATAAGCATCATTTCTTTTTCCTGATAATTGCTCTCCTCTTTCCTTTAGGTGTCATTTACAAACTTTCTTCCTTTCATTCTTTTCCTTTCTTTCTTCCATCATTCCCTTTCTGTCCTCTTTCCCTCCTTCTTTCCTTCCTTTTTTCTTTCACCAAGATCCTGGAATCTGACAAGAATGTGGCTCTAACGGAATTCGAACCGCTATCTAAAGAGAATGTCAAAGAGCTTCTGTGTTTCCCTTCCTGGGCTTCACAGTGTCAGTGTTGGGGACTGCCCTTGGCTCTTCCTTGCTTTGCCTCTGAGAGTCTCATGTTACCGTTGCCCCTCACGATTCCCATTATCCCAAGTGCAAATCATTATTAACTAACAAAGAGGTGCACATCAATTTCTAAGGGAAGGAAGTAAGAGATCTGTGTGGAATCTGACCAGATGGTACCAGGCAAACACCCTAAATCCACACCAGTAGGTGGAAAGAGGAAAGACCACTGGAGGGTTTTTCATCATGGATTATACTTTGCTGATTTTTTCCTTCTTTTTTCTGCTCACGCTTAGTCCTCCTGATTTTCAAGGGCTTAAGGATCATATCTAACAGGATTTCCAGGTTGAACTCTAGTGTTAATTTTTCTATCTTCATGAAGTTCCAAATCTTCATTTATAATTGCCTTTGGGCCTTGCTTTCTATTTATTAATTTATATAATATTCCATATTGATCCCAAAGGATTTATGGAATCCTTTCATGATATATCTTCATGTGAATTTCCCTGGAGGCCCCAAGACTGTGTGTCCTAAAATGTCTTAAAATAAATTCTACCACTTATCTGCTCCCTGTTTTATTATTGTCTTTCTAGTTACTGGGCTACAAACTCATTTTTAGCTTCTCCTTTTTGATCAGTCTCCCTGTCTAATTGGTTGTCTTGTTCTGTTCAAGGCTTGCTTACTCACTGTCTGGATTTTTGCAAGAGCTTCCTGACTATGGTCTCTGCCTCTACTTCTCACCAAGATCTCTACTTCTCACCTACCCTATCTCTGCCACCAGAATGCTCTTTTAAAAACAGAACTGCATATATTAGTTTGCTGCTTAAAATCTTTCAGTGGCTCTCCCTGGCTTACAGAATAGGAAATATATTTAAAGTTCTCCACAATGCATGCCTGCACTTCATAACTTTAATGTTTGCTAAGTGCTTCCTAAATATTTAGCTGACACAATTGTTTTCTATGTGCTAGCTGATTTAATCTAACTGATGGGGCAAGAACTACATTATTCCTATGTTAGAGTTGAGCAAATTGAGTTACAGAAAGGTTAACTAACTTGCCAGTCTTACAGCTAACAAAGTATACGATTTTTTAGTTGATATGTTTTGTTGATGTTTACATTCACTTATTTGTTCTTCCATTTATCAAACAGAAACCATTTTTTGTTTTTTTATTTATTGGAATAGCTACTTTATGTTAGGCATTATGCTAAGCTTTGAGGAAGTAGAAGCATTCAGTTGCCCACATTAAAGGGGTGTACAATATAATGTAGCATGATAAGTTTCTTGATAGGTGCTCATAGGTTCTTAGCTCTGTATCCTGTTGGATACAGGAGAGGAGAGATCTCAGAGGCATCCAGGAAAAAAATGGCACCTTTCAGAATCAAAGCAGTTGTCCAGGTAAACAATGGGGAAAATAGTGTTCCACACTAAGGGAGGAACACATGCAAAAGCATGGAGATGAGAAAGCATGGCCTGCTTAGAAAACTGGACGTCAATGATGCATCAGGGGCATAGTCTGGAATGGGCAGAATGGAGAGACATGTGACTCTCAGCTGTGCTCAGCTGCAGCCAGCTTATTGTGGGCATCTTCTTTAACCCTAGAGAGCTCAAGCACTGTTCTGTATGTACTAAGGAGAACAAAAGAGAGGAATATTGTCATCTTTATACTTCATAGGATAATTCTAACTGTAGTGTGTAGAACAGTGCAGAGTAGATTAATACTTGAGACTCAGGTAATGTGAATAAAATTAGGTTCTTTTCATATTGTTTGAATTCTAATTTAATTTGATGAGATCTATTGATCATTTTGAACTCCTAACCTTATTTAATGCTGACTAGCTGTTATACCCATGAAATATTTAATTGTGGTCAAATATTTCAGATAGGGTCAAATCTCTCCACTGCAGTGAAAAGGAACAGAAAAGTGCATAATACAAACTGATAGAAAATGTCAGCTAGTTAATTATAAATGAATGCATATTGTTTACATATATGTTTTGACTATTTTAAAATTTAGGAACTTCAAAACATTTTGAAAATTTGTTTCCAATCAAACAACAAAGTGGCGGTATGGAGAAACTCTAGGAGAAGCTAAAGAAGTGTCCTATTGTTCCATGCTGGTCCTGTCTTTCCATAGCCTTCCTCTGCCAGATCTATCCTGGAAATTGCTGTTTGACTTCTCAAAAGGGTGCTTAAGAACAGCTCTTTCTCACCTCCTTCTGTGATGAAAATATATTAAAAAATTGCAATCCCCACCCACTTTTTCTCTACAGAACATGAAGTAAGAAAGCAGAAACAGAAGATATCAAACAAATTAGTCAGTGTTATCAATCCTCTATGGCAAGAGCTGTACATGGATTTATAAATCTTTATCTGTACTTCCAAAATCCAAAAATCTCTGAAAAAGTAAAAAGTGTTTTTATGGCTCATTGGGCAGCAAAACCTGACTAAACCTGAACTCATGGGGTCACAACACCTGACCCAAGCTGACAGGTGGCTTTTTATCATCTACATTTCACTTGTGTGTGAATAGTCACACACTTTGCTGAAGAAATATTAATGTGTTTGACACTGCTTGGAGTGTTACCTAATATGCCAGATATGCACTTTTTAAATGTTATTGCCTGTAAAAATTTTTCCCTTAAAATGTATTTTGAGAGAATTAGATTCACATGTGGTTGTAAGAAATGACCCAGAGATATAGTATACTCTTCACCTAATTTCCTCCATTGGTAACATTTGCAAACTATAGTACAATATCACAACCAGGAAATTGACATTGGTAAAATTCATGGACCTTATTTGTATGTTTTACATACACTCACTTTGTGTGTGTGTGTGTCTGTGTGTATTAAAATTCTGTGCAATTTTGTCACATGTAAACTTGTGTGACCACCACCACCATCAAGATGCAGAACAGTTTCATCACAAGGATCCCTTGTGTTACCCTGTCGTAGTCACAGTCACCACCTTCACTGCCTCTCTCCCTGATGCCTGACAACTATTAATCTGTTCTCTATCATTTGATATTTCAACAATACTGGATAAATGGAATCGTACATTATGGAACCTTTTGTGATTGGCATTTTTCCCTGAGCATCATTCCTTCGGAGATCTATACAAATTGTTGTGTGCCTTTTAATATCTGAAACATCTGAACTCCAAAACACATTTAGTCCAAAGGTTTTGGATGAGGGGCTGTGGAGCTGCTCTGAACGTCTGCCTCTAGCCTGCCTGCTCTTTGAACCATTGAGGAGTGGGACTGGCAGGAGCCAGGGGCTGTTGTTCTTATCAGTGAATGTAGTGTGAAACCCAGTCTTCAGTGTCTGGTGTGAATGCACGGCCTGCTGCCACGTGCCATGTGACAGTTGGATCCTATTGCAGCCTCCTTATTCAATATTCATAGTCATCTGCTTCATTTGCCTTTGACTGGGTTTCTCCTGACTGCATTTTCCTTCTGGGCCCAGATTCTAGCTGTAATGTGCTCTCTGGTTTCCCTAGTCTATCTAGTTGCTCCCAGCCCCATTCCCTCAGACCGCACCTGACTTCCTAGATCACTTAACATTGACTCAGATCAGTATGTGGATCTATGACTCAGGGCTCAGATTTCAGCACTTGCCTGCCTCAGGCTCACCTTTGGGCCCTCCGATTCCCAAAATTGGCTACAGGGTTTTCCTTGGAGAGCTTTCTGGTATGTATAATCCTCATCAGTAGAGTGTCTTGATGTCAATAAACTCCAGCCAAAACTATGGTTACTGTTAATATTTTCCAAATGAAATTTGCCCCACTTAAGCTGACATTGTAGTTTGAAAGGTACTTTGGTAAATTCTATAGTGGAAATTGTCACTAAATGTAATAACTTAATCTTCTCTTATTGACATTTGACTTAAACACATCTCTGAGATGCGTGTGTGTGTGTGTGTGTGTGTGTGTGTGTGTGTGTGTGGCTAAAATTGCTAATAATGTTTAAGGCAGAGAAACATAGTAGAATGGTGCAAGATAGGGCATTAATCACACCTGTCCTTGCATGCCAATTATGTTTCTTGCATCTCTACCTGCTGTGATGAAAGATATAAAGATAGTTAATGTTATAATACTATTGTCCCAATCAACCTTGGTTAGTTTATGTCTTCCTCTTGGAGAAAACTGAGGAGGTCATTGTATGTTCACTAAGACATTCTTTCTAGCCCAACAACTATTATAAAAACACACATCCAAGTGGAAAGCAAAAACTTCGTTTCTAATAATTCAGATAATTTGTTCAGGTGAAACAATTATCCGAGAATTTCCAGATGTTTAAGTGTTTCACTTTTCCATCTGGTGCTTGCTGTTGTGTAGAGCAGTCCAGAGTTGCTTTGTGATACTGTTGGTTAACACTGACTTGCCAGAAGCCTGTCCCGGGACTATCAATAGGATCCACTGATTTCCCGAAGAAATCAGTTAGGAATGAGGAAAGAAGAGAAGAGGAAGAGGCAATATTTAACCCTTACTTATTTTCTCATCTAACACATTTTCAGTCCTCTTCCCAAAGAGAACAAATGACAAAGCTTTGGCAACTAAGACAGAAAATGATGGAAAATTGAAAACCTATACGGTAGTTTAAGCAATCTTTTAAACATTTGTACAAAATAAATGAAAGAACTCTGTATGAGAAAGTTATCTATTTTTTAGCTTACATGGAAAAAAAAGAAATAAATAATTAACCAGTTTTTCCTCCATTAAAAATGTTTTCTTTAAATCTTTTTGTCTCAATAAGAAAACTTTTAGACAGTGAAAATTGTCCCATTTTTTATGAAAAGTTTTCTGGAATAGCAATGCACTCAATTCCAATGCTTTTTAACCTTAAGTTTAAACAATTTTTTTCTTACGCAAAGTGCTTCAGTACTGAAGAAGCAGCCATATTGATAGGCCTCTGCTTTTGATTTGCAAGTGAAAACCACTTCCTGAAAACTAATTCTTATTCTACTTAGCGAATCTTTCCACAGTTGAGTCATAAAACACATGAAACAAAAAGCACACAAAAAAGTGCACATTTCTGGCTGGTTACCCTTGATGGAATGGTGAGGACAGGGAAAATAGACAAAAAATAGAAACTGTCCATCTACATTTTTTAGTCTAAATCATATATATATTTGTTATATATATATATACATACACACATGTTGTTACCATTTATCTTAAATATTTAAATCACAACTTGAAATTGATCTTAGAACCTTACCACAATTGGATGCCCAGAGGAGTGGCTGACACAAAAAGTGGGTGTGAAATAAATATCTATTCCCTAAATGCATGCATGAATGAAGATTTTTGCATTTATTTTCTGTAAATTCTTATAAAATATTATATGACAACTCCAGAACCTGGACCAAAGCAAGTACTAATTTCTAAGTTGGGGCCTACATTTTAAATTATTAATTTTGTAAAGTGTTTGAAAATACTTTGCTTATGGAACGTAGTTGCACATAATATAATATCAGTCTTTGTTTTATATCTGCAAAAATAAATAAAGTTTTATGCTATCTGGTTTAATTATCTCATTAGAATGTAGTAAGCTATGTAGAGGCTGCCCTTTGGGGCTCATTAAGCCAAACTTCCCCATCAGTGTTAGGAATGTTGCAAGCGAAGAAAATACATTTTAGAGCGGAGAGTGTGTTGTTGCTGAAAAGTCGTTTAGTCACTACAATACTGCTTGCGAGGAGGGAGCGGGCCTTCGGGCCAGATGGCAGGCAGGTACCTGAGAGGATTTCATGGTGTGCAGCTCTGTGCTGCAGAGGAAGAGATCAGCTTACGGTGCTGGGACCAGACCCCTGTGGCAGCCGGTTTCTGAGTGTTGATGTACAGGGTCAGCAAGCTTAGTCTTTCGAGCTGGCTGATCCCAGTTTTACTGAAGACATAGGCTGAAACACAATGGTCTTTGAATTGAAATCTGAGTTCCAACAGAAAAATGCAGGCTTCTTACCAAGGCTGCAGCAGCAACAGCATTTAGTGCTGGTGATGGGAAGTGTTTTAGTCTCCAGGGCTTGGGATCGAAATCTTTCTACCAGATTGAAAGTCTCATCGTTGTTTGTTTTTTGTGTTTGTTTGTTTTTGTTTTTTTAAATAAAACATACAAAGCCACACGTCCTTCCCATTTAGTTATGCTGGACAATGAATCACATTAATTTGCAAAAAGACTGTATAACTTGTGTTTTATAAATGGAGACTTTTATTCTCTTTCTGAGTGTTTTAAACTTGTCATTACCATGCCACAAACTTCTTAACCTGAAAACAAAGGAAGTATTTTGCACCTGGATATGAAATGCCACATGTCTTGATAATCTCCCAGTGTGCCACTGTCTTACCAAAAGGCCAGTTCTACTCTGTTGAGTTAACATTTTCTGACCATAAAACAAGTGGACTCGTCAACAGATACTGCTCCAAATGACTGGATTTTAAAAATCCTGAAGAGATTTGTCATTTTGATGTTCCTGACTGTATGATATGCAGCTACATGAAGGTTCTTTTTATCATATGAAATGGTTTTGTTTAGTGAGGTTCTTGCTAAAATAAAGTGCATTTCCATGTGAATTTACGGTGGTTTGCAGCCCCAAACTGGGACTGCCTTCCTCGATTTTGGATTTGCTATTGATTCCTTTTATTGGCTTTTGGCAAGCTGCTGAGGGCATATGTTTTGCACTTTGCTGCCAGATTTGTAAGATTCTGCTGACATCCAGGAAAGTGCCACAAAAACCTGTTGCTCATAGCCAAGCTTATGTGTTTTATGGCAATCCACTGAGCTCAAGTTTCTTGACAACAAGTCTTATTTATGGAGTAACAAATGCAGGCAGTATTTTGTGGAACCATACTGCTCTCTTTCTGGAAGTAACTTTTGGCATTTCTATGCAAAAGGACAAACGTTATTTTAAACATCTCATATTTTATGTGTGGTGGAGAAAGCGCTCCTCTTGCTGCTGCTGATAGACCCCATTTATTGAGCACATGCCATATGCCGAGTAATACACGTTGGCTTATCACCACAAAATTGCAAGGGAGATGCTATTGTCTCCATTACAAAGACAAAGAAACTTAGGCTTAGAGAAGATAAACAAATTTCCCAGATTTTTAGAGTGGAGAAGCTAGGATTTTAATTAGTCGTCTCTGAAGTTTATGTTTTTCTCAAAAGAGATTCAAGATACAAATATTGCCCTTAAGTTTTGAATATAGAAAATTCTATTTTGTAATTTTCATTCTATTATATTACAATTATTAAGTTTATACCATTTAGAGTGTGGTTAGTGCCATGGAGATGCAGCAATGACTAAGATATCATTCCTGTTCTTTAATGACTCATAGACCAGAGCAGTGGTTGTCAGCTGGGGGTGATTTTGCCCCTCTAGGGAACAAACATTTCCCAAGGTCTGATGCCATTTTTGATTGCCAGTTTGGCTGAGTGAGTGCGTGTGGAGCCTACTGGCATTTATTGGGTAGAGGTTAGAGATGTTGCTAGGCACCCTGCAATGCACAAACAGTACACACAACAAAGAATTATCTAGTCTAAAATGTCCATTACAGTAAGTTGCAGACACCTTGGTCTAGGAAAAGAGTCAAGACACCAAAAACATGGTGGGATTTATGGTGTACCTTTAATGATGGTGTGGTAGATTGTATTCTTTGTTCAAAATACCTGCTGATATGTTTTGGAGGTCTAGGAATTAGACCCCCTACTCCATTAATGCCAGGTTTGGCCATTTGTTTCTCTTGGCCATTTGTTTTATTTACAATGAAATGTATGTAGAAGCTCACAGAGCCATTGTATAGTTTTGCCATCAGTTTTTTCTCTCTGTCACAGGACCATCAGATTCCAGGCAGGGGCTCCTTCCTCTGGGACCTGAAATGAAGACAACACGGAGTTGAGAACTGGTATCATAACTAAGAAACAAATATTTGCTGAAATCCACTGAGATTTTGAAATGATTATTACTGCATAACTTAGTCCATGCTGACTAACTGGTGTGGTTGCTATTTCAACAGATGAGGATGAGGTAGAATTGTAGTAGGAGGAAATATTGGAGCCAGTGTATACTGGGTTAGATTTTAATTTTATGTGTGGAAAGTTTCGCAGGAGTGAGAAAGGAAATTAATACTGAGAGCAGAGGGAAAGGGACAGATACAGAAGGCAGGGGAACAGGGAAACCAGTTAAACTATGATAATGGAGTCCCAGTGAGAGAAATGAGAACCTGTATATGGGCAGGGCCCATATAAGTAAAAACTTGGAGGCTTATGCAAGAGCTATTGGGAAAGAAAACATTACTGGCCATGAAAATTTACCTGATGTGGACAATGATAAATTGACTCAAGATGACATTAAGATTTTGCAAGTGATTATCTTGGAATATGATATCACACAACAACATCTTTTGGAATGGATACGGTACATTCCTTCTAGAGCCACTGAGCTTGAGATACACATGGGCCATGTAGAGAGAGATATTCAAAGACAATTAGCTGTGAGGGCCTGGAAAATGGGAATTTTGGCTCGATTTACATATTTGGGCATCGTCTGCATATAAGTACAATTTGGACAATATTGTCTAGGGAGAGTGATAGGAAAGGAAAGAGAAGGACAAAGAAAAGGAAGTCAGAGTTTGGGCAAAGAATGAACCTGATAATAGGAATGTCAGGCATTTCCAGTGGAGAGGCCATGGCTGCCTGGTAGGAAGCAGAGGTAATCGTGAGTGTAAGGAGACAAATTAATGCCTACTCCTTGGTTAACTACAAATAGGTGCTTAAATCCCATTGATATTACTCTAAAGCAGTTAAACCTTGGTTAAGAAAAAAGCAGTGCACAATTATAGGGTCAGGAATTTATGAACACTCATTATAAGAGTATAAGTTCAAAGTTTTCCTCAATACAAAATGAACACCAGAATAACAGTAGCAATTATTTGGAGTTAAAAAAACTTTAACTTATGCTTCAAAGTTTATAATTTTGAACTGTATTTTTATGTCTTTGCTGTGCCTACTAGTTAAAATGAGTTTACTACATTCTTTGCTTATTTATTAGTTAGGCTTTTAAATAAAAATATGTTCTTGATTAGATCATGACCTATTAATCTTTCTTTCTCATTTCCATACTTCAGGGACATCTACCCAGATGATGCTTACAATCATAACTGAAGGGCTGAGCTTCCTGTCCATTTCCTCCCCTACTCTTCCAGCTTCACAGAAAACATGCCCGTGACTTTTGAAGTTTTGTTAAGGGCTGTTTCATGGGTGAAAAAGATCGGTGAAATGCTGTATCCCCTAAGAATAAGTCAGAACACCACCCATTTTTCTTCCCGTCTTCATACTTTAGTATGTTAGGCTCCTAGGACATTTTGTTAGAGAAATGTTCACTTAGCAGATCACCATCAACTGGCTAGTGGCTGCGGGAATTACAGAGGCAATGCTTAAGAGAAGTCACAGGTATACATGAGATTACCCAGGAAGAGACAGCATTAAACATGCTAGTGTAAAATGTCACTCATCTGTGTGAATATAACTTGCCCCTCTTCTAAAAGCAGTATTAACCTGAATGATTTCATCTGGAATTTAATTTTCTTCCACTTCCCTGCCTAATCAATCTGTCAGTTTGCATTTACCTTAAGATCTTAAGGCTTTTCTCAAACTTAAGAGTTTAGGACATAGTCTTCTTCAAGGCATTCATCAAATGATTAAATAAGGCCAATTATTTGGAGATGTAGTTGTTTACACCAGAGAAGGCTGATTCTCTAATCTTTTATTTCCTCTGTCTTATCATCATCAGTAAAGCATCTTCTGATCGCACAGTGAATTGGAATGTTGGAGTTTAATTGTGGAGACTCATGTGTCCAGGTCCTGGATAACAACACTCTACCTCACCTCCTTTGTTAGGAGCCCGGCATCCTCATGTGCCTCAGGCTCCTTCCCTATAGTGGCATCCCACATTTTGCTTCAGGTTCCTGACCTTTCATTTCTATCTCTTTGAAAGGTTTGTATTCATTGTCACATAGTCACATGGCAATTCGTTGACATTCGTGTCAGACTGTTAATTTGATGAGCTAATCGCTGGAATATATTACTAACAGTGGCCATCTTAATGAGCTTCTTTTTTGGTTGTGCCTTTTCTGTTAATGGAGGTCATTTGGAGACATAAAAACTTAACCCAGATAACAGTCATTAACTGTACCATGTTCAGGAAAGTGGAGGAGATATTTCTGAGATGCCTGTAGGCCTCCTTTTAATTATACCACATTAGTGATAAGCTCTTTTGCCATTCCACGATTTATGTGTGAACAATGAAAACTAAATTCTGCTTTGATGTGGGTTGAGCAGAGATAAGGCCATGACCCATTATTAATATTGTGGCATTTTAATTAATAACTAGGGCTAATCAGATGATTTTGTTTCAGGCAGTTTTCTAGATTCAAACTCTTCTATCACAATTGATATTACAAAAACCTACTAAAGAAACTGCATTATTCACAAGACTCAGTTAAGACAGCCAAGGAGCCCCCTCAGAGTAGGTCCTGTGAGGAGGGTGGAGTCTCTAATCTTGTTTTCTTACTAGTGATCATCATTGCTTCTCTACACTGGTGACATAGTCAGAATGATATGGCAAGTCATCCTATGAGTGGTGGTGGAGTGGTGGACCACTCTAATGCTTAGAATGAAACTAGAGAAAGGGAGGATAGGAAGATGAGGATAAGGAAAACGAAGGTGCTATGGGTTCTAATTTCACAGCTTTTTTTTTTTTTTACATTCACTCTATTTGTTAAAACTACATAGGCCGGGCGTGGTGGCTCAAGCCTGTAATCCCAGCACTTTGGGAGGCCGAGACGGGTGGATCACGAGGTCAGGAGATCGAGACCATCCTGGCTAACACGGTGAAACCCCATCTCTACTAAAAAATACAAAAAAAAAAAAAAACTAGCTGGGCGAGGTGGCGGGCGCCTGTAGTCCCAGCTACTCGGGAGGCTGAGGCAGGAGAATGGCGTGAACCCGGGAGGTGGAGCTTGCAGTGAGCCGTGAACCCGGGAGGTGGAGCTTGCAGTGAGCCGAGATCCGGCCACTGCACTCCAGCCTGGGCGACAGAGCGAGACTCCGTCTCAAAAAAAAAAAAAAAAAAAACTACATAAATACTAATGCTTCAAATACTAAAGTATATCTAGTGGTATTCCTTATGTATCTTCTCTTTCCGAGGATGTACACACATTATGGGTCACTCCTGTGGTGGCTGGTATAGACCAGACAAGGATTCTGTGCCAAAGGCTCTGCATGGAGGTTTTAGGTCATCAGGCTAGCTGGATAAGGAAGCCATTTTCCTGTGATACTGACAGCATTACAATGGAGAGAATTAGTATCTCAGTTTAAGAATGAATCAGAGATAAGTGCCACATCTAAGAAAAATCAAAGCAACCGGAAAAGAACTTTCTCAGATTCACCAACCCATTTAACTGAAGACAGCATCTCTAGTGTCATCTCTTGCCTTCCCACTTGCTTCCATGGATGAACTTCTGTGTCTTCACTATGACCAGTCTCTCCACTTTTTCACTAGATCACATCAACTCTTATCTACCAAAAAATCACTCCAGCAATTTTTTTTCTTGTCTTTCCTACATTATCAAATTTTACTCTCTACTGATTCTTAGCCGCAATCATACATTCTATTATTGCTCCCATCTTAAAAAAAAAATCTTCCCTTGACCCCACTTCTACCAGTGGTTGTGCATTGGTAGCAACATTTTAAAATTCCTTTTTTTTTTTTTTCCTTTTTCAGTCCCCTCTAATTTGACTCTGTCTTTGACCGTTCCACTAGACTGCTCTCATCAAACACAGTAATGACTTTCACAGTGCTAAAGCCAATGGTCAATTCTCTGTGGTCATCTGACCTGACCTAACAGCAGCAGTTGACACTGTTCTTCACACCCTTCTCTATGAAATGCTTTCTTCACTTGGTCTCTATGGCACCACAGTATCTTAGTGTTTTTTTTCTTTATACATGTTAGACTCTCCTTTTCTGCTTTGTTGCATCTTTCTATTTTCCCTGACTTCCTATTGTCAGAGCCTCAGAGTTCAACCTTGATCTTCACTTTCCTACCTACTACACTTACTTTTTTGATGCTATAATTCAGTCTCATGGCTTAAAATGGCACCTACATTCAAAGACTTCCACATTTATATCTGTAGTCTAGATCTCATATAATAAACTCTCTCCTTGACATTTCCATGTGAAGGTCTAATAGACATCTCCAACTTTATATATCCCAAACTGAACTTTTGATCTTCTTCCCCAAAGGTGTTCTATTTGCACACTCACCTATTTCATTTGATGGCAGCTTCATCCTTCAAGCTGCTCAGGTTGAAAAACCTCGGTTAGTCTCACATCTAAATATTCAGGAAGTCTCATTTGCTTTACCTTTCTACCTCCTACACTGCTACTGTGCTGATGTGAGTGGCATTGCTGCTCACTTGGATCAATGCCATTGCCTTCTAACTGTTATCTTGGCTCCCATCTTGCTCCTCTAGAATCTGTCTTTCACAACGAAGCTAGATTGATTTTTTCTAGAAATGTAAGTCAGATCACGTTGCTTCTCTAATGGATGAGAAGAGCAAAACCCACCAATGGATTCCCACCTTAATTAGAGTAAAAGCTGAAGTTCTTACCTGGCACCATTGTCTCTCTGAGCTGATTTCCTGATAGCCTTTCTTCTTACTCCATTTTAGTCACACAGTGCTTAGGACGTTTGCACTGAAATGCTTTGCTCCCATGTAGCCGTGCGAGTAACTCCTTCACCTCCTTCAAGACTTAATTCAAATGTCACCTTCTCAATGAGGCCTGCTCTGACAAAACCACCTAAAATTGCAAATGCTTCCACCTTATTCCTAGTGCCCTTGAACCCCTTTGCAGTATTCTATTCATTCCTTTCTTCTACAGCATTTATCAACCTTTAACATACCATGAAATGTATACATTTATAATGTCTGTTTATTGTCTGTCACTGTCTTCTAAAATGTGAGCCTCATGATACCAGAGATTTTTGTTTGTTCTGCTCACTGATTCTCAAATGCCTAGAAAATTTGTCTGGAATGCAGGTGATCCATAAATATGTGTGAATTGAATCAATGAGTAAATAATGTCCATTACCAGGGAGAAAAGTATCATAAGGTCAGAAGCTGGGAAGATTGGGAGGTGGAGAAGGGGAAAAGCAACAAATAATTCAAGATGGGGACCGTTAACAAGCTTAAAATGTCAGAACTTTGTATTAAGTAGTGGTGGTGAGTGAACAGCTGCAATTTACCAGATAGCATAGAAATTCTAGTTTCTTCACTATTCTACGTATGATGTGGCATCCTTCATCTCCACGACCTGATTTTCCCCTTTGCTCAAAATTGAACATGATATTCCAGATGCAGTCAAACCAGTGGCCCATTATTCTTCTTTTGTCTGAACCTACATGTCCAGGAATGTAGTGAAAGAGATTATTAACTTCCTAGGGTTAAATGACACATGACTTATATTGAGCCTTCTGTCAGCCAAACTAAAAGTAACTTTTGTTTATTTTTTCACACAAACCATACTTAAACAAAATCTGCTCAATGCTACTATTTTAACCTGTGTATGACTTTTTCATTTTTTTCCTATTAAATTATAGCTTTTCAGTGAAGATCCATTCTTCCAAGCTGTTAAAATCACAGTTCAGCATTTTAGTAAGACTTTACGACTTTTCATTGTCTGGAAATCTGAGAATTTAAAAAAAAAATTTAAGATATTCACAAAATAATTTCCTGGACAGGGCCCAGGACAACACCTATGCCAAACTACCACAAATCTTTCTTCCCACAATAACAGGATCTATTTAAACCAGCTATTTCTTCATCTTGCCCACAAAATTGTTACTGAATAATATTTCAAATGCTTTGCTGAAATCAAAGTATACTATGTCTATGGGATAAAGAGAAAATGAAGCCAGTCTGGCATGGTTCTATCAGACAGCCCATGGGCCCTTTGTATGAGCTCAGAAACCATCTTTTATTAATTCTGTGTTGAGATTGGGCTTATTATCTGCAATTTGAAGATTTGATCTTTTCTATCACAGTGACAACTTACCTCTGTTTATTTTGTGAATTATATTTGGAAGAAATCATTTATATACTCCTTCTGGATGGGTGGTCCTTGCCATTTAAAAATATGAAAAAAATTACATATTATTTTCCATAAATGCATATGTAAAATCTTATTATGTAGTTTTTAGTGTCACCTTTCTTTTCCTATTTGGTTTGGCTATTTTTCCTCTCCATCCCTCTTTCTCCACTCACATTGACCATCCACTCCTCCTCCAGGTATTCCACATTAACACCTTGTATACGTATTTCTATATACCACTCATATATAATTGTAGGTGATCCTCTTTTTTTTTTTTTTTTTTTTTTTTTGAGTCAGTCTTGTTCTGTCACCCATGCTGGAGTGCAGTGGCGTGATCTTGGCTCACTGCAACCTCCGCCTCCTGGGTTCAAGCAATTCTTCTGCCTCAGGCTCCTGAGTAGCTGGGACTACAGGCACATGCCACCATGCCCGGCTAATTTTTGTATTTTGAGTAGAGATGGGGTTTCACCATGTTGGCCAGGATGGTCTCGATCTCCTGACCTCGTGATCCACCTGCCTCGACTCCCAAAGTGTGGGGATTACAGGCATGAGCCAATGTGCCCGGCCTGTAGGTGATCTTCTTTAAGAATTCTCAGCTAGCTTATTTCAGAGAATCAGTTTATTCTTCTCTGAGGCATGGTATTACCCATAAAACTGTCCTTATTTCAGATAATCAGTTTATTCTTCCCTGAGACATGGTATTACCCATGAAACTGTCCTTGAAACAACCTTCATGCTTTGAGGCTCCACCTAAAAGTTATCAAGTAATTCATTTTTCTGTTTGTTCAATGAGATTTCTTGAACTCATCCAATGTAGTAGGCACTGTGCTGGGTTGTATAGTGATTCTAAGCCTTGATAAGGTTTTGAGTTTAATTCACCTCTCTACATTTGCTCTTGCCTCTGGAAAAAAACAAATCTCTTCTACTTAGAAGGTTTCTATTATGAGCTTAATGTTTGTGTCCCCCCAAGTTAATAGGTTGAAGTCTTAACCCCCAGTGTGGCTGTGTTTGGAGATGAAATCTCTGAGGAAGTAACTGAGTTGAACAATGTCATAAGGGTAGGGTCTGGATCTGACAGGTTTAGTGTCCTTATAAGAAGAGACACCAGAGAGCTCTCTCTTTCTCTCTCTCTCGTGCTCACAGAGGAAAGGTCATGTGAGGACAGAAAGACAATGTGTCATCTACAAACCAGAAAGAGAGCCCCACCAGAATTCGACTATGCTGGCACCTTGATCTTGGACTTTCAGCCTTCAGAACTATGGGAAAATCCACGTCTGTTGTTTAGGCCACAAGTCTGTGGTATTTTGTTATGACAGCCCAAGCAGATGAATGCAGATCCCCTATGGGCTTAACCCCATGTTTCATTGTCTATGGCTGTGTGCCAAACTACTTCAAAACTTAGTGGCTTAAAACAACAATGGTTTATTATTTCTCATAATTCTCTGGGTTGAGTGAGGATCAGCAAGGCAGTTCTTCCGTTAATCCTATCTAGGGTCTTCACTCAGCTGGGAAAAATCTCTAAGATGATCTCCTCCTTCAGTCCAAGAGGAGATCTCTTAAGAACAGTGCTAAGAAGTCTAGAATGTCACATCAGGCACAATCTACATGCCAAAGTAGGTCTCGAGGCCAGCCCACATTCAAGGGGAGGGGAAATATGCCACAACTCTTGGGGTGAGTAGTAACATGCTGGTACCAGGAGAAGAGAGACTGTCTGGGGCCATTGAGATAGTTTGAATATATGTCCCCACCAAATCTCATGTTGAATTGTAATCCCCAGTGTTGGAATGGGGCCTGGTGGGAGGTGTTTAGGTCATGGAGACAGACCCCTCATGGCTTGCTGCTGTCCTTGTGGAAGTAAGTTCTCCCTGGTCCTTTAAAACTGTGTGGCACCTCCCGCCTCCCTTGCTCTTGTTTTTGCCATGTAACATGCCTGCTTCAACTTTACCTTCCACCATGAGTAAAAGCTACTTGAGCAAATGCCAGTGTCATGTTTCCTGTATAGCCTGCAAAACAGTGAGCCAATCAAAATCTCTTTTCTTTATAAATTACTCAGTCTTAGGTTTTTATTTATAGCAATGCAAGAATGACTGAACACAGCCATCTTTGAAGACTATGTGCCACACTTTTTGTCATCTCTTCTTTCTACAAAATTCTCTGTTCATTTTGTCATACAGGATGTCCTTTTTCTCAACTTTGCCACCCCAGCCCAATTTGTGTTTAATGCCAAATGTCCGAAAGATTCTCTCAAATCAACTTCCTTTTCCCATTTTCATTGCGGCCAAGAATTTGGCCTTATATTAATTCTTCTTGGCTACTTCAATCACTTCTAATCCAGTATCCCTTTCTCCAGACTCCCCTTCCAACCCATTACATATATTGCTGTTAGATTAATCTCTATAAAACAAAATGAAGACAGCCTGACACCTTTCCTAACAACCTCAATAGCTCCCCATTGTCTACTACATTATCACTATCACAGTCATATACCTTTATCAAAACCCATCTTCCAGCTTTTCTGTGGAGCTTTTTCTGACAGCCCCAGCTGGAGATGATCTCTTCCTCTTATATATTCCAAGCAGTATTTGTTTCTTGTTTTTCACTGAAGTACTACTACACAAAGTATTTGTTTCTAACTCTTCCTACATTCATTCTGTTCTGCCTTATATTATAGTTGGCTATCTTTATTGGAATCATTCCCCTCTACAAGAAAAAGAGTTCTTTGAGGTCAAAGCTTCATTTAAATCAGGTTCCATGTCACCTTCAGTGCTTGACATAGTATCTGGTCCAAAATATTTGCTTAATGCATTCTTGATCTATTGAATTGGATGGAATGTATGAGAATTAGAGCACCACCTATTTCTAGAAGTAAAACTTAGAAATCTCTACTTTTTGGGAGTGGAGACAATTAGGAAGAGACCTGTGGGGGAGAAAGAGGGACCGCAGGGATTCCGAGTGCTCCCCACCCCCCTTTCACTGCACCCTTGCCACTTGTATCAGGCATTCCTTACTTCCAGTTCTTAGACCAAATGGAAACAGAGCTTGCTGGCTGACAGCCACAGAGCTTACCATACCATAGAGATTTTGGGGGGTGAGGGGCAGGTGGCAAGAGCGTATTTTGCAATGTACAGGGACGATATCTTTATTTAATAACATGATTATAAATTATGATTATCATTATCTGAGTATTGTTATCTATGTGACCTACTTTCTTTTAAGACCCAAATATGTAGATTATGCCTATAATACTCAGCAGCGTTAAATATTGGTGTAAGACACTGTTATGGGCTGAGTTGTGCCACCTCCTAACATCCTCTTACCTCAGGATGTGGCTGTATTTGGAGACAGTAATTTAAAATGATCTTAATCTAATATGGCTTGTGTCCTTGTAAGAAGAGGACATTTAGACTCACTTAGAGACACCAGGGATGTGTGCACACACAGGAATGACCACGGGAGAACACAGTGAGAAGGTGGCCACCTGCAAACCAAGAAGAGAAGCCTCAGGAGAAATCAAACCAGCCAACACCTCAATCTTGGACTTTTAGCTCCATACTTGTAGGAAAGTAAATGTGTGTTGTTTAAGGCAGTCTGTGGCATTTTGTTATAGCAGTCCTAGCAAACTTATACAGCAAAGAGATAAGCATTTTGTTGATGTGGTTTTTCTAACCCTCCCTTCTCTAATGTTCTGCAGGTACTGCAATGACCTTTTGGTCCCTTTGGTATTTAAAGAAGTTCCTCTGGTCTAATCTCAGGTATCCTGAGCACAGTATCATTTCTATGAATATTAAGTTTTGGCAAAATCACATGAAAAACACAATTCTCCTAAGCTAACTGCAAAGCTAGTCACAATGGGGCTACCATTGTAAAAAGCGTGTAGAGTGCAACATTTTGTCTATTTCAAAATTCAGTTATTTTCAAACCGTGCATACCCTTGCCTGGGACACACTCTGAAAGTACTTTCTATTTATGAAGTTCATTGTTCTATTTACTTGAATTTTTCTTCCAAGTTCTGCCTGTGACATTTTTATTTCGTTTATAAGGACAAAATAATGGTATACCAGGAGGTTGGTAGGAACAGATCCTAGAATGATTTTCAACTCTTAACCATGCGCAGATTTCAAGGCCAAGTGACTCAACGTAGCATACAGAAATACTGAGTTAGGGCCCAAGGATCAGGCCATACAGAATTTTAAAAAAAAGAAAAAAAAAAAAAAAAGAAAAAAAGGACACAGAGAGATGGGAAATGGCTGGAGTGACTCAGAACTTATTCCCTGTAGCCCAGACCTCCTTGAGTTTTCTTAGCTGAATTCCCATAGTTAGGGGTGGGTGTGTGTGTGTGTGTGTGTGTGTGTGTTTAAGCCAGCTTCTAATCTGTTCCCTGCTTTACCATGGAAGCCTTTGTCCCACAGCTGGGGCTCATTTGGTTTGGATTTTCATCTATAAATTGCTGTTAGCAAGGATCTTTGGGAGCTAATTGGTGAAAGTGACCTAAAAAGGAACTCCAGAGGGAACCAAAAAGACTCAGGATTTTCATCCCTTTTCTCTTCCCCCAAGAATTTGTGTTGCCCTTTGCCAAGGAACAACTAGCTTTGAAGCTTGAGTAATCTTTTTTATTTAAAAGGTAAAAACCACCTTAGATGACATGCCATCAAACAAAACCATGTTTCTTAATCCTGTAGCAGAGAGCGAGGAGTGGCTAGTGTCTGGTATTCAAAGTCCCATTTGGACATACTTCAAAGAAAGACTCCAGGCAGAACTGCTAAAAAGCTTTGCCAACACCAGGATATATACAGATTTCCAGTTGCTGTGGCCTGAGCTCAGTTCCTGCATCTGAGGAGGATCATAATTGCTGTCCTTTTCATCTTTTTTTTGCAGCCTATTAAATGGAGGCCACTTCACAGCAGGACACATAGGTTCACAATAATAATAGCAAAATCTGTAATGATTTGATTTCCCTTTGGAAAGCATCTTTGCAGTAATCCTGGAACTTACCAGAAGGGCAGAAATTTAAGTTGAAATAAAGGAGTCTGGTAACAGCTCAGGTGATGGAAAAGCAAATTTGGCATCTAAGACCTGGTTGTGAAATAGGTGTAGTAGGTGTGAATTTCAGTTCACAAACTAAGGCATGCAGACATACAACTTTTAATTTTTGTGTAACAACTATTTTTTATCTCTAAATCTCCATTTCATGAAAGAAGTGTTATTTCATCTCAGTCAATTCAGTGTCTTCAATGTCCTAATGATTCCTAAATAGCCTCTACCCAATTCTCTGAAATAGGAAGTTTCAAGGTCTCTATTCTCCTGTTGGGACTTGGTCATTTGCCTCTATGGCTTCCTGTCCTGGTGTGCCTTGTGCCTATGTCTAGCCCTGTTGGCTCTGGCTCTGTTGACTAATTGCATGTAGAGTCTGTGAGCACAAGAACTATCACATCATTTCACAGGGATGTGAGACTCACCATGTGTGTCTCAACCAGCCATTCAACCAGTACCTCCCCAACAGTTTTGCCAACTCCTTGAGGTTCTATAAGGAAGGAATGCTTCGTTATTTTTTGGGGATTTCATATCTCTCTTGGACTTGGACACATTTTAGGGGCATAACGAGTGCCCCTCTAGACTCACTCTCATTGTTTTGTCACCAACTCTCTTCTCTCCCTTCCTCCAGCCAGGGGGATATTTTGTACATCTGAGTTGAGACAAAGACATTGTGGGGAACTCTACCTTCCTCGGTCTCCTTGATTTGGGAAGCTCAATATTCCTTGTATCCCTTGGTCTGAAACACTTGCTTATGTCAGGAGTGCTTTCTGCACCTAAAGACTTTGTCTTCAGAAATGTTATCCAGGAAAATTTTTTCTGTGCTTTGCTTTCTGCTCGGTTATAGTCTTCTCCTATGCCTAGGAGTATAGGCTTCCCAGGGATTGGGATGAAAGTGTGGGAGGTAAGAAGAAGAGGAGGGACAACTGAGGACCTTTTAAGGAAAAAAATCTTATTTATTAACATTTCAGATATGATGGCACCTTAATAGCTGCTTGTTTTAGTCTTAGGACTGTGCTGGGACAATGCTCAGCAGCCATACCTCATCTTTCACTTGTAATTTAGAGACTTTCCTTATCTGTTCTCATGCCCATCCCAGTCGCTACCTCTGCCCTCCCCACAGCCCTTAAACTCTATTATCTTAAGCAGTTCTCTGGCTGGACAAACATTACCCAGGAAACATCATATTCCACAATTTCTCCTTCCTTTGTGTGTGGATTCCCATTCCTGAAGTCCTTTCTAACCAACCAGGCAAAAGATTAGGGAAGGATCTCCCTGTTATTCACTCTTTTGGTGCTCTATTTTTCTTTCTTCACATGTCACAGCAGTGATTACTTAATTTTGCTATGATTTGCTAAATATTCATCTTTCCCATCATGAAAATAGAAACTATTCTTTCTTGTCTACTACTGTACCCATAGCACTTGGCATACAGTAGGTATGTGATAAATAGGTATTAGGTAATGAATTAATAAATGATAAACTAGCTATTCATGTTGCAGGGAGTTCCTGTAACGTGAATAGTAGGAACTTACCATATGAGCTCCTACTGCTTCATGCACTTTCACATAAACCTTATCCATATCCTCACCCCAGTTCTCTGAAAGAAAGCTTCATTATCCCTGTTTTGGAGCAAATATTCTGAGGGTCTAAGAGTTGGGGGAGATTGTGTCTAAGGTTAGTCAGCTAATAAAGGGCAAATGTTTCATTGATTCTCTATTACCATGTGTTTTCCTTAGCATCTGCTTGTCTTTAAACATAATTTCATACCTTCTATGAGTGACTGATACCTCACTAGGTGATATTTACTTTTTCAAAAAGAATGATGATTAAACCAAATGAGTCTCCAGTCAGGTTAGTGCCCAGTGGAAAGAACTTTAGGCAGATTATGGTGCCAGAGTTGGTTGGAAATCTTTCCCTACACTACTTAAATTACAATATAAAGACGTTCTTGTGTTCTGCCCCCTTTTTCCATTTGTCCTAAACACCAGACCTGTTCCATATACTGTATTCATTTCATTTTTTAGGGCCTTTGTTTCAGAGTATGAGTCTGCGACTGTGGCTCGAGTGTCTACTCTATGCGAAACATTGAAAGCAAAGCAGAAAGCTCCCCTCTCCCTCCAGAAAAGAACACATTCCTGTTTTTCTATTGCAGCGGGGTGTGTTATCAAATGTAAGAAACACATGACAAGATAAATAATTATGCAGGAAACATATGATGGATTTTGTGACTTTAAAAGAATACATCAGTGACAGGGTATGGTTGGTTGGGGGAGATTAACACTGACAGGGGACTGGAAAGCAATTTGGAGGAGAAGAGGTTTACACTGGGCCTCAAAAAGTATAAAATTTCTTTGTACTTTGAAGCAGGCAGGCAGATAAGAGGTGATTGCAGCAGTAATGGGCATTCCAAGAAAACCTAGCGGTTTATCCTGGCTCCAGATCTTCAATTTAGAGAACTTCCGAGAAGCACAGGCGGCCCTAGGGTCAGCTTACAAGTTGGAAAGTAGCACATTCGGGTTGAGTTTCATTGAGGTTTGAATGTCTCAGGGCCAGCTTAGGTGTACCTCAAACACAGCCAAAACTCTAGATCGGTTTCAGAGCTCTCCTGCTCTCCTGGATGTGTTTCTGACCACAAGACCAGTCTCTGGGTCACAGATGCTGAGATCGGGAAGCCCTCCCCAACAGACCCCCCACCCACCGCAGATGGAGTTAGTAATGTTCCGGGTCCCAGCAACCGCGGGAACTCTTGCTTGTCCCCTGGTTGCCATCACGGCAGTGTTCACTTGGATTACAGGGCCGCCTTCCCTCCATACTCTGGACTCCTTGAGATCAGGGTTCTGTTTCATTCTCAGTGTTGCAAGCATCCACAGTCAGCATGTGATATTTTCCTAGCACCTAGCCTAAAGGGGACCCAAGTAATCGAATGGGAATAAAGAGACAACACTGCCAACCTCAACTTCCTGCTAGTCTTCATATAGGCAATGTATTTTTGTGTAAGTTGTATACATCTCATCTAACTATCTGACTTAGATATTCTTATACAGCTATTTTTAATATGCTGTAATTATAATACAGTATATATCATCTTACTATTTCATAGATGAAAGGAGACTGAGTGATTAAATGACCACAGTTGCAGGCAAATACTATACTGTGTGCTCTTCTTTACACAGTTAGCTTCAGCCTTATGCTTAGAAAGAGGGGCAAGTCCTGGAGAAGAATTTGATGGGACCCACAAAACTCACCCATCATTTACCATAAAATCAGATATGCCCTTTTTTCTTTTTTGGAATTTCTCTGTTTGTTAAAGTGTCATCTTCAGAGGGCCCTTTTTAAGTTTCATTTGTTTCTTGACAGTGATTACTTGATAATAAAGCTCACATGAGGTGGCTCATTTATTTTTCAATAACAATAATAAATACTTAATTAGTGCTCTTTTGAGTGCTTTACATATTTTATTTTATTTTCTGTATTTATTTATTTGAGACAGGATCTCCCTCTGTTGTCCAGGCTGGAGTGTGGTGGTACAATCATAGCTCACTGCAGCCTAAAATTCCTGGGCTCAAGGGATCCTCCCACCTCAACCTCCCAAGTGACTGGGACCATAGGCACTTGATAACATGCCCAGCTAATATTTTATATTTTTTGTAGAGATGGGGTCTTGCTTTGTTTCTCAAGCTGGTCTTGAATTCCTGTCCTCAAATGTTTCTCCCACCTCGGCCTCCCAAAATATTGGGATTACGGGCATGAGCCACTATGCCCAGCCAACATATGTTATTTTAACCTTCACAGCAACCTAATGAGATAGATTCTGCTTTGTCCTAATTTTATAGATGAGAAAACTGAGGCAAATGGAAATTAAGTAGTGTTACAAAGGTAACCCAGTTAAGTAAGTGACACAGCCAGTATTCCAAACCAGTGATCATTCAATGCCATTAAATATTCATTGAGGCCCTGTTCTGTGCCTGGTATTGCCATGTGGTGGGAGATAAATCAATGTGCAAAGCAGACGAGGTTCTGTCTTCATGGAGCTTGCATCCTAGAAGTGGATGCCAGGCTGTATACCAAAAAGTAAATATTATCAATCAGACAAAGTAAAGGCCATAGAGGGAATAGCCAGGCTACCCTTCCCTTCAAGTCTGACTAGGTCAAGGGAGGAGGGTGGCTATGAATGGCAGGGAAGGAGGTGACATTTGAACTGACACTCATGGAATGAGAAGGTGCCACCTGTCAAAAGTGTTATAGCAAAGGAATGGAGAAGACCTTGTTGCTTGCCCTTGGAACTTGAGAAAGAGGAAGGAGCAAGACTGTATGTTTTTACAGGTAATGGTAAGAGTTGGAATTTATTCTAAGTGCAGTAGGAAGAGTTTTATTCAGACTAGTGAAGTGATCTGATTTATATTTTATAAATGTCACTCTGTTGATAAGAATGATCTGTAGCTGGTGCAGATATGGGAGTAGGAGAGTGGTCAGGAGGCCATAGCATACATAGCCCTAGTCAGAGGTGATGGTGGCTGTGGATATGTGGAGGAGGGAGTAAGGGAGGAGTATTTTGGAGGTTGAGCCTACAACTTTTATTGATGGATTAGAAGCGGAAAGTGAGAAATGAGGAAACTGGGATGTCTTGTACACTTTTGACTTTAGTTACTGGTTGAATGTGTGATTTTGATGAGGTGGAAAAGGAATGGGAGGAACCAGTATTGAAAAATGAGATGGAATTCAAGCTTTTTTGTGTGGAATATTATTTTGAGTGCCTTTAAAACATCCAAGTGGCATATTAAGGAAGCAACTGTATATGGTATCAGGAATTATCCGTGTTACATGGAAGCCTAATGAGATTTAATAACATCACAATAGAACCTTTATGGTTTCAACATTATTGCTCCAGAGGAGAATTCATTTAAAAAATATGCCTTGACACTGAAAATTCCTACTCTTATGAAAACAAATGGACTATAATTTTCACCAGTATCTCAGTACAGCAGTAATGTTAATCGGGCAGCAAGCTAAGTGCAGTTGGGAGATGGCAGATGGGTGCGAGCCACAAATGCACACCATTCCTGAAAGAAGTAGGGAACAACAAGAGCCGCATATTGGAGGTAAACATGGTCTCTTAACAATAATACTGCTTAAAATATTTCTATTAAAATCTGAACCTGGAGCAAATACAGAGACTATGTTTAGCAATAGGGATATAAGAATGTACCCCTTCCCAGGCAGTCTGGTGTAGGACAGGAGTAGATGATGTGTGGAAGATTAGCAGGATGTGATAATACAGAAGTCATTCTCTCGGTCACACCTGACAAAGGGTTTTCACTGACTCTTGCCGATGAGGAACTGGAAATATACATCACAACCCCCGTTGTGCATCCTTTATGATCTGCTGACTGCATTTTTGCCTAAGTCAGTTGTATAATAAAATAAATATGTATCTAATTCTAGTTTAGGTTCAATCCTTTAAGGCTCATCCATTTTTCCTTTTGTTACTCACTAAGTTCAAAATAAAGAGAACTTCCAGATTTTATTAGAGCCCTCCTGGCAATTAGTGCAGTTAAGATTCTTGTTTTCAGGAAGGTCAGAACTAGTTGGTAGAACCTTTCACATGACGCCAGGTTAATTCTTTCCTGGATAGGTTACAAGTTTCACTAACACCACGAAACATGAACACAGATGTGCTGGTCACATTTCCTGTCTGAAAGCTAACAGAGAGCAGTCCTAAGCAGTGGGATGTAGCTCAGGTGGCCTTTGTGCTGGAAAAAGGGAGATGTGCAAAGGTGTGGAGCAATGAGCACTTCTACAAATTAAATAAATAAAATAAAAGGCCTGGATGGGCAGTCTTAGCTGCTATGGAATCTGAGAGCTGGCCAAAGGCACAAGGCGCTGGGTGCTGGGAAGCAGAGCTGTGGGGAGTTAGGGGTCATGTCATGCGGGAAATTCCAAAATTCATCTTTAGATTTTCAATTTTGAATATGGCATACTCTTGCACAAAACAGATCTTTATCTCTCTTACTTGACTGGAACCAATCTATTCTCCGGAATTTGGGAACCCAACAATTCATGTCAGGCCTAAGGCTGGCCTTAGTGTTAACTCTTCCTTAGACCTTGCCCAAGTCACTTGCTCAGGAAGTCAAGAAGAATCATTCATCCTTGTTAGTTACTGTTCACGCGTCATTGTATGCTGGCCATTTTACTGACTAGACAACTTGCTAAGAACTACATTCTCTGAGTCACTGAGGGATTAATGGAGCAAGACAGGAGATTTGGCAAATTTGGCATCCAGCAGCCTGGTTAATCTCCTGCATTTTTCAGGACACCAAGAACTTCTTGGACAATGACTAAGTCAAAAACTCATTTTCCATAGAAAGTTTTACTTGGTTTCTATTATTTTATACCACAAATCATGCTCTGCATTTACAGAGTGTTCATTTGCCTACCTATATGTCCATTAGCAAATATGAGAAAACATATCCAATAGCCTGTTAGACGAAGAAACAAAACTGGATCCCGTGTTAGGCCTTATCAAATGCATTCACAAGAGCACATGAACATATATATGGTGCATATTTGGGTGTTCGTGAGAAATGCACCTTTAAGATATGTGAACAAAAGAAATAGCATGGATTTATGGCACGCAAAAGCTAAAGGAATCTTATAGGTGATGTAGTCAGGTGTTTCTCGAATGGTTTGTAAAGTTTAGAACATTTTCTTCAAGTGAAAGTTTTTGCAGAAGCCCAAATATACTGAGCAGGTGGAGGGAGGGCTGTGCTTTTTCTTACCTTCTCTAAGACAATTTCACAGAAACAGTGGGATTCAGCAGGCTCTTTCTGCAAATCCAGCTGACTGGTATTATTGCTAAGGAAACTGTTACCCAGATTGACCCAAGGTTATGTTGTGAACAATTTAAGTTACCACAGCTAGACCTTGGTTCTACTGACTCTTGGTTCATTGCCTCACTTTCTAGGAATCAATTCCACTGAAAATGTGTGTGGAATCAGTGAAGGAAGGATTATATAGTTCTTGTTATTGTTATTGCTTTTGTTTAGCTATTTCTCACTTTCAGGAAAGAGTTAGATGATTAGAAGGAATCACATGCTTTTATGTTTCATTCTTTTCTATCTGGTATTTGGGAAAAACACAGCTTCATTAGACAAGGACATGAGTTTCTCCAGTCTATTCCTAGGTTATGTCTTCGACCCAACTGACAATGCCACAATCCATGCTCCAGCTTCTCAGAGTCCAGCTGACCTCCTCCTTCTCCCTAGTCTGCACTTAGTTTGGCTGGCATCACTCATATGCTTTTCCTCTGTATGCCCTTTTCCCATATTTCTAGCCATGACATCCTAAATCTCATATCTCAACTGTCCCATAAGACTTTTCAGATGCCCTGCTTGGCTTTCACCCTTCTGCTGCTGTTTCTGTAGACTAGCACTTATCACAGTGCACCTGTTTTTGGTGTTATTTGGTGTCTTTCTTCTTCCTTCTCAGTTGTGAACTCCTAAAAGAGAGCAGAAACATGTCAGATTCATAGCACTAGATAAAATTCTCATACCAGAAGCCCCCAAACTGTTAGCTGAATTGAACTGCACATAATAGATAGAAATAGTCCTACAGCCAAGTTTTAATGGCATGTGACGAAGAAGGTACAGATGGGTAGCAGAGATGGGTGGTAGATGCTTTAAAAAATAACTTTTATTTTTTCAAATAAAAACCTGAGGTTTTGAGTATGTAGGACTTAATTAAGAGTTATTCAGCCCGATTTTGCAGTTTTCTATAAAATTCCTCCCGTGCTTTGCTCTCTTTGGGGTATTTCATTACAATTGATATGTAATATCATGATTTAAAAAATTTATTTTCTATTTTAAAGAATTAATTCCTCAAATACACTGTTTTCTGACTCAGTTTTCCTCAAAATTATGAAGGTACTTCCAGTTAACTTAGTTTTCGTATATAAATGTATGCATTATATATGTACTCTATCCATCTATCATCTCTATTATATAAGATAATGAGAAGCAGGTTTTAAATTTTTTAATTTTGGTTCCTTCTTGATTATAGACTTCAGCCATCTGTGTTGTTATCCTCCTGGGATAATCTTTTAAAAGATTCTTATTTTTAACAAGACAACACATGACATTATAATTAAGAGCATGCCTGGGTTTGAATCACAGTTCCACTACTCATTTGTGTAAATTAGGGCAAACTACTTTATCCCTCTGTTTCTGTTTCCTAACTGTAAAATTGGGATGATGATAATAATAGTACTTACCTCCTAGGGGTGCTGTAGATACTAAATGAAGCCATACTTAAAGTGCTTAGACCAGAACCTAGGATAAGAGAAATGCTGTATTAGTTTTAGGGGTTATTCTAGAACGCTTTTTTTCATTTTCCCTCTCTTACTCCCTCCCATACACATGCTTTTTGGTATATTCTAGAGCATTAGTTATGTGGCTAAGATGAACATGAGTAAATATAAGCATGTACACCTCTCAGAAGTAGGGTAGATGCTAATGTCAATGTAAGTGCTCTTGTAGCAAGGCTGCTGTTAAAGAGTAAATGGTACTGCTCATAACTGAGAGTAGAATATGTGGAGGGATAATTACAAATATAGTCACTGCATTAAAAAAATTCAGATAATATAGCATGGGCTTTTACCATAGGCAACTTTGGTATATTATTAAAGTCTGAACAGAGCTGCATATTTTGAAAAGCCATTTTAGACTGAGAAGTTTGCTGATGTTAAAGAAGTGCAAATATATTCAACCAATCGGTGAACAGCGGGGAGAAGTGTCTGCTGACTCAGCCCAATGTTGAATTCCCTCAGATTATTATTATTTACAGGTCTTTGGGAAACAAGGCTTCCTGCATGCACTGAGTTGCTTTTAATGATCCCCTTGCTTGCCATCAGTCTGCATAATAAGACTAGCCTTTGTGGGCATTTTTCCTGAGTTTTGAAACTCTGCAGGTCTTTTCTTTACCCTCTTTATATTTCTAAAGCATATGTGTTTAGTAGAGAAAGACTCCAAATTGTGCTCACTGTGCTTGATTGGATACGTAGTTTTTCTGCTTTGGGTTTTAAATAGATTTGCAGATTTAGGAATCTGCAGAGGTAAAGCTGCCCAAGCCTTCCTGAACGGACTACCCACTCCTGTAGCCAGATAATTCAGCACCCACCAACACTTTCCAGTTATGTTTTCCATGCTTATTCAGATGCAAATCCCAAACCATATGTTTACCTTTATGTTTAACATCATTATTTACAGCAACAAAATTGTAAATCCTTCATTCATATGAACTCTAGTAGGTAAGAAAAGGGTAACAGGAAATGTGTGTGTATATATACACACACACACACACACACACACACACACACACATATATATATATATATATATATATATATATAAAATTATTTTTGACCCATAAAAGGTGTGGGATGGCTAAGGAGCTTGGCCAAGTAGTTGTATGGAAAAGTACAGGCTAATGCCAAATACCTAAATAAAAGCTAAAGAACTCATAAAAGTGTTCACTCTGTCTCCATAATATCAGACAGCCAGATATATGAAAATATCTGCATAATGAACTATGTTTTTCTAGATTTTTTTTCTGATTGTGATGTCATTCAGAGGCCCACCTGACTCTAAATTATTAACTTAGTTCTTGGCGTCTCTAGTGCTACCTTCTGTGTATGTGACCCAAGAAGGTATTAGACGGTTAGAGGCTGACCTAATACCATTATTGCCCTAGGTGGTCTCTACTTATCTAGGCATGATACCACCTTGAGGAAAGGATCCCTTAGTGATCTACTAAGTTAATTCATCTCTAAGGGAAACAATTGCCCCAAAGATTAGTTTAATAACAATGGCTCTGGGAATGTTGTAAAACATCTAGGGGAATTTGGTTTTGTTTCTAGAAGAAATCAAGACAAATCTTATGTCATACTATCTAGAGTTACTATTAAGCATGGCCATCTGTGTATTTCTGAATCTATCTGAACTTTAGTTCTTTCGTTATGAATGTGGGTATGACAATATCATTTTGGAGTTGATATGAGGTTAATAAGAAAATCTGTGTTTAAATGTCTACTCCAGGACCTGACACATAGTAAGTATTCAATAAGTGGTAGTTGTAGGGTAGTATCAAATACTTATTGACAAAACACTGAAGTTGTGTAGAGTAGCTGTACTCAACCATACAATAGCTGCAGCATGAGTGTTAGATGCTTTTCTCTCCCATTACTGAGTAAAATTTTATTTTTAATAGCTGAGACGTGAGGATGCTCCATTCTTCAGAGTCTTCAGCTGAGAATGCTTGTCTAAAGCACGCTCTCCTTAAGGGAGCTCAGGTGCACAGTTGATAGCCTTTCGATTTGTCTCTGTTGTCTAAAGACATTTCCTTCTCTGCTTTCTTTTTCTCGCCTAAAAGAGGTTAAGAGAAATGATGCAATAGAATGGGAAACAGTCATTGATGATTATGCTTACTACCGCAAGATCTGATTTCAAAATTACTTAGGACTTTGAGGAATTTTAAAAATTCTAAGTAGTTTTCATCTATTAATTTTTTTCTGTTTAAATTAATTACCACGGGAGTAAACACCACATAGAGATAGATTACTTGCACCTGTATTAATTCAGTACCATGTACTACCATGTTCAGAACATTGGTGGATATACTGCTAGGAAACAGACACAACTGTGGGATGAAATGAGTTAGGAATGACTTAAATTATAGACTTCTGAGCACTGATCATGTGAACACTGATAAGAGGGTGAGAACTTGAGTCCTGAGTTCTCTTTTTTACTCCTTTACTACAAGGTATGGAAGAGTGTCTTGACTAGGGTCCAGTCTTGAGATAGAAACCATACCTTTTTTCAATGTTATGAATTGTTAATTTTATATTAAAGAACGGAAAATGCCAAAAAGGTACATTGCCATATACCTTTTTGGAGGTAGTCTGAGTCAGCAGGGCTGGTTTCACGGATTTGCAGCCCCTGCATTTGCACAGTTTCCTTGTTAAGACAGGTCATATGCTAGGTTTAATGCTCTGCTGCTGCCATCTTAAAATTCTTAATAATTTTTGAATAAGGAGCACACATTTTTATTTTTCATTGGGCTCTGCAAATGATGTGGCTGGTGGCACCTGTAGGAGGCAGCTAGCACCTTAAAGGTGGGAGAACAAAGGGAAATAATTGAGTTAATTAGACAGGGAGTCTTAGAGAAAGGGCCTCCCAAGTGTAGATGCAGCCTGGTGTTGGTGTCTCCAAGTTTAAAGGAGGGGGCCTTGTGCAGCTGGGGCACAGACATCTGAGAATGGGTACTGGTCGACTGGTGCTGGAGTCTTGGGAGAACATACTTGTTCTAGAATCTGTGAAGTGACACCATGAGGCTGGTTCTGTGAATGCTAGAACTTCAGACTTCTGCCGCTGGAGGAACTGCTGTTGCTGGGCTGAAGAAGTATTGCTGGGTAAGCCAAAGGCAAAGAGGAACAGGAAACAAATGAAATTCAAGAAGCAGAGAAGTAGGAGCAGATGCTTTCTTCCTCCTCCAGCCTTCACCTTTCCCCTATTGCCTACTGGTAAAGTCTAATGGAATCAGCTGTCAAAGCAGATCTGTGGGCTGTAGAGCCCCAGCCTCAGAAACACAAGATACAGAAAGGTGTGTTGGAAGCAAGAGCTTAATAACCCCCACAAGCAGTTAAGTAAGAGACTAAGATTTGTAAAATGCCTCGGGTCTCTGTCCTCCCAGTTGTATCTGTAGCAGCTCCACCACCACCTATCGAAGCAAATCCTCTGATTGTCAATACAGCACTCAGGAGGCAACTAACACATCTTTTCAAATAGACTTACAATCATTGTAGCTCCAATTTGCTCTGATAACTTTATGATGATTTATGTAATAAGTAATTCTCGTTCAGACTAGTAAAGTCTGAAAAGGGGAGGGAATATTTTATTATGCAGAATGTTTCCTTTCCCTCTGAGTGCTTCCTGGCAGAAAAAAATTCAGACTTTTCCCATTATGTTCCCTGCAGATTTGGAATTGTGTTTATGCCAACATTTAGATAACATTGGTTGAACATCAAGTTTACATCTAGTATAGTCTTCTCACCTCCTTTTCCACCCTTTTCCCCTTTCCTTTAGTTCTTTTCATTGTACTCAGCTAAAGTAAGATTTTATTTTAAATAAAAAAACTTTTGCATTGAAGGATTTAAAGTTCCTATAAAGAAGGCCATTCTCCAGATGAATGGATATGTAATTTTCATCTTGCCCCATTTCATTGGGCTGTTCCTTCGCTACCATTTTGTTCTGACAGTCAAAGCTGTAGCAATGATGAGTTCAGCTATCAAGTTTGGTAGGTTAAAGAAAATAAGGTTCTTAGAGAGTGATTTATAAGACTGGTATCTTCATCAACATTCTTTCCCTTACAGTTGCTTTTATTTTTTTTAACTACTGTTTTTACGAAGATTGAGTATCACAATTTCCCAACACAAATAGGTGCTAAGGGAAAAAGGTTTTATCAGAATGATGGTGTCAAACAAGGTAATAATATGAATTTAAAGTTAATATAACCTTCACATGGCTACTTTACTTACCTTTAGGGCTGCCTTTCTAATAATGCCTTAAAAAAATCAAATGCCTTTTAAAAATCACAGTTGCTTGATTTTTAGCAGCTGTGGTTGCTAAAGGGCCAGAGGAATGAAAACTATATATATGGAAGATAAAAAGCCTGAAACATAATTTTTTTTAGAGTTGTTTTCAGATGAAGAACAAGTATAGTAATAGTTCATATACTTGTTATCCATGGTCGATCCCAATTTTCCTCAAAGAGGAGTGGATGGCACATTATACTAGAATGTCAAACCTCTACCTTGAGCAATTTAGCTAAGCCCCGTTGACACATTTAGTTCACAACTGACGTTAAGGGTACATTCAGGCAGGCTGACAGGTTAACCTGATACACTCAATTTCAACATCATGCTGGATCACTCAGGGTGCTGAATTCAGTGAAGTTATTGTTTAAGAAATGCGAAAGGTGGGTTCTTTACAAAAGTATCTAAGAGAAATCCATCTGTAAAATGTATTCGCTTCATAAAGTGCACAATTTGCCACAAAGAACACAAGAATCAAGGACCCTTCCTGCTGCTTTGCTTGTCTCTCTTTTTCATTTAACAGCAAGAATTCCCAAATTATGTAAACATGGAGAGGCTTTGGCACACTTTTGGAGAAGGGGAAAAAGAGACCCAGCTGAATCAGCTTCCTAAACGACTGCATTATTTTACTCTGATGGTTTTAATTAGAGAAAAAAAATAACTGCATTGAGACCATCTGCATATTCATAATGTAGAACATATGGCTGGTTTTCAGGATTTTGAAAAAGAAAACACATTAATAAGCATGCTTCTTTCCATTCATTTCTCACATTCTAGGTTATTTCTTTGAGAAATAATATATTTGAAAAATCTGTTTACTCTTTACATAAGCCAAATGTTCTCAATCCTTTAGGGTGTGTGTGTGTGTGTTGTGCGTGTTACTAATGTACATTTTAGCAACAAATGTTGAAAGAGAATATGGTTGTTTATGATTGAGAATGCCTCATAAGTGAGTTCATAACACTTTGTAGATGCATATTTACATTAACACACTGTCTTTTGTTAGCATAACTTACTGGAGTTAGATTTATGGGAAAGTCTTGTCAGAATTTCCCAAGAGCATGATAAGGACTTAAAACCAAGATAAGTGTGTAGTATGTGTGTTCACACACACGTGTGTGTATACCTGTGTGTACGAAGGTCTGTGTATCTCAGATAGGCTATAATGTGCATCTCATTTGACCAATGCCAATAATCAGCTATTATAAAAACTAAAATGTAAAAGTATACTTAGGAATATGTAAGTATATTTGTAAGTTTATTTGTAATATATGTTTACATAAGTATATAAAAAGCATTTCAGACTTGAGATGATTTTTGAATTTTAAATTCTTGAAAAAAGAAAAACATTTCTAGTTATATTAGAAGAAAATAGAAAATCAATAGAACTTTTACTTTTTTTCCGGCTTTGCTGGTAGTTACTGGATCAATAAATCCAATTCCCAATGTGAAATAACAAACAAGAAACAACCGAAGAGCTAGAATTGGCATAGCTACCTTAATAACAACTGAGAAAAGGGTATAAACACTGGGAAAAAAGGATTAGAAAAGAAATGAAATGTTGTTCCTTTGAGACCAAGCTACCATGTTTGTTGAGCAAAGGTAAAAGGAAACAAGGGCAGCAGAATTTAGGTGGCAGAGATGCGTGTGCTGGGAAGAATTGGAGGAAATCACCCCGCTCTCTGGGAGGCTGCCTCTGAAACTCTTGTGTGGCGAGCCTTGATGCAGCTTAGTTGTTGCTAATGCTCCACCACGCTGTAAGAGGTCCAAGGGCTCAGAGAGAAAACTTCTTTCAGGATTTAGCAAAGGGTATTAGAGCCTTGAATGAAACAATCTACAACTTGTTGCCTAGCTCAGAGATTTAAAAAAAATTGAGCTATTTGAGCAGGTATTGTTTATTGGAAAGGAAAGACTTCAAGGCACTTATTGGCACTGAAATAAACAACTTGCTTATATTGAAATCATGCTTTTATGAAATAAGTCACTATTTTGCAGAAGAAAACAATCTGACTTTTCCATTTATTCAGTAAGGGCATTGGAGATTTCCAGTATTTCACAAAATCTACTATGACAACTGTAAGATTGGGAATGAGTTTGCTTTTAGAGACATAGTTATTGAATAACCCCTTTTTCAAGGAATTGAGTTAATTTCAACTAGTTTCCTCTGTCAATTTTTTTCTCTTCCAGCGAAGACATCACACCTTTAATTTCACCAGATCTTGTTTAGCTCCTGTTTTGAACTAGAGGATACTAATCAGCTCCATTGCCATAGTAATTTTTTTTTTCGTGATGGAGTTTCACTCTTGTTGCCTACTGCCCACGCTGGAGTGCAATGGTGGGATCTCAGCTCACTGCAACCTCTGCCTCCAGACTCAAGTGATTCTCCTGCCTCAGCCTCTCAAGCAGCTGGGATGACAGGCATGTGCAACCACACCCCGCTACTTTTGTATTTTTGGTAAAGATGGGGTTTTACCATGTTGGTCATGTTGGTCTTGAACTCCTGACCTCAGGTGATCCACCCGCCTCGGCCTCCCAAAGTGCTGGGATTACAGGCATGAGCCACTGCACTTGGCTGACTTAGATTTTGAATAACAGACAGGATATATTGCATTGCTTCTTGGCCTTTTGGCTAAGATCAAATACAGGATATCTTCCATGTTTTATCTGTTTTCCAATTTCTAGTGATGAAGTTACAAAGTTAATCATTTTCTATGTATGATTTTGAAATTTGCCTCATATTTATGATCCTTTTATATGCCTAAAATTCCCTTTGCTCTTTTCTTTACTGTTAATATCAAACTTTTTCTTTAGATTCATTATAGTTTTTATTATGTATGTATTTACCTTTGATATAAGCTGTGTGATACAAGTATTCTTTTTGCACTGAGCCCCATGTTGAATTATGTATCCTACTAATGACATTTTTTTTCTCTATGAGTTTATAGTATTTGGGACTCAGTTATAGCTGATGAAATTGTCTCCACTCCCTTCATGGGGACACAGTGTACTTAGATATAATAAAGCTACATTTTAGTAAAATGTGGACAATTTGGTCTTTTTAAAATTTGCTTATGACTGTATGCCAATCCAGAAGTCATAATAAGATAAAATATTTTCATTAATAATTTTCTTTTTCTTACTAACATGTGATAGAACTTGATGTAGATCATTAAGTACTGTGCATTTAACAAATCTGTAAAAACCTGAATCAAACCAGTTATTTAATATGAAGTGGCCAAAATATCTGAAATAAAATTTTCTTTTAAAAATTTTTAGTAAAATATACTTCAAATAAAATTTCCATTCTCATCATTTTTAAGTGTATAGTTCGTTGGCATTAAGTACATTTACCACTGTTCATGTCTAGAACTTTTCATTATCCCAAATAATGAACTTTTCATTATCTCAAACTGAAACTCTGCAATCATTAAACAACAATCCCCCTACCCCATCTTCGGGTAACCACTATTTCACTTTCTGTCTCTAAATTTGACTACTTTGTGTGGCCCATGTAAGTGGAGTTATACAATGTGTATTTGTTATTCTATGTAAATTTCCCTTTCTAAACAGACATTGCAGCATTAAGGAGATGATGTAGACCCCCAAATTGCTCTTCCACCTACCTTAAGTTTCCAACTCTGTTACCAGTCAAGGGAATACTGTGTGTGGAATCATGATGGCTTCTCTGTTAGTCCCAGTGAAAATATGCCTCAACTTCATCGAAGACAAATTCATTTTGCATCTTATCAGAGGCATAGAATACATAACATAATATACATAACGTAATATAAGACTACTTTAAGTTACATGAGGTGGGCAAATCAACATATACTAAAATAATGAAGTAACTTAGATTCCCCCATCCCTGCTTCTTGTGTGTGTGTGTGTGTCTGTGTGTACTGATAAATGACACAAATTTGCTTGATAACATTAATAGCTAATAATGATAATGTATATTACATTATAATTTGCAAAGAACTTTTTCACAGACATTTCTCTATCAAATAACAACCTTGAAAATGTTAATGTTTATTATCATATTTAGATGCTACAATTAAGGCTCAGTGAGATTAATTAATGCTCATCAGGCAGGTGACTAGTGTGCTAGGGTCTAGTGTTTTCGCACCTCACTCCTCTTGCTAATTACCTCCCAGTGGTACAGGAAGCCAAGGTCCAATGTGCAGCTGTGTACAGAGTCCCAGTCTGATGCAGTAATCAGCAGATACAGTACTCTTCTTTTAACTTTACCTTCCAAGAGATCTTTCCCTGTTCCCAACACTCTGTTACTCACTCTAAGGATCAGATACTTGACCTACCCATTGTGAGGTTCCATAAGGGTCAGAAACTTTCCATGTCTGGCAAAGCACTTTCCCTAAGCTACAGCAATAAAGGATCATGAACTCTTTCCTTTCACCAAAACTGGATCACATTATAAATAGTTGGGAGAAATCACGTGGAACTATTTCAGAGTGGCAGCTGACCAAGTTTTGTTGCTGGCAAAAAAAAGAAAGAAAAGAAAAGAAAAAAAAAAGGAAACCATTTTATTTCAAAGTCCAATATGAAATTGCAAAGAATTAAAGTAATAATACAAATGCTGCCAATATGTATGAAAAAGAAACTCTTTCAAAATTTAAGGAACATAGCATAGAATTTGTCAATTTATTCTGTGATCCTTCTGCTGTAACTGTGTGTCCAGTCTGTGCAGCAAACACAGCAAAGGGAAAAAGGTATGAAGTAGAAACCTCAGCTCCGTGCTTTCTTGACTCTTGGAACCTCACATCCCCAAGGGCATTGTCAGAGTGGTTTTTAATTTTTTTTTTTAATGTAGGTTGGCAGGGCTGTAGAAGTGTTTCATTTTTTCATCCCTTGCTGGACATGTCCACTGACAGAACCATGTTATGCTGGTCCTGAAAAGCTGCCAACAGAGGGAAGTGAGTTATGCTGTATGGATTCATCTCAGCTCTTTCACATTCACTCCTATTTTCCATGGCACTTTGATCCTTTCTTGTTTTCCACTCCAAATTGGTCCCTGTGTATCCTGTGCCAACTGGCACACTTCTGTTAAATAAGTATTTTGCTAATAATATCCTAGCTGTTTCTGAATTCTCCTCCACAGTCCCTTTTATTCTATCTGGGTATAAAGTTGACTGCTCTAAATCCCACTGCTGAATCTTGCTAATACAAGCATGACGGCTTAGCTTTAAATTCAGTTTGTTTATTGATAGATTCACCAAGCATCTTTATTCTAGAGTTCAAAGTTTTTCAAAAGAATTTTTTATTAGATAACATTTTATTTTAACAACTTGATGAAAGCATAATTATTATTTATAGTGGTTTGTTAACTTGCTAACGTATCCTACTATGATTAGGCTATGTGAAATACAGTTTTTATTAAATAGTTTGTAAAAGTAAATCTTATAAAGAGATACTACTCTAATGGAACAACTCAGAAGGCTCTCCTTCTAACCAGCTGTCCTGCACTGAGTGAGTGACTTAACCTTTCCAGGTTTTCAGTCTGCATAAAAAATAAGAGGTGAAAGCTTCCACTTGCCTCTGGGCATTAAAATGCAATGATTCTATGAATGTATTAAATAAAGAGCAAACTTGGCATGTTGCCTGATGACTCTTAGGAGTGATATTTTAGATGCTCTTGGCTGTGTGTTTCTGGAAAACAGTTTCCTCATTAGACTTTTTTCAACTTATTTTGAATTCCTGCCTCTTGAATTTTTACTGTCTCCTTCCCACTGCAGCCCAACAAAACTCATTTATTTTTAGAAACCAGCAGCTTCTATATGTGCTTTGAAACAGAGCAGTATCAACAATCAAAGCTACATGTGGAATCTTGGTAAAGGGATTTCATAGAAGAGTGACTTGAAGGCAGTGACCTTCTATCCTTTGTTTTCTTTTTTAGGACATTGAACGTTGCCAAACATAAATATGATTTCTGTGCTTTGTATGAATTGTGTGACTTGGTTTACATGAATATTTTATCATTATACATCAACTGTATCTGGAACATGATTTTTAAAAGAGTTCTGTTTGAGTAAGAATGTTTTTATTATGCCCTGGGCCTAATCTTTCTATGGAAATGTACTTTGAATATTATAATAGAAGTCAGTTGAAAAACAGAATAAAAATAAAAACATTTCATTAAAGAAAACTTTTCAATAATGTTATGTAGAGAGCCTTGGTAAAGTTCTTACTAGTGTTTAGGCTTTTGATATTTAATAAGGTATTTTATAGGTTTGAGTGAATGATGCTTATTTCTTAGAGGTAGTATATTTTTATTTTTCATAACGAAAGATGTCTAAGCTTTCAGTTAGACAGCTTTGGGCTTAAATCTCATGCCCCACCCCACCTCAGCTGCATGACCTTAGACAAGTCATTTTACCACTTTGAAGCTCAGTTTTTCACCTGTAATGTGGGGGCGATAATTATCACTTCCCAAAATAAGAGTTGAATGCCATCTAGCCCATAGGAGGTACAAAGCAAATGATCTTGGGATGATTTTCTACTAATAGATGTAAGATGAGTACACACAGTCATAAAAACAAAACAAAACAAAAACAAGAGATGGGAGAGATTTCAGTTCTCCTCCCTCTGGAGTACCACATTTTTTTTTCTTTTGGAATTGAAATAAGAATTCACTGGGTACAATTGTGCAAGTTAACTATCACTTATTTTAATAAGTTTGCTTTTAAATCATATCTACCAATTATTTCCTTCATACCTGAAACCACCTTTTATCACATACTTACCCTTCTTTAAGATTAAACTGTCAGCAGAGTAAGTCAGTGATTCACCAGATGCTTTTTTTAGCTGAAAAATATTTCTAGCATATAGTTTAAGTCTTCATTATATACTTCATTTTGGTTTCCTAACTTCAATCAAAAGCATTTCTTTCTCTCTTCTTCTCTCTCCTGTGCCTTTCTTTCATCCTGTGATTCAACATGTATTTACTGAGTGTCAGTTACTGGCCAGACACCATTCTACGCCCTGGGGATAGAGCAATAAATAAACTAGGAGATCTCCTTTAAGTTAGATGGTCAGAGAAGGCCTCTCTGAGCAGGTGACATTTAGGCTGAGCAATATTTATACTATGATATCTATTCTACTCTTCTACCTTTACCCAGAGGCTGCTGAAATACTTCTGGTTCTCCGGCCATATCTTACTCTCTGAGACTACATCTGCTAGAGATGCAGGGCACCGGGCTTTGTCTTATCCTTATCTTGAATTCCGTCTGATTGCTCCTCAGAAATGCTTGGGAGGTCACATATGCCAAAAATCACTTTAGCCAATTTTTCCTTTAAACTCCCCCAGTTGAACTTTTCAACAAGAATGAGAAGCCATTGGTGGGTGGGTGTATAGATGTTGGGGACAAAGAAGCAATGTTTACCAAGCACTATGTCACAGATGCTATGCTAAAACATTCCCACTGGATTTTCATAATCTGATAAAAATCCTGTGAGATTGATATTACCATTATTTCTAGATGTGGAAGCAAGTTCAGAGATGTTAAGCCACTTGCTTAGGTCACCAGCTAATAAGAGACAAAGCTCAATTTCAATCCCACGGCCTTTCTACGGTTCCTTGCTACCATCTATATATCATGGTGCTTGTTTTGGTGAGTACACCTATTTGCCTTGAATCCTATAACAATGATGATTAACAGGGCTGCTTTTCTAGCTATTTGACATTGTACATTGTACACATTTAGCCAGAGCTACCCTTATATTAAGAATAAAATTGAACTAAATATCCATAAAAATGAGCAAGAACAAGTGTCAAACAGTATAATTTTATTAACATGAAGAAAAAAATAAAAGGAGACTCAAAGCCATGGCAATAGGCATCTATTATTTTTGGTTTCTCCAACATCCCTTTCTTTGGGAAACCACTTTCCTCTACATTTCCATGTGGTTGTGAACATATTTTCAATCAGAGTATTTGCCTATGATTGATAGCACCCCATCTTCTTTCCTGCTGTACTCGTGGAAATGTGACCCAGGTCTGAGCAATCCTGGTACATTTCACCCTAGGCCAAAGTGATGCTTCCAATGGGTAGAGTTATGACTCAAGGTGGGCCAATAGCAATCCTTTGCCAGGATTGGCATATGGATGTTAGGGGAGGAAAATTCATTTTGGCCAAAAGTACAAAATTGGGAGGACATAAATTTCTCCAGAAAGTGGTCCGTTTTTCTGAAACATAGCAAAAATTTGTCTGAAATATTAAAAAATTAAATTTTTTCCTTCCTTCCTTCTTTCCTTCCTTCCTTTCTCCTTCTTTCTTTCCCCTCTCCTTCCTTCCTTTCTCTCTCTCTGTCTCTCTGTCTCTCTGTCTCTCTGTCTCTCTGTCTCTGTCTCTGTCTCTCTGTCTCTCTGTCTCTGTCTCTCTGTCTCTGTGTCTCTGTCTCTGTCTCTGTCTCTGTCTCTCTGTCTCTCTCTCTCTCCCCCCCCACCTCTCTCTTCCTTGAGAGGAAGGCACCATTCCCTGGGGTGAGCAGACAGCTACCAGGTGGCAGATTGATTACACTGGACTGCTTCCTTCATGGAAGGAACACCGTTTTGTTCTTAACGGAATAGACACTTACCCTGAATATAGATTTGCCATCCCTGCACATAGTGCTTCTGCAAAAACTACCATCTGTGGATTTATAGAATGCCTTACCCACTGTCATGGTATTCCACACAGCATTGCTTTTGATAAAGGAACTCACTTCACAGCAACAGAAGTGTGGAAATAGGCCTGTGCTTATGGGGTTTACTGATTTACTACATTCTCCATCATCTTGAAGCAGCTAGCTTGAAACAATGGTGGAACAGCCTTTTGAGGACTCAGGTACAGTGCCAGTTATGTAGTGATACCTTGGAGACCTGGAGCAAGCATCTCAAGAAGGCTGTATATGCTGTATGTGCTTTGAATCAGTGTCCAGTATATGGATCTGTTTGTCCTATAGTCAGGATTCATGGAGTACAAGAATCAAGGGGTGGAAATGGAGTGGTACAACTCACTACTATCCTTAGTGACTCACTAGCAGTTTTTTTGCTTCCTATTTCTATGACCTTATGCTCTGCTGGCCTAGAGATCTGAGTTCCAAAGGTAGGAATGTTGACACCAGGAGGCACAACAATATCGAACTGGAAGGTTCCCCATGCCTCTGAATCAACAGGCAAAGAAAGAAGTTACTGTGCTGGCTGGGGTGATTGACCCTGACTACCAAGGGAAAATTTGACTACTATTCCACAATGAAGGTAAAGAAGAGTATGCTTGGAATACAGGAGATCCCTTTGGGCATTTCTTAGTATTACCATGCTTTGTGATTCAGGTCAATGGAAAACTACAACAACCTAATTCAGGCAGGACTGTTAATGGCCAAGATGCTTCAGGAATTAATGCTTGTGCAACCCCACCAGGTCAAGAATCATGACCAATTGAGGGCCTTGGAGAAAGCAAAGGGAATACAGAATGGGTAGTGGAAAGTAGTTATAAATACCAGCTATGACCATGTGACCAGTTGCAGAAATGAGGACTAAATTTTCACGAGTATTCTTTCTTATTTTGTTACAAATCTGTTTTTTCCTCCTTTTATTTCCTTATCAGGAACCATAAGATCTGCATTAGTCTGTTTTCACACTTCTGTAAAGATACTATCTGAGACTGGGTAATTTATAAACAAAAGAGGTTTAATTGACTCAGAGTTCTGCATGGGTGGGGAGGCCTCAGGAAACTTACACATGGTGGAAGGTGAAGCAGAAGCAAGGCATATCTTACATGGCAGCAGGAGAGAGAGCAAGAAGGGGAAAGCACCAGACACTTATCAAACAGCCAGATCTTGGGAAAACTCACTATCATGAGAACAGCAAGGGGGAAATCCACCCCCATGATCCAATCACCTCCTACCAGGTTCTTCCTTCAACATGTGGGGATTACAATTCAAAATGAGATTTGAGTGGGGACACAGGGCCAAACTATATCAGATATATTGCCTTTATAATATTTAAATATTGTTAATTTTATATCATACTATTTGAATTACATGAGGTGAAGGAGAAGAGTAAACCTCACTCAAGGATTTTACCTCTTCTTCTGGGGTGGGGATTAGTGAATTTTCAGTTGTATGCAGTATACTCGTATAATGTTCAGTATAATTATGATTTTGTTATTGTCTTTATTTGAAGATTAAATATGGTTTCAGGAGATGCATGTGGTTGACAAGGAGTGGATTTGTGATGGCTAATTTTATGTGCCAATTTTACTGGGTTAGTCAGTGCTTAGATATTAGGTTAAACATTATTCTGGGATTCTTGGTGTGTATGTGAGGGTACTTTTGGATGAAATTAGCATTTGAATCAGCAAACTGAGTAAAGAAGATTGAGCTGCCCAATGAGAGTGAATCTCTTCCAATCTATTGAAGACTTGAATACAATAAAAAGGCAGAATCAGGGAGAATTTGCCCTCTGCTGGACAGCCTTTGAGCTGGAAATTTGGTTGTCTCCTCCCTTTGGACTCAGACTTGAACTGGAACTTACTCCATTGGCTCTTTTGGTTCTTGGGCTTTTGGACCCAGGCTATGAATATCATTACCATTCCTGGGTCTCCAGCTTGCAGCTCTTGAGACTTTTCAGCCTCCATAATTGGAGGCATTCTTGACTGAGAAAACTTTTTTTGTTGTTGGACTTTAGTGGTCCAGAAAAACTTGTGTGATTGTGGTGTTGTCTTCTTTTCTTTCCTTTTTTTTTTTTTTTTTTTTTTTTTTTTTTTTGTGATAGGATCTCCCTCTGTTGACTAGGCTGGAGTGCAGTGGCAGTCTCAGCTCACTTCCACCTCTGCCTCCTTGGCTCAAGCAAATCTTCCACCTCATTCTCTCGAGTAGTTGGGACTACAAGTGCATATCACAACTTTCAGCTAATTTTTAAATTTTTTGTAGAGACAAGATCTCACTATATTGCCCAGGCTTATCTTGAACTTCAGGCCTCAAGCTATCTTCCCACCTTGGCTTCTCAAAGTATTGGGATTACAAGCATGAGCCACTGTGCCTGGCCCACAGCTGTTGTGTTCTGTTGGTATCTAATTAGCAGTGGCAGTTCTGCATTCTTACCCTTCAAACAAGAATTTCTGAAACCTCCAGTCAGATGATCATACTGCTGTCCATAATGACTCTCACTTTGGGTCTAAATCAATCCTTTTCTCTTCTCATGACAGATGTCAGGCTGCTAAAAAGGAGCCTAAATTCTTAAAAATATGAACCTCACAGTTATGTAGCACATTTCTATTGAGGAATTCAAGATACCTTGCATGTTTTAATTACCTTTAATTTAAAATAACCCTGAGATTTAAGGTGGAGATGGTAGTTTTCTTGCCTACTAAATGGAGAAGGCATGAGCATGGGGCACTTTCATGCTAACACTCTATTCTGGAAAAATGACACCTAAACTGGATGCTTGCAAATCAAGCAGATGACGGTGGTAACATACAGCTTGTAACGTAAATAAATTTTATAGTGAAAAATAGTGATAAAATATATTACCCTTCAATTTATTTTTTTTACTAAATTTCAGATTTTTACATGTTTAACCTAAGGAAATATGCTTTGCCTGGACCTACATTTCTTGTACTAGAATTGTCAGTAGAATCTTCAGTCCAGGGCTGTTTGTCCTGGTTTTGCTGAAAGGTCAGTGACAAATGAACTTCCATTTAAAACATTCAAACTTCTAAGCCCCTCTAGGACTTTTTAGAATATGGGCATCATTTATGCTTTTCAATCTCATTTTCTACTATATGAACCTTTTTCTTTTGCCAATGAAGTAAATGTATTGTTAGTTTCTGCATGTCCCAGTTAAACCAATAGGCAGAAAGTACTGAATGCTGTGGGCTCAGTACTACCCTTGCCCTGTACCAAGAAGCATGAAGTTTGGCAGGTATATAAGGAACCTTGTTCTTCTGGGACAGAAATTACTTTGCTTCTCAGAGCCTGAGTCCCTGAGCTAGACATCTGGGTACCAGCCCATTCACAAGTATTTGCTTCCTCGTGCCCTGTGGAATTCTGCCCCACAGTTTCCTACTGCATTCAAGTCAACCCAAACCCACTCTTCTCTAGCCAGTCTCTTCTCCCTGGTCTTTGGATCTTCCTCTTTCTTAACATAGCATGCAAAGCTGTCCATGAGTTGCTCTGACAATCTTTATTGATTTCCTGCCTCAATATTCATCCTCTAGTAACACACATCTTTTTATCTACATATTTTTATTGTCTCTAGAATTTTGTTAATATCGCACTTCTATCTGGAATGTCTTAGCTGATAAAACTTTCACATCTTTGAAGACTCAAGTTAGATGTCAGCACCTCCAGGAACCTTGCTCAGATCTTTCCCAGTCCACAGGCTAGGTGAATTTCCTTCCTTTATTCTTTCATAATAAATTGAATTGTAATTTCCTGTTTGTGTATATATTTCTAATAACTTCTCTGCTTAGTCCTATCCACTTAAATTTGATTTCAGGTTCTATCTCCTCTGTGAAGTTTCTCTGAACACCAAAATCCATATTCATCCCTTCTCTTTTGCATTCCTCTTAGTTTCTAGACCCCCACATTGGCCCTTATTTTTCTCCGTGTTGCCAATTTCTAGCCAACTGGACTATAAGAAAAATTATAGTCAATTGGACTATAAGCCTCTCAAGTACAGATGTTTTAACTTAGGGGAGATCTGAGTTCGAGCATGTGGGGATCTCAGTGACACAGACCCCTGGGGAAAGGGGTGGGAATGGCAGGATCAGGTCAGAAATAGGTGGGAAAAAGTTGATCCAGGCTGACCAGTGCTCTATATCCCAGACACAGAGAGGTCAGAGGTAATTGATGCCAATGTTGGGATCAAGGGATCTGATCTGCTCTGGGGAGTGGGACAATGTGGAGGGAATCACGGCAGCAGGATGAGTATTGTGGTTCCAGTGAAAAAGTCCTTTCCTGATAGGAAGCCAGGCAGGCTGTGGAAGCAGGGAAGGTTCAGGCAAGATCTAGGTAGAATGGGAAGAAAGGCTCTTAGTTTAGTAGTAAGTGGGGTGTTGGTCTAGCAGGTTGAGGCAGAAGCCCAAATAACATGATGGAGGTGAGGAAAAGATGGGAGGAAGAGGAGAAAGGGAGAGAAAAGGAAAAGAGGAGGCAGGAGAGGGAAATGAGAAGAAGGTAGAGAAAGGTTGTTAATGAAAGCCTCAAGTGAGTTGAAGGGAAGGGAAGAGAAAGAGAAGAAGGGTAATGGAAGTGAAAGGGAAGAGAGAAGATAAAGCAGAAAAGTGATTAAAAGAAAGAAGAAACAAAGAGAAGAAAGGGAAATCAGAAGGCTCATTCCTGAACACCGTCTGCCTGAACAAATTCCCACTAAGTAGTCATGCCAAGGGGTTAGGAACAATCACATTACATCCCTTAAAATCACTATCAGCTTTTGCTTCCCAAATACATACTTTGACATGAACAACTGCCATTTTTTCTCACCTTCTAGAGTATGAACAAAAGCATTTTAAGAAAATTTGATTATATATTTTTTACTCTCCATACACCATTATATATACATGTATGCACATTAAATATATTATGCATACATTATTCATTTGATACAAATGCAGTGTGATTGCTATAGACACCCTGCCTTAAAACTAATTCCCTAACTAGCTCACAGAGCCACATTTTGCCTACCTTAATCACGTTATGTTCTTAAGCTTAAATTCTGTGTGAAATTCTAGGACTTCCATAGTTCTAGTAGTAACTCACTTGTAGATTTGAGGCCGCCAACTGTATTAGTCTGTTTTCACGCTGCTGTTAAAGACATACCCGAGACTAGGCAACTTACAAAAGAAAGAGGTTTATTAGACTCACAGTTCCATGTGGCTAGGGAGGCTTCACAATCATGGTGAAGGCAAAAGACACTTCTTACACTGTGGGGGCAAGAGAGAAAGAGCTTATGCAGGGAAACTCCCATTTTTAAAACCTTCAGATCTCAGGAGGCCCATTCACTATCACGAGAACAACACAGGAAAGACACTCTCCCATAATTCAGACATCTCCCACCAGGTCCCTCCCACAACACTTGGGAATTATGGGAGTTACAAGATGAGATTTGAGAGGGGACACAGAGCCAAACCATCTCACTGACACACCTCCTAGTCTCCTTGAAATTGGCTCATCACTGGGCAGAGTAATGATGGAAGGTGGTTGAGAAGGTGGTCATAACCAGTTTTAATATACATGTAAGAACAGCACAAAGAGTAATGAATTCTTAGCACTTAAATATATTAGGTATAAGACAGATTAATGAAAATAAAACAATTCTTAGATGTGCTGCATGGCAGTTACAGCTTAGCACATGGTGCTGCTTAACATCTATTATTACTTTTTTAAAATTTACTATTGTTTAATGCTTATACTTTAACATACAACATCTTATGTGATTTTGACAACCACTTATAAGGTAGTCAGAGCAGGTGTTACAGCCCAGCCTTACCAGTGAGAAAATAAAGTTTTGCCTCAGGTTGTGCACAGGCCCATGGAGAGCAACACAACCCTGGAAGTTCTTCAGTGGCTTAGTTCAGTGTTATCTGTATGCCTGTGGGCTATAATCAACTAGGTCAGCAAAATAAAAATGGTTGTTTCTACATTATTTCTAAATGGCCACAAAATAATATATAGTATGTCCTGACAACCCTCTGGTAAAGGATTTCACAACTATATATTGCTTGATATACTTAATTTTTTTTTCAGTTTCAGCCAGGGTTTATTTCTGTCCTCTTTCTCCATTATCTTTCAACATTGGGAAAGTAATACTCAACATTTGAAGGCTAAAGGGCCACTGGGAACAAGTGTTCAAAATAAAACTGGCTTCAAAACTGTTCTGAATTTTATTAGTGTGTATAAAACTGACATTTGGTGGTGACTGTGCATGGCTTTAAAGCTATCCTTTGCTGAAGTGAAAAGACAAGGCAGTAAATCCAGGGGTGAAACCAGGACAGCCAATTTCTGACTTGCTCTGTGACTCTTGACAAGTCATTTAATATCCATCCCTTGTTATCTTCCAAATGTAAACCGGGGCAACTATGATTTCAAAAATGACAGGGGGCATTGTGATTACCAACGATCAAAACTATATCGAAACAATTTGTCCAGGAGCAGTTTTTCAATATATGAATCAGAATATTGGATTGATTTAAAGTTTCACAGAGCAGATTTCCTAAGGGAGACACCATCAATGGCATTGCTATTAAGTATTAGACACAAACTCTTATTCAAAAGCACCAAGACTGCTTTGGGGACTGTGATTTTACCAGGAGACATGTTATAAACATAACTACTGCTGCTGGTGGATTTGTCTTAATTCTATTCCCTATGGCCTCCAAAGGATTGTGAGGAAAATCTTGAGATATTACTTTGGATTAGACTCAGACAAAAGGTTTTCCTCCAAAAAGCCTAAGTACTGGTTGTGCCTCATTCATCTTCTGGAAACCCTGATGAAGCATTTACTAAGCACTTTCTGGCGTATTTTAAATGTGTGAAACCTGAGGGAACAAAGAAATATGTCTAAAGAGATTGTATCTTCTCTCATATCCATGTTCTTTTTCATTAACTCTAACATGATGTTTAGCAACCTTAAATAAGCATGTTACATAGTTCCACTGAGAAACAGAATAGTCTCCAGACCTTTCACAATTTTACAGATCCTCAGAATAAACATGTACGGATGAAATTTGCTCATAGGCTGATTCATATTTCAAATTTACGGTATTCTTTTCTATTGATACTTATTCTTTAGGTGATCTCATCTAGTATTGACTTTAAATATCATCGATGTGCTAACACTCCTATATTTATATCTCTGACCCAGACTTCTCCCCTGAACTCCGGACAATACACCCAGTTGCCTACTTCACAGCTCCATTTGACTTCTTAAAAGCATTTCAAATCTAACTTGTGCCAAACCAAATTCCTGTTTGTCTCCATCAAACCTGTTCTTTTCATAATCTTCCCCAACTCTGTCAAAGGCAAATTTATTCTTAAGTTAGTCCAAAAGCTTTGGGTTACTTTTTATTTCTCCTTACCTCACAGCTCATATTAAACTCCTCAGCAATTCCTATCAGGATTACTTTTCAAAAATTATTCAAAATCTGACCAACATTTGCCACCCCCACCTCTACCATGATGGGCCAAGCCACCATTGCCTTTCACCTGAATTAATTCTAATTGGTTTCCATGTTTGTTGTTTACAGTTTTCTGTGTGATTCTTTTAAAATATAAATCAGATTTTGTTATTGTTCTGCTCAAACCTTTTGGAATCTTGCCACCACATGGACAGCAAAAACAAAACAAAAACCCTAAAAATGATCTACAAATATTAAAATGTTGACACCTTTCTTCACCTCCTTATTCTCTTTCCTAATAGCTTTTCTCTTATACCCTCAGGTTTAGATACCAACCTACTTGCTCTTCCTCTAATATGCAAGGTACACTCTAGTCTCAAGAACTTTACAGGTTTTGTTCCTTTTCCTGGAACACTCTTTCTCCAGATCCTGTCAAAGTGGCCATCCACACTTGTATCTCAATTTTCATATTCTGAAAATTGCTTCTTCCCTTCATTGCCACCTTTGGATTGTGGGTGGTAACAAGCAATCTGGAATAATACAGTTTAACTTATGGTTTACTCAATTTCCCATTGTGGCAAATTGTCCTTTTGCAAATATGCCTTCTTTTAATTATCCTAAATATGCCACCTCTAACCTGTTCTGACCCTGAATAATACAATAATTAGTATTGGTACCGGACCAATAGTAATTGGTACTGGATATCCTATGGATATCCAAATGGGATCCTGAAAATGAGTCTCTCTAAAATTTATGGAGTACAGGGATAATAATCTTGTCAGGGGAAGGTAAAAATGGGTAATTCATGGCATGGGAAAATATTACTATTATGCCAGTGATAATTGATGGGGGAACAGGATGATGTGCCAATTGAGGCATAGCATTGAAAGACCACTACTACGGCAAGAGAGGATAAAAATTATGGAGTAGGGGGGCGGAGCAAGATGGCCGAATAGGAACAGCTCCAGTCTCCAACTCCCAGTGTGAGCGACACAGAAGACCGGTGATTTCTGCATTTTCAACTGAGGTACTGGGTTCATCTCACTGGGGAGTGCCGGACGATTGGTGCTGGTCAGCTGCTGCAGCCCGACCAGCGAGAGCTGAAGCAGGGTGAGGCATTGCCTCACCTGGGAAGCGCAAGGGGGAAGGGAATCCCTTTTCCTAGCCAGGGGAACTGAGACACACAACACCTGGAAAATTGGGTAACTCCCACCCCAATACTGCGCTTTAAGCAAACGGGCACACCAGGAGATCATATCCCACACCTGGCCGGGAGGGTCCCACACCCACGGAGCCTCCCTCATTGCTAGCACAGCGGTCTGTGATCTACCGGCAAGGCAGCAGCGAGGCTGGGGGAGGGGTGCCCGCCATTGCTGAGGCTTAAGTAGGTAAACAAAGCTGCTGGGAAGCTCGAACTGGGTAGAGCTCACAGCAGCTCAAGGAAACCTGCCTGTCTCTGTAGACTCCACCTCTGGGGACAGGGCACAGTAAACAATAACAAACACAGCAGAAACCTCTGCAGACGCAAACGACTCTGTCTGACAGCTTTGAAGAGAGCAGTGGATCTCCCAACACGGAGGTTGAGATCTGAGAAGGGACAGACTCCCCTGCTCAAGTGGGTCCCTGGCCCCTGAGTAGCCTAACTGGGAGACATCCCCCACTAGGGGCAGTCTGACACCCCATACCTCACAGGGTGGAGTTCACCCCTGAGAGGAAGCTTCCAAAGCAAGAATCAGACAGGTACACTCGCTGTTCAGAAATATTCTATCTTCTGCAGCCTCTGCTGCTGATACCCAGGCAAACAGGGTCTGGAGTGGACCTCAAGCAATCTCCAACAGACCTACAGCTGAGGGTCCTGACTGTTAGAAGGAAAACTATCAAACAGGAAGGACACCTACACCAAAACCCCATCAGTACATCACCATCATCAAAGACCAGAGGCAGATAAAACGACAAAGATGGGGAAAAAGCAGGGGAGAAATGCTGGAAATTCAAAAAATAAGAGCACATCTCCCCCGGCAAAGGAGCGCAGCTCATCGCCAGCAACGGATCAAAGCTGGACAGAGAATGACTTTGATGAGATGAGAGAAGAAGGCTTCAGTCCATCAAATTCCTAGAGCTAAAGGAGGAATTACGTACCCAGTGCAAAGAAACTAAAAATCTTGAAAAAAAAAATCTTGGAAGAATTGATGGCTAGAGTAATTAATGCAGAGAAGGTCATAAACGAAATGAAAGAGATGAAAACCATGACACGAGAAATACGTGACAAATGCACAAGCTTCAGTAACCGACTCGATCAACTGGAAGAAAGAGTATCAGCGATTGAGGATCAAATGAATGAAATGAAGCGAGAAGAGAAACCAAAAGAAAAAAGAAGAAAAAAAAATGAACAAAGCCTGCAAGAAGTATGGGATTATGTAAAAAGACCAAATCTACGTCTGATTGGGGTGCCTGAAAGTGAGGGGGAAAATGGAACCAAGTTGGAAAATACTCTTCAGGATATCATCCAGGAGAACTTCCCCAACCAAGTAGGGCAGGCCAACATTCAAATCCAGGAAATACAGAGAACGCCACAAAGATACTCCTCGAGAAGAGCAACTCCAAGACACATAATTGCCAGATTCACCAAAGTTGAAATGAAGGAAAAAATCTTAAGGGCAGCCAGAGAGAAAGGTCGGGTTACCCACAAAGGGAAGCCCATCAGACTAACAGCAGATCTCTCGGCAGAAACTCTACAAGCCAGAAGAGAGTGGGGGCCAATATTCAACATTCTTAAAGAAAAGAATTTTCAACCCAGAATTTCATATCCAGCCAAACTAAGTTTCATAAGTGAAGGAGAAATAAAATCCTTTACAGATAAGCAAATGCTTAGAGATTTTGTCACCACTAGGCTTGCCTTACAAGAGACCCTGAAGGAAGCACTAAACATGGAAAGGAACAACAGGTACCAGCCATTGCAAAAACATGCCAAAATGTAAAGACCATCGAGGCTAGGAAGAAACTGCATCAACTAAACGAGCAAAATAACCAGCTAATATCATAATGGCAGGATCAAGTTCACACATAACAATCTTAACCTTAAATGTAAATGGACTAAATGTTCCAATTAAAAGACACAGACTGGCAAACTGGATAAAGAGTCAAGACCCATCAGTCTGCTGTATTCAGGAGACCCATCTCACACGCAGAGACATACAGAGGCTCAAAACAAAGGGATGGAGGAAGATTTACCAAGCAAATGGAGAACAAAAAAAAGCAGGGGTTGCAATACTAGTCTCTGATAAAACAGACTTTAAACCATCAAAGATCAAAAGAGACAAAGAAGGCCATTACATAATGGTAAAGGGATCAATTCAACAGGAAGAGCTAACTATCCTAAATATATATGCACCCAATACAGGAGCACCCAGATTCATAAAGCAAGTCCTTAGAGACTTACAAAGAGACTTAGACTCCCATACAATAATAATGGGAGACTTCAACACTCCACTGTCAACATTAGACAGATCAACGAGACAGAAAGTTAACAAGGATATCCAGGAATTGAACTCATCTCTGCAGCAAGCAGACCTAATAGACATCTATAGAACTCTCCACCCCAAATCAACAGAATATACATTCTTCTCAGCACCACATCGTACTTACTCCAAAATTGACCACGTAATTGGAAGTAAAGCACTCCTCAGCAAATGTACAAGAACAGAAATTATAACAAACTGTCTCTCAGACCACAGTGCAATCAAACTAGAACTCAGGACTAAGAAACTCAATCAAAACCACTCAACTACATGGAAACTGAACACCCTGCTCCTGAATGACTACTGGGTACATAACAAAATGAAGGCAGAAATAAAGATGTTCTTTGAAACCAATGAGAACAAAGATACAACATACCAGAATCTCTGGGACACATTTAAAGCAGTGTGTAGAGGGAAATTTATAGCACTAAATGCCCACAAGAGAAAGCAGGAAAGATCTAAAATTGACACTCTAACATCGCAATTAAAAGAACTAGAGAAGCAAGAGCAAACACATTCGAAAGCTAGCAGAAGGCAAGAAATAACTAAGATCAGAGCAGAACTGAAGGAGATAGAGACACAAAAAACTCTCCAAAAAAATCAATGAATCCAGGAGTTGGTTTTTTGAAAAGATCAACAAAATTGACAGACCACTAGCAAGACTAATAAAGAAGAAAAGAGAGAAGAATCAAATCGACGCAATTAAAAACGATAAAGGGGATATCACCACCGACCCCACAGAAATACAAACTACCATCAGAGAATACTATAAACACCTCTACGCAAATAAACTGGAAAATCTAGAAGAAATGGATAATTTCCTGGACACTTACACTCTTCCAAGACTAAACCAGGAAGAAGTTGAATCCCTGAATAGACCAATAGCAGGCTCTGAAATTGAGGCAACAATTAATAGCCTACCAACCAAAAAAAGTCCAGGACCAGATGGATTCACAGCTGAATTCTACCAGAGGTACAAGGAGGAGTTGGTACCATTCCTTCTGAAACTATTCCAATCAATAGAAAAAGAGGGAATCCTCCCTAACTCATTTTATGAGGCCAACATCATCCTGATACCAAAGCCTGGCAGAGACACAACAAAAAAAGAGAATTTTAGACCAATATCCCTGATGAACATCGATGCAAAAATCCTCAATAAAATACTGGCAAACCGGATTCAGCAACACATCAAAAAGCTTATCCACCATGATCAAATGGGCTTCATCCCTGGGATGCAAGGCTGGTTCAACATTCGCAAATCAATAAACATAATCCAGCATATAAACAGAACCAAAGACAAGAACCACATGATTATCTCAATAGATGCAGAAAAGGCTTTTGACAAAATTCAACAGCCCTTCATGCTAAAAACGCTCAATAAATTCGGTATTCATGGAACGTACCTCAAAATAATAAGAGCTATTTATGACAAACCCACAGCCAATATCATACTGAATGGGCAAAAACTGGAAAAATTCCCTTTGAAAACTGGCACAAGACAGGGATGCCCTCTCTCACCACTCCTATTCAACATAGTGTTGGAAGTTCTGGCTAGGGCAATTAGGCAAGAGAAAGAAATCAAGGGTATTCAGTTAGGAAAAGAAGAAGTCAAATTGTCCCTGTTTGCAGATGACATGATTGTATAGTTAGAAAACCCCATTGTCTCAGCCCAAAATCTCCTTAAGCTGATAAGCAACTTCAGCAAAGTCTCAGGATACAAAATTAATGTGCAAAAATCACAAGCATTCTTATACACCAGCAACAGACAAACAGAGAGCCAAATCAGGAATGAACTTCCATTCACAATTGCTTCAAAGAGAATCAAATACCTAGGAATCCAACTTACAAGGGATGTAAAGGACCTCTTCAAGGAGAACTACAAACCACTGCTCAGTGAAATAAAAGAGGACACAAACAAATGGAAGAACATACCATGCTCATGGATAGGAAGAATCAATATCGTGAAAATGGTCATACTGCCCAAGGTAATTTATAGATTCAATGCCATCCCCATCAAGCTACCAATGAGTTTCTTCACAGAATTGGAAAAAACTGCTTTAAAGTTCATATGGAACCAAAAAAGAGCCCGCATCTCCAAGACAATCCTAAGTCAAAAGAACAAAGCTGGAGGCATCACGCTACCTGACTTCAAACTATACTACAAGGCTACAGTAACCAAAACAGCATGGTACTGGTACCAAAACAGAGATATAGACCAATGGAACAGAACAGAGTCCTCAGAAATAATACCACACATCTACAGCCATCTGATCTTTGACAAACCTGAGAGAAACAAGAAATGGGGAAACGATTCCCTATTTAATAAATGGTGCTGGGAAAATTGGCTAGCCATAAGTAGAAAGCTGAAACTGGATCCTTTCCTTACTCCTTATACGAAAATTAATTCAAGATGGATTAGAGACTTAAATGTTAAACCTAATACCATAAAAATCCTAGAGGAAAACCTAGGTAGTACCATTCAGGACATAGGCATGGGCAAAGACTTCATGTCTAAAACACCAAAAGCAACAGCAGCAAAAGCCAAAATTGACAAATGGGATCTAATTAAACTAAAGAGCTTCTGCACAGCAAAAGAAACTACCATCAGAGTGAACAGGCAACCTACAGAATGGGAGAAAATTTTTGCAATCTACTCATCTGACAAAGGGCTAATATCCAGAACCTACAAAGAACTCAAACAAATTTACAAGAAAAAAACAAACAACCCCATCAAAAAGTGGGCAAAGGATATGAACAGACATTTCTCAAAAGAAGACATTCGTACAGCCAACAGACACATGAAAAAATGCTCATCATCACTGGCCATCAGAGAAATGCAAATCAAAACCACAATGAGATACCATCTCACACCAGTTAGAATGGCGATCATTAAAAAGTCAGGAAACAACAGGTGCTGGAGAGGATGTGGAGAAATAGGAACACTTTTACACTGTTGGTGGGATTGTAAACTAGTTCAACCATTATGGAAAACAGTATGGCGATTCCTCAAGGATCTAGAACTAGATGTACCATATGACCCAGCCATCCCATTACTGGGTATATACCCAAAGGATTATAAATTATGCTGCTATAAAGACACACGCACACGTATGTTTATTGCAGCACTATTCACAATAGCAAAGACTTGGAATCAACCCAAATGTCCATCAGTGACAGATTGGATTAAGAAAATGTGGCACATATACACCATGGAATACTATGCAGCCATCAAAAAGGATGAGTTTGTGTCCTTTGTAGGGACATGGATGCAGCTGGAAACCATCATTCTTAGCAAACTATCACAAGAACAGAAAACCAAACACCGCATGTTCTCACTCATAGGTGGGAACTGAACAATGAGATCATTTGGACTCAGGAAGGGGAACATCACACACCGGGGCCTATCATGGGGAGAGGGGAGAGGGGAGGGATTGCACTGGGAGTTATACCTGATGTAAATGACGAGTTGATGGGTGCAGCACACCAACATGACACAAGTATACATATGTAACAAACCTGCACATTATGCACATGTACCCTACAACTTAAAGTATAATAATAAATAAATTAAAAAAAAAAAGAAAAAGAAAATGTGGCACATATACACCATGGAATACTATGCAGCCATAAAAAAGGATGAGTTCGTGTCCTTTGTAGGGACATGGATGCAGCTGGAAACCATCATTCTCAGCAAACTATTGCAAGAACAGAAAACCAAACACTGCATGTTGTCTCATAGGTGAGAACTGAACAATGAGATCACTTGGACTCTGGAAGGGGAACATCACACACTGGGGCCTATTATGGGGAGGGGGGTGGGGGGGAGGGATGGCATTGGGAGTTATACCTGATGTAAATGATGAGTTGATGGGTGCATCTCACCAACATGGCACAAGTATACATATGTAACAAACCTGCAAGTTGTGCACATGTATCCTAGAACTTAAAGTATAAAAGTTAACTTAAAAGTTAACACATCAGTCTGAATGGCATCATAGCTCATTAAGTTTGTCCCTTTGACAAAGAATTTTTGTACACAATGCCACTCCAAATGCACAGGGACTAAGACAAGGCTATTACCGCAGTGGAAGAGGGGAGCACTCTGTGTAAGCAGACATGGCCAGCCCAGCCGAGAGAGCCCCCCCTTTGCTGACTACCTCCACGGACATGGGCACCTACAGTGCCGCCCAAGTGCCAGAGCAGAAGTGAGTCCCGGCAGTGCGTACCAGCTCCCTAGTCCTGCTGTAGCAATGACTACAAACTGAAACAACACCTCTGCTGTTGGCTTAAAACAACATAAATTTATTACTTACCGTTTTGGAAGTGAGAAGTCCAAAGTCGGTCTCACGAGGCCAAAACCAAGGTGTCAGTAGGGCTGAGTTCTTTCTGGAGGCACTAGGGCAATAAAATGTCACTGACTCCTCCAGCTTCTAGAAGCCACCTACACTCCTTGGCCTGTGGTCCTTTTCCTGTATCTTCCAACGCCGCCAGTACAAACTGAATCCTGCTCCTACTGAATCACTTTGACCCAACACACCTTCCTCCCTCTTCCACTTTTAAGGAAACCTGTGATTACATTGGGCTCACCTGGAGAATCCAGACATTGGGCTCACCTGGAGAATCCAGACATTGGGCTCACCTGGAGAATCCAGGGCACGCTCATTATTTCCAGCCCAGCTGATTGGCATCTTTAATTCCCATCTGCAACTTTAGTTTATCCTTGCCATATAACACAACATATTCACAGCTTCCAGGAGTTAGACGTAGGCATCTTTGGGGACCATTATTCTGCTGATTACAAAATGCATCAGGTTCAAACATTCAGCAGGCGAGAGTTAACACCTTCCTTATTACTATCACAAAATGTAGAAAAGCAGTGAATAAATCATCGGGAAGTTTGCAGCTTATTTGGCTGGATCCACAACCGCCTTTCATGCCCAGAATGTTTCTAAAAGGAGAGTCTCTCCCAGTTACTCTACACCCATCCTGCCCTTGTAAAGTCACCTGGAAAACTGCAGCTGTTTTTCAGAAATCCTTGTTTCCATTATACAGATATTCTGTGCGAAAGTGTTCTTTTGGTCTGACTTATTCTAATAAATGCTCCCATTTAACATGCAAAAAAAAAAAAATTATGGAGTAAACTGGCTTCTTCTTTTCTTCAGGAGTGTACTTAGCGAAGAAAGAAATTAAGAGATAAAAATGTATATAATACTTCATGTAATATTTACTATTAATAATATAATATTTTTTATTATATAAACATTTATAAAATACTTCTTGGAGAACAAGAAGACCTCGAGAGCAACTTTGATGAAATTCTCTTATTGTTGCAGGACATAATTGGCTAAGGCTCAAGGTGTGGATTTGGTTATAAGAGATGTGGTATGGCAGCATCAATGAAATCTTCAAGTCTGCCAGATTTCTCATCTAAGAAAACTGGGGAGGAAGGAGTTGTACCCTAAGGCACGGGTTTAAGACTTTTGAGCAGACATTGGCAGAACTGAGACCATCAAGCTTACAGATTTTTCTGGAAATTCTCTTGCTTGGTGAAGCAGTCGCTGCCCAATCCCCTCACCAAACATAGTCCTCTTCTGCATAACAGTTGTTCAGTGATTGAATATAAGGTAGTAGACTCAGCTTGGTGCTGATTTTCTTTCAGATCCAACCTCATGAACTCTCTTTCCTTTTATGCTTGTAATGATAATTATTTTCCAATGACCTAGCACAATTTGAGAGATTCAAACCTGCCTCTGTGAGGAAAGCATATACAAAAGGAAAGAATAATTGACCAATCTGTACCACTTGTGTATTTCCAGCAGGTGCTGGAAATAAATTCTAAAGGTTTTAGAGCATGGGAGAAAAATACAAGGACTGGTCAAGCCGAAATCATTGACATGGTTACCCTTGCCTGGAAGGCTGAACTTAGTATGTCATCTCCAGGACATGAGAATGGCATTAATCGTGTGCTAGGTTTGTTAGTTGAATTCTGGACTCCTCTGTGGAACTTGCGTGGCATATTGAAGAGGAAAAAGACTTAAGCTTTAGGAAGATGGGGACATTTGAATAAATATAAACAACACTATTTAGCAACTCTCCATTCATACCCTTTGGGAGGGCCCAAAGGACCCAACTTTCACCAAAGCATTAAGAAGTGTATTGGAATAGAGCCAGGGGATCCTCCCCGACCCAGGGAAGTGGTGAGTGAATGAGTGACCCTGGGAAACCACGCTTCTCCCCCAGATCTTTGCAACCCTTGGGTTGGGAGATCTCCTTGTGAACCCACTCAACCAGGGTCTTTAGTCTTCAGCCTGACAAACAGAGCTATGTGGAGTCATGGCAGAGCAGCTACTCAGGCATGAGTGGAAATACTGGAGCCTTAGACACTTGGGCTTTCTAGCAAAAGTATCTGTAGCTTCAGCAAAGTGGGAGGTTAGATTCCTATACATATCCCTAGGAAAGAGGCTGAATCAAGGGAGCTGAGCAGCAACAGTCTGCAACCCCACTTCTATGGCACCTGGTAAGATAAGACCCACTGGCCTGGAATTCCAGCCAGCTACCAGGAGCGGCATTGCACCTCCCTAAGAAGGAGCTCTGGTGGGAAAGGGCAGGCCACTATCTTTGCTGTTCAGGTGCCGTAATGTTCTGGCCTTCATGCTTTGGAGAGTCTGAGACCACCCAGGGCAGAAGGGATCCCCCAGCACAGCACAGCTGCTCTACCGAAACGTGGCCAAACTGCAGCTTTAAGTGGGTGCCTGATTCCATTCCTCCTCACTGGGTGTGACCTCCCAACTGGGACTTCCAGACACCCCTGCCCGAGCTCTCCAGCCAACAGGGATCTGAATACCCCCTGGGACAGTGCTTCCAGAGAGAGGCAAGGGCTGCCATCTTTTCTCTTTTGGTGACTTGTCCATTCCAACCTTTGGGCTTTGGAGTATCTAGGGTGACTGGGGACTGAAGTGGACCCCAGCACAGCACAGCACAACTGCTCTACAAAAACATGCTGAGACTGCTTTTTAAAGCAGGTCCTGATTCCATTCCTCCTCACTGGGTACGACCTCCCAACTGGAGTCTCCAGACACATCCTACAGGTGCCTTTGGGGCACCAAAGGTCCATATCTCCCTGTGACAAAGCTCCCGGAAGGAGGAACAGGCTGCCTTCTTTACTGTTTTGTAGCTTTCACAGGTTCTGAAAAATCTGAAGTGACTAGGGACTGGAGTGGCCCCCAAACACATTGCAGCAGCCTATGGAAAAGGCCAGACTATTATGTGGGTGCCCATTCCCATATCTCCAAACCAGACAGATCCTCCAGCCACCTCCTGCCAGAGCTCTTGAGCAAGTATCAACTCAGCAACTCCCTAGACAGAGTCTTCAGGGGCAACCAAAAGCCTCTCGGCCACTGCCTCTGCATGGAACTGCCCTTGCCACCCTCAGACTAATGAAGGAGCAAAGACTTTAAAAGCTTTATCCAGACCTCCAATAAGCTAAAGTTAGCCCAAGGGTAGGAAGCCAATCTGCCTCCCATGCGTCCCACTCCCTCCCCACATGGCTTATCACCAGACAGGAAACCCCTTACTTGGGTCCACAGCATTAACCCTCCATCTTGGGCTGACTGCACTAAGCAATTGCTGACCTGTGTCTCTGTGTGGTGGAGCCCCCAGGAGTCAAGCAAATGACCCTTGGCCCAAACCACTACTAAGATGTATTCCTCTGCTCCCTCTAAGCTGGGGAAGGGACAAAAACATTGAGATCACACCAGAGCTGCAGTGGGCAGTCCAGGAGTGCCAAGTCATGAACTAAAGCCAACACTTAATGGGGAGAGGAACCCATACTTTCAGAGCACTGAGAGGGAACACAGCTGCAACTGTGAGGAAAAATAAGGAAGCCACACAACTAAGCAAGAGTCTACCAACTGACCAATACACCTCTGTGTCACCTGCTGGATCACACCCCAAAGCTTCAATGCCAAAAATACCTCACTAGCATATCCCCCTCTGAAACCAGAAACAAGAAGTTAGCTTCAAATAAAGACTCTACATAAAGCCTTGGCCCAGTGAAAAGAAGAGACATCCAGAAAATAAGTCTATTGACTTTACTCAATCTGCACTTCAGTTAAAGGAACACCATCATGCAGGGATGAGAAAGACACAACTCAAGAACTCTGGTAACTCAGATGGCCAAGATGGCCAGAGTGTCACATGTCCTCCAAATGATCACACTCATTCTCCAACAAGAGTTCTTAACTAGGCCAAACTGGCTGGAATGACAGAAATACAATTCAGAATATGGATAAGAATAAAGATCACTGAGATTCAGGAGGATGGCAAAATCCAATTCAAGGAAAATAAGAATTACAATAAAGTGATATAGGAGCTGAAGGACAAAATAGTTGGTATATAAAGGAACCTCATGGCTCTGACAGAGCTGAGTAACACAGTACAAGAATTTTGCAATGACATCACAAATATTAACAGCAGAATAAATCAAGTTGAGAAAATAATCACAGAACTTGAAGACTGGTTCTCTGAAATAAGACAATCAGACAAAAATAAAGAAAAAGAAAAAATAAAAGGAATGAACAAAACCTCTGAGAAGTATGGGATTGTGTATAGAGACCAAACCTACAAATCACTGGCATCTGTGAAAGGAGGGGAAAGAAAGCAAACAAATTGCAAAATATATTTCAGGATATCATCTATGAAAACTTCTCCAACTTGCTAGAGAGGTCAACAGTCAAATTCAGGATATGAAGAGAACTCCTGCAAGATTCTACAGAAGAAGATCATCCCCAAGACACATAACCATCAGATTTTCAAGGTCAAAATGAAAGAAGGAATGTTAAATGCAGCTAGAGAAAAAGGACAGGTCACCTACAAAGGGATCCCTATCAGGCTAACAGTGGACCTTTCAGTTGAAACCCTGCAAACCAGAAGAGACTGGGGGCCTGTGTTCTGTATTCATAAAGAAAAATCTTCAACCAAGAATTTCTTTTCTTTTTCTTTCTTTTTTTCTTTCTTCTTTTCTTTTCTTTTCTTTTCTTTTCTTTTTTTTTTTTTTTTTGAGATGGAGTCTTGCTCTGTCTTTCAGGCTGGAGTACAGTCACGTAATCTTGGCTCACTGCAACAATTGCCTCCTGGGTTCAAGCAATTCTTGTGCCTCAGCCTCCCAAGTAGCTGGGATTACAGGTGTGTACCACCACGCCTGGCTAATTTTTTGCACTTTTTGTAGAGATGGAGTTTCATCATGTTGGCCAGGCTGGTCTGAAACTCCTGACCTCAAGTGATCCTTCTGCCTCAGCCTCCCAAAATGCTGGGATTACAGGCACAAGACACTATGCCTGACCAACCAAGAATTTCATATACAGCCAAACTAAACTTCCTAAGTGAAGGAGAAATAAGATTCTTTTCAGATAAACAAATATTACAGGACTTCATTATCACCAGAACTGCCTTAAAAGAGATCTTGAAAGGAGCACTAAATATAGAAAGGAAAGACCACTACCAGCTAATGCAAAAACATACTTAAATACACAGACCAGTATCACTGTAAAGCAACTACACAACCACACAAACAAGACAACATAATAACCAGCTAACAGCACAATGACAGTATCAAATCCACACATATCAATACTAACCTTGAATGTAAATGGGCTAAACGTCCCACTTAAAAGACACAGAGTGGCAAGCTGGATAAAAAACTAAGACTCAATGGTATGCTGTCTTCAAGAGACCCATCTCACACATAATGACACTCATAGGCTCAAAATAAGGGGATGGAGGAAAATCTACCAAGCAAATGTAAAACAGAAAAAAGCAAAGGTTGCAATCCTGATCTTAGACAAAATAGATTTCAAACCAACAAAGACCAAAAAGATGAGGAAAGGCATTACATAATGGTAAAGGATTCAATTCAATAAGAAGACCTAACCATCCTAAATAAATATGCACCTAACAGGACACCCAGAGACATAAAGCAAATTCTTAGAGACCTACAAAGAGACATACACTCCCACATAATAATAGTGAGAGATTTCAACATTCCACTGACAGTATTAGACAGATTATCAAGGCAGAAAATGAACAAAGGTATTTAGGACCTAAACTCAGTGTTGGACCAAATGGATCTGATAGACCTTTACAGAAGTCTCCACCCCAAAACAACAGAATACACATTCTTCTTATTTCCATACTCATGACATGTACTCTAAAACTGACCACATAATTGGACATAAAACAATCCTCAACAAATGTAAAAGGTTTAAAATCATACCGAACATGTTCTTGGGCCACAGTGCAATAAACATAGAATGCAGCACAATAAAAATTGCTCAAAACTATACGATTACCTGGAAATTAAACAACATTCTCCTGAATTACTTTTGTGTAAATAATGAAATTAAGGCAGAAATCGAGAAGTTTTTTGAAAATAATGAGAACAAAGGTAATGCATACCAGAATCACTGGGACACAGCTAAGGCATTGTTAATAGGGTGATTCATAGCACTAAATGCTCACATAAAAGTTAGAAAGATCTCAAATTAACAACCTAACTTTACAGATGAAAGAATTACAGAAGCAAGAACAAATCAACTCCAAAGCTAGCAGAAGATGAGAAATAACAAAAATCAGAGGTGAACTAAAGGAAATTGAGACACAAAAAATCATTAAAAAGATAAACAAATTCAAGAATTGATGATTTGAAAAAAAATAAAATTGATAGGTCACTCTCTAGACTAATTAAGATGAGAGAAGATTCAAATAAATACAATTAGAAATGGCAAAGGAAATGTTACTACTGATCCCACAAAAATAAAAACAACTGTCAGAAACAACTATGAACACCTCTATGCACACAAACTAGAAAATCTAGAAGAGATGGACAAATTCTTGGACACACACACCCTCCCAAGACTGAGCCAGGAAGATATTGAGTACCTGAACAAATCAATAACACGCTCTGAAATGGAATCAGTAATAAATAGCCTACCAACCAAAAAGAGCCCAGGACTGGATGGATTCCCAGCTGAATCCTATGAGATGTACAAAGAAGAGCTGGTACCATTTGTAGAGAAACTATTCTAAAAATTTGAGGAGGAGGGACTTTTCACCCAACTCATTCTATGAGGCCAGCATCATCTTGATACCAAAATCTGGTAGAGACACAACAAAAAAAGAAAACTTCAGACCAACAGCCTTGATGAACATAAATGCAAAAATTCTCAACAAAGTACTTGCAAACCAAACTAGCAGCACATCTTAAAGCTAATCCACCATGGTCAAGTAGGCTACATCCCTAGGATGCAAGGTTGGTTCAACATACAAAAATCAATAAATATGATTCATCACATAAACAGAACTAAAGACAAAAACCACATGATTGTCTCAACAGATGCAGAAAAGGCTTTTGATGAAATTAAACAATGCTTCATGTTAAAAACTCTCAATAAACTATGTATTGAAGGCATATACCTCAAAATAATAAGACCCGTAGATGACAAACCCATAGCCAATATCATACTGAATGGGCAAAAGCTGGAAGCATTCCCCTTGCAAATTGGCGAAAGACATATATGTCCTTTTCACCACTTGTATTCAATATAGTATTGGAAATCCTAGCCAGAGCAATCAGGCAAGAGAAAGAAATAAAGGCATCCAAATAGGAAGAGGAGAAGTCAAACTCTCTCTCTTTGTACAACATGATTCTATATCTAAAACACCATAGTATCAGCCCCAAATCTCCTTCAACTGATAAACAATTTCAATAAGGTTGCAGGATACAAAATATACAAAAGTCACTAACATTCCTATACACCAACGACAACCAAACTGAGAACCAAATCAGAAAGGCAATCCCATTCACAACTGCCACAGTAAAATAAAACTCCTAGGAATACAACTAAGCAGGGAGGTGAAAGATGTCTACACTGAGAATTAAAAAACACTGCTCAAATAAATCAGAGAAGACACAAACAAATGAAAAAACATCCCATGCTCATGGACAGGAAGAATCAAAATCATTAAAATGGCTATACTGCCCAAGGCAATTTATAGATTCAATGCTATTACTATCAAACTACCAAAAAAGTTCTTCACAGAAATAGAAAATAAAATTTAAACTTTATATGAATCCAAAAAGGAGCCCAAATATCCCAGGCAATCCTAAGCAAAAGGAACAAAGCTGGAGAAATCATGTTACCTGACTTCACACTATATTACAAGGCTACAGTGACCGAAACAGCATGGTATTGGTACAAAAACAGGGACATGGATCAATGGAACAGAATAGTGAGCCCAGAAAGAAGGCCACACATCTACAATCATCTGATTTTTTTACAAAGCTGACAAAAACAGGCAATGGGGGAAGGACTCCCTATTCAATAAATGGTGCTGAGATAACTGGCTAGACATATGCAGAAGATTGAAGCTGGACAACTTCCTTATACCATATGCAAAAATCAATTCAAGATGTATTCAGACTTAAATGTAAGATCCAAAACTATAAAAACTGAAAGACAACCTAAGCAATACCATCCTGGCCCTAGGAACAGGCAAAGATTCCATGACAAAGATGCCAAAAGCAATCAAAACAAAAGCAAAATGACAAATGACTAATTAAGCTAAAGAGCTTCTGCACAGCAAAATAAACAGAGTGAAAAGACGGCCTACAGAATGTAAGAAAATATTTGCAAACTATGTATCTGACAAAGGTCTAATATCCAACATCTATAAGGAACTTAAACAACCCCATTAAAAGGTGGACTAAAGACATGAACAGAACATTAAAAAGTGGACAAAAGGCAAAAGACATGAACAAAAGACACTTCTCAAAAGAAAACATATCTGTGGCTAACAAGCATTTGAAAAAAACCTCAGTATCACTGATCATTAGAGAAATGCAAATCAAAACCACAATGAGATAGCATCTCACACCAGACAGAATGGCTACTATTAAAAAGTCAAAAAATAACAGATGCTAATGAGGTTGCGGAGAAAAGGGAACCCTTCTACACAGTTGGTGGGAGTGTAAATTAGTTCAACCATTGTGGAAAGCAGTTTGGTGATTCCTCAAAGGGCTAAATGCAGAACTATCATTTGGCTCAGCAATCCCATTACTGGGCATATATGCAGAGGAATAGAAAGCATTCTACCATAAAGACAAATGTACCCGAATGTTCATTGCAACATTATTCACAATAGCAAAGACATGAAATCAACCTAAATGTCCATCAATGACAGACTGGATAAAGAAAATGTAGTACAAATACACCATGGAATATTATGCAGACATAAAAACGAATGAGATCATGTCTTTTGGGGGAACATGGATGGAGCTGGAGGCCATCATCCTAGCAAACGAATGCAGGAACAGAAAACCAAATACCACATATTCTCACTTATAAGTGGGAGCTAAATGATAAGAACTTATGGACACAAGTAGGGAAACAGACTCTGGGGTCTACTTGAATGGGGAGGCTGGGAGAAGGGAGAGGAGTAGAGAAGGTAACTATTGAGTGCTGAGCTTAACACCTGGGTGATGTAGTAATATGTACAACAAACCCTATGACATGTCTTTATCATATGACAAACCCTCACATGTACCCCCAAACCTATATAAAACAACAACAACAAAAATGAAACAAAACAAAAAGAAATGCATTGGTGTGAGGGATATCAGTATGCTTGAAAATCAGTAGTAGGATAGTTCCTTTTAGGTCAGAGAAGATGGAGAGGATAATGCAATGTAATTGGGTTCACTGATATTAATGTGAGTAGTGGGATTCTCAGACTTGTAGAAGACTTTAGTAACAATTATTCTGCTAATACTATAATAAGCTGTAGGATTAGAATGGTAATCATAGAATTTTGATCTGCAGGGATCTTTAACAACGCTTACCTGATGATGGGGCCCCTCAAAATAAATAGATGGGCAGCTTGCTAAAGGGATATTTGACATATATAAGTCAAAACATTTTTGGTCCACAGTGAAGAAACCTAAGTTGAGTCCTTGAAATGGGCTTCATGCCTTCTATCCAGTTTCTAAATCTAAATTTTTTCAAACACCTAACGTTTCTTAAATGAGGTGTTGTCCAGGCCCCTTTGAGGAAAGATGTTGTAATATGGACTTATTAATCCTGTAAATCTTTTCTGAAGACTTCCTCACGGTTGAGCTGAAGACATTTACTATGGTAACTGTTCACTGAGGGAAGGCAAATGCTCTGACTAGTGGTTCTTAGACATTTTTTATGAGAGGAAGCTGTTCCCTGGAGACCCCTGTTGGCTCTGTCCCCTAATGAGCAGAAGCTTATAGAAGACAAGTAACGGATGGAATCTTGCTCAAATCTAATAGTAGCTCTAGGAGGACTGGGGATAAATATTACAAGTATTTATTATCCCGAAATTTTAGGGAAATTGATGTATTTAATAAAAAGCAAATTCCCTTATTGGTGCCCTGGCTTATGAAGTAGAGGATGTTATGGTAGGAAAAGTCAAGGGAAAACCCTTAGAACTGCCTTCCAATCCTTCTGTCTTTCCCCAATAATACAATGAACAAAAAACAATGTCCCATTCCTGGGAATATTGCATAGATTAATGTCATTATCAAAAATTTGAGAAATGAGATGGTAGTTATGCTTATCATGTATTATTTAACATAACTGACTCTTGGAAAAGCAGAAGTGTCATGGGGCATAACAGTGGACTATAGCAAACTTAATCATTTGGTGATTATGTTTGCAATTATGGTGTGATTCTATCTCAATCTGTAAGGAAAATTACAATTTGCCATTACATGGCAGGGACTACAGTGTACCAACACTATTTTGCCCAAGGGCTATGCCAACTCTCTTACCATGTAAGCAGGAAGTAACAAACACTCTTGATGTCTTCATAAGGTATATGCATTCCAGAGAATAGAAAAAATAGCAAAGTTTTAGGGTCTGAAATATGGGTGGGTCAGTAGGCATAATGTGATATCCTTTTTGAAGTGAGAGACAAATTCCTTCACCTTACACAATACCCACCACTTAGAAAAAGGTATGCACCTAGGACCAGTTAGAATTTTGTAGGCAATGCATATATTTGGGTATAATCCTCTCACCCATTTATTGGTAATTCATAAGGTTACCTGTTTTGATTGGGATCTATAGGAAGAATGGGCTCTGCCTCAGTCTACATTGGCAGTGCAGGCTGCTCATTTACTAAGAAAGGAAGTCTCCACGACAGATACAGATACTCTTCAAGTCTCTGGCAAACCCAGCAGGAAATTCAACAGCACATATATCTAGGGTTCTGAAATAAGGCTACATCTTTTTAAACTGACAACTTAAACTCTAACTGGCAGTTTTGGGCTTGCTATGGGCTTCGATAAACACTAAACACTTGACCATGGAATATAAATGACCATGCAATTCAAACTTCATTTTATACATGAAGTATTATCTGATCTACAGAATTTAAAGCTGAATATCAACAACAGAATTATACTAAAAAATTGAAGCCACATACACAAGTCCAGTCCTGAGCATATTCACTGACTACAGGAGCAAGTGGCTCAGACACATATTGTGGCTGCTTCTGCTGCTTTTCTATCTTTTTGTCATTCACAACAATGACTTCATGGGGAGTTCACAATTATTAGTTAATTGTAGAGAAAAAGCACAGGCCTGATTTATGGATAGATGACGATGCTTTGCTGATACCAGCTAAAGAAGTATAGGCAGTGCATAACAATCACACTCAGTGGTGACTTTGAAAGACAGGTGACAGTGTAATGGAACTGACATCACTTAATGATTATATGAAAGCTGATGGGAATTTATATCTCTCTTGAGAGAAGACCATGTATTTGGATGAAAGACAGGAGAGAGAGGGGCAAAGTATATAGGCTCTGTTGGATATCTTTCACTGGAAACTGCAAATCAATTTCCACCCTCCAAACCTCATTCTCTGCTCTGGGAGGCAGATTTGTGTGGATGACATCGTAGGCTACTCTGACTTTCAGCTGAGTATGGTCAGTAGGAATACCAGGCAGAAGATTACAACCAGAGTGAGGTCATTGTATTTACTCCTTGGTTCTTTTCCTGTGAGCTCACTTTAAGCTAGCTGTGTCCCTTGACGCAACATCTTTTTTGTTTGTTTTGAGGCAACTTCTTTTACAGTAGTCTTCCCTTTTGTGTTTCTGGTTACTGCTTTCTCTCCTTGTCCTTTTAGGCCTAAGAGTGATTACAACACAGCTTTAACCAACCCTGAGTTAATGCACAACCCTTGTGGTTCTGGTCCACCCTGCCTACACTTTTGTAAACAGAACCTAATTTTTAAAATTCTCTAAAATTACCCAATTTGAGAGCGCCATCTGTTTCCTATTGGGAAATATACCTCACACAGTCATCTTTCCTCTGAACCACACACTGTTTATTATTTAGAGCTCACACAATTGCAAGTGATAAAAATATTCCAACTATCCTTGCTTAAACTAAGGAAGCATAGAGATCTATTGGCTTGTATCAGCAGAAAGTCCAAAGGATGATACTGTCTTCAGGCATGGTTGAATCCAAGAGCTCACATGATGTTGGCAGGACTCTCTCCTCTTGGCTCTACTTTGTGTTGCCTTCCTTTTCAGGTGAGTCCTTTCCACAAAGTGACAAATATGGACACTGGCAGCTTCTGGCTTACAGTGGCTTTACAAATTGCGGTTCCAGAAAAAAAGAACATGAGAGATACTGCAAGTGTTCTAACACACATCATGATGTGATTCCAATGGAGAACTACTGAGTATAGTTGAGGTTGTTTCCCTGGCTGTCATATTGACAGTCATGTAGAACAAGTTAAAAACTCTGCAGTTTGGCTGAGGAGTGGTTGTGAATAGAAAAGAACATTGCCTGGCTCAGAAGAGTGTCATCTCCCAACCCTCAGTTGGAGTTCTTTCCCTTTGAAGTATAGGTTTGAAAATAAGGAAGAATACCAATAATAGAGACAGTAGGGCAAGCTAAAGGCCTACTTCTCTTTTAAATGGACCACTCCTCTTTCTAGATATAGTGTCACGTGATCACCTTAGACTAAAAGCTAATTTTGCAGATTCATTTGGAATGGACTCTCAGCCTTAATCTTACTGCCAAATTCATTAATATGGTGAAGAGGGATCCCCTGGGATGAATAGTGAAACAGATCTGTTCAAAAGACTTCATAAAAGTCAAGAAAGCCCTTTGCCAACTTTGAATTTCTTTTTTGGCAAACCATTCTGCAAATATGACTTGGAGCAGTTTACATGAACCTTTGAGATGAAGAGGAATGTAAAAGAGCCAGCTTGTCTAGGATGGAGCGGGTAGTGGACTGTATAACACATAATATAGAAACCAGCTGGGTTATAGCAGTAGAGGGAGCAGTCAGGTAGGGTGGGGTGAGCTCCTGAAGGGAACTGCCCACATTTCTGTAATTAGTAGAGCCATGGGAAACCTTAGGGATTTCATATAAAAGTACAGCGTGAAAGTGGCAGGTATGGAAAATAGCTTTGGCCATAGTATTAGGAGACTGGCGGGAAGGTTATAGCTGTCTAGGAAAGGAGTTCCTGGGGTCTAGACAAGGGAATTAACAGTTTACTGGGGAAAAGTAAGACAAAGAGGGTAAAAGAATTATGCCAAAAATAGAATATGTGTTAAGAAATAGTAGACAGAATTCATTTGCCACTTACATTCTTGTTTGCACATATCAGGCCAGGAACCAAACTACTATAGAAATGCACATTGTTTCTTTCACAGAACATATAACATTTTGTGTTTGGAGATTTTGTCATGCTTTGCCCAGCAGACTTTTGTTACCTTCTTTATTTATTACTATGTATTTAATAACTCCCATGAAAAGTGTCATGAAATTTAAAACGTGGGTTTTGGTGTCAGCAAGCCCGATTTTGAATACCTGTTCTGTCACTTACTAGCTTTTTGTTTTTGGCCAGATAATTGAATGTCATGTGTAACATGTAGAACATCATTCCTACCTCATGAGATTGCTTGTAGATACTAAATTAGATAATGTGTGCAGAGTGGCTGGCAAAACATTCACTCAACAAATGGCTGCTAGTCTAACCAATTCCTTAATTAGAAATTGACTTGTTAAGCCCAGGATGACATCATACTTAGGGTTACTTGGCGTGTATATTGATATTTATTCATCCATCTCCCCACCTCATTTTAAATTGTTTAAAAAAACTGAGCTTGTTAAGACTTACCATCTTTTACTTCTTAGCCTATTTGGGAAAAGAGTTTGTGTGTGGCTTTTCTGTGGTCTGATGTTATTCTCCATGTTTGGGTCAAAAGATGGCATATACTTTGTCTGTCAGCCTGGCTCGCAGATTGTACTAGAGGAGACACAGATCATCTTGGCTGAGATTTGGAAATCTAGCTGCAGTTTGAAATTTCCAGTCTTCACATGGGCTGGTCCCTATACATTTCAATTTTCAAAATTTTCAATTTTCATTTTTTTTAACCTAACTAATTTTCCTACTTAGGTAAAAGATAAATCTTAAGGTGTGCCTCAAAACATAAAAAGGAACATAACTGTGCAAAGGAGAAGTACCTCACTAAAGTTACATTAAAAAAAAATAAGAATGGCTTTATAAAGCTCAAATCTTTTTGGTTTTAATTAGAAAGTGTATATCTATTTAAAATCTTTATGTTAGATATAGTCACGTTGTAAAGAACAGAGGCATGCTCAGAGTACAAAGGTCATTATATTTATTGGAAGAGTATACTGGAGAATGTGCAAAATTGATGGACAGCCAAGTCTACCCAACACTAGAGTACCATTAGGAAAAACAGAGTAGCCCTGACGACCTGGCTAGTGGTCAAACTTTCCAGAACTGGTGCCTATAAATGTTTCACCATTCTGGGGTCTTAGATTCTTCATCTCTATTTCTATTGCCTCCACTTCTGCTGTTAGGGATTGACTGGTTATGACTTCAAGCTTTTGGTTAAACCTCCAGAGGGGGACAGCCCACAAAGACAGAGCTTGCAGGACAGAAACTGGTTGAGGAAATTTGGGTAGATGCCCTTTGGGGGCATCCTTTTTTTGTTCTTCCATCAAAACACCTGATTGTTGGTCTGGTGGTTCAGGTGCCATTCTTTTGTCCAAAGGGCAGGGTCACATGTATGAAGCATATTCCCACATGCCTCAGAAGCCATCTGGTACAAATTATGTGCATATATGCCTATTACCTCTTTTCTTAACAGAGAACATGGTCGTGGCAAACATTCTAAGTAAGATAAACTCTGCAGTTGATGTCATAACTCAGAATACAGAATCTAGAAACTTCTAAGAACTTAAAACACATATCCCACCTCATAGCCATTAAGAGGACTACTATCATAAAAGCAGTAAATAACAAGTTTTGGCAAGGATGTGGAGAAATTAGAAATCTTGTGCTTTGTTGGTGGGAATGTAAAATGGTGTAGTTGCCATGGAAAACAGTATGGCAGTTCTCAAAAAATTAAAAATAGGATTCCTGTATGATCCAGCAATTCTACTTCTACTTGGTATCTATCCAAAATAATTGAAGGCAAGGCATCAGAGAGATATTTGCACACTCATGTTCATAGCAGCATTATTCACAATAGTCAAAAGAAGGAATCAACTCAAGAGTCCATAGATGGATGATTGGATAAACAAAATGTGGCTTATGATACACAATGGAATGTTATTCAGCCTTTAAAGAGAAGGAAACTGGCCAAGTGTGGGGGCTCAAGCCTGTAATCCCAGCACTTTGGGAGGCTGAGGCGGGCGGATCACAAGGTCCAGAGATCGAGACCATCCTGGCTAACACGGTGAAACCCCGTCTCTACTAAAAATACAAAAAAAAAAAAAATTAGCCGGGCGTGGTGGCGGGCGCCTGTAGTCCCAGCTACTCGAGAGGCTGAGGCAGGAGAATGGCACGAACCCGGGAGGCGGAACTTGCAGTGAACTGAGATCGCATCACTGCACTCCAGCCTGGGCGACAGAGCGAGACTTGGTCTCAAAAAAAAAAAAAAGAAGGAAATTCTGTCATATGCTGCAATACAAATTGACCTTGAGGTTATAATGATAAATGAAATAAGCTAGTCACAAAAAGGCAAATACTGTCTGATTTCACTGATATGATGTATCTAAGTTAGTCAAATTCATAAACAGTAAAATGGTGGAGAAAAGGGGCGGGAGAGGGAAGTTATTGTTTAATTAGTATACAGTTTCAGTTTTGCAAGGTGAAAAGAGTCCTGGAGATGGATGGTGGTGATGGTTGTAGAACAATGTGAATGTACTTAATGACATTGAGTTGTACATTTAAAAATGGTTAAGATGAGGATGGGGGCGGTGGCTCATGCCTGTAATTCAAGCACTTAGGGAGACTAAGGAGGATGGATATTTCCAGGCCAGGAGTTTGTGCCCAGCCTGGCCAACATGGTGGAACTCCATCTCTACTAAAAATACAAAAATTAGATGGGTGTGGTGGCATACCCCAGTAGTACCAGCTACTTGGGAGGCTGAGGTAGGAGAATCACTGGAACTTGGGAGCGAGATTGCAGTAAGCTAAGCTCATGCCACTGCACTCACTCCAGCTTGGGCAACAGAGCCAGACGCTGTCTCAAAAAAAAAAAAAAAAAAAAAAAAAGGTTAACATGATAAATGTTTTTAAAAGTTAGTTTAAAAATTGTAAAAAATCTCATATACCAAAACACACCACATACACATAATGCACACACACTCAGACACCAATACACAATATTAGTTCTGTAGTGGAGTTAGCACAGCATAGTGGTAAAGACTGCAGTCTCTGTAACCAGGATGCCTAGGCTCAAATACTGTTTGTAGTATCTGACAGCCATATGACCTTGGACAACTTAACTTCTCTGGGCTTTGGTTTCCTCTTTTGTAAATAAAAATGCTAATACTATTTACCTCATAGGTTGTTGTAAGGATTAAATGAGCTCATACAACAATTGCAACAATGCCTGCAAAATACTAACTGCCCAAGGAACGGTAGCTGTTCTCAATATTTGAGTATGTATAAAGTATAATATTTTATTCTTAATGAATTGAATAAATCAAAGATCAATAACTTTGACAGGTACATTTCCTTTTAGAATCTGAAAAACGGAACTTGTAATAGAGGGTCCTAATCTTCTAAATGTGACAAAACAGTTGCTTTGGGGACATAATGGGTTGTTTTATTCAGGTCAGAACCACTCACATGTAAACCCTTGTATTCTCTATTCTGTTAAGTTAGCAGTATCTTTTGCTTGTTGTAATTATTTTCAATTTCATCATTCATTGAAACAAAATATATTTCCTCATTTGGATATTATGCCTCAGCCATTAGTTTTTCACTAACTTTCCATTATTAGTTATTCTTGCCTTACATTTGTTGCAGAATGATTTAGTGAGCTTCTAAAACATGGCTGTGGATATTAAGTTTTGCAAATAGGACTAGGCTAGACAAAGAAGGATCATATTTGCATAATGGCCTCAGTACAGCTAAACTTAAAGCATTTTCTATGCATAACAATGACATTCAAATTATTATGCAGCTCAGAATGCAGCAGTCATCTAATCCAGTCTGGTGTCCCAGTTTAATATAACATATTATGGTCTTTTTATCCCTGAACATACCTAATGATGTTCCTGCCTATCCAATTTTTTTGTGTGTCATAATCCATATAGGGCATCTTAAATGATTGTGTGTGTGAACTTTTTGTGTATTTGATATTCTTTTTTTGTTTGTTTTGTTTTGAGACAGAGTCTTGCTCTGTCGCCCAGGCTGGAGTGCAGTGGTGCAATCTCGGCTCACTGCAGGCTCTGCCTTCCAGGTTCACGCCATTCTCCTGCCTCAGCCTCCCAAGTAGCTGGGACTACAGGTACCTGCCACCATGCCCGGCTAATTTTTTTTTTTTTTTTTTGTATTTTTAGTAGAGATGGGTTTTCACCATGTTAGCCAGGATGATTTTGATCTCCTGACCTCGTGATCCACCCACCTCGGCCTCCCAAAGTGCTGGAATTACAGGCATGAGCCACCGCGCCCAGCTGTGTATGTTATATTCTTATTTACAACTAAAGAATATTTTCCTGATTTGTTTTTACTCCTATTGCAATTATTTCCTCAATCTATATTCTTATTAGTACAAGTTATTTTTAAAAGCATAGTAAATATGTATGCATTAATAGCAATCAACAACAATTTGTATACATGTATACTATGGTTCTAGAATACCTATCATGTGATTTCAACATTTTCTTTTTAATTAGACATAATTGAGAATATAGGAGTTGTCATGACTCCCACCATGTCATACTTTACACTGGAGGAGAAAAACTCTAGAAGTGTAGGTTTTATTCATGTTCTCTTTTTCCTTGAGTAATATTGGAAACATGAACATGAGATTTGGCATTATAGAGGCCCAGGTCCCCGGTTTGCCATTTACTAGTTGGGACTCTATTTAATCTCTCTAATCCTCAGTTTTCTTATTTATAAAGTAGGGTAATAATACCTACCACATAGAATGGTAAATGCAAAAATGTCTTCTCTAATTATGCATGTATTTCCTATTCTAGTGCCTTAAATTTCTTTATGTCAATTTAATTTTCCACAAGGCATAATATTTCTTATGTCTGAAAAGATTTCACTTTATAAGATCTTGTAGTGAGTTTCTTATGGAAAATGATTATCAGTTTTTGTTTGTCTGAAAAAGTGTGTATTTCACTTTTCTTTTTGAAATATATTTTTGCTGGGTATATGTAATGATCTGGACATTAGGAACCCCCCAAAATTCATATGTTGGAACTTAATCCCCAATGTGACAATATTAAGAGGTGGGGCTTTAGGACTTGATTAGGTTGTACAGACAGAGTCCCCATGAATGAAATTAGTACCCATATAAAAGAAGCTTGAGAGGGCCTGCTTGCCCCTTCCATCATAAAGGACATACAAGAAGGTGCCATCTATGAGACATAAACTCTCACCAGACACCAAATTTCTGGTGGCTTGATCTTGTACTTCCCAGCTTCCAAAACTGTTAATAATATACTTCTGTTGTTTACATAAATTATTATTAGTAGTAGTAGTATTTTCTGAGACAGAGTCACTCTGTCACCCTGACTGAAGTGCAGTGGCATGATCTCAGCTCACTGCAACCTCTGCCGCCCAGATTCAAGTGATTCTTCTTCCTCAACTTCCCAGGTAGCTGGGATTACAGGCATGAGCCACCATGTCTGGCTAATTTTTGCATCCCGTTATATAAATTCTGTTATAGGAGGCTGAGCTAAGATAATATATTGTTCTAGTTTGACAGAATTTTTATTTTCAGTAGTTCATTTCATTGTCCTCTGGTGTACCTCACTTTTGATGATAAATTTGCTGCCATTCTTGTGCTTGTTTCTGTGTATGTAATATGTCTTCTATTTCTCTCTGACTGCTTTTAATATTTAGTCTTTTTCACTCTTTTTATTAATTGGGTTGGAATGTGCCTTGATTTGGTTTTCTTAATGTGCATTCTGTTTCGAGTTCATGTAACTTATTGAATCTGTAAGATTATATTTTGCATCAAATTTAGAAAAATTTTATCCACTATTTAGTCAATATTTTTCTGACCTTCCTTTATTTTCTAATTTCCTGTGACTCAAATTTCATGTATATTTTACTTCTTGATGTTATTCCACCACTAATGTACTAATCATTTTTGCTTCATTTGCTGTGTCTTCAATCCACTAATCTTTTCTTCTGAGGTATCTCATTTGCCGTTAGTTTTACCCAATGTATTTTTTATTTAAGATACATATATAATCTCTAGAAATTTTATTTTATTCAGACTGTTGTAGCTATCTTCTATTTCTCAAATCATTGTACTCATGATTTTTTCTACTTTCTTAAACATTAGGACAATTTGAATAGCTTCACTAACATTCTGGTCTGTTCTACCAATGTCATTTGTAGGTCTGTTTCTATGGACTACTCTTTTTCTTGATTACAGTTTATATTTTCCTGCTTCTTTGGTGCTCTGGTAATTTTTGATTAGGTGCTGAATCATGTAAATGTTGTGTTGTTGAGTACTGGATCTTGTTATATTCTCTTAAGAATTACGAGATTTTGTTTATCATGCAATTAATTATTGAAGGTGTGTTTTTTAAAGCTTGCTTTTTAAACTCTATTAAAATGGTTCCACAATAGCCTTTTATCTAGAGCTTATTTAGCCCTTTTACCATTGTGATGTCCTTTTAAAGAATTTGCCCAATGTCTCCTATATTATTAGGCTCTCCAGTATTGCTGATGAGAATAAAAATTATTCCCAGCCAGGTCTGAATTTTGAGAATTGTATGGCCTACTGATTTCTGGTGCTTCTTTCCCCTGCCTCAGGTGGTTGTCTCTTCCTCAGCATAAATCAGTAATCAACTAAAGACTTACAGATAGTCCTCTGCACATAAGTAGCAACCTCTTCTTTGGCATTTACCTTACAAAATTCTATCTTAGCTTTCCTGATCTCCAATCTATGTCTTCTCAACCTGGCTAAGTTGCTGGACCATTTGGGTTCCTCCCACCTAGACTGTGGTCAGCAAAATGACTCCAGGCAGCAAACCAAAACAATCATAGGGCTTCTACCTTTCTAATTTCCCTTCTCCCAGGGACAAAAGTCCTGCATTGCCTATTGTCTAAAGTTGGAAATGAGTTATGTCATATATTTGTCTAGAGTTATAAGTTGTTAATGATAATAAAGAAATTATTGTGCTAGTTAATAGATTTTTAATAGAAACATAATCTATTATGCTTATTAGAGCTGGAGTATGGGTTGGTCCAACCACAAGAATTAAGAGTGAAAAAAATGAACATAAAAAAATTAAGTTAATAGTTTTCCTATGAGATACCAAAAATAGGGATGATAGGTCCTAGATAGACAAAAGAACAACACTATTTACAATAATGTTATTATAGCATTAGAGACTCTGCCAATCCCAAATTACTTATCATACCCAATTTATCATGTCTGAAATGCTACAAAACTAAATTCATTCCTTTTGATTAGTGCTTTATTATTTTTATTTAAATCAGTAATTTCTCCTAGAATAGTTATAACTTTAAATCTCATAAATTACCTAGGGCAAGCAAAAATACAGTAGTACTCCCTTATCTGCTGTTTTGTTTTCCATGATCTCAGACACCCATGGCCAACTCTGGTCTGAAAATATTAAATGGGACATCCCAGAAATAAACAATTTGTAAGTTTTAAATTGCATGCCAGTCTGAGTAGCATGATGAAATTTCTTCCTATCTCACTCAGCCCCACCCAGGACATGAATCATCCCTTTGTCCAGCGTATTCATAATGTACATGCTACCTGCCCATTAGTCACTTAGCAGCCCTCTCAGTTATTAGATGGACTGTCTTGGTATTGCAGTGTTCGTGTTCAAGAAACCCTTATTTTACTTAATAATGGCCCCAAAGTATAAAAGTAGTGATGCTGGCAAACTGGATATATCAAAGCAAAGCCATAAAGTGCTGCTTTTAAGTGAAAAGGTAAGATTTCCCAACTAAATAAGAAAGGAAAAAAATTGGATGCTGAGGTTGCTATGATTTAAGGCAAGAATTAATCTTCTATTCATGAAATTATGAAGGAAAAATAAATTTATGCTACTTTTGGTGTTATACATCAAACTGCAAAAGTTACAGTCACCGTGCTTAATAAATGTTAGTTGTGATGGAAAAGGCATTAAATTTGTGTCTGGAAGATGTGAACAGAAACATGTTCTGATTGACAGCAATTGCATTTGGTACTATCTGCAGTTTCAGGCATCTATTGAGGGTCCTGGAACATACCACCCAGCCCCCGGCAAAAGTAGTTTTTGATATTGGAGAAAGACACAGAATGAGAAAGGATAGTAGCTATAGAAGTTGCATTGAGGATTCCAAGAATGGAAGGAATGTAGAAAATGGAACCTGTTTATGATATCACTATTTAGATATACTTTTCCATCTAAAAAGAAACTTCCACTGCAGTTTCAAATTTATAAATTGGATCTATATTGATGTAAGACCAGAATAGTTTTATATAATTTACAACAGATATTATTACCTTTAAAAAACAGATCCTGACAAGGTATGAATTCTTTAATTCTGGCATGGCCAGAGACTGCAGGGCAAGGTTTGCTGGGTCAAGAGTGACTTTTATTATCTAATACAATTATTGAGGTTTCATTAATATACAACAAACCAAATATGTTTAAAGTATACAATTGGATACATTTTGACATATGAATATACTCATGGAATTATAACCACAATTAAGGAATATACCCATCATACCCAAATGTTTCTTCTGACCTACTCTCCCCATTCCAAGACAACCAGTGACCTGCATTCTGTCACTACAGATTAGCTTCAGTTTTCTAGAATGTTATATAAATACAATAATCTTGTAGATATTCTTTTTTGGTCTGGATTTGTTTTTTCACTCAGTATAATGCCTTTGAAATTAATCCAATTTTTTGGTGTATCAATTTCCCTCACCTCAGGGCTGAAACTCCTGCATTGTCTATTTATGCAGGACTCCAATTGTGGATGTATTTATTTTTCCTCAGAGATACATCAGTTTTTGCTTTATTTTTATTTAAATTATGTAGTCAGGTGCATACATATTTAAGGCTGCTGTGTTCTCTTTAGTAGTTGACTGGTTTACATTATGAAGTAATCCTCTGTCTCTGGTAATATTATTTGCTCTGAAATCTGTCAGCTTTATTTAATTAGTGTTAGCACAGTACATCTTATTACATCTGTTTACTTTTAACTATTTGTAAATGGATTTCTTGTAGGAAACATAGAATTGGTTTTGTTTGCATATATTCTGACAATCTCTGCCTTTTAATTGGTATGTTTATGTTATTTATATTTATATTTAGCCCAGTTTCTGCTGTCTTTGTGCCAGTGTGTCACCTATCATATTTTGAAGGGAGTAACTATTAAAACTCCAAATTATACTTATTTCTCTTTAATCTTTTTTCCAGATTAAAGAAGTAAATTTATAATTGTAACTTGGCATCCAATATGTTTTTTTTTTCAGTGCCACAATGCGTTGGCAACTGATAAGAACCACTATAGTCTGCTTAAAAGCTATAATTCTCATTGTAAAGCTATTCATTAATATTCCTTGTGTTGACCTAAAAGAAGAAACTGAGACAAAATTAATATAGTTTCTTTGGAATACACTTTCAAGTTTTCATGGGGAGTGCTCCCTTCAGCCTTTGTTACAAGCACATTTTTGAAGGCAAGAAAGGGGAATAAGGACTGGGCTGATACAAAACTGTTCATCAGGAATTCTCATTGGTTTACAGAAATAACATTGATTTGTGATTACCTGTACATTGTTGAGCTATAGGATATGGTATCAGGATGAGACATTATTAGGTTAATTTATAGTTACTTGTGGCAACAGCCAGCAGTTTCAAGGGAATATTATGTAACTCAAGGGGGGAGATAAAATGTGATTGTTGTCTCATTTTAATGCCTCTCTGGGCCTGATAATTTAAAAAGTCTTGCATTCCTCAGATTAGATATATACATACACACACACATGTTTATACATATGTAAAACATATTTATATCATATTCATATTATATCTATATTTATGTTAGATACTATACCATATATAATAATTTTATACTACATATAATATATAAGATATTTCATATCATAATATGATATATATATATATATATATGTATATATATCTCATTGGTTATGTAACTGTCTTTGTAACCAGGGCTAATCCCGAGAAACTAACCCTGCTGAATGTGCCAATATGCTTCAGAGCTGAAGTTTGTGTCTTTCAACATGATTCTCTCATTGAGGTACTATCACCCTTTGAAGCCTTGAATGGGTGCTCTACCTTCCCAAATAATTCTATTTTCTCCCTAACTACAACAGAACGTGGTTTTAAATGAATATTTCTTAAAGGGTGTCTATGGGGCATTTAAACATTGGAATCATCTTGGACATGGCTTGTGAATATAGATTTCCGGGCCCAAATTTAGGCTAACTGAATTTATCTCAGGCACGAAAGCTCCATGAATCTGCATTTTTAGTAAGTTTCCCAGGTGATTTTCATGTACACTCAAGTTTGAAACCTGTCATTCTATATCATGAACCCTGATAATTAAATAGATGTTGTATGCATCCTCTGAATTTATACTAATATTTATAAAAATTTTACTCTGGTATTTTACTTTTTACTCCTGTATTACCATATTATAGAGATCATTGACAAAAATAAATTTTAAAATTTTGAAATTTAAAATCAATAAAAATGGAAGTTATAATATTTCATGCCTACATTCAAATAGGTTGCATTTTTATCTCCCCATTTTGTAGACTTCTGTTCAAAACTTCAGGGGAATCATGGTAAGATGATGTCTATTTTCAATAATTTCATAAGAAAGAACCAAAACAAACCAGGAAAGGTGGCACATGCCTGTAATCCCAGCTACTTGGGACACTGAGATGAGAGGATTGGTTTAGACTAGAAGTTTGAAACCATCCTGGATTTCTGAAGGAACTTAAGACAGAATTATCACTCACACAGTAATCCCACTATTGGATATATACCCAAAGGAATACAAATCATTCTATCATAAAGACACGTGCATGTGTATGTTCATTACAGAAGTATTCACAGTAGTAAAGACATGAAATCAGCCTAGATGCCTACCAATGGTGGATTGGATAAAGAAAATGTGTTATTATATACACCATAGAATACTATGCAGCCATAAAAAGAATGAGATTATTTATTTTGTAGCAACGTGAATGAGGTGGTGGCTGTTATCCTAAGCGAACTAACACAGGAATAGAACCAAATACCACATGTTCTCACCTATAAGTGGGAGTTAAACATTGAGTACATATGGTTGTAAAAAAGGAACCAATAGGCATTGGGGGCCTACTTGAGTGTGTAGGGTGAGAGAAGGGTGAATGTGAATGTATTAGTCCATTCTCATGCTGCTATAAAGAGCTTCCCGAGATGGGATAATTTATAAAGGAAAGACGTTTCATTGACTCACAGTTCTGCATGACTGGGGAGGCCTCAGGAAACTTACAATCATGGCAGAAGGGGAAGCAAACACATACTTCTTCACGTGACAGCAGAATATAGAAGAATAAAGTCAAGCAAAGGGGAAAACCCCTTATAAAACCATCAGATCTCGTGAAAACTCACTCACTATCACAAAAGCAGTATGCGGGAACCATCCCCATGATGCAATTATCTTCACCTGGTCCTGCCCTTGACATGTGGGGATTATTAGAATTCAAGGTGAGATTTGGGTGGGGACACAGAGCCAAACCATATCAGTGAGGATTGAAAAACTACCTATTGAGCACTATACTTACTACCTGGGTGATAAAATAATTGGTACACTGAACCCTCATGACATGCAATTTACCTATATCACAAACCTCCATATGCACTCCTGAACCTAAAGAAAAACAAGAGAAACCAGCCTGGCCAACATAGCCAGCCAGCATTTTTGGATAGACTTCATCTCTATTAAAACGAAGAAGAAGAAGAGGAAGAAAGAAGAAGAAGAGGAAGAAAGAAGAAGGAGAAGGAGAAGGAGAAGGAGAAGAGGAAGCAGAAGCAGAAGCAGAAGAAGAGGAGGAGGAGGAGGAGGAAGAAGAAGAAGAAGAAGAAGAAGAAGAAGAAGAAGAAGAAGAAGAAGAAGAAGAAGAAGAAGAAGAAGAAGAGGAGGAGGAGGAGGAGGAGGAGGAGGAGGAGGAGGAGGAGGAAGAAGAGGAAGAAGAGGAAGAAGAAGAAGGGGAGGAGTAGGAGGAAGAGGAGGGGGAGGAGGAGGAGGAGGAGGAAGCAAAACAAATTTTGTTGGAGGATTGATTATCAACCATGATTATGTCTTGGCTACACTCCAGTTCAATAAATATGAATATGGGATGGAACTCAGGCATCAGCATTTTAAAATGTAATCCTTGTGCGCAAAAATGGTTGAAAACCTCTCTATCAAACATGTGTGGGAAGCACTTGGAGAGCTTATTAGAACACGGATCTTTGGTTCTACTTGCAGTTAGGTCTAGGTGGGGCTGAATTTTTGTGTTTTTAAAACAATTTTTTTTTTGTGTTTGTAACAAAATATTGCTGCACTCACTAGCACACTGCTTCACAGTGATGGTATGGTCTCTCAGGACTTTTAGACAGGTCTTCATCACTGAAAATATCACATAACTTTTAGTAATTAAATCTTACATTCAGCCTATGCCTACATTAATAAGTTATTCCTTTGAGACAAAATTATCATTTAAAACAGTTTAATTATGGCTCTTTCTTGAGTATTTGAGAAAGCCCAATTATCACTTATGTACACTGGGTGATGCTGACCATAAATCCTCTGATCTAAATTAACGTAACAGCCATGTGATCTGGACCACATGGCCAAGACCTGCTGAGATGACCACAACCTGCCAAACAAGTGTATTGACCTGCCCTTCCCTTTCGCTGTAATTTTTGTTTAATAGATATATTCTTGGTGTAAAATGGGGACTGATTCCTATGATTGAAGTTTCTCTTTTTTTCCCAGATTTTCATCTTCTCAAACTTCCTTGGTACCAGTTCTCTAATTGTGTAGACACAGAGGAAGCGGCAGTGAGGAGAGTCAGTTTTAGCCTGACTTTGCCATTAGCTCTCTGTAGTTTAGGAAAGGCATGTTAAATTTTCTGGGCCTCGTTTTCCCTATCTATAAATTGATTTGGACAAAATGAATGTTCTTAAGTTCCTTTCCAGTTCTAAAATTGTCTTCTGTATCATTTCACAAAATACTATTCCCAGAGCAAACAAGTTGTTTATTATGTGAAAGAGTTTGTGATGGTTCAGTAATTCAGTACACAGAAAAAAAAAGCATTAGCGTTTCAGGTTTGGGGGCATAGTAAATACAATTAAAATCGGTATAGTTCCACTGTGGCTTTGCTGGATCTTGTTGTGGCCAGGAAACCTCTCCACAGAATATATTTGAAACAATTAAATTCATCGGTTTTAATCTTCCTTTGGGCTGTGTTCTGCTGGCAGAAATTACATTCTTCTGTGTAAAAGTCCATGTGGCAAATAAAGAAACTTGAGAACATTATTGTCAGATTCAAAAAGGAAAGATTAGTGGTTTTTAATAAGACCATGATTTGGAACTTTGAATCTGTTACCGCCATATAGAGCTGCTAGGTAATGGCCAGTGACCTGTTGTAAAGAAGGATTTAAAAGGCAGGATTCAGTTTATCATTCATTTTAGGGCTAAAAAACTAGAAACGTGTAGTGCTTAGAAAAAAATAAGAAACATTTTAGGTGTTTTACAGAAAAAAAAGAGCACTTGTAAATGAGTGGAATTCCTGAATGGCTGAGAGTGAGTTTTATAATTAACATTTAGCAACAAACTTCAAATTGGAAGGAAGTTGGAGGGAAACTCCTAACAATTGCTTCTTATTCCTAGTATAGCTCCTCACAGGCAAAGACTTTAATATCTTCTGTTTTCAGTTCTTATTATTACTTTCATGGCTTTAAATAATGTGCTTCTACTACTATTTCTTGATTTATGAGTGTTTTCTAATCTGACAAACTTGACAAGTTAGTGCATTTATATATATCCAATGGTTACTGGTGTATTTGAAGTTATTTCTACAACATTATGTTGTGTTTTCATTTTCTCCACTACCTTCCCTTACCCTTTTCTACCTTCTTGGATTTATCAAGATTTTATAAATATTTTATCCCCATTTTCTATCACTTATTTGCTTTTACTAGTTTAGAAGTTGTAATTTATATGTCTTTTGGATATTTAACACACTTAAATCATTGATTTTCAAGTGTTAAGCCAAAGTTATGATAGACATATAAATCCAACTTGATCATGATATAATATTATTTTCATATATTGCTGTTTCTAAGATGATAAAATTTTGTTTGGAATTTTTTACACCTGTATTTGTGAATGAGATAGGCTTATAATTTTCTTTTCTTTCACTGCCATTGTTGGCATTTACTATCCAGGCAGTGTTAATTCTTAAAACCAGCTGAATTAGTTGAGAATTGAAATACTTGTTCAATTCTCTGGAAGAGTTTGTATGCAGTTAACATTACTTTTTCTTAAATGTCTGGCAGAACTCAGCAGTGAAACTATCTAAACCTGGAGTTTTTTGGTAGAAAGTTTTACATTACTGACTTGATTGATTTAATATTAAAACATATTCAGGTTTTAATTTAATTTTTTTTTGTTTTTCACTGTGTCTATTCTGATGAAATGTTTTCAGTATACGTCTCTATAAATTTCAAAATTTTTGCTCTTGGATCTGTAATAATTTCTGTTGTTTCATGACTAAAACTGGATCTCTTTCTTCTGACTACACTCTCAATTTTGTATTCATTTTCCATTTTGTTAACATATTTTCCTCAGCTTTTTTCTCCCAGGATTTTGGCATGTCTCTTGTGTGTGTATGTTTCAACAAATATATTTTGTCATGGGTAGCAGTAGCTTGCTCATTTGCTTTTCAGTGTTTTCAGAAAATGACCTCAGCATAGCCAGTTCCGTTCTGAGAAAGTTCTAAATTAGGTGAAACAGAGGCAAGACCTTATGTCGTTGCTTCAGAGAATTCCCACACAGGTCAAAACACACAAACACGATTTCTTTAGAACAAGGTTTTTGCTCCCTTTGATACCAAAGACTCAAATCAGAAACACCGTATGCTATCTTCAAATAAGTCAGTGAGCTGGAATTGGGCAAGGGTAAGTTAAAATGCCACAAAATTCTTCTGCTGTGTGTTAGTACCCTTATATTTTGTAATTGTGTCTTTCCTTGAGTACTATAAATCTTTGATTAAAAGAACATCTTTCCAAAGTTCTGACAAATGTGATTCTGACAACTTTTGCCCATTTGGGGGCCCATGATTCTTTGAAATTATTTATCTTCTAACTACTTGTGATAGATTTTTTGATCATTTTTTAGGGCTATATATTTCCTCAGTATAATGTTTTAGTTGCATCCTACACATTTTGGTCTACAATATTTTCAGTTCATTAAGAAAGATGCATCTGAGTGGAGCCAAGGGAGGACTGTAGTCGATTTTATGATGTGCTTTCTAGATTTCCCTTCCAGAAAAAATGACCTATTCCCTCAGCTGCTGAGAGTCCTCCTGGCAGAATGCCTACAGCTCTAGGTTCCCTTCAGGTACTCCCTTGGATGATGACAGCTGCCTCACTCAAGGTTACATTTCTTCCTTCAGCACTTTGTGTCCAGTACCTGCTTGACATGAAATATAAATTCCTGACCCTTTTCCCACAGCTTGGGACAATGCTGAAGGGTCAGCTTCAAAACTCTTCATAGAATCATCTGAGATTTCTGTTTGAATTTCATCACAGCTGGACTTCTCCTGTTGTTCAATCTTATTTCTTCTTTTTCCATCTGTGGATATTGATCCTAAGAGTTATTTCTAAAAATCCTCTGGCAGAGTGATCTTTGTGTCAGCCTTCTTTTCAAGGATTAAACAATGAAGAAAGTCTTTCTAGATAAATTGTTAGCCAACCTGGGAACTAGAGTAAATGAACACAAGAATGTATACAGAACCAATGGTTCATATTCTTGGAAGAAAGAAGGTACGTGCATGTGTGTGTGTTACAGTGGAGTCATTGTGAGAAAGTATGGCAGTATGAGAGACAGATCTAGTAAAGCAAATTTTGGCTAGATCACAAAGGATCTGATAATCTATTTGAGAGGTTTGAGACCTTAGATCCGAGAATATGGGGGAATCAAAAATCCATTGAACGAGTAAACAAATTATCATTTCTTGAAATGTGATGGCACTTAGCCAACAACAAATGTTTGCAGATAGAAATGATCTCTAAGTGATTACAGAGTTTCTAACTACCCACTTCCTCATTAGAAGTTCATTCCACTGTTGACTTAGCCAGCAGGATTCTGGAAAATGTTTTTACTCTGTTGGGACCATGCAGCCTCCTGCTCACGGCTTGCAGGCTAATGGCACCCATAGGGAAAATTCTGCAGACTGTTAGTTTCAGATATGCAACCAGATCACTGCTGTGCCTTATTAAAGGCATAAATCTGAACTTGTGCTGAATATGTACAGAGGAAATTTGATTTATACATCTTTGTAACATAAAAAGAGTTACTCCAGTTTCCAAAGGCAGCCTGTCTCTTACATGATCAACACCACGGTAATAGTTTTCAATAGGTAATACTAGTGATAGCTAGAATGCAACAATTATGCATTAAATACAAGATAATACCCACTTCTTCAATTGCCAACAATTTATCAGATATGGAAAAATGCTGATTTGATCATTATAAAAATTGCAGTTTAAAATTGAGCAATTTGGTTAGGAATCTCTGTAAGTATCAAGGGCATCAGAGTAAGTGTGGGTGGCAAAAGGAGAATGACAGGAAGAGAGGAATGTGAAGGGATGTATCTACCTATGCTTGATTGAAGAGAAAAATGATGCTTTTCTAAAGATTTGAGCAAGCACTTCAAAGCTCTGCCACCAGCAGGAAAGTCAGCAGAGTCACTTTGATAATGTGTTCAGCCAAATGTTGCAAATCCTGTTGCATAATACAATACTTCAAAAGCAGTATCGCAACTCCTAAGTGACAAACTATCAATTTTACCACTTCATTGTATCCAGGAACAACAACAAAAAAAATGTGTGTATATGGAGTTCCATGGGGAAATAAAAACACAACAATTGGTAGGCAAAGTGGTATTTTATGGTCTATATTTGGCTCAGAGTAGCTGCTACAACAATGAAAAACACCACAGTTTAGTAGCTCAATGTGAGAAGTTATTTCTCACTGATTTAATAGTCTAATAAGGACTGGTTGTATGTGCCCACCTACCTGTTTTGGAGGGTGGAGAATGTAATCTATGTCTGTGGAGCCACTTCCCAAAGTCATCTCTGTATTCTGGCAATTTTGGAGGGCAGTTAACTTTCTCTTCCACATGACCCATCACTCTCCTCAGAAAATAGCAGTGAACCCCCTTGTGGGTTACTTTTCTGATAATTTCTTCATTCGTAAGACCACATTTGAACAGTATCAAATATTCTGCATGTTGAAATAAAAACCATTGTGTTCAGCTCAATTTGACACAAAAATATCATGAACGATCCTACACTGTTGAAGTATTGTGCTAGAGTCTGTGAATGATGACAGTAAGATATTGTTAAGGTCTGTAGGGAATTCACAAGGAATATATTCTAATGAAACCAAATTTCAACACAATATAGTAAGCGCTGATCTCTTTTAAGAATGCCAGAAGCTTACTCTTTCTATATTTTAAGATGCTGTAATTCCTTAGAGGATTAATTGTCACAAATCCAAATACAGTTGTATTGACATTTAAATTCAGTTTACATATGTCATGTGTCAAAAAATGAAACAAGCTTAATAAAACTTTAGTAAATCTCTGAAATGTAACCATATAGAGAAATTGACTTTATATCAAAATTGTTTGATTTTCAAGGAAAGTCTTCCCCATTCTGTCTTTTGGAATAACAGCATCAAGCAATCAGGCTAGCCAAATGTCATTTTTATTCCATAACATAACACACCCAGTCCGTCTTTTATTAACCTACTAATAATTGATACTTTGTTTTAATTAGTTCAAGAAGTTTTGCTCAGCACTTAGGAGTCTGACATGTCAAATAACAACACAACTGCAGCCATTTAATAAACAGTTTATCCTGACTGTGTCATTACTTCCTATGCTCTTTAGTGGCCTCCACAGCCCAGATGAACTGTTTCTCATTCCACTCTCACACTTTTTGATAAAGAATGAAATGCATTTAGGATCTTCATATGTAACTAGATATTGTAATACAAAGAAACTAAACCCAAATGGCCTGGGACTACCGTTATATGACCTGAAATATGTATTCAACCAGTCAGTGTCTCAGTTGCTTCACCTGTGAATTCAGTTTCAGATCAACAAAGTCTCAAGACCCTGTGTATTCTGTTTGCTGAGCCTACTATTCTAACACATTTTGGTAGAATGAAGTCATCTATGCAGGGAATTCTAAAGCAAAAAAAGGTCCAGTGGATATAGACTATTTGAACAATAGTCCTTGTGTTATTTAGATGTAAACTTATGTATATGGGAATAGTATACTGACTATTTGGAAATTAGATTTCCTTGCTGTATCTTCTATTTATTCGTTAGTCTCTTTTGTGCTATGTCTTGCTTCTTATCCTCATAAATGCAAATTATCAACTCCCTGAAACTTATTCCATGAGCTACATGGTTAAAAATTTGCACAGTTCTTTATGTTTGGCAAAATTTTACTGAAAAAAAATAATGTATTAAAAATAAATAGGCTTGGTTTGGGGAATGCTTCCAATTTTGAATCTTTGGCAGGATTGGGCTTCTACAGGAAAATAAAATTAGCCAAAGCTCTAGCTCAAAATCTTTTGAAAGATAAAGCTATGGGGCTTACTCTAATGTATTCAAGGTGTCCGTATACTTTGAGAGCAGCTAATAATAAGCTCCCTGGAAAATATGATGAAAACGTTGGCAGATTATCAGAGTTCAACAAAATCAACTTCATGCACATCCAAGACTACCATTTCCAAAATAGATCCTAGTATTTCAGGTTTATCATTTCATTTAGAATGTTAACTTTGGGAGTGTGGGAAGCGTTTTTCATAATCACAGGGAAGGGGACAGTAAGCTTGCCTCCCACATTCAATGTGTATCCTCATACTGTTTTATTTTAGCATCTGAAATTCAAAGTAGCTTCCTCCAAAGCAAGAGCCCACCCAGGAGCTGAAATGCAAGGAGTATATGGAGAAATTTGTGGTGAAATTTTGCCACAGTCCTTGAAAGCTTCCTTTCTTGTATTTTTCTGAAATTGATATGTTCTGCTCACCGAATTCAACCTTTAGGAATTCTGGCGCAACACTGTATTTTTCTCAGAGTGATTGGACTTCAAGAGTGACTAAAGGTATTACTTTGCTGTTCCAAAATACGGAAAACCCAGTAAAAATATTTCAGATCATGAAAATTTTCCTAGTAATTCAGTGATACCTAAAGTTCATAGAAAACAGTTTAATTTTCTTAGCTGAATAAGTAAACTCTCTTTTTATTCAGGAATTATATAACTTCCAGCAGTCGTTTTCAAGTAAGGAGGTAAAACGAAGGTTATTTTAGAATCATTTGTGACACTTTGTCAAACCACACATTCTCTCCTCTCAACAGGCCCCACTCTCTCCCCAAGATTCTAGCACATTCCTACCCTGGGGGCAGCATGGATAGAATGTGCCACTGTGATCAGTAGCTACTTATAAGAGTGGGCTGTATTTCCTGAATATTGGGGTTGGAAAAAGATTGAGAAATACAGCTCCTCTGTCTTCAAGCAATATTTCTCAACAGTGTCCCTAGATCTCAGGGGATTCATGAAGTTAGTAATGGAGACCTACAGGCAATGTTCATTATTTTTTAAAGTAACCTTATAGAACCTGTATATCTACTGACAATAAAGCTGCTCCAGCTGCAGGCTAAAACCTTGTCTCTTCTCTTCAAGCTAAAGTTATATAAACTTATGGTGATATACTAACTATTGCAAGCCCTTTGGAAGTTCTGAGGAAGTTACATGTTCTCTAGTGAATAGAAGTGGAAAAATATATTTCTATTTAAGTCTCTTCATTTGATAGAACATTTCAAAAAATGAGACACATAGATGAAACACAATTAAAAGGTCACTTGGAAGCTAAGTTTTGGAAACCATTGACCTAAAATAAGGCAGAACTGAGCATAGGGAAGATATCTGTCGATTTCTCTTTAATTAATAACTTACTTATTAATAGTAACACACACATATATAAGCACATATATATGTACATTGTTCTAAAATAGGACTGAAGAAAGAACAACAAATCTATGAAGAATAGAGTTCTGGCTGGGTGCAGTGGCTCACGCCTGTAATCCCAGCACTTTGGGAGGATGAGGCGGGCGGATCACGAGGTCAGGAGATCGAGACCATCCTGGCCAACATGGTGAAACCCCATCTCTACTAAAAATACAAAAATAGCCGGGTGAGGTGGCATGCGCCTGCAGTCCCAGCTACTCAGGAGACTGAGTCAAGAGAATTGCTTAAACCCGGGAGGCAGAAGCTGCAGTGAGCACAGATTGTGCCACTGCACTCCAGCCTGGGCAACAGAGTATGCCACTGCACTCCAGCCTGGGCAACAGAGTAAGACTCCATCTCAAAAAGAAAAAAAAAAATATATATATATATATAGCTGTAGTAATATATATATATATATATATATATATATATATAGCTGTAGTAATATATATATATATAGCTGTAGTAATCATTTATTAATTTTAATTCTGATCTTTTAAAATTATTCACGTTTATTTATTTCCAGTAAGTTTGAATTCCACATGCTTGCACTTCCTGGGATGGGCACTGTGGGTGGTGAGATTGTGGGAGGCTCAACTTCAGAATGTGTTTTTACAAAATTCATATCATCAGCAAGTTCTGGGTCTTACATAAGGTAGGAATGCTTGTCCTTAAAAGTATATCTGCAAATACAATGCTATTAATACTACTTTTTTGTATAATGAATTATAAATTAAAGTGTGGACATTGGGTCTCTCTCATTCTATTATAGAATTAGCAAAAATTTCCACCAGCAAACCATTATTAGAAAGGTTGCTGCTAAGGCGTAAAAATCATAGAACAGAAGTAAGAGGCCTTGGAATCTACAGGTATTCACTTTTGAAAAACAGAAAGTTATTTCTCCTTTTCTCTGTCTTCTTCCTAATTCCATTTAGAGTTGGAGGAAAAGACAAAAGATGACAGAGCTTTCTTAAATGGCAGTGAGGGACACAGACATGAGAAGGTGACATAAATTTAAGCTGAACAAGGATCTGCATCCACTATCTTGATCTCTAAGGGATCTAGTCAGAAAGCAATAAAAGCTGACTTGGTAATATTCCTGCATGGAATAAGGGTGTCTTCTAATTCTAAAACTACAGTGTATTCTGGAAGAATTCTGCTTTTTTAAACGATCCTCAACAAGTTCTTGAGATTCCAGGTCATCCAGTTAAGGAGCTTGAACAGAGAGCAAAAATACATTATCAACATCAACTTCAATTTATTTACTTATTTATTTAATAATACTTTGACATTCTTGGGGTGATAGTAAATTATATTGTATTCGCCATTCAGCCGGTGGCCATAGTGGCTCCTCAATCAAGTTTTGACAAAAGGAGTTTGGAATAGAGAAAGAGAGAAAAGAAGTGAAGAAAGTCAAGCATTTAGATTGTGAAATAACATTACATGGACTCATCTTTTTGAACTCCCTTCCTTATCTCTGCCTGTTTCCATTGTGAAGCAGGAATAATAATCGGAAACTCAAAAGCAATTTGACATGCACAAAGTGTCTTTACTCTTGTCAATGCACATTTTATCTGGACAGCAGAGGAAAGAGGACGACAAGGTGGAAGTGACTCAAAGACCAACATGATATAGATTCTTCATTCTGTGGTCTGTCGAGTCAGAGGGCACTTAAAGTCAGGAGGGAAGTTTTCCTGGCCTATGTGTGCTCTGAGTGTCTACCTCATAGCCAATGGCCTAAAAACACAGCTGCATGGGAAAAAAAGTCAGGTCTCACTCTCCGTCCGTCAGCAAATCCAAAGTTATACTCACCCTGCTTTGAGTTCAGTGACTTTTCTTTTTAATCTTTTCTATTCTTCCTTCTCATCACATTGCTTAAAACCTAGTGCTCTGTATACACAATGGCCACTTAATCATTGTGGGCAGGTTGGAAACAGGATAAATCTGCAACAGTAGCATGGCCTGTAGCTTCCAAGGCTTCTTATCTCTGTTCTATGATTTTTATGCCTTAGAAACAACCTTCCTAATACGAAATTATTTTTTAATAGTTCTGTAATGGAATGAGAGAGACTCAATGTCCAGACCTGAATTTATACTTCATTATTCAGTATAGTAGCAGGCTGCTGTGTTCGCACAGAGCCTTTCTTCTGGTGGTAAGACTGGCTCATTCTTGTGAGGGGCAGGACTCCTCACATGGGTGATGTTGGCTTGCAAACTCTAAGGCCTGACTGAAACGTCTCAGTGCTATGTTGCAGTGTGAGGTTCTTCCTATCAACCAACTTTCCTTCCTTTTTCCTCCCCTTCCACAGTGGACTTTCCCTGCCTCCTCCAGCTTCCTCTGCTTTTCCCCACAGGAGGGTTGTCTCCAATAACTCTCTTGCAGGTCTACTACTGTCTTGGCATCTGCTCCTCAGAGGACCTGAGCTAACACAAGAAGAAAGTAAGCTTTCTCCCATGGCTTAGAGCTCTAATTGTGAATGTAAATGTAAAACACACTAGGGAAAACCAAGAGATAAAAGGCACATATCCAAACGGCTTTTCAAACTGTGCTTGGCCATCGTCTCACCTTCTCAAGTCCTCTTCCTCTATTCAGCTCTAGGCAGGGGTTGGCCAACTTTTTCTGTAAAGGGCAATATAGCAAATGTTTTACACTGTGTGGACAACATGATCTTGGCTGCAACCACTCAACTCTGCTATTGCAGTGCAAAAGCACTCATGGGCAATGCATAGATGAATGGACATGGCTGTGTTCTGATGAAACTGTGTGCTGTTAAAAACAAAAACAAAAACAGGTGGCAGGGTATATTTGGCCTGTAGAGCATAGTTTTACTGAGCCCTATTCTTTGAGGTTCATATTGGAGGTTGCTTTTGGCTGACTTAATCAGCCACTTATTTAGACCCCTGGATACTGAGCAGATCATTTAAGCTAAAAAGAAAGATCAGAGAAATCTGTGTTCTTCATTGGCATCTGCTGCTTTAGAATTACTTCACCCTGCAGTCAGCATTGGAAATTCCCTTCCCTGGGGATCCTGTGAGTGTTCCACAATGCCCAATCCCCAAATCTCTTTCATTTTGCTTTCAAATTGCTGAATACCTCACTTTCTATTCTAACAAATGAGGCTTCATTTTCTTGTTGCTGGAAATTTTAAAAACTGAAATATAGCAACAGGATGGATGCATCTTACAAAAGCTTCTAGCAATTACTATAGGGGTCACCAAAGCAACTCATTTTTTTTTGGTATTTTTTTTTGGATTAAAGCATTTTAGGGGCCAGGAGTGGTGGCTCACTCCTGTAATCCCAGCACTTTGGGAGACTGAGGCAGGTGGATCACATGAGGTCAGGATTTTGAGATCAGCCTGGACAACATGGTGAAACCCCATGTCTACTAAAAGTACAAAAATTAACCAGGCATGATGGCATGTGCCTGTAGTCTCAGCTACTTGGGAGGCCAAGGGAGGAGAATCACTTGAACCCAGGAAGCAGAGATTGCAGTGGCTGATATGGCACCACTGCACTCCAGCCTGGGCAACAGAGCAAGACTCAGTCTCAACAAAAAAGCGTTTTGGAGTGGGAACTGATGAAGAAAAAAATTCTGTATGCAACCGACTGAAGTTTTGACTTTATCAAGAAAACTACTTTGAAGTTTTCCCAGAGGTACAGGGGTTGAGAAAAAGGAATTGGAGCTGAAAAAGGTCCTGTGGCCCCAAACAAAGCCAGGTATTGGAGGAGAGTCAACCAGGTGACCAAGTACTCTGTGGCTGCAGGTGAAACGGGATGGTTTTACTTCCCTGATTATAATTAATTGGTGGTAGACATGGATATTTTGTAATCAGTATTTTATATACTATACCATTGCTTCATTAATATCATTACTTGGATATTACACTTTGATTGTACGATTCTCCAAGAGAAGATTGTAAAAAGGGCACTGGCTTTACTTGAATTGCCTTTGGCACTTGTTCTTCCAAATACGGAAAGCAAAAGAATGGCTTCAATTCTTGGACAACATGCGATAGTGGCAACAGCAACCTTGGCCCACCTCTTGAAAGAGATTTGTGACTCAGAATGGATTTCCAAGGCTTGTTTTTGCCTCTCAGCACTTGACTCTTATCCCCTGTCCTTCCCTCCCTCTTTGTTCTTGTTGAGGATTGAGGCAGAGCTAAACCTGCAATATAAGTAAGAAATGGTAAAGCTTCACTTATGTAGTGTAACAATGTGCAATACTTTCAATGAAGTATCATTGTGAAGGCTAATCGTCAAATCAATGACAACATAGTATATAATTTACATAAATCATTAGTAGTTATGAAGTGGCAAATTAAGAATGATCACAACAATTACTAAAATATCATCTCATTTGATTTTCACAATGGTCTGTGTAGTTAGTTGCCATTAGATTAGCAAATTTTGACTTACGGTTTAATTTTGATTAAATGATTCTATCAAATTCATAAAGCTGATAATTTATAAAGTTGAAATTACTGGCTAGTTTTCTGGCCTCTAAAAACTGGGACACAGGAGTTAGTTGCAAGGACTTGGGAACCAAGTGACCTGGGTTTGATTTCCACTTCTACCTCTTGTGTGGTCAGTGACTGAACCTCTTTGTGTCTGCCCCACAGAGTCATTAGGAGGATTAAATGAGAAGTGTTTGGATAATGTCTCCAACTATGCTTGGCATAAGTACTACATCAGTGTTTTTAAAAGCAACAAATATACTATGTTGCTTCTAAGAAATTGAATAAATTGGTTGATCCTAGGGAATTATCTGATCCCCCTAAGCTTCATTTTCTAATTATTTGCAAAAGGGAGATTATAATAGTACCTACTTTCTAAACAAGGCTCAATCAGAGTGAATGTAAAAACCTTTATATCATACATGGGGTTTATTAAGAGCTCAGTTTCTGTTAGCTATTATAGTTTTGTTGTTGTTGTTTTTATCTTCTTATATGAAACAAAATATATGCAAATAGATTAGTCAGATCAACATTGAAATATAGGAATGTGAATGGCTAACATAGATAATAGAGATGATATTTTAAAGTTCTTAGGAGATCACATATGTTATTTAAATATTAATCTGGCTGGCTGAAAAATATTTTCAAAAACATTTTAAGGACATTTCTTCTCATAGAGATACATCTTGTTCAGGCACAAGACAACTTAAGAATAGTATAAAGTTGACTGAAAAGATACTAGACTCACAGGAGACCATTGTATAAAATATTAAGGCTTTCCTTAAGTGTCAAGAGTTTGGACACATCAATAGGACAGCAGGCTTTTAAAACTGCTAAATTAAGTCAGAGTTTCTGCAACACAGATCACCTCTGCATGAGAGGGGAATTTGTGAAATATCCTGAATGGCTTACTAAAAATGACCCAGAGGAAATCCCTACAACCTACAAATAAAGCTTCCAGTGTTGACCACAACTGCCCTCAAGCTGCTACTATGAATATGTCAACCCACAACCATTGTAGGCTGGGAAGACCCGGGGCTCAGGCTGTGATCCAGCCCCTGCCTGCCTCTCCTTCCCTTTTCTCGCCTTCACTCAAGCTGCACTTTTCCTGGTTTTACCAGTTAGCTATGTTTGTCCTCACTTCCAGGTCTTTGCTCATGCTGTTCTTTTATGTGTGGAACTTTCTTTCCTCACCTCCTGGTTAACTCTTTCTCATCCTTCTCTCTTAACTTGAGCACCATTTCTTCAAGGAGGGCATTCATGATTTCCCCGCTGAGATTAGTGCTCCAAGTACACCATATATTTCCCTCTCCTATAGCACTCAACTCTCTTATAATTATTTTTCTTACTATATTTTGTAGTAACTATATGCACTAAGATCCTCTAAACTTCTGAAGGGCAGGCAGTATGTTCACTCTGTATTCTCAGTGCTTAACATAGTGCCTGAAACACAGTAGGGGCTTAATAATTGTCATATGTAATTGAATATAAGATACATTGATTGGAAGATAACCCATTATTTCATGAACCCACTAGGAAAGGAAAGAAACCCTATGAATTAAACTATGGAACGATGCCTTTATCATCACTTAGAATTCTTATTCTATATTTATTAGAAGATCTCATTTAGTCTTATTTAGACATCGATTTTTATCATGTCACTGTCGCATATTATATATATATATGTGTATACATATATATAAATTGGTTAGTGGATTCCTGAACTTCTTTTTTGGAGCCTCTAATGAATTATTTTTATACTTAATTTAGGTTATTTTTTCTCCCCACAAAATATTATGCTCTGTGCCATCAAGATCATGGGTGATGGCACATTTTTTGAAAAGATCATCCCCTATTGTAAAGGAGAATTTCTTGCAAATTTCATACCCATTCCTCAAATATTTATATGCATAGGCAATGACAACCTTATCATAACTGCTGTAGGGCCAGAATGGCTTTAAGATGCATCCTATTTCTGCCAATGTTCAAAGCAAAAAAAAAAAAAAAAGTGAAACAAAGAGCATGGCATTTCCCAAATAAATACTGTAAACTATATAAATGCGTGTAAAAAGTTCTATGCATGTATGTATGTGGGTAGGTAAGTAAGTAGCCAGAATATTTTCAGAACACTTGTGTGTAATATGTCTATGAAAAATGAGGAGTCCACATCAGATTGTTTATAGCAGGCCTCCTTGAGAATTTCAAGGTCAAGGGAAGCATGCTGCACTCTGTTTTCTTCTGCTTCTGCTTCCTGCTTCTGTAGGGCTGGAGTGAGAAGAGGGCTACGGCTTTTGCTTACAAAAGCTTTGCCTATGAAGGAAGCTTGGCCATCCGTTTTTGTGAGATTGGGCAATTTTTCTTCACCCTCTTGCCCTCTCACTATAACATCTAACTGGATCTTTATTCTGTTGACTTGAAGACACTGTAATTCTTATCTAGTCAAATCCCTTCATTGTGTCGGAGATAAAATTGGATGCTCATGTTGGTAAGAAGAAACTCATTTGCAGTTACAGGTGGACAATTATAAAGCAGAGTAAATTGAGTAGATGCTCCAGGGAAAGGTCTTGGGCTAAGCGTTGGGAAGCCTAAACGCCTGGTGTGTACATGTATAATACTCATTGTTTGCAAGTATCTGTTATGGACTGTATTGTGTCCTCTCCAAATTCATTTGTTGAAGTCCTAACCCCCAGTACTTCAGAATGAAACTATTTGGAGATGGGGCCTTTACAAAGGTAATCAAGTTAAAATGATGCTGTAAGGTGGACCCTCATCCAAACTGACTGGTGTCTTTATGAGAGATTAAGACACACAAAAGGAGACATCAGAAACGTTTGCCCATAGAGAAAAGACAGCATGAAGAGGTAGCAAGAAGGTGACCATCTGCAAGCCAAGTAGAGGCCTTAGATCTTGGAATACCAACTTCCAGAACTGAGAGAAAATAAGTTTCTGTTCTTTAAACCACACACTCTGTGGCACATTTTGTTACAGCAACCCAAGCAGACTAATACAATATGTTAATGAGGGGATTCAGAAAGGTAATTGCAAAGGAAGGAGAAGGTACATACTTGAATGTCACTAGTAACTTACAGCAAGATTGGCTATTAGATAGTATTATTCAAGGAGTCCCAGAGGAACAAAATCCTTCAAACCATAGCTTTCTTCTACCCAAAGTGTTCAAGAAGAAATGAACCAAAGACAAGACTGCAAAACTTCATTGCTGGCAGAGCTTGGTGTGGAATTTCCTCAGAGAATCCTGGTTTGCTGAACTGAGAACACAGAGAGGGGTTCTTTCCTTGCCCTGAATTCACATCTGTCTCAGCTCCCATTTGATTATAGAAGAGGACCGTGCACAAAAGAAGAGAAAATGTCATTCTGGGCACTTTCAGGTTATTTCTTTTTCTTTTTTTTATACTTTTTATTTTTAACTTTTTATTTTAGATTCATATACAGCTTTGTTAGGGGTACATATACAGCTTTGTTACATAGGTAAATGGTATGTCACGGGGGTTTGGTGTACAGATTATTTTGTCACCCATGTCATAAGCATAGTATCCAATCGGTAGTGTTTTGATCCTCTCCTTCCTCTCACCCTCCACCCTCAAGTGGGCGCCAGTGTCTCTTGTTCTCTTCTTTGTGTTCATGTATATTCAATGTTTCGCTCCCACTTACAATGTGTGATGTTAGTGTTAGTTCACTTAGGATGATGGCCTCCAATTCCATCCATGTTGTTGCAAAGAACATGATCTTGTTCCTTTTTATGGCTGTGTAGTATTTCATGGTGTATATATACCACATTTACTTTATCCAGTTTACTGTTGGTGGGCATTTAGGCCGATTCCATGGCTTTATTATTGCAAATAGTGCTTCATCGAACATACGCATGCATGTGTCTTTATGGTAGAACAATTACTATTCCTTTGGGTATTTACCCAATAATGGGATTGTTGAGTCAAATGGTAATTCTGTTTTAAGTTCTTTGAGAAATTGTCACACTGCTTTCCACAATGGCTGAACTAATTTACATTCCCACCAGCATTGTATAAGCATTCCTTTTCTCTGAAACCTTGCCAGCATCTTGCTATTTTTTAACTGTTTTGTAATAGCCATTCTATTTCCTTATGAGCAAATCGAGACCATTTATGTTTCTGCAAATAAAATATATTTTATTCAAAATTTTACATTTATTAGTACAGAGTTATGCAGATTTTTCTTTTCCAATTCAGAAAAACACATACTTTATATATTTATTTTCGACCTTTACTCATTTCTTGTTTTGTTTGTGTTCTCCCTCTTTTTTCTTTCCTATTTTGTTGGTTCCCTTTGAAATCTTCAAGACACTCACTCTCACATTGTAATTGCCTCTTAACCTGTGATTTTTGTTTGGGTACTCTGTCTCATAGAGGTCACATTCTTTTCTGGGCTGAGCCTCTGATTTTTCATGATAAATTAGTTTTCGACATATGCCTTTGTCTGAGTCTTCATTATCTTGCTTTTAGTGTATCCTACAGCTTCTCTTAATAGGCTGTCTTCAACTAGCTTGTTTACTCTTCATTGAAAAAAAATAGATCTTCAGCTGGTGTTTGTAAACAAATAGAGTATATGGATTGCCTTTGATCTCACCACTCACTGGAGAGTTTGTTCTGTTTGTTCAATCTTCTGACAGGCACGGCAAGAGAGAGAGAAAATTATATCACACAGTTCCTATTTCAGTTTCTGGAGTTTGACAGGATTTTACCTAATACAGCCCTATTGAGGTTCAATCATATGGCACCTTCTGCTCAAGCTAGCCCATTTTAGCTTTCTTCTGTAACAACTTGAATCAGTGCAATAAATGAAAAAGAATAATGCTCAGAATATTCTAGTCCAAGGTCTCTTTTTATGCATGTACTTAAGAACTGTTTCTATTTTCTGGCCAGTTGTTTTCTGAGCATTGCAGTCTCTTTGTGGATATAGAAACTGGTATGATGTCCTGGGGGAAGGGGGAAGGAAATATCACACAGCTTGCCTCAAAAATCAGAATCTATTCAGCAATAGAATCCATGTGCAATGTTATAGTTCGTTCGTATCCTTTTTCTGAGTGGGACAGCAGGGAGAAAATAAAAAGATATTTTCTTTTTCATTATCTTGCTTTTGCAGAACAACAAGTTTGTTTCCTTTTTAGAAACAAAGTATGTGTGGGACCATAATTGTGTTTCCTAGTCCTGTTTTATCACTTTAATTCTAGTTTCAGGCAATTATATGAATTTTCACCTTTCTCTCTAACTTTCATGTGGGCAGTAACTATGCTTCTTCCCATTTTACTTCGGACATAATCTCAGTGTCAGGAATATTCTAAGCACTCAATAAACAATTTATTTAATGAACACATAAATACCACAATTGTTACATTAGTGGGTCATTAGGAACAAACTGAATCAAGCACAGTTTGCTAAAAAGTAATCTAAACAAGGCTTCCCTATTATGATTTCATTACATCTTAGTGCCAATTTTACTTCCTTACAACCTAGTAATATTTCTATAACTCTTAACAAGGGTTAATAACTTGATCTGGAAACTTTTGATGTGTGAGAAATTGTATGAAGATCAATCATTCATTCTACAAACATATATTGAGCACCTATTTATGGCTGGCGCTATGCCATGGTAGAATTCTTTCCAGCCACATAGAGAGTAGAGGTTTGGGGTGGCTATACACTAAAAAGTAATTACAAGATATTGTGAGATATCAGAGAGTTACATAAAATTTGCCATGAGATACATTTGAGCTCTGCTTTGAGTCTTCAGAGAAAATCATGAATACTAAGAGCTATAGGGGATGGAGATGTAAGGAGAGGAGTGTTTCTAGGAAAGGTAATAACACCCAGAGTCTGGAGTACTCAGGGGATTGCATGTAGTTAATTGTGACTGAAAACAGAGAGTGGAAGATAACCGGAAAGGCTTTAAATGCAATTTCCTATACATCACTGAGGATAGTTTTCACCTAGAATGGAAGGATAATGCTAGATTCAAGAGGGTGGCTGACCATAAGCCAGAGTGATAATGACCGGGGAAGATATGTGAGTATAGGGGAAGTGAGGAGACTATGTGGGTGAGAGTTGTATAATTGGATAAAGCTTCCATAAAGAAAATGAATTTAAAGCTGCACTGGATACATTAGAAGAGATAGTGCTGAGAGAATCATTATGTTCTTGTAGGAAGAGGGGTGTGTGTGTGTGTGTGTGTGTGTGTGTGTGTGTTTGAGATCGTAGACACACCTGAGCTAGAGTTGGAGCTGTGTGGCTGCCTCAATCAGTCAGTATTTGTTTGCCACCCTTTGAAGTCATGGCTTAACACACTGGCTCATATCCAAGAGAGAAAAAATGCAGATAAAATTAAAGTATAAGCTAAAGCTAAGAATGCTCAGAGATTGGAACAAAGTGAACTACCAGTAAAGATGTTGGGAAAACATCATCTTAGATTTTCAAGGACATTGATCTGATGTCAGGGGAGTGATGTGCTAAGGGAATGGACAGCCTTAAACAGTAATTATAAAACTGGAAACCTATTATTAAGTAAAGGAGTTAAGTGAGGCCTTAACTATAGAGTCTCTTGTAGAATACCGCATCATGATTGTGCCAAACCTCTACCATTTTATTCAAAATCAAATTCCACTTCATCAACATTAGATTCATTTCTTTTAACATCTGCTGTGCCCTTTGGCACAATCTAGGTTTTCTACATTTTTATTTCTTCATTTTCTCATATATTTTATGTATATACATACACACATTATATATATGTACCTCCTCAGGTAATTTTAAAATAATTTTCACATTACGTTGAGAAACTATAGTACACCCGAAAATATTCTTTAGATTTTATTGATATAGCTTAGGTGTCCTACAGGTGAAGGTATACAAAATTTTGCTTTTACTATATCTTTCAGTTAGCCAAATTATTGCCTAGCCCAAAGTGAGTATTTATAATGATGAAAAGGCTCTCTCCATTCAAAGAGGCATCCATTGTGTTTCTTTATGTAAGAGATATCCGGTAACAGATCCTGTGATGTGATAAGAATAGATCACTATTCCAGCTAGAGGGTATCTGCCACTGGATACGGTGAAAAGGACCAAGGGTATGATTAAGAGTGTGAGACTGTGATGATACTCAGATTTGTTTCCTTGAGGTAATTTCATCTCTAGACTTCTTTCAGGAAAGAGGGCACAGCATTATAACAGCCACCAGGGGGCTGCTGTTGAAAGGTACCCTAGCCTTTTGCAGGGAGATTGAGCTGCTTTTTCCTAAGTGTTTAAGTTTGCTTTAAAAAGTAAACACAATTTTAAAAGAAATTAATGAAAATAGCAATGAGCCAGGTGCAGTGGCTCATGCCTGTAATCCCAGCACCTTGAGAGAATGAGGCAGGTGGATTACCTGAGGTCAGGAGTTTGAGACCATCCTGGCCAACATGGTGAAATCCCGTCTCTACTAAAAATACAAAAATTAGCCTGGCGTGGTGGCACACACCTGTAATCCCAGCTACTGAGGAGGTTGAGGCAGGAGAATTGCTTGAGCCCAGGAGATGGAGGTTGCAGTAAGCCGAGATTGTGCCACTGTACTCCAGTCTGCCTAAAGAGTGAGATGCTGACTCAAAAAAAAAAAAAAAAAAAAAAAAAAATCAATGAGACAAATGCCATGTTACTTTTAGTTTACAGGCATATTGATTTCATTAATATACTGATTTAATTATGGGTGTTCTGATAAGTTGGGCAAAATGGGAGACATGATGACTTCATGCTGCCTACTAATAGAAATCATACAAGCTCATCTGTAGCGACAAACTTCAGTGGCGCGAATTCAAAGAGGCATCAATTGTGTGACTCTTTAAGAGATATGGGGTAACAGATCCTGTGATGTTTTCAATTGGGATTTTGCACAGGGCACATCCATTTTGTTCAAAATGGAGTTTTATCTATCTGTTGTTTATAAAAGTTGCAGAAGAAAACTTTAAGGCATCACTCAGGGAAGATATTTCTTCAGGGAAATGAAATGAGTTCAGGAATATTATTTCCTAATGATCTTTCTTAATGCAGGGACTAAGTGTAGGGAATCCAGGAGAATGGCTAATTAAAATGCCCATTACATTATTTCTCTGATATATGATTTGCTTAAAACTATCCATTGGTAAGTGCTCAGAGTTGACTTTCGGTAATTCTCTGATGAGAACCTAGAACCAAAATACAAAGATGCCTTGAGTAGGTATTTTGTACAGAGTTAAAAAATTAGAGCATGTTCAGCTGTATTTTATTTCCATTACAAAAAAGTTAAACCTGAAATCCATGTCAATTTTCAGAGGTCCTCATTCACCTATGATCTCTACCCCTTAAGGTTTTGGTTTTTTCTTTTTTTGGCGGGGGGCGGGGGGTTGTAATTAATTTCTTATAGAAACTAGCTTGCCTGTCAAGAGCAATCACAAACCTAAATGCCTTTATCTTTCTTGCTCAAATCTATAGGGCATCAAATATTGACCAAAATGTTTCTTCAAAAGAAAATGTTAGCCTAGTAAATGCAGTTCATTTCTAACCATCCTTGAATGTTCACTGTTTTCCCAAAGTTGTTGACAGTGCATCTATATAACAACATGTATTAATTTAATATTTAATATAGGTCTTCTTTCTCCATGGAGCTTAAAGCACTGCATAAAAATTTTTATTTTAAATGAATTCAAGATACAGACTTGATAAAGCACAGGACAACTTCAAGTCTTACATATTTCAAATCCAATATACAACGAACTCACACCTGGATTATTAGAGCTATGCTAGAATAAATATGATTTATTGGTTGAAATGGAACTCACATTTTTTTCACTTTTTAAATGTGTTTTATTTTTTGAACATGATTTTTTATTATAAAAGTAATATATGTTCATTGTGAACATTATGAAAAGAAAAATAATAAAATAAAAATCATATATAACTGTTTTAATCTCTATTAAACTTTTAGACTATTTCCTTACACACATTTCCTATGCACTAGTATGTACGAAAAATAATTAGGATATATGACATTACTCATTTGTGAGTGACACTTCATTTAAAATGTATCACATTTTCCCATGTCATTAAATACTACCTGTAGTATTCCATAGCATGAATTGCACCATAATTCATTTAACAATTTCTTTAACACTATATATTTAGTTATTTCTAACTTTTCTATATTGTAAACAATGCTATGTGAACATTTCCATCAACAAATATTTGCATACAACTAGAGTTATTTTCTCTTGTTAAATTTGCAAAAGGAGAATTTCAGGGTCAAATTTTTTTTCACAAGTTTTCATTCATAGGCTAAACTATCTTCCACAATGGAAGTATATGAGAGTGTCTATCTTTATCTTTGCAACACTAAATGTTATTCTATCAAGTTTAAAATCATCTATAATTTAATATGTGAAAAAAGATTGTTCTTTTACCCTTTGTTACTTTGCTTACCTGAAAAATTTGAAATAATTCATACATTTATTTACCATTTACATTATTTCTTTATACTTTACTTATTCCTACACATCATTCATTTTTTTCTATTAGGGTGTATTAAATTTTGTATGAAGAGAATTCTTTATATAAAATTAGGATAACAATATGTCATACATTTTACAAGTATCTTTCCACCTAATTTTATCATGTTTTGTTATTGAACTTTTCATTTTTAAATTGTCAATTTCTCAAGTGTTTTCACTAAAGTTCTACATTTGTTTGTACAATTAGAAAATCTTTCTCACAAAATGTTCAATATTCATTTTTATTTTACATATTTGATTATTTGCTTAGTTTGTTTTTCATTTTATGCATTTAATGCTTTAATAAATCTGCAACTAATTATGGTTTATCATGTGAGGAGAAGATTTTATCAGTTTTTTTCTATTGTTGAGCAATTGTTCCTGCATGTTTATTGAATAATACACTTCTTCCTACTGATTTTAATATTTTAAAATTCAGCTGAAGCTTTTATGTTCTGTGGTTTTCTCCTGAGATTAATTTCTGCTCCACTGATTTCTCTATTCTCCCATGTTTATCGCAATATTTTAATAATGCATTCTCGTATCTGGTATTGCAAGTGTTTCTTCAGTAGTTTTTCCCAGAATGTTGTCATTCTTGACTCTTTATTCTTACATGTACTTCAGAATTACTTTATTAAGTTGAAAAAGATTCACTTAAGAAGACATGTTTCACTATGGAAAAATGCCCAGGATACATTAAGCAAGGAAAGCAAATTATATAATAGTATGTATATTATCCCTCTTACAATGAAACAGAAGTCAGAAAAAACACAGAAGTGTGTGTGTATGCCCATGTGTATATGAGAATGTTTCTTACAGATACATACAAAAGTTCTAGAAGAATGGCCAGAAAACTTATTAACAATGGTTACCTGTAGTGAGTGGGAATGGACATTGTGGGGAAGAGGAACTTTTGCTTTTTCACTAGAAAGTCTTTTCATGCAATTTGAATTTTCTACCATGAGCAAGCATTAATCTTAAAAATTTTAAAGATTTTAGAATGCCTTTGAAAAAATCATCCAAAAAATATTAAAAAGCTATTTACACACAAAAGGACAAAAACTGCATAATTTCACTCGTATGAGGTAATTGGGTAGTCAGATTCATAGAGACGTAAAGTAGAATGGTGGTTGCCAGGATATGGGGGAAGAGGGTAAAGGGAGTTGCTGTTAAACATGTAGAGAGTTTCTATTTTGCAAGATAAAAAATATTTTAAAGATGGATGCTGTCTCAGTGATAGTTGTACGACAATATGAATGTACCTAATGCTACTGAACTGCCACTGTACTTAAAATGGCTAAAATGATAGGTTTTACTTTATGTATATTTTACAATCGTTTTAAAAGCTATTTACAATGGTTCACCTCCGGAGAGTTGCATTGAGGAGTCAGGATGTAGGCCGAGGACAATACTTTTCATTTAACATCTTCCGCATGGCCTGAATTTTTCATGCGAAGTTAGTGTCGTTTTCATAATGCAAAAAAATTTAGGAGTCTTTCTAAGCCTATTCTGATTTGAAGGGCTGCCTGATTAAGAAAAATTTAATGTCATAGCTAATTTTAAAATGTATTGAATTCTAGGTGGAATTATATTACATTTATGAATGATGGGACATCTTTATTGTTATAAAAATATTTTGTCCTTTAGTCATATAGAAATACTTTTCAAAAAACATTTGAAACTTTTTTTATTTCAATAGCTTTAGGGGTATAAATGGGTTTTGGTTATACGGATGAACTGTATATTGGTAAAGTCTAGGATTTTAGTGAACTCATCACCCAAGTAGTGTACATTGTATCTAGTAGATAGATTTTCATCTGTTATCATCCTCCCATCCTCCCGCTTCTGAGTCTCCAACGTCCGTTATACCACTCCATATGCCTTTGCATGTCCATAGCTTAGGTCCCACTTATAACTGAGAACATGTGATATTTGGTGTTTGATTCCTAAGGAACGCACATGTTTGACTATCAGAAATAGAATGTTCAATTGAGTGAACATTCATAGAATGAATGTTCATTAATTCTCTCCCTTGGTTCTTCTCTACCCCCATTATCATTCAATTTTTAAATTTTCCTTCTGCCTGTCCTTTAAGTGTTGGTGCTTTTCACTGTTTTATGTCGCTGTGTGAACTCTTCCTGCAATGGTGCACTCATTCTCTTCAATCACCATGTACAAGGGGCCTTCAAAAAGTTCACAAAAAATGTATATTATGAAAAAACTATGCGTGAATTTCAATTTTTCTTGCACCAAAAAAAAGTATACTAACTTGTTATAACATGTCTGAACAGGATTTAGTTTAAGGCATTAAGAGGCTAAGACATCAGTTTGAAAAGGGCCCCTATCAGGGCAACATGAATTCTGCTAAGATTGAAGCATGAACAAATATCAAATGTAGGTGAAGCTTGAGTGAAAGAATGGCGAAAATCACCGATGCTTTATAAAAAGCTTTCGAGGGTAGTACCCCAAAGAAATCAGCAGTTTACAAATGGATAATGGTGATGAGACAATGTTGAAGATGAAACCAACAGCGACAGACCATCCACATCGATTCATGAGGGAAAAAATGCATCTTGTTCATGCCCTAATTAAAGAGGACTGACAATTATCAGCAAAAAGAATAGACAACAGCCCAGTTTACACAATTCTGACTGAAAAATTAAAGTTGTGCAAACTTCCACTTGACGGGTGCCAAAACCACTGGGCCCAGATCAGCTACAGACAAAAGCAGAGCTTTCAATGGAAATTTTAAACAAGTGGGATCAAGATCCTGAAGCACTTCTTTGAAGCATTATAACAGGAGATGAAACATGGCTCACCAGTACAATCCCAAAGACAAATCACAATCAAAACAATAGTTTCCAAGAGGTGGAAATGGTTCGGCCAAGGCGAAAGTGAACTGGTCAAAAGCAAAAGTCATGGCAACAGTTTTTTTAGGATGCTAAAGGCATTTCACCTGTTGAGTTTCTGGAGAGCCAAAGAACAATAATATTTGCTTATTATGAGAGTGTTTTGAGGAAGTTAGCCAAGTTTTTGCAGAAAAACATCTAGAGAAGCTTCACCAGAGAATCCTTCTTCACCACAACAATGCTCCTGCTCCTTCAAAAAGGGCAATTCCACAAGTTTCAATGGAAATTCATTAGACATCCACCTTACAGTCCTGATTTGGCTCATTCTGACTTCTTTTTGTTTCCTAATCTTAAAAAACAATTTTAAATGTCACCCAGTTTTCTTCAGTTATTAATGTATAAAAGACTGCTTTGACGTGGGTAAATTTCCTGGACCCTCAGTTCTTTAGGGATGGACTAAATGGCAGTATCCTCACTTACAGAAGTGTCTTGAATTTGATGGAGCTTATGTCAAGAAATAAAGTTTATATCTTTCTTTTTATTTTTTAGTTCAATTTTTCCACAAAAGTTTTAACATTTTCTCATATACGCTGATGACTTGTAAGTCTATATTTCCAGTTGGGATATTTCTCCTGAGATCCAGGCATCTAACTCTCCCCACATGTCCACTTAGCCCAAAATATGTATATAACAAATATGTATTGCAAACTCTATTTCTTCAAAATCAAATTCACTCTCAATTCTCTCATGTTTTTAAAATTGATTCAACGAGTCACTTAAGTGGGTAATCTGGGAAGCATCTAAGGGATATCTCCTTTGTTCATCTTTTATATCTTAAACACCACAGAATTCTGTCAATGTTTTCATTATTCTTCCCTTATGGTAACTGTCTTAGTCCAAGTACTAATAAAATTTAAATGGAACTATTTTAATAACACCACACACACACACACACACACACACACACACACTCACAGAAAGAACACTAAACCAGCACCTCTTAATAGCATCAATTTTTATCTAATTTTTGCTTTATGGAATTTATTTCTAGGTGCTAAATATTTATTGAATAGATATTTAATGGGACTAAAATGTGATTGAATTATGAATGTCCTTTTTTTAAAACAGGATAGAGGCTTTGGCATTTAGTTTCTCTTTTCCTTTTCCTTTTCCTTTTCTTTTTCCTTTTCCTTTCCCATCTTGTACCTTCTTTGGAGGTTTCTTGCAGGTTCTTTGGGGTTTTGTAACAGAGAACTAGAATAAGAAGAAAAAAAGAGAGACATGGCATAGGGATCATCATGGCGGATGGGAACTAGATTGCAACTCTGACTCAGACAGACAGAGCACGGATCGAGGGCTGGCATTGTAAACTTTAGCTTCAGATTGACTGCAAGAACAAACCAGCAATCCTGAGAGGACCCACAGACCCTATGAAGGAAGTGAACTGCTCCTACAGGACCTGGGAGACACCACAAATACTGTGAGTGCCTCCACTGAGGTAGAGGAAAAGGGAGAGCCTCCTCTCCTAAACTCACACTCTCACTGCAGAAACTGAAAATCTGTTTGCTTGCGTGGAGGAGCTTCCAACCTTACCTGAAACTGAGTCAATTTAGAGAGCCGAGTGAAATACAGGGGTAGAGAAAGCAGCAGAATGGCTCTGGGAGCTCACTAGGTCCCCAAGTAGGCCATTCCTGCCTAGCACCACAGGGATCCATCAGGAGGGTAGCCAGAGGAGCGAGGGGTAAAACTGCCTAGGGAGAAGGAAATCTCCAGTTGATCTTTGTAACAATTTGAATGGGGCAAGAAGCCTCCTGGCCAGAACTCTGGGGAAGGCATGAATCCTACGAATCCTAGAATCCTACCTGTAGACTCCACAGGTAGAGAAAGAATCAAGCCCTTTTCTTTTGCAGCTGGGAGGCAAGTAGCCTGGGGCAAGTTTTCAAGCCCAGCTCACCCACCACCTGGAAACAGACTCAGGCTTATTGGGGTAGAGGAATGGTGGGAGTGAGACCAGCCCTTCGGTTTGCATGGAAGCTGGGTGAGGCCTGTGACTGCTGGCTTTCCCCCACTTTCCTGACAACCTGCATGACTCAGCCAAGGCAATATTCCTCCCAGGTACATAACTCCATAGACTGGGGTATCTCACTCCCATCCCCCATAGCAGCCACAGCAAGACCTGCCCAAGAACAGTCTGAGCTCAGACACGCCTAGCCCTGCCCCCACCTGATAGTCCTTCTCTAGTCACCCTGGTAGTGAAAGACAAAGGGCATATAATCTTGGGAGTTCTAGGGACCTCCCCACTACTAGTTCCTCTTCCTACTACCACAGTTGATGCTCTCTGGAAAGCGTCACCTCCCAGGAGGAGGCCAACAAGCACAAAAATAGAGCATTAAACCACCAAAGCTAATGACTCTCATGGAGTCCATTGCAATCTTCAACCACCTCCACCTGAACAGGTGCTAGTATCCATGGCTGAGAGACCCATAGATGGTTCACATCACAGGACTCTGTGCAGACAACCCCCAGTATCGGTCAAGAGTCAGGTAGATTTGCTGGGTGACTAGACACAGTAAAGAGACAACAATCACTGCACTTCAGCTCACAGGAAGCCACATCCATAGGAAAAGGGGGAGAATTCTGTATCAAGGGAACACCCTGTGGGACAAAAGAATCTAAACAACAGCCTTCAGACCAAGACCTTCTGTCTGACAGAACCTGCCCAAATGAGAAGGAACCAGAAAACCAACTCTGGTAATACGAAAAAACAAGCCTCTTTAACACCCCTGAAAAATCCCACTAGTTCGCCAGCAATGAATCCAAACCAAGAAGAAATCCCTGATTTACCTGAAAAGAATTCGGGAGGTTAGTCATTAATCTAATTAGGGAGGCACCAGAGAAAGGCGAAGCCCAATGCAAGGAAATCCAAAAAACAATACAAGAAGTGAAAGGAGAAATATTCAGGAAATAGACAGCTTAAAGGAAAAACAATCTAAAATTCAGAAAACATTGGAAAAACTTTAAAAAATACAAAATGCTCTGGAAAGTCTCAGCAATAGAATTGAACAAGTAGAAGAAAGAAATTCAGAACTCAAAGACAACATCTTCAGGTTAACCCAATCCAACAAAGACAAAGAAAAAAGAATTTAAAAAAATTGTTCTGAACAAAGCCTCCAAGAAATCTGGTATTATGTTAAATGAACAAACCTAAGAATAATTGCTATTCCTGAAGAAGAAGAGAATTCTAAAAGCTTGGAAAACATATTTTGGGGAATAATCAAGGAAATAATCAAGGAAAACTTTCAAGGAAGGGTCTCAGCCTTGCTAGAGACCTAGATATCCAAATTGAAGAAGCACAAAGAACACCTAAGAAATTCATCACAAAAAGATCATCGCCTAGGCACATTGTCGTCAGGTTATCCAAAGTTAAGACAAAGAAAAAAATCTTAAGAGCTGTGAGACAGAAGCACCAGGTAACCTATAGAGGAAAACCTATCAGATTAACAGGAGATTTCTCAGCAGAAACCCTATAAGCTAGAAGGGATTCAGCCTCCTCAGACAAAAACAATTCAACCTCTTCAGACAAAACCTCCTTTCCTATATTCAACCTCCTCAGACTAAACAATTATCAGCCAAGAATTTTGTATCCAGCAAAACAATTATCAGCCAAGAATTTTGCATTCAGAAAAACTAAGCATCATACATGAAGAAAAGATACAGTTGTTTTCAGAAAAACAAATGCTGACTTTGCCACTACCAAGCTACCACTATAAGAACTGCTAAAAGGAGCTCTAAGTCTTGAAACAAATCCTAGAAACACATCAAAACAGCACCTCTTTAAAGCATAACTCACATAGGATGTATAAAACAAAAATACAAGTTAAAAAACAAAAAACAAACAAACAAAAAAACAAACAAAAAAAAAACAAAGTAAACAGGCAACAAAGAGCATGATGAATGCAATGGTACCTCACATTTCAATACTAACATTGAATGTAAATGGCCTAAATCCTTCACTTGAAAAATACAGAAGGAATGGATAAGAACTCACCAACCATCTGCTGCCTTCAGGAGATTCACCTAACACAGAAGGACTCACATAAACTTAAAGTAAAGGGGTCAAAAAAGGCATTACATGCAAATGGACACCAAAAGCAAGCAGGGGTAGCTATTCTTATATCAAACAAAGCAAACCTTAAAACAACAGCAATTAAAAGAGACAAAGAGGGAGAGTATATAATGGTAAAAGGTCTTGTGCAACAGGAAAATATCACAATCCTAAACATATATGCACCTAAAACTGGAGCTCTAAAATTTATAAAACAATCACTAATAGACCTAAGAAATGAGATAGAAAGAAACACAATAATAGCGGGGGCCTTCAATTCTCCACTGACAGCACTAGACAGGTCCTCAAGATAGAAAGTCAACAAAGAAACAATGGATTTCAACTATACCTTGGAACAAACTGGCTTAGTAGATATATACAGAACATTTCATCCAACTACTGCAGAATACACATTCTATTCAACAGCATATGGAACTTTCTCCAAGACAGACCATATGGTAGACCATAAAATGAACCTCAATAAATTTAAGAAAATCGAAATTATATCAAGCACTCTCTCAGACCACAGTGGAATAAAACTGGAAATCATCTCCAAAAGGAAGCTTCAAAACCATGCAAATACATGGAAATTAAATAACCTGTTCCTGAACTGAGCATTGGGTCAAAATGAAATCAAGATGGATATTAAAAATTTCTTCAAACTGAATGACAATAATGACAACCTATTAAAACCTCTGGGGTACAACAGAGGCAGTGCTAAGAGGAAAGTTCAGAGCCCTAAATACCTACATCAAAAAGACTGAAAGAGCACAAACTGACATTCTAATGTCACACCTCAAGGAACTAGAGAAAAAAGAACAAACCAAACTCAAACTCAGTAGATGAAAGGAAATAACCAAGATCAGAGGAGAACTAAATGAAATTGAAATGAAAAAATACAAAAGGTAAATGAAACAAAAAGCTGGTTCTTTGAAAACAAAAATAAAATTGATAGACCATTATCAAGACTAACCAAGAAAAGAAGAGAGAAAATCCAAATAATCTCACCAAGAAATGGAACAGGAGATATCACAACTGACACTACTGAAATACAAAAGATCATCCAAGGTTACTATGAACACCTTTACACACTAAACTAGAAAACTTAGAAGAGATGGATAAATTCCTAGAAAAATACAACCCTCCTAGTTTAAATCAAGAATTAGATACCCTGAACAGACCAATAACAAGCAGTGAGATTGAACTGGTAATTTAAAAATTACCAACCAAAAAAAGTCTAGGTCCAGATGGATTCACAGCAGAATTCTACCAGATATTCAAAGAAGAATTGGTACCAATTCTTCTGACACTATTCCACAAGATAGAGAAAGAAGGAACCCTTCCTAATTCATTCTATGAAACCAGCCTCACCCTGATACCAAAACCAGGAAAGGACATAACCAAAAAAGAAAACTACAGATCGATATCCTTGATGAACATAAATGCTAAAATCCTTAACAAAATTTTAGCTAACCGAATCCAACAACATATTAAAAAGATAATCCACCATGATCAAGTGGGTTGCATATCAAGGATGCAGGCATGGTTTAACATATGCAAGTCAATAAATGTAATACACCACATAAACAGAATTAAAAATAAAAATCACATGATCATCTCAATAAACGCAGAAAAAGCATTTGACAAAATACAGCATCCCTTTATGATTAAAATTCAGCAAAATCGACATGCAAGGAACATACATCAATGTAATAAAAGTCATCTGTGACAAACCCACAGCTAACATAATACTGAATTGGGAAAAGTTGAAAGCATTCCCTCTGAGAACTAGAACAAGACAAGGATGCCCACTCTCACCACTGCTCTTCAACATAGTACTGGAAGTCCTAGCCAGATCAATCAGACAGGAGAAAGTAATAAAGGACATCCAAATCAGTATAGAGGAAGTCAAATGATCACTGTTGTTGACAGTATGATTGTTTACCTTGAAAACCCTAAGGACTCCTCCAGAAAGCACCTAGAACTAATAAAATAATTCAGCAAAATTTCCAGATACAAGATTAATGTGCACAAATCAGTAGCTCTTTATCTACCAACAGCAACCAAGCAGAGAATCAAATCAAGAACTCAACCCCTTTTACAATAGCTGCAATACACACACACACACACACACACACACACACACACACACACACACACACAGCACTTAGGAATATATCTAACAAAGGAGTCAAAAGTCCTCTACAAGGAAAACTACAAAACACTGCTGAAAGAAATCATAGATGACACAAACAAATGGAAATACATCTCATGTTCATGGATGGGTAGAATCAATGTTATGAAAATGACCATACTGCCAAAAGCAATCTATAAATTCAATGCAATCCCCATCAAGATACCACCATCATTCTTCACAGAATTAGAGCAAACAATTCTAAAATTCATATGGACCCAAAAAAAGAGCCCACATAACCAAAGCAAGGCTAAGCAAAAAGAACAAATCTGGAGGCATCACATGACCTGATTTCAAACTATACTATAAAGCCACAGTCACCAAAACAGCATGGTACTGGTATAAAAATAGGCACATAGACCAATGGAGCAGAATAGAGAACTCCAAAATAAGCCCAGATACTTACAGCTGACTGATCGTCAACAAAGCAAACAAAAACATAAAGTGGGGAAAAGACACCCTTTTCAACACAGGGTACTGGGATAATTGACTAGTCACACGTAGGAGAATGAAACTGGATCCTCATCTCTCACCTTATACAAATATCAACTCAAGATGGATTAAGGATTTAAACCTAAGACCTGAAACTATGAAAATTTAAGAAGACATTAGAAAAACCCGTCTAGACATTGGCTTAGGCAAGGATTTCATGACCAAAAACTCAAAAGCAATTGCAATGAAAACAAAGATAAATAGCTCGGACATAATTAAACTAAAGAGCTTTTGCATGGTAAAGGAAACAGTCAGTAAACAGATATCCCACAGAGCAGGAGAAATCTTCACTTCTATATACCTGACAAAGGACTAATATCCAGAACCTATGACAAACTCAAATCAACACAAAAACCAAACGATCCCGTCAAAAAGTGGGCTAAAGACTTGAATAGACAGCTCTCAAAAAATCATAATCAAAAAATCAAAAAACAGTAGGTGTTGACCTGGATGCAGTAATCAGGGAACACTTCTACACTGCTGGTGGGAATGTAAACTAGAACAGCCACTATGGAAAACAGTGTGGAGATTCCTTAAAGAACTAAAAGTAGAACTACCATTTTATCCAGCAATTCCTACTGGATATCTACACAGAGAAAAAGAAGTCATTATATGAAAAAGAAACTTGCACATGCAAGTTTATAGCAGCACAATTCAGAACTGCAAAATCATGGAACCAATTCAAATAGCCATCAATCAATTAGTGGATAAAGAAACTGTTTTCAGAACTGCAAAATCATGGAACCAACCCAAACGCCCATCAATCAACTAGTGGATAAAGAAACTGTTATACACACACACACACACACACACACACACACACACACACACGATGGAATACCACTCAGCCATTAAAAGCAATGAATTAACAGCATTTGCAGCAATCTGGATGAGATTGGAGACTATTATTCTAAGCGAAGTAACTCAGGGATGGAAAATCAAGCATTGTATGTTCTCACTGATATGTGGGAACTAAGCTATGAGGACACAAAGGCATGAGAATGATACAATGGACTTTGGGGACTTGGGAGGAAGAGTGGGAGTGGGAGAGGGATAAAAGACTAAAAATACGGTGCAGTGTATGCTGCGTGGGTGATGGGTGCACCAAAATCACCACTAAAGAATTTACCCATGTAACCTAATACCACCTGTACCCTAATAACTCATGGAAAAATTTAAAAAGTCATAAAATAAAAAGAAAAAAATAGTCAAACATATCTCTTTTTACTATTAATTTGCTTTAAAAAAAACAGAAAAGAGAGAGACATGAAGCCTTGAGATAGGTCCCGACAAGGAATTTCTCAGAGAATATTTGGAGGAGATTTGAAAAAGGTAGGTGTGATATATGAATAAAATGAATGAGACAGGAAGGGGAGATTTCAGAACATGTTGCTGTGGTCTGAAAACTCCTCTTATATGTTAAGAAATTCATTTAAAAGAAGAGAAATTCATTTAAAAGAAGAGAAATTATTTCCAAGATATAATTTGAAATGACTTTTTGGTTGCCTAACTGTGTACCCAAATTGGGCAACTGTCACGAATTTACTTCTGTTAATTATAATATGCACCCTGACAAGAGTCACAGATTTAATGCAAATACAGATGATTGAATACAGAATACATAAATGAAACGGGGACACACATGATTGAGTACAGAATATGTAATTGAGTGAACAAATAAGTAAATGAATAAGAGCCTGACCAACATCATTATACAGATGAAAGGTATTTTATATCTTGATAGAGTTTAGTGCAGGTTGTCCATGGATAAGGGAGTATAATCAAAGATTTCTTTAGCATTTGATTTGGGAGAGGCAAATTTGATTAAAAATAATATAAGATCAGGTGATATTTATTTAAAAATAGTAAAGGTATGTGAATAGAACTATATCCTGATGAACCTACTGGAGTAAATTTATGTAATTGCTTGTCAAAGCACTAAAAAAAGTTTGATGAGATTACTTAATGTTTTCCAATTAAATTGTGTTTCCAAATATAACGACTTCCACTTTAATGTAGTTGGTATGGAGCTTTGCGAGTGTGTGCTTCTTTTATTATGGATAATGTTCAGCTCCTTTTTATTTGCCTCCTAGTTATAATAGTAAAACTCTTGTTAACTTAGTGAAGAATGATTGTTTTTTCATTTGCTCTAGCAGATTTATCCAGTCACCAAGTAACTATTTAAATATGTACTACAAGATTGAAGATTTCAAGACATGGTCTTGATTTTCACATCATTATCAATAGATTTGTCACTGTCACAAATTTATTTCTGTTCACTATGATGTAAGCAATTTTATCAGGAAAGAGCCTCAAGGAAGCATTAATAGTGTAAGAGCAAGGGAATCATAATGCCATTTGGCTCACAAGCAGTTCCTCTTCATGAATTGTCAACATGATGAGGAATTGGTATAAATTAAAAATAACCTTACTTTATCTTTAACTATATCCTTGATAATTATTCAATAGCTTGATCACTATTGATAACAACCAGAAATACCTGCTAGGTCTATATGCAACATATTAGATTTATTTATTTATTTCAACTATTATTTTATATTCAGGGAATACATGTATAGGTTCATTACCTAATATATTATGTGATGCTGATGTTTGATGTATGAATGATTTAAAAACCTACTCTTTTTTTTTTTTTTTTTGAGAAGAAAGCTAGAGAGTGGGAATATCTAGTAGGGCAACTGATTTATCATTTAAGGTCATTCTTCTTTATAATGATGACATAGGTAGCACTTTTTTAAAGGAATTAATTGGATAGTTTGTCAAATATTTGAGTCTGTCACTAAGGACTGGTTCTGAACTATATGATATTTTAAAGTATTGCTCCATTTCCCTCCCCGAGTCCTTATCCTTTTGGGGTACTGGAGTTGCTAAATCCCAAGATTGGAGTCCCTACAGTACCTAGACTTGTGCTGTTCAATGTGGTAGCCATTAAATATGGTGGTTATAAAATATTTGAAATGTGGCTAGTCTGAACTGATTGCAAGTGTCAAATGCATGCCTGATTTCAAAAATAGTTTGACCAAAAAAAAAGCTTTTTCATCGTCTTAAAAATATTTGTATATTTATATACAACTTGAAATAATAGCATTTTGATATATTTGATTTAAACAAATTTCATATTCATAGTTTGTGATGTAGCTACTAGTGAATTTTCAATTATACATGTGGCTCACATTTATTTCTATTGAATAACATTGCTTTAGACTATAAAGAAGTTATCGTAGGATTGTGGAGTCTAGTGATATAATTTGTCTAGATGCCAGTGGACACTTGAGACTTAACAACTTTATAACCCAGAACAATCTGATAACAAATGTCTCCATATAGGTACCTATTAAATTCCCTTTATTCTCCTCTCAAGAAGCTAAGTTGATAACAGATGATAAGCTAAGAGCTATAGGTTGATAAGCTATCTTGATAAGAGAATTTGCTTTTAAGTCTTTGGTGACTGAATGATTTCTGGTTGACATGACGAGGAGTTTTGGGAATCCATCAATCAAGATTACATTCCAGGTGAGGATAGAAGGCTATCTGACCATTAAAGTTTAAAGAAAGCCAAAATTTCAGCCTCTCTTATGGAAATGGCTTTGAATCAGAAGTCAGAGACCTGGGTGAGAGCACTTGCTTGGTTACTTACAAACTGTGTGCATGTTTTCCAATGAAAAATTATGTTTCCAGGAGCTAACAATGTGTTGTCATAACTGTAAAAAGGGGGAAATTAATAATTGCAACCCAACCTATGCTCAGGGTTACTGTGACAAATAGAATCATAATTCTATGATTGTAACTCATTAATTATTCATAATTGTCAGATTATTCAATACATTATTTTGTAAAGCCTTATGTATGTAAGGTACTGTGATTTTATAACCTTTCAATCAATATACAGACAGTAAAATATAATGTATATCTGTTTTATTTTTTTTTCAAAGAGGAAATATATATGCAGTATTTTTTATAATAGAGTATATAATGCCACTTACCAAGCCTAAACTAAACTGAGATTTACTTTTACCCTCTGCTCCTGAATGCTAACCAGAGATAAGAACCTTTAACCATTTCTGTTTTCAGTTCTTCCAGGATTCATCATTACAATTTTAAATAATAAGCATGTACTTTTTCCTACAACAGCTTTACACAGTGGCTAATAACCCCCTGCTATGAATGAAAAAGAGTTTAGCTCACTAACATTACTTCACATTTTCCCTCCTCTTGCTTCCCAAGTTATAGAATTTATATTAGTATTTAATGCCCATATTTCTTATCTTTTAAATTTTAAATAATATAATTAAATCTTTCTTTCATTAACTCAGACAGTATGCAATGGTTGCTCTTTCTGTAAAATAAAGACATTAATGTATCTACTGTGTCTTGCAACTCTCTTTGTCTCCATCTCATAACTCCTTTGGACCACATCATTATTTTATATCCTCAGTGTTTATAGTATTTCAGGTTCAACTTTAAATTCTGTCTACAGGATTATTCAAAAATTGAGAATCTATACATCTTCCATTATTATGATTAGATTTTAAAGTATTCATTGAAGAACCTTGTAGTAAGATTCACTTTCTCGTAGTCTTTGGACAATTCTGTTGAGGCTTTCATCTTGTGGACTTGACAAGCCATGCCTAGGTATGGTACAGCAAGTCTCCTGTTATTCTACACCAACACATAATTTGTGATTAAGGTGATAACGATAGTACAAGATGCACTTTTGTTATCATAGCTTGCACTTTCATGATACTTTTTGCCTACATGTAACTTGGTAATGTCTTTAGTAAACAGTGGAAATTTGCCTCCCAATGCCCACAAAAGAAAAGTATGGATTGCAATTGGTTTTTGTTGCTGTCAGTCATATTGGATTAATATAAGTAGGCAGGTCACCATGATGGTTAGATGTAGTGACTGACCCTGTATGAATTAATTTTTAAATACATCCATCTTAAAAAAGGGGCAGAGTGGTTGAGTTACAAAATAACTCAGACCTTTAATATAAAGGAGAGAGACTAAGTTGACTGAAGTTTGAGAATCCAGTGTAGATAATAGTAGATTATTAAATAATATTAAGTTCAGTAGCAAATAAAGGGATTTTTCTACTTAGAATGTTTGTATCTTAAGGTGTAGACCTTTTACTGACTTAGCAAAATGCATTTTTAATTAATTGGGCTCAGCTAGAAGAAGAGAGTCTTCCTTGGTTTTTGGTAAAGAGTATCTCCTAAAATAGACCTAGAGAAGGAAATATAATCCTCTGTCATTAAATTGTCCACTTAAGGATGCTATTTTAAATATCAACATTGCATTCACTCTTTGTGAAATATTGACTGTATTTTTTTCTCCCTTCATTCATTAAAAGAACAAAATAAAAAAGATCTGTTGCATCTTTCTTCTGTTTCTTGTTTTCATAAGATACTACCAAGCTGAAATACATTTATAATTTCTTCAACGCTTGTAGGAAAATAGCACAAACTTTTCCAGGATGGGATTTCTTTTTGTGCTTCAACCTTATGTACCTAATATCTATGTTAGCTCTCTGCCACATTTAGTTTCTTTTGTTTTGACATTATTATTTTGTGTGTTTGTTGTTTGCTTGGCTTATATGGTCTAAATTGTGCTAAATGATTTGCATGCATTATTTCACTCAAGCTTCTCAAAACTTTAGCAGTGACATTTTAGAATTAAGATAATAACTGATGGAAACTAGACAGGAGCTCATGTGTAATGACTGAGCTCCTCATTTATTCCACTGTTATGCAGTGTACTGTATGTGGCTTGGAGTATGAACAATGCCATATAACTTTAAGTTTTCCATTTAATCACATAATTTCACCTGCTCATATTAGTAGTAAGTCAAAAAACACTCTCCTCCTTAGGTTATATTACTTATCTTCTATACTGCAGAACAAGCTTTTGGAAGTAGTTATCATTTAGGATGTCTTTTTGTAACTTCTCTGCATAAAGTAATACCTTGAACTAGTAGGAGGTAATAAAACTTCATTGATTATGATGATGATGTGATGATGAAGATAACAGCATTTGGTATTAATAGTTGATTTCAATTTCCATTTCCTTCCCACACACATTTCTTAAAACTTCAACCTTTCAAAGCTTCCCACACTTCTCTATCCAGATAGTTTGACTTCAGTTCTGTATTTCAAACTCTGAACCTCCACAGAGTGGGAAGCTTAGCTATCAGAACTTTAGAGTTACTGTTCTTTTTTTTGAAGTATAGATTTACGTCAGTCCTAAGGAGTGTGTCATATCACAATAACAGGATGGAGCTAAGACTCAGCACATATTTCTAAGACAGCAAATTGAAGTTCAATACATTTCTGAACCACAATTCTTAGATAATAGAGGTATTAATTAAAACCTGCCTCTTGTAGCATGAATGTCACAAACAGTGGCATTGAACTCAGCAGATAAGTGGGTTTTACTGCAAAGCCAGAGAAAACCTCAATAGTGCCTCCTCCTAACCTGTCAGATCATCTAAGTTGTTTGACACAATTAAATGACACTGCAGTGGGAACACCAATACAGTGTCTAACAGTTTGTTTTCAATGCTTTCATTTGCTTTAGTTTTAGTTTCAAGCAAAATGCTGTAAATTTTACATGGTGCTTACATTAATAATTTAAATGCACAGAGCATCGGCAGCAGAAGTTGTTTGCTAATATATTGCCAGCACACCAAAGAAGCTCTGTCTTTTATCATAACATGCATACACACACACGGATTTGGTTTATATTTCTGAACAAGGGGATGTGCAGATATCTACAAACACCTGCTATTGGAAAAGACCAATCAAGATCTGACACTAAATTTGAATGCATAAGTAAGGTTTTGTACTTAAAAACATTGCAAACATTATCTTGTATTAAGTGTGCTTGAGTTGAGATGCTTCAGGTTGACATTTGGATAACAAAATGAACATATTCTAGAAATCAAATCTACAGTTAAAAAATTGTTTTCTCAAATTACTCATCCTTATTGACTTCCTCTTCATTATCAAAATATATCTCTAAACACTAGTGATATTCAAAATACCTAATCATAGGTGTGACATGGATGATTGACTTATCAGAACATATGCTTTCACTGTTGTCAGGCGTGAACCCTTTAGGTGCTGGATTCTGGAGATATCTGAAGGTCTCAGGATGGGGATGAGGAGGGCATCTGGGGAAGGAGTGGGCTCAGGATAGCAGTTATTTATGAATAAACGCTTATACATTTCTGTAACATTTTGCACTGAAGCATTTCTATATTTTAAGTCTCAGACAAATGTCAACCTTGCTAAAAGCTCATTTATATTAATAGGTGGTGCTAGAATCATGGTGCTTAGAAATTTAGATGGCTCTAATCTAGTGATAGAATAGAAAGGTTTAGAAATTTTCCCAGCTGTTGGAAAGAAGTCTCAGGCTTGACAATTAATCTGGAATGTAAGCATGAATATTTCTAGCCCTTCTGGTCACTGGAATAAATGAGAGAAAATGTTAATATTTTTACGTCCGCCATACTTCATAATCTCATTTAATTGTCTCAATAACCCTGTAGGAAAGTTTAATCTTTTGTGGGGTGCAGCCATTAACAAAGTATCACAGACTGGGTGGCTTAAGCAATAGACAGTTAGGCCGGGTGCTGTGACTCATGCCTGTAATCCCAGCGCTTTGGGAGGCTGAGGTGGGCGGATTTTCTGAGGTCAGGAGTTCTAGACCAGCCTGGCCAACATGGTGGAACCCCGTCTCTACTAAAAATACAAAAAATAACTGGGCATGGTTGTGCATGCCTGTAATTCCAGCTACAAGGGAGGCTGAGACAAGAGAATTTCTTGAACCCGGGAGGCGAAGGTTGCAGTGAGGCAAGATTGCACCACTGCACTCCAGCCTGGGTGACAGAGCAAGACTTCATCTGAGGAGAAAAAAAAAAATAGATATTTATTTCCTCAAAATCCAAAATCAAGGCATCAGCAGGGTTGGTTTCATTCTGTGGTCTTTTTCCTTGGCTTGTAGGTGGCCACTGTGGATGTCTTCACGTGGCCTTCTCTCTATGTGTTTGTGTGTGTGAGTGTGTATGTGTGTCTGTGTTCAAACCTCCTCGTCTTATAGACACCAGTCATGTTGGATTAGGACTCGCCCTAATGACCTCATTTAGCCTTAGTTATCTCTTTAAAGATCTTATCTCTGCAGTCACATTCTGAGGTAATGGGAGGACATAATTTGGCCCATAACAGAAAGTTAGTAATATCCTTCCCCACTTGTGAGTTTCTAAAAATATTTTTAGAGTCAGTTCTATTAAAGTATATCTTACATACAAAAACATACCTAGTTTATGTGTATAGCCTGAGTTTTGGCAAATATATACACCCATGTAACCGATACCTTAATCAAACTACGGAACATTTTATCATACCAAATCATTTCCTTGTGCTTCTTTCCTGGCGATTCTCCATCTCTGGGCTCTGGGTGGCCAGTGGTCTCATTTCTTTTCTAGCATTTCATATCATGAAGCCATGAAGTGTGTGCTCCACTGTGTCTAGCTACTTTTGTGCAGCACAATGCATAATGTTTTTGAGATGTAGCCATTTAACTGGGTATATCAGTAGTTTCATTTTATTGCTGAGTGGTATTCAATTGTATGACTATACCACAATTTGTTTATTGTTTACAGCTTCAGGCTGGTATGAATAGAGCTAGTATGAACATTTGATTATAGGACTTTGTATAGACAGGACAAATGTGTTTATTTTTCTTGGGTAAATATGGATAAAAGTGGCAATGCTGTATCATATGAGACCTATATGTTTAACTTCTAAAGAAACTGCCAAATTGTTTTCCACGTGGTTGTGCAAGTTTACATTCCCACTAGCAACACAAGAGAGTTCTAGTTTCTCTATATTCCCACCAACACTTGGCATCAGTGGCCTTTGTAATTTTAGTCATGCCTGTGGATATGTCGTGGTAGCTCACTGTGGTTTTACATTTGCACTTTCCTGATGACTAAGTGATATTGAGTGTATTTTCATGTGTATGTTGGCAAGTCATACATCTTCTTTTGTGAATTATCTGTTCAAATATTCCCCCATTTTTTAGTGAATTGTCTTCTTATTTTTAAATTTTTGCACTCCTTACATATTCCAGATACAAGCCATTTGTCATGTTTATATATGTGTGTGTGTATATATACATGTATAATGTAAATCATGTATTCTTTGACCTGTATTTTTCAATTTATTAATTCCCATTTAAAAAGCAGGAATTTTTAGTTCTGATAAAATTCAATTTATCATTTTGTTTTTAGTTTTAATTTTTTTGTACCTTATCTAGGAAATCTTTACTGATTCTAAGGAAGGCAAATGTCATAGATTTGAGTTTAATATTTAAGTTTATGACACATCTTGAGTTATATTTGTGTGTGGTGTGAGCTAAGTGTTGAACTTCTTTTGTTTTTGTTTTTTTTTGTACTTGGGTATCCTAGTATACTGAGCAATTTATTAAAAAGACTTCATTTCTCTCATTGAATTACTATGGCACACTTGTAAAAAAAAAATCAATTGACCATAAATGTGTGTGTATATGGGAGAAAAACACTTTTTTCTGGAATCTCCATTTTGTTCCATCAATTAAATTATATTTCTAAGTCAGCAGCACGTTGTCTTGATTACAGTAGCTTATATTAAGTCTCTAAATCTAGTAGTATGTCCTCCAACTTTTTGCTTTAAAAAAAGTTTTAGCTATTCTAAGTACTTTGCATTTCCATATAAATTTTAGAACCATCTTATCAATTTTTATAAAAAGGATAGCTGAATTTGGATTGGAATTGTAATGGATCTATATATCAATTTAAATGCAAGTGACATCTTAATAGTATTGAGTCTTTTAGTTCATGAGCCAGTGTTCTTTAATTTCTCTCAGAAGTTAGACAGTTTTAAGGGTATAAGAAGTGCATATATTTTGAAAAATTTATCCCTAAGAATTTTACATTTGTTGACAGTATTCTAAGTTGTACTTTTTAAAGTTTTCAATTTTCATTTTTTGTTACTAGCAAAAGATATCGGTTGATTTTGTGTATCGATCTTGTATCCTGCAACTCTAACATATTCAGTTATTAATTCTAGTAGCTTTTTTGGTAAACGTCAGGATTTACGTATGATCTTATCATCTTCCTTTCCAATCTATATGTTTTTTTTCTTGCATTATTGCATTTGCTATAACTATCCTGCCCCCATGCCAGAACAATGTTGGATATAATAGGTAAAAGTGAATATGCTTATTTTCTTTCTAATTTTAGAATGTAGCATTTAGATTTAGATTTTAGCATTTAGATTTTTACCATTTATGTAAGATTTAGCTGTGTGTTTTTCATAAATGTCCTTTATCAGGTTGAGGAAGTTTTCTTTTAATCTTAGTATAATGAGAGGTTTTATCATAAATAAATATTAATCTTGTCAAATGCTTTCTCTACATCTATTGAGATAAGCATATAATTTTTCTCCTTTATTCTATTCATATGTTGAATCACAATCCCAATAATAGATTGTCAAATATTAGACAACTTGAATTCCTCGAATAAATCTCACTTATTACTTTTTAATTTTATGTATTTGATTTGCTAATATTTAGCAAATAGTTTTGATGTTTTTGTGCATGAGGGCTATTAGTCTGTAGGTTTTCTTTTGTAATATCTTTGACTGGTTTTATTATCAAGTAATAGCAACATCATGGAATTTGTTGTAAAGTACTCATACTTTTTATCAATCTGACTTACTCTATTGTCATTAATAAATTTTTCTCAGGGTTTATGGTTCACAATTTAATTCTCTGGGGCATGTATATAATTTTGGATTAAATGGTGGATATTTAGACCTTTATGTTGTTGAGTTGTTGTTATACTCCATTTTGTTGTCTTTATAAAAGATTCTCAGTCTTTGTTCTGGAAGTCTGTTAAATATTTTGTGGATTAACTTAATTCTTGCAAGGCTACTTTTAAGCTGCGTTAGGGCTTACCTACAGTTGTGTATACTCTAGGGGTGTTTTAGAACAACTACTAAGATACAACCATTCCCAGGATATTAAGAAAGGTGACCAGTGAGGATTTTTGAATATGCTTGACCAGACCTTTAATGTTTCTCTGCTCCATATAAGACCTAGAAATTTTCAGCATACAACTACTTAGTTGCTCTTTCCCAGTTGTTCTTTTCCTGGCCTCATGGAGTTTTACTCTAAGTGTGTTCATACCTTCCTATCCCATTATTATCAGATACAGGGTCACCTTTGTATTTTTTTTTTTTTTTTTTTTTTGAGGTCTTTCTCTGTATAGCTCCCTCCTCCCTGGTTCCATTCTCAAAAAATTCCAGCTGCTTTTGTCTCCTGGTTCCAATCGCTGTCATCTCAGGTTCTAATTAGGGATCTTCTGCTATACAGCCGATCAGGAGTGTGTCAATCAGGGCATTCATAAGGCTCATTTGTTTTGTTTCTCTTTGCTCATGAATTCCAGTTCCGCTCTTCTTCTTGTCTACTGTGTGAAATAGCTGTTCATTTTTCAAACTGTTTACAGTGAGATAGGCCTGGTCCCTGTTTTTAATTATGACCTGGAGCATAATGCTTTCATCCTTTTTTATAGAAAAGTAAACTGAGGCTTAGAGAGACTAAGTAGTGTAGAGATGGAGAACAGGGATTTGGGCATAGGTTGGAATTCAAATTTTTCCTATTTATTAGTTGTACAACCTTGGGCAAGTTATTTAACTACCTGCCTTGATTTTCATATCTTTATAAGGGAGATGTTTCTGCTGCTGCTAATCATATATAAGGAATAGTTTCTTACTATTATTGTGATGGTTTACTGAGATGGTGACTGTGAAGTTTTCTACACAGTTCCTGGCACATAGTGAATGTTGGATGGGGTGTTAACTAGCTAATTATATTGCCCATGATCACTCTGCTAGAATTTCTCTGTTTTTAAAGGAAAATATGAGTTTAAATAGTCATATCTTCCTACTTATTTCTAAATGTCAGAATTCTTGGTCAGACTTGAAAACACTTTTAAACAGTTCTTGGAAGCTTTAAAATTATTCTTGGTGATCTTGATTTTGGTAGAAACTCTGACTTCAAATTCAGGAATGTAATATGGATGGCAAAATGAATATTTTCCCTTATTTATCAAAAATTTTTTTTCTTTAAAAAGTATTTAGAACAGAAAGCAAGTATATTCAAGCCCAAAAGACAAATTATCTAGAAGTAGGGGCAGAGTACACTCATTTAGTGGAACATGAGGAGTCCTGTGTGTGTAGAGAAATATTAAAGAAAATATCAGGGGATAATCCATCACAAATTCTCCATTAAAAATATTCATTATAGGTTTAATTAATCACAATGATGGATATCTTTAACATTAGGCAATAATTGGCAGTTTCATAGTGGTGAGACTATAGTCACTCAAAATACAACTTTTAAAGGTCATATTCACTTTTCTTTTCAACCTCATAAAATCTTGAATGACCACAAGTAGAGCTCAACAGAGAATAATCAGGCAAAAAATCAGGAATGTTCATCGTCGAAAGTTTGACTATGTCCTTCGTTGATACCCATACATTTAAATATGGTAGGTAGAAAAAAAATAGCAAACAGATTTGTCAACCATATGCAATAGAATAGTTCAGTTCAGCAAGGGGAATTCAGAATTCTTTCTCTGCTGGCTGAGCCTGTGTGTTAGCCAACAACATCCGCTTAGTCTCAGGTGACAACAGTGCCAGTTGATTAGCTTTTGTTTATGCTTTGACTATTGATACACTTAAATTATATTCATATTATCATGCAAAACAAACACATAGAAAGTCCTGCTTTTGATCTAAATACAGGCACTTCTTTGTTGCAATGATATTTGAACTGTATATCAGAATAAAAAACTTATAGTAAGCCAGGCATAATTAAAACATATTTGATTAATGATAATTTTGGCTTGAAAACAAAATATCCTATCTCAACAGAAGTTTAAGTTGGTTTGCAAAATGCAGACCTTACCTTTGAGATTGATATAACATGCCATGGACATCTCTGTAAACTTCTCAATCCTCCTTTGATCTTTTTGAAAGATTTAATCTTTGTTAGGTTAATGCATATTCTTTGTGTGCACTTCTTGAACTAGAATACATGTTATTTTTTTCTGACCATTCAAATTTTTCCCTCTTCCTGATTCTTGTAGACTCTTTTCTAACAATGCTCACGAAATGTAGAGAAAATGGTTTCTCTAGGATCCAAAATAACATATTACTTATAATTTAAATTAAATTACAGAAGAGTTCATTTCCTTGCAGTATGCTGTATGTAACATGGCTTTTGCTGAAGAGCTTAGCAAATCATCTAGGGGTGCTAGGACTTTTCTTTCTTTCCTTTTCTTTTTGTTTGTTTGTTTGTTTGTTTTGCGACAGAGTCATGCTGTGTCACACTGGCTGGAGTGCAAAGGTGCCATCTCAGCTCACTGCAACCTCTGTCTTCTGGGTTCAAGTGATTCTTGTGCCTCAGTCTCCCGAATAGCTGGGACTACAGGTGTGCACCATCACACCAGGATAATTTTTGTATTTTTAGTAGATATGGGGTTTCAACATGTTGGCCAGGCTGGTCTCAAACTCAGATTTTTTTTTTATTTTCTGAAGACAAATGTTCTCTGATTGGCATGCTCCAGTCACCGCTTCACCATTTAAAGACTTCTAGATTAGAAATAAGCATGGGCACAACAGCTCTAAAGTGAAAACATACATAGTGGAGATCCCTGCCTTCTCTCCTCTCTTCCTTTCCTTTCTTTCTTTCTTTTTTTTTTTCTACTTCCCATCCTTCTCAAACAGACGCCAGTCAGCAATATAGATATGCTTATGCTTGCTTGGTGTCCTTGATTATAAATAGTCCAAACATCAGGAAGCTAAAATCAAGGTGATTATGTAATTCCTAAAGATGGAAGTTGTCAAAATACATCACAACAAAACAAATTTTAAAAGGCTATTTTAAATACAAGATTCCATCTTCACTAAACTGCCCCTTAGATCACTAAGATAATTTAGCATGAAAAATCAACTTAGATAATCATACGTTAAAAAGCTGCCACCGGCAGCTTATTAGTTCTAAAGCTTTCCAAAAAACCTCAACCAACTTGACACTTTGATCTCACGTGTCAAAAAATTGGTCAAGGTTGATCAGTTAGCTTTTATCAGAAGAATTTGCTCCTGATGGATTGGCAGCTATAAATATATGGTATTTTTAGAACAGTGATACAATGAAAAATAATATCATAATTATGTATTTATAAAGTGTTGATTTTCTACAAACTAGAGGTTTAGCAATGGTTGCTAGAACAAATAATTACATTTCTAAAAGAAATAAAAAATGCATGGAGATAATATCAATCAAATGAGCTTATGAAAAATCATGACCCTATTATCTTAATGAATGCAGTATAGTGTTATAAATGCCCTTACACTTACATCTTCATCACGTAGGATGAATGACAAATAGAAAGACCAAAGAACTGATAAATTACTGTCTCCCTAACAGTCTGATATGTGAATCCCATGTCCCTTTCTCACTTATTACAGATGCCTTTCATTAGTGAGTTCATATATTCCAATAATCCATCCAAAAATATTCATAATTATGGGAAGACAATAACATTGCCATTTTCACAGTCATGTTATAGTATTTTTAGTGTACTGAGTACAGTAATTATTTATTAAAAGTAACACGAAAACAGGAATAAAATACTTATATGTACAAAGTAGCATGGTATGATTTCTACCTAACATTTAATAATACACATGCACATTGTCCCTGCATTAACATAGTGGTAAACAATAAATACTAACAGTAGGTAATATAAGAACACTGAGAAAAGTAGGAAAGTCTTCATGGATAAAAATTCTTGGCCCAGAAAACTTTAAACATTAAGGAAAGGTATGCCTGTCAGCGAGTCCACCTCCTGGGCTCTCAGATTCACTGCTCACAAATTCCCCTCCTAAAATTCCTTTTCCTAGGAACGCTCCTATAAATGGAGTAATGCAATTTTTAAATGTCAGAGGACTGGAGAGCGCCGGGGTTCTTTTTGATTCCGTCAAATTATTGCATGTCAGCTGGACATCACTTTACTGGGACAGACGACTGGTGTAGAGGCCAGCAGCAGGTATGGAAGTCGGGACTGATTCTGCAGGACTTTCTCCTTTTCCACCCTTGGAGCATGGAAGCTGAAGATGAAGCCTGTGAGCAACAACAACAACAAAGTTCAGATTCCAAGAAAGCGAAGAAGAAATAGAGATGCTGGGGGAGTCCATCTCTTAGTAAGAAATGGTTGTCACTAGCTACATTTTTTCCACCTAGTAGAATCACTTGACTGTCTCTCAAGCACTTCAAACTTGACATATCTGAAAAGAAAAGCACTGTTTTCTTTCCCAAACCTGTTCCCCTCACTCCACTATCTCAATCTTCAGTATTTCCTCCATAATGCATTCAGACACCCAGGATGGGAGTGTGGATATTGTCTATAGTCCTTCTCTTCCTCATTCCCCACTGGCCACATCCAGTCAATCACCACTTCATGAAATTTTTAACCTCCAGACATTTTTCTCTATTCTATTCTGCCTCTTCATCTTCCTCCATACTGCGGCTCCCTAGCTTAAGCCTTTATCTTTTTCCAGCGGAATATTGCAATAGCCTCTGACTTCTCTGCTTCTGGTCTTGCTCTTCTTGAATGAGTCTTCCACCTTAAACACACACTGGTGTATATCAAGCATAAATCTCATATTCCTCTTCTGCTTGAAGTCCTTAACTGTACTCTATCACTAATGCGGTACAGTTCAAGATCTGTTGCTTGGGGTGACAATGTGAGTAACTAAGAAATTTATGGGCAACTTTAAAGCTTTGCTGCTGTCTACTCATCAGGAAGAAGGATGAATAGGCATCAGAAGAAAGAATGAAGGAATACCATTTGCCACTTCTTCACAGGAAAGATAGCCAAGCCTTTGGTTTAGTATTTTGCATTTTTCTCTGCAGTATAGGAACAACTTTCAGTATTGGTCTATAAAAGAGCAAGAGATGGAGAATTCTGTGTCCCAAGTAGGAAACGGGCAGTCGCCCAACCTGTCAGGGATTAGATGGTGTTGTGTTGCTGATGGCAGTGCTGTTGGTTTGCTAGGGTCTGGGGAGAGCATGATATGGTGTGTGTGGTGGAGTGTGGGGAGTGGTACTAGTGGCGGAGACCTGTAACCAACTCTTTTCTGGTTTGGTTGGTGAAGGCAAGTCCTTTGATAGGGATGGCTGAACTGTTGCTTTACATGGGGGAACGTTGGACATTGGCTGCCATGGCCTGCAGGTAGCAGCTACAGGTATCCACGTCAAGTCTTAGGATAAGGAAATGATTGTAGAACAGGATATCTGTGACTTCCTCCCAGAGCATTTATGTCTGATAGGTGGTTGAGCACATGCCAGAGCATGGTGTAGCTTAAGTACCATGATTTGAAGAATGATTGCAGACAAGGCCTCTCTTTCAATTATTGAACTAGTTTTTTAGGCATATTTTATATCCAAGGTAAAGTGAGGGGTTCCTCAAAATGATAAATGACTTCTTTTTTTATTTTTATCTTCTTTTCTTTAAACTTTTATTTTAGGTTCATGGGTATATGTACAGGTTTGTTATACAGGTAAACTGCATGTCGTGGGGTTTTTTGTGCAGATTATTTTACCCATGTAATAAGCATAGTATTTTTTCGATCCTCACCCTCCTCCCACCCTCTACCCTCAAGAAGGCCCTGGTGTCTGTTGTTCCCTTATTTGTGGATAGACTTTTGATGTCATTAGTGAATGAAGAAAGTTAGTACTTCATTCTAGCCTCATGCAGTCCTTCATGATTTACCTTGGGAAACAAGGCTTCCTGTGATCTAGTACCCTCTACTACTTGAGCCTTATTTCCCAGTCAGAGGTCAACACTTCTCAAGCTGTTTATAGTGAAGAACAATGTTGGTTTCTAACAATATCTATTCAGCTACAGACATTTTAAAAAATACAATAACATGAATGTTGCAGCAGTATCAGATTGCTATAATAATTTTTAAAGTTTTATGATTTCTTTCATATACCATTCAGTTTCACAATTCTTTTCCTGTTTGTACATGCTATTCCCTGTGCCTGGAAAATCGTTCCTCTCTTCACCTAGGCCACTATCTTTTTTTTTTTTCTTCTCTTTCTCTACGTTTTAGCTCAAATACCATCTCTAAGAAATTTGCCATCAAACTTCACGGTATCATGTCTGTCTTCACATAACACTGTGTTGTCATTTACCATATTATACTACAATTGTTTTTCTTATCTGTGTTTCTTTCCACTTCTATAAGCTTCTTGAGAACTGCAACCATGCAAAGCCCTCTTTATATCTGGGCTAGTACTTGACAAGGAGTAAGGTCTCCGTCACTTTTTGTTCCACTGAGCCATACTCCTCCATAGATGAGTTTTCAAGTGAAGTCAAGAGTTTGTAGCGTAGTTCAACTGGTAAACATCTGCGTTTGTGCTAATAGGATAATGCTCATGATTGATACTCTTTCAATTATTTTCTCAAAGATCAGCAACCTAAATAAGAACAAACTCTAGTTTCATCAGCATGCATTTCACATAGACAGTCTCTCTCAAAAAATAAATCTTGCTTCATTAATGATTCTTTACGTCCGTACCAATATCAGTCTTTGCTTTTAATGGCTATTTTATAATAAGATTTCATAATAGGTTTCTTTAACGCTACTGACAACAATTTATAAACAATCAGAATGGCCATAGGAGAAAAGACCATGGTTTTATAGATGTGGAACACAGTGTAGAGCACTATTAAGAAATTCATTCAGGGTTATAGAACATGATCATAATATACAATTGGCCTTCCATATCTGTGGGTTCTATGTCCACAGACTCAACCAACTTGAATTAAAAATATTCAAAAACAGTAAAAATTAATAATACATTAATAAAAATAATACAAAAAAAACATAGTATAACAACTATTTATATAGCATTTACATTGTATTAGGTATTACAAATAATCTAGAGATAGTTTAAAGTACTACATGAGAAAATTTATATAGGTTATATGCAAACACTATGCAGTTTTATTTACATCAGGGACTTGAGCAATCACAGATTTTGGTATCTCCAGGCCTTTTGAAATCAATCTTCCACCTCCGTGAATACAGAGCAGCAATTGTAAATCTCCTTTATTTATGATGTTTTCCTTTTAGCTTGTGTTATTTCATTTTAAAATGAAAGAAAAATAAATGAAAAACACGTTAAGCTCATCTGGAAGTTCACAAAGATACTCTTAGATTATCAGGGCACCATCTAGAAAATTACAGATGTACCAGGGAATTGTATCTTGGAGAAAAATGGAAATAGCTAACAATCCACATTGCTGAGGGTTTGTGGGAACGGACTTTCATCCAAGCTACTAGACTTTCTAACACCACAGTTCTTCACTGGTCTGAAACCCCCTTCACTCTTCAGCCTTCCAAAGTGTCTTGGAACAGAAGGAAGATGAGACCTACTGGTGAGGGAGCAACCAGGTAGCAGCAGATTCCTCCTTGACAACAGCGCAGAGTTGGTCATAGAACAGTTAAATGGCTATCTGTTCAATTCTAAAATTGTTATTTTTCCCTTTTAATTTTATATCTTAGGCATGCTTTCATGTTATTAAAAATTATTTTGAGAATTATTTTTACTCATTATATAATGTCACTGTGCAAAGTATAATTTATAATTTCCATATCATTAAACATTTAAGCTGCTTCTACACGTTTGCTGCCACCCTCTTGTATATGATTTCATGCTCCCACAAGGTAAAGCTTTGCAGAAGGCAAGGTTTATAGCTCATAAATGTTTCAAAATTCCTGTCTGCCCTGCCAAATCACATTAAACGTAATACTGTGAACAAAACAGATTATCAATATATGAAGCAACAAGCATTAAATATATCTAGAATATTGTTTTGGGATGGAAATTTTTAACATAGGTGATTATTTCTGTAATACTGTTTGCTGTTGCATGAGAGTTCAAGACTTTTTAACTTCTTTCTCGAAATCTTCTAGGTTTGATGAATTCATTTCTATATATTCTGAATCTCCAAGTTGATATCTAATTTCAAGTTGACAACCTAGACAGTAGTTACTCTTTGGGTATTAAATTCAAAGTACAGTGATAGAAATATCTTAAAGAAAAAAGTGAGACAGACAATAGAATTGACAGATGTCAAGCTTGTTTCTTCCCATTACTTTCTGATCTTTACTCTTCAGAACATCATTATATAATTTCAAAATTACAAAGAGGAGTAACAAAAGTTATTTAGCTTTTCAAATCAAAAGCCTTGGAATCAGAGGCTCGGAATATTTTTTTAAAGTACAAAAATGGAAAGGAATGGGAGTTGAACAAAAATTACTTTTATTAAGCTAGTTTGAAAGTCAACACTGTTTCTTGCCTTCTATACACTTTTTCTTTCTTTCTTTCCCCCCCCCTCCTCCAACTGCAGAAGACTTGCTTTCTCCAAGTTGATCAATTAGTTACTAATATTTGAACATTTTGGTAATTTAGAAAACAACCCTTTACTAGCCACTGGGTTGCAAAGCAACCATAGCAAGTATGGAAGGAAGCTTTCCATACATCAGCTAGGGCTGAACAACGTATCTCATCCCCAGCTTCTCAAACTTTGCACCTGGAAGTGTCCATTGCATAGGATGGACAAACTTCCAGATTCCTTTTTTCTCCTTTAAAACTTTTATTTTAGTTTCAAGGGGTACATCTGGAGGTTGGTTACATGGGTAATTGCATGCCATAGGGATTTGGCGTTCAGAAAATTTTGTCACCCAGGTAATTAGCATAATAGCCAATAGGTAGTTTCAAAGTACTCACTCTCATTCCACCCTCCCCCTTCAAGTAGGTCCTGGTGTCTATTGTTCCCTGCTTTGTGCCTGTGCGCATTCAGTGCTTGGCACCCACTTAGACATGAGAAGATACAGTATTTGGTTTTCTGTCTTCAGTAACTTCAATTAGAATAACGGACTCCAGGTTCATCCATGTTATTGCAAAGGAAACAATCCGGTTCTCTTATATGGCTGCATAGTATTCAATAGTGTATGCGTACCACATTTTCTTTAACTAGTCCACCATTGATGGGCATCTAGGTTGATGGGCATCTAGGTTCATTCCATGTCTTTCTTATATTAGACAGTTCTGTGATGAACATACATGTGCATGTGATTTGACAGTAAAACAATTTGTATTTCTTTGGTCTATATCTAGTAATGGGACTGCTGGGTTGAAATGTAGTTCTGTTTTAAGTTCTTTGAGAAATCTCCAGGCTGTTTCCACAGTGATTGAACTAATTTACATTCTCACCAGCAGGGTATAAGCATTCCCTTTTCTCTACAACCCGACCAGCATCTGTGACTTCTTAACTTTTTATGGTCGCCATTCTGACTGATATGAGATGGCATCTCATTATAGTTTTGATTTGCATTTCTCAAATGATTAGTGATGTTAGGCACTTTTGCATATGCTTGTTGGTCCTGTGTATGTCTTATTTTGAGAATGTGCATTCATGTCCTTTGCCCATTTTTTAATGGGGTTGTTTTTTACTCTTTCATTTGTTTAAATTCCTTATAGATTCTGGATATTATATCTTCATCGGATGCATAGTTCATGAAAATTTTCTCCCATTTTCTAAGTCGTCTGTGTACTCTGTTGATAGTTTCTTAGGCTGTGCAGAAGCTCTTTAGTTTAGCTAGGCCTCGTTAGTTTTTGGTTTTGTTTCTATTGCTTTTGGAGTCTTCATCATGAAGACTGATGTCCAGAATGGTATTTCCTAGGTATTCTTCTAGAGATTTTACAGTTTTTGTTTTACATTCAAGTCTTTAATCCATCTTAGTTGATTTTTGTATATGATAAAAGGTAAGGATCCAGTTTTAATCTTCTGCATATGGCTAGCCAGTTTTCCCAGCACTATTCATTGACTAGAAAGTCCTTTCCCCATTGCTTGTTATTGTCAGCTTTGTTGAAGATGAGATAGTTGTGTGTGGCATTATTTCAAAGTTCTCTAACTTGTTTCGTTGACCTATGTGTCTGTTTTTGTACCAGTATCATACTATACTGGTTACTGTAGCCTTATAGTATCATTTGTCATACTGTGCTAGTTACTGTAGCCTTGTAGCACCATTTGAAGTTGTATGTGTGTGGCATTATTTCAGGGTTTTCGAACTCGTTTCATTGATCTACCTGTCTGTTTTTGTACCAGTATCATACTGTATTAATTACAGTAGTCTTGTAGTATCATTTGAAGTTGGGTAGTGTAATGTCTCCAGCTTTGTTCTTTTTGCCTAGGATTGCTTTAGCTATTTGGGCTCTCTTTTGGATCCAGATGAATTTCAGAATAGGTTTTTTCTAATTCTGTGAAAATTGTCATTGGTAGTTTGATAGAGAATAACATTGATTGTGCAGATTGCTTTGAAGAGTATGGCCTTTTTAAACAATATTGATTCTTCCAATGGAATATATTTTCATTGGTTCATGTCATTTCTGATTTCTTTTGTCATGTTTTATACTTCTCATTATAGAGACCTTTTGCCTTCCTGGTTAATTGTATTCCTAGGTATTTTATTATTTTTGTGGCTCCTGTGAATCGGATTGCATTCTTGATTTGTCTCTCAACTTGGATGTTGTTGGTGTATAGAAATGCCACTGAATTTTGTACATCGATTTTGTATCCCAAAACTTTGCTGAAGTTGTTTATCAGAGCTAGGAGCCCTTGGGAAAAGACTATGGGGTTTTCTAGGTATAGAATCATATAATCTATGAAGACAGATAGTTTGACTTCTTCTCTTCTTATTTGAATGCCTTTTATTTCTTCTCTTGCCTGACTGCTCTGGCTATGACTCCCAGTGCCATATGAATATGAGTGGTGAAATGGGCATCCATGTCTTGTTACAGTTTTCCTGGGAACACTTCCAGATGCTTCTTCCCATTCAGTCTGATGTTGGCTGTGGGTTTGTCATAGATGGATCTTATCATTTTGAGGTATGTTTCTTCAATGCCTAGATTGTTGAGGGTTTTTAACATGAAAAGCTGTTAAATTTTATCACAAGCCTTTTCTGTCTGCATTTATTAAGATGAACATGGAATTTGTGTTTTGAGTTCTGTTTACATAATGAATTGCACTTATTGATTTGTATATGTTGACTCAACCTTGCATCTCAGGGATGAAGCTTTCTTGATCATGGTGGATTAGCTTTATGACATGCTTCTGGTGTTCACTTTACTAGTATTTTGTCGAGAACTTTTATCTATGTTCATCAGAGATATTGGCCTGAAGTTTGCTTTATTCATTGTGTTTCTGCAGGTTTCATGGTATCAGTGTGACATTAGCTACATAGAAAGAGTTAGGGAGGAGTTTATTCTCAATTTTTTGGAATTGTTTCAGTAGGATTGGTACCAGCTCTTCCTTATACACCTGGTAGAATTCAGCTGTGAATCTGTCTTGTCCAGGGCTTTTTCTGGTTGGTAGGTTTTTTTATTACTGAGTCCATTTTGGAATGCGTTATTGGTCTGTTCAGGTTTTCAGTTTATTACTGGTTCAATCTTGGGAGGTTGTGTTTGTCCAGGAACTTACCTATTTCTTTTATGTTTTCTGGTTTGGGTACATAGAAATGTTTGTAATAGTCTCTGGATTTTTTGTTTGTTTGTTTTTTGTATTTCTATGGGGTTAGTGGTAATACCACTATCATTTCTGATAGCATTTATTTGGATCTTCTCTCTTTTCTTTTTAAGTCTAGCTAACAGTCTATCAGTCCTATTTATTCTTCCAAAAGGCAAACTTTTGGTTTTGTTGATCTTTTGCATAGTTTTTATCATCTCCATTTCACTCAATTCATCTCTGATTTTGGTTATTTTTCTTTTGCTAGCTGTGGGATTAGTTTGTTATTTGTTTAGTTCCTCTAGGTGTGATGTTAGATTGTCAATTTGAGATCTTTCTAATTGTTTGATATAGGCATTTAGTGCTATTAATTTTCATCTTAACACTGTTGTAGCTGTATCTAGAGATTTTGGTATGTTGTATCTTTGTTTTCACTAATTTTAAAGAATTTCATGATTTCTGCTTTAATTTCATTGTTTACACAAAAGTCATTCAGGAGCAGATTGTTTAATTTCCATTGAATTGTAGGGTTTTTAAAAATCGTCTTGGTATTGATTTCTATTCTTATTGTGCTGTGGTCTGAGAATGTGGTTGATATGATTTTGGCTTTTCTGAAATTATTGAGAATTAGTTTCTGACTGAACATGTAGTCAATTTTAGAGTATGTGTCATGCATGGATGAAAAGGATTTATATTCTGCTTTTGTTGAGTGGACTTTTCTGTAGATGCATGTTAGTTCTATTTTGTCAATTGTCAAATGTAGGTCCCAAACATCTTTGTTAGTAATCTGTCTTGATGATCTCTCCAATATCATCAGTGGAGTGTTGAAATCTACTATTATTGTGTGGTTACCTAAGTCTCTTTGTAAGACTAAAAGACTGTTTTGTAAATCTAGGTGCCCTAGTGTTGGGTGCATATATTTAGGATAGTTAAGTCTTTTTGTTGAGTTGAACCCTTTATCACTGCCTTTCTTTGTCCTTTTTGATCATTTTTGGTTTAAAGTCTCTTTTGTCTGAAATAAGAATAGCAACCCCTGCTCTTGTTTGTTTGTTTGTTTTCTATTTGCTTGATAAATCTTTCTCCAACACTTTACTCTGAGACTGTAGGTGTCCTTGAATGTGAGATGCGTCTCTGAAAGACAGCATACACTTGGGTCTTACTTCTTTATCCAATTTGCCACTTGATGCCTTTTAAATGGAGTGTTTAGCCCACTAACATTCAAGGTTAATATTAATATGTGTGGATTTTATCCTGTCATTCTATTGTTACCTGGTTTTATGTAGACATGATTGTGATTTTGCTTTATAGCGTCAATGTTGTATGTACTTTAGTGTGTTTTTGTAGTAGCCAGTAATGGTCCTTTCTTTCCATATTCAGAACTCCCTATGAACCTCTTGAAAACTAGGTCTGGTGGTAATGAATTCCCTTAGTATTTGCTTGTCTGAAAAGGATTTTATTTCTGCTTTGTTTATGTGGTCTAGTTTGGCTGAATATGAAATTCTTTGTTGGAATTTCTTCTCTTTAAGGATGCTGAATATAGGCCCCCAGTCTCTTCTAGCTTATAGAGTTTTGTCTGAAAGGTCCAGTGTTAGCCATTGATGGGGTTCCCTCTGCAGGTGACCTGCCCATTCTCCCTAGCTACCTTTAATATTTTTCTTTTCACATTGACCTTGGAACATCTGATGACTATGTGTCTTGGGGATGGTTGTCTTATATAGTATCTTGCAGGGGTTCTCTGAATTTCCTGAATTTGAATATCAACCTCTCTAGCTAAGTTGGGGACATTTTCATGGACAATATCCTCAAATATGTTTTCCAAACTGCTTGCTTTCTCTCCTTGTCTTTCAGGGATGCCAGTGAGTCATAAGTTTTGCCTCTTTACATAATCTCATGTTTCCTGGAGATTTGTTCATTTTTGAAAATTCTGTTTTCTTTATTTTTATCTGACTATGTTAATGTGAAGAACTAGTCTTTGAGTTCTGAGATTCTTTCGTTGACTTGATCTATTCTGCTGTTAATACTTCTGATGTGTTAAGAAATTCTTGTGGTGAGTTTTTCAGCTCTATCAGATTAATTTTTTTCTTTCTTAAAATGGCTATTTCATCTTTCATCCCTTGTATGGTTTTGTTGAATTCCTTAGATTCCTTGGAATGGGTTTCAGTCTTCTGATTCTCAATGATCTTCATTGCCATCCAGATTCTGAATTCTATTTCTGTAATTTCATCCATCTTTTTTCTAGTTAAGAATCATTGCAGAGCAACCAGTTCAGTCATTTGGAGGTAAGGAGGCAATCTGGCTTTTAGAATTTCAGGAGTTCTTGAGCTGGTTCTTTCTCACCTATGTGGGGTGATGTTTCTTTAATTGTAGCATAATTTGAGTATAGTGGGTTTCATTCCTATATGTTTTCAGAGGGCTGAGGCTTTGTGCAGGGTCTTCATTTGCAGTTGATTTCTTGTCCTTGGTTTTGCAGAGGACTATATTACCAAAGTATTTTGGTGTTGAAGTTTGGTTTGCAATTCAACAGATAGTGCTTAAACATAATGGCTGGTAGATAGACTCTTAGCCAGCCATGCAGCCCCTCTGTGTTTCCTCACATTTGTAGCCATGCTCCCCCTCAGTGCTCTGAGAGTGTGTGATCCTCTCCCACACAAGTGCTGGTCGTAGATCTCAGCTTAGCACTCCCAGACTGTGCACTGCAGGCCTGAGACAAGCTTAGGATTTTTTCTCTCCCCCAAGCTTGGTCACAGCAGGGGCAGAGACCTTGGCTTGCCACTCAGAGCCACTGCCTATTAGACTAATCAGCTGGGAAAAGGTGATTGTATTGCAGGCCCAAGCTGGGGGCTCATGACTGGTGAAGAGCAGGAGGGCAGGGAGAGGCAGGCTTGCCTCTTTTCCAGAGGGCACTGCAGCATGCTGAGAGTGCACAAATTCCAAGATTCCTAATCCATCCCTAATTACTGGCTAGAGGGGGATAAAATCCTGATACTGACACATGTGTTTGGATGGCACTCCTCTGTCTTTGTCTTCTGCTCCTGGGCAGACAAGCACAGCAGGTACCATTTATTCTACAAGAAATTTCTGAGTGTCTGTAACAGCACAGGGTTAGTAGTTAGGCAGTAGACCTAGGCCATGAATACAATATTTCTCATCGTGGACACTTTACCTAGAGTGACTACCATTGTGATCAGGCCAATTCTGGAGATGTATTTATTTTATTTTATTTCTTATTGTTAGTTGCCGAAGGGTCGATTCTTCTACAAGTTTTATAAAACCTCAAAAACTAAGTGACAACACTTAATTGATACTTCTTGTAACAATTAAGTTAAAGTCAGAAGAGCATTTCCTTACTCAGTTCTGGGAAAGTAAAAGGCAATCCCATACCAACTGGGAGAGTTAATTCCAAGGCAGGTTTAACATTGACCTGGGCTCTTTACTAAAATAAGAAATGTACCTGCCTTGAGCTTACTCCTGGTCATGACATGGAATATACTTTTGAGAAATTTCCATTTTTTATTGATTCACAATTATTGTAGTAAGATTGATCATTTGTATCTGATTTTGTCATGCTATCTGGAGGGCTCTGTCCCTTGGCTGGTTACACAGCAAGACTATGTCTACATGACCAGCTGAGTAAAAGGAAACCTGGCTGAAACTGAATTTTAGGTCATCTTTTTGAAGGTGTTTTTTCCACACATCCATGGTTTCTAGACCCAGAGAGAAGAGAGAAAATGTATTCTGGTATGGTCCTTATAGAGAGAGGGCAGTTGGACCCTTCATCTAGCTTCTCTGAACCCATTTCCCTGAACCAGACTGTGGCCGTGATACACACCTTTACTGTAACGCAGTTTCTATGCTTTATCATTTTCTTGCAATAAACTGCAAATTTGCAAGCACTGTCACTTGGATCCTGCCAGTCTTTGTTAGCAACAGAAGTCTGTCTAAGCGCCACAGTTAGTGTGTGCTTACTGACCTAGGTAGGCAGACTGGATTTACAAGGAAACATTAACAACAGGCAGAAAGAACAAATTGTATCATTCCTTAGATAGGCAAGAGAATTGGACAAATCGTCTACAACCATCAGGTCATGCATTTTTTGGCCATTTTTGTTAGAGTTTGTTTTTAGACAAATAAATAATGAATGATAATTGCACTGACACAAACCATTAACTTTTCAGCTTTTGAAATTCTTTAAAAACAATCTAAACTGCACCAGGCTAACAAAACAGATATTAATGATTGTCTCCGTGAATGAAATAGGGAAACTTACATAATTATTGCCTAGGTGTGGGGAGAATTCCTCAAGCTGTCAGTTCTTGGTTTTTCCTTGTGCAGAGTGCTCACCTGAGAACAGAAGATATGTTTTGATCTATAAGCTCAGAGACTGAGTAAGGATGAAAACAAAGTTTCCTAGCTTTTTTCTCTTTTTCAAGGAAAGTTCAATTTTCCTGCAAGAATGTCATTAGAGCCACAGTTTGCCTCTTGGTATTGTCTAGAAATTAGTCACCAAAATATATGAGCTTTGACAAACCATCATCTGTTTTCACTCCAAAGTAGCAATATGAAGTCCTGGGTGGGATAGGTCAGGGGGCAGTGGGTGTGGGAGATGTGAGTTGGGAGATAATAACATCAAAGAAACCCTGGGGAATGAGTATTGATGTTTCCTTGTTACATGACCTGGCTCTGCCTAAGCAAGCCCATATCATGTATTTAAAGTGCCATTTTTTCAGGAAGACATTCTAGGGTCCTTCTGTTTAAATAATTCAGTGAGGGTTTTGTGAAAATGAATTTATAGGCCAAATGAACACTTGGGTGATATACAGAGCAGCGCAGGTGCCATTACTCAAAATCCCAGTGCTATTCCACCATCCGATATACACAGAAATATTAACCTAGGATGATGGCAAGTTGAGAGGCTCCAAGTATTTTTTCCATGATAGTGGATTCATTACCAACATATTTTGCATTACTTCTGTCTTTTAGGTAGAACTGAGTATCAGCGTCAGTCACACAATATAAAAGCAATATAGGTCAAAATCTCCAGCTTTTAGAATAAATTTCATCATTTTGCTCCAGCTTTTATTTGCCAGTTGTTAGGAAATCTGTCCTCTGGGGACTCTGAGGATGTCACCTGTTACTTGTATCAACATGGCAATAACAAATAGTGCCAGAGACCTCTGAGGAGAACAAACTCAAGACTCCTCTTCAAGAGCTCCTCTGGTTCTATGCTCTGAGAAATGTTGGGCATAGTGCTGCAGCACTCCCAGACCCTGCTCCAAGGCAATCTTTTGCCAACTATTGTTCATTTTGCAAACGACGCAGCACCTGTTTGGAACCCATGGCTATGAAGTACTGGAATGAGAAGTAAACAAAATAAATATTGATTCATCCTCTAGCGTCTGCCAGAAGTCAAGCAAAGCAAGTCATTGAAAATCTTTACAATTCTTAATATTCTTCCTCAAGGTCTGTCTAATCGACAGACTAGAAATGTTGAGAAAAATTTAATAACAATATGATATCAGTAACAAGAATAATGATATTTATAGTAAAATCAAACAACCCACATACATATCTAGTGAAAATAAAAACATCCAGAGGGAAACATATCAAATGCCAATAGTGGTTGTATGAAGATTGTTTCATGGGTAGTTTTAAATTCTCTTTTATTCTCTGTTTTTTCTATTTTTCATTATTCATAATCTGGTCAAATATTAAAATGGTAGTTTCAGCCATGAAAAAATATTATAAGGCAGTAAAGTATGTTAATTTGCCAAATTAACAACATCTTAAGATGAGGGAAAAACCATTTGCACTTGAAACAGTCAAGGAAAATTTGGTGTAAATGCAGAGAATGAGACAAATATTGAAGGGCTGAGGACAGAAGAGGATTCTACATACGGCTTTATAAATCTGTGAATGTTTTGTTCATTTTTACTCTGTGGTTCATTTTTTGTTTTCAATGAACTTTTATTTGTAAAAATAAGCAAAAAATGATGACTATGCACTTAATGAATAATTGCCATAGCATACTAATTAATTAGTTTGCTAATGACATATTAATCACATATAATTACCATTAGACGGGGAAGCGCACATGACAAAGAAGAACAAGAGACTCCTCCTTCAAGAAAGCTGGGTTCAGAAAGACAGAGACAGTCAGGGGACAGGGAAGGGAATAAATGAAGTCTGAGAAATATGCATTGTTATTGCATATCAAGTGTTGTCAAAACTGAGCTAGAGAAGGCAGGCACATCATGGAAGGTGTTGCAGACATGCTAAGGTGTTTGAACTTAATCTTAGGTTATTACCTATCAGAGTCTTCTAAGCAGAGGAGTATTCTAATAAATTCAGATCTGATTTTTCTTACTCTAAATGGTTCAAAGTCAACTGATGCTTTGAAGCTAAGTTTAGTGATACAATGTTTTTCTTCTTCCATAGAGTCATATATATTTCTAATTCCAAATTTTTTCTTTATAGTTTGTATAACCTGACATATTAAAAGTGAGATAATGTGTATTAGATTTCTGAGATGATATAAGAATCACATTTAAAACACATGTCACACATACATTTTTTAGTCAATCATGGTGACCTTTAACCTGACGAGATCCCTTACTAAAGCTGAGGAGTAGCTCATATGTTCTTATAAAGGACTCCTTGATCTGCAACATTTGATACTCTTTTTTTTTTTTCCTGAAAGCATCTTCTTGTTAGACCCTAGTAAACTTTCTCTTTTACATTTAAGAGAGTTATAAATTTAAACATGCATGAGTTACAACTTCAGCAGAAGACCTTATTCAACAAAGAATATATTTAAAGGAAGCAGGGAGAATGGATGGATGAACATCAACCACATTACTTACTCCATAACCTAATTGAAAAAGAGAGATTTGGAGTGAAAAAACTCTCTTCCCAGGAGAAAATGACCAGAACTTTAACTGTGGCTCATTCAGGCTTCTAGAAAACCAGAAGATTTGACATCCACTGGCATTTTTCCTAAAGGTGGGTTGCTGCAGAGGGCTGTTTCCTTGGAAACATTGTTTATTGGTCTGTACCATGGTAAAAAGTCCAGGGTTTCTACACTGAATTAATGACAGATTCAGATACTTTTTATGACCACTGAAGCTCAAATTTCATTGTGTTACCCTTCTATGCTCATTAATTAACATTATATTTCTTAGGTCTTGAAACCAAGAAAGTAAATTGTAACAGTCATCAATTCTGAGTAGTTGGTAGTCAGATATTTGTTCTATCAATGTTTTTCTGTATTTTAAAAATTTCTAAAAATTTTTATCTAGGCAGCAGTAGAAAAATTGAGCTAAGTTTGTGAACTTATATCAAACCTAGTCATTTAAGTTTTTTTTTTTTTGACTTATTTTTTAGGAAAGACATCAGTATTAGGTAAGAGAAGTTACTTAAGTAAAAATAATTTTAGTAATGTAACTTCTCGAGTGTAGTGAGCATAGTATTATAAAGAAAATATATTTGAATACATTTTGAAATGCAGTGGGAAGAAATTTGTTTGCTAGTGTTTGGGAAGACATCAAGTTCTGTTAATGATAGACTTTAATAAAAATTGTGGTAGTACAAGGAGCATTTGGATAGCATTGTATTTTAGATAATAAATTCTGGACTACTGAAGTCTACTCTGAATCACCAATTTCAGTGTTGCCCTATCACCAAATATTTTCCATGGTAGTTATCTGGGTTGCCCTTTGAGAGGTTATTTTGCTAAAAGCAATATAATTTCTAAATTGAAGTTGGCAGAAATAAAAGTATTCAAGACTATATGTTACTATTTCCATGATAAAATCTCCCTTTTAGACCTGTGACCTGACTTTGTTTGAAGAAAAGGAAATTAGGTGGGCTAAGGGTCGATTTAACTAGTCTGCCACCGTCTATTTCACTTACTGCTATAGTCACCGCGAGAGTGGGAGAAAGCCTACATAGAATTTTCCCCAGGCATTAAAGAAGAGTCTGCTGTTACATTTGCAACCAAGAAACACAAGATTCTCTGAGGTTTTCCCCCTGCTGGAAGTCATGATTCTAGTGTCAGTTGTCCCATTTCTTTGGTGGAAATGGGTGGTAGAAAACTGCAGGTAGTCCCGATCCCAGCGCCGTCCTCAAAAGGAGAGCCGGGAGCTTCTACACAGAACATTTCCAGGTATGTTTAGCACCCTAACTCACCGCTTGGAGAGCCAACATGACTGCAGAGTGTTTGGAATATGTGTGATGCCTGTTTGCAAGCCACAGGCAGATTCTGAGGACTTTTCTTGATAAATCGTGTAGTCATGCTTAGGGTCTCTCATGTGCTTACTCAGGACTGGTTCACTTTTAGCCTGCTTGACCACTTTTTTTATTTTTGCCCTTTCCCCTGACCTGGTAGAATAGGCCTGGCTACTGAGTAAAGGCTGGTGAATAGCCAGGAGGAAACTGTGAGTAGCTTCTAACCACTTTATGAGTAAATTCTGCTCCTTTGCACCCTTCAGATGGTTCCTCCTGAGACAAAGGATAGTACAGGAATAAAGCAAATGTGTGTATTAAAGAGTGGAAGAGATGCAAGGAAAAAGGAGCTCTCTCCTGAAAGAAGATGGCTCATGTGAGGGGTTTTAGCATTCCTGCGCAGGCTTCAGCTGTCCTTGCTCTTCAGCTCTTCTGTTTGCCTGTTGCCATTTGTTCTACATTGAATTTATACATGAAATTGAAACCACTTTCAGCCTGTAATATCTTGCTCTTGATTTGGGACAATATTTATAGCTTCTGTTTTACGAAATTATTTTGAGCCACCAGCGATATTTATAATATAGCTTATCCCCAATATTCAATTGGAGAATTGGATATTGTAAATGTATTAATGTAACGTGATATTTAAATTAGACCCACAAGTTTTTTATTTATTTATTTATTTATTTATTTATTTATTTATTTATTTATTTTTGTGAAGTCTCGCTCCTCTGTCACCCAGGCTGGAGTGCGTGGCAGGATCTTGGCTCTCTGCAGCTTCTGCCTCCCGGGTGCCAGCATTTCTCCTGCCTCAGTCCCCCAGGTAGCTGGGATTACAGGCATGCACCACCATACCCAGATAATTTTTGTATTTTTTAGTAGTGACAGAGTTTCACCATGTTGGCCAGGCTGGTCTCCAACTCCTGACCTCAGGTGATCTGCCTGCCTCAGCCTCCCAAAGTGCTGGGATTACAGGCATGAGCCACAGCTCCCAGCTAGATTATTTTATAAAACTAATAATTGCTTTTAATTGATCTGTTTTGTGATATCAATGGTTTAAATGTCTGATCTACTCAAAACAAAGAAAAATCTATGATTTTAATTTTGAAAAGTTATCCAGCATCACATTTTTTCATTGTTCTTGACACAAATCATACCTATATTTTGAAAGACTTTTACAATTTCAATCAAATGAATATACCTAAGAAACTGGAAACATTCACATTACATCAAGAGAATATTATATTTTACCTTTATGGAGAGGCATGATTAAATTTATATAAATGATATAAAACCTGATTTACATTTTAACTGATGACCAGTTTTTTTGTCCTCTTGACCACATGTGACTCTACATAGCCAGTACCAAAATGAAACAAAACAACAGCAATAATTTAAAAACTTGTTAACAAATTTTGTGATCTTTCTGCCCTTCCTGCAGAATAGGAAATGCCTCCAGCCATCTACACATCCACACATATATAGAAAGCAACCTCTAAAGGCCACATAGTCCAATAACCTTATCAAAATGGTAAGATTTTTCTTTCCTTCATGGAAGAATTTTACATTTATTGACAGTAATTGGCTATTTCTAAAGAAGTTAGGCTTTTTGTTTATGTTTCACATGAACAAAATCCAAGGTTATAGTTAGATTCTAAAATAACTAATTTTCATCTAATCGATTGTCTGGAAACTTACCAGACTCATGAGAAATTGTCTTAACAGTAAGAAGCTTCACGCTCTCTTTATCAGACTGAGGTCTATTTGAAACAGAAAACATTAAATTAGCACCACAGTAATCAGCATTGAATGTTTGTGAAAGTACTGTGACACAAACAGAATGATGAAGATACATATGCATATATATGTATGTATACACATATGTATATATACACACACACACACAATATACACACACACATACATATATCTTTCCATGGCAAGAACTTTGTCTTTTCACGTACAAATACACATATACTTTTTAGCAATTTTTACTTTTTCTGCAATCAAGCCAGTAAATCCCTGCCACTCTCTCATAGTGGTGATTGTCAGATAAATTAAAAATTAGTATGAGTTGTGTGAAACACTTGGCACAAGGTCCATATTGCACATGTCTCCAATTCTGAATTACGGAGAGGAAGACATATAAATGTTTACAAACCTTTTGGGCTTATGCTGAATTCTGGAGATAATCCTTTTCATGAAGTCCTGAGATACTGTAGTACGGTATCTGAACTGTCTATTTTAATCAAGAGTTCTCACCTATCCGAAAGAGTTTCAAACTCTAATTATTTCCTTTGGACATCTCAGGAGTCTCTAAGTCATATGAATAGTAATGTAGCATTATTTCTAAAGTTTACAACCTTATGAAATATAAAAACACTTGTATGAAGGTAGACCGCAAACTCATGTCAACAAGGAAAACAAGGTTTGTTTTGACATGAAAAACAGTTCATCACGCCTCTTTGCAGCACCTTGGTTGTTACAGTTGCTTGGATTGGTAAAATCTGCTTTATCTTAATCAAGTCAAAGTGGAATAGCCATCTACCTTAAAGGCACTGAGAACTGGCTCAAGGTAGAAGCACAGTTTTCTCTGTGATAAACATTAAAAATTGTCACTGGGAAAACTATCTAAAAACTCTAGGGATTTTTTTCTATGATATTTTGCCTCATAATTATGTTCCTTCTTCTACTTTTTCCATTTCATCTTTTTATTTCCCGTTTTACCACTCCAAGATTAAACATGATCTTATATTTGGAATTTCTCTGTGAAATGGAGAGAGTTCTGACAAATAGTCAAAGCCAATATGTAGTGCTTCTACACTTTAGAAAATAATCCAAAAACGTATAAGTAGAGTTAACAATAATTTTCACATGTAAATGGTAGGATCTAAACAAAAGATGATATGGGCTTACTTACTGATCATTTCCATTTTCTGGTGTGCCTAGAAGAAGAGGGAGTTGTTATTAGAGTTGCAAAGAAGTTGGCTACCAAAAATCTGAGCCCCTGTAACTCCCTTACCTGCCACCCACTCTTTTCTATACAGAGATGTTTCTAAGCCATTTTAAAATATTTTAATTTTCCCCTTGCCAAGCCATTTCCTCTGGTATGGTTAATATTTATCCTGGCATTCATGGGATAGTCCTAATTAGGTCAACCCCACTACATTTAGTTCTGGACTAATCTTGATCTTGTAGTTTCATATCACTATGTGAAATTACTGTTCATTATTGCATATCCCATGGACAACAGAAAATGTCTGTTTATTTCAGTATCTCTGAAAAAAATCTATTAAAAGTATTGAAGATTTTATGCCAGAGAATTGAAGTTTTGACTTTCTTTTATACATTGTTCTTTTCTGGGACACAAATCACTGTTTGTGGTGAGCTACAATGTAGATACTATATCTAATTGTATCTTAAACCCACTGATTCAGCCTCTCAAAAGAGCCCTGCAAAATATCACAGAGGCTACTAGCTGCAACTAATCTTTTGTACTCTTTGCCAGGCTGCTTCACAACTGTCTGGTAGAAAACACCTGGGGTTTAGAGTGAGAACTCAGAATGATTCATTCTGCATAAGGACGTGGCCTCTCTGGAGTGAATGTTAGTGATCAAATCTTGCATTAATCTATGGCCAATCAGGCCAACTGTTTAATGTGATTGCATAAGGTTTCCCTTGTTGTGCTCCTTTGCTCTGGTTTTATTCCATTGCTACTCAGCTTCTGTTTCTTAGATTTCCTTTCATATTTAATCTAAATGTTGTCATTGAATATGCCCTTTCAATGTAATTCTCCTGGCCTTGACTATCCTTATTTATAAAGACCCTAACTTCCACTAATATTTTGGCTGCTTCTATTTCTGTCATCTTGGTTAAGATATCCAATCATAACTCTTAATCCCTAGGATTTAACCCATGGCACCATATGCTGCTGACCAATTAGACTTAACCTCATCTTTGCTCCATCAGTAAGGATTTAACAGCATTTTTTTTTATTCCTATGTGTCAAATACAGTATTAACTGTGATGCTAATAGCCCTGTTTTAAAATGAGTTGATTTTTTTAATTTATAATTTTTGTGGGTACATAGTAGGTGCAGATATTCATGGCGTATAAGAGAGATTTTGATATAGGCATGCAATGCATAAGAATCACATCATGGCAGTGGCGTATTCATCCCCTCAAGTATCCTTTGCGTTACAAACAGTCCAATTATATTCATTGAGTTATTTCAAAGTGTACCATTACGTTTATTATTGACTATAGTTGCCCTGTTGTGCTGTCAAATACTAGGTTTTATCCATACTTCATATATTTTTGTACCCATTAACTATCTCCACTTCCCCTCCACTACCCTTCCCAGCTTCTGGTAGCCATTATTCTACTCTCTCACTCCATGCGTTCAATTGTTTTGATTTTTTAGCTTCCAGAAATAAAAACATGGCAAGTTTGTCTTTCTGTGCCTGACTTATTTCACTTAACATGATTACTTCCAGTTCCATCCATGCTGTTGCAAATGACAGGATCTCATTCTTTTTCATGACTGAATGGACATTATTGCGTATAAGCACCACATTTTCATTATCTCTTCATCTGTTGATGGACACTTAGGTTGCTTCCAAATCTTGGCTATTGTGAACAGTGCTGCAACAAATGTGGGAATGCAGGTATTTCTTTGATATACTGATTTCCTGTGTTAGGCATATATACCCAGCAGTGGGATTGCCGGATAATATAGTAGCTATATTTTTAGTTTTTTTGAGGAACCTCCAAGCTGTTCTCCATGGTGGTTGTACTAATTTACATTTCCACCCACAGTGTACGAGGTTTCCCTTTTCTCCGCATTCTCTCCAGCAAAATGTATTGACATTTTTATATGCCTGTTTTAATATTTTTTCCCTAGGAAACTATAGCAATATTCTCATTAGCAGATAGATGCAAGCCAACAGACTATTTTCTGCATATATACCATTCTTATTTGGTTAAAGCTCAGTCCACTGTCAGCCTTGTCCAGGTAAGCTTAATTTCGTATTGAAATCTCTGATTCATGTTGTCTTCCACAGAGCAGAATGGGTTTACTAATTTCTCGAACTAGATAAAGTCTCTCCCACATACTTGAAGAGTGATTAACTGCAGATATTTAATGGTGCTAATTTAATGATAACAGTGCTTTAAATTCTGTCTCAGAAACAAAGTTAACAATAACCAAAAAGATTTGGCTCTTTGTACAATTGCCAAACTTGACTTTAAAATACTTACGTCTTCAGAATAGCTATCCATAGTGGTTGGAATTTTACACATCCACAGAAGCCTCTTTAATAGAAAATGTCAACTTTTCAAATACTGTATTCTTAAATCTTCCTATGTAAAGTAATTTTTAGTATAGCATTTTTTTTTTTACAAATAAATTTAGCACATTAATTTTTACCTATCCTATATACTCAACACTCACAGGCTTCAATTTGGATAGCCAATTTCCAGTAATAGATAGGATTAGTAGGTAGTTCAGAAACTTAGGGAAATTAAACTGACTTATAAAAATGCTGTTTCCCCTCTGAAAACTGAACAAGGAGACATGTTTCAGACTTTAAGAAGTTTATTCACTGATTCCCAAAGGAAAAGGCATTGATTTGTTTTTACTTTTCACCAAGAGCTAAAATGAACTCTGCTGTTTTGGTCTCCTAGTTTCTCCTGGTACTGTCACGATCATACTACAACTGTCCATGCAATGCACGGTCAGTAGGTGGCTTTAGGGATAACATTCATTAGTGTCCTGGGGGGCACATTGTCCATGAGGTAAACAAAGAATAATGCAGCTTATATTCCTTTTAAAAATAATTGCTTTTTACCTTTTAACAGTTTATGAGACTTAGGTAGAGTTTTTTAGTGACATATTTAGAATTAAAGTGGGGAAAGAGAATTCTATTTACTGTATATTTAAAAATGTAACCAATAAGCATATAGTAAGGGCCTGCTTTAGGTACCATGCAATGTGAACAATATGTGATTTGTGACTTGGAGGGGTTGCCTGATTTTCAAGAGAGGTAGGCACATGGAGAAATAAGTAACTATTCTATGGTATGATAAATGATATAATCCAAATATGTAGCATTACAATTAAAGGTAGAATTCATTCTGCTTGAAGAAGTGGTATGTTATAAAAAGATACAGTAAATTTGTGTTTGAGTTGAGTCCTAATGGGTAAGTTGGAGATTCGGTGTGTTATGAAAGGTAAGAGGTGGGCTGGATATTCCAGAAGGAATAGTATGGATGAGGGCATGGTTACGTGATACTACATTATATGACCGGGGCTGGGCTGTGAAATGGAGAGGTAGTTTGGAATTAAGGTAACATGACAGCTGAGCTGTGGGAGTTGAAGGGGTATTTAGATGAAGGTTGAGTAAAGAAGAGTCAAAGTTCCTGGAACAGAAAAAAAGACAGTAAAGACTAGAATAAATCAGAATTTAGTTAACAATAATTTATCAGTATTAGTTCACTAATTGTGACAAACATACCATCAGATCTTAATAAGCGAATAGGGGAAACTAGGTGTGGTGACTCCCTGTACTATCTTTGCAATTTTCCTGTAACTCTAACTCTATTCTAAAACAGAAAGTTTATTTTTATAAAGGATAAAAAATATAACATGGTCATGGAAGATACTTTCGTTGGGTGTGTCTCCAAGGAGAGCAATTAGTCACAGAACATTTTTTGAGATTATGGGCCCCTGAGCTGAATTCTTAGCAATCCCTGTCTTTATTTTCTGTTACATAGAAATGGAGTTAATCTTTACCACAGACAAGGTGTCATTTTTATGCCCTCTTTACTACCATATTCCCCTGACCACCCACAAAATTTGGGCTATTTCATTAAAAAGAATTTTCCCACATTTGATAATATCTACTAATAGTATTTAATTCCTACCCTGCAATTCACTAGCATTCAGTGGGTGTCTGTGCCCTTCATCCTTTGTTTCTATGATCAGGAAATACGACATTTCATTTCTTTCTATAACTCTTCTCTCCCTTTAAGAATTTAAAATCAAGTTTAAACTGAGCATATATTCATTCTTCTTTCAGGAAAATAAGAACAAACACAGTTACCTACCCGGGTCTGCCTTCCAGCACATTCGGTACAAACCCACCAGAACAAATACTGAAAGTGTTATTACAATCAAAGCAATAACCACCGGCAAAATAATACCTAAAAAGAATTGGAGACGTTGTCAATTAGAGTGGCTACTGAATTTCACAGCGATAGTTTAGTAACTGAGCAAAAGCATGAGTATTTCCTTTCTTCTTTAAACATCATTCTATTAAAAACATTATATTTTAGGCAAAGATTTCTCTGATTCATGGGGTTTCCTCTAGTTGTCATTTTTGACATAACCACTTGATGTCAGTCTTGTAACCTTTCTGAAACAAAATTCCAACCTTAAGAGAGAGTGCCCCTTCTTCCTGGAGACTGAAGAAGTGGGGAGATGGAAGATTGGAGAAGCAGAAGTTGTACTCTAGATTATAATTAAATCCACATTCACTCATTACATTTTTTAGTACTTTATAATGAAGTTACTGGGAAAATATATATAACCCAATTGGGATTGCTCTTGTCCTAATGCTGGCTTTCTAAAACACTCACAAATTTCTTTCTATAATAATATCTAAAAACTAGAAAAGGCATAAAATATTGTAAGTAGATATCACAGTGAAGATGATTCTTAAAAATGAACATGATTCAAGAAAGATAGGTGTATGTGTGTCTGTTTGGGGGAGTGATGTTGCTGCAGTAACTTAGGGTGAGTTTTTCATATTTGTATTTCCTTCCTTCCTTCCTTCCTTCCTTCCTTCCTTCCTTCCTTCCTTCCTTCCTTCCTTCCTTCCTTCCTTCCTTCCTGTTGGTTATTTCTAAGATGAAAAGTACAATGATAAAAGCAAGAGAGCTGTCATAGACACACAACTAAAGGAAATTAAGGTGACTATTAGTTTAGCATATTTGCTTGCATACATACTCCTTATATATTTATCAGGGGTGGGAATTATTCTCCAATTCACCTGTAGGATGGTTCACACTTCCATTGTCAGAGTTAAATATTTGTTTTAAGTAAGTTCTGCTGATTTCATAATAGATCTTAGGTGAAATTATTATTGCCTCCCAAAGTGAAGATGCCGTGAATCAGCAAGTCAGTAATTTCTATGATGACTTATTTAATGGAATGGGTTTACCTAAACTTAATAGAGCCTTTTATAGTAACAGCTTTGAATATAGTCTTTTTATTCTTAATTACTAAGGAAATTATTTAATATTCTATATTCAGTCTTAGCACACACATAAACGTTATATAACATATATAGGTTTTAGTTAAAATGGAACATTTTTAAAGGTCATTTTTAATATTCTATGCAGGCAAACAATCTGTTTTTTGATATAATTTATTTTTTGTTTTAATTATTTACTTGACAAAAATGAAATATATTCAGGGTATACAACCTGATAATTTGGAAATAATTCACTTTTACAGGGACATCTACCTGTGCATTTTGGCTTATCTGAAACTAGTGCCATCGAGTCATGCTTGGCCCTTGATTGTAATTGCTAAACACTAAGCTAAGAAAAAAAATTGCCAAAGTGTGCTTTTTTTCTCTTCTCTTCTCCTTCCTTCCTTCCTTCCCTCCCTCCCTCCCTCCTTCCTTCCTTCCTTCCTTCCTTCCTTCCTTCCTTCCTTCCTTCCTTCCTTCCTTCCTTCCTTCCTTCCTTCCTTCCTTCCTTCCTCTTTCTCTCTCTCTCTTTCTTTCTCTCTCTCTTTTTCTTTCTTTCTTTCTTTCTTTCTTTCTTTCTTTCTTTCTTTCTTTCTTTCTTTCTTTCTTTCTTTCTTTCTTTCTTTCTTTCTCTCTCTCTCTCTCTCTCTTTCTTTCTTCTCTTTCTTTCCTTCCTTCTTTTTTTTTTTTTTTTGTCATTAAGACCTGACTCACCTGTGGGAAATTTTCAGAGCAGGCAGCAGTTAGATAGTATTGTAATGGGATTGAAGGCTCAATAAAGTTGACAAAAGGCTGCCCATAATCTGATTCCTCCCCTTTACTGGTCATATGCAAAATTCTGTATATCTACTGCCATTAATGAAGATATTGCTATTACTCACTGGAATAAGACCGGCTGGTTGCTGAAGTGCTTGCATTTTTTCCACCCTCACTGCCTATTACTATAAGAAAGAAAAAAAAAGTCACTTTTGGTTAATGTGTGCCAATCCTTGCAGTCCTCCCTCCACCCTCATTTAAGGAAGCAGCCATGATTTGTAGGTATGATGCTGCAAGTGCAAAAGATTCAGTCTCATTCTGAAGGAGCTGTTTTGTGAGTCAAGATTGGTAGTGCTTCCTTGGTGAAAAAGAAGGTCAGGTAGAGCAGATTTCCACTCAGACACACAGATATCATACCTTGAGACTGTGAGGTGTTTTCTGGAATTGTAACTGGTATTGAGGATACTGTACCAGCTTTAGACGGTGAGGCATCTGGTTGTAAAATGCTACCTGTATGAAAATTACAAATGTAGAATCAGACTAGGGTATTAAGTCTTCATACGGGATTTATTTGCAGATTCAAACAGTTTGCCTCTCTGAAGATCTGTGAAAACTATTTATTGTCGAATAGTAGGATAAATGCAATCATAACACTAAACCGTAAGTTCATCCATTCCTTCTGGAAAGGTAATTAAATTTAGAATCAGAAAGCCTGAGTATCAGTTTTACATCTTCAGGAACTCGCCAAGAAAACTTCAGTAAGTTTTTTAGTGTAAGTTACAGCCTGTATAACCTACTGCATAAGATTCCTGTGGGATGTAAATCTATGCAAAAGCATTTTTCAAATTTCAGATATTCTAACTTTGGCTGATGGTGATTTCTTTTTTCTATCGCACATAGTTAAAATGATCATAACTGCACAGGACTTCAGATTTTATAATATTTATCAGCGATTGAAGGGAAAAAAAATTGCAGCTGAGGCTTTGGTTAGAAGAATTGAGGAAAAATCAAAGAAGACTCCTTCATTTTCATCCCTAAAGTTCAGCAACTGGTTTTATTATGTGCCTTTTCTAGAGTAACTGCTGCTTGGCTGTTTTTTTTTTTTTTTTTTTTTTTCACTAGTGTCCATGCTCTTTTTTTTCCCCAAGGGAAATATAAATAAAAAATGTATTGTTGTTATTTGTTTGTTTAGTTAACATTTGCCATCTTCAATCAGAAGGACTGAAGCAAAATTTATAAGTAAAAATCTACTATCCAAAATCCATAGCTGTCAATAAGTTTAAAGGACATATAAATAATTAAGTATTGTGTAAGTTGAAAACATGTGTTCTTGTGAATTTGCAATAAAGTACAATTTGTACTTAGAAAATTTTTTGAACATTTTTTCTCTTTCTCTTGCAGTATGAAGTGCTCTATTTAAATCACGCCTGTTTGCCTTGTCTGTTCTCTGAATTGCAAGTTCCTAGAGTGTGAGGGCCATACTTGTCAACACACCCAACGTGGAGCTCTGGCCACAGGGGGTGTGCAGTCAAATGTAGCTGACACTAAGAGGCACTTCTTATGATTATGGCTCCTTGGGCGTATTGAGGCCACATATAATTGCACCAAAGAAATTGATATTTCTATGACTGCCTTGGCTCATTCCTTCTTCACCACCCACATCCCAGCACGCACTGCATGCTCATGCATTTTTGACATCTGTGGGTGAAGAATAATGTTCAGAGTCTGTACCGTTCTTGCCATGCAAGAGATCTGTGGGTGGAAGCTAGATATATGCCCATAAGAACAAAGAAAAATGTCAGGCTAGTGCACTAAGCAGGCAGAAAAAGGAATATTAAATAAAAGAGTGGGAACTAGCTGAAACCTTGGTACTTTCAGCTGCCTTTTCCAGTGTCAAGTAGTTTAGCGAGGATGAATGCTCTTTCAGTTGTCTTGGTGGAGAAGGTGGCTGATTAAATAACCGATGATGTTAATCCTCTTGCGATTTCCCAAGGGTTAATTGTCCTACCTTATTACCAAGTTCTTGTAGATAGGCTAAATGGCAGCCTCAGGACTAAGTGTAATCTGTCTAAGTCAGAACAAACTCCCAGCTTCCCTGCTTAAAATGTGTTGATCACCCAGTGTCAATGGTTATTGCTAATGACCCATGGATAGGCCAAAATGTTAACATTTCATAGTGGAAAGATTTGGTGGCTGCTTGAACAAAGACTTTAAATTTGTTTTGTTTTTCTTTAAACTGCAACCTTCAGTTAATAAATTATTTCTGAATCCAGCACACACACACAAACACACACACAGACACACACAGACAACATTACTGGTCATGATCCAATAATGGGAATTAACCTACAGTTTGAGAAGCTCTGTTTTTTAGCATGATCATATTGCTAATTATGAAATTATGGTACTTGGATGAATCCATAAAATGTGAGCCTAATGTTATTCTTTCTGTGACTCAGATGTGGAATCCATGACATGCTCAGAGCTGATGATCGACACAGTTTTTGTCGAGATTGTATTATCCTATATTACTAACAACATAGCACTGCCAGAGGACATACAGCAGAGCTATAGCAGAGTGGCTAAGAGCATGATTCTGAAGACAGGATACATATCTGACTCTAGCACTTACCCTGTGGAATCTTGGGCAAGTTGCTTAGCTTCTATGTGCCTGAGTTTCCACACATATACATGGAGATTATAATAGTTCTACATCATAGTATTGTGAAAATTATATGAGTAAAAATAAATTTAAACTGCTTAGAAGGGAATGTGATATTAATATGTATATATTATATATAATAATAATTTTCTATTATTATATTATGATTATTCCCTTAGAGAGTTGAACCTCCCAACCAAGGTCAGTTTGTCTAATTTTCTCAAAAATTCTAAGAGTGAAATATATGAACTTCAGCCACTTCTGTGTTTTCAGATGCTTCTTTGCTCTAGTCAAGACATAGAGGAACTGGAGAAACTGGAGTAGAATATGGTACTCTCAGATGACATAGGTTTGTTCTTGGATCCTGACGTTTGGTGATTTTTACAATTATTGAATTTGTGGCTATGATATTTCAGTATTTAAGTCCAGCTGGGAAACTTCAGGTCAGAACTTGGAGCAAACTGATGAGACAGAGACCCTCAGAGTCAAGTCTGTTATAATAATGTATATCCAAATTTACCCCATCAGCGTCTGACAGTGGTACATATTTGGACCTCACTGTAGACCAATTACTTAATAAATCATTGAGAGTTTTAGAGACAGAAGACCTATCAATGTCCCAAGGCACCTGTGATTGCCATAATAATGCTCCTCACAGAACTCCAACTATAGAAAGTGTAAGTGACCAAAGTTACCCACATGTACTCTGAAACCCATCTCTCTGTTTGTACTGGTGTCATGTCTCTCTAAGGCTACTCCCAGCCAATGAGTGGACCTGCCAGAAATATTAGGCCGGCTTGTCCTTGGATGAATGTGGACTGGAGGATTCCCTGATGGTCTCCCTGAACCTCTCCTAGATGCTTCTGCTCAGCAACTGTGTTCTCTCTCCCTATCACCAGGTCAGATGTGCATTTCAGTCTGGTAGCTCTTCTAGACTTTCCTTGTCCCCTCCCAGGCATCCTTCCCAGGCATTTTTTTTCTCTCTTAGGTATTTTCCCCTAATAAAATCCTTGTACTTTTAACTGAATCTTGAACTCTGCTTCTCTGAACATTCAGATTAAAGCAGTCTCCCTGGCAAGTATTTAAAAGGCCACTTCCTATTGGAAGCAGAAATGAAGCCTCCAGGAATTTTAAACTGGACTTGGAAGACTTGGGCACTGGTTCATAAGGGAAATATCTGTTTGTCTAAACCTTTTTTTTTTTTTTTTTTTTTTTTTTTTTGAGACAGAGTCTCACTCTGTCGCCCAGGCTGGAGTGCAGTGGCGTGATCTCGGCTCACTGCAAGCTCAGCCTCCCGGGTTCACACCATTCTCCTGCCTCAGCCTCCCAAGTAGCTGGGACTACAGGCACCCGGTACCACGCCTGGCTAATTTTTTGTATTTTTAGGAGAGACGGAGTTTCACCATGTTAGGCAGGATGGTCTCAATCTCCTGACCTCGTGATCCACCCACCTCGGCCTCCCAAAGTGCTTGGATTACAGGCATGAGTCACCACGCCTGGCTCTGTCTAAATCTTTTATTTTCCCTTTTTATTTAGGGGAAGCCTAACTCTTCCTATGGAGAATCACCCCTTCCCCACTTCATGTGGTAATATGAGATGCCCTTTTTAAGTCCAACCTCAGAGTCACTATATGACTAAAGTTCTCTCCTAAGAATTTGCGTGTGTAGTGATTTTGAGTTATTCTCAGAGTGAAGCTCTAACGGGACTATCTATGGGTATACAAAATCCCTGAACTTATTACCATGCCATCCTTCTTTTCTCTGTGCGTTTCCCTCCCAAATTTTTTTGGTTAAAAGAAATCTTGGGCAGGGCATGGTGGCTCACGCCTGTAATCCCAGCACTTTGGAAATGGTCTCTAATTGTAATTTGATAGATTATTCATGTCCCATTTTAAAAAATAACTTTTCAGCCTTTGACACAAATCTTTCTCTTCTGCTTATCACACGTTCTTTATGTGGGTACTAATAGAATAGAGCAGACTCTATTGATTTTTTTTTCTTTTTGGTCTCCTTGGTTGGTTCCTCCTCTTTCTTTTTTTTTTAAATCTTTTTAATTTTTCTTCTTATATTGAGACAGGACCTTGCTCTGTCTTCCAGACTGAATTGCAGTGCTTCCCTGCAGCCTTCATTTACTGGGCTCAAGTAATCCTCCTGCTTCAGCCTCCTGAGTAGATAGGGCCACAGGTATGCACCGCCACACCCAGCTAATTTTCTCTCTCTCTCTCTTTTTTTTTTATTGTAGAGATGAACCTTGCTGTGTTTTTCAGGCTGGTCTCGAACTCCTGGCCTCAAGTGATCTTCCCACCTCAGCCTCTCAAAGAGCTGAGATTATAGGCATGAGCCACCACACCTGTCCCCTTTTTTTCTTTCTAAATTATAATCTTGGAGTGCCCCCTAGAGTTTAGTCCTTGGTCCTCATCTCTAATGACCCTCATTTATTTGGCGATTTCATTCAATTTCAAGGTTTAAATGCATCAATGTCACTGATTCCCCAACTTATACTTCCATCCCAGACCTTTTCCTAAACTCCGGATTTGTAAATTCAGATACTTAACTTAGCAAGTAATACACATTTTAAACTCAGCATGTTCATACTTTAACTTCCACTCTATCTGAAGCCTTCCCATCCTAGTTTGGAGCAGACATTCCTTCCAATTGCTCAGGCCAACGACCTATTTTTGGCTCATCTCTTTCTATTCTATTCCACATGCAATCATCAGGAATATTTATTGGCTTCACCTCTGAAATAAATCCAGATTTTGAGATTTCTTGCCATCTACTCTGTGATCACCCTGGTCAAAACCACCATCTTCTCTCTCCTGTATCCTTTCTTCAGCTGACAGTGTCTCTTCAGCTCTCTGAGTTATAAAACATGAGTCGGCTAATGTAACACTGTTGCTCAAAGCCCTCAGTGATTCACCATTCCACTTAGAGAAAAAGCCAAAGTCCGCGCAATAGCCCACAAAACCCTAGGTAATCTGCCTGGCAAATCCCCTGCCTCAACTCTGCCCACTTGCTTAATGCTGTCCCTTAAACATGCCAGGCCTCTCCTCAAGTTCTAGCTCTGCCCGGGTGTTCTTCCTCCACATATTGGGTGACTCACTTCCTTCTTGTATTTACTCAACTCTTTTCAGGAAGACTTACCTTGGCCACTTTTTTCAATCTTGCAAACCCTTCCCCACCTCTCCAGTGCTTGTGATCCCTTCCTCTTCTATTGCTTCACATTTTCTCTTTCTCAGATCACTTGTATCTTTTAACTTACTATATAATTTAGTTAATTATTATTTTATTGGGTATAGTTTACTTTCCCTGCGAGAATATAAGAACCTCTAGGGCAAGGATCTTTATTTTGCTCACTGATATTTCCCAAGTGTTATAACAGTGTCTGGAAGTAGGGTCCATCACTATTCACTGAATGGATAAACAAACTTCTTGGCAGCAGAATTGACTACTATGAAAGATGAAGTGAATTTATGAGATTACCTTTTAAACTTAATATTGGGATTGGCACATATTTAAAATCATGATATTATTATTGTTCTCATTCATTCGACAACAAGAACAAAAATAGAGACCTACCTTAGGACCACCACTAAATGTTGAAGAAAATACAACAGAGTATGAGAGGTAGCTGTTGCATTTAAGGAGCTCACATTTTAGTAGGGGAGGTGAGAAGCATATCCCAAAATTGACAGATGTTAAACATGCAATAAAGAACAAGTAAAACATCATGGCAAAGACCAAGGATCGAAATAGGAGAGACTATGTTATTGTTTATTAAATTTTACTTATAACTCTTAAAAAAAGGACTTGAGGAGCTTAAGCAATTTTACAGACCGTAAGATGAATGAGATTGAAATAAGAAATTAGAACAAATGCAAATGAAAGAAGTAAACAGGCCCCTTCTAAGAGTTAATGCCGGGTATTAACATAATTGTTGCTGTTGGCCACAAGAATGGACTCTGAGCACCCTGACACTCAGGGAAAGGAGAACATGTGGTCTACTCTGGGCTTTTATTATTGGAGAGGAAAATAATCTGTTATATGAGTGATACATGAGTGGTATAGACAATAAGTGCTATGACTATGGTTGGTGCAATTCTGTGTTTTGGAAAGGGAGCATGTTGATGTAATCCTGGAGTCTCCTCTAACTAGGATTTTAGATTCTTTTCAATCCGTGGCTAGTATGTATTTTCACACACAATGGCACCCCCTATCTACTTAACAGGTAAAATATCACAGGAGGAATTTTCTGCCTTCAGATGATGAAAATTAATTCCCGCTCTCATCTGACCTTACCTTTCTGACCTGGTTGTACTCTTATAGCAATGCAAAAAACGTTTTACCTTAAATTTCCTTTGCTTTGCTTTGCTTTGGGCCATCAATGTTAGTAACCTGAGGTAATAACATCTTCTAATCCAGAAATAATGGAATAACTGAATGGGGATTCATTTACTTTAGGTAATTCTGTAGAAATATTTGTTGTAGAAAAGGAATTTTTTTTCTTTTTGATTTAAATAGTAGTTTTTACAAAATTATATATGACGAGAGTGACTGAGGCACTGTGTTAATTACTTCCATATGTGCTAATTTATTTTATTCTTAAGTAAACATTTTTAATCCTGTGTTTTAAAGATGAGAGATACTGTGGCTCAGAGAGATAAAGTAATATATTTAACAGTAAGTGCAAGGCTAAGCCATAAGCCAAATATGACTCAAAACCCTTTCTGTTTTCTTTGTAATATGCCATGTAATCGATAGATTTTAAAATGTTTATCTTAGTTACTTATGGCATCATTATCAATGGAATCAATAAAATCTGTTCTTAGCATTCTGAAAGTTTTGAGATATTCTTATCCCCTCCTGCATCATGAATTCAGACATGAAAATATTAAGAAGGATTTTATTTTCAAAACCTTAAAAGAAACTAAGTGTCTTGCAAATATTAACACACTTAATTATTGTATTATTAATATTTGCATTTTACAAAGTAGAAACTGATGCCTAGAGATATTCATTTGCCCAGGGCCACACAGCAAGTAGGTGGCAGAGCCAGGATTTGAATGCAAGCTCTAGAGTCTGTGATATCAACCCCAAAATCATGCTGCCTAAGCTGCTGTGTTTCAGTAGGGATGAGTTATAAAGACAAGACTCTTATTTTTGCTACATAAAATACAATATATTTTCAATTTAGGCCTCAATCACATAGGCATTTTTCTTATCAAAACAAGCTAAACACTTTCCTTCAGTAGGTCAAACCAGACCATGCAGAGAGACACAAGGAGACAGGGAGAATTATTCCTAATATAGTAAATAAGCATGTCATAGAGTTTATTGGAGAACCATACCCCTTTAGCAGTAGCAGGAAATGTGTTGGTTCCTAAAGTGATTGCTGGGCAGCTCACCAGTGAAGACTGTGAGTTCTTATGACTTTTCAGGGCAGACTAGGGTGATGCAAGAACAGTGCAGAGCACTACTTTGAGATTCAGCAGATCTCTGAACTAGATAAGAAACCACTTAGCCATACCCGGAATCTGTACAATTTCCTAAAAGGAAGTTTGTACCAGACACTACCACATATACCCTGATATATTTCTCATTCGACAATTGAATACTTTTATTCTCAATTAATTTTCTAAACACCCTAAAATCCTAAGTTTAAAAAAATCTCTAGATATTACTCTGCTAGAGGTATATTTCTAGCTTGACTGGATCCTAACTAAACGACAAGAGCAGGATTCTGTCATTAAAAGTTAGAAAACTCAGATAAACTACCCCCTGTATAGAATGATTCATGTTTCACTTTATGTAAGTTCCTAGAGGTCAGCAGCCAATGCCCAAAACTAAGAGTGTCAACCACAGTGAATATACTCAGACAGGATGAAGCATCCTCTTTTCCAAAGGCCCGTGGTCAGGTTTGGTGGCACTTCTCATACCTGTTCTGACTTTGTTTTTCTATCAACTGTAATGACCACAATGCAACTGAGACTCTGAAACACAGTTAAGGAAAGTAAAACAGGTATCTATGATGAGATCTTAAGTTATGCTAGTTGCTGTGGGAATATCGTGATGATTAATTTTATGTGTCATACTGAATGGGCCACAGGGTGCCCAGATGTTTGGTCAAGCATTGTTCTGAGTATGTCTGTTAGGGTGCTTTTGGATAAGTCTAATGTTTGAATCAGTAGACTGAGCAAAGCAAATAGCCCTCCCTGACTGGTTGCCTCTCGTCCAACCAGTTGAAACCCTGGGTAGAACAAAGAGGGAACTTTTTCTGCCTGACTCTCTTGAACTGGGACATTGGTCTTTCCCTGACTTAGGACGCAAACTGAAACACTGGCTCTTCTTGGAGCTTGAGGCTGCCAACTTTTAGACTGGAACTTATGCCATCAGCTACCCTGGTTCTCAGGCCTTTGGACTCAGGCTGGAATTACTCCATCAGCCTGCCTAAGTCTTTAGACCTCTCAGCCTCTATTATCACATGAGTCAATTATTACAATACATCTTTCTCTCTCTCTCATTCTCACTTGCTCTCTCTCTCTCTCCCTACATCCCTCTATCTATTTCCCTGTCTCTCTCTGTCTCTCATTCTCGCTGTCTGTGCACAACCTATTGGTTCTGTTTATCTGGAGGACCCTAATACAGTTGTTTTCCCCAGAAAATTAAGGGTTAATGGCTTATTCCTTTCTCAATTTGGTAAGGCACAATGGTCCATTTTGCTCAGGGCTGAGGTCTCTTATCAATGAAATCAAAAGGTTCATTTTTCAAGAACAAGTTATTAGCTCTGCCTATCTGTATGAAAATGATAAGGAAAGAAAAGAGAATTCCATCATTGCTCAAAATTGTTGTAATGGCTATGCAATGTTTGCATTATCTTTAGGGAATAAACAGCCCTTCATCACTTTTCAGTAGGTCTTTTAATCTCCTCATTTGGTCTGAACTTAGAGCTAGAAAAATGAGTAGGTAGAATAATCTGGCTGCCAAGGGGTCAATACTTTCATGAACCCTTTCTCCTCTTTTAAAACTGGCTTTTTTTTCCACCCAATGGTTACTTCAACCACAGCCAAAGGAAAAAAGCAAAAAACAAAAAACAAAAATTACTCTATCCTCTGATCTCATGTAAGATTATCTGAAATTCACCCATAACATATTACTTTATGCCTACATGGCTACTAGAATTATTATAGTTATGTATAATATTGACTTGTGTCCTTAGTAACTGCCAATGGCAGGCTCCATGTATCTTTCCTCTTTTAGCTAGTGTACACATAATAGGAACAGGACGAATATTTATTAAATGCCTTGGTTAATGGTGGTTGATTAAATATACCATTCTGTATAGTTAGCACAGGTTCATACCAAATTTGGGGCCTTACCGGATATGTTACAGTGGGCAGTTGCAGTTTGATTTTCCCCAATACTTTGAATATTGAGCATAATTTTCTCATGTTAAGCATCATTAAACACAGCTTTCTATCACATACTACTGTTGTGCTATTGAATGAAATGAGTGGAGATATCTTTAGACCTTGATTGATCAATTGATCATTTCCATATAACTATAATTATCTTTCTTTGATCTCTCATTTTAAAAATTAAATACATTTTTTAAAATAAATTTTATTGTATATATTTAAGGTATACAACATGATATTATGAGATACATTTAGATAGTAAAAGTTACTATAGTGAAGTAAATGAATACATCAATCATCTTAATTATACATTTTAGTTGTTTTTGTGGCAAGAGCATTGAAATCTACTCATTTAGCATGAATCCCAAATACAGTACAATTGTGTTAACAATGTCCTTATGTTGTACAATAGACTCCTAGACTTTATCCCACATAACTGCTACTTTGTATCCTCTAATCTACGTCTCCCCATTTCCTGTCTGTCCCTGGTAACCACTGATTTGTTCTGTATCTCTGTATATTTGATTTTTTTATTTTTAGATTTCACATGTAAGTGAGATCATGCAATATTATTTCTGTGTCTAGCTTATTTCACTTAGCATAATGTCCTCCATGTTCATCCATGTTTCGGCAAAAGGCAAGTCTCATTATTTTTTAGGACTAAATAATATTTCACTGAATATGGAATATTATTCTTTATCCATTCACCCATTAACAGACACTTAAATTGTTTCTACATCTTGGCTGTCATGAAAATAGGAGTTCACATATCCTTATATGGTAGTAATTTCATATCCTCTGGGTATTTACCAGGAAAAGGGATTGATGGATCACTTGGGTAGTTCTATTTTTAATTTCTTTCAAAACTTCCATACTATTTTCTTTTTTTTCCTTTTTTTTTTTTTTTTTTTTTTTTTTTTGACAGAGTCTTACTCTGTCATCCAGGCTGGAGTGCAGCGGTGCCATCTCGGCCCACTGCAACCTCTACCTTCCAGGTTCGAGTGATTCTCCTGCCTCAGCCTCTTGAGTAGCTGGGATTACAGTTACGTGCCACCACACCTAGCTAATTTTTGTATTTTTAGTAGAGATGGAGTTTCACCATGTTGGCCAGCCTGGTCTCAAACTCCTAACCTCAGGTGATCCTCCTGCCCCAGCCTCCCAAAGTGCTGGGATTACAGGCATGAGCCACTGCACCCAGACAAAATTTCCATACTAATTTCTATAATGGCTGCACCAGTATGCGTTTCCATCAACTGTGTACATGAGTTCCCCTGGCTGATAAAAGGTGGAAAGATCTTGAATCAACAACCTAACATCACAACTAAAGGAACTAGAGAACCAAAAGGAAACAAACCCCAAAGCTGTCAGAAGACAAGAAATAACCAAGGTCCGAGTGGAACTGAAGGAGATAGAGACACGAAAAAATCTTCAATAAATCAATGAATCCAGGAGCTGGCTTTTTGAAAAAAATTAATAAAATAGATAGACTACTATCTAGACTAATAAAGAAGAAAGGAAAGAAGAATTAAATAGACAAAATCAGAAATGATAAGGGGGATATTACCACTGACCACACAGAAATACAAACAACCATCAGAGAATACTATAAACACCTCTGTGCACATAAGGTAGAAGAAATGGGTAAATTCCTGGACACATACACCCTCCAAAGACTGAACCAGGGAAAAACTGAATCCCTGAATAGACCAAAAACGAATTTGGAAATTGAGACAGTAATAAATAGCCTACCAAACAAAAACAAACAAACAAACAAACAAAACAAAACAAAACAAACCTGGTGCCAGATGAATTTACAGTTGAATTCTACCAGAGGTACAAAGAAGAGCTGGCACCATTTCTACTGAAACTATTTTAAATAATTGAAAAGGAGGAACTCCTCCCTAACTCATTTTATGAGGCCAACATCATCCTGATACTAAAACCTGGCAAAGACACAACAAAAAATAAAACCTCAGGTCAATATATCTGATATACATCAATGCAAAACTCCTCAATAAAATACTGGCAAACTGAATCCAGCAGCACATCAAAAAGCTTATCCACCATGATGAAGTTGGCTTCATCACCAGGATGCAAGAATGGTTCAACATAAGCAAATCAATAAATGTAATTCATCATGTAAACAGAACTAAAGCCAAAAATCACATGATTGTCTCAATAGATGCAGAAGAGGCCTTCAATAAAATTCAAAATCACTTTATGTTAAAAACTCTAAATAAACTGGGTATTGAAGGAACATACCTCTAAATAATAAGAGTCATATATGACAAACCCACAGCCAATATCATACGAACGGGCAAAACCTGGAAGCATTCCCCTTGAAAACCAGCACAAGACAAGAATCCCCTCTTTTACTACTCCTATTCAACATAGTATTGGAAGTTCTGGTTAGGGCAATCAGGCAAGAGAAAGAAATAAAAGATATTCAAATAGAAAGAGAGGAAGTCATATTATCTTAGTTTGCAGATGACATGATCCTGTACCTAGAAAACTCCGTCGTCTCAGCCCAAAAGCTTCTTAAGCGGATAAGCAACTTCAGCAAAGTCTTGGGATACAAAATCAATGTGCAAAAATCGCTAGCATTCCTATACACCAACAGCAGGCAAGCAGAGAGTCAAATTATGAATAAACTCACATTCACAATTGCTACAAAGAGAATAAAATACCTAGGAATACAACTAACAAGGGAAGCAAAGAACCTCTTTGAGGAGAACCACAAACCACTGCTCAAGGAAATCAGAGAAGACACAAACAAATGGAAAAACATTCCATACTCATGGATAGGAAGAATCAATATTATGAAAATGGCCATACTGCCCAAAATAACTTACAGATTCAGTACTATTCCCATTAAGCTGCTATTGACATTCTTCATAGAATTAGGAAAAAAATTATTTTAAAATTCAAATGGAACCAAAAAGAACCTGAATATCCAAGGCAATCCTCAGCAAAAAGAACAAAGCTGGAGGCATCACCTTACCTGACTTCAAACTATATTACAAGGCTACAGTAAGCAAAACAGTATGGTACTGGTACAAAAACAAGCACATAGACCAATGGAACAGAATAGAGAACTCAGAAATAAGACCACACACCTAAAACCATCTGATCTTCAACAATCCTGACAAAAACAAGCAATGGGGAAAGGATTTTCTATTTAATAAATGATGTTGGGAGAGCTGGCTAGCCATATGCAGATAATTGAAATTGGACCCCTTTCTTACACCTTATACAAAAATTAACCCAAGATGAATTAAAGACATAAATGCAAAACTGAAAACTATAAAAATCCTAGAAGAAAATCTAGGCAATAGCATTCAGGACATAGGCGCAAGCAAAGATTTCATAATGAAAATGTCAAAAGCAATTGGGACAAAAGCAAAAATTGGCGAATGGGGTCTAATTAAACTAAAGACCTGCTGCACAGCAAAAGGAACTATCATCGGAATGAACAGACAACATAGAGAATAGGAAAAAAAATTGCAATCTATCCATATGACAGAGGTATAATATCCAGACCCTACAAGGAACTTAAATAAACAAGAAAAAAAAAAAAAAAAACATTAAGAAGCAGGCAAATGACATGAACAAATGCTTCTCAAAAGAAGACATTCATGCAGCCAACAAACATACGAAAAAAAGCTCATCATTGATAATTAGAGAAATGTGAATCAAAACCACAATGAGATACCATCTCACGCCAGTCAGAATTGCTATTGTTAAAAAGTTAAGAAACAACAAATGCTAGTGAGATTGCAGGAAAAAAGGAATGCTTTTACACTCTTGGTAGGAGTGTAAATTAGTTCAACCATTGTGGAAGACAGTGTAGCAATTCCTTCTTTAACTCAGACCTAGAAGCAGAAACACCATTTGGCCCAGCAATCCCATTACTGGACATAAACCCAAAGGAATACAAATCATTCTATCATAAAGTTACATGCATGCATATGTTCATTGCAGCACTATTCACAATAGCAAAGATATGGAATCAACCCAAATGTCTATCAATGATAGACTGGATAAAGAAAATCTGGTATATATATACCATGGAATACTGGGTATCCATAAAAAGTAATGAGATCATGTCCTTTGCAAGGATATGGATGGAGCTGGAAGCCATTATCCTCAGCAAATGCATGCAGAAACAGAAAACCAAACACTGTATGTTCTCACTTATAAGTAGGAGCTGAGCCATAAGAACACATGGACACATGGAGCAGGGGACAACACACACTGGGGCCTATCAGTGGTAGGAGAAGTGTGCAGGGGAAGAGAGAGCATTAGGAGTAGTGAATGGATGCTGGGCTTAGTACCTAGGTGATGGGATGGTCTATGCAGCAAACCACCATGGCACATGTTTATCTATGTAACAAACCTGAACCTCTGCACATCCTGCACATATACTCTGGAACTTAAAATGAAAGTTGGGGGAAAAAAAGAATTCCCTTGTCTTCACACCCTTGCCAACATTTGTTGTCTTTTCACTTTTTGATAATATCTATCCTAATGGGTGTGAGGTAGTATCACATAGTGGTTTTGATTTATATTTCCATGATGATTAATGATGTTGACCACCTTTTCATGCACGTGTTGGCAGTTTTCATGTCTTCTTTCACAAAATGTCTATTCAGGGTCTTTTGCCCATTTTTTAATCTTGCTATTTGTTTTTCTACATTTGCATCTTAACTTCTTATCAGGTATATGGTTTACAATTTTTTTTTCACAATTTGTACTGTGCTGTTTTATTTTGCTGATTACTTCCTTTCCTGTGCAGAAGCTTTGTAGTTTGATGTAGTCCCATTTATTTATTTATTTTTGATTTTGTGGCCTGAGCTTTTGGTCTGATTTCCAAAAAAAAAATCTTGCTGAGGCCAACGCCCAGCAGATTTTCCTCTATGTTGTCTTCTAGGAGTTTTATAGTTTCTGCTCTTACCTTTCAGTCTTTTATCCATTTTGAGTTGATTTTTGTACATAGTTTAAGATAGAGTCCAACTTCATTCTTTTACATGTAGAAATCCAGTTTTTGCAGCACCATTTAGTGAAAAGACTGTTATATACCCACTGTGTGCAGTTAGTGTCTTTGGAATTTGTGGACAATAAACGTTTGGATTTATTTCCAGGATCTTTATTCTGTTTCACTGGTCTATGTGTCTGTTTTTATGTCAGCACCATATTGTTTTGTTTATTATAGATTTATAATATAATTTTAACTCAGGAAGTGTGATGCCTCCAACTTTGTTTTTTTCTTTTCAGAATTTTTTTGGCTATTTGGGGTCATTCATGTTTTCATATGTATTTTTGGAATTTTTTTCATTTCTGTGAAGAATGACCGTGGGATTTTAACAAGGATTGTATTGAATCTATGTATTGCTCTTTGACATTTTAACAATATCAATTCTTCTGATTCATAACTACAGGGTATCTTTCCATTTATTTCTGTCTCCTTCAATTTCTTTTATCAATGTTTTCTCTTTTTCAGTATACAGATGTTTCACTTGCTTGGTTAAATTTATTCCTAAGGACAGACGGTCCTCAACTTACAAGTTTTAACTTTACCATGGGGTTTAAGACATAACCCCATTGTAAGCTGAGGAGCATCTAGACTTGTGATGGTTTGACTTAACAATTTTTCAACTTTAATATGAGTTTATCAGGGTATCGAATGAATTTTTTACATACAACATTTTCAATGTATGATGGCTTTATCAGAATGTAACCCCGTGGTAAGTCAGAAAGCATCAGTAATTTTTTATGGTACCATAAATGAAATTTTTTTTTTCAGTTAGATTGTTATTTGTGTATGAAATGCTACTGACTTTTGTATGTTAATTTTGCATTTTGCAACTTTACTGAATTCAATTATTAGTTCTAACAGTTTTTTTCTGTGGAATCATTACATATAAGATTGTTTCATCTTCAAATGGAGTTTTTTTTCTTTTTGATTTCAATGCCTTTTATTTCTTTTTCTTGTATGATTGCTCTTGCTAGTACTTCTGGTACTCTGCTGAACAGAAGTGACAAGAGTGGGCATCCTTACCTAGTACTGTGTCTGAGTGGAAAAGCTTTTAACTTTTCCCCATTGATTATAATTGTAGCTGTGGTTTTTTCATAAATGATTTTATTATATTGAGGAACATTCCTTTTATGCCTAAACTGTTGAGAGTTTTGTTTTGTTTTGTTTTTTAAATCAAGAATTGATGTTGGACTTTGTCAAATGCTTTTTCTGTGTCAAGATCATTGTGTGGTTTTTATCTTTCATTCTGTTAATGTGATATATTACATTGATTGATTTGTGTATGTGAAACTAGCCTTGCATGTCAGAAATAAATCCCACTTGGTCACAATATATAATTCTTTTGGTATGCTGTTGGGTTTAGTTTGTTATGTTGTTGGGTTTAGTTTAATCCTCAATATTTTACTAAGGATTTTTGCATCTGCATTCGTCAGAGAGATTGGTCTGCATTTTTCTTTTCTTGTAATATCTTTGTCTGACTTAGGTATCAAGGTGATGTGGTCCTTATAAAATGTGTTTGGAACTATTCATTCTACTTCTGTTTTTTAAAAAGGGTTTAAGAAGTATCGGTATTCATTCTCTGAAGGTTTGCTAGAATTCAGCTTTTATAAAACTATCTGTTTCTGGACTTTTCTTTGTTGGAAAGTTTTTTATTACTTCTTTGATCTCTTTATTTTTTATTGGTCTGTTGTTCAGGCTTTCTATTTCTTCTTGAATTGATCCTGGTAGGATTTGCTTTTTGTTTTGTTTTGTTTTATTGTGTTTTTTAAGCAATTTACCTGTTTACTCTAGATTATCCAGTCATTGACATGTATTTTTTCATAGTAGTCTCTTATGATCCTTTCAATTTCTGAGGTGTTTCATATTTTCACTTCAATTTATGATTTTATTTATTAGTCTTCCCTTTTTTTCATTTAGACCAGCTAAAGGTTTATCCTTTTTTTATTTTTTCAAAGCACCAACTCTTATTTTTATTGATTCTTCCTATGATTTTTCTGTTCTCTATTTGATTTATTTCTGTTTTTATTTTCATTATTTTCTTCCTTCTGCTAATTTGGGGTTTAATTCATTCTTCTTTTGTTAGTTCCTTGAAGTGTAATGTTAGATTACTTATTTGAGATTCTTTTTGTTTTTAATGTAGGCATGTATTGCTATAAACTTTTCTCTGAACTGCTTTTGCTACATTTCATAGGTTTTGGTATGTTGTGCTTTGATTGTTTTTTGTTTCAAGATATTTTTTAATTTCTCTTTTTATTTCTTCTTTGACTCATTGGTTGTTCAGGAGTATGTACTTAATTATCGTATAATTGTGGATGTTCCAAGATTCCACTTATCATTGATTTCTAGTTTCATAGCATTATGGTCTGAAATGATACTAGGTATTATTTCAATTTTAAATTTATTAAATCTTGCTTTGTGGCTTACCATATGGCCTATTCTAGGGTATGTTCCATTTGAACTAAAGAAAAATGTGGTATATTATGCTGCTGTTAAAGTAAAGCTCTGTATATGTCTGTTAGGTCTAATGGGTGAAAAGTGCAATTCAAGTCGAGTATTTCTTTATTAATTTTCTGTCTGGTTGATCTATCTACTGTTTTAAAATTATTTTTTATTAATTTTGTGTTCCTTTTTATTTTAATAGCTTTTGGAGTATAAGTGGTTTTTTTTTGTTACATGGATGAATTATATAGTGGTGAATTCTGAGGTTTTAGTGCATCTGTCACCAGAGTAGTGTATATTATACCTAATGTGTAGTTTTGCATTCGTGGCCCCACTCCCACCTTTCCCCTTCTGAATCTCTAAAGTTTATTATATTACTCTGTATGCCTTTGCATACTCATAGCTTAGCTCCCACTTGTAAGTGAGAATATACAATGTTCGGTTTTCTATTCCTGAGTTACTTCACTTAAAATAATGGCCTCCAGCACCATCCAAATATCTGCAAAAGACATTATTTCACTCCTTTTAATGGCTGAGAAGTATTCCATGGTGTGTGTGTGTGTGTGTGTATGTATATATACATATGTGTATGTACACACACACATATATATACACACACACATATATATATATCACATCTTATTTATATATTCATTAATCAATGGGTACTTAGGTTGGTTCCATTTCTTTGCAGTTGTAAATCATATTGCTATAAATATACATGTGCAAGTGTATTTTTAATATGATGACTTCTTTTCCTTTGGGTAGACACCTAGTAGTGGGATTGCTGGATGATTTATCCATTGTTAAAAGTGGGATAATCCCAGCACTTTGGGAGGCCAAGATGGGCGGGTCATGAGGTCAGGAGATCGAGACCATCCTGGCTGACACGGTGAAACCCCATCTGTACTAAAAATACAAAAAAAAAAGTAGCCAAGTGTGGTAGCAGGCACCTGTAGTCCCGGCTACTCGGGAAGCTGAGGCAGGAGAATGGTCTGAACCCAGGAGGTGGAGCTTGCAATGAGCCAAGATTGTGCCACTGCACTCCAGCCTGGGTGACAGAGTGAGACTCTGTCTCAAAAAAACAAAAAGTGGGGTATTAAAGTTCCTTGTTATTATAATATTGCTCTTTATTTCTCCCTTCATGTCCATTAATATTTGTTTTATGTATTTAGGTGCTCTAATGTTGGTCGCATATATATTTACAATTGTAATCTCTTGTTGATGCATTGACCCCTTTATCATTAAATAATGACATTCTTTGTCTCTTGTGACAGTTTTTGACTTGAAGTATAGTTCATCAGGTGTAAGTATAGCTACTCCTGCTCTCTTTATTATTTGCATGGAATATCTTCTTCCATTTCTTTACTTTCAGCCTATGTGTCCTTAAAGCTTAACTGGGTGTCTTGTAGACAGCATATAGTTGGATCTTGCTTTTTACTCATTTAATAATTCTATGTCTTTTAACTAGAAAAATTAATTTATTTGTATCCAAGGTCATTATTGATAAGAAAGGACTCATTGTTGTCATTTTGTTACTTGTTTCCTGATTATTGGTAGCTTCGTTTCTTTCTCTCTCATTATCTATCTTTGTAATTTGGTAATTTTCTGTAGTGTTAATCTTTGATTATTTTCTCTTTATCATTTGTATACCTGCTGTAGTTTCTTATGTTGTGGTTACCAAGAATCTTCCATAAAACATCTTATAATCAACTATTTTAAGCAGATAATAACTCAAATTCTGTTGAATACAAAAACTCTACACATTTACCTTTCCCCTCACAATTTGTTTTTGATGTCACAATTTTCATCTTTTAGTATTGTGTATTTATTAGCAACTTGTTATAGTTTTAGTTATTTTTGACTATTTTGACATTTAACCCTCATGCTAGAGTTACACATGATTTATACACCACTATTACAGTATTAGAGTGTTCCTGATTTTACTACGTATTTAGCTCTATCAGTGAGTTTGTACTTTATAGATATGTCGTCTGTATTTATAATAGTAATTGTCATTTTTTAAAAATTCCCACTTGAAGAACTCCTTTAAGCATTTCTTAGAAGGCAGGTCTAGTGGTGATGAATTCCTTCAGCTTTTCTTGTCTGGGAACAATTTTATTTCTCCTTTATTTTGAAGGATAGCTTTGTTGAACATAGTATATATCCTGACTTCAAGTCATCTACCCGTCTCAGCCTCTCAAAGTGTTGGGATCACAGGCATGAGCCACCACACCCAGCCCAGCTCATTACTTTAAATTGCTTTTCAGACCATTTGTAATTTCTGCTTCTTTGAGGCCAGTTACTGGAGAACTATGGTTGCCTTGTGGTACCATGCTTCCTTGCTCTTTCATGTTTCTTGTGTCCCTGCATTGATGTCTGCATATTTAGTGATGTAGTTTCCTTTTTCAAACTCTAGCAGTGCTTTTGTTATTTCAGCTCTTTAAATATATTATTCAATCTCTCTTGAACTGCAAGGTTTCTATTGAGAAATCCACTGATAACTTAATGGCAATTCCTTTACATGTGATTCGATGCTTTCTCTCGTTGCTTTTAAATTTCTTTTTGTCTTTGACTTTTAGCAGTCTAGTTATAATGTGCCTTAGAGAGGATCTCTTTGGGTTGTACATTTTGGAGGGCCTTTGAGCTTTATGAATCCAAATGTCTCTATCTCTTTTAAGACTTGGGAAATTTTCAGCAATTATCTTATTAAATAAGCTTTCTGTCTCATTCTTTGTTTCTTTTTCTTTTGTAGTATTTGCTTGCTTAATGGTGTTCCATAAGTCTTGCAGGCTGTCTTCACTATTTTTTATTATTTTTTGTCAGATGGAGTAATTTCAGAAGACCTATCTTTAACTTCACAGTGTTTATCTTCTGATTGATCTAGTCTGCTCTTGAAGTTCTCTAATATATTTTTTATTTCATTGATCGAATTCTTCAGCTTCAAGATTTCCGTTTGGATCTTTTTATGTCTATCTTTTCATTGAATTTCCTAATTATATAATGAATTGTTTTCCTGATTTCATTAAGTTGTCTATTTGTATTCTCTTGAATTTCCAAGTTTCCTTCAGTTAATTATTTTATTTTATTTTTATTATTTTTTTGAGACAAAGTCTCACTCTGTCATGCAGGGTAGAGTGCAGTGGTGTGATCTTGGCTCACTGAAATCTCCACCTTCCAGATTCAAGATATTCTCCTGCCTCAGGCTCCCAAGTAGCTGGGATTAGAGTTATGCACCACGACACATGGCTAATTTTTGTATTTTTAGTAGAGACAAGGTTTTGCCATGTTGGCCAGGCTGGTTTTGGACTCCTGACTTCAAGTCATCTACCCGTCTCAGCCTCTTAAAGTGTTGGGATCACAGGCATGAGCCACCACACCCAGCCCAGCTCATTACTTTAAATTGCTTTTCAGACCGTTTGTAATTTCTGCTTCTTTGAGGCCAGTTATTGGAGAACATGGTTGCCTTGTGGTACCATGCTTCCTTGCTCTTTCATGTTTCTTGTGTCCCTGCATTGATGTCTGCATATTTAGTGATATAGTTTCCTTTTTCAAACTCTAGTAGGGGAAGACTTTCAGTTGCATATGGGTCTGAGGCTTCCAGTTGGGCAGGGTGGCTCTGGTTACATGTAGGCACAGTGGGGTAATCAATGTGCAGCTTCTTTAGTTGTGATCAATGTCAGCAATTAATGTAGGTGCCTCAGTGGCCTAGTTTGTAGGAGCTGGTGGAAGTGATAGTGGCTGCATAGGTTGCTAGGGCAAAGTCTTAACAATTCTCCTGTTCTTGTCTTTCCCACAGTGGGGAGTCTTAGCTGAAGAGAACCATTTTTGTGTTTGGTCTGATATGGCCCACAGGCAACCATAGCAGGACTGGGAGCCAGGGCATAGGTGATCAGAGTAGCTGTGGATATAGGTCATGGGCTCAGGGTCTTGTGAGACTACTGTAGCACCTTGGACTTGAGGCACAGTTTCACTTTCCAAGATACAAATGAATGCAGTTTCCCCAGTAAGGCAGGGTCTGTTCCTCTGAGGCACACCTCAGCAGCCTAGGCCCAGAGTGCTGAAATATAGTTGAGGTTGTGACCCTAGTGGACATGGCACCCCACTGGTACAGCATGATAGAAAAAGGAGTTTTTAGAAGCTTGGGTCCAGAGAGCAAAGAATAGCTGTAATTTGGGACCAGGAGTCAACAGAGGTCAGCAAAAATGTAGACACTTGGTGATGAGGTACTACGTAGTGGTGACTCTGGACCCTGGAATGGTGGGACATATCACTACCCCAGGCTCTATGAGGCCAGGTACAGCAGCAGCAATGACGCAGAAATGGCAAGACACTGCTGTATCTTGGACCTTGGTGGGAGGGGTGCAGCACAGCTCCAGTTCCCCAAGAGGCAGCGTGTCTCAGCAGTTCATACTGTAGGGGTGTAGTGCAGTTTTGGGTGGGCAGGGCATGTTGCTGTTCAGCCTGGAGGGCAGGGTGCCACAGCTCAAGCCAGGCACTAATTCTTTGAGATGTGTTGTGCCACATCTGTTTGGCCCCAGAAATCATGGTCATACGTGTCAGTGGAGCCTCTGGATCCCTGTGGGGTAGGGTACTGCATCAGCTATGGCACTGGGGTGTGCAATTGTTCTTGTGTGTCAAAAGCTCTGAGCCCCTGTGGGTAGTATGCTGTCTTATCTGTGGAGCCAGGGCTGAGAGTTGACTGCTCTAGTGTGCCAGAAGTCTGTGATCCCAGATGGTGGTGGTGGGGTATGCTGCCTCATCTATGGCATTGAGGGGCATGACTGCTCTGGTGTGCAGAAGACTTGAGGTCCCTGTGGGTTGGAGTGCCATTTCAGTTCAGCCCTGAGAGGAGGGTGCACAGTAATTGGAATGTAGGGAGTGGAGTAGCTCCATGGAACTTGGCCCTGGGAGTAGAACATAGTAGCAGCTTGGCTGGAGGATGGTATGCTATAATGTGGGCTTGTTGCAGTAGTAACAAAACATCAGGGATGAAGGGATGCAATGCATACTCAGGCTTGGAGCAGGATGCACTTTTTCCCAAGATTGTACAGGGCAGTAGCAGCATGAGCCATGAGGCAAGAGGTAGGGGCTGAGAAGAGGAGGGAGGGGCACAGCATCAGCTCCTTCTCTAGGGATAGCTCAGTATGTAGACTCTGGGGCGCTCCTTCAGCAGGCCTCAAACCCTATAAGGACTGCAGAAGTCTTTAGTGCAAAGACTGCGTGTGTACATGGCGATGATGGTGGTTGTTGGGGTCCTCTTGCTTACCTTTTTCCTGCAGAAAGGGGTCTCTTCTGGTTTTGAGTTGATCCCAACTAGGGAAATGGGATGGCAGAGGCAAGGTGTTTCCTCCTCTTTCCCTATGTGGCCATCCTGTGTTTCAGTGGTCCACAGGATTTCTGCTGCTGTTCTCCAGAGCTTTCCTTTAGTTATTTTGATCAAAATGTAGTTGCTTGTTCATTATTTTTAGTTTTTTGTGGGAAGTGGGAAGAGCACTAGAAGCTTTTAGTTGGCCATCTTGCTGATGTCACCAACATGGATCTATTTTTGTTTTATAATGTTAAAATATTATATCTATGTATAATTGGTTGTAATTTACATTTTATATAGAATCCTTACTTATTTTTATCCCCCATAAAGGTTCTACATAAAATCATCATCAATTTCTAGACTCTTAATAACAGTTTTTGAAGTTGTTTTAAAAATGTAACTTTTCAAGGAAATTAAAACTAGCTGCATAATGTTAAAGAAAATATCAAATGTGAGAACTGTATGTGATACATTCAAAGACTGAATACATATTTGCTTATATTTATAGAAAGAAAACAGGACTAGTAATTCTATGGGCTACAATTTTATGTCAACTTCTACCTAAAACAGAAATATGAATTATTTTTAATAATATGCCTGTCTTTAATCCTATGGATGAATATTCCACAAATTTGGTATTTTAACATCTTTGATGCCAAATACATAAAACTAAAGAAGTCTTTAATCTGAAAAAAATAAAACAAAACACAGAAGTATAAAGAATGCCCTGTTAATAAATGTGTTAATTCGTCTTTTGGGGGATGGTGTTTCTGATTTAGTCTTTAGCTGAAATACATATTTGAAGTTTGAATGAAAAAAATGAGACTCAATTTTCAAGTGGTTTATAGAACCACTCTCATTTCTTTCTAATCCACTATTCAAATAAATTGTTTGTCTATTATTTGGCTTAGGAAAATTATTTTACATAACTCGAAAAATAAAAATAGCCTAAATGAGCTTTTTATTCCACTAAAATCAATTAAACTTATAGCTGGCACTTTGTAAATAAAATTTCTTTAAACAAAATGAAGGATCCTTCAGTCTCTCCTTAAAGAGAACTGACAATTTGGCTGCTTCCCAATTCGTCTCTGACTTCTCCTTGATAATCAATCTATGAAGCAGAGGGGAAAGAAAATCTCTTCCCAGAACTGCATCAGTCTTCTCTCACTGGAAGCATTGTTTTTGTTTTGTTTTGCTTTTTTTCCTCTACAGCCTGCCAATTTTTAGCCTATGAAGATGGAAGTAATAAAAAGTATGGTGATTAGTGAATAAAAAATATGGTGTTTAATGGAGTAAAGGGAATTAATAATATAAAAATAACTTAATAATGAGATATATGATACAGAAGAAGATAATTATTAAAAGTTAAAAGCATAATAATTTGATTCAAATTCCTCGAACACAAGAGGTAGAAGTTAGACTAAGGTGATTACTTAGAATATTTGCTGTGAAAATGGAGCACTCATAATTTTTAATGTCACTCATAATTCTTTTTATTTTTGTAATTTTAAAAAAGTTATATGAACCTATAGGTTTATTTCACATTTTTAGTTTATTTTCATTTTTAAACTTTAATTTTATTCTCAGGGATACATGTGCAGGTTTGCTATATAGGTAAACTCGTGTCATGGGGGGTTGTTGTACCAATTGTTTTATCATCCAGCTATTAAGCCTAGTACACAATAGTTATTCTTAACGCTCCTCTCCCTCTTCCTACTCTTCACCCTCAGGTAGACTCCAGTTTCTCTTGTTTCCTTCTTTGTGCTCATGAATTCTCATCATTTAGCTCCCACTTATAAGTGAGAATATGCGGAATTTGGTTTTCTGTTCCTGTGTTAGTTTTCATTTAGTTTCCATATACCAAAGATAACCAGCATTGAAAGCTTATGAGATTTGTCATTTGTATGAGTACCAGGTAGGATGTAGAAAGATAAAAATCCCTCAGATAACTATGATTTCAAAACAAGAAGACTCAACATTGCCATCTTCCCGTGCCCAACAATTTTCAATTCCTGTTGCTCCATTATCAGAAACACATTCAGTCTAAAACTAAGGGTGGCAAATACGAGCACTAACTGGAATGATAACATTTTAGACTGTTAACTGTAGTTTCTAACATCATCTTTTTCAATACTACAACCAGATTTTATTAGAAAGTAAGAGAAGACATTTTGTACTTCTGGGAGAGGGCACACTGACAACAGAAACAGATCAAGAACAGTGAGTTCGGGGGCAGAGGACAGAGGACAGAGGGCAATTTCACACGCTTTATACATTTGCTAGAGCTGGCTCCACTCACCTTAGTCACAGAACACTCAGAAATGTCTTTATAAGTTATCCTGGTCTGCATTTTTTTAAACTCAAGTTTTTCTAAACATTTTATTTGTGATGTAATGTTTTCCCTTGTGCTATTTCTCCCTGCCCCCAAACTGATTGTTGTAACTTGTTTTATTTTTGAAATTTTACCCATGAAAATACTAAGAGAGAGAGAAAAGAGAACTTACCTGGTATTTTTGTTGTTTTAATTGAACTCTGAGTCTCAGCTTTAGAGGGAAAAAAAGAAAAAAAAAATACAATTAAATGTTGTATATCAGATCTATTCTCACAATTGTTTCAGGTGGTAAATGAGTATGAATTTTGGCTCATTTCTGATTCACTGTTTTCAAATCATAAAATCATGATTCTTCGTGATTACAGGAAACTTCCTAGAAGGTTTTTAAGAAAAAGTGGTTCAACCAACTTTTTCTTTAAGGGCCAAACATTTTAGGTGTTGCGGGCCATAAATATCTGTCATAACTATTCAACTCTGCCTTTTTGATGTGAAAGCAGCCACACACAATATTTAAAGAATGGGAATAACTGTGCCAATAAAACTTTATTTTGAAAAAGTCAGGTATTCAACTTTGCCTGTGGGCCATAGTTTGCTGAGTCTTGCTTTATAGGATCTGGTATAACCTCACACCTTGAATATCCTGAGATAACATAGAAAACAAAAATCCTTCAGTAAGTGCTTAATGAATGGGGCTGCCATGTGTCGTAATCCTACTAAGTCATGGTGCATCTCATGACCTGGGGAATATGCAGCAAAGTTCAGACAGATACTTTTAAAATGTAAGGAATTATTTTATGATATAGTCTAGGAAAGGTTTCTGCAAGGAAAGTCACTTGAAAGAATTATAATCAAAGATCACTTCAACACCTTTGAGTCCATGGAGCATTTTCAAGATTTGGCACATGAAAAATACAGAAAATAATTTTGGAACAAATAAAAGCCCAATAATGACATTTTTAAAAGTCCACTTGCTTCCTTTGTATATTCACTTGACTCTCTATATCAGTACCTTAAATTTAACATGCCCAAAACAGAATTCTTGACTGTTATCTTGAAATCTGTCTCTTCCCTTGCTTTCTTGGATCAATACGTGGTGCTATTTGTTTTCCAGTCGCACAAAACAAAACGTTAGAAGCCTTTCTTGAGTCACCTATGTTTCTCACCCTTATCAGCTCTAGTTTCAAAATGTATTCCAAATTCAAACAAGTCTCACTACCTTTTCTGCTACTGTCCACCCAGCACCTATATCTCTCCCCTGAGTACCTGCAATAGCTGCTTAGGAAAATCTTTTTAAATTTAAACTTCACTGCTCCAATGGCTCCTATTACTCCTCAACTCATCTCCAACCATTCAGGCCTGTTTCACTGTATTCCAACTCGTGGCTTTGCTGTGGCAGATTTAAGGCACAAGGCCCTTTCTGCTTTGAGGTTTTCTTTCTTTTCTTTCTCTCTTTCTCTCTCTTTCTCTCTCTCTTTCTTCCTTTCTTCCTTCCTTCCTTCCTTCCTTCCTTCCTTCCTTCCTTCCTTCCTTCCTTCCTTCCTTCTTCTTCTTCTCCTTCCTTCCTTCCTTCCTTCCTTCCTTCCTTCCTTCCTTCCTTCCTTCCTTCCTTCCTTCCTTCTTCTTCTTCTTCTTCTCCTTCCTTCCTTCCTTCCTTCCTTCCTTCCTTCCTTCCTTCCTTCCTTCCTTCCTTCCTTCCTTCCTTCTTCTTCTTCTTCTTCTTCTTCTTCTCCTTCCTTCCTTCCTTCCTTCCTTCCTTCCTTCCTTCCTTCCTTCCTTCCTTCCTTCCTTCCTTCCTTCCTTCCTTCTTCTTCTTCTTCTTCTTCTTCTTCTTCTTCTTCTTCTTCTTCTTCTTCTTCTTCTTCTTCTTCTTCTTCTTCTTCTTCTTCTCCTTCCTTCCTTCCTTCCTTCCTTCCTTCCTTCCTTCCTTCCTTCCTTCCTTCCTTCCTTCCTTCCTTCCTCTCTTGCTTTCTGACTCTGCTCAGAAGTCGCTGTTCAGAGAACTCTCCCCAACCACCTAAATTGTTTCCCCAGACCTTTTCACATCATTCCATCTCATTGCTTCATTCATTCAACAGTACTTTTATTACTACCACATTTTACTTTTGTCTTTAAAAAATTATTACTTTCTGTCAGGAAGTAACTCCATGGGGGCAGACTTCTTATCTTGTTCAGAGAAGTGATTCCAGTGCTTACCAGTAGAAACATATGGATATAATGAACGACAGTAGAAAATAATAATGTAAAAAAAAAAATCTACCTAGCTGATTTCAATTTTTAAAGAAAAATGAATACTTTATTTAAAATTTCCTAGTTGGATAATTATAGTTACTATTTGCAAGCGACTTTTATGATCAGTTTCATATTATTAGTTGATACCTCTAAAGGAAATATTATATTTCCATTTTGCAGATCTGTAAACATTAGCTGAGAGCAGTAAAATTACTTTCTTAAGGAAAGAACCAGGTATATAGGCCAGGTCTGTTAACTCTAGTTTTCATCTTCTTTCAGTAAAATAAACAGCTTTTCCTTCCAACTGTTCCAAATGGAAGCTTGACAGACTTCATTGAGAAGACAAAACCTTCTGATTATCCTTTCTTTGAATATTTTTAGCCTTCAAAAATGTGTAATAATTCTAGAGGAACATAATAAAAGAAATATAACTATACATTAAGATGTAGCTGAATCTTAATAAAACATATCAATTCAAAACCCTTCAATTGAACAGTGTAAGAGGTTTGGACATTTATATATATTAATGAATACATTGATATTTTGAGGACAAAATTCTGTAAGTCTCAAATATTTAATCAAGTATAGAATATTCCTTTTTTTCCCTGAAATCAAGAAGATATTTTAAAAATGATAAAGTGTTTCCATATAAATACAACTTTCAAATTTGGACTCAGTTCTGTGGATACAAAAGCTTGGTAAAGATGAGTGCTATGGAATATGGTTAAAGTTGTGAGAATTAATGAGTGAAGACATTTTCAATTATTCCTGTTTATTATTTATAACTTTCATAAAACACGTGTTTTGAGAAAATGCCAAGCTTTGATCTATAAAGAATCTCAGGAAAGTCAAATACAAATTAGCAGTGTGCTTAGTTAACCATTATCAAACTGAGATGTTTAGTAAGGACCCAAAATTTAGTCAAGGTGGTTGGCAATCTGTTTGTTGAGTTTGATTTTTGAATATGAAATTGAAGTCTTATGAAATGCAAATGAATTTTGAAATGCTAATCACATTAATCCAAAGTTAAACTTTGCTCAAGCATTTAGTTTTTAAATCAGAAATCTTGAACAGCAATACAACAAATAACTTTGTTAAATATTCTTATCTCACAAAGGATATTGCAGAATATTTCTAACTAACAAACTTACACAGAGAACATGATAATATCATTAACAGGTACAAGAGAAAGAATATATACATCTATTCTGATATATAATTCTCTACTGATTTGCTGTTGAATAATTTATTATAACCAATTCAAATTCTTTTCATCCTTTCTCCATATGGCATTGACTGAGTCATTAGACACGAGATTACTTCTCATCTGGCTAAACCATGACTTGTGACTAAGACTTTATCATCCTGAGGAGTCCTCTTGTATCTGCCTACTTGAAATGACATAAACTAATTAAATAGCATATGAGAAATGTTATAATCAAGTCCAAAAGTAAGTTTCATAGACAAAATGTGCAATTCACAAAATAATACTGAAGCTGGGTGGGTAATTAGATAAACTAATGTTTTCTAGATTGTTGTGTGAGAGATTCTATAAGGTAGTACCAGAAAGCAGCATTAAATAAGATTGAAACATTTAATGAGAAAGTTGTTTCCTTTTCAGCTTTCTTGCAGTTTACTTGGTTATTTGAATGAGAAAATTCTAAAATTTTAATTGGATGCACATATATCATTAATATCTAACATTTGCTTATAATAGTTTATTTTATTAAAGAGCAAGCACGTCTCAAGCTGAGCCTCAAGCAAAGAACAAACTCTAGCTAGAATTTTATTTTTTTATTTACATAGTAGTGATTTTTACAGCTATTGTTTATTTATGCCAAGCAAAACTGGTTTTTCATTTATGGTAGTTTATTTTTCAAACAAATTTAAGAATAAGAAGTGCATTGATTTAAAGAAAAACATTAAAAAATAATAACACAGATGATATACATCTCTAGCAACACTCATGAAGTTGTGGGAAATATCAAGGTAAAGTCTAGTAGAGGTCCTTGATAAATATGAATGTGTAGAATTTGAATCAGCAATTAGAGGAAGGAGGAGGAAAATAGGAATTAAAAATATACAAATGAAGGGGCAAATAAAAAATATACACATTCAAGAATAAATCAGGCATAGTGGGCAAGAGGACAATCCTGGTTAGAATTGCAGGTTTATATTTATTCTTTCAGTCAGTATCTTGTCTTATATTTATTGAACACCTACTTTTCAAGTGCATGATGCACCTAATTAGAAGCTAGTTGTTTTCTAAATCCTTAGATTTAGATACTTTATGTACAATAGTTGTCATGAGAACAAGTGTGGTATAGTGAAAGATTTATAGGGTTTGGGGCAAGAAAAACAGGGTTTTAATCTTTTAAATTTAATCTTGGCCAAGTCACTTAGTGTTTCTGAACTTGTTTCCTTGTTTGTGAAATTGGTATCATATATACTTACTTTGCCTGGCTTTTAGGAGAATTACTATGGCTAAAAAATGAACTAAAATGTATTGTGTTTGTTTGTGTGTGTTTATTTCTTTATATGATTTATCTCCCTTAATCTTCACAAAGATCCTGTGAAAGTATAATCTTATTTTAATTATTTTACAGATGAAGAAACTGAGGCACCGAGAAGTTAAGTAGTGGATTAAAGACCACAGCACAAATAAATAGTTGTGCTGCTTTTTGAACGCAAACAATCTGACATCATAATCACTATCCATAACCAATAAACTAACTTACTGTTGGCATGATTGAGGTGCCAAATTTTTATTTTATGAAGGGTGTGATGCCTTGAAGAACAAAGACCTGGTGTTGGCCACTCTCATGTTCAGCTAGTAGCTTATCTAAAATGCCTACTTGGTTATTATAAAATTATCTTTGCTTTTTGTATAAAAATAAACTCCATATTAAACTAAGATAAATTATGCAAAAGGAAATATATTTGATAACCTATCTATTGTATATAAATGATATCAATTCCTACTTAACAGCATGCTGGTTGATTGTAAATGTTATTAAGAGAAGCCAGATTATCTTTTCAGTTTTCAAATCTCTAATATTATATTCACTGTGGTAGAAGAAACTCTCGCTTGGCAAACCCTTAAAGGTGTTTCTTCTATCGAAGTATTTGCTTTAGTAGAGTTCCATATTGGAGTTCTGCACATCCCAACGTATCATCTATCTATAATCTTATTCTGCATTCTTGCCTCAGCCAAGTTACAATTCAGTAAAGGGAAAAAGAGCAATAGCCTCTCCTTCCCTGCCGATCCCTTACAATGTGCAAGATATTTCCTTTGAAATCTGGTTGTAGATACCAGAATGACTAAGTTACCAGCAAGAAATACATATGTATTGTTTTCTTCCCTCCGTCTCGTCTTCTTTCCTTTCTCTTCTACCCTCAGAAACCAAGAGAATATGCACAGGAATTTTTTTGTTTGTTTGTTTTAAAAAAGGGTTAATGAGAACATCATGTTTTTAAGTCATTAGCAAAAAATAAAAAATAAAAATAAAATTAAAAAAATAGAGAGCTCAGGAAGAGAAAAAGATTTGCAGTTTTACAAGGAAGTTTTACCCTCAATCCCTCCACAGTTTATCTACTGAAGAGTGTGGACCTTGGTTATTGACAATTGATACTTCTTTCGAATCACCCTTCAGTGCCTACCAATGTAGTTTTGCGTATAGTCAATGATAAATGCATGGATTATGAAACCTAAGTATAGTGAGGGCTAATGCAAGGACCTGTTCTGTGGTGAGTTAAATGGTGACTCCCTGACCTCCTACTACCAAAAGATAGGTGGACCTGGAACCTATGATCTTATATTTTTTTAGCAAGAATATAAAACTAATATAGATCATCAAGATACTGTGAGATTTCTACTCTAAGTAATCTAAACACAGAAGCCACTATCCTCTTTTGGTAAGCATACAATTTCTTTTTCTGCAGAATGTGTTTCGGGTGAGAATATCGGATAACTGTCACCAACGATGTCAAAGTATAGATCTTTCTGTAAATACTAATTAAACATTTGGTGTCTTGTACTTTCTTTAAGAAAGTCAAGGTTCAAATAACCCTCTTTATCCCTGATAAAGCTCCTTCCCATGAAACCTTCTTTGTCTGATATTATTGTAGTCCCTTCAACTTTCTTTTAATTAGTTTTACCAAAGTATACCTTCTCCTGTCTTTTGTTTTTAATCAATTTATATTTAAAGTGAGTTTTCTGAATACTCTACATATTTGGGAAGAGGTTATGCTTTTTATCCAGTTTAACAATCTTATTTTTATAAATAAAATGTTTAAGCCATTTTATTTTATGTGATAAATTATAATTGATTTTAAGTACACACTGTAAAAATTTTCCATCTGTTCTCTGTTTCTTTTTTCTTATTTATTGCCTTCTTTTGGATTGAGTCTTTTTTAAAGATTTTATTTATCTCCATTATTGATTTTACAACAGTATATTTATAACCTTTCTCTCATTTTGGCATTTGTGCCATTGTTATGCAGTTTGTTTCTACATATGTCTTAAACCTTCCATACATTTTTGTTATCTTATCTTTAAACAATAAATTGTCTTTTGAAGAGACTAAAAATGAGATAAAATTCTTTTATAGTTGCTCACATATTTACCATTTCAAATGCTCTTCATGCCTTTATTTAGATTGAAATTTCCATCTGGTACCATATTTTTCTGTTCCTGAATGTCTTTATTGATATGAATTTCGCAGCTTTTGTGTGTCTGAAAAATATTTACAGAATTCTAGGGTGAAAAGTTTTTTTTTTTTTGCTTCCAATATTAAAAATGTTGTTTCACTGTTTTGTGGCAGGCATCGTTCCTGATAAGACTCTGCTGTAATTTTTATCATTGTTCTTTTCTATTTAATGTGTCATTTTTTTCAACAGCTTCTTTCAAGATTTTCTCTTTATCTCTGGTTTTCCTTGATTTGATTATGATGTGTTTTGTTGTAGTTTTCTTCCTGTTTCTTCAATTTGGGGCTCATTAAGTTACCTGAATCTATGGGTTTATAATTTTATACACTTGGATTATCTTTCCTTTTGTTCTTTTCTTTTTTTTTCTTGAGACAGGGTTTCACTCTGCCACCCAGGCTGGAGTGCGGTCGCATGGTCATGGCTTACTGAATTCTCGATCTCCCTGGCTCAATTAATCCTCCTGCATCAGCCTCTCAAGTAGCTGGGAATACAGATGCCTGCCATTACGCCTGTCTAATTTTTGTATTTTTTTGTAGAGACAGGGTTTCACCATGTTGCCCAGGCTGGTCTCAAACTCCTGGGCTCAAGTGATTTGCCCACCTTGGACTCTCAAGTGTTGGAACTACTTTAGGATGGGTGAGCCACCATACCTGGCCCTTCTTCAAATATCTTTTCTGTCCATCATTCTCACATCTTCTTCTGGAATTATATGTATCTTAGGCCCCTGGGTTGTCCCACACCTCACTGATGTTTTATTCTTATTTTTCTGGTCTTTCTTCTCTCCAATTTATCTAGTTTCTATTGCTATGCATTCCTGTTGAAAAACTCAAAATATTAGTTTTTGTTGATCCACTTTATAGTACATTTGCTTTCCAATTCATTAATTCCCACTCATATTTTATTGTTTTCTTCCTTTGGGTTTTGGGGGGTTTATTATTTCTTTTCTCTGCCTTATTGAGATGGTTGTTCCAGTAATTAAGTTTGAACCATTCTTTTTCCTGCCTAATATATGCATTTTAGAGCTATAAATTTTACTGTAAGATTGGCTTTAATTATATTGCACAAGTTTTGGTACTCCATATTTTTATTATCATTCAGTTCAAACTATTTGCTGATTGTCATTATGATTACTTCTTTGACACATAAGTTACTGTAGTTTAAAATTTATGAGCATATAGTTATCTTTTGTTTTTTGACATTTAGATTAATTCCTCTTTGATCAAGAGACACACTCTATATCATTTAAATCATTTAAAACCTGTTGAGACTTGCTTTATGACACAGGCTATGATCTATGATAGTAATCAATTCTTATCTACTTGAAAATAGTTCACTTTCTTTAGTTGAGGTGCAGTGTTCCACATATTTCCATTAAATTGTTTGTTAATTATATTGATTTATGCTACATCAATACCTATATTTTGTCAACTAATGAGAAAGGTACATTAAAATTTTCACTAGAATTGTGGATTTGTCTTTTTCACTAAATTTTTGCTTTATACATTTTCATGCTATATGATAATACGTAAAAGTTTTAACTTGCTTTATTTTCCTGGAAAATTAAGTATTTTAGTATTATGAAATGTTCCTATTTATTTCGATTCAATTTTATTGCCTTAAATTCTACTTTTTCTGATATAGATGTATTTTTTTCAGGGTATATCCCTTTTCACTTTTTAAAATTTAACTGTTGTATGTCTTTTTAAGGCAACATTTAATTTGGTTTTGTGTGTGTGTGTGTGTGTGTGTGTGATCATTAGGGTTTTCTATTAATAAGATCATGTTATCTGAGAACAGAGATCATTTTACTGCTTCCTTCCCTATATGGTTGCTTTTAATTTCTTTTTCTTTCCTGATTGCTCTGAATAGAACTTTCAGTACTATATTCAATAGAAGTGATGAGAGTGGACATCATTGCTTTGTTCCTGATCTTAGAGGAAAAGCTTTCAACTTTGTACTTTTGACTATAAAGTTACTTGTGGACTTTTCATATATGAACTTTATTATTCAGGGCAATTTTTAAAAATTTATAGTTTATTGAGCATTTTTATCCTGAAAGGGTGTTGAATTTTGTCAAATGCTTTTCTGCACCAATTGAGATAATCATGTGGCTATCGACCTTCATTTTGTTAATGTGGTATATTACATTGATTGATTTTCCTATGTTGAACCATCCTGCATTCCACAAATAAATGTCACTTGAAACACGATGTCTAATCCTCTTAATGTGTTATTGAATTTGGCTTGCTAATATTTTGTTGAGGGTACTGGCATCAATATTCATTAATAATATTGGTCTGCAGTGTTCTTTTCTTGTAGTTTTTGTGTATGATTTTGGTATCTGCCTAATTTTAGTCTCACAGAATGCATTTGAAAGGGTTCCTGGCCAGGCATGGTGGCTCACACCTGTAATCCCAGCACTTTGGGAGGCCAAGGTGGGTGGATCATGACACCAGGAGTGCAAGACCAGTCTGGCCAAGATGGTGAAACCCTGTCACTACTAAAAATACAAAAATTACCTGAGCATGGTAGTGGGTGCCTGTAATCCCAGCTACTTGGGAGGCAGAGGCAGAGAATTGCTTGGACCTGGGAGGTGGAGTTTGCAGTGAGCCGAAACTGTGCCACTGCATTCCAGCCTGGGCAACAGGGCAAGACCCTATCTAAAAATTAAAAAAAAAAAAAAAAAAAGTGTTTCCTTCTCTCTCTCTTTTTTTTTTTTTTTAATAAGAGTTTGAGGAGGATTGGTGTTAATTCTTCTTTAATTTTTGGTGGAATGGTTTAGTGAGGCCATCTGGACCTGAGCTTTTCTTTGTCGGGAGGTTTATTTTATATCATTATTTTATTTTATTTTTAGGGCTGTTTTATCTGCTAGGCTCTTTGATAACAGTGTCTGGGGCCTAAAATATTTCCAAGGGCCTAGTGAAATCTTTGAGATCTCCAACACAAAATTATTGCCTCCATTATACAAAAAAATCAGCAAAATCTAAATTAATAAATTATTCCTTAATGTGTCTACAAAATGCATACAACCTTAAAATCCATTAAGGTCTGAAACAGTTCTGATCCCAAGCACTTTGAATGAGGAATATTCAACTTGTATCACTTTTATAACTTTTGTAAATTTTATAAGTTTTTGTAACTTTTATAATTTTATAACTTATAATCTATAAATTTAATTAACATAAGATGTGAGGGAAATTCAGTGTTTGAAAAGGGGGACCTAAAGTCAGAAGGCGTACAGCTAACCAAGGCCTTAAAACAGCCTACACTCAAACAACAAACATACTCTATCTTCTTTTCAATTGACCTTCACTCATGGTTTTCCTTTTCCCAAAACGACTCCTTCCTCCTTTGAAGCTGGTGCTTACTCCTCAAAACTTATTCAATACTAGACAAGAAACTCTGTCTCCTCAGAAGGCTCCACCTTTTGTGGTTTGAAATTTCCTTTATCATGTTCTGTCTTGATGGTAAAACCTCATAAACATTTAGCCTTCCTCTGGGTGCTAGAGGCTCTCTTCAGCATGGAGAGAGGTTCTTTGTCCTGAAAGATGTCACCGTTGAGCTAGAGAAGCAGGCAAATCCATATGAAAAAAACAAACAAAAAACACACACACACAAAACAAAAAAATAAAACAGTATTAAACTGACTTTCCAGTGGATGCCAAGTCTTCTCTGGCTTTCTCTGTCTTGAGAATTACATGAATTTGTAGGACTTCTTTTAGTTAGTTTATTGAGTTGGACAACTCCTCCTAGTTGGACCCATTACCCTCAGATGCTCTCTCTCTCTGTCTCAAAAGAGAGACAGAGAGAGAGGCTGTTTTCTAATAGTTTCAGTATATGAAAATATTTTGTGTGTGTGTACACCATATATATACATATGGTGAACAATTTGATGTTTTGATATATATATGTATTGTGGAATGATTAAATCAAACTGATCAACATATCATCTCACATACTTGTTAGTTTTTTTGTGGTCAGAACATTTAAAATCTACTCTCTTAGTAATTTTAAAGTAGAAAATACATTACTATTAATTACAGACACTAGGTTGTAAAATGGCCTCCAGAAAGTATTCCTCCTAACTGAAACTTTGTATCATTTGACCAACATCTTCTCATTCCTACCCTACCCAACCCCTCACCCTCCAGCTTCTAGTAACTACCATTCTACTCTCTATTTCTATGAATTCAACATGTTTAGATTCTATATGTAAGGGAAACCATGCAATATTTGTCTTCCTGTGCCAGACTTATTTCAGTTAGTATAATGACCTCTAAGTTTATCCATGCTGTCACAAATGACAGGTTTTCCTTTTTTTCCAGGCAAAATAGTATCCCATCGTGTATATATACCACATTTTCTTTACCTCTTCATCTGTTAATGGACACTTAGATTGATTCTATATCTTGTCTATTGTGAATATTGCTGTGATGAACATGAGAATTAAATATCACTTTGATATACTAATTTAATTTCCTTGGATATGTACCCAGAAGTGGGATTGCTGGATCATATGATAGTTATATTTTTAATTTTGGGGGAATCTCCTTTCAGTTTTCCACAATGGCTACACTATTTCATATTTCCATCAACAGTATACAAGATTTCCTTTTTCTCTACATCTTTGCCAGAACTTTTTATCTCTTGTCTTTTTGGTAACAGCCATTCTAACAGGTATGAGGTGATACCTCATTGTGGTTTTAATTTGCATTTCCTTGATGATTAGTAATGTTGGGGATTTTTAAATATTTCTGTTGGCCATTTGTATGTCCTTTTGTTTGGGAAATATCCATTCAGATCCTTGGCCCATTTTAAAATTGGGTTATTTGTTTTCCTTGCTATTAAATTGTTTGAGTTCCTTATATATTTTGTATGTTAACCTCTTAACATTTGTATCGTTTGCAAATATTTTCCTCCATTTTATAAGTGCATTAGTCTGTTCTCACACTGGTAATAAAGACATACCTGAGACTGGGTAATTTATGAAAGAAAGAGGTTTAATTGAATCACAGTTCCACATGGCTGGGGAGGCCTCACAATCATGACTGAAGGCTCATGAGGAGCAAAGTCACGTCTTACATCACGGCAGGCAAGAGAGCTTGTGCAAGGGAACTGCCTTTTATAAAACCATCAGGTCTCATGAAACTTATTCACTGTCACAAGAACAGTGTGGGAAAGACTTGCCCTCATGATTCAGTTACCTCCCACCAGGTCCCTCCCATGACACGTGGAAATTATGGGAGCTACAGTTCAACTGAGATTTGAGTAGGGACACAGCCAGACCATTATCAATAGGTTATATCTTCACCCTGTTGATTGTTTCCTTTTCTGCACTGAAGCCTTTTCATTTGATACAATCTCAATTGTCTAATTATGCTTTTGTTGCCTTTGCTTTTGATGTTATATCTGAAAAATCTTTCCACAGACTAATGTCAAGAAACATTTCTCCTAGGTTTTCTTCTAGTCGTTTTACAATTTAGGTCTTTCAAAAATGTAAATAATATCATATCATTGCCCTGCTCCCAACTCTCCATTACATTGTGTGTCCAATTAGAATAAAATTCACTGTCCTTACCATGGCCTGCGTGGCCCTGTCTGGACTGACTCCTGATTCCTGCTCTAATGGCATCTGCTACCTTTTCTTCCCTTCATTCCTTCCACTCAACCACAGATGACTTCTCTTTATTCAAACAACTTAAATCCACCCACATATCAGCACCTGTGCACTTCGTATTTCCTCTTTGAATTCTCTTCCCCAAATATCCATATGTTAACTTCTTGACTTTATTTAGTTCTGTTTCCAAATGGCACTTGTTCAGAGAGGGATTTTTTGAACACCTTATGAAAATTGGCACTACCATCATCACTTGCTTTTTTTTTTGTTACTGTTTTATTATTATTTAGAGTATCGCTGATATTGAATTATTAATATTTAACTTATTTATCTTTTTCATCCACTAGAAAGTAAATTTCATGATAGCATGGTCTGTCTAATATACAACGATTTATCACAATCCAGGATAATGCCAGGTACACAGATAATCCTCTGAAAGATTTTTAGTAAATAAGATAATTTTTAATTCAAAAAGCCCATATTTTAAAAATAACAAAGTCAGAGCACTAGATTAATGAGAAGTCCTGTCTTAAAAATTCTAGGATTCTAGAAATTTGTTTCCCTTTAAATAGGAAAAATACACACCACTCTAAGAGAATAGGAAAAGATTAGAGAGAAATGTTTTGAGTATGATCTTCTTTTTGGATCTGAATTCCAACTTTCTAGGGAATAAAGCAACAAATCTCACTAGCTCTTCTACTCTAAATTAAACCTGTACTGTTTTCATCTTGAGATGAAATACCCACAATGTATTTGTCTGATATTTCTTATCCAAGGAACCATTGCCCAGATGTTTAAGAGGGAGCTGAATCTTCAGCTGTTCAACATTAAACCAACAGTAGATTGTTTTGTTTTCTGTCTATCTCTCTGTCCAGTATCCATTAATCCTAAATGTGTTTATGTGTGATGGGTGGAAAGGGAGTGGTGCTCTCCTAACCAGGAATCTGGGAGAGGTACTGGTTTCATCACTTGGCAAATGGAAATGTATGCAATCTCATTATATCAAGTAGGGTCTATGTTGGGCAGTAAGCACCTTGAGAAAAGAAAGGAATCTAGGGAATAATGGCTGACCCAGAAATAAATGTAATAATAAATTCTAAAAAAATTTGTATAAAACTTGTTTATCAAATAACAAAAGCGATGGCCAACAGTAAAAACGCTTATTTCATTATCCTGCTTTCCAGAGTGTTTCATTTGTTAAGAAAATGACTTTGATGTGTTTTTTTTAACTACTTGGAAGAAAGCCATTTTAAACTGAGTTTAGAAGCTAAATCAATACAACAGTTCCCAGAACTGAGATGCAGAGAGCATTCTACTTCATGAATTGAAGTGGAATTAAAAGTCTTAATTGACTCATGGGCTGACCACATACTTCTGACATGTACTAGGTTTAATAAATCACAGACCCTGAATGACATTTTCTTCCTCATAAGTCACTGAATGGGTGAGTATTTAGTGCAGGATACAAATTATTTGAGTTTAATTTTCCAGAAGCTGCTATATACTTTGCAGATGTATATATAGTAGTTTTATTTTTATTTTATAGGGGCCATCATATTATAGGTAGATGAATTTTGGTTTCCTAAAGGTGCCTTTTAGATATATATTACTTACAAAATAGGTTCTACTTATCAGAAACCAAACCACTACTACATGAAAATGTTATTCATATGAAGAAGAGATGATTCTGCTCTTCAAATTCCTCTACGGGGTGACTGTCCCATTACAAAGAAGTATTAGTTTACAATTATAGTGTGAAATTAGACTCCTTCTGGGCAAACTTCTGTATGTTGTGCTTGAGATGATTATAATAAAAAAGAGAAAAATTATGTTTCTGAAGTTTCTAGACAAGAGTAGGTCTTGGACCGTCACAATTTCTACTTGCCATCTCTTTCTACCTTAGAGATTTCCCAAGAAAAGACTTAGACACTATGATTCATCTGTAGCTATTTCTTATTAAGGACTATGGATACACCAAAAATGCATCCATTACCTATATTCCTAACTCTTCCAGTCAGGTGTGTTTACTATACATACAAATTACTTATATCATGGAGGCGAGAATGTGAGAAGTATCTGTTGTGAGGAAACTGGAACTGGAAAGCTATCAGAAATCATGGGAGTTCTAGCTTCTATTTCTCTCGCTGCCTCACACAAACAATTTAATTTTGCTCACAGGGTATTCCCATCTCCCAACACACTCTCCATTCTTTTCTGTCAATCCTGTTTACTCATAACAATTGCTTCTGGATGCCATAGGTATGCACATGAATTACCATGACTACCGCAGACTCCCACTACTAAACTTTGCAGCTTCAATTCCCATAGCTAACTCCTGCTGTTTGTTTGTTGGGTTTTCTAGTTCAGACTATTCAGAAAGAAAATTTGATTGGCTAGGCTCATCATTTTCTTTCCTTTTGTTTTTCAACAAAGCTTTATCAAAAATATGATTTACACACCATTAAATGCATGCATGCATTTTAAGTATACAAGTAATAATTTTTAGTAAATCTGTAGGATTCTGCAACCATCAATATAATCCAGTTTTAGAGCAGCTCCATCAACATGAAAAACTCTGGTGAGCTTATTTAGAATCAATTCCCACTCCCATCTCCAGCTGCAGGCAACCACTTATCTGCTTTCTGTCCCTATAAAATGTCTTTTCCACATATTTACTGTAAGTGGAATATACCACATGTCATATTTTGTGTATGGCTTCTTTCATTGAGTATAATGTTTCTGAGGTCCATACTTGAATGCAATAGCTTTAGAATAAGTTTTGAAATTGGGTTGTGTCCTCCAACTTTGTTCTTTTTCAAAAATGTTTTAACTATTCCAGGTCCTTTTTATTTCTGTACAAATCTAGGGTCATCTTACCAATTTATTTTAAAAAACTGGGATTCTGGTAGAGATTGCATTAAATATATTAATCAATTATTGATCAATTTGGAGAGAATTATCATATAAATATTGAGGTTCCTAATCTATAAAGATGTAATGTCTCTTTAGATATTTAATTTCTCACCAAAATAGTTTGTAGTTTAGTGTACAAATCTTTCACTTCTATTATTGAATTTATTTCTACATATTTAATACTTTCTGATGCTATTGAAAATGGAATTATTTTCTCAATTTTATTTTGGATTGCCACTGTTAACATACAAAAATATAATTTACTTTTACATATTTTATATCTTGTGCTACAAACCACTCTTTAGTGGTTTTAGTAGTTTTATAGTGAATTCTTTGAATTTTCTACATAGATAATTATGTAGTCTGCTAATAAAAAATGCTTTATTTCTTCCCTTTCAATCTAAATGGATCTATGTATTATCCATTGTTGAATTGTACTGTCTAAAACCTCTGGCTATAATGTTGAATAAAATTGATAAGAACAGACATCTTTGGTATGTTCCAGATCTTAAGGGGAAAACATTAAGTCTTTCTTTATTAGGTATGATGTTAGCTGTAGGCTTTTTGTATATGCCCTTTATCAAGTTGAGGAAATTTCATTATATTTCTAGTTTATTGAGAGTTTTTAATATGAATGAATGTTAGATTTTGCTGAATGCTCTTTCTACATGTACTGATTTTACTAATTTGTTGTATTACTTTATTTGGTTTTCATATGTTAAACCAATCTTGCATTTCTGGGATAAATCTGACTTGTTCATATTTTATATTCTTTTTTACTTGTTACTCATTTTTTGCAATATTTTATCGAGGATATTTGCATCTATGTCTAAGAGCCATATTGGTCTGTAGTTTTCTTTACTTGCTTTTTCTTTTCATTCTTTTCTTGCTTTGGTATCAGGGTAACATTAGCCTCAGATAATAATCTGTGCAGTGTTTTCCCCTCCTTTACGTTCTAAAAGAGTTTGGGAAGAGTTAGTATGATTTATTTCTGAAATACTTTATAGAATCGACAATTGAAGCCATCTTGGCTTGGGGTTTTCTTTATAGGAATATTTTTAGTTCCCATTTCAATTTCTTTAATCATTATAGGTTTTTTTTTTTCTTCAGATTTCCATATCTTCTTGAGTCAGTTTTAGCAATTTATTTCTTTCTGACGATTTTCCCATTTCATCTAAGTTGTCTAATTTGTTGGCTGAGCTGTCCTTTTAGTGCCAGGTAATATCATAGATTACTGCCCAGTCTTGCGTTAATCTTCGTTGTGACCCATTCATTTGTGGCTGCAGTATAATAGGGTATCTCTGTAAAAGATGAGGCTGCCAAATGATTGTTCTATTGGGTAGAGACTAAGAGACAATTTAAACAGGACATAATTCCTTGGCAGTTGTATGCTGGAAAACATTCTGAAACTAGTTTTATCCAACACACTAGTTTAACACTTCAGCACAAATCCTCATACTTACTCTTGGGTTTGGAACTTTGCAATGCTGAAACAGCATTTGGAGGTGTAACACTTGTTACTGTTATGTTTGAAATGATGGACTTATTCTCCCTGACATCAGGAGTTGTGACTCTTAATCCTGTAAAAAGAATGAACAGTCATCAGGAGTATAACAAATCACCAGATCATCTTATTAATATTCATATTAATATCCAACTAAAACTTGAAGATTAATTTCTAGAAGTCTTCTGACCAAGCCTTAGAAATCCAGCATTTTAACATTCACCTTTTGGTGATATAATTAATTACTTTAAAGAATGTAGAGGGACATTAACTTTCTTGTGTAGGTTATCTCACTTGATTATCATGGTAATCTTATGAATTAAGTAATCATGATGATAATTATTTTATATATAAGACTCAGAGAAATTAAATAATTTCCCCACAATCACATAACTTGTAATAGGAGAGAACCATGACCTGAATTCAAGCCTTTCTGATGCAAAAGTTAATCACTCAGTTACCCTGGGAAAAGAAAGGTAAGGATGTGGTAGTAATTAAGTATAGCACTATTATTCTCATGCCACTTGGGAAAATATTTTCAAGCAGGTGGAATAGTCAGGAGATAAGGGATAATAGGACATAAATGGAATACACTTTTAATTATACTTAGTTCATTTTCTTTGAAAAAAAAGAAAAATTTACAACAAAAATATAAGCTGAGCTTTTCAAAGATAACATTTGAATAAGATGACTTGAAACAACTTATATTTGCCTATATATTCTGAAAAAAAAAATCAATGCCCTTCAGTTTTTTCAGTCTAGTATGGAAACATTGGGCTAGTGAAGAAATGCAGACATGCCATTTACTGCATGCTTGGTGTTAGCTAGATGTGACGCTACCTGGAGATGAGGGGAAAGCAGTTTAGTAGATGTCTAACACGGAGTAGAATGGAGCAAGAACTCCTGGTGCTTTCTAGAAGTGCAGTCAACTTCCATTCTATGTCAACAAGTATCTACTGTGTAATACAAATTCTTAGTGCAGTTGAGGAAGTCATGCTGAAGAAAGGGATCGTTTGCAAGAAGACTTCATAGACAGTAGATAAATATATTTTCCTTCAGGTAAAAGGCCTTTGGAAATTAGTGTGCAAACAAAATGAAATAAATTGAAATATAGTCTACAGTGTTAATCCTGCATATGAGAGAGAATGAGTGGGAATGGCCATACATTTCAGAGGTTAAATAGGGAGGAAAATATGTGAAGTAGAGATATGCCTTATTATAGCAAGAAAGCAGAAATTGGTATTCTTGTTAGCATGGTAGTGGGACAGGTCACCCAAGGTGCAGAAACTCAACATTTGAGGATGGAGGAACTCCTGGGGGGTAAAGATTTTGCTTCCCACTGGAACTCCAACATATGTTTGGGAAAGATCAGAACAGGAGTTTCTCTTCAGAAATCTTTGGAGAAGAATTCTTCAGCTGAGCTAAAATTGGAAAGCATGAAAAAGCTATCCTGAAAGCCTAAAGAGTTCCCTAGTATCAAGCAGACTCAACAGTCTTGGTGGAGGGAAAGAGAATATATAGCTAAGAAAGATGTGGAGGGCTCCCAGATTGGAAATATACAAAGAAAGGAGAAAAATAATGGAATAGCTGGGAATGTAACGCTAAAGATTTTGCTTAAAGAATTGCCTATTATAAATGTGGAATATATTTCACAAATGAGAATTAGAGCCTACACTCAATGTAGGACAAGTTGTCAGTTATACCACATGAAGTAGGCCATGGAGCAAATCTTGAATGTTTAAGGTAAATCAAAATATTTTTAAATATTCATGGTAAACCCAAACTGAATAGAATAAAAGATGCTGCCACAGCCACAAATTTTTAAACTTTACTAATATACAGAAATGTTTCAAATCCTAGTCTCAGGAGAGAATAATCTACGCATGGTTGACTAACATTTATTAAGATATGAGAATCATAGTCATATTAACATCTTTTTGAGAAAACTTCCAGTTGTGTTTATGGTTAACACATAGTTTATTCCAGACTACTGCCAATGAGTAATTCACACCTTCAGATAAAAAGTAAATCAATCTTGAAGCTAGTCTTTAAATCTAAATACTTTCTACTTTCCCTTACATAACAATATGTACCTGCTTTCATCTACAGTTATGAATTGCACTATAATCCTAGACAATAGTGCATGCATTAGGTTTCACAAACATAATTTTTCTGGAGAAATATTAATTTATTAGAGAATTGCATCAAGCTACATTGGCTTTACATTTATGACTTGTGTTTTTGAGATTCATGTATGTTTAAGTCTTAGCTTTTGGTATAGGTGGGATGCATTAAAGACAAAACATAAGGAATTTATCCATACTTGAATTGGAAAAAATGAGAATTTAACACAAGAGACGCTTGAGGGAGTCGTATCAGTACCAGATTGTAAATAGATAAAAGAAATCTTGATTCCATGCATGTCCTTAGGTGAAAACCACTGCATAGGGCTGAGAGGAGTGTGAGGGAGAGGGTCTGTTTTATAATTATCTTGGAATTATTAACGTTAAATTTATTTTGTATATTTTGAGGAATTAAGTTTATTGAGGAAAACAGTAAATCAGGATATTGACTACATTAAGAATCTAATGTGTAGTTACCAATTAACTTGAAGGGAGGGTTTGTGATCATGGATTTTAATTTTACAGGGAGGGAGATTGGCAGTTTTATTCCTTTGGAATTACATAATTTTAATTATAGCATTGTTTTATCTGATGCCCACAGGAAAAATGTCTGACCACTTTGTCTTAAGCAATAGAATTAAAGGTAAGAGACTTTTGACAAAATTAGCATTTACTAAAATACATGCTATAGACTACTAGTACTGTGATATATTTGGTTTTTACATTAATCAAAGATGCTTTTAAAATATTTAGGAATAAATTTAATCAAGGAAATGAAAGAGCTGCACACTGAAAACTATAAAACATTAATAAAAACTAAATAATTCACAAATAAATGAAAAGATACCCTATGTTCATGGATTAAAATAATTAATATTAAAATATCCATACTACCCAAATTGATATATAGATTTTTAAAAATCCCTATCAAAATTCACAAGTCATTGTTTACAGAAGTAGAAAAAAATTAATTTGTGTGGAACCACAAAGGATCCTGAATAGCAAAACAATCTTAAGAAAGAAAAATAAAAGTAGAGGCATCACACTTCCTAATTATTTAAAATTATATCACAAAGCTACGTAATCCAAACAGTATAATACTGGCACAAAAGCAGACATATAGACCAGTGGAATAAAATAGAGAGTCCAGATATAAATCTAAACATATATGGTCAATTAATTTTCAACAAGGGCGCCAAGAGGTTACTATAAAGAAAGGATAGTCTCTGCAATAAATTGCACTGGGGAAACTGTATAACCACATGCAAGAGAATGAAATTGTACCCTTATTTGACACAACACACAAAAATCAACTCTAAATGGATAAAAGACCTAAATGTAATGCCTGAAATCATAAACCTCCAGAAGAGAAGATAGGGGCAAATCTCCTTTACATTGGGCTCAGCAATTATTTTTGGATATTACATCAAAAGCTCAGGCTACAAAAGCAAAAGTAAATAAATGGGACTACATCAAACTAAAAACCTAGTGCACAGCAAAGGAAACAAGTAGCAAAATGTAAAAGCAGCTTACAAATTGAGAAAAATAATTTGTAAATTATTTATCTGATAAGGAGTTAAGAGTCAAAGTTCATAAAATAAGTATTTAATTTAAGTCTTTAATCTATCTTGAGTTAATTTTTGTATATGTTGTAAGGAAGGGGTCCAGTTTTATTCTTCTGCATATGACTAGCCTATTATTCCAGCTTCATTTATTGAACAGGGAGTCCTTTCCCTATTTTTTGGCAGCTTTGTTGAAGATTAAATAGTGTAGGTATGTGGTCTTATTTCTGGGTTCTCTATTCCGTTCCATTGGTCTATGGTTACCGTAGCCTAGTAATATAGTTTGAAGTCAGGTAACATAATACTTCCAGCTTTGTTCTTATTGCTTAGGATTTCCTTGGCTATTTGGGCTTTTTTTGGTTCCATATGAATTTTTAAATAGTTTTTTCCAGTTCTGTGAAGATTTTCAATATTAGTTTAATAGACAATACCATTCAGGACATAAGCATGGGCAAAGATTTCATGATGAAAACACCAAAAATAATTGCAACAAAAGCAAAAGTTGACAAATGGGATTGAATTAAACTAAAAAGCTTCTGCATAGCAAAATAACCTATCAAAAGAATAAGCAGATAATCTACAGAATAGGGGAAATTTTTGCAAACTCTGCATCCAACAAAGGTCTAATATTCAGCATCTCTAAGAAATTTAAATTTACAAGAAAAAACAACTCCATAAAAACATGAGCAAAGGACACGAACAGACACTTTTACAAAGAAGACATACATGTAGCCAACAATCATATAAAAATAGTTCAACATCATTGATTATTAGAGAAATGCAAATCAAAATCACAATGAGATACTCTTTCACACCAGTTAGAATGGCTATTACTAAAATGTTAAAAAATAACAGGTTCTGGTGAGGTTGTGGGGGAAAAGGAAGGCTTATACACTGTTGGTGGGAGTGTAAATTAGTTCAAACATTGTGGAAAACAGTATGGCAATTTCTTTAAGACCTGAAAACAGAAATACCGCTCAGCCTAACAATCCCTTTACTTGATATATAACCAAATGAATGGAAACCATTCTATTATGAAGCACACATATGTTCACTGCAGCACTATTCGGAATGGTAGAGGCATGCAATCAACCTAAATGTCCCATCAATGACAAATTGGATAAACAAAATATGGTACATATACACCATGAAATACCATGCAGCTATAAAAAGAATGAGATCATGTCCTCTGCAGGAATGTGGATGAAGCTGAAGAACATTATCCTTAACAAACTAACACAGGAAAAGAAAAGAAAATATTGCATGTTCTCACTTATAAGTGGGAGCTAAATGATGCGAACACATGAACACATAGAGGGGTCAAGGAATAAATCATAAAAAATATTAGAAAATACTTTGCAGTAAATGAATATGAAAACATAATATACCAAAATTTATGGAATGCAGAGACAGCAACAGAAACAAGGAAATTTGTAGGTGTTAACACATATTAAAAAGAAGAATAATCTCAAATCAAAATCCTCACTGGCCAATTTGAGAAACTAGAAAAAGAAGAGCAAACTAAACCCATACGAAACAGTGGAAAGAAACACTAAGGATTAGAGAAGAATGAAATAAAATAGGGAATAGAAACACAACACAGAAAAAAATAAAACCAAAAGTTTGTTCTTTGAAAAGATCTATAAAATTGAGACACTTTTAGCTATGCTAATAAAGAAATAAGAGAGAGGAGTCAAGTTATCAAAATTATGAATGAACGATGATTCACTACTACCAACCTTACAGAAATTAAAAGGATTATCAGGCAATGCTGTGAACAACTATATGCAAACAAATTAGATAATCCAGATTAAATGGGCAAATTCCTAGGAAATCACTAACTACAAAAACTGAGACAAGAAGAAATAGAAAATCTAATAGACTTATAGTAAGTAAATAAATTAAGTTAGTATTTTAAAAAAATTCATAAAGGAAGCTCAGCACCAGGGTCTTCCCTGGAAAATTCTACCAAACATTTAAAGAGCAATTACCACCAATCCTCAAAAACTCTTTCAAAAATTAGTAGAGAAGGGAACACTTCCCAACTTATTGTATGAGGCTAGTATTATTTTGATTTCAAAATTAGACAAATACGTGACAAGAAAACTGCAAACATATATTTCATGAATATGGACACAAAAATTCTTAACAAAATAATATAAATAAAGTTTAACACCACATAAAAAGAATTATACTCCATGACCAAGTTGCATTTAGCCTAGGAATTCAAGGTTGACTGAACATATAGAAATCAATATCATATGCCACATTAACAAAGCAAGGAATTTTTTAAAAACATGACAATTTCAATATAAGAAGACAAGGCATTTTAAAAATCCAATACCCTTGCATAATAAACACACTCAACAATCTAGTAATAAAAGGGAACTTCCTCATTCTGATAAAGGTCATCTATTAAAAACTCATAATTAACATCATACTTACTGGTGAAAAACTGACAGCTTTCCCTGAAAGTTAGAAACAAGACAAGGATATCTCCTCCCACCACTTCTACTCAACCTTGTATTGAAGGTGCTAGCCAGGGTAGTTAGGCAATAAAATAAATAAAATAAAATTATAAATAAAAGAAAGTCATCCACATTGGAAAGAAAAAAGTAAAACTATATTTGCAGATGACATAATCTTGTACATAGAAAATTCTAAGAAATACACATACATATATACACACACAAATTCGAGCTAATAAATTAGTTCAATAGAGTGGGAGGATATAATATTGACATACAAAAATAAATTATATTTACATATAGTAGTGATGAATAATCCAAACTTGAAATAAAACAACAATTTCATTACAAAATAATTGTATTTTAAATGAATAAAATATTAGGAATAAATTTAACAAAAATAAGTTTAAGCTTAAGCTTTCCACACTTGAAAACTACAAACATCATCAAAATAAATTGAAGAAGACATAGATAAATGGAAAGACATCCTGTGCTCATAAATTGAAAGCCCTGATTGTTAAGATGGTGATACTCCTCAAATTGATCTACAGATTCAGTGCAATCTCTATCACAATCCTAGCTGGCTTTGCAGAAATCAACAAGTTGATCTTAAAATTCGCATTAAAATTAGCGTAATAAAATTGGCATGATAAAGTTGAATAGCCAAAACAAGCTTGGATAAAAAAGAAAAAGTTGGAGGACTCACATTTCCTTTTTTCAAAACTTAATAGAAAGTGATAGTAATCAAGAGTACATGATTCTGATATAATAATTGGCATATAGGTATAAGTGGAGTCGATTCAGGAGTCCAGAAAAAACTCATATTAGGTGGATGCAAATGTAATTGCAGCTTTTACATTGTTGGGATGTGCCATTTGATATTGGCATACATTCTTAAATAAATGTGATTATGTTTTATATATATATATATATATCCCTATCATAAAATGAACTTCTAGATATATGCATCTAGAATATATATAGATATATATTCTAGAAACATATATATTCTAGAAGAGAGTGTGTGTGTGTGTGTGTGTGTGTGTGTGTGTGTGTATATATTTTTTTTTTTTTTTGAGATGGAGTCTCATTCTGTCACCCAGGCTGGAGTGCAGTGGCCCAATCTCGGCTCACTGCAACCTCCGCCTCCCGGGTTCAAGCAATTCTCCTGCCTCAGCCTTCCGAGTAGCTGGGATTACAGATGCGTGCCACAGCGCCCGGTTAATTTTTGTATTTTTAGTAGAGACATAAACATACACAGAGTTTCACCATGTTGGCCAGGCTGGTCTTGAACTCCTGGCCTCGAGTGATCCACACTTCTTGGCCACCCAAAGTGTTGGGATTACAGGCATGAGCCACTGCACCCATCCATGTTATATACAATGTTAATGGGCATTTCCGGTTTCTTTTTTTTTTTTTTTTGCTAATGACATCACTTGCTGTTTATTTTGTGTTTATTTTAGATTATGGAAATGATGTTAGACAAAAAGCAAATCCAAGCAATTTTCTTATTTGAGTTCAAAATGGGTCGTAAAAGAGGCGCAGACAACTCACTATATCAACAAAGCAGTTGTCTTAGGAATTGCTTATGAACATACAATGCAGTGGTGGTTCAAGAAGTTTTGCATAGGAAACGAGAGCTTTGAAGATGAGGAGCTTAGTGGCTAGACATCGGAAGGCCACGATGACCAATTGAGATCAATCATTGAAGCTTGTTTCTCTAACAACTACATGAGAAGTTGCCAAAGAACTCAAACCTCAATGATTCTACAGCCGTTTAGGGGATAAGTGGGTGCCTCGTGAGCTGAGTGAAAATAAAAAAAATCGTGGTTTTGAAGTGTCATCTTCTCTTATTCTAACACAACAAACCATTTCTTGATCTGATTGTGATGTGCAACAAAAAGTGGATTTTATATGACAACTGGCAACAACTAGCTCAGTGGTTGGACTGAGGAGAAGCTCCAAAGCACTTCCCAAAGCCAAACTTGCACCAAATAAAGGTCATGGTCACTGTTTGGTGGTCTTCTGCCTGTCAGATCCACTGCAGCTTTCTGAATCTGGCGAAACCATTACATCTGAGAAGTATGCTCAGCAAATCAATGCGATGCTCTGAAAACTGCAACATCTGCAGCCAGCATTGGTCAACAGGACTGAACTCTTCTCCATGAAATTCTACCCCATGAAAATCAGAGATTTTCAGGCTTCAAAAGATACTACCAACAAAATTAAAAGATCACCTATAGAATGGGAAAAATATTTGCAAATTATCTATCTTATAAAGGTCTAGTCTTGAATGTAGAGAGAACTCTTACAACCTAACAATAAGAGGACAAATAGCCAAATTTTTTAAAAAATGTACAAATAATTTGAGCTAACATTTTCCAAGGAAGATATACAAATGGCTACCAAACACATGAAATATGTTCAACATCATTAATCATTAGAGAAATATAAGTTAGAATTACAAAGGGATACCAGTTCACACCCACTGAGACAAATATAATTAAGACAGACAAGTGTTAGCTAGAATATGGAGATATTGGAACTCTTATATGTTGCTGGTGGAAAAGTAATATAGTACAGCTGCTTTGGAAATTGGTTCCTTAAAATGTTAAACATAGAGTTACCCTGTGACTTAGCAATTCAACCTCAAGGCATATACTTAAGAGAAATGAAAAACGTGGGCAGACAAAAACTTGCACATAAATGTTCATAGCAGCATTATTTATAATCATTAGCAAGTAGAAACAATGCAGATGTTCATCAATTAATAAATGGATAAACAAAATGTGGTGTATCCATAAAATGCAATATTATTTAGTGATAATAAAGAATGAACTACAGATACATGTTACAACATGGATGAACTTGAAAACATCATACTAACTGAAAGAATCCAAACACAAAAGGTCATATATTGTATGATTCCATTTATATGAAATGTCCAGAATAGGCAAATCTATAAAGGAGGTTCATGGTTACCAGAGGCTGGGAGAGGGATATGGGAAGTGATTGGTAATTGATACAGAGATTCCTCTTGGGGAGATTAAAATGTGCTGAAATTAATAGTGGTGGTAGCTGTACAATCTTGTTAATATACTAAAAACTTCTGAATTGTACACTTTAAAAGGGTGACTATTACATTATGTGAATTATGTATTTTTTAAAATGGTAGAAAAATGAATCATTACTCACCTTCATCTTTACTTGTTATTAATAAAGTAACTGCTGTCGTCAGAGACGTTTTACGTAATTCGCTGGTGATTGTTCCTAGTTTGATAAAATAGATTACATTATTAATCATAATCTCATGTTATATATCAATAAATAAATAAATAAATAAATAAAAGTAAGTTAAATCTATAGGTGGACTGGCATCTCTCCTTTGTCTATCTTTAATTTTTCCCATTTTCCCGTTCATTTTGTCTAAAGAATATATATATTAAATGCTTGGGTGGCCTACACACACACACACACACACACACACACACATTTTTGCACAGTAAGTCCCCAAAACAAGTTTCCACTGAAGATTGTTACTTAGGTATCCTTAAACTTGCAACAAATTATTGCAAAATACAAAATTCTAACGTTTAAAATCATTTTACTTTTCCCTGTGAGAAAAGTGACATGGTCAATAGGACCTAGGAATATCATGCCTTTTTTTTTTTCTAGAATTACATTTCATTTTATTGATTTAGTTATGACACTGAAATTTCTAAATGAATGTAAGTTATGAAGGAAACTGAAAACTTCTGTATTAATTTGTTTATTTATGGAATGTTCTTTGAGTTCCCACTCTATGCCAGGTGCCCCTCTTTGCTCTTGAGGGCAGTATCCAATTCTAGTCACAATTTTTTTTTTTTTTTTTTTTTTTTTTTTTGGTGGGGGACGGAGTCTTGCTCTGTCGCCCAGGCTGAAGTGCAGTGGCCTGATCTCAGCTCACTGCAAGCTCCGCCTCCCAGGTTTACGCCATTCTCCTGCCTCAGCCCCCCGAGTAGCTGGGACTATAGGCGCCCGCCACCTCGCCCGGCTAGTTTTTTTGTATTTTTTAGTAGACAGGGTTTCACCGTGTTAGCCAGGATGGTCTCAATCTCCTGACCTCGTGATCCACCCGTCTCGGCCTCCCAAAGTGCTGGGATTACAGGCGTGAGCCACCGCGCCCGGCCTCTAGTCACATTTTTAATCTTAGTATCAAGAATTATTCCTGGCATACACTAGGCATTTTGTCAACGTTGTTTCAAATAAGGAAGCACTCATATAACACATGAAAAGTCAACCAAGGGGCAAATCTGCCCTAAGTAGTCAAGGTAACTCATCAGTTTGATACCTACTCTCCAACTCTCTGTAATAGTCTTTTTTCCTTCCTTCCTCCGTTCCTTCCTTCCTTCCTTCCTTCCTTCCTTCCTTCCTTCCTTCCTTCCTTCCTTCGTTCCCTCCCTCCCTCCTTCTTCCATCCTGCCTCCCTCCCTCTCCCCTCCTTCCATCCCCCCTTCCATCCCCCCTCCCTCCCTCCCTCCCTGCCTCCCTGCCTCCCTCCCTCCCTCCCTCCCTCCCTCCCTCCCTCCCTCCCTCCCTCCCTCCCTTCCTTCCTTCCTTCCTTCCTTCCTTCCTTCCTTCCTTCCTTCCTTCCTTCCATCCTTCCTCTTTCTTTCTGTCCTTGCTTGATAAGGTCCTGCTCTGTCACGCCGGCTGGAGTGGAGTGGTATGAGCATATCTCACTGCAGAATCAGACTTCTGGCCTCAAGTGATCCCCTAATTTCAACCATCCAAAGCTCTGAGATTACAGGTGCGAGTCACAGCACCTGGCCCCTCTTCTTTGTTCCTTTTTTAGCAATTTTATTTTAGACTCAGGGGGTACATGGGCAGGTTTGCTCCATGGGTATATTGTGTGATTAGGGCAAAAAGCTATTTATTTTTAAAGATATTATATCATTTTGAGTCAATAAATGTTTATAATAGATTAAATCATTAGAATATTATAATTTTACTCTCTGCAAAATTGTTTCTTAAACTAGCATTCATTCATACCATTTTCCAAAACAACCTTTGAGAACCATGTTGAATTCTATTTAGGCTACAAATGTTTCAAGGAAATGTCTAATTGGTAAACATTTCGTATTTTGTGATGATAAACTAAAAGCGAAACGTCAACTTTGCCACTTCAAAATTCTATGAAAAGGAGAAACCAAAAAATCATATACAAAGATATCCCAGGCACTTCATTTTCTATTCAAATATAACGAGGAACAGAAAGACAATAAATAAAAGGGGAAAGACTATAGAGAAAAATGGAGCACCCAAACTCATATTTTTTCTGACTAATCTTACAAGAAATTTCCAAGAATGTGTTTAAAATGTTCTTTGTAGTTGTATCTAGTTAGTTTCTACATAGAAGATGTACAACTGAAACATCACCATATTTAGCACCCTGTGTGAGATAGGTGGCCAAAATCATTGGCCTCCTTTACTGACCTCAGGTACTCAAATATTTAATACCAGACATTGTTAGTATCACTGTTGAGAAATATTTGTTCCTGCATTATAATTCAACTCATTGAAAAATACTAGACTTTTCAATGTTTTTAAAACGAAGCTGAATAATAATCAACTTTTTAATGTAAAAAAATTACATTTCGAGTTTCTTTTTTATCCTAGAAGTTTATTTTATGACAGGGATATTCAATGTCTGTCAAATGTTGATTTTTAACTCTAGCCATTTGGCCTTTGCACAAAATGTGCAGTGCACTTGATGTACATCTAGGAAGAGGTCAAGTCCCATTTCTCTAATTGGGCAAATCTCTGAAAGCAAGCCCTGCTCCAGGCAAAGCTCTATCAATCACATCTGCCACTTCAGTGATTATGTTGCTGCAAGAAGAATTCTCATCTCAGTTGCACATTTTCCACTTTTCTGATAATAGAATTTCTGCCATTGGCAAGAAAAATACATTTTATGTGATTTAGAAAGACATAAGCACTACTAGACCAACGATCTTTTGTCCTTTAAACAAAGAAATTCTGATTAGGAAGCCTTAAAATGAAAAATAAAGACACTTCTCCATGTTGTGTTTTTTCAGTAAATACTTTCATCGTGGCTAAGAGGACCATATTGGCCATGAGAAAGAGGGGAATAATAGACTTGTTCAATACAGATACCTTTTTCTTGTATTATTGAGTAATTTTTAAAATTATTATTTTGGAGAATGGGACAATAAAACTCCTCAAAATGTAAGCCCCTCACAGGCCTGAAATTAGTAAGTCAAATATACTGATACACAATGCCTAGAACTTGATAATTCAAGATAAATTCTCCATCTTCTTTATTACTGTGTACTAACTGTGTTGCCCTTAGGAGGATGGGCATATTAAGTGTACTTAGTCTGACTCATCTAACCCTTAATACACGGTACTGATCAAATAAGCCAGACAAAAAGAAGTTATTTTCTTTGCCTTCTTTGTCCAGTGTTGTTCCCTCATTCTCCTATAAGCACCACAGACCCCAATTTGCCTAACGACTTTCTCAGCCCTACCACCATGCCAGACTTTCTGTTTCCCACTCTGGATCAAAGCAGCTGGGGACGTGAGAGCCTGCCTTTCCTGCTTTATATCTCTCTTCCACCTCGCTCTCTCAGCAGCTCTCACTAGAGACCCCAGACTAACTTCCTTCCTTTAATTTCCCTCCCACCGCTAGATTTATATTTTGAGATTTTAACCCTTAATATTCTCAAAATAAATATCAGATGATACTAAAGTATTATTATTGATTTGGAGGATTTGATGATGGCCTTGTAGGTTTGTGATAAATTGTCTCTTTTTTGAGATGCATATTTAATGTATAGAAGTAAACTGGCATGAAGTCTGTGTTCCCTTCAAAGTACCTTGACAACCAAATTAAGAGAGAGAGTAAAACAGAGAGAAGGCAGGAAGGAGAAATAAAAAGAAAAATGAAGGAAATGTGATAAAATCTAGATAAAGAGTGATTTGGGGAGATGGACATACGGAGATAAATTACAGTGTTCTCTACTTTTGGATATAGCTGTCTATTTTTATAGTAAAAATTGATAAAATGTAAAACTTCTCTGACCCATTACATTTTTTTATAGTTGCATATGAATAATTTAACACTCAAGTGGATACCTACTGAAGGACACAGACAACAGTGTAGTTTCTATTACATGAGTAATATAAATCAGTGAAAGTGTGCCAACAAAGGAGTGTGTGTGTGTGTGTGTGTGTGTGTGTGTGTGTGTTGATGTTACCTCGAGTATTCTATGCACTTGCTTCAAAGAAGGGTGCTTCAGTGTTCTGCTATGTGGGACCCCAAGAAGTAAAGTTGCTAGAAATTTTCTGGTTTCATCTTATAATCAAACAATGCAGAAATAATGGACTATGATCATAGTACTCTTTGTCTCTGACAATCACCACCCTATTCAAGCCCAGCAAACTAGCTTTCATTGGTCATCTGGATACATTTGATCCTGGTCTTAGATTGAAAATTAAGTGGGGGATAGAGAGAGGTAAAAAAGACAACATAGGAATTTCAGTTATCCATTCATCAAGATACATGATTTTCTGGTCTTTCCATGACCTTAGTATTCTAAGCAGAGTTTTTGCCCATAGACAATCCACAAATCTGTTTTTCTTTTCCATTGATTACAGGACTTGTGTGATATGCCTTATTTTATGTGTGTTACAAGATGGGCAGATGCAGTTTGCATTGCATTGATAACCTCTTGTTTTTTTTAATGGAAGTATTCCAATGCCTTTTAACATTTTTGTGGATGGTAAAGTAATCTCCTTTAATACCTAGCTAGAAAACATAATATAGTTGTCACTCAGTCCAATAACAATAATGATTACATTGCTACCAAAACCTACAAATTAAATCTATTATCAACACAATACAACCAACAAAAGCAGTCTGTTATTAATACAGTTTCAACATGTTGGCTGTGCTGCTTAGGTGGAGAACTGGAATATTTAGAAAGACATTTTATGACTTAGGACATGGCAATTTCTTTCTTCTCTAAAAATAAACTTTGTGTATGTAACATTCACAATAAAATCATTCTCAAACAGGAAGTGATCCCAAAGAATATCAACAAAGAAGCTCACTGAGATTTCAGGGTTTTGTATGGAACCCCAAGTAACACATAATTTCAAAATCATGAAATAGCACTGGCCTTTATAACAATCAGATATAAGATCCCAAATTATTTTCTCATACTGATGTATATACACTACTAATTTCATTTGTTAAAGTTAAACTAAATTTACCAACAGTTAATCCTACCTTTAGGAGTTGTTTCATTTGTTGTTGTGATAACATTTTTCTGTGATGATCCTGTGTTTGGTGTTGTTACAGATGTTTCTGCTGTAACGACAACTGATGGAGTAGTAGTTGCATTTATAACACCTGAAAACAGTAAATTACATTAAAGTAGTTGCATTAACACTTACATATAGTTTTCCAATTAATAGACTAGTATATTTAAACAAGTATACTGTATATGTACTACTGCTAAACCGATCAGTAGAATGTGAATTTGCAACCAATTTTCTAGTTGTAATCAATTTATCCTTAGCTGAGCATTTATTCACTAACTGCATCTACTTCTCACCAATGGCATGAATTTTCAAGACGACTGGTTAGGAGTAGTTTGTGGTTTCAGAGTGATATAATTTCTGAGAAAACTAATGTGGAATAAATGTATAAATTTGAAATTTAATAATTTTTTAATCCAACTCAATGAAACTTGCAAGATGAAATGCTTACATGGGCACTCTCTGGGCAGTAGATATTTCACTAAATATTTTTACATCACATTAAAGTTACTAAGTAGTAAAAAATCAATTTTAGTATATGTCTTCTTCATATAAAGCACTCTATATAAATATGTACTATATAAAGTATAAAATATAAAACATAATAAAGACAAGAGGATACATATATACATACACATATATACATAGATACATAACTGCAACATAGTTAAAAGTAATAGGGCCACCATAAATCCACATTTTTTAATAGTTTATTTCTCTAAATTTTAACATAATTTGGGCAGGCAAAGGCACAGAAATGAAGGCAATACATTTTTAATCCATACTATATATTTATTTTAAATAAGAATTCTTAAAGCTTCTGTTCAAACAAATGAGGAAATCAGTCTTCTGTAACAACCAGAGTTGGCAAAATCATCACTTCATTATTATTTTTCAAAGTGAAGTATGTAGGATTTAACTCAGTGTTCTATAAAAAGATTTACTTCACATAAAATTATTGTAATTTAGTAGCATTTATAGAATATTTTTAGTCCTGTATTTTGTTGTTTTCATCTCTGGAAATACAGTTTTATGTTAAAAATCAACATACAGCAAGCAAGTGTATAAAAATTTGGAAAAAAATATTCACATCTATGGTAAGGCGTTGTTTTTTGTTGTCACTTGGTCTGGATAGAGTATATAAGAGGATGGACTTTGAATAATAAAGGCATATTCAAATCCCAGTCAAACTGGGTATGCTATTACAGTAAATATATGTCAATAGTATGACTTCTCAAATTTAAATTACATTTGAAATGTTCCTTTTTGAATCTGAGAAAAAACAATAATCTAGTACATCAATGAAACCAACATCTCAGACGTCATGACATACAGTATAAGTGCCATATAATTTTATAGTCTTGAGATGCTCGGAAGTGTTAGTTCTTAGCACTGACTGTTTATAGATAGCACATAGAAATTGCTTGAGGTATTCAGCACACGGAGAAATGTGTTCAGCACATACAGAAATGATAGAATTGCATTTTCACAGGCTTTATGGAAATCAAGTCAAAAGCTTTTTTCACCTCTGGAGGCGCACTTCACACCCTTGGTCTTACCTCCGTACCCCACAATATTCAGCAGGGAGCAGGAATACAGCCTGTTGAAGCTTATCTTTTCACCATTAGTCATTTTGTTCTGGCTATTTTTGTTTTAGTCTTAACATCCATAGATGTGACACTCATTTTAAATTTTATATTGAGGTTGAAGAAATCACTAAAAAAAAGTAGCACTTAGACAGGAAAATTCACCTACAAATAGCCTGAATGATCCTCATCTGTGGACTTCCTAAATAGCAACATTGTTAATTTCTGAGCATAATCAACATCTTTAGAGATGTCTTCCTTCCTTCCTTCCTTCCTTCCTTCCTTCCTTCCTTCCTTCCTTCCTTCCTTCCTTCCTTCCTTCTTTCCTCCTTCTTTCCTTCCTTCTCTTCCTTCCTCCTTCCTTATTCCCCTTCATTTCCTTCTTTCCTTTTCTCCCTCAATATTTATTAAGCAACTACTTATGTAAAAATCATGATTAGATAAAAAAGACTCTATGATTTATCACATGGTATCAAACATTACTTTTAGTCTGGTAGGAAATATAATGCCTATGCACAGTAAATAATAAGGTATATCATGTATAGGTTGTACAAACCAGTGTTTTTCAAACTGCAGGTTGTGATACAATTAAAGAATAATTAAATCTCTGTAGTAGATTGCAGTCAGAGCTTTTTCCAAGTTGGAAAAGAAAAGAAACAATATGAGAGTGTGGTATTGCAAATAATAGGTAAGTATTGTTTCATGAAGCTTTGGTATAGGGGTGTGTGTGTGTGTGTGTGTGTGTTAAGTCTGCACGAAATGTGTGCCAGGGCAAAACACATTTCTTACTGTGATTCCAGTCAAAAATATGAAAGCTGCTGGACAAACAATAAATTGGACAAGACTTTATAAGATAAAATAAGATTACCCTGCTGGTATGAACAAGGAATATTTCATGCTAGGAACTAGGGCTTGAAGAGTAATAATATATCCATACAGGGAGAGGAAAGGGCATGAGATGAGCTCTGGAGTGGAGAAGTGAAAGGTATTTTGGAGTACTGCAAACAGGTCTGTCTAGCTGGATTGCAGTGTGCTATGAAAGAACATAGTGTGCATGATCTGGGAAAATACTGGAGGCCAACTGTAGAAGACCATGAACACCCAGACCAAGATTTAAGATTTTATCAAGTCACTGGAGAGCCATAGAAAGTGACCAAACAGAAATTCCACCCTAGGAAAGACAATGGGGAAATGAGTGGGGCAGAGAATGAGAAGACTCCATTTGGATCAAGCTGCAAGCCCTCATTTTTATATTTATTAATGTCCTCTGCCCTTTTGAAGTCATTATGTGACATCAACGAATTCACATCCGAGAAATGACTTTATGAAAACTACAATTAAGCAAATTTCTAACCACTGGTGCAGTAAGATTGAGGTGTACTATAAGACTTTTCCTCCTCAACATCCTTAAACATATTTGGCCCCTGATTTCTCCTGAATCAAACTTTAATTCATTCATACTCTTTAACATCTCTATTATTAATTCTATGGGTTGTTTATTCTTATGATCACCATTTTATGGATAAGGACACTGAGGCTTAAAAAAGGTAAACAGTTTGCCAACAATATGCACTGGTAAGTGATATAGTTGGAATTTAAATTCAGGCAGCCTTGACTTCAGATAGTATTTTCTTAACCATCACACATCTGGCCATAAGAAGGTAGCGCTATGTAAAGCTCCATACCTCAGCTCCACTTGCTCTCTGCTTTTGACAGGGAGTGATAGTGACTAGACACACACATGTTTTTCTCTTATGTAACTACAATGATGAAATAGACAAAATAGTTCACTATTTTTTTCTTAAAGAAACAAACATTTCAAGTGCCACATATATACATATATATGTGTACATACACACACATAAAATGTTTCCATGTTAGACTTCAAGTTTTAAAGAAAATTTCCCATTTGATAACACTATTTAGATCTGAAAAATGCAAAAAAAAAGTTTTTTCATTTAGAAAAATTTTGCAACTGGAAACTTTGTCTTACCACGTGGTGGAAAATAATTATTTCCTCTAACTACCATGGTTGAAGATTTTATAGACCATGATGCATGTAACACCAGATATGGTTTACTGTATTATCTGTAAATTCCTTTTAGGTCTTATTTGATTTTGTAATAAACCATTGGGAGGAATAGCTTATTCTAAAGTATCTTCTTTTCACAGGACATGGCGAGATACTATTTTTTTCCTCTGTATGTCAAAATGATTAAAGATAAATTTAACAGGCAAATTGAGCCTCCTGACTTTACTTGTGCCAAAGCAGATAGTACTGCTCTTGGGATGTTGTAAGAGAAACAGATGGTATTTTGTCCTGATTCCACCCTGTCCCCATATATCCAGACTTGGAGAGCTCAAGGGATACTGTGATACCAGTTTCCTGTACTACAAAGGATGAAGCATTATCTGAATATTAAGAAAATAACTATTCTAATTATTAAAATTCTATGATAGATTTTTGCTAAGGTCTTTCCATAGATTCTGAAATAGTTCTGTATTCTCTGAGGTTCAATATAGGAAATTCCCAACTGTGCACATACAGGAACTTTCATGTGAACTTTCTTTTTTTTTTTTTTTTATCTTTGAGAATTCAGCTTATAGCTGAAAACTAAATATATTCTATTCTGTCTTCAAATGATAAAGTCATCTACTCTTTGTAATTACAAAGCATGTCTAATCTTTGTAATTATATTTTTAGGTAATTGTCAAATAGTCACTAAAAGTTAGGTTTTTGTTTAAAGGGACAGAGTCTTGCTATTTTTCTCAGACTGGCCTTGAACTTCTGCACTCAAGGTATCATCCCACCTATGCCTCCTGAGTAGCTAGGATTACAGGTGTGCTCCATGACTGGCTAAAGTCAGAATTTGTATCCATCCTTATAATGAGTAGTGCTCTCTCCAGTTACCTTTCCTCTTTGGGACAGCGGATGGCCTCTCCTTTACTAAGTCTGCACCTAAAGTCCAGTAGAAATCCACTACTAAAGAAAATAGATCTGGCTTTTTCTAGATCAACACAAACGTTGAAGACAGTAACTTAAAATTCTAGGATGATTTGAGATGGGGAATAAATTTTTTGGTATCTGAATGAAATATAATCTTTGCATTTTCTAACTTAGAAAAGTTATGAGTTTAGGGTAGTTTCAGAAGATCACAGCACCAATTAGTAAAAAAGTCTATTTGATTTATATTTCGGTACTCTTCAGTAAATGATATACAAAAATCTGTTTTTGTTTCTAATTATACTACTTGGGTGTATGGAGTGCATTTGCCTTCTGAATTATCTCTGAGAAAATATTTGCTTGCCACTTTGCTCCATAAACAACATTTTGGAAGGAAAGTTTACACTCTTTAAGAAAATGAAAAAATGATTTCTTCAAAAATATATAATTACAGTACATACAAAATACAGTACATATAAGACCAGGTGGTCTTATAAATGTCAAATGTCCTCTTCCTATTATTAGGTAACAATGTCATAACCTAGACCAACTAATTTATGGAATTGATGTTAAAACAATTTTATTTCTCAATAACTTACAATGTATTATTTCTACAAATTTATACGGTCTTCATGCATCTCTACCTTGTATTTACTCCCAGCAACTCAGTCTTTTACAATTTTTAAACAAATTTATCTTAAAATAAAATAATTGCCAGATTTTCAGTTATGATTTTGTGGATTTTTATTCTCTTGTGTATCACAGTATATAATGAACAAAGACATACTTCTTAAGTTTGCATGTAATGGCAAAGCACAAATTAGGACTTATAAATGGTAGGAGGATCCCTTTTCATAGTAATTTGTCAGTAATTACTAACATTATAATTCTTATTGTATACTTTCTATGGCAGTAAATGACCATTAATGAAGTGTAAGTTGAAAATTTCCATCTTTCTCACATATTAAAGAGATTTATAAAAACATATGTAAATATAATAAAATATACAAAAATAGATACAAATAAAATAAAGTACTGTTCCCATATTTGCATCAAATAGTCTTCATAAAAAACCTGGCACCAACTTCTTTTTGATAATTAATTTCATATTAACACAGTTGTACACTAATGGTGATCCTTCTCTTTTGATGTGGGAGAGGTCACTTTGATCCACTGCCAACCAAATTAAATACAGCATTTTTTTTCAATTAAAAGAAAAAAAGTTATTATGTGATGATGCAGCCCAGATAATTTCTTCTGTTTGCCTTCCTCCAAAAATGGTATGATGTCATATAAAAATGTATAAGTAACTCATTAACCAAGAGTTATTTGCCTCAATAAATATTTATTCAACATCAATTTCAACAGATGTTCAGCACAATTTTAAAATGTGTGTTTTTCCTAGAGGAACTTAGAAGTTTTTTTCTGATACTTAAGCTATAAATATATGTGAAACATCTAGAAGATTATGCTTGTAGTTATGCCATATAAAAATGGCATTAAATAATTAGTACTATACATAGCTGGTTCCATACAATATTAAGTGAAATCAAAGTAAGGTCATGTCTCTCTGTGTCTGGCATAATCAGAAATTATTTTCTTGGAGGAAGATTTTTCAAGAGAAGCCAGATAACTCTTTTCTCAGGAAAGAAAAAGTTTATATTCGAATAGAAGAGAAAAACCAATAGTGCCAATAATATGAGATCCAAAAAGGGACAATGATGATGTTACACATTAATAAGCATAGTATTTTCGAAGGAGAAATCAGGGAAATCCCATTTGCAATGAAACCATCAGAGCAACTCTTGTAAAAGAGGATTTTAAATTTAAAATACATTTTCAATTAAAGTTAAAAAATATTGTAGCAGGCACAACAGTTCTGAGAATGTTTAAATTTCCTATATGAAAGGACTTTGAAAGATAAGTAAGAAAATCTCATCTCTCACAGAGAGAAAAATATTCAGATAAGTGGGAGAAAGCTGCACGCAAAAGAGGAATCTCCTCAGGTTGCCAGCCATCTGTGAGGTGGGGAGGGAGTGCCAAGCCTGGCAGACTCTGAGGATGGACAGGTGTCTCAGCCACCTGGCTGCTCTGGGGAGAACAGGAAGGCAGCATTCCAGTGGTGAGTTTGTTAAACAGAAAACAACAATATCTGCAAAATGGACCCAAGAACCTGAGATGTCCTGGCTGACAAATGGATGGAGGTGTACAAGGTAAATTGCCTACATTCACCCAGGTGTCTTGTTCAAAATTACGGGGCCATGCAGTTATTTTTCCTTCACAAATGGATAATTCTTCAAAGATCATGTTCCATAGTAATGAGATATTTTTAGATTGTGGACTTTAGTATAAGGAGACTTTTTATATATTATAGCCAGTTTGGTTGAGGAATTTCAAATCCTGAGGTAAAAAAGGCAAAGTTACATTTAATATTTATAAAGGTAGGAGTGGGAGGAAAAAAGAATGTCTTGGTGATGCTCCTTGGCCCTCAGACACTTGTCCTGAGATCTCTTTCTTCCTCCATACAGTTCTCTGACTCCAGAAAGGAACTATGGTTCTGCAGCTCAAAAGCTACCTTCCAACGAAGTAAGATGCTGGAGCTTAGCACATCCTTGTAGGGAGCAATAAAAGCAAGCAAGTCTCTTGGATCCATCTCATGACTTCAGACGAGGGATCACTTTGGGTGCCCTCTCAGTCCTGAGGGGAGTAGCACTGCTTTGTCCCTTCTCTGGGCTCCACATAGAGGAGGGGAAAGTAGGACAGGGTGCAGTTCCTTTTATCTCTTGAATTAAATCTTCAGCTTTTGATACAGCTAGGAGTTGTGTCCCCACCCAAATCTCATCTTGAATTGTAATCTCCACAATCCCCATGTGTCAAGGGACAGACCAGATGGAGATAATTGAATCATGGGGACAGTTTTCCCCATGCTGTTCTAGTGGCAGTTAGTGAGTCTCGTGAAATCCGATTGTTTTATAAAGGGCATTTCCTGTGCACTTGCACACATGCTCTCCTGCCTGCCACCATGTAAGACGTGCGTTTGCTTCTCCTTCACCTTCCACTGTGATTGTAAGTTTCCTGAGGCATTTCCAGCAGTGCAGAACTGTGAGTCCATTAAACTTCTTTTCTTTATAAATTACCGAATCTCGGGTACTTCTTCATAGCAGTATGAGAATGGACTAATACAGCTTTCCTCTGAACTTCAAATGTAGCCACTTAAAATCTTAATTTTTAAACTACTGGCTCTCCTGAGCATTTCCTTGGAGACAAGGAGCATCTCACTGGACACTTTTTACTAGCAGATCACATTAGTTTAGTATAGTGACTTGCACACATGAAATGGCATGATGGAAGAAAATTACAGACCTGGCAACTCTGACATTAGCTAACTGTGTAACTGTGTGAGTCACTTTACCTTTCTGGGCCTCCCTTTTTTAATCTGTAAAAAGTGACTGTTGAACAATGTCTCTTCAACTATGAAACTGTATTACATCTAAGGTTCGGTTACATTGTAAATATACATTATGGCAAATAATAAAGAATAACTTGCATTTATACATATCAAGGGGAAGCTTGTATTTCAGGAGTTCTACATAATTGCTCTATGGAGTTATTAACTTCTTACCTGGGAGAAATCTGTGCCCAAACGGGAATTGTGTATTTTAGGGGACAAAGATAACTACACTCATTTACAATTTGATGTTGTTGCCTAGATTAAATGTATTTCCCTTTAGTGTGTTGGTCTGCCCAGAACTAGAGAAAATGTTAAAGGCAAAATTTGAAACAGACATTTGGAATATTTTGCTTTGGAATTTTCTTTTCACCATGGAAGAGTAAGTATAATAAGATGAAATCTTTTTTATGGATAAATTAATTCCTACCTGAACAAACAGAGCCCATATTCAATATGTTAGCCAATTCCCTTTTAAAGTGTAGTATGTGTATGTTATGTCTATAATTAGTGAAAAACTTAGTTTCCAAAAATAGTCTACAGCATTGCACTTGAAGCTAGAACATGATATTTGGCTGAGTCTGAGATGTCTTGCTTTTCATATTATCTACTCTTATTTTTCTTTTCTCTAAATGTAAATAAAAACTATCTAGTTGATTTAAAATACTCTTTAGTTTGTATCAACTGAAAGACTAGTTATAAAGGTGTAAAATTTTAAAAGTTATTTCTGTCTTCTAAAAAATCAGAGAGAAATTTTTGTCCTGAAAAGTTGTTTTAAGTTACAGAAAATGTAACTTAAATGACTGGCATTCCAAGAAAACAAGCACATATAACAATAATTACTTTTATTTACATTATTTGATTTTAATGACAATTTTGTGAAACAGTTGAATAGGCACTACTTGCATCTCCATTTTATAGATGGATAGACTGAGGCCCTGGTAACCAATTTTGACTTCTGAAGATGCAGAGTCAGAAAGTGTTAGACCCTTGTTCAAATTCAGGTGATCTGGTCTCAGCTTCCGTGTTTTCTTTCTCTGCATTGTTTAGAGGTTTAGAACTATAATATGAAATTATGCTGCTTGTGGTTGCAGTATTCCCATGCTACTACTTTAGTATTCTGATGACATTAAAGAGTTCATTTTTCCCTTATGCTATTCCTAATCATTATGAAAATAAATGCAACAAATTAGGGTATATGATCATATGGTAATTCTATTTTTAATTTTTTGAGGAACCTCCATACAGTTTTCCACAGTGATGGTACTAATTTACATTCACAGCAACAGTGTAGAGTCATGTGACACATAACACCATTTCAGTCAGTGACCACATATGCAAGAGTAAGATGATAAAGGAGCTGAAAAATTCCTGTTGTCTAATGACAGCATAGCTGTTGTAACATTGCAGTACAATGCATTACTGACATGTTTGTGGTGATGCTAGTATAAACAAACCTGTGCTTCCAGTCATATTCAAGTATAGCATATATAATTATGTACAGTACATAACATTTGATAAAGATAATAATTGACTATGTTACTGGCTTATGTATATACCACACAGTCAACCCTCCATATCTGCACCTAAAATTCAACCAAATGCAGTATTTCTGGGATACAAAACCTGTGGATACGGAAGACCAGCTTTTCATATCTGTGGGCTCCACAAGGCCGACTGTGGGACTTGAGCATGCCTGGATTTCAGTACCTGCAGGTGTCCTAGAACCAACCCCGTCAGATACCGAAACACAACTGCTTTACTTTATTATTATTATTATTTTAGAGTGTGCACCTATTTATTTAAAAAAAGAAAGTTAACTACAAAGCAGCCTCTGGCAGTTCCTTCATTAGGTGTTTCAGAAGAAGGCATTGTTATTACAGGAGATGAGAGCTCCATGAATGTTATTGCCCTTGAAGACCTTCCAGTGGGACAAGATGTGGAGATGAAAGACAGTGATACTGATGATCATAGCCCCGTGTGGGGCTAGGCTAATATGTGTGTTTGTGTCTTAATTTTTTATAAGTTGAAAAAGCAAAAAAAAAAAAAAAAAAAAATTGAAAACAGAAAAAAAGCTTATAGATTAAGAATACAAAGAAAGAAACTATTTTTGTATGGCTGTGCAATGTGTTTGTGTTTTAAGCTAAGTGTTATTTCAAAAGAGTCAAGAAGTTTAAAAAAAAGTAAAAATGTCATAAGGTAAAAATATTACCATAAGCTAAGCTTAATTTATTAGTGAAGAAAGAAAAATATTTTTTTATGAACTTGGTATAGCCCAAGTATACAGTGTTTATACAGTCTATAGTATTGTACAGTAAATTCCTAGACCTTCACATTCACTCGACACTCACTCACTGACTCACCCAGGGCAACTTCCAGTCCTGTAAGCCCTATTCATGGTAAGTGCCCTATACAGGTGTATTGTTTTTACTGTGCCTTTTCTATGTTTAGATACATGTATATTTACCATTGTGTTTAAGTTGCCTACTGTATTTCACACAATAACGTGCTATATAGGTTTGTAGCCTAAGAGTAAGAGGTTATACCATAAGGCTTAGATGTGTAGTAGGCTGTGTAAGTGCACTTTATGATGTTCGCACAATGTCCTAACAAGACATTTCTTAGAATGTATCCCCATCATTACATCCATCATTAAACACTGCATGACTGCATTAGGGTTCCGTTTTCTCTACATCCTATCTAATATGTATCTTCTTTTATATTTCTTATAGTAGTCATTCTAACAGGTATGAGATGGTATCTCATTGTGATTTTAATTTGCATTTTCCCTAATGATTAGTGACATTGAGCATTCTTTCATATATCTTTTGGCCATTCATATGTTTTTACTGAGAAATGTCTCTTCAGTTCTCTTACCCATTTCCAATTGGGAATTATTTATTTTCTTTCTATACAGTTGTTTGAGTTTCTTATATATTCTGGATACTCTTTTATGATAGCTATGGCTTGCAAATATTTTCTCCCTATCTATCGGTTGACTCTTCATTCTGTTGTTTCCTTTGATGTACAGGGCTTTTTATTTTTATATAATCCCATTTGTCTGTTTTAGCTTTTGTTGCCTGCCTGTGGGGGATCAAATATAAAACAATCTTTGCCTAGACTAATGTCTCTATTCTGTTCCATTTTAATTACTATTGGTTCGCTAAGGAACTAGCTGCACCACACTCGGGAGTTTAACAGTTCTCTGCATGACCTCAAATTCCTTCCCTAGTTCTCGCCAAGGGAGGGAGATGACCATCACAGCAAATTTTAGCAAAAATCAGAGGCTAAATCTGCCATACTTATGAATTTAAACAGTGTTCAGCCAAACCAAGGCCCCCCATAGGCAGGCAGGCAAACTTCAACCATGCAGTTCTACAGAGCAAAACAGCTGGTCCCATCCATCCTGATCAGCAACTCCACCTAACCTTAGGGCCCCTTCTGCAACCCTGTCCAACACTTAAAATAGTGGTACCACTTGACCAAGGAATAGACCTTGCAACCTGGCCCAATATGAGGTGGTTGTAGTGCCTATCTAGCAGCTTAGCCTGATTATAGAGCTCATTCAGTGGTCTTGCCACATAGCAGAGCCCAGCCAGCTGTCTCACCCAAATTCATAGCAAAGGCAGCAGGCCAGCTATCTAGAGAACTCAAAAGCAAGCTCTCGCTGACCAGGGTTGTTACCAACTGGTTCATCTAGAATCACAGGCTAGACTAAATAGTGAAAGTTTATCCCTTCCAAAGAACACCTGTGAAATTTAGAAAAAGTAGCTGTCTCCTCAAATGTACAGACACCGATGCAAGGATACAATGATTACAAAGACTTAGGAAATGATGACACCTCCGAAAGAAACTATTAAAGCCCCAACAGTAACCCTAACAGAAGATCTAAGAAATGACAGGAAAAGAATCAGAATAATTCTCTTGAAGAAGTTCAATGAACTATAAGAAAATAGAAATAAACCATTAAATGAAATTTACACACAAACATTAAATGAAACAATACACAGACAAAATGAGAAGTATGACAAATAAATAGAAACAGCTTAGAAAACCAAATAGAAATCCTTGAGATAAAGAATACAATGACTAAACCGAAAAATGCAATAGAAAGTTCCAGCAGCAGACTCAAAGAACCAGTGAGCTTAAAGATAGAACATTTGAAATTATCCAGTCAGAGGAACAAAAAGAAAAAAGAATGAAAAAAGCCTGTAGCAATTGTAGGACACCATCAAGAGACCAAACATACACATAATGGGACTTTAAGAGAGAAGCAAAAGAGAAAAAGAAAGAGAAAAGAGACAGAAAACATATTTAAAGAAGTAATGGCTGAAAACTTCCCTAATCTGGGGGAAAATTTTAACATTCAGATACAGGAAGTGCAGATGTCTTCAATCAAATTCAATCCAAATATGAGTTCACCAAGACACATCACAATCAAATTACCAAAACACTAAAGATGAATAAAAAATTCTGAGAGCAATACATAAGAAATATGTCACATACAAAGGGATTCCAATACAACTATCAACATATTTCCCAGAATATTATTATTTAATATATATATCCAATGTCCTTTGTGAATGGAAGACACTAAATAAATCAAAATAATTTATTACCAAGAAAAAAAGCAAGGGGTGGTGTAGTGTAGGGAGTAGATAACCGGGTCTGGGGACCATGTTGCCCAATTTGAGTCCAGGCCTCATCACTTACCAGCTATGTGACCATATGCAAATAGCTTAACCTTTTTAGCCTCAGTTTATAATCTACCTTATAGACTTTTTTGTGCATATCTAGAGATTAAAATATATAAAAATTTAAGAAGTACAGCTAACATCTGGGTTACACTTGAATTTATCATGTTTATAACTCAATGATATAAAGTACATTTTAGAGTTCTACCATTAGGTTATGTTCCTTGCTAATACTGCCCCTATATATTCAGTTAACTAGTTAATGGGACCATCTCCAACCCATTTAGTAAGTTCAGGACACTAAAGTATTTTGAATCAAAACTTAAGCTCCTCCTAACTCATAATTTTATTCTCTGAATTTTATAACTATATTTATTATTCTCTTTTTCTAATATCCTTTCACCATTCTTTCTAAGAAACTGTGATTATAGTTGTAAAACAAAAAGATTGCTGAATAGAAAAAGGAAAACTTGCAAATTGGGCTCATGTGGTAGAAGAAAGAGATTTTACATGCTGTGGTTGTGGTTCTGTGGGCTCCATATTAAGTGCTCTCATGCCATAGACCTGGGCTACTGGAATCTGCAGAGTTCACACCAGGGATCTTTGAATCCATATTCACACTAAATATTGTCTATATATGGATAAAATGACTTACTCATATATGTTACTAATTTAAAATCAATAGCTTCTATTCTGATTAAAAGTATATATAATTTCAGAAATTGCAAAATATTTAGTAGATTTTATTTCTGTTTTCTCTATTGATGAGTGCAGTTATTATATTATTATTATTTTACATGGGGGTTGTTTCACAACTTTTTTCCATATAAATGAGTTATTTATATTTTAAGAGTTGGGGGACCACTCCTCTGTGGATCTTCAATTAGTATAGCAGTAGTAGTAGAGTTTATTTAAATTCACTCAAGTCTTCATATAGCATCACAGGACAAATCCATAATTTGGTAACTTTTCTTATCAATTCCCTGCAAATAGTCAGAGACTTTCTTCAAACACTGATGACTCATACTTTTTAATTAAAAACAAATAAGCAAATACCTACAGAGTAGAGGATTTATAGCTTTTTGGTTCCAGGATATACCAGTTATAAGTGCTAGGACAAAAACATAACTTTTCCTTTTCCAAATCTCTTCCCCCAGTTTCTCCACATTGGATGTGGAAAAACTGCTCTGAACCACATGCTCAGCAAAAGCCCGTCATGTATTCGTTCAAGAACAAAGAAGAATTCATGATTGTCTGCTTTTTGATTTTTTATACTAGCTTTTATATAATATAGTTTCCAAATTAAAAATATTTTGAGCTATGTCATTAAGATGCCATCAAAAGAGTTACTTGTGGTGACTTAATTAGAGCGAACACATTTAGAAATAACTCTGCATGTTGTGGGACAGATGTAGCCTTTGGAGAAAGAATGAGCCTACACTGAACATTACAACATATTTTTGTATTTAGTAATAGGCAGCAGACACAGTTCCAGAATATGCTCAAAGTCTGGTTGGGAAGTATCTGCTCTGCTGACAGTGGGAGAAGTCAGGAAATTCATATTTAAAAAGAAGGAGAGCAAGAAGTAAACAGTGTATCTTTGCTTCTCAGTCAACTCAAACTTGCCTCATTATTTAAAAGTAGTACCCTGTTGTATAATATTGGCCAACTTTAATCCACACTAGAAAAACAAACCACTCTAGAATCCCTTCTCAAATTCCAAGACAAAGATGAGGACAGAAATGATAATTATCTAAGAACACATGGTCAGGTGTACCCTTGCAAGAGGTAATTTTGGAAATTTAAAAGAATGTCTAGAACTAAGAGTAAAAGAACTAAAGATAAATGAATTTTTTCTGCTGCGGAAAATAAAACAAAGCTTGTTATACCTTTTTTTTTTTTTTTCCCCCAAGAGTGTGGGTAAGAGAAGACAAAAAGGGTCAAGAAAAAATGAAGCATCCAAAGGACTTCCAAGAACAGAACTATTTAAAACTCACCCTTTGCATTACTGTGATATAAACCTCCCATCACCTACCAATATTTTAATTAACTGGATTTTTTTGTCATCCATGAAGGAATGGGAACTACATTTTGGTTGTTGCTAATGTGAATTTAAACAAAAAAGTCATAAGAATTCAAATAAACATGAGATTTGACAGATGCAGGGAGCTGGGAAGAAAGGTGAGCATGAGAACTTAGTCCTCCCTCTACCACATGGGATTTGCAGATATTGGTGGCATTGGATTTTTGAGCATAGAATAAGTCTTCAATCTGAACATATTTATATTAAAGGGTGGCAATACCTAGATGATATTTGAGTTACCTAAGAGTTTTTTATGCCATTAAACATTGTTTACAAGGCTCAAATCAAATTTGCTGAGTCACAATAATGAGTTTGACAAGCAGAGGATAATCATAAATTTGTTCTATAACAAATTATTCCAAACAGTTTGGCTACAAATGTTCGCTTTGCAAATATGACAAGATAATCAGAACAAATAAAATCTGAAACTATTGAATAAGTACTTCAATGCAGCCTCAATATACTTAAATCTGAGATATCACCTGTATTAAGTAATAAAGCGTTTCCTAAATGTGAAGACCACTATTAGAACAGAGCTAACATTTGTAAACTGATTTTTCTGGTTTTGAAGACAAATTCATGCCAGAACAATTAAATTTACTTTCCTGATGGAGTAACAAGGATATAAATAGGAGAAAATCAATAGACATAATCTCATATTATGATCAATACGTAATTTCTGTTATCGAGACCTAAGAGATATGGTGCTTTGTATAATTAAAATTGTGTTAGTTTAGAGTCATTATAGAAAACATATAAGAATAATCGGTCTTCAAATAACTTTAATATATAGTATTAACATTTATCTGTGTATCTTTAGCTACTAATGCAGTATTTGATTTTAGGCCCTCAGTAAGTGTTTATTAAATGCTAAATGTAAGTAAATTTTTCCTGAATAGCCAGTATCATCAAAATATTAGGATTATTCTATCATTTTAAATAGAATTACCATCTGCTCAAAGTAGAAGAGTACAAAAATTGTGTTGAATCTATATTGATTACATGATTTACTGTTGAAACTTCATATTGAAATAAAATTTCTTGGCTTAAATTTGTTTGCAAATTTTTTTGCATATAATTATTATTTCTAAACACATCTTTGCTCTTTTGTGACCTCAGTAGTGTTCGATGCTGAATAAATATAGATTTATGATTTTTGTTTTTCAGATAGAGGGTCACTTTAAAATCTGGGAATAGTCATAGAACATTGGCCATGTTCTTGGCATTTTTCTTATCTCTAGTGAGACTCTGTAACATTTGAAAATACTACTCTTCATATCCTCCTGGGTGATAAAGGTTGAAGTAAAATGTATTTCATAAGTTCAGAAGAGTCATTTACCAACTATAAAAATGTCCTAAAACCTCTTGTTGATTTTAGCAGCCTTCTAGGGAGAAGAAAAGAGCTGGCGAAAGGAAATGCCAAATTTGGCTGTAGCAGCGCCTGTGGTTTAATCTCCAGAAATGTGTGTCCAAAACTTCATTCACTTTCTTAGCACCTTTATGAGTTTTTTCATATTCTTTACTATTTTCTTACTCTTTTTCTTAAAATTACCTCCCTTTAAATAATTCAGTTCAATGTTGAAAAAGAAATGTTATAATATTATCACAAAAATGGTAGTAGAAATAATTATAAAAATAAATACTGTGAAAAAAGTAATTCAACTCTAGACAGGTATCATTAACTATGATGGTTTCATGCTTGAACCTTGCTCTCTTGATGTTAAAGAGTGAATTAGTGAGTTTAAGGGCATGGTAAAAACAGGAAATCACCAAACATGTATGTTCTAACTTAAAAACCAGAAGCAGATTAGAGATTTGAGTCAATGTTATTTAATTCCATGGGCATTTATGGCTAAAATTATCTTAAGTACTAGAAGTTGTACCCTATTACACAAACTGGAAATATTGCTCTAGATAAAGCTTTTTAAGGTCTCCAAATCAGTCATGAAGGATTTTGTAATGCACCAAATTATAGCTTCACCATACGACAGAAAGTGAGTCCCATTCCATTTTCTCTCTTTCCTTTTTTTTTTTTTTCTCGTATTAGCATGCGTTGAGAACTGTATTAGCATGCTTTAAGAAATAAAGTCAGAGAAGCCCAAAGATCAGTATTGTTTTAGGGACTGATAATATAGGTAGAAACTAAGGGCCATGTAGTTGATTAAAAACTACTTAATGTCTAAAGTCCCTATGAAAAGAAAAAATTATATATAAAAAAGGAAGTATAAGACCTACAATAATGTAGCTAGACTTGAGTAAGGCTTTTGATTTTTGTCTCATGTTACTACAAAAACAAGACAAACAAAAAAAACTAGATTAATCTATAAGCCAGTAAGTAGCAAAGTCAATCTAAAGAAGATTTAGCACAGCATTGAAAAGGAATATGAACTTTACAGTTTAAAAAGTAATTCAAATCAAGTTTTTTTTTTTTTTTTTTTTTTTTGAGACAGAGTCTTGCTCTGTCGCCCAGGCTGGAGTGCAGTGGCAGGATCTCGGCTCACTGCAAGCTCCGCCTCCTGGGTTCACGCCATTCTCCTGCGTCAGCCTGGTCCAGAGTAGCTGGGACTACAGGCGCCCGCCACCTCGCCCAGCTATTTTTTTTCTATTTTTAGTAGAGACAAGGTTTCACCGTGTTAGCCAGGATGGTCTCGCTCTCCTGACCTCGTGATCCGCCTGCCTCTGCCTCCCAACGTTCTGGGATTACAGACGTGAGCCACCGTGCCGGGCCCAAATCAAGTTTTTAAAGAACAGAAAGTTGAGCTTCATTTTTAAAGTCTTGGATAATACTAAGGAAAATAACAACATAAAAATAATTCGAGAAATTATTGCTCATTTATAGATAAAGTTCGGAAGAAAAACTATAAAGTAAAAAACAAAAGTGGAAAAAAGATACATAAAAATTTAGTAAAATAGTATAGGAGTAAATGCATCAGGAAAGGATGTGAAACCAAAGAAACCGTAAGTAGGGAATGAGTCATTAATACGATATTTTATTTTAAAATCTTATTTTCAAATGGTACTAGAGTGAAGAGATCATGATATGTAAGTATTAAGAGATAACTATTGCTGTTTTTTTTAAATAGTGGTTGGATTCTTATTACAGGATGAATCCAGTTTTCATTTGTCAATTTTGAACAACAGCAAAGTTGTCAAAGAAGAGAAACTAACGTGAGTAAAGATGTAAATTGGATTCCAGGAGGAGAAGGAAAGGAGTTGGAATGATTTACTGTTTAATCTGAAGAAACAATGTCTGAAACGAAATTTAATTCCAACCAAATTTACATATCTATATCATTTGTCTATCTTAATTTTCTGATCTGTAAATGAAAGTAAAAAGAATTTTAGCCTAAAATTTCTGTTTCACTTGATGAAAAAAAGTGTTTATTTTCCTAATATTAAGACAAAATAAATAGGCAAATCTAGTTTATGAACAATGTAACTCTCATGGAGACATATCAAGGAATGTAAATTATAATTATAAACTAAATCAATTAGTAAAATATCTCTGTCATGAAAATAACATGATACTTTCCATAATGACGGTGTATCACTTTTTTTTTTTTTTTTTTTAAGGCAGAGTCTTGCTCTGTCGCCCAGGCGTGCAGTGGCACAATCTCAGCTCACTGCAACCTCCACCTCCCAGGTTCAAGTGATTCTCCTGCCTCAGCCTCCTGAGTAGCTGGGATTACAGGGATCCACCACCATGCCCAGCTGGCCGGGCTGGTTTTGAGCTCCTGACTTTAGGTGATCCACCAACCTTGGCCTCCCAAAGTGCTGGGATTACAGGCATGAGCCACTGTGCCGGGCCTATGCATAACAATTCTTAAACTCTACATTTAAACATTTAATGAATCTTTTTCATTCATTTAACACAGATAATTACAGAATGCCTATGTGTACTAGGGCTGTGCTAGGTGATGATATAACATTAATTATTTATTTTCCTTATCAATTCAAATAATTTACTTATATATCTTATATTCATTATACTACTATTTAGCATGTTTTGCAGGTATGTTCTTAGAGATATTGAACGCATTATTTTAAAAATATCCTCAAGTGTACATTTTGTTTGCAGAAAAGATTTTTTTTGGTTGTTAATTAGGCTTTGGAAGTTAATGTTCCATTTTATTTTAAGTTACAGAATAAAAAAATCTATTTATCTTTTAAGATTTGAAGTTTAATTTACAAATGTGGTTATTCCATTTACTAATGTAGTGAATGCAATCATCACCCTAGAGACCCTTTAGCTTTAATCCCATTTATATGTTTTGTTCAGTAAACTTCCTTAAGTATTCAAAACTATTATTAATTGAAAATAGCTAAAATATACCACTTTGACTGCTTTTAAGGGTTTTGTAGAACTGACATATGTAAAAGTATTTTGTAAACTCTCAATTAAATACACAAATATGGCATTATTATTATTAAATTACAATGTCAGATGTGTTACCATATTGAAATGATTCATCAAAGAACAAACTGCATGACTTTGCTCATAAGTGCTTTAATAATTGTTTGATTAGTTTTTAAGATGTTTATGTTTTTTTAAAGTACTTTTTCTGCCCTGAATTAGATGGGATTTGAGGAAAATCAAATTTAGGTGAATTAAAGTCCTCAGAAGAATTTAAACATTTCTCCAACTAATGATAGTCTGCCTTAAGCACCAAGAAGCATTGTAAGCAAGCATCAGTTTGGGCTTCAGAAGACAGCCTCATGACAAACCTTTTATCCTCGCCTTGCGACAAGGACCCCATGCAGAACAAGGATTTTGAAGTGTGCAGTTGGCCACAAATCCTTGGGGTTAGTTTTCAATCTAGTGGGACGACAGATAAATCAATTAGTGTATAACAAATTAAAGATGGTGAATGCCTTTAACTGCTAACATACTTTGAGGCAGTCACATCTTACAGAAAGCTATCTCCCTACAAAATGACAAGCCTAAGCAAGGCTTACATGTGAGTCTTTTAACCCTAAATAGGTAAGGCTTAATGAGAAACTAAAATTCAGAATAGCAGAGTATCATTGAGAGTAAATTGATAATAGCTAAATTAAAGCTTAAAAGTATACAGTATATCTTCTTTGTTCATAGGGGATTTGTTCTAGAGATGTGGGGAAATGGAAAATCCTCAAATAGTGTACAAAGAATAATGATAATAGAAATTTATTCGTAAAAAAGAGTTTGTTATTGTCACAAAACACATCAGAGGCCACTGACATTTCTCTCCAAAGTTTTCCTGGTATTTCTTAAAATTTTTGAATTAAATATCTTCAGTCTCAGTTAAGTACTAATCATTCTTAAGACCCTGAAGGATCTTATCATCTCTCCCCAGTAAGACTTTTAATAGATTCCCTGCTTCAATTTAAAGTTCTTAAACTCAAAATCTGAGTTTTATTTATTTCTGCCTAACATTTGTGACAACTGTAAAAGCTAACAGACCAAAACATGACAAAACATAAATGTAAACATAATGAATAAATGTTAGGCAAAACCTGGTGTAATCATTACCCAAATTAAAAAATAAAATATTACCAGCAGTGTAAAATCTCCTTGGGAATGTAAATGTATCAATTACATCCCTCTTTCACTACTCTAGAGGTAACTGCCAATCTGATTTACGGTAATCATTCTTAGCCTTTCTTTATAGAACTACTCTCTATGTGTACATTTGAATATAATATAGTTTAGATTTCAGTGTTTTACCTTTATGTAAATGGCAACATATTGAGGCATTGTGTTTTGCTCAGTATATTTTATTTTTTTTCATTTTATTGATTATAGCTGTAGTCATTGTCATTGCTATATAAAATTCACTGAACAAATAAAGCATAATTTACATATTTATTTTACAATTGATAGACATTTGAGCTGTTACTAATTTGGGGCTATTCTCAAAAATTCTGCTATAAACATATTTCTATTTCTATTATTGCATTAAAGGAAAGTACTTAAGTCTGCCAAATTTTTTGATTGGGTTATGTTTATTTTTCTTACTGATTTGGAGGGTTTTTTTTCTATATTAAGATGAGTCATTTTTTTGGGTGGTTATATATACATGGCAAATATTTTCTCCCATTTTGTGACTGTATTTTCAATTTTGCCACTGTGTCTTCTGATAAATAGAATACTTAATTCCAATGCAATGAAATGTATGTCTTTTCTTTTATGGTTAGTTCCTTTTTGTGTATTTTCCTGAAATAAGGTTAGAAGGCTGTTCTCCTATATTTTCTTAAAGTTCCAAAGATTTCCATTCTATATTTAAATCAATGGTTCATCTGGAATTAGCTTTCATATGTAGTGTTATGTAGGAGTCTAATTTATTTTTTTCCACTGGCTACCCAATGGTACCAGCAGAATTTATTGAAAAGATCAATCCTTACTCACTGCTCTGTTGTACCATCTTTGTTTTATATCAGAGATCTATATATCTGGAAGTCAGTTTCAGAGCTCTCTAGTCTTTTCTATTCATCTATGTGGCATCAGTGTGACTGCCACTTGATTTGTCTACCTTGCACCAATTTGACTGTTTTAATTACTATATCTTTGTTATGGGACTTCATAAATGGTAGAGTATGTTATCCTTTCCTGTTTTTCTTCCTTAAAAATTACTGAGGTTTTCTTGGTTTTGTGCATTTTTATACAAAATTATAAAAAGCTTCTTATATTCCACATATTGGATTGCCCAATTAACATGGTATATTTTTCCATATTTCAAATTTTCTTTAACTTTTCAATAAAGTTTTATAATTATTCTCACACAAATAATGCACATCTTTTATTATAGTTATTTAAAGGTGCTTTTTTATGTTTCTGTATATGGCATACTGCTACATTTTCTTTTTTAATTATTTGTTGCATCAATAGAAATACAACTGATTTCATAAACTTTATATCCAGAGACCTTGATAAACTCTTTAATTCTAGTGGGTGGGTGTGTGTGTGTGTGTTTTTGTTTTTTTTTTTTTGTTTGTTTGTTTTTTTTTTTTGGTAAATTCTCATAAATACTGTACTTTAACAATCATGTTGACGTGGTGTCATTTGTTTGGGGAAATACCCGAGGTTCACTGTTTAGTGCTAAGGAAATTGAAGATGCAGACACACAAGGAGTGGGGTTAAAAGTAGAAAATTTAATAGGCGAAAGAAAGAAGAGAAAAGCTCCCCCATGTAGAGGAAGGGAGGTTCCAAAAAGGTCTTCCGTTTCAGGGCAGGATGCAGTTGGCTTTATAGAGGGGCTTGAGGAAGTGGTGTCTGATTTACATAGAACATAGTGGATTGGTTGGACCAGATGTGACGTTTACATAGCTCACAAAGAGGCTGGCCGTCCCACCCTAATTTCTTATTATGCAAATGTGATCTTTACCTGGCTGGCCTCAGGTTACCTGCACATGTGGCAACAAAGAAAAGGGAAGAGAAAACCTCCATGTTGAATATACCTGGCTTCCAGGTATCCCTTTTCTATTGGTACAGTTGCAGGCATTTACCTATGCAAGCTTCCGTATCTATGCTTGCGGCTTGATTTTTCAGGCTGCCCTAGAGAAAAAATGATTTTGGGGCTGCTTTTTATTAAAAGGAAATTCCACCAAGAAATCTTTTATGCTTACTAACTGCCTAAATGATTTCTTTTTAACTCCTATATCAATGTCATATATCATCTACAAATAATATCAATTTTGATTTTTTATCTTTCCAATTCTTAATATAGTCATTTTTCATGTTTTACATCATTAGCTAGGATACTTTGTACAAAGTTTTATAAAAGTAGGATTGTTGGGCAAGATTGTCTTATGTTTAGTCTCAAAAATGCTAATATTTTACTATTATTCATGATGATTGCTATAGTTTTTGAAGCTGCTCTGTTAGATTAGGAAAATTCTCTTATTGTTTTAGTTTTCTAAGCATTTTTATCAGCAATAAATACTGAACGTGCAGAAGTGGTTTTTCTGCCTCAATGAGATTATCATATATTTTCTCTTTATTTTTCTATGTAATGAATTATGTCAATTGATTTTCTAGTGCAAAACCAACTTCACATTGATAATATAATCCCAATTTGGTACAATAAAGTATCATTTAAAGGTTTTTCTGGCTTTTAAAAAATCATTTTTCATAATGAGATTGGTCTATAGCATTTCTCTCTTATTCTTGTCAGGTTTGGGTTTCAACAATAAGCTAACTTTATAACATAAGTTGGAAAATAAAACCTCTATTCTGTAGAAGAGCTTATGTAAAAGTGAATTTATTTATCATTTGAATGTTTTGTATAACTTTCTTGTGACACCAAATGGGCTGGAAATTTTTTGTGTGAGAAGATTTTTAATTGCTGATTCAATTTCTTTAACAATTTAAGGCCTACTAAAGTTTTGTATTTCTGCTTGAGTCAGTTTTGATAGTCTGTAGTTTTTAGAAATTTATTTACTTTACATAAATTTTCAAAATTATTGGCATAAACCTTTTCATAATATGTATTTATTATACTTATATTTTGGCAGAATTTGCAGTAGTATATCCTTTTTCAATCTATTCACTTGTTTCTGCCCTCTTGATTAGTATCAGCAGAGGCTTACCAACCTTATCATTACACATGGGTATTCTTTGCACTATGTATTTCTTTTCCATTTCATTAGTTTTGGCTTTTATTTTTATTATTTTCACCAATCTACTTTTTTATTTTTTATTTTTAAGACAAGGTTTTTCTCTGTCACCCAGGCTGGAGTGCAGTAGTGTGATCATGGCTCATTGCAGCCTTGACCTCCTAGACTCAAGTAATCTTCCCACCTCAGCCTCCCAAGTAGCTGGCACCACAGGTGTGCACTACCATACCTGGCTTACTTTTGTATTCTTTTGGAGAGATAGGATTTTGTCATATTGTTCAGGCTGGGAAAGATACAGATATTTTATTTTTTAATTATAATATTGATTTATCACCTAATTATATTAAACTCAGGGAAAATACACATTCAAATCTTTAGTTATTTTCAAAGGAAATGTTAGCGCAAGATATCAAGCACAATATGTGAATACTAACGTTTTTAACCAGGTATCTAGATATGTGAAATTACAAAAAGATGGGAAAAATAACCATATGCAGATTTTCAAGTAAAAGATCTATAACTTGTTCGATAAACCCTGGAAACCCTTTACCTACTCCATGACATAAAAAACATCAAAGTATGTGTGCGGCGAGAGAAAGAGAGAGAGAATTATCTGAGAAGAGGTTGTCTTTGTCGAATATTATCTTTGAATCCCATTCCCACCTCCTCCATCCCCAAGGAGAAGGGCTTGTCTGCTCCCTCAATTCAAACCTACTTTAATTTGTGATCCATACAGTCAGAAGGCATAACAGCCTAGGATCTGACTCACGCCTGGGAAATCCAGAGAATTAAAGAGAGCTGATAGCTGCCTAACTGCCTTGGTGTAGGACCGGGAGAGTTGTTAGCCATGTTGAGAATAAGCCTGCACTGCTGGATGTTGCCAGGGAAAGAGGTACTGGACTGTTTCCTGTGGGCCAAATAAAAGGGAGAGAGAATGAGAGTGTGGGCTTAGGATTATCCTGAATTCCATTCCTTAGCTCTACCTGGAGGACTGGGAACATGAAGAAGCTCTCAGTTAACAAGGACAACCAGTGCTTTGGAAGGGGTAACCAGTGAACTCGCAGAATAGGTATCCATTCACATGAGCCAAGGAACTACAGAAGAGAGAGGCTGAAAAGTGCACTTTTGAGGAACCCTTGAAAGTATACCATTCAGCAGTTGGGTTTTAACGATCTCCCAGAATGTGAGCACAGCTTATGGCGCCACATCAAGTAACATCTTTCATTCATGCTCTCACTTCTTCCTTACTCTGCTCCCGGTACAGTTGATCAGAAAGGAGCTTGAGAGGGAACAGGAAAGCAGAAAAATAGAGAACCTCTAAAAAAGCCACTTTGTAGAATTCTACTCCACACTGGCATGACCTACAAGAGAGAAATTTTAATTATAATTTTGGATCATATATTCTAATTTCTAATTGATACACTCTGAAACTTTAGTTGTCCACAGAACTGTCCATTTTTTAAGGGTTAGCAAAAAAGCCATAGGTTTCCAATAGTTTCATCAAAGATGAAACGTTTATATTCACCAAATCAATATTAAAGAGAGAGTGGGAAACAAAAATAAAATAGAATTTTAATTACATTTTATGATTTGTGGTTTTTCTATGTTTTTAAATCATTTTCTAAGTTTCTTGCTTTCCTAAGACTATGAGACAGGAGTGATAATCACTGCTAAGTTAATTATTTATAGTAACATTTAAAAAAAAGCAATCATCTTTATGAAAAATGGAAAGATTTGGCACCTAGAATGTGTCTTTAAAATTCTCAGATTGAGCTGGCAAGCCTAGTTACTTGTAGAAAAAGGCCACTAGAACCCTATATTTTCGATATCCATTGAGTCACTACAAACATGGTGACAGCTTTGCAGATTGTATGCCTAAAGCTTAGACAAAACCCTACAGCTACTATGAAATAGGTGATGAGATTGACCCAAATGCCCATGGGTCATGCAGAGAGGTGAAAGAGGATAAGGTAGGGTTTAAATACATATATGTTTGTAGAAATAAGGGGCATTTCTCAATTTAAAGGGCTGCTTATTACTCAGATCTAACTGAATATCATGAGGGAATATGAAGTCCAATTTGTCAAAAAAAAAAAAAAACCCTGAAAATACAACTTTATTTCTTTTATTGTTGTTATTGTTGTTTTGCAAAATTTCCTTATTTTAAAATATTTATAAATATTTATACAGTCATAAAACACACCTGGTATGTTATATGCTTAGTGTGGTCAAACAACATACACATTCAAGTTAGAGGTCAAGGGTTGCTAGCTTGTAAATTCTGGAAGATAGACTGCTAAATTCTTCATGTAAGTTATCCTAATTCATTAAGTAATGGCAGACTGATGTACCAGTTGTCAAATTTCAGTCTGTTGTTTTTTGATACTAGAAGTTTGACTACCCTTCTAGCCTAGATTCATAGTATAGCTTCTGCATTTTTTTTTCATGCTCACAAATGCTAGTAATTTAATCCTCTATATATTATTAAACTCTTCTTACAGTTAACAGTTCTCTGGGAACCAGAAATATTTGTGTTTGGATTATCTAATGCATCTTGATCCCACTTGAAACTTTGAAGGGAATACCATAATTGTTTCTCTAATAAAACTATTATTAAAGGTGGCTAGATTTCTTGAGTATCCTATAGGATAGAGGCCAGGATCGTTCAATGTTAATGAAAACATGAGGGAGATTAATAGTAGAAGTGAAAGCAATTGATGTGATTTTATAATGATTAGGGAATGAAGGACGCCTCTTTTCGAGGAGATTGTCAAACAAAGCTGGAATTTAAGCCTGTATGGCTAGTGAGATTTCAGCACTTCAACTAATATTTGTCTTAACCAAATCTGTCCTTGGCCAAATTTGTCCTAAACTAGTACAAGCAAAAAATAATAATAATAATTTACATTAAATTTATACCAACATTTTCCCTGAAAGCCCTAGACTCTAACACTTTCCTTGAAAGGTAAACATCTCTGCTTACCTTGTGGATATGGGACAGTGAAAAGAGCACACTTCACATCGAGTGGATGGAGGGAAGAAGGATTGGCAAGAGCTTTAATGGCAAGAAGGAAGAACTCCACTGGGTACTGGCCTTGTAAGAGTGGCTAGAGGGCCTGTGCGGAATACTCTTCTCAAATCCTTAGAGCAATTAATGAGTTTCCCCATTTCTTCTTCCCAGCTTCCCAGCTCTCTTAGATGGTTTCTCTCTCTCTCCCTGCCTCTGTCATTTCTTCAATCTCTTTAAACCTCATTTTTATTCTCAATCTTTTTTTCTGGATGTTGGTTTCTCTCCCCACCCTCTCTCCAAGTATTTTTTTCTAGCCCCACTCCTAACAAATATCTCCCGTTTACATATAAATGAGACCACATGGGGAAATGAAAAACATGTTTTTTGTTGATGTGTACTATGAGAAATGTCTCTCATGACACGGAATTGGCCTCTTACATGCAAAGCAGATGCTTTCTAACATCCCTAACTGAAAAATCTCGAAAGGAAATAAACATTAGGGAATAGACTAAAACATTTTGCTCCAGAAGGAGCATATCTAGTGATAACAGGATGAAAATGAAGCAAGATAACTTCAGGCAAAATATATAAGAATTGTTTGTTAACACAAAGATTATAGAACTGTAGATCTGGAAGAAATCTTTCATATCACATAAATGAGTGTGGTAACACTCATTTTATAGACATGAAAATTAAAGCCTTGAGAGGTTAAAAATTTTGCCTGCCTCAGTCACACAGCAAGCATGTGGCCCCTGGTAACTAACCCACGGGCTCTTGGCTCAAAGGTTCAGTGTATTCTTCACCACTACAGTATGCTGGCTTGTCACACCAGTCAGGGCTCAATGGGAAAAAATATAAGAAAGTTGGTATATTGTCAAATATATTCTTTTTTTGAGTGAAAGTACCCTTTCTTTTATGTAATATTCTAATGAATAGCATATGTATTATGGGGAAAGGATTCTGTATTTAACAAAGAACAAGGTGGTTTATCTCATATCAATTGCACAAAGGGTGTTTGGCTTATTTACTAATCTAGGAACAACTGAATTATCTGGTGCTTTTGCTTCTGCACAAGATTAAGATAAAGTTAATTACTCAACATACTGAATTAATACTTCAAAGTTGGAAAGGCAAACTACGTAATCAAAGTGCCTTTACAATTGAATTTTCATAATTTTACAGTCTGTCCTGGTGGGGGTGGGGACTAATCTGATCTGAATGGTTCAGAATTACCTGATGAATTACAAATCACTAATTTTTGTGTATGTGAGCAAGAAACAGGAATGACTTGGCACTTGTATTCAGATATTCACGACACTGGTATGATTTGAACAGTCACTAGAATTCAAAGTTAAGTATTTTCTGCTATTTATACAACAGTAAGATGGTAGGTCAACTTCATAAAGCAAATCAAATAAGTTTAGCCAACCAAAAGAGTATTCCAAAATACACTTACTGCGTCCCCTCTACAGAGAACAGGGATAAAAATAAATATTGCCCTCAAGTAACTGAAAACAAATCTAGGAATGCCTTGGGTATTTTCAACTCTGCTGACTTTTGAAGAAATAGAATTCTCCAAATTAAAGCAAGGGCTAGCTACTAAATATCACCTATGTGCCCAAAAATAGGTCTTGGGAAACACACACAAAAAGAATCACTTAGAAATTGTCCTTGCTTCCCATATACAGTTAAGTTGTAACAAAACCTAATAATAGATGTTTAAATGATTTTTTCTTCTCCTTTGTAAACCTTTAGAATTTTAAACTTTAATTGATAAAAAATCCTGTACCCAACAAATGAGGCTGTCAAAAAATGAAAAAGAAAGAGAAAAAATAAAAAGTTCATTGATCACATGATTTAATTATTCGAATCCCAATAATGCAATTACTTAATGAATCTTTAAGTTAGTTCACTCTGTGCATTTAAAAAAAAGATGAGTCCCACTTCTAAAAATTGGGTTTGCAGAGAGAGATAATTGGGGAAGTCTCGTGGTTGTTTAGAGTCGTCACAATGGCTTTGAGCTGATCAATGTAGGAGTGGTCTTTGTATCCCAGGGAGAGTGCCCAAGAATTCAACGTTTACGTTCTCACATTTGCTGAACACCCTAGGAGGGCGATTTCGCAGTTCATACCACAAAAAAGTATTTCTTTTCCCACTTCAGTTAAAAATAAATTCAATGTGTGACACAAATGGTTTTCCATGTTTTGTGTGTGTGATTTTTATAACTGAAGCATTATTTCAACACATGGCCATTTGGATGTGAACAGCCATAAAAATTATGTAAAGGTATTATGGCTAAAATAGAAATGATACAATGGTAGTTAAAGGCCCAACTAGTAAGGGAAAGTTCTGAAATTTATGGAATGGTTTCCTATTTCTCTCTTGATTCTGTGAGTTAATGTTAACTTATACAATAATAGCTAATGTTTTAGTAATTTATGACATGCACAGTATCTAAAATGGGTATTGCCATTGTCATGTAACACCAATACCATGTCAACATGTATCTTTCTTCCCATTTTTTACATGCAGAAACTGAGATTAAGAAAGATTTAATGTCTGGGTCAATTTGAGCATACTTAGAAGCTAGACTCCTTAAAGTTTTCACATTAAGACCGTGTTTCCTTCCACTAACTTATTTAAGCTCTCAGATTAATCTACATTCAATACTTTATGAGAGTAGTAACAATATTTGAGGATGTTGACTATTTTCAGACTAAAACGTTAGAATTTTTATTAAATACAAACACAATTTTGCTTATTAATTTGAGTGATTAGTTTACAGATGAAGTTAAATAACACAAATCTGAAAAGTATTTGAGAAAATACACCTGTTTGCATATAATGTATAAAATTGTGCCTGCATATATTGTGATTAAAATATTACTTGGCAGTCATCTTACTAGTATCTCACATCAGTTCTATTGTGAAAAAATTTCAGATGCTCATTTTTTACTTTGTGAGAATTAACATTATAATTGTTTGAATATTTTCTGCTTCTGGATTGGAATCAACTTAGAAATAAAATATTTTATCTACAGTGCAGGATATGAGTTCCAAAACTCAGCAAAACTTTATATAACATTTGTCTCATATCAGACACTATTTTGGGTGCTTTCTGCATATTACCTTGTGTGATTCTTCCAATATCCCTATGAGGTAATTCCTTGTAGAGATATTGCAAGAACCACATAAGGCAATCATCTCCATTTTACAGCTGAGGAAACCAAAAGTTGAGAAACTTGTCCAAGTTTATACAGTTAGTAAGTGACAGAGCTGGAACTTGAACTCAGACAATCTGTCTCCAGAAGAATTATAAATGTGACACCAAATGATTAATTCACTGATAGCTATTTCCTCTTTGTTTCTTTCCTTCTTTTCCAAGTCCTATGTTAGCTTCACTGACATTTATAGCCAAGTACATGTTTTTTTCAACCAACATAACAATGACTGGTAGGCAAATGCCTACAACTGCTTCCAACCCATCGCCTAAGAATTAATTGAATCCAGGATATTAAGAAAGCATTATTGCTAAGTAAAAATTCATTTATGGCATTATAGTCTTAGTTGTCAGTTTAGAAGGCTGAAGTTGCTGTGAGGCGCAGTAGTGACTTCTAAATTACTCGAGCGGCAAGTCTTTATCCTTATTCGTTTTCAGAAAACTCAATTTACTGAAGTGTCACTACATCAGAAGGTAGCTGAAGGGCAACAGTTCTTGCTTTGATTTTAAGCCACACCACCCTTGTGTAACTTTATACTATTTCCGAGCATCTGTTTCTTAATCAGTAAGATGGGATAAAACTGGCCTTGAAATTTGTGATGAAAGTAATGTGTGTAAAGCGCCTGGCACAATAAATGGTGGATGCTAGTAAATGTTGTGACAATACTTCTTTGGGCTAACTTGGACCATTCCCAACTGTGATCTCCATTCTCTGGTCTTTGACACAACCAATACAGGTCTCAGCTAGAGTATGACTGATTCAACGGATTTAAGAAAACAGTTCACATTTCAGATGAAAAGCACAGAAAGAATAAAATCAATGACATCAACATTTTTTACTACTAACCTCACAGTATAATTCATTACTGCAAACAGGCAAATAATTGCCTTAGAACGGAATCTGTTTAGAATATTGTTAAGCTTATTTAACAAAAGATTGATCAAAGATATTTCATTTTTTGGAAATGAAAAAGAAGAAGGGTAGTACATATTAATTAGAGTGTCAGAGAAACTGAAACTAATCTTTAGTTAGATATACACTACCATCTAAACTAAAATGTTCTCATCAAGAAATATAATAAATCCTGGATTTTCCTAAATAGCAGAGCTGAAACAAGGGCTTCTGTTCAGACAGTTTATTAAAAAAAAAAATTTATCTCAGGAAGAGGAATAAAGGACTAAAACAATGAAACTGGAGCAGGAATATAAGAGAAAAGCATTTATGTATTCAGTGGCTCCATTCCCTCTTTTGTCAGGAGCTGTCTCAAAGAATGCTAATGCTCCTGCACTTCTAGTTCAGGCATCTAATAATGCCAGATTCTGAAACGCACCTTTATATCAGAATAGCACCAGAAAGAAAGCAGGATACATGCGTTAAAGTAAGGCAAGCAGCTGTCAGGTTACCCCTGTGCGTAGCTGGTTGCCATAGCAATAACTGGAGTAAACATGGCCGGAGAAGATGTAGGGAAAGACACAACAGGAATCTAATGCTCATAGGGTGACTTCTTCTACTTTGGGACTAAGTATGATTATCTCCATATATATCATTCTACAGGATATGAAACCTCTATTCAAGTTTTAAAAATCTACTTTTCTTATGGTTGCCCCAAATTTGGGAACCATATACTGCCCTTTCTAGATGTAATTGACACCACTGTTTCCCATTGTGTGCAACAGTACAAAAAGGATCTTGTTTGCTAACTGAGAGAGCTTCTTCAATCAGCCAAAAGGTACTATTAGCCTAACCTAACAGACCTATAATGGATAGGAATTCAGTAGCTAGAAAGGATTCAGTACACAGGAATTGAAAGTTACTTAAATTCCTACTCTGAACTGGGCGTGATGGCTCATGCCTGTAATCCCAGCACTTTGGGAGACCAAGGCTGGGTCAGGAGTTCGCAACCAGCCTGGCCAGCATGGTGAAACCCTGTCTCTACTAAAAATAAAAAAATTTAGCCGGGCATAGTGGTGGGTGCCTGTAATCCCAGCTACTTGGGAGACTGAGGCAGGAAAATCTCTTGAACCCAGGAGGCAGAAGTTGCAGTGAGCCAATATCACACCGTTGCACTCCAGCCTGGGCAACAAGAGCAAAACTCCATCTCAAAAAAAGAAAAAATTCCAACTCTGACATTCAGTGTTTAGAAACGTGCATCTCATACTGTTCTTAAAGACAAAAAAGAAGTTGGAAGGTGATTACTAAGAAAAAAAGAATGTGAGTAACTTGAATTAGATAATTATTCACAAGTTAAAATATTTAACTGCAGCTTGGAATGTAACTTCACCAATGAAAAGGAAAGGATGGGCAGTTGTCTGGTAAATTCAAAGCTTTGTGAAACCCTTAAATATTCATTTTTTCTTAGTTTTCTGGGTAACTACAATCTTCAAGATAAAATTGCCAGATAATTTGTTTCTGACAACTGTACACATCTTTTGAAAGTAGGAGTTCTAGAATGATCACTTCTACTTTTAGGTGGGGATTATTAAAAATCAGCAGTGAAGAAAGAATGTAAAGAAACGGTTTGCAGACTAAATACTTTTCCATTTCGATTTGTTTTATATTGGTTCAGTCTTCCTACAATAGACTACTCATTTCAGGTTAGAGATACTGGTGTGGATTAAGCTCAATGGAAGTACTTAGCAAAATTGTCTACTCTGAAGCAACTCACCTTACCTATAATGACAAATAAAGATGTATGGTATTTTTTTTAACTTTCTTCCAACTTTTATTTTTGTAAACTTCGCTTCTAAAAAAGCCATTTTGTATTTTTGAGAAGTTGATTGGGAATAAGGTATCTCCTTGAATACTTTTAACTATAGGAATGTATTACATTGAGTATTTGATACCCAAAAAGAAGTAGAGCTGGTTCTGTTTAGATTCCTCCCCATAGTGGTTATAGTTTGAGAGCTGGCTAACCTTTGATAAGAATCCTTTTCCCTTATATTTGGTGCTCACTTTCATAACTGAAATCAAAATAATTGACTTTTTTCTATATTATGTTCTCTGATTTATACTCATCCATAACTTTTTCATAAGGACAAGGTAGTAAACTGTTAGGTGGTTGTCATAGGAAGAAATTAAAATATGAAAATAATAAGAAGGCAACTATTTCATTCAATTATCCATTCATTCAGATAACTGTGTCCTTATTATGTGTTCAGAACTGTTGCTGAGCAATCTGTAACAAATATAGCCCTAGTAGATAAATAAGACATTCGTACAAATAACTGTGACAGAATTGGAAATAAGTGCCTTAGGAGAGTTAGATATATGGGCATCCGAAGAAAGACATATTGCTTCTCTCTGTTATTAATGTTACAATGGGCAAGATTAAGAAATATTTGTATTCAGGACTAAAGAACATTCACCTCTCAACATCACCTCTGGCTCCAGGGGCATTCCAACTATGCATCAGACACTTTTAATTTACCATTGAACATCTCTACATAAATATCAGGATTTCAAAATCACCATGTCCAAAACCAAACATCATTTTTCTCACTAAACTGTATCCTCATATCTTTCCTAATCTCTGCTCCCAAGCCGTTTTCCTGTTTCTGGTATTAAAAAAACTCTGTCTCTGCATTTCAGTCACATTATCCTTCATTGCCAGTCAATGATATGTCAACTCACACACTTTCTACTTCCTTAAAGCTCTTTCTAGACCCTTCTTTTTGTTTTATTGACACACTTTCAGACTGGCAATGACATTTGAACTAGTTTCCCTATCTTTTATTTCTCTTGACTCCAGTAGTCTAATCTGTATTCTGCTGACAGATTAATCTTCCCATTTTATAGCCATGATCATATAATTCCCATACTCAAACACATTTACAGACTCAAACTAATTAACTATATGAGTCAATATTTCTCATCCTGGTATTCAACATCTCCTGAGGCTATATTTCCAACCTTATTTCTCAGTACTTAACTATTCCCAAATTGTGACCTCTTTACATTTCTAGACTAGAATATACCAATGTTTCAACGTATCTACTCAATAAATTCCGTTCGTCTAGAATCTCTTGATTTTCAAGCTTCAAAGCTTATAAGAATTTCCACTTTTATATGTGGCCTTTTTGGATGTCCTTATATCCAAAACCAGGCTAGTTGTAAATTTTCTGTCATTCTTCATTTACCTCTTAAAGCCTACAATATAATCAAACTTATAATAACTTCCCTCATCTTCCTCTCTCCCCTACTTCTACAGTGAGGGCTAAGTTTTATTAAGTTCTATAAACCTATAATATTTAGCATGGAGTCTGCCGATAGTGTGTTTAATCTTTCTTTTTCATGAAATTGAATGTTCAATCACTAACAAATGAATTTCTCCAAGCAATTAAATCCTTCTTCATATATCAATAAAGAAAATGGTGTTTGTCCCTGTCTGAGAATGCCTACAACATTTTAATATTTCCCAAGTTAAGGTAAATTTCAAAAAGCAAGTGGCACTTGATGAGTAAACACATATTGTTTTCTTCTTCTTGGAGGAATCTCTCTTCATTAACTTCTCAGTCCTGACAGTCAAAAGCTCATCCATACATCTAGATTTAAAAGCCACTGTAGGGGTCTGTTCAGTTTTAAACACAATTTAGAAAACCTTAAGAAAGAATGGCAGTTCCCTTTCAGAAATCTCCCACACATATTTCAATAGAACAGCTTTCCAAATTGGAGACTGAAAAATATTATACCACCAACCAAGTAATAAAAAGTCACTCACTGACTGTGATGTAGAAAGACTCCCTTGATTTTCACAAACAGCACAAAAAAACTATATTGCATTTAGTTAAATATGACAAAAACATCAGAAGAAGAGAAAAGTAGTCAATTTATCTAAAAGATCGTTATGTAGGAATAAATTACTATGCAAAAAAGCATGGATCTGCTTGACAGCTTGTGAATTTAAAGCAGATGAAATGCCTCCCTCCTCGCCCCCAAGAATCGACTTTGCTGATGAAATATGTTAATCATTCCCAAGTTTGAGGAACATATAAAACTCTGAAATCAATGTGTATCTGGACCTGGGAGTTAAGGAAAATAAATGTACTCAATCAGCTTAGGAAATGCTTTATTTCCTGTACCCAATCTACAAAAAAACAAAACAAAACAAAACAAACACAGAACCAGGTACAACAAAATCATACACGTAGATGGGAAACTATCTTCTAGTCCTTTCATGCTCCACTCAGATGGCCAATTTATACTCTTGAGCTATAGCCTCCTCTTCTAAGACAAATGGAGTAGGTTTGGTTTGGTTTGTTCGTTTGTTTGTTTGTTTACAAATACTAGCCTTCAGTTAACAAGTAGACTTGTTAGCTGACTTGAAGGAGATAGTTATTATGTAACTATTGTCTCTGCTCAAATGGGAAATTATCCTAAAGGGGTTAACAGTTCATTAGAAAGAAGACACTGTTAACAGGTTAGGCTCATTACCAGTAAGCAATAGGAGGTTTGTATTTTCCCGAAATGACCATAATGGAAAAACCTGCCAGGACATCTCTGGGTTGTCCTTCACCTTCATGTCTTTCTCAAGGTCAGGTATTGCAGGCTACTTCTATTGATATTATTCCACTATACTTTCGGAAGGGTGAATGATCTATTCAGAGTTTAACAATGCTAGCAAAGTACTGTACCCGTCGATGCTTGCAGACCTGGAGCAGCGAGCAGCCTAAGCCAGACTTTCAGACTTTATACTAATCTGACACATCTAATTGTGAGCAATAATTTCCATGGCATTGAGATTTCTATCAATCTTCCCCAAGCAGACTGAAGTTACTTATAAGCTAGTGCAATGATTTCTGTGGCACCACATAAATATTCTTTACTTAAAAAAATCCAATTCCAGTAACTCTTCTAAGTTGAATTTTCTGGCCTTGATACCTGCTGCAACTTAACCCCAGAAACTCCAACATGCATGGTGGGCAAATGTATGTGAATTTGAAGTGTTTTTGAATTTGTACTAAATTTACATAGATATTTACATAGAAATGACTGATAAAATCAAAATTGTTCAGGGAGGGATGTACTTATTTTCCTCCAACATTATCACTGTAAATTAGAATTTTGTAACCAGTATTCTTTTAAATTGAGAATGAGCAAAATAAAATTAGAAATCAATGTTTTTGCTTTTTTTTCCCCCAAGATCCCTCAGAGTCTGAATCAGTCTTTACCAATTGTGTTCTTTTATGGTAGTTTGTACTTTGATTTTCATATTTATTAAATCTATTTTGTATTAAAATCACATGCTTATTTCTCCCGATAGTACATTTACCACTGTGGGCAAGGACATCTTACTTGTTTTTATGTTCCTTCCAGTACAGGGTAGGAACCTAATAAATATTGATTAAATTTAACTTTATTTTCAATCACTCAGGAAGGGTTAAAAGTCAAATGTAAATCATTCTCGATACTGTCCATTAATATACTCAAGGCTTATGAAGATGCATACCTATTTTTTATCTGAGTTTCTTAACCAGACATCAATAGGTAGGATTTTTATGTGTATAAATTCCTGAAATGTTATGCAAAATGTATGTATATGTTTAGATATGTGCATATTTCTTCAGCAAAAGTCTATAGACTATAATCAAATGAATCTCTCTCTCTTCACCCTACCCCAAAATATTAAGATTCACTTCCCTAGGCAGCTTTATCCAACTTCTCAATCTATCAGAGCTGAAAATATAGTTGGGAAAAATACAGGCTAACATCTGCAATACAGTATCTCCGATTACAGCCTTTCACCTACACATGCCAATCTTATTATTTCTGAGCTGTGTCTGAAAAGAATACATTTTTGAGAGAGAGTACATTTTTAACCAGCATTCTATTCCTAGATTTTTATACTCTAAAGAGGCCATTGTATATTTCCAGTACCTTGTGATTTCATCAAACATGCTTTCAGGCTGCTGTACCCGCAAATATTTCCCTTCAGTAGAAACAAATACCGTCTCTCTCAAGCCTTCTCCATGCACTCCAAGTCGACATCCAAACACTCAACTCATCAAAGGAATTGCTGCATCTAAGTGTCAGGGGAAGATCCCTGAAAGTAAACTGAGGCTGAGTCACCTACTAAGTGATTTCCAATCCGTACCACCAGAGGAATAAGAGACAAAAATACCTGTACTGTTTTCACTGCTGCAAATACTGGGCAGAAGGAAAAGAATGGTCACTTGAAGCAGTTCCATGGTGCCCGTAGATGGTGTCAATGGCTTCTCTCTCCAGAGGCAGGCAAGGACAATTCCCTCCCAGCCTGGCAGGGCCTTATTAGCAAATGGAAAAGGTGTACTGAATGTGAATAGCCACTGCCCATTCCTACTTATTTTGGGGGCTCTGATAAAGAACTGGAGGAAATACACACACTCCCTTTGGGAGTTCAGCAGAGAGGAGATTTATTGTTTCAGTCCCTTACAGGAACTCTTTTTTTTTCTCTCTCTCTTCCTTTGGCAGCTACTTGTGTTTTTGTTACTACGTTATTTTGTTCTTCTTCAACAGAAAGGTCGGGACTGGTTTTGAACAGAAACAGATCCTTCTTGAGAATGGATCACAGCGCCTTCTAACTTTTGTTTTGAAAGTGCCTTCTGAAGTGGTTATAAAGGGGCCTCATTTAGCAGCTACTCAAGTTGGGATAAAGAGGCTTTCACTGCCCGAGGGTTAAATTTTAGAGCAAAATCCATCAGGAGTCAACTTAACTTTTCTCTTTCCAACTTGAAAGCCAGATTAGTGAAGGCCACCTTTTGGATATAAGTGAAAAATGGTATTAAATAGATTATGCTCTGCTCTTGAGTAAGCAAGAAGACTTTTAAAGAGTGTACAGAGAAATTTTTCAGGATTTTTAAATAGAATTAAGCAAAGACATGTGAATGTCTATTGGTCACTCCTGGTTTTTACTAAAGGACTTTGATGATGAATAAGGAACGATTACTTATAACACCTCATGAATGCTCTTCTTTAGGGGACAGCATTGGAATGGCAGTGGGTGAAATGTCATCACACATCAGTAAAGCTGGGAGAGGTTGACTCTTTAAGACTGGAATGCCAACCAGGCTGGATAATCTATATAGTAAGGATCACGTTGATGTCAGTCGTGACTGATTAAAACGTAGTGATAACACTGCCACAATCCTGGGTACAACCCCTGTGTGTGTCAATGACTTAATATTTTTCTTCAGTCACAGGCTTCATGTCTCATTTTAGCTAATCATCCTTTTATGTACCTTTACTCATTAGGTCTTACTGGACAATAGTGTCAATGAATCAGTGTAGATTCATTTGCACCCCATCCCCCGCAAAAAAAAAATGTTCAAAAATTATACCTTTACCTGTTTGCAAGGAGGGCACACATTTCACTGCTGCACCATGCTGGAAAATACTTCATACAAAAGGAGTTAGACTGAGTCAACTGCTCAAAACAGTTAAAAAACATTAACTTGTTTTATCCAATTTTATACCAGGGGTCAGAAGAACTAAGTTTCTGTTTTGTGCACAAGTAAGATTGTATTTTACCCTCTTCTGATTGATTTTCTAAAACAGACTGCCTTGGGGGTTGTTACTTTATTTGGCATATCCTGGAGAATATAAAGATAGGAACATATGTGAATAGATGTCACATGTACCTTCCAGAAATAAATTGGGGTGTGGCCATGTGAAATCACAGTCAAACACTCACATTGCCTCACTTCCTGCTCCTTCTGTACTCTTAACACTGGAGTTGTCAGTACTCAGAGTCACCCCTGATGCTGGTCACAATAATTTCTTCAGGGATTCGATGACATGTGGACTTCTCAGCACTGACTGCTATGCATTTCCATTTAGTACACTAGATACCTATTCTAAGAAAGCTTGACAATAGAATATTAAGGTTACTTAAAAGACAAAGGGCCTGTTGATGAAAACCAAAAACTAAGAATATATATCTTAAAATAGCTAGCCAAAAAAATTTTAGAATATAAGAACAGAAAAGAAAAAAAAAAAGGAGTAATAATGGGGGGAGGGGTCAGCTTTGCCTTACTAAATCAGAAGGTATTTTTAAAGTAAAATATTTAATTAAAACAGTAATGACTGCCAAGGGAGACAAACAGATCAGTGGCATAGAATAGAAAGTACAAACACAGAAATATTTATATTTGTTGCTATCTACATAACTATACACACAGATATATTTACAGATATGTGTTTGCATATGCATGCTTGTGTGTATATGCATATATATATATATAGAGAGAGAGAGAGAGAGAAGATATAGATGAGTTTAACATGTAGTAACTGTGATGAATAGGGTATATATTTATTGTGGGTTTTTTTTGACAATGTGTTAACCATCTAAGAAAATGTTAAAGTTACGTGTCTGTTTTACTTAAAATACCACATCTTACATGTTAATCTTATATGTTAAAAGTTTAAGTTTAAAAAACAAATCACAAAGTTCCAGGAGAGAATATGGGCTACTACATATAATTGGGGTAAAGAGGACATTTTATGCATGACACTAAAGGCAAAGCACATAAAAGAAAGACTTCATACATTTGCTTACACAAAAATTATTTTTGGCACAACACACCGTGAGTTTAACAGGCAAACAAAAAATTTTGTAACAGCACATGATAATTTATCTTAAAAAATAACTTCTGATCTAAAAATCAATGACTCTGCATCTGAAAAAAGGCAAATAAAGTCACACAAGAAATGGAGGGCCAGTAAAATGCAAAACTATATTCATCACACCAGAGATCAAAGAAACGAATATCCCAACATCGAAACAACGTATTTTGCCTTTTATATATAATTACGTATAGTTTATGACAATATGCATTTTTGATAAATGTTCAAATACAGTAACTAACATTATTGGGGTATGATCTTTCTGAGATGTGACTTAGCAATGTACATCAAAACAGTTAAATAACCACACTCTGAGCTTGCAATGATATGTTTAGGAACTTATTCTGGAAATGAAGATGTTCATTGAAGTCCATGTAACTACAAAAATTTGTCAAAACATGAATTGTTAAGGAAGAATATTATTCTGCCACAAAATACTAATTAGATAACTTTTCATAGACGTGGAAATATATTCATGACACTTTGTTGCATGTATATATGCATATACATACATATGCATATCATGTATATATGTGAATGTATATGTATATGTGTATATACGTATGTATATGTGTATATACCTATATACATGTATATGTGTATATACACATATACATGCATATGTGTGTATATGTAAACACACATATACATACATACACATACAGAGCAAGAGAGAGTAAGATACAAAATGTTTACATTGCTTATATTCTGAAATGAATTATGGGTAGTTTCTATCACATTTTTAAATTTTTCATAAAAAGATCTTCTAGATTAAATAGATATTGTTTTTGCACCCTTTAAAAGTCTTCTTGCTTACTCAAGAGCAGAGCATAATCTATTTAATACCATTTTTCACTTATATCCAAAAGGTGGCCTTCACTAATCTGGCTTTCAAGTTGGAAAGAGAAAAGTTAAGTTGAATCCTGATAGATTTTGCTCTAAAATTTAACCCTTGGACAGTGAAAGCCTCTTCATCTCAACTTGAGTAGCTCCTAACACTTCTCTTGACCTATACATTTTGTTTAATTTAATATTTTGAGTGTATATTTATACATATATTTATTCAACATTTTGTATTCTAACCTGCTGGAATGTTTTCATTATTGGGAAGTGTATGATTTAAAAGCACTTTAATAAAAGAAAATATGTGACGAGAACTGAACCACTCTAACCTGAGAGATGAAAAAATGTCTTTGCTCTTATTTTTTGTTTGTTTGTTTCACAATTATTTTTCTGAATTAATCTTTTTCACAATTAATCTTCTGAATTCTTGTCGAAAGAAAAGGTAGCTGCTAGGAGGTCATGCAAGAGAAATCTTAGAAATCTTTCCAAATGCATATCAAGGCCTGTCACTGACATCTTTAACACTGAAGAAATTGTATAATGAAGACTCCAACACTCATGATTTATGTTAGCTTATGCGGCACGGAAAAGATTTATTCAGATAGCACCATTACTAAGGCCCCAAATTAAACTCTCTTTCCATACTTGCCTTCTTCCTCTTAGCCAGCTCATTTCCCTGAATAAAATTATCTAAAATGAGAGGAAAGCCAAGAAGTAATTTCATGAACTGGCAAAGAGCGTGATCTCGAGTTCAAATCCTGTCTCTGCCTTAGTTTTATGTGACTTACTGACCTATTTGGCCCCTCTGTGCTGAGCTATTTGGCCTCTCCATGCGTAGCTTCCCCACAGATAAATAGGATAAACATCATGCCAACTTTCTAATGTGGCTTAGAGAATTAAGTGAGATTCCAGAAAGTCTTCTAAAAGTATATATTAAAACAAACAGAAAAAAACCTACTAACCTTAAACTTCTAGAATCTTTCAGTTGTTATGATTTTATATAAACCATCTTATTCTAGAGTGATTAAGAAATTTCCTAAGAAATATTCAGATGATGAGAGTCACAAAATATTGGTTTGAACTGATTGTACAGAATCCCAACTCTTATTATCAGGAATTTGTTCTATGCTCCACTTTAAGTTACTTTAAATATCAAGTGCTTTCTTCAGTGGAGATGGACTCAAACAGCTTATTTTTGTTACTTGCCTATTTGAAATGGGAATTGGGTGATCTCCTGAAGATTAGTGGGAACAGAGCTGAAACCAAAGAGATATTTAGAGCCAATGATTGTTGAGATATTAAGTCTCCCTTCCTCAGAGCCAAAATGGATAATGAACATCAACAGTGGGAGGGCCCAGCCATTTGGCCAAACTTATGCCAGTAAAATCACTATCTTTCTCACCTACCATGTTCCTATTAATCAACTCCCAGTGACCCAAGGCCAGTGGTATTTTGTTATTGCTCATGTGAAAGGAAAGCATCATAGCAAATTGATTCTTGAAATTTCTCAAGAGCTTATCTCTCACATTCTCCAACTGTCCATCCCAATTTTACTCCTCAACATGTAAAGATGGTTCTCATACCTCACATCAACTCCCTAAACTTGAATAAATCTCTTGATATATAAGGACATGAATACAGGGAAATTATAAAACCAAAGTGGCTCAGAGATGAGACATACAAAAAGTTAATTTAGTACAAATTTGTCCTAACACAGGAACATCCCTGCAAATGCTGAGCGAGCCTCCATGCTAACAGATGAAATGATTGAGGCTCATTACTCTGTCAGGCAGTCCATTTTCCTACTGGACAAATCTCCTTTTTAAAAAGTCCAAGTACCATTGTTTCATCCTCATCTGCTTTAAGAAGCTCTGGAAATCAGTGTCATAAACGGATTCTTCCTAGACAAACTCAGTTGCAGGGGATAATTTTCATAAATTATGTAAATAATAATAGGAAAAATCAGATTTTTCCAAGAAGTTTATAATTTCTAGTATATATTAATACATCAATAATCAATCTTAATTGTATCTAATGAAGCATTGAGATGATTATTTCTTTGGAATTCTGGAATATGTAAATAAATTCTGAATAACAGGGCAACTGTAAAGTTCTTCAACAGTTTGTTCAACTTTCCATATAGCTTAGCTATTGCCAGTCATGAACTTCATGTCCAAGATTTCTGCTCGATGTCTCATTTTTGGTGTTCCAGGAATAGTATCTTACAGAAATATTCTTCTCTTATATGGCACCTATTAAAAAATTATTGGGTGTCTGGCATATGCCAGGAATTTTTACATGCATATTCATACAAAAATGTGACATTTAAGTGTATGACACCTAAATGCAATTCACATTTTACCATATATATCCTCCATCTAGCTTGATTAATTTATCTATGATTATATTTTAAATAATCCTTTTGTCCACCCATTTAGTTCTTGCTTTCAGTCTGCCAAGTCCCCTTTTGCATTGTCTGGCTCTGTGTAATAATCAAAGGAAACTTTCACAGAACCAGATCTGAATCAACGTAAAAGTACGATATATTTCTTTCTCACTTCCTAACTTCCAGAGCAATGAAAGTTGAAGGTAATTCTTTAAAAAATGTAAACTTTTTTTCTTTTTTCCAAACAAAAAGAGTATTCTGGTATTTTCCAGTGTCCTGGTATTCATAGAAACATGTAAATTTTAAGTTATAATAGAAATGGAGTGTCTGCACTGGTTTATTCCTCCTAACAAACCCTTCCTACACATAACTCAGTGAAGGAGTTACCTTACTAATGGCTCCTGGGCTAATCCTCAGGGATTCAAGAAACTGCTTCTTACTCTTTGCCTATACTTCATTCCCAATCTTCTTTAGTTACTCTCTTCCAGGATTCTTTTAGCCTAGCCTATACCCTTCAGATTGGCGTCTACCTACTGGTAGTTTAGTTTGATGTTGTCTTTGGGTATTGTATCTCACATCAGTGTTCTGCTCTCCTGTGGAGACATTTTGCAAATGATAATGTTCTACACCTTTCCCCCAATACTCTTGTCAAAACTGGCATAGATCTGTGGCCAAGATTTCTACTGCTTACTGAATGGCTAATTCTCTGTATTAGGTAGGCCCATGTGACTAGTTCTGGCAGGGGTTTGAAGCAAAAATGACATATGTCACTTACAGAACAATGCATAGAAGAGCAGATATGCGTACTCTATGTTTTCAATTTCTTGTTCATGCGACCTTGATATCCTGTATTCCTGATGGTGCAGTCTGAGTCCCTGAGTGACTGTAGAGCAGAGCTCTCCAACCCTGACCACAAATCTACTATAAATTTGAATGAGCAACACATAAACATTTATTGTATTAGGCCACTGAGATTTATTTTTTTCATTTAATTTAATTTAAGCTCCAGGATACATGTCCAGGATGTGCAGGTTTGTTGCATAGGTAAACATGTGCCATGGTGACTTGCTGCACCTATTAACTTATCACCTGGGTATAAGTTATACACCCTCATACATTAGCTGTTTATTCCGATAAGCTGGAGGCATCAAACTACCTGACTTTAAACTATACCACAAGGCTACCATAAACTAAACAGCATGGTACTGGTATAAAAACAGATACATAGACCAATGGAAAAGAATAGAGATCTCAGAAATAAGACTGCACATCTACAACCATCTGATCTTTGACAAACCTTACAAAAATAAGCATGGGGGAAAGGATTCCCTATTTAAAAAATGATGCTGGGAAAACTGGCTAGCCATAGGCAGAAAACTGAAACTGGACTCCTTCCTTATATTTTATACAAAATTATCTCAAGATGGATTAAAGACTTAAATGTAAAACCAAAAATTATAAAAACCCTAGAGATTTCAAGTTTATTTTGTTACTGAAGCATAGCATAGCCTATCCTGACTAGTGAAAGTTCTTATTACCTTCTCTTGAAAATGTTTTTGAGATGGAGTTTCTCTGTTGTTGCCCAAGCTGGAGTACAATGGCATGATCTCAGCTCACTGCAACCTCTGCCTCCTGGGTTCAAGCAGTTCTCCTGCCTCAGCCTCCTGAGTACCTGAGATTACAAGCATGCATCACCACGCCCAGCTAATTTTTTGTATTTTTAGTAGAAACAGGGTTTCACCATGTTAGCCAAGCTGGTCTCAAACTCTTCGCTTCAGGTGATCCTCCCACCTTCTACCTGCCAAAGTGCTGGGATTACAGGTGTGACAACTGCGTCTGGCCGAAAATGTTACTGGATGAAATTAAAACTGAATTGGTCACATTTTTCAGACATCATCGGCCTCTCACACTAGACAGTAAATTTTTCAATGACAGAAGTTTTGTCTCAGTCATTTATCCCCTTAGTTTTAGTCTGACACCAAATAATTAACTTTTTAAATAAAATAGATTGACTTCTCAGCTCTGACCTCAACCTTTTGGGAAGATCTTATATTGGGTTTTGTTTTCTACCAACTTTCCCCCAATCACCTGCTCCATTTAGCAATAAAATGTAATTGCAGCCTCACTGACCCAGTTGAAAGCTCATGGATTACTTTTTGGCCCTTGACTTGTGTTTCACATCCTGGCTTTTGTTTCCAGCGCCCCCTCAGGTTCAGATTGTGCCATCACTATCTTGATTCTTGGGCTGGCCTGAAATCTCAGGAACTTAGAAACAGGGTGTTAATAATTATAAACATGGCCATTATCAAATTCCCTGCCTTGCTAGAATGCAAACAATTTTAGTAAAATGCAGATTGATTTTCCATCCAACTTCTCAAAATAAATTATTTTCATTTAATCATCAAATAAAGCTATTTACAAATGTTTTCAACTTTATTAAACTAGCACTGGCTTAGTAATTTCCCACCCCGTATATATAACTAAACATAAAAACATCTTGGATGAACAACAAAGCTGGGACCCAACCCAACCCATTCTTTCAAATCCAGCCTTTGGTCAGAGGAAATGACATAGTAATGGCTTTCACAAGCAGATGAGTGCATCTGAGCACATTTCCAATCATAGAATCCAAATTTCCTGTCCCATTAGGTTTTGAATTCTAATATCCTGTCCTAACACTACAATACCAGCAGTTTTGCCCGTATTTAACCTCAAATCTAAGCATCAGAATTACCCCATGGAGCTTTGCAAAAACATGTATGTTTAAGCCTCACCCATGAAATTTCTGTTTAGAAAGTACAGGGTAGAAGCCAGGCATGTATATGAGAAAAAAAATCCACCAGTGATTCTGATAGTCAACCTCAGTTAATAATTACTGACTTAGATCATTATAAAATGTGTATGTGTATACACACACACACACACACACACACACACAAATATATATTATGTATATATATTTTTATACATAAGAAATATATATATGTATATATATGTATTTTTAAGTGTGCTTCTGACTATTTAAAAAGTAGCAGCAGCATTTCTTGGTTTTCACGGCTGACATCCATACAGAAGGCATTCACTTTAGGATTCTTTAAGTGTTTGTAATTAACTCCTATCAAGCCTTCTTAACATCAGTACATTCAGATTTTGAAAATCAGTGACAATATTTCAGAAATTCACTTTTATGAAATTTTTACCATTTTATATTAAATTATAAATTTCATTCACATGGCCAACTCATAGCTAATTAAACCTGGCTTGATCTTTTCAAATGGAAATGAGTCCAGGCTATGGGCAAGAAAATTATTTCTTATGATTTGAGCCCTTAAATTCCAAATATTCCAAATTGCCTGTAATTATCATTCATAAATTCCCTTTTGAATCTTATTATATTTGCATCCTGATTTATAGAACAAGATAAAAATACTTTTAACTCTTGAAGGAAAATGGTTATATTCTCAGTGTTTTTCTAAAAACTTTTAGAAAAAGCTTTTTCTTTCTATTTAACTGAGATGTTTTTGTGAATGTTCAAGTTTGAGATAGAGTGATCAAGGTGTGATTCCATTATAAAGGCATTCTGTCCAATAAGTTTAATTATAATACCATGTGTTATTTCATGCTGTCCAAAAAAAAATCCTAATTATAAGTTTGCTACCAAGTAGAATTCTCTTCTTGAAAAAATAGCCTGCTGACCCATCACCTTAGCAGGAATTATGCTCTGTTTAAATTAATAAGTTAAAATTTGTGTTTTTATACAACCAGTCTCTTCTGAATATAACTAGTTTGGTTTAATACTCCACAGCTGATAAATCTGAGTTTCTGATCTTATTAAACTGAAAGCTAGACTGATCCATTGTGACCCAACCGAGTCATCTCTCTATGAAATCCCTTTTTATATGTCACTGGATAGCATCTCTATTTTTATTTGTGTTGCTGTTTTTCTTGTTGCTTCTGTCACAAAAAGAAATTTCTAAATTTCATTATCTACTGTATTGTATGGAACATATTGCTTTCTTTTCTTCATTTTTTCCCAAAATAAGTATTTTTTATATATTTTTTATTATTATACTTTAAGTTCTAGGGTACATGTGTACAATGTGCAGGTTTGCTACATAGGTATACATTTGCCATGTTGGTCTGCTGCATCCATTAACTCGTCATTTACATTAGGTATTTCTTCTAATGCTATCCCTCTACCCTCCCCCAACACCACAACAGAACCCGGAGTGTGATATTCCCCGCCCTGTGTCCGAGTGTTCTCATTGTTCAGTTCCCACGTATGAGTGAGAACATTTGGTGTTTGGTTTTCTGTCCTTGTGATAGTTTGCTCAGAATGATGGTTTCCAGCTGCATCCATGTCCCTACAAAGGACATGAACTCATCCTTTTTTATGGCTGCATAGTATTCCATGGTGTACATGTGCCATATTTTCTTAATCCAGTCTATCATTGATTGACATTTAGGTTGGTTCCAAGTTTTTGCTATTGTGAATAGTGCTGCAATAAACATACGTGTGCATGTCTCTTTATTGTAACATGACTTACAATCCTTTGGGTATATACCCAGGAATGGGATCATTGGTTCAAATGGTATTTCTAGTTCTAGATGCTTGAGGAATCGCCACACTGTCTTCCACAATGGTTACACTAGTTTACACTCCCACCAACAGTGTAAAAGCATTCCTATTTCTCCGCATCCTCTCTTGCATCCATTGTTTTCTGACTTTTTAATGATCGCCATTCTAACTGGTGTGAGATGGTATCTCATTGTGGTTTTGATTTGCATTTCTCTGATGATCAGTGTTGATGAGCATTTTTTCATGTGTGTGTTGGCTGCATAAATGTCTTCTCTTGAGAACTGTCTGTTCATTTCCTTTGCCCACTTTTTGATGGGGTTGTTTGTTTTTTTCTTGTGAATTTGTTTTGGTTATTTGTAGATTCTGGCTATTAGCCCTTTGTCAGATGGGTAGATTGCAAATATTTTCCCCCATTCTGTAGGCTGCCTGTTCACTCTGATGGTAGTTTCTTTTGCCATGCAGAAGCTCTCTAGTTTCATTAGATCACATTTATCTATTTTGGCTTTTGTTGCCATTGCTTTTGGTGTTTTAGTCATGAAGTCCTTGCCCATGCCTATATCCTGAATGGTATTGCCTAGGTTTTCTTCTAGGGTTTTTATGGTTTTAGGTCTAACATTTAAGTCTTTAATCCATCTTGAATTAATTTTTGTATTAGGTGTAAGGAAGGGATCCAGTTTCAGCTTTCTACATATGGCTAGCCAGTTTTTACAACACCATTTATTAAGTGGGGAATCCTTTCCCCATTTCTTGTTTTTGTCAGGTTTGTCAAAGATCAGATGGTTGTAGATGTGTGGTGTTATTTCTGAGGCCTCTGTTCTGTTCCATTGGCCTATATATCTGTTTTGGTACCAGTACCATGCTGTTTTGGTTACTGTAGCCTTGTAGTATAGTTTGAAGTCAGGTAACGTGATGCCTCCAGCTTTGTTCTTTTGGCTTAGGATTGTCTTAGCAATGCGGTCTCTTTTTTGGTTTGATATGAACTTTAAAGCAGTTTTTTCCAATTCTGTGAAGAAAGTCATTGGTAGCTTGATGGGGATAGCATTGAATCTACAAATTACCTTGTACAGTATGACAATTTTCACAATATTGTTCCTTCCTATCCATGAGCATGGAATGTTCTTCCATTTGTTTGTTTTCTCTTTTATTTTGTTGAGCAGTAGTTTGTAGCTATCCTTAAAGAGGTCCTTCACATCCCTTGTAAGTTGGATTCCTAGATATTTTATTCTGTTTGAAGCAGTTGTGAATGGCAGTTCACTCATGATTTGGCTCTCTGTTTGTCTGTTATTGGTGTATAGGAATACTTGTGATTTTTGCACATTGATTTTGTACTTTGAGACTTTGCTGAAGTTGCTTATCAGCTTTTGGAGATTTTGGGCTGAGATGATGGGGTTTTCTAAATACACAATCATGCCATCTGCAAACAGGGACAATTTGACTTGCTCTTTTCCTAATTGAATACCCTTTATTTCTTTCTCCCACCTGATTGCCCTGGCCAGAACTTCCAACACTATATAGAATAGGAGTGGTGAGAGAGGGCATTCCTGTCTTGTGCCAGGTTTCACAGAGAATGCTTCCAGTTTTTGCCCATTCAGTATGATATTGGCTGTGGGTTTGTCATAAATAGTTCTTATTATTTTGAGATACATTCCATCAATACCTAGTTTATTGAGAGTTTTTTGCATGAAGTGCTGTTGAATTTTGTCAGAGGCCTTTTCTGCATCTATTGAGATAATCATGTGGTTCTTGTCTTTGGTTCTGTTTATATGCTGGATTATGTTTATTGATTTGCGAATGTTGAACCAGCCTTGCATCCCAGGGATGAAGCCCACTTGATCATGGTGGATAAGCTTTTTGATGTGCTGCTGGATTCAGTTTGCCAGTATTTTATTGAGGATTTTCGCATCGATGTTCATCAGGGATATTGGTCTAAAATTCTCTTTGTTTGTTGTGTCTCTGCCAGGCTTTGGTATCAGGATGATGCTGGTCTCACAAAATGAGTTAGGGAGGATTTCCTCTTTTTCTATTGATTGGAATCGTTTCAGAAGGAATGGTACGAGCTCTTCTTTGTACCTCTGGTAGAATTAGGCTGTGAATTCGTCTGGTACTGGACTTTTTTTGGTTGGTAGGCTATTAATTATTGCCTCAATTTCAGAGCCTGTTATTGGTCTATTCAGAGATTCAATTTCTTCCTGGTTTAGTCTTGGGAGGGTATATGTGTCCAGGAATTTATCCATTTCTTCTAGATTTTTCTAGTTTATTTGCATAGAAGTGTTTATAGCATTGTTTTATGGTACTTTGTATTTCTGTGGGATCAGTGGTGATATCCCCTTTATCATTTTTTATTGTGTCTATTTGATTCTTCTCTGTTTTCTTCTTTATTAGTCTTGCTAGTGGTCTATCAATTTTGTTGATCATTTCGAAAAGTCAGCTCCTGGATTCACTGATTTTTTGAAGAGATTTTTGTGTCTCTATCTCCTTCAGTTCTGCTTTGTTCTTAGTTATTTCTTGCCTTCTGCTAGCTTTGAATTTGTTTGCTCTTGCTTCTCTATTTCTTTTAATTGTGATGTTATGATGTTGATTTTAGATCTTTCCTGTTTTCTCTTGTTGGCATTTAGTGCTATAAATTTCCCTTTATACACCGCTTTAAATGTGTCCCAGAGATTCTGGTACATTGTGTCTTTGCTCTCATTGGGTTCAAAGAACACCTTTATGTCTGCCTTCATTTCATTATGTACCCAGTAGTCATTCAGGAGCAGGTTGTTTTGTTTCCATGTAGGTGTGCGGTTTTGAGTGAGTTTATTAATCCTGAGTTCTAATTTGATTGCACTGTGGTCTGAGAGACAATTTGTTGTGATTTCTGTTCTTTCACATTTGCTGAGGAGTGCTGTACTTCCAACTATGGGCTCAATTTTGGAATAAGTGTGGTATGGTGCTGAGAAGAATGTATATTCTGTTAATTTCGAGTGGAAAGTTCTGTAGATGTCTATTAGGTCTGCTTGGTGCAGAGCTGTGTTCAATTCCTGGATATCCTTCTTAACATTATGTCTCATTGATCTGTCTAATATAGACAGTAGGGGGCTAAAGTCTCCTATTATTATTGTGTGTGAGTCTAAGTCTTTTTGTAGGTCTCTAAGGACTTGCTTTATGAATCTGGGTGCTCCTGTATTGGGTACATATATATTTAGGATAGCTAACTCTTCTTGGTCAATTGATCCGTTTACCATTATGTAGTGGCCTTCTTTGTCTCTTTTGATCTTTGTTGGTTTAAAGTCAGTTTTATGAGAGATAGGATTGCAGCCCCTGCTTTTTTTTTTTTTTTTTTTTTTGCTTTCCATTTGCTTGGCAGATCTTCCTCCATCCCTTTATTTTCAGCCTGTGTGTGTCTCTGCACATGAGATGAGTCTCCAGAATACAGCACACTAATAGGTCTTGACCCTTTATCCTATTTGCCAGTCTGTGTCTTTTAATTGGGGAATTTAGCCCATTTACATTTAATTTTAATATTGTTATGTGTGTATTTGATCCTGTCATTATGATGTTAGCTGGTAATTTTTCCCGTTATTTGATGCAGTTTTTTTCCCAGCATTGGTAGTCTTTACAATTTGGCATGTTTTTGCCGTGGCTGGTACCAGTTGTTCCTTTCCATGTTTAGTGCTTCCTTCAGTAGCTCTTGCAAGGCAGGCATGGTGGTGACAAAATCTCTCAGCATTTGCTTGTCTGTAAAGGAATTTATTGCTCCTTCACTTATGAAGCTTAGTTTGGCTGGATATAAAATTCTGGGTTGAAAATTCTTTTCTTTAAGGATGTTGAATATTGGCACCCACTCTCTTCTCTTCTGGCTTGTAGAGTTTCTACTAAGAGATCTGCTGTTAGTCTGATGGGCTTCCCTTTGTGGGTAACCTGACCTTTCTCTCTGGCTGCCCTTAACATTTTTTCCTTCATTTCAACCTTGGTGAATCTGACAATTATTTTTCTTGGGTTGCTCTTCTTGAGGAGTGTCTTTGTGGTGCTCTCTGTATTTCCTGAATTTGATGTTGGCCTGCCTTGCTAGGTTGGGGAAGTTCTCCTGGATAATATCCTGAAGAATGTTTTCCAACTTGGTTCCATCCTCCCCGTCGTTTTCAGGTACACCAATCCGATGTAGATCTGGTCTTTTCACATTGTCCCATCTTTCTTGGGGGCTTTGTTCATTTCTTTTTACTCTTTTTTCTCTAAAGTTCTCTTCCCACTTTATTTCATTATTTTGATCTTCAATCACTGATACCTTTTCTTCCACTTGATCAAACCAGCTATTGTAGCTTATGCATGCGTCACATAGTTCTCATGCCATGGTTTTCAGCTCCATCAGGTCATTTAAGGTCTTCTCTACATTGTTTATTCTAGTTGGCCATTCGTCTAATCTTTTTTCAAGGTTTTTAACTTCCTTGCAATGGGTTCCAACATCCTCCTTTAGTTCAGAGAAGTTTGTTATTACCAACCTTCTGAAGCCTACTTCTGTCAGCTCGTCAAAGTCATTCTCCCTCCAGTTTTGTTCTGCTTCTGGCAAGGAGCTGTGATCCTTTGGAGGATAAGAGGCTCTATGTTTTTTTAGAATTTTCAGCTTTTCTCTCTGGTTTCTCCCCATCTTTCTGGTTTTATCTGCCTTTGATCTTTGATGCTGGTGCCCTACAGATGGGATTTTGGTGTGGTTGTCCTTTTACTTGATGTTGATGCTTTTACTTTCTCTTTGTTAGTTTTCCTTCTAACTGTCAGGGCCCTCAGCTGCAGGTCTATTGGAGTTTGCTGGAGGTCCACTCCAGACCCTGTTTGCCTGGGTAACACCAGCAGAGGCTCAGTTGGAAATGCAGAAATCACCCATCTTCTGCGTTGATCGCACTGGGAGCAGCAGACCAGAGCTGTTCCTATTCGCCATCTTGGAATGGAATTGCAAAATAAGTTTTATAAAGGTCAAGGATGGCTCGCTAAGCCCCAATTTGAAATTTAATAAAAAGTTTATATTTTTCCTTAGTATATTTTTGTTTTTATAAACATTGATAGTCTCCCAGTGATTAATGTTTATTTTGTTTCTTTAAATGTCATTCCATTAAAATTCTGACTTGTTAAATCTTTTATTTCTAAAGAATGATGGGTTTTATTTTATACTCTTGTTAACACAGATATATTTAGTGGGAGCTTGTTTCACGTTGTAAGGAAGTACAAATAACAGTTACAACATTCTTACAATAACCATGGCTCTATGCAATGAGTACACTACTCTTACAATACAATCAGGTACTTTGTCCAAAAATTTCTCTTTGTAGACTTCTCTTTCTGCACTTCCAAGGTTAGATCCTAGAAAGTCTGTAAGTGATATTGATGTTGAACTACATAGCTGTGAATTTCTAAGAACTGATTTAATCATGTTTTAATTTGTACCAAATTTCCATAATTGACGGAACACAATTGATCTTAGTGGCTATTTTGTTCCACTGGATTGCTTGCTTGCTCTTGAGTGTGATTTTTGGAGGACAATTTATAGTATATTGAGGAAAACTCAAGAAAAGAGAAAAATTATAGCTGTGTGATTTAGAAGGATGTCCGACAGTCATTTAAAACAGCAAGATTTATACACACCAATTTCTTATCCTAATACTCAATGTTAGCATCTGAAAAAATCTTACTTCAGTATTTTAAAAAATTTAAATGAATTGTAACACTAGAAATAAAACAAACAAACAAACAAACAAAAAACAAATAAAACTAGAAAGAACTTTAGATGTGGAAAGCAAGAAAGAAAACACTTAATGCCTATATGTTAGGAATGGCTAATGTATTGGTCTCTAAGCTGATGTACTGAGTGAGTAATAGCCATCAAAAGAGACATAGTTTGTAAATATAAGCTTGAAAATCCTGCAGCAGAGTGATTTTCTAAGTGTGGCGTTGAATCACAAACATAAAAATCACCATCAATGCTTGTTAAAGAATAAACATAGGTTTTAAGTATGGACTAGATAGTCAAAATCTAAAAAAATTCGTCCAAAAATTTATATTATTGAGAAGCTCACTCAGATAATTCTTATGCAGGCTAAGGCTGTGGAAGCACAGCTATAGAGTGTGTGTGTGTGTGTGTGTGTGTCTAAGTGTGTATTTCATTTCTTTTATTTGTTTTCCCTACAGTTTACTGGGTGAGAATTCTATGTAGAACCTGAGACTTGTCAATCAACAGCTAAGGGAATGAAACACTTTGCACTTGATGAGAATCAACATGATTTTCCTGAAGATATTTCAACCCATGTTGGACATTTGAGATCTGAACCAAAATAAGGAGGTTCATCCCCGTTGGACTTCAGCCTTGCCCTGCATACGTCTTTTCTAGCTCATTGGTAAGTGTCAAAATGTCAATGAAGATAAAAGAAAAGGGAATATTTCTGTTTGCTTATATGCTGGCTTGGTCATTTTATTGGATAGAGAAAACAAAGCCTCACCAACTACAAACGGCTATTTTGCTAAGCCCAGAATTGATGCAGTAAAATATGTGCTTTGGGGAAAATACATGCTTTGGGAAACTTGTTCATAGCTAGCCTTGAGGCTGACATTAGTAGTTGTGTTACAGAACGAAGTTATTTACTGATTATTACAATAATCTGAGATGTCTGGAGGACAAGGATTACCTATAGAACAGAAACACAAACATTAGGGAGACATTATTATTGAGGATATGAAAAGGACTCATAGCTTACTGAAATATATTATTTTGCATTTTTTCAGACATGTTCTTATGCTAGCTATCATTTTGTGCACAGAAAATAACCTAAACTCCCAAAAAGGAATATCAGAGTCCATCCCCTTCAATGAGTTTTTTCATGATGAACATAATGAAAAATAAAAGCACCTGCTATAACCAAGTATAAATTCATTTCCCCTTGACCTTCCAAGAGACAAAAGATCTAGGAGACAAAATACGAGACTCAGACTAATGGCTTTTTAAGAAGTTCACTCTGATGGAAGCCAGACTCCCTCTCTACCCCAGTGGCCTCTCCCAGTGTTCATTCTGCAAGAAAAACACATACATCAATGGATGAGACTTCACCAGAGGCAGATCTGGGGGCAAAGACAGAATTACCACAAAGCTCATGAAATTTAGGCTTGAGTCTTTCACTTGCATTTGCTCATTATGAGGTCATCTGGTGGGACCTAGCAATGTATTCATGGAGTCATATTTTATTTTTTTCTGTAAAATTTGCAAAACGAAGATGCCTTAACTGAAATCAGTTAAGATTACTTTCTCTTTCTCCACTGTCTCCCTTCTTCTGCTGGGTAGCATAAGAAGTGGATATTATGGGGATATGGCTAAAGGGAAATTGAGTTGGGAAATTTAGTTAGGATTTGGTGGTATATAATTATGTGGTATATAGTATCTATGTCTGTTAAGTTATGGCTAGCTGTTACAGTGTACTACTAGCGTTTTCAGGGACATGTCTTCTTCTTACTGCACTGGTAGCTCTTGCTTTGTGTGTAAATGGGCAAGCCCAGTTTTCTGATTGTAATGTAAATGTGTTTTATGGTTGTTGGTACTGGGATTCTATGGGCTGTGGAAGCCAAAAAAGTTTGAAATGTATAGAGTCATATGCTAGTTTGTGGATACTTCTTCTAATCACAGGTTGCATCAACTTATACCAGAGCACGTGGTTTCCTTTATTCTCTTTTATCAGGAAAATACTTAAAAATGTCATATATTCAAGTATATAATGCAATGTGTAATTTTTTCATTTTTGATAAAACTCATGAGAAACAGAATTTATCATGTTGCCTCTATTCCTTGTTAGTAGTACAAAAAACAAGCATACATGTGTATGAAGTCGTATGTTTCAACATTCCAACTATGTGTAATGTAACTCAAATTTTGTTTACTCCATCTTGAGAAAGACTTTCTCTTTTCCCCGTAGAAAGTGGTTTTATAAAAGTGGTAGAAAATGGTTTTACAAACTCTTTGTCATGTGAAGCAATGATCAAGTATTACAAAGCCAAAACATGTAGAAAATAAATTAGAGAAGGATGTTTGTATGACCTTTGCGGGCATTTAATATATGCAATTTGCTGTGCTACTTTCTCCTGTTCTGAATGATTATTTTTATACCCTATGTCTTTTCCGTGAAAAATGACCATCACATTTTATAAGCTTCAGGCCCCATAAATTCTTTTTTTTGTCCTTCCTAGGAGAGCTAAGTAGAGTATTTCAAAATGTCTAAAATATTCAAATGAAATTTAATGTGGCTCTGAACAAAAGTCAACAAAACTGTAAAGAGTAGTATTAAACCATATCAAGTCTCTGCCTCTCAGTCTTTCATTCTCTCTTACACACAGAGGCACACACAAATACAGAACCTGTCTAGTCTTTTCATGCTTTAGAGAACAGAACAGACATTCTCAACGTACAACATTATAATTTACATAGGAGATCAATCACCCTCACAAAGAAAATTCTGAAGTGGGTTTTATTTTCTTGTTTCTTCAAAAAGGCAAATACTTCTATTTTATTGACTTCAAATCAACTAGGAAAGTACACACTTCTCAAGCCCCTATGTCTCTAAATAATGTTTATCTACTTTGTGTGTCTGAGAACAATCTTTAAGCTCCTCTTATATTCCTAAGAAGTTGTCTCTGATTATTTATGCTGCAGATGCTAACTAGGAAAACAACGCAAAGCCATGCAGGAAAAAAATATTCAGTTCTCTCTGGGAAAACTATAAAAAAGAAACCTCTTGATCAGATGAATAGATTATATAAGTAAATCTACAAAACTAATGATGATTTTGTTTTTTTGTACACTATCTATAAAACAAAGAGAAGTCATTCAGCTTCTCTAAAAGAAACTTGAAAAGTTCTCATTTAGTTCAATATTCACACTGAAGTCTTAGAAGCTAAGCAGTGTCAGGCTCTGAACCAGTCTCTTTGCCCTTGGTCCACTCGTATGCCCTCTCCAGCACTCTAACAATAGACAGCAGGACTATAATAGCAATGGGTTCAAGTTCAGCATCCCAAATTAAACTCAAGACTTAAGAAATAGATGGAGAGGTGCAGCAAGATGGCAGAATAGAAGGCTCCACCAACCATCCCCTCCCCACCCCCTCTCGTCCCCTGCCACAAAGCCACCAATTTAACAACTATCAACACAGAAAATAAAACACCTTCATAAGAACCAAAAATCAGATGAGCCCTCATAGAACCTAGTTTTATAACTTCATATTGCTGAAAGATGGACTGAAGAAATAGGAAAAAACTCCTGAATTGCAAATGCCACCCCTTCCCCAGCCAAGGCAACAGCAGTGGCATGGTGCAGAGAGCTTCTCTGGGCACTGGGAGGGGAGGGGATAACATGGCAATTGTGAGGCATTGAATTCAGTGCCATGCTGTTGGAGCAAAAAGGAAAACCACACTAAACTTGGCTGAAGCCTGCCTACAGAGGAAACATTTAAACCAGCCCTAGCTAGAGGAGAATCATGAATCTCAGCAGTTAGAACTTGAGTACCTACAAACCTTGCCACAGAGGGCTACAGCACTCTCTGTCTTCAAGTAAACTTGAAAGGCAGTCTAGGCCATAAGGACTGCAACTCTTAGTTGAGTCCTAGCGCTGAACGAGGCCCGAAGACAGGAGACTGGCGGGGCATGTGACATACTGAGACAACAGCTGGGGCAGCTAAGGGAGTGCTGGCATCACTCCTCGCCTAACTCCAGGCTGCACAGCTCATGGCTTCAAAAGACACCCCTTCCTTCTGCTTGAAGAGAGAAAAGGAAAGAGTGGGGAGTACTTTTTCTTGCATCTTGGATACCAGCTCACCCACAGCAAGACAAGAGACTGATAAAAGTCATGAGGCCTCTGTTTCAGGCCCTCTAGCTCTCAGAAGACATTTCTAGACACACCTTGGGCCAGAAAGGAGCCTACAGCCTTGAAGGAAAGGATACAGTGCCTGCAGCATTCCTTAACTGCTAATTGAAGAGTTCTTGAGCCCTGAATAACCATCAGGGATACCCAGGTAGTATATCAAGGACCTTGGATGAGCCTCTGAGACTTGCTGGCTTCAGTGAGACTCAGCACATTACCAATTGGGTTGGCTACAGGGTAAAACTCATTCTGCTTGAGAAAAGCAGAGGGAAAAGTAAAGGAAATTTTGTCTAGCACCTTCGGTACCAGCATGGCCACAGAGGGGTAGGGCACCAAGGAGGCTCAAATATAATCTTATATTTGAGAAAACCTAAAGTATCTGCAAGAAAACTATTAAAACTGATAACAAATTTAGTAAAGTTGCAGGATGCAAAATCAACATACAAACATCAGTAGCATTTTAAAATGCCAACAGTGTCAAATGTGAAAATGAAATAACAAAGTAATCCCATTTACAATAGCCACATATAAAATTAAATACTTAGGAATTAATCAAGGAGTGAAAGATAACTATAATGAAAACCGTGAAATACCAACGAAAGAAATTGAAGAGGACACCAAAAAATGGAAAAATATTCCATGTTCATGGATCAGAAAAATCAATACTGTTAAAGTATCTATACTACTCAAAGCAATCTACAAATTCAATGCAATCCCTGTAAAAAACACCAATGACATTCTTCACAGAAATAGAAAAAAAAATCCTAAAATTTATATGAAACCACAGAAGACCCAGAATAGCCAAAGCTATCCTAAGCCAAAAGAACTAAACTGGAGGAATCATACTACCTGACTTCAAATTATACTGCAGAGCTATAGTAACCAAAACAGCATGGTACTGGCATAAAAATAGACATGTAGACCGACGGAACAGAATAGAGAACCCATAAAAAAATCCATACACCTAATGTGAGCTCATTTTTGATGAAGGTGCCAAGAACATACACTGGGGAAAATACTGTCTCCTCAATAAATGATGCTGGGAAAACTGGATATCCATATACAAAGAATGAAACTTGACCTTTTTCTATCACCATTTACAAAATCAAATAAAAATGGACTAAAGAGTTAAATCTAAGACCTCAAACTATAAAACTACTACAAGAAAACATTGGGGAAAATCTCCAGGTCATTGGTCTGGACAAAAAACTTCTTAAGCAGCACCCCACAAGCACAGCCAACCAAGGCAAAAATGAACAAATGGGATCATATCAAGTTGAAAAACTTCTGCACAGCAAAGTAAACAATCAATAAAGTGAATAAATAAGCCACAAAATGGGAGAAAATATTTGCGAACTACCCATCTGAGAAAGGATTAATAACCAGAATATATAAGGAGCTCAAACAACTCTGTAGGAAAAACAATATAGTAATCTGATTTTTAAAAAATGGGCAAAACATTTGAAGAGCCATTTCTCAAAAAAGGGCATACAAATGGAAAACAGACATATGAAAAGCTGATCATCAGAGAAATGCATATAAAAACTACAGTGATGGGAATGTAAATTAGTACAACTACCATGGAGAACAGTTTGGAGGTTCCTCAGAAAACTAAAAATTGAGGTATGATATTATCCAGCAATCCCACTATTGATATATGCCCAAAAGAAAGGAAATAAATATATCAAAGAGATACCTGCACTCCTAAGTTTGTTGTAGCACTGTTGACAATAGCTAAGATTTGGAAGCAACCTTAGTGTCCATCAACAAATGACAAGATAAAGAAAATGTGGCACATATATACAATGTAGTATTATTCAGTCATAAGAAAGAATGAGATCCAGTCATTTGCAACAACATGGATGGAATTGGAGATTATTAAGTGAAACAAGCCTGACACAGAAAGACAAACCTTGCATGTTCTCACTTATTTGTGGGGTCTAAAAATCAAAATAATTGAACTGATGAACATAGAGAGTAGAAAGATTGTTCCTAGAAGCTGGGAAATACAGTGGTGGGATTGCGGGGAGGTGGGGATGAATAATACATACAAAACGACAGTTAGAAAGAATGAATAAGACCTATTATTTGATAGCACAACAGAGTGACTATAGTCAATAATAACTTAATTGTACATTTTTAAATAACTTAAGGCATGCAATTATATTATTTGTAACTCAAAGGACAAATGCTTGAGGGAATGGATACCCCATTCTCCATGGCATGTTCATTTCATATTGCATGTCTGTATCAAAATATCTAATGTACCCCATAAGTATATATACCTAGTCTGTCCCACAAAAATTAAAAATAAAAATAAATTTAAAAAATAAATAGATTTCAGACTTTTGAATAATTTGGGAAAGCTATGAAAAACTAAAGTCAAAAAATGTAATAGTATGCAAAGATTAAATCATCATTCATTCAGCAAATATCTGTTGCATACCCATTATGACCTCATCAACTGGTCTTTAAGGAAGTAAGTACGAATCAATGAACAGGGAAGACATATACCTTTCTTATTTAAATAATAATATGCAATTATCTGTTTAATTAAAATATAGAAATATAATTATAAACACTTAATTATTAAAATTATTTAATTACAGTTGTGATAAGTTATTAGAGAAATGTATATTGTGCAATGAAACTATACAACAAGAGAACTCAATTCTAGTAATTGAGACTTCTCTGAGGAATAGATATTAAATCCCGACCGAGAGGATGATTGAGTCTTAAATAGGCAAAGGGAGAGAGTTGGGAAATTGTGAAGGACTTGAAACAGCAAAATCTCATTGCACTCAAGGCAGAGAAAAATAGGCCATGTGGCTACAGAAAAATGAGCAGGAGGGTGGTAGCACAATATGAGATCAGAAAAACTAGCAGGAGCCAGGTCATGTAAAAGGCTCTCTTGAACTTTATATTAAGGGCCAAGAGATTTCAGAAAAGTCTTCTAGGCAGGGGAGTGAGTCGCTGATGTTGTGAGAAGGGAAATGCTGTTTTTACCATAATCCTTAGTTAAAAGAGGTAAACAGATGAAACTAACAAGGCTGTTCCTTATGGGAGAAGTTGCTGAAGGAAAACTAGACTGTAAATCACAGTCTTTCCCCAGGGGGAGTCTGGGGAAAGCAATTAAGTATAGACTGGTGGTTTAGAGAAGAGAAGAAGTGCCACAAAGGCCAAAGAGAGGGTAGGCTACGTTGGACCCTAGGCAACTCTCTGTGAAAACACACATCTTCAGTAAAACTACAAAAACCAGAATAAGTTTAATGGGCCTAGATTTCTTGTGAAAGGTGTAAGAGATGTATTTCCCACCAAGTTGACTGAGTAGATGGAATACAAATAGCTCACAAAGATCCATAAGTAGAAAAGGAAGGAAACATGAGGAAATCAGGTCAGTAATGACAACAGCTACCATTTAATTAGCAGTTTCTCTGTGACAGGCTGTGCTGAGCTACTTACTTGCATGTCTTCATCTCATCCTCACAGAAACTGTGGGTCATAGTATAGTTATCTTCATTTATCAGAAACGGAAGCTTAGAAAGGTTAAGTAATTTGCAGAGGTTACACATATATTAGGTAGCAAAGCCAGTTTGAATACAGGCAACCTACCTTTGGAGCTCAGCTTTTAACCAGTAAAGTAAATTCACCGGGATTATGTAGAGGGCATTCGAGTCATCCATATTTTGGAGTTTTCAGTAATACATAAATCTTCAAAAAGAGAGAAGCCCCTAAGGAATATTCCATATACTTTCATTCATTTGTTTATCCAGCATATACTAACTGTCTATTGTATGCTCAATATTGTCCTAAGCACTAGGGAGAAAATGGTGAGCACCAGCAAAGGTCTTCTCATGAGGCTGGCAATATTCATGAGAAGATTGGTTGGGCTGGGGTTGGAAAAAGATCTTAATCAAGTATGCACAGCAATTGTCCATTTTAAACATCTATGTGATATGACATGCTATGATAAAATATTATTTGAAAATTTGATTTAGTAGAATTTGTATAAGTGAAATATTTTATCCAGTTAGGAAAATACGTCAGGGCTTTCCTGGAAAAGTGACAATTACATTTCAATTTGAAGGATACTTAAGAGTTAACAAGTCAAAGGAACCGGGGCTGAAAGGAAACAGGGATGATCACTCCAGACAGGAAGAAAACCTACAAAGGTCTTGTGGCAAGAGGTAACACAGAAGACACAAGGGACAGAACGGAGGCCAATGTATCTGGAAAGTGAGTGCAACGACAGACACACAGGGTGAGATAAGGCTGCAAAGGAAGTTGAGGAGGATGAGGTAAGGGTTTATGGGCTATGTTAAGAATATAAGCCTCTATGATAAGAGCATAGGAACAGATTTGCGTTTTGACAAGATCACTCAGTCTGCTGTATTGAGAATGGATTTGACCGAGGTAAGAGCAAATGTGGGAGTCTAGTAAAAAAGTTACTGAAAAATTCCCGGCACAAAATGATAGAAAACTTTAACTAGAGTGAAGGTAGTAGATATGAAGAGAAATGAATAAATTAGGGGGAAACTTGGAAGGTAATATTGAGAGCACTTGGTGAAGGATTCACTTAAGGATTGAGGAAGGGTGAAATGTTGCTAAGTTTGTGACATACAAAATTCCAAGAATAGCAGTGTCATTTACAGTGGTAAAGAACAAAAATAAGTTTGGTTTTGCAGATGTTGAGGTTCAGGCTCTCTCCTGAGCTATTCAAGAAGAGATGCAAATAGACACCTGCATTCTATCTGAAAGTAAGTGGAAAAGTATGTGCTGGAGATGCGAGTTTAGTATACCTTGCGTATACATTGTCATTTAAAGTAACAGGATGGATAAAATTGCCCAGGGAGAAAGGGCGTAAAAGACAGTCATCCTTTGGTATTCAGAGAAAATTGATCACAAGTCCCGTTCCATGGATACCAAAATCCACAGATGCTCGAGTCTCTGATATAAAAAGGCAAAGTATTTGCATATAACTCATGTACATCCTCCTGTGTACTTTGATTCTATATTGCTTATAATACCTAGTACAGTGTAAATGTTAGGTAAATAATTGTTACAGTGTATCGTTATTTATTTGTATTATTTTAAATTATTGTATTGTTACTTTATATTGATTTTGCATGTGTGGAATATTTTTACTCCAGGTTTGGTTGGTTGAATCCACAGAAGTGGAATCTGCAGATATGGTGGGCTGAGAGTGATCCCAACATTTAATTGCTGGGTAAAGAATGAGGAATCTACTACACAGACAAAAAGAAAATCCAAAAAGATGAGGTTAAAATCTCTTGACAGAGAAAAGGAAAGAAAATGTCTCAAGAAGAGTGTAGAGACCCATACTATCGAATGCTATTAGAAGGCTAAGTAAGATGAGACTTTAAGTTTCTGTTTGTATTTAGCCACATGGAGGTTGTGGTGTGATGACAGGTTGTTCCCAACAGGTGACGTGAGTGAAAGTCATACGGGATCAGTTGATGCATGATTAGAAGATTGGGGACTAACCTGAGGAAATGTAATTTCAAGAATAAGAGAACATTTTTGAGAAGTTTATCTGGAAAGTATAGGAAAAGACGAAGAAAGGATTTCTGGGACATGGAAACTCTTTTGGAGTGGATCAGTCATGATTAGGAGTTGGGACATTTAGACACAGATGGGAGTCAAAGATAATTCTCAAATGTCTTGTGTGAATGATCAAATGATTTACAGGGTTGTCTATGAAAAAAAGAAACTACAGGAGTTGCTGCTTTGTGGGGTAGAATATGGATTAACGTTAGAGCATGTTGAGTTTGGGATGTCTATAAAAACACTAAATAAAAATAGTCTGTCAAGGCCAAGCATGGTAGCTCACATCTGTAATCCCAACATTTTGGAAGGCTGAAGCGGTAGAATCACTTGAGCCCAAGAGTTCTAGACCAGCCTGGGCAACATCGGCTGCTAAACCCTCTGTTTACGAGACCCTACAAAACCTTATATTTATTTAAAAAATTATTTAAAAATTACTCAGATGTGGGGTGTGCACCTGTGGTGCCAGCATCTCAGGAGGCTGGGATGGGAGGCTGGGATGGGAGGCCAAGGAGGTCAAAGTTGTAGTAAGCTATGATCACACTGCCACTGGACTCCAGCCTGGGAGACAGAACGAGAACCTGTCGCCAAAAAAAATAAATAAATAAAAATAAAGGCTGTCAACAGATGGAATGGGGCTCAGAAGAGAAGATGAGGTTAAAGATTTTAGGAGGGGCAGCTCTGGATTATACATGGTAGTTAAAGCCATGAAATAGATAAGATATCAAAGAAGAACATGTACAGAGAGGAGTAAAGAGAGATTAAACCCAACCTGGAGGATCCCTATCACTTAAAAAATCACAGTGTGGGAGAATACATGAAAACAGCAACCAGAAAGATAGGAGGAAAACCAGAAGTTTCTGTCTCGAAAGACAAAGACAGAGATTGCCTAGAGAAGAAAATTGTCAATTTACATCAAATGATTCTGAAAGGTCAAATAAGATGGGATTAAAAAATGTTATTGGATGTAGGGCCATGAAGATCATTGATCACTGTACTGGAAGCTATGGAATAAAGGGTTAGAGTTAGTGTGGGAATCAAATTTTAGAGTTAATAGGATATAAAGATGAAGAATCAGCGTGTAGACAATCCTTTCAAGAAGCTTGAAAAGAGTTGAAGAGGTAGTAGTAAAACTGAGAAGGCTGTAGGGCTGTATCAGCTGTAGGTACTATCAGTTGTAAATACTATGTGGCTCTTCATATTCCTGTGGCACCGCGTGCCTCCCAGACCATTGGCCCAGTGCAGGACAACCAATTGTGTTTGACCAACGCAGGTTCACGTCTGGGTTCAACTTGCCCTGGGAACACCAAGCCTTCCCTCTTGGCTACGTTTTATGCAGCCAAGTTGACCAGATGCACCCCTGAATTTTTTGGCTTCTCTTGCCATTTCTGAGTTTGGAGGAATCATAACCACACTGACAGAGTCCACTGTGGAATCTGACATCCAAAAGTACCAGACCACAAAATTCAAAACAGTGGAGAAGTGAACTCCTTGAGGGCTACACACTGCCCCATACAAAACAAGAGCTAGGAGGGAGTTAGGCAAATCGATTTCCTCACCTTTCTTTCTTCCCAGGACTACTAGGGTCACATTTTCTTCTTGCAGCCTGCCTGGAAAAAACTGCAAATGTCAAGCAGTTGCATCTGTTGAACAACAATGTACACTTTAGAGTTTTCATGAAAAGAGGTAGCTATTTGGTAACACCTCATTTAGTATTGCCTTACATTCTTTCTTTTCTTATTTTTTTTCTCTCTTAAATAAGACATCAACACTTTCATCTTGGTATGAGGCTCTCTAGTTTATAGCAAACCTGAGGTAAAACAAGGGTAGATTCAGGAAACCATTTTTTTTTTTTAAGGAGGGGAAGAGCTGAGCATGTCCAATTACTGATGATAAGAATCTAGTCAGGAGGAAATGTTGAAGATGCAGGAGAAGGAGAGAATTATCACTGGGGTAAGGTTTTCAAGTAAGGAGGAGGGACAGGCTCCCTAGCACGTGTGGAAAGTAAAACAAAGTTTTTCTGAGCTTTAATTATGTTCCAGGATCTCTTCACAATTATGGAAATGTTTTTTTTTTTTATTTTTTTTTTTCATTTTTATCCTCACACCATCTTTTGAAGTAATTCTTACCATTTTTTTCATGTTGCGGGTGAAGAAACTGAGACACAGAACTTCTAAGGAATTTTCTCAAGTCACACAATTTAGGTGGAAGAGAAATTATTATACATCTATTCTATTTCTAGAGCCTTCTATTTCTAGGGCCAATATTCTCACTCAGTGTATTTTACTGCCTATCTTTCATTAAAGAGGATAATTTCTTCTATCGTGATAAGAGGAAAGGAAGAGAGGTTGAATGCAGTTGCAGATTTGAAGATGTTCACAGTCTGTGGTGGACTCCATCAGCAGTGAAGAGTGACTGGAAGAAGGGCGTTTTGGGAATTTGGCAACAGTATGAAAAATTGGAAATCATTTCGTGGATAGCCTAAGTTCTTGTAATATCCTGCCACCCATTCATATTGCTTCTGCCTTTGTCTTTCTCCAATCTATTGTCAACACAGCAATAGACTGATTCTGTTAAATAAGTCAGATCATATCACTGTACTCAGACAAACCAATGACTTTCCATCTTACTTAGTAAGAACCAAACAATTCTTATTAAGACCTGCACGGCACTACATTATTCAATCCTGCCCCTATCTGTCTCCTCGTTGAGCTCATCTACTTTTCTTCCCCTTGTTCACTCAGATCCAAACTTCCATGAAAACACTGGTCATGATCTCAGTGCTGTTGCACCTACTACTTCCTCTGCCTGGGATAGAGGACTCTTCCTCAAGATGCCCAGGAGGCTGGTTTCTACAGCTTTTTCAGGTTTGCTCAAAAGTTGCCTCTTAGAGAAGCCTTTCCTGGCCACACTCAACTGCCCTACCAATATTTTCTATCTCCTTCCCTTCTATACTATTTTCTTCTCAGCACTTATAATTATGTATCATAAATACTTTAATTTTTTGTCTTATTGTCTGTCTTTCCCACTAGAATTTAAAGTTCCTCAAGGAAAGAGTTTCTAATCTTTTTTTTTTTTTTTTTTTTTTTCAGTGTGATATCCTTAGCAGCTAGTATAATGCCTGGCTCATACTACCTTAGTAAATACTTGCTGAATGAGTGAATAATTGGGGAGAGTGGGAGAGCCAGGTTCCTGGTAATATATGCTAAGATATCTAGGCAATACAAGACACTAGGTTGAAGGTAGTGACCAGGAATATGTAGTTTTCTGCTTTTATATTTCTCATTTGCTAGAGTACAGATACGAGGTGGGGTGTTTTTTATACCAGAATTTGTTCTAGACATGTCTTTTCTGCCTTGTGTTCTACCTTAGACAAAAGCTTGGACTTCTTTTTATGTCTTATGAATCTTTAGACAGACAAAAACTAATGATAAGCCACTTTTAGAGGGATTTTAAAAATTCAGATGGGCATTATTAATTGTTATATCTATGAGATATATTTTGAATAAAGGAAATTGTTTTTGTATCAACAGCATGAACAGAAATTCAGACCTTAACTTATATATCTGTTTTTTTTTAACTTTGAAAAAAATTTGTTATTTGTTGAGAAATATGTGAATTTGCAGCTTTAGATGTTCTATTCAGGCAGCGTTTAAGTTTGGAGGGTCAACAGACCAGATTTGGAGTCCTGATGTGTTAGTCAGTACATTTCCATCTAATTTTCCATTCCCAAGAAATGGAAAAGTTTGAGTCATTAAGTGATAAGAAGCTTCCTAATTGAGACAAACAAGTTTTCTAGTGCAGCATAGAAAGTTAGACTTAGCTATAATTGAGAAGACCAAAGATAAAGGAGAAATTCTTATGAGAACTTAAGGAAACTCGCATGATCTTCAACAGGTTAACGGCATGCACACAGGAGCAGTGTTTCGTTTTTGTTTTGTTTTTTTTTTCAAATTTTCTGAGCACAGGAACTCCTGAAGTGTTTGCTAAATGCAGAATCCCCCAGGTTTAATGTATGAGCATCTGTAAAGCTAAGGCCCTAGAATTTTACATTTTAATAAGCACCACAGCTGATTTCATTGTAAGCCATTAATAAACCAAACATGGACAAACATTATTGTATAACATATCCTGTAATAAAAAAAAGAAACATTGCCACTAAGTTAACCAAATTAATGAAAGTTAGACACTAAAGCTCCTACATATTCCTAAAGCAGGAAACTCTATGGACTCTTTCAGTCTTTTCACTTTTGTTCTAAACAAATGTATGAACCATTGCTTGGTTATTCATTTTAAATTTGTTTAATTGAATTGAAATGGCAATTAGAAGAGCGAATGATGCCTGTTAAAGCCGGGCAGGCTGAGGTCTAGTAAGAACTAACAGATGAGAGTCTGTCGGGGAATTAAGAAAACAACAATTTCCAAAAGCACACAAAAGCGCAGAAAGCACTGCAGTCTAGGATCTGTTTAGGCAGGGATAAACCGATCTCAATCACTCCAGAGGGCATTCCTGCTTTACAGCCTAATAATGTCCCTGAGTTAACAACATAAGATTCCATCATTCTTAGTACTCTTTGTTTAAGCTTTCAGGGAGGCACAGTGAGTCTTCCAAAGACTTAGATGCAGAAAAATAATATTAAATATATATTAGAGTAAATTTCAGTTATTTGGAAAATTAACGGAAGTAGAAAAGTTTATTCCCCAGAGAAATGAAATACATACTTTCCGTGTGGACAGTGGTTAAATAACCCTCTTCTGTTGGACTTGTGGTCTCGTGGGTGGTAACATAATTTTTCCTTTAGGTGCCAGAAATTGGGTAAGATTATTGCCTGAGACAGCACAGGACAGCAACAGTGAGAGATGAAAGCCTCGTCAGTGTGCGCCAGAGTTTTGCAACTCCAAACGCAGTCCATCATGGACCAACAACTGCAGCATCACCTGGCAGCTGTTAGAAGTACAGACTCTCAGATCCCACCCCAGATTCCTGAGTCAGAATCCATAATTTGATACAATTCTCAGGTACATTAAAGTTTGAAAAGTGGCATGCTAGTGAACTGCGATTTTTGTGTCAAGGGATGTACTTGGTGTTGAAGAACTGGGTTCAGAGTTCAGAGAGTAGGTGTTCAAAGCAGCTTCAAGTCATACAAAAGAGCCAAGAATAACCCAAGAGCTTCCACATATCTCTGTAAACAGGGTTAGAGGTTGTCAAGGTCACAGGCAGTACAGATGCCATGGAACATTTTTTTTCTTAAGAAATCTCAATTTTCAATCTCACATTTTCTTTAAAGTGTTTTTCACTGTAACACAAATATTGAAACACACAAATGTGTGTACAAATTAATGCATTTTAATACTGTTTTAATGAGGTAAAATTTACATGTAATAAAATGCATAACTTTTGAAGAATGTGTCCATCAGATAATTGGTACTCTGATCAAAGCATAAAACATGCTCATCACCCCAGAAATCTCTCTCTTATCCTCTCAAATTAATTTTTAGTCCCTGTGCAACTGCTGTTTTAATTTCTATCACTATAGATAGTTTTACTTGTTCCTGAACTTAATACAAACAGAACCAAACATTATAAACTTTTTTGTGTCTAGATCCTTTTCCTTGACGTACTGCTTTTGTGATTAACCTTATATTATTGTACATATCAATAATTTGCTACTTACTAGTGACTAGTGTAGTATGAATATACCACAATTTGTTCATTCTCCTGTTGATGGACGTTTGGGTTGTTTCCAGCTTTTTGGTATTATGAATAAAGCAGCTATAAAAAAATATACTTATACAAGCCTTTTGTGGGCAGTGCTTCATTTCTCTTAGGTAAATATCTAGGTGTAGAAATTACTGTTAACTTTCTGAGAAATTACTAGTTTTCCAAAGCCGTTGTACCATGTTATGCTCTCACCAGCTCCACATGCTTGCTAGAATTTCAATTGCTCCACATCCTTGCTAGCATTTAGTGTGGTGTTATCAGTCTCTTTAATTTTAACTATGTGAAATGGCTATGAAATGGTAAGTTTGTGAAATGGTGCATTTCACTGCTTATGAATAATGCCAAACACCTTTGTGTGTGTGCTTGTTCCTTATCTGTATATCTTCTTTAGTGAAGAATCTGTTCAAGTTTGTGGCAGATGTATTTGCCAAAATAATAATGAAAATAGGTACAATGATATCTCCCAATCTAACACATACTTCTATTCTTTTTTTTTTTTCGGGGCAGGGATGGAGTCTAGCTTTGTCGCCCGGGCTGGAGTGCAATGGCGCAATCTTGACTTGCTGCCACCTGTGCCTCCCGGGTTCAAGCAATTCTCCTGCCTCAGCCTCCCCAGTAGCTGAGATTACAGGTGCCCACCGCTATGCCCAGCTAATTTTTCTTTCTTTTGTATTTTTAGCAGAGATGGGGTTTCACTGTGTTGGCCAGGCTGGTCTCGAGCTCCTGACCTCGTGACCCACCTGTCTCGGCCACCCAAAGTGCTGGGATTACAAGCATGAGCCACTGCGCCCAATCTATAATGCATTCTTGACATTCCTACCATTAGGTGGTTGGGAGTGTGTCACTTTATCTGAAAAAAAGGAGGGCAATCTTGCTACTGCCTTGGATGATAGCTTATGGTGGAAGTTTTACTAGATGACTTCAGAGGCTAGATTCTAAAAGGTGATGTGCTTCACCTAGTTCTGTGGGAATGTCTCTCTTGAGAGCCAGTTATTATGCAGTTTGAAAACCTGTGCCACTTCGTGCAGGGGTCCAGCTGGATAGGAACCTACAGCCAACACCAACTTGCAAGATGTGAGTGCACTATCCTAGAAGTGGATCTTTTAGCCCCATCTGAACTGCCTTAGCTGGTACCAAGTGAAGCAGAGACAAGTTTTCCCCACTGAGCTTTATCCAGATTGTAGATTCATGAGCAAAATAAATGATTGTTGTTGTGTTGAGTCACTTATTTATGGGGTGATTTTTTTATACAGCATCAGTACAGAACAGATTTTGGTTGTTTCATAACAAAAATTGGCTTTGTGACTAAATGATGAGAAAAAAAAAAACAATGTTAGTGAAATTCGAAGGCCTTTAAGCAGCAGCCTAAGAAAACTTGGAAGGCTGCCAACGGAGCATCTAATGTAATGAAATTGGAACCTGCAGCAAAGGGGACTGTTGTAATAGAGAGATGTGTGACCACACTGGCATCTGAGGTAATGAGAAAAATAGGAAATTTGTCAAATTTATCAAAGTACTAAATGAACTCCATATCAGTTCATCAAGAGTCAGCAGCAAGCGTTTTCTTAAAGGGCTGGATAGTACATATTTCAAGCTTGGAGACTATAGGGCTTCTGTTACAACTTCTGAACTATGCCATTGTAGCATGAAAAAGATATAGAACATACATAAATAAATGGGCAGGAATATGTTATAATAAAACTTTATTTACAAGAATGGATGCAACTATGGTTTAGACATGATTTGTTTGTCCCTGGAAAAACCCATGTTGAAATTTGATGCCCAGTGTGGCAGTATTGGGAGGTGGATCCTAGTGAGGGGCGTTTGTGTTATGGGGGCAGATGCCTAATGAATAACTGGGTGCTGTTCTCTTGGTGGCGAGTAAGATCTTGCTCTTGGGAATGGATTATCTCCTGAAAGAATGGGTTGTTGTAAAGCCAGGATACTGCTCACGATTGTCTCCTTTTTGCATGATTCCACTTTCCCTTTGATCTTATCCACCCTGTTGTGACAAAGCACAAAAGTCCTTGCCGGAAGCCAAAGCCATGCCATAAACGTCTCAGCCTGCAGAACTATGAAATAAATAAACCTCTTTTCTTTATAAATTACCCAGTCTTAGGTATTTTTTATAGCAACACAAAACAAACTGTGACAGACACTGTCCCACAGAGCATGGTCTGCTGATTCATCGTATAGGTAGAGATTTCCAGGCAGAATATTAAAAGGGCCACCTGATATATTCTTGTTGTTTATGATAAAATGCAAAAAGAGAGAGAGGAATCAAAGATGAAATGTATAGGAACCAAGACTTGCTAGATTTGGAAAGAAACCTGTTTCTTATTCCCTGACTCTCCAGATGGCAGAAGTAACAAAATTTTTAGGGAAAAGATCAAATCCAGTGCAGTAACTTAAGAGCCATTTTGTTACTTCTGCGGTAATTTAAGATATCAGGAAGATGATAGTTTATAGAACCTTTCTCTTTTTTTGTTTTTTTGTTTGTTTGTTTGATAGGGTCTCGCTCTGTCACCCAGGCTGGAATGCAGTGGCACAAATATGACTCACTGCGATTTCCTGAGATCAAGTGATCTTGCCACTTCAGCTTGGTGAGTGGCTGGGACTACGGGTGCACACCACTATTCCTGGTTAATATTTTATTTTTCTTTTTACTTTGTGGAGATGGGATCTCACTCTGTTGTCCAGACTGGTCTTGAACTCCTGGGCTCAAGCAATCCTCCCACCTCAGCCTCTCAAAGTTCTGGGATTACAAGCGTGAGCCACCACAACTGGCCCATAGAATCTTTCAAAAAAAAAAAAAAGTATGAATTCATGAGCTACAGAGTATTATTTTAAGGAGGCAGTACTTGATCCTGATCAAGAAAGTGGCAACTTGTACCAAGATGGTTTTCAGAATTGATATTGACCACTGACTGATGTCTGTGACCTATTCCCTGCTTCCCTCCTTTTGAATCTGTCTAAAGCAGTTAAGTATGCCTTTTTCACTAGTACTTGCTGGATATGGGAGGGGGGGCATATACCTTGTTTCTTTAGTTCATATGGCTTTATATTGAAAGGAATCATGTTAAGAATATAAAACAATCCATCTTGTCTGCACTGGTATATGGTTTAGATGACAAGATTCTGGACTTCAAAATTCAGCCTGATGATGTAATGGATGAGATTTTTGAAGGTTTTAGAAGGAGGTGAGTGTATTTCAGATGGGAAAAGAATATAAATAATATGTGGCCAGAAGGTGAACTGTGGCACTTTTAAAACATAGCCCCCAAATTATTTTACACTTGTTCCATTAAGATACAGGTTCTACAGCCTGTTCCATTGAATTTAAGCTTTGTAATTGGTTCGCTAATCCATTACAGCAGAAGAAATATTGAGCCAGTTTATGACCCTAGACTTAATAGCCTGCAGCTTCTTCCACTTCTATTTTCTCTTTGAATGCTTACCCTTAGAACCCAACTACTCTGCTGCAAGGAACCAAGCACCCCTGCGGACAGGCCGTGTGTGATGTGTTATGGACAATAGCCTCTGATGAGGTTCCCGTCTCTTTCCAGAAACAATTTCCGGACATGTAAACGGGCAATACCCCCAGGCACTGAGTTATTGTCTATTAATGCTTTCATGTTATCTGAGCCATTGCTGCATTAAGTAGATACATGCTGCCCCCTTGGAGCCTTGCCCAAATTGCAAATTTGTGAACAAAATAAATGATTGCTTTTGTTTTCAGTCATTAAGTTTGAGATGGCGCATTACGTAGGGATAGACAACTGGAACAAAGTTTTTTGCTCATTTTTAAATTTTTTAAAAATAGTTTGTAGGAGTCTTCTCTATATTCAAGATACAAGACTTTGTCTGATATAGGCACTGAAAATATGTCTTACGAGTCTATGACTTGCTTTTTCCTGTAATTAATGATTAGTTTTGCCTAGCAGGAGTTTTAGTTTTGATGTAATACAGCTTACTTTTTTTCTCTTATGGTTAGTGCTTTCCGTTCCATTTTTGAATGAAACTGCACCTACTCTAAGTTGATGAAGCATTTTTATGTTTTTTTTCAAAAGGCGTAACAGTTTTTGCTTTTAAATTTAGGTCTATAATCAATCTGAATTTATTTTTTCAGTATGGTGTACAGTAAGTGTTGAAATCTGTATTTTTCTATATGTTAGCTAAACATTCCAGCACGCTTTGTTGAAAACACGATTTTTCCCCAATTGATTTGTTTTGCTACCTTTGCTAAAAAATTTTGACCAGGAGTGGTGGCTCACGCCTATAATTCCAGCACTTTGGGAGGCCAAGGAGGGCAGATCACCTAAGGTTGGGAGTTCACAACTAGCCTGACCAACATGGAGAAACCCTGTCTCTACTAAAAAATACAAAATTAGTCAGGTGTGGTGGTGCGAGCCTGTAATCCCACTTACTTGGGAAACTGAGGTAGGAGAATCACTTGAACCTGGGAGGGGGATGTTGCCGTGAGCAGAGATTGGGCCATTACACTCCAGCCTGGCAGAGTGAAACTCTGTTTCAAAAAAAAAAATAAATAAATAAATAAATAAGTCTTATAACTCTCCCTTCTGCTCCAGTAATCACTTTGTCTGTTTTTCATGCATGATTAATACAGACTTACAGGAAGTATTGAAATCAGGTAGTGAAGTTCTTCCAATTTTGTTCTTATTTTTAAAAATTGTTTTGGTTATTTAAGATCTTTTGCTTTTCTGTATTAACTTAAAATCAATTGTTAAATTTTTACAAAAGAGCCTATTAGAATATTGGTTGGCATTAAGTTGAATCTATAGATCAAGCATGGAACTCTTATCTTAATAATAGTTTTCCAGTCTACAACCATAGTTCCTCTCTCCATTTTTTTCCAGCTGAAAATCAACATTTTTCTCTTATTCTCAATCTTAGGGGAAACACATACATTAGTTTACTATTAAGTATAATTTCCCATAGGTATTCTTTTTGTAAATGCTTTCTGTCAGGTTGAGGAAATGTATTTTGGTTTCAGTTTGATTAATGTGTTTTACTGCATTTATTGAGTTATGTTTTCCTTTATTCTCTTAACATGGTAAATTACACTGGTGATTTATGCCTATTAAACCAACCTTGCATGCTGGGATATAAGCTACTTGCTCATAATAAATCTATATATTTTATAATATTATATATTATATTATATAAGTATAGTATATATTTATATTATATATAGTATATATTATAGTATATAATATGTGTAGTATATAATATAGAGTATATATATTATAGTATATAATCATACTATTATAAAATGAAATTTATAATAAATCTATAAATCCCATCTATATATTGCTGAATTATATTTACTACTGTTAAGAATTTTTGTCACTTTTGTGTATGAGGGGTAATGGACTCTATTTTTTTTAATGCCTCTAGCATCTTTGCAAGTTTTGGTAACAGGGCTAAGTAGGTCTCATAAAACAGTTTTGGATATGTTTCCTCTTCCTATGTTTTCCAAAAGAGTTTGTATACATTTGTTATTATTTCTTTCTTAAATGTTTGGTAGAAAATACCAGTGGACCCATCTGAATCTAGATTTTATTTAGGGGAATATTATTTTTTATAATATATAAAATTGATCTCTTTAATAAGTCTATAAAACTCTTTACATTTTCTATTTCTTATCAGTCTTGAAAGGTGTTTTTTGATGACTTTGTTCATTTCATTTATGTTGTCGAATTTCTTGACCAAAGATCTTCCTAACTTTTTTTATTATATACTTAGTATCTATAGGATCTGTAGAGATAAGCTGTCTTTCATTCCTACTACTGGTAATTTGTTTGTGTGCACATTTCCCTTCTTGATTAATCCCACTAGTGTGTTTTCAATTTTATTTATCATTTCAAATAACTAATTTTAAACTTTGTTAAGTTTCTTTATTTTTTCTTACTCATATTTCATTAATTTACTCTCTTTATTACTTTTTTCTCTTTCCTTTTGGTTTTATCCACTCTTTCTTTTCCCACTTCTTAAGATGAATACTCATTACACTGATTTTAAATCTTCCTTATTTTCTAAAACCACACACTACATATTTTGGTATATTGTGTTTTATTATTATCTCATTCACAATATTGTCACATCTTTTGTGATTTCTTCTTTCACTTGTGGGTCATTTAGAAGCGTGTTACTTAATTATGAAATAATCATGAGTGGTATTACATATATTACTGATTTTTAATAATTTTATTACTTAATTTTATTTTAATTTTTCCAAGAACATATTCTGAATGATTTTATTCTTTTTAAGTTATTGATGCTTACTTTATGGCCAAACATATGATTTAATTTGGTGATCAATTTATGGGTATTTAAACATAATGTGTGTTCTGCCATTTTGGGGCAAGGTATTGTTCTCTAAATGTCAAATAATTCAAGGTAATTGATAATGTGGTCATGTTTTCTGTGTCCTTCCTGATATGTCAATATTTTCTTGTTCTAGTAATTGATGAGAATTGAGTATTAAAATCTTCCTCTATGATTGTGGATTTATCTAAATTTCTCTTTAAGTTTTTTTGTGTATATAGGATTGTAATGTCTTCATGAATAATTGATCATTTTATTATTATGCAACATCCTTATTTATTTACAGTAAACTGTTTCTCTTTAATTTATTTTGGCTAATATTTACATAGCCTCTCCAGCTTTTGCATGCTTATGGTTTGTATACATTTTTCATCTTTTTATTTTTAGTATATTTGTATTTTAAATTTACAATGCATCTCTTCCATACATTTTTTTAAATTTAAACATTCTTGAAAATTTTAGTCAGTCAGTAAAACAAATATTGTTATAAATAATTCTATAAAGTGGGAAACTGATATAAAGAAAATTTAAAAATCTGGCCTACTCCTCAAACTATGGTCTTCTAGCTTACAACATTGTATTATCTGAACAAGATAACATAAACCATTTGATTTATCAAAACTGAATTTGACCCAAAACAGTAAATACAGCATAAGTTAGTTAAACATATGTTGTGATCTATTTGCCTGATATCTTCAGCTTCAGCTGCAAATCTTACTATAATCATAGCAAGATATAACAATGATATCTAACCTCAACCTATCTTCTGAGCTCCATTTTATATTTACAATACCTTTTTAGAAACTTTTGTTTAGATAAACTGTAGGCATTGCAAATAAATAATTCTATGTTTTCATCTCACTTTGTCCATAAGATCTGTCTTTATTTATTTAGCATTTTGGTTAATTAAACCAGTACTAATTCACTGAACAAGTCATCTTTTACTTTTTGTTTCTTATTTATTTCTCTTAATAAGTCAACCAGTTTTTGTTTTATTTTTCTCTTTCCTTCTATTTAAGATAGTTCTTTAACACATCCCTGCTTCTCTGGTTAGACTTCATCCTCTCAGTTGTGAAGTACTGCAAGAGTGTCTTAATTGGTCTCCTACATCCAGTCATTTTCTCCACCAAAATCACAGTGACAACCAGAATCATTCGACAATATTCAACCAAATCTGTAAATCTTTTTCTAGTTGTGCCAAAAAAAAAGAGAAAAAAGTTCACGATCTCTACTCTTTATGGTTTGTGTGATAAAGCATTTCTATTTAACACATTTTCTGTATCCAGTCATCTGTTGATAGACACTTAGGTTGCTTCCAAATCTTCACTATTGTAAACAATGCTGCAACAAACATGAGAGTGCAGGTGTCTCTTCAATATACTACTGATTTTCTTTCTTTTGGGTATATAACCAATAGTGGAGTTGCTGGATCGTATGGTAGCTCTATTTTTTACTTTTTGGGGAACCTCCAAACTATTCTCCATAGTGCTTGTACTAATTTTATAGAAGAACAGGGTCACCATAGCCAATAACAACTTACTTGTACATTTAAAAATAATCAAAAGATTATAAATAGTTGTTTGTAACACGAAAGATAAATGCCTGAAGGAATGAATACCTCATTCTCCATGACGTGATTATTTTACATTGCATGCCTCTAACAAACTCATGTACCCAATATATATTGTATATCTACTTTATACCCACAAAAATTAAAAATAAAAAGTAAAGATCTCTAAATTTGGCAGATATCAATTCTCTTTGCAATGGCATTTATTACACAGTCATGCATTTACTCTTTCTACTAACTGAGGTATTTTCTCTCTACTCTCTGCTTGGCCATGACCTTCTATCTATCTGTCTGTCTTCCTGTTTGTCTGTCTATCTATCTATCTATCTATCTATCTATCTATCTATCTATTCTTTGAGTCTCAATATAAATGTGACTTTCTTTTTTTTATTTTTTTATTTTTGATTTTTTTTTATTTTTCTTTTTATTATTATACTTTAACTTCTAGGGTACATGTGCATAACGTGCAGGTTTGTTATATATGTATACTTGTGCCATGTTGGTGTGCTGCACCCATCAACTCATCAGCACCCATCAACTCGTCATTTACATCAGGTATAACTCCCAATGCAATCCCTCGCCCTTCCCACCTCCCCGTGATAGGCCCCGGTGTGTGATGTTCCCCTTCCTGAGTCTAAGTGATCTCATTGTTCAGTTCCCACCTATGAGTGAGAACATGCAGTGTTTGGTTTTCTGTTCTTGCGATAGTTTGCTGAGAATGATGGTTTCCAGCTGCATCCATGTCCCTACAAAGGACACAAACTCATCCTTTTTTATGGCTGCATAGTATTCCATGGTGTATATGTGCCACATTTTCTTAATCCAGTCTGTCACTGATGGACATTTGGGTTGATTCCAAGTCTTTGTTATTGTGAATAGTGCCGCAATAAACATACATGTGCATGTGTCTTTATAGCAGCATGATTTATAATCCTTTGGGTATATACCCAGTAATGGGATGGCTGGGTCATATGGTACTTCTAGTTCTAGATCCTTGAGGAATCGCCATACTGTTTTCCATAATGGTTGAACTAGTTTACAATCCCACCAACAGTGTAAAAGTGTTCCTATTTCTCCACATCCTCTCCAGCACCTGTTGTTTCCTGACTTTTTAATGATCGCCATTCTAACTGGTGTGAGATGGTATCTCATTGTGGTTTTGATTTGCATTTCTCTGATGGCCAGTGATGATGAGCATTTTTGCATGTGTCTGTTGGCTGTATGAATGTCTTCTTTTGAGAACTGTCTGTTCATATCCTTTGCCCACTTTTTGATGGGGTTGTTTGTTTTTTTCTTGTAAATTTGTTTGAGTTCTTTGTAGGTTCTGGATATTAGCCCTTTGTCTGATGAGTAGGTTGCAAAAATTTTCTCCCATTCTGTAGGTTGCCTGTTCACTCTGATGGTAGTTTCTTTTGCTGTACAGAAGCTCTTTAGTTTAATTAGATCCCATTTGTCAATTTTGGCTTTTGTTGCTGTTGCTTTTGGTGTTTTAGACATGAATTCCTTGCCCATGCCTATGTCCTGAATGGTATTACCTAGGTTTTCTTCGAGGGTTTTTATGGTATTAGGTCTAATATCTAAGTCTCTAATCCATCTTGAATTAATTTTCATATTAGGAGTAAGGAAAGGATCCAGTTTCAGGTTTCTACTTATGGCTAGCCAATTTTCCCAGCACCATTTATTAAATAGGGAATCCTTTCCCCATTTCTTGTTTTTCTCAGGTTTGTCAAAGATCAGATGGCTATAGATGTGTGGTATTATTTCTGAGGACTCTGTTCTGTTCCATTGATCTATATCTCTGTTTTGGTACCAGTACCATGCTGTTTTGGTTACTGTAGCCTTGTAGTATAGTTTGAAGTCAGGTAGCGTGATGCCTCCAGCTTTGTTCTTTTGACTTAGGATTGTCTTGGCAATGCGGGCTCTTTCTTGGTTCCATATGAACTTTAAAGCAGTTTTTTTCCAATTCTGTGAGGAAACTCATTGGTAGCTTGATGGGGATGGCATAGAATCTATAAATTACCTTGGGCAGTATGGCCATTTTCACGATATTGATTCTTCCTATCCATGAGCATGGTATGTTCTTCCATTTGTTTGTGTCCTCTTTTATTTCACTGAGCAGTGGTTTGTAGTTCTCCTTGAAGAGGTCCTTTACTTCCCTTGTAAGTTGGATTCCTAGGTATTTTATTCTCTTTGAAGCAATTGTGAATGGAAGTTCATTCATGATTTGGCTCTCTGTTTGTCTGTTCTTGGTGTATAAGAATGCTTGTGATTTTTGCACATTAATTTTGTATCCTGAGACTTTGCTGAAGTTGCTTATCAGCTTAAGGAGATTTTGGGCTGAGACAATGGGGTTTTCTAAATATACAATCATGTCATCTGCAAACAGGGACAATTTGACTTCTTCTTTTCCTAACTGAATACCCTTGATTTCTTTCTCTTGCCTGATTGCCCTAGCCAGAACTTCCAACACTATGTTGAATAGGAGTGGTGAGAGAGGGCATCCCTGTCTTGTGCCAGTTTTCAAAGGGAATTTTTCCAGTTTTTGCCAATTCAGTATGATATTGGCTGTGAGTTTGTCATAAATAGCTCTTATTATTTTGAGATACGTTCCATCAACACTGAATTTATTGAGCGTTTTTAGCATGAAGGGCTGTTGAATTTTGTCAAAGGCCTTTTCTGCATCTATTGAGATAATCATGTGGTTTTTGTCTTTGGTTCTGTTTATATGCTGGATTACGTTTATTGATTTGCGAATGTTGAACCAGCCTCGCATCCCAGGGATGAAGCCCACTTGATCATGGTGGATAAGCTTTTTGATGTGCTGCTGGATCCAGTTTGCCAGTATTTTATTGAGGATTTTTGCATCGATGTTCATCAGGGATATTGGTCTAAAATTCTCTTTTTTTGTTGTGTCTCTTCCAGGCTTTGGTATCAGAATTTCATATCCAGCCAAACTAAGTTTCATAAGTGAAGGAGAAATAAAATCCTTTACAGATAAGCAAATGCTTAGAGATTTTGTCACCACCAGGCCTGCCTTACAAGAGACCCTGAAGGAAGCACTAAACATGTAAAGGAACAACCGGTACCAGCCATTGCAAAAACATGCCAAAATGTAAAGACCATCGAGGCTAGGAAGAAACTGCATCAACTAACGAGCAAAATAACCAGTTAATATCATAATTACAGGATCAAGTTCACACATAACAATATTAATCTTAAATGTAAATGGACTAAATGCTCCAATTAAAAGACACAGACTGGCAAACTGGATCAAGAGTCAAGACCCATCAGTCTGCTGTATTCAGGAGACCCATCTCACATGCAGAGACATACATAGGCTCAAAATAAAGGGATGGAGGAAGATCTACCAAGCAAATGGAGAACAAAAAAAAAGCAGGGGTTGCAATACTAGTCTCTGATAAAACAGACTTTAAGCCATCAAAGATCAAAAGAGACAAAGAAGGCCATTACATAATGGTAAAGGGATCAATTCAACAGGAAGAGCTAACTATCCTAAATATATATGCACCCAATACAGGAGCACCCAGATTCATAAAGCAAGTCCTTAGAGACTTACAAAGAGACTTAGACTCCCATACAATAATAATGGGAGACTTCAACACCACACTGTCAACATTAGACAGATCAACGAGACAGAAAGTTAACAAGGATATCCAGGAATTGAACTCATCTCTGCACCAAGCTGACCTAATAGACATCTACAGAACTCTCCACCCCAAATCAACAGAATATACATTCTTCTCAGCACCACATCATACTTATTCCAAAATTGACCACATAATTGGAAGTAAAGCACTCCTCAGCAAATGTACAAGAACAGAAATTATAACAAACTGTCTCTCAGACCACAGTGCAATCAAACTAGAACTCAGGACTAAGAAACTCAATCAAAACCACTCAACTACATGGAAACTGAATAACCTGCTCCTGAATGACTACTGGGTACATAACGAAATGAAGGCAGAAATAAAGATGTTCTTTGAAACTAATGAGAACAAAGATACAACATACCAGAATCTCTGGGACACATTTAAAGCAGTGTGTAGAGGGAAATTTATAGCACTAAATGCCCACAAGAGAAAGCTGGAAAGATCTAAAATTGACACTCTAACATCACAATTAAAAGAACTAGAGAAGCAAGAGCAAACACATTCAAAAGCTAGCAGAAGGCAAGAAATAACTAAGATCAGAGTAGAATTGAAGGAGATAGAGACACAAAAAACCCTTCAAAAAATCAATGAATCCAGGAGTTGGTTTTTTGAAAAGATCAACAAAATTGATAGACTACTAGCAAGACTAATAAAGAAGAAAAGAGAGAAGAATCAAATAGACGCAATAAAAAATGATAAAGGGGATATCACCACCGACCCCACAGAAATACAAACTACCATCAGAGAATACTATAAACACCTATACACAAATAAACTAGACAATCTAGAAGAAATGGATAATTTCCGGACACTTACACTCTCCCAAGACTAAACCCGGAAGAAGCTGAATCCCTGAATAGACCAATAGTAGGCTCTGAAATTGAGGCAATAATTAATAGCCTACCAACCAAAAAAAGTCCAGGACCAGATGGATTCACAGCTGAATTCTACCAGAGGTACAAGGAGGAGCTGGTACCATTCCTTCTGAAACTATTCCAATCAGTAGAAAAAGAGGGAATCCTCCCTAACTCATTTTATGAGGCCAACATCATCCTGATACCAAATATGACTTTCTTGTCAAAATTTCCTTAACTCCTCAGCCCAAGGCAGTTAGGTGCTCCCTCCTCACTATGATTGTTCTCTATGCTTACATGATAGATTCTTAAAAATTTTTTTAATCATTATTTTGTTCTATTTTAACATTGCAAACTGTGGTTTATGATATTGAATGTGAGAACAATTCATAACTCTCACCATTATAGTATAAAACAAATTTTACTTTTTATATAGGTATTTATGTGATCTGCTGTATATTTACTGGTAGAAGGTCAGGTGGGTCATACCATGCACTTGACTAATTTTATGGTTTCCACTGAATAATCTAGATTAATTTTTGGAGTGAATATATGTCTATACTATCTGAAACAAATAATGTGCTAAAAAGTAGCAGTGTACAAGTTACATCATAGCAATTTGTTTTTCTCACCTGTATATTGTAACATTTTTGATGTCTTCAACTATACTATGAATTATGTGAGAGAAGAAATCATTTTTTATTCACCTCTGTATTTTTCTTATCATCTGGCGCAGTTACTATCCCATAGTAGGCTCTCAGAAATGGTCTTATAAATAGATTTTCAAAATCCCATAACTATGGAAGCCAAGACTAAAAGGGCTGCATGCTATAAAACTAATAAAGGATAATGTGTTTCATTTAATAGTTTATTTTAGAGATGGGCCACTGAGTTCAATAGACATGGTGGCATGAAGGGATTTGGGAAATAAGAGAGTTCAATGCAAAGAACCTCATTAAATATTTAATCAAAATTTCATGATCTGTGTAGGGAATAGAGAAAGTGCCCTGAGAAATCATAAAAATTAATTTGGAGGGGAATTAAAAACTAGAGACTCATAGTGCTGTGTAAGTGTTTTTGTGTCCTATAAAGCTCTCTAAATGTGTTTATGAGCTGAGCATCCTGTCCTGAGCTCATGAAATAGGAAACAAAACATCAATCTTGGCATCTCCTGGTATTTGAGATGCTTGGAATTATTATCTCATACTCTTGGCTGTCTGAAAGGAAACAAAACAGAAATGTATGTTTGGGTCAGGCTTTAATTTTCCAGACTGAAAAATTAAATCGCTGTCTACCCAGACGCAAATCTTGTCCTGTTTTTCTCTGATCAGAAGTTTGTTCTTCTGGGACTAGATGAAAGTAACAGGCAGTATGGGAAGGTGCTATCCCAAGAGTATCTGAGCACTTGCTCCACATTTATTCTCTCCTTCTCTCTATCAGCTTCAACGCATGGTGGAGATGATTGTTTAAATTTCTCTAGCTTGGTTTCCTTATGTATTATTAGTGAGTAAAAAATAATGATATGTTAAATAAGATATATAAATATAATGTCTGTGACTGCAAGTGTAAATTACAAAGTATACTATGAAACATCATACTGAACACAGAAGACTTACTCCAAAAAACTGGATACATGAATGTGAATGTAAGATAAATAGCAATATAATGTTAAAGCTTTAGTGTTTAAATGTTAAAAAGTTAAGTCATGTTTAAAATAAGTATTTGCATAACTGAAATGACTTATTGTACACATTTTTGATAATATAATCGTTTTCAAAATTTGACATATAAATGCTGAAGAACTATTAGCAATAGACAAGTCTTTTAAAAATGGTTTAAAATTTGTTCTGTGATGACCAAAAGATTTTCCACCTTTTCAACTACAAAAAATGTAGAGGAAGACAAAATATATTTTAATATATTAATTAGAGTTATGTTCAATGTAGTACACATTATAAATCTGGGTTTATATCTAATGTACACTTCTCAATAAAGAAATAGATATTTCTACATATCGGTCATTATATTCTATAGCTTTCATAGTAGCAAAAAAAGGAGATGATTATCTTTTCATGATTACCAAAGGACACTGGGCACTGGGTAATGGGGATTCAAATCAAGGTAATTGATAATAATTGAGAGTAGCTGAAATTACACATAAGAAAAAATGTACTTATAAGCAATGTCCTCAGAACTCACTAACTATCCATAAATAAAACAATTAGCTATGTTAATATATGAGAGAAATGCAAAAGGCTGCAGGAAACTGGAGACCAAGGGTAAGTGAGAATCTTCTGACTTCTTCAGCAGCATCCAGGAAACATGTTTTAGAAAATGTCCTCAGATTAAAGACCACTAATGTAAACATCAACCTATAGAAGGAGAAGGTGAGATATTCTGATCCTAACTTTTCAATGCACAGGCTGGAGTAAATAATAAAGGAGAAAAACTCAGAGGACTGAGAAAGTAGTCAAAATTGGAATTAAGAAGGTGTTCAGAAGAAGGCAGTTCAAAAGAGAAATAGAATATACACTATTCCTTGTAAGGATATCAGGTTGTTTTACACATACTTTCAAATCCTTCTAAACCAGCCCAGAAAATCTGATCTATTTTCTCCATTTTACTGATGATGATACTGAGATTCAGAGAGTTTTAGTAACTTCACCAATGCTAGGTGACTAGTGAGTGGCAGAGTTAGAATTCAAGCCTAGATTTGTCTGGTTCCAAAGCACATTACAGGTGTAAAGTGATTATTTGTTCTTGGTTCTTGTGAAAGAACCAATATTCCATAATCTATGCTATAATCAGAAAAAAATATGCTTTTATCCTGATATTAAAAGATTTGCAGTGGTGGCTGGTGATTCCTGTCCTAAAATATTCAGAGGGAACCACCTAATATGGACTTTTATAATATAGTTAACTTTATTAAAGAGATAATGGAAAAAAAAAACTACACAATTCAAATTCCTTGATCACTCCTTGCTTTCCCTGATATACAAAGCTTCATATAAATGAGAGTGCTTAAGAAATCAGAAGCATATTTAATGACTTCAAAACTAGGGTCAGATAATAAAATATTTCTAGGATCATGGCAGCCGGAAGGCAGGACTAAATTGCAGCTCTGGACAGAGCAGCATGCAGAGGATTGAAATGTGAATTTTAGCTCCAGCAATCCCAGGAGCACCCACAGACCCTCTGAAGGAAGAAGACTGCTTCTGTAGGACCTGGGAGACTCCCCAAATACTGTGAGTGCCCCAACTGTGGAAGTGGGAAAGGGAGACCCTCCTCTTCTGAGCACACACCCCCACTGGAGAAGCTGAAGATCTGTTTGCAGAAGTTTCTGACCTCACCTGGAGCTTAGTCAAATTAGAGAGCTCAGCGAAACACAGGGGTAGAGGAAGCAGCAGAAAGGCCCTGGGAGCTCACAGGGTCTCCAAGCACCCATTCCTCCCTGGCACCACAGGGATCCACTGGGAGGGCTTTCAGGGGAACCCACCCTCAATATTTCAATGTAGGTTCTTTCTGTTTTCCCTAAGTGTCGGCCAGTTTGAGAAATAAAGAGATAGAGTACAAAGAGAGGAATTTTACAGCCGGGCCTCTGGGGTTGACATCATATATTGGTAGGACAGTGATGTCCACCTGAGCTGCAAAACCAGCAGGTTTTTAATAAGGACTTTAAAAGGGGAGGGGGTGTATGAACAGAAAGTAGGTCACAAAGATCATATGCTTCAAGGGGCAAAAAGGAGAATAAAGGTCACGTGCTTCTGAGGAAACAGGACCATGGCAAAATCAGAAACTCCTGATAAGGGTCTATGTTCAGTGGTGCACGTATTGTCTTGATAAACATCTTAAACAACAGAAAACAGGGTTCCAGAGCAGAGAACTGGTCTGACCTCAAATTTACCAGGGTAGGGTTTCTTCCCCACCCTAATAAGCCTGAGGGTACTGCAGGAGACCAGGGCGTATTTCAGTCCTTATCTCAACTGCATAAGACAGACAATCCTAGAGCAGCTGTTTATAAACCTCCCCCCAGGAAGGCATTCCTTCCCAGAGTATTAATTATTAATATTCCTTGCTGCAAAAAGAATTCAGTGATATCTTCCCTTCTTGCATGTCCATTTATAAGCTGTCTGCAAAAAAAAATTATGACTCTATTCTGCCTGACCCCGCAGGCAGTCAGACCTTACGGTTGTCTTCCCTTGTTCCCTGAAAATTGCTGTTATTCTGTTCTTTTTCAAGGTGCACTGATTTTATATTGTTTAAACACACATGTTTTACAATCAATTTGTACAGTTAGGTACAATTATCATAGTGGTCCTGAGGTGACACGCATTCTCAGCTTACAAAGATAACAGGATTACAAGATTAAAGTAAATACAGGCATAATAAATTATAAAAGTATTAATTTGGGGAACTGATATATGTCCATATTAAGAAGAAATCTTCACAATTTATGTTCAGAGATTGCAGTAAAGACAGGCATAAGAAATTATTTGGGAAATGATATTTGTCCATATTAAAATGAAATCTTCACAATTTATGTTCCTTTACCATGGCTCCAGCTGGTCCCTCCGTTCAGGGTCTCTGACTTCCCACAACAGAGGGCAGACAGAGGAGCAGGGGGTAAAACTCCACAGGGAGAAGGAATTCTGTAGCTGAATTTTGTAACAATTTGAATGAGGCAAGAAGCCTCCTAGCCAGAACTCAAGGGAGGGCATGAATCGGGTGTACAGACTTCACAGGGAGGGAAAAATTAAAGCTCTTCTTTCTTGCAACTGAGAGGCAGATAGCTTCAGGCAAATTTTCAAGCCCATTTCACTCTCCACCTGGAAACAGACTCAGGGCTGTTGGTTAGGGGCATGGTGGGATTGAGACCAGCCTTTCAGTTTGCATGGGCACTGGGTGAGGCCTGTGACGGCTGTCTTTCCCTCACTTCCCTGAAAATCTGCATGACTCAGCAAAGGCAGCCATAATTCTCCTAGGTACATAACTCCAATGACCTGGGAATCTCACCCCCATCACCCACAGTAGCCGCAGCAAGACCGGCCCAATGAGTGTCTGAGCTCTGACACACCTAGTCACACCCTCAACTTATGGTCCTTCCCTAGCCACCCTGGTAGAGGAAGACAAAGGACATGTAATCTTGGGACTTCTAGGGCTCCGACCACTGCCAGTCCCTCTCCACACTACTGCTACAGCTGATGCCTTGTGGAAAGTGCTGCCTCCTGCAGGAGGCCAACCAGCACAAAAATAGAACATTAAACCACCAAAGCTAAGGACCCTCATGGAGTCCATTACACCCTCTGCCACCTCCACTGGAATAGGCACTGGTATCCACGGCTGAGAGACTCATAGACGGTTCACATCACAAGACTCTGTGCAGACAACCCCCAGTACCAGCCCAGTGCTGGGTAGACTCACTGGGTGGCTAGACCCAGAAGAAAGACAACAATCGCTGCAGCTTGACTCACAGGAAGCCACATCCATAAGAAAAGGGGGAGAGTACTATATCAAGGGAATACCCCATGAGACAAAAGAATTGGAACAACAGCCTTCACTCCTAGACCTTCCTTCTGACAGAGCCTACCCAAATGAGAAGGAACCAGAAAACCGACACTGGTAATATGGCAAAACAAGGCTCTTCAACACCCCCAAAATTCACACTCGTTCACCAGCAATGGATCCAAATCAAGAAGAAATCTCTGATTTATCTGAAAGAGAATTCAGGAGGTTAGTTATTAAGCTAATCAGGGAGGGACTAGAGAAAGGCAAAGCTGAATGGAAGGAAATCCAAAAAATAATACAAGAAGAAAAAACAAGAAATATTCATGGGAGTAAATAGCTAAAAAAAAAAATCCATAAAAAATCTCAGGAAACTTTGGACACACTTTTAGAAATGCAAAATGCTCCGGAAAGTCAGCAATAGTATTGAACAAGTAGAAAAAATAAATTCAGAGCTTAAAAAAATGAGGTTTTTGAATTAACCCAATCCAACAAAGACAAAGAAAAAAGAATAAGAAAATATGAACAAAGCCTCCAAGAAGTGTGGAATTATGTTAAATGAGCAAGCCTAAGAATAATCAGTGTACCCGAGGCAGAGGAGAATTCTAAAAGCCTGGAAAACATATTTGGGGGAAAAATCGAAGAAATCTTCCTGAGCCTTGCTAGAGACCTAGACAGCCAAATATGACAAGCACAAAGAACACTTGGGAAATTCACCACAAAAGGGTCTTCACCTAGGGACACTGTCATCAGGTTATCCTAAGTTAAGATGAAGGAAAGAATCTTAAGATCTGTGAGACAGAAGCACCGGGTAACCTATAAAGGAAAACCTATCAGATTAACAGCAGATTTCTCAACAGAAACCCTACAAGCTAGAAGGGATTGGGGACCTATCTTCAGCCTCCTCAAACAAAGCAATTATCAGCCAAGAATATTGTCTCCAGCAAAACTAAACATCATATAGGAAGGAAAGATACAGTTGTTTTCAGACAATGCTAAGAGAATTCGCCATTACGAAGCCACCACTACAAGAACTGCTAAAAGAAGCTCTAAATCTTGAAACAAATCCTGGTAACACATCAAAACAGAACCTCTTTAAAGCATAAATCACACAGAACATATAAAGCAAAAACAAAAGTTGAAAAGCAAAACAAAAAACAAAATCAAACTAAATAGGCAACAAAGAGCATGATGAATGCAACAGTACCTCACATTTCAATACTAACATTGAATATAAATGGCCAAATACTCCACTTAAAAAATATAGAACTACAGAATGGATAAAAACTCAACAACTGACTGTCTGCTGCCTTCAGGAGACTCACCTAACACATAAGGACTCACATGAACTTAAATTAAAGGAGTGGAAAAATGCATTTCATGCAAATAGACATCAAAAACAGCAGGGATAGCTATTCTTATATCAGACAAAAGAAACTTTAAAACAACAGTGGTTAAAAAAGACAAAGAGGGACAGTATATAATGGTAAAGGGCCTTGTCCAACAAGAAAATATCACAGTCCTAAACATATATGCACCTAACACTGGAGTTCTTAAATATATTAAACATATTTACCAATAGGCCTAAGAAATGAGATAGACAGCAACACAATAATAGTGGGGGACTTCAATACTCCACTGACAGCACTAGACAGGTCATCAAGATAGACAGTCAACCAAGAAACAAAGGATTTAAACTACACCTTGGAACAAATGGACTTAACAGATATATGCAGAACATTACATTCAACAACCACAGAATACACATTCTATTCAACAATGCACAGAACTTTCTCCAAGATAGACCATATGTAGACCATAAAATAAGTCTCAATAAATTTAAGAAAATTGAAATTATATCAAGGCACTATCTCAGACCACAGTGGAATAAAACTGGAAATCAACTCCAAAAAGAACCTTCAAAACCATGCAAATACATGGAAATTAAATAACCTGCTCTTGAGTGAGCATTGGGTCAATAACAAAATCAAGGTGGAAATTTAAAAATTATTTTAACTGAATGACAATGATGACACAACCTATCAAAATCTCTGGGATACAGCAAAGGCTGTGCTAAGAAGAAAGCTCATAGCCTTAGATGACTACATCAAAAAGTCCGAAGGAGCACAAACAGACATTCTAAGGTCACACCTCATGGAACTAGAGATAAAAGAACAAACCAAACCCAAACCCAGCAGAAGAAAGGAAATAAACAATATCAGAGCAGAACTAAATGAAATTAAAACAAACAACAACAACAACAAAATACAAAAGATAAATGAAACAAAAAGCTGGTTCTTTGAAAAGATAAATAAAATTGATAGACCATTAGCAAGACTAACCAAGAAAAGAAGAGAGAAAATCCAAATAACTTCACTAAGAAATGAAACAGGAGATATTACAACTGACACCACTGAAATACAAAAGATCACTCAAGGCTAATATGAACACCTTTATCACATAAACTGGAAAACGTAGAATAGATGGATAAGTTCCTGGAAAAATGCAACCCTCCTAGCTTAAATCAGGAAGAATTAGATACCCTGAACAGACCAATAACAAGCAGCAAGATTGAAAATGGTAAATAAATATTACCAACAAAAAATTCCAGTACCAGATAGAATAACAGCAGAATTCTACTGGACATTCAAAGAAGAATTGGCACCAATCCTTTTGACACTATTCGACAAGATCGAGAAAGAAGAAACCCTTCCTAATTCATTTTAAGAAGGCTGCATCATTCTAATACAAAAACCAGGAAAAAACATAACCAGAAAAGAAAACCACAGACTGATATCCTTGATGTTAAAAATCCTTAACAAAATACTAGCTAACTGAATCCAACAACATATCAAAAAGATAATCCACCATGATCATTTCATACCAAGGATGCAGAGATAGTTTAACATATGCAAGTTAATAAATGTGATACATCACATAAACAGAATTAGAAACAAAATCACATGATCATCTCAATGGATGCAGAAAAAGCATTTGACGAAATCCAGCATCACTTTATGATTAAAACTCTCAGTAAAAATCGGCATACAAGGGACATACCTTAATGTAACAAAAGCCATCTATGACAAACCCACAGCCAACATAATACTGAATAGGGAAAAGTTGAAAGCATTCCCTCGGAGAACTGTAAGAAAGACAAGGTTGCCCACTCTCACCACTCCTCTTCAATATAGTACTGGAAGTCCTAGCCAGAGCAATCAGAAAAGAGAAATAAATAAAAGGCATCTAAATTGGTAAAGAGGAAGTCAAACTATCACTCTGCTAACAATATGATTGTTTACCTTGAAAACCCTAAGGACTCCTCCAGAAAGCTCCTAGAACTGATAAAAGAATTCAGCAAAGTTTCCAGATACAAGATTAGTGTACACAAATAAGTAGCTCTTCTATACACCAACAGCAACTAAGCAAAGAATCAAATCAAGAACTCAACTCCTTTTACAATAGCTGCAAATAATAATAATAATAATAAAATACTTAGGAATATACCTAACAAAGGAGTTGAAATACCTCTACAAGGAAGAGTACAAAACACTGGTGAAAGACATCATAGACAACACAAACAAATGGAAACACATCCCATGCTCATGGATGGGCAGACTCAATATTGTAAAAAGCAATCTACAAATTCAACACAATCCCCATCAGAATACCACCATCACTCTTCGTGGAACTAGAAAAAAAAATTCTAAAATTCATAGGAAACCAAAAAGAGCCCACATAGACAAAACAAGACTAAGCAAAAAGAATAAATCTGGAGGCATCACACGACCTAATTTCAAACTATACTATAAGGCCATAGTCACTGAAACAGCATGTTACTGGTATAAAGGTAGGCATGTAGACCAATGGAACAAAATAGAGAACCCAGAAATAAACCCACATACTTATAGACAACGGATCTTTGACAAAGCAAACAAAAACTTAAAATGGGGAAAGGACCCCTTTTCAACAAATGGTGCTGGAATAATTGGCCAGCCACATGTAGGAGAATGAAACTGGATCCCCATCTCTCATCTTATACAAAAATAAACTCAAGATGGATTAAGGACTTAAACCTAAGGCCTGAAACTATAAAAATTCTAGAAGAGAACATTGGAAAAACCCTTCTAGACATTGACTTAGGCAAGGATTTCATGACCAAGAACCCAAAACCAAATGCAATTTAAAAAAAGCTAAATAGCTGGGACATAATTAAACTAAAGAACTTTTGCATGGCAAAAGGAACAGTCAGCAGAGTAAACAGATGACCCACAGAGTGGGAGAAAATCTTCACAATCTATACATCTGACAAAGGGCTAATATCCAGAATATCTACAATGAACTCAAACAAATCAGTAAAAAAAAAAAATATGAAAAAATGCTCAACATCACTAATGATCAGGGAAATGCAAATCAAAACAACAATGTAATACCACCTTACTCCTGCAAGAATGGGCATAATCAAAAAATCAAAAAACAGTACAGGTTGGCTTGGACATGGCAATCAGGGAACACTTCTACACTGCTGGTGGGAATCTAATCTAGTACAGCCACTATGGAAAACAGTGTGGAGATTCCTTAAAGAACTAAAAGTAGAACTACCATTTGATCTAGCAATCCCACTACTGGGTATCTACCGAGAGGAAAATAAGTCATTATTCAAAAAAGTTACTTGCACATGCATGTATATAGCAGCACGATTCACAATTGCAAAATCGTGGAACCAACACAAATGCCCATCAATCAATGAGTAGATAAAGAAACTCTGACTAGATAGATAGATAGATAGATATACACACATATATATGTGTGTGTGTGTATATATGTGGTGGTATATATACTTATATGTGTGTGTGTGTATATATATATATACACATATATATATAAAACACAGCCATTAAAAAGGAATGAATTAACAGCATTTGCAGTGACCTGGATGAGATTGGAGACTATTATTCTAAGCGAAATAACTCGGGAATGGAAAACCAAACATCATATGTTCTCAATGATATGTGGGAACTGAGCTATGAGGATGCAAAGGTGTAAGAATGATACAGTGGACTTTGGGGACTCGGGGGAAAGAGTGGGAGGGGGGCAAGGGATAAAAGACTACAAATGTGGTGCAGTGCAGTGTATACATGGGTAATGGGTGCACCAAAATCTCACAATCAGCACTAAGTAACTTACTCATGTAAGCAAATACCACTTGTACCCCAATAACTTATGGAAAAATAAATAAAAATAAAAGATTTCTGAGCTAAGATTTTTAAAAATGCCTTCTATTTGAAAGGGAAAAGAAGAAGAAATGATAGATATGATGGATTATGTGGATGGTAGCGAAAAATACAGAAAGTGAGAGAACTACATGGCTCACAAAATAGTTGTTCATGGTAGTAGAAATATGGGATTCTGCTGTAGCAAAGACTGCCCAATATTTTTATTAATATCCAGGTTTTATTTGTCTCGGCACACTGCTAAATTACAACAGAACCCCTTTCATTTGGGACCTTTTGATGCATTCTCACCAATGGAATATGAGAATTAATATGGGTCTTGGCTGATATGATTAAAAGCAGAGGTTTGAAAGCTCTCTCTTTTCACTTGTCTATTGACCTGGCATGATGATCTGGTTGAGGACTCCAAGGCCCTTAAGAATGGTGAGTCCTCTTGATCCAAGTAGCCTGGATCCCTGAATGATTGCAGGAAATAGAGATCTTTGTCTGCTGACTTCGTGCTATGAAAAGAAAAGAAATTTTGATCATATTTAGCCACTGATACTACAGTCTGTGTACTCTGACATGTCTTCCAATAGATGGCGTATGCTTTATTCTTACAACAGCAACAACAAAAACACCTAAGTTAATCACTGTTTTAAGTTGAATTTTTAATTCCAGAAAGATAATGCACTGAAAAAAAAAAAAACTGGATCCAGTGGATTAAAAGAAGTATGGCAGAACAGTGTTAAAAATAATCCCAACTAATTTCAGGATAAAATAACAGTAAGAAAAATCATGAGTAACATTTGTTTTATGAGACGTTTGTTCATCAAGGTATGGGTGTCCAACATGATGAACTTGACATTATAGTAGAAGGAGGTGTACAATGTCTCATGTATTACTGAGACTTGGTAGATAGAGCTCTTGGCTACACTATGACAATGTAATAGAAATCATTATTTATAAAGCTAAGCTGATTAGAAAGGGCGACAAAATTGTATGTGCAAGACAGTACTCTCTTTCATGCTTTTACCATTCTTGCTCATCAATAGTTGTCCATGTTCTAGACTTGAGGGGTCATTTCTGTCCATCTGACTTCAAATATCATCCTACAGTCTGAGCTAATGCTTCTGTATTTTCTGCACCAGACTGGACTCAAGTTTAGTTTTGATATAAGGAAAATTATACAATGGACTCTGGTCATCTCATCTCTACTCCAGGGCCAGCCGTAAAATATGGGTAGATCACCCTACGGCATTGTCACTTCAGTCTGACCCAGCCTGATCTTCTTCTGACTACTTTGAATAAGAATTCCACATAGCTGACCACCATGTCTTATCTAAGTAATTAAAGCACTAATTGGTAGAATTCATGAGACTATTGTGGTAGTATGCATTTGGAAGGTATCTGAGTGAGAATAAAGAGAGTAAAATAAGAGAGAAGCAATAGCAATTGCTGTTATAGGAGTTAGCATATTAGACCAGTTGGCACATTTGGATACTGCAATCAACATACAGGGCTACAGGGTTGTAACTAATATATAAAATTCACAAAAGTGTATTGAAGCCCTCATATACAATGATGTCCTTTGGAAGTCTCATTCCTCTTAAAGTAGAACATCTGATACCTGATTGGATTTTTTCACTAATAAGTTCATTTTTTTGGAAGCTTCTATGGGGATTGCTACTTTGAACGTCATTGAAAAAAAAAAAGAAGGCTGATTTTTGGCATATAAACACTGACATAAAATCAAAGGAAGGATATACACAGGGTGTAGTCTGTTATGTGCATTGGAAAACAGCTTCAAAATATTCACAAAAATCACGACTCTATGTTCATGAACTTAAAAGAAGACGGTTATTTAAAAAGGAAAACAATCTCAAAAGAAAAAAAAGGATAAGAATCTGCAAGAAAATAAATTCTGACAATTCAATTATAAATAATCCCATAAAAGAAGAAAAGAAGGGTGACAAAGAAATCAGTGTAGCTATACCAGGAGTTATCTGAGAATGCACAAATGATGGAAGAGGCACATTTCAAAGGAAGAAAATAAAGAAGTATTCAAACCAGAAAATTCATTAGAAAAATATTAAAACCCAGCACAAGTTAGGATTTTGAAATACACTGACGAAAACAAAAATGTCTTTGTTATTCTATTGTGTATGGGAAAAGACCATAAAGAAAAATTACTCTTGGCCCAGATGCTGTGATGTTAAAAGGGAGAAAGGAGAAGTGAATATTTATTTTACTTCCACTTGCCATGTGAAAGATAACAATTCTCAAAGCGTACAAGGCGATACTTTGCCAAGAAGAAATTGGGCTTAAGGTAGGCAAGGAAGGAAAAATTAAACCAACATTTATTGACATCTACTACGTGCCATGTATTTATTCAGCAAGTACTTTTTGGAAATGTTCTATACGTACTTTTATAGTCTCCAGATATATAGCAATGAATAAGGTAAATGAGTCCCTGCAGTCAAAAAGCTTTCATTTATTTCCAGTGAAATTGTATAATACACCTCACACATTACTAGGAATTTAAAAGATATCCATTACTTTTACAAAAATAGAAATCAAAGCTAAGAGAGATTCATTAAGTTGCCCAAAGACATAAAGCATATTTAGGATAGACACGGGAATGGTAACCTAACGCTGATTAACTCCCAAAACTGTCTATTTTCTATTTTCTAGTATGTAGCTTTCTCCAAAGTAGAAACTAGAAGTGTACATGAATTGCATCCTAGAGCATCTGATAATTGCCAGTGTAATTGTAAATAACTGTGGCATTTTACAAAATTAGAAATATGAAAAACTCTACTGCAAAAATATAAACATTTCACTATTCAAATAGGGAAAAATATATATATATATATTTCAGAAATTAAAAAAGGCAAATCTAGTGTGTATTTAAAAACAGATTTTCATCAGTAACATATTAATACTTAAAAATAAGTAATAACCACTGCTATAAGTAATCAAATAACAGGCTGTGTGATTTCTAGAAATACTTGCTAGACTTAGTTTGAAAAACTAAGAAAGTATTTAACCACTTAGCTCAAACATTTTCGCAGTAGTATTTCTGGTGTCTTAATGCTTAGTGACACAGGTAGGTTTATGTGTTACTGCCATTTGAAAATTATTTCAAGATTACTGAGCCAGGCATGGCAGCTCACGCCTGTAACTCTGGCACTTTGGGAGGTTGAGGTTGACAGGTTGCTTGAGCTTAGGAGTTCAAGACCAGCCTGCACAACATGGCAAAACTCCATATCTACCAAGAAAAAAAAAATTATGGGTTTGGTGGTGTGTGCCTGCGGTCCTAGCTACCTGGGAGGCTGAAGTGAGAGGATCACTTGAGCCCAGGAAGTCAAGCCTGCAGTGAGCCGTGATTGCGTCACTTCACTACAGCCTGAGCAACAGAGTAAGACTCTGTCTCAAAAAAAAAAAAAAAAAAAAAAAAAAAAGAAAAGAAAAGAAAAGAAAGAAAAAGAAAAATTACTGGAAGGAAGTCTAGGTGCCATAAAGCTCTGATGTTGAGCCTAGTTTTACATATTTTAAGCTACATCATTAGCAAAGACATAGAGGCCTATTTAGAAAAATTTTAGGAACAGAAAATTGTGAAGAGTAGCTAATACATTGGACTTCTGAGTAAAAATGAAACCTAATTTTGAGAGATCAAACAAACAACATGAAATTTGACAGGGGAAATATAAAATTTTACACTGAGTTTCAAAAATTGAATATTAACAAAGAAGGGAGGATTTGCAGCTCATCATTTATTCATGTAAAAAAAAAATCCCAAAGGATTTTTGGTACTACAAATCCAATTATAGGCAACAGTATACAATAGCATTCCATAAGAAAATAATGGGCCGGGTGTGGTGGCTCAAGCTGGTAATCCCAGCACTTTGGGAGGCGGAGGTGGGCGGATCACGAGGTCAGGAGATTGAGACCATCCTGGCTAACACGGTGAAACCCCCTCTCTACTAAAAATGCAAAAAAAAGAAAAAAAAAAAATAGCCGGGCGTGGTGGTGCGCGCCTGTAGTCCCAGCTACTCGAAGGCTGAGGCAGGAGAATGGCGTGAACCCGGGAGGCGGAGCTGGCGGTGAGCTGAGATGGCTCCACTGCACTCCAGCCTGGGCTGAGAGCGAGACTCTGTCTCTAAAAGAAAGAAGGAAAGAAAGAAAGAAAATAATGTAATCTCAACCTCATTTCTATTCATTTACACAACCACACAAAATATATTTTAAATGTGGGATTGTCATAATAAAGTCCACCCAAAAGAGAAGTACAAAGACGTGTAAGATCAATGACTATTTTAACCATTTCTCTATCTCCAGTGCCTAGCTGTAGGTCTGGAACAAAATTTTCATTTAGTAAATATTTGTTGAATTAATAAATGATAGACAACATGTATCATGTAATACAGTTAAGGAAAGGTCTAAAGAAAAGAGGTTTAACAGGGTGGTTGTAACGGCCCTTAAGTAAAGAACAGCCTGTCATACAAAAGGCGGGTAAAATTTTTTTCTGGTAGTCCCAGGGAAAGTTAAAACATTTTTTCTGCAGTAGAAATAAATCTTTAAAATGTTTACAGGTATCTAAAAATGGAATGCTAGTCTGATAAAAGGATTATCAGATTTAAGGGAGATGCTGGATAAGTCTCTGCCGCAAACACTTCTAATGGAAAAATCTCTGATTCTATGTATAATTGTGGTTGCATTTTTTTCTTTATTGTCGTTTGAAGTTTCTTATTTCTTCAGTTCACAAGTCCTAAAAGTGTTCAGGGTTAGCTCTAAAATATTCCATCTAAAGAACATTGAATTTAGTGTTTAGACCATCTTAAGATTAAAAAAAAAAAAAAAAAAAAAGAACTGTCTGTTCATATCCTTTGCCCACTTTTTGATGGGGTTGTTTGTCTTTTTCTTGTAAATTTGTCTGAGTTCTTTGTAGGTTCTGGATATTAGCCCTTTGTCAGATGAGTAGATTGCAAAAATTTTCTCCCATTCTGTAGGTTGCCTGTTCACACTCTGATGGTAGTTTCTTTTGCTGTGCAGAAGCTCTTTAGTTTAATTAGATCCCATTTGTCAATTTTGGCTTTTGTTGCTGTTGCTTTTGGTGTTTTAGACATGAATTCCTTGCCCATGCCTATATCCTGAATGGTGTTACCTAGGTTTTCTTCTAGGGTTTTTATGGTATTAGGTCTAACATTTAAGTCTCCAATCCATCTTCAATTAATTTTCATATAAGGAGTAAGGAAAGGATCCAGTTTCAGAAGACATTCATACAGTCGACAGACACATGAAAAAATGCTCATCATCACTGGCCGTCAGAGAAATGCAAATCAAAACCACAGTGAGATACCATCTCACACCAGTTAGAATGGCGATCATTAAAAAGTCAGGAAACAACAGGTGCTGCAGAGGATGTGGAGAAATAGGAACACTTTTACACTGTTGGTGGGATTGTAAACTAGTTCAACCATTATGGAAAACAGTATGGCGATTCCTCAAGGATCTAGAACTAGAAGTACCATATGACCCAGCCATCCCATTACTGGATATATACCCAAAGGATTATAAATCATGCTGCTATAAAGACACATGCACACGTATGTTTATTGCGGCACTATTCACAATAGCAAAGACTTGGAATCAACCCAAATGTCCATCAGTGACAGACTGGATTAAGAAAATGTGGCACATATACACCATGGAATACTATGCAGCCATAAAAAAGGATGAGTTTGTGTCCTTTGTAGGGACATGGATGCAGCTGGAAACCATCATTCTCAGCAAACTATCACAAGAACAGAAAACCAAACACTGCATGTTCTCACTCATAGGTGGGAACTGAACAATGAGATCACTTAGACTCAGGAAGGGGAACATCACACACCGGGGCCTATCATGGGGAGGGGGGAGGGGGGAGGGATTGCATTGGGAGTTATACCTGATGTAAATGACGAGTTGATGGGTGCTGACAAGTTGATGGGTGCAACACGCCAACATGGCACAAGTGTACATATGTAACAAACCTGCACGTTATGCACATGTACCCTAGAACTAAAAGTATAAAAAAAAAAAGGCTACTTTTTCTGCAAAAAAATGAAACTAAAACAAATTAGAAGAACAATAAGACTGACTTCAATTTCAGAAGATAAATTCAGAGCTAAGATGAATTGATTTGACTGAAAATGGAAGTTACAGCAGGTGAAATCCCAGCTTTGTGAGGAGTGAATTGTCACATGAACTGGGATGACTGCTAGAGCTTGCAGAAGGCACCACATGGCCTTCTCGGTGCTGCCCATCTCCCTCTGCTTGCCCTGGCATAGCCCTCATCACATGTCCTCATCAGCAACAACTTTTCCCTGTGGACCCTTTCCCTCAGTACGCTGTGAGCTCTGTGAGGCAAAGACACTTTCTATCTGACTAACCATGAGATCTCTAACAACGAACGGAGTGCTTAACACATTAGACTCAATAAATATTTGTTAAGTAAGATGCATGAATAGATAACGGAATCTTTACTATATCAAAATTATATTTTAGATGTAGCCCCCTTATTTCTGGAGTGCAGTGATGACAACTTTCCTACAAGGATGCTGAAAAATTTACCTCATTGGTAGTGAAGTCATTTGAAGATCTGATCTCTTGATTTTAAAAGTTACTTTTTTTTTTGTAAATTAGAATATTCTCTATTACTATATTATTATATACTTATCATTCAAACTTAATATTTTTAGTTTTCGTTTTACTATCAACAAAATAAGTGTTTGACTACCTCCTAGCATAGAGGAATGACCACTATATGAAACAAAAGAGACCCTCTATCAATGATTCCGACCGACACTCCACTAAAGTAATAAAAATAGAAAAATGAGTAGGACACAGACTGGCTTGCTGGTTCCTGCCTGATCCCAATACTTTGGGAGGCTGAGGCGGGCAGATCATGAGGTCAGGAGTTCAAGACCAGCCTAGCCAACATAGTGAAACCCCGTCTCTACTAAAAATACAAAAAAAAATTAACCGGCCGTAGTGATGGTGCACACCTATCATCCCAGCTGCTCAGGAGACTGAGGTAGGAGAATCGCTTGAACCCGGGAGACGGAGGTTGTGGTGAACCGAGATCATACTACTGCATTCCAGTCTGGGTGACAAAGTGAGACTCCATCAGAAAAAAAAAAAAAAAGAAAAAAGAAAAAAAAGAAAATGAGTAGGACACAGTCTCTGCTTTTAGAAGCTATCAGTACGGTAGTAGAGATAATGTGTTAATAGCAATATACGAACGAAGTTGGTATATTTAAGGGGCATATCTAAAATAGATTATAAGGCAAGAGAGATATATCAGGATATCTCAAATACATATAGGGAGGAACTAATTGATTCAAATAATGGTTGAAGAGGAGAGAGACATAGGGAATTTTCATCGTGTATCTCAAAACCATGGATGTAAACTATCCATCTTGCTGGTTGTTGGGAGAGCATGTGTTGAAATTATGAATGAAAGCTGTAATCATCACCAACATTTGTATAGTGCTTTGCTGACCACTAAGCTCACAAAACTCTGTATTATCACCATTTCATAGATTAAACTCTGAAGCTAAGAGGAGTTAAGGAGTTAGCCCAGATCTCTTAGCCAGTAAATGATAAAACTAGAACTGTAGCCCAGCATCGAATACCGAGTGTTTTTCACTCTTATATGAGAAAAGATCTTCAGACCTGCTTAACACATTAAATAAATATTCCATGCATGTATCTCATTTCTGTAAAATTATTTAAATTCAAGGATTTTATGCATAAAAGTACTACCTAAATGTGACATAAATGTTACACGATCACATTAATTCAATACAGAAGCTTACTCCTTCGCCTTCCCCATCCTTTTCCTTATCTACCTGTGAAATAACTGAGGAACACTGCTCAAGTTGGAAGCACACAGCCTCTGTTAGCATTAACAAGGAAACCTATCTGCAATGTTGTTTTCTTTCTTTTAAAAAAAATGGACTGAGTAGATGAATGGCTTAGTTTCTTTTCATCATAGTGATGGTATTCTGAATTGATGGCCATAACAGATCTGTTTTTTACACTAAAAAATAATGACACTTTCAATGTAAGCTGCTGTCATATACTGATTACCTGAGCAGAGATAAAAATAATACTAATAATTTTTATAAACATACTTGCTTCTGAGTTCAGAGGAATATTTGTGGTAGGATGAAAATTTTTACTAGAATTATAGCAAACTTCAAACCCTCTTTCATATTATGATTTACACTTCTAAGCTTTTGAACTTCTTACTAGGAAGGCTTCGAGTTTATGAACAGAAATAAAATTGAAGTAGAAATTATGTATACACTTTAATGCTTAATGCTTTACATTAACTAGAATTATTAGCAGTGGTCTTAACATGAGCTTTGAATTAATATAAACATGGGTTTTAGGTTTCTGCTTCCACGCATTAACACTATGACTAAAAACAAGTTATTTAAAATTTCTATGCCTCAGTTTTATCATCTGTAAAATGGAGACATTAAAATTTTAGAGTTATATATAATGTGTGAGGTAATATTTGTAAAGTAAAGTGATTAGCATAGTGATTAACATGTTAAAGGCTTAATAAATATTATCTATTGTTATGGGATTCCAGAAAAAGGGTTTTGAACACAAGATTCTGTTTCATTTTGTTTGTAAACATTTTTGGAAGGATCAGGTGATTCAGTGAGTTAAATAATTATCTAGGGCTTCAGGAGAGATTAAGGTACAAGATCTAATTTTGCCTTTCTGAATTTTGTTTCTTAAAATATCTCACCTTATTTGCTACAAATTTGTCAGCACCAAAAAGGAAATAATACTATCCATTTGAATCTTAGGATTTTGAATCTAGAAAAGATCACAGGCATGATTGATTGCAATTTATTTATTTTATTAGAAAAGAGACTGAAAAATAAAATCCAAAGAATTTGTTTGTGACAGTATGAATTAAAAACTAGCAACAACTTTGCTTCCAGTTTGTGTTTTTGGTAGAAGAATAAATTGCACATGAATTAGAAATAATACAGCTAACACCACGTTTAGCTTTTATTTTTACAGTAAACTCTCCATCCACATATGAAATCTTCATTTAAAATAATGTGTTGGGCTGGCTGTGGTAGCTTACACCCATAATCTCAGCACTTTGGCAGGCCAATGTGGAAGGATCACTTGAATCCAGGAGTTTGAGAATGCAGTGAGCTATGATCATACCACTGCACTCCAGGCTGGGCAACAGAGTGAGAACTCTGCCACTCCTACAGAAGAATAAATAAATAATAAATAAAATGATATTTTGGTTTCTATCTGACATTTCCCTACTTGTATAATTTCTAGTGAGTGGTCTACTTAGCATATTGGGCACATGAAGGGGATCACTTAATGACACCTCTCTACCATACAACAAAACTATTTTCCATAATATTCACAAAATGAAATAAATAACAATGCAAAAAGAAGCATAGTTGTAAAAATGTTCTTTTATTGAACTTCATATAGCTATGCAAATGGAAACTAAGTGTGCTAATATAAAAATAAAACAATAGTTAAATTTTTAAAATTGCATTAATTTTGTTAATAGAAAACTAACACAGAAAGAAGGGTTTCCAAAGAGTAAACTCTGAAAGTTTCAAATAATAACTTGAAAACTAAATGACAAACTAGAGTGGGTTAAAGTCCTGTTTCCTTGACTTTATAATCACTGTGATCACATTTATTTAAGTATAATTTGTAAATGCAGAAATCTGTAGTACCACAGGACTTGGATAATCCAACTCAGTGTAAGATTATCCAAAATTGTCTTGGTGTAGGCTCACATTAGCTCACAGGTAGCTATTATGGACATCTCTTCCTAAATTCTTGCTCAGTGACATCACTTTATTGTTTGATTATTAATTCAGATTAATTATGGAGGATGTAATAATATCAAGGAAATCAGCAAGCACAACAAATCAAGATTTTTTTTCTTCAGTTAGCCAATTGTTGAACACTTACCAGTACATCACAAATCAAACTATACTCAAAGTGAGCCCAAACTACTTCAGTTGAGAAATTACTCTCAAATCAATGAACTGTAGTGAGTTTATAACAGTTGGGAGCCAACTGTATAACTGATACTTCTTTGAATTAACTTTCATATGAACACAACATAATTGGAGAATTTGTTTAGAAGTTAGATGAAAAGTCATTCAGAATTGTTGTTTCATGGTGATAATGAAAAACAGACTGATTTCAAATTGCTTTTAGTATTGGTTTAAGTTTTATTTGTGAAATCAATTTTATTGACATAATTTGTTTGTATATTTTCACCATTCAGTGAATGTTGACAGTTGTATAAACTTTGAATTCACTATCATTATCAATAAGCAAGCATTTCTAGAACAAACAATAGACTCCTCTTGCCCCTCTGCAGTACGTAGCTCCCATTGCACAAGCCTAGGCAACAACTCATACGGTTTTGTCATTAATGGATTAATTTTCATTTTCCAAAATTGTAAATAAATTGAATTGTATAGTATGCATTCTTTTGTGTTTAGTTTTATTTCATTGTACATAATGATTTTTTAAAAAGAGTCATTCTTTGTGTTACATTTATCAATATTTTATTATTTTCATTGCTGAGTGGTTTCCAATTGAATATATAGTCTATATTTGGGTTATCTATTCACATATTGGTGGACATTTACCTTGTTTCCAGTCTGGGGACTCTTGTGAATAAAGGTGGTGAGATTTGTGTTCATATCTTTTTCAGGACATATGTTTCTATTTCAGGGTATAAATTATTAGGAGAAGAATGTCTGGGTTCTATGATAGGTTTATGATTAACTCTTAAAATAAGACATTTTTCTAAAGTGGTTTCGCCATTTTTCAACCCAACCAGCAGTGCAGGAACATTCTAGTTGCACCTCATCCTCACCAACATTTAGTTAGAGGGAGTAGATCATTCCTTCCCAGTAGCCCAAGTAAAGGTCTTATGAACTTTATTGGAGCTGACCAGGTCACACAACCTTCCCAAAACAACTATCGTGGTTTCTGTTTGTTCAGGTCTGCACCATGGATCTATCTTGTATCTGATATTTGAGTCTGGTCCACTGTAAGCCACAGACTGAGGGTTGAGGAGGCAGCCTTTTCTCAGGGGGAAACTAGGAAACTGTTAGAGAAAGTTGAATGGATTCCAGGAGGCCAAAGATCGACCTAATTCTGCTAAACATTTCCATTATGTATAGATAACTCCTAGAAGTAATAGCTTTTTAAACTTAGAAATGCATAATGAAAGAAAAGTCTGGTTTTGGTTGGAATAACAGTACAATGAAACACAGCAACTAATAAACATATGCTCAGGACCCATAGTGAAGAAACTGATGGGTGGGTGTTGAGAAAAACAGATTAAGTCCATTGCTTTCTGTTTCTTTTTTGTTCAAAATTCATGGAAATCTGTAAGGCAACTGAGTGTACTTGCTAAAGGCAGATGGTTGTGTTCTCTTGCTTGGTGGCATAGAAAGCTGAAGGAGGTACAGATGGCCAGATGGGGGAGGCTTTAGAAATGTGTGTGAGGCCAACACTAATTTTAGGAATCATAGCATTTATGAAGACCTAAAACTTTTAGAATATTTGTTGATCTGACAACTTATAGTCTAGAACCTAGGAACATTACTGTTACTATTTAACCTTGGCCTTTGGGCACAGAAGGAAGGAGAGCTGGATCATTTCCACTTGCATAGCCATGTATACAAAGTTAAAAGAACAATTTTTCAACTATGATTCTTCTTTGCATAGTTATTTATTTCATTTTGTGGATATTATTGAAAATAACTCTGTTGTATAGTGGAGAGCTGTCATAAAATGATACCCTCCAGGTACCTGACATGCTAAGTAGGTCACAGGCTAGATTGATTATGTAAGCATGGAAATGTTTGGTACCAACCAAAATATTCTTCTATTTATTTATTATGTATTTATTCTTTTTTGGTGAGGGGAGGGTTCTCACCCTGTTGCCCAGGCTGAAGTTCAGTGGCACAATCATAGCTCACTGAAATCTTGAACTCCTAGGCTCAAGTGATTCTTCCACCTCAGCCTCCCCAAGTCTGGAGACTATGGGCATGAGCCACCATACCCACCCCAAAACATTTTTTAGCTGCTTGTGTTCCTTGAACAAGGTTTATGGGTATGAAATCTAAAGTTTGATTAACTGGTCCTGTTTCTCTTCATTACAAACTGAATGGTGATTTCTGAAAGTTATTTAAGTTAAAAAAAACATTTTATTGACTTTACATTTTGTCTTACCATTCCTATCCCCCTTACCCTGCTCACTTGACATATATGTATACACACACATGCACACACACACACACATATACACACACACACACATATATACAATTAAAGATGTGTGGATATGTATTTATAATATATACACCTATAATATATTTATTTTTACTATTTCTCTTCATCCTCTCACGAAATGAAAACTTTATTAGAGAAGACTATTTTATATGTATTCTCTTCACTGTTGTATTTCTTTCACCAAGAAAAATTCCTGGCATGAAGTAGGAACTTCAACAAATTTACTGGATATTTTGTGAATATGTTTTGGATAGGCAGTGGAAAGTTAAAGACGAGGGTAGGGACTTAGCCAGACTTATTCAGTGATCTATCCTGAATGCCAACAATAGTGCCCAGCAAATAGTAGATGCTCAATGAATGTTTATTGAATAAATTAGATATCTATTATTCAACCCTTTTTTGTGAGGCACACAATGTTAACTACCGGATAGTGAAAGAAATCGGGGTGTTGGTGGTTTGAAAGAAATGCCGAAAGTTTGTAATAATTACATGAGCAATCATAAAAATAGCCAATCAGAGACACCAACTCTCCCGTTCACCAAAGGATTTTACAGACGAAGAAACTCTGTATTTGTAGTGGCTCTAACCTACATGATTCTATAATTTCCTTCAGCATGGCTCAGCTATCAAGGACAAGCAGATAGTTGTATTGACTTAATGCCACCTCTCCACCCTTCCCTACGCCCCAAACCAAACTCCTATCTAAATAAAAATCACCATGATATGTCTTGGAATTTAGATTGCACAGTAATAAAAGTGGCTCCACAGGGGACAGAAAGACTGCGATAAAAAGTACAAAGATTAGAAGACAGTGGAGTCAAAGAAAAGGAATAGCGGAAGGGGTGAAAGATTCAAAATATGAGCAATTTAGTCACAGAATGGGATATTGGAACTTGTTTTTTAGGGAGCATTTCAGTTTTTAGGTAATAATATTCAGTCTGAGGCCAAGGTAAAATGTTAGCATGAGTAGAAGTAAGCTTGTTTGAGGTTTGTTTAGCAGGGGATAGGAGTGGAGGAGTCCAAGCAGTAGAGAACTAGATTATAGGTTGAGTCTTCGAGAGTTGGGTTGAGTCATGTTCGATATCTCAAATGAAGGAAAAAGTGAGAGACACCTATAGGTGTCAGTAGACAGGAGGAGTGGGGTTGGGGTAGTATAGACAGATGATGGAGGCTTCAGAAGAGAAAGGGAGTGGCCGGTTAATGTCTTTAAAAAGGTAATAGTTGGTTAAGAGAATAGGGTTGGGTGAGATGGGGTTGTCTTAGTTTGGACGGCTATAACAAAAATACCACAGACTGGGTACTTTAAACAATACATATTTATTTCTCACATTGACTTATGGAACTATATTTCTAGAGGCTGGGAAGTCTTAGATCAGGGTGTTGGCAGATTTAGTTCTGGTAAGAGTCTACCTCCTGGTTCATGGGTGGCTGTCTTCCTGCTGCAACCTCACGTAAGCAGAAGGAACCCCGGAGGTCTCTAGAGTCTTTTTGTAAGGACGCTAATACCACTTATGAAGGCTCTAACTCCATGCCCTAATCACCTCCCAAAGGTTCTACTTCCAAATACCATCACGTTGTGTGGTTAGGATTTCAACATATTGATTTTGGAAGGACACAAACATTCAATTCATAACGGGGGTCAAGCCAGGAACAAGACGACCAGTTGGAGGCTATTGCTGCTGTACAGAGAGACACATTTGTGGTTTAGACCAGGCAGTAAAGGTGTAGGTGGTGAGGAACGGTCGTTTGAAGGACATTTTGTGAAGGTAAAACCATCAGAGTTGACTGATGGAATCAGATGTAGGGTATGAAGCCCCTCGGTATTTGGTCTGAACAACCGGATTAATGTAATACTAGGTGGAAAAGGCAAAGGAATGAGTCAGTTTGAAGGAGAAAAGAAATAGTTTTGTTTGGGTTTTGCAAGTTTAAAGAACTTGACAACTACTTCGACATTTATAGATGTGTTGGGAACTGTGTCAACTGCTTTCGTATACACTATACCATTTGTTATGTTATCCTACCGATCCTATGAGGTATGTACCAATATTATTCCAAATTCATGTATCAGCTTCAGCAAATGAGTAACTCACCCAAACTCATATAGTCAGAAAGTCACAGCGGCAAGATTTGAACCAAGGCTATCTGACTAGAGAACTCGCAATCACTGTTCTATACAACTTAAAACCCTTCTGATCAAGTGGATCCACGTTTTGTGATGTCAAATGCACATGTAATTTGGGAGGACACTTAAAGATCACAAATTTACAGCTACAAATGTAAAAGGAAATCATAATAAATTGTAAACTTAAAAAAATTGGCAAATATTTTAAGCATTGAAATATCTAGAAAATGAACATTCTTAAATGTTAGCAAACGGATGCACTTTTATAATATTTCGCCACATTTTTGTCTCCATCGTTGCTGATCATCTCTTCCTGTGACAAAGTTTTTGTAATGCTATTTTCTATTAAGATAAATTAGTAGTCCATTTTCTACGATTAAAATTGATCAATTTCTAATTATTGGTAGTCTAGAAAAAATTCTTTCAGGTTCACAGCTTATTAATGGTAATACTGCATACAGGTTTGTGAATGTTGGGAATTTATTGATGACATCTAAGAAAACATTCAAGTTTTGCCACAATGTATAATCAAGCGATACCCCGTTAGAACCTCTCCCTAGGTATTCCAAGGTAGCCATGTAAGGCAAGGACCAGGAGCTTCAGTTTCATTCACTTCACCATGAATTCACCTCTGAACTGGCTTCTCTCCAGGTAGTTGGGGACACCAAAGCAGGGCAAGGATGCCCATGAGGACATTAATCCCATGTGGTATGACATAAGAGTTACCTTTCCTGAGTAGTCAGTGAGGAAATTGGTTGTCTCCTCAGATACTCAACCTTTGATGGAACTCACAGCTCTTCAACTGTGAGCCAAGAGGTAAAAAAGGACAAGACTGGAGAAAATGACCTTTTCTTACAGTTTTCTTAACAACTATTTTATAAACATAATAAAACTAGCATTATGGTTTTCTTATCTCCCAATGAGTCAATAAAATAACATATTAAATATCTATTTTTCTCAGCTTTCTATTATTTTAAAATATTTTCTTTTTTGAAGTACAAGTATAGGTAGAAATTTAAAATTTTTCTTTATAATTAACTAATCAATATTTGAAAGACTTGCCATTGCTATTCTCCTACTGAGGCCCACTGTTGTAAAACAGTGATTGAACTTGAATTGTACATGGTTTTCTTTATTCTCTCAAATAATTTTCCTTCAGTTGAAATAATTACATGTTGAAGACTCTAATGTTGTATAGAAGCTGTGAAATGAGAATAAGTTGGTTCAATTTTTTGTATTCTTGGGCCTGAAAAGTAGATGGCAACTGGAATAATCATTACAGAAGAGTGACTGCTGTCGTAGGGAAAATGTAAGAAATTTAAAGAAAGAGAAATAGTATGAGAATGAAAAGAATAAAAAGCTAAGAACATGGAATTAAAAAGTGGTTTCTGGGATGTTTAAGAACCCCATTTAGCCCAGTTTTCCTTCCATATGTTTAGTAATCTGAAAGGCAGCAACAGGGAACCTTGATTCAATTGAACATGCTTAATAGAACTTCAGAAGTCACTATAACTAGTTTGGCTAATTCCCACCAGCCCAGAGTAAAATGTCATTCTTTAGTCGATATTTCAGTGTCCAGACTCAATGCTCCCACTTGCTGAAATCAGCAGGAAGACCCATCTGATAAGTCGAAAATCCATATCCCTATGGATCCCAACTGTCCTAGCTGCTTGTTAATAGAACAGAAATCCCAACTCATCCTAGAGGCTTGAGGTGTCCTTGCTAGGGTGGGCAATGGAAGCTCTCAGGCTGCCAGGGCACAAGAGAACCTCCTGCTGCTCAAAGGGCAGGAAATCATGGAGTCCACCGTTGCTGAATTCAGAATGTCCCCAATTGCATCTGGAAATTCTCTGTGCTCTCAGAGCTACTTTTGTTATGTTTGCCTAAGAGGGTGGGAGGAAAAGATGAGCCCTAAACCAGATCTATGATGGCAGCAAAGTGTAGGCCTACTTGTACTTGCAAGTGCTATAGACTGAATGTTTATATCCTCGGATTCTTACATTGAAATGTAATCATCAATGTGATGATCTTCAAGGTGGGGCTGATGAGGTGGGATTAATGTCCCCATAAAAGAGACCCCAAAGGGCTTTCTTGCCTCTTCTGCCATGTGAGGACACAGTCAGAAGACAGACATCAATAATCCAGGAAGTGGACATTCCTCAGACACACTGATACACGGATACACACGGATTCAGTGTGTATCCACTGGTACCTTGATCTAGGAATTTCCAGATTCCAGGCTGTGAGAAATAAATTTCTGTTATTTATAAGCTATGGAGTCTATAGTATGGAGTCTATGGTGTTTTTGTTATAGCAGCCCTAGCAGACTAAGAAAATCGGACTTAACTACCTTTGCTGGCAAACTGCCAGTTTGATCTGAAGGGGAAAGAGACAGAAAGGAATGAAGGAAGGCTGTTGGACTTCTTGGATTTTACAGGAGGGTACCATCAAGTTAATTGCCTGGTAGCATATTATTCTAGACAAGGAAGAATGACGCTGAAGGCAATTCAGAGATCATCAGGGTTGCCTCCTTGGTTTCAAAAGGGTGAACCACAGTCTTGCTTTCAATGGCCAGATGGCCTCTGCCCAAAATAACACTAAGGATGAGACCCCTGCCGGGTAAAGCTGCAGGGGAAGGACTCCCCTGTGGGTTCTGAAGGCAGGACCTCTACCCTAGTAGGCCTGGAAGGCAGAGCATTAAGCCAAGGAGGATTACTCTTAAGCCTTAAAGTCTAATGGGATTTATATTGTTGGGTTTTGGACTAACTCCTAACCTATCACTCCATTCTTCTTTCCTATTTCTCCCTTTGGAATGGCAGTGTGTCTCCTTTACCTGTTCCACTCTTGTATGTTGAAGAACATAACACGTTTGCTTTCACAGGTTCACAGCTAAAGGAGAATTTGCCTCAGAAAGAATGATACCTTTAATCTCACCCATATCTGATGTAGATGATATTTAGGTGAGACTTTGAACTTTAGACTTTTGAATTGATGCTGGAATGAGTTAAGATTTTTGGAGCTGTTGAGATGGAATGAATGTATTTTGCATGTGAGAACATGAATTTTGGAAGCAAGAGGTAGACTTATAGACTAAGTGTCCTTGTCCTCCCAAAATTTGTATGTTGAATCCTAACTCCCAATATAATGGTATTTGGAGGTGAGGTCTTTGGTAGCTGATTAGGGCATGCGGGCAGAACATTATGAATGTAATTAGTGTCCCTATAAAAGAGGCTTTGGAGAATTTCCTTGCTCCTTCTGCCATGTGAGGACACAGCAAGATGGCCATCTATGAACATGGAGGAGGCCCCTCACCAGAACCTGACCATGCTGCACCCTTACCTCAGACTTCTAACCTCCAGAACATGAGAAATGAATTTCTATTGTTTATAAGTTACCCAGTTTATGGTATTCTATTATAGCAGCCTGACAGACTAAGACAAATTGCAAAAGTGAATATTTATTTAGAATGAGAAAACGTATCATGTGTTACAGAATCCTTAGAGACTCAGATCCCTTTCTTTTGAGAGTCTCTTTAGGCAGTTTGCCAGAAATGCTCCCTAAATTCAGTCTGGCTTTTCCTCTCCTCGTGGAACACTCTAAACTCCCAACTCCTGCACACTCCGAGGAAGCTGGCTAAGGGGGGTCCCTGAAACCGAAGCTCTATTAGCTTCAGTAAATTCACCTCTGCTGTACTGCTGACTGCCTGGGGCTCTGTCAGAACTTGTGTTGGCCCTATCTAGTCTGGATGATTCGTGAACAGTCATCTCTTAGATTGTCCCCACCTGTTAAAGTCTGGGTAGCACTCAAAGATTTGACCAAATCAGACTGTCATATCCTGTCCTCGCTGCCTTGCCAGTGAACTCCTGCCAATTAAATGCAGGCTACAGTAGTTTTTTTGTGATTTGAAAGATGTGACTTTTTCATCTTTATGTAGTGAAGGTGCCCACTGACAAAATGAAAGACTACAATATACCATTTTAATTATATTCGTTTGTATTTATTTTTCCTATCAGTAGTAAAGGATACACAATGAAGCATTCCCTCCAAACTAACACTCGTCTCCTCCTGTTACTCAGTTTTCCTCCTTAATGGTATCTTTTCTTGGGCAGCCTTACAGAAATACACTTTGCAAATATAAACAAATGTGTGTGTGGGTTTTGAAGTTAAGTTATTTCAGTTATTTCTTTTCTTTTCTTTTCTTTCTTTCTTTTTTTTTTTTACTGTACTAGAATATTTTATACAGCACATTTGTTCTCTGTTATTTCATAATGAGTCAGAATTCTCTGGTCAAATGATCTGAGTACCATGCTTGTGAGAGAGTTGGGCAAAAAGGAAGTTCTTTGACATCTTTCTTTCTTTATTTCACAGTGACACTCTATATCATATTGGGTGTAAGCTTTCACCTGGTATGACTACTATTCTCTTTTTCTTTTCCCTTCCCTTCCCTTCTTTCTTTCTTTCTTTCTTTCTTTCTTTTCTTTCTTTCTTTCTTTCTTTCTTTCTTTCTTTCTTTCTTTCTTTCTTTCTTTCTTTCTCTTTCTTTCTTTCTTTCTTTCTTTCTTTCCTTTTATTTCTTTCTTTCTTTTTCTTTCTTTTTCTCTTTCCTTCTTTCTCTTTCTTTCTTTCTTTCTTTCTTTCTTTCTTTCTCTTTCTTTCTTCTTTCTTTCTTTCTTTCTCTTTCTTTCTTCTTTCTTTCTTTCTTTCTCTTTCTTTCTTCTTTCTTTCTTTCTTTCTTTCATTTTTTTTCTTTTCTTTTTCTTTCTTTCCTTCTTTTTCTCTCCAAGAGACTTTCACCCTGTCACCCAGGTTAGAGTGCAGTGATGTGATCATAGCTCAATGTAGCCTTAAACTCTTGAGCTCAGATGATCCTCCCACCTGAGCCTGCTGAGTAGCTGGGACTCCAGCCACACACCACCATGCCTGGCTAATATTTTTTACATTTTTAGTTTTTAGCCCAGGCAGATCTCAAATTCCTCACCTCAAGCAATCCTCCTACCTGTACCATCCAAGTCACTGAGATTATAGGCTTCAGCCACCATGCCTGACTTCTTATTTTGTTTTAGCATATCACTTCACTTTATAATCAAAATAAATAGTCTTTCAGGCTACTATGTGAGTTGAGCTTAATTATGTTTATTGATAAGACCGATTTGTTTGTATTATTTTAGATTTTCTCTTTTCATGGCTTTAAACATATCATCTTTGCTCTGCTTTCTGCGTTGTTAAATATAATCTTATTTTTAAAGACAGTATCACAATATTTGCTCCTTTAATTTTGCTCATTTTTTAAATCACTGCAGGTTATAATGTTTACATTTGGGCCTGAACTTGTAGCCTTAAAATTTGTTTAGTCTTTATTCTATAGTTAAACATATTCAATGATCACCACAGATTTCTTTGCTGTGGCTTTTCCAGTCATTTCTTGATTGGCTAAATCTTGCTCACCATGAGATTCCTCAAGAACAGATGAGACTAGTTCTCTTGAATTATTGCATTTGGTATTCCTTGAAATGTATAGGCTGAAATATTCTTTTATTTTAGCGAAGTCTTAATAAATTATTTATTTAAACCCATTTGTGTCTCTTTTTATTTCCATTTATTTCTCTATAACTCCTAGTATGCTATATTGGTCCTTCTTGGTTTATCTTTTGCAGCTATGAAGATGCAATGCAATATCATTAGTTTTTAATTTATTTTCCCCTCTATGAAGAAGAGAAACTAAAAAGGAAGTTTATCCATGAGATGCAAATAAATATTCCTTCAGTACTTGTGCCTAGATTGTGGTCAGACATCTGCATGAAATTTAACCAATGATATTCTCCAGGTCTTATTTGAACTTGCACTGGGATATGCAAAGTAAGTGGTCTCAGGTTGTTGAAGGCAGTATAGGTTTTGTTTCTGTTGGAGATTGAAGTATAGTCTTGCTCCAGAATATCAATTGACAGTATAATTGGAGAGAACCTGAAACGCCACAAATTACGCCACCGATCCAAAACAAAGTGATACTTACTTTACATGTTTTGAAATAAATGTTTAAAGCTTTATCTATCTGTTTATCTCCTGTATCCTTATGAAATGTTCTAAAAAATCTGAAGACTCCAGAGAAATAATCATGTTGGCCAATAAGTCCCTAATGTTATTGGTTCAGACCAGGTCCAAAGCTACTGTCAGGGCAGCTGACAGCTCTGTGCCTGGTTCCCCATTTTTTTGGCTACTTTGGGTGGCCATCCTACTTTCTGCTGTTACTAAGAGTAATGTGACTGGTGACATTCTGTAACTCCCAGGGATAGGGACAGAAAAAGGGAACCAGATCCAGGTCCTGCATGATAAAAAAGGGAAAAAATCTACAGGAAGTGAGTCGGGAGTGGGAAGAGTGCCAAAACATACCTCTGATTTAATTCTTCAGCTGCTCAGTGAGTTACGTATCTTCCATTCTGCAGATACTACACATATTTTCCTGTTTTTAGTGTTTCCTTTTTCCACTTTCTGTCAGAGACACGGAAAAATGGAAATACTTATTCCTGCACATACGGCAATCAATTTTGCCAGGAAGTACAGGTCTTAAAACCATGTTGACCCTCTCATAAAATAAGGTATTTTCAATTGCTTGCTCATATCTTGGAAGTACACATCATTTTTCATACTCATACTCATATCCTTAGTAATCTGTCATGTGTCTGAATATCTCATTATCAATGATACTTTACTATCTATCTATCTCTGCTCTTTCAAGTGCCTGTATAGACTTTAATCAGTCAATAAAATAACATCACAATATGTGGTGATTAAGAGCATGTACTCTGGTATAAGATAACTTGGTTTAAATGGGCAATTTACTTAATGTCTCTAAGCCTTGACAACAGGGAACGTGCTAGTAACTACCTCATAGAGTTATGATGAGGAATAAATTCATTCATATGTTTAGTAATATTTATTGAACACCTACTATGATAAGAGCTATGAAGAAAAACAATGCAAGATGAGGGAAAAGAGAACGACAGGGTGCTACTTTAGATATAATTGTCAGCGAAATCTGCTCTAGGAAGATTATATTTCAGGGAATATTTGAATGAAGTGAGGAAGTATGTCATGCAAATACTTGGGTCTGGAGGTTCTAGACAGAAGAAAGAATAATTTTAAGGATGCTGTGTTGGGAATCTTATTACCATGTTCAAGAAGTTGGATGAATTTACGTTGTGCCTTTCTAAATTTGAGCTGTCTAGATTTAATGGCCTCAAGAAGACAAAGCCAGGGTTGGGTGGGGAGAGCTGTATTGCATACGAATTCTCAAAGCTGGAGTCCTTCTTGAGGATTCCAGGCCAAAAACAAATTGTGTTCTATATATACAATGTAGTGTGGCAGGGGGCATCTTGTCATCTGGAGTGTGTATGTATTTACTATGTGAGTGTCATGCTATAATGAGAAATAACCATAGGCTGCATAATTTATAAAGAACAGATATTTCTTGCTTACAGGTCTGGAGCCTGAAAAGTCCAAGATTATGATGCCAACATTGAGTGTCTGGTGAGGACTGCTCTCTGCTTCCAAGATGGTGCCTTGTTGCTGTGACCTTAAATGGCAGAAGGTGAAAGGGAAAAAGGGTCTTGTTAGTTATCTCCAACCCTTTTATAAGGCACTAATTCCATCTATGAGGGCAGAGACCTCATGACCTAATTACTCCTAAAGGTGTCATCTCTTAATATTTTGCAATGGGTTCTCAATATATTCCCCCCAAATTTTGTGTTGGGTACTTAATCCCCAGTACAACACTGTTGGGTGGTGTGTCCTTTTTGGAGTTGATTAGCTCATAAGAGTTCTGCCTTCATGAGCAGATTAGTGAGTTATAAAAGCACTTATGGGAGTGAGCGTGCCCTCTTTTTTGCTCTTTTGACACGTGAAGACACAATTTCATTCTCTCCCACCCTTTCACCATGTGAGAACACAACAAAAAGGTACCTATCAAATGCGGGCATCCTAATCTTGGACTTCCTAGTTTTCAGAACTGTGACAAATAAATTTATATTCTTTACAAATTACCCAGTCTGTGGTATGCTGTTACAGCGGCATGAACTGGACTAAGACAGTGATTACATTTCATCATGAATTTTAGAGAGAACAGAAACATTCAAACCATAGCAATGAGTAAAAGACACCTATCGTAGAAAAATTTAAAGGCACAAACATAAAGAAGGAAGAGTAGAAGAGAAAAAGAACGAAGGGAGAAAGAGGAGAAAGAAATCATCTATTAAGCTGCCACCCAAGCATAAATACCATTGTTTTATTTGTTCCTTTTTGGCAAACTTTTATGCATTCTATAAACCTGCACATAAATTTTTAGATAATTTTAACTATATCTTTTTATTAGTTATGTACTTATTCATAATAAAGTTGAGCCATAATTTACCCAATGATTGTAACCTTATGATAACCTCTCTTCATAATGTTTAAACATTGTTTCTCTCCACATGACAGCAATTGTGCTTTGAATATCCATGAAAGGAGAGAACACATAATAATAAAAATGTTCCATTAATTCAGTGATACTTTCAATGAGTTTGCAGATCAATAACCAGAACAATATCCATACACATTTGAAAAATTAGTTAGTTGGTAGATAGACAGATTGATAGGATGTAAAGACTATTCAATTTACGAACATGCTTGAAACACAGGCTCTTAGACTCTGTAAAATTTTAGCCATCCTCTATCCCACTAACATGCAGTTACTCACAGATTAGGATGTACAGACGAGGTAAGGAAATGGTCCTTAAAATATGCTCCCAGGACCAACCTCATCAGCATCATCTGCAAATTTGTTCGAAATACTAATCACTGGCCCGCATCCATGACCTACTGAATCAGAAGCTTTAAGAGTGTGCTGTTGAATTCTATTTTATCAAGATCTCCTGGTGATTCTGATGTACACTCAAATTGGAGTACCAATGAAAGTGAACTCTCCTTTCATGACCATTGAATCCTGTACCTACTAGTAATTAGCAGTGGAACTTCCTACCCATTATATCCTCTAAGCTTCAATTTTCTCATGTCTATAAAAAAACAGAATAAACAAACCAACATTATACTGTTGTAAAGATTAGATGGTATAACTCGTGATAGCAACTAGAAGTGTCTCTGGCATGTGATATACACATTCATTCAAGGAACAGTTAAGTACCTACTATGTGCCAAGCACTGGTAGAAAAAGAGAAGATCCATATTTTCGTGGACCTCATCTAGCAAGTGAAGACAAGCAGGCGTGTGTGTGTCTGTGGGGGTGTGTGTGTGTGCTTAATCAAAAGTCATATTTGTCATAACATTAAGTTGGGGCCCAAGGAAGAGAGGAGTTAATTATGTTTGGGAAGGGCAGAATCAGGAAAGGCTCCATAGAGGAGAACTTTTAGCCACAGAGACCAGATAACTTAAGCCTTGGAAGTGTGAAAAAAATTAAGCTTGTGGAGGTGGTAAGGAAAGGTCACCATACATATCTGAATGAGACAACAAAATTTACTTCATTATTGGATGTAATGAAAGGAAGACAGCAGTCAAAGAGGAAGCCACAATAATTAAAAGTGATAAAATTTCAGAAAGATAAAAAGATAAGGTGAGAAATGAGTAAAGGATTTAAATGGCTTTATATTTCTGGTGTCCCAGCAATGTTAATTTCCCTCTTTTTCCTTAATATTTTTATCCTGGTGAAATCTGAGAAAAACTAAGTTTTTAAGTCAGCATTGATGCTTCAGGTTTGAGAAGGGGAACATAGAAAGGCTATATTACAATATGGAGCCCAAGTGGAAAGGTAAAGGCAGCTTAGGAATTTTTTTGTTTTTGTTTTTTCTCATTCTCTAATTCTCTGACTGATTGCCAGAATGACTGACAAACCAGCAGTTTTTGGGGAGGAAATGGTGGGGTGGGAGGGGAAGAAGAAAGGTAAGCGCAAGAAGGAAGAGAAAGAGAGGATAGAATTGGAGGAGTCCTTTGAGGAATTCATCATACTCAAGGCCAGGTAGCCTGAAGCAGATTTTTAGATACACTGAAGTAATCAGACTTTGAGTTCTTCGGATCCTCTGTGGCACATTATTTATGACTTAGTTCTTTGTATGTAGTTATTTTTAATGACTTTGTTCCCAAACTAAGCCCTTGGTACCATTGCGCCAGCACAGCCCCTGTGAAAATTGACCACTTTGTTCTGTTTATAAAGGACTACAGATTTACAGATGCTGAAAATAAAACCCACAGAGTCCATAATGTAGTCATTCTTGGTCTTCTGTCTTACCTTATTCTACATTTAAAATGTTTTCCCAGCCACAGTCATAATCATGGTTTACTGCATAGCTCAAAGATAGAGGCCCCAGAGCATTCACTCCTGTAACACAATTAAAGACAATAGCTTGGATCTTCTCTCCTTGCTACTCTCATCTCTCCTGGTAGGAAAGGAGAAATGATTATGCTTTATGTAAATATTATGGAGGTGCATTCTGTCTCTGTATCTCAGGGTTTGAAATTTTCCACTTTAAAAGACATTTACCACTTTCTTTTGCTTATCCCAAACATAAAAGAAATCTCAGAGAATAAAGGAAAGTTAGTTGATACATCATAATACGTAGTTGCAATGTCATTAAATTGCATACACATAGTCACACTCAGGGACAACTGGGACGTCAGCTTCTAATTTGCTATCAGATAAACATTGTCTCCAGTTATTTTCCAGAGTTCAGGGTGGTAACTTCAGTAATTGAAGAGGGGAATAAACAAAGTTAGCATCAAATTATAGTCTGACACAAGCTTAAAGTCTGCATTTTAAGGTCTTGGTGAGCTCATCTGTCATGAGGCCTAAAATAAACACATGTCCAAGATGAAAACAATGGTGTAGTTAAAATCATCTACATAAGTGAGTCAAGCACCCAAAATGCCTTCTGCCAGGGACAAAACAAAATTCTGAGGGGGGAATCTGATGATTGTCCCTTTAAGACATTAAGATATTTAAATTACCACAGGAACACAACACACATCTTTTATTCTATTTGTCAAGTTTTGTAAAATAACCACGTTGATAAAATATGAAACTTACTGGTTGTCCATGTTCTGAGCTGTAACGCTTTACAACACCAGGGACTTTATCATATCAGAAGATTTAGGTTTTTCAAAAATCCAAATGGTTAAGAAATGGAGAGGGGGAATGAAATAAAGGATTCTTTCTCTGAATGGACTGCAACAGATCAAGTGACAAGATCAAGTCCAAAGAGCAAATAGCAAGGATTTTAACAACTGACATTCTTCCCCATCTCAATAAATGACCAGGAACTTGGAGTCATCTTTGACTCTGCTCTTTCTCTCCTATTTTATATCTAATCAAGTCACAAATTCTAGCAGCACTGCCACCACCCTGGTCCAAGTGGCAGCCATTGTCCTGTGAGTTTTGCTATGGCTGTAGCTTATAAACTGCTCTACCTTGATCCCACCCTTACCCCTCTGTAGTCTATTTTCAACCTGGCAGGTGGAGTGATACTGTTGGAATTTCAGCTAGACTATATCGATGACTGCCCATGTCTCTTAGAATGAAATCCAGATTCTTTACAGTAGCCTGAAAAACCCTACCTCATCAGGCCTTCTCTACTTGTATGATGTCTTCTGACCCCACTGCACCTGACTGCTCCTTGCTCACTTCATTGCAACAGCATGGGCCTCCTTGTTGTGCGTCACACCAGCTGGACATGCTTCTGCATCAGGACATTTGAATTTGCTAACCCTTCTGCCTGAAATACTCTTCCCTTAGATATCTGAAAAGTTTTCTTCCTCATCTATTTATGTGTCTTTGGTTCAAAATTTTACTTTAAAAAGTAAAACATTTCATGACCACCCTATTTAAAACGAGTTTCTTCCCTCACTTCCAGGATTCCCTGGCCCCTTCCATTCTTTGTCTTCTAGTATAGTAGTCATTATCTCTCACAAACTACATATTTTATTTGTTCTAGTTTTTTTTAATCTGTTTTCTTCCACTAGGGATGTTTGTTTCTTTTTCTATGGCCATTTTCCAGAGTGATTAGAATTGCTGTGCAAAGCAGGTAGGGCCTCAATAAATAGACATTAAAATGTTAATAAGACTTACAAACAATGCTAATTGTGCTTCTTATAAAACCAGTCCTGCTTTAGTCCCTACGGATATTAAAACACACACACACACACACACACACACACACACACACACACACACATACAGACCTGAGGAGTCCCAGGAGAATGCAGACCAGACTTGCAGCTTTGGGACAATGATGACTTATAACTAAAAAGGGAAGAGGAAATTCTGAGGAAACTGGCCATCCAGAGAGGTTTGGTGTACTCAGTGCATTGTACTCAGTGCACTGGGGGACATCAATTTGGGAGCAAATATTTAGGAAGGAAAAAGACATTTAAAAAAATGGTTTACCAGAAATTAACCCACAGCATTTTCCTAAATTCATTAAAGGTTCAGCAGCAATGTCCATATTTCCAAATCACAATGATATTTGGTATAATGGAAAAACACATCTGGCATTAAACATATTAGTGTTAATGATATGAATTTATTCATATTCCAAATTTTGGACTACAAAAGCAGACTTACTTGCTTCCAGACTAACTCTTTGTGCATCCACTGTGACTTTATTTAGGCCCTGGATTAGTGAGACCATTCTAATTTCTCGAAACTTGACTAGGATTTAAATTTTCATGATAAAGACAAATAAATGACTTGGTTAAAAGAGATAAAACTTTCCTTCTTCTCATTTTGAATAGAGAACGCATAGTGCACTGACGACCTTCAACGATGGTTATGTGTTATCTGAAAGCTGATCCCAGTGGACTCATGATAGTGCACACTGGTGTCCACCATTCATTTTCAATTGGACCGGTCTCTATCCCCAGGCTTGCTCTCCTGAGGAGGTGGAGAGAATCTTAAGTGAGAACTGAAAAGGAAAACTTAGGCAATAAATAGTTTCAGTAGACAATAACATGAATGAGTCTATTCAGGATCGTCTCGAAGGTTGAAATGAGTCACTTTACATTTGAAGATATTGCAACAACATCGGATGCACAGAAGATTCCTTTTCCTTTCTAACCATATCAAGTTGAGTCTTATGGCTCACTGGAGAAGCTCAATCACAAAAATGACGTAGAACGTCATGGCCAGTGTCTTAAAGAGACATACAAAATTGCCCACTCTGTTATTTTCTGAGAGAAAATATCTTACCTCGTTAAAACAAGCAGGTGGTGGAAGAGCATATCTAAGGGAGCCGAATCATTCAGGTAGGGGCATTTCAGAAACCCACACAGAATCCATGTGGTACCAAAAGTTTTCAGGAGTTAGCAGCATTCACATGTCATTGCATTTTTTTTTTGCTCTCCTTGATAAATTTGATTTCATAAAGTGATAGTTTCAGTCTTAATACCTTCTGTTAAAAAGGAATCAATGATCCAAAGTCAAATTGTTTCTATTGTAAATAGCAGCATTTCTCGCAACTCCTAGCAACCTTTACTGCCAAAAATAAAATATACATTGTAAGAACTAAGACCATAAACTGCTTTATATTGTTGTTTCTCTTAATAAGAAATCCTTTTGGTTTCAACTGTGTAACTTCAACATTGATCCCTTCACATTTTCCTTAGTTGCTCAAGTTGCCAAGTGCATGGAATATCCTGTTTTTTCAATTAAACTTACCACTGCTTTTCATGTTATCCCCTCTGAGCTTCATAAGCTTCTTTGGGTACCATGCAATGGAGTTCAGAGGCCAACTTTAAAAAAAAAATTTTAAAAACCCAACAATCTGCTCTGCAAAGCTGAGTAAAATAGACATAAACATGTTCACACTACCTGTATCTGAAAGAGTTAAGAGCTCCTGAAAGTACTTCAAGGTCAGCAGTTTGCTTTCATCCCTTTCCAGCACTTTGCATAACTGGCAGCCCTCCATCCTTTGGAGAGCAGAGGGACAGCAGAGTGCACAAGACTCACAGTTTCAGCCAGAATTTCCATAATCACATCAACAGATGGAATAATAATCACTGCTGAAGTTACTGCACAATCTTTCTGATCCAAGGAAACTTCCTTCTGCTTCAATTCAAAATCATTTCTGCTGGCAATTTAGACATAGGCACTCTTATTTTCTGGAAATGTTACAAGTTAAGGTGATTTTAAAGTAATTGAACAGTATAAGCCCTGCATTTGAATATAGTACTGTGGAGGGAGCCACATGTGTGCAGGGAGTTTGAGGAAAGGCTGGGCATTTCAGAGTGCTACATGGGACATGACATTTCTTTGGTGACTCGCAGCAGTGACTGTGAGGTCTGCCACTCTCTGCAACCCTGTGTCCTGGCCACCTGGGCTCTATCTTCACAGCTGGGATTCTAGTCATGACTGCTTGAAGCTATCCTTCCCCAGTCTCTATATAGCAGGTTATCTCTACTCTTGATTATTCCATGGGAAAAATCAGTTACATTGAAGAGCATATTAGATCAATACAATTAGAATCATACTTTCTAGAATCTGGTGTGTTAGGGTACTTAATGTTGATTTCTAGACAACAGCTATGAATCTACCTAAGCTCTGAATCTGCACCATGTGAAAGTGTGACAAAGTTAAGACACCCGTAAATACGATGAACAATACCTCTATTGTGTAGATTTTAAAGTTGTTTTGAGGTCTAAGGCTTTATTACGTCAAGAATTATCTGAGAGTATCTGGAACTAGATATTGATTTCTCGAATGGGAGAATCGTTTACCAATATAATGTCCAGGTCACATATGTGGTCAATTTGAATAACCATGAGAGTATAATATGAACATGGATCTGTCTTCACTTGAGAATTCATAAAAAGTGTCACAGCAATTATGTCTGGGTGACATAATCTACAAAAAAGTAGTGAAAATGATAGGAAAAATACATTACTTCAGGAGAAAGACAAATTTTTAAAAAGAAATTGGCTTATTATTGAGTGGCTTTCTCCCACTTCAACTTCGTTATTTCTTGTTTGGTTTTTATCATTTTGTTCTTGTTTATTGAGATCTCCTGTATATTTAGCACTATTCCAGACACTAAGGATAATTTAAGCATCTGTCTTTCTCTCTGCACATCCTAAGGTTCCTTAGAGTTTTCATCTTTCACATAGCTTCAGTCAAAATCTACAAGTCTCTGAAATCTATATTTTCAGTAGCAACTGTTCTTTCAAGCTTCAAACCAATATGACATACTTTGAAGGAGGTGGGGGAGGATGTTTAAAGTTACCAATAAAATGCATGATGCCCAATTAATTTATCCTATACTTACAAGACATAGTAAAACAGGTTCATTGCTTATCTGCCATTCAAATTTAACTAGGCTTCTTGTGTTTTAATTTGCTGATTCTGGAAACCCTGGGGATGGGGGTCAAGATGCATTTTGTTCTTTTGTGTTTTGATCTCTGCATTTACCCTTCTCCTGATTCTGAGTAGTAATCAAGCTGAGATCTGATGGGCAAGATGGCGGGACACTGGTTTCTGACCACATACTCTGCAGCTAAACAGCAAGTCCTTCCTTGAAGGCTGATCTGGGTATCTTTTGGTCCACATTAGCTATACATACATCAGCTATTCACATACATAAAAAAAAAATATATATATATATATACACACACACACACACACACCCCTACCAAATGTAAGAACTTCCTTATCTTACGGATTTGTATAGAGCATAAAGCCTACACTGTAACTTGATGAACAGAGTGTGCTCCTTGTTTAAAAGGAGGGGAGAAAAAAAACTAAAAGGAGACTGACTTAAGGGAGAGACTTCCCCTAGATGTCACAGATTAGCAGATTTTACATTTATCAGGGGCCAGGACATCACTTGGAAACAACAAAGCAGGGCAATGGCAAGACGTTGAATAGGATGGTTTGGAGGAATGGTGCACTTAAGGTGATAGTATCCATGCCACCAAGGTTCCCAGTCTCAGCATCAACTCACATGCTTGACCAATAATACAGAAGCAGTGAAAACATCAGACTTGAAGGTACTGCGTGCATCGCAACAAGGAATGATTCAGTGAAAACAAGTGTTGGTTGGTGAACTGCAGGATTTTCATTAATGTTTTGGGATCAAATAATATCACACAACCTTTGCACCAAGGAAACCTAGATTATAGACTATGATTGAATTTCCTCCTATGCAAAGAAGTATGAGTCTTATAATGTAATGCAAGTTGATTTAAAGGGAATAATGAAGTGGGATATTTCTTCCATACTTCATCTGTGAAATCAAATTTAGAACCTTTTTTGTGGCAGACAATGATTACTTACTCAAAAACCTCCTTGTTCTCCAAATGTATCTTTGCTGCATCCTTATCAGTGATAAGAAGGTAACCCAACCCAGGCCACTGGGACCTGGAAATTTTTCTTTTTCTCATTAAAGAAAAAAAAAGTTATGTAGAAAAGAAACTATCATTTCGCCTTTGGACTTGGTTGTGAGGATATGCCACCTGAATTTGTGACAATCATCTTTTGATTGTAAGAAAACAATTATAAGAGAAAAAGACAGTCTTGAGGAAGAGAAAATGGAGAGATGAATGGAATTTGAAGTTATTGTGATATCATTGAATTACTCATTAGTTAACTCTTCTACTTTCCTGCTTCAGAACATTTTATGAGATAATAAATTTTTAAGACACATTTAGTGGGCTATTTCATAGTTTGTATCTACAAGAAACCAAAATGATACATTGTTACCATCACAGATTGGGTTTCCAGAAGCAAATGCTGAGACACAGTTTAGGTGCATTGTGTTTACCAGGGACGAACAATTGCATAAAGGATGGGGAAGAAGTGGAACTGGGCAGAGGAAGAAGTGGAACTAGCAGGGAGCTCTGAAGCAAGTGTTGCTCATTAGATGTTGTTGAACAGGTCATGATGGCTAGAACCTTATACCCCTGCCATGCTCAGTCACTGAGGGCAGGTTGCTCTGGTAGAGATGTGACCTCAAGCAAAGGATTTATCTGAAGCTGAGGCAGATCTGATGGGCAAGATGGCAGGACACTGGCTTCTGACCACATGCTCTGCAGCTAAACAGCAAGTCCTTCCTTGAAGGCTGATCTGGGTATCTTTTTGTCCACATTAGCTATACATACATCAGCTATTCACATACATAAATATATATATATACACACACACACACACACACACACACACATACCTACCAAATGTATCTTTACTCTGACATTCAAATACCTCAGATTCAATGGGATCAAAATTAAAAGATGGTTCCACTCATGAAGATAATTTAGGATTGACCCCTTAAATCTTCATTGACGTGTCTTTCCCCCTTGCCTTCACCCATCAATGACTATTACTAAGCCTAGTAATATCTTACTTCAGTCCACAGTTTTACTCATTCACATTGATGTTAGTGAAATCCAAGCCTCATTATGCTTCAAGTAAGGCTAAAGTCATTGAGTTTTGTAACCTTAAATTTGATTTCCTAAACACTATTATTAACTTGTGTTTCCTATAGCAGCAGTCTGGTTGTGCTATTACTCCTCTTAAACACCTTCTATAACCCTATTTTGTCTATTAAGTCTCAGCAAACTTTATTGGTTTTTCATCTAAGAGAAACCTCAAGATCCTGCTCCTAAGTTAATTTATTTTAAGACAATGAGTTGATTAGTAATTCTAATGGGAGGCATTCTATTTCTTACTTTCTGCCTTTCTTTCAGCCATGCCAGTCTGGAAATCTTTCTTTACCCTCATTTGTGCTTTCTAAAATTTTATCAAATAGAAGTATGCCCCACCAAACCCACCAGTCAGTAAGTCACACCAGGACATACGGGTTGAATGTTGGTCCTAACGTTAGTACATCACATAGTCTGCCTTTTATTAGGTTTTCAGGGCTGACTTACCCAGAAAGCACATTAAATAGCAGTTTAAGGTACCAGAAAATCAGGACAGAGCAGATTGAGTTTGTATGTCACTATGATCTATATACTTGTTCTGCATGTAGGCCAGAAAGTGTCATAGCACCAGCACAAACTGTTCCATCATGACTGTAAATCTGGGACTCAGTTGGCAACTTCTTTCTCACATTGATTTTAAATATATATCATGTGTTTCTCACTTTATGCCCAGGGTTTCCTGTTGGAGGCAGGAGATGTTGTGGAAACTACTCAGTGTCCCCACATGAATAACTTATGGGTCACACTTGAAGTAGTGTGAGACAGGATTGTAACTTGCACATGAACCTGACAAGATGGGCCTTCCCTTACCAAGGCTGAGCTAACCTTACTCCTGCTGAATGCTCAGCCTGCTGGCAGCAGAGACCAAGATTGAGCACTCAATATGGCTTCACTCCTCACGGAAGCCAGTTAGCCATTTGGTGACAAATCAATTTTGTCTCTTTTCACTTTTAAGAGGGCAGTAATACATTCTTATAGAAATTATTATATACAACTCCCATGAGGTTGGGATACTAACTTCTGGAATGCACAGTTATCTACCAAGCCACCTTACTCGAAAGAAAACTTTTGCCAGTGCAAAATAAGTTACACCAAATTAGAGGTTGCAGCCACCATCTGGCCTTTTTTAAGGCAAAGAAAGGAGTTACTAGACTAGTGGGAGTAATCAAGCCCAATTACTATGAAGAACTAGGGTGGTTGCTACACAGTGGACTTACGGATGAGTATCTAGAATTCAGGGGATTAACTGTGTTGTCTCTTGGGACTCTTACAACAGTTGAAAACTATAAATGGGCAGTTGTAACAATAACAACTTGACAAGGGCAAGGCAGCTATGGGTTCAGACCTCTTGGGGATGAAGATCTGGGTTTTCCCACTAGACTGGCAGTCCACCAAGCAAGAATATTAGCTGAGGATGAAGGAAATCTAAAGAGGGAGATGGTGGAGAAAGACGATGAGCATCACTTACAGACCAGGAACCAACTGCAACAGTGGGTATCAGAGCTTGCTTTGCTGACTCTTTTAAAGGCTTTTTTGAAGGTCGAAATGTTGATAAATTAGATTTGTACATCGCATCCCAGGGAGAAATGAGAGCATCTTTACCTTAGGAAAGACATGGATATATGTCATTAGAAGACATGAATGGATCTGCAAAAGAGTTTTTGTTTATGTGACACCCAAATTCATGCACTTGCTTTGCTTTTGGGCCAGAATGAGTATTAGCAGCAGCTAACATCAATTCCACGATCCTGCAGCCAGATTTCTACTGTTGCCACCATCTTCACTACAGACCTATAGCCTGCCTTGCAGACTACTCCTAGTTATTCCTGTTGTTCATATGAATTCTCCAACAGTTCCTACATCACATCATGCAGTGTACCTTTATCTCATGTTCTGACACTTCCCTGGTGCCACTGAAGTATGAGTTACCCCAGGGTTCACTTGGCATTTATGCACATGCAACCCAAGAGTTCAGGGGAGTAAATGCTTCATGGGAGAATTTGAACCAATGGAAGTTGGAAGTCAGAAGATAAATTCTTCCTTCCTCCCCTACTGCCATGGATTGTTTGAAGTTGCAATGACTACATGTGGTCTCTATGAAAACATTCCAAAAGACTGAGCAATCAGCAAGTCAGGAAATGGTGACATTTTTGTCACCTGTTTTTCTTGATTCCTGTTTCTTTGTCTAGGAACTTACATTCTCATTGAGAAAAAGTAAAAAATATTGGAAATAGTTGAGTGAAGATGAAGACCAATCATACACACAAATAAATGATTATGAACAAGTACCTTTGGAGTTCAGAAATGATAACATTTAATGATTATTAAGGGCTAAAAAGAATTTACGTTAGATAGGAGCAAAAATATATTGGTAGACCATTCAAGTGAATATACCTAACATAAGTGTACATTTATATTAACCAAAATACATGTAGAAGAATGTTTGTAGAAGAAATATATTTTAACCCTGGAAAAATTTCAAATGCCATCTCTAGTAGAATAAGAAAACTAAAATTTTGGTATAGTCATTCGATGTAATGCTAAAAACTAATGAGAATAAACAAATCATAACCACAAAAAATTCAATTAATATAAAGTCCAAAAATGGGCAAAAGTAACCCTTTGAGAAGTCAGAAAAACAGTTACCCTTGGCAGTGAAAATGACAGGAAAAAGATATGGAAGACATTTTGTAGACAGATACTATTCTTTAATCAAGTAAAGTTGTTATATTAACTTTGTGAAAATACATTGTTATATATTTATTACTTTATTGGCAAATCTTCTATTGAACCAAAGCATACAGATTTAGAGACTTTAAATATATAAAAATACATCACCACCATCTAGATGAAGACGTAGCACAATTTCAGCACCCAAAGGTTTTCTTATGCCCATCTCAGTCAAACTTTCCCCATTAGATTATCATTATTTTGACTTTTGTCACATATAGTAGTTTTGTCTGTTACTGAATTTCATATAATAAAATCATATAGTACATATTCTTCTGTGTCTTGCTTTTATTGCTCAACATTATTCTTGCGAGTTTTCATTCGTGTTGTTCTTTTTCACTGCCATTCCCTCATTGGTGGATATTTGCTATTCAATTTTTGATTGTAATAAATGAAGCCGCTATAAATATTCTTATACATATTTTTGTGGCTATTAAGAGCTCTTTTAGAAGATATATACATTATATTATATGTGTACATTAATATATAATATATATGAAATTACTGTATATGTATATGTAGCAATTACACAAAGGTATATATTATAGATATGTATTGTATTATATATACTATATATATTATATATGTATGTATGTATGCGATACATATATATAGTAAAGCAAAACTATAGATAGATGGAATTGCTGAGTTAAATGGTGAACATATATTTAGCTTTACTATACATTCTAATAGTGTTTAAAAGTGGTTGTAGTAATTAACACAGCCACCAGTAATGTATTTGAGTCCCAGTTGACTACATAGTTGCCACTCTGTGTTTGTTCAGTCCTTTTAATAGTAGCCCTTCAGGTGGGGTGGGTGCAGTGGTATCTCATTGTGGATTTGGTCTGCATCTGTGGTGACTAATTTAAACACTTTTCGTATTTCTTTGTCCAATTGAATATTGTTCTTTATAAAGTGCCTTTTCTAGTCCTTTGTTTCTTTCTTTTTCTTCTTCTTTTTCTTTTTTTCTTTTTCTTTTCTTTCTTTTTTTTTTTTTTTTTGAGACGGAGTCTCACTCTGTCACCCAGGCTGGAGTGCAGTGGCACAATCTTGGCTCACTGCAAACTCCGCATCCCAGGTTCATGCCATTCTCCTGCCTCAGCCTCCCGAGTAGCTGGGACTACAGGCGCCCGCCACCATGCCCGGCTACTTTTTTGTATTTTTAGTAGAAACGAGGTTTCACCGTGTTAGCCAGGATGGTCTCCATCTCCCGACCTCGTGATGCATCCACCTTGTTCTCCCAAAGTGCTGGGATTACAGGCGTGAGCCACCGCACCCAGCCAGTCCTTTGTTTCTTTGAAACATTTTTAATTGCAATTTTTGTTTTGTTTTGTTTTTCAATGAGTGTCTTGTGGAGATTTTGTGGCATTTAAAAATTTTGGAATATGAGTTTATTGTCGTAATAATGCATTGCTAATATCTTCTGGTGTGCAGCTTGTCTTTTACTCTCTTTAAGGCAACTCTTAGTGAACAGAAGCACTTGATATTAATGAAGTCCAATTTACCAATTATTTTAATTGTTAGGACTTTTGTGTTCCGTCTAAAGCATCTTTGCCAGCTCTAAGGTGAAGAACTTCCTCTCCTAAATTTTCTTTTGGATGTCTTATTTATTTATTGCATTTCTGTTGAGGTAAATCATTCATTTCAATTTTTTAAAATACACTGGAAGGTAGAGGAACAGAGAGCTTCTCGAATCATGTTACTTGATGTGTTGCATCAGTTTTGAGAAATTCTGAGTCAGAATTTCTTTAAAAACTCACTCTTCCATTTTCTCTCTCCAATTTTACATGTTAGATTTTTATCACATGCCAAGTGTTTCTTATACTGCCTTCTGTATTTTTAATGTCTTTTTCTTCTCTATAGATCATTTTGAAGACTTTGTAAGGAGTTTCATAAGAAACTGCCAAACTGTCTTCCAAAGTACCTGTACCATTTTGATTCCCACCAGCAGTGAATGACAGTTTCTGTTTCTCCACATTCTCAGCAATATTGTTTTGGATAGGGGTATTCTAATAGGTGTGGAGTGGTAGCTCATTATTGTTTTAATTTGCAGTTCCCTAAAGACATGTGATGTTGAACATCTTTTCATATCCTTATTTGTCACCTGTATATCTTCTTTTGTGAGACGTCTGTTCAGGTCTTTACCATTTTTTTTTTTTGCATTATTCTTTTTCTTCTTGTTAAATTTTCAGAATTCTTTGTAGGTTTTGGATAACAATCTTTTATTACATATCTTTTGCAAATATTTCCTCCCAGTCTGTGGCTTGTCATCATTTTCTTGGCATTTTAATCATTTTTAAGCCTATAGTTCAGTTGCAATATATCCATTCATATTATTGTGCCACCATCATGCCAGAACTCTTCCATTTTTCCAAAATGAAACTCTATATCCTTTCAGAAATAACTCTCCATTTCTTCCCGTTGGCACATGGCAACCACCATTCTATTTTCTGTCTTTATAAATTTGACTATTCTAGGTACCTCCTATAAGTGGAGTCAGATATTTGCCCTTTAGTGACTGGCTTATTTTGTTTAGCATAATATCTTCAAGGTATATTCATATTGTAGTATGTGTCAGAATTTCCTTCCTCTTTAAAGATAAATAATATTTCATTGCATGTTTCTACCATATTTCTTATCCTTTTATCCATCTATGGACACTTGCATTGCTTCCATCTTTTGGTTGTTATGAATAATGCTTCTATGAACGTAGGTGTATAAATATCTATTCAAGTCCCAGTTCAATTAACTTTATAAAATAATTTTTGGTAAGTGACAACTATGTTACATTTTGTTATTTTTTCAAATTGTTCATTCTCAAGTTAGTTTCACATTGTAACCATTTAAATATTCGGGTTTGTTTCATTTTGCCATACTTGCCAATGTTTACCCTTACTATGTTATCATTATGAAAAATTTAAATGTTAACAATAATAATGTAAAACTATTATATTTTGCAAAGGTGTTACATTTTATTTCCCTTTGTGAACTACTTCATTTTTCTCTTACAGCAATTCCACTTGGATTTTACACTTTTTACTTTATGCACCACCTTTCTTTGATTCTCTTGCTTAGAAGAAACAACTACTCATTGGTCAAATGATGAGCAACATATATTGCAACAAATTTCAAAACCATTCTTGCATCATTTAAAAAATATCCTGTGAAAAAGACGATATAATCAGAGAAAGGATGGACAGACCTGGATGACCAGTCTGATGTGAAAGGAGAACACAGGTAATGAGGTGGGTCTGGATAGCCAGAATGTCATTTTCAGGAAGCATTGGATTCAGGCAAAGATCTAAAGAGTTAAACAGAGCAAGACCTCAGGGACGTGTTCCATCAGCAGAATGGCATGTAGAGAAAAAGACATTTAGGTAAGTCTGATAGCACATGGCCCTGAGACAATGCCTTAGTCTCTGGAAAGTTTAGAGAATAAGGCAAGAACCTAGTCTCTTGGAGCTGGGATACTAGAAGGGAAACAATCAAGAAATTGGGAATAAACAATGCTCTGGTCTAAATGTTTGTGTCCTTTCCAAATTCATGTGTTGACACCTAATTCCTAATGCAATGGTATTAAAAGGTGAGGCCTTTGGGAAGTGATCAGGTCATGAAAGTGGACTCCCCCCAACACACACTCCATGAATGGGATTAGTCCCCATTGGGACACTGGAATCTACTCATACCTTGATCTTGTACTTCCCAGCCTCTAGAACTGCAAGCAATACGTTTCTATTGTTTATAAATCATTAAGGCATTTTGTTACAACAGCCTAACAAACTAAGACCAATAACAAAATAGAGACTATTTACTTATCTGTCTCCCCTATTGGACTGTAAGTAAGCTACATGAAGGCTGGCGCAATCTGAGTAAGGCAATAGCAAAGCTGATGAAACTTGGGGTCCTTTTATTTATCCTTTTTTCTTATTGACTGAAGGCTGTAGAAGTGGGCTAAATCTCCAGAGAGCATTAAAGTGACTTTGCAGTGACTATTAAATGACCACAGGAACAAATATTCAAGCATGTATATTCCATTACATAATTTGTATTCAATTTGGGGGGTTCAGGGAAAGCTATACAATTCTACGCTGCTATAGATTTTTCATGCTCTCTCTCTTCAAGATTATTTCTCTGTGCAGATGAAAAAAAATCTTCTTGTATTTGACAAGAATATGCCCCACCACTTTACATATGCATTAAGGAAATGTTACAATTTAAGTAATAGCTGTGGTTACATTATTCTCAAATATCTCTATAAGAAGGAAATGATTTATGCAATTTATCATTTATCTAATCTATTTTAAAGAATATGAATGTGCAAGATGTTTAAAAATGTAGGAGTCAAAAGTAGAGGAAAAGAGAACAGATGCAAGAAAAAGGAGAATAGATTCATAATGTAATAAGGGAATCATTTAGATTTATATTTTTTAAGTTGGTTCAAATCATGAAAACAAACAAGATTCTCTCAGGCATAACATCCTAATATTGCATTTAAATGAGAAAAGAACACAAGGCTCAACACAGGTTACCAAAAAATGTCCATTGTCTCCAGGAGATATGTGGAAAACCCTTAGAATGCAAAGGATACACTTAAAACCAAGATATGAGAACTAAAACTCCATGTTGGTAAAATAAAATAATTTTATGTAAATTTTAAAACTAACAGCCTCTAAAAGTTTGAGTTTACAATCATGGTTTTGTAAAGCATTCATTAAGCACTATAGGCAAATTATGTTATTGAAGAACTATTTTGAAATTATGTTTTGTTTCAATATTTTTTAAAGTTAGGTCTTGCAATAGTCTGAGAAAAATGGGACTTACCTCTACAAAAATGAACACAGTCAGAAATCATGAAGTAAAATCACTCAGACTAGTAGACAGCAACAACAACAACAATAAAAAACAGTTGAAGGTAGATAGAAAACATCATAGATATTTGAACAATCTTAGAAACTGCCTGGAAAAGCTAATCTTAAAAGGAAAAAGACTACTCTTTTGAGCATTATGCATAGATATATTGCAACTTTTCCCCCCTCCTCTAAAAAGTAGGGAAAGATATGAGAATGTAAAAGCTGAAAGTAATTCTGAGAAGCCCAATTAGCCCATTTACTTTTCTTCTGATGATGAAAAGATTAGATATTTAGCATTAAAAAGAAAGTGAATTTTTAAATTGAGAACTATCTCCAAGGCTTTTGATATCAAATTGACAGAAAAGCCAAGTTCAAGCTTGAGGCATTTTAGTGTCCTAGATAAAATTTTGACCTTAAGAAAAATTTTAGATTGACATTATGGTGTTCTGTTTGAAACCATAATTTAATTAAAAGGAGACTGTGCACAGGTAAAAATTGGTAAGAAAGACAATTTATTTCACCTACAACCTATTTCATAAAACCTCTAAATTTTTTTCAAAGTGAAATATAATATGTTAGTAAACATAAGGATTTTAACATATTTTATTATTATTTAAATTTGGGGAAAGAGCTGACTTTTAACATGGTAAACCCCATCCATAGGAAATTCTGGCCATTTATACCATAGAATAATACCTTATAATCCAGACCATATTCTTTACATACATGGAGGTGGTAGCATAATAAAATTTTAGGTATATGTCTGGAAAAATGTAGGATAGCTTCTGGAAAATGTACCCTAAATTGTCAAATATATGTAATATAATTGCATGTGGACTGAAAACACATCTTCTCTCATTGACTCACTGAGAGTTTGCAAAAATTCATGAACTGTGAAAACTCTTCAGTTCTGACTCATTAACAGGGAGAACATGGACAAATCATATAGTCTTTTAGTCCTCTACTTCCTAACTAATAAAGTGGGCATAAGCACATCTGCTTCCATAGTTTCGATAGGAGAAATGAATAAGATCGTGTCATAAACTTTGCACAATTCTGTTATAGAAAGGGTTCAGTAAATGTCAATTATCATTATTTCATTTTACCATCAAAAACCTTACCTTGCATTTGCACAAGAGCTTTTGAACAGCAATGATGTTGATATTTAGTTAAAATCCACTATTCTGGAAGGAATATAATGTTAGTTACTTGTGTGAGTCCCTTGATTCAATTTATTCTTCAAAGGAGAAAAGCTAATGAGTCAAAGTACATCTCAGCTTATCAACAGCAGCAGTAAGAGTTCCACTGGAGCATTGCTACCCAATGATTGAAGGTCAGTTTTCTCACCAGAAGCAAGACTGCTCTAAAATGGTCCATCTTCTTCAAGATTGTTAGAGATATAATATTCATTTATTCATTTCCTTAATAGACCTGCTCATAAGAAGGCTGGATTCTTATCGCCTCAATAGCTTTTCATACATTGTGAGACAAGTTTTACAACATTAAAACTAAATCATGCTCTAGGTCAACACTTGCCTATAAATACTTTATAGTTACTTATGCTTTGCTGTCAACTTAAATGTGGTTTATAAGCAACCTTGATACTTGCTCTTTTCCTTATTACACAAAGGTGAGATACACCTAAAGACAAATTTAATGCAATATAACTCCTCTCTCTAACCCAATTTTTGCTTTTACCATCTCCTCAAACATTTATACCATGCTTTCTGAAACCTCATTTCAGGTCAAATTATTGTATGTATTTTCATAATTTATTTTATTTTTATAATTATTTTCTGCAACACTAAACCTTAAAAATCCCTGGCTCTTCCCATGAATATAGCACACTTTCTTTCAGCCCCTTACTTTCTCATATTTTCTTACATCTCATAATTACCTTTTCTTTCATTGCTGCCTATATACAATTTATGCTCCTAAATTCTACTAAAAACTATTTTTTAAGGCTGATACTTGGCTCTATCAATCTCTATCTCACCTTAGTTATTTCTACTCAACCATCTGCTGGCTATATCTCTACTTTGATTGAATTTGTTGAATTTGGCTCACAGTTTTGTTTTTCAGCCCAAACACTACCTTCTTCCTTGACGTTTTCTTGTGTTGAGATATAGGTTTTTTTTGGCGGGTTGGTGAGGGGGGCTTTCTAGGTTTTTCATAACTTAGTCTTAACACAGGCTTTCTTTTCTTTTCTTTTCTTTTCTTTTTTCTTTTCTTTTCTTTTCTTTTTTCTTTTATTGAGATGGAGTTTCACTCTTGCTGTCCAGGCTGGAGTGCAATGGAGCGATCTCAGCTCACCGCAACCTCTGCCTCCCAGGTTCAAGCAATTCTCCTGCCTCAGCCTCCTGAGTAGCTAGGATTACAGGCATGCATCACTTCTCCCAGTTAATCTTGTATTTTTAGTAGAGACGGGGTTTCTCCATGTTGGTCAGACTGGTCTCGAACTCCCGACCTCAGGTGATCCGCCTGCCTTGGCCTCCCAAAGTGCTGGGATTACAGGCGTGAGCCACCATGCCTAGCCAGAGGCTTCATTTTCTTAGCAGCAGTTCTGCCATTTGATCCACTATCTCTATGCATCCTGACTTCTACTTTTCCAGGCACACAACCACCCCCATAGCTTTAATCTTTTAGCTTGCCTACAACATAATATCTTAGCCTGAAACCCAAATAACTAATACAGATAAGTTATTCAACTTCAAACAGGAAACACATAATCAAATCACAGAAGGGTTGAGGGTGGGAAGAATCCTGTAGTAAAGAAGGAGTGTAGTTCTTTGAAAACAGAGATTGTCCTAAGGAGGAAATAAGATCTTATTTCAGATAAGATCTGCTACCGTGCCACTTCTCTGGTACAGATCTTTCATTTTCCCATCTTTGGAGCATACAGGATATGTCTACATTTCTTAGAGTAAAATTCAAAGCCCTTTGTTATCTGGCCACCGCTTCTCTCTCCAGCCATGTCTCTCCTCCATTCCTCTTTCATTTTTCTCTTCAGTAATATTAAATATCTTTTGGATTTTAGATTTCTCTTGCTTGTAGTCTTTTCCTCTTTCACTCCCTCCTTGAATAATGCTTTTTGTCTCTCTTCCCTGCATTGTAAGCCCCTCGTCTACCTTCCAGTTGTAATTCAGGTGGGGTCTTTTGAAGGCCTTTAATGAATACCTCTTCTCTTACCACTCTGCTAGCAGAAGCAACCTGCCCCTGGTACCTTTAGCACTTGGCACAACTTTCTATCATGTCCCTTTTCACACACTATTGTAATTTCTGATTTCTGTCTCCTCTACTATATCTTGTTCTCCATTTGATTGTAAACTCTTTGAGGGTAAGGACTTTGCTTTTAAAAAAAGAAAAATATTCTTTTTCTAGCATCTACCATCTAGCAATAGTGCCTGGCATTTAGTATATACAGCCCTCAGGAAGCATTTGTTGAAGGGAAGGAAGGAAAAAGAGAAGGAAGGAATTAGAATGACTGATTATAGTCATTCCATCATCAATTGTTGACAATTGCTAATATCTGGTATAATGTATTGTGAGTTGAAATATCTCTGTTTTAGGAGACTATAATATAAGCATAACAGACAGCTATGTAAATATTATCCTTTTTAAACTGCTCACATAGTACATGAATAAAATCAACTGCTTTATTTACTAACCAAAGTTTACTCTGAACTATCCTTTGAGATTCATAACTTCAGTAGCCAATAGCATTGCTCAGGGTGTTAGAGTCACTAAATTAAACATCTTGCCTCTTAGACATTTGCTTGTCTTTAAAAAATGTAATGATGATTCTTAGGTACTTAAAAATAGTTGATGAACAGTTGCCTTCCTGTTGTTGATTTTCTAAATCAGAATCAATTGTGTCTTGAGAATATCTTTAAGAATGTCTTCTGTAATCACTAAGAATGGGACCAAGAACATAAGTAACAAAATAAATCAACATCAGCTTAAACAGCAGCCCAATAATTTGTCATATGATAAAATCAGTATTTTAAATATCATGTATTAAACTTTAAAGAAGACAAGAACTACAAGTGTAAATATATAAAGCTAGTTAAACATATCTGCAGCGGAATTACCTCTTTGAGGTAAACATATGGAGGCACAAATACCTGTCCCAACTTAATCATCTTCCTGTTTCCATCAACAAAAATACCTGAGCTCCTATAGATAACTTGTCATCTCCTTTCTCTCCACTCCATCCCGGTGGCATGATACTTCAACCTTTTTACTATTTGGGATACAATCCTTGCTCTATCTCTACAGATATGTGATACACATAACCATCCAGACTGTCTAGCCATGAACATTTAAGAAGCATCACAACCACTAGTTAAATACCCTGGTCTTAGTTCACTATCATTAAGCCTGTATTAACATTCCTCAGAGGGCTACTGATTGCAGCTTTTGAACATTTTATTTCAAATGTACTTCTCAACTGCTGTTTTGATCATCTCATTTATCTTCTTCACTATCTGGCAGAGCTCATCTGCTATTATTGCTTCTGGCTTACCTACATTTTTCCATTTATGTCATGCAAAATGGTATAACCTTTATGATGTCTGCCAAAGAAGGGACTTAAGGAGCATTATGAGAATCTCTTAATTACCCAATGAGATTTTTGACTTGGCAAGCCAAGGATGTAGCCATGGGTGCCAAGACCCATTAACCCATTTATTCTCCAATGCTGACTCACCTGTGAAAGGACTACATCGTGGGTAGCTGCCACTATGAAAGTCCTGAGCATTTGTGTATCCACATCCTCCTTTTTCTGATTTATACCAAAAGTGACAGTACTTTGGCAAAGGTGAGGCAAACGTCCTAACCAAAGTCAAATGAGGCAACAGGACGTGCAAAGCAAGAGGAAAAGAAAAGATCATGAATTCAGAACTAGGTTGGCTGTCTTGGTAACCTAGCCCTTGAGTTTAACTTTGCAATGCTGTCATCTCTACAGCAACTAAAATAGAGGCAATGTCTCTTCACCTTTTCTAATGCTAAGGGAGGCCTACTGGGTTTGGCTGTGCCTCAGTCTTGAAACTACATACATGCATTATATGGACTAGATGATGGATTATGTAGCTATGATTTGTTCATATTTTATAAATGGAAAGTACTCAATGATGAAAACAGACAAAATGTCTTTATATGTTATCTTTTATGTATTTATAATTAATTACAGCAATCTTTCCAAATAAAAATGATAAAAACTAAAATTTTCAAGATTAATAATCTTTATTAAAAAGCATGGTCTATGTATGGTGGGTAGAGATAGAATTCTACATGTTTCACTAGAGTTATTTATTTCACAGGCAGTGCTCACAGCCTGCTTTGTTTTCAAGCAATTAGCAATGTAATAGAAAAACTGGCATCTTTGCTGTTTTCCTATACAGAATGTGTTATTGTATGTATGTGTGTATATATATATATACACACATATAAATATATATAGAAATATATATGTATGTATGTATGTAAATATATATCTATTTCATAGGGCACATTGACATATATACATATACACACACATATATATGTCCACAAAACATCTGATAAATTAAAACTTTCTTTATTTAAAATTTTGTAGTTCTAAAATACCTCTTTCAGTGTAAGGCATATGTTTAAGAAGTATTCATTCATTCACTGAAAGCCTTACATTGTGCAAGTCATGTACAAAGCATTTGTCTAATGACTACAGGAAACTTATAGTCTAATAAATAAGTGACGTATATACATTCTTCATTTAATATTACTTGGTATATGCTGTTGGAATATAAAGCTATTTATTTCTGATATACCCTCTTAATGAAAATGTTCATAAATATATGACTAATTCATGATGGCACATGGCCAATATGTATATGTATGTTTCCTTGCATGTGTATGTATTTCTTCTATGTTCTCAGTGCTATTTAATCCAATTAGTCCTATCAAATTTATCTGACCAGTGTCCTTATAAGAAGAGTGAAATTTGGACTTAGACATACATAAGGCGAAGACAACCATATGAAAACAGGGACAATTTCTAGAAGAAGGTGGGGGAGAGAAAATTGATCTGTTTGCATTGGGCCAAGTTGCTTGGAACAACCTGTGAGCTCTTGTGAAATTCTTAAGCTTTCTAGAGCAGGTTTTTCTCATCTTTTGACTTGATCCCATAACAGGACTTCTGTCTTGGTCTCCAGATTTGAAGTTCATCTCCATTGAGAAGATTAGAATCCCTCCCTGAATCCTAGCTAGTTTATCTGACACTCAGACAGCTTATATCATTTTTGCTTGATTTTTAAATTAGAGGCTGGACCCCCTTTGTAAAATTCACATTTGTTAGAAGAGCTCTACGCCAAATCAGATGAGTATCTAACTCTGAGCATCACCATTATAAAGACATTCACCCTGCCTGTGGTAGGAAGAATAATCTCCCCTTTCCCCACAACCCCAGTCAAAGATATCCATGTCCTCAACATCAGAATCTATGAATCTATGAATATGTTCTATTACGTTGCAAGGGGAGTTCTTAAAATACAACTAAGATTGCTGATCATTTGGCCTTGAGATAATAGATAATCCAGGTGGGCCCAGTGTAATTATAAAGGTACTTTTAAGTGAAAGAATTAGGTAGGCAAGTTAGCGTCAGAGTGATGGAGCATGAGAAAGACTGGACAGATCATTGCTAAATTTGAAGACAAAGTGGAGACAAATCAAAGAAGGCAGGTGGCCTCTAGAAGCTGAGAAAGGCAAGGAAACATTCTACCCTACAGCCTCCAGAACCCAGTGAAGTCCATTTCAGACTTCTGACCTCAAAACTGTAATAATTTGTTGTTGTTGTTTTGTTTTGACATTTCCTATGGTGCTGATTTTTTGTATTATTTTAAGACATCATGCCTGTGTTAATTTCTTCCAGCAGTAAGAGGAAACTAATTCACTTCCCTTCCAGAAGACAGACCTTAGAATATCAAAGATAGTTTGTTTTAGTGTGACTTCATTATGTTCTCTTCGTTTCCTGAAATAGGGAAAAAGTGTAACTTGTAGCTAATATCATGGGCTTTGGAATCCAACAGATAACTGTCTGTGTGCCTCCTAACAAATGACTTAATTTCTCTGTGCTCATCTCTGTTATCTGTTTAATGAAGATTCTATTTTCTCATCTGTTCATTTGAAGATTAATTGAAATAATGTATGTAAAGTGCTTACTCAGCTGAGTTCATAGCAAGGAAAAAAGTTATGCATTATTCAGGATTCCTCCACTCCCTTGATTCCCGACGCAAGTTCTCCTGTCAGGTTAATGTAGTGATACTGGATAACATGAGTAGAAAAGAAATTTAAAGCCACGTCAGAAAGTATCTCTCATCACATACTACTAAGGAGCTGTGATTTAATTTAGTAAGCAAGAGTTAGTCGTTTAAATTTAAAATGCTTTCCCTTTCAAAAATAGTTTGTCCAGCAGTCCCAACACAACCTATGGACACCTACAGAAGTAAAAAGTTAGCAATCATATTTCCGTTAAAAACAAGGACTGAGAGTACATGTTTCAGAATATGGGAGGACAAATTTCCAGTAATGATGAGATGGATTTAAATTGGAAAGCACAATAATTGGAGAAATCTGTTGTTCTTCTGGAAACATCTGGCCTACCTACCTGAAAGTAGCTATTCCTACTCCCTATCTGTCTTCAAGGTTAGAAACATGAGTCTTTAACAATCTGGAAACTATCTAGTAGATGCCTTTTTCTTTAAAGGCTTTTTGAAAGATATCTTCTCCCATGTATTATTCTCTTTCCTCAGTATCATTTCCTGCTTCCATGAGGGTAAAAACTCCACTCTTCAAGAAGTAAATGAAAAGGAAACTCATGGTGTTTCATTTCAGCATAGAAAGTATAGGCCTTCTAATTAAATCACCACAGGTGTCTTTTGGTAATAGCCATTTCAGCAGGTGTGAGGTACCTCATTGTGGTTTAGATTTGCATTTCCCTCATGATTAGTAATGTTGAGCAATTTTTTCATATACTTGTTAGCCACCATTTATGTGATTGTTTTGAAAAAAAATCTATTAGGTCCTTTGCCCATTTTAATTAGGTTGGTTGTTTTTTTCTAGTAAGTTGAGTTCCTTATATATTTTGAATATTAACACCTTATTAGATATATTTGCATATATTTTCTCCCATCTCTTAAATTATCTCTTTAGTGATTGTTTCCTTTGCTGTGTAGAAGGTTTTCAGTTTGATGTAGTCTCACTTGTTTATTTTTGCTATTGTTGTCTGAGTGTTTGGTGTTATAACCAAAGAATTACTGCCCAGGCCAATGTCCTGGAGTTATTTCTCTATGTTTTCTTCAAAGAGTTTTACAATTTCAGGTCTTATATTTAATTCTCTACTCCATTTTGGGTTGCCTATTGTACACACTGTGAGATAAGCATTCAATTTTATTCTTTTAAATGTGAATATCCAGTTTTTCAATTGTCATTTTTATTGAAGAGACTATATTTTCTCCATTGTATGTTCTTGGCACATTTTCAAAGATCAATGGACCATAAAGTGTGTATTTATTTCTAGATTCTCTATTCTGTTCCATTGTTCCATATATCTGTTTTTATGCAAGTAAAACGTTTTGATTACCGTAGCTTTGTATTATTACTTTTAATGGCAAAAACAACAATTACTTTTGCAACAACCTAGCAGTACACTTTGAAATCATATATCATGATGTTTCCAGCTTTCGTTTTTCTCAAGATTACTTTGGCTATGCAGGGTCTTTTGTGGTTATATATTAATTTTATAACTGTTTTTTCTATTTCTATTAAAAATGCTATTGGAATTTTGAATTAATTCTTCAAATTCATGAACACCAGATATCTTTCCATTTGTTTGTGTCTTTTTCAATTCCCTTCACTAATGTTTTATAATTTTGAATGTACAGATCTTTCACCTCTTTGGTTGAACTTATTCCTTAGTATTTTGTTCTTATCGACACTATTATAAGTGGGATTGTTTTCATAACTTTATTTTCAGACACTTGGTTGTTGATGTATAGAAATAGTACTGATAATTTTATGTTGATTGTGTATCTTGCAACCTTATAGAATTGGTTTATTCTATCAGTTTTGGGGTTAAGTATTTAGGGTTTTTTATATATAAGATTATGTCACCTGCAAACAGACACGATTTTACTTTTTTCTTTCTTATTTGAATGCATTTTATTACTTTTCTTTTCTTGTCTAATTGCTCTGGCATACACTTCTAATACTGTACTGAATAGAAATAGTGAAAGTGGGCTATTCTTATGTTCCTGATCATAGAAGAGAAGCTTTCAACTTTTCACCATTGAATATGATGTTAGCTCTAGGGTTGTCATATATGACCTTTATTTTGCTGATGCACCTTCTTTTCATACATAATTTATTGAGGATTTATATCATGTAAGGATGTTGAATTTCATCAAATGCTTTTTTCCTGCATCTATTGCCATGATCATATGATTTTTATTTTTTATTTATTAATGTTGTGTATCATGTCTACTGATTTGAATATGTTGAACCATACTTGAATTCCAAGGATAAATTCCACTTTATCACAGTGTGTGATCCTTTTAATGTGCCGTTGGAGTTGGTTTGCTAGTGCTGTACTGGGGATTTTTAAATCTCTATTTATCAGGGATATTGCAATGTAATTTTCTTTTCTCATAGTTTCCTTGTCTGGCTTTGATATTAGGGTAATGCTGGCATTTTAAAATTTGTTTGGAAGTGTTCTTTTCAATTTCTAGGAAGAGTGTGAAAAGGATTGGTGTTAATTCTTCTTTAGGTGTTTGGTGCAGAGCACAGTGAAGCCTTTTGGCCTTGGATTTTTCCTTGTTGAAAAGTTTTTGATTGGTTCAATCTTGTTACTTAAATAATTCCGTTCAGATTTTTTATTTCTTCATGATTCAATCTTGGTATGTTGCATGTTTCAAGGAATTTATTCCTTTCTTCAATATTATTGAATTGTTGAGTATAATTATTCAAAGGATCTCTTATGACCTTTTGTATTTCCGTGGTATTAGTTGTTATACCTCCTTTTTCATTTTTAATTTTCTTTGAGTATTTTTTCATTTTTTCTTAGTTGGGTTTGAAGTTTGTCCATTTTCTTTACTTTTTCAAAATCCCGAATGTTAGTTTTATTTGTCCTGTCTATTATTTTTTAGGGTTTATTTCATTTTTTTCTACTCTGATCTTTACTATTTCTTCCTTTTGAGAACTTTGAGCTTAGTTTTTTCTTTTTTCTAGTTCCTTGATGTGTAAACTTAAGTTGATTATATGAGATTATTCTTCTTTCTTAATGTAATTGCTTAAACTTCTCTTTAAGAATTGCTTTTGCTACATCCCATAAGTTATGGTACTTTGTGTTTACATTTTTATTTCTCTCAACATTTTCTAAATTTCCTCTTGAATTTTTTCTTTGACCTTTGACTGTTAAAAATGTGTTACTCGGCCAGGCGTGGTGGCTCATGCCTGTAATCTCAGCACTTTGGGAGGTCGAGGCAGGCGGATCACGAGGTCAGGAGATCAAGACCATCCTGGCTAACAAGGTGAAACCTATCCTCACTAAAAGTAGAAAAAACTAGCCAAGCGTGGTTGCAGGCACCTGTAGTCCCAGCTGCTCTGGAGGCTAAGGCAGGAGAATGGCGTGGACCTGGGAGGCGAAGCTTGCAGTGAGCCGAGATTGTGCCACTGTACTCCAGCTTGGGTGACACAGTGAGACCCTGTCAAAAAAAAAAAGGGGTTATTCTATTTCCACATATTTGTACATTTTCTATTTTTCCTCTCCTGTTATTGATTTCAAGTTTCAAACCATTGTTAGAAAAGATACTTGGTAAAATTTCAATCCTATTAAAATTGTTAAGACTTATTTTGTGGCCTAATATATAATCTATCCTGGAAAATATTTCATGTGGACTTGAAAAAAATGTACATTTTTCTGTTGTGGAATAAATGTTCTGTTTATGTCCGTTAGGTTCAATTGGTAAGTAGTATTATTCAACTTTCCTATTTCCTTATTAATATTTGGTCTTGATAATCAATCTTTTGAAAGTAGGATATTGAAGTCCACTAGTATTACTGCATTACTAGCAATTTTTTTCCTTCAGATATTTATTTTATATATTTAAGTACTACAATGTTGAGTGCATGCATATTTATAATTGTTCTATTCTCTTCATGAAGTGACCCCTTTATCATTACATAATGACCTTTTTTTGTCTTTTTTTGACAAAACAGACCTTAAGTATAGCTACCTGTGTACTCTTTTGGTTTCCATTTGCATGGAATATCTTTTCCCATCCCTTCATCCTCAACCTATGTGTGTTGTTAAAGCTGAAGTGAATCTTTTGTAGGCAGCATATAGTTGGGTCCTTTATTTATTTATTTATTTTTGATGCAGTTTCAGAGAGACTGTCTTTTGAGGCAGACCTGAATCCTGGTTTCTCAGGGGCTGCACTGGAGCCTGTCTGTGAATACTCAGTGCCAGGGTGCACTGGGACAGACCTGGGGCTGGAGTCTGTAGTGAAGTCGGGTCTTCCCTTCACTCTTCTCATATGCAAAGGGTTATGTCTCTCCATACTGTGATGCCAGGACGTCACAGGTAAACAGGTAATGTGGTAACACAGGTAATGCAAAACTGTCCTTCCTACCTTTTCAGTATGTCTTTTCTTATTTCTGTGCTCCAACCAGGTGCTGTAACCTCTCACTTGGATTCTTTAGCCTTTGTGAAAGGATTTTTATGTGTGGATAGTTGTTCAAATTGATATTTTTGTAAGGAAATGAGCTCTGAAAACTCCTCTTCCACCATCTTGTTGACATCATTCCTTCATAGTTGTTTTATTCTCTGTATCAGATAATTTCAATAGCAGAATTGTTTGTGAGTTTATTTTTATTTCCTGCTTTCTGGTTTTCATTCACAGTGGATACCTTGTTTTTTCATGTGTGCTTTGTTTGCTTTGACAGAAAATTATTTGTAAAATTATTTGGAAGAATAATTTGAGGTTCAGGATAATTATACATTGTGTAGAGAGGATCTTCGTGGCTTCTTCCAGGCCTTTAGGAGGGTACAAATTCACGATCAACTTATGTTCAAATCTCATGCTGTGGTAACCAAATGATGGAATTTGCCTGGAACAAAGATTGATTTACTTCTGGTTTGCCCTTATTCTGAGAATATAGTTCTTTACAGTCTCTTCTCAGAGTAGTTGTATAAGGGTGTTTCAAAATCTTTATTTTGGTAACCCCTGGGCTTCCCCCAATATCCACCCACACTCTACCTCTACACCTTCCACCCACCCCTCCCAACCCCACTACCCCCCCGGAAGCCTACCAAGCTACTGAAACCATTGTTGAGTTTCACAGCTGATAATTCCAACTTCAGGGCAAAACACATTTGAACTCTTGGCTTCCCTCTCCAATTTCTTGACTTTTATTAGGTTTGGGGTAGGTAATTTTTTTTTTTAATTAATTTATTATTTTTTTTTGAGACGCAGTCTTGCTCTGTCTCCCAGGCTGGAGTTCAGCAGGCGCGATCTCAGCTCACTGCAACCTCTGCCTCCGGGGTTCAAGCAATTCTCCTGTCTCAGCCTTCCAAGTAGCTGTGATTATAGACACCTACCATCATGCCCGGCTAATTTCTGTATTTTTGTAGAGATAGGGTTTCACTATGTTGGCCAGACTGGTCTTGAACTCTTGGCCTCAGGTGATCCGCCTGCCTTGGCCTCCCAAAGTGCTGGGATTACAGGCGTGAGCCTCTGTGCCCAGCCAAGGGTGGGTACACGTTTTCTAAATTTTGGATGGCCAAATGTAACTTATCAACAGTTTTTTGTTTGTTTTTAGGGTTTTTGTTTGCTTATTTTGGCTTTCATATTAACATTTCCTTCAGCTCTTTTAGTTATTTTCAGCCGGAGGATTTGGTTCTAATTGCTCAGCTTACTATTACCAAGGTGAAATATCTTTTACGCTATAGTTGACAAATAATCATTTACCAAATTTAAAGACATTTAAGTAATTATTGGTCCTACTGGATTGATTTTCTCCACAAAGACTCATTATTTATATTCTTATAACTTAATATGGGGATTACATACAAAAACATCCTTTTTCTTTCCTTAAGAACACAGTTCGAAGGGGAAAGCAATGCCCATTTTTATGGTTAAGAAACTCAGTAATGATTTTCAGTACATTTGAAAAATGATATTGACTTTCCTAAGTATTTTTGTGCATGTGTTTTGCTATTTAATTGGTAGTAGCTTAAAGAAATCCAATGGTTGCTATTATTTGTTCATACATTTTTCTCTGTAATTTTTTATTGAAAAACTATGACTATTTCTATTTAATGCTAGTTCATATTTGTATGTCACTTCAAACGTGAAAAAAGTCAGAGTGCTAGATAATGCATTAAAATCATATTAGTATTTGTTATATAGCTTTGCAGAAGTCTCAGTGTTTTGCTTTCCATCTTTGTAGATTTGTAAATATTTTTCTAATTTTCTTCAATGAGTTTGTATTGCTTTTATAAGCAACTTTATTTTAAGTGTATTGGCTTTGTGCACAACTATATTACCATGACCACATCTATGTAAGCAGAAAATAAAAATTTGGAAAACAAAAACTACAAATAATACTACTGCTTAACTCTGCATTGTGGGAATAGTAGTGCTTATTTAAATATTTTTGTTTCCAGATTTCTCTAAATGCACTTATTACTGCTTTAATTTATAATAACTAACCAAAAATACATATAGAGTTATGTGTACAATAAAAATATATTTACAATTGTGCTCAGGAAATTTTCTTTAATTTACAAGGGCATGGGAAGGAATTACCTCAGATAACCTTTCAAAACTGTGACAGTGTTTTATTTAGGAAGTATTGATTGCCTAAGGTCCTGTGTGACAGCTGCATTGAAAAGGAAGTTCGGATACAAAAAGCTGAGTAAAGATAGCTTTAGCAACACATGACAAATTCCTAAATTTAAATAGGAAGAGGGATTAGAGTTCTAACATGATTTGAGGATAGGAAGGCCATTTTAAGATAGGAGTATGAAAAGTTGAGGCAGATTGAAAGTGTTGTGCCTAGACCACACTTTGAATACTATTTATTTTTTAAGTCGTATACTATTTCCAGGTGGAAGGAATTCATTAACCAGAACCCATATTTTACACAAATAGTTGAATTCATTTGCTAGGGCTGTTACAACAAAGTACCACAGACTCAGTGGCTTAAACAATAGAACTTTAATTTTTACAGTTCTAGAGGCTACAAAGCCAAGATCAAGGTGTCAGTTGGGTGTGGTTTCTTCTGCGGTCTCTCTCTTTGGCTTTTAGATGCTACCTTCTCCCTTTGTCTTCACATGGTCCTACTTCTGTGTGCGTGCATCCCAGGTATCTCTTTGTGTGTCCAAATTTACTCTTCTTTTAAGGACACCCTTAGGACCAGTCTTAATACTCTCATTTTAACTTAATGACTTCTTTGAAAGTCTTATCTTTAAATACCATCACACTCTGAGATATTAAAGGTTAGGGTTTCAACATATGAATTTGGGAAAGGGGACACAAGCCCATAGCATTCACCTTCTGAGCCTCCAAAATTAACATCCTTCTCGCATGAAAAATACATTCCCTCCCCAATTCCAACAGCCCAAAAGTCTCAAACCATTCCAGCATCAATGCTAAATCCCAAATCTTATCTAAATATTATCTAAATTACTTGTATATGAGACTGCAGATATTATTTATTCTAAGAACAAATTCCTCTCCAGCTGTGAACCTGTAAAACCACACAAGTTATCTACACCCTAAATTCAGCGGGTAGGACAGGCATAAGATAGACAAATTCACATTCTGAAAGGGAAACATCAGGAAAAAGGACGAGGTCACCAGTTTCAAGTAAACTCAAAACTAGCAAGGCAAATTCCATCAAATTTTCAGGCCCAAGAATAATCCTCTTGAGCTCGATGATCTGTCCTCCAGGCCCACCAGGGTAGTAACCTTACCTTCTGGGCCCACTGTGGTGACAACAACGCCTCCATGGCAGTGGGTAGCAGCCATGCCCCCTGAAACCCAGGAGGAGACAGCTCACCACCCAGTGCTGAGGTAGGAATGGCAACCTTGCTGATCTCAAAATTGTCAAAATGTCATTCTTTCCTCTTCCTAAAGGATAATGAGTATCTGCAGCCAGCCAGATAGCTCTATTATCCCATCCTATAGAATCCAGGAAGTTCATTAGCTTTTCTTCATTTTGTTCCAACTCTATCCCCTTTAGTTCCAGCTGGTAGTGCCTTTTTTTTTTTTTTTCCTGTTATTAACCAACCTCCATTCCTCATCTCGGCTGAGACAGCTGATTAGATCCATGAGTGAGACCTCTATTCTTTTTATCAAATGATTATCCAACCACATCTTTGGTGTTCTGTCCAGATCATGCTTTTTTAACTTTTTTGTAATATGGATAGGGTGATAATTTTCCAAGTCTTCTAGCTTTGATTACTTTTTTCTTAACAATTTTGTTTTCAATGTATGTCTCTCCTCCTGTATTTACAATATGCTGTAAGAAGAAACCAGTACCCTCATTACTTTGCACCTTCAATACTTTGCCTAGAAATCTTTTAGCTACATATCCTAGTACAACACTTATAAATTCTAGTTTCCATGAACCACTACAACACATTACAGCCAAGTTCTTTGCTGTTCACTTTATAACAACAGTTGTCTTTCCTCTGGTATCCAATAACTGTTCCTCATTCCATTTGAGGCTCACCAGAGGCACTTTTAACATTCATTGTTCTACTAATAGTTTCCCCAAGGCAATCTAGGCTTTTTCTAATATGCACCTAAAAAACTCTTCCAGCCTTCATCTATTACCCAGTTCCAAAGTCACTTTCACATTTTTAGGTATTTGTTACAGCAGCACCACACTTTCTGATACCAAAATCTATATTAATTTGCTAGGGCTGCCATAACAAAGGATCACAGACACCTGTCACAGGTGTGACAACAGAAATTTATTTTTGCACTGCTTGTAGGCTGAGATCAAGGGGTTGGCATATGCTTGGTTTCTTCAGAGGCCCCTCTCTTTGGCTTGCAGATGATCTTGCAGTTTCCTCACATATTCTTTCCTCTGGGTGTATACATCCCTGGTGTCTTTTGTGTGTCCAGACTTTCTCTTCTTTTAAGAATACCAGTCAGATTGGATTAGGGTCCACCCTAATAGCCTAATTTTAGCTAAATCACCTCTTTAAAAGGCCTATGTCCAAATAGAGTCACATTTTGAGGTACTAAGGGTTAGAGCTTTAATGTGTAAATTTTGGGGACACACAATTCAGCCTACAACAAGGGTAAATTTGATGTACAAAACAACTTTAAATAAATACTTGTATTCCCAACAACTTTTTAGGTATATTTTAATAGATCTGATCTGTTCAAAAATATATATAAGGAAAATTTAAAACTAGCTCTTTGGAAAATTCTCATGATTTAAATCAAATGACAAGAATAGAAAATGGTATCTAAACTACATTCTCAGTTTTCTTTAACATACTTAGACAGTTCCATTAAGATAGTTACTTATTCAGAAGAGAGAATCTACTAAATGAAATCAGAGTGAAGTTACCAAGGAAAGGGAGATCTACAACAATATATCATCACTACAGGATTAAAGCAAGAAGTCTACTTAAGATCTATATCACATAGTCATAATTAAATTCCAACTTTATATACCATATCTTCATCAATATTTTGTTTCATTTGAATATCTGACTGCCATCAAAGATAAATTCTATTTATTTATCAGACATTGAATAATTAAAAGTGTGTATATCATAGAGATTCTCTGCATTATTTCTTTTCTGAATCTATAATAATCTCAAAATAAAAAGCTTTAAAGTGTCATATATTGTTTCCTGTTTTGTTACTCATTTATAAATTATAACCTAAAATTTTTATGCTGTTTTCTATTTAACCAAAATCAGATTCCACTCTTGGTGAGCAGATCAGGGCGTCAAGGTGGCAGTTTTAAGAGTTTCACTTTTCTTTAGAAGTTATTAGTACTACCCTCAAGGCATGTCTTTAAATGGCCTGCAACTTTTTGGACAAAATATTGACTACTTTTTTAAAAAAACTTTACAATTATTTTTTAATAACCACTTTAAAAATACATAATAGTGATCTGTTTCTCATGTTGTACTTGTCAAAACTCCTCAATCCCCTCGTGTGGTGCTTTAGAAAAATCCCTTGGAAAGTCTAAAGAAATTGCATGTACCAGTTCTCTTTCATTTTGTTAAAAACATCCTAAGTATCTGAAATATCAGATATGGTTTATACCTACAAAACCATGAAAGCAACATTTTTCTCGATGCTATAAAAACCTAACTTGACTTTCAGCTTCATTTTCTTAATTTTCTTAAGAACATTTTTCTAAGTACCTGCAACATCAGATATGGTTTATACCTACAAAACTATAAAAGCAACACTCTTTTCTATGAATATAAAAACCTAACTTGACTTCAGCTACTTTCCTAAGTACTGAGGTCGTTTCAGTGATTTGAAATGCCCACAGCAACATAACTTTAACAGGTCATAAACTGAGATTTGGAAGGGAAGCTTACATTTCTCAAGTCTGTTTATTGTGTGAAGTGATTATGGATATTAACTGAAAGAATGTATACTTTTTTAGAGTGCACTCTCTTTTTTTTTTAAGGAGCAGAGAGTTTAATAGGCAAGAAGGGGCAGGAAGGAAAGAAGGAAGAAGCTCCCCTGTACAGAGACAGAGGGAGGGGGGCTCTAAAGCTGGGAGAGAGAGCCCCACCTGCCACAGATACCAGCTAGGTATATTTACAGAGGTTGGAGGGGGTGGTGTCTGATTTGCATAGGGTTCAGGGTATTGGTTTGACTAGGCATGCCATTCACGTAGCCCTAGGAAAATGCTGGCCCTCCCACCTTAGCCTTTTAATATGCAAATGCAGGGCACCGTGATGTTCTATACACATGGAGATACATGGGGTGGCCATATTGCCAGGAACATGTGGGGAAAGGGCAAGAAGGTCACAGGAATGCCATGTTTGGGTGAACCCAGTTTCTAGTGGCTGGCATTTGCATAGCAAAGGTTGCTGGCCTGGTTCTAAGAGCTGGGGCTTTAAAAGAAACTTTTCTGGAGATGCTTTAAAAAATGAAAACTTCCCAAGGACCCCCTCTTCCTCTCTATCTGTCTAAAATAATTTCTTAATAATTCCCACAACATTCCCCCCTGTGGAGATGCCACACTAACTGCTGTTAGGGGATTTTGGGTGATGACTTCTTCTGGCTGCTTCCTGCTGAAAAGGGATATCGAATGGGGAACAGCAGTTAGGGCTCCTCCTGGGGTCGATCTAAAGGTCCTCAGAAGAATGGAGTGTCCATCTGTGGTTCAGTTTACAGCATCATTGGAGTTTGATTGCTTCTAGGTGAGCAGAAACAATCGAGTTATAGTATTGTGTATACAGGGTCCAAATATCAATACAAGACATACAAGCAAGAGAGGGCTTAATAAAGGGGTTAACCAATGCATAAAGAAGACTGGAATTTATTAAAGAGGAATTGCAGCCACTCGGGGCTGAAGCTGGCATTTTTCCTAAGTCTGTCAATAATTTTGATTTGATTTTTAAATACCTGTAGATTTTCCTTTACTTTACTAGAGGTGTTAATCCAAAAGCAGCGTGTTTCATTTAAAACTGCATCACTAAACCCAATAAAAAGTCCTAGCAGACTCAGTGATAGCAAAACTTTCATGCTTCCTTTTTGTAACTATTATCCCTGCTATAAAAATAATAATTAAGCAAAATACGACAGCGATGGAAACTCTTTGTTTAATATTTCAGTTAGAAGGTGCTACCACGTATAACCCTATTGCAAATAATCAAGTGAGTATAGCAGTTTCCATAAGTGTGGTGTGGTAGATAATTTCCATCTAAAATTTTACTTGTCAAGATAGAGAATTCCCCTTTGTGGGGTCTATGAAGTTCCTTGGTTTTATTTTGCTAAACAAAGAAACCTCCACGTTATGGGCACCCTACTCACTTTTATTACCTGGTAGAATTTGCAGGATAATTGCCCAGAACTAGTATATTGATCCAGATTTTTACATTACCCATCCCTTATTTTTTCTTCTGAGCTGCAGGAGATCACTTCTTGATTCACAGGAACAAGCAGGGTTAGTCTAAAATGTAGATGCAAAGCCAAAAACAATTAGTGAGACAAAGGCTTAATAACAAATGTATGATAAGCTTTGGAGCACGATTTTTCTCTCTAGTCCTCATTTTTGGTAAAAACAAATTATGAATAAACTGTAGTCTTAGACTTGACCTGATTATTTGCATAAAGTGCAGCAAGAATGGTTATTTCTACATAGGCCTTTTGGATTGGCTTTGATGAAACTGTTTCACAAGGAATTTCAGATAAGACTATTAAAGCTGAGCCTAGTCATGGGTTTACATCCTCAAATACCCGTGAATTGAGTGATCCTCTCCTCTTGAGGTCCCAAGATAAACTCTGAGCTTCCAGACCTGTTAGAAAATGACATTTACTGATCACAGGTTAGGAACCCTGTGCAGAGACTGTGTAGGCAAGGTATGAGGCCAGTTCTCCCCAAGGCGCTTTTATTGGCTCTGCATGTCAAATTTAATCCCTTAAAGGGAAATACACCTTCTCAGTTAAAGCCTTGGTAAAATAGCCAGTTTTTCTAATTGTGTCCCGTTGACAAAGAAAAATGGATTCTTATTGCACTGATGCAAACAACTGTATTACCATAAGTCAAGAGTACTCATAGATAGTTTCCAAATTCTAGAGGAACCAGGCAGAGAAATAAACATGCTCCAAATTTTGTTCATAGGAGTACACTTTATTAAAGGCCATAAATAGTTTAAAATAATTTCCTTGACTCAAAACAAAACCAAGACCAGCAGTATTCTGAGCAAAACTTAAAAGGCTTGTTTTTCTTTCTGAGTGCAGTCCATTTAGTTAACTCTTGTTTTGCTTGATATTTGTGAACATGTCAGTTCTTTAGGAGTTTCATACGTTCTTTCAGTATTCCAATGTCACAATCTTCAAAGCTATTAAAACCATGCATTTCAGGACACCTGTTAAAGTTGTTAATATAGCTTCATTACAAACCATCTTTTGAGAAGGAACAAAGCAAGACAACAACTGTCTGAGAATTGCAACATTTCCAAGATAGTTACAGTTAAAAACATGACTGACAAAGAAGTTTGTTTATATCTGTGGTTTATGATAACTTTACCTTTTATTATTATAATTGATAGCATATACTCAGACATTAGAATTTTAGAAATCCCATACAATTTTTGAGCATATATTAGTATTAGTCATCAAAATATAACTTAAAGAGAATTGGACGTCATTTTGGCAATCTCATGTGACTAAACATGTCAAATAATCCTGTTCACCTCTTTTTTGAATGTTTCAAGGGTCCTCTGAACTATCCAAAAAGGGCAGGCATTAGGAAGGATAATTCCCAGATTACCATAAATTATTTATCCAAAAAGATGACTTAAAAGGTAAAAACCTTTTATGAGCCTTTACTATGACTTGAAAACCCTGTTTAAAGCCAAATTTTGCCCTTGATTAGTTTGTTAATATTAACCCTAATTCGTTTAAATGAAACCTTATTATAGATCATTCCACCTAATCCTAACCAACTTGACCATGAGGTGAAATTTCTAGAAACCTTTTATAACCATTTTACTAAAAGGTATATTAGTGTTTTAAAACCTCCTTGCTATGCTATTATTTCAAATGCTTAATTTAAGAGAAGACCACGTAGATACTACGGAAGAAGATAGTGTGGTGCTTCTACCATGCATTTCATCCTGGGGTACATGTGCAGAACATGCAGGTTTGTTACACAGGTATACATGTGCTGTGGTGGTTTGCTGCACCCATCAGTCTGTCATCTACATAAGGTATTTCTCCTAATGCTATTCTTCCTCCATCCCCTCACCCCCCGACAGACCCCGGTGTGTGATGTTCCCCTTCCTGTGTCCCTGTGCTCTCATTGTTCAGCTCCCACTTATGAGTGAGAACATGTGATGTTTGGTTTCCTGTTCTTGTGTTAGTTTGCTGAGAATGATGGTCTCCAGCTTCATCCATGTCCCTGCAAAGGACATGAACTCATTCTTTTTTATGGCCACATAGTATTCCATGGTGTATATGTGCCACATTTTCTTAATCCAGTCTATCATTTATGGACATTTGGATTGTTTGCAAGTCTATGCTATTGTGAATAGTGCCACGATAAACATACGTGTGCATGTGTCTTTATAGTAAAACGATTTATAATCCTTTGGTTATATACCCAGTAATGAGATAGCTGGGTCACATGGTATTTCTGGTTCCTGATTCTTGAGGAATCACCACACTGTTTTCCACAATGGTCAAAATAATTTACACTCCCACCAACAGTGCAAAAGCATTCCCATTTCTCCATATCCTCTCCAGCATCTGTTGTTTCCTGTCTTTTTAGAGACTGCCATTCTAACTGATGTGAGATGGTATCTCATTGTGATCTGGATTTGCGTTTGTCTAATAACCAGTGATGATAAGTTTTTTTAAAAAATATGTTTGTTGGCTGCATAAATGTATTATTTTGAGAAGTGTCTGTTCATATCCTTCACCCACTTTTTGATGGAGTTGTTTGTTTTTTTCTTGTGAATTTGTTTAAGTTCTTCATAGATTCTAGGTATTAGCCCTTTGTCATATGGATAGACTGCAAAATTTTCTCCCATTCTGTAGGTTGCCCGATCACTCTGAGGATAGTTTCTTTTGCTGTGCAGAAGTTCTGTAGTTTAATCAGATCCCATTTGTCAATTTTGGCTTTTGTTGCCATTGCTTTTGGTGTTTCGATCATGAAGTCCTTGCCCATACCTATGTCCTGAATGGTATTGCCCAGGTTTTCTTATAGGGTTTTTATGGTTTTAGGTTTTACATTTAAGTCTTTAATCCATCTTGAGTTAATTTTTGTATAAGGTGTAAGGAAGGGATCCAGTTTCAGTTTTCTGCATATGACTAGCCAGTTTTCCCAATACTATTTATTAAATAGGGAATCGTTTACCATTGCTTGTTTTTTTTCAGGTTTGTCAAAGAACAGATGGTTATAGATGTGTGGTGCTATTTCTGGGGCAAGAGGGAAGGTTCAAATAAAAACAATCAAAATAGACAAATGGGATATTACCACTGAGCCCACAGAAATACAAACAACCATCACAGAATATTACAAACACTTCTATGCACATAAACTAGAGAATATAGAAGAAATTGATATATTCCTGAACACATATACCCTCCCAAGACTGAACCAGGAAGAAATTAAATCCCTGAACATGCCAATAACAAGCTCTGAAACTGAGTCAGTAATAAATAGCACCAACCAGAAAAAGTCCAGGACCAGATGCATTCACAGTTGAATTCTACCAGAAGAACAAATACCTGGTTTCCAGCTGAAACTATTTCAAACAGTTGAAAAGGAGGGACTCCTGCCCAATTTATTTAATGCCACCATTATCCTAATACCAAAAGCTGACAGAGATACAAAGGCCAATATCCTTGATTAACATTGATGCAAAAATCCTCAACAAACTACTTGCAAACTGAATCCAGCAGCACATCAAAAAGCTTATTCACCACAATCAAGTAGGCCTATCCCTAGGATGCAAGGTTGGTTCAACATAAGCAAATCAATAAATGTGATTCATGTAAGCAAATCCATAAATGTGATTTACATAAGCTGTATGTATAATGATAGGAGACTTTAGTGAAACTGCAGATGATCAGATGTGGGAGGATGACACTGAGGTTACACATCAGGAAGACAGTGAGGTCATGCAGAAACACAATTGTGTTGTAGATTTCTTTTTGAAGTGTTGTGAAATGTTACGGAATAGGCAAATCCCTAGAGATTATCCATAATGACATAAACAAAACTAAAGACAAAAATCACATGCATGATTATCTCATAGATGCAAAAAAGGCTTTTGTTAAAATTCAACACCGCTGCATGTTAAAAACTCTCAATAAACTAGGCATTGAAGGAACATACCTCAAAGTAATAACAACGATCTATGACAAATGCATAACCAACATCATACTGAATGAGCAAAAGTTGGAAGCATTTCCCTTGAAAACCAGCACAAGACAAAGATGCCCTCTCTCACCAATCTTATTCAACATATTATTGGAAGTCCTGGCAAGAGCAATCAGACAAGAGAAAGAAATAAAGGGCACCCAAATAGGAATAGGGGAAGTCAACCTATCTGTGTGTCTAGATGACATGATCCTATATCAAGAAAACCTCATATTCTCCACCCAAAAGCTTCTTTAGCTGATAAACAACTTCAGGAAAATCTCAGGATACAAAATTAATGCACAAAAATCACCAAGAGTCCTATACACTAATAACAGTCAAGCCAAAAGTCAAATCAGGAACACAATCCTATTCACAATTACCACAAAAGAATAAAATACCTTGGAATACAGCTAATCAGTTAGGTGAAAGATCTCTACAATGAAAATTACAAAACACTGACACAAACAAATGAAAAAACACTCCATATACATGGATAGGAAGAATTAATATTGTTAAAATGGCCATACTGCCCAAGACAGTTTATAAATTCAATGCTATTCCTATTAAACTACCATTGAGATTCTTCACAAAACCAGAAAAAAAACTATTTTAAAATTCATATAGAACTAAAAATATATTTGAATGGACAAGGTAATCCTAAGCAAAAGAACAAAGCTGAAGACATCCCACTACCAGACTTTAAACTATCCTACAGAGCTATAGTAATGAAAACGGTATGGTACTGGTACAAAAACAGACACATAGGCCAATGGAACAGAACAGATAACCCAGAAAAAAGGCCACGCACCTACAGATATCTGATCTTTGACAAACCTAATAAAAATAGCCAATGGGGAAAGGATTCCCTATTCAAAATCATGCTAGGATAACAGGTTAGCCATATGCAGAAGATTGAAACTGGATCCCTTCCTTACACCATACATAAAAATTAACTCAAGATGCATTAAAGACTTAAACGTAAAACCCAAAACCATTAAAACCCTGGAAGACAGCCTAGACAATACCATTCCAGACACAGGAATGGGCAAAGATTTTGTGATGGCGATGCCAAAAGCATTGCAGCAAAAGCAAAAATTGACAAATGAGACCTCATTAAACTAAGAAGCTTCTGCACAGCAAAGAAAACTATCAACATAGCGAACAGAAAACCTCCAGAAAGGGAGAAAAGTTTTGCAAACTATGTATCTGACAAAGATCTAATATTCAGCATCTAAAAGAAACAAATTTACAAGAAAAAAAAAATCTCATTAAAAAATGGGCAAAAGACATGAACAGACACTTTTCAAAAGAAGACACACATGCAACCAACAATCATATGAAAAAAAAAAAAAAACTCAACATCACTGATCATTAGACAAATGCAAATCAAAACCACAGTGGGGCCATGGTGCCTCATACCTGTAATCCCAGCACTTTGGGAGACTGAGGCAAGCAGATCACTTGAGGCCAGGGGTTTGAGACCAGCCTGGCCAAGATGATGAATTCCCATCTTTACTAAAAATACAAAACAAAAAAAAAAATTAGCTGGTGTGGTGGTGCATGCCTGTAATCCCAGCTACTTCCAGCTACTTGGGAGGCTGAGGCATGAGAATCGCTTGAGCCCAGGAGGTTGCATTGAGCCAAGATTGGGCCACTACACTACAGCTTGGGCAACAGAATGAGACTCTGTCTCAAAAAAGAGGAAATACAATAATAAATAATTATGAAAAACACAATGAGATATCATCTCACAGCAGTCAGAATGGCTATTACTAAAAAGTCAAAAAGTGACTGGGTACGGTGGTTCACGTCTGTAATCCCAGCACTTTAGGGGGCCAAGGTGGGCCAATCACTTGAGGTCAGGAGTTTGAGAACAGCCTTGCCAACATGGTGAAACCCCATCTCTACTAAAAATCCAAAAGTAGCCAGGTGTGGTGGCGCATGCCTGTAATCCCAGCTACTCAGGAGGCTGAGGCAGGGGAATCACTTGAACCTGGGAGGCAGAGATTGCACTGTGCTGAGATTGCGCCACTGCACTCCAGCCTGGAGACAGAGAGAGACTCCGTCTCAAAAAATATAAATAAATAAATAAATAAATAAATAAATAAAGTCAAAAAGTAACAAACGCTGGCAAGATTGCGGAGAAATAGAAATGCTTGGGCAAGCTGCTCGAGTCCCCTTCTGCATGGTGGAAACTTTGTTCTTTCACTCTTTACAATAAATCTTGCTGCTGCTCAAAAAAAAAAAAAAAAAAAAAAAAAGAAAGAAAAATAAAAAATAGAAATAGAAATGCTTATACATTGTTGGTTAAGGTGTAAATTAGTTCAACCATTGTGAAAGACAGTGTGGCGATTCTTCAAAGACCTAAAAACGGGACTGCCATTCAACCCAGCAATCCCATTACTGGGTATATACCCAAAGGAATAGAAATCATTCTATTATAAAGACACACACACATGTACGTTCATTGCAGACCTATTCACCATAGCGAAGACATGGAATCAACCAAAATACTCATTAATAACAGACTCAATAAAGAAAATATGATACACATATACCGCGGAACTCTATGCAACCATAAAAAGAATGAGATCATGTCCTTTGCAGGGACATGGATAGAGCTGGAGGCCATTATCCTTAACAAACTAACACAGGAACACAAAACCGAATGCCTCATGTTCTCACCTACAAGTAGGAGCTAAATGATGAGAATACATGGACACATAGAGGGGAACAACAAACACTGGGGCCTATCAGAGTGTGGAGGGTAGGAGGCAGAAGAGGATCAGAAAAATAATTAATGGGTACTAAGCTTATTATCTGGGTGATGAAATAATCTGTACAACAAACCCCCATGACATGAGTTTACCTGTATAACAAATCTGCACATGTAACCCAGAAATTAAAATAAAAAATAAAAGTAAAAAAAAAAAAAAAAAAAAGCAGAAGGTGAAACAACTCACCTGACCTGCCCCGCCTCCCCATAAAAGGCCAAACACTTGTGAAATATCTGGGGAAAAAAATCACTGTCCAATTCCCCTGTCTATAGGTCAGGAATTTCACATTTTAAATAAAAACGTTTTTATCAATGCACATAAAAAGCTATAAATTCTCAAGGAAAGTCTTTCCACAGGGATTACTTCTGTGACTGTCTAGGAGGAGTGAAGATAAAATACTCTACATGAACTTGCGAGCTCCCACAGCTTCAATTATCACCTCTGTGAGGGTGATTTTCAGATCTGTGCCTCCAAACCTGTGTCTCCAACCATCAAGCCCATATTTTCAGCTGCACATGAGGCATCTTCACATGAGGCATCTTCACCTGAGTATCCCACTGAGTCAGCACACTCAATATGTTCGATACTGTCTGCATTTTCTCATCCAAATATGCCCCCTCTTGATTTTCCCAGTCTCTTTTAATGACATAATTATCTCCCCTGTTATCCAGAATTGAGGACTCAAAATCAATTTTTAAATTTATTCTGTTTATGATTCTTCCCCTGCATTATCTATTATGTATTAATAACTTTAAAAAAATTATTTTTGTTTCTAAATTCTAGTTTCCTGACACCATCTTAGTTTATCCTAAATAATTTTGAGTTATTTAAATGTTAAACAAATTATGTAGCATTTCTTTAATTTTAATTGAATCATATTCATTTACCTGCATTAAATAAATAACACAGACTTTAATTTAGAAACTACTGCATTCACATACTGGAATTTTTACTTTCTAAATCTTTATTTAACACCTTCCCAATCACTCATTCACTAGCTCATTTATTCAAAATTATGCTTCAAAGGTTTAGTCAATTTAGATAAAGCATATGGTTCCTGTTTTCATAGAGCTAAAAATAAATGAATAAATGATTTCAGAAATTATAAGTACTGTGGAAAATCTTATAATGTGATTTGATAGAGAATGACAAAGTAGTGCTACATTTGATGGAGTGATTAAAGAAAGCCTCTCTGAATGACAAGAAGTAGTCAGTCATGTGAAAATCTAAGGGAGAACTATTTTCAGAAGAGTAAAGCAAAATGTCTGAATGGAAAAAGTTTGGCATGTTTAATAAACAGAAGGAAGTGGTTTTCCACTTCTTTCCACCAATGTGGTGGAAAATAAATTGAGACCATAATGTGTAGGTATGTGAAACACTTAGAAAGAAAGGTACAAGGACAACTTTTGCAGGATACTACGCGTCATGAAAATTGTTAGAATCTGGGGATCCGTCAGTTTTTGACATAAAAGTGACATTATATAAAAAGATGAAACTAATTGCTGAGTGAAGAATGATTTAAGGACTTCTGAGTCACAAGAGCAGATTAAATGTATAGCAAAACTCCCCCATCTACTTCAATTGTGGGAAACCAATCTTATATATTTTAATTTTAACAGTCACACTCAAAACAAAGAAAAATAATTTTTTCTGAATTTTATTTCTGAACCATAATTAAACACTTAATGGTAATTGAAGATATGTGGGCATGAGCAAATGGTACCAGATAAGGCTTGTTTGCCATCAGGTCATCAATACCTATACTGGATAGATCCCTCAGCATATAAAATACCATCACAATTCCTTGACAGAATTAATAAGAATCTCTTCAATGTATTCTCTACATATGATCAACCTTCTTTCCCACTATTCCCTCTGATTATCACATGTTACAGAAAAATCCAAGTACTCAGGTTTCCAAACATATCTTGTCCTTTTGCTTTTTGCTTCTTTATGATTGCTTTTTTAAAATTTTGCCTAGAATACCTTATCACATCTCTTATCTCAACAACATAAATGTATCTTCTCTTATTTATACATATAAATCTTTTATGACTGTTATGCTTATTGTTAAAGCATTACTATAAGGTGGTTCAATAATGGGAACCATGTCACTTCTTGCCTTATACAGTGAAATCTCAGCCACTGTCACCCAACATGATTGTGTGTCAACAGCAAAATCTTTCTAATTACTTTGTTCAAACAAGAAACTAGAACCCATTTGCAGGTAGATAGCAAGAAAAAAGACAAGAATTTCTTTTAGCATTAACTGTAAAAATGACAACTTGGGTATCACTAGCACCTGTACACCGTAATCTAAGATAAGCATACAATGTGGATATATCAAAGAAGCTTGAAGTAGACTACTTGGCAATTTTATAAGTGTTTTGTAGTGGATTGTAATTATTTTATAAGGTGAAGTGTAGACAGCACAATGTCTAGATTTTTACAGGCACATCATCCATGATCATACCAGAAATCTGTCATTTAAATGCTTGCTTTGTTTTTATGTTTGTTGTTGTGGTGGTGGTATGTATAAGGGATTGTGTGTGTTCAATTAATCCTTTTTAATTTTTCATTTGTACTTACAAAGTACAATGTATCCTTAGGTATTTACCCAAGGAAAAAAAAAAAAAAAGCGTGAGTTTCATTCAAAGACTTACACATGAATGTTCATAGCAGCTTTATTTGTAATAGCCAAATTGTAAACAACTTAAGTGTTCATTATCATGTGAATGAAAAATGTTTATCCAAATATTTGGGGATTTCATGGCCTAGTCAAGTTGACACATAAAATTAACCATAATAAGTTTGCCCTTTTGTCAACCTGATACTCATATTCATCTTGAACGATATTTACTCCCCAAATAAAGATAAAAACCTTATTTCCACCTAACATGATACAATCACTATGTGTACAACAGAAAATGGAAACATGCCCCAGAAAAAGGAGTAAATTTCTTGAGTAATTGATACAGTTTGACTGTGTCCCTACCCAAATCTCATCTTGAATTGTAGTTCCCATAATCTCCATGTGTCATGGGAAGGACCTGGTGGGAGTTAATTGAATCATGGTAACCTCCATGCTGTTCTTATGATAATGAGTGAGTTCTCACAAGATCTGATGGTTTTACAAAGGGCTTTTCTCCCACTTCACCTGCACTTCTCCTTGCTGCCGCCATGTGAAGAAGGACGAGTTAGCTTCCCCTTCTGCCATGATTGTAAGTTTTCTGAGGCTTCCCTGCCCTGTGGAACTGTGAGGCAATTAAATCTCTTTCCTTTATAAATTACTCAGTCTTGGATATTTCTTCATAGCAGTGTGAGAACAGACTAATACAATAATATTTACTCTTCTTGATATTCTGCAACTTAAATACTATGATATAAAATTAACAACAATTTTAAAATGCTATGATATAAAGTGAATACATCTTATTTTATTATATGTATCTTATTCCTTATGATAAAGAAATAAGAGAGGAAAGAAAACAGAGATTCACTACACACATACACACACATACACACAACATTTTTAACGTAGTAAGAAGGAAATACTTGTGAAATTTTAGTCCTCATTTCTGTTACTGGTTATGTGACTGTAGATGGTATTTATAACTACTTTCTTCTACTACCCATTCTGTATTCCCTCTGCCTCTACAAGCACTTCAGCTGGTCATGGTTCCTTACTTGGTAGGGTTACACAAACCTTCATTCTTGAAAGGTCTGTGTTATTACGAGTCTTTCCCAGATTGGGTTGTCATAGTTTTGCATTGACCTTAATTAAAGGCATGGTAACACTAGAGACACTCTAAGGGGTTTTATATATACTTTTCCTTACTTAAATTTTGGAATAGTAGTCTAATTTCTCCTTGCTAGTTAGGATCAATAACTGATCCTGCCAGCATAGTAACTCAGTTCTTTACCTGTTGATTTAGAGGCACGAAAAGCCCAGAGTGGCAGGGTGGCAGCCTTATCTTTCAATTCTATTGAATAATTTTTGTGTGCTTTGGCAAATGTATTTCTCCCTTCGGAGCTTGGATTTTTAGGCCAGTATAGTATAAGGTTGCAGGGACAGGAAGCAAAAAAAATTTCAAGTGAGTCATTGGAGTAAGAGTAAGTGATGCTTCTCCCATTTCCACTCCTTGATTCCAGGACCCATAAATTTTGACTATGGCAGAAATAGTACCTTATGTTAGATGCTGATGCAGAGCATACACAGATTTCTGGAGAACTTCGTCTTATTTTTGTAAGATATTGCCACCTAGATGAAGCTATAACTGAGTCTTCAAAAGGCCATTTTATGTTTCTATCAAGCCAGCTGCTTCAGGATGGTGGGGAATATGGTAAGACCAGTGAATTCCGTAAGTATGGGTCCATTGCCACACTTCTTTTTCTGTGAAGTGAGTTCCTTAACCACAATCAATACTCTGTGGAATATCGTGATGGTGGATAAAGCATTCTGTAAATCCATGAACAGTAGTTTTGGCAGAAGCAGGGAAGGCAAATCTGTATCCTAAGTGTCTATTCCCATAAGAAAAAAACATTTTGCTTGCATGATGGAAGTGTTCCAATGAAATCAACCTGCCACTGGGTAGCTGGCTGGTAACCTTGGGGAATGGTGCCATATCAGAGACTTGACACTGGTCTCTGCTGCTGCAGATTGGGCACTCAGTGGTGGCCATATCCAGTTTGGATTTGGTGAATAGAATTCTGCATTGCTAAGCCTATACATAACCTCCACCTCTGACAACATAGCTACTTTATTCATGAGACCACTGGGTAATGTCAGCAGTGGCTATGAAAAGAGGCTGAGTGGCATCCACAGAACAGGTCATGTTATTTATTTGAATATTAAAATCCTCCTTTGCTGAAGTCCCCCTTTGGTGAGCATTGATATGGGACACAAGGTTTTTGCTCATTCAGAGAGGTCTGGCCACATATCTCTTTCTTAAATTTATTTGTCATCAATTTTCCAATCACGTTCCTTTAAATTTCCTAACTCTACAGACAAATCATTGCCACAGCCACAGGTAAGTATATAATTACATTTCTGACCATTTCTTCTTCCAAGCAAAGTGAAGAACTGGGTACACTGCTTGAAGTTCTGAACTCTGGGGAAATTTTCGTCATTGCTGCCTTCAGGTCGACAGCTATCTACTTCTGGGTGGTGCCTGCATATTGTATGGAACCATTTGTAAACTCAGCTCAAGTCTTTTCTTTGTCTGTCACCTGATCATGGGGAACTTTCCACGAGGCCATAGGTGCAAGCTAAGAGAAAGGATATAGCATAGCAGGAGTGAGAAACAAGGGTATTTGTGCCACTTCTTCATGTAATTTACTTGTTCTTTTAGGGCTTGCTCAAACTCAGTCATGTGCATACCACTACCACCATTTGATGATGGAGTGTTTCCATGCAAGCCCAGTACTGTGGTTCAGTAAGTGAGATAATATCCATTCCATGATGTACAGCTCAGGTCGCATGGAAACTTGCTGGCCCACAGTTGAGTGTTCAGTGTCTACCAAGGCCCACTAATAGGATAAGAGTTGTTGCTCAAAATTGGAGTAGTTATCTGCAAAGAATGTCAGTACTTTCCTTCAAAGTCCTAAGATTCTGCACTGCAATTCACCTACAGGGGTCTGCCAAAGCTTCAAAGTGCAACTGCCACTGACACTGCAAGCACTATTGGATCTGTTGCATGATATGGTTCAAGTGGCAAAGCAGCTTGCATAGAAGCCTGCATATGTGGCAAAGCCTTCTCTTATTCTGGGTCCCACTCAAAACGAGCAGCTTTTTACATCATTAAGCAAGTGGACTGGAGTAACACACCCAAATAAGGAATATGCTATCTCCTATATTATTCAGGGTTCTCTAGAGAAACAGAATCAATAAAATACAGAGAGATATGTAGAAAGATTTATAATGAAGAATTGGTTCATGTGATGATGGAGGCTGAAAAGTCCCATGATCTTCCATTTGCAAGCTGGAGACCCTGAAAACCTGATAGTGCGGTTCCAGTCTTAACCAGATGGCCTGAGGACGAAGGGAGCCAATGAGGTACATCTCAGGCTGAGTCCAAAGGACTGAGAATAATGAGTGTTGATACACAAGGGCCAGAGAAGAGCAAATTTACCCTTCCTCTGCTTTACTTTTCTAGGCTGTTTATTGATTTATCAGACGATACCCACTCACATTGGTGAGGGCAATCTTTTTATTCAGGCTACCAATTTGAATGCTAATCTCTTCTAGAAACACCCTCACAGTTACACTCCGAAATAATACCTTAGCGGCTATGTAAGTATTCCTTTTCCTGGTCAAGTGGACACATAAAATTAACTATCCCACTTCCAAAATCCAAAGAGGCTCACTGGGCATTGTGCCTCACTTTTGGTTGTGGGAGGAGCCAAATGCAACAACTTATCTTTCACTTTACGCCCTTAGCTCCCAAATGAGATTTTTAGACACACCCTGGACCAGAAGGGAACATGCTGCCTTGAAGCAACAAAGCTAGTCCTGGCAGCATTCATCACCTGCTAACTGAAGAGCCCTTGGACCCTCAGTAACCAACAGTGATACCCAGACACTACATTGAGGGCCTTGGGTGAGACTCTGAGACTTGCTGGTTTCAGGTAATAGCATGGACACAGGCAGAGCACAGCACCAAGTGAGTTTTGAGTCCCAGATTCCAGGACTTGACTATTGGACTGTGTTTCTGGATCTGCCCTAGCTCAGAGGGGAGCCCATTGCCCTGAAGGGTGAGTCCCAGATGAGGTAGCACTCACCATAAGCTGACTTAACAGTCCTTGTACCTTAAGGGAACATTACAGGTAGTCTGGCCTAGGGTGGTGGTGGCTAATAGGTGAGGCTTCTCTACCTTGGGAAAGGGAGGGAAGAGTGAGAAGGACTCCATCTTGTAGTTTGAGTGCCAGTTCAGCCACAATACACTAGAACAGCAGGTGGACTTCTAAGGTTTTCAACTCTACTCCCTGACTCCCAAACAATACCTCTGGACCCACCCAAGGCCTAGGGGATCTCACCATCCTGAAGAGAAGGATACAGGCCTGACTGGCTTTGTCACCTTTTGATTGTAGAGCCCCAGGGCCTTAAGCAAACATAGGCAGTAGCCAGGGAATGGTTACAACAGACCTTGGGCAAGACCCAGAACTGTGCTAGTTTCAGGTCAGACCCAGCACCGTCATAGTGGTGGTGGCCACAGGGCTGCTAGTGTCACTCCACCCCCAGCTTCAGGTGGCACAGAAGAGAGAGAGAAAGAGAATCTGCACATTTGTGATAAAGTAAGGGAAGTGAACAGGAGTATCTGCCTGGTAACCCAGAGAATTCTCCTGGATCTTCTTTAAGACCATCAAAGTAATACCTCTACGAGTCTGCAAGAAGCACAGGATTACTGGGCTTAGGGTGCCCTCTCAAGTAGATACAGATTAGATTACAACACCTAAGTTCTTTCAAATATCTGGAAAGCCTTTACAGAAAGGATGGCTACAAATAAGCTGAGACAGTGAAGGCTACAATAAATACCTAAGTCTTCATTGCTCAGACACTAAAGAACATCTGCTAGCATCGGCACCATCCAGGAAAACATGATCTCAAAAAATGAGCTAACTAAAAAACAGGCACTGATTCTGCAAAACAGATATGTGACCTTTCAGATGGAGAATTCAAATAGCTCTGTTGAAGAAACTCAAAGAAATTCAAGATAACACAGGGAAGGAAAGCAGAATCCTATCAGATAAATTTAACAAAAAGATTGAAATAATTAAAAAGAATCAAGAAGGAATTTTGAAACTGAAAAAAATGCAATTTTCATACTGAAGAATGCATCTGAGTACTTTAATAGCAGAATTGACCAAGCAGAAGAAAGAATTAGTGAGCTTGAAGATATGCTATTTGAAAATACGTAGAGGAGACAAAACAAAACAAGAGTAAAAAACAAGCATGACTACAGGATCTAGAAAAGTCCCTCAAAAGGGCAAATCTAAGAGTTACCAGCTTCTAAGAGAAAGTAGAGAAAGAAATAGGAGTAGAAGGTTTATTCACAAAGATAATAACAAAGAATTTCCCAAATGTAGAAAAAGATATCAGCAACCAAGTAGAAGAAGATTATAGAAAATCAAGCACATTTAACCCAAAGAAGACTACCTCAAGACATTAAATAATCAAACTCTCAAATGTCAAAGAAAAAGAAAGGATCCTAAAAGCAGCAAGGGGGGAAAAATAAAACCAAATAACACAAGCGGAGCTCCATTATGTCTGGCAGCAGACTTTTCAATGGAAACCTTACAGGCCAAGAGAGTAGCATGACATATTTAAAGTGCTGAAGGAAAAAAACCTTTACCCTAGAGTAGTATATCCGGTGAAAATATCCTTCAAACATGAGGAGAAGTAAAGACTTTCCCAGACAAACAAAAGCACAGGGATTTCTTCAACACCAGACCTATCCTAAAAGCAATGCTAAAGAGAGTACTTCAATTAGAAATAAAAGGACATTCATGAGCAATAAATAATCACCTGAATATACAAAACTCACTGGTAATAGTAAGTACACAGAAAACCACAGAATATTATAACATTGTCACTGTAGTATAAAACTACTCTTATCCTAAGCAAAAAGATTAAACCATAAACCAGTCAAAAATAAAAACTACAACCAATTTTCAAGACATATGTGGTACAATTAGATAAAAATAGAAAAAGCAAAAAGATTAAAAGTAGCAGGACCTAGTTAAGGAATAGAGCTTTCATTAGTTTTCTTTTTGCTTGCTTGATTTTGTTTATTCAAATAGTGTTAAGTTGTTATCAGATTAAAATAATGGTTTAGAAGACAATATTTGAAAGCCTTATGGTAACATCCAACCAAAAAACATACAATGGATGCACACACATACAAAAGCAAGAAACAAAATTATTTCACCAGAGAGAAATGTCCTTCACTAAATGAAGACAGGAAGAAAGAAAAGAAGAAAGAGAAGAGCACGAAACAACCAGTAAACACATAACAAATGACAGGAGTAAGATTTTACTTATCAATAATAATATTGAATATAAATGAGCTAAACTCTCCAATCAAAAGACACAGACTGGCTGAATGGATGAATAAAAAAAGACCAACTAATTTGTTGTCTATAAGAAACACAATTCACATATAAAGAAACACAAAGACTGAAAATAAAGGATTGGAACGAGATATTCTATGCCAGTGGAAAACCAAAAAAGAGGAGGAGTTACTCTAGTTATATCAGTCAAAATAGACTTCAAGACAAAAACTATAAGAGACAAAGAAGGTCACTATATAATAGTAAAGGGGTCAATTCAGCAAGAGGATATAACAAGCTTAAATATATATGCACCAACGCTGGAGCAACCAATTATGTAAAGCAAACATTATTAGGGCTAAAGAGAAAAACAGGTCCTAATACAATAATATCTGCCCATTGTCACCACTGTTATTCAACATAGTACTGGAAGTCCCAGCTAGAGCAGAGAAGAGAAACATATAAAGGACACACAAATCAGAAAGGAAGAAGTTGAATTATCCTTGTCTGCAGATGATATGATCTTATATTTGAAAAAACCTAAAGCCTCCACAAGGAAGCCATTAAAACTGGTAAGCAAATTCAGTAAAGTTTCAGGATACAAAGTCAACATCCAAAAATTAGTAGCATTTCTATATGCCAATAGTGAACAATGTGAAAAAGAAATAAAACATAATCCCATTTGCAACAGTTGCACATGAAATTAAATATCTAGGAATTAACTAAAATAGTGAAAGATCTCTATAATGAAAACTATGAAACACTGATGAATGATATTGAAGAGGACACCCAAAACAGAAAAATATTCCATGTTCATGTTAAAATGCCCATACTACCTGAAGTAATCTACAGATCCAATGAAACCTCTATAAAAATACCAATGGCATTCCTCACAGAAATAGAAAAGAATGTATAAATTTTTTAAGGAATCACAAATGACCCAGAATAGCCAAAGCTATCCTAAGCCAAAACAAATAAATACATAAATAAAGCTGGAGGAATTGTGTTACCAGACTTCAAATTATGCTATGGAGCTATAGTGACCAAAACAGTGTGATACTGGCATAAAAACAAACACATAGACCAATGAAACAGAATAGAGAACCCAGAAACAAATCCACATACTTACAGTCAACTCATTTTTGACAAAAGTGCCAAGAACATAAACTTCAGAAAAGACAGTTTCTTCAATAAATGGTGGTGGGAAAACTGAATATCCATGTGCAGAAGAATGGAATTAGACCCCTACTTATCACCAGATACAAAAATCAAATCAAAATGGATTGAATACTTAAATCTGAGATCTAAAATTATGAAACTACTATAAGAAAACATGGGGGAATTTCTCCAGGACATTGGTCTGGGCAAAAAATTTTTAAGCAATACCCCACAAGCACAAACAACCAAAGCAAAAATAGACAAAGGAGATCACATCAAGTTAAAAACCTCCTGCACAGCAAAGGATACAATCAACAAAGTGAAGAGACAACCCACAGATTGGGACAAAATACTTCCAAACTACCCATCTGACAAGAGATAAATGACCAGAATACATAAGGAGCTCAAACAACTCTGCAGGAAAAAAATCTAAAAATCCAATCCAAAAAGGGCAAAATATTTGAATAGATATTTCTCAAAAGTAGACATGCAAATGGCAAAAAAGCATATGAAAAGGTGCTCAACATCACTGATCATTAGAGAAATGCAAATCAAAACTGCAGTGAGCTATCTTCTCATCCCAGTTAAAATACTTTATATTGAAAAGAGGCAATAACAAATGCTGGCAAGGATGTGATGAAAAGGGAACCCTTATACACTATTGTTGGGTAAATTAGTACAACCACTGTGGAGAACAGTTTGAGGGATCCTCAAAAAACTAAAAATAGAGGTACCATATGATCCAGCAATCCTACTTCTGGGTATATATCCAAAATAAAAGAAATCAGTATACCAAAGAGATATCTGCTCCCATATTCTTACTTATCTCTGGAATCTAAAAATCAAAACAATTGAACTCATGGGCATAGAGAGTAGAAAGATGGTTATCAGAGGCTGAGAAACATAGTTGGAAGGTTGGGGGTTCGTGGTCAGGCAGTGATGGTTAATGGGTACTAAAACATAAACAGAAAGAATAAATAAGACCTACTACTTGATAGCACAACAGGGTGACTATAGTCAATAATAACTTAACTGTACATGTAAAAATAACTCGAAGAGTGTAATTGGATTGTATGTAACGAAATAATCAATGATTGGGGGGATGTGTACCATATTCTCCATGATATGCTTGTCTCACATTGCATGCCTGCATCAAAACATCTCATATATCCAATATGTACATCTACTATGTATCACAAAAATAAAATGTAAAAATGAAAATAAAACAATAAAAGCAAACTAGTTCTGATGGCTCTTGTTGGCAGTGATGGGAAAAAAAACATTTGCCAGATTAATAATTACATACCAGGTACCAGAGGATGTGTTAATTTTCTCAAGCAATAAAACCACAACTGCTACCACAGTTGTAATTGGAGTCACCACTTAGTTAAGCTTACAGTAATTCACTGACATTCTCCAGGATCCATCTGTCTTATGCATGTCAAATAAGCTAATCGAATGGGGATATAATGGGAGTCATCACCTCTGCATCTTCCAAGTCCTTGATGGTGACACTAATCTCTGTAATCACCCCAGAAATGCAATATTGCTATAGTTTATTATATTCTCAGGCATAAGCAGTTCTAGAGACTCTTTCCTGGCCTTTTCTCCCATAAGAACCTTCGCATTAACAGTAGACACTCAAAGAGGCTGAGAATTACCCTTAAGTTGTAATTCAGCCAATTGAAGGATGAGATTCTACAGTTGATTTTCAGGAATATTAGCCTTGTAGCTACAGTAAATAAGGGTCTCCTTGAGGGAATATATAGAATATTTCAGGCCATTTATGAGCTCATCCTTTTCTTTTCCCACTTTATTCAGAGACAATAGTAGCAACCAGCTAAACTTGTTATACTCATTAGTTTGTCAAAAATGTTTGAAAGTATTATATACACAGTCGAACAGGTTCTTGCCTTTTTTAAGTGGTTAAGTGTTTCCAATGGTGACATGTTGGACTATCATCAGAGCTCTCTTTGTTACTGGAAGCAGAGTCCTTAGTATTTTTAAATCTAATCTAATTATAGAGCCAATTCTAGAAAGCCCAGGACCAATTCAGAAAATTCATTCTTAAAGTTCTGTCCCTCTAGAACCATTCCTAGCATCGAAATCTGTATTAGGGTATATATAAATTTATCTATATATACATATATGTACATGTAAAAGTAAAAAAGTATTTTACATTTTACATTTATCTTTCTCTCTATCCATATATATGTATATATGTGTGTATATATGTATACATATGTGTATATATATGGATAGAAAGTGAGAGATAAATTTATTATAAGAAATTGGCTCGTGCCATGTTCCAAGATCTGCAATCAGCAAGCTGACCAAGGATAACCTATAATATAGATCCAGTTTCAGGACAGATGCTTGAGAACCCAATGGTATAAGTTCCAGTCTGAAAGCTGATAGGCTGAAGATCCAAGAACAAATGTTTCAGTCCAGGTTCAAAGGCTAGAAAATGCCAATATTCTAGCTCATGCAGTCAGGCAGAAGAAATTCCCTTTTACTCTTAAGTGTGTCAGCCTTTTTGTTCTGTTCAGTTCTTCAGCTGATTAAAGGAGGTCCACTCACACTGGGGAAGGAAATTTGCTTACTCAGTGTACCGATTCAAATGTTAATCTCATCCAGAAACATTCTCACAGACACAGATGGAATAAAGCTTGATGAAATATCTGGGCGTCCTGTGATTCAGTCAAGCTGACACAAAATTAAACATGACATGTCACTGAACACAAATACTTTGCACATTAGAAAAAATGAAAACTTCAAATCATTAGGCCAAAAATTTTGTTATTTTAGTATTTTCTTTCTAATTTATCTCAGTTTTACTTAATTAAAATTTTCACAAGTTTTCCTTTGGAGGTCACTGCCTAGAATAACTTTGCTTTACAGTTGTTGAAATTGTACCCTCTATTCAATTCATCCTGCGTATTTCTCAAATCAATACCTTACACTTCTGTCCCCCTGTAACATTTATAAGCTCCTCTTTTAGCAATCAACACAGCTTGTCTTTTGGTAGAGATACAGAAATGTTGGTATATTGTCTGTTTCTCCCAATGAGTTCCTTAGCTTCCAGTACCAGAAAGTTGTTTAATTTTCAAAAATCTTAATCATATATTTAATTTAATATGGCCAAAAAATAATCATTTCCAAACATTGTTAATTTTAATGCCCTGTTGAACAAAGTGGACTATCTTGTTCCTGCTACATGTTCAACAAATGTTTATTGAGTTGAATAAAATTGCTTAAACTAATCTCCGAGGTAAAAATGGAAGAGTTTACCAAGATGAATAACTAAAGCTCTCTTAGTTAGAATTTTGGACACATATTTTTTACATTAAAGGGTCAGTCACAATCCTACATTTCAGTTTAACACCACACAGCAATTTCCTGACCGAATATTCTAAATTGCCGTCCTCTGGAGAACTCTAGCAAATGGTCCCTTCTCCCCACATATGGTTTATCTCACACGAAAAGACCCACATTTGCAACCTGAGTCAACCTGTGCAGAAAGAAAAGCACTGTAGAGTGCGGAAACTTTATTACCATTCTTAATTGCATTCTTGGTGCAGTGAGAGTAATGATTTTACTGCACCTTACAGAATAACCCACTTTTTTCTCCTTGACTAGTTTCTTCCAGAAGAGAATTGAGTCTATTAAATAAATAGCTGGCCAATAGTGGCCTAAAAAATCGATTTACAAGCATTTATAAATAATATAAAAGTAAAGTCATTTTGAAATAAAAGTTGTCATAAACATGTGATGGCGGACAGTAAATAGTTAAAGGAATAAGAGATGATAGAGTGTGAGTAAAGAATTTCAACCAGGTGAATAGGTAACTTTCCATGGTACACAATTTTTGGCACTGGAAATCTTCTCCTACTCCATTTTCTCTAAACTGTCAACAGCCTCCAAAATTTCTTGCGGAAAAATCCTAAAATTATCTAAATCCAGATAGGTATATTTTTAGGCTGCTAGTATGCTGGATGTGAAGTTGCACTTATCAACCCTAGAAAGAATGTAATGTTCCCTGCTACTTCAAAGCAACCAGATTTAGAATCAACACTGATTTTACCAACACAAATTTTAGTGTTGGATTTTAGTGTTGAATTGATTTGCATTGTAGAGCAGAGGAAGACTGACACCATAGGGGGCTCTTGAAGCATATGGCTTTGTCCATCTGGAAAGGGGTAGTGTGCTATTGTTGCCAAAGTTTCACTGAATGTTCTAGGTTTAGATATGTCTAAATAAAAATAAAATAAAACATGTGTATTACACTTCGGCAAAATGTTTAATACTTTACAGTCATACATGAAGAAAATTTAAAGGATAGGTCTATCCTCTATTCTGGTCTATTCTGGAAATTTTAGTGTTGGAGAGAAGCAACTTGAAGTCAGGGCAACAAATCAGCACAGGTAAGGATTCTCTAACTTTGCCAGAATAATAAAAAATGGTTGACAGAAGAAAGACTGCCTGTAAGATTTCCCGGATTACTGTTGAGGAGGAAACACTGACTTTACCTAGCAGCTAAGAAATTGTAGTACTAAAGAACCTTGAGCACAGTAGCTTTATTTCTTCTCTTAACCACTGTGTGCCTAGAACACAGCACAGTGTCTTGCATGTAGTAGACACCCAAAATATTCGTTGCAAGTTTGGGTGGATAGGTTACACAATGTCCATCTACCAGCACGCTCTGAGCCTTGGCTACTCTTGCTACTTAAACAAGGCTGAGTTTCTGTCTTTTAATTTTACTCTTTGATATTTAACTATTAAGATGACATAATTAGTATTCAATAAAAGGTGGGGAAGGTAAATAGAGGACCTCTTGTCATTGTCAACGTCATCCTGACTCTATATACTTTCAGAGAAACTCTTCTAGGTTTCTGTTTTTAAAGTTATAACATTAAGAGCTTTGAGCAAATGATTTTTTAAAAATCCAGTAAACATTGTCAATATAGCTCTGATTTATTGATTCCCTTTTTTTCTCTTTATTTCTTTAAATATATCATTTCTCCTCTGGATTCCCCTTTCTGTTTCTCTTTTTCTCTCCCCGTTCTTTTTCTCCTCTCCCTCTCTTTTTCTTTCTATCACTCTCTTTCTCTGGTTCTTCTGTCTGACGAATCACAGAATCTCTTTCTTTCTCTCTCTATATAGATAGATATAGTTATATACTTGCATATCTCTCTATATAGAAATATATACATACTTATATATATTTATAGTTATAGAAATATATATTCTTATATATATTTATAGATATATAAATATATATTATAAGACATAAACATATTGTATCTATATAGAGAGATCTCATCTTTTAAAAAATATAAAATGTATAACCTATAGATACCTTAATGAAGTTACAAAAGTATGGGATATTTACTTTTATTATTTTTTTTTCTTCCAATCATTATTTTAGGCTCAGGGGGTACATGTGCATGTTTGTTACATGGGTAAGTTGCATGTGGCTCGGGTTTGTTGTACAAATGATTTCATCACCCAGGTAGTAGCCAACAGGTAGTTTTTTTATCCTCATCCTCCTCTCACCCTCCACCTTCAAGTAAGTTCCAGTGTCTATTTTTCCCCTCTTTGTGTCCATGCGTACTCAAGAGATATTTACTTTCTGACTTAAGTAGCTGAATAATGTTAGAAGTTGCTAATGTTTCCACTTTAAATGAGTTTCTTAGTAGATTAAGTAGATTAAGTGATCCCTAGAAATATTTTGTCAATTGTATGTCACCACCTGGAACCTGAGAGCCTTTTATAAATGTTTGATATAACTTTCATTAATGAGGTTTATACTTTCCTGAAATGAAAAAAACAGAGATTCCCATTTAATAAAAGTGTTTACTCAATATATTGTTTTCCTCAGTAGGCAAATAACTGAAAGACACTGAAGTATTGAATAAAGTGTATATGGCATTTTGTAAGCATATAATATAGCCTTGATTATGCACTGAAGAAAGTGGGGTTTTGGAACATTGTGTCATGGTGGCTGAGAAAGTTTTTTTTTTTTTATAAGAAGTCCACCTCTCTTTAGGGAGGTAGTTATGAGCAGTGCCTGAGGCGTCAGCAAAGCTGCAGTCTCCAGGAACCTCACCAGCCTGGCCTGGAGCTCCTGTAGGTTGCATTATTTCACTACTTATTATGGCTGCAAAAAAGTTTAGTATGAAATGTATTACATAACTGAAATTACGAATTTCTTGGTTAAAAAAGTTTTGTGACAATAATCCAATTCAAAAACTATTTTTTGAAAAACAAGGTTTGGCCATAAGAAAAAATTACTGTTTCCTTGTTTCCAATTTTCTTTATTTAAAAACATGCCTTTAATGTAAAATTTATATGTGCTCAGGATAAAAAAATCAAATACTCCTGACCTTCACTCTTACTCCCCAGAGGCAGCTACTGTCAACATTTTCTTGTGTTTATATAGCTCTCTTTATGTGTGTATGGATCTTGCTTTCACTCATTATGCTTTTATATTTTTTCATAATGAAAACTATTGGCCTGTTATATTACAATCTGTCATAAAACCCATTGAATGGTTATGGTATACTTCATTTATCTAGCCCTTTGTTCATGGACAATAAAGGTTTTTCAATTTTTTTTTAATATCAAAATGTTGTATTAAACACTCTTGCATTCATCTTTGCCTGCTTGAATTAGTATACTTATTTTTAAAATGTTCTTACAAATGGAATTGTTGGACCAAGAGTTTGTGTACTTTAAACTTTGATGGATGGTGCTAAATGTTTACTCAAAGAGAATGTACCTATAGACATTTCCCCATCCACTTCAATAGTGGCAGTATTGCACACTTAATCTTTTCCTATCTGAAAGATAAGAACTTGAATCTCACATTGATTTACATTCCATCTTATGAATGAAGTAGCACACCTTTTCATGTTATTAATGATATTTCTCTTTCTTTTCTGGCAGATTCATAATGTGAATACATTTTTAATTTGCAGACCCTCAATGAGTCCTCTTAGTTTCTGCCAAGTTTCTTTACTAGCTAGCAACAAATGATTCTTAAAATAAATTACATGCCCCTTCACCACTCCTGGCCAACAGTCCAGAATCAGAACAATAGTACCTCATTCAGAAAATGTTATAGGAAATAGAAAGAGAAAGGTGGGGAACTGGGGAGAGAAAAAGAAGGGACAATGAGAGGAGTCAGACTCTTGAGCGCTGTAATTTTGAACTCCACACCTACTGAAAAGAGATTTCTTTTAATGCTCCTGTCCATCAATGTAAGAGACTGACAGTAATTCCAGAATTTTCTCTGGCTCTCACCAACCCTCTTCACCCAGGCAGTAGTAGTTTGGATGGGTAAGGAGTCAAGAACTCTGTAGAAGCATCGTAGTACTGCATTGGATTTGAAACTAAAGGTAAATGTATTCCTCAGTGTCCTTCTTTAACAGCATACTTGTAAATAAAGAAAGAAAATATATGCATGTACAATCCTCTTACTTCTCTGTTTACCCTTGTGGAAATCATACACCTAGGAAAATGATTTCAGTCACCAGACTCTCCCACCTTGCTTCTGTAAACTGTGAGTGAAACATGTCAGGCAGACAGGGTGTTTTAATAAAATTTGTTTTTATTTCTAAGCATGAGTTACTCTAATATGACTGTGACTGCTTTCACTTACAACACATTAAATGACATCCCCTCACCGTATTTATGTGTGAGGACTATCGAGTAATAAAATTGAAAAATCACACAGTAAAATTAATCTCCTCACTTTGTTGCCACCATGCAGACAGGGCTTTCTACTCACGTTGTTTTCTAAAAATAAATACTTAACTGAGAACAAATCTAACTTTTTCATCCATCATTTCTTGCCTCATGTACTGCTCACTGTCCTGTGCTGAAAATAAAAATACTTAAGATAAGTGGGATTGATACACAAAAGAGCAATGATGATAATATGGGAGGGGGAATATAAAGAATCCTACAAATGATAAAAAGAATCAGTACTTAATCTCTTTTAAAATAAAGAAGGGGCTCAAATTCTGCCTCTTTTGCTGTAGAAAAATTATTTATAGATCTGGTACAAAGAGGCAGGTTCTAGGCAAGGAACCACTGTCAGCCCTGTCGCCCTTGAGGCAAATGCGAGGTCTCCTGATTAGTAATGAATGAAGGTGCTGGTCTTCCTTCAATTGTCCATGTGTCCTAGAGGTGTGTATCCATTTTTTGACATTGATGGGATTTAGATGCCCATAAGAAACCCGTGGACTTATGAATATGCAAGAAGAGCTTCAACCTCATTGGTTTGTACATTTAAGAATCATTCTACTATATCCTCCTTTATTCTTTCTTTACTATTATCATTTTTAAAACAATCAAAAAATCAAACAAGTATCTAGGTTTAATGCAGTATGACATGCTAGATATGCAAAAATCTACCCAAGTCCACATGTCTGTATTCTCAGTTTATAATCTAAAGCAACACTAACCTTTAACAACATTTTGGAGTCGGTGTTAGAAGTGTTTTTTATTAACTGCAAACAGCAAATTGCCCAGCAGCCAGGGGAATGAGTCAGCAGCATTTTAATAATTTTATTTACTCTGAGAAAACAAAATAACAGGTTTTCATTGAATAAATATCATTCTATGTTTATTCAATTCCAAAAATAAATTGGGAGAAATTGTTTTTCAAAAATTCCAGAATTATTTAATCTGTTTTTGAAACCAGAGTTCTTTCTTACAACAGAGTTTGGGACTCACTTTTAAAGTACTGAGGAACTAATCCTTGATATGTTTAAGCAATAAATTTCCTTTGGTCCCTATTTTAGTCATTTCCTACATTCCATGAACAGGATATGGGAGGAGTGGTTGTTTCCCATTTATCTAATCTATCTCTAACCTTAGAGACTAAGGTTAAATTCAACTCCTTTCTTGTCCATGGGCTGACAGGCGGGAATCATTCAGCGATAGCAACCACCCACTTAAATTTTTGTGTGAGACATTATCCTCTCTAGATTAAAAATGATAAAGGGCAAGAGGAAAAAAATCTATGTCATCCATTCAAACATACCTGAAATTTCTCTAACTGAGCAAAGAGAAACTATAAATAGCTTCAAAGTGGTATCCTGCAAATACGATTTTTTCTCTCATGATTATCTTCTTTTCTATGGTAAAATTTGTTATTAAAAAGGAGATTAAAAGTAATCTCCTTTTCTTCAAGTATGAAGATGACATTATTAACTTTGCAACATTGGGCCTGTAATTTGAATTATTGTCTATGTAATGAGGCAATTTGGAAATTTTCCATTCATTATAATATAAAAAGGGATACATAAACATTAATACTCAGCTTAAGATACAAACATCTGTAATGGAGGGTGGAAAGAAACTTGTACTCTAAGTATTTACATTTCATATAGGGGTAAGGTACAAATAAAATAATAAGGATTAATGGTTTACCTATTTTCAGGACCAAAAGACTTGTGAAAACTTTGCTGCATTTGTCATTGGTCTGTGGATGGCTAGACTTTTCACTCTGTAAATGAGAAAAAGCAATTTTCACTTTCCTCACCAATTCCATGCCATCATCTCATTCCAGAAGAACTGCCTCTTGGGGAAACTGGTGGTTAACTTGGGATTCTGGGAATTTGCTTTAGTAGCTTGTAGAAATCATGTAACTTTAGATATTTGTCTCAGGATCTATATAAAAAGAATAAGAAATTAGAAACAAATAAAGAGGTGGAATTCTAATGGTGGTTTAAAGAAATGCTGTTACAGACAAATCCTTCAGTTTAAAAAACCTTAAGAGTTCTCTTGCATTCCCTACTTGCTTAAAAAGTAATTGCTGCCCATATTCTCTCATGTTTGAATTCTATATAAACTTTAAAATATTACTTAATACCTATATATTACTTTGAAACAAACTAACATGATGACAAAAAGCACCCCAACTCCCAAATCGAAATGCCTAAGGAAACTGCAGTTAATCAATCTGTGACCTTTTGGATACACTGTCACCTTGGGATATCATCTGATCCTTTGTTCTCTACCTTCTGCTTTTGATGAAGGCAGAGCGGCCATGTGTCTGCAAAGTTATTTATTAGAGACAAGAGGAATGCATATTAGGATATATTCATAAACCTTTTTCATCTCTTTGGAAGATGACACAAATAGAAATATCATTAAATTTGCATTTATAATCAAAATCCAAAAGGATTTGGAAGATGATTACTTTATAAGCAAATGCAAAATGAAAAGATAACTAAGAAATGCTTGCAAAAGTAAAGCATTCCCTGATGAAGTACTCTGTGGGTTAAGTGTCATTCATATTTTAATTAAAGAACCAAACATGTCTTCTGAAATTCAACTGCCGAAGCTAGGTTTTACTTCATGAAAAGATTATAGGACACTTAGCAATTGGAGGTTGTGAGTAAAGGGAAGTCAAGTCTGATTCCCTTTCCTGCCCGTGTGATGACAAGTCTTTTCCTTGGAGAGTCAGCTTGTCTTCAGAAAGAAAAGACTTCCTGGTAAGATCTTTTAATAGTTGGAATGATTCTTTAATGCCCTAAATCTCTACCCAGAAGATCTCACCAACATCCCGTTAGTAGGTTGGTGAGCACTGATCCCATATGCTCTATTTTCTTTTACAATTAAATATAATTTCTCTTTTACACATGAGTATTTAATAATAATGATTGTTATATAGTATTTGTCACTATCTTTTAATTAATCATCTAATTACTTTCACTGTGAAGTGGCATTCACAATCTTCTGATCTTAATTTGGTTTCACAAACAAACTTTTCAACCAGAGAGAATGCATAATCCAATAACTTAAGTGTGGCTGTTGTATTTTTCCTCGTAAGTTGGAAAGATTTGCCAGCCTGCTTATCAATAAATAAGATTTGTTACTGAGGTTGGGGTGGACTTGAGACTGCAGGTGATTGTAAAGGACTCAGTTCCCAGGGTTGACAGTCCTGAAGGAAAGAAACCAAATGGGCCATTACAGAGATATGAGTTATTTTCTTTCATTCTTGTTTCTAAACCCAAACCAGCAGGCCTAACAAATCAAACTGGCAGCAATAACTAGAAGCAAAGTGTTAAGAAAAATCAAACATCTGCCTTGTTACATGTCATGAAATCGCGCACAGTGGCAGGATTGCAGTCAGGTGAGGTCCTGGAGAGAGCACAGTGCCACTGTGTAGCAGCTACTTAGCTACTTCTATTTATATTGTGAAACATTAACTTTTTCTTTGGAAAAAGAGAAGTTTGGACACATCAATTTTTCTTTGCAAATGTCAGCTTCCCTTTGCCATTTCCCAGTCTCATGTCTTGTGATTGGTTCCCTAATATGCTTGCAGCTTATCACTCTTTTAATCTGTGAACCTTAGGATACCTGGCTAGCAGTGCACACTGTGTAACATGTGACTGCTGTTCTTAAGGCTGGAATTATAATAATGTCTTTATTGACTTTTTGCCTCTTGCACAGAGTAATGTATGAGAATCAGAGCTCAATTATTCTCTTTCTCAGAGAGAAAAAAATTTAAGAAAAGAGGACTACGCAAAATTTAAAAGAGTGTTCCAAGAACAAAACTAGTCAAACATGTCACCTTTCCATAGCTTATTTTGCATCTAACATGAAAAGTATAGTTTTGCATAGAAAGTAAATCTAAGATTGAATGAAAATTAGACCTAGCTTGTAATCTTCGCATTTGCCACTATTTAAATGAAAATTAGAAGGCTTATCTTGTAATCTCAGCGTTTGCCAGTACCTGAATGAGTGACTCAGTGACCTAGGAAAAAGCATCCTTTCTGCATCTAAGCTTGTATTTATTTATTTTTTTTTTTTAAGAGATGGAGTCTCGCTCTGTTGCCAGGCTGGAGTGCAGGGGTGCAACCTCGGCTCACTGCAAACTCCACCTCCCAGGTTCAAGCAATTCTCCTGCCTCAACCTCCCGAGTAGTTGGGACTACAGCCGCGCGCCACCACATCCAGCTAAGTTTTGTATGTTTAGTAGAGACGGGGTTTCACCATGTTGTCCAGGATGGTCTCGAGCTCTTGACCTTTCCGTCTGCCCGCCTTGGCCTGCCAAAGTGTTGGGATTACAGGCTTGAGCCACTGTGCCTGGCCCTAAACTTGCATATTTCTTTTTTTTTTTTATTACTATACTTTAAGTTCTAGGGTACATGTGCACAATGTGCAGGTTTGTTACATATGTATACATGTGTCATGTTGGTGTGCTTCACCCATTAACTCGTCATTTATATTAGGTATATCTCCTAATGCTATCCCTCCTCCTCCCCCCTCCCCACAGTAGGACCCAGTGTGTAATGATCCCCTTCCTGTGTCCAAGTGTTCTCATTGTTCAATTCCCACCGATGACTGAGAACATGCGGTGTTTGGTTTTCTGTTCTTGCGATAGTTTGCTGAGAATGATGGTTTCCAGCTGCATCCATGTCCCTACAAAGGACACAAACTCATCCTTTTTTATGGCTGCATAGTATTCCATGGTGTACATGTGCCACATTTTCTTAATCCAGTCTGTCATTGATGGACATTTGGATTAGTTCCAAGTCTTTGCTATTGTGAATAGTGCCGCAGTAAACATATGTGTGTGTGTGTCTTTATAGCAGCATGATTTATAATCCTTTGGGTATATACCCAGTAATGGGACGACTGGGTCAAATGGTATTTCTAGTCCTAGATCCTTGAGGAACCGCCACACTGTTTTCTACAATGGTTGAACTAGTTTACAGTCCCACCAATAGTGTAAAACTGTTCCTATTTCTCCACATCCTCTCCAGCACCTGTTGTGTCCTGACTTTTTAATGATTGCCATTCTAACTGGTGTGGGATGGTATCTCATTGTGGTTTTGATTTGCATTTCTCTTATGGCAAATGATGATAAGCATTTTTTCATGTGTCTGTTGGCTGCATAAATGTCTTCTTTTGGGAAGTGTCTGTTCATATCCTTTGCCCACTTTTTGATGGGGTTGTTTGTTTTTTTCTTGTAAATTTGATTGAGTTCTTTATAGGTTCTGGATATTAGCCCTTTGTCAGATGAGAAGATTGCAAAAATTTTCTCCCATTCTGTAGGTTGCCTATTCACTCTGATGGTAATTTCTTTTGCTGTGTAAACTTGTATATTTCTAAGAGCCAGGCATGAAGTTCAGTTCTTGGATAATATGCCAAGTCAAGACTTATTTTTAAATACATATTCTATATGTAAGATAACATGGTAGTATGTTAATATGTACACTAAAATATTCCTCGGCCCTGTCACAATTCCTAGTCCCTCTTTCACTTAGTACGTTCATCTTTTATTTAGGAGAAATCAAAAGCCACAATTTGAAAACTTTAGGACAGAGTTCAGTGTGTGATTCAGCTTCTATTATTGATGTAAATATACACCTATACTGTTTTCTACTCTTTAAAACTCCAAAAATGTCCATAGAACTTAGTGGGGGAAAATTAACAATAACCTCCTTTGCCCTCACAAAATATAGTCATTAAGTAAGGCACAGTCTTTTATGGATACAAAAGGACCTCATTCAGCAGTGCCCTAGCTGAGAAGGTTTTGCTTTAAAGTTCCACATAGAAATGTGATGTGACTGAACAAAGGCAGATGAATGCAGTGTGAGCCAACCCCGGGTTTTACAACATTTTTAAAAAATTAGCTTTACTAATTAGTGCATTTGAACTAGGTCCACATACACTGTGAGTTTTCACTAATATTGTTAAATGTTCTGAAAACGATAGTTACTTTGTAAAGAAGTTATAAAACCACAGAGAGGCTGTAGGTAGTCACATTTTTATCCATTTATCAATTTTCTTGTATTTAATATTTTTAATGCATGCATACAAATTTGTGACACTTAAGTTTTCCTTTGGAACTAGCTATAATACAGAAATGTCGGTCGACTCCTCATCGTTGGTCTGTAAATAAAAATTCCAAAGAAAGAAAAAGTTATCTCCTCCACCTCACAGAATCTGCAGGAATTATAAAAGCCTCTCAGGAAATCTTGGTTGTTTTTATCTCCTTTATACTTATTTCTCTTGAAAACAGAATGTCCAGAACATGGTTGAAGTGAGTGACTGTGTGGAACAGGACATGGGTAGTTTGTGTGGGATCCAGACAAAGCTAGGGCCATTAGAGCCATGTCAGTTTCACTGTTTTTAACCAGAAGAGAGAAGTTTGAAGGGTATTTCTAATTCACTCCTGTTTCCAAGTGAATTCAACCTGATTGCCGTATTTACAGAAATGCTAAATATCTGATTTTAATCCCAAATAAATCATATTTTCCAGAGTGAATACTCTCACAGCAACCTTAGCTCTGCTCTCCTATGCATAAGGATTATTCTAGGCATAGGGTCTCTCATTACAGGGTTATGTAGTACAGCATCTCGACCACTCTGAAAATACTCAATTACAATAGCAGCCATTTTGAACTCTATATCTGACTTTGACTGTACACTTTCTTCTATTTGAAAGACAAAAAAAATAAGTATCATAAGGTTATTTTCAACAAGCATAAAGACTTTTCAACTTAAGGATTTTTTTCTCTTTCCTCTTCTTTCTTCCCTATAAATGTAGCTCTTACATGTTTTGGGAAAAGATTACAATTTAAATATAATTAAATTAAGCCAAATAAGAACAGAAAAGATATTCTCATTAATTTCTCATTTGTAAATGATTTGAATTGAGAGCATATTCAAGAATAGTCAAAAAAGTAAGAGAGATAATCAGTTTCTAAATATATCAATAAAGACTGAATCATCATTTACAGAAAAATTACTAGAAAAATAATTCCAAAAGTTTCTGATTTCACTTATATTTTCATCTTTATCATTTCTCTCTGAGACAGAACAAAGGTAGCCTTAATTCAATGAAAATGATTTATACTCATATCTTAGGCATACTCGTTATTCCATACTTTACCCAAATTTAGTTTGGTATAACTGGTATGCCATTTGGAGGCAACAGATCTGAGTGGGACTCCCAATTAAACTCCTTGATAGTTGTTTATACTTAACCACTTTCTAACTCAGTGTTCTCATCAGTAAAATGGAATGATGACACAGGATCATTTCGTGCTTTGACAAAGGATTTTTGAAATAATAAAAGCATTGAATGCAAGCTTGCACATAGTAAACATTTAATACATATTATTTTCATCTACCCTTTCCTCTCATGTGTGTGTGGTATAATTTTCATCCAAAAAAATACATTTGTTTGAAGAAACTACTACAAGCTTTAGAACCATCGATTGATTAAAATTGCAGTTATACCACCTGTTTTGTAAGTTTGTAATCTCCAAATCTTAATCTTTGCATTTGTGAAATGAGAATAGAAATATCTACCTTATAGAATTTTCAGTGATCCAGTGTATAAAGTATCTAGGATAGTCCCTGTCACTCGATAGAGCACCAGTGAATGGTCACTGACACATTTTTCTGTCTTAATTTTGTTTTAAAGAAGACAATGTCAGTATTATCCAAGGTCATGCTGGAAAGAGATTAGTCATGAATGGAGTGTGAGAAATAAAAACAAGCAGATTAGAAACTCAAAAATTGTGATGAAAGTATATAAATATAATTTTTGATGATAAATGATTGTCATTCATAATGAAAATAAGAACTTCTTCCTAATTTAATGCGATTCTGTATTAATTGGATGTAAAATACATCACATTGTTTTCTGTCACTTGATTTTTCTGTTTTTGAAACAAAAATACACGTCATGTGCATTCAATTCCTCATTTGTTAATTGAAGGAAATAATTTTTTTCTCTTCAGACCAACTATAAACATGGCAATATTTCATAAGAAATTAAAAGTACATAAGGATTTCTGTCTTCATTTATATGAGACTTTAACTTTGACAGATAGTTTGCAACCTTTTTCTTAAGTTACGTATACCTTAAATAGAAATTACATTCTTTTATTTCCTTTTCTCTTGAGGTTACATGGTAAATCAATTTGACTATTATATATACATGGCAAATAAATCAATAAATTATCCTTATTAATTTGGTATACTTAAAAGATCTACCAAATGCTTAGAATGAAAGGAAAATTTATTTTTTCTCATCTGCCTTCTGGCAACACACATAAGAATGCTCCTTAAAGCCAGTCCAAGGTAGCTGGTTTTAATATCAGAAAAACTGTAATAGCCAGGGAATACAGAATTAGAACTAAAATGCCATGCCAAATTGGGCCTCTAGGCTACAGTCTATTCAGATATCACTGGCTGGAGGAAAGGAGCTTCGTCAGACATTTCTATAAGACTTCAAGGTTAAGGTCACTGGTGACACCTTGATGTTAGAGTTTAGAAAAACATCAGTCTACAGCACAATTCATTCTATTTATTAAACTCAATAAATATTTCTATCTGCCTTCAGATTAAACATAAATATTTATTGAGTTTCTTCTCTGGACCAGACATTCTTCTAGGTTTGAGTTAGCAATGAACATAACAGAAAAATATGCATATATTCATAGAGTTTATATTCCAATAGCAGGAGAAAGATAATACATAAATAAGTAAACTGTATGATAATATCTGTTGATAAGAATGGAGAAAATAAATTACAGGGGAGTTCATGGGCTGTTAGAGTTGGGGAGTGTTCTAATTTCATATAGAGTGTCCAAAGAAACCCTCACTGAGAAGCTACCATTTTATCAAATGCCCAGAGGAGGGGAAGAGCACAGCAGAGCTGCATGGATATCTTGATGCTGGATGCCATAAAAGCATTTCCACGATATACTCGCGGCAATCCCGAGTATGTGTGAAGGCCCTGAGTGGAAACAGGTCCTACATTAAAAGCACAATAAAGAAAGCAGGATTGTGGGAGCAGAGCAACTGAAGGCAAGGTGGTGATAAGACAGAGACATAATGCCAGTTAGTGATTCTGGGCCATTGTAGGGATTCTGGCTTTTATTTAGAGTGAGATGGAGAGCCACTAGAGGGTTTTTAGAAGAGTGTCACAATCTGACTTGTATTTTAAAACAATTCATCTGTCTTCTAGGGTCATCTGACTTCTGGGGAACTGTAAGTCTTGTATTTCTTTATCATTGCTATTTCATTTCTATTCCTTCTTTTGAAAAGTGAGTTGATTGGGAGGAAAGGCTTGCATTAGCTCCATACTGAGTATAAATTCAATACTTTCACTGGATTTCCAGAGCTCAGTATTGTAGGGATGACTACACAGAGAGTCAGTAGGAGACTATTTCAAGTGGCTCAGGAGAGATCAAGATGGCTGGGGTCAGGAACGAAGCGGGAAAGGTGGTGATATGGTTTGGATATATTTTGAAAATAAAGTCCCAAGCACATTCTTTCTCAGTATCTTAGGTCAGCAACATTATAGAAACTTCCCACTCTAAGGAAGTAGAGTTTCCTGGAAAATCTTTATTGCTTAATTAAGTAGGGAAAAATACTTTTAAGTGGTCTCCTGAGTGTCTTCTGATTTCACCATCCTTAGCCCTACTGGAATGCCAGGATTCAGCAACTCTTCTGGGTGAGTAGGTGACCAAAAACAATGATCTCTGGTTCCATATTCATTTAGGAATGTTGTGCTTGGCACAGTGGATTTCCAGTGGCTAAAGGCTTATTTCCTTAGGTCAACATACCATCTGGCAGTTAACAAAGACTTTCTTGATAAGCCTTAAGATATAGGACAAGCCAGAGAAACACTGAGCTCTGGAAATTCAGTGGAAGTATTGAGTTTATACTCAATGTGGAGCTAATGCAAGCCCCTCCACACAAACAACTCACTATTCAAAAGAAGGAATAGAAATGAAATAGCAATGATAAAGAAATACGAGACTTACAGTTCCCCAGAAGTCAGAACCACAGAGCTTTCTGTTCACGTAATTCTACAAAAATTAACTTTGCTTGCTAGCAAGAGAAATTAGGACTTAATACCAGAGAGTAAATCTTTATGTGCCCTCAGTGATATAATTGCTTTTTTCATTAATGTCTCATGTCAAGTCTGAGCTTTCAATGGTACTTCATTATGTTTACGTATTCATACTTTGCATCTCCATCCTGATTTTAAATCCCTTTAGAGGAAGTACTGTATCTTGGGATGCTTTTACTCAACAGGTATTCCACAAACATGTGTTAATCTAATACATATTTTACACAATTTCTCTGGTTTCTCAGAGGATATTTTAAAGTCAAATATGACAGTGCATACTTTAGAATATTCTGAGACAACAAAACACAGATATTTATCATCATGATCATTGCTATGTTCAAGATCATGTCATAAGCATGAGAATCTTCATTTTCAAGCAGTGTCCATTGTCATTGAATGTTGAAGCCAGTGCAAAATGAAGCCACACTCCACACTGACAATGTCAGGCACAAGTGATGTAGAGATAACAAAAAACATCAACTGTGGGTCAAATATTGTGCTAATCATGTCAGTGCATTAACCCATTTAATATCAGAGTTTCTAATAATATAACTAACATTATACATTTTTACTATGTGCAAACATGTTTTTAAGTGTTTTGCAAGTATAAAGAAGTCTTTCCCTGGTTTTATAAATGAGAAATAAAGAATTTGAAGTAACCTAAGCAAAGATTTCTACCCAGGTCATTCTGGTGCTAAAGTGTATGTTCTTAACCAGCACACAATGAACTTATATAATGACATAAATATAACTAAACATGTGTGTTTGTGTGTATAGATGGATTTATACATACTTTTCTATTGTTCCATGTAAATGGTTTTGCTGCGTGTTGTCTGCATCCCTTGATATATCACAACCAGAACATACACATTGCTCTATTCTCTAACAGCAGTAGCATTACAAATTTTTCTGTTTAGTACTTAAGGATGTGTAAAGAAAATAGTGTAGGTTTTGGAGCAAGGTTATTTTGCTTATTATGTTGCCACAAAAAGCATCCAAATATAACATGGAATTTCTAGAATGATATGAAGAATCTCTTTAGGCAAAATAATGTGACTGGTGTTTTTTTTTTTTCATTCTCCCATACTTAATATATATGCTGCAGTTTCCGAACTCTCAGCTTGGAGTTAAGACACCCCACTTTAAAGCATATTTTAGGTAGATATAATTTCCATTAATAACATATGATGGTTTATCAATTTTATAATTATAATGATATGTTTGTATACACTTATTAATAATGTAATTATGATAATGTAATTATTTGTGTTGTTTTTCTTTTCTTTTTTATTAAATAAAATTCTTAATCATGGGTCAGCTCCTTTTATGTGTGGAGTTTTGGCCAACAACATGAAATAAACTGACAGATGAGCTGTGAAGGGGACATTGCATCATTTCATAGTAAGTAAGTATATACATATATAATTATGCCAATAAAGCTATGGATTCGAAGGAAAGAATACTTGTTGTTGGGAAAAATACTTTTTGACTATGTAGATCTCTAAAATTCTTTAATAGAATGAATGCCCACAGTACAAGTGATGCAACATTTTCTGGTTTGGAATAATAAATTAAGGAGAATATTAAACATGGTCCTGTTGAAATTCTTACCCTTAATTACAAATGCCTAATCAATTATTGGCTATATATTAAATTTGTACCTGTCTAACAAAATTACATCTTATTTGTTGGACTCATTTCTTACAATGCATTCTTAAGAAAGTGGGTATTTTGGAACATAAAAACAGTTTCAAAGCCCGTAAACAACTGTGTGTAACGTCCTTGGGAAAGGTTTGCTGTTTAATTTGTTTTGAAGGAAGTAATTGATTTTCTTGGCAGATCTGATAAAAATAACAAAGCTTTGATTGTCTAATCTAGAGGTCATGTCCTCCTCAGAGATCATCAGTGCATAATTCCGATTTAAGTGAATTCAAGTTCTCCTGGGACTGTATTTTGATATATGACTACAATATGATACCATGAAGCTCCACTACCACAAAATTACTCACAGATCGTAAATCAGCAATGCACATATGTGTGTTTATGTATACACTTGTGTGTGCATATAGACATACATAGGTCAAACAAAACAAGAAACTTTCTCTAGAAAGAATAAGTCAACTAGCAAGACAGGCATTATGAATACTTCTCTAGTGACTTTCTATTAGTTCTGTGTACTTCCATCCAAACCAGCTTAATTAATACTCAACTTAGGAAATTTTACACACTTTGATCAATAGTTTTCTTTTTACAACATACCATATATGAAGATAGAATTTGAAAGCAAATTAATAATGCAAATAAGAATGTAAAGTTACTTTTAACAAATTATGAAATGAAATACAATTAATTTACAAGTTTCATATATTGTAAAATTATTTCAATATATTTATTAGAGGAAGCCTAAAAGGACTTTTAATCTGCAGCAGTTGTTAAGAATAGGTGGATTGAAAAATAATGGGAAATGAATTTATTCAAAATCTTTTCCACAATTTACTTTTTAAATTAAATAGTTCATATTGTCACTTTCATTCATACAAATTAGTATAATTTGGGAACTGATAAATTAAATAGATAATGTAGGTCTAGTATACATTGATTCAGTAAAGCTTGTGAAATAAATATCTTTAATATCCACAATATCCTTGTCAAACTCCAAGACAAGTTCAAAGGAATAAACATTTATCTACTCAGTTCTGGTCACATGATATTGTGAGCATTACATCCAGTTCTGAGTACTATATTTAAAGACACACACTCTCAGATAAAAATCATTTAAAGGAGATCAAATGGAATGGTGAGAAATCTGGAAAGCACATCAGACTGTAGATGGTGTGGTGAAGCATTTGAGGATATAAACTCTGCTGCAGGAAATAATGGAGTTTAAAACCAAGTTCCATCACTGACTAGCACTTGACCCTTGCAAGCTGTTTAATTCCTGTGACCATTACTTGGGTGTTCCTCTGTAAAATGATGCTCTTCATAAATATTCATAGGTGTTCTGTGATAGTTAAGGAAATTGTACATATAATAAAATTAGGAAGGTATTTAATACTAGCTAATATTATTATTTTTATATTATATTACCAAATGGCTTCTCCAGAAACAAACTCATGGTAAAATCATAAATAATTTTAAAGCATTTTTAGGGATGTCCTTATGAAAGAGATTTATTCATTTTTGGACCAGAAGGCATAACTAGAAAGTTCAGTAGAAAGCTACAGGAAAGGCGGTCGATTTATTTTATATTGAAGAAGATTCTCACAGCATGAAACTCTTGAAAATTAAATAAGCCACCTAAAAAGCAGTGAGATCCCTAACATTACTCTTCTTTAAGCAGCAGCTGGAAGCTTATATAGCAGGGATGGGTTAAAAGGAAATTCTACTCTGATTAAAATGTTACACTGGATAATATTTTCTCCTAATATTCATGATTCTATGACTTAATTATTTAAGTATTGACACCAGTGTTCTTCACAAAGCAACTGTTTAATTCTGCTTGATTTGTCCAGGTAGAAGTTTAGGTTCTAGTTCAAACACAGCATAGAAAAGTGGGGGAAAAGGCCAAACTTCCAATATGATCATTGGGAAATGGCTTCGGAGGCTGCCATTCTACATGTTTACAGCAACAAGGAGTGGGTGCTGACTGTGATGCTGATGCTGAGAAGATGGCTTTAGGCTAAAATAATAGATGCTTTAGTTTGTCCTTTTGAATTGTTGCTAATACCTTAGCATACAGAACCACACTATAGGGAGAGTGAGAGAAAAGCAGGATAAGAAAATCCCAGGAGTAATGTCATTACTTCATAAAGTTCTTAAAGAACAGAAGAAAAAAAGAGAGGCGAGAGTGGTGGAAGAAGAGCACTTTTAGGCTATTCCACAAAACAAAAGAGACTTTCCCAGTGAAGAAGATATAGAAGGAGTGGTTTAAAGGTGGAATATATGAGAAAAACAACTGCCACAGTCGGTCACTAAAGTCAACTCTAACAGCAAAGCAGAGTGCTGAGCTAATGACAACCTGAGCTGCAATTTAAAAAAAAAGTTTAGAATCCAGGTCATGGAACAGAATCAGCTACCGTATTCGGTATAGAATAGACCACATATGGGTATTAAATTTAATTTTGTGCATGATATTTTAAGACAAACACTGACCTAGATTTGGTTTAGAAGAGAAGATGCAAAACAGGAAATTACTTGGAATCATGTCGTAAACTGAATGGTTAAAAAAACTAAAGAAGACAAAGCTTTGGAAAGAGAATATAGGTCCCTTAAGATATCTGAAGGATTCTCATGTAAAAATATCATTTCCATTACCTCAGAAGGCTGAAGGGAGTCAGCAACTAGTGCTTACCCACAATGGAAGGAACCATCTCATGAAACAGTTAGATTCCTTGCTGCTGAATATATCCAGGTAGATACTGGTGGATAGAAACTGAATTAGATGATGAAGATCTAAATTCATAATTTCTGTTTTAAAATTGTGGCTTGTCTCATGTAAGAGAGGTAGAGGATTAATTCTAGACTAGTGCTACTCACATGACCTCCTAAGTATTAGTATTATATCCAGTTCTGGGTACTATATTTAAAGAGGCACATTCTCAAATCAATTCTAGACAGTGGTTCCCTATTATTTTGTAGTGATTCCAAATCTATTTCTTGAAGCTTTCAGATATGTATAGGGTGGGAGATAGGAAGTATGAATGATAAATCTGCAGATTTCTGAATAGTGAGAAGGAGGCAAAAGACTGATGGACGTAGATGGGGAGAGGTCACTGAAAGCAACCAAGAGTGCAGTAAAATAGGATACATGGAAGAAAGGAGACAGAAGTCAGATCAGGACGTTAGTAATATTTCATTCGACAATTGTTTGTTCAAAGAATACAACATGTTCTGAGGTACTGTTCTAGGGCTACAATGGCAAATAGAAACACTAAGGCTATTCTCATTTACCTGTTTAAGCCTCCAGATCCAGAGAAAAGATGGATTTTTTAAATCTTGAAAAGATTCATTTAAAGGAAATTTCATTTGAGTTACTAAGAACCACCACTTAAAATTACTATATTTTTAGTGGAACACATTGATTTTAAGACAGCAGTACATATGAAAAGTATAATATTGAACAGAGGAATTTTAGAAGTTTATATTAATTTGGACAGGATAGAAATCATATAATGGGTAGAAATGATAATTAAAATGTAAGATAACTATATGAAAGTAAGAGGGCCATTATTTTGAAAGTATCACAGACTCCAGAGATGACAAATTTTGTCCAGTGTAAAGGAAATATAAATTTTTATATTAAAATAGCTATTGCTATTACTTTTATCTTTTATTGAATAAAGCAACCACAAGTCTTTTTTTGCCACAATAAATTTCATATATTTTAGTTTGCCAAAATACTTTTAGTCTGCTACAAGTAATTTTCAAAGTTTCCAAACTCCAAATTGTTTTGATTGGTCTTAGAACTCTAAAGAGGAGGACAATTTTTTTCCCTCTCAAATATTTCTTAAACTGTTATTGCTTCTTAGTATAGCTTAAAATCTGCATAGAATTAGCAGGGAAACATTTTTATTAGTTTTCATTCACCCAAAATTTTAAAAAATATCTGCTTAAAAACAGTGGACCCTCATATAACTCTGTTTTGTTTCTTCCTTTGTTCACACATTAGTACCAAGGGTTATGTCAACTAAGCTCTGGAGATGAATTGCTACACTAGCACTGGAAGATAAGTCTCCCACAGTGGCTTGTTAAGGCTTATCAGCAATTTTATTTTATGTATACTTTTTATGTGCACACGTCATAAATACACAATGTGAAAACTTTACAAAAATCAAACACAGTAAGCTACTGACACCAAGATTAAGAAATAGGTAATTACCAACACTTCAAAACACTCCCTCTTTGCCACTCCCAGACACTAGTTCCTCATACATAACTACTATCTTGACTATTAACACAAAAGATTAGCTTCCGCCATGTGTAAATGAGATAAAAAATATGTGTTTTCTTGCCTCTGAATTTTTTCACTCAAAATTTTGTTTGTGAGATTCATTCATTGAACAGTATACTGTTTTAGTTCATTCTCATTGTTGTGTAATATTCTGTGGTATGAACATGTAACTATTTATCCATTCTATTATAGGATATTTGGTTTGTTTCAATTAGGGCTATTAGGAATAGAACATTCATATAGTTGTGATTTGATGAACATATCAGTCCACTCTGTTGGGTATATTCATGGAAGTAAAATTTCTGGGTCATAGCTATATATGAATTTAGCTTTAGTAAATGTCAAAACAATTTCCAAAGAAGTTGTACCAATATTTCCTTTCTTACCAGCATTGTGTAGTTGCCCTACACCCTTGCCAACACTGAGTATGCTCAGCCTACTTCATTTTAGCCATTCTGCTCAAGGTGTTATGGTATCACACTATGATCTTCATTTGTTTACTAGCCATTGGGATGTTCTCTTTGGTGAAGGCCCTATTCAAATATTTGGTCATTTTTCTTTTGTCCTCTGTATTTCTCCCACTCTGTGGCTTTCCTTTTCATTCTCTTACTGGTGTCTGTTGATCAACAGAAGTTCTTAATTTTTGTGTTGTTCTATTTATCAGTATTTCTCTATGGATTCTGTTTTTCAAATTCTCATTCTGTCTTCCATGAGATAAGCTTGCCAATTTTTTTTATTATTGTTCTCATATTATTGTTCAAAATACTTAAGGTTGACAACCCAGAAAGAATTTGGATATGTGTCTAATACTGAGCCATTGCAATTTGAGTGTGTAACATAACATAAACTAGTTTCTGGGCATAATAACTAAGGAATTATTTATGAATTCATGGTATGCTCAAACCTTAGAAAAAATATGCCCTTTCAGCACTTTTGTCTTCCATCTGCTATATGGAAGAAAATATATATTGGTAGGATATCTTCAGTTTCATATTTTTTTTCTAAGGATGAAAAATTGGGAAGTAAATAATCTCATTGCACATCTATTATCAGAAAAGCTCCTGGTCATCTTTGCAGATGGAGGACCTTATTTAAGCAAAATTTAACCCTAGATATAACTTAAAACTTGTAAATGCTTTGATGATTTCCATCAAGAATGATGGCTTGCATGGACTTTAACAAATACACGAATTTTTCAAGTTTCTATTTTCTTACATAAGTTATTAGTTCTGAAGAAGTAATGTCTCCTAACAGAATTTGAAAGAAATTCTGTACTAAGTGTTAAACCAAGTGAATTTAACACTTTTAGTATACAATAAATGTATACTAATATTATAAAAACCATTTATTGGCTTAAACCAATAAATGTATGCTAATATTAATTAGTACACATTACCAGAAATTGATGTTAATGTTAATATTGTTAGATATATTTCTGTATCTAAAATTGTAAATATCTTTCACAGTAAACTAGATAAACTTTGTTTTGAAATTTTTATTCTTTTTTCTATTCATTCACATACCCAATTAAATGATAGCAAGTTTTCTCAGAAGACTTAATGTTTTTTCTGGATGCCATAAAAGTTGTCAAACCATCCTCTAGGCAATGAAGGAAGTTGTGTCAGTTCTAAGCCTTATAACACTAATATTTTACCATTGTTTAATACCAGTACTTGAAGCCAGTTCACAAATCAGAGATATTATTTATCCTGATTACTAAAGATGGCCGTATTTTCATTGCTATTTATTACAAGGATAAAAAACCTTTGCTCTTCAATCTCTGGTATAGATATTATTTAAATGTTTTACTTCAAATGTTTAAATTACATTTAACTTAAATGTAATTTAAATGTTATAATTTAGTTATTGTAATGTTACATGTAATCTTTCACTCAGTTCACATTTGGAAGTTGCCTAAATCCACTTTCACACAGGAAAAATAAAAAGTTACATTATCATTTTTTATCACAGGATTGTTCATTGTGCATTATAATTCAATTATATCCATTATTCAGGGGTTAATGCAAAATATAAATTAATGCTTGAAAGCTATAGAGAGTAGATATAAGAAAAACAAAAAGCAAAAAACTGGCCAGCCTCTAGAACAATGAATCACTGAAGAATAGAAAATCAGGACAGAGACAACATTTCAAGGTCATAATTTTAGTGCTCTCCTAGATTGACTAAATATGTAAAAGTAATTAATGTGGGCAAAGCCATATCTGATACAATGGGATAAAAGACTATTACTAATTCCAAGTTATGTCACCATTCTACTGGATGAAGCAACTTAACTTATTAAGAGTTTATATGACATAACGTCCATTTAGTTCATCAATTGTTTATTTGTTACTGTAGGCAATGTGCTGAAATTGTGCACAACTGAAAAAGATATCTCCTTCCTCGATTAATTAAAAAAGGCAAGGAAGAAGAAGAAACAAAACACGTTGTAAGGAAACCACTATATTTCAAAAACTATGTATATACTGTGTGTGTGTGTGTGTATATATATATATTTGTATATATATTTCAAACTATATATGTATAGTTTTTGAAATATAGTGGTGTACACAATGTATACACAAATATTTCAAAAGCTAGGTTCTTTATATATGTTCTCTCATTTAATTATTGTAATCATGACAAAGAGGTATGTTTTTCTTCTGTTATACATATAAATAAGCTGAAGTTCCATGTAAGCGGTATGCCCTAAATCATACAGTTAGAAAGTAAAACCTAATTCTGTCTGGCTTCAGTGAACACTTCACAACATCAATTTATTCCTATAATCTAAAATAAATGCCTTAAATACTACACCAATGAAGTGCTACAATAACACAAAATAGTAAACAGCGCGAGATTATATATGAATGGTAAGATCAAGAAAGGTTTTCTGAAGGGAGGGCTCTTCCACAAGGTCTTTGAAAGAGAAGTAGGATTGGAGAACAGAATAGACACTCTTTCGGAAAAGGGTATTAGAGGAATAGAGATGAGAAATTAAAGAGAAAGTCTTGAGAATTGATTTGTTGAAAATCAATGAAATAAAAATCTCAAACAAAATATCAGCCAAACAAAAGATCAATTCAGTAAACATATAAACAGACTCCCTTACATCCGTTCTGCCCTCCTGGCATTCTTCTACATTGCAGCCAGGCTAATCTTGAAAAACACAAGTCTGACATCTCACTATTCTGTTTAAAACCTTCCCTGACTGCATTAGCCTTTAGGGTAAAGTCCAGTAAAAAGCTCACAAGCCTGCAGGATCAGGGCCTCTTTCCTTTGTCACTTTACATTTTAGCCATAGGGACTCTATTTTAATTCCTTAAAACCACCATGCTCTTTTGAGCCTCAGGTTCTATTGAATACTGTCCCCTCTACCAGAAATGCTTTTCCCTTCTTTCTGTGCACTTGTTCGAACCCTATTTTTCTCAGACTCTAAACTCCTTAAAGGCAGAGATCACATATTTGTCTTATCTGCTGCATTTACCAGAGCCACCTGACTCAGATTTTTATTTTTTTATCCAATACATGTAACTATGAACTATGAAAGACCCTTTAGAAACTTCCATTTATGGGACCTAAAAGCCCTGGCATTGCCAGGTAACAATTCTTCCTTGTTTCAGGAAGAGAGAGAACTAAAGGACTACTAACTATTGTTCTCAAGCAAGATTTCTGGATTTCTAGGCCCCTTCCAAAAGATGGGATGAAAAGCTCTAACAAAGGAAGAGACTATGCAATATATATTAAATCTGTTTTACGCCTCTTTGTTAAGAAATTTTGATTCTTTTATTTATTTATTTTTCTGAGATGGAGTCTTACTCTGTCACCCAGGCTGGAGTGCAGTAGCACGGTCACTGCAGGCTGCTGCAGTGACAGTGCTACTCACTAAGTAGTAGCTCACTGCAAGCTCCGCCTTCCAGGTTCACGCCATTCTCCTGCCTCAGCCTCCTGAGTAGCCGGGACTAGACAGGCGCCCGCTATTACACTCGGATATATTTTTTTAATATTTTTAGTAAAGACGGGGTTTCACCTGTGTTAGCCAGGGTGGTCTCGATCTCCTGACCTCGTGATCCACCCTCCTCGGCCTCCCAAAGTTCTGGGATTACAGGCGTGAGCCACCGCGCCTGGCCAAGAAATTTTGATTCTTTAGTAGAGAAAAATCAATACCAGATGAGGTAAGAATGTTGTGACTGAAGATCACCAAGAAACATTAATATCTGCCAAGAAGATATAATAAAAGGGGTCAGAACACTCCCCAGGAACAATTGCCCAGTTGGGCTGACAAAGCTTTGACAATGTAAGGGGCAACCCCATTGTCTCCAACCCGGTAACCAAGGTAGGGCGCCCAGCTCTGGGATCCGTGTTAGTCCTAAATTACAGCACATCACCTTTAAGGAAATGAAACACACAAATAGTGGGTCCACTGGCACAATTTTATATAGGAAATGAAAACATCATTAAAAAAAAACCTTTGGCCCAGTGTTTGCCCTTAAAATTTTGTGATTTTTGATGCATTAAAAAAAAAAAAAAAAAAGAATAAAAGTAGTCCTACTCAGAGATGAGAGGCAGCCCTAATTTGGATAAGCTACAGATTACCATGTGCTTAGCCTATGAAAACCCTTTCATAAATATTTGTTGAATTAATAAATAGATTTATCAACAGAGGTGATGTCAGCCTAATTGGGTATCTAACAAATGGCTTAGGCATAGTAACTTGTTAAATCTATAAATACATTGGGCTGTATATAAATAAGCCTTATATAAATATAAGTTGTTATAAAAATATTGGGCAATTTAAATGTATTTTCTAACACTTCATTAAATTTTTTCAAACAGACAAATTCTTACATCATGATGATAAACACTGACGCTCAGTATCATGGTTTCAATTTATTATTTTATAGTCCAAGAAGAGCTGGATTTTGCTTCGATAATTTGTTTTCTGAGTCTTTTTTTGTGGGAGATGGAAGAGATGGGAAGGATAATTGATCTATTGTAAAAATCTCAAGATATTTCTAAACACAAGTGAGTAGCAGAGGTCTCAATTAACTTTGCTTCTTTGAACTCATCTCTACCCAGGAGAGGTGAGAGACAAAATATGAAATTATAATGATTTACTCTATAGGATGAGATCCCTCATTTATTTTCTTTTCTGGTTTTGAGAAGCCTCAAATCTCACCAAAAAAAAAAAAAAAAAAAAAAAATTTCATGAAAAGATGACTTGTTACTCCATAACATAAACAGAAAGATACTGTTTTTAGTGGTATCAGGTTACCTCTGTAAGAGATCAAGTACTCTTTTATTAAAATTATTAATAAAAGTAATAAAAACAACTGACATTCACCGATTACTTATTATGTGCCTTCTCTGTACCGAGGGCTTTCTTTAGATTAATCCTCACCTTGACTCTGAGAAGCAGGTGTTTTTAACAAAAGTACAACCTCTTTTTACAGACGAAGAACCAAACAAACAAAAAGTTTACATAAGCTGCTCAAGGTTACCCAAGGTAGTGGCAAAGCTGAGGCCTGGTTTGTCTGATTCTATTGTACATGTTAATAACTCCATTGTACATCATAGAAATCTCTGTTTATGGAACAAGTATGGATCTAAAGTATATTAATCACCTTCAATATTTCTTCCATCAACTTATTTAGAAAACAAGTTTGAACTGACATTTAAAAGAATAATGAGAAATATCTTTTTTGAACATATGAAGTGAGATATGAGGAGAGCAACCTATTCTTTGTTTCTCAAATGCAAATATTAATTTTCTAACATGAGAAAGAGACCATTTGATATTTTCGCAAGTCATTTGAGGTCAGGACATCAAGTTTTTAGACTTAATCATATTAAATTGTTAGTGTTATAGGTCAAAACTGGTCAAATATTGATAATTTCAAGTGATTCAACCTAGTAGCTCTCTGTTTCTGGTAACAATAAACAATACAAATTAAAAATTCTATATATAAACTCAGAATTGTTTAGGCACAGCAAAGGGAAAGAAAAATCACAAGATAAACCTCCTATATTCAAAGACCATAGAATAAAGTCATACTGAAAACAACCAGGGTTAAAGTAACATGCCAAATATGTAATTGTTAGATCATCATGGAGTTGTAGATGGAGAAATTTACAGAAATTTGAATAAGTACTTGGATGTGAGCTTTGAGAAAAAGAATTGACAGAGCAGAGCCATGGACCTCTTCTAGGCAGAAAGGAACAGCATGATAAAGGGCAAACAAATGGGGGCTGTCATGATGCACAAAATATTAGAGGCCAGAAAAAGAAAGAACTCATTGTATCATTGGGGCTGTGCGATCCACAAGCAGGACAGGTTAGATAGGTAAGAGATTCTGCTAGAAGTCATACTAGGCATTTCCAGGATTGCATTGGTAAAGTCACACACACTGGGAAGATTGAATGAGTAACAGGCACAGTGTAAGAGACTTGGAAGCAGAACAATTAAGACTAGTTATATGTTTCAGGACCAAGAGTGTGGATCTGCATCATGGTGGTAAAAAAGAAAGCAACATTTTGAATTCAACATGTTGAACTAGAGACACAATTTGAAAGAATAAGTAACAGGATTTGATTTCCAATTTGACTTATTTGTGGAATAGAAAAATGACTCTAAAATGTTGAGCCTAAGTGAGTTCTTAAATGGGAGTTTTGTTGTTTTAAAACTAAAATGACAGACAAGTGTACAAGGTTGAGGAGATAATTTATTCTAATAAATATGTAAAGTAATAATAGCTTATTATTGGCTGCTGTCTCAGACACTGAGTACTAAGCAATATACGTACACACTCATCATACATATTTTTTCACAATTCCTTAAACAGTATTGAAAGATAAGTATTAATCAAGTATTAATATTTAAATTTTATAACTAATAAGATAGAGGTCAGAGAGGTTAAATAATTTTCCCAAAGTCACATAGCACTAAATATTTATGACTCCCAAAAGCCTTTGTTGTTGTATCTGTTTTAACCAAGTAGAATTTGAAATGACAGCTGAACCTCTATGTGACTGTATCTTAAAGAAGGCACACAACAGAGGACTAGAGCTAGAATGAGATACTGAATATTTGGGTTTGGAAGTCATTAGGATTCACTGAACTTTGAAAGTAGGTCATCACTTCAGGGTTGAGGAACACAGGAGGAAAAAAAGGAAATAAAACTAAAATCTGGAAGTTACCTAGAATGAGGTACAGAAACTAGAGAGGGGCAGATCAGGAATAAGAAACAGAGAGACAGAGTGCCAGAGAAGAAAGTACTAAGCCGTCTAAGTCATTTATTTAACAAGTATGTCCCCAGCTAAGGAGCAAGTGAGCTGACATCTGAAAGGTCCATTGGAAGTTCAACAAGTATAAAGTCTTCTGGCCAAAGGGAACTGTTTAAGTAGAAGGGGGACATACTCAAAAGATGAATGTCAAGAGGGAGCCGAGATTGCGGATAATAAGCAATGGAGGGCTGAGACTAGAAAAGGCAGTTTCTGCAGATATTTTGCCAGATTAGAGTCCCATTAGCTACCTACTTTTTTCTGGATCAAGTACTTTTTTTTTTTTTTTTTTTTTTCTGGAGCATGCACAGTCTAGTCTCTGTTTTTTTTCTAGGTTTCTGGTTATCTTAGTCAGCTCAGACTGTCATAACAAAATACCATAGGCTGGATAGTTTGAACAGCAGGCATTTATTTCTCACAGCTCTGGAGACTGGAAAGCACAAGATCAAGGTACCATTCAATTTGGTCCCTGGTAATGGCTGTCTTCGTGACTTGCAGATAGCTGTCTTTTTGCTGTGCCCTCAAATGGAAGGGTGACAGAGAGACAGTCAGACAGAGAGTGCACAAGCATAAGCTCTCTAGTCTCTTCTTATAATGTCACTAATCCCATCACAGCAACTCCATCCTTATGACCCCTTCTAATCCTAATCACCTCCCAAAGGCCCTATCTCCAAATACCATCAAATTTGGGGTTAAAGCTTCAACATATGAATTTGGTTGGGAAGCGGGGAGGTCACAAACATTCCATCGATAACAATGATCACAGAGGCAGCTTCTATTTGTACCTGGCTATAAGAAGGCTGCTGCACTGGTGTTTCACTGACCTTCCCCAGAGTTTCATTTCATGGTAAACAAGACCTATTCCTGAAAACTTCTATAATTTTTAAAATATAAAAATTGCTAATGTGATTTTTGCTAATTAGATTGACACCCTAGAATATAAATTATAACATCAATAGAGAATCTCGGCATATCATGCCTGACACAGTGTACCTCCAAACGTATGAAATGATGAAAATTAGTGGGAATTTTAGGGAATATTGAGGGAAATTGATTTCTCAACAATTTTTGACTTTAAAATTTTTGATTATTTGGTTCTTTCTCTATTTTCTATAGTTCTAAAATGTAGTAGAACAACAGCAGGACACAAGTCTTTGCCCCATGGGAAAAATAAAACCCCATAGCCCTGTTTCAATTTCATGGTCATAAAATAGGGAAAAGAGAAAATTGGTGATCTTACTTAAAAGAGAACTGCACCCCTAAGTCAGCATGCTAGGCAATTTCCCCATTGTTACCTATATTTTCATAAACAGAAGATTTTAAGGAAGCCATATTTGCCACAGCAAATGAATTGGGGGGAGCAGCTATCCACATGGTTGATACATTCAGTATCCTTTGTTTGGCAGTGTCTTGGTCTCCTAGCAACATCATAGGGAAATCTATCAGGGGTATGAAATTAAACGGCTATGTAGGCGGAATACCTGTAGAGTGTTCAGTTCTATGAAAAGCTTTCACTAGAAATTATATACATATTGTGCAAAATGTTACAGTAACATAAGGTTAAGGTAGAAATTGTTCAACTCCCCCATAAGCAATTTAGAGTTCCAGCAGTACCCAGTAGCAAAGGATCTACAGTGCACAGAAAAAAATAAAAGAGAAAGACACTGCACGAAATGCCAGTTAGGTTAATTATTTATGACTGGGGACACTTTCCTCAACAAAATTAAAAAAAAAAAAAAAAAAAGGAAAACAATTTAAAAAAATATTTCAGGGCATCCTGATCTCCAAGCTCTTCTTTTGTTAAAACCTTCTCCCAACTTTGGGGGTAGAAGGAAGTGAAACATTTTCTCCTGTAAACAAACAAACAAACAAACAAATAAATAAGTTAGAAACACAAAATTCAAGAAGCAAGACTACAAAACCCTGCCCTTTTGTAGCTACTGGCTGTAGCTGCAAATCAAATCCAAGCCTGTGCTGGTCTGTTCCCTATTGCCTAGTTTCTCATATTGTATCTGAGAGACAGCTGCAGGCAGATTCCTGGGCTGCAACTCCATAATTTGGAGTCCTAGAGAAGTGGGTCTTAGGATCTGCATGTAACCAATCTGCCCTGGTGATTCTTGAGAACTATTCCTTCCTGTTATAGAAAGTGCTCTTAATGTGTCTGTCCCATTCCTTCATTCAAGGACGTTATCTTTCTTTGCTGGATAAGAAAATTTGCACTTGGAAAGGGCCTATCATGTTTTCCTTCGGTTGATGTTGTTAGTCCAAACTGCACCATTTTTTAAATCCCCTGTCATTTTGCAGGACTTGTTCAAAGTGGAAAATGCCACAGGGGTTTGGGCCTCAGAAATAGCCTGCCTAACCACCTGACCACAAGGCACAGGAACATCTTTCTTTTTTTTTCTTTTTTCTTTTTTTTTTTTGAATCGGAGTCTCGCTCTGTCACCCAGACTGGAGTGCAGTGGCACGATCTTGGCTCACTGCAACCTCCACCTCCCAGGTTCAAGAGGTTCTCCTGCCTAAGCCTCCTGAGTAGCTGGGATTACAGGTGCATGCCACCACACCCAGCTAATTTTTGATTTTCAGTAGAGATGGGGTTCCACCATGTTGGTCAGGCTGGTCTCGAACTCCTGACCTCATGATCCGCCCGCCTTGGCCTCCCAAAGTCCTGGGATTACATGTGTGAGCAACTGTGCCTAGCCACACAGGAACATCTTTATTATACTCTGCCGAGCAAAGGCCCACCTGAAGGAACATCCCTATCAAATCTTGCTGGACAAAGGTACAAGGAATATACTATCACATCCCACTGAAAAAAGGGCTGAACCATCTAATCACAGGAACATCTTACCAATATCCCACCAGGCAGCAGGCCATACTACCCAGGCCCCTCCCCACCAAAATTATAAATACCCCAGGCTGTAAGCAGCGGTGGTCTCTGGCATTAAGCTGCTGCCCCACCTCTGCAGGTTTATGCTGGACATAAATGCCTGCATTTGCTGTTAAGCCACCACTCTCTCTCTATTTTTATTTAACCCTCATCTTCCCTTCAAAACCTATCAAATGTGACACACTAAAATATCCCTTTAAATAACAAGGTTTTTTCTCCGTTCATTTATTTACATATATAATTTTACTCATTTTTATCTTCCTCTTTCATTTCAACTAATTTCATCAAACATCAAACATTTACTGTTTACTGTGTATCCACAACAGAATTGCAATCAAGATCAGTTGTTTAAAAATGTAAGCAAAATTTAGGTATTGAAATACTTTTTATTTTGGATTTTAATTATACTAATAAAAGTTAATTGCTTTATATTATGTATGTTTATTTACAACTTAATTGTAAAAGGTTTTTAAAGCCATCAAAGACATGCAATAGAAGAATTAAAATTTTTTTAAAAAGGTTACATTATTTTGACAATATTGGAAAAGTATGAAATACTTTGGGACAGAGGAGAAGAAGATATCTATCTTTTCCCTCTCAGTTTTTCTGCACCCCACACCTGTTTTTCTCCTGGATAAAGGACAAGGAATAGGATGTGGGAAAAAAATGACCTTGCCAGGATACTACAAATTGATCTTTTATATGTTTAGTTAGACTAGGACTAGCTTCCTGATGAAAGTACCTGCTACTCCAACCAAATAACCTAAAATCTGATTTAATTTTGTCAAAATCAAGATTCTAAGTTTGCCCAATCTTAGATGGGGAGAGGAGAAAAGAGGACCTGGGGTAGGGAGCTATGTAAGAGGCCTGGTACAAACTCAATGATAGTCTAGAACTGCAGGATAAGTTTCCTTTGAGATTCAGCATCAAGATTTCTAGGGGGGAGGGTGTCTTAGTCCACTGGACATGCTATAACAAGATATCATAAACCAGGTAACTTATAAATAACAGAAGCTTATTTCTCACAGTTCTGGGGGCTGGGAAGTCTGATGCCAAGGCAACAACAGATCTGGAGTCTGGTGAGTGCTCTTTCTTGTTCCCAGATGGCAGCTTCTTGTTGTGTTTTCACATGGCAGAAAGGACAAGGCAGTCCTCTGGAGCCTCTTTTATAAAGCCACTAATTCCATTCACAAGTGCTCCACTTCACGACCTAACCACCTCCGGATGTCTCATTTTCTAATACTACCACACTGGTGATTAGGTTTCAATATGTGAATTTGAAGATGGGGGAGTGTCACAAATATTCACACCGTAGCAGAGAGATTCCAGAGTTAGCTTACATATTTGACATTTGTTGTTTCTGTTGCCCATAACTGAGCTCCCTTTCTGTAAGGGTCACCTTTCATTCCACTACAGAAGCCAAATGGAAGAAAGTATTTCCTCTTCCTACTCTTTGGCAGTCAGAGCTTGGGCATATGAATCACAACTCAGAGACACCAAGGTGCAAAGTGAGAGAGAAATTCTTTGAAGCAGGTGTGATGGAGTGAAGGTTCAAATAGCATGCAGAGTGATGAGTAGTTAGTGGTGCAGAGTGATGTCACTAGCAGCGACATCCCCACAAAAGGATTTTACCTTCGCTCTGAGTCTTTTGGTTATAATTCAAACTTCTTTCTTCGCCCTTCTCATAATTTTTGGGATCTGACACCTTCTAACAAATTCTTTTTCTGTTTATGTTAACCTGAGTCACTTTCTGATTTCATGCACGCAAACTTTTACTAGTATGGGCATGAAGCTGGGTCACAAATAATGGAGGAGAAAGGTATGATAGAAAAAAGCCTCAGCTTTGGAAGAAAATATTGGCATGGATGAGTTCTCTAGCTTGGATCCTGGACCTGTGAGTAAACATGGATCACGACAGGGAGAGAAAGTTAGATAGTAGCTTAACTATTAATAGATACCTAAACAGGTGAAATTTATTCCTGAGGTGCCACCAAAACTAGGGGGAAGCTATTTTCAGAACCTACTTGATCTAGGCCTAGAAGGACTTCTAATGTTTTAATTAATTAATTTACTCAATCTGTCATTACTGAAGACCTGATGTGAGCCAGCCTCATTTGTTAGGCATACAAATAAGAGTGATGGTAAACAAAATAAACATGGTACCTATCCTAGAAAAAATTACCAATGAGTAAGACAGACATTAAACAAATAGTTGAACATATAGTTGATCTTCTTTACTCAGGTCCTATGTTTATGAATTCACCTACTTGCTAATATGTATTTGTAGCTCTCAAATCAATACCTGCTGCTTTCATGGTCATTGCCAGACAGACCAAAAGCTGCCAAAAGCTGGAGTCACCAAATGCACAAGCTGCCAGTTGAAGTTGAACAAGAAGATGCTGTGCCTTCTTGTTTGTGCCTTTTTGTTTAGCAGAGATGACCAGAGTATGGAGAAAGTAAAGAGTGCAGTGTAGGGCAGTTCAGGAAGCTCTCTGGCTTGGGAATCAGTCGTAGTGGACTTGAATCTCATGTCTGGCAGCTGTTAGTGAGGCAGCCTTTTTCCCCTTGGAGTAATATTCATTGTTTGATAGTTCAGTGTTTAGGGCATAACTATGGCGAATAATGAGAACTGAATGTTATATACGTCAATAAAATGACATATTATGGTGGCAGTACAGAGAAAAACTGTCATGTTTGGGTGTTATGGCGAGAGTACACACACAAAAAAACATAATTTAATCGAGAGATCAAGAAAGATCATCAAGAAAAAAATCACATTAAACTAATGCCTGAAGCATGAATAGTAATTATTGCAGCAAAGTTGTGGAAACACTCTAGACAATGGCGCAGATAGAGTGCTATGTCCTGGCAAAACCTCAGCATAGTGTGAAGAAAGGAAAGGGGAGAAGTGTAGCTGAATAGGCAACAGGAAGTTAGTTCATTCACGCTATGTAGGACGTTTAGGGAAATTTGAGCTTTACCCTATGGACAATGAGAAGCTATTAATGGCATAAAGCTAAGATTTGGCCAGGTTTTTCCAGCTGCTATTACCCTTGTTTGCCAACATCAATTTAGGCATATAAGACAGACAGGAATCAGGACAGATTAATACTCCTTGTGAATTTTGTGCTAAAATTGATACTAAAAGCACATCTAAGATGGATCTGTGTAGTTTCTGATTCATGTTGGGAAGCCCTTTCCTAAGGGAAATCAAAAGAATTGCTGACTAAATGACTCTAGAATTAAAAGTAAGATCTCCTGGCTGGGCACGGTGGCTCACGCCTGTAATCCCAGCACTTTGGGAGGCCGAGGCAGGTGAATCACGAGGTCGAGGTCAGGAGATGGAGACCATCCTGGCTAACACGGTGAAATCCCATCTCTACTAAAAATACAAAAATTAGCCCCGCATGGTGGCGGGTGCCTGTAGTCCCAGCTACATGGGAGGCTGAGACGGGAGAATGGCGTGAACGCGGGGAGGCGGAGCTTGCAGTGAGCCGAGACTGCGCCACTGCACTCCAGCCTGGGTGACAGAGCGAGACTCCGTCTCAAAATAAATAAATAAATAAATAAAAGTAAGATCTCCTTAATTTAGCAGATTATTTAAAAAATAAAAGAGTAATTAAAATATCATTTGCTTAATATATTAATTTATTAAATAAAATTTAATAAATATTTTAAAATTATTTATTATTAATTTTATATATTTTTAACTATAATTTTAAGTGGCTTTAAAATAATAGTTAAAACACTTAAAATTAATAATTTAATAGTAAATTAATAATAGAAATTACAATTAATATACAAGTAATAAATGGTTTAATACATTAGTAATTTATTAATAAATTGATACTTTAAACTAAACTGTTTTTAACTATTATTTTTAAGCTAGAAAGAGAAGTTGTCTTTTTCAAGTTTAGAATGTAACAAAATTCTGTTTAAAAAACACAAAACTTCAAAATTCTCCTAAACTATTTATTTTTGCCATGAGATCTATTGTTGCTTCTTCCCCAACATTTGGAAGTCTACTAAACATTTTTGATAATTTAAATTAATTCTGTTAAACTTAATTTACATTCAATAAAATTTCCATTTTTAGTAGAGAGTTTGACGAAACTCAACACAATCAAGATTGAGAACATCTTTATCACCCAGGCAATCCCCAGTGGAACTCTGCTGTCACACTCTGTTCCTACTCGGACTTTCTGGAACTATAGGCTTGCTTTGTTTAGAACTTCATATATATAAATGGAATCAGTACGTACATAGTATGTCAGCTTTGGTGCCTGTCTTATTTCAGTTATCCTGAGTTTTTAGACTCTGTTCAGTAATTTTCAGTCTTTTTTCTCTCTATACTTCATTTTGGATAATTCCTATTGTTATGTCTTCAAGTTTCCTAATCTTTCTTTCTATAATTTCAAATATGATTTTAATACTGTTCAGTGTAATTTTTATTTTAAATACTCTATTTTTAATCTCTAAAACTACTATTTTGAATTTTAATATCTTGTAATTCTATACTTATAATTTTAAGTTTTTCTTTAAATCTTTGAGTGTATTTATATGCCTTACACCAGTTCTTTTAAGAGCCTTGTCTACTAATTCTATCAATTCTGTCATTTCTGTTTCTACTCTATTGGCTGATTTTTTTTCTCCTGCTTATAGGTCATATTTTCCTGCTTTTTTTACATACCTGGTAATGTTTACCTGGGTGCTAGATGTTGTGAATTTTAGTTTGTTGAACACTGGATTTTGTCAGGGATCTTTCTTCCTTTTTATGCATTAGATTTTTTTTCTGGCAAGAATTACATTTCCTGAGAATCAATTAGATAATTTCAAGACTTCTATGTTAAGCTTTGTTGCAGTGAGCCCAGAACAGTTTTTTCTTCTGGGAGTAATACAGTATTATTACTAAAGTGCTGCCTTTTTGAACACTATACCTAATAACTTGCTTATTATGAGGTCTCTCTACTCTTGCTGATGAGAACACAAACTATTCCCAGGGTAAACTCAGAAAACTATACTACCTACTCCTCTCTGGTGTGTTTCCCTCACTCAAGCCTTGGAGAGTTTCATCCTACCACATACAGATACCACATACAGATACATTTAATGAGTCAAAAGTATCCCTCTGCAGATGCTGAGAACTCTCTTAGAGAGCAGCTTTCTTTTTTTTTTTTTTTTTTTTTTTGGTACTCTGCTCACAAATTGTGTCTGTCTTGCTTCCCCAAACTCTAATCTCTGTCTCTTCAATTCAGAGTGAGAACGCCACACCCTGTTACAATTACCCCTCTTTGCTCTGTAACATGGGCACTTACTTCCTGTGGGAAGTAAGTTCATGCAATTATAGTGACACAGGAGTGCTGGGAAGGGAAGAGCATGGTCCCTTTAAATGATACAGAAGTGGGAAAGGGAAGTGCTGGGCAGAGGAAGGCATGGTCCCTGGCTAGGGCTCCACCCCCATGGACCTACGTGAGGACAGGCACTGCTGCCTTCTTGCCCAAATGTTACATTTCCCAAGACCACTCTGGCCTGCCCCACCTATAGATACCCTTGAGACCCTAGCAGGCAGACACAAGCACTGGACATCATGAGGAACACATTGTCAGAAGAAGACATAAGCGGCTGGTCAAGAGCACGCCAGCAGAAAAGCATGCCAACCTGCAGGCCGTTGGGTCATTGACTAGCAGAATGAGGTGGAGTTTGACTGGGGCAGCTGGAGGAGAGCCAGGGCTGACCAGAGACCCAACTCCAGGGGAAAACCGTCTCCCTTCTAGCTCCCCTGTCTGCTGAGACCTACTTCTACTCAATAAAAGCTTGCACTCATTCTCCAAGCCCACATATGATCCAATTCTTCCAGTACACCAAGGCAAGAAACGCTGGGATACAGAAATCCCTTTGTCCTTGTGATAAGGAAGGGGGTCTAATTGAGCTGGTTAACACAAGCTGCCTATAGACAGCAAACTAAAAGAACACCTTGTAGCACATGCCCACTGGGGCTTCAGCTGTAAACATTCACCCCTAGACACTTGCATGGGGTCGGAGTCCCACAGTTTGCCCATCTGTATGCTCCCCTAGAGGTTTGAGCAGCAGAGCACTGAAGAAGTGAACCATACTCCCATTCCATGCCCTGCAAGGTGGACTAGGGGGCATTTCTCATTCTAATAGAACTCACCTACATTGTATCTCCTCTCTTCTAGATCACGATGTAAATTTCCTGTTAGCCAATGTCTGAAAACACATGTTTTATAAATTTTGTCAATTATTCTAGTTGTTTACAGCAAGAAGATAATTCTCATAGCAATTAACTTTTCTCAAACAAGAGAAAAAAGGAGAAAATATATGCAATTATACTATCTTTTTAATTTACCTGTATAATGATCTTTACTAGTTTTATTTGTATTTTTGCATGATTCAAATTACTGTCTGGGATCACTAGCTTTCTGCTTAAATAATTTACTTTAATACATGCTAAGGTAGGTCTACTACTAACAAATTCTCTCAGCTTTTGTTTACCTGGGAATGTCTTTATTTTGTCTTTATGTTTGAAAGAGTTCTTCTGAATAAAAGATTATTGATTAACAGTTTTTACTTTACTTAAACATGTTATTCCACTGCCTTCTGGCTATGGTTATTTCTGATGAGAAGTCAGTGATTTCAATCTTATTGGAATCCTCTTGTATGTGATGGATCATTTTTCTCTTGCTTTTTTCAATATTTTTCTCTTTATTTTTGGCTTCCAACATTTTTTACAAAGATATGCCTGAGTATATATCTCTCTAAGTTTACCCTACTTGAAAATTGTTGAGCTTCTTGGATAGCTAATGTTCACCATCAAATTTAGGGAGTTTTTTTCATTATTTTTTCAAGTATTTTTTCTATCCCTATTGCTCTCTCCTCTGTTTCTGATACTCTAATTACATATATGTTGATGCACTTTAATAGTGTCCTATATACCTCTGAATCTCTTTGTATTTTTCTTCTTCTTTTCTCTCTGTTTTTCAGATTGCATAATCGTCATTAATCTGTCTTCAAGATTGCCGAATCTTTCTTCTGCCAGTTCAAATTTGCTGTTGAAAAGGTGCCCATTCTCATCACTCCTGTTCAACATAGCACTGGAAGGCCTAGCCAGAGCAATCAGACAAGAGAAAGAAACAAAAAAGCATCCAAATAGGAAAATAAGAAGTCAAACTAGTTCCCTTTTATAGATGATATAATTCTATAATTAGAAAACCCTAGACTGCCAAAACGCTCCTGGAATTGATAAAGGACTTCAGTAAAGTTTCAGGATACAAAATCAATATACAAAAGTTAGTAGCATTTATATACAACAATAACGTTAAAATAGCTACAAAAAAGTACCTAGGAATACGTCTAACCAAGGAGGTAAAAGATTTCTATAAAGAGAACTACAAAATACTGCCGAAAGACATCATAGATGACAGAAACAAATGAAAAAATATTCCATGCTCATAAATTGGAAGAATCAATATTGTTAAAATGGCTATACTGCCCGAAGCAATCTACAGATTCAATGCTATTTCTATCAAACTACCAACATCATTTTTCACAGAATTAGAAAAAAACGACTCTAAAATTCAAATGGAAGTTAAGAAAAAGAGAGAGCCCTAATAGCCAAAGCAATCCTAAGCAGAAAGAACAAAGCTGGAGGTATCACATTACCTAACTTCAAACTGTGCTGTAAGGCTACAATAACCAAAATAGTTTGGTAAAAAACCGGACATACAGACCAGTGGAACAGAATATAGAACCCAGAAATAAAGCTGCACATCTATAGCCATCTGATCTTTGACAAAGTTGACAAAAATAAACAATGAGGAAAGGAAACTCTATTCAATAAATGGTGCTGGAATAGCTGGCTAGTCATTTGCAGAAGAATGAAACTGGACGCCTACTTTTCACCATACACAAACATCAACTCAAGATGGATTAAATATTTACATGTAAGACCTCAAACTATAAAAGTCTTAGAAGGAAACCTAGTAAACACCATTCTGGACATCAGCCTTGGCAAATAATTTATGACTAAGTCCTCAAAAGCAATTGCTACAAAACCAAAAATTCACAGATGGAACCTAATTAAACTAAAGAGATCTTGAACAGCAAGAGAAACTACCAACATAATAAAAAGATAACCTACAGAATGGGAGAAGACAGTTGCAAATTATGCATCCTAAAAGGTCACATATCCAGAATCTATAAGGAAGTTAAACAATTCAACAAGAAAAAACTGATGAACCCATTAAAACATGGATAAAAGACATGAACAGACATTTTTCAAAATAAGACATACAAGTGGCCAACAAACATCAAAAAATGCTTAACATCGCTAATTATCAGAGAGACACAAATGAAAACCACAATGAGATATCCTTTCACGCGAGTCAGAATGGCTATTATTAAAAGGTAAAAACAATAATAGACGATGGCAAGGGTGCAGAGAAAAGGACGTGTTGATACACTGTTAGTGGGAATATAAATTAGTTCAACCACTTATAGAAAATAGTTTGTAGATTTCTCAAATAACTTAAAACAGAACTACCAATCCAGAAATCCCATTACTATGTATATATCAAAAAAACTCACTCTATCAAAACGACACATGCACTCACATATTCATTGCAGCTCTGTTCACCGTAGCAAAGAGATAGTATCAACCTAGGTGCCCATCACCATGCATTGGATATAGAAAATGTGGTGCATATACACCATGGAATACTATGTAGCCATAAAAGAGAGCACAATTATATTCTTTGCAGCAACATGGATGCAGCTGGAAGTCATTATCCTAAGCAAATTAATGCAGGTAGAGAAAAACCAAATACCACATGTTCTCACTTATAAGTGGGAGCTAAATATTGAGTACTCATGAACACAAAGATGGAAACAATAGATACTGCTAGAGGGGTGTGGGAGGGAGTGAAGGAGACAAAAGCTGAAAAACTAACTATAGGATATTGTGCTCACTACTTGGATGATAGGATCATTTGTAACCTAAACCTCAGCAATATGCCCATGTAAAAAACCTGTTTATGTATACCGTGAATCTAAAATAAAGGATGACATAATTTTGAAAATAAATAAACATTTTAATAAGTTAATTTTAAAAAATAATTACAGAAAAATACCAAAAAAATACTTTTGAGGTTCTCTGGTGCTTATTGTAATTTTTCACTCCACAAATTCCATTTGATTCTTTTTAATAATTTTTATCTCTGTACTGATATTTTCTAGTTGACGAAGCATCATCCTCACCATCTTCCTTTAATTCTTTAAGCATGGTTTCCTTTGGTTCTTTGAACATAATGTCATAGTTGCTTTTGGGCTATTTTGTTCCATTCATCTATGTGTCTGTTTTTATGCCAGCATCATAATGTTTTGATAGCATTTGATAAGGATTGAATTTTTCATTTCTTTGCATCTTCTTCAATTTCTTTCATCAAAGTTTATAGTTTTCAGTGTAAACATTTTTACTCCTTGGTTACATTTATTTCTGTATATTTTTATTATGTTATTGGAATGGGAACATTTTCCTAACATCTTTTACAGAGAGTTCATTGTTACAGTATAGAAAAGCAACAGAGTTCTTTTTTCATTTCCTGGAATACATTTTCAATTACATTATCTTTAACTTTTTTATTCTGAAATAAAGAGTACAGTAGTCAGAGAAGTATGATTTAGTGAATCATATAATAAACACAAATTATAAAAAAAAACATTTATTGCAAAAGATTGATCTTCTTCCACGTCAATATAGCATACCAACATAACCTCAAGCAAGGCTTTGCATGTCTGCCAAATAATCCCATGAGTAGCAGGGTGCCAATGGTAGTTTATGTGACAAAGTGTTGGATAATATTTCAAGCACAGAAACTTCTCAAGAGTTTTTTTCATTAACAAATACCAAGTAGTAATAACATTGTTAGTAAACACCAAGAATTATCCTTAGCAAACCATCAGAGGAACAGAAAACCAAATACAGCAATTGATTTTTATGTGTTGATTTTTTCTAATGCAACTTTAATGAATTAATTTATTGTTCTAAAAGTTTTTGGTGGATTCTAAGGGGTTTTCTACCTATAAGATCATGTCCTATGCAAAAAGAGATAATTTTAATTTTTTCTTTCTAACGTGGATGCCTTTTTTCTTTCTTGCCTAATTCCTCTGGCTAGGATATCCAGCACTATGTTTAATAGAAATTGTTAAAGTAGGCATCCTTGTCTTCCCTAATCTTAAAGGAAAAGCTTTCAGCTTTCACCATTATGATGTTAGCTGTGAGTTTGTCATATATGGCCTTCATTATTTTGAAGCACATTCTTTCTTTACCTAAATTGTTGAGAGTTTTTGTCATTAAACGAGTTTGAATATTGTTAAATGCTTTTCTTACATCTACTGAGATAATTATATGATTTTTCTTCTTCTTTTTTTTTTTTTTTTTTTTTTTTTTTGAGACAGAGTATCGCTCAGTCTCCCAGGCTGGGGTGCAGTAGCATGATCTCGGCTCACTGGCTCACTGCAAGCTCCGCCTCCAGGGTTCAGGCCATTCTCCTGCCTCAGCCTCCCGAGTAGCTGGGACTACAGATGCCCGCCACCACACCAGGCTAATTTTTTTGTGTGTTTTTAGTAGAGACAGGGTTTCACCGTGTTAGCCAGGATGGTCTCGATCTCCTAACCTCTTGACTTCCCAAAATACTGGGATTACAAGAGTGAGCCACCACGGCCGGCCGATTTTTATTCTTTATTCTGTTAATGTGGTGTATATTTTTATTTCCATATGTTAAATAATCCTTATATTGCAGAGATTAAATCCCACTTGATGATGATGTATAATCCATCAATGTGCTGTATGATTCAGTTTGCCGGTATTTTGTTGAGGATTTTTTGCTTCTGTGTTTATCAGGGATATTTGCCTATAATTTTCTTTTTCATAGTGTCCTTATCTAGATTTGGTGCCAGTATAGTGCTGGTCTTATAGAATAAGATTGGAAGTGTTTTATGCTCTTCAAATTTTTAGAAGAGTTCAGGAAAAATGTTTATGAATTCTTCCATAAATGTCTGGTAGAATGCACCAGTGAAGCAGTCTGGTCCTGGGCTATTCTTTATTGGGAGGTTTCGGACTACTGATTCAGCCTCCCTACCCCTGTGGGTCTGTTTAGATTTTTTATTTCTTCATGATTCAGTGTTGGTAGATTATAGGTGTCTAGGAATTTATTCATTTATTCTATGTTGTCCAATTTTTTGGCATATAATTCTTCATGGTACTCTTTTTTTGTATTTCTGTGTTAACAGTTAAAATGTCTTCTATTTCTGATTTTATTTACTTGAATTTTATCTCTTTTTTTTCCTTAGTCTAGTTAGATGTTTGTCAGTTTTATTTATCTTTAAAAAAACTTTGTTTCAGTAAATTTTTCTGTTGTTTTCTACTGTCTATTTATTTCTGCTCTGATCTTTGTTATTTCCTTCCTTCTGATAACTTTGGGCTTGGTTTGTTTTTCTTTGTCTAGTTGCTTGAGGTGCAAAGTTAAATTGTTTGAGAGCCTTCTTTTTTCTGTAGGGATTATTACTGTAAACATCCTATTGAACTGCTTTTGCCACACCCTGTAGGTTTTAGTACATTCTGTTTCCATTTTTGTTTATCTCAAAGTATTTTTAGATTTCCATTTTGATTTCTTGTTTAAGGCATTGGTTGCTATGGAGTGTGTTTTTAATTTCCACATATTTTTGAATTTTCCAGGTTTTCTCTGGTTACTGATTTCTAGTTTCAAACCACTGTGGTTTCAGAAAATATACTTGATATAATCTACATCATATTTAATTTGTTTAGACTTGTTTTGTCACATAATATATGGTCTATCCTATCTATGTATGCTTGAGAAGAATGTATATTCTGTTATTTTTGGATGGAATGTTCCGTATGTCAAGTACATTTGGTTTAAGGCATAGTTCAATCCCAGTGTTTTCTTACTGATTTTTGTGAAGATGATCTCTCCATTGTTAAAAGTAGGATATTAAAATTCCTGGCATTATTGTCTTACTGTGTATTTATCACTTCTATTCTGTTAATAATTGCTTAGTATACTTAGGTTTTTTGACATTGGGTTCATATCTGTTTATTATTGAGATATCCTGAGGCTCTCTCAGACCTACTCTATGCATGCATCTGTTCCACACATCTTGTTCCTTCTTGTGGGAAGGGAATATTTTTAACATTGTATGCCTTCTCTTGATCCCAATAAGCCAGGCCAAGTTCTGTGAACCTCTCATTTATTTTTCCTTGGGTATTGTCTGAAATGTGCACTTTGTATGCCTTCTCCCAGTCCTGCTCAGGCCAGCTGTCTGCACATACTCAAGAGCCATCTGAAGAGGCTCACACTTGCCATCCATGGGGATGCATGTGGGATGGTGGCTGCAGAAATAGGGAGTGAGTTGTATGGAGCATTGAGGGTGCCCATGGACCAATTGCTAGGGATCTCTAGGTGAGGTGTCCCAAGCAGCTCATGGGTGGACTTTCTTATGAAGTTCGTGAAGTGGTTTGTAGGCTCCATGGTCATATGTTGAGGACTAAGTCCTGCCTGCTATAGATCCCTGCCTGTCTTTCCTGTTCCCAGCCCCTCTTAACCTCTCAGCCATGCTGATTACCTCAGTATTCAGGGTGGGACAAGTAATAAGTGGGATCAGGATGCCAGGTACTCATTATTCCCTCACTTTTACCCATGGGAGGAATCGCAGTCTGAGGGGGAAGGTCTCACTTGGCACTGAGCTGGGCCACCTTGGGGGAGGAGTGACGTGGATAAAGTGACATTCTTCTTCTTACCCTTATCAACACATCTATTCTCACATTTTTTTTTGCCCCAACTATGTGCTGGAACTTCTCTGCTAGGCTCCTGGATTCCATAAAAGTATTCTCATCCATAGGTAGTTGTGAAAATTGATGTTTCTATGACGAGATGATGGTAGAAAACTCCTATTCTGCCATCTTGCTGATTTCTCTCTTCTCTCTCTCTCTTTTTTTTTATTTTAGGTACGAACTATTCTCCCAATAAATAAATATAAGTATGTATTTATATTTTAATTAATTCTAAGAATTGTATCTATGTCAACTTTGAGGTAAAGGATGTGTGAAGTAAGAGATGCAGAACAGTAGAGGAGCACAGGAAATTGGCTTTGAAATCAAATTGCCTAAATGTAAATCCCGGTTCTTTATACCATTTATTAGATATGTGATTTTCAACAATTTACTTAACCTCTCTGTGCTTCTTTTTTTCTCCTTTTAAAATTCAAATAATAACTGTACTTAGTTCAAAGGGTTGAGAAGGTTAAACTAGTTAATTTATGTAGAGTATTTAGAATAATACTTATCATACATTAAGTAGACAAAATATGTAAAGTCATGTTTATTTTTAATAAAAATCTTTTTACATAGACTTGCAGACAGAAGTAGAACTGCCTTCAATATTGACCCTGTGAAGTAGGCTGATTAGGTGACATTATAATGAGCATATGTGAAAATATGGCACAGAGCAGTGGATGACTTGCCTATGCTCATACCATTGAGCAGTGACTGGCTCAGGACTAGAGCAAGATCTGCTGAATGAATAAATATACTGCATCACTTACCATGTTACTGAGTTAATTTTGAGTATAAAAATAATAAATTGCAGCTGGGCATGGTGGCTCACACCTGTAATCCCAGCAGTTTGGGACTCTGCGGCGGGTGGATCACTTGAAGCTAGGAGTACAAGACCAGCCTGGCCAACATGGCAAAACCTTGTCTCTACTAAAAATACAAAACTACTTGGGCGTGGTGGTGCATGCCTGTAGTCCAAGCTACTCAGGAGGCTGAGGCAGGAGAATTGCTTGAACCCAGGATGTGGAGGTTGCAGTGAGCCAATATCATTGTCACTGCACTCCAGCCTGGGTGACAGAGTGAGACTCTGTCTCAAAGATAAAAATAAAAATTAAAAAATAGCCATACATTTGTGGCACACACCTGTAGTCTCAGCTACTCCAGAGGCTGAGATGGCAGAATCAGCTGAGCCCAGGAAATCGAGGCTGCAGTGAGCCATGATTCCAACAGTGCCCCTCTCTCAAATAATAATAAAAAATTGCATTTGAATAGTTCTTTAGAGTTTACTGTTTTCATGTAACTTATCCCAGGTACTTTAACAAGTGGGGGAATAAGCAGTGCTATGTGAACAAAGATATGTCACTGTCCTCTAAGAGATTCCAAGTCAAAGGCACACAGCTATTGATAGGTAGACTAGGACTACCTCTAGGGCCAGTACACTTACATCTCCACCAGGCTGCCTCAGCACACTTGCTGTCAGGACAATCATATCATCTCCTACTCCATAGAAGCTTCTTATTTCATATTTACAGCACTATTCAGTCAGGTGAATAGTGACTATTACTCATAAAATCACCAGTGCTCATTGAGAAGGCTCGGGATTACAAAAGTTTACCATTCCTGTTCCACAATTAAGATTTTAAAGTTTCAAGAGGCAATTTGGGGCTACTGCTTGCATTTTTTTTTTCCAGTTGGGTAGTTTACCCAGGTGGGTAGTTTAAACCTGGAGGCCTTTGTAATTCTTCCATCTGTCTGCTCAGCTAGGTTCGCACTGTATTTTTTAATAGCAAGATCTTACTCTATGACTTGATTTCTCTCAATAAATAAGATATTACCTGCACATATGTTCACAAAGTAATGTGGGCACTGGCTCACGCACTCATTTACCAACTTATGCCAAATTCCTCAAATGTCAAAAGACACAGCAAATTTTTAATCAAAGTTTTCATCAGTTACATCTCTGTGAAATATCATGAGTCACTTTGTATAATTTTTCATATTTTTTAAAAGTTTTAGAGGTAGAAAAATGCCATGTAACATTCCCTCATGGATTAAAACATATTAATGTCAATATTTTACAAAAGAAACACTCTGCCACCTTAATTAGGGTATTTCAGTACTGCTTATTTGTTCAGTGAAGATTGATTTTTCTCACACTGGCTCTTATTGTGTCTGAATATATTTACACAAACTAAAACAGCTGACTCACAACATGAGTTGTGATGATATTCATATAATATTTAAAATGTTTAACTTTTCAAAATATGAAAATAGTTTATTCCTGTTTAAGTTTTGAAAACTGCATAGTCCTCCTAAAATATTTTTTAGGATGCAGAAAATAAAAATCACCCATCACACTAAAAGATAACCACAATTAACATTTTTAAAACTTACTTCCAGATATTTCAGAGATATACGAATAATTTGCAATATTCTTTTGTAACTTTGTTTTCACTCACAAGTATTTGTACTTACATTTCCATATTAACAAGTACAGATACATAATAGCCTTTTTTCTTTCATTAAAACAAGTTTATAGTTTTTGGTTAATCTTCTACTACAAATGTAGTGTTTTAACATTATATCTCCATTCAAAGCCTTCTATTATTGGGCAATACAAGGTTCATTTTTGGTTAGTTTTAGTTTTACCTTTGCTATCAATTCTTGGTCCCATCTACTCTTCTTATACACACAATACATTTGCCATATGATCTTGGATATATATTATAATGTATTTTTACAAATCATATAATATTAGCTTGTAGGTATGTATGTGTTAATTTATTATATTAGCAAAGAGCAATGTATACCACCACAAAGTACACTAACAAATTAAACGAAGCAAGCTACACAGGAATACATTATTATTCATAATCTCCACTCACCAATGTTTTTCCTGTGACCCATTTTGACTGCAGACACTGTCTTGAACATGTTTTGCATGGTTTTACCCCATCATTGTACAAAAGAAGCAAGCACAAAACAACGAGTCAAAGGAATTTTTCTCTGGCACTTCCACATTTTGTTCAAAACCTGAATAAATTGTTTCTCCATCTGCAATTTATGAAGATGTTTTCTCTGTTTTTATCTTTTTAATTCATCCTCTCCTCTTCTTCAAAACTCTTTCCACCAAATGACATTCTTCTTATTTCAGTGTAAGAACTTATATTTCACAAGTGTTTTTTAAAAAAATGTATTAATTATAAATTTAACATTTTTAAATGGTGCCATGTGTTTATTAGAATTATTATTATCTATGTTAGAGTTCTTTTTATAAAACTGTAAAGCTTTGGAATGAGCTGTCTCAATCTCATTTCTTCCATGAGCTCTGTTACTGTTATTTCATGAGTTTTCAATTGTGTTGTTTATTTCAGGAGCTGATATATTGTGTTTCCCTATGAATGGGCTGCTATTTTACTGCCAATCTATATTTGTGCACCTGTAACTTACTGACTTGTGGTACTTATCAGAGTGAAATTACTGGATAATAGGTTATATGAATATTTAATTTACACACTGAAAGATTTATTTTCAGAATGAATGTAATTGTTCCTATTTCCACCAATGTTTCCCCCATATGATGGTTTTATAAGCTAAATAATATTCCATCTTATGGAAGGAGGTACCATAATTTATTTCACTATCCCTCTATTTTGGGGCCTTTGTGTTATTTCTACATTTTGATATATTATATTAAAACTCATAGATATACATATGATATGGTTTGCCTGTGTCCCCACCCAAATCTCATCTTGAATTCCCACATGTTGTGGAAGGGACCCACTGGGAAGTGATTAAATCATGGGGGCTGGTCTTTCCCATACTGTTCTCATGAAAGTGAATAAGTCTCATGAGATCTGATGGTTTTAAAAAGGGGAATTTCCCTGCACAAGCTCTCTTCTCTTGTGTGCCACCATGTGAGATGTAACTTTCACCTTCCACCGTAATTGTGAGGTCTTGCCACTCACATGGAACTGTAAATCCAATAAACCTCTTTCCTCTGTAAATTGCCCAGTCTCAGGTATGCCTTTCTCAGCAGTGTGAAAACTGACTATTACCACATCCTTCTCTTTCTAAGTCTTTGTCCAGCATTTTGGCTATTTTTAAAAGATAATTTTTTTAAATTTATTTTTTATTATTATTATACTTTAAGTTCTAGGGTACATGTGCATAACGTGCAGGTTTGTTACATATGTATACTTGTGTCATGTTGGTGTGCTGCACCCATCAACTCGTCAGCACCCATCAACTCGTCATTTACATCAGGTATAACTCCCAATGCAATCCCTCCCCCCTACCCCCACCCCGTGATAGGCCCCAGTGTGTGATGTTCCCCTTCCCGAGTCCAAGTGATCTCATTGTTCAGTTCCCACCTATGAGTGAGAACATGCGATGTTTGGTTTTCTGTTCTTGTGATAGTTTGCTAAGAATGATGGTTTCCAGCCGCATCCATGTCCCTACAAAGGACACAAACTCATCCTTTTTTATGGCTGCATAGTATTCCATGGTGTATATGTGCCACATTTTCTTCATCCACTCTGTCACTGATGGACATTTGGGTTGATTCCAAGTCTTTGCTATTGTGAATAGTGCCGCAATAAACATACATGTGCATGTGTCTTTATAGCAGCATGATTTATAATCCTTTGGGTATATACCCAGTAATGGGATGGCTGGGTCATATGGTACATCTAGTTCTAGATCCTTGAGGAATCGCCATACTGTTTTCCATAATGGTTGAACTAGTTTACAGTCCCACCAACAGTGTAAAAGTGTTCCTATTTCTCCACATCCTCTCCAGCACCTTTTGTTTATAAAAGTGTAGAAATAGTGGATGAGAAAATAACAAATGTATAATGTTTTCGATACATATTGCCAAATTGCTTTCTAGAAAGTTTCTGCCAATTGCATTGCCCATTGGAAATTCCTCATGTGTTCACTCACAAAATATTTATTAAATACCCACTATTTTCCAGGTCAACAAAGAGTGAACATTAGAGAGTCAACAAAGAGTGAATCACCATTCTTTGGGGGAGTTTTGTGGGGGTGGGAAGCTAAAGAGGGATAGAATCTCAGTGGGAATTAACTTCAGGGTCAAGCAACATTGAGGTGGACTGGTGGAAATATTTTTAGAAAGACAAGTGCCAAACATTGAATTCTCTATTCCCGTTTCTCATACTAGGGTTCTCCATCTCTACCTTCAGTAGTCTTTTACACATGCAAATGTTGTGTAAGTTGCCCTTTGTAAAAACTGAGAAATGAAATTTTGTTCTACTTCAAGACTGACACAGTTTAATAGAAGGACAAATGTAGTAGTATGGAAAAACAGACCCTAAAACTGAACTCTCAGTGAGTGCACAAGCTCAAACATGGATACAATGAAAACACTTCAAAGATATCTTTGGAATATGATTGCTGTGATGTATGGAATAGGAGTTCAGAACACCCTTACTATTAAGGGACAGGGTGATTACATTAGCAGGTATCTGGGCAACATTTGTACACTCCATGGCTCCCTAAGATCCAGGCCCTAGGGAGTGCATTATCTACCCTATCCAAAACGGAGTGCCTTGTCCATCCTGTCTAAAACTGATCACACCTACAGAGACCAGTTTTGGCTGCAATTAGGATATAAGATAAGACAGCCTCTGCTCACATGTTCTTTCCTACAATACTGCATGCTGGGATAACCTATTGTTTCTGATAAAGCACAATCTCATTTCATATCAATCACAGCTTTCCACTACTCAGTACCTACATTTATATTTCTATGAACTGAAAAGGAAAAAGTTATGTTACAAACTCTGCTGTGAAATAAGACCCATTTTTGTTGATGGACTTGGCAACCTTACATAAATTGAGTGATTGCTCTGAGAAAATACGCAGCATGTAAACCTACCAGCAATGTTATCAATTTATTCTTCTCTGATAGATCAAAGGCAGAGTGTCAGTAGTCCATGTTTGGGAGTCACACAAATTATAGATGGGGAAGATTACTTGATGCAGGAGCCTTATCAGGAGATACAGATTGTTACCAGCAGCAAGGAAATGACTGTTATACTTGCGAACGAGAGGCTTTATTACATGCTTCACTCGGTCACTGTAAACATTTCTAGGGTGTCTTTGACTAAGGCATACCTTTGCCTCTGCACCCTTTTGAAAATATTTATGAGGTACAAAAGTAGAAATCAGCTTTGACACTAACATCAATCTTGACTGTGTTCCAAGTCCAAAGTTGATTTATTTTTCTGGGAGAGGACCATGAGAAAGAAACTGATATTGCTATGAGGTCACTACTCCAGTCACTGGGGACAGCTCATTGTAATATGCTTATTTGTTTTTATCTTATCTTTATAGACTTTGTAAAGAATAATGTTTCCACAACCTCCTAAGGAGAATTCATGTACATGTATATAAGGAAAGTTCTTTCGTAGGCTAACTCACTTTTATTAATTGTCATAAAAACATGTTTTATTCTTTGCTAAACTCTGTAATCTCCATCGAAGTCTGCAGATTTGCCATTTTTCAGACATTAAATTCCTTGTAAGAAAAATTAAGCAAAAAATACACAGCAAATTAATGTCTATCACTAGGTCTGGAGTTTGTGTAATATTTAAAATAGAGAATAGTACTCTTTCTTTCCTTCATTAATTACCCTATTTGATGTAAAATGAAAAAAAAGGAATTTTTCCCTTCCAAAAGTCATGATTTTTCTCTATTTGATAAACATATTCTAGAAGCCAGACTTTTCAACTTTTTAATATTTTTAATAATTACAATCTAAAATCCCTATTCGTCTCTTTCTAGACCACATCCTTAATCCTAGATACTGCAAAGACCCAGAAGAAATAGAGAATAATGAACTATTTCTATCAAGTAGCACTAACTTACGAAGGCTTGAAAAACTTTGATAGTTTGAGATAAGGGAGCCTGGGGCTTAAAGAAAGAGAGTCATTTATTCATTCGACAAATATTTATGAAGGGCTCATTATATGTCAAGCACTGCACTGGGTGCCAGAATAGAAAAATAAACAAGACATATTTAAACCATAAAATAATATGTACTCTAATGGTGTTAATAGTCACCATGTATGCAGTATTTGGCACAAAAGAGGGAAGTTTCAATTTTTTCTTGGGGTTTGGGAATCAGGAAAGCCTACCTAAAAGTTTCCAAAAAGTTTCCAAAATTGAGATTGAAAGATAGGTAAATCTTTGTCAGGGACACAAGACAAAGAAAGGAAAAGTAAAAGAGGAAAAAAATAAGCTCTCATCCCTTAGGGACCACAGCACGCAAGAAGGTAGCTAAATAAATGTTCACTGAACAATTATCTAAACATCGTGCACATGTCCGTACACATCAATATTCTCTGCCTTCAGAATTTAAGTCTGAACCCTTAATTCAACAAAGGTGTTTTTGTTGTTGTTTTTAAGGACCATAAAAAAGTAAATACTTAATGACTGCTTTTTGGTAAAGTAAAAGAGAAGGAGGAGCAAAGGGTTATATTTCGATTTTTTACAAATTGCAAGACTCCGCCCTCCTTCCTCACTGCCGATTAGATAATGAGAAAAACACTGAGCCACTTTTTATCAGAGGCAAAAAACAGTCACTGTTGCCGGTTGTCTGGGCTGAGGTTCCTCTGAAAGTCTGGTGCACCGTATTGTTCTTTGTTTCTTTAACCTAACACGAATGAAGAATATATGTGCTCTTTTCCTGATGGAAATTGTGCCTCTCAACTTTGCTATAACTCCATCTGCATTTCAGCAGAGAAAAAGAAAAACACCATTAAACAGGAGCTATTTTCTTCCGTGAGATAAACAGAGTCTTCTACTCCTTCACTTCCAAAAACAATCAGCTAAAGCAAAAAAAAACCAAAAAAACAAAAACAAAAACAAATTCAGCGTCTCCGTATTCTTCTGGGATCTGAGAAGAGTGCTCTGACTGATGGGGTATTTGGGCTTTTGCAATGTTACAACAAGAAAGGGGAATCACAAAGGTAGTAAGTAGGAAAATGAGAAGAATTAGCCAAAATTGTTGTTTTGTATGATCAAATGGTCAGAGAAGGCTGGGAAAATGAAGAGGAGAGAAAAGCCACAGGGAGGGGATGGGGGCGGATAACAGAGAATGCAGGAAGTAAGAATCTGAGGGAGGCGGTGGAGGAGCTGCAGGACATAATGGAAGTAGCCTGGTCTTAACAGAAAAGTTTAAGAAACTGTGCTGCCTTCTATGTATTTAGAGCCCCTTCACAGCTCTCGTGAGTACTAGTAAATAGATTGAATCATTTTAAATGCACCTTGATTTTTCAGGACTGTATTTCTTTTATCATACCTGAGCTCCAATATTGGACCCTATAGCTCCAGTTTCACAGGTCTTATGCCTTGACATGGTCAGCCATAATATTAATCCTGCTCTGCCCAACACAGTAGCCACCAACCACGTGTGGCTAATCCGTACTTGAAGTGTGGCTAGTGTGAATGGAGATGAATTACAAGTACGGCATAGACACAGGATTTTGAAGACAGTAACAAAAAAAAGGGAATCAAAATATTACATTAATAATTTGCATATGAGGTACATGTTGAAATGATAATATGTTGGCTAAACTGGGTTAAATAAAATATATTATTAATATTAATGTCATCTGTTTATTTTTTATCTTTTTTAGCATCGCTACTAAAAAAGGTTCAAGTTACATATGTGGCTTGCACTTGTGGCTTGAATTATGTGAATTATGTTTTTATTAGATAGTGGTATACTAATTTATAATGGAGACAAACCATAGACTATGACTGCACATACTGTGTGAGAAGGACGTTGTATTAGGCAGGATTCTCTAGAGGGATGGAACTAATAGGATATATATACATATGATATTTTCATATATATACATATAATCGCATATGATTTTATATACATACCATTATATATGATTTTATATATATAGATATATGAAAGGGAGTTTATTAAAGATAATTGACTTACACAATCACAAGATAAAGTCCCACAATAGGCCGCTTGCAAGCTGAGGAGCAAGAAAGCCAGTCTGAGTCCCAAAATCTCAGAGTAGGGAAGCCTACAGTGCAGCCTTCAGTCTGTGGCTGAAGGCCTGAGAGCCCCTGGCAAATCACTGGTGTAAGTCCAAGAGTCCAAAAGCTGAAGAATTTGGAGTCTGATGTTCAAGGGTAGGAAGCATCCAGCATGGGGGAAAGATGTAGACTGGGAGATTAAGCCAGTCTAGTCTTTGAACATTCTTCTGCCTGCTTTCATTCTGGCCATGCTAGGAGCTGATTAGATTGTGCCCACCCAGATTGAGGGTGAGTCTGCCTTTCCCAGTCCACTGACACAAATGTTAATCTCCTTTGCCAACACCCTCACAGACACACCCAGGATCGATACTTTATATCCTTCAATCCAATCAAGTTGACACTAAATATTAACCATCACAGACTTTATATGAGATTTTCTGTACGATATGAAGCATTATAACATAGCAGTTGAGTTCATGAGAGCTGGAGTACGTACTTCTGTGTTTACTCCTGACCCCAGTATACATGAGTATGTGATCTTGGGTAAAACATTCAATGCCTTTGGGCCTCTTTTTTGTAATCTCAAAAGTAGTATTGATAATAATACCTTCTTCACAGGGTGGTTAATACAGATAAAACATTTAGAACAGTGTTTTACATGCCTGGCACATAGTCAGAATTCAATAAATATTAGCTTTCATTATTAATACTATTAAGGAGGGAAGACAATGAAAATGTGCAGCGTGTCCTTCTAGATTTCATTTTATTTTATTTATGTCTTTATAGCTTCATGGGGACAGGGACTATTTTTGTTTTGTCCTCTTCTTTACATGCAATAGATAATACAATGTGTGGTAGGAACATATTTAATAAATGTTGAATAAATGAGTAATGAGCAAAGAATTAATTAATGGACAATACAAATAAACCCATTTAAGAGAAGGGATAATTGAGGTTTATGAAATTTCAGAGGTTAAAAACATTGAATGAAGTCACACGTAATTCATAGATGTTAGAACCAACATTTAAATCCAAATTTAGGTGAACATACATAATCTATGAATTCAAGGAACACTCTGTCAAGTTAGAGAAATAAAATGTACTTTAAATAAATAAAAAGCAATATTAATACTACCAGCCCATAAATGATGTTATTTAAATAACCTGATCAATGCTTACTAGGGAAGTTCAGTGTAGGAAGACTCCACATCTAGCATGGGTGGGCAGGAAGAGCTCAGAAGAGATGGGATGGAAGCCAGATCCCTTGAGAAGCCTCGAGCTTGATTTGGTGGGTACTTGGTTTGAGGAAAGGGACCACTCCTTGCAAACAAAACAGAGTGAGCACAAATGTGGAGGTTGGAATCCCTAAGGAAGGATTTGAAGGTCTGAAATGGCTCTCTTTTCCTGGAGAAGAGAGAGCATGTAAATGTACTAAATAAGATTTAGGCAGAAACAGACTTGGGGTTAGATCTTAGACTTTGAATGAAGGCCACACTAAGGAGTTAGAAGTGTATCAAGCAAATAATGGGATATCACTATTTTCTTCTTTTGAGTATAGTCAACATATAATAGTAGCAATGTAGAGAAAGAAGTAGGAGAAAAGGGATATTGGAGGTGGGGAAATAATTGAAAAGACTTGAAAATTCCAGCCATGAGGTAGTAAAGGTAAGCATTAGGAATTCAGAAATAGGAATGGAAAGAAAGGGAGCAATTTCAGAGATGTTGAGGACAGTGTTCCAGCTTCAAGGATTTCATCTGAATGATTAGTCACTAAAAGTAAAATATGTGACCCAATTAAAGAACAATTAAGTCTCAAAACGTATGCTGTAAGTAGAATGGGATTTCAATTCTTTTTATTCTTCTAGGATTTTTAAAATGTATTCATTCTTTTTTTTCTCCTATCTTACATATAACCCACAGCTGGTTTGTTACACGGTAGCCATATTACTCAAAAATGCCTAATAAATTGAATTCCTCCCTTTATTTCTATGTTTTACCACAAGCTTTTCTGTTATTTTATATAATTGTTTTTATTACTGGAGTTAATTTAAGAGCTCCTGTGGTGGCTAAGAGCATTCATTCACAATTCCTTTCTTCCCTCTCTTCCCTGTCTTGACTTCCTGTGGGTAGAATATACCATCTCTCCTCCTCCAGCCCAGAAATCTCTACCCTGACATCTAACATTTAATCTGTACTTTAAAAGATGACCAGCTGCTACTAAAATTGCTCACAATTAAGAGATTTTAATAAAAAGAATTCACATTTTAGGTCTCAGCTTAGAAAATATATTGTGAAGCCTGCTCGAACTTTCCAAAGCTGTTTTTTAAATCTAATTTTACAGTTAATCTTCTTAGAATTCAATACTATAAATTGTCTATTTTTGACAATTTATAATATTGTCTTTGTCTCTTCTAGCTGCTATAACAAAAGACCTGAGACTGGGTGATTTATAAAGAACAGAAACTATTAGCTTACAGTTCTGAAGGCTGGGAAATCCAGGATTGAGGGGCCAGCATCTGTCAAGGAACTTCCTGCTGAGTCTTCCTTTGGAGGGAGGCAGAAGAGCAAGAGAGGGCAAGAGGGAGTGAATTCATTCCTACAATAATGGCATTAGCCCATTCATTAGAATGAAACCTTTATGATCGAAACACCTCTTAAAGACCCTGTCTCCCAATACTTTAAAAATGGCAATTAAATTTCAACATAAGTTTTGAAAGGGACAAACATTGAAACCATAGCAGTCTCTCTCATTGGTCTGCAGCCTTTTGAGGACAATGACCATGCCTTAATTATCTTTTCAGACCCAATATCTAGAACAATATTTAGTACTTTTAGCAAACTAAAATATAAATATATTTTTATGTTTAAATAATAAAACAGAAATATATTTTTATATTTTTATATTCACTTAATAAATAGAAAAAATAAATGGCTAAAGCTGACATTTCTTTTTCAGTGCTTTTTGCTATGCTAGGTCCACATATGCATTCTAAAATTTCCACATAATTTTAGAAGTATTTTTTAAAACTTCTGTCAAAAATTTTTAAAAGCCTGTTGAAATTTTATAAAGATTGGATTAAATTTATATATCAAATTGAGCAAAACTGATGACTTCCCCATATTGGGTCTTTCAGCTATCAACATATTCTATCTCTCCATTTCCCTCAGAAATGTCGCATAATTTCCAATGTGAGGTTTAACACATCTTTTGTTAAATTTATAACTAAATATTATAGGTTTATTGCTTTTTGAAGTGATAATTTTTAGATTTCTTATTTTTGTTTTTGATAGAGTATTAAACCACATCCAATTTTTCTATATTATCTGTCTTTCTTGTAATCTTATTGAATTTATTTTTAGCTCCAACAGTGTTTGTATTCTATGTATACCATCATGTTGTCTTTCTAAAGATATTTAATTATTCCTTTACCTTCTTTTTGTTTTATTTTTTTTTCCATTTCTTCAGTGCAGTGACTAAGTTTCCTAGCATTATGGTAAATATAAGTGGACATCCTTGCCTTGCTCCAAAACATAAGAACATATTTATTCTTTCAATACTAAGTATGATGAAGTATGATATTGGCTGTCAGGTACATTTTCTGCATCTATGGCAATTACATGTGATTTTTCTCTTTTATTGTGGTAATTACATTGATATTTTTGAAAGGCAAATTAACCCTACAGTACTGCCTGAGACAAACCCCACTTAGTTATGATAATTATTCTTTTACTTGCTTGCTAGTTTTGATTTCATTGCCCAATATTGTGTGATGAGAAGGTTAGTCTAGAACCCAGTAACTTCATCATGACCAGATGCAGAAATGGTCAAACCAACATCTTTAAAACTTCATGGGACTTGAATAATCTTGACAAGTTCATTGTAATGCTCAAAAAAATGTCTCACAAGGTGAAGATTTAATTTAAATTGTAGAGCATATTATAATGTAATGAATGTCCTCTGCATTAGAGCTTTCTGGGGTTGCTCTAATGGTACTACAAACTGGGTGCCTTAAAGCAAGAAGAATTTATTCTCTCACAGTTTTGGAGGCCAGAGGTCTGAAATCAAGGTGTTGGCAAGGTTGATTCCTTCTGGAAGACCTGAGGAAGACTCTGTTCCATTCGTCTTTCCTAGCTTCTGGTGGTTGCTGGCAATCCTTGACTTTCTTGAGCTTGTGGACACGTTATTCCAATCCCAGCCTCCATTGTCACATGATATTCTCCTTGTGTGTCCTACTGTCCAATTTCCCCCTTTTTAAGGATACAAGGCATTGGATTTGGGCTCACCCTCATCCAGTATGACTTCTTCCCAACTTGATTATATCTACAAGGACCTTATTTTAAACTAAGGTCACATTCACTGGTTTCGGAGAGACATGGATTTTGAGGAGACAGTCCAGCACACACTTGAATTCCACATTTGATTATGCTGGTGTAGAACTAAGACCCTCTTCTGAAATGAAGCTTTTCATAAACTGTATTTTAAGGTTCAACTGCTCTGTGTGCTAACACAGAAGTGTTAACATAGGCAGAGTCTCATCTCTGCTGACATGAAATATTCCTTTACTGCATATGCTGTTGGGTCACTCAGGGACTCATAACTCTTGCTTATTCTTGCAGAGATATGCTTACATTTAGGTGGTGGTTCACAGGAGATTAGGACCTAAAACCAAGAGGAGCACTCTAGAATTTTACCTCATTCTAGAAGAGATTGACTTGGCTGAATGAAAGGCTGAGTGAAATAGACAATTTCTATTTTTAAGATTGGATAACTCAGACCTTAAAAAATCTAGCCACACACACAAACATACATACACACATGTACATATCCATATATGTGTGTATATATATACACACACACATATATATGTACGTGTGTGTGTGTATGCTTTATTAATTACTAACTTTTATTTTCACGTAAATAAATTTTATTGTGACTAACGGGTAAAGTCATATTCTGCAGGTAGACAGTGATATCTCCTTTAAAATATTGTACTTTTCCAGTCATTCATTGTGAAAAGAGACAGATACTAGAAGAAGAAATAAGGAATTGAAGTCAAATTCAAGACAGAGATAAGGTGAAAACATCATCTTTTCTCTGTGTCAAGAATGTCCAAAGCTTGGACAATGATTTTAGAGGATCTTTAGGGCATTCCTGGTGTGGGATAAGCAGGCCACAAGCAAATGGCCTGACTAGAGAAGGTAGGGGAAGTGCTTTGTAACTAGGTAGGAAGGAACATTGTAAGAAACACCAGGGGCATGAGCCACAGTCTGACAACTGTGACCTGCAAAATGCTACTTGAAAGTTACTCCGTTTTGTGATTCCTTTCTGTTCTCCTAGAGCTTTCAGTAAAACCCCAATAAGTTAAAGTGTGGTATCAAATGCACTGTAGGGAATTAATAGTCTGTATTTACAACCATCTGAGAGAGTAGCCCCTCTGTCCACCTCCCCTGCTGACTCCTGCCACCATTCACGATCGAGGTTAACTTAGTGCATAACAAATATTTGAACCAGAAACATGAGCCCTACAGGAAATGACTCAGTGCATTAATGGTAGCCCTTGGATGGAGGAGAAATGAGGAGTGCAGAGCCAGATGGCCACAGAGGAACACTAAGGACAAGAAAAGGAAATATACATGAGACATCCCGAGCTTCCACCTGTCCATTCTCTGACTCCTGAACACACACACACACATGAGAGAGAGAGAGAGAGGAAGTGACATAGATCATAGATAAACAGAATGAGGTCTACTAGTATGGGCTTTTAAAGGGTAGTAAGGAGATGATTTGGGGTTTAACTGTTAGTACAATCTAACTTGTAGCAACCAGCCACTCAGCTGGGGAGGCCTTCCTGAGAATGTTAAAATATCATAGTGAAAAAAGAAAATGGAAAAGTGAAAGGTGAGTTAGTGAAAATACACCTAGCACACTAGTCAGCTTCATGAGTACTGGTTTATTTATAACACGGGGGGGCCCTTTCTATTGCCCACGGCTGGGATGTTAGTCCATGGTAGGAAGGCTGACTTGGACAATAGGGCACGTGAATGGTCTTTCAACTTTCTCCTCAATCTGAAAAATCACACTTTCAGGGTCTAACTATTTTCTCTTTTGTTAACATAAACCATAATAATTCCAATTTTTTTCCTAAAGAAGTCTTACATACTTCTGAAGATCTGAACAGAGGAGAAAAGTATGACTGAGGCTATCTGTCACTGTTTTGAATAGAATCATTCACCTGAAGAACTTGAGGAACACGTTTGTTTTTCTTTTTCTACTTTTAGTTGATTTTTTATAATTTTCTATTTGCTGCCTTCTTTTTTAAAAGTTAAAATCATGTGTTCTCACGGATGCCTTTGCTATATGTGTTGAAATGTTATGTATTTTCCCATTTTTGCTATGCTGGCAAAAGAAGCAATGACTTCTCAGGATTTCTATGATACAACAGCACTGTTGGGATATCAAAATACCATCAATCCTACCCCAACTATTACTACCTCACACAGTGTTTTAAAACACAGACCTCTACAATTTTCTTAAGGATCTCCAGACCTAAGTTCCTTTCGTTGTATAACCTGCTCAAGTGTTTTATAATTTTATTGGACTGTACCTTTCCTAACTTCTGCTCTAGCTACTTTAGTTTGCTATTTTCTTCACTACCATAATTTCCCAAACTGTAACTCCTCAGATTTTTAAAAGGTGTCATTAAAGCATCTTGTTCTTCCATATGTAAGCAACTATTTATATATTAACTGTATGTCCCTGTCACTATGCTATGACTTTGGAGAATATAAATGAATCCTTATTCTATTTTCCTTAAAATTTATTATGAAATGGTATTTTAATATATCAAACTATATATCAAAGTAATAGAAAATAAAGTCGTGTGTGTGTGTGTATATATATATATATATACATATATATATATATTCGGAGTCAAGAAGATTTGGTAGAATTTAAACAAAAGGCTGCAGGGAAAAGCAAACAACTTGTGAAATAAGACTAAGAGGCTATAATATGAGTATAGTGTTTGTTGGGGACTGTCAAGGGACTCTCCTGGCTAGAATTAAACTGGCAAAACCAGTATGATAATTAAAGACACACTCAAGGAAGTTCTGAAATACCTGAATGACGAGGTTAGATTTAGGAATAGCATTGCTAAATGTGCTTAATCCATTTTCACTACATTTTGTGGCTTTGAACTATCAGGAAAATTAGAAGTCCAAAGCTACTTTAAGCAGTTAAATGGAACAATGATACATTCAAACAGTTGCTAAATAAATTATGTAAGTGTAGTTGAAGTAATTACTATTCTCTTTGGTGAACTGACTTTTTAAAGCCGTTCAGAAATTCAATGATACGGGACATAAATGGAGAAACAGTGAAAAAGGAAGAAGAAACCAACAAAATGCTTCCTCTATGTATTGGGAAGTAAAAAGTTGTTGGGCCCATTATATCTTGTATAATGCTACTAGAAATAAGTAGCAGATCAGGCTTGAGAATGCAATTATCACTGAAATTTTAAATAGATGCTTAATATAAACTGCAATAAATAAACTGAAAAGGTACAGAAGCCTTTCAAAGAAGGGAGAAAGTTTTTTTAAAACAGCAATTACTTAAAGATTCAAAAGTCTAAAATAAGTTAGGCTTATTAAATTAAATGAGGACCTTTAATTAGGACTTAAGAGGCATTTTAAAAACCCATTTAGCATTCTAGAGTATTCCTGCTAAATGGCCTTTGAGCTATCTTGAATAATTTATAGTAGCCTTTGGCAAGTTATCCTTAACTACTCACAAGGTTCACTATAAATGGTAAAGAGGCCCAGATAATAGAGTGCCCTATATAAAATTAAGGAGAGAGATTACAAGTGGTGCTGATCAAACTCATCCCACTAGTATTCTACACTAGGCCACATGTTAAAGGAGTTTAAGAATGGAACATTTTTTTTCTTAAGAGAAGCTACAGGAATGGGGTGATCTTAATAACTTTTCTTAGACACATATAAGTTGGTGCAAAATCTCTTTCTGTGGCTTGGATTGTTCTGAGTGTAGCAATTAAAGGAGGGTGAGTTGGGTATTATGTACTATGGAATTATGTGAGCAAAGGAGACATATATTCCACTAGCCTCCACCCCTTTTATGGAGCATTCACACTGTGGCTTCTCTGCAGTAGAAATTACCCAGCTCCTGACTGAGCAATATGCTCTGAGCCTTTTATTTTAGAAATCTGAAGGTGGAGTAATGATATGTTATTTACAGAAAGACCTAGGCAAAGGTATGAGAAGCAAATACAAATGTGTTTAATTGTTTTAATTTACTATCTTGGTCCATTTGGGACTGCTATAACAAAATACCATAAAGTGGGTAGCTTATAAAAGACAGAAATTTATTTCTCACAGTTCTGGAGGCTGGGTAGTCCAATATTGAGGTGCTAGCATGGTTAGTATCCTTAGAGAACCCATTTTCCAGTTCATAGATGATGGCTTCTATTTCCTCCCATGGTGGAAGGGGAAAGGCAGCTCTCAGGGGCTTCTTTTATGACAGCACTAATCTCATACATGAGGGCTCTGCCCTCATGACCTAGTTGTCTCCTAAAGACCTCGCTTCCTAACACCATAAAGATGATTAGATTTCAACATTAGAATTTGGGCAGAGGGGAGCAGATCATTTAAGTCCAGGAGTTCCAGAACAGCCTAGGTAACATGGCAAAACCCCATCTCTACATTAAAAAAAACAATTAGACAGGCATGGTGATGTGCGCCTGTGATCCCAATTACTCAGGAGTTTGGGGCAGGAGGACCTCTTGAGCACAGGAGGCAAAGGTTGCAGTGAGCTGAGCTCCTGCTGTTACAGGAAAGGGACCCCTATCCAGACCCCAATTGAGGGTTCTTGGATCTTGTGCAAGAAAGAATTCAGGGCGAGTGTGTAAAGAGAAAGCAAGTTTATTAAGAAAGCAGAGGAATGAAAGAATGGCTACTCCATAGACAGAGCAGCCCCGAGGGCTGCTGGTTGCCCATTTTTATGGTTATTTCTTGATGATATGCTAAATAAGGGATGGACTATTCATGCCTCCCCTGTTTAGACTATAAACGGTAACGTCCTGACATTGCCATGGCATTTGTAAACTGTCATGGCTCTAATGAAAGTGTAGCAGTGAGGACAGAGGTCACTCTCATCACCATCTTGGCTTTGGTGGGTTTTAGCTAGCTTCTTTACTGCAACCTGTTTTATCAGCAAGGTCTTTATGACCTGTATTTTGTGCCAACCTCCTATCTCAGCCTGTGACTTAGAATGCCTTAACCACCTGGGAATGCAGCCCAGTAGGTGTCGGCCTTATTTTACCCAGCCCCTACTCAAGATGGAGTTGCCCTGATTCAAACACCTCTGACAGTGCGACTGCACTTCGGCCTTTGTGACAGAGTAAAATCCTGTCTCAAAAAAAAAAAAAAAGAGTATTTGGGAAAGACACAAATATTCAGACCACAGCTCTCACTTAAGTGGAAAACAATACAATCTGGCCTCCTCAGTGCCTCAGAGTGAATTCCTAGGTTACCTTGGAACATGTCTCAGTTAGAGAAGAGCCATTTAAATGACCTCCTCTTCCTTTACTATTGTAAAGTGAGGACCATCCATTGGCTAAGCTGGGTGTAAGGATATAACAGACCTAGGAGAATTAGCCTAGAGGCCTCTTACTCTCAAGCCTAAGGAATTGGTACATTGATTTATCTCAGAATCCCAGCACTTATCCAAGGAAAGAAATCCCAACCCAAACCCTTGAGAACAAAAATTAGGCAGATGAATTGGAATGGGTCAGAATGATACAAATGAAGGCCCCATGGAAGAGAATGACAACAGCAACAACAAAATCCTGAAATTAAACGTCACTGAGTTAAAAATATATTTATGTAAAGTAGATATTCCATTCATCATGAGGGTCGATTACTTATGGTCATATTCAGGTGTTAATTCCATCACCACTAGAATGCAAGCAACATTAAGCCAGAAGTTTCTGCTGGCTTTGTTAATTGCTGTCTCCCTAGTTCTGGAACCTAGAACCTAGAGGAGCAACTTATATATTGTTGAGGTGAGAAATTCCCTTGATCCAATAGCAGCCACTGAGAACACAGCGAGTCTGATTATGTCTATCTGTTTCTGTTATATGTTGCATCAGTCTTTCCTACTGATGGTGTGGTTATGAGGACCAGAGTTGAGGAAGCAGCTTTAAAATGCCTAGAACTTGCTACATTAGAAAAACCTGGGGTAAATGTGCATGAACACAGCTATAACTTACCTGATCACCTAATGAGCAACAATAGATTATATCTACGTGTATCAGGTGGAGAACAGAAGAGCGAAGAATGGATCACCAATGGGTGGCCAGTTTAATTTCATTGGAATATTGGATAGTTTAAGAACATTGAATGGCTCAAGTATACATAGTGCCTACTTGGTCTTTACATCCATTTTATGAATTACTCATACATATTCACTCTTCTTGCTTTTTGTCTAAATATGTATGCAAATTAATTGCTCCTGTAGTTAGTTTCATCTATTCTTCTTATATATTTGTTTCTTTTATTTCTAGAGCAGAATGGAATATTCATAAATAATACAGTAAGCACATCACATACAAAGTAGACACTCTGTAAACATTTGTTGAAAGAATTAATGAATACATGAAGGATTGGTCTTGGCATAGCATATGGCATCTAACAGAAGATTTCTTGGGCCCAGTCACTCTTGCAGAATTATTAGGCTTGAGTAAAATGGCTGAGTATGGAAACTTAAGATGAAAAGAATTGAATCACATAGTAAGGCATGCCATGGTCACCTGAACCCATGAAGGTCTTCCCAGTTGTGAGCATTGTCTTTTAAATCTGCAATATCACTTCAAAAGTGATAATATAAAGGAAGCACCATATTGGTGGACCAATGAGATTCCAGTTATGTTTCCAAAGGCCTGTCAAAGAAGATTTTTTTTTATTGTAGAATGCTAAGGTGCAGACAATTTTAGGCAAAAAGAGAAGAAGCCGGACTTCCCGCAGTCATAGTATGTACAAGTAAAGTAATTAATTAGATAACTGTAAAAGCTGTATCTGCATTTGCATTCCAAGTTGGTGTACTGGGTTATAAACACTACAGTAGGAAATCCAACATTTCTCTGGTCAGTTTTCACTGACCAGTTTAATGTTATTTCTGATCCATCATGTATTTTGTAGTTAAAACATATTCATTCTCTGAACCAGGGAACAGAGATTGAAAATTACTTAATTTTCTCATCCCAATCTCTAAAAAAACAACTAAAAATGACTTTAATAATAAATATCTGATACAGATTCTTTATTGTTTCCATGTGTTCATTTGTCAAAGTAAACCTATGCATTAACATGGGTATATGTAAAATAGCAATGAGAGTTATGTTCCTGTTATTTTCATATACACTTATACTTAAAGAAACACTAACTGGTAATCCCAGCACTTTGGGAGGCCAAGGCGGGCGGATCACGAGGTCAGGAGATCGAGACCATCCTGGCTAACACGGTGAAACCCCGTCTCCACTAAAAATACAAAAATAAATTAGCCGGGCGTGGTGGCGGGTGCCTGTAGTCCCCGCTACTGGGGAGGCTGAGGCAGGAGAATGGCGTGAAAGCGGGAGGCGGAGCTTGCAGTGAGCCGAGATGGCGCCACTGCACTCCAGCCTGGGTGGCAAAGTGACAAAAACAAACAAACAAACAAACACTAGCTGGAATACTTATGCTACCCTAATGCAGCAGCCATATAAAGAGGAGACCTGACTTGGAATCTGTAAGATTTTTCTAAATCTCAACAGTTTTTTACTGACACTGTAACACCTGATTTGAAAGGCTATAGAGAAATATTTTAAGTTCTTGAGCAATAAGAAAAAGTATTTGTGGAATTTGTAGAAAGGACAGTCTATGAAGAACGCTGTGAAGATGAGGAGATTCGCAGTTATCAGCAAAGTATTTCCTATTGCTGGAGACCAATGGAAAAGTGGCTAGAAGAAAGGATGTAAAAGCATGGTCTCCTCAAGATTGTTCAAGGGAAGAATCAAGCAGCTGGGGCCAAGCTGGATATAGGAGGAGGTATAAAAAAGGACTTGCTAGTTGATTTAAAAAAAAAAAAAAAAAAAAAAAGATAACTTTTGAGAAAATAGGTTAACCAGTAATGGTTTGCTTAGTTTACAAAGAGAGGCAAGTTGAAAGAATTTTGTTATTTCTTTCTAAGCCCTTTCCAGTTCTTTTCTTTTAGGTTTAAATGATAAATTTTCACCAGATGTGATGGCTCACTCCTGTAACCAAGACATCAAGGTGGCAGGATCTCCTGAGCCCAGCACATCTAGACTAGCCTGGGCAACGTAGTGAGATCCCATATCTATGTAAATAAATAAATACTGTAAAAAAACAAATGTTATGAAAGATGGTTTAAGCATAAATTGACATAATGCTTAGAAGACAAGGATGCTGTGCTTTGGAGTTTCAACACGCTTTATTCTGCTTTACTGTTAGTTTTTAGGATTGTTACTTTTAACTGTGCCATATTGCTGATGTATATTTTTAACTTTTGTTGCTTCTGTCAATCCTTGTCAATTCTGAAGAAATTCTTCATTTCTAGAGACTTAACTATGGTAAAAAATCAACCGACAAGCACCTAGTACATTGCACCCTGTGGGCCTTCAATAAACACTTGTTTTCGAACTGCCTGGCTGAAAGTGTCTTCAGGAACATAGGCAATAAACCCAACTGCCTTAAAAATAACAGATGGTGGTATCTAGTAGGCGTTCCCCCTGACGTCTTGTTAAATATACAACTGATGTCAGGAGACATTTGCATCTTGTTGCCTATTCAAAATAAGTAATACTTCAGTCATTTGCCAACATACGTACATATGTGGGAGAGAATGAACTCTAGTCACATTGATTCCTAAGCACCAGAGACCTGTATAATGATTAGGAAAGGTCAGCCACAAAGAGGGAGTAGTCGACAGTTGCAATCTGAATTGCAAAAGAGATGGAAAGCCAAAAGGATAAGATGATGTGAGATTATAACAAACTTCGATAGTTTGAATTGATGAGTCAATCACTCAGTCTTTAGGAATGTATGATGAGAAAGTGAGGAAAATCGGAAAGATGAAAGCAGGTACATGTAAAAATTGTACCATACGTATTCCTTCCAGTTATCTTGCCAAGGCACAAGTCTGATCATGCTATTTCTTTGCTTAAAGCCCTATAATTAACAAGAAAAGAAATTGGACATGAATAATAAATTTGGGGGTGGGTGAAGCCTCCTAAATAATAGAAGAAAGAACAATAGACTTAACCACACAAATCTTTAAATTTTCCTACATATAAAATAAAGTTCAACTAAAAAATGAGGAATGTATTTTCAGATACTCAGTGTTGACTTGTTAATGCATAAAATGCTTCTAGAAATAAGAAAATCACTAAACACTGACACAGAAATGAGCAAATCGTATAAAGATATAATTCTCAAAGTAGAAAATATGTGTAACTCACAACCTTTCTCTTTTTCAAAAAAGTTCAAGAGTATATCTAATCAGAAGAATATAAATTAATGCATTTTTTACCTACCAAATTAAAAAAAGATTGCTTTAAAAATAAGAGTACATAATATTATTTTAATAATAATATTTTCTAGTAGAAAAAAATGAACAAGTTTTTTAATAATCAGAGTACTAATGTTTTAAAATTTTAGTTCCTCACCTTTGCCTCTTAGCAAGTCATACAAGTTCCTCTATGGTGGGGACCCCACCCCACTCCAGATCATCTCCAACCATCTCCCTTCCAAGTTATTGTCCAGCCAACGTGGAATGTGCAGTTCCCCAAATGTCATGGTTTTTCACATGTCTGTGACAGAGGCAGCCATACTAGAATGTGTTGTGGGTTTGTTTACCTGACAAATTCCTATGAAAGCCCCTCCCTCAACACACTCCACTCTCTTTAAATCTTTGCAGCAGCACTCCCATTTTCCACTTCCTTCTACTGCCTCAACCCTTCTGCATCTTGATCATGTTCCTTTTATTTCATATTTTATACCTCATTTTAATAATTGATTCATGTATTCATCTTCACTTAATTAAATTATAGGTTTCTCGAGAATAGGTGTAGTGTTTTAATCATCTCTATATCCCAAGTGTCTACCACAGAACTTGACAGAAGAAACTGTTTGCTGATATGAGTTGAATTAAAACTTTTAGGTCTCTGTTAACTCCTTCAGTGTAACATCAGTATGTTGCAGTGAACACATAACTTTAAACCATCATTGTATGCACACAGACACACACACACATACACGTTTTCTCTGTAGGTGCCTACTTTAAATATTTTGTTAAACTGGAGGTTTTATATATGCAATTTCCGCCAGAGTTTATGAAAATATAAAACTTCTATTATTTAATTACTTTAGTTCACAAAAGTAAATCCTCAAAGCTCAAGAAACCTCATGGCTTAATTTCTTTCACTCTGGAACTGCCATCAGGGAAGCATAATATAAACAGACTTAATGGCTAACTAAATAGTGCTGCAATAAAAACCCAATACTTAATACTCTAGTTTGCTTCCCAAGGCTTCATGACTTGTTCAAATATCAAGGAGGCATACTCAGTTATTTTCACCTGTACTTTCTTTCACTTATCCCATAAAATATTTTTTTTTCTGCTAGTAAAACAATATTTTCCTTGTAGTATAGTTTGAAGTCAGGTAGCACGATGTGTCCAGCTTTGTTCTTTTGGCTTAGGATTGTTTTGGCACTGCGGGCTCTTTTTTGCATTCATATGAATTTTAAAGCAGTTTTTTCCAATTCTGTGAAGAAAGTCATTGGTAGCTTCACGGGGATGGCATTGAATCTATAAATTACCTCGGGGAGTATGGCCATTTTCACGATATTGATTCTTCCTATCCATGAACATAGAGTGTTCTTCCATTTGTTTGTGTCCTCTTTTATTTCGTTGAGCAGTGGTTTGTAGTTCTCTTTGAAGAGGTCCTTCACATCCCTTGTAAGTTGGATTCCTAGGTATTTTATTCTCTTTGAAGCAATTGTGAATGGGAGTTCACTCACAATTTGGCTCTCTGTTTGTCTGTTGTTGGTATATAGGAATGCTTGTGATTTTTGCACATTAATTTTGTATCCCAAGACTTTGCTGAAGTTGCTTATCAACTTAAGGAGATTTTGGGCTGAGATGATGGGGTTTTCTAAATATACAATCATGTCATCTGCAAACAGAGACAATTTGACGTCTTCTTTTCCTGATTGAATACCCTTTATTTCTTTCTCCTGCCTGATTGCCCTAGCCAGAACTTCCAACACTATGTTGAATAGGAGTGGTGAGAGATTTCAAAGGGAATGCTTCCAGTTTTTGCCCATTCAGTATGATATTGGCTGTAGGTTTGTCATAAATAGCTCTTATTATTTTGAGATATGTCCAATCAATACCTAGTTTATTGAGCATTTTTAGCATGAAGGGCTGTTGAATTTTGTCGAAGGCCTTTTCTGCATCTATTGAGACAATCATGTGGTTTTCATCTTTGGTTCTGTTTATATGATGGATTATGTTTATTGATTTGCGTATGTTGAACCAGCCTTGCATCCCAGGGATGAAGCCAACTTGATCAGTAACCAAAACAGTACGGTTCTGGTACCAAAACAGAGACATAGACCAATGGAACAGAACAGAGCCCTCAGAAATAATTCCACACATCTATAACCATCTGATCTTTGACAAACCTGACAAAAACAAGAAATGGGGAAAGGATTTCATATTTAATAAATGGTGCTGGGAAAACTGGCTAGCCATATGTAGAAAGCTGAAACTGGATCCCTTACTTACACCTTATACAAAAATTAGTTCAAGATGAATTAAAGACTTAAATGTTAAACCTAAAACCATAAAAACCCTAGAAGAAAACCTACGCAATACCATTCAGGACATAGGCATTGGCAGGGACTTCATGACTAAAACACTAAAAGCAAAGCCAACAAAAGGCAAAATTGACAAATGGGATCTAATTAAACTAAAGAGCTTCTGCACAGCAAAAGAAACTACCATCAGAGTGAACAGGCAACCTACAGAATGAGGGAAAATTTTTACAGTCTACCCATCTTACAAAGGTCTAATATCCAGAACCTACAAAGAACTTAAACAAATTTACAAGAAAAAATCAAACCACCCCATCAAAAACTGGGCAAAGGATATGAACAGACACTTCTCAAAAGAAGACATCTATGCAGCCAACAGACGCATGAAAATATGCTCATCATCACTGGCCATCAGAGAAATGCAAGTCAAAACCACAATGAGACACCATCTCACACCAGTTAGAATGGCAATCATTAAAAAGTCAGGAAACAACAGGTGCTGGAGAGGATATGGAGACATAGGAACACTTTTATACTGTTGGTGGGACTGTAAACTAGTTCAACCATTGTGGAAAACAGTGTGGCGATTCCTTAAGGATCTAGAACTAGAAATACCATTTGGCCTAGCCATCCCATTACTGAGTATATACCCAAAGGATTATAAATCATGCTGCTATAAAGACACATGCACACATATGTTTATTGTGGCACTATTCACTATAGCAAAGACTTGGAACCAACCCAAATGTTCATCAATGACAGACTAGATTAAGAAAATGTGGCACATATACACCATGGAGTACTATGCAGCCATAAAAAAGGATGAGTTCATGTCCTTTGTAGGGATATGGATGAAGCTGGAAACCATCATTCTGAACAAACTATCACAAGGACAGAGAACCAAACACCACATGTTCTCACTCATAAGTGGGAATTGAACAATGAGAACACTTGGACACAGGGTGGGGAATGTCACACACTGGGACCTATCACAGGGTGGGGAAGAGCGAGGGATAGCATTAGGAAATATACCTAATGTAAATGTTGAGCTAACGGGTGCAGCACACCAACATGGCACATGTATACATATGTAACAAGCCTGCACGTTGTGCACATGTACCCTGGAACTTAAAGTGTAATTTAAAAAAAAAAAGAAAAATAATTTTTTCCAATGAGAACATGCAATATTTGGTTTTCTGCTCCTGTTAAAAAATTTTTTTTGATCACAGACTTTATTTCATTTAGGCCACCAAAGGATTTTCATACTTGGTCTTGACATTGTTAGATTTTAAGATGAATTATTCCATCATAGACCACATGATATGCATTTTAAAATGTGATTAAAAAGATGTGATACACAATATCTTACTTAACGAAGATTCTTGGTGAATGTGTCTATGTAAATTCATATCCCATTAATAAAAGATGGTTCTGAAACTATCATGGCTTTTAACATTTAAAACATTTTAGAGGGGAAAAAAACACTTCTTGAAATGTACTTTATGTTTTCTATATTTGTAACAAAGAAATCAGTTAATTGAAATTTTCCTGATGCTTCAGGGTCATCAGTATGAACGTACATTGTTATTTTGTGCCCTAATTCCTTAAGATCAGTCATTACACATAAACCTGCTTGGGGATATTTTAGGATCTGTCCCTATACTAATGAATTCCAGATTATTGTGCTTTTAGGCCTCTTTAACTTTCTTTGTTTTCAGCTGAAACCTATTTTTTTGTTGTTAGTTAATTAGTCTGTAACTTATACCTTTCCAAGCTTGTTAAATTGCAAGTAGATTTTTCCATATCTGTAACTTAGTCAACTTTGGAATGACTGAGGGTGGCTTAATTCTATTATCTGGATACAAATGTCCCATAAGTTTATTTAGCAGGTTTTTCAGGATATCCTGGGTTGACTGGAGCATGTCTGACGGTTGGTCAATTGAGTTAGGAGGACAAGAAGTTTATTGGAGGGTATACCAAGAGGGAAGAAAGCAGGCTGGACAAGGAAGGCCCAGAATGCAATGCAGATATGACAAATTCTGGTCCAACCCAACAAGGATCTCTGAAGCAAAGAACACCCATTAGAGAATTCTTTTGTTGGTCAGCAATAGCTGGGTTCTAATAGCCTGGCCAGTAAGGCTGGAGACTTCCTGGAAAGAGTGTGGCCTCAGATTGACTGCCGAGATGGATTCTGAAGCCAAGGACAGCTGGAAGCCAAGGACAGCTGGAGGCTGTCAGCTGACTGCATTATTGCAGCTGGAAGAAGGCAAGTTCTTTCCTTTTTTTTTTTTTTTTTTTTTTTCTTTTTTGAGATGGGGTCTCGCTCAGCCACTCAGGCTAGAGTGCAGTGGCAAGATCTCGGCTCACTGCAATCACTGTCTTGCAGGTTCAAGCAATTCTTCTGTCTCAGTCTCCCAAGTAGCTGGGATTACAGGCACTCACCATCATGCCCAGCTAATTTTTGTATTTTAGTAGAGACGAGGTTTCACCACGTTAGCCAGGCTGGTCTTAAACTCCTGACCAAGTTATTTCTTAAAGAGAAGTTCAAACATGCATCCCTTCTTGGTTGCACTAATACATATGCAAACTGGAAATATGTCTGAAAAATGAGTTATTTCTAATATTTTCTTGTTTCAAACAAGGCAAAATAAATATTTCACATAAACCATTTTTATGAGTGCAAAGATATCTGTTGGATAATTTCTGACAAATGAATAAAATGTTTAGTATAGATGTGATTTTGTAGATATTGTCAAATTGTTTTCAATAGGGGTTGGCTTTATTTGTAATCCCATCAGCAGTTTGAGTGTCTGTTTCTTCACAATCTTACCAACAAGTGTTTAGAGAAAAACATATTTAGGGTATTACCAAACTGGAACATAAAAATTGTTATCTAAGAAGTTTTAAATTTTTACTCTTGTTATTGTTAATAATCTTGAGCATCTCTTCCTATGGGTCCCACTATATAAAAAAGGTGCCATCTGTAGGGATTGGTAAAATAAACTGTGTGGCATACACTCATTGGGATTTGGTGTAGCTGTAAAAAAGTGAGATAACCACGTATTTGGAAAGCTATCCATGATATATTTTCAAGTAACTAGATAAGGTACAGAAAAGTGTTTATAGTATACTATCACTAATGAAAGAAAGTTGCAAGAACATAAGAATATATATATTTGCCTAATGAGATAATGGACGCATACAGATGCAACTAACTTAAGTGGTTTTTTTATAGTGGGTTAGAAGGGGATAAGTAATTGATAGTGCTTACACAAAACATCATTCGGATTATATGAATATGAGAGATGAGAATTTTTATCCCAGAAGCTTTAATTTTCACTTCTGTTATTATTAAAGATCTTCAGCATCTCTACATGTAGTAAGACCTATTTTCACTTATTTTTGATGAATCATCTGTTCATTTTCCTAGCTTACTTTTCACTGATTTTTTTTTTTCTTACACTAAGATTTAAGAACACTGTAATATTGGGGATATTAGTTCTTCTTCTGTAGAATGAGTTGTAATATTTTTCTTGTCAGTTGTCTTTTAACATTATTATTATTATTTTTTTTTGCCACGCAGAATATTTCTACTTTCATGTAGTAAAATCAACCGGTCTTTTCTTTTATAGAGCCTGGATTTAAATAATAGTTTAATTGGCCTTGCCTGTCCTAAGGTTGTAACAGATTTTTTCCAGATTTTTCTTCTATAATAGATTTTTCTCAGATGCTTATCATTTTTTTTTAATTTTTGCATTTAAATATTTATGAATTGGGGAATATCTTTATGCCTGTTAGCTATTTATACAAATATGTGTTGTTCCATATCCTAATTTTACTTAATAAAAAGATTTTAAAATGCAGCCTTTAATATATACTAAATTCCTATATGTATTTGCTTCTCTTTCTGGATTTTCCATTCTGTCCTATTGGACTGTCTGTGTTTTCATGTATTTTCTTTTCATTATTGATGCACTGTATTATAATACTATGTTTTAACATTTGGTAGGACTAGTTTTTATTTAAGTTACTTATTTTAAGTGTGTTCTTCATTTTACTTGGTTTCTTTTTATTTATGATATTTAGAATCATCTTTTCTATCAAAAAAGTAGATTTTTTACTGTAGTCAGATAAAATACATTGGTTAACTTAGAAAGAACTAACATCTTTATAATATTGAATCCAAACCAGGCACATAAGTGTTTCTGTTTGTTAATACAATCTCTATGTATTTCAAGAATGTTTTAGATATTTTCTCCTATATATTTTGTATTTTGTATTACTATATCATAATTGTACATGTTTTGGGTGTACATGTGATATTTTTATACATGTATACAATGTGTAATGATTAAGTCAGATTAACTGGGATATCCATCATCTCAAATGTTTATCTTTGTGTTGGAGACATTACAATTCTTCTCTTCTAGATATTTTGAAATATACAATGAACTATTGTTAACTATAATTTTCCTACTGTACTATTGAATACTAAAATTAATTCCTTCTATCTACTGAATTTTGGTACCCATTAGCCAACCTATCTTCATCCCTTCCCTTTTACATATGTCTTAACAAGTTAATTTCTAGACATTTTTAATTGGTGTTCTGTAGGCAGTTTTCTGATATAGCAGATCTTCTGTTTAGAGGCTTTTACCTTATTGAATTCTCATATTTTTAGTTATCTTGCATTTCTAGTTTTACAGTTATTTTTCTTAAAACAGTAATAATTTTGTCTTTTTTTCAACTTTTATATTTCCAATATTTTTTTCTTGTCTAATTGCATTGGCTTGTAACTCCAGTGCAATGTTAAGTACTAGTAGGGATAGTCAATATCTTTGTGTTTTTCCTCATTTTAGCAGGAATTTCTCCATTATATATGATGCTGGCTTTGGGGATGATTATATGTAGACACACAAATTAAAAAAAAAAAAAAACACCCTGTTAATTATCTTTCAATTCCTATTTAGCAAGTAATAATTCTTACTTATCAAAAATAGCTTAAGTTTTGTCAAATGTCTTCTGCATCTACAAGATGGTCATGTATTATACTAATATAGTATATTCTATTAATGGATTTCTTAATATTGAAACATCCTTGTTTCCGTGAAATGAACTCCTCTTGCTCAAGTTTTTTTACTCTTTTTGTAACCTGATAAATTCTATTTTTTATTTTATATTGACTTTTTAAAATTTAGATGCGTAAGAAATGTTTTTCTGTAGTTTTCATGATGAACTATCTCTTCAGATTCAATGGCAAATTATATTCGCTTCATTACAAAAAAGTATTAGAAAAATTTTCTGTGTTTTCTACATCTAGAAAAAGATTAAATAGCATTGAAATTAATTATTCATTAAAGTTTGATAGAATTCCACAGCTAAACTGTCTAGACATGAAGCTTTTGTAAGATTAATCCTTTGACAACTATACTTGTGAAAATGCATGTGCACTTTTCTTTCTCTTCTGGGTCAGTTTGTAAATTATATTTTCCTAGAAAATTATCCCTTTCATCCAATTTCATATAACATTTGTATAGCATTTTTAAAAATTCTTATATTCTTTGTTATTTCTTATTCTAGATATGTGTTCATTATTGCTTTGTGATTACACTAGGTTGTTATATATTATCTATTAATAAATTTGCTTGTTTACATATTTGTTCTACCATTTAAATATTTTTTAATTCATTAAGATTTGTTTTTATATTTCTTAATTCTTTTCTTCTACTTTCTTTTTTCATTTTCATTTTTCTAAATTTGGAGTCATATGATTAATTTATACTTCCATGCTTTAATTTTTATTGATAAAAGAATTCATAACTATAAGCTTTATTTTAAGCAAGGCATTCATTGTGTCCTACAGTTCGTCTCCATTTTTTTTTAACTTGCTGAATTTAAAAAGATAGACATTTTACAGTTTCTATTTTTCTGACTTTGTAACTGATATATTGTCCTATTCTATGGCATTTAAAAACTTGTTTATAATATTTTTATTTTTTTAATTTATTGAAGTTTTATGTTTTGAGGCACAGAATACTTACAATATTTATAAATGTACCTTGGACCGATGAAAATAAGCATTCTCTGTTATTAGGGTACTAAGTCTGATAGTCGTCAGCTTTATCTTCTTGCTTATGACATTTAACATTTCTGAATCCTTTCTTTTATGGGCAGTTCTCTCTTTCACCAATAGCGTGGGTCCATATAAATGACTATGCAAACTTAAACTGTGTAAAACGTTTTTAATAATCAATTGGACAAATTATATTAGTGAATGACCTTAAAAATTTTTGTCAAAACATTATGAAGTTTCTTACCATAAGTTATAAATGTTTTGGACTGAAAGAAGTAAATTAAAGCCTCATATCATTTGTGTGTTTTTCTTTTTTCTAATGTTTTCTGAAATGTCTGTTTATGAAACTTCTTACTATTCACAGACACAGTCATGGCACACTGCAACCTGGAACTCCTGGGCTCAAGCATTCCTCCCACCTCAGTCTCCTGAGTAGTTGGAACTGTGGACATGTGTCACCACACCCAGCTGAAATTATTTGTATAGGTCAATTAATCCTATTTATATTTATAGAAAGGAAAGATATGTCTGCAATGCATTAATTGTTAATTTAGAGCAGGGTTTTCTTCAGTTGTATCAATTATTGTAATGCTTTTAATGCTTCTTCTCTGGTCAGTGACAGCTTCTCAGGGCAACTATGATAATAGTTTTTATTAAAGTGATATAATTACAGCTGAGATTTTGATTAGCGTCGTTAAAATTCCAGTCAATATTTTAGCTATGGATCTTAAGATTATTCTGAAACTGATTGTAATTCTGATCTTTAATTCCGACATTAGGGGCCATGATGCTTGTTTCATCTTTCAAGAGAGGTCAGCTATTGCTGCTATAAGAGTTTCATTTTCTCAATATGTGGTTTTCAAACTATAAATTTGTACTTTAGGTATTTGTGCTTAAAACATGCATCATCAGCTACTAAGAGAAACGTTATAGTATCAGAATGCCTATTCTACAAATTTTGTAAAAAATAAGTTTGATATTTGAAAAAAATAAGTTTGATATTTGAAAAAAGTTTGATATTTGTAAAAAATAAGTTTGATAAAAAATAAGTTGATATTTGAATTTGATATCTTCTAATACCTTTTTTCTTTGCTCTTCTCTCTCCTAGAAATACCAGTCTCCTCTCCTGACCCCATTCTCCCAGTCATACTCTTTCCAGGCTGCCCACAACCTCCCACTGTAGGGATCCATTCTGACTTTTATTAAAATTTACTAGTCTACTACTCCAGGGCCTGCTCTCCCTTTAAAGTAATACTGAGTATTTGGTAATCGACATCGTACTTCTAACAAATCATTCATTTGCGTTTTATAACAGAATTTACAAGATTAAATTTTAATGCAAAGCGTTCACCACTTTGGAATGAAATGTTTGTGTTGGTAATTCACTTTTTAAAATTCGTTATTTCCATAGGTTTTTGGGGAACAGGTGGTATTTATTTACATGAGTAAGTTCTTTAGTGGTGATTTGTGAGATTTTGGTGCACCCATCGCTTGAGCAGTATACACTGAACCCAATTTGTAGTCTTTTATCCCTCACTCCCTTCCTATCCTTTGCCCGAGTCCCCAGAATCCATTGTGTTATTCTTATGCCTTGCATCCTCATAGCTTATGAGTGAGAACACGCAATGTTTAGTTTTCCATTCCTGAGTTACTTCACTTAGAATAATAGTCTCCAGTCCCATTCAGGTTGCTGTGAATGCCATTAATTCATTCATTTTTATGGTTGAGGATATTCCATTGTATCTGTAGTCAATGATAGTGTATTTTACGCTTAAAAATTTGTTAAGAGGTAGAATTCATACTAACTTGTCTTACCACAAGGAAAACAATTGGTAAATACTTTTATAAGATTATGAAGAAAGAGCTACAGTGTTCAGAAAAGGAGTTACTGACTCGCTGAAATAATAAGAAAGATTTTACATGGATCTCTATGAACCGAGTTCTGAAGAATGAATGAATAAGAGTGTGCTAAAGTAGAGTTAGTCTCTACACATGCTGATGGTGGGAAAACTATGGAGAAGGCACAGACAGAGAGGGGAAAAACTAGTGAATGTCAGGTAATGAGGAGTTTGGCTGGGCTGTCCCACGGGGCACATTGATGACTGGACACCAAGAAAGAAGGCCACAAAATCATTTTTGCTTCAGATTATAAATGTTCTTTTATGATTTTTAAAAAATTTTGAATTTTTTCTAGGTAATAGAGAGTCAACAGAGATTTTTAAGGGGTAATATGGCAGGATAGGTTTGTTTTTTAATAAAAGATAACGGGAATGAAATATGAAAGATGGACTGGAGGAAGGAGAGTCCTGTGAGGAGGAGGCCAGTAAAGAGGCTGTCTCTGTAGGTCATAAAGAAGGTGAAGGGTGCCTACAGGAAGAGAGAGGTCACGATGAAGAGAAAACTTAAAATTGAATTGAAATCATCTAGAGACTGGAAATAATGTAGTACTCCAGCAGAGGAAAACATGTGAGCGTATTCTCTGTTCCATTCCGTTAAAGAGAAAAAAACACACTTTGGTGGGAAAAAAAAAAGAGAAAAATTTAAAAACTCAATTTTCCACAGAGCCTGACTAGAAACTGTTATCTCTCTCAGGTAAATATATAGTCAGTCCATTTGCAGAGGCTAATGGATGACTTAATTAAGACCTGACAAGATTTTCTGGGACAAGAGATAAAGGATAATTCCCATTTAATAGCCCCCTTTAGATAAGATGATACTGGTATTATTAATAATTTCTCCAGGCATTTCCCATCTTAATGAAGAATTAACACAGGAGCTCACCTTAATATTTGGAACATCTTGCCAAATAGTACAATCTGGAGTCTCTATTTTTGTTCAGTCAGAAAGCTTGACAGTTAGCCGTGGCAGGTTATTAATCTTTGTGTTGACTGCAAGCATAATATCAGAGTGGTGACTTGGCTGGGAGGTTTGTCAGAATGAATTGTTTTCTGAGATAGCAGATGGTTTGGAAATCATCCTCCATGACAGACTGAACAGACTAGAGTTTCAATTCTCTGTTCCTGAGGTGGTGATGAGAAGGACACACACAGGAAATTAACTCTCCTGGTTTAGCTGAAAACGACTATGCAGTGGACGGTCAGAGCACAAACTAGCAACAACGATGAAGGATAAATAAGAGGCAAGTGGGAAGTTCCTAATTAACTCCCATCTACTTCAAGTTAATTTCCCTAACTCAACATTATTGCACATATGAGGAAAGTCAATTTATGCATATCAAGACTTGATTTTATAATTTTGCTCTTGAAAAATGAGATAATCAACAACATGAGGAGTATATTAACTAGGGACCTGGATCACAGTGATTCAGAGTGAGGAATCAGGTAATTGAATCTAGTCAGTTTATTCAGAGCAGGATGCAAATAAGTAATTTGGACATCTTGAATGAGCTCTGCCAAGTTAAAAGCCTCATGAAAATTTTGTAAATAGGCCATACACTTTAATGTAATCTGAGAATAGAGGGTGGTTTACAATAATTTCAGATTTCTATTTAGCTATTATTATTATTATAGTTTTTAAAATGTTTCCCCTGACATCCTTCCTGTGTAAATGAATATGTCCCAGGGACACTCCAGTAAATGAGATGAACTAATGTAAAATATTAAATAATTCATGTCCTTGGAAGCCACTGAGACTTTGCTCATGTTTTTAGGTAAAGCAAACCAATGTTGTGATGCAGAAAAAGACATCTGCATATGAAAATATCTCACGTATTATCTTTTAAGCCTAAATGTGTACTTAATTTAAAAAGAAGAAAAGGAAGCATGTTAAAGAATGCATCAGGAACCATTTAAAAATAGTAGAGATAACTAACAGGATTTTGATTTTTTTTTTTTTTTTTGGTGCAAGGGGAAGGGGGAGGTCTTTTTACTGCCTTTGCCATCATTTCTATGGTTATGAATTAAACTGCAGTGTAACAATGAAGTCAAGTGAAATATGGAGAGGAGCCTGGGACAAAGGAGGCAGTATTGTGGAGTAGGGGGTGGTATGAAATTAATAGGACCTGGGATATTAGTGTTCTTAGTCCTACTCCCATCAAAGTCTGATCTTGGGGTTGTTATATAACCTCTCAGGGACAGTGTGTTCTTGTCTGTGAAATGAAATAATAATAACGTCAGCCTCGCAGGATGTTATCAAAATTAAATGTACAAGCAGAATTAAGTGTCTGCCACAGAGAAGGCACAGAAAATTTAGAAATTACCTAACTACTCTGTTTAGGAAAGGACTTTATACTGTCAGCTTTGCCCAAAAGCAAATTTCTAGACATTTCTAGACATCCCTTCAGCAGTGACAGGGATAAACTAACAAGATTGTGGGTTAATTTGGAAACAAATTCCTTCGTGTTAAATTCTAACTCTGCCACTTAGCAGTTGTGTAACAGCTTTTCATTAAACTTCTCTTAGTATCAGTTTCCTCATCTATATAATAAATATAGTAATAATACTTACACCTATTGGATACTTGCAGGAATTAAATGAAATAATCTGCATTAAGCACCGAGTACAGTCTCAAGCACATAGCAGGGACTCTAAATGTTACCTTTGATTATCTATTTATTAGCCCCATGTAAGTATATCCATGAAAAGTTTATCTGCCATAAGGGACAAACATAGAGAATGACTTTTCTGTCTAGCATATCATCTTGCTATGAAAATGTGTCATATGTGGTTTGTTCCAAAAGGAACTCTTGCCCTTTTAGCAAATAAGTCTGAGTGATTTCAATCACTGTTTGAGAGATGAGACTTAAAGTTATTAGCAGTGACACTTTCAATATTTGAAGACATTAAAGAGTAATTGAAAGCGATCAAGTATTGAAGAAGTGTCAACTCTTAAAACAAGGAGACTACTGGGTGAGCTTGCATTTGTACAGTTTTTCTCTTGTGGGAACAGCCCAGTCCTTACTGTGTGGCAAGGCTGAAGATCAAGGAAAAGCCATATTGTTACTGGCTTGATGAGTCAAAGGACAGAATTTGGAACTGCCAGAGTGGCTAGAAAATAAAAGGAAAAATGAAAAAAAGCTTTTAATGCTGTATATTATCTGCCAAGGTCCTAAGCTGAACCTTGAACTCCATATGCATGAAAGAGACATCAAAGAGAAACTAAAGACTATAGCTAGAAGGGTAAGATAAATGAGTCAAGATTTCAACAGATACCTACAGCAGGCATTACAGAATTCAGAGTTTGATTGCAGCCAAAGACAATTTCTTGTTAAAATCAAGATAATCATTCTTCAGCAGCAGATTTCAGAATACAAAATATCTATAATATATTATTTATAATATTCAGCATACAATAAAAAAATCACTAAACATGTGAAAAACAGAAAGTGTGGCCCATATTCAAGAAAACAGCAGTTAGGGCTGGGTGCGGTGGCTCACACCTGTAATCCCAGCACTTTGAGAGTCCAAGGCAGGTGGATTGCGACGTCAGGAGATCGAGACCATCCTGGCTAACATGGTGAAACTGCGTTTCTACTAAAAATACAAAAAATTAGCCAGGTGTGCTGGTGGGTGCCCATAGTTCCAGATACTCAGGACGCTGAGGCAGGAGAATGGCATGAACCCCAGAGGCGGAATTTGCAGTGAGCAGAGATGGTGCCATTGCACTCCAGCCTGGGCGACAGAGCTAGACTCCGTCTCAAAAAAAAAAGAAAGAAAAAGAAAACAGCAGTCAGTAAAACTGACTCTGACAGGTTGGAATATATAGATGAGGACTTTAAAGCAGTTATTATAAATATATTCAACGATGGACAAAGAAAATATTATAAAAATCAATAAACAGATGGGAAATCACAGCAGATAAATGAGAACTATTTAAAAACAAATCAAATAAAAATTCCAGGAGTTAAAATTATAGTGTCTAAAATGAAAATGTCAGTAAATTTGAAGACACATTGAAAGAATCGTCCAATCTGATAAAACAAGGTCACAACATATATGTAATTGAAATTTTATAAGGAAAAAAAGAGAGATAATAAGACAAAAATATCTGAAGTACTGATTATTAAAAACATCCCCAATCTGACGATAAAAAACAATTTATAGATACAAAAACTTCAGTAAATCCCAAGCAAGTTATAACAAAGAAAGCAACAATCCATATCACAGACAAAATCTTGAAAATCAAAGAGTTATGTTAAAGTAACAAAATGTTGAAAGCAGTCAGAAAAAAATGACTTATTACATAAAGGAAGAGGGTAGTAACATTGATGACTGACTTATCAGAAAGAATAAAAGCCATAAGACACAAAAACATCTTTAAAGTGCTGAAAGAAAAGGAAAAATAACTGTCAACCTAGAATTTTATATTCGCAAAAATATCCTCTGGAAATAATGCCAAAATAAAAGTATTTATTAGATAGACAAAAATGAGAATTTACTGCTAAGTAAATTACATCAGGATGCAGAGAAATGACACCAGATACATATGTGAATCTACAGGAGGTAAAGAAGAGCAACAGATATGGAAAATATGTAAGAAAATATACTTTTTAAATAATTTCTTTTAAAGATACATGCCTCTTTAAGAAAAATGGTGTAATACCCTACTATGGAGTTTATAACATATAGATATCATGTATACACACAATATATGACACTAATACAAAAAATGGGTGCAGCAAATGGAACTATACAGTGGCACAATTCTTATATTTTATGTGGTACAATACTAACACTTAGTAGAATGTGATAGGTTAGGATTTATATTGTAATCCCTACAGAAAACACTGAAAAATGCTAAGATGTGTAACTTAAAGTACAATAGAGAAATCAAAATGAAATATTTAGAAAATTATTAACTAAGAGAAGGAAGTAAAATGAACTAAATATTCATATTGAAAACAATGTTTGTAAGACTGGATAAGAAGCAAGACCTAATTATATGTTGTATAAAAGAGATGTAAGCTAAATATAAAGGCAAAGATAGGTGTAAAAGGAATGAATAGATGGGGAAAAAAAATATATATATATATAATTTGAATAGTAAACATAATAAAAATGGAGTCATTATAACAGACAAAATAGACATCAAATAAGGAGTATTGCCAGAGATAAAGTGAATCATTTTATAATGATAAAATAATCAGAATAGATGTGTATGAGCCTGAATATAGAATTTCAAAACTTGAATTAAAAACTGAGATATCTAGAAAGAAAAATAAACAAATCTTCATTATATCTGGAAATTTTAATATCCCTCTTTCACTAATTGGTATAATAGTGATTGATTATAATTAATAGACCATATAGATGAAAAATCAGAAAGAGTGTCTGAAGAAGACTGGAACAATGCTATTAACCACCTTGACTTAATTCACATTTATAAAACATTGTATGCAACAAATGTTTAAATAATTTTTTCAAAATGTACAGGACACATTCACAAAAAATGTTATGCTGTGTCATAAAGCAAGTCATAATAAATGTCAATAATTAAATATTACAGAATATGCATTTTAGTAAAAATAAATTATAAATAAATAAGTCACGAGATATGTAGAAAAGCCCCAAAGATTTGGAAATAAGTAAAAGTTCTAGTAGGTCAGAAGAAACTACGAGAAAATTTAAAATATTCTGAAATTGATCATATTTTAATACATATGCACCATATGACGGTTAATTTATGTGCCAATTTGAGCTAAGTGATGTCCAGATAGCTAGTAAAATATTACTCCAGGTGTGTCTGTGGGAATACTTCAGGTAGAGATTAGCATTTGAATCAGTAGACTAAGTAAAGAAGATTCAACCTCACCAACGTGAATGGGCATCATCTAATCCATTAAGGGCCTGAGCAGAATGCAAAGGTGAAGGAAGTACTAATTCATCTCCCTGAACCAGGACATCCATCTTCTGCCCTATGACACTGCATTTCTGGTTTTCAGATTCAGACCAGAACTTACACTATGGATGCCCTCATCGTCAGCACCACCAAGTTCTCAGACTTTCAGAGTTGGACCAAGACCTACACCAGTGCTTCACTGGTTCTCATGGCCTTCTATTTTGGGACCTTCTGGCCTCCATAATTATTTGAGAAAATTCCCATAATAGATGTTTAGTTAAATTAATTAATGAGTTTATTTATGTTTAGTATATTTTAATTCTGAGGTCTATTCCTCTGGAGAAACCCAAATACATAGCTAAAGCAGACCTTAGAGAAAAATTTGTAACTACTTATATAGTCAATATTATCTATAAAAGCTAGAAACAGGAATAAAAGTAAACTTTAAGTAAAAGTAGAAGGAAGGGTAAATGAAGATATTAGAAATCAGTGAAATAGATAATAAAAACTAGATAATTGACAAAGTGAAAACTTTGTTCTTTGAAAAGATTAATGAAATCAATAAAGCCCAAGCTATAATAATTAAAAACAAAGAGATAAAACAGAAATTTAAAAAATTATGATAAAATTAGTATCAGAAATAAATTAATATGTATTTTATTATACAATAGCAAAATATTAGAAACTGCTTTATGATTTAGGTAGATAATTTTCTTGATGTATACAGCTTACCAGGACTAACCTGAGATGAAATTTTTAAAAGTTCATAGTTATATTTATTAGAAAGGTCAAATTGGTTATCAAACACTTTCTCACAAAGAAAACTTCAGGCTCAGATGGCTTCACTGTGAATTGAACAACACATTTAAAGAACACATAATACCAATATTACCAGAACTCTCTTAAGGAATAGAAAAGGAAGGGGCAATTACAACTTCTTTAAACAGAATAGAAAACCCTGACACAAAATTGATGAATACAGTACAAAGACCTAAAATTAATGACCAATATCATTTAATGTAGATGCACATTAGCAATTTAATCCAACAATATATAAAAAGGTAGATATATTAGGACCAAATGGTCTCTACACCAGGAATGCAAAGATTGGTGAAACAGGCTGGGCATGGTGGCACATGCCTATAATCCCAGCACTTTGGGAGGTTTAGGCGGGCGGATTACCTGACATCAGGAGTTCGAGACCAGTCTGGCCAACACGGTGAAACCCCATCTCTACCGAAAATACAAAAATTAGCCAGGTGTGGTGGCACATGCCTGTAAACCCAGCTACTTGGGAGGCTGAGGCAGGAGAATTGCTTGAGGTTGGGAGACAGGTTGCAGTGAGCCGAGATTATGCCACTGCACTCCAGCCTAACCGACAGAGTGAGACTCTGTCTCAAAACAAACAAACAAAGAAGACTGGTGAAACATTCAAGTGCATCAAGCAATAGAATTCTCTATACTAACTGAATTAAATAGATGAACCAAATGATTAACTCATGGGGTTGACACACATCTAAAGATACAGAAAGATGTAGAAAAACCATGTGGCAAAATTCAACACTCACTTATGAAAGAAAGAAAGAAAGGAAGAAAGGAAGAAAGGAAAGAAGGGAAAGAAAGGAAAGAAAGAAGGAAAGAAAAGAAAGAAAGAAAGAAAGAAAGAAAGAAAGAAAGAAAGAAAGAAAGAAAGAAAGAAAGAAAGAAAGAAAGAGAAAGAAAGAAAGAAAGAAAGAAAGAAAGAAAGAAAGAAAGAAAGAAAGAAAGAAAGAAAGAAAGAAAGAAAGAAACTTTTTTCCAATTATGAATGGGAAGCAACTTCTTTAATCCAGTAAAGTGCATTTATTAAAAACAAAAAAGCAAACACACATATTGAATGGTAAAAGTCTAAAAAAGTTCCCCTTTATATTCAGAAAAAAGAAAATGATATCTGTTCTCACTGCTTCAGTTAGACATTTTACTAGTGGATTCAGAAATAAAAGAAGTAAAGGGCATGGAAACTGGAAAGGTAGACAAAATTTTCTCTTATTTGTAGGTGACACGATTGCTTTCCAAATCTTAAAAAATCTACAAAACAATTTCTAGAACTAACAAATGAATTTAGCAATGTCACAATTGCAGAATACAAAATTTGATTGTATTTCTATATTCTAATAGAAAACAGTGGGAAAAAGCAAAATTTTAAATTCCACTGCAATAATATGAAAATCTAAAATAAGATAAAAAGTAATAAATATTCCAAGATAGTTGCACTAAAAGCTATAAAACAATACTGAAAGAAATTAAGACCTAAATAAATATATAAACATGCTCTTAGAGAAGCCTCACTATTCTTCTCAGTTCACCCAAATAGATCTACAGCGGTAATCTGCAAGCACCTTTTGTTTCAGAATCCCCAAAACACCTTTGAAATTATTGGGAATCTCCAAGGACTTTACTTTTTGTGAGTTATATCCATCAACATTTACAGTATTATAAATTAAAACTGAAAAAATGTTAAATACTAATTTAGTAATTTGTTTAAAAAACTATAAATCTATTACATTATCTTAAGTATGTTTATTTTTTAAATCTACATTCTCTAATACAAAAGTAATCTAGGAGAGCGGAACTGTTTTTAAACTTTTGGAAAATCTGTCTGGCTTAATAAAAGACAGAAGATTCTTATATGCCTGAAATACAGTTAATTGATGTGACATGTTGTTTTACTTGCAGTATATGAAGTAATACTGGCCTCATATAGATAAGTAGTTGTAGAAGGGAGGGGTATTTAAGTCGGCTTTTCACATAACTAGATATTCTTCTTTGATATTATACTAAAAGTTGCTGAGAAAATAAAGGCAGCAGTTACAATGCACTCTGAAAGGAATATGGCAAGGATAATGCATGGTCCTATCAAAGTACACAGATAGGACCACAAATTAGGACATGGATATCAAAGAAGACTCTATATAAAAAAAAAAAAAAATGATGGTTAAACTGAAACCAGAAGATTAAGGAAAGAGTATCCCAGGAAAGGAAAATACTCAAGTGAAGACATGATGGATACACAGATTCAAAAAGACTTGTGATGATCTCAGCTTAGTAGTTACACTGAGTACTGAGCGGGGGTGGGAGGTTGTTAGGGAGAGTAACAAAAGATTAAACTGAAAAGACAACTGAGCTTAGATGTGAAAGCTGTCCCTAGGCAAAGTTAATAGCTTTAGTATTTTCTATAAAGATAATGAGAATTTATTGAAGGATTTAAGCCAAAGAATGACAGCTCATAAAAGGTGAAAGTTTAAAGAAAGATTGATGAGTCAGTGTGTGAGCTACAGTAGAAAGGTCCAATACAGTAGTCCTGCCTTATCTGTGGTTTCATCCCACTTACCCATGGTAAACTGCAGTTGAAAAATATTAAATGGAAAATTCCAGAAATAAACAATTCATCAGTTTTAAATTGTGTGCCAGTCTTAGTAGTATCATGAAATCTTGTGCCATCCCACTCCATCCTGTGCAGCATGTGAGTCGTTCCTTTGTCCAGCGTATCTGTGCCTCTGTTACCTGCCTATTTGTCTCTTAGCTACTTTCTCAGTTATCAGATCAACTGTTGCGGTATCACAGTGTTTATGTTCAAATAACCCTTATTTTCCTTAATAATAGCTTCAAAGCACTGGAGTAGTAATGCTGACATATTGTTATAACTGTTCTATTTTATTATTAGTTATTGTTGTTAATCTCAAAGTGCTTAATTTATAAATTAAACTTTCACACAGTTATGTATGCATAGGAAAAAACAGAGTATATACAAAGATGAAAGTACTATCTGCACTTTCAGGCACCCCTTGCAGCATTTTGGAACATATCACCCACAGGGAAGGATAAACTACTGTAATATAAAGCCTTAAACGCATACATTGGTTTTGGGAATAACAATATTGTTTGTGACTTAATTGAGGGAAAATGGCAGATGAGGCTATGTTGCAGTGAGCTGAGGCATGAATGGGGAGGGCAGGCTTAGCTTTCAAGAAGCTTGTCTGGGAGAAAAAAGTGACAGGGCAGTAAGCAGTAGTGACTAACGGGAGGAAGAGGGTGAAGGGAAATAGCCAGTGTACCAACAAACATTAAAGCTATGAATCTGGAAAAGGACAAAAGATGAACCTTGCATATGGTAGTATGCCAGATCTGCTCTAATTAAAGTAAAGAAGGATTGAAATTTAGCGTTAATTATTTTTGAAATTATTTTCCTTACTATGTTTTTTTAAACAGCCCTCATATAGGTTGTTTCATTTTCCTCATTTTGCTTAGTCAACTTTTATCTCCCAGAATGTGTATAAGTAAATCATGGTTGAACACTAAATAAATAATTCTTAGACTTCAAATTAATCGTGTCTGAATTGCTGAGCTTTTATTTCATGCCAAAATCGGGGGTGTTGCTTGCTTAATTCATTTATTGGAAGAATGAAAAACATGACTACATTCAGAACCGAATCTACTAGGACATTCATGTGAGTCCCACTGAGGTCCATACCTCACAAGTGACATATGTACCTTATTTGTTTACTTCTTTTGTTGAGAGGATTTGGACTTCTTGTTTCTGTGGATTTGTAATATAAAAATTCAGCTGGTCACAAATTCCAGAGTAGTAATTTTTAATACAGTTAAAATGGATAAAATTACTTGGAACCAGTTTATCAAATAGATTCAAAGAATCTTTAATATCATTAACTTGCCTAAAACTGAAGTGTAATTTGTTTTATAATCTGTTTCCCCACCATTTGTAGTTGTGAAGATGCCTATCATTTGAAATCTTCCTGCTGTAGCAGTTAAGTGAGGAATACAAGCAGACTGGCTGAATGTTCCTTGAGAACCATGTGGCTAATGAAAACCATTTGAGTTTATCAGTTGGCAACTCAGGAGCATGAGGATGACTAGAGTTTATAGCAGTCATTTCTCTCTTGTACTTCTCTGGGATGAATAAATAAATCTTTTCAGAAAGCTTGAAGCTATAATCACTGGAGGCATTGCCATAGAAACAAAGCAAGAGCATCAGTAAATCAATAAGAAAAATATTCCAAAATACAGAATAACTGGTGAAAGCGGCCAATTTTATAAAATGCTATATATTTTGATCCAGATGTATATGTGAGTATATAAGATATGTTTGAATAGAAAACAATTACATTACATTCAAGTGTTATAAAATAGAAGATTAGTTTATATGTGTGTGATTTTATTTCCACAGGTTTTTGGGGAAAAGGTGGTATTTAGTTACATGAGTAAGTTTTTTAGTGGTGATTTGTGAGATTTTGGTGCACCCATCACCTGAGCAGTATACACTGAACCCAATTTGTAGTCTTTTATCCCTCACTCCCTTCCTATCCTTTGCCCGAGTCCCCAGAATCCATTGTGTTATTCTTATGCCTTTGCATCCTCATAGCTTACGAGTGAGAACACACAATGTTTATTTTCCATTCCTGAGTTGCTTCACTTAGAGTAATAGTCTACAAGTGCTGTGTCAATCTAGAGTAAACCAAAGCAGATTGATTTACCATGTATGACAGATTATACACTGGGGGCATTTGTTCTTAGGAACCAGTGATTGTGCCAGCTGATACCAAGTGCACCTCAGAAAATGAAGACCTGCATGTCAAAAACAAATAGGAAACACATTATAGGTATATGCTTTCAGAATTTGATTAAACAGATTATGGTATATTTGGGTCAATGGCTATAACACATTGAATTTGGTAGATATTTAGTTTGTGTGCCATTTACATTCACAGTTACATGGGGAACAAGATAGAAAATTTTGCATCAAATATTAAATAGCAACACCCTATATAATCATAACTAGATGTCTTTATTTCTCTTTTATTCCACTACTTCATGTACTATGGCGTCCTCTTTATTTCCTTCTTTGTTCTCTCCTTCTCCTAGCCTCCACCTCCCTGCATTGTCTAAAATTACATCCTTCAATAGGATAACAACTAGCCACACACAGCTATTAAGGCTAATTGAATAAAGTAAAACATTTCATGATTTAGTTTCTAAGGCACATAGCTACATTTTAAGCAAGGAAGAGTCACAGTGGACAGCAGCTACCATATTGGACAGCACAGATAATGCTGATCTAAAACAATTAAAATCTTGCTCCTAGCTTAGTATTTTATTTTTCCAAAAATGTAGAGAGAGAGAATGAGAAGGAAAAGGGGGAGGATAGAAGGGGAGAAGAAAAAAATCCATGTTGCTATCTACCCTTACTCTTGGAAGAAAGCAGTTGAAGAGCTCCTTGTTCCAGTAGAAACACAATAGTAACTTAATGCCAAATCTACTCTCTTCTCATTCTGGAGGAGGTGAAGGCAAGGGGAGCCTATAAACTACGTCTTCAGTGAAACTAAGAGACAGAGAAAATTTGAAAACTACAAATTGCCTGTGTGGGCAACAGCAAGGAAAACCAGCAAAATCTGCACGGAAAGCTATAGCGGCACGATAGGGAGAAGCATGGAGGACGATGGTGGTCTAGAGTGGACAGATCTCAGAAACGAGCAGCAAATATGAACTACTATAAGGAAAAAGTCCCTCTTAAATAGACACTGTTGTGACAAGGCTGAGGACTAAAAGAGCACAATCACTGCAGCTGCTGTGACATAAGATACTGAAAGCCCTCTTGGATCCTCTTGGTGTAAGAAAGCACCATCTTTCAAAAGACAAAAGGATACCTCGGAAGCAAGGACTATGTTCTTGAAAGGAGTGTTTAGTAAAGCTAGGTCAGAGAAGCATCAGAGGCATGGCTATACAGAGAAATTTCATTATAATGAAACAATCCATTTCCTTAGCCCCAGATTCCTAGCAAACTGTCTCACTCCCTAGACTCCTGCTCTGACCCCCACAAAAGTCTCCTGCTAATATTTTGTCTGGAAATTTTAATTCATTCAAATATGAGTAATAGTAAACCCTACAGCGTGCTGTAAGGGTTCAAATGTGTCCCCCAAAAAGTTGTGTTGAAATCCTTGTCCTCAGTACCTTGAGATGTGCCTGTATTTGGAAACAGGGTTGTTGCAGATGTGATTAGTTAAGATGAGGTCATACTGGAGTAGGGTGTACTCTTAATTCAATATAACTGATAGATTTATAAGAAGAGAAAAGACATGGAGACACAAGAGAGAACACCATGTGATGAAAAAAGGCAGACATTGTAATGTTCCAGCTGCAATTGAAGAAATGCTAAGGACTGCTGGCAAACTACCAGAAATTAGGACAGGCAAGGAAGGATTCTCTCCAACAGCTTTCAAAGGGTGCATGTCCCTGAAAACATTTTGGCTTCTGACTTCCAGCCTCCAGAACTGTGAGACAGTACATTTCTGTGGTTTTAAGCTATCCACTTTGTAGATTTTTTGTCACAGTCTTAGGAAACTGATACAATCCTTTCAAAGATACCATAAAATAGGAAACAGCAACAAAAGTTATTGTTTAATAAAAGAAAAAATCTTACCAGAAAAAAATGTTGCCACAAAAAGATACAAGTTGCAACACAACCTTTCACCAACAAGATAGATACAATTACAGCCAGGAAGGAAATACCAGGACTCAGGATAACATGACTGGACAAGAGAAGCTGATGTCTAGACATATGCAGTAAAACTGTAGGATTTAGGGGAAACTGTAGGATTTAGGGGAAACTGTAGGATTTAAGGGAAAATGGAAGAAAAAGAAAATTAGAAATAAAGAATAAATTACAGAATCAAAAGAGATACTAATACCATAGAAAGCACAATAAGAGATGTAGGTGAGAAAAGTGAGAAAATCAAATGAAAATTAATAGAAATAAAGATATAGAAAGTATTGGAAATAATATGATGAGTAAAAGGTAGGCCAAAGACATCCAAAATTCACGTAATTAGGACCGCAAAGAAAATCAAACAATGAAAGAGAAACAATATTTAAAATTTTAATTCAAGAAAACTTTCTTAAAGAATATTTGAATCTGATTATTGAAGAGAACGTTATAAACCAGGGAAGGGGTACATTATAACACAGGATTGTCAACACTGAGACATAATCTGAATAAAATGTTTGATTTTAAAGATAAAGAATCTCTGAGCAGCAGAAGGAAATATCAAAATAATTTTAGGTGAAAGAAAATCAAGTTGGTCAGATATCCCCCAGCAATTTTTTACTAGAAGACAGTGAAAAAAATATCTCCAAGGAAAGAAGGAAAAACACTCAAGAAAAAAAGTGTGTCAAAGTTTTTATACCTAATCAGACTGTCCATTGAGCATAGAGGTTATAAATAAATAAAATTTTTTCAGATGTATCTGCAAGAACCTAAAGAGCATAATTCACATAAGCCCCTCCTATTAAGAGACAAAACTCAACTAAAATATAATTTTAAAATAGCAAGAAAAGGACAGGTGGTAAGACTTTAATATACTTAAGATATATTTAAGATAAAAGCAAACTACATTAAAAGTGATAAAATGAAAAAAAAGTAATGTGCTTCAAATTACTGGCTAGTTTGAAAATGTATAACTATTATCAAAAACACAAATAAAGGAGAGAAAAAAGTTGATAAGTGGCCTAAGCTCACCAGTACTTTACCTGGAATAGCTACAAATTAAAAGACATCATTCAAAAGTGGCAAATGACAGAAATCTAACGCAATTGCCCATTGGTCTACCCAGTTGAACCCCACTGATTTTGCAAGATGATAGAGTGACACGAAGAATTTTATGCAAGACTGCCTGCAAAAGAGTACTGATTACAACAGAGAAAGCAATAAAATGGGGACATTTATATATCAGAAATGTCTATCATTTATTTAATCAAAGTTAAGCCTTGATATTCCAAAATTTATTGGTGTCATTTTCCCTTTTGCGCTCTCTGTCTCTCTACTCTCTCTCTCTCTCTCTCTCTCTCTCTCTCTCTCTGTCTCTCTCTGTGTCTCTCTCACACACACACACACACACACTCTTTAATACAGAGACCACTGATAATGGACACTATGTACATCAGTCTGAGGTCAGAATATTTCAAGTAAAATTGCACTTTGGCTACATAAATCGTTGTCCAAGAAAGTAGACCAATCTTCCAGTCATCTTAGCAAAAGAAATTTGCAAATAGAAAGGGAATGCATAGGAATAGCTCAAGTAAAGGACTAGGCTATGGAAGGACAAAACTCAGCTCTGGGGAATCTGCATAGAAGGAACTGGTAAACAGTCTTTTCAGGGTGCCACCTTTCAGGGAATGAGCCTTAACCCTTGCAAGTATTTTTGATGCTTTTCTCAAAAGTAAAATTCCAAGAAATTGTATGGCTCACATGCTATAATACCAGATTGTATGCAATATGTAAAATATAGCACCCCAAATGGAAGAAAATTTAGCAGGAAAAGGTAGAATAAATGCTGAGGTCTAAAGCAGCAGGTGTCCATTAGGAGGTGTCCATTAGCAGGTGTCCATAGTCTTTATGCTTACACTGATGGGTTGGGAGAAAGGGACCGACAATTTATTTAAATCTCACAGATGTTAGAGAAGTTAAGAGGTAGAGAAACACTGATGAAAGCACAAGACATAGAAACAGTTGATGAGGGCTTTTTCCTACACATCTCTACCTCCTGCTCACTATTGTTTTTCCCAAACATCTTCCTCATCCCATATAACTATTCTGTATTCACATTCACTCTTGCTTGTTCATGTCTTTCTCCCACTGGCATTTCATGACTCCTGCCCAAGGATGTAAAACCTTTCCATTTATCTCTACCTTTCTGTAATTCTGAGATAGTCCCTTTAAGAGAATGCACCTGAATTTGCCCATATTTCTCATGTCATTAATGAGTAGTATATGTCTATGAAAATCATCCGTTACCTTTCTAGGTACCTGCATTCATTTATCTGAAGGCTGTCTTGGATATTTGAAACCTTCAGCTCAAAAGAGTGTCTATGCTTACGAAAATGTACTAAATCCCCTTAACTCAGAAGAACCACTGTTCAGAACCACAAGCTCCAAAGAACCACTGTTGGTTGGTAAGATATTGCCAAACCCATAACCAGTGTGTCCAAGACCCAATAAGTTGGCAACAGCTTTTTCAAAAGTTTCACAATTTTATTTTCCGATTTGATAGTGTAAAATTTCCATCTGCTTTCACTTTGGAGCAGTTTGGAAAATACTAGAAAAAAATTAGGAAGTAACCAAATCATTCTTAGGTGGAATTTTATTTTTGTGATGATACAATTTGGAATTTAAATAAATAAAAACAAAAACAACACAAACAATATAAAGGCCGCCATATAAGCCATCTGCTAGTAAAGGCCTTTGGCTATTCTTTTCCATATTTACTGCCAAGGGAGGTCCCTAACTTATTACAATTTCAAGTTTAGGATTCCAAATGGCAGCCTTTTAAATAGCAGCAAAACAGTAGCAGTGGAAACACAATAACAGATACTTGTCATTTATAGGTCTGAATATTTTTATATTTGTAAGAAGTATATTTTGAGATAAATACATGAAGATGAAAGAGCAGAATGACATTTTCATCATTCTTAACCAGGAAAAAGATAACCTTTTTTATTTTTTTTATTTATTTATTTTTTTTAGCATGGAAACTTTCCACTTTTAGTAAGAGAAGATTGAGAGAAGGCAGAGTATACTGTCAGGTTCAATTAATTGTTGAAGCCAAACAAAAATAGCCTCTCATGGTTCCCATTGTTCTGCAGCTGTTGGCTTCATAATGCCTGTTGTCTCCTTCCTTATGACTAATCATCATGGTTGCCCAGTTTCCTTTCTTGATTTTCTGCCAGAAGTTGTGATGTGTCATAGAAATAAAGGGCAACCCTCCAAGCATTTCTTTCCAGGTCTCTTGAGCACATCCATCTTGGAGCATTTGTCTTTTTCTTCAAATTGCTGAATTTCTTGACCTCCCTGAACTGAGAAGCTATGTTTGTGAATGTGCATGTTTCAGTCATTTGATAAGGGAGCCTAAGTAGCTTCCTGCTTTAAAGAGGTCAAAATAATGGGAGTCCTGAATGGAATGTGTGCACAAGTCTTCAGCCTAATGTGTTTTTCTTTTTCAGAATCTCACCTTGCTTCTTGTTACTCTGTTGAACAGTTCTAGATTGCTAAAAGTATCACCTGCTTTCTGAGTTTAGCGATTTCTAAAAGGGTTATATCATGAGTATTTAAAATCCCATTTAGTTGAATATCAAAATTTTAGCCATCTAACTTCTCAGAACAAAGAAAAGAACTTCAAAATAAAAGGAAAAGACTACTGATATAGTTGTAAAAACTTGATGCACTAAGACTTAAGTACTTTTAGTATTAAGAAGAGTCTTACAATTTTGAACACTGTCTGGCATATATTAAACATTATCTAAGTATTTATGGCATTATTGGAACTTAGGTTAGCTATTTTTAAATATAAATCTAGCAAACTTTGTTATTACGTTTCTGAGGAAGAAAGAAAAAGATTACCAATAACGTTTTTGAATTATGGCAGAAGACAACAAAATGAGAATGTTGTAAGGATCTACGGCTGATATCTAGCTATAAAAATGTGACCCAAAAATTACAGAACACAATTGCAGTAGTTGGTCCATTTGACTTGCCCGAGGATGTAAAATAAATTAGATCACCCTTCAGAGACACCAACCTAATGATCATAGTAACTACCATTAAATTATCAAGGAAAGGTCCAATTAGGTTTCATTTATGCTAAGAAAGCAATATAAAGTAAAATAAGAAAAAATTAAAGTTTCAAAGGGGCAGACTGAAGCACTAAGGATTTTCATATCTTGGAAAATCTACTTAAACAGGGCAGCTCATTCATCAAAGATCTTAGTTCTCAATGGGACCTTGCTGTATTTACTGATGCTGTCAGATCTGAAGATATCCTATCGTACAGTCTCATGCTTTACATAGCAAAAACATTAGGGTGAACGCAATCCCCTCTCCTCATGTTAGGCCATGTCTGGCTCTCTTAAAAAAAAAAAAAAAAAAAAAAAAAAAGCTGTCTGAACTTAGACAGCCTCTAACCTGCCTTCGGGGAGAGTGCAGCTCCTTTGCTCAGAATGAGTCACTCAGTCTCTTTGTGCCCCACCTAACTGGTGTGGATGCTGGCCTTGCTTCCTTATAAGTCCATGAGGCAGCCTGGCTGGATTTATGATTCAGAGTAACCTTTAGTCCATCTCCTGCCTGTGTGTGCTTCCTACAAGTTCTCTCCAGGCCACCAGTCAGTTTTTCCTCCTCTATCATCATCAGAACCACTCATGGCTACATTGTACCTCACGCTCATGCCCCAGCAGCTTTATACATACCCAGATCTTTTACCTCCAGGCCTTCATTCCCAATGTGTCCTCTCCCTGACAGGCAACTTTCCCTTTCTAATAGCCCCAGCCACCTCCTACCACCTTTTCCCCCAGCCCAGTAGTTCTCAACTTTGGGCAATTTTGTCTCCCAGGGGACATCTGACAACACCTCAAGACATTTTTGATTGTCATAACCTGAGGAAAGACACTGCTGGCATCTAGTGGGTAGACACCTGGACTTCCATCCAACATCTTCCAATGTACAGGCCAGTCCTCCAAACAAAACATTATCCAGTCCAAATTGTCAAAAATGCCAAGGCTGGGGATGCTGCAACCTTCTCAGTCCTCATTCTTACGTCTCAGAGCAAATCTCACCTCAGAGCAAATCTCACCTCCCTTGAAACCTTCCCCGAACATTATTCCTCACTATAGGAGAAGGGTTATCTATCCCTAGTCTTTTCTCTTTTAGTACTTGATATAATATCCATTCTTGAGGTCTCTATACCGTAACAAAATTACCTTTGTCTATGTTCCCCTCCGACCCCCGACATTAAACTGTTAGCTCCTTGTGAACAGGGGTGGCGTCTTTTTCATCCATATCTATCCAGCACCCAGACTAGTGCCTGGCTTATTGTAAATGTTTTTAAAAATGTTTGAGTGATTGAATTTAAAAGATTAATTTTGCTTGAAACTTTATGCCTTTGCTTTTTTGCTAGTCATTTGGTAATGTTAGAGACACCTTGCTGATCTCCAAGAATCTTCTGATCCATTAAGGATCTTTAAATTTAGAGTAAGTGATCCTCATCTCCTCACATTTCACTATGTCTGCATTCTGGAGTTCCTCAGAAAGGATGGCATCTTTGAGGATAATCTTTGAATGTGGATAACAGCGCATTTAAAGTTGACTGAGAGGCCATCTTTAGCTGATAATAATCTGCTGAGTTGGATTTCCTATCTGGTTAACAGTATAGTCACTGAAGCCAGATCACTTGGGTTCAAATCTAGGACCTGCCACCTACCAACTGTGTGACCTTGAGCATATTAATTAAACATTCTGTGCCTCAGTTTTCTTTCTGAAAAAAAAAAAAAATGGGGATGATCGTAGTACAAAACTCATAGATTTGTTATGAGGATTACCTGAGGTAGTATTTGTAAAATGCCTAGGACAGTGCTTGGTACTCAGTAAGCGGTTGTTAAACAAGGTTGGAAGGAGAGGCTAGTGTCAACCCTCTGCTACTTGTGATGAATGCATCAAGCCAGGTAAATACATCTCATTCTAAAATATAATCTACTGCATTCCTAAGGAGACTTGGATGAACACATGTTAAAAGATAAGACAATTAAGGTTTACCCATCATGTGTCTTAGACCAAAATAACCCTCCAGAATTTGTCAAACTTTTCTATAGGCAGGTGACAGAATGTCTTATAATCCTGGCATAAATACAAAAACCACTGATAATCTCTGATGGCCATTGCTGCTGCATTCCAATTTCCTGCTTCAAACTGGCATTTTAATCATTCTGCCCATAGCAACTAATGTCCTTTAAATTAGCATTAAAAATTCATTCTTTTGGTTTATCCTTCCTGAATCAAGCTAATTAACTATCAGCTCAGAGCCCTTTACATTATAACCTGAATGTGTTACATTTTCTAATTTATAATGCCTTATCTAGGCAAATTGAAAACCCAGAAAAGAGTGAATTAATTAATGTTAATTAAAGAGAACAGCATGGAACGAATGCCAGGTCAATCTTTGGAGTGTGCTTGGAAAGCCATTGTTGGGACTAATTTGCCCCTTTGCAGCACAGAACTTTGGACAGAAGGCTTTTCCGTGGTGGCCTTGTAAGGAATTAGGAAGGGAAGTCAGAGATAAAACTAGAAGTACCAATGAACACTGGTATTATATATCTGTATTTACACATACTGCATATATAATATTTCATATTCTCTATAGTAAGAAACCAAATAATCAAATCAGTCCCTGAAGCTTTTCACAATTTTTTCTAGACTTTTTAATAGACATTGCCTGTTATTTTTAATCAGCAAGTATTTTCTGAATGCCTCTAACATACAAAGTTTTATGTAGGGAAATACAAAGATAAGAGGATCGTAACCCAAAGAACTTAAAGTATAGAGCGGCACCGTTCAGTATCAATCTCTGATAATGAAATGTTCTATATCTGCACCATCCAATAAAGTTGCCACCTGTGCATATTCAGCACTAGAGATGTGGCTCGTTATTGAGGAAATAGATTTTTTAACTTTACTTACATTTAAATAGCCACATGTGGATACTGGTTGTTGTATTATATATCTCAGGTCTAGAAGGTGAGAGAAACTGCATAATGTTTATTTTTGTCACTTAAAATTTTTCAAAGTTTGTCAGTGTTTCTTTTATGCCACACTATTGTACGTCTCTCTTTCTCTGTCTTTGTCTCTGTTTCTCTGTCTGTCTCTTTCTCTCTCTCCCTCCCTCTCTGTCTCTCCGTGTCTCTCTCTCTCTCTCACACACACACACACACTAACACATACACACATGTACATACCTCTCTTTGTTTTCTATTCACTGTCATATTTATCATCTTAAAATGATTTTATTCAGGGCTATGATGATCAACTTGGAGAGATGGAATATATCAGAGTTACTGGAGGGCAAAAAAGAAAATGCCTGCATAATCAATGTTATAATTTTATAATTAAAAATGAGAAAAATATTTATACATATTATAGAAAAGTAAAATGGAGGGATGATTTAAAGAACACAGTTTTCAACAGAAAACTGTACCTGTCCCCAAGGTGAAGTATCAGAATCTAGGAAGGGGTAGAAGAGATGCTGTGAGATTGTTATGTTGAACAAATAGGCACATGGGTTTACAAACTTTAAGAAATTAGCTTAAAAATAATTAAAACATATTTCCCTAAAGGGCCGAAGGGTCCTTTCACCACATAAGACATTATATATAATCATTTTTTCAACAGACATCAGAAATTCACTAAGCGTTCTGGAGACCAACTGCCTTAATTCATCCAGAAGTGGTCCGTGAGTCCTCCACAAAGTTGCTGACACAATTCCTAGTTGTAGATATTGGACAGCATAATTTGGATTTTACCCTAATATTCCTAAATGTGAACAAAGATATTAGGAATGTAGCTGTGAAAAACTGGTTTAATACAAAGTTTAACAAACCACCATACATAAACAAAAATACGTTCAAAATACAATAACATTTTTTCAGGACATATAATTTTGACTCTTTTTAAAAATCCAAACCTATAAGTCAGTGGGGGGTATTGTGTAAGTAAGGGCTAAATTCCAGAAGATTTGGTAAAGTTATTTTATGTTCATCAAAGTTGGATTTCAGATTCAATCATTTTCTTCATTGCGCTATTAAATTATGTTGCCTTACTCGCCCCCATCTTTTTGTGCTTGACTTGCACAATACCAATATTGCCACCTATGGGTCAACATAATGTTGTGGGATGTTTACATGAGCAAGATGAGGTAGAAAAAAAAGTACTTGGAGAATGAATCATTTTGGATAGTTGAGTTAGACAGCTACATAGGATCCATGCTTTTACATATCTTTTATTTAGTAGTTTCAGATAGAAAGCCTCTTCAAAGATACTACACAAGTCCCTAACGTCCTAGCTACTGCACTGAAAATAATTAACATTTTTGATGACTACAGATAATTATCATCAATATAAATTACTATGCTAGATCAGAGATATTTCTCAAGTGCAAATTTGACCCTAGGCAGAAGCATCTCAGACTGTTGTCTCCTTTGAGTATTTAACTCAGTAGAATATTCAGTCACATGTCTAGACTCCCTGTTTGCTTTTCACTGCCCATAGTACATAATTCCACTTGTCAATTCCCACTCTTTCATATGTTAATCTCAATTTTCTATAGTTATAAACCAAATAACGACCCTAGTTAGAGTTGTTTACAAAATAAGGGTAATTGGAAACTGAATATGTGCCTGGAATTTAGAATCTTACTATAGGGATTTCGTGACTCTGATTTTGTCTCCTCACATAAAATTTTTGTAACTTGCTTTATGATACACAGCTGCATTCCTAACAGGTAATGTAACTGAATAACTTCCTGGATAGGTGACTCATTAATTACTTCTCATTTGAATTTCTTGTTATCGCTTTTCATTGTTTGAATGACTTGTCATTATTAGTGACTTCTCTCTTCTTTTTACTTAATTTTTAACTTCATATGTTGTAATTCTTCATATGAGAAATAAAGTATCAATTTTTAATAAAAAATTGTATGATATTAAAAAGATGTGAAAACCTATTATTATCCCTAAATATTCTAATTCAGTTTCCATATACCATGTAACAGTTGCTAACAAATTTTTATCTCCAAATTAGCAGAATGTATTATTCTGAGCAAGAGTTAATAAACTTTAATTAATTTTTATCTCACTGAAGTTTTAGATAAATCACATCTTGCAATCTGGCATGCTCTTAAAAGTTAAATCTCTCCCAGACTTTAAACTTAGAAGTACCATAGTCAGGTGGTATAGACAAAGCCTTGGACACTTCTTTAGAGCCTCAAAGAAATTTGAAGTAAGCCTCTTAGTCTATCTGCCACCATATACTTTAACATTCGTCATTAAAATTCTAATGTATAACTTTTCTGTAAAGAAGAAGTTCATTTAGACATTCACGATATTTATTTAGAAAAGTTCTCTTTTTATTTCTCTGCATCAAACATTTTAATGAATAATATGTAAACTATCCTATTAAATAAAGATAAATTAGATAAGTTGAAGAGAGGCTCAGAAAGTACCCATGAAATCCATCTTGGAAAGGGCACCAAGCAAAGAATGTTTCTCCAGATGCTATGTGAAGAAAAAAAGTTCCACGGTTTAATGAATTTGGAAAACACTTCATATTATAACACGTTCTTAGCTATTCACAATCTACTTCGCTGCATTAAATACTAACAATCCCATGATGAAGAAATATAGGTCAATTTGTTTGACTCAAAGTTTTCAAATGTACTGGACTATAGAATCATTTCTTTTCTGAATGTCCTTTAGCGTCCAACCGAACTGTACCCTGGTACATGCTAGCCACCTACAGGCTACTCAGATATTTGCTTCTCCCCTCTTGTGAGGCCCATTATAGATTTATACCTCTTTACATCTTCAACAGTTAGGTATCACCAAATGACATGCATTTGTCCAGATGAATGTAGCAGATGTGACCTGTGTCACTTCTAGGCCAAAGGTTTAAGGGCCACTATGTAATTGGCTACATTCCGTTTTCCCTGCCTTGGGCAACTTGAAAGCATGTGTCAAGGTGTAGCATGGGTCAGCCTGGGGCAGTGAGTGACTATAATGAGCAGAGCCCCATGGCAGACCTACAAGAGGTGAAAAATGAGCAGGAAATAACCTTTGTTGTATTAAACCTTGAGGTCTGGGGGCTACTCATTATGGCAGCGTAATGAGCTCATTCTGAAAAATATATTCAACTGGCCAGCAAAAAACTTAAAAGTATCAACGGACTTATAAGATATCCAAAATAAGTTATAGTACCAGAAACAAATTTTACTGGGGTTTTTATAGTAGCTTGACTTCTTTAGAAATCTCAGACATTTTAATAAAGGAAAGCTGGCTACATGAAGAAGGCTCTCTTGGTGAAATTATAATCGAGCCAGAGGGCCTCTGTTCATGTTTGGGGTGAGTACTGTAAAACTCTTGCAGGCACGTAAATACAAAAGAGTAGTTATGATACATGCTATTGGCTCACCTCCCCTGATAACATTTCTCTTTGCACACCATTCCCTCCAGAGCAATTCTATATTGTTCTTACTACTCTTATAGGATTATAAGTTCATAATGTATAAGTCAGTCTATGGACTTGATAAAGGGGCCAATTTAATGTTGTCACTGTTTTTCCTAAAAAGCTAGCTTTCCTCATTTGCTTTCTGGACATTGATTAAAAGACTACTCTTTCTTTCTTTTTTTCTTTTTTTTTGTATAATTTGTGTTCCAGGCCCAAGTGGGAGTTCCAATTTCTTTACTGAATAAACTAGAAGTAAATGAACTTCTTTAATCATTGATTGAGGAAAGGAAAATTGATGTTATGTGTAAGGACATAAAACAGCTCCTCTTTTAGGCCAGGAATCAGGTTTCTAAATAAAGAAAAGTTCAAATCAGTTTACACTTACATTTGGTACAGACCTTTACTAAAACCATATTAAGAAAAAAAATTAACATGAAATTATTTCCCAGTTGTCAGAATCATATTTCTGTGATCTTTCCAGGCTTCCTCAATCTTTAATCCCTATATTTTTTGTTTGTTTTAACCTCAGAACCCTGGAAAAACTGAATCAGTAACATAATTTAGATCAAACTGGAAGAATAATAGCTTATTTTATACTGAAGTAGTAAAGCATTCCCTTGATTTGTTAGGTCCTCCTGCATAAACATTCAATTTTTAACCTTTTAGCATGTATGCATTCCTTTATATAAGAATCACTAAATACTGAGTGTATATTGGGCATTGAAGAAGGCAGTCAATACATCTGCTTTTAAAACAAAATACTGAACTGTACTTACTAACATGGTAGCCACTAGCCACCTATCATTATTCATGTTAAATTATTTAAAATTAAATAAAAATAAAAATTTAATTCCTTAGTAACACTAAACCTATTTTAAGTGTTCAATAGCCACATGCAGTTAGTGGTTACTATACGGGACAGTGCATATATAAAAAATTCACATTATATTTCACAAAATTCTATTGAACAGTAAAGATATAAAACATTCCCAACATCACAGAGCAGAACTGCTACTCTATGTCCCTTACTTAAGATTGAGTTTGAGACCAGCTTGACCAACATGGTGAAACACCGTCTCTACTAAAAATACAAAAAGACCAGGCATGGTGGTGCACATCTATAGTCCCAGCTACTCAGGAGGCTGAAACAGGAGGATCGTTTGAACCTGGGGGGCAGAGGTTTCAGTGAGCCAAGATTGTGTTACTGTACTCCAGCCTGGGCGACAGGGCGAAACTCGGTCTCAAAAAAAGGAAATAAGATTGTTATCAAATATTATTGTTCATAAACATGCCAGTTTCATTATCTAGAGCCTACACTATTGAATAAAACTTTCTATATGCAGTTTATCCTGGACAATGAGACTTACAGGCAGAGCCAGCTTGGAGACCTAGAACCAGTCTGCAAGTATCATTGCTAGATGCCACAGCCTTCTCCCCTGAGGTCATGGGGCAATGGCGTCCTCTCTGCTCCATGCCCAGGCAAATCATCAGGTAGTTGGAGAACTCACTTACCTGGATCAGCAGCCTGAGTCACCTCACCCTTCCTATACATAGACCATGGTGCAGCAGGGCCCTCTCTGCCCCATACTCATGCAGATCTCCAAACAGTTGGAGCATCTGTTCACCAAGGTCAGCAGCCTGAGCTGCAACATACTTCCTACACAGAGATTGTGGTGCAGGGGACCCCATTCTGCTCCAAGATCAAGCAGATCACCAGGTATTTGGAACACCCACTTTCCCAGATTTGGAGTTTAGGCTACCCCCTTGTCCAGTGCAGAGACTTGAGGACAAGATGATTACCCAGATCCATGCCTAGGCAGACCTCTGGGCACTTGGTGGCCATGCACTGGACACCCTCACTGGGCTAGTGCTTGTGCCAGTAATTGACAAACCTAGAATCAGGCCTAGTCTAGTACCACTCATCTTGGCCCTCCCAAAGGGGCTGAGCAGGGAATCCAGACCTCTGTGCAATTAATGGATCAGCCAATTGCCTGAAGCAACAGAGAGCTCCTCCCAGTAAAAAAGATATCAAGTGTATACTCAGCTGTGTTAGCCACAGATGACCCTTACCCATCACCATCATCTACTGATCTGTACATAAAACTGCAAAGTCCTGTTTAAAACATACTGACAGAAGTACGTAGAGCTGTAAAAGCAGAAGTCAAAAGACCCTACCCAACATACTCTACAGTCACTTTCCCTAGGAGGAAGTTAAGGGAAAGAAAGAAAAAACCAATAACAATATAAAGAAAGAAAGAAAGAAAGAAAGAAAGAAAGAAAGAAAGAAAGAAAGAAAGAAAGAAAGAAAGAAAGAAAGAAAGAAAGAAAGAAAGAAAGAAAGAATCATGTTTGCTTGAAAATAACTACAAAAATTAGTAGTGTCAGTATTGCTAGATGAGAAGAAACCAGTAAAAAAATTCTGCTACCATGAAAAATCTGAAATTGTGACACTATCAAAAGATCACATTAGCTCTCCAGCAATAGTCCCTAAACCAAAAAGAAAACTCAGAAATGACAAATGAAGAATTCAAAGCATGGATTGCAAAGAAGCTCAATGAGATCTAAGATGAAGATGGAAATCAACACAAAGAAAAACTTCCAAAGAAATCCCGGAAAGGAAGGAAAAGATAAACATCTTAAAAAGAAGTCAGTCAGAGCTTCTGCAATTATAAAACTTACTTAAGGAATTTCAAAATACAATTGAAAGCATTATCAATAGACTGGACCAAGCAGAAGAAAGAATTTCAGACCTTAAAGACCTGCCTTTTGAACTTACCCAGTCAGACAAAAACAGAGAAAAATTAATTTTTAAAACTAATCTAAATATTTGAGAAAAATAGCATTATGTAAAGTGACCAAACCAACAAATTATTGGCATTCTTGGGAAAGAATGAGAAAAAGCAAACAACCTGGAAAATATATTGGAGAAAATAGTTCAAGAAAACTTTCCTAATCTTGCTAGAGATGTAGACATCCAGATAAAACAAATCCAGAGAACACCTGGGGGATATTATACAAAATAAATATCACCAAGGCTTATGGTCACCAGACCATCCAAGGTCAAAACTAAAGAAAAAAATCTTAAAGACAGCTAGAGAAAAAGGTCAAATCACAAAAAAAGAAACCCCCATCGAGTTAATAGAAGACTTCTTAGCAGAAACCCTATGAGCCAGGAGAGATTGGGGATCAATTTACAACATTTTTAAAGTAAAGAAATTCCAACCAAGACTTTCATATCCCATGAAACTAAGCTTCATAAGTGAAGAAGAAATAAAATATTTTCCAGACAGCCAAGCACTAAGGGAATTGGTTACCACCAGGCCAACCTTCAAGAGATCCTTAAGGGAGTTTTAAAATGGACTCAAAAGAACAATATATGCTACCACAAAAGCACATGTAAGTACATAGCCCACAGACCCCCCAAGCAATCATGCAATAGAAACTACAAAGCAACCCGCTAAAAACCTCATGATAGGATCATAACTTCATGTATCAATGTCAATTTGCCAGCATACATTTTTGTTTGCATTTATTAGTCAAGCAATTTCATACTTATTCCTGTCAAATACTATAAAGTGTCAAAATTTAGCATAGGGGTTACAAAACTATAAACCCAGCGCAAAACGGAATAATCTTTGCTTGTGCAATCTCTAATAAATAAGACATTGATAATGGTTCAATAAAAGTAGCTACATCTTAAACTTAGTAAGATTACAATAACTTCTAATCTTGTGGCTTTAAGCAGTCTAGTCCACAGACAGTAAGGTTTGTTATTGTCTTTGTTTCAAAGCTAAACTATAAGTTCTTCCCAAAATTAGTCTGGCCTATGCTCAAGAATGATCAGGGACAGCTTTGAGGTTAAAAGCAAGATGGAGTCAGTTAGGTCAAATCTTTTTCACTGTCTAAGTTATAATTTTGCAATGACGTTTCTATAACTTTAAATGATGACTACTACGGTTTTCATAAATAATCTAGGTAAACAATTAAAATAAAATAATTAGATAAATGTAATAGGATAAATACTTGTAGACAAAATCATAATTTAGAATCTAAAGTTATATTAAATTAAGTAAATATTTCATTATTTGGATATTTTCCAATAAAAATATATTTATATGAAATCTTTCTTTAAAAAAAGGTGTGTCCTTTTTAAAAGAGTGAACAATTTTTGTCTAATTCAAAGCTTATTTAAAGGTTATGCATAAAGCAAAATAAAAAGAACCAGGAAATGAGAGAGATGTAAAGAAAGTTATAAAAATTAAAAGGTTTTTTTGATAAGAAAGCTTAAAGAGAAATAATTTTATATGAGCAAGGATATTGTATGATAAATTTAATCCTAGAATAAAATGACTGGTTATTTAAAAAAAGAGGAATCTTCAGGACAAATGAGAAACTCCAACCATGTCATGAATGGTCTGTATAAGTCACAATAGCAGGATATACATTAAAAAAATGTATATGATCAAGTTGTCGTATTATTACTAGGTTTTGGTTTGCTTAAGAAAAAAACTGGGATTAACTTTTTAAAAAATTAAGACTATTACATTCATTTATCTCTCTATATATGTGCTTTTAAAGTACTTGTGACCTTGAGTTACAGGGCTTTGACTCCTCAGTCTAAAAGGACACCAAGTCCTGCTAAATTTTAAACACAAATGGCAAGTAAAGCCTCATCTTCAGGCCTGGTAGAAGATGCCAGTCAAAACAAACTGCATTCCTGAGACACAGAGCCAGAAAATAAAGCTACTGAATTCCTCAAGACCCAGTGACTATCATGGAAGAGGTGGGTGCGTGATATTGTGAGGGCCAATTTTAGGAGATAAAATAAGTTCAGCCTCTCTATAAATTAATCATTAATATCAAAAGTACACTGATGCAAGACCAACATATAGGCCCCTGTATTAGCATTAACTGACTCTTTAATAAATGTTATAGAGTTTATAAAAGGTTTATGGAAGTTTTGTCTTATGGTCAAGATTAAAATTTTATATAGTGTTTATAAAATTTTGCAAAACAAATTTAATTAATTGGCTTCATGCTGTTTTTATTAGGGCTTATTGTCTGGAAAATTAAGTGTCTTCTCAAAGAATGAAGGTTTTTGATTTTTTTTGAAATTCGTGAGTTACTACTTTGGTCAAATAAATGACTTTATTTTACAATAACCTGTAATATCAAGTGTTTTAAATCTTTAATATTTGGCAAACTTTCCAAAGCCAATTAATAATTAAAATCAAATTATAAATGATGTCTTTTTCTGACCTAATTCATCCTTTAAAATATTAGTTCCCCTAAGGTCCAAAAATGACATAATTTGGCTTAGTTGGTATAGAAATTATATAGGAAGCATTGTCAAATATGAAATGGTGTTTGGTTTTCTTTGGGCTGTATTTGTTTGTTCATCTCTTTGTTTATTTGTTTGTTTGTTTTTTGAGACGAAGTCTTGCTCTGTCACCCAGCTTGGAATGCAGTGGTGCAATCTCGGCTCACTGCAGCCTTCACCCTGCTGCGGTCAAATGGTTCTCATGCCTCAGTGACTGTAGGCACACACCACCATGCCTTGCTAATTTTTGTATTTTTAGTAGAGACAAGGGGTTGCTATGTTGGCCAGTCAGGTCTCGAACTTCTGACTTCAGGTGATCTGCCTGTCTTGGCCTCCAAAGTGCTGGGATTACAGGCATGAGCCACCATACCTGATCTGGGCTGTATTTGTATAAATGTTATTGGTATGTGTTGCAAAATCATGGGAAACTCCTATAATTCTAATATAATTTAGTGTACATTATCAGTAATAATTACAATTATTATGTTAAATTATTGTGTGCCACAGAGATAACAAATTTCCTTGTCAATTGTGTCTTTGACTATGGCTGCCCTCAAATTTTTTGTCATCCATGAAGAATTGTTGTCTAGTTTTGGTCCTCTTTAGAAGATATTTTTATAATCAGCTATAAAACTCTAACAGGTGCTCTTAAATGCATGTTTCTGATAACTTTGGAAATTGTAATATCAGAATAGAGAAAAAACTTTCAGGACTGATGGAAAGCTGAAACATTCATGAATATCAAGCAGAACAGGAATTAACTGCATGAACTGAACTAATAAAAGACTGAAGGAATCTTTTTAACTTTTTGCTTAAAACATTGCTGATCCTTTGTTTTGTTTTTTCAGAGACAAAGAAACTTTTCTTCTGAACTATTAACAATTTTTAACAAGTTAGTGTATGCCTACAAATGAAACTTGGAGCATATTTTTTCTCTCTACCTGATTTCTCCAGAATTTGAAAACTATTTGTAAGTATTCTCAATTGCAGCAATACAGTTATTTGCACAAGCAAAATAGGAATCTATTTCATTTGTAACAGGACACAATTATAATAACTGGTTATTCCACCAAGGCTTTAACTGGAATGGTGTGCTTTCCTGTAAGGAATTAAACTTGACTTAGGGAGCCAACACAAGCCCCTTGGAAAACTGGCCTCATACTTTGTCTACAGTCCCTGTACAGGGTTCCTGACCTGTGGTAAGTAAAGCATGTCACTTTCTGACAAGCCCAGGAGCCCCAAGTTTATCTTGGGACATTAAGAGGAGAGGATCACTCAACTCACATGTATTTAACAGGACAAATCCAAGGCTGGACTCAGCTTTAAAAATGTCTTATCTAAGATTCCTTCTGTGGAACAAAACTCCATCAAAGCCAATTTAAAAGTATATGTAAAAAAAATTATTATTCTTGCTGCATTATATACAAATAATCAGGCCATGTATAATAATGCAAAATCAGCCTAGCATGGTTTGTCTTTAGTAAAAGTGGAAAACTGAAGAGAGAATATTTTGCTTCAAAAACTATAGTACACCTGCTGTTAGATTCTAGTCTTGACTAATGCTTTTTCAATTTTTATTATTTTCTACAGTTTGGACTGAGTTCTAATTTTTCTTGGCTACAAGTCTTCAAAATAATCTTTTCAATTATTTTCCTTCTATTTTTCCCCACATTTTTTTTCTAATTTGGAGTCACTGAAAACTAAGCTGTGCTTTTGTAAAGTCCTGTGAACTGAAGCTGAACAATTAAACTTCAGAAGAAAATAACAGCAACCTTTTGACATACATAAGCCACTTTCATATCTGCCTACTGATGTATGGACTTTGGAGTAATGTGGCCTATTTCAGTTTTCCAGGATTGATCTTTTGTTTATCATTGTTTTTCTCCCTTCCTCCCCCTATTTTCTCTTCATAGGACATAAGACTTCAGAACTTTCTAAAAATGAGCTTTCCTGATAACTCAGGAGCTACCTATCTAGGAATAAACCATCCTAGCCATAAGAGTTGAGTTAAAACCTGAAATCAGAGACTAATTGTCTTCTAAAATGCTTTCTGCCAAAGATTTTTGAAAAGAAAAGGGGAAAATTGTGAATGGAAAATATCTTGGGGACCCAAAATCACTAAGCTAAAAGGAAAAGTCAAACTAGGAACAGTTTAGGCCAAACTTGCCTCCCATTCTATTCAGTCACCCCTCTGCTCATGGAGATAAATGCATATCTGATTGCCTCCTTTGAAGAGGCTAATCAGAAACTCAAAAGAATGCAACCATGTGTCTCTTTATCTACCTACGACCTGGAAGGCCCCTCCCCACTTAGAGTTGTCTTGCCTTTCCAGACTGAACCAATGTTCCTCTTACATATGTTGACTGATGTCTTATGTCGCCCTAAAACGTATAAAAGCAAACTGTATTGTGTCCACCTTGAGCACATGTCTTCAGTACACCCTGAGGCTGTGTCACAGATGCATGTCCTCAATCTTGACTAAATAATTGTTCTAAATTAACTGAGACCTGTCTCAGATTTTTGGGGTACACACTAAGTAGATATCCAAGAAAACATAAATCATTTAATCAAAATGACACATTCCCTCATATTTTCATCGCAGCACTATTCATTACACTAAAGGCATGGAATCAACCCAGGTGCCCATCAACAGTGGGTTGGATAAGGAAAATGTGATACAAATATACCATGGAATACAACCCAGCCATAAAAAAACCAAAACGCTATTTGCAGCTACATGGATACAACTGGTGGCCACTGTCCTAAGCAAATTAGTGCAGGAACAAAAAATCAAATATCACAAGTTCTCATTTATAAGTGGGATCACATGTCCAATGGGTATACGTGGATATAAACATTGGAATAATGGATACTGGAGACTACTAGAAGGGGAAGAGATGGGAGTGGGACAAAGGCTGAAAAGCTACCTATTGGATACTATGCTCACTACCTGGGTAAGAAGATTATTTGTATCCCAAATCTCAGTATCATGCAATATTCTTATGAAACAAACCTGCACATGGACCCCCTATATCTAATATAAAAGTTGAAATTATTAAGCAAATAATAAAACATTTAAAAACTGAAAGTCAAGGCAGTTTGGATCTTAGTGATTGATCACTTGGCTCATGGTTTGATGAGTTGATTAGAATTAATATGAATTACAGGACACATTGTTTGACAATCTTTGAATGCACTTGCATCCCTGGGTTCCTCCTAGCATTAAAAAAATCAAAGAAAATAAAGAAATGTTTACATATTAAAATAAATCAAGATATTTCACTACCTACAGATCCTTAAATATTAATTAAGGGATGTACTTAAGGAAAAAGACAAATTCAATCCAAGGGAAAATTATGACATACAAGAATGTTGTCTACAACATTGAAAAATATGTAAGAAATTTAATTACCTATTCGTTATGAAAAAAAAAAACTATAAGAAAACTACGGACTATTTTATTAACTATGTACAATCCAATATTTTGTGGTAAAAATAAAATTAAGGACTTCTAGTTTTCAGACTGGCATATAAGGAATTTGGAAGTTGCTACTCTGTCGTAATTAGTAAAGCTGAACAAACTGAAAATCAACAATGCTTCTTAGACTTGTCAGAATATTGAAATTACAGGACAAATTGCTGCTCCATCCATAACCAAAGAGAGTAGAATATACAGAGAATCACAACTTACCCAAGAAGAAATCTACAAAGGAAAACCTTTGTGGGAACCAGTACCAGGGTAGGGAAATCAGAATTGTAATTGACAAATTGCTGGAGGTTCAGTGTGGAACACTTCTTGGAGACAAAATCTCCAGAAAGATCTAATCATGGAAAGCTGCTAAACTTTTGTGAGTTTTACTTACAAGAGATTTATCAGGCTCTCACAATGAAGATCTGGGGACAATCTTCTCATGCTCTTCCAGGAGGAAGGGAAAAAGAACCATTTGGAAATATGCCGAAGCATTCTGTTCTATTTAACAAGGTTTGCCCTCAGGGGAAGCTATCTAACCAGAGCCTAAATGACTGGGGTTTTATCAGAGCCTAATTGACTTGAAAAAAGGGAAATAACCAACTTCAGCATCCTTCCATATGAGAGAAGGTTGATACCTAATCCCAACTCACACTAACCATTTTGTCCTACCTAAGGTAGGGGAGGGTGCAAAGAAGCATGTGTGAAGTTCACAGTCCAGGGTCACAGTCTCACTACAAGTCTGAAACCTAATTATAGAACTATAGAATCTTCCCCTACTGCCAAATCTTACTACCACATGACTCTTTAGTCTTACTCTTTAGTCTTACTTTCTCTGATTCCTATTACCCAGTACATCATGTCAGGCTTTCAATCAAATATTACAAGGCATAATAAAAGGCAAAAAGACACAGTTTGAATAGACAGAGTAAGCATCAAAACCAGACTCAGATATGGCAGAGATGTTGGAATTATAAGGCTGAGAATTCAATACAATAATGATAAATATGCTAAGGGCCCTCATAAATAAAACAGACAACATGCAAGAACAAATGGGTAATGTAAACAAATAATTAAAACATTTTAAAATATAAATGCTAGATGTCAAAAGACTGTCACAGAAATGAAGAATGCCTTTTATAGGCTTATTAGTAGCCTGGAAACAGCTGAGGAAAGAATCTCTGAGCTTAAAGGTATTTCCATAGAAACCTCCAAAAAAGAAAAACAAAGAGAAAAAAGTCTGAAAAGAAAACCAGAAGACAGTATCCAAGACCTGCAAGGTGTGACGTATATGCAATGAAAACACCAAAATGGGGAGGGAAAAGAGATCAAGGAACAAGGGAAATATATGAAACAATAATGACCCAGAATTTGCCAAATTAATGCCAGACACCAACCCAAAGATCTAGGAAGCTCTGAGAACATCAGCAGGATAAATGCCAGAGAAACGACACCTAGGTATATCATTTTCAAAGTACAGTAAAACAAAGATTTTTAAAATCCTGAAAAAAGGCAGAGGAAAATAACAGTTTACCTATAGAAAGGCAAAGCATGACATCGAACATCTCAGAAACCATGTAAGTAAGAAGAGAGTGGTGTGAAATATTTAAAGTTTTGAGAGAAAAACCCACCAACCTAGATTCTGTACACTGATAAGTTAACCTTCGAAAGTAAAGTAGAAATAAAGCTTTTCCCAGACAACAAAAATTGTCTTGAAATACATGTTAAAAGAAGTTCTTTAGAGAGAAGGAAAATAAAATAAGTTAGAAACTTAGATCTACATAAAGGAAGAACAATGGAAAAGGGATAAATGAAGGTAAAATGAAACTTTTATTTTTCCTATTAATTGATCTCACATAACAGTTTGTTCAAAATAGTAATAGCAACATTGTATTTAATTGTATATGTTTGTGTGTGTGTGTATATATACACACACACATATATATTATTGTGCATGCCGGTATTTTACCAAAACGAATGACATCAATTATAAAAGGGATGGTAGGAAAAATTGGGATTATTTTGTTGTTATGAGGCACTCACACTACCTGTAAAGTCATGTAGTGTTATTTGATTTTTTTTTTTTTTTTTTTTTTTTTTTTTTTTTTTTTTGAGACAGAGTCTTACTCTGTCGCCCAGGCTGGAGTGCAGTGGTACGATCTCGGCTCACTGCAAGCTCTGCGTCCTGGGTTCACGCCATTCTCCTGCTTCAGCCTCCAGAGTAGCTGGGACTACAACTACAGGCACCTGTCACCACATCCAGCTAATTTTTTGTATTTTTAGTAGAGACAGGTTTTCACCGTGTTAGCCAGGATGGTCTCCATCTCCTGACCTCGTGATCCGCCCACCTCTGCCTCCCAAAGTGTTGGGATTATAGGCGTGAGCCACCACGCCCAGTCCATATGGTGTTATTTGAAAGTGGACTTAAATTAGTTGTAAATGTATATTGCAAACTCTGGGGCGACTACTAAAATAAATGTTTTTAAAGGTACAAATGATATGCTAAGAAAAGAGAGAAAATTACGTTTTATAAAATGCTCAATGAAAAACACAAAAGGAATAAAAAATAGAACACAAAATAGGAACAGAGAACAAGGACAACAAACAGAAAGCAGTAGCACCTATGTGACATTAAACACATTACATTAGTAATCACTTTAAACATCAATGGTCTCAATGCACCAATTAAAAGGCAGAGATTGTCATAGTTAAATAAAAAATAAGATCCAATTATATGTTGTATACAAGAAACCCATTTTAACCACAAAGACACATACCGGCACACCTTGTTTTATTGCCCTTTGCATTACTGTGCTTCACAGATATTACACATTTTTAGAAATTGAAGGTTTGTGGCAACCCTGTGTTGAGAAAGTCTACTTACTGGTACCATTTTTCCAATATTATGTGCTCGCTTTGTGTCTCTAGGGAACATTTTGACAATTCTCCCAATATTCCAAACATTTTCATTATGATTATATTTATAATGGTGACCTATGTGCAGCAGTCTTTGATATTACTCTCATAATTGTTTTGGAACACCCTGAAGGCAAACTTAATCGTTAAATGTTGTGTCTGTTCTGACTGCTTCAATGACGAGGCATTTCACTGTCTGTCTCTCTCCCTTGAGCCCTCCCTATTTTCTAAGAACAACCATATTGAAATTACACCAATTCATAATCCTACAACAGCCTCTCAGTGTTCAAGTGAAAAAAGACTTGCACATTTCTCACTTTTAATCTCAAGCTAGAAATACTTAAGTGTAGTTAGGAAGGCATGTTCAAAGCTGAGATAGGCTGAAAGCAAGGCCTCTTGTGCCAAATAGTTATCCAAATTGTAAAAGCAAAGGAAAAGTTCTTGAATGAAATAAAAAGTGCTACTCCACTGAACACACGCATAATAAGAATGCAAAACAGCTGTATTGCTGATATGGAGAAAGTGTGAGTAGTCTGAATAGAACATTAGACCAGGCACAACATTCCTTTCAGCCAAAGCCTAATCAATAGCTAGGACCTAACCCTGTTCAATTCTTTGAAAGCTGAGAGAGATGAGGAAGCTGCAGAAAAAAAAAAAAAAAAAAAAAAAAAAAAAAGTTGGAAGCTAACAGAAGTTAGTTCATGAGATTTAAGGAAGAAAAAAAAAAACTCTCTCCACAACATAAAAACACAAGGTGATGCAGCAAGTACTGAAGGAGAAGCTGCAGCAAGTTATACAAAAGACCTAGTTAGGCTAATTGATGAAGGTGGCTACACTAAGCAACAGATTTTTAATAGAGATGAAACAGCCTTCTACTGGAAGAAGATGCCATCTAGGACTTTTATACATAGAGAAGTCAATGTAGGGCTTCAAAGCATTAAAGGAGAGGCTGACTCCCTTATTAGGGACTAATGCAGCTAACACCTTTAAGTTTAAGCCAATGCTAACTTACCATTTTGAAAATTAAAGGGCCCTTAAGAATTATGCTATATCCACTCTGCTTGTGCTCTATACATAAACAACAAGGCCTGGGTGATAGCACATCTATTTGCAGTATAGTTTACTGAATATTTTAAGCCCACTGTTGAGACCTACTGCCTAGGAAAAAAAGATTTATTTCAAAATATTACTGATCATTGACAGCTCTGATGAAGATATGAAAGATTAATGTTGCTTTTGTGCCTGCTAACACAACACCACTCTGCAGCTCATAGATCAAGGAGTAGTTTCAACTTTCAGGTCTTATTATTTAAGAAACACATTTTGTAAGGCTTTTTCTGCAACAGGGATTGATTTTTCTGATGAATCTGTATAAAGTAAATTAAAAACATTCTGGAAAAGATTCACTATTTTAGATTCCCATAAGAACATTTGTCATTCATGGGAGGAGGTCAAAACATCAACACTAACAGGAGTTGGAAAGAAGTTGTTTCCTACATTCATGGATGACTTAGAGGGACTTTAGTGGAGGAAGTAACTGCAGATGTGATGGAAACTGTAAGAAAACTAGATTTAGAAACAGAGTGTCAAGATGTGACAGAATGATTACAATCTCAGGATAAATTTTGAATGAATGAAGAGTTGCTTCTTACGGAAGAGAAAGACCGAGGATATTGGAAACATAACTCAACATAATAAAAGCCATATATGACAGACCCACAGCTAGCATCATATTTAACAGGGGAAAACTGAAAGCCTTTTCTCTAAGATCTGAAACACAAAATGCTCACTGTCACCACTGTTATTCAACATAGTACTGGAAGTCCAAGCTAGAGTAATCAGACAAGAGAAAGAAATCAAGAACATCCAAATTGCCAAGAAAGAGGTCAAATTATCTTTATTTGAAGATGATGCAACCTTATATTTGGCAAAACCTAATGGGCCAGCCAAAAAACTATTAGAACTGATCAACAAATTCAGTAAAGTAGCAGGATACAAAATCAATAAACAAAATCAGTAGCATTTCTCTATGCCAACAATGAACAACACAAAAAAGAAATTTAAAAAATAATTCCATTTATAATAACCAGATATAAAATTAAATGCCTAGAAATTAACTTATCCAAAGAACTGAAAGATCCCTTTAATGAAAACTATAGAACCTTGATGAAATAAATTAAAGTGGAAACCAAAAAATTTTTTTAAAAATCCATATTCATGGATTGAAAAAATTAACATTGTTAAACTATCTATACCGCTTAAAGTGATCTACAAAATCAGTGTCACCTCTATCAAAATACAACTGGCATTCTTTACAAAAATAGAATGCACAATCCTAAAATTTATATGGAACCCCAAAAAACTCAGAACAGCCAAAGTTATACTAAGCAAAAAGAACAAACCTGGAGGAATCACATTACCATACTACAGAACTACAGTAACCAAAACAACACAGTACTGGTATAAAAACAGACATATAAATGAATGGAACGAAATAGAAAACCCAGAAACAAATCCACACACCTAAAATAAACTCTTTTTCAACAAAGGTGTGAAGAACAAACATTGGGGAAAAGACAATCTCTTCAATAAATGATGATAGTAAAACTGAATATCCATATGCAGAAGAATAAAATTAGACCCCTATCTATCACCATACAAAAATTAAGTCAGAATGGATTAAAGACTTAAATGCAAAACTTCAGTGTATAAAACTATTACAGGAAAACATTGGGGAAAATCTCCAGGACATTGGTCTGGGCAAGGATTTCTTGAGCAATACCTTACAACCACAGACAACCAAAGAAAAAATTGAGAAATGGGGTCACATCAAGTTAAAAGGCTTCTGCACAGTGAAGCAAGCAATCAGAAAAGTTAAGCAACAACCAACAGAATGGCAGAAAATATTTGCAAACTACCCCCCTTTGACAAGAAATTAATAGCCAGGATATATAAGGAGCTGAAATAACTCTGTAGAAAACAAAATCTAATAATCCAATCAAAAATGGGCAAAAGATTTGAATATGCATTTCTCAAAAGAAGACATAAAAATGGCAAACAAGCATATGAAAAGTTGCTCAACATCATTGATCATCAGAGAAATAAAAATCAAAATTATAATAAGATACCATCTCATCCTAATTAAAATGGCTTATATTCAAAAGACAGATAATAACAAATGCTAGTGAGGAAGTGAAGAAAAGGGAACATTTGTATAGAGTTGGTGGGAATGTAAATTAGTACAACCACTATGGAGAACAGTTTGGAGGTCCCTCAAAAACTAAAAATTGAGCTACTACATAATCCATATTATGGATTAAGCAACCCCAGTGCTAGGTACATACACAAAAGAAAGGAAATCAGTATATTGAAGAGATAGCCATACTCTTATGTTTGTTACAGCACTGTTTACAATAGCTAAGATTTGGAAGCAAACTAAGAATCCATGAACAGATGAATGAATAAGGACAATGTGGTGCATATACACAATAGATTACTATTCAGCTATAAAAAAGAATGAGATCCAGTCATCTGCAACGTGGATGGAACTGGAGATCGATATGTTATGTAAAATAAGCCAGGCACAGAAAGACAAACATTGCATGTTCTCACTTATTTGTGGTATCTGAAAATCAAAACAACTGAACTCATGAACTTAGAGAGTTGCAGGATGGGTACCAGAGGCTAGGAAGAGTAGTAGGGGTCTGCAGGGGAGGGAGGGATGGTTAATGGGCACAAAAATTTGTTAGAAAAAATGAATAAGACCTACTATTTAACAGGACAATAGGGTGACTATAGTCAATAATAAATTAATTGTACATTTTTAAACAAAGAGTGTAACTGGATTTTTTGTAAATCAAAGGATAAATTTTTGAGTGGATGGATACCCCCATTCCCCATAACTTGTTTATTTCACATTGCATGTTTGTAACAAACATCTCACATACCCCATAAATATATATACCTACTATGTACTCACAAAAACTTAAAATAAATAACAATAAAAATAAGAAACAGTAGGAAAAAAGGAAATACTTCCTACGCATTCTGTGAGGCCAGCATAACCATAATACCACAACAAGAGGAAGACATTGCAAGACAAGAAAACTACAAATTAATATCTCTCATAAACACTTATGTAATAATCGTCAATAAAATATTACCAAATCAAATCCAACAATGTATATAAACAAATATACACCATTGTATTAGTAAGGGTTCTCTAAAGGGACAGAACTAAGAGGTTATAGGTATATATGGAGGGGAGTTTATTAAAGAGTATTGACTCACAAGATCACATGGTAAAGTCCTAAAATAGGCCACCTGCAAGCTGAGGAGCAAAGAAGCCAGTCTCAAAACCTCAGTGGCAGGGAAGCCAACAGTGCAGCCTTCAGTCTGTTGCCCAAGAGCCCCTGGAAAACCACTGGTGTAAGTCCAAGAGTCCAAAAGCTGATGAACTTGGAGTCCAATGTTCAAGGGCAGGAAGCATCCAGCATGGAAGAAAGATGAAGGCCAGAAGATTCAGCAAGTCAAGTCTTTTTAAGTTCTCCTACTATTCTAGCCATGCTGGCAGCTGATTACTTGTGCCCACCCAGATTAAGGGTAGGTCTGCCTCTCCCAGTCCACTGACACAAATGTTAATCTCCTTTAGCAACACCTTCACAGACACACAGAGGAACAATACTTTGCATCTTTCAATCTAATCAAGTTGACACTCAGTATTAAACATCACAATCATGGAAAAAATGGGATTAATCCCAGGTATGCAAACCCAGTTTGAGATTCAAAAATCACTTAATGTAATCCAATTTAATGTAATGTAAACATCAATAGTTTAAAGAAGAAATATCACAAGATTATATTAATAGTTACAGAAAATGCATTTGACAAAATTCAATATCTACTCTTGACAAAAACTCCCAGTAAACTAGGAATTGAGGGGAACTTACTCAACTTGACAAAACAATATCTACAAAATACCTACACCTAATATCCTATTTAATGGTGAGAAATTCAAAACTCCTGCTAAAATCAGGAACAAAGTACAGATATCTCCTCTCACCACTAATTTCCAATGTCATACTGAAAGGTCTAGATAATGCATAAGTCAATACAAAGAAACAAAATATATACAGATTAAAAATAAATAGACAAAACTGTGTTATTTTCAGATGACATGTTTATGTAAAAAAGAATCTAAGAGTCAACACAAAAACTTCTGAACTAATAAGGTATTACAGTAAATTTGCAAGACAGAAGGTTAATATACAAAATTAAAGCACTTTTCTATATGCCAACAATGAACAATTGAATTTTGAAATTAAAACACATTAGATTTACATTAGTACTCCCCAAAATGAAATATTTCAATATAAATCTAACAGAATATATACAAGATCTACATGAGGAAAATAATAAGACTCAGATAAAAGAGTTCAAAGAAGAATTTAAAAAATTGAGAAGTATTCCAGATTCATGAATAGGAAGACTCAACCTTGTCAATATATCAGCTTTTCTCAACTTGATCTACAGATTCAATGCAATCCCAATCAGTATCTTAACAAGTTATCTTGTAGATATTGACAAATTTAAACCAAAATTTATGTAGAAAGGCAAAAATCCCAGAATATCCAGCACAATATTGAGGAAAAACAAAGTGGAGAATGGACACTACCCAACTTCAAGACTTATTGTAAAGCTACGACAATTAAGATAGTGTGGTACTGGTAAAAGAATAGACAAAGAGATCAATTTAACAAAACAGAGAGCACAGAAATAGACCCATATAAATATGGTCAACTGATTTTTGACAATGTCATATAGGTAATACAGTGGAGGAAAGATAGTCTTTTCAACAAATGGTGCTGGAACAACTGGACATCCACATGCACAAAAATGAATCTTTAAATAGACCTTATACCCTTCACAAAAATAAATTCAAAATGTATCACAGATCTAAATGCAAAATGCAAAACTGTAAAACCCCTGGAAGATGACATAGCAGAAAATCTAAGTAATGTTGGGCTTGGTGATGATTTTTTTAGATATAACACCAATGGCACAATCCATAAAAGAAAAAATAGGTAAGCTGGATTGTATTAAAATAATGATTTTATCTCTGTGAAAGATATTATCAAGAGAATGAAAACTCAAACCACAGACTGGGAGAAAAATATTTGTAAAAGGAATATATGATAAAGGATTGCTATCAAAAATATACAGAGAAAGATGCAGCCCTAGTTGGAGAAGAAGAAAATGGGAGATAGGAGTCATGGCTAATGTTCAGTTCCCACTTGGATGGACCACACAGAGTGTGGAGACTCACACCATGACCTTTTGCTCCAAGAACCACCATAGAAACACACCAGGAAAAAACAAAATAATTCACAGATCCTTTGAAAGAAGTGCCATGCCCCTGCAAATTCCATGGGACTTGTGAAAAACTGTGAGTTTCCCAAGTGCAAGAGGGAGGAAAATCTGTATCCAAACACACATCCCTACTGGGGAGTCTGAAATTTCAGATCACAGAAGGAGGATTTAACATTACTTACAACTGAAATGAACTTAGGGAGTCACAAGAAATATAAAAGTTGAAGCATCAGTGGGAAGAACATTGTAGGCACTCCCAGCCTCCAGCTCAAGGCCAGGGAAGCCATCCAGGACTACATCTCACAGGGGCCCTCAGGAAAGGCAGCCAGCAAAATTAAAGAGGAGTCACAGAGTGAAAGAAGCTTCCAAATGAAATTTGTAATAGTTTTAACTGGGCACAAATTTTCTTGAGCAGTATCCTGGAAGCTAATGGGAACTGCTGCAGATACAAGCACAGAAGCCGCTGATGACATTGTGGGCAGGTGGAGGTAGGCAAGGCCTAAAAGTCATGCCTACTTTCTCAACAGGAAAGCTTACAACCTGGGCCAAGTTCTGAGTGGGGGCACTGTGGGAACGAGACCAGCCTTATCAACTGTGTGGGAGCTGGGTGAGGCCTTTTACCATCAGCTAGCTCTCACTTCCCTGGCGAACTATATGACACAACAGAGGCCATAATCACCTCTGGAACATAACCCTATTGGCCTTAGTACCACCCCCCCCATTCCCCACAGTGGCTGAGTCAAGCCCCACCCAAGGAGAGTTTGAACCCAGAGCTGCCTAACCCTGGCCCTATCTGATGGTATTTCTCTACCCACCATGGTAGCTAAACACAAAAGACAGAAATTCTTGGGAGCTTTATGGCCCTGCCTGATGCCTGATAAACCAGAATACTTATACTGGCCAGCTTAGGGTATGCTTACATTCCCCTACTACCACTGCAGCTGGTGCTCTCTACAAAGTCCCACCTCCTGGCTGGAGGCCAATCACCTCAGGTTATTACAGCAACTCATGACAGAATAATCCTGCTCTCCAGAATGAGAAAACAACAGCTATTTCCATGGCCTGCAACATCCTGGCTAATCAGAGGTCCTGAGTCTGTCCACATGACAACTTCACTGCTAACATAACCAGCATTTGAGAAAGACAGTGCACTACAATGAAGGACTGTCACAGAGTCTACTTCACTCCCCTGCCACCTCCACCAGAGCAAGTGCTGGTATCCATGGCCGGGAGAGCTGAAGACAGATCACTTCTCAGGAATCTCTGCAGACATTCTCCAGCACCAACCCAGAGCCTGGTAGCCCCACTGGGTGGCTAGACCAAGGTGAGCAATAACAAATACTGCAGTCCAGCTCTCAGAAAGCCCTATCCCTAAAGGAATAAAGAGAGCACCACATAAAGGAATCACCTATGGGACAGAGGAATATGAACAGCAGGCCCTGAGTTCCAGACCTTTCCATTAAAATAGTCTAACTGAGACGGAACCAGGAAAGTAATTCTGGTAATATGACAAAATAGTGCTCTATAACACTCCCCAAAATATTACACTAGCTCCCCAGCAATGGATCCAAATGACGAAGAAATTGCTGAATTGCCAGACAGAGAATTCAGAAGTTTGATTATTGAGCTACTCGAAAAGATATCAGAGAAAAGTGAAAACCAATTTAAAGAAGTTTTAAACAAACAATACAGGATATGGATAAAAAATTCTCCAGAAAAAAAATAGATAAAGAAAAAACAATCACAACTTCTGGAAATAGAAGACATACTAAGAGAAACACAAAATGCACTTGAAAGTATCAACAACAGACTACAACGAGTAGAAGAAAGAACTTCAGAGTTCAAAGACAAGGCTTCAAAATTAACCCAATCAAGCAAAGACAAAAAAGAGTTAAAAAATGAACAAAACTTCCAAGACATTTCGGATTATGTTAAGCAGCCAAACCTAAGAATAATTGATGTTCCTGAGGAAGAAGAGAAATCTAAAAGTTTAGAAATTTTATTTGCGGGAATAATTGAGGAAAACTTCACTGGTCTTGCTAGAGGTCTAGGCATCCAAATACAAGAAGCTCAAAGAACACCTGGGAAATTCATAGCAGAGCAATCATTACCTAGGCACATACTTATCAGGTTATTTAAAGTCAAGATGAAGGAAACAATCTTAAGAGCTGGGAGACAAAAACATCAGCTAACCTGTAATAGAAAACTATCAGATTAACAGCAGATTTCTCAGCAGAAACCTTACCAGTAAGAGGAGATTGGGGTCCTATCTTTAGCCCCTGAAACAAAATAACTGTCAGCAAATAGTGTCATATCCAGCAAAACTAAGCTTTATGAATAAATGAGTGATAAAGTCTTTTCGAGACAAACAAATCCTGAGAGAATTTGTCACTAGCAAGCCACCACTACAAGAATTACTAAAAGGAGTTCCAAATCTTGAAACAAAACCTCAAAATTCCATCAAAATAAAACCTCCTTAAAGCATAAATCTCACAGGGCCTATAAAACAATAACACAATGGGAAAAAAAAGGGATTTAGGAAGCAACTACCATGCAGAATAGTACCTCATATATCAATACTTACATTGGATATAAATGGCCTAAATCCTCCACCTAAAAGACACAGAATCACAGAATGGATAAAAATCTACCAATCAATTATCTGCTGTTTTCAAAACACTCACCTAACACATAATGACTCCCATAAATTTAAGGTAAAGGGGTGGAAAAAGATATTCCATGCAAATGGAAATCAAAAATGAGCAGGAATACCTATTGTTGTATCAGACAAAACAGAATTTAAAGCAGCAACAGAAAAAAAAAAGACAAAGAGGAACATTGTATAATGATAAAAGGATTAGTCCAACAGGAAAATATCACAATCCTAAATACATATGCACTGAACACTGGAGCTCCCACATTTATAAAACAATTACTACTAGACTTAAGAAATGAGATAGACAACAACACAATAATAGTTGGTACTTCAGTACTCCGCTGAAAACATTAGACAGATCATCAAGGCAGAAAATCAACAAAGAAACCATGGACTTAAACTGTACCCTAGGACAAATGGACTTAACAGATACTTACAGAACATTCTACCCAACAACTGTAGAATATACATTATTTTCATCAGCAACTGGAACATTCTCCAAGAGAAGACATATGATAGGTCACGAAAAACATCTTGGTAAATTTTCTGATTCTATGAAACAGCAAACTTAAACAACTAAACTATTAAGATTCCCATTGCTTACAAAATGATTTTCCTTTACATTATCATCATGAATGCTATTTTAAGCATCAAATGCAACCGTTTACAATATAAAAATTTAACCACAAGCTCTTGATTAAAAATTTAGTAATATTTCATCTACTTATTAAAATAAATCATTTCCCTTTGGTTGGAGGGGGAGAGGTTTCATACAATTACAAAGCCATCTTTAGCATATTGCTTATGTCTGGATCCATGTTACTGATGGAAAAGACATTCTCAGTTGATGTATTTTTTCATGCATTCATATGCATTTCTAAAAACTAATGCATGTTTATTTAATAATTTTCACCTTGTATGAGATGCCATGTGAAGAAATTGTGGAAATGTAGAATAGAAAGTTAAAGCTGTCAAATTTCTATTAAACTCTTAAAAACAACTCATGTTTGTCTTCTTGTTTTGTGGCCTAGCCTAATTGCAATGTAATGAACCTGCAGGGTTCTCATATAGCTGAAGTGTTCAGTGCATTTCACATGCTATGGAGGTGGGTGCTGTAAACAGGCTTCTCTTCTTGCTTTCAAAATACCTCAGCTTGACATTCAGACAGATCCTGTCATTGTTTAAACTGAGAAAAAAAAAAAGTCATGTAAGAGATAACAAAGGAGAGGGAGAAATCTCATGTGAATTTCCAAGTTTCAGTTCATTTTCAGTGTAAGATTTTCATTTAAGTGAAAGTCACAGCAGAAGAGGAAACTTTTTGGAGTTTCTGAGAATGCCAAACCGTATTTTTATCACTCTTCCTTGAAAATCAATGCCTTTGCGTAGAAAATCAAATTCAGGGACCACAAATAATTTTCAGTGGGAACGTCTAGTTTGAGATTATTTTAAATTTATTGTGTTGTTTTAGATATTTTTAAAGTATCTTTAGTGTTTGTTTGGTCTTTTTTTTTTTCTCTCTTTAAACTTTTAATTTGGTCTGAGAAAAGCTGAATGTTTGGGTGTGATGTTGACTGAGATGGTCTGGGGCTGCCTGTGGACATTATGAAACAGGTGGTAGGCTTCAGCAATATCCAGTTTTAATCAGTTGCATTTTGCACAGAATTTTGATAACAGTGAAAATTGTTATCTTTGGAAAGCACAAAAGAAACCCGGAAAGGCCGTGTGGCTCAGGTAGCTAGACATACACATAATGTATAATTTTCACTTCAGAGCTGACTGGAAGGAAATGCAGTCAGCTCCAATTATTACTGTTTACATACCCAGATAACCAAGAAGCAGATATCCTTTCTTGGCCTTGCCTTAGTCAGAGGCCATTTTCTCTTGTCCTGAACCCCCAGGTATGAGTGACATTGAAAATTACTAATCTATTGGCAATCAGTTCCTGACATAGTAAAGTTTGCTTTCATAACTGCAGCAAAAGGCATCATCTCACCAAGTCACTGCTGTCATGTGTGTACTGTACTATTTTCAGAAAAAATATGATAGTTTGAGTCCAAGTTATCTTGATTTAAAATTGATAAAGGAAAGAAATTATGAAGCATGTTATATAACAATTAACAGCATTGCACTTTCTATATATAAAGTCAATATTTAAATAGCTTATTTTTCGCCAATGCTGTTCTTAAAAAAATTGTAAGTAGCTGTAATATAACAGTACCAATATATTCGTGCACAAGAATATGTTCAGTCCAAGAAAGCTGTGTATTATTTTTAAATTTGTCAAAATTATTGTGATGATTTATTTAGCATAAAGAGAGGTGGACAGAAGAGTTTTCCTGTGTATTGAAACTTGTCTATAATCATGTTATCTATGCACCTAGACAAAAAAAAGTAAATTTCTTCAGCTGAAAAAAAAAGTCTTGATAAACTTCAGAAAAACAAAATTGTATCAAGTATCCTCTCAGACCACAGTGGAATATAACTGAGAATTATGTCTAAAAAGAACTGTCAAAACTATACAAATACATGGGATTTAAATATTCTGTTCTTAAATGATCTTTGGGTCAAAAATAAATCAAGATGAAAATTTAAAAATTCTTTGAACTGAATGATATTAGTGACACAATTTATCAAAACCTCTAAGATACAGCAAAAGTGGTGCTAAGGGGAAAGTTCATAGCATTAAGCCTACATCAAAAAGTTTGAAAGTGAACAAATAAACAAGCTAACATCACATCTCAATGAACTAGAGAAACAACAACGAACCAAACCCAACCCCAGCAGAAGAAAAGAAATAACCAAGATCACAGCAGAACTAAATGAAATTGAAACAAAAAAAGACCCCACAAAAGAGAAATAAAACAAAAATTGATTCTTTGAAAAGATAAACAAAATTGAGATTAGCCAGGAAAAGAAGGGAGATGATCCAAATAAGCTGCATTAGAAACAAAATGGGAGATATTACAAGAAATACCACAGAAATACAAAAATCGTTTAAGACTACTATGAACACCTTTATGCACATAAACCAGAAAATCTAGAGGAGATGGATAAATTCCTGGAAATATACAACTCTCCTAGATTAAACCAAGAAAAAAATAGAAACTCTGAACAGATCAATAACAAGTAGTGAAAATGAAACAGTAACTTAAAAATTGCTAACAAAAAAAGTCTAGGATCAGATGGATTCATAGCTGAATTCTATCATACATTCAAAGAATTGGTACAAATCTTACTGAAGCTATTTCCAAAGACAAAGAGGGAATCATCCATAAATCATTATATGAAGCTATTATTACCCTAATACCAAAGCCAGGAAAGGATATAACAAAAAAAGGAAAACTACAGACCAATATCCCTGATGAACATAGATGCAAAAATCCTCAATGAAATACTCGCTGAGTCTAACAGCATATCAAAAAGATGATACACAATGATATAGTGGGTTTCATACTAGGGATGCAGGGATGGTTTAATATATGCAAGTAACAAATGTGATATATCATGTAAAAAGAATTAGGAACAAAAATTATCTCATGATTATCTCATGATTAGCTCAATAGATTATCACATGATTATCTCAATAGACACAGAAAAGGTATTTGACAAAATCCAGCATCTCTTTATGATTATAGTCCTCAGCAAAATTGGCATGGAAAGGACATACCTCAAGGTAATAAAAGCCATCTGTGACAAACCCATAGCCAACATTATACTGAATGGGGAAAAGTTGAAGGCATTTCCCCTGAGAACTGGAGCAAGACAATAATGCCCACTTTCATCACTTCTATTAACCATTGTACTGGAAATCCTAGACAGAACAATCAGACAAGAGGAATAAATAAAGCATATCCAAATCAGTAAAGATAAAGTCAAACTGTCGCTTTTTGCCAATGATATAATTGCACACCTAGAAAACCCTGAAGACTCTTCCATAAAGCTCCTAGAACTGATAAATAAATTCAGTAACATTTCAGGATACAAAATAAATGTACACAAAGTCAATAGCACTGCTATACACCAGCAATGACCAAGATGAGAATCAAATAAAAAACTCAGTCCCTCTTGCATCAGCTGCAAATGAAAATAAATAAATGAAATACTTAGGAATTTATCTAACCAAGGAGGTGACAGATCTCTACAAGGAAAGCTACAAAACACTCCTGAAAGAAGTCATCAACAACAGAAACAAATGGAAACACATCCCATGCTCATAAATGGGTAGAATCAATATTGTGAAAATGACCATACTGCCAAAAACAATCTACAGATTCAATGCAATTCCCATCAAAATACCATCATCATTCTTCACAGAACTAGAGAAAACAATCCTAAAATTCATATGCAACCAAAAAAGAGTCCACATAGCCAAAGGATGACTAAGAAAAAAGAACAAATCTGGAGGAATCACATTACCCGACTTCAAACTATACTACAAGGCCATAGTCACCAAAACAGCATGGTACTGATATAAACACAGGCATATAGACAAATGGAACAGAATAGAGAAGTCAGAAATAAAGCCAGATACTTACAGCCAACTGATCTTTGAGAAAGCAAACAAAAACAAAGTGGGGAAAAGACACCCTATTCAACAAATGGTGCTAGGATAATTGACAAGCCACATGTAGAAGAATGAGACTGGATCCTCATCTCTCACCTTACACTAAAATGAACTCAAGATGAATCAAAGACTTAAACCTAAGACCTGAAACCATAAAAATTATAGAAAATAACATTGGTAAACTCTTTTTGACATTGGCTTAGGCAAAGAGTTCATGACCAAGAACCCAAAAGCAAATGCAACAAAAACAAAAAAAATAGTTGAAACTTAATTAAATTTAAAAGTTTCTGCATAGCAGAAGAAATAATCAGCATAGTAAACAGACAACCCACAGAGTGGGAGAAAATCTTCAAACATGTGACAATGGACTAATATCCAGAATCTACAAAAAACTCAAATCAGTAAGAAAAAACAACTCTATCAAAAAGTGTGCTAAGGACATCAATAGGTAATTCCCAAAAAAAGATATACAAGTGGCCAACAAACATATGAAAAAATGCTCAACATTATTAATTATCAGGGAAATGCAAATTAAAAACACAATGAGATACCACCTTACTCCTGCAAGAATGGCCATAAATAAAAAATAAGAATAAAATAGATGTTGGCATGAATGTGGTGAAAAGAGTACACTTTTACACTGCTAGCGGGAATGTAAACTAGTACAACCACTAGGAAAACAGTGTGGAGATTCCTTAAAGAACTAAAAGTAGAACTACCATTTGATCCAGCAATTCCATTACTGGGTATCTACCCAGAGGAAAAGAAGTTATTATGTGAAAAAGACACTTGCATGTGCATGTTGATAGCAGCACAATTGACAATTGCAAAAATATGAAACCAGCCTAAATGCCCACCAACCAACAAGTGGATAAAGAATATGTGGTACCATTTCATGGTGTATATATATATATATAAATATATATACCCATGAAATGGTGTATATATATAAAAAATGTATAATATATTATATATATTTGTATAAATGTACATATATATTATATATGTATATATATTTTATATAGTTATATATTAATATATTACATATTTTATATAATATATAAATATATAAAATATAAAATATATATAAAATATATAATTACATAAAATATATAAAAAACATAAAATATAAAATTATATATTAATTATATTTTATATATAAATTATATATAATTATGTTTCATATATAATAATAATTTTATATATAAATATATAATTATGTATTGTTATATGTAATAATAATTTTATATATAAAATATATATATATTTTAGAGGCAATTTTTACCAAACTTGTATATAACCCTATTTTTTATAGCTCTTTCAGAGTCTTTAAGAACAGAGAAATCAGTAAAGCTTTATTTTACAAGGCTAGAATAATTTCGATGTGAGGCCATACAAATAGAACAAAATATTATAAATAAATCTTACATATAAACATAGATGTAAAATCTTAAAATATTACTACAAAAATTCAAAAATATATAAGGGTCTATTGAGATGTTCATGTAGTTTTTGTTTATAATTTTGTTTGTGTGGTGAATCACATTTATTGATTTGCATATGTAGAACCAAACTTGCATCCTAGGAATAAAGCCTACTTGATCATGTGCTGCTGGATTTGATTTGCCAGTAATTTGTTGAGGGTTTTTGCATCTATGTTCATCAGGGGTATGGCCTGCAGGTTTCCTTTTTTGTTGTGTCTCTGCCAGATTTTTGTTTGTTTTAATGCTTGCTTCATAGAGTAGATTAGGGAGGAGTCCCTCCTTCTTGTTTCTTTGGAATAATGAGAGTAGACTTGGTACCAGCTCCTCTTTGTACGTCCAATAGAGTTCGACTGTGAATCCATCTGGTCCAAGACTCTTTTTGTTTGGTAGTTTATTCTTGATTGTATTTTAAAACTCCATATTGGTCAGTTCAGGGTTTTAATTGCTTCCTGATTCAATCTTGGGAGGTTGTGTGTTTCCAAGAATTTATCCATTTCCTTTAGATTTTCTAGTTTGTGTGCATAGAGGTGTTCATAGTAGTCTCTGAGGATCTTTAGCATTTCTGTAAGATTGGTTGTGATGTCACCTTTGTCATTTCAAGTTGTACTTATTTGGATCTTCTCTTTTTTTCTTTGTTAATGAATCTTCTTTGTCTTTTAAACAAACAACTTTGGAGTTTTTTGATTCTTTGTATAGATTTTAGGGACTAATTTCTTTCAGTTCTGCTCTGATTTTAGTTCTTTCTTTTCTTCTTGCTTTGGGGTAAGCTTTTCTTTCTTTCTTTTTTTTTTCTAGTTCCTCTAGGTGCGATGTTAGATTGTTAATTTGAGGGGTTTTTTTTTTTTTTAACTCTGTGAGGTAGGAATTTAGCACTATAAACTTTTTGCCATGTTTTTGTCTCTATTTTCATTTATTTTAAAGAATATTTTGATTTTTGCCTTGATGTTTTTGGTTAACCAAAAGTCATTCAGTAGCAAGTTGTTTAATTTCCATGTAATTGTGTAGTTTAGAGAGATGTTTTTGGTATTAATTTCCTTTTCATTTCACTATGGTCCAAGAGTATGGTTGGTATACTTTTGATTTTTATAAATTAAATTTATTGATACTTCCTTTATGGTTGAGCATGTAGTCAATCTTGTAGTATAATTCATGTGCAGGTGTAAATAATGTGTATTCTGTGGTTGATGGGGTGAGTATGCTGTAAATGGCTATTTAGGTCCAATTGGTCAGGTTTTAAATTTAAGTCTAGAATTTCTTTGTTTTCTGCTTCATTGATCTTTGTACCACTGTCATTAGGGTATTCAAATCCCTCACATCATTGTGTGGCTGGTTAAGTCTTTTTGGAGGTCTAGAAGTTCTTATTTTGTGAATCTGGGTGCACTAGTGTTGGGTGTATATATATTTAGAATAGTAAAGTCTTCTTGTTAAATTGAACTCTTTATCATCATGTAATGTCCTTCTTTGTACTTTTTTTCTGTTGTTGGTTTAAAGTCTGCTTTCTTTTATATAAGAATAACCAGTCATGCTCTTTTTTGTTCTCCATTTCTGTGATAGATGTTTCTCCAGCCCTTAATTTGAGCCTGTGGGTATTGTTAGTGTGAAATGGATCTTTTGAAGACAGCAGACAGATGAGTCTTGTTCTTTACCCAACTTGCCACTCTGGGCCTTCTATGTGGAGGTATTTAGACCATTTACATTCATGGTTAATATTGATATGTGAGGTTTTGATTCTATTATGAGGTTTTTAGCTTGTTGCTTTGTAGTTTCTATTGTGTGGTTGCCTTATAGTGTCTGTGGGATATGTATTTATCTGTGTTTTCATGGTAGCATGTATTGCTCTTTTGATTCCATTTTAAAAATTCCTTTAAAGATTTCTTATAAGGCTGGTCTAGTGGTAACTAATTCCCTTAGTGCTTGCTTACCTGGAAAATATTTTTTTCTCCTTCACTTATGAAGCTGTTTGGTGGAATATGAAATTTGTGGTTGTAATTTCTTTTTTTTTTAAACATTGCTGAAAATTGGCACCTAATCTCTTCTGGCCTGTGAGAAGAAGTTTTCTTTTGCCTAATATGGTTCCATGGGTACCTTGGGGTGATCTTTTTCTCTAGCTGCCTTACAAAATTTTTTTTAGCTTTGACCTTGGATGCTCTGGTGACTACATGACTTGGTGATATTCATTTTGTATAGTATCTCACAGATGTTCTCTAGATTTCTTGTATCTGAATGTCTACCTCTCTAGCAAGATTAGAAAATTTTGTCTTGAATTATTTCCTCAAGTTTGCTTTCCAGATTGTTTACTTTTTCTTCTTTTCTCTCAGGAATGCCAATAATTCGTAGATTTGGTCACTATATAATCCATATTTCTCAAAATCTTTGTTTATTCTTAAAAATTATTTTTTATCTATTTTTGTCTGGCTGACTTACTTCAAAAGACAGGATTTCAAGGTCTGAAGTTATTTCTTCTGCTTGGTCCAGTCTATTGATACTGCTTTCAATTGTATTTTGAAATTCCTCAAGCCTTACAATTCCAGAAGAATTAATTGATTTATTAAAGGTGTATATCTCTTCCTTCATTACCTGGATTGCTTTAGAAGTTTCTTTGTGTTGATTTTACACCATATCATGGATCTCATTGAGCTTTTTTGCAATCTGTGCTTTTAATTGGTTATTTGTCATTTGTGAGTCTTCATTTTGGTTAGGGACCATTGCTGGAGAGATAGTGTGATATTTTGATGGTATCACAACTTTCAGATTTTTCATGGTTGCAGAATTCTTGCATTGATTCCTTCTCATCTGGGGTTATTTGCACTACTAATTTTTGTTTGTCTGTTTGTTTTGGAAATTGATTCTCACTCTGTTGCTCAGACTGGAGTGCAGTCACATGATCCCAGCTCACTGCCACTTCCACCTCCGGGGTTCAAGTGATTCTCCTACCTCAGCCTCCTGAGTAGCTAGGATTACAGGCACCTGCCATAACACCCAGCTAATTTTGTATTTTTAGTAGAGACAGGGTTTCACCATGTTAGCCAGGCTGATCTCAAACTCTCACTGGGAGGCCAGGGATACACCCACTCGGCCTCCAAAATGCTGGGATTACAGGTGTGAGCCACTGCACCTGGCCACACTACTAATTTTTATAACTATTTTTATGTGGTTAGAATTTTTTTATTTTTCTTTCTTTCTCTATATTTTTATTATTTTAAATTTCCCTTTCACCTCATCCCTCGGGGTATAACTATAGAGAATGTTGGGTAGGGTCTCTGGAATTTGCTTCCCTAGGCACTTCTCCCAGCAGGTTTTACACTAGGCTGTGTGGTTCAGTCTGCAGGCCAATAGAAGGTGCTTAAAAGTAAGAGCCTACTGTGGGCAATGTGGCTGGGTACATACTTTGTCCTTGTTTACTAAGAAAAGCTCTCTATTTCCTCAGGCAATGGGGTGATCCATGGAGTGACAGTGGTCTGAGCTCTCTGCTCAGCCCTGAGGTGGTGGGGGGCAAGATGGGTAAGGCAAGATTGGGCAGAGATGCCTATAGGTCTCCTGGTGTCAGACACAAACACTAGCACAGAAGGAGAATCCAGTGGGTGGTCACCAAGTGCCCAGAGGAACACCTAGGCATGAACCTGGAAAACTTCCTCAGCCCCAAGTTCTCTGCATGGTGAGGATGTGGGGGTGACCTACTGAAACTCCTAATTCAGGAGAGTAGGTGCTCCAAATACCTGGATATCTGCCTAGGCATGGAATGTAGATGACCCCACTGTACTCCTATCTCTACAGAGGGAGGGTGGAGTAGCTCAGGCTCTTAATTTAGGAGAATAGGTGTATTAGTTCATTCTCACACTGCTTTAAAGTACTGCCCAATCCTGAGTAGTTTATAAAGGAAAGAGGTTTAATTGACTCACAGTTCGGCATGGCTGAGAAGGCCTCAGGAAACTTACAATCATGCTGGTATGAGAGCCAAGCAAAGGGGGAAGCCCTCTAGAAAAATCCATCAGATCTCTTAAGAATTCACTTACTATCAAGAGAACAGTATAGGGGAAACTGCCCCCATGATTCAATTATTTCCACCTGCTCTCACCCTTGACATGTGGGGATTATTACAATTTAAGGTGAGATTTGGGTGGGGACACAGAGCCAAACCACTTCAATGGGTCATCTGACTGCCTGGTGATCTGCCTGGGCTTGTAACAGAGAGAACCCCTATGTACCAGGATCTCTGCACAGGAAGGGTGCAGCAGGCCCAGCAGCTAATTCAAGCAAGCAGGTGCTCCAAATACCTGGAGAGCTGCCTGGGCATGGAGAGGAGAGGGTCCTACTGCATCATGATCCATGCACAGGAAAAATGGGTCAACTGAGGCCGTTCTAGGTGAGTGGTGCTTGAAACACCTAGAGATCGACCTGGTCATGGAGTGGAGAAGGCCCTGATGCGCCACAATCTCTGTATTGGAAGGGAGGGATAGCGCAGACCGTGAATCTGGCTGAGTGGGTGTCCCAAATGTCTGAAACTCCACCTGGCCATAAACCAAAGAGGACCTCCCTTGCACCAGGATCTTTGTACAGGAGGCATGGAGTGACAGGCTTCTGAGTCAGGCAAGTGGGTGCTCCAAGTGCCTGGAGATCTGTTTGGACACGGAGTGGAGAGGGCCCTCTTGCACTTGGATCTTTGAAAAGTGGTGGTGGCGTGGCTTAAAATGCCAGTCTGGGCAAGCAGATGCTTTGAATGCCTGGAGACCTTCCTAGGCATGGAGCAGAGAAGGCCTTACTGAATCACAGTCTATGCACAAAAAGGATGATGCAGCTCACAATGGTGATCTAGGTGACTGGGTATCTCAAATGCCTGGAGACTTGCCTGGATGCGGAGCAGAGAGGGCTCTGAGCACCACAATCTCTGCACAGAAGGGTGGGGCTGTTCAGGCTGCTGGTTCAAACAAGCTCCTCCAAATACCTGGACTTCTACCTGTGGGTAGAGCAGAGAGGTCCCTGCTGCATCACAATCTCAGGGAGCAGGCTGAAGCACCCAGCAACACATTCAGACCAGTTCCAGGTTGAAAAGCTGGCCCTGGGTACAAGTCTTATAGTCCAGGAGAAACCGCAACAGGGAGGAGCACAATTCCAGCACACACTGCTGAGGCACTTTCCATAAATCTGGCTGTCAAGGCCTCTACTCCACTCCAGAGCGAGCACTGCAATCTCTGGCTTGAGATTAAACTGCCTGCATGGTATGCTGCCAGGTTGCCAAGAGATGACTGACTTTGTATACAGTTAGATTAAAAATGTCACTCTGCTCATGGTCCAGGATCTAGAAAAGAGACTGCAGGTTTTCCTGGTGTTTCTCCCTCTGAGCATTTCCAAGCATCTTCCCAATTTAGCTCTAGGTCTTGAGAGAAACAAAGTATTCTCCCTTGGCCTAGGTTGCTCAGATCCCCAGTGGAAAAGTGAATCACACCGAGAGGCTCTCTGCCTATCATATAAAGGACTTTTTATCAGCTGGACACCATCACTGGCTCTTTTCGCCCGTGTTCTCCTCCCTGGGATTTGGGACATCCTTCATGATTCTGGTGGATTCCTGTTTTTCTTCTTAAATTAAAGCTCATGGAGTTAATCTTTATGCTATTTCCAGGTGGCCGAAGCATGCTAAAAGCCTCTAATCTACCACCCTGGAGAAAAGAAAAAAAGAAAGAGCTTAATTAAGACACAAAAGTGCAAATTCCAGAATTAAAGATTAAGAACATTAACCATGTCAAAATGATAAACACCTATAGAGCAGATGCCTTCTTAAACAAAGTAAAATCCACAGAGTGGGAGAAGACACATGCAATGCATGTAATGAGTGTGAAACTTGTCAGAAACAAAACAGAATCATTTGTGTCAAACTGACAAATGGAGCTGGGGAAGTCCATGAAGAAGGGTGCTCACTCATGTTGCCTGATAACAAGAGCTATTATAAAAGACTGCAAAAACCATGATTTTGCACAAAAACCACTGCAACCTTACACAAAATAATACTCTGTGAGGACATCTGCCCAGCAACTTCCTGTCCAAACTTGGACTGACAACATCCTTGTTATTGATCCTTGTAGCCAAAAATAATTATCTCAAAACAACCTATGTGCTCTTCCTCATTTTTCCTTTAAAAACCCTTTACCTCTCTGAATATGTCCATTGAATTCCCATTGCAGTGCTCAATCACAAATTAATATCATTTTCTTTTAGGGGACATCTCTGTCTGTTTGTTATTTAGGTTGACACTAGGAAAGGATTAGAATTCCTCCAAATCTTTAAAGAACTCCTACAAATTCCTACAAAGAAAATCACTTCTATGAATTGATAATCTGATCACAAAAAATGACAGAAGATATAAATAGATTCTTCAAGATAAAATCCAAATGTCCAATAAATATATGTAATGACTCTCAATTTAACCTCAACAGTAATCAAAGCAATGAAAATATGATACTATTGGCAAACATTACAAAGTTAGACTATGCTGAGATGTTGGTGAATATATGAATAAACAAATTGGTAAAACCATGTTGAAAACAAATTTTAATTAAATTTGTTGCAAATGTCCATACCTACAGCCCATCAATAACACTTCTAAATATATATTCTTAAGAAACTTGCTCATGTGCACAGGGAAATACACACAACAATGCCCTTTGTGAGATTATCTATAATAGTGAGTGTCTTAAAATAATTTAAATGCCCATCATCAGTATGATGGATAAATATATTGCAGTATATTCATAGAATGGTTTAGAAGACAATTCTGTATGCCCAATATATGGAACTAATGTTGAGTCATAAAGCATAAGCCACTCTGCCTCTTGGCAACTAAAACTGAGATAGCAAATAAGATGCCAATAATAAGTCAATAAAACCTCAAATTTGCTGATCACATCTGTACTTGTGATATTTGAAATGTGCTCTTTCAAGGACATCTTTCAACATGTCGCAAAGAATAAAGCAAATGTCAGGTCAACATTTCTGGATCTCTGATATAAATGTTCCAACTTAAGGTATGATTGCTAATTAAAGAGTTTAATTTTTGCACTGCTTCTTTAAACCTCGACTTCATTGCTTTTTAACGTTTCAATTTATTATATCCCTTCTGCCTTCAAGTGTTCTCTTTCTTAATACAATTTAGCATAGACAATATATCTCCTGACCACTAAAGTATTTCCCTGTAAGACTCGGTTGACCCTGTTGTTGGTTCTAATATTGGAATAAGAAAATGCACTCATAAGGAATATAAAAGATGTTATTCCACTTGTAGCCATTTCTTGACCTGGGAAAGAACTTACATCACACAATTTACTTGCATTCATTCCTAAATTTAGACATAGATAACCTTTTATCATCTGTGACTAAAAAAAAACAGAAAAATAGTTTTTTTCATTGTGATTAAATTATGTTAAAAATATATCAAAGAACAATAACAGGAAATATTTTCCAGGGCACTTCATAAGTCTCTCTCCTCCTCCTCCTTCTCCTCCTCCTCCTCCTCCTCCTCCTCCTCCTCCTCCTCCTACCCCTCCTGTATCCCTCATTAATACTCTTTACCTTCAGAGGTAAGTAAAATCCAGGTGTGACACTTGTAATACTCTAAAGACCTCGGGGTAGATTTGCTCCATCAGGCTGGGTAGGTGTTTTATCTCTTTATTCCTCTTTGTTCATCCCATATAATTTCTGAACTTCTAGAAGCATATTATTTGCAAAGGTAATTCCATGGAAACAAGATAAGAAGTGTCCTTGGCCCCTGGTCCTAGACCCATAGTTTGTCTCTAGTCATACGACATTCTGGCCTAGCCACTTGTCCTTGAAAGTTTTATTGTTAACACATATAATACAATGAGGTATGAAGTTCTTGTCCACCAATGTCCTTACTCAACTCTTCTGTATCAAATATACTGGATTGATTGGGTATGCAAGCCTGATTATAAAGCAATGATCCATAGAACTAACATATAGAAAGGAAAGGGGGTTTTGATCCAAGATCAAATTATGCCATAACTTTGCATGCACTGAGATGTTGGATCATATAATATTTGGAATTTGGTACATTTCATAATTCTATTGAGAAATAGGGCAGTGAAGAGTAGGAATAGGGTCCAGTTCCTGGGAAATCGGTCTGGGGGGAGTAAAACAGAGAGCAGATTATCTGGTTGACTTGGGTTTTAAACTTTTAAGCACCACTATTTCCTAAACCCAAGCAGAAAGTGACCCAATCAGAAAGGGACTGGTTTCCTTGTGGAGTTATACTGCCCTTTTGCATCAAGGAAGAACTTTATATGCTATCTGTATTAGTCACGGCAAATTAACATTAGCTGCTATAATGAACAATCCTAATTAAAGTGGTTTAACATGTGCAAAAAGTAAAAGAAAGATAAAAAAAAAAAAGTTTATTTTTTTGTTTTTGACACAGTTCCATGTAGGTCAGGCCCCCTCCTGAGAAACATTCCTTGAGAGAAAGACTCAGGAACCAGCCTCTTTCCACTGTGTTCCTTCTAGTTATCTTGGAGCTCTGTTTTTCCAGTTACATAGAGGAAAGAGAGAAGACGTGCACAAGAGTGCGTGAATGGAGATCACGTAAGTTGTTTGAGAAGCCAGATCTCCAGGGCGGATACATCACTTTTACTCTCATTTTGTTGGCCAGAGCTCAGTTCATGTAGCCTCAACCTTACTGAAATGCTGATTGTGAAACGTGGCTTTTCTGCATGTCTAAGAAGAGGAAGTAGGATTGTTGAGTATCTAGCAAGCGTCTGACACACTATCTTCTGTGAGACAAATAAGAATTTTCCCATTTTGCCAATACATGCTGTAAAAGCTCCTGGTGAACTGACCAGCAGCCTTCTTATTGTTTCTAGTCAGCAAAAACTTGGAGGCTCAGTTAAGTCAAATCCAGTTGTTGCTTGAAGTTTCAGCACACCCAGGCCTCTGAGACCAATCCCGTTTCTTCTTAAGTTAATTTTAGAAATCTAGGTCACTAAATAAGTTATCAGCAAGAAGTCAAGTTTTCTTACACTACTGCTGTGATCCTGTGACCCAGTTTAAAATGGTTGGCCCTGGAGACAGACTGCCTGGTTTGCTTTCTGAATTGCTATCTATGTGCCTTTGGGCAAGTTACCTCATTTTCCTTTTCTGTAAAGTTGGAATAATGTTATACTTAACTTGCTGGGGCTTTATGAAAAGTAAATTTGAAATTCTGTAAAAAGCAGCACAATGCCTAGTTTCCAAGCTTTTATTATCATCATTATCAACATCATCATCATCATCATCATCATCACCAGTATTTGCCAATGTTGGATCACACTATAATGGGGCACCTGTCATATTTCCCCAGAGCCTGAATGACTATCAATACTTATCTTTGAGTATGTCCAGGGAAAGTTGCTCTCTAGCTTTGGGCGAGAGGGTGGATAGGGGAGGTGGTCTAGAGTGAGACCAAGAGTGAAATGGTAACAAATAGAGTCTCCCAGAATAAAAGATCTTGAGCTGCTTAAGCCAAAAGTCAATGGACAAGAGTGGATCAACAGAACATATTCCAGGAAAAATCCAGTACTCATAGTTAGGCTCCAATATACAAAGATTCACTGCTGAGCCTGTGTGCATCAGGATTGAACGGACTCAAGAGAAAGACAACCTGTGGCCATGTCAGGTCAGGTATCCAGAGAGAAATGAACACCATAACTCTGTTCCAGTAGTGTGTGAGTGGGTAGAACAAGCAAACAAACAAGAGATGAGTAGTTAGTAGGAGGGCCAACAGCAAGCAGAAAGAAAATACTTATACAGGATTCAAAATGATTTTGCTGAAGCTGCTTTTTATTCATATTTGATGTGCTGGACTGTCACTTTTGCACGTCTCTACTTTACTTTGCCATTCCATTTTCTCAATAATAGAATCCTGCCTTGCCTTTTTCAGTAATTATACCCTTCCACCTCAGTCTGTGAGATGATTACCCTCTAAAACTGCCACATCTCTCCTGGGTCTGTTGTCTTCCTGGATCTTGGTTTGTTGCCATTTTAAATCCATCACTTCTTGGTTCCAACCATGCAGTGGTTCACCTATTTGATTATGCAGCATAATTTCTTTCCAGTACCTACTTTTTGACCCTTGAAAAGACTTTTGGTTTATCAGATCCTAGACTTTCAGGGCGTGGCTAGTGTTATTACCATTCATGTTCTCATCTTGCCTCTGCTTATATTTGGAAAATCCTCTTTCTAAGGAAGACATGTCATATAAGATTTAGCCACATCAAGAGTTCAGTCAATAGGAGAAATTTTTCTTTATTGAAGCTTGTTAGATTTTGTTTAATTTGGGTTGAAGTTTCTTTTAAATGATCTGGCATCTTCAAAAATAAATATTATTAGGTTGACGCAAAAGTAATTGCAGCTTTTGCTATTACTTTTAATATATCTTCCTTTAAATAAAGACAATTGTATTTATTCATGGATATATTGCTGGTAAACGTAAAAATTAGTATTACCTCCAAAGACAACAATTTGGCATTATCTATCCAAATTAAAAATTTCAGACTGGATGCGGTGGTTGACGCCTGTAATCCCAGAACTTTGCGAGGCCGAGGCAGGCAGATCACGAAGTCAAGGGTTTGAGACCAGCCTGGTCAACATAGTAAAACCCCTGTTTCTACTAAAAATACAAAAATTAGCTAGGCATGGTGGCATACGCCTGTAGTCCCAGCTACTAGGGAGGCTGAGGCAAGAGAAACGCTTGAACCCGGGAGGCGGAGGTTGCGGTGAGCCGAGGTCAGGCCACTGCATTCCAGCCTGGGCAACAGAGCAAGGCTCTATCTCAAAAAAAAAAAAAAAAAAATTCTGCATTCTTTGAAACTACAATTTCACTTTTAGAAATTTTCCCTAAGGATAAAGTGGCTCTAGGATTAATGATGCATGTACCAAAAGGCACATCTCAACAGAGTCTATAAGAACAAAAGACCAGACACTACTTAATGCCCATTAATAGAATAGTGACTTAACACATTTAATTAATTACATGCAAAACAATAAAGTTATCAATAGTTATCAAGTATAACATATTCATTTATTGAATAAATTCAAATATTTATTGTGTAATTACTATATGCCAGGCACTGTACTGGGCGTTAATAATGAGTGCAGTGAATAAAACAGTTGAAATTATTTACTGTCATGCAGTTAACATTCTAGTTGGGGGTCAGAGACAATAAACAAATAAATAATGGTAGTTAGTTCTGTTTTTTTTGTTTTTTTTTTTTGTTTTTTTGGTTTTTTGGTTTTTTTTTTTTTTTAGCAGGTAAGAGAGATAGAGAGCATGGAGTGTTGAAATGCTATATTAAAAAAGAGAAGAGGTTTTCAGTACCAATATGGAATAATTCCTAATGTATATTATGTGAGAAAAGGAAGGTACATAACAGTATGTAAAACATACAAATGCACACCCACAAGAGTATTTGCTTATATAAAATATCTCTGAAATAAACTGATAACATTGGTTATCTCCACAGAGGAATACTAGGTGAACAGGGACAGGAGGGAAAATTTCATTTTATGCTTTCAAAATTTTGTATCATGTAAATGTATTTATTTTAAATAGCAAATTGATACAAAAACAGATTTAAATTTCCATATACTTCTAATGTCCTAATATCAGAACAGTCATATTACATCTTTGGAAAATACAAATGGTTTTCAGATTTGGGTAAATATTTCTGATTATAAATATCTTAATAATATGAAAAAAATTATTCACACTTCTTTTACAAGTTTGTTCTACAGAATGACTTGATGTAGTTAGTCCCCATTCCAGAAGCCATAAGGATGAGGTCAAAGGGCAGGGATGAGGGTGTTCTGAGTAACTGTTTTACAAGGTCTTTGCTGAACACTCGTAGTGACTTGAGTTAGCACTGTCATTGGCACTTCAAAGATTTGAAATGTTATTCAACATTTTTATGGGTCCAGTCCAATCATATAATGCATTTCAGGATTTGTGGAATTGACAAGTAGTATGAAGGTGAGTTCTTTTATTTTTATTTTTTTAATTTTTTTATGATACTTTATGTTCTAGAGTACATGTGCACAACGTGCAGGTTTGTTACATATGTATACATGTGCCATGTTGGTGCGCTGCACCCATTAACTCGTCATTAACATTAGGTATATCTCCTAATGCTATCCCCCACCCCACAACAGGCCCCAGTGTGTGATATTCCCCTTCCTGTATCCAAGTGTTCTCGTTGTTCAATTCCAAACTCTGAGTGAGAACATGTGGCATTCGGTTTTCTGTTCTTGCAATAGTTTGCTGAGAATGATGGTTTCCAGCTTCATCCATGGCCCTACAAAGGACATGAACTCATCCTTTTTTATGGCTGCATAGTATTCCATGGTGTATATGTGCCACATTTGCTTAATCTAGTCTGTCATTGATGGACATTTGGGTTGGTTCCAAGTCTTTGCTATTGTGAGTAGTGCCACAATAAACATACATGTGCATGTGTCTTTACAGCAGCATGATTTATAATCCTTTGGGTATATACCCAGTAATGGGATGGTTGGGTCATATGGTATTTCTAGTTCTAGATCCTTGAGGAATCGCCACACTGTCTTCCACAATGGTTGAACTAGCTTACAGTCCCACCAACAGTGTAAAAGTGTTCCTGTTTCTCCACATCCTCTCCAGCACCTGTTGCTTCCTGACTTTTTAATGATCGCTATTCTAACTCGTGTGAGATGGTATCTCATTGTGGTTTTGACTTATATTTCTCTGATGGCTAGTGATGATGAGCATTTTTTCATGTGTCTGTTGGCTGTATAAATGTCTTCTTTTGAGAAGTGTCTGTTCATATCCTTTGACCACTTTTTGATGGGGTTGTTTGTTTTTCTCTCGTAAATTTGTTTGAGTTCTTTATAGGTTCTGGATATTAGCTCTTTGTCAGATGAGTAGATTGCAAAATTTTTCTCCCATTCTGTAGGTTGCCTGTTCACTCTGATGGTAGTTTCTTTTGCTGTGCAGAGGCTCTGCAGTTTAATTAGATCCCATTTGTCAGTTTTGGCTTTTGTTGCCATTGCTTTTGGTGTTTTAGAAATGAAGTCCTTGCCCATGCCTATGTCCTGAATGGTATTGCCTAGGTTTTCTTCTAGGATTTTGATGGTTTTAGGTCTGACATTTAAGTCTCCAATCCATCTTGAGTTAATTTTTGTATAAGGTGTAAGGAAGGGATCCAGTTTCAGCTTTCTACTTATGGCTAGCCAGTTGAGTTCTTAAGTGCTGCAATGGGGCAGGCACATGCCTCTCACAAACTAAAGATGAGGAAACAGAAAATTCCATCGACATTCCCACAGATATTGTGGGCTGAGAAAAGTAAGACTCCTTTGGCTTAAGAAAGAGTTTTCACTAAAATTGAACAGTAGCTGCATTTTGTTCTTTTTATTTCTTTCCCTTTTCTTCTGAAAGTAATATTCCCCCTTTAATCTGTTCCTTCCATTCTTGACTTTGTAGTCTTCCAAGGTCTTGAACGTGTAATAGACTCCTGGTGGGAATGAGATTAAGTTGCAAAATTCTGCTTTGAGTTACCAGTGAGATAGCTTGTGTCTTTTTCTTAGCCATTTAATACTCCACTATGCCTACGCTTTTGAATGCTTAACAAGCTCCTTCGCTGCTACTCAAGCAAAGCTCCTCATATGCTCTCAGACACAGAAAAGTGTAATTCACGAGTAACTGATACATGTTTAAACTTTCCAGCTTCTGAAGCTTCATGTATGGCTTTTCTTTTGGCTGTTTATGATTGTACAAACAGAATCACAAAACTAATATCCAGAAGGAAGTTTATGTATCATTCAGTGCAAGTCCTCAGGTGAGTGAACTAAGGTCTAGGAGAACTAGCACAACAGCTTGCTCAGGAATCCACAGTAAGGAGCTGAGTCAGGGCTAGAGCCAAATGTTACCTCCGGTCAGTTGCTTTCAGGCATAATTCAGGTCTCAACTTTACCATGCATCTGCCAGCTCTCTTGCTTTCTTCTCACAGGAAACATAAGGTCCCTGGCTATTTCTTTTGAGATCCTATGCCTAGAATTACCTCAATTCATAATTCTGGTCATTTATGCCTCTGTGGATTAATCTTCTCACTGATATACTGGGAAGTGTATAATCAAAAACAATACCACCATTTCCTGTGGTTCTAGCTGGGGAAAAAGTTGTCCTGATTTATGCTTTACCAGACATTAGCCATGATTCCCAGTCATTGCTGTGGGGGTAGGGAGGGAGTAACTTCATTATAATACCTTAAAATTAGCATGGCATCCAAAACATAATAAACCTCTTTGTGCCTGTGAAGTTTTTACCGCAGTGACAGCTAGATATGATTTTAGGTTCCCCAGAAGAAGACAATGAGACAAGAGTTTGTGTGCAAGTGATTCAGTACAGTTGGAATCAGTATAGTACCATACAGGAGAAGCCTGTGAATGGATGAGGGACAGAAGGAAGGAAGAAAGGAAGGAAGGAAGGAAGGAAGGAAGGAAGGAAGGAAGGAAGGAAGGAAGGAAGGAAGGAAGGAAGGAAGGAAGGAAGGAAGGAGAAGACTAGCAAGAGTATAATTTCAGGTAAACGTTCAATCTCAGATTCATCCTGCTGGGGAGCTCTGGAACCTAAATTAAACTTCAGATTTGTTCCTCCTTGGGCAAGGTTGCTGAGATTTTATAATCTGTGCCTGTCTGTCCTTGGTAAGGGTTATCCTTGAGGGCATGTTACCGCCATGGATGCTGGCTGGCTGTGCCCAAGGGCAGTCCTTCAAAGAGACTCAGAGATGCTAGTCTCTAGGAGCCAAGCATGTTGAAGCCAGAGGATGGGCACACAGAAAGAGTTAGAAGAATCTGAGGAGAGTTGCTGGAGCACTGATAGCATCTGCTTCAAATGTTGCTATATTATCTGTCTAAAATAGAATGGGCAAAAATATAATCAATTACTGAAGCCTGTTATTAAAAATCAGTTATTAAAAACTTTGCTTTCTATTTAAAACAAAGACTCAGCACCACCATATCTATATTTTTTTCTAAAATGCTTACATCCATTTCTAGAATAGATATATACACAAACATACACACTCATATATAAATATATATATATACACACACACACTAGGGTTACATATATTTGTTTAAATGTATTCATATAAATACATTCCTCTTATTCACAATCATAATATTTCATGCCTCTAAAAATGTTCCTTAGGGATTTATTTTTCTCCCTTTAAGTCTCACCAACTCATTTAAGATCCTGATGACTTTACTAGAACATGTTGGAACTATTATTTTATATACCTTTCAATTTACAAAACAATAAACAGACCAGATGACCAGTTCTTTCCTTTATCAGGCAAGTAGCAGTCATGGCTTGTTTGCATCTGTCTATTCTTTGGCATGCAGTTAAAATGCTTTCTGTTCTCAAAAGAAAAATTAAACAAAAAGGGCATGTTTTTATCAAATATTTACACATTGGAAGATTAAAGAGTTACAGATATCTTCACTTCTTACCAACCCTATCCCCATATTTTGCCTGTTTAATGTTGCCTACGTTGTTGCTCAGGATTATCAACAATGAGAATAGAATATGTTTAAGAGCAACAGGTCCCTTGTGGCACTGTTTACTTATTTCTAATGTAAAATTTCCAAACTTCAGGATATATAAATAAATATCAAAAGCAAAACGCCATGTGAAAATCATACATTTACTTGGGGCATAGACACATGGATTAAATAAAAGAATTTTTAAATAAAAAATTCTTTTTTAATAAAAGAATTATTTTGTCTGGCCTAAAAATCACATGAACTCAATATGAAAATACTCATATATATTGCTCAAAAGCTCTGTTGGCAGTTACGTCTATTTGGTTAAGAGATCAATATACGCAAACAGTTATTAAATAATTAAATTTATTTAGTTAGACCTGAAAGGAGCTGGGCACATTCCTCAGCCCCCGGGCTCGAAACTCCCTGAGCCTAAGCCTAGTACAAACACATCCCATCCTCCCATCCCACCACATACTGCCATATATCTCTCAAACTCCCTGAGCCCAGTACAAACACCACCTGGAAAGTCTCCGATAAGGAGACAGCCGTTCAAGGTTACTGAAAGCGCGGGAGCCAAAAGAATTTCTTTGTTCCCCTGCAACTTTTGGGCTATAAAAAGCAAACGCTCGCATTGATCGGGGCCCTCTTGTATACTGTGTAAAGCAGGGACCAGGTTCGAACTTGTAGTAAAGATCCTTGCCGCTTGGCTTTGACTCTGGACTCTGGTGGTCTTCTTTGGGGAACAAACGGTCTGGGCATAACAGACCGATTATCTCAAAACATAAGCTCCATGAGTGACACATAATAGAAGACAGTCTGGATAAAAAGGTTGAGAACATTTTCACCCATCTCCTCCCCATCTCTAAAGTGGTTTAAATATCTAGGACTGGTCATTAAGTTATCAATAATCATGTCTCTATATTTAATATTCAAGCAAAACCCCCTGTAGACTTATTCCAGTGCTGCTAGCCATTTCACATCTTAATATTCAGAGCTCCACATACCCTTGTAAAGTATGTCAATTGTGCAATGATGCCAGGCTGCGAGGGGAGAGTGGGGGCTGAAATCCACCCATGCTCAGGAGCCAAGCTGTGGCCCACAGGGATATACCTACATGGAGGGGGTGCCTTTTCCTAATTAGCAAACGCCACCACAGAGACTAATGGCATTTCTGTTCATCTTGGTAACATAAACATATCCAACCTGATATTCTTCTCTGTGGGTCTAAAATATTAGCCTTCGGCCTAGAAAGAAACACTCTCAACAACCTAGAAATCAAATTATGAACGACTAATTATGTCATTTTCAAAATATTCCAAACTTGATTTCAAGATACCAAGAAAAAACTGTACATCTACACACACGCACACGCACATAGACGAATATGCAGATATGTTTGTGTACAGGTGAAAATATACTTAGCTAGAGAACAGATTCAGATACAGGAAAAAATATTTTCTTATATGGGTCAGGTAACTCATTTCAACAGCCGCATTCCAGGACGAGACATTTTGTCATATAAAATGGGAATACTCACAGGGTCAGAGAAAATGCAGCCTTTTTAGATTCTGTAATTTCCTTAGATACATTCAGTACACCACCAGGATCCAACGCTGGCTTTCATGACCTAAACAAAATTATCCCTCTAGGTTCCAAAATTAACCTAACTCTTTCACCAAGTGTTTATCACTAGTGTTTTATATTCATTAAATCCAAATGTCACAATGTATTTTTTATAAATAGATATAAATAATCTAATCCTTAAAATATCCAAACTGTCCTTCTGTGTCCTCAGGGAGCTTGCACAGTTTCTATAGTTATAAAATGTGGACAAGACAAGACTGACTGTCAAGTGTTATATCTTTTCATTTACCATTTTCTCATTTATTTCCACCGCTTCATTTATTAGATTCTGTTCCAAAACTGAAAAATGTTACACATAGAAAATTGTTCCCATTTTTTAATCTAAATTTGGCTTTTCTTCTTTGATAGAAAAAAAGGAGTTTTATTCAATTGATAATTACTCTGTCGGCTAATGGAGAACTGTCAAAAGTTTAACTCTTTCTTTTCTGAGCAGTGATCTTACTGTCATCCAAATAACAGCCAGTCCTGTAATCTTTCCATTTCTCTCACCTTTCCCATAGCCTGCTTAAACCAAAGACACAAACACACACATACACTTGCACACTCACATAGAGGGGCTAGAGAGAAAATCTACTTCTTTATTAGATATACTTATCCATCTATTGCTCTTGCAAAGACAGGACCGAGGTTTATAAAAGTGTTAATTATTAGAGGAAGATGTAGGTAAATAACATAATGATACTATGAAGAAATAGTCTGGAACCATGCGAAAATTCTGAAAAGAAAATATTATAGGAAAGAAAAATAACTAGTGAGTAATTAACATCACTTACTATGCCTTGCACTGGGCTACTTCTTATAGTAAATACAAAAATAATATAGTCATATCCCTAGACATCATGCAGCTTGCCATCTGCTTAAGGAAATAATGTAATAGCACCTGAAATTATTAGAGAATATGGTAGTACTACTAACATATTTGACTAAAAGTCAAAACAGAATTCAGACATTCAATGGTTTGCAGTGGTCAGGAAAATTTTCATGAATGTGAAGGAGCTTGAACTGGGTCTTCAAATGAGTAATATTTAGATGAGGGGAAGATTGGAGAAAGCACTCAGAGGAAAGGATAAAGCACAAGCCACATAGGGGAGAGAGAGTTGAAGAAAACTTGTGGGGCAGTGTGGGGAAGTCAAGGGAGAAGACTAAAGGGACAGAAATAGAGAACATTCTAGAATATAAGTTTGCACTTTTCAGGTAGATGCTGAGCTGTATGACTGCCTGCTTATTCGTCTTACAGTTGGAATTAGAGTATCCTCATTTAAAACTACAGATTTACATATTTTCACAACTGTTCTTTGATGGAACGGTCCACCTCCAGGGCAGTCAGCTATTGACAATTGCTCAGGGAAGTAGGGAAAAAAATATTTAAATAATTCAGTACGCATTTCAAAGTAGAATTTTTCAAAACTGCAGCAATTTTAAAAATATAAACATGAAGCATATTATTCTTCCTTCCTCCCTCAAAGGACAATGGCTATGCTGTGTAAGAACAGGAACAAGTATATCTAGCCTACTGACTGTGGAGGCCGCAAACACCGCTAGTTCTCCTGAGAATTAGAAGCCCCAAGCCTGAGTTAAGTGGTATCTGTGAAGCACAAGTTAAATCATGAGATTTACGTATGAAAAGCTGTGTGCCTTTCACCTCTGAGGGATATCAGAGATAGACTCAATTTCCTGGTTCTAAAGGCCAACTTAACGTGCCTATTACAAGCAGATACTCATCCTTTACCCTGTGAACAAATTCCATTTCAGTCTCCACAGCTCAGTAATAGCCCCCTCCAAAAGCATGCAACAAAGGAGTAATTCCCACCGTGTGTGTAATTCCTACTGTGTGTACTTTTCTGGAGCTGATGCAGGGACAAGGTGACATTTGTTCTGTTTTAGTCCTCACATTACTGACAATGACTCCTGTATTTTGTGTGGGCTTGAATAAATCCACTGCGTGTGAAACGTTGATGCTAATGATGACTATGGAGACTCCTGTCATTTACTCTCTAGTCCTCTGGCATTTCTGTTTCCACTTTGATTTCTTTTGGCTCACACTCTAAGAGAGATTTTCTTCATGGCACCCTGCTTGGCAGGAAAATCTTGTCTGACCTGGAAATAGTGACATCGTGTTCTGGAAAAACCTCTGCAGGGAGTTGAATCAAAGGAAGAAATAAATGCATTTCTCTGCAAAACCTGTCTGTTGGCACCAGAGATGCTCCCTGCAGGGACCTTTCAGTAGAAGGGATCCCAGGCAGATGAGTGCTGTGCTGCACTGTGTTTACGCATGTCATCTATTGGTGTGCACAAAACACACAATCCAACATTTGACACAGCTACATTCCAGTTCCAGATTACATGTGAAACCTGACAAACTCATAACCTGATTAGAATAAACAGTACCCACCACTGCTGTTTTTACAATTACAATCATGTGTCACTTAATGATGTGGATTCATTCTGAGAATGCATCACTAAGTGTTATTAGTACATCATAGTCCATACTTATACAAACCTAGATGGTATAGCCTATGGTAACACATCTAGGCTATATGGTAATAGCCTATTGCTCCTAGGTTAGCAACCTGTACAGAACGTTACTGTACTGAATACTGTAGGTGATTGTAAAACAATGACAAGTATTTGTGTTTCTAAATACAGCTAAACATTCAAAAGGTACAGTAAAAATATAGTATTGTAATCTTATAGGACCACCATTGTGTAGTGGTCATCATTGACCAATATGTCATTATATTGGCACATTATTATACCTAAATTTCAATAATGTCTTTCATTTCTTTTCCTTTGAAGGCGAATGATTTTTTAATATGTTGGTTTTATAATGGTTTTTAGAAATGGTGCCTGAATTATGAACAAAGTGGTATGAAAGAGGTGCATAAAATTGTTGTATAAACTCCATGGGAAGGGAAGAGAACTGGTTGGGTTTGGCAGTGAAAGGGCACTGGAAGACTAGAGAAGAGAGAGGCCAGAATATTTCTTCCCTGACTCTTCCCTGTTTTGAGGCTGTACCTCTGGCAGTAGTTCCATCCCTCCATACACGTCTCTGACTAGAGCCCTCCAGGTGAAGCCTCAGTCAGAATCTCAGCACTCCTTGGGCTCTAATGACTCTGTTTCCTCACCTCCTCCTTCAAATCTAGGGTTAACAAAAGCCTCCCACTATGCTAGTTCCTGAGCACCTCATCATCATTTGTTTGCTCAAAATTCTGAAAGTAGTCCCCTCATTGCAGTCTCTTCATTTGAACCATCTGAATAAAATTCTGTGCCCTGCCAGGAGCTTGAACTGATAGGCCATCAGAGAGTGTTAGAACTTAGAGGCATCTTAGAGAATGGAGTGCAGGATCCTCATTTTTAAAACAAGGGAGCCAAGTTTCTGAGAAGTAAAGTGACTCGCCCCAGGTCGCACAACAAGCAACTAAATGAGTTGAAATACACATGACTTTCAGGTCTCCTGACTCTTGGCCTGGCTCTCAGTTCCTTCCACAATGCCAGATTAGTTCCTGTGTTGTTGGCTTGTAAAAAGGGACAATAAACTTAAGCATGTCAATCACATTGCAATGCAAATTTTATGTGTAAATTAATTTTTATTTATTGATATTTACAGAGAAGGACTTTGATGTATATATTAAGTAGATAGATGGCAACTGAAGACACAGAGCAGAGAGTTTTGTTGTTGTATAATTTCTGTTGTGCTGACGTTACATTTCAGCAGTCTTATTTCTCTACTCCAAATATAACACTTTTTTAAATGGCTCAGATACCTAAATTATCACATATTCTAATTTGATACAAGTGTAATAAAGTTTTTTAAAAATTTATTCTTGTGCCATTTGAATTAAAATTAAAGGGTGGAGGAAGCATTTTTCTTCAAATGGACTCAAAAGTGATGAGAGCAAATCTGAAGGCCTGAGTTCTAGCCCCAGGCCCATCGCTGACTCAATAGCTTCTTTCTCTGGGTGTCAGTGTACACACCCTAAACAAAATTTATTGGAACCAATTAAATAAGTTTATCTAAAGAAATTAATTCTTATGTTCTTTTCCATCTCCATTATTCAATAATTCTATGAAAGAGAAAATTGACTCAAGAACCCCTTCTCAAGGACTGCCATCAATAAAATATGGAAAAAAATTTCAAATAAAATTTTTGGCTTGCCTTTCACATTATTTTTATTTATTTAATTTTATAAGTACAAATAAAGAAAATGGGATACTATTTCTTTATCAGTGCTGGAATTTATGGAAAATATAATGCAAAAAAATGGAATTCTGGTATCTCTTTGCTCTGCTATATAATTGCTATATAATTGTGCAACAGTGTTGCTTTTAATGTTTTTTGGTCATTGACTACTTTCAGGGACTTTTATGGGTTGCCTACAATTTCAGGGGTCCACAAAATAAGTCTTCCATATACTCACCATCAAAAATTCCTTTTTACTAGCATGTAAATAATGATACATTTTATAATCACATTCCCATTTTCTTCTTTGCCCCAGTGGTCTTTTCTTGTAACTGTGAAATACATAACACAGATTTCAGTGTGAAAATAGGGGTTATGTCCCAGTTTTTTTACTGCCCACCTGAGTCAGCTTGACAAATTACTTAATTCTTTGTGTCTCAGCTTCCTTATCTTTGAAACAGAGCAAACATTTTGTTATTGTGAGATAAAATTAGGTAATATGTGGAAAACAGCTCGAACTACAGTAAAGTACTTCTCTAAATTGGTTATTATTTTTCTACTACATAACATAATACCTGACCAAGTAGATGCTCAATAAGTATTTGAAAAATGAATACAGTAGATAAATAAAATGGTGACTGTTTTCCTTCAAATTCTCTGTTAAGATTTAGATTGTTATCATGAGAGTTTATGTTTACTGACCTAGGTCTTCAACTTGGAAGAGTTGCTCATGATCTTAGTTGCCTCTGTGTTAAAAAAACATTATGTTAAAAAATGCTAAAGGCTGTATTATACTACAAAGCAGTTTAAAAAAAAAAAAAAACTATTGAAAGCTATAGCTTGAATCCTTTGGGTCAAGAATGAAGAATATCATTTTGTTATTCATAACAATTTGTTGTTATGAAAGTACCTCACAGAAACAGTAACAGTTTTCTTTCCTTTCTTCTCTTCCCTAGAGAAGCTCACAGTTTAGTAAATGCATCAGTCGAATCAGGCTAACTTCTACCGTGGTAAAAACTAATTCTTAAAATCTCAGTGTCCTAAAGTAACTGAAGTTTATTTCTCACTCATGATCTATGTTTCTTATGTGTCTCTTAAGACCTCTGTTTTTTGTAATTCATCATGGGCCCGGGCTGATAGAACAGGTATCGTCTCAAACATTTCTAGTTGCTGGCCCAGGGAGGTATAGTTCTGGAGGGTTTCATATAAGCAATCAGATGTTCCTGCCCAGAAGTAGCATACATCTCATCTGCTCACAGCTGTTGGTCAGAACTAGTCACACAGCCAACCATAGTGGCCTAGGGAGTGCAATCCTACCATACCCCCAGAATGCAGAGCACCAGAAATTCTTGGCAAGTTGCACTAAGGACCACCATAGTAGGGGTATAAACTATTATTGTTTTAGATGATCTCAGTCTACACTTAACTCATTCACCCATTGAGAAATAGTGTTCCAAACCAAGCAAGATCTTCTCTGTGTTTTCTTTCTGTAGAGAAAGAGAAGCAGGAGATTGGGGAGAGAAATAGTTAGGAAAAATGGAGAAAAGAGAAGAGAGACATAAAAGAGAAAAGTCAGGCAGAAAAGGAGGGAAGTAGGAAGGGAACAAATCAAAGAAAATATAATTATTCCAGAATATGTGTAATCCAATGAAAGGATGTTGGTAGCTACAGCATTTTAGAGAACCCCAACTTCTCTTAGAAATTTTCAGAATCACTAGAGTTCTTTGGAGAGCTTTTCTGTTTTCTGTTTCCTAATCAAATAATTGTGGAAGCAGTTAATATATGATCATTTATTTTTAAAATGGTTTCACTGACATCATCCTGCAAGATTATTATATTATCCCCATTTTATAAACACCAAACCTAAGGCCCTGAGGAGTTCAATGAAAAGCTGTCCCACTGGTGAATGATTCAGTGGTTATGTGGGTCATCTGGTGGAGGAGTATCGTGTTCAAAGGGGAAAGGGTCAGAGTGAAGAGAACTAAAGGGGAGAGAATATGGGCCCAAGAAAAGAATGCAGGAATGAGAAAACCCTAACTCCTAAGCTAGTCTTACAATGTGGCAAAGGAGTTTTTGTTTGTGACTTTCTCTGGCCTCTTTTGGGCATGACCTCTTGCACTTTGGATGACATTTGAGATTATTTTAAAGCCATAACAATAATCAGAGAGAGTGGTCAAAAAATGGTGACGTATGAATTAAATTTTCCCAGAACTTGTTCAGAACACAGGGCACAGGAAAGAAAGTTTTGACAGAGTCACCTGTGCCAACTCCCTGCTGGTGAGCCCTGGGAGACGAGGTTTTGCAGAAGGACTTCAATCTGCAGGCTTGGTCACTGCCAAGAGCAGCAGATGGCACTTGCTGGACATAGTTGCCTGTTATCCTGGGGCACCTACCCATATAGCCTGACAGTATACATGAAGTTCAGCTATTCTGGACAGGCCCAGGAAGTCTCCAAAGGAGGAAAATATTATATTAGGTTCAGTATAGTTTTCCCAGTGCATAGAAGGTACATAATCTCCTGATACATGTTTTTTGAATCTGTATTCTATTTTTATATATCTACTTTTCTTACAAAGGGGTATATTGTAATGTTACCCTGTAATATTCACATTTTTAAGGTTTTGAAGGACAACTATTATTTTGAAGGTGAGATTTCAAATTTTTCCTGGGAAGAATAAAACTTTTCCTGGGAAGAAGTTTTTGGCAACTGGTCCCTTGACAAGCATCCAAAGAGCCAATTATTGCACATAATTTTAAAAGCTGAAAAACTAATGATGATTTTATGGGTTCATTAACCTCATAGCATTGTTGATGTGTTCTCACAGAACTCTGGAAGTGGGTGGAGAGGTTGGAAAGAGTGTTCCTGTGAGTATCCCACTGGGAAAATCTCTGTGTACATTTCTCCTTGGATTGTGTTAATAACTCAGCCCAGCGCAGAGCCCAAAACTGCTGGCGCAGCACGTGGAAGGAGTTCCTGCTCCATCTCTCCTCTTGAGCCCAACCCATCTCTACTCCTGCTGAGAGCCCTGCCTCAGGTTGGCAACCCCTCTATGTGGCTGTCAGAGAATCATACTTTTCCCACCCCTCAGGGGCACCACCCACAGGACTGCCATCTGCTTCCGGGTCCAGGAAAGGTTCTCTGCCTGCAACTTTGGAGCACAAATTCTCTGAAGATTCTATGGCCAAATTTTCATGGAGCATATTGACTTGGGGACAAGGTTTTAGAAACTCTCTGCTCACTTCCCAGCAGTGTGTAACAGAAAAGGAGCAGATGGGTGGGCATGTAAAATGTCACTGTTATGTTCTGGCCAATTTCCTCGGACTCATGAGACATTAAAGAGTAGAGAGCCACAACAATGTGTGGTGACCTATAAGGGCCTGGAGCTCAAAGTAGAAGCACATATTTAAATTGGTGCCAACTATATATATATATATATGTAAAGATGGTGAGATATACTAGGGCATTGCTACTCAAGTGTGACCCTGGAACCAGCAGCAAGAGCATCACCTGGCAGCTTGTTGGAAATGCAGAATGTGCAGCCTTAGTCCACATTTATGGAATCAGAAACTATATTTTAGCAACATCCCTAGGTGATTTATAGACACATGAAAGTTTGAGAAGCAAACTGAGACACATTTGTATCTTTTGGACTCTATGGTACAATTGAAAGAACAAAGAATTTAAAATCAAAAGATGGGTTCAAGTGCTTGGTGAGGGTGATGGTATAAATATAGTTACAGATAAGTTCCCCAGGTGAGGGAGAGAAAGGAAAGCAAAACAGGAGAAAGCAAAAGAGGGTCTTGGGCATCTTTCTGCTATTCTCAGTCAGTACTCCCATGGCAGCAGAAATTAAATTTTCTCAAAATTTACTACTGTGGTCCCAATTTAAGTTAATTTAATTTATTTAGCAAACACTTATATAGCACTTACTATATGCCAGAAGAGCTCTCAGCACTTTACAAATATTAATTCACATAAGCCCCATAACAAGTTTAGGGGGCAAGCATGACTAGTGTGAGCCCCACTTTACAGAAAAGGGAACTGAGACACCTCCCTAGAGATACAATGAGGTTAAATAATTTGCTCACAGCCACACAGTCAGGAAGGAACAAAGCTAGGATTCAAACCATGGAAGTCTGCTTAAGGCTGGGTCTTAAACAGTAAGGTCAATTGCTTCATAAATGGCAGAGGTAATTGGAACCTGATCCTAGGCATTCTAAATGTGACTTTTGTTGGAAAGCCTTTGTTGTATTAGGTTGTTATATTTGCCATCAAAAATAATGGCAAAAACAATTGCATTTGCACTAATATTTATATTTAAAAATTGGTGCCACTATTGCTTTCTATTTCATCATATATTAATGCATATTACAACATAAAAATGATTCTTTTATTTACCTTTTATTGGCTAAAACTGATGTTTTCAGCCTCAGGCTTCACATAACTGTTATAGTGTGGGTAAGCCTACATGAGAAGCAGAGACTTAAAACTTTCCCAAGGACCATCTGCAGCCAACAACAGCCACAAAGCCAAGCCCTGGGCCAATAACATAACACCCTGAAGGTTCTCCTAGGCTGAAGGAAAGATTTCCAAACCACAACTTCCATTGAAAATCATAGTTAAGTTAGATAAGATAATTATAGATAAGAAATCATAGTTAAATCATATATGCAATCTGGTGGGGTTGTTTCTAACTTGGGGAAGCTTGTAAAATACAGTCTCGGTTGACATATTGTTCTTATTCATAAAATGAACTGTTACTTTATACCTAGAGCATTCTTGTAGATCCTGCTTACCATTTTCTTTTCTCTCTCTCTCTCTCTCTTTTTTTTTTTTTTTTTTGAGACGGAGTCTCGCTGTGTCTCCCAGGCTGGAGTGCAGTGGCGTGATCTCGGCTCACTGCAAGCTCCGCCTCCCAGGTTCACACCATTCTCCCGCCTCAGCCTCCCAAGTAGCTGGAACTACAGGCGCCCGCCACCACGCCCGGCTAGTTTTTTGTATTTTTAGTGGAGACGGGGTTTCACCATGTTAGCCAGGATAGTCTCGATCTCCTGACCTCGTGATCCACCCGCCTCGGCCTCCCAAAGTGTCTCTCTTTTTTTTTTAGATGGAGTCTCTCACTCTGTCACCCAGGCTGGAGTGCAGTGGCACAATCTCGGCTCACTATAACCTCCACCTCCCATGTTCAAGCGATTCTCATGCCTCAGCCTCCCAAGCAGCTGCTGGGATTACACCCCAGTAATTTTTGTATTTTTAGTAGAGATGGGGTTTCACCATGTTGGCCAGGGTGGTCTCAAACTCCTGACCTCAGGTGATCCACCCATCTCGTCCTCCCAAAGTGCTAGGATTACAGGCAAGAACCACCGCACCTGGCCCCGCTTACCATTTTCAAAGACAAAAGATAAGTTTACACATTATGATCTACCCATTTGGATAACAATAATTATTTATCCAGTTATTATCAAACATTCAAATATTTAATGTGAACCTCAGCTATACACAAAAACCAAATAATGGCCGTTGTCAAATATTTCAGAAGATCTTATGGAACATTTTTCTTCTGTAGTAGAAAAATACACACAATTCTCCATGTCTTTTCTTGTAAATACAGTCTCATGAAACAGTTTGGTTTGGTGATATGTAGTTCAACTGTAAACACTAAGCATAGCTGAGTGTATTAAAATTTCTTAGTCAATATCAGAAAAAAAAATGTAGAACAGGAAGGTGCTATAAGAAGAGCAAGATTGCTGTTTAATTTCATTTTTTACAAAGTTTGAATCATTTGGCTTTATAAATATTAGAGTAAAATGAGAATCTCACCCATCTGTAAAGTATAGCCTGCACCAGAGTGAAGGTGCTGGATGTGTAAGTAAGCCTGAGCACAAAAGAAAAGGAAAATCACCTTCTTTCATCAGGGCAAACTGAGCAACTTTAGCCTGGTGGTGAAGCACATGGGCTCAGGGCTCAACCAGCCTGACTGGGTGACTGATTTACCCACACAGTAGTTGTGACTTCTTAGGGTTGTTTGAAGATTAAATAAGAACTGTGTATAAACCATTAAGCACAACCCCTGTTTGCCTGGATTTACAATATGGTGCTCCCCATTTTCCAGCCTCTCAAACATACAATCCTATAACAAAAGATTTATTAATCCACAGTCATGAAGTTCACTGAGAAGCCAACTTGATAAAGGGAAGCCTCAGTTAACAATTTTGTGCCACATAACATGGGTTTAAAATGTTCATGGAGAGACTGCAGTAAGGAAATTTGGACACTGACTAGGAATACTTGATAATTATCCCCTTTTTGAGCCAACAAATATTTACTGACACCAAGTTAATACCAACTCACTACTGTGTGTAGAGAGTATAAGGAGTCATGACCCCTGATTTCTAAGCCCTAACATCCTCGGGTAAATAAAGCACTTAAAAAAAAAAATCTGTGATTCAGACTTTGTATGCCAATTGCTAGAGGTATATGCTATGAAAGTTTCAAAGAAGGTGAGATTTCATTCAACAAAGCCAGTAGGAACAGCTTCAAAGGGATACAGAACTGAGCTGAGTTGGGCTTCCCAATGAAGGAATCCAGGCCTCTCACAGGGCCCCACCAGCCTGCTCTGGGTTTGGCTGCTAGCTCTCTGACCTCATCCAGAATTATGTTCCCTGACCTCACTCTGCTCCTCCTCTCTGTCCTTCTTTCTGCGTCTTCAACCTACCAAGTGTGCTCTATCTCAGAACCTCTGCAATTGCTGTCACTCTTCCTGGAATGTTTTGCCCCACATTCTTGAATTGAGTAGCTCCTTTTAATTATATCTCCGGCTAAATGTCAGTTCAATTTTCTCTTCTGTTTCTCTAACAGTTGACTTTCTCTGCCTTCCCATAGTTTCTACTCGTCATGAAACTGTCCAGCATGTGGTTGGATTTGGTGTGAGGTTGTTCCAGTGGCTTGACACGGTCCTCACTCCAACCACAAATTGACATAGTCTCCATGTTTCTTGGCTTCAATTCTCAAAATAGGTGTTCTATTTGACATCAGACCAGGTGTGCTTCCCTGGCCTGGTTGTTCGAGGTCATGAGGTTGAGGTTATGGTTTAATAGATTCTTAAAGAGCCTATACGGAGGGAAGGTGGTAAATCTTTCTCAATACTCTTGTCTACTGTGGTATTTTCCTGACACCATGGTTATTTTATTAATTCTATTAGCTTTAAGTTTGTTCCTTTAGGTTTCTAAATATCCAAATGCATCATCTAAAATAATAATCATTTTGTTTTCTTTATGCCTCAGTTTCTTAATTAACAAATTTGAGGATAAATGACAATACTGTGCTCTTAGATTTGTTGTGATGTTTAAATGAGTTAATGCCTATAAAGTACTTAGGACAGTATTTAGCACAGAGCAAACACTCAACAAATATTGCCAATTGTTCTTACCATTATTGTTCCTTTTTCATGGCAAAGTCCTTTGTAGGACTTTTAAATTTTGAGTGAGGTGTGGGAGATTGGTGGAGTAGGTATACCAGGTAAGAGAAGTTATCAGAAATATGCAAATATAAGGCATGATAACATTTTTAAATGTTAGATAATAAAATTATCAGCAGGTACATTTGTTAGATATGCTGAAAAAAATATTAAACTTAAAAGCTAATTTCACATGTTCCCACAGCAATATTTCTCAAAAATTATTTGCTCCCTTTTCTACCTCCTTTTGACCACTGTAGTCAATACTCTCTAAACACCTATTATATTCCTGGTCTTCATCCATGCAGTTGGGTTCCCCCCAGAAGAGCACTCTGATGGGGCATTGTGCTGACCCATGATGGTCAGGTAATAAGAGCATGACATAAACTTTTGTTACTGAAAGCTACGAAGATTTAGGGGCTGTTAATTGTTGCAGCATTACTCTGTCTCAGCTGACTGATAGACCATGAGTGAAAAACTCACATTTATACCTTTAAATAGATATTCTAAATTATTTGAACACAAAGGTAAGTGAAAGGTCATCTAGCTGAATTAGTAGGTCGTAATGTCTCTAGAGAAGGAAAAACAAGAAATATTTAAGTAGCTATAGGCATAAGACTTAAGCAATGTTCTTAGAATTATCCTAATGCCCTACATCTAGAAAAATTAGTTATTTATACATTGAAATGAAATTCATACATGTTATGCACCAATAAGTTTAACTTTGTAAAAATTTAAAACAACATCCTAATTAATATAAAAATGAGATATCAGATATATTGATGAGGTAATATGGTTTCAATGTTATAATAAAATAATGTGTATTTCAACATGTAAATGCACAGACAAGACTATATCTGAAGGCATCAATGTAATTTTTAAAAAGTACAAGAAAATGTAAGTACAGAAGTCCAAGAGGCTACTGGAACTAGAATCAATGATAGGGTATTTAATAACACAGTAGATTTGTTATCATGATAAAGAAAAAAAAACCTTAATTAAAGTAGTGATTAAAAATTTAATTAAGTAATTAAAAAGCAAGTAATAATGCAGAAGTATATTTTTACAAATTAGCTGAGCTTTTCTTGTAACACTTATGTCAAAATAATTTACTCTATGTATCATGTTATGTATAGTAAAAACTGCATCAAAGAAAAGATATCTTTTACTTTAAAAATCCCAGCATATGACAACGCATGAAGAAATATCTTATATATAAAAAGCCTTTGGGCATACAGTGGATTATCACTCAGTAATAAAAGGTACAAATTATTGATACATGCAACAACTTAATTGAATCCCAAAGGCATAATCCTGAGTAAAAGAAGACAATGTCAAAAAGTTACATACTGTATGATCCAAGTTACATGGCATTCTTAAAAAAGACAAAGCCTATACTGACCTTAACAGAAAATAGATCACTCATTGCCAGGACTCAGGAGTGAAGTGTGTGACTTCCCTGAGAACCAACCTGAGAAGGATTTTTGGAGCAATGGAACTACTCTGTATCTTGGAACTGTTCTGTGTCTACACATATGCTAAAACTCATACTGCTATACGCACACACATACACAAAAGACAACAACTCTACTGTATGTTTATTTAAAAAACAAAAAGACTGTTGTATTAGTCAGAGGGTTCTTCAGACTAACAGAACTAATAGGGTGTGTGTGTGTGTGTGTGTGTGTGTGTGTGTGTGTGTGTGTTGTATGTGTGCATAATAAAAGAGATTTATTAAAAGCAATGGGCTCACATGATTATGAAGGCTGGCAAGTCCAAATCTGCAGTGTGTGACAGCAGACTGGAGACCCAGGAGAGCTAATGCTGCTGATAAAGTTCAAAGACAGTCTTCTGGAGAATTTTCTCTTGCTTGGGAAGGCAGACCTTTGTTCTATTCAGGCCTTCAACTGATTGTATGAGGCCCATCCACACTATGAAGGGCAATCTGGTTTGCCCAATGTTCGCCGAGTTTAATGTTAATTTAGTCCAAAAATATCCTCCAAGCTGACACATAAAATTAATTATCACAACCCTGGATGCAATATCCTTCAATAGGCAACTAGAAATTAATGGTAGATTGGGAAAAAAAAATGAATATAAGAAGTCAGGTTAAATCAAGATGCATCCAAAACATAAATAAATAAATTATTTCAACGTAACTTTCACAACATTTATCACCTACTGACTTCCACATTTAAGAGTTTGTGAGAGAAAAAAAAAGAATTTTTGAAACAGACTTTATTGATTATATTTTAAACAGACTTTATTAACTACATGTAGTGATAGTCTTGGATTTTTTTTCGGTCTATTTATTGAATAATGTTTATTTTTAAGTCAATCTGTTAAGGAAATCTCAAATTTTCAAATCTCTTTCATTCCAAGTAGTGCTCACTTTGTATGGTACTGTGTTAACTGAAACTGAGTATATCAGAATTGTGCAAAGCAAGGACACACAACTTCAATATGCACAGGTTTCAGTTAACATGATGCCATGCAAAATGAAGACTGCCTACACATATTTGACTGTAACAGCTACAAATGCAAGCTGACACAGGTGTATATATTAGCAGCTCTAATACCATAAATAGCATCATTGTCAGTGATGTGCATTTCCAAAATTGTAAATCATTCTTGGTACATTTCCTAACAAAACAAAGAACAATTCATTTTTAGTTTTCATAGTGTTTGCATTCCTAAGAAAATGGGTATGTATTAAATGTTCAAAAATTACATTATATGTATATCCCTAGCTCCCTGAATGCTAAATGTCAGAAGACCCCTCCCCGTACCGTGAAACATAATAATCAACCCCGGCCAAATTTTCAAAATACGTCTAAGAAAGGATACCCTCCACCAAAATCACCACTTACAGCTTTAAGAAGATATCATAAAGATTAACCACTTAAAGTCCTAAGACAAATTAGACTATATTAAATTTCAGAAGAGATTTTTTATACATATAATGCCTGGACAAAGCAAGTATCTTACAGTTTGAGGATCTCTGACCTTTAACGTTCAGATTAAAATTGCTCATAAAATCTTGGTCCATTAGCAATTCAGACAGAGAGAAAGGCTAGCTCTGTTCCTCATATACAGCGAACGCTCAATAAATTTAATTGAAATTCAAGGCAGGCAAACTTGGTTTTGCTTAAAAAAAATTATTGGGATAATCGGTGTGGTAATTCCTAAGCTGACTTTAGTATAAAGGAAAATAATTCACCCAAAAATGACAGATTTTCTTTATTTCCTTTGGTATACTATTAGTTTTCCTTTTGCTGCTTTACATCAAAACTAGTAACTCCTGAAAACCCTATTCTCAAGGTAATAAGGAGAATCATAAGAGAGGCTATGGCCTTAATGTAAACCAACCCAAGGACAGATTGAAGGTAAAAATCTTGGCTTTGAAATCATGCATTAAATGCACCATGTTATTGAGCTCACGACAATAGATACTTTGTTGTTTTGTTTTGTTTACTCAAAAATTTTATTTGCAAACTAAATTTCCGTAATACGTTGCCAAGAGAGTATAATTGTTATCTATGTAAATGTTTGTGGTAACATACTAAAATAGCAATTTACTACTTCAGTTATTCTTCTGATAGCATCATTTCATTTTGGATCATTCGAAGACAATTGGGTCCTTGATTATAAAACACACTCTCTCTATTTCTAGAAAAATAACATAAAATAAAGAAATATGCTTCTAAAGAATTGTTTATCACTTGATAATTACAGAGCCCTTGAAGCTATTCTCTATATTTCAAGAACTCTTATTTTTTTTTTCTCAGGATCAAGCAGTTCTTTGTTTTAATTTATTTTCCTCTTAAATACCTCCTGCTATTTAAGCAATAATTCCTTCCAAATCAATTGTTAGCAGCAGTTAATGACTGGTTGGTTAATTAATAGCTCAAAGCAAAGCTGAGGGTGTTCCACGTTCTAACAAACCACCAGAGTCTAACTGGGGTATTATTGTTACTATACCCTGTAATCAGTGGCTTCTCATAGCATTGTGGCCACATATTACTTTATTTTTACTAAACAGGATGAGTTGAATGGGAAATAGGTGACAGCATTATAAAATCAATTACAATAATATACATATTCTAAAATTATTTGCATGTCCAGATTGATTCTTATTTCCATAGGATGTGCCAGAAGGCAGGGGGGTGAAATGTCAGCTTGTACTGGTTAGTGAACTCATTTAACTGTAGCAGTTTCCTCTCCAGGGCTCCAAGCCTGATGTATCTGCAAAAGCCTCATGGCATTTCAAATGTTTTCTGTTCCAAAATTGTAACACAGCACTCGCTGACAGCAAAAGGAAAGAAATTGTGCTGCACATTTTCTGCCTGGTAAACATACGGTTTACTTAACGACACCAGATATGCCTTCTGATTAGTTAATAGAGGGGATATGTGCTTAATAGTTACTGCAAGAACTTAAATATCAAGAGTCCTCAAATTCTATTCCTAATACCTCCTGCCTTGTTCTATGTGACCACAGGGAAGTAATTCAGCAACTTTGTGCTTTGTTACTAAGAATTCTAACAATCAACCAAAATCAAAGACAGCTATTCCAAAAATGAGTCTAGAGATGCTATAATGCCCTAGAGTTTTGCCTTTATTAGAAATATATTGATAAATGTGTTGCATGGAAATAAATATCAGGCATATATTTTGTGATTTACTAAAGTAATGCTTTCACTATTCTATATCGTCCTTTCAACTACCAACTCCTTGAGACAGTATTGAAATGGAAAATGTTCCCCTATCCCCCTCGCAGGACGTGGGATGGGGGTGTGGCTCACTTCTTTGGTGCCCTGCTGCTCAAATCCCTATTGGGAATATGCAGACGGACAGGTTGTGGGGCTCCAACCTCATGGCTGTGTAGAGGATTGAATGTTTACAGCTCCTGAAGCCCCGGTGGGCGTGTGTTACAGGGTGCTCTTTTACTTTAGCTGTCCATAGGCAGCTTGTGTTAGCTCAATTAGAACCTCTGTTATCACAAAAGCAGAGGGCTTTCTGTATCCTGGGATTCTTTCCTTGGTGTACCGGAAGAACTCAGTCACACCTAGAGAATGAATGCAAGGTTTCCTTGAGTGGAGGTAGCTCTCAACAAATGAGGGAGCCAGAAGAGGAGGAAGTAGGAAAGTGGTTTCCCCTGGAGTTGGGCCACTCAGCAGCCAGGCTGTTCTCCCAGCTGCCCTGGCCAAACTCCGCGTTGTTCCACTGGTCGATGACCTCCCTTCCTGCCAACGTCTGTTGGTGTGTTCTTCTGCCGGCATGCTCCCCTCGACGTCCTCTCAACGTCCAGCCACTTGTGTCTCTGTCCGCTAGGGTCTCAGGGTTTTTATAAGCACAGGATGGGGGCATGGAGGGTCAGCGTGGCCTTGGAAAATGCAACATACGGGCACTAATGCAGGAGTGCCTGTCCTTACCTAGGTCCATGGGCACAGGTCCGGGGGGTGAAGCCCTAACCAGAGACCTACCTGCCTTTCTCTACCTAGCACTTCCTTCCTCCCTCCCATATCAGTGTTAGCAAGATACCTCTGATTTTATCTTTTATTCCTCTGTGTACTTACAAAATGTTGAGATACCAAAGGTAAATCTGTGTGGAGTTAGGGTATAAACATTAGTTAATATTCTGGCTTCTGTATTTCAATGTAATAAACTATTGCCAGATGAAAGTTGAGATATCACCATGGAATAAGAAGTCTCAAATCCCAGTTTCAGGAATTTGCTGGCAGCACAGTGTCATAGGCTTTCAGGGATGATAGTGGAAGAGAAAAGTTGATGCAGCTAGAAACAGGAATGAAAAGTATAGACTATTCCTGGATAGAGGACTCTGAAGGGGAAAGGAGATGGAAGATACGTAATCACTGAAGAAGAAAAAAGACCACAATGAAGACTTTGTCAAATGTATAGCAAGTAAAGGTCACATTCATGTCATATACTCATTCTCGTGAGAATCACAAATAATGCTGTTGGCTGAGTCACAAAGTAAGTAAAACCCAAAGCTTGTGTCCCCTGTTCTCTGACAGTATTTCAAACGTGGTTAGCAAGCTGTGGCCCAGATTTTTGTTAAAGGTTATTCACTGAATCTCCAGACCAGGTATATTTTGTTATTTTCACAATTTCTAAAATTTCATTGTTCACTAAACTGCCTCAAATTGGCAGGATAAGCAAAACATGCCCCTTAAGATAATAAATGTCCAAGAAGTTTCCTGTCTGAAGAGATGATTAATGACTTAAAAGATTAAAATATCCCCAGAAATGACTTTTTGGCCAAACCAAGTCCCTAAGTGGATTACCATCTCATGAGTCTACCTGTAAGCTTTGAAATATGATGTTTCTATCAAAAATATAATACATATTCTTTACTTTGTAGCCATTTGAACAACATTTTCAGATTTCGGGGGAATAAATTTATTTAAATTTTGATAGGGGTTTATTTTAACTTTATTATTAATACTACCATTATATTAATGGAGAAAACTAACTTCTGCTTGCTGAGTATCTAAGCTATTCTAAGTGCTGGTCCTTATTTTATTTAACCCTACAATAAATTTGTCTGGTTCGTGGTTTTATATACATTTTGTTGTGCATACCAAAGATACAAAGGTGCAGAAATGTTAAGTGTTTTGGCCAATATCAGCCAGCTGGCAGTGAGCAGAGCCAGGATCCAAACACAATCCTGCCTGACTCCAACACTGTTATATCCAATAAGTGGCACTGACCCTTGAATCTCACAATGCCTAAATCAGAATGTGTTACTTCTGATGATGACATAATCATCCTTTTTGTCTTTCAAGTTCCATTCTTGTACAACTTTTGTTTTATGTTTTCCTAACTTCTAGGTCAAACTGTAGAAGTGTCTGGAGCAGAAGACATAGGGAATGCAAGGGCATTCTTGCCTTCTGCAGTCTTCCAGTTAAGAATCACATGGCTGACCCTGAAATAGAATTCCCCACCTTAAAGCTCATTTTGATGGCTCAGTGGAAACCTATGGCCAAACAAATCAAAAGTGATCAAGATATAGACCCAAGTGCCGTAAGAGCACTCAGGGTTTATTTTACTATGCTCAGGAGCACTCAGGACTTGTTTTACCACATTCACTAGGCTTTACTGAGAATCAGTCATGGGAAAGTATACCATATAGTGCCCTGAAGAATTTGTTCTAGTGGTTCCACTGAAGGAAGACTAAAACAGTTCACCTGAGGCATTCACAAATGAGCACAATGCAATAATGTGAGAACCAGCAGCAACCTTTGGGACTTCTAAATGATCTTGGCAATAATTATAGCTGTGGGTCTTGAATCAGCAATAATACTTCTACATTTGTCAACGTAAGGGGAACAAAAACCATATACATGTTCTACTTGTATCAAAGGCAGATATTTTTCTTTTATTAATACAGCTTTTCTTTCATGTCAACAACCTAGACTTCTGTGCTTTAAGGCAGGCTGCCATGTAAGCCTGTCACAGCTATTAATTAGCTATGGGTTAAAAAGTTAAGCATAATCTATGACTCTGTGAATTTAGGGTCACCCTGTGGTAGAACATGAAGCAATATTTTAGTCAGTTGGGCTATGTTTACTTTATGTAAGAATGCAAGAAGAAATAAGCCATACACAATAAATTTAATTCTCACATACAAACTAATCAATATATTTGCCTTTGAAACCATGCTAATTATCCACACAATTTGGCAAGCGTTCAAAATACAGCCGCAGTGGAAACTAATGCAATAAAAATAATTTTCACACATTTTTCATTTTCTGTGAGAATTGTTTTTCCAATTCCCTTTCTAACTGTTTATAGTTCATTTAAACTATTTAATCTCTAACAAATTGTATTTAGAGAAGTATAATTTCTATTTCTTCATATTACATCATGGGCAAATAATAATCCAAGAATGTGTTGTTGAATAGTAAAGGGGGCAACTAGAGTTTGTTTGCAAGTTTCCAATTTGCAAAAGATAAATTTCAGGCCATGGCTCAGCTTCAGAATGGAAAAGAAGTCAGGCCCAGATTGAGGGGACAAACTCATATTGGGAGGGGCTAATGATTGGAGTAGCGGATTGCTTGGCCTAAGTTGAAATCTTAGGGACAGTTTAAAGAGCAGACATAATTAAAGCAAGTCACCAACTGGGAGAAATATGCCTCTTGGCTAAGTCTACATTTACCCATTTACATTTGACTATGACTAGCAGTGAGTGTGGGAAGAAAATAGAGGAGGCAAAGCTCAGGGAAAATCATGTTACAAACACTGGTAGAGACATCCAGTTCCATTCACTCAATTAGTTGAGGAAATAAGAGCTATCTCTTTTCTTTTTATGCATGAGCAGAGAAAAAAGTCACTTTACCCTGTTTTTATGTGAATAGCAATCACAGATATTTAAGTCTGGCCTAGAACAAGCAAACAAACAGACAAAAAGGCAAATCTTCATTATTTCACCCTGTTAAAATGTTTTTCCTAAGGTGTGCCTTTCACAACAATGGTTGTCATAAAGTTATGCAGTCATAGCCAACAATATATACTCTGCAGAACTAAGAAAGAGTAGCATTCAAGAGTTTCACTTAATTTTGAATATATCCAAGTTTTTAAAACCACTTATTAAATAAAATATATTATATCTTCCTACCTAGAAAAGCATCCTTTAAAACCACCTTTAAAACCAGATTGGAATTTTGAATTCTCAGATGTCTTGTTGCATGATGGAAGGCAACAGGCTCAGGATCTATGTCCTGGACTGTGAAGCTTGTGGAAAGTTATTTTCTAAATCTGCTCCAATTTTCCAGCATGATTCCCAGAATGTACAGATTAAAACTTAACAGATTATGCTCTACTTCAGAAAGAAAAGAGGTGTATACATATTTTGGAAAGATATCTATCCAAAATAGTTTCAGCACTCAAAAGAGTAATTTTTATTTGTCTGAAAATGCACTTAGAAGAATAAGCTCATTCCTAAGTAACCAAATAAATGTGAATTAACTGGACTTAACAAGAGTTGGGCTAATAGCAAACATACATTAGACATTTCTTGGCTTTTACATGTTATCTCATCGCCACATGAAAATATTGGTTGTGTTTCGTGGCACGCACAGTCACAGCTTGATGAGGCTGACTAAAGGGCTTTTTTTTCTACAAGTAGCTTTCTTTATAGAAAATGCAAAACTCATGTTTTTTTTGTAGTTTAATTTCTAGATTTTTTTATTGTCTTTATTTTCTTTGCCTGCCTGCCTGCCTTCCTTCCTTCCTTCCTTCCTTCCTTCCTTCCTTCCTTCCTTCCTTCCTTCCTTCCTTCCTTCCTCTCTCTCTCTCTCTTTCTCTTTCTTTCTTTCTTTCTTTCTTTCTTTCTTTCTTTCTTTCTTTCTTTCTTTCTTTCTTTCTTTCTTTCTTTCTTTCTTTCTTTTTTTTTTATGGAATCTTGCTCTGTTTCCAGGCTGGAGTGCAGTGGCGCAATCTCACCTCACTGCAACCTCTGCCTCCCGGGTTCCAGTGATTCTCCTGCCTCAGTCTCCCGAGTAGCTAGGACTACAGGTGTGCACCACCACACCCAGCTAATTTTTGTATTTTTAATAGAGACAAGGTTTTACCATGTTCGCCAGGAGAGTCTCCATCTCTTGACCTCATGATCCACTCACCTCAGACTCCCAAACTGCTGGTAGTACAGGCATGAGTCACTGCACCCGGCCAAATCATTTCTTCTTTAATTCACTCTTTCATCACCTATTATTTACCGGGAACTCTTTCAGGTATGAGATCTACATGTATGTAAAAGACAAATTTTTGCCTTCGAAGGACTTATGATATTATTTGACCTACCCAGGATTAAATATTTACATTTGATAATATTCAAATGCTATAAAAATGTCTAAACACTTTCTCAAGAAAAACTGAATTACAGTAGTTTGCAGAGATTTTATAACAGCAAGGCACAATTTGAAGAGTTCAGCTTTATATATGGGAAAGCAACATCCTCAAGCAGGCCAACAGCTTCAATGGAGTTAATACTATTAGGAATTATTAAGCCTACCTTCCTCCTATGAGTAACTAATTTGTATTGAACGCTCACTATAAGCAATTCTAATTTTCATGTTTATTATCTTATTTATTTCCTCATCAGAACTACAGAGGATTAGAAGCCTCCATCCTTTCTCACAGGAGAGTATCATTTGAGACTAGCAGCTTTGGAAGAATCTCACAGCTTTTTAAATGTTAATTCCTGGCTAGAAAAAAAAAAGTTTAATTCTATGTTCTGTACAGTGTGTAACTCCATGTCGGTGCTCAATAAATGTTAAATACCAATAATAACTATGGTGGTAATCAGAATTTCTTTTCATATAAACTAGTTTGTCTCAACCTTGTTTTTACCCTGTGTCTCCTAGTAATTGTCTGGCATTTTCCCTGCTGCTCTTGTCTTTTCTAATTACATCCTACTGACATGACTCTTAAAGCATCTTGAAGCAAATGGAAGAAAAGCTTAATGGTTTCTACACAGAAGGAGCAGCAGGACACAGATGCCCAGCAGTCAGAACAATAAACTCAAAAGAAATGGGCAGGATCTTGCTTTGCTTTCATTCCTCATAAATGGAAAAGGGGAGGATGGGGGAGAGTGAGAGTACAAGAGAAGGAAGAGGAATTTGCTTGCATAGGTTTACTGATGAGGGCAAACACAATTTTGTTTTTGTTTTATTGGGAAGAGTTGGTACGTTATTTAATTCACAGCCAGACCACAAGGCATTTGCTTAGGGTTGGGTAAGGAAGAAGATGTGCATATAAATGTCATTCGTTGACAGATATTGAGCGTCTATCTCACAGGAAACACACTTGCGGCCCAGTGGAGAAATATAAAGTTCACCCCATCTCCATCCTTAGAGTTGCAGACTGGAAAATAAATTATTTTCAGAGACCTACAGCTGGTTGTGGGGACTTTCTCCATAGCACCCTGGATTTCAAATGTCAGGTAGACTTAAGAATACTGAAGTAACGTGAACTGTTAAAGCACCATTGAGACCGTCTTAACATATGGTTAGTAGCAATAGTTTTGGGACAGTATAGCCTACCATATGCACTACTTAGGTTACAATAGAGTTGCCATAACTATATATGAAAATAACGAACATATATTGTCAGCCTTTTATGTGCACTTTTGCTTGTGCTGCTCCATATGATCAGGTGGCCAACTCTGTAAGGAAGCATTCCCTTCATCATTTTCTAGTTGCAGAAACCATCTAATAGAGAAGTAACATTCCTAAAGCCACAAGTAGCCAAGCCAGGAGTTCTACTTGGGTCTATCTGACTCTATATTCAGTGTCCCTTTTGTTACAAGTGCTAGTGAATGATTTGAGAAGAAAAGAAAACAAGGTTAAAAACTTAAGTTCATATTATTCTGGCCTTGATAGGAATGAGATTTACAATGTGTGCTCCTGAAGAAGTTGTGTGTGGTAGGGATGAGAGGGAATGGTGGGCCTTGGTAGGAAGTAGGAAACTTATGTTTAATGACTGAAAATGCTATCTTCTCCTTGGCCAACCATATTACAGTTTCTGTAGAGTATCACAAAGGTGGTGGAGTCAACAAGAATGAACAGAGAAGTACAAAACTATCAACACTAAGTGATCTAAAGAACAGCACAGGACCAGTTTTCAGTAGGTGAAGAGAGTCTCTGTAGAACAACACTTCAATATGGAGTGGGCAAGCCATTTACGCTCATCTGGCCTGAGGAATATCTGCATATCTGCTCTTTTTTTTGTTGTTTAATTTCACTGGTTATTGATCAGGGATACAACCATCTTCATTCATTGGAAATGTACACGTTCACTTCTCCTATTACCACTGTCTGAAATGCCTTTTTAAAAATACTTTTCCTGGTGAAATTATGGTTATTCTTCAAGATGATCCTTCTCTGGTCTTCAGTCTGCCAGCAAAATTAATAATTCCATTAAGTATTTTATTTCTTCTCCATTAGAAATAGATTATTTATTAGATAATCTAACAGAGAGGTTGTAAAAACTATTTCTTCCACAATATTTTGAGCAATTCAAGATATTTAAATCATATTTACATCCCAAGTTTTGGGCATTCTGCCTACCTAGTACATAGCTGATATTCAAAATATAAATTCCAAAAAGTGAGTAAAATTTCCATTGTCATTAACTCTGGTTAAATAGTCATGGAGGCCCATTTATGAAAAAAGGGCACACATTGGTCCAGCTGGAATGAATACACTTTTATTTTACAGTATTTTATTTTATTTCATTGGTTACTTCCTTGAGGATTGATGTTCAAATCTAAAAATGGTTTCATTCCCCCAAAGGTCAACCACTGGGCAAAGATTATTTAGAGCCTTCTAAGCCATAGAAAGAAATCCCTGAAAAAACTTATATAATCTTCCAAGGTCGGTACATAATGCTAAGCCCATTCATACATTCTTTAAACCAATATTTATTAAGTTTCTGCATTATACACAAGGAACCTATCACTGCACAGTTGCAGTCCCTGCCTTCAGAGAGTTTATAATTCAGTGGGAACCATGGACATATTAAAACTTACAACAACAGTTAATAAATTACAAATGTAAAAATGTAATTGTGATAAGTTCTGTAGGAAATACATGGGTTGCCATCTAAGTATATAAAGGAGGAACTCATCTTCTTTGGTGAAAGGGGATCTTAACAAATAACATGAGGAAAAATCATGGAAATAAATTAAGAAATTACTGCAGTAATCTAGGAAAAGATGATGTTCACTTGGGCTACAGCTATGACAGTGCAGAAGCCCAGTGTGGTGGGTACATTAGAAACATTTCAAAATCAGAATCTGTAAGACTTTGTGATTAGGTAGGGAAGAAAGATGAAAGAAAAAGATAGATAGCAAGGCTGCCTCTCAGTGAATAATGATAGCATTTACTAAGATAAAAAGCAATGATAGGGGGCAGTATATGCACTAGGGGACAGTATATAGATGGAGGTGGAGTGTGCAAGGATGAGAAATTCAATTATGGACATTACATTAGGACCTTCTAGCCATAGAGAGAAAGAGTGTTTATGTGAGTTATAAAAAATGGAAATAAAATGATGTAAATACAATTTTTGTCAGCCTTTGAATAAACTTTCAAAACAATAGTCTCCACTATTCTTGAGAAGACTGTGTAAAATGCAGTGGACTAATGCCATGCAAGGCTTTCCTAAAATTTTGAATACTTCACGCATTTTGATAGATTTCTATATTTTGAATTCCACCTCCCTAAGTTAAAATTTTAAGTAAAATTTTCCCAGGCTCTTTTATAGGTAGAGTGCAGACATGTGCCTTAAATTCCATCAATCAGATGAATCTCCTGAGACTTTGATTTAGAACTGAGCTCCTGAGAACAGGAAGCCAGGCATCGATTTTTGTTGTGTGCTGGAATTGTTTTGAAGTCAATGGTGGCAGCAGCAACCAAATCAGGCCAGTTCAGAAATGAAGCTCTGTTATTGCTCCTAAACACTTAAGAGTCTGTTTCTCCAGTTCTCCCAGTGATTCTGCGAACCATATAATGTTCCCTAGTAACTTCCAATCTGTTTAAAGAAGAAAGAATTATTGCCTTCAGCTAAAACAATTCAGTCTGATTAATATAGAGAGTGATAATTAATACTCTGTTTAATATATATAAAAACCTGTATACTCCAAAACATAAAAATATCACACAGAGATGCTTTTAAGAAAACAATAATTTTAACTTGATAATTAAGTTTATGGAATTTAAAGGAATACTACCAAAAAAAGCAAATAAACGTCAAAAATTGCAGGAAATAAATACAGAAGTTAATCCTAATAAGTCTATTTATAGTTCATGTCTAGGAGACAGGAAAGAAAAATGCAAAGATCTATGTATATAATTCTAAGTTAACAGATGGAAAATTATTACATAACACAAACACTCACACTAGGCTTTCAAATTTTCAATTTGTATCGAATCCAGGAAATGGCTGCTGTAGCAAAGCCAACATGTAAAATGTGTGAATGGAATTTGATACATTGCAATTGATATGTATAAATTAACACATTTTCCAATAGGTGTACTTACCTAAAAACAAGAAATAGGTCCTGCCCAAACTATAATTAAGAACAAAAAACATAAGCTTTAAAAAAATCTAAATGTTCTTATTCCATCTAATTTTTCCCAACTACACACAATGCTCAACCAGTCACCTGAAGTCTGCTCAAAAATGACACGCTAGTCTAACAAAATCTGAGGAATTTTCACCAAACCAGCAAATTAGGTTGGAAATAATATTTTGCTGTCTTAAAACCAGATGCAGGTTGTCTTAAGAAGAACTAATATTTGTTTATTGCCATCTACTTGTCCAACCTTGCATTAGGCAATTTATTTACAGTATCTTATAGATGAAGAGATGAAGTTTAGAGAAAACTACCATCACACAACTAATAAAAGGAGAAAATTTGAGATTCAAGCAACTGGCTTCAAAGCCCTATTGTCTTTATTGTATCACACCATCTCTGTGAAGATGTGGAAGTGTCAAGTGGTATGGCCTCTGGCTCCTATTAGCTAATAAGCTTCTGACCTGGTCTTGCCCACCAAGACTGCCCCCTTCCTCTGAAAATTGAGTAAGAAGAGGCTAGTTCCATGGTTCATTTTTCCAGCTGTGGTTCGCCCCTCATGCTTTACTCTTGCCAGGGCTGAGCCTGTCTTCAGCCTTTGATGATTGCTGTCAGAAAGATCTCCTGAATCAGTCTGGTTCTCTACCTCACACCCCAAGTATGTCCTTTCTGTATTTTTCGTGTATGTTTCCTATCTGCTGTATTCAATCTAGATCCCCCTAAGGTACTGTCATAGACATCAAGTTAGATTTTTCACTCTGTCTTGAATCTATTTAAATTTAGGGGGGGCAAGGGAGAGTTCTTGATTTGACCTTGATGTTTTCGATTTACCTTCAACAATTTCCTTTCACTTGGTCCAATGCTTCCAGAATGCCAATGCTATGGGGCTAAAACTCCCCTAAACTCTATTCTAGAATAGCAAGTATTAAACAATTTTGTGACTGTATGTATTTAGACATGTTTATATATATTGTAACTAATATAATAATGTCTACTAAACGAAGGATCCCCAATGTGATTATAGCATCATCAAATGACATTTATATTACTTTACCTATTACAAAGCAGTTTCACATCATTGTCCATTGTTCATTGTTAGGTAGTGGATAAGTGTATTATCCTGTTATTACAGAATAGCAAAGATCCAAAATATTAAATGACTTACCCAATGGTACAGAGTTAATAGCAGAGTTAGTAGATGGATCTGGGTCTAAAACTTGAGCTTCTTGATCCCAAATGTTATCCTTCTGGAAAGTAATCAGCACTTATGACAAGTATATCTGCCAGTGAAATTCATGCAAATGTATCAGTGAAATACTCAGTTCCTGATAATTCACCTTTAATGAGTTTTACAAAACAGATATGAAGAACAGAAAAATATTTCGGCATAGGTAAAAAATTATTAATTCTTCTCTGAAGTACAAGTCAACCATATCAGTGTTTTTGAAAAGCTCTAAATGTATCTTGACAGTTGTGGGGCTGGTTTTTCCAAATTGGCAATTACATGTGATTGAAGCTGAATTATTGACAGACATAGGGGACTAGAAATATTTACATCAATATGTGCAGGTCTAACACATCTACCTCACTGACATGAAATAATTTATTCATTTCTTTCTTCAACAATAGAACCCAAATTTCCAAATTAATCCCTGAAGAAGTTTATAGTAAAGAGTGTAACCAATAGGGTAGGGCTGTAATAGAACTGAATGTGAGGTTATGAAATTAGCTAGTAATAGAGTTCAGAGAAAGGAAGAGATTGCTGTGATCTGGAGTAGAAACCAGCAAACTATAACCAATGTATAAAATCTGGCCCACCGTATGTTTTTGTATATAAAATGGTTTTGGAACACAGCCACAGTCATCCACTTACTTATATTCTATGAATTCTTTTGTGCTAGAAGGACAGAGTTGAATAGCTGCAACAAAGACTTGTTTTGGCCCACAAAGTCTAATCTTTACTCTCTGATCCTTTCGAGATTAAGTTTGCTGACTATTGTTGTGTAGTAATTGCAGAAAATTTTATGGAGGTAGAAAAGTCACATTTAGGTTATTGAGAAGACTGTAGAAAGGGTGGAAATGAGGCAATTCAGGCAGAGAACTAGAAAGGGCAGAGGCACATTAGTAGGCTGTGACTGAGGATGATCAAAAGATAGTAAAAGGTATTTCTCAGCTCAAATAGGGGACTGATAATGGGAAATGAGGGCATGTACATTTGTACAGGTAGGTGGATACAATTTGGAGGCCTTTTATGCCAAGCTACTTAATATCACTTTTTCTTGAAGGAGTTCATCGGCAAGCCACTAAAGGTGTAACCCAATTAAATTCCAGTGTTCTTGTAGCCCAGTTATGAATTGAGTAGATTCAAAGAAGATAGTCCAGAAACAAAATTTTTTAATTTCAATTAAAGCAAATCAATTTTTAAATATTTTTCTAAGAGGATCAAATGGGATCTCATTTGCAATAAAACCAACCCTTCAAAATTCTCCTTTTCATTTTTCACCTATTTTCTTACCTTCCTTACTTTCCCCCATCCCTAACTTTTCACCTTCTATTTCTCCACGCCAACCCATAAAACACTTGATATTATCTTCCCCACATTTCCCTGATTTCCTTGCCCTGGGCTTCATCTCTCCTCCTTTTCTCTGTTCACCCTCCTCTATTAATATATCATCTCTGCTTTATAGAGTCTTGTAGGCCCTAGAAAACATTAGACTCTCCCTATAGTAGGGACATGTGACCTTTTTTATACCATTGAATAGACAGTCTGGTGAAAGTGACGTCTATGGTCCTTAGCTCAGAACAATGTTTTTTTGTTGTTGTTGTTTTTTGTTTTTTAACATAGTTTCACTCTGTTACCCAGGCTGGAGTGCAGTGGCACAATCTCAGCTCACTGCACCCTCTGCCTCCTGGGTTCAAGCGATTCTCATGCCTCAGCCTCCCGAGTAGCTGAGATTACAGGCATATGCCACCATGCCTGGCTAATTTTTGTATTTTTAGTAGAGACAGGGTTTGGCCACATTGGTCAGGCTGGTCTCAAACTCCTGACCTCAAGTAATGCACCCACCTCGGCCTCCCAAAGTGCTGGGATTACAGGTGTGAGCCTCCATGCTGAGCCAGAACAATGTTCGTAAATACCTAAAATAAAATATACATTAGATCACAAAGGAAATTAAATATATTAAAATACAGTTATCAAAATATTAAAAACAAAACTACATCATAGCAATATAGATTCTTTATTAATACCTTGAGTAACAAAAACTAGTGATAGGATTAATAACTCATATAACTACAAAGTCATGATTAGTAGAAATAGTATGTTGAGATACCTGTAAAAATCAAAATATGATATATGAATATCTATGATTTTTCTTTTTCATTAGGAGTAGAAGGGTTTGCCTGACAGAAGTGAATATCTATGATTTCTGTTGGTGAAAAGCTCAGGATGTATTAATACTACTGTGGTTTGTTGCTACTTACATTTATAATTGAAAATGTTTAATTTTAATTAGAGTTCTGTGAAATCAGTGATGGAGTTTTTTTACCTTTTCTGTTAGATCTAAGTTAAAAACTCTTTCAAGATTGAAGAAAGAGGAGAAGTGAAACAAGCAAAGGCAAGAATGTTTGTGATAGGTATGGGAAATCGGGGAAGGCTGGGAACTCTCACATGGGAATAGTTTTTTAACCACTAAAATTTCTAGGTAGAAGAATAAAATGATGATAATGGGGCTTTATTTTGTATGCTGACAGCAGCATTCAAAATATATTGGCAAAAGTAGATGTGAATAAACAAGGCAAAAAAGCTTTTGCAATATTCAATAGATGAGGTAAACTACATTGGTTGCATTAAGTTTGGGGGAAAAACAGATATTACTTGAATTTATTAAGTATTTTGTTTAATTAGCTGACATCCTTAAATCAGGAGTAGATTATGATTAAGCAAATGTTTCCAAAGAATATTGAATATTTTGTTTCACAAAATAGTTGACCCCTTTAACTCTTCTATACACACACACAGAAAGAATACACAACTAGAGAAACTAATAAGGTTGTTAGAAATCCAGTGTGCTGAAATTATTCAAAAGGAGATTGTTAGAAAACTCTTTCGAAAAATAGACATTGTGAACAAAGGTTTGTCTGCATATCACGGAATAAATATTAGAGTTGGAGTTGAAGTTCCCACTCTCATTTGTTAACCATGTAATCTGAGGCAAATTCCTCTAAAAATCAGTGTTTTCCATTTTTAAAATGAGGACAATACTAATGATATTTATCCCTACAGAGCTATAGAGAGAATAACTACTTCATAAATGCAAAAGCACTAATCATGGTATTGGATATATTATAGTTAGTCAATATGGGTTGATTGTATTTAGAAAATAAGAGTGTATTAGATCCACGGATTAAGATGCTATCATTTAAAGTTATCTTCAAATGAAAGGTTTCCCATGTTCTCCTTTTCTTCTTGGATAAATCATGTATTTGTTGTCCGAAAAAGAAAGTTATAATTTGGCTACCCATAAAATTTCCTTGATCCTGAGATAATACTAAGGCTATAACCTGTAAACATTCAGAGTATTAGAAAGCTGAATATCTAAATAGGGTACTTTGAAAGAATTTTGATTACATTGTATACTCCCATATTATTGCCTTGGTACAAAATAATTATAATCTTTGAACACAAGGTTTCCATGTACCAACCCAGCATTTCTGAAGCTGTATAGTCTCTGTAAAGACAGAGCTTAAAGTTACAAAATGTGGTTTCACATAGTTCTATGGATAACAAAAGTCAGGGTTAAAATAAGGCATTCAAGTACCATGCAAAAGCTGGCAATGCAGCACAGAAGGGGGCGGGAGGGGGTGGCTTAAACTCTACAAAATGTACTTAAAGATGTGCTCAGTTTTATCTGAAAAATAAAAAATAGTAGCTTTTACACTTGTTTTCTTGGAAAGGAAATCAGGTGATCTTCTGCCAAGATGTAAAGAGAACATGCACAACCAGCCTTCAAGACTTTTTCCAGAGGATATGTATTTTGACAAATTAATCATTTTTAAAACCACATGTGCATTCTGCACTGAGAGAAAATGTTGGCCATGCTCCCTTGATTGGCCTGAAATCTTTTTTGTGTCAACCTTGTTTCACATTGGTTTCTCTGCACATTTCCTCATTTTGGCTACATCTTTATACCTTCCAGATTTTACAGGCCATCGGCAGCTTCCTGCTGTCCATTACTTCAATTGAGAAAGATAGAACCATATAATTAAAAATTTAAGCCAAGGTGGAAAAAATGTATAGTTTCTCTTAGCCTTCTCTGGATATTAGCCTCCTCGAACTCTGGTGCTTTCCTGAGTTTGCCTGAGAGGCCCATAGGTCACAGCTGGTCACTCATGTGACTCCAAAAAAACACATCAAATCCTGTTCTTTAATTTTACCTATTGTCATGCCCCTCTGTTCACGGAGGTAGATTTTCTTTAAAGATTATTCTTGACTAAGACCTCATGACCACAGGTTTGTTACCATTTTTCTGCATTCTCCTTCCCAGCTCACTTTTCAACAGAATCAGAGAATCCTCATGTTCTTTTTGTAGCCCACACACTGACATGGAAACAACACTATTTTCTTCTGCTCCAAAAAGTTTGCATAATTGCAAGAGCTGTGTGTGGGAGCTGTGTAACCATGCTGCCACAGGATGAAAGGCAAAGGCAATTTTTGTAATTCTGCTACCATTCAGAAGCACAGTATTGTAAATTTGCTGTAAAGGAATCTCAAAAAATATCTAAGACAGAGGTTGCAAATTCAAATGCATTTTGAGTCCAGGTAGGTAAAATTATTATGTAATGTTGTTATACATAAGACAACAGCATAGAGGGGCCTCTGGTGAGTTTACTGCAGTCATTGAAATTAATTAAACACTGTGTTATCCTAACAAAACCTGTAAATGAGCCACATTCTGGCCATTGCACATGCCAGCTTTGTGACCCATAACTGGTCAAGCTGATCTCCTCCTATTCATGTAACCCTTGGTGAAGAATATACCTTCTCTATAGTGTCTTAGAAAGCAAAGTACTGATATTACATTAATGCTAAGAAAGTTTTATGTCGCACCCAATATCCAAGCCAAGGAAAGGTCCTGCAGGGTTTTTTGTTTTGTTTTGTTTTGTTTCTGAAACATTTCCCTAGATGTCATCATTTCCATTTTCAAGAGACAATTGCAGCAAAGATTTTAATCACCTTGGATTTTAGTCTACCACTAAAACTTTCTAACTGTATCTCTACCTTCAAAACTTTATGCTGCACATAACCACAAAAACCATTTTCTTAAATATAGTGTGATAATACTGTTTCCTGGCCTAAAAGCCTACGGCTGACTTCAGTCATTCCTTATGCTCCTTCTAAATTCTTAATCATGAAGAAGGTTTCTATTTGGCACATCCATTTTCAGTTAAGCTTCTTCTTCTCTACTCACATTTAGATCTGTCTCTTGTGTTATACAAGCTTGCTTAACACCCAGACACAAGTCCTGTTTCTGAATTTGGGCCCATTTGTACTCACTCTCTTCTCTCAGGAATGTCCTTCCTATACCTTTTTCATAAAACTATGCCCCTTGCTCCTTCAGCACATCACTCAAAACTCAAGATCTCAACAAAAAAACTGCAGGCAAACTACAAAGATTTTGATCACATAAGCCATGCAAGCATCACCTCAGCACTCCTGGACATACAGAGTTTCATCAATCATAGTTATACACTTAATTACACCAATGATACCATCAGAGGTATGAAATGGTGTCTAAATATGAAAAATTGAAGTCAGACTGGGTTCATATTTTCACTCCTGACTAGCTGTGTGACCTTGGGCTAATTATTTAACTCTCTATTTTTAAATTTTTGTCATTTGTAAAATAAAAAGGTATCATGAGATTCATTCATTCATTCAGTAAATATTTATCAAGCATCTGCTCCATGCCTGGAACTGTTATCATTGTTAATAATACAACAGTAAAAAATAGGAGAGAAAAATATCTAACCTCATGGAGCTTTAGGTTTAGTGGATCATAGGGAAAATATGACACCTTAACACAAAGATTCTCACATAGTAAGCACTAAATAAATGTTAGCTACTAACAATATTATTAAGTTAAAATTGTTTGGTAACTTGAGGAAATTAGTAAATGTTTCATGGGGAAAATGTAATATGGTTTTAGTGCTACCACTGCAAGAATTTTGTGAGCATTGAACTAGATGTTACATTTAAAGGACTTAGCATAGTGCCTGGACCATAACTAACAATTAGTACATGGCATTGCTGGTGTAGCTATTGCTGTTGTTATAAATGAAAATGTTCAAAGTATTCCCTTCCCTAGTATGGTGTGAGAAAGTTTAATTTGCATAGTCATTAATGTTGTTGTTGCAACTGTCCTATGCTCCCTTAGAAAAGGAGAAAATGAGACATTTCTAATGTTTCATTAGAATTGTCTCATGTCTCTAATGTCTCATTAGAAATGTACTTCATTAGAAATACTAGCTCACTTGGCCGGGTCCGGTGGCTCACGCTTGTAATCTCAGCACTTTGAAGGGCGAAAGTGGGTGGGTCACTTGAGGTCAGGAGTTTGAGACCAGCCAGGCCAACATGGCAAATCCCAGTCTCTACCAAAAATACAAAAAAATTAGCCGGACATGTTGGCACACACCTGTAATCTCAGCTACTTGGGAGGCTGAGGTAGGAAAATTGCTTGAACCCCAGGAGGCACAGGTTGCAGTGAGCCAAGATTGAGCCACTGCCTGGGTGACAGAACTAGACTCTGTCAAAAAAAAAAAAAAAAAAAAAAAGAAAGAAAGAAAGAAAGAAAGAACCAGCTCATAGGATTCTCCACTGATGCTGTGTTTGTTGTTGCTCCTATCCCTGTGGCCACTTTTTAAACTTATTCATGTGATGAGAAAATTGCAGATTTTTTTTTTTCTAAATACCACTTTGAGCATGTCAGTGATTGTGCATCTATGACAAAATACATCTTCCTAAGACCAAATGTGGCAGAATCTGTTGAGCAAAGTGCTGCATGCTGAGAAACAGAGAAGGAGCAGGTTCAAGAGAGTGTGTTCCAGAGATGCAAGAAACACTATTTATTGTCAATTTCGTCTAGATCTGATTTGTTTAATCTGAATCATAAGACACAGCCTTGATATCAAGTAATTACTTTCCTTTAGATCAAGGTTACCTAAGGGAAATAGTCTTGACTTTGAACTACATAGCTGATGTAAAAGGGAACTTGTTTTACAGATAAGTAGCCTCAAGGCAAAGGTAGGATGAGAGACAAATCGTTCATTGATAGAGAAATAAGGCTTGCAGGTGGCCCCCTTTAAGGCCTTTATGCCTTTATGAAAGGAATTCTACATCTTGCAAACTAAACTGACTGAACATACCTCTGAGATTAATCACTGGAGTTGTCAAAAAAGGCTTCTCTAAACTATTTTAAGAAGACCTCGGGTATCTATCTGACTCCTTCCCTTGCTGACTCATTTGACTCAGCTGTCACTCATACCATGTAGAAAGAACCTGAAATCTTCCCTCATTTACTTCTTACAAAAGCCCCATTTAACTAATGAAGTAAATGAAGTTTAGTAATATTAAACATATTTCTCAAGATTACCTACCTGGCAAGTTGGTAGGTATAAGCCATAATGCAAACTCTGGTTTGTTGAGCCAGTGCTTTATTCTTGTGGCTCATTATGGTTTGGGGATTGCTTTCCTAGCATGAGTGTGGGGGACTTCCACCATCACTGCCACTCACTGGAGTTTCAAGGCTCTGTGCTCCTTTGCTTGGTCATAAGAGTGTCACAGGAGCATGTCCTAATGGTGTTCGTATGGAATAAGTCAGATGAAGGTGGAGCAAAAGCTCAGGATTCTAATGACCTTGAACTCTGTTGCATGTCACTGGTGATGGTAGTGGCTGTTGACACAGGGGAGAATGAACCAAGGGGAAACTAACTTGCACTAGGCTCTTGAATGAAGTATTGGATGGTATTGACTCAAATGATATTTGAACAGTCACAGAGGATGTTTCAGCTCATACACAACTCCTACGTGCTTTTTCCTGTCCATGTGGCCCATTTAAGTCTGATGACACTGTAGATCATTGCTATTCTAAGTGTGCAACTTTGTTACCACCTGGGAACTTGAAAGAAAAGCAAAATCTTGGGTTCCAATCCAGGCCTCCTGAATCAGTGTTTGCATTTTAGTTAGATCCCAGGTGATCGATACGCACATTAGATTTGAGAAGCACTCCAGTGTGTTGCTTCTGTACAACCCTGAGATAGAAGAAATCTTTGTGAGGCTGCCTATGGTCTCATCTGTATAGGCTTCCTGGCAAACTCTCAATCTAGCTGCTGTTCTGTGAATCTGCGTAGTAAACAGAACCCAGGTTTCCTCTCCTTTGGAGACAGCAATCCTTCTATTCCCATTACCTGCCCCCTGTCTTCTCTTTCCAGTTCATAGGAATTTTTTTTTTCTACTCTGTGTGGACCCTAGCCTCTTTCTAATGTTTGTCCTAACATTTCCTCCATTTTTGCTTAGGTCCACTAAGGGCTTAAATGTTTTTGGAATGACAGAACCTGAGAGATTAGAAATCTACCTCTGATTTCTACCTTGCCTCAATCTTCAGCTGAAGCAATTAAATAGAACTAATTTCCTACTTGAATTAGGAAAAAAGAAAGAAGTAAATGGGGAATATGATTAATTTATCAAAGAAGTATTCAACTACACTTACATATGATACATACGTTTGAAGCATGTTGTCAACAGCATATTTCTGCTCATGTCATTGCAGTTTGTAGATTTCTATAAACTTAGGCCTATGCCTTTCTAGCTTGTGTTCACATAGATGTTAGAAACACACCTGGAAAATTCTGATTAACTTAAAACACCTCTGGCTCTGAGATTACTCAGCTGGGAAATGAGCACAATTCCTTACACTTGGAGCTTATGGAGAGGCTGTCTGTCCAGTCTAGAGAATAGCAATGAGTGTGCTGATAGTCATTACTTACTGTCTGTCACAACTATGTCACTTACTGCCTGGGTGGCTCCGAACAAGTTTCTGAACCTCTCTGTGAATGAGCATAATAATATTATACCTAACTGAGAGAGATTGTGTTTGTCTGTTTGTTTTTGAGACAGGATTCCACTCTGTCATGGAGGCTGGAATGCAGTGGCACAGTCAGAGCTCACTGCAGCCTCCAATTCCTGGGATCAAGTGATTCTCCTGCCTCAGCCTCCTGAGTAGCTGGAACTACAGGTATGTGCCACCACACCTAGCTAATTTTTTTTTTTTAAGTAGAAACAGGGGCTCTGTGTTGCCTAGGCACTGGCCTTGAACTCCTGAGTTCAAGAGATACTCCCGCCCAAAGTGCTGGGATTACAGGTATAAGCTACCATGCCCAGCCTTGAGAGAGTTTTCATGTAAATGTTGCTACAGTGCTGTCATATGGCATGCCTGATAAAGTTGAGCTTCTGTTATCGTTTCTGAATTACTACTCATGAAATGTTGATTTTCACCTGTGGCAACTGAACTACTATGAATATTAATCTAGACTTTCAGTTCTGAAAATTATTATATCAAATTTTTAGTTGGCACATCATCATAATGCTATGTTTATTAAGCATTAACTGTGTGTCACATTCTCATCCATTATCATGCATATTGCTCACAATTCTTGGGAGACTGTTTCTATGTTTATCTTGCTTTTTCCCCTAATCACCAAACTTATTTTTTCTTTTCCTGGGCACATAACTGGAGACTAGATGGGAAGCCACCTTTGCATGTTGGTGTGACCACGTAACTAAATACAGTAGAATGTGTGAAGAAAAAATATTTTGCTACCATGAGGGCTGGACCATTAACACTCAGCATGTACCATCCATAGAAACCTGAGAATTATATGGTAAAGATGGAGGAGGTACAAGTTAGGTGGAGTCACCCATTGGAACAGGAACAACCATCAACCATTCTGAGTTTTACTTAAGTAAGAAATAAATCCCGACTGTGTTAAGTTTCTGTCATATATTTGTTACAGGAGCCAATGTGACCTTAATTAATTCACTTAAGAGGTTAAGTAGTTTATCTAAAGGCATACATCTTATAACTGGGGACAGTGTATACCGGATCTCGAAAGTCAGTCCTGTCAATCATTAAAGCTCATCGGCATCAAGCTTCACTTGTGAGAAAACCAAAGTGGTTCAGGTGTAGCCACCTGCCAAGTTACGCAGAATGGGAAACTCTAGAAGGGGAGGAAGCTGAAAACACCTGAACTGTACTGTTTTAGGAAGGAAGTGCATGAATCGACCAATGTATGAGCCCTGAGAGTTTCCCACAGCTGTCATCACATCATCTTGGGCAATGCCAATTTATTAGGAAAGCAAATGTGCCTCAAGGTCTTGTCATTGATTTTCTGAAGCCTGTTGTCAGTTTTACTTCTCTCTCTATTGGGGTATTGAAACAGTGACTTGTAGGTTTGGAGCCTCTAATGAGGTGGTAATGGTGTTATAAACTCTACAGAGCTCTCACACCTCTAATTGAGAATCAGGCTTGAGACTGGGGAAAGCCTAGGAACTATCCTCAGGGTGCAGCTCATGATGGCAAATGTTTTCTCAGTAGGCTCATGGGGCATCATTCTCTCTACCAAAGCTTTAAAGAATTAGGGCAGGCCTAACTCTAGTTGGTTGAACAGAAGCTCTATATCCAAACAGGAAAAACAACACCTATAATAACAACAAAAAACACATGCCTGGCACATTACTGATACCAAAGCACTTTGAAATGTATAGTTTCAGTGCTCCCGGAATATAGGCATTGAGATGATCTCTGTTTTATTGATGAGAGTCCTAAGAATCGGTGTAGTTAAGTGACTTTACAAGAGTAGAATAAAATGAGGTGTAAAAATTGTCCTCTTAACTCCAAATCCATCATAAAGCTATTGCAGCTCTGTATGTCTAAATTCTCAAAGATTCTAGTAAGTTCACAGTAATACACATCAATGGGAGTGACTGTCACACTTTCAAAGGATGGAAGCTGACCTATAAACAAAACATCTGTAGCCTATGAGTAGGGGTCTGTCCCAGGCATCACCTCTGCCTGGTACACTTGGGAGCATTGTCCTCTTTCTGCATCTGCCAGACTCAGGGGCTCTTCAGACCTGCCAGTCTGGCGCAATCACAGCTCACTGCAGCCTCAAGCTCCTCTGTTTTGTCTTAATTATTTGGCTATATGTGAGGCATGCAGTCGATATGGCTTGTGTAATTAATTTTTCTAGCTGTAAAGTCAGGAAGCAGAACTCTCCCAGGCTCTGAGCTTCTCTCTTCTGCTCAGACCTCGACCTGACTAACACCAACTGAAAGAACCCTGGCAGAGGGCAAGACAGCTTTCTCTGCTCTGCAACCCTCCCACAAGGCATATCCCAGGAATATGTACACATGCAAAGGGGAGCATCAGGTTTGTTATTTTCAAAAGACTCGTTACCACCAGTTTCATCTCAAAACCGAACTGTGAATCTGTCTTCCCACCTTGTAACAGTACATGGTTTAAAAAAAAATCCAAAGATGGGCTAAAAATACCTGAGCCAAATGCAGTGCTTCTGTGAGAAGGCTGAGCACACCGGTGACATCCATGGTGAAGGCAGTGCCAACATTATATGCTACAAGTCACATCCTGATGAGTTAATTGCCCTAATTGAACATTAAGTGCAGTGGAGGAAAAGGGTATGCTAATGCATGAGTCTTTACTTTTTCACACATAAAATAAAACCCCAAATAGAGATTTAACATCTTAGAAAAACGTATGCAAAGATTACTTTAAAGGAAAAAAAAGAATTGCTCAGATTTGCAGATGAGGATGTCTCATGAATAAAAAATAGTCATGTTTCATAGGTTTTAAAAGAAAAAAAAAAAGGACTATTTAGCACAGTTCTGTATCCTTCCCTTTCAGCATAGGCTAGAAAAGAGTAAATGTCCTAGAATCAGAAAGACCTAAGTTATAAATCCCTCTGCCCCTCTTACTGATTATGCAGCAATTGCCAAGTTTATTAACTTCTCAGTCTTGGTTTCCAAATATGTAACATTGAGAATAATGCCTATGTCTCTCCAGCTGTTTTGAAAATGAAATGAAGCGATACCAACACACACATACACACACAGAGCCTGGAGTCATACCTGGTACATTACAGGTGTTCAGTAAATGTTGGTTCCTCCTTCACTCTGCATTGCAGGGGATTACATCAAGAAATGGGTAGAAGAAAGGAAAAGAAAAATGTAGGAAAGAAGGGTATTGCAAAATCTGCCCAAAGGCTGGTCAAAATATTGGCAGAGGAAACAGAAAAATATTCCTGTTCCTTAAAGCTTCTTCAAATGTAAACATAGTGGAATCCATTATTTTTTCATTAGTTGAATTCTAAGCCTCCCTTAGGTGACCTCAAGTTACAACTAAAGGCAGGAAAAGAACCAGTGATGGTAAAACAGGTAATATTAATTTGCTAGGCCAAATATGTGTTCCTTGAAAAACATAGTGTACATATATAATCTATATATATATCATATATATCCTATATATGTGTGTGCATGTGTGTGTGTGTATATATATATACTAATATATATAAAATACCAACATTTATATCACTGAAAAATTGATTATAATAGAAACATTCAAAATAAGTCCAGTGGGAAAAATAAAATTCTTACTTCAATTGTTGTTGCCTTAGAAAACCACATCTTGTCTTGCTATTTTGATTATTTTGAGTTTTCCCCAGTATGTGCCCCAGGCAGGATCTGCAGGGTCCAGGACATGTAGAGGAAGCAAGCTCAAAAGCTCTGCATACCTAAGTAGGAAACTGGAGGTCCTGGGGGCATTGCTGAAGGGTAAGGAAGGACCTGTGCAGAGACTACAAAGAGTAGACAGGAAGATACAAAGTAATATCTGTAAAGAACACAATGGTCAGAGAAAATTTTCTGGTGCTGCTGTTGGCTGAGGGGTTCTTAAATGTGGGATGTCAATAGTGAATATTAAACTGTATGCTGGGGCTGTATAGTAATCCTCCTTCATCGCCTCCAAACTTTAGAAAAACCCTATTCCACCCATTGCCTTCTGGTGCTATTTTGAAATAAAGAGGACAGAGGTCCATTTTACCACTAGTTTTCCTCTCAATTTTTTTAAAAAGGGCAGTCCAAGCAAAGATGCAGGAAGAAAGAAAAACATGTCAACAAGTAAGAAACTGGAACAAGAGGTTACCAGGAGAAAAAAAGAGTCCCCTGAGAATTGAATTCTTGCTAATTATGGGCTAGGTGTTTGTGTCAGGGCTCCCTAACATCATCCCTAGGTTCAGTGTTTTGCTGCAAGGGTTCACAGGACTTAGCATATAGTTCTACTCAGAGCTATAATTTATTACAGTTAAAAGATATAAAGCAAAATCAGCAAAGGAAAAGGAACAGGAGGCAAAGTCCAAAGGAAACAAAGCTCCCAAGAGACCTCTCCCAGTGGAATCACACAGAATGTATTTAATTCCTCCAGCAACAAGTCATGACAACATGTGTGCACCAGAGAAGCTCATTAGAGACTCAGTGTTCAAAGTTTTTATTGGGGGTTGGCCATGTAGGCACCCTGTGCCTAGAACATATTGAAATTCCAGATTTTCAGAAGGAAAGTAGGTGTTCAACATAAACTACATTGTTTGCACAGTTTAGACACAGTGAGTCATTCTTAACATGAAATGTTGGGAAGCTTCCTGGAATCCAAGTTACCAGATGCCAGTCAAGAGCCAACCTTGAAAGCAGACTTTCTAAGGATAACAGACTCATGCCTGCTTTGCTAACTCTTTTCTGCACATAGCTCAAGACAGTTTTTGAAATACTTTGAGAGAAGTATGACCCTCAAATCCTGGAAGACTAAAGATGCCAAGTGTCTGATATTTGGGTTACACAAATATTTTATAGAACTTTATAGTATAATAGGCACTATTACTTATACATTAAGTAATAGTAATTAAGATAAAAATCTTTGCAACAATACTGAGGAGTAAGTAGTGTTATTTGACAGATAGGGAGTCTGAGGTTCATCAAGGTTTAGTAACACTCTTATGGCCTCACATTCAGGGTGTCATGGAATTGTGTTTTAAACCCAGATCTGTGGACTCTAAACTCACCACACTTTCCACTAATTCACAAAACCAACACCATTTTTCAGCTTGGAACTTAAATTCTCATCCTCACCTCTAATCCACCCCTTCGAGAACTCTGTTCCCAAACCTGAATAAATCCAACAATGAGACTGTGGCAGATTGTATTTCTGAAAAATGGCACCAAGAATGTTTAGAGCTCCACTTGCTCTTCAGTCCTTGCCATTTTCCAATCAGGGTGTGAAGCCCATATCCCCCACCCTTGAACCTGGCCAGCATTTGTGACTGGCTTAACCTGTAGAATGTGGCAGAAGTGATGCTGTATGGCGCGGTTGCCAAGGCTGGGTAGTAAAATGCTATAAAGTGTCCCTCTGGCACACTCTTGCTTTCTCTTGCTCTTTTTCTTTCTCTCTCTTTCTCTGTACGCCTGGTAGTCTGAACTGACAAGGAAAACACACAGTTACCTGCTACCCTGAAGCAACCATGCTGGAAAAATCATATGAAAAGACCACACAAAGATAGACAGAGATACCCCAGAAGCCTCAGTCCCCAGCTGTTTGCTTCCACTCAAACAAGGCACCTGAAATGCAAGTGAGTGAAACTCAGGTGATTCCCAAATCTAGCCTTCCAACCACCCCAACTAATGCCCAGTGGAACAGAAACACACTGTCCCCACCAAGCCCTGTCCAAATTACCGACTCGTGAGATAAGTAAATGCTGTTCTTGTTTGAAGCCACCTAAGTTGTTTAAGTTTTGGTAAGGCTCATTATGCATCAATAGATAACAGTGACACTGACAGGACAACAGCTATACATGTAAGAAAAAGTGGGCAATTTAGATATATTTTTAAAAAGTCAAATATATATATAAGCATACAAGACTGTTAAGATGCTTTATGTTTACCTTGTAAATCTAATCTTTTCAAGATAAAACATTCCTAATAAACATAGTGCCAATCAGCAACATAATAATACACCTGAATTTTTTAAAATAAATGTAAATTTTGAACTTCTTACATTACTAAGGAGGAAATGATTTTAACATTTTCAGACAATAAATCATATTTAAGTAGGGTCTTGTTAGCCCAGTAATAAGTACCTGTCACCAAAGAATTGGGCATATGACCTCATTTAATGAAAGAGTTTCCTTCCTGGCAGACATTAGCTCCTATGTGTGTTACATAACATCTGTTATAACTTAAAGAGCTGGGCCTCTTGAGAGGCAAAACAATTAGACCGCTTGGAAAGTGGAGTCTGACCCCTGGGGGCTGAGAAGTACTAGAAACGCAACTTTGCTTGGACAGGTACATATGAAAGTGACAAGCCAGGAAAACAGGGGTTTGGAGCCAGCACTTGAGGGTAGGAAAATTCCTTGACACCTGAGCTGGGGGTGGCACTAGGTAAACTAATTGGAGGGCAAAAGAAAATAGGATGTTAATGAAGTGAGAGACTATGGAGATTAGGCATTTGTCACTACTGAGGAGAGAAAATAAAACAAGGGCATTCTATTCATCTCAGGGTGAGCAGAGGTGCTTCATCTACGTTTTCTGAGTAGGTCTCAGAGAAGTGGCACTGCCAGAACTGCTTAAAAGTGGTTTCCCACTACTCAGTAGGGTGGCACCAAGTGGAGTTACCACACAACATGAGTCTCCAGAAAACAGCCATATGCCCTTTTACCTGGACACCTGTAACCACACCTACTGCTGGGGGACAGAGGGAGAATTTCTCTTCTTATTCCATATTCATGTGAGACTGACTTTGCTGTTGACTTAGAAAGAGTAGAATATGACCTCAACCCAGAACACACGCTGGCAGAGATAAGCAAAGGGTGCACATCTGGCTCTGAGGCCACCTCTGTATGAAGGAGCCTGCAGGAGAGACCAACCTCATTTCATACCTTTTCTCCACGTTTGTCCAAAGGTTTTTTAATTAAAATTAAACTTTTACAGAAACTTCATAAAGTCCAGGGGTAGACTGTGAACCATAAGTACAATAGAAAAAGTAAAATTTTCAGAAAAAAAAAGGAATTGTAATTATGATAATTTTCCAATCGTTTTGCATCCACTGTTCACCCCCAACAACTCTCAAACCTTACTCCTACAATATCTTACAGCCTCCAAGGATTTACAGTGTTTACACACAAAGAAATGCTTTTTGGTTTTTAGAAAGTTTTGAAAACAATACCTCATGCTGTTTTATTGATCTATACTTTTAGTGGTATTTGAATATTTCTTTTCATAGACTCTTTTGATATACAGAATTCTATGATTCTCCTCCCTTAATAATCCCACTCTTGGTATACACCCCCTAATAATCCCCCACCTTGAGTGTGGGCAGAACCTCTAAATGTGATGGGAAAGTCACTGTGTGATTGTTACATTACACCAAGACTCATGCAAAGCAGGCTAGAGAGAGCTTCCTATGGGCTTTGAAGACATAAGCAGCCACATTTTGAGAAGGCCACTGTGTAGCATCTGAGGACAAATCTTAGGAGCTTAGGGCAACCTCTGACCAATGACCAGAAGAAGACAGCAACCTCAGTCCTACAACCATATATATGTGCAACATCCTGGTGACTAAGTATTATTATTCCCATTCTACAGATGAGGAAACTGCAATCCAAAGAAGTTATGTCACACAGCTAGTCACTGGAAGTTCTAGCATTTATATTTGTGTCTATCTTATATCGAGTTACATGCAGTTCTAGTTACATAAACAATCTTACTTACAAATTCTAATTGGCCTTATTAGTCATAGTTCACATCAAATTGCTCCTATTACTTACTCATAAATATTTACACCAGCCCTACTTACAAACAAATAGTAACAGCACAGAACTTTGGAAAAGTCTGAACTTCATCTTGCACCCATGAAGAGTCATTGAAGAGATTTGCTTGTTGCTCTTTTCTTTTATTTGAAAGGCATGCTATAATGGATTCAGTCTTTCAGGAAAATGCATATGGCCATAACTTCAAAGGACAGACTGGAGAAAGGACTGGAGTCGCAGACATCAGATAGGAGGTTATGAAACAGTTGTGGAATGAAGTATTGAAAAATTAGACAATAATGATGCAATAGAAATAAGAAGAGAAGAACATATGTGAAAAAATCTTATGAAGAAATAATCAACAACTCTTACTGGAATGTAAGACGACCTTCAGCTCTCCAGCTAAAAAATGCAAAATTGATTCATCTGATAGTAAAAAGAAAAAAGAAACAAATAGTAAGCATCTTACTCTGCATAATACATGCTCTTTCGACAGGTCTTAACTGTGACTAACAATATGAATACAACCAATAAAACATTTCTGCGTTGTAGGTATATTTTAGAAATCTCTGCTTATATACAATTAATAAGTCCAACACAATTTGGAGTGATTAAAGGTTGTATTTTCATTGTTTGGTTTTGAAATCAAATGCAAAGTACGTGAACTCTTTTTGAGTTGTTCACTATTTCCTTCAGAAAGTAAAGGAGAATGTCATTTTTTGCTGTATCAAAAGAACTTGGTTATGCTTACTTTGTGTTAAGGGAACAAGTACTTCAAGCAAGTTGCCATGTGACTTTGTGCTTGCACACATACACACACACACATTCTCATTTACACACAATCACACAAAGTTTCCTAGACCTGTATTATAAATAACTTGCTTCTTCAGTACTTTTCAGGAGGAGTGACATGAGGCTTGGTAAATGTAAATTATGATTTGTTGGACTGTCTTAATGTAGAAACACACGAGCAAAAGGGTCAGTATTACAACGGGAAGACTGCTGACTTCACATATTTAAATAAATAATCTTAACATTGTTTAAGACTATATAAAGCTGTATTCATTTTCTATCACTTTCTTCTCTTGAATTCATTTAGTACAAATAAAATGCAGGCGATGAGAAGGTAACAACTAAAGGAAACAAGAAAAGGCTACACTAATGTCAGGGACAACCAAGGATTTTGAAAAAGAGGAACAGTCTTTATATGTGGCAAAAATTTATTCATGGAAAGTAAACATCAACATTCTGGGCATATTTCAAAAGCTGTCACTACTTGAAATGTGACAAAGCAGTGTAAACTCCAAAAGTCACAAAGTCATAATTTCTTATTCTATAACATTGCTAATGTTAGATCACTTGAATGCTACTCTCCTAGGTACAAAGTTTCCGGATTTTTGCAAACTTTTTGGCTCAACTCCATGTTTTAGCCTGTGCCAAGAAAGTACAGAACTTACCGTGGAGTTGGAATTATTTTACTTCGAGGAGAAAAATATGAAAAGAAACAACATTTGAAAAATGCTGCTGAAATGTAACTTTTCCTCATAGTAATTTTTTGGCATTTATGACAAAGATCGTCTGTTACTCACAACTTCCAGTGATTTTCATTATTGGCTTAGTTGTAACCCCAAAGAACTGACAGCGGAAGGATATTAATATATCTCTGAGCAGTGTGAGGAACCTGTTGTTAAAGTGATACAGAGGCAATGAGAGTTTGGAACACCTCATATTTCAATGAAATCCAATTTTCTCTTACAGGTTTCACTCAGTAGCAAGGAGGCACTCATATTGTTATGCTTAAATTCTAGCAGCATCTATAAAAGAGAAAAGACACTCTGCAATGATGTTTAGAGGTTTTGTGTTACTTGCAAATGTACTTTCATCTTGTCCAGTTCCAGTGAATTCTAACCACTGAAGCAAGACCCCAGACTTCCAGTGATTTGTAGAGAATTATGTTACCAGTGGTTTTACATGTCCTTCATGTCTGAATCCTCTAAGTTTATGGAAGCATACTGCCAGGGATTTGCTTGCAGAAGGGAATAATATTTTACAGCAAATGATTAGATGGCAAGAAGGGCAATTTCAATAGGATGATATAAATCACTGGAAATATGGACAGTTTCTGGTATGGAGGCATTCAAAGGTTCAAGAAGCTTTATAAATTCTACAAATATTTAATAGGTTCCTATCGTGTGGCTGCCCTTCAAAAAGCTCCCTACCTAGTCATGAAATCACCTCAGGCTATCTGAGGTCATAGGAGTTAGAAAACCTGAACCCTTTCTGTTAAACATTCAAGATACTGAGTAGAAAATAAAATGGGAAGAATTTTGTTCATAGCCATGGAGGTATCTCAGTGGTGCCTTGTAGAAGCATTATCAGAGGTTTTCAAATCTGAGAGATAGTTCACAAAAGCATTTTCAATCCCCTTGTACAAATGTGGGTGTTGTTGCTATTGTTGTTCTTCTAGCAATCAATTAAAAGTCAAACATATTTTAAATATGACAAGAGCTTAAGATAATTTGAATTTTCCCAATAATACCATATTCTCTGAAAGAAGAACTTCAGTTTGTAGCAGGAAGGTTAGGGCACCCTGTTTTAAACTCAAGGTTTAGGAAACATGTGAATATAGGTGTTAGGAGAATATGGTTCACTTTCAGGAGCCTCCATAGTTAATTACCTACTGATATCTGCTACATTTATTAATGTTCCACTGCAGGTTGTAACGTGGCTGACTGAGAATTAATAAAAATCTGAATCTACTTAAGCCCAAATTGGGATCTCAACTTGATATAATTTGGCTGTGTCCCCACCTAAATCTCAATTTGAATTGTCTCTCTCAGAATTCCCACATGGTGTGGAAGGGACCCAGCAGGAAGTAACTGAATCATGGGGGCCAGTCTTTCCCATGCTATTCGCATGATAGTGAGTAAGTCTCATGAGATCTGATGGGTTTATCAGTGGCTCCTACTTTTGCTTCTTCCTCATTTTCTCTTGCTGCCACCATGTAAGAAGTGCCTTTCACCACCCGCCATGATTCTGGGGCCTCCCCAGACATTTGGTACTATAAGTCCAATTAAACCTCTTTTTCTTACCGGTCTCAACAGCATGAAAATGGACTAATACACAACTATTCTATCTATTGTATTTCAAGCTCACTCACCTAGATTAAGAGGAGAATCTCAGTTCATTTATTTGGCACTTAATCTATGTCAGACACAGTTTAACCATGTTATATAACCTTAGCAAATTCTTACAATAACACCATCAGGTATATATTATTAGTATCTCCATTTTATCAATATATAAGTGAAAATCATGCTCAGTTATTGGTGATTAAGCTGGCATTTGAACATAGAAATGATCTATTAAGAGCTGATTTTCCCACACCTGTTATCAGACACCTTGCTACTTTACTACTAGTAGAGTTTACTGAACAAATCATTTACATTAAAAAGGAAAATTATATAAAGACAATGATGGTGTGATTATTGGTAGCATCTTTTCACAGAAATTGAAGGCCACTGAAGCAAGGTGAGTCTAAGAAATTTTCCAGGAACCTTTAAACAAATGAGTAATAGTAGTTCACAAAAGAGTTGACCAAAAGCACCATCTTTTACTAGCAGTGATATTGCTGCATAGGACATCATGAAGTAACTGCTTTTTCACCTTGACTATATCAACAACAGTCACAAATGTCCAGGGGGAGATATTTTAGCCTACAATTCTATTTGGTGCAATAATAATTATCACTTACTTTTGCAAAAAGATTTAGGTGTTGTTTGAGAGAAGGGAGCATTGGCCATTCTATCTATTTTGTTTGTTGGCTTTTTGGTCTTGATTTTGGTCAATCATGTTGATAATGGCAAATAAAAGTAGAAGTCTGAACTTTAGTCAATAGCAAGATATGTGGTTCTATGTGTGATGTGTTCTTTGCCCTTCTGGCATTTTAGCATTTTCATCAGGAGAAACTAAACAGGATTTTCCTCTCCCTGCAATGCATTCCAGTTCCTTCCTTTCACTCCTGCCTCTCCCCAGCCCCCACCACCACATTGCTGGAGGGGATGACTGGCCTAGCTGATCTAAATATACTTGGTTCTGATCATATTGCTTCAGAAACTGCTAGTAAAATTGAGCTGTAATGCATTAGAAATATCCAGAGATTTGACTCTCAAGGAAACCATGTTTTCTTTCTTCTAAATCCCAAGATGCCAATAGAAGAGCAAAATCAAACCTGGTAATGCAGAGACCCAAAGAAACCAGTGAAAATGATAATTATGCTTTTTTTTTCTTCCTGGGGGAAGAATAATCCTTGTGAATTTTCCTCCTACAGAACAGAATTGTGTGGGATTCACAGGCTGCTTGTTCTCTCCTTTCTTGACTTCTTCAGGAACTTTGTATCCCTAGCAAAGTGTGCGTTATATAAAGCAGGGTTGATTGACCTGCCTGTGATGATAGCAGGAATTTGTACCTTTGTTCTCTTAATCAGTATGTGCATTCAGTTGAGGATTAGCAGAAGTTGCCAGTTGCATTAGCACTGAACCTGAGCTTCCTCAACCACTAGGGAACTTAGCAAATCAATGCTCACTCACAAAGATGCCCCAATCTTACCCACACCATCACCTCCACTCACGGAATACACACTACAGTTACCAGCCAACTGTGAAAAAGGAACAGGCACTCTGGAAATTAATCAGCCTCTTTCTCTCTTTCTCTGCACCCACATCAACACACACACACACACACACACACACACACGCACACTTGCCACATATAAACACACAATTTTCTGCAACAATATCTCACTCCGGAAACCAAGAGTTATCATAACCAACTATTGAAAGGGGCCTTTTAGAGATGGGAGGTAATGAGAAGATATAGTTGGCCTACAATTTTTGAAGGAATCGCCCTCTAAGAGATGAATTGCTCTAAGAAAAGTAGTAGTTTATGTTTTTTATACCAGAACTTATATTCCAAACCCTATGTCTTTTTGTGTGGTTACCCTAAAGTCCAGTATAGCACTGGTCACTTCTGCTAAAAAGTCATTGCACTTTCAAACTCTGTATGCTGTGGAGCCTTCTTATGGCGAAAAATGGCATAAACATGGTTTCACCAAAGCTGACTCAAGTTGCTTGTGTTTCTTTTTAGTGGCTGTTTGTTTTCTTCATTGATGCACAGAAAACTAGAGTCCACCCAAGGACTTGGAGTGAGAAGAGAAATAAATTAAGGTTTCTGGGACTTTGATGAGAGTTTAGTTTTTCAGACTTTGCTTGATCCAATAGATGACTGAAACCCTGATGAGAGGTTCAAATGCAGAGATTTCACCATCAAAGCTCAAGTTTTGGCAAGTGTCCATTTCCAACTCCACTTTGATTTACATGGTCTTCTTGTATTTTAATTGTAAACTATCAACTTTGATTTATTTAATAATTTTGCATTCTCACTTGTTATAACCAAATATTTGCATTTCAAATGCAAAAATAATAAAAAAAATACAAAGGTTCTTAGCTCATTCAAAATGAAATTTCTAGGTTTTTATAATGCAAATTTCTCTTGTGGTCCAGCATTCTAGTCAAGAATGTCAGTGTTTCAAATTATTCCAACCTTCTTTTGTGGAGAGAAGCTCATCATATTCTACTCTCTCTAGATTTACTGCTAGCTTCTTTTTGCTAAGGTTGGATTACATTTGGCTAAACACAGGGAAATTTTAAAACAGCCCATTTGTAAATTGGGAATTGCCTGCCAATGAAACCCATATGTAATATCAAATCCTGATTTTAATCAGTAGTTTTAGCTTTTTCACTAAGTAAGTCTATATGCCGGAATGCTCATGAGATAATCCTGAAGTGTCATTAGCATAATTGTGTGACCCCAGGGATTAAGAGTAGAACAGGTCTTGGCTGAAGTCCAGCTCTGCCACCAACTAGCTGTGTGACCTTGAGCCACTTACTTCATTTATATAAATCTCAGGTAGTAGCTCTCTCATTTGGCTTTCGTGAGGATTAAATACAGTAAAGTGTGAAGAATGCATTGTTTAATGCCTGACATGTACTCAGTAAATATTACCTAATGCTATGCTTCTTCCCTCAAACTTTCAAGCACATTGAACATACATCATTGATCAAAAACCAGACTGGCATACGATTTCTTATGAGAAAGATTCAGGCTAGCAGATAGCAGAACAATACTTTCAAAGTTTTGAGACAATGAGGTTTTTAACCTAGATTCTGTATCTGCTAAATTATCAATAAGATATATAAATGTCCACCAGTCAATCACCTGGGACATACCTGAAGTTGAACAGGATTGGGTTAATTGATATATGCTGCAGCAAGGAAGACCTCAGTCCATGCGGAGCTATGGGCAACTCTGCAAGAGCGTGTTAGGAGAATTCTTGTTATACAATTTAGGCTTGGGCTGAATTATTTTGAATGAAGTTCAAGGAAGTATGGGTTTGGCTGCTGTCAGGAGGTAGGAATAATCCTGTGATTAGGTATATTAATAATTTTCACCTAGGAGTCAGGAGAAATCTAGGAGTAAGAAGAATTTTTATCTAAGATTCAGAAGAAATGGAAGAGGCAGGTCTAAAGCTTAATTGGTATGGAAGTGGCAGTCATTCATGCGACCTAAGAGAGAGGATGTTGGATGTCTTTGTGATTTGCTATTGTCTGTGCTCAGACACAATTATGGTTACCCTGCTTTTGTTTGTCTCACTCTGTCACCAGCCTGGAGTGCAGTGGCACAATCTTGGCTCACTGCAACCTCCGCCCTCCAGGTTCAAGAGACTCTCCTGCTTCAGCCTCCCAAGTAACTGGGATTACAGTCATGCACCACCATGCCTGGCTAGTTTTTTATTTTTAGTAGAGATGGGGTTTCACCATGGCAGCCAGCTGGTCTTGAACTCCTGACCTCAGGTGACCCACCCACCTCAGCCTCCCCAAGTTTTGGGATTACAGGCATGAGTCACCACACCCGGCCACAAAGTTGTCTTGTCTGATGTTGATGTTCCATGAAATTGTTCATGTTAAATAGGAAGCATCAGTAGTAGTACCACGCCTGCCTTCAGCTGACAGCATCTGTTCCTTCTCAGGTGGGAGGAAAGAATAAGGACATTTTCTTTTTATTTTTTATTTTTTATTTATTTATTATTATTATACTTTAAGTTGTAGGGTACATGTGCATAACGTGCAGGTTTGTTACATATGTATACTTGTGCCATGTTGGTGTGCTGCCCCCATCAACTCGTCATTTAAATCAGGTATAACTCCCAATGCAATCCCTCCCCCCTCCCCCCTCCCCCCTCCCCATGATAGGCCCCGGTGTGTGATGTTCCCCTTCCTGAGTCCAAGTGATCTCATTGTTCAGTTCCCACCTATGAGTGAGAACATGCGGTGTTTGGTTTTCTGTTCTTGCGATAGTTTGCTGAGAATGATGGTTTCCAGCTGCATCCATGTCCCTACAAAGGACACAAACTCATCCTTTTTTATGGCTGCATAGTATTCCATGGTGTATATGTGCCACATTTTCTTAATCCAATCTGTCACTGATGGACATTTGGGTTGATTCCAAGTCTTTACTATTGTGAATAGTGCTGCAATAAACATACGTGTGCGTGTGTCTTTATAGCAGCATAATTTATAATCGAATAAGGACATTTTCAAACGTGTACAGACTCAAATATTTTGCCTTACAAACACTTTTTCCTAAGAAGTTACTTAAGGAGGGGCAAAGTGCAATAATGGAATGACCAAGACTAAAGAGGATTTAGAATCCAAGAAATATTGGCACCAGGAAAGCAAATATTGACCACAGAAAGGGTGAGGGAAACCTATGAGAGGAACAAAGTTGGGGGGAAGGTAAGTCAGTAGAATACCTGTCTGAAATACAGAATTGAAAATATAGACTATGATAAGCTAAATAGTATAAGAAATAAAACGAGAAATTAGATACTCTAGAAAACAAATGTAATTAAAGTACCTTTTCTAGAAGTAATTAAATTCCACAGTCTGAAATAGTTAAATAATGCAAACTTTTTAAATTAATTCTATTAGAAATAAACTATAAGCAGTGATTAGAACACTTCAGTGTGGATATTTTCAACCTTGACAATATGAAAATAAAATTTCAGGTGACAGAAGTCTATATGTAGGAAAGATGGGAAGAGCTGAAGGAAATAGTAGAGCCAGTAATGTCATCAGCCTACACAGTGGCCTTCAGGAGAATCTAAGATAATTTGATGGAAGCAGTAACAGTGTTATTAAATTACTCGAAGTTATAAAGCAATCAATAAAGAATCTGAAAACTCCTGTTTAACTGTTTAGGAGAACGCAGAAAGGGGTGGTGGTATAATGGTATAATGGGGCAAATACTCATTTATCAGATCAAGAAATCTAAATTGCTCAACAAGAACAGCAACATAAGCATATTTATTAAAATTGTGGAAGTAGCAACCAGAGGAATCAGAACCAGCTAATGGAGGTAAAAGTTGTTGTCTCTAAGCTGCAGGTCTAGCATTAGAAAGGAATATACCATTTCCTCTACTAGAGATAATAACAAAGAATATAATAACAAAGGATGTTATTATTTCTAAATATTTTTTCTGTTTGATTTTTTTTCACCTGCACTTTGATAAAATTCAGGTGAACAAAGAAAAGGAAGTAAAATGAGCATGGCAATGTCTTAATAAATATTTATTGAGTAAATTATTTACTTTATATTAAATATGAGAAAAATGTAGCTTAGAATCAAAATTTTATCAGTATATTTTTGAACTGTCTGGATCTTCTTTATGGTTTAAAACAAGGGGCAGAATTTTTTAATGTAATGTTGTCATCCCAGATCCAGCTCTTAGAATGCACTAGCACTTTTTCATCATGGGAAGCTGTTTTCTAACTCCACACCTTCTGAGTAATCAATACCATTGAAAGCAAGCAGATTGCCTTCTGCAATAAACTACATTCCCTGTGCCATCACCTAAGCCTGCACCAACCTGAAGATCAAAAAAAATAGAGACTTTGAACATGACATTACCTTGCTAAGTGCAGCTCCATAGAATTCAAGACACGTTAAAAAAACAGCACAGTCCTCCCCACGTATGCCTACCCAAGGCCCACAGAGATCTCTGTGAGAATGGCAACCAGACACTTGTGCCTCTCCTTTCTACTGAAACTTTTCAGCAGCTCCCATCATTATTGTTGTTTAGATTTCAAGACTTTGCTGAATCACAATGCCACCATACAGAATAATTCTGAATGTCCAAATGTAAGAGTACAAAGTAGGTTTCCCCAAATGGGAATGAGGTTTCTGTTTGGAAATACTTAGTCCAGTGGTGTTTGTTTTTTGACCACTCAGCATTAATTTTTTTCTTCCTAATAATATCACCTCCTTCCATTGGGTATAATTTAGTAGGACTAAATGGGGAAAGCTGGCCATCTCTAGCCAAGTTCATGATTCAAGGTAAGTCAATAGAAAGGTCTTTCTACAGAATCCAAATCCCTAGTAGAGGAACCAGGTTACCCAGATCTCAGCTCACACCAGGTTTTTCCAAGGTCAGGCTGCTCCTACAAGTGAGAGTCATCACGGCTTCTGCCACCCAGCCTTCAGGGGTACTTGAGATCTGCCTATATCCAAGATTGGGTCTCCAGCTTCCCATCAATCCTGTAAGACCGAGTGGTTTTTGACTAAGTTAGCTTTTGCCACTGAGAATCAAAGAATCCTAACTAGGCCTATAGCATAAACTGATACTTACATACTTATTGATAGGGACTTTCACCGAGTAGAGAATAATGCTATCAATAAACTGAAGATGATATTTAATATATGAAAGTACAAAAAAGAAAATAGTGACTTCTTTTCTTTCCACTGTATGGTGACAACTGACTTTCAAATGTTTGTTTCTATGAGGAGCAGAAATAGAGGTGGGAAAGAACGAGGAAGAAGCTCTTGAGTGTACCCAGGATTTTGTGCAGTTCTCCATGTGGTAACCACAATTCCAGGATAAATCAGAATGTAGCAATGACATTATTGCAGAAAATCATTTAAGTCTATTTTTCTCTAGAAAAGAGTAAATTATTCACAAATTATGGCAAGTTAACCATCTCAAGTAGCAAATCCACTAATAGAACACTCAACTTGTCACATCCCACCAATGATTTTAACACTGAGTTTAAGAGCTGTGATCTCATTTTTTAAATGAGATATCTTTTTAAAAAATCATCTCTTAAAGCTAATCTTATAGTAGGAAAAACAGAGAGAATTAAATTAAGCTTTCCATGGGTCATCTAACATATAATTGCTTTACAAAGAAGAGGGTTAGGAGGTAAGAACATGGTGACAAGATAATCAAGTAAAACAAATTGGCGATGGTTGTGGGGGGTGAAGAACTGAATGAGAAGGTAGTCTATAAAGAGAAAGAAAAATTTAAATACATTACACAGAGAGAGAGGATTGAAGACTGCAAATACAAATGAGGAATAAGTGAAGGGCCTGATAAAACTTCTTCAGACCTGCAACTAGTAAGGAAATATAACACAAATAGGAAAGAATTAAGGTGATATCAACTGGGTTGAGGATATTTGAAGATGAGAGAGAGAGGTAACACTTTCCAAACGATTAACATTTTAAAATTACAGTTCTAAAGTGTTGTATAATTAAATGAACATTAAAAGTGAAGCAAATAGATGTTTGAAAACGTGAGGGAAATGAAGGTGTGTAGAAAAGAGACCAGTTGTACACTGTTGGTGAAAATGGAAACTGGTACAGCCGTGAGAGAAAACAATATGGAGGTTCCTCAAAAATTAAAAATAAAACTGCCAAGTAGTCCCTCTGCTGGGTAGATATCCAAAGGAAATGAAATCAGTATGTGGAAGAGATATCTGCACTCCCATTTTCATTGCAGCACTCTTTACAATAGCCAAGATACAGAATCAGCCTAAGTATTTGTCCATAAATGGATAAAGAAGTTGTGGTATACGGGAGGCGGAGGTTGCCATGAGCCGAGATTGTGCCATTGCACTCCAGCCTGGCCAACAAGAGCGAAACTCCATCTCAAAATAAAATAAAATAATTTGTGGTATATACACACAATAAAAAAAATTCATCTTTAAAAAGTATATGTTGCCATTTGCAACAACATAGATAAACCTGGAGGACATTAGGCTAACTGAAATAAGCCAGGCATAGAAAGACAAAAACCACGTGATCTCACTTATATGTGGAATTTAAAGAAAGGTTGAATACTCAGAAACAGTAGAACAGTGGTTACCAGGGCCAAGGACATGGGGGGAAGGAGGAGGAAATGGAGAGATGCAGATCAAAGGGTACAAATTTGTAGTTATGTGAGATGATTAAGTCTAGAGATCTAACAGAGAGCATGAGGACTATAGATCATTATATTGTACACTGAAAATTTGCTAAAAGAGTAAATTTTGGGTGCTTTCATCACCAAAAAAGGTAACTATGTAAGGTGATGGATAGGTTAATTTGCCTAACCATAGTGATCATTTCACTGTGTATATGTGTATTAGAACAGCACATGTACACCTTGAATATATACTATAAAAATTTGAGGACAATCATCATAAAATCAGAGGAATTCTGTTGTAATTCATCAAAAATATATAAGAAATGTTGTTTTCTGAATAATATAGACAACCAAAGTCAATTCTCATCTCAAAGAAAGCAGACTTTTCATATAAAATATAAAAATAAAGTATTATCACTTTTACCATATTTTAAGTATGACAGTTTCAAACATTTCTCAGTAAAGATTTGTAGTCAACTCACTTAATTGCTTTTTTTGAAAAACATAAAAGAATAGAGTCCTTTCCCTGTTGTTTGTTTTTATCAGCCTTGTCAAAGCAGAAAACAAACCACCCCACTGGGTGTAGGATATGAACAGCCACTTCTCAAAAGAAGACATATAATTGGCCAGTGAACATATGAAGAAATGCTCAGTTTCACTGATCATCAGAGAAATGCAAATTAAAACCACAGTGAGATACCTTCTCACACTAGTCAGAATGGCTATGATTAAAAAGTCACAAAACAACAGATGCTGGTCTGGTTGCAGAGAAAAGGGAATGCTAATGCACTGTTGGTGAGGATGTAAATTAGTTCAGCCATGGTGGAAAGCAGTCTGGAGATTTCTCAGAGAATTTAAAACAGAGCTACCATTTCACATAGCAATCCCATTACTGGGTATATACCCCCAAATAAATAAATATTTCTACAAAAAGTCACATGTACTCATATGTTCATCGCTGCACTATTCACAATAGCAAAGACGTAGAATCAAGCCGGGGCATATCAATGGTATATTGGATAAAGAAAATGTGGTACATGTACACCATGGAATACTACTCAGCCATAAAAAGAATGAAATTACGTTCTTTGCAGCAACATGGATAGAATTGGAGGCCATAATCCTAAGCAAATTAATACCAGAACAGGAAAACAAATACTGCATGTTTCCCTTATGAGTGAGAGCTAAAAAATGAGCACATAAGGAAATAAACATGGGAATGACAGACACTGTGGACTACTAGAGGGTGGGGAGGCATGGTGAGTTTAAAAACTACCTATCAGATACTGTGCTCACTATCTGGGTGACAGGATCCATATTCCAAACTTCAGCATCCCATATAACAAATCTATACATGTACCCCTACATCTAAAATAAAAGTTGAAATAATAAAAGAAAGTACAAGATGAATTGCAAATTTGGTGAGCAGGTAACCATCTCATAAAATAACACTTAAGACTTTATTCAGTGTATTTGAGTTGGCTGGAAAATTGGCTGGTGAGCTATAAAATAAATGGTAAGAAAAACAGTGACATTTTGAGTACTTGATGAGGTGCCCCAGGAACCAGTATTAATTCAACCTCTCTTTATGTACAAACAGAACACTGTCGTCACTGAGGCAATAACTGAACACAAATACTCGAAGGGACATTTTCAGAATCCTTATGAGTCTAGGGCATCAACCTTGACTATACTTAAATTGAATGGGTTTTGGTAACAATTTACCTCTGTTTAGTTTCTTTTTAAAAACCTTCAAGTAGTCAGACCTCCAACAGAAGTAGTTAAATTTAATAAATTAAACTTCCTCTGCTCGCTGCATTTGTTTCTATTTGCAGATGGAATGTAGGTAGGAGAGGAGGTAAAGAGACTCTTCTGGCAGTGAAAGAAATCCTAGGAGAGGGACACGTGGAAGGCAACACAGAGGGCCCAGGTGGCAGAGAGCAGTGAGAGATGGATGCTCAAAGCGAGTCCATGCCAGCTTCCCATTCTGCTGCAAGTCGTTAGGGAATTGAAAATTCACTTCCTCTGGAGAATTACATAGCCAATTCAATGTGAACATTCTTCACACCTGTTCCTGTTCCTAGGGCAATGGGCTTCGACATAAGTGAGGAATACAGCCATATAAATCTCAAGTTGCATTGAGAAATTGATTTTATTTTTGTAAAACTATACCCTGAATCACACAGTGCCTCAACTGTTCTACCTGTAAACACAGAAAACCTTTGTCTACACAATCCTCAGAGATGGTGTAAGGATTCATAAAGTCTAAAAAGGGCTGTTCCTTAGAGAAAGGAATTGCATGAACCCAAGATTTTCCTAGCTATTAATAAAATCTTGACTTCCCCCAAAAAATATGGGAATAATGTGCTCTTCCAGCACACCAGCTGCATTCCAGATAAAAACATGATCAATTTTGAAGTTACTTGTTTGAAGAAAATTTGGCAATTTCCCTTAATAACTCAGTCTAATATAATTATGTACCTGACAAAAATGTTCATAACGTAAAAAAGAGAGGTGGAAAACAATCACTAGGTAATTGAAGTGTAATGCAGGCCTAGCTAATTGTGAAGAGATGTAATTAACTACTTTATGTTCCTGAGATGAGCGGCTTAAATATAAAATAATGAATTTTTAAAATTTCGGTCCCTGACGCCTGTAATCTCAGCACTATAGGAGGCCAAGGCAGGCGGATCATGAAGTCAGGAGATTGAGACCATCCTGGCTAACACGATAAAACCCCATCTCTACCAAAAATACAAAAAATTAGCTGAGCATGGTGGCACTAGCCTGTAATCAATCCCAGCTACTCGGGAGGCTGAGGCAGTAGAATCGCTTGAACCCAGGAGGCAGAGGGGGCAGTGAGCCGAGATTGCACCACTGCACTCCAGCCTGGGTGACAGAGTGAGACTCTGTCTCAAAAACAAAAGCAAAATTCAGTCCCAAATGAGTATTGTTACCCTAACAGTCATATTTGTTTAAATTTTATGAGGCACATTCCATTTTTTATTTGGACATAATACGTTTTTTCCTGTGTTGACCCTTCCACGTGAGAGACACTTTTTGACACCACTTGTACTCTCTTACCCTGGTTTTTGTCACACAGGGATTTACCCTCCCTGGCCCCGCATACTGCAGGGACCATGGACATGCATTCCCTGTCCCTACAACCTGCCACTCAGCACACACTCAGAAGGGAGCAGCAGGAGCAGCAGAGGAAAGTAATGAAAGCTTATAGTCCAGGTGGGAAGACAAGCTTCTGCATAAACTTATCACATGTGCTCCCCACTCTTCTCTGCTCCCTTGTCACCTCTGCATGCATTAAAATTCCCTAATTTTAAAAAATCTTTCTCTCTTTCTTTCACATCTACTGATATGTTCCTAATAGGTAAACAATCATAAGAGAAATCTAGTGTTCGATCTCCTACATGTCAGTCTCTCCCTGCTCCATGCTGCCCTACTCACCACCCCAACCATGTTCATCAGCTGGATTCACCAGCCAGCTCCTCAGCCAGGCATCAAAGGCCCTACATGGAAACTCTCTAGGTAGATGAGTGGCATTACCTTATGCTGATCCCCTTGATTCCTACTTTTAACAACATTCACTTCTTTGAATTCCTCAAGATCAACAAATTAGATTTTTCTTTCTTATGAAATAGTCCTCTTCCTCAACAGAATTACTGTAAAAATTCTGCCAATCCTTCAAAGCCTGGTTTAAATGTTACCTGCTTCCTCTATGAAAAATCTTCTCATCTCTACAAGTAGATATTCTCTGCATCTCTTTTTTACTCCCATTGTCATCATCATAATCATCATCTTTAGAATACTTTAATAGTTTCAGATTCAGGCTGGTACCATAATATTTATGTCTGTATCCAATACCCTCTACTAAAGTCGAATCCCTTGGTGGTCACAGTGCCTTATCTAGAATATATGCCTCGTCATTGTTGTGCAAGTAAATGATTAAGTTCCTCCTTTACTGTTTTCTCATTCAGTTCTGCCAATGACAACATGAGACAAAAGGGTGAAAGAAGTATGGACTAAGAAAAGCAGGGCCTGCTAAAGGGCCAGAAGTAGCTTTCATTTTTTTGCCTCATTTGCTAATTCCTTCTGTATCTCTATAACATGCTGCTCAGTAGGGAGCAGAAAGTAAACTTGGTATGGCAGGAATAGAAAATGGAGGTGTAATATGTAAGATTGCAAGAAAGGGGAAAACTACCATTTTTTATCTCTTTTAGTCCCATAATTTATTTTATTTCCAATTTTCTATAGGAGACACTAAAGCAAGGCAAAATTATTCATGTTTTAAAAGGTATATTGAATTCTACTCTCTATTCCCAAGATGAAGCTAGTAGAAAATCAGTCAACCAGCAAGCAGGCAAGGAGGGAGAACCTCCTCCCTTCTCTTGTCATATGCTTCTTTCCCTGAAGCTACTCCTGGTCAAATGAAACAACAGTTCTTCTCAAATCTACTGGAATCAGAACACACACTCCTCGTCATGTGTGTATGTTAGCACAGTGTAACAAATCAGCCAGTCAACAAATGTTCACTCACTGCCTATGATGCCTCAGGAAGATTGCATGCCCTTGGGGATTCAAAGGAAAACCAAACAAACAGCTACCACCCTCCTGGAACTTCTACCCTCAACATTGCCAACAGTCTTCACACAAATAATTTAAATAACTGGAAGTAGGCAAAATGTTATTTAAGAAAAGTATCACGCACAGGTGTGGCGGCCAGTCTTTCCACGTATGTGTGAGTGATCATGGGCAAAGACAACAGCTTTAAACATATTTATTAAGCACTTACTAGTAATCCTACATTAAAGGCCCTTAGCATAATGCTTGGCACACGTTAAGTATTGAATAAAAATGACATGGAATATATAAATTGTTCCTTGCTAAGGAATTACGTATTTCCACTTCTGAAGTCTACTTCTCATTTCAGTCAAATTAGACTAAGAATATTAGAAAAGCCATTTATTCCACCTTTACAGTGTTGGTGTATCACCCCTAAAAAGTTGGTGTACAAATTGTCAAGGATCCTAACTGATGTCAAGAGTCTCTCCTCTTTTTCTCCTCATTAAAATTCTGATACAAGGTCTCTACGGCTCAATCCCTGAGTTACAAGTGATAGAGTAGCAAGGGCATGAGATTTAGAGTTAACTGGATTTGAGTTTATGCTGTGCTCTACCAGTGATTTGGCCATGAGACCTAAATCATCTGTAGAACAGAGATAGTAATATTAATTGCATACAACTTCTGTAAGCCTGAGATGAGAAAGCATACAAAAGGACCCGTGATATTTACTGGTAGGAATACTTGAGATATTCTCTGAGGACAAACAAGATTCCAGTCACTATTTAGAGGCCATTGATGCCAAACCAGCCATGCACCGATACCTTCCAAGAATAAAGGGAATGTGTTTTGTCCGAAGCACATTCTAAGCACAGACACTAACTAGTGATTTGCAGTGTAGCTCATGGAAGAAGACTGGGGCTGCCTGCTATTGTGCCTGTTAAAATGCCCAAATGGTACTGCCCTTCGCACTTAGAGCTCAAGAGAAATACAAAGTCACCTCAAGAGTGGACCTGCTGTCACTGTTTCATTGACAGCTAGATGGCAGGCCCTGTGGTTGCCTTACTTGCAGTCTCATTCCAAAACCTCAACTTTTGGCCTCCTTTATCACACCCTACAGTCTCTAAATTGCTGTGCAGGATTTTCTAAGGGCTCTTCTGTGAGAACATCTTGGGCTGCTGGATGTGTGCATGCACTTGCACAAATAAGAAACAGAGAGCTGGTTCAGGCAGAAAGACTTACATATTTTTTTCTCAAATAACATATTTGAGTATTAAAAGCAATGTATTCTGTTCTCCTGCTAACAAAGAATAATAAAACCAGAGTGTTGCCTTCCCAGCAGCTCTTGCCTTTGAATCGTGCAAAACAGAAATGATCCTCAGTTTGTAGGCAGCAACAGCCTCCAGAAGCTATGGGAACATTGCCAAGAGCCCTGAAAAACCTCCACAGCTAATTGGGAACTGGCTTATTAGTGACACTTTTGAGAGTCAGGTTGTCATTGAAGAGAAACGAAGGAGAACACAGTGGGCTGTAGCCTGGAATTAGGCAGTGGGAGGAGGGAGGGCTGGTCCCTGCTCCTTGCAAGAACATTGCTCTGTAATTTTCTCAGACAGTGTGCTCAGCTGGCTTGCAAAAGCACTGGATCCTGGGATGCTGCAGACAACAACACCTTAGCCTCTACTCTTCCTTGAATACTGCGCCTTCCATACACATTCGGAAAGCCCTGTGGCCATGTCAAAGATACCCTGAATTTGTTAACACAACTGAGAAAAACATGTCATGCCCTCTTAGTAGCCTTTGGAACATGTGTCTACATGATTTTGTGTGTGTAGCCAACTGAAAGTGTTTTATTTCACAATGATTAGACAACTCCAGTAGCAAAGAACCCCTGATTTTTTGTATAAACATTAAAAACACAAAAAAAGGAGAAATGAGTTAAAGAACTCACAATTTTTATTTAACTAACTTAAGTCAAAATGCCAGGTAGGTCAATTAATTAGGAACCATCACAAGAGATAAATATGACTAGCAGTTTCAATTAAACCCCCTGATTTTTAAAAGAAAGTTAAGAACACTGACGACCAGCGTCAGGTCAGCAGTCAAGCAAAATACTGTGTCCTGAGAGTCACCTTTGAGCAACTAGCAAGATGTTGCTCTGATAACAAACTGGATTTCTCAGTTCCCTCCACATTGGGCTGATGGTGATTGATCTGGATAACCTTCTCTGATTTGTATGCTAAAATTCTAGCCCTAACTCAATTTTAAAGAAATTTTAAAAAAGAAGAATCCGTGTCATTCTTCATTAGCAACGATAGCTATATAATGTGGATAAGCATATACCACATCCATCTGCTGTGCTCCCTGCTGGATTAATTGATGGAATTGAGTTGTCACCCTGCTAGAAACAACAGACTAGATCCTAGAATTAACTCCTGAAGTTCTACACTGGGGTGGGGAACAACCCCACTTTTTTCCTGATGGTACTAGAAGTCCCACCAAGTACAGAGAAACTGGAACACGGAAAACATAGTTTATAGCCACCTGTTTGTTGTCTTACTCCCTAAATTGCCTCTTGTTTCTCTTTTAGCAAATTCACTCTTCTCTTCTCCTAATGATTCAGAATTTGCCCATTTTCTAATTCAACTCAACCTGTGACACAATAGGTTCCCTGAATCTTAAGGTAACTCTATTTGTTTCTCTAACTCTTGCTGTTAACATACACACGCACACACATAGACACACCCACATGCATTTTAGTGGTAGACAATATTGGGTTGGTTACCTACCTAATAGTGGCCCATTTTCTCCACCTTTCTTCTTTTCCGGGCAGGCTTGCTCCCTACAAGAGAAGCTAAACTGTCACTTATCACTATTCCCAGCTTTCTTTCTTCTAGAGGTAGTATGTGACCAAGTTTTAGAGTGGTCCTCTAACACCTCTAACAGAGTCATGGGATGGCATTATGACACAGTTGTGGGGTAGAAAGTGATAGAGTCCTGCAGCAGCAATGTGAAATCATGGGACAGATTTCTGGAGTAGCTATGTGACAAAATCTATGGCAGTGACACACTTCTGACATGGTTGTGTGACCCCGTTTTGGGGTGACCATGTGATGTAATGCTTGGGTGGCAATGTTACATATTGATGACCATGGAGCACAGTCCTGGGGTGACAATCTGACATACTGAACATTTCTGGGATGGCCATAGGACATAGTTCTGGGGTGGTAATGTGACATAGGAAAGGTCCATGTGAAAAGTCTCTGGTCAATGAAGTCTTAAGGATGTCTCCTGGAGAACTTCTGGGAAAGATTCTCCCTCCATCTAAAGAGGAATATGGAAAAAGACTTTCCTCACCACTAGGACTGCCCCTTTCTCCGCTCATATTTGAACAGATTGACATAAGCACCTAATGCTCCAGGCTGCTGCAGCAGACATACTGCTGCAACAATGGCAGACATTTCATCTACTGAGAATGGCAGACGAATGAGAAGTGCCTAGAACCTTGATGGCACTTTGTGCAATAACTGTTAGCTTGCCTACCCCTAGATTACTTCTTAAGTGAGTGATATGGTGAGACTTTTTGTCTCCACCCGAATTTTATCTTGAATTATAATCCCCATAATCCCCACATGTCAAGGAGAGACCAGGTGGGGGTAATTGGATCGTGGGGGAAGTTTCCCCTATATTTTTCTCATGATAGTGAGTGAGTTCTCACAAGATCTGATGGTTTTATAAGAGTCTCTTCCCTCTTTGCTCAGCACTTCTCCTTCCTGCCGCTTTTGTGAAGAAGGTGCCTTGCTTCCCCTTCAGCTTCTACTGAAGCTGATTGTAAGTTATGGTTGTAAGTTTCCTGAGGCCTCCCCAGCCATGCTGAACTGGGAGTCAATTAAACCACTTTCCTTTATAAATTACCCAGTCTTGGGCAGTTCTTTATAGCAGTATGAACGTGGACTAATACAGTAAGAAAACAAAATCCTGCTATCTATGCCGCACACACGTGCATGCACATGTGACCATTCATATTGCATACATATAGTTAAGCATAAGCATTTCCCTGTTTAAATTAAATTTATTTTTGCAACAAAGACACAAATTGCTTCTTCATAAAAGTTCCGGAGAAAAAAATTAATTTGAAACTTCATAAAGAACAATACAAGTAGTATCCTCTAGTTATATAAAGATAATGAAGGCAGGCTCCCTGACCTAGACTAAAGACACATAAGACTTTTTGCTTGACCAAGTTATGTGCTAAAGACTGTGGTAAGCAGCTCTAGCAAGTGAGTGGCCAGTTGGCACACGAAGCTTTAGGAGACTGAAGCTTCCCCATTGTTGCTTTCCAAAGTTCAAAATAAGGGAAAACAATCAATTGCACCAAGGTGACCATAACCACCTACAATACAATTACCTGTATCATAGGCGAGGCTCATGATCTAAGGTTCAGGTGTAGGTCAAGCTGAGAACTCTGCAGTTTCCAGTATCAGTGGTTGAGGCGTAGGAAACAACATTGAGTATAGAATCTGGAAATCTTGGTGTTGATGTGAAGGGATGTGAACGAGCAAGGGCAAGTCAGAGCCAGTGGACAAATAGTGTCATCTGTCACACAATGTAAGACAAAGAGGTAAGTCATGTCAGCAATGGGATCCCATATAACAACACCCTCTTTGCTTTTTGTGTGTAGAAATAGGCTGAATCTCCTACAACAACTCACTTTGGTCGTATGAGCAAATGGACAGGTTCTTGAACAAATTGGACCTGGGGAAATATGAAGGAGGATTTAATAAAATTTTCACTAATAAGACTTGTGGACTTCAAAGCATTAACTATAAATGAGTGAATACATGCATCAGTATTCTCACATTAGCGAGGCAGACTATATACATATTTGCCTTTGTCATACATGTATCTACTTAAATATCAACATCAAATACTACACAATAACTGCTAATTGCCCCAAAATAGAATGATTAAGCACAATTTTTTTTACTAATCTAACCTTATTAAAAATAAATTTTATTATGCATATTTTAGGTATACAGCATGTTACAAGATACATATGTGCACATATATACACATATATGCATAATATAATGGTTACTATAGTGGAACAAATTAATATACCCATCATTTCACTTAGTTACTCATTTCTCCCTCTGTGACAAGAGCAGCTATCATCCATTCATTTAACAAAATTTCTGGCTACAATACATTATTATTAACTATAGCTCTCATGTTGTACATTAGTAACATATTTGCTACTTTTTACCTTTTGACCTACATCTCCTCATTGTCTCTCCTTCACCTCAACCCTGGTAACCACTGTTTTGTTCTCTATCTCTGTCTGTATATATTTGATATTTTTAAGATTCCACATATAAGTGGGATTATGCAGTATTTATCTTTCTGTGTCTGACTTATTTTACTTGGCATAATGTGCTCCAGGTTCATCCATTTTATGGCAAATGGCAGGATCTTCTCCTTTTTTAAGGCTGAGTAATACTCCATTGTGTGTGTGTGCAAACATGTATGTACATGCACACACACATTTATTTATACACACACACTATAGTTTCTTTATCCTTTCATGCATTAGTGGACCATACATTGTTTTCATATCTTGGCTATTGTGAATAATGCTTCAAGGAACATGTGAGTGCCAACATCTTTACTAGGTGGTGATTTCTTCCCTTTGGGCATATCCTCAGCAGTGGGATTGCTGGGTTATATGGTAATTTTATTTTTCTTTACAGATCTCCTTCCTGTTATACCAATGTACATATCCACCAACACTGTACAAGAATGACCTTTTCTCCATACTCTCACCAGTACTTACTAATACTTATTAAAATGTTAGGAAACCTTATCTGAAATAAAACATTTTAGCAAAGACTGAAAAGACCATAATATATATGATTAATTATATATTACTTCATATAATAATATATACTATACAATCATAAACTATAATATTTAATTAATTATATATTATTGTACATAACATATAATAATATAGAATTAATGATAATACATATAATCTATATGTAATTCATCATAGTATACATCATCTTTCTGGTCTTTGTCAAAATGTTTCATTTCAGAGATTATTTCTTCACATTTTAATAAGTGTTTTTAAGAACAATTTTCTAAGGTCAAATAAGTCTGGAAAATACTCTTTACACAAATTTAAACTGGTTCTTTCAGGCAAGTCTTCTGAACCTTTGCATATGCAGTATGAATATCCAAGAGAGGAGAGAGTAGATATTACCTCTAAAAATTATGTATCCACTGAAGTCTTCTTTACAAAGCATCTCATGACACTAGTTTCTTACAGAACATAATTTGAAAAACACTAATTTAGTTTTAAATTCAACCCACAGATAATAAATGTTTAATTTTACATATATTTTCTTTAAATTAAAAATATTCAAATTTATTACAATTATTTGAAATTTAACCTTGTATTCAATTGCATTTTTATTCACCAGGAGTCCCTTTGTACCTTCGCCATTCTAGCACTTTTAATATTAATGCATGGCTTGATGTGTTGGAGTAGATTTTTAAATACATTTTCAAGAATGGTTCATGGGTAATATGTTTTATGATCCCACCCAAATATGTGAAATATTTTATTCTGTTGGCTTATTGTGTGACATTGATCTTGGCTATATACACAATCACTAGGTCCTCACACTATGTCCTCAAAATGCTAGGCAAAATCTGTTATGTATAACTGTATAGGAGTTATTAGCTGGCCGGAATTTGTTCTTTTGTTCATAAGTTTAGTTTGTGAGTGGGGCAAGAGAGGGTTTGAGGTGCATGGAGCTAAATCCAGATACTCTGTTTTGTCCACCTTCTTTAACTTAGCCCAATTTTCTTGAGATTCATCCATGTTGTTTTATGTCTGAATACTTTATTCCTTTTTATTGCTGAGTAGTGTTCTGTTATACAGTATACTGCAATTTGTTGATGGATTCACCTGTTGGTGGCCATTCAGGTGGTTGTCACTTTCTGACTATTGTTTTTATTTATATGATTAAAAATTTTTGCAAGGATGTGTCTAGTGTGGGTATCCAAAATAAATACATGTTTTCCAAATATTTTTGCTGATCTGTGTCTTGCTTTTTTATTCTTTACAATGTCTTTTTAAAGGCAACTGTTTTTAATTTTCAGTAAGTCCAATTTATTAATTCTTTCTTTTTAGCCTTTTGCTTTATTCATTGTACTTAAGAAATCCTCATCAAACCCATGGTCACAAATGTTCTCCTAGTTGTCTTCTTGTTTTATAGGTTTAGCTCTTACTTTAAGGTCTATGACCAATTTCAAGCTAATGTTTGTATGTCAGATGAGGAAAAGGGAAAGCTTCATTTATCCAAATAACCATCCAATTTTTCCATCACTATTTGTAGAAAAGATTATCATTTTGGATTCTCCTCTTAAATTATCTTAACAATTTGGTAAAAATCAGTTAATGATATATGTGTGGGTCTGGTTCTGGACTCTTTATTGTATTCCATTGATCTATTTTTCTCTTTATGCTAATATCACATTATTTTTATTTAAAATAGGTATTGAAATTGGGTAGTGTGAGCCCTCCAACTTGATGGAGTTGTTAAAGTTGTTGTTTTAGCTATTCTAGGTCCTTTTTTTTTTTTCATTTAAATATGATTACCTTGTTAAAAAACAGATGCCTGCTGGTATTTTGATTAGAATTTCACTGAAACATCAAATAGTAAAAAAACTCATCTTAACAGTGTTGAGCCTTCTGATCTGTAAATGCATATATCTTTCTAGTTATTTAGGTTAGTAAATTTCTCTCTGCAGTATTTTGTAGTTGTAGTATACAGATGTTATATATCATTTATCAAATTAATCCGTAAAATTTTCATATTTTGATGTTATAAATGATACTGTTTTTCATTTTAATTTGTGATTATTTGTTGTTAGCATATAGAAATGAGATCAAATTTGCATACTGACCCCATTATTTCTTTATAGAAATAAAATTGAATTTGCATATTGATCCTGTGTACTGAAAACTCATCCAACTCACATTTTAATGCTGGAAGATTCTTTTGTCAATTACATCAGATGTTCTACACAGATAATCATGTTATCTACAAATTAAAAGACTTTTGCTCCTGCCCTTCAACCTAGACGTTTTTCATTTTTAATTCTTGCTTTATGGTAATTGATAAAACATCAAGTATAACATTGAATAGAAGCAATGACAGCAGATATCTTAAATTTTCCAGAAGCATTTGCATGGAATTGGTATTATGACTTTCATAATCGTTTGGTACAGTTAATCACTGAAACTATCTATGCTTGAATTTTTTTGTGGAAAAATATCTTAATAAAAATTAAATTTCAATATGGAAAACAATGGAAACAGTAAAAATATCAGTGACTTCCAGGGGGTGGACGAGAGACAGGGGTTAATGTGTGGAACACAGAGGATTTCAGGGCAGTGAAATCCTCCACACATACTCTATGTGATATGATAATAGTGGATACATGTTATTATACATTTGTCTAAACTGTTAGAATGTAGAGTAACCTCTAATGAAAACTATGGACTTTGAATGATAATGATGTATCAGGGCAGATTTGTGAATTGTAATAAATGTCCCTGCCTGGTAGGGGATATTGCATGTGTAGGAGCAGGATGTATATGGAAAATGTCTGTACTTTCCTTTCAATTTTCCTGTGAATCTAAAACTGCTAAAAAATGATAATAATAATAATAACAATAAAGTCTTTAATTTTTTAGAAAATCTTTTTAAAAAATAAATTTTTGATGTACGATTATTTAGGTTATTTTTTATTGTGTGAGCGTTTGTAGTTTACATTATCATAATATTTATTATTCTTTTAAAATATATATCATATTATTTAATTGTTTCTAATACTGGTAATTTGTGTCTTTTCTCTTTTCATCTTGATCATCCAGGTTAGAAATTTATCAATTTTATTAATCTTCTCACAGAAATGCTTTTGGTTTGTTGATTTTCCTTTTTTGTTATTTTCTAATTGGTTTCTAATCTGATTTCATTATTTTCTTTCTTCTGCTTACCTTGGTTTTAATTTTGTCCTCTTTTTTCCAGTTTCCTAAAGTGGCGGTTGATGTCATTTATTTGAAATCTTTTTTTCCTTTCCAATTAGGCATTTTAAGTCTATCCATTCCCGTCTCAATGTTGCTTTCACTGCATTCTAAAAAATAGTGATGTGTTGTGTTTTCATATTAATTTAGTTCAAAACATTCTAATTTCTATTTTGATTTCTCTTTTTAACCTGTGAGATTAGAAAAATTGTATTGCTTAGTTCTCAAATATTTGGATCTATTTGAGATATCTATTATCAATTAATAATTTAATTCCAGTGTGATTAGAGAACATACTTTGTATAACTTGGATTATTTTGAATGTATTGAGATTTGTTTAATAATTCATACCATATTCTATCTTAATAAATATTCCACATGCATTTGAAAAGAAATCATATTCTGCTATTGTTGAACTGGATTTTTTTTTTTCTTTATTTCAATAGCTTTTTTCTTTGCTGATTTGTTTAAATTCCTTGTAGAGTCTAGATATTTGTCCTTTGTTAGATGTGTACTTTGTAAATATTTTCTTTCATTCTGAAGGTTATCTATTTACTTTGTTGATTATTTCTTTTGCTGTGCAAAAGCTTTTTATTTATTTTTTTTGTTGTTGCATTTGCTTTTGGGGTTTGTTGCATTTGGTTGTAAATTCTTTGCCTATGCCAATGTCCCGAAGTGTTATTCCTAGGCCTTCTTCTACATATTTAAAGTTTCAGGTCTTACATTCAAATATTTAATCCATCTGGAGTTAATTTTTGTATGTGGTGAGAGAGAGAAAACCACTTTTACTCTTCTGAATATGACTGCCCAATTTTCCAAGCACCATTTATTTAACAGAATGTCCTTTACCTAGTATATGGTTTTGTATGCTTTGTCAAATAACTATTGGTTATAAATATTTGGCTTTGTTTCTGAGTTTTTTTTTTCAGTTCCATTGGTCTACATGTCTACTTTTATACCAGTACCATTGTGTACTGGTATACTACAATAGCCTTGTAGTATAATTTGAAGTCAGGTGATAAAATGCCTCCAGATTTGTTCTTTTTGCTTAGGACAGCTTCAACTATTTGGATCATTTTTCAGTTCCATATGAATTTTAATATTGCTTATACCAATTTTGTGAGAATTGACATTAGTAGTTTGACAGGAATTGCATTTAATCTGTAGATTGCTTTGGGTGGTATGGTCATTTTCACAATATTGATTCATTCTATACATGACCATGGGATGTTTTTTCCATTTGTTTGTGTCATCTATGATTTCTTTCATCAGTGTTTTTTAGTTCCCCTTGTAGATATCTTTTATCTCCTTGGTCATATGTATTCCTAGGTATTTTATTTTGTGTGCAGCTATTGTAAATGGGTTTGAGTTTTTTATTTGCTTCTCAGCTTGGGGAATATTACTGCATAGCAGTGCTACTAATTTGCATATGTTGATTTTGCAACCTGAGACCTTATTGAATTCATTTATAGAATCTAGGAGTCTTTCGGAGGAGTCTTTAGGGTTTTCTAAGTGTACGATTGTATCAGCAGCAAACAGAGATTGTTTGACTTCCTTTTCCAATGTGGATGTCCCTTATTTCTTTCCCTTGCCTGATTGCCCTGGCTAGGAGTTCCAGTTCTATGTTGAAAAGAAGTCATAAAAGTGAGCATCCTAGTTAGTTCCAGTTCTGAGGAGAAATGCTTTAAAATTTTCCCCCATGAAGTATGATCTTGGCTATGGGTTTGTCATATATGACTTTATTATTTTGAGGTATGTTCTTTCTATGTCGAGTTTGTTTAGGGTTTTATCATGAAGGGATGCTAAAAATTTTTAGCAAGTGCTTTTTCTTCATCTATTGAAATGATCATATGGTTTTTATTTTAAATTTTGTTTATGTGTCAAATCACATTTACTGATTTGCATATGTTGAATCATTCTTGCATCCTTAGAAAGAAATTCATTTGATTGTGGTGAATTATATTTTTTGATGTGTCATTGGATTCAGTTTCCAGTATCTTGTCAAGGATTTTCACATACACATTTATCTGTTCATCAGGAATATTAATCTGTAGGTATTTGTGTTGTCATTGTGCCCTTTCATGGCTTATGTATTAAGGTGATACTGGCTTTATAACATGAATTGGGGAGCATTCCTTCCTTCTTAATCTTTTTGAATCATTTCAAGGAGATTGGCATCAGTTCTTCTTTGAATACCTAATACAATTCAGCTGTGAATCCATCTGGTCCTGGGCATTTTTGTGTTGTTCGGAGATTTTTTTAATTACTGATTCAGTCTCACCACTAAGTATTGGCCTGTTCAGGATTTCTATTTGTTTATGATTCAAGGAAGGGAGGATGTATATTTCTAGGAATTTATCAGTTTCTTCCAGATTTTCTAGTTTGTATGCATTGAGGTGTTCATACTAGTCTCAGATGATCTTTTGTATCTGTGGTAGCAGTTGTAATGTTTCCACTTTCAATTCTAATTGAGCTTATTTGAATTAATTATCTTTTCAATTCATTGATCGTTTGTATTTTTTTGTTTGTTTGTTTCCATTTCATTTAGCTTTGCTCTTATCTTGGAATTGATTTCTAGTTGTATTCCTCTGTAGTCTGAGAAGATAGTTTGTTTTTATTTTTCTAGTTTCTTGAGGTGTGCTGTAAAGTTGTTCTGTCTTTTTGATGTAAGCATTTATCCTATAAATTTCCTTCTTTGCACTGCTTTTGCTGGAACCCAGAAATTTTGATAATTTGTGCCACTGTTGTTATTCATTTGATTTTAAATTAAATTTCCATCTTGACTTCATCATTGACCCAAAGATCATTCAGAAGCAAATTGTTTAATTTTCTGTATTTGTATAGTTTTGAGAGTTCCTCTTGAATCTTGGAGCTCCTCTGTTAGGTGCATATATACTTAGGGTTGCTGTATCTTCTTATTGAATTGGTCTCTTTATTATTATATAATGGCCTTGTCTTTTTGTACTGTTTTTGATTGAAGTCTGTTTTATCTGATATAATAGTAGCCACTCCTGCTCTCTTCTGTTTCCTATTTGCATGAAATATTTTTTCACCCCTTTACCTTGGGTCTATAAGAATATTTATGAGTTAAGTGGGGCTCTTGAAGGCAGCAGATATTTAGATTGTGTTTTTTTCCATTCCGCCAGTATATGACTTTTAAACAGGGCATTTAGACCATTTACATTAAAAGTTAATATTGACATGTGAGATACTGTTTCAGTCATCATGTTGATTGTTATCTAATCGCTATATCTTCTCCATTGTGTAATGTTTTATAAGCCCTGTGAGTTTTATACTTTCAAGTGTTTTATGCTGGTGTATACCAACCTTTAGTTTCAATGGTTAGAACTCCTTTAAGCATTCTTGTTGGATTGGTCTAGTGCTGACAAATTCCCTCAGCATTTACTTGTCTGGGAAAGACTTTATTTATCCTTCATTTATGAAACTTTAGTTTTGCAGAATACAAAATTATTGGCCAACAGTTATTCTGTCTAAGAAGACTAAAGATAGGACTCCAATCCCTTCTGGCTTGTAAGGTTTTGCTGATAAATCTGCTGTTACTGTGATAGGTTTTCCTTTATAAGTCATTTGATGTTTTGTTTCACTGCTCTTAGAATTCTTTCCTTTGTGTTGACTTTAGATAGCCTGATGTCTGCATTCTTTGGTGATGTCCTTTTGCAATAAATCTTCCAGGAATTCTTGAGCTTCTTGTATCTGAATGTCTAAATCTCTACTAAGACCAGAGAAGTTTTCCTCATTCTCTCCCTCAAATAGGTTTTTGGAACTTTTTTCTTTTTGTTCTATAAAAATCTATCTTTTTATGTTATTTTTCATCCATATCATGAATTTTTTTTTCACTTCCTTTTTTTTATGCTTTAAGTTCTAGGGCACATGTGCACAACATGCAGGTTTGTTACATAGGTATACATGTACCATGGTGGTTTGCTGCACCCATCAACTCATTATTTATATTGGGTATTTCTCCTAATGCTATACCTCCCCAGCCCCCCAATCCCCGACCAGCCCCGATGTGTGATGTTCCCCACCCTGTGTCCATGTGTTCTCATTGTTCAACTCCCACTTATGAGTGAGAGCATGTGGTGTTTGGTTTTCTGTCCTTGTGATAGTTTACTTAGAATGATGGTTTCCAGCTTCATCCATGTCCCTACAAAGGATATGAACTCATCTTTTTTCTGGTTGCATAGTATTCTATGGTGTATATGCACCACATTTTCTTAATCCAGTCTATCACTGATGGACATTTGGGTTGGTTCCAAGTCTTTACTATTGTGAATAGTGCCACAATAAGCATACATGTGCAGGTGTCTTTATAGTAGCATGCTTTATAATCCTTTGGGTATATGCCCAGTCAGAGGATTGCTGGGTCAAATGGTAATTCTAGTTCTAGATCCTTGAGGAATCGCCACACTGTCTTCCACAATGGCTGAACTAATTTATACTCCCACCAACAGTGTGAAAGCATTCCTATTTCTCCACATCCTTGCCAACATCTTTTGTTTCCTGACTTTTTACTGTTCACCATTCTAACTGGTGTGAGATGGTATTTCATTATGGTTTTGATTTGCATTTCTCTGATTAATAGTGATGATGACCATTTTTGCCTATGTCTATTGGCTGCAAAAATGTCTTTTTTTGAGAAGTGTCTGTTCACATCCTTTGCCCACTTTTTGATGGGGCTGTTTTCTTTTTTTCTTATAAATTTGTTTAAGATCTTTGTAGATTCTGAGTATTAGCCCTTTGTCAGATGAGTAGATTGCAAAATTTTCTCCCACTCTGTAGGGTGCCTGTTCATTCCGATGATAGTTTCTTTTGCTGTGCAGAAGCTCTTTAGTTTAATTATATCCCATTTGTCTATTTTGACTTTTGTTGCCATTGCTTTTGGTGTTTTAGTCATGAAGTCTTTGCCCAGGCCTTTGTCCTGAATGGTATTGCCTAGGTTTTCTTCTAGGGTTTTTATGGTGTCAGGTCTTACATTTAAGTCTTTAATCCATCTTGAGTTAATTTTTGTATATAGTGTAAGGAAGGGATCCAGTTTTAGCTTTCTGCATGTGGCTAGCCAGTTTTCCCAGCACCATTTATTAAATAGGGAATCCTTTCCCCATTGCTTGTTTTTGTCAGGTTTCTCTAAGATCAGATGGTTGTAGATATGTGGTGTTATTTCTGAGGCCTCTGTTCTGTTCCATTGGTTTATATATCTGTTTTGGTAGCAGAACCATGCTGTTTTGGTTACTGTAGCCTTATAGTATAGTTGGAAGTCAGATAGCATGATGCCTCCAGCCTTGTTCTTTTTGTTTAGGATTGTCTTGGATATGCGGGCTCTTTTTTGGTTCCATATGAACTTTAAAGTAGTTTTTTTCCAATTCTGGGAAAAAAGTCAGTGTTAGCTTGATGGGGATAGCTTTGAATCTACAAATTACCTTGGGCAGTGTGTCCATTTTCACAACATTGATTCTTCCTATCCATGAACATGGAATGTTTTTCCATTTATTTGTGTCCTCTTTTATTTCATTAAGCAGCAGTTTGTAATTCTCCTTGAAGAGGTCCATCACATCCATTTTATGTTGGATTTCTAGGTATTTTATTCTCTTTGTAGTAATTGTGAATGGGAGTTCACTCATGATTTGGCTCTCTGTTTGTCTATTATTGATGTATAGGAATGCTTGTGATTTTCACACATTGATTTTGTATCCTGAGACTTTGTTGAAGTTGCTTATCATGTTAAGTAGATTTTGGGCTGAGACTATGGGGTTTTCTAAATGTATAATCATGTCATCTGGAAACAGAGATAATTTGACTTCCTCTTTTCCTAATTGAATAAACTTTGTTTATTTATTTTGCCTGATTGCCCTAGCCAGAACCTCCAACATGATGTAGAATAGGAGTGGTGAGAAAGGGCATCCTTATCTTGTGCCAGTTTTCAAGGGGAATGCTTCCAGTTTTTGCCCATTCAGTATGATACTGGCTGTGGGTTTGTCATAAATAGCTCTCATTATTTTGAGACACATTCCATCAATACCTAGTTTATTTAGAGTTTTCAGCATGAAGGGCTGGTGAATTTTGTTGAAGACCTTTTCTGCATCTATTGAGATAATCATGTGGTTTTTGTATTTGGTTCTGTTTATGTGATAGATTATGTTTTTTGATTTGCATATGTTGAACCAGACTTGAATCCCAGTGATGAAGCCAACTTGATTGTGGTGGATAAGCTTTTAGATGTACTGCTGGATTCGGTTTGCCAGTATTTTATTGAGGCTTTTCACATCAATGTTCGTCAGGGATATTGGCCTAAAATTCTCTTTTTTTGTTGTGTCTCTACCAGGCTTTGGAATCAGGATGATGCTAGCCTTATATAATGAGTCAGGGAGGATTCTCTCTTTTTCTATTGATTGAAATAGTTTCAGAAGGAATGGTACCAGCTGCTCTTTGTACCTCTGGTAGAATTCAGCTATGAATCTGTCTGGTCCTGGACTTTTTTTGGTTGGTAGGCTATTAATTATGGCCTCAATTTCAGACCCTGTTATTGGTCTATTCAGAGATTCAACTTCTTCCTGGTTTAGGCTTGGGATGGTATATGTGTCCAGGGATTTATCCACTTCTTCTAGATTTTCTAGTGTACTTACATAGAGGTGTTTATAGTATTCGCTGATGGTAGTTTGTATTTCTGTGGGGTTGGTGGTGATATCCCTTAATCATTTTTTATTGTGTCTATTTGATTCGTCTCTCTTTTCTTCATTAATCTTACTAGCAGTCTATTTTGTTGATCTTTCCAAAAAAAACCAGCTCATGGATTCATTGATTTTTTGAAGGGGTTTTTGTGTCAGTATCTCCTTCAGTTCTGTTCTGATCTTAGTTATTTCTTGCCTTCTGCTAGCTTTTGAATTTGTTTGCTCTTGCTTCTCTAGTTCTTTTAATTGTAATGTTAGGGTGTCAATTTTAGATCTTTCCCTCTTTCTCTTGTGGGCATTTAGTGCTAAAAATTTCCCTCTACACACTGCTTTAAGTGTGTCCCAGAGATTCTGGTACGTTGTGTCTTTGTTCTCTTTGGTTTCAAAGAACATCTTTATTTCTGCCTTCATTTTGTTATTTATCCAGTAGTCATTCAGAAGCAGATTGTTCAGTTTCCATGTAGTTGTGTGGTTTTGAGTGAGTTTCTTAATCCTGAGTTCTAATTTGATTACACTTTGGTCGGAGAGACAGTTTGTTGTAATTTCTGCTCTTTTACATTAGTTGAGGAGTGTTTTACTTCCAATTATGTGGTCAATTTTAGAAGTGAAATGTGGTGCTGAGAAGAATGTATATTCTGTTGATTTTGAGTCGAGAGTTCTGTAGATGTCTATTAGGTCCACTTGGTCCAGAGCTGAGTTCAAGTCCTGGATATCCTTGTTAACCTTCTGTCTCATTGATCTGTCTAATATTGACAGTGGGGTGTTTAAGTCTCCCATTATTATTGTGTGGGAGTCTAAGTCTCTTTGTAGTTCTCTAAGGACTTGTTTTATGAATCTGGGTGCTCCTGTATTGGGTGCATATATATTTACAATGGTTAGGTCTTCTTGTTGAATTGATCCCTTTACCATTATGTAGTGGCCGTCTTTGTCTCTTTTGATCTTTGTTGGTTTAAAGTCTGTTTTATCAGAGACTAGAATTGTAACCCCTGCTGTTCTTTGTTTTCCATTTGCTTGGTAGATCTTCCTCCATCCCTTTATTTTGAGCCTATGTGCGTCTTTGCACATGAGATGGGTCTCCTGAATACAGAACCCTGGTGGGTCTTGACTCTTTATCCAACTTGCCAGTCTGTGTCTTTCAATGGGGGCATTTAGCTCATTTACATTTAAGGTTAATATAGTTATGTTTGAATTTGATCATGTTATTATGATGTTAGCTTGTTATTTTGCCCATTAATTAGTGCAGTTTCTTCATAGCGTTGACGGTCTTTAACATTTGGAATGTTTTTGCAGTGGCTGGTACTGGTTGTTCCTTTCCATGTTTAGTGCTTCCTTCAGGAGCTCTTGTAAGGCAGGCCTGGTGGTGACAAAATCTCTAAGCATTTGCTTGTCTGTAAAGGATTTTATTTCTCCTTCACATATGAAGCTTAATTTGGCTGGATATGAGATTCTGGTTTGAAAATTGTTTTCTTTAAGAATGTTGAATATAGCCCCCACTCTCTTCTGGCTTGTAGGGTTTCTGCCAGGAGATCTGCTGTTAGTCTGATGGGCTTCCCTTTGTGGGTAACCTGACCTTTCTCTCTGGCTGCTGTTAACATTTTTTCCTTCATTTCAACCTTGGTGAATCTGACAATTATATGTCTTGGGGTTGCTCTTCTCAAGGAGTATCTTTGTGGTGTTCTCTGTATTTCTCAAATTTGAATGTTGGCCTGCCTTGCTAGGTTAGGGAAGTTCTCCAGGATAATATCCTGAAGAGTGTTTTCTAACTTGGTTCCATTATCCTTGTCACTTGGTACAACAATTAAATGTATATTTGGTCTTTTCACATAGTACCGTATTTCTTGGAGGCTTTGTTCATTTCTTTTCACTCTTTTTCTCTAATCTTGTCTTCTCACTTTATTTCATTAATTTTATCTTCAATCACTGATATCCTTTCTTCCACATGATCGAATCAGCTATTGAAGCTTGTGCATTCATCATGAAGTTCTTGTGCCATGGTTTACAGCTCCATCAGGTCAGTTAAGATCTTCTCCACACTGTTTATTCTAGTTAGCCATTTGTCTAACCTTTTTTTCAAGGTTTTTAACTTCCTTGCGATGGGTTAGAACATGCTCCTTTAGCTTGGAGAAGTTTGTTATTATTGACCTTCTGAAGCCTACTTCTGTCAACTCATCAAACTCTTTCTTTGTCCTGTCTCTTTCCCCTACTAGCAAGGAGCTGCAATCCTTTGGAAGAGAAGAGGTGCCCTGTTTTTTGGAATTTTCAGCTTTTCTGTTCTGGTTTCTCCCTGTTGCAGGAAGTCAGGGACCCTGAATGGAGGGACCAGCTGGAGCGGCGGCAGAGGAACATAAATTGTGAAGATTTCATGGACATTTATCAGTTCTCAAAATTAATACTTTCATAATTTCTTACACCTGTCTTTACTGCAATCTCTGAATATAAATTGTGAAGATTTCATGGACATTTATCAGTTCTTAAATAATACTCTTGTAATTTCTTATGCCTGTCTTTACTTTAATCTCTTAATCCATTATCTTTGTAAGCTTAGAATGTACATCACCTCAGGATGGCTGTTGTACAAATTGATTGTAAAACATATGTGTTTGAACAATACGAAATCAGTGCACCTTGAAAAAGAACAGTATAACAGCGATTTTCAGGGAACAAGGGAAGACAACCATAAGGTCTGTCTGCCTGCAGGGTAGGGCAGAATATAGCCATATTTTTCTTCTTGCCAAGAGCCTATAAACAGATGTGCAAGTAGGAGAGATATCACTGAATTCTTTTCCCAGCAAGGAATATTAATAACTAATACCCTGGGGAAGGAATGCATTCCTGGGGGGAGGTCTATAAACAGTCACTCTGGGAGTGTCTGTCTTATGCAGTTGAGATAAGGACTGAAATATGCCCTGGTCTCCTGCAGTACCCTCAGGCTCACTAGGGTGAGGAAAAACCCCACCCTGGTAAATCTGAGGTCAGATCAGTTCTCTGCTCTCGAACCCTATTTTCTGTTGTTTAAGATATTTATCAAGACAATACGTGTGCAGCTGAACGTAGACCCTCATCAGTAATTCTAATTTTGCCCTTTGTCTTGTGATCTTTGCTTTTTGTACTTGCCCTGTTTCCTCAGAAGCATGTGATCTTTGCTCTGCCTTTTGCCCTTTGAAGCATGTGATCTTTGTGACCTACTCCCTGTTCGTACATCCCCTCCCTTTATGAAATCCCTAATAAAAACTTGCTGGTTTTGCGGCTCAGGTGGGCATCACGGTCCTACCAATATGTGATGTCACGCTCAGAGACCCAGCTGTAAAATTCCTCTCTTTGTACTCTTTCTCATTATTTCTCAGACTGGCCAACTCTTAAGGAAAATAGAAAGAACCTATGTTGAAATATTGGCAGCGGGTTCCCATGATACTGCCCATCTTTGTGGTTTTATCTACCTTTGGTTTTTGATGTTGGTGACCTACAGATGGGGTTTTGGTGTGGATGTCCTTCTTGTTGATGTTGATGCTATTCCTTTTTGTTTGTTAGTTTTCCTTCTAACAGTCAGATCCCTCAGCTGCAGGTCATTTGGAGTTTGCTGAAGGTCCACTCCAGACCCTATGTGACTGGGTATCACCAGTGGAGGCTGCAGAACAGCAAATATTATTACTCCCTAATCCTTCTTCTGGAAGCTTCATCCCAGAGGGGCACCTGCCTGTTTGAGGTGTGTGTCAGCCCCTACTGGGAGGAGTTTCCAATTCAGGCAACATGGGGGGTCAGGGACCTGCTTAAGGAGGTGGTCTGTCTGTTCTTGCAACTCAAACATCGTGCTAAGAGAACCACTGCTCTCTTCAGAGCTATCAGACTGGTAAGTTTAAGTCTGCAGAAGCTGTCTGATGCTTTTTGTTCCACTATGCCCTGACCCCAGAGGTGGAATCTACAGAAGCAGTAGGCCTTGCTGAGTTGTGGTGGGCTCCACCCAGTTTGTGCTTCTAGGCCTCTTTGTTTACCCTGTGAGCTGCTCAAGCCTCAGCAATGGTGGACACCCCTCCCCCATCCAGCTGCAACATAGCAGGTTGATCTCAGACTGCTGCGCTAGCAGTGAGCAAGGCTCTGTGGGTGTGGGACCTGCGGAGCCAGGCACGGGAGGGTATCTCCTGGTCTGCCGGTTACTAAGACTGTGGGAATAGTGCAGTATTTGGTCAGCAGTGAACCATTTCTCCAGATGCAGTCTGTCACAGCTTCCCTTGGCTAGGAAAGGGAAATTCCCCGACCCCTTGCGCTTCCTGGGTGAGGCGATGTCCTGCCCTGCTTCAGCTCGCCCTCTGTGGGCTGCATCCACTGTCGAACCAGTCCCAATGAGATGAACCCTCAATTGGAAATGCAGAAATCACCCATCTTCTGTGTCAATCTCGTTGGGAGCTGCAGACCATAGCTGTTTCTATTCAGCCAACTTGGCAACAACCCAAATTGTTTTTCTTTTTAATTTCTTTATGTTCATTTTGAACTTTCCTTTGTATTTCATGGAGCAAAATATTTATAATAAATATTTTGAATTTTTTATTTGATATTTCAAAGATTTCATTTTGGTTAGATCCATTGCTAGAAAGTTAGTGTGATCCTTTGGGGGTGTTGTAAGATTGTTTTTGTTTGTTTGTTTGTTTTTGTTTTTTTTTTTTTTGCATGTTGCCACAATTATTTTTCTGTTTTTTTCTGGTTACTTCTCATGTGAGTAGACTCTTTATTCTAATTATTTTTGAATTTAGTTTTAATTGGATAGGGATTTCCTTCCCTATCCAATAGTTTATGATTGCCTAGCTTTAGCTCTGGGTGCTTTCAGTGGCAAATACTTTGTATAAGTTCCCTGGTTATAGATAATCTTCGTGCAATGTCTTTCTCAGATGCTGCTTGCAGTAGCAGTATATTGGGTGTAGGAGCAGTTTCACTATCTCCTGTGGGGCTGGCATGGCAGAGGTCTCATGAAGCTTACCTCATTCCCAGTGGTACATGCACTTGTCTCTTCTAGTATTGTTTCCACTGGGTTGAACAGTTCAGCCTTCAGGCCAGTATTAGTTGCCCATGAGTAAGAACCAGCTGTGTCTGAAGCAGGTGTGTATATGCAATATCCTGGAAGCAGGTGGGTATATGCAATATCCCAGTGGTAGGTATAAGTCCAGGCCCTGATGGAGGAAATTTGAAGAGTTCCCAGTGAAATTCACTGAGGTCTTCACAGGGAGAAGGAATGCAGCTGCCTCAGCTCTACTACCAGGCCAGCAGAAAAGCAATCCATTTCCCAGTTATGCCCTGGTCCTGATGTTCCAGATATTGAGATCCGACAGGCATCTCTGTCCATCTTCAGGAATGCTGATGTTCTGTGTAGAGAGGAAGGAGGACTCTACCACTTGTGCAACTCTCCCATGGGGACACAATCACCCCAAAATGCTCCAGAAAGGCTGTCTACAAGTGCCCTCATGCCAAGCTCCCATGGGAGAAGTGCAAGGTGTGACTGCAGGGTGGGCAAGGGAAAGGAGAAGTCCCCTTCTTCATGTCCTTTCATGATCACTGGTGTTGTTCAACTGCTGAAGCAGAACTCCATAGAGCCCAGCACTGTATCTGTGCCTCTGCTGAAAGAGATGCAGCCATTCTCTGCCCATGAACAGGAAGTTCTGGTACATAGAAAAGCCTACCTTTTGGTTTATTTTGTCCCACAGCATGCTCCCTTGGTTAGTACAGTCTCTCTTCCCCTGAAAATGGCAATCCCTGAAGGCCAGACTAATGTGAGTCTTGCTACTCCTCTAGGTTTAGCCACTGTGGGGCTGCTGCAATCCAGGCTGGTGCTGGGGAACATTTTCAAGGGATCCAGTTATGTGAAGACCTGAGGATTGAAAGTCTCTGAGTGGAAAAATGTCTGACAACAAGTATGCACTTAGTATGGTGCTTACTACTACAGGTTGAGTCCAGGGCAAAAAGGAAGGGATCCTAAATGAGGTGGTAGGCCGGTATAATGCACTAGAGAAGTTCCACAATCACAGTCCATTCCAGTGGGACCATGAAGGCGAAGAAGCTCTCTTTGAGTTCAGATACTGTAGTCTGCCAGAAGAACTAGAGAGGCTGAAAGCACTCCCACCTGCCCTTTCCACAGACTCCCAAGTCTCACAGGGTTTAATCTCTGCTAGTTTCTTGTTTCTTTCTTTTTTGTGTGTCATAGATTCTTCCAGTGAACTCTCTAGTAGGCTCTAGTACTGTCTGCTTAACACCCTCTTTGGGCTATGATTTTTCCCCTGCAATTTTGCTTCTTCCTTCTGAGAAGAACTGGTCCCTGAAATCTCTAGTCAGCCATCTGGAGAAACTCTTGAATGTCTCAGGCTATGGACTGGTCTGCAGGATATCTAGTGGCTTAGGGTCCAATCTTAGCTCGAGATGGGTACAATGTTGGGTGCTGCTGGACCAGGTTGACTTGTCCAGCAATACCCAACATGTGGGTCACAGAGGAGTGGCATGGACTTTGTAAGATTTCCTGGGTTATAAGTAGCCTTGTGGTAACTTTCTCAATTGCCAATAATAGTAATAATGTATTGGGCACTCCTGAGTAGCTGGGGTGGTGTGGGCAATGGTGTTAGCAGAGGTCACACACACGTTTTCTCCTTCTCAAGCACTGTGTTTTTGTGCAAGCAAATGTTGTAATGGGCTATGCCGATTGACCTCTGACCAAAAGGTGGCACTTGCAGCAAAGATCCAGCTGCAGAGGTGGCCATGGAATTTACTCTTGTCCTATGTTACCCAAAGGAAGTACTCAGCAGTCCCAGGCTATAGGTGGGGCCATGAAACTCCCAAAAATGCCTACATGTGTTCTGTTACTAAGAGGGGTTGAGGAGCAAAGCTGGGTGGAAACTGGGTCAGGCAAGTTTGCACTCTGGCTTCCCAAGTGTGTGTGCAAGCAAAGGATCTGACGGTGGCTGCTGGGGTAATGTACCAGGGAGAAGTAGAACCACCTCTGCTGCACAATAGAGTCATGCAAGGAGATAGGGGCAGCTGGAGGCAGTGAGACCCACCCAGGTCCCATGCCCTTGACATGACATGTCTCACACCCTCAGACTTCTACTGGCAGAAAGATGCAATAGCCAGCTGGATCCTAGGCAGTCTGTGCTCAGAATACAAAACTGCCCCAGGCCACAAGACTTTCCACCTGAGACAGAAACCTAGGCTCTCAGGCCACACCCTTCCTGGTTTGGCTTGCGAAACATAGGCGCTCAGTTCACACACCCATGGCAGGAGAACACCTGAAACAAGTATCCTATAAATGTCATTTAGATTAGTTATTTGACAGTATCGTTTAAGTATTTTATATCATTACTGATTTTCTGCCTCTCTATAAATTATTAGGAAAAGACTATTAAAGTATTTAACTACAATTATGGATTTGTCCATTTTTTCTTGCACTCCTATAATTTTCTTCATGTATTTTGAAGCCCTGTTACTGCATGCATACATGTTTAGAAGTGTTATTTTCTTTTGATAAATTAATTGCTTTGTTATTAGGAAATAACCTTTTCAATCCATGATAATACTCTTTGATCTGAAATCTACATTTTGTAATATTGTTATAATTACTGCAGCTTTCTTTCTGTTTAATGTTAACATTATGGCATATACACATATAAGATGATAACATGGATTCAGGCTGCTACCATTCTTTCAGTCCTTTTACTTTTCACCTATGTGGCCTTATATTTAGAGTGATTTTCTGGTGGTATCAGATGGTTGAATTTTAAATAGCTTTTATGGTTGATATGGCTATGTGCACTCTTGACCTAACTTTTTAACGAAAAACTTTTGCAATTTCATCAACAATTTTTGACTTTACAAGTACATGTTAAAAGACTGACATCATTCAATATTTTTCAAAATTTTAAGTACTAAAGTGTTTAATAATCCTTATTTCATTGACAAATATAATATGAAATTTTCTTGTGATTGATGAAAGGCTTCTGAATCCACATTCTTCTATATTAATTATTTCAAATTTGTGAAAAAACATCCATTATTCAGAGAAGACAGTTTATACCTAGTATGAATGTAACTAAAAGGCACATCTGTCCCAAATGAACATAGGAATCCAATAAATGTGAAGGTAGAGATTCAGGTTGATATCATTCTTGGGTTGTACACTAACTTGTAAGTATGAAGCATCAGCACTTCCAGACTTTACATGGTTTTCTTGTCTATGACAGGCAGGGCAATGGTCTGTATCTAGTTGCTAAAGTAGATATCCAGATGCTAGTACACCTCCATAGTCACACTCAGCACTTAGTATTTGAGCATTCATTCCCAGCATCAAGTCACTTATGCTCTCTGGGAGAACTTTCTTGCCCCAAATCCTCTGACTAGGGTTCCTTTGGCTATAGGTGACTGGCCTATGGGCTACATTATCCTAGGTATTCTATTGCCCCAGATTCACCCCAAGGTGTAAAATATTTCTATACCCAGTTTTATGGTGACGAAGATTCAGTTCAGGCTTGACCTCTCCTGATGTACCTCAATTCAATACCACAGGCATTTCACCAGTTCTTGCTGCTACGATTCTGTCATTTTGAAGACAGCCTTCTCTGGGAATTACAAGGAATCCTAACCACTCTGTGCACTGTTTATCTGACTCACAGATTGCCATACCAAAGAGTGGGAATGCAAGCTGCCCTACCCCACTGAACTCATTCCTCAACTTTGCCATTTCTTCCATGTCTCTTTTCCAAGGTTTCCAGCAACATTAGCCCAATTTTGTGACTTTGTCCTTGCAGGAAAGTGGTAGGGTAGAGGACAATTTAGGCAGCCCCAAAGTTTTACAGAGTGGCTGTTGAATATGTAAAATAGATCCTTCATTAAGCCTTGTTGGTGGTGGCTAGCCTCCAAGAGCTGGTATTGCTCTCAGCTTAGCAGCTATTTTTCTTAGCTGAAAGCGTCAATATCTAATTTTTAGACAACAGGAAAGATGTCATTTGACATTTCATATTATCTTGTATATCAGCATGCACTGATTTTCTTTCCCTATCACAGGAAATTTTGTCTTTGATTATAGTTTCTATTCTAATAATGTTATCCCTTTAGGAATAGGTAACTTCTCTAAGCTGAAGCTCTAATATTACTCATTCATTCCTTCCTTCACTCACTCAATAGTTAATTTAATAAATATTTACTAAGTGAATAGTACCAGGAATCATTCCAGGCATACAGAACATAGTGATGAGAAAAATATACATGGTCTTTTTCCCAACTTAAGAAACAGCAAGAATGACAGGTAATTAAAGACATCATTCCAATAAAATGTGATATACTAGAGTATTTAGAGAGTACTAGGAAACAAATCAGGAGGGCTCAAACTAGGTCAGTGAGTCAAAGATAGCATTAGGTAAAAATTAGTCAGGTAAAAGAGGCAAGAAAAAGTGTCCCAGGCAGAGAAAACAGCATGCCAAAAGGCTTTGGCAGTAAACAACAAAATGTGTAACATATTTGAGGAATTATAGAGATTCGTGTTATAGGAAACTCTATTAATGAAGATAAGAGCAGGATAGTGACTAGGTCACTTAGGATCAATTCAAGTTATGCATGGCAGGTATAATCTCAAAGACAATGGAACTCAACAATGCTCCTAAGCACTGAAATCATACAACTATATTTTGGGAGAGTCACCTGACTACAGTGTAGAGTTTAGACTAGAGGATGAAAAGGTTGGTATCAGTAAATTTATTAGAAGTTTGCAATGGTCCAGGCATGAGGGGATAGAGGGCTGGATTAGTTAGATTAGGGGCTGTGGACATAAGCAAACCTGGACACATTTGAGAGATAGTTAGCAATAGGCTCAGAAGAACTTAGATTGCTTCATTGTTGAAGCCTAGAGTGGGGTGTTGGAAGATAACAGAGATGTTAAAGATAATTGGTTTCTATTTCTAGCCAACTTTAAATATGCAACACAGAAAGAAAGCTGATGAATTCAGAATTTGGAGATCCCCTGTAAAAGTCAAAAAGAAATGTCCAGTGGCTGGTTGCTCAAAGGTCAAGAGATATCAAAGCTAACACAAATATTTGAGAGTTATCATATCTAACTTTTAAATTTCATCTCACATTACTTTTCTCTATCATTTTTTTCTGTCTTCCAAATGATCTTTTTAAGTTTGAGCTCTAAATCACTTAGTTTTCTGCTACAGGATTTTTATTAAATATGGTATCTATTCTTATTTCACTAAACTCCCTTTACATTTTGTCTTTCTTTCATGATTTGGTACCTTCTACGGTTGCCTATTCACATTACGTAGCTTTTTTTGTATTGACACTGTCAAGCAGTTTTCAAACTTCTCTTTAGGTTTCTATAGTAAAACATTTTTCATAATTTTTCATAATTATGCTCATTCATTCCCTGTTTAGGATATTGTTTCCATTCCAATGTAACATAATCATTTTTTTAAGAGAGCCCTGTGTTATTTTTCCCTCTCACTCACCCTCAGTCCAGAAGTTTCTCTAGTTTTGATTCTCCCAGAAGCAGATTCTGGGGGAAAATATTCTAAGCCTTGTAGTTTATTTAGAAGGTATAGGAAACACCAATAGAAGACATGGAATGATAAAGGTAAAGGAAGACAACATATAAAGGGTATTGTTGGGCCAGATAACACTGTAGGTAAATCTATGGGAAAACTCTAGGAACCAGTGTATATTACATACTTGAGAATTATCCCACCTTAGGTGAAAGCTGTGAGGTAAATAAATGCACATATTGGTAGTTAGAGATCTGTCCAGTCCTGGAAGATGTTGGTAGGACAGTGGGTCTTCTACAAAGCCTTTTTTTTTGGCCAATACTCAAGAAGTGTGGATGTCTCTTGGTTCTTTTGACCTGTTATTTTGTTTAATCCCCAATTTGGTGTGCTGAAATGTAATTCTAAGGTTAACCACCTTGAGTTAGCATTGGACTTCACAGTTAAAGGCTCGGTCATCCACAAGACTACTTCAGATACCACCCACAACTTTGGGGTCCTCATACCACCCATACTACTGACTCTCTATACATTCAGGGGTTCCCTTAACCTCTTCAGTTTTGGTAGTTCACTAGAATGACTCATAGAACTCAGGAAAGTGCTATATTCATGAATACATTTTATTATAAAGGATACACATAGAGTGATATCTGATACGGAACTTCCATACACTCTCCCAGTAAGTCAGGACTTGACACCCTCCCAGAATATAAATGTTTACTCCACTGAACTTCAGTGTCCAGAGTTTTTATCAGGGTTTCAACATAGACATGATTGTTTGTGTCCATGTGATTGGATTTAATCTCTAGTCTTCATGCCTTCCCTGAAGTTTTGAAGGTCAGCTGATATCAAATGACTCAACATCTTCAACTCCTCTAATCACATAATTGGTCTTCCTGGGATGGCCAACCCCTATCCTGAGCTATCTCGCTAGCATAAGCTATCTAGGGTCCATCAGGAGTCACCTCATTAGCATTAACTATCAGGGCTTACTACAAATGAAAAAGAGCTCCATCACTCTGGGAGTTCCAAGGATTTAGTTTCTCTCCCAGGAACAAGGAACAAAGACTAGATTAATTTTTTATTATAGCACACTTCTCCATCTAGAGACAGCTGAATCTCCCTTGATCTAGATCTGGAGGGAGAGTTGGAGTTATATACGACTACTGAATTATTATGTTTAGCAGGCATCAATTTAGTTTATTTTTCATACTAAGAATCCTCTCTTCGCACGCCCTGATCCTCTGAAAGACTGGAGCACATTAAAACTATGTCCCCAGCATACATTCCTTTCTTCAAGGACTTCATAAAGGCACAAAATCCAAATGAATGTAGAAATATGAAGGAGTAATAGTACCCTTGGAGGAGAAGACAGATCTCCTTGTGTTCTGGGTCAAGAAAGATCCTGGGTCATAGAATCACAAGGTAACTAGCGGGAGAAGCATAAATGTCATGCTTTTCTTTATCCTGATGAATTGGCTTTATTTTTCATAGAAAATTTCTCAGAGATTTTAATGATAGCCTTAGTTTTAGGGTATGGCATAAATTTTTCCACTTTAGTAAGAAGTTGGGGGAAGCCAGATAGGAAGATGCAAACAAAGCATTATTTCGAAACATAACTCCAACAATTATTATGCACAATTTAAAATGGCACTCTTAGAAAACATTACCACATCTAATCATGTATCATTCTAGTTTTTGTTATCTTTTAATTATTAATAAGCTTAGACTTGCCTTTTACTAGGAAAGTGATACAGCAAAGTTGCCTCGTATGACATCTTCACACAGACACTCTCTGTGTGAGTTCAGGCAGAACTTTGTTGTTGAGCTCACGTAAACCAAATCTATATGCAAGTAATGTGCAGGCTTCCTTCCTCCCTGAAACATGAAAGTTGTATCAGAAAAAAGGCATTTCATTCTCACACGTCTTCTTTCTTTATTTTTCTTTTGTTTCCCTCTACTGGAAACCTCAACTAAATTCTATATCTATATAGCAATATCTGAAGTCATGCATAAAATATAACCACATACCAATCCTACATCAACCTAATATTCTCCTTCCACAATCTGACTATTCCCTGTAACTTTCCTTAGTGTTAGCTAACAACTGGTATCATATTCTTTTTGGACTAACCCTCTGTAATGTCACCAATTTACATCCCAGGAGGATGAATTTGGAGCTATGCATTAAATATTTCATCAGGGTATGTAAATTGTGATCCATTGGATTTAGAGGTGAACAATCATCTCAGCTATCATGTTCTAATATGAAATGTCTGTATTTTAGTTTCAAAAGACCATCAGGGAAAATATTATGCACAAAAATAATTTAAACAGCATCTGCTCCAGTCACTGTTATAATTATCTCAGAGGCAACTGAAAGGATAATCACTTTTGTCATGTGAGAATACAGTGTTCTGTTGTAACTGGGTTAAGTACATGCAATGGCAGAACACAGAGGAAAGACATAATAGGAAAAAATGAATAGAAGATAGTTCACCTATGATCCTTACAGCCTTATTTCATGAAAATAACAAATTAATCTACAGAGAAACTTTCTCTGGCCAGTCATGATTCTGTCAACTAAGCATTAGTCTTTGAGTCAATTCCCTGAGCTGCCAGTCATTAAAGTCTTTCTGCTTTAGTTTTCTCAACTCATAATAATACTCATCCCAAGAACATGGGCTCTGTAAGGTAGGTACCTGCCTTTTATCCTCTATTTTAGGCAAAGCATTTAGCTTACTAGAAACACATACTTGACCCTTAATCAATAGTCATTGACTCTTTCACTCATTCATTTAACAAACATTTAGTCTGTTCTAGGCATGAGAGAAAGGTAGGTTCCACATCATAAGGGCTATCACCACTTTAGTGAGAGGGAACAGGGCAAGGAAAGAAATACAAAGTAAGCAATTAGAATAGCCTCTTATAGTGGAGTTATGTCCTAAATGTTATTAGAACACTGAGAAAGGAGCCATTAATTCTGCCCCAAAGAGTTAGAAAACATACACAAAGGATGTATTAGTCGTTTTCATATCACTATTAAGATACTACCTGAGACTGGGTAATTATAAACAAAAGATGTTTAATTGACTCAGTTCCACATGGCTGGGGAGGCCTCAGGAAACTTACATTCATGGCAGAAGGTGAAGGGAAAACAATGCACATTTTACATGGTGGCAGAAGAGAGAGAAAGTGAGGCCAAAACTGCCAAACACTTTTAAACCATCAGGCCTCAGGAGAATTCACTCACTATCATGAGAACAGCATGGAGGAAACTGCCCCAATAATCCAATCACCTCGCACTAGGACCCTTTCTTGACATATGGGGATTCCAATTCAAGGTGAGATTTGGGTGGAGACACAGAGCCAAACCGTATCAGAATATGACATAAAATTGATCCTAAAGAATAACTGAAATTTACCAGATGGAGAAGAATGAGAAGGATATAACAGACAGAAGAAACAATATACTCAATAAGTCTTAATAATATAAGAGTTTCTAAGGCTCATACAATACCTGATGTTTATTTCACAGGGTAGTAATGTGGGGGAAGAATACCAGGAGAGCATTCAGGTGAGCCAACCCAAGACCAAATGGTAAAGTGCTTTGTATCTCACACCACACACACTTTCATCTTATAGGTAATTGGAAGCCATAGAACGCTTTTAACAAGATCAATATTGTAGGATTAACAGATGACTTTTACATTAAATGGTTTTGTTAGAAAGTAGCAAAAGAAGGAGACTAATTAGAAAATTCTGGCATTAATTTGTCAATACATGATGGGATATGTGCTAAGGCAACAGTAGAAATAGAAAATGTATACAAATTTGAAAGATAATTAAAGGGGAGTATAGTTAGTGTTTAATGATTTTATATTATTTTCAACTATGTGCCAGACACTATTCTAGACTCAGGATAAAACAGAGAAGAAACTTGACAAAACTGTCATTCTCTGATCTTGCAGAGCTCATAATCTAAAGGATAAAAGATATGGTGAGTTCTGTGAGATTCTCTTAGCTCCATTCTTCAGGGCCTACTCATCCAAACCCAGCTTCTCAGAATATTGGCTGCTGATGGCCTACTTCAGCAGGCCCTCACTGTGAATTGCCTTTATCCAAGATTAAGGCTTATCCCAGGGAATGCCTATAACCTATGTCTAGCTGATGAAAGCATGTAAGAGTCCAGCGCTACTCCTTTATTTCAATTTGGGACAATGCCAAAGCTTCAGAGCCACTATAAAATTGGCTGTGGCCTCCCATGCAACAACAACATTACAGACCTATGTATCTCTTTACCCAATCCTACCTTTCTAACTCCCTTACACATGTATCTCTCAGAAGCAGTCACCAGTAAACATCTGCACACAATCCTTCAGCTAAAAGTATATTTTCAGGGAACTCAGTTGAAGATAGTCAGTGCCAGGAGTGGTCTTAGAAAGCAGACTCTTGGAAAATTGATCACTTGTCAGAACATGGCAATGAGAATCCCATTGCTAGAGATAGATGGAGTATGGATAGTCCCTGGCCTACTGTAATGGTGCAATTAACAAAACTATCACCAGAAGTAATATGTGACAAGACACGGGTGGAAGGGGTCACACTAGCTGAAGAAATTGGCACTTGAGAGGCATGAGAGAGACACTCACTGTGAGGACAATGGGATAGGGTGACTTGCTGAACACCACTGATTCATCAGAGAGAAATAAAGACAGACTCAATATGATTAACCATCAATTCAAGACTTATTGTAAAAGACATGGTTTCTTGTAGATTGCATTTAAAGTTCCTCAATTCCTAAAGCCAGAGGCAAAACAAAGCTGAAGATCAGGTGCTGCACTTAACCAAAGTATTGCAGAGCTTCAGTGGAGGGAGGATTCTCAGCCCTGGTAGAATTTTTGCTTCAAGGCCAGGACCCTATTCTGGAAATAGTAAGACATTAAAACTTGGAAAATCTATGAGAGTGCAGTGGCAAATACCCTGAACCCACTAGGCCTGAAGTAGAGGCCACTCACCTTTCTTAGGAGATTGTGACTCCTCCTTACTAAAGGTTATAAAGAAGCTTCGTATGAGGCAGGTGACATAATACGATGCTCCTTTTTCTCAGCATCTACCATCCTCACTGAGAATTAATGTTTAGTTTTCAAACCCTGGCACAGATGTGCTGTGCCTGCTAAGGGAGGAAAGGAGCTATAGGAATTTGACTAATCTGCATTGCCAAGGGCTGGATATTTTACATAGACTGGACCCTGCTGGGAGTGGGGCAATACTAGATCCTAAGGGTGTTTGATACTGTATGTGGACCTGGCTGCGAGGGGTGCCTGATAATGCACAAGGAACTGGTCCCCAAGTGTTCTGGATACTGAAGGGAGAGTTTATCTGGAGCAGCACATTCTCATGGTACAGAATTTAACACTATGGTGAAGGTCTCAAGAGAAAGTGCAAATGTGCTGCAAAAGTGACACTTAGAAGCTTGGAAAAAGTGATGGACACAGCTAATGGAGTAGAAATGTGAGAACTACTATGGTGACAGTTCATGGAGCAAAGGCTCCCAAGGCTCAGAATAATGGTCATGCTAGATTAGAAAACCCAGCAGATACTTATGCTCCTTTGAAGGACCTGGAGGACACTCCATGTAACAAAATAGACAACATGCTGGTGAAAGGGGCACCAGACTCACTGAGAAGCTGAGTGTGGTTGTTATTAATAGACCAAGACTCAAGGTAGGAGATGCTATTGCAGGACTGGGCTACTTCATAATAATGAGGGTGACGGGACCCAGAATAATGGAAACTACATGGTATCACTGAACTGTCAGTAAACAAGGTGAGTCAATTATCACAATTAACAGCAAAGTCAGAGTGGTAGTCAGGAGCCCTGATACACAAATAACTTTTGGGATAATTTATAGAATATTGGTCCTAGAGGCAAGATTAGGAATTCAACAAAAATTTGCTTGATTTATATCATCAAAAGAAATCCAGAATTGATGATTATGAGACCAAAGGTAATTGCCCTAGTAAAGAGTCATAATCCCTTGTCCAGCTTTTAGATACGGCCAGTTCTCAGAGATATCCTGAACTCACTGACCAAAGGAAACATTAGTTCCCTATGATAAAAGAACACTGCAGCAAGACCACAACAAGCATAAAAATTGTTAATTCCCCCATTTTTTTTTTTTTTTTTTTTTTTTTACTACCAAAGGGTCCTACAGCTATTTATTCAGCAAATCATATGCTAGGAAAAGTGAAATACCTGGACCTTTCAGGGACTTTTGAACACAGAGTCTAAATCGACACTAATTTCTGGAGATGCAAAATGCTACCAGAGCTCTCTTTTAGAGTGGGGAACAAATGGAGGTTAGTGGTAAATGGAGTTCTGAGCAGTAGTTAATGAGTGGTTCATAGTGTGTCCACAGGATTCATGGACAACATCTGATGATCATAACCCAGGTTCCTATGTATATTGGAATGCTTTCTCATTAGGAGAACTATAACACTGGTTCACAAGTCTGTGATATGACAGTTATTTCAATAGAGAGAACCAAGTGAAAGCCTCTGTATCCCTTCCTCAGGAAAGAGTAAATTTTAAAAATACTAGTTTGTATGTGGGGAGTGGCAAAGCTTAATGGCACTCTCAAAACCTTGAATGCAGGAGTGCTGGTCAATATGGAAGCTATAGGAGCAATTTCAAAGAAAACATGGGAATAAAGGCCTGAGTGGGTTCAAGCAGATTTGTTATGACAGCAAGCAGAAAAGTGACTTTGAATGTGGATTGTAAAGGAAAGAAAAGAAAAAGATCCAAGTCACTAGTTTGTTTGATTAAATGTGTGTTAGTATCATTAATCAAGATTAAAAATCGATATGGAAAGCCATTAGGCTTTTGAAATTTGAAACGGGAATATAATGGTTTACTCTGGAACCTGTTTGGTTTGAATATAGAATTGCTTAAGCTGGGCAAGCCAGAATTAGGGGTAGCAGATCTCAGAATGGGACTGGAATCTCAAGAGCTAAGATGGTTGTGAGAGAGACTAGGACCTTCCCCTAGTAACCAGAGGGGTTCTGGGAATTTCAGGTTTGAATTTGCCATGAAATGGGCTGACTTACAGTGCTAGGGAGCTAGGACTGAGAAAAATAGTCTTGATACCTTGGGACAAGCATATTTGATGGGGGTAGCGGAAGAGTTCCAAAAGGGCCAACACAAAGGAGAAGAAATAGAGCAAATTGTGCTGGAAAATAAGATAAGCTCAAGTGAATGGGAAAGCAAAGCTGTGATAATTGCATACCTGATATTGGCCCTCAGGAACACTACTAGGTAGACCACAGGAAGGATGGAATGCTAATAAAGGCAGAGACTTGGGAAAATACAATCATTTCATGGCATACAATCAAATATTATTATCTTCATCTAACAGCTTTTCATTCTGCTATTCTTATTAATTTTGGTCTGTTAGAAGCCCAACTCCAAAAGCCCTTAGTTTTTTTCATCAGTTTGGTAAATACCTACCTTTCTCTTGGGGGCAGATAAGAGACTGGGGTCAGGACTAGGAGCAGAGATAAAACAGGGATCACAAAACCATAGCTGATGTGGGGACTGCTCATCCATGGTGTCTGGGGCTCACCGGAAATTTAGAATCTGAGCAGATCTATGGGAGTATAAAGAGTTCCATGCTGGATATAATGAGTTTAAATGCCTGGCCAAGTGGAAGTGTAGGTTTAAAACTCAAGATGTTTTCAACAAAAGTAAAAATTACTAGTACCTGAATATTTCATATTTTGCTCCTCCTCCCTTCAAATGGGGAATGATTTTTTCACACTTGCCCAGATTCTCCTTTCCATACAGGAGTTGGTAATGAGTAAAGCCCAGAGAACACATAAAATGAGGAAGTGAAGTTAATGTACATCATAATGAGCTTGAAGAGTAAAACAGAAAAATAAGGTGGGCTAAATGTTGGGAAATGATTTTGAGAATTTGGAGTCCAAAATGGAAAATTGAATGTTTTAGGGAAAAACTGCTATCTGCTTCAGGATCCTCAAAGCAGCAAAAGTAGAGGCAACATGTTAGTTGTGTATGGAGAATGTTCTCATTTTATGCACTTCATCGAGAGGCTATTTAAAGACCAAAGAACTTTAATTACTTTAGGGCTAATGGCTGTTGTTTTTTAAATTGCAACATCTTTACTAAACAGGTCTACATACTCTTTATTTTTATTATTTTTCAAATTTTTGTGGGTATATAGTAGGTGTATATATTTGTGTGTTACATGAGATATTTTGATACAGACAAGCAATGCATAATAATCACATCAGGCTAAATGGGTATCCATCACCTCAAGCATTTATCCTTTGTGTTACAAACAATTCAACTATACTCTTTTAGTTATTTTTAAATGTACAATTACATCAATTTTTACTTTAGTCACCGTTGTTCTAGCAAATTCTAAGTCTGATTCATTCATTTAATGTTTTGCTACCCATTAACCATTCCCTATTCCCACCCAGTCCTCACCCACCAAATACCCTTCCCAGCCTCTGGTAATCATTCTTCAATTCTCCAACTCTGTGAGTTAATTTTTTTAATTTTTAGCTTCCATAGATAAGTCAGAACATGTGCTATTTTTCTTTCTGTGCCTAGATTATTTCCCTTAACATAATGACTTCCGTTTCCATCCGTGTTGTTGCATATAACAGCATCTCACTTTCTTTACCACTGAATTAAACTCCATTGAGAGAATTTACCACATTTGCTTTATACATTCATCCATAGGTTGCTTCCAAATCACAGCTATTGTGAATAGGCTGCAACAAACATGGAAGTTCAGATATCTCTTTGATATACTTATTTCCTTTCTTGTGGGTATATACCTACAGTGGGATTGTTGGGTCTTACAGTAGCTATATTTTTAATTCATTGAGGAACCTCCAAACTATTCTCCATAGTGGTCATAGTCATTTACATTCCCATCAGCAGTGTACAAGGATTCCCTTTTCTCCATATCCTTGGCAGCATTTGTTATTGTCTGATTTTTTGATAAAAGCCATTTTAACTGGGGTGAGATGATATCTCATTGTAGTTTTGATTTTCATCTCTCTGATGATCAATGATGTTGCACACATTTTCATACACCTGTTTGCCACTTGTGTGTCTTCTTTTGAGAAATGTCTGTTTAAATCTTTTGCCCATTTTTGATTGAATTATTCACTTTTTTTTCTGTAGAGTTGTTGTTTATATATTCTGTTTATAAATCCCTTGTCAGATAGATAGTTTTCAAATATTTTCTGCCATTCTGTGAGTTGTCCCTTCACTTTGTTGATTGCTTTCTTTGCTGAGCAGAAAGTTTTAACTTTATTTGATCCTATTTGCCCATGTTTTATTTGGTTGCTTCCCTGTGTTTATAGGGGATTACTGAAGAAAAGGTTGCCCAGTCCAATGTCCTGAATATTTTCCCCAATGTTTTCTTTTAGTGGTTTCATCATTTGAAGTCTTAGATTTAAGTTTTTAATCCATTTTGATTTTTGTATATGAAGAGAGACAGGGGTCTAGCTTCATTCTTTTATATATAAATATCCAGTTTTCCTAGAACCATTTATTGCAGAGACTGTCATTTCCACAGTATATGTTCTTGGAAACTTGGTCAAAAATGAGTTCACTGTGGATGTATGGATTTGTCTCTGGGTTCTCTATTCTGTTCCATTGATCAATTCTATTTTTATGCCAGCACCATGCCATTCTGGTTACTATAAGTCTGTACTATAATTTAAAGCTCTATACTACTAATTTAAAGTCAGGTAGTGTGATTCTTCCAATTTTGTTCTTTTTGCTTAGGATAGCTTTGTCTATTTTGAGGTCTTTTGTGGTTCTATATCAGTTTTAGGATTTTTTTTCTATGAAAAATGTAATTGGTATTTTGATAGAGATTGTATTGAATCTGTAAATTGCTTTGGATAGTGTGAACATTTTAACAATATTTACTCTTCCAATCCATGAACATGGAATATCTGTCCACTTTTTTTGTGTCCTCTTTAATTTCTTGCATTAATGTTTTATAGTTTTCATTGTAGAGATTTTTCACTTCTTTGGTTAATTCCTAGGTATTTTATTTGTAGTTGCGGTAAGTGGATTACTTTCTTGATTTTTTCAGATTTGTTCACTGTTAACTTATAGAAATGCTACCGATTTTTATGTGTTGATTTTTGTATCCTGCAACTTTACCGAATTGTTTATCAGTTCTAATTATTTTTTGTTTAGGTCATCAGGTTTTTCCAAATATAAGATCATATTATCAGCAAAGATAATTTGACCTCTTTCTTTACAATTTGGATATTCTTGAATTCTTTCTCTTGTCTGATTGCTCTACCTAGGACTTCCAGCACTATGTTGAATAACAGCATTGAAAGTAGGCATCCTTTTCCTGTTCCAGATCTTAGATAAAAAAAGGCTTTATGATTTTTCCCATTCAGTACAATACTACCTATGGGTCTGTCTGTCATATATGGCTTTTATTATGTTGAGATATATTCATCTATCCCTAGTTTTTGGGGGGTTTTTATCATGAAGGGATGTGGAATTTTATCAAATGCTTTTTTGGCATCAATTAAAAAGATCATATGGTTTTTGTCCTTCATACCATTGATATGAGGTATACATTAATTGATTTGCATATATTAAACCATCCTTGCATCCCTGGGATAAATTCCATTTGGTCATGATGACTGATCTTCTAAATGTGTTGTTGAATTCTGTTTGCTAGTATTTCTTGAGGATTTTTGCATCAATATTCATCAGTGATATTGGCCTATAGTTTTCTTTTTATTGCTGTGTCTTTGTCTGGTTTTGGTATCCAGGTAATACTGTCCCCATTTAATGAGTTTCCCCCTCCTCTATTTTTCAGAATGGTTTGAATACGATTCGTATTAGTTCTCTCGATGTTTGGTAGAATTCAGCAGTGAAGCACTCAGATTCTGGGCTATTCTGTGATAGAAGACTTTTTAATTACAGCTTTGAACTCACTACTTGTAATTGGTCTGTTCAGGTTTTGGATTTCTTCATATTTCAATCTGGGTAGGTTGTGTTTGTCTAGGAATTTCTCCATTTTTTTCTAGATGTTCTAATTTATTGGCATATATGTTGCTCATAGTAGCCACTAATGAACTGTTGAATTTCTGTAATACCAGTCATAATGTCTCCATATTCATCTCTGATTTTGTCTAGATGAGTCTTCTCTCTTTTTTTCTTAGTCCGTCTACAGGTTTGTCAATTTTGTTTATCTTTCTGAAAAACAAACTTCATTATATTGGTCGTTTGTATTGTTTTATTCATTTCAAATTAAGTTATCTCTGCTCTGATATTTATTATTTCTTTTCTTCTACTATATTGGAGTTTGCTTTGCTCTTGCTTTTCTAGTTACTTAAGATGCGTTGTTAGGTTGTTCATTTGAAGTTTTTCTTCTTTTTTCATGTAGGCACTTACAGCTCTAAATTTGCCTCTTAGTACTGTTTTTGCTGTATTCCATAGGATTTGGTATGCTGTGTTTCCATTACCGTTTGTTTCAAGAAATTTTACAAATTTTTGATTGACCTACCGATTATTCAGGAACATATTGTTTAACTTCAATGTGTTTGTGTAGTTTCCACAATTCTTCTTGTTATTGATTTCTAGTTTTATTCCATTGTGGTCAGAGAAGATGCTTCATATTATTTCACTATTTTTAAATGTTTGAAGACTTGTTTTGTGACCTAACATATGATTTATCCTTGATAATGATCCATGTGCTGAGGAAAAGAATTTGCAACCTCCAGCCATTGGATGAAATGTTCAAATGTTCAATAAATATCTATTAGGTCCATTTGGTCTATATTGCAGATTGAGTCTGTTGTTTCTTTGCTGATTTTCTGTCTGGGAGATCTGTCCAATGCCGAAAATAGAGTGTTGAAGTCTACAGCTAGTGTTGTATTGGGCCTTATCTCTCTCTTTAGCTCTAATAATATTTGCTTTATATATCTGTGCTCCAGTGTTCAGTGCATATATATTTACTATTATATCCTCTTGCTGAATTGACCCCTTTGTCATTGTATGCTAACTTACTTTATCTTTTCTTATAGTTTTTGTCTTAGAACCTATTTTGTCTGATATAAGTAAAGTGACTCCTGCTCTTTTTTGATTTCCACTGGCATGGAATATCTTTTCCATCCCTTTGTTTTCAGTTTGTGTTTCTTTATAGGTGAAGAGTTTCTCATAGGCAACAGATCATTGAGTATTGTGTTTTTTTTTTTTTTTTTAAATCCATTCAGCCAGTCTGTGTCTTTTGATTGGAAAGTTTAGTCTGTTTACATTTACATTCAATGTTATTATTGGTAAGTAAGGACTTTTTGGTTTTTGTTTTCTGGTGGTTTTGAAGTCTACTCTTCTTTCTTTCCTTCCTTCCTGTCTTCCTTTTAGTGAATATGCTTTTCTCTCGTGGTAAGATTTAATTTCTTACTCTTTATTTTTTGTGTATCAAATGTATACTTTTTATTAAGTTTACCATGAAGCTTGCAAACGCTATCATAACCCATTATTTTAAGCTGATAACAGCTTAACACTGTTTACATAAACAAATAAAAAGAAAACTAATAAAAAGTCTACACCCTAACTTCATCCCCACACTTTTTAACTAACATTTTGTTTCTATTTATATCATGCTGTACTCTCTGTGTCTTGAAAGGTTGTTGTAGTTTACATAGTCTTTATTTTAAGATTGTTTGTATGACAACTTTGTACTAGGTGTTATTCGTGTGATTTTACTGTCCAATTTACACTCATGTTATCACCAAAGATTACTGCTTTTTTGTTATGAAAAGGGATGGGAGAAATGGAACTGAACATAACTCATGATGATGAATTTGTGCCAGCTAAGTACAAGTGAGATCACAATGCCCTAAACAAATAAGTGTTTCCCAGCAGTTTGAAAACAGAAAACTAGTTGAGAAAATGAGTTGCCATAGCTACCATAGTAGTAGAGCAACCATGCAATTTAAAGGGCTCTTGTCTTAGCAGTCCTTACTAAATTCAGCTCTTGAGTAAGAATATAATAATTTCATCAAGATAATACAATCTACAGTGTTAAATTAATGATGTTAATTTTAAAATATAGTATTTTTGAAGTATTTACAATTTACAAATGTGTCTTTTTTAAGATATTGATTCACATCTGAATATGTTTAAGTGATGTTTTTATTAAAATAATTTGCTAATATGGGAAGAGAAAGAATTTCGCTTCTAAAAGTGATGCTCATATTTTTAAGTTTGAGAAACAATTGGAATACAACTAGCCACAATGCAAGGAAAGATAAAAAAAAAAAAAAAAAAAAAAAAAGAAGTGCTCTCAGACAGGCATAGGCCACAGAGGGAAACTGGCAAAAGGGAGAAAAGATGCCAGAGCAGTTCTAGAGAGAAGTAAAATGTTTGGGAACTATCAATCAAACCCACAGAAATTTTTCTCATAGCAAGTTTTTTAAATTTCAGATAATTTCAGAGTTTTAATTTAATAATACCCATTTATGCTTGTGACGTTTTTCATCATGTCACAAATTTATGTGGCAGTTACAAATGATTTTGTGTTTTGTCTGAGCAACTACTGCATTAACTAAATGTGAGAAGTGTCTTGGTTCTCCTGGCAACTGTAGTTTAAAGTAATGTAGTCATATTCTAAACAATGTGCTGAAAAGTGACATAATAAGGTATTATAATGTTGTTATAACAACTGGAACATTTCGACTTAAACATTATGGATCCATAATTTTAAATCACACCTAAGCAAAGAACCCCATATCAATAAGTAAGCAATCCTTATTCAGTTATTTCTACTCATTCCTGAATGCTATTTGCCTTCCTTTAACTCTCACTTTATCACTTATGCCATGTGAATTTTTGAGTAATTACAATATTCAAATCTTTAGTCTGGAGGGAATTACAATAAGATTTTGTCCCTTTTCATCCTAACTTTTGTCTTGTCAGTATGGCTTCTCCTATTCAAAGTAAGCTCCAGCCACATTGAAATGTTTCCGTTCTTCGAACAGGGCATAATCTTTCTAATGTTAAACATCTCTCTCAAATGTTCACACCATGAGTCCAAACAATTCAGCAGCTTTTCCCCCAGACATCTTCCCACTTAGATAGAGATGCCAAATTCAGCTAATAAAAATACAAGACACCCAGTTAAATTTGAATAACAGATAAGCTCTTTTACCATAAATATAACTTATATATTGCATAGGACATACTTCTTATACTAAAAATTATTTGTTGTTTATCTGAAATTCAGATTTTACTAGACGTCTATATTTTGCCTGAAAATCCTGAGCTGGAAGGACTCTCGATGCTATAGCCTTTAATTTCTCTTAATGCATATCCTCTCCCACTGGCATGGCTAAAATAAGTGAGACTTCTATATAGAAAAGTGAGAAAATGGCAACTTTCAGTGTGGCATCAATGTCTCTCCTTGCTGATACCATGGTCCTCTTTCTAAACTAATTTTATAGCCTACACTTCCATGTTAGTTAACATAGTTTCTTTTTCTAGATCCCTAACCTTTCAATCCACTCTTAGGCTGTGTTGAATGAGAACCAACTTTTGAAAAGACTGCAGCCCTGTATTATCTCATCTGAGTAGCCCAGGAAATCTCAGTTTCAGAAACTAGATTAAAGTGACCCTAGGTTGCTTGCAGAGGCAACCTCAAAGCTGCGGAGGCAAATGAAAATCCTTTTTAATAAAAGAGAACACCATCTTTGGTAGAGTATTAGTGCTACTTGCTCATATTTTTAATTATCTTTTATGAACAGGAGAAACTTGCTCTTCCCCATCCATTCAAATTTGGAAGTAGCCATGTGACTTGTCTAGGCAATGAAGTATTTAAAACTGGTACACAATTCTTCAGTTTCTCTTCCTAGCCATATATATGGCCAAGAAAGATAAAATCGGGGGGAAAAAACTCTCAAAGGGAGTAGCCAGAGACCACGGAGAATAGTGGACTGGGGAAGCCTTCCCAGGTAACAAAATTGTCTAAATAAAAAATTATCCAAATAGGGACCTGTTGAAATGTATTTTCAGGATGACTTCAGTATTACTATGACTCAATTACTTCTGTGGGTCTCCCACTCTTTTTCTTTCAAAATGAGAGTGTTTTTTGTAATGATCCGATCCCCATTTCACCACTGTATATTGGTATGGAGTAGAAGATGACTTTATCTTTTTAGTTCATTGATCTCTGGATCAGTAGATCCACATCTGGATTTGATGTAAATATTACTATCCATCACACCCTAATGGACAGACTACCATGCATCACCAAAAAATCCTGGATTTTCAGCTCAGTGATGTTTGGAGAGGATTTCAAGTTAGTCACCTTTAAGTTAAGAGTGTGTGTATTTGACATGTAGAAAAGAGACTGAACCTAACATCTGGTAACCAGAACAGTAGTCTGCAGTAGACATTAGTCCTCATTAGTCCTACTCTCCACCAGTTTTCCTCCTTTCCTCCCCTTCTAGGCCTGTGGAACAATTGCATTTGCCTGTCCCCTTGCTTTAGCTAATAAAATGCAAACAGAAGTGATATGTATATTTGCAGGTAGAAGTATTTATAATACAATTTTACACTTTTTCCCCTATCTTGGCAACTGTGGAAGCAACTGTTAATATGAAGTTATCATAAGATTAGAGCAAGCTGAATCATTAAATCAACACGTGAAATATAGCAACACTGGAGCATTATCTGGTACCCCTTGCATGTTAACCTACTGATATTGAGGTTGTTACCACAGCATAACAAAGGTAATCTGATACTTGAATATGAGCTAAAAAGTCTTTCTATAAATGTTTTCAATACACTGTGCAGCACATATTCAAAATAATGTATACAAGAAAAGACATTATAAACAAAATCCAGTAGAAACAACAGACAATATAAACAGATCTATGGAATCTCCAGAGATTATATTATCAAACACAAATTTTAACTATGCTTATTCACTTTTTGTTATTAATTCTACCTTAATTCAACAGTGATCCAGAAACATCCATTTTATAGCTTTAATCCTATCACATTTTTTGAGAGCTGCTTTATTGCTCAGTATATAATAGAATTTGTTTAATGTTCTATGTATATTTGAAAGAAATGCATATTCTACAACTGTTGGACAGTTAATTAATATGTTAATTAAGTCAATTTTGTCATACTTTAAAAATATTCTGCATATTCTTGACTTTTTTCTCTTGTTATATCACTAATGAGATAGAACAAATTGGAAATATAGTGATAAAATCTTCCAGTATGATTTTAGGTTTGTCTATCTCCTCTCATGGTTCTGTTAATTCTTTCCTCGTGTATTATAATTTTATTGCCTTTGTTTGAAATTGGAATTAAGTTGAATATTGTATTGATTTCCTTGTTAATTAAATGTTTTGTCACACCAATTGTCTTTTTCTCCAAAGAAATATTAAATAAAGTAGACTTTAAGGCAAAAAGTAACATACTTGTAAATAACATGAGTCAAAGAAGAAATCACAATTGGATATTACAAAATATTTTAAATTAAATACACTTCAAAATACAACATAGAAAAACTTTTAGAATATAGCCTAAAGTACATTTAATGGGGAATTTATATTTTTAAATTACTAGAAAATGAGGAATGTTAAATATCAGTCATCAATAAGTTAGAAAAAGAATAACACATTAAAAATATATAATGTCAAAGGAAGGTAATAAAAAATATAAAGTATCCCTTTCCAGTTACTTATTTCCTATTATTGTAGTTTCCTTTCGGTACAGCTCGTGATCAATAGTTGACTCATTGTGTTTTTGTGTTCATAAATATCTTCATTTAATAACAATGATGATAATAATTAAGAAACTATTATGTGCCAGATGCTGTATAAAAGTTTGACATGCAATATTTAATTTAATCCTCTGAATAATTCTATAAAGAAGGAACTATAGTTTTTCCTGTTCTACAAATGAGAAAACTTAAACTTAAACAAATGTTGTGTAATTTGCCCGAGGTCAAACGGCGCATTCTGACTCCAGAGCCAGCACTCTCAACCAGAACACTACATACATGACTCCCACTGTCTCTTACACACACACTCTTGCATACACTCACAAAGCACAGTCAAGAAAGAACCCACTCTTCCACTCCTCACATTTCCTAGAGGCTGGCCTGTAGAGAGATAACTGTCAGAACACAGATGTTTTGTCTACAAGATCCATCTAGCTATGCCACATATGAGATAAATGCCACTTTTTGGACTTCTAAAATATAGAAATATTTTTGTGTATCTCTAACTCTTAATTGTAGAGTTAGAAGAATTGCTAGTAATTTTCTACTCCCACAAATGCAGAAAATCCATTTCACCATGTCCCTGATAAACATACTCCTTGTCTGACCAGCTCTAAAAACACAAGCTCCTTCCTCAGCAGACCATTTTGAAATGCTGTTTCTTACAGCTCCCTCCACCCCAACGCCACTCATATTACTTTTTTATATTCTCTCGTATTTAGTAGGAGGAGGTGTGTTGTGAAATGATACACCTATGGCAGTAAATCCACATAAAATCTCATTTCCCTTGCAAAGTAATATTTTTATGGCACATATTTTTGTTCTGGTTACAATAGTAATGCTTGTTCACTGAAGACAACTGGGGAGATCCAGAAAGAATAAAAGGGAAAATGTAGATTACTTTCAAAATCATCACTATGAGGTAGTGTCAACATGTTGACTTATATAGTTTCTGTAGCCTAGAATGGGATATATATGAATAAACAGGCATAAAAGAAAAACTTTCAGTGGCCAATGAAACATTGCTAATTAGTGACCACATGTGCAAAAATAGATTAAATTGTTTTAATTACAATTCCTTCATAGCTTTGAGTATTGTAAATCTCAAGAACTACCCTTCAGTCTGCTTGTTTCTCTTTGAAAAGTGGCTAACCAAAGTTTATTTTCCACTTGTCCATGAACCACTTAGGATACAGTTCAACTGGCTTGTTTTATATTTATTTATCTTACCAATATTTTCTCTCTCCAAGGGCATTTCCTACATTAAATAATATGTTGACAATATATTAGAGTAGAGCAAATATATGGTAGATAGAGCCAATTTCACTTGACTTTGAGTCTTCCTAACAATGCAGTGACAGTATTAGGTATAAATTAACCATTTAGAAGGTGCATTGCATTAGTCAGTAAAATCATCCATCTAGAGCTTCTCTGGTGACTTACTGTTAAAAATTAATCTTTGAAGATTAAGCATTTTTCTCTATCTCTTAGTATAATGCTTTTATGGTATATATTCTAAATATTAATATATGTGTCTTTTGCTGCTAGACCTATTTCAAAGGGGCTTTACTTAAGGTGAAGATGTATTTAGTCCATAGGGGGTGCTTGTTGGGTAACTGTTCTGTGCCTAACATTATGTAGTAACAACACAGGGGGAATCAAAGGCACTTAAAGGGTCCTTATAGAAAGTGTACACATGTTCTTTCAGCTGTGTCTTGCAAGAAGCTGCTTAAATATAGTTATTTTCAAGAGAAAAAATATGAGCAATATATGCATTCTGATTTTCTTTCAGCCAGACTGACACCTCATATGCTATGCACAGACTGATGGATAGAGATAAACATGTATAGTAACATTCCAAGGGTATTCTTGTACTTTTCCCTGGACCCTTCTCTCATAGTTTCTAACCTGTTCTTAATCTTACTCCATCCCATTTGACCCTAAACTCTTGGCAGCCTGTGTTTGATCCCACCTCTGGCAATTTAGACTTGGTGTCTGTAATTGGTCTCACTGAGGTTAGCTTTATAGCTCTTCCTTAGAGATTCTGACTGTCTCCTGGGCAGACTGCGCCACGTAGTATAGCCCATCCTAATCCTATTTTTCATAACTTATCTAATGCCCCAGTCAAACTGACCCTGAGACTGTAATGGAACACTGCATCTCTTTTAGAAATCATGACTACTGCGCAGTATTCATTTCTCCTGATCCTCTTTGTGTTCCATATAGATGAATAGGAGCCTCTGCTTAGAAAAATACCATGAAAATAGTGCATAATAACTTTATGTACTTTTTTTAACTAAAAAACTAGTTGGAAAAGTAAAATTTCGAGTTTATTTGGTTATTGAAAACAGAGTTCATAAAGAGCAATTGAGAATACAGCACTCCTGTTTCATGTTGCATTGCAGTTGTTTTATGGTGCTGTGCAAAGTCTTACTTTTTCCAAACAAAGAAAATCACCAGGCCTCTCTGCACTTAGTACCAATTAAACTGAGCATATTCAGTTCCATTATTACTGAAGAAAAGTGAGCCCACTGCTTTTGACAGGGAGCTGGCCCCCTTCTGAGGCCACATAAGCATGTTGTGCAACCACCTGTTATAAGAGCCTGTAAATTGGCTAGCAATTAGTAACCAGCCTTTCTCCATCAAAGTGCTTAGAATAAGATGGTAATTATGAACAGAAAAGTTAAGAAACAGATTGATTCTCAGATCTGTTATCAACCACAGGCAATGTCATCATACATAAAATGACATTCAAAAACCATTTCTCTCTTCTCTTTGCATTAATAGGTTTTAGGTTTAAGGCCCCAGCCTATTTCCTATAAAACATTTATACCTATATTGACATTCACCATAGCCTGTAAAGAGAGAAAGTTGATCTTGTATATCCACTTAAAAATGAGGACACAGAGGCACAAGAAGTGTTCAACATCTTACTCATCATCAGAATTAAGGAGGCCTGAAAGGAGAAGAAGCAGACTGGCCCAATGGGAACTGCCATAGTTTTGGCACCAGCAAGATGTAGATTTAACACTTGCTTTGATGTGAACATATTGTGTGACATTGGGCATGTAACCCAAACTCACTGAACCATAGTTTTATCAGTAGCATGGGATTTTAAAAAACTGTATCATAACATTGTTGAAAATATTGAATAAAATACGACTGTTCCCACAAATAAGTTATAAATAAATGGTAACTATTCCTATTGAACTTCTTTTGATGAAAATTGCTTAGAGTCAACCCTAGAAACATCAGTCAGTAGATACGAGTATTGAAGTAAAAAGGAGATACTTTAACCAGTCAAGGTGAACAATTACATCCAGGAAGTACAATGCCCCTGGGACTAGGAATTATTTATTATAACTTGGGAGTGGAGGCCAAAATGATTTGTTAAGGACGGATGCAAAGAAGAGTGCTACATAAAAATGTTTGCAAAACTGATTTTGTGGCTGGCAATGTAACCAAGAGTACTTCTCTGGAAAAAAAAGACCAGCTTCTTCTACAAATGCTGTCATTGACTCAAAATCATCTGGTTTTGTGGAATTTAAAGATGATTATGTGATCAAAGGGATTATCTGCTTTGTGCCAAGTGGTTCATCAATAGATGATAAAGGGGGCCACTAACATGTTTCCTATCTAGATGTTTCTAACTGCTGTGGAGTTATGTTTAAATATTTTTCTCATAAGATATTTTATAATAACATCATCTATCATTATGTCTTTTATACAGATAAGGAAAGTGAAGTTTATAGGGATTAAATGTCCTCTTTATGGATTTATGGCTCATTCAAGTCAGAGGCAAGGAAACCCAGGTCCATGTAACTTGAAAACTCAACTTCTCTCCATCCTATCTTGTTTCCTCCCCCAAGAACAAGAAACTCACTAACAAAAAAGACATCTACATTCTGGGCATTTGTTTTGGTTTGTTTTTTTGAGACAGGATTTTACTCTGGTGCCTAGGTTGGAGTGTAGTTGTACAATCATGGCTCACTGCAGCCTCAACCTCCTGGGCTCAGGCAATCCTCCTGCCTCAGTCTCCTGAGTAGCTTGGACTACAGGTGCATGCCAGCATGCCCGGTTGATTTTTTGAACTTTTTGTAGAGACAGGATCTTGTTATATTGCCCAGGGTGGTCACAAATCCCTGGGCTCAAGAGATCCTCTTTCTTTGGCCTCCCAAAGTGTTGGGATTACAGGTGTGAGCAACTGTGCCCAGCCTACATTCTGTTTAAGAAGGAAACAAGATAATTAAAAAATGAATGTGTTTCTTCAGGGAATAATTCACACACACACACTCAGATATCACAGTATTTAGTTACCATCCTCCTAAAGAACAGGAGAAGATGGAAAATAAGCTTTTAAAATATAAGAAAATAGATGATGGGGCTAAATTTTCAGACATTTATTTATTGTAACTTTGTTGTCATCTTATGATGATAAAGGGGGCCACTAATGTGTTTCCTATCTAGATGTTTCTAACTGCTGTGGAGTTATGTTTCTTAAATACTTTTCTCATAAGACATTTTACAATAACATCATCTATCATAAAATTATGAACTCTATGAACTATTCATAATATGTATTCCTATTTTGTTTTCCAGAACAAGTTCAAGGAAATTCAGATTTAGATTTTCTCTGAGGAAAAAATGAGAAAGGGATTATGCTGTTTTCTGCATCTCCCTATGAAATTCTTTGCTTCTATTGAAAGAGTTGTAATTCATCACAAAATGATAAATGAGCAGCTACTGTTTTCAAGTCACTACACTAACCACTACTTGAAAACAGGGGGAAAAAAGAAGAGGGAAGATGACAGGTCCTTCGTCTTTAATAAGTATATAATCTGAATTAAAAACCAACACAAAGGAATCATCATGACTGTTAAAGTCATGCAGGAAATAGATTGCTTTTCTATCCACCAGTGTTTCTGATCCCTGTCCTGACTTTCCTTCCTCCACTAGGACTAATAATACCTACTACCATATAATGTGACATAATGCCTCTATAGGACAGTGCAAAACTTCTGGATAACCTCCTCCCTTCCTGATGTTTAGGTATTTTTCAGAGGGCCAATTTTCAAAGAACACTAGTGCCTTCTTTACAGTTTTTTCCAGGCTTTTGTGAGCACTTACTGTTCTCCAGGCATTTCTCTAGGAAATTTCACATCCACTATCATACTTATTTTCATATTGTCTTGATATTAATAACTTCCATTTCACAAATGAAGAAATGAATAATCAGATATATGAAATAAGTTGCCCAAGATCATGCCACCAGCTCATGCTAAAACCAAGATGTAAATACAGGGCTCCAAAAGGCATTCTAAGTTCAGTACTTTTTTCACTGCACCACTTTGTACTTAAGTACAAATAGTTGGCCTTGTGTCCCTAGCTGGGTCCTCCAGGAAGTCCATTACAGGATGGAGATTAGTGACCATGAAAATTATTAGGTAACACTCTCAGAATCAACAAAATTAGTATTAGGGAAGGAGACTGGGGGAGATGAACAGTGATGCATTCACAACCAGACCTCAGACAAGACTTTGAACTAGCACATTGACACAGTTTTGGATGCGTGCTACCCCAGAAGGAGAGTTTAAATCTGTATAAAGTGGCTCTCTTTAGAGATAATTCCCAGAGAATACTAATGGTTGAGAGGTGTCAACTGGTTTCCCAGCAGATGGAGGAAAATCCTTCAGTCTTAAATAGGGATTTGGGTGGCAAAGAAAAGCATTCACATCTTAGAGCTTTTTGCATCCGACTCTCAAACTAATTCTTGGATCTCTTTCAATTAATTCATCAAACCATTCACCATGGGTTTTTCAAAAGCATGCTCAATTAGAGTCTTGGGAATGCAGCAATTTTATAACTTGAATTTTTAGTCTTTAAGTATTCATCACAATGTCCAAGTCCAGAAGCTTCCCTCTTAATCAAGGAAGATAAACTAGGGATGCCTTGGGTTAGCTGACCCTGATGTATATTACATGGAATCTAAAAAAGACCGCCATATTGGATTTCTCACTTTTTGCTTGAAGGCTCTATTTTATGCAAAAATTACTTAATATATAAGCAAATCAAACTGAAATTCTGCTATAAAACATTAAGGCAAAAACTTTTGTATACAGCTTCTCACATTTCATGCAATATTTTGTATTTGTCCACCATTTTAAGATTGCATTACTCCTTCTGATATACAATCTCCAATCACCAAGTACGAGCTGAATATTGTAGTTGATGAAATTCCTGACAATCAGTACTAACCACAACAAAGAACCTAATCTTTTAGCAGATATAGAATGAAGATTCCTCCTCCCAATCTATTTCATTATTGTTTAACACTTATTAGACTTATCAAAACAAGTTTAGTAGTCTCCCATGGGAAGTATTCTGACATTTTAAAGCACTACTGAATTTTTATTTGGGTGCAAATAAAGGTTGTTTTAATTGAGTGATTTTTTTGAGTAGAGGTAATCTATAAAGAGCTCAGCATTTTTTCCGACTTTCCCTAAATTATCTAAATATGAAATGTTTCAATTGTATTATCTTGGACCTAAATGAATGAAGCTGAGTGAAAACCAGGTAGCTTCAAGAAATCTTTATAATCCTATTGTCCACTACAAATTGCACAAATTGCCCTTCATTATCTCAAAAATCTCTTTTAATAATCACAGTGAAATCTTTGTCCATGCTTGAACATTTACAATGCATTTATTCATTCCAAAGATCAGAAATCCTGATTTTTATTCTGTTTATTTTCACATTATCAAAGACTACTATATAAGAGTAGTCTCAAAAGTGATATGTACACAACAAATGTGTGTGTACAGAGTTATACTGGAAATATCAAAAGAAAGTATCAAGACCTTCTTTTGAAAATAATATGTAGTATATTCAGTATTAGTAATAGCACCTCCTCACTCAGTCCAGAGAACAGACTGGAGAGTGGTAGAGCCAGGGATGGAGGGTTGACCATAGTGCTCTCATATGTTCCACAGCAAGTGCTCAGAAAGGTGTATTTACAGATCCTGCCTAGTTTAAACAAAATGAACGCTTGCACAATAAATGAGTGCTTTAAAAAGATAACTATTGGGTACAGGACTTAATACCTACGTGATAAATAATCTGTACAAGAAACCCCTGTGACATGAGTTTACCTATGTAACAAACCTTCACATGTACACCGAAATCCAAAATACAAGTTAAAAAGAGACCAAGTCCCTCCAAAAAAAGATTCTTGCAAAGAAACAGTTGATTAAAGTAAACACTAATATTGCAAACTTTTCTAACATGAAACACATCTTGACAATTTTTTTGCAATCTTTACAATCATGCATCTTAATCCAGTAATCTGTAAATATCCACTCATCATAATGATATATTTTTAAATACATCTTTTGAGATTCCTTGCTTATCGTTAAAGCACAATAATCTACATACCACTGAGAAACATCTTTCTGCTGTGGTCAAAATGATCAAAACAAGAAACGTAAATTAATATTGGCAGTCAACATTCATTCTTCTGCTAGCAAATGCCATTTGAAAATGCAGAGAAACTTAGTTAAAGGTTTAAAAAAACAGGTATTGTTATGCAGTATGGGATGTTTGTTATACAGTTGGGTCAAGGCACAAACGTTTCTACCATGCTCAGCTTATAGTATTTACTAGATTTTTTTTAATGATAAAATATACATACAACTGTAATTTGTGAGTCATTAAAGGACAGATGTCCTGCAGAAGATATGCTCTCAAAGGAAATGACTTATTATTATTATTATTATTATTTTTGAGATGGAGTCTTGCTCTGTCGCCCAGGCTGGAGTGCAGTGGCCGGATCTCAGCTCACTGCAAGCTCCGCCTCCCAGGTTTACGCCATTCTCCTGCCTCAGCCTCCCCAGTAGCTGTGACTACAGGCGCCTGCCACCTCGCCCTGCTAGTTTTTTTTTTGTATTTTTTAGTAGAGACAGGGTTTCTCTGTGTTAGCCAGGATGGTCTCGATCTCCTGACCTCGTGATCTGCCCGTCTTGGCCTCCCAAAGTGCTGGGATTACAGGCTTGAGCCACTGCGCCCTTCCGACTTATTTTTATATCACTGTAATTTATGGAACAAAAAAGTGCTATATAAATTAACCCCTAGTATAGTAGATACTGTGTCTAGAATTCTGGGAATAGGTCACAGAAATAGTCAAATATACGCAATTCAATCACTGCATCATTTGTTGAACAATGCAAGTCATTGCAAAAACGAATTGAAGCAAAATTGCACAAAGTACTACAGTGTGTCATTCATCAGATTAAGCTTATTTTTTAATGACACCTTCAAATAAGAATGCATCTTTATAATAGATGTAATGAAATGTGGAAGGACTATGAAAATCTTTTGTTCCAAAGAGCTACATCTTTTGACATGTGGCAAAGCAAATATAAGACTTGCCGATAGTTGGCAAGATGGCCGAATAGGAACAGCTTCGGTGGGCAGCTCCAATCTGCAAGATCAACACAGAAGGCGGGTGATTTCTGCATTTCCAACTGAGGTACCCAGCTTATCTCATTGGGACCAGTTACACAGTGGTGCAACCAGAGCAGGGTAGGGCGTCATCTCACACAGGAAGCACAACTGGTGGAGAAACTCCCTCACCTAGCTAAGGGAAGCCATGAGGGACTGTGCCGTGAGGAACAGAGCACTCCAGCCCAAATACTACATTTTTCACACTGTCTGTGCAACCTGCAGACCAGGAGAATCCCTCTGGTGCCTACACCACCAGGGCTGTGGGTTTTAAGCACAAAACTGGGAGGCTGTTTGGGCAGACACTGACATAGCTGCAGAAATTCTTTTTCATACCCCAGTGGCACCTGGAACACCTGCAAGACAGAGCCGTTCACTGCCCTGGAAAGGGGGCTGAAGCCAGGGAGCCAAGTGGCCTAGTGCAGTGGATCCCACCCCCACGGAGCCCAACAAGCTAAGATCCACTGGCTTGAAATGCTTACTGCCAGCACAGGAGTCTGAAGTTGACCTGGGATGCTCCAGTTTGGTGGGGGGAGGGGTGTCCACCTTTACTGAGGCTTGAGTAGGTGGTTTTCCTCTCACAGTGTAAACAAAGCCACCTGGAAGTTCAAACTGGGCAGAGCCCACCACACCTCAGCAAAGCCGTTATAGCCAGACTATCTCTCTAGATTTCTCCTCTCTGGGCAGGGCATCTTTGAAAGAAAGGCAGCAGCCCCAATAAGGTGCTTACGGATAAAACTCTCATCTTCCTGGGACAGAGCACCTGGGGGAAGGGGCAGTTGTGGACACAGCTTCAGCAGACTTAAATGTTCCTGCCTGTTGGCTCTGAAGACAGCAGCAGATCTCCCAGCACAGTGCTTGAGCTCTGCTAAGGGACAGACTGCCTCCTCAAGTAGGTTCCTAATCCCCATGCCTCCTGACTGGGAGACACCTCCCAGCAGGAGTCAACAGACAGCTTATACAGGAGAGCTTGGACTGGTATCTGGCTTCCAGAGGAAGGAAGAAGCTTCCAGAGGAAGGAACAGGCAGCAATATTTGCTGTTCTGCAGCCTCCGCTGGTGGTACCCAGGCAATAACAGTCTGGAGTGTACTTCCAGCAAACTCCAGCAGACCTGCAGCAGAGCGGCCTGATTATTAGAAGGAAAACTAACCAACAGAAAGGAATAGGATCAACATCAACAAAAAGTACATCCACACAGAAACCCCATCTGAAGGTCACCAACATCAAAAACCAAAGGTAGATAAATCCATGAAGATGAAAAACCAGCAAAAAAGGCTAAAAAGTCTCTTATCCTCCAAAGGATCACAACTCCTCAACAGCAAGGGAAGAAAACTGGATGGAGAATGACTTTGATTAATTGACAGAAGTAGGCTTCAGAAGGTGGATAATAAACGCCTCCAAGCTAAAGGAGCATTGTTCTAACCCAATGCAAGGAAACTAAGAACCTTGAAAAAAGGTTAGAGGAATTGCTAACTAGAATAACCAGTTTAGAGAAGAACATAAATAACCTGATGGTGCTGAAAAACACAGCACGAGAACTTAATGAAGCATACACAAGTATCCATAACTGAATCAATCAATTGGAAGAAAGGATATCAGAGACTGAGTATCAACTTAATGAAATAAAGGGTGAAGACAAGATTAGAGAAAAAAGAATGACAAGAAACGAACAAAGCCTCCAAGGAATATGAGACTATGGGAAAAGACCAAACCTACATTTGATTGGTGTACCTGAAAGTAACGGGGAGAATGGAACCAAGTTGAAAAACACTCTTCAGGATATTATCCAGGAGAACTTCCCCAACCTAGCAAGACAGGCCAACATTCAAATTCAGGAAATACAGAGAACACCACAAAGGTACTCCTCAAGGAGAGAAACCCCAAGACACATAATCATCAGATTCACCAAGGTTGAAATGAAGAAAAAAATGTTAAGGGCAGCCGGAGAAAAAGGTCGGGTTACTCACAAAGGGAAGCCCATCAGACTAACAGTGGATCTCTTGGCAGAAACCCTACAAGCCAGAAGAGAGTGGGGCCAATATTCAACATTCTTTTTTTTTTTTTTTTTTGAGATGGAGTCTAGCTCTGTTGCCCAGGCTGGAGTGCAGTGGCCAGATCTCAGCTCACTGCAAGCTCCGCCTCCCAGGTTTAGGCCATTCTCCTGCCTCAGCCTCCCGAGTAGCTGGGACTACAGGCGCCCACCACCTCGCCTGGCTAGTTTTTTGTATTTTTCTTAGTAGAGACGAGGTTTCACCATGTTAGCCAGGATGGTCTCGATCTCCTAACCTCGTGATCCGCTCGTCTCGGCCTCCCAAAGTGCTGGGATTACAGGCTTGAACCACCGCGCCCGGCCTCAACATTCTTAAAGAAAAGAATTTTCAACCCAGAATTTCAAATCCAGTCAAATTAAGTTTTATAAGAGAAGGAGAAATAAAATATTTTACAGACAAGCAAATGCTGAGAGTTTTTGTCACCTCCAGGCCTGCCTTACAAGAGATCCTGAAGGAAGCACTAAATATGGAAAGGAAAAACTAGTACCAGCCACTGCAAAAAAATACAAATTGTAAAGACCATTGACACTATGAAGAAACTGCATCAACTAACGGGCAAAAAAACCAACTAGCATCATAATCACGGGGTCATATTCACACATAAAAATATTAACCTTAAATGTAAATGGACCAAATGCCCCAATTAAAAGACACAGACCGGCAAATTGGATAAAGAATCAAGACCCATCAGAGTGCTGTATTCAGGAGACCCATCTCACGTGAAAAGATACAGATAGGCTCAAAATAAAGGGATGGAGGAACATTTACCAAGCAAATGGAAAGCAAAAAAAAAAAAAAAAAAAAAAGCAGGGGCTGCAATCTTAGACTCTGATAAAACAGGCTTTAAACCAACAAAGATGAAACAAAGACAAAGAAGGGTATTACATAATAGTAAAGGGATCAATGCAACAACAAGAGCTAACTATCCTAAATATATATGCACCCAATACAGGAGCACCCAGATTTATAAAGCAAGTTCTTAGAGACCTACAAAGAGACTTACACTCCCACACAATAACAGTGGGAGACGTTAACACCCCACTGTCAATATTAGACAGATCAACAAGACAGAAATGTAACAAGGATATTCAGGACTTGAACTCAGCTCTGGACCGAGTGGACCTAATAGACATCTACAGAACTCTCCACCCCAAATTGACAGAATATACATTTGTCTCAGCACCATATCACACTTATTCGAAAATTGATCACCCATAATTGGAAGTAAAACACTCGTCAGCAAATGCAAAAGAAAAGAAATCATAGCAAACAGTCTCTCAAACCACAGTGCATTCAAACTAGAACTCAGGATTAAGAAACTCACTCAAAACTGCTCAACTACATGGAAACTGAACAACCTGATCCTGAATGACTACTAGGTAAGTAACAAAATGAAGGTAGAAATAAAGAAGTTCTTTGAAAGTGATGAGAACAAAGACATAATGTACTAGAATCTCTGGGACACAGCTAAAGTACTGTTTGAGGGAAATTTACAGCGCTGAATGCCCACAGGGAAAAGCAGAAAGATCTAAAATTGACAGCCTAACATCATAATTAAAAGAACTAGAGAAGCAAGAGGAAACAAATTCAAAAGCTAGCAGAAGGCAAGAAATAACTAAGATCAGAGCGGAACTGAACAAGAGAGAGACACAAAAAAAACCTTCAAAAAAATTAGTGAATCCAGGTGCTGCTTTTTTGAAAAGATTAACAAGATAGATAGATGGCTAGCCAGAGTAATAAAGAAGAAAAGAGAGAAGAATCCAACAGACACAATAAAAAGTGATAAAAGAGATATCACCACCGATCCCACAGAAATACAAACTATGAACAGAGAATACTATAAATACCTCTAAGCAATTAAAGTAGATAATTAGAAGAAATGGATAAATTCCTGGAAATATACACCCTCCCAAAGCTAAACCAGGAAGAAGTCAAATCATTGAATAGACCAATAACAAGTTCTGAAATTGAGGCAGTAATTAATAGCCTACCAACCAAAAAAAGCCCAGGACCAGATGGATTCACAGCCAAATTCTACCAGAGGTAAAAGGAGGAGCTGGTACCATTCCTTCTGAAACTATTCCAAACAACAGAAAAAGAGGGACTCCTCCTTGACTCATTTTATGAGGCCAGCCACATCCTGATACCAAAACCTAGCAGAGACCCAACAAAAAGGAAAATTTCATTCCAATATCTCTGATGAACATCAATGCGAAAATCCTCAATAAAATACTAGCAAACCAAATATAGCGGCACATCAAAAAGCTTCTCCACCACAATCAAGTCGGCTTCATCACTGGGATGCAAGGCTGGTTCACCATATGCAAATCAGTAAACATAATCCATCACATAAATAGAACCAATGACAAAAACCACATGATTATCGCAACAGATGCAAAAAAAGGCCTTCAATAAAATTCAACACCCCATCATGCTAAAAACTCTCAAAAACCTAGGTATTGATGGAACGTATCTCAAAATAATAAGAGTTATTTATGAAAAACCCAAAACAGAGCCGATATCATACTGAATGGGCAAAAACTGGAAGCATTTCCTTTGTAAACCGGCACAAGATAAGGATGCCTTCTCTTGCCACTCCTATTCAATATAGTATTGGAAGTTCTGGCCATGGCAATCAGGAAAGAAAAAGAAAGAAAGAGTAGTCAAATCAGAAGAGAGGAAGGCAAATTGTCTCTGCAGATTTCATGATTGTATATTTAGAAAACCCCATCATCTCTCAGCCCAAAATCTACTTAAGCTGATAAGCAACTTCAGCAAGTCTCAGGATACAAAATCAGTGGACGAAAATCACAAACATTCCTATACACCAATAATAGACAAACAGAGAGCCAAATCATGAGTGAATTCCCATTCACAATTGCTACAAAGAGAATAAAATACCTAGGAATACAACTTACAAGAAATGTGAAGGACCTCTTCAAGGAGGACTACAAACCACTGCTCAAGAAATAAAAGAGGACACAAACAAATGGAAAAACATTCCATGCTCATGGATAGAAAGAATCAGTTTTGTGAAAATGGCCATATTGCCCAAAGTAATTTATGGATTCATGCTATTCCCATTAAGCTACCATTGAATTTCTTCACACAATTAGAAAAAAACTACTTTAAAGGATTATAAATCATTCTACTTTAAAGACACATGCACATGCATATTTATTACAGCACTATTTACAATAGCAAAGACTTGGAACCAACCCAAATCCCCAAGGATAGACTGGATAAAGAAAATGTGGCACATATACACCATGGAAAACTATGCAGCCATGAAAAGGATAAGTTCATACCCCTTGCAGGGACGTGGGTGAAGCTGGAAGCCATCATTCTCAGCAAACTAACACAGAAACAGAAAACCAATCACTACATGTTCTCACTTATAACTGGAAGTTGAACAATGAGAACACATGGACACAGGGAGGGGAACATCACATACCAGGGCCTGTTGGGGTGGGGGGACTAGGAGATGGATACCATTAGGAGAAATACCTAACGTAGATGATAGGTTGATGGGTGCCGCAAACCATCATGGCATGTGTATACCTATGTAACAAACCTATACATTCTGCACATGTATCCCAGAACTTAAAGTATAATAAAATAAAATAAAAATTAAGAAAAAAAGTACTGATATAAAGCAAATTAAAATTTCGTGGACTAAGATTTAAAATCTAATACTAAAGAACTTAGATGCAATTTCATCCCTAATTATAATAAAAAAAGAGTTGCAGAACTTCAAGACAACATATATTTTTTTCTTTAAAAAACAGAAGTGTTCCAATTTTGCTTCCTTCTGTAATTTAGAGAGACTATTGATATAATACAGATATTTAAAACAACACATTTATTTTTATAGGTAAAGGTAACATTTTTACAATAAATGAGAAAGTGATTGTTTTATGAAAGAAAACTGAGCAATGGAAAGAACATTGAAAATGAGTATTTGAAATCTTTTTCCTCATTATTTCTTTTCCTGAAAATAATGAATGTCATATAAAAACTCCTTCTATACTCTTAAAAAACTGTTAACAGAATCTTGTTTAAAAAATAATAAAAAATGCAACACCTCTTCCATTCGCTTGCAAGAACAACTGACTTACATCAAGGAAATGGAAATTTGCTAGTAGTGTTTTAGAAATCAAAATTTTGCATAATCCATGAGTGGAAGCTATTGATTTAGTAAGCAAAACCAGTGCAAACCACTTGCATTTGCATTTATGCTTTTCTCTGCAGTAACGTCTTCAGCTATGAAAGCCATTTGAAATATTATTGAAATAAACTAAATAAACTAAACCAAATAATCACTTTTCCTATTCACAATGGGTTAAACCAGGACTTTTTTAATAGCGAAGAATATTCATTCACATCATTCTCAAAATATTGTTTTTGGCACCAATCATGAAATATATTATCTTTAATGTTTATTCCATCTTTATTTTATGTTTAAAATTCATTCCTGTATGTTTTATGGCATATATATTAGTATTTGTACATTACATATAAATATACATATATTATAGGTGAAAGTATAAACATTTTTGCTGAGGAAAATCTGAAATCCAAAAAGATTGGTGATGTTTTATTAGTCTTTCTACATGTTCTTTCTGGATGTTCATGTTTTTGACCAGCAGGTGTCAATATCCGGAAGTGTGGCTGCATTTTGCCTCCAGCCACACTTCCAGATTTGGTGACATCTTACCTCACTCAACAGGAAAAGCATTCCGCACTCTCCCACAAGTTAAAGAAAAGACAATGAATTGAGTCTGTTCACCTGGCAAAAAAAAAACCAGGGAGGGCCTGTTTCATTGGTCAAAGATAGTGACCTGGCAGTGCATTTTTGCATTCATATATATTAACTGGGTTTTAGGAAAAACAGACGTCTTATTGAACTGCAGGAGATTGCTGAGGGAAAGGGGACACCAAAACACCATGCTTTAAGACAACCTGATTACTGAGGTGGGCTTGTGGCAGCGGAATGAGTATGTGCTATGGAGCAAGAGATACTTGGTTTCCAGTCCTATTGGTAGTGACCTTGTGCAAGTTAATTAATAGCTCACTGCCTCAGGCAACTAATCTATAAAAAACACATAATGATGCCCAAACCACAAGATGACTATAAGGATTACAGAATGTGGTATAAAGAAAGCATCTATCATTCTGCGGTAACTTACAGACTGAATTTAGGAAAATACCCTTAAAATAAAGGCTAACAGGATGATTTGCTGTTTCCTGCTTTTGATCAAGGGCGAGACTTCATTCTCCAGTATCCACGGCATTCTCATGCTCTCTCTTGATCTCTCTGTCTCTCTTTCTCTTTCTTTCTCTCTTATATCTATCTCTCTGTCAACACACATATATAGCTTTTCTGAGATATAACTGACATGCAATGAATCACACATTCTTCAAATGTACAATCTGGTGACTTTTGAATTTATGTATACACTCATGAAACCATCACAATAAAATTGATAAATATATCCACCACTCCCCCAAATTTTCTCATGCCTATTTGTAATACTTCCTTCTCCCAGCCCCTGCCTATCAACAGGGGATCATCTATTTACTTTCTGTCATTGTAAATGATTTTGCATTTTCTAGAATTTTATGAAAATAGAATATATAATATGAAACCTTTTTGTCTGTCTTATTTTATTCAGCATAATTGTTTTGAGATTCATGCATGCCATTGTTCATTCTTTTTCATTGCTGAGTAGTATTCCATTATACAGACATATCATGATTTGTCCACTGACCAATTGATATTTATTTGGATTGTTAACAGATGTGGGCTATTACCAATAAAGCTGTAATGAACATTATTGTACAAGTTTTTATGTGGATATATTCTTTTGCTTTGATTGGAGTGAAATGGGTTGGAGTAAAATGACTGGGTCAGATTGTAGGTATGTATTTATCTTTTAAGAAACCACAAATTGTTTTCCAAAGGGGTTGTATCATTTCATATTCCAACCATTAGTGTATGAGAGTTCCAGTTCCTCAATCTCTGCTCCGCAACAATTGATATGATCAGATATTTTAATTTTAGACACTGTCACTTTAATTTGCATTTCTGTACTAACTTTTGGTGTTAGTACATCTTTTCCTATGTTTATTTTCCATATATATATCTTCTTGGGTGAAGTGTCTATTCAAATCTTTTATGACTTCTTTATCAAATTGTTTGATTTCTTATTGAAAGCATTTAGTGTTCTTAAAGCATTCTGTATGCAAGTCCTTTATCTCATATGTAATTTGCAAATATTTTCTTGCAGTGTGTGACTTGATTTTCAACAATGTCTTTCAAAGGGTCATATAGTTCTTAATTTTGATGAAGTCCAATTGATTCACTCTTTTCTTTTAAGAATTATAATTTTAGCATTGTATCTAAGAAATATTTGCTAAATCCAAGGTCACAGATATTTTTTTCCTGTTTTTCACTAGACATTTGTTACTTTTAGAATTTGCACGTCAGTGTATGACTCATGTTGGGCTAATTATTATATGTTATGTGAGATATGAACTGAAGAGTTTTGTTGGGGGAAGGAGATATGAATATCAAATTTTTCTAGCATCATTTTTTTAAACACTAATTTTCTTCATAGAAATTCTTCTGTACTTTGGTTGAAAGTCAACTGACCATATATGTGCAAGTGTATTCCTGAATTCTCTGTATTCTGTTCAAATAACCTATTTGTCTATATTCACATGAATGGTATATTGTTCAGTTTACTGTAGCATTATTAGTCTTGGGACTCAATATTATAAGTCCTCCAACTTTGTTCCTCTTAAATCTGTGAGGCTATCCTACTCTTTTGCATTTCCATATGAATTTTAGAATCGGCCTATAGAAGAACCTTTAAAAATATTGTTTTGGTATTTTGATTATGATTGCATCAATTATATAGATTGCTTTGAGTAGAATTGACATCTTGACAGTATTCAGTCTTGTGATACAGGGACACAACATCTCTCCATTTATGTAAGAATACATTCATTTCTTTTAGTAATGTTTTATAGCTTTTGCTTTATAGATCTTACACATCTTTTGTTACATGCATGACTATGTACTTTACATTTTAATGCTACTATATATGACATGTTTTAAAGTTCAAATTTCTGATTTTATTGCTAGCATACAGAAGCACAACTGACTTTTGAACATTTATCTTTTATCTTGCAGTGATAATAAACTAATCAGTTCCAGTACATTTAAAAAAAATTCCATAGGATTTTCTATATTGACAACACGTGGTCTTTGAATAAAGATCATTTTGTATCTTTGTATCTAATATGAATGTCCTTTTGTTTTACATGCCTTAGTGACTAGATCCTCCAATACAATGATAGCTATAAACGATGAGAGCAAACATCCTTAGAAGGAAACAGCAGGTTTTTTTTTTTTTTTCTTAATTAGAACATTAGATGTCGGTTTTTCTTAAATGCTCCTTATCAGATTGAAGGATTTTCTTTCTATTCCTAATGTGATGAGATTTTGTGTGTGTGTGTGTGTGTGTGTGTGTGTGTGTGTGTGTGTGTGTGTGTGTGTTAGTGAATGGTGAGCTACAAATATTAAACTAACCTTGCATTTCTAGGATAAACTCAATTTGATTATAATGTATTATCTTTTCTATATATTACTGGACTTGATTTGCTGACATTTTGTTAAGAAATTTTACATCTTGTGAAATATATTATTCTTTACTTTTATTGAAATACATTTTTCTCATCTTAGTATTAGGGTAACACTGGCTTCATAGAATAAGCTGGGAAATATTGCTTCCTACTCAATTTTCTAAAATAAAATTTGCATAATTAGTATTATTTCTTTCTTAAATGTTTGGCAGAATTCATCATTGAAGATATCTAGGGCTGGAGGTTTTAATGTGAAGGTTTTTAACTTATTTTTTAAATTATAAAATGGAGGTAGGGCTATTTGTATTACATATTTATTCTTCAGTAAGCCTTAATGACTTGTGTCTTTCAATAAATTTACTCATTTGATACAAGTTGTAGAATATATATATATATATTTCATTTGATTTCTTATTAGCCACTGAATATCTGTAAAATCTGTAATGATGTCACCTCTCTCATTTATAATATTAGTGATATAGGTATTCTTATTTTTTCCTGATTAGTCTGACTGAGGTTTTTCTTTTTTTAAAGCTTCTCAAAGGGTCAGCTTTTGATTCCATTAATTTTCTCTGTTTACTATTTACTATTTCATTCATTTCAATGCTAATTATTATTATTTATTTTCTCCTGCCTACTTTGGGTTCCATTTGATTTTGTCTTACTATTTTCTAAAGATAGAAGTAAGGTTATTTAAGACCTTTATTTTTTATATAGGCATTTTGTTCCATAAATTTTCTGCTAAGAAATGCTGCATTGCAAATATATTGACATGCCCTTTTTTCCCTCCATTAAAATGCTTTGATTTCCTTTTTGATTTATTTTTTGACCCATAATTTACTTACAATTGTTTTATTTAGTTTTCAGGCATTTGGAGATTTTTCAGATATTTTTCTATTATTGATTTCATATCAATTCCATTGTGGTCAGAGGACATACTTTGTATGACTTGAATCCTTTAAAGTTATATTGAGACTTATTTTATGGCCCAAATTTAGAATATACATATTGACCTTACAATAGTATCAATAGTATCAATATTAAACTTACAATAGTATTCTTCTTACTGAAGAATAAATATGTAATACAAATAGCCCTACCTCCATTTGATAATTTTAAAAATAAGTTAAAAACATTCACATTAAAATTTAGAATATACATCTTGAAGTTACAATAGTCAGTGCTCAAGTAATATTACACTTCATATATTCCAAGAGTCTTAAAATATTTCTCTCCTCTTGACCTGTTTGTTATTATTGTCATATGTCTACATATATTATAAATCTCAAAATTGCCATTAATTTTAATGTAAACAGTCATTTTTAAAGAACTTATTTCACGGCCCAAATCTTGGTAAATATTCCATGTACACTGGAAAAGAATGTGCATTTTGTTATTGTTGAGAAGAGTGTTCTATAAATGTCAACTATGTCAAGTTGGTTGACAGTGTTATTCAAGTCTTCTATATCCTTACTGGTTTTCTATCTCCTTATTTTATCAATTATTGAGAAATGAATATAGAAATCTTTGATTATTGCCGTGGAATTGTCTATTATTTCTATTTCAATTGTACCAGTTTTTGCTTGCTGGGTTTCAAAACTCTTTTACTAGGTAGATAAACACTTAAGATTGTTAGGTCATCTTAACGAGTTGACACCTTAGTCATTATGAAATAAGCTTCTGTTTCATTAATGATGTTGTTTTCTCTGAAATATATTTTGTTTGATATTAATATACCTATCCCAGTTTTCTTTTTATAAGTGTTAACTTATTATATCTTTTACCATCCTTTCACCTTGAAACTATTTGTGGTTTAAACATCACATGTTCTCACTTGTAAGCGGGAGATGAATAATGAGAACACATGGACATAAAGCGGGAAACAACACACACTGAGGCCTGTAAGAGGTTGGCGGGTGGGAGGAGGAATAGCATCAGGAAGAATCGCTAATGGATGCTGGGCTTAATACCTAGGTGATGGGATGATCTGTGCAGCAAACTGCAGTGGCACACATTTACCTATGTAACTAACCTGCACATCCTGCACATGTACCCCTGAACTTAAAATAAAACCTGGGGAAAAAAACTTACTTGTGGTTTTATATTTAAAGTGGGTTTCCTACAGGCAGCGTATGATTTGGTCTAGCTTTTTTATCCAATCTGATAATCTCTACATTTTGGTTGGTATTTAAAGTAGGGGTCAATAAACTCTAGCCAACTGGCTAAATCTGGCAGTGGTATGTATTCCTATGGCCTATGAACTAAAAATAGATTTTTATCTTTTAAAGAGTTTGTAGAAAGAACAAAGAAGAAAATGCAACAGAGATTATATGTGGCCCACAAAGTCTAAGATATGTGCTATCTGGTCTTTTATAGAAGTTTGCCCACTTCATTTATCATACCTGTTCTTTGTTCTGTTTTTTTCCTTCTTCCTTTAGATTAATTACTTATTGTGATTCCATTTTACTGTCTTCTTGGCTAATCAGCTATAATTCTTTTTGTTTGTTTTAGTGGTTGCATTCAAATTTAGAGTACACATCTTGAACTTACAATAGTCAGTGCTCAAGTAATATTACACCTCATATACTCTAAGAGTCTTAAAACATTTCTCTCCTCTTGACCTGTCTGTTATTATTGTCATATGTCTACATATATTATAAATCTCACAATTACCATTAGTTTTAATGTAAACAGTCATTTTTAAAGATATTTAAATAAGAGAAAATATTTTCTGTTTACCCATGTACTTAACATTTATACTTTATTCACCTTTATGTAGACACAAATTCCCACTGGCTATCATTTCCCTTCTGCTGCAGGGACTTATTTTAACATTTCTTGTAATGCATGCCTTCTAGTGGTGAATTCTTTTAGTATTTCTGACTTAAATGTCTTTATGTTACCATCATTTTCAGGAAAGAACTCCCTGGGTATAGAATTCTAGGTTAATAGTTTTTTCATTACTTTAAAGACCTTGCTGTACTATCGTCTGATTGAATTGTTTCTGATGAGAAATCTGCTGTCATCCTTATTTTTGTTCTTCTGTATATAACTTATTCCACCACCACCCCTCTTCCTTCTGGCTGCTTTTATGATTTTATCTTCATTGCTGGTTTTGAGTGATGTGATTATAAGAAACCTTAGTGTACATTTATCCATATTGCCATATTTCTGGCTTAGGATTTTTTTTTTTTTTTTTTAGCTCCATGTACCTGTGGAGAGCAAATTTAGAAATATTTCAACCATGATTTTCTCAAATAATGTTTCTGCTCTCTACCTTCATGGATTCCAATTACCTGCACAGTTGTCCTTTGATATCCCTGGGGGATTGGTTCCAGAACTCCCTCAGACACCCAGCTCCTACAATGCTCAAGTCTCTTATATTAAAAAGTGAAGTATTTGCATATTGCTGTCTTGTATACTTTAAATCATCTCCAGATTTATTGTAATACCTAATGCAATGTAAATGCTATGTAAATACTTGTTATACTTGATTCTCTAGGGCAATGGTCGCAAACCCCCAGGCCAGAAACAGGAAGTGGGCTGCACAGCAGGAGGTGAGTGGCAGGCCAGCAAGCATTACCACCTGAGCTGGACAGATGAGTGGCAGCATTAGACTGTCATAGGAGCGCAAACACTATTGTGAACTGCACGTGCAAGGGATCTAGTTTGCACGCTCCTTATGAGAATCTAATGCCTGATGAACTGATGGTGGAACAGTTCATCCCGAAACCATCCCACCTCCCCCAGTCTGTGGAAAAAATGTCTTCCACAAAACTGGTCCCTGGTGCCAAAAAGGTTTGGGATCACTGGTCTAGGGAATAATCACAAGGGAAAAAACGTCTGTGCATGTTGAGTACAGACACAATCATCCTTTTTAAAAAAATATTTTTGATCTGTGGTTGGTTAAATCTATGGATGCAGAACCTGCAGATACACAGAGCCCACTGTTTATTACTTTATTTGAAGTTGATCATTTATTTTTTGCTGCTTCATTTTGGATGATGCTTATTTCTACTTCTTCAAGTTCACTTATGTTTTCCTCAGTAAAGCCTAATCTTTCCTTGCAGGTAATCCTTATTATTTGCAGATTCTTTATTTGTAAATTCACCTATTGCTAAAATGCATTTGTAGCCCCAAATCAATACTTGCTGTGCTTTTAAGGTCGTTCATGGTCATTAGTAAACTAGCAAAAAGAATCTGAGTTATTCCCAGCTGAGGTCAAACGAGACAACACTCTGCCTTCTGGTTTCAGCTCTCATACGGTAAATAAATGCCTGTTTTTGTGGTCTACTTGGTGCCGCATTTTTGTACTTTTTATCTTAATTTCACTGTTCAAAATGAGCCCCAAACATAGTGCCAAAGTGCTGTTTAGTGTTCCTAACACCAGAAGACTGTGATATGACTTGTGGAGAAAATGTATGTGTTAGACAAGCTTTGGTCAGCATGAGTTATAGTGCCATTGGCCATGAGTTCAATGTTAATCTATTAACAATGTATATTAAATAGAGTGTCTTTAAACAGACACAAATATAAAACAAAATCTTATATTGATTGATTGAGGAAAATTTTGTGACCAGAAGCTCACAGGAATCTAATCCTATGCTATGATTTAAAGGTACATGGGCCCACAAAATGTATATGTTGGAACCTAAGGCCAAATGGGATAGTATTAAGAGACAGAACCTTTATTAGGTGATTAGGCCATGAGTGTTCTACCTTCATGAGTGATATGAGTCCATTTATACAAAAGATTTAAGGGGTGATTTTAGCTTCTCTGGTCCTTCTATCTCTTCTGCCATGTGAGGACACAGCATTCAAAATGCCTTTTTGGAAGCAGAGACCAGGGCCTTCACCAGATATTGAACCTGCCAACATCCTAACTTTGGAATTTCCAGCCTCCATATTTGTGAAGAATTAGATTCCTTTCTTTTTTTCTTCCTTCTTGTTTCTTTCTTTCATTTTTTTTTTTTTTTCTTTTGAGAGAGGGTCTTGTTCTGTCACCCAGGCTGGAGTACAGTAGCATGATCGTGGCTTACTGCAGCCTTGACTTCTTGGGTTCAAGTGATCCTCCCACTTCAGCTTCCCAAGAAGCTGGACTACAGGCACATGCTAACATGCTCAGCTAATTCTTTTATTTTTTGTAGAGACAGAGTCTCCCTATGTTGCTCAGGTTGGTCTCAAGCACCGGCTCAAAAGTAATCCTCTCACTTCAGTCTATCAGGGTGCTGGGATTAAAGGCGTACTCTTTATAAATTACGCAGTATCAGATATTATATTTTAGCAGCAAAAATGGACTGAGACCTTATATTTTCCCCTAGGGGGAATTGTTCAGTAACCACTAATTTAATGGTCATAACTACTGTGAATGGCAAGGATATACAGCATTTTTCATCACGAACTTCGTTTCAACTGTCTAAAATTTTCTTCTCTATAAGTTTGATTTTGGAAATTTGTATGTGTTCCAATTCTTACCATGTTCAATTTCTCCTCTACCTTGTTGAACATATGTAATATAGTTATAACCACAGGTTTTCTACAAATTCTATCATGTGTGTCATTTCTAGATCAGTTAGTATTGATTGATATTTTCCCCTCAACATGAGTTGTATTTTCCTGCTTCTTTGCATATCTTTAAATTTTTTATTAGATATCAGATGTTGTGAATTTTACCTTTTTGAGTGGTTGATATATTTGTATTCCCAATAATATCCTGGAACTGCATTCTAGGATGCAATTACGTTACTTGGAAATAATTTGGTCCTTTCAAGTCTTGCTTTTACAGCTTTAAATCAAGACTCTTAAGGATCAATGGCTGATGCATTTTTAAAACAGCATTCTAGAATATCTATGAGATATGAGTTTTATAAAATTGTAATTAATTTAGTTCCACTTCTGAAACAATTCTCTGGATTACCAGGGTTATCAGCCTTCTGTCTCTCTTTTTTTCTGATATTCTAATTTGCAAATTCTACCTGGTTTTAGCCTCCTGATTCCAGTTGTGTGACCACTAGCTCTGCCTGAGGTCCCCTTGCTGTGCTGTGACTCAAAAACTCACTCACACTACTTAGAAGGAGCAATCACAGTGCTCATTCCATTTGTTTGCTGTCACTCAGTAATCACTCTCCTTTACTTGCTGATGTCCAATACCTGAAGAACTGTTTCTTCATAAAATTTGCCCAGTGTTTCAGTTGTATCAGGTGTAAGGGTGAATCTGGTCTTTGTTTATCCATGTTTGCCACCTTTTTTCTATATGTAACTTCAGTTCTGGAAAAAATGAAATTTAATTCTATTTTTCTCAATTAAATCAGCTCAAGGCCCATACAGAAGAGTTAACCAGGAGAAAAAATTATGAGTTTACTTCTTTTTTGTACTATAAACTCTAAAGGACAATATATAAGCATAATCTAGTGAATACATTTGAATATTCATAATAATACTCTTCATCAAGTCCCTAGTGTCCATTTACTTAAAGTTCAGAGCTAAACATTATAGAGGGTACAACAATCCCTGCCTTCTATGAGTTCAAATTAAAAAATGTCTTTGTAAAATTAATATACAAATTTAGATTACTGAAAGTTGAACATTTATCTAGCCTTATACTTTGTTTTACAAAGATAATTAGACTCATAAAAGTTACAAGATCTTTCCAAAGTAGCACAGCTAATTATTGACAGGGTTGGAAAAGAGTCCAGGTACTAATTTCCAATGCACTTTTTCTCTCTACAAAAAATGCTTTTTTGGGTGACATCAGTAAGATGGTAGAAGACCCCATCATATCCTTCACCCACACACACACAAAAATGCAACTATAATATAAGCTACTCAAAGATAAGACTATCACCCTGAATTCACCAGAACTTTGAGGGAAGTAAAAAAAAAAAAAATCCTGGGCCTGCAGAAATGAGAAAAACTTCAACCAGTAAGAGGAATGCTCATTTCATATTGTGCCACCCTTTCTCCAAGATGACATAATGTAACACACAGTTAACTTCTCTAGATCCATGGTTTTCAAGGTAGGAGGAAGAAGTTGTAGGAGGACATTTGATCTCTCACTGGCCTGCAAATCTTCCCAAGATGCCCACTTTGATCCCATCCCATGGGAAGCATTTGGTTGCCAGATTGGCTGAACCACCTAGGGCGAACTGGAGACAAGAAGCTGGGGTGCTGACTGCAACAGGCACATGACCCTTACCACCTACTCTGCATACGAGTCAGTCAGGATACCATACTAAGCAGCCTGGCCAATACCATATCATTGCAGGTAGTACGGTACATAGAAAGACTTGAACGCTGTGCCAAATTTCCCACACATCCCAGGAGGTTGTGTGGAGCTGTCACCTGAGCCAGAAACAACTAAAAGGTTGGCAATTAAGTTCTAGTGCTCATTTAAGTCTTCCCCAGATATGAAAATCACTGCAGGCCTGAGTTTAAGTTCTGCTGCAGTGTTTAAATTCCAGTATTTGCAATAAGTCTTCCCCAGACTGGGAAGAAATGATAGGGCAGTGAATTCATTGCAGTGCACTGCTTTAGTTCTTTTGCTCATCATAAGTTCCCCAGAATGGTAAGCAACAGAAGGCAAGTAATTAAATTCTGATATCAAGTAGTTAGGCCTAACACCACCAAAGAACCCCTGAAAAGCTGGAAGCGGTTGTGATTAGTCTGTTCACATGCTGTTGGTAAAGACATACCTGAAACAGGGTAATTTATAAAGAAAAAGAGAAAAACCTCCCTATCATTTCAATACCATTCCGGACATAGGTATGGGCAAAGAGGTTTTTCTCTTTTTCTTTATAAGAAAAAGTCCTCTATAAGAAAAAGAGGACTCACAGTTCCATGTGGCTGGGAAGGCCTCATAATCATGGCAGAAGGCAATGGGCATGTTTTACATGGTAGCAGACAAGAGAGAAAGAGAGAAAGAGAGCCAAGCTAAAAGGGAAGCCCGTTATACAACCATCAGATCTCATGAGACTTATTCATTACCATGATAACAGTATGGGGAAAATCGCCCCCATGATTCAAGTATCTCCCACTGGGAACCTCCAACAACACGTGGGATTTATGAGAGTTACAACTCAAGATGAGATTTGGATGGTGACACAGCCAAATCATATCACCTCCTCAAATGCACAGGCATCAGTATAAAGACATGAGGATGGGGAAAACTGGGAAATATGACACCATCAAAAGAAACCAATAAAATTTTAGTAGTAGACCCAGATGAAATTGAAGTTCTGTGAAATGTCTGACAAAGAATTCAGAATAATTATCTTAAAGAAGTTCAGGGTATCACAAGAATATTGAATAAAGTTTGGAAAATAATCAAGAAATAAAATTGACAAAGAAATAGAAACAATTTTTTGAAACCAAACAGAAATGATAGAAAAAAGAATACAATAAGTCAACTGAAAAACTCATTAGAAAGCCTCAATAGCAGACTTGAAAAAACATAGGAAGGAATTAGCAAGCTCAAAGACAGAACATATGAAATTTCTCAAAAACAGGGGCAAAAAAAAAAAAAAGAATAAAAGAGAGTGAAGTTGCAGAATTAGAAAAAACTACTTTTAATTTCATATGGAACCAAAAAGGAGCCTATATAGTCAAGACAATCCTAAACAAAAGGAACAAAGCTGCAGGAATCATGCTACCTGACTTCAAACTATACTACAAGGATACAGTAACCAAAACAGCATGATACTGGTACCAAACAAGATACATAGACCAATGGAACAGAACAGAGACCTTAGAAATAATACCACACATCTACAACCACCCGATCTTCAGCAAACCTGACAAAAACAAGCAATGGTGAAAGGATTCCCTATTTAATAAATGGTGCTGGGAAAACTGACTAGGCTTACACAGAAAACTGAAATTGGACCCGTTCCTTACAACTTATACAAAAATTAACTCAAGATGGATTAAAGACTTAAGTGTAAAACCCAAAACCATAAAAACCCTAGAAGAAAACCTAGACAATACCATTCCGGACATAGGTATGGACAAAGACTTCACGACTAAAATACCAAAAGCAATTTCGACAAAGCCAAAATGACAAATGGAATCTAATTTAAAAAAAGAGAGAGAGAGAGCTTCAGCACAGCAAAAGAAACTATCATCAGAGTGAAAAGGCAAACTACAGAATGGGAGAAAATTTTTGCAAGCTACCCATCTGACAAAGGTCTAATATCCCAAATCTAAAAGGAACCTAAGCAAGCTCACAAGGAAAAAACAAACAACTCCATCAAAAAGTGGGCAAAGTATATGAACAGACAGTTCTCAAAAGAAGACATTTATTTATGTGGCCAACAAACATGAAAAAATGCTCATCATCACTAGTCATTAGAGAAATGCTAATCAAAACCACAATGAGATACCATCTCATACCAGTTAGAATAGCGATTATTAAAAAGTCAGAAAACAATAGATGTTGGCAAGGCTGGGGAGAAATAGTCATGCTTTTACACTGTTCATAGGAGTATATATTAGTTCAACCATTGTGGAAGACAGTGTGGTGATTCCTCAAGGATCTAGAACCAGAAATACCATTTGACCCAGCAATCCCTTTACTGAGTATACACCCAAAGGATTATAAATCATTCTACTATAAAGACACATGCATAAGTACGCTTATTGCAGCACTATTTAAAATAGCAAAGACTTGGAACCAATCCAAATACCCATCAATTATAGACTGGATAAAGGAAATGTGGCACATATACACCATGGAATATTATGCTGATACTATAAAGAAGAATGAGTTCATGTTCTTTGCAGGGACATGGAAGAAGCTAGAAACCATCATTCTCAGCAAACTAACACAGGAACAGAAAACCAATCACTACATGTTCTCACTCATAAATGGGAATTGAACAATGAGAACATACGGACACAGGGAGGGGAATATCACACACAGAGGCCTGTCGAAGGGTTGGGGGCGAGGGGAGGGAGACCATTAGGACAAACACCTAATGCATGCAGGGCTTAAAACCTAGATGACAGGTTGATAGGTGCAGCAAATCACCATGTCATATGTATACCTATGTAACAAACTTGCACATTCTGCATACATATCCCAGAACTTAAAATAAAATAAAATAAAATAAATTTTTTAATTAAAATTTTAAAAAACAAATAAAAATATATGTATTATTGAATGTAATATATAATATTAAATATGTATTGAAATATTAATATACATACACACACACACACACAAGAGTTCTCACAAGACCTGGCACAGAATAAATGTGAGATAAACATTAAAAAAAAAGAGCAGAGTGAAGTAAGCCTACAGGAATTATGGAACAACATCAAGCAAATTAATCCCCATTTAATCTTGTATCCCAAAAGATACAAGAGGAAAAAGGCCTAGAAAATTTCTCAAATTTGGAGAAAGATGAGGGCATCCAGGAACAGGAAGAAGCTGAGAAGTCACCAAATTCAACACAAAGAAGAATTTCCCAGGGCATCTCATAATCAAATTATCAAAAATCAAAGACAAAGAATACTGAAAGCATCAAGATAAAAATAAACATATCACGTTATACATATCACATAAATAAATATATCACATATACATAGCTTTCAGCAGATTTCTCAGCAGAAACCTTTCAGGTCAGGAGAGAGTGGAATGATATAGTCAAAGTGATGAAGAAAAAAAAATTACTGCCAGCAAAGAATACTGTACTCAGCAAGCTATCCTTCAAACATGAAAGAGAGAGAAAAACTTTCTAAGATAAACAAAAGCTGAGGGAATTCATTAACACCACACCAGTCTTATAAGACATGTTAATGAAAGTTCATCCCTCTGAAAGAAAAGAAAGATAACATGTAACAAGAAAACAACTGAAGGTATAAAACTCACTGGTGAGTACATAGAAAAATTAATAACACTGCAATTCTGGCTTGTAAATAACATATCTTTAGTATGAAGACAAAGAAAAACTATTCTTTTTTTTTTTTTTTTTTTTTTTTTTTTTGAGATGGAGTCTCCCTCTGTCACCCAGGCTGGAGTGCAGTGGTGTGATGTCAGCTCACTGCAACCTCTGCCTCCTGGTTTCAAGTGATTCTCCTGCCTCGGCCTCCTGAATAAGTGGGATTACAGGCACCAGGGAATTTTATTTTATTTTATTTTTTTGTATTTGTAGTAGAGGCAGGGTTTCACCATGTTGGTCAGGATGGTCTCAAACTCCTGACCTTGTGATCCACCCGTCTTGGCCTCCCAGCGTACTGGGATTACGGGTGTGAGCCACCATACGCAGCCAAGAAAAACTTTTAAGGAAAATAATGACAATTGGTTAAAAGACAGATAATACTAAAAGATATAAATTAAAACATTGAAAAGTCAAAATGTGTGTCAGGGAAATGGTGTTAAAGTGTGGAGTATGTTTTTGTTTCTTTTTTGTTTCACTTTGCTACTAAATTTATGTTGTAATCAGTTTTAAATAACCTGTTATGACTATAAATTTTTTGTAAACCATGTGGTAACCACAACACAAAAACCTGTGATAGATACACTAAATATAAATAGTGCTGAATTAAAACATATTACCAGAGAAAATCACTTAACAACAGAGGAAGACGGTAGGAGATGAAAAAGAGATGAAAAAACCTACAAAACAACCAGAAAACAAGTAACAAAATGACACTAGTGAACTCTTATTAAACAATTATATAGTTGATTATATATTGATTACATTTACCAATTATTCAGAGTGGCTGAATAGATTACAAAAATACAAGGAAAATCCAAGTATATGCTCTCTATAAGAAAATTTACTTAACCTATAAAGACACACTAAAAATAAAGGTGAGGAGATAGAAAGAGATATTCCATGCAAATGGAAACAAAAAATGAGCAGAAGTAATTATAGTTATATCAGATAAAATAAACTTTAAGTCAAGAATGGTTAAAAAAATAGATAAAGATGGCCATCATACCATGATAAAAGGGTCAATGCAGCAAGAGGATATAATAACTGTAAGTATATATGCCCCGAAAACTAGTGAACCCAAATATATAAAGCAAATATTAATAGGTCTAAAGAATGCAATGTAATAATAGTAGAGACTTCAACATTCCATTTTTGGCAATGGACAGATCACTCAGGTAGAAAATCAACAAAGAAACTTAGAAGTTAAACTGCAGTCTAAATCAAATGGACCTAATAGACATTCACAGAACATTCCATCCAACCATGTCAAAATACGCATTCTTCTCAACAGCACATGGAACATTCTCCAGAATAGATCAAATCTTAGGTCACAAAACAAGTACTAACAAGTTTTTTAAAATCAAAATCATATCAAGCATCTTTTCTGACCACAATGGAATAAAACTAGGAATCAATAACAGAAGAAATATTAGAAATGGTAGAAATATATGGAACATAAACAACATGCACCTGGACAACAACAAATGAGTCAATGAAGAAATTTAAAAGGAAATTTAAAATTTCTTGTGACAAATGAAAATGAAAGCACAACATACCAAAACCTTAAAGATACAGCAAAACCCTTCTAAAATGGAAGTTTATAGTAATAAATGCCTACATCAAAAAGTAGAAAGGTATTAAGTGAACACCCTAATATTACACCTCAAGGAACTAGAAACACTGGAACTAAATGGAACAAAGATTATACCAGAAACAAACAATATAGAGACTTTTAAAAATCATACAAAATTTCAGTGAAACAAACCATTGGTTTTTTGAAAAGATAAACAAAACCAGCAAACCTTCAACTAGACTAAGAAGAAAAGACAGAAGACTCTGATAAAGTCAGAGATGGAAAAAGAGCCATTACAACTGATAATACAAAAATACAAATTATTGATGTCACCATCACAGAGCTCCAGCAGATCGGCTCCCACCAACATGTACCAGCCCACCCACAGCCTATCCTCATGGCACACTCCACACACTACTTTGCCAGCATGCACTCACCCACACTGTCACCCCACTGCTTGCCAGTACATAGGACCGGACAGGCCTTACCTGCCCCACCAGTCCAAGCATGCCCCATTTGCCTCCCAACCACTGATGCACAAGCACTCCGCTAGGCCAATGCTGTTGCCTCCAGTGTGAACACATGCACAGGCACCAGCAATCCCACCCAACAATGCACAAGCTGAGAGCCAAATCAAGAACCCAATATGAATCATAATAGCCACAAAAAGAATAAAACACATAGGAATACATCTAATCAGGGAGGTGAAAGATTCCTACAAGGAGAACTACAAAATACTACTGAGAAAAATCACAGATGACACAAATAAATGGAAAACGATTCCATGCTCATGGATAGGAAGAATCATTATTGTTAACAATGGCCATAATGTCCAAAGCAATGTAGATTCAATCCTATTTCAATAAAATTACCAATGACATTCTTCACAGAACTAGAAAATCTATTTTAAAATTCATATGGAACAAAAAAAGAACCCAAATGGCCAAAGCAATCCTATGCTAAAGAACAATACTGCAGGCACCACATTACCTGACTTCAAACTACACTACAATGGATCAGTAACCAAAATAGCATGATACAGGGCAAAAACCGACACATAGACCAGTGGAACAGAATAAAGAGCCCAGAAATGACAGCCACACACCTACAATCACATGATCTTCAACAAAGGCAACAAAAACAAGATGGGGAAAGGACTCTCTATTCAATATATGGTGTTGCGATAACCTGCTTACTATATGCAGAAGATTGGAACTGGACCCCTTCCTTACACTATATACAAAAAATCAACTCAAGGTGAATTAAAGACTTAAATGTAAATCCTAAATCTATTTTTTTAAAAAAACTGGGAAGATAACCTTGGAAATAGCATCCTGAACGTGGGCTAGGGCAAAAATTTCATGATGAAGATGCCAAAAACAATTGCAACGAAAACCAAAATTGACATGCGGGACCCAGTTAAACTAAAGAGCTTCTGCACAGCAACAGAAACTATTAACAGAGTAAACAGACAACCTACAGAAAGGGAGAATATGCTTGCAAATTCTGCATCTAACAAAGTTTTAATATCCAGAACCTATAAGGAACTTGAACAAATTAACAAATTTTCCCAGTAAATGTGGGCAAAGGAAATAAACAGATACTTTTTAAAAGAAGACACACACACAGCCAAGAGCGTATGAAAAAATGTGCTAAACCTCACTAATCATTAGAGAAGTGCAAATCTAAACAGCAGTAAGATATTATCTCACCCAAATCAGAATGACTTTTATTAAAAAGTCAAAAAATAACAGATGCTGGAGAGAAAAGGGAAAACTTATACAACTGGTGGGAATGTCAATTCGTTCGGCCATTTTGGAAAGCAGTATGGCAATTTTTCAAAGAACTTAAAACACAATTACCATTTGAGCCAGTAATCCAACTATTGGGAATATACCCAAAGGAATATAAATCATTCTACCATAAAGACACATGCCCCCATATGTTCATTGCATCACTATTCACAATAGCAAAGATATAGATAGAATCAACCTAAATGTCCATCAATGGTAAACTCAACAAGGAAAATGTAGTACATATACACCATGTAATACCATGCCACCATAAAAAAGAACACAATAATGTATTTTGCAGGAACGTGTTTGGAGCTAGAGACCATTATCCTAAGTAAACTAACATAGAAAATAAGAAACCAAATACCATATGTTCCCATGTAAAAGTGGAAGCTAAACATTGAGTATACATGGACACAAAGAAGAGAACAACAGATACCAGGGCCTACTTGAAGGTGGAAGGTGGGAGGACGGTGAGGTTGAAAAACTACCTATCAGGTACTATATTTATTACCTGAATGATGAAATAATCTCTACACAAAACCCCCATGATATGTAATTTGCCTATATAACCTGCACATGTACCCCTGAACCCAAAATAAAAGTTTAGAAAAAAGAAACTAAGAATGATAGGAGGCTATTATAAACAACTGTAGGTCAACAAATTGGAAAATCTAAAAGAAATGGATAAACTCTTGGACACATACAACCTACCAAGATTACATCATGAAGAAATAGAAAACCTGAATAAATCAATAAAGAGTAATGAATTTGAAGCAGTAATAAAGACTCTTCATTCGAAGAAAAGCCAAGGGCGTGAAGGCTTCACTGTTGAATTCTACAAAATATTTAAAGAAGAGCTAATAAAATTTTTTTCAAACATTTCCAAAAATTTAAGAGGAGGGAATACTTCCAAACTCATTCTACAAAGTCAGCATTACCCTGATATCAGTCAGCCAAGTACAAGACAAAAAAGAAAACTGTAGACCAATATCCCCAATGAACATAGATGCAAAAATCCTCAACAAAGTACTGGCAAACAGAGTTAACAACACATTGAAATGATCATTCACCATGATCAAGTGGGACTCATTTCAGAGATGCAAGTATTTTCAACATACACAAATCAAGAAACCTGATGCATCATATTAATGGAATCAAGGATAAGAACTATATGATCATTTTAACAGATGCAGAGAAAGCATTTGATAGACTGATAGACTATAACATCCGTTCCTGATAAAAACTCTCAACAAATTAAGATAGAAAGAACACATAATGACACCGAAAGGTTGTATTGACAAATCTACAGGTGACATCATACTGAATGAGGAAAAGTGGAACTCTTTTCCTCTAACACCTGGAACAAAACAAGGATGATCACATTTTCCACTTGTATTCAACATGGTACTGAAAGTCCTGGCCACAGCAATTAGGCAAGAGGAAGAAATAAAGCTCTTCCAGGTTAAGAAAAGAGAAAGTCAAATTGTTCCTGTTTGTAGATGATCATATATAGCGAAAATCCTAAAGACTCCACCCAAAAACTGTTAGAACTAAATAATCATTTCAATGAAGTTGCAGCATAAAAAAATCAACATATAAAATAAACAGCTTTTCTATACTCCAATAGCAAACGATCTTGAAAAAAATCAAGAAAGCAATCTGATTTACAATAGCTACAAAAAATAGTAAAATATCTAGGAATAAATTTAACCAAGGAGATGAAAGATCTCTACAATGAAAACTGAAAAACACTAATGAAAGAACTTGAAGAATACACAAGCCAATGGAAAGATACTCTATGTTCATGATTTTGAAGAATTAATATCTTTAAAAATCTCATGTTACTCAAAGAAATGTATAGATTCAATGCTACCCCTATCAAAATGGCAATGACATTCTTCACAGTAATAAAAAATCTAAAATTCATAAGGAACCACAAAAGATCCTGAATAGCCAAAATAATCTTGAGCATAAGGAACAAAACTGCAGATCTCACTACCTGACTTCGAAATATACTACAAAGCTATAATAACCAGAACATGATATTGGCATAGAAACAGACATATAACCAATGAAATAGAATAAAGATGCCAGAAATAAATCCATACATTTATAGCTAACTTCTTTTTGACCACGGCACCAAGGATACACACTGAGAAACGAAGTCTCTTCTATAAATGGTGCTGAGAACGCTGGATATCCACATTCAGAAGAATGAAACTAGACACGTACCTCTCACCATATATGAAAATCAACTCAAAATACATTAAAGACTTAAAGATAAGACCTGGAACTGTTAAGCTACTGAAAATAAAAACGTGGGAAACACTTCATGACATTTGGGCAATCATTTTTTCTTCTTTTGATAGGACCTCAAAGACACAGGCAACAGCAAAAACAGGCAAAAGGGATTGCATCAAACTAAAAAGCTGCTGTACAGCAAAGAAAACAATCAACAGTAAAGAGACAACCTATAAAATGAGAAAAAATATTTGAAATCTATGCTTCCAACCAGGAGTTAATATCCAGAATATATAAGAAATTCGAACAACTCGATAGAAAGAAAAACTAATTTTTAATGGGCAAAAGACCTGAATAGACATTTCTAAAAAGAAGACAGACAAATGGTCAGCAGGTATATGACAAAATGCTCAACTTCATTAATAATCAGGAAAATGCAAATCAAAACCACAATAAACTATTACCTCACCTCAGTTAAAATGACTATTATCAAAAAGACAAAAAATAACAAAAGCTTGCAAAGATAAGAAAAAAGAGAAACTCTTATATACTGTTGGTGGAAATATAAATTAGTATAGTCATTATAAGAAGCAGTATGGAGGTTCTTCAAAAAATTAAAACTACCATACAATCCAGTAATTCCAATTCTGGTTATATATCCAAAGGTATTAAAATCAGTTTATCAAAGAGATACCTACACTCCTATTTTTATTGCAGCACTATTCACAATAGCCAAGAGATGGAATCAACTGTTGTGCCCCTCAGCAGATGAATGGATAAAGAAAATGTGGTATATATACAAAATGGAATACTATTCACCTATAAAAATGAATAAAATCCTATCATTTGTGACGGTTGGATGAACCTGGAGAACATCATGTTAAATGAAAACAAATACTACATGATCTTACTCATATGTTGAATCTAAAAATGTCAGTCTCATAGAAGTAGAGAGTAGTGTAATGTATACCAAAGGCAGGACAGGGATTGGGGGAGATGAGAGGAAGAGAGGTTGGTCAATGAGTACAAAGATACTGTTAGACAGGAAGAAGAAATTCTGGTGTTCTACTACACAGTGAGTGACTATAGCTGGTATCAATGTATTGTATATTTCAAGATAGCTATAAAAGAGAATCTTGAAATTTATCACCAAAAATCATGATAAATTTTGAGATGATGGGCATGCTAACTACCCTGATTTGGTCATTATACAACATATACATGTATTGATATAGTACACTGTACCCCATAAACACAATTATTATGTGTCAATTGTAAACAAAATTTTTAGAAATTATCTTTTAATTCTAATTATATCTCAGTTCTATATTAACAAGCTGCCCCTAGGTAAAATGCCAAGCATATCTGTTAGGATCCCAATTGGAAGTAGATAGAACTGAAAGAGTTTAGAGAAGCCAGAGGGCAAACGAATTCATAGAAGTCAGCCTTCTGGGGAAGAGTAGGGAAAAGAAAATAATACAATAGACCTGGAGGAACAAGAAGAAACATTACTAAATTTTCTTTTACGTAAGCATATGAAAAGACTATGTGGCCACAGAAATATCAAGGAGACTGAAAATATCTATTATTTGAGGACAGACAAGACAATTTTGGAAACTATCTCTACTTTGTTTTCATAATCCATTTATTTCACCTTTTTCAAAATTTTAACTATGAAATACATGTCTATGTAAGAAACTATTAAGAAGCATAGCTAATGAAGTAGAGTTACAATAAGATTCCATTGCTATCTGTATTGTTCAGAGAAGTAACATTTTTTTCACATTCACCAGAAAGCACCTTTACATTTATTTAAAAGTGTCTTTCCTAATTGAACTAACGTCAATTCTGAGTGTCAAGTTTGAGCACTCAGCACAATTTACCTAAGTTTTGCCATTCAGATCTAAAAATGCCACTGTCGTATTTGTTTGAAATCTCAGGCTGAGGAAGTATGTACAAATGATGGAGACCTGTATGGATTCTTTTGGATCATATGGAACTCACTTCATAAATCAAATGTTTTATTCAAACTTTGATTTGGCTTACTCTCATCAAAAACTGTTTGTGGCATCAACAAGGTGATAGGATAGAACCATTTACCTTTTCTACCTGTTCTCAGGAAAGCTTAACATTTCATGTAAATCCTTTACAATTTCAGATTGCAGAGTAGTGTACTTGGGTTTTTCAATATAAAATTGTTGCAGAAAAACCATACCAAAATTCTCTGTGTTAATTGCTTACCCTTCAGAGGCTTTAAAAATGACTTTATCATGGTGAATTATACAGTCAATAAAAGATGGTTCATTTATAAAGTTCACATAAATGATGCATTGAGAAAGGGTTTTTTGTTCTGGTTGATAAAAGTTAATCAAATGCAAGATGGCATAAAGCAATTTAGCATAAATCTTCCACAGAGCACTGCTTAAGCCTCCCATCTCCCAAGTAGAGAGAATATTTATCTGACTATTTCTAACTATCCCAATAAATCTTTGATTAAGAGAATCATATCAAAGTAGCTGACTAATGACTTGGTTTTGAGAACTGTTCTAGTAAATATATTATAAATGGCATCTCAAGTCTTCAATAGCCTGGATGCAAAGATGTTTAAAACTTAAGTGAGAACCAAATGAGTTAAATGGGGAAGAGGTTTGTCTTAAATGTAGTTTTCTCTTAATACCAGAGAAACTGCCACAAGAAAAGCAAGAGGAACGTAGCAAGATTAAGTTCTACAATGCTTTCAAACCACTAGATTTTTCATTCCTTTAAGGCCTACACTGAATAACAGATTCATTAGTAGTGGTGCTTGTAAGCTCATTGATCAAAAAAAAAAAAAAAAAAAAAAGAATCTATTACTATTCAGTTCAAATGCTGTCCAAAGTCTGAGATGATGATTTCCGAAGATAACTTTCTCTTCCTCTATGTATAATCCTAAAAAGGAAAATAAGGCACTCTGAAGTTTAACTAAATGGGAACAAATGTTATTGTTTGTGGACAAATATATCACCTACACAAATCAGCTTGTTCCCCAGACAAGTTTGCCTTGTGCATGCTTTTATGCTTGTCCACATGATGCCAAATTACTTATTTTAAAAATTGCTCAAGTGAATGTTTTGACATAATATGTGCCCTTTCATATATGACCAATTTTATTGAAGTATTCTCATGATGTCAAGAGAAAAATTATATACATATACTTCTTAGCAATTTTTATGGGATTAGAAACCTATAACATACGACTACTGCTTATTACATCCCTGGAAATCAAAACCTATTTGTCCACTTTCCTTTTCCTATCCACACTTCAGATACAGGTCCATATATTCTCAATGTGTTTGCTTATTACAGTAGCTACCACTTGTTGAGAGTTTTTTATTTTTTAATGTGTGAAACTGTGTTTGTGACTTCTCATCTATTATCATATTTAAGCCACCCAACAAATTTGGACTACACATCTCATCCTAAAGGTGAGTAAATCAGAACTCAGAGGAGTTAACTATCTTAAGTGAGGTCACACTGTCTGTATATGACTGATCCCAGTTTTGTCTGAATTTAAACACATATTCTTTCCTCTGTTTCTTTTTTATTAAACACTAAATGTACTAGGTGTTAAGGATTTTGATTCTTCATATAATGAAGTAAAGCGATTAAAGACACTTACCTAGAACAGTGGAATTTAAGGAGACTGATTATTAAAAGTTCAATAAAATGCATATTTTTGAAACTTGAAAATTCTTGGAAACATTGTAATATCCCCTTAAGCCATCTGTTTTTCCCTTCTTAGGTGAAATATACCATGTACAATTACAAATCCTAATCTGTGGATACAAACAAGTTGGTACAAATTTGTCACCTTAGATCACACAAAAATGTTCTTACCCAGGTCACAGTCCAGCCCAAACATTAAAGTTGTTTGTTTAATGTGAAAGAAAAACGATAATAAAACATTGAATCATCTTAGCAGCTGTACCTTATTTTTTAAGCCAGCACTCTTTGAATATAATATATTCAAATAAACAATGGTGCTTGCTTTTTGAGGAGACCTAACTACAATGAAAGGGGCTAAAGGATCATGATAATAAAAAATAAATGCTCTTATTTGTGTATTGCATGGTTTGACTGTAGAATAATAAAATAACATTACTTACCCATCATATTTACAGTAGTTTTATGTATCTTTGAAAAACAGGATAATATTTCTTCTTTCTCTCTGCCGTTGCATTTAATTAAAATGTGATCTTTTCTAAATTGACTGAGTCACTTGGCTCTGCTGTGTATATTTTAGGCTTCACACATAAATTTTTTCCCAGATTTCCATTTGGGGAGGATTAACCATTTTGCAATCTAATTTTCTTTGAGCAGAATGTCTCTGGTTCTTTGTCTATATTCAGAGAAAAATATGGAGCTCTCCAAGGGTCTAGCTTTTTCCATACAAATGAACTCTCCCAATAATCTTCTTGATTACTTTCTCTCTCCTATCCTCAAGAGAGTTTGCATATGAATGATTCTCTTCAGATGGATAGGGATTACATATTATCATCTCCCATGAGCCCATCCTTTACCACACATGGCTTCTGCCAGATTTTATTAAATTCAAATCTGTAGGACAAAGTTTCAGTCCAAGGGATTTTTCTCTTGGACAAGAATCTGGGCTAAAGATTTCAAACTTCAATCTCATTGCTTTGGGGTACCTTGACTGTTAGTGTTGGAAAGCCACTAGAAATCATTTAGGGCTAAAGCCCTCATTCTTCAAACGATGAAACACTAGGTGAAGTTAAAATGTCACAAATGATTTAATGACAAAACCTGTACCACAGCCCTGGTAATATATGTCCAATGATTTTTCTACCTAACAATGTTGTTTCATACATATGATTTTTCTAATTTTTGAAATTTTTGATATTCACTTTTAATTCAGCTGAAATTGACCTCAACTGAACAAATACCCATATTTCATCAACACTAAGACACATTTTTCCACTTAGTACCTCTTCTAAAATAGAGATGAGTCTAAGAAGCAATGGTTCTTATTGTTACTTTTAGCTGGGTGTCAGTAACAACATAAATGAATAACAATTATTATTCATTATAATTGTTTATTGTCATGGAGTCTGATGTCCAAGGAGGTTGAAGCAGGAGCATTGCTTGAGGCCAGGTGTTCAAGGCTGAAATGAGCTATGATCGACCTGCTGCACTCTAGACTGGGTAACAAAGGGAGACAGTGTCTCTATTAAAAAGGAAGAAGAAGAAGAAGGAGAAGGAGAAGAAGGAGAAGAGGAAGAAGAGGAAGAGGAAGAGGAAGAAGAAGAAGAAGAAGAAGAAGAAGAAGAAGAAGAAGAAGAAGAAGAAGAAGAAGAAGAAGAAGAAGAAGAAGAAGAAGAAGAAGAAGAAGAAGCAGAAGCAGCAGAAGCAGAATCAGGAGGAGGAGGAGGAGGAGGCGGAGGAGGAGGAGAAGGGGGGAGGGAGAGGGGCAGGGGGAGGGGGAGGGGAGGAGGAGGAGGAGGAAAGAAGAAGGAAGAAGGAAGAAGAGAGAAGGAAAAAAGGAAGAAGGGAACTGCTGCATTACTGTTGCTCATAAAAGCACAGAGAACAAGATTGTTGGAAAGCACAGGCATTAAAAACTGAGTTGAATATTATTCAAAATAGAATCTGTAAAGAAACTTTCAGAATATCTTAACCAATATATTTACCTTATATATTCCATTGTATATGTGTGTAAGAATGTTGGATAATCAAAATCTCAACAAATTTAAAATAAAAATTCTAAATCATTGTTCAATTTTCAGCATTTTTTTAATGGTACATAAAACAATGATATTAGGGTTCTCTAGAGAGACAGAATCAATAGGATATAAGCATACATAAAAAGGGGTTTATTAAGTAGAATTCTCTCACATGATTACACCACGATAGGCCATGATTACACCATGATAGGCCACATGATTATACCATGACAGGCCATCTGCCTCCTGGGGAAAGAAGCCAGTAGTATCTCAGTCCAAGTCCAAAAGTTTCCAAACCAGGGAAGACAACAGTACAGCCTGTGGTCTGCAGCCAAAGACCTGATAATTCCAGGGAGGCTGTTGATGCTGATGCAAATCCCAGAGTCCAGAGGCTGAAGATCCTAGGATCTGATGTCCAAGGGCAGGGGAAAAGGAAGGAAGCATCAGGTAGGAGAAGGAAGCATCAGGAAGGAAAAGAAAGAGAGAGCCAGAAGGCTCAGCAAGCAAGCTTATCCCCCCTACTTCTGCCTGCTTTGGTCTAGCTGAGCTTGAATGATGCCCACCCATATTAAGGGTGGGTTTTCCTTTCTTAGTCCACTGATTCAAATGTCAATCTCACCGGGCGTGGTGGCTCACACCCGTAATCCCAGCACTTTGGGAGGCCGAGGCAGGCAGATCACGAGGTCAGGAGATCGAGACCATCCTGGGTAACACGGTGAAACCCCGTTTCTACTAAAAATACAAAAAATTAGCCGGGCGTGGTGGTGGGCGCATGTAGTCCCAGCTACTCGGGAAGATGAGGCAGGAGAATGGCGTGAACCTGGGAGGCAGAGCTTGCAGTGAGCCGAGATTGCGCCACTGCACTGCAGCCTGGGCGACAGAACGAGACTCTGTCTCACAAAAAAATAAATAAATAAATAAATAAAAAGTCAATCTCCTCTGGCAACACCCTCACAGACATACTGAGGAACAATGCTTCACCAGCCATCTGGGAATCCCTCAATCCAGTCAGTTGACTGGATGGTTAATATTACCATCCAGTAATCTATGATGGTTATAGATCAGTAATCTAACCATCTATGATGGTTAATATTACCATTGCATGACTTAGAATTAGTCATGCAATGGTTGGAATATTTGTCCTCTAAAACTCATGTTGAAATTTAATCCCCAATGTCATACTATTGAGAGGCAGAGCCTTGAAGAGGTGATTTAGTTATATGTGCTGTGCCTTCATGAATGGATTAATACATTCACTAACTAATGGATGAATTGGTTATATGGGAGTGAGACTGGCTTTGTAACAAGAGGAAGAGGAAACTGAGCTAACATGCTGAGCCCCTGCACCATTTGGTGCCTTTTGTTGTGTCAGAACTCTGCAGAGGCTCCCTCCCAACAAGAAGGCTCTCACTAGATGCAGCCCCTTTACCTTGGATCTCCAGCCTCCATAGCTATAAGAAACAAATATCCATTCTTTATAAATGATTACCCTGTTTCAGTTTAAAGTATTCTGTTATAAGCAACAGGAAATAGACTAAGATAAATGGCAACTTTGATTTAACAAAATAATGTATGTGCTTAGTTTTATGTTTAATATGTTACTGACTAGAGAAAAGGACTAACTCCTATTCTCAATCTTATGAAAATCTCCTAATCACGAAAGATATATCCAACCCAAGACGTACTCAGAAACTAAGCAATACCATAACCATGAATTAAATTTTATGACAGCAATTATGTACATGCTCTTCAGCAAAGAGAGTATTTCAAGGGTTGGTGTCCTCATCCAGGAATTAAGTTATAAGCTGGTCCATGAAACTTGAATTGAATTTCAATACCCTAACGAAAGACTGGAGGAAAAAAGCAAATTCTCTTCACCAGCCAGGTCAACAAAATTGGATCTGGGATGATGGATTGAACAGGGCTGCTATACACTATCATGCAGTATGTATCCTACACAAAGGCACCTGGTGAGGGAAGGAGAGAGAGCTAAAATCCAACCCTTACTAGCACAATAAGCCAAGCATCCCAGTAGAGAAATGTAAGAGTTAGAGGAAAGCTGTGCCTTTATATAATTGATCCATCCAATGTGGGCATCCTTTTGCAATTCCCACAAAGGTGCAAGAAGTGCTAGTAGAAGCCAAGAATGACAGATGTTATAGTCAATCACCTTCCCATCTATCAGGAGGAAAAAGAAAGTGTTGCAGGGGAGGATAGAGCATGATCAAAGGTTTGGCAGCAGAAAGATGCATTGTGTATTCACAGGACATTGAAAAGGTTCTCATTTGGGGAATAGGTGGACTAAGATTGGATACTAGAATAGAGTTCGATTACTGAGGGTTATGGATTATTGAAGGCCAACTCTCCAAGGGAACTAGATTGAAGTTTGAAATCAGGGGCTCTGATTTGTTTCTAAGAATAATTATTTGAACTACAAATGAAGGCCAGAAACAAAAATTTTCTGATCAAATCTGACACACTAAATGGTAGCAGACTGGTCACATGGGAGAAAAGAGTAAGTAATTCTTATCCATTTAAGCTTATCTCTGGTAGACAATAAGGAAGCATTTTATGCTTTTTGAGTATTATTATAGAAATGATATAATAAAAGCAATGCTTACAGGAGAAGCATACATCACATAGGGGCAGAGAGATAATGAAGGATATGGCACACTGGAGTCTGGAAGATCAGTAAGGGTGTACTTATGAGCTCCTGTCCAGGGTGTGGATGGCAGTGATAGAGGGTAAAGAAGAGGGAACATCAATGATGATTCCCTTGTTCCTGTTTGAGGTGACTATGAAATCAGCATATCACTAATAAAAAATAGGGAAGCAAGATTAATAAGAGTTTCTGAGAAATGAAGAAAGACTATTTACTAAACTAGAAAAGCCTCCTGAGTGTTTTGAAGGTCTATTTTTAAAAAATCCTTCAATATCTGGATAACAAACTTATTTCTTAAAAAAAGAAGTATTGGCCAGGTGTGGTGGCTTATGCCTGTAATCCCAGAAGTTTGGGAGGCCTAGGAGGGTGGATGCCATGAGGTCAGGAGATCGAGACCATCCTGGTCAACATAGTGAAACCCATCTCTACTAAAAATAAAAAAAGTAACTGGGCATGGTGGCACACGCCTGTTATCCCACTACTTAGGAGGCTGAGATAGGAGAATTGCTTGAACCCGGGAAGTGGAGACTGCAGTGAGCTGAGATCAGGCCACTGCACTCAGCCTGGGCGACAGAGCAAAACTCCGTTTCAACAAACAAACAAACAGACAAACTGTATTTCATAAAGAAATATGTCTTGGGGAAAAGCTGAAAGCATCCCCTTGAATGCCAGCACAAGACAAGGAGCATGCAGTGAGCCGAGATCGCACCACTGTACTCCAGCCTGGTGGCAGAGCAAGACTCCATCTCGAAAAAAAAAAAAAGAAAAAAACAAGTATTATTCTTTACTAAAAAATAAATAAATAAATAAACCATCAAGCTCAGGATAGGAAGGAAAATGTTGCTGATTAGCCTGAGTACAGTAATCATTCCATAAATGTTAAAGAAATGAGAAGTAAATATGTCCATTGTTAGTTCGCTTTATCTGTTTTATGTTATTCCAGAACCTTGTCTGTGTTGTTTCTCTCCATGAAATGTACTGTCATCTCAGTTCATGTTGAAGACAGATCTAATGTTGTCCTAAAGTTGCATTTCACCTCAAGGCAAAGCAGGCAGAATTTTGGTGGGATCAAACATACTGCAAGGGACCTGTAACAAGATTCAGCCTGTGAAGTAAGGCATATATAGGGAAATGGGAGAGGAGTGAAGAAAGTCGATTCAGCTTTAGGCACTCCAAAAAGCCCAGCACAACTAATACAATATCGCAGATGATCAGAAAGACAATTTTAAAAAGTAGCTCCAATAAGTCAAATGTCAAATCCAAAAATACAGCAAATTCAGGAGCAAGTAACATTCTAGAAGCAGAGAGGCAGCATCAGGAAGCCTGTCAGCAGATGGAAAGATCCTTCCAGTGGGGGAGCACTACCTAAATAAGGCAAAACAAAAGTAAAGCATGACCCAAATCATGAGACTCAGGCACGTGGACAGAAACAAGGATCCAGCTTCAAGAATGAGAGTATAAAGGACGCATTGAAGATATACCATAAGGTATCTATAAAAACTACATTAGAAGGCACTGGAACTGAACATACAACAGAAAGATTATACTCTCTTCAAAGAACCTGTCAGACAATAGAAACTACTAGCTAATAAGATAAAGTTCGTTAACCTCTCCAAGCCTGTGTTTCTTTGCCTATGGAATGAGAAAAATTATTCTTTCCTCATGCTACTTCTAAGATATATTGTTAAGTAACAAAGAAATCACATATAAACACACATATATACACACAGTCACACACAGGATCTTGAAGGAATCACATCCCACCATTATGAATGGTAACCATGAGGAGGAGAGTGGGAGGGGAACTTTCAGTTTCATTATAAACAATTCTGTTTGTTTAAATATTTCACAGTGTGCATGCATTAATATATCACTTCTCAGATAAAATGATTTTTTAAATATCGAAGGGCATTATCATGAGGTTTCAACAAAATACCATTTGTTTCTAAAGTGTGTAACTCAGAGACATAGTTAGACTCGACAAATGATGGTGTTGTCATATTGTCACTGTTGTTGCTGTTGTTAGCGAAGGAAAGGCAAACATCCACACAATCCATAAGAACACAGCAAAAGGAAAATAAAAGCACAGTTAGAAACATAAGCAAGGTATAATTAAACACAAGTATTGAGATGACTGTGAAGTGACTGACAATCAGGATGGAGTCCACCTGGGAAGGTTCCATGGCGATGAAGCAGATTAAACAAAATTCTGAGGGTGGGAAGAGATGCAGTTAGTTAGCAAGGCTTGGCATGAGAATTATAAAAATGGATTGGAAGACCTAGAGATCTAATGATGCCAATATACTTAAGTTATCTTCAGTTTCAGATCATCAGAGTTTTTCTCTTTTGTGATCAAAAGATCAAGCAGGCAGTGAGAGATCATCCACAGGCCCTCCAGGAGAAAGGCGCAAGGAAGAGAGAGAAATGTGGTCGTATTTGCAGAGATTGGTCATCTAGCTTTTTCCCGTGTCAGCATAATGAAATTCTCAGGCAATCTGTGCCTCAGGAGTACACATTCTGTCAAGGAATCCACACAGGAAGCATTCACTGTCTGGTGCTGGGTATGTTTCTCAATGCACTGAGCTTTCTCTTGGCCAACAGCAGCACAGTCATTGCGAACTCATTCCAGAAGACTGCCCAGCACTCTTTGTAGCCATGCTTTAACTTTGTCTACTTCAATATAGAAACTCCCATCAAGTGCTCCTGTATGCCTAGGGATAGAGATGAGAAGAAAGGCAGCAAATACCTGTGGGAGCAGGGCTTCTGCAGACTGAGTCTCAGCTTATGCAAATTAAAACTATCATCACAACCTTGTAAAGCAAGAAAACATCAATATCAGAACATTCGACTGAGGCTGGGCAGAGACATGCTGCAGAGTAACCCCATGGGAAGGGCATTTGTATGGACCAAGCAGTGATCTACAGAGAAACCCAAGGCATGAAAGGGAGTCCAAATAGGACTTGGTGGAGAATAGAAGGTGCTTTAGACTTTGCTGTAATAGTTCAGTAGTTCTATAATATTACATTCTAATTAGCAGATGTCAGTTCAGAACTTCATCAATCAGCTCTCTTAAGCCTAAAGCTAAAGAACAAATCATGAGCCCTGCAATAGTCTTCTTGAGCTGCCATAACAAAATACCATAGACTGGACGGCTTCAACAACAGACATTTACTTTCTTACTTTTCTGGAAGTTGAAAAGTCCAAAATCAAGGTGGTGGCAAGATGGGATTCATCCTGAAGCCTCTTTTCTTGGCCTGTAGGCAACTGCCATCTCACTGGGTGCTCACCTGGCCTTTACTTAGTGTGTGTGTACAGAGATAGAAAGCTCTCTGCTGTCTCTTATTATAAAACACTAATCCTTTCAGAGCAGAGCCTCGTCTTTATGCATTTAACCTCGAATCGCTTCTTTAGTAGTAAATTTGGAGGTCCTATCTCCAAATATGCCAGCCTAGGGGTTAGGACTTCATTCAATATATGAATTTTGTGGGGACATAAATATTTCCATTCATAACAGTCCTTTAACTAGAATGAGCTGTCTCAGGAACTTATAAGTAATATTTGAGAATGCCTACAAGAAATTTAGAACTATTAGTATAATATGTAATATTTTAAATAATAAAATGATAAGGCTTTAACCAATAGAAAATCATGGAAGAAAAACCAGACCATCCAGTTGGCCCATTTTCTCTACAAAAAAGCATTGGCAAGGTAGGGACTGGATAATAGTTCCTATGAAACAAAAAGCAGCAGGAGTGTCAAGTGTTGGAACTTAGAACCTTGAGGAAAAAAACCCAGAGAAGTGGAGTCAGTAAGTTAAGAGAAGGCTGTGTGATGCATAATATTATTCCAGTCTATACTTCTACTCACAAGATCATAAGTCTGTTTGGATTTCTTATGAAGCACAGTGAAGAGGCTAAGCTGGCAACTGTTTACAACCTGGGTGATATTACCCTCACAGCAGCTAGAGGGCATTTGGAAATGTGTGGCAATGTTTTGGATTGTCACGATAACTCCAGAGCACCATTTACATGCTTTATGTCCACAATGCAAGGGACAGTCCCATAGATTGAAGAAGGTTCATCCAAACATCAATAGATTTAGTCGCATTTACCTGAGTCTCTGAGGAGTATGTAAGGCCCTAGGTTGCAATATTTTGCTATATATTTATTTTTTCATTCATTCGTTTGATCATACATACACTTAACATTTATTACACTTCTACTAAGTATAGAAAAGCAGAGATGAACCAACATGAGTAAGATGGAAACTGCCTCAAACAACTCATAATCTATAGAGGCAGGTATATGCATAACTAAATACAATGCTTTATGATATATTTGGTAGTAGTTGTATAAGCAGAGCAATAAGCCAGTAATTAATTCAAACCAGGAGAGTAGAGAGGGGAGAGCATCAGAGAAAACATATTTGAGCTGAGATGGAAAGAATAATTAGAATGCCATCAAGTTACAACTTTAGAAGTAAGGGAGAAAGCCATTCCAGTAGAAGGAAAAATGAGAAGCAAGGCACAGAGGTGTAAGAGTATATGACATCTGTGCGTTATATAACATTGATACAAAAAATAATTGGTAGTTGAGTTGGGCACAGTGGCTCACGCCTGTAGTCTCAGCACTTTGGAAGGCTTAGGCAGGTGGATCACCAGAGGCCGGGAATCTGAGACTAGCCTGGCCAACATGGTGAAACCCTATCTCTACTAAAAATAAAAAAATTACCTGGGCGTGGTGGTGCATGCCCAGCTACTAGGGAGGCTGAGGCAGAAGAATCACTTGAACCTGGGAGGTGGAGGTTGCAGTGAGCCAAGATCACGCCACTGCACTCCAGCCTGGGAGACAGAGCGAGACTCCATCTCAAAAAAAAAAAAAAAAAAAAAGGTAGTTGAGATTGGAAAGGCAGGTTGAGACCAGATTGTGAAATAGTTGCAAGTCATTCTAAGAAGCTTGAATTTCAGTCTGTGCAAAATGGAGGCCTTTCAAAGGATTTGATTAAGGGATTTGACATAGTTATGAATTTAAGGGAAGGGAATAAAAGACTAGTTGAGAAGCATTGCACTAGTGCACAGGAGAGAAGATGAAGACATTGGTGAAAGATAAAGAGAACAATCGAACAGGTATTTCAGAGCTAGAAACAACACATTCCCTGTACTTTGGGAAAGTTCATTAAAAAATGGTTGTGGTGGGTTTTCTAGGTTTCAGTGACAACAGTTAAAAGTAAAATTTGGTGATTCAAACATCTCCAATATTGGCATTACTCATGAATATGTTTAAGTCTAAGTGGGATAAAACAACAGAAGGCAATTTATTTTGACAAAAACTCCATGGTCATGCATTTATTATGAATAAGCTGATGTTTATGTTGTTAGCTTCAAATTCACCCATTTCCCTGAGCGACTACTTGGGTCAAATCAGCTGCTGTGTTCCTAAAATACCAATGGATGTTGTTGATAAAGTGTCTCTCAAAGTAAGGAGTTCCCACCACAGGGTGTTTCTCTCCCAATCTGGCTGTCAGCTGAGTTATTATGTTTTTCTCCAACCTTCAGGACTTAGTCCATCTGTTCAATAATGCTTTTGCCTGAACAATATGGATGGAATGAATGACAAGGAGAAAAGCCAGCAATATGCTGCAATTACTGTTTTAATCTTTACAGTGCTTAAGTATGTGGCTCTCATGTTCCCACCAATCTTAACTCACAGAGTAGAGTATCAATGTTTGCCAGAAAGAAAATGGCCTTGTTTTTCCTTCTTTCAGTGAGTCACTGTTTACTTGAAGATTTGGAAAAGGTAATTAGATGAGGTTCTAGCATTGGCTCTGTTTTACTAACTTCCAAGAATGCTGACCAGATTCTTAAAATATACTCAGTTCATTAGAGATCCCCTTTGGGGATCGGCTAATTCAGCATGTCGCATCTAGGCAAGAGATTTCCAGGCTGGTTGGATTATGGCTTCTGGCAACCAGTACTGTTGGCAGCAGTAAGGTTTGTTCCCCTGTTTCTGTTTTGATTCCTTGTTGTTTCTGAATTTTGGGGAAGGAAGTTGGTGGGAGTCAAGCATATTTGGTATTTTATTATACAGTTTCCATATAATCTTACTCTATATAGTTATTTAACTAATACTCATGAAAGAAGAAAATAAACATGTAAGACACAAATCAACTGCAGCTGTGTAGGTACATTTAGTGTCCGAACTGATAGCACAGAGGTTCCAATTCAATACTTTCCATTAATTAAAAGGCACAATTATATTAATGTCTTATTGTGTGATTCTAGATTTCACACCTATGATTTTAGCTCCGTCTGTCTGAAAGTGTCTCTCTTACCCACCCAAGTAACTCACACACATTAAACATTCAGAGCCCTGAAATACTTATCTAGTCCAGGGTTACAAGACAGTAAGTGATTTTTACAATTATTTATTGAGAACTTGCTATGAGCTAGACATTGTGTTAACTGCTGTAAATGTAGTAACTCATGTAATCCCTGCAACAGCTTGATGAGAAAGCTACTATTATTACTTTTCCTATTCTTCAAAAGAGCTACAGATGCAAAGACTGGAGAAACATTTTTCCAAGGTAAAAAAGCTAGTAGTTAGAAGAACTGGGGTTTGAACTCAGTCCCTCTTACTCCAGCATCTGTGCTCTTAAACACCAAACAATATTTTGTTGTTGTTGTTCTTGTTTAAAAAACATAGGTACATACACATAGAAAGTCAAAAAGGATTCTGTTAAATTTTTTTCAGAAGTAGGATTTGACACGGTTTTGTGTTTTTAAAATTTTTTATTTGGAATAATTTTAAACTTGCAGAAAACTTACCAAAAGATGACAGACTTATCACGTATCCCTCTCTATGCTTTCCCTATCTTACATAATTTTAGTACAATTTCAAAACCAAAAAATTAATACTGGGGCATACTATTAGCTAAACTACAGACATTATTCATATTTTACCAGTTTTTTTGTTTGTTTGTTCGTTTTACTAATTTGTGTTCACTTTCTTATTTTATGATACAAAATATTTTCTAGGATCTTATCATATTTTCCTTAACTCGGCCTCAGAATCAACCATTTCTCCAGAAATCTGAGTAATCAGAAACCACAGGGAAATTAGGTGTGATCACTGCTACTGGACTCATGTTTCCTCTAGGCCCTCTCCGCGTACAGGGTTAGAAAATACATGCATCAGGAAGAAGATGGCGGATAGAAGGCAGAAGTAGCTTGCAGCTCCTGCTCAAATGGACCGAGCAACATGTAGAGACTCACATCATGAACTTTTGCTCCAAGAACTACTGCAGGAACATACCAGGAAAGCCAGGAGAATCCACAGACCCTTTGAAGGAGCTGGATCACCCCTGCAGGCTCCCTGAGACACTGAAAAACTGAGACTGCTTGCTTTCTCAGGGGGGAGGCTCATGATCTGGGGCAAGTTCTCAGTCCTGGTCACTGACTGCCTGGGAATAGACTCAGTGCTGTTGGGAGGGCACGGTGGGAGTGAGACCAGCCTTTTGGACTGCAGGCTGCATGGGAGCAGGTGAGGCCTGTAACTGACAGCTTTCCCCCCACTTCCCCGGAGGCCTGTATGACTCAGCAGAGGCAACCTTAATTCTCCTGGGAATATAACTTCACTGGACCAGGAACCACACCCCCATCCCCCAAGCAGCTGCAGCAAGCCCCATCCAAGGAGAGTCTGAGCTCAGATATGCCTATCTTTGCCCCCATCTGGTGATCTTTCTCTACCCACTTAGCAGTCAAAGACAAAGGTCATAATCTCCTGGGAGTTATAAGGCCCTGCCCACTGCCTGAAAAACCTGAATACTTAACCAGGATAAGTAGGGCAAGTTTGAATCCTCCCTATAGGATCACAGCTGCTGCGCTCTTGAAAGTGCCACCTCCTGCCTGGAGGCCAACCAACACAAAACTAGTGCACTAAACAAAAATACAACCAGGGACCCTCACAGAGTCCACTTCACCCCCCTGCTACCTCCACCAGAGCAGATGCTGGTGTCCACGGCTCCAAGACCTGGATCTTCATCTCTCACCCTATACAAAAATCAATTCAAAGTGGATCTAAGACTTAAATCTAAGACCTGAAACCATACAGATTCTAGAAGATAACATGGAAAAAACCCCTCTAGACGTTGGCTTAGGCAAAGACTTCATGACCAAGAACCTAAAAGCAAATGCAACAAAAACAAGACAGATAGATGGGACTTAATCAAGCTAAAAAGCTTCTGTAGAGCAAAAGAAATAATCAGTAGAGTTAAAAGACAACCCACAGAGTGGAAGAAAATCTTCACAATTTATACATCTGACAAAGGACTAACATCCAGAATCTACAAAGTACTGAAACAAATCAGCAAGAAAAATTAGTGATGTCAAACATTTTTCTATATACTTGTTGGACATTTGTATATTATCTTTTGAGAATTGTCTCAAAATGTATAGAGTATTTACATGTATATATGCTAACCTACATATACACAAATCTACATGTATCTCTGATACAATCCCATCAAAAAGTGGGCTAAGGACATGAATAGACAATTCTCAAAAGTCAATATACAAATGGCCAACAAGCATATAGAAAAATGTTCAACATCACTAATTATCAGGGAAATGAAAATCAAAACCACAATATGATGCCACCTCAGTCCTGCAAGAATGGTCATAATCAAAAAATAAAAACACAATAGATGTTGGTGGGTATTTGATGAAAAGGGAACACTTGCACATTGTTGGTGGGAATATAAACTACTACAACCACTGTGGAAAACAGTGTGGAGATTCCTTAAAGAACTAAAAGTAGATCTACCATTTGACCCAAACATTCCACACCAGTTATCTATCCAGAGGAAAAAAAAATCATCCTACACAAAAGTGCATGTTTATAGCAACACAACTTGCAATTGCAGAAATATGGAACCAGCCCAAATGCCCATCAATCAATGAGCAGATAAGCATATATATGATGTATATATTCCATCACATATAATGTATATATTCTATCATATATATATGTGGGAATGTAAACTAGTGTATATATAATGGAATACTATTCAGCCATAAAAAGGAATGAAATAAATGGAATTCGCAGCAACCCGGATGGAACTGGAGACTATTATTCTAACTGAAGTAACTCAGAAAATGGAAAATCAAATATTATATGTTCTCACTCATATGTGGAAGCTAAGCTATTAGGATGTAAAGGCATAAGACTGATACACTGGACTTTGGGACTCAGGAGAAAGGGTTGGGGTGGCAAGAGATAAAAGACTACACATTGGAAAAAGTTTACACTGTACAGGTCACGGGTACACCAAAGTGTCAGGAATCACCACTAAAGAAGTTATTCATGTAATCAAACACCACCTGTTCCCTAAAAACCTATTGAAATAAAAAAATTAAAAAATTTTAAAAAGAAAATATATGCATGTATGTATTTTCAACCTACATGTATTTTAACTACATATATTTAACCTACATGTATATAATATATAGAGTATTTACAGGTATATATTCTACATATACACACATCTACATTTATCTCTGTATCTATCTATATAAATATATTAAAAATTATGAATTCATGCTGATACCTCCAGTATCAATCAATCCAAGACCCAGGGTTCATTCTAGTCTTTTCCTTTTCCTTTTTTGTAACCCTTCTCTCCAACTGCAAGAAACCTAGATCTCATTATCTACAGCATGCTTTACTTATTTGTGCAATCCTAATATACACAAAAAGCAGTTTCAGAATTGCTAACCCATATTGTTATAAGCAAAAAAAAGGTACAAACTCATATACAGTATTTATATACAATTCTTTGACTTTATAGATACTGCTTTCCAAATTTTCTTATATTAGTTATTTTCTTCTCTGCCCCCATTATTCTTTTTTTAAATTATATTTTCTGATACTTGACAATAAACATATATTATTGTTTGTGGTTGTGTGTTTTTAAAGACTATATTCTCTGGGGTCTGCACACTACCTGGAGGATAATTGCATGGTCAAAATAAAGTATTAAAGTTACATCAGATACAGGGTTCCTGTTAAGCTTTTATCTTCTCCACACTAGTAACAATTGTTGTGCTTAGTTACCTTTTTCTAGGGTATCTGGACAAAGTCCAAGTCTGCTTTAATGGTCCATCAGAGCTCCTCTCTTGCTTCTTCCCAGCTCTACAATCTCATACTTGTCTTTTACCAGTGTTGAAAATGATTATAAAATTTCATATTTGGAAAAATGTACAAGACTTAATAAAATCACTGACACAGAAACCAAGATAGTATAATCATGGATATAGATATAGATATAAAATGTTAATATCTCTGTAACTTTATTTTCAGTGTTTATTTTAGATTCAGCAAGTACATATGCAGGCACATGTGCAGGTTTGTCACCTGGGTATACTGTGTGACGCTGAAGTTTAGAGTGTGAAAGTTTCCATCACCAAATACTGAGCATAGTACCCAACAAGTAGTTTTTCAATTCTTGTCACCCACCCTTTCTCCCCTCCAGCAGTCCACAGTGTCTGTTGTTTCCATCTTTACATGGATGAATACCCAAAGTTTAGCTCCCACTTATAAGTGAGAATATGCAGTATACGGTTTCTGTTCTTGAATTATTAATTCAGTTAGGAGAATGGTCTCCAGCTCCACCCATGTTGCTGCAAAGGACATGATTTTATTCTTGTTAAGGTTGTGTAGTATTCCATGGTGCGTAAGGACCACATTTTCTTTATCCAATCCACTGTTGATGGGCATCTAGACTGATTCCATGTCTTTGCTACTGTGAATAATGATGGAATGAGCATGATGTGAGTGCATATGTCTTTTTGGTAGAACAATCTGTTTTCTTTTGGATATTTATCCAGTCATGGGATTGTTGGGTCAAATGATAGTTCTAAGTTCTCTCAGAAATCTCCAAACTGTTTTCCACAGTGACTAAACTAATTTACATTTCCACCAATGGTGTATAAGCATCCCCTTTTCTCCACAGTTTGCCAACATCTATATTTTTTTTACTTTCTAATAAAAGTCATTTTCACTGGTGTGAGATGGTATCTCATTGTGGTTTTGATTTGCATTTCTTTGATGACTAGTGATGTGGAGTATTTTTTCATGTTTACTGGCTGTTTATATGTCTTCTTTTGAGAAATACTTGTTTTTTTGAGAAGCAACTTTTGCCCATTTTTAATGGGTTTTTCTTGATTATTCAATTGCTTAAGTTTCTTGTACATTTTTAATATTAGACATTTGTTGGATGAATAGTTTGTGAATATTTTCTCCCATTCCATAGGTCATCTGCTTGCTCTGTTGGTAGTTTCTTTTACAGTGCATAAGATCTTTAGTTTAGTTAGGTCCCACATGTCATGTTCTGTTTTTATTGCTTTTGAAGACTTAGTCATAAATTGTTTCCTAGGAACAATGTCCAGAATGGTGTTTCCAAGGTTTACTTCTAGGACTTGTATAGTTTGGGGTTTTATATTTAAATCTTTAATCAATCTGGGGTTAATTTTTGTATATGGTGAAAGGTAGGTATCCAGATTCATTCTCCTGCATATGGCTAGCCAGCTATCCTGGAACCATTTATTGAAAAGGGAGTCCTTTCATCATTGCTTATTATTGTCAACTCTGTCAAAGTTTAGATGGCTGTAGGTATGCACCTCTATTTCTGGGTTCTATAACCTATTCCAATGACCTATGTATCTGTTTTTGTACTAGGACCATGCTGTTTTGGTTACTGTAGTTTTATTGTTTAGTTTAAAATTGGGTAATATGATGCCTATTACTTTATTCTTTTTGGTTAGGATTGCTTTGGCTATTCAGGCTGATGTTTAGTTCTGTGTACGTTTTAGAATAGTTTTTTTTTTCTAATTCTGTGGAAAAGGACAGTGGCCGTTTGATAAGAATAACATTGAATCTGTAGATTGTTTTGAGCAGTATGCCCATTATAATGTTACTGATTCTTCCAATCCATGAACATGGAATGTTTTTCCTTTTTTTTTTTTTAATCTATGATTTCGTTCAGCAGTGTTTTGTGATTCTCCTTGTAGAGGTATTTCACCTTCTTGGTTAGATGGATATCTAAATATCTTATTTCGTTATGTGGCTATTGTATATGAGATTGCATTCTTGATTTGACTCTCATCTTGAATGATATTGATGTACAGAAATGCTACTGATTTTTGTACGATGATTTTGTATCCTGACACAGTATTAGCTCTTATGTTTAGATCTTTCATCCATTTTAAGTTGATTTTTTAATGTGTTGGAAAATAGGAGTCTAGCTTTATTCTTTTTCATGTAGATACCTAGGTGTTTACATTTATGGAAGAGTCTATTTTCTCCATTGAATTGTAGTTGTGCTTATTAGTTATGTTTCACTACAGCACTGGACCTTGTCAACACTACATACTACTGAAGCACTTTCCTCTCTGTGACTGCATTTTTTTTCTTCTCTGGCCTCTACCTTTGTATCCAATCACAAACGGAAGTCATTCTTGTAATTACTAAGGATGTTTGAAAAGTAACTTTAATGACTCTTTCATTCAATGTCCTATTTCTCTACTCAGTATTTGTTAATCAAAGACAATTGTCAAGAGACTTGAACAAAGAAATCACAGAGTGCCAGAACTGAGACGTGCTCAACTTCCTTCAAGGTTTTTGTCTGCTTCTAACTCTGCACAGAAATTTTGATCATCAACCACTCTTTAAAAATGAGATTGTATTGTCCATGGACAGGTCAGCCCATACGCTAGCACCCAAAAGAGGGGTAAGCAGAAACAAGCCCAAAGACAAACTGAAGAGTAAACAATAGTCCTTTCTCTAAAGTAATTAAAAGAGAAAAAATCATTCAGTAACTTTGCCCTTTTAATGCAAAGACAATTTTTTCTAAATGAAATTATTTGAAAAATATTAATGACCCAACAGTATATGATCATACACAAAAAAAGTACAAAATGTTGATGGTAGCTTTTTAGAAAAAAAAAAAAGTGTTATCTTAGCTTGTGCTTCTATTCTCAGAGTAAAGGCAGTTGACCCTTGAACAACATGGATTAGAACTGCAGGGGTCCATTTATATGCAGGTATTTTTAGCCAAGTGCAGGTTGAAAATACAGCATTTTTGGAATATGAAACCTGTGTGTACAGAGTGCTGACTTTTTGTATATTCAGGTTTTGAAAAGCCAACTGAGTATGTGGGATGTATATACACACAGGTGGTCCTGGACAAATCCCCAGCATATACCAAGAGATAACTGCACTTGGGGATCTGAAGACTGTGGACTCAATGTTTTCAGGAAGATGTACTTAAAGCAAGTGAGGGGAAAAAATGTTATCTTGTTTAATTTGTGGTTCTGTTCTCAGAGTAAATACTTGAGGCTATGAAGACTGAATTCATTGTTTTCAAAAAGATGTACTTAGAGCAAGTGACGAAATCTGAATTATATTAATGGTCAAAAGCAGACCCAAATTCAGAGTGTGTTTAGAAACAAGTATAGTAATGTCAGATACAAAACACAACACCTTAAATGAGTCATTACAAAGAAATAATTTAGCAATTTATTTGTGACCTAGTGAGCGTCATCATTATTATCATTACATGCTTGGCAAATTTTGGCTTTTCAATTATTCCAGAACTTAGTTAATAACTGTATAGATGGCTCTTGTGGCTTTAAAATGTTGATAGCCGATTAAACTTATCTTTTCTGAGTAATCAATCTGATTCTTTTTTATTTAATCTAGAAGTTTTATTAATTGACTTTTTTAAGTAGGCTGACAAAGAGATGCTATTATATACCCACAGGAATAGCTACCATTTTACAAATTGACAATAGTAAATGTTGATGAGAATATGGAGCAACTGGAACTCTGATACATTACTGGAAGAAGTATAAATTAGCACAATTATTTGGAATAGTGGCATTAAAAATTAGAGCTAATCATCTGCCTATTTCATGGCTCACAACTAATTAGTTCATATGAACACCAAAAAAATACAAAAATCTTGATAGCAGCTTTAGTCATAATAACTCAACTGGAAACCATCCAAGTGACCAATAACAGCAACAGCAACAAACAGGTAAACAAATTGTGTGTGCTCATTAAATGAAATACCACACAGCAATAAAGAATAGACTACTGATACACACCGCCACACAGATGACTCTCCCAGAGTAATGATGAGCAAAAGAAATCAGAGACAAAATAGTATATACTATATGACTCCATATGAAGTTCAAGCAGATACAAAGCTAATCTATGGTGTTAAAAAAAAAACAAAGTAGTAATTGCTTTTGGAGAAGTTTTGACTGGAGAGAGACATGGGGAAACTTCTGTGTTATGAGAATATCCTGTCTTCAGCTGTGTGTGGTTACACAGGGTGATATTTAGCGCTAAATCAAACTAAAATTGGCCCAAGGAGGCCTCCTTAGGAGTTCTTAACTGCAACCTAACTCAGAATGCAAACAAACTGAAAACCAGTTTAGGAACAAACAAGTGTCTCAGCCTATCACAGGAGACCAGCTATTCAAATTATATTCAAATAAGGCACATGAGAGTTGTAATCAATCAGGCTGTCTCCATACCTAACTTCTATTTTCTGAATATCACCTCCTTTTCTCTGACTGTAAATATAACATGCACAGGTGGTAGGGTGGGGCATTCTGGGTCATTTTTGCTTCAAACTCCTGTCTGATTCTAGAATTGCAAATAAAAGCCAATTAAGATCTGCAAAACTGGATTTATTGTACTTTTGTCTTTGAACTATGAGAAAAACAAATCAATCTGCACACTTACAATTAGTGTACTTTATGCACTTTATCCATATGTATGATAAACCTCAATAATTATTTTAAAAATAAGATGAGTTAAGTGCCTCAGAGAAATGGAGAAATTTTCAAACCTTTTCAATATGAAACAAAGAGCTAAATCTCATCCACCTATAATACAAAGAAGGAATGAAGAATGTAATGTTAAGCAGTTGGAGCACAGCATTATAACTGGATAGAAAAGAAGGTGATTAAAACATCAGACATTATTGTCACTCTCTTACTGCTAACTTGAGTCCATCAATCCAACTGTTTCAACTCAAAGAAATAAAATGATAATCAAGAATTGTTTTCAACAGAGAAAACTGAGTTTTTAGTTGAAACCAGCAGATGATTCAGAAAAACAGATCCTAAAATTTCATTTCTTTTGCTCTCCCACAAACTCATTTCACATCCTAAGAATCAACCAATATTCAAGTTAAGCCAGACTAAACTAAGTCATATGTTAATTCAGTTCTACTTGAATGGCTGTTACATAATCCTTAGGCAAAGAACTTGTCAAACTCTTTGCTCAGTACAATTCTTGGGACACTGCTGATGTTCAGTTGACAGTGTATATTATAATTTATATCATAATAACAATAACACACAAGGGAATATATACCTTTTGCAGTTTGTAAAAATGTTGGGCTTCAGTTAGCACAGAATTTTAATTCAGAATCAACAATGGAGAGAGAGATCTGACAGTAGTAAGAACAATTTAATTCAATGAATTCATAGACTCAGCCTAAATTGCAGAAAAATAATACTTATTAGGTAAGCTCTCTATAAGAGTCAGCTAAAATAAGCAGGGTATTATGTGTTCTTAATGCATTTATTTTACATAGTGAAAGTTGATGTCTTAGCAGCTCCACAAAACCAAGCCTTTCATTGAAGGTATAAGAAATTGGAAGTAAGTGTGTGTCTATGAGTCTATTTAAAAATGTTCAAAAGTGTTGATGATAGGGGAAGAGAGGGAGAAACAGTAATAAAATACTTTGTAACTGAACAAGATTATTTGTCTAATTAATGAAATGAGTTACACCTTTAGCTCCTAATTCCCACCACAGGAGAAACTGCTGATATAGTAAGGATTAATAAACATTCCCTAAAGGAACAAAGCTGTTGATTTTTTTCCTTTGGAGAGCAGCCAATATCTACTCTCCAATCCTCAAGTTGGGAGCACACAACAAACTTAACCAGGAAAAGAAAAATCTTTGGCCTGTGTGTCACAGAAACACCTGTCAAAAAACCCCAGGGCACAGAGAATTTACCCCAAATCCTGGTTTCATCTGAAAGGTTTCTTTTACAATGCCTCATCAGTGATCCTCAAAGTATGCTCCCTAAACAAAAACATTATCACCTGAAAATTACTTATTTAGAAATGAAATTCGCTTGCTCTTCCCCAGACCTGCTGGATCAGACACTCTGAGGTTGGAGTCAGAGAACCTGGGTTTTAATAAGCCCTCTCGATGGCTCTGAGGCAGGCTCAAGTTTATTTCTCATCAGTTCCACATCCTCTTCCATTCTCCTCAAATTAAACAACTGGCCCTGGTCTCTTATATTGCTGCTGCAAGTTCTCTTCCTGTTACATTACTTTTTAAGATAATTATTCTTCAGAGTGGAGTCATATTTACCATTTGCCACTTTACACATTTCTACTTTACATTTTTACACTTCAACATTATTCAGGCAGAATATATAGTCCCGTCCCACTAGAGACCATTAAAATAAAAGTGTTATGTACCAAAAATCTTGCCGGAATCTATTAAATTGTATTAGAGCCACTACAAAGCACAATAGGTCTTCTGCAATCCAATTCTAACCATTATGTTCCAGAACATTCCACTTTACACATTTCTACTTTACACATTTCTACTTTACATTTTTACACTTCAACATTATTCAGGCAGAATATATAGTCCCGTCCCACTAGAGACCATTAAAATAAAAGTGTTATGTACCAAAAATCTTGCCGGAATCTATTAAATTGTATTAGAGCCACTACAAAGCACAATAGGTCTTCTGCAATCCAATTCTAACCATTATGTTCCAGAACATTCCACCACACCAACGCCTCATCTCTCGATACAGAATTCTCCTACATAGTAGGTGAATTTGCATTTAAGACATCTGTAGAAGAGACTCTGTGGCCACGTTACTAATTTTTTGACAATAAAATATGAAAAAAGTAATTAATATATGGCATATCTGAGCCAAGATCTTTCAGAAGCAAGTGTAACTTTTTCCTGTCCACTCACTGGGTACAAATAACACGAGGGCTGAAGGCCTGGAACAGTGATTCTCAACTTTTATCATGCATTAGAATTATCTGGAGGTCTGTTTACAATGCTAATTGCTGGAACCTACCTTTAGAATTTTGAATTCAGTAGGTCTAGGATGGAGCCTGAGAATATGCATTTCTAATAAGGTCCTAGGTGATGCTGATGCTACTGGTTCTTGAACTACTGGCCTGAACCACAGCCTAGGGGATGATGAAAGCAAAAGAAGGAAACTGCTTCCCAGAGTGGCCATATGGAGAACTGCTGGTTAATCAGGAACACAAGATTCAATCTCTATATGAACAAGAAATAAACTTGTTCTGAGCCAATGTGCTATTGAGGATCTATTTTTTTATCATAGTTTATTCTATTCTTAATAATAAAATTCCCTAGAAGAGTTGATTTTGGCATCTTTTAGATACTATATAAAATATATTTATAATATTCTTTCATATGAAACAATAAAGACACCAAACAAAATACTAAATAAAGACAAAAATAACATTTTATGCATCCTAAGATAGAAATAATTGATTTTCTTTTTTAGTACTTTGGTTATAGAACTTTTCAATGCTTATCTCCCCCAGAGTTTCAACAAAATATTTATGAATTAATTTTTCTCAGTGCAATAATACTTTTTGTTCTGTGTAGTTTTCCATCGGCCAGTGTCTTTGTGACACCATCAGGACAACAGTGTCTTATTTATCTTTACTCTCCTAGTGCCTAACACAATGCTTGGCACATCGTTGAAACTTTTCTTTTAATTATGTGAAAGAAACAACAATAAAAAGAAAGTATGCAAAATATGGACAAATGGATATATTTTTTTTAAAACTGGTTTTGTTGACTGCCAGAGTTTAGGTATTATCAAGTCCCACAGATGCATTCAACAAATATCTCTTTGGCATATTTCAGGCACTGTTCTGTTGATTGGAAAAAAAAAAAAAAGAAACAGTGAACAGAAAGTCAAGGTCTCTATTCTCGAAGAGTTTACACCCCTGTGGATAAAAGGGAGACACAAAAAAGCAATTTTTAAAAATGCAACATAATCAAATGGAAACAAAACAAGACAAGTAACAGTGAGTGGTAGACTTTTTCAGAAAATTTACATAGGATGCTGTTATCTAAGATACTTGACAAAAGTACTGGGCAAACTTTGATGTAAGAAAATGGAAAAACCTCTATTGTACTAGCAATACTTAATAGGTTCCTGTACCAATAGTTATTTCACAGCATTTGAGGGAAGACTACATGAGAAATCATATGTAAAACATTTACTTTGTAAACAGTCATTGAAGTTATGCAATTCCAATGAGGATAAGAGTATGTTCAGTAGGAGTGAGGAAATGAGGTAGTCAGAGAAAAGAATATCATAATTTGAGACCATGGTAATAAAACCGTTCTGGATGTTTTTAGATGAGGAGTTTTAAGATTAGGTTATTGTGATGACTTGTTGAAATTAAGTAGGCAGAAATAGAGGAGTGCAAAAATTAAGGAACTGTGAGTCAGGGTGTTGGATGTTGAATAACATGAGGATGATGATAGACAGGAGGGTCAAGTGCTGAAGTTCTTCAGAATGTGGAAATGTGAAGTACCAGATGGCTCTCAAAGAATAAGTGTTCGTTACTTAAGAGTCCTCTATTATGTGATTGTGTAGCATGCAGTATTTTTCTTTGTGATACTCATCTAAATTGTAATTAATGAACACATTGATTTATTAATGCCAATCTCCCTGTGAGACAATAAGTTTCTTGAATGTTGTGACCAAGTATAGCTTGTTCCAAAGTGGTTATATTAGCTTGTAAAATACAGGGATGGATGGATGGATGGATGGATGGATGGATGGATGGATGGATGGATGGACTGGTAGATAAATGAAAAAGAGGTAGTACTAAAAATAAATGGCATCAAGATAAAAATAAGAGAGCCTTCAGAGTAAAGGCAACAGGAAGATCATCTGCAAAACAAAATTACACCAAAAAGTTCAGTATTTCTTAGTTATGGTTACTCATTCCCTACCTCCTTATTTAATCTGCATATCTCTTCTAGATTAATAAACTACGTATTTATAAACTCAAGTATGTATGATATGCAAAAAAAGATTTTATTTGCAACACTCGTTATAATACTGAAAAACAGCACTGTCACTAAATTCCAAAAATAGGGAATTTGTTAATAAAACAGTACATTCAAAAATTGAATTTTATGCACCTTTGTAAATATCCTGACTTTGTAGATATGTCCATGAGAAACTGTTAAATAAAAAATATATAGACTAGTCTCCTAGGATCATCTCATCTTTAAAGTTGTGTGTGTGTGTGTGTGTGTGTGTGTGTGTGTGTGTGTGAGAGAGAGAGAGAGAGAGAGAGACAGATAGAGAGAGAGAGAGAGAGAGAGAGAAAGAGAGCACAATAGAGACAGAAACAGAAAGGGAAATACTTGGAGTTCTCCTCTTCCATTTCTTACTCTTTCTCCTCTCTGTCCTTACTCTTGTCAGTTCTTTTAAGAGATCATGGTTTTTGGTGAGACTGTCACTTCTATAGCATAACAAACATGTTCTAAGGGATACCGTCCAGAAAAAAATATGGATTTGGCTTGTGGGCATTTCCCTCTGAAGACTGTGAGGCCCTCCAGCATTCCAGCTCTCCACTGCTCAGGGGCTACTGCAGACCCTGCCCCCCCTTCTTTAGGTGATGCCCAGGTACTCAGGCATCACAGTTTTTGTGAGAAGGAAGAGTAATGGAGATGACCAAGGGCTTGTGGAAGAAGAGGAGGATACTAGAATGAGAAGGGGAGGGAAGGAAAGGGGTTATGCTCATACCTTCAGAGTAAGTACTGTGAACTGATAGGTAATGTGAAGAAAAAGTAAAGAAGTGCTTTGCACCAACCCCCAGACTCCAGAGACAAGTGTGTCAACACTGGTTCACTCCTCCAGGTACTCCTGGTGTAGTGAAGTGGTAAAATGTGTATATTTACATCTATGATGGGACATGCAACTATATATATAATACACATGTAATATATTACAGCATTACATATACACACGTTACATTCAATAATATTATATATAATATACGCACACATGTATACATTAAAAGACACATACCAAACTGTTAGCAGTGACTTTTTTGTGGAGTAGGTAATTTAGCTGTGGTGGGGAAGGGGAAGCATTAGCTGACTGCAAATCATTAAGGAATGAAGATAGGGAGGGATCTTTATAAACCTCTGTATTGTTTGCATGATTTACAATAGCCATGTTGCATAATTTGAAAACAAAGAAGAATTTTTTTTTTTTTTTTTGGAGATGGAGTCTCGCTCTGTCGCCCAGGCTGGAGTGCAGTGGCGCGATCTCGGTTCACTGCAAGCTCCGCCTCCCGGGTTCCATAGAGACAGGGTTTCAGCGTGTTGGCCAGGCCTGTCTGAATCTCCTGACATCGTGACGTGATCCGCCAGCCTCGGCCTCCCAAAGTGCTGGGATTACAGTCGTGAGCCACACCACACCCTGCGGAGAACAAAGAAGAATTTTCTTTTAAAGAGTTCCACCAAATCTCGGTTCACCTGCACAATTACTAGATATAAGCAGGAGAAGGGAACCCTAATGTCCATTTCACTCTCCTGAGGATGGTTCATTCTGCCATTAGAGTTGCCCCAAAATTTGTAGTGAATGGTTCTGAAATCTTACCAGAAAAGCAATTGTTAAGTTTTCTTGGGAATGAGTATTTAGCTGTGCAAACAAATAAAATAGATGTATCATAAATTTTCATGATCACTTACACAAAGAGGAAAAACATAAGTATACAGTGAGATCACACACAATATAACTCCTATATCCAGTACGCCATGGATTAGTTCTGTTCACTGACACAGCACTAGAATTTGTACTTTCTATTACCATCTACTTTGAATACTTTGAATTCTTCCAAAGTCAGAAATTCTCTTACTATGTATGGCATTTAAAGACTCCCAGCTGTATGGTGAACAAGTTACACGTTTTACATTAATGGACTCACAGGGGCTTTAGATATTAAAGTCACAAAGAGTACCACCTTAAAACTTACTGATTCCAGTTACAAACTCTATATTCCTATTTCTATACTACATTGGGAGTGCTTAGAAGGTCAGATAGTCTTTTTTAAAAAAATCCTTGTGTCACTAAGTGCAATGTCACTTTAAAGTGCATCAGACACTTGCTTGAATCAGGAAAGACTAAATTCACTACCTATTAGAAACAGGCAACTGCTCTTTCTTGGCCTTCCCAGCCATGACTTTTCTGTGTGGTGACTGGTGAAGCATATTTTCATTTTTCTGTTCACCCAGTAACTGATTTTTGTATACTCAGTTTATTTGGATAGCAACGACAATGTGGTAAAAGGTAGAAGAGATAAAAACTAATAATGTATTTATTATATTTAACTTCATAAGAAGATTGGCTGGTGGCTATGTGTTTGATTCATGACCCATGCAATGACTACCCATTAGACCATCGTTAACGAAGACTTGGCTTTAGTCAGTATCTTATCAGGCCTCTTTCTTACCCTGTGGTAGTTTCCCCTGAGAGTACCTCTGCCATTGATCCAACAAATGAGCAAGTGCATAAGCACAAAGTCATGGAAAATGTGTCTCGTAGGTATCACTTGTTGTTGTGAATATTGAAAGAACACTTATTAGATATTGGATTTTTAAAAAATATTCTTGACTGGGCGCAGGGGCTCACACCTGCAATCCCAGCACTTTGGGAGGCTGAGGCAGGCCCATTACTTGAGGTCAGGAGTTTGAGACCATCCTGGCCAACATGATGAAACCCCGTCTCTGCTACAAATACAAGAATTCTCTGGGCGCAGTGGCTCATGCCTGTAATCGCAGTTACTTGGGAGGCTTCCGCTTTAGCCCGGAAGGCGGAGGTTGCTGCGAGCCGAGATTGCACCACTGCACTCCTGCCTGGGCAACAGAACAAGGCTCTGTCTCAAAGAAAAAAAAAATAATTAAAAAGATTGAAGATTGGAATTCATACATTCTTGTTCATTTCCATATGTACTTGTGTAGCATTTTTCATGTAAAACAGCTTCCCCGTACTCCAGCCAGAGAGCATGACTCTAAAATAAAAATACTTGTGACTGGATGTGGGAGGAAAAAGACTAAAATTAGAGATATCAACAAGCTCTAATATTAGGGATTTATTTTGAAAAGGCCACTTCTAATGAGAACTAACAAGACAATTATTTAAAGATTAATTTACTTGTTTAATATGTCAAAGTTTTGTCCTATCTTAAAAGAAGTACCTTGCCTTTCTGCGTTATTTTTGTCAGATTCAGGCATCTGAGAAAAACAGCATCATCAACTTAATAATGAAGGATAAAAAATAGTATTTTCTCTAAGTGGAGAAGAGACAGACAAGGACAGAGGTAGGGCAAAGATAAAGACACCTAGAGAGATATTCTTGATCCATCTGTAGCTTCCAAGCCATTCTTCATTTTTCAGCCAAATAGTTAACACACAAAATTAGATATCTCATTCTGCATTTAGATGGGGTACTGTGTCACCATGGTAACTGGCTTTTCTTAAACATAGCTCTGCATGTACATACAGTCCAAATTAGCTACAGAAGAGAGACACACATACAATATTCCTGGAGCTTATATAAAATCAACTTATCTGTTTTATTTTTCTGAAGTGAGGTATGTGACTTTATGTTTGCAAATGCTCTTTCAGTAACATTTTCCTTTCTCAGTGTAGTTTGTCTCTGATCACTTCTGTTGTTATAATCCTGGAAATAATATTCCTGATAAAATTTCAGGTGATAATCAACATGTGAAAAGACTTATTTGTATACGCTTGCTGGCTTTTGTCAGTAAGTTCTTAGTGTGGGGAACATGAATTGTATAACCTACCACTTGAGCTTCTTTCCTTTCAAATGCTATTTTGTTTGGCTCATCCTTATGGAGTATTTTGGATCATTTTTCTTGAAAGATTATCCCCAAATAGCATATCCACCTCCACTGACTCCTCCTTATGATAAAATTGCTAAGAAAACAACTTAATGCAAATTGACAGAACTTTAAAAAAAGAAGGATGTTGCCACAACATGGTATTCAAACCAAAAAATATCTCCAGTGTTTTTCTAATAGTTTTTACTTGCAGATTTATCTGAAAGAAAAGATAAATAATTTATAGTTTGAACTCCATTACATGACACTATAAAAATCATATGATTCTTTGTGCTTTTCAAGCCTCTATTTCTTTCTGTTTTTCATTTTTATTTTGTTTTCTGAGAATAGAGTTTAACATAATACAATTAGGTGGAAATGATATCATTTGCTGTTTTACAATTTTCAGGGCCATCCTGGTTTCTTTTAGTTTTTTGGTACTAAGATGACATAACATTCATAGTGTTTGTTAATATTTAGCTGCAAAGAGGTAAAATTAATCACATTTCCTTTGCTGAACATGAGTGAAATTATTCTTCTGCTTTTGGCTATAGGATATACTCGCAAAGTTTGTTGAGTGTCTGTAGCTGTGCCCCTTCTATTTAAAGGAAAACTGCAACCTTTTTATTGAGCCTCAATTATGTACCAGTCATTTGGTGGAAAATTAAGCATGCCATGTCATTAATTCTCACAAAACTTTGCAAGGTAGGCATCATTTCCACTGCAGAAAAAGGAAAGTAATGCTCAGAGCAATTAAGTTATTTTTCCTCTTTTACACAGCTTATAAAGTGGCAGAGCTGACATGCAAATGTAGATTCCAGAACACACTTGCTCAGAGGATACCAAGCCCATTTCTAATGGTGTTATTACTAAGTATCAGCAGATAAGGGCTCATCTGCATTGGATTGCATTGGACTGGCTGTGTTTTTTCATTAAAACTCTCATCGTTCTGTTGGAAGATCATCATGTCAGTGCACCAGGAGGACTACCAGAAGGTAGTAGTAGTCCAAACCAAACCTTAAACTTGAAGTTATTATCATTAACTTTTTTTGAGCTGAGGTCTCCATTTCTACCAGGAAGTGAATATGTAACACTTTCTTCCTTCCCCAGACTGTCGAGACTCAATTGTGCTGAAATATTTCTTAAAAACTGTTTAAGGGTGTGGACATCCTGGCTTCTACATGCAATAGGAAGAAAGATGATAGCGGTTTAGCAAAAGTTTCTGAGAACACGTCATTAACAACAGTGCCTGAGGAAACGAGAAAGGTACGAGCATTGCCTGAATGGGCTGAGAGAGAGATGAAGAGCTGCAGTCTGTTACCTGTAGAGGAGCAAGAACATCCTGCTGCAACATTGATGTGACTAGCATGTGGTAGGGAGGAATCAAACACAGGTCCTTAAATGCAAGAGCTAATCTTCAGGAACATCTCATCCAGTGGTTGCCACACTGTGTCTTGGAGAGCTTCCTACACACATCCCAAAAGCAACTAAAAGGTGTGGACCAGGGGTGACTCCTGGGCTTCTGGTTGTGCATCCCAACCTGTTTTTTAACCCCAGTGTTTCCACTATTATCAGTTCTATTTTTGGAAGTTTATCCAAAGATTTTATTTTATAAAAGAGACTTATGCTTTTTAAAAGTTTGAAAATTCCCTAATTTTATAAATGAGGAAAATGAGACTTAAACGTAATCTATCTTAACAATTCTTTCCTCAGTAATAAGGAAACTGTTGGGGCATATTCCTATTGATATTCCCAGGATAGTCTTAACTATCACAAACCAGCTTTGCAAGCCCACTAGGTGGTGGGAACATCTGAGAACATGAAAATCAATGTACAGGCACAAGGTCTACACCTCAATTCTACCAGAATGTTTTGCTATTATGTTCCTTGAGACAAATCAATGACAGAGAAAACCTGCCTTTATTTTCTCTTTAAAATGAAAACTGCAAAGTCAGCCTCCGTTATCAGGAACTGATTCAAACGGAAGAGTTAGCTGGGTGTTCTACTAAGAAAGGGGCAAGGCTAAAGGAAAGAAAAGTATAGGTTAAGGAGAGTGATTTTTTTATATTATTAACTCAAAGCAAGAAACTTTAATATATATGGAAAATATATTTGAGGTGTTAACTAACCCTACAGTTCTTCATTTGGGAAGGAAAAAAAATATCCTCCCTTTTGCAAATTCACATGCAAAATGTTCCTATTAAAACAGTTTCCATAATTCTGGGCAACAAAATGTCTTAGAAGAAAAAGCACCAACTTTGTACCCAGGTATTTCTGAGTATGAATCCAGCACTGCCAAATTATAGTTGTCTGTCTTTGTGGGCTTCATATTCCTCTTTGTAAATGCCTGTGGAAGTATTTGAAGGATTCGAGAGAATATGTGTGATATGCCCAGCACTGTTCCTGACATTATTATAATTGTACATTGTTATTGTTTTTGTTGTGATTGAACCTGAAAATAAGGATTCAGAGTTACAGAAAGATAGCTGGTGTGATTTTCTTACAGTAAGAATATTATTGTGGTTCCACAGCTCGTTTCATTTAGCAGAGGAATTCTATTTGGTAGTGGAAGCCTTCAGTGCTATGGGGAGAAGAATTCTGAAGCTTCTCAGCAGGAATGATCAACGTAAGTGTAGGAATGGAAATATAGTTAAAATGACAGCATATGTGTCAGGTATGTATCATCTCTGCCCTGTGCTAGGGAGGTTTTAGGAACAGGTAACACATGTATTGAGCCACAACTTTGTGCCCAGTGGTTCCCATCATTGATGGGGGACAGCAGACAAAAATACCATCTCCTTCTTTCACTGCAAAGATTTTACCAGATAGAGAACAGGCTGTTTGTAGCGCCTCAACAGCTGATTTGCTATAATAGAGCTTTAGGAGCTGCAGAGGAAAGGGTCAACCTTAAGTAAGAAAGAGCAGGAGAGAAATTTCAGGAAGTAGTCAGAGAATAAACAATCTAGGTTGTAGATGTTGTGTGTGTCCTGACAGGTGTCACCTGCTATGCCCAGCACTTGTTCAAACATAAGGCCTTTGCTTTACCTGTTGGAGACTTTTCAGTGCTATTGTAAACTCCTAGAGAAACCTATCATTGGAACAAAAGTAGATTCAAGATTTAGCTAACCAGAAAAACGTGATTTGGGTCAATTTTTTCAAGAAACCTCAGAGGCCTGTAGTCAGTGGGTTTCTAGTAGCCTCTGGATTATTGCTGGGCCAAGGAAGCCAATTAGAAGAAGGGCTCTTATAGAAAGAAGGGTGGGCATATTGGGAAAGCTTCCCTAATGTGACTGGTCTTAAGAGAATAGAATTAGAGATTTTGTACACTTTGAATTTTTTCTAGAACAACAGGAAAAATAATACAGAAAAATAGTACATTGTTTGGATATAAAATTTTCTATCAAGATTGTTGCTCTTGCCTCCCGTATTAGGAGTCTATCAGGCTGATCATCCATCCCTCATTTGCAGAAATTACTGTTTTAAAAATCTAAGCTATGTGGGTCATACTGAGAATGTGGGCTTGCAGCGTGGGTCGTATCATGCTACACTTGGTCATCTTGCTCAAAACGTGTCAGCCAGGCTCTCTGGTTCTCCTGAGGCAGATTGCTAATGCAATCTTTACTGCTTCTGTTCTAAAGCCTTATTACCTAGTTGTAGCCTTTTTAGCTATAATTACTTGCTAAAGATGACATTTTTCTTTCGCAAGTGAATGGCTCAGAATGAGTATATGAAACTACCCTGTTTGAATAAGTGCATCAATTTAGAATCTTGAAGTAAACAAGGTTAATAAATTGATGCATTCTGCATAGTCCCTGAACATAATTAAATTCAAACATTGCCCAGGAGGGAATCACGTTGCTGAACACCTTCCACAAGGACAGCACCAGGGAAAATAGTATCTACAACCTAATAACTAAATCTTGCCTCCTCACCAGGAAGAAACAATGAATTAACCATTTTAAATCACACTGGAAGCTCAGGGTTACTTTGCATTTCTGTTGTAAATATTCCCCAAACACTCTGATTTTGCCATGTCCTTTGTGGAGTTAGTTTGTCCATGAAGCAACACCAAGAAAACCTGTTTTCTACATATCCACATGTCTGCAGGCAACCTTGGCAACTGGAGTTTTTGTTTTTTAAATTTTCAAACAGTATTTTCTCTTACCTTCACTGTTGAGTTGATTGTGGAAGCTCAACTCCACTGTCCCAATCTTGGGAGTCCCCATTGAGTGTCTAATTAATGTGTCATAACTTTTAGCTGTAAAACAGATTCCACCATATTCCCATTCTTTCACTCTACTTTTGGATTTCTATCTATATATCTGCTGCCAAAGCCATTAAATTCCACAAGGTCTCAAAGAGACAACTCACCATTGCTTCCACTGGTCTGGGCATTGTCTGTGGCTGTTGTCCACCTAAATCATGCAATACCAACAACACTGGCAGTTGAAGCTCTTCTGTCCATTCATCCTCTAAGGCTAGGTTGTCAGATTTAGCAAATAAAAACAAACATAAGCAATAAATAAATGTTTCATGTAAATATGTCCCAAATATTACATGGGATGTACTCATACTAAAAAAAAAAGTGTTATGCATCTGAATTTCAAATTTAACAGGATCTTCTATATTTTATCAGGTGATACTATCTAAAATACATATAAAATGTATGTTTTGTCCCCACAACAATATTATAAGGTGATTATTATTATTCTTATTATTATAAGCCCTATTTTATTGAAGAGGAAACTAAAGCTTAGCAAAGTTTTGTAAATCAGTACAGTGTCACTCCACTAGTAAGGTCCAGGGATCATCTGATTTCAGTCTCATGCTCTTGAATATATTTTTCCTTTAGTATTCATGAGGGATTCATTCCAGGATCCCTCCCACACCAAAATATATGGGTGATCAAGCCCCAGTATAAAATTTTGTAATATCTCCGTATAGCTCATGCACATCTTCCTGTGTATTTTTAATCATTTCTAGATTACTTATAATATTTAATACAATGTAAGTGCTATATAAATAGTTGTTATACTATATTGTTTAGGAAATAATGACAAGGAAAAATGTCTGTACATGTTAGTACAGATTCAACTATCCTTTTTTTCTCTTCTGAATATTCTTGATCTGTGATTAAGTCCATGAATGTGGGCCCACAGACACGGAGGGCCAACTATATTCAGTAATGTTGTTCAATCTCTCTTTTATACTGCTACATACATCATATTTTTGCTACAGAAAGATTGTCAAATCCACAGTGTCAAATGTAAAATATTTAAACCACAGCACATAGATGAGTGGAATTTTGAGTTAACAGTGATAAAACCTCGGTATATTAGCATAAAAGTAACCTAACACCTATCTATCCATCTCTCCATCTAGCTAGCTACCTGTCTATCTTTGTCGTAGATTGCACAACAAGTGAGGTGGGTTCTAGTTGCCAGGGAAACCAGCAAACCTGAGTATCAAAAATGTGATAAAGTCTTAATATATATTTTAATATGCAGCTATTCTGCAACCTTTCTCCCTCATCCCTTTGGTCAATGTGCGCCACACCCTAAGACCCAGATTCTATGCACTTCATAATTGTCTTGCCTGGCTAGGAAATTGGCTAACCAATAAATCACCTCACCTACTATTTCCTCCTGCCTACTTTCTCTATTTTTGCCTAAGAATGAGTCAGTTTCTAGTAACAAAAGTTTATCCTTTTTTTTCCAGTAACTAGTAGACAGATGAGTCCAGTGTCTGTCTTCATCAGCCATTGGTTCAGCCTCTTTGAATGAACCAATAAAAACTACACTGAAGAAATTATTAAAATAATCTTACTACCTTAAAGTCATCCATTCACAGAGAGTGATTTGTATGCCCCTCAATGAACACAGACCCACTTCCTTTCATCTCGTTGCATTCAGAGACAAATATCAATCCGTTCCAGGGATGGAACCTCCTCTAAAAAGAGCCCCACTTTAAGAAGAATATAAGAAGGCTGGAGTAGAGAGGTAATTTATCTGCGTCCACTATATTTCACATAAAAATTTCCTCTCCATATCATATTCTATCAAAAGAGCCCCATCTTTATGTTGGTTGAACTACTGCCCTAATCTTATGGAGTTTTAAGTGACATATGCTTTTAATTTTACTTATTCTATTTCTGCCTAGAATCAGACATTTTTTTCAAGGACTTGCCAAAGACACATTCAACAGAAAGCCAGCCAATCAAACTCTAGCCAGAATGTCTAAGTCCTTTTTGTTTAATCCATCCCTGAAAACCAAAGGTAAACTGACTTGTGTATTGCCAAAAATATCTATTCAGCAACTGGAGGTTAAAGAAGTTTTCAGTGTCTTGAGTGTTTCAGAAATATAATCTGAATATTCAGGCTAAGACCTTCCAACTTTCAGTTATGTTTTCATGGTGGCCTTGAGCTCAGGAAAAGGATCTTCCTCCTGCAAGGATCCCTTGTAGATAGCTACTATTTTAAAGATAGCTATTATTTTTTGTAGATAGCTACTATTTTAAAAGATCATGTGCTTAAATAGAGCATAACTTGGGACTTAACTTTCCTTTCTAATAAAGAACTTATGTCCCCAGATGGCGTATTTTTGTTTCAAAATATATTAGAACAGGGGTTGCAAGTTTTTAGTTTTTAGTTATTTCTTGGAGCACTTTGCTAAGGAGACTTCTCAGGCCACATTCTGGCTCTGGAAAAAGTTACGTGACTAACCAGCCATGTTTTCCAAGGTTGCATCTTTGAAGAGAAGAGCACACATGCATTATATTTAGTACACCTGTATTAGAAGCACAAGTTTTCCACATGAGAATGGAAATTAACTTCATATTTCTGGGATGAGAAAGTAGTATTTGTACCTGGCAAAGACAGATTCATTTCTTCCTTAAACTAATTGGCTAGAGTTTGCTAAGCAGAGAAGCACTGCTTCCTCTCTCTTATATTTTACTGTATTCATCTAAAAGGACTTGTGCTTTTAGTCTGAATACTTGAGTACTCCTACAAAATTCCTCTGTTGAAACCTTAACCCCCAAGGTGATGGTATTAGGAGATGAGGCCTTTGGGGAGTGATTAGGTCATGAGAGCAGAGCCCTCATGAGTGGGATTAGTGTTCTCATAAAAGAAGCCTAAGAGAAATCCCTTGCTTCTTCCCCCATGTGAGGACACAGCAGGAAAATATTGTATAGGAATCAGAAAATGAACCCTTGTTTAGAAGCTATCCAGTTTATGGTGTTTTGCTATAGTAGACCAATAGACTAAAACAACTTGTTAAGGACTGAATTGTACATGTGCTTGCTCATAGTCATGCAAGTAAGTACAGCAACCCTCCCTGTAAGGTGCATGTAGTCTTAGCTTACAGAAATGTGAAGACAGGACGTTAAAGCATGTGGAGCAGCATTCAGTGTGTTTTTCTGCTCCATATCATATTCTATCAAAAAAGGCCCATCTTTATGGTGGTTGAACTACTGCCCTAATGTTATAAAGTTTTAAGTGACATATGCTTTTAATTTTACTTATTCTATTTCTTTCTAGAATCAGACATTTTTTTTTTCAAGGACTTGCCAAAGACACATTCAACAGAAATCCAGCAAATCAAACTCAGATCACTACTGTCATCCATGTGATAAATTATTTCTTCTTAAAGAAAGACCCAAGCCCCTGCATGGGTACGTTCTTCCCCATGCAGGGCCTTGGATCTTTCTTTAATGTTAATTTTCCAGAGAAGCCACTCCATCCTCATTCAAACAGACTTATGTGAGTTGTTCAGACATCTTAATTAATCCTATCCTGGAGACATTGGGCAGAATTTCTATAATTAACTAATTGAGGCTCAAAATGGGTAATCAGTTGGTTATCTGTGACTCTCTTTGTCATCCAGAAAACAGTAGTGAGATTATTTCAGCCAGGAATCATTCAAGCAATTTCTTTAACTAAGTCCCTTTTGTTCAATCTAATGGAGATTCCTAAAAGTGGACTTGGGTAATTTCCAGTTCACATGACTCCATAGTTAAGACAGGTCCAGCACTTCTGAGGCGCTCTATATGACGAAGAGAATGTTAAGTCTACTCTTAAATAACCCTCCAGGATCTAGTGGCATCAAGTTTTCAGAAAGCAACCTAACTTAATGATAAGTGCACTTTTCTCCTCTCTAATGCTGTCTAAAGACTAACCTAGGATCTGTAGTTTGTCTTGGGGTACTCTACACAATGCCACCCGGACAGAGGGTGAGTGGGAGCTGAATTGCATTCCAGATTTCCCTCACCAAGCCATCTGCTCAGCCCACATCTGCATTGGCCCAGAAGAAGAAGAAAGGTGCCATATGGGCTGGAGGAAGCTCAGGTTAAGTAATAAGTTTTGTGAATCCTCTGGGTAGAAAAAATGTTCTTTGAGTAGACTCCCAAACCAGATCAACAATCCTAGCTATTGAGCAGAACTGCTTCACCATTTTGAAAACCAAAGAGAGGAAAGTTGGAAAATTAGGCCCATATATTTTTAAAACCCTATATTTCTATATTCTTATTTCCCCATACTTATAATAGAGATCTTCAGAGTGACAAAAGGAGTCAGCATAAAAAGTGCTATTTGGAGGGTTACACTTGGTTGAAAGCTGTAATGTGGTATAGTGTGTAATGCAAGAAACACTGAGCCAAGGTTGTACTCTGCCACCTACAGCCTCTCTGAGTTTCAGTGTCTTTACCTCAAAGCCTTCCTTATGTAGTTTAAGAGATATCTGAAAACAGCATTTGCATGTAAGCATTTTGTACAAAAACGTGAAGGAATATGAGACGAGGATCGTATTCTGAATGTTTATTGTATCTCAAAATTTTAAAGTAATGTTTATTTTATTTCAAGTAAGAAAAGTGACACATTTTAACTGCTGAAAACTGTTTTCAATGTTTAAATCATCAAGTAATACCACAGGAAGGGGGACTGGATCATTCTGATCCCCTTCAGGAAAAAAAAAAGGGGGGGGGCTTCGTTTTTTATTTCTTAGGATAATCCTATTATCAAAATATGTTTAGGATCTCAGGTCACACCACAGCAAGATCCATTAGGTTTACAGTCTAGAAAACCAGCAGAACATAGGATAAATTCATAGAATAAAAAGAGTTTTCTCTTCAGTCATATGCTATAATTAAAGCAAACCCTGAATTAAGAGAAAGTCTCTCGAAGAAAAATCACATTGCAACAAAGTAAGTATACTCAACTAACAGTCTTTCTCTGCGGTGTGCACTGTTGAATGCTATATATCTCATTAGCAGTGATTTATTGCAACAAACAGCAGCACAATTTACAGTTGCAAAAATATAGAACCAGCCCAAATGCCCATCAATCATGGGTAGATAAAGAATAATATATATATATAATATATAATCACAATTTATATAATATATAATATAATGTATATATTATATATATAATGAAATACTATTCAACCATAAAAAGGAACAAAATAATGACATTCTCAGCATCCTGGGTGGAATTGGAGACCATTATTGTAGGTGAAGTAACTCAAGAATGGAAAACCAAACATCTTATGTTCTCACTTATAAATGGGAGCTAAGCTACGAGGATGCAAAGACATAAGAATGATACAATGGACTTTGGGGACTTGGGGGAAAGGGTGGGAAGGGGGTGAGGGACAAAAGACTACAAATTGGGTACAGTGTATACTACTTGGGTGATGGATGCATCAAAATCTCACAAATCACCACTAAAGAACTTACTCATGTAACCAAACATCATCTGTTTCCCAAAAGCCTATAAAAATAAGATAAAATAATGATGATAATGATACAAACAATTCCAATCCTGAATACCTTTCTCAAGATATAGGAACCATATCATCATCTTGGAACCTCTTTTTTGTTTATTTTAAGCAGATGTTAGTCACTCACTAATATAACAAAACATAAATTTTTTATTAATGAAATTTATACTTGATCTTAAACTGTATACAGAGAGGGTAAGGCCGAAAATGAAGCAAGGAATGGGCTTGTAGTTAGGATGTTTCTATTTTCTTTTCAAAGGACTGGAAGACCATTGATGGAATGCGAAGTATGTTTTGGGAAGGTGAATTTGACAACTGTGTAAGGGAGGCCGAAGGAAGAGAAATTGGAGCTAATTACTTGGTTATTGCCAAGTAACCTATTGGTGATGTGAAAAACAAATAAAAAGCAGAGACTCTTACATGGTCCAAGGGCTCATTCACTTTTTTGTTAAATATTTTGTTATTGAATGAGCTGGTTAGGAGCTAAACACAGAGGATATCACAAAGTTAAGCAATAAATTAGTGGGGATGATGGCCAAATAATCATATACAAATAATCATATTGTATAAGTGCATAGTAAGAGGTGTAGATGCATCCTATGAATAAAAGAGAAATGTTTTTATGAAGGCATAAATAAAGGACACTGATAAGAGTTATGGATCAGGCAAGGCATCCTTGTTGAAGCAATATTCACGCTAAAGTAAAATGACTAGAAGGAGTTAAGTAGGTAAAAAGGCAGAAAGTAGGTACAGAGGGAGAGGTTGAAAAAAAAATTCCAGGTAGAGCAAGCATGTGCAAACGTCCTGTGGCAAGAGCAAGCAGTTGAAAAAAGAAAAGTGTGGTGGGGTTTATAGAGCAAGAAAGAGACCAGAAAACAAATAAACACATAGATAGCACAAATGAAATACGTCACACAGTGGTAAGTATTTAGAAGAAAATCAAAGGACTAAGGGAACAGAGAGAGAACTGGCAATAAGGTAACATTTGAGCAGAGACCTAAATGAAGCAAAGGATAGCGGCATCTGGACAGCTGTGAAGAGCAATTTCTAAGCAGAAGTTACCTGAAGCGACAGTCTCTGTAATTTAGAAAAGGAAAAGATACTACTCTGGTTGCTGTGGAATAACACAGCAAGAGGACAACATTGGAAATGAGGTCACAGAAATAGGGAGCATAGACCACGGTCCTGTGTGAAATTCAAAGGCATTGGAAGAATGTTTGCAGAAGAATTTAATAACCTGGCTTATATCTGTAAGGGTCATTCTGGCCATTGCATGAGGCACATACTGCAGGGCCAGGAGCAGATGCAATCATTGGTTTATATAGAAGAAGAGGTCAAGGACGACTCCTAAGCATTTGACCTCTGCCCCTGGGAAGTACTGGTACCATTCCTACATATTGGCAATACTGGAAGAGTACTTAGCTTTCTGGACAAAAGATAGAGGAATCACCAAAGGAGAGGAGAGAATGAAATATATCTTGATCATTTGAGTTTGAGGTAGTTTTTGACATCCAAATAGTGATGTAACTCTAGGAGTCACTAGAAAGCAGAGAACAACTGAAATTTCAGGTGCAGAACAGATTGCCTCAGGAGGGAGAATACACTGGAAGAGAGAGAGCTGAAGCCCCAGTCATGAACAATAACAACATTTAATGGTGGAAGAGAGGAGAATAACAATCACAGTAACAACAATAGAAGGGAAAAGAGAAAAAGCAAGGGCTGCAGCAGCATTTATCATAAGTGCTTATATATCAGGCACACAACCTGATGTTTCACAACCCTATAAGGGTCCTTCCATTACCTTTGAAATTCAATAACTTAACTAGATCTAAATTCCTGTTGTCAGCCTTGTATTCATTTTGTTCAGGCATGTGCAGATTCAAGTTGTTCTTTATACTAGCTAAAATTTTCACTATTCGTGTCTTTAGACATTTCTTTTGTCGCTATTCCATATGTGTTGACTTATTTTGCCCTCTTTCATCTCTGTCATCCATATCTATTCCTTTTTGTGAAATTATTTCTATAACTTTTTTGGGTTTTTGTCTTTCACTCTGCAATTTCCTCAAGCCTACCCTAGATAACCTCCATTTACGTTTGCTTTTATTTAAATTGTTCAAATGTGGCTTTCATCTCTGTGATTTGTTTTTGTTTTTGTTTTGGAGACAGTCTCTCTCTCATCGCCCAGACTGCAGTGAAATGGCGTGATCTCGGCTCAATACAACCTCTGCCTCCTGGGTTCAAGCGATTCTCCTGCCTCAGACTCCCGAATAGCTGGGATTACAGGCACCTGCCACCATGCCCAGCTAATTTTTTTACTTTTAGTAAAGACAAAGTTTCTCCATGTTGGCCACACTGGTCTCAAACTCCTGACCTCAGGTGATCCGCCTGTCTCTGCCTCCCAAAGTGCTGGGTTTACAGGCGTGAGCCACCGTGCCCCGCCTCTGTGATTTTTTTTTCTTTTTAACCTTCCATTTCCTTCTGGAATTTTCTGTCCTTGATGCATTCTCTTCTCAACTCTCATGCCCTTTCACGCTGTCATTGATATTTCCTTCCTGCATCATTGCTCTGTCTCAGCTCTCAGCAGCTTGCTCTTGTCCCTGAGCTATAAAACTGAGGCCATTCAGTGTTTAGTTTTATGGCTTCTTATAGTACCATAGTGTTTTTTTGTTTTTGTTTGTTTGTTTATTTGTTTGTTTTAAGACAAAGTCTTGCTCTGTCACCCAGGCTCAAGTTCAGTGGGGCTATTGTGGCTCACTGCAACCTCAAACTCCTGGGCTCAGGCAATCCTCCCACCTCAGCCTCAGGAGTAGCTGAGACTACAGACGTGCGCCACCACACCTGGCTAATTTTTGTATTTTTTGTAGAGAGAGAGTTTCACCCTGTTGCCCAGGCAGGTCTCAAACTCCTGAGCTCAAGAGATCCTCCCACCTCAGCCTCACAAAATGCTGGGATTACATGCGTGAGCCACTGCACCCAGCCTAGTTCCATAGATTTTTAACAACATCTGTGCTTCTGTGACTCACAAACTTAAATTTCAAGCCCAGCCTTCTACCTGAAAACATATTCAGCTTTGAAACAAATTCGTTTCAAAGTGGCCCCTCAGTGTGAAGAAATTTAAAATGAAGCTCTAGGTTTTCTCTCTCAAATCTACTTTTATTCCCCATCTTTTTTCATTTTGTAAATTATACCACTCTCTACTCAATTGCTCATACCAAAAACGGCATTTATTATTGTTATCTATCCTCACATTCAATCTACCATTTGGAAGGCTCTGATTTGTCTCCTATGATCCTGAGAAAAATCACCCTGAATGTCAGCTGCTACAGATCTTAGCCACATGCTTTGCCCCTTGAAAAGACAACACTGGTTTGCTTGGGATAAATAACAAATTGCTTAGGAAACAGAAAAAAAAAAAAAAAAACAAATAAATAAATTTAATCTGTGGGTAAAATGCTTTGACCCTGGGAAGATTGATAATTAAAGTTAGAAATAATGAAGTAAATTAAATCCATGATAGTAATGCTTTTGCATTAAATTAGGCAATACTCTTTGTACATTTCTACTTTAGATATTTGGAATGTTTAAAAGAATTTGGCACATTTGAGTTGTGACTACAATTTAAATGCCTGATTACTCATTTACACTTGGGATTTTAAATTGAAAAGTATAAAAATATCTTATCACGTATTTGAGATACATTGTACTTTAAGATACATGCACCATATGATATTTTAGTCAATGATAGATTACATATACAATGGTGGTTCCATAAGATCACAATAGCATATTTTCATTATACCTTTTCTATGTTTAGAGATGTTTAGATACACAAATACTATTTGTTAGAATTGCCTGTAATATTCAATACAGTAATATGCTAGACAATTTTGTAGCCTAGGAGCAACAGGCTATACCATATAGCCCGGGTGTGTAGTAGGCTATACCATCCAGGTTTGCATAAGTACACTCTATCATGTTCACACAATAATGCAATTGCCTAACAATGCATTTCTCAGAACATATCTTTGTAGTTAAGTGAGCCATAACTGTATCTACAAGTCTCCATTGTTAGAGTTGTAATAAAGAACATCTTAAGTACTTTGTAAATGTTTGTTATTCATATAATTGAAATACTTAAAGAAAATAAATGTCTTAAATGCACAAATATTATTTAAAATATTAAAGCCCCTTAAAGTGATTATTTCAATTTATCAGATTTTTAAATTAAAAATGATGTTGTAACAAAAGAAATGAGAATTTTCAATCCTACTAATTGAAGGGGGGCACAAATCCCCTGTCAAGTAGCACTGATCAGTGCCTTCCACAAAGTAATATTTCAACAAATATTTATTGAATGAAAAATTGAGCCAAAATCTATTTTAAAGAAATTTATCATCCACTGGCGGTCTAGGCACACTTTATGACAATTTATTTAATGAAGATAGAAACGAAGTTTTGGGCAGTTAAGTATCAAGGATCAGATGTGTTTTATTAACCTTAACAGGAACCACATACATTCTTAATTACTTCCTCATATTGCTAGAGCCAAAGCATCGACTGGTCCCTTCCCACCTCTGCCTCTGTTTTCTGAACTTCCCCCTTCTCAGAAGGCAAAAGGATACAAGTTTTATACCAGTGGGGTGGTGCTTACTCTGAGAAAGCTGCTCAACCATCTAGACACCTCAATCCATGGACCAACACTGAGATTTCCTTTCTGTAACTGCATCATACAGAGAATCCATTTCACAGGTGGCCTACATATTGAATTCCAGACTCCAGAATCCTTTCGTAAAAGGCCGATTTCTACTTTAGCAGCCAATTAGGATTACCATATTGTTGATCTGATCAAGTGCCAGAGAAATTCAACATTTAAACTTAGCGAAATTTCAGACTAGACCATGCTACCACTGTTCAGAAAAATCTTGCAGAAACAACCTTTGACTTGTCTCCAGTCCGGTTTAAGAATAAACATGGCTGTGCTGGGTGCAGTGGCTCACGCCTGTAAACCCAGCATTTTGGGAGGCCAAGGCAGGTGGATGACCTGAGATCAGGGGTTCGAGACCAGCCTGACCAACATGGAGAAACCCTGTCTCCACTAAAAATACAAAATTAGCCAGGCATGGTGGTGCATGCCTGTAATCCCAGCTACTCAGGAGGCTGAGGAAGGAAAATCGCTTGAATCCAGGAGGCAGAGGGTGTGGTGAGCTGAGATCACACCATTGCACTGCAGTCTGGGCCACAAGAGCGAAAGTCCATCTCAAAAAATAAATAAATAAATAAATAAATAAATAAATAGAAAATACAAATAAAAAATGTAAACATGGCTGTTTCTAAAATTGCAGACCTAAAGCTGAAATGCTGTGCAGTCAGATGCTCATCTTGTGCCATTTTATAGGAATCTCCCCAGAGCTCAACCATTGGATCCAAGTCTTTAGTACCAATTTTATACATTGGAAATGTTTGTAGGGTAAAAATACCAAAATCTTTTCCAAGCCAGACCTGACTCTCTTCCTTTAGTAGTCTGTGTTTCTATGTGTAAACTTTGTAGATGCATCTGTTTTGAGTTACATAAATACACTAAAAAAGTATTTTATAGCAGGAAAATTTATGCATTCCATATTCTCACAGCTTTAAAATGGCCAAATTTATTCTCTTGAATAAATGCTCTGGGGATAAAATCAAAAGAACAACTCCAAAGCAATATTTTGAGAGTTTTTGCCAGCATCAGAGAAGAAGGTACATAAAAATAGACACACATATATAACACATATATTCATATCCTGCTATTCATGATGATATAAGGAAGACACTACAGATAATTCCAAATGATTTGATGATTTGAACAATTTCTTTATTTTCAGCCTTAAATATATTCCTATGCTAATATTTAGGTTTGAATATAGGTGCATTCAATATTTTTATATTCAACTCAAAGAAAATAAGAGAGATGTGAGGATACCAGTTAGTACCATACAGAAAGAAAGGATTTTATGCAGCATTTTTATGACTACTGAAAGGTTCTCACCATCAAGATGGCATAAACATTGAGATTGCCACCTACCACAGTTGCTGGCAGGCAAAGAGAGATGGATCTGTGTGCGAGCGCTCTCCCTTACCTCCTTCCATAGGAAAATGTGACTCTGGAATGGAACCCCACCATTCATACTCATTCGTCCCAGCCTCTCTAGACAGCTGTAACAGAAAGAATTCCAATCAAGACCAGGAACAGGAAGGTGGTGGATACTCCTGGAAGGAATAGCAGAAATGGCTGAACAAGTCCTTGCTGTACAGCTACTATGTGCTTCAGGGCCCAGAAATCCCTGACAATTTTCCATCCCAAACTCATAATCTCAGTAATTAACTAGTTTCCACTCCTGTTTCACAGCTCTTGGTGCTCTCTACTAGTTCCAGCCCCTTGACAATATATATTCTTACTTGGAACATTGAGTCAACTATGTGGCTCCTTTCTCTGACTCTGTGGATATGCCCCACCCAGCATCAGTTGACATTACCTTGGGAAAGTCAGCTAGAGAAGTTGAAAAGCTCTTCAATTTCCTAATTTTGTCTTTTTCCAGGGTAATCTAACTCAAGCTTATAATTAACTTCCTTAGAGCTATTAGGGTTTAGCATCTTTAGTTTTTAAAGAATCCTGAAAAGGGAAGTAGTTTCAAAGATTTTGTCTGCATAACATGTAAACATAAAGTTGTGAAATGTGAATGAAGGGAAAAAATACAGCTATGCAACATTAATAGAGACATATATAATCAAGCACCCAGGCACAGAAGGCAAGGGCAATAAATTTAAAAGCAAGGTTTGTCAGGAGTTGACCACACCGTAGATACTCTCTTTGAGAATAATCAAGAGGGTGTTCTATAGATGGTTCCTGTGTACTTTCCGAATTATAAGTGTGGAATCTTCACATCAACAGCTCTCTTCATGCTGCCTCCTCTCCTAGTAAGATTTTTCAGGTTCTGGGTTTTCAGCCCCCTCTACATATCCCATGTTTCACTAATCCTTCACTAATTTCTTTCTGAAATGCATACTTACTTTTTGTGCTGGCTACTTACGAAAAACCCACTTTTCTTTTTACTTTTCTTCCCATTTCCCATTAGTGAACCAAATATCAATCCAACCATGGGTGATAAACGTAGATAAGAGATGGCACTCTATCAAGAAAAGAAAACCCATAATTTTGATATAAAATTAGAAACAGTGAAAAATCAGCACTCTCAAAATATAAATTCCTTTAACAGTTCCAGAAGTTCCTTAACAAATTTCAACAAAGCTTTGCATTTGTCACTATTTTTAAATTTTTTTCTCAAGAATCTATATTTAGTAATAAAAATAAATTAAATTTTAATATTACTTTCAATGTATTTAATTCTTGGTGTGGCAATTATATTTTCTGTATGATCTTTTATTGCATATGTGTAATTTTTCAATCATATTATAAATGAAATAGGTTTTTGAATGCTGATCTGGCCAAGCAATAATTGTTTATGTTATAAAAAAGAATACTATGATAACTAATATTTTTAAAACTTACAAACACAATCTATATTAAATTGAGATGTGCCTGAATACATATTTGCAAAACATATAGCCATCTATATGTCTATGTTTCTCAACATAATGCATGTTTGGTAAGTTTTCCCTTTTATTATATCAGTTGTCAAATCAACAAAATATGCTGTGAATTCTGCAATCATCTTCATTCAGAAAGTCAAGTTGAAAGCATGGACATGGTACAATCAATCTAACATATATGTTTTCTCTTTCTTGCATACACAGAGACTGACTAGGATGCAAAGCAGCTAACTGCCGTGATTTCAGTACCTGAAAAGAAATCACTGGAAGCTACATTCACAGAAAAGCATATTTTTTTTCATTTGCCTGGGTTTAAAAACTTTTCACAGCACCCTCTGATAAAATGCAATTTGACCTGCAGATTCTGAACATATTTTTATGCACATACAAATTAGTTTCAGAGATATATAATTGCAGAAATTATATACTCCAGAAGATTAGCCAATAATTTTTTATTGGCTGAGCAGAACTTGCTCCTCCAAATCTCTGGGGATTAAATGTCCACATATAGTGCCATGGTAATTGAGTCCTGCTTGCTCAGTATAAAGGTTTCACAGAGTTTAGGAACAGTGTAGGGTGGACAAGATTTTCCTTAATTTTTAAACACTTGCAGAATATGGTTTTCATGGCTTCCCAGTCAAAACTTTGAGATAAACCATGTAGTTGTACATTTGATCAATTTTTTTATGCTCTTATAGCTAATTGATTGTTCTCAAATGATCAGTATCCCAGTGATTTTAGCCTTACTTAATCTTGGTTCTGCGAAGAAGAATTTAGGTTTAATTTTCAGAAAAATAATTCAAAAATTATCTTCACCAACAATGAATTTCTCAATTTTCTCATTTAACTTTCAATTTATTCTGTGGAAGGTCATTTTATTTTTAAAAAATTCCCTGCATCTTCAAAATAAAGTATTTTTTTACCCAATATTTTAAATGATTCATTACCTCAACAAATATTATACCTATTCTTTGCCAGATATCTAGTCTAGATAAATGAATTAACTGGTTGCTGAGTCATCTGATTTAATAACATTAGAAACATTTTTTCACTCAGTTAATATTTACTAAATTCATCCTACATTCTATGTACTACGTCAGTAATGAATTCACAAAGAAACAATTTGAAAATCCTGCCCTTAAAGAAAAGGCTTCACCCCACAACTGCAGGACAATCTTTTCAAGTGCACATGAAATATTTACCAAAAATGACAATAAGCAGGGACATAATAATCAATTCTCCACAAATTTCAAAGAATTAAAAATGCACAGTGTATTCTCATAGCCACATTAGAATTAAATTAGAAAACAATAATCTGTAAAAATCTATAAAATCTCCAAATGTTAAAATAAAAAGTATTCTTTTTAATAGTCAGAAAAATATTACAGTGGAAATTACAAAATGTCTTAAACAAAATGAAGATAAAAATGCAACATAGTGGGCTGTAAATCAAGTCACACTAAGAAAGAAATGCTAAGCCTTAAGTATATATTTTTTTTAAAAAAAGAAGAAAAGATCAGTGATCTATGTACCCTTCTAAAGTTTTCTAAAAAGCAAAGTCATTCAAAGAAATTAGTTCAAAGAAAATAATCAAAATAAATAATGAACGGGGCGCAGTGGCTCACGCCTGTAATCCCAGCATTCTGGGAGGCCAAGACAGGCAGATCACTTGAGGTCAGGTTCGAGACCAGCCTGGATAGCATGGTGAAACCCCGTCTCTACTAAATATACAAAAAATTCAGCTGGGCATGGTGGTGCATGCCTGTAGTCCCAGCTATTCAGGAGGCTGAGGCAGGAGAATCACTTGAACCCAGGAAGCGGAGGTTGCAGTGAGCCAAGATCACACCATTGCACTCCAGCCTGGGTAACAGAGTAAGACTCTCTCAAAAACAAAACAAAACAAAACAAAAACTGAATTAATTAATGCAACACAAATACATAATAGAGAATATCAATAAATTCAAATATTGGTTGTCAGAAAACATTAATAAAATTAATAAGACTTTGGCAAACATTGATGAATATTAAAGCCAGAAATTATCAATTCCAAGAATTTTAAAAATCATTATGAACCCTACAGGCATTTATTAGATTATAGGAGGTTATTATAAACAACTTTATGCCAGTGAATTTTAAAATAGAGATGAAATGGATAAATTTCCAGAAAAACACAATCTATACCGAATTGACAACAGAAAAATACTGAAAATTTGCCTGGTCCTCTACCTGTTAAAGAAAGTAAATCTATATTTCAGACTTTCCCACAAAATAAATTCCAGGCAAGACTGATTCTGGCCTCGTATCCAGAATACATATATAAACTCTATAAATCATTTTTTAATACAGAAAAATTTATGGAAAGAGGAACAAGGCACTCAAACAGAAACTTCACAAAAGAGGACATTCAAACTGTCAACAAACATATGAAAACGTGGTCAATTTCATTACTTATCAAAGGAATGTCAATTAAAATCTTAAAGAGATACCCATAAGTACATTTGAGAATGGCTATAATTAAATATACTGTTAGGAAGGATATACATAATATTGTCTACATTGCCTAATATTAGCAAGGATATAGAATAACTTAAATACTTCTATATTTATAGTGGGAATATTAAATGGGTTTAATTTTGGAAAAATAGCTTGGCAGTGATTACTAAATCTAAAATATGCATATCCTATAGCCCAGCAATTCCTTTTATATCATAAGAGACCCCTGGGCCTCTTAACTCTGATGTGTGAAGAGAGTACACAATCAACCTATCTAGCTCTCCTGGAGGTTTTTCTTTTCATGCTACTCCAAGATTCTCTCCCATTTTCTTGGTCTCAATTTCTCAGAGAAATTAAGACAAATGAAGTCTTCGTATTCACAGCACTATTCATAATGGCCCTAAGCTGGAGATAACTGAGAAGTTGATCAATAGTAAAATGGCTAAATAAATTACAGTACACTCGAACATCAAACATTGTACAGCAATGAAAATGAACCCCGTTTCACTACATGCAGCAACATGGATGGTCTTACAAATATGCAAGGAAAGAATCCAGGCTCAAACAATGTATTATTAAAATTATCAAAATTTAAAGGCAGCCAAAACTATCGCGAGGTGCTAGAAGTCAAGAGAAAGATTATCTTTGAGGAGGGAGTTAGTGACTGGCAGAGGGCTTCAGGAAGTCTTCCGAGGTTCTGAAAATGCTGTATTTCTTTATCTGGGTGGTGCACACAGATTTCTTCATTTGGGGGCAATTAACCAAACAGTGCATTTTGTGCAGATTCACTGATTAAGTTTTTTACTGGCCAAAGGAAACTCACTGTTGTGAAAAATATTCAGCGTAACATTTCCCACTGTTCTATGGTTTCATACTCCACTTGATTTTCCTTTTAGATTTTCTAAGCCAATCTACCTCTTGATATGCATGATAAAGAGTTAAAATTTGGATAACAAAATATTCACTGGTTCCAGACAAAGCATTAGGCGGGCTTATGAATTATTTAGTTTATAATTTCAGCTTACTTTGCCTGCACATCTGTGCCAGAAAAAAATACCCATTTAGGTTGATGCCAATTAGATTTATTTTTTAAATTTCCACTTTAGCGTGCTGACTACTGCAGCAGGATTTGGATCAAGTTACTTGCTTTGCTAGTAGTTGGAGTGATCCTGCTGCCCAGTCCTTTAGTCTGGCTTGTGCAAAGGTTAAAAGATAGAGTAGAGTGAAGATATCTGTTAGATTTCCTGCTGCTCTGTCCCAGGGCCCTTCCATTATTTTCCCTTTTCCCAATCCTCAGAATTGCCTCTGATGACAAAGGAGGACAATATTGGATCCTCCTTGTTAAAATGGAGATTAGGAGGTTTTATATATGTCATTATTATCTAACCGAAAAAAAGGGCAGTAATATTAAGATATTAAGAAGGAACACGATTAAAACAGAGGCATTCTGGAGAGAAGCAGATACACCGTTTATTATTCCTTGGGATAGGAAATTCTTCTAGACGTATGTTTTCAAAATATATCCTTGATACTCTGAAGGCTATTCTTTTTTTATGGTTCAAATTTCCTGTAGTAGCATGAATATTTATTCCGTTTTGGGTTTTTTGCCCCCAACATTACCCTAGGCAACAAAGTTACCTTAGTTCGTTTTCTGTTACCACAACAGAATACCACAAACTAGGTAATTTTTTTATGTTTATGTTTATGTTTATGTTTATGTTTATTTTGAAGTGAAGTCTTGCTCTGTCGCCCAGGCTGGAGTGCAGTGGTGCCATCTCGGTTCACTGCAAGCTCCGCCTCCCAGGTTCAGGCCATTCTCCTGCCTCAGATTCCCCAGTAGCTGAGACTACAGGCGCCCCGCACCACGCCCAGCTAATTTTTTGTATTTTTAGTATAGACGAGATTTCACCGTGTTAGCCAGGATGGTCTCAATTTCCTGACCTAGTGATCCGCCCGCCTCGGCCTCCCAAAGTGCTGGGATTACAGGCGTGAGCCACGGTGCCAGGCCCAAACTGGGTAATTTATAAAGAAAGGAATTTGCTGCTTACAGTTCTGCAGGCTGTAAGGTCAAGGGCCACATCCGGCGAGGGCCTTCTTACCCCGTCATAACATGGTGGGGAGCCTCATATAGTGAAATGGCAAGAGCGTGCCAGCTCAGGTCTCTCCTGTTTTTATAAAACCACCAGTCTTATCAAGGGGGCACCACGATGATGACCTTAACTAATCCTAATTACCTCCCAGCGGTTCCACCTCTAATCCACATATCAGTCTGGAATTGTCTAATATATGGAATTTGAGGGGCAGATTAAAACCATAACAATTAATTAGAAAAATGTTTATTGCTAAAGGAAAATTTAGAAACGACCCCTGGGCATCCTAACTCTGATGGGTGAAGAGAGCACACAGCCAGACTATTTAGCTCTCCTGGTGGAGTTTCTCTTTTCATGCTACTCAAAGGTTTTCCCCTATTTTCTTGGTCTCAATTTATCAGAGAAACTAAGACAAAGTCTTCATTTGCTCTCTGGGGAAAACAGCATTCATGATTTTTAATGTATATTTTGTGGATTGGGTGTGGTGGCTCATGCTTGTAATCCCAGCACTGGGGAAGGCTGAGGCAGGCAGATCACTTGAGCCCAGGAATTCGAGTCCAGCCTGGGCAACATAGCAAAACCCCATCTCTACAAAGAAAATAGAAAAATTAGCTGGATGTGGTGGCACACACCTGTAGTCCCAGGTACTCAGGAGGCTGAGGTGGGATGATCTCTTGAGCCCAGGGGGCAGAGGTTGCAGTGAGTCAGGATCAAGCCACTACACTCCAGCCTGGGCAACACAGCAAGACCCTGTCTCAAAAAGAAAAAAATAAAAAGTGTATTTTGTGCATTAATACACTTAGGTTTTCCCTCCAAATTAAAGTCCATTAAAAAAAAAAATCTTCTAGATCTGGCAAAGGTGAATAAGGAAGCTCTGTTCTTTATCTACAGCCAATACTGACTACTCCAGAACAGATCCTGGCAGGGGTGATAAAGGTAAAGAGGAGACAATGAATTCTGGAAAACTGAACCTCCTTTCCCCTGTCTACACCTCTTCAGGATTCATTGTGCCTCTTTGAAAGCTGCTGACTGCAAGCAGGTGATGATTGGTGCGGGGTACATAAGGCAGTTCCTAACGAATCCACCACGCCAGAGGGCCAGGCTGCTTTCCTCTCTGTTGACAATCCTAAACCCCCTTTCCAAATTGTAAATGTCATTAAAATCTGGGAACACTGAACTCCCTCTCTACAGGTCCGACTGACACCTGGGATTAAGGTCAGATATATCATGGGCCCTCTTTGTATAAAGGTAAAATGATTTTTGAAGTGAAATAATGGATTTAAGGCACTGAAGCAGAACATAGCTCCATGCAAACCCCCAGTGACATATTTACAGAACCAGGTCTGGCTGGAAACAAGGTGAAAGAAACAGTAATTCTAATTGCAGCCAGCAAAATAAAAAAGCAGATTGGATGAAAACTGGCCAAGCTCTTACCATAAAAAATACCACAGCACTGCTGCCAAAAGAGTATTGAGACAAATTGCCAGAGGTAACTGTTACATAAGCCAGAGCTCACCCTGCCAATTAGCCAGAAACCATTGCTACATCTCTTCTGGCCACAATTATTCTGATAGGTAACTTGCAGGCTGTTTAGCGGTTTAAAGGACTGCACCAGAAGAAATCAGTTTTTCTGTGGGAAAGTAGAAATACAGATCAAGGACAAGGCAGTCTGTGGGTTTAGCTCCTCGGGGAGTGGTGATTCCGCCCCACTAGTTGGTATTGAGTAAGAAAGTAAGAGGATCTCAGAGAACTCGGGCAGATGACCTTTATAAAATTACTGCAGCTTTCAGGGGAGCAAGGGTACCGAAAGCCAAGAAATGTGCCTTGGCTTGCAAATACAAAGGAAGGAAAGAAAAGCCTATCGAATTTCCTCATTTTCTTTATTAAAAGATGCTTACCACTTTGATTATCTTTGAGCTTAGCAACAGTTCCCTGAGGACTGTTCTCCACAGGCAAAAATGAAGGACAGAGCAGAGGACAATTATCCAGGTAATTCAGACAAAGCCTTTCCTTAATTTTGCAGCATGGAAAATCATGGCATGTGGATGGAGTTACCCAGGTAATAACCCGCATGCTCTTCTGCCCAATCAGGAGGCAACAGTTCTGCAGCCCTGCCACCACCTGATTTCTAGCTGCCATTATTTTCTTTCTGATTCCCAGCAATAGGCTCCCTCTAAGAAGTCTCCCTTTTCCTGGTATCATCTCCCTCCCTACTCTGCTTGTGCATATACACACTCACAATGTCACATCCACAATCCATTCAACTGCCACCTATCAAAGTCCTCATTCTAATACGCAAATTTGATCTTGCGATTCACCTCTACAGAATCCTTAGGGACTACTTCATTACTTTGGTATTAACTCTGAGCTGGAAACAGTAAACTCAACCTACTTTGCGTGCCTTATTTTTACTTATCCCCACAAGCTCTACATTCTGGACAAAGGATAATTTACAAGAGTGTTTTTCAACCTAAATAGCACATGCTAATGACCAAGGGAGCATCCATTAATCCCAATGACCAAATAGACCTCCATACCAATACAATCAGAACCCTAGAGACGAAACTCAAGCATCTATATCATTTAAAATTTTCCCTATGGTTACAAGTTTGAGAACCAGTGCACTATACCACCTCTTCTGCTTTTGCACATGCTTTTTCTTAGCAAGAAATGTGCTTTTTTACACTTTTGTTAAGTTTTACAGGTAAAGTGTTTTCTTTTGCAACCTTTTAGTGACCTCCCTTCGTTCTTGTGGCAACCTATGCACTCTTGAATCCTAATCCATAATTTTTCTACTTCTCTCCCTAACTAGATGAGAACATCCTTCTGGATAAAAAATTGTGTGTTATTTGTCTTTTATCCACAGTGCCTATTGAGGAAGAAGAACAGATGCACACCAATACCTATTGACTTAATTCTCTAAGCTCTTCTTCCAAATTCTTGAAGGCAAAACAGTCTTCTGTTTGCAAAAACCTCCAAGGCTTTATAATTTTAGGACATAATAAAGTAAATAGAGAAAAAAAGACATCTGGAAGATAAGAGCATCACAACTGCTTAAGGACTTTGTAACACTTGGAGTTTTGTTACTCTCTGTGGTGGTTGTTTCCAATTGGATGAGAAACTCTTAATAGCTTCCAGGTAGAAAGGTTTAAAGAATGGAATTCTGAAATCTTCAATCAAGAGCATGAAGGCTCATAAACAGTTTGATTTTATGACCTTTACCCAGACAGATTTTGTTTTTAAAGCATTTTGGCAAGGCATATTCCACAATATGAAGGCAGAAAGAACATTTAGATAAGTGCATGCTGGGGGCTTGGTTTCCATTAAGAGGGAATTCAGCACTCTTCCAAACAGAAAGGGATCCTGGACCCGATGCAAGAAGGACATTATGAGAAGAGATCCAGATTTAGCAATGAGGATGCAAACATGAAAGCAATTCCTTGCTGGAAAGACATTTTAAAATTCTGGGATCTGCAGGCCAGAGCCTGCCATTAGAATTGGCAAAGAAAGAAGAAAATACTGATTTTCATTTTGGCTTTTGCCACAAGTACTATTGCTTTGTGATGCTTGCCCAAAGTCTCCAAATGAGATACTTGGTGTGTTTTTCAAAGTTCCTGCATGCTGATGCTAGCATGGAAGACACAACACACTCTTTTTCCTTTCTATCCAGTGGAAACAGTTTTAGACACTAAGCTTAGGAACATATGTTGAAAATAAAGTTTATTTTCCAACATAGGTGGTGACCCGATCATTCCTGTTTAGGAAAATCACAGGGACATATGAAGACAAAGTATGAGGTACAAAAAAAACAAGTAAAGAGTGGTATTTTTTTCTTTTCCTTTGTCCTTTTTGGAATTTATCTAAGAATTCTCTTGAGCAAAAATGTACACTTTTAATAACATGAGCTTTTTATGTTAAGGAGGCCCTATTTCAGGAGTAAATTTAACACGACAGAAGAACTGTCTTCTAAAAAAGTCATATTTTAATGCAGGCATAGCTTTTAGTAATCTAGTAATCTCTTAGGTCTCAAGATAATTATGTAAGTAATTGAGAGATAACAGTGTGGAATGCATGTTAAACATTTTGTGTAGGATCAACAACCTGCCAAGTTCTTTTCTTGTTTCTTTTTTTTTGAGACAGGGCCTCACTCTGTTGCCCACGCTGCAATGCAGTGGTATGATCACCGCTCACTGCAGCCTCAACCTGCCTGGACTCAGGTTATCCTCCCGCCTCAGCCCCTGAGTAGCTGGGACTACAGATGCGTGCCACCATGCCCTAATTTCTGTGGGTTTTTTTTTTTTTTTTTTTTGGATTGGGGTTTGGGCTTTTTTTTGTAGAAATGAGGTTTCACCATGTTGCCCAAGTTGGTCTCAAACTCCTGGGCTCAAGCCATCCTGCTACCTTGGCCTCCCAAACTGCTGGGATTTTAGGTATGAACCACTATGCTGGACCAACCGACCAAAATTTTCATAATCGATTTAATTCCTCATCTCTACTTATCTGTTGGACACAATAACATTAAACCATATAAAACTGCCATTTCCTCCAGCCTGGGCGACAGAGCGAGACTCTGTCTCAAAAAAAAAAAAAAAACAAAAAAAAAAACTGCCATTTCTACAGACCAAAAAAGTAATATATCAGCAATTACAATTATTCATTCTAATAAACTTTTTTCAAAGTAGAAGAGAAATTGGGTCCCAGAGATAAATGAGGCCCCTTTGAATTTCATCTTTACATTTCAACTTCCTTCTTACCGGTTTAAAAAAATATATAGCTATTCCTATTTTATAGATGAGAAAACTGAAGATTACCAAAGTTAAATATATTGTCCAAGAGTATAATTGTAAGTGGCAGAGAGCTAGGACTCAAAACTGTGTTTTGACTTGAGACACCCTGGTCCTGCTTCAAACTGAGGCCATTTCCAAGAGACTAGTTATAAGGGGTACTAAAAGCATTATGGGAAATATAAGGAAACAAATTTACCAGAATTCTCAGGATGAGGGCTGTGTGTTTGTTGGGAGAAACGCTTTGATAGGCTGCATGATGTGAGGGAGGGGTGGCAGTGAAAGACAACAGCCCCCAAAAGATGCGCGTCCTCAGGTGGCAGCACTCAGTTATTCATGCAGTATCACAGTACAAAAACAAGACATGCTTGCCACCCCTGCTGTGGCTCACACGGTGTGAAGTCAATGTGGTGTCAGAGGGTGATTGTCCTCCATTCTCACACTTCCACAAGTTTCCCCAAATGGATCCCTCAATTCCATGACTCACCAAAGGCTTTTGAATCAGTATTAAATCCCTGGGTGTGACAAATGGGCTTGTCAAGCTCTTGCCCAGTGTGGATGCACTCCACTCTTTTGTGCTCTTTTTATACTGCAAACTCTCCAAGTAGTTGAGCCAGCCAAACAGATAGTTTATGCAAATCCTTCAATGGAAAAAAAAAAAAAAAAGCACATTTTGGTGATCAAATAACTGGAAGCATATTGTAGCAAAAGATCCAAAAACATTTAAAACATCCTTAAGCTCTTCCTAGCCAGTCTTATTTTTCCACTGGTTATAAGCCACTAGTTCCACTTTTCACTTTTGTAAGGTCTTAAGCAACTTTCCAGCTCAGAAACTACCATTGCTTCCCAGAGCACAAATATGCAGACTTTTAACTGGAAGTTGCACACAAGAGGACAGGCTTGTCTCCAAAATAATCCATTATGGACAGTCTTCAGCACTTTTTATCTGAATTAGCTAAACAAGCTCCTAGGGCTAACTGGCAGAACCAGCTCAATTAATCTGACTTAGTCACATTTTTCACTGTTGGTAAACAGTTAGGGTCATAGTAACTTAAGAAGATGACCATAATGTGTAAAACTACTCTATCAGAGGAAAAACAATACTATAACATGTAAAACGTATCCTGTGACCTGTAATTGGAAGTATCCAGTATGTTGTATATGGTAAGCTTCAATTCCAGCATATTATTTGATTCCTACAACCACATATTTAATAAATATAATAACCAAAACTCACAAACACCAACCAATTGGGACAGATGTTGCCTGTAATAACTGGTCTCTGCTTACCTCTTTGTACCACCTAAATATGAGCCTTCCCAGTTAAGGTTGACTATGGTGGCAGCACTCAATTACTCATGAAGTATCACAGTACAAGAACAGGACGTGCTTCAGCAAAAGAAACTACCATCAGAGTGAACAGGCAACCTACAGAATGGGAGAACATTTTTGCAATCTACTCATCTGACAAAGGGCTAATATCCAGAATCTACAAAGAACTCAAACAAATTTACAAGAAAAAAACAACCCCATCAAAAAGTAGGCAAAGGATATGAACAGACACTTCTCAAGAGAACACATTTATGCAGCCAACAGACACATGAAAAAATGCTCATCATCATTAGCCATCAGAGAAATGCAAATCAAAACCACAATGAGATGCCATCTCACACCAGTTAGAATGGCAATCATTAAAAAGTCAGGAAACAACAGGTGCTGGAGAGGATGCAGAGAAATAGGAACACTTTTACACTGTTGGTGGGACTGTAAACTAGTTCAACCATTGTGGAAGACAGTGTGGCAATTCCTCAGGGATCTAGAACTAGAAATAGCATTTGACCCAGCCATCCCATTACTAGGTGTATACTCAAAGGATTATAAATCATGCTGCTATAAAGACACATGCACACATATGTTTACTGCAGCACTATTCACAATAGCAAAGACTTGGAACCAACCCAAATGTCCAACAATGATAGACTGGATTAAGAAAATGTGGTACATATACACCATGCAATACTATGCAACTATAAAAAAAGGATGAGTTCATGTCCCTTGTAGGGACATGGATGAAGCTGGAAACCATCATTCTCAGCAAACTATCACAATGACGAAAACCAAACACCGCATGTTCTCACTCATAGGTGGGAACTGAACAATGAGAACCCTTGGATATAGGAAGGGGAACATCACACACCGGGGCCTGTTATAGGGTGAGGGTAGTGGGAAGGGATATCATTAGGAGATACACCTAATGTAAATGATGAGTTAATGGGTACAGCACACAACATGGCACATGTCTACATGTGTAACAAACCTGCATGTCGTGCACATGTACCCTAGAACTTAAAGTATTAAAAAAAAAAAACAAAAACAGGACGTGCTTGCCACCTCTGCTGTGGCTCACATGGTATGAAGTCAGTGTGGTGTCACAGGGTGATTGTCTTCCATTCTCACAACATTCCACATTGACAATGCTGAGTCAGAAAAGTATAAACACTGTAAATAAGAAAAGTTTAGGATTTTCTTCTACTATTAACTACTGGGAATTTAACAGTTAACTTCAAAACAAAATGGGTTGAAGACCCAGACTTCTGCACACTGCTTTTTCTTTTGTTACTTTTTTCATTCAAGCTTTGGATTTGCAAATAAAACACTGTGTATGCATAGATATATGCAGAGAATCATGTACACTCTATGGGTTGATTTAAGAGATTGACAATAACTTTTTCCATACTTTGTTTTCACATTCTCCACTGATTTCAGAGATTAGTCCTTATGATTCCTCTCAAGAAATGGCTAATGGGTCCTCAGAAGAATTAAAAAGCATTCATATTGAACCACAACACTAAGCTGTAAGCAACTTTTCTTCATAATTAGTCTTTGTTTATAATGCAATTTTCTATCTTCATATATCCATGTGTCAGCAATTAAGACTGTATATTCCTCTCCAATACAGCAAGAAAATATGCTTTTTATAGCAACTCCTTTCCACCCGCAATGTCTCCTTGTTTTGTGATAACCTTTGCAGGGTAGCAAAGAAGGCTCTGAGACTTTTCAGGCTCAAAAATCTCAGAACTTCCCTTCAGTATATTTGAAAGAGATAGAGTTTTGAGTAAGGAAGCCAGTGCGCTTCTCCTTTTATTATTTGCCTAAATGTGGATCACAGTGAGGCCAACTCATTTCTTGGGACAGGATAACACAGTGGCTGCTTCGTTTTCTTTCTTTTCCTTGTTTACTTACCTGGCTCAATTCAGGGAGAATGTAAAAATGCTAATGACCAGACTGGTAGAAATGATGTCCACCAACTCCAATGGGAAGGAAGTATGGTGATGAGCAATGTTACTCAAATTTTTCCATTAAGTGCCCTCAGGCAGAGGAGAATGAACTGAAGGTTCAGGGATGTCACATGGCCCTTGGCATGCTAGGAAGTGTTTTCAGTGCCCTATAATTTGTTATTTAAAGCGCCATTGAGAGATAGGACTAGCTGGATTTCCTAGGCCGACTAAAAATCCCTGAGACTAGCTGGGAAGGTGACCACGTCCACCTTTAAACATGGGGCTTGCAACTTAGCTCACACCTGACCAATCAGAGAGCTCACTAAAATGCTAATTAGGTAAAAACAGGAGGTAAAGAAATAGCCAATCATCTATTGCCTGAGAGCACAGCGGGAGGGACGAGGGTCAGGATATAAACCCAGGCATTCCAGCTGGCAGGGGCAACCCCCTTTGGGTCCCCTCCCTTTGTATGGGAGCTCTGTTTTCACTCTCTTAAATCTTGCAATTGCACTCTTCTGGTCCATGTTTGTTAGGGCTCCAGTTGAGCTTTTGCTCACCATCCACCACTGCTACTCGCCCCCGTTGCAGACCCGCTGCTGACTTCCATCCCTCCAGATCCGGCAGTGTGTCTGCTGTGCTCCTGATCCAGCAAGGCGCTGATTGCTACTCCCGATCGGGCTAAAGGCTGGCCATTGTTCCTGCATGGCTAAGTGCCCAGGTTTGTCCTACTCAAGCTGAACACTAGTCACTGGGTTCCACGATTCTCTTCCATGACCCACAGCTTCTAATAGAGCTATAACACTCACCACATGGCCCAAGATTCCATTCCTTGGAATCCATGAGGCCAAGAACCCCAGGTCAGAGAACATGAGACTTGCCCCATCTTGGAAGTGGCCCGCTGCCATTTTGGAAGTGGCCTGCCACCATGGGAGCTTTGGGGGCAAAGACCCTCGGTAACACCATGTGATTATTTTTTCATTCTACTACAAAGTAGTTGCCTGTTTAAATATAGAAAATGTTTTATATTACTTCCCACAGAATCATATTGACTTACCATAGAATCAAATTACTGACCATGGAATTGAGAGACAGGACTAGCTGGATTTCCTAGGCCAACTAAGAATCTCTAAGCCTAGCTGGGAAGGTGACCACATCCACCTTTAAACATGAAGCTTGCAACTTAGCACGCACCCAACCAATCAGAGAGCTTACTAAAATGCTAATTAGGCAAAAACAGGAGGTAAAGAAATAGCCAATCATCTATTGCCTGAGAGCAGAGCAGGAGGGACAAGAATCAGGATATAAACCCAGATATTGGAGCGGGCAATGGCAACCCCCTTTGGGTCCCCTCCCCTTATATGGGAGCTCTGTTTTCACTCTATTTCACTCTATTAAATCTTGCAACTGCACTCTTCTGGTCCATGTTTTGTTACAGCTTGAGCTGAGCTTTTGCTCACCATCCACCACTGCTGTTGGCCACCGTTGCAGACCCGCCACTGACTTCCATCCCTCTGGATCCAGCAGGGTGTCCGCTGTGCTCCTGATCCAGCGAGACGCCCATTGCCACTCCCGATCGGGCTAAAGGCTTGCCATTGTTCCTGCATGGTTAAGTGCCTGGGTTCATCCTAATCAAGTTGAACACTAGTCACTGGGTTCCAGTTTTCTTCCCTGACCCATGGCTTCTAATAGAGCTATAACACTCACTGCATGGCCCAAGATTCCATTCCTTGGAATCTGTGAGGCCAAGAACCCCAGGTCAGAGAACACGAGGCTTGCCACCATCTTGGAAGTGACCCACTGCCATTTTGGAAGTGACCCACCACCATCTTGGGAGCTCTGGGAGCAAGGACCCCCTGGTAACAGAATCACTTCCAAGATCTCCCTATGAAATCACATGTCCTCTGGCATACCAGATTGAACATCCAAGAGGTAGATTAAAGATTATTGCATCTAGAGAATGAGACATGGATTCTAATCCTGCCTCTATCAGTTATGTACTCTGTAATCTTGATTCATTTGTTTAATATCTATCTCCTCCTTCCCAATTTAATGAAGGAAAAGATTTTCAATACATTTCAAATCTAAAGTTTTATAAACCTTATATTTTGTTATAATTTTATATATAATCTTTATAATAAATTTAATTATATTAAAGATTCAACAAAACATTTGATGCTTTTACAAAGCAGAATGAAGTGTTCGTGAAAAACAAAAAAAAGGGTAACTGACCAGTGCTAAGAAGTCACTGAAGTCAGAGAGACCAACATAAATCTCAGAAATTAGCACCAGTGAGGGGCAAACTTGAACTTCAAGATTTCTATTATTCTCTATCTTTTGCGTTTAAGGGTGGCCAATAATCAAGTAAAGAATGTTTAGTAAAATTATGTATGCATTCATTCTTTCACCTCACAAGGCTGCTTCAAAGGATCTATCCTCAACGTACACTGGCAAAAACCCAAACATAGCATTATCTGTGCTACCAAAAGACTAGAAATAATCCAAAAGTTCATCACTGTATTACTGGTTGAATAAACAAGGGTTTATTCATATGATGGAGTACTATAACGCTGTGAATAGGGCATGAGAATATTCATTGCACTATATCGTGCAATGAATTGATCTCCATGATATATGAGTTAAAAAACTAAAATAGAATAAAACAGGCATAGTAAAGTTCATGTAAGAAAGGGATAAATATAACTATATATATATTAGTTTGTATTTTTAATGTAAGGAAACCCAAAAACTCTTTATTAAAAATACTATCTATGGGGAAGGAAAAAAGTAGCATGGAAGGAGCAGAGATAGGCATAGACTTCTTGAATACCCTTTGCTTTATAAATGTGACTTCGAAATTTTTACATAATTATTACACAAAATTAAGTTAAAGAAATTCTTAAAAAGCAAAAGCAAAACTGAGTAAAAAGCAAATATCTGTCAAGTTCAAGCAACTTTACAACACAATAACTTGATTATATATATTTCTAGTGGCCTGTGTCCTAAGACAAAAGGAATTGCAGCAAAAAAAAAAAAAAAAAGGAAGAAAGAAAAAAGAAAGAAATCTTAAAATATTTCAGTAACCACATTGTTGCAGACAGTGTTGGTATTGTTATTCTAAGATTTTTACACATGACTTGTGGGATAAATCAGATGAGTAATTATGTTGATTCATTGGGAGCTGGGATTTTCTGTGTGGGAGAAAAGAGAAACAGATGAAAGATAATGTTAAGTGAAAACAGTGGAATCCTGAATTTAAATGGGAAATACCAATATAAACTCATATGTAGATTATCTTTGAAAATGAACAAATTCCCTAGCTATATTTACTGAATGGGTCTAGAAACCAGTGGTAACGTTGACAAGTCTCAAGAGTAGTCACACAGGCTCATGGCAGCTGATTGTTAAATGTTCAGAATATTCTGACACTGTCTTTAAAATAATATGGCCTTTTTTTTTTTTTTTAGAATGTGTTTGCCAGAATAATGCTACATAAGAGTCAACATGAAGAAGTTATCATGGACAAACATTTTCAGCATCAATAAGAATAACTACAGTGGAGTGAAACATCAAATATTATTAAATGTATGTGTTCATAATGATATTTCCTCACACTGAAAATAAATGATTACTCACCTTCAAAGCATATGAAGTAATCAAATTTCTATTTTCAAAAATGGTAAAGAAGGGGAAAGAGTCCAAATATACAGGGAAACTGATAGGGACAGGAAGCAGAGAAATTCTAGGCAGTAAAAGGCAGGTCCCTGGTGAAGCCCCACTCTCAAATTGTAAAGCCTGACACCACGGCCCAAAGCGAGAACTTACATCACTGTTTTCCTGCTTGAATGTTGCCTTTTCCAACACCACCCATGGCCCCACCCTGCCCCGATCCTGTGCCTATAAAAATCCCAGACTTGGACTGGGTGTAATCCTAGCATTTTGGGAGGCTGAGGAGGGTGGATCACCTGAGGTCAGGTGTTCGAGACTAGCCTGAACAAAATGGCAAAACCCAACCTTTACTGAAAATACAAAAATTAGCCAGACATGTTGGTGCATGCCTGTAATCCCAGCTACTTGGGAGGCCGAGGCAGGAGAATCTCTTCAACCTGAGAGGGCGAAGGTTGCAGTGAGCCAAGATGCACCATTGCACTCCAGCCTGGGCAACAAGAGCAAAACTCCGTCTCGGGGAAAAGAAAAAAAAAAATCCTAGACTCAGCCAGTAGAAAGGAGAAGCAGCTGGACATTGGAGAGGAGCAGCTTGGTGGCATAACTTCAGTGAAGAATCCAACCAGAGATGGCTGGACTTCAGGAAAATATTACCTTCCCACCCTGTCCCCCTTTCAGCTCCCCTTCCCACTGAGGGCCACTTTCATCAGCAATAAAATCCCCACATTCACCATTCTTCGATTCGTTCATGTGACCTCATTTCTCCTGGATTCTGGACAAGAGCTCGGGAGTCATGAGTGTGGATACAAAAGACTGTCACACTGACCCTTTGCCCTAGCAGGCAGAAGGCAGCTGCCTCACATGAAAAGACAGAAGGCCCACCGAGCGGTTAACACTTAAGCTCTCTGTGAATAGCAGAGCTAAAAGAGCACTGTAACACCCCATCTGAGGCTTCAGGGGTCACAGGCGCCCCCCTCCAGATGCTGCCACAGGGCCCCATGGAATTTTCTGTGGCTGAAACCCAAAAGCCTTTGCTCTGGCTTCTGCACCCACTCACCTGCATGCTCCCTCCTGTGAGGGGTGGAATGCAGTGGGTTTGAGTGAATGAAGTTCGCTCCTGCCAGAGCCAAAGTGGCCATCAGGTCCCAGCATTCCTGCACTCCAGTTCCCACCTCATTTGCCAGCACACTCCTTGCCACAAGGAGTTGAAAGCTGCAGGCTGAGTAAATGAGGAACCCCTGTCGTGAGTTCTGTGAAGAAATCAGGGAGATATCCTGCTTCAAAACATTTTTATAAATGTATGCCAGCTAATAAGTGATCAAGAAATGATAAAATATCACTACTTACAATCCTCGATTATTTAATGAATTAAGCTTCTAACGTGACAAAGTAGAAAAGAATCAGATGTTTGCTTGTCTACAAAACACTATTCATGAAATAGTCATGGCTACCACTTCCCCAAATCTCTGATCCTCCTCAGAAGTAACCTCTACACTTGTGTGTCAATTTTTTCTCACATTAGCCAACTCTCTAGACAACAAATGGCTGTGCTCCAATTCAATTATGATTCTAGCTACCTGGAGTTAGCAAAAACACCACAGGACTGTCCCCCCTTTAGACACCCATTGCAGGTCCCTTGGTTACTCACATTTCTGTCTGACTTGGCTACAAATCAGGGGTTCTGATGACCTCCTTCTCGTGTTTGATAATCTGCTATGATGGCTCACAGAACTCAGAGAAGCACTTATATCTACCTGTTTATTATAAAGGATGTGATAAAGAATACAGATGAATAGCCAGGTGAAGAGGCACTTAGGGCAACATTGAAAGGGTCTTGAGACAGGAGCTTCTGTCCCCATGGAATTAGGGCACATTACCTTCCCAACACATGAATGTATTCACCAAACTTCTTAGAAGCTCTCGGAACTCCATTTTTTTAGGGATTTTTTTGGATGGTTCATCACATAGGCATGATTGATTATTAACTCCATCTCTAGCCCTTCTTTCCTCTGGGGAGGAAGAGGGTAGGTGTTGGGGACTGAAATTTCCAAGCTTCTAATCACGTCTTGGTTCTTTCTGATGACCAGCCCCCGTCTGAGACTAGCCAAAAGCCAACGAAGAGTCACCTCATTAAAACAAAGGATGATTTTGTCACCCAGAAAATCCCAAGGGATTCTAAGGAGCTATGTTTCAGAAACTGGGGTCAGAGATGAAATAGAAAAAAAAGATGCTCCTAGTATTCATATCTCTCAGGAAATTTCAAGGGTTTTTGGAGCGGTGTGCTAGGAACCAGGGGCAGAGACCAAGTATACATGTCTTATGTCAAGATAGGTAACTATGATTTTACAGGAAGTATAGGGTGCCAAGGATCATGTTAATGAAAACTACGCAATCAGGAAAATTTACACTATTCAAACTCTACAGGACAAATTATGGATTTTTTTCAAAAATATAAACTGCAAAGAAATATAAAGAGATAGGAAAAGAGTAAGAAAAAGTGTGTGTATTAGAGAATCTACAGACTGAAAGAAAGATAAACTAAAGACAACAGTGAATTGCAACATGAACCAATTGCAACAACCAGTCAGAAACATCAATCAGTTATAATGTATGGATCTTATTTCAATCCTCTCAAACTATTTGAGAGGTGGAGGGAATTAAACAATTATGAGACAACTGGGGAAATTTGAACAATGGCTGGACATGTAATGTTATTGAAGAATTATTATTTTTAAAGTAGAATAATGGCACTGTGGCTATGTTTTTACAATGAACAAATGTTTTGGGAATATATGCTGAAATAATTATGAATTAAATAACATAATATCCAGAGTTTGCTTCAAAATAATGAGTAGGCAAGTGTAGAAATAAGAAGGACTATTAGAATTCTGCTACTCAAAAAGTGAACTAACAGCTAGGATCCACATCACCTAGGAGCTTGTTAGAAATGAAGAACCTCAGACCCAAGCCTAAACTATAAAAAACTGTATTTTAACATTCGAGTTCATCAATAGGTTTTATTGAAGTTTGAGAAACTCTAGTGTGGCAAAACATATTTGGCCATTGTTTAAGTTTGGTAATAGATATAATAGGATACTATACTTTCTACATTTGTGCGTGTCTGATTTTTTAAAAGAAAGCCAAGTTAGAGAGAAGGGTACCTAGAGTGTGAATAACCCAAAAGTAGACCTTTTCCTTTGTTCTTTACCTCACTTTCCCTAACTTAGTCCCTGCTCTGATACTTAACCATTAACATGTTCCCTAACTTACCCTGACATAGCACACTTCAAGCCTCTTGAACTCTAGGGCCGTTCCTACTGTGTTACCAATTCTAAACCCCAAGATCTCCAAGTAGATGTCATAAAGTGAACAATTTCTCTGCTCTCAGAGTCCTAACAACGCCTCTGAAAACCACATTAGAGACTCTGCAAGAGAGTTAAGAAGATAGTGATGCCTCCTGCCAGGAATGATTTACAAAGCTCATGAGGAGACAATGTTTTCCAGCTGTCTCCATGCTTGGGCCCAGCTGCACTTTTTACAGAGGTCATTGTTCTTTCTTTAGTAATTAAAAATATTTTAGCACTGTTTTGCAAACTACAAAGGGGAGGTAAAGGGAGATCTCTCTGCATGTAGATGCAACATTGTATTTTCTGCTGTACAAATATAAAACAATTTATGAATAAGATCCAGAGGATCAATCAGACAAGAGGAGAATAAATAAAACCAATTTATGATTAAGGTCCAGAGGATCAATCAGACTAGAGGAGAATACATAAAACATTCCTTCCTTGTATATTAGGCAAGGTTCTTTTAATATACAAATGCATTTTCACAATGATTTAAAAATAAAATCTACTCAACTTCCTGCATTTATACATTGTCCCATCTCATCAATTTTCTCTTTTTTCCAATTTATACAAATATCTGCCAAGTCATTCAGAATCCAAGGTCCTCTGGGAATTACCCTGCCCAGAAATTTAATAAGGAAACCCAGTGTTAGTCAAATTCCATGCTGCATTTAAAAAGAGCAATAACCTTTCTTTACACATTTGAATGAAGTTTTACTAGTAGTCAAATAAATGCAAAGGAAGATAGTAAAGTGTCACTGTAACCTCTCAGATTGGCAATCAGGGATGAGGAAAAGCCAGCATTTTCCCATAATGCTAATGGGAGAGTGATGGGGGAAGTCTTACTAAACAAAACTCTGTTATTATGTATCAATAGTCTTTTTATGAAAAAGAAGTTTTATTGAAATATAACTGAATTATTATAAACCACCCATATTTAAAGTATATAATTTGAAAAGTTTTAATATATGTTTATAACAATGAAACCATAACCATTATCAACATAATGAGCATATTCATCACTCCCCCAAATTTCATGTCACTTATAAGCCCATTCTTGTGACCATCCCTGACATTTCCTTATGTCCACATTCATGACTTATGATTTTACTGAAATGAAATTACACAGTACACGTTATTTCATCTGACCTCTTGCACTCAGCATAATTACTTTGAGACTTATCTATGCCATAGCATGTGCCAGTGATTTATTCCATTTTAATGCTGTCTAGTATTCTTTCATATGGCAATATTAGTTTATTCATTCATCTGTCATATAGAAATTTGGATGGTTTCCAGTGTTTAGTTGTTATAAATACATCTCTATGAATTTGTGTGTGCAACTCTTTGTGTGGGCATAAACTTTCTTTCATCTTGGGTAAGTACATAGAAGTAGAATAGCTGGATTATATGGGAGTAATATTTTTAACTTTTAAATAAATTGGCAAACTGTTTGCAAAAGTTACTGTGCCATTTATATTCCCATCAGCCACGAATGAGAGTTCTAGTTCCTTAACATCTTGGCAATAACCCGATTTTACTGGTCTTTATTTTTGGACAACCTAGTGTGTGTATACTGTGATTTTAGATTGCATTTCTTTAACAATTAACAATGTGGAACATCTTTCCATCCACGTGGATGTTTGCCATCTTTATATTTCCATTAGTAAAGTGACAACTCAAATATTTTGTTGTCTTTACTTAAATTTTGGTTTTTATTTTCCAGTTTGCATGTCTTGTATTTTTTTATCTGGCTAGAACTTTTAGTACTGTTTTAAACAGAAGTGTTAAGAGTGAGCATGTTTGACTAGCTCCTGATCTTAAAGGAAAAGCTTACAATTTTTCATTGTTGAATATTATGTTATCTGTAGTTTGTTATATATGGCTTTATTGTGTTGAAGTACATCCCTTCTGTACCTAAGAATTTGTATCATAAAAGGACATTGAATTTTGTCAAATGCTTCTTCTTCATCAGTTGAGATTGTCATATGGTTTTTGTCCTTCATTCTATTAATGTAGTGTACCACATTTGTGGGTTTGGCTATGTTGAACCAATCTTGCATCTTAGGAATCCCTTGATCATGTTTCTGTTTGCAGATGACATGATTTACAAATAAAAATTTCTAGAGACTATAGCAAAAAATGTTAGAACTAATAAACAAGTTTAATAAAGGTGTAGAATACAAAATGAGCAGACAAAAATCAGTAGAATTTCTATACCCTGAGAACAAACTAGCCAAAAAAATCAAGAAAGCAATAAAATTTACAATAACTACAAAAATAATAAAATACCAAAGAATAAGTTTAACCAAGAAAGTGAAAGATATCTACAATGAAAACTATAAAACACTGATGAAAGAAATAGAAAAGTGCACACACAGAAAAATGAAAAGGCATCCAGTGTTCATGGATAGGAAGAATTAATATTGTAAATATGACCATACTACCAAAAGAAATCAACAGATTTAATGCAATTTCTATCAAAATACCAATGACATTCTTCACAGACATAGACAAAAAAATCCTCAAATTGATATGAAACCACAAAAGACCATGAAAAGCCAAAGCAATCTTGACCAAAAAGAACAAAGCTGAAGTCATCACACTACCTGACTTCAAAATATACTACTAAGCTGTAGTAACCAAAATGGCACGGTAGTTGCATAAAAGCAGGCGTATAGAACAAAAGGAACAGAATAAAGAATCCAGAAATAAACTCACACATCTATGATCAATTGATTTTTTTTGACAAAGGTGCCAAGAACACACAATGAGGAAAGAACAGGCTCTTCAATAAATTATGTTGGGAAAACTGGATATTCATGTACAGAAGAATTAAGTTAGACCCTTATCTCATACTACATACAATAAACAACTCAAAATGGATAAAAGACTTAAACATAAAATCTGAAACTGTGAAACAACTAAAAGAAAACAGAAGGGAAAAACTCCATGACTCTTATCTGGGCAATGATTTCTTGACTATTACCCCAAAATACAGCAACAAAAGCAAAAATAGACAAATGTGAATACATCAAACAAAAAAGCTTCTGCACAGAAAAAGAAACAATCAACAGAGTGAAAAGGCAACTTTCATGTGCTTATGTGTGAAAAGACCACCGAACAGGCTTTGTGTGAGCAACAAGTCTGTTTATTTCACCTGGGTACAGGCAGGCTGAGTCCAGAAATAGAGTCAGTGAACGCAGATTAGGGTGGGGCCATTTTATAGGATTTGGGAAGGTAGTGGAAAATTACAGGCAAAGGGAGTTGTTCTCTGGTGGGCAGGGGCAGGGGACACAAGGTGCTCAGTGGCGGAGTTTTTGAGCCAGGATGAACCAGGAGAAGGAATTTCACAAGGTAATGTCATCAGTTAAGGCAGAAATAGGCCATTTTTACTTCTTTTGTGATTCTTCAGTTACTTCAGGCCATCTGGATGTATATGTGCAGGTCACATGGGATGTGATGGCTTAGCTTGGGCTCAGAGGCCTGACAGCAACTTATGGGATGGGAAAGAATATTTGCAAACCATACATCTGATGAGGGGTTAATATTCAAAACAAACAAGAAGCTCAAACAACTCAATAGCAAGAAGATAAATTACCTGATTTTAAAATGGGCAAAGAATCCAGGTAGACATTTCTCAAAAGAAGACATACAAATGCCCAGAAGGTATATAAAAAAATTCTCAATATCACTAATCATCATGGAAAAGCTAATTAAAACCATAAGGCAATCCCATCCCATACCTGTTAGAATGGCTTTTTTCAGAGACAAAAGACAGTAAGCGTTGTCAAAGAAATGAAGAAAAAAGAACCCTGTACACTGTTGACAGTAAGGTAAGTTAATACAGCTATTATAAAAAATGGTATGAAGGTTTTTCAAAAAAATTAAAAATAGAACTAATATATGACCCAGCAATCCCACTTCCGGGTATATATCCAAAGGAAATAAAATCAGTATGTCAAACAGATAGCTGCACTTCCATATTTATTGCAACACTATTCACAACAGTCAATCTATGGAATCAACCTAAGTGTCCATTGATAAAAATATATAAAGATAATGATATATAATACATATTTTATAAATATATATTTTTATATGTATTCATATGTAATATATATTTATATGTTATATATTCTTTTATATATGCATTAAGTATAAAATAATATATTTTATTTATATTATATATACTATATAAATGCATTGTTTATATATTATATAAATAATATATATTATATAAAACAACATATTTTATATAAAATATAAAATGTATTATTTACATAAATAACATATAAAATGTAAATAATATAAAATATATTATTTATATGAATAATATATAATATATAATAATATAATATATTATATACAATGAATTATATATTATATATTACATACAACATTATATTTATATATTATATGATATATAATATATCATATATTATAGTTATATATTATATAACTATAATATATAAGATATAATATTATATGTTATATATTATATTAGTTATATATTTATAATATATAATATGTATAATATATATTATATACAATATTATGTTGTATACTATATTCAGGATCTTTTAATTGTGACACAAGGATCAATGTATATAATCCATCTAGGCCAGCCTGCTTCACCCCATGGGACATAGGAGGCAAAAAGACTCAGCATGAACATGAAGCTCATACTGTCTGCTGTGTTATGACTTATAAAATTATTTGTCTCTGATCTAGGAACTTTGAATCTTCTGCCAGCACTCATGAAACTGTGGAAGGTTAACTTCTTAACTTGTGGACAGGGTAAAATCTCAGATCATTCACAATTTCTTATAATTACTGTTTCTGGGGCTCTTTCTTCCATTATGTTGATCCAGAATTTCCTCTGACATCATTTTCCTTCTGCCTGAAGGACTTTCTTTAGAATTTCTTGTAGTGTGGGACTACATGTAATAAATTCTTTCAGCTTTTGTATGTTAGAAAAAGTATTTATTTTGCCTTTATTTCTTATATAAATATTTCCTGAATGTAGTATTTTAGGTGGTTTTCTTTCTTTAAATTTCAGTCCTTTAAAATATTCTTCCATTATTTTCTTACCTATATTGTTTCCCACAGGAAATGTTCTGTTATCATCTTTGTTCTATGCATGATATGTCTTTTTTCTTTGTTCTCTTTCTAGATTTTCTCTTTATTATTAATTTGGAGAAATTTAGTTTGGTGTTTTGGTGTAGTTTTCTTTATGCTTGGGGCTAAGCTTCTTTCATATATATTTATAATTTTCATCAAATTTGGAAGTGTTTAAGCCATTGTTTCCTCAAAGATTTTTACTGTCCTCCACTCTTCATTTTTCTTTGTAGACTCTGTATATAGAGAGTCTCTTGAATTCTCCTGTCACTCATAGATTTGTTTTTATTTTTTTCTTTAAATTATTTCCTTTTGGGTAATTTCTATTATTATGATTTCAGGATAGCTAATCTTTTCTTCTGTAATATGCAATTTCTTATTAATCTCATTTAATGTATTTTTTCATCTCACCATTGTAATTTCCATTTCTAAAGATTTGAATTGAGGTTCTCATATTTTTATATTTTTATTTACATGTTTCATACCACTATTTAACTTTCAATATTCTGGAATCAGACCAGGAGTAAAATGAAAGATGAGACATATCATCTAGGGTCCAAAATTTAAGAAGGCACTCACTCTCAGGGATGCCCAAGTGCTAATTTTGCTCTGTTTGGAATACAGTTTGAATAACACTTTTAATGTCTGTACCTGCCAGTTTTTACATCTGTGTGAATTATGGGTCCATTTCAGTTAATTGAATGATTTTTCTCTTTGTAGGTCATATTTTCCTCCAGTTTCCTAATGCTTGGTAATTTCCTATTGAATGCCAGACTTTGTAAATTTTACCTATTTATGTAGTGGATACTTTTATACTTCCATAAATAGTCTTAAGCTTTGTTTTAGAATGCAGTTAGTTTCCTTGGAAGCAGTGTTATCCTTTCAGGTCTTACTTTTGAGATAGGATACATGGGACTGGAGCAGGGCTAAGAAGTGAGCAAATTATTTGCCACTCCTGAGGCAAGGCCATTTGATATGGTTTGGGTCTGTGTCCCCACCCAAATATTATGTTGGATTGTAATATCCAGTGTTGGGGGAGGGACATGTTGAAAGGTGATTAGATCATGGGGACGATTTCCCCCTTGCTGTTCTCATGATAGTGAGTGAGTTCTCATGAAATCTGATGGTTTAAAAGTGTGTAGCAATTCCTCTTTGCTCTCTTTCTTTCCTGCTCTGCCATAGCATAAAGTGTTTGCTTCCTGTTTGCCTTCTGCCATAATTGTAAGTTTCCTGAAGCCTCCCAGTCACGCTTCCTGTTAAGCCTGCAGAACTGCAAGTCAATTAAACCTGTTTTCTTCATAAATTACCCAGTCTCGGGTAGCTCTTTATAGCAGTGTGAGAATGGATTAATACAGAAAATTGATATTGGGAATGGGGCACTTCTATAAAGATATCTGAAAATGTAAAAGCAACTTTGGAACGGGTAATAGGCAGAGGTTGGAACAGTTTGGAGGGCTTAGAAGGCAGCACGATGTGGGAAAGATTGGAACTTCCTAGAAACTTGTTGAATGGTTTTGACCAAATTGCTAATAGTGATATGGACAATGAAGTCTGGGCTGCAGTGGTCTCTGATGGAGATGATAAATGTCTTGGGAAATGGAGTAAAGGTCACTCTTGCCATGCTTTAGCAAAGAGACTGGTAGCATTTTGGCCCTGCCACAGAGATCTGTGAAACTTTGACCTTGAGAGAGATGATTTAGGGTATCTCGCAGAAGAAATTTCTAAGCAGCAAAGCATTTAAGATGTGACCTGGCTGTTTCTGAAAGTGTGTGCTCATATGCATGAATAAAAAGATTTCTAAAACTGGAACTTATATTTAAAAGGTAAGCAGAGCATAAAGTTTAGAAAGTTTGAAGCTTGACCATGTAGTAGAAAATAAAAACTCATTTTCTGGGGAGAAATTCAAGTTGGTTAAAGAAATTTGCATAAGTAATGAGGAGCCAAATGTTAATAGCCAAGACAAAAAAAATTTCTCCAGGGCACTTCAGTAACCTTCACATCAGCCCCTCTCATCACAGGCCTGAAGAACTAAGAAGGAAAAATAGGCCAGGCCCAGGGCCCAGCTGCTCTGTGCAGCATTGGAACATGGCACCCTGTATCCCAGCTCCAGCTATGGCTAAAAGGGGTCGTGGTAGAGCTTGGGCTATTGCTTCAGAGAGTGAAAGCCCTAATCCTTGGCATCTTCCATATGGTGTTGGGCCTGCTGGTGTGCAGAAGGCAAGAGCTGAGGCTTGGGAACCCCCACCTAGATTGCAGAGGATGTATGAAAATGACTGAATGTCTAGTCAGAAGTCTGCTGCAGGGTCAGAGTCCTCATGGAGAACCTCTAATAGGGAGGTATAGAAGGGAAATGTGCAGTTGGAGCCCCCACAAAGAGCCCCCACTGGGGCACTAGCTAGTGGAGCTGTGAGAAAAGGGCCACCATCCCCCAGACTCCAGAATAGTAGACCCACTGACAGCTCTCACTGTGTGCCTCAAAAAGCCACAGATACTCAACACCAGCCTGTGAAAGCAGACACAGGGGCTGTTTTCCCTGAAAAGCCACAGGAGCAGAGCTGCTCAAGGCCTTGGGAGCCCATCCCTTGCATCACTGAGCCCTGGATATGAGAAATGGAGTTAAAGGAGGTTATTTTGGAGGCTTAAGATTTAATGATAGTACTGCTGGGTTTTGGACTTGCATGGGGCCTGTAACCCCTTTGTTTTTACCAATTTCTCCCATTTCCTGTATCCTCATTGTATCTTGGAAGTAACTAACTTGTTTTGATTTTATAGTCTCACAGGTGGAAGGGACTTTCCTTGTCTCAGATGAGACTTTGGCCTTGAACTTTTGAGTTAATGCTGGAATGAGTTAAGACTTTAGAAGACTGTTGGGAAGCCATGATTGTGTTTTAAAATGTGAGAAGGACATGAGATTTGGGAGGGGCAGGGGCAGAATGATTTGGTTTGGGTCTGGGTCCCCACCCAAAGCTCATGTTGAACTGTAATTCAACAATTGCAATTGTTGAATTGTAACTGTTAATTACAATTCAATTGTAATTGTTGGGGGAGTGACCTGGTGGGAGGTGATTGCATCATGGGGGCAGTTTCCCTTTTGCTGTTCTCTTGATAGTGAGTTCTCACGAGATCTGATGGTTTAAAAGTGTGTGTCACTTCCCCTCTCTCTTTCCTGCTTCACTATGGTAAGACATACTTGCTTCCTCTTCACCTTCTGCCATGATTGTAAGTTTCCTGAGCTCTTCCAGTCATTCTTCCTGTTAAGCCTTGGAACTGTGAGTAAATTAAACCTTTTTTTCCTCATAAATTACCCAGTTTCAGGTAGTTAGTTATAGCAGTGTGAGAAGGGACTAATACACCATTTGTGTACTGTACTCAGTGCTCATGAATATTGAGTTTTGCCTCCCTGTGTCAGGGTCTGGATACTCTCCCAAGGTAATAAATGGGGCAAATGTAGGACAAATGTAGGATATTTTCTGCCCTCTCTCAGGGATCATGGTCCTTTTTTGCCCCCTGTTCAGTGTATTATAAATGATTGTTTTGGCCAGGTGCAGTGGCTTACGCCTGTAATCCCAGCACTTTGGGAGGCTGAGGAGGGTAGATCATGAGGTCAGGAGTTCAAGACCAGCCTGACCAGTATGGTGAAACCCTGCCTCTACTAAAAATACAAAAATTAGCCAGGCATGGTGGTGTGCGCCAGTAATCCCAGCTACTCAGAAGGCTGAGGCAGGAGGATCGCTTGAACTTGGCAGGCAGAGGTTGCAGTGAGCCAAGATTATACCACTACACTCCAGCCTGGGCGACAGAGTGAGACTCCTTCTCAAAAATAAATAAGTAAGTAAGTAAATAAATAAATAAATGGTTGTTTTATATATTTTATTTTTTGTTTTGTGTTGTTTTAGGTAGGAGGATACAATCAATACTTGTAACTCCATATTGGCTGAAAGCAAAATATCAAAAACCTGAATTTTGAAGGTGCGTAACTTTTGACATAGCTACTCAGAGGAAATTATGTCATCAAAATATGCCTACAGGAGGGCCCGGTTGTATGTACAAAGATGTTTCCTACAGTAATAATTATAACATAATTAAAATTACATTATATATTATATTGGAGGAATAAAATTATATTTAAAATAGAGAAAAATTAGAAACCAAATTATAACATTTGGTCATTTGTTAGATCAAATGTATAAACAACAGCAAGGTATTACAACATTTACAAATATATTCCAAATGATTTAATACTAGGCATTTATTAGGAAGGAATATATTAACATATTTGTTAACAGAGAGAAGTGATCATGAATATTTTTGAGAGAAAAAGCACCTTATAGAAAGACTGGCACATACAATATATGTCTGTTTTATAATGTTATTTATATTTACATGTGTATAATTTGTTTCCAAGAGGAAAATGTATAGAAGGTTATGGCAAAACTGCCTTATCTCTTTTGGGTAACAGTATATCTTGATTTTAAAAGTCTCATTTATTTATACTTTTGACCATTTTTCATCAATCATATATGTCTTATATAGTCATGTATCATGCAATGTTTGCTAAAATTTTGTTTTGGAAAAAAAAAAACTCTTTAACTTACAAAAAAGTTGGAAGAATAATACGAGAGACTCTTAAATAGCTTTTACCTTAATTTACCAATTTTTACACTTTTCCACAAAAAGCCAATGGCAAATACTATTGTGAAATATTTTAGTCACACAGGCACTTCTTTGTTTCTTCCTTTTTTTTTTTTTTTTTTTTGGAGACAGAGTCTTGTTCTGTCACGCAGGCTGGAGTGCAGTGGTGTGATCTTAGCTCACTGCAACCTCCACCTCCCAGGTTCAAGCAATTCCCCTGCTTCAGCCTCCTGAGTAGCTGGGACTACAGGCGTGCACCACCATGCCTGGCTAATTTTCTGTATTTTAGTAGAGACGGGGTTTTACCATGTTTGCCAGGATGGTCTCGTTTTCCGACCTTACGATCCACCCACCTTGGCCTCCCAGAGTGCTGGGATTGCAGGTGTGAGTCACTGCACCTGGGCAATTTTTTTTTTTTTTTTTAAGAGACACTTGCTCTGTCACCCGGCTGGAGTGCAATAGTGTGATCATTCAAAGTCTCCTGGGCTCAAGAGATCCTCCCACCTCAGTCTCCCAAGTAGCCAGGATTGCAGGCCTGTGTCATATGCCTGGCTAATTATTTTTAATTTTTTTGTGGAGATGGGATCTGGCTATGGAGCCCAGGCTGGTCTCAAACTCCTGACCTCAAGCGATCCTCCTGCCTCAGCCTCCAAAAGTAGGAATTACAGGCAGGAGCCATCATGCCCAGCCCTCACATAGGCACTTTTAAACTTGGTCCCAGAGGCACAGACTACCACCCTTATTTACATCATTTAATTACAAATGCTTGCTACTGACCAGAATATATCCAGGGTAAGGTGTAGAATGATAAAAGTAAACCCGTCTCTGTTATTCAGATAAAAACAGCATTATACTGTGCTGTTGATGGGTTGGAACACACTATTCAAATACAAATAACAGCATAACTCTTACAGATAAAAATAGTTCCTGCATGTTCCTTTGGCAAAGCCTATTGGGATCAACCTGTTTGCTTCTGTCTATAGCTTCCTGCCTGTTTCCTTCATCATAGTATCAATTCCTCTTCAAACAACATGAGGCCATGGGACCATGGGGCTTATGCAGAAATAAAAGAAAGCCATGAGGACCAAAATATTTGATTTGGATGTCCCCAGGGTATTTCCTAAGCTGGAAAAAACAATTCAAGATAAATTATTTGGGGACTGGATCTCATCCTCAGACCAATTTTATAAGAAACTTGAACAGAAATAAATCTCTGTCTGCTTAATTTTTTTCTCTCTTGGAGATTTGAATCCTGATGCTTTTGCTCATGATCAGGAAAAACAGTCTCAAAATGCCATTTGTAGTCCATGCTTTTGGTCTCTGAAACATCCTTTCAACCTCTGCACTTCTGTTTCAGTGCAGCTGTGGTAGACAGTTTCCTTTGCTCACACTCGTCTTAGTGTCAGGCTCCAAGCCCCAGCAGAGTATCTTTCTTCATTCTGTCCTGGGTCCGTAGACACAGCAGGAGCTCTTGTGGCCCACATGTCAGCACAGTGCGGGAATCTGGAAGAGTTTATGCCCCAGTGAGCAGCCCTCAACCAATGGGAGTGGATGGATAAATTCTACCATTTCTTCTTTCAAGGGGGCAGTTCTAGAGGGGATTCTGTACTTTTCAACTATGTGAGTGAGGATTTCCATCTCACCTTCTCTGTTCCCTCACTGCTGTTTCTTAGGATAAACTACATGCATCCAAAGCTTTGTCTTAGCCTCTGCTTCTGTAAAACTGAAACTAAAATACCTTTCACTCTGTTGATATATTTAATAACTTATTTACTGAAGGTAACTAAATTTAACTCTGCTTGCTTTATCAAATGCCCACAAGAGCAAGGACTCTGCATAATTTATCCACCATTTGTTCCCAGAGCCCAGGATAATAACTAGAGCAAGAAAGTCTGTGCCTTAAAAAAAAATAAAGATAAATAAAATGAGATAGCAGAAAATTCCTTTCTTATGCATACTTTTTAAAAATAACATGTACTTCTTTCAGAATTGTATAAATACCACTCAAAAATCCTTAATTCACCTTGTTTCATTTCGTAACAACTACAGTTAAGGCTAAAAAAAAAAAAAATGAATAGGCAGGAGGAATTTGTCAAATTATCAGTATGGAATCCATTAAAATCTAATCTTTCCTGTCATACCCAGACTCTTTCAAGAAATTCAGTAAGATTATGTTTCCATATGCCTAGAGAGAAATAGCATTAACTAGGTAAAATTCTCTTATTCTGGAATTCCTTAATAGTTTGTCTTATCAGAATACCTACCGTGACATGCATTTTGTTATTGCCTCTTGGCTATCTGTCTTCCTACAAACTGTACACACTCTAAGGGTAACAACCATGTTTGTCTTATTTGCTCCACAATCAAAACTGCATAGCTTCAATCCTGGAACTTGATAAATCTCTATAGTTATTCACTGAATGAATGAATAAAAGCATCTTTTTCATTCCTTGCAAGGTGTGTTTGTTCTGCTCCTAATTAAGGTCAGTATAAAATGAGACAGGGGAGGATGACAGAAGAGACAAGAGAGAGGAAAGGAGGGGAGAAAATGAAAGGGGAGGGGAGCAAAAAAGATTGGGAGATAGGAGTAGAGAGGAAGGGAAAGGAAGTGAGAAAAGAGAAGACAAGGGGAGAGTAGTTCCTCATTAAACAGCTTCTCCCATTTACTGTTGAACGTGAAAGTAGATTTACTGAGCTAAGGAAATTGTTGTTCAAACTGAACAATTTAGAATGGCATTTCAAAGGATACTATATTTAAAAAGATGCCTTAATACACACTTAACTGCCTTCTCATCTTTACTACTGTCTGACTATTTAGCAAGTATAGTTAGTATGTTTACACAGGCATCTCACTTATATTTATAAATACATCTAAAGAGATGTAGCTTGTGCTATCTCTTTTTCACACCTTAAGAATATAAAATAGTGTGTTTCCATTCTGGTACTGTGGGCCTAAATTTTGCTAAAACAACTAGTTGACTGGATCATTAGCAATTCTTAAACTTAACATGCAAATAGCTTTAAGCTAGTTAACACCTAGACCATATCATTTTTCCTGTTTAACCTGGTTTCTTCCTGAAGTCTGATGAAGGCATTACTTCCTCTAAAGTTTCTCATTCCCTTTATTTAAAATGTCTCTAGTGCTCCTATGCCCAGGTTTGGCCTGAGAATCATGAAAATTCTATAGATTATTTTCTCAAGTATCAGCAAGCTAGAGATTCAGGTCTGCTTTTTTAAACTATGAGGTTAAAATTTCTTGGTAACTTACCCTGTGAAATAATGGGGACCCTCCTAATTGGGTCAAATATCAAGAAGTAATTTAAGTTCACCCTCTTCAATGCAAGTATTCTTTCTCAGTTCATCATTTTCCAACCCTATCAAGTGACTTGGGGCATGATTACTACTGTCTTTGCCCGATAAAATATAAATACTCTATTTAGCATTCCTCTGTAGATATAAAAAGATAGGATGACTCTTGCTGTGTGTATGTGTATGTGTGTTTGGGTGGGGATATGTGAAGTGAGAGGGGGCACTAACAGAAGTTAAGGACATCTTTCAGAGTCCAACAGCCCATCTAGTATCTCCTACCCTGCTGCTGATGCTTTTTGTTGACTTCTACAAGCTGATAGTTGTTTTCTCAGTTGTACATTCACTTCACAGTAGAAGTTCCTGGTGTTCCGGGCTTTTCAGGTGCTCATAAGCTACCAGTTGCCATACTGATCTTTACGTAAACTCTCTATATTTTGAACTTGTTATCCATTTTTATGCTTTCTTTTTGACTGGATTCTTTTTGACTTCATTCCTTAATTCCCAGCCTACTGTTAATTTTGTCCAACATTTCTCTGTCTCATTTCATTCTTTCTTCTAATGTTTGATAAGCAGGCCACTGGACACCCACCATTGCCTTCTTTCACAGAGGATTCCCATCTGCTAGAAAATTCAATTTATTACACTGTAGGCCCCATCACTCACTTCAAGCTATATCCAAACTGAAGTTCCTAAGGAACGAATTATAAATTATGCTTAGTATGTCATATATTTCCCATATGATAGTAGAGGCTAGCTGTGATTCATTCATTCATTCATTCATTCATTCATTCATTCAACAGATATGTATTAAGCACCTAGTTGGAGGAAGAACCTGGGTGTTCTTTAAATAACTTGCATGTTAATGTGCATACTCAACTCTGGCAACCATCTTGATTTTATATGACATTAGATCAACTAAAATAAAATTTGATTGGAGTGTAACTTGAAAACTCTTAGATAGTAGTTGAATAAAAAAAGTAATGTTTATCTCTATTGGAATAGAAGCAGCAATGGTTCACTGGGAAAGATGGGAGTCATAAAATCCCTTTTAAAATACACTGGGCCAACCGGAGAAAGGTATACTTTCAGGGAATAACATTGAAAAACTATAAGAAGGCAGAAAGAAAGTCTGTGATTTAGGATGCAGGTAAGGGGGAGAGAAGATGGCGGAGCAGACTGACAGTAACCGCCAAAAGGCTGTACTTGAATAGAATGCAGCTGCCAAGTCTCTGATAAATGTTAAAGAGGCAGACCAGGAGATTGCTTCAAACTCTGTTTGGTAACAGCAGTAATACGTTCTTCCAGGGTTCAGATTAAAGTAAATGACGAGTTGATGGGTGCAGCACACCAACAAGGCACAAGTATACATATGTAACAAACCTGCACGTTATGCACATGTACCCTACAACTTAAAGTATAATAATAATAATTAAAAAAATAAAAAAATAAAAAATAAAAAAAAACAAAACAAACAAACAAAAAAACAATATTTATCTAAGAGAAGAAGCTGTGGCTTCTGACTGGAGATTTTTGCAAGGAATTTGCACTTTTTCCATTTTGATTTTTAAAGAGGTATTCTACTTCACTGCCAAAATGGTTTGCTCCAGTCTTTTCCTCATAAGTGGTGAGCTAGAAAGCAAAGTCTTAGATCTGGCATCCCATTTTCATTATTTCTGTGAGTGTCTTCAGATAACTGAGAAACCAAACTTTTTCATCATTAAAATGGAGCCTAGTCACAGTTGGTCATAGGAGCAATTCTACTTCTTAAATATTTCGTTTGCAATTATACTCACAATGGCTTTGGCCAAAATTGTTTGGCTGTGTTGAATAATAAAAATGCAGGAATTAATATACAGATATTATAAATAATCAAAATTGGAATGAAAAAAGAAAATAAAATTATGCCAGACAGCATAAGGTTGCAAACAGATGACAGAAAGTGTGCCTCAGCTGGGTGTGGTGGCTCACGTTTGTAATCCTGGCACTTTGGGAGGCCGAGGCAGGCAGATCACAAGGTCAAGAGATTGAAACCATCCTGGGTAACACCGTGAAACCCCGTCTCTACTAAAAGAATTCAATAAATGAGCTGGGCGTGGTGGTGGGCGCCTGTAATCCCAGCTACTTGGGAGGCTGGGGCAGGAGAATGGCTTGAACCCGGGAGGCGAAGCTTGCAGTGAGCCGAGATTGCGCCACTGCACTCCAGCCTGGGCGACAGAGCAAGACTCCATCTCAAAAAAAAAAAAAAAAAAAAAAAAAATGAGATATCTCTTTCCTGTCAGGGCTGCATGTGGCACAGTTGTGAGTAGGATGGATTGGAATGACTCAAGGAAACTGGCCTCCAGTGTCAGAAGATTTGAGGAGAAACATCTGGAAGCAAGAACAATTAACTCTGTTTTCAGGTGACTTTCTATGTGCAGTAGGATAATTAATTTTTTTCTACTACCTTTTTTTAAGAGCTGAAAAACCTGAGGAAATTGCTTTAATTGTTACAGTTGTAAAACAAGTCATAGATGAGAAGCTGGACTTATGTGCTAAATTAAACACAGCAACATTCTATCATGTTTTTTAGCAACATTCTATCATTTATATTTATGACCTAAGTGGCTCATTTTAGACATAATATCTACTCCATGCAAAAAGCTTTTGTAATAGGAGGTCAAAAACATTTGTTGTGAAATTAATTAACCACCTTCTATGCTGGTTCCCCAAAGTATCAGCTATGCCTTAGGACATAGTCTGAGAGAGTTTAAAGTTAAAATGTTCCTTACAATAAAAGAATATTGGAAAATATATTAAAATTGAAGGGGGAAAAAAGGGTTTCAGTGCAGATGACCTGGTTTGTGGTGGAAAAAGAGGTCAGGTATAATATAGCATTCCATTTCATGTTTAAAATGAAAAATGCCTACATATTGGCAGGAAAAGTCTGGTCTTCTGATTCAGCCAAGGAAGTCAGGTGAAAACTTTATTTTTTAAAAGAAATAGGTTGTATAATTGGTTGCTTGAAATTAATTGGAATTTGGTACAATTGGAGAACCATTTTCCCTGAAGACTCATTCCTCTAAAATTGAGCAAATGTCAGAATCAGACATTAAAATACTAATGTTTGTCTTCTAATTCTCAAAGACTGTATTGTGTGTGTTTCCTGTAGACATGTATACATGAACTTTCCTAGGCTTGTGTAAATGATTCATACCAGGCTGTCTGTGACCATTGATCCCTTAAATGAAAGCAGCATTTTATAAACTATTAGTGAACTAGAAAAAGAAAGAATGATTAGAACCGTAATTGTAACCCTTTCAGATTCAATGTCTTCTTTTTAAAACAAATATTCTTTATCTATTAGTATTTGTTTTTTATTAATTTCTTAAGATTTAAATTTATATACAGTAAAACTAGCTTTAGTTTTGATGTACATTTCTGAGTTTTAACACATGTATAGATTGCTAGAACCATCACCACACCAAGTAAAAGAATAGTTCTACCACACTCCAAAATTCCTTCATCCTTTCTCTTTGACTTTTAACCCCACCACAATTCCTGAGAATCATTTGCCCATGTAACCTGTCACAATAACTTTGCCTTTTCCAGAACATCATAAAAATGGAATCTTATACTAAGTAATCTTTCAAGAGTGACTTCTGTTTGGGTCAACTCTTCATCGTGTTTCCACACATCTTGTGGTAGTTTTTGTTCTGGGCTGTCCTTTTGAGGCCGTTTTCTATGACAGTTTCAAGGATGTTTGTTAAGATAGAGGTACTGTGCCCCTCTAAAGCTTAAGAAAGGTTTATTTCTTGAGCAGGATCCTGAAGATTTTTGTCTTCTTTTGAGGCAAACATTGGGCATAATTGCTTGGAGCTCCCTTTATAAGGCTGGGGTGGGGCAGGGGGGTTCTTTTTCTTTTTCCTTTATTTTTTTGAGATAGAAACTTGCTCTGTCACCCAGGCTGGAGTGCAGTGGTGCCAACTCAACTCACTGCAACCATCACCTCCCAGCTTCAAGTGATTTTCCTGCCTCAGCCTCCTGAGTAGCTGGGATTTCAGGCACCTGCCACCACACCTGGCTAATTGGTTTTGTATTTTTAGTATCACCATGTTAGCCAGGCCAGTCTCAAACTCCTGAACTCAGGTGCTTCACCTGCTTCAGTCTCTCAAAGTGCTGGGATTATAAACATGAGCCACCGTGCCCGGCTGGCCAAAGCTGTGGGTTTTCTAAGGTAGAGTTCCTCAGCTGTGACAAAAAACTCAGTGTACGAGGTGTTTATCTGAGTCTGCCATTGCATTGTGCCCATGGATTGGGGACTAGAAGAACTGACCCAATCATGAAGCACATGCTGGCTGCTGTGCTGTGAGTAATAAAATTCTTTGTCTCTGACCCAGGAGTCTCTTGTTTTCTGTCAGCATCTATGACACTGTGTTAGGCAAAATTGTTAACTTTGAAGCAAGGTAAAGCCTCAGACACTTCATAATTCTTAATACTTCCTCCACTTAACATAATGCATTTTGATGCATTAGGTTATTTTATGTAGCGTTAGTGTATCAGTTTCCTAGGGCTGCTGTAACAAACTAGCAAAGGTTGGATGACTTAAAACAACACAAATTCATTTTCTCAGGGGTCTGGTGACCGCAACTCTGAAATTAAGGTGCCAGCTGGGCTGTGCTCTTTCTAAAACCTACAATGACATCTTTTCCTGACTTTTCCTGGCTTCTGGTGGTTTGCCAGAAACCATTTGGGTTCCTTGACTGGCAGTTGCATAACTAATATCTGTTTCCTTTGCCACGTGGCATTCTTCCTATGTGTCTATTTTCATATGGCTCCTTTTATATGGACACCAGTCATATTGAATTAGGAATCCACCCTATTCCAGTATGACCTCTTCTTAACTAATTACATTTTCAATGGCTCTGCTTCTGAATGAGGTCACATTGTGAGTTACTGGGGTTGGGGACTTCAACATATCTTTTTATGGGGTGGGGGCACAATTCAACCCATAAAAAGTATTGTTATTGCTAGCTACTATTGCATTGGATAGATGTACTACAGTGTGTTTATCCATTTGTCTGTTGAAGAACGTTTGTGTTATTTCCAGATTGGTAATTATGAGTGATGTAGCTAAATATTTGTATGCAAGTTTTTGTGTGAACTAAAGTATTTATTTCTGTAAGGTAAATATCTAGGAGTGGGATTGCTGGGTTATATAGTAACTTCTTCTGAAACTGTTTAACTTTATAAGAAACTGTTTTCCAGAGTAGCTATATCATTTTTGGATTTCCACTAGGAATATATGAGTTCCAGTTGCTTTGCATTCTCTTAAATACTTGATGTTATCAGTTTTTTTGTGTGTAGGTTTCTTTTTTCCTATTCAGATAGATGTGTATTGGTATTTCATCGTGGCTTTTATTGGGGGAACCAGCCCCCAGTATTTCAGCGTAGGTTCTTTTCTGTTTTCCTTAAGCATCGGCCGGTTTGAGAAATAAAGAGAAAGAGTACAAAGAGAGAAATTTTACAGCTGGGCCTCCGGGGATGACATCACATGTTGACAGGTTCTGTGATGCCCCTTGGGCTGCAAAATCAGCAAATTTTTATTAGGGATTTCAGAAGGGAAGTGGGGTACGAACAGGGAGTAAGTCACAAAAGTCGTATGCTTCAAAGGGCAATAAAAGATTACTGAGGCAGAGAGTCACAGCAATATCACAAGGCCAGGGCAAAATTAGAATTACTGATGAGGTTCCATGTCCCATTGGGCATGCATTGTCATTGATAAACATCTTAACAGGAAACAGGGTTCGAGAGCAGACAATCGGGACTAGAATTTACCAGGCTGGAATTTCCTAATCCTAGCAAGCCTGAGGGCACTGCAGACCAGGGCGTATTTCATCCCTTATCTTCAACTGCATAAGACAGATACTCCCAGAATGGCCATTTTAGTGACCTCCCCTTGGGAATGCATTCCTTTCCCAGGGTAATTCCTTGCTGGGAAAAGAATTCATTGATATTTATCCTATTCACTTTCTGCAAGAAGAGAAGTATGACACTGTTCTGCCTAGTCCCACAGGCAGTCAGATCTTATGGTTATCTCCCTTGTTCCCTGAAAATAGCTGTTATTCCTGTTCATTTTTTAGGATGCCCAGATTTCTTATTGTTCACACACACATATTTTACAAACAATTTGTACAGTTAACACAATCATCACAGAGTTCTGAGGCAACATATATCCTCAGCTTACGAAGATGATGGGTTTAAGAGATTAAAGATGCATGGAAAATTATAAGAGTATTGATTGGGGAAGTGATAAATGTCCATGAAATCTTCACAGTATGTTCAGAGATTGCAGTAAAGACAGGTTTAAGAAATTATAAAAGTATTAATTTGGGGAACTAATAAATGTCTACGAAATCTTCACAATTTATGTCCTTCTGCTGTGGCTTCAGGCAGTCCCTCCATTCAGGGTCCCTGACTTCCTGCACCAGGCTTTAATGGGCATTTCCCTAGTAACTAATGATACTGAGTCTCTTTTCACATGCTTGTCATCTATATACGTTGTCTGGTATGTTTGTTCAATCTTTTGCACAATTTAAAATTTGTTATTAAACTTGGAGAGATTTGTATATATTCTGTATACAAATTGTCTGATAGAGATGTGATTTGAACACACTTTCTTTCAGAAAATTGTTTGTTCTTTCATTTTCTTAACACTGCCTTTTACAAAGGAAAAAATTATAATTTTGATGTGGTCTAATTTATCATTTTTTTTCCTTTATGGTTTATGCTTTTGGTGTCATCTGTGTAAACTCTTTGCCTAACCCTAGGTCAAAAAGATAGTGTTCTATGCTTTTATCTAAAGATTTTATACTTAGTATTTTAGATTTTATAAATCCACGGTCCATTTTGAGTTAATTTTTGTATAAAGTATGAGGTAGAGGTCAAATTCCTTTTTTTCTGCCAATGGATCTCCAATTGTCTACCACTAATTTGCTGAAAAGTTATCTATTCACCATTGAAATATCTTTGTACATTTCTCAATTGACCATTTGTGAATTTGTTTCTGGACCTTCTGCTCTGTTCCACAAATTTATGTCTCCATCCTTTCATCAATACCACACTTTTTATTACTATAGATTTGGAGTAAATTTTAAAACTGGCTAGTGTGAATCTTCCAACTTTGTTGGACTTTGAAAAACATTTTGGTTATTCTAGTTCTTTATTCTTTCTACAATACATAGATTTTAGAATCAGTTTGTCTATATCTACAAGGAAAACTTGCCAGGGTTTTGATTGGGATTGCATTAAATCTAGACAGCCAATTCATTTGAGAATTGACATCTTAGCTACATTAAGTCTTCCAATCAACTGAGCTCTAATGAACTCAGTGTCTTTCCATTTTGTAGGTTTTCTTTTACTTTTTAATCAGCATCTTGTAACTTTGTAATTTTTGTGTTCAATTTTATACATATCTCAAAAAACTTGAGGAAAAAAGCCTACTATTTTTACCTACTTACTTTTATCTCTTCAAAATTCACTTAGTAATTCTCCCCTTGTTGTTTCTACCACTTTAAAATTACAAAGTCATAAGCTTTCTCCAATCCTTATTAGACTTTTACATGGAAAGATTCACCTTAACCAAAAGAAATATATCATAAGTATTATTCTTTTGTGTCCTCCCCATCTAGATTTACTACGCCTCTGTCAAGGGAGTGGTTACATTGCTGTGGTAAGCAATGAATTCAGTTTTGTCTTATTTATAGGCTACTTCGGTAGTATTTTCCAGTAGTCAAACAGTGTTGCATGAGGAAGTGATGCCAGGAGCTGTGACCATCCTTTGCAACCACAAGGACAGAAGTCAATAGAGGAATAGTGTGAGAAGGATGGAAACAGCCTCAGTCCTTGGGGATGCTGTTGAGCCATCAAACTAACCTTGGGGCCTCGAAGTCCCGTATGTCCTTGTCCAGGAATTGTAAATGTCTCTGTGGTTTGAACCCAGTTAGGTATTTGGTTACTTGCAGCCAAAATACCTCCTGATACAAACCCTGATTTGGCTCCATCCTAGCTTCTCATTCTCATCACTTTTCGTGCCCCACCCCTCCTTTGCTTTAACCAACTGGACAACATATCACTATTTTTCTGGATCTTTTCCTCTGCTCTCACTTTTTCCTCTCACACCGGAGCCCCCTCCAGGCCTGTTCCCTCCCCAGCCTCCCAGACTTTCCTCTAGGTAGGAAGATTCCAACCAAGTCAGCTTTGCCCAGGTTTTTTCTGACTACACCTACCCTCTCAGCCCCGCACCACACTCACAGGTGCTCACACATGCATAAACAATCTTCACCTACGGAATATCTGAAGCACTCATGTGATTCTGCATGCTGCTGAATACAACAATAATTAGTTTACTGAGTGCCTATTTTCTGCCGGGCACCATGCCTACTACTTTATTTGCATCATTCCTTTTGAAACCCATGAAAAGCTTATGAACTAATTACTCTCATTGCCTTCATTTCACCAGGGAGAAAACGAGATGTAAAGAAGCCTAGTTTCTCAAGGTCACACAGAGATCTAATAAGTATCAGAGTTATAAAAACTCCAACCCAGGCCCAACTGTAGGCCAAGACTGGTGTCAAGTACACTATGCAGAAGTGAGTACCTGTAGCACACACATTAATTTATTGTCACTGCCACCGCATATTGTGAGAGACTAAATTTTGTCTTGAATTTCACAGTACTCCTTTCTCTGCCACAGGCCTAGTAGAAATAGCTACACGTTAATGCACCCAGTTGATCAGGTGGTAGTCCTCTCCCCAAGCACTCTCACGTGCTTCAGCTGTGGCCTTACCCTCTCCATAAACACAGCTATCTTTATTAGCCTGTGACTAGCCCTGTCAGAACCATATGAGTTAACTTTTATTAAGATGTTAATAGCTGACAAAGGTTGGTGGTTTCCTTCTCTGATCTGTATCAAAAAAAAAAAAAAAAGATTTTTAGAGAAGGTGCTTTTGAACTCAAAGAAATGACTCATGGTAAAACTTCCGGAAGGTAAATGGTGTTGAATATATATTCAAAAGGCATTTTGTGAGCAAATTCTGGCAAGCTGATGGTGATAATGGGTGTGGTTGTTATGGTAAGGTGGGGTGGTGTGAAAGAAGCAAACTTTTCAATATGAAAGCATTCCATTCTCTTCAAGGCCAGGCAGCTTTTTTCACTGATTCTTCACCAGGAATCTCCAGATACTCCACCACCACTAATCTCCTTTTTCTGGGTGAAGTCTAATACACTAAAACAACCACAACTACAAAAACCACTGCTTTCTTCCCATAACCTTTTTAGTTGTGAATGTTGTATTACATACTTAAATAATTCCCACATTTTTGTGTAAATTCATATTCATTAAACAACTATAAATGAAAATTGAATTCATCATGCATAATCTTGTGTAACAGCCATGTTAAGCAGTAAAATATTTGCCTGTGCTAGAAAATCTGTAGAAATAAAAATACAGAACTGAGTTTTAAGTTTGCTGTAGAAATAAATTGGACTGGGTTTCTCAAACTTGTCTGATCCATAAGAATTTTGGTGGATGCTTATTACAACGTAGGCTCCACTCCTGACCTTTGGGGACCAGGAAATTCTTTTTTTTTTTTTTTTTTTTTTTTTTTGAGACGGAGTCTTGCTCTGTCACCCAGGCTGGAGTGCAGTGGCCGGATCTCAGCTCACTGCAAACTCCGCCTCCCAGGTTTACGCCATTCTCCTGCCTCAGCCTCCCGAGTAGCTGGGACTACAGGCGCCAGCCACCTCGCCCGGCTAGTTTTTTTGTATTTTTTAGTAGAGATGGGGTTTCACCGTGTTAGCCGGGATGGTCTCTCGATCTCCTGACCTCGTGATCCGCCCGTCTCGGCCTCCCAAAGTGCTGGGATTACAGGCTTGAGCCACCGCGCCCGGCCAAGGGACCAGGAAATTCTTATGAGAAAGAGCAGGAAACATTGAATTGGGTAAGTGTTTCAGCTGTTCTTCAATAAGGGTTTGCCATTTGGAATCTGGGAGTGCCCACACCATAAAGCCATGCCAAAAAAAATTTTATTTCTCCTTCCCTACCTCCCCTTCTTCCAAGAGACACTATGCCAGGCAGTGTTTCATTCTAAGAATGCAAAGATAGCAACAATGCTCACTGCAGTGCCGGATAGACAATAAACAATTACATGCAGTGGATTAAGTGTCAAAACGGAGGTAGCACAGGATACTGTGTGCTTAGAGAGGAGGAAATGACTCATTCCAGTATTTAAGACAAATCTGACATCTGCACATAGAAGATGCATGAATACAGACCCAGAGGGTTGAGGAAGCCTGGTGTCTTCCGAACACTGTAAAAAGTCCACTATGGCTGAAGCTCAGGGTCAAGTTTGGGGTAGATGAGACTGGCAGGAATCAGATCGTGAATACACTTACATGCCACCTCGTAAGACTCTCTGCAGGACAGTCCTGCAGACAACCTGGAGTTGCTGAGAAGCCTAAATATTTCCAGCAACTGGTATAAAAAGATTTGAAAATATAACATGACAAACATGTCTTAGGAGTGAAGTTTAAGTCAACTTTGTTCTAAGCTAATATTCTATAGTAGTCAATTAAAACTTTGATAATCTAGTGGAGACTCTTTTCAGCTGATATACAGCAAAATACATAAAAGAGCTGCTTTGGTTGATGCAGAAAGCTCAGCCCCATGTCAGTATTCCTGGAAATACAAGCTTCTAGCCAACAGTTTGCAAATCAAAGTTCTGTGCTTTCAGAAGACTGAATAATTGCATGGATATTTAGAATCTTACTATTGAAGGGTAATTAGTTCAATGTCTATCTTTGAAGAGTTTCTTCGACTACATGCAGTGTAACTCCTTCCAGGCAGCATCACTCAGGAGGTGTCTAGGCACTGAGTAAAGTCTGCCCGGGTTTTAACACTTGCAGTAAAGGGGAGGCACTTGCACTCTCCTGCAGCTTACTCTGTAGTTAAGCAGAGGCATTCCTTAAGCTTCTACTCTATGGTAATTAGGCATCTTTCTGATTTAAAGAATGTCTTTTGGGATAACCAACTCGGTATTATATCTATCATGACTTCTGATGCTCACCTTTTAAGTTTCTTCAGTCCTTCCTTAAAACAGACTCTCTCTCCTGCTGGGTGTCCATTCTCCCACATGCATTCTGATTTGACAAAGTTGCCCTTTCAAAATTCCATCACCAGACATAGGTACAACAATTCTTTCACTACCTTCTGCCTCCCATTTCTATGTATGCATTTTTTAAGAAAGAAATTTGTTCCAAAAAGTCCTGGTCAGGGGCTTTTCTGGCTAATATTACCTTAAAATATATAAAGAAGTAATATCCATGAAACGAAAGAGCAGCTGTGTTAAGCCTGACAGTGACTCACTGTACAATGGAATGCTGACATTTAACATTATAATAAAAACTGGTATGTTGTTAAGATTGGCAGGCATTTTGTGTGTGTATGTGGAAAAAATAAGAACCTAGAACGGTGAAAGGAACATGGCAGAGGCCTGGTGTTTGAGCAATGAATAAAGTAAAAAGCCACATAACAAGGGAAAACGACATCTCTTCAGTTGCGGAGATCTCAAATTTGTTCAACCCAAGGGGCTTTCAGTTTTGAAGAAACTGGTGGGGCAAACTGAAAGATCTTCTTTTCTAAATGGAGTGTGACAAGAGGGATCCAGTGAGTGAGAGACATGAAGTAGTAGAGTGGAAGTGTGAGACATTTCAGACAGACCATTCCCATGGTGCCTCCTATGGGGCTGACTTCATGTTGGGGACCCTGGTTTCTGGGTAGAAAAATGGATGTGTATTAAAATTTATTTCACATGGATGTGGTGAGGGTGAGAGGGAAGACATGTTTCAGGACAAGGTCATTCTGAGGGTTTCAGCATCACCACGACACCATGTTCTGGGCTGATGCCAAGAGATACTTCCAGCTTTGGCGTCATCCTAAGTCACACACTGTAGATGGGCAGAGATGTTTCTCCTCCTCTCCAGTTTGTTCACCTCATTGCACAAGTTTAGTCTCTGAAGATTTTTCTTTCCTTTCCTCAAATACCATTTAAGGAGAACAGAAGTAGAGGATATTTGAGACAGGAAAAACAGCTGATGCAGGGTCAAATCTAGCTCTTCATTCTTGAAAACACAGTTGAAAATTCAGCACTGAGTTTGAATCCCATGAGAGTGAAGTCACCATGGGGACTGGGTGCAGGAGGACGGGGGACAGGAGGTTGTTTCTGTGTGTATGTCTGTGTCTGTGTGTAACCAGAGGTACACTGGCATGAGCAACTAAAGAATTCTATAGTTTCTCCAAAAGTGAAGGAGGGAAACCTAATAATTGATGGTCTGGAAAGGTTATCCCTTTTGAAAAAATAACTAGTTCTATATCAACCTTTATTGAGAGACCAAACTATTATGGAAAAATACACAGTATTACTTTCCTAACCATTGATCAGAAAGAGCAAGCAATACTCACATCAACTGCTTATTTTAATGTCAAATGTTTATTTCTATGCCATAGTTGCCTCAGCACAATTTGTAAAAGAAAGGAATCCAAAAAATGAATTTTTGTTTAGTCAGGATATTTTCTCTGCAGTTATAAGAAAGAAAATAAACACCATGATACCAGAATCACCATTTCTTTCACATCATTCTAGTAAGTTGCATCTAAATATTTTCCTTGGTTGCCACTTTTTTTAGGATGGAGAAATATCCACAGGAAAAAATGTCTGAATTCATTAAAATAAACTTGGGATAGTCTTTGCCAGACTCTATCTAAAACATCTTTGTTTTGGTATGCTATATCACTAATTGCCATATTTTTATTATTTAATATAACAGGCATACTTTATTATATAAAACAAAGTACACTAAAGATGAACAATGTTAGAAACAAACTGAAATTTGGTGTTTCTTAAATCTTCGGGTGATTAGATAGTAGCTGAAGCGTGGGTATACAAATTTCTTATTAATACAAATGCAACTCTCTTCTGTGATGAAAATGCACTTAGTAGCCTAGTACTTTTTGCTTTAGCAGATAGGGCATCCAATACAACTGAAACAACCTGATAACAAATTAATTTTATTTTTCAATAAAAAGGAATGCTCTGGTTTCTTAACTGGCTCCTTGAGGAAGCCAGAAGATGGCATCTGCTCTTTAAATAGACTTCTCTTATCTGATTTGAGACACAAATCCACCAAGATTCTTACAGTGGAAATAGGCACCACCCCTCAGATCACAAGGCCCCTAGGAAGAAGCCCTGTGGAAATCAGCCTGTGATGTGTGGTGGTGGGCCAGCACCTAGAAGACACGTGGTGGTTGTGCACATAAATCCCTTCAGCGGACTCAGTGGAAGGATGAGAATTCTGTAAGTTCATGCACATTTTATTGAGTAGTAATATAAAATGCTTTTTCTTTTTCATTGTTACAAGTGCATGCTTTGATTGCCAACATGTCAGAAGTCAAATTACAAAGGCAAGGCTTTAGGCTGTAGTGAATTACTTGGGCACTTATACAATTGTTAAAAAATATGAATGGACTTTTGTTGTAGTTGTTTTCAGAATGAACCAGTTGTAACCCGTAACTGATATACAAAGGGAAAAAAGTGAAAAAAGTACATATTTTGTGGCACATGACAGAACAGAACAAAATAACTAAACTGTTATGACATTAACAGTTACCATGCATTTAGAGTTTCACATGTAACTACAAACTGATTATAATTTCACAAGGTTTGCTAAACATGCTAACCATCTACATGTGCACTGACAGGCTTATGTTAAAAACTTTAAAGAATACTCTCCCCTTTAGATTTTTTCAAAGCTTTTTTTTGATTACAAAATTTCAAAGGCATTAAGCATTTTAGAGAATATAAAGTACGCCAGTATACATACATTTCCAGTATATGTCAGACCACTAAGCGCATTACAGTCCCATACAGGCCGATACAGCCATTTTTTTTTCTTAAAAAACATGCATAGGCAGATTTTTTTTTTTTTTACAGAATATAGATGCTTTATCACTGTACTTAATATGGTGTCTTGTTCACTATACTTAAAAATGCACCACTCATAAATATTTAATTCAGCAAGCCACAACCAAGACTTGATTTTATCAACAAAAATCCCTAAATATAAACAGCAAAAAAGATAGATGTAATTATTCCAGTTTTTTTAAAACTTAAAGAAAAGATATTCATTGCCGAATTAATAAGATAAGTGTTATATGGAAAGAAGGGCATTCAAGCACACTAAAGAAACCTGAGGTAAGCATAATCTGTACAAAATTAAACTGTCCTTTTTGGCATTTTAACAAATTTGCAACGTTCTTTTTTTTTCTTTTTCTTTTTTTTTTTTTTTTTAAGACTGCCTAATTCAGTTTATAGCCATTGTCTGACAAGAGTAGCAAAACATTATCAATAAATAGTCCTTAGTTTGTACATCATTTTGTTAAAAATGTTTGATGTCATCCATTTTTAGTGCTGCGACTGTAAACGTACAATAGAATAAGAAATTAGACAAAGTTTTTCATGTCCAGTAACAGAATAAAAGGCCTTTCATTAACCTATCTAGAAGTCCCCAACGCAGTAGGAAAACATGTTCATTCCCCTAACATTGCAGTATATACTAGCATTAGCTTTCTTTTTAAAATTTTTTTCTCTATAAGCATTTTTAAAAGGCATACCCCAAAGAGGTGTTTAATCACCACCCCCACCAAAATATAGTTTATTATCTCTCTCCCTCTTTTTTAATGATAGTGTAAACTGAATCCAATTCCTGGCCCCCAGAGCAAATAAGCTACTGTCAGAGGCAAGAACATCCAACTGCTGATATGCAGCAATCCCCATCATGCCCTGCAGCTCAAAAAAAAAAAAAAAAAAAAAAAAGTGAACAGGAAGTGGTCACTGAATATTGCTGCTATTACTGCCATTGCTGTCCGTGCCGTTAGTCTCTGAGGTGAGAGCCTTGTTGATGGAGTTAAGGTTGGCGTCAGAGGGCATGGCATCTCTGCGAGGCGGCATCCTCTCATTAATTCGGTCTAAGCCCTTGGCTTCCTCGAAGCTAGTGATCTTATGTTGTGGTGAAAATCCTTTGATAGCTAAACAGAAAATCATTAAAAAGAGAAAAACAGGATTATCCAAAGGAAAACAAAAGGCACAGCTGTTGCAGCAGGTGATGTTAGAGATTTCTCAGTGACAGGGAATCCTTCAGTGAAGAACAAAGTGACGGGACCTGCACACCACACAACAGACTCCTTACCATACTCGGAGGTAACCAAAGGTTTGAAAACAGCCAATGTCTCTTGCCAACCAAAATGTCCTCTTGAAGTTATTAAGATGTAAACATTTCTCCTGTCTTCATGAAAGTTTAGATCAAAGAAATTCAAAGTGGACACGTAAAGAGGAAAGCTGCTTTCAGGGACAAGCCTCTAGAACCAGCATCAACTGGCCACATCATTAGCATGATTACTTCATCAAACACCTTAACCTAGACAGGCTGCAGCATGTCCCTCTTTGTATTCTTCCATTGTGCTAGGTAATGGCAAATTCAGTGGAATCAGTATGTCTGCTATACCTAAAAACCTAGTAAAGGGCTTAAAGCAGGAGCTAAAAGGAGCTAGAAAAGGAATTAACTAGGGCATTTCCATGCCATCTCAGAATCCCAGAAAGAACTTCTTGACAAACAACTCAATGATGGCATGACAAAAAATGAAATTATAAACTCCTGTTTCTCCACTCAACTTTGGAAGCATGTGGAGTGAGTGACAAGGTAAGAGAAACTCAAAAAAAATCAAGGTAAGATCACTAGGTAGAAACGTATTATCTGCCCTTCAGCAGCGAACAGGTCAAACTGATGTTCATCTGGTATCCATTACTGCCTAAATGAAAGAAAAACTCAGTAGATCAACGTAGATGTAAGTGATGGTTAAATTATTACAAGGAAAAAATGCCTTTCACAATATTTAGCAAAAATGAATTGAACTGGTTTTGGTCCTATTCAATTAAAACACGGAATCTCAAAGTGGGAATGATACTTGATTTTTTAAAAAAGTAATCTTTAGTGTGCTACAGAGATGGGTAAGGCATTTGTACAAAAATCTTAATGATTTCTTCAGTGAGTACACCAACTGGTGGGCTGCAAATAAAACACATAAATGGGGAACCAATGACATCAGTTTGCTTTACTCCCTGTGAAGTGCAAGCCAGATATTTCAGGGCCAATCACCAATGCTCAATTGGGCTGCATCACCATGGCTGATTAAGGATAATTTCATGGTACCTTTATCCTCCCAATCTTATTTGGGGGAGAAAAAAAAAAAAAGGAAAGCAGTTTCAAGCTGAAATTTACCAGTCACTCCTACGCAAATGTGCAGTGCCTTTTATTAGTATGGATGAGATTCCTAAAAGATATACACAGTCGTTTCAATACTCATTAAACGATAAGAAACAAGTTTCCCCCCCCTCTGCATTTTAAAGGTTAGCATAATGGTGATTAGTCAACTGTGAGAGGAATAAGATGGGGAAATGGGGAAAGACCAAGGCCCAAAGCAAAGCTTGTTAATTCTTCTCTAATTTAGTAATAAATTGCAAAATAATAGAGCTGTCTAACGAGCACCCACCCTGAAAACTAACTCAATTATTTTGATGTACAAAAGAATGGCACGAAGTGGTACTCTACTGGTTTTTTTTTTTCAGACTACTGTGAATATAATTTCATCATAATTAGCAGGTATAAAAGTTTGTCATCATTATCATTTATGAAATGATTTAATTAATTTAAATGATAAAAGTGAAATTTCTAGGTTTTAAAAGCCAATAGGGTGGGAGTGTCAAAATTAAAAATCTAGCGAGAACAATGGATACTTCTGGAATGGGGCTCCATTTCTAATCATTTTTGTCCATCCTGGTATGGAAGAATGTGCTCTGCTGTAGTTGCTGGTCAGACAATGGGTATTAGCAATTTACATTGGTAGTATACTTAACACAACACAGAGTCACAGAAACCACAGAAAACAGCCAAACTATCAACAAGAATGCACACTGCAGATTAGAATTTGCCAAGAGGAATAGAGAATTCCCACATAAATAGCAGTTTATTCACTGCTATTTAGGAAGCAGTTGTATTTTCTCTTACAGTGCTATTGTTTCCCCTACCATACCCAAATCATGTACAAATTGGAAGAGTCTAAAGTGGCACTTTTTATATCATACCAAAGGACCATATATGCACATAATTTTGAGAAAAACAAAAAAATTACCTTGCAAGAACAAAATACAACTGAAGAATTTTGTTTTAAAGGGGAACTTCAAATTATTATTTTTGAAATTTCCAAAGGATATGGTATGTATATTATTAACAACTATTTTGATTATGCACTTCTCTTATAACTATATATTTAAAAAGCAGTCAAGTAAAAAGCAATTACTAAAGGGTCAACTCTACTGTCCTTGAGTAGTGCTAGGACACAGCTGGAGATGGACACTTCTTTATTTCCCCTGCAGCTCCTAGTACTGTGCCTGGCACAAAGCAGACACTCAGTATACATTCATCAATTGAGTGTTACTTGATACTTGCTATTCTTGTTATTGGCCACTTACATAGCCACTAGATGCTTTTGAACTTTTTATAATATTTAGATGGTGTTAATTCTCATACAAATACCAGTAGGTTAAACTTTGATTTAAGATTACCAGAACTGTTCATCTCATGCACAGCTGTCTCATGTTGGAATATTTTTTAGAGACATAAATTAATGTTGAACTACAACAAAGCACTATTTAAATGAACATTTTTTTCCTTTGGCTACAAACTTCTGAAGACTAGAATTAAGATGGCTATTTTTATTATCTTCAGTGCTGCCTGAAAGTGATTTGAGGGAGGGACATGGTTCAGCTCAAAGATTATTGTTTTATAAGCTACTGGTCAAAACAGCTGCCATAACCCCCACCCCACATCATTCAAAATATATAATCCTTTTGTTTTCTGTGATTCTATTATTCATCATATACAAAAGTCAAACATAGCTTTAAGGGAAAGAAACAAACAAACAAACCATAGAAGGACATTTTCCCCTTTAAAGCAAGAACACTTTGGTTAATACTGAGCCACAACTGTTAGCTCAACACCCACACACTCTGTACAAGCTACAGCAAAAAAATGAATACACCCAGCAGAGCCCTTATCTGTTGCAGGTACAACAGAAAGGGGACTGGCCAATTTACCTTCATCAGCCTCAATAGCCTCAACAGTAGCTGAAGAGAAGAAAGGGGGTGCAAAATGAATGAGAAAAATGAGCAGAGGATTTTTTAACTCTAAGAACAAATCAGTGACCATCAAAGGAGCTAAGAGAACTAATGTTCCTGTAAGTGCTAGATTCTGGCACAGACAACAAAACAGAAATGCTAAAAAGAAAGAAAAAAAAATGCCACAGAAATTATAAATTTAATTTATGAGCTGGATACACCTATCTGAATTAAATGCTTTGGTTTTTGCCCACTAAATAAATAACAAACAATTAACCCTTTAGGAAAACACTTAGGAAAATTTCTTTTACATGGACTGAATTATAAGAGATTATGTAAATCTCAACTGTGCTTCTGACTCACACAGAATGCTATAAAACCTCTGCTATGCTTGGTGATTTAGTTTCAAAATGCCAGACAAAATGACGGAAGTTGAAGCAGTGCCACAGTATCAGTGGGCTCATTCAAACTATTTAATATTAAATAGCACTATTTCCTAATGTGATGGAAAAGCAGGGGGATTCAAATTTAAAGAAAAAAAAAATCAGGGTGTCTAAGGAGATAATGCATGTGACTCTTTAAAGATAAACACATCGGGCATGATTAGATTTGGGGGTCGGTGGGTAGGAAGAGTGTGAAGGAAAAATAAAAAAGGAAACGTATGATATAATCTGGACATCTTTTTCCAGCAAGCCCAATTATATTTTCTTTTCCTTAGTGGAATATCCTTTTTGGAAGTAAAATTCTTAAAATGTTACAAATCAAGTGGTAATGTGCCAGTAGTGGCAAAAATTCTATCAGCATTTTAAAAAACAGGCAGCCTAAATACTGAATATACAGAAACAGCATATTTCAGAGGCAGAACTTGAAAAGCCCATTGCTTTATCAGCAATTTTTGTAATAAGGTTAGGGTCTAAACTTTCACTATGTAAATGTATGAGTCTTTCTATGTTATTAAGGTTAGTTTACACTTCCCTAATTAAATCTTAAAACTCCTCTGTAACTCCAAAATGTTTAATATTAAAATTCTACCCCTTGACTTTAATTTGCATTTTTCTTATAATTCAAGATTTTAAAACTACAGCAACTGCAAAATGTGCACTATAACTTACAGTGGATTCTAGATTCCTTATGATAAAAATAGGGAATAGTTATCACCATGGAGAGAGAGTACATAGCAAAGTTGTAAGTAGTTTACCCTTTTAGACAAATTGAAGGGCATCAGGCAATACATTTTGGAGTTGTATCAATGTATGTGGTTTAAAATATACAGTAAGTTTCCAAACCCATATAGAAAGGTTTCAACCCATATGTCTTTTATGTGTATGTGTGTTTGTGTGTGGGTTCAACATAGAAAAACACAAACCAATGGATTTAAAATAAAATAAAACTGAATAACCTAAGGAAAAACACAGGTGAAAATCTGGAAATGAAACAAAGAACTGGAAAAACTTAAGTAATGTAGGTTTAAAAGTAAAGCAAAACATTCAGAATCACACCAGCACTGACATATTAGAACTATGGTACTGCCCACTATTAAATGTTCGAAAGCAAATGTAGCCCACAGTTTCTGATAATACACTTGCTGTGCCTTAAAATGTGCTTATCAGAAACTAGATTTCAGTCAGTTAGGTAGATGGTACATTTTGGACATGTAAATGATCCATTTATGCTAATGTTTTAGTAAGATATTTAATTTGGTAGAAACATTTTTATGTGTGTTTTTTTAAAACTTGTTAAAATAATTCCTAGTGTAAATTTAAAGGGGGCGTTTACTTCTCAATACTATGTATCTTCCTACCTTCACTTAAAAATTTTTGTCTTTTTGTAAAAACTCAAAAGACACTGATTTGGAATACATTCATCTGAAAATAAAGACAATTATTGGGATGCAGCCATGATGTGATCATTCAACAATACTATATTCATGAAGTTGATCACTACTCTTCATGTAGAAGGTTATTAAATAACATAAATGAGAATAGTGAGTCTTCTAGATTGAAGGGCAGGGACAGAAAAGAAAATACAAAAAAGATTTAAGGAAAGATATAGGAAAATAAGCAAGAGGCTGAGAATGTTTTGAAAAATCTTACAGCATATTTTCATTTTCATTTTTTTTCTGTTAAAGCCTCATCTAATAGCAATTTCCTAGTGTTAAAATTGTGGTCTATGATAATAGTTAAAATTGATAAAAAAAAGTAACAAAGGTGAAATAATTTATAGGACTGTGCTGCTAACATGGTAGCCACTAGCCCCCTGGCTTATTTAAATTAAATTTAATACATATTAGATAAAAGAAAACACTTAATTTCTTGGTTATATTCCCTATATGCTCAACAGTCATATGTGCCTTCTGTATAGATACAGAAATTTCCACCATCACAAAAAGTTCTGTTGGATGACACTAGTCTAGAAAGCTACACATTTTAACATAAAATCTGTATTGTAAAGGAAATGTTACTCTTTTTTTCAAAAATGCAGTTCTACTCAGTCTCTTGTTTTCAACTGATAAATCAGCGAAAAGACACATATGGCTTCCGATTTCCATTCAAGAGGATAATGAAATCATCTCCCTAAAATCTAGACTTCCAGGTATATTTTAGTTTTTGTGTGTATGTGTTAATCTCATAAATGAAATGGATAACCAGCATACTTATCAAAAATGTAATTAAAAAGTTGTTTTTGACAACGGAGTGGCTCAAAGTAGTCAAACCTATTGTGCATGTAGGCAACCTAAATGAGCTGTCCTGTAGCTAGGCTGAATACATGTAGATTCACATGGGAATGAGGGAATGGGGGAAAGGTGGAGTAGAGACCATATTCCAGAGAATGAGGGAGCTATTATGTTGGACATGACTGATCAAACTGATTGGGGTTTCAGCCCTTCTGCCAGCTGAGAAGAACTGAAGACCAAGACAGGCTTAAATGAATGAATAAATCAGGGCTCTAATGACACAGCTGACTGTGATGCCCTGGCACACAGTCATACCCATCGGTCTGCTTACCGCTTTGTAGGGTTTGCTTCCCTCCAGAAAGTACTCCGCTGGGGAGCATGCCAGTCGGGGTCAAGCCTTTCAGCGTCAGCACACTCTCACTCTCTTCTCTGGAAGGCACAATGAGGGGTGGCATTAACCTTTAATTTCTTTTGTGCAAAAGAAATGACTCAAAGGAAAAAAAAATGCATATAAGAACCCACATTTCCTTCTATCTTGGCTCTCCGGATCTTTTTTTTTTTTTTTAACATACTTTATTTTAATTTATTTATATACTAGTAATGTTCCATAAACGATTGCTACAATAAAGTTTACATTATCCAATTAGGGAGGTTCAGTTTCTTTTGAGTATCGAAGATAGAGAAAACCATTTTGATTTTGTAATCAGGCATCTCAATGAAAAGTGTTTGTTGTGCATTCTGTATGTTAAAAGTGAGCCATAGTGAATGCTGATGTTAAGTTTTTCAGCCAAGACTCAGCAAAAATAAGAGGAAGTGACTTGATTTGACAGAACAAAAAAATAGAGCATATGGAGATTGAAAAAAAAACTGATTTGTGGATTAGGGAATCAGGAATTACATTCAGTGGACTTTTAGAAATTAAGGAATTTAGTAATTTAGATGTTACATGAAAAACACATAAAATAATGGCAAGTAGCCAGTAAACCTACTGGCAAAATTTCCCAGCCTTTTTTTCTTTTTTCTTCAGTCACTTTCCCCACTGATTTGCTAATATAAAATTATTTTCTTACTCAGCATGACAATTGTTTTACAATCAGTTTTAAGTACATCATTATTTCAATTATATTTATTAATTACTTGACACTATTAATCATTTTGAATTGTTAATCCTCATAATAACCATGACTAAATAACCACTCACTCTTCCACATAGTGATACTGCAATCCTACATAACCAGAAAAAAGTCTTTAAAATACAAATTGTATATATACACACATACACACACACATATATTTGTGTTTACTTACACACACACACACACACACACACACACACGAAGAGAGTTTAGTATGTAGAATTATCTACTCCAAATTTTTATGAAGGTGTCTCACATGACTCAAACAGATTTCCTGAACTTTTCCCCAAGTTCAGTTCTACCACAATCTGTTTTCAACTCAGAAATTAGCAATTCCATCTTTTAGTTACTTAAAAGGATCACTCTTTAACTCTTTTTATCCTAATTCCATATCCATTATATCAGCAAATATTGAGGGCTCTGCCCTCAAAATATTTCTAGTTTAACCAGTTCTCACAAAGCTACTACCTCATCTCTTTTGACAACAGCTTTGTTGAGATATAAACTTGGCATAGAATTAACCTAAAGTGTTAGGATTCAATCAATGGTCTTGAATATATTCACAGAGAGGTACAGCCATCACCATAATCAATTTTAGAACATTCTCATTACCCCCAAAAGAAATTTCATACCTATTGAGCAGTCACTCCCTATTTCCTTCAGCCCTGTATCACTTCCAGTCACTTTCTGTAGATTTGTTTCTCTTGGACATTTCATATAAATAAAATCATACAAAATACAGCCTTCTGTGACTTCCCTCTTTTGCTCACCACCAGTATCACCTACCTGGATTGCAGGAGCCTTCCAAATAGTCTCTCTGCTCCATCCGAGTCACACTCTTGCCCCCTCCTCCCACAGCTGTTCTCAGTATGGCAGCCAGGGTGAGGCCTTCCATACCTATGCCAAATCCTGTCACTTGTGTATTCAGAACTCTCTAATGGCTTCTCCTCTTCTGATGGGTGAAAGGGAGGTTTCACAAAGGCCTTAAAATAAACTAGCTACCCCACACTCTCCTGTTCGCACCCATCTCTTGGTCTACATTTCCTACCAACGTCCACTTTCCTTAGACATACCCAGCACACTCCACCGAGGGGCGCTGCACTTTTTTGTCATCCTCCTCCCGTGGCATCTGTGCGGCTCACTCCCACTCTGCCTTCTAATCTTTGCTCCAATATCGCCTTCTAAGCAAGGACTTCCTTAGGAATGCCATTTAAAATAATAATCCCTTTTTCTACTCCTTCTCCCTTTGCCTATTTTATCTAAGGCACTTATCACCCCTGAAAAACGATACGGTGTGTTTACTTCCCTACTTCTGGTCTCCTGCCCACTCCATTCCCCTCCCGCCGTTCCCCGCCCCTCTGCACCCCCCAGCTAGACAAGACTCATGAGAGCAGGGGTTCTTGTCTGCTTTAATCACTGCTGCATCCACAGCACCCAGACTAGAACAGTACCTGGTACATAGCTCACATTTCAAAAGTATTTGCTAAAAATAAAACAGTAAAAGTTGAATGGAGAATGGAAATGTTAATCCATATTTTAGATTTCTGTATCCTCTACTGCAAAGTTTACTTAAAAATAATAGGTTTGGCCGGGCGCGGTGGCTCACGCCTGTAATCCCAGCACTTTGGGAGGCCGAGGTGGGCGGATCACGAGGTCGTCAGGAGATCGAGACCATCCTGGCTAACACAGTGAAACCCCATCTGTACTAAAAATGCAAAAAATTAGCCGGGCGTGGCGGTGGGCTCCTGTAGTCCCAGCTACTTGGGAGGCTGAGGCAGCAGAATTGCGTGAACCCAGGAGGCGGAGCTTGCAGTGAGCCGAGATCCCACCACTGCACTCCAGCTTGGGCGACTGAGCAAGACTCGTCTCAAAACAAACAAACAAACAAACAAACAAACAAACAAACAAAAAGTAGGTTTGATGGCTGGGCGCCGTGGCTCATGCCTGTAATCCCAGCACTTGAGGAGGCCCAGGCGGGCGGATTACGAGGTCAGGAGATCGTGACCACCCTGGCTAACACAGTGAAACCCCGTCTCTACTAAAGACTACAAAAAATTAGCCAGGCGTGGTGGTCGGTGCCTATGGTACCAGCTACTGGGGAGGCTGAGGCACGAGAATGGCGTGAACCCAGGAGGCGGAGGTTGCAGTGAGCCGAGATTGTGTCACTGCACTCCAGCCTGGGATACAGAACAAGACTCCGTCTCAAAAAAAAAAAAAAATAAATAAAATAAATAAATAATATAATAATAATAATAGGTTTGAGATAATTATTGTTTATTTTCATGCAGGTGTTTCAAACTTTTTAAGCTTCTGTGGTCTGTCAAACCACTAGAGGTCTCCTGAAGAAATATATTGAATGATAATATGATTTGGGAAAATTGTGAGTATCTCTAAAGAACGAACACAATTTTCCTTTACATTCACATTCAAAATATGGGTTTTGCCTCATGAGTGATTAGAATTCCTACATACACCAAGAATCTTTGTGTCAAATCCCGCATCAAACACGGGACTCAGGCTGGGCACCGTGGCTCACACCTGTAATTCCAGCACTTTGGGAGGCAGACCTGGGCGGATCACTTGAGACCAGGAATTTGAGACCAGCCTGGCCAACATGGCGAAACCTCATCTCTAGTAAAAAATGCATAAAAATTAGCTGGGTGTGATGGCATGCTCCTGTAATCCCAGCTACTTGGGAGGCTGAGACTTGAGAATTGCTTGAACCCAGGAGGTGGAGGTTGCAGTGAGCCAAGATCGTGCCACTGCACTCCAGCCAGAGCGAAAGAGTGAGACTGTCTCAAAAACAAAACAAAAAACAAAAAACCCCCCAAAACACGGGACTCATCAAACAAACAATTATAACCCACAATGCTCTGAGAAAGCCAAGTAAATTATTAGCTTTTTACCTACAAAAATTTTCCGGTAATCTGAAGTATTCTTTTTAATCTTCAAAATTTCTTCAAAATTTTAATTTTGTACCAACAGTAGAAAAACCTTTCTGGGAAATCACATCTTTGTGGGGGTCACACTCAGGCTAACATCCCAGTCATAAGACTGATGTTGGGACATCATTTAATTTTCTTGGGCTTCAGTTTTCTTCTCTATAAAATTACATCTGTAATTATGGGATTTCTATGAAGATTAAATGATACACTGTTACAAAAGCCCCAGCAAAGAAGATGGTCATTTTCCTTCCTTCCTTGCTCTTTTTTTCTTTCTTGTTCAACCATATTCCTTACTTCCCTTAATTGTGACTGCCATTCCTGCCTCACGCGGAAGCCATGCCCTCAATGGTTTCTAGCAGCTTCTTCATTTTTCAATTCCAACTCTCTCTGTTGAGTTCTCATTCAAACTGGTAATCTCTGCAGTAATTTCCTCTGATGACCATGCCCTCCTTCCTGAAAGACTCTTTGCCCTAGGTGTTATAATGCTTTTTTTCCTGCTTCTCCTTCTCCTTCTCTGACATCTTCTCAGTTCCTAGGCTGATCTTTTTCTTCTATCTCCAGACCTATGTTTTCTAATATGTAGGCCCCAGCTACATGTGGCTGTTAACCACTTCAGACATGACTAGTTGAATTAAGACGTGCTGTAAGTGTAAAATACACATGGGATTTCAAAGACTTAGTACAAAAATATGAATAGAAAATGTCCCTTTAATAAGTGTTATATTGATCAAATGTCAAAATGGTAAAATTTTGGATATTTGTGTTAAACAGATTATATTATAATAATCAATAATTTGTTTCTGTTTCTACCCCTTTTACTGTGGTTTCTAGAAAATTTAAAATGATAGATGTGGCTCACATTTTATTTCTATTGGACAGCAATGTTCTGAAGAATTCTTTATTCTCCTCCTCTCACCTTTCATGCCCTCCTTTAGCAAGACCATCAGCTTACGTTACTGCACTCATCTCTGTGTTGTTTACTCTTGTTTGCATTTCTCTTTCCCTTCCCTCCTTCCCTTCTTTCTTCTCTCTCTTTTCTTTCTTTCTCTCTCTCTTTCTCTCTTTCATAGAGTCTTGCTCTGTTGCCCAGGCTGAAGCGCAATAGTGCAATCTAGGTTCACCGCAACCTCTGCCTCCCAGGTTCAGGCAATTCTTCTGCCTCTTCCTCCCAAGTAGCTGGGATTACAGGCACGCACCACCTTGCCTGGCTAATTTTTGTATTTTTAGTAGAGACGGGGTTTCACAATGTTGGTCAAGCTGGTCTCAAACTCCTGACCTTGTGATCCGCCCAGCTCGGCCTCCCAAAGTGCTGTGATTACAGGCATGAGCCACCACACCTGGCCTCTTATGTCTGCATTTCTAACCCTCACCTCTCTCTGAACCTCCAGGGCAGAATTTCTGAGTGCCTCTACATAAATGCTCTGCCAAATTCAACACATCCTACTCTTCCCAATAAATACCTGTTGGATATTTAAATTGAAAAATACTTCCTCTTCCTTAGACAATGGCATCCTATCCATGGCACAGACTGGAACCTCTGTAGAATATTCTGGAATATTTCCTCTCTCCTGTAGCCTCTCACATAGGTAAGGGTTCTCATGGCCAACACCGGAAATCTATTCTGGCTAATTTTAACAGGAAAGAGATATATTAAAGGTATTAGAGAGTTCACAGATCCAGAGAACTGGGCTTTGATGCTCTGTAGCTGGGAAGAGTAATAGTACCAGTCCACACTGTGGGGTGGGCTCCATGAAAGGCTTGCCACTGATGTTCATAGCCAATGCCAGAGCTCATACTAATGCTGTGTAGTTAGCTCCCAAAATGCTGAGGTGGAAGCTCTTCCATTGCTGGCCCATGAGATTCCACACCTGACTGGACAATTGCCGTCCTGCCTTGATGCCTCCTCATGATGCTCAATTTGAAACAAAGCCTTACTTACATGCATTTATCTGACTGGCGAATCCTAGGCAACAGGTTTGTATTTTATCTGCAAGGACTGCTAAAGACAGTTTTCTGGTTCCCTGATAACGTTGCACATTTCCAAAATGTAGGAAACATGTTGGGCAAGTATATCTGACAAATTTGTACCACATTCCACATTCATTAGTGACGTTCTGTTTTCCCAAATTCCTTGTGTTTGTTCTTTCCTTTGCACTTCTCCTCCCATAGCCTGGTCCAGCCTTTTGCTAGGATTACTTCAAAAGCTTCCTAAATGTTTTTCTTTTTTTTTAAATTTACATTTTATTTTATATTTATTTACATTTTTGGTTATCCATATGTCACCTTGCTAGCCAATCTTCACGCTGCGATTAACATGTTTAGTGAAACATGGGTTAGAGCATGCCTCTAATCTCATTAAAGTAATTCTACAACTCCTGATTGCCTACACACACAAAAATTAAATGCCTTAACATGCTATTCAAAGCACTCAAGGATATGGACTTCAATATATTTTCAGTCTCTTTTTTAACTAGATTCCTCACTCACCTTCATGTCTTTTGCTAGTCAGTCCTTGAATATACTTAGAATTCATTACTAGATTACTAGTATTGCTAGAATTTATACTAGACTACATAGCAGTTTTGAGTAAGACTCTCCTTAGTGTTGCTCCCCAACTGAGTGAGTTGGGACACTGCTTAGCCTCTCTCAGATTCAATTTCCTCACAGGAAAGTGAAGTCACCACAACCTTGCAAGCTTCCTGTGTTGATTATTGTCAAATGTGCAAAACATGGGGCATGAACCTGGCACTTAGTAAGTGTCCCATAAAAGGAGGCCATTGATATTGCTGTTAGGATTGTGCGACTGTGCTCCTGATAATTTTTCCACTTCCAGGAATGCCTTCACCACATTCCTCCCTGTCCTGGAATCAAGCCTATCCTTCACAGCACTCCTCCAACTTTAACCTCTTTATGAACATTCCAGTCAGGAAACACAAGGTTCCTTCCTGTCTAATGCCACAGCAGGACATCTATTCATGTAGTTAGCACACACTTTATTTTCTTATGTTAGTTTATTATCTATCTAGCTGGCATTCCAATTTGGTATCTAGATTGCCTAATTCAGTGCATGGTATACAGTTAATGCTCAATCATTACTTACTAAGCTTAACTTACTTTTTTTCTAGATAAGATCTCTCTATATTCTGCATATGTGCTATGGATGCTTTTATTATAGAAAAACAATAAGATATAGCTTGCTTCAATTTTTCTATGAACATGTGCAATTTTAAGTCAAGTCACTGATCACTGGGTTCAAATAGTCCATTTATCATGGGATAGTCATGGAAATTCTAGAGCTGTTTTTACTTTCCCTCAGAGACTTCAGACAGAACAAGAAATAAAAGCATTATTGGTAAATCTGAGGCACAATAAATAAGCAAGTGTTTACTCAGAGTTCCAATTAAGCTTATGACCTTCATATATGCCTTTGTTCCCACAGAACATTTTTCCAGCCATACAGGTCTCCTTGTGGTCCTCAAAACTGCCAGTTTTGTCTTTACTTAAGTATCTTTGCACTTGCTATTTTCTTTGTCTTGAACTCCCTTACCCCATTTCTTCATGAAGGTCACCCATGCTTGCCCAAATACCATTACTCAGAAAGTTTTTTGTTGACCACACACTAAAAGAAGTTCTTTATCTCCCACTTGCTCCATCTCTACATTGCTTTATTTCTTTTCTCCATGGTACATAATGAATGCTTTAAGTTTTACTATATTTACTTATGGCATGAATGAATAAACCCTGAAAATGTAGTTGGAAACGTAGAGCAATAGAGCAAAGGTAGCCTCATTCGGTAACAGAAGGGAGCAATGATGCTCTATTTTCAGCCTGCACACAGCTTGTCGTGATTGTGCTGGCTACCACAGAGTTCTCATTGTCTTTGATGTGGTGTCTCTGAGAGCATGATAATGCTTTTCATCCTTCTCATGGCTCCCTCTTTTGGCATTAAGTCATTCAGTTACTCTTTAGTGACTGTACCAGGAAGAGGAAGAGGATAGAAATAGCAAGAGGAGAAATCAAAAGAGCCAGTGTCAATACTCTATGAGAAAGAGTTGGGGCAAAAATTTGGCAAAAAATTAGATTATTAAATTATCCAATTGTAGATGTAATATTTCCCAAGGTGTTCCTATTTACTCGTTAATATGTATCATTTTGAATTGACTGTATACTCCTAACATATAAATATATCACATTTTAAAGTAATCTTCTGAAGAGAAATGTTATGTTGTATTATTTAGAAATAACTAGAGTGAGTTTCCTTCAAGAAAACATTTGTTTTCTAAATTAATGCTTAATAATGATTCATAATCTATTTACAAAATATACTACTATATGGAAATTGAAACATAGTAATTTCTTCTCTCAATAATTAGAATAATATAGATTCACATGAATAGCTCTATGGTTGAAGTTCATTTCCTAGAAATCTAGTGAAATGTGTCTGATAAATGCATCTTTCACCACAGAACCAGAATGAAAAACAAAACAAAAAAAATCACAATAGCTTTTCCTGTTTCATAAGATGTTCAACCTATTGTGAAATCAATGTTTTAAAGTCCTATAGCAAATAGAGGAATAAAATGTGATGCAATTCATTTTGAGACTTTCTTAACAGAAATAATTTAGTAGATTGCAATTTAACTAAAAGAGTGAGAAACAGACAATTTCTCATTCAATTTTTCTCAATTTTTAATTTAAAAGGAAAAAAAAGACAAATATTCTCTAGTAAAATATTTAAATTACCAGATGAAAGTATTAAAGTATTTATTAGGTGACACATTATAAAATTTGAAACAAAAACAGAGGACGAATGCACCCACCTGAGCACTGAGAACACTCTGGCCATTTTGCCTATTGCTCGGATCTTGTTCCTTATCACCTCCTTCCGGGCTGCAGCTGTTGCACCTGTATTTTCAAACAGAGTTCAGGGGTCAGTGATTTTATCTAATTGCAATTGATTTTACAAATTTATACATACATCAGACTCCAGTAAGCAAAATCAGGTTTTTTTTTTTTTTTTCCTTAAGAGGATTTATCCGTAAATCAAAGTTGAAAATTTAAGCTTTTGGCCACCAATACTAGGATGTGATTTTTGAGAAGTCCCCATACTTTTGAGATATCAGGGGGGAGGTGAGTAAGAAGCTAACTGGAAAATCACTGAGCAGAGGGGTAGGTTCCTATCCTCCTTTTCTAATTGACTTTCCCTTTCTTTTCTATTTATACAGAGACCATGCATTGGGAGGAAGAGTTAAGTGCCTTATCACCATCTTCTATTCATTTGCAGTCTCCATGCTGGGAAAACTACTTTAGGAAACTGCTTTTCCAAAAGTTCTCCTTTGATATGATTAAACTAGGAAGTCTCTTAATTCCCTATCTGCGTTGCAACATCATTCATAATTATTTGATGATGACTGTTTGAGCACTTGATACTCTTTCATATTCTGGTTGGTTCATGAGTTCTAGAGAAAAGAGTAGAGAACTGCTAAATTGGATTTAGTAAGAGACAATGACACCATGGTTTGCATTTTAGTACTATTTTTGAAATTTATGCACGGTTTTTCCAGGTAAGTTTTACCACTTGTTACATTTTCCAAATTAAAAAAAGTAATTACATAGATTATTGTTACAAATAAATATATTTTAAAATAATGTTGTAAAATAATACTTTAATGAACCCATTTTATTCTTTATTTAATTCCCAAGGTATACTGGAAGAAGTATAAAACAGAAAAAATACCTCTCAATTTGTTGTTGTTGTTTGGTTTTGTTTTTTTTTTTTTAAAAGATGGAGTCTCGCTCTGTCGCCCAGGCTGGAGTGCAGTGGCGCGATCTCGGCTCACTGCAGCCTCCGCCTCCCCAGGTTCAAGTGATTTATCCTGCCTCAATCTCCCAAGTAGCTGGGACTACAGGCATGTGACACCACACCCAGCTAACTGTTTTTGCATTTTTAGTAGAGACAGGCTTCACCATGTTGGTCAGATTGGTCTCAAACTCCCGACCTTGAATGACCCGCCTGCCTCAGCCTCCCAAAGTGCTGGGATTACAAGTGTGAGCCACCACACCTGGCCAAGATTTTTATAATCCAAGGTAAAATGGATAAGTTATCCTTTTTATACATTATGTGGGATTTTATAGAAAGCATTAACACAGGCAGATCATCTAATTCCACTGCTTCTAATAGATACACAATAGAATATTCTTTTCAAATAATAACAGAAATGTTCCTAATCCAACTGAACAGTCGAAGTCACGTAATTTGCTCAGGGACTATAGATGATAACTGGTATGTGTTTTGGTTTTTTATTATAATTTGTGATAACAGCAAGCTTTCACAGAATGGTTTTGAAAAAAAGATTTCTACTGTTTCCCTTAGAGGGCTTTTATGAACGCCATTTGGAATCTTGTTGATTGTATTGATCAAACAATTAATATGCCAACATTTCCACGAGAAAGAAAACTTGTACCAACACACACAATTTTGAAATGGCTAGAAAAAAAGGCCTTTGCTTTTTTTTTCTCTCTCCTTCCACTCCAAGAAAGTGAAAACATAATGGATCACTTTCTTTGCCTGGGTGCGTAATCTTTCAGAGGTGATGCTAACACAAACCCATCTCATAGGTGCATGGGTGTTCCCCAGAGGGTGTATGAAAACCAGCAAGCTGGCTTCCTTCCACCTTCCCTCTGACCTGAAAGCAGCCTACATGTATGTCCATTTCATCCTCTCTTGTGGCAACCATGCCATGGCAGGCACCTTTCAACACATCCAATGGGTAGGACTTATTATTGCCAGCTATTCTACCTGCAAATGGGTAGAATAGGTTTCCATCTATGTGGGAGAGAGCTGTTCTCCAACCCAGCTATTCTGATAATAAGCAAAACCACGGGTCTCATTCACTATCAGATCCTTGAATTATTAATTAGTCTCTTGGCCAGAACAATGGAGAGGAAAATAGGGTGTGTGCAGGATCCCTGCCTCTAATCGTATTCTGATTTTGTAACAATATTAATTGTCTATGATTTGTAATTAAGATTATACATCAAATTCTGCTCTGGAGACCATCTAAAACTGAATTCTCTGTGCTTGGATTTTAGATGATTAATGAACAAGAGATCATCAAAAGATTTTTTTTTAAGTGGGATGGTTAATAGTCCCCTTAGGGTGGTCTTCCTATACATATATATATTTCAGTTACTCCATTTGATGATGCTTTCAGTATAACATTGTCCTATTACTACTCTATGTTTAAAATTCCCTACCTCAGCTGACCTGTGAACTCAAGGGTCATGATGTGCTGAGTAAGGGAAAAGATTCTGGCCCTCTCCAATAGACAATATGGCCAGATCATGAAATCAATCCAATGAACACGAAGAATGGAAATTGTGGGAGAGCTCCAAAACTGGTCACTATATTTAGAAGCACAAGAAAAGCAGCAAGGAGTGGCCAAGATGTCTAGAAATAAAATTTCATGTATTTAACAGAGGTGAGAGGGGTAACACATAAAATCAATTAAGTAAAAATATATATGAAGAATAATCTCACAGAACATTTCTGATAAAAAACTTGTAAAAACCTTAACTAGAGAAATGAAAAGTAAAAAGTTGGAAAAGGAGGGAAATAAATTATGTAGAGCTGTGCTTCTTAGCTTGGTGTAAGCTGATGATCAGAAAAATGCTCAAATACATACTCAATTTTAAATGTAAAATGAACATTCTCACAGTCAGTATACTATTCCTTATATTTTCAGATCAAATGAATGATTAGAGAGCATATAAAAGATATTCTACTTTATATATATGCAGTTGTGCTCCCCATAAACTGTGAATCGCAACACACTCTAGCACTTTTCTTAATTAAAAAAAACAAACAAACCTCTCTTTTAAAAATTTCTCAATAACCCAGATAAGGAGTTTTATTATCCCTCTTATAAAATTGGAATATATTTACACAAAAAGTAAAATAACCTGACCATGGACAGTAAGAAGAGTCATTAAACTATTCTCTGAATCTTTTATCCTGAAAAGTACCTTTAATCTTTTCAATATAATCAAATCAAAATGAGCTCTAACCACACATACATAACCTCACATACAAAGATTTAAAATATTGAAATAAAATATCTGGATTGATGTGTAATTCAATCTAAAGGAGCTGAACAATAGCAGGAGAGAATTAAGTTCAGATGTAAATGGTCTAGTATACTAAGTATTGCTATTCCAGGTTTTCGGTATTTTCCAGAGATCATTAAAATTCTTTTTCAAAAACTTATTCCATTTCAAATCCTCACAGTCCATAATTAAACAGAAATATCAAGAATAAGTACATGTTTTTCAGAATTTTGCTACCTGCAACATGCAAAGATAATGTCATATTAAACATTCTTGGTACTGTTCTATTTACGTTGTGAAAATGTACCACAGTAGCTCAAATTAAAATTCAGTATATAAAATAATGAAGACACATAAAATACCTTTTACATGAAAACTGTGATAATTTCTTCCCATTGAAAAAAACATATAATCACTTATTTCAACTTGGAAGTCCAAAACTGAAAGGTAGTATTTCATATGTTAGAAAAAAATAGCAATTTTAAGTAAAATTTCATTTTGTATTTCTATTCAAATAATATTCACCACTTTTTTTGGCCTCTCCTTTCAACTTTTTAAGTTCTGATCTTCTTTTATGCCTAGGGTATCATGCTACTATTTCCAGATTCTAAGCAACCCTGAAAACTCAAATTTTGCTCAACATGGGGGAGGCTAGTATGCAGACCAAGGGGATCTTTAAAGATTTGCTTTTAATACATTTCCTTCTTGCCTTTAACTTAGCACCTTACTGACTTTTTCTCATGAAGTTTTAAGATATCTATGGCAAATGGCCTTCTAAGTGAGTGTTGCAACCCCACAGGGTAGATTTCAGCCTTAAAAAGGAACTGGAAAAAGGCATTTGCACCACAGAGAGTGGGGGCAAGTGCTTGGCTGAAGAGAGATTCTTACCACCTGGGGTATCTGCCACACATTATAGATGTTGGCTCTGACTTCCAGCTCAGTTACCACTGTGGAGCTACTACTGTGAATTCCTCAGTTACACCTGAATTAGTGGTGTGCAGAACGTGTTATGTAGAGTTCAAATTAACATCCAAATCAGTCATTCATCAAATATTCTTGTGACTCCTTTACTATACAGCCTGCCATGTGCTAGCAACAGAAGTATGAATGAGGCATTGTCTCTGCTTTTGGAGATCACGTGAACAACAATAGATCATGACAAATATTATATTGAAAGTAGCAGTGGTACACTGGAGCTGGCTTCTGTCAGCTGGTAAGAGGATACTGAGTGTGTCCCTTCTTAACTCCATGGTCAGTAATTTCTTTCTCTCTCTCTCTCTCTCTCTCTTTCTCTCTTTTCTTTCTTTCTTTCTTTCTTTCTTTCTTTCTTTCTTTCTTTCTTTCTTTCTCTCTCTCTCTCTCTCTGTCTGTCTTTCTCTCTCTCTCTCTCTCTGTCTGTCTTTCTCTTTCTTTCTCAGTCTCTCTCTCTCTCTCTCTCTCTCTCTCTCTCTCAAAGGAGTCTCACTCTTTTGCCCAGGCTGGAGTGCAATGGCGATCTCGGCTCACTGCAACCTCCACCTCTCAGGTTCAAGCAATTCTCCTGCCTCAGCTTCCTGTGATTCTCCTGCCTCAGCCTCCCAAGTAGTTGGGAGTACAAGTGCCTGCCACCATGCCTGACTAATTTTTGTATTTTTAGTAAAGACAGGGTTTCACCACACTGGCCAGGCTGGTCTCAAACTCCTGACCTCAGGTGATCCACCTGCCTGGGTCTCTCAAAGTGCTAGGATTGCAGGCATGAGCCACCATGCCCGGCCCATGGTCAGTAATTTCATGTTGGTAGCTTCAAATCAGCTGTGGGGGAAACATTTATACCACGAAAATCTGCAAATGCTACAAACCAGGGCCATTTTCCCTGGGAGGACAGGTGCAAACTGCGTGCAGGTAGAAGAAAACTTTTCAGTGAAATGGTGACAGTCAAGGATCTTGAAGTATACATAAACACCAAAGAGAAAGAAGAATGGCATTCTCCATGGAGGTTTTTTAAATGTGTAAAGGCAGCAAAATTCCACATTATGTTCAGATGATGGGTAAGGAGTTTGATGTGAATGAAGTTTGAGTAAACTCGGATGATGGTAGGCTGGGAAAGAAGCAGGAAATGCCTGGGCTAACCTGTAAAGGCTTTAGCATAGTAGTACATGCAAACAAGAAGTTTAGATATTAGCATATATGCAATTGACTTAAATAAAACTTACTTTGCCAGATACCAAAAAAGAAAGAAACTCTTAGATTGCTGGATGAGTAGAGACAGATATGTGATAAAGCAAATATAGTCAATTGTTAGCTATAGAAAGTTAAGTAATGGGTATCTAAACACTAACTATACAGTTCTTCAAACTTTCCTGTATGTTTAAAACATTTTGTAATAAAATGTCAAAAAATGAAACTATACTTGGAAGAAATTTGGTTTTGTGGGGAAAGAAAAATAGCAGCTTTGGGGAGAGAAGTCTCTAGGTCCTGCCCTGCCCTTCCTTTATGTAATCGGGGAGGATGCAGGAGCTTGCTGAAAAAGGTAATGAATACTTCTCACTGGAGTTACATTCTCCCCATCTTTCTTCTTCACCAAATCCAGGAGAGAGCTGAACTGGCAAGATTTTGTTTTAAAAGTCTAATCGAAGAGATTCTTATTAGTTTCAACACATTTTTACAACTGTAAGAAATAAAAATGACCAGTTATAAAAATTATACTTAAATATCTTCTGAAAAGAAATATTTTTACATTAGAATGTGAAAAAACTGCTTTTAAAAATTGTTATTGTTATTGAGTTGTATTTTATTGGATAGAAACACTAGCAGACCTTTCCCAATTCATCATTATATTGGCCACAAACTTTTTGTTATCATTTTGGTTTCTTTCTTTATAGGACATTTTAACTAATACAAGTGCATCCACATCATATGTATTTCAATGAACTATACATAAAAAAGTATATGTATACTAAAAGTTTTTGTATGTTTTAAAAGGAAAGATATGTCTTTAAAATTATATTTTGGGGGTAGACTTCAAATGTTTTCAAATGTTTAATCCAAAATCTGAGAAATTTTTTTTTTTACCACTCACCACTTCCAAATTTGTTAAAACTTAACAAAGTTCATCCCTATTCTACTTGAAAATAAAATTTTTATCATGGGTAAGTATTATTAAACAGAGTTTCAATGTTCCTTCAGATTTTATTCTTTGCCAAACAGAGCAATTACTGAATTTGAATAAAATCTCTTTATGAAAGCATAAAGTGTTGAGATCATTAATATCTTTTGTTGTGCTATATTAAAGATAAAAATGGGTGTTGTGTCCATCCAGACTCAGCACCTTTGAAATAGAAGATATAATGCATAAGATAGAACCGACTTCAGATACCTCTAAGAAACCTGCATAATTGGTCTTTATAGCTTTTTACAGATTATGAAAATTGTGAATATAAAGACTGTCTTCTTTGGGAAAATACATGTCCAACAGTTGAAGTAATCCCTAAATCTTATCTTGTCTTTTTCTTTCCTGACCTAACTTAACAATAACAAACCTTGAGCTCTTATATCCCAGCAAAGGGATGTTATGCAGAAGTTACTTTAGATATCCACCCAGTTTTGCTGTTGGCTATGAATTGTGACAAGTGCTTCAGTACATTTTCCTACACCACCAGGCACTTGAGCCCTAGATTTAAAAAAAGCACCATAAGCAATGGGTAACTGTTTACTCTGATGGAATGACTTCGAAATTGTAGCCTTTATAATTTTTACTCATGTAGCTACAAAATAATATCCCCAAAGAATACTATTCCCATTCCATGTTTAAATAGTTGTAAATAATGTTGTAAATATTATGAGATTAAAATGAAATGGCTATATTACTCTGTTACCAATGGTATATAAATATCACAGCAATCTGAGTCCCACTATCATTCATTTAGAGAAAAGTCCAGGAATGAAATCCTCATTGATATTTAGAAATCATATATTATTATTATTTTCTTTGAAATTGTAGTTCCACTTTAAAATTCCCCAATTTTGTTCCAGTGCATTAAAATTTTTTTAAAATATATACATATTTTAAATTAGACAGGCTCTCTACATGTGGCCCAGGCTGAACTAGGACTCCTGGGCTCAAGTGATCCTCCCGCCTCAGCCTCCCAAGTCGGGTTACAGGTATGCTGAACTTTAAAATATTTTTGTCACTACATTATATGTTATGTTTAAAAATTTAACTAAATTTTAGAAATTTCCTGAGATGATGGATACTAAGTGTTCAAAAATTCCTTTTAAATAACACAATATCATAATTATTATAGAGAGTTCACAATTATGAACTCTTTAGTTCATAATTGAGAGAGCACTAACATATGATAAATATTCAGAAATATTAAAATGCACAGAAATAAAATTTTATTGGAATTCATCTCTTAATGATAAAGATGGGAAGAAAATTACATTGCTCCCTTGATTAAAGAGACTTCCTAGATACGAAGCTTTTCCAATGTCTCTTTGTGTGTGTGCCCCAGAGATTTTTATAGCTCAAGGAAATGTTCATACTGACTATGTCTAGGGAGACCTGTGCCTTTTTGTTAAAATGGAAAAAGGGCATTTGAGAAAGAGGAGGCAGGAAAGGAGAAGCTGCAATAAGGCCTCCAGCCAAGGTGCCTTCTCAGGCTGATCACTTTTAAGAAAATAAGACTTATGGTGGCTGAGGATGTGAAACTGGATTCCCTTTAACTCCTCTTGAAATGTCTTAGGGTGATTGCGACAGTACAGATACTCCAGCCTGAAGAGTGCTGTTCTATCAAGAATTAGATTACTCTATTTCTAGAGTTGACAGCTATTGGAAGAACTCCTTAACTTGCCATAAACTTGGAAATCCTGCACTGTTCATCTATTTAGGGTCAGTGCAGTCAAAGTGAATCCAGAGATTGTTAGGTACTTTCTCTCACCAAACAAAGCCATATGTATGCTTATATATTACTATTTTGGGCAAAAGAAAAATACATTCAGGACAACAAGTGAAAAAAATCCTGGTAAAAATTCATCTTTTTGAAGATTACAAACTAAAATATTTAGAGTATCTTTCTAATATGGATCCTAACTCTATTAACTATCCCTCCCATAGGTGATAAAATTGGGACATAATTGCCACTCACTCCAAATGACTCTAAAGCACACATTCTGAATTTCTTCCATATGTTTTTTTAACTTGACTACAATCTCAGTATATATTAAGAGCCTGCAATGAATGGTGTGATATTTGGCATAAGGCTATTCTGTCTTACATCCCACTTTGAAAGCAATAGAAGAGCCTTTAAAAAATATATATATATTTTAAAAAGGTTTCTCCCGTGTAATGGATTTTAAGTGTTCAATGGATTTTAAGGAAGGCCAGAAGAGCCTAGACTAGTTTTTTCTCCACCTCTCTTGTCATAAAACATAACCAAATTCTTTGGATAGGTAGTCTTAAAAATGGACAGATTACTCCCAAATGCCCAATTACTGTCATTATTTGGTTATTTTCTGTTTATCAGTTACTTTCATTTCCAAACTCTAATTTGATTCCATGCACTTTTGTTCTCTAAGATGTTGTGTTCCGTCTGTTTAATGACTCCTTGGTTGAGTTGCAGAAGCTGACTATAAGCAGAATTCTCACTGGGTGAAAGTAAAAGACTTTACAGTAGATTAGGAACCTTCCACTGATTTTTCAAGAAACTCTAACATGTTCAGCTAACGCCTTACAAAGCATATTGCCCCCCCTTTTAATATTTACCAAGGAAGCTATTAAAAGCCATAAAATCTGACTTGGCTTAACCCCTTTATCGAGACAAAAACACATCAATTTTATAAAGTAGCAACAGAAAATAAAAACAAAAAGGAATAAATCTAAATTTAATAATATTGATTTATTATCTCAAAGGGAAGCAGTCATAATGCCTAGATGTCTAATCAAAGATTGCTCTTGATATGGATGAAGATATAACTGTTTAATAGGTGTTTATTGAGGACATAATTGTGCATACGTGGTAAGTGCTGGAAGAATGCATTCAGACTAGAACTTAATTCTGGGCCCATATGGATTTATACATTTATCAAATACTAGAATGACATTTACATGTTATCTCTGCCATGATATAAAGTGAAGGGAGAAAATGAACAGAGTAAAATATTATGTTTGATTGTCCCATATGTTTTATCCTAGATAAAAAGTTAATTTGAGTACCACTTGACAGCATAATAAAAAACAGACAGAAACAAGTAATACAACTCCTTCATCTGACAGTGGAGAATGGCTGAGGCACTGGCAGGTAATGAAGCTTATCTGAAAATAAGTCATTCAAAGGTCTGTTACTATTCACAGTCCACACACGGTGTTTTGTTACTTTGTGGGAGACGTAGTAAAGTTTTGCCCAAGGAGGAGAAGTAGAGGTTCTGGTCAGTGACCCAGGCAACATCAAAAAGTAGATGGTTCCCAAGTCATGAGACTTTAGCATCATTTAAACATATTATTATCTTACCAGGAGAATGGATGTGCTAGTCGAAAATGTGTTGGTTTGCAACAGATGCATAGTAAAGAAGAGTAGCTGAGGCAAACATTTGAAATGTTCTGGGAAGTACTGTCCATGGGCCAAATGGCTGTGAAGTGCTTTGGTCTTACAGCGAAGCTTTGGATCACAAATACTTGGCTTGTGCACTTCTCTTAAGACATATAACTAAACCGGCATTTGAAAGCCAGAACAGAACAGAGGTAAAGAACTTGTGTCTAGAATAAAAGACCTTGGTCTAAGTCCCGCCACTATCATTTACTAGCTATCCTGGGCAAGTATTAAGTAAGTGTCTTTAAGGCTCACTTTCCTTATCTAAAAAGTGAGGAATGTTCTAAATGCATTATTTGCATTATTTCATATAATCCTCACAACAACCACATGGAGATGGTACTACTAGTCTCCATTTGACAGAGAACAATTCTAAGGAACAAAACGTTATTTGCCTAAGGTCTTTAGCTAGAGATGATTCAGAACCAGGATTCATTACAGTACCAGCTAACTGACCTACTTCACTCGCGGTGGCAGAATAAGTAATGTTCTCATTCATTCTCAACATTCAACAAACACATGTGCCAGTTAGGGTGCTACCTGCTAATGCATGTAGAACAGAGCTTTGGTATATGGGAAGTATTGTAAAATGCTTGTTATTATTTAGAAGAAAACACTTGTACAGATATGAACATTCCAGTTACATTTCTCTCTGTAAATTAAATGATGTATTATGTGTTCTTGGTGAATATCAAGCTGCCCTGAGATGTGGCCTCATTTATGTTTTGTGCCAGCCAGGCTAAAGGCTGGACCCCAGATTATGGCAAACACACTTGGAGAGAATGAGAGGAGCCAGGATGCTGCTGGCTTTGCAGTCAGAACAAAATAAACCACCCCAAATAGATGGGTTGACAAAATAGAATCAACATTTCTATTTCTACAGAGTTCTGAGACAAAATGGGAGAACAGCTTTTATATCTTCTCATGAGCTAAGAATAAAGAGGGGAAAAAACAGATTTTAGAAGAGTGAAAATAGGAAAATCTCAGAGAGAAATACTTTTAACATTTAAATTTTGTGGGCATTTATTGAACTTTTAAGTACAGCCTTTACACCCGCCATAAGAGATCAAACAGTTACTCTAAAAAGAATGTTTTAGAAACTGTGGACTCAACAACTCTCTTGCTGCCTCCCCTAAACGCCTATATCCTATGACTAGCATGTTTAAACACCTATATCCTCCACATGACTAGCATGTTTAAATTGTTCAGTCAGTTATCAATTACTCTAATAAACGTACAATCTTCAAGTTAAGAACCTGAATCCATTAATGCTTTAGTACAAAGAGAATTGGGAAAGCTCTGCCAGAAAAGTTTGAAAAATATAGTTTATTTTCTTTTGGTATTAGTTTTCAGCAAGCTAACATTACTTACTACAGGCCTTTCTACAAAGAATGCCTCTTTCACATGCCAATTATCTCAACCCTATTTGCAAGAAGTAAAGTGTTCTAAAACACAGAGAGTCTTTGCTTTCACTGAGAGAGAGAGCTCTCTATTTCAGTGCCTTTCAAATAAAGAATGCATTAAGGCCTATAGGGCCACATGTTTACTTCCCTTTTGCAACATGGTTTGCTTTCTCGAATAAATTTTATAAACACATTTATGCTTAGATGTGCAATAGCTAATGTTTAGTATAAGTAGGCTAATGTCACCATTAGTTGAATAAAAACTAATGCTATAAAAATAATTTCTCTTAAAAGCTGTATAAAATATATACTATATATGCATATAATACTGCATGTTGAAACACAGTTATAAAATCTGGAGTATTTTCTGTAATATTACCTTACTGTGAGCATAATACGCTGGTCAATGGTGGGCATTATCCAGCCAATTAGCTGCAACAGGGATATGGCTGTTTTTTTAACATTTAGTTCATTCTGCAAATTATGAGCTTCCATGCAATGTGAAAATTATGCCAGATAATTAAGAAACACATTTGTGCAGTCATGGTAGTACAGTATGAAGAAAAGGCAGTACTTCTGATGCCTATATTACTGCATCATTTTAATTGCTAAGTTAAAAGGATTTTAATTATTGTGACCAAAGATGAAAGGCCAGATTTGATGAAACTAATTAAAATATGATAGCTAACCAGGCAGCTTGTTTGATAGTCAAGGTCTCAAAATGTCAACAAACCTAAATACGATGAGAATCATACCAAACTACACCTAGTAAATGCCCATGTATTTTTCAGACATTTTTTAGTTTTAATGATATAGTAGCTATAACAAGGTGTCTTCTTTTTAAGATGAAAGCATAATGAAACAAGTGGTTTTCTGTACTTTATAAAGGGTCTAAGAAATAAATAATAAATTTATAGAGACAAACGATTTAGCTTCTAAGTTAGACACTAAAATATTAGGCAACTGAAAACAAACAAAAAGAAAACCCAACAATAAACTGGGAAAACAATAAAAAAAAAGCCTGAGAAGAATTTAGTCTTTTAAAAATATTAACCTACCTTTTTACACATCTTCCTTTCCCTGTACCCTAATTACATCATGCAAATGCAGTTATTATAAAAATATAAGAGATGTTAAAATGTTAACACTGGTAAACTGATGTCCACTTTTGCATATAATTTCCTTGAAAAAATAATATGGACTTATCACATGGCCACATTTTCTAAAACATCAAAATTCATAAATTTTTTTTTTGGCTTTTCAGAAGTAGAAAAAGAAAGATGTCCCCCACCTTCTTCCTTTAGTTATTAAATATTTTATCCCAATTCCTGCTGCCTCCCCTAACGCCTATATGCTGTGACTAGCATGTTTAAACACCTATATCCTCTGCATGACTACCATGTTTAAAACTGGTTTCTTATTCCACTTGACTCCAAGTTCAGTGAAGGCAGAGACCACATGTGTTGTGTTCATCATTGAATATATGGTAAAATATATTATGTCCATATTTGCTTTTAATGAATACACAGATATAAAAATATGTAAAGTAAAAACACAATGTGATATTAGAATTGGGTACACTGAATTTTATTTTAGTATTTTGCTTTTGTCAATGATTTAAATTCTACATGCTACTGTAAAAATAAAATAAATTTTGCTGTTCACCTCTTTCAACAATCTGATATCTGATAACCAAAGTCATGGTCCTAATTCTGGCCAGACTTATATCTCATATTAATTTTTCCACACTGGGTGCAAATATTTTTAAGTAGCTGTTGCTTGAACTGCTACACAAACCTGGTTTTTGTGCTCTCTCATCACTCTTATTTTCTCCTTCTTTCATCTCCAGCTTTTACAGTGCAGGCTAATTTTAAAAATCAGTCCTCAATTTTGTGAGATTTTATTCCAAATCAGCAACTTTGGAGGCCTATTTCACTCTTAATAAATTCAGTTATTATTTAATCCTAGGCCTCTGTCACTGCCCCAATTTCTTTCTCAATTTCTAGATCTCCTTTCCCAAATCCTGCTTGGACATTTCTAGAATTACACATGTCAGTTTTATTCAAACTCCTGCCTGTAACATAACTCATCTGTCTCCTGGAGGTGGTGACTTTTTCCATAAATGTTATCATACCTCCTATGGCCCTAGGTTTGAACCATCAAACTCAACTTTTGTTTCCTTTGCCCCTCTATCTAAGACCTGTTGATTCTACTTTGTAAGTCCTCGGAAATATCTTTTGAACAGTTCCTTTTTAATGTTTTTTTCTTAACAATATTTTTGTTCAGATCTTGTCAGTGCAACTTCAAGATACTTTATTAAGTTCCTAAACTGTATCCCTACTCACCCTTTGTTCATTTTCCAAGCATTTATCTAAGCTTGAAAAAGTTTTTGCTTTTTCTCAAATACTGCTTTTATTATGTTACTCCTTGACTTACTAACTTCAGGTTGGGCTTCAATGTTGACAGAACAAGAATCTCATCACCACTGTGTTCCTTAGAGCATATTTTCTTTTGTATGTCTAAATGGGTTTGTTTCTATTGTTTATATTAAAATGTAATATATTCCCCCTAAACTGTCAAATATTACAGGCTATAACGTCATTTTTTTAGATTGGGAAATTGAAATATAGGATGCTAAAATGAGTTGCTCAGAAATAATAATCACAGCACACAAAAAAGCTCCAAGCTAATGGCTCTTAGCCTATGTGCTGCTAAATGCACAAAGTGATGGGACTTTCTTTTTTTTTTTTTTTTTTTTTTTTTGAGACGGAGTCTTTGCTCTGTCACCCAGGCTGGGGTGCAGTGGCGCGAACTCGGCTCACTACAAGCTCCGCCTCCTGGGTTTACGCCATTCTCCAACCTCAGCCTCCCGAGTAGCTGGGACTACAGGCGCCCGCCACCTCGCCCGGCTAGTTTTTTTTTGTACTTTTAGTAGAGACGGGGTTTCACCGTGTTAGCCAGGATGGTCTCGATCTCCTGACCTTGTGATCCGCCCGTCTCGGCCTCCCAAAGTGCTGGGATTACAGGCGTGAGCCACCGCGCCCGGCCCGAGTGATGAGACTTTCTACAGTTAAATCCTTAAACTTAATTTATTCACTCCATTTAGATTTTTAAATTAATCAAACCCATTTAGATTCTGTGACTATCTGAAAGTAATGATTTGGGGGTAATCCCTTTATGCTTGGGGTGCCAAGGCATTTCTACAAAAGAATTATTAGTGTCAAATGCTTTGTGCTAGGTCAAACATTCATCACGGCAAATAAATACAGTTTTGGTAGAAAATAATATATTCATACCCTTAGAAAAGTATTCCTCAAGGATCAGTAAGATACTACATTAGTCACACTAATTCCCAACTTTGCACTTTAAGTTCTCTACAACTGTTAACAGCTAGACAGAAATAGGTAGGGAGATACTCTAGAATCTGTGATAATAGACATGAAGAATTATCTAATTCAAGGCAGACTATGGAAGATAATTTTCTGGTATACGATATAGATGATTTCATAGAGGCATGCAAAAAGCTACTCTGATTACATATTCACCTGCTTATGGTTAACACTAGGAATAAGGCAAAAACGTTGATAAAGGATAAGAGTTCTACCATGTGGTTTGCTCTTTAGATAAAAGCAGACACATAAATTCTAATTTAATATTAAGTCTTTCCAGTGCAGCCTGAAACTGTATTTATCTTGAAATGTATTCACTTTATTATTTTTTCTTTCCTTTCTCATTCTACAGGACTTCAGTTTCACTTCCATAGTTTTTTCTGGTGAGTGAGACTTATCACATATCACAGTCTCAAACATAATCTGTATTTTTTAAAAAAGTGATCTCAGTGCCTACGATTTTAGGACCTAAAAGACAGTCCCAGATAAATAACTATTCCTAACTTACAAAACTATCACTAGGTTTCCAATGCTTACTGTTTCTCCAGACTTCCTTATTATAATAATGAACAATAAAGAAACCCTTGTAATGAAGGTTGATTTCTGTTAGCTCTACTTTGGAATCATTTACTAAAGCTTGGTCTGAAATGAGTCTTCTTCATTAATGTGCATTATCTACCAAATGTGATACCTCTACTTGGATTTCTTTTTTCTCTAAAGTGTTCCAGTGAATAACAACCCTAAATTGAAACCAGACTATCATTTTATCATCCAAAATAAGAAGTGGAAACAGGAAACAAAGACCCTAATACATATAAATTAGATCATCAAAAGACATTCATTGGCACTAAACTGCTTCCAAACTTCACAAGATAACAGAAGTTTTTAATTTTATTTTCAACAAAGACGACCACAGGCCAATTTAAAGCAGCAATCTTTTTCCAGACAGCCTATCAAATTCCTTTACTTATAAGACAGAAGCTAAGGAGGAGGGAATCATGACATGGTTTCTATCCAGAAGCCTGACTGAGCCAGAAGACTTTCTGTCTGCTCAGATACACCTAAATTTTTCACAAGATGAAACACATTTCTTCTTAGCCTATGTTAAAATAATAGAATGATATTGTTTCATATGCATTGACTTTCATGGCCAAATAATACTGCAAAATATATTTCTTCATTTCATAAAATATTTTTATTTTACAGTATACTTATATATTGTTATATTTATATTTTATTTTACAGTATATTTAATAGAACAAATTAAAGCATATTATATTTGCTTATTAGTTTTTTTTTTTTTAAAGCATCACACTGAATGAAAAAAATTTCAAACATTGTAATCACATGTGGTGGGAAGTTTAAGAGCCTGACAACCAGGCAGACATTAAATCCAGGCTCTGGTGCACTTCGCTAGCTGGATGAACTTAGGTTTTCAACTTACTGAGCCTGGATCACTTTATGTGTAAAATAAGGATAATAATAGTACATATATCAATAGGCTGTTTTGAGGATAAAAGATAATATAAATTGCCTAGTAAACTTAACATAAATGACAGTTAATAATAACAAATCTTTTGTTGGCCAGAAGGTAAAATTAGTAAATTAAAGAACTAAGCTTGATCCCTAACATGTACGTGTTAGTTGCTGTCACTAACATCATCATTAAATAGTAAAGACGAGTTGACAGATTCTGAAGGAAATGAGGAGCATCTCTAAATTGCTATAGGCGCTATAGACACTAAAAAGTCAAGCTGATAAGATAAAAGACAGTCATGGACTGTACAGGCACTATTATTACCTTTGACTTTCCCATTCACATTGGAGATGGAATGAAGTATTGAGAAGGGCTTGATAAATGACTCATGAAGGGATAGCCCACTTAAAATAAGCAGCAATGTAAGGAAGAATTTTATTTAAGTCTTTGGATGTCTTCTGATTTCTGCTTTGCCTTTTCAGCCAACAAATAAGGAGCCTGGCAAGCAGCAGAAGAGAGCCAGCCCCATGAGGGAGACAGGCTACAGGCTGCAGGCAGGAAGGATGGGGTGCGGAAATTTGGAAATTTTATCCTGAGGTTGGAAATAATGCGACCAAACAAACAAACAAACAAAAACTCACTTCAATATATATTATCAATAAACAGTATTCCCAAAGAAAATCAAAGATTTCTAAGAAACTTTACAAATTATTCTTTGAGCATCTTTGAGCACCCTAACCCTAACCCTTTGAGGAAATCCAGTTTTGCTGTCTTGTTACATCAAGTGCTAGGACTCCTGATTGCTCATACTGAAATATATAATATCTTAAGTAGAATACACTTTTTTTTTTTTTTTTGTCAGTCTCACTTTTAGCCAGGTTGGAGTGCAGTGGTGTAATCATGGCTCACTGCAACCTCTGTCTCCCGGATTCAAGCAATTCTTGTGCCTCAGCTTCCCAAGTAGCTGTGAATACAGATGTGCACCACCATGCACACCTATTTTTTTGTAATTTTAGCAGAGACAAGGTTTTGCCACGTTGGCCAGGCTGGTCTCCAATTCCTGATCTCAAGTGATATGCCGGCCTTGGCCTCCCAAAGTGCTGGGATTATAGGCATGCGCCACTGCACCCAGCAAAATATACTTTTAATTAAAACTTAAAACTTTCATTTCTGTGTTTTTTCTAAATGACAAATTTATGAGATTTGAACTAAAAGGTCACATTTAGAAGTCACAGTTACAAACCGAGGACAGCATCTATTAAGATTAACTTTGACACATCTCAGACTCAGATCCCTAAAGTCCTCAATGTTCACACTGAACATGCTCTTAAACTTGCATCTAGAAAAATGTGGGCAGACAAGATCACACTAATGCTGGCCCATCAGTTTCCACATTCAATGGAGAGGCATTCAGCATTCTTCTATTATCACCCTGTTTAGAAAGGAGAAAACTATTCACAAAGGATAAATGTAGAACCTAATATGTTTTTCCCAAAGCACCAGCTTCTTCTCAATCATAACCTATCGTTAATGCATAATGTATATGATGCCTCTCCTTGCTGAATTTAATTTCTCTTCTTCAGTTCCTCTAGGCTCTTTTTCTATGAAATTTGAATCTGATGCTGCTCATGGAACCAAGGCCTGCACTGCTATCATATGCTGGCAAAGCCCAATCAGGCAGAAGGATTTTTTCTTTCACCTCTCCTCATCTCTTTCTTCCTTCTCCTCCCATACGTACATATACAAAAGAAATAAAGCATAAGATTAGATGATTGTTTCTCTTTAGTTTGACTAAGGGAAATACACCAACAAATTTTAAATAAGATGGGGAAAAAAGGCAGAAAAAACACCCACATACTACTGGTTAAGTGAGGTCCAATATACAGGAAACCAAGGAAATTCAGTTGTCTATCCCTAAAAATTATATAGCAATAATTTTATCTCTTTCTGCTCGCTCCCAAACTGACAAGTCATATATAGACACATAGGACTTTTAATATGCATTACATGTTTTAATTAGCCTGTGTGTAAATTTCGCTTAAAATTTTGAAAACACTAATCTTACTGTTAATACAGCTGAGCAGAAATAAGCTAAAGTAGAATAAACTGCTCAGAACGATAAATAACTTAATGATGTTTAACCTGATAGGAATGGATCACTGAAGGAAGCGGATAAAAGTGAGAGATAAAGCTCATCTTTTCTAGTTGGTAAGAGCACGTTAGGTATTCCTGACCATCTTCCTCCCTGCACCTGGGAGGACAAAATTTCTCTGCAGGACTGACTTAAAACTTAAAGAGTGGTAAAGTGGGTATTCAGGGGTCTGCTTAGAAAGAAAAAAATTCTTCCAAGGGCCCTAAGAAAAACATACACTCCTATAATTGGAATTAAAACAGAGTTTAAAAAGTAATTGGTGATGAGCACAGCACACTGATTAGAACTAATTATTTTTTTAAAAAGTATCTGACAAAACAAATCCTTTCACGTAAGCGATTGAGATGATGAGTAAAGGGTGCTTACTAGAAGTGAAGTAAGCACAGGGTTAGTCTTGGTGATGTTTAAGTCTGCAGGAATAGCATGTAACAGTGAAATGTACAGTCATTTTGGCTATGGTACCTAGTACTTAGTAGATACTGAATATATATTTGCTGAGTGAATGGATTAACATAAAAATTACGAACATGTGTAGGTCTACACATTCTTATTCTCTACAGTATGTTACATTTTTGTTCTCTATATCATAAATACTGGCTAGTGGACTTGGCAAAACAAACATTTGTTAATAGGGGATTATGACTGTATTAATGCTAATCTTTCTTTTAAAGAATAAAAGGACTATAGTGAAAGGTACATACTGAAAAATGTTTGTTGATGTTTAAGATTTAGGTTCCATGTGGTTAGTATTTTTTTAGGAAATAGTTTCTGCCATTCTGAAAATAGTATTATCATTTAAAAGATAACAGTAGCAAACTGTGGCTATAACATATGAAACATCTAGAATTTAGATAAAGCACAAAATGTCCATTGATCTCCTGCATATTACAAAATATGTCAATATATTTAAGTTCTTATATATTCTAAATTTAGCCCAGTAAAGTTGTTTTTTTAATATATCAATTTTTCCCTTTCCTTCCCTATGTTGCACATCTCCTTGCAATGTGGTATATGACTCAAAACTAGTATATGAAGAAAAGTAATAAAGACAAGAGAAGTTGCAGAAAGGAGAAAAACTATGAGATGTTAGAAATAAATCTTATACATTTAATTTACCTAAGTATATAGACTCTATTTACATGAGTGTATGAACAGGTTTATTTTACTTTTGCCTGTAGCATTAGGTATTTTCCATTTATAGCCATGACCTGTATTAAGCTCAGGTAAACATTAAATCATGCCATTTGGAAACCAACTTTCAGAAAGGACCACATTCTCTTTTCATTTTACTCCAGTGCAGTTTTTAAAGGTATGAATTTTATCCATTTAAACTCACCATAATATCTAGTTTCCCTTGCCCTCTTCACCCTTTATTTATAATTTGTCTCATTTTATTGATATTATTGGTTTATGCATCAGTCTCTCCAACCAGTTTGCAACTTCTTCAGGGAATAGGTTTTTAATGCATCTTATAACCCTGAGTGTCCTGAATCTAGGACCTCTGAGTATACTTTAAGTAATCTCCAGACTACTTACAATACTGAATACAATGTCAGTGCTATGTAGATAGTTGTTAAACTGCATTATTTAAGGAACAATGACAAGACAAAAAATGTCTGTATGTGTTCAGTACAGATGCAACTTTTTCCTGAATTATTTTCAATCTGAGGTTGTTTGAATCCATGGATGCAGAGCCCTCCGATATGGAGGGCTGACTGTACTTCTGCTTTTTTTTGAGACGGGATCTTGCTCTGTCACCCAGGCTGGAGTATTGTGGTATGACCATGGCTCACTGCAGCCTCAACCTCCTGGGCTCAAGATTTCCTCCCACTTTAGCCTTCTGAGTAACTAAGACCAGAATCATGCACCACCACACATGGCTAATTTTTTGTAGAAATGAGTTCTCCCTATGCTTCCCAGGCTGGTCTCAAAATCCTGGACTCAGGTGATCTCCTGCCTCAGCCTATCAAAGTGCTAGGAACCACTGCACCCAGCCCCAACTGTACTTCTTAAATGCAGTAAAGTTTGCTTTTATGCTTTTCTTCTCTAAGTACATTTTGTCAGTTTCTATTCATTTTGAGGTGCTTTTGTAAGACTCAGGGTAATTTTCTCCTCCATATTTAACTTCATGGATCTGTGCCCCTTGCAGAAAAAGCATACTCTGTGAGGGTAAACACCAAGTAATATCTTAAAAAACATAAAAAACTCCTTATGGTTTATTCATTACCTATTACTACAGAAAGAAGAAATATTGGGATTGACATAAATACCAATATATCAATATGTAAATGTCTTCTTTTACCATAAATATCAAAACTTGAATAATTGACGTGAGCAATTCCATTAGAGGACATTTTTAAATTGCCTGGTAAAAGAAATTGTCCAGTAAATGGTAACATTTGTTAGAAAATAAAGGATTACATTTGTATCAAAAAGCCAAAAAAGGTCACTTAGCAATATGAGCTACTGAAAGCTTATTAAAACAGTTTACTACTTTAACAATGTTTTTAAAGTAATGAGAAAATTCTCAAATTTGTTTCTTATACTTTTAAAAAGTAAACAGAAAATAAAATCATATCCTTCATTCTCAATTTATATATATATATATGTGTGTGTATTTTTTTTTTTTTTTTTTGAGATGGAGTCTGGCTCTGTCACCCAGGCTGGAGTACAGTGGTGTGATCTTGGCTCACTGCAAGCTCCGCTTCCCAGGTTCACAACATTCTCCTGCCTCAGCCTCCCGGGTAGCTGGGACTACAGGCGCCCACCACCACGCCTGGCTAATTTTTTGTACTTTTTGGAGAGATGGGGTTTCACCGTGTTAGCCAGGATGGTCTCGATCTCCTGACCTCATGATCCGCCCGCCTCGGCCTCCCAAAATGCTGGGATTACAGGCGTAATATGTTATGTTTTAAACATAATCCAAATCTTAGAAATTTATTCTTAGGTTTAGCAATGAGACTCCAAGTAATTATCTGGCAAATAGCATTAGCACAAAGGCTCAAGCCTCTTACCATCAAATCCATCTTCTTCTGACCCTAGTTCATCATCAGAGCAGATGTTGAGGACATTTACCAGCATCTCAGTCACTAAAGAGAGAAAGCAAAGAAAGAAAAGTCAGGGGGTTTTCTGTTACAACCTTAACTATTACTCTGGCAATGTTAATGAGCAAATGTAGCAATAACATTTCTTATTTAGATTGTATATAGAAGCAGTTTCCATAAACATCCAGATCATAAAAAACAGCCTTTGTAATTCTATGCAGACTTTATAAAACTATTAGCTCATGCTTATGATATCTAATGGTAACATTTACTAGCTCTAGGTCAATAGACAATGACAAATCAAATATGTGGATGTGAATATACTATAAATCAACAAAAGAGAAAATAGGTTTTTTTGAATTTTTATTATCACACAATGATAAGGCTTAATCTAGATCAGATTACAACGTTCTGTTCAGTAGGGACTAAGAATGATGAATTTTTAAAATATTTTTAATCACCTAGAGAACTTCACGCCATTATAGGCATGTGGTTTTGTGTTTATTACAAACTGCTGATTGAGAAACTAATATATCTGAAGTATTTTTCAGAATACTAATTTTAAAAATGTATTGACAGAAATATCATTAAATTTGATTTTCAAAAATGCTTAAAAAATTAAATAGTTGCAGTTTAATCAGAAATTTACTTAATAGATTACAGTAGGATTATATAAAAGTGTTGTACAGAGGAAATTAGTACTGCATTATTTTTATACTACAAAGCATGCTATTTACATTTAACAATTTTTGAAATTAGATTGGATTCTACTATGCATGTGAAAAGAAGCCTGTCTACTGCTTCTTTGAGAGCTAGTTTTTAAAGTAATACGCTATTTCAAAACATGTCCTTCTAGAATTGAAGATGTATGATACAGAGTGAAACTTCAATGGAGCCAACATTGATCCAGAGTTTCAGTTTAATTAGCAAAACTGGATTTTGTGTACCAACAGATTAATATGCTAATTTCTAATAAATGTCCCAAATTTTAATAATTAATAGAAACAATTCAAATAAAGAGTGCTCAGAAGGTGCCCCATAGTTGTCAGGATCCACACTGCTTCTGTTTCCAGTGAAGTCAACAGATGATGCTACTCCAATTTGATCAGTGCAAGAAAGTTGCAATATGGAGTAGTACTGGGATTATTTATCAGAGACTATTAAAAATTTATTTTTGATTATTTTGATATCCAAAGGGAAGACTTCTTTGCTGACAACTCAAAACTTCACTGGTTTAATCATTTTAGGGCATTTAAAGGGAAAACAACAATTAGGGTTTCAGAAAAATATTTAGCTTTTCTCTGATACTCCTTATAGGACATCATTACTCTGATACGTAGGGAACACTCATCTTTCTCGTAATGCCCATTCACCTTCTCATGGAAAATATGAGACGATACGTGATAATCAATCTGTGTATCACTGTTAGGCCTCCTGAATGAAAAACAAGTGGTGCAGGCATTTCCTCAAAATTTTTGTTGGAGTTTAAGTCAACATATGAAAGCAAAACAGAGGGGGAAAGAAGGCAGGCAAGAAGAAAGTTAATAAACAACTTTTAAAATGTAAATTTGTCTCCTGTTCTGTACCTTATAATGTGCTAATGCCTACATTATTGATGAACTACTTTGTTGTTGTTGTACATATTGTTCTTCAAAATATTGTAGCCATTAAGCACTATTAAATAATAATTTATTAACATCAGAAATGTAAGGAGAGCATGGCTATCCTAATCTTTTAATTTGGCAGATAATCTTTTAATTTGGCAGATAAAATTAAATAGTCCTTTGGGATTATAGTATAAAGGGGTAAGGAAAAAGTGTAGACATTACTTGAAACCAGGTAAAGCTGTATTTCCATTATATTTTAAAGAGTTATATTATTCTAATAAAATTGTAAAAATTTCCTAAATATTCGTTTTTGTTTTTGTTTTTTTCTGCTTCCCCCTAATTCACCAATTGTGTTCTGTTAATAGGATGCAGAGTGACACACTTCTACCTCCAAATCACATCTTTCATTGTACAACTTGTACATTTTATTGGCTGGGCCAAAGTTCTTCTCTTTCTGAGTGTTTAATCTCCTTTCCTTCCTTCCTAAACTATTTTAAGAAGAACATCTCAGGATTCCACAACATACCTTTTTCCCCAACAAAAGGCAGGGACCAAGTAAAAACATCCATGAAATTTGGAAGCCAGTATGGATGAGGAGAACAGTTGAATTGCCTGATATTCATAACATTGTTCTCATACTTCAATACTGCAGCTAAAAATAACCAAAAAAGGATGTCAGAAACACAGGACATATTTCGGCTTCTATGTATGGCTTTACCTCATCAAGAAAATTCAACCATTTGACTGAAGTTCCAAAACATCCAGGCTCATACCTTAGGCATCCCAGAATGCTTATATAACTTATGTACTTGAACCTTATTCTACACAATATATGAATACTTAATATGGAATTGTATAACAAATTAGAAAATATTTATACAAAATAGTTAATCCACTGTCTGTCAGGAATTGTATCAAGCTCCCCTTTCAGCCAAGAATACTTTAGTCTTAAAATTTGATATCTGATGACACTAATAAAAGTGGCACAGCTAAGTTTGACATAATAATCTCCTGAAATATTTGAATGAATTTATTTTTTAAAAATAAAACTTCATCTAGTAGAACTCCCAACAGTTGTACAAAATAGTTTAAGTTAGATTGCTTTATTTTTTAATGCTTATTTTATTTTTTAAATTAACATAATAATAGTACATATTCATGGGGTATATAGTGATGTTTTGATACATATAATGCACAGTAATCAGATCAGGGTAATTAGCTATACATTAAATACCATATCAAACATTTATCATTTATTTGTGTTTAGAACATTCAATATTCTCCTTCCAGCTATTTGAAATTATAATCTATTATTGTTAACTATAGTTACCCTATGGTAGATTGCTTTCTTGACTTAATAAAATAAAATGTTTGGATTGAATCTCACACAAAATAATGTGCTTCTATCTAACTCTATCCTTGATTTCTGAAAAAGATGTCCATCTATGACTCAGGAAAACAAATCTGCATGCTTCACGTCTCTGTAAGTACTTTCAATAAAGGAAAAGTCACCTGTTTTAGTGGGGATCACCTATTCTACGGATAGACAATTTTAAGTTGCAGGAAATTCTCAGGTTGAGTTTAAACCTGCCTTTACCAGTCACTGATCATAGTTTTGCTATGTGTTTCATATTTAATATTTAAAAGGCTGTCATTCTGCTTCTGAATGACAGCCTTTTAAATATTAAATATGATACTCAAGCATATCTTCTTAGGCTTTGGCAAGATTTCATTTTTATTATCTATTCAGGGCATAATTAGTATTACATTAGAAGACAGTAACCAACGGAGTCTACATGATATCATAGGATCTTTTCTTGTTTATGTTACGGGGTTGAAAATACAGAAAAATTAATCATTACTTTTTTGTTTATACTCAGAATGGAGGATCAGGAGCTGGAGACACATCTTGGTATCTGCTTTATAATCTTTTTCAAGCAAATTATTTTTATCCCCTTTCACCCTCTTTAATATGACATGGCTTCTTGATGCTTTAGCTCATCATGCTCAACCTATTCTGAATGCATGCCAGATCGGCAATGTCTCTGTTAAAATGTGGCCCAGAAGTAATTTAATCTTCTAGGTCGGTTTGAACAGTGCAGAGTATGGGGAGAATATATCGTTTTCTGTGGTGTGGATACTATATATATCATATGCCTAACAATATGTTGATGTTTTTAGCAGCCTGCATTTAACTAAACTCGTACTTGTGAATGGTAAGGCCTTTGTTTTGCATTGTTATTTCTGGCTGACCAACATGGTTCCAGGGAACATATAATCACAGACACTTTGGGGACAAGAAATGTAGATAGTGTAGGCAATACTGATATGAAGGTAGTCATCCTCTTCTTCCTGTGGAATTCTAATTCCTGCATATGTTTCTGTAAACCCATTCCCTTTTACGTTGCTTTATCGTTTATGCCATAAGGATACATTTACATGATATTAAAAACATGCAAAATAAAAAAAAAAATCAAGGCAAACTACCATACCAATACTTTTGATTTTCAGTTTAAGAAAGGTGACGTATTTCCTATCTTTGCTAAGTGCTACCAGAGCTCTAGCTCCATGTAAAAGGTTTTTACTATTTCGGAACACTGAATATTCACAGCAGAAATGCATCCTCGTATCTTCAGATGAATCTTTAAGGCTTTAAATTGTCTTTTTGAAGAGTAATTTCTCCTCTAAGTTCCCCCACTTTTTATTAACCTTAGGTCGGTGGTATAGCAGGCAGAAGAAAAGTAAATATTATAATTAACAGTGCCCTGGAGGCAAGAGATAGGCTTTATGTAATAATCTGCACAACAAATCTGAGAAGCAGGTGTGACTGCCCTTATGTTACAAAGGACTTGTGGTTGAGAAATGGAGAAACTTGCTCAAGATCACACAACCAGTAACTGACAGATCTCACTCATTATTTAAACTCAGCTTTTTCTGACACCAAATTCATTCCCTTTCTTTCATTCCCTGCTGTCTCTCATAAATTATAAATGTATGAATTCTAGTCCTAGCTGTTATAATAATTTAACTTCGAATATGGATTTCATAATTAGAGAGGTTTTAGTTTTTGCCAAAATACATGTTTGAGTGAAACAGGATGCAATTCACAAGCAAGGGTAAGGCTCATCCAATAGACAAAACAGAAGTTCTGTTTTGTAGCTGGTGAGATAAAAGTTCATTTGATCTTGGCTCAATACAATTTACTTCAGTACCTACTGATAAAAGCAAATATTGTTTTTAGATTTTATTTTCATTTATTTACTGAGTATTTGATATATGCCGGCATTATGTGTGGCCCTTTATAAACATAATTACAAATCTTCACAATATTCCTCAAAAGTGGTTCTTATCATTTATATTTTGAAAACAAGCAAACAGAGATGTTATCTGCCTACAGTCACACTTAGAAAGAGGTAAATCTCACTTTTGGCCTGAGTCTAAAGTCCCTCATCCTTCTAGTACATCATAATATATTCATTCTAATAGTATAAATAATTCAGTGTCTATCAAGTTGTGGACACAAATTCTTTCTCCTTCCATGTTTAATCTCTTTAAAGAAGAGCACTGGACTGGAAAGCCAGGAGTCCAGACTACAAGATGGAATCTGTCACTAATTATTCACCAGACTAAGGTACTTAGTATCTTTAAGTTAAGTCTCAGTTACCTAACTATGTGGGTTTATAAATAATTTATAAAATCTCTTCCGGATCTGAATGATGTTAACAAACTTCATTGTAAACAATGAAAGGCCTCATCACTAATGCAATAAATAATATTCTCAGTAGTTCTATAAGCTATAAATATAATTTTTTCTAATTTTTCTCTAGCTCGAAAAATCCTAAATTGAAAAATGAAATTACACCAATATGTATTCTTTTTTCTTCAGCAACACATTTATGCAAAAATACTTTTTGAACAACCTTACATTAGTAAGTTACTCAAAATTCTGATATTTTTGTAAAATAAATATATAACACAGAAATACATGAGGAATAAAAAAAAAAAACTAAAACAGTCCAAAATATCTGCAGTCACGAAATTCACAGTTAACGTTTCATCTTCCACCTCCCACATCCTCCGCCCCTGCCACCTGCCTCTGACTGTCATTGGGATTACAAAACCCAACTGGAGCCCTAACAGTGTGCTCTTCTCTGAAGTACTTGAAAGACATTTATCTCCAGTACAATATAAATAATACAAATAGTTGTACTTCAATAATCACTCAAGACCACCTCCTGAGCCCTTGTCTGAGAAACAGAAGAAAAAAAGAACAACAGTCTACCACCAAGGAGCTCCTTTATTCTACTGGCAATTCCACATGACCTCTTGTCACTTAACAATTGTAACAGAGAGACTCTGACATACATGCAGGCCTGACATGATTAACCATCCTTCAGAGCACACCAGACACCACAGAAATAAATGCTCTTCTGCTGTACTGGCAGGTATGAAGAACAGCTGGAAGGAAATTTGGTATAATGAAAAGAATACTAATCCCACAAATCTGGAAGCCTGACTGCCAGTTCTTTTTCTGATGTCAAAATTACTGTCTTAAAAATGCAATCCACTCATTTTATAGTACCTGTAGAACCCTGGGTTCAAAGACATGCTGTAAAAGATGTAAAATTAGTAATCAAGGGCCTGCTCCTACTTGGTGAATGCAGAAGGGGGACTGTACCTCGATTATATCTAATAACACAACTGGTCCCCTGTACATAGTGAAGTCCAAGGAATAGAATCTATCTTATTCCACTGCTCTGTCAACCAAGCCATGTACTAAGTTGCCTGACCATATCCAAATCTGTAAAACAGGGGGTCTTTCTTACTTTAATTTGAAATTTTGATGGGACCAAAAAAAAAAAAAGCTAGTATTTAATGAAAACTTGAAAACATTTCTCAACATACTGTCTACAATTTCCATCACCCAGGGAAACTGGAGACAAAGCAATGAATGACAAGAGTAGAAAGATCAAAAGTAAGTTTCTAATTAAAGACCAGCTATCAAAATTATTGCTAACAAGTGGTATTAACCAGTTTACCGAACCACACATGGGCTCAGCACTTCTGAAGTGGGTGTCCAGAGGAATACAAAGTTCTTTTTCTGAAAAACCTGTAACTGTAATGCTTCCACCATACCTCCGGCACTCTTCACACCACTAGTCCCGATTTTAAGACAGGGGAGAAGAGGTCAAAAGAATGGAAAATGACTTGAATTTTATTCCTGTCCTCACCCTTTTGCTAATGTCTTTCATCTCCTTATCCCTAACTGACCATCCTCTTTCACCTTCAGAAGATGGGAAAGAGGGAGAGAAAAGAAACAAAGATGAGAAGAAACCAAATGGGGGCATTCCAGAATCATAATCCATCCAGAAATAGCAAAAGCACAAAGAAATTGCATAATAGACCCAGGATGTTTTTTCCTTCCAATTCTTCCACCCGCAGATGCCCTAGCAGAAAAACTAGCATCAGTGTGTTCTTTTGGCAAAGTCCTACCATCACGAAAGGAGGCATAATGCCTTGGTGGATACAATTCCTGAAGCAGGACCCATGCAACTCATAATGTTCTATGGCAGCATTTGAAGATTATGCCGGTATGCTGCATGCAAGGGGTTTTTTAAATTCTGGGAGCCATGCTACTTAGTTTTCAAAAATCTGTATTTTCTCATAAAAATTACTTTTTGGGGGTACAATTTTCATTTAAGATTGTGTGAAGATGTATATATGTATATTCACATATATGCATACTTTTCCATAGTATATATTATAGCATTCATGAACACAGTCTCTACAATTCCTTCCATTTTAAAATCTGATTTCTAACTTCCACCTCCATTTTTTTTCCCTTTCAATGTCCTAGTTCTTGCTGGATGAATTCTGTCTTTAAAAGATTCTTTTAAATATTATTAATAATTTAGTTAAAGGGAAATGTACTAATTCATGATGGTTACAGTATTTGGTGAGCAAGGACTGTAGTCATAAATTTTACTCTCTAGATCATAAGCTTAAGTGAAAAGTATGTGTTCAAGTCACTTATGAAGATAGACTTCAAACCTTAAATTTTTAGGTAATTTGACCATGATATTCTTCAGTATGAGAAAGGTAACGTTTATATTGTTTCATCCAGTACCTAATATAGGGTCTTTCACAGGCAAATTTTCAGTAAATTCATATAATGACTAAATTTTTCTTTTTTCATTTTTCAAGAGATGGGATCTTGCTCTGTTGCTCAGGCTGGAAGACAATGGCACAATCATAGCTAACCGCAGTTTCGAACTCCTGGGCTCAAGTGATCCTCCCGCTTCAGCCTCCCAAGTAGCTGGGACTACAGGCACACACCACCATGCCTGGCTCATAATGACTAAATTTCGGCCAATCTGAAATATTTTGTTATTAGTGGATACAAACAGTAGGTATATATGACTTACTTGAAGCTGTGAGATAATTATTTTGTATGTATCAAGGACACACATGTATGCTACTATATATAATCACTTTATGTCCATTCTAGCCCTTGCCCCACTCCTCTTACTCATTAGGTGGAAATGGAAACACATTCTCAATCTTTATATACCTTATATACCTTGTACATGCATCCTTCATAGTACCTACAACACCTTTTTGAACTTTGTTACAAGTCTCCTAAATAAAATATTCATATTATCTTACTTACATGAACGGCAGAGATGGCATTTAGATATTTCTGGGAAACAGTATGAGGTAATCTTCTGATTATGTGCATGTGTGCATGTGTGTGTACTGTTGAGCACTGAACAATGCAGTTTTGAACTGCATAGGTCCACTTATATGCAGATTTTCTTCTGCTTCTGCCAACCCTGAGATAGCAAGACCAACCCCTCTTCTTCTTTCTTCTCCTCAGCCTGCTCCAAATGAAGATGATGAGGATGAAAACTTTTATGATAATCCACATCTACTTAATGAATAGTATATATATTTTCTCTTGCTTATGATTTCCTTAAGGACATTTTTTTTTCTAGGTTTTGTGTATCATATACTGTAAGAATACAGAATATAACACACGTAACATACAAAATATGTGTTAATTGACTGTTTATGTTATCAGGAAGGCTCTGGGCAACAGTAGGTTATTAGTAGTTAAGTTTTTGGTGAATCAAAAGTTATATGTGGATTTTTGATTGCAGCAGGGGTTGGCACCCCTAACTGCTGTATTGTTCCAGGGTCAATTCTGTATGTTTCCATTCTTAATATAGGGTTAGCAAATTATTAACCAGGTTATTATTGATATATAGAATTTTGGGTAAAGTAAGTGGAAGGAAGACAATAGAAGGAATGAGGGAGGAACAGATCCTTTTTATTCTTTTATAGTGTTATGTACTGAATCTGGCATATGGTTGATGCTTAATTGTGTTGGTTGAAGAAAAGACCTAAGGAATGAAAACAGAAAATGGGAGAAGAGGGAAAAAGAGAGGAAGGAAACACAAAGCATGTAACCAATCAGGATACTAAAAACATAACTAACAAAATACAAACAGAAATCTGAAGGAAACATAAAGGAATTTAGGTAAAAGGCAATGTGTCACCTCAAAGGCTAAACTGTTTGTTTTAAAATTGTAAGAGCATGTAAATTAGAGAACAGTGGAAACGACACTAGTTCTGTCACACGGTAACTGCATGAACTTGGGCAAATATTTCTCCTTCTTTAGTCTTTACCTTCAAACTTGTAAAACAGGAATAATATCTGCCCTCTCATTTTTAAAGTATAAAGATCAAATAATCCAACTGCTGAGAATGGGGCAGGAAAAACAAAACAAAACAAAACACATGTGATTAATATGCATGATAATCTTAATCAGATGAAATATTTTGTCCTTGAGAAATGTAAAGTATTATAAGTCTGTTTCAAATTCTTCAAGGAGGGCATGGCTATCTATTTTAAATAGTTTGCCATTTTATAATTCCCACCTAATATATTATACTTACATACTAGGATCCAGAGAATTTGGGGCCAATAATTGATCTTTGTAAGTAGCTCAAGACCAGTTAAACATTGTGAATCATTTCTAACATTACAATTTTGCATAGAGTATTTGAATTTCTTCTAGCAAATTTTTTTTTGTTGTTAATAAGAAAGAATCACTGGCAATTATCAGTTTCTTAACAGTTTTAGCTAGTGAATTCATTTATGTTCTAATCTATATTATGATGATGCTAAAGTGAGGCTTATGCAAACCTAGACTAAAAACAGAGAGAGAGAGAGTCTTAGCTGAAGCTTTAAGCTATTGGAGGAGAAGGCATAGGGATAGTAAACACTGTGCCTTTGCCTTGCTCTCATTTGGTACAGCTCCAAAAGCCTAATAAGGGTAACTGTACTCTGGTGGGAGGTATTTTGAAACTGGTGTTATCTCTACACATTCGTAGAAGACCCTTTTCAACTTCAAGCTTGGACTTTGTATCAGGCCTTGAGCTATAGCTTGCAATTATTCTAGGTTATCTCCAAGATATCCTTGGCACTGAGTTAGTATTAAGTTCCTACACTTCGTATCAACATTGTTTTCCATGGAAATAATGTCATGGCAGACTTTTTGACACTGTAAGAGTAAAGTCTAAGAGTCTCTTGCAGGTCTAGAATTCCTAGATAATGAATAGCAAGTGACAATCCATTAATTCAAGTTTTTAACATTCCTCGGATTGTTACTGTTTTTCTCTTGCTGAATGCTTTATAGAGAATGAGATTTGTAGAGAAGTACATTTTAGTTCAACTGAAGATTCAACTAACCATCAGGGCTATCAGACAATGGAATTCAATGCTTTAAGATGGATTCTTTGATTGACCCTTTTCAGCTGGTGGCAGAAGAGCACTTGGCAATGAATCTGTATGGAGGACTCAGCATGGAATCCTTCTTTGTTCCCTGGTAAGGTCTCCCATAACTCTGACATCTGAAATCTTGTAATTCTATAGGCAAAGCTTTGTGAAAAGCAAGAATTACCTCACACACTGTGTCTTACTTTGTGGAGGTTTCACAACTACTTAACTAAATTTACAATTAGAGAGTAGTGATTTTTAAGAAATCAAGACGGTCATTTGTTGGTGCAAAGATACAGAGATTATGTGTAGATTCATTCAATTAAAATATATAGTACAAGGTATCTTTCAATATTAAATTTTAATGGGATAGTTTATATTTTACCATCCCTTCCATTAATTAAATGTTTAAATGTGAGCAAGTGACTACTGCATTAAAACTAACTTATTTACAAAGTGGCCTCCAGCAATGACACTTTCACAGTGGAGCTGAATAAACAAAAGCAAAAGTGCGTTAGGGAATACATTTTAAAGGGATTAATGAATTATTTATTTCAGAAAAATGTAAAAGGTATTCTAACTTCGTTCTTTTAATAATGCATATATTTGGATGCATAACACTCAGGTAATTTTAAAGTGATAACAAATAACTCTTCATTTCAAAAGCTTTCTTTTCTTATTGAATAATGGTTAGAGTCACCTAAACATAATGGAACCATGAGGTGAAGAGTGGATTAGCGGATCGTTCACAGACATTTCACACAACAAAGCTAAGGCAGGAGAGTACAGACAGAGGTTAATATGTGGGCTCTGCAGTCAGTATGCTGAGTTTCAATTTCAGTGCTTTCTGGTATCAGCTTGTGTCAACCTTGGGAAAAATATGCAGTTCCTTTGTGCCCTAGATTTTCATCAATAAAATCAAGATTATACAGTAATTCATAGGGTTGTTGAAAGACTAAATGCATTTATACACAGAAACTCTTTGAGCAGTATCTGGCACATAGTAAGTGCTCAAAAAAGTTATTATTATATGCTGTTTATAGGAACAAAGTGAATAGCATAGGTATAGTATGCTATCACAACTGAAGGGAAATATTTACATTGGCTAAATATATTACCAACTGAAGACTTTAAAAAATATGGCTAACAGGGTGAAACCCCGTCTCTACTAAAAATATAAAAACTTAGCCGGGCATGGTGGCGGGCACATGTAGTCCCAACCACTTGGGGCCAAGGCAGAAGAATGGTGTGAACCCCGGAGGCGGAGCTTGCAGTGAGCTGAGATTGAGCCACTGCACTCCAGCTTGGGGGACAGAGCGAAACTCCGTCTAAAAAAATCTCTCTCTCTCTCTCTCTCTCTCTCTCTCTCTCTCTATATATATATATATATATATATATATATATATTTATATATATATATACACATATATATTTATATATTTATATATATATATTTATATATCAAGCTATATCACTCAAAGTGACAAAGATAATGACAATGGTAAATGAAATTAATATCACGGTTGGATTAATTACACATGTTGAATCTTGGATATAAAATGCAATGAGAGGAGACATTCTGCTGAAACCACTCTGCAGTGAATTTTATATATATATATATATATATATATATATATATTTTGTTTGTTTGTTTGTTTGTTTGTTTTTAGATGGAGTCTCACTCTGTTGCCCAGGCTGGAATGCAATGGTGTGATCTTGGCTCACTGCAGCCTCCACCTCCCAGGTTCAAGCGATTCTTACTCCTCAGCTTCCTGAGCAGCTGGGACTACAGGTGCGGGCCACCACGCCCGCCTAATTTTTGTATGTTTAGTACTGATGGGGTTTCACCATATTAGCCAGGCTGGTCTTGAACTTCTGACCTCATGATCTGCCCGCCGCAGCCTCTCAAAGTGCTGGGACGCGCCTGGCCCATCTACCACCTCATATTGATAATAAAAGAATACTAAAGGGTTTTGTTTGTAGTTTCTACTTTATTCCTTCATATAAATTATGGTATTTCATACCATTTCTCAGTGAACTCTCTTAGGCTTAATAATGATTATGAGAAATTATCTTTCTAGTGTGTCTAATTCTATCATACCCACATGGCTTTAAGAATCTTTATCAAATAAATGAAGGAATAAATTAGGGGTTGGGGGGACGTCTTATTGTTTTGCTTTAGTAAAAAAACAAAAATAAAAAAGTAAAACAACCTTGGCCTACAATTACTGGAAAGTACCAAATATACTACCCTGACTGTATGTTTACATTTTTTATAATGCAATAAGTGATCTGGGGCAAACAAATACTCAGGACCCATTAAGAGCATCTTCAGGTTTGAGATGATGGCAGGAAAAAAGTACATGCTGAGAAAACTGTTGTTATGGGGCAAAGTCTCTGGATTAATTTTATGCAACTTGTAAAGCAACTAGTAATCACATTTAACCTGTGGTTGTAAGGATACCAAAAAAAAAAATGCTTTAAAAAGTCAATGCTAAAAGTTATGTCCATGCTTAAGACAAGCCTCAGGCTCGTAGAAATGAATCTTTGCTATAAAACATGGTTCAACTTTGTAGGGGAGGAGCTCTTTGATGTGCTATGGTGGAGACAGATATGTTACTTGGGGACGCCTGGGTATAGATTCAACTTTCCTTTCTGAGACTCCTCATCTCCCTCTCAAAAAGATCTGAGCTAACTGGTTCTAAATTTGGCTTGTGAACCACAGGGGTAGTAGAGATCTATAAGTGTGTGAAAAATATTCCTGAATGATAAAACAACCTCCTAGTGGAAAAAAATTGTGGTATAGTATGGAATGAGCTTCTGAGGTCTGGCCATACCACACTGTGTAGACAGTGTCACTGAGGGTTCCCGCCAGAAGTCTGGAGACCAAGTCGAGCTGGCATCTGATATGTTACATCTGTTCCTTTATGCTCATATCATGACTGCCAGCAAAATTCTTATGTTTGTTCATTATAGCAGCAATTCCATTCTCTCTTACAATGGTATCTTCCTGCCAAGCCAGAAATTCTCTTTTTACTTATAAACGGTATCTTCTTGAAGCCTATGACTCCTTTTTGACTGGAAAATATATGAAGATGCTGAAAACATCAAGCTTTGGTAAGACTGAAAGGCTTTTTATCAGCAATTACATCAAGTTGCTAACTTATAAGTCCAAAATATCATATTTTTTCCCTATCAAAAAGGATAGACTTTTGCATCTCCTAATTTTAGCAAATGATGCAGTCTGTTCTCATGCCGCTAATAAAGACATACCTGAAACTGGGTAATTTATAAAGGAAAGAGGTTTAATGGACTCACAGCTCCACATGGCTAGGGAGGCCTCACAATCATGGTGAAAGGCAAAGGAAAAGCAAAGGCATGTCTTACATGGTGACAGGCAAGAGAGCTTGGTGCAGGGGAACTCCCATTTATAAAACCATCAGATCTTGTGAGACTTACTACCACGTGAACAGTGTGGGAGAAGGAGAAACCACTTCCATGATTCACTTATCTCTACCTGGCCCTGCCCTTGATACGTGGGGATTATTACAATTCAAGGTGAGATTTGGGTGGTGACACAGGAAAACCACAGCTGATGCTTTCCATGTGCATCTTATAAAAGTAATCTTCCACCTCTCTCTTTCTTAACTACTTTAATATTGAATTGATTTCTTTCTTGGTTATCATTTAAATGTTTGGTCTTGATTACTAAATTAGTTTGGTTGCCATTAGACTTTCCTCTCAAATCCAAAATAATTTTCATTTAACAAATTTCCTTAATTTTACTGTCGGTAGTTTGTACTGGAACTAAGTTACATACCCCTGGTATATATGTTTATATTTCTCTACATATACATCATATATCTAACCACTCATCTAGTCACCCATCCATCCAACAACCCATCTGAACTACAGAGAACTTGTACTACATGGAAGCCTACTGTCGTTTACTTTAGATTCTTTTGCAGCACAGGTGTACCTCTACAGAGGAAATGAAGTTAAGTGTTAACATCAAGGTATAAAATACATTTTCCCAGAGGTTCATTACAATTTTTGGCCAAACTGAGTTGTTTAAGCCAATGTTCACATCTGCCACTCTATTTCTCAATCCAGAGAGATTTTACTCTCACCGATTGCTTAAATGTCACTTCCCCAATTAGTCCCCACAGAATAATTTTCACTCTCATATCACACCACTATTTTCTTTGTTGCTTTTTCCAAATACACATACATAATTATTGGTGGAATTATTTATTTAATGTCTATCATATTACCAGATTATTAAGTACACTAGGGCAAAGACCATGTCTGTCTTGTTTCGTTTATATCCCCAACACCTAGTATGGTATGGTGCTTGGTATGTAGTAAGTTCTCAATAAAGGTTTATTGTATCGGTGAGTGGGTTGAGCTAAAATCACTTTTACAGGGGGAAAATATTTTTTTAAAAAACTGAAGCTATGTGTCATAACTGTAATTTTCATCTGATTGGCATATTGGAGTAATTAGGAAATAGTTTTTCCTTTAGGTTTACAGATTCACAGGAGAAAATTCAACAACTGAAATGTGCAAAGTGCTCTGCAATGTTTAACTCCAATTTAGAAAGGGTATCAGCACTGGTTATAGGAGCGATTTAAAGTGAGATAAAGGTCTGTGGGTCAATATTGATAGGGTATTTTTGGTCACAGTCTTGCTCTTAATTCTCCAAAAAAAAAAAAAATGCTTAAATCAATGCATGTATTGACTGCCTATCATGTACAAGGCATGCAACTTGGCTTTATCATGTGCACCAAAAAGCCTCATGTTTCAAACTAATTATAATCTCACTGGGAAAAACAGGAATGCATGGAAAAGCTATCAAGAAAAACAGTAAACAATAAATACAAGAGAAAATGATTAGCACTGCAGACATTCAGAGAAGGACCACCAACAGAAGTCTTTATGGAAATGCAGACTGGAGTGGGTCTAGACCACTTAGACAGGCAGAAGAATGAGATAAATATTTTGGATAGAAATAAGTATGTAGGCAAAAAAGTGGAGAAACAGAAAGCCAAAGTTGCTCAGGGTAATGAGGTTTACTGCAAGATAAGGAGAGAGATAGGTGAGAACGGTAGATTGAGGCATATAGTGAAATTATAAATAAGAATGAGGAATAAGGGAATTTTCCTGCAAGCTTCTGTGAAGCCTTGCACTAACATGCGACAAAATAATAACATAAAATATTCACTAATGATAATGTCTTAATATCGCACAGCATTTTGTTTCAAAGCGATTTCATGTAATATTCACAAATGAACATTTTTTTTTCTCATCTCATAGCAACGCCACTGCATGTCCAATAAATTTAAATGAGTTAGTTGCTTAATGGCAGAGCTGTGATTCAAACCTACATCTTTTGCTATGGCATCTTGCAGAGCTCTCAGAGTGAAGACACAGAGGCAGGGAGACCGGCAGGAAGACAGCACAGGCTGGAAAGGATGAGACTGAATGAATTTATGTGGGCTATACCAAGAGATGGAACATTTAGTTCTCATAACTTTCTGAATGCTATTTCCTAATTGCAGGTAAGTATGAACTACCAATCAGAACTATTGGACATTTAAATATGAATCTTATCACAACTATTATGGGTTTTAAGATGGCAAGAATAAACCTATTTTTCTCACTGTTTCATTTTGCCAGATAGTATTACTGCTGTCTTAAGCTGCAGGAGCTTTAAGAGTCAAATCATACTGTAACTAATAGGTTATAATTCCAGAGTACTTTATGATCATCTCTTTCTAACTATCAAATGGTTAACTCACAGATTCTTCACAGCTATTTTCCAATGATTGGGTTTTGAAGGTGCTTGCAATCCAATTTTATTATATTGCTTTTAAAAATTCTAGTTAACATCAATTTTATTCAAATACAGTAATTCTCACTTTAGCAGTGAATAATTGACTCCCACTCCCACATACTGTATACACTGTTAGCATAATAGCTTTAAAGTGCTTCAGAAATTTTACATAAAAGTCTTTTGAAATTTTGTTTAAACTAAAGAACACATCTTTCTCTTCCCTATCAGTTTATCTTTTTCTCTCTGGAGAATATTTTCTTTTATGAAAAGGTTCCCGAAACGAAACAGTTCTACTGCATTTTCTGAGCGATTCTGATCTACCCTAAAGGCAAGAACACAGTGAAAGAACTAAAAAATCTCAAGTCAGTGATGCACTGGTATCTTTTTTTTTTTTTTTTAAAGTTCCAAACTTGTTAAATCAGAACTATACAAAAAGAAGAAATAGACACCTTATTTGAGAAATAGCTACTGGTCTCAGGCAAAACTGCATTACCTGGCATTATGAAGAATTGAAACAGTCCAAGTTTGTTTTTGTGGAGTAAAATCCCAATTTTTATTCCTGTTTTACTGTTTTGGTTTTCTTTTTTAGAAATTGTTGGAAAACTTCCAAGTAGAGTACACATTATTTAGTAATCAGTCTTTGGAAAGAAAATGACTTTTAGGGACATTTCCTTCCCTCAGTTTAATAGTAAAAAATCTTAATGCCATAGAACAATACAAATCTGTGTTTATAAAAAATATATAAAAGAGTATTTTATGTATTTTTGGTAAACATAGGATCATGGTGAAACTGGGATATACAGTATGACTTACTAAATTCCCGCATTCCCTGCAGGAATCTCAGGGTCCTTGTCTCATGCAAGATTAAGAATCCTCATCCAGTCAAAGAGATTAGTTTTTATGAGTTTTATACATAAATGTTTACTGCTTTAAAAATATTAATTGGCCGTGATACTATTTATTTCTCTTTCTAATCAAACATTCACTATTCTTTAACATCCAGATCATATTTTATCTTAAGGCCTTCTCTGACCATTCTAGAAAATTATCCCTTATCAAATGTATTTTGTGTTTGATTCTCTTTGTTTACACTTAATCACCTTGGGTCTTATATTTTTGGTTAAATCACACAAATGTCTTACTTTGTCAACTCTACAGGAGTTCTAAAAATCAAATCATACTGTAACTATTAGCTTATAATTCTAGAGTCCTTTATGATCATGTTTCTAACAATCAAATTATTAACTCATAGATTCTTCACAGCTATTTTTCCATTGATTGTGTTTTAAAGGTGCTTGCAACCCAATTTTATTGCAGTGCTTTTCAAAATTCTAGGCAACATCAATCTTATTCAAATACAACAATCTTCACCTTAGCAGTGAATCACTGACTCCCACTCCCACATACGTAAAAGCACATGGCAAGCAGAGAACATGTTTTATTTTATTTTGCATTTTTCTTGACATAGACTACTAAAGGCAGCACTTCTTTTCTAGGAACTGCCTCCTTTCTCCCCGTTGGTTACAACAAGAACTGCACTATGCTTTACTGATAAACATGCTACTTCGCTATAGAGGAGGACCCACCATGGACAAAATGTCAATGTAAAAGACTGTATGGCCACAGCAAACACCATCCAGCAGATGTCATTCTCTGGGCAATAGGAAAGTGGAATACATGAAGGGAAACAAAGGACTAAGGACCTTCAACAGGTGCTTGGGAATAAAGGCGGCCAAGGCCCATATTAGGCATCCTAGACACCAGGCCTGAGCCAAGAGACCCATCACACCTCATTTCTGCAGGGGCATGGCTCCTAATTCCAGGAGTTTTCAGACTGGCTCAGAAACGAGGCTGCCTTTTACCACCCCTTTTGGGCTATATTTGACCTTATATATGTTATTTGACTGCTTTTTTTCCTTGTCTCCATTTCTCTCTCTCTCTTTTTTTTTTTTTTTTTTTAAACAGAGTCTCGCTCAGTCACCCAGGCTGGAGTGCGGTGGCACGATCTCGGCTCACTGCAACCTCCGCCTCCCGGGTTCATGTCATTCTCCTCCCTCAGCCTCCTGAGTAGCTGGGACTACAGGCGTCCACCACCAAGCCCAGCTAATTTTTTGTGGTTTTTTAGTAGAGACGGGGTTTCATCATGTTAGCCAGGATGGTCTCGATCTCCTGACCTCGTGATCCATTTCTCTTAATCTCAGAAAGCCACACTCGGACACGTTGCCTATATAATATCCAGACCAATGCTACCTAAAGGATTTTTCACATTTTCTCACCCATTCTTACATGTGGAACACTTTATAATATTTCCAAATAAAGAGATTACATTTATGAAAGAAGGTAATAATGCACCCCTTGCTCTTCTTCTTTTCCTTGTAGTAAGTAATAATGCCCTCGAGTTTCATGTTTCTTTCAGGTATGGAGTTTCAGAAAAAAGGCACAGGACACTGAACCAGAAGTATGGATTTGAACCTAGCTCATTATTTCCTAATTAAGGGACCTTGGACAAGGCAATTAACCACAGGGACACACTCTGCATATTAAAAAAGGAGGAGATAGAATAGCTAATAATACCTTGAAGTTTCCTTTTTCTTTTTGCTTTTTAAAGAAATAAACATGTACTTGCCTGGCATAGGAGCCGACTCATGGTAGATGCTCAATAAATGCAATTCAAATTTGAATTTCAAGCTACTGGGTTTATTTTTTATTTTTCTTGATCCTTTCCATGCACAATCACCCTTATTCTATTTAAATCCAAATTCTTTTTAAGAAGCATGATTTTGGATTACTTCCAATTATTATTTCTTTTAAAGTCTGTATCTACCAGAGCAGCAGTTGTCAACCCTGTTAAAATTTAAAATGTCCTAGAAAACATTTAAAAAATTAACAGTGCATAAGCCCAATCTCTGACCAAATTTGAATCTGTATCTTTGAGGATAATCACAAAGTATGCATCAAACAATAACTGAAGAAATTACAAAAAAAGAGACTAGTTAAAATATTTAAGACCAAACCAAAATAAAATGCTTAAGAATTACTGCACATATTACATAAGACTGCAAGAGGGATTTAAAAACACTTACCTTTGTTATTGTATACATCTAAGTAATTTGGTGCTGAAAAAATTGTAATTAGAGAAGGGAACCCTGTTGTTTGGCTTTTCCTGTACATGCGGTACCTAAAAAGAACAAATACAGTCAAAACAAAGCCCGTATGGAAAAAAGAGAATATTAAATCATAGATTCAGAAACAGAAAATTGGATGAGTCAAGTGCCATTATTCAAAGAGCCTCCAATTATATAACACTAAATAAAAATTTCTTTCTGAAGTCTGAAATATACAGGTATTAATACATTTCAGGGGGGTGAGCATGAAAACATACATTCATATGTAAAATTTCCAAACAGGTATTTTCTAAGTTAGCAAACCTCAAGAGACTGTGGAATTCATTGGAAAATCATGTCATTTCCATGTGTTCAACAGACAGGGCGAAGGCTGATTAGTGTACACAGATACTTTGTACCCACTCAAAATTTTCAAAAAGTTGTCAACATTTTTGACATAAAAAGACCAAATAAGCAGAGCAAGATATAAAGACTTACCACTAAAAACCAGGCCAATTATCTGATAAATCCACAATATTCTGTAAAGCATTTTGCCTAGACTAAGTGATTTTCTTTTAGAAGAATGCCCCCTTAAATCTTTGAATTTTTAGATTAATAATTAAATTTAATTTAATTCATAGATTTAATACAATTCATAGATTAAATGATATACAAGCATTTTGCCTAGACTAAGTGATTTTCTTTTAGAAGAATGTCCCCTTAAATCAATGAATTTGTACAAATTGAGACTGTTTCTCTTTTAGAATTTTATTTATTACCAATCTCTGCTGGTATCTACAGGTCAAAGATTATTGTCTCAGCAGGGTAATATTTAATCAATCAGTAATGAAACAGAACATTCACAAGAACTTTGAAAATAAACCAACAATCCAGTTACTAAGACACAAATAATTTGTTAATGTTAATACTTTAGTTCTCAATTAAAAATACAGGTGACTCTGGCTCTTTTACATAAGGATAAAAATGTATCATGACTTCCGTGTAATCAATTTTAGGAGTATCAGTTTAGAAATACCCCTTCAAAACAACATTTTATAATTTCTTTGTTGATCTGTGTCATTTATTTCTGGTAGACTAAACCATGCCTAATATAGTTGGGTTCTAAAAGTAGCTCAAAAAGTACCTTCAGATAGATAAATAACCACCTTAACATTTATAACTTTAAAAATACTGTGAGTCTTCTCTTTTTGGAACTTGGTCACACTATACCTCAAAAGAAAATGCCCCCTTAAAAACATTCTGAAATGTTCTAGAAGTATGTATTCTGATTGTGGAACTAAGCTTCATTATGGAAACAAAATCTATGTGAAAGGCAGTTTCACTCTTAATCCTAATACCTTGACTTTATAGACAGAGGGTGACTATGCCTACTTGACAACAAACAAAAACAAAGAAACTGGATGACATAATCTCAGTTTTTCCAATGAATTAATCATCTTCTCATTTTAAACAAAAATACTTGATATTAACTGATGCACTTAACACACCTTCAAGTAAGCCAATGGTTATGGATATGCAGTGCAATGAGGATAAATCTGCCAAAAATAGGCAGTCAGCTGACTGGAACACTCAGCCTATAGCCTTCACAAGTGAGAAAAATTATTTGAAGACCTGACTTGCTGGGTATATAAACAGGTTACTTCAAACATCAGCTGTAACACAGTGAGTATATAATACTGGATCCGTTTACACTTGTTGACCGATTGCTTGAAAACAGCTAATTGTGAAAGGAACTTGGTATCTGCCTTGATTCAGGGATATCATAGATACACATCGGCCTCCTTCAAAATCTATATTTCCAATTTCAGCACACAGGTTATAAAAAGAAGTGCTTCTACTTTTCAGAAAAACTGGACTATGAAGGGATGAGTTTAGTTATTCAAAGGCAAACAATGCCTTTCAGTGGAGTTTACTGGGAACAGTATCGACCTCAAATCTTAAAATTATTATAATTTCTCCCTAATGTAGATTTAGTACACTGTTAAAGTGAATATCTGAAATTTCATAATTTTCTAAACCTTCAAAATTGTTCTACATCTTAAAAACCTATAGATGAGACAAAATCAACTTTATGTAATCATTTGCTAGTTAGAATATAGACTCTTCCCTTTTTTTTTTTTTTTTTTTTTTAAAGACGTCCCTATTCTTTTCCCTTTAAAATCAGGGATTTTACAGGGATCAGGAATGGTCTTCAGGATTAGGAATGGTATTCTTTAAAACAATAGTAAAATGTGCAATATCTGTTAAATATTTATGTATAATTCTCATTCATGCTGTCAACAAGGCTGAAAACTAGCTGGTAATTTACTCGCTTATATGACAGTGTAAATGCAACAATTGAGAGGAATAAGAGGAGGTGCCGTTACAGTGCTTAAGAAACCAAGCTGAAAACGGACTCGTTCAGGCTAAAGATGGAAGAACTTTATGGGAGACTTTACAATACATCTGCAGTCATTCATTTCCTAGGACTCTGCCATGCCTGTGTCATCCATCAGAAGATAATTTTAAGCTCTAATTCCTTTTGGGAGTAAGCCTAGTAAAAGGGAACCTGCAGAGCCTAAGCAAAATGAGGAAGTTCTGGCAAATGGAAAATGCATGGTTTTTATAAATGCTCAAAACTGCTCACCCTGCATCTTGGGCTTCATGGGCTCGAAGTATAGATAACAAGTTATTGTGCTGTAAGAATTCACATACAGCCGGGTAACTGCCAGAGACAAAAAGAAAAGAGAAGCATCTGTTATGAAATCATCAGGAGTAGCACAATTATCTCTAACATCCAGATCTGTGTGACTGGATCAAAGATAATCAAACATACATCATTCATGAAACAAGCCTCTCGACTCTAAGGCCAAGTTCACAAGGCCTTGTGGCAGAAAAAGAATCTACAGCTGTACTTTTTACGTAATCAGAAAGGGGTTGAAGTGTGTGAACTGGGGGAAAAAAACGTAAGTCATCATATAACAACATTAGGAAAGTGTCCACTCTCAGAAAAATCAATTTTTACAAGTCTACATTTAAAGACAAAATGAACAGAGCAGAACTATAACAAGATAATGAATTTCAAATATAATTCTCAATTTTCTCAAATATTGCACCATTTGTGCGTATGTGTGCATGTATGTGTATACAACAAAGATGACTGAGTTTGGAGGCAGAAGAGAATACATATGCTCTCTTCTGGCTCCTAACTATTTTTGTTTCTGTATCATATTGAACTATATTTTAGACCTTGAATTAAATCTCCCAGATTTAAGACTCCTCCCATATGGTGGGAAATCATGTTATTGCTTTATCTAACATTATGGGTACGATAAGATGATTATATCATTCAAAACCTAAACAAAATTATGGATGTTCACAAGGCCTGAAAATGTGTCCTTTAAATGTGATCAGCAGAACTTTATCTTGACTTATCTATCTTGACTAAATAAAACATCCAATATACAATTAAGTTTGTCTTTTAAGAGTCTCAAACTCAAATAACTTCATTATAAATGAAATTCAAATCATAAATTAAACTTGAAAAACATTTTACAATCATTATGTCTCTGCTCTAAGGACTTTTAATGAAACAAATGCATATTATAAAAAGAATTTTTTTCTGCTTTGAGATGGAGTCTCACTCTGTCGCCCAGGCTGGAGTACAGTGGTGCCAACTCGGCTCACTGCAAGCTCCACCTCCCGGGTTCATGCCAGTCTCCTGTCTCAGCCTCCCGAGTAACTGGGACTAGAGGCGCCCGCAACAATGCCCGGATAATTTTTGTATTTATAGTAGAGACGGGGTTTCACCATGTTAGCCAGGATGGTCTCGATCTCCTGACCTCGTGATCCACCCGCCTCGGCCTCCCAAAGTGCTGGGATTACAGGCGTGAGCCACTGCGCCCGGCCAAAAAGAAATTTTGACAATGCAAATCAAGGTTCAGAAAACCAATACTCAAACTGCAAATATTCACTAGAACTTAAACTATATACCATTGAAAACATTTATCAATTATAAAAATAGCACTGCGGCCGGGCGCGGTGGCTCAAGCCTGTAATCCCAGCACTTTGGGAGGCCAAGATGGACGGATCACGAGGTCAGGAGATCGAGACCATCCTGGCTAACCCGGTGAAACCCCGTCTCTACTAAAAAATACAAAAAACTAGCCAGGTGAGGTGGCGGGCGCCTGTAGTCCCAGCTACTCGGGAGGCTGAGGCAGGAGAATGGCGTAAACCCGGGAGGCGGAGCTTGCAGTGAGCTGAGATCCGGCCACTGCACTCTAGCCCGGGCGACAGAGTGAGACTCCGTCTCAAAAAAAAAAAAAAAAAAAAAAATAGCACTGCAGGGAAACATTCTAGTAGTATATGTTATTCAAATAATTTATTATTTATTATAAAATAAAATATAGTTTCTATGTTACACATTTTGTACAAATTCCCTGACCAACAAGAAAAAATTATTAAGATAACAGACAGTTGGCTGGGCACGGTGGCTCAAGCCTGTAATCCCAGCACTTTGGGAGGCTGAGGCGGGTGGATCACCTGAGGTCAGGAGTTCGAGACTAGCCTGGCCAGTGTGATGAAACTCTGTCTCTACTAAAAATACAAAAAACTAGCCAGGCCTAGGGGTGGGTGCCTGTAATCCCGACTACTCGGGAAGCTGAGGCAGGAAATCACTTGAACCCAGGAGGTAGAGGCTGCAGTGAGTTGAGATCACGCCATTGCACTCCAGCCTGGGTGACAAGAGCAAAAAAAAAAAAAAAAAAAAGAAAAAAGAAAAAAGATAACATACAGTTATAGAGATACTGACAATAAAAAAGATTCACTTCTTTGGCAAAAAGGGATCTGAAACTGAAAACAGTCTCTGTTCATGTGCCCATGTGTAGTGTGTTTTGCAAGAGAAAGGGAGCAAAAGAGGAGATAACCATGGGGCCTCCACTTCCTAGTTGTCCCCAGTCAATTCAACAAATAAAACACCTAACTGATGAACATGAGTGTATTTTAGAAACTGGAGAGGATGGCCCAGTCTCTTCATGGAAACATGCCCATCTGGTACCCAGAATCAGGTGTTGACCAACATGTGTCTTCAAAGGCTTCTGTTCTGCTGAAAGAAAAAGTGAATATACGACCTTTCCAGATAAGTGTGTGACAGAGAAAAAAAAAAAAAAAAACAAAGAAAAAAACCACTTTACTTTCAGAGATACTGGTTGGTCTTTCAAAAACAGCAGATTTGTTTGGTATATATTAGCTATAAAAGGCCCAGCCAAAGGGGCACAGAATGGGTTCTCAATATGTTCCTTCCCTATCTTTTTTCTTTTTTGAGGCCTTCACTTAAATTTCTTGTGCCTTCGCAAAGCTTCTGTATAGAAGTATGTTGTCTTGTTACCACTCTCAGACAGAGGTTGCCTGACTAAGTCTGTCACTTTTTTGCCCTTGGCAAATGACTTGGTTGCTCTTTCTTATTGCCCTTTTGGAACAACTTACACTATTCTTTTTTTTTTTTTTCTCCCGGGTTTACGCCATTCTCCTGCCTCAGCCTCCCGAGTAGCTGGGACTACAGGCGCCCGCCACCTCGCCCGGCTAGTTTTTTTGTATTTTTTAGTAGAGATGGGGTTTCACCGTGTTAGCCTGGATGGTCTTGATCTCCTGACCTCGTGATCCGCCCGTCTCGGCCTCCCAAAGTGCTGGGATTACAGGCTTGAGCCACTGCGCCCAGCCAACGTACACTCTTCTTAAGAAAGAATAATTTTAAAATATTTTCTTCACACTAAGTTTGATACCCTTATGTGTTTAAGCTAAGTTTTTCCCCAGGAAAATATATATCTGATTTTTAATGGAAAGCTGAAAAAAAATAAAACGAATCAAGTGCCAATTTGCTAGGTCAACAGCATTAAGTGAGGAGTATTTGCATTATTTACTTGGAGGGAATTCATTTTGAAGAAAAACTTTAGACATTTTCAAAACATATGCCATCATATACTCGGCTTTTCAAAGAAATACCGACATTTTCCTCATAAACCTAGAAAATACTTGACTATCATCTATATTCCCACTGTTGCTTAACTACCTACCTAGGATATACAGAAGTTTCCAATAGTATTAGAAAAGAGAAACAGAAACTCTGTTACACTTTTATGCTTTTTAATGGAAATGATCACAAACCACAAAATGTTCAAGCTGAAAAGCACTGTGCACACACACACACACACACACACACACACACACACACACACACAGAGAGAGAGAGAGAGAGAGAGCGCGCAAGAGAGAAAGAATGGCAGGAAAGGCATACTGCTAACAGTTAAACACCCCAGAGAGATGAAAAATCACTTATTCCCCAGTAATTTATCAGAGGCCCAGAGATGATTGTTCCATTTATTAGAAGACAGTATTAGCTACAGGGAGGGCTGGTATAAGTTCAAGGCATGGTTTCTGTCCTAGGGGTATTTGTTTTCTATACAGGAACATAAAGCATTATAAAAATATTTTTAAAAAACTACTGTATTATAAAACACATCAAAGATAAAATGGTAGAAGTTTTACAGAGACATTATAAAGCAAGCAAGAAAGCATCGGAAATTAATCAGATAAATCTTTTTGAAAAATATCTATCTTTTGTTATATATTAAAAAGAATGATGTATGCAGATCGGTAGATAGAAAAGGGGTTAGAATTCTGCCCGGAAAACGGGAGGGACCATCGGAAGCTGAGTGAACATGAGCAAAGGTAAGGAAGGTAGAAAAGAAAAAATGTAATAAATGCTAGAAAAATTGGCTTGACAATAGGGCAAATAGTTACTATTAGATTAATTCCGTTTATTCTCTTGTATTTGTTTCTATATCATATTGAACTATATTTTCAACCTTGAATTTAATCTCTCAGATGTAACACTCTATAGCCATGACATAGCTAGTGGGCATTATTAAAATTTTTTTTTTCCTAATGTTTTTATGCCTTTATAGATACTTTCCCCGTGCAGTTTTTCCTCCTGGAAAGGCCTGTTCTTCTGCCAAGTCTTAGTTATCACCTGTGAAGCATTCTCTTCAAGGTTATCTCACCTAAGGTGTACACAATTGCAGTATCCACTGTGTTCCTATATGTATCTAATATATCACTTATCATGTTGTAGTGTAAATTATGTTTATACTTCTGTGCTCCAGCAATAGGGAATGCCTTAGGAGAGGAACGCTGCTTTTTCATTTGCATTTTCATATCTTAAACGCTTAGCTGCAGTCTGTCAGCTTACTGGAGCTTACGCTCAATTGCTGAAGTAGCCTCAATAGGGTCAGTCAAGCAGGTGAGGGATGCAAAGGGTTTCTTTCCTTCCTCCCTCAGTGCTTTCGCGAAGCAGAGGCAGGCAGCCTGCAATGCCCTGCCAATACACAGGGAGGAAGCCACAATTTCTTTGGTGTCCTTGTCCTCTTCCAGATCCAGTAGTAGGGAAGACCCTGCCCAACTGTTCAACTACCCCTCTGTCTCTTGGGGCCTGGGAATGGGTACTTAGTCCCAGGGTATCCTGGGGCTACCTGGATGCTGTCAGACCTACCTTTTCCTAGGACTTGCTGTGTTTCTTTTTTGCCCCAGGGTTCTTGATCTAATTTCATTTTTTCCCAGTGGGGATCAAGTCCTAAGGGGCCAACTCTTCCTGCCAGAACTTTTCCACATTTAAGTTCAGAAGTGGCGAGCAATTTTTATTTAAGGCAAACTTTTTAGTGAAGTAAAACATCTATACAGAAAAAGGCAAAAATCAACTTGATGACCTTTCACAAAGTCAACACCCCTGAAGCTGCACTCTGATCAAGACATAGAACATTACTGAACCCTAGAAACTCCTCACGTCTCTCTTACTGTCACCTCCTCTCTACGGGGGACCGCTATCCTGGCCTATAGCATAACAGATTCATTTTCTTTGATGTTGAACTCATATTTTAATGGAATCTTACAGTATATATGGGTCACTATCTGACTTCTTTCACTCGTCATTATACTTGGGATCTTCAAGCATGTTGTTATGTGCAGTTTTGGTTAGCTCATTCTCATTTGTTGTATTTAGTTGTATAAATATATTAGAATTTATTATTCATTCTACTAAATGGATATCTGAGTTTTCATTTCTTGGCTGTTATGATTAATCTTGCACATGTCTTTTGATGCATTTATAGACACATTTCTAAAGGATATAAAATAGGAGTAGAATAGCTTGGTAATATGAATGTTCAGTTTTAACAGACAATGAAGCAGCTAATGTAATTTGGGAGTAGAGGTGAAGTAAGATCAGGTGACCTTCTCTGCAGAATTCCCAGTGTTGCTTCCCATCATACTCTCATGATGCTGCTTTCCCCGCCTGCCAAATATTCCCCAGTGACTCTGGTTGGATATGGTCTACTAATCCTTTAAAACTCAGGCTGGCTAATGCCTTCATCATGAATAGTCCCTTGAACTAATCCATCCCCTTCTGGGGTTAGGACTTCTAAGACACTCACTCAGATTGTCTCTGTCTCTCTCTCCCACTACCCCCCAATCTGTGTGTGTGTGTGTGTGTGTGTGTGAGAGAGAGAGAGAGAGAGATAGCCTGCACATTTATAATGGTGGCACTATTCACTTTGCATTTTACTTGTCTGTTTCTGCTTCGTGGTCTCTGCTGCTAGACTGTCATTTTCTTGAAGGCAGGGACTCAGCATGTATAAAACTCAGTAGAGAGAATATACTACAGTAAATGCTCAGCTAATGTGTGCCAAATAATTGAATGAGTGGAAAAATTCTCAGAAAAGATACCCATGAATGGACCAGTATGAATTGGGCAGAGGAGAGAGGGAGGATACTAATGAAACTGGAAGCAGAGAGCTCAGGTGTGATTTCAATAGACTAAAAATAAAGGTCTTGAACCCACAGTGGGAAAGAGGAAAGGCAGCATGGTTAGGATGCTTGTGCTATTATAAAGATGTGATGACTGGTGGTGATTTTCAAAAAAAAAAAAAAAAAAAAAAGCAAAGACACCTGCTAGTCTGCATGGCTGGGAGAATGAACAGTAAACAAAAAACAAACAAAAAACAGGAGGAATTTTCAGTGGGGATTAAGCAAGTGGGAAAGTAAATAAGCCCTTTCAGGCAAGGTGAGTTTAGGTTAAGGTGAAAATGGAATCCCTAGATAAGAAGTTCCAGCAGACAACTAGTCATACAGGAATTGAGCTCAGGAAAGAAAAAGAGATGAAGGGGGCTAGACATAGATTCAGGAACTGGCCATAGAGTTTACAGTTTACAGTGAATCTAGGGAATCGGGTGTAGGTGTGGTTCCTAGAGGAAAGTGTGAAGAAAAAAATGTCAAAAGCAGAAGGAAGACAAAAAAAAAAAAGCAGCAGGAAGAAGCAGGGATCACCCTGGTAAGTCAGAGGAGAATCAGGATATGTAAACAAGGAGGAACCAGAGGATTTCAAGACGGAAGGGGCTGATAAGAGTGTGAACCACTGCAGAGAAGCTGGGCGGTGTGAGAAGAGAAGGCTGCTGATTTGTGATTAAGGAACCAGTAGTGATTTGAGTGAGTTGCCACCTGCAGCTTCCAAAACACTTCAAAATCACTGTCAAGACACCCCTAAAATTTCAGAGTTTAGAAGAGCTTTAGGACGTCTAATTTAACTCACTCATTTTGAAGCAAGGTAAACCCAGGATACAAAGCTTATATGATTAATCCAAGGCAGAAATACAGATTGATAACCTAAACACCAAATCCAGCTGCCAGTTTTCATTGGTCTACATGAAATGAAAATTTGTCATGATCCTCACTAATCTCCAGAATCTAACACTTGGCCTGCTCCAAGTATCTCAATTATCTGCCTGAACATTATAGGTGTTATTTGAGTGTGCAAACTCTGATGCATTTTTCTGCATAACTTTATTTTATTTAAATAATGGCCCAGAACACACGTTAGATAGTGGATACGGTGACACAGCAAAGTAAACATGCAAACTACACATACAAATCTTAAATAAAACTGAGAGTAGTAAATCAAAATACCTGCCAATAACTCAAACTGGTAATTGCCACTAAGGTTCTCTACCTATTTCATGGCTTGCTTGTGCCCATCTAGATCCACTTTATAAACCATAATCCCAGAGGATGCCTTCTACTTTCAAGATGGCACTAAAGACAAAAGGACCAAAAAGCTGTAGGAGAATGAGAGACATTTTTCTCCTCCTTAGATAAAACATAATCCAGACTGCTTTGACATTAGTTAGTCTATATATAGGCCACAGATTTAGATATTCAGCTATTTACATAATCTGTACTTGCTATGGCTAAAAATCATTATTTATTAGGAATGTTTAATGAGACAAGTGAAATAATCATAATGTTGAAAACAAAAGTGAAAATGTTTAATTCTCTAATTATCCTCTATTATTAAAGATGGTAGACTTTATTCTAAATATATTCTCTGTTTTTAAAATGACATAACATTATGTAAGTTCAGTATGGGACTCTGCTTAGAATATGATTTGAACAGCTGACACAAAAACTAATAGAATGCTATACTATTATTAATGTAACAGGACTTAATATCAAAATCAAGAGTTTGAATTTTGTTTGATACTATGTTAATGAAGTATAACTCAGTGATATCAAACAGGTAATTTAAACATCTAGGTTATAATTAGAAAGTTAACACTAGCTTTGGAAAACTAAACACATAACTTTGATGTACTTTAACAATGCCAACTTTTCACTATAAGTTTAAACATCTTTAATAAAAGATTACTCCCAAATTAATTACTGAAAATAAATTTTAGTCTTTTCAGAAATATTATACCATGTGTCTTCAATTCAGCCAAAATGGATTCATTAAACCAAATTTCCAAAATATAGAAGTGAACCATAAATTTTTTAAATAAATATACTTAGAACAAACCTCTTTGTTAATATTCATATAAAGAAAACTATACTTTGAAAGATGCTTTATAGTGCACAAGATTTTCTATTCATGAACTTTAATTTCTCAAACATATCAACAGATAAAAACCTTTTTTTCCCCCCATGAGAAAAACTTAGTATATGGAACAAAATGTCCTACTACTAAATAGGCATCTGATCAACGTTCTATAGAAGGATATTTGCTTACTTGAGAGACAGACGATACACGGCTGGATGTATTTTACAGAATTCTTCCAGGCTTGCCATTAGCTTAGCTGCCAGGGCTGGAATTGAGCATTAACTTCAGGGAACACCAGGTTAGGGTTTTTTTTTGGTTGTTTTTTTTGTTTTTGTTTTTTTTTGTTGTTGTTTTTGTTTTTTTCTGAGACGGAGTCTCACTCTGTCACCCAGGCTGGAGTGCAGTGGCACAATCTTGGCTCACTGCAAGCTCCGCCTCCCGGGTTCACGCCATTCTCCTGCCTCAGCCTCCCAAGAAGCTAGGACTACAGGCGCCCGCCACCACGCCCTGCTCTGTTTTTTAAATTTTTAGTAAAGACGGGGTTTCACTACTGAGATCATCCTGTTAGACAGGATGGTCTCGATCTCCTGAACTCGTGATCCGCCCCACTTGGCCTCCCAAAGTGCTGGGATTACAGGCGTGAGCCATCGCGCCCGGCCCAGGGTTTTAAGTATCTAATAAGAAGAAGAAGAAGAAGAAAAAGAAGAAGAGGAACAAGAACAAGAAGAAGAAAAAGAAGAGGAGGAAGAGGGAGGAGAAGAAGAGGAAGAAGTATTCTAAAATTTAAAATTCTAAACTTCTTTATAACCTCTTTACTCTTTCACTCTTGCAACATTCACATAAGCTGTATGTATAATGATAAGAGACTTCAGTGAAACAGGATGATCAGATCCGGAAGGATAAAACTGAGGTGACACGTCAGAAAGACAGTAGGGTCATGCGGCAACCTAATTGTGTTGCAGATTCCTTTCTGAAGTGATATAAAATGTCATGTAATGGGTAAATCCCTAGCGATTTGTAAATGTAAAAATTATTATAAAAATATTTTCTACTTGGTTTGTCAAAGTCCTAAAGATAAATATACTACGGCTCCTATATACTGTAAAGCTGCTCATTTTAATTTATCCAGGAAGCCTGATAAACAAATGTAACAATGAATTAAATATGATTCAATTAACCAATGTAAAGTTGTTTTTCTGATTCAAGTTATAGAAACTGGTAAAACTTTTAAATGTGATTACATAATTGAATTTTAAAAAATCAAGGCTGGTGTTAGATTTTTTTGGAACAGTGTTTTGTTATGTTTTGTTTTGTTTTTTAACACTTTAAGTTCTGGAGTACATTTGCAGAATGTGCAAGTTTGTTACATAGGTATACATGTCCCCTGGTTGTTTGCTGCACCCATCAACCAATCATCTACATTAGATATTTTTTCCTAATGCTATCCCTTCCCCAGTTCCCTGCCCCATGACACGCCCTGGTGTACGATGTTCCCTCCCTGTGCCCATATGTTCTCATTGTTCAACTCCCACTTATGAGAATATGTGGTGTTTGGTTTTCTGTTCTTGTGTTAGTTTGCTGCATTGGGGCAAAATCATAGTTCTTATGGATCCAGCTTCACCCATATCCCTGCAAAGGACATGAACACATCCTTTTTTATGGCTGCATAGTATTCCATGGTGTATATGTGCCACATTTTCTTTATCCAGTCTATCGCTGATGGGAATTTGGGTTGGTTCCAAGTCTTCGCTGTTGTAAATAGTGCTGCAATAAACATACATGTACATGTGTCTTTATAGTAGAATGATATATAATCCTTTGGGTATATACCCAGTTATGGGATTGCTGGGTCAAATGGTATTTCTGATTCTAGATCCTTGAGGAATTGCCACACTGTCTTGCACAATGGTTGAAATAATTTACACTCCCACAAACAGTGTAAAAGCGTTCCTATTTCTCCACATCCTCTCCAGCATCTGTTGTTTCCTGACTTTTTAATGATCACCATTCTAACTGACATGAGACGGTATCTCATTGTGGTTTTGATTTGCATTTCTTTAATGACCAGGGATGATGAGCATTTTTTCATTGTTTGTTGGCCACATAAATGTCTTCTTTTTAGAAAGAAACTACCACACTAATTAGTGAGTGACCATCAACATCGAGGCAAGATCCTCCACTAGCAAAAAGATTATGACTAGCTGAAGGCTCTGATGATCATCAGCATTGTTTAGCAATGAAGTATTTTCTGATTAAGGTATGTAGATTTTTTTTATACAATGCTATTGTACACTTAATAGACTACAGTATAGTGTAAACACAACTTCTATATGCACTGAGAAACCAAAAAAATAATGACTTGCTTTATTGCAATATTTGCTTTATTGCGGTGGTCTAGAATCAAATCCTTAACATCCCCAACGTACACCTGTATATGTATACATACATATATTTCCCATTTACTTATTCACTTATTTATGTTTTCATTTTATAAATGCTAGTGAGCCTTCCATTTCTATTAAAGAAGTTATACAAACATTATAAATAAATTGAGAAATCCTAGCATTATGATGCAAACGTGTTCCAGATAGCAAGCTCTCTATTCTCACCTGTAGAAGTACGAACACCCCCTGACTGTGTTGTGAGTGAAATGTTCCTGAGTCTTCTCATTTCCAAAATCTTCCAGGGGGTCTGACCACAGGATATCACACATAGGTCCATATGCAGGTGGTTCTTTGAATCGGTCTAACTAAGAAAAATAGAAGACAGAGAGCAAAATACTAATCTTTGGAAACTTAGAATTCCGACAATATAAGAAACAAGCACTATGCAGAACCCATCCTCTTCTCACCAGCTACAGTTCAGAGTGAAATGTCCTCTACCTCTCTCTTCCTGTCCTTCCTACTCGTTTTCCTATCCTTCATCTCTCCTCCAATTTTCTTTCCAGCTTCCTTCTGATGAGATCATTTAGTATCCATCTTCGTCTAACCCTTTACCTCCCTCTTGACTCTATTATCTCTAGATTTAGCAGTTTCTCGTTTCTCCTATTCTACATTTTATCCTTCTCTCCTTACTTACTTTATCCAAGTGTTTTTGTCACTACCAGTTATTGTAACTCCACCTCTGTTTCATTTATTGAGAAAAGGCTTTTACTTTTTTGGGGGAAATTCCTATTACTGCCTCGATTAAACTATGATTTAGAAGTTTGGATGGGAAACAACTAGTTTTCATGCTTATGTTATATATACTTTTTATATTTAAGAACATGATTTTGAGAAAAGATGGCTTTTACTTTAAAAGTAGCCACTTGCTATATGATATTTTGGATATTACTTCATTATGGGCTATCTAGGTTTCTAATGATAAACTACAAGCCTACTGTAGTGGATCTTAGTGTGTACAAATATGAGTAATAATAAGCAGTAAAATAAACTCAACTTTAGCTGGTCAGTCTTCAGTTCACAGTTCTAAGCTTTATAATTTTACCTGAAGCCTTCATATGAAATCCATTTTCCAGCTACACATGTTTAGTGAAGTCACATTTCAATTTTAAAAGGTGCATTTAGAAGGCATATTAGAAATATCATCACTCGAAATAACATATCATGATCAATTTTAAACACTTCATCCTGATTAAACTGCAATTAAAGGATCTTTGGTGAATCAGCAGATATTATAAAGCTTCTTGAATAAAAGCATACAATAGCTATGAAAATCTATTAAGAATTGATATTCTTCATATTAATATTTTAAAACAATCCAATAAAGACAAGTGAACATATTTTGCTGACAACTAATCAAATTGTCTATTTTTTTTTTTTCTGGGACATACAAGATGTAAGTAATGGTTTTGCTGCACACTACTTTTTATTAGTATCTACAGAGAATGAGGCAATATTTTACATTTTCAACACCCAATGAAAAACTTCAGTAAAACAAGACTCTATATTTCAACCACTATGTTAGCCAAAAATATTCATTGCAAACTTAAATTTAAGAGATTTAAACAATTTATGCTTTTGGAACAATACATTTAAGAAAAAACTTGTGTCTAAAAATATAGAACTTCTTTCTAAAAAACAAGAACTTATTAAGGGTAGGACAGTAGAGGAGGTGGAAAGTTTCTGATTAATATGAATCCCCAACTAAAGGTTTGGAAAGCTACCAGAATATAACATTTATTCTGGAAAAAGTATACAGTGCATTAAAAAAGTTAATATCATTGACAGGAAAAATAAACAAATAAAAAAAACTTGGATTGATATATAGCAAGACAAAAACCTAAAAATCATTTTCTGGCCATGTGCAGAGCTTAATGATATGTATGAAAATTGAATATAATATTTAAAATATCCAAGGAAGTAATTCCTAGGGATATTAGGTGATATTTTTTAAAAAATCTACTTAATTTAGGATGTGAAGTTTATTTTTTTTTAAAAGTCCATCAGATTACAGAAGAATGAGCTGATTACATTCATACATAAAGAAAGAATTTTTTTTTTTTTTTTGAGATGGGAGTCTCCCTCTGTCACCCAGGCTGGAGTCCAGTGGCATGATCTCTGCTCACTGCAACCTCCACCTTCCAGGTTCAAGAAAGTCTCCTGCCTCAGTTTCCTGAGTAGCTGGGATTACAGGCATGAGCCACCAAGCCAAGCTAATTTTTGTATTTTTAGTAGAGATGGGGTTTCAACATGTTGGTCAAGCTGATCTTGAACTCCTGACCTCATGATCCACCCGCCTCGGCCTCCCAAAGTGCTGGGATTACAGGCGTGAGGCACTGCGCCTGGCCCAGAAAGAAACAATTTTATACTGAACCAGCATCATATCTCTACTGTACTTCAAAGATAGAGCAAAGACCAATGCTCTATGCTCTATAGAAGTGTGAAAGTGTCTTACAAAAATGGACACAAAGACACAGAGCAGGAAATAAGGTTTATTTAAAATTAAAAGCATGCATTTTCTTTCCAACAGGAAAATATACACATTATTTTTATACTTGAACACTTGAACCTCAATGACAGGAAGAACTTGAATGTTTTATTTTACCTAAAAATAGTTTTTCTCTAAAAACTAATGAACTCTAAAAGAATATTGAGTTCATGGTAATAGAGACTCATGGTATGTAAATACATTCATAATTTACTAAAGTATTTCTTCAAAACTATGAGTTTCATGAACAAAAGTATTAAAGAAACACTACAAATGAGAGCTATATGAAAATGGTTATTCATTTTATAGTAGAGGTTTACAACCTTTTTGCTGGTGATTGTGTCTTAAACAAAATAGTCCAATAGCACTATCCTTTCTATTTACTCTCTACAGTACAAAACTCTATTCAGTTCTGTTCAAATAATGAAAACACTATTTTGAGCAAAGTTTTCACTAATTCCCCTTTTAAAGAGGACACTTAGGAAGTTTCTCATCTTCCATCCGAGGCCATGAAATCTGATCAAGGCAAGAGAATAAAACATAAATGCATGTCTTTCATGCCCATCATTTGCTAACAGAAACTACTACACTTATTTGTAATTTGACCTTTTTCATTTTCCAAACCTATTTCAGTAAGTGGTTATCAGGTTAATATGATACATGGATACATGAATAGATAAAATATTTGCTTTACTTCTCCACTGAACACAATGGGAAAATACTGTTTACTAATTTAATAGCTTATGGCAGCTGATAGAATTAACTTGTAAATGTTGTTCAGCATATAGACTTCTCAGACTTAGCAATCAAGTTTCCAAACTCAGAAGAAATGGAAAAAAACAATTAAATGGGAATCAGTCAAACAAGTGACACCAAGGGAGTCTTTGTATGAATGGCCCTAATGATAACCAAGATCTAGAATTTGAACTGTGCCCATGGTTATTCTTAAGTGAACCTAAACTTAAGAAATAAATTCTGTACACATTGAGATTAGTGCATCACTTATTTGAAGCCAAAGACTACCTATAATACATTAGGCTTAAATATATACTGAGTAGCACGTATCTTTAGAACAAATCTCAGCAAAATTCTAAACTTTACAGTTCAAATACAGTAATTTAGAACAATGTGACCAATTTATTCTTGCTAAAATTACTGGTGAGAATAATAATAAAAAGGTAGAATTATTTCCACCCCTCTATTCTATGGGGTAAGTACAAGCATATTTTCTTAGGTCTCTAAAAGTAGAGGAAAGAAGATAAATATAGTTTTCAACTGTTTATAATTCCTTCAGAAAAAATTTGATTTAGACTTCCTAGGCAGAAAGCTTAATGGTGGGCACAAATTTTCAATAACATGTTATAAATATTAATGTGAAGAAATGATCATACTTTAAAATAATTCCAAGTAATATTATTTTAAAATGAGCTAAGAAAACATTTACATCGCCTTCTCTCTTTGGCCCAATTTTGGCACCAAGAAAAATACACTGAGATTTTTTATTACTCTCTATTTTTTCCCTTACATCATTGCAATCATCAGAGTTAGAAACATAACCAAAGAAATAAAAGATTGTCTATTGTACCACATAAAACTATCCCATGTTATTAGATTTATTTAAGAAAGAGACATAATCCCCTTCCACATTCAATGTAACTCATCTTTTTGCTGATTTAAAAAACTGTTAATAGCCAATGCGAAACTGGAGTACTTCTTAAAAACTTCCTACAAATACTTCTTAAAAAGTACAGTTTTTCACCTATCCACTCAATAAAATTAATAGAATATTATCATTGTCCTTGTTAGATTGCTACTTAAAAAGTTTCAAGTTGTAACAAATACTAGATTTTTAAAAAACCATAAAATGAACACAGTTTAACGGTTATGTTACAATATTTTCCCAAGGGCAAAGCAACATTTCTAGCATAATACATCATGACTATACAATGATTTGTTTGAAAAAAGCCAAATGGAAATGATAAGGCATATTTTTTTAGAGGTCAAATATTTTATATTTCCAGAGACACATGTCAGATGGTAAGACCAACTCTGAGGCTGAAGAGATAAAAACTTTTCCAAGTATAAATATATCTTCCTTTCTAGATAAAAATTTAACACAAAGGAGAGATTCATGACCACTTTAAATCATTTTAACTCAAAAGGAAAAAGTTAGTGATAAAGACAGGATAATTAATGTCTTCTATTTATTACTGTAGCGCACAAAATGATTAGACTGGGAAAGTAACAAAACTTACTTTTCTGATATCATCTAAGGTGTTAATCTCTGGAGACAAGCCACCATGTACACACAGGAACTGTTGGTTCATCAGGGCAGCCAAGGGAAGGCAGTCAAAGGCATCCATACAGGCGTCATATACGCGTTCTGAATACTTTATTTTACCTTTTAGAAGTGATAAAAAAATACTTATGATTTATAAGCAGGATAATTTCACTTAAATAGTTTCGGTTTTTTAAGAAGTTTTCTTGCCAGGACCATATTATTAACATAAAGGCACATACTGCAAAATTCCAAAATATAATTAAGATGTTTTGAAAGTAACATATTAATCTTTTATATCTAGCATTTCCTGTTTTTGTCATTCATTCATATTTTATAATTTTCATAACTTTTTGTATAGCAAGAGAATTTTTATATACATTCTGGCTATTTATATGCAGATGTCTCACCAAAAAAATGTAACTGAACAACTGGAAGACCAATAGAAAAACAGCCATAAAGCTGCTTGATATTCCTTAATGATTTTGTAGAAAAGCAGATGGCAAGACATTTTCTAAAGCTGCTTCTATCTCACTGCACATTGCTTTTCCCATGACTTATATCTAATGTTTGAAGAGGGTAAGTCTTTATGCTCCACTGAATATAGGACTAAATGAAAGAGAAAAATATTGATATGTATAGAGAGATTCCCTGCTCTTCCATTTAATTGTATTTATATATAAAACAAAAATGTAAGATTTTATACCTTTGTAAGATTCAGCGAATAGTAAGAAAAATTGTAAGGGGGAAAAAGAAATTGAAAAAAGCACTCCACACTCCTACTGTCTATGTCTAAAGAATGACATCATCTTCAGTTTTATAAGATTCACTAGAAGCTAGTATTTATTTATTGGGTCCAAAACAGAGGCATAGGTTGAATTTGCCCTCCATTTGCGTTTCTTGAGTAATGCGAGATTAATGGGTAGAATTAGTGTTCCAAACAGTAGTATCCCTAAATCATTTGTTTCTTAGGATAAATTATATCAAATTTTAATTGAAATTTTTCAATCACTTTATAAAGAAGTTCTAATTTAAAAAGAAATTCTGAATTCTCATAAATGTCCATGGTTAGAAAGAAATATAGGATAAGATCAAAAAGTGTCACTTTAAGTTTTTGAATTTTAGGCAATGGATTATATTGTATGTATCTTAGTATTGATTAAAATTACTGTTTAGCGTATATAGTGTTAAAGAAAGGAGACTGAAGTATACTTACATTCTTGTTTAAATGTGAAATACTCTGTTAGATGTCTACATTCATGATTTCCACGAAGTAAAAACAGTGTTTTGGGGTAAAGAATTTTCAAGGCCCACAAATACAGCACACACTGGGAAAAGTAAAAATCATATGAAAATAAATATTTTTCCTTAATACCTATGTATTTCATTGCTCACATATCATAAAGACACGAATAAAATGTATTACCATGACCAAAAGTCCCCCAAAAGGCTGGACCTTGGTAGAGAAGATACTGACAATCAAATAGGAAACATTACTTTGGTAAAAAGCCAGGTCCATCTACACCTAAAACATACATACACACACTGAAGATCATATACCACAAGAAAACAATGGATTACATATAGTCAACAGAAGGAGAATTATGTGGCCTGAGGAGATCGGGAGTAAAAAAAAAAAAAAAAAAAAAAAAAGGAAGAGGAAGAAACTTAACTAAAATATACTAGAAATAAAAATATGCTGGTGTAAAAGGATGAGAAGAAATACTGGTATATGTAGTGAGATTCCCTGACCACCTTCAGTTTAATCAAATATATACATAAATCAAAAACTTAAGATTTATATACCAAAGACACTGACAGAAAAGACAAGATGTTGGGAGAGAAGGAGGCAGGGAGCTAGAGATGAGGAAAAGTAATAGAAAATAGAGATGCAGTTCAAGTTAGGCTGAGCTTGTCAGTGCTTTGCCTCCTCATTTAGTCGTACTTTATCTTTTCAATCCTTCCATTTCTGTTACCTGATTTTTAAAAATAATTAGCTTTATAAAGAGAAGTCACTTTATTTTACTTATTAATCATTAATCATATTGTGCCAAAAGCTATGGGATACACTTCATATACCTTAAGACTCTCAACTTAGTTACTTGGGCATTGCAGTCTGTAAAAATGATGGTCAATTATGCATTCACCAAGTTGGGAATACATCTACATTTGACACAGTCTTCCTGGAATGAGCATTAAGTCAACTGAAATACTCAAGTATTAACATCAGTAATTTGTTATCATCAACTGACATTTGTTAAGAATCCATAGGCAACAGAAAACCATGCTTTGAAAAGCAAGTATGCTCTTTTATCCTCATAAAACCTGCATTCCCAAAGTGAAGCTAAGAAGATACAAAAACTACAAAAATATTGAGACAAGTCTAATTCTGGTTACTAAAATCTGAAACTAAAATCAGTGAGATTTATACATTAATAATTGGCTTTCCAATACAGTAGATATCCTGGATAATATCTATAGGGAAAAGCTGCTGACAATTTATTTGTAGTACTACTTGTAAAGAGTAATCATCTCTCTTAGTTTATATGATAATTTATGAAATGAGTGAGAACTAATTATGTTTGACTACACAGCCCAAGTTTTGGAGAAAATACTAATTATCAGAACAAATGTTTGTATTTTGTTGTTCAAGCAAGATATTATCTCTATGTAATTATGATTGAAGTAAACAAAATAATAGGTTGACATTAAATTATATATGTTACTTTAAGTTTCTAATTACCACTTTCTGATTATAGTTATTAGCTACAGTTCACATGACTAATGATATTAATATGTCTGAAAAGTTGACCAAATGGCCTGTACAAGCGATCCTTAAAGCATCATGATCTGTTGATGTATGTAAAGTTTCCTGTTACCTCAGTGAGCAGTCCGGTACCTTAATGAGTCTCTGCTACGGATTGGGTTTTATAGCTGTACTACGTGTTTCAATAAAAAGAGTTTGTATTACTCGAGCTTGTCTCACATTTCAGAGAAGATATTCATAAACTATTATTAATATCAATGGGAGGAATGTCTCCAATTTAAAATGTCTAAGGCTGTACCTTAATCTGAAAGTTATATATGTAGTTTTCCAAAGTAGTCATTAATTTAGGATGTCTAGTTTGGAATATGAATGGATATGAAAACTCCTTTAAAAATATATTTGCATGTTGAAATTGCTATTTTGAATATATTTTATTTATATGCTGGGGGAGATAATACATGTTTTGAAGGCACGTAGGCTACTTTTTTTAAAGTTTTTTTTTCTTTAAGGAAAGTATAATATATCCAGTGAAATGTCCATAACTCAAATCACAGGTTAATTAATTTTTACACAAATCCCCTGAAACCACTACCCAGATCCAGTTACATTTCAGCATTTAGAAGGCTCCTTTCAGCCTCCTCCTAGTCAATATTCTTTTGGAAATGTCATTATAATTCTGACTTCTTTAGATTAGTTTTGCCCGTAACAATTTGTTTTAAGGCAAAGCTCTACCTCTCCAATTAAAATCTGAACTGCAAGTTTTTAACCCCACTCAAATACCACTAGAGGAATCACATTCTAGGACCCACATTTTCTTTTTTTGCTATCTGTTGAGACCTTTTTCTGACATTAGCATGTGGCTTTATCCCTTCCAGTCTTAATTGCCATAGTTCTCTCATAACTGAAACCTCAAAGCGGGATATATAAATGCACGATGCTAAATATTTCTATCCTACATATTTATACCTTTTAAATGATGCAACATACATTTAATATCCCTGATTATTTAATGCATATAAAGCACCTAGTATATGATAGGAGTTGAGGAAATATTAGTTCCTTTTCTGTAAATGAAGAAGGAAAGAAAGGAGGGAGGGAGGCAGAGGAAGGAAGGAAGGGAGGAAGGAAGGAAGGGAGGAAGGAAGGAAGGGAGGGGGGGTGGGAGGGGAGAGAAACAAGGAGAGAGAGAGAAATAGAAGGCCGAGAGAGCGAGAGAGAATATAACTCAATTTCTAAATTCTTGGCTCAAAATACCCTAAAAATAAGTCTTTTCACATTTTATTTCCTTCTCCCCTGTGACAAGAATAAAATATCTTCCCAAACATTGACTAAAACCACAAATGCAGCCAATATGGAAGATGTGGCATGGTAAATGAAAGGGCAAGGGTGGACTGGAGGTGGAGCCCTGCCAGCCTTCTCCCTCAACATCTGGTGGGAGAGAGCTGCCAAGTACAACACTGTCTTCCCTACAACTATTTTACCATCTAAAGCTCTAACATTCTGGAGAACTGAAGATCTTCAGCAAATCGTAACCTGATAGTTTTTTAAAAAAGGGAAGTCTCTTGTAAAAAAATCACAATCAATGAAAGCAGCAAAATACAATCAGTTAATTGTTTATTTTTGTCTATGTGGTATCAGATGGCTAATTTGAATCAAATTTTCAGTGAATTAATTGGTTAAGGTAGAAACAAAGGGCTGTGTCACACCGGCCTTTTCTGCATGGTGAGATGTAAATGAGGTGCGCTAATCACTTCAACTGGACCCCTATTGTCTTTCTATTCTGACTCTTAATTAAACACATATTTACACTTTAAGGTTAGTTTAGGTTACTCAATATGAAAGACTGAGCATCCTCTAGTTTTGAAATTAATTTTTTGCCACAGACATAGCTTTCTCCTGTTTAATTTTCTCCTATCTTCCCCAATGAAGCAGCACTAAGAATACAATTTTCTTCGTTAGTTTAATTGGTTCACTGATAATAACAGTGCAATGATTTACTTTGTAATTTATGCTTTTAATGATAAGTAGTCTTGAAAATTGCATAGAGAAGTACAGAAGGATGTAAAAGAGGAAGCAAGGAAGTAAAAAATAAAATGGACAGCTTTAGGTAAATATTAATCAGCTCTTTACTCGTGCTGTGAAACATTCCAATCAAAAGTGCTGCCTCTCAATCATTGGACAATTAAGTGAAGAATTTGCATCAGTTGGGAAAAGATCCAAACTCCTGAAATGTCAAATGTAGCTCCTCTAAGACATCACTTGCCTGGTCTGACAGGTACGTAGATAGGCAGCAGTGGAAGAGCAATGCACCATAAAGGCTACAGGGGGACAGCCAGGCAATTTCTTCCTCAAGTCTGTGGCATTACTCTATCGCCTAACATCTCTTGTGGTGCCACTTGCTTGTTATTCTCAGGCAGAAGCATGGAACATTGTATGGTTTGCTGTGGTTCATTCTGGTCTATGAATTCACAGCTAATAACCACAACTCTTCACACTTAAACCTGCTTGAGGCCTGGAGTTGAGATCTGGATCTAAGTTGAGAAGCCACCTCACTTCTAAGCTCAAGGCAGTGTAGTGCAAAATGGCTAGAAAGGGAGTTTGAGGAAGTGAATAGAAGGAAACAGCTGTGCGTGCCTGTTTGCAATTCTAAGTTTTTCCTTGTGTTCTCAGAAAAACTACTCAGCATAGACTTATATATACACATATGCTTGATCAAAGAGATTAGGTAGTATAACGCAATCATCGGAAAGAGCAGTATTTGGTGTAAGACAAATTATTACTCAAAACAAAATCACCTCTTTCATCACTACTCAAAAGCTTGCTTGTCTTATTTGGGCTAACTTTGTGGGAAACGATTTCTAATTTTGGCAAAAGGAGAAGACTGGGGTGGGGGTAATGCATAAAATGAGCTCTATGTACTGCCCAGAGCACATTACCTAGTGCTTATAAATATACCCAGCAGAGACTGTTTGAAATCTGAAATTACCCTTCAAAGCTGACTCGGTAAAAATTAAACTGAAGTGCTCCCCTTTGCCCAGGGGATAGCCAAAGGAGAATACCTGCAGTGGAGCCCTGAATTATTGAGATGAATTGAGATCCTTTTGAAGCCTGTTAGGATAATACACACTGGAAAACTGAGCTCTTATTTTAGGATTTTTCTTAAACCAACAGTATCATACTCACAGAAAACATTTTTTTTTTCTTTTATTTATTTATTTATTTATTTATTTATTATTATTATACTTTAAGTTGTAGGGTACATGTGCATAACGTGCAGGTTTGTTACATATGTATACTTGTGCCATGTTGGTGTGCTGCACCCATCAACTCATCATTTACATCAGGTATAACTCCCAATGCAATCCCTCCCCCCTCCCCCCTCCCCATGATAGGCCCCTGTGTGTGATGTTCCCCTTCCTGAGTCCAAGTGATCTCATTGTTCAGTTCCCACCTATGAGTGAGAACATGCGGTGTTTGGTTTTCTGTTCTTGTGATAGTTTACTAAGAATGATGGTTTCCAGCTGCATCCATGTCCCTACAAAGGACACAAACTCATCCTTTTTGATGGCTGCATAGTATTCCATGGCGTATATGTGCCACATTTTCTTAATCCAGTCTGTCACTGATGGACCTTTGGGTTGATTCCAAGTCTTTGCTATTGTGAATAGTGCCGCAATAAACATAGGTGTGCATGTGTCTTTATAGCAGCATAATTTATAATCCTTTGGGTATATACCCAGTAATGGGATGGCTGGGTCATATGGTACATCTAGTTCTAGATCCTTGAGGAATTGCCATACTGTTTTCCATAATGGTTGAACTATTTTACAATCCCACCAACAGAGTAAAAGTGTTCCTATTTCTCCACATCCTCTCCAGCACCTGTTGTTTCCTGACTTTTTAATGATTGCCATTCTAACTGGTGTGAGATGGTATCTCATTGTGGTTTTGATTTGCATTTCTCTGATGGCCAGTGATGATGAGCATTTTTTCATGTGTCTGTTGGCTGTATGAATGTCTTCTTTTGAGAAATGTCTGTTCATATGCTTTGCCCACTTTTGGATGGGGTTGTTTGTTTTTTTCTTGTAAATTTGTTTGAGTTCTTTGTAGGTTCTGGATATTAGCCCTTTGTCAGATGAGTAGATTGCAAAAAATTTCTCCCATTCTGTAGGTTGCCTGTTCACTCTGATGGTAGTTTCTTTTGCTGTGCAGAAGCTCTTTAATTTAATGAAATCCCATTTGTCAATTTTGGCTTTTGCTGCTGTTGCTTTTGGTGTTTTAGACATGAAGTCTTTGCCCATGCCTATGTCCTGAATGGTACTACCTAGGTTTTCCTCTAGGATTTTTATGGTATTAGGTCTAACATTTAAGTCTCTAATCCATCTTGAATTAATTTTCGTATAAGGAGTAAGGAAAGGATCCAGTTTCAGCTTTCTACTTATGGCTAGCCAATTTTCCCAGCACCATTTATTAAATAGGGAATCCTTTCCCCATTTCTTGTTTCTCTCAGGTTTGTCAAAGATCAGATGGCTGTAGATGTGTGGTATTATTTCTGAGGACTCTGTTCTGTTCCATTGGTCTATATCTCTGTTTTGGTACCAGTACCATGCTGTTTTGGTTACTGTAGCCTTGTAGTATAGTTTGAAGTCAGGTAGCGTGATGCCTCCAGCTTTGTTCTTTTGACTTAGGATTGTCTTGGAGATGCGGGCTCTTTTTTGGTTCCATATGAACTTTAAAGCAGTTTTTTCCAATTCTGTGAAGAAACTCATTGGTAGCTTGATGGGGATGGTATTAAATCTATAAATTACCTTGGGCAGTATGGCCATTTTCATGATATTGATTCTTCCTATCCATGAGCATGGTATGTTCTTCCATTTGTTTGTGTCCTCTTTTATTTCACTGAGCAGTGGTTTGTAGTTCTCCTTGAAGAGGTCCTTTACATCCCTTGTAAGTTGGATTCCTAGGTATTTGATTCTCTTTGAAGCAATTGTGAATGGAAGTTCATTCCTGATTTGGCTCTCTGTTTGTCTGTTACTGGTGTATAAGAATGCTTGTGATTTTTGCACATTAATTTTGTATCCTGAGACTTTGCTGAAGTTGCTTATCAGCTTAAGGAGATTTTGGGCTGAGACAATGGGGTTTTCTAAATATACAATCATGTCATCTGCAAACAGGGACAGTTTGACTTCTTCTTTTCCTAACTGAATAGCCTTGATTTCTTTCTCTTGCCTAATTGCCCTAGCCAGAACTTCCAACACTATGTTGAATAGGAGTGGTGAGAGAGGGCATCCCTGTCTTGTGCCAGTTTTCAAAGGGAATTTTTCCAGTTTTTGCCCATTCAGTATGATATTGGCTGTGGGTTTGTCATAAATAGCTCTTATTATTTTGAGGTACGTTCCATCAATACCGAATTTATTGAGCGTTTTTAGCATGAAGGGCTGTTGAATTTTGTCAAAAGCCTTTTCTGCATCTATTGAGATAATCATGTGGTTCTTGTCTTTGGTTCTGTTTATATGCTGGATTATGTTTATTGATTTGCGAATGTTGAACCAGCCTTGCATCCCAGGGATGAAGCCCACTTGATCATGGTGGATAAGCTTTTTGATGTGTTGCTGAATCCGGTTTGCCAGTATTTTATTGAGGATTTTTGCATCGATGTTCATCAGGGATATTGGTCTAAAATTCTCTTTTTTTGTTGTGTCTCTGCCAGGCTTTGGTATCAGGATGATGTTGGCCTCATAAAATGAGTTAGGGAGGATTCCCTCTTTTTCTATTGATTGGAATAGTTTCAGAAGGAATGGTACCAACTCCTCCTTGTACCTCTGGTAGAATTCAGCTGTGAATCCATCTGGTCCTGGACTTTTTTTGGTTGGTAGGCTATTAATTATTGCCTCAATTTCAGAGCCTGCTATTGGTCTATTCAGGGATTCAACTTCTTCCTGGTTTAGTCTTGGAAGAGTGTAAGTGTCCAGGAAATTATCCATTTCTTCTAGATTTTCCAGTTTATTTGCGTAGAGGTGTTTATAGTATTCTCTGATGGTAGTTTGTATTTCTGTGGGGTCGGTGGTGATATCCCCCTTTATCATTTTTAATTGCGTCGATTTGATTCTTCTCTCTTTTCTTCTTTATTAGTCTTGCTAGTGGTCTGTCAATTTTGTTGATCTTTTCAAAAAACCAACTCCTGGATTCATTGATTTTTTGGAGAGTTTTTTGTGTCTCTATCTCCTTCAGTTCTGCTCTGATCTTAGTTATTTCTAGCCTTCTGCTAGCTTTCGAATGTGTTTGCTCTTGCTTCTCTAGTTCTTTTAATTGCGATGTTAGAGTGTCAATTTTAGATCTTTCCTGCTTCTCTTGTGGGCATTTAGTGCTATAAATTTCCCTCTACACACTGCTTTAAATGTGTCCCAGAGATTCTGGTATGTTGTCTCTTTGTTCTCATTGGTTTCAAAGAACATCTTTATTTCTGCCTTCATTTCGTTATGTACCCAGTAGTCATTCAGGAGCAGGTTGTTCAGTTTCCATGTAGTTGAGCGGTTTTGATTGAGCTTCTTAGTCCTGAGTTCTAGTTTGATTGCACTGTGGTCTGAGAGACAGTTTGTTATAATTTCTGTTCTTGTACATTTGCTGAGGAGTGCTTTACTTCCAATTACGTGGTCGATTTTGGAGTAAGTATGATGTGGTGCTGAGAAGAATGTATATTCTGTTGATTTGGGGTGGAGAGTTCTATAGATGTCTATTAGGTCTGCTTGCTGCAGAGATGAGTTCAATTCCTGGATATCCTTGTTAACTTTCTGTCTCGTTGATCTGTCTAATGTTGACAGTGGAGTGTTGAAGTCTCCCATTATTATTGTATGGGAGTCTAAGTCTCTTTGTAAGTCTCTAAGGACTTGCTTTATGAATCTGGGTGCTGCTGTATTGGGTGCATATATATTTAGGATAGTTAGCTCTTCCTGTTGAATTGATCCCTTAACCATTATGTAATGGCCTTCTTTGTCTCTTTTGATCTTTGATGGTTTAAAGTCTGTTTTATCAGAGACTAGTATTGCAACCCCCGCTTTTTTTTGTTCTCCATTTGCTTGGTAAATCTTCCTCCATCCCTTTATTTTGAGCCTATGTATGTCTCTGCATGTGAGATGGGTCTCCTGAATACAGCAGACTGATGGGTCTTGACTCTTTATCCAGTTTGCCAGTCTGTGTCTTTTAATTGGAGCATTTAGTCCATTTACATTTAAGGTTAAGATTGTTATGTGTGAACTTGATCCTGCCATTATGATATTAACTGGTTATTTTGCTCATTAGTTGATGCAGTTTCTTCCTAGCCTCGATGGTCTTTACATTTTGGCATGTTTTTGCAATGGCTGGTACTGGTTGTTCCTTTCCATGTTGAGTGCTTCCTTCAGGGTCTCTTGTAAGGCAGGCCTAGTGGTGACAAAATCTCTAAGCATTTGCTTATCTGTAAAGGATTTTATTTCTCCTTCACTTATGAAACTTAGTTTGGCTGGATATGAAATTCTGGGTTGAAAATTCTTTTCTTTAAGAATGTTGAATATTGGCCCCCACTCTCTTCTGGCTTGTAGAGTTTCTGCCGAGAGATCTGCTGTTAGTCTGATGGGCTTCCCTTTGTGGGTAACCCGACCTTTCTCTCTGGCTGCCCTTAAGATTTTTTCCTTCATTTCAACTTTGGTGAATCTGGCAATTATGTGTCTTGGAGTTGCTCTTCTCGAGGAGTATCTTTGTGGTGTTCTCTGTATTTCCTGGATTTGAATGTTGGCCTGCCCTACTAGGTTGGGGAAGTTCTCCTGGATGATATCCTGAAGAGTGTTTTCCAACTTGGTTCCATTTTCCCCCTCACTTTCAGGCACCCCAATCAGACGTAGATTTGGTCTTTTTACATAATCCCATACTTCTTGCAGACTTTGTTCATTTCTTTTTCTTCTTTTTTCTTTTGGTTTCTCTTCTCACTTCATTTCATTCATTTGATCCTCAATCGCAGATACTCTTTCTTCCAGTTGATCGAGTCGGTTACTGAAGCTTGTGCATTTGTCACGTATTTCTCGTGTCATGGTTTTCATCTCTTTCATTTCGTTTAGGACCTTCTCTGCATTAATTACTCTAGCCATCAATTCTTCCACTTTTTTTTCAAGATTTTTAGTTTCTTTGCGCTGGGTACGTAATTCCTCCTTTAGCTCTGAGAAATTTGATGGACTGAAGCCTTCTTCTCTCATCTCGTCAAAGTCATTCTCCGTCCAGCTTTGATCCGTTGCTGGCGATGAGCTGCGCTCCTTTGCCGGGGGAGATGCGCTCTTATTTTTTGAATTTCCAGCTTTTCTGCCCTGCTTTTTCCCCATCTTTGTGGTTTTATCTGCCTCTGGTCTTTGATGATGGTGATGTACTGATGGGGTTTTGGTGTAGGTGTCCTTCCTGTTTGATAGTTTTCCTTCTAACAGTCAGGACCCTCAGCTGTAGGTCTGTTGGAGATTGCTTGAGGTCCACTCCAGACCCTGTTTGCCTGGGTATCAGCAGCAGAGGCTGCAGAAGATAGAATATTTCTGAACAGCGAGTGTACCTGTCTGATTCTTGCTTTGGAAGCTTCCTCTCAGGGGTGTACTCCACCCTGTGAGGTGTGGGTTGTCAGACTGCCCCTAGTGGGGGATGTCTCCCACTTAGGCTACTCAGGGGTCAGGGACCCACTTGAGCAGGGAGTCTGTCCCTTCTCAGATCTCAACCTCCGTGTTGGGAGATCCACTGCTCTCTTCAAAGCTGTCAGACAGAGTCGTTTGCGTCTGCAGAGGTTTCGGCTGTGTTTGTTATTGCCCTGTCCCCAGAGGTGGAGTCTACAGAGACAGGCAGGTTTCCTTGAGCTGCTGTGAGCTCCACCCAGTTCGAGCTTCCCAGCAGCTTTGTTTACCTACTTAAGCCTCAGCAATGGCGGGCGCCCCTCCCCCAGCCTCGCTGCTGCCTTGCCGGTAGATCACAGACTGCTGTGCTAGCAATGAGGGAGGTTCCGTGGGTGTGGGACCCTCCCAGCCAGGTGTGGGATATGATCTCCTAGTGTGCCTGTTTGCTTAAAGCGCAGTATTGGGGTGGGAGTTACCCGCTTTTCCAGGTGTTGTGTGTCTCAGTTCCCCTGGCTAGGAAAAGGGATTCCCTTCCCCCTTGCGCTTCCCAGTGAGGCAATGCCTTGCCCTGCTTCAGCTCTCGCTGGTCGGGCTGCAGCAGCTGACCAGCACTGATCGTCCGGCACTCCCCAGTGAGATGAACCCAGTACCTCAGTTGAAAATGCAGAAATCACCGGTCTTCTGTGTCGCTCGCGCTGGGAGTTGGAGACTGGAGCTGTTCCTATTCGGCCATCTTGCTCCGCCCCCCAGAAAACATTTTATATTTAATGCTTTGATCGTCAGATTAGATAGACAGGGAGAAGGCTGTGTGTACATGTTTGTACAAGCATGGGTGAATATAATAGTGTGTACCAGTTTCTGCATTACTGATTTTTTTTTGTGTGTGTGTGGTGCTTTGTGGTACATGTAATGAATATACTATGGCAAAAGCCTGGCGTTAATGGAAGAACACAGGCTTTGAGTCTCAGCACTGCCATTTACCACGTGTGACCCCTGAGCCTCAGTTTCTACACTCATAAAAGAAACATATTTACATGTTCCTTCCAAAGCTGTCAGGAATAAATGAGGTCATTTAAACCATGAAACAATAGCATTTACAACATGCTAACAATGTCAGTTTCTTTAATCCACAATAAAAAATCCTTAAAGTATTTTCAGTAGGTACATTTTATAAAAATGTCCACGCTGTTTTACATACGATATCAATGAGCCATTCCAAAGCCCCTGAAAGGTCACAGTCTAATTAAAATGGAACATTTCACATACAAGCCATTTTGTCATTTTTGTATGTATGTGGAAAGTTCCTGGGTTGTATCAGACTCTTGAAGTTTAATTAAAGAGCTGTTTTTGAAGATGAGGACTCCAATACATGCAACTTAGAACTTTTAAATACCCCATAATTCCTACACTTGATATGTCACCAACATCCAGTTTGATCCTTTGCTTGAATTTCAAAAGGAACACACTAAACAAAACACAGCAAATTTCATAGTTCAAATATCTAGATTAATTGTAGACTTTTAAAAAATGCTGAGGAACAAATTAGTGATTATTGCTACTTGATATCTTCTTTTTCTTTTTTAGATGGAGTCTTGCTCTGTCGCCAGGCTGGAGTGCAATGGTGCGATCTTGGCTCACTGCAACCTCTGCCTCTTGGGTTCAAGCAGTTCTCCTGCCACAGCCTTCTGAGTAGGTGGGGCTACAGGTGCATGCCACCACGCCCAGCTTACTTTTGTATTTTTAGTAGAGATGGGGTTTCACCATGTTGTCTAGGATGGTCTGGATCTCTTGACCTCGTGATCCGCCTGCCTCAGCCTCCCAAAGTGCTGGGATTACAGGTGTGAGCCACCAGGCCCGGCAACATCTTTACTTAAAAAAAAAAAAAAAAAAAAAAATTCTAAAATGCTCTAATTAAAAAAAGTTTAGAAAATTTCAGGTGGTTTGAGGACAGAGATTCAGAAGCTTGCACTCTTCAAGTAAAAAAAAAAAAAAAAAAAAAACGAAAACAAACAAACAAAAAAAGGTAAATAAAGAACAATAAGATTAAAGAATATTTTCCAAAGATGGAGTTGGTGGGACAAAGAAGGAAAGTCCAACTATGCCAACTGTTACTCAAGCCACACATGATGTAGTACCACATTAAAAAATTAATAAGCAAGTGTTGTTGCCTTTGATTACCTTTGGAAAGACAGGAAGTTGTGAAAAATCACAAATGTTACAATAAAAAATAAATTCCAACGTAGCACAACATCATTTGACTGACAAAAATAATCACTCCAACATGATAGTCTCGGGATTTCCTCACTCAGAATGCAAGCTTCAAAGAAAGTAGAATGCCTATTTCATTCATCCTCAAAAACTTTATTATAAGTGCCACAAACGTTAAATGAATAAGATGAATTTAAGAGTTACTAAAACAATTTTTAAAATGTTCACTTGGATTCTACGTAACCCAGGCCAGATTAGAGGCTTACACACTTTGCAATTTGAGCACTTTGGGAGGTCAGGGTGGGAGAACTACTGGAGCTCAGGAGATGGAGGCCAGCCTGAGCAACTTAGTAAGACCCTGTCTCTACAAAAAATAAAAATTAACTGGACATGGTGGTGTATGCCTGTGGTCCCAGCTACTTGGGAGGCTGAGGCGGGAGGATCACTTGAGACAGGGAGATTGAAGCTGCAGTCAGCTGTGACTGTACCACTGCAGAGACTGAAGTTACAGTGAGCTATGACTGTGCCACTGCATTGTAGCCTGGGTGACAGAGGGAGACTCTGTCTCATTAAAAAAAAAAAAAAAGAAAGAAAGAAAGAAAGAAAAAAAATTCTACATAACCCTAATTTTCAAGGAGAAGAACAGAAATCCTTGTCCTTCCATTGCTGTTTATTGCCTACCACAGTCTTCCTTAAACCTGGCCACATATGGAATCTTATGGCCATATCAGTAAATTGTGGCTCATGGGATACAAGTTGAAGGAACTGGGCCACTTCTGGGAAACATCCTTAAACAGGGTATGTGTATACCCTTCTCATTCTCCCTTTCCTCTTTGTTGAGTATTATGTGGAGAAATGATGGTTGAAGCTGATGTAGCCAACTTGGGTCACTAGGCTGTCTTTGGAACAAGGCCATGAAAATCAGAGCAAGAAAGCAGATGGAGCCTAGGCCCTGTCACCATGCTGTGCCACACCAGTGTTGGCTTGCTGTCTATGGGCTTTTCACACAGAAAAACTTCTATCTTGTCCAAACCACCATTATGTAGGGGTTTTGTTTTGTTGTTAATCCTGGCAGATACCAGTCCTAATGTGATATAAAGGTCTTACAAAATTAGTACTCAATTGCTTTTCCACTAGTTAAGCTGGTCAGGCTGGCCCCAAGAACAAAAAACAATGTTAGCAGAGTTCACTATTTCTTCCTCTGTACTTTCACTCACTTTAATTTCCTTCCTAGCTAAATCTTACTTGTTCTTTGATTCAGTCTTCCCCAAACATGTGTGCTCTCAATATTCTCTCTCTTTTCTCTAATCCAATCACACTTATTATTTTGTATCTCCTTTATCACAAGGTTTTAATCATCCATTTAAATAACTGAACCCTGGATAATCACCTATTCCAGGCTTCTGATTCTATACAGATTTTTATGGTTCTGTTTTGCAACGTAGATTTAGGTTTCTAGAGAGCAAGAATGTATGTTACATTTCTTTAAATTCCTCGCAGTCCTATTCATAGTGCATATACATTTTATATACTTGTTTATCAAATGGAGGAAATACCAAGAATTTATCTTGTCTTTTGAGATTTATATACCATCACCACTCCTTCTTCCCTCATCATCACCAGGAATAATTAAGAAATCTGTCATCTTTAAATGCAGACGGGATTATTATGCTGGTGGAAATACATATATGTCTATATAAACTTTCTGTGTCTGCGTGTAGTCAGTGACTAAAGGTGAATTAAATAACCGAAAAATAAAACTGATACAATTTTATAAACAAAAGCTGTTTAAGGATGACATGTTTTTCAACATTATACATCCCTTTAGTAAATAAAACACTGTAATAAAAATTTGGAAACACAGAATATTTTTCTACAATTATTATGAATATATGATGTTGGTGTGAGATTATAATGTTGATTTCTCTCTAATTAAGAGTAATCATTTTCCTTTTTAATGATCTTTTTTGATAGCACATGTCAGATACTATACATGAGGTCAGATTCTTTAAAACTTACTCAATTTCAAACCATTTCTTTCAATAAATTATTTATTAATACACCATGTTAGGCACCAGGAAGAACAAAAATATGAATAAAACAAGGTCTCTGCCTTTATTTTGAATGTAGTTTTACTTACCTAAAGCAGATGCAGATGGGAGGCTGTGGAAGAACCTCTACTTAAAGGTTATCTGTTTTGTTTTAATTAATGAGTTTGACAAATTACCCTAGTTAGATGACAGGTGCCAAAAAAGACAAAACATAGCAGCTATAAGTGTACTCACACATACACAATCACAGACAGAGACACAGGCAGTTTGCTATCAATTTACAAACGTAAGTTACTGTCTCACAATTATAAGGCATAAACATGAAAATACATTCCTGCTTATTTGATCAACATTGATTAGTTCTTTCAATGGAAAATGGAATTATTTACTATAAAACAAGATGTAATTTTTGCAAATTTGCAAATATGTAAAATGTACAAAAGGCAAAATCTTACTATTTACCATTTTTTTTTTTGCATCTCTATTAAAAAATATGGGAATCAAGCTGGGCATGGTGGCTCACACCTGTAATCCCAGTGCTTTGGGAGGCCGAGTTGGGCGGATCATCTGAGGTCAGGAGTGTGAGATTACCCTGGCCAACATGGTGAAACTCTATCTCTACTAAAAATACAAATATTAACTGGGTGTGGTGGTGGGCGCCTGTAATCCCAGCTACTCAGGAGGTTGAGGCAGGAAAATGGCTTGAACCCAGCAGGCGGAGGTAGTAGTGAGCAGAGATCATGCCACTGCACTCCAGCCTGGGTGACAGAGTGAGACTCCGTTTCAAAAACAAACAAACAAAAAACACATGGGAATCAACTGAAAATAGAATATGTAATACCCTATGAACTACGTGAATTAAATTTCATTGTTAGAGGTTTCCATAAGGCAATAACATTTATTGCTTTTATTTTTTTGAGATACTGTTGATCCATAACTGAACAGCAAAGAAGACATGATGTAGACTTACTTCGATACTGAAGTACCCTCTGTCAACATAGTCCCCTAAGAAGAGGTAGCGAGTGTTGGCAGGAGATCCCCCGACTTCAAAGAGCTTCATCAAGTCAAAGAATTGTCCATGAATGTCCCCACAAACTGAAAGAAACAAAATTCATTTTATGGTCATATTATATTAGGATTTTGAATTAAATAATAAAATCACAAAATTTTAGAGCCAGAATTAATTTCAAGTTTATCTAGGCCAAAACATTCTTTTGCAGAACAAGAAATAAGACAGAAAAGCTAAGTATTTTGCTCAAGTTTCCAAAGTTAATTAGTGGCAAACCTGGCTCTAATGTCTGAGTCTACTAGTATATAGATTAACTTAAAAAAAAAAAAAAGAAGAGAATAACAATAATAGCTATCATTGTGCACTTAAAAATTCCGTATGAGACACTGCCAGGATGTTTATACACATTTTTAAATTTAACCCTAATAATGCCAAGAAATATGTTTTCATTTTGCAGGTAAGAGATGACACCAAAGAATGGTTCAGGAATTTGGCATAATCTATGTACAACTGAGGTCTGAATACATGGCCACTAAACATTACTGCCTCCTGAAGAGAAAGAAATGTGGATATGTATCATAAAACCTGCATTTCAATGAATCTAAAATGTTATCCATTGTAAGACACATCATTAGTTTACGTACCACTAAGAAAGGAAAAAAAAAAAAACCCAAACTTAAATTATAAAGGAGCATTTTAAAAAAATGTTAAAGTGAAAAAAAACTACAAGTATTAAAAGCTGTGAAACATTTTTTGTGTACAAAAAATTACTGGGAATTGGTATTTCTTAACATTCTCACTTTCTCTTTTAAACCAAGTTTCTTGGAAGAGCTATTTTGTCTCTTTTGAAAACTCACTTATTTAGTACTTATTTCATTTCTACTTTCAGAACTTTAAAAATAATATTTTTATCTCTATTACACAGATAAGGAAATAATATAGCTTAGAGAAGTTATGTGGCTTGGTAGGGTCACTGCTAAAAATAAATGACCCAGGGCTTAAATTCAGATTCACCTGATCCAAAGCTTTTTCTGTCAGCCACCACATTATGGTATCTTTGATATTTTTATATATTTATATTAATATATATGTGTGTATGTGTATATATATTGTGTAATATTTTTAAAATTTTGTGCTTGAATGGTGAACATGATGTGGCTGCTTTTGCAACACTAAGAGGTACATAGAATGAATGCATTCGTGAATAAGAAATCAGGAGGCCAAAAGTAGATCTTAACACATTATATCCTGCAATTACAAGCAAGTTATTAAAATGTTTTAAATTTTATTTCCTTACTTGACAAAACAGATCATAGGAAAAAAGAGTCAAGTGGGTTCAATGATGAAATAATTATAAAACAATGAAATAAAAATGTTACATGCTATAAATTCCTGTCTTTACTATCAAGAATTAGCTACTAAGAACCACAGCACTATAAGCATGAAGCAGGTACAGGTGGATTCCATTTTAGAATGTCTGCACTTGGTAATCTTAAATACCAACAAAATTGATGTAAATAACAAGGAGCTTTAACTACTAATGCATCCCTTTGGTAGACTCCAATCATATAGCTTCTTCCCTCTCTTAAGCATGAGATACACAGTAGAAACATCAGAAACATATTCTCCCATTTTTGAAAAAATATGTTTTAAAAGACAGTTTATAAATAATTTTTTTATTCTTAGAGCTGAGCAAATAAATCCATATTCTGAGGCATTAAGAAGTTGGTTTGTGAGAGACATATCATGTGCTTTCTTGTAATCATATGTGATATCTAACAAAAGGGGAAATAAAGAACACTGGATGAGATGGTCCAAGCACTGCCAGACATGGAAGCCAGTACCTGCTCTGGGGACTTTCACAGCTATATTTGGAGCTGTGAAAACTAACATAAATAGTAAAACACTTCTTAAAACTTTTATGTATTTTTATATATGTATGTATATATAATATGATATGAGCATAATAATTTTTAAAATATCCATCTTAAAATCTTAATTAGCACATTCTTGTTACCGAATTTTTACATGGCAAAGATAAAGCTTATTAGCTAACAAGTAATAATATAATTACTCTTCTACCTATGTATCTATTAAAATTATAGTTGGTATGGATTACTTATCACAAGCACCACTTTCTCTCAAATTGTAGGAACCTTTTTATCTGTCATACATATGACATGTTTCAAACCAAAAATTACAAAACAGAAAACATATGGCTGGAAACCATGCCTTCATGTGCTCTCCATTAGGTTTGGAAGTTGAAGGAAGGAACTTCAAGGGAACAAAATATGAAGCAAGACATTTCCTTGCAACTAATTTTATGCAGCCCTTCACATGTCAATAGGTGTGACGCTGACACTTTGTAAAGCCCATGTCTTGCTACTGGCTCTCTCCCTCTCCTTGTTGCCCAACAGAGAGGTGAGGGTTAAACACTTGTAAGTAAAGCTCAGGGAAAACAGGAAGCCAAGTGAGGAGCAAAGACACAGTCTTCAGATATTAGTAGGAATTTCTATGGCAAGTTTAACAGTCATATTTTAGGCTGGTATTAAAACATCCCCAAGACAAAATGGTTAATCAAAGGTATTAGAGGCAGTGTGGGGTATCATTTAAAGGCTTGGTCTCTGGATCCACACTACCCAGGCTCCAACCCTTGCTGTATTACTTACTATCTGAGTGAACTTGGACAATTTACTCAATTTCTCTGAGCTTCAAATGTATTTATCTATAAAATGGGGGTGATACTGGTACCTGACCTTATTGGGCTATTGTCAGAATTAAACGTGTTAATATCATAACAGGCTTAGAAGAGTTTCTGGAGTCTAATAAGAATTTAACAAATGCTGTATCAAAGTGGCATTTCAAAATGGCTGTATTTAAAATGTCAAGGTCCCAGACAGAATAGAATTCTGGTGCTTGGAGATGGGGGGAATAAGGAGTGGAAGGCATTTTGGAGACATTCTAAAGCATCTTCTTCCTTTCTCTCCCCCTTCTAGCTTCTTATATCCTTTTTATCCTTCCATTTTAATTCCTGGCCATGTCAGAAGATTCAAGGATAATTGCTTTTTACCTCTGTATTATGTAAATGACATAAATACCAAGACATTAATTTAGGTTGTAAACTGCGGGGTAGGCATTAAGCAGTTATAGCAACTAACATACAATTGAAGCATAATCTGGCAGCTAGAATGAAAAAAAAATGTCTCTAGACAATGCAAGCATTATGAGGGTATTTTTTTTCTTTTGCTGAAGTATAGAAGTACATTATCATGAACTTAGTTTTCTAAAAACAAAATTAATCTCTTCTTCCTGGTCTATAATAACTTTGTGATAAGAGATAATCTCAATGATTTACAAGATCACTGCAATAATTGGATTTTGGCTTGATGATATAAAATAGAAAAGAGTAATTGCTGTAAACTCTGCATGGAAAACAAAATACCCTGAAATCTAGTTACACATCTGATCATCACACTGTCACTGACTTTACCTTAGAATTGTCACAGGCCTTTTATAGAAAGACCACCTATCATAATGTTCAGTAAAGGAAAATGACGTGCATACATAATCACAGAAAAATTCAAAGCCCAATAAAACAGTAACTCAAAATAAAACATAATGAAAAAATGGAGGTATTTTCTTCCTCAAATTTTCATAGGCTGCCTTCCTTTCATCCATAAGGTCTCAGATACACATCACATGCTCAGTAAGGTCTTTCTTGACCATCCTATATAAAGGTGCAAACTCTCTCCACTATCATCCTTTACTTTCTTCACAGTAATTATGCCACAATCAGCATTATCTAGTTGATTTATCTGCATGCTTGTTTCTTCTCTGATTTTTCCCACTGAAATATAACCACTGCTAAGCTCGATAACTTGTCAGTCTTGTCCGCCATATCCCCAGTGCCTAGACACTTGTGTGCCCAGGAGGCACACAAGAAACACCTGCCGTGCTAGCATTCTTCTGCTGGGCCTACGCCATGCTTAATTTGAAAATCCTTAACTAAGAGGGCAAAGATTTTGAGATGCCCTTGGGATTGACAGAAATTGACAAGTTTGTGGAGTTTGCTTTGATGGAAACCAAAGGCCTTCAACTTATCTGAGATTGTGCTGATTTTAAGCCTGTAAGTCACAGGTTTCAACACAGTGTGCAGCAAGTCTGGGGTGGAATGTGGAACCTCCACACATCTTACGGTTATTTTCCCACCTAATTCTACATCAGAACCACTGGGAGAGGTTTCGAAATTACAGATTTCTGGGCCCTGAATCAGAATCTCCAGAGATGCAGATTCACTAACAAGCTCCTGGATCTATCCTTATCTATTCAGTATGACTAAATACACCTATGCTTTTGAGCCTCTCATAGCACACACAGCCTTCATTCTGCACACTAGTATGGTCCTCCTCACAGGGGCTATGTGTGGAGGAGATGAACATTGGAAAGGCAACCTCTTTCATTGCTCATTCTAGGTCACTGTGAGATTAGGACTTCACTATTATATGAAAGAATCATAAGTGATTGATGGCATCTAGGAAAGAGGGATGAACCTAAGAAGGGTGATAATACCACATGTCTTTGGGCATTTCATTGTATTTATTGTTCAGGCCTTGGATATTTCAGCTGTAAGATAAGGGATTTATCCTTAATTCCTATTATCTCATTCACCGTTTTGATATCAAATTTCAGGAAGAAAGTGGTCACCATACTGAAGTATCCAGGAGGTGCCCAAAAGGATGGGCCCATGACATCACACAGAGTAAAGGCTTGCCTGGCTATAATATTCACTCACTATTGGTCCCCTCCTCCATCTTCTTGGTTACCCAAGATACTGGTGTCCAAAGAGCAGCACAATATGCCAATGCCACTTGATGATACAAGCTGTCTGTTTGGTTGCTCAGGGTCCCCAAATCTTCAGCAGGCTAGGTCCTTTTTTTATCTATTTTACTTGGCCTTGACAGCACTTCTTAAACAATCAGGCTCTGACAAATGTTTTGTCCTTAAGGCAAGCTCACACTTAAATGCTTCCCACATCCTCCTGGCTTCCCATTATTTGCTTCCCATTCCTAATTAGAACACTGGTAGGTAGGGTACCCAAATGCTTATGATGTTTAAAAAGCAGCAAAAACATACATGCACAATACAAGTATTTAAAACACTCCTAGCGCTCTAAGAAAATATCCATCCATCTGGCTGCATCTTCCAAAAATTTTATTATGTCTTCAGCCAATTATTAACAGAACTGTATGTACTTATGTCAGAAATGTAGAGAGTTATAGCATTTAACAAAATGAACACATTAAAGATATTGAAATAAAACATAAGTTTATTTTTCGGGAGCATTACTATTCATATCTGTTAGCAACCTGATATGACACAAATATTGATGGTTATTTTCCCTGTGAGAAACAACCTGCCATTTGTTTTGTACTGGAAAAGTAAGAACTATCAGATACACTGAGCAGTTTAATCTATTTGGTGCAATTAATCTAATATAATCTATCTTGGTAATTTCCCTAAGCGGGGTGACTCAGTAGTTCTGAATATGGCTCCTCTAAACAAACTCGTCTTGCAAACTCAAAATATACAAGAGTGGCCAATATCCTGTGATGTTTATACACTATTACTTATCTCTTTCTATCAGAAAACACATGTCTTCTGCCTAAATAATCAACTACTAGTTAAGGTCTTAACTAATATTAATATTAAAAGGCCTTTTAATATTGCTTCCTTCCCTCCATGACTTTACCCCATTTTAAATAAAACTTTATCGGAAATAATTTTCACAAAGGAGTGGTGACAAAGACTTTTGATCTAAGTTGAAGCATTTTGAGGTTTGAAATAGGAACAGAAAAATAACATGCAGAAAGTATTTGTCTTTATTTCTTAGGGAAAGGAAGAGCTTCCCCCAACCCCAGTATCACTGTAGGAAAGCTATAAAGCTTTGAAATCACAGGCATGGGGGTTCAAGTACATACAAACATAAACATAAATATTAAAGTGTATGTGCACGTGTGTATAAAACCACCCACCACAAAGGAGGAATTCAGAAACTAATGGGCGATGTGGTAGTCCAGGAGTCATTAAACAGAAGTTCAGGACTTTACTCACTATAGATTACAGCAAAGTAGCGCTGAGGAGAAAAAAACAATAAGAAGCAAGGGCAGTGACAAGGGACTCTTTGTAGTTAGCCGAGTAAGCTCTTGCAATACACAAATTGGACAATGAATCAGTCACGGGGCAAGTCTAAGAGTCCCTAAAACCAATGTGCTTCTAAGTAGAGAAGATAATAGCCAGCATATGGAGGACAAAGAGGCCTTTGAGAATAGAATCTTGGCAAAGGAGAGGGGACAAGTCAGAAAGATAAACATGACCAGAACCAAGAATTTGCCTTGCATCTTCTTGTCCAGAGAGACGCAGGTAACTCTCTAATGAGAAGGGACAGGTGTTCAAAACAAGAACCAATCTTGTTTTATATAAGTGTTAGGTATGCAAGTCTAAATAAATTTAGCAAATCTACAAATAAATATATCTATATTATAATTTGATTATTTTTTCAAAGAATTCTATTGTTTCTAAGTTCATATTGGCAATTAAATTAGTGCATTAGAAAATGTAAACCAAAGTAGATAATACTGAACACTTCAGGATAAGGTTCCACTATAAGGACTATACAAATAATAGCTTGAAAAGAACTCAGATACAACTGTCACCCTGAATAGAAGAAACAAATCTAATGTAATATAAAATATACATTTTCATATAAAATTACTTAACAATATCTTTCACTTAGTGCAAAGACTTATACATGTGGTCCTATTTACTTGCCTATATGAAAGGGAAATCTGTTAAAGAACATCATTGGGTCAACTTCTTAATACTGAGAAAAATTTTGTAATATCATATAATTTTAGGTTAAAGAAAGTTTATACAAATTAGGTTGTCTGGGGACACAGGAGTATGTTGTTAAAAGTTGTGAAACAATACATTTACAAATTGCAAATGAAAACTACATTTTTAATGTATCAGCATTTCAAAACTGTTTGGCAAGACTGTGTCAATACTATGATTTAGAAGTCAAGTGCTCTTAATTCTTGACTCATTATTTATTTTTTTAAAAAGACCTTTCAATTTCTCCAAAATACTGGCTTTTATCATCTTGGAAGACTTGCATGAAGTAGAAAATCTTCTTATACAAGTTTTTCCAGTTCATACTAAACTAACAGATCACAATTTTTCCTTTAGAAAAGACGTTACTGAATCGTTTAGCAATTTTCACCACTGGAGTTCCTCACTACTTTCAGCTTCATTTACTTCAACTCAGTGTTTTTTCCATAACAGCCACAGTTTCCCAAGACAATAAAATCCCTAATGTTAAAGAACTAAATTTATGTCTAATTCTCAGCATGAGGAGATTAATTTATTGAATTTATTGATTTGGTTTTTGAATACTTTATTGACCAAAACTTTCTTCTTTTCCAAAATCTACAATTTTGCAGAGAAAGATTTTGTTTAGAGGTTTTGTTAGAGGTTAACCACAGTGGGTACTACAAGTATATATGTTTCCTCCTGTTGATAATCCAGGCATATGGAACCATAAGTGGATGATAAGTTCAAGTACAAACCAGCTAGTCAGGTATGTGTAGTTCATTAACAGAATGCACAGACTTCTAAAATCAGACAATTCCTCAGATAAAGGTGACACTGCAGTTTATTACAGCATTTGCTTATATCTAGAAATCTGTATCTATCATAAACTAAAAAAGAAAAAATAACAGCATTCTAATTTACTAAAGAGGTATATTTCAAAATAATATTTTCTCATAGGGAATATTACTTTTTCAAAGGATAAATATGTTTTAGGTATTTTATAAAAAACAAACTGTGAATTATTAACCAGGTCACTCTGGTTTGATGCTATAGAAGAATAATGAAAAAGCCTCTAAATCAAATCAAAATTTGCTAAATACAGAAATTTCTGCCAGCACGTTTTTGGTAATAAAAAATTTATATATATATATATATATATATGAAATTGCAAGGATTTTAAAAGAAACAATAAAGCTATAAAATCAAATACGAAATAATAATAGCACCAGTGCAGATTAATAGTGGTATTTTAAACATTTCTTTATATTTATGATGCTGTTTTATGAAGATAAACTGTTAGCCAATGTTAACGAAAAACAGTGCAGGGAAATTAAAAAAAAGAATAAAATATATTGTGGATTATAATAGTCATTAACAATTACAATAGTCCAGTACTAAACACTTCATTTATCCCCTAAATCTCAGTTCATAACTGTAATCAGATGGAAACAAAACAGAAGAGTCTACATGTTAAAAACTATTTTATCAAAGGCCCAAGTATATACAATACCATCATATGACCACAGTGTACTATTCCAATCAATCAAAAGTAAACTAATGAAACCTATGTTTATCTTTTTATCTTAAAGATGAGTGTTCTCACCACTGAGATTTTTTGTTTGCAGTTTTTCTTCCACTGATTGAATACTTTAAAAGATTTAATTTATTGAATAAGGAATGCATTTTTCCATCTGATATCACTATTTTTCCATTTTAGTACCAACCAATATTATAATAAAGATGCCTGATTATTAAGGGTTCATAATAGCATCATAGCATTACATAAATTATAGTCATGGTTGTGGTGCCAATATATAATTACAATAAGTAAGTAGATATAACATTTATGACAGTATTTAATTAAACTTGTTCATCTCTCTGTTCTTGTGTCCAAGTTTGGTCAGTCCTGGAAACTAGTAGCTATTTGATATGTGAATTTATTTACATTATGTAGTTTACAAGGTCCTTGATCATCATCACCAGCCCATCAAGAGTATTGGATGAACATTATAAGTTGATATAATTTCAGTCGAATGTATACAAATTTGATTAGTACATATAAACTACATATAAAATTAATAAGTTATTATTAATAAATTACTAATTTTCACTTTAGAAATACTCATCTCAAGTTTCACTTTTAAAAATACTCATCTCAGGTTTCAGATTAACTCCCTCTAGGACCCTGAAAGATGGACTGTCATTACTGTCCAGATCTGGGGTGTTTGGCTATGCCTTAGTGTTTCCATTTTGGGCCTTCCAAGCCTATGTTTCTAGGGCTTTTAAAAAATCTTAGTGTTTCTTAACACCGTGTCTCAGTGTTCTTTCATTTCTGGCATTTTGCTTTTTCCTGGATATGTTATTTCACCCTTTGGAGAGGCAGTATAGTGCAGTTGTTAGGAACTAAGACTATAATGCCACACTGCTTGGTTCCAAAGCCAATTTCCACTACCGAATCAGCTGAGTGACCCTGGAGAATTAGCTAATCTCTCTTTATCTGTCTCTTCATGTGTAAAGATGAATATCAAAATAGCACCTCCCTTAAAGGACTATCACGAAACCAGAATTATAAATTAAGTTTTAATTGAACATCATTTACTTTAGTATCAGTACATACTACACACCTGACACTTACTATCATAAGGGTTTGGTATTACTCTTCTTCTTCACTCAGATTTTTTTTGGAACATTATCATCATAATTGCTCTCTGTTAGTTTCTGGTTTTTATGTTTATTTCTCCTGTTTGTCCTTAGTCAATAAGCGGTGGCTTCCTTTTTAATTACTTTCTTATTCATTCTGCTTGAACCAGTTTTCACTGTCTACAGAATGCATAGACTCTCTAATTTGCTTTTCCCAATCTCCTCCTTTGCATATGCACACTCTGTTCTGTTGACTACATTTTTAAAGGATTTTACCATCGTGCTCAGTAAATTATGACTTATATAAGTGGAACAAGAGAGGTATTTGTAAAAGGCCTCAACTGCCTCATCTATAAGGAGACTCAGAACTTACAGATTTTTTTTTTTTTTTTTTTTTTAATACTGAAGCAATGTAAGGAAGAAAAGAGCTTGGCACATGGTATGTACTAACAAAATGTGAAACAGCAGACAGGGCAGTTATTTCAGACATAGTCTACCTAAGAAACATTTTGAATGTTCTGCAATATTTAGATAGATGAATTAAGCATCTGTAATCAATGTGGCCATGAGTAAAATACACAGAAAGTTGTTCTATATTTTTCCACTTTTTATCCAAATGTATGTTATCATATATTGAAAGCTATTAAGGCTGAAATCAAATAGACTAGGTCTCATACTCCACAATTTCCATTTTGTAAGAGTGGAAATATCTCTAAATGGCTGTGGTGATACTACCAATCTTTCAGAGTGGCAGCACCATGACGAGTTTCCAGTGAGTCTCATTTTCTTTTGTAGCAAAGCTCATTTACAAGACCATTGTGTTCCACAGCTATGTAATGGTAGTAATGTTTCAAAAGCTGGAAGTGACATAGTAAACAGAAGTAATGTAAGACATTTCACCAAATGGATTTTTTGAAAAACAAAACAAAACAAAGCTTTCTTAAATTTATGGAAAACTCTGTTAAGAAAAATTTTCTACGTAGGGAGAAGAAAATCACCCCTCTTCCTGGTCATGATAGTCCTCACGTTTTGACAATTTAAAGGATTATTTTGTTTTTAATATTTTAAAATCTTAAGGCAAGCAAGGAATGACATTTAATTCCAAAGTCCACATATTCATTATTAATTTGGCAATTATAGGCAGTGGGAATATCAGCAGAAGGGTTTTGACTAAAACTGACTTTTAAGTATTCAGCTCTATCCAATTTCCAGTAAGTGAACAAAGCTAATAAGTGCTATTCTTAAATGGCAATATTTAAACGCCTTAAGCAAAGGAAGGATTAGACTGATTATTCACTATCACTTCCCTCAGGAAAAATATGTAAGCTTACTTGTTATGTGTAGCATATTTGGAAATTAAATATGTAATTGTGAATTGACAAATTATTAAAATATTATTCAGACATACTTGAACAGGTTCATTTAAAATTTAAGAAAATGTGTTAAGAAAAAGTGTTATCTGAAAAATAATTCTGACAAAGGCATGGAGCCCATTTATTAATTCTGACTAGATTTTAAAAATCTATCTTTCATATCCTTACATATGTTTCACTAGGTAGATATTCCAGAAATATTTATTCAGTTAAATATCCAAACAATGAATAAAACACTGAAACATGAAATATTTACTAAATATTCTGTATTAAAAGATGAATAAACACTGAAGACTGGTTGATGTTTCACTTGTGCTGGATTATACTGGGATAATAACACAAATAAAAATATGGCCTCAAGAAGGGCACACTTGAGAAGATGTAGATATAAACAATGGTACTGAAAAGCATCAGCTTCCTGACATCAGTGGATTTCCCTTTCTGTACTGGAAATTTCTATGGGTTTAGGCCTTAGGTCTCACATTGATGTCTGATACGGGCAAATCATTTTATTGCCTGTTTCCATCCATCACATTACTCAACAGAGGTAGAAGCATATATAATTTTTCTAAAACTAATTGTTAAATTATAAATACTTTACATTTACTTTTAATAATGATGTTTTCATTTTGAAATTCCAAATTACATTAAGAAAAGGAATGAGATTGTTTTCTTTGTCCAAAGGAAGCATAAATCTAAAAATTTGAGAACTTAGATTAGATTATCTTAAATTTGCATGTCAGGACTAATGTTGAATTGAAGACACTATGTAAAAGTTTTTTATATGCCACAGTGAGATGAATCATCAGTTTTGTTTATCTCTATGAAACAATTAGGTGTCACAGTATCTTAAACTGACTTAAATCATAATATCCATAAAGTCTTTGAATATTTTGAAAATTTACATATTTGCTTGTCTCCATTTTAAACATGAATCATGTCTTAAGTTTCTTGTTTCTTCAGTATACCACAAATATCTAAGGAAACTATGCAAAAATCATGTTTGCCTAACATGGTACATATGGCATATAAACTGAGTGATCACAGAAAATTAATACAGGTGTTTGGAAAACATAAAACAGCTGCTAGCTCATAATAAATTGTGATTCATTAGCAATCCTAATTTCAAATTTAAATTTTTTTCAATTAAAAATGATGAGTGTTGTTTATATATTAGAATTGCTAAAAAGATCAATCAGGATTATCAATCAACTCTTCTACCTTCCTTTGACAAAATACAGAAAATTGAAAAACATGTTCATAATATGTATTTGATAAGTTATTAAACTTCTTACTGAGAAAAGTTTGCCTTATAAAACCACGTAATTTCTAGCTGCATTGCCTTTTTATTTAAAGACACAAAGGTGTCTTTAAAAAATATTAAATCTCTTAGTTATTAGTGATGTCACAAATCTGAAATATATTTTACAAATAACACTTGATTTCCCTACAAAGTTATGATATTTTATATAAAGTTAACATGTCAGAACAGAAAAATGTTCTAAAACTCTAAATAATAGCTAAGTACACAAACTATGATATTTTATTTCATTTTAATTAACAGGTGGTTATTAAGTACCTGCTATGCCACAGGTGTAACAGAGAATTAAAAAAAAAAATAGTCATTAGTTTTTCAAACTTGTTGGAGACATAAGCCTATCTGAAATAATTTAAAAATAACGAGTAACTTTACAGTTACAGCATACAAATATAACTGATTTTCTCAAGGAACATAGAGTATGCTTGGGATATACAGACTTACACATATGAACAGAAAACAGATGGGGCCTCCAGCGGGTTAACTGCTCCTGATCTGGTCTTTTATCAATAAGGAGACACTGACATTTGATCATGGACTCTTCTCTGTGGTCCATACATACGTGAAATGTGAACTGCTAAAACAGTTTCAGAAGAATCTAGTTTAGAGGCTCTCTAGCATTTCAAGTGTCTCAGAACTTGATAAAGGGATGAAATCTGACATGCACATGTTCCCCATGCACATGTTCCCCTGCACATGTTCCTGGGAAGTCATAGGAAATAAAAACACAAGGCTTGAAATGGTTGCTGCAGCAGGTATGGCAAATATGACTCTTTCCTTCTGTTTCATGAGAAAGTAATTTTTCTCTCAGCAATGCTAAGTCATCCTGACCTCTTCTGACTTTTTCTTTGGAATAGTGAGAGGAAGCAAAGACCAGTGCGACTGAGGTCACAACACTGGCTTCAAGGATGTTCTGTGGAGTGGAAGGTTTCTTGAGGAGTATCAGGGTCATTAGTACAGGAAGCTATATTTTTATCTATTTTTATACCTTGGATTTCCATGTAAGAGTTCTTTTTATGTGTATATGTGTACACAGGTACATGTGTGCATATGTGCACATGTACTTATGTTACAGATGTGATACAGGGTAGACTCTGCTGCTTACAAAAGGCTTTGGAATACTACAGGTAGAGATAGTAATTCTTACAGGAAATCAGAAATTAAGGAAATAAAGGTTGGCTGATATTATCAAAGAAGACTTAATCAAAAAGAAGTGACTTGCAGCATTGATGAAATTTGTCATAAACTGAAAGACCTCTAGGCAGAAAGGTGCAAATGAATCAAAGTAAGTGGATTGCAAAAAACAAAACACTGGACTGAACAGAGAGCATATGTGAAACATCTAGAGATAAATCAGCGAAGGATGGTGACATTATATTATAAGGGTCCCAAATTCTAACATAAGGTATTTCAAGGAGAGCAATTCCAGTAATGTTTTGGGAGATAAATCTGGCAATTCTCTGCAGAACTCAATGGTGAAGAAAAACTGAAAAAAAAAAAAAAGTTGGTTTTAATTTGAGGTTTGCTGCATTACTATAGTCACAACACAATGAGGTCTGGTATTATGATGGTGGCAGTGTGAAAAGATAAAAGGGCCAAAGAGAACTTTCTTTGACTTCTTCAAGACAATTATAAATTAAATAATAAGTGAAGCCATTCATCTCTCCCTTGATTCAATAAATATTAAATGCTTACTATATTCTTATAATATCCCATTGTGTTAGACCCCAAGAACATTAACGGAAGTAAACATCTAATGAGTGATACTGAAATAAATAATTAATAATACTAGAATACAAGCTATAAGGGCAGAAATTTTTCTTCTTCTTTGTCTATTGTTGTATTCCTAGTGCCTAGGATAGTGCCTGGCACATAGGGGATCCTCAATCAGTATTTGCTGAATGAAGGAACAATGCAATAGGCATTGTTCATGGTGGACTCATTCATCATGCTCATCAATGGTGGACTTGATTAAGTCTCCTGGAGGATGAGGTACTTAAGTGGAAACTTGAAGAATGAAGGGGAGTTAGTCACAGAACAGCGGGACATGAAAGGGAATGTTGCTCACAGTAGAAACAACATATGTCATATTATAGGAAGTGAAAGATCTATAAACTTGAAGTCTAGGTGTGGAATGAAAAGAAATGACGCTGTAAAGATTAACAAGGGACAGGCCAGGCGTGGTGGCTCACGCCTATAATCCTAGCACTTTGGGAAGTGGAGGTGGGCAGATCGCTTGAGCCTATGAATTCGAGACCAGGGCAACATGGTGAAATCGGATCTCTACAAAATATATAAACAAAACAAAAGATTAACAAGGGATAGATAATCAGGGTCTTGTCATCCAGGCTAGGAAGCCTGAGTTTCATCCAAACAGGAGCCATGGAAGAAATTTGGGCAACATGAAGACTCTACCTTGCTTCTGGCAAGTAATTATACCTATCTAAGCCTCATTAGGAGATATACCTAATGTAAATGACGAGTTAATGGGCGCAGCACACCAAAATGGCACATGTATACATATGTAACAAACCTGCACATTGTGCACATGTACCCTAGAACTTAAAGTATAATAATAATAATAATAAAGAATAAGGACAATACCATATCCCATACAAAGTGATTGTAAGGATAAAAAATTTGATAAAGTTGTAGTAACTGGTACAGGATAGTACTTTGACAGAAGACAGCTAGAATAATTGGTACAGGTTAATACTTCCACAGAAGGTAAGTTTCCTATTCCTACTATACCACAGCTCTCCTTAGCACCACTTGATTACAACTGTCCCCTTAATAAATGGTTACAATAATATTTCAGTGTTAAAATATCACTAGCATCAGGCTAGTCTTTTAAAGAGTTTTGTATATCTTATTTTCTATCTTGCCCTCTTTAACTGAATGCTAGGTAATGGGTAGCTGATGGTCCCAAGTTTACATCTGTAGATGTAAAGTGCCAGCAAGATGACACTGCTTTTTTATTTACCACTTTTCACACAATATGACCAAATTAGAAAAAAAAAAAAAACCTGCAGAAATATTTAAAATAGAAATTACATATTAATAAATTACACAGAAATAACTATGTTGGGCTGGGTGTGGTGGTTCATGCCTATAATCCTAGTACTTTGGGAGGCCAAGGCGGGGAGATCAGTTGAGGTCAGGAGTTGGAGCCCAGCCTGGCCAATATAGTGAAACTCTGTCTCTACTAAAACAATACAAAAATTAGCCAGGCATCGTGGTGCATGCCTGCAATCCCAGCTACTTGGAAGGCTGAGGAAGGAGAATAGATTGAGCCCAGGAGGAGGAGGTTGCAGTGAGCCAAGATCCTGCTACTGCACTCCAGCTGGGGCTACAGAATAAGACTCTGTCTCAAAAAAAAAAAAAAAAAAAACAAAAAAGAAAGAAAAAAAAGTAACTGTATTGGGGTTAAGGAGCACATTTTATTACCATGCTTTTAAATTCCCATCATTTACAGAGCCCTTTCACATTGATATTCATTATTAAAGTGGCTAAACATTCACAGGTTACTGAATTATTAATTGATGCACATTACATCTCGCTTATACTTTACATCTACAGATGTAAAATACTCTTTTCACTGTCTGTAAATACAGTGTACTTCAAATGAAGCACAGGGTTTCGAAGTATCTTAAAACACAGAGATTCAATTCATCAAAGCCTCAAAACTAATGAAAAAGTCTAAATGCTCATTAGCACATAGGCAGGAGGGTATAAGATACTATAGAAACTTAAGTCATTCGCAGGATCTTCTCTTAAGCTCTTTGCAAATCCTGCCATTCAAGAACATTACTAACCGTATCTTTCCCTCATAAAATGCAGTAAGATATAAACACTGCCTTCAGGCACAAATGGATCTGAGCTTAAACGAAGCCTGCCTCTAATTTTCACTCTTTATCAACTTCTTTCTGCACTTTGATCTTATTTTCACCGACTGCACTTGCACCTACTCCAGTCAGGGGCTTATAGCTACATCCAGCCAGCTCCATAACCTAAAAGGTAGATCCACCAATTCCAGCAAAACTAAGCCATGAAATAAATGTGACTGACCCTCTGAAGGTCCCCTGCACACTCATGAGTCAATCTCTGCATCCAGGGAATGGTGCATACTGACTGGCCAGTTCTGGGTTATGTGTTCACTCCCTCTTGCTGGTAGGAGGAAGGCTAAGCCTAGTATCCAAAGAAAAGGGATTGGGAAAAATATTCCAGGCAACGATCGCAAACAGGGGTTTGTGCATTTTTTGAGAAGTAAAAATTCTTATATATTTCTCTTTATCATAAAGATCATTGCAGTAGTCATTCGAATACCTTGGCTAGAGGTCAGGTTCTCACTTCGGCAATCTTGGCAAGACCTGGAAAACTCATTGAAACCATTTAATATTCACTCCACCTAGTTTCTGCATAGAATTTATAATAGATTCATTTATATTACAGATCCAAATCCCTGAAGAATATGACATTTTATTCTTTAGTTTATCTGAAGCCATTCTTTCTGGCTATTAAGTCATCACCTCATCATTTTCTTCTCACTTTCAATGGAACTTGCTTTCTTTTCATGGATATTTTTTTTTCATAGGAAATAAACATGCATACTACATGGTGGGGGGTAGGAAGAGAGATGTACAGGTAAATTTATACACAATATTTTTAAAGTAAAAGCCAAAATGAAATTCATATGCTGAGGAATCTGCTAGAATAATGCATGAGCTAAATTAACACATGTAATGAACTACTGTGAAAGGTCAAATCTTACAATGTAAAAATTGTGAATGCCAAGAGATTACTCTTTTCCTACTGTAGTATCCTGTGATGTCTAAAATATGGTGAAAACATTTTAAGTACCATGACTCATGTCTCTGAATATGGCAGTAGTTTTCATACAAAGATCAAGTGTTAAAAAGGCATGGAAAACTGGAAATGAAACAACTATATAAAAACCCACTTAGGGGATGATCTAATCTTTGTTGATTCAAATTCCTGTAAGGATTAGAAAATTCTAAGTTAAGTACAATTTTCATATTTCTCTTTCCACAGTTGTCATTAATATGGTATTCACAAAAGACTTTTTTACTAAGATACAAAAGAGATTAATTTCCTTAATATTTCAGCCATTATGGCTTCTTACTTATAGTCATAATTCTGTATTTAGGAAATCAAGACTGATTATTTTAGAAATACTGATCATACAGACACACAGATTATAATAATAGACATCTACTTATGATGCACCTTTTATTCATGGCATCTTCAAACACTTTAAAAACCTGACGAACTTGTATTTATCCACCAGTAAAGCTCTCAAGATAATACCTATTGGCTACACAAAGTAAACTTAGTTAAGTATCTCAAACAGAAAATAAACACATTCTTACTCCCAGAAGATCTCAAAAACATCTTACATAAAGTAAAATCTATCTGTGTTGGAAAATGGCCAGGCAACCAGAATCTACAATGCTGTTTTTATGAAGGCTGTTAATAGTACATTAACACTTTGAAATTGTCAAGATGCCATTTATCTCATGTTTGAGGACAGACATTTCCAAAACTGAACACAGTAAGTGCTAAGTGTAAGTCTACTGCTTATATCTTGGGAACCTGTTCAGTACTGCGATTCCTCTAGGATTTAAGTCCAAATTCTGCCCCTTACACTCACCCCAGGGGACAGAAATCTTGTTTTCCCTTATCTGCGCTTTGGTTTGGGTGTCTCATTTATTCAGAGAAACCTCTAGGCCTTTTGACTAGTGAAATGTCAAAATATCAGCTTTTGTTAGATCTTCCACCTTACCCCCAACTCCATTAGTGCCCTCTGCTTGCTGCTGGTACATCCAGTTCCTCTACTTTGAATGTCTCTGTTCTAGATATTATGGGTTAAATTGTGCTCCACCCACCACCAAAGATATGTTGACGACCTAACCCCTGGTAGCCACAAATGTGACTATACTTAGAAATAGCATCTTTGCAGATGCAATCAGGTCATACTCGATTGGGGTGGGCGTTAATCCAATATAACTAGTGTCTTTATAAGTAAAGAAACACTTCGACATAGGCAGAACCAGAGAGGACATGTAAAGATGGAGGCAGAAAATGGAATCTTGCTGTCACAAGCCAAAAAAAGGCCTGGAGCTACCAGAAGCCGGAAGAGGCAAGGATCTACTTCTAGAGGTTTCAAAGGCAAGAAGGCCCCACCAACATCCTGATTTCAGCCTTCTAGCCTCCAGAACTGTGAGACAATAAATTTCTGTTGTTTTAAGCGACTTCGTTGGTAGCACTTTGTTTGGGCCAGCCCTAAGAAACAAATACACCAAATGTATTCCTCAATTATTTGAGTTATATCGCTATACATATGCACAACAATAACAACAACAACAACATTTTGAGTCTTAAAATATGTCAAGCAATGTTTCTAAGCATTTTGGATGCAACAGTTCAATTAACCTTTCAGTAACCTTTCAGTAGTAGGTGAGTACTACCATTTATCATCATTTCCCAGATGGAGAATTGAGAAAGATTAAGAAATTGCCCAAGCTGGTAAGTAGCAGAGCTGGAATTCAAACCAAGCGGTCTCACTCTGGGACTGTGCTCCATACAGGATCCTTACTGATGTCAGCTACTACATCTCTGATGTACATATGGGACTTTCTGCCATCATAAGCCCCTGAGTCTTTATGGAAAGACATCCCTCACATAGAGATGTCTAGGTCACAAACTTGTCCAGTCTTCCCTGTCCTAGTAAGAGGCTATATGCTCTGAGAGCTAACATAAAAATCCTTCTCAAAATCACAGCTAGATGGGAGGAATGAGTTATAGTGTTCTATACCACTACAGGATGACTAGAATTAGTACTTTATGTAGTTTCAAATAGCTAAAAGGAGGATACTGAATGTTCCCAAAACAAAGAAATAACTGTTGGTGATGATGGATATGCTAATTACCTTGGTCTGATCATCCATCATACATTGTATGTATTGAAACGTCACTATGTTGTACATCATGAATATGTACACAATTATTTGTCAATTAAAATTTTTAATTAAAATTAATTTTTGATTCCTGGGCAAGATGGCTGAATAGGAACAGCTCCTGTCTCCAGCTCCCAGCAAGACCAATCCAAAAGGCTGGTGATTTCTGCATTTCCAGCTGAGGTACCCGGTTCATTTCACTGGGACTGGTTACACAGCGGGTATAGCCCCTGGAAGGTGAGCAGAAGCAGGGTGGGGCACTGCCTCACCTGGGAAGTGCAAGGGGTCGGGAAACTCCCTCCTCTAGCCAAGGGAAACGTTGAGGAACTGTGCTGTGAAGGACAGCGCTCTCCGGCCCAGATACTACACTTTTCCCATGGTCTTCACAACTCATAAACCAGGAGATTCCCTCAGGTGCCTACAGGACAAGGGCCCCGGGTTTCAAGCACAAAACTGGGAGGCCATTTGGGCAGACACCGAGGTAGCTGCAGGAGTTTTGCTTTCATACCCCAGTGGTGGGTGGAAGACCAGCGAGACGGAACTGTTCACTCCCCTGGAAAGGGGGCTGAAGCCAGGGAGCCAAGTGGTCTAGCTCAGTAGATCCCACCCCCACGGAACTCAGCAAGATAAGATCCACTGACTGGAAATTCTTGTTGCCAGCACAGCAGTCTGAAGTTGACCTGGGATACCTGAGCTTGGTGCAGGGAGGGATGTCTGCCACTACTGAGGCTTGAGTAGGCAGTTTTCCCCTCACAGTGTAAACAAAGCCCAGGGAAGTTCAGACTGGGCGGAGCAAACCACAGCTTGGCAAAGCCACTGTAGTCAGACTGCCTCTCTAGATTCCTCCTCTCTGGGCAGGGCATGTCTGAAAGAAAAGCAGCAGCCCCAGTCAGGGGCTTATAGATGAAACTCCCATCTCCCTGGAACAGAGCACCTGGGGGAAGGGGTGGCTGTGGGCGCAGCTTCAGCAGACTTAAATGTTCCCGCCCGCTGGTTCTGAAGAAAGGAGTAGATCTCCAAGCACAGCACTCGAGCTCTGCTAAGGGACAGACTGCCTCCTCAAGTGGGTCCCTGACCCTTGTGCCTCCTCATTGGGAGATACCTCCCAGCAGGGGTCGACAGACACCTCATACAGGACAGCTCCGGCTGGCATCTGGTGGGTGCCCCTCTGGGATGAAGCTTCCAGAGGAAGGAACAGGCAGCAATCTGCTGTTCTGCAGCCTCTGCTAGTGATACCCAGGCCAACAGGGTCTGGAGTGGACCTCCAGCAAACTCCAGCAGACCTGCAGCAGAGGGGCCTGACTGTTAGAAGGAAAACTAACAAACAGAAAGGAATAGCATCAACATGAAGAAAAAGGACGTCCACTCAGTAACCCCATCCGAAGGTCACCAGCATCAAAGACCAAAGGTAGATAAATTCACGAAGATGAGGACAAACCAGTGCAAAAAGGCTGCAAGTTCCAAAATCCAGAATGGCTCTTCTCCTCCAAAGGATCACAACTCCTCACCAGCAAGGGAACAAAACTGGATAGAGAATGAGTTTGACCAATTGACAGAAGTAGGCTTCAGAGGGATGGGTAATAACAAACTCCTCCTGAGCTAAAGAAGCATGTTTTAACCCAATGCAAGGAAGCTAAGAACCTTGATAAAAGGTTAGAGGAATTGCTAACTGGAATAACCAGTTTAGAGAAGAACATAATGACCTGACGGAGCTGAAAAACAGGGCGCAAGAACTTCATGAAGCCTACAAATTATTAACAACCAAATCGATCAATTGGAAGAAAAGATAGCAGAGAATGAAGATCACTTTAATGAAATAAAGCATGAAGACAAGATTAGAGAAACAAGAATAAAAAGGAACAAACAAAGCCTTCAAGAAATATGGGACAATGTGAAAAGACCAAACCTACATTTGGTTGGTGTACCTGAAAGTGATGGGGAGAATGGAACCAAGTTGGAAAATACACTTCAAGATATTATCCAGGAGAACTTCCTCAATCTAGTAAGACAGGCCAACATTTAAATTCAGGAAATACAGAGAACACCACAAAGATATTCCTTGAGAAGGGCAACCCTAAGACACAAAATCATCAGATTCACCAACGCTGAAATGAAGGAAAAAATGTAATGAGCAGCCAGAGAGCCTTTGTTGGGCTACCCACAAAGGGAAGCCCATCAGACTAACAGTGGATCTCTCTGCAGAAACCCTAGAAGCCAGAATAGAGCGAGGGCCAATATTCAGCATTCTTAAAGAAAGAATTTTCAACCCAGAATTTCATATCCAGCCAAAAGAAGCTTCATAAATGAAGGAGAAATAAAATCCTTTATAGACAAGCAAATGCTGAGGGATTCTGTCACTATCAGGCCTGTCTTACAGGAGTTCCTAAAGGAAGCACTAAATATGGAAAGGAAAAACTGGTACCAACCATTGCAAAAACAAACCAAAATGCAAAGTCCATCGATATCATGAAGAAACTGCAACAACTAATGGGCAAAATATCCAGCTAGCATCATAATGACAGGATCAAATTCATACATAAAAATATTAACCTTAAATAAAAATGGGCTAAATGCCCCAATTAAAAGGCACAGTCCAGGATGGGTGTGGTGACTCACACCTGTAATCCTAGCACTTTGGGAGGCCGAGGTGGGCAGATCACCTGAGGTCAGGAGTTTGAGACCAGCCTAGCCAGTCTGGCCAACCTGGTGAAACCCCGTCTCTATTAAGAATGAAAATATTAGCAGGGTGTGGTCATGGGGACCTGTATTCCCAACTCTTGGAAGGCTGAGGTAGGAGAACTGCTTGAACTCGGGAGTTGGAGGTTGTAGTGAACCAAGATCACGCCATTGCACTCCAGCCTCGGTGACAAAAGTGAGACTCCATCTCAAAAAAAAAAAAAAAAAAAAAAAAAAGGCACAAACTTGCAAATGGGATAAAGACTCAAGACCCATGGGTGTGCTGTATTCAGGAGACCCATCTCATGTGCAAAGACACACATAGGTTCAAAGTAAAGGAATGGAGAAAGATTTACCAAGCAAATGGAAAGCAAACAAAAAAAGCAGGGGTTGCAATCCTAATCTCTGATAAAGCAGAATTTAAACCAACAAAGATCAAAAAAGACAAAGAAGCACATTACATAATGGTAAAGGGATCAATGCAACAAGAAGAGCTAACTATCCTAAATATATATGCACCCAATATGGGAGCACCCAGATTCATAAACCAAGCTCTAAGAGACCTACAAAGAGACTTAGACTCCCACACAATAATAGTGGGAGACTTTAACACTCCACTGTCAATATAAGACAGATCAATGAGACAGAAAATTAACAAGGATATTCAGGACTTGAACTCAGCTCTGGACCAAGCAGACCTAATAGACATCTACAGAACTCTCCATCCCAAATCAACAGAATATACATTCTTCTCAGCACCACATCGCACTTAATCTAAAATTGACCACATAATTGGAAGTAAAACACTCCTCATTAAATGTAAAAGAATGAAAATCATAACAGTCTCTCAGACCACAGTGCAATCAAATTAGAACTCAGGATTAAGAAAGTCATTCAAAACCGCACAACTACATGGAAACTGAACAACCTGCTCCTGAATGACTACTGGGTAAACAACGAAATGCAGGCAGAAATAAAGATGTTCTTTGAAACCAATGAGAACAAAGACACAATGTACCAGATTCTCTGGGACACAGCTAAAGCAGTGTGTAGAGGGAAATTCATAGTACTAAATGCCCAAAGCAGGAAAGGTCTAAAATCAAAACCCTAACATCACAATTAAAAGAAGTAGAGAAGCAAGAGCAAACAAATTCAAAAGCCAGCAGAAGACAAGAAATAACTAAGATCAGAGCAGAACCAAAGGAGATAGAGACAAGAAAAACCCTTCAAAAAATCAGTGATTCCAGGAACTGGTTTTTTGAAAAGATTAACAAAATAGATAGACCACCAGACTAATAAAGAAGAAAAGAGAGATGAATCAAATAGAAACACCAAAAAATGATAAAGGGGTGATCACCACTGATCCCACAGAAATAAAAACTACCATCAGAGAATACTATTAACACCTCTACATGAATAAACTAGAAAATCTAGAAGAAATGGATAAATTCCTGGACACATACATCCTCCCAAGACTAAACCAGGAAGACGTTGAGTCCCTGAATAGACCAATAACAAGTTCTGAAATTGAGGCAGTAATTAATAGCCTACCAACCAAAAAAAGCCCAGGACCAGACTGATTCACAGCCGAATTCTACCAAAGGTACAAAGATGAGCTGATACCATTCGTTGTGAAACTATTCCAAACAACAGAAAAAGAGGGACTCCTCCCTAACTCATCTTATGAGGTCAGCATCATCCTGATACTAAAACCTGGAAGAGACACAACCAAAAAAGAAAAATTCAGACCAATATCCCTGATGGACATCTATTTGAAAATCCTCAAAAAAATTACTGGCAAACTGAATCCAGCAGCACATCAAAAAGCTTATCCACCATGATCAAGTCAGCTTCATCCCTGGGATGCAAGGCTGGTTCAACATACGCAAACCAATAAACGTAATCCATCACATAAACAGAACCAAGGACAAAAAACACATGATTATTTCAATAGATGCAGAAAAGGCCTTCAATAAAATTCAACATCCATGCTAACAACACTCAATAAACTAGGTATTGATAGAACATATCTCAGAGTAATATGAGCTATTTATGACAAACCCACAGCCAATATCATACTGAATGGGGAAATGGCACAAGACAAGGATAGCATATCTCACCACTCCTATTCAACATAGTACTGGAAATTCTGGCCATGGCAATCAGGCAAGAGAAAGAAATAAAGCGTATTCAAATAGGAAGAGAAGAAGTCAAATTATCTCTGTTTGCTGATGACAAGATTGTATATTTAGAAAAAGCCATCGTCTCAGCCCAAAAACTGCTTAAGCTGATAAGCAACTTCAGCAAAGTCTCAGGATGCAAAATCAATGTGCAAAAATCACAAGCTTTCCTACACACCAATAATAGACAAAGAGCCAAATCACGAGCAAACTCCTGTTCACAATGACTACAAAGATAATTAATTATCTAGGAATACAACTTATATGGTATGTGAAGGACCTCTTCAAGGAGAACTACAAACCACTGCTCAAAGAAATAAGAGAGGACACAAACAAATGGAAAAACATTCCATGTTCATGGATAGGAAGGATCAATATCATGAAAATGGCCATACTGCTCAAAGTAAGTTACAGATTCAATGCTATTCCCATTAAGCTACCACTGACTTTCTTCACCAAATTAGAAAAAAACTACTTTAAATTTCACATGGAACCAAAATAGGGTCCATATAACCAAGACAATCCTAAGCAAAAAGAACAAAGCTAGCGGCATCAAGCTATCTGACTTCAAACTATACTACAAGGCTACAGTAACCAAAACAGCATGGTACTGTTACCAAAACAGAGAAACAGACCAATGGGACAGAACAGAAGCCTCAGACATAACACCACACATCTGCAACTATCTGATTTTTGACAAAGCTGACAAAAACAATCAATGAGGGAAGGATTCCCTATTTACATAATGGTGTTGGGAAAACTGGCTAGCCATAGGCAGAAAACTGAAACTGGACCCCTTCCTTAAACCTTATACAAAAATTAACTAAAGATGGATTAAAGATTTAAATGTAAGACCTAAAATCATAAAAACCCTAGAAAAAAACCTAGGCAATACCATTCAGGACACAGGCACGGGAAAAGACTTCATGAGTAAAACACCAAAAGCAATGGCAACAAAAGCCAAAATTGACAAATAGGATCTAATTAAACTAAAGAACTTCTGCACAGCAAAAGAAACTATCATCAGAACGAACAGGCAACCTACAGAATGGGGAAAAATGTTTGCAATCTATCCATCTGACAAAGGGCTAATATCAAGAATGTACAAGGAACTTAAATTTACAAGAAAAAACCAAACAAGCTCATCCAAAAGAGGGTGAAGAATATGAACAGACACTTTTCAAAAGAAGACATTTATATGGCCAACAAACATAAAATAAAAGCTCATTATCACGGGTCATTAGACAAATGCAAATCAAAACCACAATGAGATATCATCTCACATCAGTTAGAATGGCCATCATTAAAAAGTGAGGAAACAACAGATGCTGGAGAGGATGTGAAGAAATAGGAACACTTTTACACTGTTGGTGGGAATGTAAATTGGTTCATCCATTGTGGAAGACAGTGTGGTGATTCCTCAAGGATCTAGAACTGGAAACACCATTTGACCCAGCAATCTTATTACTGGGTATATACCCAAAGAATAATAAATCATTCTACTATAAAGACACATGGACATGTATGTTTATTTCAGCACTATTCACAATAGCAAAGACCTAGAGCCAACCCAAATATCCATCAATGTTAGACTGGATAAAGAAAATGTAGCACATATGCACCACGGAATACTGTGCAGCCATTAAAAAGGATGAGTTTATGTCCTTTGCTGGGACATGGATGAAGCTGGAAACCATCATTCTCAGCAAACTAACACAGAAACAGAAAACCAAACACCACATGTTCTCACTCATAAGTGGGAGTTGAACAATGAGAATATATGGGCACAGGGAGGGGAACATCACACACTGGGGCCTGTGGGGGGTGGGGGCCTAGGGGAGGGATAGAATTAGGAGAAATACCTAATGCACATGATTGGTTGATGGGTGCAGCAAACCACCATGGCACATATATACCTATGTAACAAACCTGCACCTTCTGCACATGTATCACAGAACTTAGAGAATATTAATTTAAAAAAAATTAATTCTTCTCAAAAAAAAATTCAATATGTGGGGAACCTGGGTCCATAACAATCACCTGAAAAATGTCCTGGAAATTTCAGTTGATGTTATATGCAATGTGTGCCATGTCGGCCATGTCTGTGTTGAAACCCTTAGTGCAACAGTTTATTCTGAACTCCAGATTTTTAACAGACACTAGCAAAACAGAATACACTCAGGAACTACGATTACCATTATTCTGTGTCTTGAAACGCTATTTTGTAAGAAAAATAGAGGCTACCTGGTCTAAAAAACAGAATCGATGGCAGCATGATACCTGTGCTCAAGTATTAGAGAGGCTTTCACAGATGAGGCACCAGGCTTATTTTCACTTATTTTCTCTGGTTCCCTCCCCTCCCCCAGAGGGCAGAATAAAAGCAAATGAGTGAAAGTTAAAAGGAAGCCCACTTAGTTCAATTGAAGAAAAAGAAAATTCATTTATAACAAGGAAACCATTCAGAATGGAATAGCTGGCACTGTGATGTAATGAGCTCACCCACACTAGAAACATTTAAGCAAAGTGTGAAACACCAAGTCGTTATTTCTATTTTATCCTATTTTTGTTTTTACTTTCATTTTCTTCTTTCTGATTCACTTATGGCAAGTTACTTCGGGTAAACAGCTTGAACCCTGGTTCAAACAGCTGCACTAGGACTAATCAGCTGTAATATATTAGACTATTCATTTAAATGTTCTCACATGTAAAACTAAAATAATAACATTTCACCTTGCAGGGCTGTCTGAGGATTAAAAAGTATATTGCATTGTGACTGTCACTAACATATTTCAATATGCCACTGATTATAAGACACATGATTAGTTTATCTATTTTTAAACAACAAAACGTTTTCCTATCGCTGAGAATCTTTATTATACTTTAGAAGTGAAACACTGATTAATATATTCCCAAAACTTCTTTCCATTGAGTTTGGCTTATCATTTTTCACATCAGTATCATTCATGTTTTTACACCAAATATCATCGGTGCTATCAAAAGTGTTCATCAGTCAGGTGCCATGGCTCACGTCTGTAATCCCAGCAATTTGGGAGGCCGAGGTGGGTGGATCACTGGAGGTCAGGAGTTAGAGACCAGCCTGGCCAACATAATGAAACCCCGTCTCTAAAATACAAAAATTAGCCGGGCGTGGTGGCGTGTGCCTGTAGTCCCAGCTACTCGGGAGGCTGAGGCAGAAGAATGGCTTGAACCCGGGAGGCAGAGGTCACAGCGAGCCGAGATTGCGCCAGTGCACTGGAGCCTGGGCAACAGAACGAGACTCCGCCTCAAAAAAAAAAAAAAAAAAAAAAAAAGTGTTCATGAGGCAATGTTTTTAAAGGAGCACTCCAGTATTATAACCAGGATTCTGCTGCTGGACTTCCTTGTTTGATGTATGATATGTCCTCTTCTGCTTGTATGTTGGCAAGAAAATATAACAGGCTTCATCAGCTTATGGTAATCTTTATTTCTCAAGTCCTTCCTATAAAGCATTTGGGTTTTGTTTTGTGTAAAAATTGGGAAATGCAAACAGTCATCCAATAATGAATATTTTCTTTTCTATTAATTTGCACCTCACTGCCTTTTGTCTGTGTCTTTTCGAACAATAATATTTAGTTACTTGAAGACATTAAATAGCAATTAAACTCAACATCTGTGGTTTCAACAATGCTTATAACTCAAAGAGACAATATAAACAGCTATAACCAAGTTCTTGCATGAGCGGGCAATGACAACTAGAAATATATCATGACTAGTGTTTGACCAACAGCCACTTGAGACCCAGGCAAATTTCATAGTAGCTAAAATATGAAAAAAGTACATCTTAGAATTGTAAAATATATTGTTGTTTGATTAGCATAATTTTCCTTGACTGTAAGAGAGGTGTCTATTTAAATATATACCTCTGTAGTTACATAAAAGAGGGGCTCAACAAGTATTTGCTTAATGAAGTACAGGTTGGCAGGCATATTACAGTGGAGATTTTCTGATATTATCTCCAGTAGAAGACTGCTAAATTACTTTCCAAACCTAGGATTACTTCATCCCAAAGCAATTAAAAAGGCAAGATGGGGGGAGTAGTAGGGAATCTGACTGTGTCATGCCTTGAAATACAACGAAAAAGACCACTTTAAATAAGGAATTACAGAGACAACAAAACTGGCTGTCTCCATGGCTGAGGAATGGTCTGCAGTTCCCAGGTGTCATGCCAGTTGGTGTGAGAAGGCACATAAACCTGTCTAGGCTCTCCCAGGTGTGCTATTGGGAATCATGTCATTTCCACAGCTTCTCGACGGAGCACCTCAATCCCAGTATCCCTTCCCCACCCAACCAAACCAAAGGCTAGGTCTTCCCAGAGCAAGGGTAGGCTGATGTCCTCCGGAAGAGCTGAGCACCCACTCTCTCTGGTCTAGGTGTCTGCCTGTGGGATATTTTTATTTTTCACTGTGGCTGATTTTGTTCTTTTCACAAGATCATCATCTTACATCAGTTTTCATTGGCCAATGCAGTGCTTCCCTCCTCTCAACGTTTTCTCCTAATCCAAATGTGTCATAAGAAAGAGAGCAGTTTACTACTTTCCATGGGCTGAGAATAAGTACACATACATTTGGGAAGCTCATTGTAACTCACAGATGTCAGTCCACAAAATAAATAAATAAATAAATAAATAAATAAATAAATACACAAACTTCCACACACGTACAAAATAAATAAATAAATAAATAATTCAAACTAGCAAGGACTTTGTCTTTATTATTCTGCATTATATAAAATAGGTCACTAATAAACGAGCAGTTGTATTTCCATATCTGTAAAATCAAGATCTCACTAATCTTTAAGTATTGCTTTTACCATATTACTTATGTGGACAGAAATAAGCAAAGGTTACCTTTTGCCTAAATGACAGAAATCTAAATTCCTGATCATGGCACTACCATAACATATTCTGTCCTCTCTATACAAACTGGTTCTCTCTCATGTCTGCAGCCTTGTCTCATCAATCCCTTTGGAGAAACGGTTGGAATGGTTATGGGCTTGAGCTTTGATATTTACATAGCTGATTTGAATCTTGGCTTTACTTTCCTTAAGTGCATAATTTTTGGATAAGTAACTAAGCTCCAGTGAATGTCAGAGTTCTCATCTCTAAAAGAGAAATAAGACATCTATTCATTGGTTTATTGTGTGATATATTTAATCACCAAGTACATTAGCTGAAACACAGTAAGTTTATATAAATGGTAGCTATTATTATAGGTCAATTATCTCTTATCTGAATTGCTTGGGAACAGAAGTGTTTTGTATTTTAGATTTTTCTGAGTTTCAGAATATTTGATTTATCTACTTAAAAGTCGCCCGTCCCTAATCCAAAAATCTAAAATCTGAAATACTCCAATGAGCATTTCCTTGGAGTGTCATGTTGGTACTCAAAAAGATTCAAGTTTGCAGCCTTTAGGAATTCTCAAATTTTCAGATTAGGGATGCTCCTCTGTATAACAAAAGCATTCCACTCTGTACTCTTATTTGTCTGATATCTAGTTAGGCTTGCTCTACTATTCATTGTATATTGATATAATACATGTGGATTTTACATATGGTTACCTACACGCTTACAAATGTAAACTTATGACTATGATTCTTACGTATCTATAGGGTTACATCTGTAATCTTTCATTGTTAATAATTTTATATTATATGACAAATATATTAAATTGAAGTGATATAATGTCAAAATATTATGAAAACCTAACATGTGAAAAACACTTTTTAAGAAAACATTCGCCGGGCGCGGTGGCTCACGCCTGTAATCCCAGCACTTTGGGAGGCCGAGGCGGGCGGATCACAAGGTCAGGAGATCGAGACCACGGTGAAACCCCGTCTCTACTAAAAATACAAAAAATTAGCCGGGCGCGGTTGTGGGCGCCTGTAGTCCCAGCTACTCGGGAGGCTGAGGCAGGAGAATGGCGTGAACCCGGGAGGCGGAGCTTGCAGTGAGCCGAGATCGCGCCAATGCACTCCAGCCTGGGTGACAGAGCGAGACTCCGTCTCAAAAAAAAAAAAAAAAAAAAGAAAACATTCATATATACTATTTTCTTCAATTCTCAAATAAAATAGCAAACAATCCAAGTATTTTAATTTATGTAAACAGTCTAAGCATTTTATAAAAGTGGAAACTAGGCCGGGCGTGGTGGCTCACGCCTGTAATCCCAGCACTCTGGGAAGCCGAGGTGGGTGGATCATGAAGTCAGGAGATCGAGACCATTCTGGCTAACACGGTGAAATCCTGTCTCTACTAAAATGCAAGAACAAAATTATCCAGTTATGTGGCAGACGCCTGTAGTCCCAGCTACTCGGGAGGCTGAGGCAGGAGAATGGCGTGAACCCGGGAGGCGGAGCTTGCGGTGAGCCGAGATGGTGCCACTGCACTCCAGCCTTGGCAACAGAGTGAGACTCCGTCTCAAAAAAAAAAAAAAAAAAAAAAAAAAAGACAACCTGTTAAAGGTATTTTGGCTGACCAGTGATAGGGTCAAGCCCAGGATTCCTTTAATTCCTACTAATGTTCATACAAATTTATGCAGATATTGAGAAGACAAAGACAGCCTTTCTGTGTCCTCCAAGTACCCAGATTGTGTGTGCCTTGCATCTGTACATTGTAGGAACTCACAAATACTTTATTTGACCCCTAAAAGGATATGACAGATGTATAAGCAGTGCTTTGGGTATATGCCAGGAAAGAGTGAACATGAACAGAGTCCTGATAAATTTACAAAGTGGAATGGATCTTCTACTCAAAGTGACTTTTTTTTTTTTTTTTTTTTTTGGTCATTGTTGCTGTTTGTTGGGTTTGCTTGTATGCTTTTGTCCAGTAACCACTCAACAAATAACATAAAAGATAAAAGGCTTTGAGAACCTTAACTCTTTTTTCTATTGGCTTGGAGTGTAAATCTGTTGCAACAACTATTACTGCTTGAAAAGATATGCTACTGTAAATAGAACAATACAGTTAATTCACCTGAAGTCTTTAAAATCTTTTTTTTAAGTCATGTGGCAAAAAAGCATTAACATACAATTTTAGGTTTTGGTAACAAATTATCTCTTTTGCATTGCTTTCCCAATTAATTCTGCAAAGCACTTTCATATTTTACTAAAATGGTATTATGACTAGAAGTGAATGATTAGCATAAAAATTCTCTAAACTATTAATTAATGAATAATTTACATAGCAATTTTTAAAAGGTAATTCATAATTGTCCAAATATCACTCTTTCTCCATTTCCTAAAGGGGATTACTTGTGAAAACATTCATTTGTCAGTTTTAAAGTGGAACTCGTCCTATATTTCTCTTTGCAATTTACTCTTCAAATTAAACTAGCTTTTGTATATCCATTGTTGAGTTCTGAGTCCAGAATTCAGCACTAATGACTTAATAATATTATCATTTTCAAGATACTGGCCTTTCAAGACACAGATCTCAGCAGCCCAGTGCATGCCCTATGCAAATACTGGACCGTGTAATGACAGATTTCATCAGCTCTCCTCAACAGCACTTAGAAGATTAATCGTACATTATTAGGCCTTGAGGACACTCTCTTTTCCCCTCTTCCTTCCTTTATCAGTATTATCTTCTCTGGGTAAGATGCATTACCTATGTGATTCAGAGTAAGATGAAAAATTGGACCCTAATGCTCATATTTCTATTTAAGAAGAAAAAACTCAGAGTCCTTTTTTTTGAAGTCACTTTTGGTAAAAGTCAAACATATCTGTGACAAGTTATAAACAGTGTATTATGGACAAAGAGAAATGATATTAGAATTATCATGCAGAATGACTGCAGTGTCAAAAGCATTCCCAATATGTGTACATAGTAACAGAATTATGATTCTCTCTATCCACAGACACCATTTCTTTGAGACACATTATTAAATTTAACAGAAACAATATTATCTGTTTTTAGTATGCTACCCACATAAAGTAAATAAGTGGAGATTTGAGCTTAAATTATCTATGAGATACTTTTCACTAGTAGTACATTTCATAGAACACTGAATCATTTTGATTACTTGCTCATGAGTCAAACAAGAGGCTAAAACATAATGAAGACAGAAATAATACTTAAAATCTAAAGATATCATAAAACCAATATTTTATTTCTCTGTTCAAAACCCTGCAGTGGGCTGGGCATGGTGGCTTCCAGTACTTTGGGAGGCCGAGGTGGGTGAATCACTTGAGGTCAGGAGTTCGAGACCAGCCTCACCAACATGGCCAAACCCCACCTCTACTAAAAATACAAAAATTAGTCAGGCGTGGTGGCACATGCCTGTAATCACAATTGCTTGAACCCAGGAGGTGGAGGTTCCAGTGAGCCCAGATCATGCCACTGTATGCCAGTTTGGGCAACAGAGAGAGACACTGTCTCAAAACAAACAAACAAAAATCCCCTGCAGTGTTATGGCCCCTACTCCTTCTCTAACCACAGCTTCCCTCTCTCCAAGTCATTAGTTTTGCTTCAGCCACAGTGATCATGCTCTCCTATGAATACCAGGCCCATTCTTACCTCAGGTCCTTTGCACTTCCTCTGCCTACAGAATTATTCCCCTAAACATGTCCTCTGCTCTCCCCTTTATTTACCCTACTGAAGAGTTATTTTCTCAGAAAGGTCTTCCCTGATCCCCATCTCTTGTATTTCATACCTGACACTTTCTATCTCTTCTTTAGTATTGTTTCACAGCACTTGTTACAACCTCACTTATTGTGTATTCTTTAAATTTACCAGTTTCTTTATCTCTCCCTACTAGAACACAGCTTCCCAAGAATGGACTGTTCACTCCTGCATCCTGATTTATTATTCAGCGACTGCCTCAAAAAGTTTCTTAATCAAGTGAACAAATGAATATATAGGATGGGTGATACAAAGGCTGAACTTACACTTATAACACAAAGTGGTAAATATAATCTCAGATTCCACTTAGTTGTGGTACAGTAATACTTAACATTAGCATGTTAATGGAGGATGATAGGAAAAGGCACTCCAATTGTCAAGCATTTCACATCATTTAGAGGAGGAAACAAGGTTGAAGAAGAAGAAGAAGAAGAAGAAGAAGAAGAAGAAGAAGAAGAAGAAGAAGAAGAAGAAGAAGTTGTTATTGTGGTCGACCACAAATTATCTGTTTGGATAAAAATAATACATAATACAATTAAAGACACTGATCAAAAATTAGCATGGAAGCAAAATATACTAGAAATGGTAGACTTTGCTTTCCTGAACAGCATTTTAATTATCTGTACAGAAGTAAAGCATTTTATAAATACTAAATTGGACTTCCTGTAAATCTCACCCCCAGGAGCTTGAGGAAACAGGATAACTACTTGTCTATATCTGACTTTGACATACAAGGAAGAGCTACTTAGTGCATCAGAAAAGGTAAGAAAGTGGTGCTATCAGCTGAGTAGTGGAGACAGTGAGGAAGAGGAAAGCTAAATACAGCCCAAAGCTACATTACAGACTTTCAGAATGAATAACAACAATAATAATGATAATACGTATCAATCACTGAGTGTCAATTATGGGACCAACACTATACAATGCACCCTGCACGCATAACCTCCTTTAATCCTCACAACCTACTCCACCCACCCACCCCAGCTTTTTTGTAGACACAGGGTTTCACTGTGTTGTCCAGGCTGGATTCAAACTCTCAGGCTCAAGTGATCCTCCCGCCTCAGCCTCCTGAGTAGCTGGGACCTAGATATGTGAGCCACTGAGACTGGCTTCCCTTCTTTTCTTAAAACAAAGTAAACCTTTAAAAAGAACTTTCATAATTAATTCAGGTAAGAAAATAGACACTGGAAACAAACTTAGTAATCATCTTGTAGAATCCATTTTTCCACAGCAAGGTAGAAAAATAATTCTACAATATTTTGCTAATATTTAATGATCAGGGAGGCCACAATACTCAAGTGAGGAGTGACACTTTCTGGAACTGGGCTGTGCAAGGCCTCTTTGGCTATATACCTTGATCCCTATGCTGATCTCACTATACTTTTTGCCATGTCTCTGGTCAGTTCTCTTTCCCAGCCACTCTTTCAGGAGGTTTCTATACTATCTCCAGGTTTCTCCTTAGCCTTCACTTTCAGCACATAGTTTAATTTCTACTACACAAGTAAGAGAGAAAGTGGGCTGGGATCCACATTCTCTGTTTTCTGGTTCTCTACTTCCTACGTCACCTTTTCTATCTTCATACTTTTTCTTTCCCTATGGTTTCAGAAGGTCTTTATTCCTATCTCAAGTTAATCAATCTGCTAGTATTCTCATGACTATTCTCTCAAGGATCACACTCTATCATCAATTATTTACTCCCTCTCCTCTATTTCTAACTTCTTTTCAAATGGTTTCTTTCCCTTTGTCTATTAACACTTGAGTGTCTTCTGTGGTCATAAAGGATCCCCTTGTACCTCCCATTCTCTGTTGCTACTGTCATATAGCTCTTCTCAGTCAAACTACCTGAAAGACTAGTCCACCCTGCGTATTTTCCTTTTCCTTGCTCTCCCTAATCACCCTTGATTCACTATAATCATAATGGCCTTGTCTCTGGCCATTCTATTGCATTTCTATGGACATATTGCACCAGTTACTTCCTAACTGTCAAACCAAGCAGGTATTCTTGAGTCCATCTCTCCTCAGGTTCCACTAGACTATCGTTCTTTCTCAATCTCTGCGGCCCCACTTCCTTTGATTGTTCATTAATTGCAGGCATTATCCCTGGCTTTGTAATCTCATCCACTTGCATGATTTTACCACTATCTATACAATGATAGCTCCAGAGTGGTGTCTCTAAACCAGATCTCCCAACTGAACTCCAGAGAAATGATAGACAGCTGTTACAGCTGGGTGGTTTCAATTAGGTGTCACGTAAAATGCTCATATTCAGCTGACCTAAAATGAATCCACTGCCTTCTCACCCAAACTTATTCCTACATACACATCCTGTCTTGGATGTGGCATCACCATCTATCAAGTCACATAAACCAGTCACATAAAGCAGGAAAATGAAAATCATCCTAGATTTCTCTTTCCACTCATCACCCTCCTTCTTTAGGCCCCCGATCTTAAATATTTATTAAAATCCTATCATCTTTACCACCACTGCTGTTGCCACTATGTCTGTCTTGGTTCAAGTGCTGTCTGGACTATTATATGAAGTTTAGATGGAATTTCTGCCTTCGTCCTTGCTCCCTCCAGCACTAACTTCAGATTTATGTCCAAGTGAATAAAACATAATAGTAACATATACCACACAGGATCAAGTCTTTTCCTTACTAAATACCCTTTGGAGTATATGTATATACTAAAGCTTAAAGTACTTATCCTTAGTATAGGAGACTTTCCTTGCCAAACTCTCCAATCCCTCAGCTGGAAAATAGTTTTGCCAATGTATCAAGCTAAAACATCCCTCTGCTCCTTAGGACACATTAGAATGCCTAGAATGCTCTTTCCCCGGCCCCTTTCGGTCTTGGTCAGCTCCTATTTGTCCTTCAAAACCTTTATCAGAAGTTACTGCCTTTTGACCTGTATCTACAAAGTTATTCACTTTGAAGTCTGTTATTCCCTGCAAATTGTTCTTGCTTTACACATGCATCATATTTTTCATAATAGACTGATTTCAGTCTGTCTCCCCTAGGAGACTATGATACCACTAAGGGCAGACACTGCATTTATTAACCCTGTGACTCCAGATCCTAGAAATCTAAATGATCAACAAACATTTCTCAGCTAAATAGAAGAATGATATTCTATTAGTCCACTTCAATCTACTGCTACATATTCCCTGAGGCTGACCATTCATGGTTAGGAAAACCTGTTTCATAGTATTTTATTTCCTATGCCATAATCTCTGAACAGTGCAAATGTTATGCAAGGTTTTGTGCTTTAGGTAGTGGTTTTGTAAATCATTTGATCACTAATCAAGATGAGAAATATATTTTACATCCTAAGCCATTATAAACATATATGAATACAAATACAAAAATTAGAAGTACTGCCCTTTGATTGGTATAATAAACTCATATTTTCTTTCCTAGTCTAGTTTTTTGCTTTAAATAAAAAAATACTAGATTGATACAATAACCTGCTTTCATTTCTCATGGACTGTGATGTACACATTTTGGAAAACACTGCTCTCTATATAATGTTTTCAGGAAAAAAAAAATCTTAAAAGGAACCTTTGTTTGCTGTTGGTGGGAATGTAAATTAGTACAACCACTATGGAGAACACTTTGGAAGTTCCCCAAAAAACTAAAAATAGAGTTACCATATGATCTAACAATCCCATTGTTGGGTATGTCCGCAAAATAAAGGAAATCAGTATATCCAAGAGATATCTGTACTCTCATGTTTATTGCAGCACTGTTTACACTAGCCAAGATTTGGAAACAAACAAAGAGTCCATCAACAGATGAATGGATAAAGAAAACATGGTACATATACACAAGGGAGTGCTATTTAGCCATAAAAACGAATGAGATCCTGTTATTTGCAACAACATAGATGGAAATGGAGGGCATTATGTTAAGTGAAATAAGCCAGGCACAGAAAAACAAATATTATATATTCTCACTTATTTGTGGAAGCTAAAAATTAAAACATTTAAACTCATGAAGACAGAGAGTAGAATGATGGTTACCTGAAGCTAACAAGGGTAGTTTGGTGTAAGGAAAAAGTGGGAATGGCTAATGGGTACAAAAAAAAAAAATTAGAAAGAATAATTATTTCTTACCCAACAATAATTACATATTACTGGAAAGCACTCAGAATTTGACTAAAATATAAGAAAATCCAAGTAAATAGTGGGAAAATACAGAGTATTTAAAAAGAAATAACATGCTTTCTCACTGAAGTTGACACATGGCTGAAAACTATTTTTAAAAATAAAGGTTCTGGCTTTAATAAATACAAAAGCATTTTGTTTATAACCTATGAGCTTAAAATCATAAAAATATTACGTTAAAAGCTAATCTTGTCCCTTTGAACTATGTTTCACATTTTATTTAGTTCAAAAAACCACTGATTAACACATATTTTCAAAGCAAACCTCAGCCTGGTCCAGATCTAAGTATGAGAAATCTAAATTTAGAATAGTTTAAGTTAATGATTTTTTTCTCTATTCATGATGAAAGTTGGAATATTCTCACTGATGCTTATGTGTTTTCTGTAATTGAGTCTCTGCTACTCTAAAAAGTCCTTGAAGGCTTGAAATCCATATTCTATGCCTTATCCAAAAACACCTGAAAGAACAACACAGATTAGGTAGGAGCTTTGCAGTAAAGCCACCATTTACCAAGTATTTCTGTGTGTCAGGCAACAGGGTAATGGATGTGCTAGGGAATTCATATGTCATTCATAATTCTTGCAACAAACCTGAAAGTCAGTGTTATCCTATGTTTATAAAGGATGAGCTAATTCAGTAACTTGACTTTGGACAGTTAGGAGTAGTAGAACCACTATTAAAGAACCTCTTTTTTTTTTTTTTTTTTTGAGATGGAGTATCGCTCTGTCACCCAGACTGGAGCGCACTGGAACAATCTCAGCTCAGTGCAACTTCCACCTCCCGGGTTCAAGCAATTCTTCTGCCTCAGCCTCCCAAGTAGCTAGGACTACAGGTGTGTGCCACCAAGATGGGCTAATTTTTGTATTTTTAGTAGCAACGGGGTTTTACCATGTTAGTCAGGCTGACCTCGAACTCCTGACCTTGTGATCTGCCCACCTCGGCCTCCCAAAGTGCTGGGATTACAGGCATGAGTCACCACACCCGGCCAAGAATCACATTTTATTGTATATTTACTATCTACCAGGCACTGTTCTTGAAATACAGTACAGATTGAATATCCCTTATCCAAAATGATTGGGACCAGAAGTTTTTCAGATTTCAGATTTGAAATATCTGCATTATACTTATTGGTTCAGCAGCCCTAAGCATTTCCTTTGAGCATCATGTCAGTGCTCAAAAAGTGTCAAATTCTGTAGCATTTCAGGCTTTAGATTAGGGATGCTTAACCTGTATCTCATTCAATTTGTATAACATTCCTCTGAGATAGTTACTGTTTATATCCTCATTTTTCAAATTAGAATAGAAAAGCAGACAAAGGTTAAAATTTGCTACAGATCGCATAGCTAATAAGTAGCAGAGCTAGGCCTTGAATGCAGATTTGTCCGGAAGTCTAGGCTATTCCCATTAGACTCTGCTGTTAAAGGCAACACAGTGAATTGTCAAAAATTGATAAAGTGATCGATTTAGCATTCAAGGTTTTTCTTTTATGGCCAATAATTTCCTACTTGTTCTTTAGAGCATGCCATTAAATTCTGGCTTAATTTCCTTTATACTTTGTAGAAAGTTGCCATGTTATTCAATAATTTAAAATAAATTAGAAGACTCAGTATTTTTGAAAAATGTCATGTATGAGAGTTTGTTGGCTTGCTGTCACGTATGATCAAAGAATTCAAAAGGATGCCTTTTATCTGAGAATATCAAAGGGTACTAACTAAAAAAAGACACAGAGTTCCTATTACAGCGAAGAGAAAAAAGCTGAGCCTATTGAAATATTATACAAGAATGTTGGCATACAGGTAATTCACAGATATTATTACCTTTGCTACTTGAAATTGAACCAATCTGGATTCTCTCCAAGAGCTATTCTTTTAAAACTGTGATGTATTCGATTCATTTGCTACAATTGCTAATTTTTCCCTTGTCCACCCATAGTTCATCCTCACTCTATATAAACACACACACACACACACACACACACACACACCCATACCCACACACAGATTTGTAGATTCACACCACATATCCATATACTATATTTTCCTCTGTGGCTAACAACAGCCTATACTGTAAAATAGCTAATATTTATCACTTTAGAAACTATAAAATTAAAGTTAACTGAATTATTTTTTTCTAACTGTCACAAGTCTCTAGTTATTATGAAGGAAATTGAATAATTCCAAAATCTGGTCACTTAGGCAACTGTGGCTAAGATCCACGTCTCTGTCTAAAATAGACACAATCAGGTAATCTCACTGGTCTGGGACATATTGTAGACAATAACAATTCCCTCTAAAAATGTTTATTTCAACTCTTACAACCAAAATATAAGGTAACAATTTTTCCCTTAGGATACACTGAAATTATCATTGTTGTTGAAATACACTAAAAGCTAAATCTTGTCATGATATTTTGAAAAATCTGGTCTTACTGAATTAAAATGTACTTGGAAAAAAATGTTTCCTTTGAGCTAGATATAAAATAAAGCTAAGAAAGGTGAATATGGCTTCTAAAGAATTACCTGAATATTAAATTACATGTATGATTTTAAGTAATTATATCAATTTAAGTATTTGCATTAAAATTTGTGACATTTTCTAGTTTCTCAATATCACTTTTTAATGCAAAATTATTTAAAACACTTAACTCAGTTGCCATAGTTAGGCTGTTTACTTATTTATTTATTTATTTATTTAATGTCTTGATCGTGAAAGCTAATTTATCTTTCTAAACAGAAATTTTAGATACCATGAAAAGAAACATTATCATAATTTATTTTTTATACTTACAAATAGTGAATTTCTTAAAGATATTAATCTTTTGATATACTGGTCTTAAGGCAGAATAATTAATTTACTTTTGTGAGCTGAATTCCTGATCAAATTAGCATATATATTTTAAAGTAACAAGTAAGAAGCTGGAGTGCCACCTCTTTGGATTCCGACAGTGCTTTATAATCTCAGGAAATATGGTGCCTGAGCATGTCTTTTATCTCAGATGGTAAATGTACCATCAGACCCAGGAAAGGACAAGGAGTGTAAGGCTTTAGTGAAAGGTAAGAGTTGAAGGTTCTCTCGAACGTGTTACCATGACACCTTTTCTATGTTTGTTAAAAAGAGTAAAGCTGGCAAATCTCTCAGAATATCCTATTATCAGATTCCAAATAGGAAAAAAAAATATTGTTAAAGCATAATGTATTCTGATTTTTAAAGCAATCTATCATAGAAATTGTTATTATGTTCTTTACTAGCATACCATATTAATGAATAAAGATAATTTTTTAAAATTTGTGTCATGTTGAAGTTTCCTATTATATTTTAAAAAGTAACAAAAAGTTTATTTTCAGGAATCAGTATTTTTGGAAATGCTACTAAAAATGCTGCAACTATGTATTTGAAACTATAATCACATGTAAAATAAATTGTTAAACTCTAAAGAGGTTGTTTATGATAAAAAATAGATAAAATTGAATTTGGAATGTATAAAGCACCATCTTTCTTTACATGCATTGCATCATTTAACCCTTACAGCAACATTAGTAACTAAAAGAAGCTACAAGTTAAACAAATTGGCTTAGGCTTCACATGCTTTCTCACATAATTCTCCTAAGTGTTAGAAAACATCACTTTTAGACACATTATCCAGGTTAACAAAGCAATGTATGTATTAATCAGAAAATAACAAAAGAAATTGGTTTCACTCTCTAGCTTATATAACTAAAAGATTAACATTTCAAATCCTGTAGTTCAACCCCAGGAAAAGGAGAAAATCAAACATTAATCTAAGTTAAAAAATTTTGCTAGAAATTTTAAGTTTGATATCAGAACCAAAACAATGGCAATGTTTGTTTTGTCTTTACTTGTGTTTTACACACTGCTGAAGTGCTAGGTACTAAAAAATCCAAACAATTATGTGTCTCTCAACTTACATGATTTTCTCTAACCAATATTGAGAACTGAGCAGAGCAAACTCAAGCTCAATTTTTTAATTACTCAAAGATTTATCAAACACTCACAAATTATTAAGTACAGTTGTTAAATTATAATTTACACCTTAAGTGGCAGACAAAGGTAGATCAGTAGCACTCTCAAGATTTCAGCTATCTCATTAGATCATTATCCTAACAATGGCTAGGTTATTGACAGTCTACAATGAGCAAAACCACATAGTAAGGTCTTTATGTACATCACCTTATTTAAACTTCACAATAACCCTACTGCCCACATACAGCTGTTATTCTATTTTAAAGATGAGTAAACTAAGGCTAGGAGAGAGAGTGCAGTGGTCCCGAAGTCACAGGGCTATTCAAAGTGGAGCCAGGATTTGAAATCAAGACATCTAACTCCATAGTCTGTGTTCCTGACTTCTAGTTTACAGTACCCATACTAATATTTTGAGTAGAATGATAATATACTTACTTTCACCCACCCCATTATATAAAGACTGAAATAGAAGGAATAAAATAATCAGAACATTAGAGGAAACTGAAAGATTCAGAATAGGCCCATCATTATTGAAAATCCAAATGTCAAAACACTATATTTAGTTTATTCTTCCTTAGGTCTTTAGGTCTGATTGTCTGATGATTCTTCCAAATTCTGTACTTGTACCACTAACAGTTCTTAAGCTTTCTCTATGCTTTGAATTTTTGAGAATTCTAGGCAGTATTGTGCAGTGTGAAGAGAGCTCTGTGTGGCAACAGAAGACACAGGTAAAACAGATTTTGCTCTTTTACTAACAATGCTTCTAAGTTTCATGTTTCTCATTCATTAAATGAAGCTAACATCCTATTTGCCTCACTTTGCTAGTGAGAGAACATGTATTAAACCACTTTGAGAATAAGCCACTTTATGTAATGATTGTTACCACTATTAGAATATAATGATATAGACTGGTATGACAGTTGTCATCTTTTTGTATTTTCATTAACCTGCTAGGACTGAAGTATTTTTTTAACTGAAATGAAAACATTGCTAAATAAGGCATTATTTATGACACACAGTATAGAATAGTTAATAAAGCTGCACAGAAGCAAAATAAAGTTTAAATGCTCTATAGAGCATTCTCTGATTCTACAAATTCATATTAATCGCTTCCTCCTTGACATTCACATAATACTTTATTTTTCATCTAACTTTTGGACTCTATCACAGCACACGACATATTATTTGGGGAAACATCAGTTCAGTCTCCTAAAGTGCCAGTCCATTGGGGACGTAACCATGCTTTTTCATGTATGTCTCTTCCAGGCCCACTCTATCATGCTATAAATCATATGTAATCCACAAAGGTCTATTTAAAAGAAAAAGGACTGTATAATCAAAATTTAAAATTAATTATAATACCTCAAAATTAAGTTCATAAGAAGACTTTAGAATCATATAACTTTATTTTTAACATTAGCTATTAAACATTACTTTTAACATTAACAGCTTTTTATAAAGTGCTACTTCATCAATGGCACATAGACTGTGACCATGGACCTTCAGTCAGGATTGGAATATAATGGTTGAATAATCATTTTTGGGGCCAAATATTCATTTGTTTATCTTGATGAGGTTCAACAGATTCACTTCCAGATAGAAATGTTTACTCTCAGACCATGGCTCACGTCTATAATCCCAGCACTTTGGGAGGCTGAGGCGGGTGGATCACGAGGTCAGGAGTTCAAGACCAGCCTGGCCAAGATGGTGAAACCTGGTCTCTACTAAAAATACAAAAATTAGTCGGGTGTGGTGGCGGATGCCTGTAATCCCAGCTGCTAGAGAGGCTGAGGCAGAGAATTGCTTGAACCCCGGAGGCGGAGGTTGCAGTGAGCCGAGATTACACTACTGCACTCTAGCCTGGGCGACAGAGCAAGACTCCGTATCAAAAAAAAGGAAGAAATGTTTACTCTCATTTTTCAAAAAAGGAAAAGAGAAAGAATATTCCCAAAATTTAGCTAGGCTAAGCCAAGGTTTCCTTTTTTTTTTTTTTTTTTTGAGACAGAGTCTTGCTCTGTCGCCCAGGCTGGAATGCAGTGGCGCAATCTCGGCTCACTGCAACCTCTGCCTTCCGGGTTCAAGCAATTCTACTGCCTCAGCCTCCTCAGTAGCTGGGACTACAGGAGCATGCCACCACACTCTGCTAATTTTTTGCATTTTTAGTAGAGACGGGGTTTCACCGTGTTAGCCAGGATGGTCTTCATCTCCTGACCTCAGGATTTGCCTGCCTCGGCCTCTGAAAGTGCTGGGATTACAGGCGTGAGCCACCGCGCCCAGCCAAGTTTCCTATTTTTCTATACATATGCAAATATTTTATTACTCTGGAAATACAAAATAGAAAAACCTCATTATTTCATTATTTCAACATAACTAGAAGTATGGTGCAGATTTGAGTTGCTGCAAATCTGAAACTTAAGAATTTTTTCGGAATATTTCAAGAAAGCAGAGGTAGTATTCTAAACTTCTTTCTAAATACCCATAATTTAGTATTAAAGATGTTTTTAATTAATTTATTCTTCCAGTTAAAAAGCACTGACTGGACAGATTAATGATTAGATAGACATAAAAATACACTTTTAATATTTGGAAAATCATATAGTACTTTGATCTACGTTGAGATGTATTAACATAAATCTTTATGAACCTTGCTAAGAAATAGGTAAGAGTAATTGAGAATAATTAACAGAAGTGTTTGTAAGTAAATTAATACATCTATAATGCTTTTGGATATTTGAAAAAGATTTTTCTTTTTATGAGTTATCTTTAAAAGCTGTTAGTATACCCTGTCCAAATGATCACATTCTAATGTAGTAGGTGCTGAATAAAGACATTTTACTTTCTAAGATTATGGGCTACTCATAAAGTAAGAAAACTGGCAGTTGTAAGACCAGATTATGTACAGAAAATGATATAAAATGCAGTAACATAACTTGAGTAAATTTTACTAGAAACAGATTTCTCCATCATGCCATTAAGTCCTTGCACAACTCTTTCTCCTTATCAACCAATCAACCAGTCACTCATCAAATATTTAAGATAACCTACCATGGGGCAAACATAGTATGACACAATGGGGAAAGAGGCAGAGAAACAGTCCTTGCCAGAAATAGACATATATTCTAGAAAGAACACAGATAACATAGGCCACTGAATGTGTGATTAAAAGGAAATCCAAGTGTACTAGTCTCACTAAAAAACAGAAAAGGAAAAAAAGTGCGAAAGCAGTAGATTACATACTTCTGTGGATAAAGATTTCCCATAGGAGTGACGTTTAATTGGAGACCCAAAGGGTGAGTAAGGTTTACCTGGGTTAAAGGGGAGCTTAACAAATTCCATTAAATGTCAGGTATCTAGTAAATCTAGAGTCTGGAGATTAAGGGGAAAGGACCGAGAGAAGCCTGGAGAAGAAAGCAGCCCTCTGAGCATCCAGGGTGAAGTGGTAGTATGGTGAAGTGTTTGGATTCTAAACAAAGGGCGAAGAGATGCTATTAAAAGGTTTTGTGCAGGGGCAGTGGACTGACTTTATGCGCAGAAACTCTGTGCGTGGGTCTGAATGAGGCAGGCATTATGTTAAAGAAAAGAATTCAGGCATTTCTCAACATGGAACCTAAAGAAAGCATGACATTATACCAAATAAAGGAACATCTCTTGTTAAGTTCAACTATTAGCAAAAAAATAAATTACTATGTTTATTTCATCTCTCTTAATAACATTCATTTCAACAGTACACACACAGTTCAAGATTTGTGAAGATACTATATACTAGTGGCAAAACAGAATTGTATAAACACTTTGTACATGGAATATAAAATTATTTTCATCACCTCACATTTGCTTGTTTAGCTGCTAAAAGATCTTTGAACAAAGAATCACGTCAACAAAGAGGGTGTCAAAATATCAACAAAAAGAGATCTTGTCAGAGCTTAATTAGGGCTTCCAATTAGAAAACCAAACTAAGAATCCTATTAACACTCAAGTAGGTATTCTCCTTGCCTAGGAGAAAACAAACAGCACCCACAGTTTATCTAGCTAGCAAAAAGGAATTTTGTGAAGACCTCTTTCTTGTGGGATTAAGTCAACAAAGACAAGCGCATGAAAATCTCAGAACCACACCAGAAGAACCACTGTGTGCTCAGGCATACTTCCTGCAATGTTACCCAATTACTATCACAGTTCATTCTTAATACAACACATTTGGTTGTAAGGGATGTGGATTTTACGGAAAAAAAGAAAAAAGAAAGCACAACACATTTGGACATATGCATGGCCTTCTCTGCTGCTCTCTGGTAAAAGTTATTAAATAAAGCCCATAGCCACCTTTAAAAGAAAAAAAATTCCAAGTCAAAAGGAGTAAATATGCTACTTAACAATAGAACCAACTCAGTTTTTATGAAGTACCACATTTGCTTGTATATGTCATCCTTATGAACACTGCTTGCCTGCTTTCCTGTTTTCAAGAAGAAAATAGTTCTATCCTCCACTCTAAATTATTTCTTGGCCAGAATGCTTCAAAAACTGTGAATGGTCCTGTTAGCTAATTAAAACAAGTTTACCACCATGAAATAATTGCTGTTCTTCCAAAAGTCAGGTATTCTACCAGCGAATAAAAAAGAGAAACATTTTCAAACCCAAAGTAACATATCAAGTAACAGAAGTCTGACTAGCAAATTTATAAACACTATCAAAATTTAAAATTAGTTCTAACAATTAAACAGCATGTGGTTTACTCTGCGTAAGAATTTGGAAATGGTTCTTTTCCCAGACTCGTGGAAAGGGTGGGATGAAGAAAAAAATCTAAAGCTATGCTATGGGGCAATAAAAGTGTTCCAACACATCTAAAAATTACCTGGCCTTCCAGAAGTAATATTTAAATTCCAACATTCTGTCACAGAGATAATACAAAGTGACTGGATTTTAGAAATTGCTGGTTAGACTCTACCCAGATTAATCATTATGACTCCAATCATGATTGCGTTTCTTCAGTTCAATAACAGGTTCTCCGACTACTCAGGTACTTCTATTTTCTGAATTTCAGATATGCACTGCATTACATTTGTTCTGCCTGGCATGGAATTTAGCAAATGTAAATCTGCTTCAGAACACATTCACTCCCAGAATTTTTTTTTTTTTTTTGAGATGGAGTCTTGCTCTGTTGCCCAGGCTGGAGTGCAGTGGTATAATCTCAGCTCACCGCAACCTCCGCCTCCTGGATTCAAGCGATTCTCCTGCCTCAGCCTTCAAAGTCCCTGGGACTACAGGTATGCACCACCACGCCCAGCTAATTTTTGTAGTTTTAGTAGAGATAAGGTTTCACCATGTTGGCCAAGAAGCTCTCAATCTCTTGACCTCGTGATCTGCCCACCTCGGTCTCCCAAAGTGCTGGGATTACAGGCATGAGCCACCGCGCCCAGCCATAGAAAAAATAAGATTTAATTGGACTTGGTATACTGAAATGTACAAACAAACAAATTACCTTAATCTCAAGGCAGAGGACGAAATCTTATTCTTTCCTTTTGACGTGTCCAGTACCTAGCACAGTGCTTGTCATCAGGTATATACTCAATAAATGGTTGAGGAATTGAATGTATAATAAAAGAACAGATGAATGCATGCATGAATGAAAACAGATTCACATTATGTAGAGCACCCCTTTTCCCCTGAAGAGGTAAGGGAGGCATTCTTTCTGCATCTGAGGCCTTGGATTGGCTTCAAGAAAGAGGAAAGTTCCTTCCTGCAAGTGCTGTCCATCCACTTTTCTTTCTCATGGGACAGAGGCAAGCACTCCAAGATCAGGAAAGCAGCATGACTCAGAGGGTAGCTAGCCTTTAAACTTAATGTTTGTTAAGCCAGGAGAGATCGTTCCTTTCTCCTGGGAACAGATCCATTTGGCCCCAGGCTTCCGAGAAAACGGATAATTATATGACTAACATAAGGAATTGTTAAGCTTAAAAGATTCCTTTGTTTTAACTTCCCAATTTGGGAGGCACATAACTACTTCAGTGCAGTAACTTCATGCCTCATTACTACTTAAGGGTATATTAGATTAATTTCTAACTTGAAATAGATTTTATTCTCAAAGCAGGAAATATCTTTTAACTCAAAATTAAATGTGTCAAAGTAAATGGTGAAAGAATATCAAATTCATCAGAAAATATCTGCAATAATATGAATACTAATAACAACGGCAGCAGCTAATATTCATTGAGCTCTTATGTGCTGTGTATTGTTCTTATCCTCACAACCACCCTATAAGGTAGACAGGGACCATTATATGTATTTAGAGATATGGAAACTATGCCTACGGTCAAGAGCTAGTAAAAGTCAGAGTGGGTTTCACACCCAGACAGTCTGATTCCTAATACCTGCTCTATGATTCAATGATGCTTTTCATATGAAAACAAGAAATCTGCTTCACTAAATCAAAAAGTACCAAAGGTAAGCAATTCAGAAATGACTTGAATAGTTCTTTTCAGTGTGTGGTCAATCCCTCACTCTGTAACAGAGGGTGCTTCCACATCTCAACTCAGGGGGCCTTTACAACCACCCCAGTCCGCATGTCAAGTCCAGAAGGCATAAACAGAGACACAGGAGAGATTAAAGAAAGAGAATAAGAATTGAAAGCTATTCTAAAACAAAAATCAGAATCAAACACAGCAATAGAAAAAGGCATACTCCAGTCTGGGTGTAGCGGCTCACCCTGTAATCCCAGCACTTTGGGAGGCTGAGGCGGGCAGATCACCTGAGGTCGGGAATTCGAGGCCAGCCTGACTAACATGGAGAAACCCCATCCCTACTAAAAATACAAAATTAGCTGGGTGTAGTGGCACATGCCTGTAATCCCAGCTACTCGGGAGACTGAGGCAGGAGAATCGCTTGAACCCCGGAGGTTGGAGGTGGAGGTTGTGATCGTGTCATTGCACTCCAGCCTGGGCAACAAGAGCAAAACTGCATCTCAAAAAAAAAAAAAAAAAAAAAAAAAAAGAAAAAGGCATACTCCAGGGACAAAGAACAAACCAATTTGGCTAGATTTGAAAGGTTTATGAAGGAGAACAGGAGATAGGTATGGGCCAAACTGTGGGTGGCCTGAAACCAGTTTCATGAAGTGCTTTGAATCGATTTCTAAAACTGATGGTGAGTCACTGCATGTTTTTCAACAGGGAATGAGGAGTGCAAAATGTTATTTTAGCAAAATTAATCTAGCAGAGTTTTAAAAATGAATTAGAAGAGAAAGAGAAAAACTACAGAAAAAATAGGCAGGAAATACCACGGCCCCTTAGCAATCACAGATTAACATTCACAATTTCAACTTTTCCCAAGCGATCTCCAAATGTTCCCATTTCTAATTTTTCTAGGGCACAGAGTTATGAGGTCGGTTTGCGAAAGCGATTCACTAGCCAGCACTATGCTTCTGCTTCTCAGGGAACTATGGTTTGTCCGTTGTTGTTTTTCCCTCAGGCCAGGGTCCTATTCTCACTTAGTAAGTGATGAAAAATGTTTCTGTATGCAAAGTGCCCCCAGGTAAACTGCAATTGCAGGTGTAGAAATAAACGATGAATTATTGCAAAGTAACGAGTGGTGATTTAATTGTGAAAGTTCCACACATTAATTCCTTAGTAACATCAGGATATTTTACACGTTCACATTCCAGGCATGTGTGTCAAGAAGAAGACAACAGAAAGAGGAAAAGAGAAAGCTGACACAAAAGACACTGAAATGAAAAGTAGGACTTAGTGGCTGACTAGAGAAAGGGAATGAGGAAAAGAAGAAATGAAGACAGTCTTTAAAGTTTCAAGCCTGGGAGACAGGGAGCATGGCAGTGCCTTGAGTAGGCTTAAGAAATCCTAGAGATAACCTAGTACAAGGAACCTGGTGTCTGTGTGCACTGAATCGAAGTTCTTAAAGGCTGATGATGTAAATGAACTCCTGTCTGGCAGAAGAGAATTGACTTAGATCATTTTGATGTTCTCTGAAACCTATCAAGAGAATGTAAAGTTTGTTCGACGCTCTTTTCTTCTGCTCTTTTAAAGCTGCAAGTCCGGGGTACTCTGATTCCCTGATTTTTTCAAATCAAAATAGTATGGTTCTGCCTTTTATTTCAGAAAATGCTTTATGAATCATCCTAAATGGTTCCCTAGGAGGCAAAAAAAAAAAAAAAAAAAAAAAAAAAAAAAAAAACAAAAAAAACACCTCTCAGTCTTCATGACCAGTTTCGAAATAGTTCTATTTTCAATTAGTGTCTAAAACCTACAAGTGTTTAAACTTGTGTACATTTAAAGAATGAAAATAATGATGTCATATTGATATACATCCTAATTAAGGGAGAGAAAGGGTACTGGTGACATAACTTTATTATGTTAATGTTTTTTCTTTGTTTTACGGGAGAAGCTTTCAGAAAGACAAATATTCTGTGAAATAATTAAAACTAGATTTACACCAAGAAGATGAAAAGAAAGAAGAAAAACCCACCAGAAACCTGAGAATTCAGAGAGAATTATTCACAATGACAAAGAGTCATCAACTCAGAGTCCCCTAGCCTGCTCCTGGTGCATCACCAGCCTCATCTGTATTCCCCACGGGCAGCAGCAGCAGCTCCAGGAAAGATCAGCAGTGAAGAAAGAATGTGTTATGCAAAAATAGTTATTTCAGACAGATCACAAATGGAAGCCTGGTGGGCAGAGAAAAGCTGAAGCAGTGTGCAACAAGAACATTTTAAAAGGCAGTACTTAAGAAGGGAGCAACTGTTTTTCCTTTATAACTTTTTTGTTGTTGAGGTTCAGATGAATAAAGGATGAGTTAAGGGGGCTCTCCTTTCAGTTTCCATGTTTAGGACTTTGGGCCTCTGTATCATATCATACTTAAATGTCAGATGACAAACCATGAGAGCAGTTAAAACTAGGTGCCACACAACGGGTCTAGGTTTTTGGGGTCTCAGTGACCTCAACTGTGGCCTCTACTGTGATTGCCTATCACTGGTGCCCATAAATAATATCTGAATGTGTCAGTCAATTGTTGTTTGGTATCTGGTTATTCAATAACCAAATTAGTGAATCCTATGAATAAGTTGCAGTTTACTAAACATAGTAAAAGCTTTGTTATTCAAATATTTGATGTAATGGCAAATAATAGTTAAAGAATTTTAATCGGCTAAAAGTTAATTCATATCTCAGTAACATTTATTAAGTACTTTTAACTAATATCCATTTTATTTAATTTTCACAGTAGTGATGACACTCCATTTTATGAATGAAAATAACTAAGGCTCAAAAATGATTAAGAAACTTAAACCATGATAATAGTAGTTGACTTAGCTTCCTCTGGGGGTTTGGCTAATTTAATCCTCACAGTTCCCTAAGAGGTACTATCATTACCTCCATTATGCAGATGAGGAAACTGAGGCTCAGCGAGTTTTAGGTAAGTGGCCCAAATTCTTAAGGTAGTAACTTATACAGTCAGCCAACATGTGAACCAATCCTGGCAGTCTGGCCCCAGGGCCCAAGAAGATCTCATTAGGCGGTAGAAAGTTGGAACTGGAAAAGAAGTAGATTCTAAAAAAACAGTGATTCAGAGGCCAATGTTATTCCTGCAGGCCATGCTGATCTAAGTAGGGACTCACCATTTTTTTCCCTCTATCTCTATCTCCTCACCCTGTACCTGCCCACTGACCCACCTCCCCAGCCCCTCATTCCCTACCCCAGGATAAGAACAGTGCCAGCCTCTGATTTAATCTGGGTTTACATTATCTAAGTGGAAGATACCAGGGATTTTACAGTAATCAACACTTCCACCCAAAAGAAACAGGTTTAGATTGTGACAGATTTTTTACCAGAGGTTTTGTCAGTTGAGTGAACTAGACTGGCCTTCCTTCCGGTGTCAACAGAAAGACAGTTTTGTTTATTAATGGTTAATAATGATCTAAATGAACAGCTGTATTTTTATTAAGTAAAACTGATTCAGAAACCCTCATAATGCCCCTAGTCTTAAAATTATTCCCATCCTATGTGCTGTATTGTCACTACTTTAAAAATTCACAGAATATAGTCTTATAACAGGATTACAAAATACCAGAAATAAATCTTCCAAAAATATACATTTATGGATGTAGGGCTGATTCTAAAATAAGTATCAACCGGCGCTGCCTTTTTCTGCTTGCTTCAGATACCTGAAATACACACATCAAAACCATCTGTACACAGAAATGGGGCCATTGCTGGGGGCAGTATTCAGTGTTATTCTTACAGTTACAAAAACATGAACTATCTATAAAATATTCTGTCTGAATCTTATTGAAAATAGCCCAACAGAAAAAATACTCACGTATGCATTATTGTAATAATCAAGCTAGGATAAGGTGACAACTACCTTGGGAAAGTAGAGAAAAAAAGTGTGAAATAGAAAGTAAAATATAAAAGTATGGTTGGTGCATGCCTGCTACATTCCATACTTCTACCTTGAACTGCAAGTGCCATACAATTTAATAGTGTGCTAAATACAAACCTTTATAGTGACTGCAATGATGAAGTCGCTAACAAAATTCTCAGGTACTTACATTTACTTCCCCACGGAAAATCTATGGACAAAACCACTGATATAAGTCATTCTAGTCCTTACCAACAAAGTTTGGCTCACTTTAGGGAAATAACTTATCCTTTTTGCCCCAATTTTTTCATCCGAAGAAGCAGGAAAATGACCAACATGATTTCTTTAGTCTCCTCAAACTTTAACATTCATCAACTTGGTCAAAAATAATAATCTCAAATTTATGCATTAATAAAATGTGTGGGAGTGCGATCACGGTAAATGCACAGAATGTGCTCTATAGGATAACTACGGGAACACTTGAGAAGCAAAATATGTCTTGCAAAATTATTAATAATCCTTTCTTTCATTTCTATGACGTCAAGGTGTTACTGGAGTTGCTTAGAATAAGCATATCTACCCTCTCAAGTAGCAAACACACTTACACTACTCTAAAAGATAGTGATTTTCGTGAATCAATAGCTATTTCTTCTTTTTATATATCTAGAGTGTATCTATTCTTCAAAAATATTTTTTTTAATCAGACAAATGAAGATGTTCTTTAGAATATGTATGTGAGTGAAGGTATCCAAACTAGTAATAAGGGGCCAGGTTTTAGGAATGTAGAACAAATGGACTTGGGATATTAGATCTGCTAATATCAAGAGAAAATTTGAATTCTTGTTGAAGTTCAAAATAATGACACAGATTTCAAGGGTTTCTTTTTCTTCCTTCTACAAAGAAATACAGTCACGTACGGCCTAACAATGTTTTGATCAAGGACATGCTGCCTATATGATAGTAGGCCCATAAGATTATAACATCATATTTTTACTGTGTCTTTTCTATGTTTAGATATGTTTATATACACAAATACTTACCTTTGTGTTACAATTACCTACAGTACAGTAACATGTGGTACAGGTTTGTAGCCTAGAAGCAATAGGCTACACCACATTGTCTAGGTTTATATAAATAGACCCTGTATCAGCTATATCATCTAGGTTTGTGTAAATATACCCTATGATGTTCCCACAACAACGAAATCAGCAAACGACGCATTTCTCAGGATGTTTCCCTGTTGTTAAGCAAAGTATGACTATAATACTTTTATTGATTATTTGAACAAGCCTCTCCCTATCACAATGAATTCAATCACTCATGAATTATTTCATAAGGTGCTGTAATATGGTGTAATACATTATACATTTTTCTCAGGCTATAATTTTGGTATTTAATGAAACTAAACAGATTGCCTTAGTGTTGCTATGGGAACATTTATCAGATGGGAGGAAGCTGGCAGTAAGCTGTCTGCTGCCAAATGGGACAGGATTCATTAGCTCTAGAAGACTGGCAGTCCTAAGAATCATTTAAATACAGACATGAAAAAACTGCTCGGTTAACAATTAGGATTTTACACAATTCTAAAATCTCTTTTTAACACATACAGGTGAGAGCTTTACAATACGTGGTAAGGAATTCTGAACAAATTCAAGTACAGTTGCAAATTTTAGAACACAGGAAAAAGAACAGATGGAGTTGACGTGTAAGAGAAAAGTCATTTGTTTCCAAAAGAACAGGGAAGGCCAGTGTCTACACCAGCATGCCATAATAGGAGTTGCCTAAAAGCAGGCAAGGTGATCATTTTGTTACAGGCAGACATTTGACTTGGCTCTATATACATATTATAGAAAAATTTTACCTTGATAGTCCACATCAAGGGTAAAAAAAGTGAAATAGGCCGGGTGCAGTGGCTCACATCTGTCATCCCAGAACTCTGGGAGGCTGAGGCCGGCAGATCACCTGAGGTCAGGAGTTTGAAACCAGCCTGGCCAACGTGGTGAAACCCCATCTCTACTATAAATATAAAAATTAGCCAGGCATGGTGGCATGCGCCTGTAATCCCAGACACTCGGGAGGTTGAGGCAGGAGAATCGCTTGAACCTGGGAGGGGGAGGTTGTGGTGAGCCGAGACGGCACCATTGCACTCCAGCCTGGAAGACAGAACAAGACTCTGTCTCAGAAAACAAAAACAAAAACAAAACTGTCAGGAATGGTGGCTCACACCTGTAATCCCAACACTTTGGGAGGCTGAGGAGGCAGGTGGATCACGAGGTCAGGAGTTCAAGACCAACCTGGCCAAGATGGTGAAACCCCGTCTCTACTAAAAAGACAAAAATTAGCTGGGCATGGTGGCGGGTGCCTGTAAGTCCAGCTACTCGGGAGGCTGAGGCAGAGAACTGCTTGAACCTGGGAGGCGGATGTTGCAGTGACCCATGATCACGCCACTGCAGAGTGACAGAGCGAGACTCCGTCTCAAAAAAAAAAAAAAAAAAAAAAAAAAAAAGGAAATATCAAGTATAGAACTGATTTCTGCATCTTTGACACTTTGTGGAATATAAACATGACCCTGTGCAACATTTGACAATGAATTTCTTAGTTGATCCACTAAGTCCCCAAACACATGCACGCACACTAATTACCTACAGTTTACAGTATCTTGTTTCTGGTTTACAAGTTTTCACTAGCAAATTTGACTAATCCTTTCCCTGTAAGAATTTTCATTTAATTTCACTTCTTCATTTAGAAAATGGGCATGCCTTTGAGAAACCTTGTCAGTCAGCATTTATTACCACACTCTTTACACTCTCTAGCTATAGGAGTTGGAAGCTGAAGCACTACACTTCCCAGATTCCCTTGCCATTAGGGTTCCGGATAAGGCTTAGGTTCAGCCAAGGAGATGTACTCACATTATGTGATTAGTTGAAAGCAAAGGAAGGTAAAAGTCATCCATCCCAGCACTTGACATGGCTACTGACTATGGGTTTCGGTAAAAACTTTTTAATAACTGGCAATTCCATATTCCAATACCAGTCACCAGTTTAAGGGCTATGGAGTAGTTACAGCTTTGGCAGGCATTTCCTGTGTTTGTGCATGGCAGTTTCCTGGTTTAATTTGCAGTAGAGTGAACAACAGCAACAAGAAACCTAGACTGACAGTCCTCTGCTTTTTGTAACAATTTTGAAGATACTTAATTCATTGTATTAAAACTCTTTTCAGTGTGAAATATCTGGGGCTTTTGTTGTTGTTGCTGTTTTTGTTGTTTGCCCCGAGTCCTTTCTCTCAAGAAAAACTAATGATCTGAATCAATCAATTCAGGATATGCATTGGCTCACAAGTCAAAGTTGTGGTATTTTTAAAGAGATCCACAAAAGCATGTAGCATAGACAGTGTGGTCTCTGTAACTGTTTGGTGTATGCTTTAATGAGGACAATATTCTCTCATCCTTTCTTATTCCCACCTTTTCTTTGAGGCTTAAATAACCATCTGGACAAGGTGTGTTCATCCTTATTTTTATTCTGCTTCCCTCTCTTCTCTTTCTCTTCTTCACACTTGCGCAAGCCCTGGGCTGTGTTATGGAAGCACAGCACTAGGTGTTAGGATATAGAGTTTGTTCTGGCATATATGATAGGTACACCATGGTTTAAAGTTTCTGGTTGATTTAAGGGTAGAAATAAGTAAAGCCAATTTTACATTATTTTTAAGTCACTTAAGAGAACCAGAACAGAGTTCTACATTTGGTTCGGTCTAGCTCCTCAGGCGCTATACTGAGGATTAGGGCCAAAGGCTTAGCTAGTAGCTATTTATCATGAATAAACATATTTCTATAATGACCTCAGATGGAAGTTGGTATACGACACAATTTTTTTAACTTTTATTTTTTATTTCCTTATTGTTTGTTTTTAGAGGCAAGATCTTGCTCTGTCACCCAGGCTGGAGTGCAGTGGTGTAATCATAACTTACAAATTCCTGTGCCATCAACTGATTCTCATGCCTCAGCTTCCTGAGTAGCTGGGATTACAGTTGTTCACCACCGAGCCTGGCAAATTTTTTTGTAGAGACAGGGTCTCACTTTGTGGCCCAGGCTGTTCTCAAACTCCTAGCTTCAAGCGATCTGCTAGCCCCAGTCTCTCAAAGTGCTGGGATTACAAGTGTGAGCTACTGTGCCTGGCCACATGACAGGGTTTTAGTATCTGTAATTTCGCATCCAGGCCTTCATTCTCTCCACCTATAAATGGCCACTGGAACCCATTTTGACACAGTCGGAAGAAAATATTGGTAAAAATGTTGTTCCTTTCATGGGCAGCATAAGCAGTATGTTATATAATTTAATCTAAATCAGGGTTAATAAATACTCAAGTTTCAATTTCATCAAAACAAACACATTAATTACAAATGAAGTAACCCAAGGTTTATAGGATGACAGACTGTTAGCAATAGTATGAAAGAAACCACAGTAAGGTATACTGCCTTCAGCCTGCTCACTCTGAGTCATACTTGTCTCCTTGGTGTTGCAATATTTCTTCCTGGGAGCCAAGCTCTAGCTGTTCATGCTATGAAGAACCCTTCCTCTGGGTGTCTCCTTAGCTACCTCTTCACCTATTTCAAGTCTGCTCAAATCTCCTCTCCTTCTCAATGAGGCCTACTCTGAGCACTCTACTTAACAACTCCACCCGCCCTCACCCTGCCACTCCCTTATCCCACTCTTAATTTTCTATTTCTATGGAACTTATCACCTTCTAACATCTTTTATAATTTACTTATTTATACTTTATTGCATTTATTATGTTTTGTCTTCTACTGTTAAGACAGTAAGGAACTTTGTAAAAACTTTACTGTCATATCCCAAGTGCCTAAAACAGTACTTGTTGAGATATAATAATACTACAAATTCAAATACTTATTGAATATGTATCAATAAGAAGTTCCTAAATGAATCAATGGTTTTGATTTCTTCTCTCCCTCCTGCCCCCTATAAGGTCCTATCAGCTCTTTATAACTTGCTATTTCTAAAAATAATGGAATTTAAGTTTATATTTATAGGGTCCTGGCTCTATACAATTAAAAGCCGTTGCAAAATCTGTTAACTGGGTAGATTTACATAGAATGATTGTGAAAGAACCATTGAGATCACTTACTTCAGTGGTTCCCAGACTTGGCTTTCATGGGCCAGTAAAATATCCCCCACGGCAGAGAGAAGGCAGTGAGGATCGGATCAAAATAGAATGTTAGTATGTTCTTTTGCTCTGGAAAGGTATTAAACCAATAGCATCTATCATAATTAAAATAGGATTAGGTTCATATACACAATCCACCACAAAACTTAGAAGAAAAAACAGTTCTACCAGAGATAAAGGGCTGCTAAAGTTGCACATGTATATAGGCATATATACATATACAATTTTAAATTTTCTTTCATCATTTTACTATAATCTAGTGATTAGCATTGCCTCTGGGTAGGGGAGGAGAGATTTTGATGATTTTGTTCATTAGTCTGTCCAGTACAGGAATCCCTAAAAAAATGATTCCTGAAAGAAGGTCATGCTCTATGGAATACGCGATTAAACAAAACGGCAGCAGCAATAACAACAGCAGCAACAAACTCAGCAAAAACAGTTTATTTCATGTTGGATGACTCTTATAACAGAAAACATTTCTTTGTATCTCTTTTTGCTATGTAAGGGATGCTGCACATCGTTTAAAAATAAGAATAATCAAAGGAAGACAGACATTTCACATTTCTCCTTCCATAAAGGCAGTCTTTTTCCCAAACATTGCAAAATGAAATAACGCCATTTTTAATATAAACTAATTATTCTTTGTACAAACAGTAAAATATTTGCTATGTCAATTTTTTTATCTGTACAATCTTTAAGACGGACATATTCAGACAGACATAAACTGAACATTAACCCTTTAATGTGCTTCATACAGTCCCCTATCCTTTTATTCAATCAGACATCATTCTCAACTTATACAATTTTGGTATTAAACTCTTTTCCCTTGTTGCTTTACCCAAGAATAAAAGAAAAACCCTTGAACATCTGAAACTGCTTTGATGTCTAAGTTGTTCAAATATTATAATACTTATATGTGTACATCAATAAAACGTACTAACCATTCAAGAGAATTGGCCATATACAAGCACAAAGCAGCCTTTTATGAAACAACAGGTATTTTACATGAAAATAAAAAGAATTTATCAGATAATATTACTGAGATATACTCAAACGGGCATTAGCTTTGTTGGTAGTGACATGCAGGCCATAGATATTACACAAAATTTTCTGTATAAAAACAAAAGTGATTTGCACGTTAAATAAGATTAGTCTTACCTGGTTAGTTAAAAGAAAAGTGGATGGATGATACAGCAATGGAATGATCAAAGGCAGAAGATAGTAGACTTGCTAAATCAGTTAAATAAAATTTTAAGTCATAAGGGATTGATTAGAATACATACAACCAGATAAAATATAGAACATATATTCATTTAGCAGATTTCAAGAAGATAAACTTGAATTTCATGCACATTCCAACTTGAAAGTATTTTAGGATGAAACATATACAACAACCATTCAGATAATGAAGTACTCCTAGACAAAGAAATTCTTCCCACTACAGTCAATCAAACACCAACATATTCTCTTCTAGACTCAGTGAATTGCATCACTTAGATTTTCCTTTCACCTCAAACCAATTGTTACTTTGGCTTTTCTGAGGTACACAATTCTTCGGCATCTGATAACCCTTTTTTGTGCCAAAATATTATAAAATTGTTCCATGAGAGCAGTGCAATGCACCACCCCTCCAACCCAAAAAGCAGATTTTTATCATGCAAAATTCAGTCTCAACACAAAGATTTAATGTTTACTCATTTAAACAAATTTGTTCTGATTCCTTAGAATATTTTTTTCCTGAATATTATACCTCCCTCAATGGAAAGTTGTCCCAAAAAGGCAGAGAGAAAAGAGAAAAAGAAAAGAAAACTAAATTTCTTGAATTCAATTTCTCATTGCTTAGGTCATGTTTGCAAGTGGCCCACACTGCCACTGTGAGTCCACATTGTATAGTTTATTTCTGGAGAGACAATCTTATGTTGGTTTTTTTTTTAATTTTCATATGGTTATTACACTCTATGAAGCCAATATTTGAAAAGTATTTAGTTCTTCATTTAAAAGATGGATAAAATACTTTTTACCTCTAAGGATTCCAAAGCAACAATAATATGAACACACATTTATTGGTTACCACTTACACTGTGTATTTCCTTGGGGTATATTAATACATTTGAAATCTACATTGGTTACAAGCCGAAACATTTTGATTTATTTACTTTGACTGTTGATATTAATAAGAGCTAAATTATTAGAAAGCAATGAGACAATATTCAAAACTGAAACAACAGCACATAGCCAGTTTCTTAGTCTTTCTTGCCCCTCCTTTAATTATACCTGCAATTTAACATTTTGACCTGAATTCAGGAGAAAGATAGGTAAGAAATGATTTTCCTCAAGTCAAATTCCAAATTCCATTCTTTTAACTAAACATGTTGGTGTCATTAATTGAAGGAAGTGTGAGACAAATACAAAATTACATTTCTGTAAGAGAAATAACTCTCTAGGCTCTGTAAATGTCCATTATTAGGGCAGATAATCTTTAAAGAGCAATAGAGATGATGATTCCTGACATCACTATAGAGGCTCTTGGTTAAGGCACCTTAAGAACAAATTGCTTCTGGATGCATACTGAGATGCATGGTGATTTTTGTTTTTGTTTTTTGAGTAAATCCCAGTCGCATGGTTACCAGACAATTTTCTTCACTTAGATAGCTTTAGTAAAAAAGCATCAAAGAGGAGTTTAGTCAACATTTAAATTGTTATTGAATATGTGTACAAGTATTTACCAAATGCTTAATATATGCCATGTATTTTTTGAGACACTGCGAATAGAGAAAAAAAAATTAAATGTCTCTCCCCTCCTTGAGCTTATATTCTAAAGAGGGAGAAAGATAATAAACAAACAAACAAATAAATAAATAAATAAATAAATAAACTGAACTACAAAGTGTATCAATTAATAAGTGCAATGGAGATTATAAACTAGGGGTGCCTGATAACAAGCACCTGAGAAGTGGTGAGGGTTAGGGGACAGAGCTATGACATCATATAGAGTGATCAGAGAAGGCTTCCCTTAGAGGCCTTCTAAACACAGACATGAAGGAGGTCAGGGACCGTATAATCTTGTGGGTGAAAAGCTGGCTGGCTGGAAAGGACACCAAGTACAGAACATGTGTGAGGAAGAGAGGGGAAGCCAGAGGGGCTGAGGTGAATAAACAAGGGTGGCAGGAATAGGAGTTGAAATCACAAAGACATAAAGGCAGAAGAGGCAAAGGATCAGAATTTGAAAGGCCTTGGAGGTGAGGTCAAGCACTTATCCTCTTGACCTCTCTAGTGGGAAGGGAAGCTCCTAGAGGGATGTGAGCAGAAGAGCTGTATGATGCTACTTCTGTTTTAGCAGGATCACACTGACCACTGGGTTGAGAATGGGGGCAGAGGGAAGCCAGAGAACACTTTAGATAGAGGCCACTGCAATAATCCAGACAAGGTAGTAGAAGGGTTAGTGCAGACAGGGAAGGGAGAAGGGATCAAATTTCAGGCATAAAGACAGAGCTAAAAGAATTTTCAGACAGACTGTGTACAAGATGTAGAAAAAAATCGAAAGGAGATGTCAAGAATATAGTTGTGCATAATAAGATGGAAGACAAAGTAGGAAGAACAGATTTATAAAGGAAGGTAGGAAGTGTGGCTTTGGAAATGTTTATATTTGAGGTGTGTCTTACATAGGCACATGGAGAAAAGTAGATAACTAGAAACATGAGACTGGACTTAGAGGAAAGGAGTGGGCTAAAGATGAGAATATTTAGGAATCATCTCACAAAAGACAATTTTGAAAACAAGACAATAGGGAAGATATCCAAAGGTAGTGAATGTAGATAAAGGAGGGAAGTCTAAGGGCTAAAATTTGGGACACTCTAAAGAGGGGGAAGACTCTCCAAGGAGACTAAGTAAATAGGACCATGAACTAAGGAAAAAGCAGGTGAGCATGGTATCCGAAAACCAAGGAAAGAAAGTATTGAAAGGAAGAAGGAGTGTCAACTTCTCAGGAGATTCAATGAGAGGAAGACTAAAAATTGGCTGATGGTAAAAAGGTTCAGGTACTGAACCGAATAGTATCTAATTAAGACCATATATACTTCTTCTCAGAAATTAGTTTTTAGGAGCTATGCTACACTAACTACATGTCTAGCAAGTAAGACTTCTTATTATATCAGAAATTTACACCAGTCTTTTGTATCAGATATATCTGCTTACACATATGATGATACATGTGCTAAATCCACCATCTTAGCCTTGTAAAGCAATGGTATAAGAATTACAATTCTTTATAATTCTATCTTCCCCTTTATACCTATTTGCTGGATGATCAATCATATGTACTGAATGAAACAATAGTAATAAAGCTACTTCATAGACTTCAGTCAGAAATGCAAACAGGAAATTGAGAGGCTTACTTTTGCACAAGAGCAATTAATTGCAAACAGGAACTACAGATAAGCAGTTAAGCAATTATATCTACATACAAAGGTCAACAACCAGCCTTGCCTGTTCACTGAAGATCAAACTGAGTGCCTAGTATGGTAATCATGTATAGGTAATTTAGGAAAGTGAATATATTACCTAAATTCTAATAAAGCTCGTAAGTGAAATTCATCACTTTTACTTTCTACATCGATCTAGCACAGTGCGTAGAGAAGAAGCTCAGTCAGCAGTAAAGACAAGAATGAATGGTGTGCATGCCCAAGGCTACCACAAATGACCACTCTGGCTATGTCCTACACTACTCCAGAGGGCGCTATTTACTAGGCTACCATGTCATGAGACGTGTAGTGCAGACATGCCCAACCACCTGGGCAGCCCTGGGGAGCATCAGTCAGCCTCTGACTTTTATCCTAAAGCTGAAAAGCAATCACAGTAATGGCAAATATATGCTAAATATTCTTTGAGATCAACATAAACTGAAACAGGCCTAAAGAAACAGTTATTAAATGCCTACCTACAGGTTTGATTTTTAACTAGTGCTATATGTGAATATGTTTTCAGCATCTGATTATAAGCTGCTAAAAGGCAGGGGTTGAGCATGCAAATGTTATATACCAGAAGCAGTAAATGCCTTTTTTGTTTTGTTTTGTTTTGTTTTTTGTTTTTTGTTTTTACTGCTGACTCTTATGTGATGACTTTGCAAACTTAGAGAAATCTGTAGCAAGAGGTTTCAAAAATGCTGACTCAGTATTAATGCTCTCTCAAAGTACTGATGGAGAGCAGTGGGAGAAAGGAAGAAACAAAATGCCGCTTGAGTACCGCTTGATTCTCTCAATAAGTCCATGACAGGCAGTGGAGGTATTATTACCCTATTGTAAGGGAAAAAACCCTCAACATGAGTATGTCTAGAAATTCATGCTATAGTCCCACAACCTGAGCACAGAACCAGAGATTGGTTCAAATCCCATTTCTGATACTTCTATCTGTGGCCTTAGACAAGCTCTTAACATTACTGAGCTTTAGCTATTTCATCTACAAGGAGAAGTATGTACCCATCTTGCTTCTAATTCACTGATATATTCCAAAAACTTACAATACCTAGAATATAGCTGGTGCTAAATTAATTACCAAATTGTGAGGTTCTTTGGGGCCTTAATTATGAAAACATGTACAAAAGCACTCAGCACTGTGACTAACACAGTTAGTCACAGTTACCTTGTTACTAAATGTCCCCAAAATGTTATCCTCACTTTCCTATCTTTTAAAATTTTAAAGCGAGTCTTTGTCCCCCTTCCTCATTTCAGATTCCTTTCAAGCACATGTGGCCCCTTCTCTAATGAGTCTTAGGAGGTTTAGCCCTATTTCCATGAAATCACCTAGTTTTCTAATGCAAAGGGAAGCTGAACCTAATTTTTAAATCAGGACAAATTCTAACTTACAATGGGAATTCATTTGCTTTCTTATTCCCATAAGACATATTAAACACAAGTCTCTAAGTCTTCCTTCTTTCTAAAACCCATGTCCTCACTTTAATATATTTTTTAATGATCCTGTAAAAAAATGCTTCGAAACTTGCAACCCTACCTTATTTTCACCAGACTAATAAAATCAATTCACTACAAGGCACACATTAGATTTGTTTGCACTGAAGAACAATTAACTGGACATTTAAATTCAGCATTCCCAGACTTATGGTAACCCACATGTACATGGAGCTCCACCAGCTGACTTCCCTCCTCAGACTCCTCTCTACAATTTCTTCCTCTTAGTGTAAAAGTAGAGCCATTGGGCCAGTGTAATAACACAGCCCAGGTTCTAAAGACAGATTCTGGGCACTAACAGTGGCTTTTAGAGATTAATGGAACAGGGCTTTTGCCTTTATTGGGGGATGAGGGGATGAGGGGTGCAAGTGAAATGTCCAATAAGCTCAGTTACATTTCAATGAGGAATAAATGAATGTGTGGTGGGCAGGGTGTTTATTTAGCCTGTGGTAAGAGAGAGGCTGTGCTTGGATGTACAAGAGTTTGCAAATCTAGTGGTTCACAATTTGAGTGCTAAGGAAAAACAAGATCCAAATTTTAAAGGGCTTTTTTTTTCAAACAGCAAAGTGAAACACTAGGTCGTTCTGCAATTACATCTAGCCCTAGCAATTGACATTTTTATTAATTGCTAAAAAATAGCAGTATCATATTTATACTACACACTTATTCTTATTCACTAGAAACATAGTGATGTCAGGATTTATATAGCTAGAGATACGAAAATGGACACAGAGATGAGGTCCCTCTGTAAGCACACAGAAGTTTTAAATAACAGTTAGCAAAGATGTTTTCCATCCAAATAATTTTAATTTTTCAATCAAAAAAATTCCTGATTCATTTAAAAAATGCCTAATTTAGCTAAATTAATATAATAATAATAATCATGTCAATGCTAAAATTAGATAAATATTTATTGAAGTGATAGCATAACAAAAATCCACTGAGGTATATATTCTTAGTATCATTCCATTCTTATAGATAAGAACATCTTATCTTAGGTATTCTAAGAACAGGTAACTAAGAACAGGTAGATCCAGAATTCGAACTTAGATCAGCCTAACCACAAAGTTCCAGGTCTTTCTTAAACACGTGAAATTCCAAATAATTATACATAACTGTAATAAAATAGTCTCATAGGGCAAACATGAAATTAAGTAAGGAAATCATGCTTACATAGGGGTTAAGACTGCTGACTTCTACTCCTCGTTCAACTATTAACTAGCTAAATGATCTTGTAATGAAACTAAACTTTCTGGTCCTCAGTTTCTTCAGAAGTAGAATGAGAAATTTAGGTAAGTACACATTTCCCAAATATATTTCCCAATGTGTCTTTGGGTCGCTGGAGAGACAGGTGTCATCCTTCTGTTAACCAGGGCCTCTCTGTTTCATATTTTGAACCTTGCATTTAAATATTTCATTTAAAAAAAAAAAAGAGAGAGAGTATGGTGGATCATGCTTGTAATCTTCACATTTTGGGAGGTCAAGGTAGGAAGATCACTTGAGGCCAGGACTTTGAAACCAGCCTAGGCAACAGAGTAAGACCCTGTCTTAACAAAAAAATTAAAAATTAGCTGGGCATGGTGGGGGGTGCCTGTAGTCCCAGCTACCTAGGAGGCTGAGGCATTAGGATCACTTGAGCCCCGGACTTCGAGGCTGCTGTTAGCTATGACTACACCACTGAACTCCAGCCCAGGCAACAGAATGAGACCCTATCTCAAAACCAATAAATAAACAAACAAACAAACACAAAAACTCCCCCCAGAAAAACTAACAACAACAACAACAACAACAACAAAAAACACTGTTGTTAACAAATAGTTTGGAAGTTACTGAAATCAACCACCTTTATATTTTCAAACTCTTTTAATATTCTATGGCTCTATTAAATATTTATGTTTTTCTCAATAAGATTGTCTCCTTCAGTATTGCTTAAAATTGGCTCTTTTGAAACATGAACCTAAATGATGTATTTTTAAGGAAGTGAAACAACCAAACTATTTTTTACATTTTTTTCATTAAGATATCACAAAATTAATTGAGGTTAGGGAATGCTTCATTAAAGTGTAACGACTTTAGGTACACTTATTTTTAAAAGAAACAATACATAGTTTTGTATCTATGTATCCTTGCAATCTGGCTTAAATATTTTCTAAAACATCTTCTTGAATTAAGTACATTTCTTCCTAACAAAATGTATGAAACTTTAAGTATTATGAGAATAACTTTCAGGATGACAAGTAAAGAATATGTGTGCAAGCCTAAACATAAAATTATACATATTGTAAAGTATTTAAGGGGAGCCTGTGGGCGCCAATGGAGTTATCCTTCTTAATCCAAAAGAACATAAAGTCTAGGGACAAGAAGTGTAAGTCTGGGGAAGATGAGATGCTCAGTTGGCCAAGCATAGTGAGGTAGGGAAAGGGAACAAAGTCTGTGGTAAGATTATAAAGCCTGGTACTCACACAAATACAACTTACTATATGCCAGCCAGTGATAAAAGCTTGACAGATACTAACTCACTTAATCCCCACAACAACTCTAGGTAGACACTGACACAGAGTATACGTAACTTGAACAGTCACAGAGCTGGGAGGTGACAGCACTGGGTTTGAATCCAGACACTATGGATATAAAGGGGTGTGCTTTGTGAAATCCATGTTCAAGGGGAAGTCAGAGGACTAAGGTAAGACTTTAAGTCCCGAAAAATATTTGGAGACATAACAAAGATGTAAGATAATCTATAATGCTAGAAAGAAAATATGTAAATGCCTTGAAAACAAATCCTAAAACAAAGACTAAAGAAAAACAAAGAATTTTTGGAAGAAGCAGCTGGAATGACATCATCTTTGTTTTTGAAGCTATAGAAACTGGAAGGGGCCTGTAAAAGAAAAAACGTTTTACTTCTGAGAAATTAAAGGGAAAACTAAAGTCGATTGCTTGAATTAGAACTTAGGGGCTGACCTGTGGTAGACTTCTGGGAAACAGTAACAGCCAATTATAATTGAATGATCAGAGAAAAGGGATCACCAGGTAATTCTTGCACCTTGTTAACTGATACATTTTATCAATGAGAAAATGAGGCATAGGGAGTTGAAGTGATTTGCTCCAAGACTATTCCAGCTGGTTAGTGGCAGGTCCACCATTCCTTTCAACATACTACCTGATTTGTTTTTAGCCTTAATGTTTCTTCCAGTTGCAATGCTGTATTATGACTCTATTAGGATGCTGGTGAAAAAAGGACATCTAAGGAGTCCAAAGGGAGTTAAAGCTATCTATGATACACACACATTAATTTTTTGTAATTCTGCAGCTGTATACCATATTAAAAGACGTGTATGCCTGAGTCTGTCCTAAATTGTTGATGAGAAAGAAGCAGCTAGAAAGTAGTGGTCTTTGGTGTATGAAACATCTTCTATTTTCAAATGGAGAGGAACTGCCACTAAGAAGCCTCAGTACAGGAGTGGAGTAGTTTGCTTTTTAGGCATAAATACAATGATTTTGATTCTGCCACACAGAGGAGTAAGTTTAAGAAACTGAAAACATTCTATTTTATTCCATTTTCCACAGGAAATACAGAATGGATATCTCTAGTACACTCCCATCAGCATTATGTGGTCTCCACAAAACCTTACTCCCTCAAGTCTGAAGACATTTAAAAATAATTATGGGAGAAGATGAGGGAAACTTTCCCAACACTTAAACAGGGGTAGTCATGGAAGGGACAAACATCACGCCTCTCAGGTTATTACCTCTGTCCCGCTGCCAAATATGATGTAAGAAAGCAGAAGTGAGCTCCGGGTCAAGGACAAAATGAGAAGTACATTAAAGGATTGCCTTACTTAAAGGTCAGTAGGAAAAGGTCAGTTATTATGTGATCTACCGGGTTGTTGAGAGTAGAAAAACTCATATCTACTGCTGAAGAATAACTGTTAAATGTATTAGTGTATACAAACTTATTAGTTGTGTAAGTTGCAAAAGCAACACTAACATGCTTCAGAAGTCATCAACTTCTTCATTGTTATTCAGTAGGAAATAGATGACAAACAAAGAAGGGCAGGGGGACACGGTGCAGAGAATCCACAATGGCATCCAGGAGACCAGAGTTCTGGACCTAGTTCAGCACTTTCCAGCTGTGAGTGGCAATGACAGACTGCTCCAAGCTTCTTAATCTGTAAGGCCAGCAGCTGGAGTGGTCTCTAAGGCTTTTCCAAAAGTAAAATTATATGACTATTTAGAGTAGAAAATAATCACAGAAAAAAAATCAAACATTCTTCAAAGTCAAGAATTTAGCAATATTTATATGACCAATTATCAGACATATGAAGCAAATGATTAACCCTTAAGAACAATCAAGATAGAGAAAATCACAGAGAACTGTTTGTTAAATTAACTACTATGACTAAAATACACCTACTATAAAGCCTCCCCCCCCAAAAAACAGTGAAATGTGACCAACAAACATCAATAAAATGTGACCAATAAAATATCAATAGATATGTGCTATAATAGGGTATTTTACTTAAAATTCCTAAATCCATTCCCTTTTCACCATGCTTTTTTCTATAGCCACAACATTATTCAAATTAAAAAGTAGTCAATTCACATATTATTTATATGAGAAGAATGTAAAAGCGTACATATTTAAAGAAGAAAAATGTTTTGTGAAACAGACCTGCTATATTTTAAAGAAAAAAGAAACACATGTAGGGGTGGAAGCTTCATTATGTTAATGAAAGAAATCATTCTGGATATTGAAGTACTCACAAAAATAAAACTAGTGGTTTTAAAATGTTCAGGAATTCATCATATGGTGGGAAGTTAAATCACACAATAACAAAAGTTGAGGTTATCTCTTACTTTGACACAGAGGTATTTTTAAAGGGTAGCAGGAGGAAACCCTGATTAGACTAATCAAGATATTCCCTTTGAAGTCATGTAACATATAGTTTGAGTAAGAAATGCATTGACAGAATGAAAACCAACAAGGGCTTTGAGATCACCTAGAATAACCTCTTCATGAATTACAGGAAGACACTGTTAGAACTGGCACAATCTCTCAGGATTCCTGATTCATAGTAGTTCTGTACTCTCACCGCTTTTAGATAATAGTTTTCACTAATGCTATTATTTGCATCCTTCTTTTCGTGTTAAGCTTGGGGAAAAAAAGGGATAATTTTAGTTCAGTAATGTCAAGACGATCCTAAACAAAACAACTATACTTTTACTTGGAACCAAAACAAATGTCAAACAACTCACATGAGTCAAATGAAAAGTGGAATTCAGTTGCTAAGAAAGTACATCAAACAAAGTAAGAAAGAGTTTATATAAATTCTATAAATTGAATTTTTGATTTTTCTATTATAAATTATTTTAATTGTTTCTGATTTACACGTGAAGGGCAAATATGAAGTAAGTGCTGAATATATCAGCAAATCTTTGATATTTCTTACCAGGAGTGACTGTAAAATTAAGCAGAAAAAAATAACACAATTCCTATAACAATGACTATCATTATCCAGAGTACACTACTATATACCAAGAATTATTTTTTCTGTTTACTAAATATAAACATATATATCCATCCATTTGCAGAAGGTTCAGTGAATATATGTACATAGATCAGTTTTAGTGGTAATAAATGGTATTTTTTGGTCACTGAGTTCCTACTACATCTCAGGTACTATGTGAGGAGCTTTTCAACATTATCTCAAGTCTCACAGTGCTGTAAAGTAGAAATTATTTCAATTACTTGCACAGAAGTTTAAATGAGGAGGAGCATGTTAGGTAACTTGTGAGAAGGATTACAGGGTATGTCTGTTTCATTCTAAAGCCAGTGATCTTCTCACTAGGTGACAAAGCATTACCCTTAAACACGCTCATTACACATAAAATGCAGTTGTTATGTGAAAGAATCTAGAACACGAGCATGAATCCATGCTTCAGTTTTACTTTATATGCAAATGTTCAGATTTTATTTGTCAGTAGCATGATGAATACTTAACAGTTTTAGCATTAGGCCTTGATTAATTAAGCACCAACTCAAAATCTGCTCCAAAAGAGACTTACCTTTACATTAAATTTTTATTCAAAATCATGGTCATACTGCTCCTGAAAATAATGTATTCTATCTAACAAATATAGTACAAACATTGTCTCCCATTGACCTCTACTGGACAGACTTTTGGTACTGTGCTCCCAGAGTCCTTTGACCAATCAGAATGCATATTTTGTTAAAACCCTTCCTCTCTTTGCCTTTACCATTCTAAACTGCATAATTATCCATAGTAAGTCAACTCCTAAACCTCCAAAGGTCTATCCTCAAAAACGACACGTCTATTTCTATCATAATTTTACCACTGGTCCCTTTCTGGAAATGAGCATTTGTCGTGACACCTAGACATCATTAAATCTAACATAAAGCCCTCAAGTTGGCAAGCGTTCTCCACACAGTCCCCATACGAATGGAAGTGTTACTATTACCCCTACTGTCCTAATTCCTCAGATTCAATCCAACCACACATAAACCACCTCTGACAAATCCTTTCCTCGTCTTCAAAACCAGCATTCCCTGGTCACCCTTAGTCAGCAGATAATTATTTCTATGACCCCTGGCTAACTCTCAATGATTCTTATTTTTTCTGTGGAACCTAAGTCTATTAGCCAAATCAACTGTTTCTTGTTATCACCAATCTTACAAATCCCTTCATACTTGACTCCCCACAATTTTCTTCTCTTTCTTGAACTATCTCTCGAACGATCACCCACTCCCCCTCCATTTCATCTCACTCTAATCACAGAAAACAAAAGAGGTGTCCAGGTCATCACAAGTCCTCATGCAAGTGTAATCTTGGTTCCTACAGTGCTGTTTAAAGAAAATAACTACAGAACTGAGACTAAATTTCAACTCCACTACTTTTAGGGAAAGGTTTGCCACCTTTTGGATACCATCCCAAGGAAATTATTATCTAGCTGAAAAAGTTCAACTCAAAAATAGTGGGTTATCTACCCACTGCTGAAGCAATTCACTTTGTCCCTGGACAATACCACCACTGGTCTCAATATGGTGATTCATCAAATTAACAGAAACTCAGCATGCTGCTTTCCGTAACTGCATCATCCTGGACATGATCCTTGCTACAGAAGGGGGACTTGTGCAATGGTTGGAAGCCATGCTGTCTCTCTGTCCCCAGCAATCTATCTGATGTTTAAAGAGGTGAAAGGAGTAATTTGTCTCATCACTGCCATCAACCTGACACCAGTGACTTGATGCTAAGAGCAACTGGACAATACTGAATGAATATGCTTTGTGCAGTACTTATTTCAGGGTAAATGCTAATAAAAATTCGAAAAATATTTTAAAATATTTGAATCAACATAATGTGTCAATCTTAATGCCTATTCTTCCATGTATAGAAGAAATGTTTTATTACAATTTTTGACATCTAACTGACCCACTCCACCATCACTGTCCTAAATTTCTAATGTTTTACTGTATTAATTTCTGAAGAACCACTCAGGTCTACATTCAAATGCAAACATACTCAAAACCTACAAGCAAAATATTATTTATATGAAGTCACCTATATCCAGTTAGTGCAGATAGTTATAATCTGCATTTATGGTATATCATTCTGTAGTCACCCAAAAATGATAGGACAATGATTAATGCACCCAAAGTTATATGTGCAAGTTGGTCAACATTAAGAACATGTGGTCACATCTAGCAGAGATGAGCAGAGGTGGAAACTGGGGACCTTCAAGGTACAGTACTAGGACAACCTAATATCCCGGTTTGTCTGGAACGGTCCTGGATTAAATGTACTGTGGTAGTATAATTAGTAACAGCATCCCTGTTTACTTTCAAAAGGGTACCAGTTTGAAGGATAAATTGTAGTATCACCCAATTTGGTACCCATAATTAATAAGTGGGTTCTACTCATGATGCAAGAATTGGCTAGGTTGGTAAAGAGCTAAAACGTAGCTATAGGTCACTAGGGAGCTAGCAAAATTCATAACTGAGACAAAAAAGGACAGATTGTGAAAATAAAACCACTGTCCTTGTAGGCCATTTTTAAAAGGCCTACATATGAATCGGCATTTAACCTACTGCCTGTGGACATCTGACAGTTAAGTTGTATTTCAATTATATGCCTTAATTAATTCTGGAAGTTGACCTTCCCTGATAATTACTGAAAATTTTTATTTTGAATCAATAATTAGCATTATATCTTACTATAGTAACCCTGGTAATAGTGGACTCACCCACAGTATTCTCATACTGGGAATTTGAGAGCTATCCATAACCTAAACTAATGGAAAATTAAGTTTCCAGGTCATGATGATGTTAAGGTAAATACTGCTTTGGCCAGGCGCAGAGGCTCACACCTGTAATTCCAGCATTTTGGGGGGGTCAAGGAGGGAGGAACACTTGAGGCCAGGAGTTCAAGACCATCCTAGGCAACCTAGTGAGCCTCTACACAAAATAAAATTTAGCAGGGCATGGTAGTGTGCACCTCATTAGCACACTATATTAAAACATAATAGTCCCAGCTACTCAGGTGTGAGGGTCGCTTGAGCCCAGGAGTTCAAGGTTACAGTGAGCTATGATTGTATCACTACGTTCCAGGTGGGTGACAAGGCAAGACCCTGTCTCTAAAAATAATAAAATAAAATAAATAAATAAAATAAAATAGAATAAGTGTTGCTTTGATAATTTTAAAAAAAGTTAAGAATGTTAAAATAATATTGGTAAATACATTTTTCCCCTTTAGTGGCTTTTCATGAGAATTTTTTTTCAAATTGGTAGATCATCACAAGTTTATGATCACCATATTAAAATTTAAAAAATAACATACCAAGTATCTTGACTTTCACAGACTTTACTGGGTATATTATGGGCATTTATAAATATGTTGATGGCTACTAAATAGAAGGAATTTAACATCAGAAAAGATATCAAACAGTCAATACTCTAAAAACCTGAGGATCCTTTTTAAAACAAGGTCCACAAAAGTAACATAACAAAGCTCAAATAAAATGATATATTTCAAAGAAATGAATTTTATACAACTTAGACTATAAAGGGAAAACAAAAGTGTTTTAAAAATTATTTTAGTAAAAATAAAGTGGAGGCTCCTCTGTTACACAAATAGTTTTGTCAATTTTTAACTTTCCTCAAATAAGTATAATCTGGAATCTAAAATCAGGATTTGATAAAAATACACAGAAAAGCCCATTATACTTTGCAGCCAGACCACTCAAAAATTACATTTGACATAAAAAAGAAACACATTACAATGAAAGGATTATACAAAATAAAGTATCTTACAATTCTATGATTATATTAATGTTTACCAATACAAATTTGCCATAAGAGGCACACAAATGAGTTGTCAAATCTTTAGGTAAGAAATTATGAGGAGACTTACATATAGGGTGAGACAGGCTAAACAGCACAATTACGGATGTTATAAATTATAACCATGATCACTAGGAAGCCTATCGAAATCAAAGTAAGAGTTGACAATAATTTGATTGTAAGGTGATTTGTATGGAATAAAAAGGTAAGATTTTGAACAATTTCATATGTGATTATTTACTCTTAAATTGTCATACTGGGCTATACTGTGCTTTTCTCTATTTATTTCTAGGACAATAAAACTAGGAAAAATTGGAAAGCAACCTTAATTTTTCCTTACAAAAATAATTGTGTAAAAGTATCTCTAAGACCTACCAACTTTTAAGGTCATAGACTGAGATTCAATTAACATTTTATTGGTATTAAACAAAATCAAATTGAATGAAATAATCATTAAGTACCTAATACAGACAGGCACTGGGACAGATGTTAAGATTGCTTTCAAGAAGTTTTAGATACAGGTATTTCCCTCAAGGAATTTTCAGGATAGCTGGGAGAGAGAAGATACTACCTAATAAACATTAATAAAACAGGCTTAAGTATTAAAATGCACTGGGAACTAGGGGAAGAGAAAGACCTTGCTATTTGAGGAGTTAAGAAAATCTTTCCAGAGGACACAGGACCTGAGCCTGCTCTTGAGTGCTGTATAGAATTCACAGTGGTGGGGAAAAACAAAACAAAACCAAACCAGAAGGTAAAAACAAAACAGAAGGCATACCACAGGTAGACTGAATTACTCTGACGTATCTCAAGTTAGAGAAACAAAGACAATCAAGATTCATTAAAAGAACAATATATTGACTTCTCTCTGGAAAAGAACAGGGTTTGTGGCAGGGATTGATGGTAGTTATGGTAGGACACAAAGGTAACAATCTGTAGGAAAGTCATTAACAAATCTAGATTTTGTGTTTGACATGGTTTGACTGTATGCCCACCCAAATCTCATTGTGAATTCCCACGTGTTGTGGGAGGGACCCTGTTGTGGGAGGGACCCTGTTGTGGGAGGGGCCCAGTGGGAGATAACTGAATCATGAGGGCAGGTCTTTCTCGTGCTGTTCTCATGATAATGAGTAAGTCTCACAAGATCTGATGGTTTTAAAAATGAGAGATTTCCTGCACAAGCTCTCTCTTTGCCTGCTGCCATCCACGTAAAATGTGACTTGTTCCTCCTTGCCTTCCGCCATGATTGTGAGGCCTTCCCAGCCATGTGGAACCTTAAGTCCATTAAACCTATTTCTTTTGTAAATTGCCCAGTCTCGGGTATGTCTTTATTAGCAGCATGAAAACAAACAAATACAGTGTTAGAATGCAGGCCAAAAAAATTTATTAAAAAGACTCAGCTATAACAATAGCTTAAATATGATAAAAGCTTATTTCTTTGGATATAAGCAATTTGAGGTAACATGGCTTGTACACAACATTGGGACTCAACGGCCCTTCTGTCTTGTTGCTCTGCCACACCTGACATATCATCTCTGTCCCATGGTTAGAATGGCATCTTTAGCTCCTGCCATCCTAAGTGTATTGGCAGGAAGGGAAAAGGGAAGCAAGGAAGACATTAAATTTTTTAGTTGCATGATCTGTAAGTAACACATGCTACTTTTGCTTATACCCCATTGACAAAAACTTAGTCACCCAGCCATATATAGTGACAGACGAAACTTAAGAAATTTAGTCTTCAGCTCAGTGGCCATGTGTATCACTCAGAAAAAATAGAAACTAGAGGAATGAACGTTGAGATAAAATAGTGTATGATCAACTCAATCCTACAGAATAGTGTGTTACAATGTCCTCTAATGAAAACTATCAAAATCCTTTGCCGTGTTTAACTCTATTTGATATCTCAAAATAAAAAAAAAAAATTGTGATTAAAAACATATGAAAGCAATTTTAGAAAAAAAATTTGATTCTCAAAGTTACATGCTATAAAATGGGCACTGTGTTACCATTATGAACAATGCATCCCATTCCTTTTCTTGATTCAAGTTTTTTTATTTGACATTGTGTGAAAGACAGACTGGAAGCTGTTGACTTTCTCTATCAAGGCTATTGCACTGCTTTGCTTTTCCACATTCTTGCTTCAATATCTCATTGCTCAACCCTACCTGATTCATCATGAATTATGGCACACCCTATGAACCTTGTGCCACCCTGCTTTGAGAATCACTACTATGAGGAATGGCTAGTCACAGAGGCTTTCTAACTGGAAGTAACAAATAGTGCACACATTCTACAGGCCCAAGCTCACAATTATGGGAAGACAAAAGTAGCTAGGTTAGAAAAAAGAAGGTAAGTGACTCCCATAGACTTCCAGTGGTCTGTAATTTTATGTCCTTTGCCCCAACAGGGAAATGGATCACAGACACAGAGCTAACACCACAGGATCAACTGAAAGAAAAAGAAATAGGTAGAGAATGGAATCTGACTATGCTCATTAGTCATGATACAGGCAGTTAAAGCCACAGAAGAATCTAACAAGGCGATGCTTGTAAGTTGAAGGAAGAAACATCCAGGTCCTGAGATGGTATACTGTGCTGACTGAGAGCTTGAGGCCCAGAATCAGTTCCCTGCACTTAATTCCAGCAGCTGCATTTACTAAGGCTCTTATCATAAGTTACTTGCCAAGCTTCAGCTTCTTTATGTATAACTGTGCTAATGTGGTAGCTCCTAGCCACAAGGGGCAATTGAGGACGTGAAATACAGTCAGACCGAAATGTGTCTTAAGTACAAAATAAACATCAGAATTAAAAGACTTTGTAAAAAGAGAATGCAAAATATGTTACTAATAATTTTTATATTGATTACATGTTGAAAATATTTTGGAAAGTTGAAGCTATGAAATACATTATTAAAAATAATTTCACCTTTTTTAAAATTTGTAAGTGTCTCTTAGAAAATTTAAAATTATACATGTAGCTCATACTATGTATCTACTGGACAGATCTCCATCTCTAACTTTGGGAATAACAACAGTACCTACACCTCACAAGATTGCTCAACAGAGCATATAAACCTTTAGTATATTGTTAGGCACGTAGTAAAGGTCCAAAGAATGCTAATTACCATTCTTTAGCACTTGGAGTTAGAAGGGAAGGGCTAACCTAGGTGCTTTATTCCAGGGTGAGGCAAGGCCTTATGGCTGCACACTGCAGCATCAGGCAGGAATCAGAGTTGCTGGGGGAGCTGCGGCAGTCCCACAGAAATGCAAGGAAGGAGCAGGAGGCAAAAAATTACAAGCTATATGCCTTAGTTAAGCCAAAAGGGAGGTCCAAAATGTCTTTTTAAATGGTAGTCAAATGCCATCATGAAATTTTATTTGGTTCTATGCTAAAATCAGTTGTTTAAATTGTCTTCTTAGATAGCCCAAATATATAAAATAATTTAGTATGCCAAAATTCTTCTAGCTAGAAAACAAGTAAAATTTTCAGGCAAGATTTGTGAGGTAATAATATTTTGTTATTTTTATGTGTTCTACAATAAATACTGTTTGACGAGAATTCTGAAGAAAGAGGTGGAAGGAAGAAGAAGAAAATAATTCTGGGGTTCATCCTTCACTAGAGGACCAACAGGAACTGAGGTCTTATGTAAATTATCTGAATTTCCTTGAGGGGTATTAGAAGGATTTCAAGATTGTTTTAAAATGATTCCAGTATCTCTAACACAGTACTTGAAAGCAATTTCTAAAGCTAAACTTTTGAAACAAGGTCATGTGGGGAAAGACAAAATAAAAACTATGCATTCACTTTAAAAATATTAACTAGCTCTTCAAACATTCTAATTTTTAACTTCACCCCACTAACTCCACTAGCTGTAGCATGCCTTCTCTATAGGTTGCATGATGTTGAGGGAATAATTTGATGCTTATAAACATGGTGTCAATTAGAAACTTGTTTGAAAGCATTCATGGAGACTATTAGGAGAAATTCCTATTCAAGAATATTTTAATCAATGGTTTATGGCCACCTTCCCTGCCTCATAAGACACTGGGCTCTGGAACCAGATTGCCTGGCCTTGAGTAATATTTTAACTGAAGGACCATGGCCTTAGAACCAAGAACTCCAGGCTGTGGACACCCTATGTCTACGGCCCTGGGCAAGCTCTGTAAACCTTTCCATGTCTCAATTTTCTCATCTATTACATGGATATCCAAAGAACACCTACCTCCCAGAGTTACTGTTTAGTTCATTCATTGCTTAAAACAGAACCTGAAATATTAGCGCCTATCTAAAAACAGCTTAAATTTCTTCATAGTGTACAAAAGAATAAAGGCATATTTGAGGCCAATCAATATTATATTGTTTTGACACATGATCCTTTAACTTACAATGTCTTCATTTCTCCAACTAAAATGGTATTTGCCTAGTGTTTTCTCATTAACATGTTGAAACATACTAAGAAATTGTCATAAAGACAGCCTGAGCTTTCTAGAAACCCTAGAAAGCTTTGACAAAGAGGTATAGAACAAAATAACCCCAAATAGTTTAGGGTTGCCAATGAGAGGGAGAAAAACTCACTGAAAATTCCTGCAACATTTTTCTGATTTAAATGTCAGAAAGCAATCTAAAGTTGCATATTATTTGGGAAATGTAAAATCCAAATTATGCATACTTTGTTGGTAGTTCCATGAACTGTTAAAAAGTCAATCACCCAAACATGAAATGAAAATGTATTTACATCTAAATGATTCTCAACCATCAAAGAAATTATTACTTTGACATGGGACTCTTGAGCAAAGCCCACCCTTGCATATATCTGGCTATTTACTTCTAGTTTTCTAACATATAATATCTCATATTTCCCATTTTTAATTTTTCTTTTTCTTCTTTCTAATTGATATACTGATAGTGCAAAATACATTCATGAAAACAAAATTTATTTTCTTTCCAATTAAAACTCACTTGGAATTTAGAAAAGGCAAGCAGGGGACAGCTGTGGTTAGGAGGAACTATCTGCACACACTGTCACAGCACAGCCCTCTCAGTCTTTACTTACATCCACAAAAGGGGAACTGCAAGCTATATTATCCAAATTAATACAGTTTTTACAGGGTGTCTATACTTCTAATCACCAAAACCATCTAGAATCAAAAATTGACATAACAGATACGTAACAACAATACCGGTCCCAATAGTAACAATTACAGCAATAACAACAAAAATTTACTACTCAGTGGGCATATCTGTGCTGTGGTTGCAACATTTCACTGTATCTGAGTGACAGGTATGACACTAACACCACTGAATAAGAAAGCTGAGATTTAAACAGGTAGATATCCTGCTGAGTGGTACGTCGGTAGAAAGTGGCAGACACAAAATGCTAATTTAGAGATTGACGATTTTAATGTGGACACCATGCTGGATAGGGTGAAAATAAAGTTACTGCTGCACTGTCATTAGGTGATACACCTCAGGTGACCTGCACAGCAGAGATTAAATCACACTTCCTATTCTCACCTCTTCTTATTCCTGTCATTTTTTTTTTAAGGGTAAACTGGCTGAACCCAGAAGTTTGAAAATAAACTGAGAATTCTAAACAGGCTACAGAGGAGGAAAAAAGTCTGTAAGTTGGCTCATTGGTCTATAAGTTGGCTCACTGCCACCATGTCCTTAATAAAGTAAGCTAACCAGCCACAAATTATTTCGTAAGGGGCTAAAATCATCTCATGTATTTTTAACATTTCCTCAATTCAGAGTCTCAAGTGCAATGGATATTTTATATCAATAATGCAGGCAATTTAATGTCTAGCTTTCACCTACATTTGATATATATTTAATAAATATTACCAGCTCATCTCCTGAAGAAGGCAAAGCAGTAGTTGAGATTAAGCTAAGGTCCACCTTTGAAGGAGTTGGCCTTTAATGTTGAAAACATAAGAAAGAATTCGAATGAATAATTTCTGTTTCATGCTTGATTATCTGAGAATCTCTTATTCACCACATGGTATCCAAGTATCCAATCAAATTTTACCTTTTAAAATTAAATGAAAAAATATGTAACTAGGATTTTAAAGAGGATGCTGAATATCTACAAACGTCTGTGAGCAAAGTTGAGTTCTGAAAATTGCAGCCTGATTATAATGCTTTGTAGGACAGAATCAGATTATGCTTATTAACAAAGACCAAAGCAAACACGCATATTACTTCGAGAAAACAGAAAGGGAAACACAAACGATCCTTTGTTTGAAATGAAAACAAATGTCTGCATGTCATTTCAAAAATATTCTTCATAAGCAATATAGGATGTGTGATTCTGAGAGCAATTAAAAGAACTAGGTGTATCAAATGCATACCACCAGATGGCATCTTAAATCAGACAGCACATTCAGAGATTGTGAGAGTTAATAACTGCATTTCTGGGAATCAGGTTCATGAATTCCAAGTATATCTTTTCATATTAAAATGTCTGACATGAATCACAAAATCCAGAGAAAACTAACAATACTATCTTGAATATAACAAAAATATACGAATCTGAAAAGAAAGGCAGGAAATAAAATGGTGATCTTGACATCTATTTATATAAAGATAAATAAGTCATTACAAATGGAGCCATAAGAGCAAAAGAAAACTTGGTTAATCATTTGAGGTTTCCCTTATTTCTATCGAAAATTTTTCTTCCTAGTACTCTTTATATTAAAATACAATGTGGTTTTATAAAAATTTCTGAAAAACACTTGATTATCTCATGGATAAGTTTTTTTTCTATCATCATATAATCATTATAATCCTACTTTTTCAAAATACATTTTGCTATAAACGTTATTTTCATATGATGAAAGCAGTCTAAAAGTGAAACTTCTTAAGAGTGTGTTATCTCTTTTAGACATGGTTTTACATATATGTATATAGCTTGCTACCTAGACCTTTTAGGCTTTAATACAAGGAAAAGAACACTGAACTCTTCTAAAGGCTTTTCCCTACCTCCTCAACAGATTGACTTAGGTATCAAACTATTCCATGGACTTTCATGTTACTTCATAAGGCAATGCACAATGATGCTGCTGGCAAGGCAGACAAAATACAGAAGAACAAGCTATCTGACCTCCAAGTCAAACACAAGCCAGAACTGAACTGCCTGAAGGCCTTCTCTCAGTAATATATTTTCCATTAGCGAGGTGTGGAACTAAAAGCTTTTAGTTTATATTTTTAAATAATATTAGACTTTATATACCAAGACAGTAACTTTACAAAATAGTAAAGTAGCTGCATCAAAATTTATATTCTTTTTCTTTTATAAATCCACTAATTAAACCACAGATTCTTCTGTAAGAAACAACTTCCAGACTTGTGTATTCGTCAAGTATCTCATGTTTCTGTGTCCAAAACACTCCACTAAGAAGACAGAAATCAATAAAATCAACAAATTCAGGAAAACAGAACAGACTAAAAAGATAACTGCTATAGAAGTGGTTACACTTACACAAAGAAACACACACATATATAAACACATACTCTAGAGGTTTTCGTATATTTCCATTATGTTATTATCATAATTTACTATATATAAATCAGCAGTGCATTTATACTAAAATTGTTTTTAGATAGAACAATATCCACAAAGCCATGATGCAAGTTTATGTCCTCAGATGTTTAACCTTTAGTAGGATAACAGTATGAAACAAAAATATTATTCAGGACAATACAGTTAATGTCATGTTATATATGGTTACTTCCAGATTTAATGATTTCTTAAACCTGTAAAATTAACCTCCACCCCCAAATAAAACAGAAATAGACATAGTTGAACTGCTTGGGATTTAATACTAATTCTGGCACTATCTAGCTGTGTAACCATAGTAAGATACACAATTTCACGGAGCTTTAGTTTCGTCATTTGTAGAATGGAGCTGATAACATGCTTTTTTCACAGGGTTGTGTGAACACTTAAGAGTTAAAAAGTACAGTGTTTATGATAGTAAACAGGAAAAAAAAAAAAACCTCCACAAGAACCTAATAAATGTTAGTTTTAAAACAAAAACAACTCAGTTTATCCCCCCTAAAACTATAAAAAATTATGATCTACTGTCACCATAGTGTTATGCACAAAAAGAAAGCATTTTCGCTAAAATGAACATGAAATTTTCACTCTGGATCAGTGAAAACTTTGTCATGGGTCAGAACCAGTCAGTGACTGGTATTTCAGACTGCCCATTACAGTCCATACATGTTACTGACTCAGAAAGAGAATAAAATCAATGAAGTCTGAAATTATTATGAACACTTCAATGAGAAGTTGGAATATGGATAAGATCGGAAACATTAGTATAAAAATGAGTATAACATAGATGAGATTGAAAACGTGAGAATTACCTGGGTAGACAAAGGAAAACATCTACAATTTTTTCTTTAATGAACTTAAGAAAATACTCCTTCCTTATCTGGTGGCATTTCAGTATTACGTGAAACACCACTTCTCTTAAAGCCACGATAGTATTGATGTTAATATATTTCAGCCTTCTCCAAAAGAATTAGAGCATTATTACCGCCAAAGATTGTTTTCAAATTTTAAGAATAACAATCTTGCGGATGTTTACCTTCCTGTGAAAACAACAGGCATTGCTTTACCAAAGGTGCTTAAATATGTCATTATTTGTGAAAAGTACCAATACATGAGAAGATAAAAGAGATATGTTAAAAGGGATATGTATACTGTGTCTTAAAGTAAAATAGTTGTTCATGTAACTATGATGTAATTGTAATGACTGTCAAATGTTTCCCACAGATAGTGCTACATGTTTATTGATGTTAATAGAGTATTACTGATTCGTATACACAAATACTGAATTACTATGGTTCAGCTATTCTTAATAGAATATTGTATTCATTACCACTCAGCTCACTGAAACCTGATTTTGAGCCCCTGGCTTACATTTTTTGTTTGATACACTGTCCCAGTAGTAACTTTCTATAGTAAACTCCCTAAGAACTTCTAAAGAAAATAACTATGAATGTTTTCTTCTGGGAAAAACTACATACATAAACTCAATGTCCCAAATATGCCAAGCATTTTGTTTCATTCTGCCTGCTTGTGTTACAGAAACACACTTTTATTTAAAATATAGTAAATTATAATCAACAGTCAAAATAATTTATTCCTTCTTTCTTGAGGATCTTTCGCATCACTATTCTTTGTATGTTGTCTTCAGTAATGAGCAGGAAAACATTCTAGTCACGGGAACTGAAAGCCCAAGACTTTAACCCTACAAGGCAGAAATAGAATAGTGTATACAATATAGTATAATAGCTAAGCATAGGCTATGTAGATAAATGTCTGTTTAAAGCAAATTCTTCAGCTTACCCGCTACGAGATTTCAGTCAAAGTTCTTAAACCAATGCATCCCACAGTGTGGTCCCAGATCAAGAGCATCATCATTATCTGGGAACTCAGATATTCAAATTCTCAGGCCCTACTTCAGACCTACTAAATCAGAAACTCTGGAGGTAGAACTCAGCAATCTGTATTTTGTGAAGCCCTACAGGTGATTCTGATCGATGGCTAAGTTTGCAAACACTGACTCTACCTCTGAGTGTCCCTTTTCACATTTGTAAAATGGGTTTCCAAGAACAACCTTGCAAGACCAGAGGTGAACAGATCAAAAGACTTTGGCTCTCATGCAGTCACCTTTTAAAATATAATCACTTTTTTAACCAAGGGCTGAAATTAAGGAGTATAAGGACATCAAAATGATGTGTGGCTGCCACAGGCTGGGACTGAAATGTGCTGACTTGCCAACAGTGGGCCGGGTACCAAAATAGTCTCTGGCCGCAGGACAGGCCCTAAAGATTTGGCCACTAAAATCACAAGTGGGCAAAATGCCCCAGACGAAATATTTTATCTCCATATAAAGTAAGGCCACACTGCTTCATAGTGACAAATGACAGCATGAGGAGAATAAACACTGATCTTTTAGGTCCCAGAAGACACCGATTCCTTTTCCTGCTTAACTCTCCTCGGAGTGCAGGCACGGGGAATTCTCCTAATTGACGTCAGCTGCTGTAAGGGAAGGACTGCCATGACCTTAAACTTGGCCACCAGTCCACTCTCACATCCAGGAACAAAGCCAGAGGGTTCTCCTGGCAACTGCCTGACATGCTAAATGGCAGGCCCAGGCACTAAGGGAATCCTTTGCTGCCCCAGGGACAAATCCCCCACCGCAGGAAACAGACAAACCAGAGAGATTAGCAGTTTGCCCAGCTGATGCTGGCCTATCCCCTCTGCCCAGAGAGCAGAAAATGAGTTCTAAATCATTGTATTAAAAAATCTAAGCTCCGGTCTGTTTTTGCATTACAAATGAGTGGAATGTTCTCTGCTAAGTGAAAGGGAAAACAGGAAAATATGAGAACTTCAGGGAGAAATGTAAATTGGATCCCTGCACAAATCATCTTACTGTCTTGAAGAAGACTGGAAGAGATATTAACGTTTTAAATACAAACTATTCAGATGTTTTAAAATCAACTTGAACACTCATTTTATAAAAGGTCTTGTAATAAAAGTGGGATTCAATCCCCCTACCCTGCCATGGCTCCCTTGAACAAGTATGAAAGTTTCCTAATCATCCCCCCTCTTAAGAATCCCTCCCCACCTCATCCTACTCATCTCATCCAGGACATTATTCCAGCCACAAACATGATTATGTAACTCTCCTGCTCAAAGATCCCCTCGACCCCCATTCCTTATAGAATGGTACCAGAATAAGTGCTGGCTATAGAGTTAATATTTAACCCTGGCCTTCCAGCCTCAGTCTCACCCTCCCATTTCCACCTCACCTCTCATACCCTTCTGAAACCCCGTCTTCTCACAGCAAACCTCAAAGAACATGACTAGCCACTTTACAAAAAATACCAGTGGCTTCCATATCCACAACAGATAGGACAGTTATTTAACAGTTTCTTTAACTCAAAGATGAAATGTAATAATCAATGAGCACTGTCAAGGAAATAGTCATTTAGAAGATAGGAACACATTTTGGTTTTAAATTAGCTATATTCACTTGGATACTTCCTAATTTTCTTGAACAAACCTAGGTTATAGCCTTTAATTTAGTCAACAATTTAATGTACTTACGCTTGGTTAGATACCTTTTTCCTGTTATATTCTGAGCCCTTGGAGGGCAATGACCAGGTCTTATTCACATGTGTATGATACATACCACCTGTACCAGGTAAAATGTACAATAAACATTTCATTAAATTGAATTTCCAAAATGTGTTGCCTCACTGATTTGGGGCCACACTTTTTTCAACGTTCCATTTGTGTGTTTGCAAGAACACAAAGATAAATTCAACTACATTTTTGGGGAAAAAATTTCAAAGAGGAAAAATACTTTTCTTTACAAAATGTCTGCAACACAGAAATAGTCTTCAAATTAAAGATCTGAAACAGCTACCAGTCTAGTCAGCCATGTTAGATGAGAAAAAAATAATGGAACTTGCCTCATGGCTCCCTTGTTTGGACAAATTTCATCTCTACTCCTATGAAGATGGTATGCTCACCTATCTAAATCCACACGCTAAATCCACTTTGTGAGGGCAAGTCCACACTCCTTTACTCCCTCTCCGGATGGACAGATGGCAGGGAGTCAGGGGACTAGGCAGCTTCCTGGTCCTTCTGACTTCTCCAAAATAAAACATAATGAATTTTCAGGGGAAAAAAATCCTAAATGAACACAAACCTTTCATTGCCTTATGAACACTTGAAGAGAAAGTCTTTGTTCATTTTAACTTTAAAGAAATGCCAAAGGAATGAAGGACTATCTAGATTTCCAAAAACTAGGGCATTAATTCCTCAGTTTTTCTTAAATGGGGGCAAACCATGGCAAATGTTAGTACAACTCTTCTCTAAACATCTGAGAGTGAAACATTTTTATTCATAAAAAGTAGGAGGGAAGGACTAGAGGAAAATCTGGTAGTGGCTTTTTAATTATAAAATATTGATCACTTCTTTTGAGAGTTTACATATCTACTACACTTAATTCTGAATTCCACAGAAGTTATCGGTCAGTAACTTAGGGTAAGTCTCTGGCCTGACTTACTCACCACTGGTCCAATATTGAGTTAATACTCCTCGAGCCAATTCCTCCTTTACCTGGCCCTAAACATAGTTATTATTTCTGAATTACAACTAAGAAAAAATAGCATTGCAAGACAAAATTAAAATGTAAATAATGTCAATCTCTCTAGAATGGGAATCATTCAAGATATTTTGATAAAGAAAGGTGTAGTCTGATACTCAAAAGAGCTTATCTCTTTCTTAACAGTACAATTCAAATATTCATTTGAAGATCAATAATTTTAAAAGAAATTAGCCATCACTAGTATATATGAAATACGTTTAGATGCCCCCTTTATATCAAAAAGAACAATATTCTATGTCTAAATCAGAATAATATTTAAGAGGAAAATATTTTTAGCTTCTTCAAAAATGAAAACTTGCAAATTAAGCAAACTCCATAAAGAGTAGATCCAACGTCTCTAGTATTAGAAGCTGTATACTATACAATTGTTGTTTTCTTTTTTCGAAATGGAGTCTCACTCTGTCGCCCAGGCTGGAGTGCAGGGGCACAATCTCAGCTCACTGCAACCTCTGCCTCCCAAGTTCAAGAGATTCTCCTGCCTCAGCCACCCAAGTAGTTGGGATTATAGGTGCCCACCACCACACCCAGCTAATTTTTGTAATTTTAGTAGAGATGTAATTTTACTATGTTGGCCAGGCTGGTCTCAAACTCCTGACCTCAAGGGATCCATCCTTCTCGGCCTCCCAAAGTGCTGGGATTATAGGCGTGAGCCATCATGTCCAGCCCATACACAATTTTTTGACGATATTTCATTTTTATGGCCTAAGAGAAGCACACTTACACAAAATATGTATCTGATCATAAGAAGTAACAAAACCAAAACAAACACACAAACCAAAAAAAGGCCGGGAGTGGTGGCTTACACCTGTAATCCCAGCAGTTTGGGAGGCTGAGCCGGGCAGATCACCTGAGGTCAGGAGTTCAAGACCAGCCTGGCCAAAGTAGTACACCATCTCTACAAAAATACAAAAACTAGGCAGGCATGATGGCAGGTGTCTGTAATCCCAGCTACTCAGGAGGCTGAAGCAGGAGAATTGCTTGAACCCAGGAGGCGGAGATTGCAGTGAGCTGAGATCATGCCATTGCACTCCAGTCTGGCGACAAGAGCAAAACTCTGTCTCAAAAAAAAAACAAAAATCCATGTTATTTTGTAGGGACAAAATGCTATGGGCAAAAGAGAAAAAAAAAGTGTCCTCCTTCTGAAAGTTCAGTGGTTCTCAAACTTTAACGTGCATCAGAATCACACATAGGGCTGGATAAGACACAGATTGTTGGGTCTCACCCCAGATAATCTGATTCAGTAGGCCGGAGTGGGGCCTGGGAATGCATATTTTAACAAGTTTCAAATGGTGATGATGACACTATCAGTCTGGGGATCACACTTTGAAAACTACTGTTTTAACTTAGACTCTTACTCAACCATTGTGGAAGTCTTGGGATACTTTGTCTAGTCTTTCCCAATGAATATCCTGTGTTCTTTGTGCCACTTAGTATTTCTACTTACAAACAATATGACTTCTTAAAGTATCACTTCAGAAATCATCATCATCTCTAAGTCGCATGCCACTTCTTAGAGCATTGCAATCTTACAGATATTTAACACATGAAAATATGTGTATATATGTATAATATACTTACTCCTCTAATGTATAGATTTGACAGTAAAAGATTATGATGAGTAAGGTATTTGAAGACTCAGTGGTAACTAGGACTTTTGATTTGATGCTATAAACAACAAAATGTGTATGCGAATGGGCAATCTCCCTCCTCAGGACTTACCTGTGACTGGCGCATCAATATCCAGCAAGTTTTTTTCCTGTCGAAGAATTGACGCACCCTCTGTTATTATTCTCAATGCAACACTCTCTTCCAGTCTTCCCTCCTTCATAAGATGTGCCTTTAAGATATCCACACGAGGTTTTCCATCATTATCAAACACTTCTTTTGCTGTAAGCCGGTGACTTGGAGGAAATGGAACAGCTGAAAGAAAAAAAGGTCCAATTATGACATTAGCCAAAACTCAACAACAAACAATTCAATAATAACCACCAAATATCCATCCTCATCACAAACCACCTAATATAGTATTTTTACGGTGGCTGAATTAAAATATGATCAAGGGCTATGTATCAAAAATTAAGAACTGCATCCTTTCTTTGATTCTAGATATAATGTGCTTGCTTAAACAAAATTGATAGTTCTTGTTCATCCAGTACTATCTCTTGCATCTATAATATCCTGATTGAGTTAAAAAGAAAAGGAATGAAAATAAGTTTTCAGTTCAACAATAATCAATTTTGTGAAAGAAAATTGTTCCTATATATCCAACCATAACCAACTTGTGCAAAGATGGGTCTCCACTAGAAAACGGGCTCCTCTACTGGGATTAGAGGCATGGGAAAAGATCTATCCAACCAGATTTGCTGCTCTAACTAGAGTCGCATCTGAGATAACTGATCTACTCACTGTTTAAGAAAACAGCAGGAATCTGAAAGGAAAAAGGCAAAAGTGCACTGAATACTGATAAGGAAATCAGGATTTGCAGGTGAGTGTTTATGCTCATACTGAAGGGACCTCCTTAAAAGTGAAGGGTCAGGTTGTCAGGGAGGAGACACAGGTATTTTAAAAAATGACACAATGACAAAGTCCAATGATTGCTTAGGCTTGGAAGCAATCATTCTCTCTTCCACTCACTCACATCTTCTTAACAGCAAGAAGCTCTCTTGTAGCTACTGCCTTCCTCTACGTTTGTGAGTACATTCATTCACTCATTCAGCCAGAGGACATTCACTAAACTCCTCTAGCTTGCCCTGCTTCCAAAGGTCTATGGTCAGAGATGGTATCACAAAGGTTAAATTTGCAACAAATGGCCAATAAGCCATTTAAAGACTCATTATTTATCTGTTTCACATGATGGTTCATTCACTGCACAACTCATCCCTGCCAGATATTAGAAGTATCTAGCAAGGAGCATAAACATCATCCCATGTATCTTTCATGTGCCATGCCCGTTATGAAACAGACATACAGCATCTCCATTAGATGGCTCCTCTCTCAGGAAAAGCACTTGATGTTACGGAATAAACTTGGCCCTCTCCTTTCCTAAAAGTGTCTCTCAAGGAAGCAAGACTTACAGGAGACTTATGCCAAAACATTTTGTGTAATCTAATGGCATAGGTTTATAATCCTGAGTGAAATTATAACTATTTAAAAGAAAAGAAAAACTGGGAAATGAACTTGTACAGATGGATGCAAGGATGATTTTCTGGACAATCCAGCCACATCTATTTCACTATGTTGTCAGATTGAGGCAGTCGTGGCAGATTCGTTGGGTGAGCAGGAGGCTTTTGTGGTCAGACAAACCTGGGTGTGAACATTGCACTCTGCACACTCCCCAGCTTATGACCTTGAGCAAGTTAAATAACCTTCTTTGGCTCCAGTTACCTCACCTGTGAAGTGAGGATTACATCTATCTGAGGATTGTTATACTAACTACAGTAAATAGTCACAGTAGTAGCTAATATTTGTAGAGTATTTATTTTATGCCAGGCATCGTTTAGGTAATAAAATCAAAAACAACAATAAAAGTGTAAGATGAGTAGGGTGTACATACATGTGTTTATATATAAACTTATTTAGCTGCCATAACATTACTGTGCAGGAGAAACCTGAGGCTCAAAAATATTAAGCACCTTGCCCAAGATAATTATCTAGTGATTTATGTGTATAACTCAGTGAGTTTAAACCCCAGCAGTCTGATGCCAGAATACCTGCAATAAATAAACTACACTATTTCCCAGAAAGTACTCGATAATGCTTAGTAAGTAAAAATGATGAATAAATCACTTCTTATGAAATTCTAATTCTGAGAGGTATTTATTTCTCACAAATACTTTTATTTTCCAAAAGTTACTTTGAGTAGCTTATAGTACAATAGATACATAATACGAGAACAAAAGACGAATTGTATAATCCCAAAGAATAGTAAATAATAAAAGAAATCTGAAGATTAAACAAGGAGGAGAGAAAAAGAGGAAATTAGGTCATTAAATTTGAGGCATTTGGAGGTTATTCTATTTTTTTTTCTCTGCCCTCCCTGCTTTTCCTTGCTTGACTGATAGAGTATGCTTGTTAAGAAAACACAGAGATGTTTTTCAACAGCCACATTTCTTTACACAGGTCTTTATATACATTTTGAGATTAGAAAATATCTTACCTGGCAACTCCTCAAAATTCCTCAGGCTATAGACCATGAGTCAAGATATGGGATGGGGGCTAGAAAGGGGTAAACTTCAAAAGGATGCTTGTGGTAAGGGCAACCGCTGAATTTTTAAAAAATGATTTCCCAAGGTGTTTTAGGCAACAGTGAAGGTTTAAGTGGCTCTGCATAACCGTCAGGCAAGAATCACAGGTGCACAGAAGGAAAGGAGGCTAATATATTGTCAGGCAGATAAAAGCAGTGGGTCTCTGCCACACATGCACTTGCTGGCCTGATTAAACTTAAGATAGATCAAAGAATTCAACCTGAAAGTGCCAAAGCATTTACGAAGGTGAGAGGCAACAGGAGAGCACCCCAGGAAGCGCCTCACCTTCATGAATTAGTCTTTCTCCAAGTCCCTAGACTCCCTCCAAGGCCAAGACCACTGCAATAACAGATGCTCCACCCTCCACTGCAGATCTTTTACCTTCCAGTAATTGCTAATCCTAAGGCAACTGGCTAAGGTAAAGCCACCTGCTCTGAGATACTGGAGCTGGTTCCAAATAAACAGGGGTGAGAAAGGAGAGGAAAAACGCCAATCAGATGGCTCTATTTCCAATTGGATGGAAGAGATCCTGATGAGACGGGGCCCTCTACCAGTTAAACAGATGGCAGAGCCTGCAGGGAACCAAGGTGGGCAGTAATGATGCCAAAGACGGAACACAGAGATGTCGCCAGTGAAAAGTTTTCTAGGACAAAAATAAGACTGGGCTAATATTTGTGTATTTGTGCACCTTTTGGCTTCATAAAAAACATACCAGCCTTACAAAGGTCACATTTATTTGCTTTTTCTGTTCACCTAGAATCCTACATGAAGACCTGTGCCAAATAATGAGCAAAAACTATTTAGACCAAAGAATCCAATCAGCTTGGAAACATTTATTTAATTAATGCATTGTGAAAGTTGCTACACTTAATATAACAAAACTGGATTTCCCCTTCGTTCCTTTGCTTTGAGTCCACAACAAGTTGCTTTCATTGATACATGAGCAGGCCAGGACTAGAGAAATGATGTTTGTGCACATTAGTAAAAATTCAGCAACAGCTGTTGATATTTGGGCTGGTTCTTTGCAAAACAATTTTTTTGTAACTGCCTGTAAGCACAGAATATAGTGCTAAGACGTCTTAGAAGCATCCTACTCAGGATGAGCTTCTAGTCAATCAAGAAGCATATCTTCTGAGAAGCTAGAAACCTTCTCAGCTTTCACTACTTCACAATTCCCACCCAATGCCACTTTTTCCCCTCAAATTAATAAAACAGCAAAGTAGATAAAATCTGGGAAATGTAAGTGCTTGACTGACTCCTAACAGAAAACATCACAGAAGGCTTTAAAGGCAAACAACATATTGGGCTAGGATTATGTTCTCATGTCATTGACAGTGGAAATCCGGCAGAGACTGATTTTCAAGGGTCAATGACATGAAATTGTTTCTTTTTCTATCTGCTGTTTCCAGCAGAGAGTTTATCTATCTGATATGGAGAAAGGTTACTAGTCTACCTATGAACCAAACGCATATGCATCCAATATTGGCATCTATATAACTATTATTAAAGTTGTTGTCAACTATACATTTACCAGAGAGAAACACATTTCAAGTCAAAAAAACCCTGCAGCCAGAGTAATCCTAGCCCTCAGTCTGGCTGACTATGGGAACTACATCTCAGAAAGATCCAGGGATCACTTTCCGAGTTTGAGGATAGGTTAATTTTAGACCACAAATATGTGTTCAGTAGCATACGTGATCTGTTATCACTCTGGGATAGTTCCAGGTATCTGGGATTTCTACTTCTCAAATCTGAGTCACTTAAGCCACTACTGAAGGGATTCCACTGTTTAATAGGAAACATCTGAGGGTCACTGCCATGGTCACACCTTGACTGGAAGATTCTCAGTGACAATACTAGTGGGATATGTAACTTTGTAAAATACTGTATCAAGCCTTCTAAATCCAGTGAATTTGCAAAGACATTGCATCTGTCATGATTGATTCACTGGTGTGGAGCCTGTTTCAGGGAAAGAATTAAAATGTTTGGCATTTTGTATGCCTTTACTTATGGTATCAATGGTATCATTGATGGTATGGTATCAATCAGTAGATCTCAATCTGGACTTCACATCCATGTAACCTGGGATGTATAAAAATATGCCAATGAATATTTTTAAGTATCAGGAACAGGCTACCTACTGCTTCACCTCTACCTGGAGTAGTCCTATAAATGCTGACAGAAAAGATTCAAGAGAATATTTAGCCTAGTGATCTTTTGAGCCTTTATTTCGCTTCTTTTCTCCCCCCTCAAACAAAATTATGCCAGGAAACGTAAGTATATCCAAAAGAGAAAGAGACTAAAGCAGCGTGCCTCCTTTCTCCTCGAAGATGGCTACTAAGGAGTGCTGACACAATCCTGCTGCTCTCTGGAGCAAAACTAGAAAACTCTCAGTCAAGACTGACCCCCTCATACTAAATAAAAGGAAAGTGAAGTCCAGAAAGAGGATGAATGAATCATCCAACATCAAAGGATTAGTCACTAGCTGGCCAAACTAACACTAACATTAAGGTCTCCTGATTTCAATTCCAGCACTTTACCCTCTATATTTACAAAATATTGTACTAACTAGTCACATATGGCTGTTGTATACTCAAAAAATAGCTACTCCAAACTGAAATATGTTGCAAATCCACAGTAAGCATCGTATTTAGAAGACTTGATACAGTATTTTAAAAAGTTAAACATTCATATTTTAATATTGATTTTATGTTGAAATAATAATATTTAGAACATAGTGGGCTAAATAAAATTTGTTACTAAAATTAATTCCAACTATTTCTTTTTACTTTTAAAAAATATGTTTACTAGAGCATTTGAAATTGCATACCTAGCTTCCTTTTACTGGACAGTGGTATTCTAGACCCTGCATCCTTCTAAGTAAATGAGAACAAGGTGAGTGGAAATTAAATTTCTTAGCGTTTCTTCTTTCTCAACTTGGTTCAATTTCTACAAAACCTCAACCTATGTCAAAACTGGTTGCACACTGAGAATTGCTTTTTTAAAAGATGATGCCCATGCCCTATGTCTAGAGATTCTGATTTAACTGGTTTAGGGTAGGGCCAGGGCATTGGCCTATTTTTACCTAATCCCAGGTTACACAAATATCAAGTCCAGATTGAGATCCACTGATCTATACCATAAGTAAAGGCATACAAAATGCTGGGCACTTTAATTTTCCCTCTAAACAAGTCAATTTTCCCTCCACACCAGTCAATCAACCACAACAGATGCAATGTCTTTGCAAGTCCAGACACATTTATTTCATCCCTCTCTGTAATCCGGACATGTACAGGAACAGCTCTTATCCCATATTTCATGTGGCAACTGTCTGAACAAGGACTGTCAAAGATACTTATGTCAGCACATGTTAGGAGAACAGCTTAAGCATATCACATGTCAGACACAGCTTAAAACACTTTCTGGCCTGACCTCCTTAGACTGGAACACCATCTATTCCCTTGTGGATATTTGTGTATGTCACAGTCCTCTGTGCTAATCAAACTATATCAATTAATCAATCAGCAGCACCTATTACGCACCAACTATGCATTGTATCCCATGCTAGGCAGTGAGAGGAGCAGGAAGAAATGGACCACAGATTACAAACATAAGCCAACCCAAGCTCTGAAGAGCTTACCAGGTGGTATAATTATCAGGTTTTGCTTGAGATAGTTGGCAAAGTGTTAAACTGCAAAACTAAAGAACAAGTTTAAAGACAATGAGAAAAAAATGTAAGTACTAAGAAAAAATTGTGTCTCTCTACCCTAAGGTTATGGCTGAATTCTTAGAAACTCTTTGATCCAGTTGCACGTTTCTCTTGTTTAAAGTACATAATAAATATTTAATTTTTTAGATGACTCCAAGAGAAGTTCTGTTTTTAAGTTATGAAAAAATAGAATATGTCTATTGTAAAATATATGCCAGTTGAAATATAAAAAGCAGTTCCATCACCAAAATATGTGAAATCTGATTCTACTTCTGAACAAAGAGTAAAGAGATATGTAAGTACTAAGGACTTTTCACTGAATTTTATTTGGGTTCTAACATTGAGCAATTAGGTTTAACTTATATTCTCCTGGATGAAAAAATATATATCAGTATGGGGGATATGTGTTTATTTATGCACAGAATGGATATTCTGGATGCAAAGATATACAAAACATGTTGTCTGGAAGAGAGAGCTAAAAATTAACCACAGCTAGCCCCTAAGAAGAATCGTAAGAACATATTTATTAGGGTTCTACTTATGCTACTCCTGCAGACACTCATCACTTGCATGTTTGAAAGTCTTTGGCTTTTATTATAGATATCAATTCCCTTCAAATAAAAATACACATGGCCATCTCAAGTGTGGTTAAATATCAGGCTTGCGAACAGAAAAATCCAGTCTCAATTAAAATTTTTAAAAATGATTTTTTCATAGATCTATAAATAAAGATATAATTTATTAATTTACTGTTGTTTTTTCCTGCTACTATGATGACTTCTTCTGTCCTTGTCAGAAACCTCCTTACTCACCTCCTCTAAATACTATCATACCAGTCCTGAGCCTTCAAATGTATTCAACTGCTAGATACAGTATGTGTCTTGATCATTTTACTAGCAGATTGAATACCTCATTTGAATGCTCACTCAATGTTCACATATAAATATAGCAAAATAGTATCTTATGTAACATATCAACGTGTTAATCAAAGGGCATTATGGTGCTCAAAGCACTTACTGAAATAAACATTCTTTTTTTTCCTCAGGCTTACAGAATATATATTATACCCAGTACTTTTTGAGATTAAATCTGAAATGTGCTACAAGCAATTATTTAATAAAGATCAGACTAATTAGATGAATTATTCCTCAGCCAGGCATGGTGGCTCACGCCGGTAATACCAACACTTTGGGAGGCCAAGGTGGGCTGATCACGAGGTCAAGAAATCATGACCATCCTGGCCAACATGGTAAAACCCTGTCTCTACTAAAAATACAAAAATTAGCTGAGTGTGATAGCACGTGCCTGTAGTCCCAGCTACTCAGGATGCTGAGGCAGGAGAATCACCTAAACCCAGGAGGCAGAGGTTCCAGTGAGCCGAGATTGCACCACAGCAGTCCAGCCTGGGCGACAGAGCAAGACTCCATCTCAGGATTAAAAAAATATATATATACATACATATATATATATATATATATATATATGTGTGTGTGTGTGTGTGTGTGTATATATATATATATTCCTCAACTACAAGGGATTAAAAATTAATTAGAGAAAATAAGTACCTGAGCAGTACAGAGCTTCTATTATTATCCAAATTTCAAAAGTTTTTAAATGTTTACATATATATATTTAAATATACTTATTTATGTGTATCTATTCTTTCTCCTTCCCATGTACAGATTTTCGTGTGCTCCTTTTCACCACATATTCTTGAGTCTAAGGATTCAAGGACACAGAAATGAGTGACAGTCCACAACTTCCTCAGCATGCAGTCTTGAGAAGTTCTATCACAAAACTAATTTTTGATATTTTGAGAAGTTCTATCACAAAACTACTTTAATTTTTGATATTTTGCTTGCTTCATTACAATTGCAAATGGCTTATATAATGAATTATGTAATAATGATTCAACATTGAATAGTATTTGACAAAAGTTATTTTAATGGTTTCAAAATATTTCAGCATAATTGATAAGTTTAAATAAAAGTTGATCTTTTTTTAGACAGGTCTCCCTCTGTTGCCCATGCTGGAGGGCAGTGGTTGGTGCAAACACAGCTCACTACAGCCTCAGCCTCCTGGGCTCAAGCAATCGTCCCACCTCAGTCAACCTCCTGAGCTCAACCAATCCTCCCATCTCAGTCTCCTGAGTAGCTGGGACCACAGGTACCATGCCACCACAGCTGACTAATTTTTTAACTTTTTGTAGAGATAAGGTATCATTATGTTACCTAGGCTTGTCTTAAACTCTGAGGCTCAAGCAATTCTCTTGTCTTAGCCTCCCAAAGTGCTGGGATTATTGGTATGAGCCACAACAACTGGCCCTGATTTTTTTTAATGTTGTTCAAAATTTTAAAGTTATACACACAAGTCCAGTGATTGACACATGGACAATGCCAATCACAAATTATCATACATGGGCATGATAAAATAAAAATTATATTTACTGATTTTGAAATATATGCTATCTAATGTTTACATTAAACTTAGAATTGTAGTTAAATATTAAATGTCTTAATTTACATGTTTAAGTCAAATACTTAAAAAATTTAAATATATAATTGAAGAATTGTTGTTTTATATGAGTCTACTCTATAATGGTTTTTAAAATTTCATACATATATATATACACACACACATATACACACACACATTCAGTTACACCAAGAGGTACCCCCGACAATCTTGGATCTCTGTACTAGATGAAATTGTTACAACAATATTTTCAGCAAATGATGTTTATACTAATCCTCAGAATAGCAAACTAAAGTAATGCATGAAATTCTCCTCGCTGGGATGAATTTAAAGAGAGAGGCTTTTATTTATACATTTATTTTTTGGACTTGAACATTTGCTGTCTTCTCCAGAGAAAAATGCCACGGGAGAATAAGAAAATCAAGAAACAAACAAGGATAGATACTTTAAGACTAGATGAATTTATTTCAAGTGAGCCAGTCCCTTTGAACATGATAATTATTCCTTAGAAATGAGGAGTACCCAGGGATTCTGAAACTTTATTTAATCCAGGTACATTTTTAAAAATTTATTTATTTATTTATAATTAAGTTCTGGGGTACATGAATCCAGGTACATTTTACCACTTAGAAATCCTCAACTCAACAGCCTAAGTAAGACATGAAATATAAGGAAGGACTTGACCTATTGAGTTGAACTATTTGACAGAAGTTTTTTAATCACTATAAACTTTAGAAACCTTTGTATTAATAAACCTTACAAAATACAGTACTTGCCTTCTTAGTCCTCAATCCTAAACTGGTAAGTTGATAGGGAAAAAACAAAACATCTATGCCCACATATAACTTGTTCCTTTTACCCTCTTCATTCAACTCTATGGGCCTACACATTTTCCATGTCCATATGCCCACCTACCATCCCCATCCTCTGTGGTTAAAACACCTATAGGCATCAAAATCATTTTATTTAATGAATAGGCCTTCTCTTCTTTCAAAGGGTCTTAATAAAATGGCAAACATATGTCCCAAATGATACCAAATAATGTAAGTCTTAAGTGACAATTTAAGAATGTTAACCACTTTTGCATATAAAAGGTGATCCATTAAAAAATAATAAATCGAGTATATAGCATCTTATATCTGTGACCACAGTGAAGCAAAGATCAAAATATTTTGCCTGACAGTCATCTTCCAGAGAGCCAAGAGCAGGAGCTAAATTCCCAGGTTTGCATGTAATTCCCACCTGCTCTGGCTCAATACGCCCTAGTCCAAGTAGGCTCTAGAGCACGTTGCAGCAAAACATCAGGCCCCCTATGTCTTTCTATGTTTCAGTAATGCCTACTCTGTTTGCTTCATTCTGACGACCAGACCTGTTCTCATCCACTATCTGTGGTCCACCATTTCTAAGAACCACTTACTCGTCTGAATAACACAGAAGCATGCAGGAAGTTCCAACTGTCTGTACCTCTAATGTTCACTCCCCAAATCATAATCTTCATACATCTATTTAAAAATTGGAATGTCTTAATGACTACCACCTACAATACTATTCTCTCAAACTTCATTTGCAATTGTTTCATTTATCTTCAAAATGAACTTGTCAATTTTGGTTTAATTATCAAACATGCATTGTTTAATCCAGCAAAAGGAAAATGAACAATTTTATAATAAAGCTATGACAGACTGCATTCCTTTCCTCCAAAAAGAACCACTCTTGGGAGGTAATTTCCACCCATATGTAAGGTAAATTTTGTGCATAAAAGAAACTTTCAAGTAATTAAGGAAACAGATTGCTGGAATTACAATGCCAGTTGCAAATGTACAGGTAACATCAAATCTCCTTCCAACCAATGAGTCAATCAATGATCACTACTCAAAAACAGAATAATTAAGTAGAAGGATTAACAATCAAGTCCCATTGAGTGTCTAGTCCAGTGCTCTGGCATTTGATATGTGCTTCTGAGTCAATGTAAGAAAGGATTGTCTTTTCTCCATCTCACTCACAATTTATTTAATACTTCTGTGGTACTAGAAGCAGTCTAAGAAGAGGGAATAGAAAATAAAATGGCCTTGTTCAGATCTAAAAGTATGTAATTACAAAATGATAGTCAATAGCCAAAACAACAGAACACTGAAACCTTCAGTTAGTAAATGTAAATGTCTTTTAAATAGCCATTAGAGTAAAGAGACCATGGATGCCACATTGTGTGGTGGAAGCTGGGGGCCCATATCAAAGAGTAAACAGACAGATGTGATCAAAAGTGAGCAACAGAATAGAAAACTGAAAACGGACAAGAAAAAAAAAATTGCAAACATTTTGAAAAACTAAATTATTTTAATTGCACATGTGAATGCAGGGTCACAGATAAATCTGTTGTTATTTATGATGTAAAATTAACCCAGTAACAATAAAAATAATGTTACATCAGTACAACAGTGCCCCACTGCTAAGATCCTAAAACACCATCACATGGAATTTCAGAAAGCAGTTCAAATATTTCCTTTAAAGGAACATTTTCCTAGTTTATAAGAATGTTATTAATATACATTTATTGAAGTATGACTCAATTAAAGGCATTTTTAATTGCTAAACTTGCAATATCCAAGACTTAACAGACTAACACTTTCTCGGCAACTCAAGAGTCAGAAGTAGTTCAGGGGGACAAAGGCCTCCTTTTCCCCTCTTTATAGTGTCTGCATGACAGGCTACCAAAGTGAATCCAAATCTTACTAGTAGACACAAATGAAAAATTTATTGAGAAATTCAGCTGTTAAGAATAGCTAAAAACTATGCCGGAGGCAGTGGTTCACACCTGTAATCCCAGCATTTTGGGAGGCTGAGGCAGGCAGATCACTTGAGGTCAGAAGTTCAAGACCAGCCTGGCCAACATGGTGAAACCCCGTCTCTACTAAAAATACAAAAATCAGCTGGATATGGTGGCAGGCGCCTGTAATCCCAGATACTTGGGAGGCTGAGGCAGGAGAATCGCTTGAACCCAGGAGGCAGAGGTTGCAGTGAGCCGAGATCATGCCACTGTACTCCAGGCTGGGTGACAGAGCAAGACTCCATCCAAACAAAAAAGAAGAAGAAAAAATAGTCGTTAATAACTAGAGTATCTAACACAGCCTAAGCACATCTACAATGGCAAATAGAATCATGTTAATTCCCATGATATATTATTTTGGTTCCTCAAAGCATCCAAAAAGCTTCAGTTCCATAAGTTTTTCACTATCCAGATTAAACACACTCATTTAGGCATGATGGGCAGTTATTTAGGCAGCGCTGTGCCTTCATTCAAGTTTCATGTTCGGAAGTCACAATGAGCAGACTAGAAATACACTACTTTTTATTATCACATAATTTAAAATCACTCATTGGCTTAAAATTCTCACTCAAGAAATAATCATGATTAAATGTAGAACTACTAACAGCTTAATATAAATGTAAGATATAGGACATGTTCGGTGAAAAGTGATCACACACACACACGCACAAATAGATGATGTAACAGTGTGTGCTACTTCAACAATGGAGTGGTATTTTGTTTTGAAGTCCCTTGATCCATAATAATTCTCCATTTATTCAGAGCTTTTTGGTTCCCGTTGTCTTTAACAACCACAGTGCAGTTCCACACCTAGAGCAATGGTGAAAAACCTCACCAAAAATTCATGTCCTTTATTCCACAGGCGAGGAATGGAACCATTCTCAGCACACTAAATACAAAGGGATGCTAGCATGGCATAATTGAGTGTGCATGTATACAGTTCTATATTTCATGACAGTCCTAAGGAACATCAGGGAATATCCGTGATGGTATACATTCCACATTTCACAAATATTCCACATTTCACAAATATCTTCTATTACAGATACCTAGACAACGCTCTCTATTACAGAGGAAGAGAAAGGTATAATACAATTTCAATATACTATCTTTAAACAGAATTGTAAATAATTTTAAAAGATATATGTCTTATGTGATTTCAGTGAAATATATCATTCCTTGTCTACAGCATATAATTGAAGGTTTATATACACTGTCAATTCTTTTTGGAATATAATTCAAATCAGGAGAAGGTTCTCATTCCCAAAAGAGTGAATTCAATAATTCATAATGAAACAAAATATTCTTTGATTTGCTAATACTCTTTACATCGGGTTTTTTTTATGATATGTATGATACATGCATTCATTACGTACTGGAAAAAGAAAAATCTCCCATTCTACTTATTACATAAATGGAAACTATGTAAAAGCAACTTTCCTTTATAAATACAAAGGCAGAAAATACAGAAACTTCTACAATTGCTTTTCTGATATTGTTATTCTTCAAAAGCAATTTCAATAGCTCATGATTTTTGAGAATATTTATATTTGTAATTATTATTAGAAATAATTTATACTTCCATAATAGAGATTTTAACAGTCCAAAATGCAATAAAAGTTCAAGAATAATCAAAGAAATAAGGAGAAAATAAACAATTTTTTATGACTTGAGGAATATAAATTTGAGTTCAACTAACCAAACTGCCAAGTTACATTGCATTTTTTTAAAAAGCAAAATCCTAAACAGCATGTGAGTTTTACTAGAGCAATTTCCCAAAGGTACTGGCAATACTTACTCCCTATATAGCCGAGGGGGACCCAATTATTACTCTCACACCAAATGATAAACAAAACAAACAATAACCAGTCACCCCACCTCTTCTGAACTCCCTTACCACTAGACTGTAATTACCCTGGGGATCTCCATGCTCAAGAGACAAAACAGTACATCCTAGAAGCAAAGACAAAATTTTGGATCAGATTCACGACAAGAAGCCATTCAAAGTATATTTTGAATGTAAGACTGATGTATTTTATTTATGCACATAATTTTCCTATTCCAGATGCTTCTATACAAATAAGAAATGTATATGAATAGACAAAGAATGATGTGGATCACTGGAAAGACAGCCTATATACTGGCCACAAGGTCTACCATCACTTTTGTACTCAAGCAACAAAGAAAGAAAAATACAGAAAATGTTACTGCAATAATTAGGGATATGTTGAGTAAGTCATCAATAACCCACCAAAATTAGATTTTGTTAGTGACTGAAGAACAGGTATCCAAAGAAAGTGAAATATTTTAAAATATTATTAAAAGAAAACACATAGAACACAAAACAAATACAAAGTAAAGAAAAATTACAGAACTTTAGAAAACTAATTATTACAAAAAAGGAAAAGTAAAGTTGAATAAATCACCAAATAGAGGGCTTAGGAGATTGTTGAAATTTCATCGCAACTTTATGTGTTGCACAAATTTCTGAGAAGAAAGGCCACAATTTAATAGATTCTCAAAAGAGTCCGTGACCCAAAGAGGCTAAGGCCCACTCCAAAAAGTCTTCCTCACCATTACCATAGTAACCATATAGTCTAGTTCCTCAATTACCCTGTCTGGATTATTGTGATAATGACCAGACTATTTTTCCAAGTTCCCAGTTATCTCACCTTAATCCACCTGATCCTCAAACTCTATGGTCTGACTATAACCAATTACTCAGTACCCCAAGTATTTCAGGCAATTTCAAACATTTCTTCAAGCTTTTCAGAGACAGTAAGGTAAAGGAGTTAAAAGTATGAATTCAGAAGCCAGACTGCCTAGGTAAACCATATCATCTTGAGCACATAATTTAATTGCTCTATGCTATAGCTGAAGATTAAACGAACTAATATTTGTAAGGTGCTGGGACCACTGAAGATTAAACAAACTAATATTTGTAAGGTGTTTGGCCCATTACCAGCACAATACATACTTCATAAGTTTTCCTTATGATTAACAACTACCTTGCTTTACCTTCTTGGCCACACATCCTAATCATCCCTATTCAAATAGCACAACTTCTTAAAACACACAAAGCCTGCTCTCCATCCAAATCCACCACATCGTTGAGTACTAAATACTTAATAAAACTATATTTTGATTACCAAAATACAGTGTTCTTTACTTTGTTTTGTGTTTATTTCTTTGTCTTTAAAACATAAAACATTTGCTGCCAGTATTAACTTTACCCTTACAAAGCAACCTACAAATCATTAGACAAGTTCTCTGCTAAGTTCAAAAAAAGTTTACACATCTGTAGTTATGTTCTTAAATATCATCCAATTTCACATTCTAATTTTCTAGTTCAAGAAACTGAGGCTCAAAGAGAGTAAGAGTAGTGATTATAACAATGAAATAATAAAATGTTATATAAATAATTTATATACATACATATTGTTTAGAACAGTATCTGAGATGTAGTCAATTCTCTCACAGATTTACTTCATTGAATCTTCACAACAGTCTTGTGATTTGGGTACTGTTATTCTACTTTTTATATTCCAAAACCCAGGTACAAAGAAATGAAATGACTTTGCTAAGATTGCACAGCAAATAAGTAGGGGAAGTCAGGGCTCACATCAGACCCCTGCTATGGAGCTGTGCTTTTAACTCTTGCTATCCCCTCTCTGTAGATAACTGACTCATCCAATGATCCAAAGGTAATTAAGGGCAGAACCCGAAGTACACATCCAGTTCTCCAGATTTCCCTGAATCATGCTCTTTACTTTTGAGTTCACTATTCCCAACCCAGAGCGATGGACACAGAAAACATTCAAAAAACATTTGTCCAGTGATTTACTGGTGTATGATTCACATCTCACCACACAATTTTCTAAATGCAATAATGTTTATTCTGCATGCACAGTTTGCTCCTTGAGTATCTTATCTGGCTCTTCTGTCTTCTTAATTTAATTGCTCCCAGCCTTAAAAGAGACCAAAACGTTACAAGGAACAACTGGTTCAGTAATCAGCTTGTAAAAGGTACATGTTTCTTTGTTTTAATTTAATTTTTGATGAGTTGATCCAGAGATAAATGAGTCCTTCAAAGTATTTCCATATATGAACACTGAGCTTAGGTTCTACACAAAATAAATTCTTCCCACCAATGCTAGCTGTCCCCTCTCAGACTGGCCTATGATTTTGTTTAAAATGTGCCTCCTCTGCCTTTACTCTTTAAAAAGCATGTTAGTTAACCTGCTGTTGAGAATTTCCAGCAACACAGAGCAGAAACTGAGCTCTACATGCAACAAAGTGTCATGGTTATTAGTTTTGAATTATCTAATTGCCTATCTTCACATAATAGCTTTAATAGTTGTGTGTCCTTGAGAAAATTTTTAAGAAACCAGTTTCATCACCTGTAGAATGGAGATGTAATAACTACTCAAGAAGCTACTGAAAGGATTAAATGAGAACACACTTGCAAAAGTGCTTTGTGCAATACTTGGTGTGAAGTATGAACTCAAATTTGCTTAACTTATAAATTTTTAATTATTTGTCATTATTCTATTTAAGTGAATTCCTACAGGATTTCTTTTATTCCATATGCCTGCATTTTGGGGTATACTTGAAAACTCTCATTTGATATATATATACACATCACAAAACCTCTAAGTATTATATATATCACAAAAGCCCTAAGTATTAAGTAAATGCTTATACCATCTAATTGGTCTAACAGAATGGTACTTATCTGGCAACTGACAAAGACAGCCTCAAGAACGAGACCATGTCCTTTGCAGGAACATGGTTGGAGTTGGAAGCAATTATCCTCAGCAAACTAACACAGGAACAGAAAACCAAAGAACATATGTTCTCACTTATAAAGTAGGAGCTGAATGATGAGAACACATGGATAAATGTGGGGGGAACAACACACACTGGGGTTTGTCAAGGAGGGTGTTGGGGGAGGGAGAGCATCAGGAAGAATAGCTAACGGACCCTGGGCTTAATACCCAGGTGATGGGATGATCTGTGCAACAAACCACCATGGCACACGTTTACCTATGTAACAAACCTGCACATCCTGCACATGTACCCCTAAATTTAAAAGCTGAAGGGAGAAAAATAATAAAAAAGATGGCCTAAAGGTCATTGTCTAAACAAGAATTTTATTCATTATCATGGGCAAATAGGAGAATTATTATTATGAGTATAATGTGTCTTTAGTGGAAGGCTCAAAGCAGCAATTAAAAAAACTACCGGGGGGGCACACCCAAGATGGCCAAATAGGAACAGCTCCAGCCTCCAGCTCCCAGTGTGAGCGACACAGAAGACAGGTGATTTCCGCATTTTCAACTGAGGTACTGAGTTCATCTCACTGGGGCGTGTCGGACAGTTGGTGCTAGTCTGTGGGTGCAGCCTGACCAGCAAGAGCTGAAGCAGGGTGAGGCATCGCCTCACCTGGGAAGCACAAGGGGGAAGGGAATTCCTTTGCCTAGCCAAAGGAAATTGAGACACACAACACCTGGAAAATCGGGTAACTCCCACCCTAATACTGCGCTTTACCAAGGGTCTTAGCAAACGATGCACCAGGAGATTATAAACCACAACTGGCCCAGAGGGTCCCACGCCCACGGAGCCTCCCGCATTGCTAGCACAGCAGTCTGAGATCTAACTGCAAGGTGGCAGCAAGGCTGGGGGAGGGGCACCCGCCATTGCTGAGGCTTAAGTAGGTAAACAAAGCCACCGGGAAGCACAAATTGGGTGGAGCACACCACAGCACACCACAGCTCAAGGAGGCCGGCCGGCCTCTGTAGACTCCCACTCTGGGGACAGGGCATAGCTAAACAAAAAGCAGCAGAAACCTCGGCAGAGGTAAATGCCCCTGTCTGACAGCTTTGAAGAGAGCAGTGGATCTCCCAGCACGGAGGTTGAGATCTGAGAACGGAGAAACTGCCTGCTCAAGTGGGTCCCTGACCCCTGAGTAGCCTAACTGGGAGACATCCCCCACTAGGTGTAGACCGACACCTCACTCCTCACATGGCGGGGTACACCCCTAAGACGAAGCTTTCAGAGCAAGAATCAGACAGCAACATTCGCCATTCAGCAATATTCTATCTTCTGCAGCCTCTGCTGCTGATACCCAGGCAAACAGGGTCTGGAGACCTCAAGCAAACTCCAACAGACCTACAGCTGAGGATCCTGACGGTTAGAAGGAAAACTAACAAACAGAAAGGACACCCACACCAAAACCCCATCTGCACGTCACCATCATCAAAGACCAAAGGCAGATAAAACCACAAAGATGGGGAAAAAGCAGGGCAGAAAAGCTGGAAATTCAAAAAATCAGAGCGCATCTCCCCCTCCAAAGGAACGCAGCTCATCGCCAGCAACGGAACAAAGCTGGATGGAGAATGACTTTGACGAGTTGAGAGAAGGCGGCTTCAGTCGATCAAACTTCTCAGAGCTCAAGGAGGAACTACACAACCAGCGCAAAGAAACTAAAAACCTTGAAAAAGGAATGGATGAATGGATAACTAGAATAATCAATGCAGAGAAGACCTTACAAGAACTGATAGAGATGAAAACCATAACACGAGAACTACGTGACAAATGCACAAGTTTCAGTAACCGACTCGATCAACTGGAAGAAAGAGTATCAGCAATTGAAGATCAAATGAATGAAATTAAGCGAGAAGAGAAGTATAGAGAAAAAAGAGTAAAAAGAAATGAACAAAGCCATCAAAAAATATGGGATTATGTGAAAAGACCAAATCTACGTCTGATTGGGGTGCCTGAAAGTGATGGGGAAAATGGAACCAAGTTGGAAAACACTCTGCAGGATATCATCCAGGAGAACTTCCCCAACCTAGTAAGGCAGGCCAATATTCAAATTCAGGAAACACAGAGAACGCCACTAAGATACTCCTTGAGAAGAGAAACCCCAAGACACATAATTGTCAGATTCACCAAAGTTGAAATGAAGGAAAAAATGTTAAGGGCAGCCAGGGAGAAAGGTCGGGTTACCCACAAAGGGAAGCCCATCAGACTAACAGCAGATCTCTCGGCAGAAACTCTCCAAGTCAGAAGAGAGTGGGGGCCAGTATTCAACATTCTTAAAGAAAAGAATTTTCAACCCAGAATTTCATATCCAGCCAAACTAAGTTTCATAAGTGAAGGAGAAAAAATCCTTTACAGACAAGCAAATGCTTTGAGATTTTGTCACCACCAGGCCTGCCCTGGTGGTGACATGCTGCTATAAAGACACATGCACACGTATGTTTATGTTTATTGTGGCACTATTGTGGCACTATTCACAATAAACATAAAAATAAACATAAACATATATGTTTGTTTATTGTGGCACTATTCACAATAGCAAAGACTTGGAATCAACCCAAATGTCCATCATGACAGACTGGATTAAGAAAATGTGGCACATATACACCATGGAATACTATGCAGTCATAAAAAAGGATAAGTTTGTGTCCTTCGTAGGGACCTGGATGTAGCTGGAAACCATCATTCTCAGCAAACTATCACAAGAACAGAAAACCAAGTACCGCATGTTCTCACTCATAGGTGGGAACTGAACAATGAGATCACTTGGACACAGGAAGGGGAACATCACACACTGGGTCCTATTGTGGGGAGGGAGGAGGGGGTGGGAAAGCATTAGGAGATATACCTAATGTAAATGACGAGTTAATGGGTGCAGCACGCCAACATGGCACATGTATACATATGTACACGTTGTGCACATGTACCCTAGAACTTAAAGTATTAAAAAAAAAAAAAAAAACTACTGGGCTTTTCCAAGAATATTTATATATACAGCAGCATTTCCCAATTGTAATTTTGGGTTAATAGATGTTTTATTAAAAAAAAAAAAATCTGGGTGAGGAGGAGCTCCAAAACATCTATGTTATAAATGGTTAAATTTATTTATTTACGGCAAGTTTTCTTAGCGATCTCAATAATCTGTATGTCTGGCTGGTGTCTTAGAGGATGATCAATCATGCCTCATTTCCCAACATTTTTTCCTATAAAACTGAGTCCTCCTGACACATCTTAAAGTATGTCTTCAGAAAGTACACTATAAACAAAAAGCTAATCATTTTGACACAGTGAGTTAGTTCATGCAAACATTAATATTCTATAACAGATACCAGCAGTAAAACTGGCCAGAAATTTTAATCACAGTCATAAATATGAGAGTTTTTTAAGGAAAGGACATACTACACTTGTTCATCAGTTTCAAAAAAGTTAAAAATTTGCTTATTCCTGATTTGTATTAAGTCGTATGTACACCATACTATGAAACAGTGTATGACCATGCAATAAAAGTTAACATCTTTTAACCTATAATGCACACAGTGTTTTCTTAATAGTATGTGACTGCAGTCATATAATACCAGTTTAAGTCAAATCTGATTTGAAGATTACTAAATGGTATTAGGTTATCTTCAAACCAATGTTGGATAAGTAAATTCCCAATATTTAATTTCAGTATAAAACTGATCTAGCAGACTTAACTTGACTGCTTTACAGGGCATAAGAAATGCTATCATTTGGAACAAAGAGCTCTTTTATGAATATGACGTTTTCAACTTAAAAAAAAACTCAACAACCATAAGACACTACCCACATATGCTTTACATTTTTAACACATTTTCATATGTATGATTTCATTCAGTCTTCAGAATAACCCTATGTAATAGGTATCACAGTGTTGGTTTTATAGATTAAGAGAGTGAAGAAAAGAAGTTCACATTAAATGGTAAAAATAACACAGCTTGTGGGCAGAGCCACGACATAATCCTAGAGTCTTGACTCCAGATCCCATGCCCTCTCCACTAAAGCTCACTATATTAATCTGAAAATGCCTGTAAACTGTAGGTTATCAAAGGCGTTTGTTATTTTTCTAACACATCTACTTAGGGAAGAAGGAAATTGAAGAATTCCAAGCAAAGAAAATAAAATCTTTCATTTTTGACAGTGACAGGGTTGCCACAGCTGCAGGCACTCCCATCTTCCCTCCACTTCCACACCTACTGTTAGACAGTCTCAATCTGTACTCATAGGCCCGCCACGGATAACCAAGATTATCAGTCATTTAAATGTTTACTCAAATTAATTACAATGGATTTTTACTCTCAAGTAAGAGTTTTATTCCTTATTTTGGGGGGCCAACATTGAAGAAATCTGGGTTACAAAGTTGTGCTTGTCCCAAGGCTCTAAGACACCCATTATGTGTATTCAAATCCTTTTCCTAATACCTACTAGGACTGGGCAGTTGGATAATTTATTTAATCCCAGTATGCCTGAGTGCCCTCATCTGTAAAATGGGCATAATGATAGCACAAAGTGGTTGTGAGGATTAATAATAATAACATATCATATAAAAACTTAAAACAATGCCTGACATGTACTAAGCGGTCAATAAACATTTACCATTATCATTATGAGACTTCAGAAAGTGAGAGCAAAATCAGAAACATATAGCAGCTCCCTGAGTTGTGATTTACCAGAAAAAAGATCAAGAGCAATAACAATGACCTCCACACAATAAGACATGCTGGCTTTCTGCACTGACTTTGTCTCCAGGGAGGAAGTTCAATTTCTACCTATTAGACAACACTCAAAACTCAATAATGAAACTAACTCCTCCCATAATCTGTAAAAGCTCCCTTTTTCAAGCCAATGTGTTCTGAGGAGTCATTTATATAGATTTAATGATATAACTAGCCACCAAAATCAACTGGGAGATCTCACTGAAATAATCAGTGATCAAATGCAAAGGGCTAAATTTTGTTATGAAAATCTTATTTTGATAAACTCTGACTACAGAGACATCCAAAATCATTGACACTGATTAGACACATGCCTATAATTAGCCAGGTCAAATTTCCTCCAAGTCATTTACCTCATTTTCATTTAAATTAATATAATTATTTAGCCGAAATGTAAGAGAAGAATGTTAGGGAAACACTATTTACTCTAATAGCAATAATCAAACATTTTCATCCTTAAGGTGTAATAGTATAGCTATGTACCTCTTTGTTAAGAAAACCCTCATGTCCTTTCCTGAGATTTTGTCTGGTATATATTCTCTGAATTGAGTGGACATTGAGGGAAATTCATTTCTACCAAATGCAATATTTACAATAATAATATTTATAATTAACATCAGTATGTGCGTTCAAGCTAAAAAGAGAATTTGTTTTGAAACAATCTTAAAAATAAATGCAAATTGCCATGAAATTAAAACAGAAACTATTCAGCTAGCCAAAAGGCATTAAGTAAAATATAAGAGAATATAAATAGATTTCTCTAATATTTGCATGTAACTAAATGAGGTTTTTACCAAAACCACAGAATGTTTTAATTACATGCATTATATTGATTTCTTCCCAATTCCTCACTTCTAGTATTAGAAAAGGAATCAAGTGAAAGTTTTCCATTTTTTTTTCTTTTCAACTTAATTACCTATTAACAATCCAGTTACCAAGTAAGCAAAATGTAACTTATTCTTAATTTGTTACAGCGAAAGCATTTTCCTTCCTCTGGTACAGAAAAAAAACTAAATGAAGGGAAAGAAAGTTCAATTATGTGTACCAGAGACAAGGACCTGGTGACCATTCTAATCCTAATGTCCCTTCTAACTAAATAAAAGTAACCTTCAGTTGTTTTCATCATGTAAGCATTTTAAAAATTTCTAATTTAATGAAGCTAATGCAAATGGCTCCAGAACAAATATATTGCTGATATAATTGTAAATTTATTTTAAAACACTACTAATCTATTTTCAATGTGATATATTTTACCATATAGTATAAAGATGAATGCCATCTAGCAAAGGTTTAGAAACAATGTGATCAGTTTAAAATTAAAGTTGTATCACCAAAGCTCAACAAAGGCACTAAGGAGTGACGAGAAGTAAGACATATTCAGCAGATGACAGAAGGCATCATTACCAAATTTGGAACATCTTGTATTAAACAACTATCTGGCTTAATTAAAAGAGAAAGTCCCTAAATCTCAAATGTTTACACCAAGATTTAATATTTAGTAGAAGAATCTAAAAATTATGGTGCTTTTTGAGACTAATTTTTTTTGGCTGACCTACATATGAATGCAAAGGAAAGATATATCATAATCAATAAAATTACACAGCATTATATATGATTTATCATTGAAAAATATTATTTCAACATTGTACCCTGTAAGGAAAAATAGTAACATGGTCCTCAAATAACCTCAAATTACATAATTTCCTTCCAATTTGCATAATAAATGACATTGTCTCATATTAAGGAACTAGTGGTGATAACAAATGAGCACAATTATACTTTTTTGAATCCTGTATTTTCTTTACTGTTCCCAATCATGATGTTATGAATTATATTTCACCAGCTGATCACCAGATTTTGGTGCTAGATTCCAAAAACATGTGAGTCCTTCAAAACTACTTTGTAGAACTGCTCAATTGCTACAAAAATGGCCTGTAGATTATAAAACTTTCCTTTATTTATTTTTTTCTTTTCTTAAGATGTAGTGTCACTCTGTCGCCCAGGCTGAATTCAATGGCACAATCTCATCTCACTGCAGCCTTGACCTCCCCAATGCAGGTGATCCTCCCACCTCAGCCTCCTGAGTAGCTGAGACTACAGGTGCACACCACCAGATCCATTTATTTTTTATTTATTCATTTATTTATTTTAGTAGAGACGAGGCTTCACAATGTTGCCCAGGCTGATCTTAAATTCCTGGGCTCTCGCAATCAGTTCACCTGGGCCTCCCAAAATACTTCAATTACAGACGTGAGCCACCATACCCGGCCGGCCCCATAACCTACTTCTCACAGTTAAATAAAATCACCATATATATATATGGAAAATCATATCAGAAACCATTTTGACAAAGAAGCTTCTAAAAAAAATTTCCTTCCTAATGTCACGTTCAAATATGAATAACACAACTCAATGATCAGTGAAAATAAAAATGTTCAAAAAATTATATATGTAAAAGACGCTCTTTAGGAGCATCAATCAACTCAATGGTGCTAGCTCTTAGAAACCCATCTAAAATTTGTTGAAGAAATAAGCCACAGTAGCAGGAAAACTGAGGCTGGACATTATGGATTTCATTTATCCCTGAAGCACTTTACTCTGGTACCAATAGTTTTGAATATGTGGATTTTGGGCCTGACTCCACAACAACCATGTAAAATAAGTGTTTATTGTTCCTGTTTGACAGATGAAGAAAAAGAGGTTAAATACCCTGTTCAGTTTCACTCTACTATTAAGTAGCAGAGTTTGGATGCACACTCAGGTATATTTGGTTTCAATTGTTCACAGTATACTCTTCTAAACTATTTACTCTATTAAATAAAACTAGTATTCTAAAATAACTTTCAGAAACATATTCAATATTTAGACTATCAAATCTAATTCTGTTTACATGTTGAGTGAGCTGAAACCCTACAGTGTAGTGTTTACTGGTCCTCAAGTTAGCAGAGAGAATCAGTCAAGGATCTGCCACTCACCGACTACATAGGTGTGGGCACTTCACATCACTTCTTAATAGCTCAGTTTCCTTATTGCTAAAATAAGCCAACAGTGCCAGTATCTCCAGATCTCCTTCCATTTGCAAAAGCTATTCAGAGGCTTCACATATTTATCTCTCATATATAGCCATTTCTTCTGTTGTACAAATCCCAGATGCATCCCCAAATCTACAGGTTTAGGGGAACACACTTAAATCATAAATCAGCCTAGGACAAGGTCCAGTGCAGTCAGTTGTACAGTGTGACTATTGCACAAGTGTCTGGATGAGGCAGACACTGAGGCACTGAAATCCTCATTCCCATAAATGAGTCAAACTGTGGACCTTTTCTACGTTCCTGCTTGGGGTAGACACAGGTCAGACAGAGGGCCTGAGTGATGCTCAAGGGACATATATCATAATAAAAGACTTGTTTGTCAAGGTTGGAAAAGGAAAGAAATGCAATAGCTTTATTAATCATCTTCATTTTTTGGAACTTGAGGATGAACTACCTGTCTTGGATGAGCCCAGCAAGGAACAGGGTCTTAATAAACTTGATGGAAGAATAAGCAGAGAAAAGAGAAGGAGAAACTGTCAAAGAATGAGTGTGAAGGGAAAGCTGAAAGACAAAGAAAAGAGAGGAAAAGAGAGTTATTAAATGGAGCTATGAAGAATACACTAGTTTTCCTCCTCATTAATAATGGAAGAGGGAATAATGCCCCTTTACCAAATAATAAGATTTTAACCTTAGCAAATACTGAGTTAAATCAAAAGGTAATTGGTCTTTACTATCAAATACCATTTAGCTAACATTCATAACTCCCATTAAAAACCCGTTAAAAACTGAATTTTAGTATTAAATAACTGGTTTTTGGAGTTAAACTGTTAAAGGATTGAAACATACTCTCCTATCCTTACTGTTGAATTTTTTTCCCTTTGCTTAAATTTTTTTGTTGTTGTTGTTACACCCAAGTTTTCCCATAGCTCTTACCATATGAGGTCAACTTCTGTTTTCACAAACACTAGGAAAGCTGAATAATAATTACTCACAGTTTAAATTCCTTTCCAGAAACAATTCATTTAGAAAAAAACAAAGGAAAAAAATTACGTGTAATAACGGAAAATACAGTTCATCCAACATCCCAATAAGATAGGAACTCAAAAAATAATTCAGTGGTGGGATAAACTGTAAAGCAAACTACTCTCTGAGAAAAAAAGAATAGAGACCTAAAATGAAGTAAATGGATATCCAAGAAAAAGTGGCAAGTTTTTATGCTGAAATGTAAAGAAATATACAGTTTTAAAAGTCTTAAATCAGACATAAGTGAACAATAGATGAATATTCTCTACCACTATTTGTACTCCACAGTTTTTACTGGTTATCCATATGCTTCTTCCCAGCACAAATAAACGCATTGTCCCTTTAAAAACACCTGCTAAAGATCTGAGTTTGTTCATTCATTAAAAAGCTTTTGTTAAAGTGCCTATTATGTGTCAAGACACTGAGCTAGGTGTTATGAAATCAAAGTTAAAATCTTACTTTGCAGCAGGGCATAAAATGGGGGAAAATGGAAGGGTGTGACGGCGGCTTTATTGTCAAAGTCTGATATGCTACAATTTCATGGTCTTGTGCTTCAAAGTTTCCTATTTCATCACTGCGTCTGGAAAGTATACTATCTATAATCCAGATTATTCTTCTACTTAATGGTTAACAGACTGCATGCATAACATTTTCATAAAATCTATTCTCCCTTCATGAAGTATTCTAGAGTATAATGAACATTGCAGATACACAAAAGTACAATTAAAAGTAAAGCTCTAGTATATTATTTTCATGAGACAGCTTCTGAATCACATCTCGAGAATAATATTAAAAATAGCATGGAGGTAAAGACAGAAGAGAATTAATTTCTTTAAAAATAAGTAGATTTTGGTAATAAAATCTCACCATCTCAGTACATATTCTGTTTCATCTAGCTTTCAGTAGAAAAGCCTATAAGAAAATGTCACTTATAATTTATTTCAAATAAGGTATTAAATTATATTATTCTCAACCATCCATGGTGAACAATAAAACTTTTATTCCTAGAAGTTTTATTTTTTTTTAATTAAGGCAATCGTAAAAGTAGTCAACACCTAGAATAAAATGAATATTTTGAAACACATTACAGTCTTCAGTACTGTCATCTTGGGAGAGGCTGGTTGGCAAATTATTTTCCATGTAACAATGCAGACTGATTTTCTAAATGTATTGTTTAAATTGCAAAATGAAATGAGGGAATTCAAACTCAAAAGATTTCTAAATTTCCTTCAATAACGAGATACACAAATGCATAACTTTGTAGTATTAAGAATGGAACTAACTTTACATGTAATTTGGCCAAATAAATGTTACTGAGCGTCCATAATGATCATTTTCCATGAAGTTAAGTACTTAATCATAAGGTTTGATTAACATGCTCTGGTTTCTTGCATGCCATGTCATCATTATAATCAGAAAACCAGAAGAAATTTGCTTCAATTAAGTGTAAAACAGATGATCACACTTAGGAAGAAAACATATTTAACTGCCACTTATATAGTTGTTACAATACATATGAATATTTTAATATAAAGGAAATCAGATTTAGTGGCCTCATTTTTACAAAAGATGTTTACATCTTTCAAATCCTTTGAGACAAGGTCAGGGAACACTTTCTTAAAATAATACTATGGATACCCAAAGCTTTCTTTTTCAGAATTACCTGACAGTATATTTGGGTTTTTTTTTTATTTGTTTATTTTACTTGATAGCTAAAATAATGGTCAAATGAGAAGGGAGAAAATTAACCTGTTCCTTTTTTACCAAAACCATCTTTAGTTCTATTTTAATCTATCTCTTTATAATCAAACCAAAAATTCTCTCAAATAACAGTATTAACACTAAATTTTATTTAACAGAATCACTGATACATCTCAGCTAGAGATAAATGGATTTTAATAAAAAGATCTAGCATTTCTGATGCTTAAAGAAAAATAAACCTATCTAGGGGCAACTGACACTAGGGAAACAGGTGTTTTTTGTTTGTTTGTTTGTTTGTTTTTCTTAATTATTCTTCCTACCTGTTACATGCAAATGAAACACATTGGTTATTTTACTTCCCCAATTTCCCAATTCACCTGAGGACAATGTCTGTTATCAAATAGCTCTCTTATACATTCTCTATCAATAACTCTCATACACATACAGCCACACACAAAGGTTTATTCATTCACATTAAATGACGGCAGGTGTGCCAGTCACAGTTTTGCCTCCAAGTTTGCATTATAAAAATTTAAGCTAAACCCAAATGAGCACCTTTGCCTTAAATTCCTCTTGTAGTTTTATTGAAACAGATTGTCCTATTTGAATTAAGTTATGGAAAATCCAAGTATTCTGTTTCTAGCCACTTTACATGAGTATTTTAACAGAAATTCCAGTGAATAGAATTTTTATCATCAAAAATTATGTCAAAGTAGAGTTGAACAACTCTAAGCAAAAATCATTCATGTTATAATTTGATAAGAGAAAGACTTCCAAATTCCTCCTATGAAATGACTTGCTTCCATAGATTCTAAGTGTCACGTATACTTTTCATTAGTTACCAAGTGGTAGAAAGAACTAATTCCAAGTGTACCTTGTGTAAAGTGTTAAGTGTTGTGATAGAAAGAGTAACAGATGGCCATAAAAAAGCAGCCACACTATAGTGCCTCTTCCAAGGGACTCGCATGGAATTATATGAAATATATCGTTGCCTGTGTAGTTGCTATGTATAACAGAACTAAGTAAGTCTATCCCTATTAATTGCTTAGTAAAATGATATTTTACATCAATTTTAAATGTTCCTAACTCTGTCAGATCTGACATATTCCAGGTCATTTCATTTAAAAGTTTGTTTCAAATAAAAGTCACATTTTGAGAAGTAAACAGCATTCTAGTTAGCTTCCCTTCACAGATGCAAGAATTTAAAAACAACCACAATTCCCAAATGGAATTCTGAGTATTCCATTCACTTTGCTAAAAAAAAAAAAAAAAAAAAAAGAAAGAAAGAAAGAAAAAAAATTAAAAAGTATAAGAAATTATTCTAAACAGACTACTTTATTGAAAAACCACTTAAAAAATTCAAGTCCAACACCGGCAATGGGCACATAGAAATGTAAGGCATATATATGGTTCATGAATGTCAATCTTAATGATGACTGCATACCACCAGAGTGGACACACTATAGTATATAATCATATTTAAAACTGCAAAACATCCTTATTGCACAAAAATAATATATAACAGCATCAGTTAGTAACTTTTCTATTTCAAGAAACAAAACACTCTTCCCTCTAAAAGAAATGCATGGCTTAGTTGCTATCTGGTAGCCGATGTAACTGAAAGTTCACACGTGTTCTTTCTTATAGATTGCATTCTTAATAATACCAAAACACACTTAAAAATAGGAGATATCAAATCAGTAAAAGATATCTAACAAATATTTAACCTGTTTTCGTTTTCTTTAGAGATCTATTGAATTTTTCTTATTACTTCTCATAAATACAAAATAACTTGTATTTAAATTTGAAACCCAGATTATAAATGCATTCTAAAAATAATTTAAATAATTGCAATCATTTATCAAATTTTTTAAGACCACTGGAAAAATCACTTCTTTGTTCATGTATATTATTTCAGGAATTTTATGAAATTAACAGTTTTATCCTTATTACAAACACATTGTTCTTTTCCTTTAGTATAGGAGAGAAAGGCATTTAATTTCAAATATATATATATGAGAACCACATGATAAGTGGATGTAATTCATTTCCACACAGAATCAGTTATCTCAGTTTATAAAACCTTCCACCCTCACCTCCACCTCAAATACACATTAAAAATACATTCAATAACAATGGTATGCCATGATTGTTCTTTTTAGCCATCGTTTTTTTCCAGTCCATAAATATAGTAATACACAAAAGATTAACTTCATTTTTCTTTCAATTCTGTGTGTTTAAGTGTACTAGAGGAAGGCACACCTTATATTATTTAAATTGCCCAACATTACATATGGAAATCTGATTATTTTTCCCAACTGTTATTTTATTCCAAGGTCATAACTATCTATTGGCAGGTATCCAGGAATGGATGATTCATTGCACTGATGAAAATGTGTTTCATAAAAATATCATTTACATCAAAGATAGGCCAATTGTACAAGGATAGTATGAGGATCTACTCTTAATAAATAAAAATATGAACTTTCATTAAAAAGGAATATGCTTTACCCTATGTAAACATATTCATTTTTGCTCCAGAATCTCCAATGAAAGATATGTGCTACACCTAAACACAGTTATCAAGCTAGATTAGCTGCAAAGACATAGTTAAAATTTATCCATACCAATCGTGCAGGTCAATGGTACACATAATCCAAAAATCATTTCTATGTGAAAGATAGACATTTGGGTATCTCTGTCAATCTATTAATGCACATTATTTTCAATAAATTATGGAAGTCATTGTGAAAGGTCTACTTAGGTCTATTTGCCCAGGCTCTCAAACCTGTCAAACTATTCACATTAACGCCTGCATTTCCCCCATGAAGAAATGAACTAAGTAGTCTCCTAGACTAACAGACAGATTGGCTTAAATTTGACCTTGGCTCTCTCTTTATAATTAGTTGATTCATTCCCTAGAGGAGAGAGGTAATTAACTTACTGATTCAGAACTTCTTAGGAAAGAAATACAACTATCTCACTTAAAAGGGCTTTCCTTGTTCCCATACACCAAATGCAATCTTAGATTTAGACAGAAATCATAACTTATAAAATTGTTTCAAACATATTTAACTCCTTGGCTCTGCCCAACAGCCCAGTGACTTAGTTCAGGTCAGAGAGCCCTAAGGCACAGACAGGGTAAGTAGTATAGGCAAAAATCATCATTCCACTTACTGAGAAAAAAACAAGAATTAAGATTTCCTGACTCTTAATTTAGTTCTCTTCCCCGGATTCCACAATTACATGTCCATAAGACTGTTACAGCAATATTTATAGTACATTGATATTTCAATGTGGGATACTGTATTTGCAAAGCAAACCTGGACACACATATGAAAGCATTCATTCCAACCTTCCCTTTAAAAGGAAACATTTTTCTCACCAATCTCCTTCCATAAACCAAAACTAATGCTTTTATAAAATACATAAATGAAAACTTAATTTCAATGTATAATTTCATAATATTATAACAGCAACACTCTGGAAACCACATATAATTTTTAATCTAAAATAATCTCTCATTCAACAGGCAAAAATACAGAAAATAAACTTCAATATAAACAACTCTTAAAATAAGAAATGTACATTCTTCTGAAGCACCAGAAAGTCAACAATCTCCAATCTTTTTAAAATACAAACCCATAAAACCATTCCAAGAGGGGAAAAAGTTAAAGGGAAAAATTAAAGGGAAAAAATTAAAGGGAAAAAATTAAAGGGCTAATCAGCACTAATAATACTCTAAGTTAAACTAAAATTATGAGAACACCAAAAATTGAAATGATTTCTAATAACACAAAAGGTGTGAAGCACAGTTAGACTCAGTTAGGTGACCACAAATTTATCATCAAAACCAGGACATTTTGAGGAATGAAAGGGGTGCTATTAATAATTACACTGGGAGAGCAGGCATAAATCTGTATTGTCCTGGGAATAAAACAGGACATATGAGCACTCTAATTATATGTCTTTACCAGCTGGATTTTTTAAAGGATTCCCAAGCATCTTGGTTTTGAGATGCTTTTGGCTTTTTAGGTCAGAATTCTTTTTTCTTTCATTCTGTTGTACCCCTACTTCTCCTTTCCAATCCAGGAAAATATCAGTCAAGGCCCTTTACTCCTTCTTCTCTGCATTTCCTATTATGTCTATTAATTGAGGCGAGAAATGTTTATTAGTCTGAAAATCTCCTTTAAAAGCTATGACTTCTACAAGAGCTTTATGACAACTGTATTTCCATTTCAAAATGCCATTGCTAGAGCTGAGAGGAGAAAGCAGCAGCAGGCTAGTTTCTGCCTAAACCTACCCTACTACACTATTGTATATTTAAAGTCACCTGAAGCCGGACTTTGAAACACCTGCCATAGCTAATGTGAGGTATGTGTGTTACAAATATAAAGTCTTCTGAAATTCAATATTCTGAATAAATAAGGAAATCGGGGCAGGCGGAACGGCACAGAAGAACTGGCCAATAACTGTAAATAAGTTTCATTACACAAAGCATGGTTAGATTTCCAAAGATATTTTCAGTAACTCTTTTTTTTTTTTTTTTTTTTTTTTTTTTTTTTTTTTTTTTTTTTTTTTTTTTGAGACGGAGTCTCGCTCTGTCGCCCAGGCTGGAGTGCAGTGGCCGGATCTCAGCTCACTGCAAGCTCCGCCTCCTGGGTTCACGTCATTTTTTCAGTAACTCTTAATGCTCAGAGCTGTCCAGTGGTTTCTCATCTCCTTCAGAGAAAAGCCAAAGCCCTCACAAAGTATTCTATTACTTTCCTCACTCCCCACATACAATGCCTCTTTTGCCCTCTTCTGCTTTCCCACCTACTTCACTCTGCACCAATCAACCCAACTCTCCTCTCCGAGATTCCCAGCAGACACGGTGCTGCCTCGGGGATTTGGGATTTGCTGTGGTTAGAACACGTAACTCCATGGAAGTACTCAGCTGTTCTCTCGCCTCCTCTAGGTCTTCCTACAAATGTTACCGTTCTGAGACCTTCCCTAACTACCCTGTTTTAAATGGAACATCTCCCAGCACGACTCCTTTTCCCTTCTGGCTTTACTTTTCTCCATACAATCACTATTTGATTTATAACTTATCTTTTTTTTTTTCTTTCTGTCACTAGAATGGAAGCTTCATGAGCATGAAGATATTTTTGTTAAATATTCTCACTTTTGTATCACCAGTGCCTTGAAAAATGACTGACACTTAAAAAAGGGCTCAACAAATATTCGTTGAATAAATGAATAAGCTAGTAATCTAAGAAATGTAACCATTAAATGAATAAAGCCTATAAAAATGTCTCATGATTTGGAACCGAAATAAATAGTTCTTTACAAACCTTGTTTACCAAGAGGTGATTTAAAATTCACAGTTAAAATGACCATTTTGCAAATGTCCCTTTAGGTATCTTTGAAACACAGTTTTTTGGATTTTAAATAACTTACTGGTTCCAGAATGTTTTTTATCAGTTACAGGCAGAGCAAATTAGAATTTTATGATGTTTAAGGATAGTTCTAAAGCAATGGTAAACAGAGATTTTCTGACAGTTAAGAGAAATTTAAAATAGAAAAAGTAAAGGTGTCTTTGTGTATTGTATATATAAAATATTCTTAAGAAATTATATGATGACTAACAATGACTTTCCTTTTTCTTCTCTAAAACATCTCGGATAGAGGTATATTTAATACTGGCTACTTTGTGCCAATGTACTTTAAAAAGCAAATATCAATATGTGAAACAGAGGCAATCAAGCTCTCAGTTTCTCAATCAAGATGAACATTTGTGTTTCAGTGTGGGGAATAAGAAACATGGTGAGCAAGACAAACTCTGTATTTCCTTTTAATAGAAAATGGTTATGGAAAATAAACTGTTATACAATATAGTCATGATAGTAATGTTGACATCCCTGAAAATTTGAATCTAACACTAAAGTAATATTATTCTTCTTTCTACATGACAAAAACCTTATAGATATGGGCCCTAAAGTAGGAAGGTCTTTAACCCAAGTAGTGAACAGATCTGTGCTGATACACCTCTGCCAAGACCTAAATCTGTGATATCTGTGAACTATGTGGGACTCCAGGCTTCTTGCAATCTTCCCTAGTTTCCAGTTACAGACATGCACACATACAGGCACATGCGCACACCTGTCTGCTTCCTTTCTCCACCCTAGTTGTTATCATATCCAGCACCTGGCAAAATTTCCTAAAAGTGACAAAATGAAAAATGCAGAACCTCCTGACATCCTGATACTGTAGTTGGGAAATGATTACATATTTCAATAACCCAGGCTTCCGTGCATTACTTAGTGCATATTTGTAACACAAATGGTCTAAGTCAGAGACTGTAGACTATTGATACATAAAAAAGTTTTGCCAGGTGAAGGAGTCTCTACAAATACCCTTTCAACTGTCAAAAAACAAAACAAGTTCTAACTCAGTAAATTCATCAATTCAGTTCACGGTATCACTGAACTGAAGTTCCAAATGCACAACTGTGTTTCTTGTATTAATACTATGGCCACTGGAAAGTCCTTGAAACCTGGCACATCCTTCGCAAGCATCATTTTTACTCAAAGATCTTACAGGAAAAGATAATTTTTTTTTGTAGTGAAATACATATATTTGGAGGACAGTGCAACTGCTTACATTTCTTTTTTTTTCATATGAAGCCTAAGACTTCAAAATTTACAGACATCCTATTTGCAATGGCCTCTCAGAGTTAAATCTCTCATGTAAGAACGTGATCATTCACCTCTGTATTCATGGTGTCTTGTAATAGAAATGTTCGAAAAATACTGGTATCATGAAACATTATCACTTCAAGCAGAGAAAAGAGAACAGATTTACAACCGCAAACATGTCCATGGTTAAGGATAATTACTTTTTTTTATGATGGACACCACGTAGTAGTGCAGGTACAGACGTTTATAGTTCTTTTACAATTAAACATGATCTACTTTAAATAAGCATTCCAAAAATAAAACAAATGTGGCTCTACTGACAGGTTCAATGTTGAAAACACAGATGTCTATAGCATAATGGCAGGTAGGTATGTACATTCATACATACATACATATAAATGACATCATTTAATAAAGACACAAATGTATGGAGAAACAGAAAACACAACATAATTAAGTTTCGATTAGCAAAATGAATCCTCATCAATTTCCTAAGGAATTCACTGGATTATAATTTAAAGTTCAACTAAATCCTTCTTTTCGGTTTAACCACTGCTTTTTCTTCATCATTTGCTACTTTTTCCCTCTTGTTTTATATACTAGATTACATAGTATTATCATATATAGGAGTACAACTGTTGATCAACTCTCTTTGTCTTATTCTACACTCTAGTAGTTGAAAAGGAAACACACCTGGCACATAGAAGGCCATTCAATTTAATTTTAACTTCTCTTCCTCATATTTCAATCACACTAGTTATACTTAGAGGATAGTGAACAGAACTTCTCTCATCATCCAACAGGCCTTTCTTTTTTTAAAGCTTCTATTTTTGTTTTAGGGGTACATGTGTAGGTTTGTTATATAGATAAATTGCACATTGCAGGGGTTTGGTGTACAGATTATTTCATCATCCAGGTAATAAGCACAGTACCCAATAGGTAGTTTTTCAATCCTCACCCTCCTCTCCTCCACCTTCAAGTAGACCTTGGTGTCCATTGCTCCCTTCTGTGTGTCTGTGTGTACTCAATGTTTAGCTCCCACTTATGAGAACATGCAGTATTTGGTTTTCTGTTCCTGCATTAATTCACTTAGGATAATGTTCTCCAGCTCCATCCATGTACCCATGTTGCTACAAAGGTCATGTCTCATTCTTTTTTTTCTGGCTGCATAATATTCCATGGTGTGTATTTATCACATTTTCTTTATTCAGTCTACCAGTGATGGGCATCTAGGTTGATTTCATGTCTTTGCTATCAACAGGCCTTTTAAAGGGGATTCTCTCTTCAATGATTCAACCTACCCATGTAAAGTTAAGTTCTATGGCACATAAAATCTAATATGATAAATAATTTAAATAGATGCAAAATCATTTTTTTAAGTAGACAAAAAATATTGAGAACACTTACGTTTCAATGAATGTTTCATGATATGAATTCTCTATTGTGATCTAAACAGAATTCTCTTTGAAATCACCATGAGACTCCTCTTTCAGGGTGTACCTTCAGAGACTCTGCTATTAAACTATAAAAATTCTGCATTTCTGAGCAAAAATTATTGAGGTGCTAATATGTGAAGTTTTATGAGAATTAAATCACAATTCAAAATTATGAACACATAGCATCCATAACATAGACATTTTTATATAATTTAAATATAAACCATTTCGATCTTAGATATAGAAACTTAATAACCAAACAAACGACATCAAAGAGTCTTGATTAAAGATACTACGCAAAATGGAATTTTACATTTTGTTTTTTCAAATTATTTTAATTTGGGACTCTCATTCAGTTCTTGAGAAATCACAACAAAATATCTCCATGCATATCTGGGGAAAAAAAATCCTTCATAGCAAAGGGCCTTTTCTTTCCTGCCAAACAAATGTTTTTGTGAATTAGAAGCATGTACTGAAATTCACAAACAGCCAACTATCAAAGATTTTAACTTTGGAATGGGGTAGGGACAGGGAACCTAACAGAAGTGAACTCTATCCCCCTCTTCTTAATTAATTGCCAGGGAACAACAGTCAATGGCAAATAAACGACTGTGAAAAGAGCCATTTCATTAGAAAAGATCTGGAAATAAATACAAACTCTACAAAGATAACCTCCACCAGAAAGTTTAGTTGGTGCTGTCCCATTAGATATTGGTTTTGATTTTCCAATTAATAAAATGTGAGGGACTTTTTGAGACTTCATTTTTGATTGGACAACCAGCATGCAAACTCCTGGTCACTCTACTTCGCACTAAAACAATAAGCTGTTTCTACAGTATTATTATACGGGTTTGCAAATAACTGCAGCATAAAATAAAATGATCAGCTGTTTAATAAGTAAATTATATCTCTTCAATAGGTGTTGCAGAGTGGTACAAAAACACAAAACATTTTTTAGGGACCAATCGAAAAAGAATTCAATACAACTTAAGTGACAACTTGAACACTACAAGGGTAATACAAATTTTATTCATTATTTTACACATACACACATACACGCACACACACTACAAACTACATTAAAAGAAAAATGCCTTGTGGCTTTGAATGGAATTTCAACTGTCCAGCCCCAAAGCTACCACAGCTTGAGTCACTAGGTTGGGTCTAAGAAGTCAGCTATCTATACAAGGTTCTGGATGCTGCTGATTCCCCTGTACAAAGAAAGTGAATATTCTTCAGAATCTAATTACCAAGTATATGAGAATCAGAAAAACATTCTAGCAAAAACGTATAATTTTATGATAGCCTCTTCTCTCTAAAAGTTATTGTACTTTTCAAGAACTGTATTTGCTTCCTATTTTGATCTATTTATTCTTTGCAAAAGTAAACTCTGACTTGAATAAACAACTAGGGAGTCTGGTAGTATGGTATGAGATGAAAAAAATGAATCAAAAGGCAGCATGAATATAGATTGAGCTCTTAGGAGTCAGTCTCCACTATAACCCTTGGGCCAAATGTTGAGTTAACTGTTCCCTTCTGTACTGTATATATTCCCAGTCTCATCCACAATGGAGAGGGTTAAAAAGGGCAGTAGGAAAGGGGAGAGGTCGAAAAGGAGGAAATCAAAAGGTAGACAGTGCTTTGTGAGTAGTGGTTGTTTTTAAGGCAAATAGGGCAAAAAGAAATATGAGATAGTAACAAAAAAAATTGGGAAAGGATAGAAGAAAAAGCCCAAGAGATTGGAAAAAGAAAGAGAGATATAAAGAAGAAAAAACTGTATTTGGAACCATTTATCACCAGAATTGAGATATATAAAGATAGGTGGCTAGATAAATACAGTTCCTTCTCTATTAAAATTTTTTTTTGAATAAGGTCTCAGAACTCAAACCAGTATGATTCCATGAGATCTGGATTATTTTTTAATCTATTTTGTGGCTGAATCATAAATGCCTCAACAAGTCATAAACCTTAAGTTCTAACGATCTTTAGAAGCATTTAATCATATGTCTAGAAATTTTTAATATGTCAACTGGATTTTTCTTCTTTAGAAATATCTCTAAAATTCTATCCATCCCCACCCTGCAATTCCTAATTTTGGGATCAACGTCACCTCTACTTGAATTACATTCTTCACTGACTTTAAAATATATCATTAATTTTTGTATCTTTAAAAGAAAAAAATATCACCAATAAGTTTATAACCTGTCAATCAATGGATGAATCTGAAGCTGCAGCGAGTCATGATAACACCACGGCACTTCAGCCTGGGTGACAGAGAAAGACCCTGTTTCAAATAAATAAATACATAAATAAACAAACTAAATAAATAACATAAAAAATGAAAAAAGCCTCCCAACTGTGTGTCTGCTTCCCGTCTCATCTCCCAACTTACCCACTCCATCCTTTACTCTGCCATATAAATTACCTGCCTGTAATAGCACCTCTGAGCTAAAAGGTCACTGTGTCTTCCTTCTACCTGCATAGGTAAAGTCTAAATTAGATATTACTAGAATAGTATGCAAAGATTTTCACAAACAGAACCCAATCTGCTTTCTAATCTCACCTTCTGCCACTCCTACATCATAACTCTATCCTGAAGACACAATGAGGATTTCTACTTTTCGTGAATACATCACAATCGTTTCAAGATTTTCTGTGTATTCTGTGAACTATTTGAATGGTCTCCTTTTCCTTCCTCATCTAGGAATATTTTACTCATACCTCATGACCTGTCTTTCATGAATCATTTTCAAAACGCAAAGTCATTCCAGGGTACACGTGGGTATTTGGATAATTTCATAAGAATCAATTTCCAGTCAAATCTCCTCTTTCCTAAAACTATCTCCTTCAAAACGCTCTTGTTGAGCACTCTTCTTTCCCACCTCCATTTTCTCTTTCACAAATGATCTTCTCCAATTTACAAATCTTATAATGATGCACTGGCCAGGGCTTAAAAACTCCTGAGCACCAAGCAACCGGAGACAACTGAGAGTTTTCCTCTAGGGGGAGAACCCTGTAAGAGCAAAGCAAGAAATGGGGAAGGCAGCAGTTCTAGTTTATCAGGCCACTAACTCGTGGACAGGTTCCATGATTTTATCTATAAGTCAGACTATTTATCAATGAGTCCATTTATCTTAGAATTAGGAATCAGAATTGAGATGCAAGGGAAGGAGGTACGGTTAGTTTCTTTAAACTGAAAAAGGAAGTCATACTTTTTCTTACCCAAGTTAAGTCTCATTTGGCTTATTGATTTGACAAATGAAGACTAGCTTTTGTAATGAGAGAATGTGGTGGGCATTTTCCAATTTGAACAAAAGTGACAATAGAAGGCTTTGACCAAAAAAATACATATACATACTTAAGGGAAATATATACCATAAGAAAGAAATTGTATCCTTGACAAACGTATTATAACACTTATATCTTGCTGCAAATGCTTCATATTCGTCTGTCTCCCTCCATGGGATCATGACTAACTTATGAAACAAAATACATGTTACTGATTTCTTATTCATTTAAATATCACACTTATTCTAATTGTTCAGTAAATTTCTGCTGGACTATTGGATCAGTCAGAGCTACAATTAAATCTCCTTGTTAAAAATTCCTACTAAAACACAGTAGTATTCAAATTGCTGAATAAATAAAAGAAAACCTCCCAATCGTAAGTATTTATACTCATTCCTCCCTGTGAACTCCCACTGAATATTACCAGTAATTTAGCATTCTGTGCTGAAAATATTACTTAAGTACATTTCATATTTTCTATAAGATATAAGCTCCCAAGATCAAGACCATCATCAAATTGACCTCTGTCATCACCTCAGCACCTAAAGTAAATGCTACTTGGCCTTTTAAAATGAATTAATAATTTAAAATAACATCAGCCTTTGCTCTTTAAAACACTGATACCTAATTTAATCTTACTGCTCTGTGTTTTGGCTCAGGATAGAGAGGGTAATTCCTGAAAAGAAAAAAATTGCTGTCAGTATATGAATATGATGCCACTGACTCACCACCAAGCAGGGCAGGCATGCTGAGTTATTTTTTCCAGTAGTAATGATGAATTGAGCTGACTGAGCCATTTGGTTCCTCCTGGGACCAGAGGCACACATTTTTTTATGTAGTCTGTCAGGAGTTAAAATATAATTTTTGGCCACTGAGCAAACTTGGAATTATTTTCTTAAAAAAAAAAATGGAGCTATTTCACACAAAGTGACAATGCTAAGAGCCAAAATAAAATAAGCAAGAGTATATGCAATAGAAATAAATGTTTTATCTGTAGTTGGAAGGCCTTATACCTGACCATCTTTAGTTCCTTCATACATGAGTCAGGTTTTGGTCTCAATATCTTAGGACTGACCACATGGAAACCAAACACTTACGAGTTGAATTTTACATGCTTTCTTTTCAATTGGCTTATGGTCATACCACAGATTGGCTTTGTAGAAAAAGGAATATCTCTTTGCATTTCAATTTCTACATAAAACCTCCTTCCTAACATTCTTAAGTTTTAAATTAGTTTCATGACCTTAAATGAAAACATACTATTATTTTTTGTTCTTTTATTCTGAAAATGTCAATTTTTAAAATTGATGTTTTTCCATTTTTAATGGTCTATATTCTGGTATTCTACCAACAGATAAAGATATTATCAGTAATAAATGGAGAACACCATACAGATTTACTAGTATTTATTAAAATACCTTCTTTTTCTACATATTAGGCTGCTATCTACCAAAATTAATTATCAAAATGTGAACTATACAAATGAGATTTTGGGTTACTTTGTTTTTAAATCTGTAACCATTTTCAAAGGAAAAGCCACCTAACTCATAGGAAAACTATAAGACATTACACTTAAAGTATAAAATAAATTAATTTCATATTAGAAAGAGTTTGAAAATGTACAGATACAAAGAATAGCTGTCTAGACACATGATTGGAAGAGTGTACTAGTAAGAATTGTCAACTTGACATTAGAGTGGTCAACCATCCTACTTTACCTGGAACTAAGGAGAAAGTTTCCCTGGATGCAGGGCTTTTAGTACTAAATCCACAGAAGTCCAGGGCAAACGGAACCAACTGGTCACCCTCTTTGACATAGCAAGCTGAAACTTAGATCTTCAATTACTCTTTATACAACTGTAAAACTAAGTCATTAACATTTTAAAGACAGAATAAATGATGCATTTAACAATTTGGTTTCTTATAACAGCTCAGAATAATGTTTATTTTGTTCGCATTTTTAAAGGAAAATGTAAATAAACCTTAAAATGGTTTTGATATTCACTTCTATAAGGAATTCAGCCTGTAATGTTTACCTTTCACTTTCTATTATCAAGGTAACTTGCCTCTATGTGTGATATTAACATTCACAAAAAAGATAAAATGAAATAAAAATAAAACAAAATTATTAAATATTTAATTCAAATGAAAACTTTTAGTCCTGATGTAGGAATTTCCAGGTCTTTGTTTTAACTTTTATTTTAGGGGCAGGGGTACATGTGCAGGTTTGTTATACAGATAAACTCATGTCATGAAGGTTTAACACACTATACAAACTAGGGTTTGTTATACTATTTCATCACTCGAGTAGGAGGCGTCATACCCAATAGATATTTTTTTCTGATCCTCTCCCTCCTCTCACCATCTGTCTGTTGCTACCCTCTTTGTGTCCATGTGTTTTCATCATTTAGCTCCCCGTTACACGTAAGAAAATGCAGTATTTGGTTTTCTGTTCCCTCGTTAGTTTGCTAAAGATAATGGGCTGAAGCACAATCCATGTTCCTGCAAACATTATGATCTCATTCCCTTTTATGGCTGCACAGTATTTCATGGCATATATGTACCTTTTCTTTATCCAATATGCCATTGATAAGCATTTAGGTTGATTCCATGTCTTTCCTATTGTCAGTAGTGATACAATGAACATATATGTGTGCATATATCTTTATAGTAGAATAATATCTATTCCTTTGGGTATATACCCAGTAATAGGATTGCTGGGTCAAATGGTATTCCTCTTTGAGGAACTGCCACACTGCTTTCCACAAAGGTCGAAATAATTTACATTCCCACCAACAATGTGTAAGAGTTCCTTTTTCTCCACAACCTCACCAGCATCTGTCATCTTTTGACTTTTTAGTAATAGCCATTCTGAATGGTGTGAGATGGTATCACATTGTGGTTTTAATTTGCATTTCTCTAACGATCATTGATATTAAGGTTTTTTTCATATGCTTGTTGGCCATATGTATGACTTGTTTAGAAAAGTGTCTGTTCATGTCCTTTCCCCACTTTTTAATGTTTTTTTTTTTTTTTCCTTGTAAATCGGGTCACTTTTTTTCCCTCCCTCCCTCTCTCTCTCTCTCTCCCTTTCTTTCTTTCTTTTTTTGAGATGGAGTCTTGCTCTGTCACCCAGGCTAGAGTGTAGTGGCGCAATCTCCACTCACTGCAATCTCTGCCTCCTGGGTTCACGCCATTCTCCTGCCTCAGTCTCCCGAGTAACTGGGACTACAGGTGCCCGCCACCACACCCGGCTAATTTTTTGAATTTTTAGTAGAGACAGAGTTTCACTGTGTTAGCCAGGATGGTCTCAATCTCCTCATGTCGTGACCCTCCCACCTCGGCCTCCCGAAGTGCTGGGATTACAGGTGTGAGCCACCATGCCCGGCCAGTCGGGTCACTTTTATTAAATGTTTTAGGTTAATTACAGTACCCATCAATCAATTTTTATTCTTTTATCACAAAGTGGAGCAAATTTCTTGCCAAACTAATAAAAGTAAAGGAAAAAGTCCATCCATTTTAACATGAGATAAGGCAGTTAGCAGTTAAGGCAGTGAGAAACTTACAGGTTCAAAGTAAAAGGTGTACAAAAATAAATATTAGCATCATATAATTACCTTTTACTTAATCACAGCTTTTTTGCCCAAAAAACATTCTCTGCTGGTTCATTTTCTAACTACAAACTAATCAGAGTCTGAATGTTATTCTATAATTATTAAAGAAGGACAGGGCTAATATGCTTAGAAGAAATGTGAAGAGACTTCAACAGAGTAATACATAAATAAATACTGCAAACAGGCACTCTTTACAAGTTTTTCAACCATATATATTATATATATAGTTATATATATAGTTATATATATTATATATATATTACTAGTGAGTGAATCAGATAGGTGACTTTTTAAAGATGTAAATTATTAACACATGGAAGATATTATTTGAGAGACTACTTCAAAATAAGACTTTTTAAGACAAGATATATCTGAATTTAAACTGCCCAAATTATACATAATTTACACAATTTAAGAAACTGAACACTTTTTACAACAAGCTATATCCATCGAATACATTTGAGGTATGGGTCTGAATTGCCTTAGGAGTAAATTTAAATGAAAACAGCTTTTTAAGGCATCTCATTTGGGATTCAAAGAATAATACTGAGGTTGCCCACTCTTCCTGTCAACTAGTATTCAATCTATGTCACTTCAGACTTCTGAAAGGGCTACCAGACCTATATGTGCATACACAATATCAGAACCTAAACACACACACACACACACACACACACACACACACTGGATATATAATATGTGCATTTGTATCAGTGTTAGCATGGACATGAATGTAAAGCAATTTGCAATGAAAAGTGATTTCTAATTAATAATTCTCCCCTCATTAGACTACAGATTCCATGAAGAAAGATTGTTTATGTTTCTCTGTAACCAAAGAACCTAAAAGGTAGCTAGGCATAAAGTAGATGCTCAGTAAATGTGTTTCATTAACATAGCATATTATGGCCATTGACATCTGTCTTGTGGAATAATCATTAACCATTTGACAGCCAATCTGTCTAAAACTGAGTTACTTCATGTGTAGCTTCCCTCACTGATGTTATAGAGGATAGTACATAAATTTTCAACCAAAATGAATATTAACTCATAACAGTTAATATACCCTTTGCACTGTATAGTTATGGCCCACATGACTTTCCAATAAAATGAACATTTTTTTTCTGTATTTAAATTTAAATCTTTGTTCTGCATTTAAAGGGCCTAAAAAGAAAAAGCAAGTAAAAATGTCAAATTCACCATGGCTTGACTAGAAGGACCATTATATTACCACAGCTGATACAGAACACTGACTCTGCCAAGCTCTGAAAAAAAAAGAAAAGGAATAAGACAGACACCAGCCCTGTACTCATAGAATTTGTAGCTTTGTAAAGAACCTACGTAACAAATAATCAAATGAACAAATAAAATAATCACAAATTATAGAAAGTGCAATGAAGGACACAGGGTGCAAAGACAGAAAGTAAAAAAGGAAACAAACTTTAAATAGTACAATAAGGACTGGCTCTGCTGAGGAAGTAACATTTTGGTCAAGATCTGAAGGATGAGAAAAACACAGTCACGTGAAAAGCAGAAGCAAGCACATTCTAGGCACAGAAAACAGCAAGTGCAAAGGCCTCAGGTGGGAAAAAGCTTAGCATTTACAAGAACTGAAAGAAACCCTGTAAACTTGAACAAAGTTGAAGGGAGTTAAGGTGGGGACACCATCTATGGTTGGAGCTGTAGGCACCAAACTAGAGAATATATATTGAAGTACAATGGGAAGCCATGAAAGGATGTAGGTAGTGAACTAGTAAAATTCAACAAAATTATCTCTATGCCAGGTGGACAATGAGAGCAAGGGGCAAGAATGGGAGTAATAGCGAGCCCTTTGCCTTGATATATTAATTAAATTTCATCACCCATAGAAGGCAGGGAAGCATTTTCTAAAGTTGTTTATTTGCCTCTAAATTGTTGAACATTTATGTTTTAAGTAATCCTTGATTTTTCCACTACCTACTCATTGTTTTAAATACACATAATATTTTGCTAAGAAAACTTCTGGAGTAGGAATGTCCAGAAGTCTTAAATGACACAGACTGAAGACTACTCAGCAGGGAGAATGGGCAACTTCAACAGTCTCCTTTGAATCCCAAATGAGATGCCTTAAATCTTGGCTTTTCTGCCTACTAGATATATGAAGACTCTAGATTTAGTGTCCTCACCTGTAAAATGGCGATAATAGAATTTATCTCATAGAGATATTATGAAGATTAAATTATATAATCTGTGTAAAGTTTTTATAATCATAGGCTAGTAAGAATTAAATAAAATAATCCATATAAAGCACTTGGCAACTAGATCATTAAAATCAGATATAGTATTGTTATTTTAACAATGATTGAAATTCAGCCTGAGAAGCCTTCCTTTATTAGCTGTCCTTTTTCTATTAATTTGAAAATACAATTTTGTCCTGCAACGTCAAAGTTCAGCAGAAAATATCATAGCTGCAATTGTGATTCCTCAAATAATCAGGTCTACTGTGTATATAGTAACACTCTTCCAAGTGAGTGGGTAAATATAACATTATAGTTGTGTTCGCTGAATCATCTAAATTAGATTTATCCAGCATTCCGGGGAGTGGTGAGTTGAGTATTAACAGGGAGATTCAGTTATTGAGTAGTTAAAACAATGTCCACACAAAGTAGCATGAAAAATATTATACACGATCAACCTGTATTAGGGAAGGCAAACCAGTAATGAACTTGCATAAAGATTTGATTGACTACCAGCAATATATATATTTTTAAGTATTTTATCTATAGCTTCATAATTGATCTTTAGCTTCTTACTCTACTGGCTTTCATAATACCATGCAGTAGCATCTATTGCAACCACAAGCTTGCTTTAATTAGTGTAATTTTGAACAGTATATCTTCATTACTAGATGGAAACTTCTTGAATGAACAGAGCACATCTGCTTTTGTTTAGCATGGTGTCCCCAGCAAAGTCTGATACTTGGTGGGCAACTGCAGCAGCTGCTGTGGTGCACTGGCCAGATCCCCCAGTCAGGATTCCCCTTCAGAATCAAGGATATCCTTCCCTGGACTTCTAGGAATATTAGCTGCTGACTACTCACAGCTGTGCCACTCAGGGTTGCACTATTTCCCTGGTAAATGCAAGACTGCAAAGACCAAATTCAAAAGCCATCCCAGCTCCAGAACTCACCAAGGGCTGACTCACATCTCTATTCCAACCTCATCAAAGTTCAAGTCCCTCTTTCCAACTCTCTTCAGTCCCACAGGTGTTGGTCCTGGGAGTGCTCTCCAATAAACCTACTGCACACAAATCTCACATTCTGTTTCTCGGCAACCTGCCCGAAGACATTACCCAACAAACACTTGTGGAATAAATGAACGCAATGTGGCTGCTAGATCCAGACAAACCTTCTTTTAAAAGAAAAATATATTTTCAAAGCATAAAACAGTAAAATTGATAAAGATGCACAAATATGCTTAAAAACAGTCATATCACTATATGTCACTATATTATATAATGTTATCCAACAAAATATAATTATCTTAATTGATTTAATACCTTGTCTTTCACTCTGAGACCACAAATCAATTAAAAGCTGATAATAGTTCTACAGAAATCTCAAGATTATTTTTAAGAAATAACAGTTTTTTTACAATTAATACAAGAGTTTAAATATAAAAAGCAGTTTATGAATTCTTTAGTATAACATTAACTTCATCATACAAAGCTGAATAAAAAATGGAATAGATGAAAAAAGTTTTAGCTTAAAGATCAAAAAGCATATACTAAAATAGGAGGTGTGGAAAAGATATTCAAGTTTATTTTCCTCCATATAAAGTACGAAAATCCCCTAGGGCTATTTGGAGTCTTAAAGTGCACAGCTTAAAGAAATGGGATTCAAAAATCATCGTTTTTCTACTTCAAGAATCAATATTTATCTCAGGCCACAAGCTAGATCTTAATCGTTTTGGTGGGAAGCGCTTCAGTTCTAATGGATGTAAAAAGAGAGACCAGAATTATGTTTTCAAATATATCCTATCACCTATCCTTCAACTAGCCTTCTCAGAGACTTAATTCTTTCTCTGACCTAAGACGTTCTGAACGTCTTACACAATTATTTCTTTACTGGCACTTCGATGACTCATAATTATTTTTAGGATCAAAAATCTAACGTACCCATCCTCCCATTTGCCAGTACTACCAAGTATAACAAACACACACATCTATTGCTGACAATTAAATTAATTTCCTCCATCTACAAACACTGTCATTCAGAGAAAGTTGACTGAAGGGCAGGAAACAGATTGTGAGGGGCTGCTGAGCCCCACAGGCAGAACTTTTAAACAAAAATTATGTTTGCCAATAATAGTAAAGAGGCTAATATGTAACTTACAGTGTTCTGTCCTCCCTTTTACTTTACCAAATGCGAATTCAAACATCTCACCCTTCTCAAAAGCAAATAACTAATTTTCTTAAAAAGGCACAGTCTCACTAAATTCTACTTTTCAACAAAATTTAAACATTTGGTTTAATTTTATTCCAAAAGCACTAAAATAGTTTGATGTCACTGTTGATTACTCTCTTTTTCTTTCTCAGTAAAGTTATCTCAAAATCAAATTGTCTTAATTGAAAGCAAACAAACATGCCAACAAACAAGAAACTAAATTTTGAAATTCTGTCAACAAACAGAAGAAAGAGAATTCCAGAAGAAAACAATTCCACTTAGGTATAGGAGAGGACCTAAGGACGATTAGGAAATTTAGTTATCACAATTTGGAAGCAGGAAGAATCCACACACACATACACACAAAAGCAAGTAGATAGTAAACATGAAAATAGTTAAATACAAACTCAAAAATAGACAGTAAAAATGCTAAAAATGATCATCATTTTAATGGCTCACCTCTGCTTTCCCAACTGTTCTCCAGTCATACCCAAGATAAAATATGAAGGCATATTAAGACTGCCATGGGCCTTGTATACAAAATTTGTATCCAGTAATAAAAGTTGAGAGCTCAGCACTGGCTAAAACTGACTCATCAAAGTCATTACTCCTTTAGGCTCTCAACTACATCAGGGATTCCATAGGCATGAAAAGGCATCACACTCTTTAGATGCAACAACAGTTAAAATGTAGTGCACCAAGGGTACAGTAGAACACATTTTACTGTACACTGACATCAAGCAGATCTTAGGCAAATATAATCTAGAATCGTTTGATTAAGGAGGTTTAAAATAAAAAGAGCCTCCAGTGACTAGTTTTTGTTTTTTTTGTATTTTGTGTGTGTGTTTTCTTTTGTTTTTTTGGGTTTTTTTGAAGGGGGGGTGAGGTAGATAGCTACTGGAACACAGGATCAACTGGTTTGTACATAATTTTATTGCTACAGTTCTGCACATACTTAGGTTCAGAAATACAGCAGATGAATGCATTTCTAAAAGTGAGCGTACACACTGGGACAAAGCAACAGTTAAGATTGTGAGTTCTCTGAAAATCTTTTCGCCCTTTAAAGTTTATATACACAATAGAGTTCTCTCCAGAGGACATCATCACACAAAACCACTCCAGTAGGAACTACTGGGAATTACCAAATTACATAAAATTAATGGGATGTGGCTCTTTGCAATGAATAAATTTATAACTAAATGACGTGTGCCTTTCACTTTTTATTTCACTGAGTGAGTTGTTAGAATAATCAATTCAATCAGGTATATTAGAGAAACCCATTACATGTCTGATGGGCAGTTTTGTTCCCACTCGCCCCCTTATTAATATTTCTGTTTGTGTGTAAAGAAAAATAACCAGGTTGGTCCTGGAATCTATAATGTGGGAGGCTGGGAAATCACATATGCAAACAGGAAAAAATAAAAAGAGAAAGTAGGGGTAACAGAAACAAAAGAATAAAAAGACACATCAGAATTTAAATGTTTTCTAAATAAATCAAATACCTTCAATTTTAAAATAGACAAAATTTGCTAATATTCAGAAAACCTTTCGAACATTTTAAAAAATAATAAGGATGGAATTGCTGTGATGCAACCTTACAAGACTCCAAGTCAACACAGATTTGCCCTATGTCCAAAAGATCCACATTGTAACATGCAGAGGCAACAATATGTTCCACAGGAATGTAAGCAAGATGATTTTCTTCTTCTTTTCTTTTTCTATTTTTATTTTTTTTATTTTTGAGACAGAGTCTTGCTTTGTCATCCAGGCTGCAACCATGACCTCCCAGGCTTAAGCGATCCTCCCACCTCAGCCTCCCAAGTAGCTAGGAACAGGTGCACACTACCACAGCTGGCTAATTTTTAATTTTTTTGTAGAGACAGGGTCTCCCTACGTAGCACAGGAAGGTCCCAAACTCCTGGACTCAAGCGATTCTCCTGCTTCAGCCTCCTGAAATTCTGGGATTACAAGCATAAGCCACCATGCCTGGCCAAGATACGTAAGAGGAGATAGTATGGTACAGTGAAAAGGGAAATGACCTAGGCTTTCATTCTTGCAATGAGGTAAACCTTTGCACTCCTATGAAAAGGTGCTTCATCTATAAACCAGCAATATCATTTTTCCTAGCTGCTTCATAGTTTTGACAGGAAAGCCACCTAAGATAATATGTGGAAGACCTTTGCAAATGTTAGAGCAGTATACAGATCAAAGGTAACACAAATTACAGGTGATATTAATGTTGCTAACTCTAACGAAAAAAGCAAGTGCTCAGCAAGTATTTGTTGAATAAAAGAAAGAATATTTTAAAATAATTTCTAAACCTGAAATCAAATGATCCAATCATTTTATTTTATATTTATATTAATGTCATATTGTGGAATACTTTGTCTATAACAATAACCAATATTAATCCAATGCTTACTATTTGCCAGGTCCTGTTTTAAAGCCTAGAAATATTAACCTGGCAGTAACTTCCTGAGATAGAATGTATTATTAGAATCTATTTCATCTGTAAATCTTTATTTGCTTTATTTATTTACTTCATTTAAATTACTTAAACTAAAATACAGGGCTAGATAATATACCAAAAATCACACAGTCTCAACTCAAACCTAGAAAATCTGATTCCAGTGACCATGCTTTTAAACTAAAAATGAATTCATTAATACATGTACACTTAGGCAAATTGCTAAGTGTATCTGTACAAATGTTACAGTACATCACCAAAACAGTATTTTCAGGTAAAATCAATTCAGGATTGTTGTTAACTATACTGTGCTACACAGTCATAATCTTTTAATATTCTGGAACTATCAGATATCAGTTTTATGGCATCATATCAATTATATAACCTGTTTCACTCTTCTGCCTTCAAAATACTTCCTTCTTTGTTCCGAAATATACTCGTAATTGAGCATCTGGTTTTGTGCAGATATAGAAATGCTTAAAAATGAAATTCTTAAGACTCATAGTAGAAACACCAAGATTACATGAATGTCTACAGACAGCAGTTAGCTTATTAATGATTTATTTACTAATGACTGCAATAAGCATCATATTAGACACTGAATGGGGATAGATAAGCAATTAAAGACATGACCTTAATCGGTTACTTTTTTTAATTAGTTATTTTTAAAATCTAATTAAGACACAAAAACATACTTATGTGAGATGACCTGAAAACTACATTTTAAAAAACCACTTATTTCCAGTTGAAAACTGGTAAGCTATTACTCAAATACACAAGTCCTAAGGAGGAACAGGAAGGGTCAAACTCAGGGGAGACAAGTGCCAGAGAATAAAAATTAAGTTAAATTACTCTATGTGCTTGAGATTGTTCAGTAAGGAAAATATTGGTTTAATAAAATTTAAAAAAAAAAAAAAACAGTAAAACTGAGTTCTCCCCCCATATCATGCATCATGGATTTGCAGGACTTCCAGGATGTCTTATATGTGTCATTATCGAAACATGTTACATTAAGAAATCTGGGCCATGTGTGGTTGCTCACACCTGTAATCCCAACATTGAGAGGCTAAGGCAGGAGAATAGTTTGAGGTCAGGAGTTCAAGATCAACCTGGGCAACATAGCAAGACCCCTGTCTCTACAAAAAAAAATAAAATATTAGCTGGGTATGGTGGCATATGCCTAAGTCCCAGCTACTCAGGAGGCTGAGGCAGGAGGATCACTGTAGCCCAGGAGTTGGAGGCTGAAGTAAGCTATGATCGCACACTGTACTCCAGCCTCGGTAACACAGAGGGACCTCATTCCTTGAACAAGAGCTCACTGTGCCACTGAATCTGGGTTCTATAACCCACTAATATGGCAGCAGCTTGTGCAGTGGAATATTACTGGGTTAAAGGGAACAGAAAGATTGACAATGACCATGGCAGTGGCTCCAAAACAAGAATGATTCAAAACCAGAGGAAATCATGTAGGACAAAACCATTTTCCTTTACATCTCACCTTTATCAACCTACAAACTGGAAGAATCCACTCCTGCTTTTTCCTTCTGCTCAGCTTCCTCAAACTGCCCAACTCCCACTGTCAATCTGTTTTAGGCAGCTCCCTGACTCCCATATACACTGTATGTGTGCACACACACACACACGTGAACACATATCCTCACATAGTGCATATTCTTATTTGTACACCTAATGATATAGAACATATTGCCCATTCTGAACCATGTATAAAAGCATTAGGCTAAGAAACAGCACAGGGAGTTACAGACTGGGGCTGTGGAAATAAGTACAGTTGACCCTGCATATCTCTGGGTTCCACATCGATGGATCCAACCGAAGGCAAATTAAATATACATAGGGGAAAAAACCAGCAACTACACCGAACACGTACAGCCTTTTTTCCTATCATTATCCCTAAACAATATGATATAACCATTATTTACATAGAATTTACATTGTATTAGGGATTATAAGTATTCTAGAGATGATTTCAAATATATAGAAGGATATCCATAGGTTACATGCAAATACTACACCATTTTATATAACAGATTTGAGCATCTGTGAATTTTGGCATCCTTGGGAGGTCCTGGAACGAATCCCACATGGATGCCGACGGAGGACTGTATTTGGTTAAGAATTCTTGGCCAGGAATTAAATATCTCAGTTCAAATCCCAGTTCTTCTCTACATGCCTGTGTGGTCTTGGGAGGTTATTCCATCTTTCCGACCCTCAATTTTCTCATTCATTGACCCCTGGACAAAGAAATTGCTAATGTACTTTCCAGTTCAAAACTATTAATTCTTGAAAGAATAAAAGTGAATTCAAATGAAGACAGAAAAGTTTTGATTTATAAGATAAGGTATGGTATCTTTTTTATAGAACCACAAATGTTCTGCCTCATGGCAACTGGGATCATAGTCTAAGTGAAAAGTATATTGGCTTCCCTATGCCAAAGGAAAGATCATATCTTCCAAATATTTGAACCATGAAAGGAATAGAGCAGGTCCTTTGTCCTTAAATCATCTCATATTTAGTTCCAATGTTACTTTTAAAACATCATTTCTGTATATAAGTTAGTTTCCTAAAATGCCTTCTATAGAAAAGTGACACCAGGACCAACCTCCAATAATATGCATGTCTTTATTCTCTACCAATGTCTACTCTTTACCACACAAATGTAACTGAGAGTCCACACAGTTCTAAGGGATCTCCTTTTTTTTCATTTCTCTTATGTTAGTGAGAGAAGAGTAAGGGAGGCTATATAATTAACCTCTTCAATCTGCAAGTTGAACAACCTGGAAACAGCACACAAAGAAGTCAGTACACAGAGTATCCCAAGAGCATGTAACATGCTGCTTTTAATCAACACCACAAAATAAAAGCAAGTGAGAAACAATTTCCTCATCATAGTGCTAATGAGGACTGACTAACAACACAATTAAGAGTATGCGGTACGCCCTCCCCCATGGTAGATAAGAGAGATGCCTATGCTCAGACACAAACACACTAAATCAACACATGAAAACACAACAACATACAGAATAGATCTGTTATTTGATGTGGCATACACTTTATATGCTTCAGAAGAATTCAAAATACTTCAGTACCTATTCCTTGAAGTTGTGCTATACATGATTCAGTTAAGTTTGGAATTAGTTACTATGCAATTTACACCTGATTCAAACTGGCACAGTCAGAGCTCTCTGTTCTGCATCGAAATACCTGCCTGCAAAATGTTTAGAGATGCCAAATACATGGCTCTGTGAGACGCTGCTTTAAAGGAGACTATTTAAAGTCGTTTCCAAGCTATTTCATAATTTCATGTGCGTCACTGACAAAAAAGAAAAGAAAAATCGACTCTGCCTATGAAATTGGGCTATCATAAACACCAGCCCACATATATTTCAAAGAAATCTAGTGAAATTTAATGAGATTGGTGAATAGTTTTGCCATACTTGTCTGAATAGTTTTTTTTAATGGCTTCCCATCAGGCTTTTTAAAAGATAAAAAGAAAGCAATCTGATTACACAAAGGACAAGGCTCACAGACTGCGCAGGACAATTTCCAACATGGAACTGTTGGATAGTCCTACCAACCAACTGCACGTGTTTATCACATATTTAATTCGCCATCTTCTCCCATAGAGCACCAGCTCCTTTGTATCCTAGTTCAGTCTTATTAGCAGCACCAACATATTTGTAATCTCCTCAAACAGAACATTGGGCTTATTTCTGATTTTTCACCTTTTTATCCCAAAGAGTACAAATAAGAATTGAATTCAGTCACTATATACCGTACACTTTTACCATTACTTTGCAATTTGCTACAACATCCTATAGGTTTTTCGTTTGTTTGTTTGAAAAGGGTCTTGAATTTACCTCTTATCCTCCAAAGTCACTGTTACCACTCTAGACCAGACTGTCATCAGCTCTCCCCTGAAGGATTTCAAGAGCTACTATCTTTTACTCCTCTATGTATCCAGTTTATCTCTAGAAGATTTATCTTCCTAAAACACTACGTAAATAGATCATCTAAATCCTATAATGGTTCCATCAATGTTCTATAACAGTATTTATCAACATATATTTTGTCCTCCACTCCACCCCCAAAAATACACATGGCCAATCAGGTATGAGATATTCTGCTTGTTACTGTCCCTTCTTGGATTCTCACTGTGTATATTAACATACGAAAGTTTCTGAAGTCTTGAGGTGCAGTAATCTGTTTATCTTTCTTTAATCTAGCATATTCCACACTTACTTGAACAAGGGACCCTTCCTCCCCTCAGAACACGTATTAAAGAAGTAATTTTGGAAATTATATTATCATTCATCGATTCCATACACCACCCTGGCTTTCAATTCCCTTCTCCTTCCTATGAACCCATTGTCACTTATTTCTTTCCCAACCCAGTTGCTCATGTTGTCTCTCCACCTATCTCTGCCTCCTCATTTCTATACAGTTAAATTCTACTAGTCTTCAAAGTTATATGTCATCCGTGACATCTTCCATGATAATCTTCCCAATCACCTGCTCCTACACAGGTTTCTGTCTTTCCCAATTAGAGCATAAACTCCTTAAATAAAGTATCTGTATATCTTATGAAGTATTTTCTTCACTTTCAGCAAAAAGTGCATGTAGTAAGGACTAAATGAGTGTGTGTTGATGGCCGTACTATTACCTGATACAAAGAAATGCCCATATAGAGTGAGATATCAACTACAATCCACATGCTAGAATACAGCACTGGTATGTTTTAAGAGACAAAGAGACCAATGAGACGCTACTTATTTATTCTGATCATCTTTAACCGGTGAAGTCATATGAAGAACTATGGCAATCCAAAGTGATTTGAAAACAAAACTTTAGGCCATTTTAGAAAAGGAGATCAAATGTACATCCAAAACCACTGACATCTATTTTCTAGTCAAATGATAATCAAATCTTAGTAACAAGTTACAAGCTATATATAATCAAATCTTAATTAGAAACAAGTTACAAGCTATACAGGTTAAAGTATTTATTTTAGTCTTTATATAAACAAGAAAATAACCTCCATATATTACTCTGAGTATAAACCAACTGTGAATTAAATCGGTATAGACATAGTTTTGCACAAACACACACAGTGTGTTTATATATATATGTATCTGTGTATGTGTATATATGCATATATATCATATATATTCACGAGTCTCCTTCCACATATATAAAGTTAAAGGGCTTTGTTATTTGTGATTTATAATAGATTTAATTAAAGAGTAGTGCTAATGAGGCAAAGGTGAAAAAAACTCATTCTGAGCCACTTGACTTAACCTTGAATTTGCAGGCTTCTCCTATAACCCTTCGTCTTCTAGCTACCCCACAAAATAACAGAATAAGAAAAAGTCATCAACCTTATGGGAAAAACAAAGTATATACAGTAAGTACCACATATGTACTTTCTTCAGAGCAAATATAATTAGTTTGCATTCAAATGCAAATCACATACCAACTCACTGAGCACAAGAGTATACTCCCTCAACATAAAGTCAATTTATCGAATATTAGATATTAAACTTTTTAATGCCTAACAGAGATGTGGTCATGTCTTCCTTGTCATCTTTTCTCTTTCATTTTTTTCTTTTTTTTTTTTTTTTTTTTTTTTTGATATGGAGTTTCACTGTTGCCCAGGCAGGCTGGAGTGCATGGAGTGCAGTGGTGCAATCTCGGCTCACTGGAAGCTTCACCTCCCAGGCTCAAGAGATTCTTCTGCCTCAGCCTTCTGAGTAGCTGGGATTACAGGTGTTTACCTCCACACCAGGATAATTTTTGTATTTTTGGTAGAGACAGCATTTCACTGTGTTGGCCAGGCTAGTCTCAAACTCCTGGCCTCAGGGGATCCTCCTGCCTCAGCCTCCCAAAATGCTAGTATTACAGGCCTCCTTGTCATCTTAATATGTATCTACCTCTTTGCCATCACAGAAGGTTTCTCCCCACCAACCCTTCCAATGTCCCATTATGCTATTCTGTATTTTGTACTAAGCACAGTATGAGCATCATTTATTTATTTACCATGAGCAAAGAATTTACAAAATTTAAGTGATGTAGCTTATTATGTTTTCCCTATACATATTTTTTTCATTCCGCTTGTGATTTATTTTGTATGTGTTAAGGTATAATCAGGAAACTAGATATCAAAGTAGGCATTTCAACAAAAGAATTTTAATATAGAAAGTTGCTTACAGTTGTCAGAGGGCTAAAGGAGCAAAATAGCAATACTGAAGAACATAATACAAAACAGTAGCAGTAAACTAATCGATAGTTATTGAGTGCTACTATATATATGCCCCTTCACTATGCACTGCCTGAAGGGGGACAAAAAGCCTTCCTTGCCCAATAAAAGATGACAATAAAATAATAAAATTAGTGTGTATACATATGTATGCATGTATGTGTGTGTGTATATACACACACTTTTTAAAACTTTATATATGTGTGTATACACACACACACATATATATACACACATATATATATGAGAGAGAGAGAGTCGAATAATATAAAAAGTGTCCCAAGAGAGGAGGTGTTTAATTAATTGCTCCTGAATGATAATGGAAAGGAGCTTGGAAACAGCAAATACTAGTAATTAGAAGATAAAAATTCTAGTTTGGCCACTATTTGTTGGTTGTTGGCAAGTTCATAAACCTCTTTTGGCCCTTCCAAAAAGTTTTACTACATGACCAATATTTCGTTCCTTCTGTCTCTAACATCCTATGACTATTTGCAATTCAGAATGTAGAATTCACTTGACAGCAGTATGATGTAAAAACAACTTGAGTTTTAGAGCCAGAGAGACCTAAATGTGCATTAAATTTCTAGATCAGAATTCCTTCCTTGTAGTTTTCTTGTTAGAAATAAGATAATTCTTTTAATGCATGCAATATATAACTGCTTTCGAATAAATAGCAATTTTTGAATTAAAAGGAAACCACTATTCTTCAGAGAAAGTCAGCTATGTCACAAAATAAAAGATACATTCTCATTTCTAAAATATTTGAACATGCATATCTATCTATGTCATCACTTTTACTAATAGTAAACATCATATCAAATTCCACTATACAGCCGGGCGCGGTGGCTCAAGCCTGTAATCCCAGCACTTTGGGAGGCCGAGACGGGCGGATCACGAGGTCAGGAGATCGAGACCATCCTGGCTAACACGGTGAAACCCCGTCTCTACTAAAAAATACAAAAAACTAGCCGGGCGAGGTGGCGGGCGCCTGTAGTCCCAGCTACTCAGGAGGCTGAGGCAGGAGAATGGCGGGAACCCGAGAGGCGGAGCTTGCAGTGAGCTGAGATCCGGCCACAGCACTCCAGCCTGGGTGACAGAGCGAGACTCCGTCTCAAAAAAAAAAAAAAAAATTCCACTATACATTCAACTGCTCTGAGGAAGTGGTTTCATCTTTAGCAATTACACTAACTCATGGAAATATAAAATCAACTCAATCAATGCTGCTGATAAAACAAAAATATGTGCTGGATTACCTTTTTGCATTTCAGATTACTAATACGTCCTTTTTCCCCAAAGGTACTAAGAATCTGGATGTCTACACACTGATTAAAGTATCAGACTTGTAATTAATGAAATTCAATGTATTTCTTCTGTCTGTCATTAGTAGCTACTCTGAAATTCAAATCTGAAATGAATTATCTTAAAATCATCTGTCAGAGAATCTTAAGTGTTAAACGACACTTTAAAAAACAAAGTTCTGCTTTTAGGGATTTTAAAATGCTTTTCTAACTGTAAGCACTACTACACAGTGCGATGATTTCAGGTCCCCCTTTCACAGACATTTTATCCACCTTCATATAACATTAGCAAAAATAAAAGAAACTTACCTATAAATTTTTCTTTTATGTCATAAAATATAAAATATTTTTTAAATAATGCCTTTAGTATTATTTATCCTTATATTAAAGCATCCATTAAAAAATACAATAAATTACCTTGGAACAAGATTGCTAGAAATTTTCACCCACTGCAAAGGGAAAGGGGTGTGTGTGTGTGTGTGTTTTAATACATTCATTCTTCCTTGAAACACCAAAGTTAAACATCAAAAAAAAAAAAGTATTGAACATAAGGAGTTACTATTTTGTGAAGGTAAAATACTAATATTTCAATCTCCTGACCTTTCAGTTATTACTGGGTTTCCAGTACATGGCAGAGAACTCGCAGCCAACATTAACTTTCAGTTTTATCTTCTACAAAAAGACTTCTAAAATATTTACATTGCTTTGCTTTATTCTTAATGTAGGAGAGAAACCAACATTATATTATCAATCTCTGTTTAGCACTATAATGTATTATATTATGTTTTAATATGACAAAGTTAAACTACTTAAAATAAATTAAGGTTAGTAGTAGTTTATATTATTTTATGTTTTGAAGACAGTTTCCTCAGTACATTTACAACATAATACATAATATAAAATAGCAAAATAATTTTCTGGTGAATTTTTCCTAAATTATATACAAATTACTGTTTCTTTACTTTTCTCAGTGCTAGCCATTTAACATTAGATTTTGGATGACTACAAATTGTACTTTACTTTTGAAATGCTGTGTAAGGTATGATGGTAATAGTTTATTCAATGTTATTTAATAAACATTAAATGAGTGCTTTGTGGTTCATTTTTAAACACAAGAATAACTGAGTTTTTGGAATTTGAGAGCCAATGAGATTTCTGATATAAATTAATCTAAGCCTTTTCTTATAGATTAAGAACTGTCACCTAAATAAGTTAAGCCCCTGGGTCAAGGTCTGGGTCAAGGCCACGCAGCGTGGTGTTATGAGAATACCTAGGATTTAGAGTCAGACAGACCTGAATACTAATCCAAGCTCTACTGCTTACTGTGTTATACTGTACCTGTGGCTGTATCTTTCATACCCTTATGCCGTTAGTTTCAACATCTGTAAAAAGGACATAATGAGTATTTCATATGTTTCCATAAGAATATATTTAAGGCCGGGCGCGGTGGCTCAAGCCTGTAATCCCAGCACTTTGGGAGGCTGAGACGGGCAGATCACTAGGTCAGGAGATCCAGACCATCCTGGCTAACACGGTGAAACCCCGTCGCTACTAAAAAATACAAAAAACTAGCCGGGCGGGGTGGCGGGCGCCTGTAGTTCCAGCTACTCTCGGGAGGCTGAGGCAGGAGAATGGCGTGAACCCGGGAGGCGGAGCTTGCAGCGAGCTGAGATTCGGCCACTGCACTCCAGCCTGGGCGACAGAGCCAGACTCTGTCTCAAAAAAAAAAAAAAAAAAAAAAAAAGAATATATTTAAAAGAGTATTATTATGTTGCATAAAAGGATGGCAAACTTACGTGAAGCTCTGTTCTTATCAAAGAAACAGCTACATAAAAATCCAGGTTTCCTGCCTTCTTGTCTATAATTCACATGACATTCTGCTTAACTTACTGGCAGCTTGTGATTCAAAATTCACATTTTTCCCCACATACTTTTGAAACTCATTCCATAATCCCAGCACTTTGGGAGGCTGAGATGGGCGGATCACGAGGTCAGGAGATCGAGACCCTCCTGGCTAACACAGTGAAACCCCGTCTCTACTAAAAAAATACAAAAAACTAGCCGGTCGATGTGGCGGGCGCCTGTAGTCCCAGCTACTCGGGAGGCTGAGGCAGGAGAATGGCGTGAACCCGGGAGGCGGAGCTTGCAGTGAGCTGAGATCCGGCCACTGCACTCTAGCCTGGGCCACAGAGCGAAACTCCGTCTCAAAAACAAACAAAAAAAAAACAAACAAACAAAAAAAGAAACTCATTCCAATTAGGTGAATCTCATAGATTAAAACTGTAACTTTCACCCCCTAAATGTTAAATTGACATAATTAGCTATTTAGAAGTGACTTTAAGACAATTTTTCAATTCTATTCATTAGCCTCAACTTTTTTCTTCCCTGAGGTTAAATTTTTTTCCAACTATTAAATTTTTAATAGGGTTAATAAGTAAGTATATTCTTCTTGATAAATATAATGGATTGCTAACCTGTATATTAAAAGGAAATAAAAAATTTTAAAGACAAATAAACTATCTCAACTGTGATTACCAACGGGCTCTTTTCCCGAACAATCAGTTTGGTATGATGACTAACAAAGGAAAGGAAAAAAGAAAGGTTGTTCTTTATTTCAAATAACGTATCTTTAAGTCCTGGAAGAGAATAATGTTTTCAATTTTATTAGAGAAAATATACTTCCACTTGACACAAAGAAAATTTTCATGTTACAAATCTTTAATTGTTTTAGTATTCATTAATATTAACATTAAGAAGAAATAGCAAGGATATTCTTAGCTCTCAAAGGCTCATAAAATTATATCATATGAAGACAAATGTGGAACAGTGAAAGAAAATTGGGGAAAACCGAACAAAGTCCTTTAAAGTTTCATTTATTGGAAAAAAATGAAATATATTTATGTATACGTATTTCTATGTTTTCCCAAAGAAGTAAATATCTTTCATTGTATTGTACTTATAAATGAAGGGCCTTAGAAATCTTATGTTTTGCTAATCACAAAACTCAACACAAGATTTTTCTACTATGTGAAAATATGACTGACACGCAGTATTCTTAGTTGCTAACAATAAATGGAAACACCTGTGTAAATTACACAGGACAAAAATTAAGTTGGATCCAACAATGACTAGTTCTTCAGAATAGAGTACAATGATGTTTCTCTCCTTAGAATCAAAGACTATTTGTTAAATGTCCTATAATTGTTAACAACAGGGATGCTCTAGTGCTTTTCCTGAATAACAGAAAACAAAAAACTTGTAGAGATTAAAAGCAACATGCAAGTGTCAGGTGAACTAAAGGTGTATACTAACAAATTACAACTATAATAATAATAAATATAATAAATATATAACAAAGGTACATTCTAACACTCTCTTTCCTTTCCCAAGAGGTTCAGAGATGACGTGTACACTGATTTTAGCTAACTGGAAGAAACGTTCATAATTTCTGAAGGCAAAAAGTAAAACAGGATCTCATCTCCACCTAGAAGCAAGAACACATGTAGATACCAAAGTTATGATTGTTGAGGTAATGAGAACCACAGTACAGAAATAAGCCAATACCTTGCCTCCTTCTTCATCAAAGTTTTAAACTGAGGACCAGATCCTCCTGCAAGACAGGATTTGTTTCAGAAAGGTCACACCTTGCTGAAAACAGACATACTCACAATTCCCATGTGCCATTACTAAAACTATGATTTTAAGACAAAATCAGTTCTAAGAAGTAAATACTATTATCTCCAATTTCCAGAAAAAGAAAGCAAGGTTTGAAGAGCCTGCCTACATGTACAGTGACAATCAGTAATGTGTAACAGAATCCAAACTCTATTCTATTCTGATTCTAAAGTCCTGTCCTTAGCCAAAATGTCATACTGTCCCCATCTTGCCAGTACAATGACACTTTCCCACCTTAGTCTTGAAAGAACTAATATAAACATACATTATTTGTTGCTTTGTCTGTCATATGACTAAATGCAGACGTTGGTAGGGTTATAAATACGGTAGAGAATTATTAAACGAATATAAGCATTCACTCAATTAAAATAACATCATCATCGTGTGTTATCTTTTTTTCTGATTTATATGTTATTTTTCCCCCAGTTGGTTAAAAAAAAAAAAAAAAAAAAAAAAAAAAAAAAAAAAAACCTTACCTAAAACTAAGGCATACCACTGTGAAACAGGTGAAAGAAGGAGCCTGGGAGAAAACCCTTCTGCACACATTTACAACTCCACAGTAATGGTTTTTAACTATGTGCATCTATACACAAAAATATTGCATGGAATTTTAGAGTTTCCAGATCCTCTGAAGACCATATACTCACCACACATAGGTCCAGGTATAACCCTGCTTTGCTTATACTTAAAAGTATAAGCAAATTATTGCTGGTATTAACTTCTTTATACATTTGCAGCCTGGCTCAGAGGCCCAACTACTTTTGTCTCTTGTCTTCTTCCCTCCTTTGAAGTACTTCTTAACTGTCTCTCTTATCTGATAGACAGTTGCTCTCATATCAGTTTCAGTCTACCAAGAGGCCCACACTTAATATTTGGGATAAAGTGAAACAGTGGAGAAGCAAGGCTGTTAGCCAGCTGCTGACTCTAAGAGCTTGCTGCTTGCTAAGGCATGTGCTTCCCATGCAGAGAAAAGGACTCATTGAGAAGCCTAATAAAGAGGGACACCTCCAAGAAACTGTGAAACCAACTCTGATGAAGCTAAAAGAGTCTAAGAGCAAATTCTAATTTTTCACCAAAAACAACAACAACATTTCATAGAACCAAGTAAAAGACAAAACAACATACTGAGATTGCTCATTAAAAGTGTTTTTGCTATGTTTATTTAATGAAGTTATTCACGTTTAAATATAATTATATTAAATGGCACAGCTTCCCTGATCAACAACCACAAAATAGAATATCCCTGCTATTATATATTATTTTTTAGCACACATTCTTACAAATTATACATGTGAGAAGCAGATGGTGAATGTTAACTTGGCACCGTTCCACCAGCTGCTCTTAGCTAGTTAAGTTCAGAACATTAATCAAAGATTAAAGAAGGACAATGATATTACTGAAACTAAGAGTCACTTTCTTTCTTGAACTCTTCCAACATTTGTTGGTACATATACCAAGCACCTTCAAGGGTTACAATCTATTTGTGATACATAAAATGTATTTTAATTTCATCATATTAAATAAAAGCTAAATAAAAATATTCATCTCCATCACGTGGGCCAATTATTAAAGAATCCCAATATCCTCATTTGTTCAATAAATATTTACTAAACATACCTGATTTTCCCTATAGACTTTAAATTTTGTGTTTACAGATTATCTGATTAAATTAACATTTTGATAGATTATGATAATGTCATGACTTAAATAAGAGCTTACTCCATGCTCTACCCCACATTCACATTATTCTAGGCTTAATGAATGACGAGTTAAGTCTCAGAAACGTGTGAATATATGATGAAAAGAGGGGAAGAGGCAGCACCTCTCTTTTATGATGCTCGTTAGAAAAGTAGAAATCGATTCCAGTTTTCTCTGTGGGGATGTGGCAAAAAGTATAACCAATAAAATTATACAATACAGGAAGCCACTTGAACTCTGTACACTGTCTTTGCCCCTTCCACCTTCAATTTATAATCATTAGACTTAAATTCTACAGTAATAAGGCATTTTACAGCTATTATTATACTCATGTCAGGTAAAATCAAAAGCAAAATCATCTTATCCTTCAAGACGTATATCCAAAGAGGCCAAGTCAGTATGACTTAATCCTCACAAAGTCCCAGTAGAGTTTGTTCTTCCAGTTACAATTTAGAAAACTTTACAAAATGTATTGGTTTACATACCTGTCTGAAGTACTAACACTGGGAGGATATAGCTGGGTCCAATAATGATCTCTGTATTCAGCAAGAGAAGCTAATACATATTAAGCACTTGATGAATAATGAAAGAATTATCAGATATAATTCATAAGTTCGTTTTAATGGAAATATTCTGCTAGTTATAGAATGTGTATAGTTTATTTGCTGGTCAGATGTGGACCAGTTTATGTACTGTATAAATGGTTTATATTGCATTTTTTTTAAAAGCGAGGGTCATTGATTTGTGATTGCTCTATCACTGTTTTCAGACTCTAAAATGGTAATCATTATAATACCTAATGCTAATAGTTGTTGACAATATCTCTAAGAATAAAAATTAAATAATTTTGTGAATAATAAACCCACACATCATTTCAATACTGTAACAGTGTTCACTGATATCATTCATATAGACATGCTCAAAGAGAGAACATTATCTAAATGGACTCTGATCAACTTCAGTCAGTAAATTTAATACCATAAAGCAGTATTAATTGACTCTTCCCTCATTACTCTAAATGTTAAATCTTGTGTCTTGTCCTTTGAAAAATTTTGCTCCTATAGTCACTATGATTATCTATAAATTGCTTAATTCAGCCACTCAACCAACATTTAATGACCTTAGCTTGATTCTCCCCCTAAACTACTACATTCTTGAAAGTAAACGCTGTGTCCAATTAATCTTTTTATTTTCCACCATGCATAAGGCAGGACCTCATTTGTATACGTAATTAACAGGAAATGAGCAGTATGTGAATAAAGGATGCCTTATGGTGACAATACAATAAACATAAGAAGCACTAGTCCCAGGAAAAAGATGTAGTTACACAGGACAAAGTTTATTTTAGTTTTTTCTTTGAGGAAACAAAAAACTTCAAATGTTACAGATTTAAAAATCACTGAAATGAGAAAGCCTATCCCTTGTGACTTCCAATTTTGTTTCTCCTCTCCGGGAATTACCCTGCCCTAATTCACTGCAAATCCATATTCAGAAACCTCTCCACTAAAACATCTCTTACAAAAAACCTCCTAATTTCTTATTTCACCAGTAAGAAGACGTACTCTACTGTTGTCGTTAGCTTTGTAAAAAGGAAACGACGTAAGGTCTTCATGTTATTTACATGTGCTACTTGCAAGTGAAAATTACAGTTTCCCGTTTTCAGTTTTTACATTTTTCAGGTTAACATAAATAGTTCACTAGCACTTATGAGATACAAAGATGTGCACTAGAAGGGCGACAACAGAGATAGAAATTAAAGTAAGATACAGACCCTCCTAATATTTTATTACATTTATCATATTCTTAATAATTTTATTTAAAACAAAACAATTCTAACATTGTCAACCAAAAGTAAGTAAATTCTGCAACTATAAAAGTAGCCTATTATTTTAATGTTAATCCTCTGAAGGTAAAAGTGAAATTTTTAAAAATTAAGTAATTGCAGATGCATTTATTGCCTCTTGTTTTTATATCTTACACTTCTCTATAGTGCCACATTTAAATACTTTGTTCAAAGTGTACTAAAATCTTATAAGCATGTTTAGCTTGTTAGTTTGTTTTGTTACCATAATCACTGTTGGTTCTGTGTTGTTACTTTTTCACAAGGAAGGCATTAAATAAGCATCAAATTTACTTTACTGTTCTCACCTTTCTCTTCCTCCTCCATTTTTTAAATACGATAAGGAATAATTTTAAATCATTTTCTCTCTCTTTTGCCTATACTAAGGTCACTGGATAGTTAAAGTAATTGGCGGATTACCAGTATGCCTAACAACTTATATTCTTTTCTGCCCCTGAACAGGGGTGCTGATGTTCTTTTCACCACTCCTGTTACATCAAGATTTGTATTGAAAACGTATTATAAAATGTAACAAAGGTACACATATATGAATTCTTAACAGAGATTTGCTATTAGCACAATACAAATGCTATATTATTTTGCTCTCTGAATAGAGTCAGAGTCTATAGAGTTAACTTTTTAAAAATCATCTAATGTCTGAAGAGACTCCTACCAACCAGGAAAAAGGATGTTTTCTTTTGGGTTACAATAGAAAAGTCAGCAATGCATAATCTCAGCTATTGTTCATTCTGGCAAATCACCACTGGCTGGATGATTTACAACAGGTTGCTAATTGCATGATGGCACATAAACATTGCTAGAAATTGTAAATGCCCACCTGCTAGAAATGTAACTACATGTACTTTAAAAGTAGAGCAATCAAAATCACTGGCCAACCCCAAAGGCAAATATTTGGCTAGCAAGGCTGCCTGCTCACTAGTATGAGTACTCACTGATACCAAATAAGCCATATCTACAACAGAAATTTCCATTTAAATGACTATTAAGAAGTCTGATCAAGTTAAACTGAGATATGACGGTTGCAGAGTTTTAACGATGGAAGGAGTCAACAGACCTAATATGAAACAGCTTCGTGTTTTGGGAACGTTTGCAAGTAGGATTTTCTAGTTCCCTGAGAAGCACTGTAATGTTAGGGTTGTATTCCTAGGGTAGCAGATTCAGTCACTAATAGACTAATAGAGATGGTGAGGACAAAAGAAAATAAGCATTTATTATTTGCCATCTATGAAGCAAAGCACTGAACTGTATAGTTTCAAGTATATTATTTTGTTTAACACTCTCATTAATGTTGTAAAGTAAGTTTTATCATTGCTATGCGTTTTACGCTTGGAGAAACTGAGGCTGTGAAAGATTAACTTCGCCAGGGTTGCCCAAGTAGGGAAGGGGTAGGATTAGAATCTTAATATTTCTTATCATGGAACTCATTCTAGCTCTGCTACGTGACCTTAGATGGGTCACTTAATGTTTCTGAGACTGAGTTTACAAATCATACACGAAGCTCCACGTTAATTTTCCATGTTAAATATTTCCATGTTATTGTTTACTCCTGATTCTTTTAGTTTTGATGTCTTCTTCTAGTGAAGGGGTGTTTAATAAGGATAAGGTATATTAATGTCCCAAAAGGAAAAATATTAAACAAATGGGTTGGTTAGTTACCTCCACCCTGGATTAGGGAGACAGAGGTCTCCATCTACATGTATAAGACATTTTTTTTGTTTTCAGAATTCCACATTCAGTGACAAATCCAATGGACATATTATAAGCCATTTTATTTGACATTTGGAACCTGCTTTCAGTTTGTTCTGAAGTTCACAAATATTTGTTTATAGGCTGTGTTAACCTCTCCTATAAGTGTTTAAATCAGAGATTACTGGTTTAATATATTAATACATTAAAAGTATCATATAGTGTTGTTCTTATTATTAAAATAACCAATGTGTAAAATATTTAGAATAATGCCTGACACGCAGTATGCTCTATAAAGTGCCACTTAATTTTATTATGTTGGATGAGGTACCTCTTGATCCATGAAACATACAGAATATTACACAGAGATGACGAAAATGTTAACAGCTGTGTGAAAGGAATCATGCTTACCATAAACATACTACTTGTTTATTTTTAGCCCAACAACATTAGTTACTGAATATGCATTATTTGTATTTAGGATATACCCAGGAACATTTTACATTTGTTTCTCTATCATCAATGTGGACAATTCTAAAGGTATCATTATTTCCAACACGTGACCAAAAATAATTTCTCTTAAAACCACGTTAGCAAATGAAACTGTTCAAAACAAAGGTATTAACATTATGCCCTACTTGTCCAGAGGCAGGGCAACATAAAAAAATCTCTGAAATAAGTAGGTGTCCAAAAACTATTTGCTGTACAAACAAATATATACATAAATGACTCTTCAAAAAAATCACAATTCCAGTAGTAGTGAAGCATCCAAAACAATACAAAATCAGTTACCAAAAAAGTCTTGACTTTAATCAAGAACACTAAATCTGAAGTATAAATACTAAATTATCATAAACTTATTGATGGACAAAAAACTACAGAACACAGTAGCTAAGGAAAACATCACAAAGAAAGTGGACATTGTAGAGGATTCTTACGGAACTATCCAAATGGATTACCACTGAGGTAAGAAACTACAGTCTAGATCCCTCAAGGTCAACTTGCCCAAATTTTCTGATGAGCCAATGAACCGCTAGCAAGCAAAAGGAAAGAGAAGGGCCGGACAAGAGACAGCTGCACTGTCCACACCCGAGTCTTCCTCTTGGACAAGAGGATAACCTATATGTTCCCTCAAATCTCTCAATATTTGAGACACTAACTTCCCAAGTGGAAACAGGAAATACTATCTAAATTAGAGTTATTCAATGATCTCCGCTTTGATAAGAAATATGTGACTTTAACACAAAACCGTAATCTTCCTGAGGAATTTTTCATTCCTTTGAATTTTTTTCTCTTTCTTGTTTACCTACTACTGAGCTAAACTACTCCTTTACCACCACCCATTTCCTGGTGTCCTCATCTCTTTACCTGAAGAGCCACAGTGAGACTTCCTTTGCTAAAACTCAGAAAGAAAGGAGAAATGGTAAGCCTGGCTCTTCTCTCGAGCTTGATAATGAAGTCCAGTTTCCTTTCCCGAAAGAAATTAAATATCTGGCAAATTAAATGTCTTTTAGAAGAAACCAGACAAGCGAACTATTGAAGTCCAAAAAACCACACTCCAAATCAGGATTTTAACCCAGGTCTTCCTGCTACTAAAGGGAGCATCTAACATTTGCCCAGAGTCAGAAGACCTGGTTTCTGCTTCTGAGTCGTCAGCTGACTCCATCTGGAGAGCAGATGACACCTCTTAAGCTCTGCTCTGGGTTTCCCCATCCACCAAAAACGAGAACCAGAGGTGTTCTTCAGTTTATATTTAAATACTTTTATTGCTGCAAGACTTCCTTCTCTTGACTCTGAGGAAAGTCACACTAGAAGTACTTTCCTCCTCTATCATCATCTCTCTCCAGCCACCCCCCACATACCAACAGTTTCCTCTCATGTGTCCTTGAGATAAATTCAATTTTGGTAACTAGTCAGAACATGGGTCATGAACCCAGCTGATAGGAATCTTACTGCTAAACATTTTTGTTTTCAATTTCATGGTTTTTTCTCTTCCTTTCCCAGTTGACAGGAGGGCAATCATTCTTTCATTCATTCAGCAAGCATCCACAATGAGCCTGGATGCCACACGGACCAGGATCACCAAGGAGATCAATAAATCCCAGTAACTTCAGTTGCCCTCCACTCCACAGACCAGTCCCCACAGTGGGCACCATTTCTTTACAGGTCAAAACTTTGTTCTTTTTTTTACCAGATAATTTATTTTCTGGAACTAAAAGTAATATTTCTAAGTGTTAGCTTAAAAAATGTGCTTCTGGCATTATGTAAAAGTAACCTATCAGGATTATAAAGCACATCATTATAATGCCAGATTTATTTATAGTGTTACATTGAAATCATTATGTTCAGGAAAATTTATAAATTCTGAAAGTTGTTTTAGATTCCTTGGATTAAAACACACACACACACACACACACACACACACTCCATCCTAAAAGATGTTGACTTTCCATCAGAACAGAAGATCTGGACTGGCAAATTAAAATAAGTTGTGAATCTTCTGCCACACGCTCTCTTCCCTTACACTGGTATATGGTGAATATGCTCCCGCTTTATCAGCTTCATACCCCTAAAACCTGTGCAATCCACATAACCTGTTTCCAAAGCATATGTTAATAAAGTGCTAAGAGTTGTCAAGGCACGAACATAAGAAAGCTCCTGACCAATGTTAATAGTAATTACTCCTTCCTTTTAAGGCAGAAACTGCTGTCTTCAGCCTCAGCCAATTTTAGCTAGGTGACAAGTTTAGAAAGCATTATTGTAAAATGCAGTTTTACTGATTCCAGCTTCTCTTAATGACTCATCTTCAGCTGCACAGGCTTCTGAAGATGGGGCAAATCATGTCAACAAGAAAGGTGCAAACTGCTATTCTAATAAGACCTTGGCATCACAGGATTTCATACTGTCTGTAATTTAAATCTTACCTTAGATTTTCAGAGGTGGCAAAGAAATTGTGTGTTTGTATGTGTGTGTCTCTGTACGGGCAGTATCAGAAACATAATAACTTTAAAACTTCCTTAACATGCTGGCTTCCTTTCTGGCCTTACAGAACACTTCATAATCAAAACAAAACAAAAATATTGGAAGTCTAGCACAAAATTTAAATGACCTGATAAAAATCATTCCTTAAAATGGCATATCTGATTTCCCAGAAAATCTTTTACTTCCTAGCACCATTCTAGTCCATATGGAAATACCCAAGATCCCTACAGAATGACAATAGGTCATCTAAATAAGTCTTTATATTAAATGATCCTTTATCAAAAAAGGCAAGCTCTGTTTCAGCCCTGATATTAACTAAATGATGAATGCCAGCAACATTGTAACTTTCCCTCTCTCTCTAAAATATAAGTCCAAACTATCTTCTTCCCCTGAAAAAGCAACCTTCGTTCATCAAAAGTAATTCATTCTATAAACTGCCCTCTGACAATCTCACAATGATTTCTCAATTATTATCAGGTAAATTATCCTCATAAAAGATGTTAATTTATCTTTCTAATTAACATTGTCACCTACTTTCTGGTTACTCCTATCTGGAGTAAGCTAAAAGGAAGTTCCACTAAAGTAAATCTCTTAATTACTTTCACTGTCCCTGGGAATAAATGAGATCTTAAAAGAAAGGATACAAAAGAAAAGGGGTTAGAGGTATCATTTTCACAGAGAAAAGCACAAGCCAATGGCAAAGCAACAAATGGTTTTTTGACAAGATCTTCCACAAGCAAGGTAACATTATCACTAACTTCTATTGAGCATTTACTATATAGCAGTCTCCAGCTAAACACTTTATATGTATTGCTTTACTTAATTTCCATAAAGCTGTATCAGGTAGGTACCATTAATACCTCCTAGAAATAAAAAGCTGAGGTCTGGCTAACTAAATCATTTGACCAAGATTGAAACAAATGGTGGAGATGAGACTCTTACAGCATATCAGAGATAAACTCCTTCACCAATTATAATAGAAGTATAGTCAGTTTTCAATCACAGTATTGGAGGCATGGTTTTGTAGAAAATACCATAGAAGAAGGCAATATATCTAGCATTGAGCACTCAAATCCTTAAATCTGGAGCCAGAATATAAATTTCTTTACTCTTTAGTAATTATAACAAGATATTCTGTCTACCATAATGTAACATTATTGCTGCATAATGTTTACAACTTCCAGATTTTTAAGACATTTTCCAAACATCTGCATTTCTTCCAGAGCATTTGCAAACACCACATAGTAACTCTTTTCAGCACATCGGTCTGAAAAAATAATAAGCATTGTCCTTTATAAATGACTGATGTAGTATAATTATTTTCACTTTAAAAAAACAAAACTTTACTTTCTTCAAAAGTATCAATGATCTCACTGCAAAGCATTACCAGAAATTTACATATAAGTTTGGAAATATCTAATTAACTGTGAGCTCTGCAAATTCCCAAATTAACTATATATATATAAATCATCATGAGTTTTCGCACACATTCTTCTGAAGAACTCATTTTAAAAAAAAATTACATTCAATGTGTGTTTTAACTTCCCCCCTCCCCCCACCCCCCCAAAAAAGCTATCAAAAGAAATAATCAAGCATTATTGATTATTCTTCTCAGAATTATTTAAGGTAATCTATTCTAACTACTCATATTTTTCTATAGGATTAAATGAAATATTCAGAGAGGTTATTAATCTTCCTATACAAAAACAAAAAAATACGTTCAAAGATTTTTCTAAGAATTATTCAATGAATTAAAAATTGACCAGGAACTAAGGTAAATACAAAGACCGATTTTTACCTCAGCAGTTTTTGTATTACATTTCTTTTTTCTTTAGTAGAAAAAGAGGAATCCACCAAGTTCCCCTTCATTTTACTAATAATCACCCTGCAAACAGGCGATCAAAGGCAGTGTTATCTATACTTGATAGAAGCACTTTAAGTGAAATTGATAACAAGAGTATATACAAACCACCCCAGTCTTCTCCCTCATCCAAGGTTGAAATATTTCTGGACTAGTAATGTCTTAATTCATATCATTAAGACACATTTCAATTAAAATAACCCAAATTTAAGTATATAAAATTATTTACATTATTGAAATCTTTAATTTGTATTTAGTTTTTGGCTGGGTTACCTTTTTATGTTGGGAAAAGAGTATTTAGCAACAAGTGGATGCTTATATTCTCTTAAGCTAATAATAAAAATAAAATGGCACTTCATATTGTAAAGGCTAGAGGGAACCTTAGGAAGTGGCTAGTTTGAGCTTCTCATATTGCAGAGAAGAAAATGAGACAGAAGCAGGTAAGTAAGGTGCTCAAACACATGAAGTTAGGTGGACTCTAAACCTCTGAGACTATGATGCAGGTCTCCTGACTCATGGTTTTGTTCTCCTGGAATATGGCATACTCCATAAGTTTCAACTCTATGTGTGCCTTCTAGGAATAATCAGAAAAATGCAAATCAAGCTTATGTGAGCTATAACTATCCACCTGACCACCTTACTCCCATAGTTAGTGGGCTGGCTACTTTACTAAGAAGAAAATTTGCGTTAAGCTTTACACACATGTTTAATCCTGTGGCCCTTGTAGGCTATCTGTCACGGGAGGGGGCAGAAAAGCAAAGGAATGAGGAAGGTGCAGGAGAGCATTCAACTGGAGAGAAACAACACTGAAAATATACCAATAGAATCCATAGCAGCTATAAAGAGAATGACTTTATGACGCACAATGCAGTGTGTACTGTGTGTACATGGTTGGGAAGATAAAATTAAGCTGAACACTTGAATCCCATATCCTTGAGAGACATTTTTCATTTTCTTTAGCTTTCAATCTTATCAAGAAAAAATTCAGGACAAATACAGGTCACTAGGCAGTAGCAGCTATTGCAGAGTATGTAAGAATATGTCATCTTTGTTCCACCTCAGAAAATCTTGGACTCACTAGTCCAATGACCCTTTAACTGGTTGGACAGTACAATTGTCTGAAGAGCTTGTAAAAAAAAAACTACTGCTTAGACCCCATTCCAGATAAATTAAATCAGAATTTCTAAGAGTGGGGTCTAGGCATCAGTGCCATTTTTGTCCCTGTTACTGTACAATATGTGATATATCTCATTCAATCTTATAATCAACAAACAAATGTTTTTGTTAATACTTCCTTCATAGAGGGCAATAAGGCTCACAAGAAAAGACAGACAAGGTGTATGTTTCCTACTTTCAGTGAAGGGAACTTACTAAAATTCTGAATCGTTTTCCACTGTCAACTTTATATTTCCATTTTGGTATCATCTAGTTTTTTATTTTTTTTTTTATGTTTACCATGATTAATGGGAAAATGCAACACCCTGCCCCACCCCCACCCATATGCACACACAAAGACGAAAGTGCCATGCTGACCACTAGAAGCATCTCTCCAGACTGACAGGGGTCTATTGATTAAATTGTCGGTTCTTTCGTTCACACAGGAAAAAAAAAATCCACTTAACCACGTTATCATCTAACCCACATTAGCTTTATTTTATATTGTTTCTATTAAGGTATCATTCAAGGGTTTTATATAAATGAAATAGAAATTTACATATACTATGCAAATTATCTTCTCCGGATCACTCTTCTCACTTTGCCTGATTAGAAATGCAGGTCAGTTAGGTTGACAGAGAAGATGGTAAAAAGGGTGCCTTAACTCCATAATAATTACTGGGAAGAGTCTCCATCTCAAACTATCTTTCCACAAGATTAGCTTAGTACACTGATTCTCACAGTACTTAAATTAGCAATTTGACCCCAACATCAAAGTCTATGTCTAGATTTCAAAACAGACATAACAAGTAATATGTCTTCATATAAAGTTCTTCATTTACATCAAATAAATGAAATAAGGCATGAATCAGTTTCATATCTTTTTCCCCCATGTCTTTTTCCACCAAGGCAGGAACTGTTTCTGTTGTCTGTCCTTCCTTTTTATTTATTTTTTATGACCCAGCACTTTGTTAGTAAATAAGAAGTCAATGTAGCTCACAGTTGCATTTGATTTTTTTGACTTTTTAATTTCAATAGGAATTGAGTCTTTTTTTAATCTTTAGTTTAATACGAAAACTGAAATGACTTCTAAGACATGTGAAGGAAGAAAAAATCAGCACCATAAGACAGGGCAAGAAAAAGAAAGTTAACAAAAAGAAAAAATCAAAATAAAGGAAGGAAAAACATTTCCTTTGGAAACATTCTTCATGAATCAGTTTTTTGAGACCAGCAGGCAATTACTATTTAACATACAGAAAAACACAAAATGTACAAATGCATATAAAATTCAGTTTGTTGTGCAGATCTTTGTCCCTCGGTCTCAGTGTAAATCGAGATTCTAAAAGCCCAGTTGCACAGTGACCTTAAATTTCTCAGAATGGTTTATTAAGTTCAAATAATCACTAAGCAAATATCTCATTTAATCATTCAAGAAAAGACAACAAACTCAAATGCCTATAGGAGCCAGGGGAGGCAAAGTAAACAAAGCATGTATGAGGGAAGACAGGATAGAGGAGGCAAGGTAGAGTTCTGGTGATATATGCCCTTATTAAAGGAGGTAGCAGGGAAAAGTCAGATTTTATCTTCTGAATCCCCTATGACGGAAACTAATACAAACTCTTTAAATCTCTTTTAGGCCAAACAATTCTCTCTGAGGGGGAGGCAGCCTTCAGTTCTCGTCTAGATGATTAAAAGAAAGACAATTCAGGAGAGAAACCAAAAATTTATATTACCACTATATCCATAAGCATTCTGCTGAATTTTGTTGTATTGTAGGTTATAATTTGTTAACCATATGAAATAATGCAGTAGAGCCTCTTTTCCAGAGTCTCCCTCTGTCACCCAGGCTGCAGTAGTGGTGCAAACAGGATTCACTGAAGCCTTGACCTCCTGGGCTTAAGCAATCCTCCTGCCTCAGCCTCCTGAGTGGCTGGGACCCAGCTACCTTTTTTAAATTTTTATTGATTTATTTATTTGTAGAGACAGGGTCTCACTCTCTTTCTCATGCCGGTCTGAAACTCCTGGGCTCAAGCGATCTTTCCACCTCAGCCTCCCAAATTGCTGGGATTACCAGTGGGAGCCATAGCACCCAGCCCATGTCTGCTTTCTTCAAGATGTTTAATCTTGAGTTTTTCTTATTAAACTGACCTGAATCCCAAAGAATAGAAAGATTATCAGAGAAGATAGGCATAAAGAAGACTGAACCACTTTTAATGAATGGTGATTCAAGGAAAGGATAACTAAACATGAATCACTTGGAAACATGAATAAATACAAACAATGAGTTTCTGTTCATTCACTTCTCTGCTTGTGGCAGCATTTTGAAGAAGATGAATGAAAGGTAAGGAGTGACTAAATTTCAAAGTCAAATGATAACCCAAATAAAAACCACACAAGATAAACAACAGATATACAAACACCTCTTCAAAACAAACATAACTAATTTACCCTGATCCCAAAATAACAAAATTAAACCATCTAAGAAACTCCACTGGTCATTTGTTTACAAAGTAGAGAAAGACTGGTCATGTAAGAGAAGGGAATAAACACGGAAAGCAACATAAATGTCTTTAAGGTAATGCAGCTCACACGCTCTACCTGGAAAAAGAAAAATGTGTTTCTTTAATGTATTTGTGACAGCATACAGAGGGATTATAGAATTTACATGTTACTGCCTGTGGATGAATCACCTTTATATATAGAATTACCTTTACATATACAAAGAGGAAGTAAAATAATTTATACCTCAACAGGTTTACTTTCTTACCAAGTGACTTAGATATAATAATAATCAATAATTCCAGCCTGTTTTTACAATATCTTACCTCACCTATTTCCTCTACTTTTCACCAAAACGCTGTATTTTCTTACATCAGTTCCCATATTCTTATTCTTTTTTTAACTGTCAAAATATGTAAAGCCAGTAAATTACCAATAGAAGAAAATAAAGGAATAAAAGTTGCATATAGCTCTATACATTTACTATTTATATTTTACATCATAAGAACTTACATCATAAGTACGAAAAATAAATAGGATTATTAAGTGAATGCATTTTTCAATCAAGTTATTAAATTCAGATATGGTCCTAGCTATGTTTACTACTAAATTATAAGAATGGTTACAAGTAATTATAAAAATCAGTTACAGTATTATGTAGATTAATTAATCTTTCTCATTTAAAATCACAGTGTTATTCAGTCTTTATCAACTATCCATTAAGAACAAAATTAAAAACATATAATTAAAGATGACCTAATGAAATCTCAAAGAAATGTCAAGGTTGGGATAAACATGAAGAAATTCCTTTATATTGACAGACTCAGAGATGACTGGATGAGAAATAAGAGTGCAGTCCATACTAGACCAGTCCATGCTTGTCTAGCAATTGAACCTGAGTTCAACTAGTGAAAGTGAAATTTAAAAATAGGGGCTATGAAGAACAGAAAACCAAACACCGCATGTTCCCACTCATAGGTGGGAACTGAACAATGAGATCACTTGGACTCGGGAAGGGGAACATCACACACCAGGGCCTATTACGGGGAGGAGGGAGGGGGGGACGGATTGCATTGGGAGTTATACCTGATGTAAATGACGAGTTGATGGGTGCTGACGAGTTGATGGGTGCAGCACACCAACATGGCACAAGCATACATATGTAACAAACCTGCATGTTATGCACATGTACCCTAGAACTTAAAGTGTAATAATAATAATAATAAAATAAGGGCTATGTGTAGCAAACACAAACACACTCACTAAAGAAAATGAAGAGAATAGTATCTTTTCAGTAGTATCTCTGGGTATAAAAGGAGAAAGTAAGTAGCAATTGCTCAGTAATTATTGATTACTGATACTGTCCTCTCTCATATAGAGAATGTGACCAACTGTTTTCTTCATTTAAGCCAAATTCTGTAGGAGCATTAGACAGACAAACATCCTTAGCTGTCCTTTTCAGATTACCACTCCTAGCTGTCTTTTTCAGATCACTGATAGGGCTATGGTGTGAAGTCAGACCTTATTACCAATCGGCCTCTGCCCTGGGGTGTCCTCAGTTACCTAGGAATGAAATAATATGTATGCACAGATTTCCACACCCTCAAACTGAGTGGGAGGACTCTAGATAATGGAACTCAATTGCTTCAGTGTTAGAAAAAAGTATGTTAGTGGATAACCCATGTACTGTGCAGAATATGCATTAAATATAGGATAAATTAATGGCTCATCTAAAAATTGAATAAAATTCCATTTCCACGGAATCAAAGGTTTTCATAAGTCAATGTAACACATAATAGGTATGAATTATCCATAAATGTGAATAAAGATTTCTTTCCAACCAATATTCCTTCAGGGCCTATGATATGCTAGGAATTGTGTTATATACTTGGGATTGCAACGTCCTTATAATTCAGGAACTCATTATTTAGTGTGAAAGACAATCCAGTAATCGAATAATTAGAGTATAGAAACTGTGCTATGACTCCTGCTTTTGAGGGCTATAAGCATCAAGTTTAATAATGGAAGTGCATGAAGCCCATACTACACTGAGATGGGAGGCAGGAGAGGATAAGGGGATCTGAGGAATGGCCTCTAAAGGAAATGACACCTAATCTGACAAAGAAGTGGAGGGAAATGTGTCCAGGCAAATGAAAAATCATGTGCAAAGTCTCCAAAACAATGGTAGGCCTGATGGAGAAGCAAATGGGGACTTAACAGAGAGGAAGCTTGGATTTCCCTATTTAAGCAAAGAAAAACACCAAGAGATTTTAATCAAAGGAATAATAAGCAGCGCTACTTCTACACAGCATACCTCAGCTACTGAACTACCTCTAAATTGGTCTTCACATTAAATACCTGCCTAACACCCTTGAATTCATATAACATCTACAACCATATTCCAATTAATATTTCAAAATCCCATCTCTTATGAAGTAATTAATTGACTACACAAATATTTTCCGAAGGTCAAAATGTGTTTTGAAGAAAAAAATAACTTTGAGAACTGGGGTGAGAGTGGGCGGTCAAGATGAACAAAGGTATAGAAACAGGGCTACAGGGAAGCAGAGGGCATGTTATGGGAAAGCAAATAATTGAAGCACTATCTAAATGTAGTAAAATTTCAGTCTTGAAAAGCAGGACAAAGAATGATGAGACAGAAAGGGAGGTTAAATGTCTTTAATTTAATTTAGAAGCTAATGGGGAACTAAAGTATTGTAAATGGAAGAGTGAAAAGTTGCATGAGAAAATCTACTGCATCTGCAGAGAGTGTGCAGATGAAACTAGAACGAGGATAGCCTTAAATGTGGGGACATCAGAAGCAGGTATTACAAATAGTCTCAAAGAACATGGAGCAAACTCCACTAATTTTATCTAATGACAAGATTAAAAAATCTGATATAACAGAAAATTTAAATGACAATTCTCCATTATAAAACATGCTTCATAAAAAAAAAATCTTCATTACTTAACAGAATTTTGGGGAGGTTTTTAGTAATAATAATTACCCAGAATATAACTGTAGATGTGTAACAGATAATTCTAAAAGAAAATTTAACATATGTAAAAACATAATTAATTCTTTTCACTATTCAAATTCTCTGTCCCAGATCTTCATTTTAAAATTAACATATGCTATCTCTGGAAAATGCAATTTATACTACTAACAAAATTGAACTCCAGACTGACAAAATTACTAAAAATGTCCAATAAATTGAGTCCAAGATGAGATGTGTATTGTGCAAGAATTTATAATCAGTTTATATACCAATATTTACTCCACTATTAATATTTACACTATTGATATTATTGTTAACTTGTATAAGAAGATGGTTTTTAAACTTTTAAAACCTTTTTAGTTGAAATAAATAATTTCCTCCTTTTCAGGGATATATTTGATAGCCTGAGGTAAAATCAACATACCTAACCAACATACTGAGACCTCGTCTCTACAGAAATATTAAAAAATTAGCCAAGCATGGTGGTGTGTGCCTGTCGTTCCAGCTACTTGGGAGGTTGAAGCAACAGGATTACTTGAGTCCAGAAGTTCAGGGTTGCAGTGAGCTATGATTGTACCGCTGCATTCCAGCCTGGGGAACACAGAGAGATCCACTCTCTAAAAACATAATAATAACAACAATAATAAAAATCAACATGGAGAAGAAGAAAAACTGATAAATTCTCATTAATTTTCAGCTAAAGCAAATGGAAAAGAGGTATTACTTCTTTTCTGCAAAAATACCTGCACTTAGTTAATTATCAGTGAAAGAAGTCTGAGAAAAGAAGGCAAAATTCTGTCACATCTCAGTGATTACATTCTTAAGCTGGTACATAGTGATTTGCAGGCCTTCAACAATTTCAAAGAGAATTCCGACCTCACAGTTTTTATGGTGCCATAGGACCACAATGCTGAAATCAACTTAAATACGTAAAACCGTCTTCCTCTAGAATAGTACCCTAAATATGTCAATATCACTATAAAAACCTACAACTTGGACAGTCAACAATACATAGAGTAACACTGTATTAACTGCTAATGAACTAAAGATAATAAAATTGCAACTTTATCTCACCTCTATACCTAGATAAACCTAAGGAAGATTCGCAGCCTATAACAATCCCTATAGCATATTATTTATACTTGCTGAAACACATTAGGCTGAATGTATTAGTCACATATACAAGTAACATATCTGAACCAAATGTCCAAGACTTCTGTGCACTCAAGATATCTTCCTTAAGATAATATGGGAAAAAAAACCAAAGGACAGTATCACAATTTGATGTCTATGCTGTATTCCTGAAACTGGTCTTGGTATTTGATTATTTTATTCTTTTTACTAAGTTGGCTCATGGGACGTCCTGCTAAATATCAGCTGCCCAAAGTTTATAAACTATTTGTTCAGCCCAGGAGAAAACTGCTATGAAAATTACAGAAGAGCAGATATAAAATTCATTTATCATGTCTAACTGTAACAACTTAGTCAGCACTTTTCATTTTTATTGTTATCTTTTAGCAATGTCATTCCCTGTCTTCAAAAATTTGTCAAGAAGATCGAGACCCACTGCTGTAAGATTACACAGCTGCCCTCCTCACCAACTCAGAATCCCTCTGCTTCCTCAATTCCCTCTTCTTTCATGCCTTTCTCTGAGTTTTAAACATACCACCTTCTCTACCAAAGCAAATCTTCCACTCGTTTTTCATGAAAGTGACTCACTGCCAACTCTAGTCCATTTTTATATCAATTATGCACCATATTTCTCTTTCATTTGCAGATTCTCCCTGTGGGCTGGCTCCTTTCTCTCTTCCTGCAAAATTTTTCAGGTATTCTCTGTGCTTAGGAAAGGGGGTGGGAGAAGACAAAAACAAAGATAAACCTTTCCCTTGCTCCTGCTCCCACCTCAACACAATACCTTTGTGATTGTTTCCTCTCCCATAAAAATGTCTTAAAAATGATGATTGCCCCAGCTGGCTCTAATTCCTCACTACCCACTACCTCATCTGCAAGTATACTTATTAAGCCATTTCTACTTCGCTTAAAGTGCTCTCCCAAAGACTAACATCTGTATTTGTCCACAAGCCCACTACTCCTTCCACTGCAAGCTAGAAACCTTGAGTCACCCAAGACATACCCTGTTATGTCACCCTACGCATGCAGGTTCTAAATATTTTAATTAGTTGATATTTCCACTGTTTGTCTCAAATATACCTCTTGGTGCCAGTATATTTGTTTGGGTGATTATTACTTCAACTTACAATATTGTGATACTTTCCTAACTGATCTATCCACCTTTGGATTTATCCATCGTCTAAGACAGGCTATAGTAAATCTTGCCAGACTTAATTTTAACCACTCTTTATTTACAATTCAGACCATAATTCACCACATACCCTCATGGAAGAATCATCCTTCCAGAAGCCTAGCAACAATCATGCCACTGTCCTCCTCAAAATATTCACTCAATCCTCGTTAGCTCCACATTCGCAAGTGAATGAAATGCAACCTTCTTAGTTCATTACACAAGGCTTTGAACTCTATGGCCCCCAAACCATCTTTTTAAATCTAATTCTCTCTGACTTATATTCTAGAATACAAGTAAACAATATTAAATTGTTATACCCATCCACGAAAATAGGGATAAAATTCTATTTGGTTTTGTCTTCTCTTACAATGCACAGAAATTAACATAAGCTCCATACAAACAAGGAACTCGTGTGAGTGTGTGTGTGTGTGTGTGTGTGTGTGTGTGTGTGTGTGTGTGTTTGTGTTTTAACTGCTATATATCCCCAGAACCTGGAAAACTTCTTGGTATTAACAGGCACTCATTAAATATTTGTTGGAAAATTTTGTTTCATAGCTGTGAAACACAAAGTACACTGCTGGCATCAAGCACCTCAACATGAACATCATGAAGAAGACAACATACAAGTATTTATAAGGTAAGTGTCCAAATATGGCAGTACTACAGAAATGCAACATCAGTAGAAGTCAGGCCTTTCCTTTACCAGTCTCTCTAAGTTACTCATTGGTTTTTCCAGGAACATGTGAACATTTCATAAAATTTTGGTTAGCCCATGGTAATCTCGGTGGCATAGAGTTGGCTGCTGAGGATTTCATTAAATGTTAGAAGGAGTTCCTACAAATGGAATTAAGGGCACATAACGTGTGAGATGGTAATGAAAAATACATTTCACATACTTCAAAGGATGCTTCACTGCAAACAAGATCTTTGAGGAATACTGCATAAAGACAGTAATTTGCAAGAGGCAAAAATTGTTTTAAAAGGTTCTGAGTTTGTAGTATTTTTACTACATAACATCTGTGTCTTTTAAAGTGGCTATAGCTACTGCATAAAAAGGAAGTATCAGTGAGATCCATGACAGGTCATTCATATGTGTGCATAGTATCTTCACAACCAATAAAAACTTTATCATTTGTTGTAAATATGTGTCTCAATCTATTGCTCTATCAAAAGGCATACAGGGATGTTCAATGTCAGGTACTAGATAAGTTCGTTCAAACTAAGCTTCCTTCCAACTCCCAGATTCAAAGGAAAGGACAGCTCACTGCATAATACCGTACGTTCCTAAAAATATGTTTAAAGACACAAAACAATTGCCTACCAATTATTTGAGATGTACTATGCTGCAAGAAATTAGATACCAAAAGTGGTTTGCAAGTAGACAGTCTTGGTCTATTAAATGGTTATAATTAAAGTACATCTTCTAGAAATGATACATCTGCATATTGGCAAAAAGGGTCCATCCAACTTCCTTTATACTTGCTTTCTTTAATCTGAATGGTTTTAATTTCTTAATTTACAGGTGGGATAGTGAAGTCCTTGATACATAAGGCTTAACAATTCAATAAGAGTCATTTTTAATTATGGTATCTTTTACATTCCAAAAAATCATTGCCTAAAAGTCCTTTTTGCACATTTGAACCCCAAAGTAGATTAAATACAGTGTGACTTTATGAATTTTTAAGAATTGTTCCATAAACTACATGTAAAAATCAATTCTAATAATTTTTAGTTAGACCTCTGTTATATATATTTGAGACAGGGTCTTGCTATATCACCCAAGGGTAGAGTACAGATTCAAACTCGTGGGCTCAAGCAATCCTCCCACCTCAGCCAGCCACTTCACCTATGTTCACTTCCTCCCTCTCCTCAAGGTCTCTCAGAGAGTTCACATCACACACAGAAACTATTCTGCAAATAACAGCACTCCCACCTATCTTCTCAAATCTTCTGGATTTCTCTTTACAGGATCCTACATGTTTTCCAAAACTTGATAATTAAAAACGCAGCTTTCAGTCAACAATAAACTCATGACACATAATAACAATTTATGCATTTAGCTAGTAAGTTATATCTTATCTAGCTAAAATCCTTTCAGTAATTCTTTCTATTCAACCAATAAGAACTGATTGGTGCCAACCATCACTGTTAAGTGCTAGTTACCCATTTTCCCAACTGCATACCACCAGTTACAAGCAGAAGCTAATACTGACTGTAAGTGTAAACATGATATTTCTCTTTAATCTTCTAATCAGAGAAAGCAAACATAAATTTAAAAGGCAGTGGGCATTAGGAATTGCTTTCTCATGGGTAAGCCAGTAGACTAAGAATAAAGCACAAATGAAAAAGCACTAATTAAGGAGAAAAATTTTTAACTTATGGCTTACTTATCCGTCACATAAACTGCTTTGTAATTCTGTCCCGAATTTGTCTCTTTAGGGGAAGGAAGAGGTTCCTGCCCCTTCCCCTCCCATCTTTAGGAATCATTCCTCTTCCTGTTCCTACATGAGTCAGCACCACCAGACGTGGACAGCTTCCTGCTGTTTATTAAGAGGGAGGGTCTCCCCATAAACTAATATAGTGAAGATAAACTACACACAAGGGTAAAAGATGGGCCCAAAAATGTGGTGGACAGAATTAAACACACACAAAACACAAACAACAAAACTGCTGTTGGTGAATAAATGTCTATGTTGCTCACTGATACAACTTACCTTTTTAAAACAAAATTTAAAATATAACATTTTAACTACTTAGTCATTTGTAATCATTATACTATAACGAGATAATGATTAATTTAATTCACTTAATAGTTAGGAATAATGAAATATTCTTTATTATTACTTAGGCCTAATTTGCTTCTTCAAAGGGCTTCCCTTACACCCCGCCACTCCTCACACCTCAAGGTTAGGTTAGTAATCTTGCCATTTATGGATACCTCACTCACCACCCTTAGCTGATAATACGATTACATGAAACTGTTTCTAGGTTTATCTCCTCCACTATACAACTTCTACTTCTATCATCCTAGTTAGAGCACTTAATACTACATACCACTTATTGAATGTCTTCAATATACTTGGCCTACTACGTTCATTATCTCGTTTATCCCATAACTACCTTATGAAGTACTACTAGTTCCATTTTATATTTAAAGACATTCCTTAGAATTATAAATAATTATAAGAATTATGAGTACGTGGCAGTCAGAATTTAAACCCAATTCTGTTAACCCCCAAAGCCTGGATAAATTCCAGAGATATAATGCCTCATTCTATAATATACAAGATATGTAGGACAATAAGGCAATCATATCAAGATTCACTTATCTATTCAACAGAAATTCATCCAAGAAAAGTATGTTTTCAGCGTTACTGACCATTAGCATGCTTCGCTTTAGTACTGATCTTTCTCTTATGCTCAGAGAAGTAGCACACAAAATTATATAGTCAGATGACCCGGATTCCAATTTCAGTTCCTCCACTTACTTCTCCGTGCTGCAGTCTCCTCACATGCAAAATGTGGACAATAATGTTATCTACCTCATGAGATTAAATGCATTAATATCTACAAAGTACTTGAAACGGTGCCTGGCACAGAGTAAGGAAGTGTTTATTAAACAAAAACTCTGTGGGTAGACTATATCAAACCTGCTAAATGGAGAACTCTGTTTATACACATGCACTTTATTTATGGAGAAATAACTTGTAACCCAAATACTTTTAAATTTTCCCTTAGGGTAAGGGAGTTAGCTGAAAGGGGACAAACAAGGAGCAAACTATTTCCAGGTAGGAATGAAAAGCTAAAAACTAAAACAGGAAGGGAGCAGAAGAGAAACTAAATTGGCTTCAGACCTCCAAAAGAACATTCTCCAGATTGACTTTTGGTCATCTGAAGTACTGTAAGACCTTCAGATCATCCTGAGTCCAAAGGAGGAGAATTTTATAAATTTTGATTACTGATCCTCTAATTTATGACTTAATAGATGTGTGATATATATTAATTGTTTTGAGAATATAAACTGGTATGTGTTTCTAAGTCAAGAATCTGTTTGTAACTTCCCAATACCTGTACCAAATGGTTTCTATTACTCTTAAAGAAGTAACACATTTTTCATTCTGAGATTCTATTTTTAATAAAAGAAAATAATTAAAATCACTTTTTTTTTCTTTGAGATGGAGTCTTGCTCTGTTACCAGGCTGGACAGAGTGCCTCTGCAGCCTGGGTGACGGAGTGATCATGCAGTGGCGCGATCTCGGCTCACTGCAACCTCCGCCTCCCGGGTTCAAGTGATTCCCCTGCCTCAGCCTCCCGAGTAGCTGGGACTACAAGCACACGCCACCACGCTCGGCTAATTTTTGCATTATTATTAGAGACGGGGCTTCACCAAATTGGCCAGGCTCGGCTCGAACTCCTGACCTTGTGATCTGCCCACCTAGGCCTCCTAAAGTGCTGGGATTACATGCGTGAGCCACCACGCCTGGCCTTTAAAATTACATATTTTATGAAGACAGTTTACATTTAAGAAACTGAATCCCAAGCATGAGTAGTTTTATTTCTCCACTTTTCAAAAATAAGTTTCAATATACATAAACCCTCTAAGGTCAGAATGAACGAAAGAGTAGAATAAAAGAACTATTTAAGCAAAAATGGCCAAGAGTGACACCTCCTCTACAGAACTAAAATAAAACCGTCAACACTGCAAATAAAAATAAAATGATGAAATAAGAAAACATCTTGGGCCAAGAAGCAATAGCAATTGGCTATATCTAACTTAAACTTTAAAATTGATTTAAGTAACAAAAAAAAAAAAAAAGGCCCCTGGGAAAAAAAATATATTTATACAAAGAAATTGCAGAATAACTCTTTAAACGGCACAGAGTAGATTAAAGGTTGGCCAGGCATGGTGGCTCATGACTGTAATCCCAGCACTTTGGGCGACCAAGGCGGGTGATCACCTGAGGTCAGGAGTTCAAGACCAGCCCGGCCAACATGGTGAAGCCCCGTCTCTACACAAATACCAACAATTGCTGGACATGATGGCGGGTGCCTGTAATCCCAGCTACTCGGGAAGCTGAGGCGGAAGAATCGCTTGAACCCAGGAGGCGGAGGTTATAGTGAGCCGAGATCGCGAGATTGCGCCACTGCACTCCAGCGTAGGCGACAGAGCAAGACTCTGTCTCAAAAATAAATACATAAAGAAGAACATAACATAGATGAGAAAATATGTTCACGTCTCAAATTATTTTGTCTTTACTCAATTAGTATTGAAGGCTATTTCAGCTGTTAACTGGCTACAACATCCAAAATTAACAAATCTTCAATTATTTTATTTCAATTAATCAGATCAAAGATCTGTGAATTATTTAGTAATATAGGGCAAACATATTCTGTACAGAAAATACTAAACCCACACTACATTCTGATTTCACAATTTCTTCTTCAACATGAGATTCTTCCAGAGTTCACAAATACTCCCCTTCTTATTAACAAAAATCTTTTCTTCTATGTACCGTATTATGGTATGAAAATCATGGATTACATATTTTTTTCATTTCTGTAGGAAAAAAAAAAAGACATGTTGTCCACATTAGTAAAATCTTTGGGAGTTTATTCTGCCTTTAAAGAAAGCCTTCCTTCCCACAAATCTAGTATACGTAACTCATTTAATGTTTAATTTCATAAATAGCAATAATCAAGCTAAAGTGAAATTACATTTAGATCAATACAAACCTAACAGGTGCCTTCTTATAATCCAAGACACTTTAAGCAATAAAACAATTCATATGAGATAAACTGTGTGAATAATAGCATTGAAAGCCTTTAATAAGCAATAATTGATGTCTTTTTTATTAATCACAAAATGTTCAAAAGTTCAAAAATGAAACTGAATCATTTTCAGTGACTGGGCTCCACAAGTTAATTATTTAACATGGCTGAAAGTCTTTCACTCACCCTACTTCCTCATTAGCCTCATTATTTCCTCATAAACCTCATACTTAACGGTATATATTCTGGCCACGAAGAACATCTTTCTGATCTCTAAACTCTCTGCAGCCCTGACTCCAAGCTTCTGCAGTGACTATTCCTTTACTTTCACATCCCTTCTCTCGCTAACTTATTTCGTTAACTGCCACCCATATCTCAGGTCCTGGTTCACTTGTCACTTCTCATAAAGCACCTTCACTGATCCTCAGGGCTGCAGGTAAGCACCTTTCCTATATACTCTCACAGTACTATGTTCTTATCTGTAATCGCCTATAGAAAGTTATACCTTCTTTCATGTCAAATCCTTAAGAAACAGTTGCCAGTATTATAACCTCGTCCCACCCATGTTCCTTGAGAGCACTGCATAAAAGATGTAAAGCTAGGAAAATTATACTACTACCTAACAGAAATCATTCCCCATTGTTTTCAAATACACAAGGCTTATCTGAGAAAAACAACAAATAACTTCAACATACTTGCACTTTTAACATTACTGAAGATAAAACTAAAGAATCAAGGTCATTCTCATATTTATCGAAAACTTAACAAAGGTCACATTTGCTTCATTTCTTCAGACCAAACACTCAAAATTATAAAATACTAAGCAAATGATAGTCTACCTATTCCTCTATTTGTTTTAATTGCTTTTCAATCTTCTTGGCTGAAAGCTTGTTATGTGCAAGGTCACATTTACATCTTTTTTGTTTGTTTTGGGGTGGTGATTTTTTTTGCTTTTTGTTTTCTGTGTGTGTTTTCTTTGTTTTTTGTTTGTTTGTTTTTGTTTTTGTTTTTTTGAGACAGGGTCCAGCTCTGTTGCCCAGACCGGAGTACTGTGGAAATCACAGTTCACTGCAGCCTGGAACTCGAGAGCCCAAGAAATTCTCCTGCCTCAGCCTCCCGCATAGCTGAGACTAAAGGTACACCACCATGCCCAGCTAATTTTTCTAATTTTTTTGTACAGATAAGATTTGACTATGTTGCCCAGGCTGGTCCCGAACTCCTGGCATCAAGCAATCCTCCTGCCTCAGCTTCCCAAAGCACTAGGATTACAGGTTTGAATCACCACTCCTGGCCTCATCAAGGTTTTGTATCAAGATTGCAGAAACCTGCCCATATTAAGCAATGAAGGAAACAAAAAACACCTTTAGAAAAGGGCCCCCTCTGAAACGTCTGAAGCCTCTAGAACAAAACCAAATTAATATGAGAAGTAATTTGTGTCAAGTGGGTGTCTCTAATTCACAGACTCTGAAAGCATAGGTATCAACTATTTAATAAAAACTATACTAATTATTGTTTTCTGAAAATTAAACAGTTTAAAATAGTTTCAGTCTTTAGTTCAAATTCCTCTTATGCCTTCTCAAACTTTTACACTAGATGTTTTTCATAATTTATTTTCCATTTTTTCTTACTAGCTTCCCCCCGCCTACCCACCATTTGTAAGGCGTTTGTTTACATGGTACTTTCACATACATTATCACCCAATTCATTTCTTCACTTATCCCAGCATGCATTCATGTACCATGTATTTATCAGACATCCACCATGTACAGGAAACAGGGTTTGCCCTTGCAGGTTTATCATATTAAAATAAAATATGTTGTTTAGAACAGTTTTAGATGTAGAGGAAAAATACTGAATGGTAAGTACAGAGTTCCCATTTACCCCTTTACCTCCCACACAGTTTCCCCTATTATTAACATCTTGCATTAGTATGGTATATTTGTTGAAATTGCTGAGCCAGCATTGATACGTTATTATTAACTAAAGCCCACGGTTTATATTGAGGTTCATTCTTTGTGTTATACATTCTACGGATTTCAACAAATGTACAATGACATCTATCCAGCATTATGGTATGATACAGGATATTTTCAGGTCCTAAAAGTTCCCTGTGCTCCACTTATTCATCCCTCTTGCTCCCCAGATCTACCCACTTGCCCTGGGATTCACTGGCCTTTTCACTGTCACCATATTTTTGCCTTTTCCATAATATCACATAGATGGAATCATACACAGCCTTTTCAAATTCACTTCTTTCATTTAGCAACTGACATCTAAGTTTTCTCCATTTCTATGTGGCTTGATACTTCATTTCTTTATATCTCTGAATAATACCTCATCATATGGATGTACCACAGTTTATCTATCCATTCACTTATTGAAAGACATCTTGGTTATTTGGAAATTAAAAATAAAGCTGCTGTGGACATTTGTGCATGGGTTTTTGTGTAAACCTACATTTCCAATTCATTTAGGTAAATATCAAAAAATGCATTTTTAAAATTTAATAACAAAGTTAACACTTGATTTGTTTAAATGTCCTAATTTGACAGAAATTGCTTTTCTATTTGCATTTACTTATGAATATTTAGATAACATGGTATGCAAAAGCTTCCAATGGTTCTTGTCTCCACAGAGGTCCATCTTGCATATTCAACTCACGCATTGCCTGCAATTCCTGTTAGACAAAAATATCAGCCATTATTTCTCTAAATGTACATAGCCTGGCAAAAATGCTCACCAAAATTTAAATCAATCTATAAATGTACATTGGCTTTTTCATTTTCCAGGGACAAAACTAAGCCAAATCAAGTCAACAATATTTATTAAGTACCTACTATGGAAAAATCACAGACCCTGTCGGCTGCAAACAGGGTTTTTTACTTTGTCAGTGGTCTAAGAGTGTTCAGAATTCTGTCTATACCAGTGATTCACAATGTTCTTCAGGAGAAATTTCCATGAAAACGAAAGCAGTAAATCATAACACTAAGATAGTGACTATATTATAGTCTTATAAATCCCCTTCCTAATCTTGCTAGGATCAGTCCTGATTTTTCTTAAAACCTACATAAAACCAGATATTTTTCCCCAGTTCACAACGTTGAATCTAGCATATAAAACTCCATTTGCTTTATATAGAGAAAGGGTCACTTCTTAATTCTGGCAACAAACATAAAAAACGAAATTTTAAAAGCCATTAGTACAAAAAAAAAATTAAGAAGAGTTATTTTAACTATGACTTTCAAATTCAATGTTATGAAATAAACTTAACACTGCACTTACTTTGCCATATTCAGTTTCTTAATTATAAGCTTATAATGAGGTAAGCATGTCTTTAAAACATATTCAATATTATTTAAAGATTGCTTAAGTCTACCTGTCACTGGTCAGTCCTCTGCTATTGCCCCATTACCCCAAATTTTGCCCCTCTCTAACCCTCAGAATTAGGTCCATTAACTTCCCCAAAGATACCTGATCCCCTCCTCATCACTCCCTCTACCACCTTCCCACGTGCAGTGGCTTAGAAATAGCTGCTGCTCAGAAACAGACCTCTCCATATTGACCTTGGAGCTCTTAAACTGTGTTTCCTGAGACTCTTGCTCTGCTATGAAGCAGACTGTTGATACCACAGAGGGGGAATATTAGCTTCATTGCGTCCTGAAAAGCAACTGAACATGAAGGCCAACCCAGACCTACCCACAATTCTGAGGTGTGTTGGCAATGTTATATATAGGTAGGGTGTGCGTGGGCAGCCCCAGCTTATGTCTGTTACAACTTTCATCTTCAAAGCATCCTGATTTAGACAATAAATTAGAAGTTCACCCTGGTCATAAGCACCCCTTCATTCTACACATTCACTTTACATTTTCCCTACCCCGCTGCCATCCCTTTAAACAATCACCCCCATGGACCCCCTTTGCGCCACTGGCTATCAAAGCTTTCTGAGCTTTAACTACAAGTATTCTGTAGCCACTACTTTTCATACACACTATATTCTATGCAGGCCCATTTTTAAATATGACAGATTTCTTTTATGAAAACCAAGCAATTTCCCAATAAAGCCTTTCTCTTCCAAACTAAAAAATATAATTAAAATGTCTTGCATCAGACTTAGAAGCATAAAATTAGCAAAAATAAATCACAAACCAATCACCTTCTCACTGAAAAAAGTTAGTACAATGTTCTAAAATCAAAAATAGCAATTGTTACAGGATTAATAGTAAAGATGAAGCTCTATAATTTAAAAATTAAAGAGTAGCCACACAGAATTCAATTACATTTTACAAATGGCAAGGTAAAAAAAAAAAAAGTGTGATCCAAGAGCAGCAAATGGATGAGTAACAGTAAGGCAGAGGTTCAAGGTGAGAAATGAGTTTGGGGTAGCTTAATTAAGGATGTAAGGAAGGATATTTAGAAAGCAGAATAAAGTAACAGGCAAGAGAAAGGCTGCAGGAGGTCCTAGAGGGGTAGAAGCAGAGTAAGAGCCAGTAAGCAGCTGACCAACATCAGATACCTGACTCTGCTGTGCTTGTGGGGCAGCCAATGATCGATGAGAATTTCCGTTAGTAAAGAGTGGGAAAAAGCATTCCCATGACTCATCCGCATGGGATAATTGCTAAATGGTTAATGCTGTATATAACTGCGTATTTTGTATCAGAATAAGTATAGCCCTCCAAAAGATAACTTGCAGAGTCATTCACCAGCTTCAACTGAGCAGCCTGATTGAAACCAGCTGAGCCAATGACATCACCACAGGCTTTTTACTATAAAAAGGGCAAGCTCTGTGAGGTCAGGAAGCAGAACTAAGCTCCGTGAACAGAAGCCAAGCTGAAAGAGGAAAGAGCCAAGAGAAGTTCAGAGAACAGACTCATTCCAAGAAGAAGCTAGAATGAGCAATTTACTCAGAGAAGGCTGCAGAAGAAAAAGGCACAGAATGGCAATCTTCCTTTAAGAATAAGGGGCTGCTGTTCTCCCTAAAGAAGTAAGTTATCTAAAGTGAAGTTTCAAAGGAGAAACTGACTGAAGCACTTCACATTTTCAGTTCCTGGAACTAAAATCAACTGTAACATCATCATGGTAGTAATATTCTTGTAGTCTTTTCCCTCAATGTATATTAACTGAGCACTTACTATGGACCAGGCACTATAGTAAGAAATGAGAATACATTCGTGAATAAAATGGACAAAAGTCACTGCCCTCTTAGAGCATATATTCTTGGAATGTAAAGCACTAAACAGACAAATGTACGGCATGTCAAATAAGCATTAGAGAGAAAATTAAGAAGAAACAGTAGCTGGACTGAGAATAGTGATATTTGAGGAGGTGGGGAGATAAGCCATGTGGTTATCTGGGAGAAAAGCAAACAGAGGTAATAGCAAATATAAAAACCTTGAGCTGTGAATCTGTTTTCTTTTTTAAATAAATATCAAGAAGGCCACTGTTACTGGTCAGAAAGAACAAGGAAAAGCAAGAGTCTGAGTGTGGACAAGTTAATTTAGACAGGCAAGTGAAAGTGTTAAGCAGGTATTTGTATATATGAGACTAGAGGCACTGAGGAAAGATCCAAACTGTAAATAAAAAACTGGAAACAAACCGGGTGCGGTGGCTCACGCCTGTAATCCCACCACTGTAGGAGGCTGAGGCAGGTGGATCACCTGAGGTCAGGAGTTCAGGACCAACCTGGCCAACATGGCGAAGTCCCATCTCTACTAAAAATACAAAAATTAGCCAGGCGTGGTGGCATGGACCTGTAGTTCCAGCTACTTGGGAGGCTGAAGCTGGAGAATCACTTGAACCCAGGAGGCGGAGGTTGCAGTGAGTCAAGATCACCTCACTGCACTCCAGCCTAGGTGACAGAGCCAGACTCCGTCTCAAAAAAAAAAAAAAAAAAACTGGAAACCATCAGTGTCATACATGAAAGAAGAATGCTTGAGCTCACTCCACAAGTGCATTATATAGAAAAGAGAAGGGGGCATCCCAATGGTTAAATGGTTAGAGGATGAAGAAATGAAGAAATAGGGGGGAAAAAAATGACTGAGAGTGAACAGCCTATGATGCAGGAGGAGAACCAAGGGCATGTGATGTCCAAGTACTCCAGCGAAGAATGTGTTCCGGGAGAGACAGTGTGATCAGTTGTGTTAAATGCTATGCCAAGTCAAATCAGATGAGCCTGCTATTAGACTTGACAACACTGAAGTTATTGGAGACTTTGACAAAAGCAGGCTCTGAAGCAGTGGAGGAGGAAAAGCTTTGGAGAGGGTTCAAGGAAGAACAGGAGAAGAGCAATTTGAGACAGTGAATGCAGATAACTCTTTTGGAGAGTTCTGATCAGAAGAGAAGTGCAGCAGTAGCTGGATAAGAACAAGGGCTCATGAGAAGGTTTATTATTTCAAGACAGTAAAAACTATGGCATCTTCTGCTAATGAGTACGATCCAACAAATAGTAGAAAATGCTGATGCAGAAAAGAGGACTTGCTGGGGCAATGCTCTTAAATAGGTAAGGGGGTGAGATCCAGTAAAGAAGCCTTGGTTCTTCTTTGGTTTAAGTGAAATTTAATGTGTATGGATTACAGTATAATGTGATTTGTATAAAAAAATATATAATTGAGTTGGCTATGAATGAAAATGTATCAAAAAATTTGCCACAACTTTCTGAAATTTTTAAGTTATTTAGGTTATGATACAGATGGTTTTTAAGTAAATCAAATGTAATGAGAAAGTGGTTAAACATTCAGCATGCAACTCAAGTAAGTCAATCAAATGTAATAAGTAAGTAGTTAAACAGCATCCAACTCAAGTAAGAAAACAAACTAGGTTCTTCCATAATTTCACTTTAATTTTACATAGTGAAAAAAGCATCCTCCCTAAATTAATCAAAATGCTTGTCTACATATAACAAAGACAGACTTGCTAGTTACTGAGGATCTTTCTTCCTGTACTAGTTCCCAAATGACAAACCTGGGGAGGAAAACAGAAGAATTTGCATTCAACATACATTCAGTTAGACCTCAGAGGGCCTATAAGTGCACATTCATGGAGCCTTCCATATCTACAAAAATTGATATTTGATATCCCTCCACCCCAGACCTTTTCCTGGGAAAAGCTAGTCCAGAGAATGAGAACACGTTATCTTCTCATTTATGGCAAGTTTGAAAGTGACTTACAGTTATTCTATATGAGCTTAGATAATCCACTACCAAAATCATTTTAAATCTGGCTTAACTGCTAAGGCCAATTTTGAGGAGAAGTGTTTTTAACAGTCTTGATAACCACTTCACACCCACCTAGCAGCCCCTGCAGCCAAGAGCTAAGTGGCAACAGAAAAAAAAACTACAGTTTTTCTATCCTATCTATGAAAACCAGAAGAATGACAAAGGAGATTAGATGAGTGAAATGTGATGGACAGACCTCACTAGAATTCATGTTAGATACAGGTCCAGACCTCTTCCCAGAAGACTGCTTTAAGCTAGTAAGACATGGACAATCAGGTCCCGAATTCCCAGTGGCCTGTTTTAAATGACAGTGCAGTCAGCATATTTCTTGGATCTGACCAATCTCAGGGCTTCTAGTCCTGCCTTCCTGTGTCAAGGTAGTGTCTGACTCACACTCATTCTGCGTTCTTCCCCATTTCTTCCTTGGTCTATTAACTTGTTGATTTTGCAACCCAAATAATACTATTGTCAATAGATGTCCAAAGACTGGGGTAGAATTAACTTAACATAATGCATGTGGGTGCTTTAACACCTAGCAAGCTTCCCTTCCTGAGCCTGCTGAGATGCAGGAAGTAAAGCAAGGCTCCCACCCACCTCACACCACAGAAACATGGCTGATTTACACAGAGGAAAACCTGTTTCCGGGGCGGTCCACAACACATTTAGCATGGACATTTAAAACAGCTCATCCAACTCTAATTTGAAATCTAACTTTGATAAAATAAGCAGTCATTTTAAGTGAATGCCTTTCCTTTCTATCTATCCTTCACTTATCTGGGTCAAGCATTATCTGGTTCAAATGTATTAAATAATAAGAGTTAATTATTTTTATTATACTTTAAGTTCTAGGGTACATGTGTACAACGTGCAGGTTTGTTACATATGTATACATGTGCCATGTTGGTGTGGTGCGCCCATTAATTCGTCATTTACATTAGGTTAATTTTACAGGTTCACATAACACAATTAACACATTCTCAAAGCTCTTTCTTTGTGCTTTAAAAATGTAAAACAAAACAAAAAACCCTTGAAAATCAAAATCTGCACTACTCAGTTTTCTCACAAATTATTAGTATTACCACTTGACAGGAAAATAATAATTTACAGGAAAGCGTCAAATTTCAAAAAGATGGTTTTCAAACACTTGGTTTTAACATGTAGCTGGTTAACAACATAGGTTCAGATTAAAGTAAGTATCTACCCCTAATGTGGCAAATAATTTTGTGACTTGAAATAGCAAAACATCTAAGCCTTGGTATCAATATTCTCTGTAAAAAGACAGCATTGTCTAGCATGGCTCATATTGTTGCTTTTGGCTATAATTTTCTTTGATTTCCTTCTACACAATGTTATAAATCATTAGTCTCTCAGGTTAGTAAAATTTTACTCAACATAGACTGGTATTATTTTAAATTAGCAATAAAAAAGGTAAATAAGTCAGGTGCAATACAAGTAAATGAATAAAATAAGAGTATTTTAGTCAGAAAAATCAGTGCTTGCAGGGAAAAATACATTTCTTTTAAGTAATGTGGCAAACCACTCTTAAGACTGCTGCCGGGCTCCACTTCCTCCTTCCCTGGGAACTGTCAGCACTCTGGCATGTACACAACCATTCTGCAACCCAACCTACAGTTGATTGATTTGGAGGGTACACACCAAATCCATGTAAAGACAATCAGATTTTCTCTCCCTGCAAGATGCCATTGTTATCTGATAACTCCAGGTTGGGTACAACTAATAACTAAGTCATGGTATGACTCTGAAGAACCCAGCACTACTGCTTCCAAAGCAGTTCTTAGTCCCTATGGCCACCCTGGTTTCTTCCTACTCTTTGCAAGACTGATGTTTCAGTTACTCCCAGGATTCCTTTAAATCCTAAAAGTTTGCATTTAAATTAATTAAAACTAAATAAAATGTAAAATCCAGTCTTGTAGCTGAACTAGACATATTTCAAGTGCTAAATAGTCCCATATGACTATTGACTACCATGCTGGATAGCTCGGATTCTCTAAACATTTTCCTCATCACAGAAAGTCCTACTGGACAATGATCCCCCAGAACCTTCTAATAAATTTCCTCTTTTCTTAAACTGCTAGGATCAGGGTTTGTTTTATGTGTCCTTGTTTTTTGTTTGCTTTATATTTGTATCCGTAAGCGTAATCAGGAAGTATAATGGTAACTTTCTGAAAATCTTGTATAGGATTTCTGGGCAATTTCAAGGGTTTCAAGTCTTAGAGTTAATGTTACTTCAAAACTTAAAAGTAGGCCGGGCGCGGTGACTCAAGCCTGTAATCCCAGCACTTTGGGAGGCCGAGGCGGGCGGATCACAAGGTCAGGAGATCGAGACCACAGTGAAACCCCGTCTCTACTAAAAATACAAAAAATTAGCCAGGCACGGTGGCGGGCGCCTGTAGTCCTAGCTACTCAGGAGGCTGAGGCAGGAGAATGGCGTGAACCCGGGAGGCGGAGCTTGCAGTGAGCTGAGATCCGGCCACTGCACTCCAGCCTGGGGGACAGAGCAAGACCCCGTCTCAAAAAAAAAACAAAACAAAAAAAAAAAAAAAAAAAACTTAAAAGTTTACTCACAGGACTCCTGGACACCTCCTGGGTCACAGAATCATGGAATTTAAGAGCTTGGAAAAACCTTAGGATATATCTAATGCAATATCCTGGGTTTTTTTACACACAAGACATTAACACTCACAAAGCTTGTAACTTGCTTTTGTTTCTGAATAGTACTTAAATTTGGCTTAACAGATTATTTAACACAAGATAAACAATATACCAACTAAAAATGTAATATAAAACATAACTCTGCAAATCTCATGATTACACAAGTAACAAAGAATGAAGTTTAAATATTTATTTACTCACCAAGCTGTTACTACACCAACTCCTTCCTACTCCTCCCCCCCATGTCTTTTCCCCCCACTTATTTATTTTGTAAGGTGCATTTGCCATGGTTACCATTGTTTTCAATGTCATAGTTACCCATATCTAAAAGGCACAGAAAACATTCTGTACTTTCTAATCTGGGAGCAACTACATTTTTTTGTTTTAATTTTTATTTTTCACTAGAACCTTTATGTTCAAATCTTCCACATGATTAGTCATCTGTACAGACTGGAATCTGGATAGCTGAAGATGTTTTTATTCAGTTGCTTTTAAATAAATAGTAACCAAACATCATTTAAAATATGGGGATTAAAATGTCATACTTATTCATCAATAGATGTCAACTTGCTAAAGCAAGTTCTTTTGGCATCTTCTGAAGAAATGTATTGTTTCTAACAACAGCAAGAAAACCACACAAACACAAACACAAATACTGATGGGAGACAAGGATTCTAACCCTCTACCTGTACTATTGTTTCACACCTCACTGCACTAAAATCTGCAACGTCCCACAGCACAGAGATTTTACAGGTTTCTTTCAGGTAAATATAGAATTCAAAATTCATGCAATATTAATTTTGACATAAAGGATTATGTGTAAATAATTATTATATTTCATTTGCTTTCCTTTAATCATATCTTATGAAGTAGTAGAAAGGAGATTATGGCCTCTCAACCATCCTTTCCATTAAAGATAAATTGCTTATACTGTCCCTGCTAAATAGATTTACATCTAATATGACTAATCTGTAAATAAATGGAGTACAAGATTTATAACCCCTGCACATATCAAATCACTTAAGATCCAGTTTTTGTATGGCTTAAAGAATTCCCCCTTCTTATATCACATCACACAAACCAGATCCTGTCATGTGAAACAATGATATACATTTCATTTCAAAGAATTAATTGACACTAATTCGTTTCCCTTCCCTTTCAAATGCCTCTGTGTGTATGTGTGTGTGTGTGTGTGTGTGTGTGTGTGTGTGTGTGTTTTGTAATACATATGGATGTTGGCTACTCCCGTCTCAGAGAAACACCTCTCCCAAAAGGGTCAAGGATGACCCACAACGTCAACAAGGGGAGTTCTTGAACTTATCAATGCCCGCTGCTATGAATCATGCCATTAATCAATACGAGTGTGAATCATCACAAAGCCGGTCCAGGGAACACAGACCAAGATATTGCAGTCGTTCAACAAAAGTTTTGGCTGATAATTTACACAATGAAAACAAAAAGGCAAAAACCGCATAAACTCCTACCCCTAAGTTGCATTGCAAAAGCACATATACTTTAGAGCAGTGGTCCCTAACTGTTTTGGTGCCAGGGACCGGATTCGTGGAAGACAATTTTTTCACATACCAGGCAGGGGTGGACGGATGGTTTCAGGATGAAACTGTTTCACCTCAGATCATCAGGCCTTAGTTAGATTATCATAAGAAGCATCCAACTTAGGTCCCTCACATGTGCAGTTCACAATAGGGTTTGTTCTCCTATGAGAATGTAATGCCACTGCTGATCTGACAAAAGGCAGAGGAGCTCAGGCAGTAATGCTCTCTGGCCCGCCACTCACCTCCTGTGTGGCCAGGTTCCTAACAGGCCACAGACTGCTACAGGTCAGAGGCCCAGGGGACCCCCTGCTTTAGAGAAAATATGCTAAAGTCAATATATGTATGTTAAGGCAAATAAACTCAAATGCCAACCACAATCTTGGGTGGCTTTTGTTAAGACACCTGACTCCTTTAAAATACTTGCATATACTATGGAAAGGATTACAGATTATTTAGGTCATAAAGTTTTGCACCTGGAAACATCTACTTCACTGAAAAGTTACCAAGAAGGTAGAAAAATCCTGGAATCTCACAAATGGAAGTTATGAAGTTAATTATATTAATACAATTCAAACAACTAATTAAAAAACAAAAACTGTCTTGCACACTTTAAGGGGCTCTGTAACCAAACTCATAGCATCTGCTACCCTTCATTTCAAAATGGAACTCAAAATACTCTCACAGGCCACTGTGTCAGAATTTTAACCATTCCTCCAAAACTGATAGTTGACACAAATGCTATAAAAAATTAAGTATAAGAAATTCAGCTTCAGCATCCACCGCTGGTCATGACAGACCATGGGAGAATCTGAAGGCCTATAAAAGAAGCCTGGTCCTTCATCAAGGTCTGAGTAAGTGGGTCGGCTGTCATCTGTGACAGAGTTCAGCCTCTCACAGGAAAGTACATTAGCTGCAGCAGCCCAGGATCAGTTTTTGACAGCTGAGACTTGAACCTGTAGGATTTTAAAAGTTGTTAACTTTTTGTGATGGAAAGCATATATATTCTTTCCAGCAGGTTTTAGATTGCACAACAGGAAAAAAAAAAAGTATGTGTGTAATATTAATATACCTTTTCTCTTAAACAGTAATGTGAGGCTATGTTTACTAAATTTTTAATGTTTAAAGATTAAATAACAAGGTCATTCTCAAATCTGTATTTTTATTTCTGAAACCAAGTAACTGACAGATAAAAATAAAAAATAAAAATAGCTATTAGCAGAAATATCTTGGCTAATTTACCTTGCTTTAGCAAAGCTTAAAATTTTTGAATTGGCCACCATCTTACATTTTTTATTACTTTAATTATACATACTTAAGCATTAGAAACACAAAAAGTCACACTCATTTTTATCTAACCCTTTTAATGTATACATTTAGAGTGCATCACCAAAAGAAATAGAAATTAAAAGCCTTTAGAGAGAACTGATGTTGACCTTTACTCCTTGACAAAATGCTTGTTTTGAAAATATTCAGCATAGAAACACAAGCCTCTGATCAAAACAGTGGCAATACATGTTAATTTCCTTAGATACGCAGTCCAACTCCAGGCATGTGAGTGTGAAGTTCAGACACCCTGCGCAGCAGCCTGTCTTCTGCTCCATTCAAGAGCACCAAGTCCTCTGCTTAAAGGACCCACCGTCATCTACAGCCAGGACAAGAAAGACGCTCACTATTTCAATTAACACAAGGACAAAATTATTTTTCTGCCATCCAAGGTATATGGATCATGTGGCATTAAAAAGGAAACAAAATAGTAGCTAGCATTCTATTAATCTCTTTTTTTTTTAATTGATGTGAAGAAAGTGCCTAAAGAACTTTTCAGTAAGTTTGCCCAACACAAACTTTAAATTTACATTGCTAATCAAAGGTTGGTAACTTAAGTTCTGTGCAAACTCAAGAAATGCAAATAAAATACAGTTTTCAACAACCCAGTTCCTGCTGCATCATACCATTTTTTTCCTTCCTTGACCCAACCGTTTAAGTCAGACAGGTTGAGGAGACAGTCACCTTCAAGAAAGCCCTTTGCCCTGCCAGCTTAAAGTCATGCCAGCAACCAAAGTAGAATCTGATATAAAAATAGGAGTCTGAGGAATCCAGGGAAGGCAAAGCACATCCTAAGGCCAACAGGTTAGATTGCCATCACCTCTTGGTGATAGAAACTTAAGGCTATATCTGAAGGCGCTATAAAATTAACCTCCTCTACCAAATTAATCAGTTAAGTCAATAAATCACTAAAATGGCCAGATGTCTGGCTGAAAAACCAAAGTGAATGAATTCGTGTTGTAGAGTCACAGGTGAAGGACATTAATCTACTTTTTTGCAAGTCTTAGCTTATACATAAAGGCCATTTATTTTACTGAGGCAAAATTAATGGTTACCTACCCCCAAAAAATTGCAAGCATGTCATTACAAACTCATTGGGATATTAATGTGGAATTAATTAATTACTCTCAAGTTATCTGAATTTTCAGGCACCCTAGGTTCAAACAAATTAACAGATAATTTTTAAAAGAAGGAAAGGAGAGGGGAGGAGAAGGGAGAAGGGAGGGGAAGGGGGAGGGGAGTGGTGGAAGGAGCGGATAAGAGGTAAAGTGGGAGAAGGGAAGGAGGAAGGGCGGAAGGGATTAATAACAAAATAGTGCTACCAAAAGGAGAAATAAAGCTTAGCATGCTAGTTACAAAGACATGATGATGTTCATGAGGTAGTAAAAATATTATGTGTATTTAAAAAAAATAAAGGAAGCAGCTGTATAAATATTTTAGCTTTTTCCCCCCCAAAAAATGTTTATATGCCATTCTGAGGATAGAAATAATCCAAGCTAAGGCAATGTGTTAACCCACTAGAAAACACACACACACATACACACAGGCATGCACAAAATGAAGTGCCTTGAGTCCCTTCATCCTTCCTCTTTTTGATTTGAAACATTTCCTCCCAACTTGGCTACAAGACGGAAATCCTGAAAGTGAGGGTCATCAACAGTATCTGTCATTCTCCAACTGCGTAGGAGGAAAAAAACAAGCTCTTACTTGCTGGTTTCAATTTAGAAAAAAGAAAAATGACACTGGTCTGCTATCTTTTATAAACCCATTATAAATGTAATGCCAAATTCACTAAAACTATGTATATCTACATTAAAATATACTCAAAAGAGAAGTTACAACAAAAATAACTCTATAGCTAAAATACACATTTTATTTTGTACATTTCCTTCATATCTGTATATCAGAATACATACATGCACATAGGTATAATCATGGTTTGCTTATAGTTTTGCATTCTGCACTTCCACTTGGCAGCTCATAACATCTCCACATGTTCCACATATTTGTAAAATCATTAAGAATTCCATAGTATTCCACAAATTAGTAATCTATTTATTCACTTGCTTATTTATTTATACCTGCCTTCTTATAGAATGGGCTTAGCAGACAATCTCCCTCACTTGAGGTAGACTATTATGATTTCCCCTATTCTCTTTTTGGACACTTTTGGGTGTTTCCAATTGTCTTCCTCATTTTGCAGTGAAACCTGCAATGAGCAACTTCATGTAATAAAGCTCCCTTTCTGAATTTAATCATTTCATGATTAATTCTCAGGTGAGTTAATGAGTCAAAGATGGTAAATCCAGTCTCTTACGTATAAACATATATAATTTAGTGTATACATTTTCATAGATTATTTTTATACATAATATATGTATATATGAGTTTTTTAAAACTTATCTTTCATTTTACATTTTCTCCCTGCCCTCGAGTATGAGCCTATGACTTCTGTGAATCTGTCTCATTCAAATGTCACTTGATTCCAGTCATACATTCAATTTAACAACATCACTATAATCCCAAAATGTCTGTGTGTGTGTGTGTGTGTGTGTGTGTCAGATGTTTAAGACTAACAATAAAATGGGCTTACATGACCTAAGATCATGCTGCTGGAATGGTGCAAGGAAGTGTTAGGAAGGAAGCTAGCCTGACATCAGAAATGTGCCATGCACATGCACGTAATGAAGACTGTGCGACACCAACATTGTACCTCGCAAGACAAAAGTGATCTACAGTTTTAAGAGATGAGTGACATAAAGTTAAAAGTCAACAAAAGTTCACAAAACTTGCCAAGCAGCAGCTAGCAAAAATCTTGAAAATAGTAATTTCTTTAAAGGATATAACTGTGTTTCTAGTTTGATTAAGTCATAAGATGCATTCTATAAGAAAGATCATTTCTGTTACCTCTATCTCCAGTTTGACTTTCTCTGGTGCAGTCCCAGGAATTTCCTTTGGTCACCCATTCCTCTCCTGTTAACGGCCCAACAACTGAGGTGGAATTGCCATCCACATTAAAACACCCTTCACATTTGCTTTCCTATCACCTTGTTTTATTTTTAACAACACTTATCAGTAACTGGTATTTTCTTGCTTAATTAGTGTAAATATTTCCTTGGTTAAATAGTATAAATACATGAGAATGTAAGCCTAACAAAGTAAGAACCTTGTCTCTTTATTTTTTCATTCATGTAAACAAATATTTAGAGTCCCTACATATGCTGGACAGAGGATGGAGCAGCGATCAAAATGCAAAAATGCATACACCCTCATGAAGCTTACATTCCAACAAGGAGAGACAGACAACTCACTGTAAGAGTTAAATAGTATGTTAGAAGGTAGTTAATGCTATTGAGAAAAATAAAACAAGGAAGGAACACAGGGAGTGCCAGAGTGAGGGTAGAGGTATGTGGTTGAAACTTAAACGTCATCTCCAGCACCTACGAGAGGGCTTGGAGGCAATCAATGAATACCACCTCATGGGATGGTGCCAGACTGACATATCAACTCCCTGGATACAGTGATTGGTTTTGAGGTATGCAAATAAAATCAGAGTCATTCAGATACAAGAGACATTGGAGCTAGCAAGCACCACTGTATTTTGGTGTTGTGAACAGGCAAGGCTTGGAGCTACTACAATCATTTTGCTACTTAAGAACAAAGCCATCATAAGTAGGAAAGCACAATGTAGGAAAGGCAGAACCTGAGAGAGCAAAATAACCAGGATTGTTTACATTATTTGATTGTCTGCTGCAAACTGTACCTGATGTTTTGCCCTTTAACTAGGCTATTCAGTTACTTGGCATAATTGGAACCTCTAAATCAACTAAATTAGTTCTTCTATGTGGGTCAAAACAATTTCCTGCTTTGCTTTCACTAATAGGAGTTATCTTAGGGGCCAATTCCTCATTTGAAAAAAGTCAGAGTTGCTGTGTGATGTTATTTAATCCACTCTGAGCTAGGTTTCCTATGACTTGCAACCTAAGGAGTCTGTATTGGCATGGATTCTAATTTATTATGTAATCTGAGGATTGCCTTCCCAACACATGGCATGCTCATCACTACGTCCTTGTTCCAGCTGTGGAATACTTCCTCTGCTCTCCACTCCAAGCCTCAATTAAGGGAAGGTCCTCCACTCTACCAATCCACATCCATATCTCCATTGCTTTCACAAAGCATTCACGAATTAATCCATGCATTTATTCACTCAATCATTAACTCTAACAAATGTTTAGCAGACACTGACAAACACTGAGAATAAGACTAATAAGGCAACGTCCTTGTTCTCAAGGACATTTCAAAAAGGAAGGAAAATACTTGAATGAATATCTGTAATAGCAAATGCAGGCTGATTACTTGGACAGAGTGATACGTAGGAGACAATGAGAGTGTGAATGGTGGAGTAAACAAATGTCTTTGGAATGGCCCACAACTTCCCTTACCTCCAACTAGGCTCGATGGTGGTATCAACTTGTCCTATAACACACACGGGCCAGTCACAGTGGCTCACACCTGTAATCCTAACACTTTTAGGAGGCTGAGGCAGATTGCTTGAGCCCATGGGTTTGAGACTAGCCTGTGCAACATGGCGAAACCCTGTCTCTACAAAAATAAAAAAAAAAATTAACCAGGCATGGTGATGTACTCCTGTAGTCTCAGTTATTCAAGAGACTGAAGTGGGAAGATCACCTGAGCCCAGGGAGTTTGAGGCTGCAGTGAGCCCATGATTGTGCCACTGCACTCCAGCTTGGGCAACAGAGTGAGACCTTGTCTCAAAAAATAAACAAACACATACACACACACACACAGAAACACACATACACAGCCCCTAGAGTGGGACCTGGCTCTTCGCTAAAAAGTTCTAAGGTCTTTAAGGGCAGAACTCTGTCCTATCGTTCTTTTAGAGCTTCTAATATTTCTAGCATATCATACACAGTAAGTCTCCAGTAATCGCTTATTAAATTAAAATATGGGTGTTTTGTACTCAAACATTTGAAAAGAATCATAGATGCTGTTTATCTGTAGTCCTAGTTAAACTTCATTGCTTTCTGAAACTATCAGTTTTCTCTTATCTGTTGTAACAGCTGAGAGCTTATCAGAAGAGCTCTTCCTAAACCAGCAGTACATGCGCCTCTCCCAGGGCATCACCACGTGGCCTCTAAATCAGCTCCTCCTAGTGGGTCGAAATAAGTCCCGCTTTGCTTTCACTAACACGAGTCCTTTTAGGATCCAAGGAAATAATTACTTTAGAGCTTTACTTTTAAATACTATATACAGAAGCCTCTATGCTTTGACAATGAATTAAAGAGAGATTTTTCTATTGCCACAGAACTCCTTAATCAGGCTCTTCTCAATTTAGAAAAATAAATTTAAAAGACTGACAAACTAAGTGGAACTAAGTACAGCTTTTGGTCCTTAAGATAGGGCAAACAACAATTAACCAAAAAATAAGGGGTTGGGGTGGCCATAACATGTTCCTGAAAAAGTTTTGAGGATTCTTAAAAGCTAATGTGATTCAAAGGGAAAAAAGTGTATTTCTCATATGGTGAACATTCAGTCTACTTTGTATTGTTTTTCCACATGACAATCTTACGTATTAGATCACACAATGTATTTTCTATTTCCAAACCTATGTGGTCATTTACAGGCTAAGTTTCATAAACCAACTTGCTAACCATCCTATACAAATCTCACCTACTGTTTCAAAATGTTAAATTAAAATTTTGGTACTACTGTACTATTAGTGTTATGGTCAGAGAATGCATGACTGGTAAAGTAGGGTCTGGGAAGCTGGCCTAGAATCATAATCCACACTCACAATGTGGTCAATGGGCAAGTGCATTCTGAAGTTCACAGCAGGAAAGGGAAAGCAGCATGGAAAACATGTGCTTCCCTTTTCCCCACTCGAATCCTCCTACCCTTTGTGTTCTCCTCCTTTACCTGCAGGCTCAATCACAGGTAATAATATTATCCCCGATTTTCTGCCTTTCCATGCTTCACTTTTCTGTAACACATCTTGGGCAGCCACTGGCTGCCTAGAGGCCAGGACAGGGAAGAAGACATGCTCAGGAACTCTTGATTCTTCAGACTTTAAAAGAATACCAACCAGCCCAGTCATGGCTGTGTCCTAAGAAAGGAAGAAATGTTGGTCACTTCTCTTTGATGTTTACCTACTCCAATGAGAGTATGAAGGGTGGAGTGAACAAATGTCTTTGGAATGGCCCACAACTTCCCTTACCTCCACTAGGCTTGACAGTGGTATCAACTTGTCTTATAACACCTATGGGCCAGTCCCTCACATTTTTCCACACGTAGAAGATGCTCCTGTTCCCCACCTGCATGTCTTCTAGTGTGGAGTGAGAGAACAGACATCCAGAGGCCCACACCCTCCTTTCATCTCCACCACAGCCATGTCATTAGGTAAACTTGGGCAAGTCACTTCAACTTCTTGGGTCTCAGCTGAACCATGTGATTGCTAGGCCACTTGTAGTTCAATTTTTGTCCCATTTGTTAAGACTCCTACAGCTTTGCATTTACTGTGTTTGCTTATTTTTTTTTTTCTTCTATCTCTCTTTTGCTTCAAGAGGGCAGAGACAATATCTGTATCCTCAGATACTAGGACTGGGCCTGGCAGAAGACAGCCAGGAGGCATTATGTAAGGAGAATGAATGTATCAAGATAGGAAAGCCAGTATTTCAACATTTAAAATGCAATCTTATCAAAGCAATAAGGAAGAAACAATGATCCACTTTTTTAGTTCACTAACAATGGTAACTGAGGAATGTCAACATCAAGCCTTCATGTAATACAGATAGAACAGTAGATCTCAGAAGAAGTGGAATGGAGATGGTGACTGAGATAATAAGAACCACTTATATAATAAGAATCACTTATATTTGTAGTTACCCAAAATGAGTGAGTTTATAAAAAGTACTCTTGGACCTTGCGCCTTCATAATCCAATATTAACGTGGTACTCCAAGCATTCGTCTTTGAACTAGGTATCTCGTCAAATAATTCTGAAGCACTGATGCTCATCAACACATCAACCCAATTAGGAACCATGAAATTAGGCTCCTTCCAGCTCCAGCAATACGTAACTCTATGACACACATGAAGTTTTAACAAATTTCTATTTGTTATCCTTGGGGTACTTCAGTATTATAATTGTATAACCATGTATCAAGTAGATGTTATAATTTCATGCCCTACATGTACCTAATGTAATCATTTATATTATTAAGGCCTATATTTGTCTCTAATATTAGTATATTCTAAGAGTATGCTTTATGAATTTTAATGATTAAAAAATGTATTATATATGGCAAAGAGGAGAAAAATAAGGTTCCTTCCATCTGGGACAGGGTTTCAGCCTCAGCATAATTTACACTTTGGGCTTGATAGTTCTTTGTTGTGGGGGGAGTTCTATGCATTGTAGGATGTTTGGCAGCATCTCTGGCTTTTACTCACTAGATACCAGCACTCTCTCACTAGTTGTAGCAATGAAAAATGACTAGAGATATTGCCAAACCCACCCGCTTCCTGCACCGAGAACCACTAAAAAAAAAAAAAATTAAAATAATTTAAATAGTCATGAGTCTCAAAATACAAAATGTCCATTAAAGTAATCTTTATACACAAGGTAAAGCTATGGTATCGACAGGCAATTACTTAAGAAAAAGGGCTACTGGTATACTAGGTCTGAAAGTATATTCACTCATATTTTAGTGGCTTCAACATCTTTATGAATAGTTGGGCAAATGAGTTTTAACAAAATGGGCATCTATTTTCTATTTTGTACATAAAGCTTACACAAGTTGAAAGCCTCTAAAATTAGCACATACATGTTCTAAGACTATAAAGAAATTCTAAATAAAATTTTCTTAAACTTCTTTTTGGAAAACTGGACACTGTCATTCAAAATCTTAGACTCCATGATTTAAGACCACGTCTAGACAGAATGAAACAAAATGGAGACTTGGCAATTCTTTGGTATTATTACTTTGCTTCAAACTTTTCTTTTGGGGGTTTAAATTACAGCTTTTAGCTGTCAACACTAATAAATTTAACCAGATAATTAGCAAACTTACAAATAACTTTTTGCCATATAGGCATTACCTACTGTCATAATTTAAAGATGTTTCCATTCCCTCCTATGATTCCTCTTCAGCACGGGTTTGGAATCCCAGAGGAAAGTGTAAAAAGTTTAAAAAGAAAATCACTCATTCTGCAAGTTTAACACTAGAGGGTGAGATATTTTGTTCCAATGGACCAGACACAACAAGCTATGAACTTTAGATAAACTTCTTTGGAACTGTAAGACCTCAAGAATGTTTCCTTCTGTGCTTTCTTTCGTAACAGATTTGAAAACAAGCTGGAGTTGTTGTTGTTGTTGTTGTTTGTTCTAAAGGAATATTACATGTCTTTCAAGCAAAATGTGTCGAGAGGAGAGTCACATTGACTGTTTAACCTTAGAATTATATATATGCATTTTAAACATGTTCCTAAATGGTAGCGCAAAAGGAATTTCCTAACCTTGTTAAGAATTACCAACCTTATAAAAGGGGGTAATTTTCCCAAATAAAATTCAATAGATTTCAATTACAGCCAACTTTAAAGCATTTTAAATTTCTATTGGTATGTAATTCACAGTGGAACACAGAAAGTTAACCATTTCTCAGAGGCTATTGTGTTTGTTTTTAGAACTAAGTATAAGTATTTTGTATGTGAAAAAATTTAAGATTATTCATCTAGAGTCTACCATAGTCCAGATTTCTCGCAGTATCTGTCTTTTGTTCATTTTACTGCTCCTTAACAGATGCAGGAAGAAAGCTAAAGAAAAATAAAGATGAACTACTTTTATTTTACTACACTCCATATTTTGGCAAACCAGTTCATCTTTTTTGCTTTAAGCTGACCTTTTCAAAAATAATCAGATAGGTAATTATAATATGTCCATTCTCTTTTTAAAGGTGGAATCCCATATGTTCCTATTATTGTTATTAATTCTGGTGAGTATGTTATCTCATTTAAGGGTTTTATCACAGGCTTACTTTCCTGAGGGTTTCAACTAGATTGTTTCTGTTTCCCATTTTTTAAAATAAAGGTTCATTTATTATTACAGACATGTGCAAAAGTTTACATTTATGCATACATGATTATAACTGATAAACTAAAAAGTCATACATCTAAAAGTTAGGAGACTCAAGGTTAGTCAATGACTCATAGTAAAACACTGCTAACTTATTTAATGGCCCCTTCTATAACACCAATCTGCCATCAAACCACTGTAGAAATATTCTGAAGTTAAATAGCAGTATGTTGAAATAACATATATTTAAAACACCAAGAGGCTTCTTTTAAAAAGTTTTAATATATGCACAATCAAGTACAATATCATTCTAGGAACTTATAAAACCCCTATCAAAATACCATAGTTTAGAGACAGTAGCAAATAAAATAATACATAATGATAAAACAGGAAATATTCATATATTGCTTTCTTTCTCATTTATAAGCATTTTTTCTTTTTAATGAATTTTTATTGAGACTGCTAAGTGACAAGTTGTCTGGGCTTCCCTGATCTTCTCTAATCATTTCTTTTGGAGTTAGATTAATTCCAGATGAAAACAAATATTCTCTCTTCGCACTGTGCCCACCACACAGTAAGTACAGGAATAAGCTTCCTGTTTAAATGAAGAACCTGACACACGGGGCAAAACTAATGATGATCATAATCATTTACTATGTCCTAAGAGATTACTATATAGACATCATGAACTGGCTATCATAATACAGGTCATTGCTTAACCTACCCAGTGTAATGTTAACAGATCCATGTAAGGTGACAGAAGTGGGCCCAAGGTCTCTTAGGAAACATATAGTTTGACTATGCAGAAGGCATCATGGCCAATTGTACCTGGGATGTCAAGAAGAGGCACACACTAAATGACCATCCTTGGGAAAGAGTCAACCATGCCAGCCCAGACACATATAGCCAGCTGCTGGCAATGGATTCTGCACATAACCTACCATGACAGAGCTTTCTACAGGCCTTTTCCCTTACTTCCTTATGCAGGAATATTCATCTGGATAATGAAGATCCCCTATCCTAAATCTGAGATTTAGTTTGTATTTAAACATGAAATTAAACATGTATTTAAACTGAAAATCTGCTGCAAACTGTTTCTCTCATGTTGCAATACAACCACAATGGTAGTCTGTTTGATTGGGTGTTCATGACTTATAATGTTTTGTTATTGTCCCTTTTGAATAGTTTAGCTGTTTTTACTTTGCTCTCCACTGTATCAGGAGTGACAGCACACTACTGACACAAAGAAATAGGACCAGGAATCAGGGAATCAGATTTTAAACTGACTCCTCATATTTGTGTACCTTGGAAAATCCTCACTGTGCTTTCTCAGTGGGAACAGGCAATTCCAATAAGTGACTCCAGAGATTCCTCTCAGTTCCAAAGACCTAGGATTATAGTATTTCTCCTATATGTATATCCTAGGATCAGAACAAGCTAATGGGTCTCATAGCTCCTTATGCCAGCATTACAGAAAGATGTACCCTCAGATAGACTCAAGAGTCCCTAAGATGTAGCCCGAAGTCATTCAGGACCCCAAAGCCTCATATTTCCTTTTAAACTGGTCTAAGACAAAGAAATCTTGATGTAAAGACATCTAACTAACAATACCTATACCTAGCAAGGACATATGCATATATATATATATATATATATATATATATATATATATGTATATATTACAGTTGACCCTTTAACAACACGAGTTTGAACTTCCCAAGTCCACTTACACATGAATTTTTTTCATTAAGTTATACAGAGTACGCATGCCTCCCCTGCTACCTCCTCTACCTATTCCTCCTCTGCCACCCTTGAGACAGCAAGACGAATCTCTCCTCTTCCTCCTCAGCCTACTCAATGTAAAGGCAACAGATGATTATAATGGTCCACTTCCACTTAATGCATAGTAAATGTATTTTCTCTCCCTTAATGATTTTCTTCATAACATTTTCTTTTCTATAGCTTACTTTACTGTAAGAATATGGTATATATAATACATATATGCCATATATGTGAATTAACTTTATGTTATCCATCAGGCTTCCAGCCAACAGTAGGCTATTAGCAGTTAAGTTTGCGGGGAGTTAAAAGTTACGCATGAATTTTCGACTACACGAGGGGTCAGTGCCCCAAGTCCCCAAATGGTTCAAGGGTCAACTGTGTGTGTGTGTGTTGTGTGTGTGTGTGTATCCACTAATGCATTGCTTTATGATGGGGATATGCTCTGAGAAATGTGTAACTGGGCAATTTTGTCATTGTGCAAACATTAGAGTGTGCTTGCATAAACCTAGATGGTATATATGTATTTATTTTTTCCATATGGAAAAACTAAATGTCCCAGCACCACTGCTGAATATCAATAATTTCTCTTAATTGATCTGCAATGTCAATATCAAGTGCCATATATCGAGTTTCCTCTGTCTGTGTGTGTGTGTGTGTGTGTGTGTGTGTGTGGTAGAGAACGGGGTCTTGCTATGTTGCCCAGGTTGGTCTTGGACTCCTGGCCTCAAGTGATCCTCCTGTCTCAGCCTCCCAAAGTCCTGGAATTACAGGTATAAGCCACTGCATTCAGCCTATTAGAGTGTTCCAGGCTACAGATGCAAGACTTGAGGACCCCATTAGTCCTGCAGTCTTTGTTCTGAGATCAGTGAAAAAACACTGAAGACTTGGAAGCCAGACAATGACAGAAGGCTTTTGTTTATTTGTTTTTTGTTTTTCTTGTTTAGAGACAGGGTCTCACTATGTTGCCCAGGCTGGTCTTGAACAATCCTCCCACCTCAGCCTGCCAAGTAACTGGGATTATAGGCATGAGCCATCATGCCTGGCTCAAATATACTCTATTCTAATCAGATGGGACCCTGTTCTATATGGGGTCTGTCACTAACTGAATCATGGTTATGCAGCACATGACTGCTATGTGTATATATGTATTTATCCATAAGAAATAAATATTAAAAACAAGAATTTTACAGTTTTGTCCTCTATCTCTTTGGAATGCTAAAACCCAGACACTTGTCTTTTTAAATACCCCCATTGTACCGAACACGTACAGAGCCTCAGGAATTGAAGATGAGTAAATAAATTTATAATTTCCATTATAAAATGTCTAACTTATTTTCATCAGGTCATAAGCACACACCATTTTTCCACCACTGTCTGCCCTAGATCATCAAGGACCAGCATGCCATACAGTCTTACAGCTACTTTAAAAGGCATTCTTTGAACACACTTTTTTTGAATGCGTACCCAGCTTCACGCTTGGCACTAAATTTGCAAAGGTGATCAAGATAATAATCTCTTAAAAGCATAAAAAACTTTTAAAATTAAAAAGAGATAATAGCCTCTGCTTCCCAGAAACATAAGTCTACTGAGAAGGTGGGGTGGAGGAAGTAAAGTAAATAAGCAGATAACAGACTAATACACTGCTATTTCAGAGAGACAAATAATTTGGCTCATACTACAAATAGGGTCATACCACAAATAAGACAAATAAGCTACAATATTACCAACTTCACTTAACAGATACAAATTAGTAAGGTCAATGTCCACTCATTAAATATTTCAATCTGTCAAGTCAAGCTACCCATACAAACACTTTGTATCCAGAAGATGTTATCATAGTAGCTATAAAACAAGTTTAGTCAGAAAAGCTATTAGGATCAAAAATTGGCAGTCACACATCTTGGCTTGGGTATTTCTAACACATAAAGGACAAAGATCACATCAAAAACATAAACCCTGAGCAACCTACCAGTGGAACGCCATCAGTATCACCACAGTAATAAAACCATTTTTGTTTTAATGTTTTAAATTAATTTTAAAATCCCTTTTTGCCAGCCAGGCACGGTGGTTCATGCCTGTAATCCCAGCACTTCGGGAGGCCGAGGCACGTGGATCACTTGAGGCCAGGAGTTCCAGACCAACCTGGCCAACAAGGTGAAACCCCGTCTCTACCAAAAAATACAAAAAAAAAAAAAAAAAAAAAAAAAAAAAGCTAGGCATGGTGACACACGCCTGCAGTTTCAGCTACTCGAGAGGTTGGGGCACAAGAATCACTCTGCCAGGAGGCAGAGGTTGCACTGAGCCAAGACTGCACCACTACACTCCAGCCTGGGCAACAGAGCAAGACTCTGCCATGTAATATTTCATATAGTGGTCCTAAATATCATTCTGGATTGTACTGTATATCTGCCTCCCCCAAAATAATAATATCTCTGAATAATTCTGAGTTCTCTCCATACAAAAAACATCATTGTTTCTATCACTATTTATACATATTTTAGAAGACACCAAAAAATAATAATGAAAAGGGAAAAATATTCACATAAAATTATCTCAATCCTTAGATTTATGAACAGGATTTTACTTTAAACAATTTCAAACATCCTTAAAACAAAAGTCACCATCATTCACCACAAATGGAATCATCTCAAACACTAAGACAGTAAACATGTTTATACTTACATTTACAAATTTACATAAATGCATACATTTGTACACAAAATGACTCATTTATATAAATATACATATACACAGACACTGACATATAAAGCTAGCATTCATGTCTTCAAATGTCCAAGATTCACATGTGTTTACTGAAACTACAAAATTCAATTCATTTAATGTCAAATAACATACTATCTGCTAAATATTAGTCCCTCCCTACTCAAACATTTCCAATGAAATTGTGTTATGAATCACCCAATTCAATTGACAATCCTTGATACAACTAATTTTAACCATTATATACATTAAATTTATATATAATGTATATATTAAATTTATATATAATATATAATTATATATAATATTTATTATTTTATATATATAATTTTTTTTGAGACGGAATCTTGCTCTGTCTCCCAGGCTGAAGTGCAGTGACGCGATCTCAGTTTACCTCAACCTCCGCCTCCCAAGTTCAAGACATTCTCCTGCCTCAGCCTCCAGAGTAGCTAGGACTACAGGCATGTGCCACCACACCTGATTAATTTTTGTATATTGAGTAGAGATGGGGTTTTATTATGTTGGCCAGGCTGGTCTTAGCTCCTGACCTCGTGATCCACCCCCCTCAGCCTCCCAAAGTGCTGGGATTACAGGTGTGAACCACCACGCCCAGCTTTTAAAGCAGTATTATATAGCACCATATATATATATATATATATATATGTATGTATGTGTATATATATATATATATGTATATATAAAATTTTAAAAATCCCAGTCAAAAGAAATTACTAATGATCTAATTAAAATAAAACATGCAAATAAGTAAATATTATTTATATTTGTTTTCTGCAAAAATTGGCCCATTTAATGTAGTTCATAGAATATCCTAAAGAAATTTGTTTGAAAGAAAAAAATTAAAAATGAATGCAAAGCTACACAGCTTCTAAAAGGGTATACATTTTTAGATACAAATTTTCCTGATAGAGACTATGTATACTTGTAAATATTTATTCCATTTGGTAATAATGAAAAACGAAATGTATAAATGCTGTAGACAGAGCCCTAGATCTAGAGCAATCTCATTTGTAAATTGGTTTATGCCAGAAATACTCCCCAGAATGCTGTTCAAATGAAGTACCAGCTCCGTCACTAGCCAGCTGTGTAACCAGGGATAAGTAATTCACCTCAGTTTGAACATCTTTAAAATGCTGATGCATCCTCATCTTCCAAGTTCCTTCTGGCTTTAATACTATGAAAAGACCAAACTGCAACAATATATTATTACAAGAATCTTATTATATAATTCAAAAAGCAAGGATAAACTTTTCTAAGTTAGCACACTATTACAGTGATGACTGTTAATCTGTAACAAGTTTGTTATAGCATTAAATAATAAGACAATTAACAGAACATGACATGACATCTCTAAGGCTGCCATTACGGCACTTTTTTTTTTTTTTTTTTTTTTTTTTGAGATGGAGTTTTGCTATTGTTACCCAGGCTGGAGTGCAATGGTGCAATCCTGGCTTACCGCAACTTCCGCCTCCCAGTGCAAGCGATTCTCCTGCCTCAGCCTCCCTAGTAGCGGAGACTACAGCACATTTTCATGCAGAACTCAAACTAACCTAAAAATACAAGCTGGTTAATTCTCAATGTCATCATTCTGATTGAGAAAGGGAGAAACTGAGTCCCAGAACCACAAGAGTGATTTGGCCCTATGTCGGCCAGACAGAATCCAACGTGAGGACAAAAGTTTCTGGCTCTCAGCCTCTGCCTTTTAAGACTAAATGCAATTCAGACTCCCTAATCACTCTAAGGCAGAGTTATTAACAAAGCACAGGAATCAAGCTGGAAATTTTAGGGTCGAACGTATGTCTTGCTTAAAAATGGAGAGTGGCCATTAAATTTAGTTTTGAGTATCATCCAAAGCTACATGCCCCTTCAAAATTCATACCTCCCTTAAAAAACTCTAGACAAATTTTTCATCATCAAAATGAGATTCAATCTCCACTGTGTCCGTGTCAAAATGCAAGGGAAATAAAAGGACAGATTCTGTAATTCTGTATATTTATCACTAGGTTCAGTAAAACATTGTCCAAAAAATGTGTAATTCTGACTCATTTCAAAATAACAAGTTTCCCTAAACGAAAATGGCCAAAACTTACATGTAAAATTCTACTGGTACTTTTAAAATTACAAACGTAATATGCATACTCATTTCACCTCCACCTCTCCAGCAAGCTACACTAGCTCACCCTAGGGAAACATCCTTATTTTTTCTACAAGTACACAAAATTATACAAATATATGCATTTTTATAAGTTTTTTTTAGCAAAATGATATGAAATACATGACCATATATTTATACGTACCTACATATCTTCAACTTTCTTTGCTCACTTCAAAAATATCATGTACATTTTCCCAAGTGTACAGTGATCCAATTATTTTAATATAGCTGCATATTCCATAGTTTGAATGTGCCATATGTAATCCAAAAATGTTTCACTGATATTTTTAACAAATAAAAATACATTTTTAACAATTAACTTATATTCACAACATATAGGTTGTTAACAATAGACATTCTCATACTCTATGTATTGGTATTCTCTATAGGATGGATTCCCAGAAGTGGGATAGGATCACTGAGAGAAAAAGTACATTTTATCATTCACACTCTTACCATGAGTACATAAAAATATCAACTATCTGATATTCTTAGAAGCACTGGCTATTCGAAGTCCTCTTAAGTGCACCAATTTGATGGGATAAAAATGACATCTTATTGTTTTCATTTGTATTATCATGACCACTCATTATGTTGAACATATTTCTATATCTTCACTGGTCAAACTTGCAATTTGTCTGATGTTCATGTCCTTTCAAAACTGTTTTTTGTTCCATTAATGTGCTGACACCCTCTACATATTAATTAATCTTTTCACCATATTTGTTGCAAATATTTTCTGCTAGTATTTTGCCTTTCTTTATGGCGTCTTTTATAAATGAGAATGTTTTACTTATGCAACCAAATCTGTTATTATGCATTATCGATCAAAGTTTCTTAACATGTGTACAAATGTCTCTTTCATCAGGATGTTTCACTAATAGTCTCTTATGTTTTCTCCTAATACTTTTTATTTAACTTGTTTTTTGATTCTATTTGTGCTATTACTATACTTGGAATTTCCTTATAGTATTATATTTGGCAAGAGCCACGCCATAATATTTACTGAATAATCCATGATTTTCCTATTTAATGGAAATGTCATTTCTTCATTTCAGTAAGTTTCACTATGTACTGGAACCTGTTTCTGGGTTTTGCCTAATGATGCCCATTTCTGTGCCAATACAGACCTACAGTCAGTAAATTTTACTTCCTAGTACAAGGACAATATTCCCTGTAGTTTCATTTTTAGTTTACTCCTACAGATGAAAAATGTTTTATATATGTTTTTTAAATAAATGCAATAAAAATCTGAATGTTATGTAAAGTGTTCAAAAATTGCTCATCTAGATAAGACTTTGAACAATTTCCTAAATGCTTCATGTTAAGATTTTAAACAGAAGTACATTCAAAAATGAATAAAAATTTATACATTTACATATCTAATAGGTTTTAACGTAAAAACTTAAAACTTCTAGGATAGTCTACAGGTTTAAAACTTCTGTGCAATTATTTAACAACACAAATAATTAAAGAATGTGAAAAAAAAAATTTATCTTGACCTGACATTTCTTAAAGAAGAAAACAAATTCAAAATATCTAATAAATGTTCCTTATTTTTATGTGCTACAATTTGTATGAGACTAACTAAACAGGCCGGTCAGTCTGGCCCAATTTAAGAAAAAACATTGAGGACACTGAAAATTAACTGAAATGTCAACCCACTTTAGAAGAAAGCTATTGGTAAAACAAGGGTACAGTTACAAGCACTTGTGAAAAGCACAATAAATAAACAATGAGACCCATTCAAAGATACTGAGGAGACATTCAGGCTTCACAGGGTTAGAACAAGAGACAGCAGAACCAGTTCCCACATGGGCAAGAGTTTGTTTATTTTATGTTGCTTATCTCAAATCAGAGCAAATGATCCCAGTGGTTTGGAATAGCTCAAAATGTTTCTGGGCATCTAGGGAAGAAAAACTGCCTGGTTTTCAGGCAGTGTTTTGTTTTGCTCATGTGAATTTTAAAGTTCACAACTGAAAATTGAAATATTTGAGACCACAAAAGGTATTATTATTTTAGTTACATGTTTGAGAGGAGATCAAAAGAAACACTTTCCACGTAACTTTGAAAGTACTGCACAGTGTGACCCCATAAATTATTGTTTATGGAAACGTCTTTACAGAATTGTATTTCACACCTTGGGAAAAGTGTGAAATTAACTTAGCAATTTTTAATCATAAAGTTTTCTAGAAAACTGAAAAAAATATTTAAGATGTGAATTATTTGTTTCTATGATTTCATTTAAGGCCAGGTTAATTGATGAGAAAGCCTAGAATATATTTCTTTCAGAGTACAAATATGCAGGAAAAAATGACTATCACTGATTTTTATATAAAGGTAAATGAAAACTATATTCTTTGAATAGAATGAGAGTTATAACATCAAAACTTTATATTCAACTGCAATTTCAGAATGAAATCATTTGTCACAATCTTCCTATTTCAAATGCAGAAAACAGCAGGTTATGGGGGGGGTGTTTAAAAAGAATCAATGATAATGAAGTTTCAACCTTTCATAAATATCTTCTTTTATATCCAACAGTCTAAAAATGTTTTTAAGGACAAATAAGGAAGCATCAAAATATAATCTACTCACTGAACCAGTTAATTTCAAAGCTTTATACAGTGCTTTGAGAGGATAAGACTTGCTGGAAAGGTACAGTGAAGTAGGAGTTTTATTTGTTTGTTTGTTTTTCTAATCAGATATCCACAGGAGGAAAATGTTTTAGCTCTGCCTCCTAAAATGGAAAACGTACTTTACCTTCCTTAGGTGATGAGGCAGTCCACTACAAATACAAGAGCTATAAATTCCTTAGTGCATGAAAATTAGCTCTTTGTCATGTCCATAGAACATCAATTGTTTTGCTAGCTTACTCTGGAAGGGGTTTCTAAGTTGGTTGGCTGTCATTAATCTAAGCGCATATGGGGGCAGTTAATTAGAGAGGGCACTTTTCTGTTTGAGAAACACTGCCTCAGGTAAGGCTTGAATTAGTAGCCAACTTTCACCCCACACCCCTACTCACTCCTTCATCAGCGCGCTGCCTGGAACACCTACCACTCCGCTTTTGGAATGTGGCCTGTCTCCTCCACCTGACCACCGAGGCTCCCCCTCCGGAAAGCCACAAATTATAGTGCTCAATCGCAGCCAAGAGAAGAAAGCACTCAGAGGTAAAGCCAAAGTGAGAGTGAAAGAAAAATTTCCACTAAGAAACCACCAGTAATAATAGATACATGAGCTACAGAAAAAGTAAACGAATATGGGCTGTACACCCACCACCTTCACTTCTCGGAAGAATAAGAGAAGACAGAGAACACAAAAAGACTCGTATTCTGACTTGGGGGAAACAAACTTCAGCAGAAGCAAACCAAAAAATAAACAAGCTGAGCTACAGATCTGATTCTCTTTGCTCTGACTTACTGTAATTCTGAAAGTTGATATGTCGAGCATTACAGACTTACTGACAAAAAAAACCATATAGACTGCTTGTTTTGTTTTGTGAAGGTATACTATGAATTTTTTTTTTTTTGGTCTGTTTGTTTAGTTGTTGGTAGCTCCTTTAGTTAAGATGTAAGAATTACGGCACAGAATAGGCAAGACAAGAACAGTGAGTCCACGGGAGGCTGAGGCAAGTACAGTGCTCTTTCCCTTCCTGGTAGACAGCTGCTTCGGCAGTATTTATTGAAGGATTATATCTGAGGGAATGCACACTATGTCTCCTCTCAAGAACCGAAGCTAGTGGTGGTATCGTAGGTGTTACAGCTCTATCAAAACACCAAATAATTTTTCCTAGCAAAAACATTAAACTTCAATCATGCTGAACAAAGATTCTAAAATGGGATTAATCACTGCACTAATGTCACTTTGAACCAAAAAATAAAAAAAAAAAAACCCAACAGATTCTGTTGGTACAATGTATTTATACAAATGACCCCACCTTATGTGGAAAACCTGAATGTCTGAGGTAAGATATGTTTGCCCTAGCTCCACTTGTGATGACAGATTAAGTTTTCCTGGTCTGCAGGAATTTAAACACAGAATGTGTTGAAATGAGAATAGCTGCCATATGTCAAGTATTTGGGGGCTTTTACCTTTGAAACAATTCTGAGAAGGTGGCCTGGCAGAGCAAAAACCTAGCAAATCAGGTACATCACCATAGTTAGCTGATCTTATCAGCTGAAAATACATCTTCATTAGTCAAACTCTAATACATACAGATAAAGAAGGTAACTCCCTAAAAAAGTTTTGGCTTAACAAATTCCTTGATTATGTGACAAATGGTTGCCATTCTTACTATAAAATGTAGTTACAACTGGTCATATGTCCAGTGTTAAAAACGCTAAAACATGGTCAAGTGTAAAATAGTTTTTGGTGGAAATTTTCTCGATGCTTCTAAATCTACCAGATGTACTTGTGGCCAACACTTGGAACACTTAGTGCCTACTATGTGAAGCCTTCCTCCAGCGCAAATACCATGCTGAATGCTTTAAAACAAACCAAAGTAACCAAGGAGGTATACTGCTTTTTTAAGGATAAACTTCTCTTTTATAAAAATTCTATTTATACTCCAATTCCATGGTAAGTGAGGTTTCAGTAAAAGACACAATCTTCCACTTCACAATTTGAATCCTTATTGTAAACCTATTGAATCTGTTACCCGAAATAATTAGTGATAAAGAAAGCATAATGGTAACTAAGTAGTCAAAGGAGAATTTCCTAATTACACATTACACATTTTTTAGCCTTTTCATCTACTGGGTGTGCCTCCAAACAAATTAACAATACACTTTATAATGACTCATGCCCACATATGACAAGGAATCCTGTATGTGCTCTTAAAGATTCATACAACAAATGTCCGGCCTGAAATGTAAAATTAAAAGTTATTTATCAAGATTTTAATGTATTTTTCACATATAAAAATCTTCATATTACACAATGGAATTTTTAAAAAATTATTTTCTTCAAAGATGAATAGACCTGACCCAAAGTAATCCTAAATTTTAAAACTGGAAAGGAGAAACTTCTCTATTAAAGATAATGGTATTACTGTCATTCCACACTATATACAATATACTTGGTTACAGTTTTATCACAATACCTAGCATATAGAATGTTCACAAAATCCCCTTTCATGTAATATTTCAGATTTTTTTTTTTTTTTTTAACACACAAGGTCTCTGTCACCCAGGCTACAGTGCAGTGGCATGATCATAGCTCACTGCAGCCTCCAACTCCTGGGCTCAAGTGATCCTGTAGCTTCAGCCTCCCAAGTAGCTGGGATTACAGGCACCCACCACCACACCCAGCTAACTTTTTAATTTTTTGCAGAGACAGGGTCTTGCTATGTTTCTAAGTCCTGGCCTCAAGAGGTCCTCCTACTCTCAAAGTGCTGGGAGTACAGGTGTGAACCACCACACCTGGCCCATAATTATTTTTAATAAAGTGTTAGCCAAAATTAATTTATTTTGTAGTCACAAAAAATTTCATTATTCAAGTAAAATATACTTTCTGCAATGTGAAATTTTATGTACATAAGATTAAACGTTTTTCCATTAGTAAGAGGAAGATACTTCCCAGAAAAAGGAATCCAGAGTTTTCTACAAAGACCTCCTGGTTGGGCATGGTGGTGCATGCCTATAATCCCAGCACTTTGGGAAGCAGAGGTGGCAGAATGCTTGAGCCCAGGAGTTCAAGACCAGGCTGGGCAACATAGGGAAACTCCTTCTCTACGAAAAAATACAAAACTTAGCCTGGCATGGTGGTGTGCACCTGTGGTTCCAGCTACTTGAGAGGCTGAGGCAGGAGAATCACTTAAGCCTGGGTTATTGAGGCCACAGTGAGCCATGATTGTGCCACTGCACTCCAACCAGGGTAAAGGAGCAGACCCTGTCTCAAAAACAACAATAATAATAATAATAAACTTTCCCAACCCCAGCCCCACCTTCCTCTGTCATCCCTTTTCTGTACTTTGATAGCAAGGCCTTTGTCATCTATGGAATAGAAAGGAAACAAAACGATACTACACATCAGGTATTATCTTGGTACTTCCTGTTGCTTCCAGTTATAAGGGGCTTTTTTCCTGGGGATAGTATAAAATGACAAAGCTTTCTAGTTGATAATAATCCATAAATAAGAGACTGTAAGAAACATAATCCTTCAGAAGAGGGGGCAGCCAGGCTTCTGAAGCAGTTATGTTGTGATGTAGGTTTCATACAAACACTTGAAACTCAAAAGCAAAGCGGGTGTGGGGTGGTAGAGGGTGGGGAGGCGGCACTGCACAGTTCCATAAACCAGTCTTGTTCTAGGACTCAGGGAAAACATTCATAAACATGGTCAACTGGAACACTACAAAGAAAGATGTGCTGTTCTGTCTGAAAATAAAGCAGCTAAACAGAAAAATATATATCTGCCATGTAGGGCCCTGTGAAAATTCCAATTATACATTTAAAAAAGAAAGAAATCCAGATATTGTGTTGCTTGATCCTCGTTGCAGTCTCCATAAGAACGGTCAAGCAATCAGAATTAACCAAGGGAGACCCTGTTCTCTAATGTGTGATACAATGGAATGTTTCTATAGGATATTCTTGTATAATTTAATAACAAAAAATACTGTAGAAAAATAGTGTGCTACACATTCCCCTACTTTAAAAAGAAAGTATGTATTTATCAATGACATGATTGATTCAACATTTTAATTCTGTATTCCATGTCCTAGAAAGCTTGAGATAGTATTTCAAATGAAAAGATCAGTGTGTAAATAAACAGAAAACTCAATCAATTATCATGGTACCTAAAATCTACTTTGGTTTAACGAAAATATACCAGTTGTACTCTCTTCAGCTGTAGTACTACTGATTGTTGAGTTTGTTAGTAAAAAGAAAAGCTTACCATGATTAACTTCCTGTTTTTCTACCTTTCACTGCCAAGGTTTTTAAAATGAATTTCTCATAATTAACACAATGTTATAACACTAAGGCTTAAATTGAAACACCATGAATTCTCAGTAACCAATAATAATGATGGTTATGGTGTATCTTAATACTGATCAACTTGACTCACAGAAATTATTAATGTAATCACACAAGACCTCAAGGATTTTCAAAAAGAGTGATACTTGTATCCTGCAAAGAACAGAAAAAGTAAATTATATAAACTCCATTTTAAAAGAAGAAAGGCCTATAATCTCATCACTTTGGGAGGCCCAAGTGGGAGGGTCACTTGAGGCCAGGAGTTCCAGACTAGTCTGAGCAACACAGTGAGACCCCATCTCTACAAAAATAAAAATCTCCCAGGAGTGGTATCACCCATAGTTCTAGCTACTCAAGAGGCTGAGGTGGGAGGATCACTTCAGCCCAGGAGTTAGAGGCTACAATGAGATATGATCACGCCACTGCACTCCAGCCTGAGTGACAGAGAGAAACACTCTTTTAAGAAATAACAACATAAGAATTAATTAAAATAAAAAATTTGTTTAATTTGGAAAAGTGAAACTACTGAAATCCAAAAAAGTACTTGAAAATAAAATACACAATCCAATACAATGAAAGCATAAACATTTTTGAGCAAAGGATCTTATTCAAATTAAATAAAAACTATAAATGTACTTGGCAATTCACCTAAATAAATGTACTTAAAATGAAAGCAGCAGACAACTTCAAAGTCATCACCCTGAAGAGTACAAAATTTAATTAATATTGAATGGAATGGTGAAAAATATTAACACATTTTTGAAGCAAAAAGTAAATAAGCTTTATGGAAGGAGACTAATTTAAAAATCAAAAATTACTCAATTCTAACTAACGTTAATAATTCACAGAAGAGAAATATATAAACCTTCACTTCAGGATTTCTTGTTTGCTTGCAAATCCAAGTATAACTTAAATTCCAAGAGATAGATTTATGTTTTTTAAAAAGTTATGTAAACACAATGCCGCATATTTAATTTTCCTCTTCTCTTATACTCCTATCATTTTTCTCTTCTCCGTTTTAGGAGGAAGAGAATTAAAATTCGTTTGGTGCCTACTATGTGACAAGGCACTGTGCTTTATCCTTTACATTATCTCATTTAATCTTTACAACCAGCCCTATCAGCTTGATAGCATTATCCCTATTTATCTAATGAGGTATTTAAAAATCATGAAAACTGAGTAAGTTATATGAAGTCTGTAGCTATTTATTAGGTGTTCTGGCCCCTAAGCCATGCTCCCTATCTGTATTGTAAGGCAGTACTAAACATTAAGATGCCATCTCTTGGCCAGGCATGGTGGTTCATGCCTGTGATTCCAACACTTTGAGAGGCCAAGGTGGGCAGATAACTTGAAGTCAGGAGTTCAAGACCAGCCTGGCCAACATGGCGAAAATCTGTCTCTAGCAAAAGTGAAATAATTAGTCAGGCATGGTGGCATGTGCCTGTAATCTCAGCTACTTGGGAGGCTGACGCAGGAGAATAGCTTGAACCCAGCAGGCAGAAGTTGCAGTGAGCTGAGATCGCACCACTGCACTTCAGCCTGGGAGACAGGAGACTCCATCTCAAAAAAATGATACCATCTCTCAGTATGATGCTGCAATTTTTCTGTTGGTAAAGCTCCAGTTCTGAACATACAACCTTGTCCAAGTCATCCAATTTATTATCTCTTTTTTATCTCTTTCCACTCAAGGTAGCTATGAAGACATGCATACAATAAACTTATAAGTTATCCAGACTCAACTCTCTAATATCTACTACTTTATATCACTATGTATCATTTAAAAACTAAAATAATGATAATAGTTGATATTTAATGAATGCCTACTCTTTGCCAAGCACTTTTCTATGTGGCTTATACAGACATTTCATTTAATTATAAGTAGTTGAAAAAGACAATCAGGAGTTAATAAATATAAAAAGATTACATATACTTTTGATTAAACTGAATAATAAAGGAAATATACATCTATATATGTATTATATAATGCATATATTGCAATTATGTAAAATGGATCATTAAAACATATTCAATTTCATTTTCATTGTAAGGACAGATGCTCCTCTACTTACAATGGCATTACATCCCAATAAAACCATCATAAAGTCAAAAGACTGTGAAGTTGAAAATTGTCTGTATATAAATTATAACTTGAATTATGTGACATAAGACATACATAGAAAGCTGGAACTTATTAAACACTATTTTTTATTAAATAATAAAAGAATTCACCTGGGAGACGAGTTTTTACCTAAGAATAAAAAGCAAATAAATAGAAATAAATAAAATATCTAGAATCCTCTTTTCACATTCTTACAGAATATTCACAAATTATCTTCATTGTCAGACTGGCTGAATGGTCATTCATTTTTCAAATGTTCAGATTTATGTGAAAAATTAAAAAATTAAAATAGTTCCTCCTTTAATAAAATGTGGTCTGGAAAAACTAAGCTGTAAAATAATTTACTAAAGAAACTTCAAATAATCTTTAATTATTAATTTTTTAAAAGAATATGTATAGATTAATACAATAAGTGACAAACAGCAAGCAAATAAAATGTATAAAAGACAGTCAAAACACAAAAGTAAGCATAAGTGCTTTCTCCTAAGCACTATACCAGATACGTCATCGGAGACATTAAAAAGTGGTTGCAGGCGAAACCAGCATCTTTAACATATCAACATTCTGGCTAACAAAAAATGCATAAAAAGCACTTTAAAATGTACAATAAAATACAAGTTACTGAGAAAAGCATTCTATTAAATGTACAAAATCTTCTTTCTTCTTTCCTTCCTTTCTTCCAATTTAACCAAACCCTTTAAGTTATACCTCTCAAACACTTCAATTTTCTTGAAGCTCTGTCCTTACTTATTACTAAAGATCCTATGGGTAGGGGTGTATTTTTTTATTATAAACATCTCTCTCTCAGTTTTTAATACCAAAAAACTGAGTTCTTGAAGGGTCTTTTTTTGTTTTTCCTTTTGAGATGAGAGCTCACCATGGGCTGGTTTTGAACTCCTGTCCTGAAACAATTCTCCTACCTCAGCATCCCAAAGTTGCTAGGATTAGAGGTGTGAGCCACCACACTCAGCCTGAGGATATAATATATGAAATTAATCCCTGAGACATACCCGTGAGGCTCTGATTAAAACAAGTAGAGAGTCATCTTCATTCTCAAGATGTATTATATTTTAGCAGGATCATTTTATTGAAGGTTCAAATTAACATTCATATTTGTATAGCTGACCTCTGCAAACGTGGCAGACGTGGGGATTTAATATGACTTTCTCTCAATTTCAGTTTCTGTTCAGTTTCAAATTGCAAGAGAACAGCTTGCCCCTAGTTTTCCTAACCAGCCTCTTCGGCAACAAGTGGGAAGATCAGTACTCCATGTTGGTTGGTAGTATTTTAAATCTGAAGCATTTTCAGAGTCTAAGGCAATTCAGACTGCACAGCTGTCAACTCAGGAGTCCTATTAAACTGACTCTAAAAATTCCTAAAAGAAGGCATGATTTATTATAAGCAAATGGCTAACCTGGCTTTTTTGGTAACAGAATTTTAAATGAAAATAAAATTATATAAGATGCACATTGTTTGGATTTTTTAAAACTCTATTAAACGTTTAAGTGGCTGTGAATATGAGGGTTGGAATAATGAAATGTCAACCCCAGCTGATTAGTGAACATATGAGAAAATGGGGGGAACTGATCCCAAAAGATATTCTAAGGAGAACTTCACTTGAGGGGCAAACACTAGAAGATACAATTGTTATTGTACAACAAACACTAGTGAAAGTCTGTCAAATAATTTTAAAAGAAAATAGAACTCATTTGCAACTTTCAAATGCATTTGATGCCCAACAATTTCATCACCTACCCTATGTTTAAAACTGGGAGGCAATCCAGAAACTAAAAGGAATCAGAAATTTGCAAAAATATGTTTGCAATACACTATCCAACACTTGTACTGGCAACATTACTGTAGATATTTCAACATATGTTAATTTTAAAGGGTAAGTTCTGCAGATGGGCTTCTAATTTATCAAATTTCAATTAAGATGTTACTAATCAAGCTACCAAAAGATTTAATTTTCAAAATGGTAACTCTTAAACTACTTTTTGCTCTGCTGTAAAAACTATAAAAATGGCAATACCTCTCACTATTAAACTACTTTTTGCTCTGCTGTAAAAACTATAAATAATGGCAATACCTCTCACTACATCTGATCTTAAATAATTTAATAAAAAATAATCTACCAATATATTTCTAAGAAAATAAAAGTAATCCCTATGAGATATTTTCAACATTTTTTTTCAACTGAACTAGAGAAAGAAAAATGGAAACAAAGTATAAAAATTCCTCTGTTTCTTCAAATTATCTGAATGGCTACCTTACTTCATTACAAGAGTAACCGCTTCTTAAAATTTCTTCTTTTATAAAAATCACTTTGCAGAAGAACAACATATTTCATTTGTATTTTTTCAAAACATGATTAGAAACAACAGCTCTTGACTTAACAATTTTTTCATTAAATATGACAGTCCTGCTTACAGACATCTTAACGTCTGGCTATTTGTGCTCCCCCCAGAATTCACATGTTGAAACTTAATCCTCAATCTGATTGTATTAAGAGGTGGGGCCTTGAGGCATGACTGGGTTATAAGGACTGAGTCCTCCTACATGGGATTCACGTCTTTAAAAAAGAGGCCCAAGGCATCTTGTTCGCTCCTTCCACTATGTCAAGTTACAATGAAAAGACACACATCTATGAAGGAAGTAGGCTCTCATCAGAATCTGACCATGCTGGCACCCTGACTTCCCAGCCTCTAGAACTGTGAGAAATAAACTGTTGTTGTTTATAAACCACCTAATCTAAGGCATTTTGCTAGAGCAACCCAAATGAACTAAGACATAGTACAACCCCAGTTTTATAAAAAAGTAAACTGAGGCTCAATAAGGTAAAATAACTTGCCCAAGATCACATAATCAGTAAAATTCAAAGTCAGATTCATGCTCTTTCCCCCATGCATATTTTGCTATTTCTCATTATTCACCGACATTTACATGTGGGAATCAGAATCTCTCATTCAAGATGCAGAAATATGCCCAAAAGAATAAAGCCAATAAAGTGTACAATAAAGGTCCTACTCACTGAGAATGGTATCTGCTAGAATTAAATTCAGCGGCATATGATAAACCCAAAATAACAATGACTTAAATAAGATAGAAGCTCAGCTCTCTCACAGAAATTAAGTCCAAGTGGGTAATCTAGCCTATGAGAATTCCACAAAGTCATCAAAGACTCAGACTACTCCATGCAGGCGTATCCAAGGAACAGAATACAGTCACAGGTTCGTAGTTTCGGTTTCTGGTTGGGCCAGTACAGCCCCTTCCTCATCCCTCTTTTCTCCTCATCACTAGAGATATAAACTAAAAACCATGGTTTTGGGCTGCTAAAAGCCTAAAACAAAGCAAAACAACAAAATAAGATTGGTTGGACAAGCTTGCCAAGTGTGAATGTTATCCTCAAGGTCTAAAAAGGCTGCCAGAGCTCCAGCCATCAGTTCTATGTTCTAGGAAGCAGGATGAGAAAAATCAGGAAAGAAATAAGATACCCCTCTCTTTTAAGATACATCTCAAAAGCAACATTCAGCACTTCAACATCTGCCCAGGAAAAGAACTTATCACACACACTGATGTGACTACAAAGGAATCTATAAAATGTATGTTTTTCTGGCTGGGTGGCAATGTGTTGAGCTAAAAATCAGAGTTGTGTTATTACTAAAAGGTAAAAATGAGTATTTGGAGGCAACTAGATGAACTTGCCACAGGAATTTGCATATATTCTCCAACTTATACATAATATAATCAAATTTTTCAAGCAAATCAAAGATAATTGAGGTTGACATATCCAGAGTTATTTCTTAGGAAGGATATAATACCCCACTGGAATCATCTCATTATAAGCAATCAAATAAGTAAATGTGGTTTTACATTTTAGGAAACTATTTTCAACATTTACATTATAAAGAATTACCGTTTCTGTCAGACAAACTCAGGTGGGATTTGTTTTACAAATACTAATCTTTTTCCAAGGTTAGAATACAGGGAATTGGTTTAGGTAAAGCTAAGTTCTGCCAGTAGAAGTGCCACTAAGTTTAAAGGAATATTTATCATCTAAAACTATTCTAATATCCAAAGGTTATGAACAAATAACCAAATAGAGAATCCAGAAGAAAATGCAAATATTGATAAGGAATCAAATCTGAGAGTTGCCTGAATAGCTAAAGTAAGCAAGACCCAAGTATTTATAGAGATCTACAACTATCCTCCAATGTGTTATTGCTAAGTAAGTATTTAAAAACACTATCAGGTAATTGGTACATCTGTAAGTTGAATGTAGTAAGAGGGCTTTCTTGGTTGTGCTTTCACTTGTAAGTCAGTCTTTTCTTCTAGAAGTCGGTATTATAGTGAAGCATTTGAGAAAAACATGAACTTGCATTCAAAAGCACTAACTAAGAAAGTACCTTTTTTACAAAATCTTCTTGGAAAGATAGAGGAAGGAGTCATTTCACATACACAGAGTAAACATATTTGAAATTTTCTATAAGTATTTTCCCCAATGTTCCATTCCCTGTGGCATTTACGTACCCATCTTACTCTCCCATCTATCTCCTCTCTCAAAAACCTTCCCAGCGTCCCACAATCATTTTCCACAATCTATCTGGCTGCATTCAGCTAGACAAAGCCAGACAAGCAGTCCACAGCAAAAGAAAACCAGGCCATGTGTGTCATCCCTTAAACATGTCTTGAAGGCTCCTCAACTCGGTAATCCCAACACACACACACACACACACACACACACACACACACCTACCTTATTTTCTCCGATAATAAAGTGATACAATTTCTAATAATTCAATTTATTCATATAATCAAGACAGCAAAATGTTTCCTTCCATTTTACATACTTACAAAAAGTTATCAAATAAATGAAGTTTCTTATCTCCCCACAATCTTTAATGCAAGACTAAACATTCCCAGTCTCTTCAAATTCTTTATCTGGATGTATTCTATGTGTTTTAGCATATTTTGTCATTCTTTAAATTTACACAGATTTCCAAAGATCATGATTAAGAGGCTCAAATTAAACATAGAAATAATGTCATACCAAAACATATTTGCTGTAACAATATTACTTGTCATACCAAAAACTACTCGGTTACTGACAATACTATTTTTCCACTTTTTTCAAAATCAGAAAACACTATTTAATAAATTGGATATTTGTGGACTTGGTCTACTTGATCCACTTGATGAAAGTCTCAACAATCATTCAGTCTTTTGAGAAGCACATTGTATAATGGCTAAACAGTGGGCTCTGAAACCGATAGTCACTGGTTGAGATCCTAGTATCACCACTTACAAACTGTGCAATCCTGGGCAAGCTGTGCACTGTGACTCAAGTCCTTTCTTCTGTAAAATGGGGAAAACAACAACATCTACCTCTTGGAGTTGCTCTCGGTATTTAAAATATTACTATGTGAAAGGTAGGCTGAGACAGTACCAGATAAATGTAATCACTCAATAAATACTGCCTATTATTATTTCTCACTTCTCTTAAAAAATAGTTGCAGTGCAGTAAATAACATATCAAAACAATTTGGTAATATAAATTGCCCACTCAAAATGATAGCATGTTCACATGCATGCTTTTAAACACTGGAATTGTATTTTTAAGAAATATTCAGAAAAAATTTAAACCACAGAATGATATGAAAAAAGTTCACTACTGAAATAATCCACTAACATCTCCTCATAAAAGGCCTAGACTCAGAAAACCCCAGCACCAATTAAATTATTCCTTTTAAACTGAGTTTATAGCCTACTTAAAAGGAACTTCAGCTATTAAATTCCTTTTAGAAAGTAAAAATGACTTTCCTATGAAAGGAAACACAAAGAAATGTGTATTTTTCCTCAAATAATGAAATATTTTATAAAGAAATCATGGAAGTGGTAAGCAAACCGGGCTTCATTAATGATGTCCTTAGATTTCAGACAAATTGATACTTACCACCTAACAAATAAAACATTAACTTACGAATCATGAAGTATTAAATTATATTTTTAGAATTGTGTATCTGTGTAGTATTGCGATAACTGTTCTGTTTGTATATCCACTGTATAGTACGAGCATAAAAGTATGCAGTAGATACTAAGAACAAAAATATCATCAATGTCTTCCAATAAGAGTCATTAAAGTTTTCATTTGTACCTAAGGAAGAGATTCAGGTTTCATAGGTTCTTAAAGTTGGGGTCCAAAACCTTATGCTTGAGTCTAACTTGATAGTCAGCATTCTGTTTTCAATATGAACATTAAACTTGCTACCAGGAGAATTCTAATAGCTCAAAGTTCTGCCCATTATACATTACCACTCATTTAACTTTGCACAAAAGGATCTAGAATCTAAGAAATGTGCAATGATAACTGGCTTGGAGATTCTCACTTCTTTCAAACTCTCTATATTCTTAAATTGTTCTATACAAGTTTGCTCTTCTGAATGTAGGCTAGCTCCATTTCTGCTGGAAAAGCAATCTCTCAACTAAAGTTATTTTTAAAAATTAAATTAGCAATGAATGAGAACATAATGAAGACAAATATTATTTTAAAAGCAGGCAGCCACTTAGAAAATTTATTAAAATTTACTGGGCTCTTAAACATGAAGAATTCTGAGTTATACCATATTGAGGAAAAAAAAAAAAAAAAGCCTGGCTTTAAAAGTGAAGAACAGAGAGTTTATTCCTTCAGTAATGTATACCCAAAAAGAATGAAAGATAAATGACATTATTGCTTTTAAAAACTCTTGTTATACTATTTACAAAGTGACTAAGTTATATTCTAACCTATTGATTTCTGGCATGTTTCCATGGAAAGTCTACGAATTAGTGGAAGTGCCCAATTAAAGGTTCACTCACACTCTTAACCGTACGTTTAGGATTGAATAATTTAAATAAATTTTTAGAACTACAAGTTCTTTAATCTAATCTTATTCAAGAGTACCCAAAACTTTCACATTACAAGCCGTGCTACTTAAAGCAAACTAAAAATACTCCTTTACAACTAAATCATCAATTTCAAATGGGCAGTAGATTAGATGATATGAAATTGACAGTACTTCTGTAATAGCAGTTCATTCCTTTCAATAAGAATCAGGTTAATGAAGAAAAAGAAATCTCAAAAATCAGTTAAAAAATTGAGGTCAGAATTTATTCAGGGATATTTAGAAGAAGTTTCAGAATAGAAGTGTAATGGTATCAATTGATGAAAACTTTAAATATCCAAGAGATAAACTTATATCAAGAAACCTATTTTAAATGCAAAATAAACAGCATACTAAGAGTGATAAAGAAGATCCGGCAAAAACTCTTAAGTACAATTGGCTTTGTGGTATCATATATTATTAAGCAGACTAAGTCATGTACATTTAGCCTTATACCTGAATTTCATCTCAAAGATAACACCAGCTTTCTAGGATAATTTTGAATAATATATAAGATATTGTGTATACCTCTACCCAATCCCCAATTTCCATGAGTCAGTGAATAGAGGCACAACAAGCCAAAATATTAACATGGATCATTAACTCTAAAAACAAAGCAGTATCAGGTAATATTATTCTATCTTACAGAAACAACTAAGAATTCACACGTGCACGTGTGTACATGTACACACACACACACACACACAATCTACAGTGATTTTTTTTTTAATTTCCAGAAATAGCTTATCCAAAACTGTGATTTTAAGTTTATATTTGAGATTAGGTATTAGCATTGGAGAGGCATTCTCTATAAGCTGCCCAAAAACAACTAACCTAAAATGTAATCAATTAAAATTAATTGTTGACTTGCATTGTTATTAAAACAATATTATGTACTAAAGGAAGGTATTTTCAAAATGGATCAGCACAGCTATGGCATAGCTTGAATGGTACACATACACACAAAACCACTCACATATATGTGTGTGTGTGTGTGTGTGTATAGAGACACACACACACACACACACACACACACACACACAGACTTATTATGTCAACGTTTCCTCCAGTGGGGGGATGGGGGGGCTTGGATTCCAGGTGATTGGTCATGGTTCTTAGAAAGAAATAACCTTTATATAAAAAGAAACAATGCTTCCGGCCTAAAACATGACATACAGCTATTCCTTCATTCCAAACTTGAGTTAAACAAGCAATGTTCCAATGTATAACTAAGCTGTCATTAGCTAGTAAATAGGCTGGCCTGACAAACCTGGACACATTGCCTGATCCAGGAGTAGGCATATGATCCATTCACAATCTTTGGGAGAGACTATATGATTCTGATGGGTGCCATGTCAGGCTTATTCTGAGATCTTTGTGAAAGGATCTCAGGTATTATTCTGAGATCCAGGTTAAATCTGGATCTAAGGGTGGGTATCATTGCTCCAACATAAAAAATGACTACAGGGCAGTGAAGCCACCTAAGAGGAAAGCATCACAGAGAGGTAAAGAGAAGAAAAACATCAATGTTTGTGGATGTGTTTAAAGTCAAATCTAACCCTTGCACTTTCACTTACAGGAAAAAGTATTTTTGGTGGGATTTATGCTATTTTCTATCAAAAGATATGATTTGTGCTTCTATGTCCACCAGTCATCTGTGAGATCACAAACTGTGATTCCATTTTCTCACCTACCTTTTACAGATATAATGCTTATAAACAAATTCAAGGATAGCAGATCTATAGAGGTAAACCATGTCCACACACGTTTATTTTATATAAATTAACCCAAAATAAAAAGTAGAAACAGAAGTTCTCTTGTATAGCCGACTTATAGAACTACATTATTTTAAAAACCGATATAGTTCAGAAACCACATATATTTGAAGAAACAAACAAAAGAGCATTTCAGTGTTGGGTGTTACTTTAGCATGCAACATTACATCACTAAAACAAGGAAAAGCAATACTTGCCCTAAAGGCTTAAAAAATATTAGCAGAGACCAAAAAGTCTATCAGATGAGAATGAATGTCATTGCATCTTCGGTAATGACAATAAAATGTTTGTTTTTAATTTTTCCTTTAAATTTTCTTCCCCTAAAAGTTATCTATAAAAGGACTAGGGAGCAGGATTCACTTGTTGTTGTCATCTGGCATAACACAAGGGAACCCTTCCAAGCATACCAAGTACCAGTGAATAAGCCTCCAAGATGGGAATAACAAATGAAGAAAAAGGCAAAGAGCTTGGTACTAGGCTGCACAAAGGTTCAAAAATAAGAGCAATAAAATTTTATGCAGAAACAAGAAAAATCTGAAGAGTCAAATGGCAGAGTCCAAGTGCCAAGAGAAAGGTGTTTCTAATAGCAGTATTCTGTGAAGAAAGAGGAACAACAAGCCGACCAAAAAGGTGGCTGTTGCAACAAAGGATGTCTTAACTGCAAAGACCATTTATAGTCATTTTCCCTACAGAAAGTTGGCCCTTTCCGTCAACTCCAATTAAGAGTAAGAAATCCTTGTTTCATTTGTCCTTTAACACTTCTGCCCCAGAACCCTTGTCAAATGAGCTCTTTTGAACATATTTAGGCTTTCTGGTTAAATGTTAAAGAAATAACAGTCACTCTCTTCACATAGCAACTTTTTCTATGCCAACAAAAACATGCCTAATCTTCCCCATAAAAAATAGATACCACAGTCTTTTCCAAAATGCATGAAAATCGCTACTGCTCTGGTCTAAATGTTATGTCTCCACAAAATTCATAAGCTGAAATTGTAACCATCATCTTGGAAGATGATGGCATTAGGAGATACAGCTTTTGGGGTGGGATGAGGTCATGAGGCCAGACCCTCATGAACGAGATTAGGAAGTGCCCTTAAAACGCAGCTAGAAAGTAGGCTCTCACCAAACACCACTAAATCTACTGACGGTTTGTTTGGGTTTTTTTGGGTTTTTTTTTTTTTTTTTTTTTTTTTTGAGACAGAGTCCCACTCTGTCACCCAGGCTGCAGTGCAATGGCATAATCTCCACTAACTACAACCTCTGCCTCCTGGGTTCAAGCGATTCTCGTGCCTCAGCCTCCCAAGTAGCTGGGATTACAGGTATGCACTACACACCCAGCTAATTTTTGTATTTTTAGAAGAGACCGGGTTTCACCATGTTAGCCAGGCTGGTCTCGAACTCCTGACCTCAGGTGATCTGTCCGACCTAGCCTCCCAAAGAAGCTGGGATTACAGGCGTGAGCCACTGCACTTGGCTTCTACTGACATCTTGATCTAAAGATGTAGCCTTTGCAACTTCAAGAACAAAGAGAAAAAAAATTTTGTTTACAAGCCATCCAGCTTATGGTACTTTTGTTATAGTAGCCTGAATGAACTAAGACAACTGTGATAAAGAGGTAATATATTTAGTTAATATCACAATTTTGAAGAGGTATAAAAATAGACACAAAAATATCTTATTGTAGAATAATATTTACTGTTGCTATTGCTTTTTTTGCTACACTCAACATATGTAAGTCTATATATGTATCAATGTATTTAATTTAACAGAAAAGCATTAAAATAAGTAAAAAATAGAGCATGTATTTATCATTAGAGTACTAAAATCTTCACACTTCAGCCATTTCATCTTCTGGGAAATAAATGCACTGGGCTAACATGTAGTCTTTAGGGTCCCTTGAAGGGCCCCCATTTGACAGCTCTAGTATTCCTATTTCTCCATTCCTCCCTTGCTTGCCCTCTAACCTGCCTGCCCCATTTCCTCCATGCCTGAACTGAATACCTATAGGTGTTCCTCAAATAAAGCCAAACTGTAAAATACTACTAATCTAATGAATTGCTTTAAAAATACTCAACTGTGCTACTATAGGGCTTTGGGGAAGGCAATTATTTTGAAGACTAAAATTTGGATTTATTCAGCGACTCTTATGGAAGGAATCTAAAATACTTCAACAAGCTAAGGTTAATTGTGTACGTGTGATGAGTGTTACTTGCTCCCTCTTCAGTCAAGGATGGACTGAGTAACCCACTTCCCAATGAAATGAGGAGTAAATGGCATCAGAATATATGTCTGAACTCCTTCTGTCCCTGCTCAAATCAGGAATCCAATTTCCCTGATCACTAAATAATCTCTCAGATGTCGAAACCATTAGATTAAGAGTCCATGCTTTCATATATAAGCCACCCTTTCTCTTTGAGGTATAGAACATTTAATAACAGTAATTATATCAGCAAATACTTACATAGCACTTACTATATGTCTAACCTTCTAACTGCTGTATGCATACATTAATTCATTTAATCCCCATAACAACTCTATAGGTAGCTGCTATTATTACCGTGTTTTAGTGACAAGAAAATGGAGGCACAAGGCCAGGCATGGTGGCTAACGCCTCCCAGCATTTTGGGAGGCCAAGGTGGGCAGATCACTTGAGGTTAGGAATTCGAGATCAGCCAGCCTGGCCAACACAGTGAAACCCAGTCTCTAGTAATAATACAGAAATTATCCGGGAGTGGTGGCACACGCCTGTAATGCCAGCTACTGAGGAAGCTGAGGCACAAGAATCACTTGAACCCGGGAGGCAGAGGTTGCAGTGAGATTACACCACTGCACTCCAGCCTGGGTGACCGAGTAAGACTGTGAAAGAAAAGAAGAAAAAAAAAAGAGAAAAGAAAGAAAACAGAGGCACATAATTAACTTGACCATAGCAACAGGGCAAATAAGCAGCAAAGCCAGGAGTCAATGCAGATAGTCTGGCTCCAAACCACTCCACCATATGCAACTAAAGGTAAGGAGCACATAGAAACTCCATTTCTCCCCACTGTTCCAGTTCCCTTTTGCTATTTCATTCCTTTGACTGCGTTTACTGAGCCACTTACTAAATGCAGCTAAATAAACAAAGTATGTGCCTGGAACTAAATTCACTAACTTAAAGAAAATCAAGCAGCCATGCACAAACAGAAGAAAATTTAAAAACAAAAATTAAAATACTTAGAATCCTATCCAGTGTAATGAAGCGAATTTATTTAACAATTCTTGGTCCAGTTTTTGTCCATCCGGTATTCCGTATCTCCCTGCCTCCCTCAGTGTAACTCTTCACCTGAAGGAAAGAATGGAACAAAAAAAAAAAGACAATAAACTTTGGGGGCATTTTCATTCCCTAGTGCCAAGTGAGCGTACGAACAATGAAGAAGTTCAGTCTTGCAAAAAAGGAAATTATTTTTTATGCCATCAGGAGCCAATTACTGACACAAGACTAAGTATAAGCCCAGAATTTCTTCCATCTTTGATTCTCTTTTGGCATCATTTTCAATATATGATTTACAAGTTGAAATGTTCTGTTCAGGGTTAAGAAGCTGGAACAGAACACAATGATACTCTACTTCTATAAAACCAGTGCATGTTAAAGCATGGCCAAACTTAAGAATCACTTGGGATGCTTGAAAAACAACAATAACAATACTAGGGTCTCATTTGGAGAATCTAATTTTTTTAAAGGGGGGGTGGGGAGGAAAGGAAAAAGATGCTGGAGGCTTACCTAGATAGTCTAATTTAACTGTTCAGTGACAGTGCTGGGCATTGGTAGCTTTAAAAGTTTTCCAAGTGACTGTAATGTGCAACCATGCTTGCAAGGCAGTTTAAATGCAACCCAAACCTTCTCAAACTTTAATATACATATAAATCACCTAAAGACCTAATTTAAAATGCAGATTCTGATTCAAAAGGTAGGGCATGAGATTCTGTATTTCTACCATGCTTCCAGGTAATGTTGTTGCTGCTGTTATGCGGACCACACTTTTGAGCAGCACTGTTCTATACCTTCTTTAACAAATTATAATTACTAAAGGTGAGAAGGAATGGAAAAGATATTACGAGTCAAGGCAACGTGGAATATTTCATTTTTATGTAAAAGAGGGAACTGTTTTTGACAAGCAACTGGAACCCATAATAAATGCTTACAGAACACAGGGCTACTGTGAACTAAATCAGTTAACATGTATAAAACATGAGGGACTGTTCCTAACCCAGAGACAGTACTCAATAAATATTAGTTATCACATTGATCTTTTTTTAACAAATGAGTGGCAAATGATGACTAACCGTATCAAGAAAACTCAATGCAGATATATAACTTATGTTCTAGAAAAAATATGGCTTCTACCGCTTACAATCTTCATATTGTGTCATGCTCTTTTATGCCTTAGACCATTAGGTACAGAATTCTAAACACTAGCCTCACAGTTAGAATGTGCGCATTCATTAACATGATGTCTGGGATCTGCTTTAAAATACTTTGGCAAAGAAAAAAGAAGAGTAATCCTAGCACTTTGGGAGGCCAAGGTAGGCGGATCACTTGAGGTCAGGAGTTCGAGACCAGCCTGACCAACATGGCAAAACCCTATCTGTAATAAAAATAAAAACATTAGCCAGGCGGGGTCGCATGTGCCTGTAGTCCCAGCTACTCAGGAGGCTGAAGCAGGAGAATTGCTTGAACCCAGGAGGCAGAGGTTGCAGTGAGCCGAGATTGCACCAAGGTAATCCAGCATGGGCGACACAGTGAGACTCTGTCTGCAAAAAAGGAAGGAGGGAATAAAGGTAATGTAATAAAATCTCCATAAGTAATCTATGGAATAGGTATATGGGGGTTAACTGTCCTCCTAAGTTCTACATATATTTGACATTTTTTCAAAATATTTTTAAACGTTCTGTTTTTCAGTTCCAGCTTGATCACTTACTAGCTCTCTGATCATGAGAAAATTATTTAGCATCTTTGATTCACAGACTTCAGAACAGATTTCCATATTAACCTCCTCACAGGATTACCTTAGGGATTAAAAGAAACAGTATTAGTAAAAATAACTGACACCAAGTAGGTCACATCATAAAGATAAATTTAAATTTAATCCAGATAGCTCCAATTTTAAGAGAATCAAAAAGAATGGTAATGTGTTTCTAAAATTGAAACAAGTGAATCTGTAAAGACTGAAAAGTGCCATCTTCTTGCCATTTCAGCTTTTTCTACTGCCTCTTAACATTCTAGACCAGATTCCATCACAAACAGCAACAGGTAGCATTTAATGAAGTCTCCAAAATGCTGTGTCCTGAAATAAATGCATCAAAATGTTTCTTGCATGGCAACATAAATCAACTAAGGGTAGCCTATCGACAAACACCACTTCTAGCTGCTATACTATTCTCTGTTCTACAAGTAACATAAGCTTTTCCTCCCACTCACTCCCTTCATTCACAAACATCTCTGAACAAGTAGCCGGGGATAACAATTCAAGAGAAAGGGAACCTCTTAAATATAGGCTAAATAATCAAAAGCAGAAGATCCCTTCTGGGGCTGGCTCTTCATAGGACAGAAGTTCAAATATGAATAGGCAGCATCTATCTGCCTATTCTGAGGCATAACTACAAAATCATTTTAAAATATACATTATTGGTGATAATTCCATCATTCTTCAAATAAACCAAATCACTCACAAAATCTCATAGTCAGAAACCTTGTGAAGAAGGAAAGGGGTAGACTTTCATCCATGTGGTAATAATATACAGTTCAGCATAAGAGTGAAAGGGAAATAATTATTTAAAATAGTGAATGTACATATGCACATTTCCATTTTTTAAGAATATGAACACTCTTACTTCTGTCCAAGACAATTGAATTCCAATCAAATATTGTTACTGAACCAAATACTGTGATTGAATGCGACTCCAGCTTGCCTCTCTTCCCTAAGAAAAAATTTTAAAACCTGGAATCTACTACAAATATGTTAACCTCTCTCATTAGCTCAAGAAAGAACAAAAACAGTGAAGTGAACTTAGAAGCTGTATTTACTAGGGGAATTCCCGAAAGAAGAGCTCTCATAATCTTCTACTTTAAAATTTCACTTATAAGACACAAATTAAATCCACATTTGTGGGGGAAGGGGGGCAGACGAACGAAAAATCCAAGCATGTCTCTTACATATTTTCTCACTTGGTTCACAGGTACTACCACTGTAATGTTTAGTCACTGGTTATTTTACTTTGATATTCCTATCTGAATACAGACTTACCTGATATTTTTCCTATACTTATAACATTCAAATTAGCTGTATATGCATAATAAATGTTGGGCATAATCACAGCGTCAATTTTCTTGTAAAGCAGAGCTTATTTCAGGCAAGGTCTAGCTTCAGAACTGAAATAAACACACACAGCAGGAAAGTTATAATATATATTTTGTTTTTTCAGGCCATGAGAACCCTTACATTTCAATAAACATATATTAACAAAATGAGAACTGTCAACAAAACACTCTAGTTGTGTGAAGTTTACTCAAATTTTTCATCTACGTGGTACTGGACACCCTTTGTAAACAAAAACCAAAAAATATATATTTGAAGTTCAGGGTCCACAAAAACATCACGGGAAAAAAAGAAGAAAAAGAAAATATGAACCTAAGCTGATTCCAGCAGGAGGAAATTTTCCCACATGCAGAGGTATTCACCACGAAGCAAAAGATAGTAAGAGGCCTCAGTGCGAAACTGGAGCTCCCCGAATTTACAGACCCAGGAAATCAGGGCAGGGTGTTAAATCTTCCCTTACACCTAAACCTATAACCTGCAACTACCTCAACCACAGAATTTCTCAAAGTAAATCAAACCCGGTTCAGATGGATTCAAAATACGTTTATGAATCACAAGAACAAACAAATGTCTCCAATCACCTGCCTCAGGAGAAGCATTAAAATTCTCAATTATCATATTTTATTTCAAACAATTTAGGAAGTGTGTAACCAGGCTAACCCTAAACATTCATCATAGTACAGGAATAGTTAAAAGTAGTAAATGAAAAATTCTGATCTCAAAACAATTCACATTTGCATCTAAAATGTTACAATGAAACCACATAACTCCCTCCTCAAAATGTTTCATGTGATGTCTCCTTGAAGTGGCTTTCACTTTAGCTATGTGTGGCTTCCTTTATTTGCTTCAGCAACGAAAATATGAAAATGAATACAGGCATACCTCACTTATTGTGTTTTGCTTTACTGCACTTTGCAGGTATTACATTTTTTACAAACTGAAGATTTATGGCAATTCGGTCACAAGCAAGTCTAGCGGTGCCATTTTTCTATCAGCATGTGCTCACTTGGTTTCTCTGTTTGACATTTTGGTAATTCTCATAATATTTCAAACTTTTTCATTATTATTATCTGTTATGGTAATCTGTGATCCACGGTTTTGTATGTTACTATTGTAATTGTTTTAAAGCACTTCGTGCCACACCTATGTAAGACAACAAATTTAACAAATAAATGTGTGTGCTCCGACTGCTCTGCTGACCAGTCATTCCCCCATCTCTCTCTGTCTCTCCTTGGGTCTCCCTATTCCCTGAGACAAGATAATATTGAAAATGAGGCTAAACAACCCTGAAGTGGTCTCTAACTGTTCAAGTGAAAAGTCACACATGTTTCACTTTAAATCAAAAGGCAGAAATGATTAAGTTTCTCGAGCAAGGCATATCGAAAGTGGAGACAGGCCCAAAGCCAGGCCTCTTGTGCCAAACAGCCAAGTTGTGAATGCAAAGGAAAAGCTCTTCAAAGAAATTAAAGGTGCTGTCTAGTGAACACACAAATGATAAGAAAGCCAAAGAGCCTAATGGCAATATAAGAAAAGTTTTTGTGATCCGGATAGATCAAACCAATCACAGAATTCTCTTAAGCCAACACCTAATCAGCAGCAAGACCCTAACTCTCTTCAATTCCATGGAGGCTGAGAGAGGTGAGGAAGCTGCAGAGGAAAAGCTGGAAATCAGCAGAAGTTGGTTCACGAAGTTTAAGGCAAAAAGTCATCTCCACGACATAAAAGTGCAAAGTGACGCAGCAAATTTTAATGCAGAAGCTACACCAAGTTATCCAGGAGACCTTGCTAATAAGATCATTAATGAAGGTGGCTACACTCAACAACAAATTTTCAATAGGGATGAAACAGCCTTCTATTGGAAGAAGATGCCGCCTAGAACTTTCACAGCTAGAGAGGGAAAGTCAACTCTCGGCTTCAAAATTTCAAAGGACAGGCTGACTCCCTTTTTTAGGGGCTAATGCAGCTGGTAACTTAAGTTGAGACCAGTGCTCATTTACCATTCTGAAAATCCTAAAGCTCTTAAGAATTATGCTAAATCTACTCTGCCTGTGCTCTGTAAGTGGAACAACAAAGCCTGGATAACAGCACATCTGTTTACAGCATTGTTTGCTGAATATTTTAAGCTCTTGGCTGAGATTGAGATTTTCTGCTCAGAGAAAAAAAAAAATTCCTTTCAAAATATTACTGCTCTTTGCGATGCACCTAGTCACCCAAGAGCTCTGATCTTGTACACAGCATCCATTCTGCAGTCCATGGATCAAGGAGTAATTTAAACTTTCAAGTTTTACTATTTAAGAAATATATCTCATAAGACTATCACTGACATACATAGTGATTCCTCTAATAGATCTGGACAAAGTACATTGAAAATCTTCTGGAAAGGATTCACCATTCCAGATGCCATTAAGAACATTCATGATTAATGAAAGAGGTCAAAACATCCACATTAACAGGAGTTTGAAATAAACTGACTTTGAGGAATTTAAGCCTTCAGTGGAGGGAGTAACTACACATGTGGCAGAAATATCAAGAGAACTAGAATTAAAAGTGAATCCTGAAGACGGGACTGACTTGGTGCAATACCATGATAAAATTTTAATGGATAAAGAGTTGCTTCTCAAAGATGAGCAAAGTAGCTAGTTTCTTTGGAATCTAAAAAAACTACTTCCTTTGCTCATCCTTGAGAAGCAACTCAAAGGATTTTGAATACTACATACACTCAGCTGATAAAGCAACAGCCACCCCAAGACACTGAAAGTTCAGATGATCATTAGCACAACAGTTACGTATTTTTTAAGTGAAGTACGTACACTGCTTTTTCAAACATAATGTTATTGCACACTTAACAGACTACAGTAGTGTAAACATAACTTTAACATGCATTGTGAACCAAAAAGTTTGTGTGACTAGCTTTCTTGTGAAATTCGCTCTATTGTGGCAGTTTGGAATATCTCCAAACCCACAATATCTTCAAAATATGCCTGTATAAAGCCACAATATGTCCAAAATTTGCCTGTATAAAAAAAGCAATGTCTATAAAAAACGGCTAACAGTGTATAATAACTAGCACTACATATTTTTCCAGTCTTAACCTAGGGGAAAAACTTAAGGTCCAATTAAAATGACTTCTTTATGGACCTCATAGTTGGTACTTCATGTTTTGGATCGTTTGTGTTGTAACACCGTAATAAGGTCAATAATGTCAAGAAAAGCATAATTTACAGTCTAGTCCCATTGTTGTGGGCCTCAACTACATATTTCTACAAAGAAGACAAAAATGTTTACCCCACGAAAAGTAATAGATTTTTCTCCCACAGAAAACGCCACAGATGTTCAGCCAAAATGATTTCCAGGAGCAACGATATTTTATATGAAAACAAATCCCTAATAACTAAGTATTTTCTATCAATTCACTGACACTATCTAATATATTTGGCCTCATCTTGCTCTCAAGTTAGTGTTATGGTGATAAAAACCCAGGATCTGAGACAAGACTTGGAGTCCAAATACCTGATCCACCACTTACTCACTAGGAAACTTCACATAAGGTACTTAAAATGAGGTAATATACATGCAAGGCATGGATATTAATGCCATTAAAATTTTTAGAATACAAGGCTCAAAAAATATCAAAACACTTTATTGCTTTTTTTCTTTGAGCAAGATCCTATGGAGAAGCAAACTCACCTACAAATTAACAGTGTTCTCTTCAAATATGTGTAAAATATTACAAAACATTTGCCAAAAATAAATGCACAAATTCTCTAATCATTATCCTTAGAAAGTTCATTTGTTCCACTCCCTGAAATCACAAAAGATTAAAGCTCAAGGTAGGCAAAAACACTGGACATTCTTTAAAAAGTTATTCTGAAGTAGAGCTACAGAAAAATATACCAACTAGGTAAGAAAAACATCAAGGACAACAATTCCTCATGCACCTCCCTTTTCTACAGAAGCCACAGCTTATTAACACGGGGAATTTGTCCCATGTTACATATGCAGAATCAAAGCAATCTGTGAACACACTCACCCAAAATGACTGGCTCCAAAAATGAATTTAGCAGCCATGTTTGGGTAAATGTCTAGTCAAATATACTAATGGCATAAATTGGAACAAATAACTAAAAAGAATAGGTAAAAGTATTCCAGATTCTTATTTTAAGTCTCAAAAGCCTAGAATCAGAGGTTAGCAAGAATAAATCGAACTGAGATATTACTTTCCATTTTGTGTTTACAAATAAAAATTACAAAATCTAGAGTAAAGGAGACCGGGTTTATAAGTTCATCACATGAAAATGCTCAGGGAAAGTCAGGTATTCCTAAAGTTCAAAGTATGAGAGAAAGTAATTCAACTGGAGCTAAAGTATGACATGGGTCGGGAAGAGAGGAAGTACTTTGCTTCATTATTCTTGTGTAATAAACAGAAATATCTTCTCCAGTCAATTTGTTGTAAAAACACAAATGAAGAATAATGTGCTAGGCATTGCACTAAGCACTGGAGAGATCAAGTGGATAAGACCCTACCCCTCAGAGATTTCTCAGTTAATGAAGAAAAAATGCTGCAAACATTTGTGATCCATTGTGCATACAAGGGACGAGAAGTAGCACAGACAGCTGGTAAGGGTTTCAGAGAAGTTTCACACAGGACAGACTAAAAGTGTTCTATGCAGAGGTAAAGCAAATGAAAAGCAGGGAAGGAGTGCTTCGGGTGTTTAGGTCCTTCAGCTCAATCAACTTTTATTATATGCCAAACACAGATAAACATTCAGAATACATATACAAATAAAAAATGCTCCCAGCTCCCAAAAATTTATATTCAAATACATTGAAGACTTAAAATAAGTTCAGTACAATGTAACATATGCTATAAGTATTTTCAGAATTCATGTGATAGGGTCAAATTCCATAATATACAGACTTCCTACAAACCAGTAAAAAAAGGGATCAACCACCAAGTAGGTACTGGCATAATCAAATGTTCATTTTACAAAATAATCCTAGTGACAATGTGACAAAATACATGTATGCAAGAGAAAAAGGTTGAAAGCAGAGACACTGATGTTGTGAGGCTCCTGCAGCACTAGGTTAGAAGTATTTAAAAGACTTGAACTGAAAGGTATGTTTAGTTGACTGGATGGGTGGTGACGACATCACCAAGCACAGGAAACACAGGAGAAAAGACACCCAACTGTATTTTCACCATACCCATCCATAGCAACCGCTGTATATAGGGTTTGAGAGACAGCTCAAGAGAAAAGTCTAGGTTGCAAATACAGACATGCCAGTGATCATCCTACAGGCAGTAATCAATCCTGTAAGTGTAAGGACATGAGACTGCCTAGAAGAAGGTATAAAGGGATAAGGGAACATCAACATTTAGGATTCAGTCAAGATGAGATAGCAAAAAACCCAAGAAAATAAAAAGTCATGAAAGCCAATAAGGACAACCTTTCAAGAAGAACAAAGTGATACCATGTCAAATATCACAGAAAGCAGCCATTGGACAGCTACTGCCAACCTCCCTCAGTGGATTGGTAGGGTCCCCCAAATGACTGTACAATGGATTTGATAGTGGATAGGAGGTGAGGAAGTGTATTACTTTAATGATAATTACTACTCCTTCTAGAAGTAAAAAGCATGGCTTTCAAAGGAGCTGTCCAGCAGCAAAATTACAATACCTAACATATATTGGGAACACCTTCCATGCAGGCACTAACACTAGATATTTTACATAATATTCCTCTCGCCGTAGATATTTTACATAATATTCCTCTCGCCGTTACAACAACCTTAAAAACTTAGTATTGTTTCCAAATTTCCATAAGAAAAATGGGTTCAGGATGGTTACATGACTTGCCCATGGACACACAGTTGGTATATGGAGGACAGAGGATTTAAGTCCAGGTTTTGTCTAGCTGTAAACCAATGCTCTTTCCACACTGTGATGCTGTCTCCCCATCACTGGAAGTATGTGGAGGGAGGCGGAGTGAAGAGTGGCTTGTTAACCATCTAACAGAAATACCTTTTCTTTTTGAAAGATAGTTTAACTAGCTCACTTCTGAGCCCTCTTCCACCTTCAATAGTCCATGATTCTATCTCATATACCCTGCTCATAAGTGAGTTATAATAGCTGCAGAATTCCAAATACAATGTTTTGGTTTTTTGGTTTTTTTTGTTTTTTTTTTTTTTTTGAGGCAAGGTCTCATACTGTTACCCAAGATGGAATGCAACAGCATGATCATGGCTCACCACAGCCTCAACCTCCTGGGCTCAAGCGATCCTCCCAACTCAGTCTCCTGAGCAGCAGCTGGGACAACAAGCATGCACTAACATGTACAGTGTTTTTTTTTGTTTAGTTTTGTTTTTTTGTAGAGACAAGGTCTCACTATGATGTCCAGACTGGTCTCAAATTCCTAGGCTCAAGTCATCTTCCCACCTCAGCCTCCCAAAGTATTGGGATTACAGGCATAAGCCACTGCACCTGGCCTCAATCTTCATTTTTTTCTCATATTATCAAACTAATTTTAATGCCTGCTAAAATTCATACTTAATAGGAAGACAATCTATAATTAAAATCATCCCTTGTTAAGTGGAAAGCAAAGACTTATCGACACTGAATCTCCCATGCTTTGTATAGCACTAGGCACAGAATGGTATTCAGTGTTTTGGAAATGAGTGAATGAAGGAATGGTCTGCCTCTTGTCTTTGATAACACTGACTATCATGTCAGGCAAAAACGGGCATCCATCTGTATTTTAAAATAAGCTCAAAGTCATAACACATGGCAATATATGCTACACTTCCCACAAATTAATATTGATTACATTTATTTTTACAAAAAACGAAAACACAGTCTATGGAGGCAGCTTATCACTCCCTTTTCTGCATTCCACAGTAGGATGTAGCACCTTCTGCTATTAAAGTAAGCACAACTTATACTGTGGTTTCCTTTTGCTTCTCACACTGGACAGTAACCTTCAGATTGCCTACATTATGTTAGGCTGCAAGAACATAGTGCAGAGCCACACACATAGTGAGCGCTAAAAGTCTGACACATACATAAGCAGGATGGGTAGATCGATGGCTTAATAAGTAGAAGCAGTATCTTTCTAACAGCCATTTTACACTCAAGCAAATAATCTACTTACCAAGCAGGAGATTATATCATATGAGAAATAGGGATGCACGGAAAACCCAATGACATTTTTTTTTTCTTTTTTTTTGAGGCAGAGTTTCCCTCTTGTAACCCAGGCTTGAGTGCAATGTCGTGATCTCTGCTCACTCCAACCTCTGCCTCCCGGGTTCAAGCGATTCTCCTGCCTCAGCCTCCCAAGTAGCTGAGATTACAGGCACCCGCCACCACGCCCAGCTAATTTTTATATTTTTAGTAGAGACGGTTTTTCGCCATGTTTGCCAGGCTGGTCTAAAACTCCTGACCACAGGTGATCCACCCACCCGGCCTCCCAAAGTACTGGGATTACCAGCATGAGCCACCGCGCCCAACCCCCAAGTGACACTTTCAAAGAGGCATGGGATATGGATTTAAAAAGAAGCGTGAAAGTTCACTCTCGAAAAGTCTCCTGAACAACAGGATTTTTTTTTCCTAGATTCAACATTATCCAAAGGGAAAAAAATTTAAATTATCCAGTTCAGTAAATTATGTTTTAAAGATCAGGTACTTTGGAAATATCTATCAAAAAGGCCATTCTTATCTTAAAAAATCATGAAATTTCAGGTATGGCAGTCCCTGGAGACGTGTGAGGAGAGAAGACCTCATAAAGGACTTTGAAGTCACCCCAAATGTGCCTACCTAAATGTTTCAAGATCCACTCAATTTACAGACCTGGCTAGCAAAGGGACAGTCTCCCATGACAGGTCTCGGCCTTTCTTCCCTCCAGATATACATGATATAACATTCACTTCTATGAAACACTAGGATAAACAAATCCAGATTCTAATGAACCAACATAAAAAAAATGTTCAGGGAAATACACACATATGTAATTTCCACTGTGATTAAAGACCTATCAGTAAGATCCAGCAACTGCAAGTTATACAAAATGCCCACCATGACAGTTGAAGCTCCATCCCCTCATGTCAGAATGCAAGGGAAAGTAGCATTTTAGGGTTGAATGTGAATCCACTCTCGTTTATACACAGATATCTTAAAATAAGTCAGTGGCAAACTTCTGTAGGTTATCAGTAGCTGTTAATACCTCACAGCTGAGTCTAACACAACAATGTGTTGTGACACCATAGTTGGAAACCACTGGTCTCCTTCATAACTCAGTGAAACTCAAACTAGTTATCAAATTACAATCAAATTCACTAAATTTGCCAAACTCAACGGCATTAGGAGCAGACAATCTTCAAAGATTAGGCACAAGTGAAAGCAAGCACAAGAGGAAGGTTTGGCTCTGGTCAAGTGAGGTGCTGAGCTAGTTGTCTTTGTGGCGTGATTTGAAAAGTAAACAAAGGGGCATGGCCTGTCTTTCACTAGCCCCACTATCACCACATGGTGCTATGCTTTCATCCTGTCTTTATTACTCGCCTGTATTATAAATGAAAGGTGAAAGCAATGCCTTTAGAAAGTCACTGTTAAAACACATCTGCTATCTAGATTTTACAGAGACTTCTACTTATAGACCAGATTAGGCATTTGATGACTTGAAACTGCATAAGTCATGGGAAAAAAAAAAAAAAAAAAAAACAAGGGAATTTCAATGGGAAAGGCATAAGAACTAAGAGCATCATGACTGTGGCAATTCTCACCCTCCCAAGGGGTATCACGGGATGCTAAACTGGGCCCACCTGTAAAGACTTTTGAGTTCCAAGTTGGCATGAGGACACGGAAGGGCAAGCAAGAGTACCAAGTAACTGAGCACGAGATGCTGGAGGTTCTGTGGAATAAGTCGGTCAAGATCAACCTTTGTTCACTTCTCCAGTTTCAAGGGACTCCAACAGCCTGACTTGGGTTTAAAGGTAGACTCCTAGGATGGAGGAGGACCTAGAAACTGCCAGGCATGGGTGGCTCACACCTATAATCCCAGCACTTTGGGAGGCCAAGGTGGGTGGATCACCTGAGATCAAGAATTCAAGACCAGCCTGGTCAATACGGTGAAATCCCATCTCTACTAAAAATACAAAAAGAAAAAAAAAATAGCCAGGTGTCGTGGCGGTGCCTGTAATTCCAGCTACTTGGGAGGCTGAGGCATGAGAATGGCTTGAACCCAAGACACGGAGGTTGCAGTGAGCCAAGATCGCACCATAGGGCTCCAGACTGGGCAACAAGAGCAAAACTTTGTCTCAAAAAAAAAAAAAAAAAAAAAGCAAACAAAAAAAAAAGCAGACTTAAGAACGAGAAAGCTGGCCAGCTGCAGTGGTTCATGCCTGTAATCCCAGCACTTTGGGAGGCCAAGGCAGGTGGATCACTTGAGGTCAGGAGTTCAAGACCAGCTTAACCAACATGGTGAAACCCTGTCTCTACTAAAAATACAAAAAAATTAGCCAGGCAAGGTGGCACATGCCTGTAGTCCCAGCTACTCGGGAGGGTGAGGCACAAGAATCGTTTGAACCCCAGGAGCTGGAGGTTGCAGTGAGCCAAGATCGCGACACTGCGCTCCAGTCTAGGCGACAGAGTAAGACTGTCAAAAAAAAAAAAACAAAAAACAAAAAAAAAAAACCTGTTTTTAATATCAAATGAGCTCTCTGGAGGCAAACAGGTAAGACTCATTCTATGGAATTCTGTAGGGCAATGCTAAGAACAAGGAAGTATATTCAAAGCGTCAGATTGTAATCAAGCACAAGAAAATATTCCTTGAAAGCAGAGTTGTCCAGGATGGAGTGAGACGTATATGGAATAGAGAGCTGCCTCTCACTAGATGTGTACATGCAGGGATGGGATTCTATCCATCAGAGAGGCTGGACAAGGAGTTTCACATTAGAGATAGCCTGAGCTAGAATTCTGGTGTACCTTCCAATTCTAGGAGTCTGATTTGTATGCCTAAATTCAAGCATGAGCAAGTGTAAGAGATAAAAGGTCTCCCCTACATCCCCCAATCCTTCTCCCCAACAAATAAAGGATTCTGAGCCAGACAGAAAATTAGATTTATTTCCAAGGATCCTTCCAGCTTCAAAACGCCATTTGGTTTAGACTATTCTTTAGCACACATAAAGTTCACATTTACAACAAAAATAAATGAGAATCATTTATTCTCTCCATTCAGATGATTCCCATAAACCATCTCAAAGTCAAATGCCCCTAACTGGTTAAATTTTTTTAAAAATCACCTAATTCTCTGATGCTTCTAAATATCTCCTCTCTGTAGTTGACTGGCGTGATGAACATCTGAGTATGATCAACTACAGAAAGATGTTCTAGTATTTGAAGCCTGTAGTTAAATCACCACTCACCCTTTTTTGTTCAGACTGAATAATCTCTCAGTTCCTGTCACAATTTATTTAAAGTCCTTTAATCATCTTGGGGGCTATTTTATAAAACATACTCCAAAATTTAACACATCCATTTCTGGAAGGGCACGTGGAATGAGACAGAGTACTCAGGAAGAATTCTGACCAGAGGCAATGACAACAGAGATTCCCTCCTGGTTGCTGAATGCAAACCAACAGAAGCTAACAGTGAGATTTTATTTAGGAAACTATAATTTACCTAGTCTTCAACTCTTTGAAATGAAAGTATTTCTGTGTTAGTAAGAAAAAGTATATCCTGGCCCATGTGAGAGACCGGAAATATCGGTTCAGAACAAAAATAAAATGGAGCTTGGAAAGCCGCAGCTGGCTTTCTTTAATCAGAAGTCATACGACCACATCTGGAGTAGTGCAGCTTTAGTGGTCTTCTGTAAGGATGGGACTAAGAGCAAGTGCTTCACTATACTGCCACTCTGTTGGTGTGGATTCCAGTACTGAGCTTTTCTAAAAACACTCACCATGCAGACATGCCATCAGGAGAGGTGACTCATGAGCAACCTGTACTTGTGATGGGCCTGAATATTTTTTATTGGTATATACACAGTAAGTCATCAGGATGTATAGTATGTTTTAATCTTTGTTCTAATTCCTAATCTTATACATTTTTATTCATTTCAATTTGCACATGTGAAGACTAATATGGGCCTCCCACATGCTTGTCAAATGCCTCTCCCCTCAACTTAGTATCATTACCTGTCTTCCTGAGAAAGAAACCATCACTCACCTTTGAGGAAATCAACCTATACACATTGTGACAATAATCCACTAAAAGCCAACCACTCCCCATGGGAAGGCCACTTCTGCCAGTTATGCTTCTGCATGCTGGCTACTGAGCAACAATCATATAATGCCAGTTAATAAAATACAGCACTTCAAAACTTCATAGGAAAACACACTTCTACAACGACGGGAGCTTACAAGTCAAGAAACTCATCAGACGTTTGCATACTGATCATGATTTAAGATTGACAAAATTTCAAAACATAAAGGAATCCTATAATTTAGAAATTTAAATCCATCTTATCCTTTATGTTATTTCATTCCTTTAACAACCATGTATCAAATGCCTATTCTACAGCAGGCCCTGTGCTAGAGCTAAAGATACAAAAGTAGATAGAACTTCTGTCTCTAGGACTTTCCACTTCCTGGGGAGGAGAGGCAGACAAGGAAACAAGTCATCACAGCAACATGCTTTTATCAAGGTGTTCTCTGTGAGAAGGAAGAGGCTCAATTCCTTTATTCTAAGTGAAGGTGTCAGGAGATGCAGGTCCCAGAGGATGCAACTTCTGAACTGAAGCTCGAAAGAAGAGAACTGAATGATCAGGAGAACGTTTGTTATCCCAATAATCAGGCCCACACAAAACAGGAATGTGTGTAACTTTAATAGCATTAAATATAATGAACCAACAATGCCAGATTTATCATTTTTTAAAATGTAATTCCTTTGTAAAAAGCAAACAAAAAATAAAATAAACCTGAATTCCTGATTCAGGTTCCATCCTTTTAAGAATATATCCTGCTTTTAATTTAACCTGATAAAATGGCATAACTTACAAGATGTTTTAAAAACAAATGTCAATGGATGGCTCAAAGCCCACTGTAAGAATCTAAGGAGTCAACAGCGTTAGTGCTACCTTTTTCTTAACTTTTCATAGCCTGTGTATTTTTCCACTGGAAGGCATCCAATGACATTTTGGGGGCCAGAGAAGGGAAAGAGGTCATGCTGGAGAAGGCTGCATTTCTGGATTACAAAAGCACTATAGGAAATGATATATTGAGATGCAAACAGGGAAACAGGTTTTTTCCAATTTGTTTTCTTTTTCATGAAATTTACCAGGTCATTTTATCTTCAAGTCCATGTCTAGACAATAATTAAAATACACAAATCACCCAATAAATCAAACACTCATTGATTAACGTATTTTTTCTCACTTGTCAGAAATTGATCAGCCTAAGGGGGAATACAATAAAAACTGAAAGACAGGTGTCAGGTTCAAGCAAATAAACTAAACTGAATAGAACTTAGCCTTTTATATTCAGCAGGGATAAAGTGAGTTCAAGTGACCAAACAAAACAGCTCTCATTCTAATTGTGTAACCTTATTAATACCTCCTTCTCATACTCCATGCCCCGATTGGGCTGGAGAAAGAAGCACTCCAATTCGCCAGTCACCATACAGAACCGTTTACAAATGGAACTTAATATAATACACTCAAAATAAAAACAAAGGCTTCAGAAGGCACATGAGAATTTTGCAATGCCCATATCATTCAACAAGAATTTATTCAGTGCATAATGAGCAAGGCATTGAGCTAGGGACCAATAAGACAATGACCATTTTTTTCAAACTAAAACTTTGAATACAAATATTAACAATTTTATGCAACTTCCAAGTATATGCAGCAACCAAGACACATAGTTTAGACACTGACAGACTAGAATTTCCAAAACATTTTGATATTACATAGAAACAACTGGACATTTTAAATGAAAACTACTACTAATTCTTCCCCAAAGAAAGGAAAGCTAGGACAATAAAATCACCACAGAAAGACTCACTTTAAGTCTAAGAATCTTAGAGCTGATGAAAATTTTTTAAATTTAGCTCCATATAAATAAAACTCTGTCTTTGAACATCAACCACCATTCTTCCGGTTTCACAGCTGTCGAAAGTACCTGAAATTGACAAACATTGTAAAGTAGTATGTCATAATCTTGAGGTAGCTTTTATAAATCATTGATATCTACTTGTTTTCCTCTTTTGCAGAAAGATACACACAAAACTTCCAGTTGCAAGAGACAGAAGTTCACAGACAGGCAGACCATTTTTTAAAATAGAGTCACAGTATATTTTGCTGTGACTATCCAAAAGCATGGATAAGGAAAACAAAAAGAAGGAAAACAAAGTTCTATTCCTCTCTATGATGGTCTCAAAAAGAATCTACTTGAATTCCAAAAACATAGCATTTTAATAATTTATTGCCACTTCCTCAGTGAGGGCTTTTATTTTTTAATATCTAAAGTTTCCACTATCCGAGTGCGTATTTGTTAAAACAGATTTGAGATACCAGCAACTGGGCTAGGTCATAAAGTTGACAACCCATCTGATTTAAGCCATTATTCAGAACCCCTAACCATGGAGGAATACAATATTGTTATTTGACTTCTCAAATGAAATATAATTGATGGATTCATATAAAAGATAGAATTATTGTAAAATAAAATGATTTTAGAATGCTGAAAATGTCAAGAGTACTAAAGAGACTTAATTTACAAACTAAAATCCTATTTCATTGCACACATCAGTCCCACCTAATGACTGCTTTAAAAATAGGAATGCAACACCTCAGAATCACTGACTGATATTTTGACCTGAGCCTGCTCTAGAAATTAACAAAATCATCAAATCTGAGGATTTTGTTTGTCAAACCAGAGCATCAGTGTGGGTCATTACCTGGAGTTCAGACAAACAGGCTTAAGACAACATCCTTCAAAATGAAAGTAAATGACATTCCTTTGCAGGAGAGTATGCTATTCTATTCCTGTGTATATATTTACCTGAACAGAAAGCAATGTTTAACAGTATTTCTTTAGTGAACCTCAGGCCAAGGTCAAACTAGATCATAATATTTATTACCAGAATTTTATGTCTACTAAATACAGAAATATAAAAAGCTTCCTCTCCCAATCACACCATTTTACATAGCTAATTATTGAGTAAAACAAAATGGGTAACAAAATGCGAAGAGACTTTAAATATACCAAAAGAAGTGGCCATTTGCTTTTTTTCTTTTCTTTTTTTTTTTTTTTTTTTTTAAGAGATATGGTCTTGCTATGTTGTCCGAACTTCCACCTCAGCCTCCCAAAGTGCTGGGATTATAGGTATGAGCCACCACACCTGGCCAGTGGCAATTTTCAAAAATATTTTTAAGTGAGAAAAGCCTCTTTAATAAAGAAAATAATTTGTTTACACTTACCTGTAACCATTCTATGTATTCTGTCTCCACTTCTTTAACTATAAAAATAAAATTCATCATAACCTAGTCTTGACCCAAGGCACTCATGGCTTTCAATACTAATGGTTCTGATTATTCTCAGGTGACCAAAACATACATAACATGTTGTCATTTCTAATTCTGTGTTAGCAGTGACTGAATCGCCATTACCAGGTGGTGGACAAAGTGTAACCACCCACCCCCCATATCCCATTTGATTATCCTCTGGTCCTCACAAGTTGGCAGTGGATACAATTAATCCCCTTTTATGTATAGGGAAAGTTAGCCTGTGAAGTTATAACATATACCAGTGGAATTACAGAAAGTTGAAGTTCAAGGTCTCACCATATCCCTCTTATATATCAAGAGACTGCTACATCAGAAAGTTGCTGAAAAAAAATTGACAAAATGATTTTTAGTAATTATCAAAATTCTGTATCATGAATCACCACCATTCTTCACAGTTCTGGAAGTATTCAAAATGGTAATTTAACCATCACATCTCCATTGCTAAAAGGAGAGTGAGTATCTCTGCAAAAATGGTGTTTTCCAATGAGGTCACCCTAAATGGATTCTTTATTTGGTGTCATAATTAGTTTCAAATTTACACATAGCTGACACAAAAAAAGATAAGGAAAAGCATGAGAGGCCAATTACAAAAGTTATAAATGAATGGTATCTCAAAATCATATTTCATCTCTCTAAAATTACAAATAAAGAGACAAACAGATTTTAAAAGGCATATTTTTAAACAAATCTTAGAGTAAACCTCATTAATTAGATGCTAGATGTTAAATTTTTCCTATTTTAACTGGATGTCTTAAGATATACTGTCCATTTAAAGTAAGGGTTCTGTTCCACACTTCCCAAAAAAACTATTATCTTCAAAATGTTGATTATTCTAATTGATGGCATTTTAGAATCACCAGAATTCCCCTGAATCCCAGTCTCAATTGTTGCATTAATCATTAAATTTACTGAATGTATTTACAACAATGTACTTGTGTTATATTCACTTTATAATAGTCCCGAAAGGAAATGTTAATAAATAGACCAACCTAACTTGTAACGAGCAGGATGAATTTGCACACTGTTCACTAAGTATTGAAAAGAATTTGTTCTCTTGGCATATTAACAATGCTGGAACTACGTTGTTTATACTTTTTGATTACTGGACCCCTTTCTTCACATCCAATGCTGATGTAAACTTCAGCCAACAAACACTGGTGTTTTTTCACAATAAATTTAAATTCATGATACTGAATTAATAAAGTTTCACTATACTCAAATTGAAAACCAGATACATGAAACTCAACTGATGGTAACAAAATGTCAGCAAAATAAATTCACAAGTTCTTCTTGGAACACCACAAATAAATGACATTATTTACTACTCTGTTGCATCAAGGTCTAAACACCACAGTTATTACCAATGTGGCATATTTGTTTTCTTTTTAAGTAGTATTATCAGTCTCACCCAGCTAGAAATACTAGTGACTGGAATCCTTATTTACTTACTAATACTTAATTAGCATCTTCTTGCTTCTATATAGGATCTTAGTATCTTTTCAGAATTCCCCTATGTGTACTCTGTCTACATGAAGTACTAAGCTGTGAATACACCTGGAAAACAGCTCATTCTCTAGAGCCAAAAGCAACCTTACACAAAGCACAACAACGTACTACCTACAGTTTCTGAGAGATTCCACAAAACTCTTCTCAGAAATTTATTCTCAACAGCCTCCCATAGTTTACAAAATTTCTACCATTACAATCAGTTTGAGTTAAGGTAAAAGTCCCATCACAAAATAACTTGGGGATGGGAACAGAGGGAAGGAAGGTTAAGAGATTTAACAAAGCCAAACACTCATTATCACATAGGGTTTAATTTCCTCTAAGTATTTTTAACTATTACATAGCAAAGTTCTATGACCAACAGGGAATGCTAGGGCCAGACAAAACATTCTAAGCAGGAATAGAGAGAAATGAAGAAAAGCCAAAGTTTGGGACAAGGCCTGTAGAGTACCACCAAGAGAAAAATCAGGACAGGGGTTGAGGGGAGGAAGACGGTTATTCTTCTATTTATTGCCGTCAGTTTGCTGTATGTATTTTTAAAAACATAATGTAAAACAATAAATAGATCAAATTATTTTGATTTCCAGCAAATGTCATTAGCAAGATGTTTTCACTGAATTTTTCTACTTTCCATTGTTTTAATCCAAGAAGACTCAAAATGAAACAGCACTAGTTTTGCTAACTGAAGTAACTTTTTCTCCTGGGATAATCTAAATGAATATTTTTCATCTCCACTGCCATCATTCTCTTTCATTTTTAAGGTTTAGAACTGATCAGGGTCTCTGAATACATGCTAGCAGATTCTATAAACCTCAAAAATAACATAGTTGAGACAAACTCAACCTACCTCTCTAAAGCTGCATTCTAAAAGTACAATTAAGAAAACAGTCACATCATATTACTACAAACCACAAGCACATCTTTATTTGTAAATAGCAATCTGTTATACAACAAAAGCCAGATGACACTAACAATGGTAACTGTAAGCAAATGCCACGGCATGCCATGGTAATAACAATCTGAATATTTATTTCTGTATGCATATATAGTAAATAATACTCCACATACTTTGTAAAAAAGAGAAAACTTAAGGGGCACAAATACTTCCTCAAGGATAACTTCTTTTCTGTATTAAAGAATGATTTAAATAGCCATTGAGATGAAGTTCTAACAAAATTTCAAGTAAATCATGGTTTCTAAACTCCGTATTATCTAATTTTTGGAAATTAAATCACTTGTTAGTAGGTTTCGCATCCAGCATACCCATACTTTCCATTCATTCAATATGTGTATACATATTCAAGAGGAAATATTATATTTCACAGAAGGCTAATAATCAAAATAGATTATCTCAAATAACTAATCACAAAAATCTTATGTACGACAAAATGTTGAATCCAACCTTGGATAATGCCTTTCATGCCAATAATATAAAGTCTACAAGAAAACACAGGATAAACAACAACAGGGTATCCATCTTAAAATCAGGATTCATCAACAAAACTTCTATAAACAAAATTTCACATTTCACATCTCACACCAGGATCTCTATCAAAACAAATGCAAAATTAACTTTTCCTATTTTGAGTCTATTATCCACATAGTATGTAAATAAAATTTTTGAAATTATGGGAGGGTGTGTGTATCTAAAATGAAAAGTCATTTATAATGATACAGCATTGAAAAAAACCAAGGCAAAGTAGCCTTGGAATGGTTGATTGGGCTCTTCCATTTGCTCTTCCATTCTAACTGGTAGAGACACTAAGCCAGAAAGTATAAACATTTATTTTTACATGTTCACCTGATGACATGACTTTACATTTACATTAAGAATCCACATCCTGTGATTTAAAACAGGGAATGTGACCCTATGTGTGCACAAGTGTTTTTTTAATTGCCAACACATTCACTAGTATCATTTGAATTGTAAGTTTTACATTGTTTTGATCTTAACCTAGATTAGAGCTACATCTAAACTTCACACATTAAGGAGACAGTTATCATTCTCTAATATTCCAGCAAAGGGTCTCAATTTTTGAAAATGTCAACAGAAGCCTTTCATGCAAAACACAGCTCTCTCAAATAAATCTGAATGGACTGTTTCCATGAAAATCCATGCCCGCAGGAAAAATAAAATAGCTGTGCATCTCTCTGCAGCCCTATTTCAAATAATTTTTGCAGAGCTATTTCCTCATTATTTTCATGGGTGTATGAATCCTGCACAGAAACTGAAGCAGGAATGATTCCGGTATAACCAAAACAAAAGAAGATATTTTGTTCTTTCTGAAAAAAGGGAACACAATTTCCCCCATCACCACTGCCACTCACACAGAAAAATTACTTTAGAAATTGAGTAAACCTCTAAGGAGAAAGAATCATTTCTGAAACCCCAGAGGGACTTGTGTATCATGGTCTTTGGGCTGCTGGGTTTACTTCACTTTCAAGTGCTCATGGTGCGAACGACTTGACTGCCTTGCACTCTAGCTGCATGCTCTGGCCACATTAGATACCATCTCTGTTCTACACACCACATACACACATTACACCAGCCAGAGCTGTTTCCAATTTGAGGCCCGCTCCGCGCACAGCTCATGCCCATCCCTGCTTTGCTTGGTGTCCTAACCCCCAGGAATGAGAGATACTACTTAATCCAGGCGGGTCTGCTCTGCTGCCTCATCCTTCCAGGATTCATAGGATGATTCCTCCCCCACTACACCTAGGAATACAAGGAGGCCGGTGGATCCCCGTGCGATAGAGAGAACAACCACAGCCTGTCCCCTTCCTCACTCCGCACATCCCAGTTTCTCTTTGCCAGCAACCTCAGTGCCATCCTCGCCAGGAGTTTAACATCCCGGAGGCGGGGAAGAGGAGGCAGTAATAGGAATCAAACAGCCCGTTACAAAAAGGATGCCAGGGCACGGAGGAAGCAGGCGGAATGAGGTTATCACTTGGGAGGTGTGCACGAGTGGAGAACCCTTCAAGAGCAATGACAGGTCGGCGGGGGCCTGCCGGGGATGGCAAGGGAGGCTAGAGAAGTGGTTTTCGTGTCTCTCCCCGGGGCGTGCGGGGGAAATCCCGGGGCGGCAACGGCTGGTGCTCTCGGGTCGTTCCCCGCCTCCCGCGCCCCCCGCGGCCACCCTCCAGCCAGCGGCCGCCCCCGCCTCCGCCCCGCGCGGAAGGAAGCGCCGGGCTCCCCCCACGCTCTCCCGCTCTCTCGCGAGTCCTGTGCAGGCCCTTCCAGGGGAGGGGGAGGGGGAGGGGGGCGCGGAGGGAATTGCTGCAATGGAGCGCCAAGAGAACCCTGCCAGAGCGAGGCAGTCGGTGGAAAGCCACGGCCACATAAAAATGCCATATTAATTTTTTAAAAGCCATAAATCACCCCTCCCTCTGCAGAAGAAAACCATAAACCCGATCCCATGCAAGCCTGCGAGCAGCCACCCACTTCCTATTTCTGTCACAGCAGCTACACCCTACCAGCAACCACCCCCCGGGCGCCCCCTCCCGCCACCGCCACCCCCGCCGCCACCTCCCCGCGGCTCAGCCATTTGCCAACTGACGCCCCCGTCAATAAAAATGCCCCAAGTGAGGCTGGGTGGGACGCGTGGGGGAAGGGCGCCGCGGGGGCGGGGGGTTCGCGGGTTGCACAATATCCTAGAAGGTCCGCGGCTGGAGCGGGTAGAGGAGAACCTGGGGCGGGGGAGGGGAGGCGAGGCGAGGCGAGCTGCCCAGGCGCCTGCGGCACACGGTGCACCCAGGCCACCGCGGCGCTCCGCTTACCTTTCACCACCCTGTCGGTCGTCGACAACTTGGGATCAATTGCCTTAGGCTCGGACATCTCCAGCCGCCGGAGGACAGCGACGCGCTGCTCGTCCGTCCGACTGCACACCCCGACCGGACCGGCGGGCCAGACACTCAACGCCGCCGCCGCGCTGCAAACCGCTCGGCTGGAGGTCTAGGCTCTGAGCTGGCTTTAAAGTTGCTGCCTTCTCCGCGCGTCCCTCCTCCGCCGCCGCCGCCTTCACTCCTCCTCCGCCGCTGCCGACAGCCCAGCCGACTCGCTCTGGGCTGCGCGTGTGTGGTGGTTATTTATTTATTTTCTAAGCACGCCTCCCGGTTCTTCTTTTATTCTTGGGGGAAGGGGGATGGGGAGAAGAAGCGCACACACGAGCACCCACCCCGGCACAGAGAACCGGCACCGCGGAATGGAGCCCCACGCGCGCACACACGGTCGGGATTAAGACCGATCACATGGGGAAGGCCGGGGGCGAGGGAGGAGAGGCAGGGCCGCCGATGTCAGTGCCACCAGCCGCACCTTGGCGTCCCCGGCGGCGGAGAGGCGGCCGCCGCTGCTGCCGCTGCCGCTGCCGCTGCTGCTGTTGCTGCTGTTACCGCTGCTTCTCCACACCGAGCGCCGCCGCTGGTGCCGCGGCTGCCGGAGACGTCCCGCCGCCGCGATCGCCCGCGCTCGCCTCTGCCTCCCCGCGCCGCTCCTCCACTCACACAGGCACAGTCGCGGAGCTCGGCAGACACAGTCCCGGGCACAGCCTACCCCCCTCCGCCGCTGCCGCCGCCGCCGCCGCCGCCGCCGCCGACACCGCGCCCGCCTCCGCCTCCTCCCCTTCCTCCTCCCGGCCCCCGCCTCTTGCGCGCCGGCAGCCTCCTCCTCCCCACTGAGCCCGCCCCCGACCTCCCGCCCCGACGTCGGAGTCCCGCACGTTCATTGGCTAGAGTGCACATCACTCAGTGCCAGGTGGCGGCCTCTCCGCTCGTCCCGCCTCCCGCTCCTCCTCGTTGTCCCCGCCCCTTGCTCTGTTTTCTCCCAGCTGCCGGACCAGCGGGCCTGCAGCCTCCACCGCCCAGTCCCTGCTCAGGTGTCACTTTTGCTGGCAGGCCGAGATTAGGGAAAGAGAGTGGGCAAGGGGTCGCGGCCGGGAGGAGAAGGGCTCTACCACGCCACCCTCCTTTGGCCTCTGAACGCGGACCCCGCACACGCACACCCGCGCCTCTTTGGCAAGCGTGCCTTGTCGGCTGGGTTAAGCCGCAGTGTGAGTAGCCAAGTGCAGAGGGTGTCTCCGGGTGTTTGCGTGGCCCACGAGAGGGCAAGAAGAGAAAAGGCGGGGATAGGAGGGAAGAGGGTGGGGGTAAGAGGCAGCCCTGAGAGGGCGGAGGAAGGAAGAGGCTGGGAGCTTGGCGCCCGCGGCGCAGCTGCCGTCGCTGCCGCAGCTGTCCAGGGAGGTTCGCCAAAACGGCGACAAATAAACAACTTACCTTGCGGAGAAAAGCTGCGACTGCGATGGGGTGTACGGTTGTTTTTGCTTTTGCGTTGGCGGCGTAGGGGCTGTTACTGTGTCCCACCCAGGCGTGCACACCGAGCGGCGGGGCGCTGTGGAACGCCGGAGCGGGCTAGCGGAGGAGCATGCTGATCAAGCCCCAGCGACCCAGGGCAACTCGGAGTTACCTGGGACAGCCCTGCGGATCTCCAAGAACCGAAGAGACTGGAGAAACACGGGAAAGGGTGGCCTTTTCCCTGTTCACACACACACACACACACACACGCAGCCACTGGCCGGGACAGTTGACACCCATCTTCCTTCCCTGCTCCTTCGAGTCATTCTACACCCGCTTGGTGCTGCCAGTGCGGGCAGGGCCTTGGAGTCCAAAGCGGATCCCCACACTTGTCCCTCCGGTTGAAAAGAAACTAGAGAAGAGAAAGTCAGGCTCGGCAGAGCTAAGAGTGATAGTGGCCCAAATGTTCCTTCCTGGCCCGCCTGCTGTGCCACAGAGTCTGAAAAGCGGGTCTCCGTCTACCAGAAGGTCACCTCCACACAGCCCCTCTCCGCGACCAACCGCAGCACCCAAGGACTGGCAACGTGGTTGGAGGTTTTGGGGGGAATTATGAAGAAATCTGAATAAATTTCTCACCCTTCGTCTTTCCTGTTTTATTTCCAAAGTCCTTCAGTATCAGGTTTTTCCTATTTCCTCAATTGACCACGGGTCCAATAAAAGATTTGATACCACACACACACACACACACACACACACACACACACACACACACACGAAAACGAAAAATGTAGGGAGCTGGGAGATGAAGCCAGAAGTGTTTTGGAGACAAGGATTAGATTAAAGCTCAAACTTGAAAATTTTGAGTAAGAGACTGATTGTACTGCAGCATGGCTTTGATGTGGACTGCACTGTATAGAAACACACACTAGATACCTCTGTGGAGGCCTAGCAAAAAGAGCAGACGCAGGGTGTATCCCACCAGGATAGGGAGCCTGCCACTGGCACTGAGATTCTGCTGCCCAATTTCCAACCCCAGTATACTGGGTGGCAATTAGACAATTCATTCAATAAATATATTTTCTGTACTCCTTTTATTTATATGCCAGACACTGTGGTGGGTAATTAGGTGGGGAGGGAGTGTATTCGAAAATTGTTCTTGCCCTCAATAAAGCCTAGAATTTTCAGAGAACATAAAATTATGAGCTCTGAGAGGTCACTGTAATCTCCTCAGGAAGAGGTTGTTTAAAACAGCCTCCTGAGCACAGGCAGAGCTAGTTGCTAAGGCAGATTTGGGAAGCTGGTCCCTGGCCAGATGGCACACAGTGAGGGAGCGATGCCAAGACCTGTGGGTGAAGAGGGCCTGCTTCAGAAAGACCAGGAAACCATGTCCAGGGATGCTCATTTCCAAGGCCAAGACATTCTCTCCTACATATTAGAAAAAAATGAAGTTCCCACCGTTATTTGGACTAACTTTTTACTGAGTATAGGATAAACATCTTTGAACCAAGATCAGAAGGCTTAAAATGTCAGCACCATATAAAACTACACGATACAGATAGGAAATAAAGGCACACCTTTCAGGCACACCCTTTAGTCCGCTACAAGTCTAGGACACCTCCTAGCTAAGGTATGTATGGGGAAAAAAAAGTTATGACTCATAATCACTTCCCAACACATTATCAACAGGAACTTTTAATGCCTGTGTATGATTCCATAACTGCTGCAACACTGACACCTCTTAAACAAAATTGGATCCTGCTCTAAGGGAAACAGGACAGCAGCATATTAACTAGCAACAACTTGTGTTCATACACTTGGCCTCCTGAAGTAGACAGCCAGATCATCTTTTTAATTCAGATACTGTTTCAGATGTCCTACCCTCTCCTACTGCCATTCTTTTTCTGTCCTGTCGAGAGGTCCCTAACCTTTCCGGCAACAGGGACTGGTTTCGTGGAAGACAATTTTTCCATGGATGGTAGTAGGGGGTGGTTTCAGGATAAAACTGTTCCACCTCAGATAATCAGGCATTAAATTCTCATAAGCAGCATGCAACCTAGATCCCTTGCATGCATGGTTCACAGTAAGGTTTGCACTCCTATGAGAATCTAATGCCACTGCTGATCTGACAGGAGGTAGAGCTCAGGAAGTAATGTTTGCTCACTCTGCTGCAGATCTCCTGCTGTACAGTCCAGTCCTAATAGGCCACAGACTGGTACTGTTCTGTGGCCTAGGAGTTGGGAACCCCCATATTAGACTGCCCTAGCAGTCCATAATTATATTACCGCTTGCATGAGAATACCTTATCTTTGGAATTTACATTTTGAAGGGATTACTTCAGTTCCCAGATGCTGACTTTGACAATGTCCTGCTTATCAAGAAATCGTAGCGGGCAAAAACTTGAAAAAAGACAACTTTTTGTCTACCAAAAAAATGTGTTTTCCCTTCCTTAGTATAATTCACTCTGGGAAGTGTCTGCCCAGTGAGGGATCCCATTTCTAGCCTGACCAAGTAGGTCCATGTGACTAGTTCTGATCAACAGACTGTGGGCTGAGATGGTTGGTCCCTCTCAGGCCAAGGCAGTTAAGCAGCGGTTATACATTTTCTAGTCTATGGACTCCCATCCTTAGCTGAATGCAGAGACTTCTAAGACCCAGGGCAGGCAGAACCCCAGAGACAAAGAGGAGAATCCCTTAATTACAACACAGAGGAATGCTGCCCACTTACTAAGAAAATATGCATTAGGCTTTACCCATTTATTTTGCTACTCCATTAAAATGTGGAGATATGTTTGTTAGAATAGCTAATATTACCAAATTAATTTGCAAAAGTAATATATTAGTTCAAAAAGTACAATCCTTAGCAAAACCTAGAATTATTGTTTTACTGTAATATAAGAGAACTACCAGAAGACTAAAAATACTCTTACTTCTTTTAATACATGAGCATCAAATCTTAATTATCTGTAAACGAATATTCTTTGACCACTTGTGTTTTGAACACCTGTTCTGTACTAGGTCCTACGCTACATGATGCATAAAACGTAGGGAGGAAAAAAGGATTCAAAGATTTTGTTCCTTCATTCAAGGATTTAAAAGTTTTATATGATCATTAGATATATATTCTCTCTGCAAACATCTAGGTGTGAGGTGCTACTTTCTCTTTCTATTGGAGAAGAAAAACTGTTAGATATACCAAAACTAATTATGAAGATAAATATGTAGGCAAAAAAGAAAATATTGTGGATTTGGAATCATCTGTGCATTTAAGTGCTCCACAGAGCTTACTTCCATTGGTGCAAATCATAGTAAACAAAGTACGTTTTAGTTTATTATTAAGTGCTCTATCAGATGCTTTATTTTTAAAATAAAATAAAATATTGTATGTTATATTCTGTTTTGAAAATAACGGGCTTTCAAAATTTTGAACTTTCCTTTGATTCTTGGATGAATGTGTTAGCATTTGGATATTACGGTTGAGTAATAACTTCTGATTATGGCGGGGTGCAGTGGCTCACTCCTGTAATCTCAGCACTTTGAGAGGCTGAGGCAGATGGATCACGAGGTCAGGAGTTCGAGACCAGCCTGGCCAATATGGTAAAACCCCGTCTCTACTAAAAATACAAAAATTAACCGGGTGTGGTGGTGTGCGCCTGTAGTCCCAGCTACTCGGGAGGCTGAGGCAGAAGAATTGCTTGAACCCAGGAGGCAGAGGTTGCAGTGAGCCGCGATCATGCCACTGCACTCCAGCTTGGGTGACAGAGTGAGACTCCATCTCAAAAAAAATAAAAATAAGTAAATAACTTCTGATTATGACGCTTCTGAGGCATTCACTTTTTTCTGAGTAGCTAATGGTAGACAGCAGTATGTCTGCCGTATCCTCACTTAAGTTAGTGGAACACAATGCTGAGGAACCTGCAAAGTAGACAGTCAATCCTGATAGGGCCACGAATGCATATGAGACTTTGATTTATTATCTTAAAGCTAATTCCTGTGACATTTCCTTCTCACATTGTCTAGTTCTACCCTGCTTCCATAGAGGTCCTATGAAATATGCTGTTCTACATAGATCTAATTTGAGGTTCAAACTAAAAGGAAGTTTTACTGCTTATTTTTTTCATTGCTCTTGAAATTTTGTTGAGCCTTGTTTATTTCAGAAGGCAGTTTTACCCATTTAGAAAAGCTATTTTTCAAGGAGTATAAAAAATTTTTATATCAAATGTATCCAGGAATAAGTTTATTTTTTTCCCATTAGGATTAAACTATAATTTATGGAATTATATGCTAAATGTATGCAGAAATATGTATTTTACATAGAATTTAGCAAGACAATCTGTGATCATTATTCATTTGTATTTAATAAATTATCATATTTATTTTATTTATTAATAGATTTGTATCATCATCTCGTATCCTAGTTTTGGGCACAGAGTAGGTGCTCAACAAATTTTGTTGAATGAATTCTTAAAATGTATTGGTATCCACTATATAAGTTACTAGCCTAAGTAATATAGTTCCTAGTCTCAGAGAAATTTCAATATGACTCATAAAATTAAAAACATGCACATCAACCCCTACACACACATACACACACACACACACACACACACACACATATGCTGGAGAGAAATGTTATTAGTCCTTTCTCTTACTTTGAATTTTAATTTTATTACTGATTTTGAAAATTATAAATACATTAATGGTGCCAAGTCATAAATATTTGCATTTAAAATATATGTGCTATCATATTTTTAAACATCCAAGAAATATACATACTGTAAAACTTTATGTATTCTGGATTCTCTAAACTTTGAATTTCAGAATGTTTGACATGAAATGAGCTGAAGTTTACATTTTAGGTGCTTTGAGAATGACTTCAACAATATCAGTAAAAGGCTTACTAATCGAACTACAGGTACAGACAAATCGTAGGAGATCCGGTAAATCAATTTAGGAGAAAGTTTGTCAGGACCTTTAAAAGCACATTTGCATATACAAAATCAATATAGCAATTAGTAACGAGTTTCACTCATCTAAGTTGGCAAAGATGTATTTTTTACTTGAAACAGATTTTGCCAATTATTGATTAAAAAATTCATGAATTTGCAAGTAAATATTCTACCATTTAGAAGAATCAGCTAGCCTTCTTTCCATTTATTTCCAATTAGTGAGATTTTTTTTTTTAACTACTATTCATGGCTAGTGGAAGGCATATATTCACAAGGTATTTATTGAGGCTTGGTGTGGTGGCTCACGCCTATAATCCCAGCACTTTGGGAGGCAAAGGTGGGTAGATCACCTGAGGTCAGGAGTTTGAGACCAGCCTGGCCAACATGGTGAAACACCATCTCTACTAAAAATACAAAAATTAGCCGGTCATGGTGGCAGGTGCCTGTAGTCCCAGCTGCTTGGGAGGCTGAGGCAGGAGAATCGCTTGAACCTGGGAGGTGGAGGTTGCAGTGAGCCAAGATCGCGCCATTGCACTCCAGCCTGGGCGACAGAGCGAGACTCTGTCTCAAGAGAAAAAAAAAAGTATTTATCGAACACTTATACATATCAGGCACTAGGAATATAGTATGAAAAAAAGCAAAGCAAAGCAAAATCTCTGACCTCATAAAACTTATATTCTAGTGAGGAGAGATAGATAACAGTAAAGAAAAAATAATAACAGTTACACACACAAAAAAAAACATGTCAGGCAAACTAAGTAGTAAGTGCAGACAATGCACAGTGCTAAGGACATTGACAGAAGTGATGGGAAGAAGGGTACTATAGTCAGCCCTCTATATCTGTGGATTCTACGTTCATGGATTAGGCCAACTTTGAATCAAAAATATTTCGGGAAAAAAGATAACTACATATGTACTGAACATGTGCAGACTTTCTTTACTTGTCATTATTTCCTAACAAGACGGTGTAATAACTATTTACATAGCGTTTACATTTTGTTAGCTATTATAAGTAATATAGAGATGATTTTAAATATACAGGAAGATGTGCATAGGTTACATGCAAATTTGTGCATTTGGGTATCCTCAGGAAGTCCTAGAACTAAACCCCACAGATACTAAAGTACTACTGTACTTGTTGTAGACAGCTTGGACCAGGAAGGCCTCCCTAAGAAGGTGATGTTTGAACAGAGATTCAAATGAAATAATGAAGATATTTATGCCAGTATGTGGAAGAAGAGAGTTCCCAGTAAAAGGAAGTGCATGTGCAAAGGTCCAGAGTTAAGAGTCTACAAACTCTGAAAGGAAGCCAGTGAAGTTGGAGCAGAATGAACTCGAAAGAGTGGTACAAGATAAGGTTAGGGAGATCATGAAAGGTCAGATTATGTAGGGCCTTAACCATAGGAATGACTGAATTTTATTCTGGGTGAAATGAAAGGGATTTTGTTAGGAAAGTGATATAGTAGGACTTAAATTCAAAGAAAACAATCATTCTTGTGTAAAAACTGACCCTGGATGTAATGGAGGGAAGGAAGAATGAATAGAAATGGGAAGATGCAGTTAAAAGACTGTTGTCATAATCCAATGGAAATAAGGTAGTTTGGGTTATACAGTTTAGAAGACAGTGGTGAAAAGCATCCAATACCAAGTGCATTTTAAAAGTAGAACTAACAGAATTTGTTGATGGATTGGATACAGGATGTGAGAAAAAATTAGAAAAGGAATCAAGAAGAACTATAAGATTTTGAGTCTCAGCGAATGGAAGAGAGGAGCTAACATTTACTAAGAAAGAAAACATTAGAAATGGACAGCATATTTGGTAGAGAAGATCTAAAATTAGCTTTAGATATGTTAACTCTGAGGCGCATATTGTACATGGAAGTGGAAATGGCATGTGGGCAGTCGGATATATAAGCCTGAACTTGAAAGTCTGTGTATAAAATTGGAAATCGTGGGCATAATAGTACTTTATTTCAGTTAGAAGGTAGGAAGAAAAGGAGGTACCAGCAAAACCAACTGAAAGATTCAGCTTCTGGGATAGAAAGGTAATGTCCCCACAGTCAAGCAAATGCATTGTGTCAATCAAGCTGATATGATAAGTAAAATGACAACTGAAATTTGATTGTTGATTTTAATGGAAAGGGAAATTCTTTGTGATCTTGACAAAGCAGACTTGTATACCTAACTAAAACAGTGCCTCGTCACTCTCTGCCTCTTTATAGGGATTCAGTTCCTTTTCACTATTTATAACTACTTGACATTGCATCTGTATGTATGCTGTGTTTGACTTATTTGTTTGTTGGTCTTCTGTCATCTTGTTAGCTAATATGAACCTTGAGAGCAGGGACTTTGTTTTGTTCCCAGCTGAATTTCCAATGCCTGGAACATGCGTACAATATTCCAGGTGCTTAATATATGTTTATTGGGAAAAAAAACAAATATTTGATTACAACGCTAGTCCATGTTAGTTTTTCTAATCTTCTAAATAGTTTAAATAAGCATTTCAAAAGATTTTTAGGAAAAACTAAAATTTAACATTTAGGTTTTTTAAAGTTACAAAGTCAACTTTCGTAGAGTAGAGAGTTGACTCAGGCCTTGAGGATGACAAATGGAATTCAGGAGTTTAGTTTTTAGCATGAGGTGTGTCTCTCACACATCCGTACTGTAAGAATAATTACTTATATAGATCCAAGGGAAGGCCAGTATTACTCATATCTCTTCCTTCTCCAAATACACAAAGGGTTCTATTGTTTGCTTGCAACATCTAAGCTATTCTCTGGTGATAAATTAGGACAGATAGCAGCAATTTTCAGAGGAAGTGGATACAGTTTGGGTTATGGTTGTTTAGGAGCATTCCCTCAAAAGAGTTTCCCTCTCTATTTCAGGGTGTTCCTGATGCCTAGAGCAGAGAAATCTAGTCAGTCCTGGAAATCGTGTTAATATGCTTTAGGGTGCCTGTCCTGCCCACATCCCTGCTGTAGGTAAAATGCCTCAGTAGCCTCACCTGCCAAGCGATCATCAGGTCACAGGTTTAATCACTGTCATTACAGGATATTGGACTAGGGTGGATGAACATCTGACTAGGGGGTACCCATGGGCTGGTAACCTTTAACTTCCCTAATCTAATTTGCACAAGTAAGCTGGATTAACCAGATGCCCTCTGTGAAGGGCTTGCCCTTAAAATTCAGAGGAAAGTGTATGGTTGTTGTTTGAATACAGGGAATTGCAGGCTGGGGTTAAGGTAGCCACTAGCACATGATTCATGTGCAAGGTGTGTAAACAGATGAAGCCATTCTGGGTAGAGGGGTAATAGGTCAGATTCAACAGGGGTGGAGAGAGCAGAAAGAGACATTTCAAAATCTGTGTCCTTTTTGTCCTTCCAACGCATGATTGTTTAATTTTTTTCTGGCTATATAAACCCCTAAGTACCCTTACAATAAGCCCTATTTTCTACAGTTAGTTTGAGTGTTATGTTCCTTACAACCAAAAGACCCCTAAAAAGAGCAGCTAAGAGTATTACTTTATGCCCTCTGTAAGTTTTCATCTACTGATTCTGGTGCTTATGGAAATGCTTATCTACAGTAGAGAATGATCATATTCTACTTTCATCTTTGCCTATACCACTGTTTCTATAGCACACTCAGTTAAAAAAAAAATGAAAGGAGAAAAATCAGTATGGATGGAAAGAGGGATAGATAGACTTTGACTAGGTAGTCTTAGTGAATTTTTGAGCTATTAACTGAATATTCTCCATGATTATTTCCATGTCATGATCAGGCAGGTTATAGGCTATGCTGCAGTAAAAATGGAAAATCTCGGTAGCTTAACAAAAGTTTGAATTTCTCTGCAGGTCTGGGCAGCCCTCCAGGCTGACTCAGCATTCCAGCTTGCTACAATCAGATAGCACAAATATTAACACGTGCTTCCACAGTCACCCAGCAGGACTGGAGAGGGCTGAAGGTCTAAGCCCTAGCAATCAAATGCTTCTGCCTGGAAGTGATACTCGTGAATGACCACATTCACATTCCATAGGCTGAACTCATCATTTGGTTAAACCTAATTTCAAGGGAGGCAGAGTTATGTGATTCTCCCACATGTCTGAAATTGGAGATCAAACATTTATAAAGAGTAATATGCCAATCAGCATATCTAAATAACCCATCTAATCCTGTAGGACCCATATGCTACTCATTACAACCCAGTGACTAGGACATTTGTCTTATCTGTTTGACATGCCACAGTTAGTCCTGGAATGACTGTGGAACATATGCACATACATGCGCATGCACACACACACACACACACACACACACACACAGTGTATTACATCTTTATTAAAAATTAAAGTTTTTAATTTAACTTTTTTTGGGTGAAAACTTACTTTTTGTTCCTCATTCACGACCTAAGAATTTCTGTTCTCCTAAATATATAATACCTACCTCCTGCGTAATTGTAATGCATAGTCAGCTATCTAAGATTGGAGTACCTAGATGTAGACCCTAAGATAAATATTCATGTAAAGGTGATTTATTAAGAAGTGTTCCAAGGAAAAACCAGGAGGGAAGGAGGAAAAGTGACATGGAAGGGAAGAAAGCCAAGCAAGGGTGATATGTCAAGTAAAGAGGGTAACTTTGGCCCAATCCTGCAGGGGTCCTCTGGAGACTTATGTCACACCTCTGAGCTGTCCCCATCAGGGATCAGGGAGCTGAGTATTTGTACCCACCAGGCTTGTGTGATCAGATGGCCTCAGGGAGATACGAATTCCTAGGCACTTCCTGCTTTCTCCACATTCGGGCAAAGGCCAAGGAAGTGTGAGGACAATGGTCTGACAAAGATGCAGATACAAGCACACAGGGAGCTGCTGTGGAAGTGGAAAAGTTTGGGAGAGGCTCAGGGTCGAGGTGTTGAGGGCATATGCTAGTCAGAACTGATAGCCTCTTGGATAAAGGGATGGTGCAAGGAAAATGACCAGATCACCGACTTAACGATGCAGTGGGGAAAAAAACAATAATCTCTCCTTTTATTTATTTATTTAGTTAGTTAGTTAGTTAGTTAGTTATTTTTATTTATTTATTTTTTTGAGATGGAGTCTTGCTCTGTCGCCCAGGGGGGAGTGCAGTGGTGCGATCTGGACTCACTGCAAGCTCCGCCTCCCAGGTTCACACCGTTCTCCTGCCTCAGCCTCCCAAGTAGCTGGGACTACAGGCACCCGCCACCATGCCCGGCTAATGTTTTGTATTTTTAGTAGAGACGGGGTTTCACCGTGTTAGCCAGGATGGTCTTGATCTCCTGACCTCGTGATCCGCCTGCCTCGGCCTCCCAAAGTGCTGGGATTACAGGCATGAGCCACCGCGCCGGGCCAATAATCTCTTCTTATCTCACTTCGGATTACGCTCCTTCTCCCACACCCACAATGAATTTACCATCCTAAGAATAAGGATGATGAATTTCCTGGGCAGATTCCTTCACCTTTTCTAATCCCCAAGTGATGTACCTTACATTGCCCGAAATTTTTAACTCATGGAATATAGCATTTAATTCCTTGATAGATAAAATGAAAATATTCCTAAAACAGGAAATATATTGACTCATCTCAGAACTGAGATCTGTCCCAGATATTTGCAGTACCCCCTCTGCCCAGACTGGGAAGGCATTAGGTGTATGTCGGATATTTTGTCTGTTCAGAAGCCTCATTTCAAAGATGACTTATCCACATGATTCTACATGGCCCCATCTCAAGGTTATAGTTCCATAGATCAAGATTGGATCCATGTTGCCTTCTTTTCCCATGAGATTTCTTTCTTTGGAAAACTAAATTCAGTCTCTTCTCTGGAAAACAGGTCATGTTGATACTAAGAAGCTTTCAGCAGCCATGTTATTCTACCATATGGATTAGGAAAGAAGAGAAGGTGGTTCTACAGAAAGAAAAAAAAAAAAAACATGAATCAGAAATGCAGAAAAGAGCAGAGATGACAGAAGAAAGACTGCTGATATTCCATTTCCTAATTCCACTGTGTTCCCACGACCCAGCTACATGACAGCCCTTGGGGTCCATGAGACCCCCACAACATTCTTATAATTCATTAGCATTTAAGCTGGAGTTTGGTTGAATTTCAGTTATGTACAACCAAAGGGTAGTAAGTAATAAAGAAATGTATTCATAATTGCCAAAACTTGGAACCAACCAATATATTTTCCAGTAGGTGAATGGATAAATAAACTCTGGTACATTCAGGCAATGGACTGTTATTCAGCACTAAAAAGAAATGACCTATCAAGCAATAAAGAAACATGAAGAAAACTTAAATGCATATTACTAAGTGAAAGAAGCCAACCTGAAAAGACTACATAGTGTGTGATTCCAACTATCTGACATTCTAGAGAAGGCAAAACTATGGAGACAGTATAAAGGTCAGTGATTGTCAGAGGTCAGTGGGAAGGAAGAGATAAACAGGTGGAGCAGGGAGGATTTTTAGGGCAGTGAAACTACTCTGTGTAATACTATGATGGTGGGTACATGTCATTCTACATTTGTCCATACTCACAGAATGTACAACACCAAGAGTGAACCCTCATGTAAACTATGGTCTTTGGGTAATAATGGTGTATCAATGTAGCTCATCAGTTGTAGCACTGTACCACTGTGATGGGGGACGTTGACAGCAGGAGACTATGCATGTGTGGGGGCAGTAGGTATATGAAATATCTTTATACCTTTCTCCCAGTTTTGCTGTGAACCTATAATTCGACTTAAAAATAATATGGGAAACTAAGAGTAACACAGTTTCTCAGCTGTAAACTCTGACTAGGACAAATCCTGGGTCTAGATCTGTGGAGCCACCTTCTCTCCAGAGGTCTGGCAGAATGATGGGTAGCCTAGAGGCTATAGTGGTGACAAGCATAGCCCTGGAATATAAGAAGGCTTTCTAGAAGGCACTGTCTCTTCCCCCCCCCCCATAACTCTCATCACAGAAACTTTACCTTTCTTTCCCTCTTTTGAAATTACTATGGTGCATTATTCCAGGATGTGAAAACCTCTGGGGTCTCATACAAATAAACAATTTGAGAATTGATAATAATGGAGCATCATAAGATGCATCCAGGAAGACATCAATGCATGAAATATTGAAGAGGAAAGTGCCTTTTCTAATCTAGGTTGAAAGACTGAAAGACTGATGGGTAGTCCCCTGTGACTTGATCTATCTCCTGAAAACCATGTGTTACTTATACATGTTAGAATTTGCAAGTGAGATGATAGTGGGGATACATATTTACATATTTATTGAAATTGAAAAACAAAATCAGAGTTTTCTTTGTCCTCACAGAAATTTCCACTTTAGTTATTGCTTCACAATTAAGAACTGGCTTTGCCAATGAAGTTCTTTGGCAGACATTTTCTCTAAATTAATTAAGTTAAACGTGCTGCTCTATTGTTTTGATGAAAAATATTTAACATATAAGTGCAACACACAATTTGCTGGAATTACAATTATGTTTAATTATTAAATCATCAATATAAAACTTTAGCTAACAACTGAAAAATATAATGTAAAAAAATTATTTTGGAGGCACTCCAGCAAAAACATTGGATATCTCTAGATCAGCAAAACATATTCACCCAGACTTAACCACTATGACAAAGACACGCTGGTCAAACCCATTTTTTTTCTTTTCAGACTCTTGAATGTCTCATGACCTAGGACCACACACTTTGGCCGATTAGCCTAGTGGCCCAGTTTTCAAGCATTTGCTAGTTTCTAGTTGTGACATGTGGAAAGAGAAGACACAACACAAGTATACTAGGTACCCAAAAGATGATCTTTTCTGATATTCTAAGGGTAATTAATTTTACTTGTTTTATAAATTTGCATAATGCTAATATCAAATTTTTATAGTACTCTATAGCTAATAAAATATTTCATGTATTATTTCATTTTATTCTCATGAACTTTGAGCACATTTTTTTGCCTATATCTAAAAGTTTGAGATAGAAATTCTTTTCAAATGATTTATTGAGGGAGTATCCTCAGGAGAAGGGGGTGTGAGATAGGACAAGAACTAGAAGACAAGCAAGTGAGTGGTTTCAGCTGGTCACTAGCTTCAATCTAATCCCACAGACAAGCTTTGTGCACAAATTGCACCACAGAGTTGTACCCCCTCCATGCAAGGGGCTGGCTTTCCATACCCCTGTCTCTGAGGGCAGGGGGAAGTTCCAGTTTGACCAATACTCTGGAGGCAATTCCGTAGAGAAGAGGGACGTTGTCATCAATATTTAGGGGAAATGGGAGATGGATAATCTAGATGGTAAAGGGAATCTGGGAGGAGCATCAAAAATGTCTCCAGTTTTTTATTTAGAAATAAACCAGGCCGGGTGCGGTGGCTCACGCCTATAATCCCAGCACTTTGGGAGGCCAAGGCGGGTGGATCACCTGAGGTCGGGAGTTCAAGATCAGTCTGACCAACATGGAGAAACCCTGTCTCTACTAAAAATACAAAAAATTAGCCGGATGTGGTGGTGCATGCCTGTAATCCCAGCTAGTCAAGAAGGCTGAGGCAGGAGAATTGCTCAAACCTGGGAGGCGGAGGTTGCGGTGAGCTGAGATGGCGCCATTGTAATCCCGTCTGGGCAAAAAAAGCAAAACTCCCAAAAAAAAAAAGAGAGAGAGAGAGAAAGAAAGAGAGAGAGACAGAAAGAAAGAAAGAAAGAAAGAAAGAAAGAAAGAAAGAAAGAAAGAAAGAAAGAAAGAAAGAAAGAAAGAAAGAAAGAAAGAAAGAAAGAAAGAAAGGAAGAGAGAAAGAGAAAGAAAGAAAGAAAGAAAAAGAAAGAAAAGAAAAGAAAAGAACAGAACAGAAAAGAAAAGAAAAGAAAAGAAAAGAAAAGAAAAGAAAAGAAAAGAAAAGAAAAGAAAAGAAAAGAAAGAAAGAAAGAAAATAAAGTGACCAAAGCTCAGAATGTTTAAGTATCTTGTGCTGGAGTTCTATAGACAGTAGATAATGCAGCTATGGTATAAGGTCGGGTTTTCTGACAGATATAGATTCTTCCCATGCTACACAAGTTCATGTCCAATTCATATAGTTTATGGAGCTAAACAATACAACGTGAAATCAGAATGACATTTACTAGTTACATCCTTGGATATTTACCCTTCGGGAATATGACTTTAGGCAAGTTATTTAACAAATAAAAGTCTCAATTTCTTAAACTAAAAAATGTGAATAATATTAACTACCCATGGTACATTTCTGAGGATTAAAAAAAACATGGAAATCATCTATCATTGTGCTTTACATAGTGTATATACTCCCAAATATTCATTTTCCTTCCTTTTCTCTTTTACCTATGAATGGACACATTAAAATAATCTAGAGAATATATTAGACAACACAGAAATGTGTAGTCATGTGACTTATAGGGAATATTGTCAAACTGATTAGATTTTCTAGAAAGTCCTTCTAGTTCAAAAGCTTTAAAATTGGCTACTACAATTTGGTAAGCACTTTCTCATTTGAACCTGTGTACTTAAAAAAAAAAAAAAACTATTGAAGTGTGACATACATACAGAAAAGTGCAAAAGTCATGTGTATAGTTTAATGAATTATTGCAAAGTAAACACACCCCTATGTAACCATGACACAGACAAATATCAAGAAATAATAACATTAGTCTGGGCATGTTGGCTCACACTTGTAATCCCAGCACTTTGGGAGGCCAAGGTGAGCGGATCAGTTCAGGCCAGGAGTTCAAGACCAGCCTCGCCAACATAATGAAACCCTATCTCTACTAAAAATACAAAAATCAGTCAGGCGTGGGGACACACATCTGAAATCTCAGCTACTTGGGATGCTGAGGCACAAGAATAGCTTGAACTTGGGAGATAGAGGTTGCAGTGAGCTGAGATGGCACCACTGCACTCCAGCCTGGGTGACAGAAGGAGACTGTGCCTTAAGAAAATATGTAAATAAATAAGTAAATAAATAAATAAATAAGAAAGACAGACATTACCAGCAGCTTGGAATCACCCACTCCCCCACTTAAGACCCCTACCAATTACCTATTACCCTCCCTATTTCATAAGGGTAACTCTCAGGACTTATAACAACACAGATAAATTTTTTGCTAGTTTGAAGGTGATGTAAATGGAATAAAATAAAATTAGCATGTTCAACTGGGTGCAGTGGCTTACACCTGCACTTTAGCAGGCTGAGATGGGAGGAGTTCAGGGCCAGCCTAGGCAATACGGCCAAAAACCGTCTCTACAAAAAATACAAAAATTAGCCAGGAATGGTGGCATTCCTGTAGCCCCAGTTACTCGAGACTGAAATGACAGGATTGTTGAGTCTAGGAAGTCGAGACTGCAGTGAGCCATGATGAAATCACTGCACTCCAGCCTGGATGACAAAGTGAGACCCTGTGTCAAAATAAATAAATAAATAAACAAACAAAACAAAAACAACAACAACAGAAAACATGTATCTGCTTTCTTTCACTCAACTGATTTATGTTTTATGCATAGTTCTGTTTTTTCCATTTTCATAGCTGAACAGTATTACTATAGATGTATATTCATTTAAATATTTTATTTAAATATTTATTTAAATAAAATAAATGAACATTTTATTGTTTGATGAACAATAAAATGATGAACAAAATATTTTGATGAACAAAAATATTGGTGATGAACATTTTAGTTGTTTTCAGTTTGGGACTATTACCAACAATACTGCAGTGAATATTACTAAGCTTGTCATTTGCTATGCATGTGCATACATTTCTTTAGGGTAAAAAAATTATTTGCTGAATTATGAAGTATGATGGTTAGCTTGAATTCATACTGCTAATCAACTTTCCAAAGTGTCTGTAGCAGTTTACACTCCACTCCTCAGCACTAGAAAGCTCTTGTTGCTCCATATTGTTACCAGCCCTTGGTTTTCCCTTTTGTTTTTGTTTTTGCCATTCTGGTGGCATACTGTCATGCACTTACCAAACTTATGTTTTCACCTTTTGTTTCCCTGATGTGTTATGATATTCAGCACCTTCTTATATGTCCAGTGGCCACCAGTGGCCATTTTGACATCCCTTCTGTGAGTCACCTTTTAAGTTTAATGCCATATTTCTATTGGATTGTCTTTGTTCATATTGATTTTTAGAACTTCTATATCTTTGGATACCAACCTTTTGTTGTTTTTATCTTCACTCTGCAGTTTGGCTTTTGCCATCTTAATGATATCTTTCAATATAGAGAAATTCTTAATTTTTAGTCCAACTTGTCAATCTTTTTCCCTTATGATCAGTACTTTTTGTGTTCTAAGAAATCTTTGTTTCTCCCAAATTTATAAAGATATCCTCTATGTTATCTTCTAGATGCTCTACTCTTTTATGTTTCACATGTAATTCTACAACCACCTGGAAATGACTTTTATTTATTGTGTGAGGTTGTAGTTAAGGTTTATTTTTTGCCATATGGAAATGTTAATTCTATTTAATGAAAAGAATGTCCTTTTGCCACTGTTCTGGGGTTGCCACATCAGACATAAATCAAGTATTCACATACACTCAGGTCTGTTTCTGAATATGCTATTCTGACCCATTATTCTATTAATCTATCCTTGTACCAATATCACTTTTTCCTTATTACTGTAGCTCTGCATTTATTTTGATATCAAATAGAGCAGGTTCTCCCAGTTTTCTCTTCTTCAAGATTGCCCTGGTTGTTTGCATTTCAACGTATATCTGTACAAAAAACCTACTGGGTACAGAATTACAGTCAGATAGAAGGAATAAATAAGTTCTAGTATTTGATAGTACAGTAGAGAAATTATAGTTAACATTAATTTGTTGTATATTTCAAACAAACTAGAAGAATTGTAATGTTGCCAACACAAAGATAAATGTTTAAAGTGATAGATATTCCAATTATCCTGACTTACATTACAGATTGTATTATTACATTACACATTGGGCACATGTATCAAAATATCACATGTATAAAATATACATTTATTTATATATGCAATGATATATTAATTTTTAAAATTTTAAGAGAAAAAGAAAACATGAGACTTTTGATTAGAATTGCATTCAATTTTTAGGTTAATTTAGAGAAAAGTGGCATATTTCAAACCATGAACATACTACATTTTTCCATTTATTTAAATATTTAATTTCTGTCAATATTGCCTAATAGTTTTAGGGGAAGAGGTGTTTGACATTGTTTGGCTGTGTCCCCACCCAAATATCATCTTGAATTATAGCTCCCATAATCCCCATGTGTCCTAGCGGGGACCCTGTGGGAGGTCACTGAATCATGGGGGTGGTTCCCCCATGCTGTTATCATGATAGTGAGTGATTTCTCATGAGATCTGATGGTTTTATAAGAGGCTTTCCCCTGCTTTGTGCTGCATTTCTCCTTCCTGATGCCACATGAAGAAGGACGTGTTTGCTTCCCCTTCTGCCCTAATTATAAGTTTCCTGAGGTCTCCCAAGCCATGCTGAACTGTGTATCAATTAAACTTTTTTCCTTTATAAATTACCCAGGCTCAGTTATGTCTTTATTAGCAGTGTGAGAACAGACTGATACAGTGTTCTACATATTTTATTGGATTTTCTTTAAACTAGATGTTTGAAATATTTTGGTAACCATGTAGGAAAAATTAACTGACTCAGAATTTGGTTCTGGTTTTCAAAGAGCGCAGACTGATGCTCATTTGCATAAGAGCATGAGATAATAAGGCTCCTATGAATGTCCTAATTTCCTGGGATATATTATTTCAGTTTTCTGTAGTCGTAACTTCAACAAATTATAATTAAATATTAATGTCTCAGATTTTAGGAGAGGTTACCTAAAGAAATAGTCATATGAAGATTATTTTACATATTCATACATATGTATGATTTCTATAAATGTATAGTTTTATTTTGAATTTTTATTTTGAATGTTTTAAAATTATAGAAATGCTGTTATACTCTATATATTCTTTAGCAACTTGCTTTTTCAACATTATTTTAAAGATTTATTCATTTTCTTGCATTAGGTTTAGTTCTAATTTTAAAGATTGCATAGGTTTTTCTCTTACAAATAAGTAAGTGTTTATCTAGAGTCTCACTAACATTTAAATTTCTTTTGCAGATTTTTTTTTTAGCTATTAAAACCAATGCTGCTATGAACATTTTAGTACATTTATCTTTGCATACATCTGTAAATAGTGCATTTCTAGGAGTAGAATCACTGGGTTGAAAGCTACACACATCTTTAATTTTATTTGATATTTCAAATTGTCTTTTAACCTGGATGAACCCATTTATACTCTGTCCAGAATATATGGTCCCTATTTTTAATATGTTAACACTTTTATTTCACCCAATAGACCTACAAGGAGAAATAGACACATTTACTATTATAGTTGGAAACTTTAACACCCCCTCTATAAGAAATGGAGAGATCCAAAAGGTTTCTCCGGAAAATCAATAAGGACATAGTTGAATTAAACTACATCACCACTTAACTGGATACAGTTGACATCTGTAAACTACTTTATTAAATAACACAGAATATACATCTGCTGGTGAAACAGTATCTCGTGTTGTCAAAGTGAATGTTTTGAGTAAATGTAAAGTTTAACCTCCTTTATTATGTTTACTGGCCATTCGGTTTCCACTTGGGTAAATTGCTTGTCATTATCCATGATGATTTTGTACTGTGTCAATCTGGTTAAACTAGACCTATGTTTCCCAAAATTCCCTTCCCTGTATGGTCCCAGTTAGAGTTGACTGAAAGGGAAACTAATATGGAATTTGGAAGGTAGAAGTGAAGCAGATGCCGTTTTGCTTTGAAGGTTATCATGACTGAATATGGTGAGAGATGGGCACAGACATCTTGGCAGTTTCTAGCATTTGCCAAATCGTAAGCATCTCTCCACATTTCAAGAAGATAAGTGTAATAGAACTAGGAAAAAAAATTAAATTATGGCATTCTCCAAGGAGAAGGACCCCCAGTAAAATCTCTGGCTTTCAATAGGGCGACTGGAGGGGTCCATTCTAGTAATGATTGCTAACCAGAAATAGAATGGAATTTATGAAACTGATGCCCAGCCTCAACTCATTTGTTTCATTGTTGTTGTTGTTGTTTTGTTGTTTTGGTTTTTTTTTGTTTGTTTTTTTGAGACGGAGTCTGGCTGCCTCCCAGGCTGGAGTGCAGTGGCGCGATCTCGGCTCACTGCAAGCTCCGCCTCTCGGGTTCACGCCATTCTCCTGCCTCAGCCTCCCGAGTAGCTGGGACTACAGGCACCCACCACCATGCCCGGCTAATTTTTTGTATTTTTTTTAGTAGAGACGGGGTTTCAGCTTCAAGTCATTTTAAACAGACTTTATAAATATCATTTCTTATTAACTTTTTAAAAAACACAGTAAGAATACATCCAATTTATAATCAGGCATGTAGAGAAGAAGCTTATAAATCTTTACTCTGTCCTGGCCGGGCGCAGTGGCTCATGCCTGTAATCCCAGTACTTTGGGAGGGCGGATCACGAGGTCAGGAGATTGAGACTATCCTGGCTAACACGGTGAAACCCCGTCTTTACTAAACACACATGCACGCGCGCACACACACACACACACAATTAGCCGGGCATGGTGGCGGGCGCCTGTAGTTCCAGCTACTTGGGAGGCTGAGGCAGGAGAATGGTGTGAACCCAGGAGGTGGAGCTTGCAGGCTTGCAGTGAGCCAAGATTACACCAGTGAACTCCAGCCTGGTCCACAGTGCAAGACTCCGTCTCAAAAAAAAAAAAAAAAAAAAAAAAAAAGGAAATCTTTACTCTGTGCTGACAGCAAGTAAAAAGCTGAACAAACTGAAAAAATCAACAGCCCTTCTTGGATTTTTAAGAACATTGAGGTCAAAAGAAAAATTGATACCCCAAAACTTGAGAGACAGACAGACAGATACAGAAAAATGACAAAATATCACAGCAGAAAACTCTATGGGAAGCAGTGCTAGGGTAGAAAAACCTGAACTGTAACTGACTAATTGCTCAAGTATGAGAGTTAAAAACTCCAGACAAACCCAGTCACAGGGAGGCCTCCACATTTTTGTGAGGTTTGTCTGCAGGAGCTCAACCAGATTCTCACTAGTCTGTTTTTCTTAACAAAGTATGCTCTTAAGAGAAGCTGGTTAACCAGAGCCTAATCTGCTAGTGTTTTATCAGAGCCAACTGACCTAGGGGAAGGGAAATACCAAACTCCAGTTAACTCTGCCTTTCCATGGGACAGCAGGGAAATACCCAATTCTAGCTATCCTGTCTCACCCAAGGAAGGAGGGAAAAACTGAGGAACACTTATGAAGTTCGAGACCAGAGGCATTAGCTCACTAAAAGACAGATCTAATTGTAGTGCTATAGAGCATGTCTATTTCCCCTACACCTTACCACCATATTACTAAAAGCCCATTTACAGTAGTTCCTTTTAATCAATACACCATGTTTGGCTATGATTTAAAAAATTACAAGGCATACTAAAATGCAAGTAACAGTTTGAAGAGACAGGGCAAGCATCAGAACCAGACACAAGGAATGTTGGCATTACCAAACAGGGAATTTAAAACAATTAAGATTACTGTGATAAAGTAGACAGCATATAAGAACATAAGGGTAATGTAAGTAGAGAGATGAAAATTTTAAGAGATAACCAAAAAAAGGGAGAGACTAAAAAATGTGTAACAAAAATGAAAAATTCAGCTGGACATGGTGGTTCATGCCTATAATCTCAACACTTTGGGAGGCCAAGGTAGGAGGATTGTTTGAGTCCAGGAGTTCAAGACTAGCCTGGACAACATAGTGAGACCTTGTCTCTATAAAAAAAAATATGAAATCTAACTAGGCATGGTGGCACACACCTGCAGTTCCAGCTACTCGGGAGTCTGAGATGGGAGAATCACCTGAGCCCAGGAAGTTGAGACTGCAGTGAGCTGTGATTGCACCGTTGCACTGAAACCTGGGTGTCAGTATGAGGCCTTGTCCCCCACCAAAAAAAAAGTAAAAGAAAAAGAAAGAAGAGAGAAGGAAGGAAGGAAGGAAGGAAGGAAGGAAGGAAGGAAGGAAGGAAGGAAGGAAAGAAAGGGAAGGGAAGGAAGGAAAGAAAACAAAAAATATCCAAGATTGTGGGATGACTACAAAAGGTTTAACTAACATGTAATGGAAATACCAGAAGGAGAAAGAAAAGACAAAGGAAGAGAAGAAATATTTAAAACAAGAATGATAGAGAATTTTCCCCAAACTAATGTTAGACATCAAACTGCAGATCCAGGAAGCTCAGAAAATACTGAGCAGGATAACTACTCAAAACATAAAACAAAAATCACCAACCCCCCAAAATCCTACACATAGGGATTATTTTCTCAAAAAAACAAAAAACAAAAAACAAAAAACAAAAACAGAGGAATAAAACACCTTGCCTATAGAACAAAGTTAAAAATTACCTGTGACTTCTCAGAAATCATGAATATGCGAAGAGATTGTAGCAAAATATTTAAAGTTTTGAGAGAAAAAAACCACCAAGCCAGAATTCTGTACCCTGCAAAATTATCTTTAAAAGTGAGCAGAAATAAAATATTTCTCAGACAAACAAAAAAGGAAATTTGTTGCCAAAGGATCTGCCTTTCAAGAAATGTCAAAGAAGCTCTTTAGAGAGAACTAAAATAATAGAGGGCAGAAATTCAGATTTACATAAAGAAAGAAACATCATCAAAGGAGGAAAAAGTGAAAGCAAAATGAAAACTCTTTTGTATTCCTAATCAATGTAACAGATAGCATTTTTCCAAATAATAATAGCAACATTGTATTCAATTATGTATGCTTATGTATATATTTTTAGAATTAATATATGCTAATATGTAAGTAAAATAAATGACAGCATTGCTACAAGTGAGGGAGGAATAAGGCTATTTCATTATTATAAGACACTCAGACTATCTGTGAAGAGATGTAGTATTATTTGAAAGTGGACTTCGATTAATTATAAATGTATGTTGCAAACTCTGGCAACAACTTGAAAAGTAAAAAAGGTGGTGTAGCTGATAAGCTTAGAATGAAGAGAAAGTAGAGTCATAAAAATGCACAAGTAAAACCAAAAAAGAGGCAAAAACAGTAGAACACAAAAATAAGAATGAAGAAAAAGGGCAATAAATAGAAAATAATAACAAATATGGCTGATATTAATCCAACTGTGTCAATAATCACTTTGAACATCAATGGTATAAAAATGTACCAATGAAAAGACAGAGATTGTCAGCGTGCATCAAAAAATAAGATGCATCTATATGGTTTCTATAAGAAATCCAATGTAAATATAAATTCACATATCTATTAAAAGTAGATAGACAGAGAAAAAGACATCATGCTAATACTAATCAAAAGAAAGTGGGAGTAGTATGTTAATTTCAGACAAAGAAGATTTTGCAGCAAGGAAATTTACCAGGAATAAAAAAGGGCATTACATAACAATAAAGGAGTCAATTCTCCAAGAAGACAACAATCCTTAACATATATGTACCCAACCACCAAGCAGCAAAATACATGGGACAAAACTAATAGAACTACAAGGAGAAATAGGCAAATTTACTATTATAGTTGGAAACTTTAACACCCCCTCTGTAAGAAATGGAGGGATCCAAAAGGTTTCTCCAGAAAATCAATAAGGACATAGTTGAATTCAACTACATCATCTGTCAACTGAATATAGCTGACATCTGTAAACTACTTTATTAAATAACAGCAGAATATGCATTTTTCTCAAACTCACATGAAACATTTACCAATATAAATTACACTGTAGACCATAAAGCACATCCTAACAAACTTAAAATAATAGAAATCATACCATGTTTTCTCCCAGGCCATACTGAAATTACACTAGAAATGTACAATGGAAAGATAACCAGAAAATCTCAAAATATGTGAAGAGTAACAATACACTTCTAAATAACACGTGGGTTAAAAGTCTCAAGAGAAACAAAAAAATATTTCTGACAAATGAAAATGAAAACATATTAAAATTTGTGTGATGCCACAAACACAGTGTGTAGAGGAAAAGATTATGGCATTAAATTCATATATTAAAAACAAAGAAAGCCAGCCTGGGCAACATAGCAAGACCCAGCTTCTATTTAAAAAAAAAAAAAAGAAAAGAAAAGAAAAGAAAAAAATTAACTTGATGTGGTGGTGCATACCTGTAGTCCTAGCTTCTCAGGAGACAGAAACAGGAGGATAGCTTGAGCCCAGGAGTGTGAGGCTGCAGTGAGCCATGATCTGCACTGTGCTCCAGCATAGGCAATAAAGCAAGACCCTGGCCAAAAATAAAAAAATAAAAAATCTAAATTAGAGCAGAAATCAATAAAATGGAAAACAGAAATCATGGGGAAACTAAACAAAACCAAAAGCTTATTCTTTGAAAAGATCAATAAAATTGGTAAGCCTCAACAGCTCAGCCATACTACAATCAAGCACCAGGTAGATTTCTAAGGTTTTTTATTTTCTTCCCCCTCTCCTCCCCTCCCCTCTCCTCCCTTCCCCTCCCCTCCTCTTCCCTTCCCTCTTTGTTTTTCTTTGTCTGCTCTGTTGCCCCCAGGCTGGAGTGCAGTGGCGCCATCTCAGCTCACTGCAACCTTGGCATCCCAGGCTCAAGTGATTCTCCTGCTTCAGTTTCCCGGGTAGCTGGGATTACAGACATGCGCCACCACACTCAGCTAATTTATTGTTATTATTATTTTTAGGAGAGACGGAGGTCTCACCATGTTGGCCAGGCTGGTCTTGAACTCCTGGCCTCAAGTGATCTGCCTGTCTCGGCCTCCCAAAGTGCTGGGCTGGGATTACAGGCATGAGCCACCGCACCCAGTTGATTTCTAAGATTTTAAAAAATTTTTTTGTGTGGGTACATAGCAGGTGTATATATTTATGTGGTACATGAGATATATTGATACAGGTATGCAATGTGAAGTAAGTACATCATAAGGAATGGTGTATCCATCCTCTCAAGCATTTATCCTTTGAGTTACAAATACTCCAATTACACTTTGTAAGTTATTTTAAAGTGTACGTTATTATTGGTTATAGTCAGCCTTTTGTACTATAAAATATTAGGTCTTATTCATTCTAACTATCTTTTTGTGCCATTAACCATTCCCACCTCCCCCCAATCGCCCCCACTGTAGTTCCTAGCCTCTGGTAACCATCCTTCTACTCTCTAAGTTCTTGAGTTCAATTGTTTTGATTTTTAGATCCCCAAAATAAGTGAAAATATGCAATGTTTGTTTTTCTGTTCCTGGTTTATTTCACTTAACAGAATGATCTCTAGTTCCATCCATGTTGTTGCAAATAATTAGATCTCATTATTTTTTATGGCTGAATAGTACTCCATTGTGTGTGTGTGTGTGTGTGTGTGTGTGTGTGTGTGTGTGTGTGTGTGTGTGTGTGTATAATCACATTTTCTTTATCCATTCATCTGTTGATGGACACTTAAGTTGCTTCCAAATCTTGGCTATTGCAAGCAGTGCTGCAACAAACATTGGAGTGAAGATATCTCTTGGATATATTGGTATTGTTTCTTTGGGGTATATATCCAGCAGTGGGATTGCTGGATCATATGGTAGCTCAATTTTTAGCTTTTTGAGGAACTTCTGAACTGTTTTCTGTAGTGGTTGTACTAATTTACATTCCCACCAACAGTGTACAAGGATTTCCATTTCTCCACATCCTCATCAGCATTTATTATTGCCTATCTTGTGGATATAAGTCATTTTAACTGGAGTGAGATGCTATATCATTGAAGTTTTGATTTGCGTTTCTCTGATGATGAATGATGTTGAGCATCTTTCCATATGCCTGTTTTCCTTTTGTATGTCTTCTTTTAAGAAATGTTTATTTTGTAGTTTGCCATGGGCCCAACAAGGCCAAGGGTGAAACTCAGTATTTTCTGATCCTAAAATCTTTGCAAAAAAGGAATGCAGAAAATCAATACAGAATTATATAAAATATGTTAGAGGCACAGACTAGCTATTCATCTATACTCCAACTAAACTACTCCCTCTCACAAGATACCACTTTTTAATATGGTACAATTACCTCCATACTGACTGCAAAATGGCAGTTAAACCTTTAAAGTGTAAATCTTTGCTTTTGTGTGTTTACCTGCCAAGGACTTTAAACAGTGTGGAGAGAGGACTAAGGAAGGTGGTAAGCTATTTATAAATTGGAAAGTCTTTTTGCATTTATCTAGGAATATAGATATTGTCAATATGTGATTAAATTACTGCACCAGTTTTCCTGGAGGATTTGTATGTTTATTGCTTTTTTTGTAAGACATTTATCCAGCTCTCTCAATCCCATTCTCTTTCTTGCATGAGTTCACACATATTAAAATGCAAGTGTCTTGCTTGTCTGATAAAAAAAAAATGTTTATTCAAATCTTCTTCCCATTTTTTGATTGGATTATGAGACATTTTCCTATAGTGTTGCTTGAAGCTCCTTATATATTCTGGTTATTAATCCCTTGTCACATGGGTAGTTTGCAAATATTTCGTTTCATTCTGCGGGTTTTCTCTTTACTTTGTGGATTGTTTTCTTTGCTGTGCAGAAGTGTTTTAACTTGATGTGATTCCATTTGTCCATTTTTGCTTTGGTTACCTGAGCTTGTGGGGTATTGCTCAAGAAATCTTTGCCCAGACCAAGATCCTCGAGGTTTTCCCCTATGTTTTCTTTTAGTATTTTTATAGTTTGAGGTCATAGATTTAAGCCTTTAATTCATTTTGATTTTATTTTTGTATATTGTGATAGACTTAGGTCTAGTGTCTTTCTTCTGCATACGGATATCCAGGTTTCCCAGTACTGTTTATTGAAGAGACTGTCTTTCCCCAGTGCATGTTCTTGGCATCTTTGTTGAAAATTAGTTCACTTTAGCTGGGCAAATTTGTTTCTGAGTTCTCTATTCTGTTCCATTGGTCTATGTGTCTGGTTTTATGCCACTACCATGCTGTTTTGGTTACTATAGCACTGTAGTATAATATGAAGTCAGGTAATGTTATTTCCCCAATTCTGTCATTTTGCTTAGGATAATTTTGGCTATTCTGGGTCTTTTGTGGTTCCATACAAATTTTAGAATTGTTGTTTTCTGGCTGGGCACAGTGGCTCATGCCTGTAATCCCAGCACTTTGGGAGGCTGAGGCAGGTGGATCATGAGGTCAGGAGATCGAGACCATCCTGGCTAACATGGTGAAACCCCGTCTCTACTTAAAATACAAAAAAATTAGCAGGGCGTGATGGTGGGCACCTGTAGTCCTAGGTACTCAGGAGGCTGAGGCAGGAGAATGGTATGAACCTGGGAGGCAGAGCTTACAGTGAGCCAAGATCGTGCCACTGCCCTCCAGCCTGGGCAACAGAGCAAGACTCTGTCTCAAAATAAATACATACATACATACATACATACATACATACATACATACATAAAATTAAAAAAGAATTGTTGTTTTCTATTTATGTGAAGACTGTCCTTGGTATTTTGATAGGGATTGCACTGAATCTGTAGATCGCTTTAGGCAGTATGGACATTTTAACAGTATTTGTTCTTCCTGTCCATAAACACGGACATTTTTTCCATTTTATCTTCAATTTCTTTCATCAGTGTTTTACAGTTTTTATTATAGAGATCTTTCACTTCTTTGGTTAATTCCTAGATATTTAATTTTATATGTGGCTAATGTAAATGGGATTGCATTTTTAATTCATTTTTCACATTATTCACCGTTGGCATAGAAATGCTACTGATTTTTGTATGTTAATTTGTATCCTGCAATTTTATTCAATTTGTTTATCAGTTCTAATAGATTTTTGGTGAAGTCTGTAGTTTTTTCCAAATATAATTCATATCATCTGCAAACAAGGAAACTTTGACTTCTTTGTTTCCAAGTTGAATGCCCTTTATATCGTTCTCTTGTCTGATTGCTCTAACGAGGACTTCTAGTGCTATATTGAATAACCATGTTGACAGTGGGCATCCTTGTCATGCTCCAGATCTTAGAGGAAGGGTTTTCAGCTTTTCCCTATTCAGTGTGATACTAGCTGCGGGTCTGTCATATATGGTTTTTATTATGTTGAGGTATGTTCCTTGTATCCCCAGTTTTTTGAGGGATTTTTTTTTATCATAAAGAGATGTTGAATTATCAAATGCTTTTTCAGTATCAGTTGAAATCATCAAGTTTTTTATTCTTCATTCTGTTAATATGATGTATCACATTGATTGATTTGTGTATGTTGAACCACCCTTGCATCCCAGGGATAAATCCCATTTGGTCATGATGAATAATCCTTTCCAACAGTTGCTATGAGTTCCCCCAAGCCCTCGATGGGTAAGCTCCCCCAGGAGCTTGGGGGAACTCTCAGCCCTAAAGGGAAGAATACAGGCCTGGCTTGCCTTGCCACCTGCTGAATGTAAAGCCTTAGGGCTTTGAGTAAACAAAGACAGTAGCCAGGGAGTGGTTACCACAGGTCTTTGGCAAGACTTAGTACTGTGCTGGCTTCAGGTCTGACCCAGCACAGTCATAGTGGTAGTGGCCCCAGGGGTGCTTGTGTCACATCACCCCCAGCTATAGGTGGCTCAAAACACACACACACACACACACACACACACACGCATGGAGAGACTCCATTTGTTTGGGAGAAAGCAAGAGAAGAGAACAAGAATCTCTGCCTGGTAATCCAGAAAATTCTCCTTGATCCGGTCCAAGACCACGATGGTGGTATTTCTACAAGTCTGCAAGAACGACAGTATTACTGGGCTTCGGCTGTCCCCTAAAGCAGATACATGTTAGTTTAGGACATCCAAGTCCTTTCAAATATTTGGAAAGCCTTCTCAGGAAGGATGGCTACAAATAAGCCCAGATAGTGATGACTACAGTAAATACCTAATTTCTCAATGGCCAGTCACTAAAGAACATCTACCAGCATCAACATCATCCAAAAAAAAAAAAAAAAGAAAAAAAAAAAACATGATCTCACCAAATGAGTTAAATAAGGCATCAGGGACCAACCCTGGAGAAACAAAGAGATATGTGACCTTTCAGACAGAGAATTCAAAATTGCTGTGTTGAGGAAACTCAAAGAAATTCAAGATAACACAGAGAAAGAAATCCAAATTCTACTGGATAAATTTTACAGAGAGATTGAAAATAATTAAAAAGAATCAAGCAGAAATTTTGGAGTTGAAAAATGTAATTGGCATACTGAAGAATGCATCAGTCTTTTAATAGCAGAACTGATTAAGCAGAAGAAATAATTAGTGAGTTTGAAGACAGGCTATTTGAAAATACACAGTTGAGGAGACAAGAAAAAAGAATAAAAAACAATGAATCATGCCTGCAGGATCTAGAAATAGCCTCAAAAGAGCAAATCTAAGAGATGTTGGCCTTAAAAAGGAGGTAGAGAAAGAGATAGGGGTAGAAAGCTCATTCAAAGGAACAATAAATAACACAGAACTTCTCAAACCTAGAGAAATACATCAATATCCAAGTACAAGAAGGTTTTAGAACACTAAGCAGATTTAATCCAAAGAAGATTATCTCAAGCCATTTAATAATCAAAATTCCAAAGGTCAAAGGTAAAGAAAGAAAACAATAAAGCAGCAAGAGAAATGAAACAAATAACATAAAATTAGAGCTCCAATACATATGGAGGAGACTTTTCACTAGAAACCATACAGGCCAAGAGAGAGTGGCTAGATGTATTCAAAGTGCTGAAGAAAAAATAACTTTTATCTTAGAATAGTGTATCTGGCAAAAATACCCTTCAAACATGAAGAAGAAACAAAGACTTTCCTAGACATACAAAAGCTGAGGGATTTTATCAATACGAAACCTGTCCTACAAGAAATGCTAAAGGGAATACTTCGATCAGAAAGAAAAGGATGTTCTTGAGCAATAAGTAGTCACCTGAAAGTACAAAACTCACTGCTAATAATAAGCAAAATAGACAAAAAGCAGGAAAAATACAAACAATATCACATGTAGAAGTATCACAAAACCTTCCCAAAAATCAGAGGAAAAAATTCATGAAATCATCGAATAAAAACTCAGAAAATATTTTAAAATATAACTTAGTAAGTTGAGTCTAAAATTTATGTGGAAATGTGGCCAGGTGTGGTGACTCATGCCTGTAATCCCAGCACTTTGGGAGGCCAAGGCAAGTGGATCGCTTGAGTCCAGGAGTTTGAGAACAGTCTGGGCAACGTGGTGAAACCCCATCTTGCCGAAAACACAAAAAATTAGCTGTGTGTGGTGGCCAGTGCCTGTAGTCCCAGCTACTAAGGAGGCTGAGGCAGGAGAATCACTTGAATGCGGGAGGCAGAGGTTGCAGTGAGACCAGATCGTACCACTGCACTCCAGCCTGAGCAACAGAGTGAGACTCAGTCTCAAAAACATAAGTAAAATAAATAAATAATAAAATAAAATAAAATAAAATGTATATAGAAATGCATAGCTTCAAAAATAGCCAAGACATTCAAGAAAGGAAAAAAAAAGTGGAAAAAATTAGTGATACTGAATAACAAAACTTAAAAAGCTACAGTAATTTAGACAGTAAGATACTAATTCAAGAAGAGTCAAATAATCAAATTAAACAGATGAAAACCCCCATAATATAACCTTTACATGTGCAGATATGCAATTTGTTACAAATATGACACCACAGAGACATGAGGAAATTTTATATTTTAATAAATAGTAATGGATAAGTTGAACATGCAAATGGAGGATAAAACTTTGAATGCTTACTTCATAATAGACACAAAAATCAGTTCCATAAAATTTGTAGATATGAATGTGAGCATAACAGTAAACTTTTGTAAGATTATAGGGAAATTTCTTGAGGACTTTGAGTGTAAAGAAATATTTTTTTAAATAGCACAAAAATCTATTCATCACTGTTAGGAGAGTGACAAGGTCAAAGAGCAGGAGGAGATATTTGTTACAAATATGACTAGTAAGAAAAATACAGATCAATAGAAAAATAGGTGAGAGATGTTAACAGGCACTTAAAAAATTAGATAGCCAAGTGGACAATGCACATATGAAAAGGTTCTCTACCATATTAGTCACAAGGGAAATTCCAATTGTAATTTTGAGATTTCTCTACATTTACCAGAATGGTTTGAAATTATAAAGTCTCATAAAGCTCGTAATGGAGAGGATGCGGAGTAAATTACACAATTGAAAAGGATTGATAACAAGGATTTTGGAAAACCATTTAGCATTATGTACTATTGTTTAATGTGAATGTTCCAGAAGACCAGCAATTTCACCTCTAAGTTTGTAGTCAATAGAACTCTGTGCATGTGTGTGTTAAAAAAAAACCTCTTGAAACACGTTCTTCAGTGTCTTATTTTATATTTGCTCATGGAAACAACTCAAATGTTCATTAAACATAGAACGGGTGAATTCTGATATATTCATAGAACAGAATCCTTTACAGTAATGAATATTAATGAACCTTACCTAAAAACAACTTTAAAAACATTTGTGGGCACCAACACATGAAATCTGTCCCTAACTAAGAGCTGGGCTGAAAATTACCCTGCTGGCACCCGGACATGGCTTTGCTAAAGAGTGATGTGGGATTGGGAAGAGTTCTGCTTTCATCTATTTAATATTAAGACATTGTAAAGAAAGTGGTAAAATGTAGTGTTGCTTTTACCCTAACATCAAGAAAATGTTAGATAAACTACATTATCGTATATTTTCTTAAATGAAGAAAGAAAAGTAGCCTGAAATCCATACTATGACAGTAACTTCAAGAAGAGACTGTAGGAGACCAGTGATAACTAGCTTTCTGACTTAGTTCTAGTTGTTGCATTAGGGAGTTTTCTAGGGCAAAAAAGTCATATAAATGCTAATTTTCCCCAGAGCAGGTTCCTTCCTTCAAACTTAAGATTGCTTCAAATTTTCTTGCTTTTCTTCTCTTTCCAAAAGATGGTTTTAAAAAAATATATTTTTCCAGAATTTATGATTATTGTAATTGTTATAAGAAGAAGGGTTAGACTAATACAAGCAACTCTGTTACTATTGGAAACTAGCAATTTTTATCTTGATCTTTTATCAAGCAACTTTGCTAAGTTTTCATGTTATTTTAGTAAAATTCTTTTTAAAAAAAGTATGATGCAAAATGTGAATAACTGTAGTTACTCTGTTTTAATCTGTATACCTTAGTTTTGTTTATTTGTTTTTATTTTTAATTTCAACTTTTATTTCAGATTTAGAGGGTACATGTGCAGTTGTGTTACATAGCTATATTATGAGATGCCGAGGTTTGGGGTACAATTGATCTTATCCCCCAGGTCATGAGCATAATACTCAGAAGGTAGTTTTCAGCTCTTGTCCCCTCCCTCAAGCTCCACCTCTAGCAGTACTGTGTGTCTGTTGTCCATGTCTACTCAATGTTTAGTTCTCTCCAAGTGAGAACGTGAGACATTTGGTTTTCTGTTTTGGCAAGTACTTAGAATAATGGCCTCCAGCTGCATACATGTTGCTGCAAAAAAAAAAGGGTTTTTTTTTTTTTTATGACTGTGTAGTATTTCATGGTGTATATGTACCACATTTTCTCTATTCAATCTACCATCGGTGGTCACCTAGACTAATTCCATGTCTTTGCTATTGTAAACAGTGCTGTGATGAACATGCAAGTGCATGTGTCTTTTTGGTAGAACAATTTATATTCCTTTGGGTGTATACCCAGTATTGGGATTGCTGGGTCAAATGGTAGCTCTGTTCTGTGTTCTGTGAGAATCTCCAAACTGATTTCCACAGGGGCTTAATTAATTTACATTCCCACAAAGAGTATATAAGCTTTTCCTTTCTTTTGCAGCCTTGACAACATCTGTTATTTTGACTTTTTATTACTAACCATTCTGATTAGTGTATATCTCATTGTGCTTTTGCTTTGTGGTTCTTTGATGATAGTGATGTTGAGCGTTTTTTTCATGTTTGTTGGCTGCTTGATTGTCGTCTTTTGAGAAGTGTCTGTTCATGTCCTTTGCCTACTATTTAATGAGGTTATTTGTTCCCTACTTGTTGAATTGCTTAAGGTCCTTAGAGATTCTGGGTATCAGACTTTTGTTGGATGCATATTTTATGAATATTTTCTCACATTCTGTAGGTTTTCTGTTTACTCTGTTGACAGTTTCTTTCACTGTGCAGAAACTCTTTAGTTTAAATAAATCGCATTTGTCAATTTTTCCTTTTGTTCCAATTGATTTTGATATCTTTGTCATGAAATCTTTGCCAGGGCCTATGCCCAGAAGAGTATTTCTGGTTCTCCAGTAGGATTTTTATGGTTTTAGGTCTTACATTTAAGTCCTTAATCTGTTTTTGTTTGTTTGTTCATTTTTTTTGAGACAGGGTCTCGCTTTGTTGCCCAGGTTAAAATGCAGTGGCATGATCTCAGATCACTGCAACTTCTGCCTCCTGGGCTCAAGCAATTCTCCTGCCTCAGCCTCCTGAGTAGCTGGGACCACAGGTCTATGACACCACACCTGGCTAATTTTTGTATTTTTTGTAGTGATGGGATTTCACTGTGTTGCCCATGCAGGTCTTGAAATCCTGGGCTCAAGCAATCTGCTCACCTTGGCCTCTCAAAGTGCTAGGATTATAGGCATGAGCCACTGTACCCCATCTAATCTATCTTCAGTTAGTTTTTGTATATGGTGAAAGGTAGTAGTACAATTTCATTCTTCTGCATATGGCCAGCCAGTTATCCCAGCGCCATTTATTGCATAGCAAGGCTTTTCCCCATTGCTTATTTTTGTAGACTTTGTCAAAGATCAGATTTTTGTAGGTGTGTGGCTTTATTTCTGGGTCCTCTCTTCTGTTCCATTGGTCTATGTGTCTGTTTTTGTACCAATACAATGCTGTTTTGGTTACTGTAGCTTTGTGGTATAGTTTGAAGTCAGGTAATGAGATTTCTCTGGCTTTGTTCATTTTGCCTAAGATTGCCTTGTATATTTGGGCTCTTTATTGATTCCACATGAATTTTAGGATTGCTTTTTCTAATTCTGTGAAAAATGACATTGGTATTTTGTCAGGAATAGCACTGAATCTGTGTATTGTTTTGGGCAATATGGCTATTTTAGCAATATTGGTTCTTCCAATCCATGACCACAGAATGTTTTTCTATTTGTTTATGTCAACTGTGATTTCTTTCAGCAGTGTTTTGTATTTCTCCTTGCAGAGATCTTTCACCTCTTTGGTTAGCTGTATTCCTAGGTATTTTATTTTTGTGTGTGACTATTGTAAATGAGATTGCATTATTGATTTTGCTCTCAGCTTGAATGTTATTGGTGTATAGAAATGCTATTGATTTTTGTACAATGATTTTGTATTCTGAAACTTTACTGAAGTGGTTTATCAGTTTTAAAAGCCTTTTGGTGGAGCCTATAGCATTTTCTAGGTATAGAATCATACAGTCAATGAAGAAAGAAAATTATTTTCCTATTTGCATGCAGTTTATTTCTCTCTCTTGCCTGATTTTTCTAGCTAGCACTTCCTGTACTATGTTGAATAGGAGTGGCAAGAGGGAGCATCCTTGTCTTGTTCCAGTTCTCAAAACAAAAGCTTGCTCCTTTTGCCTGTTAACTATGATGTTGGCTCTGGGTTTGTAATAGATTACTCTTATTATTCTGAGGTTTGTTTCTTCAATGCCTAGTTTGCTGAGGGCTTTTATAGTGAAAGCACATTGAATTTTTTCTTTGTTAATCAGCTAGTGTTCTTTCAATTTTTAAATTTTTATTATTTATTTATTTATGTATTTTTGAGATGGAGTCTTGCTCTGTTGTCCAGGCTGCAGTGCAATGGCGCCACCTCTGCTCACTGCAAGCTCCGCCTCCAGTGTTCACGCCATTCTCCTGCCTCAGCCTCCAGAGTAGCTGGGACTACAGGTCGCTGGCCTCTACACCTGGCTGATATTTGTATTTTTGATAGGGAGGGGGTTTCACCATGTTAGCCAGGATGGTCTTGATCTCCTGACTTCGTGATCTGCCTGCCTCGGACTTCCAAAGTGCTGGGATTACAGGTGTGAGCCACTGCACCTAGCCTCAATTTTTTTTTTAATACTTTCAAGGAACTAAGTTTAAGTTTCATTGATCCTTTGTATGGAGTTTTGGGACTCAATTTTGTTGAGTTCTGCTCTGATTTTAGTCATTTCTTTTTTTCTGTTACCTTTAGGGTTAGTTTGTTCTTGTTTATTTAGTTCCTCTAGGTGCAATTGAGAGGTGACAATGTGCTAGCAGCCCTCACTCTCAGCGCCTCCTTGGCCTCGGAGTCCATTCTGGCAGCACTTGAGGAGCCCTTCAGCCTGCCAGGGCACCATGGGAGCCCGTCTCTGGGCTGGCTAAGGCTGGAGCCACCTCCTTCTGATTGCTGGAGGTGTGCAGGGAGAGACTCCGCGGGAACCGGGGCTGAGCGCGATGCTGGCGGGCCAGTGCGAATTCTGGTGGGCGTGGGCGTGGGCTCCGCAGCCCTCACATGGAGCAGCAGGCTGGCACTGCCGGCCCAGGGCAGTGGGGGGCTTAGTACCCGGGTCAGCAGCTGCATAGGTTGCACAGGGTCCCCCAGCAGTGCAGGCCAGCTGGCGCTGCACTCAAATTCTTAGCTGCCTCCCCCAGTGGCAGGGCTCCGGCCCTGCAGCCCGCCATGTCTGAGCTCCCCCACTGCAGTGGGCTACTGTGCAGCCCCAGGCTCCCACAGGGGCGCCGCCCCCTGTTCGGTGGCTCCTCAGCCCAAGGGCTGAGGAGTGCAGGTGCAACCGGGGACTGGTGGGCAGCTCCGCCTGCAGCCCCAGTGCAGGATCCACTAGGTGAAGCCAGCTGGGCTTCTGAACAGGATGGGGACTTGGAGAACTTTTAAATCTAGCTGGAGGATTGTATGTGCACCAATCAGCACTTTGTATCTAGCTAATCTGATGGGGACTTGGAGAACTTTTATGTCTAGCTAGAGGATTGTAAATACACCAATCAGCACTCTGTCTAGCTCAAGGTTTGTAAATAAACCAATTGGCACTCTGTATCTAGCTAACCTAGTGGGGACTTGGAGAACTTTTCCTTCTAGCACTGTGTCCAGCTCAAGGATTGTAAATGCACCAATCAGCACTCTGTGTCTAGCTCAGGGTTTGTAAATACACCAATCAGTACTCTGTGTCTAGCTCAAGGTTTGTAAATACACCAATTGGTACTCTGTATCTAGCTAACCTAGTGGGGACTTGAAGAACTTTTCTGTCTAGTGCTCTGTGTCTAACTAAAGGATTGTAAACACACCAATCAGCACCCTGTGAAAACGGACCAGTCAGCTCTCTGTAAAATGGACCACTCAGCAGGTTGTGGGTGGGGTCAGAAAAGGAAATAAAGAAAGGCTGCGGGAGCCAGCCAGAGGCAACGGGCTGGGGTCCCCTTCTGCAGTGTGGAAGCTATGTTCTTTCCCTCTTTGCAATAAATCTTGCCCCTGCTCACTCTTTGGGTCCACACTGCGTTTTTGTGCTGTAACACTCACCGCAAAGGTCTGCAGCTTCACTCCTGAAGCCAACAAGACCACGAACCCACCGGGAAGAATGAACAACTCCAGACACACTGCCTTTAAGAACTGTAACACTCACCAAGAAGGCACAAGTATACATATGTAACAAACCTGCACGTTATGCACATGTACCCTAGAACTTAAAGTATAATAATAATAAATTAAAAAAAAAAAAAAAAAAAAAGAACTGTAACACTCACCAGGAAGGTCTGCAGCTTCACTCCTGACAGTGAGACCACGAACCCACCAGAAGGAAGAAGCTCCAAACACATCTGAATGCTGAAGGAACGAACTCTGGACGCACCATCTTTAAGAACTGTAACACTCACCGCGAGGGTCTGTGGCTTCATTCTTGAAGTCAGTGAGACCAAGAACCTACCAATTCTGGACACACAATGTTGGATTGTTAATTTGAGATCTTTTTAACTTGATGTAGGCATTTAGTGCTATGAAATTCCCTCTTAACCCTGCTTTTGCTATAGCTCTGGGAGTTTGGTATGTTGGTTCTCTATTTTCATTTATTCCAAAGAATTTTTTGATGTCTGCCTAATTTAGCTGTTTACCAAGAAGTTATTCAGAAATGAGTTGTTTAGTTTTCATGTAATTGTATGGTTTTGTATTTTTAAAAACTATTAAGTCTTGCTTTATGTGTATGACTTAGTTGTTAATTTTAAAAATTACATTAGCTTCAACCTCTGGGAAAAATGTAAATATAATTACTGAAAACAAATGTTCTTGTATTGCTCCTGATTTGAAAAATAATTGAAAAATAAATTCTAAGTTCATACCATTAGACATCGTGTATTCTGAAAAATTTAGGAGTGTTGTGGAAATTTTCTTCTTTTCTTAGTTTGCTAAGAGTTTGTTTTATTAAAAAATGTATTATTATGCATAGAGTATTTAATCTAGAAAAGCTTAATCTTCTTCTTTTATATTTATATGATTTTTTTCTCCCTGAAAGTATTATTACTGTAGAGAATTTTTATATGAATTGATTATCTGGATTGTCTAATATTAATTCTTATATATTTAAAGCCATTTTATGGCCTAGTAATTGGGTTATTTTTGTTAATGTTTCACATATATGTGAAAATAATAGGTACTCTTAGTTGTTGACTGCTATTGTAGATATCTGTATATATCGCCATTAAATCAAACTTATTATTTGTTATTCTCATTTTCTGTGCATCTGATGAAAGATACATGTTAAAACCTCCCACTATGTTGAAATTCAATAGTCTCTTATTTTAGTCTGTTGATTTTTGCTTTTTATATTTTTAAAATATATTTTTTCACACATTTTCATTGTTATATCTTTCTATTGAGTTTTCTTAATTCATTATATAGGATCAATGTTTATTTTTAAAAATCCTTTTTGACTAATTATGTATTTTTGTCTGGTGTTAATAAAAGTTTCCTAGTTTTCTTTTCAGAATTTTCTTTTTCTTTTTTATATTTTATGTTCATCTTTTTTGAGTTTTAGTTATTTCCTTTAAAGCAGCATATACATTTTTATACATGCAATTTTGTAAACTCTTTTTATAAATAAGCTGGCCAGTATGTTTATTGTGGAGTGAGTTATACTATTATTTATTTTTCTTAGTTTTTGTTTCTATTTACCTGCATTTCTATATTCATTATTGTTTTTTACACTTTTATCTTCCATTTTATTTCAGTAGTTGATACAGCCAAATTTTAGACATGCTAAGGCAGCCCCAAACACGCTTCATCTTACACCCAATTCAGTGAATACAAATGCAGTCATCTGGCATGTTCGTTCAAATCTTTCTTTTTTATTATACTTTAAGTTCTGGAGTACATGTGTAGAACATTCAGGTTTGTTACATAGCTATACACGTATCATGGTAATTTGCTGCACCCATCAACCCGTGATCTACATTAGGTATTTCTCCTAACGCTATCCCTCCCCTAGACTCCACCCACCGACGGGCCCCGGTGTGTGTGTGGTGTGTGATGCTCCCCTCCCTGTGCCCATGTGTTCTCATTGTATATTTATTGTTTTCTTATTCTGACTTCCTTGGAATTGCTCAAGTTTTATTTATTACTCCTTTCTTCCCTTTGTACTGGTTATAGAAGTTATATATTCTATTTCTATTCTTTAATTTGTTTTTCCTTAAAATATAGTCAGGAAGAGATAACAAAGTCCGAAGTTAATTGGTTTCCTTAACAATAAATGAACTTTAGAATTCTTTCACTCAGATTACCCTTGTATTCTACCTTATATTTGAAAAATCCAGTATTTATTACTACTATGTGTTTATACTTCTCTAATTTGCAGTGCATGTTTAAATACATTAAGTGCTTACTTACATTCATAATTACCAATTATTCCTCTTTTCTTTATTGCTTTTCAGTTTTTCATTCCGTGTTCAATATTTTTCGTCCTAAATTTCATCTTTGGAGGTTTGCTTTTACTAAATTCTCTATTTTTTTTTCTTGAAAGTCCTCATTTTATCTCTATTTTTAGATAAACTGGATATAAAATGATAATTTACTAATTATTTCCTTTTTCAGGTTTAAAAATATTATTGCCTTGTTTTGTAACTTTAATGTTGTTGTTGAAAAAGTTTATTGTCATTTGTTTATAAGAATCTGTTAGCACTTTGGGAGGCTGAGGCAGGTGGATCACGAGGTCAGGAGATTGAGACCATCCTGGCTAACACGGTGAAACCCCGTCTCTACTAAAAAATACAAAAAATTAGCCAGGCATGGTGGTGGGCACCTGTAGTCCCAGCTACTCGGGAGGCTGAGGCAGGAGAATGGCGTGAACCTGGGAGGCGGAGCTTGCAGTGAGTTGAGATCACACCACTGCACTCCAGCCTGGGTGACAGAGTGAGACTCTGTCTCAAAAAAAAAAAAAAAAAAAAATTATTTCCATAGGCTTTTGGGAAACAGGTGTTATTTGGTTACATGAGTAAGTTCTTCAGTGATGTTTTGTGAGATTTTGGTGCACCCATTACCCGAGCAGTATACACTGAACCCAGTTTGTCATCTTTTGCCCCTCAGTCCCTTCCCACCCTTTCTCCAAAGTTCACTGTGTCATTCTTATACCTTTGCATCCTCATAGCTTAGCTCCCACTTATGAGTGAGAACATATGATGTTTGGTTTTCCATTCCTGAGTTACTTCACTTAGAATAATAGTTTCCAATCCCATCCAGGTTGCTGCAAATGTCATTAATTCATTCCTTTTTATGACTGAGTTGTATTCCATCATATATATATATTCCACCATTTCTTTATCTGATGGGCATTTTGTTTGATTTGGTGCTACATTTTTGCAGTTGCAAACTGTGTTGCTATAAACATGCGTGTGTAAGATTCTTCTTTGTATGATGACTTTTTTTTTTTTTTTTTTTGAGATGGAGTCTTGCCGTGTCACCCAGGTTGGAGTGTAATGGCGTGATCTCGGCTCACTGCAACCTCCGCCCTTCAGGTTCAAGTGATTCTCCTGCCTCAGCCACCCGAGTACCTGGGATTACAAGCAAGTGCCACCACGCCTGACTAATTTTTTGTATCTTTAGTAGATATGGGGTTTCTCCATGTTGGCCAGGCTGGTCTCGAACTCCTGACCTTGTGATCTGCCCATCTCGGCCTCCCAAAGTGCTGGGATTGTGGGCATGAGCCACTACACCCAGCCTGTATAATGACTTCTTTTCCTCTAAGTAGATACCCAGTAGTGGGATTGCTGGATCAAACTGTAGTTCTTTTAGTTCTTTACGGAATCTCCACACTGCTTTCCCTAGTGGTTTTTCTAGTTTACATTCCCAAAAGCAGTGTAGTAGTGTTCCCTTTTAACCACATCCAAGCCAACATTTTTTGGTTTTTAAATTATGGCCATTTTTGTGGGAGTAAGGTGGTATTTCACTGTGGTTTTGATTTGCATTTCCGTGATCATTAGTGGTGTTTGAGCATTATTTCATATGTTTGTCGGCCGTATGTATATCTACTTTTGAGAATTGTCTCTTCATGTCCTTAGCCCACTTTTTGATTGGATTGTTTCTTTCTTGCTAATTTGTTTGAGGTAGTTTTAGATTCTGGATAGTAGTCCTTTGTCAGAGGTATAGATTGTGAAGATTTTCTCCTACTCTGTGGGACATACTTTGTTTACTGACAAAGTAAACAGACATACCTTTTGTCGTGCAAAAGCTCTTTAGTTTAATTAAGTGCCATCTACTCATCTTTGTTTTTAATTGCATTTTCTTATGGGTTCTTGGTCATGAAATCTTTGCCTAAGTCAATGACTGAAAGGGTTTTTCCCACGTTGTCTTCTAGAATTTTTAGTTTCAGGTCTTAGATTTAAGTCCCTGACCCATCTTGTGTTGATTTTTGTATAAAATGAGCAATGAGGATTCTGTTTCATTCTTCTACATGTGGTTTGCCAATTATTGCAGCATCATTTATTGAATAGGGTGTCCTTTCTCCATTTTATGCTTTTGTTTGCTTTGTTGAAGTTCAGTTAGCTGTAAGTTTTTGGGTTTATTTCTGGGTTCTCTATTCTGTTCCATTCATCTATGTGCCTATTTTTATACCAGTACCTTAGAGTACATGTTTTGAACTATGGTCTCATAGCATGGTTTGAAATCAGGTAATGTGATGCCTCCAGATTTGTTCTTTTTGTTTAGTTTGGTTTATTACCATTTCAATCTCGCTACTTGTTATTGGTCTGCTCAGGGTATCCAGTTCTTCCTGATTTAAGCTAGAAGGGCTGTATCTTTCCAGGAATTTATCCATCTCCTCTAGGTTTTCTAGTTTACGCACATAAAGGTGTTAATAGTATCCTTGAATGATCTTTTGTATTTCTGTGGTGTTGGCTGTAATATCTCCTGTTTCGTTTCTAATTGAGCTTATTTGGATTTTCTCTCTTCCTTTTTTGGTTAATCTTGCTAATGACCTATCAATTTTATCTATCTTTTCAAAGAACCGGCTTTTTCTTTCATTTATCTTCTGTACTTGTTTTGTTTCAATTTCATTTAGTTCTGCTCCAATCTTGGCTATTTCTTTTCTTCCACTGGGCTTGGGTTTGGTGTGTTCTTGTTCCTCTCGTTCCTTGATGTGTGACCTTAAGTTGTCTATTTGTGCTCTTTCAGACTTTTTGATGTAGGCAGCACTTAGGTCTACGAACTTTCCTCTTAGCACAGCCTTTGCTGTATCCCAGAGGTTTTGATAGGTTGTATTACTTTTGATAGGTTGTATTATCGTTCAGTTCAAGGAGTGTTTTGACTTCTATTTTGATTTCATTGTCAGCCCAACGATCATTTGGGAGCAGGTATTTAATTTCCATGTATTTGTATTTTGAAGGTTCTTTTTGGAATTGATTTCCAGTTTTATTCCACTGTGATCTGATAGAGTACTTTATATGATTTCAGTTTTCTTAAATTTATTGAGACTTGTTTTGTGGCCTATCATATAGTCTATTTTGGAGAAAGTTCCATGCACTGATGAATAGAAAGTATATACTGCAGTTGTTGTGTAGAATGTCCTGTAAATATCTGTTAAGTACATTTGTTCTAGGGTATAGTTTAAATCCACTATTTCTTTGTTGACTTTCTGTCTTGATGATATGTCTAGTGCTGCCAGTGGAGTATTGAAGTCCCTCATTATTATTGTGTTGCTATCTAGTTCACTTCTTAGGTCTAGTAGTAATTGTTATATAAATTTGGGAGCTCCAGTGTTAGGTGCATATATATTTAGGATTGTGATATTTTCCTGTTGGACAAGGCCTTTTATCATTATATAATGTCCATCTTTGTTTTTTTTAGTTGCTGTTGCCTTAAAGTTTGTTTTGTTTGAAATAAGAATAACTGTTCCTCCTTGCTTTTGGTGCTTATTTGCATGAAATATCTTTTTCTACCCCTTTGCCTTAGGTTTATGTAAGTCCTTATTATGTTAGGTGAGTCTCTTGAAGGCAGCAAATAGTTGGTAGAAGGCAGCAGATAGTTGGTGAATTCTTATCTATTCTGCAATTCTGTTTTTTTAAGTAGAACATTTAGGCCATTTACTTTCAATGTTAGTATTGTGATGTGAGGTACCCTTCTATTAATCACGCTGTTTGTTGCCTGTTTACCTTGTTTTCTTTTTCTTTTTTTAAATTGTATTTTTGTTTCATTGGTCCTGTGAGATTTATGCTTTAAAGAGGTTCTGTTTTGATGTGTTTCCAGGATTTGTTTCAAGCCTTAGAGTTCGTTTTAGCAGTTCTTGTAGTGCTGGCTTGGTACAGGTGAATTATCTCAGCATTTGTTTGTCTGCAAAAGACTGTATCTTTCCTTCATTTATAAAGCTTAGTTTCACTGGATACAAAGTTCTTGTCTGATAATTGTTTTATTTAAGGAGGCTGAAGATAGGGTCCCAATCCCTCCCAGTTTGTAGTATTTCTGTTGAGAAATCTGCTGTTAATCTGATAGGTTTTCCTTTATACATTACTTGGTGCTTTTGCCTCACAGCTCTTAAGATTCTTTCTTTCTTTCGTCTTGACTTTAGATAACCTGAAGACAATGTGACTAGGCAATGTGTTTTTGTAATGAATTTCCTAGGTGTTCTTTGAGCTTCTTGTATTTTGTTATCTAGGTCTCTTGAAGGCCAGGGAAGTTTTCCTTGATTATTCCCCCAAGTATGTTTTCCACACTTTCATATTTGTCTTCTTCCTTAGGAATGCCAATTATTCTTAGGTTTAGTTGTTTAACGTAATCCAAAACTTTTTCGAGGCTTTGTTCATTTTTTTAAATTGTTTTTTCTTTGTCTTTGTTGGATTATGTTAATGTGAAAACTTTGTCTTCAAGCTCTGGAGTTCTTTCTTCTGCTTGTTCTATTCTATTGCTGAAACTTTCAAGAACATTTTGCATTTCTCTAAGTGTATTCTTTATGTCCTGAAGTTTTGATTATTTTTTATTTTTGCTATCTATTTCACTGAAGATTTCTCCCCTCATTTCTTGTATCATATTATTGATTTCCTTAAGTTGGACTTCACCCTTCTCTGGTGCCTCTTTGATTAGTTTAGTAACTGACCTTCTCAATTCCTTTTCAGGTAAATCAGGAATTTCTTCTTGGTTTTGATCCATTACTGGTAAGCTAGTGTGATTTTTGGAGGGTGTTAAAGAACCTTGTTTTGTCATATTACCAGAATTGTTTTTCCAGTTCCTTCCTATTTGGGTAGGCTGTGACAGAGGGAAGATCTAGGGCTCAAGGCTGCTGTTCAGATTCTTTTGTCCCACAAATGTTCCTTGATGTAGTACTCTCCCCCTTTTCCTAGGGATTTGGCTCCCTGAGAGTTGAGCTATAGTGATTGTTATCTCTCTTCTGGATCTAGCCACCTAGTAGGTCTACCAAGCTTCAGGCTGGTACTGGGGGTTGTCTGCCCAGAGTCCTGTGATGTGAACTGTTTGTAGGGCTCTCATCCATGGCTACCAGCACAGTATTTGGGGTGTCTCCTGGGTCCTTCAGGATTAATCTGCTTCCTTCAGAGGGTCTATGGGTTCTCTTGGCTTTTCTGGTTTATTCCTGCAGTAGGTCTGAAGCCAAAGTTCATGATGCAAGTCTCCACACACTTCTCTGCCTGTCCAAGTGGGAGCTGCAACCTCGTCTTGCCTCCTGCCCACCATGATCTCTGAGAATCTGTTTTTCTTATCGGTTGTCTTTAAGAGTTTTTTTTTTCTGTTATCAGTGATCAGCACTTTCGCTACAAGTTATTTAGGTTGTATAAAGAATTTGGAAGTCTTAGTCAGAGGAACTAGGCAAGAGAAAGAAATAAAGGACATCCAAATTGGAAAAGAAATAATCAAAGTGTCTCTGTTGCCAATAATATGGTCATTTACCTAGAAAACCCTAAAGACTCCCCCAAAAGATTCCTAGATTTGATAAGCAAATTCAGTAAAGTCTCAAGTTACAAAATCAATGTATGCAAATTGGTAGCATTTCTATACATCAACAACAACAAAGCTGAGAATCAAGTCAATAACTCAATCCCTTTTATAATAGCTGCAAAAATTTTTAAAATACCTAAGAATGTACTTAACCAAGGAGGTAAAAGATCTCTACAAGGAGAACTACAAAACATAACTGAAAGAAATAATAGATGTCACAAAAAATGTAAATAGTTTCCACTCTCATGGATTGGAAGAATCAATATAGTGAAAATGACCATACTGCCCAAAGCAGTCTACAGATTCAGTGCAATTTCTATCAAAACACCAACATCATTTTTCACAGAATTAGAAAAAACAATCCTAAAGTTCGTATGGAATGAAAAAAGAGACTAAATAGCCAAAGCAATCTTTAGCTAAAAGAACAAATCTGGAGACGTCACGTTACCTTACTTCAAATTATACTACAAGACTATAATAACCAAAATGACATGGTGCTGGTATAAAAGTAGGTACACAGACCAATGAAACAGAATAGATAACCCAGAAATAAAGCCCTAAATACTTACAATCAATTGATCTATAACAAAGCATATGGAAACATAAAATGGGAAAAGGACACCCTATTCAATAAATGGTGTTGGGCAAACTGGATAGCCACATGTAGAAGAACGGGACTGGATTCCTGTCTCTCATCGTATACAAAAATCAACTGAAGATGGCTCAGAGACTTAAATATAAGATCTGAAACCATAAAAATTCTAGGAGAAAATAGGAAAAAGCTTTTCTGGACATTGGCATAGGCAAAGAATATATGACTAAGACCCCAAAAGCATACACAAGAAAATAAGTAAAAAATAAATAAATGAGTCCTAATTAAACTAAAAAACTGCACAGCAAAACAAATAACCAATAGAGTAAACATACAACTCACAGAATGGGAGAAAATATTTGCAAGCTCTGCATCCAACAAAAGACAAATATCCAGAATCTACAAGGAACTCAAAGAAATCAGCGAGAACAAAAAATCCCATTAAAAAGTAGGCACATGACATGAATAAACATTTCTCAAAATAAGGTATACAAACGGCCAACAAACATGTGAAAAAATGCTCAGCATTAAAAAGTAGGCACATGACATGAATAAACATTTCTCAAAATAAGGTATACAAATGGCCAACAAACATGTGAAAAAATGCACAGCACTAACGATCAGGGAAATGCAGATCAAAACCACAATGCAATACTCACATTACCCCAGCCAGAATGGCCATTATTAAAAGGTCAAAAAACAATAGATGTTGATGTGGATGTGGTGAAAAGGAAACACTTATATGCTGCTGGTGGGAATGTAAATTAGCACAACCTCTATGAAAAACAGTATGGAAAATTCTTGAAGTAGAGAAAGTAGATCTACCATTTGATCCAGCAATCCCACTGCTGGGAACCTACCCAGAGGAAAAGAATTCATTATATTAAAAAGAAACTTGCATACATATGTTTATTATAGTACAATTCATAATTGCAAAGATATGGAACCAACCTAAGTGCCCATCAACCAATGAGTAGATAAATACTCCATGGAATACTACTCAACCATAAATAAGAATGAAATAATGTCTTTTGTAGCAACTTGGTTGGAACTGGAGGCCATTAGTCTGAGTTAAGTGTCTCAGGAATGGGAAACCAAGTACTGTACATTTTCACTTACAAGTGGGAACTAAGCTATGGATATGCAAAGGCATGTAGGGTGGTATAATAGACTTTAAAGACTCAGAAGTGGAGAGGATGGGAGAAGAGTGAGGGATTAAAAAAGCTACATATTGGGTATAATGTACACTACTTGATTGACAGGTATGCTAAAATTTCAGAATTCACCACTACACGAATTCACCACCACTACACTATATGAATCATTCATTCATGTAACCAGAAAACACTTGTGACCCTAACGCCATTGAAATAAAACAAAAAGAATTGGTTTTACAAATTCACATTGATACTCATTAGACTTCTTGACCCTGAGGAATCATGACTTCCATTTTTTCTTGATGATGCTTTATAATTATCTCTAGGAATGTTCCTTTTTCCCATTCTTCTCTCCTCTCCTCTTTTATGTGTAAGTAGATATAGCTGGGTTCTTTCGTTTTCTGTTTCATGTCACATGTTTTTCTTCCTCCATCCTATTTTTTTCTAATTGTGTTATGTTTTGAATAGAGTCTCCAGATATATACTCTACTCCATTAGATTATTTTCAATCTTTTTTAACCTAATCCTTATCTCTAAATTTTTAAATCACCTATTATAAGTTTTATTTTTCACAGTTCTATTTGTTTATCATTTCAAATTGTCTAGTCTTTTTGGACAATATCTTGTTTCCTATCTATTTAAGTTTTGCTTTTCTCTCTATCATTTTACGTATTATTGTATGACATATCTGATGAATCTCTCATTTGAGTGTATGGTATTATGCGTATATTTCTGCCATCCATTTGTTTTATGTTGACTCTGTCCCATTCTGGATTTTTTCTTAATGTGTTTTTTAGATTTTGTACTGGGAAATCATCCTCAGCTGGCTTTATCTGTTAGAATCCTGGAAGGATGGCTTGGTGATTTATCCATACAGAGAAGTCTTGGGTTTGCATTGGCTAGGCTTCTTAGAAATATTACTACTTTGGAAAACACTTTTTGTATTAACTTTCCACACCATGGTTAAATTTAAATCTCTAACCTTGTTAAAGCAGACCTTTGGATGTAGTTTCAGGGGAGATTTTTTTTTTTTTTTTCACCCAGGGCCAAGTATGACACAAAGTTCCTTTGTCATATCAATTTTCAAGTGTAGAGATTTTAATGAAGCTCACACTTTCCTGGTGGATGATGTCCTTCAAGGGTCAAAGTTGTATGAGTCATCTTCATTCCAACTCATCAACTCGCAGGTGCCCATGGCTTCATGTGGCCTTTAAAGGCCAAGTCTCTTGATTACTCAGCCCAGCAAAGCCTCTATGACTGCCAAATTGCCAGAGACTCATTATAATGCTGGTTTTCAATTTCTCCTTCTTTTGGAGACACTAGGGGTTTCCTTGTTATTTGTGAACTGAAACATTTATGTAAAAAGTGTTTATCTAAGATTGGAACAGATTTGTTTCAAGAGTTTTTTGTTTTATTTTGTTTTGTTTTTTTCACTATCAAATATAAAAAAATCCTGGAATGAAAAGCTGAACTCAAAACTCTCAATGTAAAACCATACACTAGGTTTTTCAGTAGCTGATGATCACTGCTGAGAAATGCAAATTACTGCTCAATTAAGGAAATGACTCAATGTATTAAACTATACTATTCTATATTAAGATATATGTATATTTAATAGCATTAAAGGATCACAAAATATAATTTATGAAAAAATCATACTGTTAAAAATTATTAAGAACAACAAAGATTTTTTATTTTTGTGTAGTTATAGCTATCATTGTTTGCCATGTTACACATTAAAACTAAGAAAACTTAAAAGGTTTTATTTGGTAATTTATTTAACAAGAGCTTTATAATAAACCCATTACATTTTAACATATATAAAATATTTTTATAAAAATAAATGTGTTTTCCACACTATAAAGCAGTGAGAGGAGTGGCACTGTTTTACACTTTCGCGTATCTCCTTAACGTCTAGTTTCATGGAGAAGAGCTAGATTATCTTTTCTACATTCTCATTTCCAAATTCATTGTATTATAATCTTTGATAAAATTATATAATAAAGATCCAGACTCACAGAGATACATGTAATTGGAAAATGAGTGGGCATTTTAATAGCTTTTTCAGATGATGATGAGTAATCTTTTTTGAATCTGCATCTTTCTAGCCAGCAAACTTCAAGGAGGTGTATCCAGGCACTTGGCTACCTTCTTGGAATAGCATGGAGTTGGGGGAATATTGACTACTACTGATGGAGTTGGGGGAATATTGAGTACTATTGATGGAGTCGGGGGAATATTGAGTACTATTGATGGAGTCGGGGGAATATTGAGTACTATTGATGGAGTTGGGGGAATATTGAGTGCTATTGATGGAGTTGGGGGAATATTGAGTACTATTGATGGAGTTGGGGGAATATTGAATACTATTGCACTGTGTAGGCCCACAATTCTAGAGTTATAGACACACAGATACTGCAAAAGTTTTCAAACCTCCTTCCTCACCTTAAAGCTTTTTCTGTCTTTTCCGGTAGTCCCATTCTCTTGCTGAACTTTTCTCCTCCTGAAAATTTCCAAAACATCACATAGCAAAGGTTCAGAGAAAACCAGAAGACACAATGCAGTGTGAATAGAACAATGCAGTATGGAAGACTCAGAGAGTAGAAATGAGAGACAGAGTGACAAAAGAGGCCTAGAATGAATTGTCAAAGAACAGAAAATAATACATAGTGGGGAGAGAACAGTGAGGGAAAGCAAGCAATAGGGTAGTTGAGACAAAACAGGAGATAGACACAAATACCTAAAGAACAGGGGTGGAGGATTGAGGCAGATATATGGATAATTATTATTATTTTCTTTTTATCAGAAAGAGAGCTACTTTACAAAACAGTAAGGGTAACAATAATAAAAGAAAATAGCTAGCATGGTATATCCAGCATAATATTTTGTCAGTAAAGGAGGCTCCAGGAAACTGTGGGTGTCATCTATGGTTGTCACACACTCCACCTCCCTCCGAAGTTTAAGGGTCTGCTAATGACACCACCCCACCATTTTTACTTAGAAAAAGTCATCAGGTGACCACCACCATGGTGGTATCAAAAATCTTTTGGAATTTTTTTCTAAGCTTTTTCTATCTAACTGTCAGGATATAGTAGTAGACAATTTATTTTCCCATTATGTAAAATACAATTTTTTCCAATTTATATGTTAACTTATTTCATATTTCAAAGATTTCTGTCTTATGCAAGCATCTCATTTTTTGCAAGTTGAACATTTTATCTTTTAGTTTTAATCCAGTTCAACAGTTCTGCAGCCTCCTGATACTTTCTGATTCCCATTGTTGAGCTTCATTTCTATTTTTGTCTTTGTTTATGACTTTGTATAATACCCGAGTAATGAGTAGAATCATGCAGTATGGATAGAAGTAAGATTGTAATTCTTACATTTTATTTTTAAAATAACCACCTTTTTTTTCTGAGATATCACAGAAGACCAATGACCCAAGTGTTTATAATGATTGCCAAGGCCTTTATCTAGATTGTTGCTGGCTTCAAGTTTTTGCCATTCTATTAGTAAAATTTGGATTATCCTTCCACAAGCAACTTGCTTTCTGGATTTTGTTATATAGAAATTCATTTGCCATTTTTATGCCTTCTCATACCAAAAGAGATTTCTGCACTTTATCTCCTTTAGCTTACAATTTCACTGCAATAAAAAGTTTATGCCATTTATAGACTTGGAGATTTGGTTATGGCCTGCTTCCTCCAAATTATTTATAAAACTATAAAAGAACACTTCAGAGATGAGTTTATTTATCATTATCCTGTACTTCTTACTCAAGACCATTGTAAAATCATGGCTGTAATAACTTGGTAACTCAATGTATTTCAATAATGTTTGATGTAGAAAAATATCTGAACATCTAAATAGTTTATAACTACTGATCCTTGTTTTTCTCATATTATTGTAGATAAATGCCAGTTTTCTTAAAGGAAGTATGCCTGATTTATATATATGGGGTGTATTATGTATATACATATATAATCACCTTATATATTTAAAGCTTCAATTCTTTATGTTAAATTCTAACAATCTCTGTGAAATGGAAGAAAGAATAATCAGTAGTTCTCTGTATTCCCTCCAGAGCCCTTGTTATAAATGATTATCACTTTGGAAAATTCCCAGCTGTCTTGTATAAAAGCTTGAGTGTTCTAGGAGGTATCCCACAATTGCATACCTTGAATTTTTCCAGTCTTATAGGTCAGTGACATCCAGGTAAATTATTTATATTTTCTTAGTGATTTGGTCTGAAATAACATGTAGCTTTACTTTTATGCACTTTAGAGATTTCAAAATACCCATTTCTAGAGCAATTTGAGAATAAGAAGCTCCCTAAACATTTCCTCAGTAAAGATGCAGATAAATTGTTTATTATTCCTAGCTGCTCTCTCTTTTCAACTCCAGATTGTCCTTTTATACCACGATCCTTAAGCAGTTCCATGAATTTCCTAGCTGAATTTCTCTTTACAATGATTAGTTTAGAAACAGCTATTACAGACCCTTCAATATATATTTTATCCCACCTTGTTTGTACTTATGAATATTTCAGTCAAATTATCCTATGAAACAATCACAGTAGATGTAAAATGGTCTAGATATCAGGATCAGGGCAGGAATTTCAGATATCCAGCCCCACCTCAACTCTTACTCCCCAGTATATGCTGGGTTTCATCAGCCTACAATTTCTTAGAAAATAGCTGCAAAGAACAATTTCGTATCTGAATTATTGAAAGGTAATGATAAATCTGTAGTTAAGGAGAACTCACAGTTTTTAGAGAAGTTTTGAGTACAGAAGGGTATAGAATCCAGGGGAAGTACAATAGTTGTTTTCAAAGGATGGTCCCCAGATCAGCACCATAGGCATCATCTGGGAACTTGTCACAGATGTTCGTTTTAAGTCCTACCCTCGTCCAGACTGACTCAGATACTCAATGAAGTAGAAGTCTGTGTTTTATCAAGCCCTCCTAGTAATTCTAATGCCCACTAGAGTTTGGAAACCACACTGGAGACTTAGATCCATTTGTCAAACAGCAGGCAATGTCCTGAAGTACTGCTTCTCAAACGTGATTTGTGTAAGAATTGTAGGCCGCAAGTGGGACTAAAGATTGTAGACTTTTAAGAAGCTCCTGAGCACTGCTGCTGTTACTGCTTTGCAATCTACATTTAAGTGCAAGGCCACTGATAAAATACTGGGAAAGATCATACAAGAAGGTGCCAGGAAAAACCGGCTACATGGGGTGACCTTGACAAGTTTGGCTCAACACTGAGGGAGCTCGACAAGTCTTGGCTTTAAAATTAAGACTCTTGATAGCTAACACAAAGAAAGGCCTTATCCTGAGTCCAGGATTTTAAGAAAGGTGATCTGACATGAAAGGTCAGTAAATTAAAAAATAGAGAATGTGTAAAGCTTTAAGCTTATGCCAGGTTAAGTTGTTGGTTTGAGACTTCATGGTGTACTATATCTCAGTGCTCTAGAGAAATCTGTGGAAGATAGAGATGTGCACTTGAACTTTCCAGAAGCTATAGTAAGTAGACACAGTGAGCCAAAGTGTACTCATAAAGAAGGGGAGGAAGCCTAGGTTTTATCAATGGAACTTAGCTTAGAAAGTCTACAGTTTGGGAATAGCTGCGTGACCATGGCCAAGTTACTTAATATCTCTCTGTTCATTGGTTTTCTTATATCTAAAATGTGGCTGAAAACAGAATATATGTTATGGGATTCTCATATACTTTAAATGTGTGAAGGTTTGCAAGGCACCCTGAAGAGTGCCTGATGCATAATAAAACTCAATAAATTATTTCTTCTGTTTTGTCCGTATCTTTGTCTTCACTTTCTTGTTATCCTTATTATAACACTGGCCACATTAATCTTGTCTGGTGAATGAGGAAACAATGAGGCAGAAGAAATTATGGGCATATTGGCTGGGTGCAGTGGCTAATGCCTGTAATCCCAGCACTTTGGGAGGCCAAGGTGGCTGGATCACCTGAGGTTGGGAGTTTGAGACCAGCCTGACCAACATAGAGAAACCCCATCTCTACCAAAAATACAAAATTAGCTGGGTGTGGTGGCACATGCCTGTAATCCCAGCTACTCGGGAGACTGAGGCAGGAGAATCGCTTGAACCCAGAAGGTGGAGGTTGAGGTGAGCCAAGATCACGCCATTGCACTCCAGCCTGGGCAACAAGAGTGAAACTCCGTCTCAAAAAACAAAACAAAACAAAACAAAACAAAACAAAACAAAACAAACAAAAAACCCCAGAAATTATGTGCAAATCAGGATAACAGAAAGTCAGATGGTAGAGAAAAAATTAAGGTGATTGAGATAGGAGAATACTTCCAAAATAACAAATACTTACATCAAACATTTCCACAAAAAGAAACTGAAAATCCTGTATCCTATATAGAACACAAATAATTAATGTGAAGCTGTCACTAGTAGAGTTGCTTTCAGAAATGTCAAAGTAGTAATACTTTAATGGTACATGAGATGTACAAGTTTTAATGTTAGATCTTTATTTATTTACTTATCCCTTTTTTGCTTCTCTGCTGTCCCTTACAGACCAGGTTAATCCAATTGATCTTTTTCTTTTCTTTTCTTTTCTTTTCTTTTCTTTTCTTTTCTTTTCTTTTCTTTTCTTTTCTTTTCTTTTCTTTCTTTCTTTCTTTTTTTTTTTTTTTGAGAAGGAGTCTCACTCTGTCACCCAGGCTGGAGTACAGTGGCGCTGTCTTGACTCACTGCAACCTCTGCCTCCCAGGTTCAAGCAATTCTCCCACCTCAGCCTCCCTAGTAGCTGAGATTACAGGCATGCACTAACACGTTGGCTAATTTTTGTATTTTTAGTAGAGATAGGGTTTCACCATGTTGGCCAAGTTGGTCTCGAACTCCCTAGCTCAGGTAATCTGCTCACCTCAATTTTCCAAAGTGCTGGGAATTCAGACATGAGCCACCACGCTGGGCCCAATCTTTTGACATAATGAGCTGCTGAAGAAAATAAAGAATTCCCTTGGGGAGCATGTCTTTGTTTTTTTGTTTATTGGTGGATTCGTGCGTGTGTGTGTGTGAGAGAGAGAGTGTGTGTGTGTGTGCGTGTATGTGTGGTTTGTTTGTTTCTTTGTTTTTTTAAAACAGAGTAATCAATGAATTGCTACAGGAAAAGAACTACTGGTAAAATAATTTCTACAGTCACCTTCCAGAATACGAGACAAGCGTTTTGGGTAAGAGGCAGAGGAAGAGAGGTTTTTGATTTTGTTTTCATTCTGAAATTTTGTACTGATCACTGAATTATTTATTTGTTATTGGAATACTTTATCTTCATTTCCGATAATATAGATATTATCACAAAATAAAACTTCAGATTTTTTGTTTTTATTTATTGATCTCAACTTGTTTCTTTATACACAGAAAAAAATACTTAAAATCTAAAATTGACGAGCTAATTTAAAATACCTTAATAAACATACAAAAATGACTCCAGTCTCTCTCTCTCTCTCACACATGTAGATACTTACATACAATGGACATAATACTGTTGATAAATTCCTGGCAGGAATTTTGATTTGTATGAGTGTTCATGTACTTTCCAAACACGATACATTTAAAATCTCAATAAAATAAAAATGAAAGTGTCTGAAAAAATATAAATCAGTCAGGATTTTTCAGGCTTTACGAATAAACTAAAATCTCTAAAAATATGTAAATCAGTTAGGATTTTTCAGGTTTTACTGTGTTCTCAAAAAATATACCTTTAAAAATGGTTTCTAGCATTTTATATTTTTTAAGAGATGCACGTTTGATGCATGATTAGAATTTCCTTACTGTCTTCAATGAAAACAGTGCATAGTGACAATAGACATAAATCTTTTCTACCTAAGTAGAACTGTTGTTTTACCCAGTGGTTCAAACAGCCAGTAATATTTAACTTGCATACTTTGTGTAGCAATAAAACAAATAAATGGTCCTCTCAAAAGTTGTATCTTGCATTATATAAATATTCTTCTTTTTACCTGCCTAGCCACAAAGTATGATAGCCTTTTAGCCACAACGTAAGTACTCTCCTTACTGAGGTCTAGACAGTTTTATTGATTTTCCTCACATCAGAATGAAATAGTCTATGCCAATAAAGTAACAATATTTAATTAAGATTCCCCAAAGTACCTTATTGTCAATTAGTATATAACATAGCCATAAGTAGCAAATGCAGTGGATCATCCTAAATTTATTAATTATTTTGTACTTTGAAAATTATATGAAGGTGAAGTGGTGATCAGATAATCTGCTCTGGTAAATCTGCATTTATTCAGCGGATATGCCAAGTTCCCATAAGTTTGGCAGAATAATTTTGAAAGATTCTTAGTGACCTGGCTGTGTGAGGTAGGAGGGGTTCGACTTCCCGTCAGTCGTGCTACAGCGTGAGCAGGAGCCTGAGCCCACAAAGCTGAAACCCAAGAAACCACTGCGGTCTGTTGTTTTTTCCTCCTGAAGGGAGGCTGAGGAGAGTGGAAGTATTCAGGAGAGTCGCCAAGTAATCTGATGACAAAAAAGGGGGAGGCAGAGATAATATCCTGCCTGTAGTCTTGACCTTTTTGCAAGTCATTTTATTTTTTTAACTTTAGTTTAGTCAAGGAGACAAAAATATACAAATCTCCTCCCCATTTCAAGAGAAGGTACAAAATAAAGCCTTCTACCGTCTCTTCCTTTAATGATAAGTAAATAAACTATAAGTAAAATAGTTTCAACTTCTCAGAATAGAGGTAAAAAATGTAGCAAGCCTTGCCTTTAGATTTGATCTTTGAATTATAAATATAAACTGTTTTATTCAGGCCTGACATAGATGGTTTTTAATCTACAGATAAATAAGGTGCTATTCAGAGAAATAAGACTAGTCTAGAATATTGAGAACACAGGCAATTGTATTCACCTGCAATTGAATCAAGCAATCATGCATTTAAGACATCACTGAAGATAGGATAATTAAAGTGTAAGGTTATTAAAACCATCAGATGTGGATTGGTCATAAGCCTTCAACCCTAATTCCTACCTCAAGACTTAGGTCCCCCTCTAGTCTCCCAGATTCTACTCAACAATGATGGCTATTACCCTTCCTCATGGCACCCTGTATTAAATCTGCTTGCATCATATCCTAGTCCTGAAAACGTGGCTTCTGATTGACTGATTCCTGAGTCTTGTATCTTCATGATAATTCTCACCTACCCAGCTGTGCAAGGCTGGCCTTATCAGAGATTTAAAAATGTCTTTAGACTCTCACTAGCTTCAAAGTTAAATTAACATTTTTACAACAATCTTTTCTTCTAAGGTGTCTCTCAGTTTCCAGGCACCTTGGTAGTGCATTTACAAAATCTTCAAAATATTTTGCTCATGATTTTTAGATGTTTTGTGATGGATGGTATCAAATTTGCTATGGCAATGGAAGAGGAGGTTGCCATCTTTTCATAGAGAGCAAAGCTGATAAATTTACTGGTTCTCTCTCCCGTCAATCTGTTATAGACTGAATTGTGCTCCACTTCCCACATTTATGGGTTGAAGCTCTAACTTCCAGTGTGACTGCTTGGAGACAGGGATTCTAAGGAGGTGATTAAGGTTAAATGAAGTTATAAGGGTTGGGTTCTAATCTGAGAGGACCTCAGAGGACAACAGAGCTCTTTCTCTTTATGCATATACAGAGAGAAGGCATGTGAGACACAGTGAGAAAGTGCCATCTGCAAGCTGAGGAGAGAGGCCTCTCCAGAAACTAACCCTGCTTGCACCTTGATCTTGGATTTCCAGCCTCCAGAACTGTGAGAAAAGAAATTTCTATTGTTTAAGCTACCCAGTCTGTGACGTGTTATTACAGCAGTCTGCTCAACAAAAGAAGACATTCATGTAGCCAAAGACATGTGAATAAAAGCTTAACATCACTGATCACTAGAGAAATGCAAATCAAAACCACAATGAGATACTATCTCACACCAGTCAGAATGGCGATTATTAAAAAGTTAAGAAACAACAGATGCTGGTGAGGTTGTGGAGAAATAGGAACACTTTTACACTATTGGTAGGAGTGTAAATTAGTTCAACCATTGTGGAAGACAGTATGGCGACTCCTCAAGATTCTAGAACCAGAAATACCATTTGAGCCAGCAATCCCATTTGACCCAGCAATCCCATTACTGGGTATATACCCAAAGGAATATAAATCATTCTGTTACAAAGATACATGCACACGTATGTTCATTACAGCAGTATTCACAATAGCAAAAACATGGAATCAACCCTAATGCCCATCAACAATAGACTGCATAAAGAAAATGTGGCACATATACACCATGGAATGCTATGCAGCCATAAAAAGGAACGAGATCGTGTTCTTTGCAGGGATGTAGATGGAGCTGGAAGCCATTATCCTTAGCAAACTAATGCAGGAACAGAAAACCAAACACTGCATGTTCTCACTTACAAGTGGGAGCTGAACAATGAGAACACATGGACACATGGAGAGGAACAATACACACTGGGGCCTGTCAGAGGGTGGAGTAGGGGGAGGGAGAGCATTTGAAAAAATAGCTAACGCATGCTGGGCTTAATACCTGATGGGTTGATAGGTGCAGCAAACCACTATGGCACACGTTTACCTATGTAACAAACTTGCACATCCTGAGCATGTACCCCAGAACTTAAAATAAAAATTGAAAAAAAACCCACTAAATTTATTTTCTATCTAAGATCCTCCCAACGTTGATCATTGACACTCAGACTATGCACCCACTTTAGTGTTGACTCTATCTTCCAACTATTGGGCATAGTTTTACACAGGGCCTCAATAAAACAACTAAATGAGAATATATTAGAAGATCAAGATATTGTAGTAGATACACTGCCCTCTGACTAGCTGTTTTAACCAATGTTTTCCATTTCCTCTATATAATGTACTAACTGATACTCATACCACACTGAATTAGTGCTGCTGCCTGACTACTCAAGTACCTCTATGCCACTCTACTTTCATGTTTTCAGTATTTTTGCTTACTAAGAATTAGTCTGGTACCCAAATATTTGTGTTTGTTTCTTTTGGCTACGTCATTTTGTTTATTATAGCTACATAATTATTTGATATTACAAATTATTATAGAATACATAAACAATTATTTGATTAATAATATTACATGATTAAATGTGTGTGAAGACAGAGTGGTGCCTATAAATACAAAGCTGCAGCTAGGCATGGTGGCTCATGCCTGTAATCTCAGTATTTTGAGATGCTGAGGTGGGCAGATCACTTGAGGTCAGGATTTCAAGACCAGCTTGGCAAACATCATGACACTCAGTCTCTACTAAAAATACAAAAATTATCCAGGTGCGGTGGCTCACGCCTGTAATCCCAGCACTTTGGGAGGATGAGGCGGGCGGATCACAAGGTTAGGAGATTGAGACCATCCTGGCTAACATGGTGAAACCCCGTCTCTACTAAAAATACAAAAAAATTAGCCGGGGGTGGTGGTGGGCACCTATAGTCCCAGCTACCTGGGAGGCTGAGGCAGGAGAATGGTGTGAACCCAGGAGGCAGAGCTTGCAGTGAGCCAAGATTGTGCTACTACACTCCAGCCTGGGCAACAGAGCGAGACTCCATCTCAAAAAAAAAAAAAAATTAGCCTGTTATGGTGGTGCACACCTGTAATCCTCACTACTCGAGAGGCTGAGTCAGGAGAGTCACTTGAACCTGAGAGGCAGAGGTTGCAGTGAGCTGAGATCACGCCCCTGCATTTCAGTCTATGTGACAGAGCAAGACTCTGTCTCAAAAAAAAAAAAAAAAAAAAAAAAAAAAGTTGCATGCTTTGACAAAACTCAAGAAATGTAAATTGCTTAAAAAGAAAAAAATTAATATAATTGAAACTTATATAGAAATAGCAGAGGATAAATTATGGGTATGATTTAATACATTCATATTTTCTACGTCAATTTTTTAAAAAAATTATAGTGTGTGTTGGGAGATAACTCTTCATGGATCTCTCATTTCTGCACATATTCTTAGCAGAGGCATTAGCAGCTCTTGTCATGACTATCTTTCCAATGGTGTTTGCATAACAGCTTTGGAAGATGCAGATAGTGTCTCTCCCTGGAGCAAAAGGTAGATTTATTTGCAGTAAAGGATCATAAAGCTAATATCTACCTCTCAGACAAAGGTTGGGCAGTCTTGCTTATATTCCCCTTATAGAAGTTTGGAGTTTCCCAAGCTGGAGATTCCTCTGTTGTGATACAACTCATCGGTGTGTAGTGTCCTCCCAGGCCATTCTGCATTACCTATATGGGACTTGGTGGGACAAGAACAAATGTGTGGCCTGCTGTGCTCTGAGACTCTTCTTTTCTGATACAGGAGCTTCTTGTCTTCTGCTGGCATCCAAGAAACTGTGGCAGGCTAACTTGTTAGCTTTCAAGAAGGGTAGAATCTCAGAGCCTTCAGAGTTCATGACTGTATGTGTATGTGTATGTGTGTGTATATATATATATATATATATATAAAATATTTATATGATTCTATGTTTTAACCTTTATAAAATTACCTGACCAACTACTGGTACTAATTTTATCTAACAAGAGTGATTTTACTATACTTACTAAGGTGGTATAAAGCCTTCCTATTCTTTCTCTCTCTCTCTCTCCCCCTCTCTCAGTGCTTCTTCCTCCAACCATAGTGAAAAGGCATTCAGAATACTTGATTAAGTGTTTCAATAATGGTCTTCTCCATTGATCTTCCATTTGATGATATATATATATATATAGAATATATGATAGTTCATTTGTTGTTTAATTATATATATATATATATATATATATATATATATATATATATATATATATAAATGTTAGCTCATTTTGTTATTTAATAGTACTTGTTGGCCAGATATGGTGGCTCACACCTATAATCCCAGCAATTTGAGAGGCCAAGATGGGGGAATTGCTAGAATCCAGGACTTTGGGACCAGCCTGGGCAATATGGTGAAACCCTGTCTCTACAAAAAAAGGGATGGGTGCAGTGGCTCACGCCTGTAATCTGAGCACATTGGGAGGCTGAGGCATGCAGATCATGTGAGATCAGGAGTTCGAGACCAGCTTGACCAATATACTGAAACCTGTCTCTACTAAAAATACAAAAATTAGCTGGGCATGGTGGCAGATGCCTATAGTCCCAGCTACTCTGGAGGCTGAGACAGGAGAATTGCTTAAAATCGGGAGGCGGAGGTTGCAGTGAACCCGGATCATGCCACTACACTCCAGCCTGGGTGACAGAGCGAGACTCTGTCTCAAAAAAAAAAAAAAAAAAAAAAAAAAAAAAAAAAAATTAGCTGGCTCACATCCGTGATCCCAGCTATTTGGGAGGCTGAAGTGGGAGGATCACTTGAACCTGGGAAGCAGAGTTTGCAGTGAGCCGATATCGCACCACCGCACTCCAGCCTGGGCAATAGTGGGAGACCCTATCTCAAAACCAAACCAAAACAAAACAAAACAAAGAAAACTTGCTTGACAACTTCTACCTACTCTTCCATTCTTGAACGCCCAACTTCAAATACTTCTCCAAAATCAGTTACTAAAACAAACATTTTTGGGTGCCCACCACATGGCAGGACAAAATGTTAGTTTATCTTCTAAATTTGTTTGAGATTTTATCCTTCCAGAGGTGAGTCATTTAATTGCAATCTTATAATTATAAGGTCAATGAAGATGAGACATTGTGAAGAAAACAAGAGAGTATGAATAAAATACACATTTTGAAATTTCAAAACCCAATTGTAATATAATGGATGTAAGTTATTCCCTGAAACAATTTGTGAGAATAAAGGCAAGTAGAGAGAGTTTTCATGCACTAGACAATATATTTTTAACTCTCATGTCAAGTCACATTTCGGCCTTGCTTCACCGTCTTGAAACTTTTCTGTACCCAAAACACTTTTGCAAGCTTTTCTGGAAAATAATTTAGTTAAGAACTCCCCAAAAGATAATTTTTTAATTAAAATGTAATTTCTCCTTGTGCCAAAATCTTTATTTTCCCTCATTTTATTCACATTTCTTCTTTTTCTGGTCCATTTTGGCCTGTTTTTCTAAAAAATAAAAAAAATAATAATTCAATCTATTTTTAATTCCTTTATGCTTTTCCCTGCCAGCTGCATAATTTTCCCAGAGTCAATGACATAATATAGAAAATGGAGGGAAATTTTGACCTGTGACTAACAGTATGTCATGGAGAACTAGGCAGAACTTTAGGGCTTCGGTAAATGGGATGAGTTTAACTTATGAAGGTGGGATGTGTCAGAAAGTAAATATATTTGTTTACATAGAGAAGACACACCCAGTTTCAAGTTATTCCAAAAGGAGGAAATACTGAAAATTTGAAGATTCTTCTCAGACTGAAAATGGAGGAGAAACAAGGAAAAAAAATAACGAAAGAAGGAAGAACCTGGTGAGGAGCAAAATGTTTTGGTGAATGGCATTTGAGAGTTTGTATTAGTTAGGAGAAGTTTTTAAAATCCACAGGTATTCTATAAATTGAAGATAATCTGGGTCATATTAACATAATAGCTCCTATACAAAATTTTGCCATGTAAATTGCCATGTTTTTCTGTTTATTCATTCTTTTGGTTCAATTAATAGGAATCCTGCTTAGTTTTTAAAACTTATATTTCACCTAGCTTTGTATTTCCCCTGATTTTTTCCTTACATTTCACCTGAAGCCTTTCCTATTTTGTTTTCTTTCTCCTTTCAGGAAGTTCATTAGCTCACAAAGAGGCAAATATTTCCAACTTTTAAGCATGGTTTAGGAGAAAGCAAGGGCAGACTGTACAGTTCTCAACTGGGCTTCCACGTTACTAGTTCTGTAACACTGGGGAAGTCATTTTGCCTCTCTGGCCTCAGTTTAAGTGCAATAATTTTAACAGATTTTTTTCAAATGTAATAATATATAACGTGAAACTGGTAAGGAGAATGTAATTTGTAAACTATTTCTCACTTTACCTAAAAGTATGAATACTTTGAGATTAATTTAATGTATAATATCTGGATAAAATATTCTGGTATCAGGTGCAGGTGCATGAGGCAAAGTGCAGACACTTCTCAAAAGAAGACATTTATGCAGCCAACAAACATATGAAAAAATGCTCATCATCACTGAGCATTAGAGAAATGCGAATCAAAAACACAGTGAGATACCATCTCATGCCAGTTAGAATAATGATCATTAAAAAGTCAGGAAACAACAGATGCTTGAGAGGATGTGGAGAAATAGGAACACTTTTACATTGTTGGTGGGAGTGTAAATTAGTTCAAACATCGTAGAAGACAGTATGGCGACTCCTCAAAAATCTAGAACTAGAAATACCATTTGACCCAGCAGTCTCATTACTGGGTATATACCCGAAGGATTATAAATCATTCTGCTATAAAACCCCATGCACACATATGTTTATTGCAGCACTATTCATAATAGCAAAGACTTGGAACCAACCCAAATGTCCATCAGTGATAGATTGGGTAAAGCAAATATGGCACATATACACCATGGGATACTATGCAGCCACAAGAAAAGGATGAGTTTATGTACTTTGCAGGGATATGGATGAAGCTGGAAACCATCATTCTCAGCAACTAACACAAGAACAGAAAACCAAACACTGCACGTTCTCACACATAAGTTGGGGGGGGAATTGGACAATGAGAACACATGGATCCAGGGTGACACCCCGTCTGTACTAAAAATACAAAAATTAGCTGGGTGTGGTCGCACCCCTGTAGTCCCAGCTACTAGGGAGGCTGAGGCAGGAGAATTGCTTGAACCCGGGAGGCGGAGGTTGCAGTGAGCTGAGATCACGCCACTGCACTCCAACTTGGTGACAGTGAGACTCCATCTAAAAAAAAAAAAAAAAGTGTGATATTGTTATTATTAGTATGATTATACACAAAGGAAAGAAATGAACAAGAGATCAGGAATGAAGTATCTGAACGTAATTTCCACAAATCCCAAAATGAATGTTTACAAATCTCTATAGTGCCAGAGTTATTGGAAATTTAAAAAATAAGTCTCAGATGCAACTGCTAAGTGCATTTGGAAAATATCATTGTCTTTGAATTATACATGTGATATTTGTCTCTTTTAATAACACTGTACTCTACTTCAAAATTTATAAGATGTGAGTTCTTGGAAAAAACAAGTTGGAAAAATACTTTCTTACTCTGCCATTCATTCTTCTGAAAATTGGTCATTACTTTGGTTAATCATCTGAAGTTCTGACATTTCTCCTTAGTTTCACCATTGTAACAACTGAGGCTCAGCGTTTTAAAGATAATTACATTTATAACTTTTATTTTACATTTATAACTTTTATTAACTGAAAAAATGCTGAATAATTGTCATTGCCTTAGAAATTAGATTTTGTGGTGAAATTTTCTACTAGCATTGCAATTGAGATGCTTTGATAAGGGAGCTACAGTAATATTAAAGAATTCTTGACAGCTACTTATAAGATGTTTACATTTGTTAAAAAAACATTTTGTAAACAGAACTTGACTTTAGCAAAGCAAATGCCAAGAGGTTATTTTACTCTCTCTTAGACTCCATAATGCAGTCCTGATATATTTTGGGGCAGTAAGGTGGGTGGGAAGATTTTAATTATGACAGACTGAGAAAAGCCTAGTGTTTGACAGATCAAATGACAAAGAACTTAAAAAGTGAGGCCAGACAATAAAAATACGTACTTTGTACAATGATACAGTGGGATTTTTAAACTAGAGTCCCTATTTGCCCCACACTCTGGGAAACATACACAACTCTCAATATTTGCCAAAAGCAATAGGGCTTTTTTTTTTTTTTTTTTTTTTTTTTTGCTGGTCTCTGTGAGAACATTATCTTTAAGGCAGTGAACAAAACAAGGAAACCCTGTAAACAACTGGTTGGAAACCTATGCTGAAGCCAAGACACATATTGAAATTGAGATGATATTGCTCTACTATGGCTTGACTTCTGGTTTTCTCATTATTTGTCATGCGTGTATTTCCTGTTGTGCTTTACTAAAAACAATATCTTATATCAGTTTACATTCCCTTCAAATACCAACTAAGAACTAATTTTCCAGCATGCAAATTAACTTAAATGTGATCATGCATCACATTTGAATAGGAAAAGGAGTGATTATTCAATATAAATGATGTTGGGTAATTAACTACTTGAGACTCAATTCACCTTGTGTAAAACACAGAAAACAAAAAAAGAAAGACAGAAAAAAGGAAGGAAGGAAGGTAGAAAGGAAGGAAAGAAGGGAGGGAGGGAGGAAGGAAGGGAGGGAGGGAGGGAGGGTGGGAGGGAAGGGTAAGGCAAGAAATTCCTCAGTGTTTGGCAAATGCCAAGCATAAAAATCATAAAAATGAGAATTCAAAAAATATTTCATTTGTTTTAGGTCTCCTGTTATATGGTATGGCTCTGTGCCCCCACCCAAATCTCATCTCTAATTGTAATCCCCATGTGTTGAGAGAGCGACCTGGTGGGAGGTGATTTGGTCATTGGAGTGGTTTCCCCCATGCTGTTCTCATGATAGTTGATTTAAAAGTGTGGCATTTGCTTCTTCGTAGGCGCGCTCTCTCTCTCCTGACACCATGTAAAACACATCTTGCTTCCCCTTCACCTTCTGCCATGATTGTAAGTTTCCTGAGGCCTCCTCAGCCATGTGGAACTATGTGTCAATTAAATCTCTTTCCTTTATAAATTGCCCTATCTTTGGCAGTTATTTATAGCAGTGTGAAAACTGACTAATACACCTATTTTCCAAGAAACAAAATAAATCACAAAGAAAAAAGCGACTTAGCTACATAAAAATTGAAAAGAACAAAAACTGTTACTATCAAAAACAGCAAATGAGTAAAGAGCAATCAAGTAAGAAAAGTTTTATAGCAAATATGACAAAAAAAGAGCCTCACCTCCTGAAAATATAAAGGTTTCCTAGACACATGTAAGAAAAATCTTAAGCCCCCTACAGCTTGAAGAAAACAGCCATAGAATTTCGCTCATCATTCTTTCAAATAGATATTTAAAATATGATAAACTATTTCACTTCACTGGTAATGTCACAGGATTCTTGCAGTGTCATTTTTCTGGCCAGAAACCTCTGTGGCTGATGGAGCCTTTGCTCGAGTTTTGCCCTGGCTTGCCGGGCTCATTCTGCCCACCAAGCTTGGCAGGCTGCATTTGGCTTGTGCTACTGGCCTGGATTCCATACCTGGCAAGGGCAAGCCAAGCAAGGGGTGAGTGAGTGAGCGAGTGTGGGGTCTGGCCACTGTGCACAACCAGGCATGCCAGCTGTGGTGGGGCAGGCAGCTCCAGGCACTGGCATGGGTGCTGGTTCCCTGCAATGCTGTGGCTGGACCAGATATATGGCAAGTAGCTTCCATGGCTGGCGCCAGGAAATGCAGTGGCACCTGGAAGCTGGGAGATGCCAAGAACAGCAGAGCCCCAAAGAGGGTGTCACAGCCCTGGCTTGGGGAGCTCCTAGGTCTGGGCTCCCTGAAGGGCTGCACCTCTTCTCTCCTTCTGTCTTCTCTTCTTCTTGTCATCCGCAACTTGGTGAGCAAGGGGTGTGTTTCAGCCCTGTCTGTTATAGCTCTTTCATCCCCACCATTCAGTGGGTCCTGAGTTCTTGTCCTGCGTCCAGGAAGAATGAGGTATGTGAACAAGTGGAGGGAGAGCAAAGCCAAGAGGTGCTTTATTGAGTGATAGAATAGTTCAGAGGAGACCCACGGTAGGTACACCCTCTCCACAGGCAAGTCATTCCAATGAGTTTCAGCTCTCATTAGAGAGGAGACCCACAGTGTGTAGCTTCTCTGCACAGGCAGGTTGCCTCTCATCTGCTTGAGCCTGGCTGAGTCCAGGATTTTTATGGGCTTCAGAGGGAAGAAAGTGCATGCTGATTGGTCCATGGGCAGCCATGGGTGGGCCCAGAAAAAGCACCATAATTTCTTGCTCTGGTCTGCTGAACTGGCAGCCTGGACCCCAGGCCTCGGACCATCCCTGTCCTGAAGGTGGGGTTTCATCAGGGACCCACCCATTTCTGCCCAGAAGTCTATCTGCCTCTTTCCACCATTAACATGCTCTCTACCATGTCCAGGCTGTTTGTGCTAAGGGGTGCCTGTGGGCCCATGCTGAGCTGCCCTTAACCCCACCTTGGCCTTCCTCCTGTGCTCCTTGGCACCCTAACTCCAGAGAGAGATGAGGCAGCAGGGAGCTGGTGTGTCAGCACTCACATACCCGGCTGGCTCATTATAGCATCTGGGCTGGGCCACAAGTTTTCTCTGAAATTGGAGTGGGCACACGACAGCACCTGGATCTGGCCACAACTTTGCCGTGAAATTGGAGCAGGCACCAGGAGTGAGGAGAGGCCAGTCAGCAGGAGCAGGCACATCCAAGTCTATGGGATCAGGGGGTCTTCCTGGCCCGTGAGAATGCAGAGATGCCAGGTCTGTAGCCACCTGCAGCTGCAGGTGTGCCTGGGAGGGCAGGGATCCCATCCCTCCTACTTGGAAAGGGGAGGGGTTTCTTCCTATTCCTGTCTTCTGTTGGATCCCTGGAGTGCTGCGGCAGCCAGTGTCATAGTGGGAGCAACTCCAGATGAGTGGCTGCTGCCATCAGTAATGAAAGAAATGTAAATTGAAATAAGATGTTAGTTTGACTAACAACTTAAAACATAGAAATATACTAAGTAGCAAAGAGGATTTGGTAGAATAAGAGTATTCACTTAATTTTGATATGTACTAATATTTGAGAATCGTTGTAATGAAGTGTTACACAGACAGTCAGTGTTTTCAAAGAACACTTAACATGGAAAAATGCTTATAATATTAAGCAAATAAAAAGAGAAACAATTATTTATATTTAGTATGATCATATGTGAATTATGGATAATATTATTTCCATTTGTAAATCCATGAGTACATATATATTTGTAAAATCAAAACCATTCATACATGTGCATATATATACATTCACATGTACATATGTACTAGCAGAAATAAATGCTATTCTCAATACATCAGAGGAGGTAGCTTTAAATTTCTTCTTCTTTCCACCTTTATGTATTTTTCCAAATTGTCTTCTATAATGACATTTTTTAATTATCAATAAATATCTTGGCTACAAACATTTTCACATATATGTGATGTTTGCAAAGATGAAAGTCCCAAGTTTCCTGTAGCCCTAAATGTTTCACCTTTCATAATCACATTGATTTATTGCAAAGAGAGGATCCTTCAATTGCAGATAATGTTTTATCATTCAAGAAAACAGTAAGATGTGGTACTTGGGTTGACCTAGCCACAGGCAGGATGTGGCTGCCAGAAAAGCGCTATAAGTCTTTGAGCAAAGAGCCACATCCTCCTCCCACTATTTCTTTTTTTAGCTGATGGCAACTCCTAAGATTCTGACTTTAACCAAAGTTCACATCTTCTTTGTATTGCTCTCATACTCCCTTTTAAAATCAGCAACTCAGAATAAGCTTAGTTTATAACACAGGTTATACAATTTAAGAAAATATTAGGCATCAGTGATTTCAAATTACCGAGCTCATCTAGCCGAAATGGTAAAACAGGGGCACTCACGAAAAAGATCATAATCAAATAACGGTTATTAACGCTGTGTTAAAAATTATCTGTCCTTTGTTATCTCAAAAAGCCACCAGAATTCCTTCTCTGGTCTAACTTGCAACTATCCGGACACATAGAAAGTTCAATCTGTTCTACTAGTACTTGGACAATGCAGTGAACTTGACATTGTTTACAATGGTCTTAAAAGCCCTTAGGCCTTGGTAAAATTTTATGTCCCAGAAAATATTGTAGCATGTACTTCTTTACTTGTGTACATCACTGAAACAACTTCCCTTTGCTTCCTGCTCATAGTTATATAGATTGTATGAAGATTAAAAAGCATCCCCAATTGCTGGAAACTGACAGCTACCCTCCATTAGGGTATTTAGTGCCTAAAAGGGACATCATTCAGCTTCTATGCTATGATAGCTATTATATACTTCAGACACCGGAGATCATATTGGAGAAATTCTGCTGGCAGAAATATAATTCCACATCCTAAGGGCAGAATTTGCCGTGGTTTGGAATAATAGTGATATTTTAAGAACAGTGATATGTTAAAAGAAGTATCCCAAAATCACATTTTAAAGAAAATTAAAGAGCATAATTTTATGTAGTGATCTTGAAAATTAAATTCACTATTTATCCTACTCAACAGCAACAAAATCTTAGATTTCTTAGTATCTGTTATTCAAAATGTGTGGATATATGAGTTGGAGCAGGAGCTGATTTTGGAAACCTAGATGCTGCCACCTGAATGTATGGCCATGTCCCCTGGTTATATTACCCAGGTCATTTTTATGGCTTCCTAAAAACGTGCTTTGTATTTGACTACGTTTGGAAATACTCAGAACGTTTTCAAATGAGGCCCATATGAAAGTATAGAAACTGACTGAGTCATGGAAATCCTGAAGATAAAGTGATCTTACAGAAAATAGAACAAAGTTAAATAAAACAAGGATCTCGATAAAAAGCCCAGTCAAAAATGAGTAACTTAAAACACCTGTGTTTTGTCAACAGTGGCTTGGCAGCTAGAATAGGAAGGACAGAGGAAGTTAAACCCACGCTGGTTTCCAGAAGTCAGCTACAAAAAATGAACCTCTAGGACCAGATGGTTTTATGGTTTTGGTAAACAATAGATTTGCATAATGCTTCCTCAATAATTCTGTCAGGAAGAGTGTTGAGCTAAAAAACAACGTGCAATTGTGCCTTTTTTGGAAGACCAGCTCTCTAAATGACCAACTGGTAATCAGGAGAAACTAAAGCTGGGAAGGACAGAGTATCTAAAGGACTATTATCTTGACTAGGTAATTGTAAATGCCGATATATTTGGTAGTATTAGGTCTCCCCTGGTGGCCACATTATACACTGATTATCAAAGGGGAATGAAGGCTTCTCTGATTTTGGGCACCACCTCCCTGAAGTTTCTTTGTTTGTTCTGCTTTGTAGCTTCCTTTGACTTTTGTTTCTAAGGCTTGGGAGACTGCCATTTGGTTTGTCTTCAAGAAGAATTAACAAACCACTTACTCTTGAATTCTCTTCTAGTAGACACAGGCATCACTACTTCCAATTGATCTCAGGATGTGGGATCCTCATACACATTTCGAACAAAATCCTCTGTTACAGCAAGTAAGTGAGAACCTCTTCTAATTCATTTAACCAACTAATTTAATTGGCAGCAATTATTTGTACATGTGTTTTCTCCACATGCCAATATAGAGTTCTAGTTTTTAACACCTGAGTCAGAAATGGGCCTGTGGAATAATATACAGATGCTCCTTGACTTACAATGGAGTTAACCTTCCAATAAACCCATTGTATGTTGAAAATATCTTTAAATTGAAGGTGCATTTAATACATCTAACCGAAAAATATGACAGCTACCTCATAGCTCAGCCTGCCTTAAACATGCTCTAAACATTTATATTAGCCTACAGTTGGGCAAAATCATCTAGCAACACAGTACACTGAAGAGCATCAGTTGTTTACTCTCCTGATCTTGTGACTGCAGGGAACTGTGGCTCTCTGTTGCTGTCCAATATTGTGAGAGTATCGTAGGGCATATTGCTAGTCCAGGAAAAGGTCAAAACTCACAAGTAATGTTTCTATTGAATGCATATAGCTTTTTCCCCACCCTAAAGTTGAAAAGCTGTTTATTTGAACTATTGTAAGTCAGGGACTGTCTCTATCACTAAAATCTACTTTTTCTATCCCCAAAACAAAGCCACAATCTTCTATTCATTTTTAAGTTGAATGCTAAATTATTATTCTTAAAGGGAAGGGCTTACAAATTCAAAAGTCTGTAGTACTTAGGTAGGTAACAGCTAAATATTGCAGATGTTGAAGTGAGGAAAAACTAGCATTAGGAAATGCTGGGGACGATGGGGAAGTGGAAAATGTGGTCTAAAAATGAATCAGAAGCTCTTCACTCCGAACAATTGGTGCCATGTATTAAAATTTAGTCCAAGAAATGCCTGATCTCTTGGATTTCCAAGAAAAATAAAATTAAATCATTCTATAAAATCTAAGTTTAATTAAAACATGGATGATTTTTTCAAAATTGGCAATTAGGTTTAAATTTTAAAAATATTGTAAGAGATAAACAAAACACTTCCATGAGCAGTATTCATCTTACAGAGTACCAGACTGTGAACTCTACCTTAGTTTTATGGCAGTGCTGCCCTATAGAAATACAATGTGAGACATATAGAATTTAAAATTTGTCAGTGTTTACATTAAAAGGTGAAAAGAGACAGATGAAATTGATTTTATAACACTGTTAATATTAAATATTTTATCTAATACAGCTATCCAAAATATTATTTCAACATATAATCAATTGTTAAAAAAAGTTACTAATGAGATTTTAGATTCTTGGTATTGTTTTGAAATCCAGTATGTATTTTATATATATAGCACATTTCAATTTTTACTACCACGTTTCAAATGTCTAATAGCCATATATGACTAGTGGCTCTCTGTTGCACAGCACAGCTCTAAGTCTTAGAGTGCCAGTTCTCATAGACACATAAGCAGTGAGCAAGTCCTAGGTTGGGTAGAGTTTCTTGGTCATTAGGCACCAGGGCTCTCCCCTGTTTCTTCCCCTCAGGCTATTGCCATTGCTGCAACATCCAGCTGCAGCTGCTTTCCCCAGGAAATAATGTAAGGAATTTTAGTTATTGCCTGAATGAAACCCAATCTTAAATGTCTCTCAGGAAGTCATTTAATGCATATAACCTTTCATACGATGGTGAAAAATGATAATTCATCATGTGCTAGTATACTTCTAGTAGTAGAAGGCTACCATGTCTTGAATTAAATTTTGCTATTACTGGGTGGTTCTTATTTATAAAGTATTTTGTTCAGAAGAAAGAATTTGCCTGGTTATAAGGATAAGATAAAATTCAAGTGGAGAGAAGAATGAGAAGACAAATGTTCATTCCAAACTGAAGGAAATCAATCACAACACAATAAGAAAAGCAATAACTTTCCAATCCTAAGCTGTTCAAAGATTAGATGAATTTTTTTGAGTTTCTTATATCTGGAGGTATCTAAGCAGTGATTAATTGGTGAGATTATTTTAGCATGTTAAATGCATAACTGGATGAATTTTTCTGCTTTGAACTTTGTAATAGGTATAATAATAGCAGGCACACATATATATTTTCAAAGTGTAGGTAAATATGATATTCTATGTTTTATTTTGAAATTTAAAATGCCATGGTTATTTTAATCTGCATTTTTCTTTTACCAGTGAGATTGAACATATTTGTATGTTTTTAGCAATTTAGATTTTCCCTCTTGTAAATTGCTGGTTCATATTCTTTTCCCATTTCTTATTATATATTTTTCCTTTTATTATTGACTTGTATGTATTTTGGATACAAGTAACTATGGGTTAAATGTGTTGTACATATGTTCTCCACTTTTTGTCTTGTGTTTTTACTCAGTTTAGGTGTCATTTGAAAAACAAAGTTCTTAATTTTAATTTAGTCCAGATTATCAACCTTAGTCTTTTATGAATATTGCTTTTTTGTACTTGTTTAAAAAATGTTTCCCTACCTTGAAGTTATGAAGATATAGCCTATATTAATATTTTATTTGTTTAATTATGTGTTTTTATTTGCTCTTTACCCCTAGGGAATTGATATTTGCATACGGTGAAGGTAAGAATCTGGTAAATAAAATAATGAGAGGACATTATTTTGGAGTTAGCTCATACACTAGGCCCGAACAGACCAAACCAAAATGGACTCACATGTGCAAAGTGCCACATAATCAAACTGGCACTTTAAGGAAGCAGAAAAATTCGCAAACAGACCATTTTTTCTTAAAAGTAAGAGATTTACAATAACCAATTGGAAAGGGATTATCAACCTGAGCTTGAAGAATAAGGGAGTCCTTTCTGATTTACTCTATTAGTTCATTCTCACAATGCTCTAAAGAAATACCTTAGACTGGGAAATTTATAAAGGAAAGAGGTTTAATTCACTTACAGTTCTGCATTGCTGGGGAGGCCTCAGGAAACTTACAATCATGGCAGAAGGGGAAGTAGATGTGGGCCTTCTTTACATAGTGGCAGAGGAGAGAAGAGTGAACAAGCGAAGGAAGAAGAGCCCCTTATAAAACCATCAGATCTTGTGAGAACTCACTCACTATCATATGAACAGCATGGGGGAAATTGCCCCCATGATCCAATCTCTTCCCACCAGGCCCCACCCTCAACACATAGGAATTATGGAGATTACAAATGGAGATGAGAGTTGTGTGCGGAGAGCCAAACCATATTGTTCTGCCCCTGACCCTCCCCAATCTCATGTCTTTTCATATTTCAAAACCAATCTTGCATTCCCATCAGTCCCCCAAAGTCTTCATTTATTTCAGCATTAACTCAACAGTCTACAGTCCAAAGTCTCATCTGAGACAAGGCAAATCCCTTCTGCCTATGAGCCTGTAAAATGAAAAACAAGTTAGTTACTTTCAAGACACAATGGAGTTACAGGCATTGGGTAAATGTTCCCCTTCCACATGGGAGAAATTGACCAAAACAAAGGGATGACAGGCCTCCTGCAAGTCTAAAATTCAGTGGGGCAAGTCAAATCTTAAAACTCTGAAACAATCTCCTTTGATTCCATGTCTCACATCAGGTCACGCTTCCCTCCTGGCTGCTTTCACGGGCTAGCATTGAGTGTTGGTTTTTCCAGGTGCACGGTGCAAGCTGTCAGTGGATCTGCCATTCTGGTGTCTGGAGGACGGTGCTCTTCTCACAGCTCCACTAGGCACAGCCCTTCTTCTCACAGTTCAACTAGGCAGAGTCCACTAGGACTCTGTGTGGGGGCTCCAACCCCACATTTCCCTTACACACTGCCCTAGCAGAGGTTCTCCATGAGGCTCTGCTCCTGCAGCAGACCTCTGCCTGGACATCCTCTGAAATCTAGGGGAAGGTTCCCAAACCTCAATTCTGTGCACCTGGAGGACAAACACCATATGGAAGCTGCCAAGACTTGTGACTTGCACCCTCTGAAGCAACCGCCTGAGCTGTACCTTGGCCCCTTTTAGCCATGACTATAGCAGCTGAGATGCAGGGCACCAAGTCTGCCCACAGCAGGGGGCCCTGGACCCGGCCCACAAAACCATTTTTCTCTTTGGGAAGGTCTCTGACATGCCATGGAGACATTTTCCTTGTTGTCTTGGAGATTAACATTTGACTCCTAGTTACTTATGCAAATTTCTGAAGCCCTGAATGTTTTCCCAGAAAATGGGTTTTACTTTTCTTTTCTTTTCTTCTCTCTCTTTTTTTTTTTTTTTTGAGACAGAGTTTTGCTCTTGTTGTCCAGGCTGGTGTGCAATGGCGCGATCTCGGCTCACCACAACCTCTGCCTCCCAGATTCAAGCAATTCTCCTGCCTCAGCCTCCCGAGTAACTGGGATTACAGGCGTGCACCACCACACCCGGATAATTTTGCATTTTTAGTAGAGATGGGGTTTCTCCATGTTGGTCAGACTGTTCTCGAACTCCCGACCTCAGCTGATCTGCCCACCTTGGTCTCCCAAAGTGCTGGGATTACAGGCATAAGCCACCATGCCCAACCGGGTTTTTCTTTTCTACTGCATCATCAAGCTGCAAATTTTCCAAACTCTTATGCTCTGCTTCCCTTTTAAACATAAGTTCCCATTTAAGATCATATCTCTCAAGTTCAAAGTTACACAGATCTCTAGGGCAGGGGCAAAATGCCACCAGTCTCTTTGCTAAAGCATAGCAAGAGTGACCTTTGCTCCAGTTCCCAATAAGTTCGTCATCTCCATCTCAGACCACCTCAGCTCAGACTTCATTGTCCATATCTGTATTTTTGTCAAAACCATTCAACAAGCATCTAGGAAGTTCCAAATTTCCCACATCTTCTGTTTTCTTCTGAGTCTTTCAAGCTGTTCCAATCTCTGCCTGTCAACTCAGTTTCACAGTCACTTCCACATTTTTGGGTATGTTATAGAAGTGTCCCACTACGTCGGTACCAACTTGCTGTATTAGTCTGTTCCCACACTACTATAAAGAAATATCTGAAACTGGGTAATTTATAAAGGAAAGAGGTTTAATTCACTTACAGTTCTGCATTGCTGGGGAGGCCTCAGGAAATTTACAATCATGGCAGAAGGGGAAGCGGGTATGGACCTTCTTCACATAGTGGCAGGAGAGAGAAGAATGAACAAGTGAAGGGGAAGAGCTCCTTATAAAACCATCAGATCTTGTGAGAATTCTCTTGCTATCATGAGAACAGCATGGGGGAAACCGTTCCCATGATCCAATCACCTCACATCAGGTCCCACCCTTAAAACGTGGGGATTATGGAGATTACAGTTTGAGATGAGACTTATGTGGGAACATGGAGCCAAACCATATCACATTAACCCTTGCAAGGAAAGTAACCTGAAGTAATCTGAAGTATGTTAACCAGTCTACTTTTTTGTTTTATTCTGTCACCTTATTCTTACTCAAGCTACCTTACAAAACCCAACTGTTCTGCCATATTTAATGAAGCTCTTTCAATTTTTGGATGAGATTCATGCCCTATTCATGAATTTTTAATAAAAGCCACTTTCATCCTTAAACTAAATTTGTTCCATTAAAAAAAAACAGATCCAGTTGTACTCTCCCAGTGGGATACCAAGTTGTCACAATATTGTTTACCATTCTTTCTCTACTTAACTATCTAGCAAGTGTCCACATGTATACATAATCTTATTTCTCTTTTATGATCATTTCATCTGTTCTTGGCCTTTGCTCCAATACAATACAATCTTAATTAAACCTATGTCTTTTTACCTATTAAGGCATCTTCTCCCAGATGTTCCTTCTTCATGTGTGTCTTGGCTATTCTTGTCACTTATCACTTTCATATAAATTCTGGATTTTGCCTGTTAAGTTCTACAGCGGGGGTGAAAGTTTGGGAATATGACTTGGGATTCGGATATAAATTGCTTTGGATATATAGATCAATATAAAGGATTTAATGACTATATTATTAGGCATCCCCATCCATGTTTATATGCCACCACTTATTTAAGTTCTTTTTAATATTCCTCAATAAAATTACTCCATATATGTTTTGCACTTCTTTTACTAGATTTGTTCTTAAATTCTGCACATATTTTAATGTAATAGTACATGTTATATTTAAAATTTTTATTTTCTAATTTCTTTTGCTGGTATAGAAATGCAACTGATATATTAATTTTTTAATCTTGAAAAACTGATAAACTATTAGTAATTCTAATGATTTATCTGCAGATTATTTTGGAGATTGTAATTTATACCCATACTGTAATTATTTGCATGTGACACATATATGCAAATAATACGTTTTTGTTTTTCTAATTCTTAATTTCTTTTGTTTGCATGACTGTGGCATTTATATATAGGCCAGCATTTTGCCCATTATATGGAAATTATAACAGCAAGTATGCTTGCCTTGTTGCTACACTCAAAGGAAAAGGAAAAAACTTCCTTTTTTTTTTTGAGACGGAGTCTCCCTCTGTCGCCCAGGCTGGAGTGCAGTGGCATGATCTCGGCTCACTGCAAGCTCTGCCTCCCAGGTTCACACCATTCTCCTGTCATAGCCTCCCGAGTAGCTGGGACTACAGGTGCCCACCACCACACCCGGCTCATTTTTTTGTATTTTTAGTAGAGACGGGGTTTTGCCGTGTTAGCCAGGATGGTCTCCATCTCCTGACCTTGTGATCCACCCGCCTCAGCCTCCCAAAGTGCTGGGAAGGAAAAACTTCTGAGTTTCACTGTTAACTATAATAATTGCTGTAAGTTTTTATAAACATTTTGTGAAATTAAGGAAAGTCTCTCCATGTTCTTAGTGTGTTGAGAATTTACATCTTGAAACAAAGTTAAATTTTATCTTTTCTGTCATGTAATGATAAGACTTGGATTTTCCTCTGCTTCCCTGTGGATACAGTAAATTGCATTAATTGATTTTCAAATATTAACCTGTACTCCATGCATACAAGTTAGTCACAATATATTTAATAGTATCCTTTTCTATATTTCTGGATTCTATTTGATAATATTTTGTGTAGAAATTTTTTTTCTTTTTTTTTTTTTTTTTTGAGACAGAGTCTCGCTCTGTCCCCCAGGCTGGAGTGCAGTGGCCGGATCTCAGCTCACTGCAAGCTCCGCCTCCCAGGTTTACGTCATTCTCCTACCTCAGCCTCCCAAGTAGCTGGGACTACAGGCCCCGCCACCTCGCCCTGCTAGCTTTTTGTATTTTTTTTTAGTAGAGACGGAGTTTCACCGTGTTAGCCAGGATGGTCTCGATCTCCTGACCTCGTGATCCGCCCGTCTCGGCCTCCCAAAGTGCTGGGATTACAGGCTTGAGCCACCGCGCCCGGTCAGGTGGAGTCTTTATAGAGTTTTCTACATATAGGATTATGTCATCTGTAAATAGGTAATTTTACTTCTTCCTTTCTGATTTGGACGCCTTTTATTTCTATTTCTTGTCTGCACTTGCTAGTGCTTCCTGTACTGTGCTGATTAGAAATTGTGAGAATGGGCATCCTTGCCTAGTACCAGATCTTAGATGAAAAGCTTTCAGTTTTCTGTAATTTATTATGACGTTAACTATGAAATTGTTCATAAATGGCCTTCATTATGTTGTGAAAAGTTTCTTCGATACATATTTCATTGAGAATTTTTTAATCATAAAAGGATATTGAACTTTATCAAATGATTTTTCTGAGTCTATTGAGATAATCATATTATTTTTGTCTTTCATTCTCTTAAAGTGGTGTAGCATATTGGTTAGTTTGCATACATTAAACCAACCCTGCATCCCAAGGATAAATCCCATTTGTTCATGATATATGATCGTTTTGCTGTGTTGTTCAATTTGGTTTGCTAGCATTTTATTGAGGATTTTTGCATCAATGTCCATCCAAGGTACTGACCTGCAGTTTTCTTTTCTTGTGATGTCTTCCTCTGGCTCTGGGATCAGGATAATTCTGGCCTCATAAAATAAAAATGATTTGTAGAATTCAGTTCTGACATCATATTTTTCTGGGCATTTTCTGTTTTGAGAAGTTTTTGATTACTAATTCTGTCTCTTGTTATTCGTGGGTCCAGGCTATTTCTTTTTCTTTTTGATTCAGTCTTGATAGGTTTTATGTTTCTAGGAATTTGTCCATTTACTCTGGGTTACTCAGCTTTTTGTTATATGATTCTCCATAATAGATAATAGTCTTTTTTTTTTTTTTTTTTTGACACAGAGTCTCGCTCTGTGGCCCAGGCTAGAGTGCAGTGTCGCGATCTCGTCTCACTGCAAGCTCCGCCTCCCGGGTTCGCCATTCTCCAGCCTCAGCCTCCTGAGTAGCTGGGAGTACGTGCACCCGTCTCCACGCCCGGCTAATTTTTTTATATTTTTAGTAGAGACGGGGTTTCACCGTGTTAGCCAGGATGGTCTCAATCTCCTGACCTCGTGATCCGCCCGCCTCGGCCTGCCAAAGTGCTGGGATTATAGGCGTGAGCCACCGCGCCCCGGCCCGTAATCGTCCCTTCTGAACTATTTCATTTCTGAGGCATCTGTTGTAATGTATTTACTTTACTTTCTGATTTTGTTTATTTAGGTCTTCTCTCTTTTGTTCTTAGTCTAATTAAGGGTTTGTTGAATTTGTTTCCTTTGGCAAAAAACCAACTCAGTTAAAAAAAATCTTTTCTATAGTTTTAAAATTCTTTATTTGACTTATTTATCTATAATCTTCATTATTTTCTTTCTTTTGATAGATTTGGATTTAGTTTTTTTTTTTTTTTTTTTTTTTTTTTTTTTTTTTTTGGTTCCCTGAGGTGTAAATTTAGGTTATTTCAAATTCTTCTTCTTCTCCTCCTCCTCCTCTTCTTCCTCCTCCTCCTCCTCTTCCTCCTTCTCTCCTCCTTCTCCTTCTTCTTTTCCTACTTCTTCAGTTTTTTAGATGGGGTCTCACTCCGTCACCCAGGCTGAAGTGTACACAATCATAGCTCATCGTAGCCTCGAACTCCTGGGCTCAAACTATTCTCCTGCCTTAATCTCTTGAGTAGCTTCGATTACAGGCATGAGCCACTGTGTCTGGATTTTCTTCTTTTTGGTGTAAGCATTTGTTGCTATAAAATTTATTCTTAATACTGCTTTTGCTGCATTCCATACATTTTGGGAAGTAGTGTTTTTATTTTAATTTATCTCAAAAAATTTTAAAAATTTCTTTTTGATTTCCTCTTTGACTTGGGAGTTGTTCAAGAGTGTGCTATTTAGTTTCTACATGTTTTGTGAATTTTCCTATTTTCTCACTCTTATTAATTTCTAATTTCAATCCCCTTAAATTTGTTAAGACTTGTTTTGCGGGTTAACATGTAATGTATCTTGGAAACTATTTCATGTATACTTGAGATGAATGTATATTTTCTTCTTTCTGCTTAGCAAGTCAAAACCCTAACGAAAAAAATGTAAATGCAGGTCCAAAATTCTTTATCTTAACTTTTTTAGAGCAACATGTACTTTGCAGCTCAAAAGTATTTCTGGCTAGGCATGGTGATTCATGCCTGTAATCCCAGCACTTCGGGAGGCTGAAGCAAGAGGATTGCTTAAGACTGAGAGTTTGAGACCAGCCTGGGAAACATAGCAAGACTCTGTCTCTACAAATAAAATATTTAGCTAGGCTTATTTACAGTTTTTACTACTGATAAAACCTTGCAATTTATGGCTCATGTCTTAACCCAGCAGGCCATGTATCATGACTGTTTCCTATTGCCAGAAACAAGGGTTTGACATTAAAGTAGCCACTCCTGTGATGAAATCTAACAATGAGTTTTAAGAAATTTTACTACTGTCATCATGCCCTTAAGCATGGTGGATATGGAGTAACTAGTACTTAAGGAAGTAATGATTTTGAAGTATTGGAAGCTTCTGGCCATTTTTAGACTTTTATTCCATTGCATTAATGGTCATCCAAGGTATGGCCATACAGTAATTTGGTACCAAGTACTGGGAGAAATTAGGTTGTTAACATACACTGGAAGAAGAAGGACTATGTCTGGAACCTTGGAGTTTCACTAGGGTACTTCATTTTACTCCCTTGCTTAATAGTCTGGGTCAGGGCCAGGCGCGGTGGCTCACGTCTGTAATCCCAGCACTTTGGGAGGCTGAGGCGGGTGGATCACGAGGTCAGGATTTCGAGACCAGCCTGACCAACATGGTGAAACCCCGCCTCTACTAAAAATACAAAAATTAGCCAGGCGTGGTGGTGCACGCCTATAATCCCAGCTTCTCAGGAGGCTGAGGCAGGATAATCGCTTGAACACAGAGGCAGAGGTTGTGGTGAGCTGAGATTGTGCCATTGCACTCCAGCCTGGGTGACCGAGTGAGGCTTTCTCTCAAAAAACAAAAACAAAATAGTCCTGGTCAAGAAAACACTGCATCATTCCAATAAGGTCAAGACAACCAAGGACTAGATTCTACAATAATGGAAATTTGAGCCACCCCACTCAGCACAAAAGTGTGTCCAGTCAAGTTTCTTGACATCATACTTGGTAATGGGAAGAATAATACAAGTACACTGCTTTCAATAACCATTTGTGTCTTATGGAAATGGTAGCAGTTATATTTATGTTACATAATTCTTTTTTATTCCCTTCTGTTTTCTATCTTATATCAAGAACACTGGTTAAAATTTTAAGTTTAGGTGGGCGTATGACAAAATTGGCATTACTCAATGATAGTATGATAGCAGATGGGATTTTATATGTCGCTTGAATTGCTGATGTCATCTTTATACATGGATGAAGGACACTAGTGGATGTTCTTCCTTTTGCCCATATCCTCTCTGCACTATACCCCCTTTTTTTATGCCCATGTAGTCTGAGATCTGTGAGTTACATAAGCAGGGTTCCTTGCCCTCTGGATTCCAATTAACTTTGGAAGGAGGTCTGAAGGAGGAGGAATAAGAGGTAGGGTACTTATTTATTTGGATGCCTTTCTATGAGGTCATCGTAGGCCACCTGTGTCCCTTCACAGAAAGGCACTTCTCCTTTATCAGTGCTTTCTTACACGGTGCTCTCTTCCAGGTTGGGCTGACTGCTCCATCTCTCAAATCTGTAGATATAGGGGGACTCACAGCCACATCACTACTAGGCTTGGTACTGAATTATTTCTTTTGGTTTCTCTACACCCTCTCCACACCATTTTAAGTATTTTTTTGTTAAACATTTCTGAATTTAGCTTTATTTGAGTTTGTCATTTGTTTTCTTCTGGGATTCTGACTGATACATACAGTGAAAAGTATTCACTTCATTGTCTCTCATTCACCCAATTTTTTTTTTTTTGAAACGGGGTCTAGCTCTATTGCCTAGGCTGGAGTGCAGTGGCACGATCTTAGCTCACTGCAAGTTCCACCTCCCGGGCTCACACCATTCTCCTGCCTCAGCCTCCCAAGTAGCTGGGACTACAGGCGCCCACCACCACACTCGGCTAATTTTTTTTTTTGGTATTTTTAGTAGAGATGGGGTTTCACCATATTAGCCAGGATGGTCTCGATCTCCTGACCTCGTGATCCACCCGCCTTGGCTCCCAAAGTGCTGGGATTACAGGTGTGAGCCACCGTGCCCGGCCTCATTCACCCAATTCTTATACCTACTCTATTGTAACTATTGAAATTACTTTTGTGGCGGGTGCGGTGGCTCACGCCAGTAATCCCAGCACTTTGGGAGGCCGAGGTGGGTGGATCACCTGAAGTCAGGAGTTTGAGACCAGCCTGACCAACACGGTGAAACCCTGTCTCTACTAAAAATACAAAAAATTAGCCGGGCCTGGTGGCAGGTGCCTGTAATCCCAGCTACTCGGGAGACTGAGGCAGGAGAATCACTTGAACCCGGGAGGCAGAGGTTGCAGTGAGCTGAGATTGTGCCACTACACTCCAGTCTGGGTGGCAGAGTGAGACTCTGTCTCAAAAAAAAAAAAAAAAATTACTTTTGTGTTACAGTTTCTTGGATATACGTCTGGAATTTCTTCAAACATAACTCAAACAAATGGGAATATATATTCTTATTTTCTCCATTTAAGTCAAAGTTTAAAAAGCTATATATATATATATAATGTTCTGTACTCCTTTCCACTTTAAATATCTTTAAGGTCCCATATGAGTTCATAGTTCCATTTTATACCTGCTTAGTATGACAATATATAAATGTTCTGTACATTTCAATATCAGTCCCTATTGATGGAATTTTTTTTTCCAAAAATTTTGCTATGGCAAACAATACTGTAGCAAATAATTATTATATATCATTTCACACGTAACCTAGTATTTATGCTGGACAAATGCCTAAAAGTGGAATTCCTGCATTAAATGATATAAGCTTTTGATAACAAAATTACCTCCACTGCATTTGTTCCATTTTCTACTTGTGATTTCTTTATTTCTTTAGTTTTTCAGCTCTGTTACATAGACTTGCTGCTGGGAACTACTGACCTAGGGCCTCTCAGTCACTGAATAATGTAGTGCTCTGGTTTTCTGTGACTTTAAGGGACCATTCTGTACTCAATTCACTAGAGAGAAGATTGTCTGTACGTTCTAAGCTGATGGAGGCTGCTCTTCAATAGCAGATATTTGTTCAGTAAATGTTAAATGCTTTAAAAAATGATCTCCTTGTCTTGCAGAATGGAAAAAAAAGAGGTCCTGTACTCCTCATTTCTTATTTATATTAATTTTAATAATGTTATATGAGAAGCCATTTTATTAATAATGTTATTTATTTCCTAATGTAACATCTTTTTGTGGGCCCCTTGTAGGCTCTAATAAGTCTTGCAATGACAAGACATATTTTCAGCTATGCTCTTTGTAAATGACTGCCATATGATTGTACATATGTGATTCCTGCTATCTATATAATAATTAGAGTAATATATTTACTTGAAACTTAGATTATAAAGCTTGATATCATGCCTTGATGAAGGCAATTTTCGCAACTATCTTAGAGAATTATGCTGAAGATTTAGGTTGATGTGTTTAGAGATATAAGAAGTCCTGCCGGGCGCGGTGGCTCAAGCCTGTAATCCCAGCACTTTGGGAGGCCGAGACGGGCGGATCACGAGGTCAGGAGATCGAGACCACCCTGGCTGACACGGTGAAACCCCGTCTCTACTAAAAAATACAAAAAATTAGCCGGGCGCGGTTGTGGGCGCCTGTAGTCCCAGCTACTCGGGAGGCTGAGGCAGGAGAATGGCGTGAACCCGGGAGGCGGAGCTTGCAGTGAGCTGAGATCCGGCCACTGCACTCCAGCCTGGGCGGCAGAGCGAGACTCCATCTCAAAAAAAAAAAAAAAAAAAAAAAAAAGAAGTCCTGATAATTCCCTCTCTGGGCTTTCTGCAGCCTGACAGGGCCTCTCTCGGAACTAATTGGCAGACCCATAACCCAAGCACGTTCACTCAATATCTCCCAGCCTGACAGTGCATGTTATTCTTTACTTGAAAAAAATATTTTTATGGTTTGAATATCCCCCCAAATTTATGTATTGAAACTTAGTCACCAATGTGATAGTATTAAAATATGGGGCCTTTAGGAGGTAATTAAGTCATGTGGGCAGAGCCCCTGTGAATGGAGATTAGGGCCCTTATAAAAGTGGCCTCTCATAGAATAAGGCCATTTTTATACTTCCATCCATTCTGCCATGTAAGGACACAATGTTCAAAGTGCTATCATGAAAGGAGAGAGAGACCTGGCCCTCTCCAGACATCAAACCTGCTGGTACCGTAATCTTGAATTTCTCAGCCTATAAAACTGTAAGAGAGTAAATTTTTATTATTTGTAATTACCCAGTCTCAGGTGTTTTGTTATAGTAGCATGAAAGGACTAGGACAACTTTCTTTTGCCTTGCTGTAGGAAATGTTTAACTTCCATAAGTCTTACGAACTAGAGGAAGCTTTTTCACAAAGACCGAATCCAAGTCCTCTGCAGAATTATCAGCTTCTCTTTAGGGTTTGTTAGATGAAGGTGTTAAATGAAAAAAAATCCCATAATTCATACATTTAGAAAGGGGAGGAGACCTTATTTCTGGGAAAGGATTGCAGCCTACAAGGTGGCCATCCCGCAGGCTGGGAAGCACAGCCTCCAGCAAAGACCAGAGACAGGCACTTTGAAGGAGGAGAGGCTAGGTTAGGAGTTTTATGCTGAACAGGTTGGCTAAACATACCTGTTCAACAGGTTATAAAAGGAGCTATGAATATTCATGAAGGTGGTCCTGACACATAAGTGTTAAAAAACATGCATGTAACATATGACCTGTGTTCACTTCGGGGTGGAGACATAGCATTTAAATGTATTACAATTAGACCTATATGTCAGAAGTTCTTTTCAAGACACAAAGGCATGCAAGTGCACAGTCTCTGTAAACCAGCCAGAGCCAGTTCATCTTTGGTGGTGTACTATCAGGAGAAAGTTACTGAAATCAGTCTCTTGTTCAATCAAAGCTGTAATTATGGCTGGTGGAACAAAGGGTCAGTTAGCATCTGATGTAGCTGCAAATTGCTTTAATATTGCTTATCTTAAGGCCAGTGCTTGTTTAGCTACTAGAGAAAAACAACAACAAAAACCTCATGGCAGTTAGAACATAGTCTGTTCTGTAAGTGTAGGGGTGCATGACTTAACCCTTGCCTGGCATGGCCTTAGGTCTTATAGTTTGGTATCTTATTGCCACAAGAGTCTGTTCTGTCCATCTTATGATCTCTATTTTAACATTAGTTCTGGTCAGTTGTGTCAGTTGTGTGTAAACCACAAAAAGAAAAGAGTGTAATGAGTTGGACATGTAATCAGTGTGTAATGTGTCCAACTCTCTATTCCATCATGACTTGGAACTAAATTTTTAAGGTTTCCTGGGGTTCCTTTGGTCAAGAGGGTGTCCCTTCAGTGGGTAGAGGACTTAGGATTTTATTTTTAGTTTATAAAGTCAAGACAATGTTAGTGTCACTACACTACTGTTTGACAAAAGTCCTGCCCATAGGGAATGATTAATTTTTGTGTAAAGTTTTCACTTAACACAAAGTATAGGAAGTGAGAATGCCAGAGTGAATAAATTCTCCATGAATTTTGGCTGAGCTAGCATGTTTACAGTTTGTTTAGTGGAAAGTAGATGTGCATCATTATACCACCATTATAAAAACAGAGTCTTTTTGTGTGTGTGTGTGACGCAGTTTTGCTCTGCCGCCAGGCTGGAGTACAGTGGTGCGACCTTGGCTCAAGGGCAACCTCTGCCCCTCTGCTTCAAGCAATTATCCTGCCTCAGCCTCCCGAGTAGCTGGGACTACAAGCATGCACGACCACGCCCAGATAATTTTTTGTATTTTGGTAGAGATGAGATTTCACCATGTTGGCCAGGATGGTCTCGATCTCCTGACCTCATGATCCATCCCCCTTGGCCTCCCAAAGTGCTGGGATTACAGGCATGAGCCACCACGCCCGGCCTAAATACAGAATTTTTTTAAAGAGACTGCTTAGATTTTGGTAATTGAATTTAGTAGCATTTGTAAGACACTAATATTTTCTAATAAAAGTGGAATGATTTTGTAAGTACCACATATTGTGTTTAGAAGTAATAATAACTTGACATGGAAAGTAAATTGAACCAGATCAAAATAAAATGGATTCGATAAATAAATTTCTTCTGAAATTAGCATCCTAAAGGTTAAATGACAACTTATTATAATAAAGATCACCACAAAAAGAACATTGCCAACGTTGCTATATTATTAGGTAATTAATAGTGACAGGTCACAAATTTTACTTCCCAGACTGTTCTTTTGCACAGATTCCTCATTTGAGTTGTCAGTGTTATATACAGTAAGGTTTTTTACTCCTTTACTTATTCTGTATGATGTCGTCCCTCAGTATTCCTGGAAACTGGTTCCAAGACCCTGGTAAATACCCAAGTTTGCAGATGCTCAAGTCCCTCATAGAAAATAGTGTAGTATTTTCATGTAATCTATGCAGGTCCTCCCATATACGTAAAATCTCATATTACTTGTAATACTATGTAAATATAATGTAAATACTATGTAAATAGTTGTTATACTGTATTGTTTAGGGCAGTGGTCTCCAACCTTTTTGGCACCAGGGATGGTTTCGTGGAAGAGAATTTTTCCATGGACAGGGTGGCATGGTGGGTCTGGAATGAAACTGTTCCACCTTCATATCAGGCATTAGTTATATCTCATAAGGAGTGTGCAAGCTAGATCCCTCACTGTGCAGTTCACAATAGGTTTCACACTCCTATGAGAATCTAATGTTGCACTGGCAGAGCCCAGGCGGTAATATTTGTCTCCTGCCACTCACCTCTTTTTATGCAACCCAGTTCCTAACAGACCATGGACCAGTACCAGTCTGCAGCCTGGGGTTTGGGAACCCCTGGTTTAGGGAATAATGACAAGAAGAAAAATGTTCATACATGTTCAGTACAGATACAACCATCCCACAGTTTCGATTTGTGGTTGGTTGGATTCATAGATGCACAACTTGTGAATACTGAAGGTTGACTGCAATGAATATTGATGAAATTTAATTTTTTGGCTTACATTTACATTCTCCAAGATGGGGTCATTTTGCATGAAAAGATGGACTTATGTAAACGAATGTGGTAATATTTTGGTTCTTCAAATTTCTACTCTTACCTCTTTAGCTCTAGTGCAGAGGCAAAAAATAAAAACAAAAAACACTACTGGATGTCTATTGCATGCATGTTACCATTGACGCACAGAGAATAAGACAAAAATTGTTTTCCTAATAGAGCTGATGACTGATATGTAGGGATTCAATAAAGATAAATGAACTAGATTTGTAAATGATAATTTGAAAAATTAGCTATATAAATGTATAAAGAAAGTTAAAATTGAGTTACTTATTTAGAGTTCTGTAAAGAAGCCTATTTTAATTTTTATCATTTAGGAAAAAGCACAAGGTATTTGGTTTTGCTTGCTTTTAGTGACTTCATGACCCATCATTATTCTTATTCTAAGCCTGTTGGGAAGGGAGATTGTTCAGTCACTTCTTTTCTTCTGAATTATTTCCGTCCTCAATTGCTGCCTACTCTTTCTGTCTCAGCTGGGTTTAGGGTGGGTGGACATAAAGGAAGGAAAATAGATAGATCGTGGAGAGCAGAAAAGTTCTTATTTTGATGCCAAATGATGGCTCTACATTTTCCAATCCAAGTGAATGTCTGAAGCTGATTCTTTCTTTTGTGGAGAATTTTTATGGGTTATGCGGAAGTCTGCCTCCATGTATGGATATCTCTTACTGACAATCCCCTCAAACTTTACTATTTTATTTTATGTTTAGCTCCAAAGATTTTTCTCCAAAAACCCCTCTTCCTCACTAATCCCTTACCTAACCTGGCTCTTTTAATCTCTGTGTTATTAACATGCCCAAGAAGCATGTAACTGTTTTTGTCCCCCCAGGTTAAATTCCTTTATTACTTTGGCATTTTATCTAATGTCTCTTTTGGAATGTAACATTTATTTCACTTTGGTACTTCAGCTTAATAATACGCTCCCCATCACGAAACCATATTGGAAACCTGTATTGAGGAACTTTTTGCAATTAGTAAACTTTGAATTCATAGGGCCTTAGAATTTCACTGGAAATCGGCCGGGTGCAGTGGCTCACGCCTGTAATTCCAGCACTTTGGAAGTCTGAGGTGGGTGGATCACGAGGTCAGGAGTTCAAGACCAGCCTGACCAACAAGGTGAAACCCTATCTCTACTAAAAATACAAAAATTAGTTGGGTGTGGTGGCGTGCGCCTGTAATCCTAGCTACTGGGGAGACTGAGGCAGGAGAATTGCTTGAACCCAGGAGGCAGAGGTTGTAGTGAGCCAAGATCATGCCATTGCACTCCAGCCTGGGTGACAGAGCAAGACTTTGTCTCAAAAAAAAAAAAAAAAAAAGGAAAACAAAACAAAAAAAAGAATTTCACCGGAAATCGTAAGACTTCTTTTCTGTTCTGCCTTGGGGCCCACCAGAGTCACAAAAATACGTCACTTTCTGTTATCTAAAGAGTGATTACGGTCTCAATTACATTTATCCAATTCATTGGCTCTTCCTTTTGATTGGGGGTAGTGGTGAAGGGTGTGCAGCAAGAGGGAGTCCAGGAGCCGCCATTCATTCTTATCACACAAATGCATTTTATTTTCAACTGTCAAAAACAAAAATATTCCCTATGATAATATTAAAGGTTCTCTATATTAAAAATATCTCCAATTAAAAAGTTTTCTCTCCTATATAGTTAGCCATAATTCATTTATAATTTTGCTATATTACTAGGAACTTATTCTCTAGATAATTTTTTTCTCTCATTTTTCTCAAGTTGCCCAAATTATTGTATTCCCAAAGGATATTCAGTCTTTCAGACTTTTGGTCTACACTGCATTTTTCCTCATGAGAACAACAGACACTCACGAAAATGCAAGCCAACTATAGCTTTTAAAGCTTCCTTTTATTTTAAAAAAATGTCAAAATGAGTTTTTCTCATAAGACGAGAATGTCAAACATAAAGTGTAAAAATAAAATTCTCACTGGACTGGTATATGTTCAGTTTTCTTCCTACTTCCTCAACTGAATGTTCATTTAAATTTATGGTAAATCATTCATATACTTCATTTTGGTTCATGGTCATTTTACATTTGTTCATCTGTTATTTTCAGTTTAAAGATGTAAAAAAGGCTACATAAATCTTTGAAACAGAGTCAAGAGTGTTGTTTGCATAAGGATAGTTTCTACCAATTCTTTAGGGAGAGACACTGTTGGTCAATGTTTCCACTTGTATTAACAGCAAAAATGGATTTGGATATGGAAGAAATAAGAAATTTTATTGGCCTTATACTACATGAGGTGTTTTGTTTTTCCTCTGAATATTTTAAACGTTCCTTTTACTGAAATATAGTGTATATAGTTACTCCTTCCTTCCTTCCTTCCTTCCTTCCTTCCTTCCTTCCTTCCTTCTTTCCTTCCTTCCCTCCTTCCTTCCTTCCTTCCTTCCTTCCCTTTTTTTCTTTCTTTCTCCCTTCTTTTCACTTCCCTTTCCTTCCCTTCCTTTTCTATTTGGGTGTGAAGTCCAGTTCCAACACTTGGAAACAATGCCTCATTTCCCCAATCTATAAAATTTGATGATAATATCAAACCTGAACATAAAGATAAAATGAAGCAATGCATATGAAGAGCCTACATGGCACAATACCTCATTTTGTAGAGTTTGACAAAGGCATAGAGGAAACGAGAAAGGCCATAAAAAACATTGGGTATGATCTCAACTTAGTTTTATTTTTGTAACACAGTTATTGGTGTTCCCTGCTTATCAGGGGAGCCCAGGCGGTATACTAACTTTCTTCCATATTAAATAATTCTGCTTTATTTTTTATATTAAATAACACTAACACAGGATCAAGACTTCATCCTGATTATTTTTCAATGATGGATTCATATTCTACATTGGTTTTGTGATCTTGCTAGTGTTATAGCTATTACCTGGTACTTGTGATTGGTTTCTTCTTGATACTGCTATTTTCCATCCTGGGTGAGATCTATAATTCCTGACTACAACCCAGACCAACCCACCAGCTGGTTAATAAATGACCTCATCTAGAGCCTACTTCAAATTGGACAAACCTCCTGAAATCATAATTGTGCTATCAGCTGGATGAGATGAATGAAGACTTTTTGATGACTCTAGCTTCAATTTTCTTACACTGGATATTAACTCTGGTTTAGATCTGATCCAAGTTTCCATGCCACTTGTGTTATTTCAAAATATAGTTTAAAAGTCACTAATATTTGAATTATAAGAAAGATCAAAGAGAATAAATTAAAATATACAAATTACTTACCACCCAGATTTAACAATTGTGAGCATTTGGCCACATGTATTTCAAATCCTTAAAAAGACTGTCAAGGGTGCCAATGCAATTCTTTCCCTCCCTTCTTATACTCTCTTTCCTTCTCTAGAAGATACTTCTCTTCTAAAGTTGATGTGTATTTTTTCTATCTATGTTTTATAATTTACCATATTCTCACAGTGTGCTTTTAAAAGTTGCACGTGTGATATAGCATATTATCTGATTTCTCTAAATTGTATTTTTGTCATTCAGTAGTCATATTTATGTTCAATGATGCATTTATAAGTAGGTTATTTATTTTACAGTATTCACACAATAGAATTTTATATTGTGTGTTTGTGTGTTGGACATTTGAGTTCCATGTCCAACTTAGTTCCTCTAAGTTTTTAAAACAACTCATATATACTATTTCACATATTTTTGGGGTACCTATAATTTTTTATTACATGCATAGAATGAGTAATGATCAAATCAAGGTGTTTATGGTGTCCATCACCTTGAGTGTTTATCATTTCTATGTGTTGAGAACATTTTAAGTCTTCTCTTCCAGGTGGTTTGAAATATACAGTATGTTCTTGCCAACCGTAGTCCCTTTACTTTACTATAGAACATTAGAACTTATTTCTTCTAACTAACTATAAGTTTGTACCTATTAGCCAACCTCTATTCATCCCTTCCTCCCATACACATACCTTTCCCAGCCTCTGGTATTTATTCAACTTTCTACCTCCATGAGACCAAATTTTTTAGTTCCTACATGTGAGTGATAATATGCAATATTTGTCTTTATGTGCCTGGTTTATTTTACTTAACATAATGACCTCCAGTTTCAGCCATGTTGCTGCAAATGAGAGAATTTCATAGTTTTTTTTTTTAAAAAAAATAGATGAATAGGGTTCCGTTAAGTATATATAATAGATTTTCTTTATCTATTTGTCCATTAGTGGACACTTAGGATGATTCAGTCTCTTGGCTATTGTGAATAATGCTGCAAATAAGCACAGGTTTTCACTGTTGCAAACAACACTTAGAGTAACATCCTCACACATGCAGGTTTTCTTGGCATATATACAAGAACGTATATTTCAAAGTGGATTTGCTGTGTTGTAGGGCACGTATATCTTTAGACTCTTCTTAGTGTGGTGTTAAGCTAATGTTTGTGTCTACTATCTGGACTGCCATGGTTAGCTGCCATTCCAAACAGAGAAATCATCTCAGATAAGCTGTACCTGGCGTATCATACTGGGCCAAGAGTGTAGCATGAACCCTGTCGTTAGTCACCATTGTCAGGGCACACTCATTCCTAAAGTGTCTATAGAATTACTCATTGGTAACATTCTGCATGATTAGTTTACTTTACAAGAGTTTGTATATCCTGCCTGGAAAAGAATTCTACTAGATTAAAAATACTGTTACTCTGTAGGATCTGGGAAGATAAAACACAATCTTTCATTTTCTTTGAGATTAGAAAACAGTAAATAGGAGGTTGTTATCTAAATAAATTTTGCTAAAGCCATGAAAACACATCTTAAAAGTAGACAGAAATCCACTTATTGGGATTTTGTTTTCTGACTTAAAATCTAGTTGGTGATTAATATGTACTGCATATAATACAACTGGATCACAGCTAATAAGTCACCTATTTGGATCTAAATGTTAATTGTCAAGCCACGGGACCTTTTCAGAATAAAAAGAACACTTGATATGTGGCCTCAAGCGCATTACTTGTACATAGAAAATGCTTAAATGGCTGTTGCTGATCAAATGTATGCATGAATGGATAAGTGAAGTTTGAAGCGATGACAAGAGATACACAGGCTTGTCTGCTTTCTTTTTAGGAGTAAAATAATGCAGTGGAATAGTAAAATAAGAAAATTATTCTGATATTGTATCTTACTCTAATTTTAAAGCTTTTTTTTCCAGATCAGATGTTATTGTTGATTTGAAGTTAGAAAATATATCTATTCTCTAACACTTAATACCCATTCCCTAACATGGCATTTGCTCATTCAATTGAAAACATTTAGCAAAATGCCTCTTCGACATCTATGGGATCGTTTAAAAAATGTTCTGGGGACTTCATTATAATTCTTCTCAAAGCTTTTGAAGCTTAGCTAAGACTATTACCTATTCTCTTGGGTTTTGCTACCACCGTGTGCTAGTATGTGACAGATGTTTAGATAGTTGTGACCAGGCAGAGTGGTCACTTCAAAATTTGAGCCATATGCAAGAGAAAACATAATGTTGAGACAGAAAGCTGAAAAATGTGTAAACAATAAACTTAATTTGATAAGTTATGACCAACAGTATTCTTTTTAATGAGATAAAGTAAATGTATCAGAATACATTGAACATAGTAAGGAAGCATTGTTTCATGAAGTGCATTAATATGTATTTGAATAAGAATTGTGATCTAAAATATATTTCCTCCCATGGTTGCAATAAAAATATTTGAAAGCCACTCCCTTAAGGGACAAAGAGGAATAGGAACCTACTTAAAAGTGATGACAGGCTGGGCACGGTGGCTCACGCCTATAATCCCAGCACTTTGGGAGGCTGAGGCAGGCAGATCACAAGGTCAGGAGATTGAGACCATCCTAGCTAACATGGCGAAACCCTGTCTCTACTAAAACAAAACAAAACAAAACAAAAAGCACACACAAAAAATTAGCCTGGTGTGGTGGCAGACGCCTGTAGTCCCAGCTACTCAGGAAGCTGAGGCAGGAGAATGGTGTGAACCTGTAAGGTGGAACTTGCAGTGAGCCAAGATTGTGCCACTGCGCTCCAGCCTGGGCGAAAGAGCAAGACTCTTGTCTCAAAAAAAAAAAAAAAAAAAAAAAAAAGAACAACAACAACAACAAAACAAAAGTGATGACAAAAAAGTGATGACAATAGGTAGACAAAGGCAAAAACCAGGAGAAGGAAGAATCATGAAAACCAAGGATAGTGAGCATTTTTAAGGGAGAGGAAATGATCAAAGTAGTATCACTTGCTAGACAGTGAGATCGTAAAGCAGGATAAGGTGAGAAGGGGCTAACTTGAGTTAGCAATAATGAGACCATAGGTGGTTTTGTTTCATTTCAGTGATGGGGTGGGACAATGCTATTAAGGAAGTAGAGTCGAGTAATTGGATAACATTTTAAAAACTTGAATTTGACTGCAGGAGAAACAGGGAGGTACAGGCAATTTATAATATCCTTCTAAATCATGGTTTTTTTAATCTATAAAAACAGATACAGAAATATATCAAAAGGCTGATGTGTAGTTCTGACATAACCATACAATAAGCAAAGCACAATTCCTGGGTGACATGTGATGCTCAGTAAATGTGAACCGCCACCACCACTACCACCATCACAACCACTATCATCATTTCTTGAGGCAGTGAATTTTCCAAGGGTTTTTTATATATTACCAAACTGCCAGGCATTGGCTGCACTAATTCCATTATTTTTACCTACTTTTAAAAATTCTGGATATAAAATTGAATGATTTTATATGCATGGAAATAGGATGGACAAAAGTCTGTAGGCAAAATTGTCTGTGTGTGTGTGTGTGTGGTTTAAATGATCAGTTTAGAAGAGGCCCAGGCATAGACTGTGTGGCATATTAATCCAAATCCTGTGTAAGGATTTATAAGCACAGATAGCATGGATTGAACATTTGCTATCTGCCAGGCCCTCTTCTCAGCACTTCACATTCATTAATCCTCACAATCCCCCTATAGGGTTAGTACTCCAAATACATCTTCATTAGGTGAGTGGCAAAGAGACCTATGAAGTTTAATAAACAGACAGCACATATTCTTTTATGATAGATGTGGTTTAGGCTCTTTTGGGAAAGGTTAAAAGCAATAAAAAGGCCGGGTGGGGTGGCTCATGCCTGTAATGCCAGCACTTTGGGAGGCTGAGGCGGGCAGATCACGAGGTCAGGAAATCGAGACCATCCTGGCTAACACAGTGAAACCCTGTCTCTACTAAAAATACAAAAAATTAGCCAGGAGTGGTGGCGGGTGCCTGTAGAACCAGCTACTCCGGAGGCTGAGGCAGGAGAATGGTGTGAACCCGGGAGGCGGAGCTTGCAGTGAGTCAAAATCGTGCCACTGCACTCCAATCTGGGCAACAGAGAGAGACTGTGTCTAAAACAAACAAACAAACAAAAAGCAATAAAAAGAGGGATAGAAGAGAGAGAGAGATAGAGATAGAGAGAGAGAGAGACCTCATTCATGTGCTCTCACTCCTATCTCTCTTATTTCTCTCTCCTGTCCATGTTCACATGTTCCGTCTGAAGGATTGACCCATTCCTATAGTGTTTACCAATCATCCTTTTTGAAGATTCTTTGGGTGGGGCTTAGAACACTTGATCAAGACTATGCACAGTTCCTTTGTCAATTGGTCAAAGGGAAGAAAACACTGTCGCAGCACTGTTTTAAATGGGCAAATCAGAAATAGCTGCTTGCCTTCCCCTTCTCTATGCTCAGTTTATATAAATTGAAGTCATCACTGCAAATGACCAGAGTTAGATGCTATCGTATGTTTGGGAGGATGGGACAGAGATGGTTAGAATGAGTATTGGCTGGGGAATTGGAAATATAATTTCACTGTGAAACATTTCCAAAGATACTACAGGCTAAAATTTCAAAGTATCTCCAGAGGATTTAGTTTTATTACTCACATTGATGTCAGTAGGAGCTGGGTAGTTATAGCCTTGACTGCTCTCTGGAACTTTGCCTAACTACTCCTGTTTCAGCCACTGGAAATTATTTGTTTCACAATCTCTCTTTTCCTCCCTACCAAATAAACTAATCTCAAATATTTTGATGTTAAGGTAATAGCAGAAAAGTAGTCCCAAAGAACAGCTACTAGCTATGAACTGTCAGCTAGAGAATACAGATGAACCTCTCTTTGTGAAATGAATATTGCCTATAAAAGCAATTCTCTACTGATGAAAGCTGATCTTCTTGTTACTTCTATTATAAACTTGGAAGCTTGCTCCCCAAGAAAATCTCTGACAAATAAAATAACAATACATTTAAAGGCAGCAAATTTAAAAAACGTATTTAAAACTGATTGATGTAATATATAAAAACACTTAAATGAGTTTGAAATAGTAAGGTTTATTGTTGTGTTTTAACTTGGCTTAATTTTGAAAAGTTAAGTGAGTTCAAACAGAAAAAAAACACATTTGACTTGAAGTCACCTCAACTTCTTTTAGTCTCTATTCCTTCACAGTCTATAAGAGATTGTTGGCTAGAGTTCCTCTTGATTGGACTGACTGTGCTTCCAGTTAAAGAAATGCTGTAGTGTATCATTGTCGTTTTTATTTTTTTATTTTTATTTATTTATTTATTTTTGAGACAGAGTCTCGCTCTGCCGCCCAGGCTGGAGTGCAGTGGCGTGATCTTGGCTCACTGCAAGCTCCGCCTCCCGGGTTCACGCCATTCTCCTGCCTCAGCCTCCCGAGTAGCTGGGACTACAGGCGCCCGCCACCTCGCCCGGCTAGTTTTTTTGTATTTTTTAGTAGAGACGGGGTTTCACTGTGTCAGCCAGGATGGTCTCGATCTCCTGACCTCGTGATCCGCCCGTCTCGGCCTCCCAAAGTGCTGGGATTACAGGCTTGAGCCACCGCGCCCGGCCTCATTGTCGTTTTTAAAATAAAAAACATCTTTAAGTGGTTGCAGGGAAAGAGAGAATATTGAAGCACACAGGAATAACAGTTCAAATGACATGACACTGAATTAACCTTATTCATATTGCATATTTCAGTTTCAGATTCTCCAAAAAGCCATTTTTTGCTAAATGCTGTATTAATTCCACAGCATTTTAATTTACTCTTAACTGAAACTCACTTTATGGGAAAAGTCGGACCTTCCCAGAGTCAGGGAGGTCAGACCTAGCACCAACTTTCCGACCCGACTTATTTCCCCAAAGTCATCTCATTTTGAGCATTTATTTCCCTTGACTTTTTTTTTTTTTTTAATTTGCCTGTATTCTTCCACTTGCAAATTCTGATTTATAGTTTAGTCAGTCAGTAACTAAGCAACTCTCCCCTGGCCTCTGACTGGCTGACATTATTGGCCAATTATAATAACACTGACAACTTGCTACTCAAATTCCCTATATAAAAGATCCTGGCCTCTAGAGAGAACTTAGGGCTACGCTCTGCAGCACCCCATCATCATCATACCCTCACTTCATTCTTGGGACTGCTGGTGTGAATGTTTTATGTTCAAGGATTGGAGCGAATGAAAGATGGCTGGTAATTCTATTTCAGGTTAGTTTCCTTTCTCTTGATTTTGGGTCAACCCCGTAACTTCTTAACCAACAGAATGAGGTGAAAGTGACAGTGTGCCTGTTCTAGGCTGAGATGTTAAGATCACTGGCAGCTTCTGCATCTTTCCCTTCAAACGTTTGTTGTTGGGATGCTTTCTCAGAAACAGCTGACAGCCTGTGCAATGCCCCAGTCACGTGGAGAAAGCACAGGACACATGCAGGTGTTCTTGACAACCGCCACATCTGAGCTTCCAGCCAGTAGCTAGCATGGACTGCCAGACTTGTGAGCGAGCCATTTTGGATGTTTCAGCCTAATTGAGCTTTTGGATGGCTGCAGCCCCAGCCAACATCAAGTGGAGGAGAAGAACAGAGCCTCATCATCCTGCAGAATTACAAGAGAAAATGAAATAAACAGGAGTGTTTTAAGCCATTAGGTTTTAGAGTGCTTGGTCACACGGTAATAGATAACAGAAATAGGAATGTTTTTTTCAGTTATGGTACAAACTAGTAATGTCAAGATGAGCAGAAAGAGAGTTTATTCATGAGACCATCAGTGTAGTTCTCTCCTATGGGAATGGTGGGAGAGTGTGTTTAGTGTGTAGACTCTACTGGAGTTTATTTGCCAAAGCTTTCAAGATTTTTTCTTTTCAGATGTTTTTCCTTGAATATATGTCTCCTTCAGGGAACTTGAGGAAGGAACTGTGGTGGCAGAGTGTGATTTGGGCATCCATGATTCTCAGCCCTGGCCATTTTTCTTGCTTTTCCCATCTCATCAGAGCCTCTTTCCATGGAACATTTTAGAGAAAAGGATTAAGGCATCCCTTTCCCCCACTAGCCCTACAGCCTCCTTGAGGGCAGTAATCATGGTTTATTCATCTCTGCCTCTAGCTTCTGGAAAAGAGTCTGTCACATAGCCCTCAGCAGAAATTTAGAGAACTAAGCTTCAGGCCAGAACATTGAAGAATATACTCAATTTATCTGTATTCTAGCTTAAATTACCTAGGATCCTGGCTATGTAGTGTCCTCTGACTTATGACTAAAACTTAATCTGTTAACCCAAACTGATCTTTATAACCATGTCTTCCTTTGCATGTCTTCCATCGTCTAGTGCTTATTTCCAGGTGCATTTTGGATATAAGAACATTTACTTGCAACCTAAGAACTACATATTTACAAATGTCCTTGTGTTAACTGCCCTGATTGTTGTTGTTGTTGTTGTTTTGAGACAGAGTCTTGTTCTGTCTTCCAGGCTGGAGTGCAGTGGCTGATCTCGGCTCACTGCAAGCTCCACCTCCTGGGTTCACGCCATTCTCCTGCCTCAGCCTCCTGAGTAGCTGGGACTACAGGCGCCCGCCACCACGCCCGGCTAATTTTTTGTATTTTTGGTAGAGACGGGGTTTCACCATGTTAGCCAGGATGGTCTTGATCTCCTGACCTCGTGATCTGTCCGCCTCAGCCTCCCAAAGTGCTGGGATTACAGGCGTGAACCACCACACCTGGCCTTAACTGTCCCGATTGTTTTAATGTCCTGACTTCACCTTTAATAGTTTCTTGACTGTTCTCTGCTGCTCAGTGTTTAGATATTTCTTTCATGAAGACTGATTTCAATGCTTTGTCACTTTGCAAATACCAAATCTTGCTAAAATGAATGTAAAATAGTCCCACAGTTTTTGTTACTCTTTGTTTCTAATCAACAATGGGATCATTGCAGTGTTCTCTATTAACTCAGATTTAAAGATGTCACTTTTTAATGTTCTCTCTTGCCCATTCTATACTAGTGTAATTCATTCTCACATCTGGAATTTCATTTTATGTCATTGTTTTGGTTTTAGTACAGAAACAAAGGTGTCAATCCATAATGTAAACTCCTCATTGTTTTTAATCATCTTTTTTATCCTTGGAATATTCAATACCCCATATTTTAATGTACTTACCATCCGATAGTTGTAGACTGCCAGTTAAACTCTTATGTTGGTTAATTATGAACAAGGCACAAAATAAATTATAGAATAAATGGACCTTGTTTTTGCCCAAATGCTCTCTTGACTTTCAGAAAACTACTGAAGCAACTCTGAGAATGTTTCAAATGGGCAGAGGTTGTACTAGGTACTCTCTATTTGACTCTTCCACCTTATACTTTTGTTCTCACCCTGTTCTGTGCACTGGGAGCCTGCCTTCTAAGGAATGAAGCAATGGGCCTCATTTCCCTCTGGTTTCCACTGGGTTCCGTCTATAGGAGGCATTAGCAGGAAACAAGAGAACGGGAAAATGAAGAGGTCCTGGTGTATATCCCCCTTTCTACTTCCATCCGTCTTTGCTTCAGTGTGGTTCTGCCTATGACTTTGTTCCTATACCAAAGGCCAGAGCTGCTAAAATGAGATTCTCCCTGACAAGTATGTATCTTGATAATTAATCTTGCCTTTCTCTCTCTAAGCATTGGCTCTTTATGGTCTCTAGCCCTGAGATTATTCACCATATCTTCTTTTATTTTTAAAACTTGCCTATGACTTGTAAACTGTTTGTTTATTAAATTTGTCTGTTGTCACCCCTATTGTGCTTTGTTGCCAGGAACATTGAGGGTTAAAACTTCAAATACTTGTTATCTTCAATTTTTAGATGACAGAGAACTTTCAATTGTATATTTGATAAAAGTCAGAGCCATACAATGTGAATTCATGCAAGGCCTTGAACAACACTTGTACTGACAATGAATATTAAAAAGTCTTAAGCTTACCTCCCTTCAAATCACTATAACTTTAATCTCAGGGATGCCTTTTTTTTTTTTTTTTTTTTTTTTTTTAAGAAAGTCTTTGTAAACACTTAGTTCACCTGACATAAGACCTAAAACCATAAAAACCCTAGAGGAAAACCTAGGCAATACCATTCAGGACATAGGCATGGGCAAAGACTTCATGACTAAAACACCAAAAGCAATGGCAACAAAAACCAAAATAGACAAATGGGATCTAATTAAACTAAAGAGCTTCTGCGCACCAAAAGAAACTATCATCAGAGTAAACAGGCAACCTATAGAATGGGAGAAAATTTTTGCAATCTATCCATCTGACAAAGGGCTAATATCCAGAATCTATAAGGAACATAAACACATTTCCAAGGAAAAAACAATCCCCTCAAGAAGTGGGTGAAGGATATGAAGAGACACTTCTCAAAAGAAGACATTTATGCAGCCAACAAACATGAAAAAAAGCTCAAAATCTCTGGTCATTAGAGAAATGCAAATCAAAACCACAATGAGATACTGTCTCATGCCAATTAGAATGGTGATCATTAAAAAGTGAGGGAACAACAGATGCTCGAGAGGATGTGGAGAAATAGGAATGCTTTTACACTGTGGGTGGGAGTGTAAATTAGTTCAACCATTGTGGAAGACAGTGTGGTGCTTCCTCAAGGATCTAGAACCAGAAATACCATTGGACCCAGCAGTCCCATATAATCCTTCTGGGTATATACCCAAAGGATTATAAATCGTTCTACTATAAAGACACATTCACACGTATGTTTATTGCCGCACTCTTCACAATAGCAAAGACTTGGAGCCAACCCAAAAGTCCATCAATGATAGACTGGATAAAGAAAATGTGGCACATATACACCATGGAATACTATGCAGCCATAAAAAAGGATGAATTCATGTCCTTTTCAGGGACATGGATGAAGCTGGAAACTATCATTCTCAGCAAACTAACAGAAACAGAAAACCAAACACAGCTTGTTCTCACTCATAAGTGGGAGCTGAACAATGAGAACACATAGAGACAGGGAGGGGAACATCACACACTAGGGCCTGTTGGGATGTGGGAGGCTAGGGGAGGGATAGCATTAGGAGAAATACCTAAATGCTTAAGACTGTAGACTCATACCATACAGCTTCGCATTTAATCAGTCATCTGTACACCTAAGTTGCCCAGGGCTGCTGAACTTCAGTAGTTATGATCCGTGCTTGAGGAATTCTTCTTTCTTTTCATTTGAGGCCAAAGCTTTTCTTCTTTCTCAAAGCTTCAACATGTTTTTATGATCAGGTTGCACTTTTCTTTGTTTTGTTCTTTTGAAAAACTTCTCTTACTCTTGATTTATCTCCTAGCTGTTAAGGGTCTTGTTACCATTGCCTTTATCAAAGAAGAGTATTTCTATCCTTTTCCTATTCATGTTTACCGTTCAGTGTATATGACCTGGTAACAACTTATACACACTACAACATATTTTACGTAAGTTAAAAATGACTTTCATCATTTTTGGCAGAAGCTATGCAATTTTATTAAACCCTTATCATAGCCAGTAAAACTGATAAAAGAAAAAATTTTAAGTTCAGTTTATCTACTTATAAAACAATAATAAATTCTGTCTCTGTCTACCTATCTCTCAACTTGTGGGGCATCTCACTTACTGAAAAGCCAGTTTTCCTGTTCTGGATATAAATTTAAAAATTCACAGAATACCCAGAGAATACAGTTAAATTTTGATTAAAATCTAATTCTCCCTAGGTATTAATTATAGGTTCCTTTTTTGATGCTCTTCTAATAATTTGCTAGCTCTTTGATGAATTTCTCTAGTTCACATGTATTACATTAGAAAAATATATGTCTTTTACTTAGATATATAAAGAAAAATGAACGTTATGGTTTCTATTATCATCTTTAACACTGTCATCCTACTTGATTTCAGTAATTTATAAGACTTATATTCTTTGCCTTCATTAGGAGAAAAGAGGTATTTTGGATGCCCCAGGGAAACGGTGAGTACATACTTGATGACATGTTATCTGTAAAGCATTCTAAAGTCTTTGTGTGGCAATCACACCTAAATATAAAAATTATATTATTATTCTACCTGAATTATAGAAATAATTTATGCCATAATTAACCATTTCACAGCTACTCTCCCCATTAGAAACATTAGTAACAAAATGCTGGACATATATTTAAGCGCTTTAGATCCATTTAAAACTGCACTTTCCTAATCTTTGCTGATTAGCACAGTAGGCTTAATACTAGATACCATCCCAAAAGAAAAGTGATTCTATGTTGCACATGGAAGAAATCTATTTTTCTATTCCAAGAACATAAAAATGTCCACTGATTTCCTATTTTAGAAGACTAACAAGTGAATTAGCATACTTATATCAATAAGAATCTCCTTCTTTTCCTTCTCCTCCTCCTCCTCCTTCACCAAATGAAATGTGTGGATTTTAATTGAGAATATGAAAAGGATGCTCATGGGCAATTTTACAAAGCACTTCTGAGCTCATAGGAACAATGACTCTGGACAATAGTTGTTATTACTGCAATCTTTAGTTCAGCAGTGAACAGACTGTGTAACTACCTTCCCTGAGCTCACACAGTAAGTAGAGGTCCAGCTGAATTCCAAACCCAGTTGACTGATATGAAGATCAGTACTATTTCCAGGTCACCCTGGTGGATGTATAAGAAAGACTGATCTTTTTGATTAAAATTTTTCATCTTCACAAGGGATTCTAAAGAGAAAAACCTTAGTAATTAAGCATGACTTATCATATTGGAAATAACAGGTGCTGGACAATTGCACTGGGCTTTAACTTAGAGGTAGGGAGTTATGCCCTCCTATCCAAGTACTTTATTTTGGCACACTTCTAGAGAAGCAGGATGCAGTAGGATCTTCCTGTGCTTTATTGCCAAGTCATGGTTTTGGGACACAGCGATACTCCTGAAATACTTGATTGACCTTGTTGATAATATTGGAGCCTTATGATATTGTCATAGCCCTTTTATTTCCTTCTGTTTCCAGGTTATTCTGTTCTTTGTTATTTACATGGGCCTATATAATAGAATCAGAAAGATGTTGGAGTATGATCATCAATCTAAAGAATATCTGAATCATTTTTCTGTTACTACTTTATAGCAGTTTTCCTTTTGTTTACTGAATCTAGCCTTTTCTGTTGGTTCCTACTTTATTCATTCTGAATAGTCTCATATTTAATCTTAGTCTGAGGAAAAAGAGTAAAAGCCCACATATGATATTAACTCAAGGGGAGCATAATCCAGACCTTTTATGAAGCAAATTCTAATGTTTATACTTATTCATATATTTATTTACACTATCTTTTGTCATGCATCCATATACTATTAGTCACCCTACATTCCTGATTTCATAAAACACATGAATTTTATTCTTTGAAACATGATATTCAATTGACCACTAAAGCCTTCATATTCCTTTTCTCAGTCACCTTATCATCTACCTTTTAAAATTGATTTCAATCCTATGTAATGGTATTGCAACTTTCATTTAACAATATCGTGTCTTTAACTTGTATATTACATGGAGAGTTTTAATTCCAGCTCATTGTTGAATTAATAATGACTTCCTTTCATTTCTTTGGCACCTCTTATACTCCTAAAATTTACATAAATATTCCTAGAATTTACATTTTTTCTTCTAACTCTAAAGGAGAATAGAAGTTCAAAATAGAATTTTGATAAAAACTAGTTCTGGGCTCTTAGACACTGTTTCTGGATAGAAACACAAATTAATATTTCTGACATAAGCTCAGTTTTCTAAATATTCTGTCTGTTTTGAAACTGCAATGCTTAACATCTTGGTCCATGAGTGTTGGTAGTTAAGCAGCTCTCAGAAGGGCATTAGATTTGTCCAGTGTATGACAGCAGGCAATAGCAAGAAATTTTATTGGGGATGATGTATTTATTATGGGATAGGGGCCATCTCTCCTTTCTTCTAGGTTGATTCCCTATTACCCAGCCATAAATCCTATCCTTACTCATAGTACCTCTAACAGAAAACAAAAAAATCAACAAAAATCACCAGAAATTCAATAATTGATTTTAGAATCAGAGGTTTAATAATTGACTTTATAGCATAAAACACAAGAAAAAAAGTCAAAGAAGAAACATAAAGACATTTCCCAGGCCTCCTAAAGGTACTGTATGTGGGTAAGGAGAAGACTTTGAAATTCGGTATGGAACTTGAGATAGAGATCATACTCAGTCTGGCACCTCCAGCTGTTTTTCATTACAAACACTGAAAACTAGAAATTCAAAATAGAGAAAAGGAAAAAGAGAGAAGATGCTGTAGAAAGTAGATAATAATAAAAGCTAAATTCAGCCTAACACATGTACAAGTTTCCCATGTCATATCTTGGAGAACTGAGCTTGGCAAACATCTGAAATCTCATTTTGGCTGGGTATGGTGGCTCATGCCTGTAATCCCAGCACTTTGGGAGGCCAAGACAGGCAGATCACCTGAGGTCAGGAGTTCGAGACCAGCCTGGCCAACAGGTGAAACCCTGTCTCTACTAAGATACAAAAATTAGCTGTGTGTGGTGGTACATGCCTGTAGTCCCAGGTACTCAGGAGGATGAGGTAGGAGAATGGCTTGAACCTGGGAGGCAGAGGTTGCAGTGAGCTGAGATTGCACCATTGCACTCTATCCTGGGTGACAGAGAGAGACACTCCCTCAAAAATAAATAAAAAATAAATAAATAAATCTCATTTTGATTTTGAAACTGGAATTTGACTTTGATAGTGGGTTTTCTTCAAGGTTTAGGCACACTGTTTTTCCCCCCAGTTTGACACTGCTACAAATTCCAGAGTTTGATTTTCCTATGTGCTCTAGAAGTGTCCTTATTCAGCCAAATCCTTTGCTTCCAGGCACTCATAATAATTATCTCATGAAAACTCTCTGAGGATCTCTTCTGCAGAGGAGTAGAGGTTTCTTCAGTCTAAAGAAATTGACTCAGCTTTAAGTATAGATAAGAATAGAAGACCTATGAAACAGGAAGAACTATTTACTAGACAATGTTTTAAGGTGTGTTTTGAGTAATAAAGTAATGTGATTTGTGCAAGGGGTACAGTGGTCCTGAGCATAACATTTGGTGACTAGACCCAAAGCTTGTGATATCAAGCTTTGGGTCTTATTTGACATTTAATGCCCAATTTCTTGTTTGGGATTTGACAAACAGGAGAAGCTAAGTGAATATTTGTTGATGTAATGCTTTCTTGTTTGCCATGCTTCAAGACTATCTAGGGCAGACCCTTCAACTTCTATTCCATTTGTATTTCTCATAAAGTACTACAAATGGTAGTGGCCCTGGAAATAGTAGGGGCTCAAAGAATACGACGAATGAGAGAACTAATAATTTACAATTAGCTGAGCTAGGTGAAATGAATGGTGTGAGGGTAAAAAGTATTTTCCTCTCCTTTCCAGTTCTATAAGTTTATCTTGGCAATAGGTTAAAATATACTCCCCGAAAAGTTTAACCTTGGGAGACTAATTAGCTTTTGCCATGCCCCGGTAGTACTACTAGTCTTCTTTTTATATAGAGTCTAGATTCCTGAAGTTACCTATCGAATACCCAATTCTGAGGGCATCTGAAGCCCTTTTCCCCTAAAATGTTTTGAATTTCTAGAATTTTCTTATTGCCTCACAGGATGTTTGAGTTACATGAAACCTTAGGTATTATTTGACTTAAATTCTTCATAATGTAGATGAAGAAATTGGGGTTCAGATTAACAAAAGAGAATATAGAGAATTATTATCTATTATAAACCTAACATGTGCTGGACATCATACTATACTGCTGTCACGCATCATCTATTTTAGAACTTCAAATTAGCCTCACTTTATAGGTAGACATCTCTTTAACATTTTTTTTTTGACTTCCCTGTCTAAGAAGAACATACTTTCAAACTAATTTGGCAGACTTTCATTGAAAATTATTTTAATTACTAGAGGAGTTAATATACTTTTTCAGAAGCCATGTAAGAATTAAGGGTGATTAAAAGCCAATTAAAAGAGTCAGATGTTGATTGATGTACTATTCTTTCCCCGGTTTCTTTGATCTAAGAGGCAGCCTTAACACCTCTTCTACTCATAAAACACAATGGCATTTTAAAATTAATATGTAAAAGGTGAAGCCTTAGCATAATTAATTATCTCTTTCATTAGTAACAGAATTCTTACTTAATTCCAGGTAGAAATGCAACCAACTAAAAGATTACATTTCCTAGTCTCCCCTGTATCTAGGGATAAACAGAGATGATAACAAAAGATGTTGAGTGAAGCTTGTAAAAAAGCTGCTTTTGTCCTTTTCTCCTTCCTATATTTTTCTGTCTGGATCATGACTATGTTGACTGGAGCTCCAGAAGGACAGAGCATGGTTTCCTGATGACCTTGGAGAGTATTATACAGGCCTTAACTGCCCACTGCTCAACTTCTAGATGAAAGGATAGATCTTTATATTTAAACCACTGTTGTCAGATTTCTATTACCAGCCACAATTCCCCACCGATAAATGAGCTATGGCAGATTTGGAAGGGCTCATTAGTGTTTTAAACTGTGTTCCATCATTTTGTGGTTTCTTAATGTTGTCTAAGGGGTCACCTGGGAAGGTTTGGAAAGATGGAAGGCATGATTCTCAAATCCATTGTTGCCTGCCCAATGAAAACATCTCTAATTTCATCTGTTTAATTATTTAGACATCTGTGTGGTATTTAATTTGAACCAAGTTCCCATAGCTTAAAGTAATCTGAAAAACACTGAGTTCTAGACCAAAGTTCCCATCATATTGCTAAAACAATGACTGTCTCATGCACTCTTCTAAGTGCTTGCCAGATAATAAATCATGTAACTCCCTCAATAACCCTATGAGCTAAGTGTTATTACTATTCCTATCCTGCATAAGAGAAAACGAAGGCACAGAAACGTTAAGTAACTTTTGCAAAGTATACATCTAGTAAGTGGCATAGCTGACATTTAATCCTGGCAGCTTGCTCCAAAATTCGGGCTTTGAAATCCTACACTGCTTCTACACTTGATTGCTAAATTAATGCCATGGAATATAAGTTATTTTCTTAAGTTCAAATAGAATGTTTATAGGAGATCTGATCCAAGCTCTCAGGGCACTTAACTCTAACCTAAAATTTTTCGCAGAGCACCAAGCAAAATCCTATTTCTGGTTTAATACTTTTTGTTTTGTTTGTTTCTATATGGCACAATAAGTCAATTGACAAATAAAGAAAAAGAATAAAGATAAGCAAAGAAAAGTCACTTTCTTAGCTGCTGTAGTTGCAAATGAGTGATACCCAGCACCAATAAGTTCAACTTTCAGATCCTTGCATCTTTTTAAAAAATAGGTCTCTTAAACTGTTAACAGTGACACCATGTTTGGCTGAAATCAACCCTCATCAGCTTTCTTTTTTTTTTTTTAATTTATTTATTATTATTATACTTTAAGTTGTAGGGTACATGTGCATAACGTGCAGGTTTGTTACATATGTATACTTGTGCCATGTTGGTGTGCTGCACCCATCAACTCGTCATTTACATCAGGTATAACTCCCAATGCAATCCCTCCCCCCTCCCCCCTCCCCATGATAGGCCCCTGTGTGTGATGTTCCCCTTCCTGAGTCCAAGTGATCTCATTGTTCAGTTCCCACCTATGAGTGAGAACATGCGGTGTTTGGTTTTCTGTTCTTGTGATAGTTTGCTAAGAATGATGGTTTCCAGCTGCATCCATGTCCCTACAAAGGACACAAACTCATCCTTTTTGATGGCTGCATAGTATTCCATGGTGTATATGTGCCACATTTTCTTAATCCAATCTGTCACTGATGGACATTTGGGTTGATTCCAAGTCTTTGCTATTGTGAATAGTGCTGCAATAAACATACGTGTGCATGTGTCTTTATAGCAGCATAATTTATAATCCTTTGGGTATATACCCAGTAATGGGATGGCTGGGTCATATGGTACATCTAGTTCTAGATCCTTGAGGAATCGCCATACTGTTTTCCATAATGGTTGAACTAGTTTACAATCCCACCAACAGTGTAAAAGTGTTCCTATTTCTCCACATCCTCTCCAGCACCTGTTGTTTCCTGACTTTTTAATGATCGCCATTCAGCTTTCTTTTAAACATTAATCTCATCTCTCTCCATCTACTTCAAACCTTCTATTAATCCCAGACTTTGCAAAGCTTTCAGGATTCTAGAACACAAGCAGTCTAGTATCAGACAGCTGATAAAGTCTGTCTCCAGACCCTGCTGCACTAGTCCTTTTAAAATCAACTCAGTATTAACTAAATACGGCTTCAATGTTATCATTTATTTTACTAATCCATTAAAAATTCTAGCCTGTTGACTGTTTCCTTATAAAACCAACAATGCACAACTTTACACAGTATATTTTCTATTAGAATTTAGAGTTTTAATTCCATTACAAATTACGGTTGCATACAAGGAAAGAAATTTTGTTTTTCTGGGGAAAATTTCTGTATGTAAATATTTCTCCTAGATACACATATGCTTTTTTAAATTTTAACCCACAGAATTTTATGCAGTCAACCAAAGTAATCAGTTGATCATTTTTTAAAAATTCAGAAATTAAGATTTCTCTTAGGCCTTTGATTGATACTAAATTGTTGAATATAGTTTTCTTACAATATAAGAAATTCCAGGCCTGGGTGCGGTGGCTCATGTCTGTAATCCCAGCACTTTGAGAGGCCTCACAAGGTCAGGAGTTCGAGACCAGTCTGGCCAATACGGTGAAACCCCATCTCTACTAAATAATACAAAATACACTATACAAAATACATTATACAAATACAAAATACATTATACAAAATACATCATATAAAATAATACAAAATAAATTAGCTGGGAGTGGTGGTGTGTGCCTGTAATCCCAGCTACTTGGGAGGCTGAGACAGGAGAATTGCTTGAACCCTGGAGGAGGAGGTTGCAGGGAGCCGATATCTATCCACTGCACTCCAGCCTGGGCGATGGAGCAAGACTCCATTTAGTAAAAAAAAAAAAAAAAAGAAAGAAAAGAAAAGAAAAAGAAAGAAAGACAAGAAAAAGAAATTCTGAAAAGGAAACAATTTTCTTTTAGAGTAGTACAGATTTTAACTCTTGGCTATTTTCTCTGCTAACGGTCAGAGACAGACTTTTGTTTCTACTTATTAGTTCTGTTCTAAGAATGTGAAAGATTTCTCTTTTTCTTTTCTTTTCTTTTCTTTCTTTCTTTGTTTTGTTTTGTTTTGTTTTGTTTTGTTTTGTTTTTGGCAGAGTCTCGCTCTGTCACCAGGCTGGAGTGCTGTGGCCCGATCTCACTCACTGCAACTTCCACCTCCCAGGTTCAAGCAATTCTCCTGCCTCTGCCTCCCAAGTAGCTGGGATTACAGTCAAGAGCCACCACGCCTGCCTACTTTTTGTATTCTTAGTAGAGATGGAGTTTCACCATTTTGGCCAGGCTGGTCTTGAATTCGTGACCTCAGGTGATCTGCCTGCCTCGGCCTCCCAAAGTGCTGGGATTACAGGCGTGAGCCACCGTGCCCGGCCGAAAGAAGGATTTTTCTCTACAAGACTTCCATAAATGTGGAGCTAGAATATCGTCATAGTTTTGCTGAGTACTTTTTAGAACAATTCATGCTATATAGAAAGAGTGGTAGAGATGACTGTTTTATTTGTTTTTTTCTCTTTTTCTTTTTTTTTTTAATTATACTTTAAGTTCAAGGGTATATGTGCACAGAGTGCAGGTTTGTTACACATGTATACATGTGCCACGTTGGTGTGCTGTACCCATTAACTGGTCATTTGCATTAGGTATTTCTCCTAATGCTATCGCTCCCCACTCCCTCCACCCCACGACAGGCCCCAGTGTGTGATGTTCCCCTTCCTGTGCCCAAGTGATCTCATTGTTCAGTTCCTACCTATGAGTGAGAAAGCAGTGTTTGGTTTTCTGTCCTTGCAATAGTTTACTCAGAATGGTGGTTTCCAGCTTCATCCATGTCCCTCCAAAGGACATGAACTCATCCATTTTTATGACTGCATATTATTCCATGGTGAATATGTAGCACATTTTCTTAATCCAGTCTGTCATTGATGGACATTTGGGTTGGTTCCAAGTCTTTGCTATTGTGAATATTGCCACAATGAACATATGTGTGCATGTGTCTTTATAGCAACATAATTTATAATCCTTTGGGTATATACCCAGTAATGGGATCACTGGGTCAAATGGTATTTCTAGTTCTACATCCTTGAGGAATCGCCGCACTGTCTTGCACAATGGTTGAACTAGTTTACAGTCCCACCAACAGTATAAAAGTTTTCCTATTTCTCCACATCCTCTCCAGCACCTGTTGTTTCCTGACTTCTTAATGACAGCCATTCTAACCAGTGTTAGATGGTATCTCGTTGTGGTTTTGATTTGTATTTCTCTGATAGCCTGTGGTGATGAGCGTTTTTTCATGTGTCTGTTGGCTGCATAAATTTCTTTTGAGAAGTGTCTGTTCATATCCTTTGCCCACTTTTTGATGGGGTTGTTTTATTTTTCCTTGTAAATTTGTTTAAGTTCTTTGTAGATTCTGGATATCAGCCCTTTATCCAATGGGAAGATTGCAAAAATTTTCTCCCATTCTGTAGGTTGCCTGTTCACTCTGATGGTAGTTTCTTTTGCTGTGCAGAAGCTCTTTAGTTTAATTAGATCACATTTGTTAATTTTGACTTTTGTTGCCATTGCTTTTGTTGTTTTAGTCATGAAGTCCTTGCCCATGTCTATGTCCTTAATGGTATTGGCTAGGTTTTATTCTAGGGTTTTTATGGTTTTAGGTCTAACATTTAAGTCTTTAATCCATCTTGAATTAATTTTGTACAAGGTGTAAGGAAGGGATCCAGTTTCAGCTTTCTACATATGGCTAGCCAATTTTCCCAGCACCATTTATTAAATAGGGAATCCGTTCCCATTTCTTGCTTTTGTCAGGTTTTTCAAAGATCAGGTGATTGTAGATGTGTGGTACTATTTCTGAGGGCTCTGATCTGTTCCATTAGTATATATCTCTGTTTTGCTACCAGTACCATGCTGTTTTGGTTACTGTAGCACTGTGGTATATTTTGAAGTCAGATAGCGTGATGCCTCCAGCTTTGTTCTTTTGGCTTAGGATTGTCTTGGCAATGTGAGCTCTTTTTTGGTTCCATATGAACTTTAAAGTAGTTTTTTCCAATTCTGTGAAGAAAGTCATTGGTAGCTTAATGGGGATTGAATTGAATCTATAAATTACCTAGGGCAATATGGCCATTTTCATGATATTGATTCTTCTGTCCATGAGCATGGAATGTTCTTCCATTTATTTGTGTCCTCTTTTATTTTGTTGAGCAGTGGTTTGTAGTTCTCCTTGAAGAGGTCCTTCACATGCTTTGTAAGTTGAATTCCTAGGTATTTTATTCTCTTTGAAGCAATTGTGAATGGGAGTTCACTTGTGATTTGGCTGTCTGTCTGTTGTTGGTGTATAGGAATGCTTGTGATTTTTGCACATTGATTTTGTATCCTGAGACTTTGCTGAAGTTGCTTATCAGCTTAAGGAGATTTGGGGCTGAGATGATGGGGTTTTCTAAATATACAATCATGTCATCTGCAAACAGGGACAATTTGACTTCCTCTTTTCCTAATTGAATACCCTTTATTTCTTTCTCCTGCCTGATTGCCCTGGTCAAAACTTCCAACACTATGCTGAATAGGAGTGGTGAGAGAGGACATCCCTGTCTTGTGCCAGTTTTCAGAAGGAATACTTCCAGTTTTTGCGCATTCAGTACGATATTGGCTGTGGGTTTGTTATAAATAGCTCTTATTATATTGACATATGTCCCATCAACATCGAATTTATTGAGATTTTAGCATGAAGGGCTGTTGAATTTTGTCAAAGGACTTTGCTGCATCTATTGAGATAATTATGTAGTTTGTGTATTTGGTTCTGTTTATATGATGGATTACATTTATTGGTTTGGTATGTGGAACCAGCCTTGCATCCCAGGGGTGAAGCCAACTTGATCGTGGTGGATAAGCTTTTTGATATGCTGCTGGATTCGGTTTGCCAGTATTTTATTGAGGATTTTTGCATCAATGTTTATCAGGGATCTTGGTCTAAAATTCTCTTTTTTGTTGTGTCTCTGCCAGGCTTTGGTATCAGGATGATGCTGGCCTCATAAAATTAGTTAGGGAAGATTCTCCTTTTCTATTGATTGGAATAGTTTCAGAAGGAATAGTACCAGCTCCTCTTTGTACCTCTGGTAGAATTTGATTGTGAATCCATCGGGTCCTGGACTTTTTTGGTTGGTAGGGTGTTAATTATTGCCTCAATTTCAGAGTCCGTTATTGGTCTATTCAGGGATTCAACTTCTTCCTGGTTTAGTCTTGGGAGAGTGTGTATGTCCAGGAATGTATCCATTTCTTCTAGATTTTATAGTTTATTTGCATATAGGTGTTTATAGTATTTTCTGATGGTAGTTTGTATTTCTGTGGGATCGGTGGTGATATCTCCTTTATCATTTTTTATTGCATCTATTTGATTCTTCTCTCTTTTCTTCTTTATTAGTCTTGCTAGCAGTCTATCAATTTTGTTGATCTTTTCAAAAAACCAGCTCCTGGATTCATTTTTTTTAATGGATTTTTTTGTGTCTTGATCTCCTTCAGTTCTGCTCTGATCTTAGTTATTTCTTGCCTTCTGCTAGCTTTTGAATGTGTTTGCTCTTGCTTCTCTAGTTCCTTTCACTGTGATGTTAGCGTGTCGATTTCTGATCTTTCCTGCTTTCTCTTATGGGCATTTAGTGCTATAAATTTCCCTCTACACACTGCTTTAAATGTTTCCAGAAATTCTAGTATGTTGTGTCTTTGTTCTCATTGGTTTCAAAGAACATCTTTATTTCTGCCTTAATTTCATTATTTACCCAGTAGTCATTCAGGAGCAGGTTGTTTAGTTTCCATGTAGTTGTACGGTTTTGAGTGAGTTTCTTAAACCTGAATTCTAATTTGATTGCATTGTGGACTGAGAGACAGTTTGTTATAATTTCTATTCTTTTACATTTGCTGAGGAGTGCTTTACTTCCAACTATTTGGGAACAAGTGTTATGTGGTGCTGAGAAGAATGTATATTCTGTTGATTTGGGGTGGAGAGTTCCATAGGTGTCTATTAGGTCTGCTTGGTGCAGAGCTGAGTTCAATTCCTGGATATCTTTGTTAACTTTCTGTCTCGTTGATCTAATGTTGACAGTGGGGTATTAAAGTCTCCCATTATTATTGTGTGGGAGTCTAAGTCTCTTTGGAAGTCTCTAAGGACTTGCTTTATGAATCTGGGTGCTTCTGTGTTGGGTGCATATATATTTAGGATAGTTAGCTCTTCTTGTTGAATGGATCCCTTTACCATGATGTAATGGCCTTGTCTCTTTTGATATTTGTTGGTTTAAAGTCTGTTTTATCAGAGACCAGGATTGCAACCTCTCCTTTAATTTTATTTTTTTGTTTGTTTTCCATTTGCATGCTAGATCTTCCTCCATCCCTTTATTTTGGGCCTATGTGTGTCTCTGCATGTGAGATGGGTCTCCTGAATGCAGCACACTGATGAGTCTTGTCTCTTTATCCAATTTGCCAGTCCATGTCTTTTAATTGGGTTATTTAGCCCATTTACATTTAAGGTTAATATTGTTATGTGTGAATTTGATCCTGTCATTATGATGTTGGCTGGTTATTTTGCTCATTAGTTGATGCAGTTTCTTCCTAGTATCTATAGTCTTTACAAGTTGGTATGTTTTTGCTGTGGCTGGTATTGGTTATTCCTTTCCATGTTTAATGCTTCCTTCAGGAGCTCTCGTAAGGCAGGCCTGTGGTGACAATATCTCTTAGCCCTTGCTTGTCTGAAAAGACTGTATTTCTCCTTCACTTATGAAGTTTAGTTTGGCTGGATATGAAATTCTGGGTTTAAAATTCTTTTCTTTAAGAATGTTGAATATTGGCCCCCACTCTCTTCTGGCTTGTAGAGTTTCTGCTGAGAGATCCACTGTTAGTCTGCTGGGCTTCCCTTTGTGGGTAACCTGACCTTTCTCTCTGGCTGTCCTTTTTTCCTTCATTTCAACCTTGGTGAATCTTACAATTATGTGTCTTGAGGTTGCTCTTCTTGAGGAATATCTTTGTGGCATTCTCTGTATTTCCTGAATTTGAATGTTGTCCTGTCTTGCTAGGTTGGGGAAGTTCTCCTGGTTAATATCCTGAAGTATGTTTTCCAACTTGGTTCCATTCTGCCTGTCACTTTCAGGTACACCAATCAGACGTAGATTTGGTATTTTCACATAGTCCCATATTTCTTGGAGGCTTTGCTCATTTCTTTTTACTCTCGTTTCTCTAAACTTCTCTTCTCACTTCATTTCATCCATTTGATCTTCAATCACTGATAACCTTTCTTCCACTTTATCGAATTGGCTACTGAAGTTTGTGCATGCATCAGGTAGTTCTTGTGCCATGGTTTTCAGCTCTATCAGGTAATTTAACGTCTTCTCTATCCTGTTTATTCTAGTTAGCCATTCGTCTAATCTTTTTTCAAGGCTTTTAGCTTCTTTGCAATGGGTTTGAACATCCTTCTTTAGCTCGAGAAGTTTGTTATTACTGATCTTCTGAAGCCTACTTCTGTCAACTTGTGAAAGTCATTCTCCATCTAGCTTTGTTCCATTGCTGTTGAGGAGCTGCAATCCTTTGGAGGAGCAAAGGCACTCTGATCTTCAGGATTTTCAGCTTTTCTGCTCTGGTTTCTCCCCATCTTTGTAGTTTTATCAACCTTTGGTCTTTGATGATGGTGACCTACAGATGGGGTTTTGGTGTGAATGTCCTTTTTGTTGATGTTGATGCTATTTCTTTGTGTTTGTTAGTTTTTCTTCTAACAGTCAGGACCCTCAACTGCAGGTCTGTTGGAGTTTGCTGGAGGTCCACTGCAGACCCTATTTGCCTGGGTATCACCAGTGGAGCCTGCAGAACAGCAAATATTGCAGAACAGCAAATGTTGCTGCCTGATCTTTCCTCTGGAAGCTTTGTCTCAGAGGGGCACCCAGCTGTATGAAGTGTCAGTCGGCCCCTACTGGGAGGTATCTCCCAATTAGTCTACACAGAGGTCAGGAACCCACTTGAGGAGGCAGTCTGTCTGTTCTTAGATCTCAAACTCCATGCTGGGAGAACCACTACACTCTTCAAAGCTATCAGATAGGGACTTTTAAGTCTGCAGAAGTTTCTGCTGCCTTTTGTTCAGCTATGTCCTGTGCCCAGAGGTGGAGTCTACAAAGACAGGCAGGCCTCCTTGAGCTGTGGTGGTCTCCACCCAGTTCAAGTTTCCTGGTTGCTTTGTTTACCCAGTCGAGCCTCTGAAATAGTGGATGCCCCTGCCCCACCCTAGCTGCTGTCTTGCATTTCTATCTCAGACTGCTGTGCTAGCAGTGAGCAAGGCTCTATGGGTGTGGGACCCTCTGAGCCAGGTGTGGGATATAATCTCCTGGTGTGCCTTTTGCTAAGACAATTGGAAAAGTGCTGTATTAGGGTGGGAGTGTCCTGATTTTCCAGGTACCATCTGTCACAGCTTCTCTTGGCTTGGAAAGAGAGTTCCCTGACCCCTTGCACTTCCCAGGTGAGGTGATGCCCTGCCCTGCTTCAGCTCACACTCCGTGGGCCACTCCCACTGTCCATCAAGTCTCTGTGAGATAACCCGGTACCTCAGTTGGAAATGCAGAAATTACCCATCTTCTGCATCATTCACGCTGGCAGTTGTAGACTGGAGCTGTTCCTATTTGGCCATCTTGGAACCCACCAAGATGACTTTGTTACTTTCCCTAATACCAACTTAGCTTCAATTATGTCAATTTTTAGAGGCAGTCACCTTACAATTTGCTTAAAGATACTGATGATATTATTCATAGGTGAAAGGTGAATCACTTCTAAAGGATTCTTTAAAGGATTATTTAAAGGATTAAAATACCTAGGACAAGACATTTTTAAAAGCTCCTCAAGTAATTTTATTGTGCAGCTAGGTTTGCAAACACAGATTTAGAGAAAAACTACCTTAGTCATGAGAAATGTTAACATATTCTAGAATAAGGAGATTAATTTTCTTTAAAAAAATCATGCCTTAAACAACAGGAATTTGTAGTTTCATAAGTTTTAATACTATGGAAAATTCATAAATATAAATTAATAGAAATAATTGCAAGCAGCAATAATATAAATGTGTTATCCTTCTTCTCTTTTCTAATGAGCCCTTCACTTAAAATTGTATTTATAAAGTCTTAAGACTATAAAGGAGTGTTTGAGAGGGAAAGGCAATAGAAAGGATGGAGTATAAAATGAAAGATGAAACTGAATTTGGAAGTCAGTTTTCTTTATATATAAATTTAATAATTTTTTCTTAATTACAAAGGCATATGGGTTTAATTACAACATAAACATATGGGTTTATGTTTAAAACATATAGACATGTACAACAAAGTAAACAGTATGACCATTGTTAATATTTTCATAAATATATTTCTAATCTTTTTTTTTTTTTTTTTTGAGGTGGAGTCTCACTCTGTTGCCCAGGCTAGAGTGCAGTGGTGCAATCTCAGCTCACTGCAAGCTCCACCACCCTGGTTTACACCACTCTCCTGCCTCAGCCTCCTGAGTAGCTGGGGCTACAGGTGCCCGCCACCACACCCAGCTAATTTTTTGTATTTTTAGTAGAGAAGGGTTTTCATCATGTTAGCCAGGATGTTCTCCATCTCTTGACCTTGTGATCCATCTGCCTTAGCCTCCCAAAGTGCTGGGATTACAGGCATGAGCCACTGTCCCTGGTCAATCTCTCAATTAAGCTTACCTGTAAATATATTTTTTCATATTATATTCCTAGTGTCTGATACGTATAAGTGTTAAATAAATACCTCCTTTTTTTTTTTTTCTTGACAGAGTCTCACTTTTGTCATCCAGGCTAGAGTGCACTGGTACATTGTTGGCTCAGGGCAACCTCTGTCTCCCAGGTTTAAGCGATTGTCCTGCCTCAGCCTCCCAAGTCGCTGGGATTACAGGTCCTCACCACCATGCCCAGCTAATTTTTTTTTTTTTTTAAGTAGAGACAGGGTTTCACCACATTGGCCCAGCTGGTCTTGAACTCCTGACCTCAGGTGATCCACCTGCCTCAGCCTCCCAGAGTGTTGAGATTACAAGCGTAAGCTACTGCACCAGGCTGAAACTGTACATTCTTAAACAGCTGCTCTCCATTGCCCACTTCCTGCAGTCCCAGAGGGGCTATATTTTAAAGAAACTAAAGAGAAATCCTTCAAGCAGAGAAACCTGTGCAACAAGCCTGGTCCCTCATGTTTCTGGAACCTCCTGCTAATAGCTGGTTTAAGATAATTCAACTCTTTCAAAGATGAATGATGTGAAGGGATAAAACCAATTTCTGTAAGATGGCACTATAAACAAAGTATGTAGAAGAAGAGAAAAAAGTCTTTACACTTGAAGAAAATGTTTTAGAAAGAATTGCCATAAGGCAAAAGAGAATAATAACCTAATTCTTTTTTTTTTCTTTGAAACAGGGTCTCGCTCTGTCACCCAGGCTGGAGTGCAGTGGCATCATTTCAGTTTACTGCAACCTCCATGTCCCAGGTTCAAGCGATTCTCCTGCCTCAGCCTTCCAAGTAGCTGGGATTACAGGCGCCTGCCACTATGCCTGGCTAATTTTTGTATTTTTAGTAAGGACAGGGTTTCACCATGTTGGCCAGGCTGGTCTTGAACTCCTGACCTCAGGTGATCCACCCATCTCAGCCTCCCATAGTGCTGGGATTACAGGCGTGGGTGACGAGAGTGAAACTGCATCTCAGAAACAAACAAGCAAACAAAAAATGAGAAAACCATTTCAGGAGTGAAGACTAAATTACAAAGACCCTAAAAGTGAATAGACTACAGAAAGCATAGTAAGAGACAGGTAGGTTAATAGTAAAAGGAAAATAAAATGAGGTGGAAAGAAAAAGAAAACTATCTCAAGAGATTAGAGATAAATTTTATCCATAGGAGATAGACAGACAAAAGATATTTAATATATACACATTTGAAATTTCTGAAGAAGAAAGTCAAAACATGGAATAGGTGCAGCTCTGGCACAGTGAGAAGTTAGACTCCTCTACATACCCCTAGGAAAGAGGCTGAATACAGGGGGCTGAGGAGCAACAGCCCACAGACCCTACTTCCATGGCACCTTACTTGCTGGAATTCCAAGTCAGTGAGATAAGGTAAGACTCAGTGGCTTGGAATTCCAGCCAGCAAACAGTAGCGGCATTGCATCTCAGGGGTAGTGGCTGGAGGGGTGAGAGGGGTGGGCCACCATCTTTGCTGTTTGGACATCTTATCCATTCCAGCCTTCAGGCTTTGGAGAGTGTGAGTCCACCCAGGGTGGAAAAGATCCCTCGGCACAACACAGCTGCTCTACCAATATGTGGCCAGACTGCTGCTTTAAGTGGGTCCCTGATTCCCTTTCTCCTCATTGGGCAGGACCTCCCAACTGGAGCTTCCAGCCACCCCCGCCTGAGCGCTCCAGCTGACAGAGATATGAATTCCCCCTGAGACAGTGCTCCCAGAGGGAGGGGTGGGCCACCATCTTTGCTGTTTGGGTGACTTAGCCGTTCCAGCCTTTAGGCTTTGGAGTGCCTGAGGCACCTGGTGGCTGAAGCAGATCCCCAGCATAGGACAGCTACTGGACCAAAACATGGCCAGTCTGCTTTTTAAAGTGGGTCTTGATCCTGTTCCTCATTACTAGATGGGACCTCCCAACCAGGGTCTCCAGCCACTTCCTACAGGTGCCTTTGGGTTGGCAACAGGTCCATACTTCCCTGGGACAAAGCTCCCAGAGAGAGGAACAGGCTGCCATCTTTGCTGTTTTGCAGCCTTCACTGGTGACACCTCTAGGTTCTGGAAAATCCAAGATAACTAGGGGACTGGAGTGGGCCCCAAGCATACTGCAGCAGCCCTACAGAAAAGTGGTCAGACTGTTACATTGGTGCCCCTGCCCATATCTCCTCACTGGGCAGGTCTTTTGGGCCTGGGCCTCCAACCATGCCTACCAGAGCTATCAAGCCAGTATCAACCCAGCAACTCCCTGGACAGAGCCTCCGGAGGCAACTGAAAGCCTCTCTGCCACTGCCTCTGCAGAGGAACTGCCCTTGCCACCCTCAGACTAATGAAGGAATAAAGACCCTAAGTGCTTTATCCATACCCCCAACAAGTTGCAGTTGACCTAAGGAGAGGAGGTCAGTTCATCTCCCATGAGTCCCATACTATTGGCCCCACCACCTGACTCATCAGTAGACAAGGAACCCCTGGCTTGGGCCCAGAGCACAAACCCTCCATCTTGGACTGATTGCACTGAGCAATGACTGACCTGCATTTCTCTTGGGCGGAGCCCCCAGGAGTCAGGCAAACTACCCTTGGCCACCACCACTACTGCTGCCTCTAAGCTAGGGAAGAAACATAAACACTGAGATTGCCCCAGAGCTGCAGAGGGAAGCCCGGGAGTGCTAAGTCATGAACTACAGCCAGCACTTAAGGGGGAGAGGAACTCACACTTTCAGAGCACTGAGAGGGAACACAACTGTGAGGAAACATAAGGAAGTCACACAACTGAGCAAGAATCTATCAACTGACCAATAAGCTTTAGTGTCATCTGCTGGATCACACTGCAAAGCTTCAACACTAAAAAAATCTTACCAACATACCCCACCCTCTGAAACCAGAGACAAGAAGTCAGCTTCAAATAAAGACCCTACGTAAAGCCATGGCCTGATGAAAACGTCCAGAAAAGAAGTCTATTGACTGTACACAATCTACACTGCAGATAAAGGAACACCCACACACAGAGATGAGAAAGAATCAATGCAAGAACTCTGGTAACTCAGATTTCCAGAGTGTCATGTGTCCTCCAAGCAACTGTAGTAGTTCTCTAACAAGATTCCTTAGCCAGTCTGAGCTGGCTGGAATGACAGAAATAGAATTCAGAATATGGATAGGAACAAAGATCATTGAGATTCAGGAAGATGGCAAAATCCAATCCAAGGAAAATGAGAATTACAATAAAATAATACAGGACCTGAAGGATGAAGTAGCTGGTACACAAAAGAAGCTAACAGGTCTGACAGAGGTGAATAACACAATGCGAGAATTTCACAATGCAATCACAAGTATTAATAGCAGAATAAACAGAGCTGAGGAAAGAATCTCAGAACTTGAAGACTGGTTATCTGAAATAAGACAGTCAGACAAAAATAAAGAAAAAAAATAAAAATGAATGAACAAAACCTCTGAGAAATACAGGATTATGTAAAAAGGCCACATCTATGAATCACTGGCATCCCTGAAAGGGAGGGGAGGAAGGAAACAACTTTGAAAATATATTTCAGGATGTTGTCTGTGAAAACTTTCCCAACATTGCTAGAGAGGCTAACAGTCAAATTCAGAAAATACAGATAACTCCTGCAAGATTCTACACAAGAAGATCTTCTCCGAGACACATAATCCTCAGATTTTTCAAGGTTGAAAAGAAAGAAAGAATGTTAAAGGCAGCTAGAGAGAAAGGGCAGGTGACCTACAAAGGGAACCCAATCAGGCTAACATCAGACCTCTTAGCTGAAATCCTACAGGCCAGAAGAGATTGGGGGCCTATATTCAACATAGTTAAAGAAAAAAATCTTCAACAAAGAATTTCATATCCAGCCAAACTCAGCTTTCTAAGTGAATGAGAAATAAAAGCCTTTTCAGATAAGCAAATGTTGAGAGACTTCATTACCATCAGATCTGCCTAAAAGAGATCTTGAAAAGAGCACTAAATATAGAAAGGAAAGGATGCTACCAGCTAATACAAAAATGCACTTAAACATACACACCAGTGTCACTGTAAGGCAACCACACAAACAAGCCAACATAACAACCTGCTAAAAGCACAATGACAGGATCAAATCCACACATATCAATACTAATCTTAAACATAAGCAGGCTAAATACCCTACTCAAAAGGCACAGAGTGGCAAGCTGGATAAAAAAGCAAGACCCAATGGTATGCTGTCTTCAGGAAACCCATCTCACACATAATGACACTCATAAGCTCAAAATAAAGGGATGGAGGAAAATCTACCAAGCAAGTGGAAAACAAGGGCATTACATGATGGTAAGGGGTTCAATTCAACAAGAAGACCTAACTATCCTAAATCTATGTGCACCCAACACAGGAGTATCAAGATTCATAAAGCAAGTTCTTATAGACCTACAAAGAGACTCAGACTCCCACACAATAATAGTGGAAGACTTCAACACCCCACTGACAGTATTAGACAGATCACTGAGGCAGAAAATTAACAAAGATATTCAGGTTCTAAATTCAGCACTGGACCAAATGGATACAATAGATTTTTACAGAAGTCTTCACCCAAAAACAACAGAATATACATTCACATTGCCATATGGCACATAATCTAAAATTGACCACATAATTAGGCATAACACAATCTTCAACAAATGTAAAAAATTGAAATCATAATAACACACTCTTGGACCACAATGCAGTAAAAATGGAAGTCAATACAATGAAAATGGCTGAAAACCATACAACTTCATAGAAATTACACAACATGTTCCTGAATGACTTTGGTAACTTTGAAATTAAAGCAGAAATCAAGAAGTTCATTGAAAATAATGAGAACAAAGATATAATATACAGCTAAGTCAGTGAGGATAGGAAAATTCATAGAACTAAATCCTACATCAAAGTTATAAAGATCTCAAATTAACAACCTAACTTCACAACTGAAAGAATTAGAGAAGCAAGAACAAATCAACCCCAAAGCTAGCAGAAGGAAAGAAATAACAAGAATCAGAGCTGAATTGAAGGAAATTGAGACACAAAAAACATTCAAAAGATCAATGAATCCAGGAGTTGGTTTTTTGACAAAATTAATAAAATATATAAGCCACTAGCTAGACTAAGATGAAAAGATAGAAGATTCATAAACACATTAGAAATGATGAAGGGAATGCTGCTGCTGACCCCACATAAATAAAAACAACCATCAGAAACTACTACAAACACCTCTACACACACCAAGTAGGAAACCTAGAAAAGATGGATAAATTCCAGGACACATACACCCTCCCCAGACTGAGCTAGGAAGAAACCAATTCCCTGAACAGACCAATAACAAGCTCTGAAATTTTATCAGTAATAAATAGCCAACCGACCAAAAAAAGTCCAGGATCTGAGTGATTCACAGCCAAATACCAGATGTAAAAAGAAGAGTTGGTACCATTCCTACAGAAACTATTCCAAGAAATTGAGGAAGAGGGACTTCTCCCAAACTCATTCTATGAGGCCAGCATCATTTTGATACCAAAACCTGACAGAGGTACAACAACAACAAAAAGAAAACCTCAGGCTAATATCCTTGATGAACATCAATGCAAAAATCCTCAACAAAATACTTGCAAACCAAATCCAGCAGTACATCAAAAAGCTAATCCACCATGATCAAGTAGGCTTTGTTCCTGAGATGCAAGGTTAGTTCAACATACGAAAATCAATAAATATGATTCATCACATAAACAGAACTAAAGACAAAACCACATGATTATCTCAATAGATGCATAAAAGACTTTTGATAAAATCCAACATTCCTTCATGTTAAAAACTCAGTAAAGTAAGTATTGAAGGAACATACTTCAAAAATAATGAGAGCCATCTATGACAAACCCACAGTCAATATCATACTGAATGGGCAAAAGCTAGAAGCATTCCCCTTGAAAACCAGCACACGATAAGATGGCCTCTCTCACCATTTCTATTCAATATAGTATTGGAAGGCATGTCCAAAGCAATCAAGCAAGAGAAGGAAATAAAGTGCATCCAAGTAGGAAGAGAGGAAGTCAAACTATCTCTGTTTGCAGACAATGTAATTCTAAATCTAGAAAACCCCATATTCTTGGCCCAAAAGCTCCTTCAGCTAATAAACAACTTCAGCAAAGCTGCAGGATACAAAATCAATGCACAAAAATTACTAGCACCTATGCACCACCAACAACCAAACTGAGAGTCAAATCAGAAAGGCAATCTCATTCACAAGTGCCACAAAACAACAACTCACCCAGGAATACAGCTAACCAGGGAGGTGGAAGATCTCCACAATGGGAATTACAAAACACTGCTCAAAGAAATCACAGATGACACAAACAAATGGAAAAACATCCTATGCTCATGGATAGAAGAATCAATATCATTAAAATGGCCATACTGCTCAAAGCAATTTACAGATTCAATGCCATTCTTATCAAACCACCAACAAAATTCTTCACAAAACTATAAAAAATATTTTAAAAATTATATGAACCCGCAAAAGAGCCCGATTAGCCAAGGCAGTCCTAAGCAAAGAGAGCAAAGCTGAAGGAATCATGTTACCTGACTTCAAACTATGCTACAAGGCTATAGTGACCAAACAGCATGGCACTGGTACAAAAACAGAAACATGGACCAGTTAAATAGAATAGAGAGCCCAGAAATAAGGCAGCATATCTATGACCATCCAATCCTCAACAAAGGTGACAAAAACAAGTAAAGGGGAAAATATTCCCTAGTCTGTAAATGATACTGGTATAACTGGCTAGCCATATGCAGAAGATTGAAGCTGGACCCCTTCTTTACAGCATATACACAAATCAACTCAAGATGGAATAGTTACACGTAACACCCAAAACTGTAAAAACCCTGGAAAACAACCTAGTAAATACTGTCCAGGGCATAGGAACAGGCAAATATCTCATTAAAAAGACACCAAAAGCAATCACAACAAAAGCAAAAATTGACAAATGGGATCTAATTAAATGTAAGAGATTCTGTGCAGCAAAATAAACTATCAACAGAATACACAGACAGCCTACAGAATAGGAGAAAATATTTGCTAACTCTGCATCTGACAAAGGTCTAATATCCAGCATTTATAAGGAATTTAAACAAATTTACAAGAGAAAAACCATCCATTAAAAAGTGGGCAAAGGACATGAGCAGACACTTCCCAAAAGAAGACATACACGGGGCCAAAAAGCATTTGGAAAAAGCTCAATATCACTGATCATTAGAGGAATGCAAGTCAAAACCACAATAAGGCACCATCTCACACCAGTCAAAATGACTATGATTAAAAAGTCAAAAACTAACCAATGCTGGTGAGGTTGCAGAGAAAAGGGAAGCCTTATATACTGTTGGTGGGAGTATAACTTAGTTCAATCATTATGTAAAGCAGCATGGCGATTCCTCAATGAGCTCAAAGCAGAACTACCATTTGATTCACCAATCACATTACTGGGTATATACCCAGAAAAATATAAAGCATTCTACCATAAAGACACATCCACGTGAACGTTCCTTGCAGCACTGGTCACAATAGCAAGGACATGGAATCAACCTAAATGCCCATCAGTGACAGACTGGGTAATGAAAATGTTACATATGTGCCATGGAGTATTATGTAGCCATAAAAAAGAATGAGATCATGTCTTTTGTGGAAACATGAATGGGGCTGAAGGCTATTATCCTTAGCAAACTAATGCAGGAACGGAAAACCAAATACCACATGTTCTCACTTATAAGTGGCAGCTAAATGATGAGAACTTATGAACACAAAGAAGGGAACAATAGACACTGAACTTATGAACACAAAGAAGGGAACAATAGAACACAAAGAAGGGAACAATAGAACACAAAGAAGGGAACAATAGAACAATAGACAAGTAAACTGAGGTTTACTTGAGCAGGGAGGGTGGGAGGAAGAGAGGAGCAGAAAAGATAACTATTGAGTACTCAGTTTAATACATGGGTGATGAAATAATATGTACAACAAATCCTCTTGACATGTGTTTATTTTTGTAACAAACCTTCACATGTACCCCCAAACCTAAAATAAAAATTTAAAAAAGGAAAAAATGCAAGTTTTATAAAACGCTTCTGAAATAAAGGACAAATAAGAATTTACATTGCAGTGTACTTGTATTGGCATAAAGAAACAGTGGAAGGAAGCACAGGAACAGGAATAAGGAGAGTGGTTACCAATAGGTATTAGCTGGGGGAAATGGGGAGCATGAAGATAGGGACATTGGTGGGAACAGAATTTCCATTTGTATTTCTTTCTATGGTCTTGATTTTGACCAATTTGAATACATTACCTATTAAAAATATAATACAATTTTAAAATGCCCAGCATATGGTGGATTCTTTAGATTGTAAACTATTTTTTTCTAGGCCTCATGGTTCTTTTTTCCTTTTGTTTGTTTATTTTGATATAAGGAAAGTTCTTTTCAGGCCTGATCTCAGTAAACTGAGTGCATAGTTTGTCCTTGATCCTTTCCATTATCCATGTGGTGCCTGCTAAAATTTACTCATTTGTTCATCAAAGAGTTATTGTCTACTATGTGCCAGTCATTCTTCTAGCCACTGGGCTATATGTCAGTGAAAACACAACAAAGACAAATGTCTGTCCTTATGGAACTTATATTTTAGATTTAGGAAGAGCTTACAGATAATAGAATATACTTAAGTTTAATACATAGTATGTCAGACGATGCTAAGTGTTCTGGAGAAAGTAAAACAGAGAGGGGCAGAGAGAGTAGGGGAAGTGTGTTGGTGGTTGGAATTGTTGACAAGGTAATTGAACATCTCATGAAGAAAAGGTTCCTGTTTTCTTTCAATCTGTAGGACTCCTAGCCAGAATTCTACTATTTTGCAGGTATTTAATTTGGATATTTTAGGCAGAAGAAGGAATTTCTGGTTTTATTTCTTAGACTTATTTTGGTGAGTAATAAATTTTGTTTTTAATACTCCTAAATTTTTGTGATTCCTTCCTTATTAAAAACAGTGAGTTAAAACAAAACAAAACAAAACAATCTGTAATTTCTCAAGCGTTCTATTCCATGGACCTTCTTAGGTCACAGCCACATTGTCACACATAAGTGGCTTTTAGCTCGAGTGCCTTTTACCAGGAAATTATTTCTAGAATTGGTGCCAAAAAAGTTATTAAAGGGAAGCATGAGTATTACAAGAGCTGTGATTGTCTGAGAAAGCAGCTCCTTGATTGGAGGCTTCTCTCTTTCTAATGAGTAGTGGGAATCTGTGTCCAAAATGTGGAAGTTCTCCTCGTGTCTTCTCCTCTTGCATATCCCCAACAAGGATGTTCCTCTGAGATTTTATTAATACCATTACCATCTGATTTGTGAAAATTGGTGGCTTTTATAAATTAAGTTTCCAGGCCCTTTGGAATTTTGAATCTTAAAGAAAAATGCTTTCACTGCTATTAAAATGAGAAGTTGAGGGTGGATGAATTAGGTGTTGCTGACTTTGTGTCAAGAGAACGTAGAGGTTTCTTTATATTTTATTTTTACTTTAACATTATTCAAAGCATTTCATTAATATAATTTGGAAAGTCAAATTGTTCTTAAAATGAGAAATGAGAACACTTTGCTCCACTTGGCCCCAATCTGATCGTTATTCTCTGGAAGAAATCATTTCCAATATTTTAGCTTTTTATTTTTCATTTTACTTCTATATTTCTAAAAATCATAATCACATTGCTATTTTTGAACTTTGAATTTCATATCTTATCCACAGATTCCTATTGTACTCTCTTTTATATGCCACCTCCTCCAAACATTTTAAATTAATATTCACTGCTTGTATTATTATAACCTTGCTATTATTATTTATAAATGGTGACTCCATTGCATATTGCTTTCCTCGGTCATCTTTTTATTTTTTGTGAGTTGCTAAGTGATTCATTTTTCTTCTGCCTTGTTTTCTTCTATATAACTATTATTATTAATTTATTCTCAGATTCTCACAAGAAATAGAAATCTCTTTTCAAATAGTTAAAATGTATCACATAGTTTGTTGCTTTTATTTACTTATTTTGGAGACATTGCTTTTGGCAGCCTTCACTCCCAACGTGGTCTTTTGCTTTCTGGCTTTCCCATACTGTGTTCCAGAGCTGCCCTTTTATCAGCATTGTGAGGATTTCCTAAGCCTCTCTTTCATCTGGATGTAATATTTCTTGGATTTCATGTCTTATTCATTTGGGTTTTATTCCCTTGATTTGGTGAGGGAACATCTTACAGGAATATAAGAAATTGGTCTTTGGAGTAAAATTGTTCGAGACTTTGCACATCTAATAATATATATTTTTTTCACACTTGAATAATTGTTTGGCTGAGTATAGAATTCTGTGTTGGAAATCATTTCCCATCAGATATGTGCAGGCCTTGCTAAGTTAATTAATTGTCTTTTAGCTTCCAGTGTTGCTGCTGCAGTGTCTGAAGAAACCTTGTAAACTTTTTATTTTGAAATAATTATAGACCCACAGGAAACTGCCAAAATTATAAAGAGTCCCTTGTATTCTTCCCTCATATTTTCTCAATGGAAACACCTGCACAGTTATACAATATTCAATGATGCTATTTTAATTATAACTTCTATGCAAATGACATTTTTTTTCTAGAAGTTTCAGAACATGAAAACTTCCCCCTCTAGGTATTCTGAAATTTTATGATGAGGTATCTTGATGTGAGTTTTCCTTTTCTGTTATTAAATCTTCTGAGCATTCAGTGTGTCTTCATTTTTCAGGTTCCTCTCCTCAACTTCCCATTGCTATCTGCTCTCTTTTTTCTTTCTTGAATTTTATTGTTCTTTTTAAAAAGTTCTATTTAATAACCTTCTTGAAAAATAATTCATATAATAATTTTATTCCTTCTGCCTTTTATTTCTTTACCTTTATAAGAGCTGTCCTTAATGAGTCTTTTTGTTTCATTTTAGAAACAGTGTATTGTTTGCTCTATTGCCTGGGCTGGAGTTCATTGGTGCCATCATAGCTCACTGTAACCTTCAATTCCTGGGTGTGAGCACTCCTGTCTCAGACAGAGTAGCTGGGACTATGGGTATGTGCCACCATGCCAAGCTAATTTTCAACTTTTTGTGGAGATGGGGTGGTATCATGCTATCTTGCCCAGGCTGGTATTGAACTCCTGGCCTCAAGTGATCCTACTGCTTTGGTCGCTCAAAGTGCCAAAGTGCTGGGTTAGAGTCTTGGGTCACTGTGCCCAACTCCATTAGTCCTTTTGAATGTTATCCTTTTCTTTTTCTTAAGAATACAATATCTCTTTTAAAAAAGTCTCCGAGGATATTAATCATATTTCCTTTGAACATATATTTACCTCCCTGCTGCGACTTTGCTTTCTCTGGGTTCTCTTTTCTATATTAGGGTCTTTTCTCCCACATAGGAGGAGGGGCCAGGAATTCCAGGCTTTACTTTTTTTTTTTTTTTTTTTTTCTGGAATAGAAATTCAGTAAGACCTATTATCACATCCACCTGCCCATCTCACCTTCAGTGGCAGCTGAGGCCTCATTCCTGACTGAACTCATACAGCCTCAGGGCTTGTTTCTTAGCTTCTCCTCCCAGAAGCACTTATCTTTTTCTTATCTGATCCACCTGCTCTCCAGGTTCTAAACTATCCTTTTCTTTGCTCTCATCTCTCACCAATCCCATTTCCTTTGTCCTCATAAATTAATACCGTAAACTCTTAAATTACTGTCATTTTGACAGGGGCCTGGAAATAAGCATGTTCAAGCTGTGTGATTTACCTGGAGGTTTCTGTAATAATGTTAAATATCTAATTATTGCAAGTATATAGAAAGTGTTTTGATTTGGGGTTAATATTTTATAGCCAAAAACTTCATGAAATTCTCTAAAAATAATTATCATTTCCTAGGTAGATGATAATTTTTCTTTTACAAATTTGAAAAAGAATATCTTCATTCACTAGTGCTTATAAAATTATAAAAAATTTTAGCTATTTACTTTTTCTTGTCTCACTTTATTGGCTAGTATTTTAAATTTATTTAAAAATAATTTTAGTTATTTTCTTTGATTTTCTAAGTGATAATTTGGTTATATAGTTTGGCTGTGTCCCTACCCAAAATCTCAGCTTGCATTGTAATCCCTTTAATCCCCATAATCTCCACGTGTAAAGGGGTCAAGGGGTCAAGAGAGAAACCAGGTAGAGGTAATTGAATCATGGGGGCATTTCCTCTATGCTGTTTTCGGGATAGCGAGTGAGTTCTCAGGAGATGTGATGGTTTTATAAGGGTTTGGTAGTTCCTCCTGCATTCATTCTCCCTCCTGCAGCCTCATGAAGAAAGTGCCTTGCTTTCCCTTCAACTTCTGCAGTGATTTTAAATTTCCTGAGGTTTCCCCAGCCATGCAGAACTGTGAGTCAATTAAACCTCTCTCCCTTCGAAATTATCCAGTCTCAGGCAGTTCTTTATAGCAGTGAGAGAACAGACCAATACCTTTACTTTTTCCTTTCTGAATCTGAAGTATATTTTTTGTCTTACTCCCTTATCACTTTCAGAAATATTAAACCAAACTGACAGCATTCTTTTAGTATTCCTTAATGATACAGCCATTAATTTTTTTCCACATACAGGTTGATTGTTGTTTTTACATAAATATCCTTTATTGTGTTAATAAAATATTCTATCCTTCATCAAATCCTGCTTTTTCTAAAGTTATAATTGAATATTAACTTTTTTCTAATCCCATTTTGGTGTTTATTGTTTTATTCATGTGTGTGTTCTTATTTATTCAGTAAAAACTTATTAGATTGGCGCAAAAGTAATTGTGGCAATGGCAAAAACTACAATTACTTTGCACCAACAGGATATGTTCTTAATAGATTCCATTTTCCAGTAATATTTGTTTCTCTATTTCTTTTATAGTTAACCTTTCTAGATCACTTTGTTAAGGCAGATGGATATTGCTGTTTTTATTGCATGGATTTTTAAGATATTAGTAGGGAGCTTAAAATTGTTTAGTAAATTCTTACCTTACTACCTTGAGCTTTGCATTGCTTTCTCAGAAATAAAAGTTTAAAATTAACTTACAGGGTTTTCTTTTCTTTTGGTTTTCTCAGCCCCAATGTATCTCTTGAATTTTATGATATGAATAGTCCCTTGTCTATTTTCCAGTGTCAGCCCCTTGTATCTTATAAACTCATTTTATCTTTATCAGAATTCTGGAACCATTGAGAATATTACTTGTGTTTAAGTTTTGGGCATAAAGGCTTCTTTTATCTATTTCTAAATATTTGCCTTAAAACCTTTATAAGAATATTAAAAATGTATATACATTTTGAAAGAAGTTAAAAATTATGGATTTAAGAAGTAGTCATACAAAACTTGAGAAATGTAATAACTATATATTTCATAGGAAAGTGGAAGATGGCAGATGATGATATTCATCTAAAATCAATATTCTGATAAATATAATCAAATTTGCATTGACTTTCTGGATAACAGGCCGACAAAAATATCTACATTATTTATATACCACCTGTAGTTCTATAGCCCATTTTTCACATTCTCCTTAGTCCTATCTATAACATTATAAAGGTACTATGAGGAAATAGAATTGTTATTATGTTTTATAAATATCATTCCTTTCTCGTAAACACATATCCTAGTACTCTCTTATCCGAAAGGGATTATTTTCCTTGAAGATAACTTATGGCTGGATTAAAGATTTTTAAAACTATGTTATAGCTGATTTGCTACCATTTCTTACATGGAGGAGCCACCTGCTTGAGGGAGGATATGGTGAATAATAGCAGAAAATTAGAGAATATTGCAGTTTTGTTTAAAAACTTAATTTTCTTTTTCCTTCTAAATAGAAGGAATGACTACTGAGCAACTATTTAGCATTTTCTATCTTATTATTCTTTCAAAATGGATTAGGCATCAGAGAAATGTAAAAGATATTCATCAGACTTAGGTACATATTTTCACTAGATACATTCCTGCCAGATGAAAACATAGTTAACTATCCATTGATGAACAGAAATAGTAAGCAAATCAATAAAAGGAAATTCTGTCCCTCATTAGTCATGAGAAATGTTCATGTTGCTCTGCTCAGAAGCAACGGACAGCTCTGGAGTGTGACAACTGTCCAACAGAACACATTTTTAATGATTCATTCGCCTTTAACTTACAGTATCTTCTGTCTCTAGGCTCTCTGTATTCTCTATGAACTGCTCAAATGAGAAAATAGGCAAGACAGAGGAGACAGAGAAAACACATGGGCCAGAAACTGCTTTGTTCTACATGTATTTTATCTTTCAATAAGAAAATTATCCAGACTTCTTTAAATAGATACATCCATTTCCTTTTCATTATTTTCTTTTTCATTATTTTCTTTCCACTTTTTTTTCTTTTGCATGTTGTGCTGGTGGTTTTTCATGACTTGTAGGATTTAGAGCTGAACTGGGAAATGTACAGGCGTGAGAACAGTACAAGACAACCTAGGATTTCTAAGGAGGTTTGTGAACAACTTGACATATTAGGCTTGTAGGTGATCATTAAATATATGACTGTATTTTGTAAAATTGCAACATAGCAGTATACTTCAATCATTCAAAATCGCATATCCTAAGTGCCAGTGTACCCTTGCCAGCTCTGAGATGTGGGGACAGACATTGGAAAAGAACTTGAGTATCTGCTCTGGGTTCAGGGGATTGTACGATTTTTCACTGATAGATTCTTCAGCCAATGTGCTTTACATTATAGCACACTTAGATTTTATTTTACCACTTGAGAAAGTAGAAAGACAATTTATAATTTTCCCACTTTGTCAGTAGACTCAGAAATTTAACATGTAAGCCAAGGGAAAAGTATTAGCCTTTCTTTTCTCTTTTGTTTTGATCTATACATCATTCAGATGCTTTCTGCATTTACCCCTCAGTTTTTCCCATCTTCCTTATTACTAATAACACTGACACCACCATCTGGAGTTAGCAACTTTCAGAAAAAAATTAGGTAGGAAATAGTCAGGACTTACGGTAGTAGGTTATGTTCCCAGCAAAATCAATGAAAATAAGTCTATGCTTATATTCACCTTGGGAATCATTTAAACAACAAAGATAAAAAAATGCCATAAAATATCTAGGTAAACAAAAAAAAAAAAAAAGAAAAAAAGTTACCTACAGAGGAATAAAACTGAAGCTAGTTTTTTTTTTCTTTTTCTTTTCTTTTTTTTTTCTGTAAGCAAAAAACAGTTGTGGCAGAGAATTTACTGCTCAACAAATATGTGTGTTCTGTACAGTATCCAGCTCCTTCTAGTTAGGAACAGGCACACAATTAGTACTGGTCAGTGGGCTCTGAGTAGCAGTGACCAATGTCATTTCTGAGTTGAATATTTTACAAGCTTCATTTCATCTCCCAAAGAGCCCAATGGGCCCACAGACCAAGCCTGTGGATATCTTCTCAGATCCTGAATGCAGAGTTGAAAACTCCCTACATTGCCTCCCTGATATGTGGAGTGAGAGCTGGTATGACAGGAAAGTGAGACAAAAGAAACCCTTCCAACTGCCTGTAGCCTCACCACAGTAAAACCAAAAGGTTATCATATCCCTTGGTATCCTACCTATGGCTTCTTTACAAGTCAGTCTATACGTAGAAAAGGGCAAGAGCAGAAGCTTCAAGGCTCCTGAAGCTTAGATTTAGAAGTCTCATAGTATCACTTCTACTGCATTCTGTTGTTCAAAGCAAGTTACAGTCGGATTCAAGGATAGATAAGTATGAGCCTCTTTGTGCGAAGAATGGCAAAACGAAATGACATAGAGGGATGTGAGGAATGACTGCATCCATGTGTGCAAGAAATCCACCGCAGCATAGGCAGCAGAAAGGACGACAAGAAGTGGATATTTTTCCCTCAACATGAATAGAAGTGCACCTTCACTGTATTACCTCAAGATTGTCTTTCCAAATCTCTTTAATCATATAGTCTAGTGGATGTTGATTATCTTTCAGAACATGCTCCACTGTATTGATAACATCATGCAGATTGGATCTGTTGAGAAATATGAAGTGCACTAGATGCTTTCATTGTGTACATATGTGTTAGAGTTTGAGATAAAACCTATAAAAACGTGGAGGTCTGCCAACTGAGTCAATTTTGGAAGCCCAAAGATTTTAGGCATGTTTCGATATTTCCTCCATAGTGGAAGTAAGAAGTGCTTTTCACTGCCTACTGCTAAGATAGTAGGACAATGCTAGGCAGGATTGTCTGGAGGTTTTTGGGAGTGATGCTCTGATCCATTTATTGAGCAACCCTATTGCTGCACGTTTTGAGTGGCAGTAAAGCAAAACAAGGCTGTGCAACAGACTCAGGCTCTTGCAAGCTGCTCTGTCAGTCCCCATATTCAGTGGTGCTCTAAGTATCAATAGTAAATAAGTATGTTATATGGAACCTCTGGCAAACTACACTAAAAGATACCTGGCACGAATCTTTTTTTTTTTTTTTTTTTTTTTGAGATGGAGTCTCGCTCTGTCGCCCAGGCTGGAGTGCAGTGGCGCGATCTCAGCTCACTGCAAGCTCCGCCTCCTGGGTTTACACCATTCTCCTGCCTCAGCCTCCAGAGTAGCTGGGACTACAGGCGCCTGCCACCTCGCCCGGCTAGTTTTTTGTATTTTTTAGTAGAGACGGGGTTTCACCGTGTTAGCCAGGATGGTCTCGATCTTCTGACCTCGTGATCCGCCCGTCTCGGCCTCCCAAAGTGCTGGGATTACAGGCTTGAGCCACTGCGCCCGGCCTACAAATCTTTAGAGTTGGGGGAATATCTTCTGCTGATAATTATTTTATTCTGTGAAGAAACTCCTGACTTGCTATTGAGACTTCGTAGAGGCTAAAAGCTAGACCATGGGACATTAAAGTACTAAGTAATCTTCGATGCTCATTATGCATGTTGTCAGATTCAACCATAACATTGTGCAGGATTAATCAGTCTGTAATGAAAGTATTATGGCCTAGATTAGGCTCAAGCAGGTATGGAAGGAACAGGAAAACTGCATGGCCAGGCTGCTCAGGCCCTCATGATGCCTACTCATGCTTAATTGTCATAATTCCTTCTACCCACATCTATGGAAAAATTCTTGTTAATAGCTCACATAAGGTGAAAAAAACACAATACCTCATGCTTTGTTTGTAGAGTACTCTGCAGAATAAGCTTGCACCAGCTGGAAATGATCCACTGCCCCATCGTTGTATTACATGGCCACTCAGAGGTGGCCTTCTAGTAAAGGAAGAAAACAAAGTATACATATGTATATAAACCCATGTGTGTGTGTGTGCGTGCGCATATATATATATAGAAACTGTGTGTATTTATATACGTATATCTATGTATATACACATAGTTTTCAACTTTGCCTGGCAGGAGGCATGGCTCAAGGATTTTACTCATGGACAATGGCTTAGCTTGTGGATCAGGGACCTGGAAAGAACAGGATTGGATGATTAATGGCAAGGGAGTCTGGAAAAGAAGCATATGGATAAATGTCTTGCATGAGTACAGAGTGGGATGATATCATGTCCATGTAATTTCTCACAAAATTATATGCATTACAGAGGAGGCTTTTAAAAATCAGGTGAAACTAGCTGGCCCAGCATATGAATGTCAGCTATCCTCTTTTTCCAGGCATCTTAGAACTATGTATAAAGGACCACAGCGGCAGGGATGGAAACTTGCATGGATTTAACAAGATGGTTTTTCACTCATCAAGGTTAATATGGCTACTGTCCCTGCTTGCTGCCCAACTTGCCAATAGTAGAAGCTAACTCTGGGGACCTATTGCTTCACTTCCCAGGGAGACCAGCTGATCTTCTAGTGGTAGGCCAACTACATTGCCTCTCCTCTGTCAGAGAAGAGACAGTTATTTGTCCTCCTTGGATTAGATACTTGTTCTGGGTTTGATTTTTCTTTCCTTAACTTTCCATGCTACCACTGCCAACAACCACAATTGAGAACTTAGAGAAAGTTTATTTACCATGATGGCATTCCACACTTTGCTTCTGGCCAAGGAATTGATTTACCACAAGACTTATATAGCAGTGATGAGTTCTATATTTATCTGTTAGTTCAGTGGAATGTTTCTGGTAGAAGAAAAAATAGTGGCCCCATCAGTAGAAGTTCAGACTACCACCTTGGCATCTGAGGCCCTTCAAGCCACAGAATTAACAGATAGAGGAGGAACCTGGATAATTGATCCAAATTATAAAGAAGACCTTGGATTAGTTTTATAAATGGGACCAGTTGGAATTATGTCTGCAACCTAGGACTTAACTTGTACACCTTTTAGTAATCTTATTCTGATAGTAACTGTCAGTGGAGTAAATAAAAAAAGGCAGAGCCACTAAGCACACAGCCACATCTGTAATTAAGATGTAGTATTATCCCACCAGGTGAAAACACCAACCAACTAAGGCACTGCTGAGGGCAAGGGAAACAGTGTCAGGTGGTAGAAGAAGTTTGTAAATGTGGCCCTGGATCGAGGCAAAAACTCACAAATTATAGCAGCTATGTATATGTTAATCAAGTAATGAACAGCCCAATGTTAATTCCCAAGACAATGGGGAAGATGTCTCCAGGGCATGTCAGAGGTCTTCATGGCAGCCCCTTCCATCACAATCCCAGAGGCCTACAAGGAAAAAGTGGTTTCATGGGCTGGGCCCAGGGTCCCTTTGCTGTGTGCAGCCTAGGGACTTGGTACCCTGCACCCCAGCCACTCCAGCTGTGACTGAAAGAGGCCAACGTAGAGCTTGAGTTGTAGCTTCAGAGGGTGCAAGCCTCAAGGCTTAGCAGCTTCCACATAGTGTTGAGCCTGGGGTACATAGAAGTCAAGAATTAGAGTTTGAGAACTTCTGCCTAGATTTCAGACAATGTATGGAAATGCCTGGATGTCCAGGCAGAAGTTTGCTGCAGGGGTGGGTCTCTCATGGAGAACCTCTGCTAGGGCAGTGCAGAAAGGAAATGTGGGGTCAGAGCCCCCACACAGAATCCCTACTGGGGCATTGCCTAGTGGAACTGTGAGAAGAAGGCCACTATCCTCCAGACCCCAGAATCCACTGACAGCTTGCACCATATGCCTGGAAAAGCCACAGACATTCAGTGCAGCCCTGTGAAGGCAGCCAGGAGGGAGGGTGTACCCTGCAAAGTCACAGGGGCAGAGTGCCCAAAACCATGGGAACCTACCTCTTGCATCAGTGTGACCTGGATGTGAGACATGGAGTAAAAGAAAAAGTTTTGGAGCTTTAAGATTTGACTTCCCTGCTGGATTTTGGACTTGCATGAGGCCTGTAGTCCCTTTGTTTTGGCCAATTTCTCCCATTTGTAATAGCTGTATTTATCTAATGTCTGTACCCTTATTATATCTAGAAAGTAACTAACCTGCTTTTGATTTTACAAGCTCATAGGCAAAAGGGCCTTGTTTCAGGATGAGACTTCAGACTGTGGACCCTTGAGTTAGTGCTGAAATGAGTTAAGTCTTTGGGGGACTGTTGGGAAGGCATGGTTGGTTTTGAAGTGTAAAAACGACATGAGATTTGGGAGGGGCCAGGGGTGGAATGATATGATTTGGCTGTGTCCCCACCCAAATCTCATCTTGAATTCCCACGTTTTGTGGGAGGGACCTGGTGGGAGGTCTCACTAGGGGAATCAAGGGGGCAAGTCTTTCCCATGCTATTCACATGATAGTGAATAATTCTCATGAGATCTGATGGTTTTATGAAGAGCAGTTACCCTGCACAAGTTCCCTCACTTTGCTTGCTGCCATCCATGTAAGACGTGACTTGCTCCTTCTTGCCTTCTGCCATGATTGTGAGGCCTCCCCAGCCAATGGAACTGTAAGTCCACTAAACTTCTTTCTTTTGTAAATTGTCCAGTGTCCGGTATGTCTTTATCAGCAATGTGAGAGCAGGTTAATACAGTAAATTGGTACCAGTAGAGTGGGGTGTTGCTGAAAAGATACCCAAAAATATGGAAGCAACTTTGGAACTGGGTGACAGGCAAAGGTGGGAACAGTTTGGTGAGCTCAGAAGAAGATAAAAAATGTGGGAAACTTTGGAACTTCCTAGAGACTTGTTGAATGGCTTTGACAAAAATGCTGATAGTGATATGACCAATAAGGTCCAGGCTAAGGTGGCCTCAGATGGAGATGAGGAACTTGTTGGGAACTGGAGCAAAGGGCACTCTTGTTATGTTTAACAAAGAGACTGGTGGCATTTTGCCCCTGTCCTAGAGATTTGTGGAGCTACGAACTTGAGAGAGATGATTTAGGGTAGCTGGTAGAAGAAATTTCTAAGCAGCAAAACATTCAAGATGTAACTTGGGTGCTGTTGAAGGCATTCAGTTTTATAAGGAGACCAGAGCACAAAAGTTTGCAAAATTTGCAGCCTGACACTGTGATAGAAAAGAAAATCCCATTTTCTGAGGATAAATTCAATCTGGCCTCAGAAATTCGCATTATAAACTAATACAGTCCCCGTTCTCCTTCCACTATTATTTTCTATGAGATGTGATGGTGACACCTAAGTTAATTTATAAGCCATAGTCTGCAAGAAACCATATTTGACCTGAATGGTAAGGATTGCTTATCTTGAAGATCCTGAACTTGATCCTGATTCAGTGACTGGTGGTTTTGGTGTCTCCCCCTGTTGGGAAGAGTGTGAGATTATCTATATTTGTGTAATGGATAAGTGCCTGTCAGGTTGAAACATGTAATTATTAATATGAGTAGAATGATGAGAACAGACACTGGGTAATTGAAGGAAGTGGCCCTCAGATCCATTCCTTGACTTCTCCTTGCTCTACTATATATCACATGGCTCTAACCCTTTCCAGTCCCTCTTGTCATGGCTTTTGGCTGAGGTTTAGCCAGTGATAGGCCCTCATGGGAGATTTAAGGAATGAAGGAAGGCAGCTTCCACTGCAGTACATTCAGCGGTGGCTGTAGGTCCCTGATGGTCTCAGTTCTCTCAGGAAAGACCTACCATGATTACCATTGGGTGATTTAGGCAAGTATCACTGTCTCCTCTTGTCCCTAGGGACAGCAGTGGCTCCTTGCTTTCTCTAATTTCTGGGTTACTTCATTGTCTTTTCTTGGCTTCTCAGCTACCCTTCACCTGTGCAGCCAATCCCTTAATTAAATTCTCTGCATCTTGAGGCAAAATAGTTTCTAATTTTTTGTAGTTTTTGGATCCTGACAGATAAACTTGTTAAATAGATAAAAATCAAATCATTAGAAATCTGTTTCACAAATGAATATAATAAAAAACTATTCTCAAAATAAAACAGACATTATATAAAGAAAATATGAAATAACAATTACCTGGATTTAGAACCCAAGATTAGTCTAACACAGATCAAGAGGAGTTTAGTGGAGAAACTGTTCGGGAACACATGTGGTCAGACAAGAATTTAATATATTTGAAGGAAGGAGGACACATAAATGATGCCATTTCACTCTTGGCTCTGACTTTAATTAAACTATGATTAATTTAATATGGTCTTTCAAAGCCTTAAAAGTTAACAAATAGGGAATGAAAATGAGATATATACCTTACAAAAACAGAACACAGGGGTAAAAACATATTTGTAAACAAGGAAATTGGCAACAAAAATACCATCAAGGAAGCATTACAAACATGTATAAAATAATATATCATATGTAAGTAAGGCAAGATAAATCACTTATTTTAAAAAACATAAATGAATTAAACTGGTAAGTGAAAGAAAATAAAACCCATGATTTGAGCCAAAAACAAATATTTTGAGGCACACATACTTATCAAGTAAGTTAAAATAAAAATAACTAGAGGACATAGTCATCAGAACAAAAATTTTACATGAAAAGCAGTTAGTTACTCATTCTTAGCACTCATGGTGCAAATAGCATCTAATACTCCTTCTCTCAGTACAATTTCTCTGCCCTCAATTCTGCCTGCTATTTCCTAGTATTCAATACATCTACCTTGCCTTCTCCAGATAATAAACCTTTAATCTTGGGTGGAGGCCCTGATGGGAAATAAACATCACGGAGGAGGGAGGAGCCAGGGCATTTATGGGGTATGAGGGCAGTGGCTTAGACATAGAGTGAGAGAAGATTGTCCAGTCTGTTATTTCTGGATTTTGAGTATTCCTCTATCCCTAATCCCACCTTCAGCCTCACCACCCAAGCTGACTTCTGCTGCCATTTCTGAACCTTTCCAGCTTTGCAGCATGACATGAAGAGTGGTGATTTTTTGCCCTCCCTTTGCTTATTCAGGACTCAGTGTGCTCAGTGTCACTGGGTCAGTGACTGCTACTTATGGCTTTCCAACTCCCAAAATGCTGTGGCTTGTCCCCTTTCTGGATCCTGTTTCCTTTGTGAGTTGCACTTTTTCTCTCTTCTTTTTAATCTCTTCACTTTTCTTTACCCTTATGGGGGGTGAAGTGGGAAGTGGGAGGGGAATTCAATGGTCATTTGTGAGTTCAACTGGCCATTTTTTAAGTAGAAGAACTCTGTTTTTCTCTTGAGTTGTTTCTTCTGTATGTTTTTGACTTTTAAATATTATCCATAGATTCTGAATATTGATCTTTTGTCTAGTCTATATAAAAAGCTAGAATTCAGGAGTTCTATAATTAGTGAAGGAAGGCATGGATGTTGATGGACTAGTCGTCACTGCCAGAAAGGGCTCTTTTTGGTACCCACATATGCAGGCAGAACCTTCTACACTTAGAATATACTCAACCCCTCCTCAAGGGAGACCACCCAATGTCCCAACCGTGGCCTGTGTCTAGATCAAAGTATAGCTCCCTGTTGCCCTATGATTTATGACCTGATTGATGTCTAATCTGTATTCCTCCCCAAACTAGTCAAATTAAAATAATTCCTATATGGAAGAGGAAAGAATAGGAAGCACATAGCATCACTGAGCTATAGCCATAATGCAATCTTGCTGGAAACAACTTGTATTGACTCCTAGCTCTTATTATGAAGAAAGTTCTTTCTTTCCACATGGAGGCAGAACTCTCTAGTGCATTATTCAGTTTAGTCTCTGGATTTGTCTTCTACAGGCAAACATTATTTCAACATCTTTTACAGCAACATCAGGAGTAGTACTGGAAGTTGAGTGGCTTTCACCAACTGCTTCCTGTTAATTTGGTTTGGTGTTAAGGGATTATTTTAGAGTGAAAGTGAAAAGTGACTTGCTTTTGAGGGTCAAACATGTGATATTTTTGGTAATATAATTGCCCTCTCCAACTTAGTAAGGTCCTGGTCTATATCTTAAAAGATGCCCATTTAGAAAATTGTTAAAACTTTCAGCTTCCTGGCCAGGTGTGGTGGCTTATGCCTGTAATTGCAGCACTTTGGGAGGCTGAGATTGGAGGATCATTTGAGGTCAGGAGTTTGAGAACAGCCTGGCCAACATGGTAAACCCTGTCACTACTAAAAATATAAAAATTAGCTGAGCATGATGGTGCATACCTGTAATTCCAGCTACTCAGGAGGCTGAGACATGAAAATCACTTGAACCTGGGAGGTGGAGGTTGCAGTGGGCCGAGTGTGCACCACTGCACTCCAGCCTGGGTGATGGAGTGACTGTGTCTCAAAACACAAACAAACAACAACAACAAAAAACTTTCAGCTTCCCTCTTTTATTAAATTGCCTTCTGTGTGACCCACCGTTTTCTTCCTCAGTTTTATTTGAGTTACCTTCATGCCATCTGGAAACTTAGACTTCAGTCCTTAGACTTCAGTGGGAACATGACACTTTTTTTGATGTGGGGTTGTTTCCCACTGTCTAGTAGAAAACTGTTAATTTGAAGTTCTGAAAAAAGGCTAGGACCTTTTCTCCAACTATTTCTGCTTTTTAAGAGCCATTTCTTATAATTAGCTTGTGTAGGAATTTTTTGAAAGCAGTAAGAAGCTTCCAACACACACCAATAAGTTCTGCTAAAATTATAGCACTCTGTGAGCACATAGTCCATCCTTCAACCTACTGAAGATGACAGTTTATCATAGTGCAATAAATATTGTCAACTTTCCATCATACAATATTTTTGCCATTATTTCCTACCAACTGATAACTAATGTAATGCTCTTAGGTTTACATTTTGGCATCACTGCATTTACAGGTACCTGCTTTGTGTTACTTAGGGTAGAGACTAAGTAGTTAGAACTAGAAAACCTGAAGAACAGTGACTTATACATGTGGCTTGAGGGTGGCAGAGCTGAAGACAGCTGATCTGCTTATCTATGGACTACTACAATTTGGAGTCCAAAGTTTTCACCTTCTCTCAGCCAGCAGAGTAAATAAACCTGAACAGCTTAATCTGAATGTGGCACACATCACTTCTATTTTCAATTCATTGCTCAGAACTGCTTACATGCCTTCATTAAGTTGCAGGGAAGGCTTTGGAAATGCAATGTTCATTTGGATATCCATCTACCTAGCTAAAAAAAATGATTATTTTAAAAAAATTTATGTTAAAGAAGTACGGATATTTGTGACAACAGACTCTGACAAATGGAGGTTGAGTCATTAGCATATCACCACTGACCTTTATTTGCCTGTCTTATCCATTTATCTCTTGGGGGTAACTTCAGTAATTGATGACTTAGAGATAAAGAACTAGACATGCATGATTCTGCCTCTTCCTCTCTTTTTTTGTTACTGACATTTCTGGACGAATTATGGGTGCTCAATTGCTTATGGGTATAAGATCAGCTTATGAGTAAATAACTTGCCCTTGTAGGGTAGGCCTGCAGTGTTTAGCAATATTGCTGTGAGTGTCCAATATCAGCATTCACTGTTATACAACTTAGGTATCCACAGGAAAAAAATATCCTTTTTCCAATATCAGCTTTGATAATTCAGTCTCCATTTATTTAAGTCTCTTTCTATTTCTTAATTTGTTCAGAACATGGTGAGAGGTGAAGCCAGCTGGGCTTCTGGGTCGGGTGGGGACTTGGAGAACTTTTGTGTCTAAAGGATTGTAAATGCACCAATCAGCGCTCTGTGTCTAGCTAAAGGATTGTAAATGCACCAATCAGCACTCTGTAAAATGGACCAATCAGCGGGATGTGGGTGGGGCCAAATAATGGAATAAAAGCTGGCCACCCCATGCTAGCAGTGGCAACCTGCTGGGGTCCCCTTCCACACTGTGGAAGCTTTGTTCTTTCACTCTTCACCATAAATCTTGCTGCTGCTCATTCTTTGGGTCTGCACTACCTTTATGAGCTGTAACACTCACCACGAGGGTCTGCAGCTTCATTTCTGAAGTCAGGGAGACCATGAACCCACCAGGAGGAACAAACAACTCCGGGTGCCCCACCTTTAAGAGCTGTAACACTCACTGCCAAGGTCTGCAGCTTCACTCCTGAAATCAGCGAGACCAGGAACCCACTGAAAGGAAGAAACTCCAGACACATATGAACATCTGAAGTGACAAACTCCGGATACACCATCTTTAAGAGGTGTAACACTCACCGTGAGGGTCAGTGGCTTCATTCTTTAAGTCAGTGAGACCAAGAACCCACCAGAAGGAATAAATTCCGGACACAGTGGATGGAGGGGAGAGTTGTTATTTACTGATCCAACTTGAACCTTAACAAGTTCATTCACATGATTAAATGATTCTTATTATTTTAGTGGATTGTACTTTCAATATATAATTGTTCTCTTATTTTTGTATACTGTATTTCCCTTGAATTCTATTTTGTTTCGTGGTAATAACTCCCACTCTTGATTTCTTTTTTTTTTTTTTTGTTCTTTCTTTAGACAGGTTTTCCCTCTGTTGCCCATGCTGGAGTGCAGTGGCACAAACACAGCTCCAGCAACCTTCCATTTCAGCCTCCCAAGAAGCTGGGACTACAGAAAATTTTGTTTTATTTTGTTTTGTTTTTTGTAGAGATGGGGTTTTGCCACGCTGTCCAGGCTGGTCTTGAAATCCTGAGTTTATGTAACCTGCCTGCCTTGGCCTATGAAAGCTCTAGGATTATTAGGTGTGAGCCCCTGCACCTGTCCTCCCTGACTTCTTTCTTTTGTTGTTGTTGTTGTTTTTCTTTTTCTTTTTTTTTTTTTTTGGAACAGAGTCTCACTCCATCGCCCAGGCTGGAGTGCAGTGGTGTAGTATCAGCTCACTGCAACCTCCATCTCCTGGGTTCAAGCAATTCTCCTGCCTCAGCCTCCCGAGTAGCTGGGACTACAGGTGTACACTACCACGCCCAGCGAATTGTTTTGTATTTTAGTAGAGATGGGGTTTCACCTTGTTGCCCAGGCTGGTCACGAACTCCTAAGCTCAGGCAATCCACCCGCCTCAGCCTCCCAAAGTGCTGGGATTACAGGTGTGAGCCACCGTGCCTGGCCCCTGATTTCTTTATCTTAGTATTTTAATGGTATATCCATTTACTTAAATTTTTTGTGTTGTGTTGTTTTAATCTTTTATAAATTATATAAAAATGTATATACCCCAATCTGCATGTATTTACTGACTTACCTGAAATTATTGCCATTTAAAAATATTTACTTTTATCTGATTTAAAAAATTTCACTCTCCAGTATTTTTAGTTTGATTTATAAATGTTAAAAAAATTCCCATACCAGGGCTTTAAGACTTTCTGTTTTATTTCTATTCTAATGATTAACTTAGCAATTTTCAACATTTTAATCATATAACATATATATTGAAAAATGCACAAATCATATTTTACTACTCAATAATTTTTACAGGTGAATTCTGCCTACAGCTGTGTAACCAGCATATAGATCAAGAAACAGAATATTATCCTCAGAAGCTCTCCTCATGCCCCATTACAATTACTATTTATCCCTACTCTCAACCTCCAGAATATAATGACTATCCTATATCTCCATGAGTTTTACTGACTTGATAGCTCATTTCTTTTCATTGCATACTGTCTGACTTGTGAACATTTTTGATTAACTTTGCGGAGGTATATTCATATCTCACTGTGGTTTTAATTATCGTTTCCTTAATTACCAATGCAGTTTAGAATGTGTTTTATATGTTCATTGGCCATGGAGTTTTGTTTGTTTGTGAAATACCTATTTATATCTTTGCCATTTTTTCTATCAGATTTTTTTTTGCCATGTATCCATTGATTCACTGATTTTCTTCCTACATTTTGGATCCCAATCTTTTGTCAGTGATATGTATTAGACATTAATTTTTGTCCCTTTAGTTGCCCAATTTATTGTCTTTTTAGTCTATTTTTGCTGACTTTGTTGAGCAAAAATCTTAACATTAATGTGGTTGAATTTATCAATCTCATCCTATATAACTTTCGCTTCTTGAGTCTTATTAAAAAAGTGTTTTGTATCCTGAATTCATACAGAAAATCACCCTTATTTTATTCTAAATATTGTGGATTATAAAATTTAAATTAAGCTGAAGAAATCCAGGAATTTCAGCCTCCCTCGGATAACGGTTTACATTGGAATACCTACATTGGAATCACCTGGTGCTTACTCCTAAAATCCACATATAGTAAAAGAAGAGCAAATAAAAAGTCTCACAACCTAGCTCTACAGAGTAAATAGGAGACAGAAAGACTATACACTCAAATGTACATGTAGTTAGGGAAAACCATATAGACAGAGTTGTTACCAGAGCCCCTAATAGTGTAATAACATCAGTGTAAAGAGTTTACATTCAGAAGGAGAGAGTCCTACTCTAAGGGAATTGCTGAGAGCAGGTGTGAGATGGGCCATTCCAGAGGACTCACAATGGAGGAGTTGAAGGAGACAGGCATCAAAGTGCATGAGACTGGAGTTGGCAATCTTAGGAAGGCACCACTTCTGGAGTACAGAAAGGGAGGCAATGTGAAAATTGCAAGTGTCCTTTGAAAACAGCAGCCAGGAATAGAGAGCTAGTGAAAGCCTGACCACAAAATGATTTGATATAATAGAGCAACTTCTGTTCATTGCAGCAACAGAAGAGGGAACCCTCAAACTGAGAAACCAGAAAAGCCACTTCCATAGACTCTGCCTTCTAATTAAAACACAAAAAAACCCTAACATCTTAAAAAAACAAGCAAAAACTAACATGTTATAGCAAGATGCTATAAGAAAACAGTAGATAATGACATTCAAAATTGTTTTGCAAATAAAAGTACATGAAATAAATACTATCACCAAGCAAAAGCAAATTGAAAAAAAAAAATAGAAATACAGATTTTCTGAACTTTTGTGTTCTGTTCTCCTTACAAAACTGAATGCCTTCAACAGCACCCAAGTCACCTCTTGAATGCTATGCTGCTGTTTCTTCCACCAGATACCCTAGATTATCTCTCTCAAGTTCAAAGTTCCACAAATCTAGCTATTTTGAAATACACAAAAATTAACTATAGTTTTCTCTTATACTATCTATCAAATACTAGAATTTACTCCTTCTATTTTTTATACCTATTAACCAACTTGTCTTTATTTTCTCTCTGCTTCCTTTCTCAGCCTCTCCTAACCACCATTCTACTCCTTACCTCCACAAGATTCACTTTTTTTTTTTTTTTTTCACTTTCTACATATAAGTGAGAACATGCCATATGGCCAGGTTTTTAAATCCATTCACCGGTCAATAAACACTTAGATTGATTTTATATCTTGGTTATTGTGAATATTGCTGCAATAAGCATGGGAGTGCAGACAGCTCTTTGATATAATAATTTCCTTTCTTTGGATATTTACCAAGCAGTGGGATTGCTGGGTCATATAGTAGTACTATATTTTAATTTATTGAGGAAACTACATACTGTTTTCCATAATAGCTGTACCACTTTATATTCCCAATAACAGTATATGAACATTCCTCTTTGTTCACATCCACATCACAGCATTTGTTTATTTATTCTTTTTTTGATAAAAGCCATTCTAACGGGAGTGAAATGATATCTCATGGTGGTTTTCGCTTGCATTTTCCTGATGTTCGGTGATGTTGAACATTTCTTCACATACTTGTTGGCCATTTGTATGTCTCCTTTTGAGAACTGTCTATTCAGGTCTGTTTCCCACTTAAAAATATGATTATTTCAGTTGTTGGTTGTTTTTGCTGTTGAGTTATTTAAGTTCTTTATATAGTTTGGCTATTAATCTCTTGTTGGAGATAGTTTGCAAATATTTTCTCCCAATCTGTAGGTTGGGAGAGTGAAATATATTTTTTAGATTTTTAAAAATTGGATACATTATTCACAGGGCCTGCCATGTCTAGTATTTTTCTGTACCTGAAAGTTTACCTTACCTTCATGTTTCAGTGAAATTCAATTTCCTTTCCACATGAACACCACTTATTAGACTGGAAATGCCCCTGTTCCAAGAGTATTCAGCATGGTCTTGTGGAAATCCGTAACATTGTGGTACAAAGGGCTTTTCCTAATGTATGTTCTGATAATTATATACACTAATAATTCTAATTCTCAAAATTTATATGGAATGGGGAGGGTTAACAACCATTTTATCTATACTTTAGAAGAACAAATCATAAAGTCAATGGGAAGCAGAGAAGCCAAGAAATAGAAATTTCATGAGAAAGAGGAAGGGAAGAAGGGCACAGAAAGAAGAGGACAGGAGGCTCGAGGACAGGAAAGAACAGAAAGAGAAAGGAGAGTTTGTGGGGAGGGGATGAGAGTAGATGAGAGGAGAGAGAAACTACAGAGAGGGAGAGGCTTGAACTCATCTGCAGCAATGTCTTGCCTTAACAATTTGTCTATTCCAATTTACATATATCCTTAAGATGGGCCTGAGTAAATCTTGCATCCTTACAACCAAAAATCCCAAGTGACTATCTTCATTTGTAAGGAGGAAATCGAATGATACAATCACTTTTTGGACAAAACAACATTTACTTCATTCTTATTAGTCAAAATCTGTTAGGAGCTACTGGACTGCATGATAGCTGAGGAGATTGTCTTTTATGTTTTTGCACTGAATTCCCTACTTTGAGTGTGTATATGTGTGTGTATTGTGGGGGACAGTTAACTGAAGTAGAAAGAATACATATATATATATATACACACACTTATGTATATATACACATATTCTAAAAACGCATTTAAAAAAACTTTTTTTTTAGACGGTGTCTTGCTCTGTCACCCAGGCTGCAGTGCAGTGGCATGATCTTGGCTCACTGCAGCCTCTGCCTCCTGGGTTCAAGCAATTCTCTGCCTCAGCCTCCCGAGCAGCTGGGATTACAGGTGCCTTCCACCACACCTGTCTAAGATGGGGTTTCACCATCTTGGTCAGGCTGGTCTTGAACTCCTGATCTCATGATCCACCCACCTCGGTCTCCCAAAGTTCTGGGATTACAGGCATGAGCCACCGCGCCTGGCCTAAAAATACACTTTAGAGCAGTCTTCAGTCCATAGTAAAATTGAGATGAAAGTAGAGATTTCTCATGTATTCCCTGCCCCCACACATGCACAGCCTCCTCCATTATCAACATCCTGCACCACAGTGGTACATTTGTTACAACTGAACATATATTGACAGATCATTAGCACCCAGTCAACAGTTTCCCTTAGGGTTCACATTTGATGGTGTATATCCTGTGGCGTCATACAAACTTATAATGACGTATATCCAACATAGTATCATGCAGAATAGTTTCGCTGCCCTAAAAATGCTTTGTATTCTGCTTATTTATCCCTCTCCTCTCCATAGCCCCTGGCAACCACTAATCTATTTACTGTCTCCATGATTTTGGCTTTTCAAAAATGGCTTATAGTTGCAATCATGAGCAGTATGTAGCCTTTTCAGAATGGTTTCTTTCACTTAGCAATATGCATTTAAACTTCTTCCATGTCTTTTTAAGACTTGATGACTCATTTCTTTTTAGTGCTGAAAAATATTCCATTGTCTGAATATAACACAGTTTATCCATTCACCTACTGTTGAACATCTTGGATGCTTCAAAGTTTGGGTAATTAAAATAAATTCAACATCCTTGTATATGCTTACAGCTCATTGGTTTAAATATAAAAAATGCAATTGGTGGATTATATGCTGAGAGTATGTTCCATTTTGTAAAAAACCTGACAAGCTTTCTTCGAAAAAAAAATTTTTTTTTATACTTTAAGTTCTAGGGTACATGTGCACAATGTGCAGGATTGTTACATATGTATACATGTGCCTTGTTGGTGTGCTGCACTCATTAACTTGTCATTTACATTAGGTATATCTCCTAATGCTATCCCTCCCCGCTCTCCCCACCTCAGAACAGGCCCTGGTGTGTGATGATCCCCTTCCTGTGTCCAAGTGTTCTCATTGTTCAGTTCCCACCTATGAGTGAAAACATGCGGTATTTGGTTTTCTGTTCTTGCGATAGTTTGCTCAGAATGGTGGTTTCCAGTTGCACCCATGTACCTACAAAGGACATGAACTTATCCTTTCTTATGGCTGCATAATATTCCATAGTGTATATGTGCCACATTTTCTTAATCCAGTCTGTCATTGATGGACATTTGGGTTGGTTCCAAGTCTTTGCTATTGTGAATAGTGCCACAATAAACATATGTGTGCATGTATATTTATAGCAACATGATTTATGATCCTTTGGATATATCCCCAGTAATGGGATGGCTGGGTCAAATGGTATTTCTAGTTCTAGATCCTTGAAGAATCGTCACACTGTCGTCCACAATGGTTGAACTAGTTTACAGTCGCACCAACAGTGTAAAAGTGTTCCTATTTCTCCACATCCTCTCCAGCACCTATTGTTTCCTGACTTTTTAATGACCACCATTCTAACTGGTGTGAGATGGTATCTCATTGTGGTTTTGATTTGCATTTCTCTGATGGCCAGTGATGATGAGCATTTTTTCACATGTCTGTTGGCTGTATAAATGTCTTCTTGTGAGAAATGTCTGTTCATATCCTTTGCCCACTTTTTGATGGGGTTGTTTTTTTCTTGTAAATTTGATTGAGTTCTTTGTAGGTTCTGGATATTAGTCCTTTGTCAGATGAGTAGATTGCAAAAATGTTCTCCCATTCTGTAGGTTGCCTGTTCACTCTAATGGTAGTTTCTTTTGCTGTGCAGAAGCTCTTTAGTTTAATTAGATCTCATTTGTCTATTTTGGCTTTTGTTGCCATTGCTTTTGGTGTTTTAGACATGAAGTGCTTGCCCATACCTATGTAAGAATGGTATTGCCTAGGTTTTCTTCTAGGGTTTTTATGGTTTTAGGTCTACATTTAAGTCTCTAATCCATCTTGAATAAATTTTTGTATAAGGTGTAAGGAACGGATCCAGTTTCAGATTTCTACTTATAGCTAGCCAGTTTTCCCAGCACCATTTATTAAACAGGGAATCTTTTCCCCATTTCATGTTTTTGTCAAAGATCAGATGGTTGTAGATGTGTGGTATTATTTCTGAGGGCTCTGTTCTGTTCCATTGGTCTATATCTCTGTTTTGGTGCCAGTACCATGCTGTTTTGGTTACTGTGGCCTTGTAGTATAGTTTGAAGTCAGGTAGTGTGATGCCTCCAGCTTTGTTCTTTTGGCTTAGGACTCTCTTGACAATGCAGATTCATTTTTGGTTCCATATGAACTTTAAAGTAGCTTTTCCCAATTCTGTAAAGAAAATCATTGGTAGCTTAATGGGGATGGCATTGAATCTATAAATTACCTTAGGCAGTATGGTCATTTTCATGATATTGATTCTTCCTATCCATGAGCATGGAATGTTCTTCCATTTGTTTGTGTCCTCTTTTATTTTGTTGAGCAGTGCTTTGTAGTTCTCCTTGAAGAGGTCCTTCACATCCCTTGTAAGTTGGATTCTTAGGTATTTTATTCTCTTTGAAGCAATTTTGAATGGGAGTTCACTCATGATTTGGCTCTCTGTTTGTCTGTTATTGGTGTATAAGAATGCTAGTGACTTTTACACATTGATTTTGTATCCTGAGACTTTGCAGAAGTTGTTTATCAGCTTAAGGAGATTTTGGGCTGAGACTATGGGGTTTTTAAAATATATAATCATGTCATCTGCAAACAGGGAGAGTTTGACTTACTCTTTTCCTAACTGAATACCTTTTATTTCTTTCTCTTGCCTGATTGCCCTGGCCAGAACTTCCAAAACCATGTTGAATAGGAGTGGTGGGAGAGGGCATCCCTGTCTTGTGCCAGTTTTCAAGGGGAATGCTTCCAGTTTTTGCCCATTCAGTATGATATTGGCTGTGGGTTTGTTATAAATAGCTGTTATTATTTTGAGATATGTTCTATCAGTACCAAATTTATTGAGAATTTTTATCCTGAAGGGCTGCTGAATTTTGTTGAAGGCCTTTTCTGCATCCATTCAGATAATCATGTGGTTTTTGTCTTTGATTCTATTTATATGATGGATTATGTTTATTGATATGCATATGTTGAACCAGCCTTGCATCCCAGGGATGAAACCCACTTGATCATGGTGGATAAGATTTTTGATGTGCTGTTGGATTTGTTTTGCCAGTATTTTATTGAGAATTTTTGCATAAATGTTCATCAGGGATATTGGTCTAAACTTCTCTTTTTTTGCTGTGTCTCTGCCAGGCTTTGGTATCAGGATGATGTTGACCTCATAAAATGAGTTAGGGAGGATTCCCTCTTTTTCTATTGATTGGAATAATTTCAGAAGGAATGGTACCAGCTCCTCGTTGCACCTCTGGTAGAATTCGGCTGTGAATCCATCTGGTCCTGGAATTTTTTTTTGGTAGGCTATTAATTATTGCCTCGATTTCAGAGCCTGTTATTGATCTATTCAGGGATTCAACTTCTTCCTGGTTTAGTCTTGGGAGGGTGTATGTGTCCAGGAATATATCCATTTCTTCTAGGTTTTCTAGTTTATTTGCATAGAGGTGTTTATAGTATTCCCTGATGGTAGTTTGTATTTTTGTGGGGTCGGTGGTGATACCCCCTTTATCATTTTTTATTGAGTCTACTTGATTCTTCTCTCTTTTCTTCTTATTAGTCTTGCTAGCGGTCTATCAATTTTGTTGATCTTTTCAAAAAAACAGGTCCTGGATTCATTGATTTTTTGATGGATTTTTTGTGTCTCGATCTCCTTTAGTTCTGCTCTGATCTTAGTTATTTCTTGCCTTCTGCTAGCTTTTGAATGTGTTTGCTCTTGCTTCTCTAGTTCTTTTAATTGTGATATTAGGGTGTCAATTTTAGATCTTTCCTGCTTTTTCTTGTGGGCATTTAGTGCTATAAATTTCCCTCTACACACTGCTTTAAATGTGTCCCAGAGATTCTGGTATGTTGTGTCTTTGTTGTCATAGGTTTCGAAGAACATCTTTCTTTCTGCCTTCATTTCGTTATGTACCCAGTAGCCATTCAGGAGCAGGTTGTTCAGTTTCCATGTAGTTGAGTGGTTTTGACTGAGTTAGTTAATCCTGAGTTCTAATTTGATTGCACTGTGGTCTGAGAGATAATTTGTTATAATTTCTGTTCTTGTACATTTGCTGAGGAGTGCTTTACTTCCAACTATGTGGTCAATTTTGGAATAAGTGCGACGTAGTGCTGTGAAGAATGTATATTCTGTTGATTTGGGGTGGAGAGTTCTATAGATGTGTATTAGGTCTGCTTGGTGGGGAGTTGAGTTCAATTCCTGGATATCCTTGTTAACTTTCTGTCTTGTTGATCTGTCTAATTTTGACAGTGGTGTGTTAAATCTCCCAGTATTATTATATGGGAGTCTAAGTCTCTTTGTAAGCCTCTAAGGACTTGCTTTATGAATCTAGGTGCTCCTGTATTGGGTGCATGTATATATAGGATAGTTAGCTCTTCTTGTTGAACTAATCCCTTTACCATCATGTAATGGCCTTCTTTGTCTCTTCTGATCTTTGTTGGTTTAAAGTCTGTTTTCCTCAGAGACTAGGATTGCAACCCCTGCCTTTTTTTGTTTTCCATTTGATTGGTAGATCTTCCTCCATCCCTTTATTTTGTGCCTATGTGTGTCTCTGCACTTGAGATGGGCCTCCTGGATACAGCAAACTGATGGGTCTTGACTCTTTATCCAATTTGCCAGTCTGTGTCTTTTAATTGGAGCATTTAGCCCATTTACATTTAGGGTTAATATTGTTATGTGTGAATTTGATCCTGTCATTATGATGTTAGCTGGTTATTTTGCTCGTTAGTTGATGCAGTTTCTTTCTAGCATCAATGGTCTTTACATTGTGGCATGTTTTCGCCATGGCTGGTACCGGTTGTTCCTTTCCATGTTTAGTGCTTCCTTCAGGAGCTCTAGTAGGGCAGGCCTGGTGGTGACAAAATCTCTCAGCATTTGCTTGTCTGTAAAGGATTTTATTTCTCCTTCCCTTATGAAACTTAAGTTTGGCTGGATATGAAATTCTGGGTTGAAATTTCTTTCCTTTAAGAACGTTGAATATTGTTCCCCACTCTCTTCTGGCTTGTAGAGTTTCTGCCAAGAGATCTGCTGTTAGTCTGATGTGTTTCCCTTTGTGGGTTACCCAACCCTTCTTTCTGGCTGCCCTTAACATTTTTTCCTTCATTTCAACTTTGGTGAATCTGACAATTATGTGTCTTGGAGTGGCTCTTCTCAAGGAGTATCTTTGTGGCATTCTCCGTATTTCCTGAATTTGAATGTTGGCCTGCCTTGCTAGGTTGGAGAGGTCCTCCTGGATAATATCCTGCAGAGTGTTTTCCAACTTGGTTCCATTCTCCCCGTCGCTTTCAGGTACACCAGTCTGATGTAGATTTGGCCTGTTTACATAGTTCCATATTTCTTAGAGGCTTTGTTCATTTCTTTTTACTCTTTATTCTCTAAACTTCTCTTCTTGCTTCATTTCATTCATTTGATCTTCAATCACTTATACCCTTTCTCCAGTTGATCGAGTTGGTTACTGAAGTTTGTGCATTTGTCATGTAGTTCTCGTGTCATGGTTTTCATCTCTATCAGGTCGTTTAAGGAATTCTCTGCATTGGTTTTTCTAGATAGCCATTCATCAAATCTTTTTTCAAGCTTTTTAGTTTCTCTGTGCCGGGTTCGTAATTCCTCCTTTAACTCTGAGAAGTTTGATTGTCTGAAGTCTTCTTCTCTCAACTTGTCAAAGTCATTCTCCATCCAACTTTGTTCCGTTGTTGGCAAGGAGCTGCATTCCTCAGTTGGAAATGCAGAAATCACTTGTCTTCTGTGTTGCTCACGCTTGGAGCTGGAGGCTGGAGCTGTTCCTATTGGACCATCTTGAAGCGGAGCCTCCAAAAATGTTTTTACTTTTATTTAGTTCAAAATATTTTAAAATTTCTCAATATTTCTTCTTTGAACTGTGTGTTGTTTAATCTCCATGTATTTTGGAATTGTCCATATATCTTTCTGTTAATAATTTCTAGATGATTTCTATTGTGATGTGAGAGTGAACATTTTATTATTTCATTTATTTTAAATTTGTTAAAGTATTTTATGGCTCAAAATGCAGTCTATCTTGAGGAATGTTTCATGTGCTTGAGAAGAATGCATATTCATCTGCTGTTGGATGAAGTATGTTCTATAGATGTCAGTTACATCCTGTTAGTTGATGGTGCTGTTGAGTTCAACTGTGCCCTTACTGATTTTCCACCTCCTGGATTTGTCCATTTCTGACAAAGGAGTGTTGAATTCTCCAACTGTAATAATGGATTCATCTACACCACCTTGCAGTTCTATCAATTGTTGCCTCATGTATTATGACACTGTTTTTAGGCACATACACATTAAACATTCTCACATCTTCTTGGAGAACTGACCCCTATATCATCTCATAATGCCCTTCGTTTTTTTCTCCCCAATCAGTTTCCTTCCTTTAATGTCAGCTGTCTAAAAATAGCATAGATACTTCTGCTTTTTAAAATTAATGTTATAATAGAATATCTTTTCCATTTATTTACTTTTAATTTACATGTCTTTGTATTTAAAGTGGGTTTTTTGCAGACAATATTTGGTTGGGTCTTGTTTTTTGATTGATTCTGAAAATCTCTGTTTATTAATAAGTGAATTTAGACCCTTAATGTTCAAAGTGATTACAGAGTTGGATTAATATCATATTGGCTATTGTTTTCTATATATTGCTCTTATTCTTTGTCTTCTACTCTTTTTCTCCCTTTTGTGGTTTTAACTGAGTATATTTCATTTATTTTCATTTATTAGCATATCAGTTATACGTCTTTTTTTAACTTTTTAAAATTGTTGCTCTACAGTTTATAATATACATTTGTAATGAATCCAAGCCCACACTCAAATAACACTATACTATATCACAGGCATTGTGAATATGTTATAACAACAACATAATTCTAATTCTTCCACCCCATCCTTTATATCATTGTTGTCACTCATTTCTCATATCTAAGTATACCTAAGCAAATATGTATGTATGTGTACACACACACACACACACACATATATAGATATCCCTTAGATGGGATATATATATATACCTAAGCATATATAATCAAATACATTGCTGCTATTATTCTGAACAAAATATTACTTCTTAGAGCAGTAACAAATAAGAAAAGAAAAGTTTTGTTGAACTTTACCTATTTCTTATTTGGTGTTCTTCCTTTCATTATGTAGATCCAAGCTTCTGATGTATATAATTTTCCTTTTCTCTAAACAACAACTTTTAACTTTTTTTGATGGGTCAGGGTGAGGGGATAAGACATGTCTAGTGATACCAAATTCCCTCAAGTTTGCTTGTCTGAGAAAGTTTTATTTCTCCTTCACTTTTGAAGGCTGATATCACAGGATACAGAATTTTAGTTTGGTGTTTTTGTTTTTCTCTCTTGGCACTTTAAATATTTTACTCCACTCCTCTCTTACCTGGATGGTTTCTGAGAAGTCAGATATAGTTCTTATGCTTGCTCTTCTATAGGTAAAGTGCTTTTTCCTCTGGCTTCTTTCTAAGACTTTTTTTTCTTTATTTTTGATTTTCCATAGTTTAAAAATGATGTCCCTAGGATTATTATTATTATGATGTACATTTATTTTGCTTGGTGTTCTCTGAGCTTCTTGGATCTTTATTTTGTTGTTTGACATTAATTTGGTGAAAATGTTCAGACATTATTGTTTCAAATATTTCTTCTGTTCATTTATTTGTCTTCCCTGTGGTATTTCCATTATACATGTTATACCTTTTGTACTTCCCTACAGGTCTTGAATATTTTATTCTGGTTTTTCCTCAGTCTTTGTTTTGTTTGTTTTTCAATTTCATATGTTTTATTCATATATCCTAAAGCTCAGAAACTTTTTCCTCAGTCATGTCCAGTCAACTAAAGAGCTCATCAAAGGCATTTTTTATTTCTTTTATAATGTTTTTGATCTCTAGCATTTACCTTTGGTTCTTTCATAGTACTTTTCTCTCTCTGCATACATGGTTCATCTGCATGCTATCTACTTTATCCATAGGAGCAATTGGCTTATTAATCATATTTGTTTTAAATTCTGTGTTAGATAATTCTATTATACCTTCCATATCTGGCTCTGATATGTGCGCTGTCTTTTCAAATTATCTTTTTTGCCTTTTAGCATGCTTTGTAATTTTTGCTTGATAGGTGAACATGATAAACAGATGTGAGCGGGTCTTTAGTAATGTGGTAAGCTGTGGGGGAATGGGAGCATTCTATAATCCTATGGTTAGGTCTTAACCTTTTTTTCTTTTTTTTTTTTTTTTTTTGAGATGGAGTCTGGCTCTGTCCCCCAGGCTGGAGTGCAGTGGCGCTATCTCGGCTCACTGCAAGCTCCGCCTCCCGGGTTCCCGCCATTCTCCTGCCTCAGCCTCCTGAGTAGCTGGGACTACAGGCGCCTGCCACCACGTCTGGCTAATTTTTTGTATTTTTGGTAGAGACAGGGTTTCACCGTGGTCTCGATCTCCTGACCTTGTGATCCGCCTGCCTTGGCCTCCCAAAGTGCTGGGATTATAGGTGTGAGCTACCTGCTCGGCCAGGTCTTAACCTTTTAGTGAGCCTGTGTCTCTGGATCGTCAATGTGAAGAATGTTTCCCAGTATTGTTTTGTCTTGTGTGTGTGTGTGTGTGTTTTTTTTTTTTAAATCTCCCCTTAGATGTAATAGGATGGCTAGAGAGGGCTAGAGTTAAGTATTTCCCTTTTCTCAGATTAGTTGTGCTCTGATAAAATCACAGTAGGTTAGGTTCTGGTAACTAGTTTCTTATGAGGGAAGACCTCACTAAGAAGAACAGAATTCTCTTGTGTATTTCAAAATACTTCTTTTCCTTCTTAAACTCCTGGAAGCCAGAGTAAATTTTCTGATAACTACTGTGAGAACTTGTTCCAGCTCCGGGAGGTAAACTTACAAAAGTGTAGGAGATACATCAAATTTCTGGGTTTCCCTCCAGTTTTTAGCTCTCAAACTTCAGCAATTCATCAGTTAAAGTTCAGGTTTTCAACCCCAGTATTTGTATCCATAAAAATTTCTACTCCAGTGAGTTGTGATTCTCTGTATCTGCCTCTCTGTTTCTCCAATTTCGGTGCAGTAGTTTGCCCTTTGACCTCACTTTCTTAGAGACCTAAGAAATATTGTTGATTTTTCAGTTTGCTCAACTTTGTACTTAATAGGATGGTCTAGTGACTTCCAAGCTCCTTACATGCATTACTGGAAACTGGAAGTTTAGAACTTACATTTTAAAACATGGAAAATAAGATAATTAGGAGATTCTATAATTTCCTGATTTTATAGTTTGTATCCTTTTCCAAACAAATAAGAGTAGAAGCAACCTCGAATACAAATACATTGAACTCATTAACTGTATTGTAGTGAGAAAGGATTACTAAATAAAGATACATTAATGTTGTCAGAAAAATCACCTAAAACGTAGAAATAAGCAAAAAGGAGAGCTGTGTGCTTTCAGTGTAGTGCTGAGTAGATTTTCTACACCTAGGTTCTTTTACAGCTCTGTAGGACTGATGTTAACTTGTAGACTTTTTTTTTTTCTTTTTTTTTTTTTTTTTTTGAGACAGAGTTTCACTCTTTTTGCCCAGGCTGGAGTGCAATGGTGCAATCTCAGCTCACTGCGACCTCCTCCTCCTCTCAAGTTCAAGTGATTCCCCCACCTCAGCCTCCCTAGTAGCTGGGATTACAGGCGCCTGCCACCATGCCCGGCTAATTTTTGTATTTTTAGTAGAGGTGGGGTTTTGCCATGTTGGCCAGGCTGGTCTCAAACTCCTGACCTCAGGTGATTCACCCGCCTTGGTCTCCCAAAGTGCTGGGATTACAAGCATGAGCCACCACGACATCTACTGGTTATCTATTCTGTTCCATTGATCTATATGTCCATTTTTTTGTACCAGTACCATGCTCTTTTGGTTACTGTAGCCTTATGTTACAGTTTGAAGTCAGGTAATGTGATACCTCCATCTTTGCTCTTTTAGGATTGTTTTGGCTGTGTAGGCTCTTCTTTTTTGTTTCATATGAATTTAGAATAGTATTTTTCTGATTCTCTGAAAAATGAAATTGATAGTTTTATAGGAATAACATTGAATCTGTAGATCTCTTTGGGCATTTTAATATTGATTTTTCCAATTTATGAGCATGGAATGTTTTTCCATTTGTGTCAACCATGATTTATTTCAGCAGTGTTTTATAGTTCTTTTTCCAGAGATTTTTCACCTCCTTGGTTAGCTGTATTTCTAGGTATTGTGTGAATGTGTGTGTGTGTGGTGGGGGTTGGGGAGTGAGGACTATTATAAATGGGATTGCATTCTTGATTTGGCTCTCAGCTTGAATGTTATTAGTGTTTACAAATGTTATGGGCACAGTGGCTCAAGCCTGTAATCCCAGCACTTTGGGAGGCCAAGACAGACAGATCACGAGGTCAGGAGATCGAGACCATCCTGCCTAACACAGTGAAACTCCGTCTCTACTACAAATACAAAAAAATTAGCCGGGCATGGTGGCAAGCACCTGTAGTCCCAGCTACTCAGGAGGCAGGAGAATGGCGTGAACCTGGGAGGTGGAGTTTGCAGTGAGCCAAGATCGCACCACTGGACTCCAACCTGGGCAACAGAGCAAGACTGTCTGAAAAAAAAAAAAGAGAGAAATGTTACCGATCTGATTTTGGCACATTGATTTTGTATCCTGAAACCTTACGAAAGTCATTTATCAGGTCTAAAAGTCTTTTGGTAGACTCTTTTGAGTTTTCTTGGTACAGAAATATATAGCCAATGAAGAGAAAGAATTAGAATTCTTTTCTTTTATTTTTTTTTCTTGCCTGAATGCTTCGGCTAGTACTTCCAGTAAGTACTATGTTGAATAGGAGTAGTGAGAATGGGCACTATTATCTTGTTGTGGCTCTCAAGGGGAATGCTTCCAACTTTTGCCTATACAGTATGATGTAGGCTGTAGGTTTGTCATAGATGGTTCTTATTATTTTGAGGTATATTCTTTCAATGCCTAGTTTGTTGAGAGTTTTTACCATGAAGGGATGTTGGATTGTATTGAAGGGTTTTTCTGCATCTAAGTAGATGATCATTTAGTTTTTAATTCTGTTTATGTGGTGAATCACATTTATTGATTTGCAAATGTTGAACCAACCATGCATCCCATGAATAAAGCCTACTTGATTGTGGTGAATTAACTGTTTCATGTGCCACTTGATTTGGTTTGCTAGTATTTTGTTGAGGATTTTTGTGTCTATGTTCATCAGAGATATTGACGTGTAGTCTTCTTTTCTCATTTTATGTTTACTAAATTTTAGTATCATGATTATTATTCTATTGTAGAATGAGTTAGAGAGGAGTCTCTCCTCCTAGATTTTTAAAAATAGTGTCAGCAGGATTGGTACTGGCTGTTCTTTGTATGTCTGGTAGATTTGGCTGTGAATATGTCTGTTGCAGGGATCTTTTTGGTTAGTAGGTTTTCTATTACTGATTCAATTTCAGAACTCATTTCTATTCTGTTCAGGGTTTGAATTTCCTTCTGATTCAATCTTGGGAGGTTGTATGTTTCCAGGAATTTATTCATTTCCTCTAGATTTTTTACTTTTTGTGCATGGAGGTATTTATAATAGCCTCTAAAGACCTTTTGTATTTCTGTGGCATCAGTTATAATGTTTCCTTTGTCATTTCTGATTGTGCTTATTTGTATCTTCTTTCTTTTTTTTCCTTTGCTAGTCTAGCTAGAAGTCTATTGATCTTGCTTATCATTTCAAAGACTCAACTTTTCATTTTGTTGATTCATTATATGGATATTTTTGGTCTCAAATTCATTTAGCTCTGCTCTGATTTTAGATATTTCTTTCTTCTGCTAGATTTGGGGTTAGTATCTTCTTGTTTTTCTAGTTCTTCTAGGTGTGATGTTAAATCATTAATTTAAAAATTTTCGATTTGTTGATATTAGCATTTAATGTTGTAAACTTGCCTATTAATTCTTTTTTTCATTCATTTCAAAAAAGTTTTTTCATTTCTACCTTAATTTTGTTGTTTACCCAAAAGTCATTCAAAAGCAAGTTGTTTGATTTCCATGTAATTTTGTGTTTTTCAGATTCTTTTGTTATTTATTTCTATTTTTATTATACTGTGATCCCAAAATATGCTTGGCATGATTTCGCTTTGTTTGAATTTATTGAAACTGGCTTTATGGCTGAGGATGTGGAAAATCTTTCAAAATTTTCTCTGTGCAGATGTGGAAAATGTATATTCTGTGGTTTTGTGGTTAAGTATTTTATAGATGTCTTGGGTCCAATGTCACGTGTTGAATTTAAGTCGAGAATTTCTTTGTTAGTTTTCTCCCACAGTGAACTGTCTAACCCTGTCAGTGGGATGTTGAAGTCCCCCACTATTATTGTGTGGCACTCTAGGTCTTTTCATAGGTCCAGAAGTGCTTATATCCAGTGTTCAGTGCATATATATTTAGGATAGTTAAGTCTTGTTGAATTGAACCATTTGTAATTATGTAATGACCTTCTATGTCCTTTTATTTACTTTTTTTACTGTTGATAGTTTAAAATTTGTTTTATCTGATATAAGAACAGTGACCCCTGTTCTTTTTAGTTTTCCGCTTGTGTGGTAGATCTTTCTCCAATGCCTTGAGCCTATTGATGTTATGTGTCAGTTAGGTGTCTTGAAGACAGCGAATAGGTAGGTCTCGGTTTTTTTTTTTTTTTTCTACAACTTGCCATTCTGTGCCTTTAAGTGGGGTGTCTAGACCATTCATAGTCAGGGTTAATATTTGATCCTATCATGAAGTTGTTAGCTGTTTGCTCTGTAATTCCCAATGTATTTTTTGATTTACAGTGTATGTGGGCTATGTAGTTAAGTGTGTTTTGGTATTAGCAAGTATTCTTTTCTTTCCATGTTTAGAACTACCATAAAGATCTCCTGTGAGGCTGGTCTTGTGGTATTGTATTCCCTTAGCACTTGCTTGTCTGGAAAAGATTTTATTTCTCCTTTGTTTGTAAAGCTTCGTTTAGTGGGATATAAAATTCTTGGTTGGAATTTCATTAAGAATGCTAAAACTATGCTCCCGATTTCTTCTGCATTGTACAGTTTCTGCTGAGAAGTCCAGTGTTAGCTTTATGGGGTTTCCTTTGTAAATGATCTAACCCTTTTCTCTAGCTGTCTTTAAGGTTTTTTTCTTTAACATTGACTTGGATAGTATGGTGACTAATTGCCTTGGTGATAATCATCTTGTATGATATCTCACAGGTGTTCTCTGGATTTCTAATATCTGGATGTCTACCTCTCTAGGAAGATTAGGAAAATACTCTTAAATTATTCCTGCAAATTTCCAGATTGTTTACTTTTTCTCTTTATCTTTCAGGAATGCCAATAATTTATAGTTTTGTTTGCTTTACATAATCTTATAATTCTTGTAGGCTTTGCTCATTTCTTAAAATTCTTTTTACTTTATTTTTGTCAGACTGGATTAGCTCAAGAGACTAGTAGTGAAGCTCTGAAATTCTTTCTTCTGCTTAGAGAAATATTTTTTATCATAAGGTATTTGTATTACTTATGTATAGCTGTATAGTGTTAATAGAAAGTAGACTTGGATTAGTTGTAAAAGTATATTACAAAATCTAAGGAAACCACTAAAAATGTGTAAAGATAAAAGTATAATTGAAACACTAAGAAAGGAAAGAAAATGAAATTTTATGAAACGCTCAATTAAACCACAAAGGGCAGAAGAAGAGTGGAAGACCAAAACAGGAACAAATGATAAAATTAAAAATTATAACAAATATGATAAATATTCAACTATGTCAATAATCACTTTAGATGTTAATAATCTGAATACACCAATTAAAAGACAGTGATTGTCAGAGTGGAAGAAAAGGCACTCAACTATATGTTGTCTACAAAAAACACTTTAAATATAAAGACATATACAAGTTAAAAGCAAAGTGATATAGAAAGATATGCCATGCAAACAATCAAAATAAAGTTCAATTACCTATATTAATTTCAGAAACAGCAAACTTCAGAGCAAGGAACATTATGAGTAAAGATTGGTTTTATATAAATATAAAGGAATCAGTTCTTAAAGAATACAGAGCAATTCTCAGTGTTATAAGCATGTTAGAGGTCTTAACAAAGCATCAAGACATATGAAGCAAAAATAAATGGAATGCAAGAAACAAAAATGTATAGAAAAAAACAGATAAATCCCCTATAATACTTGTAGACTTCACACCCTTCTTTCAGAAATGACAGATTCAACAGTCAGAAAATCAGTAGCAAGGACATAGTTGCACTCAACAGTACCATCGATCAGATGTAATTGAAATTTACCACTTCATCCCAAACCAACAGATTATACATTTGTTTCAAGTTCACATAGAATATCCACTAGGTTTGACCACATTCTGGGTCATTAAACACATGTGAACAAATTTAAAAGAATAAAAATCATACTGTTTGCTCAAATTAGAATGGAATTAAACTAAAAATCAATGTGGAAAGATAGCTGGAACATCACCAAATTATTTGGAGATTAAACAACACACTTTTATATAACACAAGGGTCAAACAATAAATATGAGAAGTTTAAAAATATTTTGAACTAAATGAAGATGAAAATGCAACTTATAAAAATTTATGAGATGCAAAAAATTTTTCAGAGGAAAATTTATATCATCAAATGCATATATTGGAAAAGAAGAAAAATCTAAGATAATTAAGCTTCACTTTACAAAACTAGAAAAGGAAGAGGAAATCAAATCCAAAAAAACAGAAGGAAAGAAAGGATGAAAATTAGAATAGAAATCAATGAAATTGAAACAAGAAATTAATAGACATAATCAATGAAATAATAATTTGTTTCTTTTAAAAGGCCAGAAAAATCAATGTCTACAACCAGGTTAGCTAAGAATAAGGAGAGTAGAGACAAATTAAAAATAGCAGAAATGAAAGAGGGGATATCATTACAGTTCCTAAGGACTTAAAAAGTATAATAATGGAGTAATATGAATAACTCTATGCCTACAAATTTGATAGCCTAGATGAAATGGATCAATTCCTTGTAAGAAACAATCTGCCAAAACTTATGCACGAACAAAGATACAATCTTAATAAGCTTATATCTATTAAATAAAGTGAAACAATAATTAAACACCTTAGAAAACCAAAATCACAAGATCCAGATTGGTTTACTGGTAAATCCTAACACATTTTAAGGAAGAAATTATACAAATTCACTACAGCTTCAGAAAAAAGAGTCAGAGGGAATTTTTCCTAACTCATTTTATGAGACCAACATCACCCTAATACCAAAACCAAAATTGTAAGACAGGAAAATTGTAGACCAATGTCTTTCATAAACATGCAAAATATTTTATCAAAATATAAGTAAATACAATCCAACAATCAAGACCAAGTGAAATTATATCAGGTTTGCAAAGCTGTTTAAACATTCAAAAACCAATTAATCTAATTCTAACATTAACAGGCTAAAGAAGAAAAATCACATGATCATATCAATAGATGTAGAAAAAGCATTAGGAAAAACCCAACTCCTAGTCATGATTTAAAAAAAAAAAAAAAAAAGAAGCTTATTAAATAAGGAATAGGTGGCAGCTTCCCCAACCTGATAAATCACATCTACAGACAACCTATACCTAAAATCATACTTAATGGTGAGAAATTGAAGCTTACCTTATAATTAGGAAAAAAGACAAGGATGTCCTTTCTCATTATTCTTTTTTAGGATTACCCTGGAAGTCTTAGATGGTATATTATGAAAAAAAATAAGGGAATTATAAGAATATACAGACTAGCAAAAAAATAAACGAAACTGTCTATTCACAAATGACATGATTGTCTAGGAATAAAACCTGAAAGAATCAACAAAAAGCCTGCAACTCATAAATGATGTTGCAGGACATAAGGTTAGTACGTAAACATCAAGCACTTTCTTTTATATATCACAATGAACAAGTGGGATTTGAAATTAAAAATACTACCATTTACATTAGCACAAAAATATGCCTAGGTATAAATCTAACAATAGATATGCAAGATATATATGAGGAAAACTCCAAAACATGATGAACCATATCAAATAACTAAATAAATCAAGAGATATTTCATGTTCATGAATAGAAAGATTCAATATTGTCAAGATGTCAGTTCTTTCCAACCTAAGCTATAGGTTAGACATACTACCTATCAAAATCCCAGCAAGTTATGTTGTGGACATGAACAAACTGATTCTAACATTTATACAGAGAGGCAAAAATTCAGAATAGAGAACTTAGTATTGAAGGAGAAGTACAAAGTCGGAGCACTGATATTACTTGATTCGAGATGTATTAAAAGCAATAGTGTGGTGTTATTAAAATAATAGAAAATAGTTCAATGGAACAAAATAGAGAGCCCAGAATAGATTCACATAAATATAGTCACCTGATATTTGTTGAAGCAGCAAAGGAAACACAGTGAAGAAAAGTTACTCTCTTCAAAAAAATAGTGCTAGAACAACTGGATATTCATGTGATGAAAAAAATGAATCTAGGCACAAACCTTATACCAGTCACAAAAATTAACTCAAAAGGGATTATAGACTTACATGTAAAATTCAAATCTGTAAGATTCATAGAAGTAACATGAGAGAAATCCTAGATGATGTTGGGTATGGTGATAAATTTTTAGGCATAACACCAAAGGAAGGATGCAGAAAAGAATTAATTGATGAGCTGGACTTCATTACAATTAAAAGTTTCTGCTTTGTGAAAGACAATGTCAAGAGAATAAGAAAAATCATAGACCTGTGGAAAAATTCACAAAAAACATATGTAATAAAGGACTATTATCCAAAATATGCAAGGAACAACTTGATTAAAATATGGAAAAATACCTGAACAAATTTCTTAGCAGAGAAGATATACAAATGGCAAACAAGCACATGAAAAGATTTTCACCATTGTACTTCATTAGGTAACTGCATATTAAAAAACAACAATGAGGTGCTACTACACATCTATTAAGATGACCAAAATCCAAAATATGATAACTTCAAATGTTGGTGAGGATGTGGAGCAACAGAACCCTCATTCACTGCTGGTGGGAATGCAAAATGATTCAACCACTTGGGAAGACAGTTTGGCAGTTTCCTACAAAACTAAATTTACTCTTTAGCGTAAGATTCATCAATCATGGTGTGAGTTGGTTGAAAGTAAAGTAGAAACAAAACACCAGAAAATTTCATCAATCACCCCTTGTTATTTACCCAAATGAACTGAAAATTTATGTCCACACAAAAGCTACACACAAATTTTTATAGTAGCTTTATATATATATTTGCCTAAACTTGAAAATAACCAAGATTTATTTCAGTATCTGAGGGGGTAAATAAGATATGTTACATTCAGTGGAATATTATATGGTGCTTAAAAGAAATCAAGCCATGAAAACCCTTGGAAGAACCTTAAACTCATAAATGAAAGAAGACATTCAGAAAAAGGCTATATACTGAATAGTCCCAACTATATGACATTCTGGAAAAGGAAAAACTGTGAAGATAGTAAAAAGATTAAATGTTTCCAAGGGTTAGAGGGGAGAAGGAATAGGCTTAGAACAGAACATTTTTAGGACAACAAAACAATTCTGTACAATACTTTATTTGTGGGTACATGCCATTATATATTTGTCAAAATCGATATTGCATGGTTTGGCTCTGTGTCTCCACCCAAGTATCATCGCAAATTATAATCCTCACATATAGAGAGAAGAAGATGATTGGATCATGGGGGAGGTCTCCGTTATTCTGTTCTCATGATAGTGAGTGAGTTCTCATGAGATCTGATGGATTTACAAGTGTTTGACTGCTCCTCCTTCATGCACTTTTCTCTCCTGCTACCTTGTGAAGATGCCTGCTTCACCTTCCGCCATGATTGTAAGCTTCCTGAGGCTTCCCCAGCCATGCAGAACTGTGAATCAATTAAACCTCTTTATAAACCTCAATCTTAGGTATTTCTTTATAGCAGTGTGAAAACAGGCTAAAACACCATAGAATGGAAAACACCAGGCAGGGCGTGGTGGCTCATGCCTGTAATCCCAGCACTTTGAGAGGCCAAGGCTGGTGGATCATTTGAGGTCAGGAGTTTAAGTGAGCCTGGCCAACATGGGGAAACACCGTCTCTACTAAAAATACAAAAATTAGCCAGGTGCGATGGCGCACACCTGTAATCTCAGCTACTCAGGAAGCTGAGGCAGGAGAATTGCTTGAACTCAGGAGGCAGAGGTTGCAGTGAGCTGAGATTGTGCCACTGCACTCCAGCTTGGGTGACAGAGCCAGACTCCATATCAAAGGAAAAAAAAAAAAGAAAAAGAAAATACCAGAAGTAAACTCTAAGGTAAACTATGGACTTTGGGTGATGATGTGTCAAAGCAGGTTGATGGAATGTAACAAATGTACCACTGTGGTGACTGATGTTGATAGTGGTGGAGGTTGTGCGTGTATGCTGGGATATGGGGTAGATGGGGGATATGGGAACTCTCCATTCTTCCCGTTCAATTTAACTGTGAACCTAAAACCACAGTAAAACAAAGTTTATTTTTTATAAAGGAAAAAAAAGGCAGCAAAGAAAACTGGGGGTAAGAACTTGAGAAATTTCATGATACATCATTCCTTTGATAGGAGTGATGGAATTGGTCACTCATCATGGAGGAAACACCCTGTGGAAAAAAAATGAAAATAAAGAATAAAATAAAATTATCCAATATTATGATTGAGACACTCATTATTCCTTTCCATTTACACATTGACAAAGGGATATTCATATAAATTGACACGACGCCATGAGTCATAGACTGAAAAGTTTCAGTTGACTTGTATGAGTTCATATGATGGATTAAATTGTGCCTACATAGAACTGCTGACTCAAAGATTTTGGGTCAAATTGTCTTTTGGCAATCATCTAGAAGAGGGCAAAAATATTTTCAAAGTTAAACAAACATTGTGGGTGGATCCATCTATATGCTGAAAATATTGAAGCACCGGTAGTCATACTTCCATTGGCATTTATGAATTCTAGAGACTAGCTGGGGAGGCAGTGGGTAGGGAACAGTGCTAGGAGAAAATGGCAAGGACTTTGGAAATGAAATTCAGAAAGTATAGGATATCCCTGGGAATTTGGGGATTCCTTTTTTCAGTAGAAGTTGTTTTCTTTGCACTAAAATCTTCAAAACCAAAAAACAAAACAATTTCATCACTGCACAATATTCTGAACAATTGTGGCAAACAATTTTGTATAGGTTACATTTATAGAATATCAACATTTGATACATATGAGGTGACTTACAGAATGTGAGCTGGGTAAAGCTATCAAAATATAATTTAATTAAACAACTTAACTGTTATTTTTTACATATAAACTGTGATCAATTAGAGTATCAATTCTTCTATGAGAGAGTGACCACTGTTACAGATTGGCATGTAATGCTGACCAGATAAAGGCACATAGAACAGTGATGTTGCAAAAAGTGATGAAAAAACAAGAGGCTCCAGGATAAAGGGAGAATCTGCTGTCTTATCACACTGAGTCATTGTCTTGGTCAGCTTGGACTGTCATAATAAAATATCCCAGGGTGGGTAAGTCAGCCAACAGGAATCTATTTCTCACAGTTATGGAGACTGGAAAGTTCAAGATCAAGGTGCCAACTAGTATGGTCTCCTGTGGGGGCTCTCACTGGCTTGCACATGGCTGGTTGTATCCTCACATGGTGGAGGGAGAGGGAGAAGAGAGAGAAAACACTTGTCTCTCTTCTTATAAGGACATGAATCCCATCTTGGGGGCCCTAGTCTTATGACCTCATCATCACTTAATTGCCTGTCAAAGTCTCCATCTCCAAATACCATCACATTGGGAGTTAGGGCTTTGACATATGAATTTTGGGGGACACATTCAGTCCATAACAATCCTGATAACAAATCTTTGAAAAAGGTATTGTTATGCCCATTTTCCAGATCAGGAAATTGAGTCTCAAAAAGATTAAACTATTTATTCACAGTTGAATACCTATGATCATTTCTTGAACCTCACTTGGCTACTTATAGCTAAACGTTTTATCATTTCTCTAGTGAGAAGGGACTCTGCTTAGCTTCACAACTATTCCGTAACGATACCCCTACATAATACATGGGTACATCTATCTGTATGTATGTTTACATGGGTCTGTTGAGGAGTTTTGTTTGCAAGCAACAAAATCATTAATTTCAATAAAATATGGAATTTGTAGGCAGGATGGTAGGGTTTGTCCAGAATGGGTGGACAGGCTCAAGACATGAGTAGAGGAATTTGACCTGCTCTGGAAGATAGAGACAGGAGGGAGCCTAGGTAGGCCCCTTCACCCCTGGCAAAACCCTACCTTTAAGCCTAAAACAGCCTGAAGACTGAAAAACTGGACTGCTCCCAGATGAAGCCCGCCCTTCCCCCACCCAACTGATTCTTTCTGGATAATGCCCACCTGAGCACTGGGAGTCTGGGGTGGGGCCTCAGGAAGTTCATGCCCAGTGGGGAGAAGCCTGTTGCCGTGGTAACCTGTTCCCATGTGGTAACCTGGGATTCAATCTGTGAGATGAGGGACTGTTAACAGGAACACCTCTCGCTTTGCTGAGCTTTTTTCCTTTTCACCCAACAAATTCCTTTCCCTCTCATCCTTGAAAGTGTCTGGGAACCTAATCTTTCTTGGTCATGTGACAAGAACCCAGTTTTTCCTACAACAAGGGGACTTCAGCAACAGAGGCTCATGTATTTCTCATTAGGCCTTCAGTCCCTGGTATTTCCATTCCAATTTACATTTTCCCTAGTAAGATATTCTTTCTTGGGGGTTCGGGGGACAGAGTCTCAGTCATCCAGGCTGGAATGAAATGGCATGATCATGGCTCAGCTCACTGAGGCTTCAACCTCCTGAGCAGCTGTGACTACAGGTATGGGCCACCACGCCCAGCTAATTTTGTTGTAGATACAGGATTTCACCATGTTGCCCAGTGTATGAGTCTATTTTCACACTGCTATAAAGATACTATCTGAAACTGGGTAATTCACAGTTCCACATGGCTGGGGAAGCCTCAGAAAACTTACAATCATAGTCGAATGTGAAGGGGAAGCAGCCACCTTTATCACAAGGCGGCAGGAGAAAGAGAGAGCAAGGAAGTACCATACTTTAAAACTGTCAGCTCTCATGAGAACTCACTGTCATGAGGACAGCATGGGGGAAACAACCCCCATGATCCAACTACCTCCCACCAGGTCCCCCCTGGACATGTGGGGATTAAAATTTGAGATGAAATTTGGATTTTGAGGAGGACACAGAGCCAAATTATATCACCCAGGTTGGTCTCAAACTCTTGGTCTCAAAAAATCCACCTGCTTTGGGCTCCCAAAGTGCTGGGATTATAGGTGTGAACCACTGCGCCCAGCTCTAGTAAGATATTCTTAATGGCTTTGGTCATTTCACGTGATCAGGGAGGTTATGAGCTATGTGAAAGGTGATGTTAGCCACACTGATATGGTAACTAAAGAGACTTCTATATGTGATATGTACATATATAAATGTACATATTCACATATATACATGTACATATATACATTTACATACATAATCATGTCATATTTGTAATTATAGTAAACCATAAAGACTATACAATGAAATAGCCTGGTTAGGGTTGGTTTTGGCTTAAACTTTTTTTTGTCCTTTTAAAAATGATTTATTCTTTTAGATATTGCTAAGGACAAGTATATGAACAAATAGGACTAAAAATAATATTTGGCAATGAAGAATTTTCTACCCAGAGTGAGCAAATCCAGTTCTTAAACCTTGAACCTGAATCTTGTACCTGAACACAAACCAACCCTTTTCAGGGATTTTATACTTAACACTTAACTATGCAAAGTGTTAGACAAAATCATTAATTTATTTCACATCTACTCATCAATTATCCCTCATTAAAGGAGCACAGGGTGTAACTTAAGAGGAAATATAGTGGGTAGTTCTAAAGTTTCTAACTTATTGGGGTTAAGTTTTTCAGTAAAGGTTTTAGGCTTTTTTACTGAAAAAGCTGAAAACATGGTTGTACGTTTCACTTTTTAAAATATTTTAGAGGCTGGGTGCGGTGGCTCACGCTTGTAATCCCAGCACTTTGGGAGGCCAAGGTAGGCAGATCATGAGGTCAAGAGATTGAGACCATCCTGGCCAACATGGTAAAACCCCATCTCTCCTGAAAAAAAAAAAAATACAAAAATTAGCTGGGCGTCATGGCATGTGCCTGTAGTCCTAGCTACTTGGGAGGCTGAGGCAGGAGATCACTTGAACCCAGAAGACGGAGGTTACAGTGAGCTGAGATCGCACCTCTGCACTCCAGCCTGGGCGACAGCAACAGAGCAAGACTCCATCTCAAAAAAAAAAAAAGAAAAAGAAAAAATTTTAGAGTTATATCATAGACATAAATTCAGTTGTTTCTTCAGGACTACCACTTAAATGCTTCTTCTGATCTCTATGAAATATTAATAGCTTGTCATGCTTTCTATAAAGGAACAACATAGCATAATTGACATTGTGAGGATCAATTTGACTACACACTGGGAGTGACCACATTTACCCATTTCACCATCTCCTATCATTCTAGTTGCTTCTTCTTTTAGCTTTTTGTAGAACTGACAGGTACAAATGTAAAAAAAAAAAAAAAAAAAAAAAAAAGAGGAATGATAATGAATTAGGAAATTAGCATTTCCTACCTACCTTTCTTTGGGTTTAGTGGAGAGATGGAAACCTGTGGAGGGAATCATTTTCCTTCCTCATTTGCAAAGGCATATTATTTGTTCATCTGATCTCTGAGAGGAGAAATAATTAGTAATGAATTTCTCTTCATTTATACATTTTTTGTTGATTATTGAAGCAATCCTGAAAAGGAAGTAAGCAAGAATTTTAATGGATCAATTTCATGTTAAGGAATCTGCAAACAAGACTTTCGTACCCCAGAAACATTCATCTAGCCTGCCAAACAAATGCCTCCCTAGGACTAACGCCTATAGTCAGGCAGAATTTTCCCAGATGCAGCTCTTGTTGCTTTCTCCTACTTGCAAATCTGAAAAACTGCAAGAGGGCAGGATACCAATAATAGGGTAACTGCCCTTTGAGACATATCTAGTGAGGTTCAACTTTAATTTTTAACAAGTGTTTTTGATGAAGGTGATCACATTCTCCTGATGACTGCTGAGCCAGTTGCTAGTCAAAAGTAAGTATTATTCAGTGCAAACTTGAATGCAGATGATTTCTGAGAGCTCCATGGGTTTGTGTGTGTCTGTGCATGGGGAATAAGAGAGGAGGTGGGTAACTCCCTTAGCCAAGTTTTACAGTTGTTCTATGTGGGAGTTTCCAAGATCTTAAAAGGCAGAGAAAGCATCCTATATGTAAACTGTGTTTTAAATAGGTGAAGACTTACATCATCCATGAACAGAAATGGAAGAAATATCCATATTCTTTCTATCTCAGTTGAAATTGCAGAATATCCAGAAGCCCAGGAATTTCTCAGTTGATGCACTCTTGCCAAGAATGCTAGCCCTAGATTATATTTTTCTTCCCTGACAATATCCCAAGTAGGAGTGCTGTTCCTGCAAATGGTTCAGCATACTGCCTCACCAAAGGAGTAGCAGACAGTATCTCTATTATGCACCGTCCTTTTGTTCTTCCAGATGGATGTGATTTATGATCTAAGTTCCAGGTATAAAAATAGTGTGTGATGAACTTTTATATAATCTGGCTTTTTACCTGACAAAGGGTAGGGATGAAAACATTTTCACTCTTGGAAAAGCATCTCCATGGAAATAGATTCTATCCATTGGTTACATATATGATGGATTGAAGAATAAAATAATATCTCTGAATCCAGTATAGCACAGTCACTCTAGCACAGAGAAGTCATATAAATGAAAGTGAAAAAATGTGGCTGCTGTACAGACAACAATACTATAAAGTAGCTATTAAATGTTCCAACCTGTCATCCAACAAAGTCTGGGCTACCACCTACCAGCTAGCTGTGCAGCCTTAGGCAATTATTTACGTTCTCTAAATGTAAATTTTTCTTTTCTTTTCTTTTCTTTTCTTTTCTTTTCTTTTCTTTTCTTTTCTGAGATGGAGTCTCACTCTGTCGCCCAGGCTGGAGTGCAGTGATGCAATCTCGGCTCACTGCAAGCTCTGCCTCCTGGGTTCATGCCATTCTCCTGCCTCAGCCTCCCAAGTAGCGGGGACTACAGGCACCCGCCACCATACCTGGCTAATTTTTTGTATTTTTAGTAGAGACAGGGTTTCACCATGTTAGCCAGGATGGTCTCGATCTCCTGACCTTGTGATCCGCCCACCTCGACCTCCCAAAGTGCTAGTATTACAGGCATGAGCCACTGCGCCTGGTCTCTAAATGTAAATTTTTCTATATGTATAGATGATATCATGTATCACATAGTTTTTTTTTTGTAAGGATGCAATAATTAGAACAGCACTATGTCTAACATATAATTTTAGCTAGATTATTACTATTGCTATCACCAACATGACCATATTAAATTAGGAAAATGAATCTTATATAACACTTTTATTATACCCAAACACATGGTTTCTGTGTATATTGACAAAAATGACATTTTCTACTCCCTAAGTAGATTTGTCTAACTGCCATTACCATTTATTCAATTTCAGTTGACCCTTGAACGTGAGTTTGAACTGCATGGTCTACTTATATGTGAATTTTCTTAGCCCTCTGCCAACACTGAGACAGAAAGACCATCCCCAACTTTCTCTTTACAGCTGTAATGATATCTATTCAACCAGTCTCTGCTTATCAATATTAAGCTTTTTCTCCTTAACCTTTTGCTTTTACTAACTACACTGCAATGAACAACCTTGAATACATCCCTTTTTGCGCATGTCAGCATGTATTACTCGATATTCAGTTCTGAAAACAGAAACTGCTCTATTTTAAGGATGCAGGGATTTAATATAGGCAATTTTGTACTCACAAGTCATTAGAGGGTCATTGGCCTAGCTGGAACAATGAGTCCCCGGAAAGATCTCAGAATTGACAGGCCATGAGAACTCTTCTGTACCTTTGTGGCTCCCCCTGCAATATTAAATTCAAATTAGAAAACACATTCCGTACCTCTGATTCAAGAATCAGAAAGCCAAGGTCAAGAAAAAATTTTCTCCTTTGAAATTGCCCCTTCTTAGCTAGGGTCCTGGGGAACGGATGGTGGAATGCTGCTGCAGAAAAAGACCTCGGAAGTTGTTGACCTTGTTGGCCGTCAGAACATAGTCAAAAGAGACCAAAAGGTGGCTTTATTCACACTTCTGCCCTCTAAATCTTATTTGACTGCATATGATTGATGGAACCTAACTTGCTTTTAGAACCCTAATTACATAGGAGTCTGAGAAATATTGACTTTTGTTTTCTAGACCGTGCAGTAGTATAAGAAGGCACTCTAGATAAAGGCTGGAATCAATGGTGAGTCAGTCTAACAGAGATAATAGCATCAATTTAATTGATAATATCATTCCAAAGAATTAAGAAAACCTCTCACAGAAACATTATAGTTTTCTCAAACGTGACTAATTGAAAGAATTATTTTTATTGATAGTTGATATTTGACCACATCAGATCAGAGCAAGACTTCCCTCTCATAAATATATTCCGTTTAGTCAAAGAGCATCGTCCCAAAGTAGCAGAAAGAATTAACTCTGGAACAAACAGGCTGAAGCACTCACACATACACATATAGCTCAAACCATAGTGATTCACTCAGGAAAGTGAAGTTGAAGTGGGATTCGTGTGTGATATTAAAGCCTACATATTCCAAGTGGGGGAAAACAGCGGAGAAGAAGAAGAAAGAAGGCAATCCTGAAAGGCTAGCTGATTGATAAAATGTTCAGTGTTGAAAGTAGTACGGTTAATGGGAATTGTCTTGCAAAGTTGTTGAAGCACTGTAATGTGCAGAAGTTAGGATGCAGTGCAAGTCAAAGGGCATTATTAGTAATTGTTTGGAGTAGTAAGGTAATGGCACATAATGTTTATAATTAGTAAAAATACAGAAATAAAGCACAGTGGCAGCTGTTACAGATTTGTAGTAATGAAAATCTGCATGATGATGCTGATGTTAAACTTCCATGGTTAAGAGGGAGCACATTTTTACTCACTGCTTGCATGTAGAAGAAAATGAAGTGCTGTATAAGCAGGAGCACAGAATAGGGATTCCTGGAAAGAATATATGTTAATAAATTTGTTTCTTAGAGGAGACTAATTATAAGTAACAATATTATGACTTTAATGGAGAACCAACATTCCTTGGACTATAAATTGGACTGTGGTCCAATTTTTCTGAGGAATTCTTAGAAGGGCTAAGTACAAAACCTAAGCTAGCTTTTATCTAAGGCCTGGCAACTACTTTCTTTCATTTGCCTAGGCAAAATGCTTGGGGTCATCTGAGTTTTGCTCTCTGAATGCACATTCAACCATTATAAAATCCTGTTGACTCTACCTTCAGAACTGATGCAGAACCTGACTGCTTCTCACTACTGCCACTGCAACCACTATGGGGCCACCCACCATCAGTTATTGACTGATTTTTTGCAGCTATTCCTCTGCTTCTTCACTAGCTCCCCACGTCTATTTTCAACTCAGCATCCACAGCAATCTTAAAAATCAGGTCACCCTTTGCTCAAAATTCTGAAATGCTTCCTTACTTTGCTTACAGAAAAAGCTAAAGTCTGTGCCTCTGCCTGAAGACCCTGGAAGGCCCTATGTGACCTGCTTGCTCACCATCACCAGCTTTCCCGTCCTCCTTATCTCCCTGCCCCAACCATTCACCCACCCACCCACCCACCCACATCATCTTCCTTGTTCCTTCAGCTGGCAGCCAAGATCCAACACTAATGCCCTTGCACTAGCTCTTCTCTTGCCAGAAATCTTTACATTACTGTCTCATCTCTTAAGCATTTGTCAAATGTGCTTTAAAATATATTAATCTGGCTGCCTTATTTAAAGTGCAACCTACCCCACCACACATAATTTCTTAGCCCCTTTATCATTTCCTTTTTTCCCTTTATGACAATTTTAGCTTCTAAGTTGCTGTATAATATTCTTATGTATTGTTTTCATGGTTTATTGCATTTTGCTTCTGCTAGGTAAGTAACTTTAACTGTTTTATTCACTAATATATCCTAAATCCATTAGAACCAGGCCTGGCACAGAATGGTTGCTCAATACATACATTTAAGTTTTTGTTGGAAAGACAACCTCTCTGCACTGAGAGCAGATTTGGCAGGTACTCTAATCGTTCATATAAGGCTATAACATTATTTGAGTGAACAGGAACTCAACCAATGGGTTCCTTTAGCTAATCAACCCATAACATCTCCTGATTCCCATACTACCAATGCTTGTTTTTCACAGTCCAGCAGGAAGGAGTATGATATAATGACAATGGTTTGGTGTCTGACACTTTCCAGATTTTAACTCTACTAGCTGCTGACTAAATGGCTTGAAGGAAATTCGTCTTTTTTACACATCATTTTTCTCATCTGTGGAATGAAGATTCTATTAATCAGATCTCATAAAGTGGTTGTGAAAATTAAATGAGACAATGCAGGTAAAATGCTGAGCATTCAGTACATTACGTAAATGTAATTATAAAGCACTTGAGACAATGCATTTAGGATGTCATTCATTCCTCTATAATTTTAGTTGTGGTTTTAATTTGCTTACTAAACTTCCCTTTATTAGACAGTAGAAAGATAAACTTTATCCAAGCTCAAATCCGAATTATCAAGAACTCTAATACTAGTATATGAATTATTTTATTGTATTGTGAACTCTTAGAAGTAAAATCCATATTCAAGTGAAAGTATAAAACAAAATATATTACATATGAATGAATTTGGATAGTCTATTTACTTTTCTACGTTATTAAGATATGACTTAACTACTAATTGAATCATATTTCTTAAAAATTATTATAAATAGACAATGAGCTTTTTATGGTTTCACCTTTCGAACATGAATTTATTATTTGGTATTTCTATTTTTAACAAAGTTTTTCTCTTAGGCCATCTAGATTATGTCAATTTAATTTTTAAAATTTGATAATTTCAATTAGCTTCAATTTGTGAGTTACACATCTGAATTAAACAGTTGTCTAAATTTTAATCACCTTTGAGAATAAATCTTAGCATAATTGATTAGCAACTCTTGATATTATAGTTTTTTTAAGAATATTCTTTCTTTAAATGTGAGTTTTAAACCCATTGGAAATGGTCTCTTTTGTTATATAAATCTGGCTTTCAATTTTTGAATCCATTACCGTAATGTTCAATGCTATTTCCCATTCTGAAAACTCATTTTGTATGTGGGTATTTGAAATGATCAGAGATATTATCAAGAACATGACCAATAAGCCATAAAACTGCTCAACTCATTACTAGTACACTTTATTTGTTACTTGGAAAATTTCATTTCAGATTACTTTGGAAGAGAGGGTGAATATATATGTAGCAGTTCTCTGAGTGTAAGATGTATTTTCCCATGCATAATTTATTTAGAGTTGCACTCTAGCTGTTAGGTAAGTGTGAAACTAAGGCCATTGTGTTTAGAAAATGTCTTACAGGAATCTGAGCTTTCAGTGGAATCAGATAAGCTGGAGAAATGTACCCAGGAGCTAAGTGTTCATTTCATTCTCCTGACTTGCAATCCGCCTTAGGGTAAGACATCCCCATCCACAGCAACTTCACTAGCATTGAAAAAGCATGGAAAAACACCCAAGAACAGCCTTCTGCAAACTGGCTTTCCTAAATAGGATATACTAAATTTCTCTTCCAAGACTGAAGGAATTAAACCAAAACCAAGAACTTAAATTAAGAGTAACCAGGGAGATTTCAATCAGAATTTCAACCTTTCATCATTTTTCAATACCTGTAGTGAATTTTGAATCAGTTACAAGACATTGTAGTCAAAGTCTTCTATGTAAAAAACTTCTTTAAACTTGTCAATCAAAGACAAAACAGGCACATGGCAGGGTACAGCTCTGTGACCTTCTGTTGGCTAGAAAGGAAGGGCCTGTCTCTTAATCTTTAGAAGGCTTCAGATAATTACTGAAATAGATTCCAGGTACACTTCAGAGGACATTTACTTTTCACCTCTGTCGATAAGTGGCATGATGGTACAGCCTATTTTTCTTTGGTTTTCAGTGGGATTAAAAGCTCACCTTGAATGTTTCAAAACCTTGTAAGAAGGTGCTTTGGAGCAGGTTGTAAGATGTATGAATATGTAGCAAAGCTTAGTTTGTTGTCCTTTATAAACACTTTAAAGATCTTTGGATTAAAGGAATAATCTGTGGAGAACATTTTTAGTTGCTAAAATAAAGTGTGTGTTCATAGCTGGATAGTCTTTATCTTTATTTTAGGCCATAACTACTCTTTGTGATGAATAAGAGAAAGGCAAAAGATGAATGTGGAGATGTTCCGTTCCTGGAAAGCAAGTGTTGAGGATAAAAGCAGTTTCTAGAAATGAGTAAGTTAAGGTGGAAGCAGCAGGCCTTTGAATACTTAAGCCCTAAGCAAATGACAGTCGTCATTGTTAACTGTGAATTCACATGGCCCATGCGAATAGGATATGGCTGTTAATCATGTTTGAAAAGGTTACAGATTTGGATGGTAAAAAACTCAGCCCATAATGTCCAGAAAAAGAGGACACAAAATAGCTTTTTTTTTTTTCTGCAGGAAAGTTTTACAATGATACATAGGAAGTAGCAACGCTTCCAAGTGTTTCCTAATGTGAGAACTATTCTCAGCTTTTACTCCTATCAGTAAGTTATTCTTCCTGACAAAATGAGTGGAATGTCATCTTTTCTCTCACTGTAACACAGAATCACATAGCAGAAAAGACACAGGAAGCAGGATTTTCAGTTCACAGTGGCGAGAGAAACACAAAAGTGCAACTTCAAACTGAAAACAAAGAGAAAAAGCATTTCCCAGTAATAGGTTGCATATTTGCTTGGAAGAAGGGGCAGAATATAAGGGATAAGAATGATAGGTCAATTAAAAACAAAATGAAACTTAAAAAGAACATTGACTTTAGGAACAATCAGACATGTTTTCATTCCAACTTGTGAATATAGGCAGAAGCCCTAAACCTCCATTTTGTCATGTATAACTTAGAAATAATAAAAAGATAATAAACTAACTCATATAGTTGTTGTGAGAGTTCAGTACTTAATGTAGTTAATGGAATGCTAGGCATGTAAGTGCCCAAGAGTTTGCTACTGCTATCATTCACCCCCAGAAAATCATCGATAAAGGCTATATAGTTAAAGTATATTTGAGCAAATACATGTGTAGGACCTGAAAGAAAAAGTCTTTATATGAGAAAACAACATGCAAGTATCAATCAGTAAGAGAAAAGAAGTCTGTGGTAGACAAGAGTGTCATCAGGTTTAGAAAGAAAAGCAACATGGACTGAACTGGAGACAGGCTTAAAAGTTGTCACAATTTCCCTTAGAATTGATGTAAGATTTGTCCTTATTTGTGTCTACATTTATGACAAAATTAATTGTAGAGTAACCTACAGATGATTAGTTCCAGTCATTAGTATACATCTGTCTTAAGTTAATAAACCTCTCCAGGTCTGGAAGATCCATTTCCATTCTCGGTTTGGTTTTTTTTTTCCCTGTATACTTGCAGCAGTCTAGATTTTGGTACTCAGAGAAAGGAAGAGCTAAAAAGTGACACTCCTTTATAGCAATTTTACTTTAACAAGCCTCTATTCTATCTGTCTGTGTTAAATACACATATCTACATGTATTTGTCTTAACATGCTACATTCTTACATATGGTTAAATGTTACTACAGACCCTCATGAGCTTTCATTCAATAGCATGAGTCTCCAAGGAAGCAGAAGAAAAACACTTTCTTTCTCTGGTCAGCTCTCATTTTCCTAACCAGAGGAACTATAGAAAGACATGTGGGGTTTGTTTCTCTCTGATCACTTACTTTTTGGCTATAGAGCTCCTTTTAAGGGAGGCAATGAATGTTCTTGGATCAGTCCAATTTGGTCAGGAAAGAGGAAGCTATTTTAGGTATATTCGTGGAAAGAAAATTAATATAAAGAATTTGAGGCTTAGACAACCACTGGGAGAGCTGCAAAAGGAAAGATCAGAAAGGTCTCTTCCAAGAAATCTGAAAGTGTGAGGATTTCATGGAAGCCACCAATAATGATTTTAGTTGCCAACAGAGCTGAAATAGGAGCACAGGAGAATTTCTGTAATAGGAGTGAACCAGACCTCATCTCTTTTCCTCTCCAGATCTTGTCTTTGTGTTCTCCTTCCCTGCCTTCTATCCCAGGGGACTGACTGTATGGACTAAATTGGTGGTTCACCTTGTCCTCTAACTTCCAGTTGAGTTTGGTCAGTGGGAAGCACCAACAGGAGACGAGAAGTTGTGGTTAGCACAGTTATTCTCCTGCCTTCCTCCCTTCAAGGTTATTTCAGGAAGGCTGTGTTCCTTGACTGCAGGTGCTCTCAGGTTAACCCCTTCTCCCAACATCTTCCTTCTTGGTATTGGTGACTGTTCCTTCCTCTTATCCTTTCAAGCCAACAGATAACAGCTTTTACCAACCCTACCATTCTGCACTACACTTTGGAGTTCCACTACATCCTGAAATATCTTTGTATTATAAATACTCCAGGTTCCTGTTGGAAACTGGACTGATATAATAATTTTTTACCATGAGCTTCCCTAAGAAATGCACCTTTAAGATGGGTGACTGGAATTGTATGGTTTATATTTAAAGGAACTCAGGGATAACCTCTTTGCCAGGATTAAAGGGACATGTGTAATACACGGTGTGTGCTGGAATCTCCTTCTCACGTGATCATGCCTGATAGCATAAGATAAAGTAGAGGTGAGGGGCAAGACCTGACTGGAATGGCTGAGGAATTGAGTTATTTTGTAAATAATAGATAAAAATGTAAGAGCTATGGAATCAGTTGTTTATCAATTTGGGCAGCAGAGAGCATAAACAGAAATTAAGAGACATAGACATATAATTAAGAATACATGTGGGAGACTGGAACCTCTCCTGAGGTTGCATAGCTAGAAGCGTAAATGTAAGGAGTACAGAGTTGTAGCTCCAGTTAAACGTTCAGTCTTGCCAGATCTCTCCTTTTAAAGGAAGGACACATGGAAATAAGTGGGACCTTGAGTTTTGGGTTGGGACCATTTGGGAAAACTGTGGACTGACATTGAGATCTTGGATCTCCAACTACCTGTAAAATCCCCTTGCTGGGGAAGCAGCCTTGTCCCTCTATCAGCCCGCCTCTGAATTAAAGCCTTCAGTTATTACATGACAGGCAATTGTCTTAGGAGCTAATGATGATCTTTTCCACACCCACACTGACCTCTTATTACCTTTGTGTCCTCATTAATTACATACCAACATAGTCCTAAGAATTAAAAATCTTGCTTTGCAAGGAGGAGGTCTTAATTGTCACAAGATTTCAATATCTGTATTGTCAGGGGCATTGGGCATATGAGTAGGAGTATGTTTGAAAGATGATAAACCAAGAGCAAGGAAATATGCTCAGTTGGGTCAAATCTTCATCAATAAAGGTAAATTCATAAGGTATTTAGGATCTAATATGTGTGTTTAAGCCTCAGCGAGTCATCTAAATATTCTGATAGCTTGGGTCATTGAAGCCTGGGACTGAAAGTTAACCAAGTTAATAAGATAAAGTCTAGAACTTTCCTGGCGCCATACAGGAAGGAATCTGAAGACTTAGCAATATAGGAATGTTAGATGAATATATTACACAAAATCTATGGAAAATCTCCCAATCATAAAATTCTAAGACGTTTGGAATTGTGAGATACCACCTATGAACTTACACTGATTTCTGGAGACCTGAAACATTACCATGATTTTCTGGTCAGAATGAGAGCTTATGATTGTCAGGTGATAATGAAGTCTTGGCTGATTTTCAGGTAAAATAAGTCCTATAATTACTGTATTTCTCAAGTCACAGAATGTATAGTGAAAACAGATACACTTCGAAATTATTAGAACCCCTGATCCATGGGATGAAGACTAAATGGTAAGAAGGACTAAACATAAGTCCTGACACTGATTCTTCTAACAAAGATAATAAACCCAAAATACAACCTTATCTTTTGTGTAATTGCCAAGATTGATGTCACCATCAAATATTTAACTGATACAGTGATACTGATTCCTGCTACATCCTTATTTAAACTTGCCCATTTGGCTAGTGCCAAAGCCAGATGGGTTGTGGAAAATGAAAGCTAATTATCCCAAACTTATTCAGTGATGATGCCAATTGCAGCTGCAGTTCCAGATGTGCTACTTATACTAGAGCAAATAAACACAGCTTCTTGTAATGATTGATCTGCAATCTTTATTTTTATTTTTTTGTTTTTCATTTCAAACAGTGAGGAAAATCAGAAGCAATTTTCATTCAATGGCAGGAATAACAGTATATTTTTATTATGTTGAGTTCCTACTCTACGTTGAGTTATGTTCACCCTCCTACTCTCTAACATCTCTATCATCTGAAGGGACTTTGATCATCTTAATATCCCATAGAATGTCCTGCTGATCTGTAATATTGATAGTATTATGCCACTTAAAATTGCTGAACAAGATGTAGCAAGTGCTCTGAATGCCTTAGTAAGACATATTTGAACCAGAATGTGGAAGAAATTTCAGAGGCTTGTTGCATTATCTGTTTCTAGGGGTCCACGATTTGTGTTCTATTTAGCTTTACCATCTAAAGAGAAGAAGTGGTATTTTGCTGCTCATCATAAAAAGATGCTTGATGAGCTTCTGTACATTTTGGAGAAGGTATATAGCTCAACAATATGTTCCTCAACTCACCAAGGTTGAGCTGCTGCTTATTCTTCTGTGTTGCCCATCTGTCAAAAGCAGAGGCCAATGCTGAGTCTTTAATATGGCATTATTCCTCAGTGGGGATAGCCAGCAAAATGGTGGCTATTTGATTATACTGGACCATTTCCATCATCAAGGGGTCATGCTTTGTATCACATGAATAGATTAATATTCTGGGATGGGTTCGCCTTCTCTGTCAGCAGCAGCATGTGTGCACTCATGGAAAGCCTTATCTATCAATATCACCTCCAATCAGAGGGCTGCCTTGAGGTTAAAAATATATGTTAATAAGCCTAACCCTCAAAATTATTCCATACCACATTATCCAGAAGCAGCTGGCTTGATAGTGTCATAAAATGGCCTTCCATAGGTTCGGTTACATTGCTCACTAGTACATAACTCCTTTCAAGGTTGGGCTTTTATTACACACATTGGAACACCCCCCCCAACACACACACATATATACACATTTGTGTATATATGTATTGTGTATATATATTTGTATATATGTGTATGAGTATATTTGTATTCTCATAGTTAGAATGTATAGATCTGGGAACCAATGGGTAAAAGTACAATCATCTTTGAAGATTGTTTATTTTTGAAAAAAAAGATTAATAAACACCTTAATTATTGAATTATGATTGAATAACTTAATTGAACTTAATTAGCATAATACCATCAATGTCACAGATCAGCATGACATTCTATGGGATATTAAAATGATCAAGGTCCCTCCAGATGACAGAAATGCTAGAGAGTAGGAGCGTCAACATAATTCATCTGTAAGCTTTAAAGAATTTTGCCTGTATTTTTTTATCAGCTCGTGATGGAGTGGAATCTAGGATTGGAAGTAATTCTGAAATTTCTAAGATAGGTCTGGTATTCATTCAAAAGGAGATAACTTGTGGATATTAGGGAGGATTGATTTGTTGTCATCAAGGCTATCAATATAGTACCTTGGCCGTGATAGTTTGAGTTTTCTGGGAGCTTTGTTAATTATAGTTTTAAAATTCCCTTGGCTCTCTTCATCTTACCTGAAGTTTGGGATGATAAAGATAGTGGAAATTCCAAGTAATGATCATTTACAGAGTTCTTAAATAACAGAAATGATGAAATGTGTGTCCCTATTACTGGAGAGGTAAGTTGGAATTCCTGAAGTGTAAAATCATGCTTTTTTCCCCCTACATTTACCATGAGAGCTTACATCAAGCTAAAGCCTCAAACTACCTGAAGAATAAAAACAATAATTATAACTCACTCATGGCTTATTTGAAGGTGTTCAAAGGAATACTGAAGCACATTGTCTATTATTTAGACATTTTTATCTCTTGTATTATCAAATGTGATCCTCTCTATTGATGGCAGATCCCTCAACTAGGCACTGGGTAGCATGTCCACCTCTATCACCCACATACTAAATAAGCTTGCTCCTTGTCAGACACGGTGACTCATGCCTGTAATCCCAGCACTTTGGGAGGCCGAGGTGGGTGGATCACCTGAGGTCTGGAGTTTGAGACCAGCCTGGTCAACATGGTGAAACCCAGTCTCTACTAAAAATACAAAAATTAGCCAGGCATGGTGGCTTGTGCCTGTCGTTCCAGCTACTCAGGAGGCTGAGGCAGGAGAATCAATATTGCACCCCAGCCTGGGTGACAAGAGCAACACTCCATCTCAAAAAAATAAAATAAAAAATAAGCTTGCTCCATTGATTTTTTCCACCCTTCTCCCATTGCTTCACTCTCTCTCTTTCCTTTGGGTATACAAATGTGTTAGTCTCTCCCAAATACGAAGAACTTTCTCAGATGTTAAACCATCTCTAGATTTTTCTGTACCTCTCGCATTCCTTTAAAATGACACTTTTTGACTCTTAGTGTCCCCTCAAACCATGGCACTCTAGTTTCAGACCTCATCACACCAAGCAAAAGTATCTTCATCAATAATCATTTCTCAAGACAAAGTTTACTCTACCAGCTTCAGATATGATATGATTACCTTTCTTCTCCTACAAAATTGCTGAATCCAATATTGCTCTTGTAAAAAATAATGTCAGCAAAGAGCAAAATGATAAAACTCAGGCTATAAATTATAAAAACATGTTCCAGAATCTCACCAGGTCTGTTTGAAAGAAAATTGGTGGCTTTTCTTGATGTTGTTTTTTGTAAGGTAATCATTTACTATTCTACTTGACCTCTACCAGTTTAAGTGCAACAAGAAATATTTGCTATAGTACACGTTTTTTTCTTTGGCTAGCTAAGAAGTAATTAATTCCTAAGTAATTAACCATAACTCTAAGTAATAAATGTAACTTTAAAATTGATGGGCATACAGACAAAATTTGTATCATGTGTTATATCTGCCAGTTTCAAAATACCTTTTCCAATTGTCCTGTCTTACTGTATGCATCAAGAGAGGGTTGGCTATTCCTTCTAGAAGTTTCTCCAAAGTAGCCTAAGTTTGCCTCTTTTGGAAGGTTTTTGAGTGTTATTTTCAGGGAAAGATGATCTATGGGAGGTTGGTGATTTAAACATTAGAAAGTCTGGCAATTATTCTGAATACACAGGATAAGTTAGTACGTGGCAGGTTAAGGTAAGCTTGATGTCCACATTATCTAGTGGAACAACTAGCTGAAACGTGGTAAGGGTATTTTGCCAATAGAAGAGATTTTATGGCAGGGGAAACCATTAAGCTTAGTGGGCATTTACAATTAAATCAACCATGGATTTCACAAGTTTTTCTATTGCTGCTATCACTCTTAGACACGATGGATATGACTTGGCTACTGAATTTAAAGTAAGACTGAAATAAGTAATAGATCTTTGATTACATACATACTCTTGGCTCACACCGCTAATAATTTTTCAGACTTTAAATGAATAAAAAAGAAAAATTTTTATGAATCTAGAGTCATGGAAGTAAATCCCATTAGTGATGGTTATTGTACCCATATTTAAGGTGAAATAAAAATAATCTTTTTTTAATTTGAAAAGTTTTTCAATCATTAAAAGACAATTTATATTTATATATTTACTAGAAAGATACACTTTTGATTTTTACAGATTAAAAATATGTGTTGAGTTTGGTAGACAAGAGCTTTCATAACTATTATGAATTAAATAAAATTTAGAGCATTTTGAGATAAATCTATTTCTATGCCCCTTTCTTTTATAAGGTAAAGGAGGAAATTTTGGGAAACTCATAATGTAGGCCTTAAAGATAGTAGTTTTGTTTTACTGAATTTGGTACCTGAATTTGGGAGAGATAAAACTTTTCCAATAAAATTAGAATAAAATTCATTTCAGATCTGCCATCTGAGAAAAAAAAAACCTAAATATTTATATTTATAGAAGATATATGATTTGGATGACAAATTAAAGAAACTTAAGCTTCTTTGCTATTGCCTAAGGAGATTGCCCTAATAAAAGTGGAATTTACAAAAAAATGCTTCATGATATTAAGCACAATAGAAGAAATAAACCTTTGTGGAGTTTATGAGGGACTGTTGAGGATGTTTCCAATTTACATGTTACCTGCTAATATAACATGACCTTGGGAAGCCCATAAAAGTAGGATGTGGACAGGAACCTGAGCTTCTGAATTATCTTTTCAATTTGTCACCAACAGAAACCTAAAGGTAAGTGTGATAGTTGATCTGAGAACTATGTAACTTAAAATTTAGATGACAGGGGCCAGGCACGGTAGATCATACCTGTAATCCCAGTACTGTGGGAGACCACGGTGGGAGAATTACTTGAATTTAGGAGTTTGAGACCAACCTGGGCAACGTAGTGAGACCCCATTTGTACAAATAAAAATTAGCTGGATGTGGTGGTATGCACCTGCTAATCCTAGCTACTCAGGAGGCTGATAGGAGAATTTCTTGAGCCCAAGAAGTTGAGGCTGCAGTGAGCCATAATCACAATATAGCACTCAGCTTGAGTAACAGAGTGAGACCCTGTCTCAAAAACAAACAAACAAACAAACAAAATTAGATGCCAAAATCAGGAGTAATTTAATTAACTTACTTAATTTACGTAACTAAATTACGTATGGTATTTTTGAGGCAGGAGATTGGGAGGACTTGTTTTCTGGTCACAACACTGCTGACCAAAACAGGATCTGGTCCAGACAGGGCAAAGTAAAGAAACCTGCAGGTACCAGCAGATGGTGATGAAATCTCTCCCTAGCTTCCCTCTTTGCTCATTAGCATAAGACAGTCCCACCCATACCATGACAGTTTGAAAATGCCATGGCAAAAACCTGGAATTAACTGCCCCTTTCCTATAAAATTCTAAACAACCTGCCTCTCAATTTACATTGACCTACCTTTTAATTTGCATGTAATTGAAAGTGGGTTTACATGAGTATAAAGGGCTCAGTGCCAGGCACCCATATCTTGCTGACTCTGGGAGCACTGCCTATGAGTTATCCCTGCCCTGCAGGGAGTAGTACCATTTGATAAAAGATTTCAATCTAATACCTCAGGCTTGCCCTTGAATTTTTTCCTGGGCAAAGCCAAGAACCCTCTCAGACTAAGCCCCAGTTTTGGGATTTGTCTACCTTGCATCAATCTGGTTCTGTGTGAAACAACCAGTAGGCATCCACTCCCTGAATCCTTAAAGTTTTGTATCCCTCCTTTACACTAGGCAAAGAAGTTGTGTGATTATGCCTAGGTGTCTAGGTCACAGCTTTAGAGGGCTTGGGTTTAAGTAACATGTTGTAGGATGATAATTCTCAGACTACACACTCAGCACTTAGCCTTGATCTTCTCAAATGCTTGCTGCACTTCTCCACCTGGATGCATCTGTGCAGATATTTGATATTGTCCAGAAATAAATTCAAACCAAATCATGCCTCTCAGCCTACAGTTTTTCCTGCTTTCAGGAAAAACGCCATACATTCATGTACCCCAAGCAAAAACATCTCAATTTTATTCTTGAATTTTTCTCCTTCATAATATATATCCAATCTCTTAAGTCCTCCTAAATCTTTCTTAGTTTCACCCCCACTGTTTTATCTATACACCAACACTTTTTAGCTTTGGTCCTTGGAATCTCTCACTTGGACTATTGTGAATCTTTGCTACTCCAAAACCTCAACTTTAATGTATATCTGTGATCATGTCCTTCTCCTTCATCACACTGTAAATTTTGTATGCAGGGAACTAATAAAGTTCATGGTACATGGTGAGCACCCAATAGACATTTGTCAAACAGAATTGAGGACAAATGGGAGGTCTCTAGCTGAGGAGACTTAGAACTACCATCACAGATGAAAACTCATCTTGCTAGACTGACCCCAGTCAGCCTTATTTTCAACCTTATTTCTCAGTCCTCTCTTATAACTGATTCTAATTGGACTTGTGCCCCAGAGATTCCCACAATAACGTACATTCTCACCCAGCATAGCAGAATAGAATAATTACTGTACTTGTTTTAGAGTAAGACACACCTGGAATGCCAGCCCACTTCAGCCAATTACTATCTTTATGTGCTTGAGAAAACTCTGCAAACCAATTTAATTGGTAAAATAATAACCATCTCCATAGTGTAAATGTGAAGATTCAGATTATATATATATATATATATAATATAAATGTAAAATTATTGGCAAAATTACTGTTTCATAAGCTTTAACTATTATTGCTCGATACTAGATGGCCCTGTCCTACCTGCTCCTCTTTGTTCCTCTGAATCCTGTGTACACTTCCTATTCTTCATGGAAAGTTCATTCTCACCTTTATAATGCAAACTTCCCTGTTGGAAATTATTTTTTCCTCCTTTGCTCTGTTAAGAATTGCTTCAATAATGATATTAGCTACTTAATGTTTTAAGGACACTTTATATATAATTTTATTTAAAGAAGTAGAAATTATCTGTATTTGACAAAGAAGAAAACTGAGAATACAGCAAAGTTGATTGCTCAGAGTCACATACAAGGAAAGAGCAAAATGATGATTTGAATTCATGAATATCCAATCAAAGCCAATGTTATAGGCTTTTGCAAAGCCAAATAGACTTCATCACCTGAAACTATTATTTACACTCATGTATTCTGTTGCATTGTTGGTCATCAAGTGTGGTAGATTAAACATGGCCACACATTCTCTGCAGCTCTTTCCATAAAGAGGAGTCTATTTCTGTATACATCTTGAATCTGTATTGGCCTTGTGACTTGCTTGGCCAATATAATGTAGTGAAAGTAAAGATGTGTAATTTGTGGAACACAGGCCTCAAGAGACTGTGCAGATTTAGGCTTTGCCCTCCTTAACTACTTCCACCACTATCTAAGGAAATGCAGGATAGCCTACTGAATGACAAGAGAACACATGAAGAGGGCTCAGCCAACAGCCAGCATCATACTCTTACTCCCTGCAACCACAGGCAAGCTGCTAGCACACTGTAACCACATGATAGGCCAACAGAGAACTTTGCAGATAATCCAAGAATCATGAGAAAAATAAATTTCAGTTTCAGCCACTGAATTTTAGTGTGATTTGTAAAATCTATAAATAGTTAGCTGATAGCAAAATTGGTACCTAGAGGTAAATTTCAGCTCTGATATAGACATGAAAATATGGCATTGGTTTTAAGACCAGGTGGTGGATCAATGATAGAGAATGAATTATGAAACTATTAGAGGAGGCTGGAAAAGTAGTGAGGAAATTGCTATGGGAGGCTGGAGAATGGACATCTGTATTATGTAATTGCTGTACAATTAGCATAACTGTTGCCTGTGGTAACTTAGAAGATAGAGAATATACCTGCCTTAGTCAGTTTAGGATGTTATGATAAAAATGCCATGGACCAAGTAGCCTGAACAAGAGAAACATTTATCTCTCTTCTGGAGGGTGGAAAGTCCAAGATCATGGTGCCAGCTTATTTGGTTCCTGATGGGAGTCCTCTTCCTGTTTTGCAGATGAATCTTTTACTGTATTCTCACATGGCAGAAAGAGATGATCTCTTTTGTGTCTCTTTTTGTAAGGGCACCCATCTTATTCATGAGGGATCCACCCTCATAACTTAATTACCTCCCACCTCCAAATACATCACATTGGGAATTAAGGTTTGAACATGTCAATTTTGTGGGGTATACAAACATTCAATCCATGGCAATACCTAAAGAATACATAGCTCTGACAAAAGAGATTTATAGACAGAATACTGAATGTGACAGGTTGCTTCTGTTAGTGTATGATAAGATACAAGAAGAAAGAAAGAAACTATATGAGACTGTTCAGTTTGCAAGCCAAAACTATGAAGAGTATAGAAGTACCAGGACTTGCTGGATTGGAGAACAAACCACCTTTCACCCAGTCTCCTAGCTGGTACAAAAAGTATCAATCAAATGAGGCCTGCAAGTAAATATCAAGTCATGTGTGTGGCCATGAGACCCTTTCCAAAAGGTATTGCTAAGCCAGTGTCTAGATAGGCGCTTATCTAGAAAACTCTAAATAGACTCTTTTTCTAGAAAAAAGGGCATTTAAGAATCTTAAGAATGTCCTCCCACAGTAGCCTCACATGTAGACTAAAGTAGAAATTTGGGAGTCATCAGTAGGTAGATAGTACATAAAGTCACAAAACTGGATGAGATAGGGAAAAATTGGTAGTCAGTGAACAAGAGTCAATATAACTAAACAGTTATAGCAATTAAGATGATATAATAAGGAGGAGAACAGCAGTGTTAGCTTGCCATTGAGATTTCAGAGGTGCTACTCTAGTTATTGATGATGACAATAAAAGTGTGTGGCAAAGGAGGGTGTAGGGGAGAAGATGGGTAGGCGTGAGAAACCACAGTGCTTGATGACTTCTTTGTGATTGTTGACATCACCAAGAATGATAGCAGGTTTAGTAGAGGAGGGAAATCCCAAGCTCTGTTGTTTTCATCTTTTGTTAAATCAAGATTCAAGTGTTTTTGTTTTTGTCTTCATCCCTTTCAAGTGTTTTAGATTCTGTCAAAAAATAGATTTTTCAAAAAGCAAGTTCCTAAACTATGGCAAACTATAATGGGTTATTATGTAAGAAAATAAGCCTAAAGGAGAGAATGATCAGAGAAATCTCAGTTAAGGAAGTCAGTGTGGTGGATCTCTCACTTCATATAATCCCCTTGGAATAAGAGCTCTTCTGGAGAAGAACAAATTTGAAATAAAATGTTGGAAAAAAATCAATAAATGATACTATATATGAGGCCATATTCTCTCCTGCTGATACATATTTTTATACTTAGCATCTTCAGAAAACAATGGTATAAATTAAAAAGAGAGGCTAAATAAGGTAGTGTCTATTCAGTTCTTTTTCTGTCACTAAAGAGTTTTTCTAGGGTTACCAAGAATTCATATTTTGCTCTGCGATGGCTTAAATTTAGTAGAAGCAGCAGTTTGGGTAGCAATGTATCTGTGACATAGTTCCCTAATTAGTAGTACTTAGGTTTACATCTTTATGCTGAATAGACACAAAGAAAATTATCTGACCTCTATTACTCAACAAGATAAATTTAACATCTCTAAATTTCAAAGATTTCCAAATATTTCAAGATTTCCACAGAATTGTTTGGAAATTGTTTGGAAATGAAGATTTCAAAGATTTCCATAGAATTGTTACATTTATTGAGAAAATATAAAATGTGTAAAACCTGTTTTAAACTTTTATAATGCTTTCAAATCAATTTGTATTTAAAAGTGATAATTGTAACATATGTTTATATACTAACATTGTTATATATGTATATACACATACACATATATAATTTAAATGCTTTTATTTCTCTGATATAAAATGCTTGGTGCTTATTTGGATTTGTAGAGTTCTCACAGTCTCCCAGGGAGCATGGTCCTGTCAATAAAAAATTGCATAGCACAAAGTTAAACAAGGAAGACTTTTGTCAAGACTATTGCAACAGAGGGGAGAGATTGAACTCAACTTCTCTGAAACAAAAGGCAGAGGGGTTTAAGAGCTGGGCTTAGCTAGTAGAAAAGTACTGGAGGATATTGGAAGGGAGGGTGATAAATGGAATGTGTCAAGTAAATAGAGTTATTCCTGAGTTTGCAGGAATGTTTTCCTCTGTGATTAGTCCATCTGTGTCTGCTACTTGGCAACAAGTAGATTGCTACCCTATACAGAGACCAGGAGATAGGGGTGCTATTGTCCTTGGTTACATTTCAAAGGGGTGGCTCCAGGTTCTTGAGAAAGACAGTCTGGGTTGTAAAACTGTCAAGAGGGTAGCAGATTTTACATACATTTCAAAAGGATGAGAAAGAATGTGCAATGACAGGTTTTCTAAAGTAAATTCTGTAAGCAAAGGGAGGTCAGAGGCCTATAATCAAAAAGAAGTCTGCCTAAAGTTTACTCAAGCTGAGGGCAACTTTAAGGTCATCTGGGTCAATCCCCAGGTTAAAAACACTGAGTTTTAGACTACTTGTTATAGGAAGCCCACTAGACCAGAATTGAAAGTCCAGAGTTTTAGCTTTAGCTTTCCCATGGCTAGCTATAGCTCTTGAGCAGATTGCTTAAACTCTCTAAGCCAAAATCCTCAGGATAAGAATATATATAATTACATCTACTGTGACTATTTCTAAGGATTATCATCAAGTTCAAATAAGATAAGGAATACTAGAATAAATGTATATGATGAATAATTATTTTATAACAACAGAAAATATTGAATAATTTTCTCACTGTGAATCTAAGACATACTATCTTTCTACATTTCACATTAACTTATAATAAGTTCAAGAGACCCATTGTACAACATGGTGACTGTAGTTTACAATATATTGTGTCATTGGAAAGTGCCAAGAGAGTGGATGTAAAGTGTTGAAAACAGTATCTATGCCAGGTAATGCATATGTTAACTTGTGTAAGTCATTTTGCAATGTATATATATTTCAGAACAATATGTAACAACATGGTAAATACAATATTTTCTGTCAGTTAAAAAAAGTCTCTGCCAGGCGCAGTGGCTTATGCCTGTAATCCCAGCACTTTGGGAGGCCAAGGCAGGAGGATCACGAGGTAAGGAGATAGAGACCATCCTAGCTAACACGGTGAAACCTCGTCTCTACTAAAAATACAAAAAAATTAGCCGGGCGTGCTGGTGGGCGCCTGTAGTCCCAGCTACTCGGGAGGCTGAGGCAGGAGAATGGTGTGAACCCGGGAGGCGGAGCTTGCAGTGATCAGAGATCGCACCACTGCACTCCAACCTGGGTGACAGAGAGAGACTCTGTCTCAAAAAAAAAAAAAAAGTCTCACATTAACTTGCAGTATAATTACCCTGGTATTAGTCAAAGGAGGAGCTAGTCCTTCCCAAGTTCCTAATATAACAAAATGGCAGCACTTAATTATTTTTTTTAATTTTATTTTTCCATAAGTTACTGGGGTACAGGTGGCATTTGGTTACATGAGTAAGTTCTTTAGTGGAGATTTGTGAGAACCTGGTGTACCCATCACCCGAGCAGTGTATACTGCACCATATTTGTTGTCTTTTATCCCTGGTCCCCCTCCACCTCTCCCCCCAAGTCTCGAAAGGCCACTGTATCATTCTTATGCCTTTGCACCCTCATAGCTTAGCTCCCACATATCAGTGAGAACATACAGTGTTTGGTTTTCCATTCCTGAGTTACTTCACTTAGAATAATAGTCTCTAATCACATCCAGGTCATTGCAAATGCTGTTAATTCATTCCTTTTCATGGCTGAGTAGTATTCCATTGTGTGTGTGTGTGTGTGTGTGTGTGTGTGTGTGTATCAGTATATACCTGTTTCTTTTTTTTTGTTTTTTGAGATGGACTCTCGCTCTGTCACCCAGGCTGAAGTGCAGTGATGCAATCTCGGTTCACTGCATCCTCCACCTCCCAGGTTCAAGCAATTCCTTGCCTCAGCCTCCCAAGTAGCTAGGATTACAGGTACACACTGCCACACCTGGCTAATTTTTGTATTTTTAGTAGAGATGGGATTTCACCATCTTAGCCAGGCTGGTCTTGAACTCCTGATCTCGTGATTCGCCCGCCTTGGCTCCCAACATGCTGGGATTATGGGCGTGAGCCACTGTGCCCCAGCCCAGAGTTTCTTTTTCCACTGGTTGATTGATGGGCATTTGGGTTTGTTGCACAATTTTGCTATTGTGAATTGTGCTGCTGTAAACATGCGTGTGCAAGTATGTTTTGTGAATAATGACTTCTTTTCCCCTGGGTAGATACCCAGTATTGGGATTGCTGGATCAAATGGTAGTTCTATTTTTAGTTATTTAAGGAATCTCCACACTGTTTTCCATAGCAGCTGTACTAGTTCACATTCCCACCAGCAATGTAGAAGTGTTCCCTGTTCACCACATCCATGCCAGCATCTATTGTTTTTTGATTCTCTGATTATGGCCATTTTTACGAGAGTAAGGTAGAATTGCATTGTGGTTTTGATTTGCATTTCCTGGATCAATTAGTGATGTTTTTGAGCATCTTTTCATATGTTTTTGGCCATTTGTATATCTTCTTTTAAAATTGCTATTGATGTCCTTTGCCCACTTTTTGATGGGATTGTTTTTTTCTTACTGATTTGAGTTCGTTGTAGATTCTGGATATTAGCCCTTTGTCAAATGTATAGATTGTGAAGATTTTCTCCCACTCTGTGGGCTGTGTATTTTGCTGACTGTTCCTTTTGCATGGCAAAAGGAACTTTACTTTAATTAGGTCCCAGCAATTTATCTTTGTTTTTATTGCAATTGCTTTTAGGTATTTGGTCATGAAATCCTTGCCTAAGCTGATGTCTAGAAGGGTTTTTCCAGTGTCATCTTCTAGAATTTTTATAGTTTCAGATCTTAGGTTTAAGTCCTTAATCCATCTTGAGTTGATTTTTGTATAAGGTGAGAGATGAGAATCCAGTTTCATTCTTCTGCATGTGGCTAGCCAATTATCCCAGCACCATTTGTTGAAAAGGGAGTTATTTCCCCACTTTAAGTTTTTGTTTGCTTTGTCAAAGATCAGATGGCTGTAAGTATTTGGGTTTATTTCTGGGTTCTCTATTCTGTTCCATTGGTCTATGTGCCAATTTTTATACCAGTACCATGCTGTTTTGGTGATTATGGCCATATAGCATAGTTTGAAATCAGGTAGTGTGATGTCTCCAGATTTGTTCTTTTTGCTTAGTCTTGCTTTGGCTATGAGGGCTCTTTTCTGGTTCCATATGAATTTTAGGATTGTTTTTTCTAATTCTGTGGAGAATGATGGTGGTATTTTGATGGAGATCGCATTGAATTTTTAGATTGCTTTGGCAGTATGGTCATTTTCACAATATTGATTCTACCCATCCATGATCATGGGATGTGTTTCCATTTGTTTGTGTTGTCTATGATTTCTTTTAGCAGTGTTTTGTAGTTTTCCTTACAGAGGTCGTTTGACTCCTTTGTTAGGTATATGCCTGATAATTTTATTTTTTATTTTTTGGCAGCTATTGCAAAAGGGGTTGAGTTCTTGATTTGATTCTCTGCTTGGTCACTGTTGGTGTATAGAAGTGCTACTGATTTGTGTACATTAATCTTGTGTCTGGAAACTTTGCTGAATTCATTTATCAGTTCTAGGAGCTTTCTGGAGGAGTCCTCAGGGTTTTCTAGGTAAATGATCATATCGTCAACAGACAGGCACAGTTTGACTTCCTCTTTACTGTTTTGGATACCCTTTATCTCTTTCTCTTGTCGGACTGCTCTGGCTAAGACTTCTGGTACTAGACCTTCAATCCATTTTAATTAGCAAAACACAAATGGTGTGAATGTTGCAGAGGCTCTGGACACAATTTATGGGTTGGAGTTGTGGACTAGATTGGAATCCTGGACCAAAGAGTCTCCATTGCTACCAAGGCCTCAGAGGACTGTCAGTGTTGCGATCTACATAGAGAAAACATTCTCCAGGAGAGTAGAGGACTCAGAATTTGCATTACCATCTAGAAGAAAGGACATATATCATGCAGGGTGTGGTTGAGTGCTTCCCATTCTATTGGTAACTGTTGAGGTGCTTCCAGAGAAGGGAAGAGAGTTATTTGAGTTGTTTTCTACATCCAAAAGTTTTGGACTCTACTGAGGCTACTTCTCTCTTGCTTCTTTAACTTAGGGTGGTGTAATAAATGAGACACACTGAGACAAGCTCTCCCAGTATCCATCCATTCTTCTTGGTAAGAGATGATAAAGCCAAATCCCAATTGATCCTTTCTAAATGAGGGTGAAGAGAAAAGGCAACATCAAAACCATTAAACTTAGGCACTACAGCATGAAGCAGTGAAGGTCAAAGCTGGGCATACCATAATCTATTCTCCTATCCCAGCTCTACCCCTAGTTAGCTGTATGCCTTTGGTAGGCCATTCTGTTCTCAGCCATGTTTTCATCATCTAAGAAAAAGAAGGTGTTGGATAAGATCATGTAACTGATCTAAAGCTGATTGAGTACGCATCTGAGAATTTTACAAACTATTTTTCAGAATCCATTCTGTTAACCCTCTGTATTTCTTCTCTGCATGGGGTGACTTCCTCTTCTGCTTTCACTATTGTAATCTATTTGTGACTTTGGGCAAGTGGTCACCCAAGACATGAGATGATTCTCTTGTTATTATATCTGTCACCTCTGTCTGACAGCTGTTGACTATTTGTTAGCTAAGCCCATCTTTCAGGATACTCAAATCTCATTCCTCAGTGAGAAGTTATATGTGAAGACATGGCCAAGAGCTTTAGATAAACGTAATTAATTTAATTATCTTTTTCTGTAATTCTAAGTTTTCTACATCATAATGAAGATAAAGCAATCACTTTTGTTTTATTGAACCTCATGCTAATGAGGAGTCTTTTGGGGTTATAAGAAATTCCTCCAAAACCAAGACACTTTGAAGGAAGTGGTTCACTCTTACAGGCCCTGGGGGACAGTATAAAAACTCCTAAGACAAAGGACATAATCTCTTGGGAGCCCTAGGGTCCTGCCCACCACCCCATTCTCCCTGTACTACCATAGCTGATGCTCTCTTGAAAGCTCCACCTCCTGGCTGGAAGCCAACTAACACAAAACTAGTGCAATAAACAAAATTACAACTAAGGGCTCTCATAGAGTCCATCTCACTTCCCTGCCACCTCCACTGGAGCAGGTGCTGGTATCCATGGCTGAGAGACCTGAAGGCAGTTCACATCACAGGACTCTATGCAGACACTCCCCAGTAACATCCAGTGCCTGGTAGCTCTGCAGTGTGGCTAGATCCAGAAGAAAAATAGCAATCACTGCAGTTTGGCTCTCAGGAAGCCACTCCCCTAGGGGACAGGGGAGAGCACTACATTAAGGGAGTACCATGTGAGACAAAAGAATCTGAACAGAAGCCCTTGAGTCACAGATCATTTCTCTGATACAGTCTGCCTGAGAAGAAACCAGAAAAACAATTCTGATAATATGAGAAAACAAGGTACTTTAACACCCCCCAAAGATCTCACTAGCTCACCAGCAATGGATCCAAACCAAGCAGAAATCCCTGAATTGCCAGAAAAATAATTGAGAAGGCTGATTATTAAGCTAATCAAGGAGCCACCAAGGAAAGATGAAGTCCAACTTAATGAAAAAAAAAAAAAAAAAGATAGGTGATATGAAGGGGAAAATCTTTAGTGAAATAGATAGCATAAATAAAAAACAGTCACAACTTCTGGAAATGAAGGACACACTGAAATGAAATGCAAAATACACTGGAAAGTATCAGCAATAGAATCAAACAAAACTTCAGAACTCAAACACAAGGTTTTCAAATAACCCAGTCCAACAAAGACAAAATGAATTTATAAAATGAACAAAGCCTCCAAGAAGTTTCAAATTATGTTAAATGACCAAACCTAAGAACAACTGGTGTTCTTGAGGAAGAAAATAAATCTGAAAGTTTGGAAAACATATTTGAGTGAATAATCAAGGAAAACTTCCATGGCCTTGCTAGACATCTAGATATCAAATACAAGAAGCTCAAAGAACTCCTGAAAAATTTACCTCAAAAAGATATCATCTAGGCACATAATCATCAGGTTATCTAAAGTCAAGATGAAAGAAAGACTCTAAGAGCTGTGAGGCAAAAGCACCAGGTAACCTATAAAGGAAAATCTATCAGATTAACAGATTCCTTAGCAGAAACCCTACAAGCTAAAAGGAATTGAGGTCCTATCTTAAGCCTCCTTAAACAAACTAATTATCAGCCAAGAATTTTGTATCCAGTGAAACTAAGCTTCATAAATGAAGGAAAGATAACAGTCCTTAGACAAACAAATACTGAGAGAATTCACCACTACCAAGCGAACACTGTAAGCACTACTAAAAGTAGCTCTAAATCCTCAACATGCACCAAAATTGAACCTCCTTAAAGCATAAATCTCACAGGACCTGTAAAACAAAAACACATGTGAATTGCCTAAATGCTCCACATAAAAGATACAGAATGGCAGAATGCATAAGAATTCACCAACCAAGTATCTGTTACCTTCAAGAGACTCATCTAACACATAAGGATTCACATACATTTAAGGTAAAGGGGTGGAAAAAGATATTCCATGTAAATGGACATCAAAAGCAAGCAGGAAAGCTATTCTTGTATCAGACAAAACAAACTTAAAGCACTAACGGTTAAAAAAGATAAAGAGGAACATTACTTAATGATAGAAGAACTTGTCCAACCAGAAAGTATCATAATCCAAAATAAATATACGCCTAACACTGGAACTTTGAAATTTATAAAACAGGGCTGGGCGCAGTGGCTCAAGCCTGTAATGACAGCACTTTGGGAGGCCGAGATGGGCGGATCACTAGGTCAGGAGATCAAGACTATGCTGGCTAACACGGTGAAACCCAGTCTCTACTAAAAACTACAAAAAACTAGCCGGGAGAGGTGGCAGGCGCCTGCAGTCCCAGCTACTCGGGAGGCTGAGGCAGGAGAATGGCGTAAACCCGGGAGGTGGAGCTTGCAGTGAGCTGAGATCCGGCCACTGCACTCCAGCCTGGGCGACAGAGCCAGACTCCGTCTCAAAAAAAAAAAAAGAAAAAGAAAAAAGAAATTTATAAAACAGTTACTACTAGTCCTAAGAAATGAGATAGACTGCAACATTGTAATAGCGGGGGACTTTAGTTCTCCACTGAGGGCACTAGACAGGTCACCAAGACAAAAAGTCAACAAAGAAACAATGAATTTAAACTATACCCTAGCACAAATGGACTCAACAGATATTTATAAAACATTCTACCCAACAACTGCAGAATATACATTGTATTCGTCAGTGCAGGGAACCATCTCCAAGACAGATCATATGATAGGTCACAAAATAAGTCTGAATAAGTTTAAGAAAATTGAAATTATATCAAGTACTCTCTCAGACCACTGTGGAATATAATTGGAAATCAACTCCAAAAGGAACCCTCAAATACATGGAGATTAAATAGTCTACTCTTGAATGATCATTCGGTCAACAATGAAATCAAGATGGAAATTTAAAAATTCCTTGAACTGGGCCAGGAGCAGTGGCTCACGCCTGTAATCCCAGCACTTTGGGAGGCCGAGGCGGGAGGATCATGAGGTCAGGAGACCAAGACCATCATGGCTAACACAGTGAAACACCATCTCTACAAAAGATACAAAAAATTAGCCGGACGTTGTGGCAGGCACGTGTACTTGGGAGTACTGAGGAGTACTCCCCAGCTACTTGGGAGGCTGAGGCAGGAGAATGGTGTGAACCCAGGAGGCAGAGCTTGAAGTGAGCTGAGATCATGCCACTGCACTCCAGCCTGGGTGACAGAGCGAGACTCCATCTCAAAAAAAAAAAAAAAAAAAAAAAAAAAAATCTTTGAACTGAATGATAATAGTGACACAACCTCTCAAAACCTCTGGGCTACAGCAACAGCATTGTTAAGAGGAAAGTTCATAGTATAAATGCCTATATCAAAAAGTCTGAAAGAGCACAAATAGACAATCTAAGGACACACCTCATGGAACTAGTGGAAAAAAAAAAAAAAAAACAACCAAACCCAAACCCAAACCCAGCAGAAGAAAAGAAATAACAAAGATCAGAGCAGAAGTAAATGAGATTGAAACAACAACAAAAAAGACAAAAGATAAATGAAACAAAAAGCTGGTTGTTTTTTTTTTTTGTAAAGATAAATAAAATTGATAGACCATTAGCAAGATTAACCAAGACAAGAGGGGACAAGATCCAAATAAATTCAATTAGAAATGAAACAGGAGATATTACAATTGATACCACAGAAATACAAAAGATCATTCAAGGGCTACTATGAACACCTTTATGCACATAAACTAGAAAATGTAGAGAAGATGGATAAATTACTGGAAATATATACAACTTTCTCAGATTAAACCAGGAAGAAATAGAAACTTGAAAGAGACCGATAACAACTAACGAGACTGAAAGAGTGATTTTAAAAATTGCCAACAAAACAAGTTCATGACAACATGGACTCACAGCTGAATTGTTTCAGATATTCAAAGAAAAATTGGTACCAATTCTATCAACACTATTCCACAAGATAGAGAAAAAGGGAATCCCCTTTATACCATTCTATGAAGCCAGTATCACCCTAATTCTAAAACCAGGAATGGACATAACAGAAAAAGGAAACTACAGACCAATATCTCTGATGAATATCGATGCAAAAATCTGTAACAAAATATTAGCTAGCTGAATCCAACAGTATATCAAAAAGACAATATGCCATGATCAACTGGGTTTCATACCAGGGATGCAGGGATGGTTCAACATACACAAGTCAATAAATGTGATACACCACATACACAGAATTAAAAACAAAAAAATACATGATAATCTCAATATATGCAGAAAAAGCATTTGACAAATTTTAGCATCCTTTATAATCAAAACCTTCAGCAAAATCAGCATACAAGGGACATACTTTAATGTAATAAAAGTCATGTATGACAAACCCACAGCCAAAATAACAAGGGAAAAACCCTTGTAGACATTGGCTTAGGCAAAGACTTCATGACCAATAACCCAAAAGCAAATGCAACAAAAACAAAGATAAATAGATGGAACTTAAACTAAAAACCTTGTATACACTAAAAGAAATAATCAGTAAACAACCCACAGAGTGGGAGAAAATCTTCACAATCTATACATCCAACAATGGACTAATATCCGTAATCTAATCTTGTAGATTACGGATATTAGTCCATATCAGCAAGAAATCAGCAAGAAAAAAACAATTCCATCAAAAAGTGGGCTAAGAACATGCATAGACAATTATCAGAAAAAGATTTACAAATGGCCAAAAAACATATGAAAAAATGCTCAACATCATAACGATCAGGGAAATACAAAACAAACTCACAACGCAATATCACCTTACTTCTGCAAGAATGACCATGATCAAAAAATCAAAAAATGAAAAAATAGATGTTGGAGTGGTTGTGATGAAAAGGGAACACCTTCACATTGCTGGTGGGAATGTTAGCTAGTACAACCACTATGGAAAACAGTGTTGAGATTCCTTAAAGAAGTAAAATAGAACTATCATTTGATCCAACAATCCCACTACTAGGTATCTACCCAGAGGAAAATAAATCATTACATGAAAAAGATACCTGCACATGCATGTTTACAGCAGCACAATTCACAGTTGCAAAAATATGGAACCACTTCAAATGTCCATTGATCAACAATTGGATAAAGAAATCATGATATATGTGCCATGGAATACTACTCAGCCATAAAAAGGAACAAAGTAATGGCATTCACAGCAACCTGGATGGATGGAGATCCTTATTCCAAGTGAACTAACTCTGGAATGGAAAACCAAACATCATATATTCTCACTTATAAGTGGGAGCTAAGCGATGAAGATGCAAAATCAAAAGAATAATACAATGGAATTTGGGGACTTGGGGGAAAGGGTGGGAGGGGAGTAAGGGATAAAAGATTACACATAGGGTACAGTGTATACTTATCAGGCAATGGGTGCACCAAAATCTCAGAAATCACCATTCAGAACTTGTTAATGTAACCAAATACCATTTGTTCCCCAAAAACCTATTGAAACACATTGGAAAAGAAAAGAAATTCCCCCAAAACCTCTTAGACAATGTGCACAAAACTAATACCTCCTCAATTCTGCCTATGTGTTCTTGACATTCTACCTTTTAAGATTCCCCCTCTAATAATGTTCAGCTTGCTTCTCAGTTTTAATTTTAAGCAGAGGAAACCAAGAAAATTTTTTTTAGGGTTATAATGAAAAGGGTCATAAAAGAGACATGACTTTTCATTGTAAGATGAGATGGGTTGTCATAGATAGAAGCAGATATTTAAAAGGCATGGTGTTTCAGCTTCACGTGGCACACTTCTGAGGCTGTTAGTGCCATCTCACTGCAAATAGGCAGCACTGGCTTTAGTCAACTGAGACAAAGATGAGTACTCAATGATGTTAGACCATTTTTATAATTATCTGTCTCTCTCTTCTCACTTTCTCCCACCTGTCTCTCCTCTCTCCACCCCATGCTCTTTCATACACACACTTCTGTGTTACACTAACATTTTATAAATCTTAGAGAAGAAAGAGTGTTAAGAAAAACACTTGCTGAATGACATCCTCTCTTAATTAATGCTTAAAATTCCACCATTGAAATTATTCTTCCACGGTAGGCAATTTTACTGCAGGTTCTTCCTTAAAATATTAAATTAATAGAACAAAACTTTGTGTATTATTATAATAAAAATAACAAAAAGCACCTAAGTTACTGCATGATGAAAGTGACAACAAATGCCTTCTCTGGCCATAAGAAAATTAAATTTGTAATTAACTCTGCATCAATCAATCATATTTTCTTTCTTGAGATACCCCAGGAGCTAGAATTTTTTCCCATGTGATTTCAAACATTTCTTATGCTGAATGATATTTAATTTTTGTTGCTTTCAAATAAACCAATATGTTCTTTAGATCTTTTGGACTATTTACTTGGTTTTCTGACTAACCTCCAGAAGACATGAAATGATATTTTGTTTACAACCAGAGTTGAATTTTCCACTTTATAACCAGAGTGGTACAAACATAACTACAGCAACCAACACCAACATGACAAATTTTGCAACAATTAGAGAAGAGGAAGTTCCTTTTCTACACTATCAAAACATTCATGCTTGCTCCATTCCTTTGTGTGTGTGTATACATGTATATTTTAACTTTATTTATTATTTCTTAATTTTTTTAATTCTCCACACTACCAGCCATTCAAAGAAAGGGGCCATATCTGTCTTGTTTATTGCTATATCCCATATGTCCAGAATTGCTTATCAAATGAGAGAATGATATAATTCCTGCAATTCTGCCTAAATCAATGCACATACATACACATATACACACCACACGCACACACGTACTATCTATCCGTATATATATTTGTTGCAACTACACACACACACACACACACGTACCATCTATCTATCCGTATATATATTTGTTGCAACTACACATTTAAATTTTGTTGATGGAGTACATCTTCTATCCCAATGAAAGTATATAAATGTTATATTTAAGAGTTACTCATAGGAGAGAAAATAGAGAGGAAACGGTGTGAAGAGTGGAATAGTTCAAGGCTAGGTAAAACATGGCTTAATGAAATTCACAGCTACTTCACAATCTTACTGTAAGCAATAGTTTCAGCATTTTCAAATCTTTAAACCTCCATTTAGAATACTAAAAATAACTTATTTTCTAAATATTTCCACATTTTCTCAGAGGAGAGGGCAATCCGTTTACAGGTACTATGAGTACATCAGGGGAGGGGAGGGAAGAACAAATAGCTCTCTGTGCACAACATACACTGGATTATAATCCCGCTGGGAAACCTTAGCCAGATAAAGAGGAAAATGCATAGGCTTTGGAGTCAGACAGATTCTGATTTAGACGCTGGCCATAGTATACTTTCTCATTGAAAAGCCTTGGTCAAATCACTCTGAGCTGCAGCTTCCTCTTTGGAAAAAGAGGGATTATAATGCCCGTCTCAAGGGATGTTGTGAGGATTAAATGCAATGCAGGAAAAGCACCTAGCATAACTCATAACATATGGCAGAAAGTTAATAATTATTCCTTTTGTGTCTCTTACCTTTGTCAAGGAGGAAGTTCTTTTCTAAATAGATTCAGTTAAATATATTGCTCATATTTTCTGATAAGTCTTTGAACACAAAGGGTCACTATATTTAGCGGTTTGTGATATCTCTATTAAAATGAGCATCACTTTCCATTGTAATTGTTCATTTGAGGACCCACTACATGGTCCACATTCTGAAGGTCTCTAGGGCCACTTTCTGTATCCCACTAGCTCCATGTCTGCCTATGGTGGGTATTCTAAATACAATTTAAGCAACTCTATTATAAAGATAATTTAGAGGATATAATGAGACAAAATACATCCTTATAATACTCACAGTGATTCCCAAACTTAGTTACATGTCAAAATGACATGGATAACTTCTGAAGAATAGAAATAACATCTACACACAATCCCCTAAATTCAACCAGGTAAACAGAATTTAAAACTCGAGGTTATGAGGCAAACTTACTTGTATTTAAAAAAATATCCTGGGTAGGCCACATGTGGTGGCTCACGCCTGTAATCCCAGCACTTTGGGAGGCCGAGGCTGGTGGATCACAAGGTCAGGAGATCGAGACCATCCTGGCTAACACAGTGAAACCCTGCCTCTACTAGAAATACAAAAAATTAGCCGGGTGTGGTGGTGGGTGCCTGCAGTCCCAGCTACTCAGGAGGCTGAGGCAGGAGAATCATTTGAACCCGTGAAGCAGAGGTTGCAATGAGCTGAGATCGTGCCACTGCACTCCAGCCTGGGCGACAGAGCGAGACTCTGTTAAAAAAAAAAAATACCCTGGGTAATTCTGATGATCTTCCAGGTTTAGAAAACACTGCCCAATGATTGGTGGTTATCAAATCATGCTCCTTAGACTAGCTGCTTAAAAACCATTGAAGGGGTTTGCAGGTGGGAGGATGTTTTGTGAAATGTGGATTCTCAAAACAAGAAAACCAAATTATCGGGGAATGAGGCCCAATGATATGCATTTTTGTGTGCCCAAGAAATTTGAAATGTACATCAGGAAATTTCTAGACCCGTGTGCTAAACAATCACTAGAATCTCCTGAAGAGGGCGGGGCACGGTGGCGCACACCTGTAATCCCAGCACTGTGAGAGGCCAAGGGTGGATCATGTAGTCAGGAGTTCCAGATTAACCTGGTCAATATGGTGAAACCCCGTCTCTACTAAAAAAACTACAAAAATTTGCCGGGTATGGTGGCACATGCCTGTAGTCCCAGCTACTCGGGAGGCTGAGGCAGAAGAATCACTTGAACCCAGGGAGATGGAGGTTGCAGTGAGCCGAGATTGTGCCACTGCACTCCAGCTTGGGTGACAGAGTGAGATCTGTCTCAAAAAAAAAAAAAAAAAAAAAAAAAACCAAAAAAACTCCTGAGGAGGTTAAGAGGTTATCTTCAAAATAACCACCCAATCCTGAATTTTAATGTGCCTTTAGAAAAGGAGGGGAGAGTCTCTCTGTTGAATTCTAAAAGCCATTTAGAAGATTCTGATAACCTGCCCCACACTACTTTAGGAGATATTGGATTTCAGTATTTTAACTAGTCTAGGAAGAAATCATATGATATGCCATTTAAAAAGTTTTGTCTTTCTGCTAATAACCACTTTACTGAAAAAAAAGTTCCTCTACATTTTAGTTAGCAACCAGGATATAAATGGGATAAATAAACAGTGAAATTTGTTCTGCAGAGACAAATACTTTACATCTTTTAGAAATCCTATCTATCCTAATAAACAATGCAAAAACTAAAGCCTCTACTGATTGATTCCAAAAGGATCTACAATTTTCTACATCAACTTAATTTCAACCTAAGTGTTCATCAATGGACAAATGGATAAAGAAAATGTGGTATATGTATATAGGAAATACTATTTGGTCATAAAAATAATAAAATTCCATCATTTGCAACAACATGGAAGGAACTAGAGGTCATTATTTTAATTAAAATAAGCCAGACACAGAAAGACACATGTTGCATGTTCTCACTCACATGTAAGAGCTAAAAAAGTTAATCTCATTAAGGTGGAAAGAATGATAGATACCAGAGACTGGGAAGGGCGTGTGTTGACAGCAGGGGGACGAAGAGAGCTTGGCCAATGTGTACAAACATAGTTCAATAAAAAGAATAAGTTTGAATGTTTAAAAGGAGGGTAGAGTGACTATAGTTAGCAAAAAAGTATTGTATATTTCAAAATAGCTAGAAGTAAGGACTTGAAATGTTCCCAATATGCAGACATGAATACTTGAGGTGATAGATATCCTAAATACCCTAATTTGACCATTACAACATCCTATGCATGTAACAAAATACCAAATGTATACCATAAAAATGTACAAATGTTAGTATATCAATATTTTTTTAAAAGGCTTATACTTATAAATGAACCCACTGGCTGCATTTACAATGAAAACTGTCATTCCTAAATTGGTAGAGAACAGTGGAGCAACCAAATGCTGTGCATTACTTATTAAACTCATTATGTTACAAAATAAGTGACTGCCTTTTTCTCAAACACAATTTTAAGGAGGTTCTGAAAGTGCCTCAAAGCAGCCACTAGAGGTAAGTGAATATCATGTTCAGTATTTTTCACCAATAAGATCAGTATAAGTATACTGATCTAAAACTCTAAGCTCCTAATCTAAAACTCTCTGAGGCCAGACGCAGTGGCTCATGCCCGTAATCCAAGCACTTTGGGAGGCTGAGGCAAATGGATCACTTGAAGTCAGGAGTTGGAGACCAGGCTTGCCAACATGGCGAAACCTCGTCTCCACTAAAAATATCAAAATTAGCCAGGCATGTTGGTGGGCGACTGTAATCTCAGCTACTCAGGAAGCTGAGGGAGGAGAATCCCTTGAACCTGAGAGGCGGAGGTGGCAGTGAGCCTAGATTGAACCACTGCACTCCAGCCTGGGCGACTGAGCGAGTCTCCATCTCAAAAAAACCACAAAAAACAACAACAAAAAACCTCTCTGAGAACAACTCTTTTTCTTTTAATTTTTCTCAAAAAAAAGGTGAGAAATGAAAATATGATATATATTATAAGCAAAAATATTAGTGATGATGCATTATCTTTGCAAATAATTTTAAATTTACATAGTATTTCTTCTTGAAAGTGTGATGTATTTCCAAATCATTGACATGCGTGTGTCTGTAAATATCCATTTAAATTCATGTAAATATATCTACCTATTATCTTTCTATCTGGGCTTATCAATGCTTTTGGAATTTTGACACTCCATGGCCATTCCTGCATACAAAATTCGAAATGTATCACAAGGCATTTAGATCTACTAAAGTAACTTTTAAAGTTATTTTTGTTTTCTGAGAATGTGCCATATGATGACTATCTAAAATAATTGGAAGCATCGTAGAATATTAAAGACCAAGAAAGGACCACATGGGGAGAACTCTACACTGGGAATTATTCCTTAACTAAGCATACAAATGGGCTTCTCTGCTTAGTTGCATTATCTGGCCTGCTAATGGGATAACAATAAATGTTGCAGTAAAGTCCATGAGTAAAGCCTTGGGCAGGCTTCCTACCTGTAGCTTTTTTGAAAGGCCTCCTATATTAGTAGAAACATATTTGACAGAATATTTATTTCCAAATCTAGGGCAAAAATTACTAAATGGTGTTTGAGTGTGAAAGATCTAACTCTAGATTATCTCTTACGGCCCCATCAACTACTTTCCCCAGCCTTCTCTTTCCTTCTTTCCAGGTAGATGATATTGTTAGGGAAAGGAGAGTGAATGCTGCATTTCAGGATCCGGGAAGTGGTAGGCAGAGGGGAAAAAACTTGATGTTGGATTGTTCATCTGAAGATATCTTTTCTCCCAGTCTTAGCTTGTCTTTTCATCTTCTTAACAGGGACTTTCACAGAGCTAAAGTTTTTAGTTTTGAAGAAGTTTAATTTATTGATTATTTTTCTTTTATGGGCTATATTTTTTGTGTCACATCTGAGAAGTCTTCACCAAGTACTATTTTCCACAGATTTTTTCCAATAATTTGTTCCCAAAGTTTTATGGTTTTACATTTTATGTTTTAATCTGTGATGTATTTTACAGTAATTTTTGCATAAGCTGTGAGTTTTGGGTTAGGTTTGATTATTATTATTATTTCTTGCCAATGCATGTCCAATTCCTCTAGCACTATTTGTTAAAAAGACTATCTGACCTCCATTGAATTACTTTTGCATCTTTGTCCAAAATCAGTTGACCTTCATATTACTTTCCTACTGGTGCTGTAAAAAGTCACGACTTTACAGCAGTGACTTAAAATAACACAAAATTATTATCTCATGCTTCTGGAGGTCCAAAATGCAAAATGGACATTCATGGGCTAAATCAAGGTATTGGCAAGGCTGAATTCTTTCTGGAGGCTCTGTAGAAGAATCTCGTGCTTTTTCCAGCTTTGAGAGTTTGCCTGCATTCTTTGGCTCATAGTCCCTTCCTCCATCTTCAAAGCCAAAAACATAACATCTCAATTTTTTCTCTGACTCTGAACTTCCTGCCTCCCCTTTTCACTTATAAGAATAGCTGTGATTACACTGGTCTTCACTGACTAATCCAAGGCAAACTCATTCTTTTAAGATCCTTAATTTAAACACATCTACAAAGTCCTTTTTCCATGTAACCTAAGTTAATCATGGGTTCCAGGAACTGGATGTGGCTATTGCAGGGGGAGGGGGCATTATTCTGACTATATGTGAGACTATTTCTGGGTTCTCCATTTTTTCTCATTCATCTATGTGTTTATCCCTTTGCCAATACCATGTAGTCATTGTAGCTATATAATAAGTCTTGAAATCAGGTAGGCTGATTCCTAAAATAATTTTGAAATTATTATTTCGAAGAGAATTGTAATTAAGTTTATAATTCTCTTTGAAATAATAATTTCAAAATTATTTTAGTTATCCCAGTTGTTTTGCCATTACATATAAATTTTAAAATAATCTTGTATAAATCTATCACTTGCTAAGATGTTGACAGAAATTGTGTTAATTAATTCTACATTTCAGTTTGGGGGAGAATGACATCTTTACTGTGTTCCATGATCCATGAACAAGATATGTCTCTCTGTTTATTTAGAGGTTTTTTTTATTTCTTTACATGAGCATTTTGTAATTTCAGCATTCAAGTCCTTTATGTCGTTTTGGGTTGATATCTATGGATTTTATTATTTTTAATAACTAAGTGGTTTTATATTTTTAATTTTGATTTTCATGTGTACATTGCTAGTATATACAAATACAACTATGTTATACTGTTTTGCCTAGACCGTTTATTCCCCGAAGAAGACCACCAGAGTCCAGAGTCAAAGCTAAGCAGCAAGGATCTTTATTACAGGTTCGAACCTGGAACTCTCCCTCGCTCGTGAAACGAGACGGGCAGGAGAGCTCCCCCACTCAGCTCTGAACAATGTTATATAGTCTAAGAAAAGTGGGCATAGAGTTATTATACAAATCAGATATATGATTGGCTAGTGTTTGAACAAGGCGATTTGGCTAACTATGATTGGTTCCTGCCATTTCTGATATTTTGGTTCAAACTTTGAGGCGGGAGAGCAGGTTTATGGCAGCAAGAGTTTATCTTACTTAAACACGTCTTGTGACCTTGCCTCAGAACTTACAAAATCTCTGGTATGTGCAAAACAAAATCTCTGGTACGTGCAGAAAACCAGGTACTCACAGAACTTACGAAATCTCTGGTATGTGCAAAGATTAGAGAGCAGAACAAGGGTGTAGTGGGTGGGGGGCGGGTACACATCTATCTTTGTGTCCTTTCATTTTCCCCTTCTCATAAGTAACTGGATGTCCAATCTTGGATTTCCAGAGTCTTATAATATAGCCTCACTTTCTGGGTGCAGGAGAGGCTGGTGATGGCTACGGAGGACCATTAGTTGGATGGTATCAAACCTTTCTCTGACAAATTGTAAAATTTTATTTACCACACAGGGGCCTATAGTGAATAGAAGTAGTAAAGACATTAGGGGGCCTAAAAGGAGTGCCAGGAGGGAAAACATTGAAGAGCTCCACCAATAATTTTTACAATTATATTCAGTTTGATCATATTCAAAACAGATCATGGGTATTGCTGGTTGGGCAATCTGGAACCTAGTGAAATTGAGGTAAACTATAGTATTACACCCTGAGGGGGGGCAGTCTGCGCTAGCTAGCAGTTTACCCGCTTGGGGGGTTTCCCCGGGGTGAGTTTTGTTCTTATAGAGCCAGAACCTCCAGACATAGGGATTAGACGGCGCAGCAGTGAGGAGAGTCAGATGCATAAGGCATAAAAGCATAGGTAAGCTAGACATGGTACGGCTATGGGGATGACGGCGCAGGGTTAGCTTTAAGGGATTGTTCTTAGCTTTGTCTACAGTCCATGTAACCGGTGCTCCAGATGGCTCGAGAAGGTCAGATGTTGGGTCCACTGGTTCGACGTGTGTGTAGTGAATCCATGAAGCGATGCCTTCTACTTTGAGAGTGGTGGGAGTAGTCAGGAGTACTTGCAGTGGTCCTTTCCACCTGGGTTGAAGAGTTTCTTGCTGGTGGCGCTTGACTAGGACCCAGTCTCCCGGCTAGAACGGATGAGGCGTCGGCGGAGGTCCTGCCTCGTACAGTTCTCGTAGTCTGGGCCAAATTTCCTGGTGAATTTTCTGTAAGGCTTGTAAGGAGAACAGGAGCTCAGAGACATTTTCAGTTTCAGGTTTGAGTAAGTCATCTTTTAGACTGGGGACCAGGGGTGGGGGTCTGCCATACATGATTTCATATGGTGTGAGGCCTAGTCTGTAAGGGGTATTTCGGGCCCGGAACAGAGCGTAGGGGAGAAGTACTACCTAATTAGCGCCAGTCTCCATGGTCAATTTAGTTAAGGACTCCTTCAGAGTCCGATTCATCCTTTCTACCTGTCCTGAGCTTTGGGGCCTATAAGCACAATGTAATTTCCAATTTGCCCCCAGAATGGAAGCCAAATCCTGACTTACCTTAGCAACGAAGGCTGGTCCATTGTCTGACCCTATTTGGACGGGAAAGCCATACCTGGGGAGGATTTCTTCTAAAATTTTCTTTGCTACAACCTGAGCAGTTTCTCTCTTAGTTGGGAACGCTTCTGTCCATTCTGAAAAAGTATCTACAAAGACAAGTAAGTACTGATACCCATATTTTCCAGGCTTTATCTCAGTAAAGTCTATTTCCCAATAGATACCAGGCCTAGTTCCGCTACACCTAATTCCTGCGGTGGTCTGGGTTTGGGGGCAAGCGTTGTTTAGTTGGCAGGCTTTGCAATTTGTTGTGACATCGCTGGCCAGTTCAGCTATGCGCCTGATTCTGAACTTGGCGTGCCTGATTAAGTCCATCATTCGCCGGGCACCCAGGTGGGTTGTCTGGTGGATGTGTTCCAACACCTGCCATCCTAATTTTTCTGGTAGGATGGTTTGGTCATTTATATCAGTCTACCACCCATTTTTAACCTGTTTTAGGGGAAGCGTGTTCATCCATTCGCGATCCTGTTCGGTATAGTCGGGAAAACATGGCAAATTTCGCGGGCCAGGATCGGGGAGCTGGAGCGCGAGGAGCTGACTGGGAGCTTTTGCTATGCTCCTTGCGGTTTGGTCGGCTAAGAAGTTGCCTCGAGCAATTGGCGTAGTTGGTTTCTGATGCCCAGGGCAATGTACGATAGCCAATTTCTTTGGTTTCCACAAAGCAGTTAATAGACCTAGGATCTCTTGCTTGTTTTTTATTTCTTTGCCTTCGGCTGTTAATAGTCCCTTTTCTCTGTAGATGGCCCCATGTATGTGCGCAGTAGCGAAAGCATAGCGGCTATCCGTGTATACTGTTAGTTTTTTCTCTGCCCCTAGGGTGAGGGCCTATCAGTTCGGCTCTTTGGGCCGATGTCCCTGGAGGCAAGGGTTCCGCCCAGATTACCTCAGTCTCTGACGTTACAGCCGCTCCTGCATACCGCTGGCCTTGGTGGACATAGCTGCTGCCATCAGTGAACCAGGTGAGTTCTGTGTCGGGGAGCGGACGATCTTGCAGGTCCTCCCGCACCCCATGCACCTGAGCCAGTATCTCAGTGCGCTCATGGGATGGGGCGTCCAAGTCTGGATTTGGCAGCAGTGAAGCAGGGTTTAAAGAGGTTGGGGGCAGAAAAGTTATTCTGAGGGTGTTTAACAGCAGTCCTTGATAGTGGGTGAGCCGGGCGTTACTCATCCATCAGTCCGGCGGCTGCCGGAGGACGCCTTCAATGGCATGCGGGGTTATAACGCGCAACTCTTGCCCCATGATAAGTTTATCAGCGTCTCGGACCATTAGGGTGGTCGCCGCGATTATCCGGAGGCAGGGTGGCCAGCCAGCAGCCACTGAATCTAATTTTTTTGACAAATAGGCAACTGGCCTCTGCCAGGGGCCTAGGTACTGTGTTAACACGGCTTTTGCAACACCCTTACTTTCATCCACGTATAAGTGGAAGGGCTTGGAGACATCAGGGAGCCCCAGCGCGGGGGCTGATAACAAGGCAGTTTTGATTTGCTGAAAGGCCAGCTCAGCCTCTTCCGTCCAATTGAAGGGCTGCCGTTCCTTTGTTGCCTGGTATAGGGGCTTGGCTAACTCAGCAAATCCGGGTATCTATAACCTACAGAACCCTGCCGACCCCAGGAATTCTCTCACTTGCCGTGTTGACTGGGGTCTAGGGATGCGTAGGACTGTTTCCTTTCGGGCTTTGGTTAGCCAGCGTTGCCCCCCTTTTAATAGGTACCCCAGATAAGTTACCTCCGACTTGCAGATCTGAGCCTTTGTTGCTGAGGCTCGGTAGCCTAGCTCCCCCAGAGTCTTCAGGAAGTCCTCAGTCCTTTGAACACAAGTTTCTGGGGACCTGGCTGCTATTAAGAGATCATCAACATATTGCAAAAGAGTTATTTCAGGGTGTTGCCACCGGTACTCACCTAGATCTTCATGAAGGGCTTCATCGAACAGGGTTGGTGAGTTTTTGAACCTTTGTGGCAGTCTGGTCCATGTTAGCTGACCATTGATGCCCCTCTCAGGATCCGTCCATTGAAATGCAAAGAGTTCTTGACTTTTGGGAGCCAGAGGAAGGCTGAAGAAAGCGTCTTTTAGATCAAGAACGGTATACCACTGTTTTTTGGGATGTAAGGCACTCAGAAGGGTGTATGGATTGGGCACAGTGGGATGTATGTCCATGACCCTTTTATTAACTTCTCTTAAATCTTGTACTGGCCTGTAGTCCGTGCTGTTGGGTTTATGAACAGGTAACAGTGGAGTATTCCAGGATGAGTGGCAAGCCCATAGGACTCCCTGGTCTAGGAGTCGGCAGATATGGGGCGTAATTCCTTCTCTTGCCTCCAGGGGCATAGGATATTGCTGAACCCGAACCGGGTCCGTCCCTGGCTTAACTTCCACAAATATGGCAGGTCGATGTTTAGCTAGCCCCAAGCCCCCAGTTTCTGCCCACGCTTCAGGGAAACGCTGGAGCCAAGAGTCAATTCCCTGATCGGGGGGCTTTTGCTCTTGATGGAGTCGGTACTCATCTTCTAAGGTGACAGTCAGGATAGATATTGGCCTGTTTTGGGAATCAGTTATCTTGGGCCCTTCTGGCTCAAAGTGGATTTGGGCCCCCATCTTTGTCAGCAAGTCCCTCCCTAGTAGAGGGCAGGGGCTCTCTGGGATGACTAGGAAGGAATGGGAGACTTTTCCCGTTCCTAAGTCTACAGTCCTCTGGGTTGTCCAGGGGTATTTTTTGATGCCTGTGGCCCCGTGCACCCAGGATGTTTTCTTAGACATTTTTCCAATTGGTTTGGTTAGGACTGAGCGTTCCGCCCCAGTATCGACCAAGAAGCGAACTGGGGACCCCTCCACTTGCAAAGTTACCCTGGGTTCGGGGAGGGGGTCCGAACCCCGTCCTCCTTAGTCAGAGTCCTGGGTAACGAGTACGGAGGTAGGGTTAGCTGGTCTCCGTTTCTTTGGGCAGTCTTTAATCCAGTGGCCACGTTCCTTGCAATAAGCACACTGATGTTTTTCTAATCCTTGCCTAGGGCCTTGCTTTTTCTGCTTTCTGTTTTGGCCATTTCCTGCCTGGGGGAAAGCTGCTACTAAGACTTTGGTCATTTCTTTGGTTGCCTTGAACTGTTTTTCTTCTGGAGTATCCCTATTATTATAAACTCGCTGGGCCATCTGAAGGAGGTCCTGAATCTGCTTTCCCTCTAAACCTTCTAATTTCTGGAGTTTTCTTTTAATATCTGGTGTTGCCTGGTTTACAAAGGACATTACTACCGCTGCCTGATTTTCCGGTGCTTCCGGGTCCATAGGGGTAAACTGTCTGAAGGCTTCCATTAATCTCTCTAAATACACAGCGGGGCTTTCTGTCTTACCTTGTAACACAGAATATACTTTAGCCAAATTGGTGGGCTTGCGAGCTGCAGCCCGGAGACCCGCCATTAGAGTCTGGCGATAAATGAGCAGTCATCCCCTACCTTCTGCTGTGTTGTAGTCCCATCTGGGCCGGGTCAAAGGGAAAGCCTCATTAATGAGGTCAGGATTTGCAGTTGGCTGGCCGTCATCTCCTGGAACCAGTTTTCTGGCCTCAACTTGGATTCTTTCCCGCTCCTCCGTTGTGAACAGGATTCGGAGGAGCTGTTGACAGTCATCCCAGGTCGGCTGGTGAGTAAACATGACACTGTCTAACAACGAGGTTAGATCTTTGGGATTATCTGAGAACCGAGCATTTTGGGACTTCCAATTGTATAAATCACTGGTGGGAAAAGGCCAATACATGAGACGGGAGAGCCCGGTATCATCGAGCGATCCTATTTCTCTGAGAGGCAGGGCTACAGTGGAGTCAGGGAGTCGGGAAGCTTGGTCCCGCTGTACGCGGCCTCGTGTTTGGCCGGCCGGCCCCCCCAGGTTACTTTCGCTCTCGGCTGCTTCCGCTTCTCGGTTTCCCTCTACGGAAGCACCACCCTGGGGGACTGGGTCCTGCGGGATAAGGTGCGGATATGGTGGGGGAAATGTGGGTTCTAACGTTAGGGGGTCCTGGCTGTCCAGCAGCACAGGGGCCGAGGGAGCAGAGGGAGTCTTTTGTCTTGTAGGTCGCGTTACTAGGACTTTGCAGGGCTCAGGGATGAATGGAGTTATCCAGGGTGGTGGGTTTTCCACAAGATCCTGCCACACTAGAATATAAGGAATTTGATCAGGATGTCCTGACTGCCCTGGCAGGAAAATCTTAGTTTTTACCTTAGTAATAATAGAGAGACAGAAAGTTCCTTCGGAGGGCCACCCTACGCCGAAAGAGGGCCACTCCGAACGGCAGAAAGTAACTAGCTTTCCCTTCTTTAGTTCTATGCTTAAGTTATGCCCCCGAGCCTTCACATCCTTAAAATTGGTAACAAGGAGTGAGAGCAGCGTGCTCTGGTTGTTGCCCATCTTTGGACTGCTCCTACAAAGAGAAGGGGGGATGAAAAATGAGTGTGAAGCAGAAGGGAGTATCCAACAGGTCCGGTCCTGGAAGGGGAAGAAAAGGTTTTATGTTTCGTTTTGGGCTTACACTTAACACTTAACAATAACGGACAGACAGTAATAACGATGAGCATTCGCAAGCGCGTGTCGGACTTCCAACCTGAGTCAGACGGGGCAACCAAGGATGGAGGCCCCCAGATGGGCACTGGGGAACGTCTCCCACCAGTCCCGAGTGGCTGTCTTCTAGCACGTCCGCCAAGACCGTGCCACTTACAGAACAGACCAATACAGATTACAGATTACGGATTTCGCGAAATTTCAGGGAGACAGACAGAGACAAAGACAGAGACAGTGACAAAGCCGGCTTACCTACAGATTAAGATCCGTTGACTTGGGGGTCTGGTGGGCTTGGGGGAAATCCCGGACGAGCCCCCATTTGTTATGCCTAGACCGTTTATTCCCCGAAGAAGACCACCAGAGTCCAGAGTCAAAGCTAAGCAGCAAGGATCTTTATTACAGGTTCGAACCTGGAACTCTCCCTCGCTCATGAAACGAGACGGGCAGGAGAGCTCCCCCACTCAGCTCCGAACAATGTTATATAGTCTAAGAAAAGTGGGCATAGAGTTATTATACAAATCAGATATATGATTGGCTAGTGTTTGAACAAGGCGATTTGGCTAACTATGATTGGTTCCTGCCATTTCTGATATTTTGGTTCAAACTTTGAGGCGGGAGAGCAGGTTTATGGCAGCAAGAGTTTATCTTACTTAAACACGTCTTGTGACCTTGCCTCAGAACTTACAAAATCTCTGGTATGTGCAAAACAAAATCTCTGGTACGTGCAGAAAACCAGGTACTCACAGAACTTACGAAATCTCTGGTATGTGCAAAGATTAGAGAGCAGAACAAGGGTGTAGTGGGTGGGGGGCGGGTACACATCTATCTTTGTGTCCTTTCAATACATGTTGATTCTGTATCCTGTGATCTTATTGAACTCACTTATTAGCTTTAGGAAATTTTTGTCATTGTTTCCTTGGGATTTCCACATCATTTGTATATCAAAACAAATCTTTTTAAAAAATCTGTATGCCCTTTATTTCTTTTCTTGCCTTTGTGGACTGGCTAGATATCCTAGTACTATGTCGGATATGAGTAGTGAGAGTGGAAGTTCTTTCCTTCATCCTGATCTTAGGAGGAAAGTTCCCCAGTATTCCTAGTTTTGTGATAGTTTTCATCATGAAATGGTGTTTTTATCTTAAATCACAAATGGGTGTTTTATCATGAATTTTGCAAAATGCGTATTCTGCACCAATTGATATGGTTATATAATTCTCCCTTAGCCATTAATATGGTGGAATACATTAATTGATTTTTGTGTATTGAACCAGTTTTGCTTTTCAAGGAACTGGTCCATTTCATCTAGGTTATAAAATTCATCTGTGCAGAGTTCTTGGTAGTTGTTCCCTTACATCCTCATTTTATAGAGTCACACCTATCACATTTAATAAAATAGGATATATTATCCTATCATAAATATCCCTTTGAAGTAACTGAAAGGTTCAGGGTTTATATGATCATTCCCACATAGTTGCCATGGAGCACTCAGTGTTGATTAGGAAAATGAAAAACCATTTTATTCTGTCTTTGGTATAGACAATATAATTAGATATAGAAAAAATTTGTTACAAATACTGACGACTAGAATCATTTTGCAAAGACAAATACAATTCTTATAGTACATATAAATTTGCTTTTTACCCTTGTATTACAAATACCCCAAAAAATTAACTTAATATCCACCTCCAAAAAGTTAAACCCTATCTTATTAAATATGAAAACATATTTAGTATTAATGATGATTAGGCATACCTGTATATATTTGGCTCTACAGAAATTATATTCACAACAAATCACAGGGTGATAATTTTTTATGTTCTGCAGAATTTTGATTTCTCATTATCATTCACAGTTATTTTCAGAATTGCTTAAGGGAAAGTTATTACCCTGAGAGCACAAAGAATGTACACTTTTATTCTAGACCAGAAAAGTTGAAATTCTTTTGGCTTTATACTATCCTTATCTTGGTGAGTATCTTAGAGTGGAGACGGTAGATTCATGGTATTTAGGCTCCCATTTCCCACTTTTGCACCCATTGGAGACATCATTATTCAGCCTTTCCTAAATAGTAAGGCAAAAAATTGTTATTATTTTTAACATAATCTTTCAGGCAACTATTTCCTATCTAGCAATATAACACACAAGATGTAACCCATTAGCCTTAACTATCCTAAATGTTTTAGGAGGAAATTATTTAAAAATAAAATAAAAAAGCATGACACCATCTCCACCTGAAACTTATAGCTGGTCAATCATTGGAAGCATTTGATCAAAAGATTATTAGACATGATACATTAAAATAACATGCAATTATTTAAAAATATGTAATAGGGAAATAGCAGGAAAAACATTGCAATAATCATTTTTGTAGCTGCATTATAAAAAATATGCTGAAATTTTATGGTGCCAACTTCCAGATTAATCTCTGGTTGTCTATGGTTCAAAATTGATTGATTTTTTTTTTTGCTCTTCTAAATTTTTAAATAGCAGAAGTATTGTCTTTTGAAAAATTACTCTGTAACTTTAAAAGAGTTTATTATATGTAGGATTTTGGTAATCACTCATTTATTCACTTATTCCACAAATATTTACTGAATACTTAATAAGCACTGGCCACTGTTTTCAACTCTAAGGGTAAGTAGTGAAAAGAAAGTCATAGTTCTGCTCGCACAGAGGGAGGATACAGAGACATAGAAACGTACAGAAAAACATTCATATACAACTTTACGGAGAGTACTGAGAAAGGATGTTTTGCTAGAGAGCCCCAGCTGACAAATTTAGATTGATGGGTGACAGGTGACTTCTCAAATAAGCTGCTAATTGATCAGAGATATAAATTACATGAAGGAGTCACTTTGGTAAGGTTGTGGGCAGAGGAAGAACACTCCATATAAGCAGGGCTGGCTATATAAATTGCAGGGCCCAGTGCAAAATGAAAATGATCTTTTCTTCCAAAAACAGAAAAAAAGTATTATTAAGATGATAACAAATAAAGCTTTCCCTTTCTTCTCTCTACTCATGGTGTTTTGTTATTTCCTATTTAACGTCATTCTAAGCAAACAAGATTAAAATTTCCAATTATCAGCCTAAATGTTACCATTCATCTTTATAGTGTGCACTGCACCAGTTTTAATAGGAAACAAGAAATTTTTAAAGAGCATTTAACTCATACGTGTCATCAAAAGAACCAAATGATTTTTAGTTTTGTAACTTGTACATACATAGGTATTTCATTCTTACCATGACAGTAGAAGCATTATATAGAATTAACAGTTTTTTATTTCACTCCTTGACAGGCAAACATTCGTTCCACACTCTCTACCTTTAGCTTACTTATGAGTAAGGAGAAACTAAAGGAAAATGAATTGTGGATTGCCTTATCTTTCTTTTTCCTTCTATTCCATTATTTTCACTATAGATGTTTATTTAATACTGAGAAGTTACATGAGTAAGAAAGGTTATAAAAGGGTTTTTTGGTTGTTCATGTTTCTTGGAATGCAATTTTCTCCTTTCTGTAGAAAGGAGAAATTTTTGAAGAAAGTTCTGTTTCTTAACAGAAGCCTGACCTTTCAGAGCTGTCAGTGCCCCTGTTTACCCAGTTCTAGACATAATAACATGATTACCTTGTATTTATTTTGCATCGTGATGAACTCCCACATATTGTAGGTCCACCAGAATTCTGTGCGTTTAAAATTGCAAATGCTGTGTACAAATTAGCTGGCAAAAAATGATGGAAATCTTGCATGTATTTCTTCTGCTCACCTATGTGCTCCATTGTCCTATTAGATTTCATTTAAAAATACAAATTAAAAGATAAAAATTCTTAAAAATCTTGAGACAGCAATGGCAGAGCATTAAACCAGGCCTGGGGCTCTTCTGAGCCCAGTGCGTTTCTGTGACTTCACAGGTCACACACCCGTGCAGCCAACCCTACGCAACCAGGTCAAGACCTGGTGTGAAGGCCTTAAAGTAGAAATAAACTTGGCACTTTTGAGAATGAGAAAAAAGGCCATTTAAGCTTGGCAGATGGGAAAAAAGAGTGGAGGAGTTGAGGTCAGTGAGGAAGGAGAGAGCAGATGATAAGGCTTTATAGGCCTAGGTAAGAAGTGTAATTTTATTTGATGGGAAGCTCTTGAAATATAATAAACTAGGAGATTGCCAGCTTCTTTGGGAAGTCACCTGTCACCCACCAATCTAAATTTGTCACCTGGTGCTCTAGTTGTCACCAGTGTGATCTGATTTATATTTTTAAAAATTGACTCTCATGTGGAGTGCTGCAGTTTTGATGTCTGTTCTCCACAAAATCATGTCAAAATTTAATTGCCATTGTAGCAGGATTAAGAGGTGGGACCTTTAAGAGGTGATTAGGCCATGAGGGCTGCATCCTCATGGTGTTGTTCTGAAAGGGCAAGTTTAGATAGATCTCTCTCTCTCTCTCGTTTTTCCACCATGTAATGATGCAGTAAGAAGGTCCATGTCACATGCCGACACCTTGATATTAGACTTCCCAGCCTCCAGAATATGAGCCACTAAATTTCTGTTCATTATAAATTACCCAGTCTGTGGTATACTGTTATAGCACCACAAAACAAACCGTATGAAGTAGGGAAAACTGTGGTGGTTTGAATTACATTGGAAATAGTATAGGTAGAGAGGTGTCCAAGACTTGGGATAAGTTTTAGAAACTGAATGGATAGAGCTTCTGTTGAGTTGGATGTAGGGTGTGAGGGAAAGAGAGTAATAAGAGATGCCTGTGTGTGTTTTGTTTCTTCTTTGAACAATGAGGTGGGGAGGACTAGTGGTAGGGCACGTTTGCTGAAGAGAGGAAACCAGTAGTTCTTTTTTGGCCGTGGTGAGTCTTATTTGTCTGCTAAACCTATAAGTGATTTTGCCAAGTTGCCTATTTAGGATTAAAGGTATAACAGCCAATGAATACATAAGTATAGATTATAGCAACATATAGAGAAAACTTGTAAGAATTACAAGCCATTTGCCATTTTTCTCTGCATAAGGAATGATTGCTATTTCAGATGGTCAGGATCAGTGCACAATATAGAGAGATCAAAATAAACATCTTTCCTCCCCTTAATGACGGGTCACTATACACACCAAGGACCATCTGCTGGTTCATCCATTAGAGAAAAAAATGCAATCTTATTAGTACCGAATCACATAGGTACTTGAATTCATGAGGATGGTCTAAAACTTCATTTTAATAATTGCTAGCAGCTCACATACTATTCCTACAAACATGTCCCCAGATGAGGTCCCTGAGGTTCTTTACCTTTGTTAGTCTTATCCTTTTTTTTTCTGTTTTATCTCTCTGTTTGTTGTGTTTCATTTATGTGGTAAAAACCAATGGGTACATGCTGACCTGTGGCAAGGTCATAGCCAGAAGACTGTTATCCTGACTCCATCCCTAGTCCCTCATGTTACAGATACTCATCCTCAGTATGAGGTTGCTTGGAATTCACAGGAGTGATATCTAGACCAAGAATGGTTCTCTTACTAATATCCATTACTTCTCATTCCACAGCATCCATGAATTATTATGTGAAAAAATATTTTGCTTCCATAGGTGAAGATGTGAAAGAATGAAGAAGTAATGGAGAAGAGCATCCTATCATGCCCCAAATAGCTACAATTATTGAGGATCTATTACGTAGAAGCAGTTTCTATGCCTTCTCGTAAAACCTTATGGAACCCATGCAGGACAAATAACTTATTTCTTCATTTTATGGTGAGGTCAAAATCATATCGATAGAGACAGGAGGCAGGGAAATTCTGGGCAGAGGGCAGGTCTCTGGTGAGGGCCTCACCCTCAAGCCGAAAAGCCAGGAACCGTGGCCCAAAGTGAGAACTGACATCCATGTTTTCCCACTCAAGTGCTGCCTTTTCCAAAACCACCCATGGACCACTCTGCCCACAATTCTGTGCCCATAAAAGCCCCAGGCTTAGCTGGCAGAGAGATGAGAAGCAGTCGAATGTCACAGACTATGGTTGAACACAGGAGAGGAGCGGCTTGACTTCAGAGGGACAGCTTGACAATGTAGCTTCAGAGAGGAGTCTGGCCAGAGATAGGTGGACTCCAGGGGAAGATTACCTTCCTGCTCCATCCCCTTTTCAGCTCCCCCTCCCACTGAGAGCCACTTTCATTGGCTATAAAATCCCCCACATTTATCACCTTCAATTCATTTGTGTGATCTCATTCTTCCTGGACGCCAGACAAGAACTCAGGTGTGCATGTAAAAGGCTGTCATGCTGAACTGTTAATACTTAAGCCATCTGCAGATGGCAAAGGTAAAAGGGCACTGTAACTCTCCTTCTGGGGCTTCAGGGGTTGCAAGCATCCCCCTAGATGCTGTTGCAGGGCCCCTACAGTTTGGCTCCTGCTGATGCCCAAAAGCACTCACCCTGGCTCTTGCACCTGCTCACCTGTGCTCCCCCTCCCCCGCGGGGGGTGGAAAGCAGTGGAATAGAGTGAGTGTCCGGCTAGTTCTAGCACCTGAGAATTACAGTTCCCACCTGTGAAAGGATAAGGGAAATAACCTGCTTCAATATTGCAAATAAATTTCATTTTGGTGAATCCAGTTCATATACTCAAGCCACAAAATCTGTGCTCTTTCCGTCACACAACACTGCTTCTCCAAAGAAAACCTTACTATTTGAAAACTTCCTTTTTACATCTCAAATATCCATTTACTTTTGAGTTCTAACTGGAATCACTAGAATGTTACTTTTAAAGAGTAATGCAGTATAAAATTTTACAGATGAGAAAACCAAAGCACAGAGAGGTCTTTTCTTACATATACTAGACACTAACAGGTGTAAGAAAAGACCAAAGGTTATGAGCGGTGACAACACGCTAGCAGCCCTCACTCACTCTCGGTGCCTCCTCAGCCTCGGCATCTGCTCTGGCAGTGCTCGAGGAGCCCTTCAGCCAGCTGCTGCACTGTGGGGGCCCCTCTCTGGGGCTGGCCAATGCCAGAGCCAGATCCCTCTGCTCGCAGGGAGGTGTGGAGCTGGAGAGGCACGGGTGGGAGTCAGGGCTGTGCCTGGCACATGCCGGCCAGTGTGGGTTCCCGGTGGGCATGGGCTCACGGACCCACACTTGGCGCCCCCGGCTGGTGCCTGCTGGGCTTGATCAGGGGAAAAGCTCCCTCTGGGCTGCCAGAGTGCCCGGGCTAGGAGACACAAAGTCATGCAGCGAGTGCCAGTGAGAGGTAAAGCCGGCTGGACTTCTGGGACCGGTGGGGACTTGGAGAAGTTTTCTGCCTAAAGGATTGTAAGTGCACCAATCAGCACTCTGTGTCTAGCTAAAGGTTTGTAAAAGCACCAATCAATACTACCTGTCTAGCTAAAGGTTTGTAAATGCACAAATCAGCACTCTGTGTCTAGCTAATCTGGTGCAGAGTTGCAGAACTTTTCTGTCTAGCTAAAGGATTATAAATGCACCAATCAGCACTCTGTGTCTAGCTAAAGGTTTGTAAATGCACCAATCAGCACTCTGTCAAAATGGACCAATCAGGTCTCTGTAAAATGGACCAATAAGCTCTCTGTAAAATGGGTCAATCGGGGCTCTATAAAATGGACCAATCAGCAGGATGTGGGTGGGACCAGATAAGGGAACAAAAGCAGGCCACCTGCGGCCAGCAGGGGTAACCCCCTTGGGTCCCCTTCCAGGGTGTGGAAGATTTGTTCTTTCACTCTTTGCAATAAATCTTGCTGCTGCTCTGTCTTTGGGTTTTTGCCACTTTTATGAGCTGCAACACTCATCGCGAAGGTCTGCAGCTTCACTCCTGAAGCCAGCAAGACCACAAACCCACCAGGAGGAACGAACAACTCTGGACATGCGGCCTTTAAGAACTGTGACACTCACCACGAGGGTCTGCGGCTTCATTCTTGAAGTCAGTAAGACCAAGAGCCCACCAATTCTGGACACAGTTACATTTAATTTTATTCCAATCTGGCAGGGTGTGGTGGCTCACACCTGTAATCCCAGCACTTGGGGAGACCAAGGTGGGTGGATCACGAGGTCAGGAGTTCAAGACCGGTCAGGAGTTCAAGACCAACTTGACCAACGTGGTGAAAGCTTGTCTCTACTAAAAATACAAAAATTAGCCGGGTATGGTGACACGCACCTGTAATCCCAGCTATTTAGGAGGCTGAAGTAGGAGAATTGCTTAAACCCAGGAGGCAGAGGTTGCAGTGAGCCAAGATCTAGCCACTGCATTCCAGCAAAAAATTTTACTCCAATCCCCCGTATAAAATGCAAAACTTACTTTGCACAGTTTAAATGAATCCTGACAGGCAAATGTGATCATAGATAGGTCTAGATTGTAGTGTGTCTTCTAGTTAGCATAACTACATCTTGGAACAAATGCAATTCAACCTTTTATTTATGAAAACTAGTTAGAATGTAACCTCATTGTGTAAATGGAGGCAAACATTAGAAAGTACACATCAAACATGCAAAAGCCATTCTCTTTTTAACACAAAAACAGAAAAAAATATTATACAACTCTCCTGTAACACAAATTAAACTGAAATAATTTACTTGGGACCATAACTAGATACATGAAGGTTTGACTTTTCTTAAGTATCTGCAATTAGGTATAATGTTAACCATGGGTGAATAAGGCTCAGGAAGGAGGGTATTTCAAATGTTGCTCAGCTTAGAACCTGTTTCTTAAGAAAAAAACAAACAACCCCATCAAAAAGTGGGCAAAGGATATGAACAGACATTTCTCAAAAGAAGACATTCATACAGCCAACAGACACATGAAAAAATGCTCATCATCACTGGCCATCAGAGAAATGCAAATCAAAACCACAATGAGATACCATCTCACACCAGTTAGAATGGCGATCATTAAAAAGTCAGGAAACAACAGGTGCTGGAGAGGATGTGGAGAAATAGGAACACTTTTACACTGTTGGTGGGATTGTAAACTAGTTCAACCATTATGGAAAACAGTATGGCGATTCCTCAAGGATCTAGAACTAGATGTACCATATGACCCAGCCATCCCATTACTGGGTATATACCCAAAGGATTATAAATTATGCTGCTATAAAGACACATGCACACGTATGTTTATTGCAGCACTATTCACAATAGCAAAGACTTGGAATCAACCCAAATGTCCATCAGTGACAGATTGGATTAAGAAAATGTGGCACATATACACCATGGAATACTATACAGCCATAAAAAAGGATGAGTTTGTGTCCTTTGTAGGGACATGGATGCAGCTGGAAACCATCATTCTTAGCAAACTATCACAAGAACAGAAAACCAAACACCGCATGTTCTCACTCATAGGTGGGAACTGAACAATGAGATCACTTGGACTCAGGAAGGGGAACATCACACACCGGGGCCTATCATGGGGAGGGGGGAGGAGGGAGGGATTGCATTGGGAGTTATACCTGATGTAAATGACGAGTTGATGGGTGCAGCACACCAACATGGCACAAGTATACATATGTAACAAACCTGCACGTTATGCACATGTACCCTACAACTTAAAAGTATAATAATAATAAATAAATTTAAAAAAAAAAAGAAAAAGAAATTAGGCTTAAAATTACTTGGTTTTATTATTTTTCAGTGTCTCCAAAGATTTCTGGGACCTAGATAAGTTGTTAGCAGTGTTTCAAAGCTTTGCAATTTTTAGGTGTCAGATCTACAGGATGGGGACTGCTTGGTTTGAAAGTTAGAAAGAAGCCATATTTTGCAGCACTGTAAAATCCATCCAGAACTACAGTGGATGAAAACAGCTAAGTACAACACAGTTTTAGTGGCTTATGTAAAATACATTGGTAATTTGTCCAGATATTCATGTGAAAAATCAACTCTGAGGGAAATTATGCTGTTCAAGCTAGAATGCAAAGGAGAGATGGAACATACAGTGATGGTGACTACTCTGTATGCCAAGGGGAACTATGTGGAGATTAAACAGCAAGTGAAAAATTGAAAGGGAAATACATGCTGCATTCTTCAGTGAATAAAGTAGTATGTATTCTTCCAAAGCAAAGACACAAATGATGTATCTGAGAATGTTACCCAAACACCAAGGCTTCAGTCTAGGTCTTGCTGCTCACCACACAGAAAGCCAGTCGCTATGACAAGTATTGCCAAGGAAGAAGGCTTTAATCAGGTGCTGCTGTCAAGAAGATGGGAGCTCATTCTCAAATCCATCTCCTTGACTGATTAAAACTAGGGGTTTATACAGTAGGGAAGAAATGTAAAAGCGTGTAGGAAGACGGGAACTAGGGAGAGGCAAGGAAGCAATCATGATGAATGAGCACCACCCCCCCACCCCTTTGACTGGATATGGTGATCTGGTGAGTTTCAGTTCTTTGATATTTCTTTTGAGAGAACTGAAAATCTTTCCTGAGGAAGGAACTCAGATAAAACAAATACAATTTTGAAACTTTAAGATCAGAAGGGTCAATTTTTATGTTTATCCAAAAAAGTTTCTATGTTTATCCAAAAAAAGTATCTGTTTATCCAAAAAAAAAAAAAAAAAAAAAAGTATCTATTGACTTTGACTTGGCTTCAAGACCTCCATTAAAAAAATCTCCAAATAGGCCGGGCACATTGGCTCTCACCTGTGATCCCAGCACTTTGGGAGGCTGAGGCCGGTGGATCACCTGAAGTCACGAGTTCGAGACCAGCCTGGCCAAGATAGTGAAACCTCGTGTCTACTAAAAATACAAAAATTAGCCAGGCATGGTGGAGGGTGCCTGTAATCTCAGCTACTTGGGAGGCTGAGACAGGAAAATCGCTTGAACCCAGGAGGCAGAGGTTGCAGTGAGCCGAGATTGCACCATTGCACTCCACCCTGGGCAACAAGAGTGAAAGTCTGTCTCAAAAATAAAAAAAACCAAGAAAACAAAAAAAGTGCAACAGTTAGCTTGAAAAGACTTTTAGGTGATACAGACAACACATACAATAATGTTTCTCTACTATTGTCCAAATGTGGCTTCAAGAGCTAGTTCATAGTCAGCATTGTAATCTCCATCATAGGAACTGTTTTGGAAAAATGCTCTGACAAATGTCTAGACTATATTGTATGGATATGGTGGCTGTGTGATTGGAGAAAATAATCTCTCTGTTTCTAAGCCATGCACAAATGGGTATATTAACAGTACTTGCTAATATTGTTATGCGATTCAAAATATATATGTATGTAAAATTCTCAGCCTTGACTTAATAATAGTAGTTGTTATTATTGTTATCATTATTATATTATGAACCTTCTGCAGAGATTTTGTTGATAGCTTGAGTTGAATGGGAATGAAAATAGAATTTTTCTCCTTTTTGTAGCAGTATTTCTTCTGAGAGAAGACTGTGACTGTGTACATACGTTGATAGCACCACTACCTGACCTTGTAATTACATTCACTCAAAAAAAAAAAAAAAAAAAAACCTGTTTACAACCAGTTCAACAAACAATTGTTGAGCATGAGAATATGTTAGGCAGAGTGACATTATAATGAAAAGAAGATTACAGTAGGAAGAGGCAGAAGGCTGCACAGTGAGATGACTTGACCAATTCTAAGCAAGAGGAAATGGATACCTGAACTAGGTCAGCTGAAGGGGATGTGGAATGCAGGTGAGCCTGAGAAAAACACTTATGAGACTAATCATCAGGACTTCATGACTGATGGAAGGTACAGAATGCATAAGAAAAATGATGGGTTTTACATATATTCGCTTGTTTCTGAACTTCTGAGTGTACCAGAAATTCCAGTAATAATTGCCTTAATCATCTAGGATCAGTTCCATCTTTTTAAATGTTAAAGTAGATTCTAGAGGCATTTTTAGACTGTAAAACATTTCTCTTAATGATTCAGGTCATAAGAATCATGCCGGCTGAGCGTGGTGGCTCATGCCTGTAACCTGTAATCCTAGCACTTTTGGAGGGTAAGATCAGGTGTTGGAGACCAGCCTGGCCCATATGGTGAAACCCCATCTCTACTAAAAATACAAAAATTAGCTGGGAATGGTAGCACATGCCTGTAATCCTAGCTACCTGGGAGGATGAGGCAGGTGAATTGCTCAGACCCAGGAGGCGGAGGTTGCAGTGAGCCAATATCAGGCCACTACACCCCAGACTTTTGTCTAAAAAAAAAAATCCTCCCTTCAATGGGCCTTGAGAATCCCAGTGTCAGGGCTATGTAGTATTTGAGTGTATTCTCTATTACATACTGGTGTTTGTTTTCTTTATATTAGTTTCCTTTCTCTAATCTTATTTATTTACTTATTTATTTAGAGATGGAGTCTTTGTCTGTTGTCCAGGCTGGAGTGCAGTGGTGTTGTCTCGGCTCACTGCAACCTCCCACTCCAGGGTTCAGGAGATTCTCCTGCCTCAGCCTCCTGAGTAGCTGGGACTACAGGTGTGCGCCACCATGCCCGGCTAGTTTTTTGTATTTTTAGTAGAGACAGGGTTTCACTATGTTGGCCAGGCTGGTCTCAAACTCCCGACCTCTGGTGATCTGCATGCCCTGGCCTCCTAAAGTGCTGGGATTACAGGTGTGAGCCACCATGCCCGGCCCATTCTTTATTTTACATAAATCTCTTAGTCTTAAGGAGGAACACATATTCTTCTGCATGTACACATATACATATATATGTATGGGGATGACATAAACTCATAATAAAGACTTGAAAAAAATCAGAAATCACCAAAACAGTATTAAAAGAATATAAATATATATAATAATCTTATTCTAATATCTAAATGCTGATATTAAACACATTATTACCACCTAGTCATATCCTGTACAGTGCTATATGTTTTTACATAATTCATATTCAGTTTGAAATTCCATTACAAGGTATATTAGTCTGTTCTCATGCTACTATAAGGACATACCCAGGACTGAGTAATTTATAAAGGAAAGAAGTTTAATTGACTCACAGTTCTGCATGTCTGAGGAGGCCTCAGGAAACTTACAATAACAGTGACAGGAGAACTCACTGTCACGAGAACAGCATGAGGGGACTACCCCCATGTCTAATTGCCTCCCAGGAGGTCCCTCCCACAACACATTGAGATTGCAATTCAGATTACAATTCAAGATGAGATTTGGGTGGGGACACACAGCTAGATTATATCACAGGGCTTTCAAAATTAACTTATTATTAAAGCTGCTCAGATTGTTATTAGCAGCCTGGTAAGGGAGAACATGTTTTCTGGATAAAGTCTGAATTCTTTATTATGATATATAAGGCCCTCTACAATCTGACTCTTGCCGGCCACCCTCACCACACTTCCCCAGTGTTGTCCACTTGCACCAAGTATCTTGCAATTTTCCAGACACACCCAATGGGGTTGTGCCTACCTGCCATATTTGCTTGCTGTATTCATATTTCAAGAACCCAGGTTAGGATTGATTATTAACTCCTTTCAGTTTCTCTTCTACTCTGTATGTAGTCCTATCACAGCTATCATAGGAACATTTTATATCAGAATTAGAAATATGCCATTTCAACATTGCCTGTAGGCTATGCCTATTGCACCATGACTGTTGATAAAATTTAGCACTCAGGAAAACTGCTCTTTTGAGAAAAAATATTTTAGTAGAACTTCTGGTTTTGCAAAAGATCTAGATCCAGAGTGGCCTAGGTTTTCTTCTAGGGTTTTTACAGTTTGGGGTTTTACATTTAAGTCTTTAATCCATCTTGAGTTAATTTTGTAGAAGGTGTAAGGAAGGGGTCCAGTTTCCATTTTCTGCATATGGCTAGCCAGTTTTCCCAGTACCACTTATTAAATAGGGAATCCTTTCCCCATTACTTGTTATTGTCAGGTTTGTCAAAGATCAGATGGTTGTATACGTGTGTTGCTATTTCTGAGGTCTCTGTTCTGTTCCATTGGTTTATATGTCTGTTTTGGTACCAGTACCATGCTGTTTTGTTTACTGTAGCCTTGTAATATAGTCTGAACTTAGGTAGCATGATGCCTCCAGCTGTGTTCTTTTTGCTTAGGACTCTCTTGGCTATATGGGCCCTTTTTTGGTTCCATATGAAATGTAAAGTAGTTTTTATTCTAATTTTGTGAAGAAAACCAATGGTAGTTTGATGGGAATAGCATTGAATCTATAAATTATTTTGGACAGTACAGCCATTTTCATGATATTGATTCTTCCTATCCATGAACATGAATAGTTTTTCCATTTAACTATTCAGGGCATAGGCATGGGCAAAGACTTCATCATGAAAACACCAAAAGCAATTGCAACAAAAACCAAAATTGACAATTGGGATCTAACTAAAGTAAAGAGCTTCTGCACAGCAAAATAAACTAGCATCAGAGTGAACAGGCAACATATGGAATGGGAGACAATTCTTGCAATCTACATATCTGACAAAGGTCTAATATCCAGAATTCACAAGGAACTCACACAAATTTATAAGAAAAAACAACCCCATCAAAAAGTGGGCAAAGGATATGAACAGACACTTTTCAAAAGAAGACATTTATGTGGCCAACAGATTAAAAAAAAAGCTCATCATCACTGATTATTAGATAAATGCAAATCAAAACCATAATGAGATACCATCTCACACCAGTCAGATTGGCGATTGTTAAAAAGTCAGGAAACAACAGATGCTGGTGAGGCTGTGGAGAAATAGGAACACTTTTACACTGTTGGTGGGAATGTAAATTACTTCAACCATGGTGGAAGACAGTGTGGCAATTCTTCAAGGGTCTAGAACCAGAAATACCATTTGACCCAGCAATCCCATTACTGATTATATACTCAAATGATTACAAATCATTCTATAAAGACACATGCACACGTATGTTTATTGCAGTACTATTTACAATAGCAGAGACTTGAAACCAACCAAAATGCCCATGAATAATAGACTGGATAAAGAAAATTTGGTACAAATACACCATGGAATACTATGCAGCCATAAAAAGAATGAGATCATGTCCTTTGCAGGGACATGGGTGAAGCTAGAAGCCATCATGCTCAGCAAACTAACACAAGAACAGAAAACCAAACACCGCATGTTCTCACTCATAAGTGGGAGTTGAACAATGTGAACACATGGACACAAGGAGGGGGACAACACACACTGGGGCCTGTTCGGGGGTGGGAGAGAGGAGGAGAGCATTAGGACAAATACCTAATGCATGCAGGGCCTAAAACCTAAATGATGGGTTGACAGGTGCCGCAAACCACAATGGCACATGTATACCTATGTAACAAACCTGCAAATTCTGCATATGTATCCCAGAACTTAAAGTAAAACAAAACAAAACAAACTCTAGCCTCTGACTTTTGGGGGGAGGCTGATTTGAGTAATAATAAAACTCAAATCTCCCCCACCAAAACAACAGCAACAACAACAAAGATCAATCCAGATTTTACTCCTATGGGAAAATTAAGAAGAAGAATAAAAAGTTTCAGGATAATAGGGCTGGCAGGACTCATGATTTTCTGGGGCAGCAGATGCTCTCTGCCAAGGCAAGGGCAAGTTCAGAGTGACAGAGGGGATGCAGAGTCCTGAATTTCAAAGAGTTGTTAGAGTGTTTTGAAGCAGCAGGCTGAATTTGATCCCAGAGCAGAGGCTCTTAGTCCTGCAGTCTGACTTGATGCCGACTGATGAGTCCAAATCCACAGGGGTTTATTAGAGACAGAAGGAAATTAGAGACTTCCAAATGCCTCTTGTTTCTTGAGTCATAGACAACAGTACTAGAAAATGTTAAATTAACCATCAAGTCTCTCAAACAAAACAGCCTATGAAAGGTGATTCTTACCAGGTTATCTAAAGCCTCTATAAGCCCCTGGTATGAGAGGCAGAGGAGGACCTGTAACCACACAGTGAATCAGAGCAGAGATATGTCATGGGATGGGTTTGGTTACATTAAAAATAAATATCCTTTATTGAGTGCTAACTATAAATACTAAGGACGTCATGTGTCTTACCTCCTTTGATCTTCACCATAACCTACAAATTTTGCCCAATTACTATCTTAGAGTAAAATAAGGATGGGGAAATTGAGGCACAGAGAATGTAGAGTCAAAACAACTATCAAGTGGCAGATTGAGTTTTGACCCTTGCTTCAAGTCTAGCTATGGCTTTCTCTTTTAAACACTCTGCAACTTAGGACAATACACTCTGCAATGCCAAAGGAAGGCCAAACCTGCAGAAAATGTTTATTATGAATTGAAGGGAAAAGATTAGAATAACATTTTTTACTGATTATATATTTAAGTACACCACTGGCCACTTACAAACTGCATATATATGAAAAACAAAACGAAAAACAAAAACCTTATTTAGGACCTGTCTCAAAGTCAGCCACCTCTGATACTTTTATTCTTTGTAGCTAAGTTGTTCTTATTCTAATAAATGTAGTTTCAATGGAGTTAAATTGCCTAATAGTTTACCTGTACTGATATAGATTTTTATCTTGTTGAAATGTACCGTATTTTGTGAAGCTACATTCTTTTCCATTTAATGATGTTTACCACCTTTAAATATATTAAAAAACATTCTCTATTAAGTTAAACTTGGATTTTACAAAAGAAATCCCTTTTTGATAGGTAATTCATTTTTCTGTTTTTAGGGAAGGAAATATTTCAAAATTTATTTTGAAAACAATCTACAATGCGATAGAATTTCTTTTAACTTGAGGAAAGGTAAATAGTTTTCCAACTGAAAATACAAATTCCCATAATTGTGACACAGTACAGATAAATCCTACTCACAGACCCAGGCTTACATAAGTATCATTTAAGAGATATTCATAATGTAATATATATAAAATGACCTTTCTGAAGAAGAAAGGACTTTTGCTTTTTGGATTGTATAAAATGAGTTGAATTTGAATATTGTCTCTTTAGGTTATTTGTGAGTTTCCATGGCTGACACTAAGTACGCAGTGATTTTGACAAAGCAGTAAGCTGTAGAGTTCTGGTAAGTAAATAGTGGTTCTGGTGAAGTAAAGCTCTTAGAAAGTACAGAGCTATCCATGGATTTCAACTGATAAAATCAATAGAAGTCATCTGTGGTCAACTCAGAACTGCTGGAACATGGTGTGTAGAGTTCTAAAGGGCAGAATAAAGAAAAATTTTCTTTTTTCCTTACAGATCAAGATGTTGTGAACATTCTTTTGCTGGCACAATACTCCCAGGGTTGACTTTGGTAATTAAAACCATTCATCCTTATTATTAAGGTTTATCTTTGTTTAAAATCTGAAGTCAGCCAGTATGAAGAGCTCAAATCATAATTAGTATAATAAAAACGGCCACTAGCTGTGATCTAGAAGAAAACAGGTCTAAACAGAACATCAAGATGGTTTGGTCACGGCTTTGTAACTGAGACCTATGCTCAATATAATGCCTCAACCTACCCTCAATATAATGAAGGCAATAGACTTTCCTTCATGAGAGGATGGGCAAGATATTCAGTGTTGACATCTTCACTGATGATTCTCCCTGACAGGCGGTATACAGTTGGAAGAGTGTTAGGTTTTTCTGTTTGCCCTAAGGCTGGTTTTCCAATGTTTTCCCTTGCATACATCACACCTTCCTGACATTCCCACTACTTCGCATTCACATGTGGGCCATACTCAAATGGCTTGACACATTATTTTACTGTTGGAAAAAAATGTTTTACTTACCTTTAAATATTTTAACATTGTTAACGCATGGTCTAATGCATTGTTAATATATGTCAATATATGGTTAATGTACTTGTTCTTGCATCCCAGAGCCTGCCATATATTAATGCTTTTTCCTTTGGTACTGATGTTTAGTTAAGAATTTCATTTTACTTATATTTACTTTACACACACACACACACACACACACACACACACACACACTCAGGTTAACATCGAAATAGATTTGTAATATATTACATTTCTGAATATTCAACTGCTGGACAGATATAGAAGGCAGTGGAAATCACGTTGAGTAAAAGAGTGGCAAATTAAAGGTTGACATGAAAAAAAGTGCATGATTGAGAATAGACTTCAATGCTCAGATGAGTAAAAAATGAATCAGTAAAAAAACTGTCTTTTTAAAAATCTTTCCATTTTTCTTTTTAACAAACTGGGATATTAAGTATCTATTAAGACAAATTTGTGGAAAATTCTTTGGTTTTGGAATCAGAAAGATTTGACTTTGAATGTCAGTTTTGCCTTTTTAGTAGTCATGACACTTGGGCAACCTACTTTTAATAATTCTCATACCTTTTTTGGGGAAAATGAGAGTAATAGGAGGCTGAACAATGTAGTGTTGGCATATAAAATGTCTAGCACATGACAACCATTACACAGGTTGCTACCCCACTCCCTCTCCACTCCTTACCCACCCACCACACATGCAAAGGTGTTAGGGATACAGAAATGATTATGACAACAGCCACCAGACTGTAGGTTTCCTTAGGGCAGATGTTGTTTCCTATTCACTTTTGTTTCTCCAGTCCTTAGCTTGGTGCCTTGGATATTATATATCCAATAAATGTTTGCTGAATGAATATACCATGTTTATCCACAAAAATTCACAATCTATACTGGTTATAAATAGATATTCCTTCAAAAATATAGAAATATTACACTAAAAGTCATGCGTTTAGTGACAAATATAAATACTTAGGAAAGTGAAGTAGACTAGTGGAAGCTAAGCTTCTTGAGAAGGCTAGGGACCCAGATGAAGAAGTTATAGGAAGGTTAGGAGTTAGTGTGAAAGAAATAGAGAAGAAATAGAGAAAGAATAGGTGTCTTAACACTTTCTGTCAAATCTTGATGAGGTGTCACCATTACTAAAGAAGAATACTTTTCTTTTCAATTAAAAAATAGGCTTCAGTGGAGGAAATATTTTATTATGAATTTTCAGCAGCTGCTAAGAAAGATCTTTAGACTAATCTCAGACTAGACACAGAATCTAGGGAATGTGTGGCCTGGTCTGGTCCTAAAGAAGCTATGATCTGTTCTGGAAATGTTCATAATCTGAGGACTCATTTTGCTATCTGTAAGTAGAGATTAATCGTTAGGTTTGTTTATTTAAAGTTATTTTATTGGCTGGGTGCGGTGGTTCACACCTGTATTCCCAGCACTTTGGAAGGCTGAGGTGGGCACAGATCACTTGAGCCCAGGAATTTGAGACCAGTCAGCCTGAGCAACATGGAGAAACCCTGTCTCTATTAAAAAAAAAAAATCAGCTGAACATGATGGTGCCTGCTTTATAATTCCAGCTACTGGGGAAGCTGAGGTGGGAGGTGGGAGGATCACTTGAGCTTGGGATGTTGAGGCTGCCATGAGCTGAGATTGCATCACTGCACTCCAGCCTGGATGACAGAGTGAGACACTGTCTCCAAAAAATTTATTTTATTCACTACAGCAATTTTCTCTAAGAGCCCAAAGTGCTTATCTGCTCAGAGAGCTTCTGAGAGAGGGACGGAGTTATTCTTCCAGCTATTAAGGGACTCTTAAAGAACTAAAGTAACAAGAAAAAAGACATCACTATTTCAACTTCACTACAATTTTCATCAGGACAGGGTTTATTCTCAATGTGTTAAATAATGTTTTTGAGTGGATTCTGTTGTTGCAAAATGAAAATTAGGATTCTTTTCCAATATGATCTCAGAACCTAAACACCATTACTGAAGATATCATTATTACTAAATTGCTCAAGAATAAAAATACGGCATGGTTAAGCCTGGGAGATATTTTACTCCCTTGGTGCTTTCTATTATCTATTTTTAAATAATTCTCCAGTGGTTTGACTTGATAATTTAATCATTTAAAAGGCATTGACTAGAGTATTTGCATAGAAGCTGACAATGTCTCTTCACCTTCAGTGCTATTATTGTTGTCTAAGGCATGATCATTTCCCCCCCCCGCCCAGATTGCTGAAAAAATCTCCTTAACTGATCTTTTCTTCATGCTTGCCTCATTCTCCTGCCCCTACTCTCTTTTCTTTATAGTAGACAGAGAACTAATGATAAATTGTGCCATATCATGTCACTCCTTTGCTCAAAACCTACAGTGGCTCCCCACTTCATGCTTTGTAAAAAGTCAAAGGCCTTACAGGGGTTTATATAAGAACATATATAATTGACCCCCCAGTCATCTCTTGTTTCTCCTCTTCCCATTTACATCATTCCAGCCACGCTGGCTTTCTTGATGTTTCACAAGAGTATCAGGAACTTTCTCACTTAAAGATGTAGTGCTGGCTGTTCCTTCTGTCTGGAATTCCCATTTTGTAGATATTCACATTGCTTTTTACCTTCACTTCCTTCATGTTCTTGTTCAAATGTCATTTTCTCTTTGAGGTGAACCCTAGCTACTCTATTTACAATTGCAAGCCTTTATTCTTGAGACTCCATTCCTTTTACAATGCTTTTTTCATTTCATATCGTTTATTACCTTCTAACAAACCACAATTAATTTTATTATAATTATTACCATATATAAGCTCATTGATGGCAGGACTTTGTTCACTACTAAATCTTCACTGCCTATAACAGTTCTGGCACATAGGAGGTTATCAATAAATATTTTTAAATTAATATTTTAATATTATATACAGACTTGATAAAACCCCAAATTGTGAAATGTCAATAATTAAAGAAAAGGGACTTGGGAAAAGATGGCAGCTAGGAGACAGGGCTAACATGCAGCTCTAACTTGCATGGACAGAACAGCATGTGGAGACTCACACTGTGAACTTTTGAACCACCACAAGAGCATACCAGGAAAACCAAATAATTCACAGATCCTTTAAAATAAGTGGCATGCCACTACAAATTCTGCAAGACAGCCAAAAAGTGTGAGTTCCCAAAGTGTGAAGGGGGAACCTGCCTCCAACCATATATCCACGCTTTCTCAGTTGCCCTAAGTTGTCTAGGGTAAGCATTCTGGTTTCTCAGGCAATAGGTAGGGCCACAAACCTCCCAAGAGTTTCTATCTTTTGTGTTCAGCTACCAGGAGGGATAGAAAAATACCATCAGGTGGGGGCAGGGTTAGGTGGGTTTGGGCTTGCCACAGTCATAATTGGGGTTGGGTGAGGGGTCGTTTTTAGGCACCAAATCAAGGGATCACCCTGTGGGACAAAGGAACCTGAACAGTAGACCTTGAGTTCTAGACCTTTCCAATGAAATAGTCTACCCAAATGAGAAAGAAAAATTCTGGTACTATGACCAAACAGGGTTCGATAGCATCTCCAAAACATCACACTAGCTCCCCAGCAATGGATCAAAACCAAGAGAAATCTCTGAATTGGTAGATAAATAATTCACAAGGTTGATTATTAAGCTACTCAAAAAGATACCAGAGAAAGGTGAAAACCAACTTAAAAAAATATTTTTTAAAATACAGGATATGGAAGAAAAATTCTCCAGAGAAATAGATTATCATAAAGAAGAAACAATAAAAAATTTTGGAAAAAAACACTTAGAGAAATACAAAATTCACTGGAAAGTTTCAAGAATAGACTAGAATAAGTAGAAGAAAGAACTTCAGTGCTTGAATACAAGACTTCCAAATTAACCCAATCAGACAAAAACAAAAATAATTTTCAAATAATGAACAGGCTGGGCACAGTGACTCACGCCTGTAATCCCAGCACTTTGGGAGGCCAAGGTGGCTGGATCACTTCAGGTCAGGAGTTCAACACCAGCCTGGACCACAGGGTGATACCCTGCCTCTACTAAAAATGCAAAACAATTAGCCAGGCATGGTGGAGTGTGCCTGTAATCCCAGCTCCTCAGGCAGCTGAGGCAGGAGAACTGTTTGAACCCGAGATGTGGAGGTTGCAATGAGCCAAGATCACGCCACTGCACTCCAGCATAATAATAAAAATTATTATAATAATATAATATTATGAACAAAGCCTCCAAAAAATTTGAGATTATGTTAAATGGCCAAACCTAAGAATAATTGGTGTTCCTGAGGAAAAAGACAAATCTGAAAGTTTGGAAAAATTATTTGAGGGAATAATTGAGGAATACTTCCCTGTTCTTGCTAGAGATCTAGAGGTCTAAATACAAAAAGTTCAAAGAACACCTGAGAAATTTATCACAAAAAGATAATCACCTAAACACATAATCATCAGGTACCTAAGTCAAGATGAAGGAAAGAATCTTAAGAGCTGTGGGGTGAAAGTATCAGCTAACCATCAGCTAAAGAAAAACCTATCAGATTAATGTCAGATTTATCCAGCAGAAAACCTACAAGCTTGAAGAGACTGGGGTCCTATCTTTAGCCTCCTCAAACAAAATAATTGCCAGTCAAGACTTTCATATCCAGCAAAACTAAGCTTCATAGGTGGGAGAGATACATTTTTTTTCAGACAAAGAAATGCTGAAAGAATTCACCACTACCAAGCCAGCACTACAAGGACTGCTAAAAGTTGCTCTAAATCTTGGGACAAAATTCAAAATACAACAAAATAGAGCCTCCTGAAAGCATAAATCTCACAGAGCATGTAAAACAATAACACAATGAACAAAAAAAACAAGGTATTCAGGAAACAACTAGCATGATGAATAAAACAGTACACCTCACATCTCTCACTACTAACATTGAATGTAAATAACTTCAATGCTCCACTTAAAAGATACAGAATACCAGAATGGATAAAAATCCACCAACCAAGTATCTGTTGTCTTCAAGAGACTAACCTGATGCATAAGGACTCACATAACTTAAGGTAAAGGGATGGAAAAAGATATTTGATGCAAATGTAAACCAAAAGTGAGCAGAAGTAGCTATGCTTATATCAGACAAGACAGACTTTAAAGCAACAACACTTTAAAAAGAGGGACATTACATAATAATAAAAAGTTCAATAGGAAAATATCACAATTCTAAATATATATGCACCTAACACTGGAGCTCCCAAATTTATAAAACAATTATTAGTAGACTTAAGAAATGAGATATATGGTAACACAATAATAGTGGGAGACTTGAATACTCCACTCAAAGCACTAGACAGGTCATCAAGACAGAAAGTCAACAACAACAACAAAAAATGAACTTAAACTATACCCTAGAACAAATGGACTTATCAGATATTTACAGAACATTTTACACAACAACTGCATCATTCTTTTTATCATTCTTTTCATCAGAACATGGAACCATCTCCAAGACAGGACATATGATAGGCCACAAAACAAGTCTCAATAAATTTGAGAAAATCAAAATTATATCAAGTACTCCCTCAGACTATAATGGAATAAAATTGGAAATTAACTCCAAAAGGAACCATCGAAACCATGCAAATACATGGAAATTAAATAACCTGCTCTTGAATGATCATTGGGTCAACAATGAAATCAAGATGAAAATTTAAAAAATTCTTTGAACTGAATGATAATAGTAACACAACTTATCAGAATTCTCTGGGATACAGCAAAAGCAGTGCTAAGAGGAAAGTTCATAGCATTAAATGCTTACATCAAAAAGTCTGAAACAGCACAAATAAAAAATCTAAGGTCACACCTCAAGGAACTAGTGAAACAAGATCAAGCCAAACCCAAAAGCAGCAGCAGAAAAGAAATAACAAAGATCAGTGCAAAACTAAGTGAAATTGAAACAAACAAACAAACAAAAAATACAAAAGATAAATGAAACAAAAAGCTGTTTCTTTGAAAAGATAAAATTGATAAACCATTAGTGAGATTAACCAAGAAAAGAAGAGAGAAGATCCAAATAGGCTCAATTAGAAATGAAATAGGAGATATTATAGCTGATACCAGAGAAACACAAAAGATCATTCAAGGTTACTATGAAAGCATTTATGCACACAAACTATTAATAGAAAATCTGGAGTAGATGGATAAAGTTATGAAAATATACAATTCTCTTAGAATAAATCAGGAAGAACTAGAAACTTGGAACAGACCAATAATAACTAGCAAGATTGAAACAGTAATTTAAAAGATTGCCAAGAAATAAAAGTCCAGGACTAGATGGATTCACAGCTGAATTCTATCAGACATTCAAAGAAGAATTAGTAACAATCTTACTGAAACTATTCCAAAAGTTACAGAAAGAAGGAATCACCCCCAAATCATTCTATGAAGCCAGTATCACCCTGATACCAATACCAGGAAAGGCCATAACAAAAGAAGAAAACTACGGACCAATTTCCCTGATAAACATAGATGCAAAAATCCTCAATAAATAATTGCTAACTGAATCCAACAGCATATCAAAAAGATAATAAATCATGATCAAGTAAGTTTCATATGAAAGATGCAGGGATGGTTTAACATACACAAGTCAATAAATGTGATGCATTAAATAAACGGATTTAAAAACAAAAATCATATTATTATCTCAATAGATGCATTTGACAAAATCCAGCATCCCTTTATGATTAAAACCCTCAGCAAAATTGCCACAGAAGGGACATACCTCAAGATAATAAAAGCCATCTGTGACAAACCCATAGCCAGCAAAGCATTCCCCCTGAGAACCAGAACAAGACAAGGATGCCCACTTTCACCGCTTCTATTCAACATTGCACTGGAAGTCCTAGCCAGAGCGATCAGATAAGAGAAAGAAATAAAGAACATTCAAATTGGTAAAGAGAAAGTCAAACTGTTGCTGTTAGCCCATGATATGACAGTATGCCTTAAAAACCCTAAAATCTCATCCAAAAAGCTCCTGGGTCTGATAAATGAATTCAGTAAAGTTTCAAGATACAAATTCAATGTACACAAAATAGTAGCACTGCTGTACACCAATAACAACCAAGCTGAGAATCAAATCAAGAACTCCACCCCCTTTATGACAGCTGCCATTAAACAAAATATATAGTTAGGAATATACCTACCAAGGAGGTAAAAAGTCTCTATGTGGAATTCTACAAAACACTGCTGAAAGAAATCATAGATAACACAAATTAATGGAAACTCTTCCCATGCTCATGGATGGGTAGAATATTGTGAAAAATGACCATATTTCCAAAAGCAATCTACAGATTCAATGCAATACCCATGAAAATACCACCATCAAAACTAGAAAAAAGCAATCCTAAAATTCATATGGAACCAAAAAGGACTCCACATAGCCAAACAAGACTACACAAAAAGAACCGATCTGGAGGCATCACTTTACCTGATTTGAAACTATACTACAAGGCTATAATTACCAAAACAGCATGGTACGGGTGTAAAAATAGACACAGTGCAGCTGAACACAATAGAGAGCCCAGAAATAAAGCCACATACTTACAGCCAGCTGTTCTTTGACAAAACAAAAACATAAAGTGGGGAAAGTACACCCTATTCAACAAATGGTGTTGGGATAATTGGCTAGCCAAAGGAGAAGAATAACACTGATGCCTCATCTCTCACCTTATACGAAAATCAACTCATGATAAACTACATCTAAGACCTGAAACCATAAAAATCCTAGAAGACAACTTCAGAAAAACCCTTCTAGACACTGGCTTAGACAAAGAGTTTATGACCAAGAAGCAAACAGCAAATGCAACAAAATAAAAAATAAACGGTTGGGACCTATTAAACTAAAAAGCTTCTTCACAGCAAAAGAAATAATCAGCAGAGTAAAAAGACAACCCACAAAGTTGGAGAAAATACTTGCAAGCCATGCATAAATCAAAGGACTAATATCCAGAATCTATAAGGGATTCAAAGAAAAGAGCAAGAAAAAAACAATCCCATCCAAAAGTGGGCAAAGGACATGAATAGAAAGTTCGTAAAAGAAGATATACAAATGGCCAGCAAACATATGAAAAAATGTTCAATATCACTAATTATCAGGGAAAGACAAATTAAAACCACAATGAGATAAACCTGCAAGAATGGCCATAGTTAAAAGTAAAAAAATTATATGTCTTGGTGTGGATGGGGTGAAAAGGGAACAATTTACACTGCTGGTGGGAATGTAAAACTAGTGTAACCACTATGCAAAATAGTATGGAGATTCCTTAAATAACTAGAAGTAGAACTACCATTTGACCCAGCAATCCCATTGCTGGGTATCTACTCCAAGGAAAAGAAGTCATTATATGAAAAAAACACTTGCACATGCATGTTTATAGCAGAACAATTTGCAGTTACAGAATTATGGAGCCTGTCTAAATGTCCATGAACCAATGAGTGGATAAAGAAAATGTGGTATATATACACCATGAAATACTACTCAGTGGTAAAAAGAAATGAAATAATGGCATTTGCAGCAATCTGGATGGAGTTGGAGACCATTATTTTAAGTGAAGTAACTCAGGATTGGAAAAGCAAATATCATCATGTTTTCACTTATAAGTGGTAGCTAAACACTTAAGAATGATATAATGAGCTCGTGTTTCAGGGGGTGAGGGATGAAGACTACACATTGGGTACAGTGTACACTGCTTGGCTGATGGGGTACACCAAAATATCAGAAATTACTTATCCATGTAACTAAAAACTACCTCTTCCCCAGAACTGTTGAAACTAAAAAATAAAATATTTTTTAAAAATAGGACTGTATGTCATTTGCCAATTGCATGAAATGATACATGCAAAAAGATCTAGAGAAGGGAGAAGTCAATGTAAGATCTCTTGTATAATGTACACCCTAAAGGACAGTTTTTTGTTATTGCTTTTATTCACTACTGATATTGAACATATAAACAGACAATGGCTAAACCATATATAAAAACTGAACTTTGACCTGAAAGTCATGGGAAACTCCCCAGGAAATCAGCATCCTCATCTGTAATAAACAGCTCAGAAATTCAACCTGCTGTAAGTCAGACTTGCAAGAATCCAGATTGCTATCTCTAGTGACAATCTAGGACATTAATCAGTAATGTTACAGGGAAGAGGTCTGGATCCAGACCCCAAGAGAGGGGTCTTGGATCTCACGCAAGAAAGAATTCAGGGCGAGTGTGCAATGCAAAGTGCAAGCAAGTTTATTAAGAAAGAAAGGAATAAAAGAATGGCTACTCCATAGAGCAGCACTTAGGGCTGCTGGTTCCCCATTGTTATGGTTATTTCTTGATGATATACTAAACAAGGGGTGGATTATTCATGCTTCCCCTTTTTAGACCATATAGGGTAACTTCCTGACGTTGCCATGGAAAATTTGTGAACTATCATGGCACTGGTGGGAGTGTAGCAGTGAGGATGACCAGAGGTAACTCTCATGGCCATTTTGGTTTTGGTGGGTTTTGGCCAGCTCCCTTATTGCAACCTGTTTTATCATCTAGGTCTTTATGATATATATTTTGTGCTGACCTCCATCTCATCCTGTGACTTAGAAGGCCTTAACCATCTGGGAATGCAGCCCAGTAGGTTTCAGCCTCATTTTACCCAGTTCCCATTTAAGAGAGAGTTGCTCTTGTTCACATGCCTCTGACAGTAACTTCTGTAAAAATCAGCCACAAATGGCCAGGACTTGATTAACAATTGACAGCTTCCCTAATTTTGATCCCTGCTTGCAACTTAGGACCAACCAAAGAAAGCCAAATATGTGCCTCTAACCAGTCACACAGGATGCCTACCTTCTGCTTAACCTGCCTACAGCTTGCTCTGGTCATTAGTCTTCAGTCAGGATATATGTAAAGCCTTCCCTTCTTTCCATTATAAAGCCTTCGCATTCTTCTGCCTAATAAATAACTTTTGCTTTTGTACTTGGTTAGTCTCTATTTCCACATCACTGTATCCCAAACTCACAAAATAAGGCATAACACATAGTAGGTGCTCAATGAATATTCACTGAATGAATAAGTGAATGAAGGAGAACTACCATGAACAAAAGTTTCACTTAATGTGGGGACATTTTTTATTACCTTGAAGGGAAAAATAGGAATTGTTGTCCACGTATGCTTCCTTTTTAAGGTTGTTCAGGTCATCTTACCTCTCTCTTGACGCAAACGAGAAAACTGGGCCATAGTAGCAGAAGGTGGTTATGGTGGTTATTTTGATGTGTCTTGGAAAAAGATGATAAAACACAGCATCTGTGAGGCAAGCTTTGCTTTGCATTCTGTTCACTGATTTATGTTTGATATCTTGAGCTTTAAGGATTTTATGTAGTTGGCCAGGCATGGTGGTTCATGCCTGTAATCCTGGAACTTTGGGAGGCCAAGGCGGGTGGATCACCTGAGGTCGGGAGTTTGAGACCAGCTTGACCAACATGGAGAAACCCTATCTCTACCAAAAATACAAAATTAGCCAGGTGTGGTGTCGCATGCCTGTAATCCCAGCTACTCGGGATGCTGAAGCAGGAGAATCACCTGAACCCAGGAGGCGGACATTGTGGTGAGCCAAGATCATGCCATTGCACTCCAGCCTGGGCAACAAAAGCGAAACTCCATCTCAAAAAAAAAAAAAAAAAAAAAAAAAAAAAATTCTTGTGATGCATATGTGATTAAGGCCCACACACCAGGAAAGTATAGAGTTAGAGCCAAAATCCCAGTTGCTAATAGATTGTGACTGTTTGCCTATAATCTCTGTGTACTAACCAAGCAAGGATATAGAGAAGGCATTTCTGGCCATAGTAGGTGGCTCATAGGAAATTCAAGGACTTCAGAACATTGGCTGTCATTTTATTATTTTCCATTAATACTTATATTGCTTTTCCTAATAGAATTCATGGAAAGGTATAGGGCTGGAAATGCAGAAGGTGTCTGAATATGAACATTGGGAATTGGTAAAAAATGTGGTCTGCAGAGTATAATCAGATTTTAAAAAGGTGTTTGGATACAATATAGTAGGAAGCAGGGAAACAAGTTCCTAAGAAAGAAGAGAATACAATATTCTATTGTTTTAGGAAGACTAATCTGGTAGTCAGTGGCATTTACTTTAGCACTCATAAAACTTCAGCAAGATTAAATAGAATCGATGGCATTACCACAGTTTAATTTATATTAAACAACATTCTAGTAACTGTTTTGTATCAAATGCAGGGAGAGAAATTTCAAAGACAAAGATAAACCAATCTTTTACTTTCAACATAGATCTTTTTTCATGAAAGATTATGGATTCATTTTGTATCACAGCGTAGTTTAATTTTTTGGCAATAACTTGAGGTCAGGTACCTCATGTTGTATCCTAATAAAAAGGTATGGGGTTTTTCAGGTTATTAGGAAGTTCATGTAGTGCACAAGGTGAGCTTTTCAAATACTAATTGTGTGAATGTGTGTCTCACACACACACACACACACATATACACACACACACACACACACACACACAGAGAGAGAGAGAGAGAGAGAGAGAGAGAGAAATTGGTGAGAAATGCATCACTATATTTTTCCTTGGAAAATTCAACCAGATAGTTAATGACTTAAAAAAGATTTCAAATTTGAAAAAAAAAAAAACTTACCATATCCTTTTATATACATTATTAAACGTATACATAACTGAATTTACTGAATTTCAGGGTCTTTGTTCATATTCTAAAGATGCATTTCAATGGCAAAATAGAGAGAGGAGCTTACTAAATGACTTACAGCTAATTGCATTAAAATTTGAAGTTAGATTCCAAAGATAATTTTCCTTTTATAGGTGATGATTAACAACTATATTCATAAGCACATCAGAAAGTCAACCCAGATAACTTCTTTTTATAAACCTTTTCTGGAGATACTGTTACATAAAGGAACATTGATTCTTTAATCTACTATAGTTGGTTTTCAGATATTAAATTGCTGCTCTGAGCATTTGGGTGCCTGGTATTCAAAAAGTGAGTAATTGCAAACAACAGCATTCACTGAGTCCAAAACCACCAGCAGCTCTCCTATGACAGAAAAGCATTTCAGTCTCATTTGTCAGGATTCATGGTTGGGTTGAGTTTCATAAAAACATTTTAATAATAGAGATTTATTATAATGTGAATTATTATAATGTGAATTTCTTGGGAAACTTTTAAGTTATGTGGTACAGGGCTGTTGAGAAGTATATAGAACTAATATATCATTTACTTTTTTATTTTTTATTGGTACATATTTATGGGATACATGTGATATTTTGATACATGCCTACAATCTGTAATGATAAAATCAGATTTTTCAGGGCATCCACTGTCTCAAACATTTATCATTTCTTTGTGTCGAGAACATTTCAAATGTTCTAGCTATCTTACAATATACAGTACATTGTTATTAACTATAGTTACCCTACTGGTATTGAACACTAGAACATATTTCTTCTATCTAACTTTACTATTGTATGCATTAACCAATCTTTCATTATGCCCTTGCCCCACCCTTCCTAGGACCTGGTAACCATCATTCTACTCTCTACCTTCACAAGATAAACTATTATAGCCTGCACATTAGAGTGAAAATGTGATATTTGTCTTTCTGTGCCTGGCTTATTTTACTTAACATAATGACCTCCAGTTCCATCCATTTTGCTGCAAATGGCAGAATTTCATTCATTTTTCATGGCTAGATATTATTCCATTATGCATATTTACCACATTTCCTTTTTGCAATTGCCCATTGATGAACACTTAGGTTGATTCCATCTCTTGGCTATTTTGAATAGCGCTGCAATAAACGTGCTGGTGTAGGTAGGTATCCCTTTGATATACCAATTTATTTTCCTTTGAATAAATACTCAATAGAGGGATTACTGGGTTATATGGTAATTATTGATTTCTTTTTCAGCTAGTTCTTTTTTAATATGTAGAAACACTAGTGATTTTTGTGTGTTGATTTTTTGTTAGAGTTTTGAGATAGCTCCATACTGTTTTTTATAATGGCTGTACTACTTTACATTCTCACCAAGAGAGTATAGGAGTTCCTCTTTCTCCATATCCTCACCAGCATTTATTTTTTGACTTTATGATAATAACCATTCTAACTTGGGTGAGATGATACTTCGTTATGGCTTTTATTTCCATTCCCCGATAATTCATGATGCTGAACTTTATTTTCCCGATACCAGTTGACCATTTGTATATCTAATTTTGAGAAATGTCTATTCAGATTCTTTGTCCACTTTCAAGTGGGATTATTATTTTTTTTCAGTTGGGTTTTTTGAGTTTTTCTGCATATTCAAGATATTGGTTCTTTGCTGGATGAATAGCATACAAATAATTGTTTCCCTTCTACAGGTTGTCTTTTTAAATCTGTTAATTTTTTCCTTTTCTGTGGAGAAGCTTCTTAGTTTAATGTAGTTTCTTTTGTCTTTTTTTGTTGCCTGTGATTTTGAAGTCTTGGTGATAAAATTGTTGCCTAGACCAATGTCCTGAAACATTTCTCCTATGTTTTCTTCTAGTAGTTTTATTGTTTCAGGTCTTACATTTGGGGTTTGAATCACTTTTGAGTTGATTTTTATATATGGCAAGAGTTAGGGTTTACTTTTAGTTTTCTGCATGTGGATATCCAGTTTTCCTAGCAAATACCATGATGACTCCAGTTTTGTTCTTTTTATCCAGTATTGATTTAGCTATTGAGGATTTTTTGTGTTTCCATATGAATTTTAGGATTGATTTTTCAATTTCTGTGAAGAATGTAATTGACATTTTGATAAGCGTTGCATTAAATCTGTAGATTCTTCTGGATAATATGGTCATTTAAAAAATATTTTAATTCTCCTGATCCATGAGCAAAGAGTGTCTTTCCATCTGTTTGTTTGCTCCTCAATTTCTTAATCAGTTTTTTGTAGTTTTGTGGTAGAGATCTTTCACCAGCTTGGTTACATTTATTCCTAGGTATTCAATTTTTGGAGTTATTAGTAGGTGGGATTTTTTTTTATTTCTTTTTCAGCTAGTTCTTATTAGTGTATAGAAACACTAGTGATTTTGTTTGTATTCGGCAACTTTACTGAATTCATTGAGAATTCATTGAGAAATGAATTCACTCATTTCTAAGAGTTTTTTGATAGAGTCTTTAGGTTTTTCTATACACAAGATCTTGTCATCTGTAAAGAGGGATGATTTAAATTTCCTTTTTCCAATGTGGAAGCCTTTTATTTCCTTTGCTTCCCAGATTGCTCTGGCTACAAATTCTAGTACTATTTTGATTAAGAGTGATGAAAGTGGATGGTCTGTTCCAAGATAGCCTAATAGGAACAGCTCCAGTCTGCAGTTGCCAACGTGATTGATGCAGAAGACAAGTGATTTCTGCATTTCCAACCAAGGTACCTGGTTTATCTCATTGGGACTGGTTACAGTGGGTGCAGCCCACAGAGGGTAAGCCAAAGCAGGGCATGGCGGCGCCTCACACAGGAAGTGTAAGGGGTTGGGGGATTTCCCTTTCCTAGTCAAGGGAAGCCGTGACCAACTGTACCTGGAGAAATGGGATACTTCCGCCCAAATATTGCATTTTCCCCACAGTCTTAGCAACAGGTAGACCAGGAGATTCTCTCCCGTGCTTGGCTCAGTGAGTCCCACGCCCATGGAGCCTTGCTAACTGCTAGCACAGCAGTCTAAGATCAACCTGTGAGGCTGTAGGCTGGTGGGGGGAGGAGTATCTACCATTGCTGAGGCTTCAGTAGGTAAACAAAGCGACTGGGAAGCTCAAACTGGGCGGAGCCCACCGTAGCTAAGCAAGGTCTACTGCCTCTACAGACTCCACTTCTGTGGGGAGGGCATAGCTGAACAAAAAGCAGCCAAAACTTCTGCAGATTCAAACGTCCCTGTCTGACAGCTCTGAAGAGAGCAGTGGTTCTCCCAGCATGGCGTTTGAGCTCTGAGAACGGACAGACTGCCTTCTCAAGTGTGCCTGACCCCATGTAGCCTAAATGGGAGACACCTCCCAGTAGGGGCAGACAGACACCTCATACAGGTGGGTGCCCCTCTGGGATGAAACTTCCAGAGGAAGGATCAGGGAGCAATATTTGCTGTTCTGCAATATTTGCTGTTCTGCAGGCTCCACTGGTGATACCCAGGCAGACAGGGCCTGGAGTGGACCTCTAGCAAACTCCAACAGACCTGCAGCTGAGGGACCTAACTGTTAGAAGGAAAACTAACAAACAGAAAGGAATAGCATCAATATCAACAAAAAGGACATCCACACCAAAACCCCATCTGTAGGTCACCAACATCAAAGACCAAAGGCAGATAAAACTACAAAGATAGGGAAAAACCAGAGCAGAAAAGCTGAAAATTCTAATAACCAGAGTGTCTCTTCTCCTCCAAAGGATCACAGCTGCTCAGCAGTAATGGAATAAAGCTGGGCAGAGAATGACTTTGACAAGTTGAATTCAGAAGTAGGCTTCAGAAGTTCGGTAATAACAAATTTCTCCGAGCTAAAGGAGCATGTTCTAACCCATCCCAAGAAAGTAAAAACTTTGAGAAAAGATTAGATGAAAGGCTAACTAGAATAAATAGTGTAGAGAAGAACTTAAATGACCTGACAGAGCTGAAAACCATGGTAAGAGAACTTCGGGACGCACACACAAGCTTCAGTAGCTGATTCAATCAAGTGGAAGAAAGAATATCAGTGATTGAAGATCAAATTAATGAAATAAAGTGAGAAGACAAGATTAGAGAAAAAAATAAAAAGAAATGAAGAAAGCCTCCAAGAAATATGTGACTATGTGAAAAGACCAAGTCTATGTTTCATTGGTATACCTGAAAGTGACAGGGAGAATGAAACCAAGTTGGAAAACACTCTTCAGGATATTATCCAGGAGAATTTCCCCAACCTAGCAAGGCAGGCCAACATTCAAATTCAGGAAATACAGAGAATGCCACAAAGATACTCCTTGAGAAGAGCAGCCCCAAGACACAGAATTGCCAGATTCACCAAGGTTGAAATGAAGGAAAAAATGTTAAGGTCAGCCAGAGAGAAAGGTTGAGTTACCCACAAAGGGAAGCCCAGCAGACTAACAGTGGATCTCTCAGCAGAAACCCTACAAGCCAGAAGAGAGTGGGGGCCAATATTCAACATTCTTAAAGAAAAGAATTTTAAACCCAGAATTTCATATCCAGCCGAACTAAGCTTCATAAGTGAAGGAGAAGTAAAATCCTTTACAGACAAGCAACTACTGAGAGATTTTGTCACCACCAGGCCTGCCTTGCAAGAGCTCCTGAAGGAAGCACTAAACATGGAAAAGAATGACCAGTACCAGCCACTGAAAAATGTGCCAAATTATAAAGACCATTGATGCTATGAAAAAACTGCATGAATTAACTGGCAAAATAACCAGCTAACATCATAACGACAGGATAAAATTCACACATAACAATATTAACCTTAAATGTAAATGGGCTAAATGCCCCAATTAAAAGACACAGACTGGCAAATTGGACAAAGAGTCAAAACCCATCAGTGTGCTGTATTCAGGAGACCCATCTCATGTGCAGAGATACACATAGGCTCAAAATAAAGGGATGGAGGAAGATCTACTAAGCAAATGGAAAGCAAAAATAGCAGGGATTGCAATCCTAGTCTCTGATAAAACAGACTTTAAAGCAACAAAGATCAAAAGAGACAAAGAAGGCCATTACATGATGGTAAAGGGATCAATTCAACAGGAAGAGCTAACTATCCTAAATATATATGCACCCAATACAGGAATACCCAGATTCATAAAGCAAGTCCTTAGCAACCTACAAAGAAACTTAGACTCTCATGCAATAATAATGGGAGACTTTAACAACCCACTGTCAATATTAGACAGATCAATGAGACAGAAGCTTAACAAAGATATCCAGGACTTGAACTCAGCTCTGCACCAAGCAGACCTAATAGACATCTACAGAACTCTCGACCCCAAATCACATAATATACATTCTTCTCAGCACCACATCACACTTATTTATTTGCTTATTGTAAAAGTAATCACATAATTGGAAGTAAAGCACTCCTCAGCAAATGTTAAAGAACAGAAGTCACAACAAACTGTCTCTCAGACCACAGTGCAATCAAATTAGAACTCAGAATTAAGAAACTCACTCAAACTGCACAACTACATGGAAACTGAATAACCTGCTTCTAAATGACTACTGGGTAAATAACAAAATGAAGGCAGAAATAAAGACATCCTTTGAAGGCAATAAGAACAAAGACACAACGTACCAGAATCTCTGGGACATATTTAAAGCAGTGTGTAGAGGGAAATGTATACCACTAAATGCCCACAAGAGAAAGCAGGAAAGATCTAAAATCGACACCCTAACATCACAATTAAAAGAACTAGAGAAGCAAGAGCAAAAAATTCAAAAGCTAGCAGAAGGCAAGAAATAACTAAGATCAGAGCAGAACTGGAGGAGATAGAGATGCAAAAAACCCTTCGAAAAATCAATGAATCCAGGAGATGGTTTTTTGAAAAGATCAACAAAATTGATAGACTGCTAGCAAGACTAATAAAGAAGAAAAGAGAGATGAATCAAAGAGATGCAATAAAAAATGATAAAGGGGCTGCCACCCCCGATCCCACAGAAACACAAACTACCATCAGAGAATACTATAAACACATCTATGCAAATAAGCTAGTAAACCTAGAAGAAATGGACACATTCCTGGACACATACACTCTCTCAAGACTAAATCAGGAAGAAGTTGAATCTCTAAGTAGACCAATAAATGGGCTCTGAAATTAAGGCGATAATTAATAGCCTACCAACCAAAAAAAGTCCAGGACCAGGCGGATTCACAGTCAAATTCTACCAGAAGTACAAAGAGGGGCTGGTATCATTCCTTCTGAAACTATTTTCCAATCAATAGAGAAGAGGGAATCCTCCCTAACTCATTTTATGAGGCCAACATCATCCTGATACCAAAGCTTGGCAGAGACACACCAAAAAAAGATAATTTTAGAGCAATATCCCTGATGAAGATCAATGCAAAAATCCTCAATAAAGTGCTGGCAAGCTGAATCCAGCAGCACATCAAAAGTTTATCCATGACAATCAAGTCAGCTTCATCCCTGGGATGCAAGGCAATAAACGTAATGCATCACATAAACACAACCAATGACAAAAAACACATGATTATTTCAATAGATACAGAAAAGGCCTTCGACAAAATTCAACAGCCTTTGTGCTAAAAACTCTCAATAAACTAGGTATTGATGGGATGTATCTCAAAATAATAAGAGCTATTTATGACAAACCCACAGTCAATATCATACTGAATGGGCAAAAACTGGAAGCATTCCCTTTGAAAACTGGCACAAGACAGGAATGCCCTCTCTCACCACTCCTATTCAACGTAGTGTTGGAAGTTCTGGCTAGGGCAATCAGGCAAGAGAAAGAAATAAAGCGTATTTGATTAGGAAAAGGGGAAGTCTAATTGTCCCTGTTTGCAGATGACATGATTGTATATTTAGAAAACCCCATTCATCTCAGCCCCAAATCTCCTTAAGCTGATAAGCAACTTCCGCAAAGTCTCAGGATATAAAATCAATGTGCAAAAATCACAAGCATTCCTATACAACAATAGACAAACAGAGAGCCAAATCAGGAGTGAATTCACATTCACAATTGCTTCAAAGAGAATAAAATACCTAGGAATCCAACTTACAAGGGATGTGAAGGACCTCTTCAAGGAGAACTATAAACCACTGCTCAACGAAATAAAAGAGGCCACAAACAAATGGAAGAACATTCCATGCTCATGGATAGGAAGAATCAATGTCATGAAAATGGCCATATTGCCCAAGATAATTTATAGATTCAGTGCCATCCCTGTCAAGCTACCAATGACTTTCTTCACAGAATTGGAAAAAACTACTTTAAAGTTCATATGGAACCAAAAAAGAGCCTGCATAACCAAGACAATCCTAAGCCAAAAGAACAAAGCTGGATGCATCACATTTCCTGATTTCAAAATATACTATAAGGCTACAGTAACCAAAACAGAATGGTACTGATACCAAAACAGATATATAGACCAATGGAAAATAACAAAGGCCTCAGAAATAACACCACACATCTACAACCATCTGATCTTTGACAAACCTGACAAAAACAAGAAATGGGAAAAGGATTCCCTGTGTAATAAATGGTGCTAGGAAAACTGCCTAGCCATATGTAGAAAGCTGAAAGTGGATCCCTTCCTTACACCGTATACAAAAATTAATTCAAGATGGATTAAAGACTTCAGTGTGGCCGAGCACAGTGGCTCATGCCTGTAACCCCAGCACTTTGGGAGACCGAGGCGGGCAGATCATGAGGTCAGGAGATCAAGACCATCCTGGCTGACACAGTGAAACCCCGTCTCTACAAAAAATAAAAATAAAAAAAATTAGTCGGGCATGGTGATGGGTGCCTGTAGTCCCAGCTACTCAGGAGGCTGAGGTAGGAGAATGGCGTGCACCCGTGAGGCGGAGCTTGCAGTGAGCTGAGATTGAGCCACTGCACTCCAGCCTGGGGGACAGAACGAGACTCCATCTCAAAAAAATAAATAAAATAAAACAAAATAAAAAGACTTAAATGTTAGATGTAAAACAATAAAAACCCTAGAGGAAAACCTGGGCAATACCACTCAGGACATAGGCATGGGCAAAGTCTTCATGACTAAAACACCAAAAACAATGGCAATAAAAGCTAAAATAGACCACTGGGATCTAATTAAACTAAAGAGCTTCTGCACAGCAAAAGAAACTACCCTCAGAGTAAACAGGCAACCTACAGAATGACAGAAAATTTTTGCAATCCACCCAACTGACAAAGGGCTAATATGCAGAATCTACAAAGAACTTAAACAAATTTACAAGAAAAAAACAACCTCATCAAAAAGTGGGCAAAGGATATGAACAGACACTTCTCAAAAGAACACATTTATGCAGCTGACAGACACATGAAGAAATGCTCATCATCACTGGTCATCAGAGAAATGCAAATCAAAACCACAATGAGATACCATCTCCTGCCAGTTAGAATGGTGATTGTTAAAAAGTCAGGAAACAACAGATACTCGAGAGGATGTGGAGAAATAGGAACGCTTTTACACTGTTGGTGGGAGTATAAATTAGTTCAACCATTGTGGAAGACAGTGTGGCAATTCCTCAAGTATCTAGAACTAGAAATACCATTTGACCCAGCAATTCCGTTACTGGATATATACCCAAAGGATTATACATCATGCTACTATACAGATACATGTATGTGTATGTTTATTGCGGCACTATTCACAATAGCAAAGACTTCCTTGGAACCAGCCCAAATGTCCATCAATGATAGACTAGATTAAGAAAATGTGGCACATATACACCATGGAATACTATGCAGCCATAAAAAAAGGATTAGTTCATGTCCTTTGTAGGTACATGGATGAAGCTGGAAACCATCATTCTCAGCAAACTATTGCAAGAACAAAAAACCAAACACTGCATGTTCTCACTCATAGGTGGGAATTGAACAATGAGAACGCTTGGACACAGGGCAACAAACATCACACACTGGGACCTGTCATGGGGTGGGGGGCTGGGGGTAGGGATAGCATTAAGAGAAATACCCAATGTAAATGACAAGTTGATGGGTTCAGCAAACTAACACGGCACATGTATACCTATGTAACAAACCTGCACCTTGCGCACATGTACCGTAGAACTTAAAGTAGGAAAAAAAAAAAAAGAGTAGTGAAAGTGGGCGTCTTTGTTCTGTTCCACTTCTTTTTTTTTTTTTTTTTTCTGAGATGGAGTCTCACTCTGTTGCCTGGGCTGGAGTACAGTGGTGCAATCTTGGCTCACTACAACCTCTGCCTCCTGGGTTCAAGCGATTCTCATGCGTCAGCCTCTTGAGTAGCTGGGATTACAGGCACATGCCAGCACGCCCAGGTAATTTTTGTGTTTTTAGTTGAGACGGGGTTTCACCATGTTGGCCAGGATGGTCTTGATCTCTTGACCTCTTGATCTGCCCACCTTGGCCTCCCAAAGCACTGGGATTACTGGCGTGAGCCAATGTGCCTGGCCTTGTTCCACTTATTTTTGTTCCACTTCTTAGAAGAAAAGCATTTAGCTCTTCCCTATTCAGTAAGATGTTAGCTATGGGTTTGTCACATATGACTATTTTTCTGTTGAGGAATATTCCTTCTATGCCAATTTCTTGAGAGTTTTTACCATGAAAGCATGTTGATTTTTTCAAACTTTGTTATGATATTATTAATTCTGTTTATGTGATATATCACATTTATTGGTGTGCATATGTTTAATTATCCTTGCATCACAGAAATACTTGATCATGTGTATTGTATTTGATATGTTGGTGGATTCAATTTGCAGGTAGCTTGTTGACGATTTGCACATCTAGGCTCATCAAAGATATAGGCCTGTAGTTTTTTTTTTCTTATTGTGTCCTTATCTGGTTTTTGTGTCAGGGTAATTCTGGCTTTTCAGAATGAGTTAGAAAAATATTCATTTTTTTTTCAATTTTTTTGAAATAGATTGCAAAGAATTGGTGTTAGTTCTTCATAAGTTTGATACAACTCAGCAGTAAACCATCAGTTCTTGGGCTTTTCTTTATTGGGAGTTTTTTTTACTGAATCAATCTTTCTTTTTGTTATTGGTCTGTTTCTTATTGGTTCAATCTGGTAGGGGTATGTGTGCAGGAATTTATTCATTTCCTCTAGGTTTTCCAATTTGTTAAAGTATATTTATTCTTAATATTCTCTAATTACTTTTTAAAATTTCTGTGGCATCAGTTGCAACGTCTCCTTTTACAGTTTTGCTTTTATTTATTTGAATCTTACCTTTTTTTTCTTGTTTAGTCTAGCAGGCAGTTTATCAATTTTGTTTATATTTTCAAAAGCCAACTTTTTATTTTATTGATCCTTTTTGTTCTTTTTAGTCTCTGTTTTATTTAGTTTTGCTCTGATCTTTATTATTCCACAAATTTTGGGTTTGGTTTGGTTTCCTATTCTAGTTCCTTGAGTTGCACTGTTGCTGTTTTGTTTGTTTGTTTTTTAATCTGTTGCCAGGCTGGAGTGCAGTGGCCTGATCTTGGCTCACTGCAACCTCCGCCTCCCGGTTCAAGCGATTCTCCTGTCTCAGCCTCCCGAGTAGCCGGGACTGGAGGCATGCACCACGACGCCCAGCTAATTTTTGTATTTTTAGTAGAGATGGGGTTTCACCGTGTTGGCCAGGATGGTCTTGATCTCTTGACCTCGTGGTCTGCCCACCTTGGCTTCCCAAGCGCTGGGATTACAGGCGTGAGCCACTGCGCCCAGCTGCATTGTTGCATTTTCATTTTAAATCTTTCTCTCTTTTTTGATGTAGGTGTTTATTACAATAAACTTCCTTCTTAGTATTCCTTTTGTTATATTCCATAGGTTTTGATATGTTGTGATTCAATTTTCATTTGCTTAAAAAATTAATTGATTTCCTTTTTAATTTCTCCATTGGCCCAACAGTAGTTCAGGAGCATGTTTTTAAATTTCCATTGTTTATACCATTTCCAAATTTCTGCTTGTTATTGATTTCCTGTTTAATTCCACTGTGGTCTGAGAAGATAGTTGGTATAATTTTTATTGCTAAATTTGTTGAGACTTGTTTTGTGGTCTAATACATGGTCTATACTGTAGAATGTTCTGTGTACTGACCAGAAGAATCTGGATTCTGTAGCTCTGGGATGACATGTTCTGTAAACATCTATTAGGTCCAGTTGGTCTATAGTGCAGTTTTAATCTAATTTTTGTGTTGGTTTTCTGTCTATATGATTTGTCCAGTGCTGAGAATGAGGTGTCAAAGACCTTGACTATTGCTTTTATTGGAGTCTATCTCTCCCATTAGATGTAGTAATATTTGCTTTATATATTTTGTTGCTTGGGTGTTGGGCACATAGATATTCAGAATTGTTATAGCCTCTTTGTGAATCGATCTTTTAAATCATCACATAATGACATTCTTTGTCTGTTTTTATAGTTTTTGACTTAAAGTCTTTTTTTATCGGATATAGGTATAACTATTCTGGCTTGCTTTTTGTTTCTGTTTTTCTGCAATATTTTCTCCATCAGGTTACTTTACATCTTTTCAGGAGAGGTGAGTTTCAATTAGGCAGAATATAGTTGGGCCATTTTTTTATTTCCTATTCAGCCACTCTATCTTTTGAGTGGAGAATGTAATCCTTTTACATTCAAAGTTATTATTGTTAGCTGAGGACTTATTCTTACCATTTTGTTCATTGCTTTCTGGTGGATTGGTATATCTTTTATTTGTTTCTTTATCTCTCATTATTTATCATTGTAGTTTGGTGATTTGTTGTTGTTGTTGTTGTGGCAACGTTTGACTTCTTTCTTTTTCTTATGTGTCTGCTCTACAAGTAAGTTTTATATATTTGCATGTTTTCTTGATGGTAGATATCATCCTTTCACTTTCAGATATACGACTGTCTTAAGCATTTCTTGTAAGTTCAGTGTAGTGGTGATGAATTCCTTTAGTTTTTGCTTGTCTGCAAAATACTGTATTTCTCCTTTATTTCTGAAGGATAAGTTGGCTAGGTATAGTACTCTTCATTGTCAGTTTTTTTTTCTTTCAACATCTTGAATATATTATCTTATTCTCTGCTGGTCTGTAAGGTTTCTGCTGAGAAATCTGCTGTATGTCTGATGGGGATTCCCTTATATATGACTTGATACTTTTCTCCTACTATTTTTGGAGTTGTCTTTGTTTTTGAATTTTGATAGGTTGACTACAATGTGTCTTGGAAAAAACTTTTTGGGTTGAATCTATTGAGAAATGTTTAAGCTTCCCGTATCTGAATGTCTACATCTCTTGCAAGACTTGGGAATTTTTCAGCAATTATTTCATTAAATTGCTTTTCTATGTCTTTGCCCATCTTTTCTCCTAAAACTCCCTAAAGTCAAATATTTGGTTCCTTTGTGGCGTCGCATATGCCACATAGACATTCTTCATTCTTTTTTATTATTTTTTTGTCTGTCTGATTTCTTTCAAAAGATCTGTTTCAAGATTAGAAATTATTTCTTTTGTTTGATCTAGTCTATTGTTGGAGTTCTTGGTTATATTTTTTACTTTATTCACTAAATTCTTCAATTCCAGGATTTCCATTTGGTTCTTTTTTATGATATATATATATATCATATATATCTTTGTCAAATATCTCATTAAATCATGTATTGTTTACCTCTTTTCTGTTATATCTCACTGAATTTCTTCAGTATCATTATTTTGATTTTTTTCAGCACTTAATAGATTTTCTTTTTGTTAGAAACCTCTACTGGAGAATTATTTTGTTTCTTTGGAGGTGTCATGTTTCCTTGCTTTTTGATATTTTTATTATTTTTTAAACATTGATATCTGCACATCTGGTGTGACCATTGCTTCCTCTAATTTTTTGGATTGGCAATTTTGGGGAAATAATTTTTCCTATGCATATGTCTACAGTGTTCTTTGGGTAGGGTGTTTTGACTTTGATTCTGGGTGAGTAAAGTAATGCAGTCTTTGTATAACTTCTTTAGGTATAATCAGCATGAGTAGTGTCTGTGAGTTCCTCAGTGGCTTAGGCTGTGGTTGTTAGTGGAGGCTGTGGAGAGGCTTTTCTGGGGATGGGGCCACCAGATCGGTCAGTTCTTAGGCAACAGTGGTGGTGTTGGCAGGCCTGGCATGTCAGTCCTTGATCACTTGTGGGCATACATGGATTCTGGCAGTAGCAAATCTGAGCAGGCTGATCCTTGGACCTTCAGGTGGGCTTAGTTGGGTGCCAGCAGTGACAGCAGTGGATCAGATGGGCAGGCAAATCCTTTACTTTCTGGGTATTGTGTGTGGCATTGGCAGTGTCAATAGTGGTGGCAGGCCACCTTTATGCTCCCAAGTAGAATGCATGGGATTACAATCTAAATTTTATTTTTACTTAGCATTTCCTACATATTTAAGCAGCTATTACTCATTTCTGGGAATTTGTGATAAAAAAATAGGTTGAAATTAAACCATCTCACCTTCCAGCTATGTGACTCTGATTATATTACCTTCCTTTTCTGAGCTTACTTGTTCTTTAAAGGTAAGAACTATCACCCCAGACAGTGGTAAACATGAACTAAAGCATTTTTTAAGTACTAACATAGCATCTGGTATATAATAGGGTCTTTGTGTATAAATTAAATGGAATAAATAATATGAAAATCTGAATAAAAAATGAACTAGCAAAATAAATCTTTTGCAATGAAGGCTGATAAAGTGCCAGTCTCCCTTACTTTATGACAGGTTTGCTGATACCACTTAAAAGCCTCACAGTGGAGTTTAATAGGGAGCACAGTCTTAGAACTCTGATGGTTGAGAGATTTAGGATCAAATCATTTTGTAGCTATGAAAACATGAACACATTCTTAAAAATTTATGCTTCATTTTCCTCATATGTAAAAAGAGGACAATGCAAGTGTATGTGTATATACACACACACACAATCTTGTTATAAGAATTAACTACAATAATGTGTGTAAAGCACATAGAACACTTCCTTTCTGGTTATGATACTCGCCAAATAAGTGAGTTATGGTATTCACCAAATACATGTTAGCAGAGACTCCCAACTCTGTAGCCTGGGCAGCAGTACTCAAATTAAATATGTGTATCTCTTGGGGGCATATGAAGACTTTCCATAGTCTTCACTGGCACACAGAGTTTTGAGTGAGGTTTCTAGACGCACCCTGGTTTGTCCCATATAGTCCTCATTTATGCCTGTTATTTATGCCTGACATATTATCTGTTATTATCATTCCTTTTTTTTTTCTGAGAGTGTCCTTGTTTGACTAATGGTCAACCTCAATCTAAAAGAATCAACTCCCAAATTCTCAGCCTTCTTGTTAAATTTTTCTAAAATATTTTTACAAAAATGCACCTCTTTCTAAAAATAATTTTTCTAAAATTGGCAAAAATCATGCCAATTATTCTTTCTTGCATTCCTTTATAAAAATTACCCTTTTTATACTTTATAAAAGAAAGGTACGTCTTCCTTTAATTTAAATCTTGGAAAGAGATATCTGAGATAGCTGAACAGAGAGTATCGATAAATTTTTCACCCAGATATCTAATCCATGTCCAGCTTCCTGATCTATCTTTCTCAGAGATGGAATTTGAAGTGATATATTTTCATGGGGATCTTTATTAAAATGTTTATTTTACTTGAAAAATGAAGTTATATTTTACATAGTGACAATAAGTTTTATTGGCTTAACAATGAGGATTGGATTTGTCCATTATATTTATAAGGTAACATTTTATAATTCAGTGATCTAAATCTGCAATTCCTTGCTTTTGAAAAATACAGATTTAATTGCAAGTTAAGTAATTTCTTAATATGTGATGCACTGGAAAGTGTGCATTTAAAAGTAACAACTTTTTTATATTTCCAGCCCTTTCTAAACATATTATGATAATATAGCAATTGTAGCAAGTGAGTTAGAAATAGAATTAGTAGTTATTTGGTAAGTCTTGGTAAGGTGGTGTTTTTTATTTTTGGTATATTTCCCAGTAATTGAAAAAGTGAATGGTTCACAATGACTAAGAAATAATTTGGTGAGTCAGATGGTTTCTATTTTCCTTTAAAAACAAGAATTGGGTTGTCCTCTGGTAAATCATTAAAAAATCTTTTGTTGAATGTTCACTATGTGATTTTTGATATATAAGTCTGAAAGTATTCAATAAATTAAGTAATACTGTTATAACAACCTTCTCCCATTTTCATCGACTTATCTATGTAAACCATTTTTCTCATGCTTACATGTATATTAACATAAAAAAAATTCTAGCAATAAATGGTCACAAATCTATAAACACACTGAAAAAAATCCCCATTTACTTTTAGTTACATTTCTAGTAAAAACTTACTGTGCGTATTGCATATATTTTCTCTTTTCTTTTCTTTTTTTCTTTTCTTTTCTTTTTGAGACGGAATCTTGCTCTGTCGCCTAGGCTGGAGTGCAGTGGCGCGATCTGGGCTCATTGTGAGCTTCCGCCTCCCGGGTTCACGGCATCTTCCTGCCTCGGCCTCCTGAGTAGTTGGGACTACCGGCACCCGCCACCACGACCAACTAATTTTTTTTTTTTTTTTTTTTTTTTTTTGCATTTTTAGTAGAAACAGTGTTTCATCATGTTAGCCAGGATGGTCTCAATCTCCTGACTTCGTGATCCGCCAGCCTCAGCCTCCCAAAGTGCTGGGATTACAGGCATGAGCCAACGCGCCTGGCCTCATATTTTTCAAAAGTCATAATCTTATTTGATTTTATATTAATAGCAATTACATTCAATTAGAATATTTAATATATTATTGCAATATGCTGAAAATAAAACATTTTAAACCTCTTAAATTATGAAAATAACTTCAGATGTATGTGTGGGGAAGTCTGAAGACTATTGATCTGTAGAACCTATCCCTGCTCCACTCTATTTTTCCTAATATTTCTCCCTAACTATATACAGGTATTGTTATTTTTATTACTTTGTTTTTATTGTATATTATTTAAGGTATACAGTACAGCTTTTGTTGTTGTTGTTTAGGGACAAGGCCTTAATATATTATCCAGGCTGGAGTGCAATGGCACTATCCTAGCTCACTGCTGCCTTGCACTCTTGGGCTCAAGGAAACCTTCCACCTCAGCCCCACAAGCTGGGACTACAGGTGCTTGCCATCAAGCTGGCTAATTTTTGTATTTTCTTATAGAGATGGAGTATTGCTATGTTGCCCAGGCTGGTCTCAAACTCCTGGACTCAAATGATCCTCCTATGTTAGTCTCCCAAACTGCTGGGATTACAGGTGTGAGCCACCTTGCCTGGCCAACATGATGTTATAATATAAAATATAAATAGGTGAAAGGATGAGTATAGTCAAGCAAATTAACATATGCATCATCACATGTAGTATGAGATCTCTCAGGTATCATTTTTAAAGAATATAAAATATTTCTAATTCATGTACGATATTTTTATTTGTAAAAAGTATATGTAAATTAAATATATTATAAATTTTGTAATTATAATACCTACAGAACCTACAAGAACAGTTACCAACTCTTCAGAATGGTATTTATGATATCCCCAGTTCTACCCTGATTGTTTAAAAACTTTTCTTTTATTGTTTTCCAATGCAAATGCCAGGGGACCTCTTAAATATGTTCTAGCTTTTGCTCTACTACCAATATTTCTTAAAGTGCTCTTTGTTAGCCTCTTGCTCTGTCCAAAGCCTCCTTTCATTAGAACATAGCCCAAACTTTATCTTCTCAACAAACAGTGCTGATTTCTCCCGTGGGTCATTCATCTTATCTTCAAATGCCTTTGACTCTTGAATCCACAGTTACACTCTGACATATAAGTTCCCCTGTCTCTCCTATCACGCTTCACAAGCACACTATGTCCTACATGTATGGATATACTCCAAATTTCTCTAATATCAAGCACTATTTTCTCTACCTAAAATGCCTTCTCCCTCTGCTTTCTATTTCTCTAGCTCTCAGAATTTCCATTCATTCTTTAAGATCTAGCTGAAATATTTCCTCATTTGGGAAGATCTCCCAGATTATCTGAGATTTAGTTAGTCCCACCTTTGTGATTTCATTGAGTGAAGTTACATTTATATCACTTATGTCAGATATTGTACATATTCATTTATATTATTTGTCTTCCCCATTGTAATACCAGACAAAAGTTTTAAATACATCTTTAGGGAGTAAAAGATCTTATGGCCCTGATCGTTGAGTATAGTCTGAAACATATAGTGGAAATGCAAAGCATGTTAATTGAATTAACATCTCACAGGTAAACAGCAATTCACTGAATAAGTGAAATTTTTTTGTTTTGCATTTATCTTAAGCATAAAAACTCAGAAAATAAGAGCAAGAAAAATGTCAAGGTTTGTGCAATGGACGTGTATAGCAACCTAGATCTGCAGAATATACAGAACTTCTATAAAATTGTCTCAGTATTTTTAAGTAATTATAAGCACACAAACCACATCATACTACCACATTGCAATTCATTAAGGAGGAACAACAAAACATAACCAGAAAATAATTTGTCTTAAAAATCTAAAAGAGTTTTTATCTTAGGAGTAAAAATCGTAACGTAAGCTAGAAAATATTTGTAAGTAAATAATAATGAAAAAACTGTATAAAAAAGTTATGAGATACAACCAAAGCATAACTTACAGGAAATTTAAAGTATTAATACTTACAATAGCAAAAAAGAAAGTTTGAAATTAATGAGTCAAATGTCTAACCCAAAGAGAGAAAAAAATAAGAAGCAAGGAAATGATGAATAAAAGACTTGAAATTACTAAAGTAGAAAACACAACAGAAAGGATCAGCAAAGCCAAAAAATGATGAAATTTATAATTTTTCCAGGAAGATATGTAAATAAAAAGACAAAGGCAGAAAAATATTAAAAAGTATTATTAATTAAGAATAAAACTAACAAAAATATATAGACTCCGAAAAAATTAGGGACATTGTCAGCAGTTTGTGTCAATATTTTTGAAATCTTCGATAAAATATATACCTTTCTAGAAAGATATGTGCTAAAACTGACTCAAGAAATGAACATCTGAATGATCCCATACCTTTAAAATAATTAATTTACCAGTTAATAATATTCCAAAGCAAACTGAAGGACATTTTAATTCTGGAATTTAAAAAAATGCCAGAAAAGTGAAAAAGAATTTTGCAAAATATTATAATAGTTGATAAAGGCAAGTCAATATATATAACTTATGTATATTACATAGCAGAGTAATAAACATCTATGAACATATCACCTCATTTACAGCCTTAGAAAGTTCCAGTATTGGACAGTGAGTAGTCCTTTTCTAACCTATTCTGCTACCTCTCTCAGAGGCAAACGGTATCCTGAGTTTTACATTTTCTGTAATAGACTTTTTTTTTTTTAACAAAAACTGAGATATATTTTACATTTAATAAAATGCATAGATATTCATACATTTTGGCAAATAACTATATATGATAAAAATTTCATTACTCTAAATAATTCCCCCTCATCCCACCACAACAACCAGTGTACTCTACTTTCTGATTTCTATCACCATAGGTTAGTTTTATCTTTCTTGGGTTTTATATGTGTGTATGTGTGTTTCTTTTGCAATTTATCCAAGTCACATTAGTAGTTCATTTTTTATTTTTGAGCAGTTTCCCAGTGTATAAATATACCACAGGTTGTTCACCCATTTTTCCATTGATGGAATCAATGGAATTTAGTCTCCAACTTGGTGTTTTTATGACTAAACTGATATAAACATTCCTGTATAGTTATTTTATTTTTAACATCCTTGTGTAAATATTTTGAAGCAGAAATATCATATCAATGGGTAGGTGTACCTTTTATATAACAGGCTGATAAACTGTTTCCTAAAGTGGTTCACTCACACTAGACATTTATTAGAGTTTCAGTTACATCACTTGCAATAGGAACTTTGGATGTTGCTGGTCTTTTTAATTTTAGCCATTCTAATGTGTGGGAAGTGGTAACTCATTAGAGCTTTAATATGCATTTCCCTGATAAATAATGCATTTGAACAACTTCTCACGTGTATGAATGCCTTGGGAAAGAAAGGGTTTCTGAAAGAGGGCTTTGCATGTTTTGTATATAAATTTAAAAAGTTAATCTGAGTGTTTTTGGATTTAAAAATGACTTCTAGCTTTTCTGTAGTTCCATTTCTCATAGAAATGTAGGTTTCTGAGTATATGACATTCCCTCTTCTCTCTTACAAATAAAGAAGTCCCATAGGAATATGCAAATGATTCAGGTCAAGATGTGAGGGAAAGTTTTACATGCCAACAAGTTAATAAACTTTAAGTTGGACTCCTAGCATGACCTCTCAGTCTAACTGAATGAGTGCTACCAAAAACAACACATAATATATCAGGGAAAAATAAAACTGCAAATTTCCACAGAGTTCCCTGGTTTGCCTGAGAATTTGATAACAATACTCCATTATGTGATGTAAAATATTTTGTAAGCAAATAGAATAATATATAATAACATATCTCCAAGGACAAATGGATGAATTAGATTATAAATTTGTTTAAACTTAACAGAGCTCATGTTTTCATTGGTCTCTTGAGACTAACAAACTTTATATAAATTTAAAATGAAAGAATTCATAAATTTCCAGGAACATTAAAAAACTTCAAATACTGGTTAGGGTATAACTCAAGGGAAATAGAGAACCTTTAAAATATGACTTTGATTGCTAAGTTGCAGGGTAAGAAGCATGGAATGCAATTGATATCAGGAAAAAAAAAAGTAAGAAAGAAACCCCAAACTAAAAACCTCAATTCTTATAAATAAGCATTAAATAATTTAAAAAATGTATTTTTTGTAAAAATGTAAAATAAATAACTTAGGCAATATTCCTTATCCAGGCGAATAACTGGACAGTTTATACTGGTCTAATAATTTTTATTTAAAATGATATATATCACTTATTTGATTTTATTATAGTGTGAAGAAAATTACATTAACATATGTTCTGTTTTTTTCTATTTATTAATGTTTTATTTTATATAAAATGTATTTATTTGTTCCTACAAGGGTTAATTTTTCTGAAATTTCTAATTTCCTACATTGATTATATGGGTCAAATCATGTGTCATTGAAATGTCTAAGTAAGATTTAAATGTAAAACGAAACTAAATTTTAAAAAGGTATTTTTCTATAATGTTTTAAACTTTTTACGATGCTACAAATCAATCAAACCAATAATTCCAAATACACTAATGGCATATATATATTGTACAATAAAAAGTGGCCATCAGCTAGTAAATTTAAAAATATATAAATATATATATTTGAGATGGAGTTTCACTCTTGTTGCCCAGGCTATGGTGCAATGGTGCAATCTTGGCTCACCACAACCTCCACTCCCGGGTTCAGGTGATTCTCCTGCCTCAGCCTCCCGAGTAGCTGGAATTACAGGCATGTGCCACCACACCCGGCTAATTTGCATTATTAGTAGTAATGGGGTTTCTCCATGTTGGTCAGGCTGGTCTTGAGCTCCCGACCTCAGGTGATCCGCCCGCCTTGGCCTCTCAAAGTGCTGGGAATACTGGCATGAACCACTGTGCCTGGTCAAAAAAATATATTTTATATTAGCTTGTATTAGTTGTACATGTTTATTAACCTTCGCAAATGTGAAAAGCATGTAAATGATGGTACCGTGATTCAATCAAGTATTACCATAATAATGCGCATAACTAACTACCCCAAAACTCAGTAGATTAAAGGATTAAATATTTCTTTCCATGGTCGTATGTCTGCAGTAGGGTACGCATAAGCTGAGTTAGTCTGGACTCGCAGCTCTCGGATTTGAGCTGCAAGCTCCGTGATGCAAGCACTTTTGTTCTAGGGTATAGACTGAAGCGGTGTCAGATACCTGGGGTTTGTTTTTCTAATGGCGGATCATTGGAATGTAAGAGGGCACACTCAACTGTGAAAGAATACTTCAAACTTCTGCTTATCTCATGCATACTAATTTTTTTAAGATTATTTTTTATTTATTAAATTTTTGTGGGTGCTTAGTAAATGTATATACTTATGGGGTACATGAGATGTTTTGCTACAGGGATGCAGTGTGAAATAAGTACATCATGGGGGATGGGTTATCTTTCCCCTCAAGCATTTATCCTTGGAGTTAGCACACTAACACTTCATTGGCCAAAGCCAGGCATGGGGTCAATCCCAAATGAGGGAATTAAAAAATGCACTTTACCCACCATGAGGATGTGGCATGTGTGTGAAAGTAAATGATTACAACTACATAGTGAAGAATTGGGACCAGTAATTTAGTCTGCCATACATAGATGTGTAGAGTGGTATGCAGTTTTTGTCAGAACTTTACTCTGCTAATATGCTTACATGTGACAGATACCTCTCCATTTATTTTGTAGTATTTTCTGGCCTGTGACAGAAGTTAGTAACTTTAATTAATGGTTGAATTAATATTGGTAATGGCTTCCAGCTCCATTCATATCCCTGAAAAGGAGATGATTTCATTCTTTTTTATGGCTGCATAGTATTCTGTGATGTATATGCACCATATTGTCTTTATCGAGTCCATCATTAATAAACACCTATCCTTAGCAAACTAAACCAAGAATAGAAAAGCAAATACTGCATATCGTCATTTATAAGTGGGAGCTAAAATGAGAACACATGGACACATAGAGCGGAACAACACACACTGGGGCCTATCAGAGGTTGGATGGTGGGAAGAGGGAGGGGATCAGGAAAAATAACAGGTACTAGGCTTAATACCTGGGTGATGAAATAACCTGCATGACAAACCACCATGACATATGTTTACCTATGTAAATAAACCTGCACATGTACCCCTGAACTTAAAGTAGAAGTATATATATTTAAAAAATGAACTTAAAAAAAAAAAAGAAAATAGATCTTACAAATGATAATCTCTTTGAAGTGAGGAAATATATCAGCTTTCGACTAAAAAGAAACTAATATTGGCAATAGAGACTTTAGTAAATTCAATAGATGCAAAGATATACATGTGCATGGAGGATAATGGGTTTGGTTTTTGTTTATGAAGGGGAAAAATAAAGTAAAATGGTTGGTGTGCTAGAATATGAGACAATTGACGAGGACAAACAGAGGCTCTACAGTAAAATTTAGAATATCTGAGGTAATACGAATTGTATTAGTTTATAGTACCTGCAATTGTGAGTTTAAAAATAAACAATAAAAGGTATTTAATGTTGACAAAGTTGGCTCAGTGTTAAGTTTATTTTTAAGGAACTTTTGGTTCTAACCTACAACTGGTATCATTGTTCCCTTCTTCCCTCACCTTTCAGGCTTCCTTACCCCTGTTGCCTGTCCGGGATGAATTATCCTCCCTATTGATTCCCTTTAATCCTGGCTACACTTTCACACATGGGCTCCTTATTTAATTCTTTAAAGGTTAAGCCTTTGGAGGGTGACATCTGTTTCCTGCTGGGATCTTGACTGCTACATACTTTTCTCTTTATTTTGTTTACTTTTAGTGTTGTCAGACTTTCATGTTCAGATTTACTTTACATCCACTATCGCTAGATGTTTAGAGTATAGGGCAAATCTCAAAGTATAATCTTATGGTGTAAGCTTCTAAATTTTAAAAAGATATATGTTCTGGATAATTACTCTGAAAAAACTATATATTTCCTTGGGAGCTTCTCAATGACTTATATTTTTCATTTTGTCATTTAAGTGACAGCAAATAGTTTGTGAGGCTGAAATAGAAATAAATTTATTAAAGATCCATGTGTCTTTTTTTCAGAACAAACAAAAAAATCTGCCAATTCCCTTGGAACCTAGGTTCTTTCAATCGTCGTTTTACTTACCTCATCCCTTTCTTTGCCTTTCAAGCATCTCTCTGTTCTGGTACAAATCTACTGTATCTGATAAGGAGCCCCATGCAGATATTTCCAAACCTGGAGGAAAAGAGTGATCACATCCGGTTTTGCAGATTCAGGCATTTTTGTGATGGGTCTCAAACTTAAAGCTAGCACTCATCTTAGGTTTTAGGATCTGTCGTGAAAGGAAATATTTCATGTTCTGGGAGCTGCTTTGATAGCCCTTTATTTCTTTGCCCTGAAGAAAGTAAGAAAGAAATCTTTTAAGTAAAGAGAATTTTTCTCAAATAATTGGTATGTATCAATTAGAAATGTGAGAAACTAATGAATGACTCATAATTTTGAGATATTAATACGTTGGTAAGGTAATAAATTCATACTTCAACAAACGTGGGTTCTAATCCAGCTTGAACAAGTTATTCAGCTTTGTTGTCTCTTTTGCAGAGTAATGCCTACTTTCCCCCACTAGTTCATGTCATGTAGGAAGTAATTATTAAGAATTATTTTGTCTAAACCTCTTATTTACAGATAAGCAGTATTAAATTTAACTGAAAAAGCATAGAATTCCTTGTTCCCTGTTTACTAGTAACCTTGAGCACGTGACTTAACCTTGCATTCAGTTTTGTCATTTATAGTGGAATTCACATGTGCTATGTGCCTAGCACATTGCCTGGCTCAGATATGATAAATATTATCATTACTGTTTTTAGTATTACTGGAGAATTATATATGAGTAACATTATTGAAATAGTGAGGAAAGAGAGGCCCTAGGAATTGATACTGAAAAAACTCATACATAAAATAACCCCAAGAAGAAATATTTAGGAAATAAGAAGATAATGCATTTCTGCCTGTGTAATTATTTTTCTCCTTTAAGATTCCATTGTGCTACCTTAAAACTGGGTTCACTTGGATGAAACACGTACAAGGTGGGATGTGCCTGCTCTAAATGCCTAAAGATAAGCCTGTACTAGAGAGTGAAAGAGAAAAGGAAAAGTCATTTTACCTTGGCAAGATACTTGCATTCTTATATTCATTCTTTAGTCTTCTGGATAATAGAATTAAAACATTTACCTCATAAAGATGCTGGCAAAATAAATTAACGTATTTATTCTTAGAAATACATGTTAAAAATATAAGTTCTTACAATGGTTTATTACAAAAACAATCAGTCTCTTCTGCCGCAAACAGAGAAAAAGATTCTGCTGTATCTCTTGGCAGTGATTTTGGGGTTTTCATGAATTTCGCAAGTCTGTGAATAAAGAAAAGGGTGTGATCACAGCAGTGAGTAGGAGGTTTATGATGAAGGGTGACATATAGATGGATGTCAGCAGGTATCAAGAAAGTCCAGGCAGAGATAAAGGAAGATATTGTGTGAAAGCAGCTGATTCAGCTCTCTTAGGGGCCAGAGATAGACCATCTTAAGTGTCAACCTAAGTCCTGGATCCTGCTATACATATTTTTATCTATTAACCTTGATGAAAAAAAATCCCTTGGGCATCTTAACTTTAAAATATTTTTCATGTAATAAATTGAATCTCCTCCTTTCAAGTGAAAGGATTTTAGTGCTACTTTGAATAATATTAAAACAGCAGGCAAAAAAAAATTAATTAATAATGCTATCAGCTTGGTACATTACCCTCTTGTTCCAGGCTCTAGTCATGTCATTGAATATCATAGCATACCTGTAGGAAAGATATTGTTATCCTTATTTTATCCCTACCCGTGTGTCACAATGGAGACCCATGGAAGTTAATAAATCTTGCCGTGGTCACAGAGATTGGAGAACATAAAACTAGGATTCAAACCCAGATCTGCATCCTTTCAAACTGAAATTTTAAACCACTGTATGATGCCCTTCATACACAACTGATTTATAGTTTCCACTTATTTATAAAACAATAAGTTTTGGGTTTTTTTTTTTTTTTTTTTTTTGAGATGGAGTCTCGCTCTGTCGCCCAGGCTGGAGTGCAGTGGCGCGGTCTCGGCTTACTACAAGCTCCGCCTCCCGGGTTCACGCCATTCTCCTGCCTCAGCCTCCCGAGTAGCTGCGACTATAGGCGCCCGCCACCACGCCCGCCTAATTTTTTTTTTTTTTTGTATTTTCAGTAGAGAGGGGATTTCACCATGTTAGCCAGGATGGTCTGGATCTCCTGCCCTTGTGATTTGCCTGCCTCGGCCTCCCAAAGTGCTGGGATTACAGGCGTGAGCCACCGTGCATGGCCATAAAACAGTAATTTCATAATGCTTTATATAGTTAGCAGCCTGGATTGTCTATCTGCAATAAGAAGAATGGACATAAAATTCATGTACTATATTGGTTTTGATTGCTATTGATTATTATTCCTGTTAGAAAATGTTGCAAGAAAATTAGCCAAAAAGGCAAGCTGCAAAAGAAATAATTTATGCACTATAGAATATTGGCTAAATATGATTACAAAGTATTTATCTTTTATGATTAAACAAATCCTAGTTATTTTGTTCATGTTACAGCAGTCTCCCTTAATTCTTTTATTTCTTGTTTTCCTCCTAGTCCCTAAGTTTTAGACTTTCATTTCTAAAACACTTGTTAGTAACTTTGATTGATATAGAAAGGCAGGCTTCAGTGGCAAGATATTTAGTTTAGAACCTTAAGGTGTCAAGTACATATAAGCATAAATATGGTGAGTGAGTCTTCATGAACATCTATGGTGTCTTTATTATCAGCCTCAGAAATCCTTCTAGGCTATAAGGACAGTTAATATAGAAAGTACCAAGTGATTGAATACATATCTTTCTTATTATCTTACTAAGGCCTATGTGAATATTGGATTTATTCTCAATTGAAATTTTAAGCCTAAGAGAGAACAGCCTTTGTTTTTGATACCTTTTCATTTTGCTTTTTAATATTCAACAAAACTATTATATCTATAACTATGTGTGCAGAATAGTCTTCCCTTTAAAGAATTGTCCCTTAAAATATTCCAATATTTGGCCTATGTCTTCAGGTTTTCTGCAAACAGCTCAGAAGAGACATTCCCTTTAGGGTAATTATTTGCTCCTAAAAATGCTTTTAAAATTACCTAAAATGAGCTTTAATCAACTGAACACACTTGTGTTTGATTGTTGAACCTTTTAGTGAATCTACCTCAGAATGCAAGCCAAATAAAACATGAAATAAATTTGAATAGCAGTAGGTGAGGCTGCCCTTAAAATGTCAGTCTTTAAGATAAAAGTCACATGTTTAAGTTATGTTTTTATTGTTCTTGAAGTCCCCAAAACTCTATCAGGTGAAAGGAGGCAAGGAAAAGGAATTCTATAAATAATACAGCCCATACTATATTTGCTAAAGGATTGAATGTGACAGTTTCGAAAATGGCATGTATTAATGACTGTTTTGTTAAAAAAATAGGCAAATTATACCAATTTTGACAAAAATAATTTATGTATGTAGTTGCAAATATAAACTACATTGACCTAAAATAGGTCAGAGATTGCCTGGTAATGCCAGGTAGAAAGAGGATGGTTGGCAAAGAGGCATGAAGAAAATTTGGGGTAATGGAAATGTTTGCAATGATGATCGTACTAATAATTGTGTGTGTGTGTGTGTGTGTGTGTGTATACACTGTCTCTATATATATATATTCCCACTGGGGCAATTCTTGAATTGTGGTAGAAAAGGTGGTGAATAAATGTTCCCCATTCCAGCCATAGGGCAGAAAAATTTGAGGCAAATTTTGTGTATTGAGAATTTGTGTACTGGGGAGGTCCAGCTGCCCAGAACATTAGACAGCTTGATAACATAACCCTCCGCTGGTTTTCTTTCTTTCCCTTTACGTTCTCTCCTATTTGCTATTTCTGCTCCATGGGATCGCTTTCAGAAATAAACTACGTACATGCAAGCCTTTTTTTTCTAAGGGTCTGCTTTCTGCTAGGTACCCAGGGTAACAAATATATCTTTTCTTCAAAGTATCTCTATACTTTAAATATGGCTGATGCTATAAATGGTGAAGGTCTGGCAAGATCTTAATGATGCCTTCAGGGAAAAAAGATCTGTTTTCTGCAGATTTCTGCATATGTTCAATTGAATTATTCATTTGAAACTTTTCCAACTTTAGGTTGTTCCTCAATTTTATTTTGTGTAAATGTAGCGTGATGTTAAGAGAAATATTGCCAGCCAATCTGAATGAAAGGACTCACGTGAGCTCCTGTGTTGAATGAGAATTTGCAAACTTGCAACCTACTTTAGTGGGAAGTGAAACTGAGATGTGTTTTGTGCATTTCATTTAGGGATATTAGTTTGCACTTTTATTTCCCCAAGGCCAAAACAAATGGGTACTGTGTATCTTTTCATCCAAATAGGAAAATGTTTCTCAGCAAAGCTTTGGCTTGGTTTGTTGTTAAGGCATCGTTTTAAATTGGTAAATAATAACTTTCATCTGTAGCTTAAGACTAAGACTTGGATGTGGAAAATGGAGTCACCGGGGTCCTGGGAGTGTGCTCATACCAGTTCCTGAGAGTTGAATATGTAGATCTCTTCCAAACTTTGTGTTCATTCACATCACATAAGCAGTTTGAAACTGGCAATGGCGGGAATATTTACATCACTGAAATCGGCAAATGTCACAGATCAGGGTTTTCCTCCTCCCCCTGGTGGTAAGTTTACCAGCTCACGAATGGTATAATCCACCAGAAGGCAAATGTTACACACTGTCAACCATCCTCAGTTTGTTTCTTCCAACTGTCTAATTACTGAGCTACCTCTATAGAGTCCATAGTTTGGAGGTAAAAGGAAATGAAAACCTCCTTTAAAATATTCTTATGTTGTGGATGAGATAATGAATATCTGGTGAGATTAGATGATTTACTTAGCACACAGTTAGTTGCAGGGTTTGGGTTAGAATCAACTTTTTAACTCTTAGCTACTTGGTAGGAAAACAACTCTGTAATTATCCAGAATTGTAAGGTATCCTTGTAGTTGTGTGGATTCAACTTGACTTGAGCATTCCAACCAAAGCCATACATGTATTTGTATCTAAACCCTGCATTCATGCTATGCTTTATGGTAAATTCAAAACAAGCCTGTGGAGACTTTTGTTTGTTTCATTGGCAATTTTAAGTCTTGTGAGAGTTAAAGAACTCCAAGTTAACTTTCTTAAGCACTAATATACATATACAGACTCTAGGATTGAAAATTGCAGTGCTGGTCCATGTATATTTCTTGAATTCATTTTTTTTAAATTCATGTAATATATTAGATCTAATAATAAGAGAGTTATAAAATAGATCTGAACTTTGAACATCGTAATGCTTAAACAAATTATATATGACATAAAGTATCTAATACCAGAAAGCCACATTTGCAAATATGTAAAAAAAAGGCAAAATATAAACAAAATATTCTCAGAATCTTGAACTCATAGCACAAAAAGAATTTTGAGAAAACCCTTAATACAACTTTGTTGGTGATTTGCAAAATAGATATTTCTTAAATTTAATTGAACCCCAGAGGACATTCTAAAATTTAACTGTAGCAACTTTGTTAGCACATTCCAGTGTTTCCAAATGTTTATATACTATGCAGAAAGCTTGTAGGCTGGAATGAGAATGTTAATTCCCATGATAGGGTTATGGAAAGAATAGCAGTTAGTTAAGGGAAGGCTTCTTGAAGGGAGTAGTTTGTTCCTTCTCCTTATCTATGGACGATGTAAGTTCTTAACAGTGTTGCTTGGATGGGCTTTAGATCTATGTCCATTATCCCAATGGTAAAATTTTGAGATGCAAAACCTTTTGGGTATGTTTGGGGGAGACTATCTACATCTTTCACCAGATTTATAAATAATTATGTTAATCTCCAAAGGTAAATGTTAAGGGAAAAGTTCATTAACTATTTTTCAGCATCTATGTCCAGCACTGTACATACATACATTTGCACACATGAGTTATATACATATATTTACATGCATGAATGCAGTTAATCTTCACAGTTTGAAGAAATAACATTATATGGCTCTGATTGGTTTGAACTGTTTTCCTCCAGCAGGCTCTTATACTCTTAACTCTTACAGTTTATCCTAACTGATTCCAGAGCTAATTGGGTGGATTAATATGTAGGATGGTAAATAGTTACTTTATTTTTCAAATCCTTATTATCCTTTTTGCTTCTTTGGGTTTATCATTATTTCCTGCATTAGTCAAGGTTCTCCAGAGAAAGAGAACCAATATTATATATAGATATATAGAAATATATTCATTATGAAAATTGGTGCACATGATTACGGAAGCTGAGAAGTCCTGCAGTCTGTCCCCTGCAAACTGGGGGCCCAGGAAAGCCAGTGGTGTAATTTCAGTACAAACTGAAGTCCTGAGGACCAGGGTCATCAGTTAGTGTAAGTCTCGGAGTCCAAAGGCCCAAGAACAAAGAGCACTGATGTCTCAGGGCAGGAGAAGATGGATGGATCAGCTCTAACAGAGAGAGCAAACACCCATCTGTTTTTTTTGTTGTTGTTGTATTTGGGCCTCACCCACATTGGTAAAGGCGATCTTCTTTACTTAGTCTATTTTCTTCAGGAAACACCTTCCCAGACACACACAAAAGTATTTTACCCCTATTTGGGCATCACTTAGATTATTCAAGGTGACATAAAATTAACAATCACATTATTCAAAGTGTTTTATAGAATATTGGCATCTTCTATCAGGAGCTTGCCTGAGCAAAAATACATATTCAGCTAAAGAAGGGAAGCATCTGACTGTTTACAAAGATAAAATGCTCTGTAAACTTTTTGTAACCAGTCTACGAAATGAACTTGTAAAATTCTAATACTTAAGTGGCCAGTTGTCCCCTTGAATATTGGAGTTTTTGTGTTTATGGGCAAAATATGTGGCAGTACTTTTCCAACATTCATTTGAAGGCTTTTGATTGGCCACAAAAATCAGTAAAAACATATATTGTAGCTTCACTTGAAGTTTTCATCAATTGAGCTGATGAGAAAGCAGGTGGTTACAACGAAGCAAGACAAGCCTTAGATTGCAGCAGGCATGACTCACTATGAAATACAAGTGAGCAATATATAAAAGCAGCAAAGAATTGAAAGGATGGAATAATTTCATATTTCAACACAAAAGATTGCCTAGGATTTCTTTCCTATTCAAGAGGGGGAAATATGACCTTCTGTCCTAGCTCATAAACAAATCTATTCAACATGTTCAGCATGCCTGCTTCTTCCTGCATTGCTGAAAATGTATCCTACAGCCTCAGGAGAGCACAGTGAGATTAGGCCTGACAAATACCCTAATCCCTCCCTGACCATTTGAGAAGAATCTAAGATCCCCACATCCTAGTCCTGTTGCTGCAGCGGTTTTCAAAACTCAACAAAAAGCAGCTGGTTTTCTTTCTTTTTCTTTTTTTTAGAAGGAAAGCGGAAGGTGCACTGAGAGAGATCTGGGTACAGAGGGGGTTTTCATGTTGCAGGTGTGCCTGAGAAACTTCGAGGCAGAAAGTAGAAATATACACCTAAGATGAGTTAAGTCAGAACTTTGAATGTCAGGCTGCTGGAATCTTCATGGTACTTAAGTCCCTTTATAATAAGTCATCTCACTGGACAATCATGCTATCTCACTGACCTTGAGAGTCTTAATGACTTTTAGAGATTTACCATCAAATCACCATGAGCATGAGGAAATCCCCATTAATATGAGGAAATCCTTATGTGATAAGGCATAGGATCGTGTTTTAAAGCAAAGGCTTCTGAGTCAGAAATACCTGAATTCAAATGTAGTTCTACAGCTTGCTAGTTGTGACTTCTCAGGCAAAATCTGCCCACTTGGAACTGGTATGGGTCCTAGTTTCTTCATGTATAAGATTAGAATCATAATAGGCCTTTCTAAGGTTATTTGTCGGGATAATGTGAATTAATGGATGCAAAGTTCTCAGCATGGGGCCTTGTATCTAGTAAGGTCTCTTGCTACTAGCTGTTCTGTTGGTGTTAAGGAGAGAAAGTACTGAGAAAAGTCCTGGCATTCTGGTTCTGTTAGGAACATTATCAAGTTGTCGAGGCAGTTATCTTCTTTGAGCTTCATGTTTCCCATCTGCATAACGAAGGGATTAGTTGGCTATAGTTCATATGATAAACCCGTAAGAAAGTATATGATAGATTGTATTATAATAATAACTTTATTGAAAAATATTTTGCTGGGCATGGTGGCTCATGCCTGTAATCCCAGCACTTTGGGAGGCTGAGGTGGGTGGATCACCTGAGGTCAGGAGTTCAAAACCAGCCTGGGCAACATGGTGAAACCCTGTCTCTACTAAAATACAAAAAAATTAGCTATTCAGGAGGCTGAGGCAGGACAATCACTTGAACCTGTGAGGCAGAGGTTGCAGTGAGCTGAGATCGCATTAGTGCACTACAGCCTGGGTGACGGAGTAAGACTCCGTCTCCAAAAAACAAACAAACAAATAAAACAATAAAAAAACAAAGTATTTTAAGCATTTCACATGCATCAACTCATTTAATCCTCATAACAACCCTGTTGTTATGCAAGTCAGCAATATATAAAACAACCCAAGGACTGTTGTTAATGCCTGTGTTATAGATGAGGAAATTAAGACAGAGCAATTAAGAAATTTGACACACAGCTAGTAGTGGCAGATCTGTGACTAAGTGGGCCAAAAAGTGTAAGTATAAGTAAAATATGATCCCATTTTTGATAAAAGAAACTATCATATATATTTATATATACAGTCATGCACTGCATAATGATGTTTTTCTCAACAATGGACCAACCAAATGTACAATGGTGGTCCCATAAGATTTTAATACAACTGAAAAATTCCTATCACCCAGTGATGCTGTGGCTGTTGTAATGTCAAAGCGCAATGTTGTAGTGTCATTATTGTAGTGAGGCTGGTAGAAACAAACCTACTCTGCCGCAGTCCTATAAAACTGTCACACATACAATTATGTACTGTGCATGATATTTGATAATGACAATAAATGACTATGTTACTGGTTTATGTATTTACTATATTATACTTTATATCTTTTTTTAGAGTGCATTCCTTCTGCTTATGTATAAAAAAGTTAACTGTAAAACAACCTCAAGCAGGTCCTTCAGGAGATATTCCAGAAGACAGCATTGTTATCGCAAGAGATGACAGCTCCATGCATGTTATTGCCTCTGAAGACCTTCCAGTGGAACAAGATGTGGAGGTGGGAGACAGTGACATTGACGATACTTACCCTCTATAGGCATAGGCTAGTAAGTGTTGGTGACTTATTTTTCTAACAAAAAAGTTTAAAAAGAAAAACAAATTAAAGTAGAAAAGAGTTTATAGAATAAGCATATAAGGAAAGAAAATATATTTGTGTCTCTGTACAATGTGTTTGTGTTTTAAGCTAAGTGTTACCACAAAAGAAACAAAAAGTTAAAATTTCAAAGTTTATAAAGTAAAACAGTTACAGTAAAGTTAACTTTTCAAGAAAGAAAAAAAAATTATACAGCCTAAGCATTTATGAAGTCTAGAGTAGTGTACAACAATGTCCTAGGCCTTGACATTCACTCACCACTCACTCACTGACTCACCCGGAGTAATTTCCAGTCCTACCAGCTCCATTCATGATAAGTGGCCTGTACAGGTGTACCATATTAAAATTATTTATACTGTATTTTTACTGAATTCAATGTTTACATACACAAATGCTTGCCATTATGTTTCAACTGCCTACAGTATTCAGTACAGTAGCATGCTGTACAGGTTTGTAGCCTAGGAGCAATAGACTAAACCATATAACTAAGCTGTGTAGTACATTATATCATCTAGGTTTGTGTAAGTACACTCTGATATTTACACAATGACAAAATTGCCTGATACATTTTTCATAACACATTCCTTTTGTTAAGCAACCCATGATTGGGTGTGTGTGTGTATTAGTCGGTTCTCACACTGCTACAACGATACTACCCGCAGCCGGGTATGGTGGCTCATGCTTGTAATCCCAGTACTTTGGGAGGCCAAGGCAGGTGGATCACCTGAGGTCAGGAGTTTGAGACTAGCCTGGCCAACATGGTGAAACCCCGTCTCTACTAAAAATACAAAATTTAGCCAGGTGTGGTGGCATGCTCTTGTAGTCCCAGCTACTCAGTAGGCTGGGGCAGGAGAATCACTGGAATCTAGAAGGCGGAGGTTGCAGTGAGCTGAGATCATGCCACTGCACTCCATTCTGGGTGACAGAGCAAGACCCCCACTCAAAAAAAAAAAAAAAAAAGAAAAAAAAGAGATACTACCTGTGACTGGGTAATTTATAAAGAAAGGGGTCTAATTGATTCACAGTTCCACATGGCTGAGGAGACCTCAGGAAACTTACAATCACGGCAGATGGCAAAGCAGGCACATCTTACATGGTGGCAGAGAGCATGTGAGATCACAGGATAGACAACCATTTATAAAACCATCAGATCTTGTGAGAATTCACTCACTATCACGAAGGCAGCATGGGGAAAACCTCCCCCATAATCCAGTCACTTCACTGCCCTCTCTCTACATGTGGGGATTACAATTCAAGATGAGATTTGGGTGGGGACACAAAGCCTAACCATATATATCAGTTACATACATATGCAAACACATATATAAAATGATTGAAGGGATTTTTCTCCAAAAAGTTAAGTGAAATATTTCTAAGGGGTAAAATTTAGGATAACCTTATGTTTCTTCTCTTTGATTGCTGATACTTCTAATCTTTCTACAGTATAAATAAATAATTTGAATAATAAAATAATTTTATACCAAAATAAATAGGTTGGACCAGATGAGCTTTTAGGTTCTTTCAGAAAATAATGTTTTGTGATTCCACATACCAAATAAAGAAGCAGGACATGTTTTGTTGTAGGAGGGTGGCCCTCTCTACCACCTGTCTCTGGGAGATTCCAGGGATATACCTACCCACAAAGTGTTACTGTTGCCCAAGCTGTTGGCATCAGGAGAATTGTTGATGTGGAAAGACTGTTACTCTTGTGACTTCATTGCAACCTGAAGCTCACTCTGCCTCTGTGCTGGTTTACAAAGCAGCAGTGGAATGACAGGAAGGGGTTGGAAGCAGTACCCATAGTGGTTTTAGGAGAATTATTATTCAGTGGCACACAGTTCCTTCCCATGTAAATAGCCAAGTATGCTTTTAAATTATTCTTTTAAAACTTAAGGGTCAAAAGGCATTTTGAAGCAGGAGTGTAAGGAAGAAGAGGATCCTTAGGTTAGAAGAAAAAGAAGTATATTCAGTTTTCCCGTGTCTTTCCTCTTGTTCTAAATGTGAAGAGACAAAAAGGAAGCAACAAGTACTAGCAGTCAATAGTCATTTTAATGGATGAAGGGAATATGTGCTAGGAGAAACCGGCTTGCTAGAGACAATCAAGATTTTGGATAACTGAATGAAGCATTTGACGAATCTTTAAGGGTTAATAAAGAATGATAAAAGTGGAATCAATTAACTTTGTTTTACTTTTACTATGGTAAATGATTTGTATACACTTTGAAGGAAAAAACTGCGTTCAGTATTCTCCTGGGCTCCCCTTCATTTTCACTCCTTGGAATAGCAGCTGAGCCAAAGTAGCTTAGCATGGAAATCTTGCCTGCGTGAGAGAGAAAGTGAAATCTTTTCACAGCTTCATAACCCCAGCAGAATTTAGAAAGAATACATTTAAAACGATTTAAATGGGGACTGAAAGAGTTGACAGAGGAAAGATGATTATGGTAAAATGGGCTTGCTCTGTCAATGATGCTGATGACTGTTTATTTCATAATGGAATGAGGCCCTAGCATGGCAATACTAGAGCATCAGGGCCTTACCTTTTAGATGATAGCACTGAGGTCTCAATCTCTGCTTGTTAGCAATTCTTGGGCACTGCCTAATTGAAAACACAGCTTCTTAAAATTTTGATCAAATATCACAATATCATTAATTTCATAAGTGTTTATGGATACTTCTTATATGGCAATAAACCAGTTTTCCCTGATAAGGATTCAAAGAAAAATAAGTAAGATTAGTAGGTTTTCAAATATGGGGACATGCATTTTTCCCTTTCCATAATTCTGAGGAACATTTCTGATTAGACTTTTTATATGGCCAATTAAATAATAAGCATAGAATAATTTTTGTTAATTCTTGATGTAGATATAACATGGGAATCTCTAAGTTTCAACTTTCTCAAGTATCCATTTTTGATTCAATATGATTGTGATTTTCCTCTGAGAAACTCTGAAAAATTCACTAAGTGAATATCCCAGAAATAGGATGTTACACAGTTGGTTCACAAAGTAAGATTAATGAAACCATGTAGTTGGTGATGACAAGGTCATGCTGAGCAGTCATTGGAGATTAGGCTGTAACCATCTGTTTTCCATGTGATGTCTCAATAAACACATTAAGGTGTTATTACAGTAAGCCTCCTGGATATTTGTAGATCAGGGAACTTAGGCACAAGGAAGGAATTTTTGATACCCTTGAATTACCACAAGGAATGCTTGTGACTTACATTTTTAAAAAATGGTCCCATGTTAGGGTTCTTGGGGAGTTTTGTTTTGTTTTGTTTGATTTGGTTTGTTTTCAACTTGAAGGAACGTTTGGTCAAGGGACTCTGACCATAAAAAGGTAAGAATGAAGACATCACTTAGAGAGAAAGTAGAGCTAAGAATTCAAAAGAAAAAAAAAATAGAAGACGAAAGAAATTTTCAATCTTTGATAAGAAGAAATTGACTAGAGAAAATCATAGTTATGCATTATACTTGATATAAATACCATGATAATAATAAGGAATTCTTATGATGACATTCTAGTTAAAACTGCTCACCCACATTAAAAAATATGTAGAGATGCATATACAGGTATACACAAAATATCAGCATATCATGTATTCACTCAATAAATATTTATGGAAGCCTACTATATTCCAGGTAAAAGTTTTTCTAAGAGATATCTGATCTCTCCACTGACTTTTAATTTAAGAGAGATTTAACTCGTCATTGTAATATACATATAGCACAAAATGCAAGGACTTTGCCAGATTCTGCTTTTTAAAAAAATAGAGCTAATAGGCAAGGCACAGTGGCTCACTCCTGTAATCCCAGCATTTTGGGAGACCAAGGCAGGTGGATCACGGGGTCAGGAGATTGAGACCATCCTGGCTAGCATGGTGAAACCCCGTCTCTACTAAAAAACACAAAAAATTAGCCTGGCCTGGTGGCGGGTGCCTATAGTCCCAGCTACTCGGGAGGCTGAGGCAGGAGAATGGCATGAACCTGGGAGGCAGAGCTTGCAGTGAGTCGAGATTATGCCACTGCACTCCAGCTTGGGCGATAGAGCGAGACTCCGTCTCAAAAAAAAAAAAAAAAAAAAAAAAAAAGATAATAATAATGCATATATCTGAAAGTCACTTATCTGAAACATCACATAACTAGTGAATGCAGATGAAAAACCAGGCTGAATTTAAAAAAAAAAAATCTGCATGAGATAAAACATATACACTTGAGTTTAAGTTCATGGACCTTTTTACTTTACTCTAGAGGAACTCCTCAGCCCTTCATTCATAACTTTTTTTTTACACTACAGAGATGATGACAGCTTTAATTACTAGCAGATTCTAAGGGGGAAAACTCAGAAGAAAAAAGAAAGCTAGCGTGAGACTAATAATTGAAAGCAAATTGATGACAAAAGGGAGATAAAATTATTAAAATCATCACAATAAGATAAAATAAATTTGACACATCTGGTTTAGGGGTAATGACCTTGCCTACTGCAGAAGTACTAAGGGTAGTATTATTTTTCCAGTACTGTATTATAACTTCTGCTTTAAATAATAGATTTGAGCCACCTAGGAAAGATTGTTAGGTTTATTTGTGTAGTAAGACAGAAAATATGTAATTATTTTATATGTATTTCTAACTAAAATTGTGAAGAAAAGTTAAAAGTTTACTAAAAATTATTCATGAAATTGAAACCATCTCAATAGTCCTATACAAAGTTTTTGGATAAATATAGAAATAGACCCTTCTAGTCTTAGAGCTTGAAACTTACATTTGTTTTATCTGAGTGCAACACCAGCCTGGCAAAAATGGCAAAATCTTGTCTCTACTAAATATACAAAAATTAGCCAGGTGTGGTGGCACACAAAGGTGCACTGAGCTGAGATCAGGCCACTGCACTCCAGCCTGGGTGACACAGCAAGACTGTGTCTCAACAAAGAAAACAACAACAACAACAACAAACAACTAATATGGTTTGGCTGTGTCCCCACCCAAATCTCATCTTGAATTCCCACATGTGGGAGGGACCTGGTGTGAGGTAATTACATCATGGGAGTGGTTCTTTCCTGTGCTGTTCTCATGATAGTGAATGAGACGCATGAGATCTAATGGTTTTTAAAATGGGAGTTTCCCTGTACAAATTCTCTTTTTGTCTGCTGCCATCCATGTAAGACGTGACTTTCTCCTCCTTGCCTTTCACCTTCTGCCACGATTGTGAGGCCTCCTCAGCCAGATGAAACTGTAACTCCAATAAACCTCTTTCTTTTGTAAATTGCCCAGTCTCAGGTATGTCTTTATCAGCAGTATGAAAACAGACGAATACAGTAACTCGGTACGCGGAGTGGGTCGCTGCTGAAAAGATGCCTGAAAATGTGGAAGCGACTTTGGAACTGGGTAACAGGCAGAGGTTGGAACAGTTTGGAGGACTCAGAAGTAGACAGAAAAATGTGGGAAAGTTTGGAACTTCCTAGATATTTGTTCAATGGCTTTGACCAAGATGCTGACAATTATATGGACAATGAAATCCAGGCTGATGTGGTCTCAGATGGTGATGAGGAACTTATTGGGAACTGGAACAAAGCTGACTCTTGTTATGTTTTAGCAAAGAGACTGGGGGCATTTTGCCCTGCCCCAGAGATCTGTGGAACATTGAACGTGAGAACGATGATTTAGGGTATCTGGCGGGAAAAAAAAAAAATTCTTTTTTTTCTTTTTTTTTTTTTTTTTTGAGACGGAGTCTCGCTTTATTGCCCAGACTGGAGTGCAGTGGCAGGATCTCGACTCACTGCAAGCTCCGCCTCCTGGGTTCACGCCATTCTCCTACCTCAGCCTCCTGAGTAGCTGGCACTACAGATGCCTGCCACCACACCCGGCTAATTTTTTTTGTATTTTTAGTAGAGACGGGGTTTCACCATGTTAGCCAGGATGGTCTTGATATCCTGACCTCGTGATCTGCCCGCCTCAACCTCCCAAAGTGCCGGGATTACAGGCGTGAGCCACCGTGCCCGGCCATCTGACAGAAAAAAATTCTAAGCAGCAAAGCATTCAAGAGGTGACTTGGTTGCTGGTAAAAGCATTCCGTTTTAAAAGGCAAACAGAGCATAATAGAAAATTTGCAACCTGACAATGTGATAGAAAAGAAATCCCATTTTCTGAGGAGAAATTGAAGTTGGCTGCAGAAATTTGCATAAGTAATGAGGAGCTGAATGTTAATCACCAAGAAAATGGGGAAAATGTGTCCAGAGCATGTTAGAGACCTCTGTGGCAGCCCCTCCCATTAGAGGCCCGGATGTTTAGGAAGAAAAGATGGTTTTCTGGGCCAGGCCCATGGTCCCTCTGCTGTGTACAGTCAAGTGAGTTGGTGCCCTTCATCCAAGCCACTTCAGCCTTGACTAAAAGGGGCCAAGGTACAGCTCAGGCTGTTGCTTCAGAGGTTGGTAGCCCCAGGCCTTGGAAGCCTCCATGTGATGTTGAGCCTGTGGGTGCACTGAAGTCAAGAATTGAGGTTTGGGAACCTCCACCTCGATTTCAGAGGATGTATGGAAATGCCTGGATAACTAAGCAGAAATTTCCACTCCATTAGTGGAACCCTCATGGAGAACCTCTGCTAAGGTGGTTCAGAAGGAAAATGTGGGGTCAGAACCCCCACACAAAGTTTTTACTGGGGTACAGCCTAGTAGAGCTGTGAGAATAAGGTCACCATCCTCCAGACCCCAGAATGGTAGAGCCACTGACAACTTGCACCATGCTCCTGGAAAAGCTGCCCACACTCAACACTAGCCCGTGAAAGCAGCCAGAAGGGGATATATACCCTGCAAAGTCACAGAGATGGAGCTTCCCAGGACCTTGGAAACCTAACCCATGCATCAGTGTGACCTGGATGTGAGACATGGAATTAAATATGTTCATTTTGGAGCTTTAAGATTTGATTGCCCTCCTGGATTTCAGACTTGGTTGGGCCTGCAACCCCTTTGTTTTTGCAAATTTCTCCCATTTGGAATAGCTGTATTTACCCAATGCCTGTGCCCTCATTGCTTCTAGGAAGTAACTAACTTGCTTTTGGTTTTACAGACTCTTAGGCAGAAGGGACTTGCCTAGTCTCAGATGAAACTTTGTACACTGTGGACTTTTGAGTTAATGTTGAATGAGTTAAGACTTTGAGGGACTGTTGGGAAGGCATGATTGGTTTTGAAAGGTGAGGACATGAGGTTCAGGAGGGGCCAGGGATGGAATGATATGGTTTGGGCATGCCCCACCCAAATCTCATCTTGAATTCTCACATGTTGTGGGTGGGACATGGTGGGAGGTAACTGAGACATGGGAGCAAGTATTTGCTGCACTATTCTAGTGATAGTGAGTGAGTCTCATGAGATCAGATGATTTTAAAAACAGGAGTTTCCCTGCACAAGCTCTGTCTCTTCTTGCCTGCCACCATCTGAGTAAGATGTGACTTGGTTCTCCTTCCCTTTAACTTTCTGTCATTATTGGGAGGCCCCCCCAGCCGTGTGGAACTGTAAGGCCAATAAACCTCTTTCTTTTGTAAATTGCCCAGTCTTGGGTATGTCTTTATCAGCAGGATGAAAATGCTCTAATACACCAACCAAATAAAAATAATTTGGTAAACTCATATTCTTTTGTAATACTCTTTGGCCCCAATATTCTTTGGAATCTGAAGCTTTCTGTTGAATGGAAAGGCAAGGTGGATGTTGTGCCATCTGTGTATTCAGTAGAGATGGGGTTTCACCATGTTAGCCAGGATGGTCTCAATCTCCTGACCTTGTGATCCACTGGCCTTGGCCTCACAAAGTGCTAGGATTACAGGCATGAGCCACTGTGCCCAGGCTATATTCAGGCTTTTATGTTGCTGTTTTAAGCAGGGATGGGCTTGGTTGGTAGGTTCCAGGTGGTTTTCTGTGGTGCTCTTTGGCCCCAATGCTCTTTGGTGTCTGGAGAAGTTGGGCGTTTAAAAATCAAACTGCAACGGAAAATACTTCACCCAAAATTTTGGTTCAGCCATGTGAACATACTTGTACACTGGTGAGTTTGTATTGCTGTCTCATGGCTAGAGTTCCAAGGCAAAAGGTATTGGGTCTTTGTCTGTGTACATGTATACATTTCTAGATGTGTTTATGTGCATGTACATTTATTATGTTTTATGTTGTTTCTACCAAATTATCTTATAAATAAAATAGCACTCATAAATTAAGTAAATAAGTCTAAGCAATTTTCAAGTTCACTTGACTCAAGTAAATCTTGACTAAACAAGCTGGCTTTAAAATTATTGGTGAAATGAAAAATAGGAATGTCTTCAGAATTGTCAGCATACATTTTTGTCTGCATTTTATATTTGTCTCTGCTAGATATTTTGAGAAATTAGGGTTTGGCACAGAAAGTTATAAAACCATAAACCCAGCCAAAACAAAATGATCTTTGTGTGAATTTTTTGATAAGTAAGACTAATTTAATGTTGTTGGTTTAATGAAAACAGTTGAATCATCTGAGTTATTGGTGAAAATACCCATGTAGTTAACTTTAAGATTCTTATTTAGGTGAACACCTCATATGTACAGGTTATAAAAATGTTTAACAATAAAATAAATGATCTAGATAAACTGCTAAAATAATTAAAATATAAATGGATAAATGTCATAGGTAAACTTTTTGTGAAATTTAAAATTTTAAAATTATTTTTGATATTCATTAGATGCATGAGTCATTTCCCATTAAGAAAGGGTTATGATATGGGGAAATATGTTTCAAAAAATTGTGGAATTGTTCTCATCTATAAAAGGCTACTATCTTATAATTGAGGATTTCTTGCTTCCTAGGGTTTCACTAAAATTTAAGGTTGCTCTGAATAAGAGTTATAGTTACTATATAATTCTCTGTATAAAATGTGCCTAATAAGATGTGATCTCAGTAAGGGAAAGAATCATTTTATCTAATCCAGAAATTATCTAAAAGTTAATTCAAATGATACACTTGAAAAGGTTATGTCTGAAACAAGGTAGAAAGAAATCAGTAAAATAGGTGAGAGAGATGTGAAGAAAATTATGGATATGAAGATGTATTTTTGGTATGAAGGTTATAAAGAAAAGAATAATTTTGTATGAGAAAGGATCTTGTATGGTGTATTCGTGTCTTAAAATAAAATGACTGGTTATTGAAAAAAAGAAAAGAAAATTTTGAATAAAAAAGAAAGTTCAAGCATATAATAGATGGTCTGTGTAAGTTGTATAGTTTTTTTTTTTCCTGCTTCTCTGTGTTTGTTAATGCACATACAGAGAAAATAGAAAGTTATAAAGTTTAGATAGTAAAATATTCTTTAAAACTTGATAAAATCCTGGAGAAGTTCAGTGAATTAACACTGCTTATAGTTAAAACTTTTAGTGTCGATGAAGGTAAATTAAGAAAGATAAAATATGCAGGCAGTTTGGCAATTCTTTTTTAATATATTTAATCATAAATCCAGATTTAACATAGAACCAAATTTTACATAAATGCTTGCACTACTTTGTTTCACACTGTATTTGCTCACCTGCACAGATAGTACTAGCACTAAAGTACTTACTGGTCATGTGACTAAAGTGATTTTCTTAATTGCACAAAATGTATAGTGGTATTTTTAAGTCTATTGGTAGACTTAAAGACATAATTTGTGTACCAGTAACAAAAAATCTATCATGTGTATTTTAGGCTCTGGGTAAAACTTTAGCCTCAAGGTTAACTAAGTAGGAGAAAAATCTGGGATTGGTTCTCTGTTTTTGTTTATAATTTGTATATATTTGCTGTTTGTTCTTCTTTGGGTTTTAATTATATATACATATAAAACCACTGATGCTTTTTAGTTTTTAATGGAAATAATTGATTTGGTCCTATGAATAGCCATTTTATTTCCTATGCATTTCTAACAAGTCATCATTTGTTCTCCTTATCTAGAATTCCTAAGTTACCTTTGTCAAGCTTGCAAAAATTGATAGAACCACACAGTTCATTTAAAATTTGGTTGGTTTTGCTTACCTCTGATTTAGAAAGCTACAAGAGCTTTAAGGTTCATGGCAAAAAAAAGTCTTCTTTTTTTTTTTTTTTCAAATTCTGTGCAGAAACAGTAGTTTATTTCATGATTTGAAAAAGCAGGTGAGAATAAAAATGTTTAAATTATGTTTGTTTATTTCCAAGGTAATTTAATACAATTAACAATTTGAGTTGATTTCAGATATTTTCCTTTAGGTAATGAAGAAAAACTGTTACATTGGTACAAAGTTTTAATGTTTAGGAAAGATTGGGCTTGTCCTTAAGGAAATTATATTGATTGGGATTTCTCTCAAACAAATTTAGTTGTGTTTACCATTATTAAAATAAGGCAAAATTCACTGGGATTAAGTAGTAATAAAAAAAAAAAAAGCAATGCTTTATGTGTGTACTTGAAAACAACAGGTACAAGTGTTGCACTGGTTTGAAGATTTTAGTGGTAAAAATTACCTAATTAGTTGTCACTACTGAATCTGGAAAACAATCGTGGAAATGGGTGATGATACTCTTTTAAAATATTAAGAGCTGAAAAGAAATTACTGTGTGTTTGTTCTTACTTTGTCACTGTTTTGTTGTATAATATTGAAGTGAAAGAAATTTATCCTTCTATTGAATTTCCAAAACTGATATTTTCATTGACCTTTTTTTTTTAAATAATGGAGAGAAAAGCTAGTTGTCTTACTTTGATAATTTGGCATTAGACTTACCATATTTTTGATGCTTTTGGTCCCAGTTCTGTCACTAGAATATTAGCAATTAGACTTATGCAGTGAGTTATCTACCTACTGTAATAATGGTTTGAAGTGCTACAGGCAGGATTTCTTAGACATTAAATAACACTGTTTTAATTTGTGACAATGTTAGAGATAATGATGCTTTCTTTAGTATACATATTCTATCAAATAATCTTTGTGTTGTTAAGTTACAGGGTTTTGACTCCTTGGTCTGAAAAAGGCACTGACCCTTCCTTAGTCTTGAGCACTGACACCAGTTGAAGCCTCATCTTCAGACCCAGCAGAAGGGGTCAATCAAAATGACTTGCTTTCGTAAGACACAGGGTCAGAAATTAAAACTATGCAATCCCTCTAGACCCGGGGCCTATCATGGAATAGGTGGGTGCATGAGATTGTAAGGGAAAATTTTGAGGCATAAGATTAGTTTAGAATTTTTCCAGAAATACTAATATCAAAAGTACCCTGATGCAAGGCCAACATCTAGACCCATGTGTTGGAATAACAGGCTTTTCTTTGTGCATTGATCTTCTCTGTTATAGAAAATTGTAAAAGGTTATAAAAAGTTTATGGAAATCTTACTTTATGGACAAACCAATTAAAATGTGATCGATCTGGGCCAGGCATGTTGGCTCACGCTTGTAATCCCAGCACTTTGGAAGGCTGAGGGGGAGCGGATCACTTGAGGTCAGGAGTTTAAGACCAGCCTGGCCAACATGTAAAACCCTGTCTCTACTGAAAGTAAAAAAATTAACTGGGTATGGTGGTGCATACCTGTAATCCCAGCTACTAGGGAAGCTGAGGCAAGAGAATCACTTGAACACAGGAGGCAAAGGTTGCAGTAAGCCAAGATCGTGCCACTGTACTCCAGCTAGGGTGACAGAGTGACACTCCATTAAAAAAAAAAAAATTTATAATAAATTTTTATTTAAATTAGTTTTAACATTAACATGTAAGAGACAATAAGATTTTTGTTTACATTTTGAGTAACACTACAGAAGAAAAATTAGAGGGAGCAAGGGAGAGAGAGATTTAGTTAGCCTCACACTATCTTTATTAGGTCTTATTGTTTAGGAAACTGAGTCTACACTCTATGAAAGAGAAAATGATTTTGTACATAATGTTGGCTAAATGAAGGACTGTTTTATAGTAACTTGTGATCATATTTTGTGATATCAAGTGTCTTAGACCTTTGATATTTGACAGACTTTCCAACAGTAAAATTTCAAGTTCTAAATTCAGTCTTTTTGACCTTAATATTTTTTGGATATTAGGTTTTCTACATCCAAGAGAGACATATTAGGATTATTAGTTATGTTAGAATTACACAGGAAACATTGTCAATTGTGAGATGGTATTTAACTTTATTTGAATTATATTTGCATAGGTATGTCTTAATATGTGTTCCAGGATTGTATGACATTCCTGAAATTCTGATTGTGTCTTAATATATGTTGTCAGTAATTATTTTAATTATTAGGTTAAATTGTTATATGCCAAGAAATAGCCAAATTTCCTGGTCAACTGTGTCTTTGATTATGGCTATCCTAAGACTTTTGTCATCCATAATTGTTGTTTTGCTCTAATTGTTCTCAAAAAGTGACTTAATCAGCTAAAATCCAGGGTTTGTTTCGTTGGGGAGGTTCAGGGAAAGAAGTCTTGAATGCAGGTTTCTAACAACTTTAGGGTGGCACTGGATTAGAGAAAACTTCCAGGACTCTAATTAAAAGGCTAGTGTGGGCTGGGCATGGTGGTTTATGCCTATAATCCTAGTACTTTGGGAAGCTGAGGCAGTTGATCACTTGAGGTCAGGAGTTCAAGACCAGCCTGACCAACATGGTGAGACCCTGTCTCATTAAAAATACAAAACTTAGCCATACATGTTGGCAAATGCCTGTAATGACAGCTACTCAAGAGGCTGAGGCATGAGAATCACTTGAACAGGGGAGGCAGAGGTTGCAGTGAACCAAGATCATACCACTGCACTCCAGCCTGCTTGACAGAGGGAAAATTCATCTAAAAAAATGCTGATAATTTCATAAAGATTGCTAATCTCATATGGAGCAGAGCAGGAACTGACTGCATGGAGTGAACTAATAGAGGACTGAACTAAGTCTTATGACCTATTTCGTTTGAAATATTGCTGATTATTTTTCTTTTGTTTTTCAGAGTCTGGAGAATTTTTTCTCTTGAGCTACTTATAGTCTTAAAATATACTTTAAGTGTATTGAGTAGAGTATACTCTGGTAAACAGAATTTAAGTCATATTTCTCTCTCTTTGCCTGATATCTTCAGAATTTGTAATATTTGTGAATATTCTTAAATCATAGCATTGTCTTTGTTTGCATATGTTTAATAAGAACTTGTTTTATTTGGCCAGGTGCAGTGGCTCATGCCTGTAATCCCAACACTTTGGGAGGCCAAGGCAGGTGGATCACAAGGTCAGGAGATCAAGACCATCCTGGCTAACACGGTGAAACCCTGTCTCTACTAAAAATACAAAAATGTATTTTTTGGGCATGGTGGCATGTGCCTTTAGTCCCAACTATTTGGGAGGCTGAGGCAGGAGAATGGCGTGAACCTGGGAGGCGGAGCTTGCAGTGAGCCGAGATTGCACCACTGCAGCCTGGGAGACAGAGTGAGACTCCTTGTCTCAAAAAACAAAAAAGAACTTGTTTTATTTTATAATGGGACATAGTTAGAGGAACTGGTTATTTTCCCAGGTGTATCAGTCATGGTTCTCTAGAGGGACAGAACTGATGGAATAGATCTATATAGAGAGGGGATTTTTTATTAAATATTAATTCACACAGCCACAAGGTCCCACAATATGCCATCTGCAGGATGAGGAGCAAGGAGAGCCAGTCCGAGTTCTAAAACTGAAGAACTTGGAGTCCAATGTTTGAGAGCAGGAAACATCCAGTACAGGAGAAAGATGTTAGCTGGGAAGCCGGGCCAGTCTCTTTTCACATTTTCTGCCCGCTTATATTCTAGCCATGCTGGGAGCTGATTGGATGGTGCCCAGTCAGATCAAGGGTGGATCTGCCTTTCCCAGCCCACTGACTCAAATGGTAATCTCCTTTGGCAACACCCTCACAGATATACCCATGATTAATACTTTGTATCCTTCAATCCAACCAAGTTGACACTCAGTATCAACTATCACAAGTTCACCCCTTGTAAACTTGAACCCATGCACATCTCCTGAGATCAAACATAATCTTCAAATAAAGACAATAATAAGGTCATAATTACACCTAACATAATACAACTATCCTTTGTACAACCAGAAACGTACCCATCCCCAACCCAAAAATTATTATATAAAGTTAACAATACTTACATACTGATGTGAAGTCAATAAACCTTATGTCACATGATAAAGAAGAAAGGAAATTAAATGAAGATATTTTCTTAGTACAAGTGTATACACGCACAAACATGTTTTAACAAAAGAAGGAGGGAATACTCATGAAAATTACCATCCACATTTCTGGAACTGGTCACATGGTCATAGCTGGTATTGATGACTAACTTCTTCTACTACACAGTCTGTATTCCTTTGCCTTCAGCAAGCACCTCAGCAAGTCATGGTTTTTTTCCTTTTTTTTTTCTTTTTTTTCTTTATTTTTTCTGACAGAGTGACCTAAACCTTCATTCCTGAAGAGTCTAGGTCATTTGTAGTCCTGCCTGGATTGGGCTGTTGTAGTTTCCCATTGACCTTAATCACAGGGCATGGTAATACTAAGAGATACTCTTCCTTACCTCTGTTGTGGAGTAGTAAACTGATTTCGTCTTGATAGTCCATGTCAGTCACCCCAGCCAACAGTGTAACTCCCTTGTTAGCCTATTGACTTAAAGGTAGGAGGAGCCCAAAGCGTCCAGGTGGCAATCTTAACTTCTACTTTAATGGAATCATTGTTGTGTCTCCTGTTGGCAGCATTCCTCCCTCTGGAACAAAGACCTCTAGACGATCAGAATGTAATGTGGTAACAGGAAGCAAAAAGTTTGTTAGTGGATCACTAGGGGTGATGGTGAGTGGTGCCATTTACACTTCCAACACTTGATTCCTGGACCCATGAATCTTGGCTATGGGAGAAAAAATACCATATATTGGATGCTGATTCAGAGCATACTGGGCCTTCTGGAGAACTTTGCCCCAGCCCTGCAAAGTATTGTCATCTAGTTTGCATTGTAATTGTGACTTCAGAAGGCCATTCCACTGTTCTGTCAATCCAGATGCTTCAGGATGATGGGGAACATGGTAAGACCAGTGAATTCCATGAACATGAACCCACTGCCATACATCTTTATCCCTAAGTGAGTGCCTTGGTCAGAGGCAATGCTGTGTGGAATACCAGGATGGTGGATAAGGCATTCCATGAGTCCACGGATGGTAGTCTTGGGAGAAACATTGTGTGCAGGATAGGCAAACCCATATCTTGAGTAACCGTCTATTCCAGTGAAGACAAACCTCTGCACTTTCCATGATGCAAGAGGTCCAATATAATCAACCTGCCACAAGGTAGCTGGCTGATCACCCCCAGGTATGGTGCCATATCACGGGCTCAGTGTTGGACTCTGCTGATGGCAAATTGGGCACTCAGTGGTGGCCGTAGCCAGGTCAGCCTTGGTAAGTGGAAGCCCATGTTGCTGAGCCCATGTGTAACCCCGATCTCTGCCACCATGGCCACTTTGTTCATGGGCCCATGGGGCGATGACTGGGGTGGCTGCGGCAAGAGGCTGAGTGGTGTCAAGTGGAGTTATCCTATCCACTTGATTATTAAAACCCTCCTCTGCTGAGATCACCTGTTTGTGAGCACTCACGTGGGATACAAATACAGTCACAGCTTTTGACCCTTCAAAGAGATCCATCCACATACCTCTTCCCCAAATTACTTTGTCACCAATTTTCCAATCGTGCTTCTTCTAAGTCCCTGACCATCCAGCCAAACCATTGGGTATAGCCCATGAATCAATATAATCTCACATCTGACCATTTCTACCTCCTCTTTTTTTTTTTTTTTTTTTTTTTTTTTTTTTGAGATGGAGTCTTGCTCTGCCACCCAGGCTGTAGTGCAGTGGCGCAATCTCGGTTCACTGCAAGCTCTGCCCCCCAGGTTCACGCCATTCTCTTGCGTCAGCCTCTTGAGTAGCTGGGACTATAGGCACCCGCCACCACATTGGGTTTTTGTTTTTTTGTTTTTTTGTTTTTTTTTGTATTTTTAGTATAGACAGGCTTTTAATTTTTCAATTTTTTTTTTTTTTTTTGTATTTTTAGTACAGACAGGGTTTCACCATGTTAGCCAGGATAGTCTCAATCTCCTGACCTCGTGATCCATCTGCCTCGGCCTCCCAAAGTGCTGAGATTACAGGCGTGAGCCAACGTGCCCAGCCTGACCATTTCTACCTTCTATGCAAAGTGCACAACCTGGTGCACTGCTCAAAATTCTGCCCACTGGGAAGATTTCCCTTAACCCCTGTCCTTCAGGGATGTCCTAGAAAGGGTCTATAATGTTGCAGTTGTCCACTTTCAGGTGGTTCCTGCATATAGTGGAGAACCATCTGTGAACCAAGTCCTGGTCTTTTCTTCCTCTGTCAACTGATCATAGGGAACTCCCCATGAGCCCATCAGCACAGACTTCAGGAGAGAAGGCAGGGTGGCACGAGTGGAGACCATGCACATTTGAGCCACTTCCTCATGTAACTTACTTGTGTCTTCAGACCTGCTTGAGCATGATTGCATATATACCACTTCTATTTGGTGATGGAATGCTGCTGTGCATGACCCACTTTGTGGATAGATGGGTCAGAAAGCACCCAGTTCATGATAGGCAGTTCTGGTTGCATGGTGACTTGATGACCCACAATGAAATGTTCAGTTTTCACCAAAGCCCAGTAACAGGCCAAGAGCTGTCTTTCAAAAAGAGGGTAGTTATCTGCAGAAGATGGCAGGGTTTTGCTCCAAAATCCTAGAGGCTTCCACTGTGATTCACCTATGGGGGCCTGCTAAAGGCTCCAAACAGCATCCCTATCTGCCACTGACACCTCAAGCACCATTGAATCTGCTGGGTCATATGACCCAAGTGACAGAACAGCTTGCACAGCAGCCTGAACCTATTGCACAGCCTTCTCCTATTCTGAACCTCACTCAAAACTGGCAGCCTTTCAGGTCATTTGATAAATGAACTAGAGTAACACACCCAAATGATAAATGTGTTGCCTCCAAAATCCAAATAGGCCCACTAGACTGTGTACCTATTTCTTGGTTGTAGGAGGGGCCAAATGCAACAACTTATCCTTCACCTTAGAAGGAATACCTCAATAGGCCCCATATCACTGGACCCCTAGGAATTTTACTGAGATAGAAGGTCCCTGAATTTTAGTTAGATTTATTTCCCATCTTCTGGCATGCAAATGTCTCACCAGTAAGTCCAGTATGTTTGCTGCTTCTTGCTCACTGGATCCAAACAGCATAATGTCATCAATGTAATGGACCAGCATGGTAGCTTGCAGAGGCAAAAAGTGATCAAGTTCTCTCAGAATAAGATTATGACACAAAGCTGGAAAATTGATATACCTCTGAGGTAGGATGGTAAAGGTATATTGCTGGCCTTGCCAACTGAAGGCAAATTGCCAACTCAATGTCCCTTGCCAACATAAGGTGGGCCTTATGGACAGAAATGGAGAAAAAGGCATTTGCCAACTCAATGGCTGCATAACAGGTTCCAGGAGATGTGTTAATTTGCTCAAGCAATGAAAACCATATCTGGTACAGCAACTGCAATTGAAGTCACCACTTGGTTAAGCTTACAATAATCCACTGTCATTCTCCAAGTTCCAGCTGTCTTCTGCACAGGCCAAATGGGAAAGTTGAATGGTGATGTGGTGGGAAATCACCACCCCTGCGTCTTTCAAGTCCTTGATGGTGGCACTAATTTCTCCAGTCCCTCCAGGGATGCAATATTTTTTTGATTTATTATTTTTTTATAGGTAACAGCAACTCTAATGGCTTCCATTTGGCATTTCCTTCCATAATAGTCCTCACCGTACCATTCAGGGAACCAATGTAGGGGTTCTGCCAGCTTTTGAGTATGTCTATGACAATTATGAATTCTGAAACTGGGGAAATGACCACAGGATGAGTCTGGGGACCCACTGGACCCACTGTAAGTCAGACCTGAGCTAAAAGTCCATTAATAACCTGACCTCTATAAGCCCCTACTTTAACTGGAGGACCATCATGATGTTTTGGGTCCTCCAGAATCAATGTCAGTTCACAGCCAGTGTTCAGTAGTCCCTGAAATGTCTGATTAGTTCCCTTTCCCCAATGCATAGTTACTCTAGTAGAAGGCCACATGTCTCCTTGGGGAAGGATGGCAGAAAGATTCACTGCATAAATTGTTGGTAGTGTAGTGGGGTCCTTTCTCAAGGGGATCCAGCCTCCCCTTCATTCAAGGGGTTCCGGGTCTGTAAACTGGCTCAAGTCTGGACATTAATTGAGGGAGTGTAATTCTCTGTTTTTATAATTCAAATTAGTCTTTTGTCCATTCGACATAGAAGTTCTCTGCTTGTATAAATTAAGTAGGAATGAGGTAGACTTCCTATCAATTTCACTTCTAGAAACACCGTGATTAATTAGCAAATGCCAGAGCTCTACACAAGTCAGACTATTCTGATTGCCGCTTTGCTTCTGCTGTCCATTACAGTAGCTACACCCACCTTGCCTTTGACAGTTGGGTGCTGCCACTTGGCCTCTGCCACCTCAGGATTCAATTATTCCCATTGTATTTACATTTTGTAGTTCAGTGACTGCAGTTCCCACTGTTAGATCTGACATACGGAGAAGACCAATCGCTGACTCTTCAAAGATGCCAGTGCTGCCCTCATAAATCTATTTCACAAGGCATTGGTCAAGGGTATATCTTCTGAACCTTCAAGCCTGGATGAGTAGGTATAAAGTGACTAATCCACTCCACCATCTCAATCTCCCTAAGCCTTTGGATCCCTTCCTCTACATTAAACCAAGGGAGATCAGGCATTCCCAGCTCACTCACAGTGGGTCATCTTTTAATCCATGTTTCAGCTAACCAAGCAAATAAACTATTAGAATCTTTTTTAATTCCCCAAGCTGCAACATTAAATGCAGAGTCCCTACTCAGTGGACCCAAATCAATAAATTCAGCCTGATCCAACTCTATGTTCCTTCCACCCATTATCCCATACCCTTAGTATCCTTCCCCATGCCTGTTCTCCAGATTTCTATTTATATAAATTAGAAAACTAGAGCAGTTCTCTTCGAGTGTAGCACACCTCCTCATGGGTCACACTCTCAACCTCACCTCTAGGAGACCTCTGGGACATTAATCTAGTTATAGGTTTCGAAGCAAACAGGGGTGTTGGGGGTGGCAACTGGGGAGAATCAATCAACATTATCTTGACTGGCAACTGCCTCAAGAGAGTCCATCACTATTGCCTTAGGCAGCGCAGAGTTTATCTCCTCAGAAAAAGGTGGAAAGACTGATGGCAGCATGGGTTGGGGAGGCGATGTTGCCACTACTGGGGGTGGGGAAGCTGTTTTTTTTTCTAGCAAAAAAATGTTCATCATAGTTTACAAACTCAGTGTCCCCAGCTTCATCAGGGTCCTCCCACATGTCCCCACTCCAAGTTGCAGGGTCCCATTCTTTTCCAATTAATGCCCTCACTTTAACAGTAGACACCTGGGGAGGCTGTGCACATACCTTTCATTGCAGGTCAGCCACTCACATGATAAGAGCTTGTGTCTGTTTTTCCACATTTTTAGCTGTTTCTCTACAGGAGATAAGACTCTCACTCAGGGCAATCTTAGCAGATTTGAGGTTCAGTATCTGTTTCTGAAGCTGGGAGATAGAATTCCTGAGTTTATCATTTTCTTTCACCACTTTGTCCACTGAACTTAGGAGCAACCAACCAGCTTCATTATGTTCCTTGGTTCTCCACATATGGTCAAAAGTATTATGTATGGAATCACTAAACTCCTTGCCTCTCATGAGCGATGAATCAGGAGTGTTAAATGCATTTATTTCGCATAATTCTCTAACAGTTCATGCCAAGGACTATCGGCATTCTCCATACTATTAGAAGTAAAGTCCTTATCATTTTTTGGTCTAATCATATTAAGCAGGCACCTCCATAAACCCCAAAATCAACAAAGGAACTCCATTCTTTATATTCTGTTCCTCTAGAACCATTCCTGGTAGCAAAATCTGTATTATTCAAGGATCTCTAGAGGGACAGAACTAATGGAAATATATATATATATACACACACACACACACACACACACGTATTTATATATGCCATCAGAATGTAATGTCACGGCAACAGGAATTACATGAGTATATATATATATATATGAGTTTATACATATATATAGGAGTATATATATTTATATATATGGTAGTTTATTAAGTATCAATCACATAATCACAAGGTCCAACAACAGGTCGTCTGCAGGATGAAGAGCAAGGAGAGTCAGTCCAAGTTCCAAAATTGAATAACTTGGAGTGTGATGTTTGAGGTCAGGAAGCATCCAGCACAGGAGAAAGATGTAGGCTAGGAGGCTAGGCCTGTCTCTCTTTTCACATTTTTCTACCTGCTTATGTTGTAGCTGGGCTGGCAGCTGATTATATTGTGCCCACCCAGATCAAGGGTGGGTCTGCCTTTCCCAGCCCACTGACTCAAATGTTAATCTCCTTTGGCAACATCCTCATAGGCACACCCAGGATCTAGACTAAAATGGTCTCATGTGAGGTTCCAGCAAAGCCAATTTAGCAGAGCTTAACAGTTAATTGGGCCAAGTATATGAGACTGAATCATATTTTGCAGGTAGGGTGGTCCTGCTATAATTTGTCTTCGGTGGAAGTGGGGGACTGGAGACAGAAAGATTGTATTTTAGAAGAAAACTATAGTATTAGATTAACCTTTGATTCCCGGGTGGCCACATGGTCACCCATGGTATACAGCTGCTCACAATGCCCCTCCTCAGCAGGAAGTTGCCAGAAAGATTTCCAGATTCCCCATGATTGAGTAATTGATAAATAGAAAGGGGGACTGCAACCAACCCAGAAGTCTCAAAGATAGTTTTTTTCTGTTGTTGTTGTCGTTGTTGTTTTAAATAAACAGAAATGGACCCTTCTGGTCTTAAAGCTTGAAACTTACATTTGTTTTATCTGAGTTCCTTCTTTAGGAAAGGACCCCCAGTTCTCTCAAAAATACCAAATAACTGAAACTCACCAGATCATCTTATCCAGATAATGAGACTCTAGCCTCTTATTCATCTTGGTTGTTTCCTTAGCACTGCCAAGTTCTGTTCTCTCACACATTGTTACATTTCTTCCATGCTGTATAAACCCCTAATTTTAGTCAGAGAGATGGATTTGAGACTGATCTCCCATCTCCTTGGTTACAGCACCTGATTAAAGCCTTCTTCCTTGGCAATAATCATTGTCTCAGTGATTGACTTTCTGTGGAGCAAGCAGCAAGACCTAGACTGAACCCCTGGTGTTTCAGAAACAAAATTTACTTACTTACAAAATCTTACCTCTGACCATGTAACATGAGTGATTTTTTTTTTTTTTTTTTACTGTGCAATACCCAATCATTAAAAACAAAGTTAAAAAAAAAAACTGTTCTTTTTGTAACCTGTTTTATTCTTCCAAATTAAAGATACTTTAGATATAAATTCAGAAAGTGTTCTTGCTAGCACACTTTTTCTCACACTGAGTAAACAGAATGCAGGTCCACTCTTGGAGCAAATTTTAAGAAAACCTATAGTTGCAAGGTCCTAGATTTGGAGATGCTACAGTTTCACTGACCACTTTCTGTTCTAAAAATCCATTTCAAATGAGAATGCAGGGAAGGCAACTGAGAAGTGGAAATTTTGCTGTGTTATTACCTATACTTAGAAATTCTGTAATTCTGTATCTCTTGTAAGTTCTTTTGTTTAACGATTTCACATGTATGTACCTCCTTTATATTTTTATTTTTAATTCAATTGAATATATTTTTTGGCCTTTGCTCTAACTTGGTACAGTTTTCTTATGATAATGCTTTAACTCCATTGTTTTAAAGGACATACAGTACTAAAGTGATCCATGTCCCAATAAGAAAATGCTAAGTGCCTTGCTGCTTTTCTGGGCCTTGCCTTCCACATTTCTTTACAGGTGAGAAAACAGAGCCTAAAACATAAAGCCCACTTAGGAGATTGAAAAGAATGAGGCCTTCTTTCTGATGAACAATTAACTGATTATGAGCTACTGTTACACCTGAAGAAAATGGTCACTGTTTTAGCTTTCATAAACTCTGCAGTGTCTGTGTGACCTTTTGAAAAACCCTCAGCCAAATTCCAGTGAAATCTCCTCCTCTATTAGTCACGGCCCAGATTACTTCAAATGGGAAAAGGGAAAAGTGAAACTAAGTCCACTAACTGGAAAAAAATATCAGTGGGTGTCTTGAGGCTCTGAGATAAACTAGAAACAGATGTACAACCTGCAATCCATGAGTATGATACAAACGAAAGAATTAGAAAATTTTCAAATTTTTTATTTTTTCCTTTGTATGTGTAATTTGTATTCAAAGTTGATATGGCAAGATAAATGCTGGGAAGTTGTGTGTGTGTGTGTGTGTGTGTGTGTGTGTGTGTGTTTAACATGTAGTTTCTTGCAGGTATCTGGAAAAAACTAGTTTCCTTTGTCCTTTGTGTTGTGCATGATTGCCTTCTCAGAAAGATAAGTCAAAGGTTCTTTTTGGAAATGGGTAGCAATGTTTTCAGCATTTACGTGGAAGCTGCTGCAAAGACATTGGTAACGTCAGCTGAAAAATCTGACTTTTGTGCTGACAGTGGTGCTGCTATTGAGGTCCAAGGAATTAACTACAGTCTTTGTTAAGATATTAGCTCCTTCTGCCGATAATTTTTACCCTATTATACTTGAGTACAATTCCTAGGGCTTGGAGATCATTATAACATTAACTCTCTCTGTAAAAAAGAACTACTTGTTATTTTCTTTATGAAACTACTTCAATAAACAAGGATTACTGTGCTTTTTTATGCATAACTAAAGTTATTTCATTTATAATATTTTGTGAAAATATGTTCAGGGCACGTTTTTGAAGTAAAGAGATCAATACCTCAGCACCTCTAAAATCTGGAATAATATTTTAAAAGATTAAAAAATCCCTATTTGTTTTGATGTTGTATAGACCAACAAATCAGAGCTATCATTTCAATTTTAATTTAAAATTATGGAGAATCATTATAAATTATTGTAGAGTGTTGCTCAAGGCCTTTTAAAGCCAAGTGAGGAACTCATCACCAGACTTTGCCTTCACTACTTATAGATTTGGATGAATTACTCTCTTCTAAAAATCTCTAAGATATCTCCAGTTTCCTGCACCTGCAGGGAAGTGGTCCTTCTCACTCACCTGTAAGGATGGAAATGCTCTGAGCTAGATAACAGGCTGGTTTCCAAGCGGAAAGTATTGGTTGTAAGTACTTTGTAAGTATTGGTTCCATAAAGTCAACCTTAGTTCATTGGAGCAATTTGGTCATATTTAGTTCTATGCACAGCATTCTCAAATATGATCCAGTCATGGTAAGCAAAAGTTTCCAATTTTGTATCATTATAAGAAGAATGGATTCTTCTTCTTTTTTTTTTTTTTTTTTTTTTGAGATGGAGTCTCACTCTGTTGCTAGACTGGAGTACAGTGGCATGATCTTGGCTCACTGCAACCTCCGCCTCCAGAGTTCAAACAATTCTCCTGCCTTAGCCTCCCGAGTAACTGGGACTACAGGCATGCATCACCATGGCTGACTAAGTTTTGTGTTTTTTTAGTAGAGATGGGGTTTCACCATGTTGGTCAGGATGGTCTTGATCTCTTGACCTTGTGATCCACCCGCCTCGGCCTCCCTAAGTGCTGGGATTACAGGCGTGACCCACCACGCCTGGCCAAGAAGAATGGATTCTTATTAAAATTGTGTAAATAACTGTATTTCCATGAAAATAATATTGGATAAGAGTCTCTTAATTCTGTAGGGATTAGCTAGGGAGAAAAAAAATAAATGTTTTATTTTGGTGTAATCTGTGAAATCCTTTCAGATAGTTTAAGAAAAAGGAGAATGAGGTATTTTAGTTCTGGCAAATGAAACATAAAAGAACCAGCAATGTTTCAAAAAAGGTAATAAAAAATTATAATGATCCTCATCAGTTTATTCAGTCTCATGTAATTAATTCTTGTTCTGCTTGATCTTGGGTTAACAATTTTATGAATCTATGAGTTTCTCCAGTAGAGTTCTCTGGAATTTTAATGAGTTCAGGGGTATGATTTTACAGTTATCAGAAACATTTTCTCTGGAGTATTTCTGTGATATACAACATTTAAAAATAGTAATTAGAATTAGGACCAATTATACAGACCATAAGAGCATTGACAAATTACTGGTAATTTTATGTAATTTCTAAAGTATTTATATTAGTAATTATCTATCTACATGAAGATAGTTTAACATTATTTCTTATTTGATGATGCTTTCCATATATCTAAATATATTAAATAAACCTAATTAGTTTAATATTTCTCTTTTTACAAAGCAAGAGAACAAATTCTTCTGAGATTTTTCAGGGGTCCTCTAAAAAGGTCTGAAAGTCAATCTGTGGTCAAAAAGTCTTTATTAGAATTTGATTTGGGGAATAAATAAAATATGTCAAAAGATTTGAACAGTTGACTAAATATGTTTGAATTTATTGTTACATATTTTAGAGTATATTCTTAGTTCTAAGTCAATTACGTTTTAAAGCAGGATGAGTATTTAAGTAAGCTTTATGTGTATGGTAATAGAAACTTTGTGTCTACGTCTCTCTGCTCACATCATTGCAAAAATAAGAATATATTTAAGATTTATTTTCCCCCAAATGTTATATTGAGTCCAGTCCTATAGGATATTAAATGTTATAAAAATTAAGAGTTCCACAATCTGAGTTTTGAAAAATGCTGTGTAAAATTTTAAGTGATTATTTGATAAAAAGCTTCTCAGTTCTATTCATGAGTTGATGTGAATATGAATCCACGAGAGAATGACTATGAAATTTGTTTGATGACACTTTTCTTATGACATATTCATGGAATCTCATGGATAGTCTTCATAAGTTGCTGGCATATGCCCCCACCCCCAAATTATGAAGGAGCTAAAATATGCCATTAAAATGATAGAAGTATTTCAATTATAACATTTTAGATAACTAAATAAAATAATATATATCCCCTTCACTTCTTAATAAAACATTTTGATTATATTTTCTGTCATATCTTTTTTTCAACAATTGTTTGTTGATCACCTATTTAAAATTTAGCATTTACATGTGTGTCAAAGTATATTTTTCTACACATTAAAAACATAACTCCTGTTGTCTGTTAATTACTCCAAGACTAAAAGAAATAATTTGTCAAGCTAGGGAAGCTAAGCTTACTAGAGTTAAGGAAAATACCAAGTTAACAGAATCTTAGAGAGCAATGACGGCACCTACATCAATATGTGGAACTGAGCTGTCTTGGTATGTCACTGTCGTGGGTACCAAAGTGTATGGTATGGTTGACAATTATTAAATAGACTAGAAGACTATTAAATAGACCATTTAATAAATCTAGTCTATTAAACAGACTAGAAAGAGAGTGAAATAATAGAGGTAAAAATTGCCTTAAAAAAAGAGTTTTTTGTTGGATAGGATTTGGATATATAGTTTCAGTCTGACTTTGGCCCAGGGAATCTTCACTCAGGAAAGATAAGACAGCAAACAATAAGTACTTTTACTGATTGCTTCAGAAAATTCATGTAAGTGATTTTTTTCCTGAGACAATGGTCTGCTCATTTGTTTAAACAGTTCACTTATTAAATAACAACTTACTTGTGAAGATTCACTTCAAGATCCTTGTGTAACTGCATCCAACAACTCCACATTATCATGTTAAAAAAAATGCCCATTCTCAATAATTTCTTCTCCTTAACAAACACCCACCTTAAAACACTTGAGCTTAGAAGCCCCAACTGTCAATATCGCCACCTAACTCCCCTCTTTGGAGATACTACTGACACCAGGTATTCTGCTTTACTGTAGTGTGTTCTAATGAAGTTAGCTTCATTAATGATTGTTTGGTGATATTTTGGAAAATTCAAGTGGTGTCTCATTAAGAGTAGTTCTAGGGTTTTAAGTCCTGGGCTGGGTGATTTTAAGATGAGTTTTGTAAGGCATGGATTGGACAGAGTTTATATATACAGCTTTGGATTGGTTAGCACAGCAAAGTGAGGGTTTTGAAACAATCTTGATATGAAAGTTATTAGTCTTAATAAGGTGGTCTTCTTATTGGTTTGTAGTCTTTTAGGAGTGAACACATATTTCGTTTAGCTGACAGATAATTTTTTTTAAAAGCTGGTATTGACATAGGGACAGAATAGCATGCTCACTCTTATGGGCAGGTTTTAGTTCTCACTCTCACATACATATAGAATGAACACAGTTGGACTAATTCATTATAAGAACATTTAAGGAACAGAGTTTTAATAGGCATTTACTGAAATTTAAGCTAAAAGAAGATTGCTAGATTAGCTATAAAAATGGATAACATTTTATGAGATAATAAAATTATGACTTTTCTACTAGACAGAAATCCTGTAACTTCACAATAACGGATTTTTAAATTAACATATAAATATCAAGTTAAAGGCATATTAACCTAGATAATTAAATAAACCTTAGTTTGGCCTTTAGAAATGTTTTAGTATGGCATTAGAAGTGCATCCTGCTATCTGAGTTATTTCAAGTTTTGGATAATTTAAAAATACTGATGATGTATCATTTGCAAAAGAATCGAATTCCATAATTTGACTATCAGCTCTACAAAGTCAAAGTCTTTTTTCTCATTGATGGGATTAGAGTACTTCACATAGTAAATGCTCAAGAAATTCCTACTGAATTGCCTTCCCCATGAGCTCTAAAATTCAATGGTCCTATGTATTTGAATGCAGGCCTTTTGGTTTTGAGATTTATGATTCAAGATACTTACTATTTACTGTCTCATTCTATGCTTCACTTTCTGTCTTCTCAGTGACTGCAACTATAGCTAGTATGATCACAATTCTTTAGCATAAACAAGTTATAAAGAGAGAGAGATTAATGAATACTAATGGACCTTAAATTAGTCAATTTTTGTAATTAAATCTGAATAACTAAAATAAAATTTCAATAGTGAAGACTGTAAATTAAGTGGATAGTAATCTGAATATTTTAAGTTAGAAAAAATGCTCAGCTTTTTTTTATTTTTTATTTTTTTTGCAGGCATTAACTGTCACTGATACGGGTACCAAAGTGTATGGTATTGTTAACAATTATGGTTATTACAGTGGGAAGGGAATATAAGATAAAAATTAGGAGGACAGGTGAGAAAATATAACTGGAGAAGATTTTATGTTTCAGAACAATTGAGGTTTGGAGAAGTAAGTGAAACTACCTTTTTATAAGGTCAAAAACCAGGATTAAAAACTTGATTTGATTTTATAAGTGTTGAAAATAGGACTGTCATATATTAGAAAACTAAACTGATCACAGTGTTCAGAATGTAGATAAAATTAGATTGACAAGTTGAGAAGACATTGCAATAACTCAAAAAAGAAGGTATGAGAGTTTGAATTAAAATGAAGGACACATCTTAGACATTTTGATGAATATGTTTACAAGATTTGATGACTGATTAGATCTAAGAAATGAAAAGAAGACAAGAATCAAAGATAAATCTAAGATTTTTAATATTAGTCCCTGAAATGAGGAGTTCGGTATGTGCAGACAGAATGGGGGCAGGATTTTGAATTTAACTTAGACATACTGAATTCATGGTTTGGAGAGTCAAATTGTCAGGGGGATGATTGGGAAAAGGCTCTAAGTTAACAAGAAAATCTGAGCTTAAGATATAGATTTGAGAGTTAGGCATCATTCAGCCTGTGAAAGTGAGAGATGTTTCTCTGATGGAAATAATACAGAACAATAGGATCAGATGACAAAGTTCAAGCCACAAGAGAAGATGGAGGATCAAGAACAGATATCAGTTACTATAAGGAGGAACAGAAGAAAAGGGCCCAGGGAAAGAATATTTGATTTGATGAGAAGAAAGCTATTCTTGGCCTTAGAGATAGAGATTTCATCCAAGGAAAATAAAATGCAAATAAATTAAGAAGAAATGGAAAGGTGAGGAAATAAAAGCAATAGGTATAGACATAGGCAATTCTTTCAAGAAACCTGACAGAGAAGTAATGATGAGGGCAAGGGTGTGCATATGGGAGGTAATGTTAAACATGAGTATATGACAAAAAGTGCAAACAAGGACAAGATAGTTGAAGGAGTGCATTAAGTTAGATAAGGAAGGAGCCTGTTCCCTAAGCAGTTATTAAATGATGGGATCTAGATAGTAGTATTAATTTTAGAGAAAAGATTATTTCAAATGGGATGGAAAGATGAGAAGATAAATACAAATTTTATATATTGATGAAAAATTAGTATATGGATATTAGTCCTTTGTTGGATGCACAGTTTGCAAATATGTGTTCCCATTCTATGGGTTGTCTGTTTACTTTGCTGCTTGTTACTTTGTGCAGAAAAGTTTTAATTAGGTCCCATCTATTTATTTTTGTTTTTGTTGCATTTCTTTTGGGGTTTTTAATCATGAGCTCTTTGCCTAAGCCATTGACTGGTAGAGTTTTTTCGATGTTATCCTCTAGAATTTTCATGGCTTCATGTCTTAGATTTTAAGTCTTTGATTCATCTTGAGTTGATTTTTGTATAAGGTGAGAGATGAAGATTCAGTTTCATTCTTCTAAATGTGGCTTACCAATTATCCCAGCACCATTTGTTCAAAAAGATGTCCTTTCTCACTGTATGTTTTTGTTTGCGTTGTCAAACATCAGTTGACTGTAAGTATATGACTTTATTTCTGAATTCTCTATTGTGTTCATCTGATCTATGCACCATTTTTATACCAGTACCATTTTGTTTTGGTAACTACAGCCTTGTAGTATAGTTTGAAGTCGGGTAATTGAGGCTTTCAGATTTGTCCTTTTTGCTTAGTCTTGTCTTGTTTTGTCTATGTGGGCTCTTTTTTGGTTCTTTATAAATTTTAGGATTTCTTTTTAGTTCTGTGAAAAATGACAATATTATTTTGATGGAAATTGCATTGAATTTATAGATTGCTTTTGACAGTATGTGATAATTTTCATAATATTGATTCTACTCATCCATGAGCATGAGATGTGTTTTCATTTGTTTGTGTCATCTATTATTTCATTCAACAGTATTTTGTAATTTTCTTTGTAGAGATCTTTCACCTCCTTGGTCAGGTATATTCCTAAGTGTTTTATTATTATTATTATTATTATTATTATTATTATTGTAGTTGTTGAAAAAGTGATTGACTTCTCAATTTGATTCTCAGCTTGGTCGTTTTGGTGTATAGCAGTCCTATTGGTTTCGTGTTCTGAAACTTTACTGAATTCATTTACCAGATCTAGGAGCTTTTTGTATGACTCTTTCAGGTTTTCTAAGTATGCAATCATATCATTGGTGAACACCAACAGTTCAATTTCCTCTTTACCAGTTTGGATGTCCTTTATTTCCTTCTGTTGTCTGATTGCTCTGGCTAGGACTTACAGTACTATGTTAAATAGAAATGGTGAAAGTGGGCATCCTTGGCTTGTTCCAATTCTCAGGGGGAATGCTTTCAACTTTTCCTCATTCAATATAATGTTAGCTGTAGGTGTGTCATAAATGGCTTTTATTTCCTTGTGATATCTCAAACAAATTAACAAGTAAAAAAAGAAATAATCCCACCAAAAAGTGGGCAAAGGACATGAATAGAAAATTCTGAAAAGAAGGTATACAAATGGCCAACAAACATATAAAAAATGCCCAGCATCACTAATTATCAGGGAAATGAAGATTAAAACCACACGAGATACCATCTTAATTCCACAAAAATTATCATAATTTAAAAATTTTTTAAAAATGGATCTTAGTGTGGATATTGTGAAAAAGAAACACTTTTACGCTGCTGGTGGGAATGTAAACTAGTACAACCACTATCCAAAACAGTATGAATATTCCTTAAAGAACTAAAAGTAGAACTACAATTTGATTCAGCAATCCCTCTACTGGGTATCTACCCAAAAAACAAGAAGTCATTATATGAAAAAGACACTTGCACATGCATATTTATAGCAGCGCAATTTGCAATTGCAAAAATATGGAACCAGCCTAAATGCTCATGAACCAATGAGTGGATAAAGAAAATGTGGCATATATTCACCATGGAATACTACTCAGCCATAAAAAGAATGAAATAATGACATTCACAGTAACCTGATGGAATTGGAGGTCATTATTCTAAGTGAAGTAACTGAGGAATGGAAAACCATATATTATATGTTCTCACTTATAAGTAGGAGCTAAGCTATGAGGACACAAAGGCATAAGAATGATATAATGGACTTTCGGGACTTGGGGGGAATGGTGGGAAGGGGTGAGGGATAAAAGGCTACACATTGGTTACAATGTACACTGCTCAGGTGACAGGTGCACCAAAATCTCAGAAATCACCACTGAAGAAATTATCCATGTAACCCAAAACCACCTGTTCCCCAAAAACTATTGAAATAAAAAGAAAAGAAATTAGTATATGGTTTCGGAGAAAAATTATGAGGACTTCATTTAGGTTGGCAGGCTGTCCACTTATTATGGAGTAATGCAGTGTTTGGAAAGTCAAAGGAGGTGGGAAAGAAAAGAGAGTTTTTACATAGTGACAATGTATCTAGTCATGGTTTGTAAATCAGCCTGGAGAGGTAGCAGAATGCCCTTTCTTTCCACTCATTGCTATGGTGAACTGGATGTTCTTGGTGAAAACTTACAAAGATTTGTTTTATGAGCACAAATTTCTTTTGGGCAGGAATAGATTAAGACCTGAGGCATATTTGTTACCATTTTAAATTTATAATGAAACTTTCGACAAGGTTGCATGGTAAAGAAAGTAACAAGGCTGCTGAAAGTAGAGAGAGAAACAGAAGAACAAACGGCTGGTGCCTGAGCTGAGAGTTGGAAAGTTGGAGGTCTCGTAAGGGGCTTACACTGCAACATGTGTTGACCCAGCTGCTTTTCGTTACTTTATGTGCTAAGAAGGAGCCATGTAGATGAATAAGTAAAACCCAAGTTATAAAGACTTACAACATTGAGGCTAGACCCACGGGACACTTCTTGTTGAGCATACAATTGAAGACAGATATGTTCTCCCTTGCACCTAAGAAAACACTGCAAGACCATCAGTTGCACTGAAAGGGCTTTGTGCCAAACTGCTGTACTGTCCTAGTTTTAGCAATGGAATTAGGCCCTATTCTTTACAACTATCAGAACTACATTGGAAAAAACTGAGGTAAGCCAGCAAGGGTTGAGGCTTACATGTCAGGTCTGAGAGACTGGCCATAATGGGCAAATCAGAGTTGGTGCAATAGAGAAGTCCTAGAAGACTCTATGAAATGATTACTTTGAGGGCAGTTTTTATGAATCCTCAGCAGAAAAACGTAGCAAAAGATTATTTTTCCTGCCAGTTTGAACATGTAGAAACTGAGTTTTTACACATTGAACATCAGGAAATTTGTGACCTTTTTGGTTATGTTTTGAGACAGGGTTCCACTCTGTCCCTCAGGCTGGAGTGCAGTGGGTGATGAAACTTACTGCAGCCTCAACCCCTGGGCTTAAGTGCCTCCTGGGTGCGGAATTGGTTCCTTCTGGTGGGTTCTTGGTCTCGCTGACTTCAACAATGAAGCCGCAGACCCTTGTGGTGAGTGTTATGGTTCTTAAAGATAGTGTGTCCGGAGTTTGTTCCTTCAGATGTTCAGATGTGTCTGGAGTTTCTTCTTTCTGGTGGGTTCGTGGTCTCGCTGACTTCAGGAGTGAAGTCACAGACCTTCGCAGTGAGTGTTACAGCTCTTAAAGGTGGCATGTCCAGAGTTGTTCTTAAAGGTGTTTTTAAAGAGTTGTTCTTAAAGAGTGCTCTTAAAGGTGGCACGTCTGGAGTTGTTCGTTCTTCCCGGTGGGTTCGTGGTCTCGCTGACTTCAGGAGTCAAGCTTCAGACCTTCGCAGTGAGTGTTACATCTCTTAATGGTGGTGTGTCCAGAGTTGTTCAGTCCTTCGGTGGATTCATGATCTCGCTGACTTCAGGAGTGAAACTGTAGACCTTCGCAGTGAGTGTTACAGCTCATAAAGGTAGTGAGGACCCAACCAGTGAGCAGCAGCAAGATTTATTTCAAAGAGCAAAAGAACAAAGCTTCCACAGCATGGAAGGGGATCCCAGCGGGTTGCTGCTGCTGGCTCAGGTGGCCCGCTTTTATTCCCTTATTTGGCCCCATCCACATCCTGCTGATTGGTCCATTTTTACAGAGTGCTGATTGGTGCATTTACAAACCTTTAGCTAGATACAGAGTGCTGATTGGTGTGTTTACAGTCCTTTAGCTAGACAGAAAAGTTCTCCAAGTCCCCACCAGACCCAGAAGCCCAGTGGGCTTCACCTTTCAATCCCCCCTCTTAACGGGACACCCCAGCTGCTGTTGGGAATTAGGCTATGACTGCTTTAGCTACTTCCTGCTGGATAGGGGTGAAGAAGGGGCCCTGCAGTTGTAGTGTACTCCAGAGAGGAACTCTTTAGGCCAGTGAAAGGGCCGGTGGGTCGGTGCAGGGGTCCTTGGTAGAAGTTGTTAGTTGAGCTCATTTAGGGTTCCATTTGTAAGACCATCTGTAGCTTGATGGCCTCGATCCTAGAGGAAACAAATCTGACAATGAGGTTAAAAATACAGGGCCCAAAGGCAGTTAATAGCAAGATGGCTGTCATGGGACCTAGAAATGGGAGAAGCCATGATGCCCAACTCCAGAGGTTGGTATAAGAGTTTGAAAGGCGTTGTCTGATTTCAGAACCCTGTTTCTGTAAATGCCAGGCGGCATCTCGTACTATCCCTGACTGGTTAGTGTAAAATCAACACTTTACCCCTAAGAAGGTGCAGAGTCCTCCTTTCTCAGCAGTGAGGAGGTCTAGGCCTTGGTAGTTTTGGAGAGTCACTGCTGCCAAAGAGTCTATTTGGGATTGTAGAGTAAGGATAGATTTTGTTATTTCTTGCAAACTGTCTGAGAAATCCTTTGAGAGTGTATGGTAGTAGGATAATGTATGTTACACTGTTAACTTTTAGCAAATTTTACTTTAGTTGAAAAACTTGTAAGTTTGGGATTTTAATTTTTCTTTGCTACTATATCAATTTCCTTACTTAGATATGACACTGGTTATGGGGTTGTCCCAAGAGTCTGAGTAAGGACTCCAAGATCTATCCCTGCTCTCTCTGTGACATATAAAGAGAAGTTTTGTCCTCTGGGAAGGCTTGAAGCTGGAGCTTGTACTAGGGACTGCCTTAAGGTTTTGAAGACTGTCTCTGCCCCTGATTCCCATTCTACTAGATGAGTATTTGCCCTCTGGGTCTCCTTGATTAGAGTATAGAGGGGCCTGGCTATCTTGCTGTATCTAGAAATCCACAGTCAGCAAAAGCTGGTGATTCCAAGGAACTCCCACAAGAGTTTTAATGTCTTAGGGCAAGGATAAGCCAGTATAGGCTGTATTCATTCCTTGCTGAGGGCCCTGGTCCCTCTGACTAAGATTAGGCCTAGATATTTGACCTGTTGTAGGTAAAGCTGGGCCTTCGACCTAGACACCTTGTACCCTTGATTAGCTAGAAAGTTCAAGAGATCTAGAGTAGCCTTCTGGCATGAGGCTTCTGAACTGGTAGCCAAAAGTAAATCATTCACATACTGAAGGACCAGAGTGCCTGGAGTTGAGAAGTGGCCTAGATCTTGGCCCAGTGCCTGACCAAACAGATGAGGGCTATCCCTAAACCCTTGGGGCAAGACCGTTCACGTAAGTTGGGATGTGTGGTCTGTGGGATCCTCAAAGGCAAAGAGAAACTGGGAGTCATAGTGCAGAGGAATACAGAAGAAGGCATCCTTGAGGTCCAGAACAATGAATCATTCTGCTTCCTCTGGTATTCGAGAGAGCAGGGTATAGGGGTTGGGTACAACTGGATGTAGAGGAATTACTGCCTCATTGAGTCTAAGATCTTGCACTAGTCTCCACTGACCATTCGGTTTTTGTACTCCTAGAATTGGGGTGTTGCAGGGACTGCTGCATTTCCTTACTAAGCCTTGAGCTTTTAAATGTTTAACAATATCCTGTAATCCTTTATGAGCTTCAGGCCTTAAGCGATATTGCCTTTGTTAAGGAAAAGTGGTGGGATCTTTTAGCCTGATTTAGACTGGGCGGGCATTTTTTTGCCCTTCCAAATTGTCCTTCCAATGCCCAGACTTCAGGGTTGATTCTCTCCTGAAGTAGGGGACAACAAATGGGTAACTTGTTCCCCATATTCATGTAGATAATAGCTCCAGGTTTGGCTAATATATTCCTCCCTAATAAGAGTGTGGGACTTTCAAGCATAACAAGAAAGTCATGTGAAAACAGCAAAGTCTCCCAATTACAACTGAGGAGGTGGGGAAAATACCTGGTTACAGGCTGTCCCAGGATTCCTTGGATGATAATGGACCTTGAGGATGGTGGTCCAGGACAGGAGATTAACACTGAGAAGGCTGCACCAGTGTCCAGGAGGAAGTCAATTTCCTGGCCCTCAATGGTTAAGCATACCTGGGGCTCAGTGAGGGTGATGACATGAGCTGGCGCTTGCCCTGGACACCCTCAGTCCTGTTGTTGGATCATCTGGTTGGGGGCTTCTGACCCAGAGAACCTTTGTCCTCTGGGGCAGTGCACCTTCCAGTGATTGCCTCAGCATAGTGGACATGGACGAGGGGGCAGCTTGTTTCTCATTGGATAATCTTTTTTAAAGTGTCCTTGTAAACCACACTGATAACAAGCCCTACAGGGTGATTGGCCTGCTCCATTTCTGTCCTCTCTGAACCACCAAGGTTTGTTTGTGTGAAGGTCATGACTAAGGCTGCGGCCTTTCTCTGATCTCACTTTTCTGTTTGGGTTTGTTCCTCTTGGTCCCTATTACAGAACACTGAGGTTGCCAGGCTTTAATAATGCCTCCAGATTTTGTTCAGGGCCCAGAGCTAGCTTTTGGAGCTTTCTCCTGATATCTGTGGCTGATTGGGTAATAAACTTATCTTTTAGGATCAATTGACCCTCTAGTGAGTTGGGTGACAGGGAGTATATTTTCTTAAGGCCTCCCACAGCTGCTCGAAGAAGGCAGAAGGATTTTCTTCCTCTCCCTGAGTTATGGTGGACATCATTGAATAATTCATGAGCATTTTCCTAATTCTCCTTAGTCCTTCTAGAACACAGGTCAACAGATGTTTATGACTCCAGTCCCCATGATCTGAGTCGAGGTCCCAGTGGGGATGTATACTAGGGATGGCTTGCTGACCGGTAGGGAATTTGCCCCTTTCTTCAGCTGTCATTCTATCATTTACTTGACTATGATACCAGGTAACTCCAAACTCTCGGGCTGCAGTTAAAGCTGCATTCTTTTCATTGAAGGCCAGGGTTTGATCTAACAATAGCATGACATCTCTCCAAGTGAGATTGAAGGTTTGCCCTACACCCTGTAGGGCATCTATGTACCTATCAGGATCATCTGAAAACTTCCCCAGGTCTGCCTTGATCTGCTTTAAATCAGAGAGGGAGAAGGGGATATGTACCCGGGTTGGGTCAAATTCCCGTCCCCCTGCAGGTTGACGGAGGCATAACAAATAGCCTGGGGTTTTTTGTGGTCCTTTGGAGATTTCTTTGCTTGTTTCCTTCTGGGCAGAGGAGATTAGAGGAGGCTTATCATTAATAGGAAGGGGAACTATAGGGAGGCTAGGATATGGAGATAAGCTGAGAGGTCCTCCTGTGGGATGTAAATTGCAAGCTTTGCGTAGTTGTGTATTCTCCTTCAATGAAAAAAAAAGCTTGGACATAAGGTATTTCACTCCATTTGCCTTCCCTCTTTCAGAAAAGGTCAAGCTGCAGGATAGTATTGTAATTTATACTTCCCTCAGGTGGCCATTTTTCCCCATCAGAGAGAGAATATTGGGGCTGGGCCCTAGTGCAGAAAAAAATGAACCACCTCTTTTTCAGGGTTTTTAGGTCAAATTGGTCCCAATGGCGTAGGATGCATTTCAAGGGTGAGCCTGTTGATGCCTGAGTGTTTCCCATCTGAAAGACAAAACCACGCACAGTTTTGGTTTGTTTCTCCCCCTGCCCAAGAACCTGCAATGGTCCCTGGACCCTGCCAATCAGAATAGTTGTGCTCACTGATGCAGCAGCAGAAACACTAGTTTTCCTCCTAAACCATAAGGAAGACTGAGGAAGGTCGGATTTAGTGGCCCTTACTGACGCATTGTCAAAAACCTGCACCCTTGCCTGTCCTCCTAGACGACAAAGAGGACCAAGAAAAATCGGATTTAGTGGCCCTTACTGATGCATTCTCGAAAACCTGTTAGAGTCCTAAGCATTCTCCTGTTAGTATTGAGACCTTACCCTTGTCCTATAAAGATGTTATGCCCCAAAAATGAAGTGGAGGGGCATACCCTGAGGGTGGGAAGGGATCTCCAGAGTTGGAAGAGTGATGCCTTTTATCCTCACTTATATGAAGAGGAAGGATACAATTTCTGTGGCTCCTCATATCCTAGCTTCAGGAATAGCTTTCGTTAGACCTGCTTGTCTGAGGAAGTATCCTAAAATTCCAGATAGTCCCCCCTGTGACAGGGCTTTGCGCAAAAATTATGTCTTTCTGATTGGTGAGCCTGAGTGACTAAAGAAGGTAACAGAGTCCTGGAGTTCATACTAGAAATCATTCTTATAAGAGAAACTAGAAAAGCACCAGAGACAGGGAGTGGTTTTTAGAAGCAGGACTAGCCTCAGAGAAGAGAGGTGAGAGGAAGATTGTCTGACAGGCATTAGGACCCAGGAGGCAAGGGTCAGGATAGATAGGATAGATGGGCAAGTCTCGCTTGGGCAACATGACTTTGAGAGTTCTGCTCATGGCCACAGGGTCAACCAAGTTGCTGTCAGGACCCCAGAGCTGAATGGCTTCTCTGTCGACCCTCGACTCAGCCCAGAAGTACAGGAAAAGCGGAAGCTGGTTCCAGGCAAACCAGTGCTCCCAACTCCAAAGAGTCAGGGTTTGTTAGAGAGCCCTTTCCCAGAGAGCCTGACACCACCCGTGGCTTTAGTCCAGTGACCACGCTAGTCACTTTTAACTGGCCAATAGGTGCCCGGTATTTAGCCCCTGAATTCTAAGGAAAAATAGGACAGAATAGCAAGCAAAAGGGGTCCGATGGTACTCACTGCTTGGTGACTGTCCCATCTGGGTCCCCAAAATGTGTCCAGAATTGGTTCCTTCTGGTGGGTTCTTGGTCTCACTGACTTCAACAATGAAGCTGCAGACCCTCATGGTGAGTGTTACAGTTCTTAAGGATGGTGTGTCCGGAGTTTGTTCCTTCAGATGTTCAGATGTGTCTGGAGTTTCCTCCTTCTGGTGGGTTCGTAGTCTGCTGACTTCAGGAGAGAAGCTGCAGACCTTCGCAGTGAGTGTTACAGCTCTTAAAGGTGGCGTGTCCAGAGTTGTTCATTCCTCCTGGTGGGTTCATGGTCTCGCTGACTACAGGAGTGAAGCCGCAGACCATCACAGAGAAGTGTTACAGCTCTTAAAGGTGGCACACCCAGAGTTATTTGTTCCTCCCGGTGGGTTCGTGGTCTCACTGACTTCAGGAGTAAAGTTGCAGACCGTCACAGTGAATGTTACAGCTCATAAAGGTAGTGTGAACCCAAAGAGTGAGCAGCAGCAAGATTTATTTCAAAGAGTGAAAGAACAAAGCTTCCACAGCATGGAAGGGGACCTGAGCAGGTTGCTGCTGCTGGCTTGGGTGGCCAGGTTTTGCCCCTTATTTGGCCACACCCACATCCTGCTGATTGGTCCGTTTTTACAGAGTGCTGATTGGTGTATTTACTAACCTTTAGCTAGACACAGAGTGCTGATTGGTGCGTTTTTACAGAGTACTGATTTATGCATTTACAAACTTTTAACTAGACACAGAGTGCTGATGGGTGTGTTTATAATCCTTTAGCTAGACAGAAAAGTTCTCCAAGTCCCCCCTCTAACCCAGAAGCCCAGCTGGCTTCACCTCTCACTCCCACCTCAGCCTCACCAGTAGCTAGACTACAGGCGTGTGCCACCATGCCTGGCTTATTTATTTATTTTTTTTAGAGATGTGGTCTTGCTTTGTTGCCTAGGCTGGTCTCAAACTCCTCGCATCAAATGATCCTCTCATCTCAGCCTTCCCCAGGTGTAAGCCTGTGAGCCACTGTGCGTGGTGAGTGACCTGATTTTGTATTCCACAATGGAGAAGTGGAACAAAGATATGGGGAGTTTGTCTTATTACAGCAAAAAGCTGGTGTGTGTATATATAGTTCCTATTCGTGATATTTGTTTACTTAAATGTGATAGTAAATTCAGAGTTCATTGCAATTGTACCTCTAATTTTTATACACATCCAAGAATAGAATGCTCAAGTGTCTTCATTTTCTCAGCTAATAACTTTGCTCTGCATAAATCACAATGCTGAGCACAACAAATCTGAGGATAAAAAGAATTTTAAATTCCACATATTTTAAAAATGCATGTTTTTTTAACCTGCTAGTGTCATTTGTGCAGTTAGCTGTATGACTACTTAAGTACAGAGGACTGCTTTAAGTTGTAAAGGCTACAATGGGCCCTCAATAAGGTGGAACAGGTATGCATTACAAAGAAATTATTTTCTAATCACTTAGACCAAAGGCTTTGTTTTGACAGATTATGATTTAAGTTCTGGCTCTACTGTGTACTAGTTGTGTGGCTTTCTGTGAATTATTTAAACTGTATGAGAGATTTAATGAGAAAAATTATACTTTCCCTAAGATTTTTCTACTAAGTAATATAGGTAGAAGACATAACCTGGTGACTGGTACCTTATATGGCGTTGGTGATTGTCATGATGCCAATTATTGTTATTAATTCTAACACCATGTCACTTATCTGCCATATTGAATAAGTCTATTTCATCTAGGTTTTCAATTTTGGAATTAAGTAAGGGACTTTTTAAATGTAAACTTGCCTAGGTTCTTCAATTTAAATGTATGCCAACAAGTGGCTAATAAATTTGTCAATATTGGGTGGGGCAGTACTTCTTCCCTACTCTTGATGTCTCCTTTCATGCAGAGATATATTTAATAGGGGAATGCTCCTGGCTGCTCTCTACCTCCTTGCACATTTTGCCCTATGGAGGATTTGTGATTTAATTTGATGGGTGAGTTTGGTAGCAGGAATTATGTATGCATATCTCCTCCATTTCTTCTCCTTGCACAGTGAGCTGCATGCAAGGATTACACATTTTCCTCTCTCCATCCACGCTGTTCATCCTGTGGGGCTTCCCTGCAGGTAGAGAGGTCTAGTCAGGACCAGTACTGGTATGCTGGTGTGCGCATGTCTATCTTGTTCTGGGTGTTTTTTTTAGGTAGCCCACTTGCCCATACATTTAAACCATATTTTTCACTTCTTATCTCGCTCATAGAAATTATACTTTTAGCAGTATTCACCCTTATGTAGGAGACAAATAACAGGTGGTTAGTAATCGAAGATTCACATAGTACGGAAATTAGGACTTCTTTTTTTCTTTACTTTTTCTGAGACAGAGCCTGTCTCTGTTGCCAGGCTGGAGTGCAGTGGCACAATCTCGGCTTACTGTAACCTCCATCTCCCGAGTTCAAAGGATTCTCCTGCCTCAGCCTCCCGAGTAGCTGAGACTGCAGGAGCGCGCCACCACGCCCAGCTAACTTTTGTATGTTTACTAGAGACGGCGTTTACTAGAGACCATGTCAGCCAGGATGGTCTCGAGCTCCTGACCTTGTGATCCGCCCACATTGGCCTCCCTAAGTGCTTGGATTGCAGGCGTGAACCACTGTGCCTGGCCAGAAATTAGGACATTTTTAAAAAGCCACAGATGAGTGAGAAACCTTGGCTTATGAAAGCATACCAGTGTTCATATTGAGAAACATATCATTAATGTTTCTTCCAACCGAAAGTACTTTATACCTCATCATGTATCTCATGAAAAAGCAGTTAAAACTTCCAGTCATGGCAATCTTATGTTGCCATTTTGGCCACGGTTTAGAATTTACAAAGTTGACCCATAACTAATGATGTCTTCTGTATTAACTATATTTCTTCTAACTAGGCACAACAAAGGCAAGCAAATTGATAGGTGACTTAATTAGCTGTGGTTGCTATTTGTTTTGTATGTTATTTCTCTAATTTCTGTAAGATTCTCCAAGCTGGATAGTATAAATCCCATTTTACAAATGTTGAAGCTAAGGCTGGAAATTGTTAAATAACTGTATTAAGGAGACAAGTAGATTTTCAAGTTAGGATTTTTCAAAAACTCAGACCTGACCTGTGCTGTTTTGTTATTTCCGTGCTCATGTTCTTTCTATCATACTTTCTTTTTAGAATTAATATGATGTAAATTCACATCCCATTCTATTTTCAATTTTTGATTAGGGCATTGAATTTGTTTACATATTAATGACATTTGTTTACTTTGCTCTGATAGTAACTTCAGAGTTAATTGCAATTCTAATTCTAATTTTTATACACATCAAAGAATGGAAACATAGAATGCTCAAATATCTTCATTTTCTCAGCTAATAACTTTGCACAGACTACAATGCTGAGCACAATAAATCGGAGGATCAAAAGAATTTTAAATCCTACATACATTAAGAATCCACATTGTTTTAACCTGCTAGTGTCATTCGTGAAGTTAGTAACATGACTACTTCAGTACAGAAAACAGTTTTAATTTGCAAAGGCTACAATGGGCCTTCAATAAGGTGGGACAGGTTTGCATGACAGAGAAATTATTTTCCAAGGGGGTTATCAAAAGAGGGATACAAACTAATGGTTCACATATAAAAGCTGTGATGACTCTAGGGTCTAAGGCTGCCCACATACATGAGGTGAATTTCTTAAAAGGAGTGTATAGGCTAAATACAACCATTGTTCTGAATTCTAAATATACACTGCATTCAAGAAGTAATAAATACAAATAATATCCCTTTTATTCAACCTTTTAGAATGCGTTCATTTCTACTATCTTACAGAAAATGAATGAAAAATACCTCTGCAGTTTTGGTGAACTATTTTGAAAAATGTGATAGTGAGAAATCTGATAGTTTTATCATTCTTTCTCTTATCAACTTTGCTATTCCCTTTAGGGTGGCCGCCCTGGGTAGGGTAGTCTTGAACAGCTAATGAAACAGGTTTCTATCATGTTTATTTTTCATAGAATGAGTGTTTCCTTCGTTTGCAAATGTATCTTGAGCCAGATAAGTTGAACATAAGCAGGGATACAGAAGAGTATAGCTCCCAAGAGGACAGGGAATGGCACAGTTTGGGTGCCTGCTCTCTCCTTAGTGACTATGCAGCTCAAGACAAATTCCTTCTGTTCTCTGAAACTTGTTCCTCATCTGTAGAGTGAAAGTAATGATATTACTTATTTAATATTTATGTAGTTATCAAAAATAAATGGAAGGCATCTAAAATCTCAAATACATTGCAATGACTTCAAAACATATTGGATATTATGATGGTAGTTATTGCCTATGTTGTTCAAAACTACCTTTAAAACTGTTATGATTTATGAAGCTTTTAAAGAAAACTAGAAAAAATTCAGTACCTCTCAAAGTAATCATTAACTTTCATCAACTTATCATCATTGACATTGTTATTTATAATCCTTGATTAGGATTTATGTTTACCAACCACACTTAGATGTCTATGTCTGAGTGTTTCTGTCTAACAGAGGAAGTATTTTCATGTGAATCAACTTCAAGGCTTTCCTTTTGACTTTTCTCCAAGCGTATAAGAAGCCTTGCAGAATATAAATATGCTATTAAAGGCAACAAACCCTAGGACAATCTTCCCTAACACAAATTTTTTGACTCCCTAACGTTGTTGGAATATACACAACAGACCACGTTGTATTCTCACTTTAGCTTTATCTCCTTTAGCTAGAATTTTACATATGATGAGGAAACTCACTAGAACTGGCTCATTTGTCCAAATCCCTTCAAGTTAAAGATCAGAAAAGAAGGACCTGAGCACTAAGGCTTTTCCAAGGTTGTACAGCCAGTTAGTGAGGGAGCTGAGGTAAGACCCAAACCTTACCGACTCTCAATCCAGTGCAGTTCCCATGAATTCCCTGATGCCTCTCAGCTGGTTTCCCAGCTGTCATTCTACTACCAGATTTGGCGTAGGCACATTTTTGTTAAAACTAGACAAGCAAAAACAAAAGTGTTGTTTTATTCACAACGTTATTTCCCACGTTATTTCTCTCTTCATACTACTGTCTGCTGGATATGAGCATAAATTAAGATGTAGGTCTGGAAGGTAGAGCTAACAGTTGCTCTTCCAGAAACTTAGAAATTAAGAATTTTAAGGATGCAAATATAGATGTTTGCTATGGCTCTGAAAAAGCTGCTGGTACATTAAGTTCGTCTCTATACCTGATAAGATCCCTTAGAGCCTTCACTCTCTTCATCCCCTTTCTTGTAAGAACCTTTCAAATCATTGATCAGGACAAACTCTTCCAGTGAAATATAATTAATTAAAAGAAATCCCTGTCCATGTATTTAGAACAAATACACACAAAATTTATCTTTGGGTTTTGGATCCTAATGTATTTTTAAAGGCAAAATAATTTATGGAAAGCACCTGTGTTCATCCTAGCCTTAAACATTTTGGGGGGAGAAATTTTAGATATTTTTAGTCTGTGTAAAAATTAATTAGAAAAATCAGATTGTTCAAAGTTAACGAAAATGTTCCATTCAACTTTTAAATATTGGTATGTGTTGCTGAATTTCCTCAGCCAAGTTTCTGAGTCAAAGTTGAAGGACATCATTTCCCAGTTCTGGTTTATAAAGTGTCTTCCTCATAAGGTCTTCCTTCAAGAAGAGCGGCTACTCAAAATAAGAAGGGAGGAGTATTGAGTAGAAATGATGACTCATTACCACAACTCCCAGCAATAGAATAATCCATTCACACAGTTCTGTTTTTCTTCGCCATTATGCTAATGAATCACTGCTGTTTACTGTTTGGGGGAGTAGCACCTTTCAACACCTGTAAGAAAGAAATGCTGTTTGAAAGCTTGCTTCTTGGGTAGAATGCCAAGATGTTTTGTGACATGCCCTACTTCCAAAAAAACCTCATAGCAGAAAGGACTACATTCATATTCTCAACTTGTAGACTTCTTTTAGGTCGGGACTGTGTTCCTCCCGGAAGTGTCTTACTGGAGTGAGGTCTGAACATGTTTGCATCACTGTCACTGTCAAGCAAAACAGACTTGATTGGGAATGGATGTGTTCATATTGACTCCGGCTTTTTAAAAGTAAACAAGTACAAATAAGGAGGTATAATATTAATGGTTTTGCATCTTAAGGAGAATTTATTATGTTTTTAATTTATTCTCTTGGCATTTGAAATTTTCAAAAAGTTTTAGATCAAGATAGTAGTTATCTCTTTCCTAGTTAATCTTGGTCTGCAAATTTAGGCATCTGAAATCAATTCTAGAAGCATCTAATTAAAAAAACAAGTTGAAAAATAAATAATTTGATCTCTGGGAACATCACATCTAGCTATATCAACCTAGAATTGCTCGGTTTTGCTCAGATATTTTGTTCCCTCATTTTGATTCCTATGATTGTATGATAAAGAATAACAAACTCTGTCAGGTTCTTTGGAGCTGATGAATAAGGTGTTTTGCTTCCCACTTTGACAGTTTATCAGAGTATGTTAATTCATTATGATGTTTCTCTAATAATGTGTATTATTATCGCAATAGAGCTTTTGTTAAGGAAACAGGTCATCAGCACATAGATATTTGAGAATTCTATCTATATGAAAGTAAATATGAGTGAAGAGATTCTCTTTGAGAGTAGGATGTGATCTCCTCAAAAGAAATAAATAAGCTTGGAATACAAAATTGGAGACCAACATAAAAACTGTGTCTCCTTAATGATGCTGGGGCAGTAGTAGCTCTAGAATCCTGACCTCCCAAGTCTCACAACTGGTAGAAACAATTCTCCTAGAGAAAGGCAGTATCTCCAGTTGGACAGGGAAAAGAGCAAATAATACAATGAAATTGTTGGGGATTAAATGGCAGCTCAAATAATCTCTTTCCTTTTAGGTTGAGTACACTTGTGTTCTAAACAAATGGAAAACTGGTCTTAGAAATATATTTTAGCTAGTGTGGTGTTTCTACTTAGAAACCATTTTAAGCCTAGTCATAGTTCCAGATGGCCCTGATGGAAATCATTCAACTCAATCAAGAGGTAAAACTAAAACATACAGCTGGGCATTTGCCGGGATTTTGTTGTATTCTGGAAATATTGAATGTTTTAGGATCTCTAATATGCGTGGATGTGGTGCGGGGATATAGTACATAGGCACGACGTGGCTATGCTATGACAAAAACAGCTACATCAGTGCTTGGTCACTCATAAACCAGGTGGATCTATGGCAATGTAATATCATCTCTCTTCATGTTCCTTGGGTGAACTAATTCTATCAGGGACTGCTGGCAAAAAACAACAACAAAAGATCAACATATTGACCATTTCCAGGGAACTGTTCTTATTGTTATAGTCCTGGTGGTCTGGGGATGATGGATTTTTGTGGCCCTTGTTCACTGGAAATCCATGATAACACAGTGGCACATCTAAAATTATAGTAATTTAAATCTTTCTTCCTCATATGCTAGCCAGAGATTAATTCATGTCTAAATTTTCCATAATCACCTGTCATTCCAAGACATATTAAAATCTCTAATGTATTATCTTTGAGGATTATGTCCAGTCAAAATATAATGTTCCTCCATAGTTTGGACTTTGATTTTTTAAATTGAATTTAATATTTATTTAAAATAAATACATACCAGGTATTTGCCAGGTACTGAAACCACAACCTAGGTCTCAGTACTGTGAGCACACTAGAGCATAGGAGTGAGGGAGGACGAGAGGCTTTTTGTCTTTAGAATAGATGTCTTCCAGGGAGTTGCAGGGGCACACAAAACCTCTGAAATATGTTTGAGCTACAGGATCCTTAGTTTTGTAAACTATGGAATATTATTTCCTTTCTCTTGGCCTCATGTTTCTTTGTAAAATGGAGATAACACCTACATTACATGGTGCTTCTTGAGATTAAATTTAATGTACATAAAGCACCCAGTGCCATAACTGACAGAGAAAATGCTCAGTGGAAGGTATTTATTTCTATTGTTACTCTGCTTTCTGAGAGGAACATGCTTTTCTAGAAAATGTAGGATGTTTTTAATAGAGCATCAAGATTTTGATTCGTTGGAAGTCTTTGGGCTTATTAAGTCAGATCTGAAAAATCTGTGGGGCAGAAAGGACCCTGACACCAGCCCAAATCCCTCACAGAAAGAAAGGGAGATGTACATTTCGAGAATTATTTTAGAGACTGCTTTATTTAACAGAGAGACTTCTGCTGAGTACAGGAGATACAGAAAGATAAGTTTCCCTTTGGGGAAATCAAGTGAAGGAGTGCTACTGATAGCAAATGGAAGAGTGACACAGCTTTTGCTCCTGGTCCAGTTTCCTAGGGACTCATGCATCATTCATTCAGTCCACAAATCTTTGTTGTATGAATGCTACCTCGTAGGCATGGTTCTTGGTGCTGGAAAATAAAGAGGTAAAAAGACAATTGATAAAAAAATCACTGTCCTCATGAAACTTACACTGTAGTGAAGGGAGAAATAAACATGGTAAATAAATAATAATGCATGAGGCTGAGTGCCATGGCTCACACCTGTAATCCCAGCACTTTGGAAGGCTGAGGCAGGGGGATCACTTCAGCACAGGAGTTTGAGATCAGCCTGGGCAACATAGCGAAACCCCTGTTTCTACCAAAAATACAAGAAATTAGCTGGGTATGGTAGTGGCGCCTGTGGTCCCAGCTACTTGGGCGGCTGAGGTGGGAGAATCACTTGAGCTCGAGGAGGCAGAAGCTGCAGTGAGCCAAGACTGCGCCACTGCACTTCACCCTGGGCAACAGAGTGAGATCCTATTTCAATAATAATTAGTAATAATAAATATGATAATGTATGAGATATATTAAATGTGATAAGTAGGGTAAGAAAAAGGAAGATTGTTGGAAGAGATGATAGGAAACCAGATCACATAGGACCTTGTGACCCCTCATAAGGATTTGGCTGTTCCTCTCCATCATGTGAGGAGTCATCGAAAGGAGTAGTTGGGCATCATGCTTAGATGTCATCTGTTTAAGTCTTCCACTAACTACCGTATGGTAACAGACTTAGGGGAGGATGCATAATGGGATGAAGAGCAGAAGTAGGGAGATCTCTTAGGAAGATATTGTTTCTTCTATAGAAGAAATTGTCCACCCACAATAGCCAAGGCATCTTGATATTGTATTATAGGTCAGACCATTTGATGTCAGTGGAAAACCTATTCTGCTTGAGCGAAAGAGCTGTGACTTATAGGAAACATTGAGAATTAAAATTAGATTCTTGAGGGCCATGATGTTTGGAGTCCTGGAGGACCATGCTGAGCAACAGTGGTTGCAATGCCTCCGTGCTAAACAGCTACTGAAGCAGTGTTAAGAGAGCAAGCAGTGGAACAGACAGGTGGTGGTGACTTTGCAGGAGAGCAGAGCCTGCAGTGTGACTGCAGCCATGGGCTGCGCACTGTCTCGCGCAGGCTGTGGGTGACGCTTGGATCACCATCCTGTTTGGATGTATCAGTGTGGTTAGTTTTAGAGTAAATGGAAACAGACATTGTGGCAGGATGGTACTTTGTAGTATTAACAAGTAATGTGGGTATCTAGAATGTGCAGCATCAGTTGCCTTAGGAAAGGAATGTTACAGCAGAAGCTCAGTGGAATTTCAAAAGCCCTGTACCCCAGGAGACCTCAGGGCACAGACAGTGTTTGGTAAGTCAGAACAAGTCTTGCAACTCCCTGAGGCTTGTGTGTGTGTGTGTGTGTGTGTGTGTGTGTGTCTGTGTGTGTGTGTGTGTGTGTGTGTGTGTGTGTGTGTGTGTGTGTGTGTGTGGTGGCGGGAATAAGAAGAGGCAAAGGTGAAGCAAGAGGGGCCACAGTGTGTGTATCTGAGAAAGGGGAGAGCTGTTCCCTGCTCCACAGGAGTGTGCTGAGATTTAGCAGACATGACCTAACCCTAGAGAAATTGGGGGAGGAATGTGATAGCAGAAGATGTGGCTCTTTTGCCAGATAGAGCCCAAGGAAATCAGAAGACCCCTGAGAGGAAAGGCTTGAGCAGTGTGTTTAGGCCGACTGGGGGTGGGAATAGGGAGAGACCCAGAGAAAGGGAGAGACAGAGACAGAAAGAAAGGAAGGAAGGGAGGAGATGGGAAGGAGAGTGAGAAAGGGAGAGGGACAGAGAGGGAGTGAGGAGGGTAGTGAGACAGAAACTCACTCGGAGGGAGAGGGAGAGACTGTGAGGAGAGGCCTGCTGAGCTCTGAGCCCTGCTATGCCTCCTGGATAGAGAAAAGGAAGAATGTATCTGTGACTTTGTGGAATAATCACTGAGGTCCAGGATGGTGGGCATCTCAGAAAGTGGTAATTAATAGTCTGATGTCTCCCATCTCCCAGAACATAGATCCTCCTGCTTGCTCTGCCCTGGCCTGTCTGCCCTGTCCCACTTTCCGCCCCCAAAAAGGAATCCCATGGAGCTGGGATGAGTGTCAGATTTTCCCCTCTATTTTGAGGTAAAAGGGCTTCACTTAGACACAGAATTTCTTATACAATTCCATTTTTAAATTCAGACTTAAATTTGTGATACATTTGTAGAACTCGATTGCATTTTAACCCTCAGGACTAATAAATATGGAAATAGAAAATATCTTTTTCCTGACTATTCACATTTACTACATAGAACCCCAAACCAGCTGCTACTAAAAATAAACAAACAAAACTGGGTGGATGCTTCAGGCAGAGGTTTCATAGATTATAATTTACGCTTTGATTTTTTTTTCCCCAGAAGTGAGAAAAGAGGTTGTGGAAGAAGGTGTGACTCTGTTAAAGGTAGAAAGCACACGGATAAGGGAAGACTGGAGATGCTAGTGGGGGAGGGTAAAATGAGGGCACAGAGCGCCCCAAATGAGGGAGAAGCAGGTGGAGTAGGAAATAGAGGGGTGTAAGAACAGAGTGCGGGGGCCAATGAGGGAATCCATGCTGCTTGCGCCCTGCCTCTCTGGTGAGGCAGGAGTCAGGTCATCTGCTGAAAACTGGGGTGAGGTGGGAAGAAGGGGGCTGGGGCAAACAGGATAGGGACCTAAGGAAAACAGAAGGATCAGAACAGCTGCTCTAGAAAATGGGTTATGAAATGAACAAGGAAAGAAAATTTGCCAAAAAAACACTGCATGTTCTCGCTCATAGGTGGGAATTGAACAATGAGAACACTTGGACACAGGAAGGGGAGCATCACACACCAGGGCCTGACCTAGGGTGGGGTGATGGGGGAGGGATAGCATTAGGAGATACACCTAATGTAAATGACGAGTTAATGGGTGCAGCACACCAACATGGCACATGTGTACGTATGTAACAAACCTGCAGGTTGTACAATGTACCCTAGAACTTAAAGTATAATTTAAAAAAAGAGAAAAAAAATGAAAATTTGCCAAGCACCAGTGAAAGCACCCTTGAAATAAGATAACATGAATTTATAATATGCCAAGGTAGATATTCGTGTCTTTAGTTCTGTATTCAATTTTTGTCTTATTCTAATGGCAGAAATTTGACCTGTTTTTGCAACACAAGAAAACCATTGGGTCACTTAACTTTTTCTTTTTAAATATACTTTTTTGTTCTATAAGAACTTTGAAACCTAATTATCTGTTTTAATTCATTGAAAGATCATAAAATACAGGCCTTAGGAATATTTCATATAGTGTTATTAGCTTTGGTGTGTAATAAATTTATATAGACTACATTTATATTTTAAATATATTTGCCATGTTATCTATGTGAGCAGTACTGTGAAGGCCTGGGGAGAAATGGAAGGGGAGAGAAGGGAAAAGGAGAAGAGGAGAGGAGCAGGGAGGAGAAGGAAAGAAAAGACAAGGAAGGAAAGGAAAAGGAGAAGTAGCATGGCCCAGGAATTTGAAGCATCCTCCTCACAACTGTCCTCTTGTATATACATATATGCATGAGACAGTCGAAATGTTTGAGGAGTCCTTGGGTAAAGGAACCTTTTAAATTTTCTGCTGCCCTGCCTTAAAAAAATACCTATAGCCTACAAAGAGATATTGACCAAAAATAGTTTATGTGGTTCCAAAGCAAGAGAAGAGTTTTTGGAATTGGATGGACCTGAGGCAGGTACATAATAGGCTTTCAATAAACAACTATTGTTACTAATTTTTAACAGTTTGTCAACCTGGCTTTTCTAAGGCCAGCTCTTGTATAGCAGGAATTGAGACCAAGAAGAGGACTAGGAAGTGAGGGTTCTATATTTAGTATCCTGGGTGCCACTCATGACATATCAGGGGCTGATCCCCCTTATTTTAAGAGGCAGAGGCAGAGGCATTAGTCAAAGCTGTGGGAAGAGAAAGGTGGGTGGATGCTGTTTGTTTATTTTTAGTAGTGACTGATTTGGGGTTCTATGTAGCACAAGGCAAAATAACAAAGAGAGTAGAATTGATCATTGATGGACTTTTATTGTAACAAGTTCCCTCTCTCAAAAATTAAAAAAAAAAAGAGCAAAAAGAGGAAAAAACCCTTTCACATTTACACACTTTTTTCTTCTATTTATATCACATACACAGAATCTGCATACCTCTCGTCTTTCCATTCTTCAGTTTCTCGCCAAACTTATTTAACGGCAACTAAGATCATGTTGTAGCACCGTACAACCAGGGCACTCTTGTCTGTGGGGTGCACTGCCTTTCTTCCTCACATGGCCCAGTACATCGCTTTTGTCTTATTTTGAGCAGATTCTGGGAAAATGTAGCTTATCTTCACCCACATTTTTAAGAGTGGAGGAAGAGAGCTTTAATACCATTTTGTACTTCCGCCCTGAATCACAATTATCTTAGACAGACAGAAAGACAGCTTAGTAGGAGTCCAACATTCCCTACTTGTTCATACTTGCCCTTCTTCTGCTCACTTCACAGCCCTGCCAAGTCCTAGTCTATGCAGCTTGCTTTCATTTGAAGGCAAAATAACATTGAAGCTCAGCCTTTAGCAGCTCATGACTACACAGAGGAAGCCTTTGGTCTGGCAAATCCATCACTCTCATTTGGTTTCCAAAAGTCACTGGAACCTTGACAGGGAAGACTTAAAGCCTCTAGAAGCTTCACTGGAAACAAAACAGTTTTTCACTAGAGCTGTTGCTGTTTTATGAAGAGCATTCTGCAAAATGCCTCGTGAGTACATACTAATAATGTTTAGTATGTAAATAAATTATACCTAATACATTCTCAGAGGGCTGTTAGCTTGTCTCCAATCCAATCAAAGCTGCCTCATTCTTGCACTAGGCACAAGTGATGATGTTCCCTGGAAATTTTCCAGGTAAAATAGTTTAGAATTATGGAAAGGACTCTCATGGCATCAATAATGCCGCCCATTAATTCTGGGAACTTCTCATTTCACAGCCACCTCTCACTTGACTAATTTTAAAAACATTTTTTTTTTCTGAAAATATATTGAATGTAAGTCACATATCTAAATAATGGCATATAAAATTGCTTATGATATAGTAAGCACAAGAAAAATTATGCCATGATTACAACTATTTAAAATTCTGCATGGATAAGGCCAAGCAGTAGAAGAAAGCATGACAGGTCACCTGGGACATAGAAAGATGTCAATAAATATTGATGAGTGAATTCTTAATGTACATAAATAACAATTATTTGAGTTGATAAAATTATTCAGTTTTCTCTTGAATGTTACATTTATAAAATGAGTATGTTCTTAAAAACCGATTGGTTAGATGCAGTTGTTATTAAAACACTCTATCTTCTTCATAACTTCCAATTTTTCCCTATCTGAAGTTTTCTCTACCTATTCATTTTATAGTCATTCTCTGGTAATAGAAAAGCAGATCTGAGCATTGCTAAAATGTCAGGGTTGTTCAGCTGATGCTAAACAGAATAGCAAATATTATCACTGTCTTCTCAAATCCAACACTGGCCAATAGGATGGCCTAATTCAGGTGACATCATTTCAAAGAATGTTGGCGCCTCAACTGCCTATCAGTAATTTAATAGTGATGCTTAAATTTAGACCTCTATAGATACATTCCATTTTTAAGGTTTGGTCCTCAATAAATGCAAATACCTAGAGAAATAATACTTCAAGGAATCTTGGTTATTTGTATCTGAGCTTAAAAAAGATAACCGGAAATTATTTTTTTAATTTTTAATTTTTTGTGAGATGAAGTCTTGCGTACAGGTGTGTGCCACCACACCCAGCTAATTTTTGTATTTTTAGTAGAGATGGAGTTTCACCATCTTGGCCAGGATGGTCTTGATCTCCTGACCTTGTGATCCGCCCCCCTCGGCCTCCCGTTCTGGGATTACAGGCGTGAGCCACCGCACCCAGCCAAAAAAGATTACTGGATACTTTCTAGCCATTAAGTTTTGGTCAGGGAGATGAAAGACGGCATGAGAATTCTGAAGAGGAAGGTGGGTTTTGGAGACGGCTTGTTGAAGGGAAAAAGTGGCAAAGAAAGGAGAGATGACCAAAGTGCCACTTGCTGAGGCCTGCCCAGAGCTGACCCTGCTGTCTAAGGGTGAGTGTCAGGACTGAGGGGCAGTTGGGACTGCTCAAGTGGCTGCCACAATATTCAGTTGTTGAAAGCATGGTCCAGGAATTCAGGTTTGGCTGCAGCTGTGACAGTGGATGAGGGCAATCATATCCAAGCTGCCATGTGGTTCGTGAGATTCCTGAGCCAATAGTGAGTCTGTTTAGGGATTAGGACCTTGCATTCTCATATGAGATTTAGTAGTCATAATACACAGCCAGGCTCATGGCACATTTAACAGCTATTAAGAGAGTAGTAGTAGAATATGAAGATCAAATGTCAGGACTTTTAATATGATTTTGTTTGTTTGTTTGTTCTTGCTGTAGATTGTGAATATATAGATTCCAACCTTTCGCTCTTGATAACAGAAAAAAAATCTTTAATCTAAATTACAAGTTTTTGACTGCATTATTAACCAGCCTCCAAGCAATCCAAATTGCTTCCTTCTGGTAATCATTAGTCTGTACTTTTTAAAAAAATTAAATGAACATTTTCTGTTGAACAGAAACAATCTGTTGGGTTTACTTGCAAGAAATTCATACTTAGGGCCAGGCGCAGTGGCTCACACCTGTAATCCCAGCACTTTGGGAGGCCAAGGCAGGCAGATCATGAGGTCAAGGGATGGAGACCATCCTTGCCAACATGGTGAAACCATGTTTCTACCAAAAATACAAAAATTAACTGGGTGTGGGAGGGTGCCTGTAGTCCCAGCTACTCAGGACAGGCTGGGGCAGGAAAATTGCTTGAACCCGGAAGGCAGAGGTTGCATTGAGCCAAGATCATGCCACTGCACTCCAGCCTGGCGACAGAGCGAGACTCCATTTAAAAAAAAAAAGAGAGAGAGAGAGAGAGAGAGAGAAATTCATACTTACCTGCTTAATTAATGATGTAACTGGCCCTTGTTTGAAGTAATCAAGAATGAGACATGGGGAGAGCTCATGCATCAAGGAGCCTGTAAGAGTTGTGTTCCTTGGTTTAAAGAAACTGAGCGTGTATTCAGGTCTATGTAAACACACACATACATACTCAAAAGTGTGGGCATTAGGATGAGAAAACAAGACAGAAGTAATATGCAGTAACATTTTAAATGCTTACCATTTGCAAGGCATTGTTTTAAGAGCTTTTCTCATTAAATTCTTAGATTATCACTACAGGTAAGTATTATTATTATTCCCATTTCATAGATTATCAAAGTGAATGTTAAGTTGTATGAGTATTTTTTTTAATTATAGGAAAGGGGAGATAAAACCAAGAGAAATTAGAAGGGAAAGAGAGAAGAAACTATAATTTTCTGTCTTTCAGAGCCAATTCTAATCATGAGAAAAAGAAAGACAAGAGATTTTCTAGAAGCAGTAGCCCATCTCATGGTCAATATTGAAAAACTAAGTAAGTTCTACATGGCTTTTGAGTTTCAAGTTGACTTCCTTATCCATTTTATTTAAATGCCACTGAAATAGTTCAATAGTTGTTTTATTTCTTTTGTGATAGATGATATTGCTTATGACATGACATTAATCCATACCAACTAAGAATGTGGCCCATAATTATAATGTTGCTTTTGATAGAAATATCCTATAAGGCTCTGAAATAAGTGAAATATTGCTTTCAGAAAAAAGAAAAAACATCTTGTATTAATGTAGTGCTAAATCAAGAAATTGTATCCCAAGTCTTGGCTCCAAGTCTGTAAACGTGGTATTCAGTGAATATGTTTTGTTGTTTGTTGTCAGACAAGCAAGCATATACATAATAAATATATAGTATTTATTCCATTTAACATATAACACACACACGTATACACGTGTCTATGTGTGTTTGTGCCTCTGTGTGTGTATATCTGTGAAAAAGACTACAGCATCAAAAATACTGAGTGGTGACTGGGTATGGTGACTCATGCCTGTAATCCTGCACTTTGGCAGGCTGAGGCGGGCAGATCATGAGGTTAGGAGTTCGAGACCAGTCTGGCCAACATGGCACAACCCTGTCTCTACCAAAAATACAAAAAACTTAGCTGTGCATGGTGGTGGGCGCCTGTAGTCCTAGCTATTCGGGAGTCTGAGGCAGGAGAAATACTGAGTGGTTATTGCTGGGTGGTGAATTGATTTTTTTTCTCTTTTTGATTGACTTGCTAAAACTGTCCACAGTAAACAGGCCCCAATTTTGTAATAAGCAATACTGTAGAAGTCAATCAACCAATATTTATCATATGGCTACCAAATAAATGGTATTGTGCTAGAATTTTAATAGATGATACAATAATGAATTAGGTAGGGGCTGGGCGTGGTGGCTCACACCTGTAACCCCAGCACTTTGGGAGGCCAAGGCTGGCAGATCACGAGGTCAGGAGATCTAGACCATCCTGGCTAACACGGTGAAACCCCATCTCTACTAAAAATACAAAAAATTAGCTGGGCATGGTGGCAGGCACCTGTAGTTCCAGCTGTTCGGGAGGTTGAGGCAGGAGAATGGCCTGAACCCAGGAGTGGAAGTTGTAGTGAGCCGAGATCACGCCACTGCACTCCAGCCTGGGGGACATAGCGAGACTCCATCTCAAAAATGATAATAATAATAATAATAATGCATTAAGTAAACTTCCTGCCTTCTAGAAATTGCTTATGTATTGTGGAGTTAGGCATGATAATTGAAGGCATTACGTGAGTGTCATGGATACTTATTTCTTCATAAGAGGAGGGAGCAATCTCTAAGAGTTGGGTTGTTAGGGGAAATTTCAAAGGGGAAAATGAATCAGATTAAACTTGAAAGATAGGTCCAGTCCAAGAAGACATGTGAGTAGGAGACAGGGAATTCCTGCTGGATGTAATGACTTTTATTTAAAAAGAGATTAAAAAGTTCTACATTTCTTTGAAATTCAAAAATGGAATTAGTGGTAAAGAGAAATAGTAAGATTGATTCCAAAGATGGAAGCCCTTGAATGTCAGATTAATATTTGCTAAGAGCAACCTTTTAAAATACTTCTAGCATGACCTCTTCAAGAACACATAAACCAGATAGGACAATCCCATATTCTCAGAGGTATTCAAATCTTTATTCTCCCCACCTACGTCACTTTAAATTTTTCTCCTTTGTCAATCTCTCTGTTTTGTCCATATGAAAACAGCATGTTAACTTCAAATTGTCTACTTTGTCTTCTGCAACTTCCTTAAGATACTGCTTCTTGAAACTACTTCTGGTCACCACAGGTTAGCAATGTCATACTTCTGCATCTGGCCCAGGCCTATAAGATGCTGCACACCAGTCAAAGCCTTATTTTGTCCTAGCATGTACTTGCCAAAGGAAGGAGATAAGAAAGTATATTTATTATTTTTGCTATGTAACAAATTACCCCAAGGCTTAGCAGTTGGAAACAACAAATATTATGTCACCAATTTCTGAGGGACAGGAATCTGGTGATACCTTACTTACCCTGGTGGTTATGGCTGTGGTCCCTCAAGCTGCTGGTGTTGCCTGCTGTCTCTGGAGACCTGACCAGGACTGGAGGATCTGCTTCCAAGTTCATTCAAGGGTCTATTGGCAGGACTTTCAGTACCTTGCTATGTGAGCCTCTCCATAGGGCTGCTGATTTGTGACTTCTCCCAAAACAAATGAATGAGAGGAAAAGCACCAAGAGAAGTCATGAAGATGGAAGCCACAATATCTTTTATAATCGAATTTTAGAATTTACATACCACCACTCTGCCTTATTCTGTGGGTCACATAGATCAAGCCTGGTATGGAATAAGAGGAGACTGCACACCAGTGTGAACACCAGGAGGCGAGGATTATCAGGAGACATCATGGAGCCTAGCTACTGCAGACAGGTATTTTGTCCGAACCATATTATGGTGCACACAGATCGTTTAGAAAGATGAATTTGACAACTGCATGTGCCGCATTTCTGCATTTAACATGATGAAACAAAGTCTTTAAAGAATTATATTTCTTATCTATTTGGTATTACTTAGTTACACTGAGAGACACATGCTTCCTTAAAATACCAGTTTCCAGAAGAGTGACACAGAGTTATGTGCAGGAATGTCCACTATGAAGGAAAACCTACATTGTCGTGTGTATCTAAGCAAAAGAGCTCTTCACTGCTTCCTGAGATGGAGTATACTTTATGGAAACATGGGCCTGGAGAAGGTCTGATTATGCAGCACAGCCCAGGGAAGCACACTACACTGTGACAGAGCACTAGGTCAGGAGGTCAATCTGCATGCTACTCTGTGACACTTAGTCACCTCATAAATAATGTATAACTTGGCATAGATAAAACATTTACTTCTTTAACTACTTGGGATGTCTGCCCTTTCTGCTCATCAGATGACCTTTGTGGCAGAGGATTGGTTTCTGCAGTTTTAGCGATACATGAGTCACCCTGCAGGGCTGATGGGGCAAGTAGGCTGCCCTACTTATTCTTTTGGCTTATGAGTTTGATAATGGAAGTGAAAAATTGAGAATTGAAGAAATAAGAAAATGAGACCCAGAAAGATTAGAATAAAGTAATGCTTTTTTTTTTTTTTTTTTTTTTTTTTGGAAATGAAGTCCAGGCTGGAATACAGGTGGCGCAGTCTCAGTTCACTGCAACCTCTACCTCCCAGGTTCAAGCAATTCTTCCGCTTCAGCCTCTCAAGTAGTTGGGACTACAGGCATGGGCAACCATGCCCAGCTAATATTTTGTATTTTAGTAGAGACAGGGTTTCACCGTATTGCCCAGGCTGGTCTCGAACTCCTGTGCTCAGGCAATCCACCCACCTCCACCTCCCAAAGTGCTGGGATTATAGGTGTGAGCCACTGCGCCCAGCTGGTAACTCTTGAATTTCAAAAATTAAAGAGAAAAGCATACTACAAAGAACTTCCTACACTCAAAAAAGTAAGTCTATTAGATTATAAATAAACAAGCTATTTTTAGTAATTTTTTTAAGTTTAGTATTTACTTGAATAAATGACATTCATTTTTATATACAATTTCCATAAAAATAATGGCTTCAAAATAATTTCTCCCTCATATATGTAATAGAGTTCTCTGACCAGGTTAAGTTTTGCATTGTCAGAGATTAATTTATTCTTAAATATTTGCAAAAATCTGACTCATGGTCCTACTCCATATCTCATTTGGAAGGCCACTATCTTTCCTCTAATTTCTGGATGTTTTCAGGGATTTGTGTGCCCCATTACAATTGCCAGTCCCCACCTCAGTCTGACCAGCATGTCCTTCTGTGGCTTGTGTTGATCTCTCCATCCCAGATCAGCACAGACATGGACCATGAGCCCTCTGCTGTGATTTTTCCAAAGTATACAGGAGAAAGAGTATACAGTATGGATTTTTCTGGATGTGATTTGGAAGGCAAAGGGGGACAGGTGCAAACTGGAGAGGTTAGATACCATCACATAGCTGAGAAAAAACTTAAATTTAAGAGTTTTCTTAAAATGTTCTCCAGGGATTCCTACTACTAAGGGATCCATTGACTGCAGCCTGCATGTTGCCAGGCCAATTTCCTTTCCAGCTACTCATCATAGACCCTCTCCCTTCTGCCTCTCTTATCGTGACTATTCCTGTGTTCTTCTTGACTCTTTAAGCCTCCCTTCTCCCTATGTTCATCCTCCTTTTTATTTTTAAGAGATAGGGCCTTGCTCTGTTGCCGAGGTTGGAGTACAGTGGCATGATCCTAGCTCACTGCAGCCTCAAACTCCTGGGCTCAGATGATCTTCTTTCCTCAGCCTCCCAAGTGGCTGGGACTACAGGCCATGTCACCATGCCTGGTTAATTTTTAATTTTTTTGTAGAGACAGGGTCTCAATATGTTACTCAGCCTGGTCTTGAACTCCTGACTTCAAGCAATCCTCCCACCTCAGCCTCCCAAAGTGTTGGGGTACAGGCGTGAGCCACCTGCACCCAGCCCTCATCCTCCTTTTGTTCTGTGTTCGTCTTCAAGAAGAGTGGGCAAATTCATGAAAGGCATCTTTTATACCATACAAAGCAGCCAGCAAGTATTCTCCTGAATAAAAGTCCATTTCTTTTTTTTCTTTTTTTTTTTTTTTCTTTTTTTTGAGACGGAATCTCGCTCTGTCGCCCAGGCTGGAGTGCTGTGGCGCGATCTCGGCTCACTGCAAGATCTGCCTCCCGGGTTCACGCCATTCTCCTGCCTCAACCTTCCCGGTAGCTGGGACTACAGATGCCCGCCACCACTCCCGGCTAATTTTTTTGTATTTTTTTTTAGTAGAAACGGGATTTCACCGTGTTAGCCATGATGGCCTCGATCTCCTCACCTTGTGATCTGTCTGCCTCGGCCTCCCAAAATGCTGGGATTGCAGGTGTGAGGATTACTGCGCCCGGCATGAAAGTCCATTTCTGAAATCTGCAATCTATTCTTATAGAGCAATTTTTCTTTATTCCCAAATGTAATAGAAAAATATAAAATTATAAGCAAAAATTAAGATACCTATTAGTATATATGATTAAAGTTCTATTATTCATAACACTGGTATTTAATACTATTATTTTATTTTATCAATAAGAATTCATTGAAGCTACTTAAGCTCATTGGAATTACAGCACTTTGAACATTTTACCTGGTTTGACAAGAATAAGCCTTTTGAACAGTTGACAACATATGTAATTGCAAGTACCTAACAACTTATTCCTATTTTGAATAATCATGCATTATTACTTTAAATCCAGCGTGTAAAGTCACACAAAAGGGAGTAATTGATAGTGAAGTACCATAGAACAGCTTTTTATTATTTGTTACAATAATTATTTTAGATGTGTACTCACCTGCTGATGTATAGCATTTATTCAGTACATTTCGTCTTCAAAATACTTCATCCATATGAATTAATTCATTTCTCTAATCACCTCAGTGAAACAGATGATAACTTTTATCCTCTTTTCCAGGTGGGAGTATGAGACAGAGATAACCGTCTAATATCATACAAAGAGAGAATTAGGACAAAGATACAAGCAAGACTTTCTACTCTATTCTAACAATGGTTATTATACATATGTAGTCATCTTTTTACATAAAAGAGAGGGTTAGTTTGGAGATTAGAGTTTAGCACAGAGATAGTGATGTTGGCTTCATTTTGTGATTCTTCCTTGGATCTTCTTTACAATATTGCTTGTTCCCAACATTCACCTTGCCTTGATTAACGTGGAAGAGTAATAGTTTTAGATCCTCATGCATGTGTGTTTATCTGTGAAGATAAACATAAAAAAGCAAGAGACAAATATGATTATATGTAAAGCTTCCAAAAACATCCTAGGAAACTCCCCGTGCCTGAAGAGTCCATGGGAAGCTCATCAAGAGCAATTGGGAAAACCCCAAACCAGACAATTGCTAAGGTCTAGCCTTTCAGAGCTGTGCTTCTGAACAATTTTTTGTATGACTTGAAACCCTCTCTTCATTTGAATATCAGTAATTCTTCAACTATCAAATTTTAGTTTTTATTGTGTAAGTAAGTGATTTCAGAGAGAGAAAAGCTTATAAATTTTTCACTCAGGTAGCTGATAATTGATGATCGTTTTGAACATTTGCTATCTTTAATACATTTCAAGTCAGATTATCTTACTCTTCCCAAAATCCTCTGATGACTTACCATTCCACCCAGAATAAAATTTATACTTTTTCCACAGCTTATGAATTCCTCCTACAGGTCTCCCTTTGTCTCCTGTATTACGGTCACGCAGATTTCCTTGCCCATCCTCAAAAACGAAGAGCACATCCCTCCTCCTCCACTTGGTTTTCCCTTTGCTCGGATTCTCTAATGATGGTCTTGTTTTAGGGGGTACTCTGAACTCTCATGAGTGAGCCTGCACTAAATGTGTTTCCTGACACGAAGTGCTGATAAGTAGTCCTTAACTTTTGATAATCATACTTACGTCTGGTTGTCTAAATGTAAGACTATGGGTTTATAGTGTAAATATGCACCTAGAAAGAATAGCATTTCCACCTAACTATGAAAATCATATCCTTTAAAAAATGCAAACGGGACACTCAAATAGTATATACAGTTTTCCCCTTAACCCAAATTTTAACACCTACGTATAGAAAATACTAGAAGGAATTTTCTAGTTCATCGCCAAATTCCATAAAACATTTGCAAGTGGGGGCCAGGTAGAATGGCTCACACCTGTAATCCCAGCACTTTGGGAGGCCAAAGCAGGCAGATCACGAGGTCAGGAGATTGAGACCATCCTGGCCAACTTGGTGAAACCCGATCTCTACTAAAAATACAAAAATTAGCCAGGTGTGATGGTGTGTGCCTGTAGTCCCAGCTACTCAGGAGATTGAGGCAGGAGAATCACTTGAACCCAGGAGGTGGAGGCTGCAGTGAGCTGAGATCATGCCATTGCACTCCAGCCTGAGCGAGACTATGTCTCAAAACAAAAAACAAAAACAAAATTCGCAAGTGGGCCAATCAGTCAAGCTCTGCACGCAAATCAGAATATTCTTTGAACTTAATGTTCAAATGTTCAAAGTGAAGAAATGAAAGCCACAAGTCTGCCTTCAATGTCTATTTCCCTTTCAAGTCACTGACCATTCAGAGACTTAATAAGCACATAAATAATCAGAGATCCTTCAACCCTTCTCCTCTAATTCCAGTATCAATGATAAATAATGTTCCAATAGTCTTAAAGATTGACTTTATCTTTGAACATCTGTCAAAGATAAAAATTACCTGTGCTTACTCATTCAAGTGTATGAGACTGGAACCATTTAGGACATATTTAATGACCTTTTATACAATTTAATTTAATTGGAAGGTTTGTTTCTAGATATTGCGGTTGTATTCTATCAGTATACTTGCATATATTTTTAATGCCCTGAAAATGTGAATTCAACACAGTAAAAATAAGAATATCAATTACCACAATGTTCTAACTACACTACGCATGGTACGTGGGCAAATGACTAGCACAGATACTTGTAAAAGTCAAGTTTGCAATAGCAATAGCTTCTTATTCATTCCTGCAAATCCCAAGGGATGCTGTAGCTGTAATGTAATGCCAAGTAATGTAATGCTGTTCTGCCCTTTCCTTGAAATTACTGCTATTATAGACCCATTAATAAAACAGGTGTTTATATTCTGCTTTTCAAAAGGCTCAGAAGATGTGTGCCAAGAGTTCCTTGAATGAACTGAGCAGCATCTTCCAGCATGTTTCAGAATGTCAGTTGCAATATGACAGATTTAATTGTTCAGCAAAGTGGAAATGTTTGCTTGGTTAATGATGTTTCTTTAAAGCAAGATCAGATGTAATGTGGAATTTTTCTAGGGAGCCTACCCTTAGAAACAGAAGAAAAGTTCTAATTTTATTAGTTAGTGGGAGAAGGAGCAGTTTAATCAGCTCTAATATCTTCAGAAATTAACAAATTACTGAGTAAAATTTCTCAACTTTTGCTTTTCCCCATTGAGACCTTAATCATGTCCTTGATATATCAGTAAACTAGAATTAAGAAGATGGGTTTAGGCCAGGTGTGGTGGATCATGCCAGCACTTTGGAATGCCAAAATGGGTATATCACCTGAGGTCAGGAGTTTGAGACCAGCCTGGCCAACATGGTGAAACCCCATCTCTGCTAAAAATACAAAAAGTTAGCTGGACGTAGTGGCACACACCTGTAATCCCAGCTACTCGGGGGCCGAAGGCAGCAGAATCACTTGAACTCGGGAGGTGGAGGTCGCGGAGAGCCAAGATGATGCCACTGCACTTTAACCTGGGCGACAGAGTGAGACATCATCTCCAAAAAAAAAACAAACAAACAAACAAAAAAAAACACAAGATGGTTTCAAACAGCAAAATTCAGTGATAACTACTCTGTAATCATCTTCCCTGAAGAACTGAAGAATGTAAATACTGGTGATTTTAGGGTCATGCAAAGAACAATGCCAGGAATCTCATCTATAATTCATAGGTTGAAAACAAAATAAAATTATATCTGAGAGACTGGAAAACAGTATTTGCAAAGATGATAATGGTTACCAAGTCCTCCTCTTAGACTTCTTTTTCAAATAAAGTTTTGCTCTAAAAACAAAAGAATAAATATTTTTTATTAAATAGTTTTAGCTGATTTTAATGGTATTGCATATCCATTCTTCATAAATATATTTGCTTAATAAATCAAAATGAAATTGCTTTAACAATGAATTTAACATTGGGGACTTGTGTCTGACAGGATTTCTGCAATTTCAAAATATGGTGAAACCTCTCTCTGAGATTTGATACTGGCCCTGGGTTGAGAATATCACAGAGTTGTTGGAGATCTTACAATTGTGCCATTATGGAGTTTCCTGAATGGCCATGGAGAACAGATGATGTTGAGGTAATTAGATGGTGTATTTAACTGGAGGAAATTTGGTAGCATGGTTTCACCATTATTCCTAGGCTTGTGTTGAAGCACACCATGAGTGAAGTCAGCAGGATGACAGCAGAGGTAAAAGAAAGAAACAAAGAGATCTAGAAAAGTTTATGAGCTATTTATGTTATTTTTTGTCATTTTCTCAAGGGTTCCATTTATGTGGTTCTTATGTCATCAATAGGGTTGGGGTTCTTAAAGAAATTTGCCAATGTAGACAACCCTACACACTAGGGAAATATCTATGCAGTCCAGGACAGAAGCAAATTTCCTAGGTGTTTTCCAGTGAGACATGTCAGGGGTTGTGAGTGGGTGGATGCTGGTGTTATAACACTGGGTGTCTCTCAGAATCTTGGCTGAGCTTCAGCCTGTACCAACCTCCCAATCAGTTCACTTGAATTCTACAATCCTAAGAAAACTAATATCAAGTATTCCAAATTTCTTTCTTCAAGAGACAGAGTGGTTCATAGGAAATTTATTAGGTTGCTTTAGGCTGCAAGTAACAGAAAATCCATGTAGCAATGAGAAAATGATAAGGAAAGTCTCTTATGATAAGGAAATTTAGGGACATGGCATTTCCAAAGTTGATTAATTCAGCAGCTTAGTGACAACGTCAAAGACCCAGGTTTTCTCCCTTTTTTTTTTTTTTTTTGTTGTTGAGATGGAGTCTGACTCTGTCACCCAGCTGGAGTGCAATGGTGCAATCTTGGCTCACTGCAACCTCTGCCTTCAGGGTTTCAGTGATTCTTCTGCCTCAGCCTCCCGAGTAGCTGAGACTACAGGCACATGCCACCACACCCAGCTAATTTTTGTATTTTCAGTAGAGATGGGGTTTCACCATGTTGGCCAGGCTGGTCTTGAACTCCTGACATCGTGATCTGTCCATCTCGGCCTCCCAAAGTGCTGGGATTGCAGGTGTGAGCCACCGCGACTGGCCTGGTTTTCTCCATTTTTACGTTTTGTAATTTTCAGCTTGTCATCTACCTTCTCCATGGTGGCAAGGCATTTGCATCAACTCAGGTATCAATCCCACAAAACAACATCCACAGGTCAGAAGAGACGAAAGTGCATCCTGTTTATCAGGAGTGAGGGAAATTTTCCCAGAAGGCTCTCATCATTTCCACTCTTATATCTTATTTAATGGAATTTTACTTTTCCCCTTGTGCTAAACCAGTGCAATAGAAAAGGAGTAGTAAAATTGGCTTAGAGTAGTCAAGGGTCCCAGAATCCACTAAAGCTTTTCATATACTTAAGAAAATGAGGATTCTTCTGGCAGAAATGAGAGATGAAATGGATACTATGTCAGCTAACAAAGGTGGCAGGCCATAAGCTTAGTTTCCATTGTTCTCAGCATAACACAGAGGAGTAGAAAGATATAGGGCAGGACTTCTCAACTCTTGCTTTGTGGACATCTTGGGCCAGATAATTCTTTATCGTGAGGACTGTCCTGTGCATTGTAGGATGTCTAGCAGTAACCCTGGCCTCTACTTACTAGGTGCCACTAGCATTCCCTGACCAATTTGTGACAACCAAGTTATGTGCCCCAGGAGGTGTTAGGGGACAAAACCACCTCCACTGAGCTGCCCTGATGTAGTAGAGAGACATGGGAGAGAGGAACTGCCCAAGGGTAGAGTATTGCACTAGGCTTGACCATGAGTCTATTACCCTGAGCATAAACTGGACTAGGTTATCCATGAGTGACTTGAGGCAAGATATGCCTGGTGCGTCCTCCTGAAGGCCTCTGGCTAGCGTATGGGGCTTGCTGGTCACAGACTCACAGCTTTCTTGACTCCATGTAAGGTGACCTATGAACACTCTCATGGATGGGAAAATTTTCCAGGTATTAGTCGAAGCCAGGAAATATTCTAGTGCAGGGGTCAATGGGGAGAAAGGCAGAGGCTGAAATCATGATTTCAGGGGGACAAATATACTCTGGATGGGAATGTAAAGTGAATTGTTATAATGTAATTCCATTTAGGGGAGGTATTTGGCCTGCTTAACTTATCAGTAAGAGTCACAGTACCTAATGAATTATCCTAGTAAATGATATAAATGCTGTGAAATGGGCATACCTGAACTAACAAACTTTAAAAATGCACTTCCAAAATTAAAGCATGACCTGGGGTTTTGGGTTTGAGACACCTTAATCAGAACTGGTAGAGTTTAAAAGTCAAAATTTCTTGAGCTCGATGGTGAAAATAGTCAATGTATTAGATAAATTGAATAGCTAAAATAAGCTTGTTATTTAGAGGGGATTTTCCTTCAAACTAACTAATAATTCTGACTACAATGAATCCCCTCTCCTTTTTATGACATTTTATCTATTATTTCAGTAGAAGAAAACAATTTAAGTTTAAATTTTCACTTCAGGAGTGTTCCCTACTCTTTTCAGTTAAGAAGAGAAACACCAAATATATGTTCGATTAGTGGAGAATGCTGGCATAATTGTACTGACTGTACATAATTGTGGAAAGTTTGAAAGGGAGACATTTGGGGAATAGAAAACAGCAGAGATATCTCATAAGAAAAGAAAAAGAGGCCAGGCGTGGTGGCAGGCACCTGTAGTCCCAGCTACTCAAGAGGCTGAGGCAGGAGAATGGCGTGAACTAGGGAGATGGAGGTTGCTGTGAGCCGAGATCGCGCCTCTGCACTCCAGCCTGGGCAACAGAGTGAGACTCCGTCTCACAAAAGAAAAAAAGAAAAGGAAAAGGAAGGGAAGGCATAAAAAATAAATAGAAAGGATGAGAGAAGATACATGGAGAGGCACACAGCAAACTACCAATGGTACCACCCAGTGATAATTTATTCAGTTAAATTCACGTGTTTTTAAAATGTCGGCATTTATATTTTACAAATAATAATCTACTACATGTTCTGTGCATCAGCAACAAAGATAGTTGCTCCGTGAACTTGTTTTAACATTCAATTTTGTTTGGAATAGTGGATAAGAGTGGAGCGTAAAGCAGTATCATCACTACTTAATAGCTGTGTGACACTGGGAAAATTGCATATAACTTTGTCTTAAGTCTTTCATCTGCAAAATGAGGCTGCTAATACAACCTAGTCCACAGGGCTGTTGTGGGCATTACCTGAGTTATTTCAGGGTGAATTACTTATAACACTGGATAACATAGAGAAAATGTTGTAAAATGTTGTTTGTGTTTTGCTATTTTTAAAATTCTTGATTCTCGCTATCCAGCTGATCTTGATACTTATCTAAATTTAATCACAGCTAAAGGTCCCAGCATTCTCCACTAAACGAATATATACTTAGTGTTTCTCTTCTTAACTGGAAAGAGTAGAGAACACTCCTGAGGTAAAAATGTCCAAACAGAAAATATTGAAATTTACAGAATCAACAGTAATTAAAGTTTGGAATACAAACCAAACTTTGGTTTGACCAAATACCAGTTTGTGAAGAAATAACAGAAGCTTAAGAAAAAGAATTATTCTACTACTTATTTAGATAATTGAAAATATATATATATAGGTATGTGTGTATATATATGTAAATATATTAATGGTATATATAAGGTACAAAGACTTGTAAAACCAGCAGCACCCATGTTCTCATAATACTTTCTTTTTTTGTTGTTGTTTTTGTTTTTGTTTTTGATTTTTGAGGCAGATTCTCACTCTGTCACCCAGGCTGGAATGCAATGGTGTGATCTCTGCTCACTGCAACCTCTGCCTTCAAGTGATTCTCCTGCCTCAGTCTCCTGTGTTACAGGTGCCCACCACGCCTGGCTAATTTTTGTGTTTTTAGTAGAGAAGAGGTTTCACCATGTTGTCAGGCTGGTCTCAAATCCCTGACCTTCAGGTGATCTGCCCGCTTCAGCCTCCCAAAGTGCTGGGATTAAAGGCATTAGCCACCGTGCCCAGCCTCATAATACAGTTTAAAAAAATAATGCATAGCATTGTAGTTCAAGACCCCATGTGTTCCTCACTGAATTTTGTGCTTAACATTCTGTTTCTTTTCTTTATAAATTTACAATATATTAGTAACCCATAAGTGACTTAATTGCTTCATTGTAGTTTATTTGAAGTTTGTATAATGGTATCTGCTCTATGCATTTTTCTGAGACCTGCCTTTATTTAAAAACTAACATTATATTTTTGACACTCATCCATTTGGGTATGTAGAGATGTCATTCATTCATTATTACTGCTATAAATATTTTATTTTGTGACTATACTACTTCTTATGTATCTGTTCACAATTTGATGGACATATGGAGCTTTTCCAGTCATGTGTTTTCACAAAAATACCTTACATATTTTTGGGGACACATGAGCAAGTGGTTTAGGAGTGAAACTGCTGGGTCAAAGAATATACATCTTTTTGGGTACAAGATAGTGTCAATTGTTTTCCAGTGTGATATGGTTTAGCTATGTCCCCACCCAAATCTCAGCTTGAATTGTGTCTCCCAGAATCCCCACGTGTTGTGGGAGGGACCCGGGGGAGATAATTGAAACATGGGGGCCGGTCTTTCCTGTGCTATTCTCATGACAGTGAATAAGTCTCATAAGCTCTGATGGGTTTATCAGGGGTTTCCACTTTTGCTTCTTTCTCTTTTTCTCTTGCTGCTGCCATGTGAGAAGTGCCTTTTACCTCCCACCGTAATTCTGAGGCCTCCCCAGCCATGTGGAACTGTAAGTCCAATTAAACCTCTTTTTCTTCCCAGTCTCATGCATGTCTTTATCAGGTGTGAAAACAGACTAATACACAGTGTAAATACACTAATTTACACTCCCACCAGTAAGTAGTGAGTTTCAATTTCTCTACGTTCTTAACACTTAGTATTGTGAGACTTTTTAAGTTTTGCAAACATGAAGATGTGATATGCAGTCTTATTTTGGTTTCTCTGCAATAAATTTGACCTTTTTTTAAAAAAAAAAAATCACTTGTGTATTTTCTTTTCTTTAAAATGCCTATTTTTTGCCCATTTAAAATCATATTGTTTCTTTATCAATTTGTAAAAATAAGGTTTTTAAAAAGATATTTGGGGGACTAATTCACTGTTATATGTGGCAAATATCTTCATCCAAATTTTGGCTTGCTTTTCATATGGTTTGAGGTGTGTGTGGTTGATAAGAATATTGGTGCCAATTCATCACTCTCCTGTAATACAGTCATACCCTTTCCCTTGTAACTGTGTGCCCACCTCTAGAGTAGTGAGAGTACGATGTTCTTCCACATTAATGTTGACTCGGTCAAAATCTTGCTTTGGCTAATGAGATTTAAAAGATGTGACACAAGTAGGGACATTAAATTTGCATATAAGGTTCAGCTTGACATCTTGTTTTCCTACCATTTTCCATAACAACAGGCCCTGGTTAGCCACTGGCCCAAGGAGGACACATGGAGCAGCCTCAACCCAGTCCTGAGTCTGGAACCAAGCCCAGCTTACTTGGAGCCTGGCCCATGGATTGAGGCTACAGGCCCGTGAACAGGAAAAATAATGCTTGTGGTTATAAGTCATTCGATTTTGATGTGCTTTGTTACACCGCAATATTATAGCAAAAGCAGACTAACTCAGAACTAATGGACAGAAGTCCTTAATTTAATATGGTTGAATTTATCATTCTTTTCCCTGAGGGTTTGCACACTTTTTGTGTTGTTTAAATTTAGTTTTTGGAATTCTTCCAAAGTCATAAATATGTTCTTTGCATGTGGTTCACAAACATCTTTTCTGTCCCAAAGTTATCAAGATTATGCATTAACGTTTACCAACAACATGGAATTGAATTTATTTTGTGTTTGTGTGAAATAAGACTCAAATTTATTTATATTTTTACATGAATACCATAATTGTCTCCACACAAGTGTTCATGCATCCCCCACTGATATACAATGTTATCTTATTTCCGCAATGTGTTGTCTATACATGTGCCAATACCACATTGTCATAATTCCTATAGCTTTTTAGTAAGTCTTTCTATCTGGTAGGGCAAGTCTTCCTTTCTTCTTATTTCAGGATATGTTAGCTACATTTGGTCCTTCATTTTTCATATGCAGCTTAATTGACAGTAAGTCAAATTCCTTAAAAACCCAGATACACATTGGATCTATGAATGTATTTGGAAATCTGGGACAACTTTGTAACATTTTTACACTATCCAGAAGAATCATCTTTTTGTGTTGTTTATATTTTATTTAATACCTCTTCATAAAGTTTTATAATTTACTTAATCAAACTCTTGCACCTTTTATCTTAAAATATTTTTTTCCTGATTACCTTATATTGTATCTCTATTTTACAAAGTATCTTTTTAAAGTTATTAAATGTTTGTAGTTGTCATATGGAAATACAATTAAGTTTCATATTGATTTTTATCCAATAATTTTCTTAAAATTCATGATTAATTCTAATAATTTATCTATATGGTCATTTAGCTTTTCTGGTCAGAAACTTATGTCATCCAAGGTTAATGACCAGATTTTTAAAACTCCTTTCCAATATTTATAATGTTCATTTCTTTCTCTTTTTTCTTATCATCAAGGGGCCCTCCAGTACAATGTTGAGCAGTAGTGAAATAGTAGACCTCTTTCTTATTCATGAATTTAAAGAAAGTGAATTTAATCTTTCACTATTTAGTATATTTGCTGTATGATTTTTGTTTTTATTTATATCAATTTAAATATTTGATACATATTTCTATTTCTATTTTAGACTCTCTGCATAGTTGACAAATTTTATTAAATGCTTTTACTACATCTATTCAAGTGATGGCATAGGTTTCCTCCTTTAATTTGTAAATGTGGTGAATTACATTAACAGATGTTTTTATAATGTTGACTCCACCCTTCATTCCTTGAATAAAATTAATTTGGTCATGACATTGTCTATATGTTATATATATTGCTGAGTCTTGTTAAATCAAGTTTAACCTAAAGCTGCCTCCTTATATATTTTAAGTTTGGCTTAAAGGTTTCTCTGTACATGATGAAATATAGCCTAAATGGAAGTGTAAACAGACAGTAGTCTATGCTTGTGCCAATCACCAAGTTTTGACCAATCAAATGTGACCAACTATTTGAACCATATTCAAATAAGGCAAACACTGAGCTATAACCAATCCAGCTGTTTCTGTATGTCACTTCCGTTTTCTGTACATCACTTTCCTTTTTCTGTTCATGAATTTTCTTTCACCAAGTGACTGTGCTGGAATCTCTGAGCCTACTCTGGCTCCAGAGGCTGCCTGATTTGTGAATTGTTCATTGCTCAGTTAAACACTTTTAAAGTTAATTCAGCTGAAGTTTTTCTTTTAACAGATGGTGTCAGGAGTGAGATCAGAAGTAGAGCTTGTAATGACCCCCAGAAGCACTGAGTGACCAAGCGACGTACCTGCCAGGCCTATTGTGTCCATTGCTCTCTCAGAGCAGCTGGGGATTGTGGTAAGTTCTCTCTCAGATTCCAGAGCTCTATGGATTTGTGTTTTGAGCTCTCCAAATTTCTTTGAGCAAATTTCTAATCCAAACTGGTTTGGAAGTCATGACAGACACCGGACTAGGTCTAGGATTGGATTGGATCCAGTAATTAACTGACTTGGATCCGGTTAGAGACCTCTTACATCTAACTGGGTCAGAAAGAAACTGGTTGTATATGGTAATATTGCATGGGGAGTAAAATTTGGCTTTTGGAAATTTGCAATAATTTTTGTGTTCTATCCCTTTGTTTCATTTTTCGTGTGTACTTAGGTAGAAAAAAAATCGTTGGCTAAATTGATCAAGGGAACCTGAGAGCAAAACCAGTATCTTAGCTAAAAATGGGATCCTTAATTGCTGAAGAACTAATTTCCTTTTTGCTAATACATGCATAAGTGTTAGGCTCTGGAAGCAGCAAAGTCTTACAGAAATGGTGAAATCTTACTAAAGATAACTTACAGTGGAATGTTCCAAATGAACAACACTGCACTGAAGTGCATTTAAAAATGAGTTCTCCCAAATTAGTCTCATCTAGGGATGCCTATTGATATGCAGAAACTTCTAAAAAGATTTCAGTATTTCTATTTAAAATTTCGATTTAAATTTCTATTTACAAAAGACAAATGAAAATCTTAAACAACTAATTGATTTTTAAAAAAATTAAATCTGGTAAACTTTTGACCTGGTTACTATCCTGAGCCAAAGAAATAGACTGCAGCACCAATTGGCTGACTTTGGGAAAGTGGAGGGGTACATGTTACCCAGGTAAAGGATGGGACTGGATCAGAGGCCCAAATTGGAAAGATTTAGAGTCCCTCCTAACACATAGCAGGGATTAGAGGGCCCTCCCCTCAGTAAAGCCTCTGTTGGTTAAAAATGGATTTGACATTATGGGATGTTAACCACTATTCTCTTTGGATTAATCTGCCTTGCGTTCTTCGCTGATGGCAGTGGATGACAGGATTAGGCAAGTACAGGATCATGGGACAAGGGAAACCTCTTTCTCCCCAATGGGGGAGATCCTGAGAGCTGATGGGACTGCTTAAAATGATCCCTCCCTTCGTGACAGACAAACAGTTGCCTGTAATTTTGTTTCAGTGTTGCTGCCATGGGTGGATCTTTCTCTGGCCTCCCTAAACTCTTTACCTCCCCCACCACACCACAGAGAATGCTTTTCTTTCTTCATTTCTCTCCTTTCCCTTTCCCATCTTTTCCGTTACTCAGGGCAACAATCTTGCCCAGAGACCACATGTTGAAACTCCTGGCTGCAGGTCATTCCATCCCACTCTAAATGGATTAAAGATGACAGAGCCCAACCAGGGGCAAGTTTGAGCCTTGCCAGTTCAATGGGCAGAGGCTAATGTCTGTTTCGTCAGATGCATTTTGCTGTGGCCAGAATGGAAAATATTAATTTGGTTACTCCATGCCATCCCTTGGGCAGCATCTTACAAAATTGAGAGGCTTTGCCTGTGGTTCCACAAAACAAAAAAGGATGATTTTCCTTTGTGTTGCAGCTTGACTCCCAGAGCTGTGGTGCAGAAGGCAGGGTCACTAGGGCCAATCAGGATAAGAGAACCCAGAAAGCTGGCAGATTGACAAAAGGGTAAGAATTTCTTACTAGTCAGACTTCTGGCCTCTCTCCCTTTGTGCAATTGCAGGAATGGTAAAATTGTAGGAATGGTAAAAATTACTATCTCCTCTGCAAAGTTTAAATTAATGAGAAAAAGGATTTATGAGGCTAGTCTTAAGGTGTAGTGTATCTGGTATACTTTGTGCTGTAAGTTTGTCTTTCTGTGTTGTTCTGTCATGAAAAATGGGTACCACGGGATAGAATGTGGGCCTAGGACCCCCATAAGCTTCTTGTTTAAGCCAGCCTGGCAAACTGGTCAGTTACAAACATTGCGGCAAGTCTCTGAAACAAAAATAAAACTGGACGTCTTGTTTTATATCCTTGGGAGCTTGACCTTGTAACCATATGGCAGTACTTTCTCTTGGTCTCCTCCATCCAGGGAACAGGAATTTTGGGGTTCATGTCATAGTTAGCTCTAAAAATTATCTTGAGCAGTTAAAATCCATTGCAAGATCAAAATTGACTGCTCTAGACTCCTTCTGAGAAGAGCAATGGAAACTGCCCAGTGCTGTAGCTTAGTCCCCAAGGCTTTGTCTTTTCCCAGTGACAGTCAAGGTTCAATTCCTGGCTTAAGGAATAAGTCCTTTTTGGTTTGATATCTTTGTGACCTTTGCCACTTATTGATTCTCTTCCCCACCATGAACAACTTCTGACTTCTTGTCTTGAATTTTTCCTTTCTCTGAGCACCTGGGAGGTTACCTTTGGTAAAGGTCAAAAGCAAGAAATATTTGCTGCTTGTTCTGGCTAAGGTCTGGTGATAAGATATTTGGTTTAAAACTCAGCTTAATTAAAAACAGGTGTTCAACCTATAAATATATTTAAAAGTGCTTTATGGTTTTTTCTCTTCTTAGATCTTGTTTATCTGGGGAAAAATATAGTTTGTTTCTTTTCAGTCATTTGAATGCTTTTCTCCATTTTGCCTTTTTGCCACTCTTAATGCACACATAAGAGGACCTAGGATAATTTCTCACACTCTGGGACTCCTTGGGAAAAACAAAGGAGGCACCACGGCCCCCATTTTGGGGAAAACCTGTTTTCCTCATGAAACCCCAGGAATTGAAAGCAGATAAATCTGTCTCACAATCTAAAGCTAAATATACTTTTGGGGATGACAAATGTCGATGATTGGAGGATACTCGGCTCTTTGCTAGTTTGGATCAGGGAAGCATGCTCTTGGCCACCCGTTGAAATGTCCCCATCCCCATTCCCCACTGAGAGATAAGACTGCAAAGGGACGTGGACTGATCACGGAGTGCACTGATGGGCTTTCAGATGCTTTGCAATGAAATGCACAGTAAAATCATTGCACTGTCTCGTTCCATAGCATTTCTCTTTTGGGGATCCAGGATCTGGTGTAAAAGTAGGACCCTGAATTTGAGGGGATCTATTTTGCCTTGCATCTACGCATGCCTATTAGGCCCTAGAGACTGCATGTTTTCCTCGTCCTGTTTCTCAAAGGACCCCACCCTGAAGCCAGTAATCCAATTAAGAAGTTTAAAAACTGGCAAATAAAAACTCTGCCAGGCGCAGTGGCTCATGCCTGGAATCCCAGCACTCTGGGAGGCCGAGGTGAGCGGATCACGAGGTCAGGAGATTGAGACCATCCTGGCTAACACGGTGAAACCTCGTCTCCACTAAAAATACAAAAAATTAGCCAGGCGTGGTGGCAGGCGCCTGTAGTCCCAGCTACTCGGGAGGCTGAGGCAGGAGAATGATGTGAACTCGGGAGTGGAGCTTACAGTCAGCCGAGATTGCGCCACTACACTCCAGCCTGGGCGACAGAGTCTCAAAAAAACAAAACAAAACCCTTAGAAATACTGGATCTTCTCCTGTATGTGTATTTATATGTGTCGTGCATGTGATGTTTATATGAAAAAGGTCTGATTAATTGGCTTAAAAGTAATAAGCAATTAAATCAAATATTTTGTCAGAAAAATAAAAACTGTACTGCCTTTAAGTTCACATGACTTTAATAAGCTTTGGGAAATTGTTTTAAAGATTACTGGTAAAATAAAGACATTTGGTCTAAATTAGGCAGGTCAGATACTAGGTTTCCTAAACGCTTATAGGTCATAAACTGCCTCTTTGACTTCAACTTTACCTGCTTTGGAGCATTAGATTCTAGGTAAGACCTGGGGACATGTGGAGTTAACCATGCCCCCTGGCTATGCTGTAAAGAGTCAAACCTTACCTGCATTTCTCTCTGGTGTTCTGGGCTCCACACCTACTATACATTAAAATTATTTACTTACCAGGTTTTTCAACAAAAATAAAAATTGCCAACAATGAACATTGTAATATGTAATTGAGACTACTAGAGTAACAATTTTACAAGCAAGGTGTGTGAGGAAAGTGAAATGTGCTTTTGGTAAAAGACTAAGAAGGCCTGGGAACATGGATTTTTATTGCCTAAAGGGTTAAAGGATTATTTTAAGTTAGACAGAATTAAGCTGAAGGTTTGAGCAGGTTGTGCAAATTTGTGAAAGATTAATCTTGTAAAAGAAGTTCTGTGTGTGAACAGATTACTTAAAGTTAAAGGGGTATTATTCAGTTTTCCCATAAATTTATTTTATTAAAATAAAAGCACACTGATGCAAGGCTCGAATCACGGCCTACTTTTCTGAATGACAGGGTTTTCTTAGAGCATTGTTTTGCTTTTTAACAGAAAATTGTAAAGAGTTATAAAAGGTTTATTAGAATCTTACCTCATGGTCAAACTGATTAAAATTGGATAGATTTGTCTATAATGTTTTATTACAAATTGGGATTGAAATTAAAAGTACATTAATCCAAGGGTAAAATTTGACTTTCACTCTTGAACAAGATTTTCATCTCATATTCAAGGATAATGAAATATTTTTGTTTGCCTTTTGAATAAACTATAGGAATTAGGAAAGAAAGACAAGAGATATCGTTTGCAAAGTGAAGTCTTCCCTCTGTCAATTAATAAAGGTTTTTGACTTTTTGAAATTTTTGAGTTATCATTTTGGCTAAATGAATGACTTATGGTGACCTGGAATTCTATTTTATATTATCAAGTGTTTTAAACCTTTAACATATTTGACAGGCTTCCCATAATCAAATTTTAGCTTCAACATTAAGTCTTTTTTGACCATCCCTGGGATGCTACAGAGGGCCCCTGAAGCATCCAAAAGAGAGATAAAGAGTATTATTTGACATGTTGAGTTCCACGGGAAGCATTGCCAAAATAAGAAATAACAGTTGGCTGGGCATGGTGGCTCATGCCTGTAATCCCAGCACTTTGGGAAGCCGAGGCAGGTGGATCATGAGGTCAGGAATTCAAGGCCAGCCTGGACAAGATGGTGAAAACCCATCTCTCCTAAAAATACAAAAATTAGTTGGGCGTGGTGGTGAGCACCTGTAATTCCAGCTACTCGGGAGGCTGAGGCAGAGAATTCCTTGAACCCAGGAGGCAGAAGTTGCAGTGAGCCAAGATTGTGCCACTGCACTCCAGCATGGGTGACAGAGCAAGACTCTGTCTCAAAAAGAAGAAAAAAAAAGAAAGAAAACTTAAACTTCAGTGTGTGTGTGTGTGTGTGTGTGTGTGTGTGTGTGTGTGTGTGTGTATGTATAATTTTTTTGGTTTTTTTTTTGAGACAGAGTCTTGGTCTGTCACCCAGGATGAAGTGCAGTGGCATGATCTCAGCTCACTGCAACCTCCACCTGCCAGATTCAAGTGATTCTCAAGCCTCAGCCTCCCTAATTGGTGGGATTACAGGAGCTCACTACCACACCTGGAAAATTTTTGTACTTTTTTAGTAGAGACAGGGTTTTGCTGTGTTGGTCAGACTGGTCTCAAACTCCTGACCTCAAGCAATGCACCTGCCTCAGTCTCCCAAAGTGCTGGGATTACAGGCATGAGCCATTACACCCAACCTAGTTTGTATTTTAGTGAATGTTATTAATACATGTTCCAAAATTGTATGAGATTTCTAAAATACTAATATGTCTGAGTGTATGCTATCAATCATAATTATGTTTATTATGTTATTGTAGACTACAGAAATAACCAAATTTCCTTGTCAGATGTGTCTTTAGCTATGACTATTTAAAGTCATTTCTATAGTTAATTGCTTAATTCTGATGCAGTTTCTGAAAACTTCAAAGCACACAAAATCCTAGAATACGTTATATTTTAGGAGGTTCCTGAATGGATGGAAAGGATCCTGAAAAGCACTCTTGAATACAGGTTTCTGATAACTTTAGGATCATATCATTTGGACTGAGTAAGAATTCCTAGAACTTTAATGAAAAAACTGACTGTTTTATAAAACTGCTAACCCAAGTAGAACAAAAATTAATTGAATACCAAGAAAGTATTTTGCCAGATTTTCATGCTAAATGTAAACCATTCCAGCCAGTACTGAAATGGTTTAGATATACCATTTGAAAGACCTCCATGATCTAAGGCAAATAACCTATGATAACCCATCGGTTTCAGTGCTATGCACCTAAATTGGAGAGACAACTGGTATTCTTTCCAAGAGGACACAAGTCCAGTGTTAATCGTAGACTCATGGAGAACCTGAACATCCGCCTTGTCCTTCCTGAGTATTTAAAGCTTTTGTTATTAAAAGTTCTGCATTCCATGACTCATCATGGAAGAGATAAAATAATCCAAATTAAATACATATTGGTGTGGTGGCTTCTAAACTGCTAAAATAGTTTATGACCAAGGTTTGGTTTGTCAAACCCATATTCCTGGGAAGACAATCAAAGCTTCAAGTATATTCTGCTACCTGATGGGCCATTTAAACATTTATAGTGGGATTTCATTCAATTGTCATTTTCAATGCATGTTTTCTGATTGTGTGAAAGCTTTCCCATGCGAGAGGGCTGATGTTATAACAGATTATTATGCCACAGTGTATTTTCACCAGGTAAAGAAAGCTTTTTATGGTTCAGTGACTGAATATAATCAATCAACCCCTTCACAGTAGAGAACACGAATTTTGGCTCTTCTGAGAACATCAGAGAAAAACTGCCGTTGCCATCCACACCACAGCAAAACTTTGGGACCTTGAACCTTGGGTTCATAATCTCACAACTGAGAAGGGCCCCTCCACATTGGAAGTGTACACCCATTGGAACTCTTAAGCTAAAGCTAACCAGAGGAGTTTCTCTTCAGAAAAAGATGGCATCCTTGATGCGAACAGCTTTTTCCCAAGACTACAGATCAAGACTTCTCTACCATCATGAGATGCTTATCTTTGAATTTTTCCCTTGGCTATGCCTCTATGAACCATAAAAGTGGAAAGGGGGTCTGTTGTGTGCACTCATGGGGTGTACTTTTATTTGTGAAGGATTTTGTAGCCAGCCTTATACATAGATAACCTTACACCTCGATAGATGGAAGATGAAGGCCCAATGTAGATGAGAAATTTTAATGGTGCATATGTTGCCTCATAGTCAGTCAAAAACAGAACATTGGCTCTCTCCTCTTTTTTTTTTTTTTTTACTTTTTTTAAGATGAAGTTTCATTCTTGTCACCTAGGCTGGAGTGCAATGGCACGATCTCGGCTCACTGTAACCTCCGCCTCCTGGGATCAGGTGATTCTCCTGCCTCAGCCTCCCGAGTAGCTGGGATTACAGGTGCCTGCCACCATGGCCGGCTCATTTTTGTATTTTTAGTAGAGAGGGGGTTTTGCCATATTGGCCGGGCTGGTCTCGAACTCCTGACCTCAGGTGATCCACCTGCCTTGGCCTCCCAAAGTGTTGGGATTACAGGCGTGAGCCAGGAGGCAGTGTTCTCTTCTAGAAGGGCATCATTTATTAGGTCATTGTTTCCATTTTTTCCATTGTTTGGAGAAAAAGAGGCAACGATTAGAAATGTATCCCTCATGATAGGCTCCATAGTAGATTCTACTGTGAGGGCTATGGATACACAAGAGACTTTAAATTCTCTTGTGAAAGTTATGCTAAGTAATAGAATTTCTCTAGATTACTTACTGGCTAAACACAGAAGTATCCATTCAGCTGCTGGCACTTGTGGCCTATGGAAAAATACATCACATCCGGTATTATAGGGATTCAATTGTAAGATATTAATGAAGAGACTGTTAAGTGAGTAGAGTTTTTAGTTCATTCTTTGATACATTTGATTTTAGGTGGTTTGGTTTATGGGGACCCTGAGTAAGACACATACTCCAAACTCTTGACATTATCCTCCCCAATAACAGTAGTATATGGTACTAATAATAAAAATAACAGTAATAATAGTAATGATAACTAACAGTAATAATAGTAGTCTCCTTGGTGCTCTGTATTCTTTCAAAGTTTTTAAATGTTTGCATGCAGCCATCTCTAGAATGTCCAATGGTCTCTCTTCAATTGGAATGACAAGAGCTGAAAGAATGTGTGACCATGAGGCCACCATAACCTATGAATGACTGGAAATAAAAAATGATGGTGACTGAGGATGGCACTGAGGCCCTAAGTTTTGGTCACACTATCACCTAAATGAGAACCTGACAAAAAGGGGGAAATTTTTAAACAAAATTATGGGAGGCCATTGTTTTGAACTGAGCTTATGTACTAGGTCCCAAAAGACCAGACCAAACCAAAATGGAGTCACTCGTGCTAAATGTGACATAATCAAAGTAAGACTTTAAGGAAACTCCTAGATCCTAGAACAAACAGGGTTTTGTTTTTTTTTTTTTCCTGTAAACAGGATGTTCCAGCATAAGGAGGTACTCTCTACTATAACCCTTAAAAAAATAACCTGAAGTGCTCCCAGCTTGCAAAAACCCACTGTTCTTCTGTTTCCCATTGGGTGTCAAGACTGAATAAGTACTTTTATGATGCCAATAATTAACTTGAGTCAATTTTGAGAGGATGACCATAAGGAGGGAATTGTTAAATCAAGTTTAGCCTGAAGCCGCCTCTTACATATTTTGAGTTCATCCTAAAGGTTTTTCTGTACATAGTGAACCATAGCCTAAATGGAAGTGTAAACAGACTGTAGTCTACTCATGCCAGTCACTAAGTTTTGGCCAATCCAATGCGGCCAACTGTTTGAACCATGTTCAAATAAACACTGAGCTATAACCAATCCAGCCGTTTCTGTATGTCACTTCCGTTTTCTGTCCATAAATCTTCCACCATGTGGCTGTGCTGGAGTCTCTGAGTCTACTCTGTGTCCAGAGGCTGCCCAATTTGTGAATCATTCTTTGCTCAATTAAACTCTTTTAAATTTTATTCAGCTGAAGTTTTTCTTTTAACAGTCTGTTTTGTTCATATGTTTACAATATTGGTTTATAATTTTTTTCTTTTACTGTCCTCTAGTTTTTGAATCAAAGTTATGTTAGCCTAACCAAATAAGTGAACTATTTCCCTTCTCTTTCTAGTTCTGAGAGTAATTGGTGTAAAATTGGAATTATTTCTTCCTTGAATGTGTGGTAGAATATATTTGAAAAGACATTTGGGCCTGGTGTTTCCATTATGGAAATATTTTAAAATATTGATGAAATATCTTTAAAGGTTATAGTATTACTCAGGTTTTCTATTTATTTTCCACTATTTTTTATTAAATCCTATTTTTCTAGGCATCTGTTCATATAATACTAATTTTCAAATCAATTGACTTAAACTAATTTTTAAAAAAATATCTGCTGCATTTGCAATTATATCTTCAATTTACTCACCAAATTTTGGCTGTTTAACAACTTTAATATTTTTTCTCTAAAAAACAACTTTTGATTCATTTGATGTTGTAATTTATTTTATTTAATGTATTTTGTATTTGCTTTCCATTTCATTAATTTTCCCCATGACCTGTTTTACATGTATGTGCTATAAATATCACTTGGCTGATTCTTACAGTTGATGTAAAATATCTGAGAATCTTAAATCCTTACCAAAATATTCACATTTCATTGTATTCTCTGGTATGTTTGGACTTATTTCTGTCATCTTATTGTATGCTTTCTGTTTGTCTTGCCTGTTTTATTTTTTCTCATTTTTTTTCTTGCAAAGATTATTTTGCACTAACATTGCCCTCCTATCATTACATTTTTTCCTTCTATTTGTTTGAAAGTTATACAGTATCTTAAATATTTTTATGGGTTATGCTAGAAATTATAATGTTTCATAGGTAACTGTGAACTTAAATTTAATAAATGTATTTGCCCTTTTTTTCTAGAGTGCTTTAGATACAAATAACCTATCTAGACTTCTAAGCTATAGTTTTTAAATTCAGTTCTATTTTTTAATACCCATATGTTTTTTATTATTACTATTCTTTTTTTTGAGACAGAATTTCACTCTTGTTGCCCAGGCTGGAGCGCAATGGCACAATCTCGGCTCACTGCAACCTCCGCCTCCCAGGTTCAAACAATTCTCCTGCCTCAGCCTCCCAAGTAGCTGGGATTACAGGCATGTGCCACTACGCCCGGCTAATTTTGTATTTTTAAGTAGAGATGGGGATTCTCCATGTTGGTCAGACTGGTCTTGAACCCCTGACCTTACTATTCTTGTACGTTGTTTTAGATTTAACAATATCCATATTTTTTTTAAATTCACAATTTCTTCTTGCATTACAAACCTATGTCCTGGGATCATATTCCTTCTTCATAAAGTATATTTCTTATAAATTATATTAAATGGCTTTTGGTGGTAAACACTCACATTTTATATTGCTTTTCTTATTGTTTACAAATATCTTTTGTTGTACATATGATTTTAGATTGACAGTTATTTTTTTCCCAATACTTTAAAGAAATGTTTGCATTGTTTCCTAGTTTTCATGCAGTTAAGAAATCAGCTGTCATTCAAATTTTGATTTGTTGTAGGTAATCTTGTCTTTTCCTTCTGGCTGCTTGTAAAACTCTTTACTGGCCGGGTGCAGTGGCTCAAGTCTGTAATCCTAGGGAGTCTGAGGAGTGAGAATCACTTGAGTTCAGGAGTTCAAGACCAGCCTGGGCAACATAGTAATACCTCGTCTCTATAAAAATAGAAATTAAAATTAAATCAGAAATAACCCCTTAAATTGTTATTTGTGTATTGGAATGCATACTATGTTATGTCTAGGTGAAGATTTAAAAAATATATATTATATATAATATATATATTTATATATATATTTATTTATACATATATATATATATACATACACTTGCTGGGAATTTTCTGTCCTCTAAATTTAAACAATTATTCTTTAATCAATTATGGAAAATTACTAATATCCTCTCAAATATTGCCATTTTTCTATTTTCTGCATTATCATTTTCCAGATCCCCAGGCAGAGGTTTGTTACATCATTTTATATACTTTTCCTGCATCACTTAATCTCCCTTTTATAATTACTATTGTTGCTGTTTTAAATTCTGGGTTATTTTTTGAAATTGAATTTCATGTTTTCTTATTATTTTTCAGATATGTTTAATCAGATATTTAAGATTTTATTGAAGTAATACACATATTCAAGGAAAATACCAATTATTTACATTCATTTCAATAAATTATCCCATCCACTGATGTTTTTTAAATAGACCTTATTTTTTAGAGCAGTTTTATGTTCACAACAAACTTGAGCACAAGGTACAGAGATTTCCCATATACTCTCTATGCCTACATATGCACAGCCTCCCCCATTATCAATATCCTCCACCAGGGTAGTACATTTGTTATGTTAGATGAACCTACATTGAAACATAATTATCACTGAAAGTTCATAGTTCCCTTGGCATTCATTCTTGGTGTTGTGCATTGTATGGATTTTTACAGATATGTCATGACATATATCCACCATTATAGTATCATAACAAGATAGTTTCTCTGCCCTAAAAATTCTCTGTGCCTCTGGTGGGAATGTTGATAATGGGGAAGACTAGGCATGCTTATGGGTAGGGAGTATATGGAAAATCTCTGTACCTTCCTCTTACTTTTGCTGTGAACCAAAAATTGCTCTAAAATTAAAGTCTATTAAAAAATTTCTGTGTGCTCTGCCTATTGATCCCTCCCTTCTCCCTGATCCCTGGAAGCCACTGATCTTTTTACTGCCTCCATAGTTTAATCTTTTCCAGAATGTCACATAGTAATAAGCAGTGAATCTAACAGTATACGGCCTTTCAGATTGATTTGTTTTACTTAGTAATATGCATTTAATGTTCTATGTCTTTTCATGGCTTGATAGCTCATGTCTTTTGCATGCTGAACAATATTCCATTGTCTTGCTGTCCAAAGTTTATTTATCCATTCTCCTACTGAAAGACATCTTGGTTGCTTCCAAGTTTTGGTAAGAATGAATAAAGCTTCTGTGAACACTTGTGTGCTGGGTTTTGTGTGGTCAAGATTTTCAATTTGTTCAGGTAAATACCAAGGAGTACAATTGCTGAATTGTATGGTAAGAATGTTTTGTTTGGTCAGTCGTGTGTGGTGGCTCATGCCTGTAATCCCAGCACTTTGGGAGGCTGAGGCGGGTGGATCATCTGAGGCCAGGAGTTCGAGACTAGCCTGGCCAACATAGCAAAACCCTGTCTCTACTAAAAATACAAAAACTAGCTGGGTGTGGTGGTGCATTCCTGTAGTCCCAGCTACTCAGAAGGCTGAGGCACAGTAATCGCTTGAACCCAGGAGATGGAGGTTGCAGTGAGCTGAGATCATGCCATTGCACTCCAGTCTGGTGACAGAGTGAGACTCTGTCTCAAAAAAGAACAAAAAACAAAAAACAAAAAACAAAAAACAAAAAACTGGGTGTTTCCCTTCCTCCAGATTTGTTAGGCTCTGATAAAACCCCAGTAGTTTAAGCAGTTTAAGCGTGGTAAGTATTTTGCCACTAAGGGAGGCCTTGTTATGAAGAATAGAGTTTTCTGGTGTATTTCAAAGTAGCTTCCATTTCTTTCCTCCTGATAGATGCAGGAGAGGACTTTTCTTCACTATTCACTATGACAGCTTGGTTGAGTTCCTGGAGGTAAAACTCACAAAACTGTGGGGATATCCAATGACTTTTATCTCTCAATCTTGTCCACATTGAACCTCTAGCAGTTAATTACAGTTCATGCAACCCTACCCTGGCATTGGCTCCAAAGGATATTTCCGCTGGAGGGTTGATGTGGTGGCTCCTGGTGGGGTGGAGGAGTATGTTCTGCTTCTGTAAATTATGGTTCTCTGTACGTTCACTTGTCTGCCCTTCCAATCAGGGTAGTGGCTTGCCCTGTGATATATGACTTCTCTGATGGACCTAAGGAGAGTTTATTTTTCAGTTTCTTCAGCGTTTTACTTGTTCAGAGGAGAGACAACTTCCAAGCTTCTACATGGTGGACTGGAGCCTGGAAGCCTGAAGTTCTCTCCATCCAGTGAATTTTAAGTTTCACGTATATTTTTTATTTCTATAATTTCTGTTTGTTCCTTTTCAAAAGTTTCCTGCTCAATTCTTATTACATTTTTATTGCCTTATTATTTTGTTAGACATCATAAGCATGCTAATTTTGCTTTCAAAATTTAACATTTTGGAAGATCTGAAATGTTTATGGACACCTCTATTTACTTAATCTAGTATCCTTGCTCATGTACTCTTGTCATCTTATGTCTTAAAGAAAACCTCTCATTGCAAACCTATGTTTATTGGAACTTTATTTGTGAGGATTTTCGAGACTTTTATTGAGTGTATGTTCCTGCAGAGATTTTTTGCTTTTAACCTCTACCGGCAACATAGATTCCTTTCACATTTGGGCCACTTTAATTTCTTTCCTTCGTGTTTTTTTTTTGGGGGGGGGAGAGTCATGCAGATACTGTAATTTCAGACCTACAATTACTATATAATGACTGACTGATATTCATAAAGTTTCAGAGAGTTCCTCAACTACTCCATCTTTTCACCTCACGGACCCAGAGCTGAAATTACCATAGACAAGATTCCCTGCTGAATTCTCTCCTGAGGCAGTTTTTTTCTAGTTTATCATTTCACAGAGGATGTAGCACATTAGGGCTTCTAGACTTATGGCTGAGTCCCCAATAGAACACTCCAAATGTCTTTTCTTTTGTCTCTCATGTGGCTTTTGAAATTACAACTCTGTGTTGCTGAAGATTGGCAGATGCCACATGGCAGCTGCTGCTGGATTTAAAGCCTGCTTTCCTCTCCGATTCATAATGTTATTTCATTTTTGGCCTTTGAGAATTAATTTTCTTCATTTTCTGTTAGAGATATAGTTTTGATATAGACTAAAAATAGTTTAAAAATATTTTGTACACCAATTTTAGATCTATTATAGTGATAATGTTTTTCATATATATACTGGCATATTTAACTTGAAAAGAACACTTGAAAATTTAATTTTGAGCTTGGGTATTTATTTTTTATATAGTAAAGAATAAATCATTCTATAAAGCAGGTATTTAAACAGAGTAACTCCCTATTTACCAATAGTTTTAGAGGTATTTTGGATTTCCTTCTCCTTAACTCTCTATGTGCTTAAGTGATTGCTTTTTTTTCCCAACATACACACACACACACACACACGCACACGCGCACATGTGAATGCATAATTTTTTTCTCACTGATTAAAAGTACTTCTATTACTAGAACTGAATAGACTTGACTTTTTGACCTGCATACGTATTGAACAGTACTTTGGCTTTCATGCCCTAAAATCCCTACTGCAAAATTTAGATACTTATTGAAAAACTTTATGTGTTAAGTATACATGTTACATGTTTAACTGTGGAGCTAAGAATAGTTTTTTGCACACAGTAAAAACAATGGATTTGGAATATTCTTGTGCCTCCAACATTTAAATAAATTAAGTTTAAAATATAGAAATGCAATATTTAGTTTTCTTTTTTTTTTTTGCCTTGATTAGTTTGTTGATTGTAGAATTTGATGTATGTGATAGGAAATCTGTGTATATTTATTATAGAAGCAATAATACAAGATAGCAGCATTTAAAAGGGACAGGGATAATTTAACCCTGATTAATGTAGAAGTAATCAGTACAATTTGCATGGAAATACAACTGAAAAACAGCAGAAACTTTCCTTAAAGTCCATTAAGTATACTTTAACATATGTGATAAAGAACTATCAAAGAACATTTTAAAATAGATTATATTTTTAGAAATTATTTTCAATGCAGGCAAGCTTAGTGACGTCTCATTTTGAAAAATCTGTATTTTGCACATATTTTTAGAAAAGCCATTACATTGACTACCCAGTATTTGATAGTGTGGTAGGCATTTGCAAATGTCAATTTCTCTGCTATTTCCTGGCATTGGAAGACTTCGCTTCCTCGCCCTCTCAAATTTATACGGGACAGGATGACTTGCCTGGGACAGTAAAATGTGCACAGGAATGAGTTATGTCACTTCCAGGCAGAAATGTTTAGTTGCTTGTGCTCTGTCTCCCCTGTCAAATGATGCTGGTAGGAATGTAGGATGATACCCAACTACCATGAGATGGGTACAACCCAGAATTCTGAACCAACACAGCATAGCCACTCTGGGAGTTACCCAGATCTGCACCTTTGCCTGGGAAATAATTATACTTTTGTCATGTAACAGCACAATTATTTGAAGTTGTTTGTAACTGCAGCGTAACCTAGACCACCCTGGCTAATACCAAGTAGTAAAACATGAAGTACTTTAAACAAATACAGAAAGAAAAATTGATAAATGTAGACAAATTGAGAACAAATGAGATAATGTATTTTATACTGAGGCGTTATACAAGTCTTAAAATGCACCAAATTTCAGATACAATTAGTTTATTTTTTAGAGTGCTTATTAAAGCAAGTTGAAATCTAGTTCATTCTGTTTGCTTTTTGCTATATTGTGATATTTTATTCTGAGATAAGTTTTAAGCATATGGATTAAGTATTTTTATGCGAATATTCTTTGTTAAGCACAACAATTATTTATTGAATTTAATTATTCTGATCTGTCACTATATATCATATTCTTTCCAGCCTAGAGTTAACATTAGAACAAACCTCAAATGAAATTGTGGAGGGCGTGTGTGGGAAACAATATGATTTTGTAACTATGTACAGGTGGGGCAGACATTTTTATTCACTTTGTTTTATTTGTTTTATGTTTTGCTTGTTTGCGTGCTTGGCATTTGATTCTCTTGTTCATGCTGGGAACTTCTTCACCCTCAGCGTCTTGCTGGGAGAGATTTATTTGCAGGGGTAGTACAGTGCCGGCTGGAACTTCCAGTGACAAACAACAGGACAACTTGGTTCCTGTTGTTGGAAGTCAGCTATTGTTTCCTACTATTGTGGCCTCCCCTCGATCTGCCACCTATTCTTCAAATCTGCTTCTCTAGCCATGCAGATGACTTTTGAAGCCTATTCTGTCAATAAATTCCACTTCCTAGTCAATTTCGATTTTTTAACTAAGCACACTTACTAATAAAAGATAGCACTCCGAATTACTTTCAGTTTCTATGTTGGCAAAATATTGAGATTTTTTCACTTTCGTGCAGAACAAATAATGCTTTGGCTTTTACAGTTATGTGTCTCATTTCACATATGTTATGTTTCCTTTATTTAACCATTTATTTTGTCATACATTACGATGCTCTGCTGAGACACAAGAATGGCATATTATATCATATATATTATATAATGATACATAATATGTAATTATGATGTGGGTAAGGGAGGCACATGTGGCAATTTGGAGAAAAATTCTGTATGTGTGTATTAGCATGTGTGTGGCGGGGGTCATTACATGTAACACCTTCAGTATTAACATGATATGGTAAATTCTTTATTAAATGGATCTCCGTTGAAATGAATAAATGATCTTTAACCTCATACGAATCTCTAAGGACATAGCTACCCTTAGGAGAAACCCTAAGACCTCATTGGGAGCAGATTTGATTCAGTTAACAGTCTATTTGTAAAAACTAATACAAATCAGTGAAGAAAATATTAATAGTCCTTAAAGAGATAACATTGAAAGAGTAGAATGATTGGGGCTTCATATTAGTTGGAGTTCTGATTCCATGCTGTGAGGAGAGAAAAGAAGTAGGAAATACAAAATTGTAGTAAAATCTAGTGCTTCAGTTTAATTCAACAAATATTTGTTGGTTGCCTACTAAGTATAAGGCACTGTTCTGAGTGTTATAGTAATCAAAAAGAGGAGTGATCCCTGCCCTTGAGCAATGTATTACTCAATTGAATAAGTGCTTGAGCCCTATGTATGCCAAGTACTAGTTAGTCGCAATACCAAGATATATGAGAAAAGATCTTATCTCTCAAAGACAAATAGCTGCAGCTATGAAATTGCTACCAAAGGTGCAAACCTGGCTAGTCCTCTGCCTTGTGGGAGAGCCTAAGATTCTTGCTACATTTCTCCAGGGTGACACGATGATTAAACTATTATAGATCCTCTCCTTCAGTACTGCACTTGCTCTCTCAGGCAGGCATCAATGCCCAGTTTAGGCAGCCCAAACACATGAATGATGGTGGTTTTTGGTGTCTATCTCTTTTTCTTCTGTTGGAAATTCTGGGATTTATTTTCCATTTAATTCCTTTCATGTATCTGTATATGTTGTATACCAAAAATTATGGTTCATATTTTAATAGTGGCTTTTCATTTTCAATTTTATTTCTAAATTGAAGTATTGAACACATAGTAATTACAGTGTGATTTTTGTTTGGTCAGGCATCTTAAATCTTCCTGTCAACTTATTGACCATAATAAATGTCCATGCTACAAGTCAGCAAGCCTGTAATTGACTCAGAGTTTTCAGACAGTGATTTTCCAGTGAAGAATAAGCAGGAGGGTTTTTAGTGCAAGTAGCCAAATTCTTTATCTGTTGGCGTACTACACCTGGCATTCTGAAGCTTACCAACATCTTCTATAGGCATGCTGAGTTGTCTCTTTTCTTCTACACAATGGAAGCAGGGTTCAGTGATTAAATGAGTAGTTAGAAGATCTGTTTTAAAATACTATGCAAGCTGGAATATATGCCAGAGGGTGTGTGCTAGGATCCACAGTTCTCTTACCTGCAGAAGGAGGTAAGGGAATAATCCTTCTCCCATGTACATCACAAAAATTAAATGAGATACTAATTTAAAACATAAGTTCTAACACGTGGTCGGTATATAACTAACTCATTGCCTTCTTTATCTTATTATTATATTTTGATTATTCCACGTATAAAATTTACCAATATGGGCATTCGTTTTGTCAAAATTAAAAAATAATTCATCATAAAATACATTTCCAGACTTTCTCACTGTGGTTATGGAGTTCCTCAGGCTCATAAGTAGAAGGTTCATTGTTTAAAAATAGACTCAGTCTCAATTTCTCTGGAGTAAGGTTCTGGTACTTGGGATGTTATTTTTTTTACCCTCCCACTTTTTTTGGGCACAGTTTTCCATGATTCATTTCCATGGCTTTAAAGACTGAATATTAATAGACAGAATCTTTATTTCTATACCAGTTTTAAACTTACATTTCTTTAAGCCTGATCCTGGTTGGTAAATACATATGGTAGTGAAAATGTACATTCTCCTGAGAAAAATTACTTCATCATATATAGTTATTATTTTTCAATTAATAACAAATAGAAAAGTGATTTACGTTTAGAAGGCGTTTTAGACCCAGTGTGCTTCTTAACCATCTCCAAAACCACAGACACATTTCTACTCTCTCTGAAATTCAGTTTCTTTCTCTGTATACTTAGCATTCATGCAATTGTTTTTAACAAAGTAGTGTATATCAGAACTTTTTGACTTAGAAATTACTACATAAACATTAGAGTCTATAATTATGAAAGTAAGAATTGGCCTATGTTGTTAAATAAAATGAAAGTAGAAAGAGATTGAATTAATCTTTTGTTTGGTTGGAATATTGTTCTGATCAGAATTGGAAAGCAAGCCCGGTGAATAATTTATTACCAATTCTGCATTTTCTCAATTTTCTATTTTTATTTTGTTTTAATAGAACCAGGATATTGTATTTATCAGGGACAAGGTCAGTCGTAAGAGCTCTTTAAGGCTAATTCAATTTATGACCAGTGCCTTCAATCACTATTTCTTTTTGGCTTGTTTACCCTGGAATACCAGTATTTTTAGGTGTACTTTCAACCCTCAGGATTTTCCACTCTGGCACTGTAGCTGAAATAATATCCTTTCTTTCCTCCTTAGGTGAGCCAAAAATTGACCTTCCTATTTAGTAACTGAGAGCTGATTCAGTCAACTAGTCTGTTGAATGGGCTTTGTCAAGGTGTTAAGACAGGCTCATCCTAGAGATATAGGAAGAATAGTATTAGGTGCAGAAGGTAAGTCCTTTGTGAGGGTGGATGTGGTTAATATTGATAAAGATTATTGAGATTCATGGAGAATGTGAGGAGATCTAGAATTTATAAAGGTAGAATTGTGTTTGAATACAATTTAATCTTCTAAATATTTGATTGTTAACATCTTGTGAAGATGGAGAAAAAATATTTTACCAGTGGAAAATATAAGAGAATATTGTTGAAATCACAACATCATTGAGAATATGCTTTACTAAGCCTGTCTCAGGGGTAGAAGCTGAACTGCCAGGCTTTTAACATGAGCTAAACTCTTTTGCTTGAGTTCAGGTGAATGATTTGCTTGTTATACTAGAAGAAAGAAGGGAAAAATTGCGAAATGTGGGAGTGGAGCTAGTAAGATAGAAAATGAGGAACGTCTACATGATGCCTTGGTCCTTCCCTCACTTGCTGAATCAGGTTACTAAATTCACAAAATCCTGAAGTTTTAGGATTAAGACATAGATCCTGCACTTACTCTAATGTTGGTGATCTGAGGCATCATGTCTCCACCCACTCAAAAATATGAGTTAGAACCATGAGGAAGTTAGTGACTGAGAACTCACAAAAATCACAAGCCAAGCTTTTGACCTTTCCATGGAAGGAAGACCAACGAATTAGAAGGCAAGCTAAGTTTAACCAGGCCATAGGGAGCCAGTGGACCCATGGATAGCATCTAAACAACAATAGTAAAAGTTATTTCTGCCTACAGGTTGCAAGGTTCTATCTATTTTTCTGAAGACAAAAAACTGGAGACCTAAGTGTGTAAGTGACATGTTTTAATTCACAACACTGCACTTCCGGCCCAGAAAGGCAGTGAAGGTAAACCATAATTCATTCATGTACTTTTTCCAATAAGTGAGGAGAGTTCTGCAGATGAAGTGAGCTGATCCCATCCTGACTGGCTTATCAGTTCTGGGACTTTCTCAAAAGGTAAAGTGACCCAGGGTGGTCCTCAACCCTCATTCCAACTTGGAACTAATGTTTTTGATAACCCATTGTTGTTCTTAAAACACTATATCTCGGCCGGGCGCGGTGGCTCAAGCCTGTAATCCCAGCACTTTGGGAGGCCGAGACGGGCGGATCACGAGGTCAGGAGATCGAGACCATCCTGGCTGACACGGTGAAACCCCGTCTCTACTTTAAAAAATACAAAAAACTAGCCGGGCGAGGTGGCGGCGCCTGTAGTCCCAGCTACTCGGGGAGGCTGAGGCAGGAGAATGGCGTGAACCCGGGAGGCGGAGCTTGCAGTGAGCTGAGATCCGGCCACTGCACTCCAGCCTGGGCGGCAGAGCGAGACTCCGTCTCAAAAAAAAAAAAAAACAAAAAAAAAACCAAAAAAAAAAAAACCACTATATCTCACATCTTTATCCTTGGAGCACCCTTATTTGTCCATCACTGCCCCTCTCTCAGGCCCTTTGTCTTCTGCAGTTCTCCTTCCTGGTTTGCCCCAACCTGCTTTCCTTTCTCCTCCAAGTCTTTCCCTTCATAAGTCCCTCTTTTGCGGTGAACTGATGTCCTGAATCCTAAAACTACCCTGAATACTTCTACTTTCTGCCTTAACCAACTCCTCTCCTCTGTTATACTTCTCAGTTCGCTGCAACCTGGTTTCTACCCCATTCTACTGGAATCATTCTTATAGGAATGGTTGCATTTGCAATAGAAACTAACAACAATTCTGTGAGTTAGGTACCATTATTCTCATCTTATCATGGGGATAATAATAGAACTGAATTCACAGGGTCTGTGTGAGCTTCAAATAGTATGCACTTTGTTTTCAATTGACACTCACTACTACTGCCCTTTTTTGTTATTTTTGAGATAGGGTCTCGCTCTTGTCACCCAGGCTGGAGTGTAGTGGAATGATCATAGCTTACTGCAACCTTGAACTCCAGGGCTCAAGTGATCCTCCCGCCTTAGCCTCCAGAGGAGTTTGGACTACAGGTGTGCATCACCATGCCCAGCTAAATTTTTTAAATGTTTTTATAGAGATGGGGTATCACCATGTTTCCTAGACTGTTCTAGAACTCCTGGGCTCAAGCAATCCTCCTGCCTCAGCTACTCAAAATACTGGGATTATAGCCATGAGCCATGGCACTCAGTCTGTTGCTACTATTCTTATTACTATCATGTTGTTGTGTGTTTTATTTTTTTACTTTTTTCTTCTTTGGAAATGCTCTTTTTCCTTATTTCTGGAGCAAGTTTCTTTTTGGATTTTCATTCTTCTTATCTGGACACCTTCTGTGTTTCCCTTGTAGCTCTTCTTCCTTTACCATTCCTTGGAAATTTAATGTGTTTTGGAGCTCTTCCTGGGCCAAAGGCCATAGAGGAAATATCTTCTTTCACCATTTCTACTATTATCTATTTGTTAGTTATTCTCAACCCTTTACCTCCAGATGATAACTTCACTGAGTTCCAGAATCATTCATGTAATCACTATTTCTCTATTTTTCCCATCTCAGTGAATGGAAACACTTGCCAGTTGCCCAAGTCAAAAACTGGATATCATTAATGATTCTCCATCATATTCAGTCAATCAATAAGAAAAGAAAGAATAAAAAATAAGCATTGGGATCAGATTGCGAAACACCTTAAATACCAGGGAATAAACTTTAGAAGTAGAAGACTAGAGATATGTGTAGCTGAGTATGAGTCCTGGTTTAATCTCTCTCTGTTTAAGCTTAGGCAACACAAAGAAGAGAGAAACAGAGAGGAGCTGTCCTGAGCTGCAGTCAGTTTTCTGATTGACAGATCTGGGCAAATAGCATTGTTAGGAAGATTGAAGAAAATATACTGCAAGCACTTGAAACACAAAAGCTGTTATTGTAACTCAGTCTGTAGGTGATAGTTCCTGTTATCGGCAATCGTATTTCTATATTTATTGGGAAGTTAGAGACTATTGAACTAAAGGTGCATAGAAACAGATTTTCCCTCTTCCCTGAGAGTATGTAGAGACCTGCCTTGGGACTCTATGTCTATAGTTTAATCAGGCATTTAGTATAAATGAAGACACTCTTAACTGGAGTAAGTGGCCCTGTGACTCCTGAGACATTCTCAGAGGTACGTAAGGATTTATGGAGATGCTTAACCTGCAATTTCCGCTTAAAGCCACATCTGGCCCAGCCATGTTTCCAAACAGGATGCTAGAGCCCTGTTTAACTCAGAGGAGATCCTATTAACGGTAACTAAGCTCTTTAGCACTTTAATAAACCCAGAAAATATACTTTTAAACATCTTCACAAGCCTATTTATTTTGTTTTTAAGAATGAAAACTCAGCTCATTATTTTCTTTCCTTTTAGAGAGAGCCTATGAATTCTGTTACAGTTGCATTTTTCAATCTTTTCTATAAAAAATTACAAATCATATGAGCCAAGAAATTGTAACAGGTTGAAGCTGGAAGAAAGTAAATCTTCAAATGTTTTTGGGAATAGTAAAGCTTGGTCTAATAATGCCTCTAAAGTTTTGTAATGAATCACTTTTCCATTGTGCTGGAGGATGGAATTTTGCCTGACTTCTTTTCAAGAGTGTTCTGGAATTAGTAACCTAACTACTAACTCACTTTTTGTCTCTTTGAGATATTTGTCCTGACAGTCTATGTTTTCTTTTCTGAATTTCATATCTGGCCCTATTCCCTTGGGCCAAACAAAATGACTAATTTCTTCCCCATTTTAGCTTTTTTTTGGTAACATATGACCTATTATTCTACTTCCAGTTTGCTCCACCTTAACCAAACTGTCCACATTTAGGGGCTTGAGTCTTCCTTTATTTCCTTCATTGTTTTATTCTTGATTGTGTTACTGGTACCACTGATAACTACAGTGTAAAATGCACAGTTTTCCAAGTTTGAAAATTAATTTGGTAGCTATTGTTGCCAAGGAAACTACTTTTACTGTATATCAGTTTTATTTAGCACATAGAGTCCACTATGAGATAGGTTTTAAAGAATCACAGCCAGATTTCTTTGCCTAATATTTTTCTTTTTTCTTCTCTGTGATTCAGAAAATTGGGCCTTAGTTCCAGAAGAAGCTGAGGAAAATAATAACTTCCCTGAGCACGAACTTTAAATATACACATTGTTTATGAAATATCAATGGTCAACTGAGACACTCGCTGGTGAGATTCCTAAAATCTCGCTGGGGAACCCATATTTAACACTGGATTACTGAATGAGCCTATAAAGATTTAAGCTTTGCAATATTATTTACGTTTTATTTTACAATATAGTCTGTCTCAAAAAATTATACTCCATAAAGGTAACCCATTCTTTGGCATAAGACCAGAATAGTCTTCCCTATAAATACATGCTTCCTATTACTAAATTTTAGGAAATGATAAATGATTATGAAAATGCTATGTAATTATATATTTGCATATTTATATACTACACTCATTAATTTAAAATTTACCATGCTTTGTTTTAAATTAGTTCAGTTAACTGACCAGATGGTAACAATGCTATTTCTGTCAAATCCTTAGGAGAATACTTGATACATCTAATAAGATATATCAAACACCTGAAAAGAATAGATAGTTGTTGACTGTGGTGTCTTCTCATGAAACAAATCACTATTTTCAGCCTTTAGCAGCCCAGATTTTTAATGTATCTGCCTCAAATAGCCAGAGGCAGACAGGATTAAAAACAAATGAGATCAGCCTTCTTCAGTTATCACTAAATAGGAGTAGCTGTTCACCACGGGCAGGTGGCTACTTGCAAAGCCAAAGCCCCATTCTGCTATCTTCATCACACCTCCCTTCCTTTATTATTCCTGTTAATAGGCTTGCATGACCAGTCAGGCAGGGGGGATATTTTTGCTCACAGCATCTATTTGTTTTTGCACAGATGACTATTTAGACAAACCAGCAGGTTCCTGTTAAAACTGTGAAGGAGTTGATATTTATCTACTTTCTTCCTGCTTTGACTCATCTGTGGCACACCCACCCACCCTCTTCTGATTACCTTCTGCCAATCCATTTCCCCCTAATAAAACAGGAACATTTACACCTTGGTCCTCATACCTTCACACTATACAATACAATTCCCCCCAAGGTATTTGCCTTAATTTAAATGTTTACTTTTCAGGACCAGAAAAACTTCACTAGCTGCTTTGTCACTGATCCTTTCACACCCCTTTATCAGTGAGATGATGAGGAAATAGTTTATCTCCATTTAAAAAAGGTAATACTTCTGAAAATAAGTTTTCAGAAGCTAGCAAACTGTAGCCACTCAAGTAAATATTTCTTCCTTTCTGCTGCTTTCCTTTTTCTCAGAAACTCAAACATCCAAGTATTTGGGTAGTTTGTGGGAAAATCCACCCTAATTGTTTTTGCCTTGGTTTCTTTTTTCTTTCTTTTCTTTTTTTTTTTTTTTTTTTTTTTGAGACAGAGTCCTGCTCCTTGCCCAGGCTGGCGTGCAATGGTGCGACCTCTGCTCACTGCAACCTCCGCCTCCTGGGTTCAAGCAATTCTCCTGTCTCAGCCTCCTGAGTTGCTGGGATTACAGGCACACGCCACCACGCCTGGCTAATTTTTTTGTATTTTTAGTAGAGATGGGGCATCACCATATTGATTAGGCTGGTCTTGAACTCCTGACCTGAGGAGATCCACCCACCTTGGCCTCCCAAAGGGATTTCAGGCGTGAGCCACCGCACCCTGCCATTTTTGCCTTGGTTTCTTAGGAAACTGTACGGGGCGAGTAATGTTCTCTGAGCCCCTCCCTGCTCCTGACCCAGAAACTACTTCCCAAGGAATGATAAACCTCATATGTGACTGTTTATGATCCCTTTCCCAAGAGCTGATGGATACGCAGGAATATATGTTAGCATCTAGTCTCAGAGTTTTTGACTGGGCCTTGACTTTCTATTGTCTCTTTAAATCCGTATGCCCTTATATGCACCTACTTACTCTCTTTTCTTTTTTTCTCATTTTTCTGTGCCAGATATCTAGCAGCATTTACTCACTAGGACCTTGCTTCAGGTACTGTGCTGACATTGGCAGTTATAAGCACAAAAAAGAAAATTTGGTCCAACCCTCCCCCCCCCATAAAATTGACAATATAATGGAAGACAGACACATAAATAGGTATTTACAATGTCTTATACAACTATAGGAGTAAATTCAGAGAGCTATGGGAGCTGACTTGATATGAGTCATGTAGCATCAGTTAAAGCTAGCAAGAAAAGGGGGTAGAGAATTGAGGGGCCATGGTCAGAAAGATCCTGAAGAGTGAAACAGCACATACAACTTCCTAGGAGGGGTGAATCGGGGCAAATTGGCAGGAGTTGGAGCTATTTCACTATGGCTACGCTTTTGCATTTTACTATCACAGAATGTCAATATAAGGATGGTAATAATAATTAATTACTAATGTTCAAAGTAACTGCAGATGCTAGAAAAAAACTTTAATCTAGAGTAGTTATACAAAAATAATATTAAATATAGATATTTATAATAACTTTTATACTTTGAATCTAATTATAATAGAACATGTGTATTGAGAATCATACTTCCAGATCTAAAAGGGACCTTGTGGATCAACTAAGCCTCTTACTCAGTTTACAGATAAAGACAATGAGGGTCAATAGTAACAAGTGACAATTTCAAGGTTGGCCTGCTGAAAGCAGAGTGAGGATACTGGATTATTTAACATGCACACTATCAACTTAGTTGTAGTATAATTTTATTATAATCATAAACTCTATTTACATTTATTTTCAATAAATGGTATTATTCATGGGGCACATTTACTTGTTCTCCTTCAATTACTCCTATACTTCAGTTGAAGTTTTCAGGGCTTTGGTTATAAAATAATGATCAGTCATAGAGCCTATTTTATGTTATTTCTACTCCAGTTTTCTATATAGGAATTTGGACAACTAAAATACTTCCACTAAGTTTTCAGAGAATATGTGGACCATGACGTATCAAAATAAATCTGTACCTATATAGAATAGAGAGAATCCACATAATGCGATTCTGAAATTAATCAGTTCATTGGAGGGCTTTGTAATGACAAAAGCTAGTGTTTGCTTTATTTAAGCATTATCATCATTGGCAAATGTATTATAGTGTGCTCCAAACAGGATTCACCCTAATAGACAATGAGATTAACCATTTATTGAAGCAGTAAAGATAGTATTGCACTAGAGGGAACAAATGGAAATCTCAAGAGAAACCAAATGGGTATTACACAGGCTGATACCACTGTTTAATCCTCCCCTGTTCAATCACCAAATGCAAATGGAAAGTTGTTTTAAGGCAAAATTTAATCTCTTTTGCATCTGTTCTCTAAAGCCTTGTGTTAGACTGATATCTCACCGCAGAGCTGACATCCGAACAGGTTCAGGAGAATGCAAATCTAGCAGTAGAATGAAACCAAAGAATTCTGAAATTTGATTATTATTTCCTCCATTGTCATATTTCTGATTTCAATTTCCTGTATTGAGGAAGCAAGACAGCACAATTCTCAATATCGTCATTAGTGGAGAAGGTTACATAACTCCTGAAATGTCTTTTCCTCAGTAGAAGTATATTGAAAATCTAGAGAGAGAGGAACACAGGACGTGAGATACAGAATAACAGAATATTGGGTTTCTATCCTTGGCTAGCCACGTACCACGTTGTGCAGTCTCAAACTATTATGTACACACACAAAAAAGACAAGAGTAACACGATGCTTCATTGTTAGGTGGGGCATTACCCTAAGTCCCAATTAAGTTTCCCAAAAGCTATTCTGGACCATGTGGAAACCCCTTTTTGCTTTGGTAGAGATGCTTTTTACCTAAATCCAATTTTTTTTTCACGTGGAGTACTTTGTATTTCTTTTAAGCTCACTCTGAATCTCAACTCTTCACATTCCAACTGTGAGGAAAAGCTGGCCTAGAAAGAAAAAATACTGGTAGCAAGAGAGAACCGCAAAGAAATGCAAAGGAGCTGGGACAGATGCTAGGACTTGTCTCAGGTGTGACTTCTTTGTAAGGCACTGAAGCTCTACCCTGCTGGAGAGGAGAGCATTCAGAGAGCCAGAAACAATTGTCTTCACACAGGCTTCGTTATAGGTATAGTACTTTGGTCAACAAAATGTTCTTGGCATCTAACCATGATTATCCTCAGGGCAAGAAGCAGGAAGATCCTCAATCTCTCTCCCCTAAGGACTACTGGAGTACAAGATGTGATCAGCAAGATACCAATTAGTGGTTATCAAAATCTTCTGCCATCAACTTTGTTTTACCATAGGCTAAGTTTGCATAAAATCTCTAGCACTGGCTAGCATCTGGTGTGGGGGACTGTGGATCACTCTTCCACCTACTTACTTCTGGAATTAGAAGCATAGGTTCACAGTATGTCGAAGTTGGAAGGGACCCTGGAAGGTAGTCTAATTTATTAAATGCTTGAATCCCTTTCACTCCATTCTGGCAAGGTGATTATCATTATTCCTTGAATACCTCATGAAGAGTGAATGAAGAATGAAAAGACGGAAGGAAAAGAACATTGACTAATGAATACTATGTAGTAAGCTGTGTGCCAAGAAGTTGTACATATTTTACCACTTAAAATTCACATCAGTTCTGTGGATTATTTTATTTAATACGTTTCAACAGATAAGAAGAAAAGTTCAACTTGCCAAGAGGTCCAAGTATAAGTAGTCATTCTAGGATTTGTTATCCAGTCTTTCTGGACTCCAAATGTCATTTTTTTAACACAGCAACATTTACATATTTAATCCGAGGAACAACATTTACTTGGCATGTTTAAGGTATTGTTGAAAAAGGATAATGAAGCAATTTTGATAAACACTGAGATGAACACATTAGAATACCATGTATATATATATTTTAAATCACAGTATTCATTAGGTTAATGTTCTCCGTGTTACTATTTAACATTTGTTGACTGTTTATAAAGGCACTGTTCTAAGGGTTTTAAGAGAGTTATTTCATTTACTATTCACTACAGTTTTATGATTAGATTATGTCATCACAGGCACAGGGGTTGATTAACTTGCCTGGGGTGACCCTGCTGGTAAATGGTAAAGCCGTGATGTTTAACCTAGGGTTACTCAGGAGTGTAAACTTTTAGCCACTACACTATACTGACCCCTGGATGGTATTCTCTGTTTCTTTAGCTCAATGTACCACAAATATGAGGACTACTACTCCTTATGTCAGCTCCAGTGCCCAAAGTAATTCCAGAGAAAAACTTAAAGGATAGAAAATACCAATATATTCAACAGTATCCACATAGGATAGCAGAGACTGTGTGATCGATACTTACTATTTAATGTTTTATCAAGCGGCTGACCATTTTTAACATATGTTAATAGTTATATTTGCAGAAGAGAAAATTATTGTGATAAAAATTAAAAGGAGAATGCTTAATGTGATGATTATTTAAGGAAGCAAGTATTTTACTAGTCAACTATTCTTTTTGCTGATTAAGAACTTAATTTTATTAAAAATGAAGGCAAGTAATGATTTAATTGGAATTTCTAAAAGATCACTTTAAATTTTGACTAAAAAAGTGATACAAGTATTTTATAAAGTTAAAAAATCCTATAATACAAAGGCAATTGCTTCAAATCTACTTTTATTTAAAATATAATTAATAATTATTATGCAACTATTTGTTGAGCTCTTACTAGTTGCAAAACACAATGAAAGTTGCTTTCAGAAAAATCTCTATAAAGTTGCTATTTTATCCCTATTTTGCAGATGAGGAAACAGGCCAAAAATTTGTTTTGTTTTTTTTAAATAGACATGAGGGAGAGCTGGGAATCAAGATCTCTTTGAGAGAGCACTTAAGTTTATCTACTGAAGGAAAATTGATGATCTAAACTAAGTAATAATAGTGAAGATGGAAAGAAAGATATACATACATACATGTAAATACATGTAAATAAATATCAATACAAATTATACACAGAAATGTACATGTATTTTTTTATAGCAGTGTACAGAGTCATTCATTACTAGGATCTATTAAGTGACCTGGTGAATTGGAATTAGGGAGGGAGAAGAGGTTGTATTTAGGAATAAGAATGGAAGAGAATTGGGAGTGGAAGTTGCTAAATTTAGTTCTAAATGAAGTGTGTTTGTGGTTCATGTGAAACTTACTGGTGGAGATCCTTAGTGGGCACGTGAAACGTGAATCTGGATTTAGGAGATTGTTTGATGAGTGCTAAGCATATAAATGGTGATATATGAGTTCAGTTGTAAGAATCATGAGAAGTATGGGGGCAGAAATAAAGATCAGACTCTAAGAAGAATGAACTCATTAAATTGTATACTTCCATGTAGAACAATTGATGAATAATACTGTGTATAGATAGTGTGCAACCAAAGAGAAGCTGGTTACAATATGCAATTCATGTTACATAAATACGTTACATAACTCTTTGATTCACAATAAAATATGCTCAGGAAAGAAAACATACTGGGTTTTAACCTTCACATCCAGTAAGTCTTCAGTAAAATAATAAAAAGATAAAAGCTCAATATCTTTAATTCATTTTCAATAAACCATATATAATCAAAGTAAAAATGTAGGTGTAGTTACATCAACTATGAATAGGAAACATAACTTAAAATTTCCGAGCAACATTGGCATGAGATAACCAAAAGAAAGAGGAACTCAGTTTACAACATTTTTAGTTTTCAGTGCAAATTGTAAAATAACAGGAGATACCTTGCTCGAGTCTAGCCTAATCATAGCACAATGGCCACAGTGCTTCTTTTAAAATTTAAGTCAGATCTTCTCACTCCTCTTCTTCTCAAATCCCTTAGTGGCTTTTCTGGCTATATCCAAAGTCCTTACATCCACCTATCAGGCCCCATGTTATTGGCTTCCCATTACTTCTCCACCTTCTTCCCTTTCTCTCTTTCTTCTTTAATGTTCTCCAGCTACAGTGTTGAGTTTGTTGCTGTCTCGAAAATGCCAAATGGGTTTTTGCCTGAGTGCCTTTCCCCTAGCTGCTCTAACTGGCTGAATTATCTTCCCCAGGTATCTGTTTGTCTACTCCTGCACATCTTCAAGGCTTTGCTCACATGTCAGTTTTTTAAAAAGTAAGGGTAATCCTTATTTAAAAAGACCCAAATCACCACTACAAGTTGCCCCTTCTGTCTTCAGCCTTCATCCCCTTACCTTACTCAACTTTTTTTGTACCATTAATGACTTTAATATACTATATAATTTATTTGTAGTATTTTAGCAGATCTAAGAATCAACAATTTTAAGACATATTTTTATTTTATGTACAACTAAGGCAGAAGAAAAACTGCCTATGAAACCATGATATTCCATCAATGTAGAGATAAACCTAGATTCTATAGATGTTAAAATATGAAAAAAATTCATCTTGGACTTAATGAAATGCACATTTATTATGTCTCATTTTTTCTCCATTTCTCTATGCCAGAATGTAAGTCCATAATGGCCAAGATCTTTGTTGTTGTTTTTTTAATCCACTAGTATATACCCCAGATGCTTAGAATAATGCTTGGCAAGTAATAGGTTCTCAAAACATATTTGTTAAATGAGTTATTATTTAGAGAGAAGTCACCTTGGACTAAGTAAAGATCAAATAAGAGGAAGAATAGATGTCACCCAGAATTTATAAGCTGGTAGCAAAGGGGCTTAAAGATAATTCTTTTGGATGAATCAGCTCATGACTTTAGATAATTGCCTTACAAAGTTGAGGATGAGCACAGTTGTAGTAGTATATGAAAATGGTAAATCATGATCATGTTATCTACATTAGTTTCTACGTTAGTTATCTATTGCTACATAACAAGTTGCCCTAAAACTTAGCAACTTAACAAACATTTCTTATCACATACTTTTGTGGGTTATGAATCTGGGACTTGCTAATAATATGGCAACTTGCTATATCGAAACATGCAAACCAAGAAGATAGAGAGAATCTCTTGGCAAGATGAAAGTCACAATCTTTTGTAATCTAATTACGGAAACATCATTCCATTACCTTTGTTGTAGTCTATGGGTTAGAAACAATTACTAAATTCAGCTTACACTCAAAAAGAAAGATTATACAAGGTCATGAACAGCAGGAGATGGGAATCATTGGGATCCATCTTAGATGTCTGCCTACAACATTAGGTAAAGGCATCCAAATTACATGTACAGGAAGGAGGATGTGCTTGCCTGTGAAATTTCTAGGAAGATGCTTTAGTCAACACATCCTCGAGTACATATTGAAAAATGTTCTAAGTGGGCTTTTTCTCCCTCACTTTCCATCGTTAGTGGTGAGTTTCTGATATTAATTCTTCTCTGACCGTAGTTGATTGAATGATGGGCAGATACCTGACCAAAACCAGGCTGGTGAAATTCTGGCCAATAGATTTTGACTTCAAACTACGAAACTCTAGTTCAGTATTGCTCTGAGAGATGCCATAAACTTGGGAATTATGACTTGATCATCCTCTGTCACATGGAATGAGAAACCAGAAAAGAAAAAGATTTGCAGGAAGGAAAAGACAAAAATGTTTAGAGAAACCCAGAGACAAAAAAAGTGTCTAACGAATTTCCTATTCACATTTTTGGCCATTTCTGTAATAAGTTTTCATGAGACCCTTCTATTTTGTTACACATTTCCACTTTCTTTTAAACTAAAGCATTCTCAAGTTGGTTTTGTAACTTGCAACTAGAGTTCATACTAATTATCTCTTTAGAAAGACCTTTAAGATGCCTTTGTTACCATGACTGTGAATATGACACACTGTGGTGCCATTCCCTGACAAAGGCATAGGAAAAGCTTGAAGAGAAAACAAAGCCTTGAGCCTTCAGTCTAAATTACAGCACAATTTAAATTCTCAGCAAAGTGGTTATTTTTTTTCTCTACTTCACTCTTTATAAGATTTTGAAAGAGAGCATGTCAAGCAGGAATAGGTTAATAGGTTTTTAGGACCCCCTGTGGAATTAAATAGGCAGGAGTCTGAATGGTGGAATTGTCTCAAGGCACAACTAAAGCATAATGACTTCTGTCTAGTCATCTCTTATGTGTGTAATACATTTGTTTACTCAAAACTTGAAACAAAAGAAAAATACCAAACTAAAATATATGGTTCTTAAAAGATTGGCTTAAACTAACAAAATAATATTTGTAGGATTGAATGCAAACTTTATCTGTAACCATGATTCTGTAAATGTTTTTCAGATTTTCTGCACTGCAGGACACAAAAAATTACAGAATGTTCTAGGAATCTGAAAATACTTAGACTATAAAAGAGTGAGTAATACATGAAGTGTTGTCTGCATTGCCATTTCCATTTGAATTGTTTAATCAGCCTCTAATCTTTTTCCAAAACACTCTTAAATACCAAGTCACCTCTCTAACCAATATTGAGCCAAAAACTGAGTTTGGAGACATTGTACTAAAGTGTCAGCTCTGTTTATTTTCTTTCTTTTATGTGTGTAGCTCATATTTTATGCTCAGTTACCCTTATGAATACTAGGTGCCTATCTCTACATGCAGTAATCTTCCATATCTTTGGCCAGTGACTTCTAAGTCAATGATAGCTGCATAGTATTGATTTGCTTTTATACTGTTGACTCAGAAGAGATCTTGTCAAAAAGGTCAGATTACATGCCAAGACAAAATAAAATACTGAGAAAGGGAATTTTTTAAAAAGAACTCTTAGAACTCAGTGAGGTATGTTAGAGAGCTTTTCCCATCATTCATATTCCCATTTAGGACAAAAGGGTTGTCCTTGGTGAAAGGGGTCAACTAAACCAAGAGCTGAAGTTTCAATTAACGGATCTTGTACTTACTGTGTGTTCCTGAGCAAGTTACTTCAGGAGAAAGGTTTTTGTGGGGGAAGAAAAAATCTCTGGGCTTAATTCACTGATGATTGACATAATTACATTTGTGGAGGAAATTGACCATCTGTAAGTAGCATCCTCTGGGATGCATAGGTGTGTGTGGTTTGCCCACAGACCTCCTGCGCAAGTTTCTGCCGAGTCGTCTTCAGCTCAGAGGCTAATTAAAGATGTGAAACTGCCATATTGAAATACAGCCATGGAAAGATCAGAAAATATTATTAGCTTCATTATAAATCAAAATTGCTATGCAACATAGCAATATTACTTTAATACAATATCTTGAAGCATATATTGAATTTCTATAAATTCACAATTTTCTATCAACTTCCAATGCCACCACCTTAGTTTAGTTTCTGGTAATTCCACATATACACCACTATAGACATCCTAGTGGTTATACCTACCTTTAATTTCTGGTGTTTCTAGTGCATTTTGCAGGATTCTACCAGATTATTCCACATTTATGAGAGCTATTTCTCAATTGAGGATCACCATTTACTTTCAAAGAATAATGGCATCATACACAAGGGCTCACCTTTGTATTAAACTCCTCTTCCTCTCCTCCCTGTCCACTTTCTTTTTCTTCACTGTTCATCTTTCTCACTCCTTTTCCTCTTTCCTCTTCTCTCCTCCTTTTTTCCTTGCCCTTCCCTTTTTCTGTTATTTTTCACTCAGACTATGTCTTGCCTTCTTTCTTTCATGTAATATGGTCATTACACTGCCTTTTATTTAGAAAAATTTCCTTCCTTTTTCAAAATTCTAAAACTGAAAAACTGAAAACTAAAATAATTTTCAAAAAAAAATGGTTTTGGAGCAAAACTAAACTGATGTGTCTATTTTTCATCCTTATTTATCTCACTAAGCATAAATAGTCAGACACTATTCGTGCAGAAATACGGATATATTTGACTACTTAAACTTCACGTAAGCCACTGAGGTAAGCACACTCTGCTATCTTTATAAAATTGAAAAAATCTGAGTTCTAAAACACATCTGGCCTGGAGAATTTGATAGTAAATTTTGGATCTATCATCCAAATAGTTTTTACAATTGTTACTGCTACTGTCATGCATCCCTTAGTGGTAAGGATATGTTCTGAGAAATGTAACCTTAGGTGATTTATATATCTTGAGAACATCATAGAGTGTACTTCCACAAACCTAGATGGAATAACCTACTACTAACCAAGGCTATATGGTACAGCTTATTGCTCCTAGGCCACAAACCTATACAGCAAATTTCTGTACTGAATATTGTAGACAATTGTAACACAATAGTCTTTGTGTATCTAAACATAGAAAAGGTACAGTAAAATACAGTATAAATGCTAAAAAAAATTGTGGTACACATGCACAGGGCACTTACCTCGAATGGAGCTTGCAGGACTGGAAGTTGCTCTGAGTGTCAGTGAGTGAGTGGTGACTGAATACGAAGGCCTAGGACGTTACCGTACTCTCCTGTAGACTTTATAATTACTATATACTTAGACTACGTTAAATGTATAACACTATTTTTCTTCAATAATAAATTAGCTTTAGCTTACTGAGCTTACTATAAATTTTGTAATTTATTAGTTTAAATTTTTTAATCTTTTTGACTCTTTTGTAGTAACATTTAATTTAAAACATAAACGAAAATGATTTATATCCGTATTCTACAAACTTTTTTTCTATTTCAATTTTTTTCCTTTAACACTTTTTTTTGTTAAAAACTAAGGCACCAACACACATTAGCCTAGGCCTACACAGGGTCAGGATCATCAGTATCACTGTTTTCCACCTCCACATCTTATCTCACTGCAAGGTCTTCAGGGGCAAGAACTTGCATGGAGCTGTCATCTTCTGTGGTAACAATTTCTTCTTCTGGATGCCTCCTGTAGGACCTGCCTGAGGTTGTTTTACAGTTAGCTTTTAAAAAAGATATATAAGTAGAAGGATTATGCTCTAAAATAATGATAAATGTATAGTATATTCGATACATAAACCAGTAACATAGCCATTTATTATCACTATCAAGAATTTTGTATTATACATAAATATATGTGCTATATTTTTATACAGTAGGTTTGTTTACATAAGCATCACCAGGAACATGTGTGTAATGCCTTGTGCTGTAACATTAGGATGCCTATGATATCATTAGGCAATAGGAATTTTCCAACCTCATTATAATCTTATGGGGCCACCATTGTTTATGCAGTATGTTGTTGACCAAAATGCTGTTATGTAGTGCATGACTGTACTTCTAAACTGTCCATTGCTTCCTCTTTTCCACTAGCATATTACATTTCTATCCAAACATCATTTACGCTTGAAAATGAATAACATCTCTCCACAAACATAAGGGGGAAACCACCCATAATTACACAACATTTTAATAAAATGATAAGCAAAAGGCCAACACAGAAATAATAATAGTACGAGAGAGCAGGAGAAACTTTTGGAGGTGATAGCTAGGTTTATGGCATAGACTGTTATGATGGCTCCACAGGTGCGTAGTTCTCTCCAAACTCATCAAGTTGCATACATTAAATATATACAGCTTTTAATATGTCAATCATAATTCAATAAAGAGTTTTTTTTTTTAAAAGAGGCAAAAAGCTAAATGCTACCCAACCAGAGTAATTACGGCAAGAGTTTGGAATGTAGCTTTTTAGTTTCCTCATGTTTGCATAACCGTATGTCTACGAGTTATACATACTCTAACATACACACATATTTTAAAGAAAACTTATGATGGTGCTATTTATGGTTTCATTTGATATTATTTTATAATCTTTCAAGCTTAGCACCAACAGATCCAGAAGTTTCCTTTTAATGACTACACAGCATTCTAATATTGTAGTTGCAGCAAAATGTATTTTTTCTCTCACAGATGAACAGAATATACTGTTATACTGTGTAAACACCCTTAAACATATATCTCTCTAATGAGAATAGACTTATAAAAGGAAAGCTGCTCAGTGAAATAATATGTAAATTTTAAATGTTAACATTTAATTACACTATTTCAAAATATTGTATTAATTTGCATCCTTACTAATAGTATATTAGAGGACCTACCACCCTGAAAGCACTTGATGCTGTGAAACTTTTTATCCCCTGCCAATCTGATAAGTGGAAAAAGATGTCTCATCTTTATTTTTATTAGCATTTTCCTGTTCACTACTCAGGCCCACCATATTTTCAATTTTTTTCTGCTCGTGCTCTTGTTCCATGTCCTCCTCTTTCTTGCATTTCTAGTTTCTTTATCAGAACATTCCCCTTTCATTAAAAAAAATTAATTTGTGGAAGTACTTTATAAAGTACAAATACCAACACTTTTCCATCTTTTGCAAAATACGATTCTCGAGGACTTTTTGTTGCCTTAAACATTCTTTATGTTGTTCTTTGTAGATACTTTCTTGTGACTGACATAATCAAGCTATTTTTCCCTCTTGAATAGTATTTGGATTTTCTGTTTTATTTGAGGTCACATCTACTCAGAACTTACATAACTCTTCTCCTGTATTTCATTCAAATATATTTTTAGTTTTATTTTTAAAATTTGGAACTTTAATTTATCTGGAATTTAACCTTTTATATTGTGAAAGGATTTTTTTAAAAAACAGTATCAGGTAGAGGTTTAACTTCTTCCAATCTTCAAATCAATTATCCAGCTGTCTCAATAACATAAGAAACCAGCCCAATAGCCCGATAGACATATTTTTGGATAAACATAGAAATGGACCCTTCTGGTCTTGAAATTTGAAACTCACATATGTTTTACCTGAGTTCCTTCCTCAGGAAATAACCTTCAGATCTTTCAAAAACTATCAAATAATGAAACTCTCCATATCAGCACATCCAGACAATGAGATGCCAGATTCCCCAATCATCATGATTGCTTCTTTACCCCTCTGTAGTTCCTGTTTTCCCACACATAGTTACATTTCTTCCCTGCTATATAAACCCCTAATTTTAGTCAGTCAGCAAGATAGATTTGAGATTGATCTCTCATCTTCTTGGCTGCTGCACCTGATTAAAACCTTCTTCCTTGGCAATACTTGTTGTCTCAGTGATTGGCTTTCTGTGCAGCAAGCAGCAGGACCCAAAGCTAACCCCTGGTGTTTCAGTAACACCTATATGGAATAATCCAAATTTCTTCACTAATTCGACTTGCCACATTTATGAAATAATATATTCCCTGCTAAAATGAGTTATTTGTTTGATCGTATTCTAGTAATGTGTTTATTAGGATAGCTTCATAGAGTATTTTAAAATATGTTAGGTCACATTCTTTTTCAAGATTTTCTTGAGATTCACATATACTTATAAAAAGTTAACTTTGACTAATTAAAAACATAGAATTGTATTTAATACAATGTTGTGTGTATATTATTTTTCTTAATTTTTGATATTTTTATGAAAAATAATGTCATTTTATGGATTTTTTCAGGTCATGCTTTATGTCCTTAATTTGCATGATTTTTCTCTTGATAAATATATTTTAATTTTAATATATTTAGTATTTTATTGCTATTGTGGAAGTGATCTTTATTTATTTATTATTTTTTGACTGGCTATTGAAAGAGTAAATTAAAGCTGTAACTCCTTCTAAATGTATTTTATATACATTTGTATTACCATATTCTTTAGAGTTCTATTTTTGTTTTTTAGAGTCATTTAGATTTTCTAGTTATGTAAGTTGATTGATGAGAATGGATAATGATTTTGCTTCCTCTTTTGCAAACTGTATATTCCTTGTGACCAACACAGTAGCCTAGTTTACTGTGCAGTAACAAATAACTACAAAATTTCAGTGACTTAAAACAGCAAAAAGATATTGTTCACTCAAGCTACATTTCCACTTTGAGGAGCTGTCTTTGGCATTATTCTCACTGAGACCTGAGTAAAAAGGGTAATCACAATCTGAAATAGCTTTGAGCTCTGTGGCAGAGAGAAATAGAACATCAAGAGTCATATGTTTTCTCTCAAAAAACCAACTGGAAGTATATATATGGCTTCTGTTCACATTTCATTAGCTTAAGCAAGTCACATGTCCACATCTAATTTCAAGGTTGTAGAAAATCCAGTTCTTGTGCCAAAAAAGAAAACTTGATAATTAAAACAGAAAATATTTGGGAGTGAACAACAATGAATACATTACATATTATAACTTGTAGATAGCAGCTAAATAAGAATTTATAAGAAGTATTTCTTAGGCAAGCAAATGAATTAAGCATTTAGGTAATAATCTATAAACTCAAAAATAATGAAAACATGTGTCCATATAGAAAACTGTACATGTGTTCTGGTCAGTATTATTCATAGTAACCAAAAAGTAGAACAAACCCAAATGACCATCAACTGATAAATAGATAATTAAAATGTGGCTTATCCATATAATACAATGTTATTTGGCAATAAAAAGAAATGAAGTATTGATACATGCTACAACATTAATTAACCTTAAAAATATATGACAAGTGACAGAGGTTATATTCAAGGACTATGCATTGTATGATTCTATTTATATGGAAGTCTAGAATCAGAAATCTATAGAGACAGAAAGTAGATGGTGGTTACCTAGGGCTGGTAGAGGTTGAAGGGAATGGAGAATGACTGCTCATGGGTTTGCTTTTGTGGTGACAAGAATGTTCTGAGATTGATTGTGGTGATCGTTGCACAATTCCAAATATATTAAAAACCTATGAATTGTGTAATTAAAGTGGGTGAATTGTATGTTATGTGAGTTATCTCTCAATATAGCTGTTACTTAAAAACTATAAAAGGTATAGTATATCTACATAAAGTAGATAAAGGATACTATGAATATGACAGGGATAAAAAATAAAACCAGCGTGCACTACTTGAAAAGATTCAGAATTTAGTCTAGCAAAACTGAACAAAATAGGGGAAAGGAGAGAGGGAAGACACAAAGAGAAAACACTAGAACTTAAAATAAGAATTGGAGAGCTGTATGGATAATAAACATATAAACTATGCTCAACTGCATTAGTCATCGAGGAAATACAATTTAAAACTGTAATCTGATACTACTATGGATTCATGAGATTGGCTAAAATGATAAAATAGAGTACCAAATGTTATTGAGAATAGACTCTTATATACTGTGATGGGAGAGCAAAGGCATAACTTCTTTGGAAAATTTCATTAATAGTATACATTAAAACTAAATATTTGCATAGCCAACGATCCAGAAAATCTATTCTCAGGAGTCTATTTATTTTCCCATTAGTCTATGATTTAAGTGTTTTTTTCTTTTATTTAAATTTCCAGACATATACATTAATAAGTATATTATTATGATTTATTTTCAGTTTTATAGTATAGCAATCAGAGAATGCATTCTACATTACCTTAATTCTTTGGAATTTATTCTCTTGTAGCCTAATGCATGGTCAAATTTTGTAAAAGTTTTATGTATTATAGAAAAAACTTTATCTTTGTTGAGTGAAAGATTCATTATATAGCTCTTAGATCAAGCATTTTCCTCTTCCAGTGTTATTAATTTTCTGTTTTCTCATTGGCTAAAATGATTTATTTTAGAAACAAAGTGTTGGCTAGGCGTGGTGGCTCAGGCCTGTAATCCCAGCACTTTGAGAGGCTGAAGTGGGCAGATCACTTGAGGCCAGGGGTTTGAGATGAGCCTGGACAACATGACGAAACTCCATCTCTACTAAAAATACAAAAAAATTGTCAAGTATGTGGTACACACCTCTAATCCCAGCTACTTGGGTGGTTGAGGCACGAGAATTGCTTGAACCTGGGAGGCAGAGGTTGCAGTTTGCCAAGATCACACCACTGTACTCCAGCCTAGGGGACAGAGTGAGATTCAGTCTCAAAACAAAAGCAAAGTGTTAAATTGTTACTGTGATTGATTATAGCTTTGCCCATACTTTCTGTTTCTATTCTTTTCTTTTTTCTTTTCTTTTTTTTTTTTTTTGTTTTTTGTTTTTTGAGACTGAGTCTCGCTCTGTTGCGCAAGCTGGATTGCAGTGGCGCAGTCTCAGCTCTCTACAACCTCCGCCTCCTGGGCTCAAGCAATTCTCCTGTCTCAACCTCCCGCGTAGCTGAGATTACAGGCACACACCACTGTGCCCAGCTAATTTTTGTATTTTTAGTAGAGACAGGGTTTCACCATGTTGTTCAAGCTGGTCTTGAACTCCTGACCTCAGGTGCTCCACCTGCATTGGCCTCCCAAAGTGCTGGGATTACAGACGTGAGCCACCACGCCCAGCCTTTGTTTATTTGCTTATTTTATATTCCCAGATTATGTAATTGGGAATCATGTACCTTTATGTTTTCCACAAATTCTTGATCGATTGTCCCCTTTATTGATATTATGAAAGATCCCTCCATCTCCTTTTAAAGGTTACTCAACTGAAGTCGTTTTGTATTTATTATGTTGGTATTATTGTATGAATGTGTATATGGGCAATATTTCCTCATATATTAAATATATAAAAAAATATTGCTAGAGGCAAATTATGCTGTTGCTGCATATATATATAATATATATGTATTTCCTTCTCCCTTTATCTATACATCAATATACATATATATGGAAATATATGTTTCCCAGAAAAGATATGTTTTATACATTACAAAATATACATTTCCCTCTCCCTTATGTGTCTCCTACAAATAGCCAAAGCTGGATTTATCTTTTTATTTAGCTTTAGAAGTTCCATCTTTTAATTGGAAATTTTCACCTATATGCATTTAATATTGTTAACACACTGAGGCTTATCCCTCTAATTTTATTTTATGCTTTATATTTGTTACATTTCATTTCTTCTTCTTTTTTTATTCTCTTTATTTCTCCTCTTCTAGTTGAGAAATTATACATAATATTTTTATTCTTCTAGTATCATCCCAAACTTTTGTGACAGAAATATTTAAATTTATGTTTATCTACCCAAATCTAAAGTCTATAAATATCTATATCCTTTTCCTGAATAAACAAACACTTCAGCATTAAGGTTTAGAAAGTTTAAATTTAGGGCAATCTCCGAAGGGTCATCTCAGCTTCAGAGCTCTGTGTGACATTGACAAAGTCTGCTGTTGCAAAAGAATTTCAGCTCAACTTCTCCCTTTGCCCAATCCTACTTTCACTGTTCCCTCATGGCACTTTTCAAAACACAAATCTTAGCAATTCAGAATATGCCTCCTAGAAAAGCTGACCTGCAATATAGAGGATGTCTTTAATCTGAGCACATTTTTGTCCTGTGCTTTTAATGATTTGCACCTATTTCAGCATTTGAGTTCATTCCCTAAAACACACTATTTACCGCTTTGAAGTTTTTTTTTAAATTTCAGTTTTTATTTTACATACAGGAGGTACATTTATAGGATTGTTACATGGATATATTTGACCTAGATAGTGGCCACGGTACCCAATAGGTAATTTTTTCAATTGATGTTCCCCTCTCTTTCTCTTCCTCACTCCTCCAGTAGTACCCAGTGTCTATTGTTCCCACGTTTGTATCCACGTCTGTTCAATATTTAGCTCCCACTTATAAGTGAGAACATGTAGTATTTGGCTTTCTGTTGCTGCATTAATTTGCTTAGGATTATGTTTCTAAGTTTAATGTGACACAAACTCTTCAGACTTGATCATTTTACTCCATGGACAAAAAGAAAAAAAAAGTGCAACTTAAAATGTATTCATATTTTAAAGAAATTGTTTAAAGATAAGTTTATTTTTATGTTTAACATTATTTTCAAAGATTTAATGTTGCACACAAAGTACATATAATAGGGGAAAATCAGCAAATATATAAAACAAAATAATTTGATTTACAATAATAGCAGATGGTGGCCACCTGCTGTTTGTGTTAAATATGAGTCATGTTCAGCAATGCCATCATTTATGAAACTAGAGATAGTCCCTATTTTCTATTTCTAATTTGCAGAATAGGCATAAATGAATAAAGACATGACAGGTTTAGTGATTAAAAGAGTGGGAGAATTTTAAATTCACTACATTAGTGAGTTCATTATAAGTTGCTTCTTTGCAGCTTAGTAATACAGGGACAGTTGGTATGGATTAAATTGGATATTGTATAGTTACCATCCTTTTGACATATGGGCTTCCTGGTGGGATAACACCTGCTTGACTTTATTCAAGGAAATGTAAAGAAAATATGGAGGAATAGGCATAAAAACATACTGAACACTGAAATGTGGATTAAATATGATTTTAATCATGCTACTTGGCATTTGGAGAGCCATCAAGCACCAGGGGGTATGATCATTGTGACTAAGACACCAGAGTAGTAGATGTCAAATTACCCATAATATAAAAGATCTTCAAAACATAAGTAAAGTCTTCTTGTAATAAGCCTCAATTTTACTATGTAGATGTAAAATGAATCTGAGTTAATTCCGAAGACAGCTGTTGATGGATTTAATGACAAGAGCATGGGACTTTGCAGTTCTGCCCACTGAGGATAAAGGTCTGTTCCACAGGTGAATTTCACATCTCTGACAATTTGTTTACTATAAAATATATGGTACGTAAATTACAGCAGAATTTTAGTGGGTGAAATAGTATTGTACATATCACACCTCCTACAACAAACTGGGGACCCATCAACTATTTCTTTAAATAATATTATGAAAATAAGGAAATATTTATGTATTACCAACCTTCTTCCAGAATAGGGCTGTACTTTACAGTGATGCATAAAATATGACTGAAGAGCATATATTGGAACTTAATGAAAGATATTTAAAAACAAACAAGAAAATGGAGAAAAAGAGAGAGCAAGAAGAAGACTTTGATGAAGACTTTAGCAGCCTACAAATAACCTATATGTATGCCTCAAATTTTCTGAAGCTTACATGCAAAAGGAGACCCTGTTGGTTATACAATACAATATCATTTGCTCAGGGATAGTACTGAATATCTGTTCTTGGTATAAGAGCTCGCAAAGACTTCTCTTGAAGTTCATCATAAAGAGAACACTGTTAGAAATAATAAACAGCATCCTCAATGGATTTCTTAAAATAGATGCAGTAGCAAGAGCTTTATAGAATTTTTCTAAACAGGTTTCTTGAATTATTTTAAGGGGTAACTCAATAAACATACTTCTGTGCATGGAAAGGCAAGGGCAAGTCTAAGTCTTGCTTATCCGCTGAAGGATACTGAGAAAGGGCAAAAGAAGCAATTGCAATCTAGGTAACTGGCTTAACATAAAGACATATTTTAGGATATCTGAAAGAGTGAATGTGCCCTGCATATAATTTATCGTGAATTTGTTTCATTCACAGATAAATTTTGAACAAATATAAAAGGGCAGTGAGCTTAAAATTGTAATTTTTAGAAAATTCAAAATGAGGAGCTACTCTGTTGTTTATTCTTTTCATGTAACAAAACTTTGATCCCCTACTATAATCCAAGTACTGTGCTGGGGATATACAGTACAATATTGTGATTTTGAAGACTATATTTATCTATATGTGTATGCACATATGCCTGTACATATCGATGTATATCTATGCATCTACCACCCACAGATACCCCAAAGCACCTGCCTTTGTTGTCCCAGAAAGCTGAAATTTTGTGTCCTTTGTCTACTGTAAGGCTTTTGTCCCATTTTTTACTACTGTCATATGAGTCACCCTTTAGCTCTTATTAACTGGGAAATCAATGGCAATCTTTTAAAAACCATACAAACTGGATTAAGAGGATCTAAAAGACTATGGAAGAGGCTCTCTTGTAACAACAACATGAGATTTGTGCATCAATATGACTTCTCAAAGACATTTTATATTTTCTCACTTGATGGGCTCTATACTTGATGGGCTCTACACAGATAGTATGCACATACGTATAGTCAGACATATTAGATAAAAGATGTTTGGGTAATTTAAGTTTTATCCTTGTTATAGTTGCATATTTTTCTTATTTAACTTTGAGATTTGTTACTTATTTTGCTAAGGAGTACAGAATGAAATTAGTATAAACTTTCAGGGTATAGAAGTTGCTAAAAAGATATATATTTATACATAAGATTATAATTATAATGATAATGAAATTGATGATGGCTAGCATGTGCCATCATCAATTTCACTTTTCAGTTAAAGTACACTTTAACTTTCAAATTTTCATTTAATTCTCCCTAACTACACAGATTTATATCCTTTGTCTAAAAATGTCTTTATATCATTCTCATTCTCAAGGACAGTTAATTACTGACTCTACAATTCTAGGTGACTGTTATTATAAGTTAGTTTTGCTGAATGTGAAAATACATATCCCTTATGGCCAATGTGTCCTATTGTCCATACAAAAGATGCATACAATAAGGCTTTTTAAATACAGCATACGGTCTCTTTAATTCCATATAATCCTGTGAGATTCATCTATCTTATTGCAGGTATCAATAATGTATTGTTATTGATGAGCAATATTTCACAATAAGAATATATCACAATATTTTTTTCATTTTTATGACAATAGATGTTTGAATTATTTCTAGTTTCTAGCTATTATGAATAACATTTCTCTGAATTCCCAGTCTGATAATCCACTATGAGACCACATCCATGGCCAGAGAAACAGGTCAAAAGACATGCCCCAGCAGACCTACTCATAAGTAGACAAATAGCTGTGTGCCCAAGCCCTGAACCAGAGAAACAGCCTAGTGGCCTCACTCTGTAAGCCAGTCCCCAAAGACTCACCATATGCATGTATGTATCACTGGCCTGAGAATCAGCATGGCAAACCCACCCCTGGCAAAGATGTGCCACCATTGCCCAAAACTCCCAAAACCTTGGCCGCTGAGGCACTCATAAATATAGCTAGTATAGGTTACAACTGAAGAAGCTACACAGAGAACACATTACTATATGCATCTAGAAACATAGCCAATCCACCCTACCCAACTAGAGCATAGGACATATCTACAGGAATAAGTCTTTCTCTATGAAAGCTACTCCATAAAATTGGAAGAGATGGCTGTTTCACCAGATGCACAGATATCAATGTAGGGGCACAAGAAACATGAAAAAGCAAGAAAATGTGATACCTCTACAAGAACACAATAATTCTTTAGTAACAGAATTAGTAACATCCCCAAAGGAAATTTACAAAATGACAAAAAGGAATTCAAAACAATGATATTAAGGAAACTCAGTAAGATACCATAGAATAGATATAGATAATTCAACAAAATTAGGAAAACAATTCATGATCTGAATGGCATACATATCATCAAAAGAACTCCAGAAATCATGGAGCTGAAGAATTCAATAAGTGAAATGAAAAATAAAGTCAAGGGTCTCAAGTGGAAAAAAGAATTTCTGAACTTGAAGAGAGGTCTTTTGAAATAACTCAGGCAGGCCGGGCATGGTGACTCATGCCTATAATATCAGCACTTTGGGAGGCCGAGGTGGGTGGATCAGCTGAGTTCGGGAGTTTGAGACCAGCCTGACCAACACGGAGAAACCTTGCCTCTACTAAAAATACAAAATTGGCTGGGCATAGTGGCACAAGCCTGTAATCCAAGCTACTTGGGAGGCTGAGGCAGGGGAATTGCTTGAACCCAGGAGGCGGAGGTTGTGGTGAGCTGAGATCATGCCATTGCACTCCAGCCTGGGCAACAATAATGAAAGTCCGTCTCAAAAAAAAAAAAAAAAAAAAAAGGAAGAAAAAATAATTTTTAGAAAACCCGAAGAAAGCCTACAGGGATTGTGGGACACCATTAAATGAACAAATATTTGCATTATTATGAAAGTTGCAGAAGAATAGCAGGAAAAAATGTAGAAAACCTACTTGATAAAATAATAGCTGAAAACTCCCTATGTTTTGGGAGAGATATGGATACCCAGATCCAGGAACCCCAAATAGAATCAACCTAAAAATGTTCCCTCTGAGGAACATTATAGTCAAATTGTCAAAAGTCAAAGGCAAAGAGAAATGTGCACAATAGGAAGAGAAAAGTGTCCAGTCACATATAGGGGAATCCTCTTTCAACTTAGAGCAGATTTCACAGCAGAAAATTTACAGACCAATAATTGGGATGATATATTCAAAATGATAAAAGGAAAAAACCTGCTAGCCAAGGATACTATACCCAGTCAAGCTGTCTTTCAAAAATGAAGAAATAAAATGTTTCCCAGATCAGCAAAAATTGAAGATTTGCCTGACAAGAAATGGTTAAGGGAGTCTTACATGTTGAAGAAAAAGAACTGTAACTACCACCATGAAAACACACAAAAAGTATAAAATTCAATGGTAGAGCAAATGCACAAATGAAAAAGAGAAAGGAATCATGCATTGTCACTACAGAAAACCACCAAACCACAACAAACAATAAAAGAAGAAGAAAGAAACAAAGGATATACAACATAACCAGATATAATAGGAGTAAGTCCTCATCTATCAAAAATAACCTTGAATTTGGCCAGACATTGTGGCTACGAGCCAGATTCAAGGTTATATTTGATAGGTGAAGACTTACTCCTATCAAACACTTTGGGAGGCTCAGGTGACAGGATTGCTGAGCCAAGGAGTTCAAGACCAGCCAGCCTGTGCGGCATAATGAGACCTCATCAAAAAAAAAAAAAAAAAAAAATTGCCAGATGTGGTGGTGCTAGTTTATAGTCCCAGCTACTCAGGAGGCCAAGGTGGGAGAATTGCTTGAGCTGATGAGATCATCAAGGCTGCAAAGAGCCATGATTGTACCACTGCACTCCAGCCTGGGCAATGAGGTGACATGCTGTCTCAAACAAACAACAATAAAACCTAAAACTTGAATATAAACAGATTAAATTCCTAAGTGAAAAATATTACCTAGATAAAAAAGCAAGACCCAACTATATGCTTTCTATAAGAAACTCACTTCACCTGAAAAGAAACAAGCAGTCTGAAAGTGAAGGGATAGAAAAGATATTCCACACAAACAGAAACCAAAAGCAAGTAGGAGTAGCTATACTTATATCAGATAAAGCAAACTTTAAGTCAAAACTGTAAAAACTGACAAATAAGGTCATTATGTAATGAGAAAGGAATCAATTAAGCAAGAAGATATAACAATTGTAAATATATATGCACTCAGCAATGGAACACCAGATAAATAAAGCAAATGTCATTAGACCTAAAGGGAGAGAGAGATTTCTATACAATTTTAGGTGGGGACTTCAACATCATACTTTAAGCTTTGGTCAGATCATCTAGACAGAAACTGAATAAAGATACATTAGTTTAAACTGCACCATAGAACAAATGGATTTAACAGACTTTAAAGAACATTTGATCCAACAGCTGCTGAATATAGATTATTTTTATCAGCACATGAAATATTCTGCAGGATTGACTGCATGTTAAACCACAAAACAAGTCTCAACAAATTTTCAAAAATTCAAACCATATCAAGTATCTTTTCTAACCACAGTTAGAATATTCTAAAACTAGAAATTAATATAAAAGCAATTTTTAAATTATATAAATAATAGAATTTAGATAACATAGTCCTGAATGACAAACTGGGAAGGAAATACAAACATGTATTGAAACAAATGGAAATATAACATGACATACCAAAACCTATGGAATACAGCAAAAGCAGTGCTAAGAGGAGAGTATAAAAACAAGAACAACCCAAGCTCCCCAAATGAAAAGATATTCTATGTTCATAAATTGGAAGGAATAATACTGTTAAAATGAACATACTACCCAAAGAGATCTACAGATTCAAGGCAATCCCTAATAATATGCCCATAACGTTTTTCACAGAAATAGAAAAAACAATCTTAAAATTTGCATTGAACCACAAAAGACTCAAATAGTCAAAGCCATTCAGAGCAAAAGTGCAGAGCTGGAGGCATCATTCTACCTGACCTTAAAATATACTACAAAGCTGTAGTAACCAAAACAGCATGGTGTTGGCATAAAATCAGACACATAGACCAATGTAATAGAATAGATAACCCAGAAATAAATCCACATATTTACAGCCAACTAATTTTTGACAAAGGTACTAAGAGCATTCATTGAGGAAAGGACAGTTTCTTCAATAACTGATGCTGGGAAAACTGGATATCCATATGCAGAAGAATGAAACTAGAGCCCCCATCTCTCACCATATACAAAAATCAACCCAAAATGGATACAGACTTAAATGTAATATCAGAAACTATGAAATGACTAGGAAAAAACAGAGGAAATGCTTCAGGATATTGGTCTGGGCAAATATTTTATAGACAAGACTTCAAAACACAGACAACTTAATACAAAATAGACAAATTGGACCTTATAAAACCAAAATGGTACTGCATAGCAAAGGGAACAATCAACAGAGTGAAGAGATAACCTTCAGAACAGGAATAAAAAAATACTGTAACCTGTTCATCTGACAATAAATTAATACCCAGAATATACAAAGTAGTCAAACAACTGAGCAGCAACAAACAAACAAACAAACAAAAATTACAAACAATCCAATTAAAAATGGGAAAATTATCTTAGTCCATTTTCTGTTGCTGTAAAGAATGCTTGAGACTAGGTAATTTATAAAGAAAAGAGGTTTATTTAGCTCATAGTTCTACTGGCTGGGAAATTCAAAGGCATGTCCTTGGCTTCTAGAGAGGGCTTTCATGCTATGTCATAATTTGCTAGAGAAGGTCAAAGGGGAAGCAGACACTCATGAAGAAACAAAACCCAAGGGGCATCTTGACTTTATTACAACCAACTCTCATAGAAACATTCCCAAGAGAACAAATTGAATAGAGAGAGAGTGAGTGCAAGAGAGAATTCACTCGCTACCACAAGAATATCACAAGCCATTCATGAGGTATCCACTCCTATGACTCAAAAACCTCCCATTAGGCCCCACATCCCAATGCTGTCACATTGGAAATCAAATTCCAACCTGAGTTTTGCTGATGACAAACGTTAACCATAGCATGATTGAATAGACATTTCTTAAAAGAAGATATACAAACGACCAATAAGCATATTAAAAAATACTCAACATCACTAATTGTCAGAGAAATGCAAACTAAAACAACAAGGAGTTATCATCTCACCCTGGTTAGAATGGCTATTATCAAAAGGACAAAAAAATAAAATAAAATAACAAATGCTGTCAAGGATGCAGAGAAAGGGGAACTCATATGCTATTGGTGAGAATGCAAATTAGTGTAGCCATTACAGAAAACAGTATGGAGGTTCCTCAAAAACCTAAAATTAGAACTATCCTGTGATCCACGAATCCCAATACTCGATATATATCTTAAAAAAGAAAATCAGTGTGTTAAAGAGACATCTGTACTTCCATGTTTATTGCAGGACTATTTACAATAGCCAAGACATGGGATCAACCTATGTGTCCATCAACAGATGAATGAAAAAATAAAATGTGGTATATGTACACAATGGAATACTACTTAGCCATAAAACAGAATGAAATCCAGTTATTTGCAGCAACATCAATGATCCTGGAGCACATTATATTAAGTGAAATAACTCTGGCACAGAAAAATGAATACTGCATGTTCTCCTTACACGTGGAAGTTAAAAAAGTTGATCTTATATAAGTAGAGAGGCAAGTGGTTACTAGAGGCTAGGAAGGGTAGGGTTAAAGGAGATATAAAGAGAGGGTTGGTTAAAGGATACAAGATTATAGCTAAATAGGGGGAATAAGTTCTAGTGTTCTATAGCACTGTGAGTGATTATAGCTAACAATTTATTGTATATTTTCAAATAGCTAGAAGCCAAGGTTTGGAATGCTCCCAACACAAAGAAGTGATAAATGTTTGAAGTGATGGATTTTCTAATTATCTTCATTTGATTATTGCCTATTGTACACATGTATCAACATATCACACCGTGCCCTATAATTATGTACAATTATTATGTGTTGATTAAAAATAGTATTTCTTAAAAAGAATAGTAGTTCACACCTCAGAAAATTCTTGTGAAAATAAAGTGACTAAATATTTAGAAACTGCATGATCTGTTCATAGATAGCTCATCATAAGTATGAGTATGTATCCCTTTACTTTTCTGGAGAAATTTTTAATGATTTCTGACTACTGTGAACATTTTACTTATTAGATTCTGTATGACAATAACTAACGTTTTTTGTAATTAATTATGCTTTGGGTCCAGTAAGGTGGATCCATGCCTAAAAAGTAATCAGAAATTAACATGTATTAGCATTCAGTAGATTCTAATATTTAAAATGATACTAAATTAGTTTGGGGAGGAAATATCTTTCCTTGGTTGCTTATTCAAAAATTTTTAATATCAATTGCATAGCATGAGGAGCTCTTATTAAAAGCAGATGGAACTTTACAAAAATGGTGCCTGATTGCTTTGGGATACAGAGGCTGGAGTGCTAAGCCTATCAGATTTCAACAGCTGCAGACTACCATTTCACTCACTAGATTTGTGTTTTGTGTCACTATGACCCCAAATCTGTTTTTACTGCCTAATTATTTGGTTGCTGCCGTATAACCACATGATACAAGAATATTAAAGTTTTTGTTTCTCTTTTGAGAAACAGATAAATTTACAATTGAAATCTATAAAGTCTGAAGCAATTACTACTGATTTTTGTTTCAAATGGAACCGTACTGAAGTTTTTGTTTGCTTGTGCTTTTGCTTTAAATGACTCAAGAAACCTTTTCAAACCAGGACCTAGGAAAGTGAGAGCGGTGTTTTCAGTGACATTTAGTGCTTACATGTGATATTATATCTCTCTGAACTGCTGGGGAAGCAGATGACAACTTTGTTTGAAAGCCAGATTTTATAAAAACTGGGAATATGGGAGTTAGTATAAAACCCAGATTTCTTATAAACATATATAATGTTAAATTCCTTCAAACAGTCTGAACTTGAGATCTTTAACTCTGGGGCCAAAATTGATCACATTTAAACAGAAGATTTGTGGCAAATACTCCAGTAGATTTTAAAATGTGCATGTATGGATGAATATCTTGTCACTTTTCAACTCCTGTGTTGTACAGAATGTCACCTTTTATTCCTTCAAACCCCATCTTTGCTCACAAAATCCCAAATTTGTTCCTGAATTGGAGCAAATAGGATGTGGATCTACATTAGTCTAACAATCAAAACAATTCCACAATAATCCTTTTCTCTTTCCCAGTGTCTGGTTTAGGTGGAGGACAGCGAATGGAATGCAATTATGCCCACTGGAATCTAAAGAGAAGTTTGGTGAAAGGCTTCTAGGAGGTTTTCTTTACTCTTAAAAAGAGACTAAAAAAAAGTATTCACTGCCTTCTAGCCTTAAGAAATTACTGTGCAGTGAACTGATGCCTTAAATTTCTGCAGCCTTCCTGCAACTACGTAAGAATTAGCTTCTAATCTCAGACGGCAGAGCAGAGAGGTCAAATGATGACATTGTGGAGTCATTGCATTATTGAGTTTTCCCATTGTCTTACCTTCTGGACTTCCTGTTATGTTTAGGTTGTGTTATGCTTTTCTCGTTTATGTACAGTAGTCCCTGCTTATCCAGTTTCACTTTCTGGTGATTTAGTTACCCATGGTCAACTGCCATCTGAAAATAGGTGAGTGCTATACAATAACAGATTTTGAGAAAGATAGAGCGACCACATTTACATAACTTATTTAGAGTAGATTGTTACAATTGTTCCATTTTACTAGTAATTATTGTTGTTAATATCTTGCTGTGCCTAAGTTAAAGTTAAACTTCATCATATGTCTGTATGTATAGAGTTCAGTACTATCCATGGTTTCAGGCATCCATTGGAGGTCTTGAACAGTATCCACCTGGCATAAGGTGGGTACTATCGTATTTTCTTGGGTCTTTTGCTTTTTGGAGTCAGTTGCATTCTAAATAACACAAAATAACAAAATAACTCTATGTTTTATACTATGTGTAGGGAAAAATGAAATGCAAGGCCTGACCAAGTCAGATACGTGACAGGTTTAAAATTTGCATAAGCTATTTACTTAGGAACTTATTGCATCTGGTATACTGATACAGTCATAAGTCTGAAAAGCATTTTTAATAAATATTAAAGCATTTAATGTAAGAAATAAAATTTCAAACAAAGAGGAAGATTTTATTGCTTATTACATTTTAAAGAAAAATTTTCTTTAAAACTTAATGGCAGCAAAATATTGGAGATTGTTTTTTTAAATTCACAGTCTTGAAATATTTGGATAAGACTAGATACATTTAATATTGTAATTAGGACTTTTCTTTCTCTCCAAGAATGTTGCAATGCACATGGGCTTTTTCTGGGTCATGATCAGTTTTAGGGATTTCCTGAAGTCTTACTTGAGGTTAAGGGCTACACCAGATAATCAGAGTTGCATATTCCATTAGGCAAAATCACTTAGGCAGATTTCACGTAAACAATTTTAAGTGAAAAATTTTAAACTGAAGGGTCATGGTAAAATGGAACTCATAGCATTCCTTGCCATTTATACCACTGTAAAAAAAATGCTAATTATGTAGACTTTGCACTAATGGTGAATGGACTTGTAGAGATTATAGGAACCTATATATAACATTTTCTGCTCCCATGTGACAATAGCAGTCTATGCCATGCAAAACCAAGTTAATGATCCTCAGCCTAACTTTCAAAGTTCTCCGCAATTTAAACTCTATTCATCTGTTCCCTTGAATGTGTGTGTGTGTGTGTGTGTGTGTGTGTGTGTGTGTATCCTTTACCACAGCCCATAAGTCCACTGTACCTTCATCATCTCACTGTACTTCTAACTCACCTCCCCAACATACTCCTGCACCTGCTGGCTTGTCATCCCCATTAGCACAGGTTGAAGTTCTCTCTTAATGAAAGGTCAGCCATTAATTAAACTCCGTTTTCAAGAAATACAGTTTGTAATTTTCTTAATGCAAAATTATATACAGAGTTTGGGGGCAGCAGCAGAGAGAAGTAGTGTTGAGAGATTTGCCATCATTAGGCAACCAAAGGAGCTTAATAATAAAGCAATTTTAAAATTTACGAACAGTTCATCATTAAGATTTTTCTATTTTTGTTTACTATTGTTTTGTGAACTTAGCTTATCAGAGGATGAAATCATTGTTTTTCTTCCTAAATAAAATGAAGAATAATTTAATAAAGAATAAATTCCAGGTTGTTCAATAAATTATTGATCACAAATGCTATGGATATATGAGCAGATACTATGTGCCAGGAATATGTTACAATTTATAAAATAATCTATTTTCCATTGAAAGTAGGTTAGACTTCATTGCTTTATTTCTTTCGTGATTTTCCCTATTTAATACAGAGAGTAAAATGAAATGTTGAACACATTTTATCATAAGTCCTGCCTGATACTGTATACTGCATGTACTACTACTTGTTTCTTCAGAGTCCACAGGTTAAAAAAAAGAAAAAGAAAAGCTTTTCCTATATCAGACTAACAGTAATAATTAACACTTTTTTATCAGTAAAGTTGAAGGCATCCATGGAAATGTAAACCTCCTATTTTCATTTAGAAATAAAGGAAATAAAATGTGGAACACGATTATTCTCAAATGAGTTTAACCTTGAATTTCGGAAACTTAAAATCCAATGGTTTGTCTTAAAGTAGCTTGTAGGAACAAATTTAAGAGTTATCCATAGTTAAAAATTGAAAACACCAAATCCTTTGAGTGCCACTTTAATCCCAGATCAAACAATGCCTGCTGGTCCAAGAACTAAAATTGATTTTGTTACACATATCAGAGGCAGCTCATGATTCCTTCTAACCTTTGCTGAAAGCAGATAGTGTAGGTAGAAGATAATTATTCCTTAAATGCTAACTTTGTAATGAGTAGCTAGAATCAGTGCTTCAAACAATGTTTCCTATTTACATTTGTAAATGCCCTTTGCCCCTTAAAGTGCCCCATATATAAGAATTAATTTAATAAAGGAAAGTGTCCATAGATCTGCAGAAAAAGATTTCTCTTCATAACGGTGTTAGTTGTTTATCTGTTACTTTATTCTGAGAAGTTTTATTGTAGCTTGCTGTTATTCAGACAGCAATGAAAATTGGAACAATACAGAAAAGATTAGCATGGCCCCTGTACAAGGAGGACATGCTCCATATTTTTAAAGTAAGATATAAAATTATAAAAAAACAGAGTGCATTGCAGCCATGTAACTGGGGCCATGGATGAAGTGACACAATCTAGGCTGCAGATATCAAAGATAATGGAGGGAGTATGCTAGGTGGTAGCAGAACTACAACTGGACTGGGACAGTGCACATCAATTCCTCTTCCTTTTTCTGAAGTTGTGCAGAGTGGCAACAGGGCTGTCAAAGTCAAGGCATTGATCACAGGGTAGAGGGAGGATCATGGATGCAGCCTTGTCAGTAAAACTGAGCTGTCAGTTGAGGAGTTGTCTCAAACACTATCAGCTGCCTTAGAAAATGAAAGCTTAACTCTCACCTGTCTTTCAGGAAGTGATTTCTTCACATTCTAAATGTCAGTAAGGTGTGATGTCAGTAATGAGGGCTTGGCTCTTTCTTCACTCTGAATGGCTATGAGACAGCTGTGAAGAGATGGCTGTGAACAGAGAGGGCCCTGCACAAAGTTGTGAATTACAAGTTCATTTTCAGTACAATGTTCTCACGTTCTTAATGCTGTGCATTCCAGTGTTCTTCCTTGCAAAGCCCTATTCGAGCTTATATCTCACCTATCAAGTGACCTCTACCATTTTTCAATTCCCAGAGCCCCTGTGTCTTCTACATACACTAATCTGTCGAAATAATTATTAATAAATATGGTTCTATTACTGCTGGAGAAAATTTAGATACTCTTTAGCTCCACACTCTTATTTTACAGATAAGGTGAATTGGTATGCATATGACCACATGGTTACATAAGAGGGGAGGGGAATGGTTATTATTATTATTAGCAGCAACATCACAAGGCATATGTAGTTAAACAGTAACTTACTGAAATTGAAAGAAGGCAGAGACAAAATTAGATGTTATCAGGGAAGGTTGATGGAATGGCTAACCAGAGACCTGTCTCATACCCGACATATATATTTTTAATTAATTAATGGCAATACAGAGTCTTGTTAGCTTTGCAGAATCTCAGTGCTGCAAGGGTCAAAGAGTTGACTAAATTCAGGGCTTCTTGGTTACATCTACCAAAATCACAGAAGACTCAAGAGAAAGCTGAACGTCAATGTGTTAATTAATAAACAGAAACATAAATATCAAGTCAAGTGGAAGGAATCATTGGTCTGTCACAGAGTATGAGGTAAGTGAAATTAGTAATCATATTATTGTTAATTCCAAATTTTAATAAAACATTATGTACCAGGTGTTTATTGCTGTGCTTTATAAAAGTTGTCATCAAATCTTCTCAACAAACACCTATAAAGTAGATGTCATTCTCACCACATTATAAATAAGAATAGCGGAAGCACAGAGAAGTCAAGAACTTGACCATGGCCATATAACTAATAAATGGCACAGTTAGATTGTGAACCCAGCTAATCTGCTTTTACCCACTCTTCAATGGTAATTTAGTAGACGTCTCAGTAAGCACAAAAACAGAGCCATTGTTTAGATGGTTGATTCAACTCCTTAGTGACTGGTATAAGGCAATGGTTCTCAGGCTGGGGAGAATTTGCCTCCTAGGGAATATTTGACAATGTCTAAAGGCAGTTTAGATTGTTACAACTAGGACAGGGGATTGCTACTGACATATACTAGGTAGACGCCTGGAATGCTATTAAGTATTCTGCAACACATAGGACAGCCCCCAATAACAAAGAAATATCCCATCTAAAATGTCGATAGTGCTGAAGCTAACAAACCCTGGTACAAGGCAGCAAGAGGTGCATCCCCCTGCACAGTAGGGATTCATTTCCCATTAGGACTTGCTTGTTGAGTTCTTGGGCTAAAGTGCCCTGTTATTTGAATAGTATTTGAATGTGCACTCTAAATCTGTCTTTCTGACTTGGTTTTGTGTGTGTGTGTGTTTCGAAATTGTTAGCTCCCATTATTGTCAATAATTTATCTTATTAGATATATATAAGCAATACTGTGCCCCCTCCATTCCCCTCCTAAAGTTATTTGCAACTCTAATACTAAAACTATTAAAATCAGCTGCAAATACTGAAATCAGCTACATGTACTATGTGATTTAAGCCACATTTTTTCATCAGGAAAGGAAAAATAAAAGCAAAGTACAATTTAACAACATTCAACCTAGGACATTTCATCCATGTAATAATCTATACCATGCTGGTGTCTTCCCCTCCAGATTGCAAATTTTGTTGGTTCATATTGTGACCTATCCAGCTTTACATCATTGTTTGGTGGACAAATCTACTTTTCTGCTCTAGTTATCTAATATTGCTGCTATGCTCAATTTTGATTGCCTTCTTTTTAAACATCATTATTTTTAAATTGTGGCAAAAAGTGATGTGGTAATTTTCACCAAAATTTATAAAATTTTGTTAGTGACTCAAAGGATTATACCAAATTGCTCTCAAAAAGATTTCAACATTTATATTTCTCCTGAGAGTAAAGAAAAATACAGTAAGACTTTAGTATGCTAACACACATTATTAATCTCTGAAAAATAGGCACAGTGGAAAGAATTTTTCCACATTTATTTGACCATAGAATCATTTCACCACTGGATACTTATTAATATTTCCAGTGAGAGATGATCTCCATTAGACAATTTGAAAACCATTGTTTTGATGAGAAGTGAAAAAATCCTGAAATACTCCCATTATTATTGAAATAGCCTGAAATAGTCCCATTACTACCTTGTAGAATATTGTTTCATCTTGAATAGACTGAAAAAATTTCAAAACATTTGTAAGCTAAGAAAAGTCATAATCTTCAGGACTTTAAGTACTTTATTTCATTCTATTTTTAAAATTTTAATTGACACATAATAATTGTACATATTTATGGGGTACAATGTAATACTTTGATATATGTATACAGTATGTAATGAAGGAATCAGGGTAATTAGCATATTCATCACTTCAAAAATTTACCGTTGCTTTGTGGTGAGAACATACACAATCTTCTCTTCTAGCTATTTTGAGATATGCAATATCTTGTTGTTGACTTTGGTCACTCTACTATGCAATAGGGCACCAGCATCTATTCTTCTTTTCTAATTGTAACTTTGTATTTCTTGACTATACTCCCCAAGCTCCCTTTCACCCACCCTCTCCAGTCTGGTAACCACTGTTCCATTCACTATTTCTATGAGATCAACATTTTAGGATTTCACATATGAGTGAGAACATGTAGTGTATGTCTTTTTGTGCCTGTTCCATTTTGCATAACATAATTTCCTCTAGGTTCATTCATGTTGTTCCAAATGACAAGATTTCATTCTAATCATCATGAAAATTAAAATCAAAACCACAATGAGATACCACCTTACTCCACATAGAATGGCTTTTATTAAAAAGAGGAAAAGAAGGTTGGTGCAAAAGTAACTGCAGTTTTTGCCATTAAAAGCAGTACAATATTTAACAAATGTTAAATAATAACAAATGTCAGTGAGAATGTGAAGACAAAGGAAGCTTTACACATTGCTGGTAGGATATAAATGATTACAATCATGGAAAACAGTACAGAGGTCCCTCAAAAAATTAAAAATAGAACTATATGATCCAGTAGTCCTACTACTGGGTATATGTATTAAGCAAATGAAATCAGTATGTTGAAGACATATTTGTACTCCTATGTTTATTGCAGCACTATTTAAAATAACCAAGAAAAGAAATCAATCTAAGAGTCCAACAGTGGGTAAAATTGATAAAGAAAATGTGTTATACATGTATACAATGGAATATTATTCAGCAATAAAATAATTAACTAGTTTATTTTAAAATGACTTTAAAACGTACATCATCAGGAACTTCTGGAAGTTTTATCAAACACAGAGGTGGCTGGTGAATTGAGTATTTTTTTGATATCAATTTTCAAATTTGAGTTCATTTCTGTATCAAGTACTAAGTTTTACAAAAAATATATTTAATGATCTAAACTATAAAGATTATAGTTTTTCTTCCCATTTAAGAGATGAAAACATGCTTTAAAAAAAATCATCTCCAGCACTTTGGGAGGCCGAGGCAGGCAGATTACCTGAGGTCAGGAGTTTGAGACCATCCTGGCCAACATGGTGAAACCCTGTCTCTACTAAAAATACAGGTGCATGGTGGCAGGCGCCTGTAATCCCAGCTACTTGGGACGCTGAAGCAGGAGGATCGCTTGAACTCAAGAGGTGGAGGTTGTAGTGAGCCGAGACTGCACTCCAGCCTGGGCGACCACGAAACTTTGTTTCAAAAAAAAAAAAAATTATCTGAGAAAAAAACAACTTTAGAATTATTTGATAAGGTAAGGAAGAAGTAGGTCAAAAAGAACCTGTGTTCTCCAGGTTCATCTACATTGTTACAATTGACAGCATTTCCCTCCTTTAAGGGCTGAATAGTATTTTGTTGTGTATACATACATTTTCTTCATCCATTCATCTGTTGATGGACATTTAGATTGATTCTACATCTTGGTTATAATAAGCCAGAAACGGAAAGACATTACTGCATAGTCTCACTTACATGTGGAATCTAAAAACGTCAAATACATAGATACAGAGTAAAATTATGGTTATCAGAGGCTGGGAGTTGGGGGAATTGGGGAGATGTTGGTCAAAGACACAAAATTCATAGGAGGAATAAGTTCAATAGATATATTTTACATCAAGGTTAAAAACAATATATTGTATACTTGAAAATTGCTAAGAGAGTACATTTTAAGTGTTTTCACCACAAAAAGAACAGCAAGCAGATGAGGTAATGCATGTTAAATAGCTTGATTTAGCCATTCTGCAATGTATACATATATAAAAACATCACACTGTATACCATAAATATACAAAATTTTTATTTGTCAATTTTTAAGTCTTTAATTAGGGTTGTTAAAACAAAATTCTTCCCTTAGAGCTACCCTTTCAGCTATATGGTAGATTAGTTTAACTGTAAGTCCCTCTCACTACAAACCCCTACATTCTGAATAAAATATACTTCTTAGTACCTTGTTAAGGTTACAAAAAGAAAGGGAAATCTCTAAGCTCACCCCCAAAATATTGTAGTGAGTAGAAAACAGAGCTGTGATCTCAGGCCAATGAGCCAACAGAAAAGGCAGGGTTGACCTTAGCTAAGCACTTGAGCAAAAGCAAGGTAAGGAACTCAGCCTCAGACTCTCATTGAGTCTGATCTTCACATAAAGAAAAGTGGTCCCAGAAAAGCAGTGTCCTCTGGCTATAAATAAAAGCAAATTCAAGTCATCTTGCAGAAAAGCATTTCCAATTTCAACTCTAGAGATTTCCATAGATTAAGAACAAATAGCTGTGAGCTCAAAACAAAATAATAATAATAATAATAATAATAATAATAATAATAAAAAGCACAAGGAATTGAAGTAACTTTTCTCTCTTTTGGTTTTTCTTAATGGTTTTTGGATGTTAAGAAAACTACTTAACATCAAAATCCTTTTTTTACTTTTCTCTTCTGTCCATAGCTAGACTTAAGTTGCCAGCCATCCCCCTAGTAGTTAGTTATAGCCTTGTGACTAAGTTCTAGCCCCTCTAACATGAGCTGAAGCAATTTGTACAACCTCTAGGCTTTCCATATGCCCTTCTCCATGTTCTTTCTTCCTGTAGCAGACAGTGATACCAATAACAAGATGACGTTAAAAGCCATTAAATATAGATAACAAAGGTTCCATTTCCACTTTCCTGCCAAATGATCATGTTGGGGTAGAGCAGGGAGTCTTCACAATACCTACTCAGCAGATGGATGTGACCAACGGGTATGGTTCATTCTTCCCTTGGGGAACCTTCATTGTGTTTATTCTTCACATACTCCCTCATTATCAGAATGTAGGGATCCGTTCCTGGACCTGATGCAGAGCAGTGATGATTTCAAAGATATCTGAACATTGGGCTGGATGGGGTGGCTCTTCAGGACAGAGTGACAGACATGTTCTAAATTAAGCAAGAAAAGCATGCATAGATTCTGTTGGCTTGAGCTCTGGCAAAGACTGCTAGCTGTCCACTAAAATCTCTCATTTATCTTCTTGAGCATACAGTGAATTGGCCCTTCCCAGCATCCCTGGCCATGTAGCCTTGTGACTGAGTTCCCACCCTATGGGATATGAACAGAGGTCAGGCATGCCATCTGCTGGCCTGACCTATGACTTCCTACATGCACTTGTCCTGCTCTTTCTCTCTTCTGGTTGATCTGGATAGAGAAAAATCCCAGGGTGAATTTGAAAACTACTTGTTGAAAATGGTAGAACCTCTATCGTTAAGCAGAGCTGCTACAGACTGGGAACCTCTACCGCCGATCTGGGGACTGTGACAAAAAAGAAATACTATACATTTTTTTTTCCTTTCTTTTAGCTAACAAAATAGTTCTGTTGATTAAAACTGTTTAGCTTTCCCTATTGAATACAAATTTCTTACCTAAGCTTATTATGTGTTATGTTTTAGTGGAACTCAAGTTTCAAGATTGTTTGGCTTGTATTCTAGCTCACAATTTAAATGAGTTACATTTGTATGTTACTCTTACATTGCATAAATTCTGTTTTATTTGATGTATACCAAAATCCTCTGAGATAGGCGTGAATTAACATCTATATTTTAATATGTGTTCATTATAATACATTTTTAAATAACTCAGAAATCTACATAAAAGCAAATCACCAGTTAGAGAGATATCATGTTATCATCTAGTCAGATATTGTGCAAATGTTTGACCATACATTTTTAATAAAGTGAAGCCAAATGCATATAATGAATTGTATGTGTACTTTTACTTACCAATATATTTTTTCAATATTAATATTCTGTTCCACCATCGGAATGCTTATTATCCTAAAAATGTAATCACAAACATTTGTATACATACATCTTTATTAGCTCATCTACTTATCGTTTCTTTAGGCTATGACAAAATTGTACGGTCAAATGACATGTTTACAATTGTGATGTACATTGCCAGATTGTTCTGTAAAAAGACATGAGTCAAAAGTCCTAATAATGTTTGCTATCTTTCCTTATTCCATTTCTAATACTAGAAATTATTAATCATTTTAATACCTGGCAATTGTTAGAAGATAATAATACTTATTTTTTACTGTGAATTTTTACTATTAGTAATTCTGAATATTATTTCTTTTTCATAGGCAACTTATGCTTACTTTTAAAATTAATTTCCTAATATTCCCAAATTTCTTTAGCTTTTTCATTTCTATAAATCATTTGGTTTTATTGTTTACTGTAGTTCTGTGTATTTTAAGAATAATAAAATATTTGCTTTTTGCATATCACAGATTTCATCTTTGACTTACATAAAAGAAAGTAAGGTTTAAAGAGGTTAATTGACATGTCTAGCATATATGCTGCAAAATCATGACTCTATGCTAGGTGTTCTGATGCATGTTTTGTTTTTAATTAACCTTCATCATCACCTTTCTTATAATGAGGCAACTAGAAATATGGTAAATAGATGAGAAAATCCTTGCATTTTAAGTATGTCTTCCTTTGAAAATATTCTTAGTGTATTTATTCAAGTAGAAGTTATTCTACTCCATAGGAAACTAATCTTTCTTGCTTTTTTCTGAAGACCTGACATAATTCCTGGCACATAGTAGGTACTTTACAAATATTTGTGAATGAGTGAATGAACGTACTATATCCTGTGGTGACAGAAAAATGAGACACAATCTCTGAATTAAAATAACTCTCAATCTTGTGGAGGTGAGAAGACAGACAAAATAGCACAAAATAGAAATAGGCATAGAAGGCATCTGATGCCTAAGTAAATGTTAGAAACAAAGACTCCTTAATCCCCTTCCTCAAATAAATTAGCTAGGAGCACATTATCTTATAATGTGACTTATTTCTTCTTTATTTTTAGTGAGAAGTCATGAGGGAATGGAAACCATACTGGTATTGAGACTTTAGATTCAGATATGCTTGGGCTTATGATCAGCTTTACCACATTACCATGTTCTATCTAAATAATCCTGGATGAAGTAGTCTCTGTGAACCTAAATTTCTTTACTTGTAAGTGTAATTAAAATGTCTAAATCCTCAACAATTGGGGGGTCTAACTGCCAGTATATACAAAGTGCTTAGCTCTTACAAGGTACTATAGAGGCATTGGTTCTTTCCAATGTTACTCAGATAGACTATCTTATAAGCTATACAGTATTAAAGATTACTTGACATTTTATGCCCATGATCATAGCCTTTTGAAATCTATTAATAGTTTATTATCCAAATTTAATCTTCATAATTAGCAGAGCTTTGGACAATCAGCAGCATACTTTTACCATGACACTGTTTACCCCTGTCTTAAACAGAACAATTTAGAGGAAGAAACTATGTACTAAGAGTTTAAATTATTTATTTTTTATTTATTTATTTATTTATTTTTTTTTTGAGAGGGAGTTTTGCTCTTATTGCCCAGGCTGGAGTGCAATGGCATGGTCTTGGCTCACCGCAACCTCCACCTCCTGGGTTCAAGCAATTCTCCCTCAGCCTCCCGAGTAGCTGGGATTACAGGCATGCACCACCACACCCAGCTAATTTTGTATTTTTTGTAGAGACAGGGTTTCTCCATGTTGGTCAGGCTGGTCTGGAACTCCCGACTTCAGGTGATCCGCCCACCTGAATTAAAATAGGTGCTGGGTTTACAAGTGTGAGCCACCGCGCCTGGCCGAGAGTTTAAATTCTTAAAAGCATATATATATGACATAAACTTTTAAGTTTCCCAGAACATAGAAAACACCAAATAATAATATAAAATAACTGATATGCTGTTTATTTAAGAAAAATTATATGTAAATGTTGAAGAGATGACTTTTAATAACGATTATATGGTGTTACATTGCCTGTTCTTAGACCATAATTTTATTTTCCAAGTGGGTGTTAGACACATATTATTGATCAGGGCATGCTATTCAGAATAAGTAATGATTGGCAATTCACTGAAGCTTGTGTGTGTGTGTGTTGAAATTTTACGCACTTCCCTGCTGTGGGAGTGTGACAAGGATAGCCCTTGGGAGCCAGTGTTCACATTCTCCAAGATGTAATTCTTCTCACACATGAGGAACTACCCTCCCTCCCACTTTGGTACTGGATAATGACCAAATCTTTTCTAATTTCTGTCAATTTTCCAGGAAACTTTGGACTAACCTGATTTATGTTATGTTCAATTACTTGTGGTTCATGTTGCTATACTGAGAAAAGGAAGTTTATCAGCTTTACTTTAGAGAGTGCATCGAGTGTTCCTGAAATTACTAAATAGCTTACTAATTTTGCGGTAGAAGAAATAAAGATAATGCTTTAAAAAAGCATGTAACTCATTATCTTAAACTGAGCTGGTCTTATCAAATTTTCTGTATTCAATTTTTCTCAAGCTTCACAAGCCTTAATTTTTGAATTATTTGCTTCTTTACTAAAGGAAAGTTGTTCTGGATTTCTTTCTCTACTATGACATGGTTAAAAGAGTTACAATGGGATCTAGCACCTACGAAATATTTTAAAAATTGTGTGTGTTAAAAGCATGATATGCTGTCCTCATACTTTGAAATATTATTCTTCAGGAAATTTCATTTTTTGGTTTAAACAAACTTCATTGACAATAACCTTAATACCTCAAATTTGTGATGATTATGCTGATGTTTAGGAAGGAAGAAAAGATTATGAAACGCTCTTTCAAAAAAAAGCTTAAAAATTTCTCATGACCTTTTTATTTGAAGTCAGTAAAATGCATTCCTTTAATGACATAAAAAAACTCAATTATTGAAGCAAATGACCACCTTTATTCTTTTCTGTTAAAGAGAAAGTATCAGAAATAAAAGTAGAAGGAAATGTTTTTTCTTCCTCTATCACCAACAAACACAGTACAGAAGTTACAAACAAGTAATAAATCATAATGCAGTCAATCAGGGCAGCACAGGGACCATGTGTCACATGTAAATGTTTTTTCTCTGTTCGTAAAATAAAAATCTTGTACAGTTTTCTCTGTAATGTAAGAATTAGCTTTCCCTCCTTCTATTTGTCTTTCCTACATTTGAGTTAGTTGTGGGGTTTTTTGTTTTGTTTTTCTGTTGTTGTTCTTTTTTGTTTTTTGTTTTAGCTAAAAGAGGTAGGTAAGGTAGGTAGATATGGAAAAGCTCCAGATAGAAATTCATAGTTGTTGTCTTGTCCTGGGTACTACCCAGAGGAAGTGGAACAATGGGACTTCTGAAAACTTTGCAATGTAAAAACTAACAAAAATCAAGCACAAAGAGAAATATAACAAAAATTGAGAATGGAGTCTCAAGTGGTCTACCATGTATGAAATTTAAGTTCCATGTGTGAAATAAAGAGTGGGAGAAAGGGAGTCAGAAAAGTTTATTTGTAGAAACAATGAACAGCTGAAAATTTTCCAAATTTTGTTAAAACTATAAGCCCACAGATCCAAGAAGTAGAATAAATATCAAGAACAAGCAGAACAAATAGCATACCCGAATATAATGTAATCAAATTTATCACAACGTCTTTATCAGTTTACCTTTTAGTGATAAAAAGAAAATAATAAAAGCATTTAGAGGAAAAAAAGTACATTACAAAGAAAATAACAATCATAGACTTCACATCACAAAACATGCAAGCCAGAAGACATAATACTATCATTCAAGCACTGAAATACACTGTTAACCTAAAATTCTATTTCTTGAAGTTCTTACAAAGTCTAATAAGTCTTACCATTAATCCAGAAATTGTATTCGTAGATTTTTTGTTTGTTTGTTTATTTGTTTTGTTTTCTTATAGACAGAGTCTCGCTCTTGGCCCAGGCTGGAGTGCAGAGGCGCAATCTCGTTTCGCTGCAACTTCTGCCTCCCGTATTCAAGCGATTCTCGTGCCTCAGCCTCCCAAGTAGCGGGGATTACAGGCGTGTGCCACACAATCCAGCTAATATTTGTATTTTTAGTAGAGATGGGGTTTCACCATGTTGGCCAGGATGGTCTTGAACTCCTGACCTCAAGTAATCCACCCGCCTCGGCCTCCCAAAATACTCGTAGGTTTTTTTTTGTTGAAAATTTATCTCCACATAAAAATCTACTCACAAATGTTTATAGCAGCTTTGTTTAGTTTCCCAAACCTGGTAGTCAGTGAGATATTTTTCAATAAATGAAGCAATCAACAAACTGTGGTGTATTCATAGAATGGAATATTATTCAGTGATTAAAAAACAGAAATGCATTATCAAGCCATGAAAAAACATGGAGGAACCTTAAATGCATATTGCTAAATGACATAAAATCAATCTGAAAAGGCTATACACTATATCACTCCATCTATATATCTAATATTCCCAAAAAGGCAAAACTATAGGAAAAGTACAAAGATATATGGGTGTCAGGGCAGTAGTGGTGATCTAGGGATGAGTATTAAAGAATCCCAGGGAATGTTTAGAGTGGTAAAATTAATCTGTATGATACGATGGTGATAGATAAATAATATGCATTTGTTAAACGATGTAGAACTGTACAACACAAAGAGCAAACCTTAATATTAACTATTGGCTTTAGGTAGCGATAATATATCAATATTGGTTTATTAATTGTAATAAATGTGCCTCACTAACGTAAGATATTAACATTAGGACAAACTATGTATGTGTGGGGTAAGAGTGTATGTGGTAACTCTGAACAGTCTGCTTTTAAATTAAATAATTAAAAAAATAAATAACAGTGAAAGTTTTAGGTTCACTGTGCTAATATGAAGGTAAGGATTATGACTTCCTTTAGAATTTAGTAAAACTTTTTCATAAATCCACTTGAGTGTTACTTCTTATATATATTTTGATTATAGATAGAAGATCTTTGACAATCATTGATCTATTAAAATTTTCTGTTACAAATAGAAATTTTTGGTAATCTACACTTCTCCTAAAAAACATACAAAAAACCTCCTGCCCTTTGAAAGCCCACCATGAAGAAAATGAGTCAAGCCACAGACAAACAGAAAATATTTATAATATGTACATTTTATATTAAATAACTTGTTTCTGGAATATATAAAAAAGTACAAACAACCCAGATTTTTAGAAAATGGACGAAAATTTAAACAAATACTTTTTAAAAATACACAAGAGGCCAAAAAGCATGAAAAAGCACTAACATCATTACTCACATAAATTAAAATTAAAGCCAAAAGTGAGAGGCCACGGTATGCCCATTAGAACAGCTAAAATTAAACTTGACAATAACAAGGTTTGACGAAGATGTTCAACAATTCTACTATTCATACATTTTGTATGGTAATATAAAATGACACAGTCTCTAGATACAGTTGGCAGTTTCTTGCAAGTCACCATGCAACTCCACAATTCTACTCCTAGGTTCTTCCCAATAGCAATTACAGCATATGTCCATACGAAGGTTTTACATTAGTATTTGTGCTACCTTATTCATCATAGTCAAGTGCTGGAAGTGACTCAAATGTTCATCAACAAGTGAATAAATAAACCGTAATAGAATTTTAATAATCCATAACAAAGAGAAATTTTTAACATATACAATAACATAGATAAATCTCAAAAATCGAATGCTGAGCCAGACACAAAAGAACACATATAGTTCAATTTAAATGAAACTTACAGGAAGGCAAAACTATTTTTCATAATAAAGAACATATCAGTGGTTAGCTGAGTCCAGAAGAAGGGATTGATTGGCAAGGAGCACATAAAATCTTTTAGGATAATTTTGGTGAGAGTTACACAAGTGTATTCTCTGTTAAAACTTGTCAAACTTTGCACTTAAACTGAGTTCATTTAATTGCATGCTAATTATGCCCCAATTCATTTAATTTGACATAGGCACTCTAACAGTATTATTTACATCTTAGATTGGTAATAAAAGGTTTAACAATAAATAGCAATATCATAATATGGGAAAACAAACACTTTAATACATTAATGCAGATTGTTGTATGGAGAACTATTTAGCAATATCTATCAAGTTAGCTCAGTCTTCATTTGATTCTAAGAACAGATACTGAAGTTTCAGATATACTTTGTATGAACTTTGTATATACAAGAATGAAATTTACAGTGATAGCTGTAAAATATATTTTAATCGAATAGGGATATTTTTTAAAAGTTAGGAATAGTCTTATGCTTATAAAGTAGTGGCTGGATGAAAACATAGAGCCAGCACATGAAGCTTCAGCTTTGAAATTTGGAGAACAAGGACACTCTAGCTATTAGAAAGTAAGATGATTTCTAAAGATATAGATGTAGATGTAGAGAATAAATGACCTATTATTGGGTCATCCTTTTTTACCTGAGTTCTGACTTTTCATAAAGAGTAACAGCTAACATGTATAGAGTGATTACTTAAGACATGCACCACGCATTGATTTAAATGCATTTTTATCTCAACTTTCAGAGCTCTATAAAATACTCACTATATTTTTATACATATCTATTTTATGCATGAGAAGTAGAAGCTCAACTAAATTCTATAATAAGTCTAAGAAATCACACTTATATAAGTGGTAGAGCTGTCATTCAAAGCTAGGATGTTTAAGCCTAAAGCCACTGCCCCTAAGATGATGGCTCATTGCTATAATTTCTCATCTTAAATGATCAGATATGCCAATTTGAGAGGAGAGGTGAAATAATTCATTGATGAATTAATGATTATTGATGTTAGGGAAAACAGTTTCTGCGAGTTGTGTACTTTTAGTAAGGCCATATTTATGTCCCTAGGATTTAATATGGGAACTAATATGATAAAGCCACATTAACTGTTCTTGGGAATTGTTGTGTCTAGGATTGCATTTAGTTTTCCCTCTTTACATTCTTGTCCCAGTGTTTCCTCTAAATTGACATTGATTAAAAATGTTAACTGATAATTCCAGATGAAACCCTATCTCTAAAGGCATAAAACTAACAATCTTTATTAGATTACTAAAATAAAATTTGTATTGAATTTCCAATTTGATTTATATTCAGATTAGGTACACTTCATTAAAGATCTATTTCAACTGTTTTGGATTTTTCTGGTTCTATAATATTTCCATTATCCATAATTTTATGGTTTATTATAATCCTTAAGCCAAACAGTCCCAAAGTAGAGAAAATTTATTTTGCTAGTTATGAAGATTTAATATATAATTTTCTCCAAACTGGTATTAAAAAGTAGAATACCAAATATATTGATAATAGGCAAGAGACTTGGAAGTTGAGAGAAAATTTTTAAATTCTTTTGTTATGCAGTGCTTAACAAATAATTAGATTATATAAGATACTTTGGAACTCTGATTACCTCACTTAGACTTGCACAATATTTAATCTATTAAGATATTTTACTCAGTCTTTTTTATTAGAAAAAGGGTAACAATTTTAATAAAACTTTTAGTTCAGATCTAATAAAGTATATCACTAAAAAAATTCTTTTATTTAAAAATGGTGTATTTCTTTTCTGAAAATTACTTTTCCCTCAACTTTTACTACTTTTAATCATGTTTTAAAAGAAATTTTGTATTTCTCATTAAATAAGATGTATGAAAAACTATAATAAACAAGGTATCAGGAAAAACAGGCAAATTACAGCTATGTCATTTGAATCATTTGGGAACTGTTAGATTTCTAGATTCTTAAGAGTGTGCCTAACTTCCTCTTTTCTTTACTGACCTCTGTCCACAAGCAAATAAATGACATGAAACCCAAATCCATCCACTTTTTTCAAGATTTTCGTTCTCTTACGCACTGCATTGCATTGCATTTCCTAGGCACGTGTAGTCACTTAACCTGTTCTGGTGTGGGTGAACTCCTTAGAGAAGTTTATTATTTTAACTAAAGTCTCATCATCATCACTCTGCTTTTCTCTACCGGACTCAGTGTCTTTGTTGTGATATCTGGTGGCATCAGCCTGGGCTTTCTCTTCCTTTTGATTCCTCTTTCCCAAATGGCTACAACTTGACTTTCTTCCTTGCTTTTCCTTTTGCTGCTGGGTCTTCATGGCTATAAAACACACAGGCGATTTAGAACTTCCATACTACTCTGCCTCATAGTGTTTATCCAAATGCTGGACCTTGTTGTTGTTGTTGTTGTGTTGTTTTGTTTTGTTTTGTTTTGAGATGGAGTCTCGTTCTGTCATCCAGCCCGGAGGGCGGTGGCGCGATCTTGGCTCACTGCCGAGCTCCGCCTCCCAAGTTCGTGTCATTCTCCTGCCTCAGCCTCCTGAGGAGCTGGGACTACAGGCGCCCGCCACCACGCCCAGCTAATTTTTTGTATTTTTAGTAGAGACGGCGTTTCACCGTGTTAGCCAGGATGATCATTTCTGTTTTGATCACTGGACTTCCAGTTGTGGACTTGGCACTTTTCTGCCAATTTCTTTGCTTGGCTGCTTCCTTTGCCATTACTGACTAGGTTCATTCCTTGTCTCTTTGGTTTTAAATATTACATTTTTGGACAAATCCTAGCAAAAGATTAAATTGGAAAATGACGGGTTGAAAAATAACAGTTATCACAGATAAATTAATTTTCTTGTTTTCATAAATGAAATTCAGACTTTGGATGACAATGATGCTGGTTGAAATTATAGTTATTTCTTTCCCAATTGGAATGGCCAGATTCCTGACAATATCCTATAGTAGGAAAACATAGGTGAGAATATAAGAATTTATGATGAAAAAAAAATCAGTAAGGGATTAGACATCATAAATGAAAGCTTTTAGAGTCTTAAAGTATTATTTATAATCATTAAAAAGATAACACACAAAATCAATATAATGGTGACATTTTATACATATCAGATGGCTAAAAGCAATATCTACAAAATTACTTGATATATCGTCTCTTGCTTTCTATAAAACATAAAGATTCATTCTTCTAAAGTCTGCATGTGCTCCTAATAAAGTTGTTTCATTATTACGTTGTTTTCTTAAATATTGGGAGGTTTCCATTTTTTTTCTGTACCTTTTGTCTAAATATCCAATGCTTGTACCAGCTCTAATTTTCCGTAGTGGGCACTTAAAGTGCCTTTATCAATAGTCCAGTGAGTCAGTATTAAGACAACTTTACTATTTCTTTTTATAAATTTATCCTCCAATTCAACAATAGGGTTTCCATAATACCTTAATTCTGTGATCATAGGCTTGAAAAAAATCCCAAGTCTACAGACTGAATTTCTACCTTATTCCCCTTGTACGTGATTCTGGACCTTTATAACCTGCTTATATCCTTTTATTTTCAAAATTTGGTTCTATCTTGCTTTCTCCAGGCTTTCCCTTAGGCTTCTTTTTGTTGTCATATGTCCTCTATGTCATTGCCTCCATTACTCCTTAGATAATTACCCATTATCTCCACCCAGACTCTGCAAATATTCTGCTCCTCACCATTCTCTACGTGATATCGTATGACTCTGTGTCCCCACCCAAATCTCATCTCAAATCGTAATCCCCACATGTTAGGGAGGGACCTGGTGGGAGGTGATTGGATCATGTGGATGGCTTCCCCCATGCTCTTCTCGTGATAGTGAGTTCTCAGGAGATCTGATGGCTAAAAAATGTGGTACTTCCTCCCTCTCTCTCTCCTGCTGGCTCTTGAAGGAAGTGCTTGCTTCCCCTTCCCCTTCTGCCATGATTGTAAGTTTCCTGAGGTCTCCCCAGCCGTGAAGAACTGTGAGTTAATTAAACCTCTTTTATTTATAAAGTATCCAGTCTCATGTAGCTCTTTATAGCAGTGTGAAAACGGACTAATATACTAATCCTATTAAAACTCCCTTCCCATCTATTGGCAATGCACATACTAGCGCCTTGAGATCACACTGGATTTAGCCTATGACCATGAGAGAACACCAGGCTTCAGATAGAGGAAAAATGGGATTCAAAATTGTAACTGTTTTGGCTTTCCAACATGCTCAAGATTCTTAGGCAGGAGCTGACTCTGGCTTTTCACTATATTCCAGTGAAGTGATAGCAGGTGTGAAAAAGAAAGAATGGATTCAACTTCTGTTTAGGATGTTACATTGACAGAACTTGGTGATGGTTTCAGTGAGGGTGAGGAAGAAGTTGAGGATGATGCAGGTTTCTGGTTTGGGGAACTGGGTGGATACTGGCTCACCTCTTATTTAGAATGTGACTTCCTATTTAGTGTTACCCTCTGCTAGTCTTGTATTACCTTTCTAAATCACATTTCTTACATTTATTTTTTAAATCACATATTTCCTGTGCTGAAACCTCTGATGGTTTCATACTTGCAGGATAAAATCTAAATTCTCTGTAACAACTGAGTTTCCTCACAATCCAGTGCTAAGCATAATGTCCTACCCCACACGTATCATTATACTCTAACCAAATCACCTTCTGAGTACACACTTTCATATCTTGGTGCCTTTGAACATGGCCATCCTTCTGTCTGGAATATTCTCGCCACCATCACTGCCCCCTCTTGAAATCCTTGCCATCTTTCAAGGCCTAATTCAAGTGCCACTCAGGTTGAAGTAGTGTCTCCATCATCTCCATCATGTTCTAATATTTCTGTGTGTAGAGCTTTTATTATTGGTTTTGTGATATTGAATCAAAATTATTTTGCTTACACATCTCTATCGTAATGTAATGTAATTAATTTCTAATGTACATTACACATTAATGTAATGTAATTAATTACTCTAAAAGGAAAATTTTAGAGCATTTTTAGGTGTACTAGTTGTGTACTGTCATATGTTATTAGCAATTTCATATATACAGCTAAATGACTCATTCAAAATTTTCAAAAATTAAATATATAAAAGGACTCATTGTAATGATGAAATTTATAGAATTATTGCTTGCCCTACTGTATTAAATTTTGGATGTTATTGTTAGCTAAATAGCATAGGAATGGAGTCACGGATTTGGCACACAGGGAGGATAGTCTTTGAACACTTTAAAGAGCAACCTCCAAGTAAGAGGGACTCCTACCCCATTTTTTGTGGCTGGATTCTGAGAAATAAGCCTATCTGTGAATCTGTCATAAGATACATTTGTAATAGGATTAATTTGCACCTGAAAGATGTGGAAGAAAGGTGGATTGAAGCAAAAGTTCTTGTCTAAAAATACGCAAGGAGTCAAGAAGAGAAATGCAGAGTTTGTAATTGAGATGACAAAACTGAAGCAAGTAACTTTAAAAAGGCAAACTTGAATTTGTGCTAGGAGAGATTTTTTTCTGAAATTTCTGATGAAGGAAACTAACTTATAGAGTGTTTGCAATACTCATGGATGGAGGGGAGTGAGCTGCTAAGGAAGTGATCATGCAGTTCACAAGAGGTCAAGGGTGACACATTTCTGTATCGGGAAGGAAGCTTCTTTCATTTCTTATGGCAAAATGTGCTGTGACCATTAATGATAAATTCAGTCGATTTCATGTTCCTGTGGCTTCATAAAAGTTCTCCCATTGTTTGGTAAAGAATAGTGGCTTATTACAATTACCCAGGTAAAAGGGGTAAGAGGTGGTGTTGAATTGGCCTAGAATGTTGCAAGAGCGAGTTAGAGAAGTGGTTCAAGTAAAGAAATATTTGGTAGTTTTAATTCACATAAATTAGTGATTAATTCTATGTATGAATGTGTATGTGTGTATGACTATGTGTATATGTTTGTGTATCTCTCATGTATATATGTATATGAGAGAGGGAGAAAGATTGGAAGGAGTTGGCTCATGCAATTGTGAGTGCTAGCAAGTCTGGAATCCACTGGGCAGCCCAGCAGGCTAGAAGCTCTCAAGTAGCAGCTGACCCTTCAAATTTGAGGCAAATTTTTTTCTTCTCGGAGAAACTTCTGTTTTTGGTTTTAAAAATTAATTGGATGACCTGTAATCCCAGCACTTTGGGAGACTGAGGCAGGAGGATCACGAGGTCAGGAGATCAAGACCATCCTGACTAACTCAGTGAAACCCTGTCTCTACTAAACATACAAAAAAATTAGCTGGGCGTAGTGGTGGGTGCCTGTTGTCCCAGCTACTTGGGAGGCTGAGGCAGGAGAATGGCATGAACCCGGGAGGCAGAGCTTGCAGTAAGCTGAGATCACACCACTGTACTCCAGCCTGGGCGACAGAGCGAGACTCTGTCTCAAAAAAAAAAAAAAAAAAAAAAAAAAAAAAAAAAAAAAAAAAAAAGGTTGATTGGACGAGGTGCACCCATATTATTGAGGGTAATTTCCTTTATATAAAGTCAACTGAGTATAGATTTTTTTAATGCGTCTACGGAATACTTTCATAGCACTGCCTACATTCGTGTTAACTTGATACCCATCAGCTTGTCCTTAAACCATTTGCAATCTCCAAATAAAGACAATAACAAAGTCACACTTCCACCTAACATGATATGACTACCCTGCTTACAACTAAAGATTCATTGACTCTTTCCCCCATAGAGGATGCAAACTCCTTGACTAATATTCATTCTTCCTATAACTTACATACTGTGATGTTAGCTATTATTAATACTTCTTATAAGGTGATAAGAGATGAAGTAAAACTACCTAATATGTATGTATTGATTTTGGAAAAGATCTTTTTTCTCTTTTTCACATTGATTAAATAAGCAAATTAGACATAAAATTCCATGGTCAGATTTTTTTTTTTTTTTTTGGCATAGTAGTTTGCCCCCCATATCAAACAAGGAATTACAGTCAATTAAAACATGCAATGATGAATAGTAAGACTGTCTCCAGTACCTAAGCAGGGCCCAGCCTCATGAGACATGAAAAGGAAATAACACCTGAGGATATAGCAGTGAAAGAGATAGGTTTGGCCTTGTGAAATTTCGCCAAGACTTTAGGGATGCTTGAGACCGTGTGTAGAATAAGAAAGCACAGGCTGGGTACGGTGGCTCACGCCTGTAATACGAACACTTTGGGAGGCCAGCCTGGTCAACCCCCATCTCTACTAAAATTAGAGATGATAAACCCCCATCTCTACAAAAATTACAAAAATTACCTGGGCATGGTGACAGGCTCCTGTAATCTCAGCTACTTGGGAGGCTGAAGCAGGAGAATTGCTGCAACCCTTGCGGGGGAGGTTGCAGTGAGCTGAGATTGCACTCCAGCCTGGAGGACAACAGCGAGACTCCATCTCAAAAAAAAAAAAAAAAAAAAAAAAAAAAAAAAAAAAAAAAAAAAAAAAAGAAAAGAAAAAAAGAGAAGAGAAAAGAAAAGAAAAGAAAGTGCATATAAATTTTGGAAGAAATTAAACTTTGTTAGTGTCATAGCTGGTAGTTTGTAAGTCTGATTTCTATTGGTTGCGTTTTTTCCTTTGGTAACCCCTTGGATGTTACAGAACTAATTAGAAAATTTCATAATTTTTAAGATGTGCTGAATATAAGAGGAATTCATTAATGCTTAGGCTAGAGATGTATAGGGAGTGTCACACACCATAGGACTCTAGGTACTGGGAACAGCAATGATCACTGTAAGATGCTCAAGATAAAGATGAAATTCAGAGGACTGGAATCAGGAGAGTCTTCAGTATTTAAAATGTAGGATTTTGCTTAAATAGAAGATCTTGATTTGATTTCATCATGGAAACTTCTCTAGTTCAGAAATATAATGAAAATGGGGTACAGTATTATTGAAAACACTGTGTTCAAATTTGGGTGAGACTTATTCCAGAGACGGTAGCAGAAAGAGCGAGGTGAATGTTACCAGAAAAAGTGAGTTTTGAGATCAATCTTTAAAGAGATGTATTACTGAAAAGAAATGGAATAGGCGTTGAGCTATCATGAATGTGAAAAAAGACCACTTCATTGCCTATAACATTTAATCCCCACTGTTAAGATACATTGCAGCCTAGATACTATGATGAATTTTTCAATATAGATCTGATATTTATTTTTTAATTAATAATACATGCCAGCAATATCTGAAAGCTGCTCCATCATTTATATATCTCTTTCAAAGAGTCATTCTTGTATTACATATTCAGTCAGAAAATTTCTCTTATTTGAAGTTAGTTTCCAGTAGAAAATACATTAAGATGTTATCATACACCCTGCAAAGGAAAATAGGTATGCTGAAATTCACAATTTCCTCAAATATATACATGCCCAGCATACTGTTAGTTGACAGAAAGTAAATGGTCCAGACTGAACTTTCACAGAGGCTTTCTACTTCATGTTAAAGATTTTTATTTAAAGATAAGCAGATGTTTCATGTGTCAACTTAGAGGTAGAAACAAAAATTAAATTAAGAAAAAATGGAGATCATTTTTAAAAAGTTATTTTCCTAACTTATTTGTGTACTCCTCCAGTGAAAACTAATATGGTTACCCAAGCACTGTACACTTGTACAAATGTCTTAGCAAGACATTCTATGAAAATTTGGTTCAAATTGTGTTCACTAACACTTAAAATATAAAATGATTTACTCAATTTTGTCAATACACAAATAAAGCCTCTGCCAGGCTCTTCAATAATTTATATAACTTTCCTTTCTTTTAAACAAAAATCAAGTCATATTATTATTAATTTCTTTTCTAAGAAAAACTCAGAAACATTGAAGGGTAAATTAAATTTGAAACAAACATAAAACTGGAGGGAAACAATGGCGAAAAGATGCTGAGAGAGAAGAACAACTTGGTAAGTACTCACCTTTATACCATTGAAGCTACTTCATTTATTCAACAACATTTATTTAACCCTACTATAGGCAGGTTTCTGTTCTAGTCACTCAAAGTACATCCTTGAAAAAATCAACCGTCTCAGCATTTTCATTCTATATTTGATATGATTGGAATTTCGACATTAATAATAAAAAATAAATTCAAGTTTTGTTCTGATATGGGTAATAGGAAAACGTGGAGTGTCTTTGTGATTATTGTAGTTTATTTTTAAAAGCTTATTAAACAATGGCTTTTCAGAAAGTGTTATAATAAACATATTACATTTCCCGTATTGAATTGAGAGGAAGCATTACTTGGATTGAGACACTTCCAATGAGTAAGCTCTTCTTTAACACAGTCTCTACAACACCAAATACCAAATTAAAAATGGGTGCATTCAGTCAGTTATTCAGAGTTTCTTACAGATTCAAATCAAATACAAGAAGAACAGTGTATTAGTTCATTCTTACACTGCTACAAAGATATACCTAAGACTGAGTAATTTATAAAGGAAAGATGTTTAATTGGCTCACAGTCTGTGGCCTGCACAAGATTCTGCTTCTGGGAAGGCCTCAGGAAATGTACCATCATGGCAGAAGGCGAAGGGGAAGGAGGCATATCTTCACATGGTCAGCAGGAGAGAGAGAGAGAGAGAGAGAGAGAGAGAGAAGGTGGAGGTACAAACAACCCCTATGATTCAGTCACCTCCCACCAGACCCCTCCTCCAACACTGGGGGTTACAATTTGACATGAGATTTCAGTAGGGACACAGACCCAAGCCATATCAAATGATGTCATTAATTATTTTAGGACCTAATGGATCAGTTGTTAATTAACTCTTTGAGATGTTGAAGAAGCCCCAAATGGCACTTAACAAAATATAGTTTTTTCACAAATGCACTTTAATTTCTATTTTTCCATTCCAGAGAGTGAGTCAGCCCTGTGATGTTTCATACTGGGAAAATGTATTAAAAAATACCTTTATGTCTAAAATTTGTGACATTTCTTTCTTCAAGAAGATTGTAACCTGTATTTAAATTATTCAATCAAAATAACATTTCTTCGTAATTACTGAAGCAACATGTGCTCAAATCAGAAAATTTGAAATACAGTGAAAAGCACAAAGATGAGGAGAAAACTCTGTAATGCCTTTCATATGCATTGTTAGAGTTTTGGCATGTTTTCTTTTTTTCTATCACTCTTTTTTTTTGGGATATACAATTTATATATATATATATATATATATATATATATATATATATATATATATATATATATATATATAAAATACCATGTAGAATTTCAAACTGCTTCTAGAGCTTGCCTTCTTTTTCCCTCTTTACTTAGCTATCTCAAATATTTTCCTACATCGGTAAGTATTCTTCCATTTATGGCATTTAGATTTTTCCACAAGTATAAAAATACTTTGACATACAGAAAAATATCTGTAGAAAATTTAAAAATTTTTCTTAAGGATTTAAGACACTCAAATCTTTATCTGAGAGTCTGCTTTTTGAGTAATTCAATTTAAGATTTACTTTCTCTCTTCCTGTACCTCTAAACTTCTGTTAGTTATATCATTTCTGCATTGTTGGGCATGTTACTCACTTTTATCTTAGTCTTAGACCGACAGCTACAAACAGAGGCAATGCTTACCACTTTAATATTTCATTTATCTCTTAGTAGGCTAGAGTTAACATGCAACTAGTTTCTTCAAGCAGGTATCAGTGCAGCAATACTACCCAAGTGCTCTCATTTGGACAAATATGTATTTGTTGCCTTTATATTAAGAATGGTTTGGCTGTATTGACATTTTTGAGTCAAAATTAAATGCATAGCTTTGTTGTCTTGTGTTTAATATTGCTGAGGAAAGGTATGAGGGCAGCCTGATATTTTCCATCCCTTTTTATGTGTATCAGTCTTTAAAGAAATTTATCCTTGAAGTTTAAAAATTTTTAAATTTTATTACCATAGAATTAATTTTTATCAGTCTAAGACATGGTATGCTATTTAAACATGTAGCTTCAACACTTCTTTGAAATATGTTTTTTTGTTTTGTTTCTTGAGACAGAGTCCTGCTCTGTTGCCAGGGCTGGAGTGCAGTGGCCTGATCTCAGCTCACCGCACCCTCTGCCTCCCAGACTTAAGCAATTCTCATGCATCAGCCTCCTGAGAAGTTGGGGTTACAGGCATGCACCATCATGCCCAGCTAATTTTTGCACTTTTAGTAGAGACAAGGTTTCACCATTTTGGCCAGGCTGGTCTCGAATTCTTGGCCTCAAGTGATCCATCTGCCTTGGCCTCCCAAAGTGCTGGGATTATAGGCATGAGCCACTGAATCTGGCCCAGAAATTTTTTTAAAGTACTTATTTGTTAATTTACTTTGACTTTATTCCTTTGAAACTCCTCTTATGCCTATATTTGAATTTTTTTGTAGCTTCCCTAGCTAAATATTTTCTTTCACATTTTGACTCTTTATTTCCATTCTGTTCATTTTATTTTTCTTAATTCAGTCCTAGATGTTTCTTATATATCTTAAGCAATTTCTCTTTTTCTTTTATTTTTAAGACACGGTCTTGCTGTCCCACTGTCACCCAGGCTGGAGTACAGTGGTGTGATCATAGCTCCCTTGCAGCCTCGAACTCCTTGGTTCAAGCAACCCTCCCTCCTCAACCTCCCAAGTAGCTAGGACTAAAGGCATGTGCCACCATGCCTGCCTGGCTAAGTTACATTTTTTTTTTTTTTTTTTTTTTTGGTAGAGACAGGGTCTGGCTTTGCTGCCCAGGCTGGTCTTGAACTCCTAGCTTCAAGTGATCCTCCTGTGTTGGCCTTCCAAAGTGTTGGTATTACAGGCGTGAGCCACTGCACCCACCCCAGATTCTATTTTGTTTTATTGCTTTCAATTTTACTTTTATTTCCATTATGATTTGTCATTTTCCTCCTACCTCTTTTCTTAGCATGAACAACCTCATTTTATCTTTCCCTCATATCTTAATATCTCTTTTCTGGGGTTTTGTGTCCATTCATTGTACTCTTAATATATAAGGGAGATGTTAGGTGTCTGGAATATTAATGACAAGATATCTGGTTTCAATTTTCATTTTTTCCATGGCAATATTTTTCTAATGAGTGTTTACCATCTGTCTTGCTTTCTAGTTCTTTCCTCCTTTTTTTCTCTTAATATTTTGTACCGATTCAGCTTTACATGACATGATTTTTCCTGTTTAAATATTTGAAGAATTTCACTTGAGGAGTGACTTTAAAATTCAGAAGTTTGCCACTTGCAGAATTCCCTAGAAGTTGAAGGAAACACTACTCACCATATTATTGGAAAATTTATCTAATAGGTTATTAAAATCAATCCTTCTATGTGTTTTTGGCTTCTTCAGATATGCTGAATGTTGACAGAAGGTCAGATGTGTATTGTGAGTTAGCCCAAGGAACTGTGGTCATGATAGTTCAATTCTCCAAGATAGAAAATTCTGAATGAGAAACAAGGAAACAATATTTTTGTTGGGGGCTAATACAGAGTTTTCTTTTGAACATGATAACAGGAAGACAAAGAAAGATTAACATCTTTATGTGGTTTTGATATATTGGGGGAAATTGAAAAATGCAAAACACATTGATACACGTAAGTTTATTAAAATTAAAGAACAGTGCAAAATGTAAAAAAATACATAAAGTGTCACAAGGTAGAAGTGTTTAAATTTCAAATGTGCAGTTCCAAAAATAATGGAGATAGATAAGGAAAAATGTTTCTTTGACTGGATAGCATGGTAAGCTTCTTTTGATTATTGCTGTTCCTTCCAGCCCAAATGGTCTGGTTGCCAATGTGTCCAGCATTCAATTACTGGCTTTCTATTGGGGTACTTGTGTGGACACTTTGGAAACCCTTATGTGAGGTCTACCAACAGTACAGTTCCTTGATGAGAGAAATTTGGCTCTGGCTTGAACTCTTCCACAAGCTCTCACTCCCAGCTTCAGTTACAAGTGGTCCACCTATAGCCATTCGTTATTGGATTCTGTCACCTAGTGGGCAACTTTCTTGAAGGGTAATGGAACAATGGTTCCAGCTCCACTCAGATCCTTGACATCCTCTTAACTTTTGCAAAATTTTGCTTGTATAATCAACAGATGGAACTCAGGATGCTTCCTTGTCACCTCTTTTTGACTCTGCCTCTTCTTATGCCTTATCCCAGTAGCATTAGTCACTCTGCGGGTTGACTGATGTGCCACATGTCAGAGGGAAGATAACCACTCTCCTTAACCTCGTAGAGGATGGAAGTGATTGAGGTTTTCACATAATTTCAGGTAAGAAAGAGCCCCATAGGAAAAAAAATAAGAGAGGAAATACTGTTCTCCCTCTCAGTTCTCCTATATTGTTTGGAGTGGGAGTGGGGTGGGGGATGAGGATGATTGGGGGTGGTGGGACCATATTCTGCCCAAGTACATCTCAGAAAGCCCAGCTGGGTGATGGAGTTGCCCTCAACTGTTCAAAGTTCTTTGAATTTATTACTTTTGCTAATTCTCCGCTTTGAACTTTAGCCATAATTAATGAGCATATAAGCAAAATTACTTTTTAACAGTCTATTGTAAATTTTTTATGATTTCAATGAGATGATATATAGTGGTAGAATGATCATCTGTTTGTCTAGCTTCCAATTTCATTCTTTTGTGTATGTTCTCTTCATGTTAATTTAAAACCATCTTAAAACTCTCATGATTGATAATGACAATTCCCAATTATTAAATCATACAAAATATTACAAACATGTAATTATTTTTTCTACCATAAAGTACAAGAAGTATAATCTGAGATGAAAATTATTTAACTCTTTTTAAACTCTTTCATATCACCTTGTGTTATAGATATACAGAACTATTATTGTGGTTTTTAAACATATAATTCCTTAATAGTAGTTATTGAGTTACTCTGTCTTTTTATTTGAAATAAAACATCTTATAAGCCATCCTTCAATATTTTGAAACTATTAGTTAACATTTTACAACTCTATATTAATATTGTCTAAACTATATATTGCACCTACATATTATTTTCTGTTATGAGATGATTTCAAAAACTAATACTGAGCCTGTCAATAGAGTATGCTAGGTTGAATTCCCTGATGGCCACTTTTCTTGGTTTAAGTTAATGTACTGATTTACAAATATTAGTTTCTTGGTAATTGGAATGGGGATATCTAAAAGGAGGCAGACAAACTAAGAAGCCTTTATACTTGGACCCTTTCAAGACATTTCTTAGACAGATCACTGCCCAGAGCTGTAAGTGAAGCACTATTCTACATTATATGGCAAAATAAGTAAATAAAATACAAGTAACTAAGATTAAGATAAAAGATTCCATGTGACTTAACAACTCTAGGCTTTTGTTTCACCAAGGGAGCCCTGAGGAATCAGTTTTAAATGGAAGGATAATACATAAAAAGGAATATTGTGTGTGTGTATGTGTGTGTGTGTGTGTGTGTGTGTGTGTGTACATGCCCACACACAGATGACATATATGATTGATCATTCTAGAATTGTGACTGCTGTTATGGATTAACAGTGTAAGGAAGTGTTCCAAGAACAACTCAATGCCTTTCCTGTGTTAACAAGAAAAACCTTGTGCCCAACACAAAACATTCTGTCAAGCTCATAAATTGTATTGTATGCAAAGACCTCAGAGCACAACCAGTACATTCTTGTTCCCTCTGCAAGCTGCACAGGTAAACTCTTTTCAGAACTGCCTAGTTATGTGTGCATTCATGACCCTCAGAGACACACCCAGCTTTCTATATTTCAGATCTCATGGGGTAAGTCCTTCTACTGCAGCACAAAGTGGAATGCATATAACCACACCACCCACACATTGGCTGTGGATCTAATCTGCTAGCCATGGGTTATTGATGCATTGCAAGGGGCTGGACCTCGTGTACTCTCTCCTCTTTCTGTAAGTAAACTCTATACCCCTTGAGTCTGGTATGCAGGTTTTCTGTTCTCAGCAATCTCTAATCATGCACTGGAAGAGGCAGAGGAAGGTGTACTTGATTGGGACAACCTTATCTAGCTGTTTTCCACTCTGCATATCCCTGCTGATGAAATAAGAGATATTAAGGCAGAAATAACGGGCACCATCAAAGAAGAGTCCTTAGTGGAAAAAGGGAACTATACCTTACACCATTTTACCTTGATTTGACCCCCTTCAAGAAAACAGATTGGCATGAAGCCAAGGTTTCTGGGGCTCACAAGGGAAAACAACCCTATTCCTCAGTAAAACTAGAAGAAGAAAAGGGTGGCATGAGTACTTTTATGCATATCTTAGAGACAGGGCCCAGGTAACCATAATTCCTGGCCCCTACCATGGGTGGAAACAGCAGATGTCCCTGGGACTTTAAGAACTAATATTGTCACATATGGAAAAGAAGTCACCATGTGCTTAGCTATTGACTTCTTTGACCCTTTTTGCATGCCAGTGATGGTGGTTTTCACTACTGAATGAATAATAGGTATATATGTATAGCTACTGTGCACAAGGCATCTATCATTGACTTTGAAGTTACACTCCACCTAATTCAGACAATTACAGTGGAGCACATTGCCTCCTGAGACTCCCTTAAGCTGTGCACATCACAAAGAGTGGTCTAAATAAAACAATATTTATCCAGGGTGGAGAAAAGGAAAAAATAGCCCTGATTTAAGAATTAATGGATGCTAGAATTTTGAGATCTACCATTTCCCAATACAATAGGCCAGTTTGGCCTATAAAGAAGACATTTAACATATAGTGACTCAAGATATACTACCACCAGTTCAACTGCCAGTTAGCATCTTTTGCCCTATCTGTACTGGACATTATTTCAGTCATGGAGCAACTGACAAAACATGACAGCATTTGGTATGCTATTGTTAACCTGGTCAAAATGTTTTTCCCCATTTTGATGAGGAAGAGAACCAGACCAAGTTGCCTTTACGTAGCTGGGGATGCAATATACCTTTACTTTCCTTCCTCAGGGATATCTCCATTCTACTGCTGTTTGCCGTCTATAGATGGGGCTGGATTTACAAAAGTCTGAACTCCAAACCTCAGTTCTCTGCCTATATTACATTGACGACATTACTCCAGTTGGACCAGATAAAAGCATAATTAAAAGGGCCCTGGACAATGCAATTCAGGCAATCATCTCAGATGACTGGACTACTGACACTGATAAAATCTAGGGATGGCCCAATAAGTCACCTTTCTAGGTGTGATTTGGGCCAAGGCCCAATTAAACATTACCACCAAGATTAAGGAGACATTTCTGCCTACAACACCCCTGAATTCAAAGAAAGAATCCCAATGATTAATGGGGCTGTTTAGGTGCTGGAGACAGCACACTTGACATTTGGGAATTTTGCAGTTTCCCTTGGTGAAGGTCACTGATGAAAGTTCCAGCTTTGAGTGGGATCCTGAACAGAAGCATGTCCTGGAAAAAGAGCAATGTGCAGTTGCACAAGTCCTACATCTGGGTCCCAGTTCTTTTGAGTAACAAGTCTCAGCAACACTCACCCAAGCAACTAGAGCCTATGGAAAAAAGAAGTGGAAACCTGCATTTGGTGAGCAATTGTATTCTGAACCAGAGCAGCATTCAGACATTATGCCTCTGAACAGCAGCTGTTGGCACACTAGTAGGCACTAATAAAGATGGAACAAATTATCCTTGAATCTACTGTGTTACTGAGGCCTTATCTATTAATTCTGAACTGAGTTAGCACCATCCCAACAAATAAAGTATGGCAAGCACAATGAAACTCCATCATCAAATAGAAAACATATATTTAAGATAGAGAATGACCAGGACCCCCATGGAGTCACCTGGTTAGACAAACTCATGGCTCACACCCCCGGGAGTACTCCACTGGATGCTGCAGAGGCCCCAGTGTCTCTGACAGCACACCAGGGCTGCTGTCTTTACAAAGTACCCCTAGAGGTATTGTGACTTTGTTCACAGATGGGTTTGCCAACTGGAAAGACAATGGAGTCCACTGGGAAGTAATTGCCATCTGTCCCTACGGTGAATACATCATCACTGACCAAGGGTGAGGCAGGTTGGCTCAATGGGCAGAACTGGCACCTATATGGTTAGGCATGTAGGATACTCCCAAACATCATTGTGTTATGTCTTCACAGACTCCTAGGCTATAGCCAGCAGCCTAGTCCACTGATGAGGGCAAGGGCAGGCAACAAACCAGACATTAAAGCACCCCAGTGTGCATACAAGAGCAATGAGATATTAGCTTAATGGGAAATTACAATATTCATCACATATGTGGATAGGCATAAGAAAGGCTTTTATCAAACAGGGAATGACTTGGATAAGCAAGTAGACACAGCCTGCACCAGAATGATAGCCACAATAACCCAATGGATTTACCAGTGAACTGGGTACATGCCCATTTCCTTCCCCTAGAGGAAGCTGAAGATGCTATAGTAACATGGTATTCATGCAAAAAAGTTCAATTAAAAAAAGTGAACTGGGTCACATTTGTTGTAGACTAGCCCCAATACAGGTCTAGCAAATGGGCCATGCCCATCTGATGCCCTTTAGTTGGGGCTTTAAGTGCTCTTATAATGGTAAGTACCTATTTCAAGCTTTGTGCTGCGGTCTTGGTCTACTTTGTAGACTCAGGAACCATGATCTTGGCCATCAAGAAACTTTTTTGCCATGTAAGCTATTTTGACATTACATAAAGAGACCAAGAAACAACCTTCACAGTGAAGGTCATGCAACCGTGGACAGCATCCCACATCATTAGGTGGATTCTTCACACCCCACAACACCCTCAAGCCACCTGCCTGATAGAACAATATAACAGCAGCTGCGATGGGAAACACCAGAGTGCACTCTCTGAATACAACCATACAGCAGAAGGGAACCACAGCAATAAATGACTTGCTTGGTAATGAGAGTAGGAGTAGAGAGGAGAGACCAGGTCCTGTCTGTATGTGAGTTCTGTCACCCACACTCAGTATCCCTACTTTTTCCTTTTACCCTTTGAAATTGAATAGAAACAGATGGGTAATAGGTGGTCCTAGTGGCAACCCTGAAAGATAGCCAAGTCACAGCCAACCTAGAACTCATGCTACCTGAGGGCACTTCTTTGCTCTGTACCCTCCACATCCCAAGGAGGGATCTATGAAATGTCACAGGGAGGAAGGCATTCCTCACCAGGCCCACTGAAGGGAATGGCACTGCAGGTGCAGTTATGGGTTACATTGAGGTGGTTAGCAATGTTAACCACCTGGTGGGCCTTAGGATCATGGATGTAAGGTGTGGGTATTCATGGTCAAATGCTGGGAACCCAGTGAAGTCGTCACTCCCAGATAGAGCCAAATAAAATAGATTGTGCAGATCAGCTGGGAAATCTCCATATTGTTGGACTGAAAACACCTGAGACCTCAAGAAGTGTGTGTGTGTGTGTGTGTGCATGTGTGTGTGTGTGTGTGTGTGTGTGTGTGTGTGTTTAGGGGGAATAACTAACCTTCCACATCCTTTTTCCTCCAGGTTCCCTTGGATTAGTCATGGTGGGAAAATGCAATGGTTAACATTAGCCAGGCAGTAGCCCAGGAGGCATTCTGAGGAGGTATTGGGTTTGTCACCTTTGGATCCAGTGGGTGCTGCCAACCTTCCCACTGTGCTGTAATAGCCAATTGTCAACATCATTGGTGTCTCCTCTGCCATCAACAGCTTTGAGCAATGTGTGATACTCCTACTTTGCATCCACATTTAATAACCACCCGGTATCCTATGTATTAATACCATTTTGAAGTAGGACATAATGCTAAAGAAGACTTTAACCATCGTTGACACTTGGCGAAGACCAACACTCTTCAGAACTTTTTAATGCCCACCTATGTATGGATGAGTGCCTCTACAACTGGATTAGTATTATTTATAACAACTGCTCTTTTATCAGGGTAATATGAGCTCCTTTTGCTATGTGTTTCTTTGCAGAATATATTGGCCACAGAGTACTTCCCCCTAGAGGAGGAAGCCTGTTTTGTAGAGGTTTGGTTACCCAAGGTGTTGTACACAAACACAATAACATCTATTGGTGAACGAGGCCTACCCTACTTACCCACTGGGTGTACTGCAGGTTCCACCTCCCTGGGGGCCAAACAAATAGCCTTTTACATTCCACTGCATTTTCATACCCAGGATAGGTTCCTATACCTTGGAGACTGTGGTGCAGAATCTGTCTCTAAGTATGACAGCTGTGGCTACCACTACAGCTGATGCAATGCAAAAACAACAGGACTCATTGAAATTCCTAGTAAAAGTAATCTTGAGCAACCACATTGCCCTAGACTAGTTTCTGATTGAACAAGAAGAGGTATATGTCAGAGCTAACACATCTTGCTGTATGTACTTCAATAACACCAAGGTAATTAACATTAATACATAACACTAAGGTACTAAGGCCACAAAAAGTAAAGAAAAAAGCAAAACAGCCACAGTTTATGTTCTTGAGTCCCCCCACTCAACAACATAAACATCAGTGACTTTATTTTATAGTAAAAACTACATAGGTCACTTTATTTTTGTTTCTACCCCGAGTAAAATGTTTTTTACTGTTTTTTTAATGACTGATGCTTATGTGTGTTAAATTATTGGAATATGAAAATGAATTATTTCTTTTTCTATGATTCCATTTTATTTTTATCTGTAACTATGCCCTATTTATAACAGATTCAGAGTTATTTCTCCTCCTTATCCTACTTCTTTGGCTAATAAAATCTTATCATCTTGCTAATGGAGTTTTAATTCTTGCACAACTAACCTGCTCTCAAAATGTTCACACGAAGTTATTTTGCTTCAGGCCTAACTCAGTTACCACCCAGCCTGAAAGGCTGCTCTGGCTTGGACCATGCCTCCTGCAACAGCACCAACTTCCTTTCCAGGCAGCTGGTGAGCAGGGCTGAGAATTTCCCCCAGGCTACAAGCCTCCCTGGGAAGAAAGCAAGCAGGGCTTTCAGGTTTTGTGCCTCCCTACCCGCTGTGGCTTCTGTGCATGTATCTGCATTCCCTGTTCACCCCTTCCCTGGATTCTGCCCGGGAAACTTCACATTTGGTTGAAATTGTTACAAGGTTCAGCTGGAAGTTTCCTTCTCCCTGTGGTCTTTCCCAATTCCACTGGCAGCCCCCCGCAAGGACCCCTGTGAGACTAAGTCAGAAATGGCTTCCCTGGGGACCGAGAGTGCTGGCACGGCTCTTCTGCTGCTTCCTCTACTTCTATATTTCGCCCAGTGCCCTAAATTCATCTCGGCTCCAAGAAAAATCAATTCCTTCTCTCATGATATGGAACTTCAGGCTCCCCAGTGAAGATGTGTGTTCAGTTGTGGACGTTCCCCCTCTCACACGTAGGGCACTCACAGGTTTTCAGCCATTTTCTGGAGCCTGCAGTGGCAAACTGCTTCCTTCAAGAAGTCTGCAGATTCTCTTGGCTTTCTTGGTACGCTGCTGTGGTAGTTCGTGGAGCAAAAGTTCATGATGTGAGTCTCCACACACTGCTCTGTCTATCCGAGTGGGAGCTGTCAGTCAGTCCTGCCTCGTATCTGCCGTTTTCCCCCAGCTCCTTCTACTATGAAAACTTGATATGGTGATGCAGGATTCTCCCTCGGGGGTCTCTTTCAGCTAGACGGTTCCAAAGTTGTTAAATGGCTCAGTTCTAAATATTATTTTTCTTTAATATAGTTGGAGCAATCAATAGATTGAGCAATACCTTTGTCAGCTACATAGCTATCTTGTTTCAAAAACTCTATGTTCTGTTAACAATCTCCATGGTTATCTGCAGATTAAGCTCTAACCTTTCTGCTAATCACAATTATTGTGCCCATTTGGTTTCTGATGACTAATGTGGAGAATTGATTATTTTGGGATCCTATCATCCCCTTTGATGTTTGGGATTCTTGTTATGCAAAAGCCCTGGTATACAGTCAACTGTAGCTACAAAGCTACTTAAGAATTCTGGTTTCCTTCTCAGTAGGGCATTTTTTACCACTTTGATAAGCAGAGCATACTCTGGGTATCCTCATAAAATGTAGTCATCTCCTGAGTTTTCTGTTTTCTGTAATATCTCTTCTATCTGAAATTTTAATCTCCTTGCTCTGCCATTTGCCTTAGCAGTTCTACTTTATGGAGTAGGGGTCATAAATTTTTCCAAGCTTCGAAGTGCCGACTAAGCAGTATATGAGCACTGTGTCTCTCTCCTGAGACATTGTCAGAATGTTAAATCCTATATCACAGAAAACTGATCCCATTTGATAAACCCTATGTTATTCAACTTTATGTTTCACTTGAATTGATTCATCTCCTTCAGGATCCAGTCCCATTTACACTTTTCCAAATCTTGTAGGACATGTTGACTAGATATTTCTACTTTTATGATTTATAGAATCTTTTTTCCTTTAGGAGACCCAACTGTTTCTTTACCTGGTCACGTAGTTGGTAGTGAATTATTAATCTGATGGCCAAGAGGGGAAAGAGGAAATGAACTGAGGGGGGAAGATATATTTAGTCTGGTAAGGCATAAGCTTGTGCATTGGTGTTAAACAAGGAGGAAGTGCTGGCATTTCACACAGAGAAGAGGTGGCCTTCTCCAGGCACAGAATTTGGAGAAATCTGGGCACAAAAATTTTCAGGTGCGTAGACCCAGAGACCCAGCATCATCACCATCCCAAGTTTCTGAATCTATTCTCTTCCAATTAGGGCCCTGAACTTGGCATAGCAGGCTCATTGGAGTTGAGAATTTGAACTTCTCTAGAGCTCTGATACTCATAAAATTAAGTCTTGACCCTGATCTTTAGCCTTTTCTGAACTCCAGCTACAGGAAGGGAGAACCTCTTTATTTTTTATATGCTTCCAGGAGGCTCTCTTTCACAATTTGTTTCACACTGATGATTACTCACCCTTAGCCATTTGTTTTATTCCTCCATGAAGCAATGGCCCTTGCCATTGCCATTCAGTCCCATGCTCCTTATAATTACTATTTTTTCCCAAACCTCTCATATGCCTGAGTTACTGGATCTGTCAATTCATTTCTTTCTATGTGGCATCCCATCCTACTTTTCCACTGTAAAAAGTTGTATCAATGACACTGAAACCATATGCCAGGAGCTATCAGTGCCAGCAATGATGTCCTGAAGGCCAACTGACTGGAGTGGGATGCAGCTCCAAATCTTATTATAGAGTCTGCTTCCTAATACCACACCTGCTACCAACTGTTGCAAGTTCCCTGGGAAACAAATTCTGATATTTACATGCAGGAAATATTTTGAGAAATATTCTCAGGAACAACACATGTAAAGGGTAAAGGAAGTAGCACTGGGCAGGGGAAAAGTCAAACAAAGAAGCAGTTGCAATAGAGACCACAGGCCATAATTTGGAGGGTTCTTAGGCTAGATGACCTTTCAGAATTGTCTCAATTGGGTAAGGGACCTAGCAGTTGTCCTCCCATATTAACAACTTATTGGATACAGATTGCCTCATTGGAAAGTAAGTAACCCTGAGCAAGGCAGCTTCTTTTGATCAAGGGCAATTCCTGAAAAGAATGCAGTTGTGAGATGTCACTAGCCAAGATTCCCAGGAGCTAGAGTTGAGTAATAGAACTGAAGACGTGTCTATGCAGTATACCACAGTATGAATTCCTTGAACCAACTGCTGGAGTCATGTGTGGGATTTTCTAGTTGACCTCTTATAGTGCACATATATTTTTAAATCTACCAACACCTCTTCTCTCTTTTTTCTGTTTATAACCACCATGTTTTTTTCCTGGAAAAATGTTTTTCTACTAATTTAACTCTGTGCTCTGCATTTGTGAGGCCATCTTCCTATATATCTTATCCCTCCAATACAATCATTGTTGGTGGACCCAAAGATGAAACTTCGACCCAGCAAGATAAATCAGCATGCTTCACATCTCCTCTTCCAACTGAAAATATTGTTTTTTTTTAATTCATCTAGATCAATTAAAGCCTTTCCTCATGAATTTTTTTCAACTTTTATTTTAGATTCACGGGGTACGTGTCCCACTTGTTACATGGGTATATTGGTGTATTGCACTCAGGTAGTGAGCATAGTACCTAATAGGTAGTTTTCAAACCAATTTCCCCTTCCCTCTCTTCCCCTATAGTAGTCCACAGTGTCTGTTGTTCTCATGTTTATGCCCATGGGTTCTCAATGGTTAGCTCCCACTTATAAGAGAGAACTTCCAGTATTTGGTTTTCTGTTCCTGTGTTAATTCACTTGGGATTATGGTCTCCAGATCCATCTATTTTGCTGCAAAGGACAATATTACATTCTTTTTTTATGGCTGGATAGTATTCCATGGTATATATGTACCACAGTTTCTTTATCCAATCCACCATCATAGGCTCTTGAATAGCATGACAATGAACATACAAGTCCATGTGTCTTTTTGGTATCATGATCTATTTTCCTTTTGATACGTACTCAGTAATGGGATTGCTGAGTTGAGTGATAGCTCTGGTCTAAGTTCTTTCAGAAATCTCCAAACTGCTTTCCACGGTTGCTGAGCTAATTTACATTCCCACTAACAGTGTAAATGCATTCCCTTTTCTCTGCAACCTCACCAGCATCTGTTGATTTTTGACTTTTTAATAATAAACATTCTGACTGGTGTGGGATGGTACCTCACTGTGATTTTGATTTGCTTTTCTGTAATGATTAGTGGTGATGAACCTTTTTTCATATGTTTTTTGGCCAATTGTATGTCTTCTTTTGAGAAGTGTCTGTTCATGTCCTTTGCCCATTTTTATGGGGTTGCTTTTTTCTTGTTGATTAGTTTAAGCTCCTTATAGATTCTGGATAGTAGATGTTTACCAGATGTATAGTTTGCAAATATTTTATTCTGTTCTGTAAATAGATTGTCTGTTTATTGATATTCTTTCTTGCTGTGCAGAAGCTCTTCGGTTCAATTAGTCCCACTTGTCAACTTTTGTTTTTGTTGCAATTGCTTTTGGGAACTTTGCCAAAAATTATTTGCCAAGGATGATGTCAAGAAAAGTATTTCCTAGGTTTTCTTACATTTAAATCTCTATTCCATCTTGAGTTAACTTCTGTATATGGTGAAAGATAAGGGCACAGTTTCAACCTTCTGCACATACCTATCCAGTTATCCTAGTGCTCTTTATTGAATAAAGTCCTTTTCCCATTGCTTCTTATTGTCAACTGTGTCAAAGATCAGATAAGTGTGTTATAAATGTGAGGCTTTATTTCTGAGTTTTTTACTCTGTTCCTTTGGTCTATGTGTCTGTTTTTGTATCATTACCATGCTGTTTTGGTTGGTATAGCCTTATAGCATAGTTTGAAGTCAGATAATGTGATGCCTCCAGCTTTGGTCTTCTTTTCTTAGGATTGGTTTGCCTGTTTGGGCTCTTTGTTGGTACGATATGGCTTTTAGAACAGTTTTTCCTAATTCTCTGAAGAATGATATTGGTAGTTTGGTAGAAATTGTGTTAAATCTGTAAATTTCTCTGGGCAATGTGGCCATTTTTTTTTCTATGTTAGCTTTCAACTTTTTATTCTTTTTAAATTTTGTGGGGGTACATAATAGGTGTATATACTTATGGGATACATGAAGTATTTTGGTACAGGAATGCAATGTGTAATATTCACATCATGTAACATGGGGTATCCATTCCCTCAAGTATTTATCCTTTGTGTTACAAACGATCCAATTATACCCTTTAGTTATTTTAATATGTACAATTGGATTATTACTGACTATAGCCATGCTATTGGGCTATCAAATACTAAGTCTTATTCATTCCTTCTATGTATTTGTACCTATTAACTATCCCCATCTCCCCCCAATCCTCTCTGCTACCCTTCTCAGCCTCTGGTAATCATCCTTCTACTTTCAATCTCCATGAGTTCCATTGTTTTGATTTTTAGCTCCCCAAAATAAATGAGAACATACAATTTCTGTGCCTTTTCCTTTCTGTACCTGACTTATTTTACTTAACATAATGACCTCTAGTTCCCCTTATGTGGTTGTAGATGACAAGATATCATTCTTTTTTATGGCTGAATAGTACTCCATTATGTATAAGCACACTACACTTTCTTTATCTATTCATCTGTTGATGGACACGTAGATTATTTCCAAATCTTGGCTATTGTGATCAGTGCTACAACAAAGATGGGAGGGCAGATATCTCTTTGATACACTGATTTCCTTTATTTTGGATATATACCTAGAAGTAGGATTGCTAGATCATATAGTAGCTCTATCTGTGTTTTCTGAGGAACTTCCAACCTGTTATACAAGGTATTTGTATTAATTTACATTCCCACCGACAGTGAGTGAGGGTTCCTTTTTCTCCACATCCTCACCAGCATTTGTTATTGCCTGTCTTTTGGATATAAGCCATTTTAACTGGGGTGAGATGATATCTCATTGTAGTTTTGATTTGCATTTCTCTGATCATCAGTGATGTTGAGCACATTTTCATATGCCTGTTTTCCATTTGTATGTCTTCCTATGAGAAATGTCTATTCAAATCTTTTGCCCATTTTCTTATTGGATTATTAGACTTATTCCCATAGTGTTGACTGAGCTCCTTATATATTCTGGTTATTAATCCCTTGTCAGATAGGGAGTTTGCAAATATTTTCTTTCATCCTGTGAGCTGTCTCTTCATTTTGTTGATTGTTTCCTTTGCTGTGGAGAAGCTTTTTAACTTGTTGTGATCCCATCTGTCCATTTTGCCTTGGTTGCCTATGTTTGTGGTGTATTACTCAACAAATTATTGCCCAGACCAATGTTCTGGGGAGTTTCCTGGATGTTTTCTTCTAGTATTTACAATGTTTCAGGTCTTAGATTTAATTGTTTCGTCCACTTTCATTTGATTTTTTTAACATGGTGAGAGACAGGAGTGTCATTTCAATCTTCTGCATATGAATATCTTGTTTTTCCAGCACCATTTTGAAGAGGCTGTCTTTTTCCCAGTGTATGTTCTTACTGAAGCTTGTGCATTTGTCACGTATTTCTCGTGTCATGGTTTTCATCTCTTTCATTTCATTTATGACCTTCTCTGCATTAATTACTCTAGCCATCAATTCTTCCACTTTTTTTTTCAAGATTTTTAGTTTCTTTGCGCTGGGTACGTAATTCCTCCTTTAGCTCTGAGAAGTTTGATGGACTGAAGCCTTCTTCTCTCATCTCGTCAAAGTCATTCTCCGTCCAGCTTTGATCCGTTGCTGGCGATGAGCTGCGCTCCTTTGCCGGGGGAGATGTGCTGTTATTTTTTGAATTTCCAGCTTTTCTGCCCTGCTTTTTCCCCATCTTTGTGGTTTTATCTGCCTCTGGTCTTTGATGATGGTGACGTACTGATGGGGTTTTGGTGTAGGTGTCCTTCCTGTTTGATAGTTTTCCTTCTAACAGTCAGGACCCTCAGCTGTAGGTCTGTTGGAGATTGCTTGAGGTCCACTCCAGACCCTGTTTGCCTGGGTATCAGCAGCAGAGGCTGCAGAAGATAGAATATTGCTGAACAGTGAGTGTACCTGTCTGGTTCTTGCTTTGGAGGCTTCCTCTCAGGGGTGTACTCCACCCTGTGAGGTGTGGGGTGTCAGACTGCCCCTAGTGGGAGATGTCTCCCAGTTAGGCTACTCAGGGTTCAGGGACCCACTTGAGCAGGCAGTCTGTCCCTTCTCAGATCTCAACCTCCGTGTTGGGAGATCCACTGCTCTCTTCAAAGCTGTCAGACAGAGTCGTTTGCGTCTGCAGAGGTTTCTGCTGCGTTTGTTATTGTTTACTGTGCCCTGTCCCCAGAGGTGGAGTCTACAGAGACAGGCAGGTTTCCTTGAGCTGCTGTGAGCTCCACCCAGTTCGAGCTTCCCAGCGGCTTTGTTTACCTACTTAAGCCTCAGCAATGGCGGGCGCCCCTCCCCCAGCCTCGCTGCTGCCTTGCCGGTAGATCACAGACTGCTGTGCTAGCAATGAGGGAGGCTCCATGGGCGTGGGACCCTCCCAGCCAGGTGTGGGATATAATCTCCTGGTGTGCCCATTTCCTTAAAGCGCAGTATTGGGGTGGGAGTTACCCGATTTTCCAGGTGTTGTGTGTCTCAGTTCCCCTGGCTAGGAAAAGGGATTCCCTTCCCCCTTGCACTTCCCAGGTGAGGCGACCCCTTGCCCTGCTTCAGCTCTCGCTGGTTGGGCTGCAGCAGCTGACCAGCACCGATTGTCCGGCACTCCCTAGTGAGATGAACCCAGTACCTCAGTTGCAAATGCAGAAATCACCAGTCTTCTGTGTTGCTCATGCTGGGAGTTGGAGACTGGAGCTGTTCCTATTCGGCCATCTTGCTCCGCCCCCTCCAGTGTATGTTCTTGACACCTTTGTCAAAAATGAGTTCACTGCAGGTATGTGGATTTGATTTTGAGTTCTCTATTCTATTCCACTGTTCTCTGCATCTGTGTTTACGCTAGTGCTATGCAGTTTTGCTTACTATACCTCTGTAGTATGTTTTGAAGTTGGGTAATGTGATTCTTCCAGTCTTGTTCTTTTTGCTTAGAATAGTTCTGGATATTCCAGGTCCTTTGTGGTTTAATATAAATTTTAGGATTTTTTTTATTTCTGTGAAGAATGTCATTGGTATTTTGAAAGGGATGCATTGAATCTATAGATTGCTTTGGGTAATACAAACATTTTAAATTCACTGGTTCTTCCAGTTCATGAATATGGAGTATCTTTCCATTTTTAGTGTCCTATTCAATTTCTTTCATCAATGTTTTATAGTTTTTATTGTAAAAATCTTTCACTTCTTTGGTTAATTCCTAGGTATTTATTTGCGCCTATTGTAAATGGGATTACTTTTTGATTCTTTTTCGGATTGTTCATTGTCGGCATATAGGAATGCTACTGATTTCTGTATGTTGATTTTGTATCCTGCAACTTTCTTGAATTTGCTTATCATCTCTAATTTTTTTTTGGTGGAGTCTTTAGGTTTTTCCAAACATAGGATCTTATCATCTGCAAACAAGGATAATTTGACTTCTCCCTTTCCAATATTGATTCCCTTTATTTCTTTCCCTTGTGTGATTGCTCTAACTAGGACTTCCAGAACTACACTGAATAGTAGTGGTAAAATTGGCCACCCTTGTCATGCTCTGGATCTTAAAGGAAAATCTTTCAGGTTTTCCCCATTCATTATGATACTAGCTGTGGGCTTGTCATTCATGGCTTTTATTATATTGAGGTATGTTCCTTCTAACCCAAGTTTTTTTAGTGTTTTTATCATGATGAAATGATGAATCTTATCAAATGCTTTTCATCGTCAATTGAAATAATCATATGGTTTTTATCTTTCATTCTGTTGATATGTTGTGTCACATTGATTAATTTGTGTATGCTGAACTAGCCTTGCGTGTCTGGGATAAATCCCAGTATGGCCATTTTAATTATGTTGGTTCTTCAAATCTACAAGCAGGGCATATTTTCCCATTTATTTATGTCATCTCCAATTTCTTGCAGCAGTATTTTGTAGTTCTCCTTGAAGAGATCTTTCACCTCCTTGGTTAGCTGTATTCCTAGATATTTCAGTTTCTTTGTGGCTATTGTAAATGAGATTGTGTTCTTGATTTGGTTCTTAGCCTGGACATTATTGGTGTATAAAAGTGCTACTGGATTTTGTACATTGACTTTGTACCCTGAGACCTTATTAAAGTCATTTATTACTTCTAGTGGCATTTTACCAAATTCTTTAGAGACTTTCTCCTTCATATTTAGATATATTTTATTTCTTTCTCTTGCCTAATTGCTCTGAGTAGGACTACCAGTACTATGTTGAATAGGAGTGGATAGAGTGAGCATCCTTGTCTTATTCCAGTTCTCAAGGAAAATGCTTCCAGCTTTCACCTGTTCAGTATGGTGTTGGCTATCAGTGTGTCATAGATGGCTCTTATTTTTCTGAGGTATTTTGAGATTCCTTTGATACCTAGATTGTTGAGAGTTTTTATTATGAAGGGTTGCTGGGTTTTATTGAAAAATTTTTCCACATCTGTTGAGATAATCATATATTTGTTCTTTTTAATTCTATTTATGCCATGGATTGCTTTTATTAATTTACATATGTTGAACCAGCCTTGCATCCCAGGAATAAAGCCTCCTTGATTGTGGTGTATTATCTTTTTGGTGTGCTGCTGGATTTGGCTTGCTAGTGCATTGTTGAGGATTTTTTCATCTATGTTTATCAGAAATATTAGCCTGTAGTTTTCTTTTTTCATTGTGTCTCTGCCAGATTTTGGTATTAGGCTGATGCAGGCTTCATATAATGAGTTAGGGAGGAGCCCCTCCTCCTTAAGTTTTTATAGTAGTTTCAGTAGGATAGGTACCAGTTCATCCTTGCACATCTGGTAAAATTCACCTGAGTCAATCTGGTCCAGGACTGTATTTGTCTGGTAGATTTTTTATTACTGATTGAATTTCAGGACTTGATATTTGTCTATTCAGAGATTCAAACCCTTCCTGACTCAATCATGGGAGATTGTGTGTTTTCAGTAATTTATCCATTTCCTCTGGATTTTCTAATTCGTGTGCATAGAGTTCATAGTATTCTCTGAGGATCTTTTGTATTTCTGTGGGATCGGTTTTAATGCCATCTTTATCATTTCTGATTGTACTTACTTGAATCATGTCTTTTTCTTTCTTTTTCTTTGTTAATCTAACTAGTGGTCTATCACTGCTGCTTATTTTTCTGAAGAACAGACTCTTGGTTTAACTTATCTTTCATGTGGATTTTTGCAGCTCAATTTCATTCAGTTCATTTCTAATTTTAGTTATTTCCTTTTTTCTACTAACTTTGGGGTAGATTTGTTCTTTTTATCTGGTTCCTTTGGGTGCAAAATTAGACTGTTAATTTGAGATCTTTCTAAGTTCTTGATGAAGGCATTTAGGGCTACAAACCTTCCCCTTAACACTGCTTTAGCTGCCTCCCACAAGAAGATTTTGGTAGCTTTTGTCCCTACTTTCATTAATTTCAAAGCATTTTAAAATAATTTTCACCATAATTTCAATGTTCACTCATGAGTTATTCTGGAGTAAGTCATTTGATTTCCATGAATTTATATCATTTTGAGAGATTTTCTTGATATTGATTTCTATTTTTATTGCATTGTTGCCTGAAAGTGTGCTTGGTATGATTTCAATTTTTTGAATTTATTGAAACTTGCTTTCTGACCAAGCATGTGCTTGATATTAGAATATATTCCATGTGCAGATGAGAAGAATGTATATTTTAGGGTTGTTGGGTGGAATGTTCTATAGATGTCTTTTAGGTCCAATTGATCAAGTATTAAGTGCCAAATTTATTTGTTAGTTTTCTGCCTTAATTTATCTTACACTCAGTGGGGTGTTGGAGTCTCCCACTGTTATTGTGAAATTGTCTAAGTATTCCATAGGCCAAGAACTTGTTTTATGAATCTAGGTGCTCCAATGTTGAGTGCATATATATTTAGGAGTGTGTATATATTTAGTTCACATACAGTTACACTTAACTATGTGTACTTGTTGCATTGTAAAATTTATCATTATATACTATCTTAATTTTTGTTTGTTTAAAATAAGTCTTATAAGAATAGTGACCCCGATCTTTATTGTTTTTCATTTACATAATAGATCTTACTTCATTCCTTTACTTTGAGTGTATGGGTGTCATTACATGTGAGATGGGTCTCTTTAAGACAGCAGATGGCTGGGTCTTGACTTTCTATCCAGATTGCTACTCTAAGTCTTTTAAGTGGGGTGTTTAGCACATTTACATTCAGGGTTAATATAGATAGGTAAGATTTTGATCCTGTCATCTTGTTATTATCTGTCTATTGTGTAGACTTGATTATGTGACTGCTTTATAGTGCTTGTGGATTATGTGCTTTGGTGTGTTTTTGTGGTAGCAGGTGTCATTTTTTCAGTTCCATGTTTAATACTTCCTTAAAGACCTCTTGTAAGGCTGATCTAGATAAAATGTATTCCCTCAGCATTTGTTTATCTGAGAAGAATTTTATTTTTCCATCACTTATGAAGCGTGGTTTGGTGGGATATGAAATTCTTGCTTGGAATTTCTTCTTTTTAAGGGTGCTGAGGATAGGCCCCCAATTTCTTTTGACTGGTAAGGTTTCTGCTGAAAGTTCTGCTGCTATCCTGATGAGGTTCCCTTTGGATGTGACTTGACCCTTCCCTCTAGCTGCATTTAAGATTTTTTTTTTCTTTTGCATTGATGTTTGGTGAATCTGATGACTATGTGCCTTGGGGATGGTCATCTTGTATAGGATCTTGCTGATGTTCTCTGTATTTTTTTTTATTTGCATGTCCACTTCTCTTGCAAAATTAGGGTAATTTTCATGTAGTATATTTTCAAATATATTTTTCTGAGTTGTTTGTTCTCCCGTTTTCTCTCTCAGGAATGCCATTGAGTCATTTGATCTGTTCATAATCTCATATTTCTCCAAGGTTTTGTTCACTTAAAAAATTTTTTTTTTATGTATTCTTGTTTGAGTTTATTTGAAGAACTCGTCTCCAACCTCAGAGATTGTTTTCTCAGCTTGGTCTATTCTGCTGTTAATACTTTCAATCGTATGATGAAATTCTTGTGTTGAGATTTTTAGCTCTAGAAGATCAGTTTAGTCCTTCCTTAAAATGGCTCCTTTGTCCTTTAGTTATTGGATCACTTTACTGGAGTCCTTAGATTCCTTGATGATATGGTTTGGCTGTGTCCCCATCAAAATCTCATCTTGGATTCCCATGTGTTTTAAGACCTGGTGGGAGGTGGTCGAATGGGGGGGGGGGTGCTGTTCCCATAGTGGTAAGTGGGTATCATGAGATACGATGGTTTTAATGGGGGGAGTTTTCCCTGCACAAGCTCTCTTTGCATACTGCCATCTATGTAAGATGTGACTTGCTCCTCCTTGCCTTCCATCATGACCATGAGGCCTCCCTGGCCATGTAGAATTCTAAGTCCGTTAAACCTCTTTTTCTTTCCAGTGTTGGGTATGTCTTTATCAGCAGTGTGAAAACAGACTAATACACTTGATTAGGTTTTAACTTTCTCCTGAATCTCAATGAGTTTCATTGCCATCCAGATTCTGAATTCTGTCTCTTATTTTAGTCATTTCTGACTAATTAAGAACTGTTGCTGGGGAGTTAAAAAACTCATTTGTAGGTAAAGGGATACTCTGGCTTTTTTGACTTGCCAGAGTTCTTGCTCTGATCCTTTACCATCTGGATTGATGTTCCTTGAACTGTGATATAATTTGAGTATAGTTAGTCGGCTTCATTTCTGGTTGTTTACAGAGGGCCAAGGCTCTATGTAGGGTCTCTATTTGCAGCTAAATTTTTGCCCTTGGTATGACCTCCTCTCTCTAGGGCAGCTGTGGCATGCTAGAGGTATGAGTAAAGCACTGAGGCTCTTTTTTTCCCCTAACCTGGGGGCAGCAAGGGGAGGTATCACAGCAGTCAGTGGAGGAGAGGCTATCAGTTGCCTCTGGGAACTCCACTCCAGAGAGACACAGAGATACTGCCTCAGGATAATCAGTTGGGGGTAGGGTGGCTGCAGTGTAGGCCCAAGTCAGGGGTCTTGCTTGGTGCAGAGCAGGGGAAACAAAGGACTTACAGGGAAGACAATCTGGCCACCTCTCCATAGGATATCTGTGGTGTGCTGGAAATGAAAGCAAAGGAATCAGGGTCTTTCGTTTCCTCCCTAGCTTGTGGAGAACAAGAGTGGGTATCATGGACATGGCAATGGCAGAGGGCCTGTTAGTTGTCTCTGAGAGCTTCACCGCAGATAAATGCGGAACTGATGCCAACTGAAGTGATCAGGTAGGGGTAGGGCAGTTGTGCTGGTGGCTCAAGCCAGGTGGCCCTACCCAGTGAGGAGTAGCAGGAACAGGGACTCAGGTAGAAAACAGTCTGGCTGCTTTTCCATATGGCAGCTGGGTACACTGGAGGCCCAGAATGGTTCTAAGGCTTTTCACTTCCTCTCCAGCCTGAGGACAGAAGGGATAGGGAGCACAGAAGCACCAATCAGCAATTGCAGCAGGTTTGTAGGTTACCTCTGGGAGCTCCCATCCAGAGAAATGGAGAGCCATGACCAACCATAGTGCTCAGGCAGGGGTGGGATGGTTGCACTGGGGTCCCAGGTCAGTGAGCTTTGCCTGGCAAAGTGTGATGGAGGTGCGGTCTGTGGTCTGTCTGCTGCTCAGCACCATGGATATGGCCCCTATTCTGGGGGTGCATGAGAAAGCCTGGCCTCCCTTGTTGGTGGGGCTACGGCAGCTGGTGCTGAGGTGCTCAGGGATTCAAGGCCCCTGGAGCTCCATGTGGGCCTGAACAGTGGCTCTGTACAGATTCCCAGCAGTTCTCTGATAATCTAGAGGATCTGGGGGGTCAGGGGAATCTCCCATGCCCAGGATCACAAAGGTCCATGGCAGAAGTGTAGGTACCAGGGAGCACTCACTCATTCACCCTTTCCCTGCAGTAGGGAGCATCCTCTGGCTCCATACCAAACCCTGGGTGGTTGGCTGTCCTGCCTTGCTCGTCTTTGCTCTCCATGGGTGGCTGTTGTTTCCTTGATGGATTCCAACATAGCTTCTCGGTTAATCCACTTGAAGAACTAGTATTTACTTGCCACTCTCTCTCCTATGACAGCAGCACATACTAGCTGATTCTAGTAGCCATCTTGGCCAAGACCACTATGAGTTTTTTTATAACGGTTTTATTGAGATATAATTTGCATACCATAAATTCATCCCTTTCAGGTGTGCAATACAGTAAGATGTGCAATTCAGCTTATTAGTTTACTCACCTGGTACCACTGCCACCAATATTATCTAATTTTAGAATATTTCATCACCTCCAAAATTACTCCATAGTAGTTAGCAATCACTGTCCATTTGTCTCAAACCCACAACCACTGGCAATCACTAATCTACTTTCTGTCTCTAAAAATTTGCTATTCTCAATATTTCTTATGAATGGAATCATACAATATGTGATATTTTATAACTAGCTTATTTTACTTGGTGTAACATTTTCATGTTATAGCAGGTATCAGTACTATACTTATGTCTTCTTCATTGACAAATAATATCTTATTGTATGGTTATACCACATTTGTCTATCCATTCATCAATTGATGGACATTTGAGTTGTTCCCACTTTTTGACTATAAAAATAATGCTGCTACAAATATTTCTGCCTAATTATTTTTTTTAAGGTTGACACCAGAGAAAACAACTCTTAATCTTACTCAGTTTGCCTCAGTTTGAACATATTTTGAACTTTTTGAGGGAACTGTTATAGAAAAAGAAAAAAAAAGTGGAGGGAGAATTTTTATTTCTATTTCCCCAAGGTCCAGGTATATCACTCCCCTTCCCATAGATTAGTTATGTACCCCACTAATAAATCTATTAAAATACCCCACTTTATAAAGCTACTTCAAAATGGCTTTCTATTATGTGCATACACAAATTCAGACTAAAACATGACTTCCGATGAAACCTTAAACAACCCCACAACAACTGAATCTACTTAAATAATAAAAGTCCAAAGTTTAGAAGTGACTCACAGCTGTTTCCTCATTCTACCCACCGTTATCTCTCTATGGAAATAATCTGCCTATTATTGCCTCTCTGTGGAATCTGCCTCTCTGTGGAAATAATCCCCAAGATAAAGCAGCAAACTCCAAAGCCTACTTTGCTCTCAGAAGGTTCCTAATGATATTTAATCACCTCTTCTGTTTTTAAGCTTAAATAATTTGCTTTACACATTTATTTGGAACTTATTTCCATGTGAATTAAATTATTCATTTATATACCTGCCTGCTTTATTAGACTGGAAGATTTTTTGAGACCTGGGATTTTTCTTGTTCAACTTTGGGTTTCCAACAGTTTATGTATGTGTGTGTATGTGTGTGTGTGTGTGTGTGTATGTGTGTGTATAATTCTATACTAGAAATTATGATAGACCTGGGGATAAGAAAAAAATCCTTTGGTGGGTACATTAGTCAGGATTCTCCAGAGGAGACAGAACCAACAGAAGACAGATAAATAGATAGCTAGGAGGAGGTTTGTTAGGTTTATTAGGAGAATTGGCTCATGCGATTATGGAGGCTCAGAGGTCCCACAACAGGCCATCTGCCAGCTAGGATGCTGGTAGCATGACTGAGTTTGAGTCTGAAAGTTTCAGAGTCAGGGAAGCCAATGGTATATACTCAGTCTGAGGAAGAAGCCTTGAGAACTTTTGGGTCACTGGTAAAAATCCAGAGTCCTAAAGGCAGAGAGTCTGGGATTCTGATGTCCAAGATCTGAGAGAGAGAGAGAGAGAGAGAGAGAGAGAGAGAGAGAGAGAGAATGGAAATCCTGTTCTGTCTTTTTATTCTGTCTTGACCCCCAGCTGAATGGACCCCCATCAATCTCTAAAGGAGATAGATGTGTGAGTCAGTGAACAGAGTGGGGAAGATCCACCCTCAATGCAGTGGATCATTGAGGGTGGATCTTTCCCACTCCGTTCACTGAGTCACACATCCATCTCCTCTAGAAACACCTTCACAGACACACCCAGAAGTAATGCTTTACCAGTTTTCTAGATTTTCATTAATGCAGTTAAGTTGACATCTAAAATTCATCATTACAAGTCCACCCCTTGTCAACTTAGCACCCATACCCTGAGTGGGTATGTCTGAGTCTCTTTAAACCATACTTAATCTCCAAATAAAGACAAAAACAAGGTAATATGAAACAACTATCTTGTGTACAAACAAAAACAAATTAATCCTTTCCCCAGAAGAGAAGGTTGGGTCTCTGGGTGATGTTTACTCTACTCCTGATATGCAATAACTTAAATACTATGATATAAAATTAACAGTACAGTCATGTATAGGACATGAGACTGTGGCCAATGATGAATCACATATATGATGGTGGTCCTGTAAGATTATAATACCATTTCTATAATTATATATGTTTACATATACAAATATTTATCATTTTCTTATAATTCCCTGCAATATTCAGTACAGTAACATGCTGCATAAGTTTGTAGCCTAGGAGTAAAGAGGCTATATCATAAGCCTAGGTATGTAGTAGGCTATGCCATGTAGGTTTATGAAAGTACACTCTGTGATGTTCACACAATTACAAAATCATGCAAGGACACATTTCTCAGAACATATCCCAGTTTTTAAGCAACATGTAACTATATATACATACTGATATTAAGTCAACATATTTTATGTTACATGATAAAGAAATGAGAGGAACAAAACCAACATATTTGCTTAATGTGATGGTTAATATTGAGTGTCAACTTGATTGGATTGAAGGATGCAAAGTATTGTTACTGGGTGTTCCTGGTGTGTGTCTGTGAGGGAGTTAATCTGCCAAAGGAGATTAACATTTGGGTCAGTGGACTGGGAGAGGCAGACCCACCCTCAATCTGAGTGGGCACAATGTAATCAGTTGCCAGTGTGGACAGAATAAAAGCAGGCAGTAGAATGTGAAAAGACTAGAGTGGCTGAGTCTTCTGGCCCACATCTTTCTCCATGCTGGATGTTTCCTGCCCTCAAACAGCAGACTCCAAGTTCTTCAGCTTTGGGACTTTTGGACCTTTGACCACAGACTGAAGGCTGCATTGTTGACTTCCCTACTTTTGAGATTTTGGGACTTGGACTGGCTTCCTTTCTCCTTAGCTTCCAGATGGCCTATTATGGGACCTCACCTTGTGATTGTGTGAGTCACTACTCCTCAGTAAACTCCTCTTTATATATATATATATATCTAACCTAATAGTTCTGTCCCTCTAGAGAACCCTGACTGATACATTTAATATACGTGTATGTACATACAAATGTATTCTTAACAAAATGTGGAGGAAATTACTCATGACACAGTTTTTATTTCTATAACGGGTCACATGGTCATGGTTGGTATTTATAACTACTTTTTCTTACTACCCATTCTGTATTCCCTTTGCCTTCAGCAAACTTCTCAGCTGGTCATAGTTTTTCACCTGGTAGGGCAACCCAGATCTTCATCCCTGAAGTGTCTGGACCATTCATAGTCCTACCTGGATTGGGTTGTTTTAATTTACTATTAACCTTAATCATGGGGTATGGTAACATTAAGAGATGCCCTAAGGGATCATCTGTATTCTAAACATACTCTTTCTTACCATTCTGCAGTAGAAGTCCAATTTCCCCTGGGTAATCTGGATCAATCACCCTAACAAATACTGTAACTCCCTTAGCCTATTGACTCAGATGCATGAGGAACTCCATGTGACCAGGTGTCAGCCTTAACTTTCAGACAATAGATTCATTGTTGTGTCTTCTGGTGGCCGCATTCATCTCTCTGGAACTAAGATTTCTAGGCCAACAGAGCATAGAGTTGTAGAAACAGGCAGCATAAATTTTGCTTTTGGGTCACTAAGGGTAAGGGTAAGTGGTACTATTCCCATTTCCACCCCTTGACTCCTGGACCCATAAATCCTGGATATGAAACAAACAGTGCCATACATAAGATGCTTATTAAAGAATATACAGCTTTCTGGAGGATGTTGCCCCAGTCCTGCAAAGTATTGTTATTTAGCTGGCACTTTAAATGTGAGTTCAAAAGGCTATCCCACCATTCTATAAAGCCAGCTGCTTCAGGATTATGGGAAACTTGCTAAGATTAGTGAATTCTATGCACATGAGCTCATGCCACACTTTTTGTTGGCTGTGAAGTGAGTTCCTTTGTTAGAAGTAATGTTGTGCAGAATACAATGGTAGAGAAGGCATTCTCTAGGTCCATGGATGGTAGTTTTCCCAGAAGCCTTGCATACAGGAAAGGAAAATCCGTAGTTTGAGTAAGCGTCTAATCCAGTAAGGACAAACCACTACCCCTTCCTTGATGGAAGTAGTTCAATGTAATCAATCTGCCACCAGATAGCTGGGTGATCACCCCAGTGAATGATGCCAAATAGGAAATCTGTTGTTGGTCTCTGCTGCTGGCAGATCAAGCACTCAGAGGTGGCTGTAGCCAGGTTGGCCTTGGTGAATGAAAGTTCATGTGGCTGAACCCATGCATAACTTTCATCCCTGCCACAATGGCCAGTTTGTTCACGAGCCCACTGGGCAATGACAGGAGTGGCTGGGAAAAGAGGCTGATTGGTGTCCACAGAACAGGTTATCCTGTCCACCTGGTTGTGAAAGTCCTCCTCTAAGGTTCACACGGAACAGAAATATCTTAGCATCTTTTGCCAATTCAGAGAGGTCTATCTACGTACTATTCCACAAATTTATTTGATGCCAAACTTCCAAACATGTTCCTTCCAAGTCCCTGATCATACGGCCAAACCACTGGCTATTGCCCATGAATCAGGATATAATTGCATGTCTGGCCATTTCTCCTTCCATGCAAAGTGCACAAGCATGTGTACTGCCCAATGTTCTGTCCACTGAAAAGATATCCTTTTTTCACTCTCCTTGAGGGATGTTCTAGAAAGGGGCTGTAGTGCTGCAGCTCTCCACCTTCAAGTGGTGCCTTAATATTATATAAAGCCATCTGTATATCAGGCCCTATTCTTTTTCTCTGCCAAGTGATCACAGAGTACTTTCCATGAGGCTACAGATGCCGTCTGGGAGAGAGAAGGCAGTGTAGCAGAAGAAACCATGAGCATTTGGGCCACTTCTTCATGTGACTTACTGGGCCTTCAGGACCTGCTTGGTACCAATCATATATATACCACTTCCACTTGATGATGTAGTGCCGCTGTGCATGGCGAACTTTATGGATTGATGGGTCAGATAACACCCAGTTTATGATAGGCAGCTCAAACTGCATAGTATCTTAGCAACCCATGGTCAAGTGTTCAGTTTCTACTAAGGACTTGTAGCAGGCCAAGAACTGTCTCTCAAAAAGAAAGTAGCAATCTACAGATGATGGCAGGGCCTTGTACCCCAAATCCTAGGGACCTTCCCTGTGATTCACCTATGACAGTCTGCCAAGGGTTCCAGCCAGCATCTCTATCTGCCACTGACACCTCAAGTACCATTGAAACTGATGAATTATACGGCCCAAGTGGCAGAGAAGCTTGTACAACAACCTGAACCTGTTGAAGAGCATTCTGTTGTTCCAGACCCTACTCAAAACTAGCAGCTTTTTGAGTCACTAGGTAGGTGGGCAGGAGTAACAAACTGAAATGGGGAATGTGTTGCCTAAAAAAAAAAATCTAAATTGTCCTGCTGGGCATTGTGCCTCTTTCTTGGTTGTAGGAGATGTCTGATGTAACTTACCTTCTACCTTAGATGGGATAACTCAACATGTGCCACACCATTGGACCACTAGAAATTTCACTGAGGCAGGAAACCTATACATTTTAGTTGGATTTATACTCCAACTAAACACAGAAATGTCACCAGTAAGTCCAGAGTAGTTGCTACTTCGTGCTCACTGGGCCCAATCAGCATAATGTCATCAATGCAATGGACCAGTGTGATATCTGTGAAAGGGGAAGGCAATCAGGATCCCTGCAAACTAAATTGTGATTTAGGACTGGAGAGTTGATATACTCCTAAGGTAGGACAGCGAAGGTATATTTCTGGCCCTGACAACTGAAAGCAAATTGTTTCTGGTGGGCCTTATGGACAAGCATGGGGAAAAGGGCATTTGCCTGACCAATAGCTGCGTTCCATGCACCAGGAGATGTGTTAATTTGCTCAGGCAAAGAAACCACATCTGGTACAGCTGCAACTGAAGTCAACACTGATTAAGCTTATGAAAAACCACTGTCATTCTCCAGGATCCATCTTTCTTCTGCACAAGACAAATAGGATAGTTTAACGGGGATGTGGTTTGATCACCAACCCTGCATATTTCAGCTTTCTGACGGTGGCACGATTCTCTGCCATCCATCCAGGGACAGGGTATCATTTTTGATTTACTGCTTTCCTAGGTAGAGGCAGCTATAATGTCTTCCACTTGACCTTTTTCAGAATAATAGCTCTCACCAAACTGGTCAGAGAATCAATGCAGGGATTCTGCCAGCTGCTAAGTGTGTCTATTTCAGTTATGCATCTGGAACTAGGGAAATAACCATAGGATGGGTTTGGGGACCCACTGTGAGATGAAGCTGAGCTAAAACTCCACTGATCAACTGACCTCCATATATCCCTACTCTAACTAGAAGGCCACAGTGACATGTCAGTTCTGAATCAATGTCAATTCAGAGCCAGTAGTCCTCAAAACGTCTGATTATTTTCATTTCCCCAATGCAGTTACCATGGTAAAAGGCTGTAGGTCCCTCTGGGGAAGGGTAGAAGAAAGATTAACAATATCAAATTTTGGTAATTACTGGGTCCTTCCTGGAGGTGACCTGGCCTCCTCCAAAGGGTTCAAAGGGTTTGGGGTCAGTAAACTGGCTCGATTCTTGGAACAGATTGAGGGGCTGTAATTCTCTGTTTTTATGATTCAAGTTTGCCTTGTGTTCACTTGACCTGAAAGTTTTCTGCTCAGACAGATTAAGCAAAAATTCAGTAGGCTTTCTATCTATTTCACTTCTAGGAGCACCATGGCTAACTAGCCAACGCCACAGTGAGAGTCAGACTATTCTAATTGTTGCTTTGCCTCTGCTTTCCATTATGGTAACAACACCCACTTTGCCTTTGGGTCGAGTATTACTATTTGGCCCCTGCCACTCTGGGATTCAATTACTAAGTTTTCCAATTGAGTGACTGTGGTTCCCACTGTAAGATCTGGCTTACAGAGAAGAGCAATCACAGAGCTCTTCATGGATACTGTGGTTCCCCTCACAAATCTATTTCTGCAAGTACTGTTGAAAGGACTCTCCCACATGTAAGTGACATGTCCACTCTAGCATTACAATCTTCCTAAGACTTTGAATCCTTTCGTGTACATTAAATCAAGAGAGATTGGACATTTCCAACTAGTGCACGGTGGGCCATCTTGATCCATGTCTTAGCCAACCAAACAAACTGTTAGCACCTTTCATAATTTCCCAAGCTGCAACATTGAATGCAAATTCTGTGCTTAGTGGGCCCACATTAACAAATTTGGCCTGTTTCAACTTTATGTTCCTTCCACTATTACTCCGTGACTTTATTATACACACATATTCCCTGGATTTCTGTTTGTATAAATTGAAAAACTCAGGCACCTCTTTTGGAGCGTAGTGCAGCTCCTCATGAGCCACACTTTGTACCTCACCTTAGGGTCCTGCTAGGACTTGACTCCAGTTACAAGTCTAGAAGCAAAGAAGGGTGGTGGGGGTGGATCCTGAGGAGAATCAGCATTGTCTTGTGTGGCAACTGACTCAGGGGAGGCATTACTGTTTCCTCAGGCAATGCAGGGTTAACCCTTCAGAGGTGGAATGGCCAATACCACTGTGGGTAGATATGCTGCTGGCACTTGAAGTAGGGAGGACACTTCTGCTGGCAAAATAGACTTACCAGAATATAGGAGCTCAATGCCCTCAGTCTCATCAAGGTCTTCCCACACATCCTCACCCCAGCATACAGGATCCCATTCTTCCCCAAGGAATGCCCTCACATTAACAGTAGACACTGAGAAGTGAGAGCCCATCTTTCATTTTAATTCAGCCAGTCAAAATGACAAGGGCTTGCATTTGACTTTCAGCAATTTTGGCCCTATGACTACAGGAGAGAAGATTCTGGATCAGGGCACACTTAATAAGCTCTTAGGCTATTTATGTGGGACTTGAGCCAGAAATTTGAATACCTGAGCTCATCTTTTTCTTCCATCATTTTTTCCAGTAACATTAGAAGCAACCAACCAAAATCATTGTATTCCTTGGTTTTCTACAAATATTCGAAAGTATCATATATAGTTACCAAGTCCTTGCCTCTTATGAGTGACTGACTAGGAGTATCAAAGGCAGATATTTTATATTTCCATAAATAGTTCATACCATGGGCTATGAGTGCTCTCTGTACTGTTAACAGTAGAGTCCTTAGCATTTTTAGGTCTAATCAGACTACAGAGCCAACTCCAGAAACCCTGAAACCAATAAAGGAAACTCATTCTTAAATTCTGTTCCTCTAGATCACTTTTGGTACCAAAATCTGTATTAGCCAGGGTTCTTCAGAGAGATAGAACAAACAAAATATAGATAGATAGATAGATAGATAGATAGATAGATAGATAGATAGATAGATAGATAGATGGAGATAGATGGATGGATAGATAGATAGATAGATAGATAGAGATAGAAAGAAAAATGAGAGGAGATTTATTTGGGGAATAGGTTCTTGTGATCATAAAAGCGGAGAAGTCCCACAACGGACTATCTGTAAGCTACAGAACCAGGAATTCTGGTAACATGACTCAGTCCAAGTCTGAAAGTCTCAGAACCAGAGAAGCTGATGAAGCTGATGGTGTACTTCTCAGTCTGAGACCAAAGCCCTGAGAACCTGGTGGGGGAAGGGGCTTCTGGTGTAAGTCCTGGAGTCCTAGGGCCAGAGAGCCTGCGGCTCTGATGTCCAAGGGCAGGAGGAGGAGAGTGTCGCAGGTCCAAGAGAGGGAAAGGAAAGGCCCTTTATTTCTCCTTTACTTTTCTTTTTTTCTTTTCTTTTTGGTTCTATCTGGGTACCCAGTTGAATGAATGGTGCCTGTCCACATTGAAAGTAGACCTTCCCCACTCAGTCCGTGGACTCACATGCCAATCTCCTCTGGAAATACCCTCACACACATACCTAGAAGTAATGCTTTACAAGTTATCTAGGTACTCCTTAATCCAGTCAAGTTGACCTCTGAAATCAACCATCACAAAGGGCTTACAGTTTATTACAAGAAGAGTATATTAAACAAGTAAAAATAAACTACATAAGTGGTGCTACTATAAAAACATTAATAATTACAGGGGACAGGAAAGTCACCAGAATAGGGGGTCAGTTCATAGAATCTTGAATTTAAAGGCAAATCCACTGTTAAACCCATGGAGGTAATCCTTTAAGTTTCTGACAAACGTAATGTAATAAAAATACAATGCTTAAATCAGGGTTAATCTGACTAGTTCATTTCAGATTCACAGTGTCCACGAGTCTCAAACTTATCTACACTATCATTCTAGTTAATCTGGACACCTATCAGAGAGTGAGATCACTTTTGTGTCTGTATGAGAATCAGGTAGCTAGGCCTCCTCCTGGGAAGAGGAGGCTCACTGGTTATATTTGTGTAGGAGGAATTACCCTGATCCTTGAGTAATAGTTACTTATGCAAAGGGTAAAAAAATGACAAGCTTATCTCATATGTCAGTTCTTCCTGTCTCCTTTAAAGTACTATTTCTGATTATTTTAAAAAGTGGCGGACAAGACAGAAATTGCAATCTATCAGTGACCGAAAACAGAGCTGTTTTTACAAAGCACGAAAGATGTAAAAGAAGAAAACTCCCAACATAGTTGGTATTTGTCCATTCTACTTCAGAGTTTGAAGAGAAGAAGGCCGAAGAAATAATTACCCCTTGCTAATAGTACTACCATATTGACAAAATATAGCAAATATTTTAAAAATAATGTGCCATAAAAGTGTTCTATACAATATATTTACCGATTTATCACACACACATTCACACACACACACAAACACACACACACACACTAGTGTAGGTTAAAGTTCACTTGTAAAAAGAGTTTTGATGCATGAAGGGGCACTTGTCTTTTCCTGAATTGAGACTATTTGAGTGACTATATTTTCATTAGATTAAATTGTATCCCGGTAAGGAACAGGGAACATTTCTCTCATTCTAAGACCGGGCTAACTTCCATTTGTCCTGCCATAACCTGCAAAGTATTCTATATAATCCAGTGCTTTCTCTATTATATTGTCCCGTCTCTATTATAATATTGTAATACTCTATTACAATTACTTTATTACAATTGCTCTTTTTGTCTTATTTTTAAAACTCTAAGGATAAAAACCATGGCACATAGTAAATAATATTTAATTCCAGAATGGCTACATAATAATCTCTCATAATTGTTTTAAATATTTACTTTTTAAAAATATTGTAGTGCAATTTCATGGCAGGTATTCATTGAGTCTATACATTGAGATTCATTTATTTTTAAGTGGAATTTTTATTGTGTCTAATGATTATACTGTTAAGGTTTCATTATAAATTATGTCTTTTAGTACATAAAATGTCCATCTTTTATATGCCATTATTAGCATATTATACACATAGAAGATGCTTGGTAAATATTTACAGAGTAAAAACTTTTGTTCTTAATCTTACATTTCTAAATTACTTTTCTACTACTTTTAAGTATTATTTTTAGTTTGTTCCAACATTTTTCAACAGGAAGCAAATGTAACACAATTTATACAAGATATTTTCAATAGCATTCATGAAATTAAATACATTTTCTAGATCCCTCAGCAGAATTTTTCAAAATGCTCTTCCACTCACATTTCTGCCATTAGCCAAATTCACCATACCGCTCAATTTCTCTGTATTTTTACCAATTCAAGCTACCACCTCAGAGGTAGCTAGACTTATAAGTTAAACTCTTATTTATCCTTCAATGTAATTTTAAACATCCTTCTCCTATGCACATTTGACCTAGACTCAGAAAGACACCACCCGTAAGTAATGTCTTCTCTTTCCTTCAAGCACATACATGATGTTTCTAGTACCCAGATCTTTGCAAAGAAGTACTTTTCATTGGTCCCAATAAAGATGGCCTGAGATTTCCTTTAGCATTCCTCAGTGGCTCAGCATCCATGAACTCTACGTAATGTCGTGCAACAGGGTGTAGAGCCTGAGCCACTGAGAGCCCTCTATCCTGAAATCTTATGATGGCTTACTAGGGCAGCAGAAGTTTTCCATAGGTGTCCTTCTCAAAATACTAACTGCTACCACACAGCTGGTCCCTCAGAGGGTGGGGAATGCACTCCAAACTAGCCACAAGAAAGGAGCAAGAGAAGCATTCAGAAGATCTGCAGGAGATGCTATTTTCTTGGCATTGGTTTTTTGTTTCAAACATTTCTGTAATTTGTTTTCAGTGAGAATTTTCACCATAAAAATGTCACTTTCTGCTTGTAGTTCCTTTCTTAGTGCTTTGGAAAAGCATTCATTATGCTAACTGCGTTTTCTTCTCTGAATGGGTGTTTCAGATAGTGACTGCAATAGCTTTTGTTTTTCACTATGATTTGAAAAGAAACTAACTTCACTTGCCTCAAATAAATGTCTGCATTTTTTTTCTTCTAAACTATTAACAGGCTACTCACTACCCTATGAAATTATGAGGTAGATATTCTATATTCTCTTCCAATTCTTAGATCATGTCAAGAGGTACAGTTCTTGGAACCTGCCCTAAGCACAATAGTAGCTAGTTACATCATTGACTGAAACACATTATCTTTGTTTCTCTTCCTGTTGAAATTTTTCTCCAACCACTTCCTGTTGCTATCTTCTGGTTCCAAACACTCCCAATTTCAATGTTTCTTCAGTATGAATTATTTATAATGGAACCTGCCCTAACAATCACATTACTTACAAGAATATTCTTGATCCTTCTAATGGTCCAAAAGTATTTTTCATTTATCATGGAACTATTTAGTATTATTTTACCCTACACAATTTTCCACAAAAACTGAAGCAGAATTTCTGGAAGGAAGATATTTTTGGAAGCAAGGACTATATCTTATTATCATTGTATGCTCAGTGCCCAACATATAGTAGGTATTTACTAAACTCTTTTTGAATGAATTAATGAATAATAAAAATATAAAGAGCAATGCTGTTTTATCAATCCTGTTGACAAATGAAGCTAATAAGTTTGGAAGGGAGAGCCCTGTGTTATTATATGTTAGGTAAAGAGTGGGGCTGAAACGCTAATAAAATCAATAATTATAGGGTAAAAATGGAAGCAACTTACCATAGTTTACAAAAAACAACTAAAAAGAGAAATGGAGATTTTAGCTTTCTTGACATTCAAGTGTTTTATAGTATTGTCTGTTAAAAGTCAGATCTAGGCCAGGCATAGTGGCTCACGCCTGTAATCCCAGCACTTTGGGAGGCTGAGGCGGGCGGAGCACATGGTCAGGAGATCAAGACCATCTTGGCTAACATGGTGAAACCCTGTCTCTACTAAATATACAAAAAATTAGCCGGGCGTGGTGGTGGGCGCCTGTAGTCCCAGCTGCTTGGGAGGCTGAAGCAGGAGAATGGCCTGAACCCAGGAGGCGGAGCTTGCAGTGAGCCGAGATTGCACCACTGCCCTCCAGCCTGGGCGACAGTGCAAGACTCCGCCTCAAAAAAAAAAAAACAAAAAAAAAACAAAAAAAAAACAAAGCAAAACAAAACAAAACAAAAGTCATATCTACAGAGCAAGGTTCCTTCCAGCAAACTCACTTTTGCTTGTTAGTACAGGCAGGGGTCTGACTGGAGGAGCAGTGGTGGTGGTGTGTGCTATGGTATAAGCAGAAAACCTGCTTACTTCTACAAGTCAGACTCAATATAATTGAAAAGAGAAGAATCAGCACATTTATGCAACCACTAGAGAACAAAAGCAAGTACATAATGCAAACAACCATGCAGGAAGGAATATCAAATAACTACCACAATCACCAATTAACAATGAGATATTGCTCCATGGGGACTTAGCACATTAGTGGTGAAGGGAATTAAATGTTTTTTAACATATGTTTAGTTAGAAGAATGTACAAAGATTCACCCTATTAATGAATCTTCCCCCAAACTCATCACCGTGAATTGTGTTAGCTTCCTATCACCATAAATTGATGTGTTAGCTAGCTGCGCTGCAACACATTACTACAATTTAGTGGCTTAAAACAACCTAAATTTATTATCTTAGAATTACAGAGATAATAAGTCCAAAATCAGTCTCATTAGGTTAAAAGCCAAGATATCAACAGGAGTGGTTCCTTCTGTGAGCTCTGCAGGAGAATTCATTTCTTTGCCCTTAGGCTACCTGTATTCCTTGGCTTGTGGCCCCTTCCTCCATATTCTAAGCATATTACTCCAATCTCTGTTTTCTCATCACACCTCCTCTCTAACTTTCACTTTTCTGCCCCCATCTTATAAGGACTCTTATGATTACACTAGGCCCACCTGGATAATCCAAAATAATCTTCCCATCTCAAGATCCTTAATTTAAATCCACCTTCCGGGTAAATAAATATATACACAGGTTCTGCAGATGAGAATGTGGACCTCTTTGGGGGTTTGCTAAACAGATTAGTATTAAAGAATTTAATTAAATGTGAGGAAGCAAAAGAAAATAAAGCCTCCCAGTAATGACAAAAAGAATTATTGCTAAAAATTCCTTCAGACATTCCTGCTATTTGGTTTAGTTTTGAGGGAGTAAATAAGAAGTGTAGTAACACCCTGGGGGAATGATATAATTCAGTGTCTAAAAATCCAGACATGACTGTCAAGAGGAAAATTCCCCAATTAACAAATAGCCATGAAGAAGCAACTATTTCACTTTTACAATAGATTATTGCTTTAGAAAATAAGCAGTTTTGTTCTTTAAACATATCCAGAATCTAAAGGCAGAAATAAAGCCAATAGCATGCACAACAGCATCTAGTCTGCAAAGGACACAAGAAATCAGCCATGGCAACTGCAGGGCACACCAAACAGCTTTAGATGTCCATTTATTGAAACACACGGCCAGCGTGAGGCTCTTATAATCTTCACAGAGTGGGGTAATAATATTGAGGCTGTCAATATGCTGCTAGAAAAAATAATGCAAGGGAAGAAGTCAATGGATCCAAGAGTTTGATATATTGAGAAAAAAGAAACCTACTGTGGCTAGCATTTTTTTGATACTCTGTAACAGAGGTAAAATCAGAAACCTGTGATTACACACTGCTGGTGGCATTCTGCCTGAAAAAGCCTCTCCGTGTGAGAATTGCTAAGTGCCTCTTCCCTGAGAACAAGTATGAACCAAGAGATAACCCAACATTCCAGATGGTATCATCTCCTTAAGGGAGAAAGCAGGGGAAAAATAAAGTCAACTGTGATTAAAGATGTGTTTGACACAGAAACAAGACCAAAATGAGTAAAAAAACTTTTAAAATATATTTTTATAGATGCACCAGCAAAGTATGAAAACATGTAGACTTAGGTTATCACGTATATGTGTGTGTGTGTATGTGTATGTGTGCACGCATGTGTGAACATCTATATATCCTCAACCAAATAGCACCAAAATTGTAATAAACTATAAGTACAGTTCACACCTATTTTTAAGGCTATTAGTATTTAATTGTATGGGCTTATAGCTCTGTGGAAAAGTGGATAGGGAAACAAAAAAATGTTTTCAACACTTACATATGTATAACCTATCCTACGATGTTCATGTAATCTTTAGCAAGGGCCTTATGTGACCTTAAAAGGGAACGGGGGGAGGGGGACAGTTATAATTAAGAGGGCAGGCTATGAAATCAGATCTAGGATTGAATTTCAGTTCTGCCACCTACAGTTTTCAACTCCCAGATTCTTCATTTGTAAAATATGGTTAAAGATTCCTTGTTTTGAGAACCAAATGACATGAATATTGTGAAATTCTTACGTAGAACATAGCATATAGAATACTTAAAAAAAAAAGAGTGTTGACTGCAAACAGTAAAACAAAAGAATAAATAAGTCAGTCAATCGGGTAGTCAATGGCTATTTTCTTTTTCAAAACAAAAATGAAGCTAGAATAATTTTAACGGAAGATTTTAAATATTTTCTAACACAATCTTATTTTTTTTAAAAAAGAAAAAAGTCTTCTTTTAAAAAAAAAAACAGCCCACAATTTTCAGCAGTTTTTCCTTTCTTTTCTCTATTTACTAGCATTATTTGACATAAGTAATGGAAATGAGCATCTGAAAATATAGTGAATTTTCATATTATAAATCTTATTTTCTATAGTTTTGTTAGGAGACAGTATAACATTTTATATCTAGCAAAAACTCGAATACAGTAATTTTAATTTATTCATTAATAATGATATAATTTTAATTTATTCATTAATAATGAATAAATTAGATGAGATATGCAAGGCTCAGAAATATTAAGAATTTCTCCAAACACCCAGATGTTGAGGAGCAGAGTCAGGATGGCAGCCACAACCTTCTGACTTCCAATCCAGGGCTCTTCATACAAGAAGACTGTCCTGTATATGTGACAGATGTCCTGTATATGTGACAGATGTAAGTTCCTATCTGAACGCTGTCTTTATTAACAAGTTTTTGTGTGAATAAATGGGTGCCTTTGAAGATCTGGACACTTAACTGGGGAGCATCATCCTGAGTGTTCATGTTGGCTAAAGTAGCTCTTGTCAGCAGATGCATCAGTTAGAATATTCTTTTCTCCAGTGGGTTTGTTTAAGACATACTTTCCTAAGAATTGAGTTTCTGAAAACTGACCACCACCCAAACCCTGCAATCCAAATTTCTGTTTTTGCCCATGATGCTGAAGTCTCTCTGTTAACAGGCCTATATAGAAGACAACCATTTTTTCAATATAATAGTATTTCATAAGTCAGAATAAATCTTTTGTTCCATTATATAAAGTTCAGAAAATCAACATAATATTAATAATGATGTTAAAGAAACTACTGGAAATCAGATAAATACAATACAACCTATAATTGTTTTCAAGGTTTTTGGACATTTCACATACTTCTCCAAGTTTTCTACATTGTTAGAAAGTTCTAATAAGTTCATTTATGTGAAAAAATTAACGTTTTCTTTGATACTTGATATTTATACTATTCCTAAAAACCACTTCATCCGAGAGAAAGTTTCAAAGAAAGCCTTCCTTTCATAAGAAAAGGAGAGGAACATTTAAACTATGTATTATTACCAAATTGATAGTCAAAAAATATCTTCAACTTCAAAAGGCAAATGACTAGTTTAGACGTGCTTGAGGGAAGAGACATTCACTTTAAGGTTCTGGGACAACTGCTTTGATGTATCACCATCTTTAAAACAAGCAAACAAACTTTTGTTTGGAGGGGCTATTTAGAGCCATAAATAATTTTTTACTGGGTCTATTTCTGAGTTGGAGCAGGAGTAAGAAATACATTTTATATGGGATTTTTAAATCACTTTTCAATTTACGAACCTAGCCTAGAAAGTCTGTAAAATGAAATATTTTAAAAATTACAGTATCTGTAGCTTCATTTCCATATCTATCTATGTATCTATCATCCATGTATCTACTCATCTATTTATCTAATCATTCTGTCTTTCCAGCAAATGTTCACTTCTGGTTTCCTTACGTCTGCCTGGAAGTGGGGGTAATATGGCAGTGTGGAAGACCTAGAAAGGGACAAGGAGAGCTACAGGAACAGAGGCCTAAATATATCCTAGGTGAAAAGGTGAGGAAGGAAATAAAAGCAGAAGTGTTATAAGAAACCAAAGCGGCCTTTTGAGAAGGGATGCAAGAGCAGGCCCCTGAGCAGTTTCACTTCCTCTGGGCGCCCAGCAGAGCGGAGCCCTGGCCTTGCGGGCATGAGCCCCGGGGCTGCGTTTCCTGAGACCTGGCCGCAGCCGCCCCGGGTGGCAAGCGGGCTGGGGGGAGCCGAGGGCCAAAGGAAAAGAAAATCGCGAGGAGTCTCTGGCCGGGAGAGTTCAGGCAGCGCTCGGCGGGCAGCAGTGCGCAGGCCCCTCGGCTTCAGCCGCCACAATGCTGCCTGCAGCGCCGGGCAAGGGGCTTGGAAGCCCGGACCCGGCCGCCTGCGGCCCAGCGCCCCCAGGTGGGTAGTTGCGCATTCGGAGGGGCTTGACGCGGAGGCCAGGCTACGGGGCTCTGCGGAGACCAAGGGCCATCGTTAGACAGCAACTGCACTCGGGCACTGAGGCAAGGGCGTTCCTGAGATAGGGCTTTCCCTTTTATCCTTTTATCCTGCCGCCGGGCAGACCAGAGAGTTCTTCTGTTCCTAACTTCTCTGAGGGGCATCTGCACGCCACGAGGAGGGAGCGCGCTGGGAGTTCTGGCCAGCGGGCCACCCTCAGTGTCTGCAACTTCTGAGGAGCTGGAACTTTCCCCAGCACCCGGGTCAGGGTCCTGTAGTTTCTAAAGTCACTTTGGAACCTGTTTTAAAGAAATGCGCGTTTTAAAATTATACGTAATCATTTTCAACAGTCGGTAAACACAGCAAAACCGCTCATTTGTAGCGTCACCCATTTACCTGCCCGTCCTGACAAAGCCCAGCCTGGTGAATTGGTAGCGCGGACTGTAAGTGCCTTGCTTCTTGGGCAGGCAGCTTTGCAGAGAAGCTCTACCAACACCACCTCCCTAATCCACTGGCTTTACTAACTTGGTCAAAGGAAAACAGTCAACTTGGTTGAATGCAGTAGATTTACATTTTCAAATGGACGTTAAGGAAGTTTTATTTAGTTCTTTTTGAAGCATTTCAAATGCATTTGCAAATTATTTGATATGAAAATGTTTTTTAAATTAAAACTTCACTTAGGTATTAATATTACTGGAGTGTTCTTGGTGAGAAATGCAACAAGAAAGTATATTCTGAGTAAAATTCCCTTAATTTGCTGAATAGAAATAAATTTCTCATACCTTTCTAGAACTTTTTAGGTAATGTAATTTTGGTTTTAGCTATTTCTGTTGGCTAGTGCATTTTTACATAAATAAACTTTAGGGATTGCTTTAAGTTAAATAAGAAGTATATTTGTGTCAATGAAAAATGACAAGAAAGGACTTAGAGCCCATGATGTCTTAATATATTAGTATTTTAACTATTGCATATTGACATTCTTGGAAACTGTGACTCTGATGGTCTGCAGCAGAGCAGCCTTTGCTAGCATCTGCAGATAAAACCAACCATGTGTTTCGAACTTTGAGCAGATTACCTCTTTTGTAATTTCAGTTTAACAATTCTGTTAGAGAATGGGGTACAGTTTGTTTCAAACTTCTAGATTAAGCAGTTTAGACAGAAAATGGCTTTTATTTCACTTGATACTAAGCAACACTTTGAGGCACTTGCTATTGTGAATAATGCAAGAGTAATGTGAATCAGTATTTATAGCATTCCAGTTTTTCTTGTTCCTCCCATGCATTCCCCCCCTCCCCATCTCCTTGGGTCCTCCATACAGTATTTATCACTTGCTTCAGTTGCTTCCTTTTCTGGCCAACATAATGAAATGTTTCTAACAACGAATTGTCTTTTGACATTATCCCATGTTCATATTCTTGATATGAGTAATATTCTAATCTTCTAGCTTTTATAAATCCAATGATTTTTTTGTTTGTTTTTAATGGAGAGCTCCCTCTCTCTCCAATAACTATCTTAATATGGCACATTGGGGGTCAGTTGGTCCAACTGCTTCATTTAGAGAAGAGAGCACTGAGATCCACAGTGTGAGTTGCTCATGGTTTTATAACTAGTAACTATTTGAAGGTCACCCATTCATTAACTTAACAATAAACTTTTGTTCCGCCACAAGAGTCATGTAGTAATAAGAAGAGTGTAAAATGGTAAACACAGTTTCATGCCTAGGAAGATATATTTCTAGCAGGAGGTAGAATGTGCTGCTGGACAACATTAGTGTATCCTGCCATCAGAGATTTATTAACTGTTGAGTTTCCAATTAGTTCTTTAATGGAAGCAAGAAAAATAGAATACCCAGTTCTCAAACAAGGTAAGAATGATGCATGATGGGTGAAAATTCCACTTAGAATGTATTTTCTGGTTTGTATTTAACTAGATATTTGCTATCAGTGTCCAAAAGAGAGATTCTCCCTGTTTTATTCCAAAACTAATGATTTGAAAAACTTATTAACTGCTATTTTAATTAGGGAGTGATTATTTATTAAATCACAGATTTTCCTCCACCCCATAGTTTTTTTTTTAAATTTTTATTGATATGATTTGATGCATCTGATGAAATTTTAATAAATGATTTGCTTAAGAACAGAAAGCATGAAAGGGTGGAACTAGCATTTAGACTGTTTCACCTTATGCTGGATGCTTATACATAACTTGTGAGAAACATGGTTTGTCTAGGTCTCTGTCCTCTAGCTTGAAGTTCTTAAAGATTGAAGCTTTTTGCTTTGACTGCAATCTTCCAACATAGCCAACGTCCTACATTTGTTCCACGAAGGAAATAACCTGGTTCCATGCTGGTGGCTGGAAAAACTTTCTTTCTTCAGACCAGTCTGGAAATGTTCTGATAAGGTCACTTTTGCTAGGATTTTAAAGACAAGGAGTGCTTTTAGAATATCTTCACCATAATAAGGAATAATTCTGAAAAATGCAGTTGCTGAAGATTTCAGGGTTAAATATCAGCATATTCAACGTTACACCTGGGACAGTAGAGGAACCTTTTCTGCAATATCTATCGTATTGTAGGTGGTTATGCCCTATTTATGATGGTCTTTTGACTCATACTGCCTCAGATCTAGTCCCAGTTTAATTGCCTGCCTTACCTATGACCTTGAATAAATAATGAAATCTGTCACTATCTCAGTTTTATTTTGTTTATTAAAAAACAAAATCCGAGAGAAGAAAACCTTTATATGAAAGTTGTTTGGGGGATTAAACGGGAAAATGCAGGTGAAGTCCTTTTCAGGGTCTCGTAACAAATAGTAACTGCTTTATACATGCTAGTTGTTATATTAATTCTTAGGTCATTGATCAATAGTGTCATATTTGCTTGTATAAGAGTGAGAGTTCTTATCGAAAAACTGCCTCATACTGATTGCCTCATACTGACTTGAGGGACAACTTAATGGGTGAAGCAATCAAGCTCCCATACCAAAAATATTAGGAGGTATGGCCTCTTGTATAAAGACACTGCTGTATCCTTGGGGAGATATTGTGGTTAATAGTTCTGAGAGGAGAAAAAAAGAAATTCATAATGAGAAGAACTAAGGATAGGCTGATTAAAAGGCCATTAAACTAGAGCAGTTGCAGGAAAGAATAAAGGAATTTAATAGGACAAAATGAGAGCATGCTCTGTTTTCTCATATCTGAGTACCAGTTGTGTGACTCAGTTTACATAATATATAAATATATTTGAAAAAAATAAGCATCAAACAGAAAAACTGTGGAATACGTCAACTTATAGGAAGATGAAGAATCTATTTTACCAAAATATTTACTGCTGGGTTAAAACAAAATTCCAAACTAAAATGAGGAACATCATTCCTGACAAAAATAAATCACGTTTTAAGAGTTTAAATGGTTGTTGCTTTGTCACCTAAGTTACACTTACTAATTTACTGCTTTCTTCATAGAATATAGAGTATCTTGCATTAATTTTGGAGACAGCTATGAAATAAGAATAGAAGGGGCAAACATTTCATAAGTTATTATTTAAAAATTAAGTTATTATTTGGCCTTGTAATTCTTTCCTGTTTTAAATATAAAGAATGGTATCTAAGCTTTAGTGCAGACATTGAAATTAGTACTGGTGGTGAAAATATCAGATATCATATGGAATTATACCCCTCCAGTAATTAGTTTTTAGTCAGGGAAAAATAATGAGCCTTTTAGACATTTACCCCTGAATTGAAATCTCTTTGTTGTTTCTAAGTGTTCTGCACTGAAATGATCCAGAAAGATGACTTCCCTCTGTAATCATGAAGAGTAATTAATCAATGCTTTGTGATCTTTTACAAGATTTCCTTTCTATCTAGTTCATTAAAATATGTTGTTATGTTTCATCATGCTATGTGTCATATCTTTGTTTCTTCTAAGTGTCTCTGCCATTTTCCCATATTATTAATTCCCATTGCTTTGTTTTTATATAGAGACACACTGAAAAGTATAAGAACAGTCTCTGACTTGGAATTCCATTTACTATATGCCTCATTTTTTTTTTTATCTGATACATGCTGAGGACAATTCCTCCTTTGGTCGGGAGCAATATTCTCATTCCTTTTTAGTTGTAGGATCATGTCTAATTTTCAGAGGAATAATGTGGTGTCAAGACCACTTGAAATTTTAACCATCTTATAATAGCTTCTGTTTATTGTGTTTCTACTTTGAATTCATATGAAATGGGAATCATACTAGTTGATAAGTGAGGGTGTCAGAAGAGTAGTGTCTACTCTGGACAAGAAGTCGTATTGTTCAGTATAGTCATATGAAAATATTTAATAATTCACTGTGTTCTTTCATCTATGGAAGCTTTTCTAAACTGTTAAAGGTGAACTTTTAATTCACCATGATTTTTATGTTTTTTTTTCTAGGATTGGGGGTGGAGAAACACACAAGGGCATGATTCTATAAAATCATTGAAATGGCAGTTGTAGAATATTTATTGTTACTGTCCGAAGAATCTCTAAGATTACACATTTTCTATTGATTACATTTTATTTAGATTTAATATATTGATGCAGTTCAAAATATTGGGAGATGAATGGGTTTTTAGTACAGTTAGTAAATTATTAGGTCGCTATTGTAAAAAAAAGTAAGTGAGATAAAATTGAGGCAAAATCTACCCTGGTTTCAGTTAATGGGATAATTTCTTTAATTCTCTCCTAATTTCTTAGTAAAAGCTTAGAACTTTCACTACTTTAAGTACTTATTTGTAGGTCAGAGACCTTTCCTTTATCACGTCCTATAGATCCACAGCCATTTAAATAAAGTAAAATGAGGACAATTATTCAGATTCCCAGAAACAGTCACTTGGGCCAAGAATAGGCACATGATGCAAGCCAGCCAACTGGTTGCTTAATGGCCAGTGCCGCGTGTTGTCAGGCTTATATAGATTTGTTGAATCTGTGTAAGTATAAGCCACATATATAATCTGTATAAGCCACAAAGTCCTTTTGTCTTATTAAACGAAAGAATAAAGATTCTTGTCAGTAGAAGATTAAGAAAAGATGAGATTATTGTCAGTGGAAGATTCAGTATACAGTATAAGATGACAGTTAGTTACCTCATGTTTAAGATGGCTAAACAGAAAGAAGTTGTGATGAGAGAACTGAGGAGACCGAAAGACAAAGGGAGTAGTCTCGATTTCTGATTTCTAGTGACAGAGCAGCTGCACTTGTTTTTTTGATCTTATCTGTCCATGAAATTGCTTATAGTATCCTTACATGAACTTCTCCTTACATGAACTACTTTGAGTGAATTTCTCTTTTTGGGAGGAAAAAAAAGTTTGGGCCAGCATACCTTTATTTCTCAAAAACTGCCAGCTATCAGCTTCTCTTTTCAAAAGTTGTTGTTATTGTTAAAATGATGTCTTCTATGTATCTTCCATTGAAAATTAAACAATCTGATAATTAAGTCTGTTCCTTTCATGCACTATGAATAGAGTGTGAGTAAGTCTGGTGGTCCTGCAGATGAGCATATTTCGGGTGCCCTGCCTTTATTAGTGAAATTTGAAGAATGTCCATGCATTTATTTTTATGTTTTCAAACTGAAATCCTTAGAACTGGAGAGAAAATAATTCATTCAAAGGTTAGTAATATAAGAATTAAACACTATTAAAAGGTTTAGAGCTTTGAATTATGTAGCTATAAATTTATAACAACTTTTTCCCATGTTTTGTTAACAGGATATTTTTATTTATCCGAAAATTTTATAGCATACTGTTTCTGGCAAGTTTTAAAAATATATTTAAATTGAGGCATACATTAGTGAGAGAATGGTTGGGGCATTTATCTTAGTAAATGTCACAAAGTGTGTTTACTTAGTAAAAGAGGAAGACGAGATATAAAACTAGGGATTATCTTCAACCCCCCCAGTATATGAAAAAATACGGCACCATGAACAGGCCATTGTGAAAACTTTATATACAATCTCAGTGGATTAATATCAGTATGAAGCAATACAAGTACTGTGTTTTAGAGATTAGTCTTTTACCAACCCATTTGTCTGCAATGGAGTAGAAAGTATAGTATCTCCATTAAGTTATACATAGTGTGTTATTAATGTTCACCTTAGAAAATAAGAATTCAGTGTGTTCTTGCTAAACTTCAGAGACAGGAACAAATTAATGAAGTTCAGGTGTGATCAATTAAGTCCAATGATGTCAGTGAAGAAATGAGACACAGAAAGACAAAATTTTTTCAAGATGCGACAAGGTTACACTCACAATGTTATTATAATGAGTGAGGAGAAGAATCTGAAAAGTAAACCAAAACCTAATTGCATAAATTTGTGTAAAAAATTCTCCAAGTATAATGAGGAGCTCTTGAAGAGTTTTTAATGAGGGATGGCATGATTAGATTTTGTGTTAGAAGATCACATGAGCTGCTGTTGATAAAATTAATTGGAAAAGGGCAACGATGGAAGTTGTAAAACAATTAGGGGTCTGCAAGGAGTAAAAATACAGGGAGAAGTGGACAGATGTATTAAGAACTATTACTTACATACCTTTCGTGATATAATAGATTTGGAGTCTGAGGGGGACAGAAATGTGAAGAATGACACCTAGGGTTGTGGTCTGTAAACTTAGGAGAATCCAGAATGTGTCATTTACTCCATTGGAAAGGAATGAAGGAACAAGAGGACACCGGGAGGACATGAGAGAATGTCATTTCAATTTCAAACCCGTTACATTTGAGGAGCATGAGAAATAGTCATGTTAAGATGTCAAGTAAGCAGTTTGATTTTAGGATCTGGATGTCAGAAAGGCAGCTCAGACTGGAGATATAAAATTAAGAAAAACATTGTATTTAAAACTATAACAATGAATAGGATAACATAGATAAGATGACCCAGGATAGAGACCTGTGGAAAGCAAACATTTCAGTGTTCATACAGAAGGAGGAGTTGCTCAATATGACTGAGGGGAGGCTAAAAAAAAAAAGAAGGAAAAGAAAAATATAGTGATAAGAATTAAAACATAGAATGTTTCAGGAAGGTACAATGGTGAACTGGCCTAAATTCTTTTGATAGGTCAGGCAAATTGAAGCCTGAAATTTAGCCAATGGATTTAGTATCATGAAACTTACAGATGACCTTAGAGAGAGAAGTAAGTAGCTTTAGTAAAGGGGATGAGAGCTGAATGGGAATGAGTGGAGGAAGGTAAGGTGATGGAGGCCATGGAGACGCCCTTTAGAAATACGGCTGTCTGATAAGCAGCTGAAGATGTGCCATCAAGGAAAGCATTTTACTCTCATTGTTGCTTTAAGATCAGTGTCACTACAACAATTGTTCTCAAAAGCTGATGGCATCACACCAAAGGGGGGGTTTCTGCTATGAAAACTTTTAGAGAATAGCTCTATGAATTCCATTAGTAATACACTTTAATGTGTAGATTTTCTTATGTGTTTAAGAATTTCTGTCTCTTCAAATAGTATTTCTAGTTCTAGATCCTTGAGGAATCACCACACTGTTTTCCACAATGGTTGAACTAGTTTACAGTTCCACTAACAGTGTAAAAGTGTTCCTATTTCTCCACATCGTCTCCAGCACCTGTTGTTTCCTGACTTTTTAATGATCACCATTGTAACTGGTGTGAGATGGTATCTCATTGTAGTTTTGATTTGTATTTCTCTGATGGCCAGTGATGATGAGCATTTTTTCATGTGTCTGTTGGCTGCACAAATGTGTTCTTTTGCGAAGTGCCTGTTCATGTCCTTTGCCCATTTTTTGATGGGGTTGTTTGACTTTTTTCTTGTAAATTTGTTTAAGTTCTTTGTAGATTCTGGATATTAGCCCTTTGTCAGATGGGTAGATTGCAAACATTTTCTCCCATTCTGTAGGTTGCCTGTTCACTCTGATGGTAGTTTCTTTTGCTGTGCAGAAGCTCTTTAGTTTAATTAGATCCCATTTGTCAATTTTGGCTTTTGTTGCCATTGCTTTTGGTGTTTTAGTCATGAAGTCCTTGCCCATGCCTGTGTCCTGAATGGTATTGCCTAGGTTTTCTTCTAGGGTTTTTATGGTTTTAGGTCAACCTTTAAGTCTTTAATCCATCTTGAATTAGTTTTTGTATAAGGTATAAGGAAGGGACCCAGTTTCAGCTTTCTACATATAGCTAGCCAGTTTTCCCAGCACCATTTATTAAATAGGGAATCCTTTCCCCATTTCTTGTTTTTGTCAGGTTGGTCAAAGATCAGATGGTTGTAGATTTGTGGTATTATTTCTGAGGGCTCTCTTCTATTTTGATGTCTCTGTTTTGGTACCAGTACTATGCTGTTTTGGTTCCTGTAGCCTTGTAGTATAGTTTGAAGTCAGGTAGCATGATGCCTCCAGCTTTGTTCTTTTGGCTTAGGATTTTCTTGGCAATGCGGGCTCTGGGTATATACCCAAAAGATTATAAATTATGCTGCTATAAAGACACATGCACACATATGTTTATTGTGGCACTATCACAATGGCAAAGACTTGGAACCAACCCAAATGTCCCTTAATGATAGAGCAGATTAAGAAAATGTGGTGGCCAGGTGCAGTGACTCATGTCTGTAATCCCAGCACTTTGGGAGGCCAAGGTGGGCGGATCACAAGGTCAGGAGATCGAGACCATCCTGGCTAACACGGTGAAACCCCATCTCTACTAAACACAAAAAATTAGCCGGCTGTGGTGGTGGGCACCTGTAGTCCCAGCTGCTTGGGAGGCTGAGGTAGGAGAATGGCATGAACCTGGGAGGCAGAGCTTGTAGTGAGCCGAGATTGTGCCACTGCACTCCAGCCTGGGCGACAGAGCAAGACTGTGTCTCAAAAAAATAAATAAATAAAATAAAATAAAATAAAATAAAATAAAGAAAATGTGGCACATATACACCATGGAATACTATGCAGCCATAAAAAAGGATGAGTTCATGTCCTTTGTAGGGATATGGATGAAGCTGGAAACCATCATTCTGAGCAAACTATCGCAAGGAAAGAAAACCAAATACTGCATGTTCTCACTTATAGGCGGGAATTGAGCAATGAGAACACTTGGACACAGAATGGGGAACATCATGGAGTGGGTGAGGAGGGAGGGATAGCATTAGGAGATACACCTAATGTAAATGATGAGTTAATGGGTGCAGCACATCAACATGACACATGTATACATATGTAACAAACCTGCACGTTGTGCACATGTACCCTAGAACTTAAAGTATAATTTAAAAAGAAAAAGAAAAGAAAAGGAAAACAGAAAAGAATTTCTGTCTTGTTTTTTTTTTTTTCATTCCTTCTTCTATGTTTCTAGAGCTCCTCCTTCTCTTCTTCCCATTCCTCTCCTCTTTCCTTTTTTCTTTTTCTTTTTGGTATTGATCTTAATGGAGAATAAATAGCTGATACTTCTTTCTGTGAAAACCTTGGTACAGTGTTGAATTATTCCCTAGCTTTACTTTCTATATATCATCCCTTCCTTTTTATCTACATTGGAATCCATTCATCCTCATTAAAATCCTGTCTTTGCATTTGCTTTGACTCCTTGATCCATCTATTTTACTGTCACAACTACTTGATAAAGCTCTGCTCCTGAATAAGTCTTTCTAGCTCTATTCTTCCTGTCTGAATCCAAGAGACTGACTATTGCTAGACAAAAACACATTAAAACAGGTTGGTAATATAACTTCAGGCAATTCTTGTTACATCATAGTTGTTTCATATAAGATTTGTTTTTAAATTTTTAAATTTATTTGAGATAGTTTCTCGCTGTTGTCACCCAGCCTGGAGTACAATGGTGCGATCTCAGCTCACTGCAACCTCCACCTCCTGGGTTCAAGCAGTTCTCCTGCTTCAGCCTCTCAGATAGCTGGGATTACAGGCACCTGCCAACACACCTGGCTAACTTTTGTATTTTTAGTAGAGACGGGGTTTCACCATTTTGACCAGGCTGGTCATGAACTCCTGACTTCAGCTGATCTGCCCGCCTTGGCCTCCCAAGGTGCAGATATTTCTGTCAAGTCAGATTGCTATGATCTTACATGTTTTCTATATTCTGATGGGCAGAAAACTGTATGCTCTGCTACCTAACACTGTAGCCTCTAGACAAGTGGCTGTTGAGGACTTAAAATATGTCTGGTTCAGATTGTAATGTGCTGTAAATGTAAAATACACACCAGTTTTCAAAGACTGAGCACAAAAAATAGAATGTAAAATCTCAATAATTTTTATATTAATTACATGTTAAGATTATACCATTTTGAATTTATTTGATGAAATAAAATCAGTATTATTGTAATTAATTTACTTTTTATTTGTTGCAATATGGTTGCTAAAAACATTAAAATAACATATGTGCCATGCATTTGTGATTTGAATTAAATTTTCTGTTGGATAGCAATGCTCTCAGCTTTCAGAAAAAAAAATTCCAATTAAATAAATTAGAAATTTTATTTCTCTCTCATGAGATATTGTTGAATATGTATTATGAGATTACTCTCATAAAAATGTGAGCAAAATTCACAGTTCCTCCAGCAGTTTAGAGGAACCTCTGTCTATTCATGCTCATCACACAAAGCATTTTCATAGTGATATTTTGCTATTATTTTAATTAGCATTTTTCTGTTGAAATTGAGTGCTTTTCATATATTTCTTTGGCATTTTGATTTCTTCTGTGTGTTATATATTCATATCATTCATTCATATTTCTCTTGTGCTTTTTGTCTTAAAAACTTGTAAGACCACATTACATATTTAAAATGTAAACTTTGTCTTACGCATCACAAATATTTTTCTTTTATCACTTATTTGTTAAATAATTTTGATTGTAATATTTGCTGCTGTTGAACACTTTTTAACACTCATTGTGTCAAATATACTTTTCTTTCATAGCTTCTGTTTCTTGTCTTGACTGAAGACACCAGTGCGTTCCTCTCGAAGTCCAGCCACCTACCTGCTAGGGTCTAAGGATCTTTTATAGGCACAGGATGGGGGTGTGGCAAGCCAGGGTGGTCTTGGAAAATGCAGTATTTGGGCAGGAAAACAAAAATGCCTGTCCTTACTTAGGTCCGTGGGCACAGGCCTGGGAATAGAGCCCTAGCTAGGGACCACACCCTCCTCTACCCAGTACTTCCCTTCCCACTTTCAGTATCATTTAAAGGGACCACACCCTTCCCAGTACTTCCCTTCTGTATCAGTGTCTTAATGATTTTTGTGATGAAGCCATTTCTAATATCATCATACAGGTAAAAGAGTAATAGTTGATATAGTTCTATGAATAAAGCTTTAGTGACATATTCAGAATTGCCTAAATGATTTCTGAAGTAATTTAGTCCCTATAGGGTATAAATATATACAATGTCTCACCTAGATCTGTGAAGGTCAACATAATAATAGAAAGCTTCCATTAAGCAAATTTCTATTTCTGAGCAATATATGGGTAATTAGGAAGCATTTATAATTATGGAAAGAAAACAGGGGCTGCTTATCTATATCTTTTATGAGGACTAGTCTGCTAAGAAGTTAGCAGTTAGCACACATTACATTTCTGCTTTCAGTAAGGATGTATTTTGTGTTTGCATGTAGTAATGACCTCTTAGAATCATATTCTGATCTGTTGCAGAAATGATCTAATGGCTGCTTCACTTAGTGGTTGTAAGGCCCTATGTAGCTTCATTATAAGACCTCTCTATACCTCACGTTTTTTCTTCTGGAAAAGATGAAAAAAACAAATAGTATACTTGGAACAAAATTGGTGCTCTGTGATTGACAATTATGGCTGTTGCTGGGTGAGTAGGTGAGTTGCCATGTGGGACATTATGAAAGTTGACTTATACTTTTCTTACCTGATCGTCAATTCCTGAAATATATGGACACAGACTTCCAAGGCTTTATTCCTTTAGTACTCTGTTGCCCAAACCGTGTTCTGTAGCATACGCTATATGTCCTTTGGAGAAAAAATTCTGTGGGGAAATGTTCTGAATATGCATATTAGGATATTTAAATGTGTGAGAGATTCTGCAACACTGTCTCTTCAATTTCCTCTTAGACATTGTTTAACAAATATTTATTTAACTATGGGATGCATTGTTGTCTCAACATTGATAGAGAAATAAGTTCTTTTGAACAAATTTGTCATCTCTGTTAAATGGCAACTAGTTCTTGAGAGAATGATTCTTTCAGCCAGAAATAGGTAGTACTGCTTTTAGTTATGTTTTCTTTAGTATTATGCATACCATAGTGTAAATAAAGTTATGATCCAGTCTTGGTGGCCATATTTTCATTGAGTGAGAGGGAGGGAATTAATAGGAACAGAAAATTAAGGGGCTATAGTATAGGGAAAATGGCATTGGGAGTTGACTAGAGCACACACAATTTGCTTATTTCTTTAATTCCTTTAGATTAATTCCATCTATTCAGTTGGGGTGAGTTAGGGTTGTGCTAGTGAAAATGAGAGGAAAATGAGAAAGTGGTTATCTATTAGGGAAAGTAAAGTGTGTGTGAATGAAATGGAAGTAGGAAAGTGCATAGAGAATTGTAAATACAGTTGACTCTTGAAAACACAGATTTGAACTTCATGGGTCTACTTATATGTGGATTTTTTTCAATAAATATATTGGAAATTTTTTGGATATTTGCAACAATTTGAAAAAACTCACTGATGAACTGGGTAGCCTAGAAATATAAAAACATAAGGAAGTTAGGTATGTCATGAATGCATAAAATTATGTCGATACTAGTCTGTTTTATTATTTGCTACCTTAAAATATATACAAATCTATTATAAAACCTTAAAATTTATTAAAACATAGTTACCCAAACACTTACAGACCATACATGTTGTTATACACATTTAAGAAGAATGTAAACAAATATAAAGATGCAGTATTAAATCATAACTTCATACAATTAACTGTAGTACATAGCGTCCTGCTATAATAATCTTATGGCCACCTCCTGCTGCTATTGCAGTGAGATCAAGTGTTGGGAGTATCTGCTAAAATGGTGTGTGATGACAGTCAAATCTGAGTGAGTAGTTTGTCTAATAAATTGCATATCACAGTACAAAGAGATGTCTCGTGGTTCTTGTATGTTTTTCATCTTGTAAACCTTGAATAATGCCATGGGACTCATAGGAAGTACCAATAGTGATGCTGGTAGTACTCCCAAGAAGAAGAGAAAAGTCATGACATTACAAGCAAAAGGTGATTTGCCTGATACATATTGTAGAATGAGGTCTGCAGCTGCAGTTGCCCACCATTTGAAATGGTGGGCAATTCATCCTATAAATAGATGATGTAAACTTACAGTATTGATAAATACAGTACAGTTTTGTAAACGTATTTTATCTTCCTTATGATTTTCTTAATACACTTTCTTTTCTCTAGCTTACTTTACTGTAAGAATATAGTATATCATACATATAAGGTACAAAATATGTGTTGATAGATTGTTTATGTTATTGGTAAAGCTTCTAGTCAGCAGTAGTTGAGTTTTTGAGGAATCAAAGTTATATGGGGATTTTCAACTGCTCAGGGGTCATTGCCCCAACCCCTGCATTGTTCAAGCATCAATTGTATAAGAATATTTTGAATGTGTGTGTTTGTGCAGTTAAATAGCACGTGTGCATCTCAACTAATCATATTATTTTGAAGGTATTTCACATGTTAGACTATATAAATCTGCCACTATGCCAATAATCATGTAAACTATGTAAGTGACATCTCATTTAAATATTGGAATTTCATACATCAAAATGTTCCAAGATCAAGAGCTATTTGACTACTGTGGCTACAAACAGATTTTTTTTTCATGTTAGAACTGTTTGTCAATGAAACATGTTTAAAGCAAGCATATGGGCTGTTAAGAATCATCCAAGTAAATTATTGTTGAAATATTTTTCTACCTAAAATGACATTAACTTATATAAATGCAAGTAATTTAGACAAGAATGAATTGTATGTCTTTTAGGTTGACTAGCTTAACAGGACATGTAGAAAACAACATTAATATGATAGTAGCTTTAGTACTCAGATGGAATGCTCTTTAAAGAAAAGGGTAACTTCTAGCATCAGTTTAGTAGACATAAGCACATTAATAGATGCTGGCTGACTAGTTAGTACCAAGAGTGACATTAGAGTAGCTAATTAAGTATATGAAAAAGGACAAATAATGTTGTAGCCATTTCTGAATGCCACATGTCTGAACAGCCTCAGAATTCTTATATCCAATCTTAAACTAACACTCTGGTTTTGGTAATCTTTTTCAAACTCTTTGGTTTGCAGAAGAGCTTCATTTGATTATGAAAAAGATCTTTAAAATTCATGAAGGCTTTTACACCTAAAGAAATCTTAAGGTGTTTTCCAATATGAAATTAACTTTTAATCTGATAACAAGTAGTATAGTTATTTTGGCTAAGATTCCTACAACCTTTTAATATAACTTTGAATATTTAGTGAACTATAATATCTTCAATATCTTCTAGGGCAAGTAGAGAGAAAAAGTGTGATTAGGGTCTAAAAGCAAATAAAATTTAATATCCTCTATGTGTGCCTAGAATATTAATATCTTTTGTTTTATTTTTCTTTTTCTAAAATAATACATGAACATAATTGAAAATATGTCATAAAGACAAAAAAACTAGAAAAAAACTGTCATATATGTACTTCTAGGTTTTTTATACATTACTTTTATTAGTTTTACTTCAGTTTTGTAGCTTTAATATATTTAATATTTGTACATGCTTTAAAAATGTTACATTTTCATGGCTATTTGTTGAGGTGTCATTTTTCAATATTTTAGTTTTGCTCTTGCCCCATATAAATCTATTATACAATGTTTAAAAACAAAATACAAAATAAAAATCCTCAATGATTTTGTTGAATAATAGGATAGATCATCCTCCATATAAGCCTATTAATTAATCTACAGAAAGACTGAGTAGTTCTTAATAACGTAGAAATATGTTGCACTGGATTTGAAGTTGAATAAGTACAGGATGAAGCCTTGGCTCTGTCACTAACAGAACTTCACCTTTTGCCAGCTATGCAACCTCTCTGATGCCTAGGAGAGGCAATATTATGTATATTGATATTCACATTAATTATCCATGAGACTAGTTGGTTCATAATACATGATGCATAATAGTAATGCAATTAATATCTCTGATCTGAACAAAAGCACTGCAAAGATGAAAATAGCTTTTGTTCAGCATTTGGAATTTAGGATCTTCGTTGAGAAAGAGTAAAGGCCCCATAATCTTATGGAGGGATAATTATCCGTCATTCATTTATTCTTCAACCATTTATTCGTGCACTCCTGTGCTCAATTCAGGGGATACACAAAAGGTGGATACTACCATCAGGGATTGTATTTAAGTGAAATAGGAACAGAACAAGTTGAACAGCTCTATTTCATTTTATCTTTACCCTAACCCAATATCAAATGACTCAAAAACGCTAAGTTTACAAAAGTCTGAATAATTCAGCCATGAGAACTAGTTAGCAAGGACAAGCAACAGTTAAGAGTGTTTTCTTTAGCTACCGGGGGTGACTCCTGATGCATAACTGCTGTTCCAGAAAATCACCAGTCATTTCAGAAGGCAGTCATGAGTACAGTCCCCTGGGACACTGCTTTGCAAATTTCAGTTATTCTCATAAGACCTTCCTCAATTTTTGGTTATTCTACCTGTCCTCTTGTACAGGAAAAATATTTCTTAGACTGACTCCTTTTTTAGCTTAAATGTCATATATTTTAAAGGAGCACTTTATATCACTACCATAAGAAAATCATTACTGCCATAAATAGAAGGTAAACATACAAACATACAGATTGAAAATAAAATGGTGTTGAAAAAAATTATAGCTAAGGACAGGCTCTGGGCATAAAGTTTACTCTCTTTGATAGTGTTGGGATTCACGAGGAACCAGGAGCTCCAAACCAAGACATTGTCCTGGAAGTCATCAGGATTGGATAAGTATTCTAAAATAAACTGACTTTCTCCCTCTGTGACTCCCTGCCACTGTGTCTCCGGGAGATTAGATCCCTCCCACTGTTCTGCAAAATGAGATTTCATTTTCCAGAAAGTTGAAACAAAGTTTTGTTAGCAGCAGGTGTCAGGCACTATGATAAATGCTCTACATACTTTATCTTACTTAATTCTCACAACACTGATTCCATAGGTGATGTTATCCATGTGTCACAAGCGGGAAATCTAGGCACAACGAGGTTCATTGTTTGCTTCAGGCCATATAGTTAGTCAGTGATAGAAATGGATTTTTAAAATTCAGGGTTGGGCATGGTAGCTCATGCCTGTAATCTCCCAGCACCTTGGGAGGCTTAGGTGGGTGGATCACCTGAGGTCAGGAGTTCAAGACCAGCCTGGCCAACATGGCGAAACCCTGTCTCTACTAAAAATACACACACCAAAAAAAAAAATTAGCTGGCTGTGGTGGCGCACACCTGTAGTCCCAGCTACTCGAGAGAGTGAGGCAGGAAAATTGCTTGAATCTGGAATGCGGAGGTTGCAGTGAGTGGAGGTCACACCACTGCACTCCAGCCTGGATAACAGAGCAAGACTTTCAAAAAAATAATTAAAATTTTAAAAAATAAAAAATAAAATCCTAGACAGCCTGTCTTGAAACCCTGGCCCTTTAACCCCTATATGTTTATCTGAAATAAACTCATTTAATTCTTTTGCAAATATATATTTGTGCCCATACCAGAAAGGTTTTCTTCCCATGTAGACATTTCCATTTTCTAAATAAATAAGGTTCTAGTTTTTCAACAGAAAAATATACAACATAAAATATGATATTATCACCTACTAATAAATCAACATGGAGACATTCTTTCCAAGGGATACAACAGACTGGCACAATTTCCAATTGATAAAAGTAAAAATTTATAGAGTTTTGCTACTTTCAAGGTCCTTGGAGGTGAATAAAGTAAAAGAAAGCAAAATATCTACAATGTAAGCTAGAAAAATTGTGTCTTTAATGATCAACATTAGGGTATTTAAAATCATCAAAGTTGTAATACACTTGTGATTAATCAGCAGAGTAAACAGACAAGCCACAGAGTGGGAGAAAATATTTGCAAACTGTGCATCTGACAAAGGACTAATATCCAGAATCTACAAGGAACTCAAACAAATCAGCAAGAAAAAAAACAATCCCATCAAAAAGTGGGCAAATGACATGAATAGACAATTCTCAAAAGAAGATATACAAATAGCCAATAAACATATGAAAAAATGCTCAACATCACTAATTATCAGGGAAATGCAAATTAAAACCACAATGAGATACTACCTTACTCCTTCAAGAATGGCCATAATTAAAAAGTTAAAAAAAATAGATATTGGTATCCATGTGAAAAGTGAACACTTTTACACTGCTAGTGGGAATGTAAACTAGTATAACCACTATGGAAACCAGTATGGAGATTCCTTAAAGAACTAAAAGTAGATCTACCATTTGATCCAGCAATCCCACTACTGGGTATCTACTCAAAGGAAAAGAAGTCATTATATGAAAAAGACACATGGACACATATGTTTATAGCAGCACAATTTGCAATTGCAAAAATATGTAACCAACATAAATGCCCGTCAGTCAATGAGTGGATAAATAAAACGTGGTATGTATGCACCATGGAATACTACTCACTCATAAAACGGAATGAAATAATGGCCTTTCCAGCAACCTCGATGGAGCTGGAGGCCATTATTCTGAGTGAAGTAACTCAGGAATGGAACAACAAATATTGTATGTTCTCACTTATAAATGGGAGCTAAGCTATGAGGATGCAAAGGCATAAGAATGATATGATGGAATTTTGGGACTCAGGCAGAAGGGTTGGAGAGGAATGAGGAATGAAAGACTACATATTAGGTACAGTGTACACTACTTAGGTGGTGGATGCACCAAAACCACTAAAGAACTTCTCCATGTAACAAAAAACTACCTGTTTTCCCCAAAACTACTGAAATAAAAATATCTAAAAAATAAAAAAATGGATACTGTTAAAATATATATATTATAAAATACCAATAATAAAGAGTACTTTAAAAATGGAAAGATTATAATTTGCATTTCCCTAATTCTTTGCATTCTCAAAGGAACTTTCAAGCTCCCACTAATTGACTCCTAGAAAATTTTTCTAATGTGTCATTTGCTTTGAATCATGGAGAAATCTAAACAATGATCATATAAGCTACTTAATCAAGGCTATTCTACAAATATGGTGTGAAGAGAAGCAGAAAGTATACTGTACATATATCCATTTTACTTCAAAAGGCTTTAGGAAAGGAAGAGAAGGAACTAGAGCTGAAAGCAGTGTTCAGATGGTGTGGTAGGCAGAACAATGGTACCTCAAAAGTGTATGTGTCCTAAGCCCCAGGCCTATGAATATGTTATGTTATATGGTACAGAAGAATTAAGATTGCAGATAGAATTAAGATTGCTAATCAGCTGACTTTGAGATGGGGAGATTATCATGGATTGTCCAGTTGGGCCCAATTTAATCACAATGATCCTTATGAGTGAAAAGGGAAGCAGAAGAGTGAGCACCAGAGAAATGGCAGCATGAGAAGGACTTGGCCCAATATCACTGGTTTGAAGCTGGAGGAATGGGACCATTGGTCAAGAACTGTGGGTAGCCTTCAGAAGCTGAAAAATGCAAGTAAATATATTTCTTCCTGAGGCCTATAGAAAGAATGTAGCCCTGCAAATATCTGATTTTGTCAAATTGAGACCCATTTCAAACTCCTAAATTTCAGAACTGCAAGATAATAGCTTGTGTTGTTTTAAACCCACTAAATTTGTGATTAATTTTTTTATAGGAGTGTTAGGAAACATACAGATATCTAAACACATGTGGGCTATGCAAAGACAAAGAGTACCATAAATACTGCAGATAGGACCCCCTCATCAGGCATTTATACACCATCCATCTAGTTAAAAAAAAAAAACAAACTAGGTGTAACCATGAAGAAATAACCTTTATAAAGTATGAAGAACATATCAATGTTACCCTTAGGTAGTCATCTTTGGCAAGATATATATTTATACATTATTGGAACATCTTTCGGGAATTTACTGTTATATTTTATTGGCCAAACAAAATAAAAAAGAATGTCCCATTATTGTTTATTTACAATGAGTGATTTTATCAATTTAATTATTCTTGTCAATAATACTGTTGGCTACTGCTGCTATTATGATTCTTACTAGTACAAATACGTATTTATTTTATCAGTGGTTCATTTTCCACAAGTGCCAAAGAGGATACAGAGAGCACAGGATTGTTATGAAGTTAAAGTACATTAATGCTTATAAAGCATCAGAACATTCATTCGCATATATTAGGCATTTACTGCATTTTGGTAGCCTTTATTATAGGTATCATCATCATTATCTTCATTATTACTGCTGTACATCTCAGTGATTGCTGGTCACCAGGTCTTAAACCAGGCATGTGGGCTTCATATTTTATCTCTAGGAATGAGGGATCAGAATCTACATTTCTTCAGGTCAAGCAACTGAAGCTCAGAGTATAGGAAGTCACCTAACTAAAGTTGAAGAACTTTTAAATGACAGGGTCAGGACTGTTCCTGAAATGTTTTGTGAAACTTCTGTGAGTCTTTGTGTCAGGTGCTGTGTGCTTCCATTAAATAAGGCCCCCTTCCAGCCTAAGCCCCCAAACAAAATATTCTGAGAGAGACAACTTGTTAGATGTACAAGTATTATTCTAATCTTTTTTAAAGGCCAGTAATATTATTTTATGGCCTCATTTTACTTTAATATCTTAGAACATGAACCATTTTTAATCCTGGTAGGGAATTTTTTTGAAACCGTTTTCTCCTAGTGATAAAATTTCAGTTGGAATAGGATCATATGGAACCATATGGCATAATTTAAAAGCTACTCTCTTATAAAAATAATATCTACACATTCTAGAATATTTAAGGAATAAACAGCATAAGAATAATATAATATACTGCAGCCCTCAGAAATAAATATTGATAATATTTGTCTTGAATTATATGAGTTTTTGTGTATATACATAAAGAAGCTCATATTGTGTTTATGGTTTTGTAATTCTCAACATTGTGTAACCCATTCATTTATGATGATACATTTTAAAAATGCCAAACCATGAAAAATCAGGGCCATTTGTCAGACAGGGACATTTTATAAAATTCAAATCTTTTTGATTTCTAAATTTTTCAGTTCTGCACTTTGTGATACTTAAAGATTTATTGACACTTCCCTTGCAAGACAATACTTTTACACTAACCCTAGGATATATAAGATTAGAAGATTCCTTCACTACAGGTCTTAATGAGATATTAGAATAAACTACTTTGTGTTAAAGTAATTTATAGAAGTCCATTTCCTTTTTATAATATGCAAGTTTTTTTAAGGGCAGGAATTGGGCTTTATAATCTTTTGTCTCTTAAAGTCTGAAAATTTGTTCTTTATAATAATCATTAAATAACTATTACATAAACATATAAACAAAGGTTTAAGTGATTAGAGAATTAATATTGAGGTATTTTTATCAACATTATAATACTTATGAATGATTATGGTAAATTATCTTGTTGAATTTTAAAATACCTGGTCTGGAAATTCCAGTGATGAGTGAGAACTAAAAAATGTTAAGGTAATGAATATTAGAGTCATAGAATGGCAAAGAATATTATTCTGTGAAATATGACTAGAATTAGTAAGAAGTTCCAAAGAATAAACTGTATCTTTAATTATATATATTTTTAAGTGTCTCTTGCTGATTTTCAACTTTGATTACAATTATAAAGTACATTAACATAAAGGAATATCTTCAAGTTCAAGTGGTAAAATGTTAAAATCATAATAATATCTTATTTTTACAAACTCAGATTAAAAAGTGTATATCTAGGGTAACATTTAATATTTGGATTGCTGTTTCTCTACACTATATTTAAAGGTAAATAATTAAGCAATGAGATTCATTAAATAAAATAAATTACTAAAATTTAAGGATAAATGTAAAACATTCATTTTTATATATTCTTGACATAGCTCTATCTTTACAACATTTATATGATGTAGAGCTTCAGTTTTTGATGATACTGTTCTATACATTTTAATAGGAGAGAAGAAAATATAAACAATTGGAATATTTCTTCCCGTTCTTCATATTCTAAAATCATTTTTAGAGGTTCACATTTTTTATTAAAATTATGCCTAGATATTATTATATTGCATACTTCTAAGTGTCAAATATTAATCAAAGCAACCCCACCAAGAATTTCCAATGCTTCATTATTTCAGTTCAGAAAAGAGTTTGGTGTTCAATCTTGTATAAAATGTCAGCCAAGGACAAAAATAATTGAGCATTATTTTTTTTTAACTTTGACTTTTGTAAACAGGTTATTGCCTAAATTCTGAACTGTGAATTTTCCTAATATGACACCTGGAATGTGGAAATTAATAAAAGTAAAAAAGTAATCTTGGTTAAAGTTAGTATGAATTTAAATACTATTTAAAAATTGCTTTTATTTAATCACATATTGTATTATAAACACTCCCCCAAATCACCATCTATATTATTTTTTATAGTTTTAGATAAACATCATATTTGTATTTATATACAATATTCACTTCAGAATTGCAATCTAAGTTTTAGATACATAATGTTAAATATTGTGTTCTTTGTCCATACATATATGATTTGGCCCTCATCTAACAAAAATCACTTTGGTGAATTAAGGTAGATTTGGGGCAAGTTAATGATTTTAGTGAATTTAATAAATCACATGTGTTTGGTTCCTTAATAAATAACATTTGGGCTATTTCAATGTATTTTCCTCAAAGAAAAAAAACCTAAAATCTTTATTTTCTTTTTTCACATTAGCAAAACGTGAGAGAGAAAAAAATTGTGACTGTAATCATCTACTGTGGTACTGGAAATATTGTCAGTATAAAAAAGACATTATGGTGATTCTCAAACTTGAGTGGACTTAAGAATTACCAAAATGCTTAGTTACTTGATAATCCTTTCCTGAACCCCAATTCTGGAAATTCTGATTTGACCAAGTGTCTAAAAGTGGCTCTGATGGGTGTGCGTCCTTGACCACATTATGAAAAGACATTGTCACTCTAGGAGAAATGTAGTTGTGACCAAGTGCTGCAGCATAACTGAGGATTGTTTTAGAGTTACCTAGAATTTTTAGCACTTGCTATCTTGTAAACTCCATGCAGAAGTTACGTTTACTGTGAACATAGACCACAGGAGGCCTTGGGGAGCTTCTGCGGGTGATAGGAGACACACTTTGCTAGGTCTGCGATTTCCCTTCTGGCCAAGAATGGCTGCAGAGGATGCACACATCAGGAAGAGGGTGGGGGACTCCTTGCTTGCTGGTTTTGCTTGCATCCAATGAGTAGAAATTCAACCTATTCTTTGTTTTGGTATGTACATATCTTCTAGTATATAGCTATTTCTAAGATATTTTACAATTACTACGTATGATACAAATTTTGAGATGAAATTTATTTAGAGGGGTTTGCTTATGTTTCAATCAGTTATGTTTCCAAAGTGTGACGTCCTATGTAATTCTGTACATAACAAAGCCCTTGAAAGATATTAGTGTCACTGTACACAAATACTTGCCAATATAATTAATTGCAAGATCTCATTGCAATTAGTTAGGAGTGTACTTATTACATCCCTAACTTATATACTTTAGTAATACAGGCTAAAAAGCATTCATTGTTCAGTTAGATCTGCCTTTAGCCCATGAAAAGAATTCAGGCAGGTAAAACAAATTTTAAATATTTTAAGTACTCTGTTTGGGTCATTGCTCTCAAAGCATGATTATGCATACTGTCTTTTTTCCACCACTGCCACCGTCTTGTGTTCTGGAAAGAAGAGGGTGAATTAAGGAGAGAGAAAGAACAAGGAAACAAGGGAAATGCCAACACAGTTTTCTTTTTCTCGGAACTAGGACAGCAAAATTAGATTTGCTGGTGAAACTAAAGTTACTTTCTTCTTTTTTTTTTTAATTTATTTATTATTATTATACTTTAAGTTGTAGGGTACATGTGCATAACGTGCAGGTTTGTTACATATGTATACTTGTGCCATGTTGGTGTGCTGCACCCATCAACTCATCATCTACATCAGGTATAACTCCCGATGCAATCCCTCCCCCCTCCCCCCTCCCCATGATAGGCCCCTGTGTGTGATGTTCCCCTTCCTGAGTCCAAGTGATCTTATTGTTCAGTTCCCACCTATGAGTGAGAACATGCAGTGTTTGGTTTTCTGTTCTTGTGATAGTTTGCTAAGAATGATGGTTTCCAGCTGCATCCATGTCCCTACAAAGGACGCAAACTCATCCTTTTTGATGGCTGCATAGTATTCCATGGTGTATATGTGCCACATTTTCTTAATCCAATCTGTCACTGATGGACATTTGGGTTGATTCCAAGTCTTTGCTATTGTGAATAGTGCTGCAATAAACATACGTGTGCATGTGTCTTTATAGCAGCATAATTTATAATCCTTTGGGTATATCCCCAGTAATGGGATGGCTGGGTCATATGGTACATCTAGTTCTAGATCCTTGAGGAATCGCCATACTGTTTAGAGAAATGCAAATCAAAAGCACAATGAGATACCATCTCACACCAGTTAGAATGGTGATCATTAAAAAGTCAGGAAACAACAGGTGCTGGAGAGGATGTGGAGAAATAGGAACACTTTTACACTCTTGGTGGGATTGTAAACTAGTTACTTTCTTTTTAATCTGATCGGCTGGTCGTATGCTTTTATCCATTGGGAACCTCAAGAAACGGACTGGAGTTTTATTTCATTTTGTCAATAATATTGCCTGTGGTATGGTTTGATACTTGAAGTAGAGCTGGCAGTAGATGATGTGAATTTAAGTTCAGCTTAATGACTTACTATTAGTGTGACCTTGGGCAAGTCTCCTAAACTTTCTAGCTGTGGCTTTTCAAGTTTAACATTTTTGTTTTTTCATTAACTTGAGTTAAAATTCTTTCCTTAAAACTGTAATACTAAGAATGGTATAAAAACACACCATAATAAAAACACACCATAATATTCATGTCAATGTACTTTTATTATTACTATTGAATGGAATTCAGTGTACTTTGAAATGTGGCACATTTATTATATAATAGAATGTAAAGCCACTTTTCAGCATAAGAGTTCAGGGACATGTATTGGGTGTAGGGGTGAGGATTGAACAATAAATAACCCTCTTCAGTGTTTGAGTTGTTAAGCAGTATTAAGAAATATGACAAAGAATAAGGGAAGGGGGAAATCAAATATTGCCTTTATTACTGATGAAGTTGATAATTGGCTCACATGGCTTATATCTGTGAGAAAGTGGAGTTTATAATGTGAAATCCTAGAATTAGAGAGATATACCCACCCAGCCACAGGAGACCCTGGACCATAGGTCAGGGGCTGTCAGAACATATGCCTTCATGCTACAGAAGCTTAACAAAACAATTACAGGTAGAAACTAGGACACTGACTACACGCATATTCTGAATCCTGGCCCTCCAGGATATTTGCCGTCTTTTATATGGATATAATAAAACTGGAAATATAAAAATTGAGGAGTAAGTAGAAACTACTACTAATTTATCACAAAAAAAAAGTGTAAGTATTACACCTGGGATTTTTAAACATATGTCGTTTTGAGGTCTGAGTACTATAATCTGCATTTATTATTGGTTAAAATGTCAATTATTTCTTTAAGAAATAACTTTAATTTTTAAATTACACCAACATTTACTAAGTAATTGAAAGAAGATTCTATTTTCAAATCAGAGATGTACTGAAATTATTATTGATAGATGTAAAAGATATGGATCAAGTTCTGACTTTATACATTTTTAGGGTTAAAAAAAGATATTTAAAAATTATTGGAGTTTAAAATATATTTTAAATGTTTTAAATACTCTGTTAAGGAGTTGCTACCAGAGCTCTAGACATGTTTTTTTTTAATCAAATTTTATGATTTTTACTAATTTTTGTCACACTTTTTTTTATAGTCAAGAATATTAAGGTATAATCTACATAAATAAAATTTACTTTTAAAAGTGTACTTCTGAAGGATTTTTAGAAATTTATATACTTTACAGACCATTACAAGTATTTAAATTTAGTCCATTAGCACAATAATAATGTCTCTGTTCCATGCATTCAAAATATCTACCCTAACTACCCTAACTTTTATGTAATTATATGTTTTTCCTTGAAATGAACTTTATGTGTTTGTGGAAAGTGCTTTGCCACAAGACAAAGAATTTCCAAGATGAGTTTTCCTACAACATATAAAACCTACAAAACTTTGATCCTATTGCAGCCTCATTTGTATCTCTAAAAGTTTTCAATGGGCATTCGTTGATCACTGATGTGGTCAAAGGCTTGTTATGCAGGTATAATTACTCACAAAGGAAAACTGAGAAACATGAATTCAAGTCTAATTTTCCTTTGTGTGTAACAAAAGACATAGGCTCATGTTTCCTAGCTATTTTTTCTTGTTTAGTAATTTAGTTTGTATATTTAATTCCAAAATGAAATGAATATATCCTTTCCCATTTCTTCTTATTTTGTTCAATGTAGATTCATCCATAGCTCAAGCCATCTTTTCTCTAAATCAAAGTGGACTCTCAAATATATTACATGAACTTACATCAACTGGAAGAATTTCCTTTCACCATGAGTGGGGCTGTAATGTAGAAATGGATGTAATATTCACTTTGGACTGCTGCTGGCATATTTTTCAGAATGATCTGGAAACTAACGCCATGCTTCTTTTTTTTTTTTTTTTTTTTCTCGGTTAACAGGTTTAGTCATTCCTCATGAGGCTACAGATGTATGTTGAGGGAGGAGTGGTAAAGTGGTAAGATTTGGTGTCATAGAAGCTTAAGCTACAGGCTCATGGCATTTACTTCTCCCATCCAGAATTGCCTGAGTCTGGTTTTATATATATCATACTCATTTTCAAATAGAATATTATTTCTCACAACCAAATTATAATTTGGTAGATCATATAACACCCAGTTTATGAATGGTCAGTTAGACTACATAAACACTTGGTGTCATATAAGCAGACATTATTCTCAATTAGGATCCAATAATAACTCACAAGTTAATTTTCAAATAGAGAGGAGTCATTGGAAGAATAAGGAATGGTATTCCTCCAAAATCTCAGGGGTATGTGTTGTGGATCTCCTATTGAGAGTTGCCAGAAACTTAATAAAGCTTTGTTATAAAGCTCAAAGGACAGTGTAGTGTGCACTGCAGCCTGACTGTATAGTAGAGCCCTTTTTTGCTCCTACTTAAAACTGGTATTGTTGCTGGCTACCTGGTAAATGGGCCCAAATATGTTTGTTTCTTCAAAATGCAAAGAGGCCCATCAAAAGGTGAGATTCAAAAATTTATATACCCAAAGGAGTGTCAATTGTTCTATTATAAAGACACATGCATATTTTATGTTCATTGCAGCACTGTTCACAATAGTAAATTTATGAAATAAACCCAAATGCCCATCAATGATAGACTGGATAAAGAAAATGATAGACTGGATAAAGAAAATTCCATATACACCATGGAACTCTGTGCAGCCATAAAAAGTAATGAGATTATGTGCTTTGCAGGGATGTGAATGGCACTGAAGGCCATCATCCTTAGCAAACTAAATGCATGAACAGAAAACCAAATACCGAATGTTCTCACTTATAAGTGGGAGCTAAATGATGAGAAAACATGGACACATAGAGGGGAACAACACACACCAGGCCTGTTGGAGGGTGAGGGGTGGGAGGAGGGAGAGGATCAGGAAGAATAACTGATGAATGCTGGGTGATTAATACCTGGGTGATTGGATGATCTGTGCAGCAAACCACCATGGCACACATTTACCTGTGTAACAAAGCTGCACATCCTGCACACATACCCCTGAACTTAAAAGTTGGAAATAAAAAAAATTGTCTTTCAGTATATAAGGCTATCCTGATACGCCTTAAAGGAAGCTTGTCCAACCTGACCAGGATGGCTTTGAATGTAGCCCAACACAGATTCGTAAACTTTCCTAAAACATTATGAGATCTTTTTTCTTGCAATTTTTTTTAGCTCATCAGCTGTCATTAGTGTTAGTGTATTTTATGTGTGGCCCAAGACAATTCTTCTTCCAGTGTGGCCCAGGAAAGCCAAAAGATTGGACACCCCTGCTACACCAATGGCTGTCTAGAAGGATTGATGACATTTTAGGTTCCTGAACTTCAACATGGTTTATCCTTCACACTCTGACACAAATGTATCATATTATGACAACTAGAACATTTGCTCTTTTGCTATGAGCAAGTTTATTTCATCAATTTTATATTTTACATATAAAATTATATACTGTATGGCATATATATATGGTCAGTATTTATACAGATGTTATTATGACATGGGGCATAGCCTTGAGGTAAGTCAGTGAAAGGTTGCTGCTGTTTCTACCAAGTGACTGCCAACTGATTATTATCTTTATTCATTGCAATTATAAAGAAAATGACTTGATAAATATCTGTTTATAGTTTACATAGGCTAGTTGATTTGCTGCAGTGAATATATCATCTGTGGAATAGCAGTTAATATCAATACTTGGTTATGTTTATGAAAATCAGCAGTTATTTTACAAGACCCTTTGGCTTTTGTACTGGCAAACTAGAGAGTAAAGCAGAGTTGTGAAGAAATAACCACCATTGTATCTTCATCTCCCAAGTCTTTGTTGGTGGCAATAATCTGTAATTCCTTCAGGAATGTAGTACAATAGTCCCCCTTCTCTGTGGTTTTGCTTCCTGTGGTTTTAGTTATCCATGGTCAACCATGGTCCAAAAATAGTAACATATTTTGAAAGGAAGATAAAGAGAAACCACATTCACATAACTTTTACTATAATATACTGTTACAGTTGTTCTATTTTTAAAATAATTTTTGTTGCTATGCTCTTACCATGCCTAATTTATAAATTAAATTTTATCATAGACATACATGTATAGCAAAAAAGCTTAGTATATATAGAGTTCTATGCTATCTGTAGTTTTGGGATCCGCTGGGGGTCTTGGAAGGTATTCTCCATGGATCAAGAAAGATTACTCTATTTTTGGGTTTTTTTTTTAGTTTACTGTGAGGATGGGATTTGACAGTTTCAGATACATGTATTTTGCGTTTCCTACCATAATAGTCCTCATTCTCTGTTAGGATTCTGACATTTGCTATATATACGCATTTTCACCAAACATTTCTGGCTTAAAAAATACCCACAGGGATACCTCTGTGGTACTCACATGGGCCCATTGGAATCATTATCATATACTCAAGGCAAAATGTCATTTACTATTACACCTGACTTCTATAAATTCCCAAAAAATGCCATGGTGGTATTTTCAGTCTTTGGGAATTTTTTATCAGTTAAGACCAGTAACTAATAATTGCTAGAAGATATTCCTGAGTATTCTGAGTATTATTTTTTCCCTAGTACACGTGCCTTCAGGTCATTCTGACGAAGGCTTGGAGGAAGATTTATGATATCCATGTTTAGCATCATAGAAAATCCCTTTTTCAGAGGGACCTGAGTTCCCTTCAGTCAAAGTCATCTAAGTCTATAAACTAGGGAGCAGTCTGTGAATTTCCATTATAGCAACTTAAGTACGTTTTTGCACCCCAAATGAGAATTGTTTTGTTTATAAAGATGATATAGAACCTTCATAGGCTATATATTTTAGGTTTACATTACATTTGTAATCTGTATTACAAATATGTACACTATATATTTCATTCCTAAGGACCGTCAGATGAGTTAGATACCACCAGAATACCTGCAGTGAAAAACACTTTTATTATTTATATTGTCTCTAATGATTGAGTGTTACCATTTGTTCTCTACCAACTCAGACTTCATTATTCTCCATTGACATCAAAAGTTCAGTTCAAAGGTCTAAACCTAATCATTGTGTCTATGCTACAGAAGACAGACATCACAGCACTTTTCATGAATATATTTCTTAATGCTAGCAAAGGGAGCATCAGAACACTCTAGAGTAGAGGTCAGCAAATGATAGTCAGTAGACGAAATCCAGCTGGTGTCCTGTTTGTGTATCACCTGTGAGCTAAGAATGGTTTTTACACGTTTAAAGTTATAGAAAAGAAGAGGAGAAGGATAAGGAGGAGAAGAAGGAAAAGGAGATTCCAAGTGTGCCGCAAAGGCTAAAGTATTTACTATCTAGCCGTTTACAGAAAGTTTGTCTACTGACCCCTCCTCTATGTCACAGCAGGGAAATTCTGGCATTGCAGCCTCATTGACTGTAGGCCACCATGGAATCCAAGTTTTAATTAACCATTCTAATAGGCTGTTAATACTACCACAGGTACTTGAGATAATACATTAAATCCTGAATGCTGTTAAAATACAACCATATTGATACATTCAGTCAGATCCAATCTTCTGATTCATCTTTCTCAGTCTAATAACCCTTAAAATTCATTCCGTACATACTTTCCAAACTCATGCTGATACATATTGGCAATATCCACGAACAATTTCTGAATATTAAATCGTTTTTTTGTGGAATTTTCTCCCCTTCCCTTTTTGTGGGCTCTAACTCTAGTTACTGATTCAAGAGGCAAGCAGTGAGGGATGTTGGCGTCTGTACTAGGAAAAGTTGACATTACTTGTAAGGCAATTGTCTCAAGTGAAGTTTTAAAAAATGTTCTTTTTTTTAACTTTTATTTTAGGTTAGAGGCTACATATGATGGTTTGTTACATAGGTAAACTCATGTCACGGGGGTCTGTTGTACAGATTATTTCATCACGCAGAAATTAAGCCCAGTACCCAATAGTTACCTTTTCTGCTCCTCTCCCTCCTCCCACCCTCCACCTTCAAGCATACCCCAGTGACTGTTGTTTCCTTTTTTGTGTTCATAAATTCTTATCATTTAGCTCCCACTTATAAGTGAGAACATGTGGTATTTGGTTTTCTGTTCCTGCATTAGTTTGCTGAGAATAATAGCCTCCAGCTTCATTCACGTTCCCACAAGACATTATCTCATTCTTTTTATGGTTGCATGGTATTCCATGGTGTATATGTACCACATTCTCTTTATCCAATCCGTCATTGATGGGCACTTAAGTTGACTCCATCTCTTTGCTATTGTGAATTGTGCTGCAGTGAACATTCATGTGCATGTGTCTTTATGGTAAAGTGACTTATATTCCTCTGGGTGGGTCAAATGGTACTTCTGTCTTTAGGTCTTTGAGGAATTGCCATACTGCATTCTACAATGGTTGAACTAATTTACACTCCCACCAACAGTGCATAAGTTTTCCATTTTCTCCATAACCTCACCAGCATCTGTTATTTTTTAGCTTTTTATTAATAGCCCTTCTAACTGACATGAGATGGTATCTCATTGGGCTTTTGATTTGCATTTCTCTAATGATCAGTGATATTGAGCTTTTTTTCATGTGATTGTTGGCCACATGTTTGCCTTCTTTTGAAAAGTGTCTGTTCATGTCCTTTGCCCACTTTTTAATGGGGTTGTTTGCTTTTTTCTCTTGGAAATGTGTTTAAGTTCCTTATAGGTGCTCGATATTTGACCTTTGTCAGATGCGTAGTTGGCAAAATTTTTCTCCCATTCTGTAGGTTGTCTGTTCACTGTTGATACTTTCTTTTGCTGTTCAGAAGCTCTTGTTTAATTAGATTCCATTTGTCAATTTTCACTTTTGTTGTGATTGCTTTTGCTGTCTTTGTCATGAAGTCTTTGCCCATTTCTATGTCTAGGATGGAATTGCCTAGGTTGTCTTCCAGGGTTTTTTTTTAGCTTTGGGTTTTACATTTAAGTCTTTAATCCATCATGAGCTGACTTTTGTATATGGTATATGTCTGGTTTGGGGTTTTTTGTTTGTTTGCTTGATTTTTTGAATTGAGGAGGGATAGTGAAGCATTCAAACTAACAGCAAAAATTTACTACACTAATGAGATAAGGGAAAGGAAGATGGTTATTGGAATTGCATGAAAACTGGATCCATGAAAAAAAAAGTCATAGAAAAATGGCCACACAAGAAAGCAGCCACTGTCCAAACTAAAATGGAGGAGTGGGTGGAAGGCCAATAAAAAACCCTATTATTCTTTCTTCTCATCTGATATTCTGATGGTGCTTTCAATCAAGGTAGGCATGGAAGCCTGGATGATGTAATCCATAAGGGCCAGCCTCCAGGAAAGAAATCAGTCTGGGGGAATCATAGAAAATAATAAGATTCTGAGGAGATCATTCTTGATGTTGAATTGGAGAAATGAGAAGCACTTGGCAAGGCGTGGTGGCTCACGCCTGTAATCCCAGCACTTTGGGAGGCCTAGGTGGGTTGTTCACTTGAGCCCAGAAGTTCGAGACCAGTCTGATCAACATGGTGAAACCTTGTCTCCACCATTAAAAAAATACAAAAAAATTTAACCTGGCATGATGGTGAATAGGTCCCAGCTACTCAGGAGGCTGAGGTGGGAGGATCGCTTGAGCCTGGGAGGTGGAAGTTGCAGTGAGCCCCAAGATCATGCCACTGCACTCCAGCCTTAGTGAGACCTCGTCAACAACAACAACAACAACAACAACAACAACAACAAAAAGGCACTTAAGAGACTGTATGAGATAGTAATGTTACCATATTTCACTGATTCTAACAATTTATTTTATTATTCAAATTCTCTAAAGTTACCATATTTTATTGATTCTGACAATTTGTTATTCAAATGCTCTAAAGTTAAAATTTATCTTTAAATTTGTGGTACCTTATAGTTTTTGATCACAGCATTCTCTTCTTAAAGAAACAAAATAATGGGTGGTCTTATGGTCAGTGCTGTCTTGGAATGAATACTTTTTTTTTTTTTTTTTTTTTTTGAGACGGAGTCCCGCTCTGTCGCCCAGGCTGGAGTGCAGTGGCGCAATCTCCCCTCACTTCAAGCTCTGCCTCCCAGGTTCATGTCATTCTCCTGCCTCAGCCTCCTGAGTAGATGGGACTACAGGCGCCCGCCACAAACGCCCCGCTAATTTTTTTGTATTTTTAGTAGAGGCGGGGTTTCACCATGTTAGCCAGGCTGGTCTCAATCTCCTGACCTCGTGATCTGCCCGCCTCGGCCTCCCAAAGTTCTGGGATTACAGACATGAGCCACCGCATCTGGCCACCACATTTTCTTTATCCAGTCTATCATTGATGGTATTTAGGTTGATTCCATGTCTTTGCTATTATAAATTGTGCTGTGGGGAACATTTATGTGCATGTGTCTTTATGGTTGTGTTTGTACTCTGCTGTTAGTTTCTTTTGTGGTGCAGAAGCTGTTTTGTTTAATTAGACCCTATTTGTCATTTTTTTGTATTTGCTGAAATTGCTTCTTAAAAGCCATTTCTAACACAGTAACTTTCCCAAATCGTCACTCACATTTTCTCTTCTTTTAATACAAATTATCAAAAGGTGCAAGATGTTCTCAACCATGATATCTATATCTTGATAAAAAATATATTTTCAAAAAATTTTCTTTTAATTCCCATTCCAATGTATATAAATAATATAGACAATATAGAAACTTAGGAAATAATCACTTATTTTATGCATATATATATATTTACCTTTGTAAACCTTATTATTGTGGTTTTTGGGAAACTTTTGAGTATGGCCTTCCTGCTTTCAGATGTAGACAGTCTTACTGGTAAGATCTAATATTTCCTGACTTCTATTGTCCTTGCCATGTGATAAGCACATTGTATGATTTTTTTCAGTTAGTACTTTCAACAACCCTATTAGGTACTTGTGTTTTATTCAATTTTATGAATGGCCCAACTAGATATAAAAAGTGATTAGAGATGGGATTAGAACATTTTCAGTTTGTATATCCAGGGTTAGGAAGACTTCACAAAATAATACTGTAACAATTAGTGCCATGCTTTTTTATATAGAAAAAAAAAACCCCTTCCATGATTGCTGTATGAGACATAAAAGTATCTGTTTGCATCTTAGAAGAAGAAAGTGGAAAATTCTGAATTTGCATAAAATTTTTTGCTGGTTGTTCTTCACCATAGCTGAAAAGCATGATCTTAAAATTATGTATTAGTACCTTCCTGCATTTGAAAGAAAGAACTAAGTTCAATAATGTAAGTGTATAGAAGAAGACTCCTGTAGAAGATTTGGAAAAATGGACTTGAGTACAGGTATTTGATGATGAGCCCATGAAGCTCTAGTGAGAGAATGGAGAAAGATAAGAAATGGAGAAAAGACAATGTGTGTATTAATAAGCAGAATAACACAGTGAGGAGTTACAATTCAATACCATGGGGACTTTCTGATTACTGTGTAAAACAAACCTCAGAATTGCCCCATTGCAGGTTGGATAAGCTGAGTTATTTACACATTTACTTCTGATCCTCACTGCCTGAGGTTGTCCCCCTATTTTTGGTGCACTAAATCCCTGGAACCAATGAGCTGCTGGGCAGGTGCACAAACTGAGGAAGTACTCTTAGCAGCAGAGAAAGTCCTCAGGCAGTAAAGCAGAGGTCAGAAGTGGTCAATATGCTTAATAACTGACCACTAAGCAGTAGCTGGTGGTCCAGGAAGATATGAGATGTGCATTCACAGCGCCCACTACACAGATTTATGCAGATTATACAGGAAACGCTTCATATGTGAATGTCCCACTATGAATAAGTGGAATTAGCCACTTTCCCAGAGGAGAAATATTAGTTATGGTGTGTTTCACTATATTCAAACCTTTGAAAAATCCCCAGTTTTGTTCCCATGTTGTACTAGAAATAACAGTACAAAGTTGGAATGTAAACTCAATTGAGTTATACTTACTGTGTAATTTAAGTAATGATATATGTTGTGTGTGTGATTATATTAAGATTAATGTTCTTGTTGTTACTGCTGAATCCATTATGGCTGAAACTAATTTTTGTTTTTGTAATTTTCTGCTTTCTTTTATTCTGCCGTTTGGTTACCAGTTAGAAAAATGTAATATTGAAAGGATGCATTATGCAATCTTTTTCCATTATGCACAATCAAAACATGGGTATGAGATTGGCTCTTATTCAAAAAGAAGAAAATCTGCCATTTGAAGCTGTGCATATGGAATAAGAAGAATTTTAATATATGTTTAGTCTCATTCTTTTGGCAATATGTAATGTAACCTGGTTTTGGTGGAAAAGCAATTATTGATATAAATTATTGATAAATATTTCTTTCAGGTTTGAACATTTGTTATAGAATATTTAAGATAAATAAATAAGGCATTATTGAATCTGAAAGAATATGGTAAATTTATAAAAATTAATATGGCTGTATTTTGTTCCTACTGAACCATTATATAATGCTGTCACTTTATGATGCAAGACTGTAAGATGTACATTTAAAATAATTTATTTGCAGATCTTGATTCCATCTTCAATAGTATTGTCTTTTTATTATGATGAAGCTTTCCAGGAATGGAAATTATATATTTCTGTTTCAAGTTTATCATCTATCGTTTCATTGCAAAGCCTATAAAAGTTGACCAATCTTAATGACAGTAACCCTCCTTAAATGGGGAGAATTACTTAGGGTTGATTTAATTCAAGTGTATAAAATGAAGTACAGTGCAAGGCCACTGGGCTACTTTTGAGAATTTATAAAGAACTATTTTGTGGTCTGTGGGCCTAGATATTATTCAGGTACAAACTTTTTTTCTAGAAAAAGGGAAAGAAAACCATGGCTTATTAAAAGAGTTTTTATTAACTTTTATATTTCAACACAACTTAGTTTCGCATGAAAAGAAAGAAAGTCAGCATAAAGATCAACAACTATCTTTGTGGCTCTGATAAATAACTTAAGCCCTCTGAGCCTCAATGAGAACATCAGTAAAATAAGACTAACAGGACCAACTCCGTGCAGTTCAGTGAGGATTAAATGAGGTTATACATGTCAACTGCTTAGCAACATGCCTGGTACATAGAAAGCCTCAGTGAATAATAATTGAGAAAACCAAAGATTGAAATACTGAAATGACTTCATCTGTAGAGAAGAAAGGAATGATATTTGATGTCAAATGAGGATATTGAGAAAATATACGTCAAATAAAAAGGCTCAATTTTCAACATAAGTAAAAATGCATCTAGAGTATTGAGAAAGACTACCTGTGCCATTTTCTTGGGCTTTGAAAGACAGGTTATGATTGTTTCTAGTTTTGATTTCATATAGCTGTCTGCCAATTGTGATACCCAGCCAAATAACATGGGAGTATTAATTCTTTACGTTAATATATACTCATAGCTCATTCTACAATTTTCTTGATTTAAATTATAGAGTCAAAAAGTCAATTCTGTAAATTCTTCATAGATTACTCTACTCTTGGAGTGCATGATATGTTCTGTTTCCTCTTTCTCCTTGGTAGGAAACCAGACTCCCAGTAAGCCTTCACATACTGTGCATAGTTAAGAATACCCCACAGGCTGCTTGATATTGACTAATCTAACTCATATCCCTGCAAATAATCTACCGTAATCTTTTAAATAATATTATTGTGTCCTTTGCTGTTAGAAGTTAAAAGTATAGGGGATAGGGCAGGGCAGACTGCCCGCATTGGAGTCCTGATTCTAATACCACTTCAGTTTTCCCATCTGTAAAATGAGGATAACATTAATACTTAACTTAGTAGTGTAATTGTGAGAATTAAATGAAACAGCATATGTGAAACACATAGAGACCTAATTTATTTTAAGTGCTTGATAATTTTAATTATTATTAATTTTATTTATACTCCTATTATTTTTATAACTGTAGAACAACTTATTCTGGCTATATGCAATATGAAGAAAACCCTCCTTCTACCATTCCTCAAACATAAAAATACTGAATTATGGCATATTATTCCTGTTAAACTATTTATTTATTTAGCATGCAGGCTGGGTGAGATACTACACTACTACACACAGAATTACAGAACTATATTGATGATTCATATACAACTTACACGTGATTCCCATATGTTTTCTGTCAGATTTTTTCTCACTTGCATACATAAATATGTAAAAAAATTGTTGAATATCTGTTCAAGAAATTGTGCTTGGCATTGTGTAGGAATTGGATTGCAAAATAGCTTTATTTATCTGCCCTCAGAGATAATATTTATATCATGAGAAAAGACAGAAATACATAAACTCAATAATTTAATAAAATACAAAAGATCTCAGAATCATTATGGTTTTCATTGCCACATCAGTGGTATAGAAAATACATGCTCTGTTTTCAGAGGAAGAAGATGACAAGAGTTTGGTGTTTCATTCTTTGTACTCATGATAATACTGTAAAAACTGATATTTAAAAATGATTGTATTTTGTAAAATAAGGTTATTATAAAAATATAAGCAATATGGAAGAGTGAAGAAAAAGAAAGTCATGTATCTCTCAAAGTCCTCTCTCTCTTAAACAATTGTTGCTAATGATAGAATTATTTTAGGTAAATAGTCATGGAGGTACTATTTTATTAAAAATGAGATTAGACTTTACATGCTATCTTTAAATATAAAGTTAATTTAAAGTAAAACTAATGATATATTAATTTTAAGATAAAAATTTCTTTGAGTGCTTTTTAGATTATTTATTATTGTCTAGGGAAAAATGATGATACAGAAATATTGAATGAAGTCATTATTTTAAATTAATGTTTCAAATTTAGGCAGTGTTAAAGGATTACATTCTATTGAAGATGAGGTATGTTTTACTTTCTCCTCTCCAAATGCTCAGTTTTTCCTGCTGTGTAATCACTTTTATTTCATGAAGTTAACATGTGCATTTTGTAGTGCAATCATAATGCCCTCAGCATTTAGTTGTTGTTCTATATGTACATGTATTCAACTCACCCTATTCTTTTTCCAAACTTGCTTTCATTTCCTTTTACTTTATTTTAGTTCTGCTATTTTTTGGCTGGATTTTCCTCTATTATTTAAATTTCGATTACAGTTACACTTTCATGTAAAACAATGATAAAACATAGTGAAAATAGACAGTGCTTTACTTTCCCTTTCCCCAAATACCATTCCACCCTTCTAAGAACCTTAAAAGCCATAATTTTTTCAAAGTTTCTTTTTTTATTCTTTTGCATATTTCAAAAAGATACATTTATATTACGATTTCTTGATTTACTAATTTTAGCTATTATCTATTGTCTTCCTGTAGATAAAAAAAATAAGATAGATATTTTTATACTTTTGTTTGTCTTACTCTTCCCTTATTCTCCATAATATTTAAATCTCAACTTGTCATTAATTAATTAGTTTTTACATTATTATAACTATAAACACATGCACACTATTGATCCAAATAGTCTATAATTATCCTGCTTACTTTTGTAAATTTTGGGGCTTTTTTCTGGAGTTAATATTTACTTCATTTTTTTTGTTTTTTGTGCAAAATATTGAAATGTACCTCTCTTATAATTCTTTTTGTAAATGCCCTATAAGACCTGTCAAACCTCCATTATTAGCATATTTTCTCTAATTTTTCAAATACATGTGATAATGTTACAAATGCTTTACTTATTTCCTATAGCTTTCCCTCCCCAAGTCATCTAGCTTTTACAGGTTTATTGCAGTATAACTTATATCTAAGATATGTAGATGAGTGAATTTACATATATATATGTTACATGTATGAATATCTCCATAAATCTCTACCACCTAGATCAAAATATAGACCATATCCAGAACTCCAGCAGGCTCTCTCATGCCTACTTTAATTTGTTAATTCTGCCCTAAAATATTCGGATCTGTATCACCGTGAATCAAGTTTTCTGCTTTGGAACTTTATATAAATACAATTATGCAATATATACCCTTTCTTATTTCACTCAATGTTATGTCTCTAGATTCATCCATGTTGCATGTGGCATTGTTACATTCTTTTTCATTGTTATGCAATATTTTATAGTATGAATATACTGTAAAAATTAGTTTTATAAAAATTTTCCTATAATTCATCTGGAAATTGCTCTGAAGAAATCAACACCAACCTCACATTTTTCTTATCGTGGTGACTTGGTTTTCCTTCCTGGATATGTGAAGAAATTTTATAATTATCATTAAGTCAAGGACAATGTAATCAAGATTTCTTTTCTTTTCTTTTTCTTTTTTTTTTTTTTTTTTTGAGACAGAGTCTAGCTCTGTTGCCTAGGCTGGAGTGCAGTGTCACGATCTCCGCTCACTGCAAGCTCCACCTCCCAGGTTCAAGCCATTCTCCTGTCTCAGCCTCCCAAGTAGTTGGGACTACAGGTGCCCACCACCACGCTCGGCTAATTTTTTGTCTTTTTAGTAGAGAAGGGGTTTCACTGTGTTAGCCAGGATAGTCTCGATATCCTGACCTTGTGATCCGCCCACCTCAGCCTCCCAAAATGCTGGGATTACAGTTGTGAGCCACTGCGCCCAGCAATATCTGTTTTCTTTAACAGTTTTAGTTGGAGCCTGATTGTTTCACACTGATCCATAAAACTGGCTCCTTTATCTTTCTTATTACAAGGATTTTCTAAATTATTAAAAATTATATGTTTTGCAACATTTTAATGTGTATATTATTCTCTTCTACTTCAGGTTTTTGGATCATCCTTATACTGAATCTTTTCTGTTTTTAACTCTCAACTAAATGTATCGTATTTTCTACAGTTGTGTTAGCCTTGTTCTCCTCCTTTATTTATTTATTTTTTTGAATTACTATGAAAATATCAAGCTTTTCTTTTGGGCCAGAAGTTAAAATATTATCTATAACATTATCTATGTCTAATCTACTCATTTCTTTTTCTAATTTATTTATTATCTGGGTAATGGTATTGTTTTGACTCTCAACTTCTTTTCTTATTTATTATACTTTTTCTTATCATTCTTTTTAAAATTTAAATCAACTTATCTTTGAATTCTAGTTTTCTTTAATCTATGGTTTTTTAATACTATGAAGGACTTTCATATAGTTTTTCTCAGGTATCAGCAACTTAATATAGTGCCTAGTAAGCATATTAAAATTTTTGAAAAATAATAACCTGCTGATAGCATTGCAAATATAAGAAAATATTTTTTCTTTTTCAGGAAATACAAAAGACATCATAATGATATATGAAGAGGATGCTGAGGAATGGGCTCTGTACTTGACAGAAGTATTTTTACATGTTGTGCAAAGGGAAGCGATCCTGTTATATCGCTTGGAGAATTTCTCTTTTCGGCATTTGGAGTTGCTGAACTTAACCTCTTACAAATGTAAACTTTTGATATTATCAAATAGCCTGCTTAAAGACCTAACTCCAAAGAAATGTCAGTTTCTGGAAAAGATACTTCATTCACCAGAAAGTGTAGTTACTTTGCTTTGTGGAGTGATGAGTTCACATCAGCTTTATGAATTATTAAATATCTCTCAAAGCAGATGGGAGATCTCAACTGAGCAGGAGCCTGAAGACTACATCTCTGTAATCCAGAGTATCATATTCAAAGGTAATGTTGCCAAATCTTTGTTTAATTTTTTTTTTGTTTTTTGTAATTAAACAATTGCAAGTTTTTTAGAACCAATAACTGATGTTATGATAAAAATAAGAAAAATGAGAGCTGCTTTTATTCAACAGTATATTGTACTGTCCACAAAATAGATTAAGGTTCTTAATTTTTAGCTCCATTCCAATCAAGGCTTATTCGTTGTTCTAAAAATGCTTATAAATATATTCTTCAGGGCAGCCTGGATGAGACCATGGCAGAACAAGTATGGTATGCTCAGCCATATGACAGTTTGGTTCTGGAAACTGGTTTCTTATATAACTGGTGAGGCATGAGTTAATATACTGTAGTAGTGTTACCAGTCAGTAACAGTTCAAGGTTTGAAGGTCTGGGTTACAATTACAGAGCTTTTAAAATTTTAAGCTTGTAACCTTTAGATAAAATACAAGGTCCCATTAATTAATTAATTACGTTTCCATGTAATAATCAAAATGCTGCAACTTACTAATGTTAAAGCTTTTCCCTTCCATAGTTTTATTCTGCTTGGTGTGAAAGGAGTGCTGTGGTCAGCTGCTTCCCTGGGTTTCTTAGTCTGTACTTTGCTCTCAACTCCCAGTCTTCCAACTATGGTTTCATGGCTTAAAGGGAAGGAGTGAAGCTATTATTTTATCTTGGCAACATCAGATTAAAAGTTGCCTCTTTTTCTTGGAGTAAATTTCTGAGTTTTTGGAAATCCCTTATTCGCTGGGAATGTCTCTCCTGCAGTTTCTTAATGAGTCAAATATTCTCTCTTCTCTAAGATCATAGCTGTGGTTATCTAACGCATGTAGATTCTTACTGTCGAGTTCTATGGCTCATTCATATGTCTCTCATGATGAAAATGGCACTGAGATATCTCCTGGCTGGGTGTTTCTCCTACCTTGTCCACATCTATCTGACGATAAACCTTCTTTTATCTCCATTTATCTTTTTCCGGACAAACTCTGGGCATATAAGCCATTCCCAGAGTTGCTATCACCATCCTGCCCTCAGAGCAGCAGTACAGCAACAGTCTCTTGCATTTAGTAATTTCCAAACCTGGATCCAGCACAAGTGTTGGGAATTCTGGAAATCCAGGGAACCTATATCAACCCCAAATGGTTCGCTAGAAGCTCTTCTCACTACACTTCTCACTATGCTTCTTTCCTGGTGGAAAACAACTTTCTTCTCCCTGTGTCGCCCAGGCTGGAGTGCAGTGGCTGGATCTCGGCTCACTGCAAGCTCCGTCTCCCGGGTTTATGCCATTCTCCTGCCTCAGCCTCCGGAGCAGCTGGGACTACAGGCATCCGCCACCTGATCCGGCTAGTTTTTTGTTTGTTTGTTTGTTTGTTTTGTATTGTTTAGTTTGTTTGTTTGTTTTGTATTTCACCTTGTTAGCCAGGATGGTCTCGATCTCCTGACATCGTGATCCGCCTGTCTCTGCCTCCCAAAGTGCTGGGATTACAGGCTTGAGCCACCGCGCCCAGCCTGTTTTGTTTTGTTTTGAGACAGAGTCTCACTCTATCACCCAGGCTGGAGTGCAGTGGCATGAACTTGGCTCATGGCAACCTCCGCCTCCCAGGCTAAAGCAATTCTTGTGCCTCAGCCTCTGGAGCAGCTGGTATTACAGACATGCACCATCATGCCTGGCTAATTTTTGTACTTTTAATGGAGACGGGGTTTTACCATGTTGGCCAGGCTGGTCTCGATAACCTCAAGTGATCAGACCACTTTGGCCTCCCAAAGTGCTGGGATTACAGGCGTGAGCCACCACACCCGGCGCAAATCCAATAGTTTTTAAAAGCATTGTCTTAGTTGTCTATTGTTGCACAGCAAGTTTCTCTAACTTTTGGCAACTTAATAAATAATGGTTATATCAGTTTCTATGATTTAGGAATCTAGGAGAGGTTTAGCTGGGAGGTTCTGGAGCAGGCTTTGTCATGAGGATGCAGTCAAGCTGTCCGGAACTGAGATCCTCTGAAGGCTCCACTGGGTGAAGATCTACTAACAGGGCTTACATTGTTGACAGTTTCCTTTGTTGTTGTGATTTTAATAATCCCTTGGTTGGCTGAAGGTCATTTCTAATCATTCCTGAGGAAGGTTCCTTGGAAGCAATGTTTCTGAATTCCTGCATGTTTAAAAGAGTTTGTCTCTTGTCTTACACTGAAGGTAGAGTTTGTCTGAGGAGAGTATTGCTATTGCCCTTCTGTCTCTAGCATTGCAGAATTTACAGAATTTGTATTTGCCTAGCTGACTAAAGGATTCTTCATTTATAGTTGAAGTTTAGTGACTTTACTAGACTATTTTAGTGCTGACTATTCTGGATTATTTTTCCCAGGGACATGCTTTCTTATTTTTGTTTTTATCTTTTTCCCAAAATGTAGATTCAACTCTTCTTTTATTTCATGAAGAATTTCTTAACTTATATGTAAGTTTACGGTTTATTTTTCAGGGATTCCTTTTTTATGTATTTTGGATATCTTTAGTCTGAAGTGCACTCTACAATTTCTCTCTAATCCCTTTTGAGTCTATTAATATCTAATTAACTTAGTTTGCATTTTCACTTTAACTTTTGCTACCATTTTGTGCTTCCAGGAGTCTCTCTTCCTCTGTATTACTTCCAATCTCTTTCATTTTCATAGTACTTTGACTTTTTCTCATTGTACCATTTGGTTGAGCACTTGTAATTTAAAATTCATCTCCTGTTCTTAATTCACTCACCTCTCTCTAACTTCTTGCATATCTGCACTATATAATTGCTTTCAAAAAGTGATTTCTATTCATTACATTAAAAATTCACGGTGAAATGTTTGGTTACAATTTTCAACTTTGTTTATGGTAATATGTTTTTAGTTTTTGCTCCCCATCTCCTTTGGTTTTCTCCTTTCCTCTTTTCCTCCCTCCCTTCCTTGCTTTCTTCCTCCCTCCCTTCCTTTCTTCCTCCCTCCCTTCCTCCCTTCCTTCCCTCCCTCTCTCCTTCCCTTTCTCCCTTTTCCCTTTTAGTATCTTTATATAGATTATGTGCTTGTTCAGGTTTTCCTCCTCTCCTCTGCTCTCCTCTCCTCTCCTCACCTGTCCTCTCCTTTCAAGACAGAGTTTCACTCTTGTTGCCCAGGCTGGAGTGCAATGGTGCGATCTCCGCTCACTGCAACCTCCGCCTCCCAGGTTCAAGCAATTCTCCTGCCTCAGCCTCCTGAGTAGCTGGGATTACAAGCGTGTGCTACCACACCCAGCTAATTTTGTATTTTTGGTAGAGATGGGGTTTCTCCACGTTGGTCGGGCTGGGCTCGAACTCCCGACCTCAGGTGATCCGCCTGCCTCAGCCTCCCAAAATGCTGGGACTACAGGCATGAGACACCACGCCCGGCCTCAGGTTTTCTTATGTGTCGCTGAGAAAAGAGAATTTTTTCAGTCCAGCCAGTGGAAATAGACAGAGTGGGTTTTGTTGTTTGTTCTGTTTTGCTATTGTTGTTGTTATTTTACCATGAAAGACTGTACTTCTCTGCTTCCACAGATGTAGACTGCTTTCTGTAATATGATTTTTCTGTATAGTTCTTCATTTAACCTCACTTTGTCTACTTTTTAGAACCAAACTGCTTCCATAGATGCTTCTCCCTCAAATTGATGCCTCATATCTATAATGTGCCCTTAGCCTTAGAGGAAGTATGTTTGCTGGCTCAAATCTGCAGCTTCTGGACTGTTTCTTCAAAGTGTCTTTTCTCTGTTTCCTACTGTACACCCTTACGCTCTATTATCACTGTTTTAGGAAACAGTTCATTGAATTTGGGTCTAGAATTTCACTGTTTCCTATTTCCTCTAAATAGGATATTTGCATAATATTTCCTCATTGTCTCTGTGTTGGGATGATTTCCAAGAATAAAAAGGGGAAATATTCACAATACACCATAATGTTTAAACTGGAAGTTTTCAAGTTTCTTACGATCTCTTTTGCTCTCTTGTTAGTATTCCTCAAGTACATTAAACTTTTTTGAGTGAAAAGAAAAAAGTGTTACAATAGGAAAATTATTTTTTAAAATCACAATAAAGCACAAGTAAGCATATGCTACTTTTCTCCCTGAAGATTGTTAGTAAAATTTTAGATGGCTCCTCACACCCATAATTTCTGTTTATTCAAAGAACTCATGTTATTTTGGCCACTTGAGCTATAATGTCACTGTTATGTAAAAATATTTGATATATATCTTTTTATTGCTTCAGTTGTTTTGTTTTATAATGAGTATTTTTGAGTGGATATGAAAGTGGTATTCTGCTATGTCTTCAAATTATATTTCTATTCATACTTGATGAGAGAAAAACTCACACCTTGTAGACAACACAGTACTATTTTGGAGACACTATTATTTCTCATCTGCCCACATTGATTTTGGACTCTGATTTCTTAGAGTAACTTAGATATGCCAATTGGAGAATATAACCATCTTATCTGGAAAAGGGTGTTCAAATATAGTGTATTTTTGTCTGAGGTACAAGAATGCAACCAGAAGCATATAGTTGTATTTCTAAGTCTACAAAATGGTAGCAATTTCCAAACTACATAAAATAACTTTTATATGTGGGTTGTGTCCTTTGAAAAAATTGGTTCTATTTGCTGTAGTCTATGCAGTGATAAATTTGCTTAAGTGCTCTGCTAAATTATTTTATGTTTATGTTGCCATTCATGTTGAAGACATAAAGTCTCGTATTTAAATTGAGATCAGTCAAAAAAAAATTGGTGAAATAGGACAAAGAATGTGGAATGCAGTTTTTACTGTCCCTTTTCTACTTTTCCTCATTCCATAAATAAATTATACAAAGAATAAGGGGAACTTATTATTCAGAAACATGCTATGAAAAAGAGAATAATAACAATGCCAAGAAAGTCATGTAAATAATTAAATGTTCTAATATATTAATATAAGACAAAGAAAAATCAGAGGAAATTTTAAGAGAAAGCTATTTTATAATTAATCAAGGCTCCAGAGAAAAGTTTTTAACATTAAAAAAGTTTTTTTAAAAGATACAATAATTTATGTTTTCTCCATGTATTTTATTTCCTTTAAAGGAATTAAGGAAACCAAATTTCCTGTCTTCTTAATTCCCAAATTGGGAATAACACAAATCCAGATGTATTTCCTCTTTTCTGTGTGTTTTATAACCGTTTGTGTGACACTTCTTCCTTTTTCTGTCCTCTATTTGTTAGTTTTGGTTTGTTACCTAATTTGCTTCTCTAGTCTTTCCACATTTATAGGTGATATAAATAATCTGATCTGAAATTGTTATAAAATCAACGACCATTTCTGAGTATCACGAACATGTACTTGAATCCTTCTGGTTTTCAGGATCCTGGCACCTCTCCAAGACCTCTGTCCTCCCTTGTTCTTTGTTCTTGACTCTGCCCCTATCACTTCTGGACCAGGTGCCCTGGTTTGCTTGCAACCCCTGAGCTACCCTTTACCAACAGCTCTCTCCATGGCTTATTTTCTCATATTTTCTTATTGTCCATTAACAGGAAAAAAAACTTCTAACTCTTTCTTGAAGAACCTTAGCATTTCCATTTTGTTTTTCTATTACCAAACCAAAGATTTCAAATTTTTAGCTTTATTACACTCTTTAAAAGAAGGACAAAATGAAGAGTAGTAATGTAACAGTAGAATTATTGGAAAGACAAAACAAAACAAACAACACAACAGAAACAAACTATGCAGAAGCATTGTTCTCCTTTCTTTCTGTCTGTGCTGTGTATTGCTTAAGAACTCTGACTCACTGGACCTTCCTACAACTGGTCAATGAGATGTTGTAGCCTTTCAAATGAAGTCCTTCCTTTTTGCATGGTCTTTCAGCTCTTTGAAGATATGGCTCCAGCATGGGTGTCCAGGACATTTCTGTCACCAGCATATACTGTATAGTAGGGTAATTGCATCATTCACCATTGAACAAACACAGCCTTTCCATTTTTGCCTTCACTCCATTGTTCTTTCATTTTTCTCTTCATCTGGAGTATCCTTCCACATATTTTCAGTTGAAATCTCAACCATCCTTCAAAGTCAGCTGAAGAGTTGCTTTATTAATAAATTCATCTCAGATCATTTCTGCTTGAAAAATATTTTCCTTATCTAATTTTATTAATTTTGATTATTGCTTACTTATGACTTTCGTTACATTCTATATTCTCTGTAACTATTTTTTACCATTTTTTTCTTCTCCTTTTTGCTGCTTTAAAAATGGAATATTGTTAACTTTCTTTTACGCCTGTTGCGGTGGCTGACGCCTGTAATCCAAGCACTTTGGAAGGCTGAAGCAGGCAGATCGCTTGAAGCCAGGAGTCGAGACCAGCCTCACCAACATGGTGAAACCCAGTCTCTACTGAAAATACAAAAATTAGCTGGGCGTGGTGGTGCACACCTGTAATCCCAGCTACTTGGGAGGCTGAGGTAGGTGAATCACTTGAATCTGGGAGGCAGAGGCTGCAGTGAGCCCAGATGGTGCCACTGCACTCCAGCCTGGGCAACAGAGCGAGACTCCGGCTCCAATAAAACAAACAAATAAACAAACAAAAACAAAAAAACTTCATTTAAAAAAATGTCAGCATTCTCAACATGAAAAACCCCCACAAACCCAGAAAGCACAAATTGTGTTTCTAAGTGCAAATTTATAAATGTTTATGGTACAGTTTAGTTTTTCTCTTTGTTGAAACCTCTTGATGAAAGGTTTACTGTAGGATTCTTGTCAAGAATATATAACCTCAATCTAATCATGAGGAAATATCAGACAAATCAAACTGGGAAATTTTTGTGGAATCAAGGAAGATTCTATAAAATAATTGCTCTGTACTCTTCAACACTATTAAAATCAAGAGGTTAAAAGAAAGGCTGAATTATTATTTCAAAATAAAGTAATCCAAAGCCATCAGCTCAGCACTATCCCAGAGCTTTCCCCATCTTCTACATTCAATTAATTTCTGTGGGAACTGTATTTTCGTTCCCATTTCTCATCCATTGGCCTAGATCTTCATTTTCCATTTCACAGTCTACTACTAGAACCTCCCAGCTGGTGGCCTTTTCCCTCCCTATTTTTCTAAAACACACACTATATTATGGGCTCTATGTCACCTATGGAATAAAGTCAAAATACCTTAAAGTAGCAGACAAGACCTCTCATAATAAAATATTATGTAAAAACTTTTTTAATTAGCAGGATTTAAAACACTTACTTTGATTGTTCACAAATTTAGACAATAATCAATTCTATCAGTAAATGTGTAATGATAATTTAGTATATTTAGGACTAAGACTGGTACAACTGTTTTTGTGCTTCTAGAATTTATTAAGGTTTGAAAAATTATTAGCTGCCAACTTTAAGACTCAGGGATTGAATACTCACTTTTTTTTCTTTCTCTAAGAAACTAATAGTTCATTATAACTTCAGAATTCCAATTAAAGTGATGGATTGTTTGAAAAGAATATTATTCAAAAAGTCTGAATTATAAATTGAGTTCAGGTATCTGATACTTTACACAAGGGTTTTATTGTGTCCCAAAGAGTTTCTCTGGCTTGCATGATTTAATAAAGTCGTTCAAATTATTTCTAAAACTGTAAGGACTAAGGTTTCAAGGATTTTTCCCTCAATGTATGGTACATATTCAATTTCTCTTTGAAGAAATTTTTTATGTATTAATAAATTCATCTTTTTAAATTCTATTTTTAATTCTTCTTTTTTTAAATGTCATGTTTGGTCATTCTCATATATATTGAAGAATGAAACTCAAACAACAAAATGATTAGTAAAAATTTATTAGTCCTAGACACCAGAATGTAATTACAATTTGTTTATTGCTAATAAAATAAGATAAAGGCATTTGATCAGGATATTTTTAGCATGTTGGTAATGGCATTTTGTATACGACTGGGGAGCTTTTCTCCTCTCCCTCTCCCTCTCTCCTTTACCTATCCTCTCTCCTTCTCCTCTCTCCCCCTCTCCCTCTCCTCTCTCTTCTTTTTCTTTTCTTTTTTGAGATAGGGTCTTGCTGTGTCACCCAGACTGGAGTGCAGTGGTGGGACCCGGGCTCACTGCAGCGTCCACCTCCAGATTTCAAGTGATTCTCGTGCCTCAGCCTCCTGAGTAGCTAGGATTACAGCTGTGCACTACCACGCCCAGCTAATTTTTTTTTTTTTGTAATTTTAGTAGAGATGGGATTTCACCATGTTGGACAGGCTGGTTTCGAACTCCTGGCTTCAAGAGATCCACCCACCTTGGCCTCCCAAAATGGTGGGATTACAGGCAGGAACCAACATGCCTGGCCTCTGGGTAGCTTTTAACCATATTCATGTTATGAATGTATGCACCCTATTTCTGAGTTCTACTGCCTCCCTTTTTGAACTAAAAACTAAGGTACACTATTTCATATTACTCAGGATCATTGTGTTATTAACAACTTAGAAGTTAGCTTATGTTATTCTTTGCTTTCCAAAAGTCTTACCTTACTTTAGATGATTTCCTCTTTATCTTTGCTAAAAGCTGATTTTTTTTCACATTTCAATGCCACATGGGAAATGATCGTCTGCTGCATAAACAGCACGATTCCAAGGCTTTTCTGAAAATTAACTCTAGTGTTAAAGGGAAGAAACTATGTACAGAGTCCATGAAAAAAACAAAATTTTACTGTCTCTTATTATAAATTATCTTGTTCTGAAATCTGTGCCAAGACAGTTGGTATCCTGAAGTCTACCTTTAATCCAAGGCCCCAAAATATCTACACTTACGTGATAATTGAGCCATCCATTGGAGGGAGAGTACACCTTTGAGCTGTGTTTGACTTGAACATGCCCTCCCTTAGCTGGTGACCAGCCACTTGGTAACCTCAATAATTATTTTTCAAGACAGACACTTTAAACTTTATTTTCTTAACATCAGTAACATTTTCTTGTTCACACACATTTATGCTGGAAATTAAGGTATAGGATCATATGAGATTAGTTAACAGCTTGATACAAGATGATGTATCTGACACTGTTTTGCCATATTTTTGTATTTCACACAGGGAATAGAGTGAGAAACTCGTACATTTTAACTTTATTCTTGACTGAGAAACGCAATAGGTAGTTTAAACTAAATTAAGAAATTAAGATTTTAAAAGTCAGACATTTTATGATATCACCAAATGAGAATTCACTTACACTCATTTATCGAGGATATGTATTTTTAACCTTAAGTTTTCACGACTAATTTCAAATTACTTTTACTAGTGTCTTAATATTCTCATATATTGAGAGAGTTGAAAATTTTAATATCCCATTTTATAAGTTGCATAATAGAAGGGTTGAAATTACATGGTTTTCTTCAGGAACTATATTCATTAAATGTTTATGGTTGTGCTCTTTACGAGGCAATTATGATTTCCTTTTGATTGTAAGAGAAATATTAAGATATATGGAAATCATCACAAGTGCGCCTCTAAAGCTCATCTCATATCTGAATTTTTTGACTATTAATAGTATCATAATGCTACAAAATGTATTTCTAGGGAGGTGAGTAATGCTCGTCAATCCATTTAATAGCTTCCCATAAAAGGAAGCTTAACTGTTATTCAACATTACTTTCTATTCAAGTACTTTTGTAGGAATTCAATTTGACTAACATTATGGAAATTGAGAACCTGTATTTTTCAGCCCCATTATGCTACCCTATCCCCTAATAAATGCTTTATCATCCCTTCAATTCTTAAGCAGGGAGGATTTGTCTGAATCATTGCTTCATTATTCACAATGACCAGCACCATATGCAATAATTATTTTTTTGTTCAACTGGCCAAGTTCATTACAACTCATTGAACTTATTTTGGAATATGAGAAAGTGTGATTTATATCTAATGTGTAATTGTTTCTTAGGTTTTCATAACTTTTTAGAAACTAGGACAAAGGAGATACACAATTGCTTTCTTCCCATATTCGTTCCAAGATAGCTACTATATAATTTCAAATATTTAATTTTATAGCATATTTAATCTCAATAAATATATGACACCTGACTTTGAATTATGGACAATAATTTTTAAATTTAAAGAAAAAATATGTATTTTGGGAGAAGGTCTCACTCTAGAGTGCAGTGGTGAGATCTCAGCTCACTCCAACTTCTACCTTGCAGGTTCAAGCAGTTCTTACATCTCAGCCTCCCAAGTAGCTAGGGCTACAAGCATGCACCACCATGCCCAGCTAATGTTTGTATTTTTAGTAAAGAAACGGTTTTACCATATTGGCCAGGCTGGCCTCAAACTCCTGGCCTACGTGATCCACCTGCCTCAACCTCCCAAAGTGCTGGGATTACAGTCATGAGCCACCGTGCCCAGCCTAAAATTAAATTATGTGTATATTTAAAAGCGTTTTATTTTTCTAATTATAAGAATAATACATATTCATTGTAAAAAAAATCTGAATAGTACAGAGAACATAAAAGAAGCAGGAAGAAAATGTCACTTAGAATGACAATACCCAGAGGCAATCACTGTTAACATTTTGGCATATTTCATTCCATATATAATTCTGATTGTGCAGAATATAAACTGTTTAAAAGTTGAGAGAGTACTTGCCAAATATGTACATACAAACGTTTTAAAACAAAATCATAATATGTTAGAGGAAAAAGCAAGGTATAAATTATAAGACTAAACTTAAATGAATATGTGAATAATCTTTTTTTAAATTAAACAAAATCTGAAATGATAGGCCAGGATTTCAAATTTTGCCTTTGGCTCCGAAATGATGTATTGACAACTGTTCCACGAGAAATGAAAATCTCACTGAAATCAAAGTTGAACTCCAATGAAAGATTCCAGTTTGGAATGAATAATTCAAAATAATGAAAGCATAGATTCAAATGGTAATAATCTTAATTACACAGAGTTGTTCAATATGTTGATGTAGGGAGGAGCAAAAATTTTATAGATAAGCAACTCACAGATGAATTATTATGAAAAATAGAAGTTATAAATGTATATGAAGAATTTTCTGGTACTTCATATGAAAGATTTTTTAAAAATCTTTCTTATAAATATTAAACCAGTTCTAGCATTAAACGTGGTCTCAGATAATATCTCCTCAAACATTGCTATTTGACAGATTGTGAAATTGAAATTCTGACACCTTGCATTCTTTGTGCAAGACCCATGGTCTAGAAATGGGGAAGAATCTGGTAGAACCCATGTTGAGTCAGAACACTGGTTTCTCCTTTCCAAAGTTCTAAGCCAAAATGGCAGTAGCACTTAGACAAGAGAGTATGTGATTTCTCTTCCCTTATTTGTTCATGATTGATCAATTCCTTTATTCCTTCCATTTAAAAATTAATTTATAACATTCATTAATAAATTTCTATGAGCCAAGCACCATTATAAGAACTTCCTACACATTTTAAAGTTTAATTGTCACAAAAACATTAGGTGCAGTCACTAGTACTATTCTCCTTTTTAAGTAAATACACGAACAGAGGACAAAATAACAGAGCTGGAATGTGGACCAAATACTTCCAGCATCCCCATTTCAAACAACTACACTCTTGAACAAATTTTGGTTTGACTTTGAAAAAATAATTTTTAGGCTACTCGGAGAGAACTAGATCACTTCTAATTTCTTAGATATATACGTACTCAAGTCGAATCTATGTGTTCGAGTTTTTATATTTCAGAGTCTAGGATGAAATCTGAGGTGACAATATTGTCATCTTGAAATATAAAAACCTGGACACATGGACAGCTGAGCTAATCCTGTCACAGGTGGTGAATTTTCCCTTTCTTCATCACCTTTATTTTCAGTCATGAGAGATTCTCAGCATTTATTTGGCACCTCTGCATTCTAGGTTTAACAAGAGTGTCACAATTTAACATATTTAATATCTTAGACATCATTTCTTGATTTACACATATAAAGTTGCAATTTATTTTATTTGAATCCAATTTCCGTTATCTTCCCATGCTAAATGAGCTTTAGAAAGTTTTTCTGTCTGGAACAGTATAGTAATACTTAGAAAATTTAAAACTTTTAAAGTAAATGATTTTCTGAATTTTTTATTGGAAATATTTTCTTTTTCATACAAAAATGTATTTCCTTTCATTTTAGGCTTTACATTTCAAAATTTCAAACAAAAAATAGTGTCCACTTTTTTAATGTACCATCTTCTTAGTACACCAGCTTTCCTCTTTGGTCTTATTATAGTAAGGTTTAGTTTTATTTTCGTTACCAATATTACTTCCCTATTTTGTACTTTTTTGCTAAATATTCTACTATATTAATCTTGATTCAATGATGTAAAATGGTGCCCCATAGTGCCTTCTTCAAGAGCATATTAATCATACCAAATTACTCTGATCATAATGCATTCAGACACTTTCTTTATATTATCCTTTTGATCTCTGGGCTGTATTTTCACATTGTTAATTGAAACATTAGTATTACATATTTTATCTTTTATTCCTTTATTATTATATTCAAATGTTAGGAATGCTTTCCCATAACCCTGGAAACCACTTAGATATTCGTGATGCTTTTTCCATAAACCAGAAAATTCATATTTTCTGTGTCTAGTATATTGTCTTTGCATAATTTTCTTTTAAATATATGACTACGGCAGGCCATGGTGGCTCATGCCTGTAATCCCAGCACTTTGGGAGGCCGAGGCAGGTAGATCACAAGGTCAGGAGTTCGAGACCAGCCTGGCCGACAAGGGGAAACCCTGTCTCTACTAGAGACACACATACAAAAAAAGATTAGCTGGGCATGGTGGCTCACACCTGTAATCCCAGTTACTCAGGAGGCTAAAGCAGGAGAATCGCTAGAATCTGGGAGGCAGAGGTTGAAGGGAGCTGAGATCGCGCCATTGCACTCCGGCCTGGGTGACAGGGCAAGACTCGGTCTCAAAAAATAACAATGATAATATTAATAAATAAATAAATATATGGCTACAAGAGAAATTGCATTCTTTTGGAATACATGTATTTCCCATTGGCTTGGCTGCTTATCCACTAAATAATGGTTTTAGCCAAATCGGTGGACTTTTATTGAGCTTCTACTATGTGGCAGGCCTTTAATCCTGTGACGTTTAGGTGGATCCAAAGATGATTGATTATGGACCTCCAGATATCACTATCTAATGAAAGGGACAGGAAAGTAAATAATATGTAAATAATGTAATGCAATGTGACAATAGTTCTGATGAGGTGCAGTGCATCCAAAGAGCTATTGCCATGTGAAAAAGGATCTTCCACTAGAAGCAACATTGATATGAGTGTTGAAAAGTAATTAGAGGGAAAAATGGGGTTAGGCACAACAGGCAAAACAGAAGAGCATACATGGAAGAATACAAGAAAGATTGTGGTTATATTCCGGAACTTGTGAGAAGTTTGGAATGGCTGGAATGGGAGAGCATGGTCACACATGAAGCAAACCACGTGGGTCATGAGGGCCCTTCCTATCTCAGAGCACAAGCAAGTCTGCTGACAAGGCCCACTTGCTAGAACTTCTCTTGTGTGAGGCTGAGGAAGGACAAGATGTAGGTGGATCTACCAAAGGTCTTTTACCCTCAGTGCAAAGTATGACTTTGTGACCAAGAGCAGAGGGTTTGGAGTCAGACAGACCTGGGTTTAAGTGAAGCTTTGTGACTTATGACAATTTATTTAACTTTTTAAAAACTCAATTCTCAGTAAAATCGTAATTCTTCTCAGAAAATAATGGTTGCATCCCTTGAGATGAGTGTGAGGATTAAATATGATTATGGATATAAATTTCTATATAGGGCATTTGAGACATAGTCAAAACTCAGTACCCATTACCTTACTTTTACACCAACCCCAAACAAGCTTCTTTTAGGGCTTTATCTATCAATACAGTGATACTGAAGGAAAATGTTCCTAGACCTAACTGGAAAAGGTCCTTTTTAAATTTAACATATCCTACTGAATAAATGAGGGGATAAACAAAACTTATATCTGTCTCAAAGGTGAGTAAACTCAGTTTCTACAATTTTTTTAAGCTGAGGATCAGACATACTTATATATAATATTTCTGAGAAAGTGAAAGGAAATTAAAATACTTTTTAGAAGATTGCTTTATATGGAAGCAAGCAGTTTCAAAATCATTTTACCTAGTCACATGAAAATATGAAACTAAATACTATTCCATTCCTTGATGTGATTATTATGCACTGCATGCTTGTACCAAAACAGCTCACATACCCCGTCAATATATATACCTACTATGTAACAACAAAAGTTAAAAATTAAAAAATTAAAAAAGATACCACATCACCAAGTTATTTATGTACATATAGCAGTGAGATATTTTAAATTTACAAGTTAAAATAAAATCCTCAGGTATAGCATCCCTGAACTTTTATGAAAATATTCCTAAATATGTCAGATTAACATGTTGATTAATATTCTGAAAAACATGCCAAAAAAAAAAAAAAGCCTGCTGTCAAAATTCAGGTACCTCTTAGATAATTGTAAAGAATTTGAAGCTACTTGAGGGAAAACAACTGAGAGAGTTACCTGTCTTTTTCAAACTCATTTTAGACCAAGAAGAATCATTATTACCTATTGGTAAGGATTACACATTTGATACAATAAAAATAATTATTTTCTCTAGCAGTGAAAACCAATTGACAACATATAACTGCCTCTGGGAATTCTTTGTAAAGTAAATCATCCTTGTGAGATAATTCAGTGAGAAACAAGAACTGATAAACATACTGACTTACTCATTATTGCCACTTCTATGTAAATTAGCAATCCTAACTAAAACATCAATGCATATCAAATAGGTATAATCTTATGCTATGGTAAGAATTAATGCCTTAGACATTTTTGCTAGAGATTTGGGCCATATGTTGTTTTTAACAGCTGTGAAAATTTTGCATTTTTGATTCCATCAGATAATTCCTGTGATAAAATGGCTGCTGTATGCATGGATAAAACCGTGGGTTGGGAAACAGTATAGGGTAGTGTATTAGTCTGTTTTCACACTGCTATAAAGAACACTCAAGATGAGGTAATTTTTAAGAAAAGAGGTTAAGTGACTCACAGTTCTGCATGGCCAAAAGGCTTCAGAAAACTTAAAATCATGGTGCAAGGTGAAGGGGAAGCAAGGAATATCTTACATGGCAGCAGGAGATAAAGAGGGCATGGAAAGTGCTACGCTTTTAAACAAGCGGATCTTATGAGAACTGACTCACTTTCATGAGAATAGCATGGGGGAACCACCCCCATGATCTGATCACCTCCCACCAGATTCCTCCTTCAACACCTGGGGATTACAATTCGAGATGAGAGTTGTGTAGGAACACAGAGCCAAACCATACCTAGTAGTGATCAAGGTTCTCTGAAGTCTGACTAGCTAAGTATTCTCCTGACTTCAACAATAACTAGCCATGTGGCCTTGAAAGAGTTCATTTATTGCTCAGAACCTTATTTTCCTTATTAAAAATGGCAACCCCCATCCCTTTTCCTCACACTCCTTGTCAGCATCTGCTGCGCTCCAGATTTTACTCATATATTGTTTGCCTCCCCCTATCAGATTGCAAGTCCTATGAAGGAAGGTTTACCACCATGTCCTCTGCATCCTGAATAGCACCTGGTACATAGTTGGCTAGTAAATATTTGTTCAAAGAAATCCATAAAATGAGGATAATATTGTTGCCTGACTCTTGGGTTGGCAGAGTGTGTGTGTGTGTGTGTGTGTGTGTGTGTGTGTATAGTGAGTTATTATATGCAGGGCACTAAGAATAGTACTGGCACATAGTCAATGTTCAATAGTTGTTAGTTGTTATTCATATTTACAAGAAGTTTGGGGTCTTTATTTTAATTTTTTATAGTCTTTTTTGTTTTTGTTTTTTACTATTGTTATTTTTAATTTTTCCATAAGTTATTGGGGTACAGGTGGTATTTGGTTACATGTGTAAGTTCTTTAGTGGTGATCTGTGAGATTTTGGTGCACCTATCACCCAAGCAATATACACTGCACCGTATTTGTAGTCTTCTATCCCTCACCACCACAAGTCCCCCAAATCCATTGCATCATTCCTATGCTTTGTCTCCTCACAGCTTAGTTCCCAGTATCATTGAGAACATAAGATGTTTGGTTTTCCATTCTTGATTTACTTCACTTAGAATAAAAGTCTCCAATCTCATCCAGGTCACTGCAAATCCTGTTAATTCATTCATTTTTATGGCTGTGTGGTATTCTATCATATATATCTCACGCAGTTTCTTTATCCGCTTGTTGATTGATGGGCATTTGGGTTGGTTCCAGGATTTTGCCGGATTTGCTCCCTCCACTGAGTTCTGGCCAGGAGACTTCTTGCCCTGTTCAAATTGTTACAAAGTTCAGCTAGAGAATTCCTTCTCCCAATGGAGTTTTACCCCCTGATCCTCTGGCCATCTTCCTGATGGATTCCGTTGGCACCAGTGAGGAATGGCTGCTTGGGGACCCAGCGAGCTCCCAGGGCCTTTCTGCTGCCTCCTCTACCTTTGTGTTTCGCTCTGCTCTCCAAATTGACTCAGTCAGGGAAAGTTGGACGTTTCTCCCGCAAACAGATCTTCAGCTTCTCCAGTGGGGGTGTGTGTTAGGAAGAGGAGGGTCTCCCTTTCCCACTTCTGCAGTTGGGGCACTCACAGTTTTTTGGGGGGTCTCCTGGGTCCTGTAGGAGCAGTCTGCTTCCTTCAGAGGGTCTGTGGGTCCTCTCGGGATTGCTGGTTTGTTCTTGCAGTTAATCTGGAGCTAAAATTCACAATGTGAGCCCCCGCTTGCTGCTCTGTTTGGAGTTGCAGTCTAGTCCTGCCTCCTGTCCGCCATGGTCTCTGGTATTCATTTTAGATCAAATCCATATTTTAATTTTTTTTCTTTTAGGCAATAAATTAATTATGGCTTCCATTTCACTTGCTAGGTAGAAGTCATCACTAAAAACACTCCAGTTTCTACACAGTAACTTAAGGTTTACCTTGCTACATTGGGAAAGGAAAGATTAGGCACTAGATCCATTTTCTTAGATAATACAGTCATGCACTTGAGATATAAGAGAAATACAATCCAGCATCAAGGGCATGCAGTTTAAAGTGAAGAGTAATATTCTTTTATTAATTGCTTCATGCTTTATTATTTAATTTAGCTATTCAATCGTGATAGTAAAAACAAAACAGAACAAAACAATTCTATTGTTTCTTAAACATAGGTAATTTTAATGTACAGCCTCTTTTTCATACTCTTTGCAAAGGCAAGTGTCTCTAACTTTTAGGCATTAGAGATGGATGTCCCTTCATTCTCTTCCTAGTCTCTCTTTCCAGGATCTTGTTCAGGCCCTTCTAGCATCCTCCCACCTCTCCCTTTCAGCCATACAATCACTCCCCAAGTTCTAGCTGCTTCATAGGCTTATCCCCTTATCTGCTGAGCCACGAAGACAACTGGGGCTGGATATACATGCCTTGCTCTTACTTCCCTGCACTTAGCCCCTTGTACTTTACTTAAGCCTATCACACTAGGTTCCACAGTTACATGTAAAAACCTGTAGTATACTGAAGGCAATACCAGAAATGGAAACATTAAAGTTGTTATTACTTCCCTGAGTCTCATGACAACTGCAGGTAGGCCTTTCTCAAAGAGAGGTTTGGTACTTTTGTACTCTTAATCCGCTTCTTTCAACCTCATCTCCTTGAAGTATGTCCAGTTGAAATACAATAATGCATTTATTTTACCAATAGTTATTAAGTGCTAGTCACTTCCTCAATCTCATGGAGACTGGAGAAAGGAGTTATGAGAATATAGGTCCAATGGCTAGAATGTTCTCTCTCTTCTCTTCACCATTTTAAGTTTAAGACCCACTTCTGAGGAGGCCAACCACCTGAATGCCTAATACATGTCTTTAGCTTAACAATGAACATACAGTGGTGGTGGTGTTTTTAGTTAGGACATGAAGATACACACACACACACACACACAAAAAAAAAAAATATATAAGCATATGTATACAAACACTCATATTCTTAGGACATGGAGATATAGATAATGTATGTATTAACATACTATATATTAAAAATTTGTGTGTGTGTATATATACACAATAACATTTGTGTGTGTGTATATATACACAATAACATTTGTGTGTGTGTGTGTATATATGATTATGTCTATCTAATTACCTTCTAAACTATTTAAAACTTATAGAAAAGAAAATTAACTCAAATTGTTATCTAAACAACAGCGAAGTTTCATTTTCTGGCCAGAAAACGTTGTCATTTATTTACTTTGGGAAATTTGGATTTTTCTGTTGAATTTACTACTTATGGCTCTGTCACTTTATTCCTAGGTTAATTCTATCTGCTTTTTAGTTTTCTATGTCTGTTTAATGCAAAACACTGTATTCTCTGCACATTTTAGAAAAGTGTTAGAAGAGGAGAGAAAGATTCTATTTGACTTCACATTTTATTGGGGAGGAACAGTTTCTGAGCCACAGAGTTTAAGAACTGTCTACAAATAGTTTTAAATGTTTGACAGAAATTCAGTAATCCATCACTGGACAGGGATTATATTTTTAAGTGTGTGTTCAGAATGAAATACAGTGTTGGTGAAAGTCTTGATAAACTGTAAAAACTCATTAGAATATAAAATATTTTTATTATTGCACTTAATATGAGTATACCTTGATTTGTTCTGCTTTGCGTTCGCGTTTGGGTGTCTTTTGGTTGGTTTGTTTGGTTGGGGTTTTTTTTGAGAGGGAGTCTTGCTCTGTCACCCAGGCTGGAGTGCAGTGGTATGATATAGGCTCACCACAACCTCTGCTTCCTGAGCCCAAGCAATTCTCCTGTCTCAGCCTCGCAAGTAGCTAGGATAACGGGTGTGTGCCATGCACTCAACTAATTTTTTTTTTCTTTTTTTGTATTTTTTGGTAGAGATGGCGTTTCACCATGTTGGCCAGGCTGGTCTTGAACTCCTGATCTCAAGTAATCTGCCTGCCTTGGCCTCCCAAAGTGCTGGTATTACAGGCATGAGCCACCGCGCCCGGCCTGTGCTTTGCTTTTTTGTGCTACACAGACACTGCATTTTTTACAAATTGAAGGTTTGTGGCAACCTTTTGTTGAGCAAGTCTATTGGCACCATTTTTCCAACAGTATGCACTTGCCTCACGTTTCTGTGTCACATTTTGGTGATTCTTGCACTATTTCAAAGTTTTTTCATTATCATTATGTCTGTTGTAGTGATCTGTGACAAATGATCTTTGGTGTTACCATTGGAATTGTTTTGGGTGCCGTGGACTGCACCCATACAAGACAGTGAGCTTAAGCAATAGATATTTTGTGTATTCTGACTGCTCCACTGACTGGGTGTTCTCCCATCTCTTTCCCTCTGTTTGGGCCTCCCTATTCCCTGAGACAAAACACTATTGAAATTAGGCCAATTAATAAGCCTACAATGGCCTCCAAGTGTTCAGGTGAAAGGAGGAGTCACACATCTCTCACTTAAAATCAAAAGCTAGAAATGATTAAGCTTAGTGAGAAAGGCATGTTGAAAGCCAATATAGGCAGAAAGCTAGGATTGTTTCTCCAAACAGTTAGCCAAGTTGTGAATGCAAAGGAAAAGTTCTTGAAGAAAATTAAAAGTGCTACTCCAGTGAACACACAAATGATAAGAAAGCAAAATAACTTTATTGCTGATGTGGGGAAAGTTTGAATGATCTGGATAGAACATCGAAACAGCCATAATATGTCCTTAAGCCTTTTTCAGAGCAAGGCATGTGGTAGATAGAGTAAGTTACTGTCCTTGAAACATAAGTCATTTATGGAAACCTAACTAGGCATGGATTTATTTGCTTATTAAAGCAGGCAACAAGTATTTATTAAGTCTCTACTATGTGCCAGGCACAATTGTATGCACTAGAGATATAGAGGTGTGAAGTTCGACTAGGGTGTTGCTAAGAAAAGGTGCCTCAGAGGAAGAGTGAGTGAATTTGGGTGAGCGATAGCGTAGAAGGAGAGCAGAAGGATAATCTCGGGTGGCGGTTTAAATTTTTAGTTGAGGATCACTGTCAGTTAATAGTTGTTGCTCCTATGAATCTCCTGGTCAAAACACCTGTAAAGTAGAGAGCCAAGCTTACAAATTTAACCCTTGGGAAAAAATGCTGGAGTTACCCCTTTTCTTATCAGTTTTTCTTTCTCTGTTGTCTTTGGGAAGGGTGGTAAGTACATCAGGTTCCATTCTGTTCCCTTATCTAGTCCCAGTACTAGCTAATTTTGTTTTAAAATAGTCTAGTTTTATTTTTAGGGCAAAAGCAAAACTTCCTTTTGCTCAGTAGAAGTAGCAGCTAGGAAAGACAGTTATCTCTGTTCCAAAAAAACAGTTATCTCTGTTCCAAATTAGGTTTTAACTTATTAACATTATCTTTGTCCCAGGACCTTCTTCTGCTCTTTGAATTTTAAGTTTGTGGTTTATTTAGTTTTGGAAAATAATTAGTTTTGGAAAATGAATTTTCTATCTGAAGTTGTCTTTTCCAAACGTGTTTTGGGCTCCGTTTTCTCTGTTGTGATGTCTCTGTTCATTTAGTTCCAGATTAACTTTTATCTTTGAGAAACTCCTCAAAATTTGTTCTTATGTAATTGCACCATTTATGAATTTCTAGTGCTTTAATACATTCATTATCTTAAAAACAATCTTTTCTATTATTGCATTTATATGTTGTAGAATAGGATAATAGATACATGTTCTCAGTCTGCAATCTTCATCATTTCATTCCTTTCTTGAATTAAATGGACATACATAATTTAAAGCTGTAAAATAAATACATTTTCAGTGTAGAAAAATCAGAATGTATATTACATATGCCGTATTATTAGATGGTATTAATATTATATATTTATACCTATTTAGTAAATTACACATGACCCACAAGCCAGAAATAACCACTCAATATTTTTGGGTTATATATATATACACACATATATGGCCAGTCTATTCTCATTCATTCAAGTCTATGTCTTTAATTCCCTCCACACAGCTCTGTATATGTACAGTTTTTATTTTACTAGAATGGAAACCTACTAAATTGACAATTTTTTAACTTGAATTTTTTTCAGTTATAGCATAAACTTGTTGCTTGTTGTTAAATACTCCTTGATAGAATTATTAGTGACAACTTTTATCACGTTTTTATTTTATTCATTATTTCTTAGATTGTTTCCAATTTTCTCCATTACAAACATGACTTCTGTGAATATTCATAGAGATAAGTCTTTTTGTACATTTGTTGTTATGTACCCAGGGTAAATAAAATAACTTTTTTTTTTTTTACCTAATATCAGAAGAATTAGCAGAAAATCCTGGATACTGCCATGGTGGAATGACTTCTCCTTTTAAGTTGTATTAAATAAAATCCATTTCTTAGTTTTTCTACAAACTCACAAAAGTATTGAGCCAGTTTTATACAACCTTTCACTATTTTGATTTGTGTATGTCTATGTGTGTGGCTATAAGACAGGAGGGAGGGGGAGAGAGAGAGAGAGAGAGAGAGAGAGAGAGAGAGAGAGAGAGGGAGAGAGAGAGAAATTGCTTATGAAAGTGTTTTAAATTGTTAGTGAAATAAGGACTGTTTTTCATTTCAAACAAGACTAGTACTGAGAGCAAGCTGGAAATCCTAGGTGCTTTTGTGCCTTAGTTCTGCAGCTTTCATAAGACAGAAGAAAACAAGAAAACTTTCCTTTTCAGACACAGCGTGGGGACAGCTCCTCCCTCTCAAGGGAGGCTCTCTTTTGTTACTCTGCTTTGCTGATAGAATTACCTATGTGAAGCTGGTGACTTCTCTTACTGCCTTTGACTCTATCTTTTTACCCTGTCAATGCTGCTTAGCCAAAGACCACCAGGAAGGTACCTGCACTTGAAGTGTTTGGATGTTTTTTCTTGTTGCAATAAAGAGAAGGCACATCAGGGAGAACCATGGGGTATCTCAGGAAAAGGGCATTAGAAAGGACTTGGAAGATTTAGACTTGTGTTAAGTGATTTGAGGGAGGGTTCAAGGAAGTAGAGCTTGGATATAGTTTGCCTGCTATCAAGAAGCAGGCGTAATTTTATGATTTGACATATTAATGGAATATTAATGACTCTACTTGGAAGTGAGGGACCAACTTTTCTGGTCTGCTTGAGAGTGAGGGGTATCCTAGGGCAAGGCATTTTCAGAGCCCAAACCAGGAAATTCCCAGACAAACTAGGAGGAGTGGATCACACCATGTAGAGGGCAGGAGAAATGAGATGAGGCCAGAATTGCTAAAGAAACAGTCATTCGTACTAGCCAGGACTTGGTCATTTTTGTGGTTTGGGCAGTGTCTAGATTCTGACATGATTACAATGTGGTCTTGTCCCTCTCTTGGTTCATCATGGTGACAGAGTGGCCTTGTCTAATTTTGATGTTGCTGGTGCTCAGTAGAAAACCAGATTCTGCCTCTGAGTGCCAGGATGCCTTCCAGAAAACCAAGGCATTCTCGTGGTGCCAGGTTAGTTTCCAACTGTCAGGAGCTGCTTTTCTTTATTCCAGTTCCCTTCTTGAGGGGTTTGAGGGCTGCTTTTGGGTGGTCATGAGTTTATAGATGTGACCTTCTCATTTCAAGAGTCTTAATTTTAGCCTCATTGGTTCTGTGCCCTAGTGAAACATTTTGGGCTTTGAGACACTGAATAATAATAAAACATTATCTATTTATCTTAACACATTTTTCCCGAATAGAGAACAATGTTTTAATGATTAAAACTAAATGCTAAATTACTGTTAAAATTTTTTAAATCAGATACTATATTCCTTCTTTGAGATTTGAAATTTACATTAGCATATTTCAGTGTTCTTAGTAATACTGATATAAGGAAACCCAATTTATTTGATATAGACACTTATTTCCATAGAATGCATTAACATTTTGATGAGTACTAGTATTTCACTATTAAACTAGTATATCCTAGAAATAAATACTAGTTTAATTTATTTAGTGATTGTCCCATAATTGTGCTTTCTGTTTTTTAAAATTAGAAATATGTAAGGGGCAAATAACTATTCTGATTTAAATTGTTCCGACTTAAATGTCCTTAATAACCATCATGGAAAACAAATGGTTTTATGTTTTACAGATCTACTGTTTTAATATTAAGAGAAAATATAAATGGTGACTGGATTCTATTTTTTGGAAAACACTTAACTAGTAGATGAACAGAGTATTACATAATTGATTTAGTTTAGTCATAATGATTATAAAACTAGTTAAATTGTAAAGCATTATTTTAATTATTAATATTGGTTCAATTATTTCAGCTATCTTAAACTCAGTTCGGTTTTCCCATATATTAAATTGGTTGTTCAGCAATTAGTCTTTATAACAATGGAGGAAATACTGTGGCTTTAGTTATATGATAATCTACATTCATAAAATTTTCTCTAGATTCTGAAGACTACCTTGAGGTCAACATTCCAGCAGACCTACAAGTAAAACATTCTGGGGAAATAAGTGAGAGAAAAGAAATTGAACTGCCAGAAGCTTCAAGAAACACCATACCACTAGCAGTGGTGCTTCCTGCTGAAATTCCATGTGAGGTCAGTAAAGATAACTTGTTATTTTAGTGACCCCATTGTGTTGTTGTTGTTGTTGTTGTTTGTAGAGACAGGATCTCATTATGTTGCCCAGGCTGGTCTTTAACTCCTGGCCTTGAGCAATCCTCCTGCCTCAGCCTCCCAAAACGTTGGGATTACAAGTCATGAGCCACCGCATCCAGCCAACCTGTTATTTTTTAATAGATATTGTATTTCACAAGAATACAAACTCCAACATAGCTGTCATTTTTGTCTACTTTGTTCATGGCTATCCTCTGAACTTAGGCAATTAGTAGGCATTTGATACACACTGGATGATAATTGAATTAATAGGCATTTGTTACATAACTGTTGAAAAATTAAATAGTGAAGGTTATATGGAAGCTTAATTTTATCAACTGTTACTTCACATTTTGCAAATAGATGTACAATTGCCATAGCTATCAAGCTAATTAAAATAAATTTAGATTCACATTAAATAGGTTAAGGATCTATTTTCCTAAAGGGAAACATACCCTTGGATAGAATTTTAAAACACCAATTTTTCAATGATGAAACATGTATTAAAGGCTGACATTAAGTGGAAATACCATAAAAGTTAGATGAGATGGTCCTTCAGGAAGTAAGAGTATAATGTGGGGGGATGATTTCTGGGCAGGTGACTGTGGGAATGTATGTTCCCAGCATGTCTTCCTCCTAAATCTTGCTTGGAATGAACCACTAAAATAAACCTTTCCAAATCTCTGACTACATAATCTTAGGACAAGAAAAAGATGCTGGGCCTCAGTTTGTGGCATCCTTGAGTATAAAGAGGCAGATATACAGGAGAGCCTTATGGGAGTTGCCTGAAGGAGTCTTTCTGATAGAAGCCAGTGACAGGGGCTCACTGACCTTTGGGTGGGTCTCCTGATCCTACTGGTATCAGTGGTCCTGATGGAAGTGGAATATCCTGTGTAGAGGGGTAAAGTTTAGTTTCCTCACCCTCACTCTCTAGACCCTTACCCCATGCCTGAGCAGAAGAATTGCTGTTTTAAGCTATTTGTTCTCAGTTCCAGAGGAACAAAAAAATGCTTTGACACTACCTTAGAGACCCCAGGAGACTGAACTATACAGGTGTGAGAAACTGACACAGATGATCAGGCAAAGAAAAATTACAAGGACTCAGAACTTAAAGGAAGGAGATCAGGCTAAACAGTCAGAACTCGTGGCTCCTACTGAGTCAGAAAAAATGGAAAAGACAGAAAAGAAGTGTAATTAAAAAATGGCCACTACTCTCAAGTAGATGAAATCAAAGCAGAAAAAAGAAAACCCTCTGAAACTAAAAGTAGCTCAACAGGAGTTATACAACGAGTCTAAGTAGCTGCTTTTAAAAATATTTGCAACAGTAAAATTCGAGCACTATAAGACCCTTCTCTTACTAAATTTTCAAAGAAATCAGTCGCAAAATCAAACCTCACTGCTATCTAAGCAAAGATGTATTATGTAGATAGCAAGTTAGATAAGGGTTTTTTCAGTAGGAGAATCATGGACTGTTTTTTTTATTGACATTGATATAATTCTTTCAGACTCTTGGATTTAAATTATTTCAATATAAAATTTCTTTTAGATTCCCCACTTTTTAAAGAATCCTAAACATTTAAAAGGCTATACAAAGTTATTTTATTGCCAGCCCCACATTCTCATCAAAGTAAGCTAATCATTGGACCAAAAATAGTTATCCCAGACAAGATTTTGTTGTTTTCAGAACCTAGATTTTAGTACAGTCTGAATCCATAAGACTATTGCCAACCACCATAGAAAAGACCACTTTTACCCACTGAGTGAAAATCATGTTTCAGACTTGCCACGACAACTTTCAGCCTATGGCAACTGTCTGAAAGCACAACCTTTGAACTCCAATTCATTTCTGAGAAGTATTCCAAGTAATCCGTGAATAGAGACCACTTAAGACTACTGCCTTAAGGAAATGATAGTTGAGGTTTCCCTATCATCCTAAAAAATCTAGGAATTTTACAATACTAACTCAGTCAGTCACCAGGTCTTCTTTAAGGTGTACCTGATTTACACCCAGTATATTCAAACCCTGTTAATTTCTCTTTTTAGTTTCGTGTTTCCAGCATGCTAACACTGGGCTGACTGTGAGTTCTTTATAGTTGCATAATTTTCATTATCCCTGATGAAAAGGGAGTTAGTTTAAATTATTCCTGCTGCTGGCTCTTGCTGTGGAGTTGCTGAGGTTTATGGACCTGCCTTCTAGAGAAATTCTCTTCTCTGTGCCCTCATCTGCTCTGGAGCATTAACTTTAGTCTATCGTTAATTAAGGCAATGGGTGCTGTTGCTACTGCCTGTGACCCTTGGAGCTTGAGAATATTGATTCCTCTGCCTTGTCACTCTTCCTAGCACTGCTCTTTTTCACAAATTTAGATTTCCTAGACCTTGAAAATTTTGTGCCACTTCTCAAACAGCAGAAAAATATTCTACTTTATTTCTTTAACTTTTTTTTCCCCATGCACTAATGAAATATCCCTCCATTGTCCTATTTATGTAAGTTAATTATCTGTGTCTTTGAGAAATACCTAGGCAAGTTTTAGCAGTTCCAATCTGCTTCTTAATTTGACCTCTTCTTTTACTTTCTGTATGACTGGCACACTTTTCTTGTTTTAGTATTTTTTTTTAACTTTTCTTTGTTTATGGGCCAAGACATTTGTTTTTCTGGCATATGCCTCTTGATTTTTTTGTGTGGGTTAATTGACCATGAGAGATGTGAGTTCTAGGTCTCCCCAATGCATCCACTGTTCAAATGAATCTCACCCAATTTTATCTCCCTGATGAAAAATCCATGTGTGAGATACTCTTCCATTGAAATTACACCAAAACCAGAACCAGACCTGGTCTATTTTTTAGTAACTTTTCTTCCCTGTGCAGTCCTTTACTCTGGCAAACACCCCCAACGCAGTGGCTCTCCAATGCAGGTGACTTTGACCCTCTCTACCCAGGAGATATTTGGCAAAGCTTGCAGACATTTTTGATTGTCATAACCGGGGGATTGCTACTAGCATTTAGTGGGTAGAACTCTGAAAGCTGCTCAACTTCCTGTAATGCACACAACAACTCCCACAACAATTACACATTTGGTCAAAAAATATCAACAGTGTCAAGGTTAAATCTTATTTTTGTGATCTCTAGCCACAGATTCAGAAATGACTTCTATATTTTCTCAGCAGTAGCTCCATCCTAAAGAACAATTAAGAGTGAGCTTATTTTCTTTAAACCCAGATCTTTAAATGTATCATTTTCCCTTCCTTTTGGTAGAATCTGCCCGCTGCAATCTCAACTTTCCTTCTCCCCAAATCTCTTACTTCCTTTAGTATAATCAACCTTAATTCTTTTATTTTTATTTTATTTTCCCACTGCTGCTATTCTGATGTTAAGATAGAGACATTTAAAAAACCGGTTGAGTCACTTATTGATTTCTTGAGAAAATTTAATTCTGAAAGTCATCGTGCAACCACAAAAGACCTTTAAAGTGGCTTTATCAGCATTTGGATCTATATTAATTTTATTGAATGTTTTTAAAATCAGAATCCTACCACACACCATATTCCCTAATAAAGGTCTTTATTTTATATGACCTGTTCATTGACACACTCTTAAGGCTAAAACCCTAATATGAGTCTTCAAGCCCATAGGACAGACCATGGATTATGTAATAAACAAATACAGAGATAAATTGAGATGCCATGAAAGAATGTGAGTCTTAAGGGCTAGAAGAATCTCAGAGATTACCTTTTTACCAGTTCATCCATTGACTCTGAATACAATTTAAAACAGTGTACGAAAGTTAATAGCACTACGCACTTACTTCTGATACCAAATCACAAACTAGTCCTTGGTAACCAACCTTAACTTAAAGCCCAATCCTGTGATTTAATTGAATACAGTAAAAGCAGCAAAAGATGGTTGTGTGCATTAATGCCTGAAATGTCTGTATTGTGAAGTGATGCCTTCTCAGAGGTGAAGTTCTACAGTGACCAAAACATGTCTCTTTCTTTTAAGTAAGTGGGTATCAAAAACTAAACTACATACAGGGACTACTAGGGGAGTTTTCACACACACAAAATAATGCCTGTGTCCTACCTCAGAGACTCGGATATAAATGCAACATTGCAGACCAAATTTTACCTCTTGTGTTAGGTCTCAAGGCTTATGACCAATGTAGCCAAGCTTTAAAGTTTGGAAGTGATCATTGTCATAACCCATTGTTTCCCTGAATGCTCTGACCCAAATAAGGGATTCACAGAGGAGTCGGAAAGATTGGGAGCAAAACAATAGCTTCATAAGTGGTAAAACTAATGTATGACCATTTGGGGTTCCTAATATTTTCTCCACTGAATTAAATGTACTCATATAATTAAGAGCCAGTGCTTACTCCCAGGAGCAGAGGAAGCTTTGAGTACTGAGAGAAGTATGGCACAGAGCTGAGCATACTCAGTTTAAAAATGTCATCTTTTTACAGACTGACTCCATCTTAATTTAAAAATTTATATACAGAATGTTTTTATGTGCATAATTTTTGAAAGGTACTACAATAATATAAGAAAACAGAAACACCCTTAGGATGTTTAAAATCTAGCTAGAAAGGCAAGATACAGACATGAAAAACTAATCAGGAGTAGAGAGCATGACTCTTAGTAACAGTCAAATGATGGTTATGGATATTCAGTGCTCTAGTGTTCCTTTGAAAGTTCTAAATCTTGTGAGCTGAAGTTGCAGGAGGATTTTGTGGAGCTGGTGAGATCTGAGTTGGACATTGTTGGAGAGGATAAATATGGGGATATAGAAGGAGAAAAGGAATTAAATATCATGCCAACATTATGTTCAAGCAGGCCCGGCTGCCTAGTTTACAGTGCAAAATGAAAATACAAAGTACCATGTTCAAATTATTATAATGTCAAAGTAATTACAGCAGAATATTAAACCAAATACAGGGCCTTTTAAGTGTGGGGCCCTGTGTGACTGTAAGGTCATGGGCCCATGAAGCTGGCCTTAGGTACAAATGAAGATGTGAGTGCCTCATTTGGGGTGGTCAGTGTGCTTGTCTTTTGTTTAGAGCTTTTCTCTGGAAATAGTTGAAAGGTGGAGTCCTGCCTTTTTTTTTTTTTTTTTTTTTTTTTGAGACAGAGTCTTGCTCTGTCGCCCAGGCTGGAGTGCTGTGGTGTGATCTCGGCTCACTGCAACTTCTGCCTCCCGAACTCAAGCAATTTTCTTGCCTCAGCCTCCTGAGTAGCTGGGATTACAGGCATGCACCACCATGCCCAGGTAATTTTCATATGTTTAGTAGAAACAGGGTTTCACCATGTTGGCCAAGCTGGTCTTGAACTCCTGACCTCAGGTGATCCACCTGCCTCGGCCTCCCAAAGTACTGGGATTACAGGCATGAGCCACTGCGCCTGACCCTGAATGGGGAATCTGATGTGTCAGAAGCAGTCATGAGTGGGGAGTCGGTTGGGTGGATAAAACACTGGGAGAGTACATGTGCACTGGCCAGATGTGGAAAGGCATAAGTCAAAGTTAAACAAGGAGTGATGCACACACACGAAATATCTCTGAACTTTAAAGCAGAGGATCTTGAGTAACTGAGCCCAAGTGAAATGGAAAGACATTATTTGGCTCTTAAAGATATAAGAAACAAAAGGAACAAAAGAACTGCCAGAAGCGAGGCCTGTGAGGAGGAGGCTGCAGATGTGAGGAATAGGAGGGCTTACACTCCCGCTTTTCTGGCATGTTGCATGTGTGGGGCAAGAGCAACAGGTGGAATAGTGGGAGTTCCTTTGAAATAGGATACTTTCCCGATGAGCACTGTAAATTCTGAGGAGAAATTTAGTTCAAAATAACCTGCGGACAAATATTTGGGAGTATTAGACTCTGGTGGAAAATGCCTGAAGTAGATTTTTGTGTGAGCTGAAATGATTCTGTAACGTCAACGTAGTTAGAAGCTCTTTGGGATAAAGCATAAAGATGTAAGTTTTATTGGTGAGTAATTTATACTTAGGGGCATTTAAGAGAATCTTGAAATTAGTAACTTTTTGATAAACATGATTTTATAAGAGCATATAAGTGCGATCCTTATTTTTTTTAGCATGGAATTGAAACTTAGTATGACTTGAAGAAAGCTTTTGAAAGGTGATATCTAAGATAATCATAAAAAGAATGTTTTATTTTAGCTTTTTCATGGGGTTTGACAGCATGATATAAGGAGTAGTGTGGATTAGACTTCAGAATGTAATTCTATATATTAGTTGTCCTTTTCTTAAAAGAGAAAAAGAAATAGCCTTATCTGTTTATTTTGGGGTGTGTGTGTGTGTGTGTGTGTGTGTGTGTGTGTTTGTCTTTCTATATGTATGCCTTTGTGTTTATCTGTTTCAGTTAGGATTAGAGGAAATATATTTATATAAAAAGTGCTGAGTATAATTTCTAGTATAAAATAGATAATAAATGTTTATGCCTTTCTTTTTTCTGTATTAACCCCAATCTTTCATTCCTAGTATTGTTTCTCAATATTTTTTCACAAAGAGTTATTCAATAACCTTTTTCACCTTATAGATTTGGCTCTTCCATGTTAATTAAATCTAGAAACTTTAGATCTATAACCTTTAGTCAACTCAAAAACCATCGCAGACACTTGTCATAAATAAAGAGTAGCCACTGAACTTCTACTACATAAAACATAAAACTATTAGACTTCTTAAAAGAAAAGTCATTATATTTAAATTGTAAGAGATCTTAAACTTTTTCAATTCTATCATTTATAGATAAAGAAACCAAGTTATACAAAGGAGTAAAAAAGGGATTTGGAAAAATGATTTGGTTAACAACTGAATTATAGTCTTCTGCTGGTCTGTGAAATGATGCGTATACCCTGGTACAGAGAGCCATATTTAGGAAGAGGCAAGAGGAAAAGGAAGAGGCCATATTCACACTGTTTCTTTAAGTTGCAAAACATGGCATTAGAGGGAAAAAAAGAACATCCAATAAAAAGAAATTTGATAATATTTAAAATGTACTGAGAATCACATTTATGTATTTTATTTCCAGATACAGTTGAAAATACAAACACCACAGAAGACTTATTCAATGATAGTGTATTACCTTAATTATAAAGAAATGTAATGGGTTCTTTGACTAATGTAAACTTTTTCAAATGCTTAAATGGATTACATTTTCAACTTACAGAATCCTGGTGAAATATTCATAATTTTGAGAGATGAAGTAATTGGTGATACTATGGAGGTTGAATTTACATCAAATAATAAGCGTATTAGAACACGGCCAGCCCTTTGGAGTAAGAAAGTCTGGTGCATGAAAGCTTTAGGTAAGAATGTTTATGAGTTAATAAGTATGAAACATCATCCTGAGTTCCTTCCAATAAATTTATGATAAATGGTTTCACTTCCCTACAAAAACTAATATTGTTCTGCAGGTGTTTCCTGTGTTTAGTTTTCACATACCCAAGGTTGTTATTATTAATCTGGATTTGCAAAAGTAAGAACATGTAAATTATGAGAAATTAGTTTGTATACTGTGTAATGAAATGACATCCAGTAACATCATACATTTTTAAATATGTCAGCAGACAGCATTTAAATATATGGCATTTACTAAACATATAACTAAAATTGTGTGCTTTGTTGTGACATTTGGATTAGCAATTTATTTTGAGTTTTATTAATAAACTCTATTTTCTTCCCTTTCTGTGTTTTTTCCCTCTGGTATATTTTTGTGTCTCTGAAAAGCATTTTTTCCCCTTTATTTTATCAGTATGGTGCAATTTGTACATATAATCTTCTTATCTTTTCCTTATCTCACTTACAAAGCTAATCATTTGATTATCCAGCTTTGCTTATAGCATGATAAATTGTATCAGATTTAAAATTCCAGATGGAATAACCATACTTGCAACAATAATTGTGCTAAAATCAAACTCTAATATTAATCTAATACTAATTTCCAGATATCTTAATATAAATGTAAGACTACTTGGTTTGTACATTTATGATGTCTTTTCATGATCAGAGAATAAAATCATCTTACAAAACCTCATAAATGTGAACTTTATAAAATATTTGGAAATAAAAATATGCTCAATCTTGTTATGAATTTGGAAATGGCAAAAATATTTTAAATTAAAGATCATGTCAAACACATTTTGAACATGTATTCCTTTTAAAATATAGTGATTATGCAGTCTATTTACAAAGCATTTACAGACTTCTCTTTGTGTGGAAAGCGTGTGTATGGATTTCCTTGCACAGCTTAGACTGAAGTTGGATTATAAGAAGGAAAAACTCCATACTAAACATTTATAAACATTTCAGACACTGCTTTCTGTCATGGATAAGCATATGTAGAAGTGAAATGAGAAAAACTCTGTCTCTTTCCTTTTCTTTCTTTCTTGTCTCAATGCCCCCTACTTCATTATGTCACATTCTTAAGTGGTTTAATGAATAAAATTTTCTAACTAATTAGTTTCAGAATTTAAATGTAGTTAGACTAAAGTCACCATAGAAACATCAATATTGCAGATTCAGAAGCACTTAAATAATATTTCCTGAATAGCAGATCAAGATGTCAAATATAATTATTCACATTACTTAAAAATTTTTGCTCAGTATACCTACTGGCTAGGACAGTATAAAGAATAAAACATGTCAAAGTTCAAATTAATTATAAGAAAAGCAGAAAATGAATACGTCATGCTTTCCGAGATATACCAAGACATAATATTGTCTCCATGGTTAAACAACAAATCTGTAATAAATAGATAAATAAACCACTATTTACCAACTATCATAATTAAACTTATTTAAGTATTTGTTTCAACTGTTATATTCTGTAAATTGATGAGAAATTTTCTCCCAAAACGTTGACTGCTTTGTATCAATATTCAAGATGGTTACCTGAACCTGTTTGGGAGTATGGATGGAAAATGCCTCAGCAGAAATAGGCCCAGAGCCTTATTTTCTCTGCTTCATGTCACTGTATTTTGAAATGTTTTGGACCCTACTAAGAACAACTAGTAAGAACTACATTTTACATCATGACCCAGTACATGTGCACAGATATATAAGGAAAACAAAAGTTTTACAAGTAATATTTAGACTAATCGTTTTAGCCCCAACAGTAAAGAGCCCATTTTTATAAGAAAAAGCTGAACAACTACAAATCGACCACGTTTCTTGAACCCATTAGAGAATTAAAGTTGGAAGGTGTTAGTTGCAGGTGTTAGTTTCTCACCATCATAAGGGTCACAGCTGTCACTCCTATAATAAAAGACAGATTTTTTTTTCTTTTTTTTAATTTTATTTTTTTTTTATTATTATTATACTTTAAGTTATAGGGTACATGTGCATAACGTGCAGGTTTGTTACATATGTATACTTGTGCCATGTTGCTGTGCTGCACCCATCAACTCGTCAGCACCTATCAACTCGTCATTTACATCAGGTATAACTCCCAATGCAATCCTCCCCCCTCCCCCTCCCCCCTTCCCCCTCCCCCCTTCCCCCTTCCCCCTCCCCATGATAGGCCCCGGTGTGTGATGTTCCCCTTCCCGAGTCCAAGTGATCTCATTGTTCAGTTCCCACCTATGAGTGAGAACATGTGGTGTTTGGTTTTCTGTTCTTGTGATAGTTTGCTAAGAATGATGGTTTCCAGCTGCATCCATGTCCCTACAAAGGACACAAACTCATCCTTTTTTATGGCTGCATAGTATTCCATGGTGTATATGTGCCACATTTTCTTAATCCAGTCTGTCACTGATGGACATTTGGGTTGATTCCAAGTCTTTGCTATTGTGAATAGTGCCGCAATAAACATACGTGTGCATGTGTAAAAGACAGATTAACAAGAGAAAAGTATAACAAATTTATTTTATCAAAGATTTGTAGGAGCCTTCAGAAATGAAGACCCAAGGACCCAGGGGAAACTGTCTATTTTTATGGTTAGGTTCAACGAAGAATAAACAGCCATGTAGAACAGTGATTGAACAAAAAAGTATGAACTAGTGGTAACAAGCTTGAGGGGAGGAGGACCCAGTAAGGCCTGTCTGTTCGGATTTTTGTTGGCTTCTCTATGTGACATTCTTTCCTCCCATGTATGGAGCAGGCTTTCTCTGAAATGAGGATCTTTAAGGGAGAAGAGAGAAAGGAGACCTTTTTTGGTTTTGTGGTTTTCTTTGGGAAAGAGGAGTTCTAGTTTCTATGATCTGCCTTGGGGAAGAGGAATTCTTGCTTCTATGACTGGATCAGGGGCAGGAAGAAAGGTGGGAGACATGAAGATGGAAGGTCAGAAAGACCTTGCTTCTGAGGCCCTTTTGTCTTCTTTAGTTCGAAGTACGCAGCACACCCAGATGTCATACTGTGGGGTATTGTCTTCTGAGCTCTGACAAGGGCAATCCACTATTCCAAAAGCTGGAGAAAACGATGAATTAAGAGAGTGTCACTTGAAATCTACTTACCTAGAGCAGAAGCCACTGGAGCCACAAACTAGTAGGAGCACTTAAGTGTTAATTTTGACGGAAGTCTGAAAGCTGAGAATGGATTAGTTTGAGAGTGAGAAACTCCTGGAGGCAGTAGTTTTAGGAGGATTACCTCCTAAAACTTTTGTAGGATTTACCTCCATGAATCCCACCAGGTTTGTACAATGAATATCTGAGAAAGATCCCATGGAACCCTGGTCGGGTCAGAGGAAGAATAATCATGGTGAAATACTTCCAGCATGTTCTCCATAGCACAGGCCTACTCTCCAGAAGAAAACACTTTACCAGAGCCTCATTCCAGCTTGGAAAGGACATCATTACACTGTGGCTCCCTCTGGCCTTCCTGTCTCACTTAAGGGGGATTAAGGGAAGCTATGCCACAGCAAAAACACTTGTAAAGTCACAGTGAAGAGTCACTAAAAGACTAAGACTTAATCATAAGAATATAGAATGCTTTCCTTCCTTACCACCTTATGGTTACCACAGCAGGATTCCAGCATGACAGTGGATTACTGTTTAAAAAGCGCAACCAACCAGCCGAAAAATCCCAGCAAGATCCAGACTCTCTCTAGGTAAAGTACTTAGAAAAGTACATAATCAAAAAGAGAGACAGAAACAAAAATGGTAGAGGAATTTAAAGCCGCTAGCACCGATAGCTACAACAAACATTAAGTACAGTCCAACTCCTAAACAGATTCCTATAAATTCTTTCACTACAGGACTATTTACCTTATATCTAGTCATAAACCAAAACCAAACATTGCAAAGCATTCCTAAAGCAAGATAAACACAATTTAAAGAGACAAAGCATGCATTAGACTAGAATTAGATACGACACAGTTGATGAAATTTTCGGAGAGGGATTTTAAAAGTGATTAAGATATGAAAGGATCTTATGGAAAATGTAGACAACATGAAAGAACATATTGATTATGTAAACTGAGATAAATTTTGAGAATCAACAGGAAATGCTAGAAATCAGAACCACTGTATCAGAAATTAAAAAGTAACTTTAATAGGTTCATTAGTAGACTTGACAAAGGTCTGAAAAGAATCATTGAACTTGAAGACAGGTCAATGAAAACTTCCCAAGCATAAACGGTAAAGAGAAAAAAGTTTTTGTTTGTTTTTTGTCTTTTAAAGAAAGGACAAAACATCTAAGAAATGTGAGACAATTTCAAAAGGTCTAACATACATGTAATTGGAATACAAGAAGAATGAGAAAATGAGGAACAATAAATGTTTACATATTAATGGCAGCGATCAAAACAGATATAGGAAGCTCAAGTAACACAAAGAAAGATAAATATAAAATATTGACACCTATTCATATTACATTTGAACTGTAGAAAACTGAAAACAAAAGAGAAAATCTTGTCAGAAGTCAGAGAAAACAAATAACTTACCTGTAGAGAAACGAGTATAAGAATTATGTTGAATTTCTCTTCAGAAACCACACAAGCAAGAAAATAGTGAAGTAAAATATTTTAAGTATTGTGAAAAAAAGGAACCCACCAATCTAAAATTCTGTATTCAGTGAAATTATCCTGAATATGGAACAAAGGAGAAATAAGGACGTTTTCAGACAGAAAAATGAAGGAGTTTATTACCAGCAGACCTGCGCAGCAAGAAATTTTAAAAGAAGTTATTTGGGAAAGAAAGGAAATAATATAGGTGAGAAACTTAAATCTACATGAAGAAAGAGCATCAGAGAATAAATGAATGAAGGTAAAAACAAAATCCTTCATTTTTCTTATTTTTAATTGATCTAAAAGATAAATGTGTGTCTGAAGTAAACACTATCAATGTGTTGCGTGATTACAGCATAAGGATAAGTGAAAGTAATGACAGCAATATCATAAGGGACAGGAGGGACTTAAATTTGTTAAAAATGTATATTTCAGACTCTAGGACAGTTACTAAAAATTTTTTAAAAACTATAAATAGTAGGCTAAGAAGAGAGAAAATGGAATCCTACAAAATTCTCAAATAATTTTGAGAGAGAGCAGAAAAGGTTGGGGTAGAGAGGGAGAACAAAGAAAAATGTAGGGGAAAAATATTACAAGTATGGTAGATATAACCCAACCACGTTACTGAAGCCAAGTAATCACTACTTAAGTTTAGTGAATAGTCTAAGAACGTCAGTTAAAAGACAGAGATTGCCAGAATGGATAACAAACAAGACCCAATAATATGTTGTCTATAAGAAACTCAATTTAAATATTAAGACATGGGTAAATCAAAAGTGAAAAGTGAAAGGGTTGGAGCAAGGTAGGTTGGAGGTTGGTGCAAAAGTAATTGCAGTTTTGCAAATGGCATTGAAAATAATGTAATGAAATTGGAATATAAGAAGAATGAGAAAATGAAACAGATCAAAACGCAGATACACCAACCTAATACCGTGATAACGCTAATCAAAGTAGATCTGGAAAGTTGTACTAATTTCAGACAAAGAAGACTTTAGAAAAAGAAAAATTATCATGAATAAACAGAAGCATTATATAATGATAAAGACATATTCTCCAAGAAAACAGAAAACTCTTAAACATGTATGCACTTAACAACAGTGTCAAAATATGTAAAGCAAAAGCTGCTAGAATTGAAAAGAGCAATAGACACTATTATATAAGATTTGAACACTGTCTTTCAGTAATTAATAGACTCAGCAGACAGAATATCAATAAGTATATAAATGAACTGAACACTATTGTTAATCAACTTGATTTAATTGACATTTATAGAATACTCCATCCAACAACAGTAGAATGCACATTTTTCTGAAACTCATTTGGAACAAGATAAGCCATCTGCTGCATCTTTATAAAATAAACTCTATTCAATATAAAAGAATAGAAATCATACAAATTGTGTTATCAGACCACAATAGAATTGAAATAGAAATCAACAGCAGAAAGATAGTTGGAAAATCCCCCAAATTCAGAGATTGAGTAACACACTTCTAAGGTAAAATTCAAATAATTTGAAATAAATTAAAATGCAACTTAACAAAGTTTGTGGAATGCAGATAAAAAGTATGGACAGGGAAATTTTTATCATTAAAAACTTATAATAGAAAAGAAGAAACATATATAATAAATAACCATGCTTCCACTTAAGAAACTATAGAAAGATGAGCAATTTAAGTGTAAAGCAAGCAGAATAACATAAATCATAAAAATTAGAGCAGAAAACAATGAAATGGAAAATAAGAGAGAAATTCAACAAAATCCAAAGCTGGTTCTTTGAAAGGATCAACCAAATTGATACACTTTTAGCCTGGCTAACCAAAAAAGAAAGAGAGAAGACACAAATTACTAATATCAAGAATAAGATAGGGGTAATTACTACTGACCGAGGAACATTAAAAGGATAATAGTGAGTATGGATACAAATTTGATAATTTAGACAAATGGACAAATTTCTTGAAAGACATAAACCACCAAAAGTCACACAAGGAGAAATGGATAATCTGAAGAAGTCTATGTCTCTAAAAAATTGAATCATTAATTATTGGTCTTCCATAAAAAACAGCAGCAGTGCCAGATATTTTCAGTTGGTAACAATGTAGAGATAAACAAAAATTATTTTAAAGTACAATTATGGTGATAGGTGGTGAAATCTTAAGATGTTCTTTTACTAAGTAGCATCTTTCCCTTTTGACACATGGAAACATCTTAACCTGATGTTTTTATTTGAGAAAATGTCTTCTAATTTTGCCATCTCCCCTTTCCCTTCAGCTCAATAACTTGCCACACCTATAATTAATTTATTTTCTAGAAACCACACCCTCCTAATGGTAACCATAGGTTTGTCACTGACAGGGACTGTTTTGTACTAAAGCAATTTGAGTTACTAAAATCTCAGCTTATGTCAAAACTTATAATAAATATATGTGAAACCATTAAACTGTAAATACTAACTAATTTTTAATTTTTACAAAGAACGTAGAGAGTATTCTTCTGGTACTTATAGTACTGTGAGAAAAAAATTTAATGCAGCAGGAAGATAACCAATTAAAATTTGAAAGGAATGCATAATGTATCCACAAAGATTTAGAATCTCTTTATTTAGAAACTCTGCTCTGGATAATGTAAATTATAACTTTATATTTCATTAGAAGAGCATGAAAAATACTTCAGGATATGCCAAATATTATGCTCAACCTGCTTAAGAAAATAACCATTGATAATATGTTTTTATAAATATCGTAATTCAGGGAAACAATTTTAACATATTTTAAATTGATATTAATTTTTAGGCATGACCCAGGTTTTGAAGCCACCTATATTTATTTAATGATAATATTAGAATCCAAATAGAGCCATGTTTATTTCATTTTCATGGAAACAGTAGTGGGTTCATTTAATGTTTACCATATGGGAAAAGTCTAAAATGGGATCATAAAGGAACACAGCTTCTCAGACAATAGACATACGCAGACAAAAGAGCTCTGAAATTAATAGATTTGTGAAATATCCACTTTTATAGAATTAGTGAAATATTTTAACTACTCAGAAATACCTTTGGATTATAGTTCTCATAAATTACTTCAATTTGTACCTCATCAAGGACAGACCACTTAAGTATAGAGAAGGGGAAGGTTGACAAAGACATTTGAATGTAACAGAATTTGAGATTTGAAATGATGGGAGCAAGGAGTTCCATTTTTCCCTTCCATTCTGTGCCTGTTTTCCTCTTCACGGCCGACTCAGTAATATCCTTGCTTGGTTTGGAGATCTTGACCCGTATTTGTGTGCACTTACAGGGTTAGGTGTTGCTTGACTACTTTCTTCCAGACGGTAAACAACATTTAATTTTACTCTCTTCTATTTGAGTCCTTACGTTAATTGGTTTTTAATTTTACTGAGAAACTGTAAAATACAGTCATCATAGTGAACCAAAATTAAAGTAAAATAATGTTCAAGCAGTACAGGATACTGCTCATGTAAAGGTCAGTTCAATAATATATTACTGAGGAGGCCTCCCAACCAGATGAATCTATAAGGCATTCTCTGTGACATATAGTTGGGACCAGTAATTAGGTATTGATTTAATAACTGCCATTTAACAAATATGAGAATGTATACAGCAAACACAACACTTTAAAAGGCATCTCCTTGGAGGATTACTCTAAAATCGACATCATTATCAGTAGATGCACTGGTAAAATTTTGAGTTAACTAAGGACTCAAGAATAAATCAGTTCAGTTTCATGTTAGATTAAAAAAATATAGAATATTTATCTACTCTGTATCAAAAAACTACCAAGCAAATCTCACCATATACCTCTCATGATTCATTACCTGATTTTCTTTCAAAAGGTTAACTCTCCACGGTAAAACTCCAAATCTCTTTTGTGATAAACAAAATTAATATCTTCTTTCAAAATAATTTTTATGACTTATCATAACATTTACATTGAAATTTATCTTTATTAAATCTGCTGAAATTGATTTCATTTGACTCCAATAACTCTAGAACCCCCTTTACCATATGCATACTGCTTTAGCTGATGAGATGTGCTTTAAAACTTTCATTTTTGTTTGTTGTAGTTTCCCTTACATTCTCTATTGGATGAATGCTTCTTTGGGAAGAGAGAGCTCCTATTTTTCTACATATATCATTATAATACAGGCAAGGCATCTAGTCAAGAAATATGAGAGGAAGAAATTTCAGCTCCTTGACCTAGTTAAGCTTAAGATTGCTTTCGTTGCATTTAAATTTCCTTCATCAATATTATAAGAAGTCCTTTAACAGCTTCATGAGATAAAGTGAAATTAATACTTAAAGCTTAAAAATTTTAAATATTCAAAGCTCTTATATTTAATGACTTATTCCTAACCCTAGATATTTGAGTGACAGTTTTCTGGGAGAACTTGGGAAGTATCTCAATGACAGATTAAAAACTCTTAAAATTTGTTCCATAAATGAATTTAAAGAATTACATTTTGTTTACTTTTCTTACACTAAAACATAATAACTTTTTATTGATTGCTTTTTGGTATTCTTTCATAGACAGTCCTAAATTCTTATATAACTTTAATGCTGCTCATATATTACAGCACAGTTCACAATGTAGTGTATCATTCATTTTGAACAATTTGTTCTCAAAAAGGCTTTAGATGAATGTATGATGTAAATACTACTTTAGTATCTGGGCATTAAACCTTGCCTTTCCCAGGGTTTTTCATTGTAGTCAACTGAATACGAGTTGTATAATTTAAATCAGCTCTACTCTTTCAAATTACAATTTTGAGAAACTTGCCTGTAATTAATTAAATTGTTTTCATAAGATAAATAATAAATACCTAACTTTTGATAAATGGCTATACTTTTCCAAATTCTAAAGAATTTTGTCAAGATTATAGAATGTTACGAAGAAAAGTTATATTAGTAAGTAGGGACAAATAATTTAGTGCTTTACTTTTATTGTTATTTTAACATACGTTTTGTATTTTAAGTTTTTTTTAAGCAATTAAGTCTAAAATTGTACATTTCATTTTGTGGTTTCCAACTACCAAGAATTTTAAAAATGATTTTAAGTGCTAGAGATTAGTAAAAGTGTTATGAATTTTTAAAGACTTCTTTTATATTCTCTAAAAGATGTAATAGTATGAATATGCATTAAATACTCTGCCCCTAATTCTTGTTTATTATTTTCATAAGAGTTTCCTGCTGGTTCAGTCCATGTCAATGTCTACTGTGATGGAATCATTAAAGCTACAACCAAAATTAAGTACTACCCAACAGCAAAGGCAAAGGAATGCCTATTCAGAATGGCAGATTCAGGAGAGAGTTTGTGCCAGGTAAGTTGATCTTTCCATGAAGTTAATCATAATGTAAGCTGAAGAGCTAATGAAGGATAAGAGGATTCATGCTTTGGTATAAGTTTGAATGTTGATTGAATAAGAGTGAATTACTACCGGTCAATAGGAAGGGAAGAAGCAACCTCTGTTGTGCCAAAATGTGGACAAATTACTTTGCCTAGGTCAAAAAAATTCCAGATAATGTCAATGGAAAACAGCTTATTCATTACAAGGTAGCCGTTGTGATGGGCTCATTTTAAAGCTGTTACAAGCAGATGGAGAGAGCAATTAGAAAGAAGCCCTAAGAAATGAATTCCTTCTTTATTCAGACCTGCATAACATAAAGTAAAATGAAAGTCAAATCATCTGTCTCATGCTTTGAGATTAAGGAGTTAGACAAACCAAAATGTCACCAAAAAGGGAACATGTGGTGTCAACCTAGAAATTGTTACTTTCATGTGGACACTTCTAAGCTCAGTGTATGTTTTCCTTAGTTTCATTTATTATTGTTATCTGTTTGTGAAAATTATTTTTTGTTTGTGATGTTTATTAGGAATATGTGCTTATTCCATCAAATTTTCAGAGTGAAATAAAGGCCATTTCTAACGACTTGATAATTAGAATTATAACTTTGCTTAATTGCCTCAGTTTTTCGTGTGGGTGAGAGGGAGAAGGGGGTAGAGAAAGGAAGTCTAAGTATCTTCAAATTTACCATAAAAACTTATAGGATTTTTAACAAAACTATCAATGATAATGTAGCTGACAAGTTGTCATGAAGCTTTATGTGTTTGAACTAGATTAGAATTGGAGGATTTGTTATTATTTCATGTGATACATTTTTCTATTAGAGTTTTATTTTTGTATTATATGAATAACATATTTTAGAACAAAGGAAAAGGTAAACATGTCTTAGAAAAGGACAGGGAGTGAAATAACATTTGTCAAACTGGAGACTCTGAGGACATTTGACAAAATGTCTATATTATAATTCCAAAGCAAGTACAAAAGTAATAGCTTGAAAAATGGACTGTTTCATTTCCTTGTGACAAGTCCACCTTATCCTCTACTTAAAAATTATGTTCATAACAAAAAAAGATTAATAAAGGTAATATATTGCATTGTGACTATTCAGTCAGTGTAGAAGTAAAGTAGTCCCCAAACATATTTTCTGTTGGTCTTTCTGTTGTGGGTGGGGATCTTTGAATATAGTAAAAAATAAACGTAATTTATGACTTCTGGACAATTTTTCAGGATGCTATAAATATGCAACTCATGATTTCTTTCACAGCTTGAAGTGGAAAAAAAAGTGAGTTTGCTAGTTTTTAGATAAGTAGGAAAATGCTGTTTCTTTTTTACCCTCTGTATTGGAAATGAGGGGAAAGAAAGAGTCACGGCTTTTCTCAAGGATTTTTCTCTACCACCAAGCTCTGGTGGCCTGTAGAAGGGAGGATGTTGGGCAGGCACAGGATGATTCAGGTTTTACCATCAGGAAAGAGCCATTTCAAGTCAGAGGTCTGAGTAATGACAGACAGAATTACTCTAACTTGGTGGCAGCAAACCATGGCATGGCAAGGAGAGACAATAAGAGACTGTTTAATTTATGTAATTTAAGGGAGGTTTAGAGGTTTTGCAACTGTCGTGAGGGCACCTAGAAGTATTGTGGGATTGGATAAAACAAAATCTGAGACTGAGATCTCAGAACAGATCAAGCTGTACTGTAACAGGCTGGATAGAAGGAAAGGCTGCACTTCAGTGAGTCCCCCAAGCATCTTGGACTAAGTATGACATGGGATTTGTCTAAATCTTCTGGTGTCTGGACCACACAGGGTATCTGTGAACTCACTGAGGAGGTGAAAAGCACTTTCTACCCCTGAAGAAGTAACTGCAGAGGCATTGCCACAGTGTATTTTAGGTTTGTTTGACCTCGAAGGATTTGTCCCAGCCCACACTGTGCTTCTCCTTCAGGGCATTTGGTTTTCCTTTCTATATTTGCTTTTGCTCCCACATAGATTATGTATTTAACGAATTTTGTGGTCGGGCATGGTAACTCACGCCTGTAATCTCCGTACTTTGGGAGTTCAAGGCAGGTGGATCACTTGAGGCCAGGAGTTCAAGACCAGCATGGCTGACAATGGCAAAACTCTATCTCTACTAAAAATACAAAAATTAGCCAAGCATGGTGATGTATGCCTGTAATCCCATCTACTCAGGTGACTGAGGCAAAATAATCGCTTGAACCCAGGAGGCAGAGGTTGCGATGAGCTGAGATCACACCACAGCACTCCAGCCTGGGTGACAGAATAAGTCTCTGTCTCAAAAAATAAAGACCAAAAAAGAGGAAAGTAAAAAGAAACAAAACAAAACAAAACAGCATTTTGTGGAAAGCTGTACCTTTCTTTTCCAGATTAAACATTTCAGTAATTGTTTCTTTCATGGGCTACTCTGCCATTTTATTAACAAAATGTGAATATTTTGCCCATGGTTCACTTTGAACATCTGTATTGAAAACACAATGTACATTGTAATTTTATTTAGCATAGTTACTCTTTATAAGTCGGAATATATGCCAGAAGATTTGAATTTTTAAAATAACTTACCTACTTAGCTGAAATGGTATATTGTAAGAACTTTCCTGAGTTTTTTAGTAAATTTTAATGGCAGATGTGATTTCAGTAATCCTAAAACTTAGCAATAAGATCTTTCTCATGAACATTTAAAAGCTATTGGGCATGTAATAACATGAACATTGTGTGAATTTGAGGAAAGAATTACTAATGAGAAAACTGCGGGGTTTATGTTTTAGCAATTGTTGAGTTTGTAATAAGAGACTTTGTATTATCATTTAAAAGAAACCATGCATATAGCCAAATGAGCATTCTGTGAATTTGAGAAAAGAAATAATAATGAGAAATCTGGCTTTCTAATTTAATTTTTAATGACGTCTATTAGGTTTTAGAACACCTAACCTGAATAGTTCAATTATCTATCTGCTTCTTTAATCATTTCTTCTTTGTTGGATAAATACTAAATCCCAGAACACAGCCTCATAAAGGTGAAATTTCCAGAGCATCACTTAAAACAGTAAATATAAGAGAGATTCAAATGAAAGAAATCCAAAGCCCAGTTTCGGATGATAATTAGAATTGAAGTGCTAGTGTTAGAAATACTAGTAACTCCTGTTGAACTAAGGTAATTAAAACCTTTGAGACTTTCATCCTATTTACAAAAATGTCTTGGGGAAATAATAACGTTAACTTTGTAACTAGGTAACAACATAAAAGCAAAATAATATCGAAAGTCTAAAAGAACACACTAATTATTAATTTAAGTAGTAGGATCCTTTTAGTAAAAGATTTTTTTTTTTAAATTATACTTTAAGTTCTAGGGTACATGTGCACAACGTGCAGGATTGTTACATATGTATACATGTGCCATGTTGGTGTGCTGCACCCATTAACTGATCATTTATACTAAGCATATCTCCTAATGCTATCCCTCCCCTCTACCACCTACCCAGAATAGGACCTGGTGTGTGATGTTCCCCTTCCTGTGTCCAAGTGATCTCATTGTTCAGTTCCCACCTATGAGTGAGAACATGTGGTGTTTGGTTTTCTGTTCTTGTGATAGTTTGCTGAGAATGATGGTTTCCAGCTGCATCCATGTCCCTATAAAGGACACAAACTCATCCTTTTTTATGGCTGCATAGTATTCCATGGTGTATATGTGCCACATGTTCTTAATCCAATCTGTCACTGATGGACATTTGGGTTGATTCCACGTCTGCTATTGTGAATAATGCTGCAATAAATATACGTGTGCAGGTGTTTTACAGCAGTATGACTTATAATCCTTTGGGTATATCCCCAGTAATGGGATGGCTGGGTCAAATGGTATTTCTAGTTCTAGATCCTTGAGGAATCGCCACACGGTTTTCCACAATGGTTGAACTAGTTTACAGTCCCACCAACAGTGTAAAAGTGTTCCTATTTCTCCACATCCTCTCCGGCACCTGTTGTTTCCTGATTTTTTAATGATTGCCATTCTAACTGGTGTGAGATGGTATCTCATTGTGGTTTTGATTTGCATTTCTCTGATGGCCAGTGATGATGAGCATTTTTTCATGTGTCTGATGGCTGTATGAATGTCTTCATTTCAGAAGTGTCTGTTCATGTCCTTTGCCCACTTTTTCATGGGGTTGTTCATTTTTTTCTTGTAAATTTGTTTGAGTTCTTTGTAGGTTCTGGATATTAGCCCTTTGTAACATGAGTAGACTGCAAAATTTTTCTCCCATTCTATAGGTTGCCTGTTCACTCTGATGGTAATTTCTTTTGCTGTGCAGAGCTCTTTAATTTAATTAGATCCCATTTGCAATTTTGGCTTTTGTTGCCATTGCTTTTGGTGTTTTAGACATGAAGTCCTTGCCCATGCCTATGTCCCAAATGGTATTACCTAGGTTTTCTTCTAGGGATTTTATGGTTTTAGATCTAACATTTAAGTCTCTCATCCATCCTGAATTAATTTTCATATAAGGAGTAAGGAAAGGATCCAGTTTCAGTTTTCTACTTATGGCTAGCCAATTTTCCCAGCACCATTTATTAAATAGGGAATCCTTTCCCCATTTCTTGTTTTTGTCAGGTTTGTCAAAGATCAGATGGCTGTAGATGTGTGATATTATTTCTGAGGGCTCTGCTCTGTTCCATTGGTCTATATCTTTGTTTTGGTACCAGTACCATGCTGTTTTGGTTACTGTATCCATGTAGTATAGTTTGAAGTCAGGTAGTGTGATGCTTCCAGCTTTGTTCTTTTGGCTTAGAATTATCTTGGCAAAGCGGGCTCTTTTTTGGTTCCATATGAACCTTAAAGCAGTTTTGTCCAACTCTGTGAAGAAAGTCATTGGTAGCTTAATGGGGATGGCATTGAATATATAAATTACCTTGGGCAGTATGGCCATTTTCATGATATTGATTCTTCCTATCCATGAGCATGGTATGTTCTTCCATTTGTTTGTGTCCTCTTTTATTTCACTGAGCAGTGGTTTGTAGTTCTCCTTGAAGAGGTCCTTTACGTCCCTTGTAAGTTGGATTCCTAGGTATTTTATTCTCTTTGAAGCGACCGTGAATGGGAGTTCATTCATGATTTGGCTCTCTGTTTGTCTGTTGTTGGTGTGTAAGAATGCTTGTGATTTTTGCACATTGATTTTGTATCCTGAGACTTTGCTGAATTTGCTTATCAGCTTAAGGAGATTTTGGGCTGAGACGATGGGGTTTCCTAACTATACAATCATGTCATCTGCAAACAGGGACAATTTGACTTCTTCTTTTCCTAACTGAATACCCTTTATTTCTTTTTCTTGCCTGATTGCCCTAGCCAGAACTTCCAACACTATGTTGAATAGGAGTGGTGAGAGAGGGCATCCCTGACTTGTGCCGGTTTTCAAAGAAAATGCTTCCACTTGTTGCCCATTCAATATGATATTGACTATGGGTTTATCATAAATAGCTCTTATTATTTTGAGATACATTCCATCAATACCGAATTTATTGAGAGTTTTTAGCATGAAGTGCTGTTGAATTTTGTCAAAGGCCTTTTCTGCATCTATTGAGATAATCATGTGGTTTTTGCCTTTGGTTCTGTTTATATGCTGGATTATGTTTATTGATTTGTGTATGTTGAACCAGCCTTGCATCCCAGGGATGAAGCTCACTTGATCATGGTGGATAAGCTTTTTGATGTGCTGCTGGATTCGGTTGGCTAGTATTTTATTGAGGGTTTTTGCATCAATCTTCATCAGGCATATTGGTCTAAAATTCCCTTTTTTGTTGTATCTCTGTCAGGCTTTGGTATCAGGACGATGTTGGCCTCATAAAATGAGTTAGGGAGGATTCCCTCTTTTTCTATTGATTCGAATAGTTTCTGAAGGCATGGTACCAGCTTCTCCTTGTACCTCTGGTAGAATTTGGCTATGAATCCATCTTTTCCTGGATTTTTTTTGGTTGGCAGGCTATTAATTATTGCCTCAATTTCAGAGCCTGCTATTGGTCTATTCAGGGATTCAACTTCTTCCTGGTTTAGTCTTGGGAGAGTGTATGTGTCCTGGAATTTATTCATTTCTTCCAGGTTTTCTAGTTTATTTGCATACAGGTGTTTTAAGTATTCTCTGATGGTAGTTTGTATTTCTGTGGGGTCGGTGGTGATATCCCCTTTATCATTTTTTATTGCGTCTATTTAATTCTTCTCTCTTTTCTTCTTTATTAGTCATGCTAGTGGTCTATCAATTTTGTTGATCTTTTCAAAAAACCAACTCCTGGATTCATTGATTTTTTGGAGGGTTTTTTTTGTGTCTCTATCTCCTTCAGTTCTGCTGTGATCTTAGTTATTTCTTGCCTTCTGCTAGCTTTTGAGTGTGTTTGCTCTTGCTTCTCTAGTTCTTTTAATTGTGATGTTAGGGTGTCAATTTTAGATCTTTCCTGATTTCTCTTGTGAGCATTTAGTGCTATAAATTTCTGTCTACACACTGCTTTATGTGTCCCAGAGATTCTGGTATGTTGTATGTTTGTTCTCATTGGTTTCAAAGAACATCTTTCTTTCTGCCTTCATTTTGTTATGTACCCAGTATTCTATCATGAGCAGGTTGTTCAATTTCCATGTAGTTGAGTGGTTTTGAGTGAGTTTCTTAGTCCTGAGTTCTAGTTTAATTGCACTGTGGTCTGAGAGACAGTTTGTTATAACTTCTTTTCTTTTACATTTGCTGAGAAGTCATTTACTTCCAACTATGTGGTCAATTTTGCAATAAGTGTGATGTGGTGCTGAGAAGAATGTATATTCTGTTGATTTGGGGTGGAGAGTTCTGTAGATCTCTATTAGGTCTGCTTGGTGCAGAGCTGAGTTCAATTCCTGGATATCCTTGTTAACTTTCTGTCTCGATCTGTCTAATGTGGACAGTGGGGTGTTAAAAGTCTCTCAATATTATTGTATGGTAGTCTAAGTCTCTTTGTAGATCTCTAAGGACTTACTTCATGAATCTGGGCCTTTGTTCATTTCTTTTTACTCTTTTTTCTCTACACTTCTCTTCTCGCTTAATTTCATTCATTTGATCTTCAATCATTGATACTCTTTCTTCCATTTGATCGAGTCAGTTACTGAAGCTTGTGCAGTTGTCACATAGTTTTCATGTCATGGTTTTCATCTCTATCAGTTCGTTTATGGACTTCTCTGCATTGGTTTTTCTAGTTATCCATTCTTCCATTCTTGTTTCAAGGTTTTTAGTTCCTTTGCACTGGGTACGGAGTTCCTCCTTTAGCTCTGAGAAGTTTGATCGACTGAAGCCTTGTTCTGTCAACTCGTCAAAGTCATTCCTGTCCAGCTTTGTTCCGTTACAGGTAATGAGCTGTGTTCCTTTGGAAGGGGAGATGCGCTCTTATTTTTTGAATTTCCGGGTTTTCTGCACTGCTTTTTCCCCATCTTTGTGGTTTTATCTGCCTTTGGTGTTTGATGATGGTGACATACTGATGGGGTTTTGGTGTGGGTGTCCTTTCTGTTTGTTAGTCTTCCTTCTAACAGTCAGGACCCTCAGCTGCAGGTCTGTTGGAGTTTGCTTGAGGTCCATTCCAGACTCTGTTTGCCTGGGTATCAGCAGCAGAGGCTGCTGAAGATAGAATATTGCTGAACAGCAAGTGTTGCTGTCTGATTCTTGCTCTGGAAGCTTCGTCTCAGAGGTGTACCCAGCCATGTGAGGTGTGAGGTGTCGGTCTGCACCTAGTGGGGCATGTCTCCCAGTTAGGCTACTCAGGGGTCAGGGACCTGCTTGAGCAGGCGGTGTGTCCGTTCTCAGATCTCAACCTCTGTGCTGCGAAAATCACTGCTCTCTTCAAATATGTCAGACAGGGACATTTACATCTTCAGAGGTTTCTGCTGCTTTTTTTTAGCTATGCCCTGTCCCCAGAGATGGAGTCCACAGAGGCAGGCAGGCCTCCTTGAGCTGTGGTGGGCTCCACCCAGTACGAGCTTCCGGGTGGCTTTGTTTACCTACTTAACCTCAGCAATGGCGGGTGCCCTCCCCCAGACTGGCTGCTGCCTTGCAGTAAGATCTCAGACTGCTGTACTAGCAATGAGGGAGGCTCTATGGGCGTGGGACCCTCTGGGCCAGGCATGGGATATAATCCCCTGGTGTGTGGTTTCCTAAGACCCTTGGTAAAGCACAGTATTAGGGTGGGAGTTACCACATTTTCCAGGTGTTATGTGTCTCAGTTTCCCTTGCCTAGGAAAAGGAATTCCCTTCCCCCTTGCGCTTCCCAGGTGACACGATGTCTCGCCCTGCTTCAGCTCTCACTGGTCGGGTGCACCCAAGGGCCAGCATCAACTGTCCAACATGCCCCAGTGAGATGAACCCAACACCTCAGTTGAAAATGCAGAAATCACCCATCTTCTGTGTCACTCACGCTGGGAGCTGGAAGCTGGAGCTGTTCCTATTTGGCCATCTTGGGTGCACCCATCAGTAAAAGATTTTTGAAATGATACCAAATAATTCTTGGTTATATTGCTTATTAGTAAAAAGGTATCTTTGTTTTGCATGTATTTATCCTTTTGCATATTTTACTTTACACATATTGAAATATTACTTTCATCTTCATGTCAGGTACACTTCTGTTTTTATTAAATTGCATGTATTATTCAATCTTTGATTTGCTGCCTGCAAATATTTGATACAATGTAAAGCCAGAAGGGTTTCAAATGAGGAAAGGTACACTTACGGAACTCTCATTGTGAGGAATTTCTCCCTGTGCTTCTCTGTTAATAGTTGCCTGAAAGGTTAATTTCTTCATTGAATTAAAGCTTAGATGTTAGCAGTTGTCTCCCTTAAGGAATTCTTCAGGCGATTCTTCCCACTGAGAGATACTGGGAAGTCTCCTGAACGTCAAAGAACGACTTTGACGAGTTGACAGAACAAGGCTTCGGTTGATCAAACACCTCAGAGCTAAAGGAGGAACTACGTACCCAGCACAAAGAAACTAAAAACTTTGAAATAAGATTTGACGAATGGCTAACTAGAATACCTAATGTAGAGAAGTCCTTAAAAGAACTGATAGAGATGAAAACCATAACACTGATAGAGATGAAAACCATAACATGAGAACTACATGACAAATGCACAAGCTTCAGTAACCAACTCAATCAACTGGAAGAAAGACTATCAGTGATTGAAGATCAAATGAATGAAATGAAGTGAGAAGAGTAGAGAAAAAAGAGTAAAAAGAAATGAACAAGCCACCAAGAAATAAGTGATTATGTGAAAAGACCAAATCTACGTCTGATTGGTGTGCCTGAAAGTGACGGCGAAAATGGAACCAAGCTGGAAAACACTTTGCAGGATATCATCCAAGAGAACTTCCCCAACCTAGTAAGTCAGGCCCACATTCAAATTCAGGAAATACAGAGAACGCCACAAAGATACTCCTTGAGAAAAGCAACTCAGAGACACATAATTGTCAGATTCACCAAAGTTGAAATGAAGGAAAAAATGTTAAGGGCAGCCAGAGAGAAAGGTCGGGTTACCCACAAAAGAAAGCCCATCAGACTAACAGCAGATCTCTTGGCAGAAACTCTCCAAGCCAGAAGAGAGTGGCGGCCAATATTCAAGATTCTTCAAGAAAAGAATTTTCAACCCAGAATTTCATATCCAGACAAACTAAGTTTCATAAGTGAAGGAAAAATAAAATCCTTTACAGACAAGCAAATGCTTAGAGATTTTGTCACCACCAGGCCTGCCCTACAAGAGATCCTGAAGGAAGCACTAAACATGGAAAGGAACAACTGGTACCAGCCATTGCAAAAACATGCCAACATGTAAAGTCCATCGATGCTAGGAAGAAACTGCATCAACTAACGAGCACAATAACCAAGTAATATCACAATGACAGGATCAAGTTCACACATAACAATATTAACCTTAAATGTAAATGGACTAAATGGTTCAATTAAAAGACACAGACTGGCAAACTGGATAAAGAGTCAAGACCCATCAGTTTGCTGTATTCAGGAGACCCATCTCACATGCAGAGATACACGTAGGCTCAAAATAAAGGGATGGAGGAAGATCTACCAAGGAAATGGAAAACAAACAAACAAAAAAAAGCAGGGGTTGCAATCCTAGTCTCTGATAAAACAGACTTTAAACCATCAAAGATCAAAAGAGACAAAGAAGGCCATTACATAATGGTAAAGGGATCAATTCTTCAGGAAGAGTTAACTATCCTAAATATATATGCACCCAATACAGGAGCACCCACCATGAAAGATTCAGAATAGTCAAAGCAACTCTAAGCAAAAGAAATTGGATAAATAACATTACCTGAATTCAAATATACTACAGAGCTATAGTAAATAACAAAAACAGCATGATACTGGCATTAAAACAGGTACATAGACCAAAGCAACAGAATAGAGAACCCATAACAAATCCAAACACCTACAGTGAACTCATTTTTGACAAAGGTGCCAAAAAAGACCTCATACTCTGAAACTACTGAAAGAAAACATTGGAACAACTCTCCAGGACATTGGTTTGTGCAAAAATTTCTTGACAAATATCTGACAAGCACAGGCAACCAAAGCAAAAATGGACAAATACAATAATATTGAGTTAAAAAGTTTCTGCACAGCAAAGGAAACAATCAACAAGGTGAAGAGACTACTCACAGTATGGGAGAAAATATTTGCAAACAACCTATCTAACAAGGGATTAATAACCAGGATATATAAGGAGCTCAAACAACTCTATAGAAAAAAAAATCTAGTAATCCAATTTTTTTAAAAAAAGGGCAAAAAATCTAAATAGACATTTCTCAAAAGAAGATATACAAATGGCAAACAGGCATACAGAAAAGTGCTTAACATCATTAATCATTAGAGAAGTGCAAATCAAAATATCATCTCACCCCAGTTGAAATAGCTTATATCCAAAAGACAGGCAATAACAAATGCTGGTGAGGATGTGAAGAAACCTGTTTGTTGGAAGGGAAATTAGTACAATCACTATGGAGTTTGGAGGTTCCTTAAGAAACTAAAAGTTAAGCCATCATGTGATCCAGTAATCACACTGCTGGGTATACACCCAAAAGAAAGGAAATCAGTATATCAAAGAGATATCTGCACTCCCATGTTTGTTGCAACACTGTTCAAAATAGCCAAAATTTGGAAGAAACCTAAGTGTCCATCAGTAAATGAATGGATAAAGAAAATGTTGTACTTATACACAAGGGAGTACTATTCAGCCACAGAATAGAATGAGATCCTCTCATTTGCAACAAAATGGATAGAACTGGAGGACAGTATGCTTAGTGAATTAAATCAGGCACAGAAAGACAAACATCACATGTTCTCATTTATATATATTGATTTAATATTCAAAACAATTGAACTCTTGGAGCTTGAGAATAGCAGGATGGTTACCAGAGGCTGGAATGGTTAGTGGGGGTTTGGGTGCGGGAGGTGGGGATGGTTAATGCGTCCAAGAAAAAAAAAGAAGAATGAATAAGACCTAATATTTGATAACACAACAGAGTGATTATAGTCAATAGTAATTTTGTTGTACATTTTAAAGTAACTAAAAAAGTATCATTGGATTGTTTGTAACACAAAGGATAAATGCTTGAGGGGATGGATACCCCATTTTACATGATGTGATTATTACACATTGTCTACCTGTATCAAAACATCTCATGTACCCCATAAATATATATACCTACTATGTACCCACAGATATCAAAGTTTAAAAGTTGAAAAACAAAACAAAAAATAAAAATAGAAAGTGAAATGAAAGTTACCCTCTTAAAATACTGTTTTTTATTTATGAAATTGAATAAATGATCTGATGCTTAAGAAAGTGTTGAACTCTAATAAGTGTCAGATACTAGAAAAATTAAGAACTTATTCTGTAAGCTTTTCTTCATTTTCTACCTCAGTAATACACCATGTTAATACATTTCTTTACTGACTTTTAACAGCATACAATTCCAGTCCTACCTTTAAGGAAATACTTGCTATTCAAAAAGGCCTGAGATAGTACCACTCTTTCAAAAGACTGCATATTGTTTTTCCTTTCCCTTTAATGGAAAGTGGCTGCATGGCATAGGTACATTAGTTCTGAATGAGGCAGGAGCAAGAATTAGATTATTTTACAAAATCAGCAGTCACTTACTTCATGGAAGCTCTGTTTCCTTAGGGCTAAAGGAATGTCCTTATGTGTACAATGAAGACGCTAGAATATATTATCACCAAGATCACTTTCAACTCAAGTATTCCATAATTCTATGCCAAGAAAATTCTTAGATTGGGAATTACAACCACTCTCTATTCTGGAAGATTGACTTGCAAATATGTGGGCACTCTGTGTATGCTTTATTTCACTTTTATTTGCATTTCTTCTTAGCTCTGCATCCAAAGAGGAAGCAAATCATTCGAGTTCCATGTGTTGTCCATCACTTTTATTACTCGTTCCATATTCCTGATGGAAGGTTTGAGATGACTGGAGAAAGAACAGTCAATAAAATGCAGTTTGGAGATTTAATTCTGGATTCACTTTTTCATATTATTTGTGTCCCTTATTAGAATGGATCAATAAGAATAAGGCATATCTATTGAAACTTGTATTTTACTGATAACATAAGTGACATATCTTTTGTGCTGCGTTTCCACTTGTAGTAATATTCAAGGGAAAATAATTCCAAATTGGGGTAGTTCAGATTTAATGATTATATTCACTTCAGTTACAAATCATTGAACTAGACAGGAACATACCACTTAGTACACTTATACATTTATTAAAAAATAATAAATTGGTTAACTTTAACAGCAGATATACTAGCTGTTGTGATAAGACAATATGTAGTTCTGAGTACAATTACTTAGCCATTAATACCCTTACTATTGATTCTCTACAATTTTTTAAACCTTATAAGCCATCTCAGTCTGTTTTCATAGTTATTGCCCCCATATTTTAACTTCTATTTAGCTACTGTTAAGAATATATTTCACTAACGACTTATTAATTTATAGTTTCTTTTCATTCAGTGGCAATAAATACTGTCTTCACTTTCTATTTATTCCAAACTAAAGCATCTTCATGCTTCTTATGTAGCCCTGTCTCACTGGCTGAGGTTGGCTTTGATCACCACTGCGGAGGATGACTGTGTGCTGATGTGAGTGCTGCCTGTAACCAACCCCATTCAAGGGAAGGCTCTGCTTTTACTACATGCTTCTTTAGAGGGCTCATGTCTTTAACCAGAAGAAACGTTTTAAAACAATCCAGAAACACAAAGCACAAGTCAAACACAGTTAATAATGTTTCTTTATGACTACTATTCACAATGAGATAATTAGAGAAAATTAGAGGATCTGCTTCTGATAGGAACAAACCTCAAATCATCAATAACTTTTTGGAAATTAGAAGACTGAAAAATTCCTGTGCCAAAAATATGGTTGCTTGTATTTTCTAAAAGTCACCATGCAATCTTGTGGTCCTCTGTACTAATAACAGTTATAGTACAGTATCAATAATAAGATAAAGAAATAAAGTAGATATATCATTTGGAAACTCTGAACTCTCTTTGGAATTCTTAAATTATGCTTTTACAGTAAACCAAATCAAGACATAGGAAATAAGTAAAAGCAATATTTGAAAAGGAAAATGTAACTTCTAAGAATGCTTCCCCACCAATTCCCTATAGGTCAGCCATTTAATTTTGTTAACCTTGGTACCTTAGGTAGCAAAACACAAACAAGTATGCATCAATTATGCTCAAGTCTTTCCTAACAAATGCAATGGACGTTTTTCATGTCAATTTAACTTGAGTTTTCAGCAGCAATTAACACCTTTGACCAAAGTTACTGTCCTGATTCAATTTTTTGTTTTGTTTTGTTTTCTTCGCTTCCATGAGCCATTTTTTCCTGGTTTTCCTTTCACTTCCATGGTGCTTCCTTTTCAGTATTCTTTGTAGTTTCTTTATTCTCTGACCTACAAAATAAAGTTCCTAACTGGTCAAGTTTTGATTCTTTGACTCTCTTTATTCCTTAATAAATATTCCCTCTGCATGTTATCTCATTAATTCTTAAGATATATTCCAAATGTGGTTTCCTTTTAAACCCCATTTTTTCAGTGCTCTCTAACTCAGGAAATGCATCATCATCAAACCAGTTTAAAAACCGCAAACATAAGAGTCTCCTTAATACCTTCTTACATCCTTACTCTACAAATTCAATCCACACTAATACATATCAATGTTACTTACTAAATATTGGCCACTTCGCTTTGTATCTTGACAGTTCTAACACTTTAGTCCATCGCTTTTTCTTTTGCCTAAACTATTATAATAGCCTCTTTATTGGTCTTCCACCATAAGCTCTTGCACACCTCCTACTATCTCAAATTCATAGTCTGGGAGTTTTGTTTGTTTTGTTTTGTTTTATTTTGTTTTGTTTTGTTTTCTGAGACGGAGTTTCACTCTTGTCGCTCAGGCTGGAGTGCAGTGGCGCGATCTGGGCTCACTGCAACCTCTGTGCCCTCTCCCCTTCCTGTTCAAGCGATTCTCCTGCCTCAGCCTCCCGAGTAGCTGGGATTACAGGCCCCTGGCTCCACGGCCGGCTAATTTTTGTATTTTTAATAGAGACGGGGTTTCGTCATGTTGGCAGGCTGGTCTGGAACGCCTCATCTCAGGTGATCCACCGGCCTCGGCTTCCCATGATTACAGGAGTGAGCTACCCCGCCCGTCCTGGGAGGTTCTTTTAAAAAGGAAGTTCTCAGCATGTAATTCTGCTCCAACATTTCAATGGATTCCAATTTTGGGGTGAATTAAAATATTTGACATGAGCCACGTAGCCCTGCAGAGACTGTCGCTTCTCCTTCTCTCCAGTTTAATCTCACTTTTCTACCTCTCCCTGTGCATTCCAGGCACACTGTCTACTTAGCTCCTGGACCATGCCACGCAGTCTACTGCAGGGAATTTTGCATGTGTTCCTCTATCTAACTGAAGCACTTTTCCAGTTCCCCCTTTATTCTCACTATTTTCACCTAGTTAATTCTAATTGCTCCTCTAAATTCTTTATTCTAGTATCTCTTCCTCAGTGAATCCTTCCCTCATCTTACACAACTCCCTGTATATCTCTTTGTAAAACTGATCACATTCTAATTTGACATCTATGTGTGTGACATTTCTCAAATTAATGCCTGCCTTTCATTACCTCGGTCAATAAGGGCAAAGATACTATCTACAGTTGTGCATTGGCTAACAATGGGAACATGTTCTGAGAAATGCATTGTTAAGCAATTTCATCATTGTGCAAACATCACTACGTGCAAACATCACTCAGTGTACTTATCCAAACCTAGGCTAGGAGTATAGCCTACTACACACCTAGGCCTAGTATAGCCTGTTGCTTCTAGACCACAAACCTGTATAGAATATTACTGTACTGAATAGTGTAGGCAACTATAATACAATAGGAAGTAGTTGTATATCTGAACATATCTAAACATAGAAAATACAATAAAAATATAATATAAAATATTTTTAAAAGGTGAATTCATAGGCAGCTCTTATAATTTGGAATCGCTGTTGTATATGAAGTCTGTCATTGACCGAAATATTCTTATGCAGTACATGGCTGTATTTAGTTCTCTGTTTTATCTCCAGGACCAAGGATACTGTAAGACACATGGCTGCTCAATAAATACTTTGTTGGGCAAATAGTAGGTGAAACAATTTTATACATTAAGTTTCCTACCCAGTTTCAAGTGATCCACTTATTAGAGCCCTTTGTTCCAGTTGCCACTAGCACAGGCACAACCCCTTTATGAGGAGGCAATGGGACTACTGGCTGAAGCAGAAACAACAAAGCAAAGAAGGGAAGGACCAGAAAGGAAAGAATCAAATGAATATAAGCAAGATGGATTCTGTTGCATAGCTTGGAACCTATCTCCCAAAACACACTAAAAAAGAAATTTTTAAAATATTTTCAATAAATCATGGCATCATTTATAGAAAGCATTTTTGAGAGACATTGTTTTGAGTATGTTATTGCTATGTTTGTTTTAAAACTTCTGTCTTTAACAGTACCTTGTTACAAAATGGTTACTAAAAAGAGGCAAAGGTAAGAAAGGGCAGGCCGGGCGCGGTGGCTCAAGCCTGTAATCCCAGTACTTTGGGAGGCCGAGGCGGGTGGATCACGAAGTCAGGAGATCGAGACCATCCTGGCTAACATGGTGAAACCCCGTCTCTACTAAAAATACAAAAAACTAGCCGGGCGTGGTGGCGGGCACCTGTAGTCCCAGCTACTCGGAGGCTGAGGCAGGAGAATGGCATAAACCCGGGAGGCGGAGCTTGCAGTGAGCCGAGATCGCGCCACTGCACTCCAGCCTGGGTGACACAGCGAGACTCCGTCTCAAAAAAAAAAAGAAAGGGCATGGTTCTTATGCTTTATTTAATGCCTACAATAGAAACACTTTGGTGTGTCTCTTACATTATGAATGTCATTAAGTATCTCCATTAATAGAATCTGTTCAAGTTTGGTTGAACAATCTGTTCAAAGTTAAACAATCTGTTCTAAGTTAAAACTTTGAGACCTTTTGACATTAGGAATTAATATATTGGGGTGGGGAGCGTGTTGAAAAACTCAGCACAATCAAGTTTCAGTCAATACTTCAGAAGTGTATTAAGAAAACTTTAATCAGATTGTCTTTACATAAATTATGATGTTCATGTATTTTTCATGATTGATGGGGATGCTAGTCATTCCCCAGTATTTTTTTTTTCCTTTCTTACAGCACAATATAACGTTCATCTGAGCACATGGAAATACTGCATTTCTTCCCTTGAAGCTAGGTGTAGCCATATAACTAAGTGTTGCTCAATCGCATGATATGTCAGTAGAAGCAATACGTGCAAATTTATGAGCATGTCCTTAAAAGATGGGTGGAGTCATGCTCTCTCCCTCACTGGCTTTTTCTTTTGACTGGTTTGAATTCAAACAAGGAAGTCATGGATGAACCTTCTTGTACCATGAAGGTGACATATAACAGTGAAACTCTAGACAGAAAGGGCCTGGATGCCTAAATCCAGGGTTTCTTTCTTGTTTAGGCCACTATCACTTTGGGTCTCTCTATTGCAAAAGCGAAATCTGCATTCTAACTAATTTAAAAGCTATGTGTTATTTAATTTAAGAATTTAGAAATAATAAACAGACTGTATGTTTTGTCAGTGGAAAAGCCAGTTTGGGAGGTCACATCTCCTTATTGCTAGACTTACATGCTCTTCTTATATCATGGTTACATTTCATGAGTTTTTGTATCCAAGAGTTCACATAATAGTATTTAGAGAAAAATAGAATTTTTACTGGAAATTTTGCATTCTACATTTATAAGATTACATTTAATATTTACATTTAAACTTCTAAAAAATTCTGTCAGTTAATTATTATTGCGATTCATAGCTAATGAGTCCTGGAGCAGGCATTTAAATGCAGGTTCCTTGAATCTCAAAACACATTTTCTTCATGTTATAATACCACTTGCAAGTATTTAAAGAGATTCTACAACTATATGAAGACCTAATCAATAATATATATACAATAATTTGCATTGTTTTATATGTTTGTTTTTGTATTTATAGCCACAGATATTGCAATTCAAAGAAATGATTCATTCAAAACAGAAAATTAAGTTGATAAAAGAAAATGTCTCTTTTAGATTTATACATTTACATTATTATTTTAAATTAACTGCTTTGAGCTGAGCATGTATAAAGTTTAAAAAAAAAATCTTTGCATAACCCTAGAAAATATTTGCTTTGCTCTTTTTTCTATCATTTTCTTTATAAGCTACAGTAAGATATTTTTAAAGATATGTAAACTATTTATCAGATTTCACTTTAAATGGCTGTTTTGGCTCTCTTTCATGGCACACATTTAAGAACAGAGGAACAAACGAGATGACCTTTCTTTTACTAGTGAAACTTAAACAAGCACAACAATTTGTTATAAGAAGAACAAGGCTGTTTTCAGCTCAACCGTTGACTTTCCTTTTAGATACTTCTTGGCCTACCTCCATTTATGGAAGCTAGAAAGACCAGATTCCAACATTTTTAACTAACCTTGCAGTTAGACATGTCACGTGAGAGAGTTTTCAACGAGACACAAGGGGACATCTTTGGAACTTTTACTTTTCTGATTAAACAAAGAAAAAGAATAGATATGGTTGGCTGTAGCCCCCTCTCCCAGTACCCCCACCTCCCACGTACATCACTTTCCTCCCTCTTTCTGGCTAAACATCAGTGTAATGTTGGGAACTGCAGTGGTCATCTTGAAGCCATGGGAGCATAATTTATTCTTTACTTAAATACTATTTCAGATTTTATTCTTCTCTCCAGGATTAGAATGTAGGATTAAATTTAGTGTCTTTAGAATGTAAAGATCTAAGTTAGAATCTTTATTTACCACTTATTAGCTCTGCAAATTTGGGTGTTACTGAGATTTTTGTGCCATGATTATCACCTCTATAAAAGTAGACATTTAGAAAAATCTACCTTGCAAGATGTTATAAAACTTAGAGACAGATTATATAGAGCCTAGCACATTAGCAGTGCTCCACATGTGGTAGTTATTACTATTAGTTAAACTGTTTGAATCTGTTCATTGCATGCTTATTCCTATAACATATATCCTTTCACAGTACTCCAGTGATCTGAACTATTTTCCAACTATTTACGTTATGTAATACTGTCCTAAAATGCTTTGAAAGCCTCTTGATGCCATTATGCTCAGTGTTCACACCCCTCATCAAAGAGAGGAGTGAAGTCCAACTTCGAAGGGATGCTTTTATGTAAATATCTATATATCTCAAGGAATTCAGTTTTGTGTAATAAATATTTAGGGGGATTGTTAGTATTTAATTAAACTTAATTTTTAGATAATAGTACATTGATATATAGTTGTAGGTTATATAGAAAGGGACTGTGTGTTACGGTAGTTTGCGTTTTTCAAGGACTTGGTTCATTTCATCTAAATTATCAAACTTATGTATGTAGAATTTTTCATAGTACTCCTTTTTATTCTTTTGATGTCCGCAGGGTTTGTATTGATATCTTTTGTTTCATTTGTGATATTTGCAATCTGCATTTAATCCCTATTTTTCTTTGTAAGTCTTGCCAAAAGTTTGTCAATTTTCTTGATCTTTTAAAAGAATCACTTGTTACTATAATTTTTCTTCACTGTTTTCATACTTTAAATTTTGAGTTCTGCTGTTATATTTATTGTTCTCTTCTGCTTGCTTTGAGTTTATTATGTTCTTTTTATGCATTCTTGAAGTAGGAACCTGGATAATTGATGTGACACTTTCTCTCTTTTCCAATGTATTATAAAATTTTCTCAGCCCTCCTTTAGCTATGTTCCAAAAATTTTGATATGTTGTATTTCGCTTTCATTCAGTTTAATGTATTTTTAAAATTCCGTTCAGTTTCTTTTTACTCACAGATTACTAGGTAGCATGTTGTTTGGTTTCTTATTGTTTGGGCGCTTTCCTGTGATCTTTCTCTTAGGGATTTCTAGATTGATTCCATGTGGTCAGAAATGACACTGTATGATTTAAATTATTCTAAATTTGTTAATATTTGTCTTACGTCTGAGGATATGATCTATCTTGGTATAAGTTTCTCAAACCCTTGGAAAGAATGTGTATTCTGCTGTTACTGGATGGAGTGGTCTATATATGTGGATTGATGCTGATTGGTTAGAGCATTGGATGATACTGTGTTTGAATTTATTTTTTCCTGATTTTCTGTCTACCAATTGTAGAAAGAGAGATGTGTAAGTCACCACTGTCGTTGTGGAGTTGTCTGTTTCTCCTTTCAGTTCTGTCCATTTTTCCTTTGCATTTTTTTTAAGTTTTGTTTTTCGATGCATACAGATTCAGGATTACTATGTCCTCTTGATGGATTGATTGTATCATTATATAATGTCCCTTTCTGTCTCCTGTAAATATTTTTTGCTCTGATGTCTATTTTATTGATATTAATATAGCCATTTTTGCTTTTCTTTGTAATCTTTGCATGCTATATCTTTTTTATTCTTCTACTTTCAACCTGATAATTTTACTTATTATAAATATTATAAAAGTATTTATTATAGTTTTATTTACTATAACAACCTGATAATTTTATTTATTATTTTATTTATTATAAAAAAATAAATTTTATTTATTATTATAAAGAGAACATATAGTTAAATCATATTTTTAAATCCACTCTGTTTTTTTTAAATTTTCTCTCTGTTTTCATTTCTGTTTTTTTGTTGTTGTTGTTGTTGCTTTCCTATGTACTATTTACTTTTTAAAGAAATTCACTTTGATGTATCTCTGGTATTTTAAGTGCAACTATTTGCACAACTTTTTTAGTTGTTGATGTAGGTATTATATTAAGTATACAAAACTTATAGTCTAGTACTGTCTTCATTTTACCAGTTTGAGTGAAGTATAAAAATCCTACCTCCTTTGACTTCTTTTTACCCAACCACCATTTATAATATAAATGTCTTAGATATTTTGACCACATATATTTAGAACACATAAGACAGTGTTATACCTTATCTTTAACTGTCAAGTATGAGTTAGAACAGAGAAGAAGGAAAGCCTATCATACTTACCTATACTTTTGCTTACTGTGTTCTTGCTCTCTGATGTTCCAAAAGGTCTTCTTTCATTATACACTTATGGTTTAGAGCACTTTTCTTTCTCCATTATTTTAGGACACATCTGCTGATAACAGATTCCCTTACTTTTTCAAAGCAGAAATGCTTTGATTTTCTCTTCAGTCCTGAAGGGTATTTTTGCTGGGCATAAGATTCTGGGTTGATAGTTCCTTTCTTTTAACACTTGAGAAATATTTTGCCACTTCTTTCTGCCCTTCATAGCTACTTCTGGCAATCTAATTGTTTTTGCCATATAGATAAAGTGTTATTTATTTTTCACTTTTTTCAAAATCTTTTCTTTGTATTTAGTTTCCAGAAGTTTTGTGATTAGTCTTGGCTTGGAATTTGGGGGGTTTATCCTGATTTTGCTTTTCACAGCTTGCTCTGTCTATAGGTTTATGCCTCTTGCCAAATTCAGAAAGTTTCTAGGAATTATTTCCTTGTCTACTTTTTCATCCCCACCCTGTTTCTCATCTCTTCCTGGGACTCTGATCACAAGAATGTTCAATCTTTCTTTATAGTCTTACAAGTGCTTGAAATTCTGCTTATTTCTTTCAGTGTATTTTCTTCCTATTGTTCAGACTGAGTAATTTTTATTGTTCTGTCTTCAAGTTCGTTGATTGTTTCCTCTGTTCTCTTCATGTCACTGTTAAGCCTACCCAGTGAGGTATAATTTTGATTTTTGTATTTTCAGTTCTAAAAATTCTAGTTGGTTCTTCTTTGTATCTTCTATTTATTTGCTGAGAATTTCTGTTTTCCTGATAAAGCTTTCTATTTTTTATTTGTTTCAAGCATGATTATAATTGCTTGCTGAACTATTTTTTTTTTACCAGAGCTGTTTTCAAACCTTTGACAGATAATTCTAACGTCTTCGTCCTCTTGGTGTTGGCATTTTTATTGGTCGTTTCTTTACAATCGGTTTGCAATCTTCCAGATATGTCATATAAAAAGTGTTTTCTACTGAAAGTTGGACATTTTATTTGTATTTAGAGAGAGGAAAAAGGAAAGTAGGACTACTACATATTTCCAGAAGTCAAGTCTGTGATTCTGAATATTATTTAAAATAAAATTTATATCTTTATTATATTTATATTTTCTAGTTAGGAAGAAATACTAATAATAACAAACTTGTTTATCAGAAATAAGTGTAAGTTTATGTAACAGTTTGAGATTCAAATAGAGTTGTGATTTATAAATACATATGCAAATGATTTTTAAGTTACATTCATCAATCCCTTATTCCCTCATCTGGAACTAAAAAAATTTTCTTGGGAGTAGTCTAACACTTTCTTCATACACATAAAGCATTGTTTTTTAACCAGACTTTTGCCTATTTCATTTCTCAGTCTGTTTTCTGTTTTCTTTTTCCATTATTCTCAATAAATACAGATGCATGTATGCATGTATATGTGTATGTTTATATGTATTTATTATGGATATGTATTTAATTTGTTCTATAACAAAATAATAACACTAATATAATTTCGTCATTTTATTCTATTCTTAATTTAACATCAAGTTCATTAACTAAAGTCTTAGGATAAATGTGATTTTTGATGAGCAAACTTTATACTATTTTATTTCAATCTTCCTTTTTGAAAGATTCGTACAATTGTATCAGCTTCATCAAATGTTCTTTGGGTTGTACAATTTATTATAAGGAGAGAAACATTCTAATTTATGTCATTTTAAAATTTCAATGCCAATGTTTAGAAATGTTGCATATTGTGTCTTTGAAACACAGTTTTAAAAGGAGCATAACTACTCAAGTCAGATATTTTTGGTTAGGTTGTCTTCTAGGGAGAAATCTTGGGATTATTTTTCACAGCCATTTCTGTGATTTTTCACATCTTTGTTTTGTGTTATATACCACTTATTGATATGCAAGCATAATACTATGAGTATGATTATTAAATTAAAATAGAAGTGATTAGATCCAACTAACTATTTTAAGAGTTATCTGTATTCTTTCCTAATTGTCTTTGTCTATGTAGCGACCTTTTTTTCTGATTCTGAATACATTGCTACTTTATTTTTAAAATTCATTATATTATCTATAGCATTTCTCATGTTAAAGTGCTGTGGTACCCTCCATGAGAAATGGTAGTTTTCATATTCCTAGTGGGAACTCTTGCTCTTTTGAATTCTCATCTGTGTTTTAGAATCTCAGATCTGGAAGGAATCCCAGAAGCTATTTTATGCCTAACTTATACGTGAGTGTAATAACTCTATGCCACACCAATCTCTATCCACTAGATTTTGTATATTTTTAAGAAGAAATAGTGAATGGATCTCCTTATGTAAAAATGTCAATGCCTAGATAATATGCTATGCAGAACTGTCAAGGCCATTGACACAAATTTTAAAGAAAATTTACAAACTAATGTTATGATTTCCATATATTTAAAATTTCTCTCATCAGTTTGTATCACTAAAACACATTTTTTTAGCTTTAGTATAAAGTGTGAACATATTACCAATAATTTTTTGCCCCACTGCTTCTTTCAAAGGCTTCCTGAAGAGATTAAAACAGTAATACGAACTAATATAAAATTGTGTCATCTTCATTTATAGGATAGGTTGCACTGAATATAAATACTCAACATATAAACAATCATAATTATGCTGAAACCTAAATAAGTTTAATTTATTTCACATAGCAAATGTTTCCACATTAAGCATTATAGGCCTGAAACAATCACTCATTGTGTACAAAATGAATTGCAAACTTATCAGGTGTTTAAGGCCCTATCTGAAATACCCACTTCCTTTTTATCTCTCATTCTTCTGTATTCTTATGAAACATAGTGTCCTTAACCAGGCCATGCATATGATACCTGCATGCCTATATGCAATTTGTTTGTTTAGTCTAGAATGCTCCTTATGTGTATGGTCATCTCCATTTGGAGCATGTCTTCCATAAAGCCTTTGCTGGCCAGTTCTTTCTTTGTGCAACTGAGGTAGTTTCCTTTTGCCCACACTATACCTAACTCATAGTGACTTTCAACATGGTACCAGGGACTCTTCATTGCCCATATGTGATTACATTACTGAATTTTTGGAAGGCAGAATTTGTTGTCACATTTTCCCTTCTTCTTTTTTTAAAAAATATATTCCAGAGCTAAGGGCTTTGCATAGTCTGTGGTGTTTACTAGATACTTGTGAACGCTGGGTTTTGTTCTGCGTTACATAGCTACAAGTGGAGAAAAGGATTTTTCATTCCTTCTTTACACTTCTTAGCACAACTTTCAAGAAATCCAGGGAGACCTAAACCATTTTATTACTTGCACCCAGAATTCTGAAAAATTAAGAAATAAAAGAACAAAAATGTCTTTTTTTCAATCCAGTTATTTAATTTGCGACTATATCTTGATAATATTTCTGGTTTTATTTTTGAAAATCCTTTCAAAAGTCTTAATTAGAAACTTTTGTTCCACAGTTCCCTCCTCATCCCATGACTTTATTGATTAGCCTACCTCCTTAGCTATAAACATCTGTGTCTTGAGCAATTTGGTCCCAGTCATAGCACGACAAAACACAACTTGAAAAGAATACTGGTCTTTGTAACAGGTTATATCATGGGCAGTAGAACACTTGAATATTGGATGGCTCCTCCCAAAATGCTTAGCTAGGGAAATAAAGTAGAATATAGTTACTCTGTATCTGCAGGGGAAAAGAAAGGCCAAGATAAATATTTTCCCTCACTTAGACACAGCAATAATGTAACTTAAGACCATCTGACTTTTGATCCTTAAGTTAAACAAAAAGATTCATTTTATTATTTCATTTATTAAACTGCAAAATATATTTTACCAAAATTTATTATTGAAACAAATTTCATGGTTATCCTTGACCTACTGTAATTCTCTTTTAAAATTTGTATTTGAGCAAAGTTATAGTTTCTTATCCAAAAGCAGAGACTTTTATTTCTTGAATCCATTTTTCTGTTACCTTAATAATTGGTTTTTAGGCAAGGCACTTATGCTTTGATTTATTTTTTCTAAAAAGTTATCAGTGTTACTAAAGATTAGCCATTGTTTACCCCAGTTAATAAATTTTCATTAAATTGCACTAAAATGAGTTTCTATGTAAATAATTAACCTAGTGAAAATTGTTTTTCACTTGAAAACAGAATGGCATTGAAGAACTTGATGGTGTCCTTACATCCATATTCAAACATGAGATACCATATTATGAGTTCCAATCTCTTCAAACTGAAATTTGCTCTCAAAACAAATGTGAGTATTTTCCTGCTGCATCAATTATTTTTTATATCACATTCCATTCTATGTAACTGTTTAATAAATGTTATAACCAAAAATATAGGTAGCTGCTCTGCCGATGAGATGATTTAGACAACTCCTGACTCCTGGTGAAAGGGTACATTAGTACAAACTTCTGAATGTTCGTTTGGTAATTTTTTTTTAATCTCAGGCCTTAAAAATGCACATAACTTTTGCAATTAACAAGCCTACTTCTTGACTTTTACTCTAAGGAAATGTTTGGGCAACTTCATTTATGATAAAAATTATTCATCATATAATTGTTTATAATAACCAAAAAGTGGAAATACTTTACAAAGACAAGTAATTGATTATACCTATTTTCATACATCTATTAATGCAACCACCAGAAATTAATATTATTATAAATTTATTTGCTTGCCATGGTGATGTTTTCATGTATACTTACATGAATAAAAGGCAGGCTATGTAGCAGAGAGAGAGAGTGATCATCTGTGTAAAAAAGTACATGTACATTTAACAGCATATGGTCTGGACAGGTGTGCAGCTAGTGTTCACGGTAGTTGTGTTTGGGTTGTGCAATTTCAAATATTACATCTTGTTTCATCTTATTGAATCTGTATTTTCTACAACAACTATGTATTATATATGTGGCTTAAAATATACAGATATCAAGAAAAGTATATATAGGAGCTATACATGAAAAATTATATTTCCAGATGTCATCTTGAGATCAGTAGTATATTTTAGAACTTTTTTTTGTTGCTGCATAGTTTGTTGACATACTGTTTATAATTCATTTATATGCCGGTTATGTGTGAAACACTAAAGTAGAGATGTAATGGGGAATATGACAGACATGAAGCTAAAGAATATAAGTCTAATGTTGACATAATAAAAATTAATGAGCAAGGTTTTATTTTCTGTAGGGTTTCTGTGCTATTTAAAGCAGTTTTGTCATCAGCCTGGAAGGCTTCAAGACGGCAATAAGAAAAGAGTAGGAGTCCTAAGGCACAGCTTCTTGTGATTCACCTAGATATGTAAGAAGCTGCATAATGGTGAGGTTCCATTAGGAAGAAAAGCCAATGGTATGCTAGCTGTGAATAAGTACTCTTGTGAAATTAGTGACATTTTATTTTTGTTTCCAATATATATTTTAACAATATGTAATTCACTTACAAAACTAAATACTAGATGAGAATGGAAAAGGAACATGATATGATTCTTTACATACAACACATAGTTTAATTGGAAAAACAAATAATAGACATGTATTTACAGAAAGAATCAATGAGATAAACTTTGTGGTACTGATTATATTAACAATAGAATTTTAGATAAATGGTACATTATTTTTCAGGGTGTGCTTCAACAAGGAAGTGGAATTTTACCTAGGTCTTAAATAATTATAGTCTCCAAAAGAATGAAAATAATCTTCTAAAGATAGATAATTGATTATGTAAATTTTGGTGCATCTATTAATACAACCATCAGAAATTAATGTTATTGGAAATGTATTTGCTGGCTTGAATGATGTTCCAAAGTATACTTAATTGAATAAAAAGCAAGCTGGGTAACAGGTTAGTTCTATTTGGAAATTATCTCAAAAGTCTTAATTAGGAACTTTTGTTCCACAAACCGCTCCTCACCTCATGGCTTTATTAATTGACCCGTCTTCTCATCTCCTATAATCGTTTGTATCTTGAGCAATTTGATCCTAATCACAACCTTCATTCAAGCTAAGGAACCAATGAAGACAGAGAAAGGAGAAAGGAATTCTAGGCAAGAGAAAGTGCATACAACGGTATGAAGATGGAATTACGACACAGTTTTACAAATTTCCTCAGCATTATATTTGCTTAGGCTTTTGGAATCGAAATTGTGGAGATGGAGAAGATGGCATGGTTTTGGTCTCTTGGTTTTACACATAAAGAATTCTAGATAAGGTTAAAACTGCCTCTCAGTATACTGTTTAGGTTGTGGAATATGAATTTTAGAGCTAAAAAAGCTAAGACAATTGTGGCCCCTTATTTTTATAGATGGATAACTCTGGATGGGTTATATCAGAGCCCCTGAAAATGTGAATCTGGTTCAGCAGGGATGGGGTACATTCTAAGTGTTTGCCTTTTAAGAAGCTTCCAGGTGAAACTGATGCTGCTATACCTCAGACCTCTCACTAGGTACCAAGACTTTAGAGCAATTGTTCTCAAACTTCGCCGCATATCGTAATCACCTGTGTAGCTTTTGAAACATCCTATGCCCAAGCCATACCCTAAACCAATTTATTAATCTGGGAGTAGGTCCCAGCCATCAATAGTTTTTAAAGTTTCCCAGGTGATTTTAATGGGCAGTCAAATTTACTAGCCCCTAATTGCTTCAATGTACTACAGACCAGCAAGATAATTCTTCCTGATATTGAATTTTGACACAGAAAAAAAATGTTATAAAGATAACAGTATATGAAAGTTTTGAACCATCACTATAATTAATGATAATTTTGTATCTGAAAAAAATTACAAAATTAAAAATAATTTTAAAGCTAAAAATGAAAAATTTACTGTAATCCAGATAGCTCATTCAGAAGCATTATTGCTGGGTATTATTGCATGACAGATGTTATAAAACCTATATATAACAGAGCCAAAGAATCTCCATAATATTAAGCTCTAATTTCTAATTAAAATACAAAATACCATAATATATGTAATAAGAATATGCAATAAAGACATGAATATGACTGAGCTAGGGTTTTGCTTGCCTCCTTGACCCAGTAGTCTCAGATCAATGTCAGCTTCAGAATATCTAGTCTTTAAGGCTTTCCACCTGTGTTTCATAATGTTCACGCTGATAAGGTTTAAGTTACCTTTATACATATATTAATCAAGGGAATTGGAGAGAGAAATGGTGGGTTGTTGAAGAACCTACTAGAGGCATTCTGAGAGGTAAATTCAGCAAACCATGAATTAGGTGTAACCCCAGGTATCTATCCCTGAGGACAGGTCTCTAATTATTTGGTGAACTATTTTATTTATTAAACAGTTATTACTTATTTCTCTATATCTTAGCTATGGGAAATTGAGAAATTGAGTCACTCTGAGAGAACATAATCATAAGGAATTGAGAAAGTATACATTGAGATTGACCTACCCTAAGGATTTGTCATGGAATTACCTGCAGATACCTATGGTTCTTTAAAAGTTTAGAGTGAAATGCTGTATCAACCAAAAATTTTATTATTGCCCCATCTTCTCTTTAAAGTTATTTTGGTAAATTCTGGGTTTAGTTTCCTGCCACTTCACTTATAGTAAGTAAAATACCATTCCATGTCAATATGTCTTAGTCATTTTTTATTCCTCTACACAATACACTCATGTTTTCTTGCATTATAGGGGTGGGCGGAAATAAGAGGGAAAATACGTAACAAATAACATTCTGCTATAATGTTCTCTTACCTTGTAATGCTTCATTTTTGATTTAAAATTAGTGCTTTCCATTGACAAGAATTTTCCATACAAAGAAGTTCTCTTGAGGAGTAGAATGTTATCAGGTTTCTAAATAAGCTTGATGTATTAATGCAATACAGGACTTTTGAACACGCGAGTCATAGAACTAATTCATGAACAACTTTCTAGTGTGAATCATCAGCAACTGTGAAGTCAATATAAAAGATTGTGATAGGCAATTTTGAGCTGATGTATACCGTACTTGAATAGAAAATACCAGAGTACATCACTTGAAGTATGAATATTATTTTAAGCAACTTCTCTTTTGGTGGTAGATTTATATATGAACACACATACTGTGAGTTGTCATTAAAAAAATGACTTGGTGTGATGGTGAAGTGGAACAGCACACTTAGGCAAACACAATTGTTTTAGCCCCTCTGTAGTTCTCACCTAGTCTGAGTTTCAAGCCTGCTGCAGAGTCTCATAAATCTCACTGCAGCAGATCCGAGAATTTTCGTAACTCTTTTCAGAGTCCTTCCAAAGCCTGGATAATGCAGAGAATCTCCTGTCATGGACAGGAAAAACACATAGTTTAGCTTGTTTTTATTTTTACTTTTTACAATCTACACATTTAACAAAATTGCATTTGTACCTCAAATTTATACCAAAAAAAAAAAATGCTTGTTTTTAAAGGGGCTACAGTTCCTGATTTAGTTATCATAAGTGGCAATTAATTTATGAAAAATTAAACTAGGTTATTTTTTCCCAGAATATCTACCTTCACTTAGAAAGAACTGGTTCAGTAGAACCCATGCCAATTTATAGAAAAGCATGTCACAGCGTATATTCATTTATAATTGGTAGCAATATTTTAATCTGAAAGAGGGCAGCAGATGATCACCCAGGATTGTGAAAGTATTAACTCAGAATATTATCTCCAAATATATCTTTGAAATATGGAGCATGAACTGGATATTCAGTACATCATGTGGTGGTAACTGTAACTCGAAGACTTGTCTGGGACTAGTAATATCTTTAGGTTCACAGAAAATAGATCATTTACTAATTCAGTGGAAGAGAACTAAATGTCCATTGGATTGTCTTTTTTATATCATTAAATAATTTAAACATGCAGAAAAATATAGACAATAATATAAAGAACACCCTGTAGCTTTGTCAGATTTTAACACTTTGCTTCAGATCTTTTTTTCTTAACAAATAAAACATTATGGATCTAGTTGAATTTCTCTATTTCACTTTGTGATTCTATACCTCGAAAAAAACCCATCATTTTAATTAAATTTCTTGACAATCATTCCTGTGCAGTCCTTCATCCTTTCATTATGTGTGTTTTCATGATTAACATATATTGTTGTACAATTTTGTAAATTTTATATAAATTACATCATACTTTTTCCTTCAACTTATTATTTTTTATTCATATAAATTTTTTATCTATACATGTATATATGTAGATCTAGGTCATCATTTTAAATGTTCTATAGGATTATTTTGGTTGATTACAGCATAATATGTATCTGTTCTACTAATAAATACTAGTGTTGTTTTTACATTTTTTTTATCATTGCAAGTAATGCTACAGTGAACAATCTTGCATATGAAACCCTATGCATATATGTAATAATTTCTCAGGCGATACAATTACCTTGAAAACCCTGGTTAGACTTATTCCTCTTTATCTTATGAGTTTGTTAACATCAAAAGTCTTATTTAAAAATTATATTTTTAAATTATTTGTGGCTGCTCCTTTTCTTGATACCTGTGGGATGGAGCTATGTATCAGTGAAATTTCTGTTCTAAACAGATATGTACATATGTACAGTGCTAGATATTTTCAAATTTCTATCAAAAGTGTTTGCACTGATTAATAATTTCACTAGCAGTATTGTGACATTGCTCCACATCTCTTCTACGTTAAGAAATGTAAAGCTATTTATTTTTGCCAATGTGACAGCTGTTGAGAATCTCACTCTTTAAATAATATTTTAATTACAAACATAGTTGAGCATCTTCTGTTTATTAAGTTGATTTTTCTTTAGTGAATTTCCATTTAATAGGCTTCATTTATTTCTATTAGTTGTTATTCTTTTCTTATTGAAGTTTGAAAATGCTTTTTTCTTTTTCAGTGTACCTATTTTAAATAGTAACTATTTGTCAGTTTTTCACATTTGCAAATGTGTACTTAATTAGTGGCTTGTCTTTTATACGGTATTTTATGTGAGCATGTGATTAAAGTTTATAATAAATCTTGGTATGTATTAGAGCTGGACCCTACTTTGTCTTTACATAATTTTTGTTCCACTTCCTTTATTTGTCCTATGGTATTTAAGATCAGTGTGTCAGTTTTCCATGAAAAACTCTGTAAAATTGAAATAAAAATGTAGGTTAATATGGTAAAAAAAAAAAAAAAGCATGATACTTTATTTGGGTCTGTTTACAACTTCAAAAAATATTGTATTTTATAAAACTTTTGACAATCTTTGTTACATTTATTCCTAATTATCTTAGGGTTTTGTTAACATCAAAAATCTTATTTAAAAATTACGTTTTTAAATCATTGATGGCTGCCCCTTTCTTTGATATTTGTGGGATGGAACCAAATATTATATAATGTATCATGGCTCTACAGAGAAAGAAGACTTTTAACAAGTGAGGAATTACTACTCTCTAAAAAGAAAATTAGGAAAAGATAAAATCAATGCTGAGAAGATATTTATAAGAAACTTTTTTGAGATATTTTTCCAGTATATGAATTTTGCAAAGCATGAAGTTTTAGTGACCTGTTCCATTTGCATTTTAAACTACCTGAGAAGAAAATTGGAAGCTGTGAAGAAATCAATGTAAAAGAAAAAAAAAATGGGCAAGAGTATTTTTTCCGGGATGAAAAGTAATAGATGGTAGGGAAAAATGTAATCATGTAAATTCATTTCAAATTAGTCACAAACACATCATCATTAAGTAAATACACTAAATTGGGGATTGATGTATACATAAGACATTATACAAACTTCTAGTGATTAAATTAGAGATTTGGCATGTAATTGACTGTTAAATTATAGATTTTTCCACTCCATTTTTTTTTTGTTAATACAACCCACAAGTACAAATTTTCACCTCTTGCCAATAATAATTTTAGCATATTCTCAAGCTAATTTTATGAACTGATGATTCTGTTTGAATCAAATAATATAAAATAAAACAGCCAGTTTGAATCTTTCAATTTTTTTTTACCTGAGTAAGCAAAAAAAGATTTTTCCAAAATTGTACTATTGTTATTCACGCTTACAGTGTTTCTTCAAAGATTCTATATTTCCCCAAATGTGAAGTTTGAAAAGGTATGCTTACAAACATACTGTGGTTGGAGTCTGTGAATACAAAACAGGAAGGAAAAAAGAAGGGAGAGAAAGAAGGAAAAAAAATAAACAACAAGGTTGATACCAGGATGAGAATTTGGCCTTCTTCATCCTAGAATCACTCCGTAGACAAGGAATTACCTCTGGCCTGAGTATACAAGAAGCATAGATAGAGAAGACAGGACATTGTTACAGAGTCAAGTAAATCTGGCCTCAGGATGCAACCTAACACTGCGGATCACAGGCAATGTGCTATCCTGAGTCCAGCTTTAAGGAACAAGCATTTAGGAATGATAAGCCCTTCTCCAATTTTCAGTGACCTTTATAATCTCCTCTCAGCTCATTTCCATTACCATAACAACACATGTTCTGAAAAAGTAGAGGACTCTGTAATTATAGATGAAAAAGGTAAGCCTGTGGACGTAGTATTTTCTCCCAATTAGAAGCACCTTGATGTGAAAGATTATTAAGTGATCTTATTTATTCATTTATGTAACAAGTGCAAACTAAGTGCCACTCTTCTAGGTGCTCCAGGAACAGGCGGCCTGTATAGGAAAGTTCTTCTTCATGAAACTTTTATTTAAGTCATTGAGAGTAACAGAGTAATAAAACAGTAGCAACAAAATAAGACCATTGCAAATAGTGATAAGGGTTATGAGAAAAATAAAGTAAGAGGATAGAGAGTAAGTGATGAAAAGCCATGTGAGGATTTTACACATCGCTTAATATCATCTAATTACATAAGACAAAATATTACTCTTGCTGTTAGGCAGAGAATAGATTATGGTGTGTAAAAATGGAAACAGGGACACCAGATAGGAGACTGTCCTAGTAGTGGCAGGAGAGGCTTGAAGGTGACTGTCACCTGGGTGGTAGCAGTGGAAGTGATGAGACTTGCTTGAGCTTGGTAGATATTTGAAAGTAAGGATTGTGGGACATGCTGATAGATTGTAGGTGAAAGAAAGAGAGGACTGGTCTGTGTGTAACTAAATACATGTTTATAAAAATATAAATAAAATAAATATCAATGCTGTTAACTGAAATAGAGGTACTATGGCAAGAATAGTTTTGACAGTGTGATGACATTGTTTTGACAGTGTAATCAAAAGTTCTAGTTTGGCTATGTTAATTAAAATAGAATAAATTGGTTGGTATTAAGTATATAAGTCAAACACCCAGGAAGGAGCTCATATGTGATATTCACAGCCATAGCCTGAATGAGATTATTCTGCAGAGAGTGCAGAGCAGGGCAAAGGTCTGAGTCCTACACATTGTTGTATTTAGAGGACTAGGAGAGAAATTTCCATAAAGAGACTGAGAAGCAGCAGTCACTGAACGTCTCTTAAAAGCCAACTGAAGATAATATTTCTGAGAGAAGAATATGATCAACCATGTCATGTCCTTCTCCAGAGAGAAGTGAAAAAAAGCCACAAAATAACTTGTGATATACACAACACCATCCATTAATGCTAGAAATGTACCCCCATGGATCTAGGTACTCCCAATTCTTTGTGCCATGAAAATAATGTAGATATATTGGTTTCTAGTGAAACTCAGCATCAATAGGTATTATTTACAGAGCAAATGCCTGGGAAGATAAAGAATTAATATTCTGATACACTATGTACCCCAAACATATCAAGCCACAAAATATCTACAAACAGATGGGAATGCAGACTGATTGAGACAATGCAAAATGTTAATGAGTGGAGAGGAAAAAGAGCTATCCAGATAAAACGTAGAACAGGTCTATGTAAAATTTAAATTGACTGCTTTTTTGCTCATCTTCCAATGTAGTGAACTGCAGTTTCATTTGCTGTATACCCTTTCCTTATTTTAAGCACCTCCAGAGTTTGTATCAGATAAATAACACTGAATTAAGATGCATAAATATTGGGAAAGGTATGATTAGAAGCTATGGGACAAATTGTGAACAAGTCCATGTGAAATACAAAGGACAGAATAGCAGATGCATCAAAAAAAGTAACAGTTTAGGCAAAGAACTCAAAAAGTAGGAGAACACCAGCATCAAGAGGCAGATGATAAAGAGCAGACAAGGCTTGAAGGCTGAAGTAGTTGGCTGCATTATCGCCAGTCACTTTTTTTTTTTTTTTTTAAATTGAGACGGAGTCTTGCCCTCTCGCCCAGGCTGGAGTGCAATGGTGCTATCTGGGCTCACTGCAAGCTCCGCCTCCCGAGTTTACACCATTCTCCTGCCTTAGCCTCCCAGTAGCTGGGACTACAGGCATCTGTGACCACGCCCGGCTAATTTTTTATTTTTATTTTTAGTAGAGACGGGGTTTCACCGTGTTAGCTAGGATGGTCTCTATCTCCTGACCTCGTGATCTACCCGCCTCAGCCTCCAAAAGTGCTGGGATTACAGGCGTGAGCCACCGCGCCCAGCCCATCTCCAGCCACTTTTACGCCATTCCTGTCTGGCTAAGTATCAGTTTCTGACTTGAGTCATCTTGGAAGCTGAAAAGATGACCTTGAAAGATGAGAATTATTCATACATTCTCACAGAACAAACTTTTGACAATGACGGAAACCTGAAAAATAAGCATGTCCTCTATCTACCCATGACACCTGGTTTACTATAAGAAATTGTATTGCTTGTGATTATTATCTACAAGATGCAGATGGAAATTACTTTTGTAGGAATATAATAGGTAATGTTTAGTTGAAATATTATTCTAACAATACTGTTTTTCTAAAAATGCTATTGATTGCATATTTCTCTAAGAAATAAATTATTATAAATATTGTTTAGCATGTGATTTTCAATTTGTTTTGTATAAAGGCTATTTGGAAGTTAGCATGATGTGGACTTAAGTTGGGATTGCAATTTTAAAATATTTTTAAAGTAGATGATTTAATCTATAGTTACTGATTTGACTGATGTTTATTCCCTTTTTACTTTCATCTGATATTTACAAAGGTCTGTGCTGTTATTCTAATGGTACCTTTTATAATTGTCCATTTATATACCTTTTTACATCTTTGAAATTTATTGAGATTTGCTTTAAGTTCAACATATGATCAGTTCTTCTAAATAAATATTTCTTATGTACATTAAAAAATGTCATTCTTCAGTTGTCAGGTACAATGTTTTACATATTTCTTTATATTAAACTTGCTTTATTCAAATATTCTGTGGCATTATTAATTTTGAATCTCCTTATTCTACCACAGTGAGAAGTATGTTAAAATTAGCCCCTAAGATAATGATTTTGTTTCTCCTTATATTCCTTCACTTCCTTTTTATGCTTTATATATTTTGAGCCTGTATTTTTAGACACCTAAAATGTTTAACTATGTCTTCCTCATAAAAATCATGAAAGTATGACCTTCTAACTCTAGTAATGGTTTTTGCCTTAATTTTTTTGTCAAATATTATTATAGCTACCTCAGCTTTCTTGATATATAGCTACTATATGCGCGGTTATGTCTTTTTTCCTCCATTAACTTTCAAACTTTCCTCGTGTTTTAAAATATGCTCATTGTAAAGAGGATATAGTTTAATATATTTGTTTATGTCTGTGTTTTATTTTACCCATACTGTTAAGCTTTGTCCCTGAACTACAACATTGGGTTTACTTATACTTGAAAATTATAATTATTACTCATATATGTGAATTAATCCAGTTAAAAATGGGCAAAAGACAATGTAACATTTTTCAAAAGAAATAGAAGAAATGGCAATTACATATCACCAACAGATATATGAAAAAATGCTCAACATCACTCATCATTAGAGAAATGCAAATCAAAACCACAATGAAATTCCACCTCATTCCAATCAGAATGGCTATGATGACAAAGATAAGAAATAACAAATTCTGGGAAGAATGTGGAAAAAGAGGAACTGATGCACTGTGGATAAGAATATAAATTAGTACAGCTATTATGGAAAAGAGTCTTGAAGTTCCTCAAAAAATTTAAAATAAAACTACTATATAATCCAGCAATCGAATTACTGGATATATATCCAAAGGAAATGAAATCAGTATATTAAAAATATATCTGTACTTCCATGTTTATTGCAGTATTATTCACAATAGCTAAGATGTGGAATCAACGTAAATGCCCAACTACAAATGAATGGATAAACAAAATGTGTTATATATCACAATGGAATACTCTTCAAGCATAAAACAGAATAACATCCTGTCATTTGCAAAAACAGAAGAATCTGAAGGACATTATTTTAAGTGGAATAATCCAGGCACAGAAAGACAAACACAGCATGATCTCACTCATACGTGAAACCTTAAAAAGTTGATTTCATGGAAGCAGAGAGTAGGATAGTGGTTACCAGGGGCTGCAGATGGGAGAGGGCAGGGAAATTAGGGGTGATTGGTTGATGGGTACAAAGTTACAGTTAGGAAGAATAAGTTTTGGTGCTCAATTACACCGTAAGGTGGCTATAGCAAATAACAATGTAGTGTATATTTATAGCTACGTATAAGAGAATATTTTGAATATCATCACAAAGAAATGATAAAAGTGATGGAAATGATTATCCTGATTTGACCATTATACAATGTATGTGTGCATTGAAACATACACTGTACCTTATAAAAATGTATAATTATGTGTCAGTTATAAATAAAAAGTTAATTTAAAAAATGTTCCAATGTTTGCCCATCACAAAAAATAAAAATAGAACTGTAATATGATCCATCAATGCAACTTTTGGGTACATATCCAAAGGAAATAAAATCACTGCCTCGAAGACATATCTGCACCCCCATATTCATCGCAGCATTGTTCACAGTAGCCAAAATATGGGAAAAATGTGATTGTCCTTTGATGGATAAATGAATAAAGAAAATGTGGTATACATCTACAAATGAATATTATCCCACCTTTAAAAAAAGGAAATACTGCTGTTTGAAACAACATGGACAGACCGGAAGGGCAGTGTGCTAAGTGAGTTAAGTCAGACACAGAAAACAAATACTACATGATTACCTCATCTATATTAGAATCTTTGAAAAGTCAAACTTACGGAGAGTAGAATGGTGGTATTAAGGGGCTTCAGGGATGGGAGAAAAGAGGAGATATTGGTCAAAGGACACAAATCTTCAGTTGTAAGATGAATAAGTACTGGAGATCTAATGTCCAGCATGGTGACTGTGGCTAATAATAATGTATTGTATCTTGAAATGTACTAAAAGAGTAGATCTCAAGTGTTCTCGCTACAGACAACAGAAAATTATAAATGTATGAGGTGATGGGTATGTTAATTGTCTTGATTGTGGTAATCATTTTACAATGTGTACATATATCAAAATATCTCGTTGTACACACTGAATATGTACAATTTTTATTTGTCAATCATACCTTCATAAAATGTAAAAAAGATATGGGGCAAATATAATACACATAATTTTCACTTCTATTGTAGTATTTTCCATTTACTCTACTGAAAATGTATTTTAAAATATGTAAACCATGACAGAAGAGGGAAGTTTTTTACAGAAACTGTGAACGGAATGGAGAGAAAGTCCACTACTTTGTACATTTTGCAGTTTTATGTAGCTCTCTGTGAGGTTAACCCCAATTTTCTTGTCTATCCACTTTTGTTTAATTATTAGAACCAAGCCCCTATTGTTTCATTTATTTAATGCCATGGTTCTCAATCTTTAGCAGGCTTTAGAGTCGCTTGAAGGATATGTTAAAATTCAGATTGCTGCCATCTCTCTTCAAATTTCTGATACAGTAGGTCTGGGTTGGGTACAAGAATTTACATTTCTCACAAATTTTTATATGATGCTGATTCTACTCCTCTGTGAATCACCAGTGAGAACCACTGAGTGAACAGTAATTGATTGGCATCATTTTTATGTACATAAATCAAATTGACATAAATCAAATTAAAGTCAAGGTAGATTTTTTATTCCATCACTCTGTGTCCTTGAATTAAAATCATTGGTGCAGAGGCCGGGCGCGATGGCTCATGCCTGTAATCCTAGCACTTTAGGAGGCCGGGGTAGGTGGATCACCTGAGGTTGGGGGTTCAAGACCAGCCTGACCAACATGGAGAAACCCCGTCTCTACTAAAAATAGAAAAATTAGCCTGGTGTGATGGTGCATGCCTGTAATCCCAGCTACTCAGGAGACTGAGACAGGAGAATCGCTTGAACCTGGGAGGCGGAGGTTGCTGTGAGCTGAGATTGTGCCATTGCACTGCAGCCTGGGCAACAGAGCTAGACTCCATCTCAAAAAAAAAAAAATCATGGATGCAGAATGAAGTAGTCTTAGAGTGACTGTTCATCTAAAAATATGTTTTCCCATACCATTATTTAAAAAAAAAAACAAAACAAAAACTCAGAAATGCTTACAAAAAGTTTAATATACTCCACTTCATAGTAGGTATTCTTCTAGATACTGAAGGAAGGTAGAAGAATGTGGGATAAACAGGACACAGCCCACACTCTCAGAGGGCACAGAAGCCAATGAATGAGAAAACAAAACTACAAAAATAAGTGTCCTGAATACAGTGTGTGCCCTACGCATAGCACTTAACATGTGTTTTGCTTACTCTGTCAAACAGGTCTAAGCACTTTACTTACACTGTCATTTACTTCTTCACAATGATCCTGAAGTAGGTACCATTTTAATCTTCACTTTACAGATGAGAAGTTGCATACTTTGCCCAGATGGTAAGTGGCAGAGCTGGGACTTGGATCCAGGCAGCCTAGCTCCAGTGGCCACTTTGCTAGTCCCTGGACGACTGTGCCCCGGTACCCTATAGTGAGCAGGAGCTCAGGGTGTCATGGGAGCACAAAAGAAAGAGGACAGTCAGAGGAAACTTTATAGGGAAGATTATCTTAAATTTAAAGGAAGGTTCTCAAGTTTTTCTGCCTCATTATATAAATTACTATTATAATGAATAACTTATAACGACAAGTTTGAAATAACCTCAGATACTCTTTTCATTATTTTTACAATCTTAGAAACATTGTAATTTTTGTTTCGTAGTATATGATTTCCTTCATATCAGCCATTTTGTCTTTATGGGTAAATACTGCCCTTTAAGAGGAAGCCCTGTGTGGTTCACAGATTAATTCCCAGTCCCTGGAAGAATTTCTAGTGCTCAATAAAAATTTATTATATTAATTACTTAGCTAATGGTAACCAAGTGAACCATAGACTGAATAAAACCCTGGTATCAATAGATACAAATTAGTAATATTTGAGCTCCCCAAATAAAATGATTCCTCTTCGTTGGACTAAGGCACTAATTTGGATTGTCATTTTTTTTTTCATTTTATTTTGTTCTTCTTATTCATGGCATCTGCTATTAGCAGAATGAAAAACTGGCATGTGTGCCTTCTGAAATATGCTGCACTGAACTGTCTGTGCTCAAGTACCAAGGCACATATGTTTGTCTTCTCTGGGCCAACACACAAATTGTAGGTTTTTCAGGGTCAACAGTAATAGGCATCTATAATTATATCATAGAGTTAGGAAAAGAAACATAAATAGTATCTATTAGTAACTGATAACAGGAAATAGGCTCTCTAATATCCATTTACTTTAATTAGGAAAATGTTTGCATGGGTTGGCCTCAATTAGAAACACACACACACACACACACACACACACACACACAGAGGGGAGGTGGGGCCAAATGGGCTTTTTAATTAATGTCTTGAATAAGTTACGACTTAGGAAACTCCCTCTTTCTTTTGCAATTGTTATGCAGTAACTATCCTCAAACGTCTGAAATTCTTTGAAATTCTTGAGAGGTTCAGAAACCACTGTATACCACACCCTATTATTAATCCACCCTAAGAACACCTCCCTCCCCTTTCTGAAAGGACTCATTTGCTTACTGGATTCTGCCATTACCAAATAGTTATTTAAAAAAATGTTCAGGTTTGAAAACTCACATTGTATTATTCTGAAAAGGAAAGAAACTTAGATGTAGAACTTGTTTTTATGCCTTCTTTCTGTAAGTTATGGTTTACCAAAGCCACCACAGCATCTTCCTCACTGTACTGGTCAGGGTTCTCAAGAGAAATCAATAAAATGTGTGTATATATGTGTGTGTTGAAAGATAGATAGAGATAGGTTGATAGAAATATATGTTATCTATAATCTCTCTATAACATATAAATATATAAAGTATGTATTGAATACATAGATTAAATTATTAAATATATATGTAATAGATATTATAAATATATAAATAAATATTTATAAAATATAAATATTGGCACGTCTGAAATATGCAGAGCAGGTTGGCACTTGGGGCTTCCCTAATCATTCTCATATTCCATTTTCATTTTGTCTCTATAATACGTATATGACAGTGCTTCCAAAGGCATCTTAAGTTCTACCCACTCCTTTTACTGCCCATAAGATTTCTGAGATTTACCTCCTTGCCTTTGTGCATTTTATTATCAAATCATTTAACATTTTAAAAGAACAACTCCAATGCTCAAGACTAAAAGGTATTCCTTTTAAAATGCTGAAATAGTCCTTACTAATGAAGTACAGTTTCCTTGCCAGACATATTGATTTACTGCTTTGTGGCCCTAATTTCTTGAATGTCCATGTGAGACCCATCTAAATAAAGGCCAGCAGGTAGCATTTTACCTGTAAGGCATGGCTCTGTACCAGAGTGCCCAACCATCTGATCCCAACCCAGCCCATCTGGTTTATGCACTTTTACTGTTCAACTTTTCCTGGATCTTTTCCTGGTTCTTGGTTATTGTCTTGTTAAGACACAGCAGAGACAAAGTTGGTAATTTTCAAGAGGAATATTTTTCCAATGAATGTAGAGGAAAAGAATGCAAGTACATTTGTATAGAAATAAAAGTTTTAGAGGCTTCTGACTTGAACCAGGGTTTAGCTACAGATTGGATGGATTGGGGTAAACATGAAACTGTCCAGCTCTTTTTATTGCCTCAACATTGTCTGGGTTTTCTAGTGGAAAATGGAAAATAAACGTATTTAAATATTGTGAGATTTAATTTTAGTTGATATCAATTCTAGGAACTTCTAACAAACACTTCACATCTCCCTTTGCTTCCTAGAATTACCTCCACACATGGACTCCAAGCTCCCAGGCTCTTCGTCTGTGGCCTTAAGTCCTGCTTCAACCTTGTTTTACTCATTGCCTACTTCTCTCTGGCCATTCTAGCCCACAGCCCTATATAAGACGGCACTTCATAGTGTGTTCTCAAAGACTCTTTTTCTGAAATCAGAGCATCTTGCACCACCTGCCACATCCTTGTTCTGTTGATCTGCTCTTACTCAATCTGCCACTAAGTACCTTAAATCCCTACCTCTCCAATTCCATTTGTCAACCACCATGTTTTCTTCTTCCTTTTCCTCCTCCTATCATTATTGCTGCTAATTTTAGGGTGGATTCCATCCACTCTGGTATTCAGTAAGCAATGAGTCCCTTCTGGGTTTGAGGTCACATGCTCCATTTATTTCTCATACTTCTTGTCAACTCATCATGCAGATCCTTTGGATGACAGAATATCATCATTTTAGAACCCAATTTTTACAATTTTACAAAACTTTCAAATCTTAAGCATACAGATCAACAAAATACAGAATTTCCATCAAAAAATTTAAAATGTACAGTCTTTCAAAGAAATTATCTGAGAACAACAAGTAACTATTCATCTTCACCCAAAGTTTTTCCTGTTGTTTGTCTATGCCTGACAATAAAAATAAAAAACAGAGAATCAAGGCTGTAGAACTACTCTTTCTTTCTACTTGCAGGTTGGTTGTGGAAGTGGATTCTAACCATTCCTGGTTTGGATTTTAACTGAGTGGGCCCAGAACACAGAGATAGCCGGGGAGAAGGTCTCATAAGTCACGGACTTCAATGCTCACAGTTGCCTCCCGCAGCTCCACAGTTTTTCTGGCCTCACCCTGAGGAGCAGTATACAGGGGCCGTAGTTTCTCTCAGAGCCTCCCTGACTGTATGGAGGAGCAAAGAAAATAAGGCACCACAAGTCAGAAAATAACTGGCCATGCTGCAATGGGAAACCAATTATGAACTCCCTCTCCAAAATTAAAAGGGGCCTCTGGATTGCTTTAAAATGCATTTGATTCTCATTATTTGCAGTAGTTATGTTCTGTAAAGTAATCGAATAAGTCAGTGCTGAACCTTTGCTCCCAGGAGAAATATAGGATTAGGTTCCTGTGAGCTTCTGGTCACAATGTTTTCATCAATCAATTGATACATAACCTTGCTTTATGTGTGTTTCTGTTTAAAAATACCTTATTTAATATATACTGTTGATTCAAACTGAACTTACCATCAACACTGTAACTCATGCCTGAATGAATTTATCTAATACATGTATTTTCTCCATAAGGCACGCCACTGCTTTCAAGTGCTTAGAAATACTACACAGCACTTCAGCACTGTGCTTGGGGGCCATTTTAAACAGCTAATTCACCAAAATAAACCACAAAAGCTGTGGACAGTTGTGGCACCAAATGGACTGCAAACAGGACATTTGTTTATAGTATGAGAGCTGAAATAAGGAGGCATAGGGTTGCCTTGTTTGACCCCAGCTGGGAATGTGTGCTTTGGGTGACTCAAATTTTTCGTTGCTATATACATATGTCTGCAAATGCCTGGAAAAGTGTCTTAAGGGGTTACAAACAAATTTTAGTGAGTAAATGAATTTGCATAAACAGAATTCCCTATTAATGAGGACTAGCAGTACTTTTTGCATGGAAGAATACATTAGACATAGGTTTAATAACTGAGCAGATGTTGTGGTCATCAATTGAATATTAAGAAAATTAAGAGGCCTAAGTTCAAGTAGCTTGTGCAAATGACACTATGACTAAATACTAGAATTAAATTAAATTGTATAGATTTAATCCATACAATCTGGCTCCAAAGTCCTAATGCTTAAGTGCTACACTATATTGCTTATCATGATAAATAAATATTAAGTTTTAGAATTTTGGTATTTAAGTAATAAAAGGCATTATTTTGAAGTTTATTTAACAAGAAGAAATTAAGACTCATTTGAATATAGTGCAGATTAGGACCTAACCTATTCAACTAAAACATTTAAAAGAAAGAGTATCTTGTATGAAGTTTCCTGAGATAATTAACAAGAGAAATACCAAGTGGATGCAAATTCTAATTTTTTCTCTTATTTAAGAGAATATTTTAGTAACAAGAATTCAATTATAACAATTAATGAGGCAGGTTCAATGTTGAGTTTAATAGTAAAGTATATATCTATTTATGAATTTTCCACTGCTATATTTTATATAATATGAGAGGTAACAACAAAACTGTAGCATAGGGTTTTGATGGACTATTTCCTTTGTGCATTTTGTTTACATTATAAAGGTTTTAGAAGCATGATAACCTTGGCAGCGTTTTTTTGTTTCTTAAAATTCTAAAAAGAATTATATGTCTAATCTTTTGACAGAATTGGAAAAGTGACACTTCACATGTTACATAATGGTTCTCCTGTCAGAGAGCAGAAAGTTTCATAAACACAGCAATGCTCTGTTTTTACAGATCCACAGAAATAATAACATTTCATCAGGTTTCAAATCCTATTATGAAAGGAATAAAAATTATGTTTCTTCAACCTTTGCAGCTACCTTCCCTATTCTAATTGGTGTCTGATTAAAACCCAGGAAAAAATACCTTCCAGAGAGTTTCTTGACTTAAAGCATTTGTGGCATGGCATCAAGCCCAGAAGAATATCAGAAGTTCTATAATTTTGACCCCCAACACTTTCATCTTATAAATTAGGAAACTGAGGTCCACAAGATGAATTCTTAAGAACCACAGATTTAGTGGCTGAGCTGGGATTAGAATGCAGATTTCCTGATTTTTAATCTTCTCTTTATTGTGTGCTTTGTTGTTTTGCCCCAAAGGGGCCACCTGGTCATTCTACTCTGAATGAGTATTTACTATTCCAGATAAAATAATGATTTATGAAAACAAATGGATTACATGGTCATGAATTTCCAGTTTCAATACTCATCTTACTGTTAAATTCTTGTTTAATGCTCATATTCCAAACTTGAGTATATTTTCATTTTATTATTCTAGTGAGCTAGGTTAATCTTTTGAAAGCTTTGGTTTGATTACTTCTGTTTAATTATTAGCCATCTTTTGTAGGGATTGCCTCAAAAAGTTTAGGAGCAGCTCTGCACAAACAAATGTATGATTTGATTTCTTTGCTATGTGACAATTCACCTGTTTATTTGTATTTGTAAAGCAAGTGACATTGGACTTTTCTTTAAAAAATTCCCCCAGACATTTTATTCTATTCTCATGAAATTACTGTTTGAAAGACATTGGCTGAAACAACTGAAAACTAAAATTTTATTTGGTCTAGAAGAAAAATGAAAAGTAAATTTGTCACACCTTGGTTTGAATTATGGCTTCTCTATTTACACCTTGGTGATAAAAACAGAGGCAGTGAATCTAGATTAATTAAATGAAAATTGCCATGAAATGAAACAAATGTACACTGTAGATTAAACACATTCTAAACGTTTATTGTATCTCCTAAACAAATCTATTATTTTAATCTAACAAGTAAGACTGTAAATTGTTTGCAAAGTAAATGTGTACATTTAAGAAAATAACTACATAGTGTATGAACTAAGATGATTAAAGCAAATTCACAGTTTTCAAAAAAGCAATGAGATGGCTGTTTTCCATTGCATTAAAAGTTTACTGGAAGACAATTGACTTTGGTTTTGATTCCTTTGATTATTTTGCTATAAGTCTTCACCTTACTTCTGATAATGCCACAGCTATTATGTTGATGTGACATAATAAAAAGTAATTTCCATAACTTTTTTTTCAGCTAAGTGCAAAAGTATAGAATAATAACAAACCATCATTCATTTGTGTTTTGTTTTGTTTGTCATTGGGATACAGGTTACATTCATCATTTTATAGTGATATAAAATTAATGAATGTCTTCTAATTGATAGTTAATAATTATGAAAAATCAAACTCTTTAAGACATTGATATAAAAGTTGTAAAATCCAGATGGAAATTTCCACACTGAAGTTATTTATAAAAACGCTCACCTGTATTTTCTGTTGCAGTTAGTTTGTGAAAGAAAAATTTTATATAGAAATCTAGTATAACCCCTCAAAGAATTTCATGTTCATTTCAACTTTGGAAGGAAGCAAACTAGGTGGGGAGGTAGAATATAAAATTATTTCATAGATGAACTTACAGAATTTTTTTAATGTAGTGTTTGGTTAATGTCTAGGTACATTCAAAAGGAGTTATTACAGCATGTTTTTCTTTCTTTTTTTTTCATTTAAGAGGTTGATGTGGCTTTTTAAATTAAACAAGTAAGCTTACCTGACAAATAAGATTGGTGCATTAATGCTAGTGAGAATATGAGTTTATATTTATTTTAATATAGGAAATTGAGTGAGGGGAAGATTCTAAATTGCTAAAACTATTGATGGTTTCTTTTAATGAGATTGCCAATAAAATCAAAACATTAAATCCTACTACTTCTTATGCTTACAGATATTCATTTCAAAGAACTTCCAACTCTTCTCCACTGTGCAGCAAAGTTTGGCTTAAAGAACCTGGCTATTCATTTGCTTCAATGTTCAGGAGCAACCTGGGCATCTAAGATGAAAAATATGGAGGGTTCAGACCCCGCACATATTGCTGAAAGGCATGGTCACAAAGAACTCAAGAAAATCTTTGAAGACTTTTCAGTAAGTTTTTATTTTTTAATTATATCTCTGTATATTCTGTTTGATATTGTAGAAGAAACTGTAAGAAGAAAAAACCTATTACCTTTACCATTTTGTTTAAGAGTCTAGATAAGGCACTATTAGGCACATGAAAAAAGATCAATAATTGTGAGTTGCAGGAAAACAATTTGATGATAATTCAAAAAGTCTACCTAATAAAAAATTTATTTATTTATTTACTTATTATTTTATTTATTTATTTATTTTTGAGATGGAGTCTTCCTGGGTCGCCCAGGCTGGAGTGCAGTGGTGCTATCTTGGCTCACTGAGAGCTCTACCTCCTGGGTTCATGCCATTCTCCTGCCTCAGCCTCCTGAATAGCTGGGACTACAGGCGCCCGTCACCACGCCCGGCAAATTTTTGCATTTTTAGTAGAGATGGAGTTTCACCATGTTAGGCAGGATGATCTCAAACTCCTGACCTCAAATGATCTGCCCAGCTCGGCCTCCCAAAGTGCTGGGATTACAGGCGTGAACCACCTCACCCCGCCTAAAAAGTGAATTTATGTTGCTTAAATTTGTTTTCCTTGTGTGATTCCTTCTCCTCTTCCCTGTTAAGTCCCAATTCTGTCTTATGTAGGTTGAAGCCCCAAATTACAGAACACTTTTTGAAGAGTGTTAGTTTTGTAAGAATGTAATCAAAAGAAGATTTTAAGAAGGAGTGGATGCTATCTCAGTACATAAAACATACTTTGTGTTTCCATAATCATGTTTAGAAAAGCAATTGTTTTTCTATTTGTAACAAAGATATGCACAATTTGCTCCAGAAAGTGAATTATACCCTGATGGCTCTTTGGAAAATATAATGGGACAATGATTATGCTGGTAAATTATCAAAATTTGTCTTTGAGTATTTAAAACAAATAATTTTGTTGTCAAAGAAGAGTTAATATAGAATATGTAAATCCTGTAAGCTTCTGGTTATTTTAGCATTTATTCTGATTGTCAGATTAAGCCAATCTAATTAATATTGGACTTCAAAAACAATCATTGGTATTTGAGATTTCTGGAGAGTATATTTAAAATAAATATAGAACATGAAGTTTTATGACAAAATTAATAAACTACTAATTTTTAGTCTTAGGTCCTTCAAATCAGAAATAACCATTCTTTTTATTTCTGGAAGGATTTTAGATAGTGATTGTCATATATGCTAGTTTTTAACTAGTTGTCATGCTTTATCTGATGAGGGCATTCATTTTCATAATTGTTCACTGTATGCAGGCATTGAATAGGGCAGCATGGTATCTACCTCAGGTAAGTCAGTAAGTCAATTTAGCCTTGGATGTTTTCCATTAATACTGTTATTTAATACATTTTAGGTGCCTGTCTTTAACTCCGTACAACTCTATTTTTTAATTTTTAGCCACTGGTACACTGGGTTAAAATTTTCCCTAGAAGTCCTATCATCTAGGGATGCTTTCTAAATTAATCCCTGATTTTCAAAAAGTCATTCTTCCACTTCTTGCTCTCCAGTAAAGACTCACCTTTTGACAGATGCAACCCCATGCACACTTCAGGTGCTCCATAAGTAACAAAATACTACATAATGATTACAGTAGGTATGAAAGTAAGTACAATGGTAGGATGTGAGGTTTGATGGATGTGGGATATAATTTTTTTTTCTCTTACACCCTCTCAGTATTTATACCTCTGCTCCTGCAATAACAGTGCTGATAGAAGTTGATTGCTATCATTGTCTCTAGGTGACAATCACTCTTTCATAGTTGCTGCATTCTAATTTGACAGTTATACTTGATAATGATTGTGTGAAATTTGTTACATAACTTTCTATAGTATCTTTGTAAGCTGTTATTTCTGCCTGAATGTCTACAGTAAACGTTACCATTATAGTTGGGATAGATCAATTATTTTGTGAATGTTCTGCTGTCAGTAAGGAATTGACTGTAACTGTTGCAAGTGCCAACAGATCTGTCAATGCGTTTTCATGACCCTGGATAATTTTATATACAATAATTTTGCAAGCTATGAAGGCCTTTTTGCAAATGTGTAGTTAAGAAAATGAAACATATGTATTGTATTTTGACCCACATGGAAAAATGTTTCCTGTCAATTTATATGATACATGAATTATTCTTCTAATTATCAATTTTATTTAAAATAAATTTGGAAGTCATATCTTCTTACTGAAGGTATGCCAGATAAGCAGATGTTGACACTATCTATTCTAAACACTGTTAGTTCAGTCTTGTAAAGAGTGTATGTAAACCTGATGGAGAAAAGTGGAATCTCATTATGCTACTAAAATACTTTACTGTTGCTTTAAAAGCATCTATATCACTTCAATGTTATAATGACCTAGATTCTGAAAAATCTGAGATCATCACATATGCATTCAAATTTTTCATGAACTATTGTTTCAGAATAGTTTAAAGGAGCAGATATTTTTAAGTTTGAGGTTTACGATCTACCAGTGGACTATACTTCTACTGAAGAAATATCTATTTTTAAATTCCAACATATTTTGCTCCCAACTAATTTTACTGATTTGTTCAGTACTTCCTAATCCCCCATCAATAAAACATTGCTCATTTTAGAATTCCACAGGGAGTTACAATACAGTGATTTGGGTCATCACTGAATGAAGTGGGTAGAAGGAAAAAGCCAATTGTGATTTTAGAAAAATACAGAGAAAACACAAAAGCATTAGCAAGCATTCATAAACCAAGTGACACCCATGTCTTATCGTTAGGTATGTGAAGGAAGAGGATGAAGATGAAGAAAAGAATGAGGAAGGAGGGGAGGAAGAGAAAGAAGGAGAGAAGGAGGAGAGTAGGAGAAGAAGAGGGTCTGAAATTACATTTCTTACATTGCTTCATGACATTTTTTATTTGAGAGGTTAATAATTTATACACAGTCTATGAACAGAGCCTCTTCATTATGAATGGCTTTCATGTTTTGATAAAGTTATGTAATTAACATCTGTACTTCATTTATGTTTTCAGTGCTATTACTGGATGATAATATCATATATTTCTATAATCCATAAAGTCTTTAAAATATCTACTCATTTTTCAGTTTCTGACAATGTCACCTGAGAGAATTAATATGAAAAGTAGGTGGGAAAAGGGCAAAATATTTGGTACTTAAATTCACAACTGGGTGTGAACAACGATTTGCTTAGCATTATTCATAAGGAAAGCCCAGGACATTTCAAATAGTAAATAGTGACATTGATGATTTATTTAGTCTTCAGAAACTTATCTCTTAAATAAAACGTGCATGAAAAGTTGAAAACAAACTGGAACTTGGCCTCACATTGAGGCACCTTGAGATTTAAGATAAAGAGTACAAGACTAGTCTGTACTTTAACCAAACAGATATAAAGAATATCCACTTGTATTAGTTCAGATATGTCACCCCATCCATCCCCTTCAATTTAAAGCCCTTAACAAAATGATTATATCAATGTGTAAATAGACAAGGAAAAGTACATTCTCCTCTGTTGGCCAGCTATGGAATTGGAGCAGGTGTTCACTTATCTTAGAAACAATATCCAGAAAATATCTTTTTTCTTCCACCACTGTGTTCACTTGTAGTTTGTTTTAAATATTTATACGCTGTTAATTATAAATATTCATGAAGAAAATTTAAGAAATGGAAAAATCAGCTTTCCATGCACATTCTCTAACTGGCTTTTCAGGAGTACTCCTGACTGAGAATCTTTCTATGGCTCATATGTGAGATGGGATTCCTGTGGCATCAGGCTCTCCTTAATCTATCCCTACACTGCTCTTTGTCCCTGTGGACACTGGGCCCGTGTGTGTGTGTGTGTGTGTGTGTGTGTGTGTGTGTGTGTGTGTGTGTGTGTGTGTGTGAGACAGAGAGATTTTGTTGCCCTCCAGTATCTGACTGATAGGCCCTAATCTTTTTCAGATAGTCAAGGGCTTGGGTTTAAAATACAGGTATGGAGGGGTAGGTGTTGAAGCACTTACAATATCCCTAATATAAAGCAATAATTGACTGGCTAATATAGAGAACCGATTACTCAGAAGTTAGATTTGGTGTTTAGGCTAGTAGTAAACATTCACTCTCCTTGGCTCTTTATTTCTCTCATTCTCAGCATTGCCCTCCCAGTACTTTGCAAGTAGATTGTTCCATTTAATTCAGTGTTTATCAGTGTTCTATAATTTAGTTTAAATGGCAGCATATCCTGCTTTGCCTATGTAGTTTTTTCTTTCTTATAAGTCTGGAAGCTCATGAAGCATAGTGGGCTCTCCTCCCCTCCCACCATCAGGTACACTAAAGGTGCTCAGCATGTATTTTTCTCATTGATGGTGCAGAAGGTCAGTGTCCAATTTAAAGACTTGTCTTATTTCACTTTCCCAATCATATACTTAAATAGGTCCCATATAGTAAATAAAATAATTGGTCATATTTCCTATCCTTGGAATTTTTTTTAAGTTTAGTTTCAGAGACTTCATAGACAGCCCTACTGCTTGTCTTCAGCATATATTTTAATAGGCCCAACTAGTATGAATTTTGGAATCCTGGCCTTTATTCAATATTGATGTTCTGTTCTGTTAGAATTGAAGAAACTAGAATAAGTCACATAACTGCACTTGACTGCATGCATGCATTATAAATTTATGTGTCAGTTATGTGCTTGAAACTACTTAGGAATCTCTTTCAAAAATCTGGCTATCACAGAATTTTTCTCTTCTCCAAGTCATCAGACCCAGTTTTGATGCCCTAACTCTGCAGCTCTAAACATGCTGTGTAAACTCCCTTGAATCTCTTTGCTGTATTTTCCTTTACTCCTAGAGTCCTGGGATTCAGTCAGGTCTGGATTTTAAACCTAACTTCACCAAAAACTAAGTTTGCATCCTGGGAAAAAATAATTCTTTATAGAGCACTTTAGGATTTGATGAAATGAATGTGAAATTGTTAAATATATAGAAGACCCACAAAAAATATTGCATTCACCTTATTTTCTGTTGGCTTATTGTTATTCATATCAAATTTAGACTTCACCATCAATCATACCTTTTCTTTTCTTACATCATTAATCTCTCCCATTATACTGACTCTTCCCTGAACAAATGTTTCAATAATATATATATACACACACACACACACACTTGCTTTACATAGACATATAGTTTTGCATTGTTTAAAGACTCTCTATATATACGTGCTTTGCATTTAGCTTACTACTACAGCCGCTCTGTCAAAGGCCATAACTAATCAACAATATATCAGATCCAGTGGATTTCTTTCAGACATCTTTTGGCACAACCTTTGACACTGCTTTCCTTGACCCTGCCCTCTTTCTGAAAGTCCACTGACCCCTTGTGGCTTTCTTGTCTTCCCCATCAGCAAAGGTTCTTTCTGCACTCTCTTCACTTATGATTAAAAGGCAGTATCATAACTGGAACAAATGAAATCATGTGGAATTTGTATGAAGCAGAAGAAACATTATAAATGGGATTTTAAATAAGCACTTAATGGGGAAAGGTGAAGGATTCATATGGTGAAAGAAATGGGATGCGCGGTTGTGTGAAGAAGGCAGAGTAGGTAAACCCTGACTTCTTAGGCCAGAAAATCAAATCTTGTTATTGATTTTTTCACAGAATATATTATTTTTTAACTTATGATAATGACCTACAAAAGACTATGCACCTATTAAAAGAAAACTTAACATTTTATATAATATATTGATAAAATATATATGAAGAAATGTTTGTAGAGCCCCCAAAGAGCTTATACACAACTTAATGGTAAATACATAAAAATCTAGTTGTTTGTAGTATTTTTTGCCTACTCATAATATAAGAAAATACTTGATTTTCAATTATTTATTTACATGCTTTGCACAGGTTGTATGCTTAATGCAATGTGTATGATATAGCTAGATTGAAATAGAAAAAAACTGTAAAAATAATTTTCCGTAATTAATTTTATGAGTTATATTATTTAGGAAAACTGTCTTTAGGGTATTTGTCAGTAGAATGTTCATTAGGAAAGACATTTCTCATGTCCACTAAGCCCAGTGTGTGAGACTGCTTAAAGTAATCTCTTTCTCCCAGAAATCATGTTAGTTTGGTTTAACAGAGCCAAGCAAAAACCCCATTTGTAATTCTCAGGAATAACTATTCTCAGATGTCACAGCCACTGTTTTCTCACTGTTCTTCTATGTAATAAATGATTTATGTTTTCATAAAGTTGCTAGAATAGCTACCAGTGTCTGTACACTCTCTTTCCATATACAAAGAATATAGTTTTTAAAAAGTTTTCCTGGGTTCTCATTCATTATTCTGCCTCAGCAGAGGAGGAAACAGAAGCAGAAAGGGTCAGGTTGATGTACAGCTAGGCTCCACACAGTATAATCATTTGGTGGTGAGGTGGGGAGGAGAGCAAGCATCACTGGGAGAAGCAAGATGAGTAAAATATCTGAATAGTCCTTGAATGTTTTTTACAAATCAGACACATTAACAGATTATTGCATTATCAATTTACATCACCAAAAGAGAAATTAGCCCTAAAGTTCAACAAAATAGAGGTTTTGTAAAATGAATATAGTGTGTGATTTGTGTTTCCAATTTCTTGAATAAGCATAATGTATTATATTCTTCATTCAGGGTTTTTATATCAGAAATGTTATATTCTCATAAAAACATGAGACACACATTTTTCATAATGTAGACATTTTTTATCCTTTTTATTCCAAGGTCTGTTTACTCCTTTATTTCATAACTTCCCTCAATTGAATAATTAGTATTAAAAAATAACTTACTGTTAAAAATTGTTCTAAAAACAATGACCCTTTTGATAAACCTTAGAGGGCACTTTGTCTTAGCAACCACTGAACTCTGAAAAGCCACATCTTATTTTCCCAGGCAGAAGGGAATCTTAGCGCTTTCGGGAGATATCATAATTTTATTCCTAAATGAGATTTACCTTGTAATATTTATTTGAATATCTATTTATTCTCACTTTTGAAAAAATATTCTTTGGAGTTAGGGTAAGGCCCTCTATCTGCACTTTAAGCCCATTTCCCACTGTTCTCAAATACATGGAACAGAGCTGGGGTGAAAAATTTAGATGTAACAGCTATATAGTTCAGAAGAATTTATAATATATTTGCTTTTATCTTCATTGTACCAAATGCCGTAGCTGCTGTGAATGCAATCATGGTATATGAGGACAAGTGATGATATGATTTTGATTACCTATGCCTCAGTAGGTAATTATTTTTATGCTCATTGCATTAAAATTAATTCAATACCCACAAATAAAAAGGCAATTTATGAAAGTAATAGAGGGAAATAATATACATGTGCTTACAGTTCTTTTCCAATAGAGATCCTTAATACATCATTAAATAATTTTTTAAAGTTGAAACAGTATCTTATTCTAAATAGGTAATTCATTATATTTTATACATTTGCTTCAGATTCTGGCAGTCTCCAGGATTCTATTAAGAGTCACATCCTTGTCTATGGGGGCTAAATGGTCTTTAAAACCCCTTGGAGACCTAAGTTTTTGTAATTTTTAGAGTTCTGATTTCTCAGAAACCTTCTAAACTTCAGATCTTTCATTTTTTTCTCTCTTCTTTCAAAGCAATTAGCTTTACCTGTAGAACAGGGTAACCTAGAGCTGTCACTTACATGCCTGCTGGTCAAAAGGAAATACAATTTCAGAGAATGCAAAATTAATCACTTATGGTAATTAAAGCAATCGGTATTGACACTATATCTGCAGAGCGTGGCCCTCATGAAACAAACACATGGCATTGTCCTTTCAGAAGGAAAATACGCAAAGGCAATTGAATTATAATTTCATTGGAAAAATATTGTTCTTGGAAATTCATCTCCATTAATTGGCTTTGAATTTCCATCATTCTTGATTCTTGAAGATAGAAAAGGGTATTTAATATAATCCAATGTAGATTGGGTATACACTTTTGTACTAGTATCTTGAAACTGATTTTACTTTAAATTCATATAAAGGCCTCTCCAGGCATATGAAAAGAATCAGACTTGTATTATGAAAAAACAAGAATATTCATCAAATATTACAGCTCTGAGCCTCAACAATATAATTTCTTTTTCATTTCTCCTTATGTAGCAACACTCTCTTTGTGATATATATAGATGTGAGAAAGTAAAGATTATGATTGACTTATTCTGCCTCTAAAAAATACAGTATAAAAAGAAAATAAATGGCACCAGTTGAAGGCTAAATTTTGGGTTTGTTTTACATAAATTAATCAACCCTCACTTGAGCCAGAAAACAGTCTCCAGTTTTAGTTTAACAAATAGATTGATTGAGTTCAACAAATACTTATTGACTACCTCTTAGGTGCCAAGCATTTTTCTAAACACTGGAAATTCAGAACAGACCGAAACTCCTACCCTAATGGGAAATAAGACTATAAATAAATAAATATATACAATGTGTCTAGTGGAAATTGATGTTTAAGACCAGGAAGAAATAGAAAGAACCACATTGTGTAAAGTGGTGTGTGAAAGGAGATGGGAGGGGGAACAATTTTGAAATGAGTAGTCAGAGAAGTATTCACTGAGGAGTCCTTTTTGGTAACTACCTACAACTATGAAAGAGAAATTCATGCATTTATATGGACAGGTATTCCAATAAGAGAAAATGGCACAAGGGCAAAGGCTCTCGTAGGATATGAATATGCACAAAAGAGCCAGTTGGCCAATGTCACTGAAGCAAAGTAAATGAGAAAGAAAAGATGTAGTAATAGATGGCCACAGAAAGATAAGTAAGGCCAGATCTGTAGGGCTGTAAAGGCAATGATGAGAATTTGGTATTTTGGAGAAAGGCATTAGAGAATTCTGAGAGACATTGTATTGGTCTGTTTACACGCTGCTATAAAGAACTGCCAGAGGCTGGGCAATTTATGAAGAAAAGAGATTTAATTCACTCACAGTTCCACATGACTGGGGAGGCCCCAGGAAACTTACAATCATGGCGGGAGGGAAAGCAGTCACATCTGATATGGCCGCGGGTGAAAGGAGAGAAGGAGGAATTGCCAAACACTTATAAGACCATCAGATCTTGTGAAAACTCATTAACTTTCATCAGAACAGCATGGGGGAAAACTGCCTCATGATTCAATCACCTCCCACCAGGTCCCACCCTGGACATATGGGGATTATGGGGATTACAATTCAAGATGAGATTTGGGTGGGGACAAAGAGCCAATCCATATCAGGCATCATATGATTTAAATTGATCAGAGTCACAACTATATTGATCACAGACTGTACAGGGCAAGAAGGACAGATCAGACCTGATTGGCAACTACTCCCATAATCCAGATGATAGATGATAAAAAGATGGTAGTTTACACTAGGATGACAGCCGCAAAGACAACTAGAAGTGGTTAGGTTTGAAATATGCCATTGTTTTATAGTATAGAAAATGGAATTTACTGACTTTGGAGGTGGAATATAAAAGAAAGTGAGTAGTTACTGATATTTCCAAGTATGTTGGTAGAAGCAGAGGATGGAATTATTTGCCACTTACTGAGATGAGGAAGACTGAATGAAGAAATGTTTTGTTAAGAAAAATCAGGAGTTTGGCTTGAGACACGTTAAATTTGAAATGCCTACTATGTTCCAAAGTTTGGAAGTAGAGGTTATAGGGAGTACCAACCGAAAAGGCCAACAGTGAGCAGCATTTAAGGTAGGAAGAGAATCAAGAAATCTATTGACCTGGATGCCAAGTAAAAGAAAGATTTTCACAGATGAGGTAGAGGACAGCAACATTAAATGCTACTGACAGTTCAACTAAGATAGGACAGATAATCAAATTTTTGATTTAGCAACATGTGTATGTATATTTGTATGTGCATATTTATATATTTATCCTTAAAATTAGTCATCATAGTAATAAGCCTTTCTAAATATTGGAAAGATGATTTATTGGGAGATGAGAGAGATTAAGATAAAATTTTCTAATGAAGCATGAGCTCTATGATACTTTGGGGACGATTCTGATGAATATTTTGCTCTAATTTAGTTTGTCCCAAATACGTCTTATTAGCTGTTTGTGGAAACGAGAGTGAAGCATGATGCTATTTTAGAAACACATTTCCTGACGTGTGGTTTGGAATCCCTCATGAAAATGTAGAGGAGGAGACAACATGCAGTCTCCAGCTGGTATGCATGTCTTGTGGAGAAAGTGAACTGTCAGGGGGGAAAAAATCAGAGCATTTTTATCTGTCAGACGTTAATGTCCATTCATAGTGTCAAATCGTAAACTCAGATCCCTGATTTGAGCCTGTGGCTGAGATTTCAGCCTAAGCAAGAACATCTCTCCTTTTATTAGTGTTTAATTTTCTTTTCTCAGTACTGCCGAGTTCACTTATTCAAATTTGGCTCTTGGTAAAATATCAGTAAGCCAATTAATCCATTTCCTTAATGAGAACTCTCTATTATAAGAATAGGTAACTGCATAGACTTATGTTGAATCTATCAATCTTGGATTTGAAGGGGAGAATGCCAGTTATCCAAGCAATCTGGTTCATTACTGCAGTATTGGACGACATCGCTAAATAAGCCTACGGTGCAACTACAATAGCACTGTGGGAGTGGGGAGCAGCACCAGGCACTGAACATTTGTTCAGGGCCTATTATATGCCAGATTGGGTTAGAAGCTTTATGCACACCCTCTCATTCCATGTTCTCTACCACCCTCTGGGGAATTTCTACTTAGTTTACATTTTGAGAAACTGAGGCTAACAAGTTGGAGAGTTAGTGAGCTGTGAAGCCACCAAATAGCCTCCAAAAGATGGCTACTCATAAAAACCTACTAATTTTATGGTCTCACTTATTAAATTCTGTAATGATTCAAATGATTCTTTCCAATTTTGGCTGCTTCTTTGTTCTTTTCTTGACATTCCAACCTGATGTCCATACAATGCCTCTGAACAAAATATCACTCTCATCACTATACTATTATCATAATAATTCCCAAATATTTAGCAAGCACTCAGTCTACATCTGATGTGTTAGGAACTGTTGGTGAGGGAAGGAGAAAGGAGGAAACCTAGTACTTTGACTCCTCTCTAAAATGTACTTCATGAAACATCAGATTGTTGGAAGGTCCAAATTATATATATGAAAGGCCTTTGGGATTTGTAAAGCTTCAGCACCATTTTTAATATTATCATCACCATTTTAGAACTTCCCATAAATAAATTTTAATATTTTAAACACTTTGAAAGTGAATTATTTTAATACTTAAGTCAGTTCTAATTTTAAAAAACTATATGACACGTGTATTTTTCTCTCTTTTCTACTGTACATGGCTTTCAAAACGAATGTTGGAAGCAATATTTATCAAATTTTCTCCTTAAACAGGTTAAACTAACATTTTCTCAGGGAACGAATATATGTACTATCCTTTGTTTTTGTCCGTTTTCTACTTATTATGTCCATGGAGTTTTTCAATTCTCAGAAAAATTTAAGTTGCAATCATTTAAAGTAGCCAGAGATTGCATTTAGCAACATTCAGCTAATGTTGATAACCCTTCCTGGTGCTTATATTGTATTAATAGTTTGTTGGGGGGAGACTGAAAATGAATAAACACACAAAGTAATTTCAGACAGTGATAAATGCTGCGATTTTTTTAGTTAGTAAAAAAATTTAATTGAAGTATAGTTACAAGAAATAATGATATATTTGTTACACCACGCTCAGTATCACGTTATATAAATACAATATTCATTTAATATTAGTTTTTCATTCTCTCATGGCATCTTCATAACACTTCTAATCAGGTAATTAGTATATAATAATTAATATATTAATAAATTCAAATCTAGAATGTTTCCTTTATTAGACTATAAATTTGATGAGAACATATCAGAGTTTATAGTTCCATAGTAACTATATGTATGTGGATATTGGTTGAATATCTCTCCCACAGAACTGTAAATTTTGTGAGAGTGTGTGTTCATCATTGTATCTGCCATGCTCAGCAGTGACTATCTCTGAGTAGATGCTCTCTACCTCCCCCTGTTCTCTCTTTGTGTGTGTGTGTTTATGTGTGTATATATGAACATTTATATATTCATTTACATATTCATTCTTTTATGTTTTATAAAAAGAATAAGTTCTTTCTAAAATTATTGGGCACATACAATTTTTTGAATATTGTTACAGTTACAGTAACATAAGACAGACAAGTCACTAGTCTCATGATCTCACATTTGAAAGTGATAAACACGGGAGGGAGTGTTCTTTATTATCTGTCCTTCTTCAAAATTCTAACTTTACCCCCATAGCCCTTAGCCAGTGAAATATCAGATAGTAGTTAAGTACTTTGGAAAAAAAGAACATGTTAGTATAAAAGCCAAAAACAATAAAATTAGCAAACAGTTATATAGAACTTGCTATGTACTATTATCTGTTTTTGCTGCTTTATGATAACAGCTCAGTCCTACTATCCATGTTTTACAGATGAGGAAACTGAAGCACAGAGTGTTTAAGTGCTTGCCCAAGGTCACACATTTGGTAATAAGTAGAGCTGGGATTTGAACCCAGGCAGTGTAGCTCTACATGCTTTAATGTGGCACTAGATTACATCTAATACTTATAAAAGGCACACTTAATCCTTTTTAGTATGTTCTCTAACAGTTTTTCCCACTACAGTTCTGACAGACAATCTTTCTATGTAAAATTATTGCTAAACATCACAAAGGATTCAATTCAGATGGAAGTCTGGGTCCAAATTCAGTTTTACCTGTGTTTTATACAGATGGACTAAAGCACCTCTCAATGCAGAATACAGACAAAGAAAACACCAAATTCTAGTTTTTGTAGGTCGAGTTAAATTTAGGTATGGCTGTCACATACCTAACTTTTTAACACTGTCCTTTGCTCTGTTCTTTGACTGCTTTATTACCAGAGTTTTATTGACTCTCAAGAGTATTGTGATGGTTAATTTTATGTACCTACTTGACTGGGCCACAGGATGCCCAAATATTTGGTCAAACATTATTCTGGGTGTTTCTGTGGGGATAGTCTGAATGAGATTAACATGTAAATTTGTAGTCTGAGCAAAGCAGATTGCTTTCCCAAATATCAATGAGCTTCATCCAATGAGTTGAAAGCCTGAATAGAACATAACTGGAACCCTTCCTTGAACTGGAATGTCTGTGTTTTCCTGCCTTTGGTCGCGAACTTAAGAATCAGCTCTTTCTGTATTTCCTTCTGCCAGCCTTTGGACTAGAATTATACTATGGGATCTCCTGGTTCTCAGGCCTTTGGACTTAGATTAAAATGACACCATTGGCTTTCCCGGGTCTCTAGCTTGCCAGTTGCAGATTTGGGCACTTCCGAGTCTCCATAATTGCAAAAGTCATTTCCTTATAATTAATCTCTTTCTATATAACATATGTACATCCTATTGATTCTGTTTCTCTGGTGAACTCTGACTAATACAAGTATTGATTTGATTTTAATCCTCTATGACATTTTCTTCCCTCAGTCTTTCAATGGTAAAATCAAGATAAGGAAATAATCTCAATGCTAGTTTAATCATATCCTGTTACGGTTTGCTGTTGGAGTTGAAACTGAGTGTGGGATATTGACATGGAGAGAGGGCTGGAGGTTGGAGATGATATGCAGAGCCCTAGAAGGCAGAAAGAGAGCAGCAGAAACATGGGTCACAGGCGAAGCTATAAAAATCCGTAACAACTCAGGAGTGAGTAACTAATTTGTTTTAGGAAAATAACGTGAAAAATGATTAAAATATTCCTTTACAAGAAAATGTAGTTTAAGATCCTGTGGTGATTTTCAAGTACTTCCTAGGAAGTATTTTAAGAAAGTAAAGGGACCTGTTTTAATAGCTGAAAAGTTCTACTGACAGTAGATGGATGTTAAATGCCTTATAATGTGGAGGACAATCCCTCCCTGTTAAGAACTGGCCTATCGAAAATGTCAGTGGATCCTTCCTTAAGAAATACTAGCAAAAGATTTTCTGCCAATCCCACTCTAACCTTAATAAACCTAGAATTAAACTGTTTCCATATTCTTCCTGATTTTCTTATCCCTTTGGCAAGCAGATCTATTAAACAGCATTTGAATAATGTTTATATATATGTGTACATATGCCTATGTTTGTGTATGTACATAAAATTTCTGTTTCACTAACTATGAAGTTAAAATTTGGACTTTTTAAAGGGGACTTTTCTTTAAATTTCAGCTCAGTTGTCCTATTGTAAGTTTGTTTCCTTAAATATTTATATATAAAAATTTTAATAATTTGTAGTATGTCAGAAAATGGAGGACTTCCATGTTGCTAGAGACAACTATCACCTTATTACCAGAGAGCACAGCTTAGATAGCTTCTAAAAGGAAAACTGAAGATAAAATTGTAGCTGATGTATTATTATATGTCATCTGCTAAATGTCTATTTCCTACTTAAATAAGATATTTCTCTTCCTTGTGAGTAATATTTTTACACTTCTGAAAGAAGAAATATTGTGAGACCACTCATTCCTCTGGGAAAATACATACTATATACATGTACTGGAGGAGACGGAACACAGAGGTGTTCTTTTCAACAAACCAACCTCTCACAGATAGATTAAAAACAAAACAATAGATTTTGTGTATGGGTAAAAATTATAGAGTAAAATTTATATTTAGTGTATAGCTCTATACCTACAGTTTAGCTTTGTAAAATGGATCTGGCAAAGGTATTTATATAGGGCTGTCTGATATTACTGTCTTTTCCCTGTAGTTTGGAAATTACTTATATTTTGGCAATACCATAGTATCACCTAGAAAATGTACACTGAAAAATATTCTTGCGGCCGGGCGCGGTGGTTCAAGCCTGTAATCCCAGCACTTTGGGAGGCCGAGACGGGTGGATCACGAGGTCAGGAGATCGAGACCATCCTGGCTAACACAATGAAACCCCGTCTCTACTAAAAAATACAAAAAACTAGCTGGGCGAGGTGGCCGGCGCCTGTAGTCCCAGCTACTTGGGAGGCTGAGGCAGGAGAATGGCGTGAATCCGGGAGGCGGAGCTTGCAGTGAGCTGAGATCCGGCCACTGCACTCCAGCCTGGGTGACAGAGCAAGACTGTGTCTCAAAAAAAAAAAAAAAAAAAAAAAAAAAATTCTTGCTTCCACAACTTGTAGTGTGAATTACCCTACACTGCAAACTCTCTTCCCATTCAAATGCAAGCATGAGTTTTAGACATAATAATGGCATGAATACTTAGCAAATGGCTATTTTGAAATTTAGCAAAAACCATGGCCCATGGTAGGAATAGGACCATAGAAAGGGAGATTATTTGGAGAAACTAGTGGAAATAAGATTTAGAGTTTTATTTATGTTGGAGTAACAGGTAGTGTATTCAATGGCCACCAGAGAATCCGGTAAGAAAGGGGAAAAAAAAAAGCTAAGCTTGAGAGCATTCACTGGCAGTAATTTCTTTTCAGAAAAAACAAGTCAGTGGAAGAAAAGCATATTAAAGGGGTGTGGGGTTTTACATGGCTGTGCCACAGGCACCTTCTGCCCAATACACAAGGATTGTTATGTTTGTAACCTAATAAAGGTGAGTATTTTCCAGGGCAGTGGTTCTCACTATTGTGTTGCAGTCTCTTCACAAGTATATCATCACATTTGATTCATAAGTTATTTTAAAATATAATTTAGCATATATAATTTTAAATTGATGACTATCAAAGAAAATGTTGAGCTAGGTAGCACAATGCAATATAGAGACAGGAACAAATTATTGTAAAAATCAGCATTAAGGAAGTAGCATCAACTGTGTAGCAATGGAAAGCCAAACATTTATTGAAAGAGTGAGAATTCTGTCTCACAGTCTAATGGAAGGTGGTCAGGGCAGTAAACAGCTCTATTCAGATCTCATCACAATGCTGAAGGGCTACCAAACTGATAGTGCCCTGACTGTGTATAGTTTTATAAATTCTGTGAGACGCTGTCATTTAGGAGTCCTGATTACCCCATGATTATTGCTGGCTTTTTTAGAGTGAGTTGAGTCTTCATCCGTTTGGTTTGCTGCCAAACAAATGAACAACAATAACAACAACAACAACAAAACCCTGGTGTCTGAATGCATATTTCATTGCAACCATGTAAATATTGTGAACTCTGGCTTAGGGTCTGGGTGCCACCAGCAGGCTTCACAGGGCATGAAGCCAAGAGATAAGGGTAAAGCCATTAAGTACATAGGATAGGATCTCTTACTACTAGAAAGAAGGCCAAACATGTATTAGCAATAACTGATGAAATTTCCAGAGTAGATAAAAACCCTTGTTAGCAGCCTAACAATATTTTGAAACAGCTTAGTATTAATTAAAAAAAAAAAAAAGACTGCAGTCCTACAACTTACTTGTTTGAAATGAGCCTCTCAATATGTTTCTACCCATGGTTTACTAGGGGGGTAGACTGAATTGTGTATTTGACATTGACATACTAAGAAGCTACAATGAGAAACAGACAATTGGGAGGAGTGGAGGGGAAATGATGACTGTAGTCACTGAAGGAGAAACTCTTCATCCCTTTGATGGAAATAAAAGAAAATTATGAGCAGTGAGAGCCTCCATCACATGCATCCCAAATGAATTTTAGAAACCAGAGCTACTCCTTTGTCTTGAGATTTATGATGAGATCTCTTTGTGTCATTTCTGTCAAAACAAGACAATCAAAAATTGATAAGCCTTCCTAATTAATGTAGCCAGTGACCTTATGACCATAGCTGAAACATAACCAAACAAAAAGCCAAAACAAAGCCACTGACTTACCTATAAACTATCAGAACAATTCATAAATAAATGGACAATTCCCTATGTAGCACTGTAACAAGCACTATTATGACTGTGCTGATATTCTAATGCCATTTCAAAACAATTTTACCAGGAGAACTTCTTTCAAATTTCATACATATTTACCAATGCCACAATTCTTCATTGCACACTTATTTTATGAGCCATGTTTACCTGCCCTTTTCATAGCAGTACCATGGCTAACTCTCTTGCTGAAATGTCGTCTTCTTCATGAGGTCTCCTCTGACCATACTATTTTAAATTGCCAATACCCACCCCCACTTCATCTGCCATTCTAATTCCCCTTTATTTTTGTTCAACTTTTTCTTTTTGCCATAGCACTTATCACTTTCTAGAATACTTCATGGTAGCCTTTATTGTCTACCTTCACCTCACCCCAACTCATCCCCAGAATATAAATACCATGAGGACAGGGATTTTTGTTTTCTTTTTATTTAATTAAAAATATTTTTATAGTTGAAGAAAGCAGGTTACCCAAATTAACGTAGTAAAACTGAACACCCACACTGTAATTCTGAAAGCAAAGCAATGAAAAAAGTTATAAGAAAAGTTCTTAAGTAGTCAATCAGGAAAACAGCTGTGTCAGAAAATTGCCTTGTGAATGTAAATTGAAATGTAAATCTTTCTGTGGGCTGTTAACTTGCTGAAAAATACATTTGGCTCATTAGTGGGGCACTGGGACTACTCATTAGTTAAGTGGAGAGAAATATACCATTAATGTCTTAACCCGAGACCCATAATCTACTTTTTCAGAAGGTATTTCTTTTAACTTTTGAAATCACTTATCAAGAATTTTTTGAAAGAGGGGAAGTTAAAAGGAATCTTTTTTGAATTCAACACGTTTATTATTTAATTTATCATCAAATGCTATTGAAAATCATATCTTTGTGTAACACCATAATTGATAGAATCTGTCATCTTTCCCTCAAGTAATTAGTTTGGGGGGTGCCCTAGGGAATATATGAAACATGGAATAAATCCTCTCTCTACATTCATGTTAAGAAGTTTAATTACCAGAAATAAATCCATACATCTACAGTGAACTCATTTTTCACAAAGGTGCTAAGAATATACCTCGGAGAGAAGACAGTCTCTTCAATAGATGGTCCTGGAAAAACTGGATATTCATATGCAGAAGAATGAAACTAGACCACTGTCTCTCACCATATACAAAAATCAAATAAAAATGGATTAAAGACATAAATCTAAGACTTCAAGCTATGAATCTGCTAAAAGAAAACACGGGGAAACCCTCCAGCACATCGGTCAGGGCAAAGATTTCTTGAGTAAACCCTGTAAGCACAGGCAAACAAAGCAAAATTGGACCACATCAAGTTAAAAGGTTCTGCATAGCAAAGGAAACAATAAGCAAAGTGAAGAGACAACCCACAGAATGGGAGAAAATATTTGCAAACTACTCATCTGACAAGAGACTTATAACCAGAAAATATATATACGTATACATGATATATATATATATGATATATATCATATATTATACATAATATTTTGCCTAAAAAATAGGCAAAAGATTTGAATAGAGATGCCTCAAAAGAAGACATACAAATAACAGACATATGAAAAGGTGCTCAACATCACTGATCATTAGAAAAATGCAAATCAAGACTACAATGAGATGTTATCTCACCCCAGTTAAAATGGCATATATCCAAAAGACAGGCAATAACAAATACTGGTAAGGATGTAGAGAAAAGGGAATTCTCATACACTGTTGGTGGGAATGTAGACTAGTATAACCACTATGGGGAACAGTTTGGAGGTTCTTCAGCAAACTAAAAATAGAGCTACCATATGATCCAGCAATCCCACTGGATCCCAAAAGAAAGAAAATCAGTATTTTGAAGAGATAACTGCACTTCCATGTTTATTGCAGTACTAGTCACAATAGCCAATATTTGGAAGCCACCTAAGTGTCCTTCAACAGACAAATGGATAAAGAAAATGGGGTACATATTCACAGTGGAATACTATTCAGTCATAAAAAAGAATGCAGTCCTTTTGTTTGCAATACCATGGATAGAACTGGAGGACATTATGTTTACTGAAAGAAACCAGGCATTGAAAAACAAACTTTGCATATTCTCATGCATTTGTGGGAGCTAATTAAACTAAAGAGCTTCTGCACAGCAAAAGAAACTATCATCAGAGTGAACAGGCAACCTATAAAATGGGAGAAAATTTTTGCAATTTATCCATCCACAAAGGGCTAATATCCAGAATCTACAAGGAACTTAAACAAATTTACAAGAATAAAAAGACAAACAACCCCATCAAAAAGTAGGCAAAGGTTATGAACAGACACTTCTCAAAAGAAAACATTTATGCGGCTGACAAACATGAAAAAATGCTCATCATCCCTGGTCATTAGAGAAATGCAAATCAAAACCACAATGAGATACCATCTCATGCCAGTTAGAATGGTGATCGTTAAAAAGTCAGGAAACAAAAGATGTGGAGAGGATGTGGAGAAATAGGAACGCTTTTATACTGTTGGTGGAAGTGTAAATTAGTTCAACCATTGTGGAAGACAATGTGGTGATCCCTCAAGGATCTAGAACCAGAAATGCCATTTGACCCAGCAATCCCATTACTGGTATATAGCCAAAGGATTATAAATCATTTTACTATAAAGACACATGCACACATGTGTTTATTGCAGTGCTGTTCACAAAGCAAAGACTTGGAACCAACCCAAATGCCCATCAATGATAGACTGGATAAAAAACTGTGGCACATATACACATGGCCACATGTGTATGGCTGCGTGGAATACTATGCAGCCATAAAAAAGGATGAGTTCATGTCCTTTGCAGGGACATGGGTGAAACCATAATTCTCAGCAAACTAACATAGGAACAGAAAACTAACACCGCATGTTATCACTCATAAGTGATAGTTGAACAATGAGAACACATGGACACAGGGAGAGGAACATCACACACTGCAGCCTGTCGGGGGTTTGGGGTCTAGAGGAGGATTAGCATTAGGAGAAATACCTAATGTAGATGACAGGTTGATGGGTGCAGCAAACCAACATGGCACATGTATACCTATGTAACAAACCTGCACGTTCTGCACACGTATCCCAGAATTTAAAGTATAATAATAATAAAACAATTGAATGCATAGAGATAGGAATAAAATGATGGTTACCAGAGACTGGGAAGGGTAGTGAGGATGGGGGAAACTGGGGATGATTAATGGGTAAAAAGATATAGTTAAATAAAATGAATAAGATCTAATATTTGATAGCATAACAGGGTGACTACAGTCAATAATAATTGTACATTTCAAAATAACTAAAAAAGTATAACTGGAATGTTTATAACACAAATAAACAGGCAACCTATAGAATGGGAGAAAATTTTTGCAATCTATTTATCCACAAAGGTCTAATATCCAGAATCTACAAGGAACTTAAACAAATTTACAAGAATAAAAAAAAACAAATAACCCCATCAAAAAGTAGGTGAATGATATGAACATCACCTCAAGCTAAAAGCATTTAGCTTGAGGTGATGGATTCCGCATTTACCCTGATGTGATTATTATACAATGCATGCCTATATCAAAATATTTCATGTATACCTTAAATATATATACCTACTGTGTATCTCAAAAGATTAAAAGTAAAAAAGAAATAAAAACCATAACAACACATATATCAAGCTTGAGTACATGAATGAAAGATAGCTCTTGGGGAACTTCAGTCCATAAAAGATATTTACTGTAATGATAATGACTAACGGCAATGCATCCCAAGCTGGTCTGCAAGGTCTTTGCATGCAGAGTGTGAATGAATGTTCCCTGTTCATACCCCCATATTTTATAAAAATTATGTAAAGCAAATTATACTCAGTCCCCAGAGTACTTTAAACTACATTCGGTCAACACTCTTCTCTCCCTATCTCAGGCAATAATAACGTGGTCTAAGCTGCAAAAGCTGTGGTTTCTTCACCCCACATTCCTGAAAATCACAGGCCAAGCAGTAGCTGTGATTTATCACCCCTCTACCTGAGATGCAGCATTTCCTGAAATGCTATCTGATGAAATCTTTTGCCAAAATCCCCATTCTTCCAATATTTTGAATTTTTGTCATTTTTCCTAGTTTTGCAAGAATCCATCTGTTTCCCAAATGGGTTCTACCGTCAGGACTATTTCCAGTCAGAACTTCTAGACGTGGTCCCTTTTAAATTAAATGTTTTAAATGGGATAAAGTACTGTGATTTTGGATCTGTGGAAACCAATCCTTATAGTAATATCAAAAGCTACTTCTGACTACCTATAATAAGACCGTCCAAAATGCAGTATTTGTTTCTTAAAATATATGCAATTTGCATTGCAAGTTGTAGAATAACTAACACTAAATATAGCAACAAACTCCAATAACTTAGGGCATCATACAGTATGTAATATGTATTACATGTTCAACAGAGGTTGGCAGGTTGTGAGGAGAGGTGTCTTCCCAACAAAATAACTCAGAAACTTGGACTAGTAGGTGCTCCCATCTTGCAGCAGCATTACCTGGAAACATGTTATCTGAAGTTGCAATGGCAGGGGAGTAGAGAGACAGAGGTTGAGAGAGACATGGGCTTTTAACTGCCTCTGCCCCAAAGCGACTAACATCACTTTCACAAATCACTGGCCTAAACCAGCCACATGGTCCCGGCTTAGCTACAAGGAATGAGAAATGTAGTGGAGTCTAAGGAATATTTGATGAGAACTATCTCTGCCACATACAATTTGAACATCAGCTTTGGGCACTGACATGATAAATCAAACTTCAAAGTTGACATGAAAACCACATTTTGAATGTGTCCAGATATTCTGAAGGCATAAGCAAAGGAAATAAAATACATCAGTAAGAAAATAATTTTCAAATATCATACTAAAATTATGGAAACAGAACTCCTCTGACAAGTTGGCTTCTCTGGTGCTATTCAAATATCCTCTAAATTACACCATTAACTTGAGCAAGAGCAAATTCTTCTCCTAGCTTCCCTATTGACCATTTGATGCATCCATAAACCAAACTACATAGAGCTCATTCATCTTTTGTCAACTCATTCTAATTCATTTCTTTGATTATTGTTCCTAAGAGATGTGTTCTTTCAGGTTTCTCTCCCTTGGACATGATTATGAGATATTTACTTATTTCTCTAGATAAATGAATATAATTAGAATGATTAATGTTTTGTATATTAAATATTGCAATGGTGGGGACTTTTCCCTTAACTTTTCTAAGTAGAAAAAAAACAGATTTGAAAGTCATTAAGTTTTTTAAAAATCAACTCAGTATTTTAGAATAGTTTTAGATTTAAAAAAAATTGTAAACATAGAACAGAGTTTCCACATGCTCCCTAGGTATATTTTTTCTGTTATTAACATCTTACATTATTATAGTACACTTGCCCAAATTAATGAACGAATATCGATACATTACCATTAACTAAATCACGCATCTTGCTTAGTTTTCTGTCATTTTTACCTATGTCCTTTTTCTGTTTCAAGATCCCATTCAGCATGCCATATTGCATTCGTTTGTCATTATTTCTTTAGGCTCCTCTTGTCTGTGACAGTTTCTCAGACTTTCCTTGTGTTTGATGACTTAATACAGTGTTAAGGAGTGCTGGTCAGATACTGTGTAGAATGTCCCCCAAGAGGGACTTGTCTAATATTTTTCTCATGATTAGACTGAAGTTATGGGTTCTGGGGAGAAAGCCCATGGAGGTGGAGGACCATTCTGATCACATCACATCATCTCATGGTATTTCCTATCAACATAACTCATCATTGCTGATGGATGTTTCCCTCGATCACCTGGCTGAGGTAATGTTTGTCAGGTTTCTCCACTGTAAAGATATTCCCCCTGCTCTAACATTTTCATGCCGAACTTTTTGGAAGGAAGTCACTAAGTACAGTCCACACGTAGGGAGTGGGGTTTATGCTCCACCTCCTTGAGGACAAAGACTGGAAAGAATCCTTCTACACAGGAGGCTTGCCTACTCTCCCCCATTTGTTTATTTTATGCAGTCATTTATTTATATCAGTATGAACTCATGGACATTTATACTTTGGATTATAATCCAAAACTACTTTTTTTTTTTTTTTGCTCAGATTATTCCAGCTTTAGCTATTGAGAGCTGTTTCAGTTGGTTCTTTTATCCTTCTGATATACCTCATCATTGTATTTTTGTGTGTGGTGGGGTGGGGGTAGAGTTGGATAATTCTTTACTTTCCAACACTGTGTTTTGTATATTTAACATGTGTATTTTCTACCCCTGTCCTAGTGTCAATCATTTCTCAAGGAGCTCTGATTCCTTTAATTGGGGAATATTAGAAATTAAGATCTGGGTGCTAGAGGTGCTCACTGCTACTAGGTATTACCTCTAGACCCTGTCAGCTGACAAGTCAAAGAGAGATACGTGTTTTTCATTCAGTTTTGATGGAGGTCACCCTCAGGCTTACTGGGATTTCCAACATTCCTTGTCTAGAATAAAAGACTTTTTCTTCTTGTATGAGTTATGTTGACAGTTGTGGAAACCTATAAGAGGATAAAGAATCGCCAGTTCTGAAAAATGAATGTGGGAGCTTTGTCCCAGAGGCTGACATCATTCGTCAGATGTATAGGTGGTCCTACATTAATTAAAGATGGTGTGAAAAGTCTGATTTCTTACTGTACATATATATGCATACTCACTATAAATATACATATGCTTTCAGATGTGTGTGTATATACACACACACACACACGCTTTCTAATAAAAGTTAGGAGGTTTGAATTTCATTCCATATTTTTCATTTTGACAATTGAGTACTGCTATAACTTCCCCAGGGTTTCTTCACCATTGACTTTCCTCTTCATTTTGTTATTTTTATTACTGGCCCTCATCATGATCCACCTGTGTGGGGTAACTGAGACTGAGACTCCTCAACCATGAAAATAGAACAGTAGAGCATAGTTTCTATTGTACCATTTTGAGCCACTTCAGTAATTGGACTTCATGGAAGAGAGTAAGAACAATAGCTATTTATATTAGGAGGTAAGCCCAAGAACCAAAGAGAGATCAGGAAGAATGAACACTGGTGTGCCAGTCATCAGGACTAAAACATCTGGGTGACTACCAGCCTCAGCATTTTGCATTTTTCGGCTATTACTAAAATTGGCAACTAAGGACCCTATTCAGCCTTAATTGATTCTGCAGCTGCATCAAACAAAGTCATTCTATAAAATTTATCTCACTTCACAACCTTAGAGCCAGCTTTTAATGCCTATGAAAGTTCTATGCCACCAGGCAGGCTTCTTCATCGCCACAGGGGAAATTCCTCTAATAAACCACAGAGCACAGAGCCTGTAGTGGGCATCTCGAACCTGTTCTTCAGAGAGAGCTCTAGAGGCCCAAAGTCCTCTGTAGACGAATCTATGCTAAGAGTTGAGCTAGAAGGTTAGAACTGAGAAAATAACATGAATAAGTGCACACATCTTGACAATGCTCTCTTATGGAAAATAAATAAATGGACAAGCTCTAAGGAATTCTGAAATTGTGTTACATTTTAAAGTTAGGTCATTGTACAGAGAAACATTGAGCTCTTTACAAAAGGAATCCTGAAGAATTTACAATTCTCATACTTAAAATTCTATAATTTAGGGTCAGTGTCAATGTAAAATCAGACTTTGTAGCAAATTCCATGCACAGACAGGGGAGATAAAGTCGTGGGTGGTAAATGAGAGAAAAGGTGGAAAAACAGCAAAGTATCATTATAAACACTTAAGATGTTTGTCTATTAAAAATAAAATGTTTAATTCAATGAATATTTATTAAATATCAAATTAGGCTGCTGGTACTATGGCATGCTTTAAGGATACAAACATTAATGAAATGGACTCTGCCTTGCATGACATGATAATCTGGTATTATTGTAAGAAGTATGATAAGTAATGTTAATAAGAGAATATTATCAGAACACTCAGAAATTCCATTCTACCTCTAAACTGAATTCCAATGAGCCAATTGTAATTAGCCAAGAGAAGTAAAGAATGGACATTTCAGGCACAAAGGGTAAGATGAGCAGAGGCTAAAGATGAGAGAGAATGTGATGAATTTGAAAAACTTCAAGTAACTTTAACAGCATTTAAATAGGTATGTGGCATATGACAGGATAATTTGCAAGAAATAAGGTCATAGAAGTAAGCTTGAAGTCATATTAGCAAATTAGTGCCTTGTTCTCAAGGCAATGGAGAATATTAAAGGGGTTTATGCAGGGTAGTGACATGATAGTAATCAAAACTTAGAAAGAATATCCTAGCTGCAGGATAGAGAATGTTGTCAGGGAACATCAAATGCAAGAGATCCATTAGATGGCTGCTGCTGAGGAGCTGAACTGAGGTAGTGACAGAGGGGAAGGAGGGAAGCAGTCCAGCCAGAGAGGCATTAAGGTGACAGGACAACAGGTCTTGGTAGGTGGATTGGTGTGGGGATGGAAGGGACAGAAGGCTTCTGGCTTAAGTGTCCAAGTAAATAAATGGTGGGGCTCCTAACTGGTACAGTGAATGAAGGGGAAGGAGGAGATTTGAGGGAGAAATATGAGCCCAATTTAGGACAGATCGAGTTGAACTACTTATTTCATATCCAAATGTAGATGCTCGTAAGCAGTTCTGGGCTGCAAGTAGAGTTATAGTGGATATAGTAGAGATAGTAGGAATGGAAGGGGAACCTTAACAGAGCACAGTTTAAAAGAATTAATTTTGAAAAACCGTAAGATATTTCATTGCATTTTGTATTTATTGTGATGAAATGCTCAAGCTCAGAAACTATATTGCCTGAATTTCTGGGTTTGAATACTACTTGATGGTTTTTATTCTTGAGATAGATACTTAACATCTTTAGTCTTTCGTGTCCTCTGTGAAATGGTGATCATAGTTAAGAGGATTAAAAAAAATTAGTATGTACAGTTTGCTTTAAGTAGTGTCTGGTATTTGTAGATAACCAGCAAATTTTGTGTGTGTGTGTATGTGTGTGTGTGAGAGAGAGAGAGAGATAGAAAAGAGTGTGTGTGTGTGAATGTGTATGTGTACAGATCCAACTGATTTAATACTCCTCAGTAAGCCAGTTTTCCTTACAGTCAATGTGTCAATCGAGAAATTTTAGCATATGGTATGCTGGTAAAAGCTATATGAGGAGCATAAAACATTCAAAGTAACCAGGAAGCTCACCACTTACAAGGGCTACAAAAAGAGTATGTAAAACTATAGTGAATAATAAAACATTCTCCCATTCTTCCCTGAGCTTCAGCCATTTGGACCTCCCTTGGCTTATCCAATATCTCCATGATCTCCCTTTTCTTGGGTATGGGCCTTAGGATGTTCACCCGTTTCCTAAAATTTTTGCTAACCCTTTACACCTGGTCAGTTTCCACCATCCATATCTCAGCTTAAATATCACTTTCTCTGACCCCAGATTACATTAGCTCCCCTGTTAGGTTTTCCATAGTACCCTATTATCTCTCAAAGCACTTTTGTTTTCATAGTTATTCAAGAAGTCTAGAGAAGGAAATAAAATCAGTGGGAACAAGAGTGACCAGGAAAATCTTTCAAGAGCAGAGCCCTTCGAAGGACATACACACTTATGGACAGATAAGGAACACTTTCCAGAGACTATAGAAGTGATTCATTAGAGCCAACAGGTTTTGTTGAGCTGTGATTCCAGTGGACAGCAGGCTTTTTAAATATTGGACAATGTGCTGAAGAGCTGAATGCAATTGTGTGACCCTATGGTGAAGTGAGATCGCGACATACCCCAAGAGTAATTAAAGTTTACATGTGGAGTGAGTGTTTGCATTCCAAAGACCTGATGCTGGGAAAGCTCTTGTGCATGACCAAACAGAAGCAAGCGTGTGCAGAAAATAAAAGCATTTCAAATGAATAGCAATACCCAGGTCCTAGATATTTTCTAAAAAGATGCTTCAGTTTTCTAAAGGGTGGGGCAAACTTATAGATGGAAAGTTTATCCAAGTGCTTATAAGGGTGCTTTATTATACCTCTCCTCTAGCTATTGGGTTTGGATGCTGTTGATATTTGTACAATGTACCTTTTGTGTTTTAGTTAAATCAAAAGATGCCCCCTTTGGAAACTTTAAATGAATGTAATACTATGATAGATCATGACTAGGCTTGCCTCATTCATGGTTAAACATAATTTTTATTATGACAAATGGATTTAACTTGATACGAAGGCCATATCTGTCACTGATTAAATTTATTTTTTCCTCTATCATTGCTCAGGTTTTTACTATAAACTTTCATTTGTCTTTGGAGCATGAGGGGCAAACATTTCTTACATCCTTGCTATGTTCCGGGAAATATGCTATTCACCATGCACATGCCATTTTAGTTACTGTTCAAAAAATAGTGATAAGGTATTATTATCTCAGTTTTACAGATAAAGCTCACATCTTTTCTTAAATAATATAGTATTTATACTGGAAAGATTAACTATTTCAAGTAAAAAATGACTTAGTAGACCATGAATCAATAGAACCCATAAATCAACAGAAGAAAAGAAAAATAACACTAGAGGAGTTGAACATGTGGGCGACATGTTCTCATTCAACTCAAAGAAATTCCACAAGTACAGAACTCCTGCTCCTTTATGTTCATTGTTGTATCCAGAGTATTTAGAACCACATCTGGTACAGAGTAGACTCCCAGTACATATTTGCTAGGTGAATGGATGAAAATGAGAAAGCTGAGTAGAAGCCTATTGAAGCATATTTCAGTGAATATAAGAGAGGATAGAAACACCAATCACATCAGGACATATACTACATACCACCCAATCAGAAGAAGAATGTGCAATATGCTTTTCTAGTGAATATTACAAAATTGGCAAAAATACAACTTACATTAGTGAGAGAGGGCTACGTTTATCCAGATATCATTGGGAACCTCCTCCTTTAAAAGTAACACAGGATATAGTCTTACTGTACCTTCTAGAAAATTCATCTCTCAGAAGTTTGAACCAATAAGAATAAGTAAACTTAATTTTGGATTATTAACTTTGGATCTTCACAATAATCAAACAAATGATAAACATAATCCAATAATAAACACAAACCAATAAAATTTTAACTTCCACACAATAAGAAGACATCAGATCTTTTATAAAGAAATAAAGTTTTATGATGTTATGCAATGAGATAATATTTAAAAAGAACATGCAGAGAAGATCACAGGAATAGTGACCAAGCCAGTATGGTCAAATATAAATAAAAATTCATGATGTGAGTCTATGTTTGTTCCACCTTGTGTTGGTACCTAATAGATACTTTGAAAGCTCTGTTGTTATATTAATTAATAATACACTTGGGAAAATATTAAAGCCAAGCAGAGAAAGTTCTTTACCTATGTTTAGAATTAGAATAATAAAGAATGACCAGGTATCCTGCATGAAGTAGTCATGCACGAATATTAGCAGATGGCAAAATGCAGAGACCTTTTGTTTCCATCCCTCCTGAAATGAAGCATATTCAAACTAGAAAAGTCAAAGCAACATGAAGGATTTGAAAACCGAGATGGATTAAAGACTATCTCACTTTTTAAAATGAGTCCAAGTTTGCAGCCTCAGTCATATTACATATCTGGTCATTAAAACAAAGGGACTAGTCTTGGTGATCTTCAAGAAATAATGGACATTTGAAAGCTGCCAAGTTAGATAAATATCTTGATTTCCCGAAAACAGATGAAAGATCTGCTTTAAACCTATGGAATAACAAATTTAATACCAATCCCCACTGAAATTCTAGAAGGTCATGTGATTTATGAATATTTAGGAGAGAAGAGCCATTTAACAATAAGCTCATTCTATATAAAATTAGAAATGTAAAACAATGCATTTTCTTTATTTTCTTTTATGATGAACTTAGTAGTTTGGTAGACATTCTATGAGTTGGCCATTTTTTTCTGCAATTACATTTTGGGCGAAGAGAAGTCGTAAATGAAAGAAAATTTGGCTCAACACTTACAGGACAGATTTGAGATACCATACTCACCTGAGAACTAAGCATTCCTGCAATGTGCTTGAGTATTTGCTGCTGGAGAAATGTGTCCTAAATTTATGATCTCAGTAAATTCTGAATATTCATTAGGGTTTTACATTTTCTCAAATGTAGGTGTGCTCAAAAGAGAAATCTATAATAATTAAGGGCTGGTTTCAGGAGAAGTGAGAGATGGTTGTGTTTGAAGAAGTTGTAAATATATATATATACACACACACACACACACACACACATATATATTATGTATTCTATTCTTCATCATATCTGACACTCTCCGTCTTGTAAAGGCTTGAATTGATCAATGCATGAAACCTTGGGTGCCCATGAGTCTAGAAACTCTCATGGGCACCCAAGATAATTTAATTGAAGAATACATCATTTAATCGAATTTATTAAAGATGTCTGATAGGTTCAAGGAGAAGCATAGAAGCTTGAATTCTAATTTTCTAAATCTCCAGGTGGTATTATTTTAAATTATCTTTCCATGTGCACTTTAGATTCAGTGTTTGCAAACTGATTCTTTAGATTCATTAATTCAGCCCATAAACCAATAAAATATAATCCATAAGATTAAATGATGAATACCCAAAGAAATATATATAATTATGTTTAATATCTATTATTCTGAATAATCTCACTGACCTTTGCTCTCCAAATCATTTTCTTTTACCCCTACCAACTAAAATTGTAAGAATTCCAAGTTTTTTCATGTTCGCTTATCATTCTCCTTCATTACAACAAATGAGTCAGTCATATAAAATATTTTTGAAAAATTCATTTCTCCCTTTCTGTAAGGGATTTTCTTTGAAAATCTTCTGAGACTGATGTAAATTTACAGCCAGTATTTTTTCTAAGCAACAGTGCTTTTCTTCTCAGGATTATTCATCCCTTTTTAAACATGAATAGATCCTTAATATATGCTAGGTACTGGAAATGATCACAACTATTGGAATTCTGTTATTAATTTTGACACTGCAAATTAACATGTTAAATAAAACAATGAATGTATGTCATTTATTACTTTAATAAGTGTACTTGTTTTTTTTTTTATATATATACTTTAGGTTCTAGGGTACATGTACACAACGTGTAGGTTTGTTACCTTTGTATACATGTGCCGTGTTGGTGTGCTGCACCCATTAACTCGTCATTGACATTAGGTATATCTCCTAATGCTATCCCGCCCCAACCCCCCGCCTCCCCACAATAGGACCCAGTGTGTGATGTTCCCCTTCCTGTGTCCAAGTGATCTCATTGTTCAGTTCCCACCTATGAGTGAGAACATGTGGTATTTGGTTTTCTGTTCTTGCAATAGTTTGCTGAGAATGATGGTTTCCAGCTGCATCCATGTGCCTACAAAGGACAGGTACTCATCCTTTTTTATGGCTGCATAGTATTCCATGGTGTATATGTGCCACATTTTCTTCATCCAGTCTGTCACTGATGGACATTTGGGTTGATTTCAAGTCTTTGCTATTGTGAATAGTGCCACAATAAACATACGTGTGCATGTGTTTTTATAGCAGCATGACTTATAATCCTTTGGGTATATCCCTAGTAATGAGATGGCTGGGTCAAATGGTATTTCTAGTTCTAATCCTTCAGGAATCGCCACACTGTTTTCCACAATGGTTGAACTAGTTTACAGTCCCATCGACAGTGTAAAAGTGTTCCTATCTCTCCACATCCTCTCCAGCACCTGTTGTTTCCTGATTTTTTAATGATTGCCATTCTAACTGGTGTGAGATGGCATCTCATTGTGGTTTTGATTTGCATTTCTCTGATGGCAAGTGATGATGAGCATTTTTTCATGTGTCTGTTGGCTGTATGAATGTCTTCTTTTGAGAAATGTCTGTTTATATCCTTTGCCCACCTTTTGATGGGGTTGTTTGTTTTTTCTCTTGTAAATTTGATTGAGTTCTTTGTAGGTTCAAGATATTAGCCCTTTGTCAGATGAGTAGATTGCAAAACTTTTCTCCCATTCTGTAGGTTGCCTGTTCACTCTGATGGTAGTTTCTTTTGCTGTGCAGAAGCTCATTAGTTTAATTAGATCCCATTTGTCAATTTTGGCTTTTGTTGCCATTGCTTTTGGTGTTTTAGACATGAAGTCCTTGCCCATGCCTATGTCCTGAATGGTATTACCTAGGTTTTCTTCTAGGGTTTTTATGGTTTTAGGTCTAACATTTAAGTCTCTAATCCATCTTGAATTAATTTTCATATAAGGAATAAGGAAAGGATCCAGTTTCAGCTTTCTACTTATGGCTAACCAATTTTCCCAGCACCATTTATTAAATAGGGAATCCTTTCCCCATTTCTTGTTTTTCTCAGGTTTGTCAAAGATCAGATGGCTGTAGATGTGTGGTATTGTTTCTGAGGGCTCTGCTCTATTCCATTGGTTTATATCTCTGTTTTGGTACCAGTACCACGCTGTTTTGGTTACTGTAGCCTTGTAGTATAGTTTGAAGTCAGGTAGCATGATGCCTCCAGCTTTGTTCTTTTGACTTAGGATTGTCTTGGCAATGCGGAGTCTTTTTGGTTCCATATGAACTTTAAAGCAGTTTTGTCCAATTCTGTGAAGAAAGTCATTGGTAGCTTAATGGGGATGGCATTGAATCTATAAATTACCTTGGGTAGTATGGCCATTTCACAATATTGATTCTTCCTGTCCATGAGCGTGGTATGTTCTTCCATTTGTTTGTGTCCTCTTTTATTTCACTGAGCCGTGGTTTGTAGTTCTCCTTGAAGAGGTCCTTTACATCCTTTGTGAGTTGGTTTCCTAGGTATTTTATTCTCTTTGAAGCTATTGTGAATGGGAGTTCATTCATGATTTGGCTCTCTGTTTGTCTGTTATTGGTTTATAGGAATGCTTGTGATTTTTGCACATTTATTTTGTATCCTGAGACTTTGCTGAAGTTGCTTATCAGCTTAAGGAGGTTTTGGACTGAGACGATGGGGTTTCCTAAGTATACAATCATGTCATCTGCAAACAGGGAAAATTTGACTTCTTCTTTTCCTAACTGAATACGCTTTATTTCTTTCTCTTGCCTGATTGCCCTAGCTAGAACTTTCAACACTAAATTGAATAGGAGTGGTGAGAGAGGGCATCCCTGTTTTGTGCCAGTTTTCAAAAGGAATGCTTCCAGTTGTTGCCCATTGAGTATGATATTGGCTGTGGGTTTGTCATGAATAGCTCTTATTATTTTGAGATACGTTCCATCAATACTGAATTTATTGAGAGTTTTTAGCATGAAGGGCTGTTCAATTTTGTCACAGGCCTTTTCTGCATCTTTTGAGATTATCATGTGGTTTTTGTCTTTGGTTCTGTTTATACGCTGGATTACATTTATTGATTTGCATATGTTTGAACCAGCCTTGCATCTCAGGGATGAAGCCCACTTGATCATGGTGGATAAGCTTTTTGATGTGCTGCTGGACAGCCGAATTCTACCAGAGGTACAAGGAGGAGTTGGTAACATTCCTTCTGAAAGTATTCCAATCAATAAAAGGGAATCCTCCCTAACTCATTTTACCAGGCCAACATCGTCCTGATACTGAAGCCTGACAGAGATACAACAGAAAAAAAAGAGAATTTTAGACCAATATCCCTGATGAACATCGATGCAAAAACACCCAGTGTACTTGGTTTTTAAGAAATCCTTTTACCAACATTTTGCAAGGAAAAGAGCAGAGTGTGAGACTAGCCCTACAAAAGAGGAAGATCACATAATTTTTAAATTGTAGTAATTGTAGGGGTGGCTGCCACCAGATTGACACTCAAGGCTACCTGAATCTGTACAGTGATGCTATTGGTATCATGCTCAGATATTATTTCCCTGGCCTGTGCACCATCCTCAGCCAAATTTCCTGTGAATTAGAACTTCCTTTCTCGGGAGGTTACATAATCATGTAACAGATTGCAAAATTTCCTAATTGACACTCACATCTGCAAATAATACATTTGATTTGGATTTCATCTTCTTTACATGCCTTCATCCCAAAGGGCAAAGAAGGGAGCGACTTAATATAGTCTAAAAATCAAAGCAATAATTTTAGGAAACTAAGTCTCTGTTGAATGACTCTGTTTTTTATATTTTCTCCCCATCCTTTTTCTTCTATCTAAAATGGCATTTCAAAATCTGGGAGGTGCTGTGGATATTGCCTTGTCGCAGTAGAGGTAGAGTCTTAGATCCAAATATTTTCTCCCCAAGTATGATTGGGAGACCTTTAAATTAATCCCTCTGGGTATGCTACTAATGTGTAAGAAACATCCCAAAATGTGCTAGCTTAAAGCAAAACTCATTTGTTATTTTTATGAGTTCTTGGCTTCACTGGGTGATCCTGCCGAATGGTGCTTTGCCATACTGTATTGGTATCTGACACAGGAGGAAAAATGGCAATATTTGCCTTGCCTTTATCTAAAATTTTGATATTTTGTTAATCATGGATGACTCATTGCATTAATTTTTATTCTTATGAATTTCTGCCTTAAAAGATTGTTTATTCTTATTTCTGAGTTTGTGGGTGACCCCTTAAATTTTGCAAGTGCCTCATTTGTCTCACCTTGGTCCTGGTCCTGTCACTGAGGTTTGGGCTTGCTCTTATTTCTGTGGCCAGCTGACAGGTCAGCTGGGAGCTGGCTTGTTTAGGATGGTTTCAAGATGACCCTAGGATGATGTGGCTCTGCTCCATGTAATCTCTCATATACATGTGTCTCTTATATCTTCCCAGCAAGCTAAACAAGCATATTCTCATGCTAACCTGAACATGCTGTCTTGAAGAACACAGGGAAGCAAAAAAGAAAGCAAAGACATACAAGCTCTTTTTCAAACCTCTACTTTGCCAGTGAACTGTGGCCAAACCAAGACACAAGGACAGAATCAGTATGAGAGGGGACTACAAAGTCACAAGACAAAAGACAGGGATATAAGGATGCCTTAATTAGAACCCTAATGCAGTCAATCTAAGATACTCTCTAAGCCTTGATTTCCTCAAGTGTAAAATGAGAGTACTAATAGAACCCACTACTTAACATTACTGGGAGACTTAATGAGATATTACGTAAAGCTCTTAGTATAGTTCCTGGCATGTGGTAAGTTTTCAATAAAACTATTATTTTATTGTGTATATAAATATATGTTAAACTCTGAAATAATATTTTGAACAACAGAGAACAGAATTATCCCTTAGTATGGGAAAATAACAGACTATGCCTCTATTTTCTTAGCTACATAAAAAAGTAATAAATATACAAGATCAGCATGTTAGATTTAAAAATACAGGATAAACGTACAGGAAAATGTCCATCAAAGTGCCTCTCATTACACAAGCACTCAGTGTTAATTGAAATTGAGCCTAAATTTCTTTATCAATAAGTATATGTCACTTATCAAAGTTACATTATAGAGAAAAGAAAAGAGTAAGAATATAACTCGCAGGAGAAGCCTTGAGGATCACAAGGAGAAGCCTATCTAGGATCACATTGTCTTAAGAGCATCTTATTGGTTTAACTATGGGCAAGAATGCCTATAAACTACATTTAGTTTAAGGAAGTAAGTGGTGTGTGTATGTGTGTGTGTGTGTGCATGTGCCTACACAAATGGGACCCTAAGAAATATCATTTCTGGTGCTTCTCAGAATGCTGGGCTCCTTGCCTCTATATGAGCTAACTGATAAAGTTAGCTGAAGGTATGACTGGCTGGATATGCTGGTAGAGGTTTTCTACTATTATTCTGTTTCTACTTTCTTGCATTAGTAGCTCTAAAATATATAAGCCACACAAGACGGCAATTACTATTAAATTTAAGAAAGATGATTGTTACAATATACACTGTGGGTAAACGTTTGAAGAGTAAAGATGTACTATATGCATATAAAAACTCTACGTAAATTTCTGAGATTCCACAGATTTAAAGAGAACTAGAATCTAAATGAATAAAATTCTTGAGAATGGAAATTATCCAATGAGTCCTATCACCATTTGGAACATCACTCCCAGCTGAGTGCTTCACTCAGGAAGGAGACGATTCTCTTATGCATGAATTTTCAAATGCTCTTTCTTTGAAAACCAAATCTTTCCAAATTTACTTAATTACAGTTTCATATTGGGAAAATTCATAACAAACATAAAGTTTAAAAAACGTGAGTTCCACTCTTAAATGTAAGCTGTACATAATGACTTCCTTTCAAAGAGTAAAGTTTGAAGGGAGTGGTGGAGATCACCTTCACAGTGGAAAACCTGACAAACACTACCTCAGCCAGATGATCAAAGATAAGGTGAAGGATGATGAGTCATGCTGATAATATGTAACATTGATCTCCTGAGGTCTTCCGCCCCAAAACTCATAACCTCAGTCTAATCATGAGAAAAACATTAGACAAGTCTCTCTGGTTAGACAATACCTGGCCAGCACTCCTTAACACTGTGAAAGTCATCAAAGACAAAGAAACTGTCACAGATGAGAAGATCTTAAAAAGAAATGACAACCAAATGTAATGTAGTATCCTGAATGGAACCTTGGAACAGAAAAAGGCCATTAGGTAAAAACTCAGGAAATCTGGGTAAAATACGGATGTTAGTTAACAGTAATGTATCAGGATCGCTTTGTTCAGCTTTACGAAGTTACTGTATTTATGTAAGATGCTAATAATTCGTTTTTATTTTTATACTCAGAACCCTTTTAGATTTATAAAATTTAAAAAATCAAGAATAAGTAGAAAAATGTGAAGCTTGTATAATCATCCTTGAGCTCAGCTATAGCAAGCAAATGGCCACGTGCTGTTTTACTATATTTTCCTTGATAATAAAATGTGTGCCTGATGGATGATTTTAAGTAATTATCTGGTTGCTAGGTCATGTACTCATGGCTTTTACCTATTAAATAAATAAATAAATAAAATTGCAGAAATAAGTATTAGAGTAGAGTAAGTCTTCACTTGATGTTGTTGATAGGTACTTGGAAACTGTGACTTTAAGCAAAATGATGTACAGCATGTCATTTTGTTCAATGTTGTTTTGTTGTAACATTGTTATGAAAAAAATCAAAATATCTTGGTTATATGTTTTTTCACTTAAAGTAGCAATTTCCAAGACCCTATTGACACCATTGAGAACTTATTGTAAATCAAATCTAAGTAGGCCTTTGTGTACTAGAAATGGTCTAATTACTGTGACTACCTGTGTTTATCTTAAGAGTGAAGTTTTCTAAAGACAACAACCACCTCATGTATGCAATAAATTCTCTGCTGTCAATGGAAAATAAAACTTAAGCAAAAGGACATTTATTTTAGTAATTCAATAACTGTTATGATGAACATAGTAATAACAATAGAAATAACTATTATTTATTGAGTTGTTGGTATATGATTATAATTTGGTAAAACATCCATTATATTGTAGACTCCAAGAAGACAGAAATTTAACCTAAAACATTGGCTCATAATAGGTACTTAGTAAGTACTTGGCAGATAAATCAATGCCAGACCTTGATTACAGCAAATCCATGAGGCAGGAGTCGTATGCTGGGCATATTAGCAAAAGAGGCATGAGAGCTGTTAATAAACTTGTTCACAGTTAAGCAATGGCAAAGTGGATTTTCAAATCCAAGACTTGAGTCTGTGCCCTTACCACACTCCAGCACTGCCATGCCCCATTCATGCCAGGACATAGTAGGATACAATTAATAAAAAAAACAGTAATTTTGACATTACCAGCTCTTTTTCTGTCATAATAACCAACAGAAAATAACAAATATCCTTGCAGTAATGATTAACGGCCAGTGAGAACTAGACAAGGGCTTTTGCCGACATCTGCACCAATAGAGGGCACCCTACACCTATGTAAACAGGTGAAATGGTAAAGGTGGAGGTGAGTCAAGGTTAATTCTTACACCAAGGCTGAGACAATGGAAATGAAATGAAAAGAGAAATTGTATTACCTGAAACTTTGCCATGCGCAAGAACCCTGGGAGTGATCGTGCTCTTTCATCCATAAACTTGATGTTTATTTAGCTGAGAGCAAAGATAGCATAACTAATAGGTAAGTAGTGGTTGAAATGTTCCCAAATGTTTTTTTCCATCTCTTGTCATATTTCTAGATAATGCCTTCCACATAACACTTAATGTTGAAACAGTGAACAAAAAGTAATTTTCCCACAACTGAGACATCTCTGTTCTTGATCAGTAAATATCAAAATTAGTATATGGCAGAATTGCATGGAGAGAACAGATTGACTTGAAGAAATATGTAGAACAAGTTATTGTAGTACTTGGAAATTTTGCAGCAGACTTGCAACACTGCATCATTGCTTGTTTTCTGGATCTATTTAGTAAAAAAAAAAAAATCAAGTGCTTCAAAGTAGAGTGCACAAAAAATTATGGTACTGAGTATCTTCCTACTGGTATAATTACCTCACTTCCTGACTTGATGCTCAATTCACTGATAGTTCAATTTTCATATGAATTTGTAAGTTGTGACTTTTCTTTTAAATGCAGAAATTGCCTTCTGGAAATCTCATGGTCTCAGTGATATTTTAACTAAAACCCCACTGAGTCATGAGCTTAAATTTTATTGTCATTTGGTATGTTTTGTGAATGATAAGATAGTACATATATTGCATATTGTGCTTAATATTTCTTGTACCTCCAGTTATCTTGTACCTCTTGCCTTCTGTATTTGTTTTCTAGGGCTGTTGTAACAAATTACGACAAACTGGGTAGCTAAAAGCAACAGAAATTTGTTTTTTCATAGTACTGCAGGCTAGAAGTCTGAAATTAAGGTGTGTCTGCAAAGTTTGTTCTTTCTGGAAACCTGAGGGAGAATTTATTCCTTCCTCTCTCCTAGCTTCCAGTGGTTACCAGTAATTCTTGACATTCCTTGGCTTCCAGCTGCATTGCCTCAGTCTTCACATTATGTTTTCCCTGTGTATGTCTCTGTGTCCGTGTCTTCACAAGGCTCTCTTGAAAGGATATCAGTCAATGAACTGAGCACCTTCTCATCTGGTATGACCTCATCTTCATTTGATTCCATCTGCAAAGACTCTATCTTCAAATAAGGTCACATTCAGAGGTACTAGGAATTAGGACTCCAGCATACCTTTTAGGAAAAGACAGTTCAATTTGCAACATGTTGATCAGGAAACCCCACTTAGTAGAAATAATCAAGGTGATTTTTATATTCTGGAATAGTTAGTGTTCATTTGTGGAGTCTTGAGATCCAATCTAAACGAAGTCCTGGTAAACATTAGTAGGCCTAGAAAAGGTGGTCGTAAACCCCATGGTGCCAGAACTCTCTTGTGTCAAGTAGCCAGCCAGTGGGGTGATTGGATGATGAGGGAAGAGACATAACAAGCACTTGGAGGGCTGGCATGCTGACAAAAAATGTACCAATATAATAGTAGGGAAAAACATACACCCAGGAGCTTATAGTCATGGAATTTTGTGGATCGTTCTAAGTTGATTGTTATCACAGTTTGCCAACATGCCATCATTTTTCTAAGTAGAATTTTTGAAAACCATGTGCAGTTACTGAAACATAAGTATTTTATTTAATGCTACACACACATTGAAATTACAAAGGGAGGAAAATTTGTGGTTCACTAAAAAGGAATCTTTTACTGCTAGATGAGACAGCAGTTTTGAGCACCATAGGAACAGTTTCCAAATTTTTGTTCTTTTTTCTCAGAGAGCAAGGTATGGTTTGTGGAGGCAAACATTAGAAATATAAAGGTCAGTGATAGGTAGGCATGAGTTAAATTAATTAATGAAAAGAAAAAAACCTTTCTTAACGAAGGATTATGTTCATGTATTAGTTCTGTGGGCATAAACTGTGCAGTCCTCATTTACAACTCATAAAAGCTACAGTGACAGGTGCTGTAGAAAGGGGATGACAGATTAGCTGTTGCTCATGCGAGCAATGAAGCAGCAAGAGAGAACACATTAGACCAAGCGAGCAGCCAGAAACAGCAATAAAATCATTACTAAGAGAGACGATATGGTTAACACGGGAATATATATCTTTCTGGCACTGGCATTATATTTACTGGTGTACCACACATTCAGATAAGACTGTTCAAAAGATTCATTTCTGGATTGAGATAAGAAAAAAGAAATTTATCAGGTCTTAGACTAGATCTCTTTCTTGTCTCTCAGTGTTGTTGACATAACTTGATTTTCATTTCCTAATGCAGTTTAGATGCCCTGCCTTCTATCTATAATACTGCCACATAAAGCCAGTGTCTTTTTTTTCCTTTGAAGCCATGAATTATGCCACTTAAGTTGTTATTCCATTATATAAAACAAGACAAATGATGTCCTGTATATTACTCTACCATCAACCTCTTGAAAGATAATGCAGCATAGTTATGTAACAGAAATTTTATACTCAGTTTCTTGCTCAGGGGAAAATTTTCTCTTTAATGATCATTTCCTTGATATTTTTGAGTTGTAAAATTCTCTAAAAGTCCCGTGTAAAAATCTATATTTAATGAAAAATAAGCTAGAAATTTGTTTCATAGTAATTTTAGCTTTATGATTATGAGTCTGTGCTTACATCCGAGTTCCATCAATTAACCATAAATGTTTCCTGAGGCAAAGCACTCTGTTTCTTACTCTGTAAAATGGGCATGGTAGTGTAATGTTTATTTATATCTTGTTGTGGAGATTAAATGAAATAATTGGAAATAATTGATGTAAAATATACAGCACAATATTTGTAAGTGACAGCTCAGTAACTTTCAACCCAAAAAGAAAAATAAAATATTTCCAGAATAAGTGTTTTCAGAATAACTCCTATAGATTTTTTTAGAAAATGGCACTACCCTTTTCATTAAACGTATAATTATTTTAAAATAGACTTTTCTATGTGATCTTTTGGAAATACAAGAAAATATAATTTGGGACTCAAAACAAGGAAGACTGCTCCTTGGCTATGTTTTTTTTGTCACTGGAATGTTTGAGCAAAGGCAGGCAGCCACCTGTTGGACTCCTGCATGGAAAAAAAAAGTGAACTAAGTGACCTCTGCTTCCTCAAGGCTCTATCCTGTATTTCCTTGGAAACCGGGCATATCATTTTGTTTCTTATCATATCTTTGCCCTCAGAAAATTCCCACTATGCAGGCAATTTAATACTACCCCATTTTGTGTTTTGTTTTTTATTCTTTTTAATTATGGTTTGCAAACTCAGAGCAGAGGGTTAAAATAAAAGATCCTCGCTCATCCAAAGTCCTAAACATCATCTATTTCAGGCTGTTTTGGCAGTCCCCTTGGTAATACCCCAACCTCTAAAAGCACATCTCACTGGTAACAAATCTAGAATGTAGCACTTGAAGATAATATCCAGACCTGGAGAAGTGCCAGGCTAACTATGAAGCTTGAGCTCTCTGCTTATCTGGAGAGGAAACCAAGAACATTTCAGCACTCACCCCTCATCCTCAGTTCCCACCTTGCTCTGCCTTCCTGCCAATGTAGAACAAAGAGAATAAAGAAATATGCTCACTTGAAAAGTAAAGAAACTGATTGATCCTTTTGTTTGTTTGTTTTTTTCTCCTCTTGGGCATAGAATTATATAGAAGGGAGAAAGCTCAGGGTCCTTATAGTACAGATAGAAAATTAACAATTTAAGGAATGCAAGTGACTTACTCAACATCAGATAATTTAAAAATAGGGTCCTTGCCAGAACCCAGTTCTCTTCATATTTTGATCTTGCCCAGGCCTCGCTGCTGCCCAGTACAAAAAGATTATGCCCATCATCTCCTTCCTAAGCTCCTATGGCCATTTTTCTTTTCCTATGATAGTATGGCAAGTGAATCCATTCCCTTCTATCAGTTAGAAGCTTACTTTCACTAGAAAACATACTTACTAATGAGAAGATACAGAATCTCCTTTAGTTTTGTATTATTTTGCTCAAAGCAAGAAATGCCTTTGCTCATCTAACCTGTCTAAGCCTTATCTCTGCATTTTACCTTTCTTTAGGTTAAGTAGCATGGCTACCTTGGTCTCAGCTGTTCATCCTTTGCCTCCTTCAGTCTCATAGCCACTCTTCCAGGATTCCATAGACTGGGAATATTACTACTTAGCTTTCTTACCTGTCTTCCTATGGCCCCTAGGTCCTGTTACCTACCATTGAAACAGGCTTTATTCTTCTAAGAAGAAGCAAACCACTCTCTTGTGATTATTTGGGATCTACCAGACACTATCCCCTCCCGGAAAAAGCCACTATTTGGGTAACACACAGCCTTTTCTTGAAAGAATTCTCGTCTATGAGTCCACAAAGACTCATGAGCTTAGGGGAAGTTTATATATCATCAAGAAAATACTGGTTGAACTCATCCTGGAAACTTAGAAGGGAAAATTATTGGGACACTGTCCTTCCACTTTTTGAATATTTCCAAATTATATGAAAAATTTGACAGTGTTTCAGTTTTCCACTTAAAGTGAGAAAAAGTTTTGCATTTTACTTAATTTATTAAACTTTGGTTTGAAGATCCTGATGCTGTAAGCATAACTGGAAACACAAACTTTGAAGCCAAACTTCTTTCTCCACTCTGTGTTTGTAAAAACTATCTTTAGGTTTGTTATTTAGACATCAGTATTTGTTTATACTTAACCATCTATTTATTATCTGATGTGCTAGCCACTATGCTACGTGTTTGATTTACTGAATCCTTACAATAATTCTGCAAGACAGACACTACCATCCCCATTTTATAGATATTTTTTTAAACTGAAACTCAAAGTTGCTATATAGTTTTCCAAAATGGAATAGTAAATTAAATAGCTGGGATTTAAAAACAAGTCTGAGATTAAAACCCATGCCCTTTTTACTGTCATGTTACAAACACTTTTTTTTTTTTTGTCTTTGCTTTGCAGACTGCCCCCCATGCTTTTTTTTGCTTAAAATATTTCTTGCTGTTTGTGATAGCTGGATGCCAGCTTGGCCCATCTGGTGCTATTTTTCCAGAATTTCATAGGACTACTTTTCTATTCAAAGATATACTTCATCATTTCCTTAAAACATTTATTGTGCTCACCTGGCAATGATCACTCTACTATGGCCACCTTGCTGCAAACTGAATTCTGATGAGCTAAGCATATGGACATAAGGATGTCAGCAGGATCCCAAGCAATTGTGTGGATAATGAATACTGACATCCATCCTCTCTACACATGCTCAACTCGGCAGAGTTCTTGATGCAGCAAGTGCTGCTTTACTGCTAGCACAGTGGCTGCAGTCCAAAACTCTAGTGGTAGACTGAATGACAGTGCAGGTATTTTGGGAAACTCTTAAACACCTCAACTAGCTGAGAATATAGATGATCAAGTCTTTGAGAGGATTATGTGAAAGCTTTACGTGTGTTGATAATTTCACTTTGGTGTAAAAAACTTGTGAATTGTCCTGTAAAATCAGCTCTCCCATATGGATTCATGATTATGGCAGAAAAGTTAAAGGCAGACACTATGCACCAGGGAAAACTTACTTCCAGCTGAAGATGTTTACTTTCGGAGCTAAAAACTATTATTATTCTGCTTCCTAGAGAGTAGTAGTAGTAGTTGTTGTAGTTGTTTTGAGACAGAGTCTCACTCTGTCGCCCAGGCTGCTGGAGTCCAATGGCGCAATCTCAGCTCACTGCAACCTTTACCTCCTGGGTTCAAGCGATTCTCCTGCCTCAGCCTCCCAAGTATCTGGGATTACAGGTGCCTGCCACTACGCCTGGCTAATTTTTGTATTATTTATAGAGAAGGCATTTCACCATATTGGCCAGCCTGGTCTCGAACTCCTGACCTTGTGATCTGCCCACCTCACCCTCCCAAAGTGCTGGGATTACAGGCATGAGCCACCATGCCTGGCCCTAGTGAGTAGATTTCTGATGTTCTGATGTATACAGACAAGGAAAATTGAGATAGGACATTTATTTGGAATTTGAAAAATCAACTATAGCATGAAAATGCCCACAATGCTAAGGCAAGGCTAAAAGTTTAACAAATAGTGGCAATATCCATACAAAGATTATAAAAGTATCATAAGGAATTTCTATAATATATTCACCTGTGTTATCTGCAAGCACCTTTAGCAATAATTGGAAAGGCAGTCTTATTGGCAAGTTAATTAAATGTGGTCAGTCAGTCTGCAGAATGGAAGTGATGCCTGCTCTCCCAGGGTTTCTTTGATCAAGGCTGGGGGAGCAGAGATTCATCTGCTTTGAGCTAGGTTGACAAGAAGAAATCGTACGTGGCTAAACTGCTATACAAGTTTTTTTAAAAACATGAATTATGGTTTAAGGTGTCAGAGAATTTAAAGTTCTGTATCCTCTGTCCCAAGTAGCACTCAGTGTCATTTTTAGAAAATGTGGTCATTACCTTCCCTGATCTCATCCGCAAGCATCAGGATTCTGACACTGACCCATTTATGTTAGAACAACAGGGATTTGAGAAACAAGTGAGCGTACTCCTTCACTTTATGGAAGAAAAGCATGAAGTCCAGATGAATGATTATAGGCAGATCTAAAAATAAAACCTCCAATTCTCATTTATCATTCCTTTTATTTAAAAAACTAGGAGGGCATTTTTACTGGAAATCACCAAATTACCATAGTCTAAAAATGCAAGTGGAATTTAAAAAGGGGACCCCTGGGTGCACAGCACTATATTGACTTGTAAGGAAAATGGATGAAAAAATTTGGGTCATCATGGCCCTTCTGGTGCTATTTTTCCAGAATTTCATAGGACTACTTTATTCTATACTCAAGGTAGATGTAGATAATTTATAGTCATATACAAGTTAAAAATTGATAAGGTGAGATTAAAGGACAAAAACAGTAAGAACCACTGAGAGATTTTTGTCACTTGGTTAAGAATACTAGAAGTCACAATGAATTCTTTATTGATGTGTGTTATCAACACACAAGTAGAGTGTTTGACAATTATGCAGCTAATTATTTAGTGGGCAGTGGGGAACTAGAAAGATCTGAAGTGGCTACAAGCTGAGATAACATGGAATAGAGAATTTAGTAGGTGGTAAGCAGAAGAAAAGGGAAATTGTTTTTAACTGTGGTGAAAGAACATGGAGATGTTTAGTGGCATCTGTCTTCCTCATCTAATTCAAAGCTTTCTTTTCATTGTTTCATCTAGCTTTGCTCAGACATACCAAAACTTCATGAATCAGTAAGCAATTTTAAAAGCATAACTATGTGCCATTAAGTCATCAACAAGTTAAGTAACTGTTTAATTAATCCATATACGTAAGGAGCAAAGACTGAGAGTAAAGCAGGAGAATTTTTAGCTCTGCCTCTTCTACAAACAAGTTCTCTGATTCCAGGTAAGTCACCTCTCAGGTTCTCACTTTCTCCAAGACGGAAGGAATTAACTAGATGATCACTGAAGCCTTTTTTAAAAACCATCTTACCTCCATCTTTCTGACTTGAGAAGCAGAGAAAAGGAGTTAATATTGGTCAGATGCTGAAAATATGTGAGGGGGAAATAATAATGTTCCTTCTAAAATCTCCTTTCCCAGTTTTTGATCACTGATTTGGGATTACATGGAAAAGCATTATTGGTCAGTAAATACAAATAAAATTATTGAGTGGAAGATATCCAGAGATGAATCTAAATTATTTCATAATGAACAGAATTATATTGAGATTCTATCATCAGTATACCATATTTAAGGAAGTTTTGATTAGGTGGACACACGTGTTTAATAAAATGGTGACAGTGACATCATTCTTGTGAGAAGGAAAAGTTAGCGTCAGCCATGTCCAGACTCTCATGTTACTGACTGAGCCTATTATTGAGTGTATCCTTACTAGCTTACTCAGACACTCTAGGGAGTCTCAAACATGAAGGGCCACTGGCACTAAGCTGCCAACTTGGAAAGGACTTGACAGATTCAATTTCCTGATGAGTGAAATCATATTTGTTTTGGTCATTCTCCTTTCATTTAACTGAGAACATTTCTGCTTCTCTTAGAATCTTAATCCTCCTCATTATCAGTTTCCCTGTTTTTCTTGAGATCACATTGGTTTTACTGTCCAACTATTCTTTTGAAGTTGTTTATTTTAAGGAAATTCTACAGCAAATAAATAAAACTTTTGAAAGTCAGCTTGCTTTAGGTGAAGAAGGAAGCCAAAGGTTTCAGATAGATTAGAGGAATGTATCTCGTATCATTTATATTCTTTACTAAAGAGAGAAAATAAATACAACCCTTGCAGTGCTATTTAAAATATTGTCATCCTTTGCCTTACCCTTTATCTCTCAGCTCTATCCAATGGAGTCCCTTAAGGATGGGGAGCAATTTTCCCTGCTAAGTGTTGTACTGAAGTGTTTACTGAACAAATTTGAAAATGTTTAGGTAGGCCTATAAGTGCTTACTTATATAAGTTCAGTCACCAGGGATAATTTCACTGTCATTGCTGTTTCATTCTTCTAATTTCGGTTCATTTTTTTGGTGCCTCCCTGGTGAAATAATTAGAAAGGTTACAAAGCAAGTTGGAGATATAAATCAAATGTATTGGGTGCTATCACCCAATCCCTTGCAATCTGTCTTTTCTTATCACACATTCCTGGAGATTGTTCTCTCACAAATTATCAATAACTTCATGTCAATCGCCTTTGCTCAGATTTCCTTCTGATGAACTTCTTCCCATAGCAAGTGACAGGGTTCACCCCCTTCAGACTCTCCATCTTAGCCCCACAGCATCACACAGACCAAGTTTTCCCCCATAGACTCTGATTCTCTGAGTCTTTATTCTCTTCCTGGCATTCTCTTCTTGCCTAAACACAGGCATTGTCAAATCTTTTGCCTTTGGGCAATATTTCTTTTCTGTTTTCTCTACCACTGGAAGCTCCTCCACTGTGATCAAACTTTCATCTTTATGTAGATGACCCCAAATATTCATGTCTCCCAAACTCTCCACTGACCAACAATTCTCTTCCAATCACCTGCTTAACAAATTCATCAGTCTGTTCTATTGACATTTTAAAATGTAGTTCATCATCTTCAAGCTACTGCTTGCTCCCCTTTCCTTCTTTCTTTTATTCGTTCTGCTATTTTCCCTGTCATCTGAAGTTGAATGGTTACTTTTGAAATGTCTTTGATTCTTGTGTTTTTCCACACTAGCCTTAACCAATTAAAACCATGCTCTAAGGAATATTCTGCAATATACATTCATTTATATTTAAATATATGGTCAATATATTTTTAAAATATTTTAATGGTTGTATAGTGTTCTAGTATGGTATTTTCTTTAATCTCTTGTTGGTATATATTACATGGTTTCCAGACATGTTTTATTAAAAGCAATGCTACAATTAGGTCATCATTGATATATGCATTTGAAATTGCTGCATCTAAAGGTATTAAGAGTTAAATTGTTAACATACTGTCAAGCCTCAAAATGTACCAATTTGCCCTTGTTCCAACAGTGCATTTGTTATACATACGTTCTCTGGTAATTTAAAATATCATTTTGTGTCCCAACATATATGATGATTTTTTAATCATTTTGGACTTGCGGTATATTTCCATTGATCTTTACTAAGATTTTCACCAGTGCCATACAATCTTATTTACTGAACTTTATAGCACTTTGATATCCACTTAGGCATATCCCCTCATATTAGTCTTTCTTTCCAAAAGCTTTATGGTTACTCTAACACTCTATTCTCCCAATAAAAGTTGGGCATTTCTAAGACTGTATAACTTCTCCTGCACTTAAAACTACCAATTAACATTTTTATTTACCTGTATTAAATTTACGTATTTTGGACATCATTACAAAATGAAATCTCTCCATTCAGAAACAAGATATTTATTTCTCCAATTATTTTAACATCCCTCAACCATATGTATAATTTTCTTCATTTCATCCTTGGACACTTAACAGAATCCTCTCTAACAACATTGTTGTTTACACAAATGCCATTTTTATTATATTTTCTAACTGGGTATTAATAGCCAGCTTTTGATATTGCCTGTTTAATTTTAGATTAAAGATTGGTTGTGTGGATCTACTACTCAACCCAAGTATACTATTTATTCATTAATTCATTTAGACTTCCATATTTTTCATTATCAGATTTCTGTGTTATTTTAATTTGAGATACAATGCTTTTCAAACCTTAAGCACAACAGAAACAATTTGCTCTTTGAAAGAAACACATCTTAAGCCAAATCATTTACCCGAGGGCTTATCTCGCACCTGGTACTGAATTGACCCTCCTGTATCTGTGCACTCCATACACCTGCAAGGCCTTTCCCTCACTTCTCCATTTCAGTTTGCCAACAATCTGTCCATCCTTCAATTTCTATCTTTTCCAAAACTACTTTTCTGATAATCTTAACGTCATTTTAGTTTTTCCTTCACAGAAACCTCTTCCTACATTGACAACTCCAATAGCATTTTTTGTGTGCAAATCATTTGATGTGAACTGTTAGACTGTATATGAGTTGGAAGTGGGAACTATCATTTTGTCATCTTTACATCTTCTGCAGCATGTAGTGTTGCTTCTTCGTATGTTGTTAAAGAGCTCAATATATATGCTTTTATTCAATCAAATACATCAAGTCTGGAGCCTAGAATCTTAGCTAAGGGGTTTCATTTTCTATTCATTCCATTGCTGTGTATTAATCGTGGATGGACTAAAGTTTGATGGGCCATCCATCACTAATGGGGTCAACGGAACATGGGGGAATTGGCTTCTTATGTCCTTAGAAAAGATGCTATTTCATTTCTTCCTGACGAATAATACTGCCACTTTACCTTAAACATGCACCATCCCACAGCCCCACAGAAACAACAGAATTCTGAAAAAAAACCATAACTGATCTATAGAACTGGAGTTGTAATTGCTTTCTCTCTGGCTGTTAGAATGTCCTACTTCGGGAAAAAAAGTGTTCATTTTATTTTTATAATTTAATTTTATATTTCATAGGTACATAATGTTATTTTATATTACAGTTTTAACTAGTATGTACCTTGAAGTTCAATTATGAAACTTACAAAATCCATTTATATTAAAAGCTATAACAGGGTGTAATTTTTCACAGAGGCTCCTTATTAAATGACTTATTTACTGAAACGATTTTTTCTTCTTCCTTAGGGATGGAGAAGCTCAGCTATTTTTTCCATTAGCGCTGAGATTAACTTAAGATAAATTAAAGAGAAGTATTCTAATGAAAGAACAGACACACAAAATACTGACCTAGTCCTATGTCTAATATTTGAAATCCCTCTCCCTTTTCATCTGCACTTTTACTCAAAAACAGAAAAAAAGAATTTTTTTTTTTTTTTTTTTTTTTTTTGAGACGGAGTCTCGCTCTGCCGCCCAGGCTGGAGTGCAGTGGCAGGATCTCGGCTCACTGCAAGCTCTGCCTCCCGGGTTCCCGCCATTCTCCTGCCTCAGTCTCAGGAGTAGATGGGACTACAGGCGCCCGCCACCTCGCCCGGCTAGTTTTTTGTATTTTTTTTTAGTAGAGACGGGGTTTCAGCGTGTTAGCCAGGATGGTCTCAATCTCCTGACCTCGTGATCCGCCCGCCTCGGCCTCCCAAAGTGCTGGGATTACAGGCTTGAGCCACCGCGCCCGGCCAAAAAAAAGAATTTTTAATCTGAAATGATAGACACTTTGAAGTCCAGAAGAAACTAAATGCCTTTTACCACTCCCCGCTGCAATATTTCTACATTTATAACAACCTAAATAAAAAAAATAGTGACACAAAACCAGTATACAAACTACTAGGCCTGGATTCAAGCAAATGTGACATGCAGTATTATAAACCCTGGATAATGTTAAAGCCTGTGTCTTCTTAATTGAAGAGTACAGTACCATTAGAAAAAAAAGTTTCTCTTATATCTAAAGAGTATTTCAAACTGGTTTTATTTATCCTAACCTTTTGTCACTTAAAACAGCATCCTGGCTAAGACACTGAAAAAAATAGGCATACATCTCTATGAAGGCACACACAGTGCCTGTAAAGCAATAGTCTTTATGGTGTGTGAATCTCAAGTCTCAGAAAGTAGTTCCTATTATACCATAGTATTATGGAACTTCTCTGCAAAAATCACAGCTCTCATATTGGTTGTACATCCACTGAGGTAGGCCTAAATGCTTGGGTACCACTGAGTTTTCTATTTGCCAATATGTTATATATATTCCAGTAATTCCCAGTTGTTGTACTGATATAACCTTTCTTCAGAAATTTTCATTTGATAATAGTGTAAAACATGCTAAACTATGCACTTTGAACTAATTAATAGCCTTATGATATTCAGGAAGGTTTGATAATCCTCTTGTCTCCATGGTCAATGTCTGTTCACTTTGTGGCTTCCTGCTTAACCAAACCCAAATGAAGTTAACAACATAAAATGCCATGAGAACATTTGTTTTATCAGAAGCCTTTCTTAACATAAGATTACTGTTCTTACTCATTTGTTCTTCTGTTCTATTAGATTGGCTTATGGATTTTTTTAAAATCTTATTGATTTTTAAAGAAAGAAATTTTTTTTTGTGAACAACTTCAAGGAGGCTATTCAAACACAGTGTCTGTAACCATATCCTTAATGGCTTATGCTATTTTTCCTTTTTCTAACAAACATTTTCTCCATCTTCCCCTCCTCTTCCTTCTTCCTTTTTACAAAATGGAGGATAAGATTTAGGGAAGCTTTTAAAAAATACCTGATTTTGGTTTTAGAAAAGTTTTATTAAGCCTCCTTTCAATGCCAGGGAGCAAGGCATTGGTTTGTTATCTATGAAAATAATAGTTGGACCACAAGTGTGTCATTTGTTGTCAATAATAATAATAATCAATTATTGAATCTGGTTGTGACAGACATCTTGGAGAGTAGTTTTAGTGCAATTTTTGAGTTTTTACAGGCTTCTAAAAGGATAAAGAGGAAGAAAAGCAAGTAGTTTGCCATTTGTTTATCAAGGACTTATGCCTTTTAATTCAAAGATAATTAATTAGACTTTGATTTATAAACAGATTGGAACCTCAAATTATTGTTGACTATTGCTGCTCTCAGACACATTTCAAACTATCAGCCACCTCATGCCTTGGCTCCCAAGTGACAATAAATCACATGAAAACAACTTCAAGGATAAGAAATATTTACCATTGGCCAGGATGAGAGACTTGGGATTTGTGAGCTTAAGATCCATAGTAAGTTCAGGAAGCAGCATATCTTAGCCTAACCTTGGTAACACCTGGATTTCAGTACCTCTGACTCCTAGCCAAGGAGGCTGCTGAATACGCAGCTTTTCTGTGACAAACTTTCTCTACATCAGAATAACAGTGCTCATTCATCCAGAAGGGAAATTATCCAAAGTTGTCACAAACATTTTCCAAGTGTCTTAAATGAACCAGAAAGCATTCAAGATAGTTTTACTCAAGTTAGTCCAATTTATTAGACATTAATTGAGCACTTACTGTATTCAAGGTAATATGTGTACTGCTTTTAGGAGAAGTAAATGAGTGGAACTGAAATGTTGCCATCAAAGGGGTCACAGTTAAATGGGAATCATGTTTTCTAAGCAATTACTGTGTGAGACATTGTTTTGTCTTTTGCATGTGTCAAATAATTTATTCTAACAATAGTCATATGACATCAGTACTATTGCAATTCTCATTTTATAGATGAGGGAACTGAGACATAGAGAGTCCAAGAAAATTGCAAAGGATATTAAAAAATTTAGATCCAGGATTCATGCCCAAGTTTATGGCTCCAGAATTCACATCACAGTCTGTTCTGTCTCTAGAGAAAGAATTACAATGGGATGATGTCTGTGTAGAAAATTTGAAAGGTACAGAGCAGCATATAAAAGGGAATAATAGCTTTAAACAAATTGGGAAAGGGGGTGTGGAATAGGTATTTAGTGAAAATAAATACATGGGAAGTTCAGAGAAAATTATGTTCAATTCAATAAACTCACCAGGTCTCTGTAATTTATACTAAATTTGTTGCTTTCTTACTGAAAAAAAAAAAAACATGCTTTGAAGGATTTAAGGTCACACAGCTCATATACAGCAGAATCAGGTTTCATATCCCAGACTTTGTGAATTCCACTCTTATGTGCTTCTTTTGGATTAAACTTTAACTTAATTATTACTCCCAAGAAAGGAACAATCTGAGGTAGCAAATATGAAAGGTAACATGGGAAATAAAAAGAAGAAGAGTATTAGAAGAAGTGATGTTGAAATTAAACAGCCATATGGAAACGAAGGACTTTTAGGATGACTGAGAATAAGATTCAACAACATAAAACTTAACTGTGTTCAATCAACCAACTGTAGTAACATAGAATTAGAAGAAGCAAGAGATGGGAAAACTGACTGAGTCTTGACATAGAAGGAACAGGAATTTCTAGTAAGTGAGAGAAAGCATATGAGTCTCTGAAGGAGGGAAGAAAATGTGCACACAAAAGTGAACAATGATTTCTTATCCGTGCAAGTTACCCACAGATGATAAGAAGAAATGCCCACACAAGAGGCTACAGAGGGAAGAGAGCGGGGTATTAGTTACTCATTGGGTCTTACGTCAAAAGATTTATTTATTGTAATTTAGATTGTCAGCAAGAAATAGTTTGATTTAACCTTTGGGAAGGGAATGTTATATGACAAATGTTAAAATAAATATATAAGGAAGCCACAAAATTGCTGGGAGGCATTTGCAGAGAAACTGTTAAACAGCCACAGGACAAAAATGGCATATTCAATTTAGGCACAGAATATAAAGAACATTGTGATATGTCTGCTGAAATGGCACTCTATTATTACAGACTGTCCAAAGGAAGTTTCAGATAGATTTGAGTCTACATAGAAAAATTCAGGTGTGAAGTAGAGTTGTACAGAAAACTTTTTTTTTTTCTAGTGTCTGAAATGTGGTCTCAAAGGGAGGTGTAGAGTGGAGAGTAACAGTGCCCCACTGTTTGCAGTTAGAGGGGCAGACAAGTAGGAAGGTGATGGGTGGGGCTCTGCCCCCAAAGAACAAAAGTACAAGGGGACTGCTGAAGAAGGAAATGAGGCCAATTCAAATGTGAAATGAAATGTTTTAAAACTGCAGGGGACTACAGAGAAAAGGATAAAAATCAGCAAGAATTCTTCCCTCATACAAATGTTAGAAAAATTCTTATGTAGGAGGGGGAGAGAGGAAAATACAAATAGATACCTTACTCATGAGAAGAAAAGAGAAAAGTTGACTGCAAAATAATGAAAGACTATTTTGAACGTAATGTGATGCTAAAATATTATTGAGAATGGGAACACCCAAAGGTGATGGTGGTAATACAGTCTAGATGAGAAACCATGTCCCTTTTCCCAGACGTTTGTTAGTTTCAGGTTTCAGAAAACAGACAAAGAATGCTGTTGTGAGATAATGTCTGAGATCTGAGCTCATTGGAAGGAGAGTCATCTCTACCACAGACTCTTCTCAGTATGCTTTAGTATGACTTGGAGCTTCTTGTATTTGGTAAAGATTAGATGCTGTGCCTCCTCTGGGAATCAGATCAAAACACAGAGAACAGGGTCAGACCAGAGTCCTGAACTATAACTTTCTCTATACCTGACCTTGAAGAAACGGAAATGCAAAGATCTTTTTTTAAAAAAATCAAACTAGAAAGCTAAGTCATCTGAAATACATAAGGAATTCACACTATACCAATAGCTATTATAAGTGAAATGGGAAGGAAATTGTGTCTCTGGCTAATGAAGATGCCTACGCAACTAATTATGAATTAATTTAAAAGTTTGCATAATGAAAAACATTTAATAAAAGTGAAGTTTTGGATATTATTTGATTAATGTGCATAGCCAAAAGAGTCTTGATAAGTGTTATACAAACTAAGAAAAAATTTAGTTTAGTTATTAAAAGTTTTAGTAATTTTGTAACAACACACTACCTTCCATTCCAAAGTAAAATATTTCCAAATCTCTAAAAGTTTCTTTGTTAAAAAAAAAAAAAGGTTTTACTGAGGAAAATATTTATTTGAATAAAAAATGACTCTCTCACTAAATTTGGTATCCAAATGTATTTGGGCTAAGCTTACATGTGTAGATGAAGTCTGGAGAATTATAGGATGGATGAAATGGACACCCTATCTGTTACTGTGGAGAGACTGGAAACCAGTTTTCCTCAGCAGGGAGTAGTGGTGTTCCCCTGCTCCACACCAGCAAAGCAAATGGTAGGAGACCGTTTCAGACTTCCTCTTTTCAGGCTAATTTTCAAATAAAATTAATATAAGCAGAGATCAGTGAAATTATTTATTATTTTCCCAATGAAGTCTTCCTGTAGGGAGTGTGTATTTAGGACCCATTATTTGTATAGAATGGTTTTTAATGCTACAACAGTTTCAATCAATAAGATATTTGTTTTGCCTCTGCAAAGTCAATAAGACAGTGTTGAGTTTTAAAGGATGTTACCAGCTGCTTGACCTTGGGTTAGTTATTTCACCTCTTTAATCCTCTGTTTCCTCCTCTGAGTTCCCACCATTCCAGCTGACTGTAGGTTGAACTTTTTATTGAATTCCTTCTGGGTGTCAGGCACTGTTATCCCACAGGACTGTTGTGAAGATTCGAGGAGCTGGCGCATAGTAGGGATTCAATAGGTAGCTACTGTTACCATGGATATTGTTATAGTTAAGCAATTGAGAGTTTCAGAGTAATGCAGACAATAAATGGAAAGTTGAGGAAAGAAGGCTTGCCAATTGCATAATGAAATATGGTTTGAATATTTAGGAATTGCCTGTAAGAATCAGAAGTGGGAATCTTAAAGTAACTGTGAAAAACTTTCAGAAATGAGAAATCCCCAATTTCCTTCATTTTATTCTGTCTTTGTCCTATCACCACCACTATCCTGGAGGGGAGAGGAAGCAACAACAACCAAACGCAAACAAGTTTGGACATAAGACACTGTTAGCCTCGTTTCAGATGAACATTCACTTTAGGAAAGTCATGTGAGCCTGCACAGCTTGGCATGATAATTAATTAGAAAATGAGAGAGGCTACGGTGGATGTCAGCTCACTTACTAGGAGTCTTCCAGCCAGTCTCCACAATCCCCACTTGGGAAATCTGTCATGACCCTGTCATGCTCCCCAGATAGATGTTTGCTTACAGAAAACCAAACAGCTGATAAGGGAAGATCAATAGAATCTGGTTTTATGTTCCCTAGGGTCAACCCAGAGTGAGATATAAGAAGGAAACGTGATTTCCTTAGGATTTCAGCTATGATCATTTAAACATTTTCTATTTAGCAGGATTCTAAACATACAGCCCTAAGTAACTGACCCACAGTTTGTCACACATGTGCCATAGCATGCAGGTGTGTAATGAGATTTCACTGATGTGCTGCCAAATATGAATGACCAGGTGGAATATTGGGATGAACTCTTCATGCAACATTATTTGAACTGTGCTATGAATTAAGAAAAGGAAATAGCAAGAAATATAGCATAACTTAAAGGTGTTACCTGATAAATTTCGAGCTTTCTCAGTATACAGATCACTCTCTGGGCAATAAATAATGCTGAAGGACAATTAAATAATTAGGGTGAAAACTGGATGCATTTGTAAACTCCAGGGGATACTGAGGTACTTTGTGGCTTTTAATCAAGGGTGTCTCCAAATATTCTATTAAGAAAATGTGTCAAAAACAGGAAAATAAGTGAGAATCTATTTGGTAGAAATTCTGATAACAACGTAGACATATGGAAAGACTTGAGATACAGCCAGAAATCATTCTGCTTATAAAACACAATAAGACGATCTTGTTGTTTTAGTATCTTCCCGTCTAAAACTATCCTAGGTCGTCTCTCCACGCTTAATTATTTCCTTTGCTGTGCAGAACCTGTTTAGTTTGATGTGATTCTGTTTGTCTATTTTTGCTTATGTTGCCTGTGTTTTGGGGGTCAAATCCAAAAAAATCATTGTCCAAATCAATGTCATGTAGTTTTCCCTGTTTTCCTCTGACAGTTTTACAGTTTCTGGTTTTACATGTAAGTCTTTATAATCCATTTCGCGTTGGTTTTTGTATACAGTATGAGATATTTCATTCTTCTGCATGCAGCTGTATCCAGTTTTACCAACACCATTTATTGAAATGACTGTTTTTTCTCATTATGTATTCTTGGCAGCTTTGTTGAAAATCAATTGACCATATATGCAAGGGTTCACTTCTGGACTATCTGTTCTGTTCCATTCGTTGATTTCTTTTTCTTTCTTTTTTCCTTCCTTCCTTCCTTCCTTCCTTCCTTCCTTCCTTCCTTCCTTCCTTCCTTCCTTCCTTCCTCCCTCCCTCCCTCCCTCCCTCCCTCCCTCCCTCCTCTCTCTCTCTCTCTCTTTCTTTCTTTCTTTCTTTCTTTCTTTCCTTCTTTCTTTTCTTTCTTTCCTTTTCTTTGCCAGTACCGTGCTGTTTAATTATCACAGATTTGTAGTATAATTTAAAATCGGGTAGTGTGATACTTGCACTTTGTTCTTTTTGTACAATATTGCCTTGGTTATTTGGGGTTCTTTGTGTTTCCATATTAACTTTAGGATCGTTTTTTTACTCCTATGAAAAATGACAATAAATTTTGATAAGAAGGGTATTGAATCTGTAAATTGCTTTGGATAGTATAGACATTTTAACAATATTAATCATTTAAACCCATGAATGTGGGATATCTCTACTTCTGTTTTCCTCAATTCTTTTTGTGAAGGTTTTATAGTTTTCAGTGTATAGGTCTTTCACCTTTTTTATTAAATTTATTCCTAAGTCTTTTCTTATAGCTATTGTAATTGGGATTTTTCCCTTGATTTCTCTTTTGGATAGTTCATTGAATAAACTTATTCATTGGCTAGTTCCTTTTTGGATAGTTTATTTTATACATATATTTGTATATAAATACTACATATTTTTATGTGTTGATATTATATCCTGCAACTTTACTATATTTGTTTATTGGTTCTAACAGAGTCTTTACTCCAAAGACCTTATTATTGAAACTGCAGACATGTAATATACTAACACCCGAGCCCTCTTAATTAACTCATTGCCACCTCCCTAAAAGCTGTCTACAGTACTAGAATTATTTTCTTTGCATTCTTTGGACAACCTAGGTTCACAATCCTATTCATCATCAATGAAAATCATCCCCCTTCTAATCAATTCAATTAAATGGTTGGCAGTCAGTAATATTCCTGCCAGATCTCTCATCTCCAGCAGCATTACTCCCATGTCTATTCCCCAGATATGCCTTTACACCTAAAATTCATAGCTCTTGTCATAACTCATCTAGAATTTACAGAGGCAGTAGAACTTAACCTTATAACAAATAATCTCAAATTTGAATCCCCCTCACATGCACATAAAGTAAGAATGCCAGCAATGGACTGATAATTACAAACTTCCACTGTGACAAATAATTTTCTGTTTTGTTTGTTGTGCGGTAACAGAAATAAGCCAAGCATCAAAAGACAAATACTGCATGTTCTCGCATGTGGAGAGAGTAGAATAGTGATTATGCAGGCTGTGGGCTGGGAAAAAGGGCAGATGATGATCACATGATGGTCACAAGGTACAAAATCTCAGACAGGAGGAATTTTTTTTTTCATCTCTATTACAAACATGGTAAATATAATAGAGTATTGTACATTCCAGATTTTCTAAGAGAGTAAATTTCAAATGCTCTCACCACAAACCAATGTTAAGTATTTGAGGTGATGAATATGTTAACTAGTTTTATTTAATTATTCCACGTTGTATTAATAATTCATAACACCACTTTGTGCCTTATAAATTTACATAATTATATATTATCTATTTATAATTAAAAACCAAAACCATCATAGAATTTTACTTTATTTATACAAATAACCTTCAAAAAATGTGCAGAGTAGATTTTATGATCTTTATTTTACAGAATAGGAAACTTCAGCTTATATGAAGTAAGTTGCTCAAAGCCATACAGTCAATATGTTGCGTACTTGAAATGTAAACATGACTGAGTCCAGAGCTTCCTTCCTGAGCCCCTAAATTCCACAGCCTTAGTCACTAAACTTTCCTGCTTGAGGTATTTTTATAGGAATAGAAGATCAGTAAATAAACTATTTTATGATGTAGAAATTCCAGGAAATGCTAAATTTTCCTCTGATGGTGGAAAATAGTCATTTTGCATTAGTTTCATAAGTTTTTGAGTTCCCTGGCTCTTTTTCACATTATGAAAAAATCCCCAGTCACATATCATATAGCTCATTTCGGGGTTGTTAATGTTATGAAATATTACTGAGTTTTATAAGTGGAAACAAAAGTAATATTATCTTTTGCATATAAAACATTTCTACATAGTCTATGAAACAGAAAAGACAATCATATCATAGTTGGTCCTTTTTTTAAATGGCAAAATTGAGTCAGAGGGCTAATTGACTTCTCTAATCCTAACTAGCTACTCAATTTAAGACCAATGCTCTGTTCAAAGAGGATATTCCAATTATTATTAATCACTTAACACTGAAAGGTTTTAACAACATAGCTTTTTACCTGGTATTAATTATTATTATTATCGTGTTAATTGAACCCAGTACCTGGCATAGGGTGGGTGTTCAATAAATACTTATTGTCTCATGGAGAGAAAGAATGTATTATTAAATGAATTTAAATAATAAATATTCCTATTTAGAAATATTTAAATACTTTCTCTGCTTCTTTTCCATGTCATAATCCTGTTTTATGTCAAAAAGCATAACTGAGTGGGGACAATTGAACTGAAACATCTATTTGTTTACTTTTCTATTCTTCAGTTATGGAGGCAGCATTTAGCTATTAGCCCCTTTCACTCCTTTTACTTTAAACATTCCCGTCTCAAAATCATAAACACGTTTCTAAACAACCTGCCTAATAGTATAAAATTTCTACCACACTGGATGAAAAGCAGAGAGATGAGTTGGAATGTTCATAATACCTCCTCCTTTTCATCAACGTAGTCACTAGAGCAGTGAAAGTTTATCTCATGTCATCACTAGCTTCTTAGATTGAATGTAAGATTGCCAGCAATGGACTGATAATAACAAACTTCCACTGTGACAAATAATTCCATGGTCTCCAGTACTTTGTTGTGCAGCAACAGATGTTTGCCAATAATGTTATATGGCCCTAAATCTGATACACTTTAAACTGTAGCTCTTGCGTTATGTCTTGTTGAGATTCTACTCTACTCTTGGTGATATTGACTTTTTCATTATGAAAGTTTCATCTTGAGAACATAGCTCTGTACCTGAGGTCAGGAGTTCGAGACCAGCCTGGCCAACATGGTGAAACCCCATCTTTATTAAAAATACAAAAGAAAAAAAAATAGCTGGACATGGTGGCAGGTACTTGTAATCCCATCTACTCGGGAGGCTGAGGCAGGAAAATCGCTTGAACCTGGGTAGCGGAGGTTGCAGTGAGCCAAGATGGTGCCATTGCACTGCAGCCTGGGCAACAAGAGTGAAACTCTGTCCCAAAATAAATAAATAAATAGATAAATAAGTAAATAAACGGAAACATTTAGGTGCAGTGTGCTCATTGTAACCCACAAGCCAAAATGATAAACATGGCTTCCCAATTGCTTAACAAAAGAGAGAGAGAGACTGGGGGGAAAAATCTGCTTTATTCTAAAACCATTTTCAGAGATGTCAGTGGAAAAATTCTCCAAAATCCTTAGAAGGAAGAACCAACTTCACAAGTAGTTTCTTCTATAATAGGAGAGTTCATCTAAGCTTGTTTTAAATAAATTATATAAATAGATTTGGAGATAACATTTAGATTGTCATTAAACATGTTTAGCTAAGTATTTTTCCCTTTTATTCACACCGAGAGCAATGATATAAATTATTTAACTTCATCAGATCCCCAATTAAAGATGAGTTGTTCATGTAAGTCTAGATTATCTAAATTATGCCCATCAGAAAGGCTTACTACTTTTTTATATTTCCTCTGGTCTTGAAGCCATTACAGTTCATTAGAGAGATTGTAGAATATGGTGGTTAGAGCATGGGATGTGCAGGCAGACTGCTTTGGTTCAAGCCTTTGCTCTGTCTCTTACTAGTTATTTGTCCAGAGACAGTTCTCTCTGTGTCCATTTCCTCATCTGTAAAATGGCAGTGCTAATAATAAAGTCACCACCTTCATAAGATTATTGCAAAGACTAAATGAGTTAATGTATTAAAAGTGGTTTTATTAGTGGCTAGCAATAACACTCAATGTTAGCTGGAATTATTATCATTTGTTTTATTTGCTGGATTTTCTGATAAACTGAAATATTTTTGAGGGCTGTTTCTGCTTTTTATCCTTAGTAATGGGCACAGATCAAGGATGTGGCAAATGATCAATCACTCTTTATTAAATGAACAAATAAATGAATATTCATGTTGTTATAATGAGAATGGAGCCAGTGATTGATTATAACCACTAACAATGTTTAATAACTTCTATCCTTTCTCTCTGCGAATTTCTGCATTCAGATATGCTATTCTTTCTTTCAGACTCTCTTTTCATAAGGTCTTTTCTCAAAGACCTTTTTGTACAACATATCCTCCCCAAACCAGGGGAAGAACCTGATTAGAAATTAATTCATTCAGTAAATAATTTTCAGCACCTTGTATGTGTATAAACTAGCACTGAAAGACATTTAAAGAAACATCTCAGGTTTTCAGTTTGTCCAAAGATCTAAAGTTCCTGCGGTCATAAGCAGTGAATTAGAGATATTGCTCTTTGTTGCCTCTTTTCAGTATTCTAAATACAACTTGGCTGTCTCGGGATCTATACTTCAATGCCACAGGGAAAATCAATAGTAATAACACAAGACGCTGAGAGTAGGGGTAAGGTTTCTGCGTTTTCTAAACTAATCTTCCAAGTCTAAGACTTTCCTGTGAACTGGGAAAATATTGAACTATCCAGGATTCTGATTAATTCTGGCAAAGAATACATAAAAATGATACACAAGAAGATGGCTGAAGAGATTTTGTTTGAGTTATTTTAATGGCATATTTAGTTCAGTGAGTACATGTAGAATTGGCATCCTGACATTTTCTTTAGTTTTCTAGCCAGAGTAAAGTATTGATTTGACAATTTTCTGCTTTGAGCATTAATATATCTAAATGGAAATTTTGGATAATAAAGAGTCCAGGTTTGCTCCCTTTACATGCCAGATAAACATCATATTTTAATTTGCAATTATAAATTTCATTTGATTATCACTAGAATGCCATATGCTTCCTATGAATATCATAAAATTTATCTGAGTTTACTCAATTCTATAACTGCTGCTTCTGAAAATCTTATTCTTTAGAGCAACAGTGTTATGAAAATAAATCATCTGCAAACTTAGTCAAAGCAGGCATTTCATATGGGCAACTTGTAAAAGATTTAAAAGTATCAGAGATTGTGTATGCAACCTGAATCTTACTTATTGGAATATTCAGGTAGGATTATTTTACAGGATGCAGTACTCAATTTATTTCTATTATAACAAAAGTAATAATATGAATCAGCAAATATTATGAATTAGAAAGTAAAATTACTTTAGTGTTGTGAAAATCATCCAGATTTTGTGCATTTAATTAAGTCTGATGCATGTAGTCAGGGATGAAGAAAGTCCATGAATTCCAAGAAATGCTGTTTCAGTCAGGATAGGCTAGCCGCAGTAAGAGAAAACACAGAATTCTCAGTGGCTAAAAATGACACTCATTTACACTGCACATTGAATGCAGTTCAGCTTGGTACTTCTGCTCATCATAATCACTAAGGACCCAGCCTGGCAGACTACATCATTACTCATATTTCCATGCTTCTTGCAGCAGAAGGAAGGAAATGTGGTGAATCACACAATGGTTCTTAAAGCTTCCTGACAAAGCCAGGCACATGGCCAAGCCTAACTCAAGGAGGAGAGAGAAGTGTAGTCCAACTTTATAATGTGCCCAAAAGAGGAGCATCAAAATATTTTAAACAGCCCTAATGACACAGATTAGCGCAAAAATTGTTCCTGTCACTGTGGTCATTAAATGAGACTATTTGTATCCTTTTCATCATAAACTGTGTTGTTATTTATTAAATCAAGATACTCCTGTGATATGGCCCATTCTTGCACTTTATTGGCTATTAACTTAATTGGAGCATCAGGATGGCAATTCTTAAGAATACAATTATTTCCAGACAAATGTAGTATCTGAGTTCTTCTAATTTCTTTCTTTCATGTATTTTCTGATCTTATATCAATAAGATCACACGAATTGCCATCCTGAGTGAGACCCATGGTCATTCCAGCTAAAAATCCCATCTTTAACAAAGTTGAGTCACTTATATTATTTCTCCATGGTTCTTAAAGAATAAATGATAGAACTATTATAAGAATTCCTGTTTTAAAAATACCCGATTCCATTTAGTGTGCATGAAGGTGTATTCTCACCAAAAATCAAATATTTCTTTCTCAAATTTCCACAAATCCCAATGTCCCAATGACAATTAGTATTAAATGTTTTAAAATTTAGGTTTTTTTTTTCTTTTTTTTTTTTTTTTTTGAGACGGAGTCTCGCCCTGTCTCCTAAGCTGGAGTGCAGTGGCCTGATCTTGACTCACTGCAACCTCTGCCTCCCAGGTTCAAGCAATTCTCCTGCCTCAGTCTTCCGTGTAGCTGCGATTATTTTCCAAAACATTTTTGAAAGTAATAATAAAATGTAGGTACTTAAAAAAAAAGTAAAACAATTAAACTCTAATGATTTCATTTACTTTATTTTGTAATTCTAGATCAGAAAATGATGAACTTTATTTTTAGAATCACAGTATCTTAAAGCAGTTCTTCAAAGACCATACAACTCAACCTGATCATTTTATAAATGGGGAAACTGAAACCTGAGAAATATACTAATAAACAGATAGACTAAATTCTTGTCTTTATAATATTAAATTCTATAGAGGGAGATATTAAACAATGTAATTACAATAATATATATGATGTACCTGGAAGGTAGTAAGTACTCAATAAATATAAGTTGCTATTATTATGGTTATCTTTTGAAGGTAATCCCCTATTCCAACTTTTCTCCCAATATTTGATTACCAGGCATTCTTAATATATACATTTAGCTCTTGATCAAATAGTTCCAGATCTATAGAGCTTTTCAAGACACTTAGAAAACTTTATTGTTGTGTTTCTGAAATATGTTGGGAAAACTTAGATATCAGTGACCATAATTTGTCATAGTTTCTTTCTATTAAAAAAAAAATTGTGGCTTGACCACAATAATAGTTTTCATTAATTTTCTTATTTAATGCCACAGATTTTCACCTAAAATAGCTTTCCCATTGAAATGCAGACTTAAATACTTTATATTCCTTAGAAACACCAAATTTATGTCACATGTAAGTAACATCACCAAATTTAAAAAATTAAGATACTGTGACTTTTGTTTTTATCCGTGTAATGATACATCCTTTAATATTTAGCTTTCCTACTTATATTTAAAATTGGTAGATGTCATTTGCCAAAGAGGCTGGCTGATAATTAGATTTGGAATAAGACATGCCTTTTGTCTCTTATTATCTTTATTATAAATTGTTAAAGAGTATAGGACATGCATAAAGAAGCAGTAATGCAAATGTTAGGCACTATCCATTTTATAAAATAAAAATCCAATATACTTGTGAAATATAGGATGAGAATAAATAAATTTAAGGTAATGTTTGCAAGATAATACCTGATGTAATATTCTATTCTCTGAAAAGAATGGTAGCATTGTTATATTTCACTGCAGCAAAGGCTTTCTTAAGAAAAAAAAAAAAAAGACTGCCTCTGGTAGTGTTTAAAATTGTATAACGTTAGTTTTTGACCATAAAAAATTAATTTGTATAAATGATTCCAGTGGAAACCAATAAAGCTGTGAATATAATCCAGAAAGAGAAAGAACAGTAAACAACGTGTTATTTTTCTGAGTAGAAAAACTCCCTGGTTCTTACTGAAATGTTGCAAATGATTCACAATACTATTAAATGTTTCCTTTCATTGAGTCAATATTCAACATTTTTTTGAGAATAAGTTGTTTTCAGAAAGACATATAAACTGAGAGAAAATCATAAAGGCTTAACAAATTGTATGAAATTTGCTGTTTTACTTAGATCACTAAAACAAAATCTCAACTATGTATATCTCTCTATATGTATGATTTTGATTCTCACATTCTTAAAAACTACTAACATATATTTACATATGTGTATATGTAAGAAATATAGATTTATGTGAGTATATAAATAAATATGTATATTTTGATAGGGACCGCCAAGTTGCCCTCCTAGGTGGTGAACCAATTCACAGCTTTACAAATTAATGAAGAATAGTGCCCAGTTTTTTGGCTATGAATTGTCAAACATAGAATTTTGCCATTTTTTTTTATAGGAGTAAAGTGGTGTCTGACTTCTCTTAGTATTAGTGAGAAGAAACATCTTTTCCTATTTTTTCAAACTATTTGTATTACTTTTTCTATAAACACTCGATATTCCTTGCCCAATTTTGTGGTTGTTTTCTTGACTTTTTAGTCCTTCTTCATTTTGAAAAATCCACTAGATTTTAGGGAGATTACCAGTTTATAAGTGGCAAAAGCTTTTTTCTTATTTTTCTTTTGAGTTTGACTGCATTGTTTTTTCCTGTGAAGAAGTTTGTCATTTTTGTGTTGCCAAGTTCATTAACCATTTCTTGTGGTTTATAGATTTTTGTGTCAATGTTAGAAAATTACTCAAGAGACTGTAAAGAATTCTGCTAGGTTTTTCATAATTTTGTTTTCATTTTTAACATTTAAATCATTTATCCATTTTGAATTTATCTTGGTTGAGTAAGTGAGGATTGGATTTTATTTTTTTCCTGAGTATCATTTGTCCCAACAATTGCTAGTTTTATTTTTTCCCAGTGATTTTCTGTGTCATTATTTTTACATAATAAAATGCCATATGTATTTGAGTTAATTTTCTTTACTTTCTCTTGTTCTGTTCTGTTGTTCTCTTTTTCTGTTCATGAATGAGTCATGATAGTGTGTTTTAATCTGGTAAGGCTGCTCCCCTCCTCCCATTGCTCTTCTTTTTCAGAACTTTTTTGGATATTCTTATTTATATTTTCTTGACATTCAAACTTTAGAAAAACCTTGTGTATTTATGAAAAGTAAAATATTACTGGGATTAATTTTATTAATAAATTAAATTGAAACAGTTTATGTCCTTGTGATGTTGAGTCTTCCTCTCCAAAAACACAGTATGTCATCCCAATTATCTTCATCTTCTTTCATGTTTGTAAAGACAGTTTTACATTCTCCTTTCTTTTTTCTTTCTTTGCACATTTTTGTTAAGTTTATTGCTCTGCATTTGATTATTTGTTGCTATCATGAATTGGTCTTCATCAGTATCTTATAACAGATTATTGTTTACATGTAATTAAGGCTATTAATTTATGTGTGTTGATACTGGCATCTTACTAAATAACTTTGATGGTTGCATTATATTTGCACTTGATTTCCATGAGCTTCCCAAGCATATGAGACATCATCTGCAAATATAGTGATAGTTTCCCCTCTTCTTTCCAATTTTAATATCTCTAATTCTGTCCTCTTGCAAATTGTAACTATTAACTCAGTAAAGTGTTATTTAATAGTTGATAGTGGGCATCCTTGCCTTGTTTCCAACTTTAGTGAAAATGCCTCTGTTACTGTCCCATTGAGCCTGATACTCTTTCTGGGACTGAAATAGATGTGTTTATCAGGTTATATAAATTTTCATTGATTACTGTTCTGAGAATTAATTTTTACTTGTCAAGAATGCATGTTGAATTTGGTCAAATACCATTTTAGTATCAATGGAGGGAGGAATATTCTTTTTCTCTTTAGACTAATTAATATAATAAAATAATTTAATAGATTTAATAATATTGATCTGCTTTTGTGTTCTAGGAATAAATTCCCCTTGGTCATGATATATTTTTCTTGTAATATGCTGATGGCTTCTGATTAATAAATTTTATTATTTTAACATTGAAGTGCATGAGTTAAAATGTTCTGTAGCATATGTTTTTCTGAAATCATTGATGATTTTTGCTATACATGGTTCAAATAGAATTTGGATACACTTTTTTATATGCCTTGGCACTTTTTAGTAACACTGGAATTATATATTTAAATATTTATCCTGATCTATGGCAGAGGGTCCTGGTGGGAGTTCCCTCATCGGTTAAAATGTTCTGCTTTCTTCATCATTTTCTCTTTCTATACCTTTTCTAAGCTACTATACTAGTTCTTTCATTAATACTTGATATTCAGTGAGTCAAATTTGAAGGTATTCATCTACTGTCAAAGGAGCCAGGTTGTTTTACAGGTTCACCAAGTTTTGGCTCCCACAAAATAAGAAGGCTTCCCAAAAGCACTGCTGCTTGGCATACCTCTTGTAACCCTGCCCCCATCTACTTTTTGAAGCTAAAGTAGGTATGTGGTAGGGTGCGTGCGGGTAGGCATTGTGGTTCTGCTCCCACTCAGTTCCCCCATGGATCTCATATTACCAACAAGGCTTTAACCCCCTGGATGGGCCCCTCGCCATAAAGAAGTGTACTTGTGCTCTTCATCCCTGGGGTCTGCTGCAGCTGCACTCTCTTTGCAGGGATCTCTTCTAAGCTTCCCTCATTTTCCTTCTGATGGCTCCTATAATGAATTAGTAGCTTTTGGCAACCTTTTATATTTTGTGGTGTCTTTCTTCTAGTTGCAGTAACAATATTTTAAATATTTTAAAGATATTTTAATATATATAATAAAAAGATATTTTAATAATAATATTTTAAAAATAGAACTTTAACAACCCATATGAATTGGCATTGATGATCTATGACTCTGACATTGGTCAATCTTTTTGTAGAAATAAAAAGTATTAGGACTGTTAGTGGCCTGAAGCTCCTATCATTGTGAAGTTTAGTGGAGAATTTTTTTCCTATTTATTGTGCTATTTATTATACCTAAGGAATAGTTCAGCCACGTATATATGCATTTATTTGACAATAAGCAAATATGATTTATTTAAATATTAGATTCTCTTTAACACAAATTGTAGGCAATCAATAACTTTGTAAAGCAATTCTTTATTCGGCAAAAGTACTTACTATAGTGCTTACTATAACACTTGTAAAATATACAGCTCCTATCACACCTTTGGATTATCATATATTTTACTATATCTGATTTGTTTCTGATATTTCAAGAATACATCATTACTATGTAAAGAGAGAAGCAGTTGTATCATGTTTCATTCCATTGACAAATATATTCAATGAATATAATCATTAAGTATAATTTTAAAATGCCACCCAACCAATGCATCAAGTTAGACCAGTTTTACATACTTAATAATTTTATTCTAAGGCTATGTATATGCATGGAATTTCACCAAGATTATGTAGAAGCTTTCCCTAAATTCCCTAAAATTTAATCTCTTTAAGTAATGAAAATTTGTCATTGAAGAATTTTCTGATAGCAATTTTTAAAGATTTATTTTACTTTATTTTTATGCTATCTTTTCTCAAGGCACAATACAACTATTCCCTAACAAACTGTAGTTTGGTTAGGCTTCAAGTTTAGTTTTAGGTTGGATTTTCTTCTTATGCCTAACAGGTAAAGGAAATATCCATCTTTAAAATTTCTGTATGTAAAGTGCAAAGCCACGCAAAGCCAAGTTATGGATAAAATGAAGTTAATATTTAATTTTTAAAATGCACATTTACCACTTACTCTCAAATACGGTACTGACATTTAGCCATATTATATGCTAGAGGAAAATGTGTGGAAATCAAATTTTAGAAGTTATTAGCAATTTAGTGCAGTATTCAAAAGATCAGACTCTGGAATCATACTACCTGGACTTGAATCTTGTCTCTACCACTTAATAGCTGTTGTGACTTTAAGCAAATTATTAAAATTCTGCTCCTTAATTTCCTCGTCCATAAAATAGCCTCTTCCACAATTTGTTCAAAACAAACTGTTGTGAGGATAAAGTGAGTTAATATAATAAAGTTCTTACAACAATGCCTGGTAGCCATTATAATTTCAGTACAGCGCCTTCAGAAAACTGTTGGAAGACCAGATTATGAATAACTGACCTCTTTGAAATGTAGCATAGTCTTCACAGATATTTAAAAGCTAACCATAAGATTAAAAGAAATAAATGGACCTGATTAAAGATTTCTCATCACAAAGAAGTTTTTGGAAGAAGGGAGAAAAGATGTTCCAGATATTTAACACAGAGCAAAATTATTTAGCCGAAAGCATTAGATTTGTCAGTGCTTCAAAGCCTCCCCAAATTAGCTTATTTACTTTCAATATTATTTTAATTAATTTGTCAAAAAGTAATCCAAATAATGTATTGGGCAGCATTAATGTTTTGGTAAAGGCATAATAGCAAAGAATAGTTCTCAAAGGATAATATAAAAGCCTGAAGTGCATGAGAAAAAAAGTTCCAGAGCCAATCATAAGATGTTCTCACTGTATTAAATCACATAGATAAGAGAGGTGAATGTATAACTAGCTCAAGACATGCTGATAGCAGATATGAAATGCATCTAGTGTAGATGAGCAGAGAATTTCATTCATATTACAAAAAACTAAGCATTTATTAGTCGTAATTTTACTAAAATACTGTGTAAGACTTAAGTTACCACACTTCCAAAAGGACATAACAGACCTAAGAAAGCTTGAAAAAGAGGAATGAAAAGTTAAGAAACCTTTAGTAAAGAAGCCCTAGGAAGAAAGTTAAGGATTAGGGTAGTTAACCTAAAAAGTAGAAGCCAAGATCAATATCATCCTCCCTTTTAGAATATGGTGGGATTTTGTGAAAATAGCACTAACTAGTTATTCTCTTTATAGAAAAGATAGCTAGCTTCAGCTTTAAGACCACTAACTTACCAGGAAAAGCTTTTTATTTTGATGAAGATTTTCTATACAGAAAATAAGGATATTATCTCATTTACCATTGATCTCTCAGAATTATTATACACATAACACGCAATTGGCAATAAAAGTGCTAAGTAGTTTTGAAGTAAAAGCACTAAGGGATATTATCACTGCTGTCATTGATAGTGTTATAGAATAACAGTAATTCTTAGGGAACCAACTTAATTAAAGACAGAATTTCAATTAGGTCCAAGAACAAACTTGCTGATTATCACTGTGATAAATGTGAAAATGAGATTCTATGGGGAGGAATAAATGCTGTCTTCATTCTCAGAGACCCTTCAAAACAAAAAGAAAACCATCATTCTCGGTTATTTAAAATAGCTATCTGCATAAGGAAAAGGGGACGGGTAGAACAAAATCCTTTGAGTCTTTTTAGCAGTTCTGAGATAATGTAATCATGAATGCGACCTGAAGTGATAACTACTAGGAAAAGATAAAAGCCTATAACAATCATTGATTCTATGAAGAGTGGAGCAGGATATTTAACCATGTATACAATCTGTATTAGATTAGGAGACAAACAGAACCAATAGGAGATTTCAAAAAGAGAGAGCGAGAGAGAGAGATTGATTTACTATGAGGAATTGGCTCACATTATTATGAAGGATGCAGTCAGCAAGCTAGAGACCCAGGAGAGTTGCTAGTATAGTTCCAGTCCAAATCTGAAGGTCTGAGAATCAGAAGAGCCAATGGTGTAAGTTCCAATTTGAATCCAAGTTTAAAGAGAAGATCAACATCCCTGATCAGAAACAGACAGGCGAGAGAAAGAATACTTTCTTGTTCAGCCTTTTATTCTATTCAGGTCTCAACAGATTGGATGTGATTCACACACATTGGAGGAGGGTAATTTGCTTTACTCAGTTTACCAATTCAAATGTTAATTTCATCCAAAAATGTCCTCACAGATACATCCAGAAATAATGTTAACCAACTATCTGGGCACCGTGTAGCTTAGGCAAGTTGATACATAAAATTAACAATCACCAAATCTGTTTTTTTTTAATTTAGTTTTCAAAATGTATTACTACTTAATAGTTATTAAATCCCCATAGTAGGATTTCATAATATTGGATAAACGGTGTTAAATTTTAACTTGTGATCTGGAAATGAGTGCTACTTGCTAATGTTACTATTTAATTGCTGCAGTATTCATTGACTTGCTTTATACCTCAAATACATTTTTCAAATTGATGCATGTAAAAATATTGCATGTTCAATCATGTGTTTCCATTTATGTCTATTATAATCAGTGTAAAAATTCTTCCAAAATGAAAATAACATGAAATTTTAAAAAATAAAAATCTACATTCAACATCTAACAGATTTCCAGTGTCAGATTTCTGACATTAATTATAAATAACATCTACCTCTAGCAAAATGAGTCTTTGTAAACTTTATGTATTTATTGAAGATTTATATTTTGTCAGATTTCAAAGAATTTGAGAGAGTCCTTAGTAAGCTAAGAGTCAAAGAAACATTTAAGGATAAAAGAGAACTGCATTCTGAAAGCATTAATTCACTTACTCCATTCAGAAAATTTTTATTTAATGTCTACCAATCATTGTAATGGGATCTTAGGGATATGAAGGTGAATAAAGCATAGTTCTTCATTTGGAGAAACTCAAAACTCTCTTACTGATACATAAACAAGTAATTTAAAGTGCTCCAATAAATATTTGTGTAAGGGCTAAGGTATGTGAGAAAGACACCAATAAATGTGCATATTAAGTGCTATGGGACCTTTGAGACAGGTATTTTAGGCATTCAAGACACACACATTCTTAAAATAGAGCTTAAGTATTAGACAACAGAAACATATAGATTTAATGCATAGAATAGACCTTCTTAATTACATTCCTGCTAACTCCCTAGATACCAAATGACTCAAGCAAACCAGGTTGCTCACTGTTTCTGTCTTACTCCTTACTTTACTCCCTCTTCATAAAGTAACATAAATGAAAAAACTCACTGCCTTCTGGGGTCAGACAAAATAGGATTCAAATTACATGGATCTTGCTGAGCTTCCATTTCCTTACTTTAAAAATGTGGATGATAATTTATCTCTCTGAATTTTTCGATGACAAGAAATTGTAAGAACAAATGTACTTGGCATTTTTAAGCATTCAGTAATTGGTAGTTATTATTATTATTTAGATGCTCTCATGCCATACTCTGAACTGGGCTACCCTATCACTAACCACCTAATAAAACTATTTCTGCTTTTGAAGTCTATATTTCATGTCAAACTTATTTCTCATTTACTCTTTCTTCTAACATGATTGATCCTCTGCTACATAGGAATGTTTTAAATTATATATAGTAGGCTTGCCTGTAAATATATTTTTTAAGTTAAGTAACCCCAACTAGTCTAGAAAGAAAGAAAGAAAAAAAAAGGAAAGAAAAGCTATGTCAAGAAAATATTGTGATCTACCAAAAGTTGCCCAACCAATTAGAGACAGAAGTGTGAGGCTGGAGCTGGGCTTCCTGATGCTTAGTATACATGCTGTTGTCTCTTAGGAAAGCTGGCTGCTTATCTTTACAAACAAAATTTATCCTCAGTCCTTCACTTTCCCAGTCCTTGTAAGGAATTAGCCAAATAGGTAATCAGTCCAATTAATTACAGAAAACACTTATTATAATATTTACTAGGGATTACTAACTGTTTTATGTGTGTACTCATTCAATCTTCAAAGAATCTCATAAGTGAGGTGGACATTAATACCATACCCTCATTTATAAGTAAGGAAACTGAGTCACAGAGAGGTTATTTTACTTTTTCAAGGTCTTCCTGATAATGAGTGGCAGAACCAGGATTCAAACCCAGCCTTGATGGTTTTAACCACCCCTTATACTCCCTCTTATTTTTCATATCTTTTGATACACTCATATAAAGTATATAAATCCTAAAATATTCCATACCAATTACCAGTTAAGCTTATCTCATTGGGAATTGTTCCTCCTCAACAACCTTGGCATGAGTGTATCTTTGTATGATCAGTCCATGCCACTTGTTCAAGTAATTCTCAGAACTTTCTAAGTGCAAAGAAGCTCCTCTGTTCATGACAAATCCTAAAAACAGAGCAGAAATAATATTCTACCCCTGTTATCTTAGTTTCATTTGCATCTGATACAGGTTTGTGGGAGTCATTAGATATCTTTATCAAAAATGTCCAATCCTCTTTCTGAGCCTATGGTTTCATTGTACCTCCTGCATCCTGATGTTGGTATGGGCACCAGGGTTGGTTTGGGCAATGAAATGTGCATAGCAGTCATGTGCGTTGCCTGTGGGAGAACTCATGAAAAGCCAGTGCAAGATTCTTCACGGCCCCTTCCGACTGCAGAAGTGATCATAGAAGCACTGGTTGATCTAAAGCCTGAGTTCCAGATTAACCATGAAGAGTAGAGGCCTGGTGGCACATCATAGTGACACATTGAGTGAGTAAGGAATAAATACTTCTTGAGTTAAGCCCCTGAGATATTTGTGGTTGCTACCAAAACTGAGCTGTTTCTGTGCCTTTCAAGGATCAGTTGTCATTAGAGATCCTTTATATGGTTTATGTTTAACAAAAATAGTTTAATTTTAGAATAGTTCTCAAATCCCATGGTATTGCTTGACTCAAATTTTATGCTTTGTGAGTTTTCACAACATATGTTGTCTATTAATGTAAAGCACGAAACATTTCCTAGGTGTTAAAACAGCTTTTAGAGTTCTAATTAGCGCTGAAATTGCCTATAATTTCGCTTGTATGGATGCTCCCTGAGAAATTTGAAGTTATTCATAATTACACATATGGTAGGTGTCATTAATGTTCTGTTTTTGTTATTGTTGCTTTGAGTTGTTCTGAATGTTTTGTTCACTCTTCTCTTTTGTTTGTAGACTACTGGACATAGGGTGCCTCAACAAAGTATTTTTGAAAATATTTTAATACAACTCTTCATTAAGTTTTCAACTACAACATTTCCTTTCCACTATTATACTAGCTGTTCAGTATAGAGGTTACAGCTAATATGTGTATGTGTTCATCACAGTCTCTAAATAACTGTATTTTGACAAGTCCTTAGGAAACTTTTCCAAGGACTGTATTAGTCTTTGAATCATTCTAGCTTGGATTATTCCTGAATTTCATTATTATAATGATCAAGCCCTTGATTATTCAAACTCACAGAAGGAAACAGCATGGTACATAAATTCAAAGCCAGAACTGATCCAACATATTAATATTTGGCTTTGAAAATTATGTAACATTTTATTAAGGAAGCATCTTACATTTCTGACTTACAGAAAGTTACAAAACTATACTAAGAAATTACCATATACCCTCACCTAGCTTTACTGAAAGGTTAACATCTTATATAACATCCCTACAGTTTCCAAAACCAAGAAAGTAGCTGGCCACAATGGCACCCACCTGAAGTTCCAGCTGTCCAGGAGACTGAGGCAGAAGGACTGCTTGAGCCAGCCTGGGCCAACATAGCAAGAACCCCCTGTTTCTCATAAAGCTTTTCTTGGCCAGGCACTGTGGCTCATGCCTGTAATCCCAGCAATTTGGGAGGTCGAGGTGGGCAGACTACAGGGTCAGGAGTTCGCGACCAGCCTGGTCAACATGGCAAAACCCCATCTTTACTAAAAATACAAAAATGTGGTGAGTGCCTGTAATTCCAGCTACTCAAGAGGCTGAGGCAGGAGAATCGCTTGAACCCAGGAGGCGGAGGTTGTAGTGAGCCGAGATCGTGCCATTGCACTCCAGCCTGGGGGACGAGCAAGACTCCATCTCAAAAAAAAAAAACAAAAAACAAAAAACAAACAAACAAAAAAACCTTTTCTTAAATTTAAAAAACAGAAAAGTAATATTGATACACTATTATTAATTAATCCAAAGAACTTATTTCAATTTTGTCAATTCCTACTAATATACTTTTGGGGGGGCCAAGATTCAAACTGGACAGAATACATTTAGCTGTCGTGTCTCCTGAGTTTCCTTTCATCTAGACAGCTTTTTTTTTTTTTCCTCATGACTGACACTTTTGAAAATAGTCACTCTGTATAGAGAGCCTCTCCATTTGGGGCTGTCTGACATTTTCCTCATGATTAAATCCAGGTTATGTATTTTTTATAGGAATGCCAGAGAAGTGATGTTGTGCCTTTCTAAGTGTGTTATATCAAGAGACATGATGTTGTTATATCTCATTACTGTTGATGTGAACTTTGATCAGTAAAACAACATACTGTCTTCTAGATTTCTCCACTACAGAGTTGTTCTTATTCAACCAAAGATATTTTTAAATGGTTTCACATGCCTTCTCTCCCACCTTTCTTTTTTTCCCTCCTTCCCAAATATCATGTGAAGTGGTGATAGTAGAAAATTAGAGAGACACTAATTAAGCTGATGGATGCCCAGTATTAATTCTCCAACCCATTTTGTATTTTTCAGAATAATGTCTTAGTCTGAATAAAAGACTCCATTTCATAGGAAAAGTCTACATTAATATGTTCTTCGAAAAGTTGTCCTGGGTAATTTTGCCAAAGGACACATTTAATACCTTCTTAAAATTTTGGTCCTAAATATATCCCATTCCCAAAAGCAGCCATATAGTAAAGAATGAAAGAAGGTATCATTGTATTTTGTTCCATTCTGGACCTTAAAGCTTTCAGAATAAATTTAGAATTACATATAATTCTACTTATTTCATTAACAAACAGAATTACATGAAGGAATTACATGAATGTAATTACAGCATGTAATTATAGAATTACATGCTGTGCGATGCAGAAATTCACTGTAAATTCCTTGTATCTACTTAAATACCGTTTTCCTTAGATTTTCCTTTTCTACTAAAGCAGTACATACTTGATCTCAAACCAATCTTCAATTCTTGAATAATTTAAAGAAAGTACCTTGAAAGCGGAATCACTTAGAATCCAATATACATTTGGCAGTGCAAGATGAAAGATTCAGATTTTATACTTGGATAACCTGAGTGTGACTGAGCTCAATCCAAGGTTCACAGAGGCCAGAGCAGTGATCTCACACCCCTCAGAAAATGAGCAATTAATGGCACTTAAGCTGACTGCAGCTAGAATACAGTCTGACAAGAAGAAAAGTCATGTGCTTTGCAGCCAGGAAGCATGATGTCGAAGAATGCCTACAGGGACCAGAATGGGCTGGAGCACTCTCTTGTACTCAGCATCATGGGCAAGGAGTGGGAGACGGATGGAGGAGTTGACAATTGTATTAGTCTTCATGTGAGATCCTGAGCTTAAAGCTCACTCTGCCTAATTAATAAGGGAATAAAACAGCGAGTGGATTTTGAGCACAGTGACTAAAATTTGCCTGCCTTCTTCCTCTAAATAATTCCATTTTAGTAACTATGTCTTAACATATTATTTTGAGCTAAAAAAGTATTAAAATGTGAAAGTTTTGACTTAAATATTTAAAACTAATAATGAATTATATTTACTTCCTGCTTAGTGTTTTATATAGCACTCTCATACTTAATATCTTGCTTAATCCTTCTAGCTCCCATGTGAGTTAAAACTTTCCCCCCTTTTTAAAGATAAGGAAGCTGAATCCTGGACAGACTATAAGTGTTTTATATAGATACATAGCCAGAATAAGATGGTGGCAGAAAAAACTAAAATTATCATGAATTTTGTACATACATTTTAGCAGTGAAAGAATTTTTTTCTAACTCAATAGAGGTTGGAGACACTAAGTTTGTAGGCAAGTAAAATTTGATATTTTATATTCTGGATTATTTTGGAAACTTAAATACTGATGCAAGACTACTTAGCCCATCTTAAAAAAAGAAAATTAGCAATTCTATTCATATGAGAAACCTATGAATTTTTATAGATAACAAAAGTTGGTTAACTTCATTGTCTAGAAATTAAATTATACAATTCAAAAATCAAACGTAATTAACTCATCAAGCATCGATGCTTTTAATAAAATTGTGATTAGCAGGAGATATTTGAAATACATAAGAAGAATTCAGATATATATAACTTGCCCTCCCTTAAAGATTCCTTTAGATGGTGATTAGGTCATCAGGGCTCTACCATCATGAATGGGATTCATTCCCATATAATAAAGACCTGAAGGAGCCCTGTCTGTCCCTTCCACCCTGTGAGGGTGCATAGAAGTTGCCATCTTTGAAGAAGAAAGCCAAGCCTTCACCAGACATTGAATGTGCTAGGCGTTGGTCTTGGACTTCCCAGACTTAAGAACCGTGAGCAATAAATTTCTGTTGTTTTTAAATTATCCAGTCTTAAGTATTGTGTTATAGCAGCCCAAACTGACTAATACAGATGGCTTTCAAAATTGGTTCAGAATAAAGACTGATAATAGCACATGGGGTAAGTGATCAGGATTTGGTGTTTGCACTGGGAAGGGAAATTGTGGAACTAGAAGAAATGCAGTACAAAGAGCATTTTCTGTGAGTATGAGCAAATCAGAACATTAACGGAATTAGAAGCAACGGAGCATTCCCTTATTTTGCAGATAGGGAAGCTGAGGCACAGGTAATTAAAATGACTCTTTGCTGAAGTTATACAACCTGTGAACTGGACTGGAACTTGATCCTCTGATTTCAAGCTCGATGTGATTTGCATGCCATCACTCTGCATCTTTGACCATGTTTGTTAGCTATGTTATGTATGGAAAGTCTTCTGAACATAGCGTGTGACTCCACTAATTACATATGATGCTAATTTACTGTCTACTAAATATGACTTATGTGATTCTGTTGAAGTCCTACAAATGACAAAGCTATATATATGATATCTATATATATGATGAATTACTTTCCAAAACTACTAGATAGCATTAAAATAATTCTGTAAACTGAATGAATGTTATGTCCCCCACCCTAAATTTATACGTTGAAGTCCTAACCTCCGATGTGATGATATTTGGAGCTGAGGCCTTTGGGAAGTAATTAGGTTTAGTTATGAAGGTGGGGTCATGAGGGTGGGGCCTGCACGATGGGATCTGTGTCCTTATAAGAAGAAAAAGAAATACAAGGGCGCTCTCTCTCTCCACTATGTGAAGCGACAGCAAGAAGATGACCATCTGCAAGCCAGGGAGGGAGACCTCTCCAGAAACCAGATCTGCTGGCACCTCCATTTTAGACGTCCCAGCTTCCAGAACTGTGAGACATGCGTGTGTGTTGTTTAAGATGGCATGCAGTCTATGGTATTTTGCTATGCAAAATAGGCCTAATACAAACAGGAAGATTGAATGAAACACTCAACAATGTATTACACATTTAATTATACACTAGGCACTAGAGTGAGAAGGCTAAGCAAAGTAAGGCTCTCTCTTGATAAGCCATCTTCTAATAGAACAGACACATAAACAAAACCCACTAATATAATGTAATAATAAAGGCAAATTAGAGTTATCCAGACTATTAAAGAGCAGAGCTAGGAGACATCAGGGAGCTGACAGTAGTGGCAGTGGAAGATGGAGCCAACAATAGTTTTAAAAAAAAAAAAAGTGGCCGGGTGCAGTGGTTCATGCCTGTAAACCCAGCACTTTGGGAGGCTGAGGTGGGTGGATCACAAGGTCAGGAGTTTGAGACCAGCCTGGCTAACATGGTGAAACCCGTCTCTACTAAAAATACAAAAATTAGCCAGGATGGTGGTGTGTGCCTGTAATCCCAGCTACTCAGGAGGCTGAGGCAGGAGAATCGCTTGAACCCAGGAGGCAGAGGTTGCAGTGAGCCAAGATCACGCCTGGGCAACAGAGTGAGACTTCATCTTAAAAACAAAGTGTTCTGAAGCTTTGAACTTCTGAGTTTGGAATCTAAAAATATGTTGTGTGCTTGCAACAAAACAGAATGGTGATGGGATGGACCGAAGAATACCAGAAACACAAGGAAAGCTATATAATTTATTTAATAAAAATGATGTGGAAACTTGAACATAAAATTTACACAAATAGGAGACAATGAGATAGTAACCAATTCTCCACATCCTCATAAGAACAAAACTTGCTGATGAAAACACCTACACAGACTAAGGATTCTACAAGTTAAAGAAGTTCATCTTTTCCATATTTGTCATGGAGTTTCAGTGACTTCTTACCCAGTCTCCATCTAATTGTAATTGGCCATTGAGAAGACTGGTTAAATTCCTGCATATGCCCTACAGTAAAGCAACCCGAGTACATCTCTGAGTTTTTAATTGTGAGATTGAATGAATCAAAGGTAAATTTCATAGGCACAACATCCCTTAGCAAACACAGGCTTCAAACCTGCCTAAAGTCTGTCTCACATATGTAGCCACTGATTCTCACATTCCCACATTTATTCAATTTTCCTTTGAGTGATGATCCATCTATGCGAAGCCATCCTATTTAATTTAATGGGAGCAAGATGACTTTAGGCTGTGAATTAAGATGTGTGAGAAGTTAAAATCTTAGGTGGAATAAGGTTAACTTCTGAGAGCACATGGGTAGGATGCAAAAATTTTACTGGAAAAACAAAAACATGATTAAGAGTTTGTGTGTTTGGTAGGGCACAGGTTAATCCAGAACTAGGTGTCACATCTAATCTGTACAAGCATTAGAAGTATATCAAGACATATCATCTCAGTTTAATGTTGATAGGCCAATTTTGGAAATGGAGGCAGGTGACTTCACCAGATGTCTTCCTCCATGACATAACTTGTTTAAGAAGAGTTTCATCTCTGGGTTTACACCTGGAGGTTCGCCTTCACCTACAGTAAAGACATGATCTGCCAAAGTCGGCAAGGGCAAATGATCAGATTGGCAGTAAATGGCCAAATGGCTGCCTAGGCACAGGGGAACCAAAGGAGACCTCCTTTGAGAGTGCTGAGAAAGGCAGGCAGAAGTCATTGGCTCTGAGGTCTGGATTGTTTGATGTTTGTGAGATAAATCATCATAAGTGATAAAATGGATGGAGAAGAAAGGATAGTTGAGGGATTAGACATTTAAATGAGGTTAAAGTTCAGCCCAGACAGAGGAAAAGAGTTGAAAGAAGATAGGAAGATACAGTTTGCAAATGAAATTTCAGAGATGAAGATGAGGGACAGGCAGAGAGGGGCACAAGGAACGTGGCTAAACAAATTATTATCAGATTTTAGTATAATGTGGTTATTGACTGAACGCTCCATCCTCATCCTGCCTCCTCCAAATTAACTCCATCCACAGACTGATTGCTTTAATTGGCAAAACCAGCAGAGGATCCAAAGGCATGACACCCCTACTTACCACTTTCCTAAAGTTCTATCTACAGGGTTTTGTAATAACACATCCTTAGGAAAGTTTCCACAACAGATCCATATACTCTTTAGCCCCAGACTATAATAATTAATGACTGCATTAGTGAAAAAGCAAAATGTTTGACTATGACTTTAGAGAATACTGGCATATAATCAAAAAGCATACGAGGTACTATTTGCATATACAAGACAAATCTAATTATTTTCCTTGTTCAGCTCATAAAAAACAAAACAAGCAAAACAGCAACCAAAAGCAATACTTTTTGGCTCTAACTGTGAATTAGCATGAATGACTTCATGATTATACATTTTTCTCGTGTAAAGAATTTTTGTTTTGATGTCCCTAAATGCTTCAAAATATATTGCATTCTGTGGTTACTCTGCAAATCTAATAAACAAGAAGCCTTTCGCCTCTGACTTCCAAGATACCTCCCTTAATTTTCACTGTGTTTATGTTAAAACTTACTGCCATGTATTCTTCACAGAACAAGCATTTTCATTTGCAAACTTTCTGGAAAACGAATTGTCATTTGCAAACTGTTTTGACATGTGAAAGATGGAATACATTTTTCCATATAAATCTTTTCCTTAGGAGAATTTTAGGAGCTGCAGAAGCAGTCTACCTGTGGTAAAGCAAGGAAGATATGTACCCTAACATCCCACGTTTGCATCTTGGCCTTACTTCCTACAAACTGCTGTTATACCTCTATCAGCCTTTACAAAGTAGACCACAGAATGCAATATATTTTGAAACATTCAACATCATCAAAATATAAGTTCTTTATGCAAGAAAATTTAGGCAAGTTATTTATCTTTGCCTCCATTTTTTCATACATAAAATTGAGATGATGATGGCATTTAACTCATACCGTTTTGTGAGGATGATGAATTAAATCACGTAAAGTGCTTTAACAGTATGTGGCATGCAGTAGGTATTCAATAAAATTAACTAAAAATGCTGTCTCTAATAATAGCTTCCATATATTAAAGACTTCCTCAATGTAAGGTACCATGCTGGGAGTTTTCATATATTAGGCTATTAATTGTTATTACAACCATTAGTTAAAAAGTATTATCCCTGTTTCGTCTATGAGAAAATGAAGGCTTAGAATAGTCATGTAACTCGTCAAACCCCACACAGCTGGTGAGGGACTGAGTTGGGATTTGAATCCTGTTCTCTGAGATTCCAAAGTCAATCCTCTTAAGCCCTCTATACTTGCCTTCCTTAGGGTGTGAACCCATAAGAACCCTTCTCATTAGCGTCTTCAAAGGAAACAAACCTAGAGTTGATTACAGTAGCTTTTAAAACTGTAGTGGATTACAACTGAAAGTATGAATAACTTGCAAGACAAATACTACTAGCAAGTTTGCGCACACTGTCTCAAATAAGCTCTTTATATTCCTGGGTGGATAAGTTGTTTTTATTTTTGTTTTGTTTGTTTTTTACTTTTTACATGAGTAGATTTAATTGTGCAAGGGTTAAAAAGATATAGAGAGAAGGTGAAAATGTATTCTGCTACATTCCATAGGATTATCTTTTTTTTTTTTTTTTTTTTTTTTTTTGACACTCTGACTTTAAAAATGAACCCAGGAAATGGCTTAATTAACCTATGGGCAAGTGACCTTGTGGAACTGTATCTAATTCATACAAACCTCATGCCATAAGGCCCTGTCACCCTTTCCAAGCATTCCACACGTGCCTTACACAAACCAATTCTATGTAAATCTGGGGGCAGTGGGAGCAGGGAAGAACCAGTAGGTAGGACTTTCAAAGATGAACAGAAACTATACATTTGTCTATGTGTATGTTTGTGTGTGTACACATATGTGTGTATTTGCACATATATGTGCATGTCTGGTTGGATCATCTCTTTCTCATCGCAGACCTAGTCTTTAAGGGATATACAGAATAAAATACTCACCACCACCTATGAACACATAAAATTCTGTCTGAAGCCTGAGAGCAAATGAACCACTGCCTTTTGGTTCATGTAGGTATGTAGGATATAGGAAATGCTTTCAACCCATGTTATGGAAACCCTTCAATTTGCAGATAAAAAGTAGGAGGCTCAGGGATGTTTAGAGGCTTGTTAAAAATTATTTGGCTGGTAGATTGTCATGCTAAAAATTTATCTCAGTTTTTATTATCACTCTAATCATGTACTTTTCTTACTGAACCATGTTGCCATTTTAGTTCAATGGGAAAAACAAAGAGCAATGACTTTTAAAACTATAAATCAACAAGAAAGTTTGTGAAATCATGTGTTGATGACCAATGGATTTCTTTAAAAAATCAACTATTAATATAATTTTTAAAAGAAGGGCTACAAAATAATGTGATATTTGTAAGTAAATCCTCCCAACCAAAATCACAAAATGATGGCATAGGAAATATGGGCATAATAATATCTTTTTGTTCAGTTAAGAATATCTTGGATTACATAAGTTTAAATTCAAAAATTTTTTTACCATTATCTTATCAGTCTTTTTGTACAGCTTGTGTTTAGACATAAGCGTGATGTGTGCAGCAGTTCATAGAAACCGTATTAGAAAAGCACATAGAAGCATTATTCAGGACTTTTCTTTTTACATATCTCTTTGGAGTATGACTAATTCTGCACATTACTTCTCCCCACCTGGCTTCATTTAAATTGCAAATAAAGAACGAGATGATACATTTCCCAAAGTTCATAACATATACTAGATGACCTGCTAAATATCAAAAGATAATGGAAGTAAATATCTATTACTTAAGCTTCAAGCATGTTTTTATTTTGTGTCAAAATATCATATGATTCCTCAAATACTCGGATATCTAAAAAGGTACTTAAGAAGCACCACCACCACAGTGGTGAACCAACTGTCCCTGTCACCCAGAACTGAGGGGTTTCCTAGGATTCAGGACTTTCAGAGCTAAAATTTAGACAGTCTCAGGTTGATCACCCTACAGTCATCCTAAATGTGTAGGTTCACAAGCCCCGCAGGAACTGTTGTTGATCCTCTGGACAGCTAATCCAGACCACTCTTAACAGCACAGTTGTTTCTCATGGAGACCGTAAGTTATTTTCCACCTTTCTGGGTCAGAATTTTAAGAAATCTATTAACTGTGAATCTAGTCATTGATTCTGTACTGGATCTGTCTAAATGAGTGACTATAAGTATGCATGTCTGCATGCTCTGGTTTTGAAAGAAATGGGAAGTAATTCTGAAACAGGAGGCCTAAAACAACTGGAAAGAGCTGTACATAGTTTTCTAATACTTTCTGGTTAGGCTTTCACCAGCTGTAGCAATGATCAGTAGCTTTTTTTTCAGGCAATTTACTTTCTTCTCTCCCGAACTACTAGCCTAGTGACTCTCTATGAAACCCTTTCATTTTTCTGATTCTAGAATGCTCTGTTACAGAAAGCAATAGCAAGAGGGAAGTATAGCTGAGGGACTAAATGTGGTAAACTGGGGCATGGAGGTATACAGACATTCAGGGCCTGACGTTTTAAAATACATTGCCAAAGCTGACCAAGCGTATTTCCTTTCCAGCATTAATAATTACTTGGCACCGAAGAAATGCATGCTGATAGAGCACTTTATGGTATGATATTTTATTATCTCTGTCTTGAAAAATGGTAGCCACTGATAATCTAATAGAGAGGAGAAACTCACTTCATTAATTTATTATAGCCCAGAATCCTGGACAGGGTGTTTGATTACAGAGAATATTCCTCTATTTCTGCCAAATTAAAAAGCTGGCACAACACAGTAGATGATGTAAAGCTTTTGGTTAAATGCCTTCCAGATTCCATTTTCCAAAAGATCTACCAAGAATTTGCAGTTTAAACTTATCCTACCATTTTTATATTTGCCTGGCTTCTCCTGATTTATTTTTACTTTAATAACAAGCTCACACTAGCTATATTAAGTATTGTTGTCTTTGTCTACATGGTGCCATACAGTCAGAGGCCTAGGCCCTGACCCTGGCAGTACTGCTAATCCTTCAGTCTGTGACTCTGGGCATAGCACCTCATCACATTGGGCTTCTGTTTCTTTAGATGGAGCATTTGGACTAAGGTCTCCTCCAGGCTTAATATTTTATGATTCATTTTGGATTAAAAGTTGAGGAAAAATAAGTATGAGGTATTTTTTTCAGAGATTTTAACAAAAGGAATATTTCGAAGTTTTGTTCAATTCCAACTAAAGAATGAGTTATTTGATCCAGTCTTCAGTTTGCAGCGTACAGTATGTAGAGCCCAGGAGCTATTGTGATGGATGCTGCAGAAATGCTTATTGTGTTCACAGACTATTCCTGATGGAAAGAAAACATCTGGAGGATTTCTGCAAAGGCGAGGATTCACTCATAAATGACCCTTTTGCTTTTGGACAGGGTCGTACATTATTTTGTCTGCCCTACTTTGAGAGAGTTTCACCATCTGTCTAATGTTAGCAATTATTTGTTTTCCTAATTAATTGATAGAATCTGTTTTTTAAAAAAATAATTGCATCATGTCAATTTCAGAAAAAGGATGTGGCTACATGCTGTTGTACATGGTGCATGAAAACGGAATCAGAGAAACAGTGTGTTAGGGCTGACAGGGGCCTTAGAGATCAATTATTCCGACTCCCTCATTTTGTAGATGAGGAAAAACACTCATCTCATTATTAGCAAAGCAGGAAACCTGTATCTTTTGATTCCTATCATATCTTTCTCATTCATGGTAGTACATTTCTTGTAATATTTAAAATTCTTCAATTTCAAAATGAGAGTGAAGCTAGAAAAATCACTTTATTGCACAGAGAAGTTTCATGGGGTCACAGCTGAGAAGCCAATCATTTTACAAGGTTTATAACAACAAAAACAGTTGTCTCATCTTTTTATACCAACTTTTGAATTTTTATTGTCATAATTTACATTTTTATATTGCCTCTTTTTTAAAATTATACTTTAAGTTCTGGAAAACATGTGCAGAACATGCAGGTTTGTTACATAGCTATACATGTGCCATAGTGGATTGCTGCACCCATCAACCCATCATCTACATTAGATATTTCTCCTAATGCTATCCCTCCCCTAGCCTCCCACCCCGCAACAGGCCCTGGTGTGTGATGTTCCCCTCTCTGTGTCCATGTATTCTGATTCAGCTCCCTCTTATGAGTGAGAACATGTGTTATTTGGTTTTATCTTCCTATGTTAGTTTGCTGAGAATGATGGTTTCCAGCTTCATCCATGTTCCTGCAAAGGACATAAACTATTCTTTTTTATGGCTGCATAGTATTCCATGTTATATATGTGTCACATTTTCTTTATCCAGTCTGTCATTAATGGTCATTCGGGTTGGTTCCAAATCTTTGCTATTGTAAATAGTGCTGCAATAAACATACATGTGCATGTGTCTTTATAGTAGAATGATTTATAATCCTTTGGGTATATACCCAGTAATGGGATTGCTGGGTCAAATGCTACTTCTGGTTCTAGATCCTTGAGGGATCATCACACTGTTTTTCACAAAGGTTGAACTAATTTACATTCCCACCAACAGTGTAAAGGTGTTCTTATTTCTCCACATCCTCACCAGCATCTGTTGTTTCCTGATTTTTTAGTGATGGTGATTCTAACTGGCATGAGATGGTATCTAATTGTGGTTTTGGTTTACATTTCTCTAATGACCAGTGATGATGAGCTTTTTTACATGTTTGTTGGCCACATAAATGCCTTCTATTGTGAAGTGTCTGTTCATATCCTTCACCTACTTTTTGATGTGGTTGTTTGTTTCATTCTTGTAAATTTGTTTAAGTTCTTTGTAGATTATGGATATTAGCCCTTTGTCCGATGGATAGATTACGAAAATTTTCTCCCATTCTGTAGGTTGCCTGTTCACTCTAATGATAGTTTTTTTGCTGTGCAGAAGTTTAGTTTAATTGGATCTTTAGTTTAATTAGATCCCATTTGTCAATTTTGGCTTTTGTTGCCATTGCTTTTGGTGTTTCAGTCATGAAGTCTTCGCCCATGCCTATATCCTGAATGGTATTGCTTAGGCTTTCTTCTGGGGTTTTTATGGTTTTAGGTCTTACATTTAAGTCCTTAATCCATCTTGATTTAATTTTTGTATAAGATGTAAGGAAAGGGTCCAGTTTCAGTTTTCTGCATATGGCTAGCCAGTTTTCCCAACACCATTTATTAAACAGGAAATCCTTTCCCCATTGCTTATTTTTTTGAGGTTTGTCAAAGATCAGATGGTTGTAGATGTGTGGCGTTATTTCTGAGGCCTCTGTTTTGTTCCATTGGTCTATATATCTGTTTTGGTACCAGTACCATGCTGTTTTGGTTACTGTAGTCTTGTAGTATACTTTGAAGTCAGGTAGCATGATGCCTCCAGCTTTGTTCTTTTTGCTTAGGATTATCTTGGCTATATGGGCTCTTTTTTGATTTCACATGAAATTTAAATTAGTGTTTTTCTAATTCTGTAAAGAAAGTCAGTGGTAGCTTGATAGGGATAGCATTGGATCTATAAATTACTTTTGGCAGTATGGTCATCTTCATGATATTGATTCTTCCTATCTATGAGCGTGAAATGTTTTTCCATTTGTTTGTGTCCTCCCTTATTTCCTTGAGCAGTGTTTTGTAGTTCTCCTTGAAGAGAGGTCCTTCACATCCCTTGTAAGTTGTATTCCTAGGTATTTTATTCTCTCTGTAGCAATTGTGAATGGGAATTCACTCATGATTTGGCTCTCTGTTTGTTCTTGGTGTATGGGAATGCTTGTGATTTCTGCACATTGATTTTGTATCCTGAGACTTTGCTAAAGTTGCTTATCAGCTTAAGGAAATTTTGGGCTGAGACAATGGAGTTTTCTAAATGTACAATCATGTCATCTGCAAACAGAGACAATTTGACTTCCTCTTTTCCTATTTGAATACCCTTTATTTCTTTCTCTTACCTGATTGCCCTGGCCAGAACTTCCAATACTATATTGAATAGGAGTGGTGAGAGAGGGCATCCTTGTCTTGTGCCTGTTTTCAAAGGAATGCTTTCAGCTTTTGCCCATTCAGTATGATAATGGCTGTGTGTTTATCATAAATAGCTCTTATTATTTTGAGATACTTTCCATCAATACCTAGTTTTTAGATAGTTTTAACCGTAAAAGGGTGTTGAATTTTGTTGAAGGTCTTTTCTGCATCTATTGAGATAATCAAGTGTTTTTTGTCATTGGTTCTGTCTGTGTGATGGATTACATTTATTGATTTACGTATATTGAACCAGCCTTGCATCCCAGTGATGAAGCTGACTTGTTTGTGGTGGATAAGCTTTTTGATGTGCTGCTGAATTCAGTTTGCCAGTATTTTATTGAGAATTCTCGCATTGATGTTCATCAGGGATATTGGCCTGAAATTTTCTTGTTTTGTTGTGTCTCTGCCAGGTTTTGGTATCAGGATGATGTTGGCCTCATAAAATGAGTTAGGGAGGACTCCCTCTTTTTCTATTGTTTGTAATAGTTTCAGAAGGAATGGTACCAGCTCCTCTTTGCATCTCTGGTAGAATTTAGCTGTGAATCCATCTGGTTCTAGGCTTTTTTTGGTTGTTAGGCTATTAATTACTGCCTCAATTTCAGAACTTGTTATTGATCTATTCAGGGATTCTACTTTTTCCTGGTTTAGTCTTGGGATGGTGTATGTGTCCAGGAATTTATCAATTTCTTCTAGATTTTCTAGCTTATTTGCATAGAGGTGTTTATAGTATTCTCTGATGGTAGTTTGTATTTCTTTGGGATCAGTGGTAATATCCCCTTTGTCTTTTTTATTGTGTCTATTTGATTCTTCTCTCTTTTCTTCTTAATTATTCTGGCTAGCGGTCTATTTTGTTAATTTTTTCAAAAAACCATCTCCTGGATTCACTGATTTTTTGAAAGTTTTTTTGTGCCTCTATCTCCTTCATTTCTGCTCTGATCTTGGTTATTGCCTTCTGCTAGCTTTTGAATTTGTTTGCTCTTGCTTCTCTAGTTCTGTTAATTGTGATGTAAGGGTGTCAATTTTAGATCTTTCCCACTTTCTCCTGTGGGCCTTTAGTGCTATAAATGTCCCTCTAAACACTGCTTTACCTGTGTCCCAGAGATTCTGCTACATTGTGTCTTTGTTCCTATTGGTTTCAAATAATTCATTTATTTATGCCTTAATTTTGTTATTTACCCAGTAGTCATTCAGGAGCAGGTTGTTCAGTTTCCATGTAGTTTTGCGGTTTTGAGTGAGTTTCTTAATCCTGAGTTCTAATTTGACTGCACTATTTTCTGAGAGACAGTTTGTTATGATTTCTGTTCTTTTTCATTTGCTGAGAAGTGTTTTACTTCCAATTATGTGGTCAATTTTAGAATAAGTGTGATGTGGTGCTGAGAAGAATGTATATTCTATTGATTTCTGGTGGAGAGTTCTGTAGATGTCTATTAGTTCTGCTTGGTCCAGAGCCCTCAAGTCCTGAATATCCTTGTTAATTTTCTGTCTCATTGATCTGTCTAATATTGACAGTGGAGTATTAAAGTTTCCCACTATTTTTGTGTGGGAATTTAAGTGTCTTTGTAGGTCTCTAAGAACTTGTTTTATGTATCTGGGTGCTCCTGTAGTGGGTGCGTGTATATTTAGGATAGTTAGTTCTTCGTGTTGCATTGATTCCTTTACCATTATGTAGTGCCCTTCTTTGTCTTTTTTGATCTTTGTTGGTCTAAAGTCTGTTTTATCAGAGAATCCTCTCTTTGTCTACTGTTTACTTATATTGTGATGCCAAAAAAGCACACACATTCAATTCTTTAGCTGTTCTTTTGCTCTTTGCTTTCACAGTGGTAAATATTTTATACCATTGGCCTTTGATTATTAGTTATCTCTCTGGTGTTTGAATTCTCTGTTTCCTGGGTCCCATGTCCTACTGCTTCCTAGTGTACTTTTGTATTTGGATGTCCGCATTCTTTGTTAACATCCTGATAAAGGACGCAAAAAACATAGAATATTCTGAAAAACATAGGACTGAAAATAACTACATTCTGAGCTCATCCTTGCTTGATAGTTTGGCTGAACATAAAAATCTAGTTTGGAAATCTTTTTCGCCTAGATCTTCTACCTTCCAGTGGTCTTCCAGATTTCACTGTGAAATGCTGTGGTTTGTATCTTTACAAGTCACTTTTACTGGACACTCAGTTGAATACTCTCAATATTAAAGCTCATGCCCTCCAGTTTGGGCATATTTTGATGAATTATTTTGTGAAAATTCCTTGCCTTTTCCAACTTCTAGAAGCTGCCTCTACTCCTCCATTCTTTGGCTTTTTCTTTTTTCTCCACCTTCAAAGCTAGCATTGTAGCACTTCCAAATTTCTCTCTGCTTCTGCCCTAGTACTAATATTAAGTGAGGTCTCCTTCTTTCAATGAAAATGGATGTCAATAAAGCATTGATGCATCAGCAAATAGTTTTAAACTCCCTAGATGTATATCTAGTCTTCCAGAATACCTCTCTTCTCTACTAGAGTTTAGATTTATTCATTTACTCATCACTCAATCATTTAAAAAACATTTTCTAAGAAACTACTTTGCCTTAGGGACTGCCGTAGGCACTGGAATATAATAGTGAGCGTGACATTGTTTGAACTTTTAAAGCAGCTTACAGTCAAATAGGTGAAACAAACCAATATACAAGAACTTGCCATATATAACGAATACTTCTGTAGAGCTAAGTATAGAATGCAAAACAAAGGAAATAGCTCAGTCTTGGGGGGAAAAAGGAGATTTCTAAGTGACCTGGGACACCTGAAGAATAAGTAGGACTCATCCAAACAAAGAACAGGAAAAGCTATCGGTATAGCATGTGCAAAGACCCTGAAGTGAAAGAATGTACAGTATTTTCAGAGAAATTACTCATGTAATCTCTGAGACTTAGACAAGTACAGATAGAGATGAGTCTGGGGAGGCAAAGTAATGAAGGACCTTATAAATTGGGTGACCATAGAATGTACTACCCAACCTATACACTTTTGAAAATGAAAGAGATACCTGGATGCAGAGGCTCATGCCTGTAATCCCAGAACTTTGGGAGGCGAAGGCAGGTGGGTCATCTGAGGTCAGGAGTTCGAGACTAGCCTGACCAACATGGTGAACGCCCGTCACTACTAAAATTACAAAATTAGCCAGGCTTGGTGGCTCACGCCTGTAATCCCAGCTACTCAGGAGGCTGAGGTAGTAGAATCACTTGAACCTGGGAAGCAGAGGTTGCAGTGAGCCAAGATTATGCCATTGCACTCTAGCCTGGGTGACAGAGCGAAACTCTGTTTCAAAATAAAAAAAAGTGAAAGAGATGATATTAATAATTGTCACATAAGTAAACAAATTGGGACTCTCCTAGGCAAGCCAAGACATATGACCACCCTGCTTATAAACCATGTAAATCTTTTCTTTATCCTGTTGAAGACACTGAGGAAGATGGAAAGATCTTCGGCAAGAGGGTGGGAAGGTGACATAGTTAGACATTCATTTAACAAAGATTATTCTTGCTCTGGTATGGATTGCTTGCAGGTTGGGAAGTGGGTATGCAAAAGGAGAAAAAGAGAAAAGGAAAGAGATACATGTGTTGCAATAATTCAGGTAAGCAATTAGGCTTCTTCTAAACTAGCAATGTAGTAATGGAGGTGGCAAAAAGTTGATGAACTCTATACATATTTAGGAAATAGAATTAATAAGATGTGCTGATTGAGTATAGTGAAGAACTAAGTTGCAAACACCAAGCACAGTCTCCATGTTTTCACCTTGTGCAAATTGATTGGACTATAGGATCCAACACACAATGGAGCATCCCCTGATGATGTTGCTTATAAGTGACCTACACTGTGTTTTATTTATAGGTTTTTTGAGGGCCAGGGTAGTGGAGTTTTTTCTGTTGTTGTTCCAAAGTAAAGTATAAAACTAAGCTCTAAATGATCTGAGCTGTCACACTGAATGGCTACAGTCAGTGCTAGAATGGGAAAGACAAAGACCAAATCCAATTAGTGGACTGCAAAGCCCATAAAGAACACTAAAAATAAGGGCATGCAGCAGCAGCAGCAGCATGTGTGGTCACAGGCAGGTTTCTAGAATATCAAAGGAGCAACACTGAAGTCTATGTGAATAAAAGCTGTACATTCATTTATCTGGCATAAAGGCACTTCAGGTAATTTGAGCAAAATCTTAGACAACTTATACTGAAGTCCCTTAAGAAAGCCCAAAGTGTTTTATTCTGTTACCACTTCCTCTCTTAAAAGTTAAAGACCCCTGGGCTGGGTGCAGTGGCCCACACCTGTAATCCCAGCACTTTGGGAGGCTAAGACGGGCAGATCACAAGGTCATGGATCTAGACCATCCTGGTCAACATGGTGAAACCCCATCTCTACTAAGAGTACAAAAATTAACTGGGCATGGTGGCACACGCCTGTAATTCCAGCTGCTCGGGAGGCTGAGGCAGGAAAATCGCTTGAACCCAGGAGGTGGAGGTTGCAATGAGCTGAGATCGTGCCACTGCACTCCAGCCTGGCACAGATAATATAGAGGTGTAGATAACAGAACAAGTTTCAAGAAACCTTAACAATGAAAAAAAATTAAAAATTAGAGTGAAAGGCACAGTCAACCACAGATGGTCATCATGAGCCTCCAATGAGGTTGGGGCAGACAATACAGAGTTAAAAATCATAAACAGAGAATTGTGGCCAGATTGCCTCAGAAGCCAGGACCTGCAGGGGTAAAATAGGAGCCAGCAGGGACAAAAAAAACTGGGCAGCATTCATCGTGAAATCAGTCTAGGTGATAGGGTGCCACAGGCTGATACCAGCCCAAAGCCAAGGAAACAGAATTCGGAAGCTTAACATTGTTACTTAAGTAATTCATATGGTGTGGTAAAACCAAGATAGGAACACTGCGCTTCATTCTTTGTTTGTTCTCCAACTCATCTCTGAATCCCTACTCTTCAGAGCAAGAAGACTGCATTGGGGCAGACTGTCTCCCAACACCTCCATGGTTTTGGCTTCATGCCATATAAACGTAGTACTGGCCGTGCCTGCAGCACCCAGCCTTTCCAAATTCTCACTTCATTTCCTGTAACACGAGTGCTCCTCCTATACGTACCATCTTATCCTGCTGCCTTGTCTGTTTCCATGTTTTCAGCACTTTACCTCTTTCACACATATGATCTTATTGGATGTGAGACATAGTGGTTATGAGACCTGCCTCTGCTAGCAGAAAGACTTCGTTTTTGAATCCCACTCCAATATTTCATGTCTGATCTTGGGCAAGTTACTCAATCTCTTTGTAAGTCAATTTCTTCCTTTGTGGAAAAAAAAAAAAAAAAAGAGGTAACAATAGTACCGAAGAAAGTGTGTCGTTTTGAAGAAAAAAAAATGTGTGAAAAGCACATAGTGCAGTGCCTACCACATAGTATGCACTCCAAAATATTAGTAATCATTATTATTACTATTATTAAGCCTCAAAACTTTTATGGCAGACAATATTAATACAAATACACTAGCAAGACTAATAAAGAAGAAAAGAGAGAAGAATCAAATCGACGCAATTAAAAATGATAAAGGGGATATCACCACCGACCCCACAGAAATACAAACTACCATCAGAGAATACTATAAACACCTCTACGCAAATAAACTGGAAAATCTGGAAGAAATGGATAATTTCCTGGACACTTACACTCTTCCAAGACTAAACCAGGAAGAAGTTGAATCCCTGAATAGACCAATAGCAGGCTCTGAAATTGAGGCAATAATTAATAGCCTACCAACCAAAAAAAGTCCAGGACCAGATGGATTCACAGCAAAATTCTACCAGAGGTACAAGGAGGAGTTGGTACCATTCCTTCTGAAACTATTCCAATCAATAGAAAAAGAGGGAATCCTCCCTAACTCATTTTATGAGGCCAACATCATCCTGATACCAAAGCCTCGCAGAGACACAACAAAAAAAGAGAATTTTAGACCAATATCCCTGATGAACATCGATGCAAAAATCCTCAATAAAATACTGGCAAACCGGATTCAGCAACACATCAAAAAGCTTATCCACCATGATCAAGTGGGCTTCATCCCTGGGATGCAAGGCTGGTTCAACATTCACAAATCAATAAACAAAATCCAGCATATAAACAGAACCAAAGACAAGAACCACATGATTATCTCAATAGATGCAGAAAAGGCTTTTGACAAAATTCAACAGCCCTTCATGCTAAAAACGCTCAATAAATTTGGTATTGATGGAACGTACCTCAAAATAATAAGAACTATTTATGACAAACCCACAGCCAATATCATACTGAATGGGCAAAAACTGGAAAAATTCCCTTTGAAAACTGGCACAAGACAGGGATGCCCTCTCTCACCACTCCTATTCAACATAGTGTTGGAAGTTCTGGCTAGGGCAATTAGGCAAGAGAAAGAAATCAAGGGTATTCAGTTAGGAAAAGAAGAAGTCAAATTGTCCCTGTTTGCAGATGACATGATTGTATATTTAGAAAACCCATTGTCTCAGCCCAAAATCTCCTTAAGCTGATAAGCAACTTCAGCAAAGTCTCAGGATACAAAATTAATGTGCAAAAATCACAAGCATTCTTATACACCAGTAACAGACAAACAGAGAGCCAAATCAGGAATGAACTTCCATTCACAATTGCTTCAAAGAGAATCAAATACCTAGGAATCCAACTTACAAGGGATGTAAAGGACCTCTTCAAGGAGAACTACAAACCACTGCTCAGTGAAATAAAAGAGGACACAAACAAATGGAAGAACATACCATGCTCATGGATAGGAAGAATCAATATCGTGAAAATGGCCATACTGCCCAAGGTAATTTATAGATTCAATGCCATCCCCATCAAGCTACCAATGAGTTTCTTCACAGAATTGGAAAAAACTGCTTTAAAGTTCATATGGAACCAAAAAAAAAGAGCCTGCATCTCCAAGACAATCCTAAGTCAAAAGAACAAAGCTGGAGGCATCACGCTACCTGACTTCAAACTATACTACAAGGCTACAGTAACCAAAACAGCATGGTACTGGTACCAAAACAGAGATATAGACCAATGGAACACAACAGAGTCCTCAGAAATAATACCACACATCTACAGCCATCTGATCTTTGACAAACCTGAGAGAAACAAGAAATGGGGAAAGGATTCCCTATTTAATAAATGGTGCTGGGAAAATTGGCTAGCCATAAGTAGAAAGCTGAAACTGGATCCTTTCCTTACTCCTTATACGAAAATTAATTCAAGATGGATTAGAGACTTAAATGTTAGACCTAATACCATAAAAATCCTAGAGGAAAACCTAGGTAATACCATTCAGGACATAGGCATGGGCAAGGACTTCATGTCTAAAACACCAAAAGCAATGGCAACAAAAGCCAGAATTGACAAATGGGATCTAATTAAACTAAAGAGCTTCTGCACAGCAAAAGAAACTACCATCAGAGTGAACAGGCAACCTACAGAATGGGAGAACATTTTTGCAATCTACTCATCTGACAAAGGGCTAATATCCAGAACCTACAAAGAACTCATACAAATTTACACAGAAAAAGCAAACAACCCCATCCAAAAGTGGGCAAAGGATATGAACAGACATTTCTCAAAAGAAGACATTCATACAGCCGACACATGAAAAAATGCTCATCATCACTGGCCATCAGAGAAATGCAAATCAAAACCACAGTGAGATACCATCTCACACCAGTTAGAATGGCAATCATTAAAAAGTCAGGAAACAACAGGTGCTGGAGAGGATGTGGAGAAATAGGAACGCTTTCACACTGTTGGTGGGATTGTAAACTAGTTCAACCATTATGGAAAACAGCATGGCGATTCCTCAAGGATCTAGAACTAGATGTACCATATGACCCAGCCATCCCATTACTGGGTATATACCCAGAGGATTATAAATTATGCTGCTATAAAGACACATGCACACGTATGTTTATTGCAGCACTATTCACAATAGCAAAGACTTGGAATCAACCCAAATGTCCATCAGTGACAGATTGGATTAAGAAAATGTGGCACATATACACCATGGAATACTATGCAGCCATCAAAAAGGATGAGTTTGTGTCCTTTGTAGGGACATGGATGCAGCTGGAAACCATCATTCTTAGCAAACTATCACAAGAACAGAAAACCAAACACTGCATGTTCTCACTCATAGGTGGGAACTGAACAATGAGATCACTTGGACTCGGGAAGGGGAACATCACACACAGGGGCCTATCATGGGGAGGGGGGAGGGGGGAGGGATTGCACTGGGAGTTATACCTGATATAAATGACGAGTTGATGGGTGCAGAACACCAACATGGCACAAGTATACATATGTAACAAACCTGCACGTTATGCACATGTACCCTACAACTTAAAGTATAATAATAATAAATTTTTAAAAAACTAAAATAAAATAAAATAAAATAGGAAAAAAAAAAACCAAATACACACACATACACATATATATACCTACTCATATAAAAAAGACTTTTGAAGGTAAAATGACTTGCTCAAGATGTACATCTGTAACTCACAGAGCTTCAATCCACAGCTTTTGGCCTCAGAGTCAGTGTCTCACTGGACAAACCTGGACAGAGAACTCAAATTCAGGAAAGCTATTCAGACCATCTGTCAGGATTCAATCTGATAGAGCCATCAAAGCATGTAACTCTAGTAAAATGGGCTATACTAGAGTGCAGTGGTGCAGTCTTGACTAACTGCAGCCTCTGCCTCCTAGGTTCAAGTGATTCTCGTGTCCAACTTCCCAAGTAGCTGGGATTATAGGCATGTGCCACCATGCCCGGCTAATTTTGGTATTTTTTGTAGAGATGGGGACCACACTGGTCCCGAACTCCTGACCTCAAGTGATCCGCCCACCTCAGCCTCTCAAAGTGCTGGGATTACAGGCATGAGCTACCATGCCCAGCTTGCTGGTGTTCTTAGTAGCTAAGGTTGGCAGCACAGTGGTCCCTTTTTCAAGACACCCAAGTTAGTTTCAAGTTGTTTATTTGTCATCTCATCCTGAATATTGGAAGGCATACGCTCAGTAGAGGTCTAACCAAACCAGTTATGCCTAGTTATATGTATTGCCCGGGCTATATATTGTTGTGTAAAAAGCCATCCTAAAACTCAGTGGATTAAAATCATGACAGTGATTGATTTTTACTCATAATCATGCAATTTGAGCAGGGCTTAGCAAGGGAGGCTCATCTTTGCTCCAGATGACTTCAGTTAGGTCAGCTCAAAAGAGAATTGGAGGATTACACTTTAAAAATGGATTATTCTCATTTCTGGCAATTGGAGGTCTGGGCTGAGCTCAGCTGGGACTATGAACTGGGGACTCTGTTTCTCTCCATGTGGTGAGGCTATACATGTTTCCTGGACTACCTCACAGCATGGTGGCTGGGTTCTAAGGGTGAACATTCAGAGAGAGGGAGAGCAGCCAAAATTGTATCATTTCTATGACTTAGTTGCAGAAGTCATATAGAGGCAATCGTGCCCTTTGTTTTTAGTCAAGGTGATCACAAAGGTCCACGCCTTCTCAAGGAGAGAGAACATAAATACTTGCTATTGGTGGGAAGTAGCAAGGCTCTGGAAGAGCATGTGGAAGGAGAAGTAGAGGGGATGGGAAATATACATATGCACACACACAGATATAAATATGCATACACACAGATATAAATATGTAAATATATATTTCACTTGCATATATATTTACTTCTGTATTTATATGTGCCTATTTCATATTTAAATATATTTCATGTTCACATATGTATATGTATGTATATATGTATGTATACATATATGTACATATACATATGTATGTACATGTATGTATATATAACCTATTTGAGCTATGTAAAATGACAACCCCAGTCTGGCACTGCCTGTTCCTTTTTTTTTTTCCCCACAGCAACTATAATCACCTGGCCTATTATATATTTATTTGTTAATCATCTATCTGACCTGCACTAGAATGAATTACCACAGAGGCAGGAACTTCATCATATTTTATATACTGCTATATCCTTATTACCCAGAGCATGGCCTGGCACATAGTAGGTGCCCAATTTATTTGTTGAATGAATGAATGCATGCGTGAATAGATACAACCTATAATATCTAGGACTATAAATTTACCAGCATAAATGCTGGCTCTCAGTCTAGACTCTGAGGCATCAGGTAAATGAGGGGTTCATGACACTCTCTTCCATACATAGCACAATTTGCAGATGACAATGAATGTCATTGAGACTCCTGACACCTGCATTTCCAATCACATCAAAAATGTAACTTCTGTAACCACTTTTCTTCTGCAGTTTATTTATGTTTTCATCGACCAGCCTTTGCTAGAATCTTTGGCAGAGAGAATTTTTGGATGGCAGCTGTGAAGTATTATGAAAAACTCAGTGCCAGATGTAAGGATTTTATTTGCCTTTCACAAGACGGAATCTGTGAAGCCTCATAAAGTCATAGTTAATAAGTTGCCTGCTTTGCCTTAAGGTGGTTTCAGTAGCTCATAAAAGCATTTATTTCAGAAAGTATGAGAGTTGTTACTCACGAATATCTTTTGGCACGTTAAGGGTCAAGTAAAAATCATGAGAAAAGACCTTGTGTGGTTTTAGAAAATTAAAGCCCTCAAAGCATAGAAAGCAATCAAAGATTATTATGTGCCTTTTGTCAGGTATGAGATATATTATATGAATCCCTATGACAAGTACCTCCACTGCTTTAGTTGTAAACACCTTATATTGAATACTAAGTGTAATATTCAGTCAGATGCTTGACACTAATATGTGATCTCCTCCATAGACATCATTTTGGCTCTGATAAAACACTACCTAATAGCTAGAGTGGGAGTACAAAAATTAGAAAAGTCATGAATTACACAATGTTTCTGTGGTACGGCATTTAAAAAATCTTAACTTTTGATTACAGAAGACAAAAGAATAATATTAAATGCTAAAATAGATATTCGATGCCATCTGGGGAAAAACAAACTTCTCTATAATTAAAATGTTATCAAGAATATTTCTTTTTTTTTTTTTTTTTTTTTTTTTTTGAGACAGAGTCTCGCTCTGTCGCTCTGGCTGGAGTTCAGTGGCGCGATCGCGGCTCGGCTCACTGCAAGCTCTGCCTCCCGGGTTCACACCAATCCCCCTCCTCAGCCTCCCGGAGTAGCTGGGACTTCAGATGCCCACCACCACACCAGGCTAATTTTTTGTATTTTTAGTAGAGACGGGTTTCACCGTGTTAGCCAGGATGGTCACTATCTCCTGAACTCGGGATCCGCCCGTCTTCGGCCTCCGAAAGTGCTGGGATTAAAGGCGTGAGCCACTGAGCCCAGCCAAGTATATTTCCATTGAAGTCTTGAAAAGAAGCTTTTGTATAAGAATTGCAACATGACAATAATCTATGAATTCTCTAAATTTTTTTCTGTTATCAACATCCATCTGTGATCACATATAAGCATATGATAAATGATTTAAAAATTATATAATAAATGCATGAACAAAGAAGATACTACTTGTTAACCATCAATAGGACTTGATTTTTCAATCCATTTTTAAGAAGTGGTTATGGATATGAATCATTAATTCCAAAAGTTCTGTGAAGTAGCAGATAAGAGAGATGTAAACCTTGCCCTTGAAAACTTTATACTTCGCAGTTGGTTCTAGTGGGCATGGTGTGAGAGAATAGCTAAGAAGGATGGAAAGAACTGGTTAGCACATTGTTAGTTTTTTCATTCGTGGAAAATAGACATCTTTGGTTGAAACGTCAGTAAATGAGTTCACTAACACCGTTATTATTATTTGCATTATGATAGAAAATATTTATTGAGCATTTACAATGAGCAAGGAACATATTAAGTGCTTTATATATATTAATGCATTTACTCATCAAAACATTCTTTTGAGGCAGGTACTGTTAATACCCCATTTTACAGATAAGCAAACTGAGGGACAGAAAATGTAAGTGTTTGCCCAGTGTCACAGAATTAACCAATGGCACAGTCAGGAATTAAACTTGGCTATTGGCTCCAGAATTCATTCTCTCAACCACACTTGTATTTCTTCAAAAAAGCACAACATTGCCTATAAAGAAAAAATGTAAGTTTTAATCGAGAATATAATAATGGAAATCTGGAATGCCATCAGGTATTGGGGCACAAGAGTTACAATGCAGTTTCAGAGATTGGCATACACTACTACACTTTACCTGGACATGAAATGGCTTTTCCCTCATTGTATAATGCTAATTATGTCTAATCTATGCCAAGAACTAGTTCATCTAATCCTTGAAACAACCAAAGAAGCAGATGAAAACTAGTTCCGAGAAAGGTTAAATAACTTGTTCATCATCAATCATCAGGAGCCGCTTTGAATTTAGGATCTCTAACTTTAACTAAGTCTTTATTTTTAATCTCTGTTCTCATGTTTCTCCCTCATGGATGCACAATAGAATTCCCAGCAGACTATTAATAAATGCCATTGAATGGGTCTCACCTCTAGAGATTCTAACTTAATTGGTTTTGAGTGGGGCTTGGGAATAGGTAGTTCATAAAATCTCCCCACACAAATTTAATGTGCATTCAGGGCAAAGAACCACTACACTGTCTGATGCTGTTCCTCATCTTAAAATTGTCTTTGGTATCAGCCTCCTAAAATACCACAATCTAGATTATTCTTTCCAGGATGGCATAAGGTATGAACAGGAAACTTATGTGATTGGAAACCTTACATGTTTTCTTATATGGGTTTTAAGACACAAGGCATGGATGTTAAATGTGAAATGGCTTTCTTTACGCATTCACAAACAATTAGATAGTTCTGGGTAGGATTTCATAATTTTTAATTCCATTTTTTTCTCACCTTCATGACAGACAATCTTTCACAAGATATGATCTATTTAATTTGATGGCCGTTACTGTAATTTTATCTTTAGTAAACCTGGCCCACACTTGTTTAGCTAGTGCAGTTCTGATTCACAAAAGCATAACATAGGGGTCACCTGAATCACGCCACATGTGTCTCATTAATCTACAGTCTGGATGGCAATGAAGATTTGTCAACTTGTTATGCAAAAGAACATATTTTCTGTGGCCTGTATTTATTTCTTTTTAAAAGTAAAAGAAAAAGAAAGGAAACATTTAGCTAGTGGGCAAGTCTGAAAAATAATACTATTTTAATGGTATATATGTGTGTATATATATATAGAGAGAGAGATAGAGTCCCTAAAATAGAATTCCTGACATCTGGATCACAATGTGTTAGGTACCTAAAAAAAATGAAAATGCATACCTGGGCAGCTTTTTTTTGATGAGGTAAAAAGAATTAGATAAAACAAGCACAGATCAACAACTCTGTTTTAGCAAATGAGCATTAGTAGGCTTTGTGCTAGAAGAGTTATACTGATTACAAAAGTTTGTCAAACAGCAATTGGGTATTATGTTCAAGAGACAAATCAGTGCTGGAAGTCTAAGTTCTTTGGCCATTTTTGAAATGTTGGCTAAAAATTCAGAAAATAAGAAAGAAAACAAGGATATAAAATTTGCTGTGGTAATGGGGGGCCAGGGAAACAAGGTAATCTGAAGCCACAAATTAAAATGAGTTTTAACTTTTCTGTCACAAAACTTAGACAAATGTAAAACTAATGTGTGGAATTTTACTTTTCCCTCTTTAGTACATCTGTAAGAAAATAGCTAAAATCTACCTGACGAAAAATGTTTCTCCTCTGAAAAGGGTAACATGTTCTAGAAAATGCAACTGCTGTAAATAAAGACAGTGATATAAAGACTTTTCTGTATTTCTATTGATCAGGAATATTCAGAATCATATTTTAATGTCCTTGAAGTCATAGTGGTCATCCTTCATCCTGAACTGTATCACATGATTTTAAATGATTACTAAATTTTGTTGAATTAATTCCATAATTTTCTCACTTATTCCAACTCTGTAGAATATAACACTATTAGTCAAAGCTAGAGGGTATGAATTTCAAATACACTTTTACCACCAACATAAATTTTTAAACTTTCATTTTCATTTATAGAGTAGAAGAACTTTAAACTGTAGTCAAATATGATTTCTTCATTGAGTAAGAAGTTTCATTTCCCAATATCTGTTATCTTTTATGTCTCTTATGTGTCATCTGCCCACAGTGCAGATGGTTTTGACAGGGAAAGATAGCACCATGTTGTCATACAAAGAGACGTGGACTTCGATTAGAGACATATGAATCCCAATGCCCTAAATTATCCTAGATTCGAATCTCTGCTTTACATGCTGTAAACTATAGACAAGCCAACATCTCTTCATCTTAATGGCTTCACCTGTAGGACCCTCCGTGTCTGCCTTGCTGGAGTCCTATGAGGATCACGATATAGATGAAACTCCTTTGAAAAACATGAATTGTTTTATAAATAAACAGAACTGTAACAAGGTCTTACATCATGAATCTGCATCTCTCCTTATTTAAAAGCAAAACAGAGAGTACTGTTGCTAGCTGGGTATCACATATATCTTAGAAAGGAGTTGTAAATAAAATTGTAATTACAAGAAACTCAGTTCATCTAGTGACTATGAACAAATCATTTCTCTGTCATCCCATTTGTGATATGAGTATAGTAAAAGGTAATATTGCTTCAGGTAGATTTAGAAGGAATAGCCAGACACATTTTAGTTCTATCCTACCAAGGAGAAACAGCCCATTAAGTTATCAAACTATATTACTGTGAAACTTATATTTTCTTACTTGTAACATTTTCAGCTTACAACATTTTTTTTGAAAGACTGGGCCTAAAGCAACATTCTCTGATTATAATATGTCTCCATTCACCCCATTTTTTATTTCTCAGAACAAAAGAAACATTTCTGAGATACTTTTACCACATTTGTATCCAAGCCAGATGTCAAAATGTAGCTGTCTCCTGTCTCTCAAAAAACACGTAGCTCCTGTGCAGGCAGGTTCAGCAGAGAAAAATGAACAGGGATGCCTGAAGTCATGTTCCCTAAAGTTCACCTGTTTATTCTGGCCCCTGGCTCCAGTACCTCCATCAGCACTCCTCTATTGGCATCCATATGATATGGTTTTATAACATCTTACTTGTGCTTTCAAATGCCAGTATTGCTGTTGCCCATCTCTTCTTTGGGGATTGAGAGAAGGCCTTCTGTTTTTTTCATAATTCAGACAACAGTCAATGCCGTACTTATCCCCATGGGTGCTGCGTGGGCAGCTTTGACAGACAGCCTGGCTCCTGCTGCCTGACTTGGGTGTTGGAAAGTGGTGAGGAAAGAACTATACAACTGGGCTTTTGCCGTGCCCCATTGGCAGGTATCTGTTTCCCCTACCCTGTAGTCAATGTGGCCGACTTGTTTCCCAACTGGGCATGGCCTATACTCTCCCATATCCACACCTTGATTATTTTAATTATGTTGCTTTGACTGCCCAGATGCCCTGCCTCTGCCTCTACTTATACTTTTGAATATTTTATTGTCTTTCAAAGATGTCTCAAATGCTGCCACCCTGAGGCTTGCACATTCTTGCAAAATGTTGTCAGCTGTCTCTCTTATGAACATGATTCTTGATTTATAGTAACTGTTAGATGACTTGCCACATTCCTCCTTGTAAATGCTTGCTTACTTATTTTCCTTATTGTTTGGCCACTCCACTGAAAGATACTAGTTGTGTAACCTTGGAAAAGTGATTTAACCCCATTGTGCCTTTTTTTTCATTCATTAAATGAGGATTAAAAATAGTAAACCTACCTCATAAAATTGTTTTAAAATTAAATGTTAGTATAAGTACAGAACTTAGACCAGTGACTGGTATACAGTAAATGTTATGTGAGTTATTGTTTTTATAATATTATTATGTATATCATATGAATTATACATATGGATGTGCATGTCTGTGTTTTCTAAGAGAAACTTAACTTATCCTTCCTTATATTCTCATTTGCCTAACCTACTCTCTGATATTTAGTAGATTCTGAATAAATGCTTTTGAATAAGTAAATTAAAAATTGAAGTCCTTGACTGGGCACGGTGGCTCACCCCTGTAATCCCAGCACTTTGGGAGGCCAGGCAGGTGGATCACGAAGTCAGGAGATCTAGACCATCCTGGCTAACACAGTGAAACCCCGTCTCTACTAAAAATACAAAAAATTAGCCAGGCATGGTGGTGGGTGACTGTAGTCCCAGCTACTCAGGAGGCTGAGGCAGGAGAATGGCGTGAACCTGGGAGATGAAGCTTGCAGTGAGCCTAGATCGCACCTCTGCACTCCAGCCTGGGCAACAGAGCAAGACTCTGTCTCAAAAACAAACAAACAAACCAATTGTTCTTTTTCCATTCCTTCAATTCTCAAGAGATTGAGCTTTGCCTGAACAGAGTTGACATTGCTTTAGTTTGATGAATTTCTTTTTTTTTTTGGAATGGAGTTTTGCTTTTGTCAGCCAGGCTGGAGTGCAATGGCGCCATCTGGGCTCACTGCAACCTCCGCCTCCTGCGTTCCAGCAATTCTCCTGCCTCAGCCGCCCCAGTAGCTGAGATTAAAGGTGCCCGCCATCATGCCTGGCTAATTTTTGTGTTTTTAGTAGAGACGGGGTTTCACCACGTTGGCCAGGCTGGTCTCGAACTCCTGACCTCAGGTGATCCACCCACCTTGGCCTCCCAAAGTGCTGGGATTACAGGCATGAGCCAACATGCCTAGCAACTTTTTAGTGTAAAACAAATCATTATAAAACCAATATGTCTACAAATACGGGGCATAATAATTACTTTTTTATTCATTCACTTAGTTTATCACTTAATTCACGTTATTCATTCACTTAGTTAATAAATGCAAATTCCAGATAAAGTAACTAAATCTTTACTGTTTTAATTACATGATTTGTAACAATGTAAAATTGTTCAAATATCTAAACAAAATGTTAATAGAGCATAATAAGAAACTAGAGAACTCAGAGTTTCAATATTATGTTTATATGTGCAATTTTACCTTAAATAGTTTCAGAAGCACTTTCAAACAAAATAAATAGCATGAAATCCTCTCTTAGGAGTTTTGTTTTTAATTTAAAGAAATTGTTTTAAACTTACACATATCTTACTATGAAATCATCCTTCCATCCAATGCCTCCACCTTACCTTCTGGAAATGAATAGCTTTCTACATTTGGAGCAAGGAAAATCCCCCCAAAGATATGTAACGCTAAAGCTGAAGGTATACTGTAGTAAACAGATTTATTCAAACTTTGCTTAAGGCATTCACAGGAGTTGCTTCTAAATTAAAATTAATATTAGACACTCCCTGATTTCAATTTGACTAGTCCTGATTTCTTTTAGGCAATGGCTATGAAGATTAGAAATTATTTTTTCACAAGTGACTGAAATCTACCTAGTAAATCACTTGAAGTTTTAAATGCTAAGCTATCACTTCACAATAAGGAGGTATATTGCGGGAAGTCAGGGACCCCAAACGGAGGGACCGGCTGAAGCCACGGCAGAATATAAACTGTGAAAATTTCATGGACATTTATTAGTTCCCCAAATTAATAATTTTGTGATTTCTTACTCCTGTCTTTACTGCAATCTCTGAACATAAATTGTGAAGATTTCATGGACATTTATCACTTCCCCAATCAATATTCTTATAGTTTCCTATGCCTGTCTTTGCTTTAATCTCTTAATCCCATCATCTTTGTAAGCTGAGGATGTATGTCACCTCAGGACCCTGTGATGATTGCGTTAACTGCACAAATTGTTTGTAAAACATGTGTGTTTGAACAAGATGAAATCTGGGCACCCTGAAAAAGAACAGAATAACAGCGAGGTTCAGGGAACAAGGGAGGTAACCATAAGGTCTGACTGCCTGCAGAGCCAGGCAAAACAGAGCCATATTTTTCTTATTGCAGAAAAAGAGTAAGAGAAATATGGCTGAATTATTTTCCCAGTAAGGAATTACCCTGGGAAGGGAATGCATTCCCAGGGGGAGACTATGGACAGCTGCTCTGAGGGTGTCTGCCTTATGCAGTTGAAGATAAGGGGTGAAATGCACCCTGGTCTCCTGCAGCACCCTCAGGCTTGCTAGGATTAGGAAATTCCAGCCTGGCAAATTGTAGTCAGACCGGTTCTCTGCTCTTGAACCCTGTTTCCTGTTAAGATGTTTACCAATGACAATGTGTGCACAGTGGGACATGGAACCTCATTAGTAATTCTAATTTCGCCCTGGCCTTGTGACCTTACTCTGCCCTTCTGCCCTTGTGATCTTTTATTGCCATTTGAAGCATGTAATCTCTGTGACCCACTCCCTATTCGTACACTCCTCCCCTTTTGAAATCCCTAATAAAAACTTGCTGGTTTTGTGGCTCGGGGGCATCACAGAACCTACCACTAGGTGATGTCACCCCCAGAGACCCAGCTGTAAAGTTTCTCTCTTTTATACTCTTTCTCTTTATTTCTCAGACCAGCTGACACTTAGGGAAAATAAAAAAGAACCTATGTTGAAATATTGGGGGCTGGTTCCCCTGATAGTGGAATGCAGTTCTCAGGGACAGAATGAAGTCAGATGAGGCTCATTGTGCAGCACTGATAGAATATGAACAGCAACACCCCTCGTGCCTTGGGTAGGGCCTCACAAAATAAAATTTCATATCATAGATTAAAAACTTTTGGATTTCTGGGATGGAGAAAAGGAAGTTTACCTTCCAACGTGAGCTTATTAATTTTATTGATTCCCTTCTATTTTGATTTTACATGCAGGTGTGGGGGGAAATATGTTTCTTTAATAACAATATTGTTTCTTCTACCAGAAAAATTTTCCATTTTATTTCACCTTAAATATACTGCAGATTTATATTTTAAGAGGTTCACTTTTTATCAACTTATCACATTTATTCTACTATAGATTTTTGCTGGTTTGGGTTCATGAAATGTGTTTCTTGTCTAGAAATAAATTTTTAATAGGTCTGTATTTAGGTAAGATCTAATTGTGTACTTCCTGCTGATAAACTCATCAAAGTTCAGTGAAACATAAAGGCCTTCTGATAACTGATATGAATGGAATCTGGCAAACTGAGAAGAGATGAATATGATGGCTTTTAATAAGGAAAATTATTCATTAAGGATATGTATGTGTGTCTTCTAGTTTTCTTTATTTTTTTAAACATGAGACACTTCTTTGCTCAATGATACATGCATTCTTACAAGTTAAATTTCATAATTTAAATGTAAAATTGTAAAGGGAAAAGAAATACTTAGGGTACTATGGTGTGTTGCATTGTATCAAATATAATATTGAATACCCTTGTGAAGGTACATTTGCATACTTTTATCTATCTTAACTTACTCCACAGGAACAACCTCCGCTGGATATTACTGGCCCTTAAGTTGAAGGCTTCAGGCTAAAAATTTTATTTTCCCACCATGTTTTCATTGAATTTACAATTCACATTTTCCATTTTTAGGTCTTTTATGTTTTAAACACTTTGGTCAATAAAAAATCAACTCTCTTAATTCTGTACTTGGAAGGGAGGGATTATTCCAGGCATAGGAACACCTACTGGAAATAGATTTGCAACAATGTAAACTTTAAGACTCTGTTTAATTTGTCAAATAACACTTATTTTCTGATAGTAATAATAGAAACTTAAAAGGTCTTTGGTTTCATTTGTCAAATAACACTTATCTAACAACTAAAGAGTATAATCTGTGTGGGAAATTGCTAGGTGTTCAAGTATTGTTATATGTTTGCTGCTAGCTTGGATTTTAGAAGTCACTTGCTCCTCTGTGTTTAGATAAATGCAATGTCCAACAACTTGTGACGATGACAATTCTAGTCTTTTATTATTCAGCTTGTTTTTGTTTGTTTGTTTTATGATTTGGTTTTCTTTGACCCGTACTCAAATTATCAAAGATTTGGAAGAAAGAACCAAGAAAAGCTGCCTCTTAGTAATAGTCAACATAAATGTAAACCTGGGTTCCTCTTCACTAACTTCAATCTGCCAACCTGGAAACACGTAAATTCATTCCTTATTTAGTTTCTATGTAGTTTTTTTTTTTTTTTCCAAATTAAAGCAACTTTTTGAACAATTATATTGAGATATTCAAAGTAGCAAGATGATTTGTACTGTGGACATAGTGTTACTTTGTATTTCCTCTACAGACTTTTATTAACATGTGATTTTGAAACTAAAACTGATTTCAAGATTTTAGAATGCTCAAAAGCAAAGTTTTTTGCTACTGTCTGATATACCCTGTTGTTGTAGGAATAGAAAACCTGAGTTACGTTCTGAATGCAGCAATTGTAGATTCGTGTATTGAGCCAAGTTCCTTAATCAATTATTCGCTCTTCTCTTGTATACTCTGTAACTCATCCATACCCAATTTCTTTTTCCCTATGCTTGGTGCTCCTGGAATGAAACACCCTTCTGAGTCAGCACTGGTCGTCTCTTATATCAGTTTATGCTGAGAGAAGGCAAACTAGTCTTAATGTTAGCCTAAAGAATTTCTTGTTATAATATCAACATTATAAAATCAAATGTAAGCTATTTGGGGTTTAAACCCCTTGTAGAATCATGTGAGAGTCTTCTGTCCCCAACCCTGCTGATGTTCAGCTCTTAGAGTACCTTTCATGTCATAGTCTGTAGGAATGGTGGCCCCAGGAAAATTTCCATGTACTTCCCTGCTTAATTTCTACTAGTTCAAATGGTCCACTATTGACCCGTCATCACATCTGTCATGTGATTTCTCACACCTGAAAATAGAGATTTTTTTTTAAAAAATGATAGTAAGCTATGAAAAGGAGGAGGTCTTTATTTTTAATCTTTTTAAGATTTGGAGGTCTTCATTTTTAATCTTTATATTCCAATTTGAACACATCTGATCTTAACATTATAATTGAATACAAAATTTTACATAAACACAATTTGGTAATACTAAAAAAAGGGCAACATAAAAATTATTTGTTAGCAAAATGAGAATTTTAAGGCAGATAATAGAGATAATTTTCTAGTGCTTTCTATGTACCAAGCTCTGTGCTAAGCACTTGGTATGTCCTATTTAATTTTCACAAAAAATCTGTGAGATAAGGTACATTTATGGTGATTTTCACATCCAGAGAGACGAAGAGAGAAGAATGTCCTTAAGTTCATGTAATTAATAGGGCAAAGAGTAAGATTTGAATCCAAATCTGTCTGACAATATCCCTAATCTCAAACTCTTAACCTGTATAACCTAAAGATGTTTAAATGGGATATTTAATAGCAGTATCAGTTATGATTATCATCATCATAATTGAGATACGTCTAATACTCCATAACTAGGGTATAGTAAAAAATATTGACTTCACTCTTCCTGTCAAAATGTACATCTTCTCCCAAAATCTACCTGCTTCTTTGATTAGGTAACTTTGTTCTTTGCCTTTTGCATATGTCCTGCTCAACTTTGCTTTTGCTTGCTCCATTCTCCTTACCAAGAAAACCCACATCGTTCCCTCCTCCACCAACTCATGTACTGTATATTCATCCATTAGAAAAATAAACATGCATTAGCTACTGGAACCATATTCAGAATTTATCTCTTAGATTCTACTCATCCTTCTAAACTCAGGCCTAATTATTCCAAGTAGAATTATTACAACTTTAATCTCTATTGTAAAACTAGTCAAATTTAGTCAAAATTAAAGGACTATAATTACTTCATGGTTGTCACTTTGATTTTCCCAGCTAAATATTCAGCATCCTGGGAGTATTTCACATCTCTTGTATATCCCTGGAAACTTGCCTAGTATTATAGTATTATACACACAGAAAACATTTACAAGGTATTTTTGACTAATTTAGCAGCATTGGTGTTCTCATGCCTAAAAATGTTAGATGGCATGTCTGAAGTCATACTAAGAATTTCCCGGGGCTCAGTTTTTGCATGTTTTGGTAAAGCTATCTGCACCAGAAATTCATTCTTAATATCTTATTCCAGGTGTTTTATCTGAGTTCTGAATACCATTCTGAAATCAAGAAAGGCAAATTCAGGATGAGCCTGTCTTTTAGCTTTGACCTTTGACTTATATAATTATATTATCTTTCTGACTATCTCTGACATTTTTCTGCATTTCTTGTTTTCTTTTTTACTAAATTCCTTCTTTTTCCTATCTTCTCACCATCCAACTTCATTTCTAAATGGTAGACATAACTATGTGGCTTTTGTTTGATTTTAGTGTATTGTTTAGGAGTGTCTAATACCCAATTAATTAGTTTAATTCCATGGCAGGCTTATTTAAATTTTTTTAATTTTTATAAAGGAATATAGTCATATTTGAATAAATATAATTTATAGATTGAAATTCAGTAGCTTCTATCTATGCAATTTCTTGGTGTCTTTTTGACTTAATTTTGACTTTGTACTTTGTTATTCTGCAATTTAATTCTTACCGATCAAATTAATAGTTTACTTGATCACTATACAACTACCTACCTTCTGCCTTCCAAATTGGTAAGTACCATAACTTCATAAAGAAATTGAAAGAGTCACCATTTTATAGTTACATTCCCGCTCCAAATTTAATTTCAAATATTCCAGAAAGCAATGCAAAGAAGACTTAACATGTAGATTAAATTGACCTCAAAATTCTCATCTCAAATTACATAGAAAATGTGATTTTAATCAGTGTCTTTATCTCTAAATAACAAAAGTTCTTTGGAGGAGTGTCCTGGAAAAGACATTTATTAACATTAGTACTGGTTACCAGACAGTGAACTGAGCAGAAACTTACATGCCATGTTTGACCCCTTTCCTCCAGCCTTTGGCATCGAAGCTGTGAAAAATCGTGTGCATACTCTCTCCTGGATATTTCTTATATTTGCGTTCTCCAGTAAATATTTTCTTCCACTAATCCTCATTACCCTTTGCTTTGACTATCAGTATAGCCCTTCTCCCTATTACCCACTGTTACTAGAATTATTATTCTAAAATACAGGCAGGAACATGCTACTTTCCACTTCTTAAGAAACAATTACATACTCCAAAGTCGTTCAAACTTCATAAAATAAAACCTTAATGCACCAACACATCTTCACACTCAAATATATCCTTCCATGAAACTTAACCAAACCAACTGAAACCATCCACCAAGTCTTCTTACTGTTTTGTTCATGGTCTCCCATTGGCCACTAATATTTCATCCTTTTCTTTGCAGAGTAAAACTCACTTATATTTTAAGACTCAGAATTAATATCATCTATTCTGTGAAATTTTCTATCCCGCCCACTCACTGGAAATGGTTGCATGTTTCTATCTTACAGTATTTTGCAAGCATATGCATATTTTAAATGTATGTTTCATTTTGCCTAACTAATCTGTATTATTTGTCTTCCCCGCTAATTATAAAATATTGGAAGTTGGGGATCATGAAACCTTCATATTTAGGTATCCTGTATTTCCTGATATAGTGTTTTGTGCATGTGAACTCCGGATGTTATCACCTTCCATCTCCATAGCCCTTACTTGTAATGAAGCGCTCTCCAACATTTTTTATTCATTTTTGAAAAATCAAATCTGAAGCAAAATTGTCCTATATCCCCTCTTCACATACGGCTCCTGAAAAGACACTCTATACATGATGCATTGGATTTATCACCCTCATTTAATGTTTTTAAGCTTCATCAATCCAGTATGAATTCACCCAATTCCATTGTAATTTCCATCACCAGGGTCACCAGTGACTTGGACTGGAACACCTGATTAACTATTTTCAGGACTTTTCTTTTTCACACTTGTTGATGCATTTAACATTTGTGATTTACTTAAAACCCTCTCTTCTGATTTTTCAGACATATCTCTCTTCAGGTTTTTCCCTTTGCTTATGTAACTGTTTTCTTCTAATATCCTTTTCTGGATCCTAGAATCTAGACCTCAGAAAAGCTTGGAGCTAAAGACATGCCCACGAATAATAAGGATAGAGATATAAATTAAGGGCAGCAGAGTGGATAAGATGACTCTGATCCACTGTGGATAAGAATGGATACAGGGAGAGTGCATTCTGTATAAAGAGGGGGACAAAGATGAACCCAGGAAAAGGAAATTTATGAAGATAGTTGGCCAGTGCAGACCATAGACTACATTTAAAAACAACTTTTTCCTGGGAAAATACTCAAATTATTACAAGTGTTAGTGTGACACATTGTTTTAATATTCTATCAGTGTATGAAAAACAATAAATGAGTCGTTATCTACAGGTTCTTTTCAGACTTGGGGTTCCATCATTTTAAATGAAGATAGTTATTTTTCATATTTATAGTTACAGTCTTAACAAAGAACTGGATTTTAATTTTATTCCATTTTAGTGACAGAGATGGTCAGAGGCAAATCAGGCATTTGACCCAATAAAGGTGCTGACACCTCACAGATACAGCCACAACTATGGTGGGTTTGAAACAGAGTATTAAAATAGGGCTAGAATATCTTTTAAAAAGGCAGGTCCTCAAGTCAGATATTCATAATTGTAGTTATCCCATGGGCTGTGATGTGCTTTATAAAACCTGGTAAAAATCACTCATAATCAACACTGTGGAAAGTTGTGCAAGAGTTGAGGCAATTACAATATCTTCAGAATCTCATAAAATGATTTGGAAACCAACTGTCCTATGAAGATTGTTTTTATTCACTTCCTCAAAATCAGAATATTATGATCAATTTGTACAGGACCAGATGTCAAAGCCATGTGGAGCCTCATATACCTCAGTCAACAAGACATTCTCTTTTTAGTTTATCTTTGATAATGAATGATTTTAATTTTATTACATTAAACATTCTGTTCTACAAGGACTATCTGTGGGTTGGAATATTACATTAAGCATGTTCAACGAATAGATTCTGTCATTTAATCTTTCATTTAGAGAAGTGGGAATCAATGTAACTGTCAAGATAATTTTTTAATCCAATCTCCAAACCCAAAAGCAAATGAATAAAACTTTTGCTTTGATCATCTCTTTCTTTCCTTCCTTCCTTTCTTTCTTTTCTTTCTTTCTCTTTCTTTCTCTCTCCCGTTCTTTCTTTTCTTTCTTTCTTTCTTTCTTTTCTTTCTTTCTTTCTTTTCTTTCTTTTCTTTCCTTCTTTCTTTCTTTCCCTTCCTTCCTTCCTTCCTTTCCCTTTCTTTCTTTTCTTTTCTTTTCTTTTCTTTTCTTTTCTTTTCTTTTCTTTTCTTTTCTTTTGACAGAGTCTCACTCCGTTGGCCAGGCTGGAGTGCAGTGGCACCATCTCGGCTCACTGCAACCTCTGCGTCCTGGGCTCAAGCAGTTCTCCTGCCTCAGCCTCCCAAGTAGCTGGGATTACAGGGGTGTGCCACCAGGCCCGGCTACTTTTTGTATGTTTAGTAGAGACAGGATTCCACCATGTTGGCCAGGCTGGTCTTGAACTCTTGACCTCAGGTAATCCACCGTGCCCAGCCTGCTTTGATCATCTATTTCTTAATACTCTATTTCAACTCTAAGAACTGAGTTTGTTGTTGTGAAATAAATAAAATATTGTATTCTAATAACTTTTTGTTTGTCTTCCTCTTCCATTACAAATGTGGTTATTTTTTAAAATGGGAAATATATCACTTTTTCTATTTTCAACTTACCTTCCCCAGTAGTTAACAGAGTATTTAGCAGATAGTAGGCCTACAAAAATATTTGACAAATGAATGAAGGAAACCATGCTTGCTTAAAAGTAGATGTATATCTTAGATGAAGGAAGATCAAATATGCAGATTACATTTACTCAGCAGTTACTATGTGGTAGATGTGATATGTGTCTTGCTTACATTATTCTGATTTAATTCTCCCATCAAACTGATGGCATAGATATTACTATCCACATTTTGCAGGATGTAATATTGAGGCTTAGAGTTAAGTGTCTGGCCTAATGTCGCACAGGTAGTATATGATAGAGATGTGATTTGTACTTAAATTGACTCCATAGTCTGTGTTCTGTCTACTCCACCACACAGCCAAGGATTAAAGTATTAGATGTCAGAATGCCATGAGACTCAACTCTGAAGCCATCATTGATTTTATTGAAGAATTATTAATATATTATTAGATCCAGCATGTTTTTCAAAATAAATACGATTGTAAGCGTAGGGAACCCAAGTAAGAAGCATTGGGTTTTTAGCATAAATATTTCTGCAGAGCATTTTATTCTGGAGAAAACAATTACTCCGTGCATAGTCTGATTATATAAAATATCAATTGTACATATTATTTATGAAAGTTTTCAAATCAACCTAGATTTTTTTTAATTTAGAGGTAGATTCTTTTGAGACATTATTGGGTTCAGGGTGTTTGGCTTTTTGTACAAATGTCACATGCCTTCAGTTATGACACAAAAAACAATTCCATTAGGTTTCAACCTCAGTACATACACATCCATCCACATACGTGCCTAATGTCAGTTTATTAATTCACAGTGATTTTGAGCTCATAATGCCCTAGCTTCTGAAAAATATATTGACATTTTTGCATAATCCCCAAAATCTTTGTAAACCATTACTACTAAAAAATTAGTAAAGAAAATCCTTGAAATGGTTTTGGGAGTACTATGGATTTTTATTTTTATTTTTATTTTATTTTTTTATTATACTTTAAGTTCTAGAGTACATGTGCACAACGTGCAGGTTTGTTACATATGTACACATGTGCCATGTTGGTGTGCTGCACCCATTAACTCGTCATTTACATTAGGTATATCTCCTAATGCTATCCCTCCACCCAATACCCCCCAAAACAGGCCCCGATGTGTGATGTTCCCCTTGCTGTGTCCAAGTGATCTCATTGTTCAATTCTCACCTATGAGTGAGAATATGCGGTGTTTGGTTTTCTGTTCTTGCGATAGTTTGTTGAGAATGATGGTTTCCAGCTGCATCCATGTCCCTACAAAGGACACGAACTCATCCTTTTTTATAGCTGCATAGTATTCCATCGTGTGTATGTGCCACATTTTCTTAATCCAGTGTGCCACTGATGGACATTTGGGATGATTCCAAGTCTTTGCTATTGTGAATAGAGCCGCAACAAACATACGTGTGCATGTGTCTTTATAGCAGCATGATTTATAATCCTTTGGGTATATCCCCAGTAATGGGATGGCTGGGTCAAATGGTATTTCTAGTTCTAGATCCTTGAGGAATCGCCACACTGTTTTCCACAATGGTTGAATTAGTTTACAGTCCCACCAACAGTGTAAAAGTGTTCCTATTTCTCCACATCCTCTCCAGCACCTGTTTTTTTCTGACTTTTTAATGATTGCCATTCTAACTGGTGTGAGATGGTATTTCATTGTGGTTTTGATGTGCGTTTCTCTGATGGCGAGTGATGATGAGCATTTTTCATGTGTCTGTTGGCTGCATAAATGTCTTCCTTTGAGAAGTGTCTGTTCATATCCTTTGCCCACTTTTTGATGGGGTTGTTTGGTTTTTTCTTGTAAATTTGTTTGAGTTCTTTATAGGTTCTGGGTGTTAGCCCTTTGTCAGATGAGTAGATTGCAAAAATGTTCTCCCATTCTGTAGGTTGCCTGTTCACTCTGATGGTAGTTTATTTTGCTGTGCAGAAGCTCTTTTGTTTAATTAGATCCCATTTGTCAATTTTGGCTTTTGTTGCCATTGCTTTTGGTGTTTTAGACATGAAGTCTTTGCCCATACCTATGTCCTAAATAATATTACCTAGGTTTTCTTCTAGGGTTTTTATGGTTTTAGGTCTAACATTTAAGTCTTTAATCCATCTTGAATTAATTTTTGTATAAGGTGTAAGGAAGGGATCCAGTTTCAGCTTTCTACATATGGCTAGCCAGTTTTCCCAGCACCATTTATTAAATAGGGAAATCTTTCCCATTTCTTGTTTTTGTCAGGTTTGTCAAAGATCAGATGGCTGTAGATGTGTGGGATTATTTCTGAGGGCTCTGTTCTGATATAGACCAATGGAGACCATTGGTCTATATCTCTTTTTTGGTACCAGTACCATGCTGTTTTTGTTCCTGTACCCTTGTAGTATAGTTTGAAGTCAGGTAGCGTGATGCCTCCAGCTTTATTCTTTTAGCTAAGGATTGTCTCAGCTGTGCGGGCTCTTTTTTGGTTCCATAAGAACTTTAAAGTAGTTTTTTCCAATTCTGTGAAGAAGTCATTGTTAGCTTGATGGGGATGGCATCGAATCTACAAATTACCTTGGGCAGTATGGCCATTTTCACGACATTGATTCTTCCGATCCATGAGCAAGAAATGTTTTTCCATTTGTTGATGTCCTCTTTTATTTCATTGAGCAGTGGTTTGCAGTTCTCCTTGAAGAGGTCCTTCACATCCCTTGTAAGTTAGATTCTCCTAGGTATTTTATTCTCTTTGAAGCAATTGTGAATGGAGTTCACTCATGATTTGGCTCTCTGTTTGTCTGTTACTGGTGTATAAGAATGCTTGTGATTTTTGCACATTGATTTTGTATACTGAGACTTTGCTGAATTTGCTTATCAGCTTAAGGAGATTTTGGGCTAAGACTATGGGGTTTTCAAAATATACAATCATGTCATCTGCAAACAGGGACAATTTGACTTCTTCATTTCCTAATTGAATACCCTTTATTTCTTTCTCTTGCCTGATTGCCCTAGCCAGAACTTCCAACACTATGTTGAATAGGAGTGGTGAGAGACGGCATCCCTGTCTTGTGCCAGTTTTCAAAGGGAATGCTTCCACTTGTTGCCCATTCAGTATGATATTGGCTGTGTGTTTGTCATAAATAGCTCTTATTATTTTGAGATACATCCCATCAATACCAAATTTATTGAGAGTTTTTAGCATGAAGGGCTGTTGAATTTTGTCAAAGGCCTTTTCTGCATCTATTGAGATAATCATGTGGTTTTTGTCTTTGGTTCTGGTTATATGCTGGATTACGTTTATTGATTTGCATATGTTGAACCAGCCTTGCTTCCCAGGGATAAAACCCACTTTGTCATGGTGGATAAGCTTTTTGATGTGCTGCTGGATTTGGTTTGCCATTATTTTATTGAGGATTTTTGCATCGATGTTCATCAGGGATATTGGTCTAAAATTCTGTTTTTTTGTTGTGTCTCTGCCAGGCTTTGGTATCAGGATGATGCTGGCCTCATAAATGAGTTAGGGTGGATTCCCTCTTTTTCTATTGATTGGAATAGTTTCAGAAGGAATGGTGCCAGCTCCTCCTTGTACCTCTGGTAGAATTCGACTGTGAATCCGTCTGGTCCTGGACTGTTTTTGGTTGGTAGGCTATTAATTATTGCCTCAATTTCAGAACCTGTTATTGGTCTATTCAGGGATTCAACTTCTTCCTGATTTAGTCTTGGGAGAGTGTATGTTACCAGGAATTTATCCATTTCTTCTAGATTTTCTAGTTTATTTGCCTAGAGGTGTTTATAGTATTCTCTGATCGTAGTTTGCATTTCTTTGGGGTCATTGGTGATATCCCTTTTATCGTGTTTTATTGCACCTATTTGATTCTTCTCTTTTTTCCTCTTTATTAGTTTTGCTAGCGTTCTATCAATTTTGTTGATCTTTTCAAAACACCAGCTCCTGGATTCATGGATTTTTTTGAAAGGATTTTTGTGTCCCTATCTCCTTCAGTTTGCTTCCATCTTAGTTGTTTCTTGCCTTCTGCTAGCTTTTGAATGTGTTTGCTCTTGCTTCTCTAGTTCTTTTAATTGTGATGTTAGGGTGTCAATTTTAGATCTTTCCTGGTTTCTCTTGTGGGCATTCAGTGCTATAAATTTCCCTCTACACACTGCTTTAAATGTGTCCCAGAGATTCTGGTAAGTTGTATCTATGTTCTCATTGGTTTCAAAGAACATCTTTCTTTCTGCCCTCATTTCGTTGTGTACCCAGTAGTCATTCAGGAGCAGGTTGTTTAGTTTCCATGTAGTTGAGTGGTTTTGAGTGAGTTTCTTAGTCCTGAGTTCTAGTTTGATTGCACTGTGGTCTGAGAGACAGTTTGTTATAATTTCTGTTATTTTACATTTGCTGAGGAGTGCTTTACTTCCAACTATGTGGTCAATTGTGGAATAAGTGCGATGTGGTGCTGAGAAGAATGTTTATTCTGTTGATTTGGGGTGGAGAGTTATGTAGATGTCTATTAGGTCTGCTTGGTGCAGAGATGAGTTCAATTCCTGCATGTCCTTGTTAACTTTCTGTCTCGTTGATCTGTCTAATGTTGACAGTGGAGTGTTAAAGTCTCCCATTACTATTGTGTGGGAGTCTAAGTCTCTTTGTAAGTCTCTAAGGACCTGCTTTATGAATCTGGGTTTTCCTGTATTGGGTGCATATATATTTAGGATAGTTAGCTCTTCTTGTTGAATTGATCCCTTTACCATTATGTAATGGCCTTCTTTGTCTCTTTTGATCTTTGTTGGTTTAAAGTCTGTTTTATCAGAGACTAGGATTGAAACCCCTGCCTTTTTTTGTTTTCCATTTGCTTGGTAGATCTTCCTCCATCCCTTTATTTTCAGCCTATGTGTATCTCTGCACTTGAGATGGGTCTCCTGAATACAGCACACTGATGGGTCTTGACTCTTTATCCAATTTGCCAGTCTTTGTCTTTTAATTCGACCATTTAGCCCATTTACATTTAAGGTTAATATTGTTATGTGTGAATTTGATCCTGTCATTATGATGTTAGCTGGCTGTTTGCTCATTAGTTGATGCAGTTTCTTCCTAGCATCTATGGTCTTTCCATTTTGGCATGTTTTTGCAGTGGCTGGTACTGGTTGTTCCTTTCCATGTTTAGGGCTTCCTTCAGGAGCGCTTGTCGGGCAGGCCTGGTGGTGACAAAATCTCTAAGCATTTGCTTGTCTGTAAAGGATTTTATTTCTCCTTGACTTATGAAACTTAGTTTGTCTGGATATGAAATTCTGGGTTGAAAATTCTTTACTTTAAGAATGTTGAATACTGGCCCCCACTCTCTTCTAGCATGTAGAGTTTCTGCTGAGAGATCCACTGTTAGTCGGATGGGCTTCCTTTTGTGGGTAACCCGATCTTTCTCTCTGGCTGCCCTTTACATTTTTTCCTTCATTTCAACCTTGGTGAATCTGACAGTTGTTTGTCTTGGGGTTACTCTTCCGAAGGAGTATCTCTGTGGCATTCTCTGTATTTCCTGAATTTGAATGTCAGCCTGCCTTGCTAGGTTGAGTAAGTTCTCCTAGATAATATCCTGCAGAATATTTCCGAACTTGGTTCCATTCTCCATGTCACTTTCAGGTACACCAGTCAGATGTGGATTTGGTCTTTTCACATAGTCCCGTATTTCTTGGAGGCTTTGTTCATTTATTTTTACTCTTTTCTCTAAACTTCTCTTCTCGCTTCATTTCATTCATTTGATCTTTAATCACTGGTACCCTTTCTTCCAGTTGATTGAATTGGTTACTGAACCTTGTTCATGTGTCACATAGTTCTCATGCCATGGTTTTCAACTCCATCAGGTCATTTAAGGACTTCTCTACCCTGGTTATTCTAGTTATCCATTCATCTAATCTTTTTGCAAGGTTTTTAGCTTCTTTGTGATGGGTTCACACTTCCTCCTTTAGCTCGGAGAAGTTTGATCGTCTGAAGCCTTCTTCTCTCAACTTGTCAAAGTCACTCTCCGTCTAGCTTTGTTCCATTGCTGGCAAGGAGCTGCGTTCCTTTGGAAGATAAGAGGCACTCTAATTTTTAGAATTTTCAGCTTTTCTCCTTTGTTTCTCTCCATCTTTGTGGTTTTATCTACCTTTGGTCTTTGATGATGGTGACGTACAGATGGGGTTTTGGTGTGGATGTCCTTTCTCTATGTTAGTTTTCCTTCTTACAATCAGGACCCTCAGCTGCAGGTCTTTTGGAGTTTACTGGAGATCCACTCCAGACCTGTTTTCCTGGGTATCAGCAGCAGAGGCTGCGGAACAGTGAATATTGTTGAACGGTAAATGTTGCTGCCTGATCGTTCCTCTGGAAGTTTCGTCTCAGAGGGGTACCTGGCCATGTGAGGTGTCAGTCTGCCCCTACTGGGGTGTGCCTCCCAGTTAGGCTACTCAGGGGTCAGGGACCCACTTGAGGAGGCAGTCTGTCCGTTCTCAGATCTCAAACTCTGATGGGAGAACCACTACTCTCTTCAAAGCTATCAGACAGGGACATTTAAATCTGCAGAAGTTTCTGCTGCCTTTTGTTCAGCTATGCCTTGCCCCCAGAGGTGGAGTCCACAAAGGCAGGCAGGCCTCCTTGAGCTGCAGTGGGCTCCACCCAGTTTGAACTTCCCACCTGCTTTGTTTACCTACTCAAGCCTCAGCAATGGTGGGCGTCCCTCCTCCAGCCTCACTGTCACCCTGCAGTTCCATCTCAGACTGCTGTGCTAGCAATGAGCGAGGCTCTGTGGCTGTGGGACCCTCCAAGCCAGGTGCGGGATATAGTCTCCTGGTGTGCCATTTGCTAAGACTCTTGGAAAAGCTCAGTCTTAGGGTGGGAGTGACCCAATTTTCCAGGTGATGTCTGTCACGGCTTCCCTTGGCTAGGAAAGGGAATTCCCTGACCACTTTTGCTTCCCAGGTGAGGCGATGCCTTGCCCTGCTTTGGTTCTGTCTTGGTGGGCTCCACCCACTGTCCTGCACCCACTGTCTGACACGGACCAGTAAGATGAACCCGGTACCTCAGTTGGAAATGCAGAAGTCAGCCGTCTTCTGCGTTGCTCACGCTGGAAGCTATAGACTGGAGCTGTTCCTTTTCAGCCATCTTGGAACCCAGCAAAAGCTATTTCTTATTTGCAGAGGCATCCAGTGCATATTTATTAAGATTAATGCATATTATTAAAAATTACATTTATTTTTACAGATCCAAGAAATTGACACAAATAATGAGCAAGAAAATGATTATGAAGAGGATATTGCCTCATTTTCCACATATATTCCTTGTAAGTTTTTCTATGTTTTATATATACATATGTCATATCCATATATATACCACATATATATGTGACTTATGGAAGATGTAACTGAAAAAGCAAGACTGAAGAGAATGTGGCATGGTATTTAATTAACTGGCTTTTAATTTGTAATAGAGACACTACTACATCATATTGCTAATTTAAATGCTTTTAATACGTTCAAGTTTTAGTAATCAAATACTGATTTTTCCTACCCAGAGGGAATACACAAATAACTCTGTTATGACTATTTGGACTATTTGGCAACTACATTTTTAAAGTTTTTTAAAAACACAAAACCACGTTCTTTGCAGACCTTAGTTTTCTCAGTTATGAAATGAGAACATTGAACTAGAATACTCTCTAAGGTCCTCCCTGGCTCTATATCTGTGATTCTACATTCTAAAGTCTGAAAAAATAATTCATGATGTTCCTACATGTATATAAACGTATAAATTTATATACACACTTACATATATGTGTATATATAGATATACACACATGTATATATACATGTTTATATGTGTATGTAAACTCTACCCATTATGCCAGGTTTTATTGGCATACAGCTCAACGGCTTCACCAGCATGTTGGATAGGAATCTCACACCCAACATTTTTGAAAATTCTGATTCCTGCCATTGCCAAACCTCTCCATCTGATGACTTCCCTATCTCAGTAAGTGAAAACTCCTTCCCTCCTTTGTTCAAGTCAGTTAAAAAATCCTTGAAAGTCATCCTTGGCATTTTTACTTTCTCTCCTATCCCATACGCAATCAGTTATACAATACTGTTGACTCTACCTTCAAAATATTCCCAGATTCAGCCATTTCTCTCCCCTTTCATTATCCTAGTCCACACCATCATCAGTTCTCCCTTTGTTTACTGCAGTAACACAGTGGAGAAATGGAGGGCCAATGTCACTTCCTATATTGCAAGTTTGGCAATGAACAGAAATGTTTCTATTGTTATGACTCAGGAGGGAGGATTACTACTGGTATTTATTGGGTAGAGATAGAAGGAATGCTACTAAATAATGTATAGAAAGCCTTCATTGCAACTTTCACATTTGCTGCCTCTGATATTCTTCGCTTCATGAAAAGACTAAACACCTTTCATGAAGGATTAAACACTTTTCTTCACCAAATCCTCCAATACTTCCCTATTGTACTCATAATCTTTCTCATCCCCTACAAGGCCCTAATCTTTGTGTTCCCATCTCTCACCATTCTCTTGCTTGTTCACACACCAATAATGCTCCTGCCTCAGGGCATTTGCACTTTCTATTCCTTCTGTACACTTTCTCCTTATATGCCCAAGGCTTGCTCCATCACTTCTTTCTTTGTATTATGACACCCTCCTCTTCATTTCACTTTACCTGCTCCTTTTCTTCATTGCATTTATCAACACTTAACATAATATATCATTTATCTGGTTGTTGTTTATTGCCTGTATTCTCTTTCTAAAACACATGCTCAAAGGGATTAGGGCTTCTTATTCACTGTTTTTATTGTATCCCCAGTACCTGTAACAGAACATAGTCTATACCCAATGACACATTATTGACCAAAAGTTTTTCAAATGATGGGGAACTGCAAATCAAATAAAGTTAAATGCAATTAAATGCCTTCACTAGCATACTTTGGCAAAATTAGTAAACTCTTCAAATTATTGCAGGACACAAAAAATGCTAAATATTAAATTAATGGATTAATGCACCAAGCTTTGAAGTTATATATCTTATCATTTAAATTATAATAAAAGTGATTTATAATCAGGCCACCATTGAAAATTACCATATGTTTATCATGACATTTAATTTTCAGAAGAATTGACTGTAATAATAAAATATTATTTCAATTATTTATAAAGAAAAATTTCACTTTTGCAGTTTGGAACTACAAACTCTCTTGTATATGAAACTGCGTGTGACTGGGCTCAAGCCAGTCTCTTTCATGAGTGAGAGGGGGAAGCACAGAACTCTAGCTCAGCGGGTTCCCATTGGTATTACCATTACGACAAAGCATGCTAAAACACACTAACTCGTTAAATCTGACTTTCCAGGGCTGAAACTCAAGTTTCGGCATATTTGATGACAAGTACCATACAGATTCTGTTGCTTATTCGGTATTAAGAAACACTGAATATATAAACAGAAATGTGGCTAAGAGTAATTTCCTATAGCATGAATGTAATTCTGAGTTGATGACTGATTTGCCCATATAGAAATAATAAAGTCCCTTTGCTAGCCTGAGCAATAATTGTTTTCCATCCATTCCATCATCTACTCCATCAGCATTTCTAGAGACTACTTTATTTTAGGCTTAGTGTTTTGTGTTAAGGATAAAAAGATGAATGAGATCTGTGCAGATAGATCATACAGAAACAAATAACTATCCACTCTGCCCAGGCTGGTAATTAAAGAATCTTGGTTTAGTTCTAATATTGGAAACTGTATCTTTCTTCTTTCTCACATGAAAGAATAGAAAAACAAAAAAGAAAATTCCATAGAGTAATATGGGCTACCATCATGGGCATGATTTTTCTACATGACTAATTTTTCTCCATGGGAGAAAAATTTCTATGGTGTAATTCTTCATTTTAAAGGAGTCTTTCTTCTCTACATTCTGCTGTTTGGGATTTTAAGCTATATTTTAGCTTAACAACATTTTAATACAGCAATTTCTTGCCTTGACAAGGACAAGAATTCACAAATTCAAAGGTCTGTTACAGAGGTTCCAAAGTCTGTTTAGAAATTCCAAAAGACTGTTTTAAATTTTTCGAATCCTTTATTTAGAGAAGATTTTTATAAAGAAAATTTAATAAAAGTTTTTTTCTGAAGATTTAAAGTCATTGTATTATAATTTCTTTTTTTCTGTTTTCTTCCTGAGTATTTAAAGAGCACTTACTGTATATAACATAAAAACAAATAATGGTATGGTTGTCAGAGTAGAGGGAATTTGGATCATTTGGTTAAATTTCAGGGTAGAATGCATTTATAGGTGAAGAACTGATCCTCAGAAAGATTTACCTACTGTTGGTGATTTACATGCCTTCCCCACCAAAAAAAATTAACTTTTACCAAGTAATAGTTCCAAAGTTAATATAGTATCTGTAAATGATTTATTATAAGGAATTATAAAATATTATAGTTATCTGTAAAGATCAATATATATTAAATAACTAAATAAGAGTCACAGATTCATTTGTATTTATTATTTACAAGCAAGTAAAGGTTTGTGTCTTTTCCCTTTTCTTTACCTTTTCCATCATTTATTATTTTATTGGGTCAGTTATATTGTTTTCTAATAAAAATACAAGGATGCTATCAAATATATGAACTTGTTAAAACAACAACTCTAAAGAATCAGAATATCATTATCTGCATGAGTGTGTCATATACACAGATAGCAAGACATAATGGAGCTTTGACTGTTCATTTGGTAAGTATTTTAAAAGCCCAGAAATAAATGACTGTTCACTAAAAGTTATACATTTGACAGCTTTTCACTATATCCGGTCATAAAAGTTTTATTAGCAGTACTACTATTTCTGTACAAATTTACAAAATATGAAATGCCTCCAGATGGTGTGATTAAATGAAATAATGCAATCTTCATTGTAAACAGCCACACAGAACCCAGCATGTCATCATGAAAGTAGGAAGACCTACAGGCAGAGTGCAGATGTTGCTGAGGCAAGTGAAATGGAAGGGGAAGGAAAAGAGAATGGATCAGACATGGAGGCCAAGCACAGCCCACTAGAGGTTGGCAGTGAGAGTTCTGAGGACCAGTATGATGACTTGTATGTGTTCATTCCTGGTGCCGATCCAGAAAATAATTCACAAGAGCCACTCATGAGCAGCAGACCTCCTCTCCCTCCTCCGCGACCCATAGCTACTGCCTTCCAACTGGAAAGACCTCACTTCACCTTACCAGGTAAGTTTAAGGTTAGAAAAAACAAAGCAAAACAAAGACAAACCTTTGACAGGCTTACATAGCAAATAGTGCAATGGCAAATCTATACAGAGCAGATCAGCTTCTGAAACCAAGAGCAGCATTCCTCCTATTCTTCAAAAACTAAGGCCTGGGAAATGAGGCAAGAGATAACTACCTCTACCTCGTTCTTTTCTTTCTTTTTTCCTTTCTTCCTTCCTTCCTTCCTTCCTTCCTTTCTTCCTCTTTCCACCCTCCCTCCTTTGCTTTCTTCCTTCCTTCTCTCACTTTTTCTCTCTCTCTTTCCTTCTTCCCTGTCTCATTACAAAGCTTTAAGAAAATAAAACTTGGAAGGAGTCTATAGTTCTTCATGTAAAATGAACCTCAGGCATTTTGTGGAAAAGGAAATACAACATTGCTTTTAAAACATGCTCTCAGTCTTCAGGAAAAAAAAGTGAAATGCTGATGATCCACAATTTTCAGATGAACTTGGGCACTTCAGTCACTTGGTAGCTGTGGGAGAATGAAGTGTTAAAGGGTTTGTCGCACACTGCACTGACACCAAAGAAACACTCTATACACTATCCAAGTGGAAGAAGAGTCAACGTAGCTGTCACTGGCATTTGTTCCCAGATGCAGGAATTGGGGTGTGGAAAGTGGGTGTGGGGAATCTGTCCTTGTGGAGGGCATGAAGAGGAGCTTCCACATTAGGTTTATCTGCCTGGAGTGTTCAACAGCCTGACAAACTCCCAGCTCCGGGCTCACTCTTACAGTCACAAATTATCATCTACTTTTTGATCATTATTTCATATGTACTTCCCAAATTTATATTTATTTTCCAAATACAATGTTCTTAAGAAGGCAATTTAGTTAAAAAAATATCCTTATCAAAACCCCATTTTCACTACAATTTAGTTGTTGGATCCTAGAAGGCTATAAAGTATAAAAACATGGCCTTGTTTCAAAAAGTAAATTTTTAAGCAATGAAATTTAGTATTTGGGCTGGGCGCAGTGGCTCACGCCTATAATCCCAACACTTTGGGAGGCTGAGGTAGGCGGATCACCTGAGGTCAGGAGTTTGAGACCAGCCTGGCCAACATGGTGAAACCCCATCTCTACTAAAAATACAAAAGTTAGCTGTGCTTGCACCTGTATTCCCAGCTACTGGGGAGGCTGAGGCAGGAGAATCACTTGAGCCCGGGAGGTGGAGGTTGCAGTGAGCCAAGATCATGCCACTGTACCCCAGCCTGGACAACAAGAGTGAGACTCCATCTCAAAAAAAAAAAAAAAAAAAAAAAAAAAAAGGAATTTAGCATTTGTGTCCTTGAAGGCTCTCTAGGAAGACCCCAGTTTACCAACATAAGCTTTATTAAGCTTATGCACTGTGTTTAGAGGTGGAAAATACTACTTAATTGAAAGCTCTGAAGCCTAATTGATATTGCTCTGATTCATTCATTCATTCAACAGATATTTATTACCTACTGTATTTCAAGCTCTTGTGGACCCCTAACATTTATCCATGAAGTAGATCTATTAATACTTAATGGTGAGGGGAGAAAACATCATAAGTTGGTAGTACACTGACTATAAAATTCTTGCATATTTTTCTCATTTTTCAGATCTTAATAATTTGTTATAACAAAATTAATTGTCAAGAAGACAAACTTGTCTTGTGTCAGATTATTTCTCTTAAAAGTGCTAATATTAAATCATATTTTTCCTAATATAAATTTCTATATATCGTCTGTTGGTTAGCAGGTCTAAAACGACTCTACCCAGGGTCTTAATGAGATATCTAAGATCAGAAATGTAATCTTGGCTAATATATCTCCTGAAAACTAGCAAATATAAAAAGCAAAATAAAACAAAAACTCACTTATTTAGTTTAAAAGCTCTGTTTTTACATTTTATATTCAGTGTTACTTTTATCTTATCTTTTCATAGCACTGATGTTAGAAGTGGATAATAAAATGCTGGTATTTTTTCTTAAAATTTTTTTATTCATCTTTAAATGCAAGGCTGTACACTATCACTTATTTTTTTTGCCAGAGACTTTGTATGTCTTTGACTTTGGCTAGTTATACCTTCAGGAGTTGTTCTTTCTGAGTAGCTTCCATCTACCATCAACTTTCTGAAGGAAAAAAAAAAAAAGCCATCTCCTCAGTGCTGTAGGCATCAAATTCCTCACGATGGATTTAGGAACTTCTTCATTAGAGAAACTAATAACATATAATACTATAGAGCACTTTACAGTTTATAAAGAACCCATTGTTTCTTTTTAACTTCCCAAGAATCCTCAGATCCCTCCTTGACTCAGTTCCAAGCAGTGCTATAATTAGAATGTGTCAGTTACTTCTATTAACAGGTATCCTAGGCTAGTAGGATTTTTCTGTTCTTTATACAGTCTTGCCCCAATTACTTCAAAAGTTGGAATTATAGAAGTGATTTGTTTTCATCTTTATTGATATATACCACCTGAATTGAGAAAGCTTAGGTCTCACTCTTAACTGAAAAGGATAATCTGATACTTTGGAAAGTAAAAAGTAAAATGTATTATTTCTAGTACAAGCCCAACTTTAGAAATAGTTGGGAAGAGAGGTGGGTGGGGAAACAAAGAGAGTTAAGAGCTCAGGAAATTGGTTTATAAACGTAAGATGGTTGACACATTCCGCTAAAAATGAAACACTGAAAAAGTGGTTCCCACACACTTAATCCGGTTTCACCTGTGTTGCTGTCAGTGAACCAGAAGTCATAAAATCAAAATCTTAAAACTGATTATTCAAAGGATAAAAGGCAAGTCGTGGTGAATTGAAAGTTAGCGCTAGGCACATTGGTAATACTTCTTAAGTTAAACTAAATGAAACTATGAGAGTTAAGACTCTGTTGGGAGATTATCTTAATCTCGCCTCATAAACCTGCCCAAGACAATTGCTGAATCTTTCTATAATAATATTCTTTTATTCTGCTCTGCTACTTGTCTTTCCCCTTTTAAGTTTTTCCACTAAAATCTTCATAAGTAAACTAATTTGGGGAGTATCAGGTTCTCACCAAACAAAGGGCAAATTCAAAAAAGAATGGAAATGAAAGAAAAAGCCCTCATTGGCCTGGTAGAGAGCCATTAAAATTCTTTTTAATTTACTTGTTAATCAAAGCAATCAAAGCATATTATATCTTTGTCTTATTAATAACTGCTACAAAAATATTTTAACATATTCTTATAAAAATATGTCAAGATATTACTGAATGTAAAAACCATCAAAAACTCTGAAACCTATAATTTTATTCTTTTCATGTGAATTCATTCTCACACCATTGATCATCCATGCTGTCTTTTATGTCATGAACTCTACTTTCAGTGTCTGTCATCTATGTTTTTTATTTGTTTATTTTTTTTTGGTTTTATTTTTGAGGCAGGATCTCGCTCTATTGCTCAGCCTGGAGTGCAATGGCATGCTTATAGCTCACTATAGCCTCCAACTCTTGGGCTAAAGCAATCCTCTCTCCTCAGTTTCTGGAGTAGCTAGGAGTATTGGCCACCTGGCTAATGCTTTTATTTTTGTAGATACTAGGTCTCACTACGCTGCTCTCAAATTCCTGGCCTCCAGCTATCCTCTCACCTCAGCCTCCCAAAGCATTGTGATTAGGCACAGAAGCCACCGAGCCTGGTCAGAGTCCTTTATCTATGAATAAGGTCTGTTGACTTGTAGAAAACAAGAGCTGCATTTTTGAAGGTCAGTTTGTCATAGTCAAAGACCGACTGCTATGAAACCAACTAATGGTGCCTTTGGCTATTTCTCCCTGTCATTTTCAGAGAAATTAAATTTTAGGTGAAATATCCAGTGCAAGCAATATGAAACATGAAACGACTTCAAATGAAAAAAAAAATCTAAGAGTATTATGCTTGAAAAACACAAGTTTTCAAAGTTGTGGAGTTTGAGACATAGATTTATAACTCAATTTCATGATATGAAATCATTCTTTTATGTAAAAGTATATATAATATATAAAATAATATGTAAATGTGTATTTAATATATAATATATAACATATAGATAATTATATTTTATACATTAAATATCTCATATATATCTCTCTCTCTACACAGAATAATATGAAAAGCATTTAAATGTTTTTTTAAAAATCCATGCCTTAAGCAAAGTGTTTTTCTTAATACAATTTAAATTACAAACTGCAGGATGATTTATTAGTAAGTTACACAGCTCACTTTTTCTGCATTTAGGGGGTAACATATAAATTATTCTCCTGGAGTCAGGAGCTCTTCTCTAATATTGTTTCCTATGGCACTTGACTAAGCCACCTTGGGAAGCTCAAAGACGTGACAGATGGACACCAATAATATTGCATATAACAGAAGAATAAACACAATGTAAATATTTCATAAACAGGGACAATGGTGGAAGTCCAGATGGAAAGAAGTCAAAACTGGGGTGATCCTGGTGTTAGACAAGAAAAAGGAGATGAGCTCAAAGGAGAAAAAGATAAGAAAGAAGATGAAAAAGAGCAGGAAGAGGAGGAGGAAGACCCATATACTTTCGCTGAGATTGATGACAGTGAATATGACATGATATTGGCCAATCTGAGTATAAAGAAAAAAACTGGGAGTCGGTCTTTCATTATAAACAGACCTCCTGCCCCCACACCCCGACCCACAAATATACCTCCAAAAGAGGAAACTACACCTTACATAGCTCAAGGTAATGTTTTATCATTGTTGGTTGTTTACTTGTTAATTTTTTTTGTACAAAATTTTGAGGATGGGAGGAGGGGATAAGGTGATGCAATTAGTGCTCTAAAACTGCAAAGATTAAACATTTTTTTTTCAAGTCACAGGTAAGCTATACTGGCTCATTTTTTTTCACTAAGAGTTTTTCTATTATTATTATTATACTTTAAGTTCTGGGATACATGTGCAGAACATGCAGTTTTGTTGCATAGGTATACACGTGCCATGTGGTTTACTGTACCCATCAGCCCGTCACCTACATTAGGTATTTCTCCTAATGTTATTCCTCCCATAGCCCTCCACCCCACAACAGACCCCAGTGTATGATATTCCCCTCCCTGTGTCCATGTGTTCTCATCGTTCAACTCCCACTTATGAGTGAGAACATGCGGTGTTTGGTTTTCTGTTCTTGTGATAGTTTGCTGAGAATGATGGTTTCCAACTTCATCCATGTCCCTGCAAAGGACATGAACTCATCCTTTTTTATGACTGCATAGTATTCCATGGTGTGTATGTGCCACATTTTCTTTATCCAGTATACTATTGATGGACATTTGGGTTGGTTCCAAGTCTTTGCTATTGTGAATAGTGTCGCAGTAAACGTACATGTGCATGTGTCTTTATAGTAGAATGATTTATAATCCTCTGGGTATATACCCAGTAATGGGATTGCTGGGTCAAATGGTATTTCTAGTTCTAGATCCTTGAGGAATCGCCACACTGTCTTCCACAATGATTGACTAATTTACACTCCCACCAACAGTGTAAAAGCATCCCTGTTTCTCCACATCCTCACCAGCATCTGTTGTTTCCTGACTTTTTAATGGTTGCCATTCTAACTGGTATGTGATGGTATCTCACTGTGATTTTGATTTGCATTTCTCTAATGACCAGTGATGATGAGCATTTTTCATGTGTCTATTGGCTGCATAAATGTCTTCTTTTGAGAAGAGTCTGTTTATATCCTTTGCCCACTTTTTTGATGGGATTATTTTCTTCTTGTAAATTTGTTTAAGTTCTTTGTAGATTCTGGATATTAACCCTTTGTCAGATGGATAGGTTGCCAAAATTTTCTGCCATTCTGTTGCCTATTCACTCTGATGATAGTTTCTTTTGCTGTGCAGAAGCTCTTTAGTTTAATTAGATCCCATTTGTCAATTTTGTCTTTTGTTGCCATTGCTTTTGGTGTTTTACACATGAAGTCATTGCCTATGTACTGGCTCATTTTTAAATTTAGAAACATAGTAAGTAAAGAAAATAAGAATGATGGATTGGGTTCTGGTTTCTACTTCCTCATTAAGAAGGATAATGACAAGTCTTTCAGGGAACATGAAACCATAGCATATATGTAGAAATTCTCCTTGATACTTCCTTCCTAATTCTATAAGAGAGAAGCTCAACTCCTATAAATAATATGCAACACAAAAACATTTAAATATATACTACAGATCTACCTAAGAGAAACATAATTACTCATACATACTTAACATTTTCAAAAGAAACCATTCTATTCCTTACGCTTCATGTATATATTGACAGATTCATATAAGAAAATTAGCAAGCATGTATGAAGTATTTATCAGTATAAAACACACTTATTTAATGATGATCTACTCTTGATATTGTTCAAGAAACTATAACAAATTAGGAAACTGTAGCAAATTAATCAACTGTTTCAGCTGAAATAAAACATGAATTGTAACAGTTGTCTAGATTACAAAGTCAAGGAATGAACGTCTGTTAGAAATTCTCAGGTTATCTCTCATAGTTTAGTATCTCTAGGGTATTACTATCTCCTTGACATAGTTGCTAAATAACAGTAAATACTTTTAAAAGAGAAAGTAGATATAGCTTGATACAAAAAGTTAGTTGTACTCTAGAAATTTTTGAAGAGATACCTCATCTTCTTTTTTTTTTTAATTTATTTATTATTATTATACTTTAAGTTGTAGGGTACATGTGCATAACGTGCAGGTTTGTTACATATGTATACTTGTGCCATGTTGGTGTGCTGCACCCATCAACTCGTCATTTACATCAGGTATAACTCCCAATGCAATCCCTCCCCCCGCCCCCCTCCCCATGATAGGCCCCTGTGTGTGATGTTCCCCTTCCCGAGTCCAAGTGATCTCATTGTTCAGTTCCCACCTATGAGTGAGAACATGCGGTGTTTGGTTTTCTGTTCTTGTGATAGTTTGCTAAGAATGATGGTTTCCAGCTGCATCCATGTCCCTACAAAGGACACAAACTCATCCTTTCTGATGGCTGCATAGTATTCCATGGTGTATATGTGCCACATTTTCTTAATCCAATATGTCACTGATGGACATTTGGGTTGATTCCAAGTCTTTGCTATTGTGAATAGTGCTGCAATAAACATACGTGTGCATGTGTATTTATAGCAGCATAATTTATAATCCTTTGGGTATATACCCAGTAATGGGATGGCTGGGTCGTATGGAACATCTAGTTCTAGATCCTTGAG